>NC_134284.1:26543154-31343154 GCF_949628215.1 Phalacrocorax aristotelis | reverse complement strand
GGGATACAACACATGGGGATCCCTGTCAATGTTGAGCAGCAAGAACGGAGCTTACGACTGCTGAGTTCGCTTGAGACAAATGCTTAAACACGAAACCAAATCATGACTTTCCCAGAGAATTATCCTATGGGGGTGCCAGAGAGAAGCCACATGGCTGAGCCTGCCACTGTGCTGGCACATGGGACCTGCTCCAAGGGGGACGTGTGGGGCCATCTTCTTGGCCTTGCCAAGTGAAGAGCATTGAGAAGTCTTGTTTGGTCACGGGAGGTCCTCTTCTAAAATGATCTGCATGTAGCCAGAGTGCCTGAGCAAGTGAGAGCAGATTAATGTCACATTACAGGTTATGTAAAAATAGAAAATGCAAGTTTTGGCTTTCACGTTGCTGGAAAGAAGTCAGGAGAAGCTGGTATCCCAACTACAGGAGGAGACAACAGGCGATCTTAATGGGTTTAATGTGCAATGTAGAGAAGCTAAAGAGCTGGAGGTTTGCCTTGGGTGGTTAAAACTGTAGTCGCTCAACGAGAGGTGGACAGTTTAAATTTAATGGCTATTACACATATAGAGGTCCTCTGGGAGGCCGCAGCAAGCACAGAGTGCTCTTGCACCTGCAGAAGCTCCTGCCATCTTGATGATGGGCATCATGCGTTGTACAGCTAGCAGGGATTTCAGGCTTTCTGCAGTATGTCCTGTGGGGCAGAGGCTGAGAAGTGGCAGAGAGACTGGTGGTCTGGTCTGCAAAGCTGGCCCTGCCTCGTAGCTGTGCCTTCCCTCTGCTCCTCAGGCTCTCCGTAAGGGACTGTAACCTGCTCACTCGGTCGATGCATAGGACTGTGTTTCTGCTGCCTCGGATATAAGGAAGGTGTATTTTGAGATATTCCCAAAGCATGCAAGGATGTGGCGGATGTTTTGAGGGGTGAGGGGAAGTTTGGAATGGGCATCTCCAAGCAGGTTCGCCGAAGTTCCCCTTCCAGTCGCACCTTTAGGAGCCCCTCCTAACATTCAAGCCTGCCCAGGACCGAAAAGGTGTTTGCTGCATTTAAAACCGAGCCAAGAATAAACTGCGCGTTTCAACCACATCATTGCAGATTCCTGGAAACAAGGCCTGCCTTCATGCTCGGAGGGCTTCCCTGCTCTGCCAGGAACCACAGGGAAGAGCAACAGGAGCTTTGGCTGTAAACTGCTGCTGAAGGTGTGCTGTCATGGGTGAGCACGTACAATACCTCTCACTGTGCTCGTCTAAAGCCTTTCCAGGACGAGCCTTTGGCCACATGCCTTAGCATCCATTTTTGATTCTCAGAAGGGGAAAAATAAGTGTCTTCTGCTGAGCATCCCACCCCAGAGCAAACACTGCAGCATAAGACAGGCATGGGCACTGTCATTGGCATGCAAATTTCACAGGCTATTGGACAGCTCGTTGTCCTGCTTGGAAGGGCAGCATCATCGCAGAGGCCTTTTGCTGACTTGTGTTGCCATGCCATGTTAAAGTTGAAGAGAGAGGATGTATGATCTTGTAGTTTAGACCCAGAGCTGGAATTTCAGAAGATGGTGTTCAGTCTTGGCTCTGGGGAACACTGGCAAATTTCTTAATCTCTACCCCTCGCTTTCCCATCTGTTCAAAAGAGGCTAATAATACTTTTTCTTATCTCTTTAGGACAGATTGTGGCTCTGATTGTCTAGCACAATGCATCACTGATCTTTCCGCTGCAACAGTGAAGTAGAGGGAGAGCTGTCTTGAGCTCCAGAGAGGCTTCCAGTGGTGGTGTGGGCTGTAGAAATGCCAGTGCACAGCACAGCAATCGATCACCTGATTTTCACTTTAAGGTCATAGGTGGAGGATCAAGCTGGGTTCAGATTTCAGCTCACCCATAGGTTTTCATATTTATGTGGAGATGCCACCCCATTGCTCCCCTTCCCAGGGAAATCGATCTCCAACCAGAGGGCAAAATGGATCAAGTTTTAGCATGGATTTCATGAAAGGCCTCTGAGACCCTCAAACATATTTAGTTATTTGATCCTTATCTGGGCATCTGAATGACCCTGAAAGTGGCTTTGCCTAGGCCTATAAGGCATCCTCCATCTCAGTAAAATGGCGGTGGTAACACTTCCCTGCCTCAGAGCTGCTGTGAGGACTCTGCAACTCTTGGGCTGATACCTGAGAGAGTTCAAAAAAAGAACTGTGACCTATTTGTACTGCACAGAGCTCCCATCATAGCTCTTTTCCTCCATCTGTGATGGTGCCTCGAGCTTGTCTGGCAGCTGAAAAGCAGAGGTGCTATGAGCTGGTAAGTATTTTTAGGAAGGCATTGCCTAAGTCTGCAGATGACCCCGTGCTTTCTGGTCATGTTCCTGACGGTGCTTCTGACTGCGGGCTATTCCCTCAGGCAATCCCAAGGTCAGGCAAGCTGATATGCTTTTTTTAGGGCTCTATCATTTTGGCAGCTCTGCTTTTGATGAGGAGCTCCCAGGCTGTTAGAGCTGACGTATTGGAAAATGTGCCTTTCTGCAGCTTGTTTGGCTGCAGGTCTCTTGGGACAGTGACAAGGAGGTTCCCCACCCCAATGAGCACTATGGGGGCATTCACTTCTCAGATTAGTGCTCCTGCTGGAATCAGCTTTAAGTCTTTGCCTTGTGATGGAGGCATCCCATGCTGGCCAAAGATTCCCCCTGCACATGTGGTGTGGTGTCAGCAGGGAGTTTCTTTTCTTCTCAGCTTGGATAACTCTCCAGGTGGGGTTTATCAGCCAGGCTTGCCCCAGTACAGGGAAGTCTGGGTGTTAACACCCCACACCTCAGGAGAAGAGGGATTCTGCTGCCCCTCTGAAGAGGCCTTGCGTGCCTCCCCTGCTTCAGCTGTGTGCTCCCAGCGCAGCGCTTTGCTGAATCAGAGCACGTCCTGTGCAGTGAATTTTGCTGCATCATAACATCATTACGCAATTTGACAGCTCTGGCAATCTCTGCTCCAGTAAGTCCCAGAGCTAAATGAGCAGGAGCTCTGCCAGCCAGGCTTGTGGTCTGCTTGGAAAGCTGTGTGGGCGAACTCGTATAGCACCTGCCCATATTAAATGCAGTTTGGAAGAATGGTGTTTGTTCTTCCCTCCCTTTTGTAAGAGGTGAAGCAAAAGAAAGCCCCTCCTGCATGACTTCTGTTTATTTTTTTATGATGATGAGGCTTGTCCAGTTTACAGGTTAAGCTTCTGAGGCCTGGGACGCTGCCTCCATTTGTCCTGGGGCTGCTCCAAGCACGTAGCGACTCAGTGAATGATTCTCGTTGCAGGGACTTGAAGCTGGACAACGTGCTGCTGGACTGCGAGGGCCACTGCAAGCTGGCAGACTTTGGAATGTGCAAAGAGGGCATTCACGATGGCATAACCACAGCCACCTTCTGTGGTACACCAGACTACATTGCTCCAGAGGTATAGGGAACCTTTCTTTGTAACTTGGTTACAATATGAAAAGTGTAGGTTAGCTTTGGAACAGCAAGTGTACTCTCTGATGTCCCTAGCTACACCTTATTTGACTGCCGAGTGCGAGGTTTTCTCCTAGATGTATGCTTGTATTATCAGTCCCTTGTGCAAGCAAAGCATGAGTGAACCTTCAGGCTGCTGTAGGCACAAAGATAAGCCTATATCTTTCTTTAGGAAACATGAGGTGAAAAATGGAGGCACAGCTGCAAAAATCTTGAGAGGCCCATACAGATACTGGCCCAGTTTGATTTGAAAGGAGATTGAATTCTCCCTCGTTTCCCAGTTCTTTTTTCTACCTCCTCCATTCCCCAGTCTCACTACAAAATTAATAAACACCTCTTTAAGGAACAGCTGCCCTCCAGATGCTGCCAGATGTTCTGACAGCGTTTCAGATCCTTCTTCAACACAATTGAATTTCTGTCTGTGGTTGTTGTTTGTGCCTTTCTCACACACTCGCACTCCTTCCCCTCTCCAGCTGAAAGCCTTGCCACTGGAGCCGCGCAGGCATTTCATTCCCAGGGGCAAGAAAAAGGTGATGTTGACCCCCACACATGGCTGCTCTGCTGCTTTTGAGTCTCAGCCATTTTTGCTGAAATGCCCCTTCTCCTCCTGCTAAGCCCTAGCATCATTTATAAAGGCTTGTTTCCCAGGTCACCCTGTGAACCACCAAGCTAGTTCAGCCCTTGTTTAATGCATCTGATGTACCATTGTGCTGATCTGGAGGTTCCCAGCTTGAAATCACCTATATATTCCTGGACATACTGCTGGCCTAGCAGAGAGAGCTGTTAGGATGTAGCGGGAACTTCTGCGTTAATGTTTCCAAATAATTTTCCTTCCCTGCTCAGTTTAAGAAGTTTCAGTGTTGATATTTCTTTCCCGTCCCTTCTTCAGATCCTGCAAGAGATGCTGTACGGCCCTGACGTAGACTGGTGGGCCATGGGTGTGCTGCTGTATGAGATGCTGTGTGGCCACGCACCCTTTGAGGCAGAGAACGAGGACGATCTCTTCGAGGCCATTCTGAATGACGAAGTAGTCTACCCAACGTGGCTCCAGCAGGACGCGGTGGCAATCCTCAAAGCAGTGAGTTCCCTTGGCCATTTGTGTGCTCTTTCCTGGCTTTCTTCAGCCTAACCTAGCAAAACAGAACAGGGCTGGGGTATGGGCACTCAGAAATCGCGGTTACCCTGACCTTTTTCTTATCTTGGATTGAAGGGTAAACAGAAAAAAAAATTCTGCCACACTTAGGTGTGTTTGCATAGTTATGTCCTTTATACGGTTCAGCAGCCAGCTTGGCAGGCAAAGCGTGTGCATGTCTGTGTGTCTGGGCATTTGCCTGCTGACTTACTGATTTACAACATACAGTCATCTTCCAGAAGAGAAGCAGCAGGTATATACAGTATTTAATCAGTAGCCACTATATGATTTCCATGCAACTAGAGCACAATAATCCTTCCTTCTGACTGTTGGTAATAACAGCCATCCTCAGGGATTCTGTCTACCTGCACACAAAGACAGGTTTTTGATTTTCGTGTGTTTGGGAGAAAAAAAAATGGGGCTGTACAGCAACCAGTTTGAGGAGAGCTGCTGCTGGCCACACTTAGCTGTTGTTCTTCCATGTATTCCTGAATTCTCCCAGGAGCTGTCTTACCCATGTGCCTCGCATCTTTGCCTGTGACATGGGAATGAAGCTTTTGAAGGTTTCAGGCTCTGCATGTACAAGTGGTTCTCAGTGCCCTGGAACTCGTGGCTTTACTGTAATGAATCAAAAGATGGTTAAATGGTGAGGGTGTTAACCTAGGAATTGGGAGACCTAACTTGGCTGTTCTGCCACTGACTTCTTCCTGCCCCGATCAAATCACATATCTCTAAGTACCCTTTGGAGAGAGGGATCAGAGTATTTCCTTTCCTTGCAAAAGCACTGTGAACAAAGGTACGTTTAAGACTGGATGCTACTAACCATTGCGGTAATAGAGGGCCAAAGAAACAGTTGGATAAGATAGTAATTTATAACAACTTGTGGAGCGCTGACTCACAGAAATGGGTTAACGAATGACAAGACCATTTAAAGGAAAGAGGAGAGTTTGTTTTTGTCAGATCCTAAGTAGCAAGAATCTAGAATTTTTCTGCTGAAAGGTTTCTGTTGGATATGGACTGAGCAATTACTTTCTGTAGCTGAAAATGCGTCTGATAAATTCCATAGAAATCAACTCAGAGTAAAACCCACTTCTTGAGGAGGCAAAGGGTTTTGCTTTGAAATCACAGGTTGTGCTCAGGAGTGATCAGTTGTCATGCTGAAGGGTCTCTTGGGTTTTGGAAACAACCTGCAGCATATTTAAAATAAAAAATGTGAACTTTAGACTCCTTACAGCTTCTGGAGCAGCATTCATGTTGTTGGGTTGGGACTCTTAAATGCCTGAGCCAATTCCTCTTCTGCAGTGACAAGTTATAGCAGAGTGGATTTGTTGCAGGTATCTTGCATAAGTATGAGATGGAGGTAAAATATGGTCAGGTAGATGATCATCATAACAGGAATTTCAGGGTGTAATAGAATAGGATTTTTGTATTAGCCTCTTAATGATGAAATGTTTATTTTCCTAATTCCAATAAGAACCTCATAGAAACAGCCAGTGCAAGCTGCAGTCACCCCAGGCTGCTCTAGCCCATGTTCAGAGCCCAACTTTTAACAGTGAGTCCCTTCTGCGATTAACAAGCAGCAGCGTGATGAGTGGCACTGGAGAAAGAGGGCCAGAATTGAAGAGGGAGCTAAGAATTTAAACAGAGTTTGACTGGGTGTCTCCAAAACTGCACAGTCAACTTGGCAATTGCTGGTTACCTGCCTGAAGAAAGGTCCCTTCTCCAGCCGCTCTGCTTGTCTGCTCTATCATGTGTTGCTGATGAAACCCAGATGAAAAAAAACCTGCCTCTCCGAAATGCACGTGTTGCTCAAGAGAAACACTACACTACCAGAAGTCTGTTTTGGGGAAAAGGCTGAAAATCAGGGCATTAACCAGGAGCCTTGTGATTATCTAGTGGGAAGTTGCAACAGAAATTTTTTCGAGGTCTTTCAGGTCTTCAGTGTTTCTGTTCCTTGGGTGGCTGCTAACTGGAGGTGACTCTTGCATCATTTTACAGCACAGATGACAGCTGGCTACAGCCTGAATTTCTGCAACCTCATAGTAGCTGCTTCTGGGTTCAAGAGTTATTCACTAGAAGAGTTCCTCATTTCCTCTTCCCTTTCACATGCTGAGCTTTTGGAGGCATCAGAGCATGTTGGCTTTAATGGGAAGGAAGCATCCTGTCATAAGACTGTCTCGGGCTCTAGATTAAAATGGAGGAAACCCCCACACTTTGATTTCTTCTGAATGATTACAAATGTGATCAGTGCTGAGATACTGTATTTGCAGTGTACTGATAACGTTTGGTCAGTATTTTCAGAATTCAGAGTGGTGAACCTGGCTTTTTTTTATTCCCTTATGGCTATTTTATGAAGGAAGACAGTTGATTTTCTAGCTGCTAAATATGTAGATTTTTTTTCTCACAGACTTCTGATGCTAATTTCTCTTATATATAGCATTATTACCATGTGAGCATCTTCTAATTACTGTTGTGTTTACCTCCAACAAAAACTGAACTCGAACTCCCTGATTTACAGCTGTGACAGTGCCTTCTAACCCACGATATTAAGAACTCTGGAAAATGGGAGCACTCAACTACTGCAGTGACATAAATGGTTGCAAATAATTACATGGCATGGGAAACATATGGAAGACCAGGGGATTAAACCTGGGGTCTCTTGTATTGCAGGCGAAGGCCTTAATAGCCTTAATAACTGGATTATCCCCTCACTAAAAGTTCTGGCCTCTAACCTTGAACAGGGCTAGTGAGAATTCGCTTATTCTTGAGTGGTACAAAGCTCTGAAACGAAAATCAAATTCTTCTGCCAGGAAGATGCAATCAGGTGTAGGTGCTTAGAGATGCTTTACAAATGGTTTAGAAATTTAGAAATCTAGGTTTAGAAAGCACTTGATCTGTTTGCCTTCAGGAAGAGCTTCATTGTAAATAAGAATAATAGGTTTTAGGACTCATTTCACAGATGCTGTTATTTTGTTTTGCTTTCATTTACCATAATTGTGCTTCACCAATTTCCCCCATCAGAAACCACCCGATTTCTGAAGGTTGCATCCTGTTCATCACTTACAGTTTCCTGATAATAACCAAAATACATCCTTAGGACCTCATTTACGTCACTGGGTGTTCCTGGTGTGTTTTTGAGCACTGGTACCAAGGAAAACAAAAACAACCTCAGTGCCCTGGGACCTTGTTTAGAATTAAAAGCAGAAATATTTGTGCCCTATAAAAAGAAGGTTTTATCTATCTCCCTTTTTAATTTTCTTTTGGTCCTTGATATTTTCCCTCATGAGCTGGCAAAAGGGCAGAGCTAAATCAGTGCAAATCAGCACGATTTTGCAGGAGTCAGTACTCCCGGAGGAGGGAGGTAGAAAATCTTGCTCGTGTACCCTGCCCCGTCTGAGTGTGTCACTGGGGAATTTAGGTATTGATGGTTCAAGTCAGGTGGAGAGGACTCAAACTGAGGTCTCCCCTGCTTGTGTGAGCAAGTCGAACTGGGCATGGATTTGTTTGTGGGAGTAAAGAAAGTGCAGAAAAGGAGAATTGCTGCTGTATGGGTTCAGACCACTTCAGCTCGTTCTAAACGTAAGTTTTTCTTTGATTTTGATTCCCCAAAAAAGGTTTCTCTGGAGCCCTACCTGAATGCAGTCACAAGGAGTTTATGCCAGAGGAGCTATTGGGTTTGTGTCTGTAAAAGAAATTCTTTCAAATACTCTTTGCCATCAGCTGACAGAGTAGTCGCCGGTGTCTGATGACGAAGAGACTGTGAAAAAGAAACTTTGTGAGCATGCAGAGAGCGGAGACTGCCGCACCATATATTTCATGGTGAGAGTGTAGCTGGAGTTTGCTTTGTTACAGCATGTCGATGTTCTGAATTTGTAAATTGTCACTAGCAAAAAGTGCTTAAGCAAAGAGGGTGGCCTTCCAGGCAGCCAGAGGCTTTGGGATTCAGCTGAGTGAACTGCAGAATGAAATACAATCCTCTTGTTTCCCATAAGCGGAGTGGTATTTTGGCAGCATGTTTCACTCGCTTCGTGTATGACTTTCTCAAATGCAATTCAGTCACTCTGTCTTGCTAACAGTCGGGCTTAGTTGGAGGGGAGAATGAAGGGACACAGTGAAAATCAGGTCTTGACAAAAAGTCGATAGTGTAATGGGAAGCAACTTCACTGGAAAAGCTGCAGGGATTTTCCTTTCCAAGTCTGGTTTCAGATGAGAGAAGGGTTAAGCCTATTGAGTCTCTCCGTGGTCTGATGATCTGAAGTAGCAATGGTTGGCCCAAAGGCTTGGAAACTTGGATGAGCAATTGCAGCTTAGATGTTTTCTCTCTCAGAGCCAGACAACAGCAGGGGCTAGAAAGCAGCATCTCCCCGCGGAAGTGTTAGCATTGCTCTGCATTCTGCACCCTGGATTTCTGAACTCCTGTCACAGCTGAGTCTGCTGAGGCTGAGGGTGTCTCTTGCCATTTGTGTGCCGACCTCCAGTCCTAACATGAGCTCTGAAACGCTTCTGGCCTAGCTGAAATGCCCTTTCCAAAAGTGAGGGTTGGGCAGCCTTGTCTGTAGCTGTATATTTTGGGGACAAAAATGAGACTAAAGCCTGTTCTCCCTCCAGCTGATTAAAAACATGCATTTTGAAGAAAACACTACCAGAGTTAAGAGCCTGCATGAGAATGGTTATGTCCCCCTCCAAGTGGTTTTCATGTGAAAAATAAACACTGGGCAAGAAAAAGGGAAGTTGGAGAGGAAATTGGCTGTGGTTTTAGCAGCCTGCACTCCTGCCCAGCGCAGGTGGAACAGCATGGGGGAACACAAGTGCTGGTGGATTAGCGTGAAGAGTGAGAATTGAAAGGTGAGGGAGCTCAGCTGAAAGCAAACATGACCCATATCTTGGAGAAAAATGATGTCAGTAATACAGTGCCAAGGATGCAAAAGAAAAACTTGAAGTTGATCTGTTTTTCTAGATAACAATAGCCTGGAAGTGATGCTGACTCAGAAGGCAAATAATCTGGTTTAGTGAACTCTCTGCTGCTTCGTGTCACTGAATTCACTTCCCCCCCTCTGGATACCCTGGTGCTCTCTGCACCCTGACAACACCACTAAAGTCTAACACCCCCACCCCACCTCCATGTCCCCCTTTAGACTTTGCTCTTGCAGACTTTCTTAAAATCCCCTTTACTCTGCCACGTTAACATCAAGGGGCTGTTGTGTGTGGGAATTAGTGCTTCAAACTCAGCCACAGCAATAATGAAGTGCTGTGGGTCAGCAGTAGTCAGGTCCTGCTCTGATGGCCTGTGCTTTATGGACTTGCTTTTGGCTGTTGGAGGACAACGTGAGGGAGTTGGGATTTCCTTCCCAGCTTCTGTGGGAAGCCAGGAGGGAGCTTGCATGGCTTTTGGGAGTGATGGGAGGCAGAATGGTTAAATGTGCCACAGTTTAAATCCAATCCCTTTACCTTCAGACAGCCTTGAAGCCTGATCAAGAAGTCAAAAAAGCCCTGACCTAGAAAGGAAAAGCCTCTTCTCCCACTCCTGTGAGCCCATGTCACACACTGAAACCCAGAAACTAGGGCTTTTCAGTTAGTTTCTTAGGTTTTTTGGCCTGTTTGTACAGCTAGCGCACACAGCAATATTCAATACCAAGGGCTTGCTGGCAGTATAACTTTTACCCCTTTGCTAGGAGACAGCACACACAGGTTATTCTGGAGAGCAAGGAAAGGGTTCAGGAATGTTGCAGTGCAGACAGCAACCAGTCACTTCATCTTCAGTGGGAGAGAGGTATGGGGGCCCTTCCACAACAGCTCGGACAATTTTCATCTTGTTAATTAACAAAGCCACTCAAAACTTTCTACAGAAGTGTGTCATTCCTTTGCTGCCCGGAAGAGTGAATATGAGGCTGCCTTAGGTCCCTCAGTCACTCGCGTAGCCATCAGACACAAGAGACCTCCCCACAAGGTGCCATAATGACTTGCTTCACCAGCAATTTCTCTTAAGTTGCTGGAGGAAGCCTCTGGATGTTATTTCGAAATGTGGCTCAATTCTACCTTAAAATAAGGGGTTAAGTTAGAGGGTAATGATAGTGAATTGTAGAAATGCTTTGTGTATCCATATGCATACATAGAAATAAGTTAGGTAGTGGTTGGGAAAGTGTGTGTGTATGTTAGGGTTTTCTTCTTCCCTAAATTTCCAGGTGATACTAGATGAGGAAGAACTAAATCTGAAGGGTACCCTCCTCTGCCTCTCCATCTGGTGAAAACAAGCCCATCATCTCTCACTCCAATCTTCAAAAGGGCAGGAAGAATGACCTGGGGAACTATAGGCCAGTCAGCCTCACCTCCGTCCCTGGAAAGGTGGTGGAGCAGTTCATCCTGGAGGCCATCTCCAGGCATGTAGAGGACAAGAAGGTTATCAGAAACAGTCAACATGGATTCACCAAGAGAAGATCATGCTTGACCAACCTGATAGCCTTCTATGATGGCGTGACTGGCTGGGTCGATGAAGGTAGAGCAGTGGATATTGTCTGTCTTGACTTCAGTAAGGTATTCCTGCCTGGATGTGTTCTTGTGCCCCCTGCTCTGGGTGTGCCTGCTGAAGCAGGGGGGTTGGACAAGATGATCTCCAGAGGTCCCTTCCAACCCCTACCACTCTGTGAGTCTGTGATCTGTCTTATGAGGAAAGGCTAGGACACCTGGGTTTGTTCAGCCTGGGGAAGAGAAGACTGAGGGGGGATCTCATCAATACCTATAAATATCTAAAGGGTGGGTGTCAGGACAATGGGACTAGGCTCTTTTCAGTGGTGCCAACGCCAGGACAGGGAGTGATGGGCACAAGCTGGAACACAGGAAGTTCCACCTCAATATGAGGAAAAACTCCTTCCCTGTGCGGGTGCCAGAGCAGCGGCACAGGCTGCCCAGGGAGGGTGTGGAGTCCCTTCCCTGGAGACATTGAAACCCCGCCTGGACGCGTTCCTGTGCCCCCTGCTCTGGGTGTGCCTGCTCAAGCAGGGGGTTGGACAAGATGATCTCCAGAGGCCCCTTCCAACCCCAGCCATCCTGTGATTTCTCAGGAATTCTGAATGATGGCTCCTAATGAGAAATAAATTTGATTATTATGTTTGTGTGAGTTAAATCCAGGATTTGCTGGGGAGTACAGTGTTTGGGTAGTTATTTTTTGCCATTCTGAAGAAGTTCTGAGGAACTTTTAATGTCCTGCATGATCAGAGCAGAGGGCAGTCCAGTCTGGCTGGATGCAGGGTAACAGCTCCAGCAGAGCCCTTGAAGACTCAGGCTGTGCTGCATGCATTTACCATAATGGGTTGAGAAGAAAGGAGATTGGAGAGAGACAGAAAAGAAATTTCCCTAGGGCACTCCGCCCAGGCCCAGCTGAAGGAGAAAGCAAAATGAATGCTGAGCTGTGCTGTGGAGTAAACTACCCATCCTAAGGGGATGCCACCACGATTGCCCAAACCCTCAGTGAGGATCCCTTTTGTGTGTGCCACGGCTTATTTTCAGAAAGGCTTTCTGGATGGTGAGTGCTCAGTGCTGAGCCAGGCTGACCCCACTGCTTGTAAGTAACTTGAAAATGCCATTAATGAGAAGAGGAAGCAGAGACCAGGGTTTTCACAGCAGAAAGACTTAAAGGCAGATTTTTAAATGTAATTAAAGTGACCAGTCTGCTGTGACAGAGGAGTGGAGGGGAAAGGACTGGTTTCAGACTGCTGGTGAGGACATCTAAGTTCAGGAGAGACATGGATGGTCCAAGCTGCCTACTTGCTGCAGCTGCTCACCCCTAATGTCAGCACGGAGGGTGAGGTCTTCTGAATTTTGGAGACGTTTATTCTCTTCATACATTGCACTTGCTTGGGCTCCAAAACCTTTGGATACTGGTGGATCAGAACTAGCTGTCATCAGCTCATATACCACAGTAGGTGTCTGCATCCTCCCTGCATGCTACAGCAAGCAACACATGACTCAAAATACCTGGGTTGTGCTTTGCTTGGCACATCCAAGGGCAAAGTGTATGTGCTTCCTGCTGGCTTTGTGCCTCGCCTTTTCCCTAAGTCCTGGGTGGTCAGTTTGGCCACTCTGTGAGCTAGACCAAACCCCCCTGTTTGTGCTCCCCAGGCCTCTCCTGAACACTTACAAGGTGTGAAACAGGACAGCCAGATGCTGATGGTGCAAGGTTGCCTACGCTTCCTTTACGTCACTCTGTACAGGGCATATGCCTCTCCTTTGCTCTTGCATCCTACAGATCTGGGCCAGGTTCTTTCTTTCCAACAGACATATTCCAACAGAAATAGGCAGATAATGTTTCACGTGCGGTGCTGGAACTGCCAGAATGAACTTGTCTCTGAATGAACCAGATGCTGCGAGTATTTTTGAGAAAAAGATTAAAAGGAAAAGAAACAATACAATGGTGGACTCACTGAAATCAAAGAGGGAACTACGTGAGCTCATTGCTTTATTCTCAGAGCAGAGGAGCCTGCTAACAAAGGCAGATATTAAAAATGCCTTCAAATATGCCAATAAATTATTCTCCTTGGCATCTCTTCAGTGTTGGCAGGCTCAGTAAATCCTCTTGCACAGTTTGATTAAGCTTTGACTGTCAGACTCAGGCCAATATTTGAATCTCTCTGTGAAACTCTATGCCAGATCTGTGTAAACATTTTTTTCTTTATTTTGTGTTTTAGAAATGCTTTCATCTTGCATTTCCTGGTTGGCTTGGGAGCCTCTGCAGCAAAAGCAGGACTACGGAGCCTGTTGTTTCCCAACTTGGAAAAAGTTCTGCAGTTTTAAATGATCTCTTGTCTAGACCATTTTTGCCATAAATACACACTGCGGTGAAGTGACAAGGCTTTGCCTTCTTACCTCTTTTGCTTGAGCGTGCATATCCATCTCTGTAACATGCTGTCTCACTCTTTGCCTTCTAATTCTCAAACAGCAAACAGCTTTCCCCACTGATTTTAATCTCTTCTGTCAATCGATCACACCCCTTTCTGATGTGCTCCTCTTCCCCACAGTAATAGTCCTATGCTTCTGAATAATTCACTGTGAAAGAAAACTAAAACTGTCTTTATGTAGCTTGCCAAGGCCAAAATTATCGTGAAGTAGTCATTAGGTCTTTTACCTTTCCCTTTCCAATAGGCTGAAATTAGCTTCTTGTTTAGGTCGGTGGCAGGCAGGCTCAGATTTGCTTCATAACGAAAGCTCTTACCCCTGCCTTTTGTAATGTCAGGTATGACTCATCCTCCTCTTTCCTGCCAGAAATAGGAAAAAAAGTGAAGGAGCACTCATGGTGCTGGCTTTGTCTTCCCCCTCTTCTTTTTCTGCTTGCTCCTAGGCGCTTGGGAAGAAGCAAATCCCGTGGTCAAGCCCAAGACTTGTAAGCAACTGCTGAGAAACTCCCTTCTTAGCAGCTCTGACACAGTTAAATGGTGTGATTATAGACCCTCAAAGGCGTTTTGGTGAAGTCCATTAAAATCCAGTCTTGGGGGATGCCTCAAGGATTCCCTTCAGACCCTGGGTCTGACCTGGAGATGGGAATGATCGCTGGATGGTGGGACCAGCTCTTGCTGTGCAGCCCCCAGCGGAGGGGGCCAGTCTGTCAAACTGGGAGGTCTCAGCACTGCTATAGGGGTAACAAATCTCTGACTGTCCGAGCTATTCAGGTCTTACTCATCCTTCTAGCTTTGAACTTTCTGACCTGCTGTGTCTTTTCAGGAACTTTAAAATTAAAAGAACCGAAATATAACCGAGGCCACAAAAAAGCTCCTTTGAAGTATTTTCCTGTGATTTTTTTTTCTTAATTGGCCTTTACAGGTTTGTCTGGGGCACTTTAGTCCCCTTTGTACTTGACCCTATGTAAATAGGCCACCCAGGGTTGTGTAATAGATTCCCAATTCGTCTTGACAAGACTATCAGAAAATGATTAATTGTTTTCCCATACAACCCTAGGGAGATTTTACCACTGCTTAAAATGAGAGTGGGATCATGCCCCGTCTTTTAATTAGTGTGATGCTCATTCTCCCTCCATGTTTGTGTTACTGTGATTGATTTATTGATTTAGTAATTGACCTGCATATTCCCATGTTGTACCTGTAGTCCAATCGGGGTAATTTAAAAACAGCAGCCGGAGTTTGATACTGTCTGAGCAGCCTGTGCAGCTGGTGACCCATGTGGGAACTGGGGTTGACTCATCAGTTCTGAAAACATAGATTTCTGGAGTGGCATCTTGACCAAAACCTATGTTAAATATTCAATATATCTAATGACTAAAGTTAATTTCTGGTTTTTATTATTATTTATTACAGGAGTACCAAAGGCAGAAGTATCATAAATCACTAGCTATCGTGAGTGGCCAATATGCATTTGATACTTGTGGCCTTTTCATTCTGCATTAGTGTTGATGAGTGGGGAGAGGCAGGGAAACAGGGAGATTTCAGCACAGCAAGGAAGTTTGTAGCTATTCAGGCAACATTTAATTCGAATATTTTGGGCCAAGTTCTCTCCTTGTGATAGTCAGCAAAGTTACATCAGTTTACACCACTGATTTGGATGTGTGTATGCCACGCATGAGTTGCTCTATCTACCTTGGTTTATTTTGCTAGTCTCTCTTGCTCAGCACTGTTTGCAATACGGTTAATCCTTCTTGTTCCCTCGAGCTTTGACTGAGCAGCATCAAGCAGCCATTTCTGCACTACAGGAAAGCGAGATCAAATTTATCTGCTTAATATCCACTGCACTGACATTTTGTCCTTCTTGCCTGCGGCCGGCACATTAAACATGTGACTGCTGTCATGCTTAGCGTTATAGTCAGTCTCCTAGCTTTTAGGAGCACAGCTCAAGACTGGTTTTTACCTCCCTTCCCATTCATTTTTTTATCTGGAAAAAGAAATAACTGAGACCTCACACTCTCTCTCTCTCCTTCAACCCCTTAAAATCTTTCAGGGCAGACTTGTACTCCTGAGCACTGGCACTGCACTCACCAGACCTTCTCTGCCCTGAAGGATTCCGCCTGGTCACAGATTTCTGTAGCCAGGACACCAGCACAGGGGTTGTATTCTGGCTCAGCACCACGATGAATTGCGCTGGTACAAATTAGGGCTTTTAGCAATCGATCCTGCTGTGTGTAGGGTAGGAAGCTGAAATGCCATGTGGCCTCTAATGGCTGCAGTCAAAGCAAATCCACAGCGTAAAATAGAGGTAGCACTTGAGAGAGCCGCAATGACTCCAAGTCCTATTCTCAGCAGCACAATCCCCCCTGAAGGTCAGTAGGACTTGGGCTCCCAAGCACTGAGCTCACACCCACAGCCAAATTGCTGCAGTTTAAGTTACCAGGCACCAGCTGAGCTGCCATACGAGGAGTTCCATGGGAGAGCTCTCTGACCACCCTGCTCCCAGGGCTGTGGAGCTTCAGCTGACACCATTTAGGCTGTGCTGACTCCCTCGCTCTCCATGGCCCACTTGTGTGTCTGAGCCCTGGATTGCTTTTGTATGAGGAAGTGAGATACGCCTGTGAGCATCGCCCTGGCAGGACTGTGATGGAAGGTGATGGGAGCCTTGCCCAAGGGAGCAAAAGACAAGTCTGACTCAAAAGAACAGCTTTTTATTTTAAAAAAAAAAAAAAAAGTAAGAAAGAGGAAAAAGAAGTCTCTCTGCTATGCTAATGCCTCCTGGCTTCCAATCATTAAAAATACTACAGACATTGACAGACGGACCCATAGAGCCATCTTTCTTCTCCTTTGTTTAGGGGTGGGTGAAGGCTAATGAAACCCCAGACTGTGGGTTTGTTTGCCTTACATAATAGGTGGCCAAACTGTTTTCAGCAACTGCAGCATTCAGTCAAGAGATTCATGGAGGGAAGCCTTAATTAGAGTAATTGCTCTATTTATATAACGATTCCCTTTTGTCTGAGATCAAATAGATCTTTGAGAAATCTTATTTCCTTTCAAGTTAATTTCTGCCCTGTTAGTTTAGCTCATGAATCTTAACGAAGACAAGCATGTTGGGTATCTCCTGATCTCCCTGCTCTCCCTCATTACTAGAAGAGAGGTTGTGGGGCGGTAATCTTCTGTGCTGCTGCTGCTGCTGCTTTTCACTTTGGTAGTAACATGGGAGAAACACCAACAGGCAGGAAATATTAATATCATGAACAGGGAAATCTTTCTTTCCTTTAATGGAAGGGGTTGGGGTTCATTATTGCATTGGACTTGATGATCCTAGAGGTCTTTTCCAAACTTAATGATTCTAAGATTCTGTGATTGCACAGTCCTGAATAGAGGCCCACTGAGGTACGTGGAAGCTGTGACGGAGAGGAGGTGGGACTGAGGGTCTGCCATCATATTTGCAATGGGCTGCCATTGAGCTCCTGGCACAACAAAGCGATGAATTTCTCTGGGCCTCTGTTCCCTGCCTGTAAGATGGGAGAGAGTCTCCATCTCTGCCCTGCACTTGCATTTGAAAGATGAGCTGCTCAGGGGCATGGGCATTCTCTTACAAGGTAAATGTGCTCTGACGAGGGCAACAGAGTACTGACGGGAGTTGGTGTGTCTAAGACTTCCTTTAATATAAGAAATAATAATTTATTCCTTGTCCAGAAGGCTACCAATGTGAAGAGAATGGGTGAGAAGAAAATTGTATTTCCCTTCATGAAGTGCATTACTTCTGTGAAGGGGTCTGGGCTTGTTAATGTTCTCCCAGAACATGATGCAATTTCCTGTAATCTAGTCACTGCGATATTACTCATTAGATTAATTATGATGACGCAAATAGCACATACATGAGTTACATAGAAACCTATCAGGGATTCCAGTATTGAGAATGGAAACTTGTAAATTCAAGGAAATGAATGCTTGGAAATATCTGTTTTGTGCAAACATCCTTTCACTGACTTCCAGGCCGTTAGATTGATTTGCCAACTCAGCCTTTTGAGACAGAAGTTGCAATGCTGCATGTGAGCAGCACTGAAGAAATCCAGTACAGCCTTGCCCAGCAGACTGGGAGACCTGGAGCCCTTCCCAGCATGGTCTGAGCCATGTAGTGGGTGAAGGGGAGGACTGGCACGGGCCCCCTGCTCTTCCTCACCTGCTCGCAGGCTGAGCTCCCAGGGCTGACGCAGATTTTTCCTAATGGTTGGCACTGCTATGTTTGCATTTTTCCCTTGTAACTTCACGGGTCCTCTGTGGACTAATCTCCAGCTTTTAATTTCTTGTCATGGCTTGCTGCATTTTCTTTAACTAAATGTTTGCAAATGATCTTGTGAAGTCATGTTTTTGGCTCATTCCAGCTGCTGGTTTTGGCTGCAATGCTGTTGAGAGGGTTAGCTGAGGTCAGCGAGAGCCTCACTCAAGTTTGCTGCTCGACAAACTGGTGTAGCCTAAAGGGACCCAGTTTGAGGATGCTCCCAAGGGACTCTTTACACCAGGAACGGGATAATTCCCCATGGCTGGATGTGATCACAGAGTGAGGCCTTGACGTCCTGGTTCAGGTTTAAGATCGATAGTCTCGCTATTGGTTTTGCTGGGAGGCACCTTGGATTTGGGTGATTACATGTTTCTTTCTGCTCAGAAACATCTCTGGTTTGCATTGTCATTGTTACTGTTACATTTTTTTCTGTGTTTCTTCACTGGGCTTTGTGTGCCAGAGGCTGAGATTCATGCTGGATTCTGGATTATAATGCAAACTGAGAGATACTCAATAAACATTAGGAGATGACGTTTTGCTGTGGAAAACTTTCTGCTGAACATCTTCTCTCATCACCTGCAAAAACATTGGAGGGTTGTACTTGGAAGGATGTTTAGGGCTGTCCAACTTGTGAAGCAGCAGTCTAACTGCCCTTCCCATGGATGCCAGGAACAGCCAACGCTTCGTAAGACATTTTCCAGCTGTTTCTGAATGCAGCTGAAGCGATCAGGTGAAAGGTTAGCTGCACTTCCAAAAACCTTTCTCCTGGACAGTCTGCATGTGTGCAGAGGGCAGTGTCTCTGTGCCCATGTGTGCTCTGGGCACTCAGCTTTACCCTTCCTGCTGCTGTTTGGCCCAGAAGTGCTTCTTACATGGTCAGAGACATGGGTATGGGCTCCAGCTGCTTATTTCAGAGATGAAGGCTGGGCTTCTAATTAAGTTCCTGAGAAATCCCAAGTTCTGTGTTTATTTTCCTAGAAGTGTCGTCAGACAGCAGAGGCGGCATGAGACTGGCCATCAGATGCTACCCTACTGCAGCAGAGAAATGTCAGTACTGCCTAAGGCAGAGAGAGAGGGGGAGAGAGAGAGAAGGATTCATGGGCTTTTGAGCCTTGGAGAAGTCATTGTAGCCTTTTGTTTTTTCCTGACATACTGGACAACACAAACTAAAACTTTATCTACTTGTCAGTGGATTAATTACTGGTGAATTCAGTTAGTGTTTGAGAGGATTAGTTATTCATTTTAGTGGAAACTGTCTTCAAAATTTTCACCTTTTAATTTTATATACCCCTTACAGTAAGGCAGGTAACTGTTCCAGTGCAAAGCATCAGTACTCTCTCTCGGAGTCACAGTTTGTACACCTGCTTTTCAGCCCAATTGTCAAATAAAGACTGGAGCCACTTCCCAGAAGAAACACCCCACCTTCACCAGCGGACTGGCTGTTTCCAAAATTCACCGGAAGATTTTATGTAAAGGGAAGACCAGCAATGGCCAATCTCTCATTTTCTGTCACAGCCCCCGGGTGTGGAGGTGTGTGTAAATCCACAGGCCGAGTAACCTGCAGGGATGCTGTGGCTGCCCGGAATACAGGAACATATTTTGTGGACTGCATGATGATGGTTAAGGAAAACGTTTTCAGGGCCAGTTCCCATGCACAGATGCAGTTGAGAGGTCTCAGTGTAGCGTACAATATGTTTATCGGGGATGTAAGTTAACAATAAGCAACTGACTGTCCCTTGAAATTATATCCCACTGTTTTGTTGGAGCACATCAGTATGTTTGACTGCCATGAAAGGGAGGCCTCTTCATACTGCATTGATACTCTTTGTAGAATGCATGACTTATATTCACTATCAAGGCCCTGCTAGCCTGTATTAACGGGTTGCAGTATCTGGGAAACAAGATCAGAGAAACCTGTCCAGAGTGATTTATGGTGCTGGTGGACCACTCCAGCCCTTGGTACCCTTGTGCTTCAAAGCCCTGTTTTACAGAGCAAGAGAGGTGGCAGCACTGGGGAACGCTTCAAGGAGTGCACGCTTGACAGCTGGGGAAGGTGCTGTTTGATTGGGTGTCCTATAGGTCAGCTCACTCCTGTCAGAGGCAGGGATTAATTCAGAGGGGTTTTGTGGCAGCCCAGCATCGCTCTCAGCAGCCAGACCAAGGGATGTGTTCCAGCAGTGGGTGAATTTGAAGCCTTTGCTCTCCTCCTGCCTTCTTTGAGCACCCAACACAGGGTAGATGGTGCCTAGAGTTACCCAGCTGAGGTTTCTCAGTCTGCAGGTCCAATGCACAAATCGGAGCTGGCCAGATGAGTTTGAACTGTCATTTTGTTTCAAATATTATGTTTTGCTTTTTCAGAGCCCAAAATAGTCCATCTCAAGGGATGCCCCATGGCTAATCCGCATTGTCCTAAGAAAAAGGGTGTTTTAAGCAGCCAGGAATGCACTTACGTTGACTCTCAGCTTGTTGCATTGGATGCCTTTGCTTAGTGCAATTTTGGCATCATGTGGAACAAAGCAAGCAAATAGGAATGTAAACACAATTTTATATCCCAGGGATCTGAACTGGTCTGGGAAGGGGTGGTCCAGTTTAGGTTTTCATCTTACGTGGTTGAACGTGAATGGGAACCCAAGCAAATCACGGTACCAGACTTTTTCAGAGATTATCTGCTTTTTCTTTCCTTCCAGATTTAGCAGAAGCTTCCTGTTATAGTGGAGGTGGCGGTAGGTCAAGAGCTGGGAGACATGGGACATATTCCCAGCTCTCCTCTCTTCTTTGACATGTCTTTTTGGGCTGTTTGGTCTATACCACTTCCAGCACCAGCAAGCTCTGATCTTGTTTGAGCTTTCTAGGTGTTCCAGCAATGCAAATAAGAGCTAGTGAGGTGCAGATATCCATCTGTGGGGACAAAGAAGCTGGGCAGGAAATTTCTAGAGAAAGATGGGGCTGCTGGGAGATTTCTGACCTGTTTTGCAAACCAAAGAAGTTTAGTTTAAGACTTGCAAAGGCCTGTCTGAACCAGGTCTCTCAGAGCTTTTGGCTTGACCCGTTTCTGGTTGGAAACCAAGCTGTTGTCTGGAGATCAGTATCCCACAGAAATTTTGGGGCAGAGTCTCTTGGGAAACAAATAGTGTTTGGGTTCTGCTGGTAGAAAGGGAGAAAAACAGGTTGAAAGGGTTGGGGAGATGGAGAAGTTGTGCTTGTCCTTGAGCCTGACCATGGAAATGCTGTATAACCAAAGGCTGAAGAATCCAAGGAGAGCATGGGAAGACCTCGGCTGCAGAGAGCCACGTTGGCTTTGCTGCTGTCCTGGTGACTGCTCTTACAAATCTGGGTGCACTCAGCAGCACTTTCTGTTGATGCTTTGGGGTGGAATGGTGGAAAACAGTTCTGCCATAGTGAATCGCATGGCAGCACATGTCCTCAAAGGGCTCAGGAGGTCAGGCCGGGGTTTTTGTGCAGAGTCTGGGGTCTTGCAAGGGCTTAGATGCAGATGCCCCATTTACTTTGGCTCTGAAGCCCCCTCAGGGTGGGGTATTGGGGAGACTTGAAAATAAATCTGGCAGTCGTCTTTCTTCTCCCCGTCTTCTCTCTAGGTAGGGAATGACTGGACCTTTTATCCACTCGTCCTAGGAGAATTTGTACCTTCTGAAAAGCTCCTACATTCAGAATGAAGTTGGTCTCTCACTGCACCTCCCCTTCTTTTCATTTCCCCATTGCCGAGATGCAGCAGACTTGGTCATTCCTGAAACAGTGACCGATTGTCTGGTTTGGCTGGTTCAGCTATTTGCTAAACATAATGCTCTTTCATCTTCGAGGAAATCGTCTGGACACCTCCACCAGAGCTTGCTTTATGCTCCTGTTTCAATAGGCAAATAAAAGCGGCTATTTTCCCAGTTTAAACATAACCTGATTTCTCTAATGAATTAGAAATACTTGAGGGGAGGGGAAAGATTGGTTTTTACTGAATTTTTAAGAACTATAATCCTAAATTAACAAGCTAACTAGCTCTTTTCCTGCCTGGGGAAAGGATTCCCCTCCTCCCCCAATATTTCCCCTTCCCCTTAAAAAATATCTGCAGCACTCACACTTCATCATTCTTGTTGGGACTCAAAGGGCACCCGCCAGGGCCCTCTCGCACTGTGTGCATGATGTATGGCTTTTCTCATTCCTCCCTGGCAAATCAAGGCACTTTGGCTGAGGTTTGAGATTTCTTTTCACTGGTAGCAGAGTAAAAATGTTAGAAAAATAAATCCTCTTTTAGAGTTTTACCATCAAGAGAGGAGACGGTCACCTGTCTGCTCTCATCTGCTCAGGGCTTGCGGGGCTCTAAAAGCCAGTGACTTGCTCATTCCTCTGTTTCTTGAGATGACAGGAAGGAAAGCGTAGGCTTCTGGCTGCACTTCAGCAGGCTGAGGTTTAGGAAAAAGACACAGCTCAGGACTGACTCCAGTCCAAAGCCTGGCTGGCTGGTGAGCAGCATTTGAGAGCAAGCTTGTACTCTTGAGAAATTAATACAGAAATAAATAACCACCAAAACCACTGTGCAACATTTATAATGTTGCAAACGATGCAATTCAACTGTCTTTTCGTATTGTGGTAACCAAGGATTTGACCAAAAGAAAACGGACCAAGGAGAAATACACCCTGACTTCTTCCTCTAGAGAATGAGTCAAGTTCCTTGCATGCGGTTCCAGTACAATGAAATTGAGAAGTCTGGCCAGCAACTGGGTTCAACAGGAAAGCTGAGGACAAGCTTTTGTGCAACTGCTAACAGGTCCCTCTCCTGTGGCGCTGCCGGATGGGAGGAAACAAACAGCCCTTTTTGTTTTGCAGTTCATGACGAAGAACCCCAACATGCGGCTGGGCAGCCCTGGGCTGGGCGGTGAGAGCGCGATTCTGCGGCACTCCTACTTCAGAGATCTGGACTGGGACCTGCTGAACCAGCGTCAGATGGAGCCACCATTCAGGCCCCGAATTGTACGTAAGAAGGAGGGGTTGGGGAAAGGGATCCCTTGGGTTTTTTTCCTCTTCTGGGCTCTATAAGCAGGTTTTTTCCCCATGAGACAAGAAAGGAGGTGAAAGAAGGGCAACCTTGACACAAAAGCCCTGGCCCGGGAGCCGAGAGGTGAGGTCTCTGGTCTTGGCTTGGCTGCTGGTTGGCCACCTGATGTTGTACAGGTTGCTTTTTCCCTCCATGCTGGATTTTCCAAGGCAGCTCAGCCAAAAGATGCAGGTTTTAAAAGCAACTGCAGCAGATTAGGCACCTAACTACCCTTTGCCTTGCCCCAAGTATAAAACAGGGTAAGTAGTTCTCATCCTGCCCGTTCCACCTACACCTTCACAACCGGGCTGTCTCTCTCTTGTCTCTCGCTGTCTGTACAGCACCCAGCACAGTGTTCCCTGCTCAGGCCAGTCAGCTGAGTGGTTCCAATGGCAGACAGGCTGGAGGGAACACAGTGCTGCCCCTTTTCCCAGTGGTGCCACACAGCCCTAAGGATGCTCTGTGATAGAGTGCTGCTCTCCATGGAGAGCCTTTCCAAGGTTGTCTCTGTGGCTTCCTTGCCTTTGAAATTGTCACCTGTAGTAGCTTTATCTCATGCTGTGGTCACTCTGCAAGCTCATAGTGGCAATGGTCAAGCCAGTCCTGCTCCATGGAGATCACTGGATGCAGGATCAGGCAGTTGGCAGCTCAAGATCAGGCTCTTGAGTTGTTTCTTGACATGAATCAAAGGCTAAGGGAGCCTCCTCCATCCACCATGAGCTGGACGGGATCTGGGAACATTAGACTTCAATGTCAACAAAACCTTGTTCTGGATGCAAGAAAAACACACGCCTTGTCAAAATGTGCCACAAACCCAGTTTGTGTGTGTGCATTGTAAACAGTCCCACTCTGTGGCACATAGCAAGGAATCCAGCACCTGGAGGCAAGCCATTTGTCTTCCCACGGCCCAGTAATTCATTATTGTGCAAGTTTAATGGCTCGCACATAGATGAGTGCATGCGCGCACACACACACACCCAAAACCCAGCTGAGACACTCTGCAGATAAGGAGGGGCTGTGTGGAGTCAGCTAATGGGAAACACGGCTGATAACTGGTTTGAATGGCTGGGTCTGTGCTGCCACTTGAGGAAGGGAACTGATTTATGTGCCCTGACCTACCGTGTCCGGGCAGGCAATGTATCAGAGGTGGTGTCAGTTAAATCAGAGAGTAGTTTCCCTGTCAGAAGCCTGAAGAGGCTCTAAAAGGCTTTGCACTCTAAGAGGTTCTGTGGGGACACTCAGCTGCTCCCAGTCCAACCCCAGGAAAAGCTTTCAGTAAGCTTAGTCTGGGTTATGGAGGTGACGGTTCATAGCACTCAAGACCAGAATAAAGATGCAGAGCGAGTATCAAGCAGATGATGTGAATTTCTGACATTTCTTTCCTTTGCTTTTCCTTTTGACAGAAATCCAAAGATGACGTGAGCAACTTTGATCCAGATTTTATAAAAGAGGAGCCCATTCTGACTCCCATTGAAGAAGGAATTCTTCCAATGATAAACCAAGATGAATTTAGAAACTTTTCATTCACAAGCCCAGAACTGCAGCAATAGCTACGGCTCTGAGGAAAGGCTGCTGAGAGGACTGGGGGGAAATGAAATGAAACCAAGTTTACCAGAAATTTCATTCTCAAGGAGTAACAGTGCACTGAGTTAATGCGATACAGCAGCACCACTGTCAACGTTATCTTAATGTGAAATCGAAACCTTCCTGTGTTTGTAGGGTTTATGCAGCTCTTGGATCAAATATTGACAAGAGTGAAACAAACGTGATATTGTAAATAGCTGATGCAGACAGAGTTGAATGCTGAGCTAGTTGGCTCAGCCTGAATGTCACCACTTGCAGTGGATTCGAGGAGTTGGTGTGACCATGAAACAAGTGTCTTGCAGCTCTGAGCCAAACAGACTTGTTACAATTCTGATTGTTTGCAAGACTATTTTGAGGAGTCCCAGCACTGTCTGGCATTTTGGAGCCATGATCCAGCATCCTATGACCTGACTGAACCAGATGTTCCTACTGACTTTACCAGTTTCTGCAGTATTTATTTCTTTCCGAAGGACAAATGGCTTTCTTTGCCACTGTTTGGGTTTCCATGTGAAATATTTCATTATGCTGACTAGCAGAAGGAAAAAAACAAATGCCCTGTGCCCCACACAGATTCTTCCAAATCAAAGGGAAACCATGTGCTCGTAGTGTTTTACCGTTTGTGCGATATGAAAAGTTTTAGTGTTTGCATTCTGTGAAATGCCTTTTTACATCATGCATCTTCAATGCTCCTTTCTTTGCCTCCCAGCTGTTTTCAACTATAACGTAACTTGTAAAACCTTACTGTTTATTTAGGCCCATTCTATTTAATTATGCTATACAGAGCCCCTTTTGTGGGTTCAGTGCCTCATTAAAATTTTGATCCAAAGTGGTAGCTCTTAAATTATTTGTGGCATTATTGCGGTGGGAGCCACAGAGCTGGCAAACTGCTTGAAAGCAGAGTCATTGGCCAACAGGTAACACAAAAGGACAACTTTCTCCCATGAGAACGATAAACCTTATCTAAGAAACAGGGTGACCTGGTTTGGTTTGGATTTAAGGGCTTATTACTCTCAGGACACTTCTTACCAGTTGCAGCCTCAAGCCTCTACTACAGGTAGACTGAGACAATTTTTCAGCACAGTTTGTAGAAACTGGACACTCTAGGAGGTGGTTCTGTGTTTTCCCTGCACTTCTGGAAGTTGGATGATTTTTCTGTATCTCCTTGGCACACCTTTGCACTCCTTGCTGGTCTTGAACCTGTATGTCAGGATTATAGCTTCTTCCTTGGACAGATATGAATTACTGGAGAGGCAGAAGGATTTCTAACCTCTTGTAAAACTGATGGTGTTTGTGTAGGGCTAGTCACATGCTTTAACTTGAGAGAAGGGTGAGGTGCAGCAGAGAGGGACATTTCTGCACAGAACTTGCACCACTGCATTGCTGTGGGGGTGACGCAGGGGAGCAGAAGCCTTTGTCAAAAAAATTACACAGGTACAAGCCCTGCCACAGCGCAGACCCA
Source organism: Phalacrocorax aristotelis (assembly GCF_949628215.1). Classification (NCBI taxonomy): domain Eukaryota; kingdom Metazoa; phylum Chordata; class Aves; order Suliformes; family Phalacrocoracidae; genus Phalacrocorax; species Phalacrocorax aristotelis. The sequence goes on along the minus strand of NC_134284.1, from coordinate 31,317,296 downwards.
CCAGTATGTACGTGCTCACCTGCTGTGAAACCAAGTTGGAAATCAAAGCTGAGCTCTGCGTACAAGTGTTACCCCTTCCCACCCAAGCCCTCTCTACTTGACTGAGTCCCTTCTACCCCTAAACCACCTGCTGAACTGTGTGACAGGTGAGGGAGAGGTTCAGTTACCCTTGGACTCTTCTTGCCTTTGTGCTTGTGTGTTACATCAGTTCTCCCTCTTTCTTTTCTGCATCTCCTCTTTCATGTAAGCACAGCTTTGTCCTCTGGTCTTCCCTCCCTTCCATTGGCATCTTCTGGCCACATTGCAGCCAGCCAGCCTCTTGTCCCTGTGCTGGTCTATAGATACCCGGCTCCTTCAAAGTGGAGCAAGAGAGGAGGAAAGGCATATTGTGTAAAAGGGAGAAGGAAGAGCGGATATCCAGAAAAATGATCGAAGAACCAGTTGTGCAGGCTAGCTTGAATTGCTTTCCCATATAGGAAGAAACGGTACAGGGATGAATGCATTTGCATGAGGGGGCCACTGTGGCATCTTATTCACGTGTGAATTAAGCGTAGTATTCACCTGTCTGGTGCAGTCATGACCCTAGGCAACTCCTCACTCAGTTTCCCAGCGTTATGACTGCAGCAGTGCTCGTGCTCGCTTGGCAAGGGGTAAGTGCAGCTAAGCTGGCCAGCAAGAGTGGGAACACCAAAACATCCTATGAATTTTGTGATGACAGCTTTTTGACTCTCCCACTGTTGAGGATTATGAATGACCTCTCCTTCCATGGAGGACAATGCAGGAGAACAGTGAGTGATACACATTTTTGCCAGCATGTTGATATCATCCCAGGTTTTCATTGGCTGTGTTATTCCCTGGGGCTCTGGAGACCTTCTGGGCTGATTCCAGTTGTCTTCAACATTAAAATGTGATCCTGTCTCCATGGCCCCGAGATCCAAGCAGCTTCGCTTACACTACTGACTGTATGAAGAATGTGGAATATTCACCTCTGGAGATTTTTATTGGTGTAGCAGTACCCACCAATCTGTTCTCTGAAAGCCTGGGAATGGAAACCAAGCCACCTCTGTAGGTGGTCCATTAGGATTTTTGTGAACTGTAAATCAGAATGCTTGTAGAGCCCTGGAAGATGTAAAATGGTGTCTAAGACCACCCTGGGGAGCAGGAAAAGCTCCTGCCCTGGCCAGCCAGTACCTGCTTTGGTCCAGGGCTTGTTAGCTTGATGGGGCAGGGTTCAAAAATCAAAGGGAGATTCTCCCCCAGCTTCAATTTTCATAGATTTCAAGTGGTGTCAGGGTCACTCCACCCAACCATCACCCTCACCGCAAAGCTCAAGTGCAGATCTGTGTTTGGACTAGAAGCCTGATGTTCTGCTCTGAAAGTAATTTCCTTGATTTTTACAATTTCACCTGGATCTTGCTTCATAATTTAGGGCAGCTCTTCCCCTCCATTGCCTGCCTGGAACTCGCAAGTCTACGTAATGATTTCAGCCACTCGAGTCAGCAGATCCTGAGTCAGCCACGTTTGGCTGAGATCCCTGAACTCTCCCATACTTTTTACGAGGAGCTGCCATTTTGGTCGCATTCCCTCCAGACGCTGTTGGCAGTATGGATGAAGATCAGCTCAATAAAAAGTATCTATGCAATAGCTTTGCTTTTGAAAAAGCTGAATTAGTGCCTGCGCTACCGTTGATTTTTTTTTTTTTTTTTAAACAATGCAGGGATACAAAAAAAGAAAGTTTATCCATGAGCTAGCCTGCCAGCTCTTTTGGCTTCATTGCTTGCCTGAGTGGATACAAGATGGTTTTAGTCTATTAATTTGGTCCTGGCTTTAAGAGTATATTAAGCCAGCAGCCACGGGTTTGTAAGGTTTAAAGCATAAAATGCTTGTATTTGCTCCAGTGTGAAAACTAGCAATAAAGCAAATTATAATTAGTTCTCTTTGCACTGCTTTTAGTGCTTGCATGAAAAGGGAAGGTCCCTTTGATGTCTCTAAATTTGTGTTCTGTGCAATCCTTTCATTTTCAAAGAGGTTCATGAAATTTAGCTATAAAATTCAGTGGCCTACATCTCATTCAAGGCCTTTGAAAGTTGAGGGTAAGAAGCAGATGGTCTAGAATGAATAGATGAAAATCATCTCGCATCTACTCAGGCTGGCTGTGCTGCCAACGACATCATTTTTAATACCACTGCTTGTTAAGCAATGGAAAAAAATAACCTCACAGACTCCAAGTGCCGAAGGGATTTTAATGTTAAAAATGCAATTCTAACTGCTGGATGAAGATGCTTTGAATGCATTCTCAAAGACTGGCACAGGTTCCTTACTCCTTGTGAAGTCCTAAATGGCTTGCAACAGTATTTTCCCTTGAAGCTGCGTGCTCCTCCTGCAGAAGCTGCTGTTTCTCCAGTTGGATATGAGAGAGGCTCCAGTGGCTGTGGTATGAGGACTTGATTAGCAATACCCAGTGCCAGGAGATATGAAGAGGAAAACGTGTCAGGGATCATCTGCTCTGTCCCTTGGCTAGAAAGCAGAGCCATTTGCTGCTGCCTGCTCTCTGTTGGTTTGTTCAGCTGTTCAAGTATGTGGTCAGGAAGTTTCTGCTCCTCCCCAGGGAGACCATTTCACAGCTTTTACAACTCTTGCTGTTAAGTAAATTTCCTGATATTTGGAAATTACATGAATGAGATTAAAATATGTCTTATCATACCATTAGGATTCTCATTGGAAGCTGCAAGTCAGGGTTTGTATTACTAAATATATACAGGGCTGCCAAACCAAAGCATTCAAAAATGATGAGTCAGGTTGTCTGAAATCATGGCTCACTCAGAAATCAAGAGCTTTCCAAAGTAATAAATGTCAAGGTCTTTTTGTTTGGTTTTTCTTTTTTAACATCTGGATTATTAATATTTTGGATTCTGACTTGCACTTCTCCACATCAATAGCAGCTGGAATGTCATGTAATTATCATTCTTTTAGATGAAAGCTGGGATCCACAAACTGATGTGAAGCCAGGCATTGGAGCTTGGAGGAAAATACTGAACACCAAGAGTTGGGTGATATAACTGTGAGAACAGAGGGCATGGGTTTTATGCATTTTTCCGCCTCTTCCTGTTCTTTATGTGTAGTCACTGCAGTGCAGTCCCTTGCCTCCCTGTCTCAAAACCCATATAACAGGGCATGCAGCATATGGGAGGCACAGGAGTGAAAAAAGAGAAGGGGAAGGCTCGGGAAGGTGTTTACATGCTGTATAGTTGCTGTGTGTAGGGCTTGCTCAGCAGCGTTTCTGAACTTGTGCATCAGTCCTTGCACAACTGTGTCATCTTTTGCCTCCTGTGCCCGTGCTGCCGCCGTTCGCCACCCGCTCCGCTGCCCGTCCTGCCTTCCCCTGGGCACAGCACTCCGCATGCTCCTCAGGCTGTCATCAGCTGGACGTGGCCTGCTGATGGAGCCAAGCCTGTAGGAAGAACAAGAGGCTAAAAAGTGTGGAGGAATGACAAGGTGTGTTGGCGGTTGGCTGCCTGGGTGTATTCTTGTCCTGAGCAATCATAGAATCATAGAATGGTTTGGGTTGGGAAGGACCTTTAGAGGCCATCTAGTCCAGCCCCCCTGCAGTGAGCAGGGACATCTTCAACTAGATCAGGTTGCTCAGAGCCCCGTCCAACCTGGCCTTGAATATTTCCAGGGACGGGGCATCTGCCACCTCTCTGGGCAACCTGTGCCTGTGTTTCACCTCCCTCATAGTAAAAAATTATTTCCTTATATCCAGTTTAAATCTACCCTCCCTTATTTAAAACCATTACCCCTTGTCCTGTCACAACAGGCCTTGCTAAAGAGGTTGCCCCCATCTTTCCTATAGTCCCCCTTTAAGTACTGAAAGGCCACAATAAGGTCTCCCTGCAGCCTTCTCTTCTCCAGGGTAAACAACCCACAACAAGGTGGTGGGAACTCTGGTACAGCCAGTGTCCCAGCGATGTCCACATATGACTGGAAGCTGTGGGAGAAGGCCAGGTTATGTCCCCTCTCACACCTTGTATTAGAAACTAGGAAAGAGAAGGGACAGGAGGGTGTCCTCTAAAAAATGGGGTCACAACTCTGGGCTGTGACCAAGAGGGCAGAGTATATTTCAGCATTACCAGAGGACACTTGTAGGCAACTAGTGAAGACATGCAAGAAAGTCGCCCTTTCATCTCTGCCCCCATCCACACTTGGGAAGGAAGATGCCTTTGCCTCAATGAGGGTCCTTTGACCGAGGAGACTTGGGGACCACAGCTCTTGGGGATGGTGGGACTTAGAAGCCATTATGGCAAAAGGCTGCCAGGCAGAGTTGCTGAGGAACATCCCCAAGCCCTTTCATCCCAAGAAGGAAGCTTGAAATGAGCCTGGGTCAGACAGAGATGAAGGCTTCACTGCATGGGCTCCCATAGATAATGTGTCAGTGCGAAGGTTTTAGCCCTGAAACAGTTTTAACTTGCCTGTGGTGTCAGCTCTCCTGCTGGAGCTCTGAGCTCCCACGGCTGTTGTTGGCAACAGGCTTATAAAAGTGGAGATGAGAGATTTTAGCAATGAGTTTAGGATTGCTCAAAACTAGTGACTCAGTCCCTCCAGTGCTTCCTTCCCCCCTCCTTCAAAAGAGGGGTTTATTCATCACCTGGTTTCTCATTTCCAGAAGTTTAACATGGGCTGGGGTCAGAGCCTCAGTTTTTCTACAACAGTGAGAACTAAAACCGTGTTTCTTCTTAAATGAAACCCATCTCACCTTCACCTCACTTGATTCCAGGAACAAGATTGCAGAATCTTCAAACCACTGCAACAACAGCAACATTACCACCGTAGCTGCCACATATGCCAAGAAAGAACATTGCAAGAGTTGTCAATAAAGCCATTTTTGGAGACTAGCCAAGGTGTGCTGTGCTTGGAATGGGAGTGAGAAGCAATTTTATATCTATATCTTCATCATCTTCTAGACTCAGATTGAAAGGATTCTAGACCTCCTAGCCATTACAGGCCTGTCTACTGCCCAGAGATACCTTCTGCTCAAAAGTCTGTCTTTCTTTTCTCAAATGCATAGTCTAGAAGAAAGAGGGTGTTAAGAACCTTTACCAGAGTTCGTTGCTAACCACAGATTTCTTTTGAACTGAGAAGTTCAGAAGGGTGAACATAGTGTCATGTTCACTCCAAGAACTGGGTCCCTGGGTTTGCAAATGCCAACAAGACTCTGGCCGATGTCTTCGCTAGGTTCTGGGATTTTGGTGTCTCCCAAACTTGGAGTGAAGGCAGCACCATCAGTAGCTCAAACCTTCTGACTTGAGGCAGGAGGGCAGTATTATGGGTAAGTAAGTATTTCATCTAGAGCTGAGTCACCATTATTTTTAAGCTCTGTGAACACACTCTGGGGCTTGAGCTTAAGTATTGTTATCTGATAGACATATCTGAACATGTTGCTCTCCTTGGGGCAACCCTTCTGCTTGCCACTTCTCAGGCCCTTTATTCTTGCTCATCACTAACTCCTTCTCCAAGGGGAAGGCAGGGTGGTGGCTTTGTTCAGCTCCCTGCTTCTGTCACTTCCCTGGACACTGGAGAAAACCTGCCTCTGACTGCCTAAGGAAACTGGTCAAGTGAGCCATATGTCACAGGATCATGTTCCCTTTCAAATGCTAATCTCAGTAGCTGAAAAGTCAGTTTTAACTGGTGGAAAGAAGGTAAGTATGACCTTCAAACCTGCTCAGCTAGGCCTGGACTTACGCAAAATCCTTCCACTTGTGGGAACCTTCATCGTGGAGTTTCACTGGGGCTCCCTGCAGACCCATGAAAATTGCCACGTAGAGCCTGGGACTAAATTACACCCTGGCAATAGGAGGCTGTCTTTTGTTTTTGCTTCTAATGAGCAAGAATTTCCCTTGCCAGCTCGGGATGCCTTCTCTAATCTGTTACCCTGACTCCTTTAATTTTCCTTACACTGCAACAATTTACCATGGCCCTGAGTCTCCTGCCCACAGCAGGCATTTCCCTCATGCACATGGAGGGGAGCTCTGCTGTTACCGCTCTGGTGAAGATCTTGTAACCCAAAATGGGGCTGTCTCTCAGCTATTTTAGTGGACCCTGGTAATTTGTCTGAGATGGAAAATCCCCAAAGTGCGATCAGGGCCTGGGACACTTGAGTGGAAAAATGACAAAATTATAACATGGCTCATCTCCCTGTGGTGAGTTACTCTGTGTCTGCATATAGACCTATCAGCATTGGTCTGGATCAGCTCGCGTGACCGTAAAGACCTTTGTTTTGGCTCTGTAGCCTCTGTATTGGGTTCAACATAGAGGAAGCAAAGCACCTGTGTCCATGCTAACAACGGAGGTTTGTTAGACATGGGTGATCCTCAGTTCCTCTGAAAGCATCTTGGGCAAGAAGCCGGTGACCTCCTCTCCCATTTAGCCAGGCCTGGGCAGAGGGGCTGGGGGGGACGGGTGGATGATCTCACCTCCCAGCAGGAAGAAACGCGCCTTCTGGGCCAGAGGGAGGTCTCCAGGGGACCTGTTGATGATGGCCAAATTTTGAAGGTCACCTCATGTACACCTCAAGGTGTCTCTTGGTTTTGGTGGAGCAGAAGTGTATCTTGGGGTCTCCCAAGCACTAACAAATGGCTTAGGAGCCCCCAGTAGCAACTGGAGTTCAACACCAGGCCGCTGGCCCATGGCATCCTGCTTTGGAGACTGGCTTGTAGGCAGAGACAAGGCGTGAGCAAGGAGGTGCCTGGAGCTACCCAGACCTGAAGTGAAAGCCTGAATGCAGCAAGCTTATTAGCACTCAGCTGGTCTGGAAATGCACGTGAGGTCACCCAGGGACTTTGCCTTAGTCCTCCACCCACCTGTGTCCTCAGGCTGGGGCCGTGGTGAGCAGCTCCTAGGGGAGTGGAGCCTGCCTGATGTGCAGGACCTTGCAGCTGGGCATGGTGACCTCAGGAAAAGGCAGCCCATACAGCTGGTTGCTGGAATCGAGAAACTTCTTTTAGACAGTATCTAAATGAGCGTCCTCGAGAATTGGCAATCGAAGCCCAAGCTGCTGTTTGTGCCAAGACCCTGCCCTGCTTCTTGCTCCCAGCCTTTCCCCCTGGGCACTGCTTCCCGGGAGCTGGTTCTAATGGGGCAATGACCACAGGCAGCAAGAGCCCCATGCCAATTTAGGGTCATCAGGCAAAGGTCACACAGGTAACACCTACGTTTCTGAATCTTGGTGTCCACAAAGAAGCAGGATTCTGCAGCTTATTTTTATTACCATCGTAAAGTGAATCCGGCAGCTTTCTGAGATGAGGTATAAGATAAGCCTGCAACAAACCCAAGTAGACAAGTAATTTTCTTTTAATTGCTGTTGTAGAGCAGTAGAAATGAAAAACCATGTGTCCAAGGGTATATGCGCCCTCATCCCCTGATTAGATACGTATAATGAGATGGAAAGCTAATCTATCATATTTAGAATCAGTCAATTAGAAGGTTAGGGCTATAGCTGCATTTAGCTTTAGCATTAGGGAGATATTTAAACCACATGCTGTACTTAGTCATTACCATGCTAAGTGATAGTAGATGCAGGTCACCCTATATATGGGCCGTAGTAATCAGCTTGACGTATTACTAATTAAGCCTTTTCACCTTTGGGCTCCCTTCCATGCCACCACACATAAAGTGGGCCATCGAGGTCACGGTGAGATGCTCTTTAACACCCAACACCCACTGTTTATTGTGGAGTGGAGAGTGATTTGGCTTTCTACTTCAGCCTCTGCTATGGGGAGACAGCTGTAAACAGACAGCTCTCTTTCTTTATCAGATATTTTTCTTCTTAGTCACCGGCAAAATAAGCGGTGGCAGAGGCCAGCCAGGCACTGCTAGCCCTTTGCTTGCCCTGCTGCCTGCCTGCCTGCCTGGCATTATTTGAAGCCCGTGGACCATTCAGGTGAATAAATCACATCAAAGTGAGCACGGCTCTGGCATCTCCTTCCTAGCAATCCTTGCTCTCATTTTTGAAGGAAGTCAATGAAAGCTGTGAGTGCTGTAATTACTCTGGAAAGCGGCTTATGCGATTAGGCGGAAAGTCAAAAATAGAAAAGCCCACAATGGAAGGCCTAAAACATTGTGGGTGCAATACAGCGATGCCCAGGAATGGCTTAGCTGCCCTCTCCACACCCCCTGAGATGCAACTGGGTGCCCCAAGGTCCTCAGCTGGCTCTGGTACCAGCCTATTCATCCACAGGAGTTCATGGACTCCCTCAGGCCAAAAACTCTTCATAACTTTATTTTTATCTGAACAGGGCTTGCATCTGCTTTTAAGACTCTGCTGTGTCAGGCTGGGAGCTGCAGGTGGCCAGGAGAACAGAGGGCTTTGCCATGCCTCGCAGCCCCCGAAAAAGGCCATGAAGAAGGAGGAGCAGTGACTCCGGGTGCACTCCAGCCCAAAGGGAGCTATGTTTTCGGATCAGTTTCTCTCTCTCAGTGTTACTGAGGCATTCCCGGCAGCACCCAGGCCCCACTATGCTGAGAAACAGCCACCCTGCCCTGAAACCTTCATCTCTCCATCCTTTCCTTAGAGGCTAATTGCTCTACTTTTGCCCTCATTTCTGGTCTCCCAGGAATCTGAGTAAAATCGTCTCACTTGTAATGGGTAAATCTTTAATACATGCCCATAACAACCCTCTCCAGGCACTTGAAAAGCCCATCAGGCCCATCCGTCTGGGGCAAGTCTATGCAAGCAGACAGGAGCTGGCACTGAGGTCTTGGAGGAGAGTGCTCCCTCTCTGTCCCAGGAGATCACTAGGAACTGGTGCTGCTCAACAGCAACTGGGAAAAGTCTCAGCTTTGGCATGACCTGGGACCAGGATAGGATTCAAAACATTGAGTATTTTCTGGGGCACTGGGCAAGCGTTGCCCCAGCTCTTCTTGGCCATCTGAGACTAGCTGGCCAAGTTACCCCAGGGGAAGCTGCCGGGTTTGGGGCTGATGAAGTCCTGCCCAGGGGAGGTGGAGCGAGGATGATGCAATGGGCTGCACCTCTTGCACCACTGAGGAGCCCAGGGCGGCTGGTTGGGGCAGGGAAATGGGCTGTGGTGGACAGAGTAGGCACTGGGAAGTCTTAGGGCAATGTGTAGCATGGGAGTAGCTCTTCACCAGGCTCCAGGGGGGCTGCCAGAGCTACTGGTTTTCCTGGCAGGTCCCTGGCATTTCACTACCTGCTTTCCCATGGACTCTATAGATGGAGCACAACATCTCAAGGCAAAGTCAATTTAGCAGCAAGCACCCATAGCGAGAAGCACATGACAAACATTTCACGTTTTCCCCACACGCTGACCAGTGTGTTGGTAACACATCCCCACACTCACACCATGTCCCACTTATTGCTCTCCCTCTTCACTGGCAAAGCCAATGAAGGCATCTGGAGAGGTACGGTGGGGTGGGAAGAGCGGGGCTGGAGCAACAGTGGTGACCCCCAGCCGCAAAGCAGCACTGTGCATTGCCAGCTGCAGGAACCGCAGTCAGTGGTGACTGCTGTAACCCCAATGATATTTGACTTAAGCTGACAGGGAAGCTCAAACAGTTGGGCAACAGTAAGGCCATGCATTTTTGTCCCATGAGCTGTGCTCTTTAGGGGGGTGAACTCCTTGATTTTTTTTCCCTACTTCTTATGCAGTGACCACAGGCCTTGTAGGGACTTTCCATCTCCCACTAATCTGGTTAGTAGGTCAGGGTCAGCTACATCTCGGCACTCACAGGTTGGTCAATCACTGGACAGGTCTTTGCAAATCCACATTAAGTCATGTTAGCCCATAGACACACCTCGCTCGGTACCTACATGATCTTCATATTGTCTCATTTATCCTCCTCCCTCTTCTGTGTTTCTGACCATCTACGATCCTCCAGTGGAATTTCAGCTCCCTGTTTGGGAGAAGCAGTGTTGTACCAAGGAGAAAGTATAAATGTGATCTCTGAAAGTTGATTTTATCCCCATTTGTGCCTGTGTTTTGTTTTGGAGGGGGTTGTTTGTTGTTCATTTACCCAGCTTGCCAAACTACTCCTGTGCTCACTCAGCACTTGAAGCTGGTGTAAATAATCATGGCTCTGCCTGTCTGGGTAGGGACATGTCTGCTGTGGGTCCGTGTTGTGTGAGCAGACTGTTGCCATGGCTTTGGCTTGGTAGCTTTGGTGGTACTGTGGCCAGGAGTCCCCTCTGCCATCAGCAGGGAGGGTAGGTACTGCCCGTTGCTCAGCACCATGGTGGGACTGGAGATGCTCACCTTTTCCCATGACAGGGGATAGGTGCTCAGCACAGGGAGTTATTTCCACTCTTCTCCAGATTGGTCCAGCAGAGCAGCTTTCAGCTCCACTGCACGCAAGCCCAGCCCCACCACAGCACCTCTCTGCTGGGTTCTCCCAGCCACCCGCACTGGCACAATGGGTGGGAAGGGTGCAGGGAGTGTGGAAAGACCTGTGCAATCAAGCAACCTCCTTGACCTCCACCCTGTCGTAGTGCAAGCATCCATATGAGCCACCACTGTTTTTTTGTTGCTGTTTTGGCTCTTTTACCCCCTGAACGTTGCTGGTTTCCATAGGCACCAGAGGTGGCCCACCAGCCTTCCTCCGAGCCATGGCCTATGCGACAGCCAAGAGCAAAAGGGAGGAAGGTGTGGGTGTCCCACACATCAGAGACCCCCAGCTCACATCTGTCTCTGTTAAGAAAGATTAATTCTTTGCCAGCTGGTTATTGTGAAATGACGGCCATGCCGTCAGCAAGAGGGTAGAGCCAGCAGGAAGCATGGGCGTGTCTTTTATAAGGGGTGAGAGCCTGGATCTTCAGAAGTAAACTTTGGGTCATGGTATTGGGAAGTGCTAGGGCTGGGTTGTTTTTTTCCCCTGTTTGCTTTCTTCTATTGCAGCTCTAGGTCTCATTCAAGAAGTCTGAATTTCTGAAGGGTGGTGCTTAGCCTGGGCTCCAGGCCTGTATTCCTGGCGATGGCAATGGAAAGCCCACCCATGACCTGAAGCACCATCAGCTTTTCAAAGCCTGAGTGCAGCAAAGCCTTATGTGGAGCATTACATGACACCTCCCAGTGCCTTCCCAGGGAAGAGAGAGAGTGATCCCTCTCCTAACTACCTGCTGCAGGGATTTGGGGGGAGATAAAAAGCAATAGCCATGCCAGGCACTGACCCAGCCGCGAGCCCAGAGCTGAGGAGGTGTGAGCATTGGGCGGTCTGCATCCCAGCACTGTGAAATGAGGCCGAAAGGTAGACCTGCCCCGTGTGAGCAAATAACACAGGCTGTCGGGACATTTAGTTGCCACTTGGCTGTTTGCCCTGTTACAAGGCTTGGCTAGATGGGAATTGCGTTTTTTCGCAACATCCCCTGGTGAAGTAATGTGGGTTGCCAGCAGTATTTGTCTACTGGGACACACAGCAAACAACCTGGCTGTTTGTCTTGGCCTCCTACCCAGCGGCCGGTGCTGCGTGCTGCCGCCATCCCTGCGGGACAGAGACCTGCACTCGCTGCAGGAGGAGGCATCATTTTCAGTTGAAGGAAGCCCAGAGGCCAGTTTTTTGGGGTCCCCAATGCAGAAGCCGAGCAGATGCCACAGAGATGTGGGGAGCCACCTGCTCAATGCATTTGCTCTTTCGCTTTGGTGGAGGCTCTTGTGCCGTCACAACTGGCAAGTCAGATATTGCAGGTCATATACTTTACTCCTTTCTTGATCAGATGCTGCTGAATCACTCAATATTTGTTCTGATTACAGGGCCTTTCTTATCAGAGATTTTACTCGTTCACCCCTCTGTTTCCCCCTTCCCGGCATGCCGTGGCTCATCTCCTGACCTGCTGGGCATTTCCAAACTCTGTTTGCAAACTGCCGGGGTTTCCATCCTGGCCCTGTTAGCTAGGCAGGCTCAGCATCCCCACCGCCTTCCCAAGGCGCATGTCAGAGCTGAGTAATCACTGTCCCGGGGGATTTAACCACAGCACCCAGTATGTTTCTGGCTCCTGCCTACCCACCTTGGGGCTGGCATTGCCACTTCCATGGTGCTCTGCTCCTTCTCACCCCTGGTTTGCAGATCCAGGTTATTAGGGCAAAACGCTGCTGATCCCAATGGCATCACCTTGCTGATGGGGAGGCGGGCAGCCAAGTGCTGGCTGCCCACGAGAGAGCCAGCACCTTCGGCATCGCGGCGGCAAGGCAGCAAGGGCTCGGGTGAAATCCACCCTCTGTATGAGTCACAGCCCTTTGCACCCGCTGAGTCAGGCTGGCCTCTTCAACATCCCTGTCAGCTTGAACTGGCCAATCAATCCCTGCTGTTTCGGGGTTGCCCAGTTGCCCAGAAGCCAAGGACGGGTACAGACAGGAGACTGCAGAATATACAGGTTTTCCCCAGTTTAATCTCTCCTGGGACATCTCTGCCCTTTGCAGCATCCTGGATGCTACCCAGCATGCTCTGTTAGCAAATGTGTCTGGGGGGAGAGTACCCCAGAGGCTCAAACCCCCCTGAAATGGGCCCAAACACCATGCATGTGGACATGCCCGGTATCTCTCCAGGGCGAGAGGGGTGAGGTCCTCAGGAGCACAATTCATGGCTGTCCTTCTCAGGATGGAGGTCCTCAGGCATCTCACAGCCCATCCTGGCAGGAATGTGCCTGAATTTTGGAAGTGGCCCTAGCGCAGGCGAAATCACAGGGACAGTTTCCAGCCGCCCTTGGGGGTGGTGAGTGGATGCAGCCTTTGCTGTGCGCTGGCGAGGCTGGCACACAGAGCAGATGTTTTGAGAGCCTCAGTTGTACCCCTGCAGCATCCCAGAGCTGCCATCAGGGCCTGGGTCTGACAGTGGGGCGGGGGGGAGGGGGTTGCAGCTCTTTCCCCCTGCCCCACACCGTAGTGCTGCCTACCTGCCCCCATCAGGGAGCCAGAGCAAGGTGAGGCTGCCTCCCTGCTGGCATCAGTTTACTGCGCCCGTGTATTTATGCTGCAGCTGATTAAAGCACTGAGCGAGGCAATTACAGGGTGCAGGGTGTATAAATAGGGGTGTCTCAGACTGAGGGGAGGAGCTGCTCAACCTCGTTGGAGAGTATCTGGGGGTGTATTCGGGGCTTATTTCTGCCTTTCTCACACTGCCTTATACCCAGCCCAAGCTGCTGGGTCACCTTCATGGGACAGTGATTTCCAGTAGCAGTTCATGGTGGTCAGCACTGGCCTTGAGGGATGTTTTTGTCCCTGACTTAGCAGTCTCTTCCCTCCTTGGCAAGGATGCTTTAAGCTCCCAGAGACCCTGGCCCCTCCTCGTGTAGGCATCCAGACAAAAGCAGACTCTGGAAAACCATGACCCCAGTGGGCTTTGCTTGTAGAGTTTAAGATTTCACTTCGATTTTATTTTCAAGGACTTCTCAAACTGTAATAGTAAACTAGTAAAAGATAATATTGGACAAGGAAAGGCAAACCCAGCCTGGCACCGGGGTGCTGAGCATCCCCCTCCCATCTCAGGGCTGTTTTTCTTTTTGATCATGGTTTTACTTGGATTTCTCTTTCTTCTCTCCTCCCAAGTCATCTGTCTGTGTGCTGTGCTGGCTTCCGTCTGGATGAATCCAGCTTTTACTGCTGCCCCACCTTCATATCTCCTGGAGCTAGAGAGCAGTTGAGACAGGGTATTTATGTGCATATACATGTTGTATGTGGGGAGATTCTCTATTAATCTTAAACTCGCTTTGATCAGAAAAGTAATAACTTGCTGGCGTGAATTACTTTACAAATTTTGCTTTTGTGGAGAGAAGCTCCTTGGCTTGAGCTTTTCCTTCCTAACAGAAACAAGTTATATCTGACAAACTAACCTTGCTGCTTTCACTCACAAAGCAGTAATTTACTCTTCAAGCAGCGGCCTAACAACTTATCATCCCTGCAGCACCATTTATTCAGCAGAGCAGTCAGCTTGGAGGGTAACGCAGGGTGCAAGCAATGGGGTTACTATCTGCTCTGCACCATCTGGCTTGACTTTCCTCTTCTTGGTATATTTTAGGACACATAAACTAGTGGGAAAATGTTTTTCTTCATGTGAGGAAATTCAAGTCACCACAGGACCATATTTAACCTACAGAGTAGCAGCTACAGCTCCCAGTAGATCCAGCGGAAAATAGTTGTAGCCCCGCAAATTCCACTTTGGTCCACACAGCTGTGGAGCGTAAAACACTTGGATGTGTTTTATGCCCAAAGCTCCTGTCAAGGCTTCTGGCAGCCTCAGCTCCTCGCCAGCCCAACCTCCAGACCCGCCTGAGCCCAGCCAGGACTTACCAAAGAAAATCCTGTCAAAACTTCCCAGTTTCTCTGGTTTGTGTTTTGTGCAGCACTCTGATGTGAAAATATTGATTCTGGACTTTAAAGCAGCTGCTTTGTATATTCAATCAACTCAACAGTACCAAAGTTTGGCCTGAGCTGTCCTTGGCTGGTTCCTTTTTTATCTTTTTAATGCAGCCTTAGAAGTACAATAGTTATTGACATTAGGAAGAGCCAAATATAACAATGATGCAGCACAAATCCTATAGCCAGCCAATATTGTCTGTCTTGGCTACATGCAGCTCTTTTTTTTTTTCCCCTTTTAAAATGGAAAAATTTAAAAGGCCATAGCATTTATTCAGAAACAGGGAAAATTCAGGCTGAGCTGTTTGTTGATTGAAAAAATACAAAACCCAATGAGTGTTTGCAGTACTGCAGTGTTTCTATAGGCAATCTGGGAGGTGCTCAGCTCTGCTCAAACCAGAGCCGATTGCTCTCCCTGGCACTGAAGGAGCTTTGCCTGAGGCCAGGACCCCGCTTCAGCCCTTGGTGCCAATGCTCCACTGCTACATCTGCAGCCAACGGTGAGGGATTCTGTACAGTGGCTTCAAATACACGGGGCCAAATTCCTGTTAGTGTGAATTAACACTCTGTACGCATTGGCCCCTCTCTAGCAAAGCATAACTCATCCCATGGCAGGGAGCTGCAGCTCCAACTCCAGCGCCAGCTCCAGCTCTTGCTTTGTTTTCTTCCAGTATCATTGCAAAGGGCACATCCCAGTCTCTGTTATCTCATAGGGACCAAGGACTTGATGTTGCTGGGCACCACCAGGCTGTGGTTTCAGTCTGTCCACAGAGGTCTCAGAGGACTGGCATCTAACAGGCCAGCAGGGAGGTTGGGGAACTGCATCTCTGGTTTGCATCTCTGACAACAATCTTTAGCTGCATTAATTGTACTGTCTGCCTCCCTACTTCCCAGCCTTGCAATCAGCAAATGAAGGCGAGTGAAAAGCATAATCAGCTGTGTGTGGCTTTATAGTCTTCTGCTCTGCCTTTTGGGCTGGCTGCAGCTCGGCAGCCATGCACAGGGAGATGGGAGCCTGCTCCTGCACCCTCGCTGCCTCTGCCTTTCTCAGGGCCTGGTCCAGCCAGGGCACGGTTTCACTCCCAAGTCCCCCATAGGACTGAGGCATTTTTAATTTTCTCTGCTAATAAATTGAAGAAACGAGACTCAAAGCATACTGGTCACAGATGGACCTGCCCATGACATTCTGTGCCTTGTTTTTTTTCAGGAATTTCTGCAAGAGGAAACCTTTCCAAGGGGTTGAAGCTGCAATGGTTTGTTACAAAGAGCTGAAGTGCATCCCTCACTCACCGTTCATTGGCCTCAGTCAAAACTCTTTTTCATTTGGTTAACATTGGCTCAGCTCATGCCTGTGCCTGCTCCGACTGTGACTTGGGTGGGAGCAGTGTTTGGAGGTGGTCAGGCCCATTTCCCTGCACCCCACACTGCCCGGGCCAACACTACCTCCTGCCAAGCAGCCCCAAGAGGGGCCCTGGTTAATGAGCTGTTTCGGCAAAGCTGTAAATGATCCCACCTGCAGCTCCAAAGCTCTGCAGCAAAGAGATCTGTGCACCAAAAACCACTTTGCCATCACTCAGTGGTGTCCAAGTAGGTGCCATGCTGAGTCACACTAAAAATTTAACCCTTGGATGAGGGAACTTCAAAGATATATTTGCTTTAACTTGGAAGTGGTTTGGCATCTCTGAATCCAAATCTTTCCAGAACATGGTCCCACTTGAAACTGGGCACATTGTGTAAATTTTCCTAACAACTGGGTGCCCATGGTGAACCATGGGCATCTCCCACAATTGCATGTCCCACTGTTGCTCTGCACTGGTAAAGGAGACACGCTGCACAAGGGCAGAGGAAGAGCCAGTGTACAGTTTCTCTTCCAGCTCTCCCTGTGCCATATCAGCACAAGCCAGATCATAATTCTGCAGCCAGCCTTGAGGACAAAGTGGCCACAGTGCCTGCCATGGGGGCCGGCTGGGGGCTGAACACCACCTCTCCCCAGAGAAGGACTGCCCCTGTCCAGGCGGCGCGGGAAGGCAGCCTGACCTGCCCCGCTGGCTGCACGCCTGCTTGATACTAGAGGAAAAAGTATTGTTCCTTGCCATCTGCAGCCTGTTCTTATCTCTGCTTGCTAGCATCCTGTTCCCTCACTCAGTCCAAGTCTTTTTAAAAGGCCAAAAGGCAAAGCAGGAGGCTAAAGGGTGGGGGATTTCCTCCTCGGCATGGCTCGGTGACCATGCATTGAGTGCCCGACTGTGGCTATTTTTGACACAAAGCAGACAAAGTGAGTGATAAAGGGATGGCGCCTTTTGGTGACATGGCCACCCATGCCTGGGTCTGGTAAGGGGGGCTGGGGACGTCTCTGCTGCCATTGACGGTGTTCATGGTGATGTGCTGGAGCCAGGGCTGGCATGGGGGCTGTGCCAGCTCCCTCTCATCAGTTTTAGACTTTCTGGACCGCATCCTGGTGTCCAGCTCTGTAGAGTGACAGGACCGAGGAATAACCGAAGGCGGATGGTGGGTTTCCCACTGAGGCCGGCAGCATCTTCGTGGAGAAGCCAGCAGGTCTTGTGAGGATGCACCTCATTTCTGCATTTGGTGGAGAGGGAGGGAAAAACCATCCAGCTTTCTGTTTCCAGCCTCTTAGGCTCTCTCACAGAGCTGGAAAACACTGAAAATAAAGCCTGGGTAGAGGGAAGGAAAATCTGTTATGAGACACACAGGCCTTCAAAGCTGGGAGCTGCTGTCTTCGTCTTGGGGGAAGCTACTGGCTGCAGCAGTACCAGGTCTGATGTATGCTGGGCAGCTTTGTGGAAGTGTCCTCAGGAGCATCACAGGACATCTTAACTCTCTCCAGCTTGTCTTAAAAGCTGAGGAGCTGATAGGAACCTGCCTAGCATGGCTTTTCACAAGCAAGAGGACAGTGAGCCGTGACCAGCCTGGCACAGCTGTGATTCAGGGCAGGTATCACACTCCATTCAGCTCACACTGGGGCAGGCAGGGAGAGCTGAACTTTAGATAACCTGGTAAGACTAAAGCAAGATCAGCTGAGAAAACTAGCCTGGCTTTTGACTGCTGCCAGACCCAGCAAAAGCCGGCGACGGAGCAGTCCGGGCTCAGACAAAACAGCTCGCTGGGCTTTGTTGCTGGCCTTTGTCTGCCTGCAGGCGGTTTTCTGCAAGGCTGGTTCCCCCTCTCCCTGCAAAGCTCTGCAAAACTTGCATACTGTGGCAAAACACGAAGGGGTGAGCTAAGAACCACAGGTCACTTGAACTCAACTTAAAGCAAAGGTGAGGGTTGTTCCTTTCCCTGCAGGGGGATTTACCCTCCCGGGGATACATGGAATACACTGAAGTGATGAGAAGGAGAAAAAAAAATCTTCAAATTGAAGAACTGGAGAAATCCCAGAGGCTCCAGGCTGCTTGCTGAGGACAGAGGACAGGAGAGGGCTAGAGGGCATTACTTACACTCAGAAGAAAGACAAGAAATGAAACTCATCTCAGTATTTGAAGTTATTTGTACCCTGTCTGAGCTAGTGCTCATGATGGGTGTCTTCCTTACGGCATTTGGTGAAAGAAAGTCTGACGCTTGTTTAGGCTGCCAGTCTATCCCGGCAGTTTATTTTTAGCTGAGACGACTTGTGACAGCACAACAGTGTTGCAACACTACGGTTCTTGTTTGTGGTTCCCCTGTACTTTGGTACTGGAGTAAGTGAAGGATCCTGACAGGGGCTCATTGTGCTAGAAAGAGCAGAGATGTTGCAAGAGGCGGTTCCCTCCCAAAGAGGCAGTGTCTAAGAGAAAAGACCTGCAAAAGCAGAAAGGAGTTGGCCTCATGTGCACTCTGCTGCAAAGCAATGGTGCTGTGGATGTGGATCCCTGTTCCATATAGACCCGCTATGGCACAAGTCATCCACCCCCAACCTCATGTGCTCCAGCACCGCCGTGTGCTGCCCAAGTGACCCCTGGGCCTTTTCCTTTGAGGGGATGGTGATGAGAGGCTCCTGCCTTGGGTTACGCCTCCTTCCATCTCTCCTTCCAGCCTCGCTGTTTCTTGCAACCACTAAAGGATTGCACAGCTGCTTAGCTTTCCCCTCCATCCCCTCCATGAGCAAGAACCACACCTCTAAAATAGTTTTTCTAACTCCAGCAATGTCACCGCAACTGTGTGAAGGGACAGTGAGGAGAGCCAACACAGGACCAGGGAGGAGACAAAGATGAGCTCTAAGGGCGAAAAGGAAATCTAAACCTACAGCCCAACGCTGTAACTAAACCTGCCTGCAAAAAGCAGACTTCACAGTCCAGTTTCTTACCTGGTGTAAGAGATGAAACATCAAAGGAATAAGGATCTGGCCTCCTTGGTTACTCTCCCTTCACTTGCATGTGCTTTATGCCATGCAAGTCTATTAACTCCTGCCCAGGGTAATACAGAGCAGAATGAGGTACCTGCTCTGCCTCTTTTTAGGCAACGCAGCCCGAGATTATAGCTGTGCTAGCTCTGTGTGCCGCGCTGTAAATCCCTACGTGTTTGTTCCCTGTCTCCTCCTCAAGTTTTACAGGATGCCGACAGCTTTCTGCTCGTTTTATGATTTCATGGCAGTTGCTCGACACATCAATACTAGAATTAATTAATCTTGGCTACAGGGTAGGCAGCAGCTCAGGCAACCTAAGAGCAAACAAGGTCAGGATTTCAGCAACAGCCCATTTTGAGAACTTGCTGGGGCTCAAGCAGAGCAGCCTGATTTTTACTTGGATTGCTGCTCTCTTGCCTTGTTTGCAAGTTCTGTCCTGTTGGTGAGGACGATATAAAGCCAAACCCAGAAGACTACGGCAGATGACTGCTCCATACAGGCAGCAAGGACTGGGGTAGGGGCAACATTTGGCACACAAACATACAGTCACTACAAAAAACAATTATTTACTTAAAATTCCTTTGCCGGTGTCCCAGCTTTCATTTGATGATGCTAAAAGGTCAGAAGGAAAATTAGAGCTTTTTGGCCATAATCCCTTTAAGTGCTAAATTCATGGAAAGCAATTGAACCAACAATTTAGATTAAGGCAATAGCTTCAGATGATGGAGAAACTCTGATCCTCAAAGGATGCCTGAATGAAATGCGGCTTTTCAGAATGAGATTGGAATTGCCCTTGGCCCCCTGTTACAAAGATCCTCCCCGTTGGCTCAGTAAGTGAACAATCCAACACTACTATGCTTATTGCAGTGCTCAGCACTGCAACATGCCCTTAGATCACAGAGAAAGACTCCGAGCGGTAACAATAAATACAGGGGAAAAGAAAGCTCTATGTCAGACTGGCTCCTAATTAATCTGTTTCCCAAACAAATCATTACTGCTACTAGTGAACAGCATTTATCAAGTTAATGCTGCTCCTTACAGGCCTTGCTAGGGCTGAAATACCCTTTTTTTCTCTTCTCCTCCCTGCCTAGCCTTTTTCCAAACTTTCTCTGGATCTTCAGGGTGCGGAGTGAGGATGCCCTGTTGGAAAGGAGGGATGCCCTCCCTCTGTGGGAGCCCGGCAAGTACCAACACGGCAAGACAGCAAATGCAAAGGCAATCCCAAAAGGGGGCTTAGGGCAGCGTGGCTCCTTTCTCCCTGACCCCTGGTCCCAGACCCTGCTCCAGCTGAACACCCTCAGCGCAAGCAGGCAATAATCCAACAGGCTGTGAGATGATGGATAGGATCTTGTACAATTTAGTTGGGTTTTAGCCAGCTTGTTTCCTTGGTGCCTCTGTTGATAAAAGGGCTTTTACTGCACATACAAGCCTTAGCAGAGACAAAACTCATGTCTACGCTTTAAATAGGAGAATTGACAGACATGACACTGTCAGCAAAATATATTTTCCATGTATGGCTCTGGGTAGAAAAAGAGCATGTCTCTGCAACTATGCTTAGCAAGCAAGGGGAGGTCCTGGGGAGAGTAGCCTGGGTTCATGCTCCCCGCAGCAGCCAGCCTGCACAGGGGCTGGATGTCAAGGGAGGTGCCTGGCTGTACCCCGAAAACCAGAGCACCCCTAAGGGCTAAGCTGATAACTTGCCCTGTTAGCCTTCTGGAGAGGTGCCTGCGCTGCTGGCCCGCTGGCAGGGACACCTCTGCCCACCCGGCTGGAGCAGAAGGCACTGGGACAGAAAGGTAGTTTCTCCTCCAAAGCCTGCTCAGGACTAGAGAGGAGACCATGCAAAGAGAAAGCCATCCTGGATTTTCACATGGAGCCCAAGGGGTGATGGATAGGGGCGTGTGGATCCCTACAGCACAACCCCTATAAACAGATAGTTTTACTGTTGTTATTCCCATGTGCGATGGCCCTTTGTAATCTGAAGCACAATAGTTGGCTGGCCTGGTGAAAGAGAAAAACCTTCTTTATTAGCAACAGCAACATGTTAAATTCCCACGTATTACTCCTGCACAGCAGTTCCAGCTCTATCCTGAGCCCCTTGGTTTCAATTTTCCTTTTTTTTTTTGAGTTTTAGATTTTCCTAGGAAATTTCTTGTCCTGAGAACAGTTCTGAGAAACATGTTTTCCATGACTGGTTCCTTCAGAAATGTTATTACTGGCCTGGGATAATTCTTATACAACAAGATTAAGTTTCTCTTGCTGGAAAATTCAGACACTACAAATTTTTAATATCAAAAACCAAACAAGTAGAACAAGTAGTTTCTTAAGAACTTAGACAATCTGGCATTTCATGGGAAAATGCTTCTTTCCAATGTGTGTGTGTCTGTTTTTAAGGAAACTAATGGCAAATGGGGTGAAAGGAAAAACATACAGCATAATTACAATCCGCCACTTATCAACCTGCTACTAACCATTCTTTGGAGTGGTAGCTAAACATGCAAAACACTGAACCTCTCTGTATTTTTATGCTGCTTTGAAGTGTGAGTTCCAGAGAAATTTTAGCTAGCATCACTCCAGCATTTCCATAACCGACTAGTGCCAATGTCTTTGGGCAGCTCTCCAGAAAGAAGTCCAAAACAGATGACCTAGTTGGAGATATCATGTCCTTAATCAAGAGGAGAGATGGGCAAAGAAGGGACCTGTCAAGGTCTTGCTGGGCAAGTCGCACTTCGGTCCTTCTTGTGCACTCTGGGATATTCCCAACATGCAGCCCCCAGTGCTCCAGGGTGGCATCTTCGAAGCAAAAACATAATCTCCATTTGCAAAAGGGGAACCAAGGTTCTTGAAGTTTTTTAGAGGTGACTTTTCAGGGGTGCTGTAGTAGGGGTACACTCCCTGCTTCAGTCAAGCATGTGCATTTCACGCTCCCCCTTTTCTTGTGGCTGCAGCAGATAATCTTGTATAAATCCGGAGCAGTGTGGCAATGAGAGGTGCTGGGTGTCGACACTTGGGAGCTTCTGCCATCAGCAGATGCAGGTGTTGGCAAGTGCAGGCGGGCTTCTAAAAATATCCTGCATGCTTTATTCTTGTTTCAAAGGCCATTAAGTATTTCTATGAGAGTCTTTTTCATCTTCAGCATGGAGAACTGCCTAATACTCCCACGCATCCTTTATAATCCCCTGAATCTCAGGTTCTTCCAAATGTGAATATCTGGGCTGCAGATCTGTGCAACAAAGCCTTTAGTGCTGTGCAGTACCACCAAGTAATATGGGCAACGAACCTGAACTACTTCTCATTTCAGCTGTCCTTATAACATTGTAATTCTACCAAGTGCAGGCTGTGGGTTTACTTGCCATATCTGTAAAGAGCACAATCAAATCCAATTACTCTTCACATGAGCGTAATCCATGCACACGACTTTTTAATGCAGAATATTTAGGTCTGCTTCATAAAGAGCACTGAAGTGTTGCGAGGAAGTATCGCCTCACCCATAGGCACCTTACCAAACCCAGCTTACAACCATGCAAATCCAGGAGAGACCAAGGGCCAGCCTTAAAAACAAAAGCACGTTGCTTTTCTCTTGTGCTGGGCCTGCTGCTGCATTTCCAGCATGTGTGCTCTGTGATTCCTAGCAGTCCGGGTGTTTTAGTCATCCTAATGTATTTGCTTAGGCACCAACATTAGTGTCAAAACCACTTAATGCAAAGGAAACTTCCCAGGAGTGCACCGGTTGCTGCCAGAGCAATCAGTCTTGTGTTGGGAGCGTATATACTGGGCAGCATTTACTACTGCAGGCTTGATAATGGATTATCCACAAATTCTGAGTGTGACTTGGAGGACTGCTTCCCACCAGGCCACCCGTGAAAAAGCTGCTGTGCCCCATATTGGGTGCCTGTGGGTCCTCCCATGCTCACACCAGCCTCCAATGACAACAAATATGAGCTGAGGAGGGAAATATTTATTCTTGGTTGATGCTGCTATCTCATTTCGAGCTGATGATTCAGACTGGTATCACTGAAGCTGTGATACGGTGACACCCCCCCATGAAAAATTATGGGGGAATCTGTTAATGAAAAATTATGTTTCCCATCAGGCTAATTAGGGCTGGGTAATTGCAGATGAGGTTCGGACTTTGGGAGCCCCTGGCGAGGTCTCTGACCCCTTTCCCAGCCCCTGGCAAACGCCCTCCCCTGCTGCCTCCAGGGCTCGCCAGCATTTCTCCTATGCCCCCCAGCTTTTTTTCAGTGCAAGCAGCTCGATTTGGAAGCATAGCTTTAAACCAGGCTCACCTGAGCCTAGTTGCGGGTTTTGGGGTGGAGGATTTAGCCAAAAGGCTTCCCATGTGACCCCATCTTTTAGTAAGCAACTGCAAGGCTCTGTCTTTGGGCTCTCCCTAGGCAAATGAAGAGAGACATGGCTCACTCACTGCTTTAAGAAGCCCTTTTCCTTCATAATTTGTTAGCTGCTTTGATTATTTTTTTCTTTCAAGTGTCTGTGTCTTTGTTGTAAAGGAAACAGTTACGAGGAATTTAAGCTGAGCTGTAGAGGTGAAGAAGTAATTGGAGATCACATTTAAATCTGCTGCCAGAGTTTTGAAGGCAACTCTTAGAGTGATTTTTGTTTTCTAACCCCTTCTTTCCCCTTCGTAGCAGAAAATTAGCTTTCTGGGGATTTCTGGCCATCACATCTTGCCAGAGATGTGTGAATCCTCTCTGTATTCGTCTGGTACCTATCGGGAGGCACTGCTTTGCTGTTGTTCACCTACTGTAGATCGGCTTTGCCTCCGGTGCCTGCTGCCTTCCTACCATGTGTGCTCCCTTCCCCGGGAGACAATACTCATTAGCTATAAAAAGGAAAACACAATAATAATAATAATAATAATAATATTTTTAAAACCCATTGCTGTAGCTCAAGTGTTTTTTGATATGAGTTCCAGTGCCAAACCCTTATGCCTAGAAATAACCAGAGCTAATGCATCTTTATAGATGCCAGAGTTACCCTAATATCAGCTGAATCAAAAATACACTTCCCTGCCCCTGCTTTGTACCTATAAGTGGTGCTTAGGGGGCCTTCAGGGCCTGGCAATGACTGGCTCCGACTCGCAGGGCACAGTCCCAGTTTCCTTGAAGATGGAAGGCGGAGGATCCCACTCCCAGGAGCTTTCCGGAGGGAGCGGGGAAGCGGCGAGGCTGGTTTGCTCTTCCCACATGCCAATTTACTGGAACGCAAGGCAAGTCACCTCATACGCTATCATCAAAGTGGAGGTGTTTATTCCAGGGGATTTTTGGGGTGGATTTGCCTAAGGCTGGTGCCTGAGCTGGAGAGGCCATTAATTAGAACAAACAATATTGACTTTCAGCCTCTTTTGAGAAACTGAGGATAATTTTAAAGAGACAGATCCCTCGAAAGGCGTTGTGCCAATCTCCTTGCGGTGCCAGGAGGGTCTGAGCCAGCCTGGCTCACCCCATCCCAGGCTGCACCTCCTGCGCTAATGAGGATTTAACATCCTTGCTACAAATCTATAGTCTCAGGACTAGGGGAACTGGCTTTCTTTCAGTATAAATATCTGTGGAAGAGGGAGATCATTACAAACAATGTAACTATGAACAATCACTTCCAATATGAATATTGCAAATACTATTCAAATCTTAGATTTTTTCCACCCTGCAGAGAAGGGGTGCAAGCTCCTGCTCCCCCAGCCAGCTGCCTGGGTTGAAGCCAGCGCTTTTACGCTGCCAGGGAGCAGAATTTGGCGGTGCAGAGGGGATTTCTGCAGCGGCTGCGTCTCTGTCACCATGTGCTTCAGCAGCTGAAACACGGAGTTCCTCAAAGGGCACGCCATCAGATTTCCTGGCACAGTGCAATTCCCTGGACCCTTGGCATTTTGCAGCCCTTAGAAAAGGTTTCTTGCTCGGGGCTTTGTAGTGTTTGATGTTTTAGAAACACTAAGCAGACACTACTCTTCTAATCCTGCCAGACTTGCAATGAAGCAGATATGTAATCCTTCATGGGTATTAAATTGAATAGCAATAAAGTATATTTAAGAATTACACTGTCAAATGCCTGCCTAAGCAGAGGAAAATATTATTAATTTAAACTTCTTAAGAAATCTATTTCCAGTTGTTATCATCTGTGAAAGCCTCTGCTGCATGTGTGGGAGTAAAGATGAAAAAAATCAGCAACAGGCAGTCCCGGATCACTCTTTTCTGCACATTTGTGGGAGAAACATTTCCCTGTAATATATGGCTATATTCACATGTGTGCACATACTTCTATACAACTGCTTTTTTATGTGTAACAGCAAAGGTAGATGTATGTTTAGGGGCACCCCTGTGCATAAGGAAGAACCCCAGGCCAGCTGAGGGACTTTGGGGCGGTGGGAGGGAGGAGGTGGGAGCCCTGCTACAGGCAGGCTCAGCCAGCTCTGGGAGCCATCCCTACGGAGGTATGAGCAACAGATGGGAGCAGGAATTGAATAGAGGGCACACCTCGGGGAGGGGGGGCAGCGAGGAAAGGTCTCTGAGTCTCTGATTTTGGATCCCCTTCTAACTCAGGAACTGTAGCTTGGCTTTGCTTGGGGTTTGGCCCAAACATGGGGGCAAGCAGCTAGGTGTCCCAGCTGAAAAGCAGGTTTCTCAGCTGAGTAAACAGCTGAGTTAACTACCTAATTTAACAATAATTTTAGCAAGTGATTAAAAGCTTTAACTCAGTCTCTACTATTGGCATGAAACAGATGAAAGGTCCTTTTCTGACCCTCGGTCGCCCAGCGCTGTGGCCCGGAGCCCTGGTGCAGGCAGAGGGGTGAGGTGGAGCTGCTGCCGTGGTGGTACCTGAGGCACAGCTCATGGTCAGGGTGGGTCCTACAAAAAAAAGGCATTTGCGAGACTTCAGGTCAAAAAAAGAGAGGAAAACACCAGCTATGCTGGCCATGAGCTACGTGGCAGGATGTGGTGGGCAAAACACAGAATGGTGTTTCAGATGCTGAGGGACTTTTCTCCAAGAAGCAATTCCCATCCTCCTCCAACCAGCCGTGGCACAAGGGAGTCGAGAGCGGAGAAGCACTTCAGAGGTGAGACCTGCTGAAATCCAGCTCATATAGAGCCTGTCGCTTCCTATCAGGACATCACACAAACAAAGCCTACCGTCTGACATGCCTGCCCTCTCTCACCTCCACTCGCTGTCCCCCCAGCCCACCTGGTAGTCAGGCAAACGCATGGGTTTAACTGTGGTTTACATGAAAACTTTTTCCATCTGACGAAATGAACCCTGTGGTATCGCCCAGACCCATCTAGCAGTCAGCACAGGAACCGCCTGAGACCACATGCTAATTAAGCAGCCTTTAAATAGTTTCCGCCAGCGATACAATAAAGTGCTGAGATCTTGAGATGAGGAAACCTGGAGAAAAGCAACAGGGTTTTCCGTGCCACCACCTTCCCCTTCCCTCTCCTATGACCAGTTATCGGCAGCTGCCTTCCCAGGAAAGCCACTTAATGCCAAGGCAGTGCTGGAAGATGCTCCTTCCCTATCAAACGCACTGATCGTCCCTGCTCTGTGGGCTCTGGATGCTGCAAAGGGTCCCGTTGGCAGCACAGGGCTGACCCGTTTGGGGTATGAGGCAGCTCAGCTGGGTGTGCTTAGTGCTGCAGCCCGGCCCCTTCATCTTAACAGGGTTTATTTGCATCCGACCTGTGCCCGGCCAGCGTGGGCACCTCTAGGCTGCTCCCATCACTCCCAGCTCCAGCCTGCCGGGTCTCAGCCAGCTGAGCCTGCTCGAACATGCCCCACATGGAGAGCTGGGGCAAAAGCTGGAGTTTGTAGATGTCTTGCCTTAAAAATCCAGTGAAGCAGGTAGGAAATCCCCCCGCCAGGCTAAAGTAGGGGAGCCAGGCCCAGCACTGAAATGAGTTTCGGTTTGATCCTGATTAGAAGACAGGAGGAGCCTAAGCCAACCCGGCCCCCGCCTTGCTTTTAACCTCAGATGACCCCATGTAAAAGGCCGAGCACTAAAGCTCTGCTGGCCGCAGGGATTGGCGGCTGCTGGCAGCATTCCTCCATACCAACCCGCACAAAACTCCTCCAGAAAGAGTCTGGAGTCCCAGCAAGGAGTTTTTACTCCCGAGGATGGGGCACTGGATGTATAATAAATCTTTTGCTGTAAAGTGAGATTTTTATGGGGACGAATCTTTGCAGGATTTGCAGGTCTCCTGTCATCATTCAGGCATGTGCTGGAAAACCATCACCTAGATAACGACACTGGGTCCTTTTTAAAGCAACACAAGTATTGTATTTCATACATAAAGTACATACCCCTCGGAAAGAATTTAGTCTATACAGTTTGACATTAGCTAAAACCTGTGAGATAAACATCTTTTGAATGGAGAATTTGAGCTGAATTCCACCATGGAATAAGCAGACTGAAGTCCCCTAAACTCATTTTTACAGAGTTTGAAAGGTGTGATAAAAGGCACATATTTCTGTGGCTGAGTCACCCCTTCAAACAGTGTCACATTAATGCTTGCATAGAAACACCATCCTTCGGAGCAGCCAGCCTTGACCCTTTCAGACAGCTTGAAAAAAAAAAAAAAGGTATGATTTCAGTGGCTTTTCATACTGTCTGACCAGCTGCC
Source organism: Phalacrocorax aristotelis (assembly GCF_949628215.1). Lineage (NCBI taxonomy): Eukaryota > Metazoa > Chordata > Aves > Suliformes > Phalacrocoracidae > Phalacrocorax > Phalacrocorax aristotelis. Next base: position 31,289,970 of record NC_134284.1, on the reverse strand, counting down.
AGAAGCCCCTTAGGAGCTGCCTTCCTCTTGAGGCAAGGGGACAAACAGGAATTTGAATTATGTCCTTGATTTCCTCTTAAAAGGTAAAATTGGCTTTTTAGCAAATTAGAGAGGTTGGCTGGGCGGGGACTATCCTGTGATGGATGCTGGGTACCTGCCACCTGACGAAGGCTGTAAATCTGCAGTTCACCCGATGGAGCGACTCTGGTTTACACGGGCAGAGGGTTGGGACTGTCTGATTTATGTTAGGCAGCGGGACTTTTGGTTCCTGGTTATGTCCCAGAGAGTTAGGGAGAGGAAAAACCCATCCAAGCAAAGGTGGCTGCTCGCCTCCGTGTCTGTGGCAGCACAATATTGGCCACTTAATTTCCTACTGATTAAACTGTAGGAAAACAAAAATCTGCTCTGCCTGGAGTGGTTTGGCTTCTGCTCAAAAGCCTTCTCATCAAAATGAAATATCATTTGCCGTGAAACCGTTAGCAGGAGGATAAATGTAGTTGTAAAAGCAGCTATTTGTAAAACCCAAGTAGGGAGTAGCAAAATACTGTAATTTAAGGGGAAAACTGCACAAGGGCTCTGGAGGGTAAGATGTCTTATAAAGCCCATTTTTCATCAGGGTTGTCTGGTTAGTGGGTTTATTCAGCTGCCCGTCCTGTAAATACAGAAGCGTTTTCTTTGCTAACATCTTTCTTGCCTTGTCTAAAGGCTGAGCTGGTTGGTGTGGTGCTAGCGGGAGCCTCCGGTTTGACATCAGTGTCCCCAAGCCCCAAGGTGCTCTTGGTGGCACCGGGAGCATGAGGGAGCATGAGGCAAGAAATGGTGGTGTAGCCTCTCGAACACCCACATACTGTCATCAGCGGGGCTTCAGTCTGGAAAATGAAGCGCTAGTGAAAGAAGCAACCTATATAATCCCATATAATGCTGAGTAAATAGCAGGTTGTTTTAGTCCTGGGAAGTAGCCACAAGAGGGAGATGTGATTGGATGTATCAAATCTATGCCTGTAATATGCAGAGATATTGACGAATTGAATATTAATTCAGAGATCGCCTGAAGCCCAGGAAGAAATTTCCGTGCATGTTCATGCAGTTTTGGAGTGACCAAGTACCTGAGCTGAATTTAGGAAGTCTTTTACAATGACAAAAATATTCATGGTCATTTTTTTCCCCCTAAAATCTACTTAGTCCTAATGAAAAAAAAAAAAGTGTTTTCTTGAATATTGTCTGAATTACATTAATAATTTTGAGTGAAAAGAGGGAAAATGTCAACTTCCCAAAAACCCTAAAAAAACAAGGAGTGAAATTTTCATTTCAAGTTGATTTAAAATAAATTTTTGATCAGTGAACCAAAAAATCCCTCATTCAGACAGCACAGCCGTAATTATCTCACCCTTAGGGGCAGACTGACCGAGTGATGTTGAAGCATTTTGGAGCGTGTTATGGAGATGACTTGAATCTGCTTCCCACAGTCTGTGCTTCAGGTTTTAAAAAAAAGTTTACTGAAAGCTATCATCTGTCACCTTTCCCCTGTCTGAGAGTCATTTCCACTAAAAATAAACCTCCTTATTTCTCCTCTCCCTCTTTTTTCCCCCATCCCCTACAAACCCAGACTCTAATATCAAGAGGTTTTTGGGGGGCTGAAGATTTAGGAAGGGACTTGTAAGCTTAGTTAGTGCTGTGGATGCTCCTTTTAAAATCATCACGGTGTTCTTTAAATCATCTGACTCTGGACTGTCATTGTAACAGTGGGGGGAAAAAAAAAACAGCTTTTTTTTCCTCCTCTTAGTGCTGCTTCTGTTACATAACTGCTAATAGAGTATCTGGCTCATCCAGGCCCTCGATCCTTGGGGCTTTTAGACCTATTTACACACAAACAGACTAACATCCATCTGAAAGTCATCTCAGGCACAGAGAAGTGATCCTTTTGCCTCCCTAAAATAACAATCCTTTTTTTACAGGGTACAGAATAACTGTTTGGCAAAGCGAGTGCCAGGTTGGTGCTTAGATTAATCTGCTTAGATCGACTAACACAGTTGTGCAAGAGTAGAAAATACCCAGTCAAGTAAATTACATCATCCAGGGAAAAGCTATTCTAAAGAGAGCACACTTTATAGCCTGAGCAAAATCCTGCTCAGTCAAACATTTACATATATTCAAAAGCATGAGCAGGAGATCATTTCTTTCCTTGTGACAGAAAAAAAAAAGGATCTTTGAAGTTTTGGCTAGTAAAAAAGCATCTGACTACATTAATCACTGGCCAAGATCCAGAATTAATTAAAAACCCATTATAATTTTTCTCACATTTGTAGCACCAAGCAGGTAAAGCCCCCAGTCCAGAAGAACGGAGGTCAAGGTGTAGCATGGCATTGCGTATAAGAAATGGCAAGTCCCTGGCTAAAATTGGGGCTGTCTTTGAAACATAATTCATCCTACTGTCAGACCGTCTTTTAACAACCTCCATCACTTGACGCTTCATGAAGATCTGTTGTTCTCTCTGCAGTCTTAAATATGAGAGGAAGAAAATTGAACTTTGAGGGGATGAGCGAATTTAGAGCCTTAACCACATCTGGATTTAAATGCTTACCTCCTGCAGACTTGGTTTTTGTTGTACTGCTTAGAAATATCCTTAGTGGAAGATCTGTGGTGGATGGTGAGACATGAAAAAGGCTGATGTTGCAGAGCCTGGCTGCAAGCAGCTCTTAGGTTAAGTTTTCTAGACTGGTCCCCTAAAAGCGTTCACCAGAGGAAGTGTTCAGGTTTTAGTAAAATGAAAGATGGGATCAAAACATTAAAGTTTTGTCTTGTGTCAGGGCTGTAGCCCTCGTCCCTGATTGCAGCATAGAGGTGAGCTCTGGCTCACAGCATCCCACTAAGGCATGCCCTTGGGAATCACACCGCAGCGGTCCCAAAAAAGGGGGAAAAACTGCCACCACAAATGTGTGGAAGGGTAGCAGAGGGTGCTGGAGACAGACCAGATCTTGGGGTCTCTGTTACGTTCCCTAGACCAGAGCCTGTTTGAGGCACTTTACACCCCTTGCTGGCAAACCCCAGCATAATAAGGCAGGGTGCTAGAACAATGCGGTGGTTGTGCAATAACAGCTAAATACAACCCACAGCCAGGTCCACAGGGGTCAAGCTCCATGCGCAGACCCCTGAACCCAGCCTTGGCAGGCACATCATGCCTCTGCTTTGGTTTTGCTTTTGCGGAAAGTACTGCATTAATCCAAGAGCTCTGCTTCGGCTTCCTGAGGTTTTCTTGAAAGCTCTTCGCTAGCAAAGCTCCTTGCCATGGTTTGAGCCTTGGATTACAGTTTGGGTCCAAATATGCAAGTGTGTCACATGAAGAATTCCCACAGAATGGAATAAAAGTATATAATGTGGTTGATCTAAGCCCATATTTAAACTTGGTGGCTTCTTTTAGCCCTGGTTATACTTCAGCTTGATAGAAAATTACATTTGGGTTCAAATTATTCTTTCTTTCTTTTCTTCCTCCAAATTCATCTGATCAAGGCCCCTTCAGTTTTAAGAACACCTAGATACTCCATTTATATTAGTTTTATTTTGGGATAACCTTTGCTTGCTACCTTTCCCTCCCATCCCTTTTCATCCTCTTTTTCCTGTGGTCTTGATTTACTTTAACTTAAACTCACATGAAATAAGAGCAGCCACATTAATAACAAAAAAGGATAAAATCTCTGCAAGCATAATTGAGCCTTTTAGGATTTTATCTGCCTGATCATGTTAGCAGGCAGACTATTAAGCTAATGCAAATTTTAAAACTAGCTATTGTATATTATATGTTGGCTTCCACAGGGCGTGCACGTGATCGGCTGGGAGCTGGGTGGATGATTCATCATTACAGGACTTAACAATGCTCAAGAGTTGAACTGGGCAGCATTAATCAAGTTCTTCACACTGATTGCCCTGCCCTGGCCTGCTTCTCTCCAGCTCTCCTCTAGCTCCTCCTTCCTGCTTATTCACCGGTTTGATCTCCCAGGTACTCTCAGATTTAGCTTCATAGCAGCGATGCAGATAACCACATCTATCCAACGTGTAAATACAACTATATACATGTCTTTGCAGGATGACGGTCATAATACCATGTACATATTATTATGTGTATCACACAGAGTCCTTCTGTTCATAAGAATGAGGAAAGTCCTTAATAAGCGTTATTACTATTATTGGTATTTAGCGACAGTCTTGTCACTGGCGTAAGTGTTCCTACGCAAGTGTACATTAAATGCACATTTAAAATCCTCAGCCTATTTTTTCTACGCTGTAAATGAGCTGATAAATGATTGCGGCCTGTTGGGATTATAATATGAATTGACATTAAAAAAAAAAATTCCATCTCCATCTGTTTGGGTTACATAACTCGTGATCTCAAGCAATCTCAGAGGCAGGATTTTCTGCATAAATAGTACAATTTCCAGTAAGGAGATTAAGCCTTCTTTGCTGGGAAAGGAAGAAATTACCAGAAAAGCTGTCATTTCAATGAACACAAATAAATCATGTTCCAAAATACACAGGAAGACAAATTTATGTCATTGAGTCCCTCTGCCCCAGATGCTCCCTCCCCACCTGTCACAGGGAGCAGTATTTTGCCACAAAAGTCCACTCATCCTTTAAACATTTATGAAATGCAGTCAGCTATATTTTCTACATATGTTAACTCTTTTAAAAAATCAGTGCTGCTCTTAATACTGTACATTTTTACTGTTTTAATCCTAGTGCCTTTTTTTAATATCTGGTAACTTTCTGTAAGTGCTGGACTTCAGTAAGTCCAGGCGTTGGGAAGCATACAATATATTCCATGAGTATAAACAGAGGCACTCCGAGCAGCTACTATACGGCAGCCTGGTGGCAGATCCTGCTGTGTGTGATGGAGAGAAAAGCTCTCCTCCAGCAGCTGACAGCGCCGTGTGCACGCTCTGTGAAAGCATGCGAGTTTTTAAGTTAAAAAAAAAAGTCTTTTTATTTTTTTGGTGTGAATGAGGAAAAAACTCCATGTTTGGCCTATTTCTGCAAACAGACGGGCAAGTGTTTCTGCAGACAGACTGTTACTGCACGTCACATCCTCCAGAGGCAAAAGTTCCCTTTAAGAGGCTGCTTGCAGAAAGCATTTATTCAAGCAACCCACAATGCCGGCTTTCCTGATGGCAGTGATGGCAGGGCAGCTCCAAATCCAGCAGCACAGAGCGAGCGGCTCTGGATACCTGCCATAACACAAATTCTCTTTTCTGGAGAGGAGAAACAAGTGAAGCCCACCCAGGAAAGCCCCACATCATGTGTCCTGTGAAGCCAGTCCCACACAGAGCCCAAAGTGGGTGGTGCGCTTCCCCAGTGCTGCCCAGCCATCTGCCCGGCTGTGGGCTTTCACCTGGCTCTCTCCAGCGCTACCCCCATTTCTGCCCCTGATTTATTTGTTATTGCCTGCTGCAGCTCTCACGCATACCTGAACCCCTCTGGGTTGTGATGGGAGTTTCTCATCTTTTACGTCTAGGGTAACGTTTTGGCATGGACCAAGACGTGGCTCCTTGGCAGATCCCTCCTTCCTCTCCCTGGTGGCTTCTCCTCGGAAAGCTGAGCGAGTCTGGTATGTGGTTAACAGGAAATGTTGTGCTGGTAGCTCCCATTTTATTGCTTGTGCATTACCATCCCTCTGCTGAAACCACTTCATGCCTGAGTCATGTGTTTACTATCCCCGTGCTCTCCGGCCACCTCCATCCTTTTACCCGTCCCCTGTGTGGTTTAGGAGCTTGGGGACCTCCAAGGACAGCTCAGCAGGATGCCCTGGGAAAGCCTCCCTCTTCCCACGCTCACCTCTTCATTTTTCCACCAAAATAGTGTGTAAAGAAGCAAAGAGGCCCTCAGCCAGCTCTCACACAAGTCTACAGGACTTTAAAATAACTCTTTATCTCCTCGTTTCACCACAGGGGAAATGAACTTAGCCGTGCTGATATGCAGAAGAAATGGAGCAGCAAAGGGGGGCCCGGCTGGCCTGGAAGCTCGTACACTCAGCAGCACTGGCGAACTGAGCCAAACTCAGCATGCTTTGGAGAAGTGTCCCGTTTAGTACCTGGGGAGCTGCTGCTGACGACCTGCCAAAGCAAAACGTCACAGAAGTGACTCGGGAGAGCAGAGATTATGTGTGTACAGGAGGGATTACAGACTCAGCACCTTCTCGCTGCCTGTCCTCCCCCTTTTCCTGCACATCCCCTCAACTCGGCAGCAAGAGAGTCCCCGCTCTGTGGGGGTTATCACACCTGGTGTGCCCCCCCGGCCACCGCAGACAGTGGCTTCCCATCAAACGCCCTGTGCCTCAGCTTCATAAAAACCCCACTCTAAGGTGCTGCTCACCCAGTGAGGTAAATGGAGACATAGGTTTCCATGGCGGGGCTCTGTATTCCTGGAGATAAGCTGAGGGGAAAGCCCTGGATTTCCCTGCCAGGCTCTGCAGGCAGCACATCGAGTGTCTGCACGCGTGCCGCAGTGAGCGCTAACCAGAGAGTTGCAATATGCCATCGCACATATGATGGATGACAAATGTTTCCCATCATCTGAAAGGAGAAAGGACAACTTCTGGCCTAGCCAAGTGGAGAAGAAAGAGGTTGCTGGGGCAGGAGATGCCTGGGAGCAGGGAACAGGGACAGTCGCCTGAACCCAGCCCTGTTAAACACCACGCGCCCCACAGAGGCTGCAGTCACTTCGTAAAGGTCAAAATCATGTTATAACGGGCCATGAACCCTGACGTTGCTTCAAGTGATTGATCGATACTCCTGGCACAGGCAAGCGGCCAGCGATGAGGCAGACTCCCACTGTCATGGCCAGGCTTGGCAGCAGCATGTGGCTTGCGAGCGAGTTTATAGCAGGGAGTTCCTAATGTATTTATGTTTTAATTGCAATGAGGCATTTGGGAGGAGTTGCCCATGCAGAAGAGATTAGAGAGGACCAACAGAAGAAGAGATACTAATCGATGAGGTGATTGACTTTCTCTGGTCAGATGTGTTAGCTAACTCCAGGAAATTATATTTTCCTCATACCCCTCCTATGAGCCTGCAAGAGCTTGGCCTGATTTCACTGACACCCAGCACTTCAAAGCTGGCCACGTCCAATCTCAGGAAGCATACCTGTGTCTGACACAGGCCATAACCCTGTGACCAGCAGCTACCTCTGCTTAGCAGCATTTTTTAGGTGAGTATGCATATGAACCAATTAAGTACTTGCACCGAGATGGGCAGTTTTATAATTTATTTTAAAAAATAAACTGGTTTTGCTGTCTCAGACATGATAGGCAGAACTATTACTCTTTCCACGGGGCTGCAGTAACAGTTTCTTTACCACTGTATGCAGCAGAGGCTGCAGGACGCTCACACATGCTACAGAAACTCTGAGGTCATGTGGAAACTTTTCAAATTAATGAGGGCTCCTGGACATGAGATAACTATGTTTTGTAAAATAAACATTGCCTCTGGGTAGTTTTCAGCTCATTTAAGTAATTTTCAGCCCATTTTTAAAGACAAGTTTGCTTTGCAGGGAAAAATAATAAAAGTAGTATGATGCAAGCTACTTGTCTTTTCTTGATGGAGTAAAAGCATGTGAGGGACTTTTTGCCTGTAAAAAATCCCTGTCAGGAAGTTTAGTGGTTACCGCACAGCTCTGTGATTTTGGAAACTTGGGATGTATCCCTGAGAAGCTGACTGGCTGCCTACATGATCCTGAAGATATCAATGGACTGGCAAGGAGCTGACCTTTGGGTTGAGCCAAGCCTGTGTGTCTGTGAGAGAGGAGGGGGTGTTTTCTGCTGGGTTTTATTATTGTGGCCATGTTTCTATGTTTCTGATTTTCCACTGAGAAGCCACACAGCTGGAGCAGCCTGCCTGTCCCTGCCTTTCCCGCAACCCGATGCACTGGGGGCGCCTCGCACGGGCTCCCCTCTGCCCCCGCCTCTGCGCGTACCTGCGGGGAAGCAAGATCACACCAAGATTCAACATAAGAGGCATTGCTCTGTCAGGGAGGCTGGCTATAAAGGAGCCTGAGATGTCACTGAGGTGTTTGTTTCCCCCAACTCTATCACTTGCAGGCCTTTTTCTGTCTGCCTGAGCCTTAGGGATGCTTGGCAGATGGATGAGGGTGCAGTGCTGCAGGCATGTCAGACTGAGAGCACCAGGGAAGCTGGGCATGCGTTCCTGCCCAATAAATCCCTTACAGTGATACATAGGCCTCTAACAGCTACTGAGACTCTTTGGCTTGTGAATTCCTGGCACAGTTCACCTTGATTATGTCTCCCATGGATCTTGGTACCTAAGGGGTTGATTTTTGTTTGTTTGTTTGTTTTCAAGGTTAAACCAATTTAAAACCCACCAAAAGTGTTCCTGTTACACCAGAATGGATTCTTCCTTCTCCAGAAACCATGCTCTACTCCGCCAGTTAGATTTCTTTTGCTGCCGCTGTGGGAGAAGACGGTTTAGTGTTCAGCTGCTACTCCTATCAATAACCCATGAGCTGCTGTACTCAGGCCTATGCTCGCTTTTACCTGGGGGAGACTATGGGCGGTACTGCCTTCTCTCAGTTTTGCGTAACAGTTCTAACTCATATAAATGAGTAGTACAGATGCTATTGCTATAGTCCTCTTGCATTACTTTTTTTGAATAAAGGCTGCAACCACGAAATAATGATGAAATTTAACTGGTTTCTGACCTTGCTGTCCAGTTTTTTGGTGCAATGTTTTGTTCATAATGAACTGAGGGCTTCTCAACTGTCTAAAAATGAAAATTACATCCATGAACTAACTTTTTTTCTGCTTTGCAAGACAACAGGAAAAAAAACAGACTGGTTAACTTGTGTGTACCTTTCTCTGTTGGGTGCATTTATGCACTAAAGGCTTGCACTGAGCAAAAGCTGGCAGCATAAACAAATTTTCATTTGGCCCTGAAAATGGTGAGGTCTGTGGTCATTCTTATCTAGATCCAGTTCTTACAAGATCTTTGTTTCCCACGCTCATGAGTTGCCTCTTATTGATAACGAGTTTCATTACTTAACATGTGATCTCAGATAGCAAAGAGAGGTTTGATGCACCAACTTTGTCATTACGGTTCTGAATTTTGCTTACTCAGTTCCTTGGCAAACTCCTTCCATCCTATGTTGACATCTTTTGACATACGAACCCAGGGTTTCCCTGGTCTCTGAAATGCTGTGCTTATTAGCTCCTAACATAACCTACCAGGATTGCCGAATTCTTCATTAACAATATAGAAATGCCCCCAGCCCATTCTGTGCCTCAACTAGTAGCTTTTTTTTTTAAGTATAATTTTCCCACCTGCCAAAGTGCCCTGACAACCCAGCACCGGTGGTTCTTTTTTCACCACCATGCACTTCACCCTTCCTGCACTCCACACTGTCTCCAGCTAAAGTCCCTGGGAATGAAGAGTCTGAACCGAGAAACAGCTGGAAAGAGATCAAAGAGGACATTGGTCTCTGCTGCTGCTGGCCGAGGTGGGTAGCACTAAGGAGAAGGCACCAGCAGAGTGCTCAGATGCTGCTTTGTGGTCATATACCCTGGAGCTGTTCAGTCGCTGCCTTTCCTCAGCTCTTACTTGGCCATTGTTTTCCGTGACAGGAGCTGGTGCAGTTCTCCTGGAAAGTACCTATCATCCCGTTTGTAAGTGGAGAACTCAGTCGCCCTTCCAAAGGACCAGATCCACAAACTATTTATGTATCTAAGCCCGACTGATTTTTATCTCAGTTGCCTGAATATCTTTGCGCATCTGGACCCAAGTATTTTGTCTGTGGTCACGCAGGAAGTCTATGGTAAGCAGAGAAGTGAAAACACAATGCAAGCTAAAGCTGCAACTACTTGTGTCATTAGTCCCCTCATTGGGATATTTTGGGGGCAGGAGAAGATCTCAATGTGCTGTGAATAACAGCAGTATTTTGCCTCTGCATTTTGATATTTGGCTTTAAAATAAAAACCCACATCATTGTTGCAAATGATGCCTATTGATTAGCCTCCCATAAACTGGAGAGCTCATTTCAGCTGGCATTGCTGTGGCTGAAAGCCAATACTGCAATTGATCATTTAATTAACTGGAAGAAAATTAAAGGAACTGTAATCTGTGTCTCAGCTCCGTTGTTATCAAGCTGGCAAAGTGCTTATTTCTGCCTAGAGCAACGATTGGTTCCTTGACCCTGCAATTAAGAAACACTGGTTTAGGCATCCCCCCTCACCTACCCACCTGGCTTTCTGCAAGGTAGGGAGCAACGCGACCGGATCCTTCCTTCATCTGCCTGTGGATCCCAGACTCTGGGGTACCTGATACCTCTCACAGCTGGCTGGATCAGCTCAACTCACATCTTCTCACTGCATCTGTCAAGGCTGTGGTTCTAGTTAATAGGTGGAAAAACTGAGTCTGTAAGAGAAAAGGATGTACTATAATTTTTTAAAGGCTGAAATGAGAACATGGGAGCTCCTGAATGTACTTGAATACCAGCATTTCCTTAAAGGGATTGTGATACCAACTTTCATTTTGTTACTTCAAATAAGTGAGAGGACAGTGTGTTTGGGAGAGGAAATACTGGTTCTGAAAACATGGTGAGCTCTTAAAGCTTTGACTTAAACAAGCAACTTGAGTGGTCTGTGAACAGAGAGAGGAAAAAAAAGATATAAGAAACCATTGTTTTAATGATTGTGTTGCCATATCAAGAGAAGAAAGGCAGCTGCTTCCAACTTGTCTTTGCATGCCTAAGTAATATATTAATTACCTCATTCCCCCATAAATGCCTACAGTCCTCCAAAAGGCATGTTAAAACAGACACAGTCATTAAAGCTTGCACTGCATTTTCTAATGTGTTGCGGGAAAACAAACAAACAAACAAATAAAACCTCAAGTCCTTTGTGTTTTAGCTAGATCCAAGTTGGGGAAATGTTAAGTAGAAACACTTAAGGAGCTGTATCATTGGAAAGAAAGTGTGTTTTAATGCCAAAACAGGAAAAAACCCAGATTTTTAAACAGTTCTCAGTTTTAGATCAGGTAAAATAATGTGGTCCCCTTTACATTTTAATTACAAGCGAAGCTCATTCAATTTCATCTTTTGATTTATTTCTGAATATTTCTTGCTCCATGTGAGAAACTTGCGGTCCAGGCTGTAAAATAACAAAGGGCTTGGTAGAAGGGATGAAAAGGATCAAAGAAAGGAAAAAGAAACCTCTTTTAGAACGTTCCTGCGGATCATAACTAGCTGTAGGAGTCAGAAATGTGCATGGAATTGAAACTACATGTCCTTCTGAGAAACATATTTTCCCTCCCCTCTAGGTTATAGCTTATGCAAAGACTGTCGCACAGTTCACACTGCATCTGCTGACTGCTCATCTGGTTTCCCTTACGTGTCCTCAAAGCATTTCACTTGTGTTTATAGTAGCTTCAAAAGGGAAGCTGGGCAAAGAAGAAAGTAAAACTAGCCCGGTAAGTATGAGGTGTTATGGGCTGATTGGCATATTGGGAGTGTCTTTCTGGCTCCAGAGATGTAGGCTAAAACCACTTTGTTGGTCACAAGCAAAACCAGCCGGTGCCCTGCTTACCGGTGTGACGACAGACCGTGCTCCGCTGGTCACTGCGGCCTCATGAGAAAGTCGTGCTCGGAGCGTGTGAGCAGAGGCAAGGGAGGCAGGGAAGGAAATCTTCGTGTCTCCATCTTACACAGTAGGACCCATGGTCATGAGAACAATACTTGATAGGCTCAAGTGTACTCAGGGCTGAGCTGAGGAGCACCAAACCTGCTGTTTAGGCACCCCTGCACCCCTCAAAGGCTGAGTGGCGCAAATTTGTGCCCAAATCTCTCTTTTGCCTGATCTGGAGCAAGGATTTAAATCCAGCTCCCCCATGTCCCCAAGTACCTCTCTGTGCACAGCAGTTTAGGGGCTAAAGTGAAACAGCTCGCAGAGGAGGGAAGAAGTGAGGCTTTGCCCACGTGGGTACCAAACCCTGGTCTGAGCTGGACAGGACAGAGATTGAACAAACATCTCTGACCTCCGAGACAGCGCTTTACCCCCACCCCACCCCGCCCCCGACTTCAGCTACTCTTTCCAAGTCCCATTGCTGTGCCCAGCTGCAGGGCAGAGTTACCAGCCGAGGATCCTGAGCACGGAGAAGTATCCTGAAGGCCAAACACCGGACCTGGCCTTGGCAAGGCCATGGGTCCAAGCAGCACTCATTTTTCCTGTGTTCCCATTGTTGTTATCCCCGTCACCTCCCCCTCAGCTGGTTTCTGAGGCTCCTGAGCAGGTCCCGGATCTCCTGCATGAGGAGCCACACTCCATGCCCGGCACGCAGTGAACTCTACCCGGCACTGTGGCAAAGGATTGCAGCACTGAAATCTGAAAGCCTGTCTCTAATTGATTTGTGCAATTCCCCACAGGAAGCCTCGAACTGAACCTCAGCTCCCTGAGTCTTCGTTCAGGGCTTTGACCACAAACCCATCTTTTCTGTAAGGACAATTTTATAGTTCCATCCTGCTTTTTGTCCACATCAGGAAAACCACTGTACAATTGGCAATATCTGCTCAGGAGTGGCCTGGGGTTGGCAGGGTGCAGCCGACCGGTGAAACTGTACAGTGTAGCCTGCTGAGCGCCTGCTTGCCGTATGCTTTCATCTGGTAAATGCCTTTCATGGGTAGAAAATCCTTTGCCCAAATCTAATTACACTGAATTGGACATAGTGCTTTTATTATACTGCAGAATTTTTTACCCGCATTGGTGTACATCTCTGTGCAGAAATCACAGTCAAGAGAGCATTTCCAAATGCCTAAATGTGCACTGAGTCAAGCAGCCTTTAAGAGGTGGTCATAGTTAAAAAAATGTGGATTGTGCAAATGCGAAAAGAAAAATAAATAAGATCCTGGCACAAGAAGGAGAGGAGAAGCGCTAAGGTTAGAAAAGACCAGTGGAAATAACAGTTGCCAAAGAGAGATTGTGTCTGCCATCACGTACTCTTGTTTCAGACAATCTTTCATGTTTGAGAAACAGCAGCATTAGGCTTTCACTACCAGAAGTTTGGTTTGAATTTGACTCAAATTTCAATTCACTTATTTATTATAAAATAAGTTGACCACCAGAGATCTCATGTTCTTGCGCTGTTAAGCACAGTAAGTCATAGTAACAAGCATTAGATCATCGGCAGCCTGTGTACCATGGCCACGGGTCCACATGGCCTTAGTGACCTTGTGGTGTTTCAAGTAAATGCTCCCACAGGGGCGCTGCGGGTAAGGGAGGTTTTCTAGTCACGTATCCGTAGACTAGCATGTGCCCTTCCTTACAGCGCTGTGCCTATTTACTGAATCAATGAATATTAATTCCCTAAATGCAAGGGGCTGTACTATGAAGCAAAAACCCAGGAAAGCCAGTGCTGTGGGTGGGTTGTTACAGAGACATCCCCTGTGATGTCAGTCCCCAGCTCCAGCAAGATAAATGCAGGGAGTCCTGGCTTCTATTTAACACCGTCCACCTGGTAAGTCCATGCTCAGAAAAGGTAAGTGTTCTTCAGAGGGAAGATGCCTGCGGAAATTAAGCCCCTGACCTTCTTCCCGATGAAGTCAGCAGAAGTCTCACCAATCAGTATCGATAGGGATGGGTTTGGGTCCTGAGAGTTAACGCATACAGAGCCCATCACAGTGGGAACTGACCCGTGGGCAGGCAGATCTGAAGCCAGACAGGAGCATATTGCCCATCTTCAAGCTGATCTGTTCTGCTGCTGAATCCTTGCCACTGTCCTCGCCAAGCCGTTTGCTGACTCATCAGCTTGTGCATTTGCCCTAATTAGTCATATGCAAACACTATTTTATTCAGGAAGTTCTTTTAACGTAAGTTGGAGTATGAACTTAGCACAGCAATGAAGGTCAAGAAAAGTGACTAAGGTACTATATACTGTAATAAGTTTCTGTTATCAGCCACTGGAAAAGCGGGAAAGAAAATGTATATGCAGCATTTTAGTGGAGTGACGGAAAAGTTTAGTAAGGGGGAGGATTGGGGGGGCTGACAGCGTTTGCTTAACATCTCTCTAGAGTGGCTATAGCATGAAACAATTGCTGAACACATTTCCACTAACATCCTCCTGAAACACGGTTTTTGATGAAGTATTCTTTATTATGAGCTTGGGGTAAGCATGCTTGGCATGAGAGAAGTGTGTCTAGTAAGGAGACCACAACACTTACAGCTCCTCAGCCAGTTCATGCTGGGAAGTCTGACATCTTTGAACAATTAACTAGAGCAGTGTTAGTAATTTGTAGCCTGAGATTTTTCTGCAGTGTCTTTTAGTCAGGGATCACTAACACAGCTCAAGCCTTTGTGCCTGAGTGATTTTAAATGATCGGAACCTAGTGTGAGAACACTCAGTGAGGAGCCCTTTTGATGTATCACACAGTATGTGAATTGGATAACGGTAATAAAGGTGCACAAGAGGATCCTAAGACATCCGTGCTTATGGGCACCAAAATTGTCATTCAAAGGAGTGACAGCTGTAGGATTGAAAATGAGAGCCTATTGGGTGGGATAAGCCAGGTTCTATAGCAGTTCAGCTAGGCAGCCCCTGTCTGGACCACATTGGTGCTACTTGGTCTTTGAAGGGAGCATGAGCACTGAGATTGCAGCTGAAGTGCAAAAGAGACTTTCACTTTTGAGTCTGGCTGGCTCACCGGGAACCACTTCATCCTCATACGCAGATTAGAGAAGCTACTATGGCTGCTCTGAGTGGCACCGGCCTCCTCTACAGCATGGGAAGTACCTCTGGTGGCACCACTTCGCTACTGAAACTCCCCCGCTGGGTTCCTTGTGGGAAGGGCTCTGATGGGGGAGGTGGCACTGAGCTGGGTACGTCATTACTGCACCTGCCAGGAGATCCCCCCCATTTCACCAGGGAAATTCCTCAGGGGCTGTTACGGTGACTCTGTGACTGCACCAAAATAGTGCACGGCTGCCGAGCATGAGTGAATTCGTCCCTATGTTTAAACTGCCTAGACTTAATTTTGAAAGATGAAGTTGTCCATGAGCTCATGTGGGGCTTGTTGGTGCTTACACAAGAGACCTGAGTTTAAGTCTCACTTTGATTATTTCTCTTCTAGAGGCGCCAGTGAGTACGGAACAACAGAAATACCAGCAGTCCACAGCCACGGGCTATCCTGTTGTCACATCTCATGAGCCAAGAAAAGCTGGGCTTTGTCAGCATTTGGATGAGAATCCTTAAATGAATAAAAGGAATCCATAGCACCTGTGCTTCTTCTGTATATCTGACTGCTGTGGGCAGAAGCAGTTAATTTCATACAGAAACTCCTTGTGATTTTTATTAAATGTCATGGTCACTGCTTTTTCTTCAACAGAAATTAAAATAAAAACCAAACTCCAAAACACCCATAGTTGTATGCAAAAACGATTGCTCATTACCTGGAAGTTCGGAACCCACCGCAGAAGCGTTAGGAAGGTGCAGTACTGGAACAACATCATTTTGCCCTGCAGGTGTTTCTTACAACATCCCATGTGCACACAGCAGGGCAAGGGTATTACTTATGCCTGTCAAAGCTGCTTTTTTTTTTGAAAGTATCATTATCCCTGAGCTGCAAATTGAGTAGTCTCACAAGGTTCAGCTCCATACGCTCACTTAAAGTCCTTGCTGGAGGAAGCCTACAAGATGCAAAGGAACAGCAAGGGACGGAGTGCTGCGGCAGGAGGCCCGCGTCCCGCCAGGCCTGAGCCGGAGCTTGGCGGCGGGGTTCGGACCCGCCTGGGTGGGGGGGAAGGCAGCGGGGGCACGGTGCCTCCCGGCAAGCCCCGTCCAGCCTTCCCGGCTCTGCCTTGGGGTGTTGGGCTTTTGGAAGTTGTAAAAGTTGCTTGAAATGTGCTTAATTTTCGGTGCGTTATCCTTCGGGCCCACCCGGACATGCAGTTGGCGATTCCCTTTAATTAATATTAATTAATGAGGTTTTGAACTCTCTTAACTGGAAACGTCCTGGGTTTAGGACTCCAGAAAGGAGTCAAGCATTGCGAAAAGAAGTTCCCTACCAAAAATAATAACGAAAATATGCGATATGCCCATAAATGTGCAGCCGTGTCGGCGGGCTCTGGCAGGCAGCGGTCTGATTTTTGGCGAATTTCTAACGATGTTTCCTGGCGAAAGCAGGGGACCCCGAGCTGGGGCGAGCCCGCTGCCGCTGCCCGCCCGCCGGGGTGCAGGGTGATGGGGTGGGGGGTGCCGTGCCCGGTCCCCGCGCCCGCAGCCCGGCGGGGCGGGGTGCCGGCGGTCCCGCCCCGCACACAGCCCCACGCGTGAGGCGGCCCCCCCCCCCAGCTGAGCGCTCAGCTGACCCCGCCGGCCGAGGGGCCGGGCCGCGCCGCCGCTCCTCACTGGCGCATCGCGGGGCCCGGGCCGGCCGCGCCCGCCGCCGCCTCCGCCTCCTCCTGCTCGGCGCCCAGCCCCGCACCGCCCACCGCCGCCGCTGCGCCCTTCGCCGCCCGTACCTCCCCGCAGCTCTGCCCCGATGCTCTGAGCCCACGCGGCCCCAGACCCGGCCCCTTCCCGGCCGCGCCGCCATCTCCCCGCGCCCCGTGGCGGCCATTGGAGCCGCCCGCCTCACACCCAGGGAGCCGGCGGGAGGAGAAGCCAGCCCGCCCGCCCGCCGCCATGGAGAGCCCCGGCGGCGTCACCGACAAGAAGAGGTACCGCCGGCCGGCGCCGCGGCCTTCCGAGCTGCCCGCCCCGCCGTGCCGGGGCTCGGCCTGCGCCGGCAGCGCTGCTCGCTCGCCGCCCGGCCCCCGGCGCCCGCTTCCCCCCGCCCCGGGGCTGCCGCCCCCCGCTACCCCGCCGCCGTCCCCCCGCTTTGTTACCGCCGCCCCCTCCCCATCCTCCGTCCCCCCCCCCCTCCCTCCCCAGCCCGCGGAGCGCTTCGCTCTTTCATTCCTCCTCCTCCCCGCCGTCCACGTCGCCATTTTGTCGGCGGGGGGAGCGGGCCGGGGCCCCGCTGCCGGTGGGGGGGGGGGGCTCTGTGCGGTGCGGCGCTCTCCCGCGGCGGGAGCTGTCCCGCCGGCCCGGCCTGGGGTGGCACTCGGGTCCGCGGGTGCGGAGAGGCTTGGCGTGTTTTCTGCCCTTCGCGGCCGTGGGGCATGCGTGGGCCCCGCTCCCCGCGCCATCAGCCGTGGCGCCCGGGCGGCCTCGGCGCCGAAGGGCAGACACCCGGGGCTGGCGGCGGGGCCGAGGGGGTCCGCGGGGGTCGTGAGGGGAGCCGGGGGCTGCGAGGGAGCGCCTGGCCTCGTCCGGGTTGCAGCAGGGCTGGGGGCTGCCTTCGCTTCTGAAAGGAGCGGGTAGGGATCGATGGCGCTTTATTCCAGGCGGCCACTAAGCCTGTGGTGCTCCGGTTTTGTGCAGAAAAGGGCCGTTTTGGAATCTGGAAATATTAAGCTTAAAAAAAAGCCCCAAACCGAAAACCCGCGAGGTGTTGGGGAGGGGGGGGAGGGTGGTGGATGGCCGCTGGGCAATGTGAGTTGAGTAGGAATAATTCACCAAGGGTTGTTAGCTCAAATTAGGAGGGGGAAATAAAAGCCTTAAAAGCCTTTGTTACATGGTGAAGTTAGGGAGTTTGAGTATTTGGGTGACCAGATTTCTGCGTTGGTGCTCCACCGGCGCGCTTTGTGGAGGGATTAATTGCCGTAATCGCCATCTGCGAAGACGCCGCTTGTTTATATTGTTATTGATACCTTTTTTTTTTTTTTTAAAAAAAAGATGGATTTTCTCAGGTCTTGTATCAGAGGGTTACCTGAGTATCTTAAACACAATAAGTATTAAAGCGTGTAAGTTGTGCTGGAGAGGAGACTGGCTGGCTTTTAAAATGGATGGTGAGCTTTGTGCCGAGCTGGAGCTGGGAGCGCAGGGTGCTGGGCTGGGGAGCAGGGAGCGCTTCACCTCTAGGACGGGATCATCCCCGGGATAATTTGGAGCTGTTACGGCCGTGTAGGGTGGGGGAGAAGCAGCTTTTGGTCTAACAAAATCCGTACAGTGGGGCACCTGAGGGTGGCACTGATTCTGTAGCCTTTGTTTTTTCTACTCAAAGCTAATGGCTTTTCGGAAGCCTGGGAGAAAACGTTGCAAGAGAAATGATTATTCTGTGCTTTGCTCTGCTGCCCTAATTTAGTGGCAGGTCTATAAAGGGGGTTTGAGACTGGAGTTGTTCTGTGTTGCTGGTTTTTGTTTTGGGTTGGTTTGTTTTGTTTGGTTTTTTTTTTCCCTTGAGCATTTGTTATTTTTTTTTACTTACCATTCTGTCCCACTTGGGTACTTCTTTTGCAATTTCCTTATCCTGGATGTAATCTGCTTTCTTCAGAATATAAGAATCGGTATGCAAAGCTTATCCTTCCTTCCTAAAGGCAGGGCTTAAGAAAGAGAATTTGTTGCTTTCTCTTTCCTGTAGACTGAATTCAAAGTTGGGAACGTTTCTGATAAAACAATAAGGAATACTCAGGTTACTCTGTTGTAGGGTACATTTTAATCGAAAACATAAAGCTGCATCTGTGGTATGCTGAACCTGGGGGCTGTGAATGTGCAGTTGAGCAAAGATGGGTAAGCAGAAAAGGAAGGATATGAGCTCACCAGAGAACTTATTGAATATCTCAAGCATTTCTTAAGAACCTGGGTTGTTTTAGAAAGGGTTAGGTTTTGTGGTGTCTGTGTTCAGAATACCTTTAAGGGAGAAGACCTTCCAGTCCTGGTCTTTGATGATAAAACTTTGGCTGATTGTATATACAGTGCACCTCAATTTTGGCATGTGTTAAGGTCCTTTTGTTCCTTGTCCCTTCCTGTGCTTGTATTTGGATAATGTTAAGCTCTTGGTAGTTAAAGTGAAACTTGTTTGTTTAATTATGTGCTGTGAGATGCAGAAATTACAGAATTTGACCAAGCATGTGTCTTGGTCTTATATAAGTGAAATTTAGTCTTAAAAGTAATTGGAAGTGTGGATTCACGTAGTGGTTTGTTGAATCTGTTCTTTGACGTAGTTGTGAGCTTCTCGTGTACGTACAGGGGTCAAGATTCTATAAGAAACCAAGTATCAGCAACACAATTAGGTATTGAGTTATTTGGGTTTTAGCTGTTTTTCAGTAGTCGTATAATCTTCATGTGCTCCTGGGTTTTCCCCCATGTGTAAGAAGCTCCCCTTGTAAGGAGCGAGTTTAGCTCATTGCACAGAGTGGGTAAAACAGTGTTGTTGGGAGCTTTGTTTGCTTATTGACTTTGGTTTGGTTTGAATTTCAGGCTTTTGTTGAGAAGTATGCTGATTTTTTTCTCAATATTCTTCTAACAAACTCTAGTGCACAGATGGCTGATGCTATGAAAAGTTTTTCCCCAGGTCTGTGGCATGAGATTTCACTATTAGCAGAGTAATTCTTTCACCATTTTAAGTAAATGAGCCATTTGGGGTTACTGGTTGCTTTGATAGTGACTTGCAGCTGGTAGATATACTGGAGAAATGAACCTTGGATTGTTTTAAGTCCTTACTTGTAGCATAAAATATATATTTAATGGTGCCAGTGCTAAATAAGTAAGAGAAGCAGAAGGATTTACAAGTTATTTCTTGAGTGCTCAGTCTGAGCCGTAGGATGGTATAAACCAGTAGAATTTAACATCCCGACTTGGGTGTCTTGCAGAATAACTTCAGCTTTTCAGTTTCTCAGAGTTGGGACTTGAGGCAGAGCTGGGACTTAGACACATCTAGTGTCTGAGAGGATGATTTGAAAGACCAGGGTTTTGCTGCTGGGTCTCTGCCGCTGAGGTCCAGCTCCAGAATCTGTTTGAGAAGCCCAGGTCCTGTGCCGCCAGCTATGAGGGGCAGTGACTACTACTGTTTTTATTTAAACTTCTGTGAGGTCTTTAGGATTGTATGTGCTATTGCTTTTTTTGTCTGTTAATGTCTTTCAAGGCTGGTGGAACTGAGCCACCATTACTAGAGTCAAAAGCGAATACAAAAACCTTTTGTATATACTCTAACTGTACCTCTCTACATGTTGTAAGAAGAGGAGAAATCTGTCAGTAAATCTCCTGTAGAGTCTCCCTGCCTGTACGGGGAGGGCAGAGAGGTTTCTGGCTTACAGAAAGGTGCTTTTACTGCTTTCTTGATTTTTTTTTTTTTTTTTTTTCTGGGTTGTTTGCCTTGCCATAGGGCTTACCTGGTGGTAGTGACTGTGTTGTCTGTTCTTTGCCATTTCCTCAAACATGTAACAGTTTTGAGTTCCTTCAGTGAAAGTGATCAGAAATTACTTCCCAGTGCCCACTAAAGATGCAGGCAACCGTGTAGTGCTACCGCCATTCCTCCTCGTTATCAAGGCACTGAAAATCAGGGAAGAATAGCTGTGGAGGATTTGCCTACTGCAGATATTTTCTGTAATTTTGCAGTGTTGGTGCTTTGGTTTCCTTTTATCAGTGAAGGTCTGAATATTTGGCAGTATGTTGATGGAAGCAGTGGGAGGATTTTCTGGGTTTTGTTTCCAGTCACACTTGTTTAGCCCTTTTGAAACATAGTGTCTCCAGCCCCCAGCGAGGGTCTCTTGGTTGGTGTGCCTGAAATACCAACAACCAGTCCACAGCAGAGAGGTCTAGCATAGATGTGATCAGGTGGTCTCTAGCAGGGTGGTGGGATGGTAAGAGTTTTTTATTTCAAGTACTTTCAAGATTTTTTTAGCAACTCTGCCTTCTGTATCGATGCTTTTCCTGTCTGGTGTCTCTGAAGGCACATCCTGGACCATTTTTGGGAGGGGGGGGGAACAAATGTAGCTGCATAGTGTTATCAGCAGCTTGGGTCTGGCTGTTAAGTCAGCTATGGGATTAAAGGTGGAGGTATGAAGTGGATAATCCATCTTATTCCCACATTTAATTGCTATTCCCATCTTCTAGTTGTTTCCTCTCCTCTTAGAAACGTCCTTCAAGGTTTTACTTAGGTTAGGCTACGATCATGCTAAAGTACATCCTTTGTAAGCCTCAAGAAGCACAGCTGCATGCTGTGTTTCTACTGGCCTCAGAACAGAGGCCAGAGAAGACCGTTCTTATCATGTGTAAGACTTCAGTCAGCAATGTAACAGCACGCATTTACTTACAGGTGCTTGCTTCCTCCTCTGCATATTGTGAAAGCAGCTGTAGACCTTTGTTCCTCCCTATCCTTGAACTATAATGTGTGGAGTTTATAAGGCTGTTTCCGGGACTCTGACTGCTGACGGTGAAGTGGCGCAAAAAAAAAAGTCAATAAATACTAACACCAGCAAATGTCAGCAGTGTTGTGGATAAGCCCAAACCCATCTGAGTTTTTTTAAGAGTGCGCATGTTCACTTTGGCATGCTTCTGACCTGAAAGCCATGAAGATGCTTGCTAAGCCTACAAACACAATGGATTCTTGAGTGTGTTTGTGTTGTTCAGTAGTAGTATCGCACCAATTTATGTTAGAAGGCTGGATTTCAAGTAGGCTCGTGTGAGATTTTTGGTATCAAAGAGGATATTGAATGACAAACTGCTGATTTTTGAGTGGGTTGGGTTTTTTTGTACTGTAGAAGAGGATTTGGCAGTATTATCTCAATTTATTCTTGAAGATCTTGGTGTTATGGTATGCCAACAAAATAATTCTTGTATGATTGTAGGGTATGCATTGTTAAGCAAACCCAGGGGGGAAGTTCAGTGGCGGTATAGGAGAGCTTCTAGATTTTCCTGATGGTAGTGCTCTTTCAAGGAGATGCAAATACCAATCCGATTACAATATGTGTTCTTTAAAAAACAGTTTCAAAACAAAAACAAATCTCGAAAGAACCTTAGCAAGAAGGCACAGTAACCCGTTTCTAGCTAGCTGATGTCCAAAAGAAAGGAATGTTCTAGATTACAAGTCATCAACTCAAATGCTGCTTTTATCTTCACATACAGTTATATAGGCAGGTGTTTACATGCCTCAGAAAAACCACCTAGGTAACGCATGGAAAGAACTTGGACCTTAATCATCTTTTCATGTTATAACAGCCCTTTCTCTTTTGAATTTGAGAAAGTTTAAGCATTTTGAGCCTCTCTTGAGAAACCTCCTTTGTATTAGAGCAGGCAGAAGAACGTGCAGGAGCATCTGAGTTTTTCACTGAGTACTGCTCCAAAATGGGAGATGCTTGGCGGTTTTATGACATTGGGAACTACAAAAATGGCCCAGGAAAGAAGGTGAGCCTTTTTACTTTAATGACTGAAAATTCAAGAAAGATACAGGTTCTGAATTACCATTGGATATGAAGGCTACTAAGGCTTTCCTCTACTGGGAGCTCTGCTATTTAGCTTAGAATAAAAATCTCTATGAAGATTAAGTACTGGAACTATTAGAAACATGAACATGAAATCAAGCAAATACATGCCAGCATATATATGTATTTTTTTTAAAATACAGTTTATGTAGGTGACGAACACTTCAGGGTTCTTTGATGTGGAGCCATAGCCTCAGTTGATGTAAATTAGCACAGGTTCATTGAAGCTACGCCTGTTCATACCAGCCTGGGGGTTTGGTCCAAGATCTCAGAGTAAGTGTATTGATAAAGAGGAGTTTCATCGTATGAATAATCTGTCATTTCTTTCTGTTGAAGCCTGATAATACTGGGACTTGTACAGAATTGTAGCCTTTTAAAACATTGGGATATTTTAGTATCAAGACATTTGAAATGACTCTGCTGGCACTGAAGAACTGGTGGGTCAAGACGATCCATTAGTTGTTCCATAAAGATATCCAATACATAATAACCTTTGTGTGTGTTAGGACAGACACTGTGCAGCTTCTGTTTAATTTGGTGTGGCGTGAATGAATGCTTGTTAAACATTTTGAGAAGAAAATATTACAACAGATCTTGTAACTCACTACATTAAAATAGAGCCT
Source organism: Phalacrocorax aristotelis (assembly GCF_949628215.1). NCBI lineage: Eukaryota > Metazoa > Chordata > Aves > Suliformes > Phalacrocoracidae > Phalacrocorax > Phalacrocorax aristotelis. Next base: position 31,267,062 of record NC_134284.1, on the reverse strand, counting down.
GAACTTCACTTGAAGAATTGAGGAAACTGAATCAGCAGCACTGGGCTGTGCTATTATATTTACAACAGTGGAAGGTTTTACCGAGTAACTTTATTTAACAACGTTTTCAACTCGATTTGTAATACTCCTGGAAGCGTTATGTGAAAAAGATGACACATCTTGTTGACCAGAATGAGTCGTTTCACTGTCAATTCTAAACCAAAACCAGATTGGTGTTGCTTTATGAAAATTTTTGCATTTTGAGAAGCAAAAGAAGTTGAGGCCGAGGCTCCTGTTTTTGTGAAGTTATTTCATGCTGCTTTCATGTGAGATTAGTAAATGGACTCTTACACTAGAAAGGGAGTTACCAGAGGCTTACCTCCTTACCTTTGCCCCCTCCTCACATCCATTGGAAGAGATGGGACTAAGCTCCAAGGAGCAGAGGACTTGAAGTAATCCACAGTGAGTATAAAGGCTGCAGCCTCTACTAGTAAAGCTAAAGAAATGAGAAGCTTTACACGGTGTAGCTGGGGACGGGAATATTTGGTGCTCAGTCCTTCAGAAAGGACTTTTTCTTTGCACCCTATTGAATCTACTGAACGTTGAGCTGACATTGCTGCAGGCTTTTTGTGCTAGCTATTGTTGTGAGCATTTTTCTTGACTGCTTAGTGGATCTGTTTGTTCTTTATTCATACAGAAAAATAAAATTTTATATCTCTTCTGCTCCCTTTTTTTTAGTTCTTAAAACCTTTGATCATGAAATACTCTGTTAACTGAAAGTGGTTGAGGAATGTGAGGTGAAGGGATAAGAATTTGGATGGAAACAGTGAGGGGAAAATGTCCAGCCTCCAGTCTGGAAAACCTGAATGCAACGACATAAAATAAATTATATGTTTCAAAGCCATGATTTAGACTAGAATTAGTTACTTTATCAAGAGTCTGCATCTGTCTGAAGATAGACCAGTTTGTGGCTGAAGTGTTGTTAACTGAGAGCCTGACGGATATCTCGGGGATATGTTTTGCATCTTTTTTTTGTGAGCTTGGTAGAAGCAAAAGCAGGAGGGCTGAAGGGAGGGGAGCACTTAGTGGCTATTTCTGTCAAGCCCATGTTCAGAGATCTCTTTTTGAATAGCTGTGGTTTTCTGTAGTAATAAACAAATTTAACTACTATGTGTCTTTCATCCTGAAGGGCAGAGCACAGCTAATTAGAATACAGCATTAATTTTTTTTCTTCTAGGAAAAGGCCAAATAACCTAGTTGAAAAAAATAAGAATTTTCTTACAACCAACCAGTGTATGCCATGTGGTTATTTTAAAACAGTAAATTACTATGCAAAGGTAAAATATCAGTGGGTTACATTGTGTAGTAAGACACAGCAGAATCACTTCACCACATTCTGAATTAGAAATACTAATTTTGGAAGCTTTCACCTTCTTACTCACACTTTCTAAGCGGGGAGGTAGTTGGGGTTTCAGGTCAGTTCAAGGCCAAATCCAGGTGACGGATAATCTTGGCAGCATGGTCCTGTGCTGGCTTCAGGAGTTTCAGGCTCTGCTGCTGACTCTCATGTGCTGTAATTTACCTGTCTGTAAAATGTCTCTCTATATAGACTTCATAGTTTCGATAGTAAGACTTAACTTTGTAAGTTAACACAGCTCAGTGGACTCTCGCTGCCTCTCCCCGCTATCGTTTTGCAAATGGCAACGGGTTTCAGGGCGCTTGTGCTGCTGTAGCTAATTCAATCTAAACTGCCTGCTTGCTCTCTTAATTTGTTAGGGTTTTTTCAGTGAGGGTTTTTTTTTTGGTGGTAGTCAAGTTATGGTAAATGCCTGTAACTACCCTCATGTAAAGAAAATGGTTTAAATTGCTGCGTTAGAAGGTAATATAAAAAAGCATCAATTTGAATATTTTTACATGCAGAGGATGTGTCTCTGCTTGGATATTATGCTAGTTTCTGCAGTTAAATCTTTTAAATCTTTCTTACTTTATGTAAGGAATTTCTGATTTCTTTTCCTGAGTTGGATTACTGGGCTGTAATGCTCATTAATTCATAATGAGCAAGACTTTCTTCTAGAAAATCACATGCTTGTGATTACACATTAGATTCGGGTGTGGGCTTTTTTGTTTGTTTGGTATTTTCCTCACAAGAACTCTACACAGACTATAAGATAAGGAGAATTGGTAAATAAAATTGTCTGTAATGGTGAAAGCAATAACACTTGAAAAGAAAATCATGTTAAAGCAAGAAGAGGCAAAGCTGTAACCCCAGGTTCATTGTGAACTGGGAGCTGAGAGACCGCACTAATTCTGTAATGCAGTTGTAGAAGGAAGGAGCACCCCTCCAATTTGGAAAAAGTAAAATTTGTGGTAAATTTGCAAATATATCACAGTTCCTGGAAAGCCTGCCTATTAAAGTGAAAATTCAGACTTTTCAGTAAGTGTTTGAGAGTGCGGCCTGAAATGTCTTTTCCCCCACCACTGGGAGGAGAGCTTGGATACCAGAACCAAGTAGCCCTATAAGCCGGCACATGGGGTGACACTGCTCCGCTGGCCCCTTTCCTCCCCACCCCATTGCCTGTGTTTTGTCATCTTTAAACAGCAACGACAGGCTCCCTCGCAGGACTGACTGTAGTGGACCCAGTTGCCCCTACTTGTAACCTATTTTATTGTTGGCCTGCTGAGCGATGAACAGTTGGGGCTGCTGCATCTTGGCTGCTGGTCAGGCCAGACCAGTACGCTACTGCTGGGCTGGGAGGTGAGGGGATGGGGCTTTCAGGGCTGCCTGTGGCTCTGGACAATGTTTGTGCCGGTCTGTCTTGAGACTTGATAGCTTAACACTACAGTCTGTTGCCCCTAGTCAAAGTTGATCAACTTCAATTAGAAAGTATTTTTTAAGGGGATAGGGTTGCTAACTGGCATGTTCTTCATCTATGCCAGGTGGAAGATGAGGAGCTTTTATTTTATGGGGGGTTTTGGGTGGGTTTGTTTTTCTTTGGAAGAATACTTGTATCATTACCTCACCATATATTTAAATAACTGGATTTGAGAACTGTTCTCTTACATTATAAACCCCTTTCTCATACGAAATTGTCTTTAGGGAAGTTGAGTTAGACTGTTTTAGTTTCTCTGTGTTAAGCGCTAGGTGTGCCTGGGATTTCTTTCCATGGAAGAATAATTTAGTTAGTATTGTGGCTAGCAGCTCTGGACAAAATAACGACTTAACAAACAATGAAGAAAAACAAATGGCTGCGTATTCAGCACAGTAAACAAGTGGAGCTCTGTTGTAATGCTCTCTTTGCCAGGCTGCGCCTTTTAAGTGAGCTTGTAGCTTTTCCTTGGTGTGCTCTTGTGCCGCAGGTGAGAGCGGTCGGCATGGGCGTGCCTGGGGTCAAGCTCTTCAGATGGACCATAGGAACACAGTGACGCTGGTGTAATGATACCAGTGTTAGGGTGTTCTGCTGGGGTATGGCTGCAAACTGGGAGTTGCACCTCTGTCCCGAACAGCTGTGCTGGCAGAAATACCTGGTTTAGGCGAGGCGTGGAAAGACGACAAGTTTTGTACCAACTGCAGGAATAAGTTCAACCTTAAAAGCTAAATACAAGGCCACTTACAGGTCTACTTTCTAACTTCCAATGCCATCATGATGACATATACTGTCAATGTATTATTGTATTGTAATAACTGCATCCCTTTTTTCACATAACAAAGAAAAATTGAAGCTGTGTTATAGTGGGTATGGTCTTTGTGACTCCATTTCTAAGCCAGGTATTTCCCAAACTAGGCTTACAGTCTGAGGGGAGGTTGTATCTAACATTGAAGTATTGAGTGTGAATCTTGTACTGGCAAATGATGGGAATTAATGGCAGAATTGAAAACTAGTTGAAGTTCAGTAATGAGATGTTACCAGATTTGAGGCACATTATTCATTTGGATTATATTGTTTCCACATGGTATGCTTCTATGAAACTGTAAGAACAGATGCCGTGAAAAATATAAAGCCGCTTGAGTGTAGAAAACAATTCTAAAGAGAAAAATGTAAATTGCTATCAGAAGGTGCTTGAGTGTTCTCAAAACCTGGATTAATTAATACATTCACAATAGCTGCTTTACTTGGGAATTGAGACTACTTGTAGGGCAAAATCTACCTGATTAGAGGAACAGTAAGTTAGAATGGGAGAAAGGCTAGAAAATAGATCACAGCAGTAAAGCAGCATACAGGAAAACCCCTGATGCCTTGTGTTAATTGAACATTGTGTACCCAACAATGTAATATTTTCCTTAACACTGGGTGGTGATTTAAAAAGCTAGGAGACAAAGTTCGTATGCTACCTGCCTGGAAATCTGTCCATTGACCAGTGTTAATCTAGTTACTTCCAACTGAAATTTATTAGTTAGTGACGGTATTTTCCAGGGTTCTCTTTGCTCTTATTTGCAAATAAGCAGGTAAATAAGCAGGAACAAGTCAGCTTTAAATGCAGCCATTGATTAGTTTTACGCTCAAGGAGGGGAAAACTGTGTATTTGGACAATTGGGGAATCCATTGTAGCAATACGCAGTGGTGGACGGAGGGGTCTTTGGGATGGTATGGGGAACGAGATATCATTTGAGAGACGCTCTGGCCCAAATAATGACAGGAGCTGCACATTTGAGGGGAGAGGCTGTGTTAACATCTGTAACTGGTGTGTGTGGGATTCCTGCTGGCGTGCTTCGTTCTGAAGGCGGCTGAGCCAATTCTTGCTTGCTGTAAAACTTTGTTTATATTAATGTTGCTGCATTTTAAAGCCTTTTTGATTTGAGGCAGTGAGTAGGAGCCTGGGTAATATCCTTCATCTGAGCTCTTGGTTCAGCTGCAGTGAATCCTGGTGGTGAAATAGCTTTTTGCTCTGGGTTTCTAATGTGAATATCTTTTGGAACTCAGATGTTTATTCAGCTATTGCATGTAAATGTCTCTTGCATATAAAAAGTGCCTGGTATCAGGTTTAAAACTGTCAGTGAAACACTGCTTTCTGTGAGCTATGATGCATAACCTGCTTTGGATTACTCTCTGCTTCTGTATTCTGGTGGCAGAAATACAAAATGGAAATGAATGTCTGGCACTGAAATTGTGCAGGAAACATCATACCTGAAAATGCATGCAATTTCCTGTCTAGCACTAGCATTTCTGATATTTTCATTGCATGTATAATTGCCCTTCAGCTGAGGCTTTCTTCTGAGTCTTCAGGGGTTTCTCTTTCATGCAAGACTGATAGCAGGTTGCAACATGGCTCTTAGGTTTGGGGTTTGTTTTAAATGGAGCTGGGGTTCCTGTTGTCTCTATAGAATAGTATTTCTACTGAGAAGACCATGAGCTTTACACATGAGCAGTTACGAAAATCTCTCTTAAATGATATGATTTACTTAAGCTGATCCTGTGGCAGTTCACATCTAAGTGTTTAATGTCCTCTTCCTTGAGCTCCCTTTTTTTCCCCTACTTGAGAGAGAGCTCACTTAGGAAATATATTTTCTTTATAGGAATTCACAATCCTTTAATTGACTGCACAGAAATTTGTGGTCAAAACACGTTGATTGTATGGGTTTTTCTTTTTTTCGTTTACTCTATGCAACTGTAAGTACCAAAGCTTAGAGTAGTTGCAACAGTAAAGGATTTTTTATTTATTTTTTTATTATTATTTGGTGGCATCCCATGTTGAGGCAACTCTGACTTCACTTGGTAATTAAACCTCATTTGTGAAAGACCTTTTCCCTACTAATTTGATCCATTAAAGAAACGCTCTTTGAAGCTGGTAGTTAATCTTCCTATTTAAACTGCTGGGCTTTACTCAGATTGGTTACAGCTTAGTTTTAAACAGCAGCTAAAAATAGTAAACGGTTGTGCTGTACAGTTTAAATATCTATCTACAGTAGTAGCCTTTCTAGAAGGGAAATACCTAGTAAGAGGGAGAGGAGACTCTGCTGCTTGGACAGCACCGGCTGGTACCAGCATTTCACTTTGCCTTGGGTTCTGCCTGTCGGAAAGTCAGGCAACGCTCCAGCAGGCAGCACTTGATTCTCTTACTCCAGGATTAAATTTTAACAGAGGTACTATGAGCTTGATTTGAGCAGTGTTTCAGTCGGTAATTAATAATTCAATGGTTGTGAGAAGTTTTGACTGTTTATGTTGAAGGCTGCTGCTAAGCGTGCTAAAACCAAGCAAAAATCTAGAAACTAGCTGAAATATTTTCACAAACGTTAAGCTTTCAGAAAGAAGATACAAGGGAAAGGGCTGAAAGCACATCTAGGAAACCAATTGCTTCCAGTAATTCTCCCTTGAGTTTCTATTGTAGGAGGAAATTTCTGCAGGTGAAGTGGTCTTGAATGAGTGACCAACAAAGAAAAATCAGAGGTATAGGCAGCATAATTACTTGTTTTACCTTTGTCAGTGAAATCTGCGGTCCAGGAAAGAGGACAAAGAGAATCCACATGGTTTTTCACCTCCACCTTTAGTTTTCCACCAAGAGAAAAGGTACTTGAGGCCCGTCTTCAGTAAGAAATGTTTAATGAATCAGGTTATATAGCCAAAATATTTTTTCAGTATTGTTAAAGGTCAGACTTCTTGTAATGGCTGTTTCTGGATATACCTGTACGTCAGGAGCCTCAAGCTTCTCAGACCAAGGTATCCATGACTACAGCAGGAACATCTGTTGTCACAGGGAAACTGAATGTGAAAAAAATCTGCAAGATGGGAAATATTATCAGATATTTTAGGCTACCTTTCTGAGTAACATGAGCTTATATTCACAGAAGTAGATAGAACTATTGTATGTCTGGAACTTTTTACTACTGTTATACCCATAAGTTAGTTTTCCAAAGATCTCCAGTAATATTATGTTGAATTAGTAATGTTTCTCATTACATAGTAATAGTATTTCTGGGATCTAGTAGTCTGATTTTGCCACCAAAGGAGAAAACATAATCCTATTCTGAGCTCTTACTTACGATTCTGAAAATCAGGCTTCTAGTGCTTCCTTCTGCTGCCAGTGGCAGGGGTAGGTGGAGAGGATGGTGGGAGTAGGGATGGATAGGAATGTTGTACAGTTTTATGAAGTTGGAAAAAATGAAGGTAATCACAGAAGAAATTCTGATGGCTTACTTTGTCTTGATCAGAGTTTATGAAACTTTTGTGTTTCAAGGCATTCGTGCTTTCAATGTCAGTCTTAATAGTATTGTCGCTTGCATGTTTCTGCACAAACTAAGCAGTTTCTTGGCTATTGTGGGTAGCACATCAGGTAAAGGACCAAAAAGGCATTCCTTTGGGTATGTGTTTGACAGCTTACTTTGAATGTGGTTCATTATTTCCCAGGCAGTACCAGCTTGTGAATAGCTTTCCCCTGTCACCTGTATCATTTTTGGTTTGTTTAGCCTTGAGAAAAGGAGGCTGAGAGGGGATCTCATCACCATGTACCAGTACTTAAGGGGCAGCTACAAAGAAGATGGAGACTCCCTTTTTACAAGGAGTCACATGGAGAGGACAAGGAGGAATGGACACAAGTTGCTCTTGGGGAGATTCCGATTGGACACGAGGGGGAAATTTTTCACAGTGAGGACAGTCACCATTGGAATGATCTCCCCAGGGAAGGGGTTGACTCGGCCATGTTGGATACTTAAGATTTGGCTGGACAGGGTGCTGGGCCATCTTGTTTAGACTCTGCTCTTCCAAGAAAGGTTGGACTAGATGGTCCCTGACGTCCCTTCCAACCTGTGATTCTGTGTACCTCTCACAAGATGTCTGCTCATTAAAAAGCATTTTTTGCCCAGATCTGCAGACTCAGCAATGTGAATTTGGTAGTGGTAGTACGTGACTCTTAAGTCTAGTGAAATTTGAAAAAAGTAATTCCTAAACTGTTGGTAGTATATAATGCAGTGCTTTATTTTCTGTCTCTTTCAACTAGTGACACTCAATCTCTTTATGATAACATTAAAAGGCATGCAACTTTGAATTATAAAAACAGTGTTTATAGGCATAGGTTTATCTTAAAACTTTCATGTAAGTTGATGGGGAAAAAAAAGGAGCTCCTACAGATTAGTGCAACTGCCTTTTGTATCTCAGGTGTATGCAAAATGAAGATAGGGTGCCGTCAGAAGACATAAATGTATGAAACAAAAAATGGACAATAATACAGTCTACTTTTGTAGACTGTAATAACAGCACATACAACTGCAGTGGCATAATTTCCTTGAGGATCACAGAAGCACTGAGTTCTTGTACAAATGAAAAAAAAAATTTGGAGCTCCTGTCTCAAAGTGCTTAGTTCAAAACTCATATGACAGATGCAGGAGACAAATGTGAGCCGGTGTGGGTACTGGGAGAAGGGAGAATTATCCGTGTTACTGACTGAGAGTCTCAATTGTTTTGGTCCTTGTTCTTAGTGAGCTTTCCTTTACTTCATGCGTCCTGGGGGAGGTGAGCCTAATGGAGGCAATGGAAGGAAAATGAGGCAACTTCTTAACAGCTGAAGTTCTCCAGTACGGGGGAGACTATGGAAGGGGCTATACTGGAGAAAGAGAACTGGGAATGGGGCTTTTTGGATCACTTGAAAAGCATGACACCTCATGCTAAATCAATATCCTTGCTTATCTGACCCATTAGGTGGGCTTTGAAAGGATGGTAAAAAGGGAAGAACTTGGAGAGTGTACATGATACTACTCAAGCATTGAGTTAGAAATAACTTAAGCTGTAGTGTTTCGTATAGACTTAAGAGGTTAGGAAAGAGGAAGGAAACAGAATTTGGAGGCTAGAGAGGCAGCAGTCAAGGTATGAGATAAGCACTTCAGGAACAGTTCTGAGTACGTAGATGTCTGAAGAACTGATCTTGTCAGATGACTCTGTGGGTTTCAAATTAGTTCTGGCAGACCCCAACTGCAGTAGAACTCAATATACAGAATTACATTTACACTTTTAAACTGAGGTTTTATATTATTCAACTTCAATAACTGGTTAATTGGCTACTGGGCAGCTTAGTTTCAAATCTTAACTTGTGCAGAGAACTCTGTTTCCTATATTAACCCCAAACTTTGTTTATATAGGATTAGCTCGGAACGCAGAAAGGAGAAGTCAAGAGATGCAGCCCGGTGCCGAAGGAGCAAGGAATCAGAAGTGTTCTATGAGCTTGCTCATCAGCTGCCCCTGCCGCACACTGTGAGCGCACACCTGGACAAGGCATCCATTATGAGACTGACCATCAGCTACTTGCGCATGAGAAAACTGCTAGATGCTGGTGAGTGAATAACATAGCAGCATCTGGAAAAGGGGCTGAAGGTATATTGAGGAAGAAGCTATTTCTCAAACCTATCAGCTGTTAAATAAATGCATTAATAGTTGCATCCTTTCTATGGAAAAGTGGAAGACCTTACAGTAGAAATAGGCTTTTGGTGGTGGCACTGTTCAACGGACATTTTTTTTTCCCTTTCTATTCTGATGGTTGCAGTTGGCTCACCACAGCCATACTGCCATTTTCAGTCTCAGTTATTTGACCTGTCTCCAAAAGTTATTTCTCTTTTTCTTTCCCCTAGAGTTGGTTGCTACAACTGTTCTTCACTAAACTGTAGGTGGTTGGTGCAAGGCTGGCTTAGCTAACTGTAGGTGTTTCTCCTTAATATAAACTGCAAGGAATTTTTTTGTAATTTTGTACTCCACTGCAGGTGAAGTTAGCTGAGGATACGTCTGTCTCTGCAGTACAGCTTCCCAAGCAACTATAGGAGTATCTGAGTTAGCTTATGAACCACTGTCTGTATAGCAGGCTGTGGACGCTGTACTTGGATGCTATTTGTAATCGTGCATGCATACCTACCTATACTGTATTGAGGAGTAACTTTGGTAGGCATACTCTGAAATGCCTCCTAGGAAACCCCTGAAAAAGGTTTGTAATGCCTTTTTGAGATAAATGGTAATGTTTTTGCCACATAGACTTTTTCCTTTGATGGAAGGAACTTAAACCTTCCTTAAGACGGAAGGTTTATTGGTTTAACCTCATTCCGATTTTCTGTGATTTGTGATATCATTACTAGAGCTTGAATAATTTAATTGATCACTTATCTAAGTGAATTATGCTGGTTTTAAACAGTCCTGCAAGACTGACTCCTTGCAGACTGGTGCCAGAAGTCATTCCTGATGGTAAGTGAGGAATGGCTGATGTTTACTTTAACGAAAATGTGTGGCTGCTTGTAGGTGAGCTGGAGACAGAAGCCAAAATGGAGAAGGAACTGAACTGCTTCTACTTAAAAGCTCTCGATGGATTTGTCATGGTTCTGTCCGAAGATGGGGACATGATTTACATGTCTGAAAACGTGAACAAGTGTATGGGACTCACTCAGGTGAAATACTGACATTTCTTAAGACTGTTTCAAATCTGTAGAAGTTATTACGTTTTTGTATACGTAAAGTTAGACGCCCGTATACCTCTTGTTTTTTGCAGTTTGAGTTGACGGGGCACAGTGTATTTGACTTCACTCATCCATGTGACCATGAAGAGCTGAGAGAAATGCTTACACACAGAAATGGTGAGAAGAAAGAAAAAAAAATTATTTCATTTACTTATGGATGGTTCTTGCTGGCATTAGTACAGTTGGCTATCTGCCAGAAAAAGGTGTTGAGAGAACAAACTAGTATGTTTTGCTGCCTAAATCTCAAAATAAACCTTGGAGATACTAACAACAGAAATAACCAGAATGTTTTGGCAATATCCTAATTGTAGGAGAGATGAGTCTTCATTAGTACTCTTCAATTTAAAACAAAATTAACAACTAAAACAGAGTTATTGAGGGTGGAAAAAATTAGCATGCCTACAGGAATAAAATTAGAGGTAGGTTGAATGAGAATGATCTTAAACAATTGCTATAGAAGGATATGGAGAAGTTAAATCGGTGTATTTGTCTTGGTCTGGGCTTGCCTTTACAGGACAACTTAAAAGCGAATAGTTTCTTCCAGAAATCTGTGGTGGTATACTACAGATACTATATTTAGGAGACCGAAAAACTAATTGGGGAATACTTGGACAGCCCCAAAAAGGGCTTTGGGATTGACACTTCTCTGCACCTTTTAATTGGTGCATGAAATTGGTATCTTTTCACAGATTTCTGACTCTATCCAAGGAAGAACACCATGTTCACATATTCTTTATGCTTTTGAATTTAACAAATGCCCATGAATTACTGCTTCTATGCCTTCTAAAAGTTTGTTAATGATTATAAAGGCTTGGCAGCCTGCATGCCTCCAAACAAATCTGCATTACTCAGTTGTTAGAAGCCTAAAATCTTGACCTCTCTAATTCCTGTTCCATCACACAAGGGTTATATGGACTCTGAATCTAGATAAATTACCAACCCTGACCTCTGCTTTTGTGTAGCACTGTAAATCAGAAGTCTTTTATGTTGTCATTCTGTTTAATTCGGTGAAAGAGACCTGATAAGATATCATAGCATTAAGGGCCCCGACTTTGATATTGTAAGCATTTTCTAAACTTGTCTGCCCTTAGTATTAAGGTATGTTTTTAAGGCTAGATTAGACTCCCCCCCACCCTTTGGAATACAGTAAATGCATCTGGGAGGGGTGGGGACACAGCCTTACTAAGGCAGTGTAAAAACTGGTCTTGTTGCAAAAGCTTATTCTTAAAAACGTCGTATTACCAAGTTTCATGCAAACCAACTCCTGTGTGTCTAAATTGACCAGTCTGGAATAAGATGTCTGGAAAGCATTATTACTAAATGTGTTTCGCAAATGAAGTTGGCAGACAAAAGTCTAAATTACAGTAATAATAGTACATTTTTATATTTATTAGTATTCCCAGGTTGCATTCTACTGCAGCTCTTACATCAGTGGAATTATTTTGGTTTTGAATTGAGTATTAAATACTCCCCTTTGGGACTACATAGGTGAAAATGAACATAAATGTGATTGCCAGAAACTGAAATGCTTTCTAGTTTTTACAAAGTTGCTTTTTGAAATTCCAAAGCTGGTGACTTTAAAAATAATGTCAGTGCTTAATCAGACTTGAGAAAGTTGCTCCATCTTTTACGGTCGCTACTTAAAGCAGAGCCTTAAACATCAGGACTTGGTAACAATAACGTTGTGTGATCTTCAACTATGAATTTCTAGATTGGTGTAACTCTTTCTAAAACATACTGAATTAAAAAAGTTTTGGCTGCTTCTCTGAACCTTCCTTCCCTGTCCCCCCTGCCCCTTATTGAGGATGTTTTGATGTAGCATAAAGTAGGCGTGTCCCTGGTAGTCTTTTGCCTCTGCTAGAAGCAATAGACAATGTAGCAAGGAGCTTTAATGTTTCTCTAGTGAATTTTTTTCGAACTAGTAGTTGTGGTGCGAGCCATCGTGAAGAATTTAATAGCTGCTATTGTCTGTGAAGGATGAGAGCAAATTATTGCATAAACTTGTATCAGAAGTAAGCTCACATGTTCTGAACTTCCACCCTCTGCCATGATTTGGTCCTTGCTCCTTAGCACGCCCTGGCAAACACTCTTCCACTGCTCCTTAACCTAGGTGCTTTATTTCCTCCTTCCACACACAGCTTGTTGCTTGCAGCTCTCCTGATAGGATCAGTTTGCCTTTTCTTTGTCCAGAATAGCCTAGGTAGTAATTGACTCTGAAAGGTTCTCCCTGTAAAGGCAAAAACTTACTTGCTAACAGCAGGCTTTAAGTTAAGGCTAAAAATTAGTGCCACTAATATTAATTTGTATTAGGATTTCTTGACTTCTTTTTTTTACCTCCAAGAATGCTAATAATGTGCTTAAAAACATGGTCTTCGTTTACTCTTAAGAGTATAAATCGCTGTGGAAGTATTTGGATGCATGTAAACGGCAGAGTTGTTAATTCTGAAATGAAAAACTTAAAATACTACAGTTCTGTAGAGCTACAGGCTCAAAACTTATTTGGTCTGAACCTTCCTGCAGTGAGTTACTGATGTATTTCAATGGAAACCTACTCAACAGTACTTCTTGTTCTGCACATGCTTTTCTTGTCCTCTGTCATGATTTTAAAATACATTAAATTTTCAGTCACTCTCTCTCCCCACCACTCCCCAACTGTGGAGTTGGCTACAAATATGATACTGATCTTAAAACATTGAAACTTCAGTTTTTGCCTACCTCACAGTAAAGCTTATTCTGAAAAGTGTTGTCATTGAACGTGCTGTTAGGTTAATCAATCTTTTAAATTTACTTTTTGGGTCTTCCCGTAGTCTTAGAGCTTTATAACGCCTTTTTTTTTTTTTTCATGCCTTTGGAAGATGATCCAAGAGCTTTAAGAGTTGGTTTACTATTTGCTTTTGCCAGGTCCTGTGAAAAAGGGCAAAGAGCAAAACACGGAGCGCAGCTTTTTTCTCAGAATGAAGTGTACTCTGACTAGCAGGGGAAGAACAGTGAATATAAAGTCTGCTACGTGGAAGGTAACTAATGCAGAGGAATATTTACATAGTTTGGCAGCTTCCTCTTCAGATGTCATAAGACTGTATTTCAACATTTTTACTTCACGTAGGGAGCTTGAGTTTCACTGAGTACTTAGCTAATTTAATGGTTGTGCTTCAATATGTTGAACTTTAATGCCAAATACATCACAGAGGTAACTGAAACAATGTTCTAAAATTAGTTTTTCAAAACTCTTTTAATGAACTCTCCATTTTAAATTAGAGGTCATTTACTTATTTAGTAATTATAATTTCCAGTATGTTTGCATAAAGCTTCCTCTGAGGGAAAAAATACTTGACACCACTTGTGCTGATACCTGATTTCTTTTGATTTGCCACTGTAAATGTGACAGTTGAGGTCTCTCTGAAGGTGCTGGCTATCCCTTTTGTAGCAGTTGGAACAAAAAGAGCCCAGCCTGATAACTTTCTGCAGTGAATGCATTTTTTCCTCTGGACAAAAAGTAACCTTTTACCGCATTGAGTGGTATTATGACTCACAGTTCTCTTTGTAACTTAAATTTAGTTATTCTGGATCAAACAACTTCTTTCTTCTTTGCTGCTGTCTGTGAACAATTTCTACTTCAGAATGGTTAAAAACAAACAAAAAAACCCCAAAACAAAACCAGAAAAAGCCCCCTAAAATGCAAAACTTGACTATATTTAATATCACTTCTGCAGAAGATCTAAAATGGAGGCTGCTACTATTACCATAACTTTAAAATTTAAATAGTAAGATACCTTTTGCTGAGGCAATTGCTTATCATTGTTGACATTAAGGTAACATTCACAGAACAGCAGTTCACAGAAATGTCTAGCATTCCTTCAGCCTGCACCCAAGAGGCAAGCTGGCAGCCTGTGTACTCATCGCAGCCTGCGTAGCGTGAGGGGGAGAACTACTGCTCTCCTTCAGCCATCGTTGGAAAGCACTGCTGCCTTTCTGTTGCTGCTATCACATCGAGGGTGGGGAGGGGAAGGACTTCGCTCCAGGTGTGCTAATGGAATTACGATTGTGTTGTCTGACAGACAAGAACCTGTCTCTTTCTAAAATGCATCTTTCCCATAGGTACTGCACTGCACTGGACACATCCGTGTATACGACACATGCGGTAATCAAACACACTGTGGCTACAAAAAGCCTCCCATGACGTGTCTGGTGTTGATCTGTGAACCTATTCCTCATCCATCAAACATTGAGGTCCCCTTGGACAGTAAAACGTTCCTCAGTCGTCACAGTCTTGATATGAAATTTTCCTATTGTGATGAAAGGTAATATATAATCTGTAATTAATGAATTCATGTGAAGGATTTGCGGGGTTAGTACATGTGGGCTAACGTTGGCCGTATACATTTATGTAGCCTTACCTTGTTACCTTGATTCATCGGTGCAACAGAGTCATCACTGGGATGCTTTGGCTTTTACTAACTGATGAGGTTGTCTTATTTAAAGGCCAGATTTTTAAATCTAAGGAGGGTACAGGGTTATTACTTTGGAATAAATCTTTTGCCTGCAGTTAACTGCCTGTTCAAAATGGTCTTTAGTGTGGTGGTAGCAATTGAACTGAAATGAGAAGAAATTTCTGGGCAGTGAAAAACCAGGAAGGATTTTAGGTTTGTCAAAGATGATGGTACATTTTGGCAACTGGAGAGAGAGTGTGTGTAATACTTGTCAGATACATCTTATTGCTACAAGTTCCCCCCGCTCCGTTTCTCAGGAGATTAGCGTCTGCTTTCATTAGTCCAAAAAACCCCCAAAAGTTTAGCTGTACTTCTATACATCTGCTGTTGAAAATGAGACTTTGTTCTGGTACAAGTCATGGATGTAGTCAAATAGGTAAGACTGCTCTTACTATCCTGTGGAAACTTGACAAATTTGAAAAACAGAAGTGAAAGAAATCATTGGTTTGAGGTTTTCTGTTGTTTTGAGGGTCTTTTGTTTGGGTTTTTTATGTAAAAACATAAATTGGGTAGTATTCATTACTGCCTATTTCCTTTTTCTTTATAACAAAAACGAACTTTTAATTAGTTGCTACAGTTTGGATGCTGAGAGATGTTACTGCAGATTATTTTCTGTCTTCTGCAGTAACTTTTACCTTTCTAGGACTGATGGTGTCACATAAAAGGTACTTATTCCGTCACATTCTGCATGTAGAATAGGGCAAAATACATGCATTCCCCTGGTTAGCACTGCCCTCTGGGGGCTGAAGAAAACACTTTTCTTTAAAAGCTGGCCGTGGTTGACAGTGGGAAGAATAAATCTGGTTCTGAACTTCTAATAGTTGCAAATTTGAAACTGTTGAAGCATGTATTTTATCTTATTAAATTCTCATATTTGTGTAAGCTGGATATGCTAGTCCATAAGTAGCTGGTCTACCTTTAAGAAAAAAAATCTAGAAAGCAGGGATTTACTTAATCCTGTCCACCACAGGACATGATTTATAAATATTCAATGAGAAGTAAAAATCTGTGCCTGCTGAAATTTCTTTTTTAAAGAAGCATAAAAAATAGCAATTTATTTCAAAATGAAAGCTCCAGTAAACCAAAATTGCTGCTAACATCTATGGAATTGACTCTCAGGATTTTTCTAGATGTGTGAGCATCTCAATGCTCTAGTATTTGTGCCACTCCATGTCTGCTTTTATTTAGCATTTTTTTTCCCATTCTTTTAAAGAATTACAGAGTTGATGGGGTATGAGCCCGAGGAACTCCTGGGTCGCTCGATCTATGAATACTATCATGCGCTGGATTCTGATCACCTGACCAAAACACACCACGACAGTAAGTGAAAAGATGTACTTAAAGCCCCTGGAGTACAAGAGATGAGATACAGCACCGGGGGAAAGCAGCAGCAGAATGGGGGCTTTCTTTTCATTGCAGATCTCAATCTGCAGTGAATATTTACCTTAAATGGTTTTGGTTTTTTCTGCCTGTAATTAAAGCTGGTGTCCTTTCTGCTTTCAGTGTTCACAAAAGGGCAGGTGACAACAGGACAGTACAGAATGCTTGCTAAACAAGGTGGCTATGTCTGGGTTGAAACTCAAGCAACTGTTATATACAACACTAAGAATTCTCAGCCGCAGTGCATAGTGTGCGTAAACTATGTGTTGAGGTAAGTTGGGTGGACGTGGCTATTCTTTGTCATCATTTTTATTGAAGATGAAGTCAGATACTGATGGCACTACTGGTTTTTTTTTTTTTTTTAATTGAGAATGTGGCCCCTGTTGAATATGTTACAATGTTACTATTTTTCCTGCCAGTGACATTTTTGCTTAGAATACTGCCAGTCCTCGGATCAGGAATTGTATTTGAAAACAAAATACTTTTTTGATCTTGTGATGTCAGTAGGAAAGTCTCTTGCAGGCAAATGAATGTAGGGCCTGCCTCTTCTCGGCTGTTGTGATGGAAGCATTCGAGAATTTGTGTGCATTCTAGACAACTCTCTAATCTTAGTCCAGAGTCTGGAGCAGTCGATTTCACTAATAACTTTCAGTCATGGAGTCAGAGCAGCAGTAATGGTGTCTTTCTTAATCCTATTTATCTTTTTCTTCCTTTAGAATTGCTATTTTGATTGAAAGCTTCAACTGAAGGCAGACTTGTTTGACTGTTTTTCTGCAACAGGATAATAGTCCTAAATTAGCTTTTCAAAACTTTGATAATGGTACATTCACTAATCAATCAACATATTGTACATTCATTTAAAACAAATAAAACTGTTTTCAGAAGTAACTTTTTTTCTTACTTTCTCAATGCTTTCAGAAAAGCATGTTTATTTTTGTTACTTTTTTTGATGACACCACAATTAGTGCTTACTTTGTCTCGTACATTTGAGGAAAGAATGAGTAAGAAAAAAAGAATTCTTAAAGCTCCTGTCCTGGTAATTTTGTGGTGTGGTGTGTGGTGGTTCTGTTTTGGGTTTTTTTTTTGGGGGGGTGGGTAGGGGTTGTTTTTGCTGTGGGGATTTTTGGGGGTTGGTTTTGTTTGGGATTTTTTCCAACTTACAAAACTGTTAAGCTTGAATTTATTCTTTTTCCCTGTTCTTTAACAATCATCTTCCTCTCTGTCTGACAGTGGAATTGTCCAGAAGGATTTGATTTTTTCCCTTGGACAAACTGAGTGTATGCTGAAACCAGTGGAGTCTCCTGATACGAAAATGACCAAAATATTCAGCAAAGATGACCTGGATGACACCAACAGCCTTTTTGAAAAACTTAAACAAGAACCAGATGCTTTAACTGTGCTGGCCCCAGCTGCTGGAGACACAATTATCTCTCTAGATTTCAGCAGTAATGGTGGGTGTGTGTTTATATTGGAGAGCATGCTAATTAGTAAAGTTAGTACTTTATGGTAAATTTTGAAAAATACCCTCCCGGTATCACTTGCCTAGTGGTATTTCAGCCACTATTTAAATTTAATGAGGTCCGTAGACACGCTCAGTACTGTTACTTAGGTTGATGGTTTCTTTTAATTTTTATAGAGTCTGATGAACAACAATGTGATGAAGTTCCTTTGTATAATGATGTAATGCTCCCCTCATCCAGTGAGAAATTGCAGAATATAAATATGGCAATGTCCCCACTACCTGCCTCTGAAACTACAAAGCCACTTCGTAGCAATGCTGATCCTGCACTCAATAGAGAAGTTGTATCAAAGCTGGAGCCAAACACAGAGCCACTCGAACTTTCTTTTACCATGCCTCAGGTGCAAGAGCAACCAACCAGCCCTTCTGATGCAAGTACCAGCCAAAGTTCACCTGAGGTTAGTTACATAAATTGTATACGCTGCCATTAAAATGTATGTGCTGTTGGGGCTTGTGGAGCAAATCTGGTTAAGGATGCAGCCAAGACAGGAATTTAAAATTATTTCTAAGTTACGACTTAATTAAGCTCATGCCATGATCCAAGCAAAAAGATAAATTTTCATACTGAGAATTATCTTTTCATTGAAGTAAGTCTTGCAAATGCATGCAGTAACACCTGATGGAAATAAGAAGAGCTTGGGATTGGTCTTTCTAGAAAAGAATTGGTTCAGAGACAACTTCTGTAAACAGCAAATTAGTTGCAATAAATCACTGCGGAGGCTACTTCAAGGTTCCAACTAATCATGTGCTTCCCAGGTGGGGTAAATTTGAATGTATACAGATAAATGTGCTTTCCTTTCCCATTTTAATTTTGTGCAACTGTAGCTTGGAATTAGATTTTTACGTTAGAACATTTTTCAGAGAATCTGTAGATACAGTGCAAAATTATGTAATGACAGAAACTTAAAACTGCACTCAAATTGTTTTCACAGCCCAGTAGTCCCAACGACTACTGCTTTGATGTGGATAACGATATGGCTAATGAATTCAAACTGGAACTCGTGGAGAAACTCTTTGCAATAGATACAGAGGCAAAAAATCCGTTCTCTACTCAGGTAATGTACATTACTTTAAGATTCTGTAACGTCTTAATACGTATTCTCAATGTGCTTCTCTTTCTCTTAAAATGTCTTCAGGAATGTCCTTCCCCTTTCATGTAATATTTTTATTAAAATAAGTTGCAAAAAAATTGGTAGAAGGAAGAGCCTTAATGAAGCCATGAAGTCATAGCTGAGATGTTCTGACATACTTATAATTTTTACCTCTTCCATTTTCTAGGAAACTGATTTAGATTTGGAGATGTTGGCTCCTTACATCCCAATGGATGATGACTTCCAGTTGCGTTCCTTTGATCAGCTATCTCCACTGGAAAGCAGTTCATCCGGCTCTCAAAATGCAGCCACCGTTACCATATTTCAGCAGACTCAGACACCATCAAGTACTGCTGATGAAATAAAACCAGTAACAGAACGTGTGGATGACGTGAAGACGCTAATGGTTCCTTCATCTCCGGTCCACATAATCAGTGAAACGAGTAGTGCCCCAGCGTCACCTTACAGTGGCAACAGGAGTCGAACTGCATCTCCGATCAGAGCAGGAAAAGGAACATTGGATCAGACGGAAAAATCTTGTCCAGGAGTGCCCAGCTTGCTAACAGTCACTCTGAATAAAAGGTATTTTAAAATAAGTGAAGCTTAAGCCCTAGTATCTGTTGAAGAAATTAGATGTAATACACTTCTAAATACTGCCAGCTGTTGTATGTTGTCTTCAGCATTCTTCTTCAAAATAGAAATTGATATGTTTAAATTTGGATATTACAAACAATTTTTTTTAATATAGTAAGCTTCCCTTAAGTTAATTTTGCAGTAGATTTTACATAAACATCTTTGGTAATAGGCAGCTGCTGTATGCAAACTGAGTTTGTAATTTTGTTCTGCTCTTGTATCTGACATGCAGCCTTTTTAAAAGAATGCTGTAGGCAATTTACAAGTAGTTATACCCACACAATATTTCTGGTGCTTTTCTTGTCTGCTTCGTTACGAGGTAAGAGGTGACTGCAGTCTGTGTGCTACATGTATTGCTTTTAAAACGAGCCGTATTTCGTAATGATGGACTGTGGCATTTGTAGCAGCTATTTATCATGATAGAAAATCCTACCAAGTCAGCCATCAGACCTTTGATACATAGAAGCTTTATCGGTATATAGAAATAGTCAGAATAGACTTCTCCTCACCCTTCCCTCCCTTCTTTCTGTTGAAAGTGAATTGCTGAACTTTTATGCTTTGTTTTTTTTTCTGCAGAGACTTTAAAATTTTTGTGTTAACTCATTCTGAGCTTCACAGCAAGATTAAAAGCTAACATTTGCTATGCTTGTAGACAATGATTATTGAAATGAGTCAGCTGTGAAAGAAAAGTAGTATAGTTCATAAATTCCGTTCTGTGATATTGTATGTAAGTGTCCTCAAAAGAAGAATGGCCTGAGGATAGTAGAAACGTCTTAACAGCCTGAATCAATTTTTCTTAGATCTACTGCAATGGATGAAGAACTAAATCCAAAGATGCTAGCTTTGCATAATGCTCAGAGAAAACGAAAAATGGAACATGATGGTTCACTTTTTCAGGCAGTTGGAATTGTGAGTTTTGTTTTTACCATTTTCAAATATTCACTTTTAACCTTGCAATTTCTGAAATGAGGCATCGGTGCAGACTCCCGAGTTTAGCTGTTGGTGTGCAGTGGAATCTTGGGAGCAGAGATAACTGTTCGACGTGAAATTCCCACATATATGGAGATACTCTGATTTTAGTTCTCTCTTACTGTCAGCTGTTTCAAGAGCCCTCTATACGCAAGCACATTTCTTGATTAGGTAGAAGATACTTTCTTGTGAGCATATATGTTCTTCAGTGGAATATGCACAAATGTAAGACATCACATTTAAATTTATAATTGCCAGATTTATTTTACTTTTGAGTTCAAACTCTATTTTCCTGTTTCTCAATACTGGAGATAGTGTTCTTTATGCTTCTTTCTACGCTTTCATTTTTCCACCGGATCTGAGATTCCTTTATTTGATCAGATAGCAAGACCATCTGAACCATAAGGGAACAGAATTCATATAACCTGGTAAATGTGTATTACTACCCCTTTCATTTCATGCACGCTCTCTCTAGTATTAGCATGTGTAGCTCATCATCATCTGTCTTAGTTATTCAAAATAAACTTTTTAGGTATTCTTAGATTTCACTGAAGTCTCTTGATTGGGGCTATCCAGCTTGTTATTTTCTGCAAGGGTATTTTGTCTCCATAACCTTTGTGTCTTACTGTCAGTTCATAGTATTTTGAAATCTTGACCTTTGCCATGACATATTGTTACCTCTCTTCCTGCCTTCATTGCAAGTTAAGTTTTACACAGTTAATTCTTAGTTCTTCTACTGCAATGTAGCCTTTGAGATTCTTTGTTTCTCTAGGGGTCCGTCTCCTAGGCGTAGTCATCCATCATGTCTTACAGCGCGGGATTATTCTTCTTCTGAACTATGAATTATTCCTGTATTAGCATTCTGGTTTGGGCATGAGACAAATCACTGTATACTGTCTTTATCATTGCTCTCCTCTAGAAGAGCTGAGAAAGCTTTTGTGTCCATTTTTTTTCTATGAAGCAAGCAGACTTTATTTTTTAAAAATATTTTTTTACTTATACCATTGTTTTAATTTGCTAAATGCTTTGGACTTTCATGCATGTTGTTCTGTTGCTTCCAGCAGCCCTGTAAGAATTCACAGCTCTGCAAGACACTTTATTGCCTTCCATTGCCTCTTCTCATGCTACAGCTGTCAGTGTTGCTGATAAAATATTCAAAATAGCATGGGATGCCATTAAATACACAGAACAAGCAGTTCTGTATTAACTGCTATAATAGTGTTCAGGCTTCTGTGCTTAGTGACTTTTTAATGCTTACAGATTCAAACTTCGTTCTTTGCTAAACCTTTTTCTTTTTTCTGTGACTGACAAAAGGTGTTACAAATATTTTGACTTCTGCACAGTCAGAAGCTGAATTTTCCATGTAGCTGTGTCTTAGTGACATTATTTCAAGGAAGTGCTTTTGTTGTTTGGCTTCTTTCTCCACAATGGATTTCTGAGATGATGAACTAGGCCTTGCACACACACAGAAAAATTATGTTAAATCCAGGCTTATAATACATGGTATTCTGGGATTGTGCAAAAACCTGCCACAAATTCTTAGCTGTAAAGAAGAGGGACTTGTTTTGCGAAGACGGAAAATAAGTGAAGACCAAAGTAAAATACTACTTTAGTTTTGTAGAAAACAGGAGGATTAGACATGGGCAAGATGTGTTATAGTAATATTATGAAATAATGATCCAAACCATTACATTGAGAAGGATATTAGCTGTATCTGTCTTAATATGAAGGGCTGTATTGCACAGTAAAAACTAAATAAAAACCCCCAAAATAAACCAGCAACAATGTGACTGACTTTACTATGAAATGCAGCTTCTAAGTCTGAGTTGTTTAACTATAACTTCTATTATACAACTGTCCTTTTGACTTGCATGAATGTTTTATAACCTGAAAACATACATTCGGTACTATTTTAAGTGTTCAGGACAATGCTAGTGTTCTGAAATACCTTTTCCTCTTTTTGCAGCAGTCAGTACTAATAACAGGACAACACTTTGCGGATTCAACTACTTTTGCTAGCGAACTTGGTATTAAGATGGTGTTTTTTCCTTGCATCCCATCTGTTTCAGTGGCAGCTTCTTCTTACATATCCTAATGTAGGGGCCCTTAAAAGCTTTCTGATCTCCGTATCTTCTGTGCTTCTGTCAAAACAATATGCTAAGGAGCCATATCTGCAATAGACTGGCTTAGGACTGCATTCCCCACAAGACTAGGGTCAGATGGCTTGGTGGCTATAACTGGAGCGCAAGCAGAATTTTACATCTTAAATTTAGATAGAATCAACCTACCGAGGTTCCTGAATCTCCTGTCTATCCTATTAATTCTAGTGCAGAAAACCATTAGAGACCTCAGTGAAAACCTGATGCTTACTCACGCAAGAGCAGTGGTAATTAAATGGGTGTGTCTGTATACATGTACATGCTAATCTTGAGCATGGCAACTGATGATAACCAGGATTTAGTAATTGTTTTCTGTAAGAGAAGTAAGGTCTTGAAATCTGATTCAGTTTTACTTTTAAATAATTTTCAAGGCCTGTGTACTTGGAAATATAATTCTCCCCAAGTTCTGAAATGAAGTCCACTTAAAATTGTAGCATTAGTAATTAGTGACAGGAACTGTTTGGAAGAGGGACGTGGAGGGCTAGAAAGATACAGTTTTCAATAAAGATTTATTTTCTTTCTTTCTAGGGGTCTTTATTCCAGCAGACAGGTGACCGTGGAGGAAATGCATCACTTGCTTGGAAACGTGTAAAGGGATGCAAAACAAATGGTCATAATGGAGTGGAGCAAAAGACAATCATTCTACTATCAACTGGTCAGTATCTTCGTTTAATATGTAGAGGGGGGTGGAGAGGGGCTGTGTGAAAGTGAACCGAGTGACAAAACCACAACCCAACTTAACTCCTTTAAGAAGAATTTTGGAGGAAAGGCTAAGCATGGTGAATAAAGTGCACTTTTTCTCCTTCCCCTCCCTCTTTAGACATAGCAAGTAAACTTCTAGGGCAGTCGATGGATGAAAGTGGACTGCCCCAACTCACAAGTTACGATTGCGAAGTAAATGCTCCCATACAAGGCAACAGAAACCTGCTACAGGGTGAAGAACTGCTCAGAGCTCTGGATCAAGTTAACTGAGCTTTCACAATACTTGTTCCTTTTTTGGACACTGGTGAATCATCACCTAAAGCAGTCTATTTATATTTTCTATATCTGATTTTAGAAGCCTGGCTACAGTACTGCACTAATTCAGTTAGTTCAGTTTTGATCCCCTTTCTACTTATTTTGACAGTCTTTTTAATATGTTCTTTATGTAACAGTAACTCAAACTAGAGTGCATTTTTATAATTCTTTGGTACATACACTTTTATGTCCATTACATTTAAAACACACTTGCAATAGCAGCTTTGAAATATGCACCTGATTAAAAAAAAATATATATATATTTATTTTTTGGCTGGGGAGGTGGTCACCAAAACTTATCAACAGTAAAATGTCAACACAGGAGAAACTGGCAATACTTCCATCCTGCTCGTCACAGGTAGTTGGAAGACTTGTGCTCTCTTACTCTTTATGTTCAAATAAGTTTTTTATTTTAATAGTTTTTATAAGAAACAACAATGCTTTGCAGCAGTGCATTGTAGCCACAATCGCACAATATATTTTCTTAAAAAATACCAGCAGTTCCTCATGCAATATATTCTGCGTTTATAAAAACTAGTTTTTAAGAAGAATCTTCCTTTGTTTGCCTATGAAAAAATCATGTTTAAACCTGGATTATGTCATTATTTTAGTCATGTAATATAAATTGTTCTTAAATGCTGTCTTATGCTTCTGACTTAAATGAGTGGTTAGTCAAAGGAAAGGCTTTGTCTGGAAAGGGCTAGCAGCATTTTATCTGGATTTGTTCTCAATTTAGAGAGTTTGATGTTCTTAAAGTAGTCACTTTGCCAGCTTGGAAAAAAAAAATCCCTGCCTGTAGTTGTTGAAGTTAATGCTAATATTGTGTATGATCTTAAATCTAAATGTGCAGCTTACCCTGTGTGGTATAGGTGATATTTCAAGCAGATTGTAAAACATCTTGCATTGTTAGCAAAGTTTTATCTAGTACTTCATTGAGTTGCTCAATATTTTGATGTTTTGGTTTTATGCACCTTGTTGCTATTAACATCCATATGTTTTCATGTAGATTTCAGTAACTTGAATATATTTAGAAGCCTTTTTATTTAGAAATATATAGTTGTCATGAACATCTTATTTTCCTATATGTACTGTACAAAACCTTCATTCACTCATTCTTTTACTCTTTGTGGTTGGATCTAACACTAACTGTATTGTTTTCTTACATCAATAAACTATATGTGGACCAGGCCCCCTTGGGGAGTGTGTTACCTGAGAGAAATGAGATAATTTATATTTTTGTTAGTGGTTATTGTTCATCCGTGTTCCCTTTTTAACTTAGAGTTGATTGGAAATCACTGCTTCCTTATTTTGATTGTAACATCTTCATGTTAATTATTTGAGCCTTTTCAGTACTGAAGTCTCCTAGACAGTGTTGTACTATCGCTCGCCAAAGATGTTAAACTTTTAAATCTGTTATCGCACCAGTCAGCAAACTTGAAAGCAAGGAGATGGTGTATTTGTGTTACTTTTAGAGCGGAAAGATTCTCCCTGATGAACAGCTTAAAGGCTTGTCTCTGGAAGCTTTGTCAAGGTAACACTGGAAAGCAGGAAAAAGTAAATTTCACAAGAGTGATCAATTAAAGGTGGATTTTAATCACAAAACTGCATGATTAAAAAATTAAGCTGGTACTTGATGATAAAGCTTGTTCTACATTCTTGTGCTGTTGACGCAGTAACTTTGACTAGGTGACTTTTCTCACTTCGCTGTCATAAAACACAATGCTACTGATAAAACCTTCTAGTGTGTAAATACAGTCAAGATATTCTGTGCATTCTTCAAATTAGTTTAAAAAATTGTCAATTTAAGAAATCAAATGTGGAATGCCACAAGAATTATTTTGGAAACTTTGGTTTCATTGGACTCTTGAGTCTTTTGAAATCGATGTTGTGGTACATAAGTCTAACCTGTTTTCTAAAATTACTGTTTCACTGAAACGTGCTTGTTTCAAACTGACAGAACTGTATTGAACTAAATGGATGCTATTCGTTACCAACTAAGAAGTTGGGAGCAGAAGGTGGAGTTGCACAAAGATAGCACACCTACATGTTTTCTTCTAACCTGGAGTTGAAGCTTTGTGCAGAGGATGCTTATATATATGATCTGCTACTGAATATTAAAGATTTTCAGTGCAGCCTTTAAGCGTACAAAGCTTATGACGTTCTCTAGATAAAAGCAGCAGAGCTACTGCCTACCTGCTGCGTGAGAGTTTCTGGGGTGTCATTCTTTCCATGGCATCTCTTTCCCTTGCAGCAGTTAAAAGGTTTAATAGTGAAGTTACTAAAGGCTTAGGTAAAGCACCAGCTGGTGCAGGCATCCTTTAAGCTTAGCTCTGCATGGATTGACATGATGCTCTTGTGAGATCGTGAGGAGAATGTTGTAGACATGTGAAAGGTACAGGTGCGTTCTGTTTTTCTTACTGCCTCAGCAAGCTTTGAGCTGGCCTGGTGGGTTATCCTGTTTCATCTCTCAAGAGAAACTTCATCCCTTCCTGCTTGATGATGATCTGCTGTTCTCTTAACATTATTTTAGAGGAGCCTGACCTGTTTGGATCTGTCAGTTCTTCTTCTGTGTACTTTAAGAGGGCAGTAAATTTTCAGAGGAAATTCCATGTTAAATAGAGGAAGAAAAATCAAGTGACCCACATGATTCATGATTATGAGCCCAGTGGAATCATGTCTGGTCTTAATGGCAACAGCTGTGGGTTTAAATGAACCATGTCTCATCTAAGAATCTTCCAAATTATCACTTTTTTTATTATGTATAATAATGTCCTGGTAAAAGTGACTGAAACAAGCAATTAATGAAATGAACTGCAGTAGGTGTATTGGTTTAATCTAAGGGGAACCCCCCCACAAATTAAAATACCCCCCACCCCCACCCTCCTAGAGACACTGAAGAAAGCATGGGAAAGTAACAGTAATTGCTCAGGCCTTGTACAAGCTTTGCTAAATACAGATGCAAGCTTGCAAAATCTAGAAGTACACCTTTTAGCTGCTTGTTTTGGTGTTTGGTTTCTTTTCTTCCTTAGTCTCTAGGAATACACAGCCTGATTCTAAACCTACTTTGGAGGACAAGCTTCTAGAATACATTAATTTCTAAATGTTTTCTTAGTGATTTTGAGTAATTTCTTTGCTCACTTGCTACCTTTTAAACTGAGGCACTACATTACTGCTGGTGAAGAATAAATGCTCTAAAGAAGAAACTGTAGGTAGATAGAGTGTTTACTTCTGCATATGAAACGTGCTAGATTTTGTGGAAATGATAACCTGAGGAGAATAACAAAGCTAGCTTCCAGAAGGTTGTTACTACAGCAGTAGTCAAGCCATGCCGCCTTTGTCGTATAGCACAATTATTATTTTTACATATGGATTCTAACTGATGTTTCTACCAACAGTGATGGTTTTGTAAAAGGTGAAGGATTTTTTTAAACTGGTATTGATGAGGACATCATTCATTCCTTTACCTGAGTAGTGATAATTAACTACAGCTGTAGCTCCCCAAAAGTCACTGAAGTCTGCTGTCTGGTAACTTGGTCTCAGGTGCAATATTAACTAAATTAAGGAAGCCTGGAGTCCAAAGTACACCCTTCTAACATGCCTTCCATGTAGTGAGGTAGGTTTGGACTGTACGTTGATCTTTGAAATAGAAGCAATTTGCTGTTAAGTTTCCATTCCTGTGTGTCTGTGTACACACATTAAACTCTCCCTAAGTAATTGCTGAATGAAAGAATCACAGGTTAAGGCCAGAAAGGACAATTAAGACTACACATAACACCGGTGACAATTTAAAGACTTCAAAGCTTATTTTGGATGAGTTGATCAGCTCTGCTTCCAATGAAATAACTGTAGGAATCAAAAAATTCTGATGATTACAGGTTAAACTGTTGCATATTTAATAAAAATTTGTCATTATTTAAAAAGCTGATTAATTAAATAGCTAAACAACAGTAGCTAGAGGCAGAAATGTGGGCTGTTTCACCAGTGTCTGTGGGCAAGCCTTCCCCCCACTACACTGCTGCATTAATCCTTTGATGAATGGGGCTGTGGAGGTGGTGAGTACCTGAGCACTGTGAGCAGGGGACAGCTGGACATGCCCCAGGTCAACCATCCTTTTTCCTGTCCCCCTGACGAGCTGCTACAGAACACACATCTCACTCAAATGTCCCTGCACTTACGCACATTATTCAAACTGTAACTGTCCAGCATGAAAATAAACACTTCACAGGCCAGGAGTACTCTGTAGGAAGACCATCTTCATAGCAAATCACATCAGTTGGGTACCCAGCTTTTGTTAAAAATACCACTAGCAATTAGGCACTTGACTCCCTGGAAAGCTCCGTTCTGGAGAACTGTGATTTTTTTGATCTAAATCCTAGAAATGAGTTGTCATTTTCCTTCTGCTTCCCTGTTTACCTTGAGCAGGCTTGCCAAGTTACCAAAAAGTTAGAGTTTGCTACTGGATTTATACAGTATGGTAGATTTTGTGAATAATAGCAGTATTCTCTCATGAAGAATTGGTATATTTTAATGGAATTCTTTTTTTGGAACCAAGTACAACATATTGCAATTGATATTTCTCTTGAAACATTGACATACTTGTGACTGTATTTCTTTTTGATTGTGTAACAGTATAAAATTCAATAAAAGAGAGGGTTTGTTTCTAATTTGTGACATTTGTGATTTTTCTGTTCATCCATTATTCCTGTTCTAAAAGATGGAGATGGCAGGTGGCAAAACCACTTTTTAAAGTGAAATAAATAACCACTGTGCAGCATAACTAAAACTCCTTGCTTGTTCGAGGTTTAACTTACTTACTACTGAAGTCAGAAACTTTGACACTAAGAATACATGTGGTCTGTTTTCCAAAAGCATTTACAAATTCTGTCTTGCCCTTAACAGCTGAATCCTGTTCGCCTTAGACACAATGCTTATCCCACCTGCATTAAGACGACCTTGCGCATGAACAAAAGAGGTTAAGCATGTAGGATTTAACAACTGGGACATTAGGGACTGTGGAGGCTTTCCTGTGGGAAGGTAAAGAGAGGAGAGAGCAACAGCTAGGGAGCCAGAGGGACAGAGAACATTTATGAAACTTCTTTGTGTAGTCACATCAAGAATGCCTTTAGTAACAAAACAGAAACTAGCTTGAAGCCCAGATGACATCTCCAGGTGATTTCAGTTGCTCTCAGTACATGCAAATAACTTGACAGGGTCTCATGACTCCTGCCGTGTTATTAAATCAATACCACTTCCTATTGCACAGGTCAAAAATCTGTTGCAACGTTTTTGCTTTGTTGGGAAGTCTGAAAGCAGAAGTCTTGTGCAACTGCTGTCACATTAGAATGTAATCTTGTTATTTGGTATTAGTGATACATTGGTACATACAGAAGTTTGAATACACTATTTAATAAAATATATCCATGATATATTTTCATAAATATCCATGAAAACATGATTTATGTTCATGTTTTCAGTTTGAAAATGTGTTCTAATACAATTATACAGGTGTTTAAAAAAGTTGTCTTGTGCCATGTGCAACTGGAGAACCCCGTTATTTATATCAATGCAGGATAAATGGCTTTTTAACTTACAAGCTAGGAATTAATAGGGCAAACAGGACTCCACGTTTTGTTCAGGAGTTCAAAACGAACGCAGAAGATACAGTAATCAGGACACTCTTCCTTACATCATCTAATTATTTTAAATTTTCTTTAGTTTGGAAGCCAGTCTTAAGAATTAAAACATACTAATGAAAAATCTGGAGGAGCAGTAGATGAAAGCACACACTTATTGATAAGAGTATTAATTAGCCTAAAAATTGACACTATTTCATCATATACACCACAGAAGGGGAATTCTACAGACACATGCTCTTTTTTATTCCTCCACATTTTCATTCCGTACACCGTAGCCAAAGTTTCTGCAAGGAAGGACTGAGCACAGGTTAACATGGGCACAACAGCCTCATCCTCACTACATCTTGCATCATCTTACACAATGAAAGCATCATGATACGCAGCCCCATCTGCCTTAGAAAAAAAAAAATCCACCTAGCA
The DNA here is from genome assembly GCF_949628215.1 of Phalacrocorax aristotelis. NCBI lineage: Eukaryota > Metazoa > Chordata > Aves > Suliformes > Phalacrocoracidae > Phalacrocorax > Phalacrocorax aristotelis. Next base: position 31,237,352 of record NC_134284.1, on the reverse strand, counting down.
TTTCTTGAAACACCATCTCTGAGGAATCACAACACTCACTGCATGCTTAAAATACAAAAAAAATCAGAAAACGCACTCAAGCTTTACAAATTCTGCACACTCCAGAACTAAGCTCCTCCGCTCCTTTTAAATGAAGGGATAACTCCTGTAACTAAGTAGGGCTTGGCTTGATCTGTAATGACAAACTTGATGCATCAATTACTAACTGCCCTGTGCTTTGAATCCTTAAGTCCATAGGTCTGAGGACATTATAACTGTTTTCCCAACAGCATTGGCATTCTGTTTCAAAATCAGTACAATCTGTTGAAGGGGGGGTCACATACTGAATGAACGGGGTCGCTGTCCTACATCTCTAAACACGAATCCAAACGACAGATGAAAATGTCTTGTCTTATCTTTTCAGAAAAAAAAAAAAAAGCCAAACGAGAACGTAGCAGGTGCAGCTTTTGCCCTGCAGCTGCCAAAACCTGCCGGTTCCTGTGTAACGGCTCTGGTAAGGCTTCTGTTCCTACAATCAATGAAAGTGGCAATCAGCTGATGGCCGTTCATTTCTTAATCATCTATACAGGCGAGTAAAGGTCACGTTCCAGCAACCTTTTGGGAAAAATAATAAATGTGGAAAGGCGCTTTTGTGCCTGAAGCATTGTGGAAGATACTGTCACTGTTAGGAGCTGACAGCTTGAAGTGCCTGGCCATAAGGAGCGACCTTTGGATCAGTTAATTGATGCTAATGGTGAACTGGAGAGCATCACAGTAGCAGAGCCAGCAGAATTTAAAATTCATTCTGCAGTGCACGATTATTTAAGAAAGCGAAATGCGAATCTTTAACCTGACCACGGTGCGGAACTCCTGCAGGGTTACATATCCTCCTACAGGCATCACACGACGCACCATCCCATGCGGCTTTTCCTACATGCCCTCCTGGCACCCGCTAAGGCTCCCCGAGCACAGGGGCGGCCCCCCACCAGCCCTCTCCCCCCACGGGTGCAGCAGCACTCAGGCCCTCTCCTGCGGGCGCTGCTGCCGCCCAGCCCTGCTCCCACAAGACCGCAGCCCGCCCCCGGCCGCCCATCACGGCAACAACGGCGGCGCCCTGAAAGCGGAGCCCCGTCCCTGAGCCCTCCTGGGAGCTGCCGGGCCTCCCGGGGCAGGGGAAGCCGGCACCGCAAACGACTCCCCCAGAAAACCCCCTGCGGCCGCCCCGAGCCGGCCCTCGCTGCCCGCCCCGGTACCGCGGGTCCGTACTCACGCGAGGCGCGGGGGCTCCCTCTCCGACGCCAGCGCTCCTCTCCCCGGCCGCCTCGGTAGCTGCTCGCCCCGACGTGGAGCTCTGGGGCAGGAGAGCCCCCGCCGCCCGCCCGGCTCCGCGCCGCCGGCGAGGCCGCGCCCACCCACCCTACGTGCGGCTCGGCAGCCGCGGCCCCCTCCCCGCCCGCCCGGCTCACCCCGGCCGCCTACGTGTGGCCGTGCATGCGGGGCCGGGCGGCACCCGGGTGAGCCGGCGGCCGAGCCCCTGCCGCCGCCGCGCTCGCTCAGGCGGAAACGGAGCTTCCCGCAGCCGCCGGCCGGGAGCGTGGCGGGCCGGCACGTCCACACGGCGCTTTCCCTCAGAAGACCCTGCCGTTCCCGGGACTGCCGGGCCGGCGAGATCGGGGGCGAGGGTGGGGGTGGTTCTGCGGGGAAGGCCGAGGCCCCACCGGCATCCCCAGGCTCCCTGGGGCCGTTAGAGAGCGGCAGCTGCCCGGGCTGCTCTTTCCCGCCCAAACCCCCTCCTCCCCGCGGGTTTACTCCCCGCCTGCGCCCGGGGCCAACCGAGGGATGCGCTGGCTCTGCGCCCCCGGGGCAGGAGGGACAGCCGCCCCAGGGGCGGGCGGGCGGGCGGAGCAGGCTCCTGCCCCCGCCGGGGCCGCGCCCCGCCCCCCAGGGCCGCTCTCTCTCACGGAGAAGCCTTGAGCGGCGCCTCCCGGCACCGGGGAGTGCGCATGCGCGGGAGAGGCGGCGCAGGCGCCGCGGGCGCGGGGCGGCGCGGAGGCGCATGCGCGGGGAGCGGGGCGGCGGTGTCGGGATGAGCTCGGTGCCGGGGCTGCAGGCGGACTGCGAGGAGCTGCTCGGCGCTTTCCAGGAGGCCGACACCGTCCGCTTCGAGCGCTTCGCCGAGCTGTGGCGGGAGCGCCGCTTCCACACCATCTTCTAGTGAGTGAGGGGCCCCGGCGAGTCCCCTCAGCAGCCCCGCGTCCCGCCGCCCTTTCGCGTCGCTTGGTGGCTGAGCCTCGCCTCGCCTCGCCTCGCCTCGCCTCGCGGGGCCTGTGTGTCCCCCCCGCCCCCCTCCCAAAGCCTGCAGCTCCCCGCTGCTGAGCTTGCCCCTTGGCGGTGCGGGGGGCTCACGGGGTCGGGGGGGTGTGTGTGTGAGCGAGCCGTGCGTCCCTTCGGGTGCGGGTTTGGGGAAGGGTTCCCCCGGCTGGTGTGTGGGTAAATGGCAGCGAAGCATCGGTCCCTGTGTAATACCGGAAGACCAGTTATTCTTTCAGTTTGTGTTGTATATTAGATGCTTCAGGGAGTTTGATGCAGCGCTCGTGATACGAGATTAAAGCACACAATTCTAGGGTATTTCATTTTTCACTTTACATCTAATTTAATATATGGAATTATATGCAGTGTTGTGTGAGAGCTTAAGGACTGGCCACCTTTGAATACTTCCCAGAACTTGAGCCCTATGGTAATATATTTTTTAAAAACCTAAAACTTGTTTCTGCATTATGAATTTTCTAAAACCTGCACTTTCATACTTGCTCGCTTTAATGTGCTTCCTTCTTGTTTACTTTAGTGGTAGAATAAGACCTTTGGAGAGGAATAAGCTCACGAAGAAGACTTTAGAACTGGCACAACAGTACTTCCTGCCCCCGTACGCTTTCCAGATACGAGTTGGTGGGCTGTACCTTCTGTATGGGCTCTATAGCACACAGCTTTGCCAGCCAAAACAAAAGGTAATTGTTCCTGAGGTTTGATTCTCAGGAGATGCTGGATGTAAGATATGTGGTATAACCCTGTCTACTTTGTCATCATAAATGGGTAGGGTGCTTTGTCTCACTTTCTTAAAATAAAAATATTTAGAACCAGATGGTCGCTTTGGAAAAGGTAGTCTTTCAAACACCCTTGGGTTTGAGAACTTGCATGGTGGTGACTAAAATATTGTGTGTATGCCTCCTAAATTGTAGTGGTGATCTCAGAAATCTAGTTTGCCAGATAAGAAGCCCTTCTCTAGTAAAAATTGAAGAAGACAAGCTTTCAAAATGGGAACAGAGAATGTGCTCATCAGCTCTGCAGAGAATGCTATTACAGCCCCCGTTTTCCCTTAGAATTTCAACAGAATGAAGACTTGACATATTTCCAGTTCCTGTTAACCAGAAGTGGAATTCATAAATAGGTTGAAAGGGTGAATGCCAGAACGACACATCTCCTTGCTGCTTCTAGGACAGGAGACCAGTATATAAAGGCGTTGAAAACGCAGTGCAAGGAGAAGTGGTTTACTTGGAAACTGTGTGGTATATGTTGTGTGCATATGCACAATTGAGTCAAAATTATTTAAATAAGAAACTGAAGTTAAAGTATTCTACAGTGATGCCATTACATCTCATATCCTAACTTCAGAGAAGTCAGTACCTTTTATGGAGATGAATTTAGGAAATTGTAAAGCCACTGCTATACAGCAACTGTCAGAGAGTCCAGGAATTATCAAATATAAGCTAACTTAGGTAGAGGGAAAATGAAGTGGGCAGAGTACATGGGAGAGGAAGGAAAGCAAGAATATAGGGATACTTTTATGAGCACTTCACTGGCAGCAAATCATGGTACACGTGTTATTTCCTAATCATGTAGTGAGTGAGTGTCTCCTAGGTGTGTATTGTTTCAGGCATCTCGGAATGTGAAGAGGTAACTTTTTCAAATGTCAGAGAGGGCTCGTGTTCCACGTCACTGTCGGAGAAAGCAACCACAGTGAGAATATTTAACACAACAGTACAGTAAGCTTGTCTGCATAAAATTTTGAGAGTAGTAACAAATGTTGTGGTAAGATCCTTTCTGTAGTTCTGTGATTGTGTGACACGTTATGCTCTAGACATCCAACTATTGTGCATAGGATAACGGGATCACAGTAGTCAGCTGAATTCACTTTTATTTGTTGGAATATGCAGGTCGGTGTGATGGTACACAACTGTTTTGTTGCAGATCAGAATTGCACTTAAGGATTGGCCTGAAATCCAGAAATTTCAACAGGATCTGATCGACGCCCAGCATTATGATGCAGCGTACATCTTTAGGACACTGCGACTTGCCAGAGCATTCCATTTCACAGCAATGCCAAAGCTAGTGAGTTATTACATTAATGACTTACCATTTTTAACAAAATATCTTCAGCTTTCAATGGCTGACAGTTCAATAGCGCTCATGTTTTTATTTTAGCTTTGATGTTGTGTTGGAATGTAATAGGTCTTGCTTTATGTAGGTATGTATGTGATGTAAAGCGTAGAGGCTGTTTGAATGCAGCATGTTTCTCACCTGAAAATATTTTTTTCAGTGTCTCATGCTCTTACTGTATTTGAGATGTCTTACAAGTTGTGGAAATGTCAAACTCTTGAGTCTGGGTGCTGGATTAAATTTTTGACTAGGGAATGATTTTTGAAAAATGCTGACTGAGCACTTGACAGTAAAGCTGCATGCTGTTGTAGGTGAGATGGTTTTATGCCTTGGTGGTTGGATATGCAGTAAGACTTCTAGAGGAGGTGCCATTTTCAGTTTGCTGTTTAAGTTACAAAGCATTGTCTTTTGCTTTAGCTAAACTACAGAACTAAGAAGAAGATTCAGGAAAACGAATTTAAAGAGGAGTTTAAGGACCCAAGTAACAGAGTAAACAGCCTCATCACTAACGATGTGTTGGAGGTACAGGAACTTTTAAACTACAGATTAATCTCTGGGGGTTTTCTTATGTTTTTTTTTTTCGTCTTCTGTTGTCCAAGAGCTATAACTTCTCCAGTTAGCACAGGCTTGTCCTTTATAAGTCTTCTTATGGAATGCAGACTAGGGTAATGGTCTGTGCCAGCAATTTTATCAAATACTCAGAAACACAGCATTTACTTTGGAGGAATTGTGGTACCTTTTTTCATCTGAAATATGCTCTAATATCTTCTGATTTTGCCTCAGTAGGATGTAAAAGGGGAAGGGTAGAAACCAGGTCAGCTGTCACTTTAGGAAGAGAAAAATGGAAAATGGAGGGCAGGGGGCAGCATGTTTGTTGTGGTACATCTGCAGGTTGCAGCTGAAGGCTTGATACTTGCAGTAATACAGATTTACCCATCTGCAAGTTTATAGCTTTCTCTAACCTTCATTTCTCCTCTTAAAACTTTGCTTTGTTTGTTTTTTTTATAAAATGTATTATATATTGGAGTAATTCAAGCCAAGTATAGGTTCTTCTATTGCTCATTGTGACTCAGTGGTAGATCTTTGTTCACAGGTTTTTCTAGCTTCTGCTAGCAAATATGTATCCTTAGTAAGGCTGACTACAGTAGCACAAAAATCAGAAATCGGTGAAATGGGAGGGTGAGACAACCTTCCTCAAAAGGAGGATTTAAAATGCTTCCCTCCAAAGAGATAAATATAGACCACCGTCTCAGATTGAAACCTCTGTGAACACTGATCCTGAGTATCACTGAGGCTTCCTTCTTAAATAATGAAAGATACTCTTTCTTCTTTTGCTTATTTGATGGACTGGTGGGACGGTGCTAGGTAGCAGCATTGCTAGACTCCCTAAAACTGAACTGAGTAAAACAGACACTGTTTCTAACACTTCTGCTAGTTCAATGGTCTCCTTAGAATGCTTTGTATGACCCTGGTTTTGTTCACTGAGGACTAATATTGCTTTAATGCTGGAATCTTTTTTTTTTTTTCCCCCTGAAAAAGAGTCTCTCTTATTTTAGGAACTGATGAATATTCATGACCACTATCAGAAAATGAAGTGTGTCATTTCAGCTGACAAATCCCAGCCAGACAAGGCCCTGAGCTTGATAAAAGATGATTTTGTAGTTACTCTTAAAGACATAACCTTGGAATATCACGAATGGCAGCAGAACAGAATGGTAGGTAGTATTGACCATTGTGCTGCGACAGCTTAACGTGTGAATATGTAAGAACCAACAGTCTTGGTGTAATTACCTCTGTGCATATGTCATAAATCTCAGAGTTAAGCAGAAGGAGCTGTAACCTAGAAGACATGGAATGAGTAAAACCCTAGGCAGAGTTGTGGTATGGGGAGGCGGACATGGATTTGTATGTGGTATTACCTCTCTGATAAGTGATTGCTGAGAGGTAGGCCCTGCAAGATGTGACTTATGGGCAGTATTGTAATGACCATATGAAATACCTCTGTAACGCTTATTCTTGGATCAAGGAAAGGCCATAGTGTAAGATCAATGAAGAAAATGGGCATGTGCCTAAATACTTGTTTTGGTCTTCACAATTCTTGGATTTTAGCTGCCTTGCATATGACAGAGATTTTAAAAGATTGTTTTGTGAGTTTTTTTCAGAAATTATTTCTAAATGCTAAAGAAACCGGTGAAATATCAAACAAAAAGGAAGAAAGGACTTTGCTAGAATCAGAGGTAAGAAAAAATAACTAGTTTTCTATGTTGTGCAGGGCAAATCCATTAGTTCATTGACTTCGCATGACAGGCTAAGTGGTGTATGTCAAGGCTTGATAGTGTCAAAGTAAGTTCCAGAAATAGCTAGTGGGGCTGGTGTTTTTTTTTGTTTTGATTGCTTTTTGTTTTAAATTGCATTGTTTTCTGTTAAGCTGTAAGCACTTACTGCTGTGATAGCTCCTGGATGCTCGTAATAAAAAGTCTTTCTGGTAAGGAGGGGAAGGAACTGTATTTTCTTAGCCAAACTCCTTTATTGTTCCTTCTGGAATCTCAACTAAATGCAATATCCATTTTTTTTAATGATACAAAATTATCTAATGTTGTGCTTATCTCATTTCAACTTTGAATTTTTGTAAAATGTGACGTTTCAAATTTGATTTTCTCCTCCTGGGCTTTGTAACATTGCAGGCAACCACAACTGTGGTCTGCCATTTTAATTTTTTCTTTAAGTAACGGTTCAGCAGCATTCTAATTATATAGAACTAATTATAATTACAGAAATACAGCAGTAGTGAGATATTGCTCAAGTGATTGTCTGATGTGATATTTCATTTCAATACTGCTATAATAGAATATGAAAACTTTTTCTGACCGATCTCTGTTTCTTTGCAGGGTTCTGAAAGAGCAAGTGCATTAGCTAGAATCAAATACAAGTCTTACTCTGCAGTTGTTGAGGTAGGTATAAAGTTTGCTGATAGGGATGTATTTATTTTTAAAGAGCACTTTTAAGTACCAGTTCAACGTAAATGCTGGGTTACAAAGGAATGAGTTAAAATTCCACTCTCTAATTCAACCTTTGAATGTTCTGGTTTTCCTAACACATTGGGGAAACCTAAAGCTCTTATTATTCTTGTTAGATTCATAGAAACAGTGCAGGTATGCTTGGGGGATTTTAACTTGCAAGGTATCTTTTGATGTCTGCGTTCCGTTTAAGTAGATGGAATAAAAATACTTTTGAGTTTAATTGCTCAAATTCTGTGAAGCTTAGGTATTGGAATCTCTGAAGATGCTTGTGAAAATGTAACTTTGGGATTTAAAGTAAGCAGGAAGTACTTGGAAACATTGTTTCAATAACTGCTACTTTAAAAAAAACCTGTTGATTTGTCTTTTTTGTAGCAGGCCTATGAGACGCATCACAACTTTCCTTTTTCATTAAAATCTCTTATTGAAAAATGCATTATTAAATGAAAACTCTGGAATGTACAGCAGTCCAGACTTGTGAATATGCAGTGATACTCTTTTCTAGACACCTAAGCAAAACATGACAGTACGGAGGCTCTATGGTGCAGTAGATTTTGGAAGTATTCCTTTTGCTTGCACACAGCGCTGTGCAACATGGTGTAGGTCAATGCCAACAGAGAATGGTTTGAAATAAATTAATATTTAATTACCTGAATTTTAAGTGATACATCCATTGAATCATAGAAGGGCATTGTCCTGTTAAAACTGAAGAATGGTAACTAGTGGGAGTCCTTCCTCCGTCCCCTTCCATCCATTCTCCACCCAGACATGGAAGTTGATGATTTGGTCCTTGCTGGCTTGTAAAGTAATGGCTGAGGTATAGTAATAATCTGGCTGTGGAAGTTTAGCTTTTTTGTGTCATTCATACGTACATTTGGGTTCTAGGCTTCCAAATCCAGAAGACATCGTCAAGTAAAATTAGAATCTTCTGAATCAGGATCGAGTCATGGGAAATCTCCAAACCGAAGTAAAAAAAACAGCAGAAGACCACAGCCAGCAAAGAGGCGAGATTCTTTGGAAAGCGAAGGTATTCCTCCATTGCGTTCATGAACCTCAAAAGGCTGCACAAGTTTATCCATTGCTTTGCTAGCTGAGGCAGGTGGGTTAAATTTTACTGTTGATCAATGGAGGTAGAAGATTGGAGAAGTGTTTTGTGATACCCCTGTTGTAACTGAACCTTCCTGTTTTCCACACTCTGGTCAGGTAACAAGGCAACATGAGTGCATGCAGTTTATTGTAACCTGAAGTCTCATATATATGCCCTTCCAGAGAAAAATTAGCAGGGCTGACCTTGGAAAAGCATGTCCTGTGTGGCAGTGTCTTAATTTTTCCTATTGCAATAGAACAAACACACTGGAGATTAAGATACGTGTCTAACCGCTGCTTCTTCTGACAGATAGCTTCTACTTTTGAAGCTATCTTTTTGATGAAAATCAGCCTATCTGATAATTTTGATAGTTCATACTATCTTCGTGAAATCTAAAGTAAACCTTGCCTGTTTCTATTCTGTTCCTGAGCATTTGAAGGAATATCCTCTAATACTTCTGAAGAAAAAAGTATTATTGATGTCTTAATGGTGACGATTGCTTTGAAGACTAGTACCTGCACTATCACATCAGTTATTCTCCTTCTGTGTGATACTCATTATTTATTTTGTTCTTTTGTTACTGAGATTTTTAGTACTTCCATGTGAATACGAACCTTTTGTCAACAACTGATGTAGTTTCAAAACTCTTATCAAACTGGTTCCTTAACCTCAGTATTACAATTATTACATTATAAGAGTTCTAGATGTGTTTAGTTTGTAGCTAAACTTAACTTTTCCCTTCTTGACAGGAGGGTTTTTTTAATACACTTGTGACTAGTTTTTTGTGGTTCTGTTCTGTAATTCTATTTTATTCCTCCTGAGCATTATAATTTTAGCTAGGAATAAAAACAATTTTAAGGAGCAAATGTTTTTAAAACAGGTACAGGGTACTTATGGCCAGTCTTTGGGACCTTTTTTCTTACTTCAGAATGTATCCTGGAAGGAAATACTTTTAATGGCTTGTGCTTGATATCGTCCTCGTTTACCTATACTCATTAAGAAGCATTGGGATGTCTCTGTGTGCACTCAGTGAAGGCCCTTGCCTAATGTAGTCAGAAAAAGACTTCAGACTTTTAAGATGAAGTATTATGGAGTATTAAATCTCCCCTTGAACGCTGTGGAGAGGATAGAATTTTGTGGCTGACAAGAATGGCAGAGCAAAAGTACCTGTGGAGGGGACAAGTACAAACAGAATGTAACGGTGTAAGTGAGGACATGGTGAATGTTTTTAAAAGTAAGAAAATTGGACTGGGAACTCCTCTGTGCCTCAGACCAGAACTTTTTCCAAAAAAAAACAACCCTTACCTGATCCAAAGATGCTAAGTTAATATCTTTTTCATTTCCTTCATTTGTGAAGTTTGTTAAAAGTATGGTGCTGAGACCAGAACTTCAAGTATTAGCCGTTTACATGGATTCATATTGTATGGTGTCATAATATATGCTAATATGTTCTGAACAACATCAAGTTTCTGAATCTGAGGCGTGACTTATTTCAATGTGAGATAAGTGTAAATCCTGGTGTGAGGGTGCTTTGCTAGATCAAAGAGGAGGTGAGGGAAGGAGAGGGAGATCACTGATGTCTTTCAGGTCTCTCCTGGAGAGATCCTATCTGGTGCTGATGATCGTTTACGCATCTGAACTGACCAGTGATTGACTTAATTATTTTACTATCATAGCATTTATGTCATCTGGATTGGTGCAGTTTTATTTTCTAGGTATTTGCTCATCCCTGCTTAAGCATCTTTTTTTTTTGTCTTCCAAGATTTTCTTTAATCTCTTTGTCTCCCAGTTCTGAAAACAGGGAAAACTACTACTATGAAGGAAATAATCTTTCTGATATCCAACTTTTAAACTGATAGAAGTTGCTCTGCCATTTAAGTTTTTCATTTACTTATTATTTATTAAAGGTTAAATGAAATCAAACAACAAAATAATTTTGAATGGACTTTATTTTGAAGACAGCTATTTAATTTCAAAGTTCCAAACTCTGTTTTCTGACTGACTTAGCTTCTGCTAGAAAAAAAGTTACTGAGAAAATTCAGCCTGCTTCAGCAGTGGGCATTAGGCAGTGTTGCCTTTCCTTCACTTTAAAACAGTAGATGAAGTGTTGCAGAGAAATAAGGGCATTTTGCATTATCTCTGGACTGAGATGCTTTAAACTTGTAGTGTTAATTACTTGTTATTGAAGGTTTCTTTAGTGAGCCGTATGATGGTACTCTGAAATGTAGGTGATTCTCCATAGCCTTTGACTAGAAAGTCAAGACAGCAGGAAGTGAACAGTCTTTTAATGGCTGGATTTGAGATGTAGAAGAAAAAAAAAAAAAAGCTGACAGTTTTTCCTGAAAATATCTATCGGCAGGTGAAATGCAAGTGGCAAAGGAAACTGTTACTCGGCATATTGGGATGCCTGTAATCACAGAAGAAGATGACTCGGATGAAGAAGGTACAATGATTGAAATTCTAACAAACCTGACACTTGTTTTTCTATTACGCTGTATTTTTCTGAAACTAAAGCTGTTATTTTGGACCACATGTTGCTGCCTTACAAAAGCTAGGCTAGTTTTTAGCCTGTAAATTGTTACATGAAATTGAAGCTTTGCTCTCAGACTTTGTTACGAGCACACATGTGGTGGCAAAATCCTGTGAGTCTTTTTTTTCTACATAGATTTCATTATAGTGTGTTAGGAGTTAAAACTGCTCCAGTTTAAAGGAGGCTTACTCTTCCATAATACGAATCTGGCTTGAAGAGCTCCAATGTATAGGGAAAAGTGATTTTTTTGTCATTCTTACAAAAGAAACCTGTTCTAGTAGCTGTGGAAATTAGGTAATCTGTGCTGGAGGTCAGAATAGCCCTTGCTGCCTTCACCTTTGTGGAAGTGAGGGGACATAGAAGTTTCCTCTGTAGCCTTACTTTCAGCTGGGCAATGCTACAAGTGTTATGTTCTAGTATACATGTACAGTAACAGTGTCCTCTGCTACATTAGAAGTTGTCTGACATAGTTGGGGTAGGATTCTGGGAACCACAGCAAAAGAGTGGATGACTTTGCTATCACTCACATTACTGGAAATAATGTAATTTTTATTTGGAAGCAACAGTAAAGCAGGTTTCTGAAAGCTGGCAGTGGAGTTGCTCTACAGAAGCATCAAATGCGTATAGAACAAATTGAGATGTTAGATGACCTTGAACTGGTCTCCAACTCAAAAGCTTCAGGGTCTGTTCTCAGTATTGCTGGAGGAGAATGAAAGCACTGTAGAGCAGCCACTGTACAAAGAAAATAGCATCCTCTTTATCTCGAGGTACTGCTTTGTTTCCATGTCTCAATCGTGGGTAGTGTTTGTGGGAGAGGAGCTGGCCAGCTGAAGGCGTGATTTCCCCTGGCAGTTCTAGCTGGCTTAAGACTGATGGGTTGCTCGCTTAGTGGAAGGCAGGCTTGGTAGACCGAGGTAATGGTTCTTAACCTGACAGAGTGGGATTTAATTAGGTTGCTTAAAGGGGGAGCAAAGGGTTAAGTGCAACTTCTGGAAAGCTTTAATGACATAGATAAGTGTGAGGAGTATATCCTTTGGAGTTAATTTACTATCCAAAATTGTATGTAATGGAAGGATATTTCATACAAGGGAGGATAATAACCATTAAAACACATTTGCAGTGAGGTAGCACATTTATATTTGCGCTTTTTAAAAGCAAAAGCGCATCTTCTAGTGAAATGAGATTACATTCTCTGATCACTTTAGTTGTAGGCAATGTAAATTCATTCCATTTTAAATGGTCATATTGAAAGCATAATGGTGCATTTAATATTGTACTTTATTTACTTACTTTTCCTTCACGTTGTTGTGTACAAAAAGTTTCTTTCTAAATCAGGAACATTCTCCATTACTCAGAATTTGCCAGTAAATTCTGAAGCATTAAAAATAGCCATAAGCAACATCTCCAGGTATTTTGTGCTTAATTTTGTGAGTATTCCACTTGTCAAATTCACAATGAAATCTTAGAGGTGTTCATGAGGAGCAGAAAGCTCTCAAGCTTGAATAAGTTTTGAAGTACATTATTTTGTTCATCAATGGAATTTTAATTGATATTTTGAATGATAGTGTGCTGTAGAATCTAGAAAGATTTTTTTCATATCTAGAACCATGGGAAGCGGGATTGGGAGGGGATCTCAAGAGCTCATCTAATTAATTTCCTTTGCTAGGCAGAATTAATTCTACTTGAATCATCCCCATGAGGGAAGATAGATTGAAAAGCTTGTCAGAAAAATCTCTTTATTTCCTTTCAGAAGCATCTCTCCCCAAGAGGAAAAGAAGATGTTAGAGTATCCAGTTGGAGAAGCACTAATGTTGATTTTAATGACAAAATGTAAATGTCACAGGTAACACAAAGTGCTGGGTTTGGATGCGTTTGAATGTACAACAAGAAGTGTCTGGGACCAGAACTCCAGGTGACGCTGGAATACTGGTAGTGACTGGTATACTGTAGCAGTCTCATGGTACAACACCTGGTGCCTTTATTCACCTGGTGAAAGCTTCTTGTGGGAGACAAAGTTTGAGCTGGAAAGAGAAGATGGCTGCTTGTTGTATATAGTTTGTGCAGTGTGAGTTATCACTTGGAACTGACGTTGATCTGCAATCATGCTTTTAGCTGAGACTGTTAAAAGAACAGCTCACAAAATATTTGTATGAGACATGTTTGGAAATGTTTATCTCTGAATGTAAGGTTACTGACTGTTTAAAAGTAGTACAATAAATTATTTTTCACAGTTTACTTGCTCCATTTTCTAGTGTGCAATTTCAGCAATGTTTATCATGGATTGATCCCACAGGTGCGGGAAGTAAACTTGGTGATAAGCCTTTTATTGTACTCTGTCTCCAGCAGACCTGATCGTTGGATATTTGGATGAAGAATATAACGTGCATTTATTAATTCTGCAGATGACCATAAGCTGTACAAGGACAGGACTAGAATTCAAAATGATAGTTACAAATTGGAGAGGTGATGTGGAAGAAGTGGGTGTGGAAATAAACGTGAAGCTCAGTACTGAGTTCAGGTACAGAATAGGGAAATGATTGCTAGGCAACAGTACTGCAGAAAAAGCAAACAGACTGAGAATTGTACGCTGGAGGATTTTCTGTAAACAGTAGCAAGCACTAGAATTGGTGTCATCATTCAGCCCTGTAAGGCTGTAGCCTTAAATACCCCCTTCTGACTGCAACAATGCAAGAATGTGGACAGTTACTCTCCTTGGTATTTTCTCCAGCTGATTGTAGCTGTACTGTTGAGAAAGGCCAAAGGACTTGAGATGTCCACATTCAAGAAGAAATTCAAAATAGAAATTTGAAAGATCTTTAATATAAAAGGGGCCTAAACTGAGTGAATTAGTGTGGTAGTATGACTGTCTAAGGCTAAAGGAATTAAAGTGCTCTCACCTAGAAGAAACACTAAGTAGAAATATACATTATATGAATATAAAATGGGCCTGTGTTAAATGCATTAGTTGGTGAGAAGGAATAGGCCTAAATGACAAACAGGTCAGGCACTGGAAAGACTAATAAGCAGCAGTGCTGTGTTCAAAACCTTGTTAATGGGAAAAGAGGAAACACTATAATAAAGCCAAAACCTTACTGTGTAGTAAACCTAACAATTGATTATTCTGTTATCAGCATAAACTCATTCTGCCTCGATGCATTTCTGCTCCTGATTTTTGATGAGCAGATACAAGAGACTGAGACCTCTCAAGGAAAACTTAACCAGACTTATTTGGTCAAAGTTGTCTGATCATCCTAATGCAGTTAGGATCCTGCTGGTAATACGGCATTTGTCAGTTCTGTCAATTCCAGCTGCTGCTTCGGGTGCGGGTGTGCAGGCTGATGGAGAAGCTTTCTGGTATCCTTGTGTTGCAGGGGGTGGATAGCAGTATAGGTGTGACAGGGTAGCAATTTGTAGATGAGGTACAGTGGGAGTACTTTAGTCTCTTCTTGAGAAACCCCTGGGTGGCTAAGAAAGATACAGATGGAGAGTTTTTTCTAGCACATACTGGGAATACAGCTTGAAATTCATCATTTCTTAGGAGTTTCTTCACTTAGGAAGTTGCTTAAAGATGGACTTCACAGCATTAATCATCTTCTGCTGTTTCTGGGCACTGAGGCTGAGCTAGGTCTTCCACCTATGTGGTATTGGGCTCTTGAAGGGAAACTTGAAAGAGTTTTCTCTCTTTCTTTCTTCCTCTGGCTTGCAGGTATCTTTCTCAAGGAAGCTAAATATTAAACACAGCTACAAGTTTATTTTTTTCCTTTATTGACAGGCTGTTTTCAGCTAAATTATTATGATTCCATATATATGGAATAAGTTTATTTTAACATTTAAGGAGTGTGTTTAATACTGTTCCCTGAAGTGGTGCTTTTTCATAATGTGACCATCTTGTTTGCCTCTCCTTGTATATTTGAACCATCCCAAGAGCTGAGTAGGAGAATTTTTCAGGATTTTCAATATTCAGTGACACGAGTCTTCCTGCACGTACTTCTGAAAATGATTTGCAAATCAACATCAGAAGCACGCAAAGGCTTGACGAGGCACGAAGATGGGTGCATTCAACAAGCAGTTATTTTGATATTTTAATTACAAAAACAGCTGTTCTTTAATTTGTTTATAAAATTATGTAGATGTAAAATGAAAGTTATGCTTAAGGATGAACTGCTGACTATATGCAGCGGTAATATTTCAAAGCAGTAATTCTGAAAATTTGGAGGCAGCTGTAAACAAAATTTCATAATGCTGGTGTAATCTCTTTAAAAAACATAAAAATCCCTTGCTGCAGTCTGATGGGCAGTTACAGGCTTTTGAAAACAGGAGAAGGGACTTCCTAAAATGCTTCATTGAAGCAAGCAGCTGTCATTAAAAAAAACAACCCAGCCTACCCCCGCCCCCAACCAACAACAGTAAGTCTAGACTTCACAGATATTGTTTTCTAGTATCTAACTTCTCTCCTGGCTACAGCCTCAGCTCATACAGTAGTCAAAGGCAGCAAGGAAACTTCATCTCTCTAACACCACTCTAACTCCCAGCTGACCTGGAGGATAAGAGTGAGGCAACGTGACGGTATGTATCTGGATGTTGTTATAGTTTTTGTATATAAATTAGAAAAATGCGCTTTGGCTGAAATGTCTCTAAGCTGGATATAAACGACTCTAAGCTGGATATACAGCTGACTGAAGAACTACATTTATACAGCGGTAATCACCGATCTTTGGCAAATCTACGTGATCCTCGAAGTGGAGGTTTGAACTAGTGCTATGCAATGTTTATAACTATAATGTGGGTGATGAAAAGCAGGATAGACTTAAAACACTTACAGGTGACATCAGTTTAGAAACTGCTAAGTGGAAGATGTTTTCCAATATAATTTTTATTTTTATAATGGGAGAAATCAACAAGGTCTAATTAAGTAAAGGCGGGTGCAAAAGTCTGCACTTGTAAGCACAGATTAAATGCAAATACCAGTTCAGGAACGCTTGTGTAAGCAGCTGTTCTCAGTCTGGAAGGTTTTGCAGCCCTCAGACCGGCAGTATGGGGGTCATGTGAGAAATTCCAGATCCCATGGATGGCAGTGGTGGTCTGTGTTGCGTACAGTTCGGGGGCATGTAGAAGTCACCTCTAGAATAATTAAAGAATGCTTAAAAAAAAAAAAAAGGGCAACAAAATGAAAACTGACTGTAGGAGAGCTTGTTCTGGAAAAGAAAGGGTTTGAGAGCGAAGAGTCTTTACAGATTTGTAATATGTGTTTATGCAAATGGTGATGAATTGTTCTCCATGTTCATTCAGGCAGAGCTGTACAATTTACAGCAACATGAATTTACTTAATACAAGATTTTTGCAGTTAAATACACAGTTTGGCCTTATAACAAACACAGTAAAAGTGACTCTGCTAAGTTCAAAACAATGTTGGAAAAACCTGAGTGGTGGTTGTCTGAGGTCAACCTAGTCCTGCTTTGGAGACAGGAGATGGAGTAGAGGATACCTTGAGGTTCCTTCTAGTCTTGTCCTTGAATGTTTTACATAACAGAACCCTATGCACAGAGTTCACATTCTCTCATCACACATGCATAGTGAGTTCTTCAAATGACACAGATATTTTATTCCTTCTTCTCTGGGATGTTTCATTTTCAAGTTTGTTATACTTTGGCAATCGCCCGTTCACATTTTACAAAGCTTGCTGCGTGGACCTGGCTTCCTCACCTTATTCCCATCTTTGTCCTCAAACCTGGGCACCTGATTAAGCCTGGTAACTGAATACTTTTCTCCTCCACCTGTATGTGATCCAGCACTTGGGAATGGGACTGCGAGAACTTTGAGCTACAAGGGGCTGAGAAACTTACAAAAACTGTCTTGCTCCTAGCACTGCAGGTCTTGGGTCAGTCTTTTCTATGTTGTGCCATAGTTTGGTGGCAACTGAGACATGCAAAGCAAAATTATCTTGCAACAGCTTGAGCTTTCTGTAAGACACTGAACCGCTTCAGCCACAGAAATGTAAACCTGGGTATGGAAAATAATGGAGGGCATAAGGCCCAGCCATCAGCTATTAAAGGTTATCAAAGAGGGGGAGTAACATGTTTCTTCAGGGGAGAGTTTTGTGTGTGTGATGAAAAGTGAGGTAGCATTTAAAACTGGGAGCCAGGCTCAGCACAACCGGCCATGTCCCCAGTTAGGTTTTGGCACGGGGCTGCACGTTGGCAAGGTCCATCCAGGTGAGGGTGGAGTTGGCAGCTGTATTTTATGCAACGCCACGAACAGGTCCTTGCAGCCCCGAGGGCTGGTGACAGGAGCGGCACGTAGTTAAGGAAGCCGGGGTGAAGCTGCTTAACCTCCCGCGTTGGATTATTTTCCGCGACCGTGCCCGGGGCCGCGGGGCGATGCGGCTGCAGCCGGGGTGCGGGTCCGCCGCCTTTCACGCCTTCCCCCCGCGCCCAGCGCTCCCCGCCGCCGCTGCCCCGGGGCGGCACCGCCGCGGGGGGAAGGGAGGCAGCGCGGCTCCTTCCCGCAGCCCCGGGGGAGCCCCGCCGCCGCGCCCCGCTCCCTCCCCGCGCCGAGGCGGGCAGGCGCCGTGCGGGTCACCGCCACCCCTCCCCGCCTCGCCGCGGGGCTCCGCCGCCACCACCGGGCAGCGAGCGCGGGAGGCCGGGCCGCCGCCGCGGCCATGGCGACGGACGGTGAGTGCGGGCGGCGCTCGGGGCGGGGGCGGCCTCCCCGGGGAGGGGGCTCAGGCACCCGCCGCCGGCCGCGCCCTTCCCGGGGGGGCGAGGGGCGTTGCGCCCCGGCGAACGGGGCTGAGGGGGAGCCGCGGGGTGAAGCCGGGCCCCGGGACCGGCGGGGCCCCTCCGCAGCCTGGCCCGGGGCCGCGGGGCCCGGCTGGGCGGGAAGAGGGGGTGTGGGGGCTCTCCTCGTCCTCCTCTGTCAGGAGGCCCGGCCGCGCCGGCGGGGTCTCACAGGGGGTGTTTGGGCGGCTGTGGGGGGTGATGCCTGTGCCCTCCACACGGGAAGAGGTGGGCAGGTAGGTGCAGACGGACACGAATTTTAGGGAAAATTAAGGAATAGGAAAACCTGCTTTTAAGATACTAATAAAGAACAGGTGTTCTTGTAATTATGGGAGACTTGTCTGCATCTGAGAGACTCGGAGTTGTTGGGTTTTCTAACCACACTACAAGACAAATGATCTGAGTTTTTGCCTGGTTAGGTTGCTGCCAGATGACATGTACTGCCCTGGCTTAGGTCTTTGGTGCAGTAGTGGCACTGCTGCACGGAGGGCAAGTGTTTCTCTTAATATTTCAGGTCACAGCACTGTTGAGTTAAAACCTGACTTGCTGCTGTTAGCCACAATCCCACCATTCTCTTGATTTACTGTAGAAACACCAACATCAACGCTTACTGAAGGCTGCTGGGTTGATTTTGTTGTATCTTTTGTCAGGTTGGGGAAGAAACGTGTGCCTTTAAAAGATGTCGTGATGGCACATGGCATTTTATAAGCTCTTGGGAACAAAATCCTAGGCTTAGACTTTTCAGAAAGATCGGGCTTAATGGGGAATCTGTTTTCCTTCGTCTTTTTGTCATCTGGTGATGTTCATTTATGTGCTGTTCCTCGCTTTCTTTCGAGGCTCTGTCCCTAAGGAAGGGTCATCTCAGGCAAGGCCCAGGCTGGTGTGACACCAAGTTGTTCAGTGCCTTAAGATGGCCTTAGGAGAACTACGGGAGCTGACCTGGTTCGTTCAGAGTAGCGGTATGCCTTTACTGAGCAGAATCTGTCCTTTTATTAGTTAGATCCTCAAAGCAGAGCTCCAAAGGCACTGATAGTGCTCAGTACATAATTGAATTATCATTGGTTTATATTTTATAGTATTTTACAAATTAATAAAAACATTGAAGGTTGGCTTCTCATGTCTGTTCCTGCTGCCAAATGTGAAATGAATAATTATATAATACTAATTAGATATCCTTCTGACCCAAAAGTCAGCTGAGCTGTTGCTTTGTTCCTTAAACAAGAACAACTCAGTTCCCTCCAAAAACTTATAAGAGGTATCATTTGTTTAACATACCTCTTCTGGCAGTAGGCTCAGTCCTTGGGCCGAGGTAGTTGGTGAGTGATGGGTGAAGGTGTGGGGACAGCTGAGCTCCCCCCACCCTGACCCTGTGCTGTTGGTTCTGGGGTGTACAGGGCGCTTGGATCAGCTGTGTGGACAGGCTCTCCCAGCCTGGGACTGGAGCAGGGATAAGAAGAGCAGCGAGATTTCATTTTGGAGGATGTAGCTCTGAGATCAGACCTGGGTGCCCACAATGTTGGTGTTGCTTTCTGGTGAAGGGGAATTAGATGAATTTTTTTCTAGAATTTTAACTTAGTCACATTATGCTGGGGTTTTTTTTCTTATTATGAGTATGAGGAGATTGAGCTTAGAAAGCAGCAAACAGAACATTAAGCAGTTAGGATGCTGTAAGTTAACCCCTCATAAGCCTAACAGGCATGAGGGATGGGGTTCACCGTGAAGTATGATCAGTTCATTGATCACTACAACAGTGAAGTGCTGATGCAGTGATTTTAAGTGTAAGAAGGCGACCCGGAGTCATATGCATTGTCTTACGGTTCTGCTGCTGAAACTTTGGTGTGGATCATCATTTCCCAACCTTCTTTTAGCTGAGCTTTGCTTCAGAAAGTCGGAAACATTTGTGCTTCGTTGGTTGCTGTTCCTTGTGGTTCCTTCCATGTGTTGCTGTCCTGGGGCTGCCACGGCCTCTCACCAGTGCCGCAGTGAGACTCAAACTATAAACCCTGTTAAACTCATCTGACTTGGTCCAGAGCCGCTGGAGTACCTTGCACTGCCCGTTGTTTTGTGTGCCAGTCCAGATCTGGCAATGTCTTTTTTTCCTCCCTGCTCTGTATCTCAGCCTTAGTTGTCTCATCCTTCAGAGCTGAGATATTTGCTCTGGGCATTCTGCTTCCAAGGCTACCTGTTTGCTTTTTGTTCATTAAGTTACTTGGTGGCTTGAGATATGTAATCTTGGTAAGCACATCTAACAGTTAATTCCTCATCTGTTTGAAAATTATGAAATGTTTTGATTGAGAAATAATAACTTGAAGTAAAAAAGACCTGAGGGAAGCTTAATATTAAAATGAATAAGCTGTCATTCCTTGGACCTGGTGTACTTGTATTAAATTCCACTGAGATATAAACTCTGATTTTTATTGAGGTGGTCAAATCTGGATCGTTCTGTTTAGCTTTATATCCAACAGACAGCTCAGCAGATGCCAACCCTGCCTGTACTTGCACGGAGCAGTGGCGCCATTGGCAGAACTGGGGGTTCTTGTTGATTGTGGAGCTTTGGGAGGAGCAGGGGCATGCTGGTAGCTCAGGTAGTGTCAACTTCTGACCTTTTATCAGAGCTGTTCCTCAGAGAAGGGAACAATAGCCAGGGGATTTCTCTTCCTCTGTGGTTCTGGGCTGCCAAAAAAGGTGGTGGTGATGACCTGA
This sequence comes from Phalacrocorax aristotelis, assembly GCF_949628215.1. Lineage (NCBI taxonomy): Eukaryota > Metazoa > Chordata > Aves > Suliformes > Phalacrocoracidae > Phalacrocorax > Phalacrocorax aristotelis. The sequence goes on along the minus strand of NC_134284.1, from coordinate 31,216,823 downwards.
GGTGATCAGAGATATGTGTTAACAGCAGTCTTCTCTGATTTTATCGTTAAATAATTCATTGTTCCTGCTGGCTGAAGGACCAGAAGAAAGGGAAGTTTGGTCTCCAGTAACTTTGGCTTCAGCCCAATTTGAAATGGCTACAGCTTGGACACAGTTCAGGTCAGTGCTAAAGAGAACAAAACACTGTGGATCATTTGAATACACTTCTAATGGTATTAAATATGTTATCCTCATGGTATTAAGTATGTTCTGTACATTTTAAAATTAAAAACCTCCCAAGAGAATGTATTTGAAAGGGTAGATATACATGTGACTGTTCAGAGTAGTTTTTAAATACTGGAAATATATTGGCTTTCATTTGAAAGTTCATGTCATCGTATCTGGGTTTTGTTCTTCCTGGCTTAGGATGTATAGAGAAACAGGCAGCGTTATAGGAATGCCCAAGTTCTCTACCACAGGCCTGCGGTGTCAGCGCGTAACCACATTTCACATCAGCAACCCTGTTTGTTGCGTGGATGAGTGTGCTGGCTGCGTTGCTGCCAAAGGCAACTTCACTTTGCTAAAGGTCTGTTGGTCATTTGAACAAACTCTTAATTAAATAATCTGTATTTATATCACTTCATGTACATGGGTATCACGGTGATGTAATGTGGCACTGATACTTATTAGTGCAGTAATAAGATCCCAGCCACAGTAACTGAATCCTGAGTGAATTATTCCCCTTAAAGAAGATGCTAGGAAGAGGATGCAAGTCTGATATAGCGATCCAGAGGAGGATACTCTCGTTCTCTTGGCTCTTAAGATCCTTGTTAATATGAAAATATGGGCAAGACTGGTAGATGCTTCTTTAAAAAAATAAAAGTGAATGAACTGCCAACAGCAATCCAGGGTCTTGTTGGTTAGCTTCCCATGTCTTTCCAGACGGCATGAAGATGTGGGTCTTGAATTTTTATGGTGGTGTTAGGAGTTAGCATGCCTGACGTGCAGTCTGGGAAGATCACAGAGTGGTAGGGGCAGATGTGTACCTATTGCAGCTCAGCGTCTCTCAGGTGCACATAAAACTCCGTTTTGTGGCAAGGATGATCCCTCAGTACTGTGTTTCTCGGGGCATCATAGCAGAGAGAGCTTTGTCTCCTGTGATGTGTGGTCCTGAGTTGCTCAGGAAAGGAAAGAAGGAGCCAGGAGGAGTTGCTCTGACAACAAGCCATGGTGGTCAGGGTCTCTTGCCTCAGGCCATGACTTGGCTGCCCTCGTGAGCTGGTTGCCCTAGGAAATTACCTCCTGCACCTGTGTGCTTGACACCTGACTGTAAATTGCATATAACTATGGAAGGCTTTCACTGCCACACTGGTGTGTAAGAAAAACCTGCTATTGGAAAATAATCAGAGCTGTTAGACTCTTTTTTTCTATTAATTTTTGTATGTTACCTCTTGTTTCATTTTGACATAACATTGCTTAAATTCTTGCTAATAATACGCCTGCACCACATACGGCTGTGCTGAAAGCAAATCTTGAAAAATGCCTGCTTTGTGGAAAATATTGATTGCAAATGTACGTTCCTTTCTAAATGCGTGAAATACAGTTACTTTTATAAAGAGCTTGTATTTGTGCTTACGCACCTGTCCCCATGAGAAAACATTCAAATACATAGCCAGACTTCAAAATGGCTTGCAAAATAAATCGGAGAATGTTTTAAATCTGTTTTCTTCCTGTTTTGAGTCAAGTCAGGGTGTTGTCCAGGGATGCTGCTTCTGAGGAGAGTTTGTTTGGGGCATTATTATTTGCAAAGATAGGTAACGTTTATATGCTCTAGGAGAGGATGGGGAGTGCTTCAGCTGAAGAACTGTGATGCAGCTGCAGGGGTGTAGGCAGCGTTCCTTCTTTAACAAAACAAAAGCTAAAGGGCCCCTGCGCTTGTGGACCTTAGAATCAGGCTTTTTAAAAATATTTTTAGAGGTTTGAAGACACAAGTGAGGTACCAATCCAAACATTTTTGAGCATGTAGGACACCTTAAATCAAGTCTGGCCCCAGAGCCTTGCTGGTAACGGCTGTAGCACTGATTTAGTATGCTTAGGTCACCGTGAAATGGGTCATGCTCAGTGCAGACGGGCAATTAAGGAGGAAGTCTTGTAAGTGTGGTGGTGCGTCTGTGGATGCGCTGGGGCCCTGTGCTGGAAGCACTGCGGCAGCCAGAGCTCTGTGAGCTGTGTCAGGGTTTGTAAAATGAAGCACTGTGGCTTGCCTTTGCTCTAAGTAATGATGCCAGCACTTCCCGAGGGACCCATCTGCAGTAGCCCGTAACGTTTATTGCGCGTTACTTTCTTGAAGTGTTCTTTTGGTTCCCCTGCAGGTGGAAAACGAGTGTGTACCATCTGGCCTGGTTAAGTCCTTCCATGGTGCTGCTCAGCTGTAGAGATGACTCTTATGTAAATAGGAGTAGTCATAATTACCAGGGGAGGTTATCTAAAAACATCAGGTGGCTTTATTTTTAAAAGCAGCCTCTTATGTGCCTCAGATGGGCTGACTTCATGGTTGGTGGGGTTAAGTAGTCATTAAGAAGACCTTGTGTTCACTTTCCATTTGTATGATCTATTGCCGATTGCTCTGATTGTGCACTGAGAAAGTTTGATCAATTATTCAGCAAGGGCTTGAGTCTAATCTGTCTTGGGTCTGAGAAGACATTAACTCTACAAACTGGTGCTTTTAGTTGCTGGTTAGGCACTCAGACTTTGTACTGACTGTCCTTCATGTAGTTTTGGGAGATGAATTCCCACTCAGGAGGATATAATTATCAACCGTTTATGTATGTACTCAACCTATTACAGTGTCTGTAAACACATCCAACTAGGCAGGTTTTAAGCAGTCATGGATACTATGATAGCTGTGCTATCCAGAATGGACTTCTTGGATATCTTGCTTTTTATGTGTAAGATAGACTGATTTTATGTTGAAGGGTTAAGTGAGTGGGTAAACAGTCAGTTAAAATTGCCAACAGCAATGTTATCCATCAGCGGTGTGACCAGCTGCAGGACTCCGTTAAAGCAATGAAAAGTGAACTTTTTGGCAGCTTTCTCTATGCATATGAGGGAGACAAGGTGCCATCTGTGAAGTCTCGAGAAGAGCAGCTCACAGGAATCAAAATGGAGAAGGCTAGGAAGGGAGTTAAAAGAGTATGGGTAGATTGCAAAGTGCATAACCATGCAGATATACAGAAACTAAGATGTTTCCTCTGTGTGAAACCCCAGAGCAAGTTCTGAGACAACAAGATGCCCTGATTTTAGGCCAAACAAAATTAAGAGCTGTGCTTTTAGCCATGTTGAAGTTTCAGCTGATTCACAAGATGTACAGTGAGAGCACTGGAAAGGCATGCCAAGATCCAGTGTGGATGGAAAGGGAAGCCTGGAGTGGAGGCAGAGCTGTGGGTCATGAACAAACAGAGACCAAGACTGGAAGTAAGGTGGAAAGTAGAAAAAGAAAGAATAGGTCTCCTGGGAAGCTCAGGGAGATGGGGAGGGTGTAGAGGAGGATGGGAAGATCATATAAAGGAACAGTTGGAGGTGTGAAAGGAGGGTTGCATAAGCCAAGAGAGGATATGATATCAAGAACAAAGTGTATGGTTGCATCAGAAGCAACTGACAGGTTGAGGAGGATGTGTTGGCTGAGGAAGGGTATCGCTCTCCATATGCAAACACAAACTCACACTTATTCCTTCCTCTGCTTGTGGGGGCACAGCTGCATTGTGTGCACGTGTGGAGCAGCTGGATGGCATCCTTTCATTAAGACAGTCCTGATTTCTGGCTTGGAATATATTGTACAACGCTCCCTAGTGAGAGGAGTGCAGGGCGTCCGAGTGGCACTGGCGAAGGGCAAAGACGGAATGGGGCTGGTTTATTTTCATTCTTAGGGTACGTCTCACCATTCTGACCCATCCGTTTCACAAGTAACTTTCACCTCTCTCTTGGCCCCATGCAGGAGACGTGGCTGGGACTTGTGCTCAGCATCAGTCCTTGCTCTGCTGCTGGTTTCTTTAGACTGTGGCATTTTGCTTCCCGTTCCTGTATCTGTTTCCCTTTGCTGTTTCTGTAGTGCTCTGTAATGAAATGTGTGATATATAAGCTAGGTGTTATTATTACCTATATTATTATTGTTTATTAATGAGCTTTTGTAACTCAAATGTACAAGATACCGGGTGCCTCCAAAGAGTGAGGGTCAGCCTTAATTAACCTTTATTGGCTTTGACGGGGTTTGAAAGCATCTGGGAACTTGCAGATAGTGCTTAATCCTAGAGCTGGCAGACATGTTTTTAGATGGCTGGTGTTTTAAAAAATACAGTTTTGAGAATACCGAACCTCCTTATTTTGGTCAAGAAAAAGAGTTCGGAAACACTTAAGCATTTCTTATGAAAATGTGGAAAAATAAGAACGTGGTTTACATCTCAGAAGTGTCTAGAGAGCATGTTCAATGATGTATACAAATTAAAAAAAAATGTCCCAGATGACTCCCATCATGTCACCCTGAGAACCAAGTGCTTGCACAGTTGAAACAAAAATGTTTGGTGACCGAACCAAAACCCAGTAATTTTTCCACAGGTCTACTCAGCCCTTTGCGATATCGCACTGTGATTGAAAGAAAAGAGCTTTCTGAAATAAGGTAGTGCTCTTTGGTGTGGTACTTTCTCTTTTCCTAAGCATTAGTTCTTCAAGTGGTGGTGGGATCCTGCAGATAGAGGGCATCTGCACACTGCTGATTCCTGCTGGTATTGTGAATTTGGTTAGAAGATAAACATTTAAGCCACTTTTAAAAAAAGGTACTTATTGGGATCTTGTTGTCTATAGCAAGCGATTTGTAATAGTTTTTTCTCTTTTTCAGTATTTAGTTTTGCTCTGAGAGAGACAAGGAAGTGAGGCTTGCAGCGAAGAGTAAATCTCAGAAGCGGCCAGTCGAGGTCACAAGCCCTGCCAACAAACAGACCTGGGAGGAGGTGGCAGCTCCTTGGCCTGGTACATAAAGGTCTGTGGGTGCCTTGTGGGCGCTCCCTTTCTGCAACATTTGCCTGGTTTGCTCATTGCAGGCTGTTCTGATAGTTTGCGCTGTTTAAACAGCTAAAGCGAATTATTAATTAACTAATGAACACACAGACCTAGTTCACAGACAGGCGCGTGTGTGCCTCAGGTATTTGTGCACTGGCCAGGGGTGCATGGCTTGCCTGGGAAGCAGAGAGGGGAGCAGTGGCCTGCTGTGCTCTGCACTGCCATGCGGCTGGCTGGAAGAGGTTGCAGCATCCAAAGGGATTTTGCGGTGTTTGCTCTTTACCTCTGTGTTTTATGATTTCAGGTGGGATTGTAGTCCCTGATGCAAAGATCTCTGGAGCTTTGCAGGGTCTGTGTTTTGCTAAGATATGGAGACCTGTCCTTTTTAATGGGCTTTTTAAGAAAGCATGACTAAGATACCTTATTGTCTGCAGTGTCTGTGTGTTGGCTGCAGATACGATATACCTGCTTCCTTAAACGTGTGTCTCAAAGGCTTTAGAGGTGCTTTAGTGGTTTTAGACCAGGCACTTTGCTGGTTTTGTGGTGAGTTGTCACTGAAATTACTTGGTCGGTGTTGTGTTTACTTTCTCTTTAGAGCTAACAGTGAACTACAGGCAGCCTCTCTTAGCCGTCGGTATAAATTGCTGTTTGTGCATGGGATGTGTAGATGAGGTGTGCCTTGCAGTGCAGGAGAAGGTTAGGCACTGACATTGCTGGCCTGATGGGTGGAGGGGAAAGGGATTTTTTTACAGTGGGTTAACATACTATTAGTAAGTAAGAGCCAGGACAGTCATTGGTAGGAGGCTCTGGCTAGTCATGCTCAAGAAACACAGGTTTTAATAAAACTGCAGGTAGAGAGTTTGTGATTTCTGAAGTTCTGAGGTTATAAATTGGAGAAAAGCATGGGAAGAGGAGTAGGGGGGAGAGGACAGACACTGAGCTGAAGGAGAGGTGTTTGGAGAAGACAGATACTTGCTTCTCCCAGCAAAGATCTCCTTCAGTGAAATTAAGGTGAGGGTCCTGCCTATAGGCTGGACTAAAATGTGTGTGGTAATAAATGTGGTTTTCCATTATATTTTCACATGTGTCTCCAAACCAAGTAACTGTGTTGTTTAATGTTTGTGTTGTTGTAAATAAATGGCACAACTCAGTTGGCTCCATTTCTGAGAATTATTTCAGAAATAATCTCAGTCATGAGACTTTCCATTCCTAAGGACAGAGCAAGCCTTAAAAATGGAGAGTGGGATTCTCTGGCATCATGAAGCATCCCAGGAAAGTTAAAACATACCCACACAGTAGCAAAGGCACTGCTTGAGTTGATTTGGGGGATGTTAGTGCAGGACTTCTGTTGGAAGGAGGCTTGTCTTTTGATGACAAGTGCTAGTTGGAATATTTTTGCACTTATCAGAGCTGTGGGTAGAGTATCTTGATGTCAGGAGTTTTGAGTGAATTGCTGAGAAGATGTAGTAATTTTCCTATATTGAAGCTGGGTTTTTGGTTGGGGTTTTTTTTTTGCTTGGTTCGGTTTGGTTTTGGTTGGGGTTTTTTGGGGGGTTTTGGTTTTCCACTCTTTTGTACTGGACAAAATGAGCCTAAAACTTTTCATCAGACAATGGCAGAGGGGGGTGAAACACTGCCTGTTCTAGAGTGGGTCTGTCTTCTCTGTTGTTTCCTAGTGGCTCTTTGGAACCAACATTTTCTGTCAATAACTTTTTTTGAAAATACTTAGGAAGCTTCATTATTTGAAGCCCGTTTTTCATAACATGCTATGGTTACCCTTTGTGCTTAAAAACTTTGAGTCAGCCCTGAAGAACAACACAATCACCATAAAAATCATGCACAAAATGTTTGATGTGTGGGAGGTTTCTGTCCTCTTTCTTGTTTTGCAGCAGTTGAAATCCTCTGAGTTTCTTTCCAGAGAAACAGATGAAAGGAAAGAAGGCATTTTTTTCTTACTGCCACAAGGATTAGAAAAGTTATTTGTTATAACAGCTGAGATTCTCACCTCATCATTTGCTTCAGGATCCATACATTTAGGTAAAATGCCTATTATTGTTCGATGAAAGCTTAGATTTTAGTTGGTGAAGTTGTGATAGTTGTTGCATATAAACAACCCTTTAAAAATCATCCGTGCTCCATGAAGCGTGGGTATAGTTACAAGTTGTTTTATTTTCCAGTTGCAAAAATGACTTTAGAAGTTCTGTTCCTTTGACCCTGCAATTATATTCATCAGTGCTCGTGTGGGTCATGCAGCTGTGCAGGAAGCCCTGCTGAGAAATGAGTCCAGGCACTTCTGTTGCTGTACTTCAAAGTAAATGCTTGTTAAGGTTTTACTGAAGCTGTAATAGATGAGATGTACAAATGCTCACAGCATTTTGCAGCAGTGCTTTGGCTTTTGTTCTGCAGTTTGAATTACTTGATTTGTTACCTGCATTTCAGTATAAAATTAATAAGTGTTCCCCCCTTAATTTGGATTTTCTATGGTTGTATATGGTGTATCATAGGCTTTTCAATGGAAGCAGAGTGCATTTCATGGTGCTGAAGTCAGAAAACAGCCTCTAAACAAATTAAGGTGTATTCCTGTTGCCCTAATTTATGTTGGGAAGTTCTGCCATGTTTTTTAAGGCAGAGGGAGGATGAGGGATCTGACAGCCTGCAGGCTTTTCTGTCGTTGCTGTTCATGATGCTGTGTATCAAGGATGGTCAACCTGCCTGGCTCCAGGAGCACATGCCAGTGTTTTCATGCAGCTGAGAACTATATGATGTGCACCTGATGTCATGGAGAGCCATAGTAAGGGACACTTAATGGGTGGGAAAATACAGTGATCCCACCACTCAGTCTTCACAGAATCGCAGAATCCCAGATAGGAAGGGATCTCAGGGATCATCTAGTCCAACCTTCTTAAGAAGAGCACAGTCTAGACAAGATGGCCCAGCACCCTGCCCAGCCGAATCTTAAGTATCCAACATGGCCGAGTCAACCCCTTCCCTGGGGAGATCATTCCAATGGTGACTGTCCTCACTCTGAAAAATTTCCCTCTCGTGTCCAATGGGAATCTCCCCAAGAGCAACTTGTGTCCATTCCTCCTTGTCCTCTCCATGTGACTCCTTGTTTGCATCTGATGATCTTCTCATTTTGGCCCAAATACTGGCAACTTCCCACCTTTTTGATTACCCAGGAACCCTATGGCTGGCCACAAGATCTGGGGGTGTTCAAAATGACAAAATGCTCCAAAATGACCAAAGAGTTATAATCTAGTAAAGAAAAATGGAAAGTGCTACCCTGAAGGAGGAGTCCTCAAACTGATCGTTGTACTGGCTACGCTGATATAACTCAATGTGTCCTGGTTTGATGATGCTCTTGGATTTCCTGTTTATCACTGGGACATGCTGTAGTGTGTGCTGCGATGGTCAGGAGGGGCAGAACAGGCAGGAGATGTGCTGTTCCCCGCCACTCTGAAAATTGGTTTATGTGTGTCAGAATGGTATCTTTCAGGCCCTGTGAGGAGGTCAAGGTGACAGTGTTGCCACGTGCTCCAAAACCACGACCCAGGCCTCGCAAGCCCCTAAGCTAATGTTAAAAAATCAGTAGTATCAAGTCTCAAAAAGAGCACACATCTTGACTGACCTTTAGTCTGCTCACCTCTGGTTTTCAGGTATTTCTTCTGCAAACATGTGAGCTAGAAACAAAAATATAAAACAAAGCTGAGTTTCTCTTTTGTGATGACATGGTTCCAAGTGTTACAGAGTTAAGAAAAACACCAAATAACTCCAGTATGATAGCAACTCTGGCAACAGAGCTGCAGGTCCTTCCTTTTGGGGAAAAGGATTAAGGGTTTCCCAATATACAGTCTCAGAGAGGAGGAGGAGTGATTCTTGTGAGCCTATTTGTTTTTAGTGCTTCCTCAGCAAGACCTGTGCAGGACATGTAGTCACATATTTGCCCTGCTGAAGGCACAAGGACAGACCTCCAGAGCTATTCTTCTCCCCATTTGCTTTCCTATTGCTTTCTTGCTTTTTCCCAGTTCAGTTCTTTACTCTCCTGAACTTTCCCTGTCTCCTGCCTGGCAGAGGGACGCTGTCAGAGCTTCTGCTGTTGCCTTGGTTTGTGTTTTTGTCTCCCTTGACACCAGGGGAAGGAGAGCTGTGTAGAGCTGGCCCCTAGGAGAAGGAGATGGAGCACTTGCTCATATGGTGTTGCTCAGCAGCCCTTGCCTGCTGGGAGTCACCGAGCACCATTCCTTGCTGAAACCAGTAGATGAGTCATAGGCAGTCTGGGACTTCTCGAGTTCATTTTGAGCTTTAAATCTATGACTAGATGGTTCCAGAGTTGGGGCAGTGGAAAATTAGGAGTTGTGCTTGGCATAGTCACTCACGAGTTAGAGACGCTGGAGGAATATTTCATTCTGAGATGCTGCAGCAAGATTGATGATGAGCTCTTGTCAGACTGTAAACAGAATAGTCACACATTACAGAATCATTAAGATTGGAAAAGATATCTAAGATCATCAAGTCCAAAAATCAACCCAACACCCCCAGACCTCCAAAATCATGTCCCCAGGTGCCACATCTACATGTTTTTTGAACACCTCCATGGATGGTGACTCCACCACCTCTCTGGGCAGCCTGTTCCAATGCCTCAACACTCTTTCAGTGAAGACATTTTTCCTAATATCCAATCTAAAGCTCCCCTGATGCAACTTGAGGCCATCTCCTCTTGTCCTATCACTAGTAACTTGGGAGAAGAGACCAACACCCACCTCACCACAACCTCCTTTCAGGTAGTTGTAGAGAGCAATAAGGTCTTCCCTCAGCCTCCACCAGGCTAAACAACCCCAGTTCCCTCAGCTGCTCCTCAGAAGACTTGTTCTCCAGTGGTCAGTCAAGTGTCTCCATGGGAAACCCTACAGCCTGCAGCTTGAGTGTGAATCCCTATAAGTCAGTCAATATGAAACGCGGAGCAGCATAGTGTGGAGATGTACCCCTTTCTGAGACTGGAAAGAGGAGCCCTCAGGCTGCTGAACTGTTGCCCGTGTTCTCAGCAGTTAGCATCAGCAGCCACTGGAACAAGTCAGGATTGCCTTGTGTCAGGTAACTCGCTCACTAGCACACGATGGTGTTGTGCTCCTTTGGTGTTTCTCTTCGGTTCATTGAGCATTTAAATGAAGCAGCTTCATCACAGTGTACTGAGAGTTATTGTGCTCCAGGAGGCCTCCACAGGCTAGGGCAGTGTGGATGCTGGGGTTCAGATCTGTCTAGGCAAACCAAGGCCTTCCGCTCAGGGCTGTCCTGTCTTGTAGCCATAGCCACACAACTGCTGGAGGGAAGGTGCTCTCCGCTTGATCTTACACGGTGCTTCCTCTCTTTGGTAATAGATAAGCTCATCAGGAAACGTAGGCAGAAGTTTTTGTGTTATGGGTTATGGTAAGGATTAGGTATGAGGGAGTTCTGCTGATTTGGTTAATGCTGTCACGGTTTTGGTGAGCAGGTGGGTGCCTGGGGAACTGTAATGCAAAAATGTCAGATCCCCTAGGATTAGGTGTCAACTGACTGATGATTTTGAGGACTACAGTTTTGAATCTGGCACCTAAAAATAACAGTTGCGTGGGACTTTGTCACTGATTTCCTTTGAGAATCGACCCTTTTCTGAGAACTTTAACTTTGGGATTCTGTTGGCATTCAATTCTAGTATGTAAATACTCATTCACTGAATCTCACTCTTATGCGCTCTGACCCCTGTGCCTCCCTGTAGCACATACAGTGTAGCTTCAGCTAATGGGATGACAATAGGTTACATGATGTGTAGCAGGGTGAGGAGTGTAAGGCCTAAACTGTGGTTAGCAACATGTTTGTACTGTGATAATCACAAGGTAGCAGCTGTCTTGCCCTCTCTTTTTCTTTTTCTTTTTGAAATCTACTCCACTTGTTTTATAATTACTTGGGCTCATCATGAAGGTAAAAATAGCTTCTCTATTTAAAGAGAACAGATGGTTTTTCTAATGGTTTTTCCTTAACATTGAATGAATTGTGGCTGAGTCAGAAACTGCCAGCCCAGAAACGTATGTTTTCATTAGAAAGATACTTGATTAGGTTAATTGAGTGTGATTCAATGTGATGTACATTTGGCCAACTTAAAAGCTTTCCAACTTTGTCTTGGACGGAGATAACAGTATCTCAGTGTTTGCCGTTTGCTCAGTAGTTTCCAAATTCATTGCCTAAAGAGTAACAAAACATTGAGGGGACACTACTGAATTAGTGGAGGGAATATAATCTTTTGTGTTAAAAACAAACAAACAAACAAACAAACAAACAAACAAACCGAACCCAAACCCAAACAACGCCCCCCAACCAAACCAAACCCACAAAACAACCTACCCCCATCCCCCCGCCCCCCCCTTTTTTTTTTAGAACAGTGCAAACAGGGAATGTATACTTCAGTCTTGTCCAGACATAAAACTTGCATGGGTTTAATTGTGGTAATGTTGCATATACAATATGTTTAGCAAGGTGTGTGTCTTCCCAAAGAGCACACACCTGTTTGTCATTGTGATAGGCCTGAGAACAGAGGTGAGATTCAGTGTGAGACACAGGCAATGTGAAGGTGTGTGGTAGGCATCGAAGCTCCCATTACAGTTAATGGAGATCTAGTCAGGACAGTCCATGAAGCTGGAGACTGATTTGTCTCACTGTGAAGCAGGCTGATAGCAAGTGCTCAGCTGAGTGGCTCTCTGAGCTTCCCGGGCTGTACTGAGTGGCGATCCACTGACCGTGATGGGAGCGGGGATGCCTAGTGCACACCTGCCTACAGGAGACTGGGTTTTGGTGTCTTCATTTTGAACTGAGGCTTGCCATTGCTGTAAAATCCACGTGGCAGCTGCGTGCCTGTAGCTCCAAGAAGCTGGTGCTGAAAGACAAAATTCAGCATGTCCAGATATTCCTGAGGATGGAGGGGTGGGGAGGAGGATGGGGGTGAAGATGGGTAAGCCAAAAGAACCTAACACTTTCAGAAGGACTGGGAAGCATTTTAAACACCAGGACACGTTTGTCCATTCACATCTTGTTCCTGAGAGTGAGGTCTTTGCCATCATTACTAAATAGCAAACTCCTTCCCACTTCCATCAGAGAGGGTTCAGGAGAACAAGCTGAGTTCAAACCCAAACCAAGAGACAGCTAAAGGCAGTCATGGGGACCCAGCCTCGACGAGGCAGGCAGAGAGGGTAAACTGCAAACTTTGCATTTGGGAACTCCCTGTGTCATGAGATGGAGCAGGAACTTGGTTACACTGAGCCTTGCTAAGCTAAAGACTTCAAGGTTGTGTTTGTGATACCCAGGATAGTGTGCCTTTTAGCAGATGAGTCATCTTTTCTGTCTTTAATAGAAAAAGTGATAGAAGGTCCCCTGGGCAGCTCCAGTTGTTCACACAAGGTGCTTTACTTAGGCCATGGTGTGAGTTTAATGTGCTGTAATTTCCATGCAAGCTCAAGCCTCGTGGGACAGGGTACAGCAGAGATGATGTGGAGCTTGGAAAACAGGCAAACTTAAGGGAGCAACCTTAAAACCCCAGAATCTTGACTCTTACGATGTTTGCTGGAGACTGAGGAGTCATCATGCCTCCTGGAGACCTCAGTCCTCTTCCAGATGCTGACACGTAGCCAGACAAACTCTTAAGAGCCATGTTCTGTGCCCCTATCCTCTGTGCCTAGGAATGGCACACACAAAACACAGTCCTTGATGCTCCCACTGCCATCCAGCAGCTGGTCGGGGCAGTGTCCAGGACCATCTTCTAGTGATCCTTCTTTTCCCATGGCTGCATAAGACTTAATATAATCTCCAGGCTCTTTGAGAGGGGTCCCGACAGTCCTGGCTTTGTAATCTGCAGCATGTCTTTTAGCAACTAGGCAGCCTTTTTTTTAATTTTTCTTCCCCATTTTCCCCAGAGCTCCTTACTCCTGCTCCCTTTCTCCCAACTGGTTCAAGAGGCTGAGACCTTCTGCAGAGCTGAACTCACTATTAGTGCTGTGGTGCTGAGAAGATCAGCAAGTCAGCTGATAATGGACAGCAGGAGACTGGCTCAGCCGTGTCCCTGTGTTCTTTCAGGGGTACTTCACGTGTGTGTACCTTCAGGCACGTATCCATTACGTACTTGAAATGAATCATTTACTACGGCATTTGTGCAATTTGACGTGGACAGTGACAAATCAAACAAGGTGGATTCTGTCCTTATTTCATGCCCTTTTTGTTCCTTCTTTAGGCTCCAAGTGATTTTTAGGGTGTAAGCCATCTCTTACTGTGAGCTTGTTAGGGATTCCTGAAATCACCGACAGTCTTTGAGCACTGTTCGAGTCCAAAGAATGTATTTGTGTATTTCAAAATGAGAAGGCAGATGTCACATGTTGGGACAGTGTGTGGGGCTGCTCAGATCTGTAACTAGTAGGGGTGAAGCAAGAGGTCTGAAATGATGTGTAGAAGATGCTCTACCAACCCCAGTACAGAAGGACGAAATGTGTCTGGACCACATCCTGCTACAGGGTTGTTAGGATGTGGTATCGGTGGAAGGTATTTGATGTAGTTTATGTGTACTAGGGTTAAGGTATGTTTTGTCCCCTCCTTGCCAGCTTAAAAATGGAAAAAAATGATGGTGGTTGGCTGCCTGCAGATGGATATGTATATATAGTAGTGAGCTGTGTTGGGGAATCTTTCATTATGAATTTAGAGAGAAAAGAACTGAAACTAATTTAAAATCAAAACAAAGCGCTCATGGGAGCAATATCCAGCTATCTGCAGCACTGCACAGAGTTTGAATGCAGCAGGTCTGAGTGCAGCAATTTTCCATCTTGCAAGGAGCTGGGTAGATTCTTTGTCCTGTGATCTGAGTTACGGGAATAGTTGTGGCTTTTGGGAAGGGATCAAGTAAGAAGAAAAGACAATATTTGTTTTTACCTTTGTTAGTATCTTTATTTCTGTAGGATATCAAGATACTGATATTGAAAGTCCCTCCTAAAATGCAATGTCTTATTTTATAGATATGCCTTTTAAAACAGAGGAGGGGGATTAGGAGGAAGATGTTATCCAAAATAACACTGAGAACCACTTGAAGAGTCTTAATTATTGGCCGTCCTTCATATCTGGTAGACAGCACTCCCCTCTGTGATGTCTTTAGAGCCAATTTTGTGAGAATCTGTGTTTCGGTGCTGGAATGAGAAAGTGAGAGACTCTAGAGGGCAGTGCAGCACCCCTGTGATATGAGTACTTCCAGGGTTTTATTCATAGCAATCTTACTCTGCAGGATGGTTGCTTAAAATAGGTAAAAATAATACTGAATTAAGTAAAAGTTTTAATTATTATTTCACAGGAAGTTTTGAGTAATGCAAATTTTTGTACCAAGAAGACTTGACTTTCTTTTTAGAGGAACTTTGAGAATTAGACTGGCTGTACTCGTGTGGAAAAGGTTTTAATCTCCTGAAAAAACTTACAGGATACTTGTGTATGATTTAAGGTAACAAACAAATCCAAATTCATCCTTCCAGTGCATCTAGCAGAGTCCACAAAGGAACTATTTGTTTTCACATTGCTTTCCCCCTCCTCCAGGACAGTCTCATAATGTAACAGCCTTTGACTGGAGGTGCTCTCTGTTTTCCTTGTAGAGAGATAAATCAATAAATCATCATGTCAGCAGAGCACAGCTTGAAGCAAATCTTCCCTGTGCTGGAAGGTTTCTAATTAATTTTAGGTGGGAGCTCAGATGTGGCATACACACACATCTACAGATAGTATTACAAGGCTGCATTCAAAATGACAGGGTGTTGATTCAGTATGTCAAGCTGCTCTTAAGGATGTTGAGCCACAACCCAGAGGCTGCTTATGCTGTCAGAAGGAGTTGGTAGCTCCTTGCTACCCAATAAACAGTTTATGTGCAGCTGGGTGATTATCTAATGAGCATTTGGCATGGATTTTTGCTCTATGAGAGAGTTCACATCTCCAGCCTGTGACCTTATATGTCTCTGCAAAGTGAACCGAAATCCAGATCTTGCAGCACACGAGACCTGTGGAACCTGTCATCCTCTGAGCACTTGCTTGCTGCGAGTTAAATTGGGGAATCACACTCAGATGCCTCCACTTCTCTTTAGAAGGGTGCACGTGGACGTGCATGTGTGCACATGTGCACACACTTGTGTTGAAGGATGTTTGGATGGTGCACTTGGCTTACATGACCCTCTTCTCCTGATAGCTCTGAAGCAAATAATAGGCACATACAGTAATATCTGCTGTTTTACAGCCATCAGCAAGGGTTGCTGCTCTGTCTTCACTGTCCTTCTGGAGGTGCCACAGGCTGCCTTTCACTGAGGGCGTGTGCAGCACCTGCCCGCTGCTCACACAGGTACACGTACTAGGGATGTGCACAGAGTCAGGGCGTCGTTCACGTTGCAGGTCCCTTCAGTGATGGGCATTGAGGAGTCAGTGCTGAAATCCAACCGACAGGTGCCCAAGCAAGGATGGTGCTACCATCACTCTGTAAGTCAGTGGATGATAGATTTCTGTTAACTTTCACAGTAGCAATGCTTTTTCCACATTAAAATTGGCTGCCTTTCACAGGAGGAAAGAGAAGATGATCCCAAATAGTTGCTCTGGGTGCATGCAAAAATCTGCGTGTAGGCTCAGCATTAAACAACTGACTCTCCTTTGCCCTACATTGTTTCTGTTTAGGGACTTTGTCTTCCAATAATGTAATGACATACAGCTGCTACCTTATATACGTTACAGAAATCATATAGCGCATCCCTGTGCAAAGTGTTTTTAAGTTTCTTTGATGCTTTTGAAATACGTATTTGTTTGTTTTCTAAGTAGAGTGCACCTAGTTCATCTGTGCAAATTAGAGATGATGATAGGAAAGAAGAGCTGTGGGAAACAGAGACAGGACTTCACATGACTGAGCTGAAAAATAAGATGCAACATGCTCTCACTTCAACCTGAGTGAAGAAAAATCGCTTATACGTACTTGCTGAATAATAACGTTTTAAAAAGTAGAGTTTTCCCTCTCACTTTTATCTGCTTGCTTTATTTTCTTTGGTTCTGCCTTTAAAGAAAAGGTATATGAGACCTAGAATGCCACAGTTCTGCCATGCCTTTTCTCTTGTTGCAGCAATACCTCTCTACCCTCTCTCCAGTCTTTGGAAGCTACAGGTGTCTAAGGCTGGAGACAACACCCTGTTGCAAAGGGGGCTGTTACAGTGGAGGGGTTGCAGACTGTTTAAGGGGATTTCCCTGCTCCTCTGCCTTCCACAGGGCCATGCAGTGTTGACAGCGGGCAGAAGACTTGGCTCCAGCCACTGTGTGACGTGGCTCAGGCCCTCAGCTCCCAGCTGTGACGTGCAGGAGTCTCCTGCACTGGCTCCTATAGGGAAGATGCTGTAGTTGGGAAGCATGGCTGCAGACTGATGATTGAACAGCACAGCGATACCAGGGATGTGTTGTGCTGCCGGGAGCGCGATGAAGGTACCTGTGCTTTGTCAGTGTACATGCAATGTCGTTATGTTTTTGTTTGATATGGTCTCTTCCAGACCACTCCAATGCACTGCCTTCTTTCATTTTCTTCCCCTCAGATATTGTCCTTGGCCTTCTCTGAGCCCAGCAGACTTTCCTCGCTAGGTTTCCTTCCTTCAAATTCCAGGTCTGCCTGAGCCTGAAGTCAGGGGCAGGTTTAGCGGCAGAGCAGGTATGCATCAGTCCGATTGATTCCCCGCCTAGGAAGTGTGGAGCATGGGCTGGCGGTGGCCCATGGGTTTGTTCAGCTGGCCAGGTGAATTGAACAAACTGCTTGTCGGACCACCTTGGTTTTCAGACACTAAAATGTAGCGTTGTCAAATTGGAGACCTATTGGTAAGAGCCTTTTTGAATCTGACCTGATTGATCTTGATCTTGGATCAATCTGATTGACTACTGAGTGTTGCATAGGTATTGCAGAGATCACTGTTAATTTACATTTGTACAATTAATTTCCCTGTGTGTTTTCTAATTAACTAAGGTGTGACCGTAAAGTGGATTAACAGAATGATACCAAATCCCTGTTCACACCATCTCCTGAATGAAGGTTCTTGTTTCCTCTATGGTTTAAAACTGTGCCACATGTGCTGTCTGACTTGATTTAGATTAGAGAGTATGAAATCAGCTTAATTTTATACTTCTATTATATAAGACTGCTTTGATTTTTGAAGAAGAGAGATTGTGCTGGTGTTGGCTGAGAAGGGGTTAATTCTCCTCACTGTGGGGGTCGGCTACCTTTCCAGCTTCCCGCGCTCTGCCGCGTGGCGTGGCAGGGGGGGCTGGGAGGGGCAGGGCCATGGTGGGGGCGGCTGACCCCGACTGGCCAATGGCAGGTTCATTCCATACCATGTGACACCATGGCCAATATATTGAGGGGGGGCAGCGGCAGCGCGGGGGCGTCGGGTCGGCGGGCGGCGAGCGGCTGCGGCGCGTGCGGTTTGTTCCGGCGGTTCGTTCCCCCTCTCCCCTCCCTTCCCCCCTCCCCCGGGGCTTTGCGCCTCTCGTTGTTCTCCTTTACATTGCATTTCTACTGTTGTTTCTTTTAATTTTAATTATTAAACTGTTCTTATCCCAACCCACAGCGTTACCCTTCTGATTCTCTCCCCCATCTACCGGTGGGGGAGTGAGCGAGCGGCTGTGTGGGGCTGAGCTGCCGCTAAACCACAACGGTCTTTTTGGCGCCCAACGTGGGGCTCGAGGGTTGGAGATAACAACAGCTGCTGGTCACAGCACCATGTTGTCCTTTTTGCAGTTGGTGTTAAAGATCGGTGTTGGTTTGTTGAGTCTGCTGTGTTCTGCTGTGATTAGTAATGTTTTGCCTACAGGATTTGTTATACAAACACTCGTTTTCAGCTTTATCTGGTATTTGGGGTTTTTGCTGAAACCGTTACTGTACTTCAGATACCACCTTGTTGAGGCAATTAGCAATTATACCTCCTCCTCTGAGAGATTTTATATGGAGGAAATACAGAATAATACCTTTGCAACTTTGTTCTATGATGTCTGTGCCTTTGTTACAACAACGTTTTTGTATCTTGAACATCCTTGGGTGGTTAAGGTGCAGTCATTGTTAGTTTTTGGGCATGTTGTTTTGGTTTTGACTAAGCAACTTAAGAATATCACCCAGAAATCTGCCCCGAGGCTTGATAGTTACGAGTGGCAGGGCATGTGGGATAGCATGGGCAAATACCTAGGGCAGTGGGCACCTCCGGTGTTTTGGAGTTTCACCCCCGAACAAGTGCAGAATCCTAAAAAACTATTAGAATATTTGGAGAAAGTATGTTGTTACGCTGGGAGCTCCAGAGAGACACAGATAACTGCAACATGCTGGGGTCTGGCCCATGCATACCGAGCCCTGCTCACCAGTATTCAGTGCCCCCAGGGGGAAGAGAATGTCTCTGGATTGAAATGCAAAGTGACTGGCACTGTAGACAATCCAGCCCTGACGACAGGCACTGCAGCCACTCAAACCCCCACAACAAGTACCGGAGCTAGCTCAGAAAATAAACCCGTACCAGTATTAGTTGCCCCCATACACAAGACGAAATATTGGAAGCGGACATCAACTCGTTTAGAACGGGATGATGAAGAACCAGGGCCATCGCGGGGAGAAGAGGGAGAAGTAATAAATGAAATAGAGACCACCCGATCCCTGTCCTTAAGCGAGTTGCGAGATATGCGAAAAGATTGTAGCCGTCGTTCAGGTGAGCACATTGCCACCTGGCTGCTCCGATGCTGGGGTAATGGGGCCAGTAGCCTGGAACTAGAGGGAAAAGAAGCCAAACAATTGGGATCCCTTTCTGGGGAAGGGGGCGTTGACAAAGCAATTGGAAAAAATCCACAAGCCCTCAGCCTCTGGAGGCGACTCCTGTCTGGAGTGAAGGAAAGGTATCCCTTTAAAGAAGATGTTACATATCGCCCAGGAAAATGGACAACTATGGAGAAAGGCATCCAGTATCTAAGGGAATTAGCTGTGTTTGAGGTGATTTATGGTGACCTGGACGATCAACGGTCATCCAAAGATCCAGATGAAGCTGAGTGCACACGACCCATGTGGCGGAAGTTTGTACAGAGCGCACCATCTTCGCATGCAAACTCATTGGCAGTGATGTCCTGGAAAGATGACGAGACACCAACAGTGGCAGAGGTGATAGATAGACTCTGGGATTACGACACAAATATCTCTTCCTCGCTTGTCTCTGCTGTGGAGAAACTATCCCAAGAGGTCCAGCAACTCAAAGAAGATCTGTCCTACTCCCCACCTCGACAGAGCAGTGTCTCAGCTGTTAGGAATAAGCGTCCTTTGGCTCAAAGAAGGGGATACACACCACGGGCCACCCTATGGTTCTACTTGCGTGACCACGGAGAGGACATGATGAGGTGGGATGGCAAGCCTACTTCGACCCTACAGGCACGAGTACATGAACTGCAAGGAAGAACAGTCACTCAGGGAGGCTCTTCCAGAAAAGCTGCTGCTCCAGTTTCCAGCGAGCAAGTCCCCAGACAGAGGAGTAGAAGCGCAGATTTTATTTCTAAGCGTAATAGAGGGACTCCTGATTCACATTTACAGGAAGTGAGTTGTGACTGCCATGATCAGGACTAGAGGGGCCCTGCCTCCAGCCGGGTGGAGGAAAGGGATAACCGGGCTTACTGGACTGTGTGGATCCGATGGCCTGGCACGTCCGACCCACAGGAGTATAAAGCTTTAGTGGACACCGGCGCACAGTGCACCTTAATGCCATCAAACTATATAGGGGCAGAACCCATCAGCATTGCTGGAGTGACAGGGGGATCCCAAGAGCTAACTGTATTGGAGGCCGAAGTGAGCCTAACTGGCAATGAGTGGCAGAAGCACCCCATTGTGACTGGCCCAGAGGCTCCGTGCATCCTTGGCATAGACTACCTCAGGAGAGGGTATTTCAAGGACCCAAAAGGTTACAAGTGGGCTTTTGGTGTAGCTGCCTTGGAGACGGAGGAAACTGAACAGCTGTCTACCTTGCCCGGTCTCTCAAAGGACCCTTCTGTGGTGGGGTTGCTGAAGGTCAAAGAACAACAGGTGCCAATCGCCACCACAACAGTGCACTGGCGGCAATATCGCACCAACAGAGACTCTCTGATCCCCATCCATAAACTTATTCACCAACTGAGGAGCCAAGGAGTCATCAGTAAGACCAGCTCACCCTTTAACAGTCCCATATGGCCAGTCCGGAAGTCTAATGGAGAGTGGAGACTAACAGTAGACTATCGTGGCCTGAATGAAGTCACTCCACCGTTGAGTGCTGCTGTGCCAGACATGCTAGAACTTCAATACGAACTGGAGTCAAAGGCGGCCAAGTGGTATGCCACAACTGATATTGCTAATGCATTCTTCTCCATCCCTCTGGCAGCAGAGTGCAGGCCACAGTTTGCTTTCACATGGAGGGGCGTCCAGTACACCTGGAATCGACTGCCCCAGGGGTGGAAACACAGTCCTACCATTTGCCATGGACTGATTCAGACTGTACTGGAACAGGGAGAAGCTCCAGAACACCTTCAATACATTGATGACATCATTGTGTGGGGCAACACAGCGGAAGAAGTTTTTGAGAAAGGAGAGAGAATAGTCCAAATCCTTCTGAAAGCTGGTTTTGCCATAAAACAAAGTAAGGTGAAGGGACCTGCACGAGAAATCCAGTTCTTAGGAATCAAATGGCAAGATGGTCGTCGTCAGATTCCAATGGATGTGATCAACAAAATAGCAGCCATGTCTCCACCAACTAGCAAAAAGGAAACACAAGCTTTCTTGGGCGTTGTGGGTTTTTGGAGAATGCATATTCCAAATTACAGTCTGATCGTGAGCCCTCTCTATCAAGTGACCCGGAAAAAGAATGATTTCAAATGGGGCCCTGAGCAACGACAAGCCTTTGAACAGATTAAACGAGAAATAGTCCATGCAGTAGCTCTTGGGCCAGTCCGGGCAGGACAAGATGTAAAAAATGTGCTCTACACTGCAGCCGGGGAGAATGGCCCTACCTGGAGCCTCTGGCAGAAAGCACATGGGGAGACCCAGGGTCGACCCCTAGGGTTTTGGAGTCGGGGATACAGAGGGTCTGAAGCCCACTATACTCCAACTGAAAAAGAGATATTGGCAGCATATGAAGGGGTCCGAGCTGCTTCAGAAGTGGTTGGTACTGAAGCACAGTTGCTCCTGGCACCCCGACTGCCAGTGCTGGGCTGGATGTTCAAAGGAAACATCCCCTCTACACACCATGCAACTGATGCTACGTGGAGTAAATGGGTTGCACTGATCACCCAGCGGGCTCGAGTAGGAAACCCCAGTCGCCCAGGAATCTTGGAAGTGATTATGGACTGGCCAGAAGGCAAAGATTTTGGATTATCACCAGAGGAGGAGGTGACACGTGCTGAAGAAGCCCCACTGTATAACAAACTGCCAGAAGATGAGAAGCAATATGCCCTGTTCACTGATGGGTCCTGTCGCCTTGTGGGAAAGCACCGGAGATGGAAGGCTGCTGTATGGAGTCCTACACGACAAGTAGCAGAAACTGCTGAAGGAGAAGGTGAATCGAGCCAGTTTGCAGAGGTAAAGGCCATCCAGCTGGCCTTAGACATCGCTGAACGGGAAAAGTGGCCAGTGCTCTATCCCTATACTGACTCCTGGATGGTGGCAAATGCCTTGTGGGGCTGGCTGCAGCAATGGAAGCAAAGCGACTGGCAGCGCAGAGGCAAACCCATCTGGGCTGCGACATTGTGGCAAGATATTGCTGCCCGGGTAGAGAAACTGGTTGTAAAGGTACGGCATGTGGATGCTCACGTCCCCAAGAGTCGGGCCACTGAAGAACATCGAAACAACCAGCAGGTGGATCAGGCTGCCAAGATTGAAGTGGCTGAGGTGGATCTGGACTGGCAGCATAAGGGTGAACTATTTCTAGCTCGGTGGGCCCATGACATCTCAGGCCATCAAGGGAGAGATGCAACATACAGGTGGGCTCGTGATCGAGGGGTGGACTTGACCATGGGTATTATTGCACAGGTTATCCACGAATGTGACACATGCGCTGCAATCAAGCAAGCGAAGCGGGTAAAGCCTCTGTGGTATGGGGGATGATGGCTGAAATATAAGTATGGGGAGGCCTGGCAAATTGACTATATCACACTCCCACAGACCCGCCAAGGCAAGCGCCATGTGCTTACAATGGTAGAAACAGCGACTGGCTGGCTGGAAACATATCCTGTCCCCCACGCCACTGCCCGGAACACTATCCTGGGTCTTGAGAAACAAGTCCTGTGGCGACATGGCACCCCAGAGAGAATTGAGTCAGACAACGGGACTCATTTCCGAAATAGCCTCATAGACACCTGGGCCAAAGAGCACGGCATTGAGTGGGTGTATCACATCCCCTATCACGCACCAGCCTCTGGGAAAATTGAACGGTACAATGGACTGTTAAAAACTACACTGAGAGCAATGGGGGGTGGAACATTCAAGCACTGGGATACACATTTAGCAAAAGCCACGTGGTTAGTCAACACGAGGGGATCTGCCAACCGAGCTGGTCCTGCCCAGTCAGAAATCCTACATACTGTGGAAGGGGATAGAGTCCCTGTAGTGCACACAAAAAGTATGCTGGGCAAAACAGTCTGGGTTCTTCCTGCCTCCGGCAAAGGCAAACCCATTCATGGGATTGCTTTTGCTTGAGGACCTGGGTGCACTTGGTGGGTGATGCGGGAGGATGGAGAAATCCGATGTGTGCCTCAAGGGGATTTGATTTTGGGTGAAAACAGTCAATGAACTGAATGGCACAATGTGAACTGCTATATAATACTGTGTGTCACCTCTGTGTTGTATCAATGATATCAGAGGACGAGCCTCCCAACCCATGGAAGATCAACTATGAAACAAGCCGTGCAGCAGTGATGGAACGATGACTGACTCGGTATGCAGCAACCCAACGCCACACACCATCTCTCCCACCCGGAAAGACTGATACAACAGATGGAGCCCAGAGTCATGGACTGCGTGAACTCAATGGACATTTTAATGGACATTTTACAGGGAAGGTCCATAAACTAAGGGAATGATGTCTGTGTATTATGTTAAAGGCTGGGAAGGGGAGGGGTGGTGGTTGGTACGGTTGTATTGCATCATATGGGACCTGGGCATGGTGTAAATGGTATGGAATAAGGGGTGGAGAATGTGCTGGTTTTGGCTGAGAAGGGTTTAATTCTCCTCACTGTGGGGGTCGGCTACCTTTCCAGCTTCCCGCGCTCTGCCGCGTGGCGGGGGGGGGCTGGGAGGGGCAGGGCCATGGTGGGGGCGGCTGACCCCGACTGGCCAATGGCAGGTTCATTCCATACCATGTGACACCATGACCAATATATTGGGGGGGGGCAGTGGCAGCGCGGAGGCGGCGCGGCGTCGGGTCGGCGGGCGGCGAGCGGCTGCGGCGCGTGCGGTTTGTTTCGGCGGTTCGTTCCCCCTCTCCCCTCCCTTCCCCCCTCCGCCGGGGCTTTGCGCCTCTCGTTGTTCTCCTTTACATTGCATTTCTACTGTTGTTTCTTTTAATTTTAATTATTAAACTGTTCTTATCCCAACCCACGAGCGTTACCCTTCTGATTCTCTCCCCCATCTACCGGTGGGGAGTGAGCGAGCGGCTGTGTGGGGCTGAGCTGCCGCTAAACCACAACAGAGATAGCCGAAGGGCTTAATGCCATTGAACTGATATGCTGCAAATTCTTGTCTTTAGCATTTTTTTTTGTGTGCATGTCTCTGTCAACCCCTTTGAAATAAGGGA
Organism: Phalacrocorax aristotelis; assembly: GCF_949628215.1. Lineage (NCBI taxonomy): Eukaryota > Metazoa > Chordata > Aves > Suliformes > Phalacrocoracidae > Phalacrocorax > Phalacrocorax aristotelis. Next base: position 31,192,959 of record NC_134284.1, on the reverse strand, counting down.
CCTCTTCTCTACTCCTGCTTCCACCCTCAGTATCTGCTTGGCATTCTTGCACCATTCCTTTGACTGCCTGACGTTCCAGGTGTTCAGAGGCGAATGAATAATGGGGTAGGGGGTGGAATTTTTTCCTAAAATTTGAGAGTCAAAGTGTGGTTGTCAGTTTTTAAACACAGTGGGGCTTTTTATTGCCCTTTTTTACCCCTGAGTGATTTGTTCTGCTGTTAACGGGGGTAATCTGCAGTGAACTTGGCTGAGTTCTGCCTGTTTTGACAAGAGATAAAAACCCCAACTCCCTCGAAGGAGAAGTGCAAAAACTTAAAATAGATTCAGTAAAAGCAGTCCGGCTATGAATGAATAAATATCCCATGCAGTACCTGGAACTTGTATCAATCAGACACACAAAAAGGTAATTGTTCTACTAATGAGAGATACTTCTTCCTCCCTCAGCTGGGTCAGTTGGGATCTTAGAGAATCAAGCACGATGACTCCAGGCCCTAAAGCTTCTGCTGATGTCACTGCTTTTGTAATTCTTGCTCTGGCAACCGGCAGAGAGAATGATGACCATTGGGTATTTAATATTCTCTCTCTTTATATAGTTTGATTAAAGGCATGCTCATGGTTTTCAGGCTGGATCTGATGTAATCATCACAGTTCCCTGACTTCACTGGAATTAGCCTTCTACACTGGCAGACCTTACCAAGGTTTAAAATGAGATGCAGTTCTCCTGAGCGAGTTGTGAAGGCTGCTCCTCACCTGCTGGGGCTACAGGCATATGTCAACCCCAGATAAAATCTGGACAAACACCTTAAATGGGAAGGCTAAGTTCACAGCAGTGCTAGGGAAGGTACAGCATTCTCCTGCGTGGTCTTGTTCAACACACTTGTTCCTCGAATACAGCTGCCTGTTTTAGTGCTGAGTGAAACACTTCCCTGTTTAATATGTGAGGAAGCAAGCACCAAGTTGTGTGACAGCAGGGCACATCCCTGTGTCAGTCGTAGCGTGGCAGGAAACCTCCTTTTCATTGCTGAGCTGGTGACGTGAGAGAGTGTGATGCTGAGGCTAGGGAGACTGCACCTCCTGGGAGGTCTTTTGATGGTGGGTCCTTTCCAGGGGACACAGACTCATCGGTGCTTTGCTAGGAAAGTGAGAATTGCTGCTGCTAGAAGAAAATGCAAGACAGGGACTGGTGGGTGTCATGAGCATAAACCACTCAGAGACTTGAAAAGACATTTGCAGTTTTGCCAAGATAAAAGGGCTGGTTCCTGGCTCATCCCGTGAACCTGTCTTGCCAGTAGCATGGAGTGGGGGAGCCATCCAAGTGTGCTTTTGTGTTTTTGTGCCCAGTGTCCTGACTGCATCCAGGAAGGATGCAGCTTTATTAAAGAGAAGGAAACTAGGGTGGCCAAGTGAAAAGGGATCAGGGTGTGCTCTAGACTATTACTATAGCAAGAGCTTGAAGGTGCTTCACTGTGTGTCTACCCTGGTGTTTAAATATAGTTGTTTGTAGCCCAGTGTGTAGGAGTGGGAAGAGACAGAAGGACCAGCCTGGCACACTGGCAGAGGGTGGATGCAGGGCCCATCCTTGAAGCACTGGCAAACACAGAGAGATAATGAAGTTTTCAAGTTTTCCAACCTGCCCCTGGGGCTGTGGAGGTAAGCACAATTGCAGTGGTTAGAAGAAAGATCTGTCTAGCCAGCATTTTGTCTGACAGCAAGAAATGTCTGGTAGGAGCACAGGAGTGGGACTGACATGAGAGCTGCTTCTGCTTTCCTGATTTCTCCCAGCTTTCACAATTTGCAGTTCAGCAGGGGTGGCTATCTGTGCTGCAAGCTCCTGCCACGTTGCTTCACCAGGTCGCAGAGATGCAAACTTCAGGCAGGCAAGGTCACACTGCTTTCCTGTAAATGGCAGGCATGTGCAAAGTGTAATGGGTAATTCCATGATGTCAACGACCAAAAGCAAACGTCTTGCAGGGTGTAATTGGTTTTTCTATAGTGTCAAGAGCTTTTATGTGTTCAGCATAAATATCTTTGCATTGATTGGGAGAAGGAGATAAAAATCAATGATTTACAATGCAGAAGTGCTTAGAACATGACATTAAAATGACTCTGGAAGACTTAGCTCATAGGGGACATAGTAAATACTCAAGAGGTACAGGAAATGAAGAGACTCTTCCCAAGTCCTGAAACCAAGCAATAAATTTAATAGAGTCTGTGTTTCTCTGCCTAATGGATTTTAATACTGACTTTCCTTTTGTAGAATTACTCTCTTTTTCATTGTTTAGTTGTGGTTATTTTTTCACTCTTCTTTGTTTGGATGTTTAGGACTCGAGGCTACACAGAGACGTTATTGTTTTGTGACAAAACTCTCTAGCTTGAACAAAATGGGAACCAAATCCTATTCTGGCTGGCTTTGTACACTAATCAGCAGGAGGGTGTCTTGACCCATGAGTGCTGAGGAGCACAGATAATCATAGAAAATAAAACAGCTCTGTTCCCTTGCCCCACACCTGGATGAACTGTATCTAACTCACTCTTGATAGGTTTTCTTGCTGCAATTTAAGCCTTGCATCTAATAGATACAGAGATCAGATAATCCCCATTCTATCCATAGCGATTTTTTATTTCTCCCCCCTCCTCTTTTCAGCCTAAATTATTCCCCCTTTATTTATATCTCCTTGTGTGTCATGTTTTCCACAACGTTTCTTTTCTGTATTTTTTTAACAGGCATTTAAATTGTCCTTCTCTTTACCCCCAGTATGCTACCAGACACTAGGTGCAGTATGCAGCAGTACTGAGAAAACAGGAACAACTGCTTCTTGTGCCTCATGCAGGGATGGTCACAGCCCCATAGCGCCAAAGGCAAAGGCAACCAACCATATGGGGTGCCCCCATGTGAAATTTCACCTCAGTGAAGGAGCAAGAATGTGCAGCCCAGTGGTGTCAGTTGGCCATGGCACTGGTGTCTCTTGGCTGTAAGTGCACTGTAGTTGTGGGGGACCCACTGCAGATGAAAAGGCTAGATCCCAGAGCTCACAGGCAGCCTGTCCTGCAAACTAATCCTTGGCAAGATTAATTAGCTGGGCATTTCTGCCAGGGCTAGGCTGTCTCCACTACTTGTGCAAACTAGCTTGAAGCCGGCTGAAGACTCTGCTACATCATCTAATGCAATGCCATGTACGGAGCAGACAGACAGCAAGCCAATCTCTTGATCCTCTTTTGCACAGATCATGCCATGTCAGGCCAGGGGTGCCTTGCTAGAGCTCTGCTGCAGCTGAAGGCTTCTGCTGAGAAGAGCGTTTGATTCCCAGTAGTGCCACAAGACTGTATTCACTTTACACGAGAGTTTCCCAAACTTTTTGCAAGCGTGATTATCTTGGGGCTCATCAGGGTTTTTTTGGTGATCCTTTCACTTCCACCTTCTTTTCATATGAGAGAATTTGATTCCTCTAGGGCTGGAGAATGAGAGACAATTATAACGGTTTTTGCTGGAAGCATTTATATACTATTATATTAATCAGGAAAATCCTACCCACCTCTCATTGCTGGCAGCAAACTTGTGCGATGAGCTGTTCTCTGGAGAGGATAAACTCTCTGAGCTTCCTGAGGACTTGCAACCCCATGCCTGAGAATTTCAAGTTGAGTTTGGGCTTTAAAGTACAGGAAAAATTGACAACTTAAGGATGAAGGATCCCGGATTTGAGTGATGCAGGAGGCCATGTCATGTAGTGTGCAAGTGGATTGCTGGTCTGTTTCGCCAAGTCAGATGTTGTGTGCTTGCATTTATGTGAGGGGTGCAAAGCAGGATGTCCCTGAAGCTGGCATTGTGTATCAATATTAGCAGAAGACAGCATAAAGCTTTACTCTGTTCTTGAAATATCTGTAAGTAGCAATGGCAGGAAATCATCTGAAGGGAATTGCCAAAGATATTTCCAAGAATTTGCACTATGATGCATGTGGCTACCTGCAGACACAAGGGAAAACGTCACCTAGATCTAGTGTCTCTCTCTGTCTTCCTCAAACCTATACTGGGGAAAGAAAAACTGTTTGTTCAGGTCTTTCTGCCTCCTCACCGCACAGGTCTAGTTTGACTTTGGCTGCCTGCTTTAATTGCTGTTTAATGAAAAAGCCGTAAAAAGCCTGTGGAACAACCAATAAATCAGTAATATATACGGAAAAATAAAAAAGTGTATGCATTCCCAAAGTGACATGAGAGAACAAGGGATGTGATCTTCTGACCTTTTTTCCCCAAAAGCTCTGAGGGAGCTCCTGTTTTTTCACCTGGCTGTTGTCTGAATTGATGATTGTGTCTTACCATCTCCCCAGCTGTGAGCTGCCTTTGAATCCAGTCCAGCTCAGCTGCTCTGCCAGGCAGACTGGTGTGGGTGGTGCTGACTGTACACTTTATCTAGCACTGCCAGTAAACTGCTGCCCTAGGGTGAGGCTAGGAATACTTTTATTGCTAAGTTTTTAAGGAACAAGTCAAGGCTACTGCTGAACTGAGGATAGAAACACTCTGTGAGCGGAAATAATTAACACTGCTTTGATCACAGAAATATGGATTGCTTTGTGTGTGTCTGTGTAAGTATTACAGGGTTACAGGAAAGAGTGAAAGGTATTAATGATCTCTTCATCATCCTAATCCTTCTGATTGGCATTTTGGGCGTTAGGTCCTGGTTTCTGTCCTCGGCACCAGTGTTGGCGTGTGGTCTGTGTTTTACCCCTTCCCCATTGTGCCTGCAAGCCCTCCTGCACACGGGCAGAGGAAGGTGCTGTACGGGTGCTGCATGTAGCACCGTAAACTGTGGTGTCTCAGCCTTGGTTGACATCTTGAAAGTCCTAACGCAATGCAAGTTATCGTTTCATCAGAATTGGATTTATTGAAGTATTCACATCCATTTGTCGCAGAACTCCAGATAAATGAAGTGAGCCTGTCTGTGAGAAGGCAGGCTGCCTCCTCTGTGCCTGCAAGGGAGCCTGGCTTTTTGGCTACCTGTTTCTCACTGAGGGCTGCCTCTACTGGTGTGGGACCTCTGGTTTCTGGATTACTCCTGCAGACAGGATGACTGGATTAGCTTTGTTGATTTATTTGTACCTGCAAAACCATGAAAGATGCAAGGTTGTCTTCTATTTCGTTCTTTGGCAAAAAGCAATTCTGCACAAAAAGTTGATGGTGCCTCTTGTTAAGTGATTAAATCTATTTTTCTCCCTCCTTAGTGCTGCTCCTCTTCCTGTGCTTTCCCATTGCTCTCCTTGCCTTCTGGTCTGATGAAGGGTGATGGTGGATCACTGGGTGGAATCAGTTTATGACTGTTCGAAGCACAGTTCAAAGCACATGGTCCGACCATGTGGCTGCTGCTGGTGAAGCAAAATCAGGCAATAGTGACCTTGTGCTGGATGAGCATCTGGCATACCACGTGTTACCCCAGCCTGCTCTGTCTAGCTGTTGCTTGTTTTACACTTGGATTGCCAAATGCCGGCCCAGCTCATGAATATCTGTGCTGAGTCCACATGTTAATTTTATCATGCCAAAGGATGATCATACAAGACCATGGAGGAGATGGGTTGTAGGTGTCGTCTGAAAGCAGCCAAACCCCATGTTGTCTCTACTCCCATCCCAGCCAGTTCAAGACTGGGAAGGTGATAGCTGTGCACACAGCTGGAAGGTCATATTGACTGTTAGGAAAGCTGTAGATGTGTGATGTTGCTGAGGGATGAGCAGATACCTTCTGCGCCCTGTCCAGACACAGATCCTCATCAGGAGGAGTGGTGTGGGCTCTGCAGTGCTCCCAGCAGTGGCAGGCTGCTCTGGGAAGGTGCAGGCCTGGAGACCCTTGTGCAGAGACTGCTGACATTAGTAGAGTTGCTGTGTTTGCCGCCGTTTCCCCTTGTCAAGCCTGCCTCTGTTGTGCCACCCTGCCATGGGGAGCAATTCATGCCTGATCTGGCCAGTAATCTGGCATGTCGCTGCTGCAGCAGCTCCTGGGTGCCAGTGGGGAAATGTGCTTTCAGCTCTCTAGAGCAGAGCGAGAGGGGGCATACTGGTTCCCCATGCTCTGCCCCCCAAGGGAGCTGGAAGGGCCATTCCTGGTGGATACTTCGGCCGTTTTATGGAGCAGTGTGTGCATTGGGTTGGCTTGTGTGTATATGATTTACTCCAAAGAGAAGAAGAACTCCTTCTTTATCCTGTACTCCATTTTTATTCTTGCCTGGCTGTCATCACCTGCTGCTTGCTCCTCCCATCTTGCACAAGCTGTGAGTGGCCAGGCTGGGACAAACCACAAGCCCTGTAGTGCTTTCCTTTCTCCCTCTCCTGCATGCCCTTGTAGCAGCCTTAAGAGGGAAATCACTCTGTGAACGTGCAGCAGTGACTGGGAACATCTGTTCAAACCAAAGAAAAAGCAGAAGTAGTGACTTCTGGCAAAGCTGCTGAGGGTTTGGGAGAATGGGAGTGACAGATGAGGACCTTGCTGTCCAAGTCCTTGTGGTGGACTGTATCTGGTGGCATGAATTGGGGTGTCCTGCTGCCATGTGTTGCTGCCCCAGGCAGAGCAGCCCCAGCAGCAGCAGGCAGGGCAGGGAAGAGGAGGAGGCGAGCAGAACCAGTGTCTGCCCTGGTTGCCTGCCAGCACTGGCTAAGGGCAGACGCAGCACAGATGCTGCTGGTTGAGGGCATCTGCCTTGGAAGGACACAGAGATCCTGTGCAGGGAGTCAGCATCCACTGAGCCTGTCTGGACGGCTTGGCTGGAGGAAATGAGGTTAGCAGAAGCAGAAGTTCCTACAGCATGCCTACCACGTGGCAGCTCAAGTTGGCCCAGGATGCTGGAAGCCACTTTTTAGCCTGGGCACATCTCCATCTCCATCCAATCTGTGCGGCAGCCAGCCATGCTAAAGAACAGGGATGTGACTCTCCTTGGGCCTGTCTTTTAGAAGGTAAAGCACCATATGGAAGCTGATGGCTCAACCTGACTGCGAAAGGTATCTAAAGAGAGAGAGGAAACACAGGGCCTATACCTTTAAAGATAAAGAAGGGTGCGTGGGTGCCATTTCCTCAGCAACTGAAGCTGTTGCAGTGTCTAATCTATCTCTGGTTTCTCTCTCTCTTAATAGCATTTCTGCTAAGGGGACAGTTGGGAAGAACTTCTGCTCCATAATAAACTTTCAGGGGAGAACAGATTTGGATCAGAATGTGATTTTTCTTGATTAGTTCATATTTTCTCAGCAAATGCTAATTTTTTTTCAGGTTTGATATTTTTCGTTTTGTCCATGAGGTTTCTGTTTTGAACTCTGATGGCAGTGCATTCCTGATGTATCCTTGTGGTTTTTATTTTTTAATTTTCATCACTCTCTTCTTTCCTGCCTATTGTTTTATTGTAATCCCCCTTCCTAATTTATGTCCCCTCCTTCTTTGCTTGGACGTTAAACATTGGAATTTTTCACTGCTGAACCCAAGCATTATTTCTGCTACAGTGCCTTTTTTAATACCCTGGTAGTTGCTTAGTCCCATATTTCTAGACATCTGTGTCACTTGCGGTACCTAAATTTGATGCTCTTTAGACTCAGCTTCCTAATGTAGAAAGTTTTCTGCAGGCAGAAACCCATGGAAAATATGGGCGCCTAGCGCTTATGGAGATTGAGTACATTGTGTCTCAAGGTGGGCAGACAGACATTAAAGTGCTTTTAAGTTTGGAGACCTTTTGGAAAATGTTTCCTCCCTCCCTAACTATCTTTTTATGATTTGCAAGGTTGGGGCAATTCTGCTATGGAAGGTAGATGTGAACATAGTGAGTAGGTGGGCGTTTTTTGTACTCTTGCAATTCAGAATGACAATCCGCATCATTAGATCTCAGTGCATGTGTACTTGATATTAAACAAATTGGATTTTCTGAGATTGCTTATTTGTTTCAGAGATACAAGGATGAATTGAACCAAAGCAGTTTGCAGCCCGGCATGTTTCAGCTCAAGGCTGCTAATGACGCATCCTAGAAACACAGAGCATCAGCAAGTCCTTTGTACTTTGCTAATATTTTTCCTGCAGTAACATGAGAGCAATTACAGCTTGGAAGGATGGGAGTTGGAAAGCTGGAGGAGATGAAGAAACTCAGAGAGGAAAACAGGATTTCATGAAGTGAAGGCAGGGGGTGTATGTGGGAGGGTGAGGGAGCAAGCATCTGTAAATAGTTGGCAATGACAGCTGCTTTTGAAATATATAGGAATTTGGAAAGAGAGAGGTAGAACAGCTGCAAGTGTGTGTATGTTTTATGGAAAGAGGAGGAGAGCAACGTGCAGCTTGTGAGGGAAGGAGCTAGGCAGGAATCTGTGGAAGGGGTGAGAGAAAGTGGAGCAAAACCAGAGTGAGGCTGGGGAAGAAAGAGATTAATTCAAAGAGATTTTCAGGAATGGGTATAAACTATAGTGCAGCTGATGCAAAATTCACTGTCTTGCTAGAGACCGCCAGGGAAGGGAAAGTTGCTGTTGCTGCCTGCTTGCCATTCCAGCCTGTCCTCCCTCTACCTATTTTATCTTCTGATTTATAGTAATAAGAAATTGGCCTTCCTAAGAGAGGTCATGGGACTCGGCTGAGGGATTAAAGCCGAGTCTCTGACCTCTGAGCGTATTGTAATGCTTGTGAGTCATTGACTCATCCTCTGTATTGGCAGGTTGATGGATTCCTAACTAGGTTGTTAGTGGCATCTCAGTGTGGCTGCCTGAGATGTGCCTTTTGTGTTTAAACTCTGACTTGGAGAAACAAGTTCATTTCAGGCTCGTTGTGTTTCTCTCCTACTCCTTTTCTCAGCTTTTACTTCTTTAAATGTAGACTTCTTTTGACAGATCATCTCCATGGTAACTAACAGGACCAGGCTGCCTACAGAAATTGTAGTAATAAAGTGGTTGGTTTTTACACATGATGAAAAGATGATGAAGCACAATGATAGGTGATAAAGACACAGGTAATTGCTCTAGAATAATATTGCTGCCAAGAAGATGACTGAACTCCCACACAGAAGATGAACAGATGGTGTATTTATTGAAATTCATAGGCTGTGAGAAGAAAAATTTAATTGATGGCTGTGTAGGTTTTGTTTCAGTTTACTATATACTGAGCAGAGCCGGGAGAGCAGTGTGCCGGCAGATGGAGCCCGTATGCAGAGCTACAGGATTTCCTGACTGGAGAACTGGTTTTTCGCTTGAGATCAGAATTCCAATCAGAGCCATAAAAGCAGCAGAACTGCTAATTGCTCTGATGCATTTAGCTGTTTTAGATCTGTCACATAGCCCTGTTTTATTTTAGAAAGGGTGTAACACTTTCGTAAGAACAGTGGTGGTAAATTATACTAGCATATCGGGAATGCCAAAGTAGAAAGTGGAAAAGCGAATACTTGCAAAACTTGTGCTTGGTACAGGTTTTCCAAGACGAGGTGTGTGTTCGTGATAGTAAATGGCAGCTGTAGCTCGTTTGCTAACCTGGTTGCTGGAGACCATCTTCTGGTACAGCAGGTCTGTTGTGCAGAATCCACGGGAAGGCAAAGGCAGGGTATTTTCCTCTGGTTGCTCTCCCTGCATTTTCAACCATAAGACAAAAGTGGTCAATCTGATGTTGAGGCTTTTGTCAAAATGTTGTCTGCCTCTGTGTGGCAGTGCTATGGATCCAGTTTGAACCACTACATTGCTGCTTTGTGGTGTGGTGCAGTGGTCCTAAGTGTGGAGCGCTGTGGCATCCCCTGCCACAGGGCTCGGTGTGTTCAGGTTCCCAGAAAGATCACTTTGGTGCTGCCAGAAGAGGATAAATGTGAATGGGAATCAATGTCTGAAAGGTCTTTCTCTGAGAGGTGCAAATAGCCCTACTTATGACAAGGAGTGCCAGCTTTGGAGTGTAAAGTTTTTTTTTCCCCATGTGTAACAAATGCTAACTGTTGGGAGAAATGCTGCTGGGAGGGAGGAACTGCTTGAGCTAAAGTGCTGGTGGCAGACTGCTGCCTTCCCTGGGGTGCTCGCAGCTCCTCTGTTCGCAGCAGCTTTAGCACCCCTGTTGTGCCTCCGCTAACTCCCATAGTACCATGATTTATTGGTGATAATGTCTGGGTGCTGTTTAGTACATCATATGACTCTTCCCGTGCAGTCTGGTGCTACTTTATTGATTGTATAACTCATTTTCTCATCAAGTTCGGTAAGGAAACCACTTCCCATTTGGGTTTACATCCAGCTGCATCTACTCACAAAGTGACTACATTTGTAGGACTTGCATGCAAGGGGCTTTCAGAAGCCATATAAATAAAAGAAGAAACAGGTTCTTTGTCTTACAATGGTAGTGTCAATGAAAATGAAAATAACTGTGTAGGTAGTACAGAAAAGACTGTCTCCAGGACTCTTCGCCCTAGGGAAGAAACTAAAAGTTGTAGGTTCATCCCTTGACAGTGTTTGCCTCAAATTCACCCTTCTTTTTATTTCTTCCCTCCAGATTGGCAGGGCCCCCACATCTTCTGTGGCACCTGAAAAATCTGATTTGCATGCAAATTGCTCCCGTTTAGGTTAAAACATTGCTGTCATTCTTTTTTCAAACTTCTTTGCTTTTTCCTGCAGAAAAGGAAGGGGAGAAAAAGGTACTTAAGTGATATACCTTCTCCATACAAGATTAAACAGAATTGTGCTTGCAGTAGAAAGACATGCTTTTTTGAGACCTGTCAGCCAGCCAACAGTGGAGTGTTAAGTTAGACATGCCAGAGAGATATAATATATTAATAAAAGAGAGAATAGGAGAGGAAAAGAAGACCGTGAATCCGAGCACTGAAAGGAGACTGGTCTACCAGCTGTATTTGAGCAGTTACTCGAGTGCACAAAGCGTGGTTGGAGTCATACTAACCCAGCTTGGTGACTGTCATCGTGGCAATTGGTTCCTAATGAGCCTCCTGATCTATTTTCAGCACCAGCTGTTCCTGTTGCTAGATCCAGGCACCTGAGAGGCCCTGCAGACCTCGTCAGAGGAACTGGCAGGGTCCGAGGGACCTAGGCAGCTTGGTGGGGTTCTCTGGAGAAAATGGTACAGGGCGTCCTTCAAAGGATGAGCCTTGCTTGAGATAAAGGGCTGGATGTGTTAGCTTGAACACAGATTTGTCAGGTGCTTGGTGTCCTGGGTGCTGCCAGTTTCTCTCTGTCAGGCTGGCTTTGTTTGCTGCCCAGCTGCTGGCCTCTTTTTTTTTTTTCCCCCCATTCCTGCTCTGCTCTTCACCACTAATTGAGTGTTCCAGGCAAAGCTGGTCAAAACATTTTTATTCAAAAGTTATTTTCCTGGCAGCTGAGCTTGGCAGCACCAAAGAAAAAGGTAAATAAAAAGATACTGTCATTTTTCTGGGAGAAATTCTCATTTTCAAAGTTGGAAGCTGAACTGTTTTGCCACTCAGTGGAGGCGGAACGTTTCCTATTGCTTTTTCCTTTTCTACTTCACCTTTCTCCCTTCTTCCATCCACCTCTGTTCCCCCTCCCCTCTTTTTTACCTACTTGGATGTGTAAAATCTGTGAGAATGGTCAAGGGAGTCTAGGCTGATGTGAAGATTTCCCCTCCAAGTTGAGTGTTTTTCATTCAGAAAATAATGGGATGTTTTTCAATCTCCCTTCCCCCCTCAAAAGTAATGGTTATTCTTGGACTGGCTTCTGCTTCAGAGGGGCTAAGGCATCTCTGGTTTCCTTGCCCGTCAGGGCACAGCTGGGCTGGTGCTCTGTGCAATGGTTCCCAGACCTCTCCATCAGGCGGCAAAGCCCATCCACGAAACTACCCCACATGCACATGGCTGAGGCTGAAAGGAGGATGCTGTTTTGCCATTTCTGGGGTGACATTACCAGGCCAAGAGAACTACCACTTGTGTTTATCGTTGTGGCAGAGGCTCCAGGCCGGAGGAGATCATGGCCTGGTAGAGGGTTCACTGCCAGAGTGGTGACCTTTCCCTGTGCTGCTTGGCATGAATTGGAAGCACCTTAGTAAAACAAGCATGAATAAAGGTAAAGCTCCAGATTAATGCCCAGCCCTAGTATAGGGGAGAGCTTGGATTATGCAATATCCGGGATACTTTTGTACAGTTGAGTTGCAGGACTAGTGGACTGGTATTGACTGGTGTGTACATAGCGCACCAGTTGGGCTGGCGTGGTGCACTGTTAGTTGCTGGGTGATTAAGAGTGTGACTAGCTTTCAGATACCATTTCTGCTGGGACTGCTGCCCCTGAGCTTAAAGCAAATGATCAGAAGGGTTTATTTGACAGGTAAAGCTACTGGAGCAGGTTATTTGTTTGCTCTACCGAGTGAAAGCTGCACCCCAAGCAGCTGCAACCAAGTTAATTTTTCATCTGTTGTTAACAGCTTGCAATCATATGGGTTCAGATTATTTTTAAATTTTAAAATAATTAAAAAGTTAAACAAAAGGAGCAATCGGTGGTGCACTGCCAGAAGAATGGTTGTGCTGTGTCAAAGCAAGGGTCCCTGATGCTGGCTGGTAGCAAGTACCTGGGGAGAATGTTTAAGGACAGAGTTTGGCTATGTGTTCCCAGCTTCTGACAGTCAGCAGTTTGGGGACTTTCTAACCCAGAGGTTTCAGTATGGCTTCTGTGTTTGATAGCCTGTGATGAACCCATACTCCTTTTATGTCTTTGCTTTTTGAACCCATTTATGCTTCCAGCCCCTGCAACATCCTGCAGCAGTGAGTTCCGTAGTCTTGTGTTACATTAAACATTATTTCTGTGCATTGTGTTTTGTACCTTATACCTACTCATTCTGTTGTGTGCCCTCTAGTTGTTTTCTAGAAAGGAGTCGTTACAATTCATTCCTTATTTGCCACCTCCATACCACTTACTATTTTATTACCCCTCCATCCCTGCCCTCATCCCATAATTACCTCTTTCTCTATCTGAACCAGTCCAGTTTTTGCCTTGAGTAGAAGCCGTCTCAGACCCCTCATTATCCAAGTTGCGTGTCTCAGTGTGGCTCTATTATAACCTTTTCAAGACTTCTGCACTGTAGTGAAGAAAGGGGATGCTGAATGGATTTGTAGTAGCAATACTGGTTTTGTGGTCTTACTCACTAGTTTTCATAATATTTCTTTATTTGCCTTGTTACTGAACACTGAGCTATTTTCAAGGAACTATTTGGACAGTCACTGAGATCCCTTTTCTGAGTGAAAATAGCTGAATTATGTCCTTCAGCTTCTCTGCAGGTAATGCTGGTGCAAAATTTGGCTTTCCTACTCTAGGCCTGTCATCATGAGTGTTCCTCATATACCTGCATCATCTCTGACCCCACCAGCTCTCAGGAAGGAGTCCTATTTCTGCAACATTTGAAAAAGAGTTGTAATTAAATTTTTATGCTGTTAGGAAGTTGCTTACCACAGTTGTTTTTTGGTCTGCCCTCCTGTGATTCTGTATTTAGCTTGCCAGAAGTTCATGATCTTTTTTTCTTTTCCTCCTCTGAACATGATATTCACATTCTGAAGGATATTCTTTTTCGCCTTTTTGTCTTTACTGCCAGTAATTGCCTTAATCTGCTGTCTAACCCCAAACAACAAATTGATTTTTTTGGTCTTTTTAAAGTAGTTTGAATTGATGATATAAGTATCCTGATGCTCTCCTATGGTACCTATACATGGTCTCCTGAAGTATTTCCACCTTTCTGGCTATTTTTTTACATGGCTACACTGATTTTTATGTAGTTTTCCTTTTTCAAATCCAGGTTTATTGGTTAGATTTCTGTGGGCTTTTTTTCTTCTATAGGGTGTTGAAGAATAGCTGTTCTCATGTGTTGCTGGGGACTAGCTGCTTGTCTTATTACAGCTTTTGACTAGTTATTTATAACGTCTAAAAATACAGTTTTTTCATCACCCTGTCAAGATAGTTTCCCAGTCTGTGCTGGGTAACTGTAGTTTCAGATCATTCCTGTTTTCTGTCTACATACCCAGTCTCCTGTAGCCCTGTGGTCAGTGTCACAACCTGCTTAGTTTTAAACTAATCTTAATCTGTGCTTTTTTAGCATGTTGCACCATTTCCCCCCTGGCCTCGCTTGCTCGGATGTTCTCCTGCTTCTCGTTTCCAGAGAGTTACAGCTTCCCACTGAGTTGAGTCTTCCCTTGAGCCTTATCATGCTGTGTCCCCCTTACACAAGTCCGTCCTCTCCTACAGCAACACAGGGCTTGCCCGTTGAGAGGTGTGACCGCCTGGGGACCGTGGTGGATGCAGCCCGTGTCTCCGCACTCCTTGGCACAGCGCTTTTTCTCTCTGAAGATGGGGAATTGCCTGATCTTGTCAGCAAGCTGTCCTTTATTGTAGGAAATGCTGCTGTGCTGTTGTATAAACCTAAAATTTACCTTGAGTACTGTGTGCAGTTTTGGTCCCCTCATTTCCAAAAGGATATAGCAGAACTGGAAGAGTTCCCGCATAAGCAGCTGGGTCAACAGTGTAGATATTGCTGGCACTGGGCATGACTGATTGACCAAGACTCATAAACCAGCAAAAGAGATTAACTTTGGGGGATCATCAGATATACAGACTGATGCGAGTAATAATGGAGAGGTGGGCAGGGAGGGCTTGTTCACTGCCTCACAAGGCCTGAGGGATATCAAAGGGAGTGGGCTTCAGGGGGAACAGGAGCTGGACCTTCTTCATGCAGTGGGTGGTAGACCTGCAGAGATCTCTTCTGAAGGGTCTGCTGGGTGCAAGAAGTTTACCTGGATTCAATGCAAGGCTGGTTAAGTACCTGGAAGAACACAAGCCATGTCAGGTTCAAAAAATCCTTAGAAATGAGTGTGGTTGGAGGTGGGAAGGCTACTCGGGAGAAGGCACATGTAGGTGTCCATTCTTGCTCTTTCCTTGGCATCCACTTACGGCTCTGGCTGGAGAGCAGGCTGCCTGGGGGAGAGAGGTCCATGCAGGGAAGAAAGGCTGCTGGTACTTTCTCGTCTTGTGCTGAAGCTTTTGCCATAGGTTTTGATTTACATCTCTGATCTCCACCAGACCTTCACCTAATTGAGTAGATTGACCCTGGCTCTTACACAGCAGGCAATTAATCAAAGACTGACTAATCAGCTCTCTCAATGGCTGGCACCTTGCAGAAAGGCTGGGAATCCCTTACGTGCTACCTCTGCAAACCAGTTTTATGCTCTGAGATTTATAACCAGTTCATTCTATTTAATTCTGTGGATTTACTGTAAACTTTAATTATTATAAGCTCTGAAATGTAATAAAAGTTACTTTACTTAGCTTCCTTAAGTGGGGTTTTAAAAAACTAAGTGCTGTAGATGCTTTAACTAATTACACTTAGTAGTTTTACCACACTGTTAAGATTTAGCTGAAATCTGTCATCTCTTCCTGAAATTAAATATCTTGAAAACTGTCTGGTTGAGCAATAGAGTCTAAACTTATTCTTTAGGGTTTAAAAGTAGTTTTATACAAAGGTCTTAATTTTCATCTAAATCACTTCCTAAGTTAATGTTTGACACTGCTGAAATCTAGAACTTTACTTTTGAGCTAAGGTTCTCATTTACCAAGCTGCGGTAGTTAATAATCACTCAGTGATGTTAACTGCCATCTATTAGGAGTTTTAAATTGAAGATGCACTGTGAAATAAGGAAAATTAAACAAAGCAGAAGAAATTCCTGCACAGCAAAACTCGTTTATGTTAGTGTGGTCTGTGCCAGGGCTGAAGCAAAGGGCAGCCAAGGGATCTGGCTGGAGCCTGGGGCACTGTCCCAAGGGGAGCAAGCCACTGCTGACACCCTCCTCTAAAATGACATGAGGGGTGATATTTTTTTTTTCCTTCAGCCAGGCCTATGTACGAGCTCCTGGATGGTCCTCTGAGCCCCCTTAACTTCAGTTTTCTGCAGGAAGGGGGTAAATGGACTCTGCTTCACTTGTTTTGTTGACGCTGAGTTTTGCTATGACGCTCCAGAAAATCATACCTATTCCCCTTCTGGTAACAAATGCTCAAATCTCTGATTTACCAGCATTAATACACTTAATTAAATAAACTAAATTGCCATGGGCAATTATGTAGTCTACCTCTTAATGTACTGCCACTTTCTTTTGGTTCATCTTCTCACCACCCTGAACCCTGGAGGTCCTCCACTGACTTCCTCCATTGCTTCCCACAGCTGATTGACACACTCATTTCTGCTATGTTATTTACGGTCCTTGGTGCCTGTATTGTAGAAGCTGCCTGCTTTGTTTGGCTTCCTCTTAATGACTTTTGTGTCCTTTTTGTCACTTCTATGACCTAAAGCATGTTCCTACCGCTGAAAGCACAATCTTTTTTTTGCCCTCCAGTCAAATCCTGGGCTGGACTACCCTTGCAACCACGTCTTTACTGATGGCGAATCCCCCCTGTACGTTTTGCGTGCACGGTTAGGCTTGTGGCTATCTTTTCCCTGTTTGATTTTCTTTTCATTGCCGGTAGATAACTGTATTGCATTCAAGTAGTGTTGCACGGCCTCTGGAAGCATATTTGATCTGTTTAAAGTGTGGATTCCCTGCATGTTCTGGGGCACATGCATTTGAGTTGCTCTTCAGAGTTACTGAAAGTTTTTGAGGACCATTGTTTTGATATCTGTTGTTAAAATATTCTTTTTTCCCCCCTTCCTATCTGCATTCAGACAAATCTTTGTTTCAGAACACAGCTGGAGCTGGGATGCATTGGCAGCATGGCCCCGGCATCCTCCTTTCCCCTGCTTGTGGTGATGCACTCCACACAGATCCCTGGCTGTCATTCACATGTGCTGAGCATGGACAGATGACAGTGCTTGTGCATGTCAAGTACTGTGAAGGTTTCGTGATAACATTCCTGGTGTTTTGGGCTCCTTACTGGCCGCCTGCATTTGCTCATGCATCTCCAAATGGTTTTACTGTGTATCATGAGCAGCTGGTCCCTTTCCTTCAGTCTGACACTGCTCCTTATCAGTGTCGCCTGGATTAGATTGTAGTGTTTGTACATGGCAAGTGTTTGAATTAGCTAAAGCCTCTCTGGAGGCATCTTCCTCTTATTTGGCAGTGTTTTCAATCAGCACACATATTGCTGTTTGGTTTTTTTTTCCCTTCCTGGGGTATTTGGTCTGTCTCCCTCATCTCTGTCAAGATAGCTGTTAGGGTAGGTATTTTCCTCTCTGCCTTCTCATATCACCTTCCATGGTAGAGTGGTTGCTATTGTCTGTATGTCTCATCTGTCCAGTTACATTGCTTTAGCCTATGTGCTGACTTTGTATTTGTGTTCTTGTTTTGGTTCCTTCCCTGGATAGAGCCATTGTCTGTGGCTCTCTGCTTGCATTTTTGGAGGTCTAGATCTGCTCTTCTCCATACTCTTGCTTGCAAGCTGGACTTGTGTAACCCAACCCACAAGCTCTCTACTTAGTTTGATGTTTCCAAAATAGTGTGTGGACTCAGTTGCAAGGTAAAGAACACTGATCATCTCTTTCTTTATTTCTGATCAAAACCTGCTGTTTCTCTGGGGAATTCCAGCCTCCCTTCATCTCATCTGCAATTTTAATGGTTTTGGTTGTATTTCTGGCAACGTTCTCTTTCAACGCTGGATTATTATTTAAAAAAAAAACCCACCCACCTTTAATTAGACAAAGAAAATCCTTGCCATTGATTTTTCAGGCCTTTAAATAGAATTAAGCCACCCTTGTGTACATAGACTTTTTCTCTGGAAATCCACGTCTTGGGGAGTTTGAGTTGGTCTGTCTGCTTGCTTTGTTTCTAGGGGTTGATTTGCCTGCCAACTTGTCTTTGCTGGGCATCCCACTGGACTGAGTGTTGCTCCAGGCTTTCCTTCCTCCCACCTTTACTGTCACAGCAGAAGAAATGTGGGTTGCAACAGAGACCAGAGACCCTGGGGTTCCCCTAAAACTTCTGCAAATTTCTGTCACTGGACTGCTCAGATCCACTTCAGATACTATTAAATCAGTGGGAAACTTTTCCATTGGAATAAATGAGCCTGGAGTCCAAGCTTGGTGTAGAAGTCAGGATTAGATCTGAAAACCCATCTGTGAAGTGTGCAGGTATACAGGACTGCAGCGAACCCAGCTATCAAGCAGCACACACTGAAATAGCCACAGGGAAACTGATCGAATTACTGCTGACTTAATAATCTCAACAGACACATTTCTCTCTTTGCATACCTCAGATTTCCCCACTACAGGCTTAGTGGGCACGTTGATTTTGTTGATATTTTGGACTATAGGTAAAGCTAAACTCTTTTTTTGTCAGGTAGTGGCTTACAGTCTCATTTCAGTTAGTTTTCAAGTGTGGTTTAAGGTAACCAAGGCCATGCATTTGATCTGTGCCACTTCATAGAAATTTTTGTGAGGAAATGCTGTGGAGTCCCAGCAGGTGTTTAGTTGAAACGCTGCTTCTGCTAAGACAGTTTCCTCCTCTTGAGTTTGGGACCTTGTCATCTATACCTGTTAGCAAACAGCAAGTGAGTATGACTTAGCCAGAAATGTGTTGTGTAAATATTTCTGACTTCACACTTACCTAGTACAGGCATCTTCCTTCCAGTGTAGTCTGCGCTGTATTCTGTTAGCCCAGAGGAGTGGAGCACCGGGCAGACGCTGGGTGAGTTCAGTGGGATGTGCCAGAGATGTTTCACTCATATATTCATACCTTGGTAAGAGGAGTGAGAAGTGCACTGACCTGAAGTCTGTTTCATAAGGTTTTCCATTTTTGAGGCTCTTGATATAGAGGCCCGACTCTGTTGTACGCAGTTCTTTCTTTAGTCTTATATTTCTTTTGAATAAGGTTTGGTCAGAGGGGGAAGAGTAATTTTGCTTTGAGCCCAAGAAATGGGAGATGTATTTGTTTTTGCAGGCCAAGAGAATGTTGATGAAGGCTTAGTGTAGTGAACAAAGTGAAAGTGTGAGTCATTGATGCTTTTGTGCAGTCTTATTGCTAACCTGCTCTGCCTGCACAGTAATGGCTTTGTTCAGCCAAGTTTACCTTTAGCAAATGCTGTGTGCTGTGATAATTGTTTTGCAAAGGAATTAAAATGACAGTGGTGCATGTTAAATACTGGTGGAGCGTCATGGCAGGTATCGCATGGCTGCTGTTCTGTAAAGGAATGAAATCAACCATGTCAGCGTGAAGCCTCTTTTTCTTGGTATAACTGAGCCATTCTGGGGTTGATCTCTCAGCCAGGCCCTGGATGCTCATGCTGTTGGGATCCCCGTGAGTCCTTCACTCTCCATCGAGGCGTATGGGGATGTGGGGCCTGGTGATGGGTGAGGGGCTGTGAGGGCAGCAGGGGCAGCCAGCAGCAGGAGCGGGGCTCTTGGGAGCCCTCTGGAGTCCTGGGGTACCCCCTGGCTCCCTCCTCCCAGCATTTGCAAAGGCTCCTCTCTCCCCTTCCCTCACCTCTTGATAGTGGGTCTGGGGCAGTGCAGGTGTCGCCCTGTGGGGTGGCTTTGCCCATAGTGAGCCATATTAATTAATTAAAGGCAGAGGTGTCATTCCCTGGCTGGGAGGTAACTACTGAGCATGTGCTGGCCTAGTTTTTTACGTCGGGTTTGTTATGGCGTGAGGTGCCTTATTATCCACATTAGGGCGGGGGGGTCTGAATGACACTTGTCTCTCTTCAGCTCCGCACGGTGAGCTGCTGCCTGTCTGGGGAGGAAGAGCGTGGCGTGCAAAGGCAGCAAGGGCTTTGTGTGGCTTTAAATTAAAAAGGCAAATTCAGATCAATGGAAAAGCTCAGATAAAATACTCCCCCCCCCCCGCCCTGAGAGATGTGAGCCCGGTGCACCTTGAAAAAGAAGAATTAGAAATCAATTTATGAGGGGTGCTCTCAGAGGCGCCTTGGCAAAGAGCTTTTGATGGAGCTTTGAAGGAGAGTGTGTGCGGCCGGGCGCCGGTTCGGCAGCGGACGCCTGAAAGGGATCTCGCTGCTTGGCCGAGCTGGAAGCACATCGCGTTGCTGGGGGAACCGGCTGTGCATTGGCTCCCAGGTGAAAGGATGTTTGATCTTTAAAATAATGGTGTAAAGGTTTATGTGAAATACATTGTCCGGGTTTTAAAAATACCAGCTTGACATTTAACGGGACATAAAGGGAATATTTCTACAGTTTAGCTGGTGGATGACAAATAATAATAAAAACTGGCTACATCTGAAAATGTATTTGAATTTCTGCCAATTGTGCTCTAGCTCTTTTAGCCCAATGTTTCTGGGGGGAAAAAAAAAACCCCAAAACAAAACAACCCGGAAAAAGGGCAGTGTTGAGTTGAGAAGGACAAGAGTTTATTCTCCTAGCATTATTGTGGCATTATTTCTGGATTACTTTTTCCATTGCAACTTTATAAATGATGGATTCAAGAGTGATGTTTAGAGTAAGAAGGTAATGTGGGAGAGCAAGGAAGGCAGCTGAGTGCATGGGAGTCAGAGTGGAAGACTTAAATGGTCTCCCATTTTCCTTCATAGATATGACGGTCCTGAGGAATTCTGGAGGAATTTGAATAAAAGTGAATAAACAACATATTACCACAGAAAAGATGTTAGGTGCTACAGTGAAAGTTACAAAGGGAAGAGTTCAAAAGTAAGGGAATAGTAGAAAAGTCAATGGGAAGAAGTTTGGAGTAAGTAGCTTCCCTTGTGCAATGCTAACTCAGTGGCAGTGACATGGTTGGAGGATGGTTTTCCTGGGCGCTGGGTAAGCTGTGTTGAACCTGAGGCCTTCCTCTCTCTTTGGCAACTCATTTCACTGCCTCCCTTCTGGAGCTGCTACAAGGGATTGGTGTTCGCTTCTAAATTAGTAGGGAAATCTCCCATTGGTTTAGAAGATGATGCAAGTCTCCTGGGCAATGGATGGAACTTGACCAATCCATTGGCTTCAGTGACTAGTCTGACATAACTAGACTTCGTGTTTCCCTTGTTGCTCTGCTGTGCCCTTGCATATTTTTAGCACAGTGCCATGGCCACTGCCTCCTGCCCTGGGACCTCGTACGGCTGATCAGCACAATCACTCAGCCATGCTTGATGTTGGCATCACGGAGACAGGGAAGAGGCTGTGGGTCTGGAAAGAGCCCAGCTGAAAGGCACGTGTCCCCAGCAGTGGCCTTTCACCAGGGCTCTGCCCATCCGGTGCCTTTTGCCTGCAGCCATCACACAGCCCAGGGAACCAGACACCCTCTTCGGTTGCCTGATTTATCTGGTGCAGCAATACTCACGTAAGTCAAGGGGCTTGATGTCTGCTCAGTAAGGGCTTTATTTCCCCCCTCTTGAGCTCTTTGTAAGTACTTTTGTTCTGAAGATGCCAGTCTGGACTAGTCTTCAGGGATCTGCCAGGCAGCAGCTTTTATAAACAAGATCATCAGAATGCCTTTTTTTTGGGGGTGGGGGTGGGGATGACACGATGGGGACAGTTGCATTAGGAACACCTGCAGAAAATTGCCTCAGGGAGCATTTTACCTTATAGGGTAAACTGGAAGATGGTATAGGCAAGATACTGCTGATGGCTGATTAGAGCCAACTTACAAATTGCTCCAGGCAGTGGGGCCAGAAGCCCTTTTGGTTGTGAGCAGCCAGGTCTGCAAGCCCCTGCTGAGTGGGAGTATACTCCCCTCCTTCCCCCTGTTTTTCTGTCCACCTTCCCCACGCTCTCTCGTGTTTTGAGCATTGTGAGTAGCTGGGTTCCAGTGTGTGATTTTTATTTTACAGCCTTTCCATGTTGTTTTTGAGGAGCATCAGATATTCTAGAAGACGGAAACAAAATTTTGCAGTCATTAATAAATTGCTGGGAAAAGCTCCAGTTTTACTGGAGAGAGACCTTTTGCAGGCAGAGACAGGGGGGGTGGATTTACCCTGAATGCTGGGGACAAATAACTCTTCTACTGGGAATCAAGTCTACATCCAAAGTGAACATTCAAAGCATCAGTTGTGTGCATAGTGAAAACAGGATGTGATCCCACAGTAAGTATCATAGAGCATTCCTTAAAATATACATTAAGGTTAAAAAAGAGAAAAAACAGGAGTTGAAGGCCATTCTCTCCTTTTTTTTTTTTTCAAATGAAGAGGGACTTTATGAGATGGTCTCCAAGATGAAATCTCCAACTGTTCATGGGTGTGTAGTAGGTATATAACCTGGTTTGCATTAGGATCGGTGCTGTGTTTACACCTTTTGCTCTAAGAACAGTTTTTACCTCTGCGTGTACAAACCCCATCAGCAAGCAGAGAGCTGCTGGTGCAGCTTTGCTCTCCCAGCCTGGGAGCCCACAGTAATGGAGCAAGGCCCGGCCAGAGAGTGGGCAGAGCCATTCACGGAAGAAATGACTGGCTGAGGCCTGACAAATGCAAGGGGTACACTATTCCCTGGAGATGAAACACTTTGGTTTTGACTAAATGCCCATTGTGATCCTTACTTTACTTTTTCACTGCAAATCTGTGGGATTCCAGTGTGGAAAAGGTACATTTCTGAAGTGGACACAAAGTATTTATGACCAGTGTATGAATTTAAGCCAAGTAATAAATTATATCTTTGTATAGGAGAGAAAAAATCACCTACAACTTCATGATAAATGAATGGCAAATTTTTTTTAGGCAAATCTGTCAGTAAGATAATTGTTTGAATACAGACCTAGCACTCGTAAGGTGAGAGCAGTAGGAAAGCTACAGGTGAGGCAGTAGTTTTTAAACACACCCTGTCGGAAGCAGCATAGGCTACTTTATCTTGTTTCTCTGGCTAGCATTCCTTTGGTGGCTGTCACATGTTTACCAAGCAGCAGCCTTCCTTCTTCCTTGGGACATTAAGTCAAGCAGCACATGCAGAGAAAAGAGTGACAGCATGAGCACAACTGCTGTTTTTGAAACTCAGGACTGTGCTTCTCTTCAGCTTTGCCCAGCTTGTGTGAACACCGCAGGTCTCGAAGATTTAGCAACCTGTCCCAGGGAGAAAACTTTGGAATGTGTTACTTGTGAGAAAAAGTGTTCTTGGGAAATTTCATTACTGGTTTGGCTTGTTTTGCTGCTTTATGTAAGTGCGATTAGGTAAGTCTAATGTTTTGAATGATTTGTGGCTATTTCTTGGTGTGAAGATAGCTTTCCTAGTTTGTTACTTTAGTGACAATTACAGTTTAAAAAGCAAGACCTGTGTAACCAACACTTGTTACTCGGGATTTGCATGCTTCTTTGGTTTTCTTGAAATACAGAGGTCTTGGAAATGGCAAATAATGGAATAGGAGTTAGCCTTTTCTTCTGTTTTCTGCTTTGACATTGTGCTGTTTCCTGCTGGCATTTCAGATTTTACTGTAAAGCAGTAGTAAGACCATAATTCTAGATCCATAATGAGTAACACAAGTGCAGAGTATTTGCATTCCTGTTAAGCAGAGGGCACATCTGATCACTGTGCAAGGGAAGCCATGGATCTATTTGTGACTGAGGTAGGTTTAAAAAAGGACCTAAATGTAGCATGATGGCTGTGGGAGAAAATAGCTGAAAAACTCCAAATAAAGTAGTGAGTAGACTCCATAGCTTGGCTCAGGGTGTCTGAAAACATCCAAGGAACATGCTGCACTTTATTCTTGTGGTCCTTGATGTCAAGTGTTTTGCAGAGTGTGTGTGTGGATGTTTGCTCATGTGGGCTGGACTGGAGCATCAGAACTGCAGAAGCCCTGGAAATTTGGAGACACACTAAAATAGATTCCACATTGTATCTGTTTTGGCTAACAGTCGCCTCTATCTGCCTCCCCCCTTCTCACTGTTGTTCTGGCTCTGAAGTGGCTTGGCTCTCCATTTGTCCCTGAGAACAGTCCGACGTCACAGCTTTTGCTTGAAAGAAACTCCGGGTGGATGCTTTGAGACTTGTTAACGCAAATTAATCCTCCAAGGCAGCCTTGTGGTTGCTTTCATCTGGAGGGGGCCCTTCTCACAGGTTTTGTAGTGCTGGGATCCTGCCCTGCATATGGCTTTTTCAAAGGAATTATGGAGGGTGTCTTGCATCATCGACATTTGTTTTCTCTGAGATCATTCCTGCTCCCCATTAGAGCTTTTGATTTTCATGCTTTTGATTTTTCCATGCCCTGTAGAGACAGATATTTTGGGCATAAGTCCCAGGATCCATCTTTGATTCAGTTTAGCTGAACTGAGATTAAGCAAAGCTGAGGAGCACCTGGAATAGAAAGAAGGTGTGATATAGGGAAGAATAAGGTGGGAAAGCACAGGTAGGGAGCCAGCTGGTGTTCTGGCCATTAAAACCAGCTCTGGTTCCTTCTTCCTTATGTCTGTGGGACTTCATTGCTTTTCCTTTACCACAGAGCCCTTCGTTACCTGAGCGATGACTTCAGTTCATGCCCTTCTCCGTGCAGCCCTGGTAACAAGTTAACTGGTTTGTTACACTAATGTGGACAGAGAAACGTTTATGGTGACATGGTGGAAGGTGGCAGTACTTGCTAAGCTCTTTACTCTGTTAAATACATAACTCTAGAAACCACTGGCATTTTTTCCCCCAAGCATTAGTTTTAATGGCTTTTGTTGTTGCTAGAACATATTTTCCCAGGGCGTAGGTCACTTGGTCGATACCAGAGGCCTAGAAATCTTCCACTGTATGCTCTTTCTTTGAAACCACACCCTGCTTTATGAGCAGCCTTCTTCCGCTTCAGGGCTCCCTTTTAAATACCAACAATTCCTCCACCCCGCTCCTCAAGAGCAGGAGCCTGAGCTTGCTAGCTAGCCCAGGTCCCAGGGAGCTGGGTGCTGGCGCAGCATCTCCTGTGCAGATCTCCTCCATACCAGGACAAAAACATCTAAAAGTCCCCCCAACCAGTTGTGGCAATACCATGAGTTAATCTGGCAGCAAGCAACATGTGTGGAATGAAACTCAGTGTAGGGCCTGTGGGTTTTATGTTCAGAGAGGCCTGGATTAGTGTCCTCTGAGATGCCGTAAAGAATGACCCAGGAGGAGGAGGAGGGCCTGAATGCCAGGCTTGACTCTGCTGTTCAAATGCCCTGATTCCCTGGCAGTTGCCCGGAAAGGTCATAGTCAGGGCCATCTTAGGTGATGTATCGCTGAGGGTTGTTAGATGGTAATTGGTGGCTCCTCATGGACATGAATCTCATCACCACCAAACAGAACTTCTTGTCTTGGCAGCAGCGCGACTGTAGGAAATTCTTTACCTGTCTGCTGTTTGTGCCTCTTTTTGTGGCCCCTTGGTTGTGCTAAATGGCAGACTGATCATCTGTCTTTGTGGCTGGGCTTAAATGCAGGGGCTGGAAACGTTTAGTGGAGCTGTAGAAAGGTTGGTCTTGTTTCTACATTAAAAAAAAATTATTGGTTATGCTTTTGAGGCAAAATTAGCCACCAAAGCTGCCCTTTTAGCATTGCCAATTATAAGTTTTAGAATAAAGCACAAGTTCTGTGGTGCAGTTTGACAGTGGTCCCCAGTCTAGGAAGGTCGAGAGATACACTCTTGTCCCGTTTTTTCTTTTTGATCAGCAGTTTGCCACTGCTGTTACGTGGATGCGTTTAATGGGAGCTGAAAAAGGGACAGAGTGGATTGAGAAGGCTCAAAATGCATAGCACCAGGCCTGTAGGGAGCGTACGTTACCAATATTGGAAAATTTATTTTTCTTTCAAAGGTCAGGAGTTGAGGCATGGGCCCTGCAAGGGTCCTGCTGCCTGCCAGCAGCTCTCAGCAGGCAGCCAGGCTCCTCGCTGCCTGTCCTCTCTGCAGCCTGCCAGGCATGTGCTGAGTGCAGGCGTGGAGCTGCTGTGCAGATAGCAAGCACATCGTGGCCTCTTGCTGCCCCCTCATCTCCTTCAGTAGCTGTCAGGAGATGTTTGTGGCCTACAAGGAGCCAACAAATAACGGGTCAAAGAGGAGCAGGGCTGTGTTTGAAGGGTGCCCTCTTTCCGCGGGCACATGGCCTGCTCTTTGCAGATGGGAAATCGTCTAAGTATTAAGAGATTTGGTTTGATTAGCTGAAATCTCCTGTTGGCAGCACATTTCCAGTCCCTGGAGCAATGGAGATCAGACAGGTTGCCAAGGCAACGCACAGCCTTCAGCGAGAGGTTTACAGCTGCATCGTCCTTGGTCAATTGATGGAGTAGGGTTTATTTAGGTCTTTGGAAAAAAAAAAGAAAAAAGGCTGCTGTCCAGCCTTTTTGCTGTGGTGAGTCATTCTGCCTTGGGTCAAATCGGTGGAACTAAGAACAAGGTTTTGTGGATGAGAAAATAAGTACATGAGAGCATAAAGATCCCAATTAGACTCCTCTTGGAAGAGGTGACAGCACTTCAGTTCTGAGTGGAGACAACTTACTCTTTGTTATCCCCCCAAATAAGAGAGAAGCAGCAACTGAGATCCTCCTTTCTCCTCCTTCTCCTCCCCTTTCCTCTCTCTCCCAAATGTAAAATACTTATTTTTGTTTGGTAGAAGACTTTGTGCTCACTGTTGAATTCTTGACCCATACCAGGGGTCCTTCCAGTTTGACCTTCTGTCACTGCTTTGCTTGTTGCTCTCCGTTCCCTCCTCTGTGCAGAAGCCTTGATAAATACAGCTTATATAAGTTTTCATTTCATTACATCATTCCTCCTTTTGCACTACCTGGGAGATGAAAAGCTCATTATGTCACCACTGTGAATACCACTGCGGCAGTGGTGGCATGCTGAAAGTCATGCTGTCGTTGCCCGATCATTGATCTGAACTCGAAGTCAGGGAGTCTGTTGGGACACGGGCATCTCTCACTATGACTGTTCCCTGGTTTTGCTGAGGTAACAGGGTTGCACCAGCAGTGTGCAGAGGTTTCTCCGAGATTTTGGAACGCACCTGATTCAATGTTCTCATTTGCACAGGCAAGGAGGGAAATGCCATTGTGCTGAATGAAAGGCCTTCACTTGCTAAATTAGTAAAGATCTCTCTGAAGTAATTCTAGCAGTGACAGGAGAGACATGCTACAAGACTAACAAGACCATACCTCGTGAGCTGAAGGTGGTATATGGGAGAGTGTATGTATCAGAGTGCCCTTTTTGGTTTCTCTTGCTGTTGAGATAAATGTGAGTTGTGCTCAGCAGTAGTTATCTTGTTAACGCAGGAAGAAATCATTGCGCAAGCAAGAATTACGGAGCAGTCACCTCGTGGTGAAACATGGGGAGCCAGCCTGGCATTTTCTGAACATGCAGGCGCTCCTGTTCTCCTGTGAGTGTGTACCTCAGCTGGTGTCATGTAGCATGGGGAGAAGGGAAGGAATTAAATAAACCTAGCCGCTGCTTGCTGAGAGACAAATTCAGACCTCTGTCAGAAAACCAAGGCATGGCCTTTGTAGACAGCAGTTTGTATGTGAGAGGGAGAGATTAAAAAGGGTGGAGGAGCCTTTAAAAGTTTACATTGGCATCCCTACTTATCTACCCTTTTTGAGAGGATGGCAGTTGATAGATGTGTCACTGTGATGATGCGCAGTTATCTTCTTTCCCTGTCTCCAAATACTGCATTAGTGATACCATGGTAACAAAGAAGTTGTCTTTAAAGAAAAGAAAAAAAAAAAGGAAAGCGTGACTTCAGTGTTCAAGAAAGGTGGCAGACTGACAGCCCTCGTCTTCCCTTTCTACCAGCTATGACAAAATGTATCCGATTATGAACCCTGTGTTGTACTGTGACTGAAAACAAGCCTGGGACATAAGCAAAGACAAACCTACTACAGTAAGAGCAGGCTGAGAATATTCTAAGGAAACATGCTCTTGTCAGACAATTAAATTCTGTTTAAATTATAACTTTTTCTAAGAAATACATCCTCTTGAAAAAACTTACGTAGACCTGAGTTGTGTCCTTATTCAGGATGGACTTTCTCTCTGAGCAGAGCGTGGTGATGGTGAGAGAAGCGAGCTGTCCCTTGCTTCTGCGGTAGGTTTTCTGGAGGTCAGTCAAAGGACACATGGAAGGGGCAAGTTCAAGTCTCTGTCCTGCTTGATTCAGACTTGCATTTGAGTACAGGTCTCATCTCTAACATGAGAGCCCTAAACAGCAAGTGACTGGCTTTTAGGGTAGGGACTAGCTTCTTTCTTTCATTTGATCTAATCCGGATTGTATAGATAGCTATCACTACAGCCTTTTTCTTGCTTTCCTACATCTTAGGTGAAAGCTTTGACGACCAAGTTGGTCCCCTCATTGCTTTGTGTGATGGCTGTTTTTACGCTAGAAAATAGTTCCAGCATGCAAAACTGAGAATTTGAGCATAGCTCGGAGATTAGGGTGCGTTGAGATAAAGAAGAAATGGCAGAGAAAAAACTCGAGTGTAAGAGTTTCAGAGATTGTGGACTGGGAAAGTAATTTTCTGCCCAGTTCTAATTTTTCTTCACTGGTCTGGTGGAGGAGTGAGACAAACAGTTGTGAAGGCTGGGGTTTTCACTTTGATTGTCTCAGCTGTTGGCCCAACTCTGAGAACAATCCCAGCAGGGACTGGTAGTGGTACAGGAGGGACAAGGCCTGGAAGGGTACCATGAGGTTCCTTGCGCTGTCCCTGTTAAACCTCTTCAGCGCTGACATGGAGGGGACCAGCTTTCAGTTTGTGAATGGCAATTCAAGTGCTGCGCTGCTCAAATTCTCAGTCTCCCTGGCCCTGTCAGCATCAATGAATTTTAAATACCATGCTGAATTGGAGCCTTTTCTAAGATTATTACTAAGATTGACAATTAGTCTCCAAATCACCCTTTAGAGGCCTAGGTTACTTGAGTCACTTCTGTTAGACAGCATGAATGGTCCCCTGTCCATTAGGACACACTTCTGTTCCCTTGTTTCATCCATATCTGTGGTGTGTGTACTTACAGGTGGAGGAACATGGGAAGAGCCAGAACTTTTCTGGCTGCAGAACACCAGGCATCACAATTTGCAAACACTGTACTTGCTGTTGACTTGCACTAGTGCTCCACAGTTGTTTGAAACAAATCTAGCAAAACTAATACTTCATCTTTTCTAATTGGAAAATGCCTTCTGTTGAAGGCAGAGTATTTCACAGAGCTGTATCTGCTTAGCTACAGACATCGTCAGGAGCATTGCTTAAGGCCGGAGTGAGATTTCTGCTGCTGGGAAAACAGTGCTGCCACAGGGTTGTATATAGCAAGCTATATAGCAGCCTTTGTAAGGTGGAAGATCCAGTCTCGGGGAAAGCCTTGAACTTCAGCCTCCTCGTTGGCTTTTGACTCTCACAGGTGAGCTGCTGGATGCTCTGAGATTTGCCATCCCCGTTTTTACATCCTGGTCATTTGTCCACAACACATAGTCAGTGAAGTCCAGACAGCATCCGGAGAACTTGAGTCTCAGTCTGCCCTTTTTGAGCCTCAGTGAACAGCTTGAAAAATCAGGTGGACCAGTGCTGGCGCTACTGCTGGCCCCAAAACAGGCTGGACAGTGAGCCAAGATCAGCCTAAAGGGTAGAGGGTGCCCTGCTCTAGTTGTTCACCTGGGACAAGGTACTGGGAAAAGGAAAATGTGGGTTTAAGGAAGAATTTATCTCAGGCTTTCCACTTCTTAGGTGAGTGCCCTTCCTTACTGCCACCATCTCCATGTCTCCTGTTGTGCCTGATGTGCCTTCCCTTGAACTCAGTGTTGCCAGGAGGCACCTCTACTGGATTGCCTCCCTGAGAAGAATCAAGATTTGGGGGCAGAAGTGGTCCTGTGGCCTTCAGGTGACTCAAGGTGACTGAGGAGATGCCTGAAGGCCCACAGTTGTTCCTATGGTGTCATCTGTAGGAAGGTGCTGTAGATGTTCTGTTGGGGAGCCTCAGCCTTGGGATGAAAAGTGAGGTATTTCTAGGCACTGAAGTGCCTGTGTAGTTGGATGGGATTTTTCCTGATTGTTCTTTTGGGCCTAACTTCCACTGCTCTGGGTTGTGTCTGTGCTGTGGCTCCCCTCCCACAGAGCAGTTGTGTTAGTGTTTCCCTGCTTCATGGAGTTGCTGGGGGAATAACCGCATTGAACCACACTGCAAGGTGTTTGGGTACTGGGGTTACGTGGGTCATAGAAGAAAGGGAGATGAAGTTGCTGTACTGTCTCTGAGACCTTTGAAATTGCACGTCTATGTCGTATGCCATAAGGGCGCCTTAAATCTTTAAAGGTGACCTGCAAACACATCAGCAATGGCTACGAATGGACCCATTCTTCCATCCTTTGATCAGTAAAATTTTGCAGTCAAAGTTAACCGAAGCATAGTCAGGTCAAAAGTGTCAGTCCTTCATATTTCTTATATAAAAGGACTGGCGAGCTTCCTCATTCTTGCTATCTCTAAATCAGCACATAAAAATAAAGTGTGTGAAACTGAACCTCAACGCAGGGCAAGTCCTCCTGCCTTGGGTGGGAATTTCACCCTTCTGCTACAGCGCTGATTGCGTTTCTGATAATGTATTTGTGGATCACCTTGAGGAGAAGAGGAGGAGTTATACAACTGTTCCCTCACGGTGCTGTTAGGAAGGGTCGGGCTTTGTCTCCTTTGAAATAGATATCGGGAGAGAGCTGCAATCCTGTGAAAACACACATTTATTTCTGAAGTGTTTGTGTATTGTGTATGTGGTGCACATGAATAGAATTGCCACCTGTCCGAGGTTGATAACGATGATCTGGGGAGCAGTGGTCATGCGCTCCTTATTCTAGCAGTTTGCTGTATGAAGAATTGGTGCCTACAGCTTCTCTTGGCCTGAATTTACGAAATACTGCATGCAATGTGTTGCTTTACCCTTTGTGGCTCTTTCTGAGCTTGCATAGATATGGATTCGTTAGAGGTTTTGCTAGAATGGAAACAGTGTTAGCTGTGGCTCATGAAAACCATTTACCTTTTTTCTGTCTTGCTCTCTCGGTGCCATATATGTATTCCCAAAGGAATAGGGTAACTAATGGGATCTTTCTATTTCCTTTATAAACTTGGCTTCAGCTTGTAAGTAGGCAAAGTGGCAAGATCCTGATACCCATGTACTTTGGGCACTGAGTAGAGGAAGTGACTGAGAAACCTTCTTGTTGTTTCCATTGCACCCAGCAGGGAACTTGTCCTTGCAGTGGGGCTTCTGTCATCGTTTCGCCCCACATAATTTTTACAGAATCACAGAATTGTAGGGGTTGGAAGGGACCTCTGAAGATCATCTTGTCCAACCCCCCTCTCTTGAGCAGGCACACCCAGAGCAGGGGGCACAGGAACGCGTCCAGACGGGCTGTGAATGTCTCCAGGGAAGGGACTTCACACCCTCCCTGGGCAGCCTGTGCCACTGCTCTGGGACCTGCACAGGGAAGGGGTTTTTCCTCATATTCAGATGGAAATTGCTGTGTTCCAACTTGTGCCCATCGCCCCTTGGCCTGTCGTTGGGCACCACTGAAAAGAGCCTAGTCCCATAGTCCTGACATCCTTCAGTAGTTGCTGAGCCTTGCTAAGCACAAGGCTTGTTATAGATGGACTCCTGTGCTTTGCTGTGCTGTGACACTGCTGATAGGGATGAGGACATGTAGGTATGCAAGTAGGTGGAAACTTTCTAATACATCATAATAGTAATAATAATAACATGCATTTCTAGTGCCTTGCAGCTTTCGCTAGAACTTCTGCCCACGCATCAGCCTACTTGGTTCACAATGCAGTGTGCATGCTAGACAATTAGTGGTTGATAATGAAAAATGTCATGGGAACCAGCAGGAAAATCATAGCTTACTCCAATTATATAATGAAATGTAATTAGCACAGACAGTAAAACAGACAATTTATGGTTTTTTTTGTAATTAAAAAGTACCAGTAAACATTCTTTTTGCAGGAAGCTTGGTATCAAATGGAATTAAAGAGCTAGTGTCTGGAATAGGATTTTATGCAAAATTTAACTCTTGCAAAGCTGAATGGATTAAGGTTTTATTATCTGCAGACTTCCCAAGTGAATCTATTGTGGCACTTCTTCTATTCATTCTCCTGCTCCTAGTCTGTCTGGAGAGGCCAAATCTCCTAGACAGTTCCTGTGAAACCTGCTACAAGCCAAATACCCAGCTGGATTCAATGCATGTAATGGTGTGGCCAATACTTCCTCCTTCTCTTCCAGACAGACTGTCCCCTGAAGTCATCTTGTAGTGTGGAGGAAGCCCTGAGGGAGAGATTGGAGGAGGAACAGAATCGTCATGTCTTGTGCTCCCTGTGTCCTCTGTCAGATGTCTTCTGTTGATCTCACTGCTATCTCTCATCTCCTCTTTTCTGGCTTGGGGCCCTTCACACTGCACCCCTTGTTCTTAAGCAGCGTGCGCGAAGGAGTATGTGCAGTTATGCATGCCCTCAACTTGCCAGGAGCACAAACACTGTTTCTTGGCTTGTGCTCTCACCGGGGGCAACAGAGTGTGTGGACCCATTGTGGCATTGCACAAAGGCATCTATGGCATTAATTTCTTAGCCTAAAAATGGGTAAGTGATCTGGGAGAGTCCTGGCTGAATGGACTGTTCGTGTCCCAAAGCACATGGTAGCCAGGTCCTTCCCTGGTCTTGGGTGCCCAGGGTTTGAACCAAAAGTTAAATGCCTTGCTATGTCTCCTCTTCTTGTGCTCAGGTACAGCCTGTCATCTACTGAAGTAAGGCTGGTCATTTTACTTGTGTGATTAAGTACGTTTTACTGTGTTTAATCACTCTGTGAGTAAAAATGTATTTTTATATCATAATTTATATTTATATCATAAAGTAAATACTGTGGTACTCCAGCGATGCTGTAACACAAGTGACATGTGTGTATTTCTGCTGCTCTTCCTCCTCAACACCCTCCCAGGCCCAGACCTCCCACCACAAGCCACAACAGAACTCTGCTCCAAATCAGTTTTACAATAATTTGCCAGGCATAGTCTTAGCCTAGAGTTTCCAGTCTGCAGAGAAAGTCATTCAGCTGAGGGTTGAGAGGAGAGCTGGGCCACGTGGTCAGAACTGAATCCAGGTGCAGCATGTTTTCCTCTTCATGATGGAGGAGCAGAGCACCAGCATGCCTCCCATCACAGAGGGATATGAGCTTTCAGCTGGAGCCATGTGCACAAACTGTGATGTTTCTACCCACGTATGTGAGACAGTGCTCAGGTGCAAAATCACAGCCCTGTCTCAGAGACTCTGTGGCACAAACCTCTACTATCTGGCAGGGATAAAATCGGGGAGAGAAGAGGAAACCTCTGCTTAAAGCTGTGGGACAGGATGCATGAGCTCCTTTGCCTTGTGCTGCAGAAGTCCCAGCCACCTCCTCACAGCTGGGCACACCGTCTTTAGGAGAGGGACTCTGTGGTTTGCTGCGGGAGCCGCCTGTGCAGGAGGCGTCAGTTCCTGCCAGAGCCGTGGTGGTCCTTCTGGGCACCTTTCCTCTTTGCTTGGTGCCTACAGTGAAAGGAGGGATGGTGCGGGGACCTCAGCCCTTGTTCGTAGCTGACTAATAGTCTTTGCTGTTCAGGATGTATGGGGAGGGGTCTGTGCAGTCCCTTCCTACCTGTGTTTCTAAAACCTTGGCCTCTGTGTGGACAGTGTTTGGCTTTGAAAGCTTCCTCCTAGAAGTTGCTGCTGGGCCTTTTGTGAGCTCTGGCAGGAGGTGCCTTTTACATCTCTGCCCCAAGTTTTAGGGGAAACGTGAAGGGTTGTACCAAGTCCCATGCCACTGCACTATTACTTTCTTGTTCCTCTGTAGCTGACCAGGAAACAAGAATAGATGGGGGATAATGCTGTTGTGCCTGTCTGAGATCCGTTAGAGCAAATGGATAGCGGCTGATAATTTGTCTCCAAACTTCCTTTCAGGATGCCTGGCCTAGTCAAGGGTCTGCCTTTTCCTCTGGGATTTTGTAAGGTACCGTGCAGGTCTGCTGGAGAAAGGGGCACTTTAAGGATTTCTGCAGCTCGGGGTCACGTAGCATATCGGAGCATGTGTTGGACAATTTGTGTTTAGAAGTATCAGTGGCTTGCTTGTGCCCTGTCTGGGAAGGGGAGACCCTGGCATCTCCTTGGGGTCAGAGCTGAGATTTTATAAAAGGACTTAATAAATAGTAACAGCATGTGTCCTTGCCACCCCCCTACATCACACCCTCTGCAATGAAATCTCTCACTTAAAGCCTTCAAAACATGATTGTCACTTTGCTACATACCTCCTCCAACTTCAGACATGCATATGCATGCATGTAGGCTTGCACACGTGCATGTGAGCTTGTGTGCACAGGTGTGTGCATGCACATACACACACGCACACTGTGTGCTGAAATGTGGTGATCCCAAGTGTTTTATATTTAAGGTAGAGCATAATCCTTCTTCCTGCCTATGCTATGCTCAAGGAAAGGAGGAGGCTGTGATGGGACCCAGCCAGGCTCTCCTCTATATTCTGGGTTATGGCTACTTTGATTTATACTCGGCTCCTTTGATTTATACTTGGCTCCTGCAGCCACTTAATTGTGACTTCAGCAGCTGAAAATAGCCAGAGTAGATGTATCACTTAGCCACTCTCACGTCCCCAGCCCTGCTCCCTGGGTTGAGGTGTGAGGGGAAGATAGGGCCACTAGTTGCTGCCAAATTATTCAGGGAAGCTGTGGCACCAAATTTCAGTGCTGGCAGGGAGACCCACTGTCTTCATGGACTCTGCTTAGTGCTGGTGTGGCACAAGGGAGAAAGAAGTAATCGCCAGAGAAGTGACTGCCCATGCAGAAGAGAGCAATGGAAGTGTAGACTTGATCTTGTCGTCATTTAAGCTGCTGTAATTCAGTGCGTATTTCTGTTCCTTCCTTAGGCTGAAGTGAGCAAGGTCAGAGCCACCTCTGGAGTTCATGCAACCCATATTCCTCTGGGTTCAGTCCCAAACACTCGCCAGTTTTGCATGTGGGCTGCTGCTATGCATTGGTGATTTTTGTTTCCAATTGAGGCACATTGGCTTGTATTAATTTAGGGGTTTTTTTAATCCCATAGATCATAGTCCTACTGTGAGCTATCAAGACTGTAACTGGAGACAGTGTAGCTCTTCTAGCCTAAGTCTTTTGCTGAGTCAAGTCTTATAAACTCCCAGTGGGATGTTTTACATCCTTTCTTCCTGCTCATCTCATCTGTGAGCTGCAGCTTTGCAGTCACAGGCATCCCTGGTGAGCCACTGATGCTGCTGATGTTTCATTTTTATGGGGTCTTTGACTTGAATTGAACAACTGAACTTCACCCCTTCCTGGTGAAGTAATTACCAGAATAAGAAGCCAATTTAAATTTTTCTCTCTTTTTTTTTTTTTTTGTAGATGGCAATTACAGTTTTCAATGTGTGTGCCCTTGCCATTCACATCGGATGATGTATGCAGTGCTTGTCCCTTGTTTTGGCATTTTGATATGTGTGAGAGAGGTGAAATGGCTTTAAAAGCTTTTTGCTGGCGCCTGCGGTTTGTTGCAGACCCAGTGGTAGAGGCAGAACATGACAAATTGAAATAAGACTGTTTCTCTACAGTTTGACATAGGGATGTTGATGTATAGGACTAGGTTGTCAGCCGGTGCAAAACCACTGTGCTCATTTCATGTGGCCAAACCTGACACCAGAAGAGCTAAACTGAATTACCTGTGCTGGAGGCTGGTCTTTTGCAGCAAAGGATGGTAATTGTATAGTATAGTAATATAATTCTTACTTAAGGGTAAAGTAACAGCTGAATGAGGATCATAGGCTAGACATTAACCTGGTTCTTAGTAAATGTAATGAAGCTAGTGAGTACCGTTATGGTGTAATCTGGTGGTTTTAGAGAAAATACACAAATTGTAAAAGAGGTGTTGGGGCCTTTCGCCACAGCCTTCCCTGAGATTTACCACAAGCCGTGCAGAAATGGTTTTTGACCAACTGCCCTTTCTTGGCCAGATCCTTGTTGTGATATAGATGGAGATTGTCTCTCTTGAAGCTGGTAGAATCCTGCATTGATATGAAAGTTTATTAAAGTTTATTAGAGTCTTTCCTGTGTTGGAGGTCATCATTTGACAGAAATTAAGACCTTAATTGGAACCAGGTCTGGTGTTTAATGTACCCTGTTGTCAGTGTCCTCAGTAGACTGGCCCAACGCAGATGTTGGACTTGCATTAAATGGATACAAGTTCTGCTGAATTTTATCACTATTTCTTCTGGGGAAAGGATGGAGAAGCAGAGCCATGGATACAGATGTGGTTAAACCACATCCTTCTCTGGGCAGTTTTCCTCACTTACGCTGATGTTTTCTTTCCGACTTTCTGTTCCTAGTTACTCCTGAGGCTGTTAGTTTTTTGTCTGCAGTTGGAGTCTTCATTATCCTCCCTGCAGTCCACTTCATCAGCAAGAAGCTCTGCTTTGAAAAGACCGGTGGGCTCCCATGCCTGGAAAAACAAGGGAGAGGAAAACACTACAAAGAAAAGTCCTGAGTTCATGAGGGCCTTGGTAAGTATCACAGTATTATACCACCTTTGATGTACAGAATCTTCCTGAGGCTTTGATTGCAGGGAGGACAGAGATAGACCCATTTGCTGTGTCTCGGGTTATTTGTGTGGAAAACAGTAGGGTTTTGGATAGACTATAGTAACCTCCAGAACTTGATCAAATGGATATGAAATTGCTACCATTATCTTTGTTGTCTGGAATAATCTCTTGAAAAATGGAGGGCAACACTGGGGAAAAGGCACAGTCCCCACTCTGTCTGTTGTGGGAGTGTTTTGTTAATCCAGTGAAGAGCAAAATGTGAGCAATTGTGAATAACAACACTGCCTTTCGCTCACAAAGGATATGCCTGTCCTGGTTTTCTTGTAGTAGCTATTACATGCTCTTTCATGTCTGGAAACTTTAGGTCTTGGACAAACCTATGAATCCTGGAATCAAAATAACTGGGAGTTTTATGTGTTACAAAAATAACATTTTAAAGATTCTCAGCCATCAAAAATGCATCCATTCTGGTAATGGTGGTAACTGAGAATTTGGTAATTTCATCATATACTTGTTTGGAAATTTGTATGTCATAAGTGTATAATCGTAGAAATAATCAGCAAAGAAGAGGCCTCAAAAGCCTCCCAGTTAAAAAGTCTGCTTCTCAGTGGTTCAGTTTTAGAGCTACTTGCAGAAGGGCACAATCACAAAGCGTGGAGCCCCTGGAGGTTTTTATGTTGTACATTTTCCTTGTACACTGAGTAGAGCACGGCTGTTGCAAAGGGCATGATCTGGTTATGCCTTAACAGTCCAGGATTTATGGACAGGTGAAGGCTTGGACGCCACATGTAATAGGAAGTCAGTGGGACAGACTGCTTCTTGCTAAGTGCATTAGTGTGCCAGGGACAGGCACCAAAAAGTTACAAGTACAAATGGTACTTGAAATTATTCCCACCCAAGCCCCCCCCTCCATTGAAAGTCCTAACTTTAATGTTCCTAAACAAAGACTATAAGTTTTTTTAAATAAGTTTTCTTCGTTGATATTATTTTTAAGTCTTTCTTCCCTTCTTTTCGCCTCCCATCAAGTGGTGTAAAAATGTGGTTTTTATTTCGGTTTTTAAGATGACACATCTCCCAGGAGTGTGTGGGTGTTGACATTCTATGGAGCTGTCACAGGCTATCATGTAAACATGTATTTGCAATGCTTTTTAAAATGTGAATTATTAATAAACAGGGTGGCTTGCTTTTTTTGTTTTGTTCCTTCCAAATTTTGAAGGACAAAAAATTGCTTCCCAGCTGACACACTCAAAGGCAATTTTCATTTCAGACTAAATCTTATGTGTCTGAGTAATAAACCTTTGAAAACATGGGTTTATAATGGAAACACTAATTCAAATTTAACTACAGCTGTGCCGTACAAGCAAAATACCACACACATTAATGAGGTGCTAAATCTGATACAGCAGAGGAATGTGCTGTAATCATTAATTACAATGGAAGCTTAAAGTTGGAGCCTGCTTTTTCCGTTCAAACAAAATCATCTTGGCGAGCTGGAGCTAAGAGCTATTTAAAAATATCATCTCTATATTTAGTTTAAATTTTACTGTAGCATTTTGATACTTGTAAGGCCAATATGGAATATGCGTGTAGGAAATGGTAATGCTTTTAAAGGACAGCAGCATGAGAGAATAGATTAAACCCTGGGCTAACATAGCATGTCATATGGTGAATGCAGAAACCTGGAGCCTCAGCTTGGGCTGGGAAGCCAGGAAAGGCTGTTTCTAGCGTGGCAGTTTCCTGGTGAGGGACTTCTCCCAAGAGGAGTGTTGACAAGCAAATTTGTTTCAAATTTGGAATCTGACTCTGCTGGGTAGAAAGGAGCAGGATGGGAGCGTTTCTAATGTGTAACTTGCTGGTTAGCTTTCACCCTTCCTCTTAACTTCTTCTGGTGAGCTGTTTTTGTTACAAGGAGATCCTGATTCTAAAGACTCTGCTGTTCTTTAACATATAACCCACTAATGATTATTATTACCAGTTCTAAGTTCTCAAATTGGGGAAATCTTTTTGCTTCTCCACATCTCATGGCTTAGATGGGTGTACTCTTTGCTGGGTAAAAAACTGGCTGGATGGCTGAGCCCAGAGAGTTGTGGTGAATGGAGCTCAATCCAGTTGGTGGCTGGTCACAAGCGGGGTTCCCCAGGGCTCAGTGTTGGGGCCAGTCTTGTTTAATATTTTGATCAATGATCTGGATGAGGGCACTGAATGCACCCTTAGTAAGTTTGCACATGACACCAAACTGGGCAGGAGTATTGATCTGCTCAAGGGTAGGGAGGCTCTGCAGAGGGATCTGGACAGGCTGGATCAATGGGCCAAGGTCAACTGTATGAGGCTCAACAAGGCTAAGTGCCAGGTCCTGCACGTGGGTCACAACAACCCCATGCAACGCTACAGGCTTGGGGAGGAGTGGCTGGAGAGCTGCCTGGCAGAGAGGGACCTGGGGGTGCTGGTCGACAGCTGGCTGAACATGAGCCAGCAGTGTGCCCAGGTGGCCAAGGAGGCCAACAGCATCCTGGTTTGTATCAGCAATAGCGTGGGCAGCAGTAGTAGGGAAGTGATTGCCCTCCTGTACTTGGCACTGGTGAGGCCACACCTTGAATGCTGTGTTCAGTTTGGGCCCCTCAGGACAAGAAAGACATGGAGGTGCTGGAGCGTGTCCAGAGAAGGGCAACGAAGCTGGTGAAGGGTCTGGAGAACAAGTCTTAAGAGGAGCGGCTGAGGGACCTGGGGTTGTTTAGCCTGGAGAAAAGGAGGCTGAGGGGAGACCTTTTTGCTCTCTACAGCTACCTGAAAGGGGGTTGTAGTGAGGTGGGTGTTGGTCTCTTCTCCCAAGTTACTAGTGATAGGACAAGAGGAAATGGCTTCAAGCTGCATCAGGCGAAGTTTAGATTGGATATTAGGAAAAATGTCTTCACTGAAAGAGTGTTGAGGCATTGGAACAGGCTGCCCAGAGAGGTGGTGGAGTCACCATCCATGGAGGTGTTCAAAAAACATGTAGATGTGGCACCTGGGGACATGATTTAGGAGGCCTGGGGGTGTTGGGTTGGCTGTTGACTCGATGATCTTAGATGTCTTTTCTGGTCTTAATGATTCTGTGATTCTATCTGGTATTAAGACTGGTTAGAATATATCTGTCTCCTATGACTATCACCTTTATACCTATCTAAATAGGAGAAAGCATTTTGCTTTTTGATCCCTCTGGCATGGCTATAACATCTGCAATAGGATAAAACCCTATTTGCAACAGCGTAGGTAAATGAAGGCTGTAGCCTGAGAAGGCGTGTATGGGTTCAGTGCATGAGATGTTTCTCTTGTCCTTGGATCTAGTTGAGTTTTGAGTTATCTACTGATAAAAAAGAGTTGGTACAGAAACATAAGCAAATGTCTATTTTGCATTTGGCAGGTGCACAGGCTGATGTTCAGAAAATGTACTGTAAAGTATCAAAGCCTTTGTTTTGTTGTAGTTGTTGCTTTTTCTTTTCTGTATTGAGCCTGACGTCAGAATGAGGCAAGTGACAGAATGAAATAGGTGTTTCCTTCGTCATGGCTCTAGGATACATCTGGCTGGTTTGTTCCTAATTTAATTTTAATTGCACAGTTTGTGTCCTTATGAAAGGAACAAGATAAAGGAAAGATCTTTGTGAAAATGAAGAATTAATTAAGAACCTTTCAGGAGGCTCCAGGACAAACCCTCTTAATTACTGGGACACAACGGATAATGTTTTTGATACTTGAGGCTTTTGTGGATCCTATACTTGACGGCTTCATTGACCTTAGTGATGAGCCCATCTATTGAGCAAGGATGTACTGCCCTGATTGCCTCTCACTCAGCTGCAGGAGTCCATTCACTGCGGGGGCTGGGGCTTGTCTGGAAACAGCCAGCCTGTATTTAGGATGGACTTGGGACTGCAAGGGAGAGCTCAGAGTAGGCTGTGAAGCTTGATAGAGAAGCTGGTAAACATGTAACTGATAGGAGGGTAGCACAGAGTTAACTTCACATGTATCAGGCTTGCTTGGCTATCCCCAAGCATGTGCAGAAGGAAGCAGTGGTGGTATGAAGCAGTCCTGAGCTGACTGGAGTGATGTAGAGCCTTGATGTAGGTCATACGCAGAATTCCTTAGGGGAAGTTCAAACACCACACCTTTGGTCCTAATGGAGTCAGCAGGAGTGGCTTCTCACAGCACTGGTGATCTTTCAGGTGGTGGGGGAGTCTGTGTGGGGGTGAAGTTTCCCCTTGGAGCATCCACACACACAAGGAAGGAGGACCTTTCCTTGAACAGAGGCCTGGCAGATGTCAGTGGGGTCTCATGTGAGACCTTTTGAGGCTGTGATGGTTCAGTGTCCCTTTCTGTAGTACCAAGGACCAAGAGGCAGTGATGGTGTTCTTACATATGGTGTTTATAGTGTTTCTAAGCCCTTTGCTTCAAAAGTTCATTGGTGAAATGAACTTCACAGAAACATTTGACAGTGCTGGGCAAATCATGTGTAAAGGGCTGTATCTAACCGTGTACTTCATTGCTGTGACTCAAAAAAGAAAAGGGCCCTCTTTGTTCTATACTGTAATCTTTTTCTAATGATGAGACCTGAGACTGGGGAAGAAATTGAAGTTTCCTGATTGTGGTTTATATGAAAATATACCAGTTGTGCCTTGCCTTGAATACTTGTGATGTTAAGCTTGTACTCCTGATATGTGAAATCAGCTTAAACATCATAAGGTTTGAAGAAACATTTTCTTTCCATTTTTCCCTTCTGTCTTATGAGCCTTGAGCGCTTTCAGTTCATGTTCTCAAGCTGTTCTGCACAGCCACTGCTCTAGCCTCTGGGGTGAGCAGCACACCTAAAATTGTGGTTTAAGCTCAGCCAGCAACTGAGCACCACACAATCGCTCGCTCACTCCCCTGCCCAGTGGGATGGGGGAGAGAACAGGAAGAGTAAAAGTGAAAAAAAACCAAAACCAAACCCAAACAACCCAAAACCTGTGGGTTGAGATAAAAACAGCTTTTAATAATTGAAGTAAAATAAAACAGTAGTAATAATAATAACAACAACAGTAATAAAAAAATATATAAAGCAAGTGATGAATGATGCAATTGCTCACCACCCACCAACCGATGCCCAGCCAGTCCCTGAGCAGCGGCGCCCTGGCCGCCTTTCCCCTAGTTGACATACTGAGCATGACGTCATATGGTATGGAATATCCCCTTGGCCAGTTGGGGTCAGCTGTCCTGGCTGCACCCCCTCCCAGCTTCTTGTGCACCCTCAGCCTTCTCAGATGGTAGAACACGAGAAGCTGAAAAGTCCTTGACTAGTGTAAGCACTACTTAGCGACAACTAAAAATCAGTGTGTATCACATTATTCTCATGCTAAATCCAAACCACAGCACTGTACCAGATACTAGGAAGAAAATTAACTCTATCCAAGCTGAAACCAGGACAA
This sequence comes from Phalacrocorax aristotelis, assembly GCF_949628215.1. Taxonomy (NCBI): domain Eukaryota; kingdom Metazoa; phylum Chordata; class Aves; order Suliformes; family Phalacrocoracidae; genus Phalacrocorax; species Phalacrocorax aristotelis. The sequence continues at coordinate 31,151,168 of NC_134284.1, read as the reverse complement.
AAACAAACAGAGATGCAGTTCTTACATAAACTGTAGCTGAGGCTTTTAGGAAAGCATCAACACATATAACACTCAACAAAGGCAGGACTGTTAGCAGCGCTGCCTGGATGTTGACCTTGCTTTGTCAGTGTAGCCCTGGGCTCAGCTGGGCACTAGGGGACCCATCATGTGCAGCTTGTGGGACTGTCATATGCTAGCAGAGGCTTAGCTTCATGTTTAGAAACAAGTGGGTGAGCGTGACAGTACCAGTCTGGCATGCACAGTACGCTGGCTTCCTCCAACAACGTGGTGAGTTGTGGAAAGCACATGAGTGTCCTTCTGCAAAGCAGTACAACTGTGGTTGGTCTTTGTAACCCTGATGCTGAGTACCCAGTAGTTCTGAGGCTCCGTTGTCCTCAGCAAGGTGCAAATTAAAAATGAGTTCGGGGTTATTCATGGCATCTAGTTTTGAAGCATGTAGCTTAGCCGGGGTGTTAGGTTCCTTGACCAGCCAGTGGCAAGATGGAGAGGAACTCTGGAAGGGGAAGTTTCTCTGAGCCCAAGTGAAGCTGAAGCCACTCTTCTAAATTGCTTTCTCTCTCAGTTGCCTTTATTAGAGGCTCACAGGAAGAGTGGTTGGACATGGGATAGTGTGAATGTTGCCACTGATGCCTGCCCTAGGCATCAGAAAGCCTGTTTGTAACAAGAGTGAATTAAATCAAGGCTAAGAGTAGCTGGGGGAGCAGTTCCTCAGTTGGTAGGGACAACCGCCTGCTCAGATCTATGGCTCTGAATACTTTTAAATCATTTGAAACTATGTCTGGTTTTCCCAGTGATTCCTCAGCCTCCTGGCATGTCTGGCTGGACTGGTCATTGACTTATCAGAAGTGAAAGGAGGTGGGAGCTAGGAACGTAGCCATGTGCACATGCAGTGGTGGATAACCAGGAATGGATAATCATCTACTGCATTTGCCACCTAGTGCTGTGGTTCCCAAACAGCACAGTCTGTACTGCTCGATGGTGGTCCGTACAGAGCAATTTCGATAGGATCTGTAAGGATGGATCATGTGTGGAGGAAGAAGGAGTAACAGTAACAGGGTGACTCCTCAAAATGTTTCTGAAATATCTTCATTGTGTTAAACAGCTAGACATGCTCTCCCACTGCTAATTTCCATGTAAGTAATTGCTCTGATTGACCCTGGCTTGTTCAGTTGCTGCAGACTGGGTAGCATGATTGCAGGCGGGGTGGGGACTGAGCCTATTGGGTCTGCTCTACGACAACAGCTTGACAGCACAGGTGGGTGGGTTTGAGCGGTGGTGTAAATTGGTGTTTCTCCAGCCTTTTGAACTTGTGATTTCCTTTCGGCTCTCTGTCTTCATCAAGCCAACAAATGATAGCAACTCAATTACAGAACGTGCTGTAATTTCTGACTGCAGGTTTCCTCTTTCATTCCCCTAATCCAGTAATTACAGATGTTTCTCGCTCCTTTACCTTGAAAGAGCACAGTTGCCGTTACTTACACCAATTTTCTAATACTCCAGTGATCTGTGACATTCTTTATGCCCTTTTTGTAACCCTCAGTTTGAGAAACACACAGTCATTCATTGTTGCTTTTTGTACTACCACTTGGCACAGAACTGTTAGATTTTTGTGCCTATGGTGACAAGTGGCTCTTTAAATGCTAAGGACCTTATTTTGATTGGGAGGATGTGACTGGCTTCAGTGGAGTGACTCTGGAGTTAACACCAGTGCCGAGGCAGAGTCTGGCTCTCTGGTATATCCAGGCCAAATATTATGGTCAAGGAAGGTGTTTGCATTTTCTTTCTTCTGAAAATTCCCTCAAGGTCTGTATTAATATTTTGGTTGCAGTAGTATCTATGTGTGCCATTGCAGATTCCCTGTTTTGTGAATGCACTGGACTTACATGAAACAAACACACTTCTGAGTTCAGGAGGTCTTACAGTCTAAGCAAAACCAAAGGTGTGCAGTGGTCAGCATAGGGAATCGCCATCAGCTCCTCAGCCCTCTTGGTGGTGGAGCTTCTGAGCATAATATTTGATGCTGGTCTTCTAGGAGCAATTTTTTTTTTGCCTGACTTTATCACCATATACTCTATGGGGTGAAGAGACCTAGGTTTTTGAAAAAGGCTCCACAGTTTTGAACAATTAATGTCACATTTGCATAATTTCTTTTTTCTTCTATCCCTTTCGTCTTCTCCCCATCCCACTGAAACTCTGAGGATCAGTAATTGTTGCCATTATTTTTGACAAAAGGAGAGCATGCAACAAAGGAATGGGAAGAAAGGAAGAAACACCATGGGGATAAATTCCCTGATAAAAACCACTTCTGACATTTGGGTATCAATTTTTACAACTAATTTGGCACAGCATCACTAGTAGTGAGCTGCCTGCAAAGACATGAGGGGATCTGGGAGTGAGGAATAAGTCTGCAGGTATCCTCTGCATAGGCTAAACCCTGTGCAGTAGGGTGCGTTGCTGTCTGTCTGATCTCATCTCTGTTTTCATTTCATTCTTTTGGGGCTTGCAGGACCAATGTGTTGCAGCAGTAGGTTTATTGCCTGTTGATTTGTAACCCATGAATGTTTCCAATTAGATGTGTGTAATTTATTGGCATAAACCATTAGATCTTCCTTGAATGCCCTGGAGTTTCTGAATCACCAGCCGAAAAGTGTTATTACAAAGCACATAATCACTTGGAAAGTGCCTCTGTCTTCTTGTTTTTGCTTTAAATTCAGGTACATAGATAGCATTTTTATAGCACATAGGCCAAAAAGGTACCACGATGTTCTGTCTTTTCTGTTTTGTTTTACCTTAGGGAAGCTTGGTCAGCAATGACGCTTACAGCTGATGTGAACCTTAGGCACTGTCTGTGAACTTTCCTCATAACGCTTCTGCAAGAGGCTCCAGTCAACTGATCAGCTTCAAGTGTACAGGCTGGTTTTGGCACTGTGACAATTTTAACTGGAAATACAGTTTCATCGTAGCAATGTTTGGTTATCCTTCACTGTGAGGATGGAAGGGCTTTGCTAGTATCTTGTTAAACATGATTCTGGCAACTACAGGAGGAGCAAAGAGTCCAGATTGTTCCCAGAACTAGGATAGAGGATTTCTTGGCCCAGTACTGCTGCTGCGTGCCTTCAGCAAAGTACATTTCTAATCTCCCGTCTGCTATTTTACATGTGTGCTAATTGGGCTCCAGTCTGAAAGGAGGATCAGGTTCATTATAGTTTTCGGTAGCTTAAAAAGAGTTATTAAATCATCTTACCCCTCCAAGCCTTCCTTACTTCCTCCTTTCATGAACAGCCTTGCCTTTCACACAGACCCTTGATGTTCTGGGCATCAGCTTAGGTTCACACCTTGTGTTAGGTCTTTCTTCCTAAGCTTGGAGCTGCTTCACGGTGGGTCTGTAACACTGCTTTTCCTAGGTGTCCTCAGATAAAGCCCCTGTCTATGGTTATCATCCGTGGCATGCCAGGTCGGCATGAGGGGCTGATGCTCTCTCTGTGAGATCAGGAAATAAGGTAAATCATTATCAATGACTTAATTAAAATTTCTGAGAAGTGGGCAAGGCAGGAATCATTCCTCTGGGTACGTGTCTAAACCGGTGAGCCAGCACAGTGCTCAGAGTTTCAGTTGTGGACAGATGGATTCAGCAACTTGCCCAAACTGCTAAAAAGCTTTTTGGTACAGTTTTCTTGGCAGTGGCAAAAAAAGTGCATCTTTCTAAAACAGTGATGTGGCAAAGATGTCTTCTGATCTTTGGGAGCTGGGAGCAGATTTCCTCCTCTTGTGTCTCTACACAAGACAGTACATTCCCAGGCAGAAAGGCGAGGCTGTGGATTTCTTCCTCATCTAGTGTTTCAGAAATAAACACTCACTTGAAAATTGTTCAGTATTTATATGCTGGGACACTGTTTTCAACCTGTGGTCAAAAGCTTCCCTACAAGGGAGGAGTTTGGTAGAAAACTTTTGCAAGGGCTACACACAAAGTGACTGAAGAAAAGGAATTTTGTGCCTATGCTCTACAATGGCTTGAATACGGGAAGTCATAAGAAATGCACATCTGAAGGCAGTTTTTTAGGACCCTGCATATCAAGAAGATTGAAAGACACTTTGCTAATATTACAAACCTTTGCATTGTGGTAGTGTTTGAAATTCTGCTAATAGTTGTCTTTTTTTAGCTATACAGTAATTACACCTCTCAATGGGGGTGCTACTCAGGAATAATGATCCTATCAAGACAAGGGAATATAGATTGTAGTAAAGGTTATGATGGTTTCTGTGAGAGGCTTACCATTGATCCTTTTAGCTATCTGATTTTCCAAGGGAAGAAAAAAAAACAACTTTGAGTTAAGCAAGCGGTTCAGTGTGAAAATTCTTGTGGTTAGTTTTAGAGGATGAAACTTGAAGTGAATTTGCTAAACTGTTTCTTTTTTCTCTCTCTCTTTTTTTGATGAATGCTTTTAAAAAGAAATGGATTTTTCTTTCCCACACGTTTTAAATACTCTTCTCAGTCCTTTTATACTTTTTTCATAATGCAAGTCAAAATTGCTAAAGAATTCAGAAGTAAAAATCCGTTATGTTGAAAAGGCCATGTTGTGAAATATATCATAAACACCTGGTTAGAACAGTGCCTGCTAATTAAGGGAAAGAGCTCCTGGGAAACAGCAAGCCTATAACTGAGCTCAGCCCCCTTTGATCCTCTGTTGAGTTTGTAAAAATGTTGCCCGCCTAAACTTGTCTGCAGCTTGTTACACATTTTATCCATCTGCTCCATGACCAAAAATAAGTGATTTATAATTCAGTTGAGCTCCAGTTGTTCAGCGTATCACTGACTGTGGAGTCTTGAGTAAGAGGGAGATGACAGGAGGAAAAGCTAAACAAAGGCTAAACAGAGTCAGGCCCCCTGGAAATTGTGTTGCTTTTGCCTGTAGGGATTATGTAGGCACTGGATTGCGAGTTGTACAGGTGGGTTGCAGGTGTTACTAAAACAGTTCAGATTTTTTTTGTGAAATATACTTCAGTGTCTATCCATTGTCTATAAACTGAAATAAAACCATTTGGGTTCTCCAGCTTTAATCCAGACGGATTTCCAGGTCTTAAGTAGAATTGTGGATGTGTATAGACATGTGTATGCATCATACTCGCCCCAACCTACTTTACAGCAAGATGATCGGGGCAACTACTTGGTACATGAAAGATGCAGGTTCAAGTCTTGTCTGCCTCTTCAGATGGCTGGGTGACTGCATTCAAGCCCTGCAGGTGACTGTACATCACTGCTTTAATTCCATGACTAAAACTCCCTCTGTCTTTCTAGCTGTGATACCAACCTCCCTAATGCAGAGTCTCTTGTGCAGCACCACAATGTTTGCCCGAGCCATGGTGCAGTCAGCCACACCATCCGGGAGAAGCGGGGTCTCTGTTGGACAAATTGAGTGTTAGCTCTGAAATCTAATAACAAGAGGAGCTAATTATTCCCTATGCAAATATCACAAGTCCATGTTCTGTTGATTTTTAGAAAGATCAGTGCTTTATTTTAGTACCCATATGTTTTATCTGCATTGTTTAGCTATCACTCCTGGATGTCTGCAGCCCTCCAAGGGCTACTGACTGCTTTCATATATCTTGCTGCTGAGGCAGAGCATTATGAAGTCATCCTTTCATCAGAAATCAGAGATTCATTTGCTGTTGCCTGTAAGTAAATGACAGGTTAAAAATGTATCCAGTATCCAGTACTTACCCACTTCCTTCCATGCCTGGGAGAATCTCACTGTTAGAAGTACCATCTCCTCCCAGTGACTTCTGTGGTGTTGTGACTTCCAGTAGCAAATCTGCATTATGCTGAAAATGTGTTGTTTGGAACGTGTCATCAGTTTAGGTCTATGAGAAAATAAGCTGCAGAAAGCAGAGAGGCTTCAGCAAGGGCAGGGTTAGAAAGAGGAGAGTTGACGAAGGGAACAGCCCACCTGGGAGGTTACGCCGTGACATTGACTGTTCTTTGCCAAAGATTTAATGCGTGCCAGGGAGCGTTACCTGGGTCCCAGTGGCTGAGCCAGAGGCCAGCAGTTGACAGGTGGGTACTGGAACAGCGTGTGCCCCAAGCCCAGAGAGTTTGTAACAGCCATCAGCTTTTAAAATGGCTCTAGTAACCTATGTTCATTTACTGCCCTTGTTAGGACTGTAATTCTTAGTACATACTGAAGCTGATAATAAACTTGTTGGAGGCGTCTGCAGTGTAAGTCAATGTCTCTGAACAGAATTATTTGGCATGGATGTTTCAAAAGATAAAGACCTCTTAACTCACTGATCTCTTATGTAAAGAAGCTGCTCCCTAAGCAAGGTGGGACCTCCTTGTCTGTGCTCCGTTTAAAAATCCAAAACATTGGGATTCCCAGTAGCTTTCTCTGGAGGCCATTTCACAAGGTAATACACATAGCTGCTGAGCTTATTTTCTTGCTGCTTGTGCTGTATTTACCATTCTATAGTTTGATTGCTCCTAGAGCGCTAAATTCAGCAAGGCACTGGTAGGAAATTTTGAAGCTTCTTTTTCTTCTTTTTAGTTGTTTTTTTAGCCTAAGATCTGCAACTATTGAATTCTTTCTTCCTAAACACATCATCCTATTTGTAGGTTTTTCCTTCTTCTCAGCGTTCCTAAAAGAATATCTGTCTTGTGATAATGTGGGAAGATGTATATCGGGTAAAAAGGCACCTTAACTTTCTGCAAGTTATGAAAGCAAAAAGGGCCTATGTTTTTATTTAGGGTTTAGATGCCTTTTGAGAAGACAAGGTAGGAAGAGCCTGTCTCCATCCCCAACTTCAGAAAAGTCACATCTCTCAGTTTATCTTGATCCAAATGGTTAATATTTACAATTCTACAGACGTGGTTATTCTAGGTGTGGCAGTACTTAAATAACAGTTAAAATACAGCAACTTTTATAATTCTTTTATCATGATTACTTGTACTGAAGATGTGCTGTAAAGATCTGGGCTGTGTTTTCTTTCATAGTGAAGATGTGGCTGAAGCAGGTATAACCAGTAGCTTATTCCAGCCACTATGGGTTATAATGGGCATATCGACATGATACCAGTGCTTTTGTTAACTCGTTCCTATTCCCAGTAATTTCATACCTATAATATTCTACCTCCTGTGTTTCGCTCATTTCTGAGAAGAACAAAACAACTCTGGGTTCTCTTACTCTGTGGGCAAAGAAAGCTTCTTCTGAGCCTTTCTGGAGCAAAACATTTGAGATAGTTGTCTGCCGTAGGCCAATTCTGCATGTTTTAGGCCTGTCACTTTAATCAATCAAAACATAATTCTTCCCAAATTCTCCACCCATCAATTTCCCCATCTGTACATGCTAATGATAAGGGTGTTGTCAAAGTCAGGGCCAGGAGGTTATCTGAGGTTTTTGACTGCAAGCTGGTTTGTACTTTTTTTACCAGGTCTGTTGACAGCAGTAACCAGAATGTGTGCGCTTCAGAAAAGGTACTTCTCGTCTAATGTTCTATGTTTTTATTTTTATGTAAGGTTTAGCAATTGAATGAAAGCTTTCCAGATCTCTGTAGGAATATGTGTAATTTGTCCATCATTTCTGGATTTCTAGTGATATTCTCAATGGGTAGAAGTCCTTTTTCCATTTCTCCTCTCAGTTCTAGTCATATTACGTAGCTACTGTGTCGACAGGTGTTGATGGACAAGTAATTTACAGTAATCTTTTATGGTGCTTATTCTGTAGCTCCCTGAATTATAAGTGACATGCTGGCAAAGCTGAACAACTGATCACCAGATACTGGCATAGTGTTAAACATGGCTTCTGAGGCTGCTCAGAATTTCCTTCAGCCACTGTCATCTTGGATGTCTCAAATATACGAAGCTATCCAACAAGCGGGAGACTCTATATCTGCGTCACTGCTGAATTTGAGTGGAGTGGGTCGTAAGTCAGAAGAAGAGAAGAACCGGGACTTGGAGAATAATGGAGGAGTTTACGAGGATTATTCTGAGGAATCAGATGATGAACGACACCTGGACCTCTGGGATGAGGAATACTTGTATCCTAGAGAAGATGGTCACATTGGGGGTCCTGATCTTGCTTCGCAACCCCTTCCTCGTGGCACTGACATGGGTCTGCAGAGGCAAAAACCGGTTAAAAATACCAGCAACTTACCAGAGCAGTGTGTTGAAAGCACAAGGTCTTTGACAGCCAATGGATCCTACTGGATGAATGAAAATCTCCAGCCACTTGATTGGCTTCCTACCATTGCTGAGGAAGAAGGTGAGCCCTGTATGAGGATGGGAGGCCATAAGCACAACCTCAACATGAGTAGTTCCTTAAAAAGTAGTAATGGCAAGGCAAGATTTGCAGGTAAGAAGCTAACAGACACCCTGACGTATTATCCAGACCTCTCTTTTCTGGTATTGATTTGATTTAGTTGCTAATCTGCTCATTATGTTCTGTGTTGTCTTTGTTTCCCACAGCTAAAATAAAACTCCCCAAATCCCTAAGAAAAATCTAACCTTTCTTCTTCTGTTTCTGATTCTTCTCTCATTTGTGAAACTAATCTAATTGAAATGAGTGGAAATCTCCAGGGTGAAACGCTGTGTATTAGAAGTCAATCAGGCCATATTGCTGTAGCAAGGAGTATTTTGCTCCCCCCATGTTTTGTTTCTGGTAGCAGGACCCTTCAGAGGGAGTGTTTAGCCTTAAGCCTTTGCTTTGAGAACCATCTGCCTTTGCGTCATTGCTATTAAAGATATATATAATCTCAAACCTTGTTTCTTTGTGCCAGGAATCTCAAGATGTTACTGCCATGTGCTGTGAAATGCTGTACTAAAAAGCCAGCCATATCTCATGATTTTATGGATGAAAGGCTCCCAAATCGCTTTCCTCTCCTCCCACCACCCCCACAGGCTTTTCAAATAAGACTGAAGAGGACAGCAGGCAGGAGATTATGGGAAGAAGAACTGAGTTTGATATTCTCAGTTTTAAATAGGCCTAACTATGACTTCTGATCATTAAGTGACATGAACAGCTTTTCAGGCAATTGTGTTCAGGACTGAATTTCAGACATGTGACTTGTACTCACTAAATATCACATAAATGTGGCTGGAAGTTACCTGGGTCCCAGACGACTGATAGAGACATATGTCCCAACCACAAGCAGCAAAGCTGCAGTCCTGCCGACACCATCCTTGTGTCTTACTGTGTTAAAGCCACTCTTTATGAACATCCTAGGAAGGGAGGGTAAGGGCGGAAGGGTGGGCAGGGGTTGTCTACAATATTGAGCTGATGAAGAACTTGATACTTGCTGAGGGTCTTCAGAATTAGGCTTCTAAATTCCTTTTTTTTTTAATCAGGCAGTAGATGCTCTTGAAAGTGTTTGTTTTATAGTGACCAAAAGCTTTTCATCACTCTTGGCTCCTGGGAAGTCTTACATATTTAGCCATTTCTGTGCAGACTGCGGAAGATCAGCCTGTTTGTTTTCGTGTTTAATAGGAATATCAGACTGAGAGGGTATAAACCTTGATGGTGTTCTTTAATGAATGTTAAAATTAGCTCTTTTCTTTATTACTATTCCTCACACTGTTACGGCCAGGCAGTAAATAATTTAAAGAGCTTTTGGTCTAGCTGTTCTGTCTCCCAAACTGGGATTGCTTGTTTTCATACTCCAGATGAATGAATGCCAGTTCTCAGGTTAAGCACCCCAGAGCTGTATCTCTTGGAGCCCAACCTCTGTAACCTGTACAGGTCCCCTACCTTCTGGTACCCCTGAACATTGCCTGTGTGGTATCCTTACCACAGGGTTTGTTCACAGGCACCAAATCAATGCTGCAGGGCTGGATTTACTGTGTGTGCTTGGATCCTGTGTCCAGTGTGTGCACATATGCCATGGGGCAGGGCACGTAGTGTCCTTCCAGGGGGTGCTGGGGCCATGGATCCTCCTGGACAAGTGCTGTCCAGGGCACAACCTTGCCTCCTGCAGAGCCTGTATCCCCAAGAGGGGCTGTTAGAGCGATTCATGGCAAATCCTGGGGCTCCTCAGACTAGGCTGGAGAGCAGGCACGTGCTGAATGCATTATTGCTATAGTGGCCTCCAGGTCTTTTTCCTGTCTCTGGACTACACCCTTGTTCACAGGATGGGAGAAAAAGTGGTGAGCTGTCAGGGAAATAGGGGCCAGGAATGGGCTGCTGTCACTGCCAGGGCAGTTTCTCACCTGCAGTCTTGTCTGCAGGGACATATGAGAAAGAGGGTCCTTAGGAGCATATGATGAACCAGATTAATTTTCCTGGTGAGACACACATACAGTGACAGACAGGTGCCAGAGTAATCCATCACTGCAGCTAAAGGGGAGGGTCACTCTGAACCTCTCTCGCAGCTGAAAGCAGGTACTGATCAAGTTGCTGTTGGACTTTCGTACTATTTATTGGCTTGCTTTCTCAGTAAGCTGTCTGGACTGGAAGGCTGGCCTTACAGAGCACCCCAGCACCTATGTTGCTGCTGCCTAGAGCTCTCTACTTCCACATGAAGCACTTTAGAAGGCATTGCGTAGCTTTTTACACCAGAGGGAATGTCACTACAAATGCTCTCAAATAATCTTTGATCTTTTTATCTCTGCAGTGTGCTGCACAAAGGGCCATTCATGGTCTCAAGACTTTGTAGTCATGAAGTTGCCTGTTTGAGAGTTGGAGGGCTGGGAGCTGATGCCTTTTTAAATTTTTTTTTCCTCAGAACTAAGTTGTATAATAGGAAAGTGCTGAACTGTGATTTGAAAATGTCTTCCACAAGATCTTTGATGTGGAAGAACTCGTTTTGCTCTTCTAAGTGACCCTTCACTTCCAAAACACACACATGCTCTTTGTATTTAATTTTTCAAGTCTTTATTTCCTCTTTTTCCTTTAGATTCTTTCTCTAACATCAAGAGTATGAACTCTTCTGATGGTAACCTAGACATGCAGAGAGGCTGTAATACCCTGGCAACTTAAAATGTCAGTCATGGATTAAAACGATCAAGAGAAGATGTTTGAGGTATCCTTATTTCTGTTAGCTTTGTTATCTAACCCTAAGTGACAATGTAAGTGAGCATATGGACTTGCTGATATTCAGCAAAGGCGTTCAGTAGCATCAATATTAGCTTTGAATATTTTTTCCTTCCATTTGGCATTTTTTTCCCCATTTCTGCAAAATACATGTTTCCTGTTTATCCTTATATTCTTTTCAGAACATTGCATCTTGACTTTATTTCACTTAATGTACCATATTTCTCTCCACAATAGAATATTTTAAAGCTAAATTGGCACAAAACAGTAGCAATGCTGAATGCTTTTTGTTGCCATGGAAATATTTCTGGGCACTTACTGAAGACCTGGTTGCCAATAGTAATGTAACAGAGAAAATAGATATGCTTCATTTAGCAGCCACTGGTGATTAAAGAGCCACAGAAACATGTTACAAGGTCATTCCAATATATAGTTTATTGGGTTTAGGGGGGAAAAAAACCACCAACCCTGGATGAGAATTGTTTTAAAAATGATGCAGAACAAAATCCGATAGTTGTTCACTACTCTTAAACTTAGAGCACGCTTCTGAGGTTAAATAAAATTGCAGTTAAAAACATCATGACCCCTTCTCCTTTGTATCAAATATGTGTTTGATCACATTTTTTTGCCTCCTAGGATATGTTTCCTAGCTCTCAGAGTAGCTTTTCTGAGGCCCCAAAGCAGCACATACATTACTGCAAATCGTTTTTAGGCTTAGGGATCTAATAAAGTGTTTGAGCAATGAAATTCTTGGGTTCTTAAGTCAAATGTCTGTAAGACACTGTGAGGCATGCTAATCAGCAGGGTGCAGATTTGGCTGCCGCTGAGTCCTGGTCTGTACTTAAATGATGCTAGTAATGTTGTGCCAAGGTTTCAAACAAATGCAGGGAAAAGTTTTTCATGTTGGGTGTTTTTGATTCACAGTTTAAAAATGAGGAGGTAGTTCAGCAGGAAATATTGCAGGGCCAGGTGTTTGGTTTAAGAGGCTAATGATGGGATGGCACAGCCTTCTGTGCATGCAGATCCCTGCCACCATTTGCAAATCACGTAGCTGTAAATTTTGCAAATACAGATGAACTTGCTCTTGCAGCTTCCTTGAGGCCCTCATTCATTGTCTAACCTCAGTGTTTCTTACAGAGAAACTGCCTCCTATCTCAGAACAGGGAGAGAGCTGCCTTTGCGTCCCCCCGCAGCTCAGCTACTGCTGCTCAGCTGACTGGGGGTGGCTGGCGAGAGCGTGGCTGCCAAATCCATCATTGCACATTTGGCTTAAGAATTGAAAAAAAGCAGTGGAGCAACAAGCCACTTCTAAAAGTAGTGCACTGCATGCAGAGGGGTTGAGCTGGCCAGTCTGTCTGCTTCCCAGCCTGAATCTATAGAGAAATAAAAAGTAGTAACGAAAAAGGTGAAGAGCAGCAATAATTGTGCCATGAATGCAATGACTTTAGCCCACTTCTTCCTCAGGGCCCATGTCCTTTGCAAACAAAAAGTCAAAGTGACTGTTTCAGCAGATGCCGCTCTGAAAAGGCATGGGGACAGACACAGTAGCAGAGCTGAGTCTTCTGAATCAGAGCTGAACTATTTTTGCACCACGAGTTCTGTGATTGAAGAGTCTCCTGAGCTGTCTGACACTGTGTTCATAACACTAGTGTGATTTATAGGTGAACACTACACTGAAACTGCATGAAGTCTTTGAAGATTTTTTTCCATCAATTAGACAATCTCAGTGCTAGCTAAAGACTGAATTTCAGTTGCACTAAAATAATTTTTTTGACCTTGGGATACTAGGAAGTTTCATGTTCTAATAGGAATCTTGACTAGATGGCTAGATAGTTACCCTTAATTCATGTTGAAGGGGTGGCATGCCTCTGAGGCTCTGGGAGGTTTTTAAAACTCGAAAGCACTATTGCATTTACTTACCTCGGCCTCCAGCTTAACAGGGGTCATTGATTTTTGCCAGTAATTGCTGTAGTAGAGGAAATTATTCTTTCTGCTGTATATGAGCACTCCTGACCTCAGTAAATGACCCTTCACATGGCCAGGAATTCCTAGGCAAGAAGTGAGTTTTCACTAGGTCCTATAAACCCATATAGCAAACTATACCTGTAACAAAAAGATGGTGCTTTTGTGGTAAGTAAAACTTCTCCTTGCATGTCAGACTGAAATAGATGGATGGCCAATTTCCGTGAGGATCCTAAGCGCTGATGAATTTTATCACCTGTCTGGCTATGGAGCCAGGCAGAGCTGGAGCTCTGGCCAGAATGTAGCCATATAAAAATCAGTGCCTATACTCAAAGCAGGACATTTCAAGAAGCTACACTGAATCAGTAGAACCACTAGCACTGAGTGAAGGAAAGCAAAGACAGGCAGTGGACAAAAGCACTTCACAGAAAATACTCCTGTCTGCTTGAGTGGGAGAAAGCGCTAACATGACTGGGGATATGCATCTGGTCTCTGAATAATGTGGTACGAGTCCGCAGCTTTCTGAAATGAAGTGCAGACGTGAGTTAGCATGGAATGCTTTCTCTTTGGGAAATTCAGAACCATGCAGAAAGTGTTTGTGCACAGACTTGTCCTTGTGAAGGTGGTTCATTTTTATATTTTAAGTACTTCTTTGCAGTTCTGTCTTTTCAAAGTTTCAAATTATAGGGGATCTTCATCCATGATGGCAAAACTAAGTGGTGATGAGAGTACACAGTAGCCCCAGGAGGAAAGTGGATGGTGGTATGTCAGCTTTACAGCCGGGGGCATGAAATCAAAGAGTGGTTCAAAACACAAATTTTCAAAGGTGCTACCATTGCAGGCCCTGTCTTGGGCCTGTCAACGTTGCTGTTCATTCTCAGTCAGTGATTTTAGACACAGTATCTTTGTAAGCCCACAGTAGATCAGTAGTTTGGGTTTTCACCAAGTTCCTTGTCTGGTGGGCAGAGCTTCCTTGTGCCTAGCTCCCTAGGGGGCATGAGGAAGCATGCTCTGTTCAGGAGTACTTGTCATCTGCTCTTGCCATCTAGAAGGTTGCATAAAGCTGTATGGAGAAGGGTGCATTTAAGAGGAAGAAATGGATTTTGCCATTCAGTGCAGTTACAGAACAAATTGTGTGTGTGAGTGTGTGTGTTTGTGCATGTATTTTATGATCCACTTTTGCTAAGTGGCATCCTCTTCCCACTCCCCATATGGTGGTTGAGACTCTATCTTCCTCTGGGAAGGTTGTTTAGGACTCAAGAGGCTTCATTTACCAATAAACAGCATCTTGGCAGCATCTGGGAAGTGCTGCCTCTCTCCTAGAAACCCTGCCTCCTCACCTTCCATCTCCTACTACAGGCGAGGCAGGTGTGAATGATCTCATTGCGTTGTGGTAGAGGTTACGTGCATGCATACTAGCAGCACTGTGCGGAGCTGGAACATAGTATTTCTGTGTGCTGATACAAACAGTAGTACTTTTTGTCACTTTCTGGTTGGGTTTTTTTTTGTTTGTTTTTCTGCTAGCTTGGCCAGCTTTGTAGGTGGCTACTCATGGAAACCCATGATGGCAGGCAAATGCATGCAGAAGGGAATGACCAGTAGGACTTCTGAAAGCATGGATAATCCATCTCCGTTTCCTCTTAGCCTCTTTGCATTGCTTAACAGGACAAAAAAACACTATTGTAAGCTTATATGAGATGGGATCACCTGCCAAAAGGTGAGCTGGTGTCAGTCCTCACCTCTTGCCAGATAGGGGTATGGATATGACTTCCTTGTGCCCAGTTCATTTTTGGCTGTTGTAATGACCTGTTGGCAGCAGCCATCATTTTGAGTGGCCTCATAGACTCCTGGAACAGTTCTAGTAACCAAGGGGAAAGACTGCAATGAAAGAAGAGAGGGAGATTAGTCATGGAGGAAAAAAATGTTCAATTTTGTAGACTGTGAATGGCATTGTTGGGCTGCGTGGGTCTTCCAGGTAATGAGGAAAGTGTGGTTGGGCTATACCTATGCAAATGCTGTTTGCGTGATTCTCAAGCAGTTTCCTCAGATTGAGTTAGGGAGGCTTTATCAGTACCTATTTGTAGACCAGCATGAATGACTTAGGCTGAATCTTAAACCAATCCTTAGCAAAATCTGTAGAAAATCCCTTCAAATGACCATGAAAATAGCTGATGGTCTCATGGCTTCATCACCCTACCTAAAAGTTCCCTGATGTTCAGGCGGGTGCTCCCCTGTCTAGAGAGCTCAGTATCCATGTTAGATGAAGCATCCCTGGAGGGACTCGTTGCTCTGGGCATGAGTGCAAGCTGCGCACTTGTAGACCTTTCTGTTTGGCTGAGAGAGATTCAAGCCCGTGCAGTCTATACATAGCAACATAATCTGTGTGGGAGTATTTTCCAGCAAATAGAATGAGGGTTGTGGTGCTGGAGAGAAAGCGCTGAATTTGGATTAATGAGAGCACTGAGGTTTGCTGAAGCTCTGTGTGGCAGGGTCAATTTTGGGGTCTAGACTTATTGCCATAAATAATGTAGCTGTAAAACCATTGGGCCTGAGGGTGCAGTTTTGCAGTTGTCAGTAGCTGATGTAAAACTGCAGCTGAATCTAGTGTCCTTCCCCGATCATGTAGTTGTGCTGCTTTCCACATCTGGCCTCACAAGCATGCCACTGTGTGGTGGACTGGACCGGATCATGGCTTCAGCTGAGTTACCAGCCCCTTCTCTACTACTTTTGAATCAGGTGAGTTGGCCACATGTTTGCTAAAAGTGAAACAGCAGGAAGAGGGGAAGGGAAGGTGGACAGGATTGTCCTTTTCGGGTGACAGCTTTGGTCCCGAATGCATATAAGTCTTGTTGCACCACATCCTCACCCACTGCTGCTGCTGAAATCTTTGATTTTCCCAGGAGTGCCATGGAAACGGTGGTGTTACAGTGGTGGTAAGGGGGGGCTGTAGTGAATCAACCCTCTGGTAGCAAACAGAAAGTTTCAATTAGAAAAATCGGTGGGAAAATAAATGTCTGCCTTCTTGCAATGCAGTTGTAATCCGTAGCAACCCCAAACAAATATCTTTGCGAGGGAGTTGATTTCCACCCTGTTAATCAGCAAACAAAGACTTGTGGGTGTGAAGCTAATGGTTACAGTGTTGGGTGCTACAAATGGTATGTAATCAGCATTCATGCACTGGGTCTAGCAGGTTGTGAGTGTCGCATAGTGAAACCGCGCTATAAGGAGGTTGTCAGGAGTCAATGTCCTGGGTTTCCTGGGCATTTCCTTGGCCAGTCTGATTTCTGCTGGGTGGAAGGCCATTTTCTGGAAGAAGCTATTGCCAACTGAGAGAAACTTCCTTAAATGTAGTGGAGAGAACTTATGAAGTGACTCCCTTGTGTTAGAAGTGCATATCCAAGCCAAGCAAACAAGTAGAATAGGCAATTGATGGGGAATCTGAAGGAATTCATTGTGGTGTGAAAGTTACCAGGAAAACTGTCATAAAAATAACGCTTATAAAATGAGTTATTTTTTGCTGGAAGGAAAGGACAGTGTTTTCTAACTCATTGGCCATTGGGATCAGCAATTTGTTTAGTTTCCAAGTCCCTGAGCATTTACAGCCCCACACCCCAGAGCATACACAGCTACACCTGTGCCCTGCGGTGTCCCCAGTGTAGGCACAGCATCTGCTGACGGAAGGTGCTTTTCTGCCTCTGCAGCTGCATGTTTTCTTCAAACAACCTAACCTGGGCTGGCAAAGGAGTGTAGGCTGACTCATGGATGTAACTGCATCCACACCAGGGGTCTTCCTGGCTTAGCAGTGTCTCCTACAGTGTGTAATCTCTTCTTTTCTTCTACTTCTTCATGAATCCTGGGCCTGTGCTAATAAAACCCAGTAGCATAAATGAAGCCTGACTCATGCTTACTCCACGTGTAAAATGTAAAGTAGGTGATTGGGAAAATCAGGGATGATTGTGCTTCTGCTTCTTGGCTGCCATTTCCTTTAGCTATGGAAGAACCTTGGGCAGCAAAGTGACAGTCAATTTGAAGCTGAATCCCATGTTCCTATTTTTTAAATCCAAATTTGGGAGTAGGAAAAAAGCAACAGGAGATGATGCAGATTTTCATGCTGGTTTCTGTGGACAGTTCTCTGTTTCTTTGCACAGTATTTTACACAATTGGTGTTTATTGCTCTGACTGCTCTGTTGTTTGGCTATGGAGGTGCTCGATGGTCAGAGCCAAATAACGATTTGTTTCTGGTAATTCTCTGACTTTTTTTCTTGTTTGCTTTTTTTTTCTTTTTATTGGAAATGACCCCTGGTATGAAAGCTGCCAAGATTCTCTCTGCCTGCATCACATTCCAACACCCAGGTGTGTTCACCTCAGAGAGCTCGCAATTGCTTTGGCCATGGGGTGAGGACAGATGAAGAGGTAGAGTTTGATGTGTTGCAAAAGCAGGACACTCTCACTTGTCACTCAGCAAAGAGGGACATTATGTTTACCACTGGGCACTCAATGGCTCCCTGGTTGGTATACCTACCAGAAAGGGACAAAACCACATGCGTCTGGGTGCAAACAGAAAGCCCAGGTGAAGGCTGCCTTCTGTTAGTTAGTAAATGGCTAGTCGGTGTTAGTTGATGGTGCATGGTCACTGTGCACAGTCTTTATGTCCATAATGGCAGGTGTAGAAACATGGGTTTGCTGTATCACAGCACATTCTCCATCAATTTTAAGTATATTTGAGGTCTAGGTGGATGTTTTGGATTTTGTTTCTGTTTTAGAACAAGAAGGATTTCTGATGATTGGATTGTGTATCCAAATAGTTTTGAGCACAAATGAAGGTATGGGGTATTCTCCTCCCTAGTCAAACCCATAAATCAGGTAGTTGCATTACTTTGTACTTTCGTTTGAACTCCCAGTTCAAATGATTGACAGCAGGAGCAAGAATATGACTCCAGATTGAAGACACTGCAAATCAGAGCTGTAGTTGATTGGGAATTGGTAGTAGCAAGTCCACAGGTATTGCTCAATGTTCCCTTTTACAAAATGTTCCTCCATTTTTCCGAGAAGCTTTAACGTATCCATTGTTTGCAGTTTTCCAGCAGAGAAACCTTTTTCTTTCTGTGTGCAGTTTTGGGTTTTGCTGAGTTAGGAGCTGTTGCAGATCACTGTTTCTCTATGTCATCCTGATCATGAAAATTTTAAGGCCAGGCCTATGTGACTGCTTCTATAATAGCAAAGAACATGGCACAGAGTGCTCCTGGGATCCTCCAAGTATATGCATTATGTATGGGTGTACTGATATTGTCTTTGGTTATATGATCAAATACATTTTTTTGTATAGTACTTCTGCTTCCTTCCGGGATTGGTGATGCTCCCATTGAAATTCTCACTGACTTCCGTAAAGCAGAATCAAAATCTTTAAGAAGAAGGTAGACACACAAGGGCAGCATTAAATGTCTAGGAAAGCAGAAATTTGGCATTTGTGAACTTTTCAATATTCAGCCAAAATGAGTGTTGTTGTTAGTTTGGTATTTTTTTAACATGCAGGCAGACAGGATGCATGCAGTACATCTATATTTTACACCCACGCTATTTTATTAGGTAATTTTTTTCTTGGATAAGCTTTAAGCAAATGATAAGTTATTCTTTATACTTGGTAACACTGCAGAGAATTCTTGAATTATTTATTTCATGCATTTTAGCTTAGTGTATTTGGATGCCTGTAAGCTAACCTTGTAACTGATTGGGTGTTTGAATTTTCTGAATAAATAGTGGTAGTTTGAAATACCTTGCCAGAAAAAGAGGTCACTCTCCTTCCTCCTCCACTGTCTCCTCTGGGAAAAAAAAAATAAATCCCACGTGCCTCCTTATGAGTGGTGGGAGGCTGATTCGTAAAACAGATGCTGCATGGAAGTAATTGAGCTGAAGTTGCTAGAAATATGTATATGCTACACAACATCTGCAGATCTCAAGATGTATTCATTATCTTTCCAGAATTTAGATTGTAATTATGGGTCCTTTATTTAAGTTACCATGGTGATATAGAAAATGTTTCCCCCTTGTCCTTTCCTAATCAGGACACTTGTATATTTGAATGGTGAACGTTTTTCTCTCCCCTGGGTAAAGTTAATTTTATTAATACAGAGATATTAAGTTGACACAGAGCTGTATGCTGCTCAGGCAGAGATTCAGCAGCAGACGTATCAAGCATTTGCTACAGATTCCCCAGTACCACCCTCTGATTAGCCTGTATCCTTCCAAATGCTAGTAAGAAACAGCATCCAGTGTCATACCGAGCGATGCAGTTGTGCTTTCGGGATTTGTAAAGTTGAAGTCAAAGTCAAGTGGCCAGTAATATATTAAAGTGGGTCAAACTCCTCCCCTCCATCCCTTCACCCTTCCCCTTTTGTCCTAGAAAAAGGGTTCTGCTCTGTTTTGCAGGGAGTTGCATGCAGGTCACCCAGGGAGTGCCCTTTCAGGAGTGGTCCAGGAATGCTGCATCCATGTGGCCTTTGCAAAATTTCTTGTAACAACCAGAATTATATGCTAGGTTAAAGCACATTTAAGTAAGTATGCTGCCTTGTGCCCACAGACCCAGAATTTTAACGTTACAGTTGTTTTAGAAAATGGTGAAAGGTGTGGCTTAATTACTAAAGGTTTTTTACTCAGGATTTTTGGCAAGCTGTTTGAGTGAAAGCTGACTTCTGTTTAAACTGGAATAATTTTAAATTTTTATCTTAAATACCCAAATGATATACACATATAAATAGAACTTACCAGCATTTACGAGCATTTAAATTAATTTTGTAAAGGTTGCATGAGCTGCAGGTAGCGAATTTACAACACAGTTGGCTGAAAAGAAATGTTTAGTTTTATGTGTGTCAATTATTTGAAGAGATCGTAGCTCATTTAGGCCATAGGGTTGTTACATTTGAAATAATTTTTATTTTCAAAAATATCAAAGAAACTTATTTTTAACAGCTTGCATCAAATAATCAATTTTTATGATAGCTGGTCACTGACCATTTACAAACTAACATCTAAAATGGCTTTCATTTTTGTCAGAATAGGAACACTTAGCTTCTTCCTCCAGTTGAGAGCAATTTTCTAGAAGGAACAGCAGGCTTAGGATCAAACTGTGGCAAATCAGACCAGAGGGTCAGATCTACCAGCATGACGGCACGGAGGAGCCAGCTTCTGTTGGGCCGGTGGTGGGAGCAGTTTGCTTCGGCACTGCCAGCTTCCTTGCACTGTCCGCTCTGCCTGAGGAGTGCTGTCTCCCATGCAGCAGCAGGTAAATTTACGGAGCAGTGACAGCAGTTGTCATTAAGTTTATACTGCAGATTTTTAGTTGACCTAGCACAGTGTGTAAAAGCAGCATCCGCTTTCCCCATCTCTAGCCGCGTGATTACTGTGAGATTTGAGGTGAAAAAAGGTGCTTTCCCCCGCGAAACAGGCAGTGTCGCTGAGAAAGCTGCCCTCCACCCGTTTGTCTGCAATGCCCATTTGTTCAGCTGCTTGGGTTTGCCATGGCGATTATCAAAGCGAGTCTTGGCAACCATATCATGTATTTCATGCTCAGGAGCAAGCAGCGGACCAACCACACTTGACAGCTGCCTTGTTCGCGTGTGTGTACACAAACGTGCACGTACACACTGACCGCCTGTCGTCCCCACTCCTCCCTTCGCTGTGCACGTCGGTGGGTCAAAACGTCCTGCTGTTCTGCTTCCTTGATGCTGATGGTAGGGAGATCTGCAAAATGCCTCTGCATTCTCATCCTGACAAAGCAAGGCCAAATACACATAGTATGTATTGAACCCTCCTTCCCCCATCTGCCGGATATTCACGCAGTAATGAGGGTGCAGTCGTCTCATATTCAAAGCACGTGTGGTAGCAGGAGGGGAAGGCGCTCACAGGGACATGCTCAAATGCGTATCTTCACTTTTAAAGGTTACAATTTACATTGGTCTCCCGAGTTCTTCTGCGGCTGGCAGATGGAGTCAGCAGTGCTTGTTAGCCATGTGCTGTATTTATGTGTTCGTGATGTTACCCAGAGCAGGTTACATACGAGTTGCTTTTTCTGCACAAAAGTTCCCGCTCCACCTTAGCAGGAGCTGAAGGGGAATGGAAGCATGGCCAAGTTTTCAAGTCCTTCACTTACTACTTTGTCTTTGCACATGCTAATGATTCTATGAGTGGTTCTCTGTGTGTGTTGTGTCTTTCTTTGTGTTCTGCTCTGTTAAATATCTTCATTTAAAAAAAAATAGAGTAACATGCAGAGTTGGGCAGGTCTAATAATATCTATATGTTGCTGATAAAATATGACATTCACAGGCTTTCCAGAGGTTGAAGCAGCAGGCAATTCTCAAGTTCATTCCCCAGTCCTCCCTAAACCCTTGGTCCCCTTTTCTCCTCAGAAGGTCTCTCTGAGAGCTAGAAATGTGCCGCATCATCTGGCTTCTTGGCCAAGCGCAGCAGACTGTCTAAAGCCTGAGTTGTGTTTTTCTCCCAGTAAACAGTTACAGGGAGGATGAAGAACAGACAGCATCTTCAGGCAGCAATGATGAGGTGATTAAGCAGTTTGAGGTCTCTGTGTCATGCTCACAAAGTTTTCGATCAGAAGCATCTGAAAAAGCAACACCAGCAGGTATGGCGCGTAGACCCAAATTCAGCTGTTTGCTCTCCATCCACGAGGAGTACAGTGCAGAGGTATCTGAATGCAAAGGTACTGTTTGCATGAAATAAGATTTAAAAAGTTGGAGTCTTCAAGATCTGTAGCCTCAACGTTGAGAGGTTCTTTTGTTGTGGAGAACAAATCCTGAATCTTGCTTTCTCTCTTACTAAAGTTGGTTTCCTTATTGGTTACCTGCAGTTTATTTCTAAAATACTTAAGAGGGAAGAGTCTGAATCCAAACCCTGCTGAAGTCCATGAAGATCTTTCCATTAACTGTCTATGGCTTTTGAATTCTGGCTCGTACTCTGCAGGGATTTTAATGGATTTTATTGCCAATTTTGCTAGAGTAAAGACTGCAGGACTTCGTTCTAATCATTTTTGGTCTGTGCCACTTAAGTCATTTCTTTAAGAAGCCTTTTAGCAGAAGTTGAATGTTGCCTTTTATAACAGCTTTGCAAACACAAGGTGAACAGTGAATGAATTATGCTGAATCATTTGCCAGCACATACGCCAAATGTCAGGCAATGACAGAAACTAAAAATTTATCGCACAGAAGGGAAGAATTTTATGATCTTCTATGGACTAATGTAATGACTCTTTTATACAAACAGAGATGAAATGCATTTAAAAATGTAGCTACTTAGATAATTGGCCTGAACACATTCTAAAATCTGGAGCAGTTCATTGGAGGATAGAGCTGTGAAAGTGCCCTTCATTTTTGTTCCGTAGAATATTTTAATTTTGAAATACAATTGTTTGATGCACCCTCTGATTAGAGAGATCATTTCAAAATATGGCCCTCCATCAAACTCTTCCTCTGGCACAACACGCTGCAGAGTTGCTCTTACTTTTCAGAGGTAATATTAATATTGTTTAAATAGCTGTTCAGAAACTAGCTGAAACCACATGATGAAGCCTGCTGTCACTAAGATATTTGGTTTTCTGCCATATTCTTCACTAAGCTCAAGATTAGACCCTTTGTTACAAAGAAATGCCTATAAACTAATCCTCGAGTATGTCATGTCTCCTTCAAAGCCAGAGAGGCTTCTGAGGCACGTAGAGCTGCTGTTATTGGGTGTACAGCAATAGTTACACACACCCACAGCTCCCAGTATGAGACATTTATATATTTGGGAGAAAAGCTGAGTGGTTGGGGTAAATCCCAGGTAATCCCACACCCTGCTATCCCCCAGTTGCTGCTCTGAGAACCCCATTTGTGTGAGAGTCCATTTTGGCCCCAAACTGGTGCCGTGATCACAAACTATAGAAAGGTTTGTACGTGTAAAGCCATCGTTGTGCCTCGATGGTGTATCAAGCACTGTTTCAGCTGAGCAGATCCTCTGGACCTTTCTGGGTGGGAGGGATGAAGGATCTTTCAAAAGTGCTAAGTCCAGATTGGGATCATGGCAATTTCAGACCTTCTTTAGACTCTGCCCAAGACTTCTCTTCTCCTTGTGTTCTCTTAACAGACCTTTTACTCGTATAGCTGGCAGTTTCCTTTTCTTACTGAATCAGAAATCTATAACAAACCTGGGCATACAGCAAAGTTGAGCATCTCAGGGAGCCCTGAATAGCTTCTCTCCCACTCAGTCTTGACATACGGCGAAGTCTTCTCACATCGTGTTCTTACATGAAATTTTCCTTGACCCTCTGTTTCTGTTATCAATGTCATTACAGTCTGCACTTTGGACTCATCTAGCTTTAACTTTGCACCTGGTAAAAATCTTTGTAGTAACCTGAATAGAGCTTGGAAAGAGGAGTGCACACTGCAGGAAGGAAGTATTTGGAGGATGCTCTGGGGAGCTAAATGGCTTGAATGCCAGCTCTGCCCACAGCCTCTCTGCAAATCACCCTGTTAATAAAGAGCCTATTTTAGTTCTGGAAACACGGAGCCTTCTCAGGCTATTACCCAGCATGTGGTAAATTAAACAATCTTGGCCTGATTGCATAATGTCACTTGAAATTTAAGATGCTTTTTCTCTTTAACCCCCAAAATTTACAAGCCATTTTTGTTTACATTTATTGTAATTAGATAATGATTCTGTTCCTTTGAGGCTCTTCTAGGGAGTTTTTCAGCACTTTTTGATGGCTAATCTCAAAATAACCGGGGGCAGAAGCACTGCTCGGTCTCCCTGCATCTGGTTTGGTTCAGTGCAAGGAGCACGTAGTGCCGGGGTGCTGCAGAGTGATTTTGAACTGGGGCTGTAGCACAGGCCAAGCAAGATGATTACTGCTGTATGAGGACAAATATGCCTCAGTCCCACTAACTTGTATCTCTGCTGCTGTTCCTTTCTTTCAGGAAGAGGGGTTTGAAAATCAGTCCTAGTAGCTAGGAGGATTTCAAGTCCAGAAGTACCTAGATCTATGCTGAAATCCTTTCCTTCTCTGGACAAAATCTAAACAGGTTCTTAACTTTCAGCATGTGTTTATATGCAGTCTAGAAGAAGGGATCACAATTATTTCGTTTTGGAAAATCACAAAGAAAAGACATGCTTTTTCCTGTAGAAGCACAGCGATTCACTGCAGTCCACAGAGCAAACATCACCTCAGTCAGCACAGGTAACAGGCGCTCATTAAACTCTTCATATCAGCATTTCTTGCTGGTCAATGAACTATGTAGTGTTAATTTAGCAAGATCTGCTAGGCTTCATCTTTTAACTCTGGCAGTGTGTTTTAGGAACTGATGAGGCCTCTCAGGATGTTTCTTTAGCACATTGTAATGCTTCAGAAAACTGAGAGATTGTGTATCTTTGAAAAAGAAGAAATATAGTGTAGGTTAACCAGGCTGTTTACCTGCCAACAGTGTTTGATGTGCTGAGCTTTGGCTGCATCTTCAGAGAGATGCTTCCATGCCCTAGTACCTGTTAGAGTTCTATCTGGAGGTGGTGCTCATCCTTTCATCTGACAAAAGTCACAGTTTCTTTATTGCCAGTTCTCCAAACTTGATTACAGACTTTCCTGATTTGTTGATGATTCCTGTTCCCCAGTATTCCCCTTGCCTCCTTCTTGGCTGGTGGGCACACATGACACAACAGGGAAAGGAGTGGGCAAAACTGAAAAAAGCAGCGCTCTTTTAGTGTACGGTGCCATCTGCCCTTAATTTTAGAATTGGCTGCTGTTGCTCTGTAGGGACTTTTGGCTAATTAAAGCTCAGATAGTTAGGTAATGCTTTCTCAACATATATCCCTGATGCTGTGCTGCTTACTCATGTCAGGCATTCATAAGACAGTTGACATTTTCTTCCTTAAAGATCTCTCAGGTAAATTACAGGCGTTTTACTGCTCTGACCTTTTCCTTTGCATGAAGAACTTCTGTTTTGACCATTTTTTTGTGAATATAATCACAGAATCACAGATTCGTTTAGGTTGGAAAAGACCTTTAAGATCATCAAGTCCAACTGTTAATAACGTTAGAATGGATATAATTGGAGAGGTGTAGTTGTTCTAGTCTGTAGAGTTGGGCCGTGACCTGTAATGATCCTCTAATACTGGTATTTATAAATTATTATCTCTTACCAAACTACTTAAATTTAAAGGAAAAGCCAGACTGTTTCACTAAATGGTTTTGGTGAATCACCTTTTCCCTTCCTTTCCATGAATACTACATTTGCTTTCCTAACACATTCATTTTGTGCCTAAGACTTAGAGAGATGGCTTGGTCTATTAATATAATTCTGGAGTTCTCCTGTTATGAATAGCCTTTTATGGCTTTAATGTAGTTTTTGAAAATTCCTCTATTATTGATCTAGATATTATCCCAGCAGGAGTCAAAACCACAAGATAATTGTGTGAGGATAATTTCTTACTACAGTAACATTTTATTCTGAAAGCCTGCTGTGTGGTGTGTGCTTTGATGGATGACCCACTGTTTAAAATGTGTATTAGACATTGGCTTGCTAATTAAATGCCTTAAGGAGCGCCTGTACCCATTCAGTCTCAGTAAATTTGTGGAATTTCTGTTATTTTATTTCTTGCTTACGTTCTTATGTTTACTTCTTTCTGTTTTCTGACTTTGTAGAAAAGAATGGGAGTAATGGCAAAAAATCAAATTACTTTCGACCCTCAGTCAAGAGTTTCAGCTCAGGGCGGGGTCGAGACAATGAGGGCTCTTGGTTTCAGGACTAGGTCTGCCAGTTGGGAGAATGAGGAGGAGAAGAGGTGAGTTTTGCATTTCAGAAGGGAGTAAGAAGAGCACTCACCTGGAGTTTGAGAGATCTGAATTTGGATCCCTCTTTCATCCAAAGGACCATCTCCCACATCTCAGAAGAGGACCATAATTACAAAGCTGTGAGGTGCTCTCAGACTTCTCTGCTGAAGTGCCCATGCTTGAAGCATTTTACTAGGAGGGAGAATGTGAAGACCATTCATAGTTGAAGAAAGGGGATAAAGTTATTCTCCTAATCTCTGAGCTGTTAAATTGAAAGAGCAGCCAAGGGGAGGGGCAAGGACTTCTGCACACCTCCAGGAAGGAACCCTCAGCAAGTTCGCTGGAATTTACAGCCAGTACACTGGAACACTGTGCTGCCATCCAACCAGACCTGGACAGGCTGGAGAGCTGGGCTAGGGGAACCTCATGAAATTCAACAAGAGTAAGTGCAAAGTCCTGCACCTGGGGAGGAACAACCCCAGGCACCAGTACAGGCTGGGGGCTGAACTACGGGAAAGCAGCTCTGTGGGAAGGACCTGGGAGTGCTGGTGGACAGGAAGGTGACCCTGAGCCAAGTGATGTGCCCTTGTGGCCAAGAAGGCCAATGGTATCCTGGGGTGCATTAAAAGGAGAGTGGCCAGCAGGGCGAGGGAGGTTATCCTCCCCCTCTGCTCTGGCCTAGTGAGACCACATTTGGAGTACCGTTTCCCATTCTGAGCCCCCCAGTTTAAGAAGGATGTGGAACTGCTTGAGCAAGTCCAGCGGAGAGTTACCAAGGCGATCAGGGGACTGGAGAATCTCCCTTATGAGGAAAGGCTGAGAGACCTGGGTTTGTTCAGCCTGGAGAAGGGAAGACTGAGGGGAGATCTTATCAATGCTTATAAATATCTGAAGGGTGAGTGTCAAGAGGATGGGGCCAGACTGTTTTCAGAGATGCCCAATGACAAGCCAAGGGGCAAAGGGCACAAGCTGGAACACAGCAAGTTCCACCTGAATATGAGAAAAAACCCCTTCCCTGTGCAGGTGCCAGAGCAGGGGCACAGGCTGCCCAGAGAGGCTGTGGGGTCCCTTCCCTGGAAACATTGAAACCCCACCTGGACACGTTCCTGTGCCCCCTGCTCTGGGTGTGCCTGCTCAAGAGGGGGGGGTTGGACGGGATGATCTGCAGAGGTCCCTTCCAACTCCCACCATTCTGTGATTCTGTGAAATGTTTTGTGAGTATAACCTCCATTCCCCTTGTTGAGGGTTGGTGTTTTGGTTTTGTTTGGGTTTTTTTGGTTATGGGTTATGTTGTTTTGGGTTTGGTTTGGTGTTTTTTTTTTTGGTGGAGCAGGTATGAATCGGAAATAGCATATTTGCTGCTAAGGCCAAACAGAATTTCTTCTACTCTGAAATATTTGGGCTTTTTGTTCTAGACAGAAGGATGTTTAAAGAATCATAGGATGGCTTGGGTTGGAAGGGACCTTTAAAGATCATCTAGTCCAACCCCCCTGCCATGATCAGGTTGCTTAATGCCCCATCCAACCTGACTTTGAACACTTCCAATGATGAGGCACCCACAGCTTCTCTGGGAAACCTGTTCCAGTGTCTCACTACCTCATAGTAAAGAATTTATTCCTTATAGTCAATCTAAATCTTCCCTCTTTCAGTTTAAATCCATTACCCCTTGTCCTATCACTACAGGCCCTGGAGAGAGACCTTTTACCATCTTTTATAGGGCCCCTTTAAGTATTGAAAAGCAGCAATAAGGTCATCCCAAGTTCTCCATGCTAAACAATCCCAACTCTCTCAGCCTTTCTTCATAGAAAAGGTATTCCTGCCCTCTGACCATTTTCATGGACCTGCTCCAACAGGTCCATGTCCTTCTTCTGTTGGGGGCCCCAGGCATGGATGCAGTACTCCAGGTGGGATCTCTCAAGAGTGGAGCTGAGGGGGAGAATCACTTCCCTTGACCTGCTGGTCATGCTTCTTTTGATGCAGCCCAGGATACAGTTGGCTTTCTGGTCTGTAAGCACACATTGCTGGCTCATACCCAATTTTTCATTCACCAGCATCCCCAAGTCCTTCTCTGCAGGGCTGTTCTCAACAATTCATCTCCCAGTCTGTACTGATAGTGGGGATTGCCCTGACCCAGGTGTAGGACCTTGCACTTGGCCTTGAACTTCATGAGGTTCACATTTCCCCACTTCTCAAGCCTGTTGAAGTCCCTCTGGATGGCATCCCTTCCCTCAAGTGTATAAACTGCACCACACCTACAACCTTGCTGAGGGTGCACTCAATCCCACCATGTATGTCATTAATAAAGATATTGAACAGTACTGGTCCCGATACAGACCCCTGAGGGACATCACTTGTTACTGATCTCCATTTGGACATTGAACCATTGACTGCAACACTCTGTTTGAGGCCTTGCAGCCGACTGCTTATCCATCAGATAGTCCATTCATCAAATCCATATCTCTCTAATTTAGGGACAAGGATGTTGTGTGGGGCCATGTCAAAGACCAAAGTCAAGTTAGATGACATCTGTTGCTCTTTCCCTATCCATCAATGCAGTCATGTTATCGTAGGCGGCCACCAGATCAGTCAGGCAGGGTTTGCCCTTTCTGAAGTCATATTGACTGTGTCTAATCACCTTCCTGTCATCCATATGCCTTGACCTATCTTCCAGGAAGATCTGTTCTATGATCTTACTGGGCACAGAGGTGAGGCTGACTGGTACTTCCCAGGGTCTTCATTTTTGCTGTTTTAAAGAATGGATGTGAAGTTCCCCTTTTTCTGGTCACTGGGGGCATTACTTGACTGCCATGACTTTTCAAGTCTGATGGAGAGTAGATTAACAACTACATCAGCCAGTTCTCTCAGGACCTTGGGATATATCTCATCAGATCTCATGGACTTCTGTACATTCAGGTCCCTCATAGGGTCCCAAACCTGACCTGTGATGGGTGGGACTTCATTCCTCCAGTCCTTGCCTTGAGATTCAGGGACTTGAGAGATGTGGGACAAGCAATTGCCAGTGAAAACTGAGGCAAAATGTTGTTGAGTATCTCAGCCTTCTCCATGTCAGTTGTCATCAGGTTCCCTGTCTCATTTATCAGGCAGTGAATGAAAACTGATTCATCTAAACAAAAGCAAACTAATTGTTGGCTATTAAATATGGTAACTAATACTATTTTTTAAAGATTTGAGTCGGAGCCCAAATTTAAAAAAAAAAAAAAAAGGATTGTTCTATAGTAATGACCTTCTTGAGAACAAACAAGCAGGTGTCCGTGCTTGGGCAGGGGAGATGAACAAGGTAACGTCCAGAGATCCCTTCCAACCTCAACCATTCTGTGAAACCTTTAAGCCTCAAATAGCTGTGTTTGCGAAGGAAGCCATTCTGTTTTCACTACTGTCGTCAGCTGTCTGGAAGCACAACTTGTTTTCTTTCACTGTAAATGCACCTTGCTTATTTGAAAGGCATGGAGACAGAATCTAGCTCTTTGTATTCCTAAAGCAAGGCCTGGCATCAAATGCATTAGGAGGAGGAAGGTCCCTGGTTTTCATCTGAAAGTACTTGCAGAAAACATTCAAGGCCAAATCATGATGTTATTTTCATCTGTGTCCCTGCACATGTAATTATTTGTGTTGCTCCACCCAGACAGCTCTCGCTGATGCCTTCAAGTAAAGTGCCCTGTGTTCAAAATAGAAACTTCAGTGGTGCAGAGAAGGAATCTGTGGTCTGAACCAGAGAAGACTATTTTATTCTTATTGACGAACCTTACTTCAGTTCATGGAAAAAGTGCAGAAGATCAGATTAATTAAAACTAATAAAAGCAGGCAGGAAATTAGGGAACACATCTCCTCTCAGTTGCCCTTGGAACAATTTAGCCCAGACATGGGATTTGGAAATTCCTGGTTGGGTTAGGGGGCTGGTAATGCACACCCAAGCTCTCAGGAATGGGTAGTAAGATCGTGGTGGCACTTTGTTATCTTTGTGAAACTCCTTTCCTCACCAGCGCCATCCCCTTGAGGGCAATGGTAACTCCTGTCCTTTCCTTCTCCTCCTGCATAGAAGGAAATTGATGATACCTGTTCATCAGGCCTATGCTGTGCTTTTCCATAATTTGTGACCTGTGTTTTCATGGAAGTGTTTGTTTTGGGGCTGCTTTCAAGGTGCTTGAATATCCCAAACACTCCATTGATAATTGCATTTGGTGGTTAAATTCTTCAAGTAAAGGCAGCTGTTTTCTCAGTTCAGGATGGGGTGAGAAACAGCCATGTTCACTCCACCTAATGCTGATTTATACAGGATTTGTTATTTTATAAGTTCAACACTGCAGTACTCGAAAGTAGAAGTTGTCTTTTGTATACACTGGAGATGGGGAGGCGGAAAAAACCCAAAAGAAAGGAGAGAAAGGCACATTTTGGGAAGCAGAGGGGGAGGAATTTATTCTAATCCCTCTGAAATTATTTTCTTGCTGAAAATTGTTAGATCTGGATGGACTAAGCCAACTGAGTTACCAAGACAACCTATCCCATTGTGAAGATGACCATGTATCTGTTGATTCAAGAACAACAATTGAGAGTAGGGGCGCTGGGCAGCATAAGGGGCCTAGGATGGAGTCCAGCATTGCCGATGGCGTGAGCTGGCAAGCCACGGAAGGACGTTTGGAAATGAAGACAGCATTTACCAACCAGGGATTTGAAGTAAATGATGCTACTGACAGCTCATCGGCTTGGAGCCCTGAGGTATGGTGAATTGTCATTTATTACACACGGTGTAAGCTTTTGAAGGGTACTGGGGGCCAAAAAATGTTAGGGGAGAAATTAAGTGAAAAATTGATCAGCACGGCACCAGATAACGGTACTCCTGTGCGCATGAACATACACCCCTCTCACTGTGTTTCCCCTTGTTCTTGTATTTTACCCCTTGCTTACAAAGACTTGCTCAGAGAAGCTGTTTTACGGCTTGATTTCTGACTGCAATCTTTGAACTGAAGTTGGAGCCATTAGCTGCCTGACAGCATTTACTATCATTTAGCAATGGCCCAGGGCTTTGTTACTGGCAGTACGTGCAGGGTGTGTGTCTAGGGACGTGATGTGTGGTCACTGGGTCAGATTTGTGCCTCTTTTTCTGGGTGGTTTATGTGGCTTAGACAATAGGAAGCATCTGGAAAGCTGGAGGCAACTGATGGGGGTGGCCCGTGACTTGGCCATCGCTCTGGTTCCCTTTGGTACCAGACATCCTTCCAGGAAAGGAAAAAGCCTGAGAGCTCCTCTGCTTTGCCTTAGTTCTGAAGCCTCAAGAAAACATTACAGATTTTAAGGCATTGTAAACACCTGATGACTTAGCATCCCCCTTTCTTTTATAATCTTTCTGAGTGATGTTTTGGTTTTCATTATTATTTTACCACAAGATTAAATATCTGAAAAAGAAATCAGCCTGCATCAGACATATTAAAAGAAGAGCACAAAGGTCACGTCATCTGCCTGAGTTAAAAGAGACTGTTTTTCAGCCGTGGAAATTAATACCTCCCTCACACTCTGAGCAACAAGGCTTTGAGGGAAAGGTTCCTTTCCTCAGAGCATGCTTCCTGCAGCCAGTTAAAGAGATGGAAAGCAGCTCCTCAGTGCATATGTTCCAGCCCTAAGGGGTGCCTTGAGCAGCATTTTGGTTTGCTGCACAAACCAGTCCCACAAAATACTACACAACACATGGGAACTCTGCAGGGCAGCAGCCCTGCCCTCTCTTTGCTGCGTGCCTCTGACATGCACTGTTTGTCTGCCCATCTGAGGCTCATTTCTCCTTTTCCACATTTGGATGTACATTGCCATGGTTTACATGTGCTGCAATGTCTCCAGTGCCCTCTTATATTTCTTTGGAATACATACCTTGTTTTTCTCCTGGTATCTACATTTGAAAAATGCAAAGAATGGTTATAGCATCAGGGGGCAGATATGCCTAAGTCCCAGTTTATTTACTACAAGCAGCTTCTCATCCAAAGGTATTGTGTGGATTAATGAAAGGCTTTTTATTGCAGGAACTAAATGTTCTGACATGCCAGAAATGTCCAAGCGCTATTATGCTCCACTCAAAGGACCTCTCTTTAGAGACAAAAACGCTAATTTTATGTCCCTGCAGTGGAACCACAAGTACCATTTCAAGCCTTGTCCATAATTAGCTGCTCTTTCAGGTTTCTCTGGCAGAAATAGAGTTGTTTTACCTAGCGAAGTAGATATTGGCTATCCTGAACAACCAGGTTAGACATACAGTGTCAATCAGTATACTTGGCTTGACATCTCAAAAACCGTGCTGGGAAGAGGGAAAGAAATTCAAATGAAGTATCTGAAACCCACAGTTTCCTTGGATTCCAGTTTAAGTGTCTGTATAATCAATATGTTCACAAACAGTTTATAACCCCAGCTAAGCTCCATAAGCCAAGGGGAATTCTGAGAATGACTTCCACAGAAGGAAGATTGAGCATCTGTAAGCTTTATGTGCTGAAAACCTGTACGGGGCAAGTCCCAGATAGCACAGTGCTCTTTGAAAGGCCCAGCCCATGAGGTCTCTAAAGTGTGGTTGCCCATGGAAAGGTCACTCCCACAGAGGCTGGCATTTCTCTTTCCCTTTCTGCCTCCAGTTCCTGCAGTTTTCCTTGCAGTGGATGTGGCCACAGCTATAGTAGCATAATTTGAGGTTTCCTGAAATCCAGATCCTTTCTAGCTGTTCTGTCAAAAACCAGACAGCTGACCTTCAGTCAGCCCTACATGCTGCCAGAAGATGAGATACTCAGCCCTGTTGGGGCAGGAGAGTGCCTCTTGGATCTTTGCACCTGTGGGTTTATGATGACGCATAGGAGTTCACATTCTCCAGCATGTAGTTGAAAGCACAGTTATGCCACAAGCACAAGTGTCTGCACACTTTAGCAGCAGCTCTTAAATGTGCATTGATTCCATCTCCTCAGTAGCAAACGAACAGATGAAAGTGGGGAGGGATGAACGTGTGGAGGGAAACATGAATCAAGCACAATCCCATTACGTTTCCTTCTTAAATATTGTTTCATCAACCCAGACAGAAATAACTTGGGAGCTACACAGTACCACTTATATTTGCATAACATCATGTTCTCTCTAGACAACCTGGCCTGCCTTGAATTTTTGTCTTTGCAGCCTGCTGTTCATACAGAAGGGCATTTTTATGGGCAACCAAGTCATTTCACGTGCTGCCCAACGGTGATTTTAATCTTTGACATTCCTTCTGCAAGACGCGTGACAGCAGGTCTCCGTCACTAACGTGCACACATGGACTTTTGTATTCACGTGCACGAATCCTTTGAACACCTATGAAAACATGAAAAGCGGAGCTTTGCACATCACAGCAGGTGAATCTGAGCACTTGAAAAGTAGATGGACAAGAAGTAGGTATAGATTTTGAGGTTTGTCCAAGGTCTTGTTTGAGAGACACGCCACCCTAGACGCTTCTGAAGGGAATTACATCAGCAGTCCTATGGCCCATCCTCTGTACTCTAAACAATAAGATTCCCATGTTGAAAAGAAGTGTTACTTGAAACGCGAAAGAAGATAAATGTTTGAGGAGGAGGGTGATTCAGACTGCTAGTGACAGGCCTTAATTCACCTTCTGGCTATTAACTGAAAATCTTTCCCTAATACAGTGTATACTCATGTTTAAATACAAATCATCGATCACTATAGCAACCCCTTTATCACATGAAGCACATTCTTGCTCTAAGATAAAAAAGCACTTTTGAATAGAAACGCACACACCCACTCATCAAAAGGTAAGGTGAGCATCCATGTTTTTTGTCTTGTTTTGTCAAGATGATTTTTGTTTTAAAGGCAGGTAAAAGATTCTGCGTGAATTGGTCTGCACATATTTTGATTGTTTATTTTGAATTTTTATTCTGAATGTATTAGTATCCAGACTGAACAGAAGGAACAGATGCTTCTCTTGGGAGATTTAAAAAGGGAATAAAGAATCAATATGTATTTAATCAGGCTGTTTTTCTCGATTATCATTGCTTTAGCTGTAGGAAAAGTATTGAATTATAGGGTAGCATGTAGAAATGGAATTTTCATTCTGCAGGAAATTCTCACATCAAATTGAACACAGTGCTTAATTTTTTAAATTTCCAACAGAACAAAATATCCCAAAAGTCAGCAGGTTTGACTGAATTGTTTAATTTTGGTAATGTAAAAAAAATCAATTTTGAAGAAATATCAGTGTATGTTCAAAGTAATAGGTTAAGGTTTTTTTACTCAAATTAAACCAAAAAGTTTTATTAATGCCTCAAAATTGACATGAATGAAATTTTTAAAAACCATCTGTCTAGTTTTTCCCTATGTAGAATGTTAGCAAATTAACAGTCTCCTGTAAAGTGCTTAAATATTGATGAAACCTTTTGTTGGAAATGTTTCAACAAGTGCTGTTGCTTACTAGATTGTATGTGGAGTATTATGCAAAATCAGGTAATTAACTAACACTGGCTTCTCAAGAAACAGTGGGATCCTTATTCTGCAGAGCAGCTGCCTACACTTGCAGGCACAAGTGAGGAATGCTCAAAAAATTTCTTTTAAAATAGAGTTGGGATCACAGAGGCAGTTGAACTCCAATGGAGGTTTTACTTCTTCCTTCTCTTTGCAGGAGCATGATGGAGTGAACAGTGTAGCAGCTCATCATGGTGCTCATGTGCCCATCTGTAAATGTGGTGACCTAGATGTCATCTTCAACTATAAAGCCTCAAGTCAAAAGCTAGTAGTTACTATCTTGGAGGCCAGGGATATCCCAGACAAAGACCGCAGTGGTGTGAACACTTGGCAGGTACACACAGTCCTGATGCCTAGCAAGAAACAGAGGGGTAAGACAAGCGTTCAGCGAGGACCCATCCCCATGTTCAAGGATAAAATTACCTTCAATAAGCTGGAGCCAGAGGAGTTAAGCAGCCACGCCATTCGTTTCCGCCTCTATGCGGTGCACAAGATGATTGGAGAGAAGATGATGGGAGAGCAGCTATTCTACCTGAGCAACATCAGCCAGGAAGGGGAAGTGAAGATGACGTTGGTCTTGGAGCCAAGGAGTAATCTGAGCGTAAGTTTGATGAAAGAAATACGGAGTCCATAAAATTGTTCATCTGGTGAATGGGGACCAGCTGTGCCTGATATGTTTCATTCAGAGCTGTTAGGATGCAACTGGTGGATCTGTCCTACTGTCACTTAAAAAGTTATCAGTAAGGGAAGCACAGGGCATGTCTTCCCTACACAAAGCTGTACCTTATTAACAACGGCTCAGCTAGCAAGTTTACACAAACATGTAGATCTACATCTACACAAGTCAGCAAATGCTGTGCTACGAAGAAATAGTAGGTTGGTCCAGGAACCACCAGAGCTATTTACATCTTAATTTCAACAAAAACAGTAGTTCTTGTGCACCATTATGTTGGTGGCCCTGTACTACTGCCAGTGCCAGAGCTACCTCATTTGGCACTAACTACTAGCTTGTGGATCTCTGCACTGTGCAGTTTCCATGTTACCAGAAATGCTTAGTAATGTTCATTTTCGCGACAGATGGACATGGAGAGGTGGGTCATGTGAGGAGGAACTGGCTGTGCTACTTCATAGTCTTCCATGCACATCACAGTTGTATCCAGCTCTGGTTATGCCAATCAATTTGGGTAGATGAGCTCTGTTGTGATTCATTGGCTGCAAAAAGCTCAGTGAGAGGTTGTGCACATGAAATGAGTAAAACATCTCTGGGTAAAGAGGGGGTAGAGAGAGCGTTATGGTAGCAAGGAGAGAAAGAAAGAAAATACACAGTACAGGACCAAAAAAACTCAAACTACAAAATGCATTCCATCCAAAAGTCATTGTCAAGGAGATTTACTGTGCAGTTGATGTAGTAGGATGTATGCTTGTCTCGGAGACTTTGATTTACATGAGTGACAACACATTATGCAGAGTTCCTCATCTTTAATGAGAAAGTTCAGAGATGTGTTTTTGTAAAAGTGGTGCTCTGATTCTTCTGGTGCCCCATTCTTAGTCATTGTCATTTCTTAAGAGAGATCTTACTAAACAAGGCTACAAGGTATAAATTAAGGGAGGGTGGTGGTGAATGTCCTGATGAGACTTTCAGTGCTCTTTCCCTGCAGAGTGCAGATTCTCAGCTTAGTCTGTCAGCAATCTCTCACAGTGATAGCGCTTCTTCAACACAGTCCCTGTCGCATGGAGGGGTGCCAGAGCTGCTCGTGGGATTGTCGTACAATGCCACTACGGGGCGGCTGTCAGTGGAGATGATCAAAGGCAGCCATTTCCGAAACCTCGCAATTAATAGGCCACCTGGTAAGTACTTCCACTGCTATTAAATAACACCGTTGAATCAAAATTTGCTTTTTATTTTCTTCCTCGAGATATTCAATTATGTCATTTCTGAGCTGGGTTTCATTGCAGAGTATCTGATTGAAAATTAAAAGCATTATTTCAAATACATGTGCTGGTAAATTTTACAATGTAATTGGAAGCAATCATATGAAGGCACAGCTAACGGGACAGTAATACCTGAATGTCTCTTTTATTGCGTATACCTTTACAACATCTGATTATGGCAAAAGTGCTATTATACCCAAAGCACAGAGTAATTCTCAGCAGATCCATAAAAAGAAAGAAGTGCTTTTCAAGCGATTATATGTTACCATGTGATCTACAGAAGCCCTGCCTAGTGCCATTAAGTGTTTCCCAGGGCTATGCTTTGTTTAGTCCCCTTACTGTGCTGCTGAGCGCTAGGTGACCTGGTGCTTTAGGCCCTTTGAGGATCCTGCTGCTGTGAATTCTCTACTGCCACACAAAAAAAATCTTCTGCAGAAAGAAGATTTGAAAGTTGTTCTTCTGGGTCGCAACAGTTGAGTTCCCTTCTTCCAATACCTAAAGGAAAAAATGGAAATTGCCTTACAGTAGGTTTAGTTAGTCCCTGAGCTGTAGTTAGTCCTTGAGATGGATAGTGGATGGACGGTGCTAATGCCCAAAATATAGATGGGGTCATGCAGCCATAGTGCAAGGTATTATCTGCTGTCCTGCTGGTGTGTCACATTCAGGGCTTGAATGGCAGTGCTGTATTCATCTCGTATTGTCCTTTTGCTTCCTGTCTGAAACCAGCAGCTAATGGCAATGTGAAATAACATTTTTTTTATTTGTTGCTGTGTTTGCTTTTTGTGATGTGGTTGCCTGCCTGTCAAAGGTAATAACCTTTGACAATTCTTTGCATTCACTGGATTTGACATAGTATCTCCAGCTTGCAAAATGCTAAGATTGCTTTTGCAAGATGCTGTGCTCTTTGGCCCAGAGCTAGCAAAATATTTATGTAATACTTCAGTTTCCACTAAACTGTACTTTGGTGTATTACAGAAACAATCTCTGTAATTAGTCAGTCCCTCAGGAATTAAGGGCAAGTCTGTACAACAGTAAAACACATGACACCAGTCTGTGTAGCCATAGCTAGTCTTTTATTAGCTGTGGGAACATAGGTCTCCATGTGAGTTACTTAGAGATGTTTTCTTGTTTGCAAGTACATGTTTTATTAAAAAGTTTCAAGTTGAAACCTTTTTAGTAATTTAAAACAAAGGTAGACTAAGACAAGGGTCTTACCACATGCTCTAGCAAGCAAGCTGTGTTTATATAAAACATTTTATACATAAAGCATTCAACAGTGTCTCCAATAGCTCCTCATATACAAGCTAAGGAAGTGTGGGTTGGATGAGTGGACAGTGAGGTGGACAGAGAACTGGCTCAACAACACAACTCAGAGGGATGTGATCAATGGAGCAGAGTCTGGCTGGAGGCCTGTCACTAGTGGTGTTCCCCAGGGGTCTGTGCTGGGTCCAGTCCTGTTCAACATAGTCATCAATGATCTGGATGATGGGATGGAGTGTAACCTCAGCAAGTTCGCTGATGACACCAAGCTGGGAGGAGTGGCTGATATACCAGGAGGCTGTGTGTCATCCAGCGAGACCTGGACAGGCTGGAGAGCTGGGCTGAGGGGAACCTCATGAAATTCAACAAGAGTAAGTGCAAGGTCCTGCACCTGGGGAGGAACAACCCCAGGCACCAGTACAGGCTGGGGGCTGAACTACTGGAAAGCAGCTCTGTGGGAAGGACCTGGGAGTACTGGTGGACAGGAAGGTGACCATGAGCCAGTGATGTGCCCTTGTGGCCAAGAAGGCCAAGAGTATCCTGGGGTGCATTAAAAGGAGAGTGGCCAGCAGGGCGAGGGAGGTTATCCTCCCCCTCTACTCTGGCCTAGTGAGACCACATTTGGAGTACCGTTTCCCATTCTGAGCCCCCCAGTTTAAGAAGGATGTGGAACTGCTTGAGCAAGTCCAGCGGAGAGTTACCAAGGCGATCAGGGGACTGGAGAATCTCCCTTATGAGGAAAGGCTGAGAGACCTGGGTTTGTTCAGCCTGGAGAAGGGAAGACTGAGGGGAGATCTTATCAACGCTTACAAATATCTGAAGGGTGAGTGTCAAGAGGATGGGGCCAGACTGTTTTCAGAGATGCCCAATGACAGGCCAAGGGGCAAAGGGCACAAGCTGGAACACAGCAAGTTCCACCTGAATATGAGAAAAAACCCCTTCCCTGTGCAGGTGCCAGAGCAGGGGCACAGGCTGCCCAGGGAGGGTGTGGGGTCCCTTCCCTGGAGACATTCACCCCCCGCCTGGATGCGTTCCTGTGCCCCCTGCTCTGGGTGTGCCTGCTCAAGCAGGGGGTGGGACGGGATGAGCTCCAGAGGTCCCTTCCAACCCCCACCATTCTGTGATTCTGTGATATATGCTGCAGTGTAAATACATCCTGAAGTTTTATTCTCAGAAATCAAATTAAAATAGTCCCAATATAGGTCCAAGTTCATTTGTTGCAGTTTTTTTCTGGCATGTTTTGATATATGGTGTTGGAGTTTTGTCTCTTAGCTGCCTGAAGATGAGGATTATGCAGCACTTCTGTTCTTAAATCAGGCCCTGTACAAGTTGTCTTGTGTCTGGCTGGATCGGGCACCCATAATGCCCCACTCTTTTCCAATAAATGAAACTTCTTTACTGAAGAGAACTCAAATAATTGCCTTCCAGCTTACTACCTGCAATATCATGAACAAATTACTGATGTTTGTGGTATTCTTCTAAGGAATGTCTTTCTGGGTGCATGTTGTATAGGTCCGTCTGTTGCAGTAAGCTGAGTAACCCTGTTACTCATTGTTTGTGAGTGCTGGGAGTTGTGTCTGTCCTGGGCCTCTTGCGGGATGGGGTTTGGCAGAATAGCCGTGTGTGCAGAGGCTAACTTTCAGCATGGAAAAGTTTAGCTGCCTTGATTAGACATCCCATTCTGCTTTTTAGCTGGTGGGCGCACGGGAGTGCAGTAGCTTGGTTGGCAGCATCTTTAAACCTGAGAAGCATTTTGTGTTTGTTGATGATATGAGAACAGGAGCAAGATAGGAGAAAAAAAGGCATTCCTTGAGGGAGCTTTCATTTTAAATTCTGGCTGAATTTTCCATTTCTGTGTTTGTAGGGCTTCAGATAAACCTAGTTAAATCTGCTTGGTAAGCTAGCCAAAGTCTCCTGTCAACCACCTAAACTAATAGTCCTGACGTTTCATAACAGTTCTTCCATCTTTGCTGTTACGGCTATCTTGAGTTGTTTCTTTGTGTCCTTTCTGTATCCAGGTCAACTTTAGCATTGTCAGACCAGTACCTCTCAGTGTTAGATCAGTTCTTAGGGGCAACAGGGAAATTCATAAATTATTACAGGTGAATTCCAAACCTATCACAATCCGCCTCTTTTATTCCTACTCACATTGTTTCTTCTACATTCTGCATTGTTCTTCTGTGCCAGTAAATTTCCCAGTAGTGTGGTGAGAAAAGGAAAACCCAGTGAAGCAGAAATTGAAAGAAGTTAAAAGGAGGAAGAAAACCAGCACTTGTTTCAGATGCTGGAGTAGCAATTCACTGATAACTCCTGCAGGCACTGCGGAGGAGTGCTGTGAGGGCCGATCGTTACTGTCTGAAACACGCTGGTGGCTGAATGAGATGCTTGATAAGCCCTTCACGAGGTGAAAGCTAAAACTGCTACCTCCCTTTCTGGAGGCTGAGCAAATAGCCCTTGTGTTTTCTCAAATACGTCCTGTCTGTGGTTCTGTTGTTTGAGGCTCAGAGGGAGTGATTTATTTCTTTAAAGTATCATGGGGATTTCAAACATAATAGTGCTTTGGGACACTTAAATACCAAACCCAAACTGCTATTCAGGGCAACCGTTTATGGGAAGACTGAGAGAAGTCTATGGTAGAATCCATCACCGTTCCCAGCCCTGCGTGCACAGAGCCTATACAGTATCCATATGTGGTCCTGTCACAGGCTTTAGTATTGGCTGCTGATGATAGCTGCAGCTATAGCAAATGACAGGAGAGTCTTGCAGACAGCAAATTCTCCAGCTGTGCTTTCTGCCCACCTTAACCCTCTTCTCTGCCACCTGGGGTCCTGCACAGGTGAGCTCAGCATCTCCTGCAGCGTGCGTGCTCCCTCCTCAGCGTCCTTGCACAGAGATTTTGCTGCGTACAGAAGAAGGAACTAGACTGGGGCATTGGTGATTTTTAGATGTTACAGACTGCAGAGGCTAAAGCAGATGGTTTTTTGGAGAAGGAAAGGAAGATTGTGCATGTCTCAATTTTTCCTGGGCACGTCTTGTGCTTCACTTAAACCTTTAAATGGGATGCAGAGTGTTAAACTGAGTCAGCTAAATATCAGAGTGATGGGTGCTTACATGGGTAATAACTCGATTAGGAAACAGCTGGACAGCTTACAGACTTAAATCTTGCAACAGTGTCTTCTCTTCTGGTCACATGTGTGGGATTTAAGGGTAGTTTGGTCAAGGATGTGTCCAGGTATTGTTCAGGGGAACATGCTGAGTTATAGGCCTGAGTCTACAGTCCCTGATCACACAAATAGATCCATTATCACTCAGAGCACTTAAGAGCACTCAAGAGTATGGCTGCAGCATTGGACTGTAAATTATCAGTGTGTGCCAAAATGCCTAATGCAGAACAACATCTATGGGTTTGTCAGATGTGGACACCCTCGGTGTTTTAGTGCTAATGTTTTAGTGCTTTGGTTTGTGTGGAATGTGGAAGCCTCATTCTCTTTGGTTTTTGTAAAAATCATTAACCTATGCTGGCATTTTGTAGGGGTTCATGTTTTGGTCTGTGGTATTGTATCTTCTTAGAACAAAACCCGGTGTGTTCGTCTAAAGGACGTTTACTATTGAAAAAAGTAACAAGAGAAGCCTACACCACTGGCAGACATGTCTTTAAAAATTTATAACCAGTTACATACTATGTGCGTGGTAGTAGTACCTTGGGATTGTAGTAGTGGACCAGGGATCGTTTGCACTTGTCTGTGTATAAACACACAACAGAGAGATGGTCTCTGCCTACATGATGTTTACCCTTCATGAGCTGCTCTGCTGGGTGCAGCTCTCTCTCCTCTAATCCAGGCTTCGTTCTTCCCCCTTCTGCATTTCTTTTGGGGGTAATGTCTGTGTGTAATGCAATTTGAGAAGGACTATTGTAAAGATATTCCCTCGCCTAAAAAAAGGTCCTCCAAACTTTTCAGCAGCTGCAGAATTAAGCACACATAATAATTACATCCGTACATGATCATTATTATACCAGCAGCATATTAACCCCTTCAAACAAATACAATAGCATTAATGCTGGAAAAGACAAGAGGGAGAGAACAAGCGATCAGATTTCTATTGGGAAAAGGAGAAATTCTTTAAGTAAATACTTTTCTGAAAACAAATAGCTACCTGAGCCGTAGATAACAATGCCAAGGAGTATGGAAGATGCTCCCATAGTAAAATTAGGATCTTTACACAGTATTTGTTGCTCTGATATCAGAGTTCTTGAAAGGCATTAGTGGTTTTTACTTTATCAACTTGTTTGTGAGGGAGGGAAAGTTATTATCCCTGTTTCATTCCTGGAGAACTAAGGCACAGGTTAATTTCTTTAATTGTTTTCATTCAGACCAGGAAGCTGAATAAAAAATATTTCATTTTAACCTGCATACCTAGCACTGAACAGAGAGCTTACTTGACCTCCTAAAGCTTTTTAAGTCATGCTCCCATCTCATCAGTAATAAAAGGGGGGTCTGTACCATGTCAAGCTGGGGCAGGCTCAGTCTGGAGAGCTTTGTTAACAGAGCAGTAGAGGTGCTGGGCCACTACTCACTGCTGAGTACGTGCCAGTCAGTCATAGTAAGCTTGTACAAGATCACCTCCTGCGTCTTTTCAATACCCATCCTTGAATATGGCTTGAATAAATGTAACAATAAGATCAGCTGAGAAAGGTAAGAGTAGCAAAGATGAGGCCGGCTGCAAGGAGCCCCAGAAGGAGGTCTAGTAATGAGCATCTGGGCAGTGAGGTGGAAGATGAAGTGTGGATGAATGTAAGGTATTGCATGGGGGCAGGGATGGAATTCAAACCTAATCTGGATGGACTCAGAGCCTCTTGGGAGTGAAATACTAGGCTTATAGTCAATAGCTCGAGGAAAATGTCCACTCAAGGATCAGCAGCAGTAATGAAGTAGTACATCAAAGGTTAGGAATATACAGGGGAAAAAATGAAAAATTGGTATTTGTAAATACACTGTCAGCAGTCTAACGAATATCATGTACAGTTTTGGCTCCCTCCGTTCAAATAGAATACAGCAGAACTGGAAAGAAGCGAGGAGTGACAATCAAGAGTATGGGAACAGCTTCCAGTGAGCTGCAGCTGAATAGACTGCACCTCCTATGATGCCACAACAGGGGGAGACGGGGGAAGATTTCACAGAGGTCTATGAAATCATAAGTGTCATTGTGAAAGTGAGTCGGCAATGGTTATTCGTTGTCTCTCCTGATATAAAACCAAAGGATCATAAAGTGAATTGAGGAGGTCCTGAAGAGGAGACAGCTCTTCACTTATGCTATTGAGCTCCTTACTGCAGAACATTGTGAATGCTAAAAGTCTACTTGAGTTTGGTACAGCACAGGACAAGTTCATGAAGAAAAATCCACTGAGGACCATTAAATACGAAGACACTGTCTCTGACTGAGGAAGTTCTTGAGTCACAAATCACTGGTGACTGGGAGAGTTTTTGGGAGACAATCAGCATGTGCCATATTTGCCATATTTTTAAAGAATTACTAAGGCATGTGGCATTGGGTACTGTTGGGTGGATGGACTGGCTTGGTACAGCTCTTCCCACCATGTGTGAGACCTGGGACTGATTAGGCTTAGAAAAGTGAGTCACAAAATAATGGACTTTTAAGGAGCAATTGTGAGATTTATGTGGGAGGTGTTCCGTGATAAATAGACATCCAGTGATAGCTTGCAGTTATTCAATAATTTTTTCAATACTTTTATATTTCCAAAAGGTCTATAAAAAGTATAATCCATGTTACACTTGCTGCATATAAAATGAAGATATCTCTGAATCAAAGGAGTGCATTTGA
Organism: Phalacrocorax aristotelis; assembly: GCF_949628215.1. NCBI lineage: Eukaryota > Metazoa > Chordata > Aves > Suliformes > Phalacrocoracidae > Phalacrocorax > Phalacrocorax aristotelis. Next base: position 31,107,842 of record NC_134284.1, on the reverse strand, counting down.
AGTGGAATGTATGGTGATGCCTCTCCCACTCCCATAGCTGTGAACAAGAAAAAAAATCGTCCCCATCCACCCCCTCCCCAAAACAAGGAGAAGAAAAAGCCATTGCTTCCAGGGGAGAACACTCCTAATTCCAAATTTCAGCTGGAGCTGAATCGTTAGTGCAAATCTGCAGTGACTCTACAGAGCAGTGTTTGCAGGAGATCTGATCACAGGCTGTATAATAAAGCCATACCTGCGGGCACCACTGCTGGAGGTGAGAAAAGCTAGGCTTAAGCATCCTTATATCATGCTGCTACCATTGCCGTTGCTGAGAAGCTGTGCATTCATGCTTTCTGATATGCTCTCAGTTAAAGTTCCCACCCCCTCTCTGAGGCAGCAGCGATGCATAAAGCCCACTGTATGTTGTGGGAAGTGTTGAAATACCCGTATTAGGGGAGAGTAACCTTGTATATCTGAAGAGGTGTCTGTGTTATGCTTTCCTGAGTAAACCTGGATTAAAGCTGCACCTCCTCAGGGTGGAGAGTGCAGGGAGGTGGGTAAGCTGGCTCCACAGCCCAACGCCTGTCCCAGGTGAAGGCTGGCACTGTAAAATGGAGTGGATATTGGGCATTGTGCAGCAGAGGAAGATCAGCAGGGAACTGAGCTTGGAGGGTCTCTGGAAGCAACCTCCTTTCCTGAGAGACCAGGGCATTGCTTCCAGGGAGCCCTTGTCTCCAGGCCCTCTGCAACCCCTCTCCTTGCATGGAACAAGTCACTGATGCTGGCAACTCCCTCCCCTCAGGCCAAAGAGTGCTTCCAGGGGGCAGTGCACTCCTTTCTGCTGCATTTTAAATTAAAAGCACTGCTGGTCTATTCTCCGATGACTCACACATCACGAAGGTTGCCAGATCCTAGCCTCTCCCTTGCATGAGAGCTGCTAGCCAAAGGAGAGGGGACCTGAGCAACAGAGACTGGGTGGAATAGGAGAAGGAAAGTTGGCTCCTCAGCGAGGTAGTAGGCAGCTCTTAGATCTCGTATGGTATATAGAGTAGACCACAAGCTGCCTCTGCCCTAATCCAGACTTTCACAATGTGGGTTTGAGAACAAAAGCTTGGGTCTAATTTTGCTCCCTGCTGTTCCTCCCAACCCAGCTGCAGTGAGCCAGGGTCACAGGGTATCTGCCCCACTGCTGGTTTAATGGGGAGGTAAAGCCATGCGCTAATGGAGCAATGGTCTTCTGCGTCTCAGAGATACTACCTTGAGCTGTGCTGAATAGAGTACCGCAGAGCTGAGCTCTGGGGCTGCTTTGCCATGCAATGCTGCCGTTCATTACATAGGCCAAGAGTGTGGACATGACAGCTGGGTGAAATTAAGCCCTAGGCCCAAGGCTTTATTTTACTGAGGGTGTTGTTAATCTGGATTGCAGCATGCTGACATGGTTATACTGCTTTTGGAAATGAGCTAGCTTGCCTGGAGCACAGGTGGGGAAGTTCATACAGCACTGTGTTGTACGCTGCAGTCCACAGACCTGAGGGGTCAGGAGTCTTTGGTTGTTTATTTCCTTTCTAAATATAAATTCAAGCAGGGGGTTGGATGCTTTTGTACTGCAGTGTTTTTGTTCACGGGTCAGCTTTATTAATAATGGTAGAGCTTAGGGTAAATGAAAGCAGAATGCACACTATGGTCCCTGCTCCAAAAACAGGAATGTATAAATTATAGTTGATTATTCCCCTGAGTTGTCATTATCAGTTAGTTCCCTTAGAAGGATGATGACAGAAATGGGTCATTAGAAGAATCATGGATAAACTGATTGCCTTTGCAGATGAGCTCTCAAGAGGTGTTTTATGGTTGGGGCAGTGTTGATGGTGACAGAGCTGTCTGCATGAGGAGAGGTTTGGCCATATCCCTGGAGTAAGATTATGCAGCGCCAGCCCAAAATGTGTCTGGCTTCTTAAAGCATTCCTTGATTTAGTGCTTTTCACTGTGGTATTAAATGCAGAGGTGTTGATATTGTGTATATACGTGACCATTGTTCAGTCCACTCATGCCAGAGATGAAAGATGAATTTAGAGTAAAAATCATCTCTAGTAAGAACTTCTCTTCCAAAGCCTATATGGAAAGGAGAGCCTGGTGGATGCAGTGTTAAAATTGGTCTCAGCAAAATTAGACTTTGTTCCTGTTTCTTCACAGACTTCTGGGCAAGCTGTAGTCTCAGACACCCCCAGATATTAAGAGGTCTTGCTCTTCTTCATGTTGGTGAGATAGGTGCCTAAATAGAAGGTGAGCACTTAGGCATTTTAAAGAATGTAAACCTTAATCTCTCTTCTCCTTTTGTGCCTGACAGAAGTGGCATGAAAGTAAATACTCTGAAGAGTATAAAGTGCTGAGATACCACAGTAATGAGGCCATTACTGAATCTGAGCATGTAATTAGATGGAAAATGTTGCCTTCATAATGAATAGATGCTCGCACACATACATTCCTCAGTAAATTTTCAAGTTCATCCTTGCTGTAGTTCCACTAATTTCACCGTGTATCCGGGGGTGGATTTTCTTTGGCAAAGCCAACCGAAGGGGGAAGCTTTCCATCTCAGAGGACGAGACTGGACCACAAGGAGAACTAGGAAGTGTTTCCTGATGGAACATCTAAAAAGAAGCTGCAAGGAGCACAATGCAGTAAGGGCAAACCAATCTTAAGCAATCTTAAAATGTAGTTAGTGAAGCAGAATAACGGCCCAGCCTCATACGTACCAGCTCTGCAAAGCAAATTTCAGATGCTAAATATATTATCCACACCTACTCTTTTATTTCTGTTCAGGCAAGCTTGATTCTTTTAGCTGGTAAAATACACCCAGTGGAATAATTTTGAGAAGAATTAGCAGTCTGATTTAGTTGTCACTTGCACTGGTTTTGTGCCTATGTTTACATGGGGATGAATAGGGGTCCTAGTATTAGCTCTGCCCTGAGCGTAGTCTCAGTCCAGCCTGCACATTCTTGCCTAATCCAGATGATGCCTACAGAATCCCCACCAGCCTTGTACAGAATAACGTAACAGATCTGATGTGTATTAAAGAAAAAGCCTAATTTTTTGACATTGATCTCTGTTGGGTTTAAGTCATTGGTTGTGTGTGATGCTCAGCTTTCTTTAAAACCAGCTATATTACTGCTCAATTGCAAAAGTTGAGGCCTGAGTCAGGGATTTGACATCCTAGAGTTTATGGCTGCAAGAAATTAATCCATTCATGGCCTGGAAAATTAACTGGGAGATCCTGAAACAGTATCCTATGAGGTGTTTTAGCTGTGGCACTTGCTTTAGTGTTAAAACCTAAATCATCTGTAATGGTAGCTTTGTCTACTAGATCGTTGCTGAATTATATCATCTGATGCTTTGATAGTATTGACTATAACTTGGTTGTCTCTGTAGGGGACTGCCTAAACCATGGTTTAGGTGTGATGTATCCCACCTGAGCTGCCAATAGTGGTGGCAGTCAGAAGGAAAGATGATAGCAAGGTTTACTGAGAGGAAAATCTGGACCTCAGCCCTCTCCCCATCTTCTCAGAAAACCATGTATAGGCATTGGTGGGTGACTTTTCCCTAAAGCAGTATGGGAAAATAAGCTAAAAAAGTATTTCATTTGCTGTTAGTTATGTTGCACATTGTCAAGCTCGGGTGGGATAGCAGTGAGGGTGTTTGTAGCAGTTCTTGGCTGCATACCGCTGCTCTGTTCAGCCCACCCCCTGCCCCAGCACACCCAGGGAAACCCTCCCAGGAGTTGCCAAGGGGTTCAGGGGCAGGACCTTTCCAGTGTTGCTTCATGTCCCAGCTCTGCCCTTGCTGACTGTTCCCACCCCTACAGTGATCCCAGTCAAATGCCCTCACCCTCAGCAAAGCAGTTCTCAGAGGGTAGTGGGGAAAGCGATTTGGCACCAGGGACACGTCTAGAGAAAAACAGCCGTTGGGCCAGGAGCAAACAGAGAGGGTCTCACCACCATGAATTCCTGAGTCTCAGCACTCACCTCTCCTGCATGTCAGCAGAAATGAGCCCCTCCAGCTTTCTGCCTGTGAATGAGATTTGTTTGGAAAATATCTAGAAAATGTAAGCTTTCAATTTGAAAGAAAGGAAGTCTCAAATTCAAACAGGGAATTGTACTAATTAGCTGCTTGTTTGTATTTAAAAATCAGCCTGGTGGAGATTTTTCACTCTTTTGAAATCTCCTCCTCACAGAAAAAAGGGTGAATACACTAGAAAAATCCATACAACCCCTACTCCCCACTTATTTTTATTTCCAGGGAGTTCCCTGCAGCCTCAGACCAGCAACCAGGACTTCCACATTAGGAATGTTTCAGTGCATGTTATGGTTTGTCAGTGCAAAGCAAAGTGACATCTCTATGAGTATTGCAAGAGTTTGTCTGGTAGTTGTCTTGCATCGTTCCTCGTTGAGTTGAGCTAGAAGAGAGAGTCCTGTCTTGGGCTTTGTGTTTATGATCGGTCTGAAGTTGTCACGGGTTTCAGTCCCTGAGCACCACCAACACTGAATATTACTGTGGGAATTAGTCCACCTCTTGATAAAGCAGTTCTTTCCTTCCCAGATACAGTCAGGAAACTGTTTCATGTCAGAGCTCTGCTTTTTTGTCTAATGAGTAGGTCTTTGTTGGCAAGATCTACTTCAGTGTTACGCTGGGAGCCAAGCTGGCACCCCCAGCTAATTATTGGGCTGAACTTTCCCCACAGTAACTTGATAGCTGTACAGCTGTGCAGGCTCACAATTTGCTCCTTGATTGTCAGTCTCCTGACAGCTTTTTCAGTGGAACAGTTTGAGAGGAGTGGAGAGCCCTGCTTTGGAGACACAGAAGTGTTTTCACACCTGAAGTGTAATTTCACACCTTGTGTTGCTCAGTAGATAAGTGCGTAAAATAGCACATCAGACGGGAACAGAAGAGGATAGACATGCTGTAGACAAGAGATGGAGGCTTGTTATTTATTTCCTATCTTCAGCGCGCTCTGAAATAATACTCACTCGCAGAAACCCAGGCACGGATTACGAAGGGGTTAGGAGGGGACTTTTCTAGCCAAGTGATCTGTTACTGTCACGTGCAGAGTGGGGTTAAAATTTACACTGAGCTGGGTCTGTGGAGCGTTGGGACCACAGAGCTCATCCTGGGATCACAGTAATAGCAACCACATAACAGAGGTGAACTAATTAATACAGGAGGCAGCAAGACTTTTAGGGGTGGATTTACAGGAACACTGACTTGGATCATCCCCTCCCTGGATCTACTATGCATTTTTACTCCTTGTATTGAATTAAATAGTGAACAAAACTGACCTTGAATCCACCAGAAAAGTTAAGATGAGAATTTGGAACAGGCCTTGGTCTCATCATGTGAGATGAGATGAATCAAATCATTTCACTGTGTATGCAGGTTTCCTCTCCCTCTTTTTCAGGACCCTTTTTGTTTGCTCTCTCAAATAATAGGTCATAGAGGCATTCTTCCAAAGTAGAGTGGTGGAGAGGCAAGTGCAGGAAGCCCTGGTAAGACAGCCCCAACACGGCTTGGTTGTGAGGGAGAAGATGGGAAGGTGTTGACACACCATTTGAAGTGGAGAACCCATAGAGATGCTCATAGTTTCAGTTAGTCTTAGGCAGGTTTGCTAGGCTTGGGAACCAGATTTCCTGCTCTCCCCATGAGAATAGGGCTGAAACACACATCAGTTTCCTTCCTTCTTCTCTCCAGCGGAATATGAGGAAATCCAAGAGATGCTTTCACCTGCTTCTCCTTGTTCCCTAGCTTTTACTATAAGGAGAGCAGTCCAGCCCTCATCTGTTATTCACTGCAGGCAAAGCTGCTCTACTTGGAGCTTTTCGGGTGTTTTTTGACTGCCTGGGGCTTTTAATCTGCCACTCGTGCCAAACGTTATTTCCTCTTCTTTGTCCTAGACACCTATGGAAAGCTCTGCCTGCTCAACTCTGTGGGCCAGGAGATGTCTCGCTGCAAGACCTCCATCCGTCGAGGACAACCCAACCCCGTCTACAAGGAAACTTTCATCTTCCAGGTTGCCCTCTTCCAGCTCTCCGACGTCACTCTAATGATCTCCATATTCAACAGACGCAGCATGAAGCGCAAAGAGATGATCGGCTGGATTTCTATGGGTCAGAACAGCAGCGGAGAGGAAGAGCAGTGTCATTGGCAGGAAATGAAGGAATCGAAGGGGACGCAGGTCTGCAGGTGGCACATGCTGCTGGAGTCCTAGTGGTTACCCGGGCAGCCTGTGGGTCCTGGGACTATGGGCTGTCTCCCTTGTTCTCAATCAGCAGAAAACAGCTATCCCAATGCAAGCACCATGCTCTGACAGGTCACGTACACTTTAACCCGACCTTTCAGTGTCAGCAGTCATGGGTACAGAAGGTGGCAAGGCCTGGGAAGCAAGTTTAGTTCTTGCATTTCCACGTTGTCCTGCATTTTCTAAATCCAAATAATTAACACTAGGGAAAAGGAATGGGAAAACCTACAAAATCCTCTTGTGGGTCATTGTCTCGTTCATTTTGTCACAGGCTTAATCATCACAGACTGACTTCGATGCCATTTTCTTGTGGGAAAACTCTCTTCCCTCCCTCCCTTTATTTATATTAATGAAGTTTGCAAATATTCTTGACACGCAGATCGCTCACAGAAAGGCTAACCTGCATGCAGATCACAGTCTCTCTCTTTCATTTTCATGTTTCTAGGTTCTAGAAATAAGTATCTGATACCACTGTAGACTGGATGATATATTATTCAGGCAGCATGGAAAAGCACTCTTGAATTCTCTGTCAACTTTTAAGTGCCTCGACATTACTACTGTTCTTCTGTACTAACAATTAATATTAGGACTAAACATTACCAGTATTTTTAGTTAGGCATCCTGTGCACTTGTTAGCCTGCATTGCCATATGTTTACACGGGAGATAACTAGCATCAGTTTTATGTTGCAATTAGACAATGCATGTTTAGATGCTTACTTGAAGTTCATGGCTTCTGTCATCACGAATACCAAAAAAGACCAGAACAAGCTGCACATCCACCTTTGTGCCTGAATCACTCTTTTCTGCACCATTGTTTTGCCTATGTGTTACTTTGTTTTTTAAAAGTGAGGTTCATTCAGAAAAGCATTTCTGTGAGCAATACATGGGAAGGCTTTAGATGTGTCATTTCTCTGCAGTTCTGTTAAGCACAAATCAGTTTGCTGAGGGCTATTCTTCAAATATGCTACCCTATAATATCTCCTCGGGATCTGAAAAGGGACCATTTTGGCATGCTGAGCAGTAGAGGGTGCCAGATCATGTCACCTCATCTTCGGGGCGAGCTCTCTTGTGTGCAAGGGATAGGATCCAGGGGACCCCTATAGAGGGGCTGCTGGCTCTGCTGAACTAACACCAAAGAAGAGTATTAGGTTTCCTGCCTCTAACTGAAAACAATGCACGGAGCAGGCTTGCTGGATGAGGTGATGACACTTTTCTGTAGTTACTTTTCGGACTACGTTGTCATTTTCCTTTTTAATCTTTTTTCCTGTCTCTGCGAGTTGAAGTCGTGGAGATGATGGATAGGGGGCACGTCTTAGTCTGCTACTTGACTACTGAAAGTTTGGCAGTTTTTAGCTGTTGTGATGCTGTGTGCAACACAGCAGAGGATGTTAATCATCTAGAGTAGTGATGGTACGTAGGCAGTAGGGTGCTGAGATCTTCAAATACTGTCAGCTGCCCAGTCTCCTGTTCCCCACGCTCTCCATGAGAGGACTGGCATTTCCCCATTCCTGCTGATGACAGCAAGACACGGGAAATATTTTGCTGAAAAGGTTTGTCTGTACTGAATCACTTCGTGTTTTGTTTTTGTCATTTACTGAGACGTGGCACCAAATTCTGCCTCTTACTGCACCACAGTCATCTCCTTCCCTTCAACGGTGCTGTTGAAATCTAACTAGTGCAGATTGTGGCACTGGCTGTTTGACCAAAATGGAACCTCGGTGCTGGTTTGCATCACATCCAGACTAGCCAGACCCTGCGGGGCAGTGGTGTGAACACACAGGTTATCATTTGGTGTGATGTGCACAGGCTTTGTCTGTCCTCGCGAGGCAGACAGAACAATCTGCATGTAGAAGAACTTCTGGTACAGGTGACACCAATTATTCTACAGGCCGTGGTTTTATATATTCTTCTCACTTAACTGTCTGAGCATCATTTTTCTGCTGAGACTGGTGGGTTTCCTATGCAGGAGAGTTGTCCTCCACTGCCTAGATAAGTTGGCATAATATCTGCTTTGCACTACTGGGGCTTTGTATCACAAAGCAGGATCTAACCCAAGTACAGCTCAGCAAACAAATACATTTTTGTCTGTGCTGTTAATGCTGGTGTATTGCCAATGCGAGAGAAAATGAGCATTTGAGTGGTAACCAGCAGAATAGAAATGCTTTTATATTATGTACTTTTCTTCTGGGAAAGAAGCAGAGGAAACAGCTCAATTCAAAAGGTGCATTTGCTGATTTTAGTTGTTTTCCAATCTCTGCATCTTTTTTCCTGAACTGCGTAAAATGTATATACAAGTGTTTACAAGTAATTTTGTTATCTGGGATGTGTACATATAATAAACTTTTTGAGATTCTCTTCATAACTTCTTGAACTGCAAAGTGTTGCTTATGCTTAATGATTAGCTAAGGGAAAAGTATAAGTTGATAATATGTTTCAGCAGTGAACTGGAGATAACCCAGATTTATAATAGTGTGATTAAAAAAAATTCTTGGAAAAGGTCATTTTAAAAAGCAATGAAGTGAACTGGTTTTGGACTTTCATGGCGTTTTCACATCAAGGTCTTTTCTGAAGATACAGACATTAAGGGAACTGAATTTTAATACATAATTTCAGTGTAGAGTATTGGGAGTCAAGTGAAAACAGCGTAGTTAGAGTAAATGAGTATCTGAGCACATTAAAACTTTTCTCTTAAATGGAAGCAGGTTGCTGCATCCTTGCATCAACATTTTGGCCTGATATTTTACCAGGAAAATTTGGAGGGAAGGGAAAAAGGCTGAGGGAAGGGGACCACTGGGTTTTTGGAGCTGCTGCTAAACCTGTTGGCACATCTGTGCCTTGAGCAGTGCATTTGTGGGGCTCATTAAGTTCCTGCTGAAGCAATGGAGGAACTTAGGGATCTTGGGATGACCACAGTGCTGGGGGTGCTCATGCTTGCTAGCTGTATTTTGGAATTTGTGTTGCTTTTGAAATTTGTTTTTCTTTTTGGTGTTGACTGTCTGTCAACAATGAAGTTGACAATGAAATGACAAGTCAACAATGAAATGAAGGCTTTGCAGCAGCTCCCCCGTATTCCAGAGCTCCTGTAATTCTTCCCATTGACAGATTGAATTAGTCATTGCTAATATTGATACAGGCTGGTCTTGTGCTCATGGTCTTTCTTATGTAAATACCACTGCCCTTTCAGTCAATGCTTTAACTCCTTGTTTCTTTTGGAAGTGGCTGACAAGCCTAAATTTCTGGAAAGTTTTCTATTCCTTGGGAACCTTGACTCACACTTGGCTCTCAGTTGGTGGTGGTCAGTAGACTTGGGGTCCTGTGCTCTGCTGGCCTCCATCCATGGGGGTGCTGGTGCTGATGCCCAACCTCTGCTTCCATGGGGCTCCAGGAGGGGACAAGAGTCGTGGGACATTCAGCAAGTGGGAAGGCAACAGCTGATCTGGTTCTGGGAATGCTTGGGTGCTTGCAAGTCCTAATGCTCGGAGGTTTCCTAATGCACTCATGTTTTCTAAGATAATTCTGCCCATTTTGACACCACTGTCTGGAATCCCCTTGTAGCTTATTTGAATTTTCTTCTCTTGGGGGAAAAAAAAAAGCCTGAAAACCCACAAAACCATTGTGTGGGAAGGAACTAACTGCACTGGCATAAGCCCAGAATATTGTGGGCAAGTGCTCTGGATACATCTCTGTATCTTGAACAGCGTAATTCAGCTAGCTGCAGTCTGTTCCTTCCTTGGTCTCTCTCCAGCCAGCACGCCCCTGTCCTGCTAGGCTTTGTGCTGTTATGTTATTTTTTGTTTTTAATGTGTATTGACAACAGAACAGAATGATCTCACCACGTTTATATTCCCTGTAATAATGCTGACTTTCAATGATGCCCACAGAACTGAGTACCTCTTTTAGCCCACTGAGCTACAGCTATAGCTTACTGAAGTGCCCGTTTGTAAAGGCTTTATCTGGATGATTTGCTACTTTGTTTGATTTGTTTGGGTTTCCTTTTTACCGGTGTCTTTAATTACCTGGACCCTGCTGTGGCCTGCTCGCTCCCGTCGCCCTGGCTTGTCTGTGATTGCCTTCCAGTGTAACGTGGGGTGTGTAGCTCCTGGGGCACAGGGACAATACCTGGATATATTTTTAGTAGCTGCAGATCCAGAGAAGTTATTTGGTGCTTTACATAGTCGACTGATCTTCAGTCATGAATGTCTTTAGGTGTTTTTGGACGCACAGAACCAAAGGCTGCCAGCTGCTATTGATCATTTCTCCAGCATAAAGCCTGAGGTGGCAGCTTGGCAGAGGAGCAGGCATTTCCTCTGGTGGCAGTTCATTTTCTCCTTCAGTTGAGGCTGGTGATGACCTTGGAGCTAGTGTGCCTGCAGAGCTTTCTTTCCACTCCCATATTTATCGTCATCTTTAATCTGTATGATCACTGCACTTCATCTCTCTGCCTCTCAGCTCTCTTCTGCCCTTCAGCACAAAAGGTGGACAGAAGGCCTGAGCAAAGAATATGGCCCTCCCTATCGTGTTATCCCCGGCGCAAGGAGAGCCGACTCCTGGAGGGGTCGTCTTAAAGTTACGATGCTCATTATCAGGACCTTGCCTCCATGATCTCTAGTCTGCTGTGGAGTTCGAAGCTTGTTGGTTGGGCTGTGATACTTTAATAATGACAAAGTAGTGACAGCGGTTCACGTCAATGTGGACCAAGTTAATGAGAGAGGAAACCACCTGTTCTCTGTTTTCTTCCTTTTTTTCATAAGCATTGTGCTCTGTAAAAGGACAACAGATCCTGAAGGAATTAGTATGCAGGAGCATCCGCTTTCCATTTAAAATGTACTAAGTGTGGTGTTCGTAACTATGGTTTGGGGGGGAAAAAAAGCAGCCAGGGTTTGTAGAAGAGCTCACACTTTGAACGAGGCAGGTTTTTCCCTTCAGCATGTGCTACCCAGGCAAATACATTCTCATACCCCAGGCAGTGATGCTGGCTCCCAGCTGATCTGCTTCTGTGATGAAAGCAGCCAGAAGCTGACAGATCCTAAAGCTTGGAAAGACATACAGGATAATTCAGCATAGCTGGTTTGGGTGTTTATTTGGAATCTGGTGCAGATTTAACAAGCTGTCGTGCGAGAAATGAAAACCCCAAGCAGTGGCCGGGAAGGAGGTGGGGAGGGAAGGCTCTTGGTGCGCTCCTGCTGCTGTAGAGCTGGGAGTTTGCTCACTCTGTGCTCCAGAAAGCAGCACAGCCGGGCTGCGGTGGCATCAAGCCTGAGCTGAAACCCAGTTTCTCTGCATGATTCCTTAGCTCCAGATCTGGTGAAGACATAAAGCTTTTTTGGTTTTGTTTTTTTTCTTTTCAGTGCAGAATGAGCTCGTGTCTTCCTGCAGCCTACGCTGTAGGCCTTAAGAAATGAATGTGTAAATATTTTGTCTCTCACAGCAGCCCAAGGTCATCTTTCTGGAACAGCAAACAGGCACAGAATCCAAAGAAGATCAGTCTGTCATGTGAGTAAGGTTAGCATCTGCACTTACAAAATGACAAAGGCTATTAATCCTCATGCTGTAATCCCCAAGCTGTTTGCCAGCTGGCAGCAGAAAGATGTTCCCGCTCAACCCACACAGCTCTCCATGTTTTTTCACCTTTATGAAGCAGATATAGGTCAATACTGTACCCTGGATAAAGAACTTGGTAGATACCATTTATCTCTTCTAGCATTACATTCTCTCTTCTCCACACAAGCCACCTGTACAGACAAGGGTGGAAGAGGAGACCTGCGGGCTGGGCTTTCCCTGTGGTGCTCCCCTAAATTAGAAGGCTGAAGGTGAGATTTTTTTCCCCCCTCTCTGCTCCTGAGTTTCTCATGGGGGAATAAATTTTGAGATCTTGCTGCAGAGCTGAACAGCCCGAGCAAAGCTCTGTCACTAGAGAGGTCCTTACACACAGAGCAAGGAAAACCCAGTGCTTGTATAAGGCACATACAAGCCCAGTGTTGAGACATTTTTAATCCTAATTTGGGAACCTGCATGGGATTTGGGTATCGCCTGTCACAGGGACATAAAACCCGAATCCTACAAGGTGCCACTGATGAAGGAAGTCCTTGCTGCTTGACAGCAATGCAGGTGGGCTCTGGTACTCTGTGGTCTTGCACAAAAAAACACTGTACGTGCTGCATCCTGTGAGTGCTAGGCAGCTGAGGCTGGGAAAGGTTGAAGAAGAAACCTAAAAGCCAAATGGGAGCTATGAAGCTCCATTCAGACCTGTTAGTTGCTCATCTCTTTAGGAAATTGGAAACCAGATTGTTGGGTTTTACTTAACAAAAGTAGTTTAACAGAAATCACATCTCCTGTGGCAGCTGCAGGTGCAAGGAAGTGAGGACATCACCTCCTGGCTCTTGAGTTTCCTCCTGACTGTAATGAGTGACCGTCAAATAGATACCAAATACTATGGAGGTGTCTATCCCCTGATCTCATTGAGTAACGAGATGAAATGCTGATCTTGGCCATGGGCGAAGAATGAGAAGGATTCAGACAAAAGCTGAATTCTTTCCTGAGTCCCACGACCATTAATTAACCTTGACCTCCAGGGAAGGCATTTTATTGTGCCAAATACTTCCCCCTCCCTTAATTTCTCGGACTTAGGGGAACTTCACAAATTTTTCTCCTCATTAGCAGCTGGGAAAACTCATATAATTTTGCCAGCTTTCCTCATCCTTGTTGTGTCTCGTTAACACTTTCCAGGTGCTTTTCCGTCACACTGTCTCCATCATCGCATTTCCCATCCTCTCATTAATATCTGTAGAGATCTGCTCCAAGTCAGGTCCGTGCCTGGTAGCAATATTTTATGTTCGTGGTGCTCAGGATAAAACCTGTCCTCTGATCTCTTGCTGTCACTATGTGGCATCTCAAGCACAAGTTTTCCAATTAAACCAGTATCACATCTCTCCCGTAGTCCTCTGCTGGCACTGCTGTGGTTTTTGTCTTGCTGGGCTGTGTTCTCAGCTGTAACTTCATTGGCTTTTTCCCAGCAGAGAGTTTTGTTTGTCAAGATGAGTAAATGAAGTAATCATTTGGTCAACTTAGCATTTAAATATACTGTGTGGCATTTATACTGTTGTATATATTAAAATGTGTTTTGTGGTAGAGTGCCCCCAGGCATTTTGCATGAAGCACAGCTCAATGTATATTTGACTGTTTATTTAAATATACTGTATATAATAAGTTATTTTAAGTGTGTATTGGCTTCTTTCCCGACTGGAACGATATACCATTTCTGGCAGGTACAGGTTTTGTTGACTCGCTGCTGCACTCACGGCTGGACACTGGCGATGCAGCGGCTGAGGTGTGTGCATGCATCTCCTCTTCCCTCCACGCACCCCGTGACACGGTAGTCCTTCCCCTCCACTGGCTATGCAGTGGACATCCATCGCTGGCGGAGTGTGTTGCCACAGGACAGCGTTGTAAGCCCTCTTACTGCATCTCCCTCCTGGTGTGTAGCAGAATAATGTCCCTGTAAGATTTTTTTTTTCTATCATTGCCGTGATATACTCAGCACAGACCATGGGCAGGTAGCGAGCCAGCTGGTATTTGGAGTAATTCGGCCCTGTGGCTGAGGGGGAGCGATAGAGATCTCAGCTCTCCTTTCTCAACCTGAGATGGACAAGCACAAAACTTATCCATAAATCGATCACTGCAAATAATAACAATACAGACAAATGAATAAGGATGCCAGGTCCCTAACTTCTGTTGGTGCAAAAGCAAGTATTCTAGAGCTTTAATTTATTGCTGTATTATTTTTTATGATAATTAAATCTATAAAAGGAGAATTGTTCATACTGTGAAGGTTATAAGAAACAAATTCATATACCCTTTTCAGTTTTGTAAAGTTCAAAGATTTGCACTGAATAGTGTACCTTCAATCTACTTAATAAATGACTGGTATTGACTGGGGAGTTCACCGGAATGATACGAGCATCACTTCACTTGCTGCGTGTGTGATCGAAAGAGATATCTGAAGTGCAAAACTGTGATAAAAAAGATGAAAAATACGATGAAAAGATGTTTGGATATTCAACAGGAAGAGTGGTACGGGTTTATTCTTAGCTTTTCACGTACTTGACAATGAAACATTTTTATTCTACTTAAGTGCTAACTTGCATGATCATACAATATATTGCCTCTCGCTAATTATATGCTGCGTTAGGAATACTAATGTCTAGATGATATCTGACGGGAAAAAAAGCATTAAACTCAGCTTCTGTAGAATTGTGTGCTGAAATTATCCACACACACATACAACCATCCACACCTTAGAAACGGTCTTATTTTGTTATGGTGAATGCTGTTGTTACAGGTTTTTATGAATAAAATAGAAGCAGATGGCTCATGTAGACATGCAAAACTGGTGTATCTTCCTTTTTGTTTGCATTGTGGCAGAACAGAGTGAATATGCATCTAGGAGAGGTGGACGTGTTTTGTTCAGAACAAGGATGCGGGTGTCCGGTGCATAATGCATAACTGGGAGGAGTGGGAAATATCCCCTGCCCTGGTCTCCCTATCCATCCGCACTGACAGAGGGGCCTGCGGCAGCAGGCAGAGGCTGCTGAGGGGCTCTGGGGGACTGAAGAGGTTCCCATGTCCTGCTGTATCTCTGCCTCCTCACTCAGTATACTGCCTTTCAGCCAGCTCTATGTGGGGAAGGAAAAGTGCTGGCTATGCATTTGATATCTAGTGTTCCCCATCTCTCATCCAGCCCCTGGCAGGAGTTGGGGGAGCAGCCCCTCGCCCCAAACTCTGTGGCGGTCCCTCAGCCGTAATTTCTTCTATACGTCCATGGATGTGTTGGTACCGGCACCAGGGCATGTGGAGGTCTGTGTCAACAGTGTGTCTCCTGTGTGTAGATACCAGCTTTGTTGACATCCTGGCCGTGTGAATGGGACACGGAGGGATGCCCCCGTAGCAGTTGGGGTGGCCACAGGGTAGATGCATCTTGCCTTGGAAACAGGTAAGAGCTCAGGCGCTGGGCTGGAGGGCTGAAATAGGGCTGACAGGGCACCAGGCACATCACTGCAGTGGTGAGGGGCATGTCTTTATCTGGTGCACATACCTTTGGTAGTCATGTGCTGGACCAGGCTTCCTAGGGAGGTGGTTGATGCCCCAAGCCTGTCAGTGTTTAAGAGGCATTTGGACAATGCCCTTAACAACATGCTTTAACTTGGGCAGCCCTGAAGTGGTCAGGGCTTCCTCTTTTATCCTTTTTCCTTTCCCCTTTCCTTTTTCCCTTTTTCCTTCCCCCTTTCCTTCCCCCTTTCTTCCCCCTTTTCTTCCCCCTTTCCTTCTACCTTCCCTCCCCATGTGGTATACTTCTGCCAGGTCGCAGTTGTAATCCATGCCTACATTAAGACAGAGAAATACAGAAACTAAAAAAATTTCCAAATTGGTGATTTTGAACTGGGGGTAGTTTGTTCCTCTCAGAATAGCAGTGCTGTCTTTGAGGGAGACATGAGAAACCACAATTCCTGAATCCCTGCTGGCATCTGCAGGGCTGGCTTTCCAGGACCAGACCAGAAATAGAGTTTCTTTTTCTGGCGATGGTTGGTAGCTTCAGTCCCTGGAAGCCTCAGCAACGGCAGCTGGTACAAGCCACGTCTGGGTACACGGAAAACCCAGCCCAGAGCCCTTCATCTGAAAGATAGTGGGGAAATGGGGTACACTGGGAGACTCAGAGAGACACGAGGGAGTTCAGAACAACTTGCCCTACTTGGTGCAAATTGATGATGAAAAATGTCTTTTCCTAAAGACTAACATTGGTGAGATGACCAGGCTCAGCTGAGAGGGGAGGCGGTGGGGGAGTGCTGGTGAAACTTTGCATTTTTGGAGATCTCAGCATCAGGACTGGCTGCGGAGGAGGGACTGGGAGTTTGCTCTGGGTTGCAGCCAGCTCCCCCAGCAGCTCCTTGTGGCGCAGAGGGGAATCTGCACAACCAGACACCGTCTGCGAGGTGCTCTGGGGTTTGGGAGCTCGGGTGGGTGCTGTTGCCGAGGCAGTGGCAAGGCCTGAGTCAGTACTGGGGCCATGCTTTCCTGGCCTGATTAGCCGTAACACCGTTTCACCCCATGTATTTTTCTGGAAACCACTTAAAATTCACCCTGCCCATCGCCTGGCCTCAATTCCACCACCCACTCCGTGCTATTTCTCCCATGTAAATAAAATCCTAAGGGGTGCCAGTAATTACTCTAAAGGACTTGGGCACCACTGGGGAGACTGTACTTGCTTTGCTGTTCCCACAGCCTCATGATGCCCTGTGGGGTGTCCTCAGCCACCGTATGCTGACAGAGGAGCTTGCAGTACGGTTGCAATGGGTGGGTTTTCTCAGACTGATCACCAGCACGGGGCAAACGAAACTGGGATTTGTTTTATTCCTCCGGGCAGACTTGCCTGTATCCCCGTGCAAGCTCAGCACACGCTACGGTGAAGCTGCTGGCATTGAACTCAGGGAAAGGGCCATAGGTATTGGTGCCAAGATTTGGGCAGCTTGGCCTAAATGACTGGTCTGAGGCCACCCGTAAAATTGTTGGTAAAATACTCAGGCTTTCTGTGTGCGTGGTGTACAACACCACCGTGCAAATACGATGGTGGGCTTAGCAATCCACTTGTTACTGCTCTTGCTGGGAAGCCCACTATTCAGCATGAGCACGTGTGGGTCTTGCCGGGCTCCCCGGGGGTTCTTGGCTGTGTTTTGTTTTATTGTTGTGATTATCTTGTTCTAGCTACATTTTAATTCCTTGCTCAGAGCAGCTTCATTCCTTGGCGAAGCACCAAGTATTGTTTTGCCAAGACATCCCTGATGTCATCCTAATTTTGACCAGTTGGAAAAGTCACATTTTTAATGTTCGGAAACTAAGTTTTGAATTTCAACGAAAGAGTGATATCATTTTTCATGAGAGGGTGAAAGCATTCCCACTTCTCAATCAGCTCAGTGGAGGCTAAAGAAGCTGAGCTGTCTGCCATCTGTCTTCTCGCCAGTCTCTCCCCCACCATCATCATTTTTTAACAGGTTGGCCAATTTCATTCACACTTGAAAGAAGGGCAACTCTCTCAAAGACAATTATGCTTCTATAAATTTTGTCAGCTGGCAGAGGGTCATTTACAGAGGGGCAAAAAGAAGTAGGTTTGATGGCCAGGGGTCAGTCAGCTGGTCCATCCTGATGGCGTGCAGCTCCAGAGTAGCCACAGCGTGTGCTGCCTCTTGGGCTGTCTCTGGTTGAGCTGGAGGTGTCCGGGGGGCGTGGTGGAATTTGGTTGTTGGTGGTAGGGGATAAAGAGCACAAATGTGTAGGAAAACAGGCTTCATTAGTTCTGCTCTTCCCCAGCTTGTTTCTGACGTTTTCTGAAGTTTTTTTTAAATGCAATAAGGTCACAAAAAAATTAACAAGTTTTAAAATGCTGACAACTTGTGTCATGCAAGGAATTGGAAGAGAAAGCAGAAGAATAGAGTTGTAGTACAGGAGAATCAGAAGGAAAAAGAGCTGGTCTTTTAGGATGAAATGCAGAGGCCGCATTTAGACGCAGGCAGGATTAGCCTCCCAAGTCATCCAGTCCCGCCGAGGTTGGTCATCCGCTGGGAGGCGTGAACAGGGTTCAGAAACTGGAGCTACTTGTCTCCATTTGCTGTGACAAGCTGACAGCTGGGGAAGGCTTTGAGGGTCTATGTCTGTCGGAGGCAGGTGAGTGGGCCAGGCCAGGGATAAAAATTGGTCCAGGATGTAACTCCTCGCGCCTGAAACTGCCTGGTGTTTCAGGTACAAATGCTAAACATTTCAGGTACGTTTTATCTTTGAAAATGCCGTCTGCATGCTGTGTTTAGAAATACAGCATGTGTGTAGGTAAATGCTGCCTGGGAGTGCTGGTGCTTTTATACACACATCTTCTGAATGTTTGGTGCTTAAATTCAAAAGGGCACATTAATTTAATTCATTTTTCTTTAACAGTTGGCTTGAGGAGATGTAACTGCTTTGAAATGAAAGAACTGATTTTTTCTAATTCTGTGAGGCAGTTAAAGTAAAGTAAATGCTAATGTTCTGGGTTTGTATATTCCCAATTGCTCTAAACCATTTAAAAACGTATATTTATTATAGCACTGACTATGCTAGGCAATCTTGCTTTCAAAAGACTTAAAAAAAAAAGAGAAAACTACTCTTCTATTGTCTGCCTGTCCAGGTTTTAACTTGTGCAGTGCACACTTAAAGTCTTATCTTTTCAAATAATATCACTGTCAACAGAGACTTTGGTCCCAGTTCACAGTTCTGTTTTATTTCCATTGCATTAAAACATTGTGCATTTCAGCAGGGCAGTGATTCCCAACCGGGCATCCCTGGCCGAGGGAAAACCTCCTCCTCAGGCAGGGAGGGGAGGTGATCTCTCGTGCTCCCATGACAAGAGGAAAGGGTTGGGTTGGGATGGGATGGGGTGGAGTGAGGCGGGACAGGGCATCTGATGTTCATCTTGCTGGAGGTCCTGTTCAGGCAGCAGAGCAATGATGGTTTATACTGGCAGGGGATCTGATTCCCTGCACTCTCTACCCCCTCAGAAAAGGGACAAAGAAAAGCAGCTAGACTTGGATTGCAGAAGAATTTGCTGATCAGAGGATGGAAATGCTTCTTGGAGCCAGCTGTGGAAAGATTAGCTGACCTTTTTCGCTGTAAATTATTGCCAGCTAACAAGTCCTGCTTGTGTGCTGACAGGCAGAAATTGGAGCAGAAATTGTGTTGAATGTTAAAAAAAATACAGTCAGTTTCAGGAAGACTGGAGTAACTAAGCCTGTCGTTCATTCAGCCCTTAGACACAGAGTAGGTGCTTCTGTGTCTTCCTTTTCTATCTCCACTTACAGAAGTGATATTACTGAATTAATTATGACATCTTTGTGAAGAGCTGAAGAATCGCACAAGCTCCCTATTCAGCAGCAGAGAAATGTCAGATTCATCTCACAGTAAATTTAAAATTACACCAACCTGAACTATCGCTACTGGCAGCATAATAATAAGGCAGGTAATCAAAATCAATTAAATTCCAGTGCCTTCCTATTGTCCTAGAAAATTCAAATCTGAAATTAGTTTGAGTTCATTTGACTTCTCAATAAAAGAAGCAGAGCTTCAGAGATAATTTGAAATAAGTATATGGCCGTGACTGATCTTTTCTCAGACTGCAAAGATGAGCGGAGCTGTGTGCGTGCACATGCATGTCAGTGCATACTGAGCACCAGATACAACCAGATGCTCAAAGTCAATGGAGTGACTGGTTTGAGACTGTTGTGTTGATGTATGTTAGCTGGGACTTGGGCTTGCCAAGACTCGGTTTGTTAAGATCTGGATGAGATATTGATCAGCTGAATGCCAAAAGAAGTGTGCCTCCATTCTCACGGTGTAAGAGGGAGGAAACCTAAGCATGGTGCGTGCTGCTCTGCAGGACCTTCACGGAGACCCTGAGGCAACCAGAGGGAAGGGAGCTTGATGGGTCCTACCACCAAGCGACATGGCCAGATATGACATGTGTGGGGCACCCATCTTCCAGCTCACAAGGGACCGGGATTGCCCAGGAGCTTCAGATGCTGCCAGACTGAATGTGTCCCCACAGCATCTTGCCTTGTTTCTGGCATTGGCTGAGCCTTTGAGTCACCTTCAGCATTAGGATGAGGCATGGGCTGGAGTGAACAACCGCTCACACAGGGGTCGTTGTGGCATGAGCATGAGGCTCTCGGGAGCAGTGGTGGCATCCATGGTAGTTGTGTTGTGTGGACATAGACACAGGCGAGAGGCACAGATGAAAATTTATTGTCTAAGGAGGTTTCCTCTTGGAGAAAGGTGCTGAGCAAAGCCCAGGCTGGGTGCTGGGGCTGAGCTAAGCCAGTGTTGTGCTGGTAACTTCAGTGCAGCCATTGGCACTGATCTGGCTTTCCTGAAAAGCTCATCTTGTTCAGCCCCTTTTCCCAAGTCTGGGAGTGGCACACTTCTTCCAGGGAAGACCCCTACACACAGCTGGCTGGAGAAACAGGTTTTTTTAAAAAAGCTTTTATACTCTCCTATCTGCCATTATCTACCTATAGGGTAGATAGGATCACTGGGAAAGGGTTTTGCCCTCTTTTGCCACACTGCACAGGTAAGGTTTTACTTACTCCTTTTAAACTTTCCCTGAGCCTTGCTGGCTGGACCCTTGCTGGTGAGGGTAGGCTGAGTCTGATATCCCACCTACTGCCATAAGGAGGGTGCTCAGTAGTAAAATGCCCCTGTCTGGCTGGGATGCAGGAGTTGCCCCACACCTCAGTGACCTGCTGTTTTGCTTGGGAGAAGAGGCAGTTTGGGTTGTTTTGCTGTGTGGCTTCTGTCCCTGCAGCAAACCCAATTTCTGCTTGTAGGATTTCAGAGTGCTGTGGTGCCTCTCTGGGGTCACGCGTGTATGTGCCACAGCCGGAGAGACACAGGGCACAGTGGTGGGGCATCCCAAAAGCTCAGGGGAAAAAAATGTGCCAGGAGCTGGAGGAGGGAAGGAGGGAGCAAAATAAATTGGGAGGGAAGAGGAGCGTGACCCAGAGAGAGAGCAGAAGAGCTAAGCTTTCAGCTAAATCCAACTCACTGCTCCCTCCAGTCCTTCCAAGCACCGGGTGATGTTTCTCCAATCTCGCCCTGAAGCGGGCCCCCGGTACCCCTCGGCTCTTCCCCTGCGGTTGCCGATCCGCTCCGTACGCCCTTCAGCCTTCCCTTATGGGAGGTCTTATACTCACCTCCGCCCCAGGCTGGGAGCAGGGCTGTCCCCCTCTAGCTCTGGCGTTTCACATCCCCATCCCCTGCCGCGACGCCCCAAGCAGCTCCTCACCGCCTTCCCAGCTCTGAGCCGCGGCATCTGCTCCATCCCCGGCTCACCCTGCAGCCCGGCGTCCCGCCCGCCCCGTCCCGTCCCGCCGCGGAGCATCGCGGTGGCGGGACCTTCCTCCCTCTCTTCCTTCCTCCCTCCCTTCCTTCCTCCCTCTTTCCCTTCTCTCCCTCCCTCCGTCCCTCCCTCCCTCCCTCCCTCCCTCCCCGCGGCCTCGAGTCGCGCCAGTGATGGAGAGAGCGTCACCGTCTCCTAGCAAC
This sequence comes from Phalacrocorax aristotelis, assembly GCF_949628215.1. Lineage (NCBI taxonomy): Eukaryota > Metazoa > Chordata > Aves > Suliformes > Phalacrocoracidae > Phalacrocorax > Phalacrocorax aristotelis. The sequence continues at coordinate 31,086,468 of NC_134284.1, read as the reverse complement.
GCTCCTAGCAACGCTCCTAGCAACCGGGCAACATCTGCTCCCGCTGGACCAATCCGCGCCGGGAACATCTGGGCACCCACCTCCGCGGGCTGCGGCCGGGAGGTGATGCGCTCCTCAGTGGCTGCAGGGACCCGCAGAAGCTGCCACCGCCACCTCCACCGCCACCGCCACCACCTCCTCCAGGAGCAGCAGGCGGCTCCGAGCGGCCAGGGAAGGACGGGGAGCAGCCCTCCCTCTGGAGCCGGGGCTCGCTGGGTGAGTGCCGCTGGGCTGGCGGTGGCTGGGGACAGCACGCCGTGGGGTTAGCCAGCCGTGGGGTTTGCCAGCCGTGGGGTTGTCCGTGGCAGTGAGCGGGCGGGGGGCTCTGCCGGCAGGATCTGCCCAAATGGCTTTAGCAGGTGGCTCTTGGTGTGGAGTAAGTTTTGTATTTGTTTGCGATCCCTCAGCTTTGCTGCATCGTGGAAGAGGGCAAAGAGCTAAGAGGGAGGTTTGCCACTCATCCTGCAGCGCTAAGGGCTGCGGGAAGAGGTGCCTGCTGCTCTGCTGGACTCTAGCATGCTCTGTGAAAGGTCATTTTAATTACAGTAATCTTTTTACGGTCAAAACTGAACTCTGAAAAGTAACCATAGCTACTCTCTCATTGCCCGTTAGAGAAGTATCATCCTCTGGGGTGAGACAACAATCTAAATATAGATGTCTTATAGCTGCGAGACATGAATACGCACACATACGCGCTCTTTGTTTCTCTCTCTTTTGCAGGGTTTAGACCTGTTTATTTTCATTCATGTACATAAAAAGTGTGAGTTTCTCTGCAGACACATGTAAAAGTACGGAGTCTGGGTATGCACATGCATATCTGTGATCATTTTTCTCCGAGTGGGAAATAGTCTTACTACAGCATGCTAAACACTCCCCGCAGAAGGCAAGGCGTCAGCCGGATACTGCTCCATCTACTTGCAGCCTAGAAACTGTACTGTATGTAAGGCAAACGCTGAAACACACACACTGCAATAGCTGTTAAATAACAACGGTAATCTGACTTTCGCCAGCCCTGTATTACTCTGCAGGCAGTGTGGGTGTGTATGTGCGTGTGTGATAGGAAATTAATGCTACTACTCAAAATAATGGTGTGGTTTTAATAGTACCCCTTTAGCTTTCCTCCAAGGCTGACATGAATTAATGGAGAAAATAACGTGCTGTTTTAAAAGGTGCTGTTCAGGGCAGCAATCGTGTTCTAGCTCAGGAAACTTCCGGATATTTAGGGGAGCAAGCTGTATTTTTGCAGCATTTGCTCCGAGACAATTACAGCTATACCACTGAGAGACTGGAATCATTTTTCTTGATGTTTTATTTTACTTCTCTGATGTCTGAAAGGGAGCCTGGGAAGCAAGGTCAAAGTTAGAGAATTGGATGTGACATCAGAACTCTTGTTTTTCCTGCTATTAAGCCCTGTGGTATTTCTGAAATAGCACTTTCCTCTCTTGCGGGCCAGCTACTTGCCATGTATGTCCTGACTTTGCCACCTGAACCTTGTGTGTTTCTCCTTGATCCGCCACGGCAGGTAACCGTTCAGCAGTGCTGTGCTGCCAGAAATGCTCGCTGAGCCCGTGCGAGGAGGAAATCTTACTGGAACTGCTGAGATTATCCCAGAAAGACCCTTTGCAGATTGACTCCGCATCCTCAGGTAACTAACAAGTTTGCAGACTTCAGCTGGTGGGGCTTGCCTTCAGAGTGAGGGAAATCACTTGAAAGGGGGTGAAGCTGGAAATATGATTTCATTCTTTTGATAAAAGCAGTGGGACTGCAAGGAGGGAGACAGGAATAGTCACTCAGTCATTAAGTCTCGCGTCTTTATGCACTCATGAGAGCTATTCAGATGCTTGTGTCTTGCACACACATGTGCCCAAGGAGAATCTGCAGTTAGGCAGATCTGCAAAGCAATCAGCAAATGAAAAGAAAGGCAGTTTTGAAGAGCAAAGCCAGCAGCTCCAGCCAGCAGACAACAGCAGGGCTGTGGGTCCCCACCTTCCCGTGGGTCAATTAAAGGGGGCTGTCTGTGCCTGAGCGAGGAATAAGACACGATGCTCTGGAAGGACTGCAATCGATCGGCAGTCCGTGTGAAATCCTGGGGCTGGCATGTGTTTTTGATCCACATGTTCATCTGCCTGTGGACTGGTAGCTTTGCATTATCAACTGGGAATCCCACAGTGGGACCAGCTGCTTTTCCTGCCCCTGGAAGAAGGGAAATGCAGCAGCATAGTGTGTGAAATCAGAGGAGGGTTTCAGCTGAGCACTCCCTAATTGCAATGTTGGAGACAGGGGGATTTATCACTGCAGTTTGACAGCAGTCGCAAGGACATGATGGTATTTCCTGCCATGTCAAAGTCATGTCTCCTGCTGATAATAAACTCCAGTTTCTGCGTGCTCAGAAGCCTCAGGTTTTCTATTTGTGCATGCAAGAGATAGTCAGAAATGGTTCTGTCTCAGCCAGCTTTAGCCTGCATATTGATTATCTTCCCTTACGCTGCGAGAGGAAACCCTGCAGGGCACTGGCACATTTGCCTCAACCCCTTCCGCGTCCGGCAGGTCTGGCTTGTCCAGCGAGCCTCTGTGCTTGCCCCCTGCAGACGTCTGCATCAACAAGCCAATAGTACCTGCTCGTACAACCCCTTTCACTGCAGCACCGAGCAGGCAGGGATGAATTTTCTTCCCGAGGAAAGGTAGGAGAGGTGGAGGCACAGGCAGGTGTGAGAGCGCTCCTGGGGCAGAGCTACTGTGCAGACCCGGGGCTTGCAGATCCCCCTCTGTTGCCTGAGATGGAAAAGCACAAGCTTTGTTTTTTTTTTTTCCTGGCTATTCAATCATTCGTTGAACTCTGTCTTGCCTCCTGTCTGGTTAGCTTGCAGCGCTGTAGAAATCACCCGGCACTAATCTGTGCCAAAGAGGGGCTCTTGTCGCTGGGTGATGTGGGAGTGCAGGGGCCAGATGAAGAGAATTTCTTGCCATTTGCAGTTCAACTGTGAAGTTGCTGTGTTATAAATCTATTTCCAATCCAATTTAGATAAGATAACTCTCTGTCCAAACATGCCTAATAACTCTGTGGGTACCCCGCCACAGAGCGCTGTAATTATTCCTGGAGAAATAAATAGGAACAGGCACATTTTGCTCTTTCAAAAGTACAATTAAACCCCTCGCGAAGCTGCATTTGAGAGATCCAGGCTTGAGACAGAGGCGTCTATTCCCTCACTGCCTTGTGTGGGATTTATGCTTCAAACTTCCATTAGCGTTAATGGCAGCTACAGCCGCCGTGCTCCGATGTGCCATGCATTCAGAGCAGGCACGCACCGGCGGGGTGTAAACACTGGCCAGCGTGAGCAGGCGGCCCCTGCCCTGTGGCCCCTGAGCCATGGCAGCACTGCCTGCTGTTGCAAATTTTACCAAGTCCTTGGTGACTAGCAGAGGGCTTGCAGCTGAATGCTGGTGGGATGCTGAATGCGCTTTTCTGAGGTTCATCCGGGCTGGAAGGACGAACCTTACACTCAGGACTCAGTGCTACGCTGGTTAGTCCCTGTGGAGAAATTTGGCCCTGTGCCTTGACTTGTGGTGTAGCGCTGAAAAAATGTAATGTGATTAAGATGTATCTGTCTCTGAGCTTGACTGAGGCAGAGGCAGTGACTCATACCACCTTGCTGTAACTGTCAAAACACTTGGCTCGAGAGAATAGCCTTCTACACAAAAAGCACTGATTCAATATGTTTATATTTAAACAAAACACTAAGGGTCTGATTCACTGCGGCATTACTACAGCCTTGTATGCCTGTAACCCTGGCCAAGCAGCCCTTAGGCACACGCAGAGCTACTCTGCTCTGGCTTTCAAGCTAAGTACTCGAGAAAGGCTTGGTCCTTGCAAGCCTTCTGCAAGGAGAGGTGCTCCTTCTAAGCTTTAGCATTGGTGCTGGTGTTGACGGCACAGTGCAAGGGCACAGGACATGCTCTCGTTCTCTTACACCTGCAGACAGATGTGTGGACGTCACCAGCAGCCACAAAAGGTGATGGTGACAATGATACGGGTGGTGGTGGTGGGATGGCAGCTACCCTGAGCACAAGAGCAGACTTTGAGCTTCTGTGGAGCAGCCCTGTAATGGGACTCGCTTGCCTTCGGTTCACATTCTCATGCTGTTGCTGCAGACATGCAGGCAGCACCCTTTCCCTCCTGCAGAGAAGAGGCAGAAGTTGAGGCACCCGTGACATCCCGTGGGAGCTGCTGGGCTGAGGAAGTGGGTGCCCCAAGCCCTGCAGATTTGGAACTTCTGGAATTTGCTAGCAGCTAGTGTGGTGTTGAGCAGCTTGTGGCTACTTTACTCTTACAAGCGGGAGCATATTTAAAAGCAACCTTACAGCCCAGAGGTGCACTTGGTGTTCATTTGCTGGTTGTTTCGCTTTCTTGCTATTAAACCAAGTTACGGACAGTTGTTATAACTTGGCTACTTTGTCTGATGTAAGGTCTTTAGGAATTTAAATACAGCGACCACTTTGCACCCAGGGGGTATGTGTCAGGCTGGTGTCAAACATAACCCCAGAAAGGGGGCGCTAGTTGGATGCTCAATGAACCCACTGCCAGGATGGTCATATGTGTCTCCGCAAAAGCCAGTCCTGTCTGTCTGCTTCTGCCAGCCAGCATCAGCCCCCAGCTCACGGCATGTGCTAAAACACAGCCCGCCCTCCCTCCCAGGGCCAGGGCGCCAGCGCTCCAGCGGCCCCTTGCCAAGGCTCCTTGCCTGGCTCCCTGCTGTTTGCTGGTGTCCCCAGGGCCGCCGGTGCTCAGGGGAGGCTGAATGTCCCACTGTCACCCTCCATCTCTGGGGCAGGGAAAGGAATTCCTGTGGCCAGGAGCAGCAAAGGAGAGGTTTGCCTGGAGCTGGCAGAGCTGCAGGACTGAGCTGTAATATTCCGCACGCTGTGGTTGTCTTTCTTGCCCCTGCACACGGGCTGATTTTCTGCTTGCGCTGCACACAGGCAATGCTAGGTCTGTGCTTCCAGCCTTTTCACTGAAAACCCCTAGAGAGCAAGTTTTAGCATTTAGAGGCTCAGTTTGAAAGGGAAGGATGGGCCCGTGGTTGGCTCATCAACCTGTACGCTGAGTTTGGCTCCTTTCCCAGCCCTGACAGCCTGGGTAGCTGCAGGAATGTCACTTCATCTTTCTGTACCTTTGTGTTCCTCAGAGTGGTGCAAGGAAAACTGTAACGTTCTCCCATCCCACGGCGCTGGGAGCATAAATGCATTTGTGATTGCACTCAGATAACACAGCAGTGGGGTTTCCACCTAGGAGAACATAATATCAGAGTAATTAAATGTCCAGGGTGTCCATGCTATGGTGTAATACAAATACTAGGATAAAACCTGCAAGCAATGAAGGTTGCTGCATATGAATTTAAACCAGCGTTTGCAGCTTCTCAGTGCTAACAGAGGTAGAAGACCACAGCTGTACCCTGGCCCTTGAGAGCTGAGGTCTGTGCAGGGAGCGTCTCTGGTGTGTGCGGTGGTCCAGGCTGACCAAAGCGTAGCGTTGTCCCACTGCAAGAGCGCTTGTCCCTCTCCTGGGGAAACACTGCTGCTTCGTGCAATCCATGTCGGGCCGGGTCCCAGAGCAGGGCTTGGCTCCAAATGAGGTGTTAATCCACCAGCCAAGAGTTTTCTGCCCAGACTTGTAACAGCCTTTGTGGGAAAACTCCATCCTCACAGACTTGAAATTCAGGGAGAAAACACAAGAAGACTCTCTTATGAGGGGATTTATTTTTCAGCCCCTTCTTGTGGGTTCTTGATGTAGAGGAAGGAAGGGAGAGGACATTACTCCTTCCTGCCGGTGAAGGAGGGATGCCACCAGTCCCTGAAATAGTTGTGTGGGTATCTTTTCACTCCCACCTGCAGCTAAGACTCGAGAAGCCCCCCATGCCCCACGGTAGGATCCTTCCAGTGACACACATGACATCTGTGTTTTGGCTGTGCAATACCTTTTGGCTTTTCTACTGTGGCAGAGAAGCAGTCCAGAACCAAGACCTTTATTTCCTCAGAAAACCTGTTTCAAATGTTCCCCTAAGGAGATCTCCATTTGGGGAAAAAAAACGTGTCCCATAGGACCTGATTTTGAGTTATGCTAAAACGTGGCTGTGGATATTTTCTTTCCATGGACTGCCTTTAAATGTCAGCATAAGTTTTTTAAAAATAGTGCATTTAAAAACAACATAGATTTCTTACAAAAGTGGGGGTTTGGGAGGGGATGATGCCACCCACAAATGCACATGCTTCTCTTGTATTGTCTAGTGAATAGAAAAGCAAAAGCCAGTCCTGGCTCTCACTGGGACCCAGTGTTCAGCAGACTGAACACCACTGAAGTTACAGATCTCATTAAAGTGCTGAATTAGCCCCATGGCACATTTGCATAGAGATGAGCAAGCTCGGAGCAGCCAGCCAGGCCTGGCTGCGGGTGTGTGCAGAGCCCTGGTCCTCCCCAGGGCTCTGCTCTGGGGGAGCAGACCTCCACTGGGGTCTTGTCACAGGACAAAAGCCCCGGTAGTCCCTTCTCTTACCCCAAAGGCTGAGCCTCCATCCTTTGTGCCCCGTAAAACTGAAGCAACCCAGAGACCAAAGAGCTCCACCATCCTCCCACCAAGCTGGGGCTCTCCGGCTTCTCTGGGACGACACTACCACCTAGTGAATGCGTTCTGTATTGGTTTTCTAGGGAAGCCACGGAGCTCTGTGCATGGTGTACGGAGATTAAAACCCTTCCCTTGCCCCACACACACCGCAGCGTGGCGCAGGGACCCCTCCTCTGCAGACATGTGGCTCCATCCTGGTCCCTCCTGTAGTGCGTGGAGACCTTCCCAGCTTGGGCATGTCTCTCGCCCTGCTCTGTGAGGCCGTGGCTGAGCAGGGGTGCCTGGCACTGGCAGCGTGTGCCCAGTGCTGTGGTTGTCACTCCGGAGTGGGGCTTGCTGTGCCGGCAAGCCTCAGGGTGCCAGCTCAGAAATGCCTTCACATTTGCCAGCCTCTCAATTATTTTTCCAGTGGGTTCAGGGCTCCAGGTTGAGGTTGTGTCATCCTGGCTGCATCCCGCCTCTGGACCTGTCCTTCCCCTACACGCTGCGGACCCTATGATGTTACAGCCACCATGGCAGCAAGCATCACCGAGCCTCTTTTTCTTCTCATTTTACGCAGAGCTGATCTGATCGGGGCCTACCAAAGACATTAACGACGTCGAAAGTAGCCTACTTTAAGAGAAAATATGCAGAAGAAGAACATTTACATCAAGATTACCATGACTATTGTCCAAAAGTGAGTAGCTCTCATTCCAGACCCCCTGCTCCCTCGGTTTAATTCCTCGATACTAAAGACCCATTTGCTTGCTCTTTACTCTGCAGCACCTGATACTACCCGAGGACCGGACTTGTATTCTAAAACTTTCTCTCCAGAAACTCCGATTCCTGGATGACCCTGAAGCCTATCTCCGTAGGTCTGTATTAATTAACAATCTGTTGAGGAAGATTCACCTAGAGACAGAGAGGGAGAGCTATGAATACTTTAAGGAGGCTCCATGTTATAGGACTGCTTACTCTGATGCACGAAAACGGCTGAAGTTTATGGTACAGGAGTGCTGTTCCCAGTCGCTCTATTATGAAGAGCTGCATTCGTATCGCATCGTGCCTTACTCTGCAGAGAACGCCGTTTACGGAATGGGCTACGCGAGCAGCCACTTGGAGCAAAATTCTCAATTGCTTATTTATAAAATGAATTAAAGTAGCTGTTAGACCCACTGATGTTTGTTTCTGAATGCTTGAACTGCTTATTGAGATGTTAAGATGAGGCACTAATTGCAGATATACTTGTGATCAAAGGCGGATGTGTTCAGAGCTGAGTGGAAGGTACTTTGAATAATGCTCTGCAGTCCCCGCTGCTAACTCCCTGGCTCTGAAGTACCTTGCCATACACACAGAGCTGGTGCAATACGGAGGTTCTTACCTGCAGAGACTGTGTGCAATGTGTTTTGTAGAAATAAAGCTGCATTTAAGTTATCTGTGTGTAGATACAGACGTTCAAAATTACTTTGCAGTTAAATTATGCCACCCCCAGTGGAAGGGGAGCCCCCAAAGCAGTGGAGTAGTCTAACAGTGAGGAGTAAAATGCAAGTTATTTACTGCAAGGATATAGGTAGAAAGTTTCTTTAAGGAATGCTTTGACCATCAAGGAGTCAGTGCCAAAGGAAACAGCCTTTTGCTTAGGATTTTCAGAGATTTAACATGTTTGCTACTTACAAGACGCTCTGAGATTTGCAAGGTGTTTTTTTTTTGTTGATTTTTTTTTTTAATAATTGCATTCACCTTTTACTTATATTATCTCTTAGCTGGTATCTACTTTGCTATTTTAATACAAACCAGAATGACTCACAGGAAAGATGATTGTTTCTTCAGCCCGTCATCAGTGTTTCCTTCACTTCATTTGATTCTTTCCCTAGCTGTTTCCCTGATACTTTTTTGCATGCTAATTTGCTGTTTGGCCAGAGGCTCACATTGGTGCTAGGGAATAGACAGTAATTTCTTTTTATGTGGAATAGAAAAAGCAGAAAAACAACGCTAACTCTCATAGATAGAGAATGAATGTATCTGACAGATGTTAGTAAAACCTCAGAGGTTCTCCTGATGAAACTACTCAGCATTAGTAATAGCGTTTCAGGTTAAGTGAAATGACAAATTTCGATCTGGGAATTAACCTTAGAATATGTAAATATATATTTCACAAGCTATGACGTGAGAAATGTTCAGCAAATTGATGACTACAAGTGGAAAGTTTTATAGCTGCCAAAGCTATGTCATGAAAATACCAAAGAGTAATACAAAGGAAAAGATGATGCTCCAGCAATGGGGTCAAAAGCAAAGATTGCACTATTAACCTGGGGAAATGTGATTAATGAGCCTGTAAACTATCTGTTACCGATACAGCTGCAGTTCACCTGCAGGTGACTCGCATCCCAGAATTGCTGAACAAATACACGAGATGATCTGAAGCCTGTCAAAGTCCTACAGGTCTCCTGGCTTACAGTGAAGAAACCAGCTTTGCCTTGCTGGCTATCACCACTTTAAGGCTTTAAAGCAAAGCAAAGAATAGCGCACACTCAGCTGGAGGCAGATATGTATCTAAGAACATAACTTTTTATTTTGAAAGGCTTTGCTCATGCAGATGTGGCTGATGCATTATACAGTATGAACAAATACCATTGCTCGCCAGGGATGTGCTTCATGTAGGATTCCTTCTGCAACCCTGCTTAGAGGATCCTAGTCGTGCGTGTTGCACATACCATTGCAGGTCTCAGGCATGTGTTAGTGCAGGAGAAAAGGCAGAAAGGCAAAAGCAGGAGGTGTAAGGAGCAAAGTTAACGCCGATATCAGTAGTTAGAAGCCAGTACAGGTTTAGGAGACAGAAGGAAATGGTGAAATCCAGATATTTTTTTAAATGAAAAGAAAAAAAAAAAAAAGAAGGCTGCAGTCTAATTCAAAACAAGGATAACCTGCAAACTGGAGAACATAAACAGCACAGATATTGTGGGAAGGCTGGAAGAACAGGGCAGTGCTGTTCGGGAGGCGCTATTAGGCGTGACGAATGTTCAGGTTTTTGTTTTTATTTTGAGACAAGGCAAATTTACTTGTCTCTTACAAAAGGGTGTCTTTAAACCCTCGGTCAGTGTAATCTGGTGTCAGAGCTGCTTGGCTATGTGTGTGGTTATATTCCTGCTGCGCCTGGGCTTGCACCAGCCCAAAATCATGTGAATGATTAAGTTCCCATTTGGCATAGTTTGAGAAATCTCCAGCTAAAAGTGGCCGTGCCCATCTCGACAGGGGCCGGCTGAGAAAGGCCAGGCTAATTATCAGGTGTGTGGAGCAGCCCTAATACTGCCAGTAAAAGCTGGCAGCAAAACCAGTCTGCTGCATGGGATGTGGGCTGATGATACGATGGCTGTTGTGAGAGGTGCCATTATCCCCCAGAGAGCTCTCTGGCCTCTGCTGGCACCTTGCATGCCTCATGAGGACTTAGGGGCTGGGCTAGGGACATTAGAAGACTGCTAGGTAGTAAAGGAAAATTACTTCTGTCTTCTGATTTTTCAAACTATGTAATTTTCCTCTCTGAAGTGATCTGATTTATGCATTTTTTTGTCTTCGTGTCGTTTTCGCCTGAATTTGTAACAATCTAGCAGCTACATAAAATGCTAAAATGTTTTTTTTCTCTCACTGACCTACTTTGCTATATTCGGAGGATGGTTCTGGCCTCAATAAACAAAACTTTTTATGTAAAATTAATAATGTTTAAATGGAATGAAAAAGCTCAGTGGGCTAAAAGCCTTTAACTTCACCTGAAAAAACTCATTGCTCCCATCAGATTCATCTTTGAAGAGTAACTTCTTTGCCTGCTGAAAGAGGCAGATACTTTCTTGTCCATTGAAAGCTTCTCTGATAACTGAACAGACATAACAGACAAAAATCTGGATCAGATAACAAAACTCCTTGGGCGACCTGTGAAAGAGGACGATAGTTTACTCCTGTTTTTCTCATGTTGTTTTCTTGAAAAAAAAACATTGTCTGGATTTTTTTCATTTCTACTTGCTCTAGGAGCTGTTAGAATTTATTATTTCTTTCTAGAAAACAATCTGGGTTTTATGGTTGACTTTTTTATGTGAAATTGAATCAAGGGTCCACAATTCTAAATATTTTAAGCATGCTCAAGTTTTTACTGCCTTCTGCTTTGCGCAGTCATTCGTGCTGTTGAAAAGTGGGTCTGAAATACTCTATTTTAGTGCTTAAAAACCATAGTTTATGGGGTGATAGAGAAGTACAAAGGTGCAGTAACATTGCAAGTTACTCCTGAAATATTTAATTTAACACTTTTTGAATTATATGCTGATTTCAACATTTAGTTACCAAGTTACCGGGTACCAGCATTTTAATACTGCTACATACAGTGATTTTGCTTTTTTGGGTTTGTACCTACAATTCAGCTCTTCTGGCTTCTGATGTGTGAATCTGTCTGTAGGTGGTCAACTTTCAGTGATAGATATATATATATATTCTATTATGACTGCAGTAGGAACTCCTACATATGGGCTATGTTTGCACTGGATGTAAAGAAAGTCCTTCCTTCCCTTTGACTCAGTTGCCTTGGAGATAGTATATTCATCAGAGAGAATATAGACGAGGTGGGTGACAAGGACAGACTTGGAAATGATAGCTGATCATTTTGAAAATAACTGGCTTAGGGCAATTCATTTTCTTCTCGGAATAGCAGCACACTTGACTGTAATTAGTGTTTAAATGAGTTAGGTTTTCTTTGTGCCGCTTTTCCCTAACTGGCTGTAAATGCTGGGCCTGATCCTGGACGCAGAAGAGGCAGTGGTGGCTCCATGGGAGGCACGGCGCGGCTGCATGGCTGTGTGCGTGGGGTCACCTTCTGGCGCTGCACGAGCTGTGGCTGAAGGCAAGAGGGGTACAGGTGCCAGGAGGCAGCCTGGCTCAGTGGGGCAGCATCTCTGCCTGTACGACCTGGTGCAGACACCCCAAAATATTAGGGCCCTGATCCTGTAAATGCTTCAGTTATCATCTAAGTTACTTTGCACAGGTCCTCTCGCACAAGCCAGAGAGGCTCCTTGTGTACTTGACGCTCAGCATGCGCGTGAGTGTGTGCGGGGCTGGGGTTGCTGTGCACCGCAGAAACACTCCTCAATTGCCTAATTATCGGTGAAAATGATTATCGAGCTGCCGCTTGAGTTCTTGAATACATTTATATTGCACTGTAAATTGAACTTTTGTTTTAAATGAATGTGTTGAGTATATGGACTATCGTGCCTTAAAGTCCCATCTTCATACAAGCCTTTGTATATGTTCTGTAAATCTGCAAACCATGTATAGCTGATGATAACTCTGTGCACTCTATACAGATCCGGTTCAGTACTCAGCAGGGCCTTGGGAAACACGACCCTGACCTCACTTTGCAATGAAAACAGAGGTCTATGGCAATTTACGCTTCTCTTCTTTTTCAGATTGCTTTCTTCTTCACCGTTCATGAAATTCTGTTTTTCTGGTTTCTGTCATAACTGGGTTCTGGGTTACCTAAAATGCCAGACACCCCTCGCAGGAACTCAGAAAGTTGTAAAAAAGTTGTCTCCAGCTTTTAAATGCCATCTGTACAGCGCGCTCTCAGCAGGGAATCACAATTGCATATAATAACTGTGGCAGGTGTTGTCAAGTATATCTTCATATATTTGACATGATTAACAAAGCAGAAAAAGGAGCACCTATTTCTATTGAAATGCATGAGCCTGCATCATGTTAAATACATGGTGATTATACACCACTTAATTGGAATAATACCTACTGGTTCTATAACAAAAAATGGCTTTTTAATGTTTAAAATTATTTGGGACCTGACTAAAGGTTTTTATGAAATTGTTTTCTAAAGTGAATAGTAGAAAAATGTACATGTATTTTAAATATACATATGATATGCATGTTATTAATAAAGATCTATTTCTATTGAACCAGATGGACTGCCATTGAATATATGCTGTTTGGTTAACAAGCTAACATGTAAAGTTACTAAAGAAAGGTTTCTAACACAATCAATCCCCTGAAAAATTTTAAACCCACAGATTCTTTGAGGGACCTGGATCCCTGAGATGAACCTGGACTCATCTGACATCAGTGCAGAGCTGGGGCAACTCCTCTGGGTCCTGTGAAAACCCTGGCAGTCACTTGTCATGCCTGGATCCCATCATTTGCATCCCTACTTTTCTATGGCCTTGCAAGACCCTTCTCCTTTTCTTTGTTTATTTACTTTATTTAAAAATGTGAAGGGAACCATTTTCCTAATGATGTTCTGCAGGGCACCTTCCAGATGCTGCAGAAGGATGAAAGATAAAATAGGTAGTTACTGGAGCAGTTTAGGAAAATGGGAATTTTTACCAAAAATACTGGTTGTAGTGCAAATATCTCTGTCATCCTCAGGGCTTTTTTTGGGGGATTCTTTTTCCTGAAGAAACTGAAGCAAAACCATGAAAACATTTTAGGGATATTGAAAAGAAGAACTATCTACAAAAGGATGAACTTTCCCCACTGCACAGGAACTTCTCAAAGCAGCCACAGGGAAACATCTTCCCTGACTGGGTACTTCAGTGCCCACCTCTAGCCAGGGCTCGCGTACCACCCCCGGGCTACAAGCCCAGCTTTTTTAAGGACCAGAGCACTGCAACCAGCTGCCATAGGCTCAGCAGTAAATCAGTCACCTCCTCTGATGGTGCTGCTTTAGGAGAGAGCAGCTGCATGTTGTCAACCTGCAGATGGCTCTGAAACCACTGATCCTCAGTCCCCTACATACCTTGTTTGAATACGATGTTACCAGGATTAAGCTGCCATGACCCAAATTCTGAGATGTTCTTCCTCAGACACAGCCCCTTACCCACCTCTGAACCTCTCCTCTTTTTAATCAAAAAGCAATACCTAGACCTTGGTATGGGTACATGTATGATTTACAGGAATGGTAGATGCTGAGCCTTGGGCTTGGTGCGATCCTGGAGAAAACTCCTCTAGTGTGTAAATAAAAGGCAGTGTAGCAGCTTCCCACCTCCCAGCGCAGCCACACTATGTTGTCCAACCCATGCAAATACTTTCCTACCATGGATATTTTCAAAGCCGTAGGAATCATCCTGCCACAAGGCAAATTGTGCTGCAGGTTGAGGGCAGGGTCCTCTACACCAGTTCCTCTGCTGCTAAAGGAGGTGGTGAGAGCATCGTGGCCAGACAACCATAGGCTTGCTTTGCCCTCAGCTGTATTTTTTTTTTCGCTCTTTGTGTCTGTTTGAAAGCAGTTTGAATCAAAGCAGCTGCTGGGCTGCCCTACCTTGGCACTGCCAGCCCAGATTCTTGGAGCAGCTGGTGCAGGACCCAGGGAATCCAGCTGAAAGCCATAATTCACCATTACATCTCACAATCCATGCATTTCAGGGCTTAATTAATTCAGACCCCAAGATAAGCAGGCTGTTTGCCAAACTAGGCGATGCTTTGAGCTCCTGGCTGAAGTGTGCTGCAGAGCATTGCAACCTCCTGGCTTTTCTAACGCAGCAGGACAGTCTACACTGCCTTGCTGCCCGCAGGCTGATGTGCCACTGATGGTAAATTATCCCCAGCTGGGCTGAATGGTGCCAAATTTTAGCTCTTACTGGTGGAAGGCAGCTTTTCCTGAAACAAACTGTTTAGTGGAAATTGTTGTCATTTTGCAGCAAAAAGGGTTGTGTGTAACATCTGCTGTTAGGGAAGAGGAAGGATGGCTGGGAAGGTAAAGGTCTTTCTCCCTGTAAGGTGCCAGAATCTCTTGTTCATAGTGGGGAGCTGATATTGCTCTCCCACTTTATCCTTTGAGGCTCAGGAACATGCAGATATTTCACCTGTGCTAAGACCATCCCATTACACCATCCCCTGTGGTGTCCTCCATGGTGAAAGTCCAGTGCTGGCAGCATGGTCTGGGCATCCTGTGGGCCCCCGACCCTTGCTGCTGTGCTGGGGGGAGCCACAGGAGTGTCACAGTGTGTCCCCATACACAGCTGGGATCATTGGTACTTTGCCCAGAGAGCATTCCCAAAGGCTGATTGCACCATGCCCCAGGCAGACAGCGCCTCTCCCAGAGCTCTGCAGCCCAGGCAGGGTTTGCAGCTCCAGGTGGTGTCATCCAGGGAAACCTTGGGATTTGGCAGGTGCATGGAGCCACGGGGTGGGACTGTGTGAACGTGTCCGTCATGACAGTGCCATAAGGACTTAGGTGTCCTGTGCTGTGGTAGCATCTATCAGTCCAAGTCCAGGGCACGGCCAGGTCTAGAGGGTGATACTCCCCCCTACATCTGCAGCTTTTGCATCATGGAATCAGAGGGCCTTAGTGATGAGCCCAATGAGATGGGCTCCTTGCTTACAGCATCAGTGTAATTAGTTATTTTTCTGCAAAATTTTGTGTCAATTTTGTCTGCCTGTTTTGTGCCCTCTGGGGGCACAGGTCCATATGCAGATAGCTGAGGTGAGGACATGCCTGCTTTGGAGGAGAGCCAGAGTCCAGCTCCCATTGTCATTCAGACACACGGGCTGCAGAATAAAACCTGCTCGGCATGGAAAGACTTTTGTAGGCGTATTGGAATCAGGAGAAAAATTCGGGCTGGAAGAGGTGGAAGGTCTCAGATCGCAGAAGCCTTGCACTGTGCTACCGAGGAGTTATGCTTCATATGTAATCTGTGTCTTGGGACATGGGTCTGAGTGAAATAGTGTCCAGGGTCTAATGGACAGTCTCAGCGGTGTCTACTCATGTTCCACTTTGGATTTAAAAAAAAAAATAATCAATGCCATGATTGTTTGATGGGACTTGTTACAAGCTTAAAACAGCTCACATGGATCTGGCATTTGCAGTTCTCATTTGCAGGGATCGGCTGGAAAGTGAGGGCAAGCTGCAGCTAACACGGTAGCTGTGGGGACTCAGATCTGCCTTGCTCTCGCTCCCTGGCAGGTCCCTTCCCCAGCAGAGGCGTGTAGGGTAGGCTTTTTGCCTGAAGATGGCACTGCTATATTGAAGGATTGCTGGAAAATTGCTGTAATAAAGATGTGGGTAAAAGTAGCTGGGAGAGGCATTGACGTGAGCTCAGGTACAGGTGCAGTGGTAGGTGTTGTCTGGGTTGGGTCACAAAGGATCCCAGTTCCTACAGACAGGTAGCCCCAAACCAAGACTCCCTCTAGACCTGTTTATAACATTATTTTGAGTTTTTCCTTAGCAATTGAACCCAGACTGTATCCAAATCTTAACAGTTTGGTGTAAACTCTTTCTCCTCCACTCTCTCGAGAAGCAGTGTGGTGTGTGTTACTTGCTGAGCACTGCAAAGGTGTGATGTGAGCATAACAAAATGCAAGGAGCTGCTCTGACTTATTCACAAGAGCCCCTCCTCATGATCTGGTGTCAAGAGGGTGGATGGGAATG
Source organism: Phalacrocorax aristotelis (assembly GCF_949628215.1). Lineage (NCBI taxonomy): Eukaryota > Metazoa > Chordata > Aves > Suliformes > Phalacrocoracidae > Phalacrocorax > Phalacrocorax aristotelis. The sequence goes on along the minus strand of NC_134284.1, from coordinate 31,070,424 downwards.
TGACCCAGGTGCTCGCATAAAGTAAAACAGTGGTGGCCAGAGCCACGAGGAGTGAATGAAGTTGGCTGTCCTGGGCCCATGTTCTGCCTCTCCTCCTTTTGCTTCTTGAAAGACCTGAAGTAGCAGCAAATAATCCCTATGTTGTGCAGGTAAGAATTAGTCCATACAGTGAGGAAAATGCCCCTGGATGATCAAGATCTGCCAGGTCTGTGATCTGAGCATCGATATTGGCTCTGTTTCAATGAGAAGGTGATGGAAGACCATCTGCAATTACAGTGAAATGGCAGTTATGTCTTCTAGGGATTGGGACTGAGCACAAAGTAGCCCAAAGGCAATGTCCAGCCCAAGCTTGGTGGTTTGAGTATTACCTGGATGCCAGTAGACTAAACATGCAGGATTGGCCTGAGTTAGGGTGGGCGGGTGCCCTGATTGCCTGGGTATGGCACACCCTGCATGTGGTTTGAGGGGCTCCTTGCAGAGGTATAGCCTTCTTGGTCAGATGATGTTGTACCTGGAGAAACCTTGCTCCTCTGAAAGGTTCAGCCCCTGAGCTGCAGTCCTTGTGGGATGGAGCCCATGCGCCCACTCTGACCCGGGGCTGGATTTAATGTCTTCTGTGTATTGACACCCCCAAATGCCATCAGGAGAGAAAAGAAGAAGCAATCATTGCCCATTACAATAATTCTGTCTCCTATAAACGCAAGGAAAAAATGCATAGCTGTGTGTCTTTATTTTCACCACTGGAGGGCTACATCTACCTGCAGACTTCATTTAGGTTACTTTAAACCCAGAGCACCTGTCACCTTGAGAAATGTGTTGTACCAACGTAATTGGGGAAGGCTGAAAAGCAGCAACTGTTTTCTTTAGGGAAAAACCCGGCTGTAAACCTCATCAGTTTGCAGTGAAATAGCTTTTTTCCCCTGTTGGAAGCTTTGTGGTTAGTTTTAATAAAGGCAGTGGGTTGGGAGGGAAGGTGGGAAATTGCTTCAGGATAGTGCGGCTGTGAAAATAGGAGCTTTAGTTTGTTTTGAGCTGGGTTTCCTCTTTCATGAATAATCTAAATACTGGGGCCATGTGCCATCAGAGGCAAAGAGGTCCTTGATTGCCTAAACATATTGCCAGCCATTTATTTATGTGTCATGCCTGTGCTGGCCAGTGGGACCCTGCGCTCAGCCCCTCTGGGCTCCAAACCTCCGCTCTCCTTAGCACTTGTGGGCTCGGCAGGTTTCCGCAGAGCCTGGCCGATGGGCCGAGCTCTCTTTTTCTGGTTAACTCACTGGAGAGAAACGTGGCAGGCAAGCCGCTCGAGCTTGACAAAGGGAATGTCATATCTGCAGATGTGTTCAAGTACGCTAAAAAGTTGTGCCTCTCTGGGGGTCTCTGCTCAGGCTGTTGGGGTTTTTTTCCAGCTTCACACAGCCTTTGCAAATTTCTAGTCCAGCTTTGAATTTCTATAGCTTGCAGACCCAGCAGAGCAGCTAGAAACGTAAGTAACAAGCCAGGCTTAGGGGGTATTGCCCCAAACCATGTTTGTCCCCTTTTTAACTGCAGGGTGGTTCCTGCAATGTTTGATGATTGACTCTTGGGGAGTGTTTCCTTGGCAAAGGGAAACCCTTGGGATGCCTCCCCCAGTGACGACACGCACTTGGCAGGGTGACTTTGTTGCTCGCCCAGTTGGACCTGTCATCACTGCCTTTTTCTTGTGCCGTCTTGGGCCCACACTTCTAAGGGGCAGTAGAGGAATTCAATTAAAAACAGTAATGTTCCTGCTGTGGATTGAATAAAGCTCTGCTTGGACTACAGAGGGCAGCAAATTGTTCAGAATAAAGTAGACTTTATCCCATGATAATTTTATCAGCTGCAGCTATGTTGGAGAAGTTCACTGCAGCTGAGAAGAGGAATGGGGCTCCAGTGTAAGGACCAAGCACCAGCCAGCATGGGGACCGCCCTGCGTGCTGCTGGTGGCTGGTGTAGCATGTTGCTCTTCTCCACAAACTCCTGTGGAAACGAGTTTGCCAGCTCATGTGCCAGTGAGAAACTACCTGGGATGGAAAATTCTTCTCTGCATTTTCCAGGCTACGGTGTGATAGTTGAAGTATTTTTTCCTCACATAGGTATGTGGTCTCTCCTGAAAAGACAGAGAAGCAAGCAAGGAAGGGCTGCCAGGTCAAAACCACAGACAAGTGCAAGAAATCTTTCATGGAACTTCAACTTTTTGAAAAGGCCATTCTAGATGAGACCTTTTTGTGCTGCACCTCCTTGTTTCTCTCCCCCTCCCTTCCTAGATCATGTTTCCTTTAAACTCCTTTGAAAATATCAGCTTTGATAAATAAATCAACCATTTTACTTCAGAATCACTAATGGGATCTGATGCTGGTCAGTGAGCAAACTGTTTCCTTTGAAATCATTGCAGAGAGAGAACCAGCTGTATCATATATCTTGTGTCCTCATGGCATTTGTATTTTTGGAGCAAGACATTTCATTTTTCTGGGAACTCACAGTATTATTTTCTTTTTGGTATGCAGAAGCTGGGGACGAATGTGCCAGGAGAAACAGCCATGCAGCCCTATTGGTTCTTGTTGAACAACTTCTGCATAACCTAGAGCTTTTATAGCCCTGTAGCTGGTGGTAGCCATCTCTCTATATACTGATTAATGCCAGACGCTGGTATAGGGAAGGCTAGTACTGCTCGCTATTTAACACAGTGGGAATGAATGTGCATAAATGGAATGAAATATAGGTCTGCCCATTGTGCGTGCTTCTAGTCAACCCGCTTTTGCTTTTCCTGCCTATGGGATGGTGGATGCAGGAGAGTATTATGAAAGGCTATACTATAGATGTCTGTAAATGTATTGCTTTCCTACGCAAGGCAGCTTCTGTTCATTTCAAACATACACGTGAAAGGATGACAGCAGACAGGACCCAGCTGGGGTAAGGTATTAACGCAGTGAAACAGGCATTGGACTGGTTGTTTTGGGTGGTCTCCTTATTTCAATGAGAGTTTTGATAGGGTGGTTCAAAGTACAAACTCTGCTAAAGCCCAGCTAGATTTGGACCAAAATAGCATGGCGCTGTCTTTGCTAGGATGGGATATTTAATCTTTTTTATGGAACTATTTCGGGGGCTTAGCTAAGCTCAGAAGGAGCTGCTGGGTGAGATTTTTGGTAAATTCCAGCTGGCTTTCCCTCTCAGGCTCTGTAAGGGGTGACTGCAGGACACCTCCCAGAAAGCATCCAGTCTTGGTGTGGAGACTTTGTCCTTTCTGAGTAGACTGTCCCAGTGGTCACAACCACTTAAATAGGTGGTGTTTTTTTAAATTACTTTTTTTAAGTGTCTCGTTTCTAATTGGAATGGGACTGGGCTCAGCTTCTAGCCACAAGCATTTTGTTAAGCCTCTCTCCTAGATGAAGAATCCCTTTTAAGTGCCTGTTATCTTCTTCATGTGAAGACAGTGTAATCAAGCTGCCTCCCACTCTCTGCCTTTTGAGACTAAACAGATTGATCTCCCTGTCTGTGGCTAAAATGCCTTTTCTAAACCTTCCATCAGGGCTTCACTGGGGTATCTGGGGCTGAAATGGGACTGTAATCACTAAGTGAGTCTTAGGCTAAAGTGATTTTCTAAAGCATGACATGAAGCATTAAGGATTTCTTGGCCAATACAGAGTGAAGTCTTTTTTATCCAGTTTCTTGACTCCTGCCTTTTCATGTTTGTTTCAGTGGTCTGGACACTAGGATGCACAATTGATTCTGAATATATCACCCTACAATGCCAGGAGACAGGTGTGTTGGCTGGGGGTGCAGATCCCTTTGTCAAGACCAGAATATTAACTGTTCTCATTAATTTCAGGTCACCCTGGAGAAAGAAGATGAAGACAGAAATGCCTGCTAGCAGGGGCCGGGAAGACTGTGAGTTCAGCTTTGAACCCAGGAAAGCCTAACGCTCAGTCTGTCTGCTGCAAGTGCCAGTGTGATAGCTATAGGGCAGAAGGTATTAGACAGAAGGTTATATTGGTTCCCTATTGGGGATAGTAACAGTTTCTCATTGTCTTACCTGTGCTATGAAACAGCATCCTGAACTCTGACATGAAATCCTCCACAGCTAAGATACCTGTTTTCCCCCTACCCCAAGGGCATGAAAAGGACTGCATATTCAAAGAAAAAGAGGAAAAAAAAAAAGAAAAAAATGTGGCCGACTCAGGAAAGAAAAGAGGCAGAAGAAATAGCCCACATTGTGCCCTTGAGTGATGCTCAAGCTGTTGTCTGTAATCCAGCCCTCTGTGTCTTGAGAGCGCTGGGGCTCAGTGGATCATGCAAGTCCCCAAAGCCTTGGTTCTCGCAGCCAGCACAGGGCTCTCCAAGAGAGCGGAGGTGTTAGGGATCGCTGCTAATCAGGTAATCCTGAGCCTGGGAAATCTTACTCTGTCCCTGTAATATCAACTTTAGAAACTCTGAGCATTTTTGCCGTCAATACTGGAAGCTGCTACTGCAGAGCAAGAACAGGAGAAATAGCTGGTAAATCAACATTAGATTAATATGTATAGTGCTATGGCTTGGGAGGAGACAACCTTCCTTCACACTAATACTTGAAATCTGTCCTGACCCTCAATGCAGGAGCTGGATCTGCTCCCTCTGCAATGCCCTGTGTTACACTAATGCTGCCCAGAACATGCCCACATTAGAAAATCCCTGTATTGTAAACCTCCTGCGTGTAAAACTCATATGACTTCAGGTCATTGAGGCACGTTTGCTCCTTCTTTTGAAGCAAACTTCCACTGATGCAGTGCAGACTTAAAGTGCGTGTGGCGGGTTGGGGATTGGGACTGGTGGTGGGGAATGCAGGAGCAAGTGAAGACCAGAAACTGGTTTAATGGTGACTTGTCACACGAGTGAGTTTGTGCAGATGGCTTTGCTACTGGCTGATTCATTCCTGGGGATGAAGAGGAAATGCAGGGAAGAAGCAAAACCAAAATATTGCCCTGTGCAGTAAGAATTATGGTGGTTCATAATATACATACACATATGGTGTATGCCTAGTTATGCTCTTGACAGTATCTGAGAGTGCAAGGAATCATATCATGTACCCTCTTATTACAGTAGTTTCTTTTTCATTCCAGTTAGTTACTGGTTTATATTCCTGTATATCTTCTGTCAAGCATAGCAAGAATAAAAGTTCAAGAGTTTTAACAACTATGTCAAGAATACAATAGACAAAACCTCTTTTTTCCTAGTAGCAGCCCTGCCTTCCACTGAAAAAAAGAAGATAAACTCTCAAACTTCCCTCGTGTGGGACATAAAAACCTTCAAACAATCTGTGGCTGCCAACTTATTTTTTAAGACCCAAATTAAGGAGAGATCAAGGATTGAATAATGAGACTCAGAAATATGAAGACTACAAATGAAGCCAAAGGTAGAGCTGTAGGTCTGGTCACTGTGACTGATTTGAGGGGAAAGGAAGTGTGTATGGCTGCAGATTTAGTAGCATGAAATCAGGAATGCTTCACCTCTCTGAACGGATCAATAAAATAGAGAGTTTTCCTTCTGGAGACCATAAAAATAATAGAAATTATGAGATGAAAGAGGTTGCTTCAGAAATAAATGTATAAATATTACTGCCTACACCTCTAACCCGTTGTCTGTTTTGGTGAGTTATATTAATTAGCAAGCTTTGATTTCCTAGCGACAGGCCTTCTAATGAGAGTACCTTGCATCTTCCTGGTGAGCAACTGAAGTCAAACATTCATAACAAGTAAATGTGTTGGCTGTGACATGTCATGGATAGCATGTGGCTATGAATGTTTTGCAAAACAAAATGTCCCTTAACAACTCATTTAAGTATTTTTTTCTTTGTATCTCATACATCCTCATTAATATGTTAACTCAAGGCTTTTGTTTTGTTTTGTTTTATTTTAACTTTATATCCTTGCTCTCTCTGAGAATCTTTTAACTACCTGTCCAATCTCAGCCTGTAGAAAAAAAACTTTGTCAGAAAGCTGTGCCATGAAATCTTCCTGTAACAGCGAAAGGATGACCAGATGACCTGGTTGCTCACACCCCAGCTGAAACCATCACTGGAGGTAAATTTCCAGCTGTGAACATTTGCTTTATCCTGATGATGCTGAATGCTCCTGGTACTTTCTGCTCTGATCTCACACAGACATGACTGTGGCAGTGCCCATGCTGTGGAGCTGCTAAGTGGGACTGTCCAGGAGCCAACAATACCCAGGACACAAAGTAAAAACTACTCACCTGAAAAGTGAAACCTTCATCCTCTTTCGAGAAGGCAGGAGAAAACATGGATGGGCTACATTTGGGAAAGTTTGGCTCCTGTCATCCATGGGAGTAACTTCTTCTCCAAGGTGACCTGTGTGTGGCAATGAACAGGGTGACCATCACCTTAATATGCAATAGTACAAGTTTGATTTATTTTAAAAATAATTTCTTACTTGTTTATTTTTTAAGCACTTTATGGCTGTACACTTCTGTTTCTCAGGGCTGCCATCAGACCCGAGGAACCACTGTGGTAATAAATTCCAAAGATAACTTTGGCTTGGGGCCAAGTAAACTTTTTGGGAAAAAAAATGAAACAAAACAGAGAATTAAGCAGTAGAAACCTACAGGGTCTGTTTATTATATTTTTTGTGAAGGAATTAAGTGCATAAAAGTGCTCCTTCCTTTGGGATGTATGTCTAGTGCTGTGTTATACACAGGAGCCCTAGACCTGCAATTTGTCATTTTCTTGTAGTTTGTGCATAGTCCATTTTTAATCCTCCTTGTCCTGCAGCCTATAATGAATTCCAGTTCGGTCCAGTTCCAGATGTGAACAGCCCTACAGTCTCCCATTAAGCTGGTTGTGCAAACGAACTAGGTGCGCAAACTGCATTTGGGTAGGAAAAATCATCCCTGCAGGCTAAATTGAAGATTATTGATAAGGTTTGATTATGGAATAAAGAGATTTACAGTTGTTTTTGTGCTTAAATAGGAGTGTCAAAAGTGGAATTTGTTACTTCTCTTTATTCCTTCTTTCACTCCCCTTTCTCTCCCCAGGCAGCAACGTGCAGGTTGGTTTGTATTTTCACGCCCTGCTCAGGTTTGTGCAGTTTGGGTGCAGGGCACTGTGCTGCCCCGCATCCCTGCACCAGCCTGGGTCAGTCCCATCCCTCTAATAGGCTCCTGGCCCTTCTGTACAACCGGGCTGACCCGTGCCCTCCCTGGCAGCAGGGTGTGGATGGTGGAAGGGACATTTTTGAGAGTGGCAGCAGTACAAGCCATCAATCTGAAACAGCAGCCCGCAGACGTGAATGCAAAATGTGATGCTTTCTGCCACAGGAGAGAAACGACTTCCACAAAATGACTGTGGAACAGCATTAAACTCGAGTAAAGAGCTGAATTAATCACAGGCTCCACCAGTGCACTGGGGAGGGTGGCACAGATGAAGGAAAATGAACCACCGCTGAGAGCTGAGCCAGCACCCGGCTGATGAGGTGCTCTCCCTCTTCCAAGAGACTTGCAAAAGGATTTTTCTCCCCCTTGGAAGTAAGGTGGCTTTTCAAATGTGGCGAGGAAGATGACAGTAAACATATGTTCTGCCTCCCGTTAGCTGCTGTCTGAGATTTTGCTCCTCCTGCGTACAACTGATTCTTGATTTGTTTCCACACTTTTCTTGCTGTGCCCAAAAGCAGTTACAAAAGGGCAGAGGAACAGCAGAAATGTGAAGACCAAGAACAGCATTCACCACCCACAGGCCTTGCTTTTGTTTTTCTGGTAATGTTTTTATGCTGGGCAGGGTTGCACATGATGACAGGATTTATTGATCTAATTCCTTGTTCCTACTTGGTCACCATATCCTTTGGTCCCCTGCCTCTCCAAAACACGTCTCACAAGCTTATTCCAGCCATCATATGGAACTTTTCCATTTCTGTGTCTGAAGTACTTCTGCCCTGATAACTCCTACATCTCTAACAGCATTTATCCATAAAAAGAGATATTTCTGGACCAAACACTTTGTTGCTTTCAGAGCTTTGGTGCAACACAGCCTCCTGGACTCCTTCCTTCCCCTGGGTACAAATGGCCCACAAAGGAGGTAGGTAGAAGTTTAACTAAATCCTGCGCAACCAGGGATGTTTAAATGCCTCCTGAAATACATCCTAATGAAGACTTACCTCTTGAATGGCAAACAAGGTACAGGTTTAATCCACAGATGGGCTGATGCCCTACTGGTCTACTATAAAATGGCACCAACTCCAATAAAACCTTAGAAGTTTGCAAAGCCTTGGAAGTCACAGATTCTTCATGGCCAGACCTGGACTTAGGGTTCTGGTTTTAAACAGTCCTTCTGGGAGGCACAAGGGAAGAGAAAGCAAAGACTTTGTTTTATAATCCTCTTTTTACAGGTCTTGGTCGCAGTCTTCTTGAGGTTTTGTACAGCTGAAAGACAGGAGCAGTCCCAACGGGATATAAAAGCACTTATGCAGGATCGTAGACACTGCAGAAATGTGGTTCTGGGCTGTTGGGAAATTTGGCTCTTGAGGGGCTGTGTGGGACTCTGTATATCTATTTAATCCCTTATCTTGGGTTTGACACTATTTGACTCCTTACTTATGGTGTTCTGCAGAAGATGGAGGCTCCACTGCCCTCTCCAGGTGGTGTATTCCAATGTTTCATTTTACATGGCATTTGAAAGCTGTCCCTAAGGGAGATCTGAATTAGACCTTACTGCATTTTAAGTCCATTGATCCATCTCCAGCAGATAGAAGAGTTTTACAACCTTTATTTCTGTATTATCTTTTACATGTTGGCAGCTTCTTCCCTCCCCATCTCTTCTTATCCTCGGTAGACTGCAGAAACTGCAGCTGTAAAAATCTGTTTCTCAGCAGGCTGGCCGTAGCTCCTGGAAAGGCAGCGTCCTTTGCTCTCTCTGGCTTATACAGGGCCTCGGCTCTGGGGGAAATGCAGGGTAACTGGCATTTACCTACTTTTAATTGGATTGAATTGCCACTTGCACTGGCGAAGTTCCAGCACTACTTTTTGGCATCTTGACAGGGTGCTAAAGCTCTAGCATGTCTGCTTTGGTGGCACTGCCCCTTGTAGAGACACACAGGTGCCTGGACAGATTAGACTGAGCACATTGCCTGCTTCTCTAGGGGCTGGTGTTTTACCTCGTGGCTCTCTGACACCTGGAGAGGCTGATCCACCCAGGAGCAGCCCCTTGGCACCTACAGGTAGAGACCAAATTCCTTGACCTTTCTCCCTGCAGCACCTGTCGTGAGCTCCCATGGCTCCCCAAGGAGTTAGGGTGCAGCTGCCCTGCAAAAAAGGGTCAGAACATATTTTTTATTAATCTCCAGCCATGGAAGTCCCTCTCATCAAGGAAAAGGGGAGGCAGACTCAGGTGGTGTTTGTTCACACTCTGCCAGTTCCTCCATCGCCTGCATAGGCTAGAATATTTTCCTTGGTGGATACCAAGACTGTGTCTACTCCAATATTCACCCATGCTATGCATTACATTGCTCTCATCTTCTCTTTTGTTCTGGCCTGAGCAGTGCTGGATCAATGCTGATTTTGCTTTACATGTCTCCTGGGTGTCTGTCTCCTGCAGACCCCTCCTGTAGCTTCCCCTTTTTGAGTCAGTGTCGTTGTGCATCATTTCTGCGAGCAGCTGTAGGACCCAAGTTCTCTTTGGCAGAAATGTCACCTACTTTCTCCCAGCTTAATCTTGCAAAACCAACCAGTTTGCCTCCTCGTCTCATGTTTTAACTTTTTTGGACTGCTTCTCCAACTCATCATGTGTTCCTCTGTGCTGTCTGTACCAGAGCTCCAGGGCTGCCATATATAGAAGTATTGGTGCACTGGAGCAAGGCTAAACATGAGAGCAGTCAGATTTATTTATTTTCTCTGACTGTAACATTTGCCTTCTGGGCAAGCACTGGGGACCTGCCGTGTAAGCAGTTACCACTTGAGCTCAAGAGCCAAAGTTCTGCAGTTGGAGTTGTAAACAGCCTCTTATCTCTGTGCTGGACACAGACAGTGACCTATTTAACACATTTACTACCATGTTTTAAAATAGTTTTAAAAATTGCAAGTGCATGATGAAAAGAGGTGTAGAAACAGTTCAAACAAATTTTGCTTCTACAACTTCTGCTCAAATCAGTCTTGCCACCCCCCCCCCCCAAAAAAAAAAAAAAAAGGTTGTCTTGCCTTGTTACTTGCCTGCAGGGTTAGGGCCAGATGGAGTTTAATAGCAGGTACATAATATCCTGCTGTTTAAGGGGTTTTAATTTTTTTTTTAAACAAACCTCCACCTCTTCTCCCTTTTCTCACTTTTTAGAAGGGTCACATCTATGAATAGGCAGAAGCCTGAGTTTTGCTGTATTCTGCTAATTTATGGTGTTTAAAAATGGCCGTATCCTTTTCTGAGATGCTGTATTTTTTTGCTTAAGTTTCACTTTTCTTTGAAATTACAGAAATGAAAGTCCCAAATCTCCCTGAGAATTCTATAGTTATTTTCCTTCCATTGCAGCTAGGTCAGCAGAGTTGTAAGTACAGATGATGACCAAAAATCATCCCAGCACCAAAGGGCAAGAACTATATTCACACCACCCAGCAGGAATACAACTGCCGTAGACACTAGAAATTTATTTGAGAGAAAAATATGAGCCATTAAAGTCCTGACTCCCAACATAAATTGTCTAACTCTATGCATTTTTTCACATGTAACTTTATGTTAATTCGTTGTTGAGGGCATACGAGGCAAGGAGGGATGGGAAAGATTGTAGAATACAAGGGAAAAATGGCCGAGTCTCTTGTCCTTGATGATGTTAAAGGTTAGTCAGGGGTTGAGGCAAGCTGTAGGTCTTTGCATCATTTTTTTCTTAATTAAGACTTCAGGAAAGCTTGTTTTTTAATACCCGCAAGACCACCTTACGGAAAACCAGAGCATGACTCTTCCCCTTAGGTGAGGAACTGCTCTTAGATGTGATACAAATGCACTAAAACTCAGCACCTTGGAGCAAAAGCCTGTTTTGTGCTTAGGTCCCCCTGCTGCCACTCCAAATCAGAGAATAATCATGTTAAGGACAGCTGAACCACCAATGGTCTTCACCTAAATGCCTTTACCTGCAAAGCTTTCTTTGCAGAGGCATGCAGGCCAGTTTATTTCAGAGACGCAATGATCAAAGGCACAGTACAAAGATTCCGTGTTGCTGTGTGCTGCAGAGGAAGGCTGGAAGTAATTTGGGTCAACTAAAGTTAGAACCGTCCCCCACCTTGCGAGACAGATGTGAGCTTTGAAGTCAGGGAGATTATCAGCAAGACAATCCAGTGCAGCCATTTTTTCCCCAGTCCAATTTCTAATTTGCTGACTCGATGCCTGTGCAGGGTCCTGTTGCTGGATGAGGAGGACAGCCTGCCCAGTCCTGTGACCTGCCCTTGACAGAGGTCAAAAGACCAATGTCCGAAAGTGTAAAACACTTGAGCAAGTGATGCTGCAGCGTGTTCCTGGAAAAGAATACTTCCTGACCAAAGAAGCTTGTGATCAACTTGGGCTGAAGGTCAAAGGGATTTAGGATCCTTGTATTTGCCTGCTTTATCTGATGTGAACTGTGGGAATAATCACAGCCCTAACATCTTCTATTTATTAATTTCTGTACTTTGGCTTGTGCCTTCTGGGGCTGGCAGCTGGATGTAGACTCAATACAACCATCCTGTAGAGCTCAAAGAATCCTGTTCACAGAATAAATGGTCATCAGTAGGAAGGCCTTTATCTCTGCCTTGCACCATAGATGGATGAAGGCTTTTTCAGGAATAAGACACTGCTCTGTCTCCTGGATGTCCTCCCCACACTTCCCTTAGCTCTTCAGAGGCGGCAGCTGTGATTAAAGAACACATCGGAGGCTTGATGAAATCCCAATCCCCCAGAAACTAGAAAGCAGCTTTGATGAAGCCACAGTTTTGCACCTATGCGTGCCCACTACCTCTTTGTCGCTTTTTCTTTTTTGCTGCCTGGGAGAAGATACTCAGCTTGGTTCCTTCGTGCTGTTTTGATGAGTAACCCTCTTATTGGGGAAATCCCTGACGTATATGTCTGGCTTTTCAGACTGCTCCCTACTGCAGACTTATAACTTCTAAGTGATAGATAACTGCAACACAGCCTGTAATCCACATTATCAGTGAAACAGGCTCTGTTCTACAGATGCTATCTTACCTTTCCAAATAGTCCCATGGCAACACTCGCTTACAAGTTTCAGACTAATGGATCGCTCTAACAGCTTGGACTGTTCTCTCTCTGCAAGTATTTTATGCACCAACTTGTGGACATATGCCAAGCACAGCCTGAAACAGAAACTACTGGGCTACGGACCCATTCTGCCACGCCCAAATATCTGCTACAAACCACCAAATGCCTTGCTCCTGGTGTACTGAACCAATTAAAGCTAGTCAGGAAGTTAGACTCGCTCAAAAAAAAAAATCTAATGAAGGTTTTTCCAGTGGTTTATGCACCCAGAAGCTAACTTGTGTAGAGGAGGCTCACTGCTCCAGATCATCCACCTGCTCAAGCAGGGGGTGTTGGACAAGATGAACTCCAGAGGTCCCTTCCAGCCCCTACCATTCTGTGATTCTGTGATTCTGTGATCTCCCTACGTTCATTCCTTCCACGTCTTTGTGACACCAGGTGGCACTAACCTGATGGTTTACCTTGGCTTTCACAGGCAACTTTGCCTCCTTTCCTGCCACACCAGGCAGTCAGAAGGACAGTACCTATATAGGGCATGGATACAACCATGAATCATCTGCTTGTCTGTCTTCTGTTGAAGATCCTCAGTATTCTTCTGCAGGTGGAAAAGAACAGCAGCTGACAAAACTTCTTCTGAATAGAAAGATTTGCAGAAGGGACTACAAGGCAAATATTGAAGGTCTTTTGCACGTTCATATAGAATACCAAACAGCAAAATGGTGGGAGATATTTGGATTTCTGGGTTCTTGCTTTAAAGATGTTAAGTATGAGTTCCCTCTTATCCCCATCTGATCTCCTACCTCTCTCTCCAGTTCATTCCTCACCTTCTCTGCCTCCGGGTTTCAGTCTTCCTATTTCCTAACCAGTTTATACCCCTCCCTGTAACTTGTCCCTTTGCACAGTAATCCCTCACTTTTTCCCACCCACCTCTTGAAACTTCTGCATTTGAAAGAGGACAAGGTGCTTCCTCTTCACACAGCATGCCCAGGCCCAGGCAGACATGTTGCCAATGAGAGCTCCATTGCTCCCATCCTGACCTGGAACTGCCCACAGTGATGTCCAGTTGAAATATTAGGGAAAGTCTCATTTTCCACAGGAGCTGCGAACAGGGTTCTTGGGTGTTTTGGAAGTTGAAATGCCAAAAATCAGACATGTCAGTCTTCCTGTGGTGAAAGAAAGAACACGCTACTGGTGAATGCTAGCCCTTTTCTACGTGTTGACATCCCACAGCTTGGCTGTGTTAGAGGTTTTCTAATAAAAGCTTAAAAATCCCTTCCTCTCTCCAATACCTGGCAGGAAGGATGAAGCCAATATCTTCCTTTTTTGTTTGTTTGGTTTGGTTTTTTTTGTTTTGTTTTATTTTGTTTTCCCCTTGGAAGCCTCTAACTTGTTCGGCTATAAATGCTCTCCAAAAATGATCCCTGAAGCAGCTATATGAACACTTCAGCACAAACGCTTAATGTTAAACTGAATAATAGAAAGAGTTGGGCAAGCTTAACACCAAACGGTGTTGTAAATCAGGCCTATAATCTGAGCAGGTCTGGCACATAATTAATCTTTGGGGAGTCTCTGGGTAGCAACTTGCATATCATTAGTCAGTAAACTCCCACAGGTCTCCAAGGGTTTGGGATTAAGCTCTGCTTGTGAATAATCATCTATATAATCACCTCAGGCAGGAGTTTTACTGACCTTCAGTCCCTGCTCTTAGAACAGGTGTAAGATTTAAACAGGCTATGCAAAGTTTCTTTATATAGTTCACTGCTATCTCCTGCGTGTCTGCTCAGACCACATTGTAATGGTACCGGGAAATGCAAAACTGGTCACCATGAGCCAGGAACAATGCATTTTCCCCATACTTTGTGTTGCTGTCTTGTGCAGAGAGGGTGGAGTGCCTGGACGAATAAATCCCAGTTTCCTGCTGTCTGTGCAGAGTGCTGCTGCAGCAAGCAGCAGTCAAGAGAAGTTCAGACAGGAGGTGGTTTTCAACTCAGGTGATGCAGGAAGGTTTGAACGTCTCATTTATTACAGGTGCAAACTCCTCTCAAACACAAAATGAACCCAGACATGTTTGCCTTGAAAATGATAAAAATTAGCCACTTTTTCTAGGTTAATTTACACAAAAGTTTATGACACATAATACAGCAGGCCAGCTGTATCTTACAGATATCTGTAACTCTTTCTGATTCAAATAATTTGTATTTGAGAACTCTTTTGTGGGAATTAATGTTGCCTTCTCAGGATCAAGTGCAGTTGTGAGCTGAACTTGTGATTCGGCCCCATTTTTGAACACTTTTGCATCTTGCTAAGGAGACGTAGCCTGCGGGTTAAGGGTGGTAAAGCCGTGAGTGATTTCTCCTCTGGGTTGCCTGCTGAATATGGGCAATGAAGCGTCACCCAGGGTTGTGGCTCTTTGACTTGAGTTCCAGCTCATCTTCTCAAAGGGAGCTCCTCTTTCACCCACATGAGCAGAGAGCACTCCTGCTCATCCCACCCTCATGAGGACAATGCTCAGCAGTGCAACTGAGCCCTGCAACTGCTGACCACAGCAAGGCCAACAGTTACTGTCATTTGAGAAAGTCTGTTTCTCCTCCTTCGTTATAGAAAGGTCTACAATAACAATGTTCACCTAGAATACAGTTTAGCTTCTAGATGTGGCTGCATGCTGCAGAGCACTCAGGGAAGCCCCTGTTTTCTTGGTAAAAAACAAAGAGAGACCTGAGGTTAGAGCTGTGGATATGTATTCTGTCTTCTGTAATTTTTAGTATTGTCTAAGAAACTGGAAAAAGTTTGTGATGAAATTCTGTAAATACAAGTTTTTCCAGGCAAAAGATCCAAAATATTTCTTTGAAACTCTTCAGTAGGTAAATTGTAGAAAAAAATGTTTTCTAAAATTGTTCCCTGGAAGGAAACCATTGCCCATTTTCTGCTCTTTTACTCTGCTGCAGCTGGCTAAAGGCATTTTTAATGCCCTTACAATGATTGAAGTAAGAAGAAAAATATTAATAATAGAAGCAAATATATGTTTTAAAGGTACTGTTCTCCACAACAAGGCCATGGATTTAATAGGCTTTTACTGTATTATCAATAGTACAATGCTGCAGCATTGATCCACAGCTATAGGGAACAATCCAATTACTCTTCAATTGACTTAAAGTAATTAGTCGGCTTAGGCCAGGGGGTAATGTAATCAGCTGAAAATGTTCAACAATCAGATTTACAGAGAGCTAAATTCACATTTTCTTTTATTTCTTTTTTTGACTCAGAGATCTCATCCTAACTAATGAACACAGGCAAAGCAACAAGTCAAAATATGGTTGGAAACCCCCAAAGACTCTTTGAAGTCAGTGGCTAAGGTAATAATGGCTTGTAAATGGGCAGGTTATTTTTGAGATTGACAGACTCATGGACCTCTCTGTACTTTGTCCTCCTTTAATGTGTTCTTAACTGCTAAAATACATTCACATTAGTCTTTGGACTCTGATGCTTATTTTGTCTATTCAATTCTTTATAAAAGAAAAAGTAATTATGGACGTTTACTGTTAGATCTGAGGTATAAGGACCTAAGTGTTTGTCTAAGTGGTGGTGGGTGTGGATGTAAACTTGAGATCTTTTGGGACTGGCTAAGAAAAAACCTCTTGAATCAAAGCTTTCCCTATAAACTGTATATGCTTGTGCTGAGGTCACTTACAGTTTCCAGAAAGGTTTTAATCTAAACTGTTGGGGGAAGCGGGGGAGGGGCTTGTTGTTTGGTTTGGTTTTGCTTCTGTCGTTGTTTATGGCATGGCACTGCTTTTTGGTGGTTATGTTGCCTGTGTTTAGTAAGAGATGAAAAGATTCCAGCTACAACATTATGCCTGAGTATCCTGTGTTCTTCCTTGTAGCTTAACGAGTTTTTGAAGGCAGGATTAACATAACCAAAGCATTAAAGACTCAAATACTCTCATGCTGAATGAGTGGTTGATACATTATTGGTCTGACTCCTGTTTCACTATTATAATCCCTTTGACTTCTGGGATTGCTGCTCTCAGACTAATAGCATACAGCATCCAGATGATCTTGTTTCTAGTTGAAAGAATTGGAAAAGGGTGCTTCATAATTTTACAGAGTGTTGCTTTTGCCAACAAAAACTGAATACAGTGCAATTTCTTGACTGAGGACACTCTGCTTACATATACTTTCTGTTAACCTGCTTTAGTATCCCTAAATAATTGACTGAAGGGTGCCCTTGCATTTTGTGATGGAGAAGAGCTGACATGTTGCTACTATGTAAGAACTGACAAAACAGGAATTGAATAGCTTAACTCTGGAGATCCTGATCTGATACAGGTGTTCAGGTCTGCTGAAAATCTCTGCGGCTTGAACTCATTATGTTCAGAAAAGTTATGAAATATCTTGATTTTTCTAAATGCTGAATGTAATTTGGGTTTGAGCAGAACAGGCCCAGGAGAGGTGGTAGTTCTACAGATATGATTCCTTCTGCACTGGGCCAAAAGAAAGACTGCCCTAAAGCCATTGTCTTTTGAACTCGGCTCATCATTTGATAGGTCAATTATATCGTAGTACCCTCTAGGGTGAGGCTGATATCAAAACTGCCCTAGCCTCTAAGCTTGGGTTGCAAAGGAAGGTTGGATTTCTCCGAATTAAGTAAAAATGAAGAAATAATGCACACATCGGGGTTTCTTGAAGGCTGAACTAAAACTGGGTCATGGCAGCTCTTTTGGAATTCAGCCCTTTGCCCGGAGGTGTCTGGAGCACGTACTGGGGACTGCTCTTGAGATAGACAGGAAGCCTCACTTGGAACGGTCTTTTGTGCAGCTCTTTAAAGTTATCTCAGGAATCTAGCAAAGTGAGAGCTTCTCTAGGTGAAGGAAAGTAGTTAGGGTTTTTCCTGTCTAATTAACAGATGGAAGGCACTGATGTGGAATTGAAGAGCTTGGGCTAACTTCCAAGCTAATATACTGTTGTATGTGAAAATACTTCCACATTAATAACAACAGAATGGGATTTACAGACTCTCTCGACTCTAGTGTTGGTAAGAAAGCTTAATAAGCCCTTATCTTGTGTCTTCACACCGGAATGGATTTACAGGATGGGAAGAGGAAGAGGAATCTCAAGGTGTCTCCCTCAGAACACCCCACTGCAACATCAGCCATTCTGGTTTAGACCATCTCTGCAGCTTGATCTGGCCGTTGTGTTCTACTGAAGGGGGAAAACCATCATTATCCTTTGAAATTCTGAGTGAATACAAAGTCTTTAAGTGTGAAAAAGGCTAGAAGACTTTTTCTTGTTCATTAGGTTATCTTGAGGCTTTTTCTGAGTTCTGCCCATTTACATTCATGCATTCCAAAGAATTTAGCTCTGGAGTTGTAAGCAACTGTTGTAATGCTAAGTTAGAAATATTTGGGAAAGACATTAAAATAGTGTTCTAGAGGGTTTACGACATGCTGTGCCATTATGTACTGCTGTATAAAAGTTGAATAAGAAATCAACTGAATGAGCTGTGCTATTCATGTAAGGCTTGCTAACCTATGAATAATGCGATCACCCCAGACACTGCACTGTAAAGGTTTTATAAGCAACATTAGAGTATTTTTATCTATATTTGCGTGTCTAAAAAGGAGGAAAAAAACCTACTAAGGTTGTAGAGTGCTAAACAAGCTAAAGAACTTGGCTCTGAGTTCTGACTTTCTTGCTTTTTTAATTCTCCTTTTGGTTTGGATGTTGCTTTCCTGTCAAATGGAATGCTGAGTTTTCCTTTAAGAAGAGAGGAAAGAGATTGGGTAGTGTTATACTGATTCCTCATCTCCCCTCTGGATGAGTCTTCCTATGTTGCATGGAGCCATCAAACACTTGTATATGAGCACCATGAAAGGAATTTGTATCTACTCAAGGCAGTGCCCACCTGCCCGGTCACCACTCTCCTTTCCAGTTATGCTGTGTGTTCCTTAAAGTCTTTCTGCTCCTCGCAAAGAGAGAATGAGGATGATCTCATGAATTAACAGATCCGGAGGGTGCCATGGTGCACAGATTTTCCATCTACCTGGTGAATTCCTATCTGATGCTGAGCAAACCCAGCTCTTCCCAAGGAGCCACCATCTGTCCTCAGCTTTCAGGACCACTGAGAAAACTGCAGTGTGGGAGGGTGTGTGACAGCTTTCTCTTTTCAAGTGAGAAATCTCTACTACCTTCCCTGCTCATCCTGATTATACTGTTCTGAAGGTCATGTTGCTGCTCAGCTCTTGAGTTACAGTGATAGCAGGGACAGGTTGTCATTCACTGTGGGCAAAGGCTGGACAGAGATGAGCCATACCTTCTCAGCGGCTCCCTTGTACTTTCTAATGCCTGTGGATGGGAGAGAGAGGGGGACTCAGGACCAT
Organism: Phalacrocorax aristotelis; assembly: GCF_949628215.1. Taxonomy (NCBI): domain Eukaryota; kingdom Metazoa; phylum Chordata; class Aves; order Suliformes; family Phalacrocoracidae; genus Phalacrocorax; species Phalacrocorax aristotelis. Next base: position 31,051,818 of record NC_134284.1, on the reverse strand, counting down.
GTTCCAGGGGGAGGAAGAAAAAATTGAAGCCTTCCTGCGCATCCCCCGTAAGCTTGTCTCCTTTTGACATCCTCCTTGTAATGTGTAGCCACCCTATTTTGCTCATGCTTGCCCTCTCAGTACATTTCCTGGCCCATGCTCTCCCAATATTGGCTCAGATCAACCCATTTGCTTTCTTCCCGTGCAAATCCGTTGTCTGCAATTTGCAGGGAAAGCAAGGAAAAAGCCCTTGACCTTCACTCAGAATCTGTGAGCAGGTATTAGGAGAGGCAGATTGGCTTGCTGTGTCCATGTATTCCCCTTGCACCACTGCAGGGCAAGTTACATGTTAGAACCAACTTTACTTCTAAAAACTGCAGGGCTGTTCCTTAAGTGAAAGAAGTTTCTGCCATCTTCAGGACTTGTCTCTGGAAGGTCAGCTGTGTGCTGTGTTAGAGAAGGATGGTTCATGAAGTATGTGTGCATGGGAGGGGAACAGGAGACTGATGATTGAACAGACCTTCTGCTCTGGTGTCCTGTCTATGCGTGCTGATACTTGCCCACCGGGACTAGGAGGTCCTGTGGGAGGCAGTTCACAGAGCAGGAACCAGGGCAGCCAGGAGCATGGCTTGTGGGGATCCGAACAATGGGTTCCTCTGTAAGTAGTCCATTGACTTTTTGACTATGCTTCACCTGTTATGCTTGGTAATGACCACAATCACTAGATTTTATTTATTGTAATTCCTATGTTTATTCCATCTTTCCGGTCCACTTTGTAGCAGGTAAAAGCAGAGTCTTTTCCCAGCAGAGAGTATGTTAATTTCTTATAGTGGCAAAATTGACTTGGTCCTGCTGTCAGTCACACAGTTACCCTGCTAGCACAGCCTGGGTAGGGAGGGAGGGAAGCCAGGCCTTAACTGGATCCCTGAACTGAAAAAGGTCTCTGCACAGTGAACATTTCAGCCACGTTTCAACACAGTTGAGGGAATGATGAAATCTGGGATAGGGATAGGATTGAACATATAGGGAAGGAGAAAATACAGGCTTTACCTCTAGAAAAGATGGTAGAAACTAATACCTTGGATTAAAATTAAATTTTGTTGGCTTTCCCAGTAGATCCAAGTCTCTGTTCAGGTAGAATTTGTACAATTCCTTTTTCTGTGATCTTCTGAAGGATTGTCTGGAATCAGACAACTATTGCAGTAGGGGTTTGGCAATGGTAAAGTTATGAGGAGTGTCTGAAAACCTCTTCCTCTGATGCTCTTTGATATCCACCCTTTAAATAAGACACCGCATGATACAATCAGCTTACGCTCAGTAGTGCTCATTTAACTAAGTGGAAAGAAGCAGGAGCATGGATCGTATTGATGTGTAGCTGCCTATGTTACTCAGCCTCTGGACAAAACTGCTGCTGCTTATTCACCTTTGTGATTGATTGCTACTGTATTATGTTCTTTCATGTTGTGAGTCACTTACCAGATAGGACAGCCCTTCTCTGTCTACTAAACGTTGCACAAAGGTTACTAATTGAGTGACTCACTGCAGCGTATCATTTTTAATGTCAGCACTTTTTTGCTCATTTTTGCAGGTCTCACTTTGGATGGGGTTATTGATGCTGTGGGACACTTAAGCATCTGATTACAGTGAAAGCCTCCTTAAATGTATGACTCACCAAGCTGGTCTGGTAACCAAACCACAGGCATTTCTAACATGAAAAAGGACTCCTCCTCTTGATCCTGAGAGCTGTATTGTTTCCTCTTATATTATTTCCTGCTTTGTCACATCTGACTAGGTATGTTATGTGATAACCTGATGTGTGTTTGTGCTGTGCAGATTGCCAAGGTGGGCAGAGCTGTGGAGCCCTTGAAGGCACTGGAGCCAGCACAATCCTGCTGTCCAGCAGGCAGCTTGTCTATCTCATGTCCTGGGGCATTTTGTGCCCATGTGCATGGGGGTATGAGAAGGTGGCTTTGAAAAAAGGGGCAGCAAATGTATTAAATGTAGCTAAGTTATTTGCAGTAGTCCGCCTATTGTTTTCTGGGCCCAGAAAACTTTTTTTCTTCTATGCCTGTGGTCCTGATTTATGATCTTGTACTTGAGATGTACTTTATGACCATGACCTCAGGTGCCTCAGTCCTTGGCGCAGCACAGTGTGCAGAGCCCAGGGGAATTCAGAGACAGCTGGTACATCTGTGTTGCAGAGCTTGGAGCTGGGCAAGGAAACAACTGAGGCCTGGAGGAAGCAAAAGTTTGATAGGGTATTTATTTTCTTCTGCTAATATAATAGTGCTGGTGTATCTATGTGCTGACCTGGAGCTTGTTCTGTTCATCTCACATCCCACATGTTAGGGATAGGCCCTTGGTGTCTCAGTGATTGCTCTACAAATTAGAAAGTGCTGTTTATTCCTCCCTTCCACATCCATGTCTTGGAGAAGTGTGATTCATTAAGGATGCTCAAGTCCTGAATACTACTGGGAGAAAAGTCTAGAGCTGTATGGAAATAGCTTGTGAGGACACAGACATATCTGCTTTGCAGTGTCTCTGCTGGCGCTGCATATCTTGGGGATTCCCTTTCCCATCCACAGCTCACTAAGTTTATGCCATCTTCTAGGGATGTTCTTGGGAAGCTTTTAGTGCCCAAGGCTGTATTCCCAACATGGTGGCAGATGGTATCTTTAGTTGCATTACTTGGTTGAGAAATTGCTGACAGGAAGAATCTGCACCAATTATAAGTTATACATGCTGAAGAATAAAGACTGGGGAGGATGTCAGATTGCTTAAATCTTTTCCAATACAGTTCTGTTGGACGTGCAATTGCTGAGATCTCTGGATTCCTGGTCAGCACCTCTGAGGTGATTGTCTGGCCTTTGCCACCCCAGCTTTAACATGACATCAGGCAGTGAAATAGAGCTCTTCTAGGCCCTTTTCTATTGCCTGGAATTTTGACTTCTAAACACATTGAACTCCAAGAGGAGTTCTGTGCTCAGAGACTGGGTCTGAGCAAAAAGAGACCACTGGTCTTTAAGATGAAGAGATCTCTTATACATGCCTGAAGTGAGAAGAATGCAAAGCTCAGATGAGTGCAAGAATGGTTTTTAATGGGTTCCAGCAAAAGTGTGTGTGATTAGGGACTTTCAGACCTGAACTATAAGGCGTGACATCTTGCCATGAGAAGGAAGTACTTTCTTACTCTTCTTCACAGGTAGAGTCAGTTTGTGGACTTCTGTTATTATGAGTTTGGCAAAACAACAGTCTGCTCATGTTACTGCTGGTTCAATTGCCACAAGAACTCCCATAAAGACAAAGTTTCTGCCAGACTTGGCTTAAGCAGTCAAAGCCCCTAGCTCTGCAGATAATTACCTGTGCCATGGATAGGGAATCAGCTCTCTGTGTATATATCCACAGCAATTTGTAGATGCGGCTTGTATTGTCTGAAATTATTAGTCAATAGCACAGCCTGATTTATTTAAAACCTCCCTGATGCATGATTAAAATGTCAGCAAAGTCAAGGGGCCCTCAACAAAGATAAGATCCCCTAGAACACGGTCAGTAGCTGTCTGGAGGAATGAACAAATTTAGCCACAGTGCAGGTGCCTCTGTATCAGCCAGGAATTTTTCATTTTCTTCTATTATATTTTGTTATGAGATTTATTCATATTTGAGTCATATGCAGGAGAAGTTTCAGTCTTTCATGTCAGATAATAAAGACATTCTTGGAGAAGTAAGGAGGGGGGTCAGCAGAGCTGTTGTCTTGGACTTCTGGAGTGCAGACTTTGGCCTGTTCAGGAGACTGGTTGACAGAGTCCCTTGGGAGGCAGACCTGACGGGCAAAGGAGTCCAGGAAGGCTGGATATTCTTCAAGAAGGAAATCTTAAAGGCGTAGGACCAGGCTGTCCCCATGTGCCAAAACTCAAGCTGGTGAGGAAGACCCATCCGGCTGAACAGAGATCTTTGGCTGGAACTCAGGCAAAAAAGGATAGTTTGTGACCATTGGAGGAAGGGGCAGGTAAGTCAGGAGGACTACAAAGATGTCATGAGGTTATGCATGGAGCAAATTAGAAGGGCCAAAGCCCAGCTAGAACTTAATCTGGCTACTGCTGTAAAAGACAATAAAAATGTTTCTATGAATACATTAGCAACAAAAGGAGGGCTAAGGAGAATCTCCATCCTCTATTGGATGTGAGGGGAAACATAGTGACAAAGGCTGAGATAATTAATGCATTCTTTGCCTCAGTCTTTAATAGTAAGACCAGTTGTTCTCTGGGTACCCACCCCCCCTCAGGTGGAAGACAGGGGTGGGGAGCAGAACGAAGTGCCTGTAACCCTAAGGGGAAATTGTTAGTGATCTGGCTACACCACTTAGACACACACAAGTCTATGGAGCTGGATGAGATCCAACCAAGGGTACTGAGGGAGCTGGCAGAAGGGCTCACCAAGCCAATTTCAATCCTTTGTCAGCAGTCCTGGCTAACTGGGGAGGTCCCAGTAGACTGCAGGTTAGCAAACGTGATGCCCCTCTACAAGAAGGGCTGAAAGGCGGAACTGGGGGAACTATAGGCCTGTCAGTCTGACCTTGGTGCTGGGGAAGGTTATGGAGTGACACGTACAGGACAACCAGGCGTCAGGCCCAGCCAGCATGGGTTTATGAAAGGCAGGTCCTGCTTGACCAACCTGATCTCCTTCTATGATAAGGTGACCTGTTTAGTGGATGAGGGAAAGCCTGTGGATGTTACCTATCTAGACTTCAGTAAAGCCTTTGACACCGTTTCCCACAGCATTCTCCTGGAGAAACTGACTGCTCATGGCTTGGATGGGTGTCCTCTTCGCTGGGTAAAAAACTGTCTGGGTGGCTGGGCCCAAAGAGTTGCGGTGGCTGGAGCTAAATCCAGTTGGCAGCTGGCCACAAGTGGTGTTCCTCAGGGCTCAGTGTTGGGGCCAGTTCTGTTCAATATCTTTAGCAATGATCTGGACAAGGTGTTCAAATGCACCCTCTATAAGTTTGCAGATGACACCAAGCTGGGTAGGAGTGTTGATCTGCTTGAGGGTAGGAAGGATTTACAGAGGGATCTAGACAGGCTGGGTTGACAGGCTGAGGCCAACTGTATGAGGTTTGACAGGACTCAGTGCCAGGTCCTGAACTTGGGTCAAAACAACCCCATGCAATGCTACAGGTTGGGGGAAGACTGGCTGAAAAGCTGCCTGGCAGATAAGGACCTTGGGATATTGGTCAATAGCTGGCTGAATATGAGCCAGCAGCATGTCCAGGTGGCCAAGGTGGCCAGCAGCATCCTGGTTTGTATCAGCAATAGCGGGGCCAGCAGGAGTAGGGAAGTGATTGTGCCTTTATACCTGACACCGGTGAGGCTGCACCTTGAATACTGTGTTCAGTTTTGGACCCCTTGGGACAAGAAGGACATGGAGGTGCTGGATCGTGCCCAGAGAAGGGCAACAAAGCTGGTGAAGGGTCTGGAGAACAAGTCCAATGAGGAGCGGCTGAGGTAGCCAAGATTGTTTAGGCTGGAGAAAAGGAGGCTGAGGGGAGATCTTATCACTCTCTACAGCTACCTGAAAGGAGGTTGTAGCGAGGTAGGTGTTGGTCTCGTCTCCCAAGTTACTATTGATAGGATGAGAGGAAATGGCCTCAAGTTGTGTCAGAGGAGGTTTAGTTTGGATATTAGGAAAAATGTCTTCACTGAAAGGGTTGTCAAGCATTGGAACAGGCTGCCCTGGTTGACTCACCGTGCCTGGAGGTATTTAAAAGACGTGTAGATGTGATGCTTAGGGACATGGTTTAGTGGTGGGCTTGGCAGTGCTGGGTTAGCTGTTGGACTTGATGATCTTAAAGGTCTTTTCCAAAATAAACAATTCTATGAAATATAAAAGCAATAACTTCTTCCAAATACTGTATTTTAACCTTCAGGTGGATTGCCTGCTATCACTCTGCTGATGAGAAATAGTAAATCTCTCCAATGTGTTTCCATGCTGCGTGATTTGAACTCACAGTGATCTGCAAGCATTTTAGTTCCTCATAGAAAGAGTAATTCTCTTGTTGTCTTGTTAACAAATTGAAGAATTAATTGTAAACTGAGAGAAAAGGGATTATTTTTTTTTCTTTCACAACCGGTATTGTGGAAACCTTTTGGGTGGAGGAACAGATAAAAATGTCTCCCCAACTCAGTATTTAGCTCACGAGTATGTCTCAATTTTTAATTAACCATGAGTGTTTTCAAGTCCAGATTTGCCAGTCTTCTACATTGCAAACTTGTGTGATTGCCAGAATTTGGATTTTTCTGTCTGTGTCTGTTTTCCAGCACAGTGGCACTGGCCAAAATTCTTCTTTATCTGGTTTCTGACTACCAGGCTTGGCTGGAGCCAGCTGAGCTCCAGCCCAGCTCCAGCTGCAGAAAGCCTGAATTTTCCTGAGCACAGGAAATCCAAAGATGGAGTGAGACCTTCACATGGAAGTCCCCCAGCACACACAGGAGTGAAGGGAGAAGACTGTCTTCTGACACAGTCCAGGCATATTGCAAGCCTCAAAGTACTCCCATCTTCTGAAATTTCCAACCTGATTTGGAGTCTGATGCATCCCTGATGTAATGGTAGTGACGGTCACAAGCAGCTGGGTGCTTGGGTGTCCATTCACATCAAATGCAACAGCTAGATTGCATTCTGGCAGAAAATCTTTAGGAACACTGATATAGGCAATGATAACACTTTACCAGACTTTTAGAACTGCTGCCTTATTCACAACTGCTAGATATCCTTAGATTAAGACAAGTATTTAATCTTGTAAGATATTGTTTTCCTAGTTCTGTTATGGGACCCGCTATAGAACTATGGCCTGCATACACCATATTGCAGGACTGATTTTTATCTGAGGGGAGAGGGAGTTTCAGCCAGCTGTGTTCCATATCACAGGGCCTTCAAGGCATTGCCTTGATAAACAACGTAATATTTTTGTAAAGCTGTAGCCAGAGGACAGTACTTGGCATCTGTTCAGGTTAACATGTCAAGGATATATAGGCTGTACACTAAGGGTATTTCTTATTGTATGGAGGCAGCGTGTCTGCACTGTTCTCTACAGACTCCAGATGACCCAAGAGAGTTGTGTCCATCTCCAATGGTTTCCAGAAGGCTAACTGTGCTTACCTGGATTTCTGATGCCGGGAAGGGAAAGAACAGCATTAAGCCTTTATAAAGGAATAAAGTAAATCTAAGATTCTTCTAAAACCCCACAAGGAGGAGGAAATGAGGGGAAGGAACAGTGATTAAAGTAAAATTGTAGTCTCATTTAATAAGTTACGATTGAGCTGGGGAAAAGCTGGCAGAAGAACATTGCTGAAGCCTTTAAAAACAAAACAATCCCAGCTTTATGGGAAAAGCTTTGACTCTTCCAGGAATAACTCATATGCTAACAAGGATGTTATATTTTGTTTCCTTCCAGTAACATCTATGAGTGAATCAAGAACAGGGCTCACTGTGCCATGTGCTGTACAGATGATACCCCAAAGAAAATGGAATTTTCTTCTAAGCAGTAACAATGAACCATGTGAACCTGACAAAACAGAATTTGCTGGCCAGAGAAGGGAGCTGAGAGATAGGGAAGCATTCGTTTTATGACTATATCCTTGAAAAAGAACTGAGGGACTGATGAAAGAGAACACCCTGCCTCAGAAGATGCCAAAAGCTGGGTGATAAAGTATATAGCCAAGGAGGACAACTGATTGGGATGTTGATAAGAACTAAACCCAAGTGTCTTTTAGGTGAACTATCTTCATTATAATACTAAAAATTGCACCCATAGGCCAGAAAACCCTGTACTCAAATAAGCCCCTTACTCTCTGAGCATGCTTGGCAAGTTTAAACAGAGCTGTACCTTTAAGATGAAGTGAGAAAGAAACTAACCAGTGATTAGCTGGGTGTGTGTGTGTGTGTGTGTGTGAATATTAGCTGTTATGACACATTTAACTGTATAAATACCTTGTAGTTTCTTGGTGCCATGTGCTAGCTTTGTGGAGTTACTAACATCCATCTTTGTGCAAAAATGAAATTAATAAAATACCTCTGCTCTGTGTGAAGTTTGGCACGCCGGGTGAATGAACCCACTTTTCTGGAAAACATAGACATGTTAGGTTCTTGAGACAGTTCTGAGGAGTCACGGGGCGGGGGGGGCAACAACAAACAGAGGAAGAAATGGTGTAGGAGGCAAGGAAGAAAGAGTAGCCTTGGTAACTCTAGAAAGAAATCTAAATTCAGCTGAAGTTAAGGGTGTTTCCTGAGTTCCCATCATCTGCCTTGTCTATATATTCTGCATTTACAAATGTTCTTGTTAAAAATGATCTGTTTTAAATGGTATGAATTCCCTTGTTTTCTGTAATTGCAAAGCTTTAAGTGTTTCTCAGTTTCGTATCGTTGAAGATCCTTGAACAAGAGGATTCTCATCTTAGAATAATCATATAGATAAGTGTGTATTTACCAATACTAGCTTCTTATGTAGCTCTCTTCATGAGCATCCTCTTCTCAAAGAGTACTTAATCTTATCTAACAACAAACTGACATCCAGAGAAGTCAGGCAATTTCCAGGAAGGTAGTTTGCCCATGGGATGAGTCAGGGTCTCTCCGTTGCCTGGTTGTTAAAGGGTACATATTTGCAGAAAGGGTGATGGTAGGATGGGTTATGATGGCTACCAAGGAAATCCCCTTTCCATTTGGTGGTAGAGAATCTATCCTAGCATATTAATGGTATTTCTTGCCAAATGAACTTGTAACACAAAGCTACCTGTGAACGAAAGAATTGGAAATATTCTTGCAGCTTGGCCCTTCTGTTTCTAGGAACTTTGTAGAAAATGTGTAAAAAGAGTTTGCACGGCACAGAATTTAAACAGCTTTTTAAAATCTGCCTTAGGTTAAAGCTGCAAGATAATCCAGTATTGCGTAGGCTTGAAAAAGTTGGACAGATATGAATTTAGAAAGGTGGTCCCCTTGCCAGGCTGTACTCTGTCTGGGAATAGGCCAGTAGGAAGTATGTAGTCAAGAAGGTACTGTCAAAGTTTTCAGAGGATGACGGTGCAGGGGCAGATTCCTTTGCAGGGCCAGCTTCTGGTTCTATACCAGACCATCTTCCACTTGGCAGAGGTTTGTGCAGCACAGCCTGGGTAGAGTTAGTTGTTAGGCTTCTTCACTGGGGCTCTCTAGCCTGAAATGTTCCAGCGTCTGCATTTCCTACAAAAATGTGTGAGCACATACTCTTTTGGGGGAGGTACTGGGTATAGTACACTTGTGTGGCTTTCACCTGTCTTAAAATATGAATTGTTCTATGACTAATGAATTCTCTTAAATTCCTGTAAATAAAAGATGGGAACAGATTTACTGGTGGAAAGCATCCCAGCTCAGCAGCTTTTCTCAGCCCTAGACAACTGCTATTTGGATGCATTACTTTAATTGGTTTGTAAATATTGCAAAACACGATGAGTTTAAATTTTCATGCCTTAATGTGAGGCTGTGGCTGCACTATAGGCTGGGAGTTTGAACGCCAGTCTCAGTAATTGCTAAAAACATACAGGAGAGGTGGTTTGCTAGGGTGTAACTGGAGCTCACCAGCTCAGATGATGGCAATGATCTGAGCCCCTTTACTCGCTCCATCTGAAAAAAAGGGCTAATGGGTCATATTTGTCTTCCTTTCCGCTTTTATGTGATATCTTATTGATATGAAACACTTTGGTTGCATATCTCAACAAAGCAGAGAAATAACCTTTGTTTGTTCTGGCTAAGCCTATCTCAGGAATGGAGTGCTAAGCTCCCAGATAATGGAGGTGGCCTCTAGCTGTATTAAATGAGTCTAAAGCTGCCAATTGCTAGTTGTGCTGGGATGGCCAGCCCTAAGCCCATTCACATTTGTTCATTTAAGCGGCTTACAAAAAATTGAAAGAGACTTGTAAGAGAAATTGTACATAGTTGATAGCTTTGCTGGGATGGTATAGGCCCTTGTGATTTGAAGTCAGGACGCTTGCTTGATGCAGACCATTTGCAGTGGTCATATTACGTTAGCAGTTGTGAGCACCTGGCTCTTTCAGTGTATGGTGTTTGACCATATGATTAGCCTTTTGTGAGCCAAGGAATAATTTCCACATTGACTGTCTTTTTATGTAGTTTTTCTTTCCTAAATTGCCTGCATAATGTGTATAAATCTCACATCCAAACTGCATATAGAACAGACTTTCTTTTTGGTTTGTGAAGATATGAAATATGTAGCCTCTATTTTGCATTCATAGCAGTCCAAAAGAAAGAGTTTATGCTTTTGGAAAGCATCCTGAAGGTATTTTCAGCATCTTCATTTTAGGTGCCTGGCTTCAGAGCTTTTTAAAGAATTTCTGCTCTGAAAAATTTATTTGAGTAAGCAACAGGACACGGGTAAATTCAGGCAACCGCAGACAGTAGTGACTTCAGCAATTCTGAGGCCAAAGGCAAGGAGAGCTACAAGACCAGGTGTATGGAGAAGGGCTGTCACACTGGAAGCAGGAATAGGTGGACCCTGCTACATTAATGTCCCACCATCATTTGGATCTGAAAGGTGCAAGACCACCCTACTTTTTTTAAGGTGGGTTTATCACTCTCAAGCTATTTGGCAATCATAGCTGTGTCAGATGTAGGTCTCCCCTGGTTGTAGGGGTTGCTTACTATCCTTAGGAGTGACTAGAGAGGGCACTTGTACCTCCTGCATGGCCAAAAAGCATGTTTTGTGCCCATGTATCCAGTAGTAGAAGGTAAACTGCTCTAATACCATTTTATTTGCTTCAGTGATGGTAAGTGGGACTCTTACACAGAAGAGGTGTTAGCTGAGAGCCAACCTACATCAGGGTGGCAGCAGATGATGTAGAGTCATCCATCAATATACGTACCACTCTTCCATGCCTTTAAAAGAGTCATGCACAAGGGGATACAGCTTGGTTTGCTGCGGTTACACTCAAAGACATGTCAAAGAGCTGTGGGATCAGTGCTGGCTCTCTACATCCATCTGTGAATATTTTGGCACGTCACTTGCTCTGGGACTTCTTCAGGATTTGGCCTGTTATTAGCAGTTTTAAACCGATGATTGCTCACAAATCCTTTTTCATAGATACAGAGACTTGTGTGTATTATATCTAAAGCCTGATTACTTTGGTTTTAGGCAGCAGGGATGAACTTCACCCAAAATGGTTCGGGATGTAAAAAATGCTGCTTTCTTACTGGTTCCTTGTATTATTGCACTGGAAATACATAGGGCTGATTGGTGTGTATAATATGTACCAGTGCAATGATCACAGCTCTTGGGGGCTAAAATTGCTTTGCTCTAACCATTATACCTCACTGCATACCTAAGTGTGCAAAAAAGCTCCCTGGAAGTGTACTGCCTGTCATGCCTTATTGCTTAATGATGTAGCCAGAGGCAGACCTGACATTAAGGCCATTCTTTCCTCCCAGTTGGGAGCGCATCTTTAATCCCATCTGAGCAGATGCATTTAGAAACTGCAAAAGGAGCTTGCTCAAAGCTGTCACTTTGTTACCTTAATGAGCCCATTCTTCAATCAAGTAGTTTATTCTCTGTGAGCTCAATGATAGTGTTTGAATACTGGATATCTATAGTGTTAGACCCAGGCTCTTAAAAACACTAATGGCTGAAGACACACATCTCTGCTTTCTTAAGCTTGGTCACCTGGGTACAGGGAGAGGTGGGTAGGATGGAAGGGATCAGCTGAGCTTTGCAGTTTGGACAGTCTCAAAAGGACTCCTGAAAAGCTGAAACCTCATTAATTCCCCTTCCTTTTGGGCAGGACGCTACTCAACAAATCATGCCAGGCGAGGATGGGGGAAAGCAAAATAAAGAGTATAAAAATTAGTGCAAGCTTAGCACTTGCTTTTGAAGTAAGCACAGTATTGCGCTGACATTGCTGGCATTCACCTGCCTCTGTCAGCAGTGCTGCCAGCTCCATTTGCTTTGCTTAGCTTGGCTTTGCTTGTCTTGTTTTGCCAGGAATGCTCCTTTAGAGTACTGGGACTTGGCTGTGGCAGAAGTACCAGACTGGTGGCATGTAGTTTTTGAGGAAACTTTCTCCTTCTATGACAGTATCTTATTTCTCCCCCACTCCCCCTATTACCTAAATTCCTCAGTTTTCAGGAGTCAGGACTAGCTAGTGAGGGTATGTGTGCTTATACTGCACATTGAGCCCAAACTGGAGTTGTTGTGTCAAGACTTCATGTGTTTCCTGTCAAGAATCAGGACCTGCAGCTGTACGTTAGGTCCCCAGGTTCAGGCCCAGCTAATTACAGATTGCTCTCAGGTCGACATGAAGAGGCAAGAGTGTTCTGATATCTGTAAACCATGAAAATGCACTTGACTGGACAATAGGGTTTCCATAGCCTCGTCCTGAGGTTCCTCAGGCCACTTGTGGGACCAGATGCCTTACAGAGGGATCTAGATAGATAGGCACACTGGGCAGTGATTAATGGGATGAAATTTAACAAGTCCAAACGCCAGATCCTGCACCTAGGACAGAGTAACGCTGGGCACAAGTATAAATTGGGAGAAGAGTGGCTGGAGAGCAGCCCTGCAGGAAGGGATCTGGGGGTGCGGGTCGAAAGCAGGCTCAATACGAGTCAGCAGTGCGCCCTGGCTGTCCAGAGGGCAAACTGCATCCTGGGGTGCATCAAACACAGTACAACCAGCCAGTCAAAAGAGGTGATTGTCCCTCTGTGTTCAGCATTGGCGCAGCCTCACCTCAAGTACTATGTGCAGTTCTGGGTCCCATAATTTAAGAAGGATGTGAAGGTCCTTGAATGCATCCAGAGTAGGGCAACAAAGCTGGTGAAAGGGCTGGAAGGAACGTCCTACGAGGAGCGGCTAAGGACTTTAGGCTTGTCTACTTTGGAGAAAAGGAGGCTGAGGGGTGACCTTATCGCTCTCTACAGCTTCCTGAGCAGGGGAAGTGGAGAGGGAGGTGCTGAGCTCTTCTCTCTGGGATCCAGTGATAGGACACATGGGAATGGTTCAAACTGCACCAGGGGAGATTTAGACTGGACATTAGGAAGCCTTTCTTTACCGAGAGGGTGATCAAACCCTGGAGCAGGCTTCCTAGAGAGGTGGCTGATGTCCCAAGCCTCTCAGTGTTTAAGAGGCATTTGGAAAATGCCCTTAACAACATGGTTTAACCTCTGGTCAGCCTTGAATTGGTCCTGACCAATTCAGTTGGGTTAGATGTAGGTCCCTTCCAGCTGAAATATTCTAGTCTATTCTTGCACTTGCCAGGAAGTAGAGGGAATTGCCAGCCAGATCTCTGCAACAGTTGGTGCTCAGCCCATCTTGCATACTCACCTGCTATTTTGCAAGTTGCCAAATGCCTGCTTGCATACTAAGAAAAGATTGCTGTATGGCTTTTAGATAAAATGTTAATGAGTGGTTGAAAATTATCTATCAAAGCAGCCAACCATGGCTATACAAAGAGGAGAGTTAGAGCTTTACCAACACTCAACCTTTTTTACCAAGGAAAAGCTCTGCCAGTTGTCCTTCCTGCCGCCACCAGCACTTTGAAATCAGAGAGCGGCTGTTAACATGCCCACTGGTTAGAGGGGAGGCAGCAAGGCTCACAAAATACCAGCAGTTCTAATTAGTTGATCTTGTGGATATTACCGATTGCTCCTAGTCATGGAGCAGACTTGTGTTTTTCTCCTTTGGGATGCCAACTGTGAATACAATGCTGGATGCAAAATGCTTCTTGCCCGAACTTGTTTGTCACTTAACCTGGCTAAAGTTCCTTTGTGTTGTACTAAAAGGGAAAACTCTCCATCTTGGGTTTTACTGTTCAGTGAAAAGGGGCAAACAGTGATGTCCCAGGCATGTCAGCAGTGCTTCCTGCTACTTGTTTTGGACCAAGGCTCAGGGCTCAGAAGTTTGTTTCTCCTCCCCCCAGCTATGCCAGCTAATCTACAAAATGGGGTTTGAGCGTTTAGCCTTGCATAACAGTTAGTCTGGAGGAGCCTGCCCTCATCTCAGTTTAATCATCACACTGTCATAATGCAAATAACTATGGGTGTTTTTGGAGGAAGGTCACTGGATCAGTAACAGTTTCGCCCTGGGGGCTCTGACATACTCACGAGTGCGTGAGAGAGATGTTTGTGCAGCTTCTTTCTTCTTGCACTTATTGCTTCTGTCATGAGAGTGCTTGGGTATTATTTTTTAAAAATACATTTCCTTAGGCCTTATTTTCTTTAAAAAAAAAAAAAGTATCATATTAAAATTGTCTCCAGTCTGCAGTCTCATGCTTCAGTTGCTTTCCTCTTTCTGCTCTTAGAAAGCTTCGCTGTTGCTCATACTCCATTCATGTAGAGCCCCAGATACATGACTCACAGGAAAAGAAAAAAAAACAAAACACCAACAAACCAAAACATAAAACTAAATCAAACCAATAATTTTGTGTAAATGAAACAGCGCTGTGTGGAAGCTTGGCATCACCACTGATATTGCAAATAAATCTAGTATATAATCAAATAACCTGTTGGTGTTTCTGTGCCAATAAAGGAGGACAGTACTCAGGAGGACAGCACACAGCAAGCACCACTTGTGTCTGCTCCTACCTGAGATGGGTTATTTGGAGTCCAAAACAGTGTCTTGCACACTGTGCCTGGAGCTCTGAATTTCATTCCTCAAAGCGTTCATACAAAGGTGTCATGCAGGTGATATTCTTCATACTGTGGAGACCTGGATAGGATTTGGATTGGAGTTGTTTAGATCAGGCTCATATGCTATTTATTTCAGGGCTGCTGTCCTCTTGCCATGGAGGGATACAAGCCAATGCTAGTGAGGAAGGGCAGCTCCCTGTTGCTGCAACAACAACAGGTATAGGAGAAAATGGCAGTGATCCTCACTTCTGCCTGCCAAGACAGTCTTTCTGGCTGACTCATGCTGAACTGTGCTCCGGGATGGTGATAGGAGGGCACTGGTGAGCACAAAACTTGTCCCTTATGACTTCTGCTGCTTTACTACTCTGCAGCACAAGAATGAAAGCAAGCTCTGCTGAGGTTTTATCTTCTCCAGCCATTGGGTATATGCACAATACACAGCAATTTTCTTCCCAGGAGAGGTGTGGGAAGAGGGAGGTGGGAACCAAAGCAAATATTTTGCTTTCTTCATTGTCTTATTCCCAAAGAAAAGCTCCAGGAACCCTATAGAAATATACTTTCTCTTCTTGAACGCTTAGGCCAAAACCATAACTTGGATTGCAGAGAGCAAGAAACTAAGATTGGTGGTCTTGGGTTAGGTGAAGATGCATCTTCCTCCATAACTTTCTGACAGGGGTGAAAGCAGTCTGTAAGTGTTGGAGGAACTAAACCAGGGTTTTCTTTGCCAGAGACTTGAGCTGACTTTGCTTTCTGTACGACTTCATTTGGTGGTTCCTCATAAGTACAGCACAGAGTGGTACCTTCCCTCCATCCCACAGGCAGACAGACACAACCTACACCCTACACATGCACCACAGAACAGGTTTCCACCAGAGACTCTGAGTAGGAGGTAACACACTCTCTCCAGGAGACTGAACTTTCTATCCATGAGTTTGTATAAGCAACTGTGTGGATGTCTTTCACTGGGTACCTGCTATCATGTTAGAAAAGATGGGAAACAATTATTCACTGATTGGCACAGAGGGAGATAGTCCTGAAATTTCTGTAGATCCAGTATAAATTTTCCTTTCTCTTCCACTTGTCTGTCTTAAATCACCTGGCTTGTTTAATCTCTCATCCCTCTGACTTCCCTTGCTGTCATTCCATGGGCTTAGTCTTACCCTGTGCTTTTTTAGGCAGTATGATCCTAATCAATATTGTGGGTTTGTGTGGAGGTGGTTGTTGGAATTTGGGTTGTTTTAAATGGGAACCCAGGAATGGTGGACTGGTGTCGTGAATGTTCCCACCACTTGTTTGGCTGAACAAACGTGAAATCCTACAAGTTCATGCGCTTGCTAAGCAAGGCTTAGCAAGGCTTGTCCGTGCTCCCCACCGCCTCTGTGTTTTGGGGTTTCTAGTGCCAGATACATTAAACAGAAGGTTAGATGGGATGACCCACCTGGTCCCTAAACCTTTCCAAATCAATGAGTATCAAGGCAGGCAAAAAGCTGAGTGGGAGCTCCCTTGAGTCCTTGAAAAGTTAATGGTTGTGTCATGTAAAGGACCACACATTTCAAAGCCTGGCATGTGAGTTGCCCCTTGCTAATTAGAATTCTGGGAGGAGAAACCATTGCATCAAAAGTTTAAGTCCAAGTCTTTATGCATTTTCTTACTATTGTTTCACTGGCTCTTAAACTACTTGCTAGTACTCATCCCAAATTCATGAAGTACTATAAATACTTGCAGAGAAAAACTTCATTATTTTTTCATAAAGGACAAGAAATCTAGTTTGGAAATTCAGTTTAGTAATCATGCTTTCAAACAACTGAGGGCTTGCGGGTTCCCATTAAAAGCTTGTCAGATGGTGCTTATGCTCTGAGCCCTGGGTGGGCTATTCCAACTGTAAGATGGAAAAGTTAAACATCTTTAATTGGACATATTTCCATATGTGAGAGAGACAATCACCCTCTGACGGTGTACTTCATAAATTCTCTAAGGACTGTTTGAAATGCTGTCTACCTATTACCACCTGCCAAGCTGCATGTTTGATTTTTAATCTCAGGTCCTCTTTTAAGTCCCTTTATGCTGCCAAATGAAATGGTTTTGGTATGAGTAGGAACTGAATTCTGCCCATTTGCTAATCATAGGAAATGGCTGCTCAGAGTCCTTATCTCCCATGATTAGCAAACAGGTATCTAGAGCATCCTTCTCCCCCAAGACATAATCAGTTCAACTTTTGCCATTCCTGACATACCAATTGCCTGACATCATGCTTAAACTCCTTCTCTAAAAGGGGATCCCAAAACCTCCTCCCCAGCCCATCAGCTTCTTTGCTGAGTGATAGAAATGTTAAAGCTATACCAGCCTGAATTTTCGTCTCTTGTAATGTAAACGCATTACTCCTTGCCCTCCTCCCCATGAATGTGGAGAAGAGTTTATTTCCACTGTCTTTTTAGCTGCCTTTATGTACGCGAACATGACTCTGTGTCCTCTTAGATTTCTCTTTTCTAGGCTAAACTTCCTCCGTATTTCTTCAGAGATCACAGTTTCTAGATATCTGCATCTCATGGTCTCCTCCAGCCTCTCTTCAGCTAGCTGACATCCCAAATGTATGGCAGTGCGGCACATGGGGAGATCCCAGCTTGGACTTGTCACTGGTGAAAGGAGTGGAAAAAATATTTTGCATCCTATGGGCAGTGCTCCTATTTGTGCATCCCAGTATCGTGTCTGCTCTGGTGAGACACAATGAGTCAAAGTTCTTTTACATTTGAAAGTGGAGTCTTCTGCCCTAAAGAAATATTTTTTATTGACTCAAGCACTCAGACTCAGTGCTTATGTGTCCTTAAAGTTTTTGCATCCGGGCAATTTCCCATTCAGATCATAACAAACTTGGGCTGAGGGAAAACAGGTGCTTTCGTTTCTTGCTTGTGGTGACTTGGTACTGTTGTTGCGATGGGGGGCACTGCTGTTACCCTTAGTAGGTTTTTACCTCAGAGATAATCTGACTCAATTTTTCATGGACTGCCTTTTTATTTTTTTTTAAATTACTCTAGACGTTATACCCCCTTACTATATTTTAAATATTGTTCTGAGCCATGGAGTAGTTTTTCTGCCCTCCCACCCATTTGTAGTATTTTCTAGATATTCACTCAGGTTAATGCTCATTAATCTAGGTTCCAAAATTAATAATTCCCTGATAAAATACTCCAGTTTAAATTACTCCTTAGGCTTAAGGCAGAGGTCATGTGTGAGTCATAGTGTATTCCCACCACTTTGAGGGGAATATTTTTCATACTGTCATATCCAGAAACATCAAATTATCTGGTGAATATTTAGACATGAGTGTATTTTTGGTAATGAGAAAGAACAGATATAAATGGATGTTCCAAAACGCTATTATTGTAATGATACTTGTTAGGTGTTTTTATTTGTTGGCTGCAGTGTAGTAGTTTAAAAATATCTGAATTATTTTCAAAAGTCAAATGGATAAGACGCTCTTAAAGGAATGTTTGTAAAACATTTTCTAAACTAATTTTCTTGCAGGTTGGAAGAACATTAATATAGCCCTCAGCCATCCCTTTTACAGCTTGGTCTGTACTAAGCTTGGCTTCAGTACTAGGCAGTCTGGGAGAGAAGGGATAAATGTGCTGACCTGTCACTGTCCTTTTACCAGTTTTCAGGATAGATCTCAATGTCCTGACTTTTCTAGGCTGCCTTTATTCCAAACTCTTGTATGTACTTCTTTTCTATACCAGGTTTAATGCATAGCCTGTGCAGGGCTAGGTAGAAGGCCTGGGTTATGGAGCAGACTCCATATTTCACACATGTTGTTTTCGTGCATTCATGGCTTTAGCACTGAGGAGACCCTTACACCATTATCTGATTGCCCCCAGTAAAGCACGAGCTGTATGCTGTACCTGAGGTGGTTGCTCCTGAACTGAGCAGAGTGAAGCACTTGGTCTAGAAGGCATTAAGGCCAAAATTGTATAAAGTTAATTAAAAAACCTCCACCAAAATAAACACAAACCCACTGACCTTGGTTTTATTAGTTAGTGTAGTGAAGCAACAGGCTGGAAGGAGTCTTGAGATTTGGTGCTATCTTGGTAGCTGCTTGTCTATGGTACCAATAAACACATGCCAATAAAACACTCCTATGCTGCAAAGAGCCTGTTACATTTCCTCTCTCAGAGAAGAGGGAATAAGGGATTGCTGGGGTGTGCCCAAACCCTCAAAGAAGGTGGCTTTAGCTCCCTGTTTGCTCAGCCTACATCCCACAGGCACGGAGAGGGAGAGACTGTGCTGCTGGATCGCGGCCAGCGGATCCTACTGTCAAGCTTCTGACATATCAGCTTCTGCTTGTGGAAAACTCCATCTGCAGGTTTACAGGCTGTGATGTCTAAAGACAGATTGGCACCAAAAGCCAAGTTGTGCCCCTACCAAAGTGCTGACAGTTGCACAGCGTTAGCAGCATCCCCCAAGCATGCCAACAGTTTGAAATTAAAACCAGTTTTACCTAAAGCAGCAAACCAGAGTCTGAAATGTTCCCACCTCCTTCCCTGGGGATGTCACCTGCCCAAACTGGCACTGGAACCGAAGGGGTCATGTATCTATGCTTGTCACTCTCTCAATTAAAGTGTAAAGGAGTCATAACAGTGCTGGAGGTGCCTGGGTGTGGGCTGTTAAAGAACATAATGGCTCTGTCAGGACTAGTGAGGTGTGTTGGCGTGGTGGGAAACACAGGTGTTACCAGCACAGTGCTGATGGCCTGTGAGGCACATCAGCAGAGCAGGCACAGCAGGAAGGACAGGCTCCACATTGAAGGCTCAGATCAGAACCCTTCAGCTACATGAATATAAGGGAGGAAAAGCAAGTAGGAAGCAGGGAAACCCTACAAGCCCGAGGGGCACCGCAATTCAAAAGGGATGTGCTCAGTGAGACATGGTCTAGATGTGAAGCATGGTGCTAGAAAGTGGACTTGTTATGTGGGAAGATGGAAACAATGGAGTGTCTGGAAAACAGGGAGAGCTGAAGGAGAAGGAAAACAGTCCTCAGTTGTGTTAAGTGTGTAAGTGGCTTCATATAGTGGGGGATTAATCTGTTCAAGTACATGGTGGGTAGAAGCAGTAATAATGAATTTAAATTAAAACAAGGGAGGTTTGAATTAGCATAAGAATTTTGGCTCTAAGAATAGCAAAAAACTGGAATAGGAGGTGGAGCCTCTGTTATTCAACATGTCCTTAAATTCTTGAAACAAAATCCGTCGAAGATGGCTCAGGCAGAGTTAGTTGTGTATTCCATCCCCCATCTCCACCCCCCCGCCCCTTATTTTTTGCTGGGGGCTGGCAGGGGAGAAACAAGGTATTTATATCAGTTTTTCATTCCCTCTTTGAGAGTGGGATTCAGCTGTGCTACCTTCCTCATATCATCTCTATTTACCATCATAGAATCATAGAATGTCCTGAGTTGGAAGGGACCCACAAGGGTTGTTGATTCCATTTCTGGTCATGTTCTGAAATGACAGCCTTCAATGGAGGGAAGGCTTAATTTCTTTAGGATTAAAATGTAAATTTGGGAATTTTCCTTTGATTTTTAGCAACCAGTGTCTAAGCCTTCCCTTATAAGAAGTGGAAAAAGATTACTTTCTATTTAATGGAGACCTGGCCTTTGTTCTTAATTCTGCTACAGGCTTCCTGTATTACCTTGTGTAACTCTCCAAAATACATCAGTACATCAAGGTGAGGACAGTAATCTTTATCCTTCAGAGAGAAGAACATAAGGGAGTCTGTGTTTAGTGGCAAGGACTATTTCTTCTCTATACCACCCCTAATATGCAGAGACACAGTCACACTTGAAACCTTCATGGGGCTGCAATAGCCAGCAATTTTCCTTTGTCAAGATCTGGGATCGCCAATGTCATACAAATAGAAAAAGCTCCCAGACAACACTTCCTAGATGAAATCCAGTAATAATGTGTATAAAGCATTCAGAAAACACAGAAGAGAGCTCACCCTGGAACTAACACAGATGGACGTGCTCACGTGAGCCCAAGACTTTGTGTCTCCCAGGCAGGTGCTTACTAGTGAGACCTTGTCAGACTGTCAGTACCGCACTGTACAGCCTGCTGGTCTTGTAGTGCACTGGTTTTGAGTCATTAGCAGCTGTGTGGCTTCATTTTGGGAAGTAGTGTCCCCAGAATGGGACATGACACCACTGCAGGGTGTTTCATGCTGTAGCAGGTCTGCACTTCTGCAAAAGAAGGGCTTTATAAAGCTTGGGGTGGTTGCAGGGGAGAAAGCAGTTCTTCAGGCTCAGAAAATGAGACAATCTTTCTCTTCATTGCTGTCCTAAAATTTTTTAACTTCTCTTTCCTTGAGAAACTGTTTCAATCTACCTGTCAGGATCCTGTAAGCCCTCCTGACTCTTGTCTCCTCATCAGCATCGCCCCTGGGCACTCCAGAAGTGTCACTGGTCATGTCCGTACTGTGAAACGGCACTGTTCTACTCTACAGGCAGGATATCCATGGCATGCTAGAGGGATGTGCAGGCACCCAATGAGCCTCTGCTGGCCTGGCAGTCTGACAGTCAGGTAGGGATGTACTGCATTTGGGAATGGCAGATCCCCAGTCTTGCTCAGTTTCCATCTTCTGGTGTGGTCCTTAGGGTTTTATACCTTCTCATGTTGGTATATTTTTGTGTGCTTGAGTTAGTGTTATCATCTCAGCACCTTCACTTCTGTGCCCCCCTCCTCTCCTTTCCTTGCATGGTATTAGCATACAGACTACTGCAGCTCACCAGCAGTTTTCCAGAAAAGAACAGCAAATTTTGCACAGCTGTAAATGAGGACAGGCAGGCAGCTGAATCTTGGGCTGGAGCTACAGAGTGGTTACCTGATGTAGTTTATTCCTCAGCCATTACAGTCAGTCTTAATAATCTGTGTTGAAGATGCTCATGGTAGTTTTTACTAGTGAAGTGACTGGAAGCTCTAAGGGATTGGTTTTTTTTTAGAAGCAAAGTACCATTGCTGAGCAAAAACTGTCCTAGGGGTGCACTGTGCCAGGGGATTTCAAATACTGAAGTAGAAGGTACCTTTTAAAACACACACTTATTAGCCTTGATTCAAAATTCTCCATGTCTTGGAAAGTAGCAATGGGAACAGCTTTTTAGCCTGGGGAAGTGTTGGTCTGATCCTGACTTTGTAGTGTCAGTCTGTACATGGCGTTAGCATCTGTTTTCCTTGGCATTGAAGTCTGAGCAATGATGAAGCTGAGATGGGGAGAATGCAAAAAGTGGGATGGGATGAGCCCCTACAGTCAAGCGCTGAAGTATTTCTGTTCTTAGTTGGTCTGCCGTGCAAATCCATGTACTCCTGTAACAGTTCTATAAGTGATTTTTTTTCCTTTCAGAATTTGAAAGGCTGTGACTCTTTTGTTCCAATCTCTTCCCCATCACCAAGCAAATCCCAGGACTTTTCTCTGGGCACTTTAGGAGGCAGCACTTCTGTCTTTACCTGTTTAAAGCAGAAAAGTAAAAAGAAAATTCTCCCGCTGCAGGGAAAAAAACCCTGGCACTGGCAATAACAGAGAAATGAGATTGTGCGTGGAGGGTGGACATGTTAGAGGTGAGACCTCTTTGGGGAATAATCCCACTTCAGTGGGACTGTGCAGCGACGACGATGCTTTCTGAGACAGGATTTAAAAAGGAGCAGAAGAGCGAGGGACTGAAGAACTCCTGGATTTGCCTGTGGAACCAGCTTCAAGAAGAGAGCAGCTGAGGCAGTGATATAATAATCATGAGAAAAGCTGCAAAACCTTTGATTTAAAGCCATTCTCCTTGAATCATATTGCTATCAAGCACCCTTTTTAGACACTAAAATCTTTGCCAGGAATAAGGGAAAAGAGACAAGGGACCCATACAAATTACACAGCAGTTTGTCTGTCTAGTTCTCAGTACATGAAAAACTTTTGGATGCTGTGGTAGTCACAGCAGCAAGAAACATGAAGTTGGCTAACTCAGTGTCTTCTCCCTCCGAAACCTGTTTTTGTGTACTGAGCAAGGGTCTAAGAGCACTTGTGGTTTCTTGGGCTATCTGAAACCTCAGGCTTCACTCAACATCTGCTTTTGGCCTGGCAGTCCCCTCTGTGGAGAATTCTCCATGTCACGTCTTGCTCTGCACATGACAGAGGTGTCTGGCTGTCTGAAGGGATAAGATCCCATCTTGATAAGCATTTTTGCAAGTGTTACAAGCTGTGGGACAAAGCACAAGCAACTGAAGTGAGAAGTGACAATCTGCTTTATGCAGCAGGGAAGCACTTGGCAAAGACGCAATTTATAAATGAAAGAGTTGCCATGTTTTTTGTTATAATTCATTCTGCTGACTTTTGCAGAAACAAAGCCTGGGAGGTTGTAGGATGGCTCCTCTGTAACAGATTTCTGTAGAAAAATGTGGCATGAAAGAATAAGGTACAGTGGGACAAATGCCCAGCTTCTCAAAGGTCACTTTTCATTCATTGTCAAAGTAAAGGAGGTCTGAAGTGAACATAATTGTAAATAAGAAAGCTTCAGTAATTAACAAATAATTTTAAATTCTGGCTGTGAGCTTGAGGCAGTTCTCTGTACAGTTACTCTTGTAAATGGGGACTTTAAACAAAAAACAAACCAACAAACAGTATAAAAGATTATGTGAAAATTTTCAGTTTAGCCCTCATTTATGACAACTCAGGTGAATTATAGAAAGCTGGTCACAATATTTTCTCTGAGATTTTTTGTCTTCAAAGGAGAACTAAGTTGCCATCAAAAGCAGAAAAGTGCCCATAAGGTTACATGTTTGTTTCTGTTTGTTTTGCTAGGGAATATAAAGGAACTGCTTAGCTTCAGCTTAGATTTGACCTCGACCAAAAGACTTCAGGTTCTTTGAACCGACTTGCAGCTTTATGTTGAAATCAGCGCACAGCGAGGGTGGGGGTCTCCCCAGGTCAGAAGGGCAGGGTGTTGCAGCCAGGCCCCATGCCACGGCCCCAGCCAGGGCACCCCCAGCTCTGGGCGTTGGGCACATCCATGGGGATGGGCCAAGGTCGGGATGTCAGCTCCCAGGGGCATGTGGTTGCAGGGTCAGTGGGCCATGTCCGGACACAGGCATGGTGTAACCTGCTGGGGCTGGAGCTCGGTTTTTCTCATGTATTAAGATATGATTATATTTTCCATGTTTACCAGACATATTGTCTTCTACCACGGTCCACATTTCATTAACTCTGGGGTGGGGTAATCACACGAGAAAGGAAGTGTCACACACGGACTGAAGGTTTTGCAGGTGGATTCAGTTATGAGAAATTCTCACACCATTAGACAGCATGAGGAAGCAATTTCTCTGACAGACATTAAGAAGAAAGTTCCTTGTTTTGCACAAGGAACAAGATTCAGATATACTTTTATTTTTATTTTACATGTATATTTTAAGACCCTTCAGAGTCTCTCCAGTTAATGTTTCTGACCATGCTCATCTTCCAGGTTTATGGAATATTTGGGATTCCAGTCTGGCTCAAAACGGTTTTCAGTTGTTCCTGGATAGGAAGTTTTCTTTTCTGCAGGTTGGATGAATTCTGTTTGATAATTAGCCCCATGCCAGATATATAAATAAAATAATCTTTTGACCCACTGGAAGTCCCTTGCAATGACAAAGTAGCTAATTAGAAACCATTAATTTTCCAGTGCTCTGTTCAATCTGCATACTTGCTTAGTAGACATTGCTTGGCTTTGCTGATTTGTTGTCTGACTGCAAATCTCATTATGGTGCAGCAAAAATCAGGTCACTTTTTTCTTAATTTCAGACCTCAAGTTTAGGAAATTCACAATTAACTGCAACCCTGCACCTTCATAAAAGTCTGAGTCCTTAGAGCTTGTAGCAGAGGTGCATGAATCTGCTCATTGTAAATCAGGGTACAGGATTTGGATTTTAAGGGGATAAAACCCCGTGTTTGATGAGTTGTGTCATTTAGAAAAAGAAAGAAAGAAAAATACTTAATGTACTTAATTTCCTGTGCGGCAGCATGCTGCCAGTAAAAAAAATCTCAAGCAAATGTATACCGTCAGAAGCAAAGGAATAACAGCAAATGAGTTTCAGAGCAGAACTTGTTAAAGGAAAATAGGAAAAAACTGGATCCTTGACGAACAAATCCTTGGGCATTGTTCTGAGTCAAGCATGCAATGCTTGCTTGTAACCAGCTTTCCGAGTCAAACCTGGGAATCATCTGGAGCTGTCTCCAAAGCCACCACCATTCAGAACATCAGACACTGTGGGGAAAAAAATATGCATTTTAGCATTTATCCTATGGTACTTGCCTTAGCCAGAAAAATTGACTATGATTAAGAAGATGCTTAAGCACGAAAACAAGTTATCTGAATATCTATCTTCAAAAGGCATGTCACTGAGAAACAAATTCTATTCAAATCCATTGAAAAAGCAAGTTCTCAGCTGGCTGGAAGATGGGGTTATTTGCTGGTTTTCATTGCTTGGGGGATAAGCTGACTGAAATGGTGAACTCTTTTCATGTTGCCTTTTCTGAGGGATCCTAACGTAAGAATGAAAAATAAATGCCATCCTGAGTGTCAGGAATTGAGTAGTGATAGATAATTTTGTTTTCTCATTTCTGTTCCTAGAGCTCTGTTCAACAAACAGTGCGTGGAATTAATTCCTCCCAGCAGTTTCTTGTATTTTTTTAAATGAATTATGATTTTATATACTAGACCATTAGCTGTCACCACACCACTCTGAGCACACAGGCTGTGAAATTCCTATGGTGCTTGTCACAGGTTGTGCACTCAGAGTTGTACTCCATCCTTAATGGTTCACAATTGTATGAAATTAATCTCATATGAAACTTGACCTAGATTATTTTCTCCCCTACACATCTCTCCTGCTTTACTCAGGGCAGACATTCTGACAAAGCTGTATACTTTGACTTGTTTATCTACTTTACATGGCAGATTTACCAGGTGAGAAGTGTTAAAGGATTTATTTTTCAGTTAGCAGCTCCTGATAATAATGATAATAATTATTATTATTATTATTATCTTACAATTACTCCTCCTCCTTGTTAATAAGACAAATCATGTTAGGTGCCCACTGTGCGCTTTGCATTGTCAGAGAAGACCTGGTCTAGAGACGCACCAGCCTTGCCTACATGTCTAGGCACAACTCCTCAAACTGGCTGTGGACTCAAACTTGTTAATTTCTGCAAGACCAGACCAATACTGGACAAACAGGGCTGACTGTTTCTTATCATAGCTAAGAAAAGGTAAGTAGCAACCACCAAAAGCCTAGTAAAGCAAAGGTACAGTTTGTAGCCTTGATATTATTAACAAACAATAATAAATGAGGGAACAAAGCACAGTTTTCACACAGGTTAATCACAGTTCACTTTTCTGTCTGTTAAGAGAAACCAGTTGCTGAAGTGAAGTTAGATGATTCATGCCAGCCAGTACATGGCAAAAGGAATCCTCTTCTGATGAGAAGAGGTTCTCTCTGCCTGAGAATGATCTATGCTTAACTTGCATCTTTGTCAGAAATATGTGCAGTGTAACCATTGTTACTCTTGTCAATTTAAACTGATCTTCACCAACATCCTAGGGAAAACAAGACCACAGCAGCATTTTAGTTCTTTCCCACAAAAATGAAACAAAATGACATAAAACAAAATAAAACAAAGCTACTTTTAGCAGGAAAGGTAATGCCTAAGAAGTTAATGGAATGAAAAGTTATATCCTTAAAAATAAGAGCAGACTACTTGCATCCCTACATTCATATGCATCTTTTGCATTGGATCCTAGAAGGCCAAAAGCCCAAACATTAGAAATGTAGAGAAAATAATATATTTTTTAAGCAAGTCCTGAGAATGGAGCACCCCATACTTGCATTGCTCCAGATCTAGACAACCACACTGTCACAGAAGTTACACCAGAGTAAAACAAGAGAAACAGCAGTGAAACAACCCAAGAATCCTCCCAGGTAATTCCTTCTTTTTTCTTTTCCAGTTGCAAAATTAGTGCCAGCCACCAGGGATCAGTGCTGTAATTAGCCTTGAAGTACTGCACTGAAAAGTAAATGCTTTAGCAAGCCAAACGGTGTTCTGAAACTTTAACAAAATACTTGAAGGAAATGAAAAATGGTGTCCCAACCCATGCAAAAAAAGCACCCTGTAGTTGAAATAAGCATTAAAAAATGAAGATGAGGAATCAACATCAAAGTTTATGGCACCAGAAGTGCCAGCTCTAACAACACGGATATCAAAGTCCAGTTTAGAAACATCTGATCTGAAAGATACCTCAGCTAAACAAACCCCACAGGCCTCATCAAAATCCTGAAAAAAGAAACAGAAATGACAACAGACAAAAGAGAAGGAGGAGTTCACATAGATGTAATGGATCACACAGCACAAGAATCCATACAGGTAAAATGTCCAGAAAAAGGCACTGCTAAAGCAGAATTGCACACACCACCTGACACATGGGAAGCAAAAGAAAAGCGAGCAGCAGAAAACACACAAATGTTAATAATTCAGAAAAAAAAAATCTGGGATATTTGGGGTGGGGTCGGGCCAAGGTCTGTAGAACTATGAAAGCTTAGGAAGGAATCTCTGGGGGAAGTTCCAGAAGGTATGAAACCTGCTTACATATCAGATAACGGCTCTGCTAATAAAACTGAAAATACTGGACATTTTAAATTGCCCAAACATTGTTTCACATCTCCTTCTAGGAGGTTAAGAGTAGGTCAGGAACTAAATTTTTTCTTATGCAGAAACAGAGGAAACTCCTGCTACTCTTTGAAAGAGTGTTGGATCTAGAATTCTTTCTGTCTGCAAGGGTCACAGAGCCTCTACAAATACCATATTTAGAATTTCTGATCTGGGTTTGTCCAGAGATGATATTGGTTCTTCTAAAATTGAATGCCATTCTGCATTACCAAAAAGGGATACATCTACTAAATATCAAACGAACATTCCTGAATCTGAATCAAAATAATAATCTCTTGCTGATATGAATCTTTCTGCAACAGACTTCAAAATTTTAAATGAAGATGGTTCTTCAGAGCAGAAAATCTGAAGCCAAGAGGGAAAACACCAGCTCCTGAAATATCTGTGGGTAACACAGAATGTACAGTTAAAATATATAAATTCTGAAACCCAAACTTTAGAATTTCTTGCTATAAGGGGAAACTGTCAGAAAGTGACATTAGTTCTAAAGTGGAATCTGAAACTTCCTAGGGAAAAAAAAAATCAAGTTCTGCTGATGAAGATATTAGTCAAATAACAGGTATTAAATTCCCCAAAGGAAGAGATTCTGTTGAACTGAGAAGCCCTGAAGTAGGAACCAACGGATCATTATTTGTGGATGGAAGAAAGATTAAACTGGAAGGTCTTCAAGGGAAAATTAAATGCCCAAATTCCAGGACCCAAAGTTTGGTATCTCCCTACGAAAAGGGAAAGGGACAGAGCCTGAGATCATCTCTCTAAAACCAGAAGTGAAGCTACCCCAGCTAAAAATGACATCAGAAATTTCTGTGCGAGTTCCAGCATCAGAACTTAAATTTGGTATGTCAGATCCTGGATAAGAGGCAACTGTTGATCACCTGAGGAGAAGAGAATGAAATTAAAAGGAGACATGAGAGAAAAGCTGAAGAAGTTCAGACCAAAGAACATCAGGGATATTTTTATATGCCAAAATATACAGAATATCTATACTGGTCTGGACATCCTTAAAATGTGTATGTGTGGGAAGGGGGGGTGGGAGAAGGTTAAGGCTGATGTTGAAAGAAGTCTGGAAAAGCCTCACGTAGGCATTGCCTCTGCCAAAATACAAACTGAGATAAATATTCCTTAAAATGCCTTTCCTATTGCCCTGTGCCACCACTAAAACTACAAATGGAAAAGGAGGGATTCCAAAATTAAAAGACTTTGTGAAGAGTTCTGGTGTTAGCCTGTCAGAGACAGGAGGAAATGTTTAATTACCTGCAAAGTGAACAGGGATTAGAGTGAATATTCCAAAACCTGAAATCTGTGCAGATTCAGTTAAGGACTCTGCTGAAGGACAAAAATGCATACTTCAGATTTCACGGTGTCTTCAGCTGAATTGCCTAAAGCAAAAATAAGTGTTTCAGAAACTGACCTACCCAGCTGTTTACTAAAATAGCTCCCTACATGTGATCCAAATCTCCAAGAGCACAAAGTCAAATCACTGGATAGAAAGGTCCTGGAAGTAGAAAGCTCTACTGGGTTAGACACTTCGGGAGTAGAATTTAAATGATCATCACTGAAATTACTGTGGGTGGAAAATAGGAAAAAATAGGTGTTGGTCTTCTAAAGGAAGAGCTGGACATTTAAGGTCAAGAGGCAGCAATTAAAAAGGGAAAGATTATGGGTGCAATGAAAATTATAAAATATAGGCAAGGAAGTTGATTGAAAAGGCCTAGGTATGAATGGTCTACAGCAAAGGGATCAGAAGATGCTGCTTATGTTACAGCTAAGCTGGAAGATGTAATGGTAGAAGTTTCGGAAGTGCAAATGGATGTGAAAAGTACTGGAGTAGATCCTGAAATATAATTTCAAGTGGAAAGTGTTGAAAAGGACATGTCTGCAGGAGTGGAAAAGCATGTAGCAGACCACAAGAAAGCTTATCACCTAGAGAAACAACAGACAGCAAAAAATTTGAAGTTGAGGGGACCCCATCTAATGTTCCAGTTTCTCAAACTGTTGTTACTTCTTCAGCAAGAACTGAACTGATCTTATTGGAAGAAAAAAAGGGTAGTTAATCAAATATTCCTGGAGATATGACTGAATGAGGGTTGTCTTCTATCAGTCTCCAATGAAAAGAAAATAATAAGCTACCCATACAGAAAAATAAACCCTGTGGTTTTAATTTTCTAGGATCTGAAAATGAAGCAAAGCCTAAACCTGACATTTTTGAACACTGTGTTGTTACATTTACCACATATAAATTCTCAAGTATATGGATGTGTTACACTATGCACTAAGAACTATATTGATTTGTTCATACCTGCCCAAAAGTAAAAAAATCACCACTACTATCTGCTGAAATGTCCTCATAATGACAGCACAGTTTCTAGATGCTGTTGGAATGGTTACAAACAGACCTGAATCTTTTCACCCATTACAAACCTGAGTTTTATGGATGGATATGTGCAGATGTGCCTCTTTTTGTGTCCTGTATTGTCTTTCCCCATATTCTTTTAATTAATACAAGGAAAGAAGACACAGAAAAACATTTAGAAATTGGCTTGAAAAGGAAGTGTATTTGGTTGTCAGACAACCTCTAACTTGATGCATTCTTCATTCTTACATCGTTGAGGTAGGGCCCAATATTTTAATGAGAACTGCTGGTGGCCTCTGCTCCTCACATTCTCTCTGAAGAATCTATTGGCATAAATATTAGACATGTATCGTTTATTTGGATCATGCAACATTTCTCTGAAGTTGTTCCCTAAGTTTACATGTCATTGTTCAATAGACCCAAAATGACCATGTCAGACAGAAATGGCACACACCGGAACTGAGGAAGAGAATCATGATCAAATCAGGAAACAGAGGCCAAGGAAATGCAAGGTGTGTAAGGAGGGACATGCCATTCTAGCATCAGTTCACGCCTGCTCACAAGGCAACCTCCATGAGAAGCTTGCCCAGAAACTCTGCCCCACCAAGCAACTTATTCAGCACTTGCAAATTTGAGAATTTTTCTTCTTACCCTTACTCCTGCAAAATTTACTGCCCAATCTTTTTGCTGATTACAGTATAAATGTAGCTTCGAGTGCCACCTAGAGGAGCACATACAAGGAAAATATTTCTGTTGGTCAAGCATGTAACGTCTCAAAAATAATTTTAAAGTGACACACTATTCACATGTACTTATTGCTGGACACTATGAAAAATCTGTCCAGAGGTTGTTCCTGAATATGATTATTAATACAGCACATGATCAGTTGTATTTGTTGGTATGGGATAATAAACCTGTGAAACAGAGTTAATGAAAACCAGCTGGGGGGTGTGTGTGTTTCTACTTTGCCAGACATCTTAATTTTAGTGAATGGAAATCTCAAAATACTAAGCAGAATCTGGAGAGGAAATGGGGGAGGAGAGCACTAAAAGGAACTCCATCTCCTCAGTAGGTTTGCATGTATGTAGATACTCATCAAATTTCAGTGTTATCTGTAGATATAAGTACATGCCTTAAAAAAATCTGCCTTAATCAAAATGCTTGTTGGTTTGTAAAGATTAATATATCATCCCCTGCACTTGCTCAGGGGTGGAGACTGCCAGGGCTGACTGCAGTGAGGGAAGGGATGCTATGGCTTGGCGTAACAGCATGGTGGTAGGACAGGGTCCAATCTCCCAGTGCGGGGATGCTCTCGGGGCCCTTACAGATATTAGTTTATCCAGTGATGTGAAACTGACCCCTGGAAGCCACTAGTTGAGGAAAAATGAGTCCTGTATTTAGATACTACAATGCAAGGTAGTGCAGTGCTACCCAGTGAAGAGTCATCAAGGATTTACATACTTGTAGAGGTGGATTTGGACGGATGTAGTTTGTCCAGGGGAGCCTGCTATGAAATAATATTGGGTTATCTGAACGTCAGCCCCCAACAGGCTGCTGACATGTGCTAGTGGTTGAAAATGGAGGTTCAGCTGCACTGTAGTTTGGAAATATGTGTTGTCATGGAAAGCGTATCACTTGGGGTGAACTCAGAGTTAAAGTATGCATTAAGATTCCTGAATAGAAAAAATACAAAAATAGTTTGGTTTTGAGGTCAGGTTTATAGGTGAAGTGAGTCAGTTCCTCAGTGGATATTAAGTGACATCCCCAATGGATTTAAGGAACATTTGCTAACATTGGGTTGATGTTATTGTTGTGTCTTCAACTGCAGGGTTTCTTTTCTCTTTGGGTGAATTTTACCTGGGAGGTGAAATTTTGTTTTGAAACCTATGAGTAGTACAAGTTGGACTGATCATAGTTTTGTTGAAGCATGCCTACAGGCTCCTAAAGGTCTTGCTAGAGATGATTTACTGTCTTGGAAAAGATATATATAAAAGGGACAAAAAAAGGATTGCTGGAGTTGTCCTTTCACTGTTGAGGAGCATTAATCTTTAAAAAAGGATTGATGATCTGATCAGGCAAGAGAAAAAACATTAATCAGCTGGGGTGAAAATGTGTTGGTTGTGTGCATGTGTTTTGATGCATCAATAAATAAGCCAAATATTCTGAACCTGAGATGCTGAGCATTGTAAACTTGCACTCCTAAAGGCTGCTGAATGCCACCTGAAATCAGGAGGTAATGAGGTTGACAGCAGCCCATGTCCCTTTCTGGATGACTTCCTCCATTAGGGTACACCAGAACTGGCACCCCTACCATGAACACCATGGTGGCCAGCACGAAGGGCTGGGCGGAGAAGGAAGAAGTGACTGTTGCTTTGGCTTGCAGATTAACATTGTAGTTTTAATGCCACATCCCCAGCCACCTTCTGTCATTGTCAGCCTCGGTGAGGACTGGAAAAGTTCACAAAGCCTGCCCTGCTCCCCCTGCTCTCTTGCTTCTAGGAAAGATATTTCACGTGGAAAGGGAAGAGCCATTTCTACCCTCTGACGCCTCGTAAGGCTATGTAGCTTAAGCCATTATCTGCCTCTCTTTTAAAGTTCAGTTTTAAAGGATTAATATTAGAATACTTAACATCAACATGAGTAGAGACCTGTCAAGGTCTTGTTCTAACTTCCACTCCCCATTGCCCATAGTATAACTCATGAAAGTCTTTCCCTCTGAAAATAATGGGAAGATCTCCGTTAGTCCTATCTCTATGTGGGGAAGAAAAGCCCCAACTCCCATTAATGTCAGTGGAAATCATTAGAGGTCATGGTAGTCACTATCACTGTATTAAATATGAGCATTGCTACTGCTCTTGCAACAATAAATATTAATGTTTGTAATGCCACAAGTTGCTTGGTTTGTGAATTTTAACATGGCCAGTTGAGCTCCCTAAAGGTGAATGACTCTGCAGAACCCATAACAATCTAAAGTCTTTTCTTTCTGGTAATTTAGAAAAACAATCTTGCTCTGCTGCTGTAGCAGTTGGTTTTCAAGACTTTCATTACCTACAGAGAAATCATGTTTGACACAATACTGTAGTTATTGAGAACACTGGTTATATTACACAGTGCACGTAATATATCAAATTCCACATATCCCTCAATGTAGACAAGATAATTTCTTAATCTTTTTCTGAGTCATGCTGGACAGCTACATCATTGGTAGAGGCCACCAGAATTACAGTGGACAGCGCAAAAATACAATAGAATAGAACTTTTTTATATATCAAACAACTTTTTTTTTTTTCCTGTAGGTAGGTTATTTGATGATTTTAGCACTGTTGTATCATCTATTGAACCACCTGGTACCTACTGTTGGTAGCAACAGGATGCTGGAAAAAATAATACTCTAGTTTTGAACCAATTTTCTCTCATTCCTAAAGACACTCTCTACTTGGAAATAAAAATGTGCTCCGTTTTGGTCATTATTTTCATATGTACACCTTATGTAGCAGTAGCTCTGTTCTTTGGGGGAGAAACACACTTCAAGTTGCATGGAAATGTATAGGAAGACAAACATGACAAGTGTTATTGATGGCGACTTCATTCATGCTGACATCTCCATGCTTCTAATTGCCCCGACTCTCCTTTTCTTAGGAGATAGAGGAAGGGTATGTAACATAGTAAAGTATCCTCATCCATGAGGACATTGCTTTCATTGAAGTGGTAGATTTTACCAAATAAGGCTGCTGCTGGAATGAAGAAAATTCTGTTACCTGTGCCGCAGACTATAATTCACATGTGATGGGATGAGGGTGGGCATGGGTGGGGGTGGGTCACAATCTGAATGATGCTTAAGGAAGAGTAGGACCATCATTTTTTCCTTGAAAGACTGAATTCCTCATCAAGAAATGCAGTGCGTGTCTAATCCATTACAGATTTATTAAGAATCCCCCTAAGAATATTCAGAATTAGATTAAAATTAATTCATTATTCATTAGTAAAAATGCTTAGATTTGGAAAGTGTGGTTTGGATTAATGTGCAAAGATATCAAAATAGAACTCTCGGTTAAGCAATCTGCTAAATTGCTGCAGTAAGGAGATCGTCACCTGTCTGCGTGCAGTTTTCTGCAGTTATCTGGAGGTAATTGCATCCCAGCTGCTTTGAGTTCTTTGCTGATATCTTATGTTTTATATGGCCTATAAGGTAGTTTTCTTCAAAAAGCAGTCTCCTTTCCACTTTACCGGTCATGTGCTCACACAAAGCAAACACATCTGATACTGGTTAATATTTAAGAGCTCAGGGCTTTGTTTTGTGCAGAGTTCAGAGGTGAGCAAGGCAACTCCTTCTTGCTGAGACTTATGTGCTGCTTGAGGCACCTCCTGTGGTGCTAGAAGCATCTGTTGTCTGGTTTTAATGATATTCTTTATAACACCCCTATATGCGTCTGTATGCCTAGGGCCCTTCTCTCTCCCCGGTCCCCACTTTCACTATGGCCTATCTCTGGCTAAAGTGGTATTGTCTGGTTGTCAAAACTTCACTGGCCTAAGTGTGCTGAGATAGGCACTGTGGTTTTGAAGTCCCCTTGCACGGGCTTAGATGATCAAGACTTGGTGATTTTTGCCCACAATAGGTTCAGAGTCTTCTCTCTTTCCTTTCCTTTTTTAAATGAAAAGTTTCTGATGTTTTACCATCTGTGTTAATTTTCTTAGTTTGCCACTGCTGGAGGATTGCCATTTCTATGGCAAAGTCCCATTTTCCCCATCTAGCAAACCACTTATCTGTTTTTTTTTTTTCAAAATAAAAGAGGAAAAATGTTTCAGTTTTCAGGAAACCTTGGAAATTCTCCCCCTGCCCCTTGTTATTTGAGAGTAGAGGGAGATCATTAGACTATTTTAGCTTGTACTCGCTCATTTGGATTTCCAGCCACCAGTTTTAGGAAT
Organism: Phalacrocorax aristotelis; assembly: GCF_949628215.1. Taxonomy (NCBI): domain Eukaryota; kingdom Metazoa; phylum Chordata; class Aves; order Suliformes; family Phalacrocoracidae; genus Phalacrocorax; species Phalacrocorax aristotelis. The sequence goes on along the minus strand of NC_134284.1, from coordinate 31,017,183 downwards.
TTGTCATTGCTTTTGTGCTGCTGTTCTGATCTTTTCTGGTCTCCTGACTTTCCCTCAGGGTTTAATAAAACTTACAGCTTAATATTTTCTCAACTTCTTTGATGCCTTTAACAATCACTTTTAAGGCATAAGGATATAATAATCATCTTCAATTCTATTTTGTTCCTTTTATAGTGTTCCAGGAATAAATGGATATGGTCTTGTAAGAATGTTTATATGGAGTTGGTAAGTTTATTGAAACCTATTTTGACTCAAAAGTAGGATTTCCTTTGCTGGATATGCTTCTCCCAGGCTATGTGAGCAATTGCTCTCTTTTAGGCCTAAATTCTGCAAGGGTTTATGCATGTGTTTAATTTTACAAATTGATCTCACTGGGACTGTCCCTGCACAAGCTTTTGAGGAATCAAAGCTTAACCAGCTTTCTGATGCTGTGTCCTTCCCTTTGTGCAAATCCTCTCTACTATGAGGTGATCTAGCAGTGCCTTTAAGGAGATACCCACCCTCTCAGCTCTTTAAAGTGTGCTACAGGACAGACATCTGAAGATACCCGTCTTGTGTTCCCTGAGGAGCAGAGGTGGGCCTACTGGCTTTCTAGGAGTCCACCTCAGAACATGGGGCTGCATGCTGTGCTCCTGCGGTCCAGAGTTACTGATCAATAAATTACAAGAGTAGGAGGAGTCTGCTGTGGGAAACTCCTACTCAGTGCATGATATTTGACAGACGTGGTGTGCAACAGGTTCTACTCCTTGAGGGCACGTGAGATTGATCCTTAGAATGAAAAAAGGAATTTGGATCTACAGATGGTGAAGTCATCCTGGAGCAGAAGAAACCATGTATGAATGAGACTAGGGCTCTCTGTTATGACCTAGGGAAGCATCTTGCACAAGACTGGGAGGATTCCTAAGATAGAGAGGTATCAGCTGGAAAGGATGAGATGAGCCAGGAGAGGTGAAGGGGTTGTGATGAGGAAGGACTTGTAACACCTGGACTTGAAAGCTGGCATAGGATGACCAATGGAGCATGCACAAGGATTCACCTCCCCTCACTGACACCCTGAACTGAAGAGCTGGCTCTGGGTAGATGGTCACTGTTCTTTTTAGCCAGAAGAAAGACTGTGATGCGATGCTTCTGCTTGAGAGAGCAGAAAGGTAATTATTTTCCTGTTGTACACATCGAAGGAGATCCCAGTCGTTTTGTGGTTTACTAGAGGGGTAAGGACCAAGTTCCTTGATCACTTGAAGGGATTTAAACCCTCCATCTGTAAGAGATGGGAGCAATGAGTGAAGAATCTGGCCTGTGTGTCTTTGTCAACTTCCAGCCTTGGGATAACTATCTGTAGGTCTGCTTTATTTTCTTTTTTTTTTCTTTTTAGGAGGGAAGTGCATGATAAGGTAGAGGATAAAGAAAATGTTAATGCTTTCCAAATATGGATTTGGAACAAGTCAAGTGCTGTCTATACAATAAAAATAGTGTTTAGATTTCTCCTTCTCATTCGATTGCAAGCTGTGGCTGTGTACCCCTGCACAGCTATTGCAACCTCAGTATCACAGTGGATTACCTTAAAGATGAAAATATACTTTTCCAAATTAAATCAATCATGAAAACATGGCATCTTCTGGGGATGCTTTCAGCCATTCCTCAGCATTAAAATCTTGAATGCGGCAAGCTTTTTCAAGTGTGCACAGAATTCTGTTTCTTCTTTGGACGCTGTTAGAAGTGGGTGCTTAACTTCTGCAGCATGGGAGTAGTCTTGTCTCATTAATTTTTAGCCCACTTCTACTTCACATGCACAGAAATAACGGGCCATAGAAAAGTGATGAATAGCTTGCTTTCTCAGAATATATCCCTTGAGTTTCTGGAGCTGTTCATTTCTGTACCAATGATAGATCTTGAGCTCTTGCTTTCTGTGTAAGAAGTAAGATTATTATTATGGGAAAATGACAGTAACTGATGAATAGGTAACTTTATCAAGATTGTTTTCATCATGCTGCTATGATGAAGAATAATCTGTAATTAGAAAGCTGTGTTGAAGTTTTTAGTCTGGAATCATTCCACATCTTCTCTGACAGGCAGGCTTATTAATGTCTTAATTTCAGTTTTGTGATTGCCCCTTGCTAAATCTTTGCCATGCTGTGCAGTACTTAGTCTGATAATTTATTTATGTTCTCCTTGTCAGTTAGGAGATGACAAAAGACAAGAGTGTGAATTCAGTAAACTTCAGAACCCTGAAAAGGTTAAAATCCTTTATCTCCATTTAGATACATTTTGGAATCCCTTTGGAACTTAAGTATTAGATTTAATTTTTTTTTTTTTTTCAATTTTAGAAATGCTTGAAACTTGATGAGCATTGTAAAATACTTCACCAAAATGTATTGGCTATTGGAGGTTTCATGTCGTCATCAGTAGTGAAAGATTTAAATATATTTTGGCATCTAAACTGTCACCATCAACTATCCCTGTTAGAGACTTCAAATTTCCTTAGGTAATTATTTGAGGCTGTTTACAAGATTAGGAAAGCAATGCTTTTGCTTGGTTTACATGTAAGTTTGTTCTCTAAGATTTTCCCTTTTTAAATGATGGCACCTAGAAACTTGTTTTTCCAATAGAGCTCTGGTGAAGGCCACAGCAGAGCTGGGAAGTAACATTTCTCTGTAAGTCGTGCTTGTTCCTCCACCCTTTTGACACAGGCTCCTGGCAATCCTGCCGGGTGGCAGATTCCTCTTCTGCAGCTTGCTTCCTTGTGGGGGATGTGCTGCTCCCTTTCTGCTCTCCAACAGCAGGTGGGGATGCTCCATTTGCAGAACAGATCCTCTCTACTGTCTCAAAATGTTACAAAGAATTAATTGTACAGTTTTTTAGACTTCAGACAAAAATGCCAGCCCCCATCCCAAAGAATCTGATGCTTATCAAATATCATCTCAGCTTATCTGAGCTCTGCTGGGTATGTACTTTGAACCAGAAACATGACAATTTAGAAATTACAGCCTGGAGAAACCCTTGGGTTTTTATTTTTTTTCGACTTCCATTACTCTGAAGTAATTGTGTGGTGGATAGTCATGGCTGCAGCTGGCCAGGGGAGTCAGGAAGCTGCACTTCTCCCAGGGAGTGTCACCATACATTTTCCAATGCCACCTTTCACGTTTGTTGCAGTTATTGCTGCCTTGTTGCTGGATATCCTGGAGGATGAAGTGACTGGCACCACAGGCTGAATCCTTTTTCCACATTAGTCGTAATGAACTCATCTTGGGGGTGACAGGCAGTGTTAGGATTGCAATTACGGGAGGGTCAGAGTTTAAATGGTCAAAAGTGGTAGGGAATGAGGGTGTGCATGTGGCTATGGAGGGTACTGACTTGCATAACAGGTGTTTGCAGGCTAAGCTAAAAGGCTTCCTGGAGATGTTTCTAGTGAAGTTGGTGCTGATGCTGACAGGATCATCTATGGCTCTGAGACCGCCCTTGGATCTGAAGAATGGATTAGGCTTGCAATAGACAACCTGTTCATCAAGCAGAACTGGGTTTTGATATATTAGAGGTTGTCTTCTGTGTTGGGGTTTGCCCCAGCCCCCCTATCCCTGTGTTGCTCGCTTGTTTTTCACATACACTGAAGCCTGAGCCTCTGTACCAGAACAGCAGTGTGTTTGGTCTTTGCTGACACAGAAAGTCATTTATCTTCTTGTGACGTGCTGTGCAGAGCAAAGGGTTTCAAGCAGACAGGGCTTCTGGTTTCTGGAAAATAAGCCAACAAACTCCACTTTGCAAGATTACCATTTCCTCTTACTATTTTTGGAAGTGTTTATTTTACAGCCCCGAAATTAATCTCAGGAATGCCAAGCAACACTCTAAAGAAGGAGGGGGTGATGGGGCCTGGGGAGGAGGGAACTAAAGGAGAGCCTATGTCACTGAGTTTTCTTCATGTAATTGATTTTGTTCTTTAATCACAAAAAACAGTCATCAGGCTCTGAAATAACTGTCATTGCAGTGCACCCTCTTCTCTTCTGATTTCTGCCATTTTTGGCAAATAGTGCATACAGTACAAAGGCTCTTGCAGAGTTATTAATCATGTTTGGCAGCCAGGCTGCACTAATCTTCTGTCCGGAAGCACAGAACAGTACTAACTTGTGTGTTTTGAGATGTAGCGATTAAAGCTCTTTATACCTTTCTTGCTGCAATGAGAACCGCAGGAAAAAAGGATGACCGTGGAAAAAGAAGAACTCAGCCCTTCTTCCCTGCCTCCAGCCCCACTCTATACTGTGCTGGGACCAGAGCTGGGGCCAAATTTAACTGGTGAGGTTGTAGCTGTGATGGTGTAATGCAGCTTTCACATACCAGGTGGATGGGAAAGGCAAAGGCAAGACTTTATACACCTTGCCTATGGGACCCAGTGACTTAGGAAAGGGGAAAGATTGAGAACTTTCCTTGCCTGGTTCCCATCAGGAATTTTGAAACTAAGTTCCCAGTTGAAGGAGGATAACTTGATGGTAAAGGGATCAAAGCCTCTTTCTTTCTCTCTAGCCTGGTGGCAACACCCTTCCTGCCTACATCTGTAATACACCAAGCATGGAAAAGTGGTGTCAGTAATTCAGATCTTGCAGCCAGCAGAAATTGGCTGCATGTGTGTGCCTTATCCTGTCAATCAGATCAGGAACAGTGTGGCCAGCGGAAGCAGGGAAGTGATCGTGGCAGTGGTGAGGCCACACCTTGAATATTGTGTTCAGTTTTGGGCCCCTCAGTACAAGAGGGACACTGAGTTGCTGGATCGAGAAGGGCAACAAAGCTGGGGAACGGTCTGGAGAGCCGGTCTTATGAGGAGAGGTTGAGGGAACTGGGGTTGTTTAGCCTGGAGAAGAGGAGGCTGAGGGGAGACCGTATCACTCTCTACAACTACCTGACAGGAGGTTGTAACGAGGTGGGTGTTGGTCTCTTCTCCCAAGTTACTAGTGACAGAATAAGAGGAAACAGCTTCAAGCTGTGTCAGGGGAGGGTTAGATTGGATATTAGGAAAAATTTCTTTACTGAAAGAGTGTTGAGGCATTGGAACAGGCTGCCCAGAGAGGTGGTGGAGTCACCATCTCTGGAGGTATTTAAAAGACGTGTAGACGTGGCACTTCAGGGCATGTTTTAGGAGACATGGTGGTGTTGGCTTGACAATGGGACTTGATGATCCTAGAGGTCTTTTTCAGCCTTAATGATTCTATGATTCACAAATGTCAGGCTAACAGTTCACCTACAAATAAAGTCATTGCTTTGACTATGAACACAGTCAAGCTTCAGCTGTACTTGAAGTTCAAATACTAACATATATTATCTCTTCTGTATTTGACAAATGGTTCCTATCTGTACGGCATGGAGAAGCTGACTGCCAGCTCTGAAAAGACATGCAGTGTCTTAAATCTGTTTGCAGATTTTTGGTCTAATTCTATGACCCAAAATGCTGGGAACAGAAACCAGATCTATGATTACAAAAGGTCAAATTTCTTGTGGCAGATGCACCTGTAGTGATTTTTCACTTCATTGATGGCAAGTACATAAATGCTGTGTTGGTTACATGGAGCAGTAGAGTGGTACAGGATGCTTTTGGGCACGAATAGTACGATCCACCCATCAGCTCTATTATTTTCAGTCATTCCTTTATTCATATACAGTGTCACAGTTCTGTTAGGAACTTCCTGAGCAAGTGGATTTAAAAGCAGACTTTCAGTTTGCCAAATAATTTAAATGAAAGCTAATGGTGTTTATCACTTCTTGTTTAGTGGAAATTGTGGTCTAGGTAAAGGTACTTCTGACCAAGAGTGTTTGGCTTCTTACTAATGGTAGAGAGTTTCTTAAAGAGTGTTAGTAATTTGTTCTAGGTCTGCCTAATCCATTTACAAGAGAGTTAATTCACTTCTCTTTTTTTAAAATTCAGAAGTTACTATGAAAGTAATAAATCAATGTGAGCCCCTTATATTACCTCACAAAGAGAAGCTGAGGGTTTCAGGAAAACCAGTAAGATATGAGCACAGTTTGTCCCAGAAGAAATATTCTTCTTTTTCCTGGCTGAGAATTTATGGATGCTAAAGTTCATAATCTTCCTGCAGTTAAGGAAGGCCAGCACCAGTGACTGTTCAAGGTCTTATTTTCTTCATGTGGTATGTAGAGGCAAGGGCATCTACTGCTGCAGAGAGAGCTCGGTTCTGCAGCCCTCCTGGGCACCAAGCACAGAACAGACCTTGTGAAAGCAAAGAGAAGTCCCATAGCATGTTAGGAAGGATTTAAGTGATGAAACCTTGCTTGGCTGAATCCCAAGCAGAGATAGAAAATGTAAAGAGTCCTTTGCTAAGATCTTTTAAATATTCTAGAACAATTTTAATTGTATTGGTTTAAGATGCATGTAGGTACTTGCTGAAATTACAAAGAGTGCCTGAACAGGGTAACATTCTCGAGCTGACCCTGCTTGAACAACAGCATTGGATGAGATGGTCTCAAGAGCTGCCTTCCAGCCTCATCCTTCTGTGATCTTGTAGTTCTGTAACAGCAGAGAATGTGAGCTACAAAGTGCATTAGACCACCTGCTTCCATCATAAATATGGAAAAGCCACTGAAAATTCAGAAGAAGGGCTAAGAAAACAACTTAATGCTTCAAGAAGTGTGGTCTGTCTTCCTTTCTTCAGTCTGAGCTCGTATTCCATTCAGTTACCTTCTGAGATTTTTCAACACAGTAAGAAATGACACAGGCAGCAGACTTGTTTTCATGGACTGCTTTTATAATGGCTTTACACTGTATTAATTTACTGCCCTAAAAACATAATAGAACAGTAATGACTCAGTGATCTGCAGTGGAAATTGAAAGAGATTAAATTCCCTTTTTTGCTGTACAGGATGACATTGCTTATTGCATAACACAACACAGAAATAGGTCTGAGGAACCTCTTGAATTTTGTGTTACACACAGTGAAACTAGTGTGCGTGAGATACAAAGAGATCCAGTCTTAATCTTAGGAGCTGAAAAACCTCCTCTGGAACAGCCCATATTTTTAATAACAAGGCCTTTTCAAGTAAGAAATGATTTAATGAAAACCAGAATAATTCATGAAATCACATTGATTTCATTGTCCTCCTAAAGATTCGTAGGAGTTTTGGCATAAATTTAGTTTGTATTGCAGATATTTTTCTGGGATTGATTTATTATTTTATTTAGTTTCCTGTAGTTTCTGTCATGCTTTTGTCCTCTGAGTACTTTTTTTGGTTTTTGGGTTTTTTTTTTCCTATCCCATTAAACCTGATGGAAAGGTTCTGTTTTGAACCAAAATTGTATTTACAGTTTCCATCTATTCCTCATCTTTCTTTAGGAGTGGTCTATGCTCCATAGATCAGGATTGAAAGAGATTTTCTAATTATGACTTTTTTGGGGGGCAGCATCGAATTTGTTTTTCATCTGTGCCCACCTGTTATACAGAGTATCGTGAGGTGTCACTGGGGATTTGTATGCCAACATCAGATCTAAATTTTCAGTTGCTGAGCATTGGCCTTGGATTTATTGGTATTATTGACTGGACCGGATGTTACCACTGATAAAATAATGTAGTCTGCCACTGATAACGTGCAGCAAAGTGCATCATTGCTTAGAGCACCGAAGGGGTCTGTACAATTGCTTTTCTTGTGGATGCTATCCCATTCTCCATTCCCAAGCAACCCTGGCCCATTTAGATGCACAAGCAGGTCTACAGCAATGCTGAAACCTTGCTCCACTTTATGCAGGAACAGACACTGCCAAGTCCCAGGGTTCGCATTTATCTGATGGGTTAATGTTGGAGGTGCATTTCCTAATATCTGGGGCAACATCTGGGGTAAGCTGTTTCTGGACAGCCTCACCAGCTTGCTCTGAATTTTAAGATGAAATTGTGGGGTCATGTCAACAAGCTGAAGTGTGTGTTTGTGTGTATTTTGGTGAAGAAATTGTGAAGGTTCACCAACTTCATTATCATGTAATGCAGGGGAAGGTGAGAAGGACTAAAATTGGCTTTCCTGTGCCTTATGTTTCACCCCTTCTGGTCGCGATCTGCATGCCTTTCCATAAAGTTTAGGAAGAAAAATGTGGTTTGGTTTCCCCCAAAACTTGGTGTTTGCCCAGTGGGGTAAATGCTTGTGTCTGAGGGTGGGGAAGAGGGGAAGCAAATTGTTCACAAAGTCCTCAGTTAAAGCTCGACCAGCTGAACCTGTAAGGGTTAGAGAAGGTGAGAGTATGTGCTTGACAACAGTGCAAAGTTAAATTTTGTCTCTTTTTCCTTAATCAAACAAACCAGAGGAGTTCCAGTGGATGGGCAGAAAGCATAACTGATGCAGAAGCCTCTGTTTCTAATGAGGGGATGAGTTTCAGGCTAAATGCTGTTTTTTACTTCCCTGAAGTTGTGCTACTAATTTAATATTTTGCACTGCTGCTCCATTTGTATGCCAGTATATCTTAAACTGCAGTCATGAGATGTTAAATTCTTTTAGCCAGTATTTTTTTTTCCATTTTATAGAGTATTTTTATAATATGTTGAAGCAGAAGTAGCTTCACCTGTCTAAAACTTCTGAGCTCAAAAAGATGAAACTCATAGTGGGATTCCCTGGTGAGAAGCCTGCTTTGAAGAAAGGTGAAGTGGGACTGGAAGGATTCTTCTCAGCCTGGATATATCTGAGCCAGGTACAAGATACTCTACTGTGAGCTGTTCAGTAGGGAGTTGCACGTGGACAAAGTCATCTGGCTAAAATAATACCACGGAGACTACTCCCCATCTGGCTTCTTTCATTGGTAAAGAAGCTGTATATTTAACTAAGCAGTAACTGTTGCAAAAAGCACCTCTGCCAATCTTTTTTCCCTGAGCATCTTGAGCCACGGACACATAAGTTTGGGACAGAGAAAACAGGTTTGCAAACTGCTGATTGTATATACCAAATGTTTGTGGTGGTTAATTACACCCACACAGGATCACAGAATCCCAGGTTGGAAGGGACCTCATGGATCATCTAGTCCAACCTTTCTAGGAAAAGTACAGTCTAGACAAGATGGCTTGCTGCATCCACAAACTCACGGTGTAGTATGGCTGGGATCTGGATACTTTGGTACTGGGCGGCTTTGATTCATCAGGAGTGTGTCTGTTCATACAGAAAGCTGCCACTGTGGCCTTACTGTTGCTCCCCAGATGTGAAGCAGAGGTACTGAAGCCAAGATGCCTGTGGACAGGAGGTCTGGGCTGCAGGGAGGGACAGCAGTAACTGTCACAGCTGCAGGATGCACAGCCAAGGATCAGAAGGTCATACCTGGAAATACAGCAGGTTCTCAAAGCCAGTCTTTTCCGCTTTCCTCTGCCCAGCTGTGCAGAGAACAAAATACAGGTGAGAGAAGTAGCGTTGACGCTTCTAAGTCCAAAAGTGACAAACACCATTAAGACCATTGCAGTAAACTTGAAAAACCTCAAATAAAAATTTATAGGTGTGTTGCCCTGCAGTGGCTCACTGGAGGGAAGGGGCGCTGGCACAGAAGGTGCACGGGGCAGCATCTCCTCTCTCTAGAAGGCATAAAGGGTTGTGACATGCTAGGTCGTACTGATATAGCCCTCTGCCAGCACAGCATCCCCTTCCCTCCAGTATAGGATCATTTTAGCTAACCTCTAGTTGAAACAATTCCAATACCACTTCACACCAGAAAGGTAGGGATCTGGGAGTGCTGTGTTCAGTTAGTGCTGAAATTTGACTTATATCTTAATGTCCCTTTTGACCAGTTTAGTTGCTGAAATAATAGAAATATCTTCAATTGCTGTTGCTTATTTGAAGTCAACAAATGTCTTTGGTCCTGTGCCTTTATCTACAAACACTGGCTTTCACATACAAATCAGATCGTTGCCTGAGCAAATAATGTCTAAGATTCCTGATTCTCTTGTTTGCACAAATACCACTTGGCATGCGAAAAATTGAGAGTTGCATAATGTATACTGAGCCTTGTCTCCCCAGGCACTGGAGCAGCAGAAGTCAGCTTCTGCAAGGCACTGTCATGTAGAAAGTGATTATTAGTTTTCTAGCGTGACTCACTCTGATATCTTCTATGACAATCTTTCTTGTCTGCTAAATTAACATATGGGTGATGTGCATTAAATCATGGAATCTCAAATACTCTGCAGCTGGCTTCCAGGGGAAACTAATTTTAGCTCAGACACTTGTAAACACTAGGAAGAAGACTTTTGGGTCATCAGGTCTTTCTCACTGTTTTCTAAACGGCAACCAAAATCTGTCTTGGAAGAAGTTAGAATTTCCCTTTGCCTCTGTTCTTACTGGAAGATTGTCCAGAAGATCTCTGTTCATTTTTTTACACATTGAATATATCTTTATTGTAACGTAATCACAGAAAAGTGCTGGAAAGTACATTTTCAAGGTGTCGTATCTAATTGTCAGTTTATTTTGCATGTAAATTCAAGTATTTCAAAGAGTGCAATTAAATATTCTGACTATCGTTTAAAATATTTACAATTCTTTTAGTCAGATAAGACACAATATTTTTAGTTGAAGATATTCCCTAGACATCTGCTTTTTTCTAGCCCATATGGTGGGATGTGTGCCACATCTCATCTGTACGTTATGTCGTGTAATTGCTGCCAAAATGGATTCTAAGTTACTATCTAAAGGAAAGCAATTCAGTAATCTGGCAAAAAACCTTTCCAGAACTCTCATGTTTTTCACAGTCTCTGAGCAATAAGACGTCAGTATCCTATTCTGCCCTTTGTTTTGAAATACGTCCTATGGAAACCAAGGAGAACCAACATATACTTTTTAACCCAGACCATAGTTCCCTAAGTGCTGTTCAGCTAGTTGGAAGTGCCTGTGGCTAATGCCACTGAGAGAGCTGTTGATTGTGAGAATCCTCAGGCATGATGGTTTTGAACCATGCACATTTATTACACAATTTATCATGACTCCTCTGTTGGACGGCAGAACAAGCATTCAGACACTATTGTTTAAAAAGAATTTAGATTACTGTCTCTTGTGTGAAAGGATAGCATGTCAATATGGTGCCCTGCACTTGAAATTTCTTGGGATGTCTATTATTAATCAACATCTCTTAGTAAAGTGGCTGGATCTGACAAACGTCTATACATAATATCTACTTAGGCACAAGAAAACTCCGATCAGAAAGCTTGGGAAGTGAGGGAATCATTAGTGATGTACTAGCTTAGTCCGTGAGTCTTTTCTTCTGAAAAAGAGCAGAGAAGTTATTCAGAATCCTCCAGCAGGCCTGTACCTATCCTGCTGAGGCCCTGTCACCTACGGATCTTTTCCTTTGTTCTTCATGTCAGTGTAATCCAGAGGCTGCAGCGAAACTGTATTGGTTACTACCTGGAGATCAACAACAGCAGAAACATATACTGCTGCCTTTTTATTGCTATAGTTAGCAAACCCCATTCTGGATTTAGACCTTCTCTGCAACATCTTTTGGAAATTAGGTTTAGTTTAGGGTATTCTCTACTTGAACCATGATTTATAAACCATATTCTGGTATTTCAGATAGATTAAAATTGCAGTTCTCTATTACACCTTGTGTATAGATTTGGTGCTAAGGATTAATGTAATTAAGATTTTGAAATTTGATTAGAGCCATGTGACATCCCAGGTTCATATCCTAAATATTGGTTGCCTTTTGCTCACACCAGAGGTGTAAGTGTGTAAGCGTGGATACACATTTTAGTGAGAGCTTAAATCGCTCAAGGTATCATGCTTTAAAACTGCTGGCATATATTGCCTGCTCTGCAACAACAGGACTCCCTGAGACGCTCATATTGAGCTGTGTCACCTCTCCCTGCTCTGTGAAATATTTTGAGAAGCTGTGCACTGTTTACTTCAAATAAGGAGGTTCTACTTTTATACCAATGCATGTTATTAATGAGTTAAACCCAATGTAGGTATCCAGTTGAGTTTAAAATTACTGCCGAAATGTTTCTCTACATGGTGCTCAAAAGATATCTTCTTATAAGCCTCTTCTTTCTTCTTTCTTAATGATGTCAGCTTCCTCACCATCCCTATGGAGTCAGCTGCAGTTACCGGACAATTAATGTAGAGAGGCATGTGTAGGATATCAGCTCAATAAACCTATTCTTGCTGTGTTGCTTATCAGCTAGGGTCTACTTAGTTTCATGCATTTATGCTGGAGGCAAAAGATGTTTGCATGCAATCCTCTTACTGTAAATGATATTTTCCTGTTCTGATGCCTAGCTCAGACATGATGTCTGCTGTAGAAATATTGCAGGGAAGAAGCATTGTGCTGTTTAACAAGGTGGGGAATGTAGGAGGTTCTCTCTTTTCATGTCCTGATCTTGAAAGAGGTAAAATGCAAATGTCACCAGCCTCCTAAAAAACGATTCCACTTTTTGCTCAACTTAACCCTTTCCAATTATTTTTAAAGAGTTCCTTGTTCATTTCCCAGTGCTCAGTCCTGCTTGTAAATCCTTTCGCTGTATCCTTTCAGGTCAGCTGTACCATACTGAGAAGACCTTACAGAGTGTTTCTCAGTTGTTGTCCCTATTACCCATCTGTGACATTTACTTTCTCTGGCTGTGATTCTTGTCCCCTCCCACACTCAGCAGAAGTGGGTGGTGGGGAATAATTGTACCCCCTTTTATTTAGGTTTTGGTGCCTTTCACCAGAATTTTTATAGGCCTCTTGATATTCTGAGGACCTGTCTTTGCCTTTCCAAAGTGTATAATTATTTTTGTTAACTTTAATTAAAATGTGCACGTAGGTATGCCAAATTACTTCCTTTTCTTTCCTTACCTTATTATAGCTCTTGAGTAGGGGCAGTTCTGTTATTCTTTCTCTGGTGAAGTTCCTGGGAGTAGTTGTGAAGCTCTTACTGGGTGGCGACCACCAGCATAAACATAATACTGAAATCCTCCATAGGTACATCAAAACCCGAGATGCTTGAGGAACAGCAATGCATACATTTTACATTCATCGCACTCCTTGCTGTCCCATTGGCACACGATGGAGTGGGGTCCTGATGTGTTTTGGGCCTCTCTCTCCTTGCTTAAGAGAGAGCTAATGATAACCTGGACATTACCTTAATACACAGTTTGTGCTGTGGTGTGGGCTTGCTGCTTTCGGTAGGGTCATCATCCCTGTTAGAGATCCCAGGTCAGCATGGTCAGACAGCAGCTTGCTAAAAGCTGGCTTAGAGAATCAAAGTCAAGTAGAGTATTTTAACTTCTTTTTCTTGTGTTTGAAAGTTACAGGGTAAGTTACATTCATTTACACTTATTCACCCATCTGACCTGTAATCAGAGTGTGATATGCCAAGACCCTCTCCGGTGTTGAAGGAAGGTTCAAAATGACATATAAATATATATGTATGTCTAAATATATATTAGATCCCCAGTTTATGGAGCCACTTGCAGTACTATGCTTTAAGGGGCAGCTCACGGGATATGTTGACCTGGAGTGTTCTGAACACGGTCAAATATGACAATAAATTATAGAAGTCAGTGCCCATTAATAAGCACAACAAAAGAGAGCAGATTTCAGGAACGCATGTGTTCAGGTTTTTGCATCTTCTTGGCAGACAAAGGAGCTGGACTGCAAAGTTTTGCTGTTGTATATACTTTGGTCCCCTTTAAACTTCTCCACAGGGTGTCAGGAAAGCCACTGGTGACAGAGCTCAAAGGGCCGCTGTTGCTGGGAGAGGGGTCTGCTTTCCTCTCCCTAGCACTGCAGAGATGCAGCCAGCTGTTGCCTGTGGGCGAAGGGACTGACCAGAGAGGAGCATCCACAGCTTGGCTAATGAGCACCAATTAAAAACCTGACCTGGTGTAACCTAACATGGGGAGGAAGGGTAGAAATTACAGCTTTTGAAGTAGCCTCTTAAGCAAAAAATGCAAAAGCCTTTTACTTGCCTATATTATTCTTGAGAAATTAGCATTTAATTTCTGTAATTAGCCTTTCATGCACTCCAAGGAAGCGAGCATACACTTACACACTCATTCTCATTTCTTTTAAATCTTGAAGTCTTGCTGTTTGGTTGCTAAGGGGAAGAAAAGATTTTAGTCGGAGATGAACAAGAAGCAGAACTTGCTCCCAGGTGTTGGTGAATCATCAGGGAATGAAGCTTTTTTAATATTGTCTAGAGGAAGGGAGGGGCGAAGTGTGTGGGTGTAAATTTAGTTTTCCTGAAAGGTGCTGAGCCTGACAGGCCAGGGACTGCAGTCCAGTGGGTGCCGAGGACCAGTGGGGACAGGTCTGGCTGCTTTGTACCTGTCCTCTCCCCCACCACCTGAGTCATCACCTGGACAAGATGGACCTGAGCATCAGACCAGCACCCTGGGTGCTCATTTGGGGAATGGTTAGCATGGCTTGTAACGTGGATGCTCATCTGCAGGCAGATGGACTAAGGCAGCTAACGTGCTGCCCATGAACAATGCTCTCCCCTTCCAATGTGTGGATCAGCACAAAGGATAAATTAAGGGAAACTAGGAGGGGTTCAGTGCAGGGCAATGAGTATTTTACAGGCAAGGAAGCTTCTGGTGGGGCAGATGGCCTGGAGGGATACTGCTTAGCACAGAAAATAAAGTTCTTTTCAAGAAAAGAATGAGGGCAAGGAGGCACAAAGCCACAAGTCATGAGAAAATTGATCAAGATTTTCTATTTCCTTAATTTCAAAAATAGGGAGATGCTAGGTGGAGCAGAAAGATAATAAATAAAAAAATGAGAACTGGAATGAATTCTCCCACATAAGTTACTCATCCTAGATAACTGAGTCTGCAGACTAAACCTAGGTTCTTTTAGGCCACAAGTTTCCAAAGTTATTACTATTACTTAAATGTATACTACACTTTCAATATTCACACCATAAATCTGATCACGAAAGTTGCATTTTCAGTCCTATGGCTGAAATTCCCCTGCCAGCAATTGATGCAGATCAAATTTTGAACTTCAAACATGTGCAGCAAGCCACAGATTGAAGATTATGCATGGAAATCTTAGCAAACACCCTTTGAGTAAAATGGAAAAAAAAGCTGTACTCTGCTTGTATGTAGCTTGCAAACAAAAAGAGCAGGGAGGTGGAGAATGACTTGAGCAGTTTACTATGAAATATCCACTGGGATGTAGTATGTTATCTGTGGCTGAACATTATAAAGGACTACTGCAGTTTTGCCAATAAAATACAGATAGCTGAGTACAAATAGCCACCCAGCTGGAGTTTTCTCAGAAAACAGGTATAATTATTTAGATTCTTTAGTCTTTTGACCTTAATCATATCAACAAAGGCACCCTGCAATTATGAGGTGCCAAGTGATCTGTGTTACCTCTCTATAAGGGGTTCACACCTTGTGGTTCTCCAACAGTTTCTGCCATTGGAGTGACACATGTTGCATCATTTTCTTCTAGCTCAGAAGACTTGGTCTGACTTGAACACTTGCTGGGAGATGGACATATCACCTTCCAGCATGTGCTCAGCCAGCCTTGCAGCCTCCTGCTCAATGCATTATGCTGTGTATGCTCTTTTCTGCAGGAAGAAGTTTTCTTCCATCTTATCAGTCCCTCCATCTTATCAGTCCCTCTTGTGTGGATGCTGTGGGTTGACCTTGCTGTGGACAGCACTGGTGGTAGCATCTGGCACATGTGTCCTCCTGGGAGACCTTCTCTGTCCCCACCTCCCCACAGGAAAGGGTGGAGGAAGATGGGAATGGTTGATTCGCAGAACTTGACCTCAGGTGTTGCTGAAATTCAATAAGTCAAGCAAGATCAAGGGCAGTGGACAAATGAGAAACTTTTAGGACTGTCCTCTCTTTCTCAATGCACTGAGGAAAAAATGCTGGTATTCTGTCCTCTGTTGTCGGCTCTGCCAAGCCATCACTTGGAGGTGGCTGTGGTGTCCTTTCACCCAGTAAGAACTATAAGCATTAAATACTTTGGTAGCCAAATATCAGCTTATTTAGTCAATAATATTGCTCCTGACTTTTTCCTGATGCTCAAATACTGCAAAACTTTGCCAAGGAGATTATTTTCTGCCCCTGTTTGTTTGGGGATTTTGGAGCCTTGTTCTTTCTCTGGCACACAGTGAATGACCTTGTTTTTGTCCTTCTGTTCTGTAGTGGATAAACTTCACAGCTTTTAATACCTATTAGGGTTTTAGTGTGGTGTGCAGGCATTCCTCTTGTGGTAGGACGGCTGTAAAAAGTATCTTCCATTTTGAAATATTCTGTTAGATTGAGGTTTTAAAGCCAGAAATTAATTTTTCTTAGTATTCCATGTTCTCTGGTCTCATTTCCTCACCCCGCTGCTCCTCTTGTGCCCACATAGTCAAGACTCCACTGAATGTTACTGGTATTTGATCTTGGTCCTGTGAACATCATTACTCAATGTGACGTACACTCCAGAAGGTTGTTGATTCTTTTTATTGCTGTCCTGAAGCTCATCAGTGAGCTGCCTAGCTCAGAGCTGGCACTGAAGTCATTCCCAGGCTGATGAAAACTTTTTAGGGGGGAATTGGAGCAGAGTCATTCCTCCACCTTCCAATATCAGAGACGAGAAGCAGCTTCCCTTGCTTGCTCCCACTTCTAACAGTGCTGCATATTTAGCATAAGTAAGTAATGTAGGACTGGAAATGTTACCTGTTAATTCTGTCAGGGATCAATGAAGTAGATTAAAACTATATAGTTTGGAAACACTGAAAATGCAAGGAAAGCACTCCAAGTCACCGGTGCTTGAAATTTTTTTGTTATTCCCTGCAAATAAACATAAATCTTGATGATTTAGTACATCTGCAGTTTCAGATAAATATATTAGAGATTAGAAAGGGAAAACAAAGGGAAAACAACATTATATTGCTATGCAAAACCTGCAGAAGGTAGGAATATGCTCTCACACCTTCTGTGGGACATAAACTGGTAAAATGTAAGCAAAACCTCATCCACATTAGCCAAATTTAATTTGTTTAAAATCAAAATGGGTCAATTCAACAACAGGAAAGGGCTAGTTCAAGTTTTTGGTGATATACCCCTTAAAAAAAAAAGTTTATAACCATTAATTTTATTCACTTCAGTCTGTTACTTCTCCTGTGCAATCTGTGTCCGATAGAAGATGTGGCTGGTATTTTCCTTGCTTCTTTCTTCCTTTGCCTTTTAAAAGCAGATCATGTGGGAGTGTAGGAAGAATACCTTCCAGTTTCTGAAGTATTATTTCCCATAAGATGATTATGACAATGCCCTGGCAGTATTTTTGTGTATGTATATATGCACCTTGAAACAAAAATCCCAATAAAAACAAAACCCAAGAACTAAAACAAGTATCTAAAACTCCAGATACTTGTTAATTCTAAGCTAAATTCCCTGCAGGGCTAGTGCTGGGAAGAGATTTAGTGAGGCGCCACTTGGAGGGGAATGTGACAGTCACCTCCACCTGCACGGGGCTGAAGAATGTGTCTGCAAGGAATAGACCAGAGGGCACTGAGTATCTGCCACTGCTCTGGTGTGCTTGATACTAAGGGAAGGAGTTACCATTAGAAATAGTTCAAACATGCCTCTTAGAGTATCCTGTGCTTTTAAAAGCTCTGAGAAAGTAGCAATAATGTGTAGCACAATCAAGTTTCTGTACACATGCAGGTTGTGTTCATGCTGTTCTGTTACAAGTACCCATCTGTGTCCTAAAAACTAAGATCTCAGACTGTCTGTGTCATGAATCCTTTGGCATACCTTCCTAGGTGCTTCCCCTGGGAAGGCTGGGAACAAGCTCAGAATACTTAGAACATCTCAGAGGGGGTCGCCCTTATGTTGTGCCGGACATCCAGTCCTGCAGTCTTGGTCTGTCAACAGGTATTGTAACAAGCTGCGTGGCACAGCCCTTGCTGCCACAGACTACTACTCCAGTATGTCTTTTAAAAAGCTCCTGGCCTTTAAATCACATCTACAGGCATCTACAGGTGGCATGCGATGCCACCAAGTTCTCAAGCCCCAAGCTGGTAAGCCACAGTACATTGTGGTCACAGGACCCGTTCTTGCAACTCTGTGTCATTTGTAGGGACTGTGTGAGTTGGGCAAAAGGCTAGCAATGACCGCATCACCCCTAACAGCTCCTCATGGTGAATCTGCAGACCAGCTTTCACATGTGCCTCACAGCCATAAGGCCAGGGCTGAGGGGCTGGAAGGGCATAGTGCTGTTGCAGAACTCTTTCAGGATAAGAGGACATTGTTCAATTTGTGGCCCTTCAACCTGACATCTTTGGGGATTAGAGTGATTTGCTTTCTGGCAGGGACTAACCACTGACTATGAGCATGGAGAATCTTCTTTAAAGGTGTCCCCAGGCAGAAGAACTCCATAAGGAGAAGAACAAAGAACCCCCCTGCTGCCCACAGCTGTGGGCTTTTGCTGTAACCTGTAGCAGTCATCGAGTCAGATTGCATTAATATGGGTGAATTTATTATCTTGGACTCCTACACAAGGGAGCTGACTGCCTTGCTTTGTTCTAAGTCAGAGCTCAGAATAAAGACTCTTCGCAATGTTGCTCTGAGAAGGAAATATGCAATAGGGAAACGAAAATATTGAGTAGATGGCTTTTGAGTCGATTACTAAAGCCCTGTCTTCAGGCTTGGATGCTCAGACATGCCAGCAAAAGTGCCCACCTTGGATCTTTGCCTGCCCCAGTGGCATACATGTGGAGACAATTTAGTTAGGACCTATGCTTTTTCAGTCGTATAAGCTTTTGTATTTGGTGTTAATACACTAGTCCATGTAGAAAAATAACTGATTCTCATCTTGCTGTAAAATTCAGATCAATCAAAATGAAGCCCTTATGGTATTCTTCTGTTTTTTTTGTTTTGGTTTGGTTTTTTATCCTTAGCTCTACTGAGAGGACTTGCAGGATTAACGTCTCATATGGCTACTTTCTACCCAGGTGCAAATGATCAAAACCACTGACTGCATATGTTTCATTCTCCATCATCTGAAGCTGAAGCATCAGCACTGGAAATTTTTCTGGAGCTGTGTGTTGGGTCAAGCAGCAGCCTTGTGGTTACCATGTGAATGATTGGGTGAGCTTCTATGAAGTGTCACCTGGGTGGTTAGAAGTTAAACTAGGCTGAAAGGTCAATCTTTGCTTCATCTGGGGCTCTCTCCATGGTCTAATGAGAACAATTTTTTTCATCCTCTCCCCCTGCTCTAATTCAGTGGTGGTTCTGTAGATCTTCATGGCCAGAAAGGAGAATAACTTGCCATCTATTCTGATCTCCTCCATAATAGAGTCAATAGTGCTTCCCAAACTAAATACTTACATGAACTAAAGGAAATCATTATTTAAAAAACAAATAAATTAAAGAATCCAACCTTCAGTTAAGAATTACTTAAGATGGTGAATCCACCAATTTAAGGCTTGGGAGAAAAGTAGTCATTCCCAAATTTTAACATCCTTAGGATTTAACCAGGTTTTTAAAGTTACTTGTTACAAGCCTACTTTTATGCTTTGATAGAAAAAACCCGCACACTCCCACCATGAAGTTCTGCTAGACTTACTATCTACTTTCAGTCTTCAAAGCACGCGTGGGTGGTGATTGATGTAGTATTGCAGAGTGAATATAAATGCCAAAAATATTAAAGCTCTTCAAGTTTTCTATTTCTATAGAAAAATGTATCTACTCCTTTTCATTGCTGTAAAATGCTGAAGTTGGAATTCAATTGTACTGATTATGGAGACTAAGAATCAACACATGCTATTTTGTTTGGTTTGGGTCTGATTCCCATATTGAATACATTGTGGTTTGTCCAGAATTGGAATATAGTGTTCCTTGTTGAAAATAAATACATATTCACATCTTATTCATATCTGTATAGGTGCATTTCTTACACAAAATTTTTATTTGTATTTTCAGTGTAGTAAGTACTGTACATTTAAAGTACACTGTTAATACTAATTTTGTAGGAGAAAGCTTTACCCTGTCTTTCAATGGGACTTAAAATGATTGTCATTATTTTCCCTTATAGTAAGGGGTGGAAGTTTTTATACTCTACAAAACAGTGGTATATGACACTTCATTTGGATGCCATACTATTTTGTCACCTACTTTTATGGATACTAAGACTTGAAGCCTTTTTTGTGGTAGGCGCTGCGCAGACACCTCCCGTGGACATGGTCTACGCCCTGATTACAAATAGGGAAGACAAAACTAGTGCAGAGTGAAGCAACTTGGTTCAAGTCAGAGGGGAGATCAAGAAGAGAGCTAGGAACAGGAGACAGGTATCCTGCCAGTCCAAGCCAGGCTGTGTGACTTCTTGTGTTGTATAAATCTGAGACTTTCCAAAGAATTGGAGAGTATTCTATTAAGAACAAAGCTTTGCTGGTAAATCAGGTGGTCTCTGAGGGTGGCAGCTATCCAACAATTCTATCATAATTAATTACTATTCTAAATGCAAAAAAGCACCTTTAAATAGCATTGTTGTAACTGTTCAAATGCTGACCTTTCAGCAATGACTGTGGTAGTTCAGAGTCTGAAAGCATAAAAAAGTCCATTACCTGGAGTGTTGGCTGGCTGACAACTGACGATTATTTTTCTTGCAAATTATTTTTTGTCTGTGTGAAAATATTGTTTGAGAAAATTGGGAGCAACACATTACTTATTTCTCTATGTATCACAGGAAATGTGGCCAAGCACGTTATGTAGCTACTACCAAAGCATTGCACTCATCCCTACTTGTTTGTCTCAACCTTGTGTGGGGAGTTAAGTTACGGTAACAATAGGCTCCACCTGTGGTTATGACAGCAGCTTATTTATCTGAAGTGAGACTGATGAACTAGGAAAAGCAGTATCTTTTTTGTGCTCTTTATCTTGACCCAAACAAGACTATACAACTGATTAGTAAATTACTATAGCTTCACAGAGAGAAGGAATTTCACTTACCCTGAATACACACTTTCTAACCAAGGTACTTAAATATATGCTTTTCTTGAAGCAATAAAAAATTAAGAAAACTAATATCTTGTTTTATCAAGTTATAATTGGATAGAAAATGGAGGATTTCAATAAACTGAGGATACTAGAATCTGAATGGAGGTTACAAAAGAAACAACTGGATACAAGGCAATCCTGGAGATGGCGGGTACTGGGGAAAAGGAGTAGTAAAGGCTATAGGCTTTTGGGAACAGAAATCACATATCTGTTAGATTTGACCTTGTATATTAAGCTGTGGAGGTGAAGGAAAGAGCTAGGCTTCTGAATTCAAAAGACCCAATTTCCCCAGAATGAGGGAATTGATAGGCATATATAATTGGATGTTGCTACTGTAGGGTCATGGTGGAGGCAGGGAGGTTAGTATGAAGGTAAGACTGCAACTGATAATGGCTCAGCAGAACCTGTTCTTTCTGGAAATAAATATTTAGAGAGGCTGGAATGACTGTGCCTAATAAAGAAATTATGCATGCAAATTATGAAGACAAGTAAGGCTTATAAAGTGATTGGGAGGCTTACTAAACATAGAGATTGACCACAGACACAAAAAGTGACTTAAAAGGTGAGAAAAATAGAAAATTTTGCATACAGTCCATAAAATCACTTAAAAAAAATCTTTCTGATAGCACTCAGAAAAGCTGGTGAATAGTGATATTATGTAGATTGGTTACTGCATATTTAAATGTAGGCCAAAATATGTTTGCTACAACAATAATTGCTAGAGTAGCCTTTGAAATAAAGGGATGGGGAACTCATGAATTTTTCTCTCACTTGTTTGGAACAGGCTGCAAGCACCCTGGGAAAATGATTATACATCCACAACGCACCATCTTCTAAGTACGTGGAAAATACTTTTATACTATGCTGAAGATTTGCCAGCTTACTACAAAGGCCTTACCTCATGTCTTCAACAGTGTTCAGTGCAAATGAGGTACAGTTATAGTCTGGGGTTTTGCTGAAGCATCTTGTCTCCTCTGCTTTTCTTTGTGGTTTGTTGTCTGGAGTTTTTTTTAGTGTTTCCTCTTTGATTTTGGTGTTTGCCACAATGCGGTCTCATTAGGAGTGCTTCAATTTTATTTTTTGGTCCACATGCTTGTAACAATATCTGTGTGAAGGAGTGTGCATTCTCACAGAATGTTGTAGTCTATTTAACTTCTTTCATTATGTTATTGTGCCAAATATTATTTGGGGTGTGTGTCTGTGGGGTGTGGAATGGATTTCAGACCAACCATAAGCCATATGTTAATGATCAATGAAACTTGTAGGTGCTTCATGAAATATATTATAGGGTGACTTGTGATTTAGGCTGGAAAGGACTTTTGGAAGGCCAACTCTCTCCTCTAATTAAGGACGGGTTATTTCAGGTTGCTCAGGGCCCTATCCAGTACAGTTACAAGTATGGAGACTCCAGATTAGGCAACTCATTTCAGAGCTTGACCACCCTTACTGAGGTTTTTTTTTTCCCATGTGTGTATATATGTCCCTAATCTCTAATTGGAATGACCACTGTGTCCATTTTCTCTTATCCTATCACGATGTAGCTCCAAGAAAAATCTGGCTGTGTATCTTGCTAGTAACTGTACCTGAACATTTCTACAGTGAGGAACTTATCTCCTCCTTGAGGTCCCGTGTAATTTTAAGTGTGGAAATACCTTGAAATCTGGTCATGATCAGGCAGCAGTAGTAGTGATGAATTCTCATGGGTTAATTTCTCTTCCCCAGTAAGTTCCTGAATCTGGTATCAGGGTTAAGTTGTGTTATACTTTAAAGAACCCTATAGATATAGGATTGTTCTATGCTGCTTGTTTGAGCTTTTTTTTTTCTCCCCTGAGAACAAAGCAAGATAAAATGTGAGTGTAAAACCTTTTCAAATGCACTGGTGAATGCGGTTGACTGGGAAGCAATTTCATTTCACTCACAGTGGCTGCTGAGACATCAGGTTTTTATTCCATTTTAAAATGGGTCACTCTTAAGTTTGTCAAATAATCCAGTATTTTCCAGATCAAAGCATCCCAATTTTAGATCGATAACTTCACTTTAAGTCTCTTTGAGTAAGAGGTGCCTATGTACAATATCCATTATATATTGGTGTATAATTTCAGTGTACTCTTAGTGTAAGTTATTAATTAGGCTAACATAATGTTCATAACCACATAATTTAGACCTGCTAAACTCTAAATGCAGATATAAACTTTTTCTTAAAATTATATTCTAACTTATAATTAGTGTCTTGAAACAACTGAAGGATTTTCTTCTTTTCTTCCACTAAAATAATTTTCTCCTGATTTGTAAGTGCTGATTTGTAAGTGAAACTTGATAAAAATGGGGCATCTGCAGCCAAATTTTGGGGAAGATGTGGGACATGAGATACATACTTGGAAAATTATCAAGAAAGACTACAGGTGAACAATTATCCACAGAGAGATGTCACTTAAGGCAGTGAAATGGCAGCTGTGTGGGAAATTATATGTATTTGGATGCATTCACAGGGGAATTGACTGCAAAGATAAGAAGTTAGGGAGGTCACTCTGGTAGGTGGTACTGACGACTGCAATTATCAAGACCCTTCTTTCATCAGTACCCTCTTCTTTCAAAAGTTGATGAAGTAGTGCTATTAGCAAAGTTCCTCCCCCCCCCCCCCCCCCCCCCCAATTTAATCTGTTCTAGTTCTTGTTCTTAAGTAGGAACAAAGGAGATGTAATTTCAGAGACACTATTGTGGTAGCTGAGGCATGGGATTAAGATTAAGAAAGTAAACCAGGCAAGAGAGTGTCAGGTTTCTCCAGATGCTGGTAGGTTTTCTTACTCATTTTCTCTTTGCTTTGCACAGTAGCATGAATGGAGGGTGGGGTGTTTGTTCTGATTTGCAGTCTTCATGTTCATCTTCATAGCTTTAGTGGGGTTCAGCCATTCCCTCAGTGCTCTGTAAATGGAATCTTGAAGCTGAATTTATTAAGGAGATTGTTCAGTGTATTGCAACTGGCTGGAAAAATCCAGACAGAGTTCACTTGAAATAGATTTATCTCCTTGTTGTTTGAAGCTGCACTAATCAAGAGAAGATGAGTGTATCTGGGAAGGCTCAACACTGTTTGAAGTAGTATGAAGTTAGAAGCTTTGGTGTCAACACTTTGCTTTTTAGCCCTTCTCCAGCCATTTCTAGTCACCTGGCTGACAATAAATTTTGTCCTAAAGTTTGCTGTGGGGAATGGCCCTTTCGCCAGTGCTCGTGACGGGACTTTTCTGGTTTATAAAACATTTCCTTTTACCTTCAGAAGAAGAGAAGGTCCTAGTCAAAGTATGCAGATGCCTTCAAACCTTGAAAGATGACCCTCTTCCTCTTTCACAGTCTTTCTTCAGGCTGTCCCATGCAAAGGAGTGTGTTAGACCCTGAGGTTTTCATATGGTTGTAGGCACTTAATGATGAGCAACGCAACTAGCTGCAGCCTGGGGTGGTCTCATTCAGCAGCGCTGCTTTGTGAAGCAGCATTGACTTGCACCAGCAGAGGATGTAAACAAGTTGTTTCATACTTTAACCTCAAAGCCTCCTTGTTAATACAGCAGTAAATGTACTCATTGCAATTAAAATTATTATTTCTTCTCAGGTAAACATATGCTGAGGTTTGTGCTTTATCACTTTGAAATAGGATTTCTCCAACTTTCCTAATTAGCAGCATTGCCCAAACAGAAAGAAACATCTGGCTCATGCCATGCTGACTTGAAGTCTTTGGAGTCCCACTGGAGAATAATTAAAGTGATTTTGATTTACTGGCATGACAAAGTACAAGCCATTCTCATTTGGCCTTATGTCTAGAAGCTCTGAGACAGTAAAGTACCTTAGCAGGAGAGCTGTAATAATTAACATGAGCCAGATTGTTATTATTCAGATAGCTTTGTTGCCGTTAACAATCATTTGTAATTATTAAGAGACTTTACATAATCCATGCAAGATGTTTACCCATCCCTGGAACCGCATGTTTAGTTGGGCTTAGTTTAAACTGAATGGTTGATAGATTGTAACGTTTCTGTTCTTCTTGAAATCAGGTAAGTTGTTATAATGAAAAAAAATATCTCCTGTCGAATAGAATGCTTCCCCCTTTTTTTACTGATAACACCAAGGAACATGCCGTCCAGTGCATTTTTGCAGAGATGTACATTTATCTTTATTTTTCCCTTTGGAAACAGTTGATAAAAAAAAGATGCACATGGAAAGTGCAGGTTTCTTCATCAAACAAAAGGAAAATTTTAAAATGGAAATTTTTACAAATATTCAATAACAGCTCAACCTTTTCTCTGGAAAACAGACGATAATAGGTGTTCATATGAGTGAACACTCAGCTTCCTCCTAGGAAAAAGTTTAGGTGGAATTTATACCCAGCGTGGTATATATTTATATATATATATATATATATATGGGTATATTTATACCCAGCATGGTACTCTCCTGATGCTCACCATGACCTGTCTGCATATCACTATAAATTTTACCCCACAAATGGCTGTTTAACAAAGGTATGTGTTGTCTCCTGCAGGTTAGTGAATATAAGCATGAATGCTGCTGAACAAACAGAAATTTAACTGTGTAATGTAGGCAATGTCATAAATATACACTGCTTAGAAAATGCAGAGTAAACAACTGATGTCAAAGCCCTTGTTCAGAGGCAAACAGTATGAAGAGCATGAAATAGGAAGAGCTTGAGCTTCTTGACTGAGAGGGTCTTGCCAGTTAATTTTCAAAATAGGTTTCTCTGGGTTCTATTTAATGTAAGCTTCTAGTGATGCTCTAAGATATCAGTATGTTAAACTGCACAAGATGAAACCAAGGCCATAGCATGGTTTCAGGTAGAAAACTTAGGTGCTTGGGACGGTCTGGCTGAAGCTTAAAAAGTGGAGGGATGCCTGGGGTCAGGTGTACTAATGAACTTCTGATTAAATAAAGTCTGATGAGAATGGTGCCTCTTGAAGTCTTCATCCTGCACTGGAACTGGAATACACTCTTTTGTAGTTTCAAAGTTAAAACTATTTGCTTTTTTTCTCTTGGGAGGTGCATCTAAATTGTATTGTCTGAGCTATAGAAATTGTTTTATGCTATAAATGGGATTTTTGGGGGGTTTTGAAAGTTTTAAAAACCACTGAGTCTTTAAACTTGGTTTCTTTTAGTTAATAGCTGAAGGTTACCAGGCTTCAGATATCAAAACTTCTAAATTGGTGTACAAATCTTACCTCATAAATGGAAAACTGATGTTGGTTCTGTAAATTACTAAATATTCCGTGTAATCCTTTCAGAAAATAGTTGGAAATCTGGACTTTGGGAATTCTTGCTTTCTAATGCAGATGGGTGACTTTAAGTCATGTAGAACTGGTTGGGGTTTTTTTGGGGTTTTTGGGTTTTTTTTTTTTTTTGAGTGGGGAAAATCTGTTCTGCAACTCATATTTTGCTTCTTTATCTTGCCAGGGCCAATTCTCTGTTGCAAGATGCTTCTTATGTTTTCCTTTGCCCAACCTACTAAGTACAGCAGTCAAGCTTTCTGGTTTAGACCAGATCATAGACCTGAGGAAAGTAATTCCTTTCCCCTCCTTGTTGGCAACTTCAGGAGGCAGGTTTCTTAATACTTAAGTGTGAGACAGAAGTGGAACAGGATTTTGCTGGTGCGTGATGCTGCATATTTGAGGAAGTCACAGAGGATCTGTGCACAAAGAATCAAGAAGCCTTGTGTTTTGTGTGGGAATTTATCATACAACTCTGCACTGGTTGAGGGCACTATACAGGCTTTGGTGCCTAAGGAATTTGCAATTAGTTGAAAACGATTCTGTTTCATTGCTAATATATGTTCTACTCAAACAGAAACTGTAAAACTGAACTGAGCCCATCCTAAGTGTGAATCTTTGCCTCTCTCTCCAAGAACATAGATTTCAAAAATGTAACGCTGTGTGTGACGCAGGAGTTGCCATGGAAAAATACATTGAGCCAATCATTCATGATTTATTTATAGCAATTAGAATGCACATCCCAAGATCCAATAGTAACTTTGACTTTAAATAAAAAATTTAAAAAGTCCAGACAAAGGATTGAAGCATGTAAATTGTTGGGAACATTTGTGAGTCTGTATGGTAATAAGTTATTTAAAAAATTGACTATGTATGTTCCTGGACAGGGCCTTGAAGTATCAGTGCTGCTGGTATTCACTTCTGTATTTCTGCTGCTGATAATTTTATTACTGCTGTTGTATACTTACCATCTGTTCAGTGACTATCTAGAGGGTATAGTAAATACCAGTTCAAAGTGTGATTTTTCTTCTAATCATCTCTTTTTGAAAATGTTTGTGTAAAAGTGAATGCTTTGGAGAGATCTGTACAACCTGTATCTTGCTGTGAACATGGTGCCCAGGGTCCTTAGAGCTGGATGTGCTTGCTTGTGGTGCTTAAACTACAACAAGCAGTGAATATCTTCCTCCTGATGGCTTTAAACTGCATTTGGGCAGAATATTTTTGTTTGTTTATTTTGATTAAAATTAACTGTATTTCAGTGTTGACCTTTTGTAGGTAAGTGCTGAAACATCAGAACTTCTGTTGATCTCCCATATGCATTTTATCTTTGGGCAATGATGAAAAGCAAATGCACAAGTCTTCAGGTTTAAGTATTTATATTTATTTGTTTAATGGGTGGGCACCCGTTGCTTTCTTCTCCAGGGTCATGTCTCATGGACACGTCTCATGGACACATTGACTCCATTGGAGCCTAAGGAACTCTGAGTATATTGCCCTTGTCCTTCTATCATTATGTTGCTTGCTGAGTTTCGTTTCAATGTGGCAGAGAGTCGGGAGTGTTAGCTCTCTCTGATGTATAGTGCTCTCAGATGTTAAAGCAGTAGTGTTTAAAGCATATCACTTTCTTTCAACGGGGGCCATTGCTGGGGGAATTCTTGCAATTTTTCAGCTTTCATAGTTTTTACATTGAAAATATAACGTTAAGGAACAAAATCTACATAACAAAAATCTGAAAGCAACTACTGCATAGCTGGTTTTAATTACCTGGAGTTAATATGCAGGGTTGAAAACTTAGGTTTCACTGCCTTGGAGCTGGGTATGTAAGAGACTTTTCCGGATATAACCTAAGCCTTGTCTTATTCTCTCCTGGTTCATGGACCTGATAGAGACTTACTTTCCATGAACTGATTTTGTATTATCTTTTGAGGCCTGTTGACCTTCTCAAGTCTGTGTGGGGTGGGAAGGAAGATGGGCTTTAGGTGGTCACGCGCATGCTGGTCGATCACTCAGTAGGCCACATGAAGGCTGCGCTTGGTCCCACAATGGGAAAGGCTGCCACACTGCTGATGGAGCACATGGACTTATGCTCCTGGGCCCCTTAGTAGGGAACATGCCTCCATCTGCTCCCTTGCAGTGTCCTTCACTTGGTCCACCTCCTCTTGCCAGAGGGCTGGAGGGCCATGGGGCTCCACCCCAAGTGTGTAATGAATCAGGTATGGTAGGGAATGAGAGGGAAGGGTCAGAAGGTGGAGGCTTGAGCAGGATGCCTGACATTGTCAGGAAGCCCTTTTGCAAAAGAGAGGGCCTTTGAGAATTATGCTGGCCATGCAAGCAGCATGAGACAGTGGCTTCAAGGCTTGTGAGTCCTTGAGCATCCACTCTGAGAGCTGCTGTTTTAGGTCATGTAATGCATTCAGCTGAGTGAGGATCTCATCCCTCAACGATCTCTCACTTCCTTGCTTGATTTGGCAGCAGAATAATGACAGCTGTCCCTTGTTGGGTTTTACTGTGCCACTTATGCATGCCATAGACAGCGTCTCACTTGTGTGGGGTTTTGTTTGGCATGTGGAATAATTTTGCCATCCTAAAGGACTTAAAGAAATCATAGGGTTCTTCTGGAAGTAAGGAGCTGTGTCCCTTTTAGGAGAATAAAACATCAACAGTGTTGAAGCTGGGTAAAAGTTCACCTTACCCTATATCTCATCTGCAAAACCACAACTCCTAAGCTTCACAAAGGAACAAGCTGCCAACTGAGAGACTGCTTTACCTATTTTGTTACCAAAAATTACAACTACAGTTGACTGGAAGCTTCCTTTGTCCGCAGGCTTCAAGTGTAACAAACCCTTTCCCATCTTTATTAATTCAGTTTTTATCTCCAGTACTGTAGAGAGGTGCCCGGGGTTGGGATGACATTTTGAGCTGGGATTAATGAACTTCAACTAGTAGGCATCTGCAATGCAAGCAGCATTGACTTGTCTAGATTCCCTTCAAAGTTGATGGAGAAAACCTAATATTTTTAAGAGGTGATTTTTTTCATGCCATGGCAGCTACCCAAAATCAAGCAGATGTATTGAACCTTAGAAGTTTCTATTTCTTCACTGGTCAGAAAGGAGTCTGGACAACTAACTTCTTATTTGTCTATTTAAATTTTGTCCAGTTGAATCCAAACTTTAAAATCTGTATTCTTATTCCTCTAAGCAATATTTTATTCAAAGGAGGCTAACACCTAGCAGTGCATAAACTGCTCTCCACTTGTTGCTTTTGGGACAAAATTTGCTGGCCACAGATTATTGCTCTTAAAGAATTGCCCTTAGCTTTTCTGGCCATAAACAAACATGGGCTTGCCTGTGAATACTTGCATGGACCAGCTGAGCCCCTGAAAGCCCCTTGAGATTGCTGTGGGAATTAAGTGACCAAATACTTTAAGAGGCTTTGGAAAATATTAACCTGTGACCAGCTTTAGTGTTTGGTAGGAAACAGTGTGATTTTCCTCCCAGAAAAAAATCCAGTTAAGAAAAGAGAAAGATTCATTTCACTTCTCAAAACTTCTTGCTTCTTCCAGAAACACCTGGTTTCAGAAACTCTGAGGTGTTTGGCTGCCTCTGGCCCCAGCAGCTTGCTTGGTGGGTGGGCTGCCTGGGCTGGCCATGTCTGCAGGAGGTCTTCTGGAGCTCTTGAGGAAGCTGTCTGCTGCCTGGCAAAACTTCAGTGGCATCAACATGCTCCTGTGCAACACTCTTGATCCTTCTGTAGGAACATTTTTGTGACAGAAATCTCTTCCATCTGAAAATCTCCAGCCAGCCAGTTTTGGCAGATAGCATGAATTCACATGCTGAGCTATCTGGAGAAAGTGCCACAAGTTCATTGCATTAAACAGGGTGAACGTGCAGAAGAAAAATGTTCTCCAAGCCTGCCAAGATGGATAACTGAGCTTTACAGTCCTTCAGTGAATTCCTCCTTTCCCACCTATCTAGTGATCTCAATTTAGCACTTTCTTCGAGCCCCTTGTGTTTGTGTACTTCTCCATCTCCAGTGCCTAAGGTGCTATGCAAAATTGTATTGAATAGCCACCTGCAGACCAGAGATGTTTCCCACCACCCACATGACACACAGTAGCTGAAATCTGCAGCTCTGTAAAGTACTTAATGGGTGGGTTTGGGGGGATGTTAAAGTCCATTTAATCAAATGTGTCACTCTAACTGATAATTTAGCACCATTTGAGATAAAAATTAGCACGTCCGTGAGAAATCGGTGACTCATTCTTTGTTATAGCTCTGCTTCAGAGTCCAGGGAAAGATTAGAGTGCCCCAAGCACAGGGCAGGTAGGGAGAAATGGGTAGTGTCTCTTCTCAGTAACGGGGAAGATACAACAGCTCGGTGCTTTGTGGGGCTTTTCCTGTTTTTTTTTTTCCTTTAATAAAGCCTATTGCAAGCGACACATTGAAAAGTGGGGAATATTTCCTTGGTTGTGAGCAAAAATAGGAGCCAAATAATAAAGTTTCAGTTCCCTTCTTGCCTTCAGGCCTCTTCTGTGGAGGGTAGCACACTGTGCTGGGGAGTTGTGTCCTTGCTTCTTTGTGCAGGATCTCAGAGTCAAAATTCTCCTTCTGTTCCCCCATTTCTTTGGTCAGGTAGGCAGGCTTATGGTGCCAACATAATCACATTTCTTTTGAGAGGCATTAGATTCATGTTTCAGCCAATTTTACAGCACTGCTATACTTGGAGTAGGAAAGTGAGGAAGTTTGACTCTGTGCATGGATAGATCTCTTGCACTTCCTGAACCTTTATTCAAAGCTATGATTCCTAGAAGTAGCCATGACATGCCAGATGCCTCATGTCACACTTCTTTCAGGAGAAATGGATTAACTATGAGACTCAGTTACAATCTTGGAATGGATTATTTTAGTGCTTATATACAGACATGATATCTTTAGATTTTCAGCTTGTTGGCGTTAACTGTATCACAGTGAAAATACCAATTGAATTAGCAGTCCAGTGAGACTTTTGAGAGCTGGGAAATAACTCTGCTTCCTGTTGTTTGGCATGTGTGTGGAGGTAAAAGCTGCCTGGCGGCTCAAAGACATATTTAGAAGTGATCTTTAATATTAAATGTATTCAAATTGATTTCTAATGGATGTAAACAGAAATAGTGTTCTCCTCTCAAAAATGGATATGGGTGGAGGATGCTCATGGAAGTTCAATACACTCTTTTTTTTTTCTCCCTCCAGTTCCTCCTGGGAGGACTCAAGTTGCTAGAAATAATTTTTCTTTAAAAGTGCGGTGAAAATTCTCATGGAGATTCTTTAGGTCTTGTCTGTGAAGGTTGGAGCTAGCTTAAGACCTTCTTGTCTCCTGTGTTGCTTCTTCCTGCTCCCTCAGTTGTACCGATATGGTCTTTTGGAGTTATTCTGTGTTACAGAAAAGATCCAGGTAAAAATATCCTTCTAGAAAAGGAAGGATAGAGAGTTATTTTTAACCTGAATTGACCTCTAACGTTATTTTTGTGCAGAATGCGGTTATAACTGCTAGAAATTAGCCACTGTGGACATAAAAGCTACAGAAAGCTTCACAAAGTGGCCACTCTGTGTGGGAGAGAACTTTTTGCCTTGAGTCTTGGAATTGAAGGATTGAAAGCCAAAGACATGGTCTTATATAGAACAAATGCAGACAAAGCACTGCTGTAAATGCAAAGGTAGAAGGTTGCTGGCAAAAGGTGCACTGTGCTACTCTTAAAGACTGTTAAAATATTTCCATAAAAATGGTTTTGACAGAAAATTTGTTTTTTATTGAACAAAGCTTTTGCTGTAGAAAGCTGCCCTCCCTGCTCCCCTTCATTTTGTATTAAAAGAAAAAAAAAAAATCATTCACCTGGTCCAGAAATTGTGATCTGGTGCTTGCAGAAGTGCCAATGAGTAAAAAATATACTAGAGTCAGAGGCTGTAGCTTATGTATTTTGAAAGTGTAACCAAGGAGTCCAGTCCGTGTAGGAATGTGAGCCAGAGTTATGTAGGGTCTGAAATACACTTCCCATGAGGCACAGAGGGAAAGATTTCATCTTCAGTTTCCTAGACAAAAGCTGTCAGGTTTTTGTTTAATTTTCTGCCCTAGAGTCAATGTTTTCCAAGGTAGAGCTGTCAGTTCTCTGCTACAGCTGAAGAGGCAATAAATATGTTGACCCAAGCATAGCGCAGGCCTCACCTGCGTGCCCAAAGACTCTGTCTCCACATCAGCTCTGATGGTATCTGCAATTTCCATCCCTACTTCTTTTAAGTTCTCTTTGCTTCATATGACTTTCTAGGCAGACTTTTCATGCTCAATTTTAAAACTTCTAAATACAAGTGTAAACAAATAGCTGGGCTACATGTGCTCTCATGTGAGAGAATGTCCTTGTGCTCTGAGCAGCTGTAACACATGAACAGTGTCACTTGCTTGTCCTGGGGAGGGCAGACCACATGGGGTTAGTGCAGAGCAGCAAAGTGCTGCAGCCAACATCTTAGAGTTAGTTGTGCTTCTCTGCTGGTCATGGGCAAGAGAAGAAAAATAATTTAAGGCTGCATATGCTTGTGCTGGAAAAAGCAAGAGAGCTCAGATGTTTACTGCGGTGTAATCAGCAACTCAAATTGACCTGCAGCCACATACAGCTGAGAGATGTGTGACGGAGAGGGGCTGTTTGTTTCCTGGCTGGATTAGCAAGATGCTGGTTGGTACTAGGGATGTGCCTGTCCCAAGGTAGGTACTACTGCCCTTTGAGTGATGGCCAGAGACCTTTTTTCCCCATGCAAAGCTCAGCTGACAGCAGTCAGGCTTGCATCCTCTGAATCTTCCCTTAACTCATTCATTCCTTCTCTACAAGACTAACTCTCCCTGAGAAGGTGAGACTGAAGCACTCCTGTCTGTCCCAAATAATTTTCTACTGATTGGACCTGGAATAAGAAAAGAGTTTCTGTAGCCCAAATGGTGCCAAGTGTATGCTCCATAGTACCACTCTATTTTTGCCTGAATGTGTTGCTTTGAAAGATACTGGGATACAAGTGGTGAAGGCACTTTCACTGCGTATGGGAGGATGTGCATGCGGTAAGCAAGCACTTTAAAATTTCATGAAGGATTCATCTCCTAATGGCAGGAGTGTTTCCAGACCTGAAACTATCACAGGGGTACCAGTGTTGATGAGAACTAGAAGATTTATGATCCCTCACCTCGCTGCCAAACTGGGAGTCATCAGAAAGGAAGGCATAGGTCGTGCAATATCTGATGTGGAAGGCAGAAATAAAGCTGTTCAGGAACTGAGCTTATGCACCTTTGTGTCTGCTGTGAGTTCTCTCTAGTGGGCTGTGGTTAAACAGTAATGGACCAATGCCAACCTCACATCCTCCATGGGCTGTGTGTATAGCAATCTGTTGTTGGCATCCAGATCAACAGTTTCTATTTAACCAAATACATGTTTCCATATGTAATTCTGATGTTTGTGTATCAGTTAGGAGTCAGTCACCACCGGACTCATTTCGTATGTACTTGGAAGTATTACAGACACCAGTATTCACCTCTCCTGGTGTCAGCACAATGGCTGGCCACTACCCTATTCTCAAGCAGCTGTCAGGAACTTTGGCAAAGTGCAGCCTGCCAATGAGTGATTCGTGCCCTTGTGCTGTGAAATGCTACCAACTGTGTGCTGTGACTGTCTGGTGTCTGTCCTGGCTATGCCCGTCTGCAGAGGTGGGGACGTTTGCTTAGGTCATAATTCTCTGGTATTAAATTTTTTCTTTCTTCTATGCTGGGTTAACTTGTATTGTACTTAATGGTTTGTAAGCTTAGCCCAATTACGAGTGGGCAAGACTTGGAAACAGCCTGTTGGACAATTCCTATCTGCTCTTACTTGCTTCTCACTGCCTGAAGCCATCCCAGATCCTTCACTGTTGCTGTCTTGAACACTTCTCCATCAGCCTGTGCCTGCTTCTTCCTTCTTCTTTCCTCTTTCTGCAACTGGAGGCATCTGACTTCACCTCTTTCCTCTGCTAGATCTGTCTTTCCACATTGTGCAAATCCAGAGAAAAGTTTAGCTAAGCCTGGCCCTATGGATGAATTAATTTTGGAACACACAGTACCATGGCACATAGAAGAGCAGTGATGAATGCTGCTTGCACTGTGACCAGAAGGAGAATAAACTAATAGTTCCAGCGAAAGAGCTCTTTGCCATAACGTGTGTATTCTCCAAAATTACCGAGGGGAGAGCAGTGCCATGCTCAATTTGGTGGTTTCTCAAACGGACAATTTCTTACTATTTTCAAACAGCACAAGCATTTCAGGATGGTAGGAACCAATGAGCTTGTTTGCACAAATTAAGATATCAAAGAGCTCACCTATCTCTTCTATGCTCACCTGGATTCAGGGGATGTGAGAAAAAGCTGGAAATGAAACCCAGAGGTTATTTCTGTTTGTTTATTCAATAGTAAGCCTTGGATCTTGGTTTGTGACTTGGATTTCTGTCCTAGTTTATACAAATCCCCAAGGATTTGCCTCTCTTCAGCTGCTTACTGTATAGGCTATGTATAATGCTTACTTCTGATACAGAAGATGCACTAGTAATTAAGTACTCCCATATATCACAGAATCACAGAATGGCAGGGGTTGGAAGGGACCTCTGGAGATCATCTTGTCCAACCCCCCTGCTTGATCAGGGACACCCAGAGCAGGGGGCACGGGACTGTATCGAGAAGAGTTTTGAATGTCTTCAGGGACACTCCACACCCTCCCTGGGCAGCCTGTGCCACTGCTCTGGCACCCACACAGGAAATAAGTTTTTCCTCATATTCAGGAGGAACGTCCTGTGTTCCAACCTGTGCCCGTTGCCCCTTGGCCTGTCGTTGGGCACCACTAAAAACAGTCGGGCTCCATCCTCCTGACATCCACCCTTCAGATATTTATAAGCATTGATGAGATTCCCCCCCTTAATCTTGTCTTCTCCAGGCTGAATAAACCCAGGTGTCTCAGCCTTTCTTCATAAGGGAGATGCTCCAGTCCCCTGATCTTCTTGGTAGCTCTCCGCTGGACTTGGTTGAGCAGTTCCCTGCCCTTCTTAAACTGGGGGAGCCAATACTGGAGACAGTACTCTAGATGTGGTCTCACTTGGGCAAAGTAGAGGGGGAGGATAACCTCCCTTGCCCTGCTGGCCAGGATTCCATTGGCCTTCTTGGCCACAAGGGCACAGACCTGGCTCTTGGTCACCTTGCTGTCCACCAACACTCCCAGGTCCTTCTCAGTGGAGCTGCTTTCAAGCAGGTCAAGCCTCAACCTATACTGGTGCCTGGGGTTGTTCCTCCCCAGGACATTACACTTGCTTTTGTTGAATTTCATGAGGTTTCCCTCAGCCCAGCTCTCCAGCCTGTCCAGGTCCCTCTGAATGCCAGCACAGCCTTCTGGTGTTATGCTATTAATAAAACTCCTCAATATGTGCTAGGTCACCCCAAAATCTATCCCAATCCTGCATGTAAAAAGTTGTGCAAGTTTTCTTTTAAAAGGTGTAGTTTGAGAACCTAAGTGCTAGGTTTCGAAAACATGCAGAGCTACCAAAGGAACTGCAGCCCCTATGAGTCACTTCTTATTTGGTGGGTGAGACAACACCTTTCCATTAAGAACGCAATATTGACTCACATGAATGTGAATGTACACCTGGAGAATCCCTGAGAGCCAGAACTTTCCTAAGTTCATTTCACAGAGTATAAATTGCAAACTAGTGCAAAGCTCTTTGCTAGAGCATTAACTTTTAGTCTGAGATGATTTTGTGGGACTGCCAGGCTGAGACATCAGTTGATGTATGGAGAAAAAGGTACAATGCATATCTACCCTCTCTTGCTAAGCATGCTGCACATTAGAGAAGGAACTTCTGTCTGCAGGTATAAACTTCCTTCATGCTGCTTTACTGAGTAGTGGGGGGGGCAGGGGGGGGGGCGGGGGCAGGGGGAAGGCTTATTATCAAGTTTAGTGTCTATCCAAGTCTGGTAATGTGGCTCACTTTTTGCTATGATGTCGAGCAAAAAGAACATTCCTGCATCAGGGTCTCTGTGGACCAAGCTGAGGAGCTGACTGGCTACAGAAAGACAGTCTGCAAGTTCTTGGGGCTGTTTTCTATAACCCTCCACAGGTGAAAACAGCAGGAGAGGGCCAAAGTGGTTCTCTGGAAGACTACAGGGAGCTTCTGTCAGTAATATGGGAGGGAGAATGGTGAAGGATGTAAGAGGTCCTGGGGTTTGAAATCATAACCACTGTAGACTGGCTCCTGGGTAGTTCTAGGCTTTTGATTAATCTGAGACGTAATAAGGAGAGCAACAATGTGGGTGACTTAAATTTAGTGAAACACAGATGATGACCTTGGTCTAAACTTTTTGTGTCAGGTTTTTGCTCAGAAACGAGGCATAATGATAATTTTTTTTTTTTTGCTCTTGCCCATCTTTCAATTACCTTTATTTTAAATGTTTTATGTCAAAAAGACATCATATATTAATTTCCACATATAATAGATAACATAATAGAGCGTGCATCACAGTTGCAATTCTTAACAGTGCTGCAAATACCAGGAGTGTATTGCTTGCAAAACCCTTTTATTGTACAGTTCTATATCATTACAGAAAAATCAATGAACTCATAATTAAGACTTCAAAAGAAATGTAGGCTAGTACCTTAATCCTAGATCGATTTGCTTTTATTTTATAGTAGCATAAAAATTTATCTGCCAAGAGCATTATTACCTAGTTCAGTTTTTGGATGTCCAGGTATAACCTTTAAGAAAAAGTACAATGAAATGATCTATTTCACATTCAGCCTGAAATACCTTACATAATAGTCTTCATTAAGGGAGAGTACTTGAAGACACTGTGTTTGTATTAAAGGGGGGGGGAAAGAGGCCCTAGTACAGAAGACAGTTCCTGCATCTGAAGTCTCTTGTCACTGTGGAAATCTAAAGAACATATAGTATTGGTATGTGTTTTTGCTCAGGAATGTTATAAATATTTGAGCAAGATCAAACAGAACAGCAAAGGAGGACTGTTTTAGTTGTGTAGCTTTTTAGAAAAATAAAACAGATCCATATCCAGTGAATACGGACTGGCGTCAGACAAAGCTCGGTACTGGTGATATTTAGTCTGGGGTATTCTGTTAAGCAGCATTACAAAAACCATGCTTCTGAACACAGAAACCTGTTGGGTGACTTCTCCCCCCTAGATGCCCTAACCAAGTCCTGTCTTCTGGTTTGTGGAGAAATGGGCATCTGCAAGAGGTGGAAGCCAGAGGATGGGACTTCTCTAAGCAATGTAGTCCTTATGCAAGGCCTGTTCAGTTCAGTGATCAGATATTGAAACTTTTGGCAGGAATTGGATGTAAAGTTTTTGCTTTGACTTTTAGGCACCATATTTTTAAGCCCAGTAAAGTTACTTGCAGCTCTCCATTTAGCATTATTTCTGCGCTCTTCAGAAGCCTTTGTTTTCCAATGGTGCTTTCAAAAGCTGACTTTGGTCACGTGGAGGAGAGACACTAGTTTGTCCAGTGAATTTTAATATCTGGATCCAATTGACAGACAATATCTAAAATCACATTATATTTCATTGTTTGCCTTTATTCGTGGTTAGGCTTTGTCTTGGCAGATTAATTCCAGCCGCTGGGACTGTTTATTTGAAAAGCCAGGAGGTTATCACAGAGAAAGCAAGGCAGTGCTTCATGCTGAAAGAGTAACTGTGAGAATTGTAATGCCCCCTTGGCCCACGTTAACATAGTTTGTCCATACAAAATAAGCATCCTGTCTAATGTCAAAACTTGGATGTGAGCTAACAAGAACCTCTGTAGGGACTCTTTGCTGCATGCATGTCCATACCAGTGTGTTATACCTAGCCTGGAATGAGGCTGTAGTAGATCAGCTTCTGGGAACTGCTGCCTTCCAGTGAACATTTTGGCTGTGTCTTGGCATTTGTTCTGTAATGAGGAGGGTGTGTGGCTTTACTGTAACAGCAGTCTCTGCAGCCAGGCTGCCTGTCTCTCTGTCCCGGCAGCGTCTGTGGTCTTCTGTTGCTTTGTCAAGAAAAATTCACTGCCTTCCCCACTCCTGCCTTCTTGTTTTAGCTGTGAAAACTACATGTTTCAGCTCTGGCATTCTATTTCACTGACTTAGGGCTAGAGTAGCAATTAATCCAATGGCAGATGGGAGCAAATTTAATTTTTATTCAGGCTGCTGGTGGAATAGTGCAGAGCAACTTATGAGGCCAGATGGACCCAAAATACCTTTCTTTGACAAATAGGCACCACCAAGCTATTTGCTTATGTTAGAGGAGGTCACTGTGGTTTGCAAACATTACTAGCAAGTAGTAAGGTCAGTGGTTGGTACCAGTGTGTGGAAAGGTACTTGGGCACATCACTTCTGATTGCTTGTAGGGGGTGACCTTTAAAACCCAGCCCTAAATTTCCCCCTCAAGAGCTTGAGACAATCACTGCGATGGCAACTTAGGGTGTCCTGCTGCCCATTCTGCAGCTAAGGCAGGTACCTGAGCACATATTCCCACATCCTCCATATCCAGCTAGGAAAGGAGTCAGAAACTTAAAAATGAAAAGCTGAGGAAAGAAGAGGAGGGTGGCTGTGCTGGACAAAAGGCCTGCCTAGCTCACCGTCCTGCCTCTGGCAGCATGTGCTCAGGGAAAATTGTCCTGGGTCCTCACTGCCCCTTAGCCACCAGTAATGTCTTCATCTTTAATAGCCCAGGGTGGATTTTCCTCCCATGAAATTATCTAGCAAATTTTTGAACTTTGTGCATTCTCCTGATGTCTGTAGCTCCAGCAGCAGGGCATTACACAGCTTAATTCTAAGCTGTTTGGGGAATCGCTTAACACCTTGCTGCCCTCAGGAAGGTTGGGGTTTTATTCGGGGTTGCAAACAGATGCCAGTCTCAGCTCAGGAGTGAAAGCACTGAGTGTCGTATGGATGTCAGCAAGAGCAAAAGCATTTTCCTTCTGTATGTGTAGATTCATTGATAACACCAGTCCTTCCTTTTCAAATAGGTGTGTAATTAGAGCTCGTGTCCAGGAGGCATTCACCTTTGTTTTCTTTACATCTCCTGCCAAACAGAATTTTAGACCTGTTTCTTCAAAATGGCATGAAGGGGAAACAGAGAGCTAAGGGGTAGTTTGAGTTAGACTTCTTGCTGACTTATGGTGAAATCGTCCCCATTTGTGCAGAAGAATTAAATATCAATTGGCCAAGTCCCAAATTAGCCTGTGGTTTCATAGGGAAGTCTGGGCACCAGTGGGGCAGAGGAAGATTTCTGGATTTGGGTTTGTGCCCCAGTTAATGTCAGGTTTTATCTTACACAGATTATTTTGTATACACACCTTGCCTTCTTCTGGGTGGCACCAGAACTGAGAAAACATCAGAGACCCACAGCAGACACAGAACTGCTTTCCTTTTCATTTAGGTTAAGATCTAACAGTGGAGAAGCTCTGGGTTTTAGGATAGCCAGGTTAGGTCAAGACTGAACTTAGCTGGGCACAGGCTGGTTAACGTGCAGTGGTGATGATGCTTCCACCTTCCAGAAGCTGAACTTTTTCCTATGCTGATCTCCAAATATACTGATGATTCAAATGGATGTGCAGTGATTTTTACCAATTGTACTCTCAGTGTATTTCTGGTGTGGATAAAGTATCCCAGGTAAAGAACCACAATAGTAATGAAAGGAAGGAACTGACTTCTGATGGATAGCTAGCTAGCTTCCTTCTCGATACCTATGACTATACCTTATAGGCTGTTGTCCTATGGAGAGTACTCTGGTGACTAACAAGGTAGAAACAGCAGGTGAAGTTTTTCATATTTTAGGAAATATTTCTGATATCCCCCAAAATCAGAGTGTCTCTCTGCTTCCTGGTGTCTAAGAAGAAGGTGTTGGAACTTTCTCCTCTGTATTGAAACATGTTACTATTGAAACTGTAAGACCCTTAATATGTTTTGAGATACTTTACTCCTGTAACAAATTGACTGAGGGGTTCAAAACTTTTTTGGGAGTTATGTATGCGCACACCCTGCCAAGTGACATCTGTTGTGTAAGTTTAATTCTGTTTGGAAGTGAAGGCAAAAATGGGCAATGGTGACTGAGGAATGTTTGTCTTCCAGAACTGAATGAATGATGAGGTTTGAATCTGAAATATGAAAATTAAATCACTGCTGGAGCAGAGAAGACATTGTTGTCAAAAGCATATGCTTTGGGGCCATGTCTAGAGAAAAATTGGCAGTTTTTGTGAATCCCTGGCTTGTGTTAACAAAGCCAGTCTATTGTAGATGGATTGAACTCCTTTATAGGTTGTGTTTTGGGGATGATAAAATCTCTTTGAGACCAGAGAAGGAACAGCACAGGACCCTGTTCTGCTACAAGAGACAGTTTGGGTGCTGCTGTGTTCTTAAATTGGTTTTCTGGCAAGTGAAGAAAAAAAATATATTTTTTTATTGGAAACATTGATTTATAAAAATAGTTGTGCCTTGCATTTAGAGATGTAATAAGATTAAGTCCCATAGGT
Organism: Phalacrocorax aristotelis; assembly: GCF_949628215.1. Lineage (NCBI taxonomy): Eukaryota > Metazoa > Chordata > Aves > Suliformes > Phalacrocoracidae > Phalacrocorax > Phalacrocorax aristotelis. The sequence continues at coordinate 30,976,442 of NC_134284.1, read as the reverse complement.
GAGAGGTTTCCTCCCCTCATGTTACCTGACATGTTTGGTAATAACCTCCAGTGCTATGCTGTGTCATACTGTTGGAAACATGCAGGATGATAAAATCTGATATTCTGTTGCCTGGTTCTACTCTTCTTTATTAGAACAGATATGATACAGAGACTGTAAGTAACCAAAAGCTTCCCTTTGATTTCAAAAGGCAGAAGATCAGATTTAGTGATGAATACAATATGCTGCAAAAAGGTCCCCTGCAGAGATTGGCGGGGGGGGCAGGGGAGGGGGAGGAACTGATTTACCTATTGCCTAAGTGTGGGAGGATCTGGGCTTGAGTTCAGTTTACAAAACTGAAGATTAGTGTTTTACCAGAAAGCTGCTCAGGATCTGATCTGAGCTCACAACAGGCTATTCAGATCACTCGTTGCCTTAATGTTGGGATTGTGTAATATTTCAGCCACTTGTCTATATGGTTCACACAATAACAGCCACCATGTTAATAATAGAGGCTCCTGCTGGAATCTGCCAAACAAAAATGCTATGTTTTTTTGTAGTAACTTCCTGTGGTATAAATGATGGTTTGTACATCTGAAAAGTAGTTTTAGAGGCTGCTGTCTCCAGCTCAGCTTTGGGGTGCTGGGTTCAGAGTAGTTTTAAAATTTATAGTCCACTTTGACTTGACTATGCTTCTGGGATGGCCTTTCTGGCATCCCTCTGCGTGGGAATGACAGACATAAAAAGATCTCTTCCCCCCTCCCCCCCCAATTTCAAATGCTTCAGAACTGCTGATTGCAGCACAGCCTGAACAGTAAGCATTTTTTCTGCATGTTGCTTTTATCAAGGTTTAGATTAAAAGCACAAAGAGCAGAGAGTAGCTTCATACAGGTACAATGAGCAGAAGTTTACCCATGTTTCTCTGCTGTGGTGGCAGATACTTCTGTGTCTTATTTAACTGGTCCTGACAGAGCCAACGGTGGAAAATGAATGTTTCAGTAAATGCAGTGAGTTTTGCTTTGTTATCCACATTGTGGTCCTGCCCAGAGGGTCTCCTGAGAAAGTCAGCACTGGTGGTGCTAAGGGCGTGCTGGGTGTTACCTGGAGGAGCGGCAGCTTCTGGAGTAAGCCAGAGCCCTGGTAGGGAGAGCCAATGCATAGATGGCTTCAGAGGAGGGGAAAGGGACAATGAAATCGGGTCCTAAGAGCACCCGAAGAGACCTGTCAGGCCACAAACCTAACTCCCAAGTCTTCTAGATACTCTGCATTCCCCTGTGTTAGCTTTGTGTTTTGTGCACTTGTGGCCTGGGATTACAGCTTCTCTTTTGCCCATTGGCAACTGTGTGTGATTATCATTACTTGGGTTGGTCTGTATGATCTCAGAAGGAGGAAGAGTGATGCTACCAGCAGACATACACCACAGACAGGACAGACAGGACCTTTGGGTTAACCAAGCCCGACACAGACCTTTCCCCTGCAAGACGGCCCAGTCCTGTCATCTGTTCTGCATGCCGGAGTCCTACATCGTCTCTGCGCACATTACCTGCCCCAAATGGCAGAGGAGACTGCAGCTTGTTTAGGGGTTTTCTTCAGCCATCTGAAAAGCCCTTCAGCAAACCTTGGGCATGTATGTGCTGGTATCTGAAGAGACTGGGCTGCCCTATTTCTGTAAGCCCTACCTAGAAAGCAAGTTGCTAAAGGACACTTCTTGTTCTCGGTACTCTACGCGTGACTGATCCAGAAAAGGATGGTTTTGTTGAGACTTGAGTATTTCTGAAGGAAGAATTGCATATGCATGTGTGTGGAGAATAAAAAAAGAAACATTAGCGCGTTGTGACGGAGTCACGTCCCCACTTAACTTAATGACAGACACCCACTGACTTCACAGGGGTCAAGATTTCAGTATCCTGTGTGCGGGGGATCTGTCAGTAATGCTATACTTGTTATAGCAATAGCTGAACTCCTGTTAGCATAAAAAGCTACGGGGAACTGCCAGTTAGCAGCTCTGTCACTTACGCTCCCTAATGTGAATGTTTCCATTCGATTGCTATCTTGGTTAGCCAAAAAGTCTTCATGTTCCTGGAATGTTCCTGGAATTATCTTAGTGCTAAAAGACAATGAAGGAAGAGTTATGTCAAGCTGGGCAGCTAAAGTCCCATGTCCTTGTCTTCACTCTCATCTCACATGAAGATCTCTTTACCTCTGCAACCTCTCCTGCCTTACATCTCCCTCTAGACCCTGTATGCATGGAGCCACCTCTGACTCTCATATTGCCATCCAACCCTTCCCAGGCCTGTCTCTGTTGTAGAGAGAAGTCTTCTGGTCTCTAGCCTAGTAGAGAAAAATAAGCATGGGCTGAGAAATTGCTAGTGTGACCCTTGGAAAAGAATGAACAAGGTGGCAACAGCAGTTTAACACTGACTTCATACTCAGTGAACCAAAACTCTACAGCTGTAAAGGCCCTCTGGACAATTAACTCTGCTCAAACCATTTTCTGAAGATGTCTGTTCAACCTGTTCAAACAAATCTCTAATAAGAATGGTTTCACCTGTGCACAGGCACTCTGTTGACATTGTACTCTTCAGTGCTTAGTTGGGTTTAGTCCCTCTGGGACCCTCTTTGCGCTTGGTGCCATACAGACAAAAAGTCTCTCTCTCAGAGTTATCAGCAGGGACTAGATCTAATTTAAGAACAGCTCATCCTCCATATAGCTACAGAATAAAGCATGCTTGGAGTATTAAACCCACTGTGGAAACATTAATTCATTCAGCAATGGCTCTCAAACTAATGTCTGCATCCAGGTTGTGTTTGACTGACAGTTCAGAGTTGTCAATGAAAACAACAAAATCTGTCATGTGTCTGTTCTCAAATACCTGATTCTTGCACTTCCTTTGCAATCTATTTGAAATATGACATCTGATTTCCTGGGACAATTTGTGTCTGTTTCCTGACTTTTTGGTCAACATCTTGATACATTTCTAGATGATGTGATGCATTTTGGGACTCAAAGCTGTTTTCTGCTTACGTGAAATCTCTTGACTAAACTGTTGTGGCACTGCAAGCTTGAGGAGGACTGGATCTTTTTATTCTTTGCACTTGTGCATCTTCTAACATTGGTAAAATTCTCCCCACTTTACAACTTTGGAGTGTTGTCAATAAAAAGGTAGTGATTTGAGCCTGAAATAACGTTTTGGAAACTTGCATCTCTTCAGTTGAACAGATTGCTCTTTCTGTTGCAAATACTCTTCTGCTCTATAAATATTCTGTTTTAAAACCTGGAAAAACTGAAAGCTTTTCAGGTGGTGCTCTTTGGGTCCCACACAGGTTACACTTTGTCTTCCATGCTCCTACTTCTGAATTTTATGTGCTCTTTTAATTGACTTTGTATGCACAGAGATACCCCATTGTCATAGCCAGCTTTGCCAAACATGTTACGCAAACATTGCAAAGGTTTCTCACCTCCTCTTGAGATTTTTATCTGTGCTCAAGAGAGAGTCTAAAGTCAGCCTTTCCAGACTCATACAGGCCATTTTCAGTTAAAGCCCCTTCCAGTTTCTTTTAATTGGACATCTCTGCACACTATCTGCTCTAACACCCAGGACAGGCGCCTTGGTTTAGGAGAGAAATCCAGATTTCTCACATCCTGGATGTGTCTCCATGGTATTTTCTGTGTGTATTTGTTGGGGTTTTTTTTCTGTTCATCCTTTGTGAGCTACAGATGATACCCAAATGATAATATTGGAGAAAATCATAGTGATGTGTTAACCAGAAGAGTTTTGAAATTTTGGAGCACTTAGCTTTTTACCAAGAAGAAATCAAAGGCTGATCTTATAGTTGTAGCTTCAGGTTGATGTGGGGAAATATGTGAAGAAGGGAATGTTTCTTAAAATTTCATATAGCTAATCTTACTCACTGGAGATTGGGATATGTAACTGAAAACTGGGAAACCTTTGATGAACAACTTAACTGTTTCTCTCTGGTGAATTGACAGGGGAGAAACAAGAAGTTTATTAATAGCTTAATGATTTTAACCAAAAAATCTTTACAAGATAAAGAAAAACAGAGGCTTAGTATTGGTATGACATGGAATACATGACAAAAGTAAGTTTCCCTTGACATAGCTAATGTCTGATTAAATAATTAGTGTCTGATTTATTAATTAGGGAATAGAATAAAAGAGACTATGATGTGACAGGTATGGAATGCAGATAACTTTGCAAAGGACCAGCTTGTTTAAACTGGGGTCCTTTTTAACTAGTTGAAGGAACTTGGTTATATACAAGATATCATGCAGTACTTTTAAATTATAGAATATTGCTGTAATTAAGTAAACATAATTTATTATTGTGACACAAACTAATACACTTATCTTAACCTATTAACTACTCCATATTTGCCAGATTGTGTGTACAATACATAGTTAATAAATATATGTGAAGATGAAAAGGATTTTTGGAGCTGTTTCTAAAGATGATGTGGCATCTTGCCTGCTGCTAATCTTGTTTCTAACACACTAGGGTTTAGGCTGGAGTTGGCTTAAACACATTCTTGTGATGCCTTTTAACTCAGTTTGTTTGGTTTATGTGAACACACTTCTGTAACAGCTTTGGTCCTCCTTAACAGTCAAGAGGTTATCAGCCTGAGAGATAAGCTAATAAACTGAAGAAATAATTAGATCTTACCAGGCAGACAGATGGCAGGGTCATGTCCTTTGATACGAAGAATGCCAAAAAGCTTGTCTATTTTTCCAATTAGCTAGTTTAATCTAATAATTAAAAAAAACCCAAACAAAACCAAACCAACAAAAAAACCCAACAAAAAACCCCAAACAAAAAAAGTAACCAGTATAAGCCTTGTTTTTAATCTATAGGCAATCCTTGCTGTAGCAACATTTTTACCATGATATAAAGACTGATAATGCTATTGGTGGGATCCTAAGCATTAAGCCCAACAGAATACTGGTGTGTTTTTTTGTTTGGTTGGTTTTTTTTAAAAAACAAACAATAAAAAACAGGGTTATGACAGCTCCCTTCAAAAGTTAAGCTATTTAAGCTTATTTTTTTAGGTGTTGGAAGGCAAGGAAGATAATATGGACTGACTGAGCAAACACAAACTGCTAGAATAGCAGCAGAAAGACATTTGCATTTGTACTGGATTTGGGTATGCCAAGTTCATACGGGACATGAACTGGGAGGGTGCCATAGGAAAGTTCAGAGGCAGCACTACCAATAGAGGAGAGGACAGGAAGGTTTCTGGCCTTCTTGGTGTAATAAGAGTCGAATACAAACTGGGTTGGAAAGATCTAAGCAGTACAAAAGAAGTGATACCAAATTTCGTATTGCTAAGTGGAGAAGGGCAGTATATTGGCCTTTAAAATGGGATGTTGGCCAGTTGCTTGCAAATCCTTGCCAGCAATGTGATGGGCAGAAGAAGGGCTGTGCAGAAGAAACATTCATCGATGCAGCAATGAGGCTTTTTGGATGTGTCTGCTGAATGACAGATGACATGGTACTGAGGGCTTTTGTCTTTGCCTTGGTAGAAGGCAGCACACTGCAAGCCAGGCAACTGCAGGGCGTGGGGGCAGAAACCACCCACAAAAAGTGGAACAAGGGCCCAAAAATTCTGCATCCCAAAGGGAAGAGTAAAACAGCGGTACCTAATCCGCAGAGTGCTCTTGGTCATTAGATGAGGTTCAGAGGGCAGTAAAAGGCTGCCATTGAGAAAGAAACATGGGAATGTTTAATCCTTCATAGCTGCTATTTATAGCCATAAGAAACTATATTCTGTGTGAATTCAGGAGACTTCAAGCTGATATCTTATGATGTTAGAGCTTTACATACCAAACTTCACCCATTTACAATATTTGTCATGCTTTGTTCTCTATATAGTAGTAAATTCCTCATTGTAGAACAGCTTATCAAACCTTTCAATCGTTAAAATAATTCCCTACTCACTTCTGAAATGTTCTATAATGGCTATAAAGAAGAGAAAATAAAAATCTTTACCTTCTTAAAATAACTCAGAATGTAAGAGAAGGCTTTGAGTTCAGTATTGTGATTCCTGTTCTCCGCCTTTCACTAATCCTGTTATTGACTGGGTATAATGGTTCACTTTATGCTGTATCCAAATAGATTCAAGAAGCAATCTGGCTCAAGACTCAGTCTTTTGTTTTACCAGGAGCTCCATTACTGGATCTCTCAAGGCTTACAGTCTACTTATGATATATGGGAAATGACATTTTTAATTGCTTTGGTCACTACTGTTCTATGGAAAATGGGCATACGGATGGATTTCATCCAGTTCACCAAAATGCCTTTTTCTATACCAGGTTTTGAAATAATAGTGAAGAATCTAATAGTAATAGTGAATGTTCCTAATATATAATTAGCTGTGGAAGGTTATGGGCAACCACAAAGGCTAGTCTCTTTCTGGGAAGGTGGCCTGTTTAGGCTTCATTCAGAGTTGATGGCGAAAGGCATGATCCTCTGAGGCTGAACCAGGACATCTGCATTAGATTCCTGGACTGACTCTTGCTCTCTACAGGAACCTATTTCTCTTCTCTGGCTATGGAGGAAGCTTGGGAGCCTTGTCTCCTTATGTTAACACAAGCCTTTGAATAACTGCTAAAGACTTTATAACCTTTTTCTCCTAATGAGGTCCATTAGTGTAATTTAAATCTCATTAAGCTAATTGTACTCTGTTAGACTGTGCATCTCTGAAAATATGTTTAAAAAAAATGAGGGATGTTCAACACAGTAATGTGCTATATGAAGTACTCAGTAGAGTACATTTTCCTTGCAGTTATGCTTGTATCCAGAGAAGTTAAGGTAACTGAAGGATTATTCCCCATAATAAAATCAGTAAATTATTGTGATGTAAGTATCTTTTTCTATCAAATATATCAACATTCTTCCTAGAAAGCGAACCTTTTAAAGTGATGGAAAGAAGAAATGATGTTTTTAGAACATTTTCTTTCAGGCTATGGATCTGTACAGCCAAGTTTTGCCATCTATCAGTACCATTTAAAATAAAAATCAAAGTGCCCTGGTTTCTGGGATCCCTCCCAGGTGCATTGAGATGAATGCTATTGGCTCCCTGTGAAGGAGTGCTTAGTGCTTCCTTTCTTAAGATTGCATTTCTTTAAGAGGTCTTCCAAAACAGAGGCATCCCAAACCCCCGCTCAGTCGTGGAAAAAATCTTGGCTACTGTCTAAGGATATAAGACAGAAATAGTAGTGTCTGCTCTCCTGTGTTAGAAAGCTATTTGACACATTTGTGTTACTGTAAAAAAAACTTCTCAGATCTTTGTTTCCCCAAAGAAATGTCAGGCTCCAGCCTGGAGTGAATGGCTGCTCGAAAAGGTTGGATGTGCTTGCCGCAGGCACTTAGACTTGGTGCAGGACCCATTTCTGACACCATGAATGGAAGGCTCGCAAAGTTGTGGGGCCTTTCGGAGGCTCTTGCCAGCAATATGTTGGTTTTGGCAGGGCAAATCCAGCCAGCTCTGCTGTGCTTGGGGAACGAAGCCATCTCTCAAGTATGCAGATCTTTCTTAATGCAGGTTTTTGTAGGTCAGAGCTTACCTCTGGGCTCTCGCAAAAGCTGTGGTTCTGACTGGGAGCATACTGGGGCTGTGTGTTCACAGACTCCATCTGCTGAGTGAATAGGATTCCTCCTTCACTACCTTTTACTTCTGATGCATATTGGTGAACTGGCCCACTAGGACCAGTATGTAGAAGTGATGCACTCTACACATGGCAGTGGGTGGAGATCAGGCTAACAAGAAGTGCAAATAAGAACTAGTGTCTTTATTTCTTGATTATAAACAGAAATTCTTCAGTTTTTCATCACTTCCCCATTCCAGCTCACCTGCATTGCTATGAAAACTTCTATGACCATTCATGGAGATCTCAAACATTATCAAAAGAACATCTTTCTTCTTTTCTTTCCTCCATGTGCTGTAGTTATTAGCTTTCCAGATTTGAACCTTGGTCAATGGTACAAATCTTCCTTGGGCTCATACCCTACTGGGCTAGTGAAGGCTGTAATGAATGGAAGTGGTGAGTTATGGTGAGAGACACTGATATCCATGAGATAACTGTGAGAAGCCTGTACTAATTAGTAAAACTTGTGACTAAAGTAAGTATGGGGAATGAGAGAAGAGGGGTTGCTGCAGCAACAAAAGCTGTGCAGGTGGTAAATATGTTGATTGTAACTTTGAACTCCTTGGAGAAAATGGATTCTAATGGCTTATTGCTGACAAAAACTGTTTTACAAGGAAAATTGAAGTATAACACGTTTGGGTATGTAGTAGTGTTACTTGTGGCTTTCAAAGTGGGACGTTTGCTTTCTGTTCTGCTTAGCAATGAGAGAATTCAATGTTAAATTTGGGGTTTGTAACAGGAGTAGGAATCAGAGACCAATGAGGATAATTTGGCTTCTAAAATCAGCATGATAGACTAGTGCAGTGCTTGGTATCAATTCTTGCAATGATTGGTACATTTCCAGCGGAAAAGTATCTGTAAAACAGAGTTCTGCATTTCCTGAAATGACACAGGAAAAGTAAAGTTGCTCTCTAGGTTGTGGGAACATACCGAGGAATGGATGACCACCACCACTGATGTGGCTGGAGACCAAAGAGCAGCAACAGGAGGGCTGCTGGCAGCCACAATGCTGCCAGAGCTGTTTTCATCTTTAATAGTCCCTCTATTCCAAGAGCAAGGATTTTGCCATTTATTTGAAATAAGATGTTCCTTGAATTATGTCTTTCCTGGGAGGAAGAGGTGAGAATAAACTATTGACAATGTTGGTCAGGTTACTTGGTTTAGTACCAGAAAGCACCATGAATGAGCTCCAAAAAAGGAAAAAGCAGTGAGGAGAAAGATGCTCCAGCCGGATGGTGTGGAGGTCTGGGGAGAAACACCCTTAAAAGAGGGAGAAGAAACATCAAACCTGTTCTGACTTGGGAAAACTGCAGGATAATGGGAAATTTTATACAGAACATTAAAAACTAGTAAGGAGATATGGGGTGTGTTAGTGAGCATTTTATTTTTTGCTCTTGGTATTTTGTCGATGAGAAGATATTCCAATATGAGAAAAAAGGCATATTGGTCAAATTATGAAAGAGAAGTGATGAATAAGGAAGCTGGACTTCAGCTCAAGAGTCAGGCACTCATCAGGTTTTCATTTGTAAGCCATAATTCAGGGGAGCACTGAATACAAAAGAACATTCTTTGTGAAATCTGAGAAAACACTAAACTATGTCTCTCATGATTCAGCCTGGCATATCTTTGAAGCAATAATGTTCCCCCAAGGAGGCAGAAATTAATATGCATATCTGCTAGTTGTCTGACTCCTTGGCACTGAACAAATGAGTCTGTCCTCTTTGCTCTTCTTCTGACCTTACAACTCTTAGGTTCTTGGCTACAGGAAGACTTTGTACAACAGTACACGAATTAAAAAAGAACAGAAGACAGGAATCTGGATGGGCATGTCAGCTGCTAAGTGCAGAAGGCTTCAGCCTGAATTTTGATTTCCCTAATGTTCTTTTCCGCAATCCCAAGATATAGAGCTACATCCAAGAGTGTGGCAATTTGGTACATGTCGTCTTGCCTTCAGCAGCCATTGACTTTTAAATATCACTTATTCAGTGAATCCTCGTGCAATGTGTAACTAAGTAGTATGAATTTTATTCCTTGAACAGTATTTTTACACAGTGCAGACCTTGACATCATCCCTGTGTCCTTTTGCATTCTGGCCTCAAAATGTTACAGCTCTGACTGGTGCAATGCTAGATTTCAGCTGGGACACTTCTGTGGCTTTAAAAATGTGACTTAGGTTCTCTCTCAAATATTGTTCTGTGGTTTTTTTCTGCTACAGCTTTGAAGAAACACTTATCTCTTGTAAAAGGTACACAATCTTCATTGAAAGACCTCAAATGAAAGAGGGTAACACCTGGCATAATTTACCTTGGGCTGTGATTAAACACACCTCACATGTTTCTCATTTCTCTTTCCTGAATATATTCTAACTTCAGCTTCCAGTCATTGAATCCTGTTATGCTTCTCTGTTTGTCATGCACTGCATTGTATCTGAAATCTTGCCCCCAGTAATGTTATGATAGGTGCAAAGTGTCAGTCTTCTAAAGCAGACACTACGTAATGTGGTAAAACACAATGAGAAACCATTTATGAAAAGAGATGTACGTGTGCATCTCACTGTCTGATTTGAACATCCAGATGATAAAAGGAAGCAGCACAAGGAGGATGCCGTTTTGTTCCTCCATTTCTGTTCTTCAATAATCTGAGATTCTGAAAGGTATAAATATGCAATGAAATATTTTTTGCCTTCTTTTTGTGTCACAATGTTCTTTTTATATCACAATGTCTGATAAGAGAAAATACTTTAGGTGAGGTATTTTAATACTGGCCCTTCAGTTGTTGACAACTGAAAAACATACAGCAACAATAAGCTACAAAACCCGACTACGAGGCAGCTTCTAAATATTTACTAGGCACAAGCTCATCAATGCTATATTAAAGCACTATTAAAGTTAGGGGAATAAAACCAGCAAGAGCTGTTTATCAGCTTCCTTATGTATCTGGAACAAGTTGGCGCAGACTGGTAAGAGGTTTTCACAGCATGTGGGAATATGCTACAGTTCTTTCCCTGGGTGGATTGTCCTTAGTACTATTACTTCAGCAGACTTTTGCAAACCTTTCCCTTCTCTTCTATGTGTCCTTGTTCCACATACCCAAGTAGAATGGGGCAGGCTTGCATAAAAATGAAGGAAAGATGCTTTCTGGTGGGACCTTATTCTGTAAGGTTTAAAATGCCAGCTTTCTGCAAATGTTACTGCTCTCCAAAATAAAGAAATAAATAAATTTGGCTAGTAATTTGACTATAGGAATCCAGACCATAATGGAAGTGGAAACAAAGAAAGCTCACCTGGAGAGTCAGGCAGTATTGGGGGAAAAGGTTCCATGATGTTTTGAAGTGTTGCCTATCCCATGAAGAAAACTCTACTTATTTAGGTTTAGAAATGAAAATCACATTTAATATACCTGAATATATAAATCAAGGAATTCAAAGCTGAAGTACAAGAGACAGAATTACATATGATGCGTGGTAGAAATTAAGTACTTCAGTACGTCTTCAATATTTTGTTCCCATTTTGCCCAAGTGTGCTAAATAATCCTTTGAGTGACAGAAGTGATACCTTTCAGTTCACATATGCATTTTAGTTAGTAAAGTCCTGCTAAATAGAGCACAGTATATGTGCATCTGGTGACACAAATTTACAAGGCTTAACAGGAGACTTAAAATGTGGTGCAGTTAACTTCACTGCAGAGCAAAAGAATAGATTAAGACAAACTGTAGTTGCATTGAGGATGCCCCTCCTTCGTGGAGAATCATGGAGACGGCTGTGTTCAAAGTATGGTTCCCTTGAAACAGTGCTTCCTGCAGCTTGCTTGTTCTGTGTGTATGCATGGTTTCTCTGAACAAACAGGCTTCTTGCAAAAAGTCATAGTATGGCCAAACTCAGAGGCTTTCAGTGGCATAACTACAGCACAGAATAAAATCTGACCAAAGTCCCCAAGAAGACTGACCCAATTTTTTTCTAAGATTTTTTTTTTTGTTCCCTTCCCTCCCCCCATCCCCTACTTTCCCCTGGAAACCTGGAGAGTCAAAAGAACCTGGAAAATCTGCTGTAATTAAATACGTGGTAGGTAGTGCAGTGGCCTTAGCTCGCTGGTCTCCCCCATGAGCTAGGCTCTGGGGTGGGATGTGTTTTCTATAAAGCACAGGGACAGTTGCTCAGGGATGGCTGTGGGCAGCTGATCGTCCCTCAAGAGAGATGGACACGGTCTCATGTTATTTGCAAAATCAACAGTGTGGTTTGATCATAGGTCATTCTTCTGTCTCTTAGCTGAGTATTATGTTCCTAATGGGAACACATAGATCTGCATTTGTTCAACTGTTCCTTCTGCAATCCTGAGGAGGGTCAATGTAGCATGGGCCAAGAAGGGCCATTCTTATGTGACTGTATTTTTAGACCTTGCATTATGGGCACAAATAGGCAGGAAATTATGTTTAAGCATATGAAAACTTTTTTACTGTGAATATGGTCAAGTGAAACAGGCTGCCCAGAGAGGTTACGAAGTCTCCATTCTTGGTGCTATTCAAACCCCAGCTGGACACAGACCTGAGCAACCTGCTCTCCCTGGCCATGCTTTGAGTAGGGTGCTTCGACTACACTGTCTCCAGAGGTCCCTTCCAGCCTCAGCCATTCTGTGATTGCAAACTTCTCCAGTACGGGAATGTCCAGTCTGTTCTGTGTGCTGTTAGCCAGTCTGATGCCCAGTGGATGAGGAAAGGTTGAATGAGCCAAACACAGCATGCACAGATAACCTGCAAAATTATAAGTTTTAAGCATCTTTTTCTCACAGATATTTCTCTGTGTGTCCTTTAACTAACACTATTGAACCCTGTGTCCCACTTCCCAGTATCCCAGTACGTTCCTTCCTTTACAAAGACCTGATCCAAATGAAGTCCCTATGTTGTTTCCCACTGCCTTTGGCAGGCAGGGCTTCAGTTCCTAATCTAGCTTTGTTCTCTGCTGGTGGCAAATCTGGATTGCAAAGAGGAGGCATTTTCCTGATTAATGACTGAGTCTCATGCTGCTGCCTGGGCTATTCTAGGACAGGGACTGATGTAAATGGCTCTTCTTGGTCTCTCTAAAGGAAGAACCTGAAACTCCTCAGTTTTGAGACAGCTGATGGTACTGCTTGGGATACATACATTAATCACACCCTCCAAAATAATTTGTCTGCAGAAACTAGTGCTATGCTGTCACTCCATGCAGTCCCCCCCTGCATGTGCACATGCACACATAAGACTTCCCTGCCAGTCCATCGTCTCTGACTGGCAGCTATTTTTGCAAAGCTGCCTTCTGTTTTGTCTCCTGCATTCTTGCCTTTGCCCACCTGTGCCTCTCGCTGATGCCATCTCGTCTGCCATTTCATAGACGGGGAGCCCTTCTCCTATTAAAGCTTTTCATCCTATTCCACCATCTTCACCATCACAGGCAGTGCCTTAAGAGCCCTTTTCCCTTTTCATTTCAAAGGACAGACTTCCAGTTTACACTACTGCCAGACTATTTCTTTTAATATATAACTATGTGCCAAATGCCTTTCCTTTCCAACAGAGACTTACTTTACAGCAGCCTTTGTCTTACAGACACCTGCAAACTCTGTATTGATTTGCCTTGTCAGCTCTGCCTGCTCGGTCTCTGCACTGCCAGGGTCACTGGCTCTGTTTGCTTCCTGCAGCTTTTCCCTTCTCCTTGCATAAAGGTGCAGGCAGATACACCTGTGAGGCCTCTATTGTCAGCAAAAATGGACTTCCAATGTGGCCAGAAGCATAAATAACTTCCTTGTGGTCTCGTCCAAAAAATAAATTCAAACAAAGTCCTTTTATCTGTCTGCACCCACAGGAAGTACTCCACTGCTGTGTCTTCTATAGCTCTATAAACAGACCATTCCTATCCTTTTCCTGCTTTCTCATTACAGCTGAATGAATGCTGTCCAGGCATATTTAGTGCCCCCCGCCCCCTTGGTAGACATGGCATTAGAAAGAACACAAAAAAGAAAAAGGTTTGATGTCAAATGACCATTCGCTTCAAAAGAGCATTGATTGAATAATAGATCACGCTTCACTTCGGTGCAGCGTTTTTAATGAAAGATGCACCTTTGCCCGCATGCTTCTGCTCAGCATTATCTTGAGAGACTGAAATGCATTGAGTATTCTGTCTAATTTAATAATCCGTGGCTAATTCTCCTCTGGCCTGTCGGTAGCTCTCATTGGGCACTAAAAATATGAAGGTGAGATTTAAATTGAGCTCGAGCCTCTACAGCTTTGATCAGCAGACTAGGTTGGTTTTCTTTGGCATAAACTAATAGGCGTTGGTGTTCAGATTCCCAGCTAGAGCAAAATAGAAAAGTGCACCTGCAATCCCTGCAGCAACACTGACTTTTTCTGGTGGCACAGCTGATCCCTGTTTAGCAGTAGGGCTGATTCAGTCACACTGAAGTTTTAACACCTAGACTGTCTCATGCTTTCTGAGGAGTTTGCCAGTGGTTTAAAATAGATAATTTGGGATTGTGCATCTTTGATCCGAGTCTCATGTCCTCACAGGTGAAGTACTACCCTCCTCCAGTCCCCCTTGCGTTTCAGAAGTGCTGCTCCTCCTGTCAGTCCACACGGTGCCGCTTTAGCTTTTTCTCCTAGTTCCTGTCCCATGGAAAATTCCTCCTTTCATCCTCCACATAAGCCTTGCTGAAATTCTCATGCCCCCATCACATCATGACATCCTCTTCTGCCTGGCACTGTGGGTTCTGCCGCTTCAGCTCATCCCCCAGCTGAACTGGATCAAAGGCAGTTGACCTTCTCAGTCTGCAGACTGACACTGGTGATTGCTCTAAACTGGAATTGTACTTCCATGAACTAATTTCATGCTAAACTTCACACTGGCTTTTCTGAAAGTGAAAAATAAGATTATTTGTAACTTGTACAGTGTTGATTTGCTACATGTTAGCCTTGACTTTCAAGGCTCAACATTCAACCCAAAGACATTAGGGACATTCATTTTTACCTGTGCTAGAAGGGAAAGGATAATTTCAGATTTTATCTTGTTAATTAAAATCAACCCCTGTTCCTAGGGGGGAAAAAAAAAACCTAAAGCTGAGCTATAGATTTTTTTCAGTTTTCAGGTGGTAATCCTCTGTGCATTGCGAGACCCATGGTTTTAGAACCGAAGGTCTGGTTTACTTCTGCTCCCAGTTTCTCTCTATGGAAACTTTGCCATTTACATGAATGGCAATAAAATCAGGGCATAACTATTAGCATAAACAGTTAGACAACTATTGCTTTAGTCCAAATTTGAATTGCTTGCTGATAATTTGAGCAATAAACTGGATTTGATAAATTCCTTTCCCAACATTATTTTATCATCATAATTATTTGCTGTTCTGCTTTGATTCTGCAAATTATCTCATACAGTTATATTTACATATGCAATAAAAACTGGGTACATGATCTATTGTCTTGCCAACAGCAAAATAAATAAAACAGTTTGTGAAAGATTATTTCTGACTTTTTGGCAGAGCTGTAATAATAAATAAATAATTACTTAGATGATAGATTCTTAGAAGGGATCAGTATGAAACAAGTTTGAGATGCAACACTTAGCATATACACTGCTGTAGAAGTTTTGTCTGAAGGCTAACTCTAAAGCACATTCAGATTAGAAATGGAATTGCAATAGATTTTTCATTTTGAAACGTGCTGATAAAGTATTCCCCTGTAAAAGGAACATAGTCTTTGAGTTTGAGCATTTGTAGTTTAGCCAATAAACCTGTCTAAAAGACGCAGTGGATGAAGGTACATCAATCATGTTTTATGATTATGATAGCAACACGGCAAAGAAGTAATGTACCAAATAAGTGTTGAAATTGATGGCTGTACCCTTTATAGGTTATAAAGAATAAAGGCTTGTGAAATGTGTATATTTTCAGTATTGCTGGCAAATTCCTCGGGTATTCTGGATACAAATATTACAAAATCAGATGTAGAATTATTGGCATGCACTTTTATTTCCAAGAATGTGTAAAAAATGCTGATTGAGAAGGACCACCACTCACATGCAGAATAGAAATCCACACAAAGGCATATTTCAGCAAATATGTTTTAGAGCCTGCTCTTGTTTCTGCAGTCTTTTAAATTAATTTGCTACATTTACTGATAAACCAAACCTTTTGGTTAAAAACTTTTTAATGAAAGCAATAAAGTATCTGGAAGTCTCATGTGAACATTTTTAGGTAAAAGTTAGCAAAAGAAATCTGAGTTGCTTTTCATTTTGTAATTGACCCATGAACTGCCACATCACCTTCTAGATTTGGTGACAAATCAGTACACTGTATGCACTGAACGATAAATAATTCATGAGCAGCCTTCACCCCGACAGAAGTTGAGAAAGACTGTTGCAGAAGTGTAACTGTAAAAAAAAAAAAAAAAAAAAAAAATATATATATATATATATAAAATATCATGGTGGAAGTGATTTGTGAAATGGAAATGGGTCAACAATGTCAAATTACCAATTCCTTCTGAATGACTCACCCAGCTTAGTACTTACAGTAGTGTACAGTCAGCAACAGGGAATCAGGACAATAACTATGGATTTCCTTCCTCCTTCCCTCACATTGAGCTGAAATATGAACTATCCAAAGTACTGCTAAGACAGGGTATATCTTAATATCTCTCCTAGGGTTGTCCCTCCTCTCTCCAGGCCCCTAAAATCTAGTGGCAGCTCTCCAGGTTAGCAATACCTTTTTTTATTGCTTTACTTTCTCAGTTTTCCTTACCTGAGCAGAGTCAGGCTTGCTCCCTGCAGTGGTGTAGGCCTTACATGAAAAATTTTGGTTATCCCGCAAAGCTCTATTGAAATATGCAGTGCATCTCCTTGCTGAGTTAGGTATTGCATCCCTGTGGTCAGCATGTTCCCAAAGACAACATGGCCCAAAGGAGGTGGTGAAAACCATGACCATAAAATCCTTCTGCAAGACTCTAGATGTTGTCTCAAACAGGCTTTAGGTGACCCACTCTGGGTAACCCAGAGCCTGTAGATATATCTAGGTTCAACCAAGCCACACCTCGCCTTCTCAACTGGCAGGACCTTATTCTCTGCTCAGAGATCATATACCTGAGTTAGTGGGAGTCCTGCCCAGACTGGGAATCCCAGATGAGACGTACGACTTGTTAGTGCCACTGTAGTAACTTCCTACAGTCTTTACAGTGCTTCCAGTGCAGAGCTGCCTTGTGGCCCAATGGCTAAAAGGGCAAGGAGGTTGTGCCAGTGACACACTGTGTTCTGCTGTCTCCATATGCCTTCAGAGCTGCCTCAGTATGTTCCCTCCAAGCCTTCTGTTTGATGCAATCCTCTGCTCTCTGTAAAACTTGTGGGGTGTTGTGTGTGGGAAGCATGGCATGTCCTGAAGGACTCTGTGTTTCAACTTGAGCAAGTGATTCTCAGGTACTTGAAATATTTGTTGGGTATGGGGTTTTTCTCTGCTGCTTCTTCTGCTAAGTGTCTTCTGACCTTTCAGGACAGGAAACCTTACTCTGTAATAAGTCAAGGTTTGTTTATTGTGCTGGAGAAACATTAAATAAGGTAAATACCTTGGGTTGAAGAAGAAAGGACTAGGCATGACCCTAACCTAGTACGTATGCAGTGGCTGATCAGTTTGTCTGTATGGAATCAAAACAGTCTCATTGCACTTACATAAAGAAATGAGAAAAAACAGGGCAGAATTACTGAAAGCAGCAAAACCCAAGCTGTTTATCAGGTGAATCAATTCAAAAGGAAGCTGCAGCTAGAAACTCAACATGTTTTGGGGTTTTTTTTTAAGTCTATATTTGCATGCAGATGGCTGCACTTTAATGTCTTCTTCCAACCTGCAGTACTTTAAAAATTACTTTAGATTTCTTGTAAATCAGCACTAATAACAGCCATTGAAGTACTCTTTGCCAGCCTTTTTGCACGGTACTGGAAGTAATCAACTCTGTGTAATAGTAATATGCATGGAACGCAACGTTCCTTTGGGGAATAATTCGCCTTCCCATATTGCCTTGCCCATACCCTTCAGGTATACTTTCTTTAGCTGTGATTGCTTTGCAAATAAGGATATTGGATTTCTCATTGCTGCTTAAATGCTGCTGTGTAGTACGTGCCTGGGGTGGTGGTTCTTTCAGCTTTTGGTTTGAAAGAATGTTACAGCACTGAAGCAAGCTATTGGAATAAGTCCTTCTGGCCTTTACCTGCACTGGCACATGTGGAAAAAGGTTAAAGAATATGAACTGTTTGCACAGGATGTTCTCTTACCTTGTATATGAGGTGTGCAGGAATGTCTGGTTTAGTTTAGAAATGCCTTTGCTATTGGGCAGAACTATTTGCATCCAGACTTGCTCTGGTGTGCTTCTGGAAGGTATACTTGAGAGTCATAGAACTTTCTATAAATACATAGACACCTTTCCAGACACAAGAATGGGTAGAATGGACAGAGGTGAACTGCACTGAGTGTAGTCATAAATGCTTTTGCTTGCTGTGTCTGGCGTTAAGAAGTCCATCTGTCTAGAGGCTTCTGTGGTCCTCATTTGCCTGGTAGCACCTTGTAGTCTTCACTGGACTTCAGCCTTGCTAAGCTCTGCAAGGAAGAGAAGTGGAGTGATTATCTCAATTTACAGCCAGGGAAGCTGTGATCCCTGTCACGTCTAGGTAATTTATGTGAAGTTGTGCAGCCCATACACAGCTGAACTGTGATTTAACTGGAGTCTCCGTCAGTGTCTGGTTCTCTTAATACAAATGAAGGTCTTTCACAGTTCTTGTCAGGAGTCTTTTCCAAAGCAGAAAACAGAGCTACCATGCCAAAGACTCTTCTGGACTACCTGGATCGTTTTCCAGGTCTGCATGGTCTTGGGCTGTAGGAGTATAGAGCACCGTTTCTATCTGCCACCCCTGTTCTCTGCCCTCCCCACTTTTGAATAGGTGAGCCTTGAGCAGACAGGTGAATTCTTGGCTGTTCTTTCCCAAAGTCACAATCAGAGATGCTCTGTGCATGAAGAAGAGGAAAACTTGGGAGTCAGGTGATGACTCCCAGAAACAATGTATTTTCTCTCCTATTTCTGAAAGGGATGAAACCTCAGGGTGTTTCTTACACAGGGCTTGTGACCAAATCGCAGGATATCCCAGAGCTACTCCTCTTCCCAACCTTTTATCAGGTGTCCTGGAGTTGAACTGTATAGAATAGCACAGTTACTTCTTGATAGCTGTTTCACTTAGCAAAACTGAAACTTGCACTACTCTGTGAATAACTAATAACACTCATTATAAAGGCAGGAGAGGAAAATATCACTCCCTGTACTGAAGCAATGTTTGTAAGGCTGATTACTAGGAATTAATTACATCCCGGAGTCTTGCTGTACATCTTATGTTTACCAGAACCCCTTACAATCATTGCATATCTACCTTTTACTCTGTGGCGCAATGCACGTATTGTGCTCTGAGAGCATTAAGTGCATTGAATAAGTTCAGAGGAGACTGGTTCAGTTTTCAAGGTAAAGAAATATAGGTCCTGCTCTTTAGAATAAGCCCCAAGGGATCTGAAAAACCTCCCTTTGTTTAAAGAACTTTAGCATTCTAGGTCTTCAGTATCCATCCTGCACTTACAATATTCAGACATCCCTGTAAGGATGCCCAACTCCACCAGCATATTTAGACATTCCTTTTTTATTGGGAAGTTCTACTTTGCATGAATAAATTAAATGCACCTGGAAATGTAAAATGTGAGCTGTGGAAGTGGACAAATGGAGTCACTAACAGCTCATCTGGAAAATGTACTCACTCCCAAAAGCTGTTTAAATGCTGCCTGTCAGACACTGGAAAGGCACCACCATGCTAACTTAGCTGGGATGGGATAGCTGTCACCAAATGCTAAATCAAAGGGCTTTATAAACCGGAAGTGTGGGCTCCTTAGTAATATACACAACCTTCTAGGACTTTCCGGCTTTCAACCAGATTATAGGTTTTCAATGAAATGTCTTAATTTCTTCACAATAGGGGAACTTTACCTAGGATTTTACCTAGTCCATAGGGGTATACCAAAGCAGTGTTGCACATAGACACCAAGGACTCAGGGCAGTAGGGGCAGGGGGTTTCAGCATGAAAACTTAGGGTCTTTGTCACCTGAGTATCATGAACATGATTCAGGTGGCAATTCAGGACATGGTTTAGGAGGCATGCTGGTGTTGGGTTGATGGTTGGACTTGATGATCTTAGAGGTCTTTGCCAACCTTAACGATTCTATGATTCTATGAATAGCAGAAGCCCTCCACTAAACCAAAATATAGCAGGCTACTGTTATAACTTCCAGCCACTAGCAAACTCATTAGATCAATGCATAGGTATTCTGGCCTGTGTGTACACGCTAGGTATATCTGTTGTGTATCTCCTGAATTATATTAAAGATTGATTGAGCTGCACTAGCATCTATTAGAAGTCATCTGACCCAGTGCACTCTAAACACAATATAAATCTGTAAACCTATTTAACCTTCCCATTTGGAAATGCATTTTGTTGAATAGGGCAGCTTGATGTTCATTAACATTAAAGGTAGAAAACAGTATTAGGTGATACAGCGTTTTTCCCTTGGCAATGTAGGACAGGCACCTCCTTGATTTTCCAGTTTAACCCTTTGTGTTTTTCTGAGAAGATGTAATTTATTTTCACATGTTATTGGGGTATTTTTTCTGATTGGTCCCCTACTTCTTGTACATCATCATCACCCAGTCTGTCTTTCCCCATTCAGATACTTTTGGGGGCATGGAATACCTACATTAAAAAATTTTATACCTACTGGTCTTCCACCTAGCGTATAACAATAGTCAGTTTAGGACATTGGACTCACTCTAAGCCAAAGAAAGGAGATGTAGCAGTCAAGGTACAAATAAATGTTTCCTGCGTGGTAGGCATCACTGTGGCTGTTTGAGTCTAAAATAACAACAACAATAATACTAATTTTGTAGGTACTATATATTGGTTACAACTACAGAAGCCTGTTTCCAGTGCTGCACATATCGACTTGTGGATCAGTAACTACAGGTTTTTTTCAGCCTAGCACAAGTCTGACCTATGTCAAGTTCTGGAATTGGGCTGATTTCTTTTAAAAAGGCAAAACTAGAAATGTGTAGGTTTTAAAAATGTTGAATGTGGAAGACAGTGTTTATAAACCTGTAGCCCTGGGTCTTAGAACAGTTACAGACCCAGAAAGGAAATATTTAAATATTAACATATATAGACTCTTTACAGAACATCAGGATTAACATAATGGACCAAATGCATCCTGGGTGTTAAGCTGTCTGAGGTAACTGTTGTACCAGAGATTCTGTTAACGTGTGACATGAAAGAAAGGGTGCTCTGTTTTTTTCCCTTTGTGGAAACTTGTTGCTAAGCAATTGGGAAAACAGAGAGGCAAAAGATATGAAAGCATAATTCACTTTGTAAACAATAAAAATCTTTACAATTTTGGAAGAAGCTGCAGCAATAACACATAACATCAGAAAGGAGAAGCTCTACAGAACATCAATAGAACATTATTCAGGCCTTTTTTTAAGAGTGCCAGAAGATTGACGACTGCGTGCTGATGTAGAATTGAGTTACTATCACTGGTATCAATCATTTCCTCAGCACGGTACGCAGTACCTAAAACCTCAATAAAGTTAGAGAGGCGCGCACATGCACACAGTCACGCTGCAGATTTATTTTACCAGTGTAACTTGATCACATCAAAACTGGTGATAAAGTTTTACAATTTGCAGGTGGGGAAATTTGCTTCACATTAATACAACTTTGTACGGTTAGCTCTTTACAGATAGTTTTGTGTTGTGGGTTTTTTGTTCCACCCCCACCCACCGACACCTCCCCCAAGTGCCAATAAACATCTATGTTGGAGTGGCTTTTGCCTATGAATTAGTACAGCAGGCACTGATTTCTCAAGGACAGCAGAAAATCAGTTACTCTTTGTCCCTCAAATGAACAGAACCGGGAGAAGAATGCAGTCATACCTATTCTTTCCCAATCACAGCAAAAGCATTTTCTTGTTTATCTCTTTCCCAAGTGATGCTGACTCCCTGGTTGGCAATTCCAACTAAGCACCTACATGGGGATCCTGCAGCATTATTCCCTGTACCAACCCTTGTTTGATTAAACTGATGTTACCATATTGAAATCAATGGAATGAAGACATTTTACATTGCCCGAAGAACTGTCCTAATGTAGAAGTACTTGCTTTTCTATCAGCTCTACTAGTTTCAGTGACGTTTTACTCCCGCTTGGGGGTGAATTTAAGACCGTGGTATACTTTTATCTTTTAAATCAGCTACCAGTATGTTAAGAAGGGGTAGCACAATCTGTTCTCCTGCTATCTTTATAAAAAGGATCCAATCTTTTATTTGAAACTCCCAGATTTGGAAGTCCACATGCACTCAGTGCTCCTGAGTACTTTCTGAGAGGTTGCTCAAGCAAGATCATTCATGTGTTTCACACAGAGGTGTGGGAAGAACACATCTGGATATGTGAAACTGATTGCACAGAAACCTTTTTTTTTTTTGCATGTGCTGTGTTTAGCTTTATTTCACCATGAACTATTCTCCTTCAGCAAATTTAGGGGAGAAAACCCTAACATTCCTCTTTAAGTGAGGACCGTGGCGTAGAGAAAGAGGTGCTTTGTTTTAAATCAAAACATTTCTCTTGTTTATTTTTTCACAGCTAAGCCCTTTGGCTGATTTAGGAAAAAGCCTTTTCATGAAAATGTATGAAACTTTCTAGCAGTCAAGAGAGTGAGAAGTTTTTCAGTTAACGTTTTGTCCCTTTTACCAGCCTCTCTCACTTGCACTTAGGTGAGGAGAAAAAAGCCCACATCCCAAGGCCACTCTAATCCTCCCGCTACACCTCTGGATTGCCGCCAGCTGATGCTGGCAAGTGCAGTGTACCACAGCTTCTCAGGTCAGTCGTCCCTATTACCAAAGCAAACAAAACCACAGCAAGCACTCCGACTGCATGCATCGCCTCACCTGAGAAGCCCACATCGCTGCTACCTTTTCTCTTGCTCCATTCCTCCATTGGTTTGCTCCAGCCATCTGATGCATCTCGGTGTGGTGGGATGCTGGACCCTGCTGAGCTCTCCATATATGCTCTCCTGGCATTATCAGGAGAGCTTTTGCCTTCACTGCAGCAAAAGAGAACTGCAAACAAAACCCTCAGGCAAGAAATGGCCTTTAATGTTTGCCCTTAGCAATGGGACCTCTGGTATTAAGCTTTTAATTAAAGGTCTGAAATTAAATTCCAACAAGCTGCTATGAAGCCTTATGATCCTTTGAAATCAATGGCCCGAATACTGTTGATTGCAGTGGATCCGGGCTTTATCCTAAGGTGTTTCTGCTTTATTCACATGCTCAGAAATGCTAAGAATGCTGCAGTCTGTTTGTTTGATGGAAAGCCCTGCAAGTTCTTTGAAACAGGTCTAAAAATACATTGAGTTTTGGCCTTCTGCAGAATGTAGAATTCATAGAAATATGAATGTTTGTCTGTTGAAGTTTTGCTTTGGGTTTTATATTTTCATTAAACAGCATCAATTCAGATTTTATTTTCCGTGCAAGTCTCATAATATAAAGAGTTTGTTTGGTACATAGGTGAACTCATCCATGACAGATTACATGGAAACTATGGAAACACTCTGCTTAATGGAGTACAAGGTCAGGCTGTCTCATGCTAAAAAATTAATCATTCCTCTGCTTTTTTGCACAGGGTTTCTTGGGAGGTGGGGGAAAAAGGTTCAGATTAGTACGACATGGGAAGACTAAATAATGGAATTGTTTAGAGTTAGTTTAATTAATCATTGAGAACAAATTACCTGACAAATTTCATCTTTTTCTTTTTAATTGGTTCCCTTTATGTGAGAGGAAGTGTTTGTTTCTGCAAGTGTCGATCAAATGGTTTACCTGGACACGTTTCCATTTCTGGAGCACGTCATGTCACTCACAGATGTGCCCTTGTGTCCCCTGGGACACGTGTGGGAGCTTTCTGTACTGAACAATTAACAGCCCAAACGAGGAGACAGGGTGGCCCCGTGGGTGGGCAGGAGCTCCAGGCAGGGCTGGGATCCTCTGGCTTCTCTGGCTTTGGTGGTGGTTATTGAAACAGGCCGTTGTGCTATAGTATGCCAAAATATTTTCGTGACATCAGACATGGATACTCTCACTTTCCACTCAGCCTGACTGCAGGAGGGTTGGTTGCACACTGGGGAGTTGGATTCATCCCCATAACGAAATTTTGTATTTGCCTTCATGACAACAATTAGTTTCTCTTTTCCACATAAACCCATGCTGGATGGGAGGTCTATCCAGCAGGTGTCCTGGAAGCACTGTTAGCGCTCAGCAGAGAAAAGGTAATTTTTTAATGGATTTTGTTTTAGGTTTACTTGGTTTGGGGGGATTTTATAAGATTTCTAGTTACTTCCCCCTTCAGTATTTTCAGATTCTGATAAAAGTACAACCAGGTTTATTCTTTTAATACAGAGATAACCCAAATGCTTATTCTTCAATTCAGTATATGAAAACAAAACCATACATTTGAGCTCATACCATGTGAAAACTACTACTGTGAAGAAGAGGTGTTGTTCATCTGCCACCTGTACATTTCTTTCTTGGTCTTTCTCTAGAGCTGAGAGTGATACAGTCAAATCTGTTTAGAAAAATGAATCCTGAATTCCAAATGGGGAGGAGTTTTATGGATTTCAGAAATAGGGGAAATGAGCTGCCATATATGCAAGCTTGTCACCCTTAGTCTAGCTTTATTTAATCCATATATTTAAGATAATGCAACAGAGTAGGCTGTACCAAGTAGTTTGACCTCAATAGGATTTCACAGTACGATGTCAGCGTATACTTGAACGTTATGCTGATTTTGAGTTCACAAATATCGTTAATTTTGAACATTTTTATAACATTCACAACTACAGCTTACCATAGAGGTGGGTTATTTATAATTATATTTTCTTTAGAGAGGCAGAAAGGGGAGGAGGAGGGACAGAGTTTCCACTATGAGTAGTTAGGACTCTGGCTGGGCTTGCAGGAGACAGCTCTACAGGTCTGTACCCTGCCTGTGTCAGAGACCTCTGATGTGTGAGGAGCTTGGCTATGAACCAGACACTCAGTGTTGAACCTCAACCTTTCCTATCCTCCCCATCCATTTATCCTGAGGAGCATAAATAAGCAAATCTGTATTTCCATGGCTATGCTTCTGCTCAGAAAACTTCCCCAAAGTCCTGTCTTTATCAGTGTTTTTGTCCATGAAGATGAGTGATATAACTTCTAGAACAGGTCCAGTCTTAGAGGCTTTATGAAGTGCCTGGACATTAGATGTGTCCTAAAGTATTTCATGCCTTATGAACACAAATTTCTGCCTGAGGGTTCGGGTATGAAAAGAGGCGAGCCCAAGAATTGATGATTTACGGGCACTTGTATTCCCAGGCATGCAAGGGGCAATGTCTAATGGGACTGGTTTTGGTCTGTGTGTTATGTCCCTCTGAATCATTTCTTGAGTGGCAGCTCTGGAGGGAGGGAGATTGTGTTGTGCCTGGGAGACGGCGGAGCCTGGTCAAGGAGGGACATTTCCAGGGTGCAGGGGATAAGAGGAGAAAGACAGCATGAGCATTATAGCAAAGAGTCTGAGAAGGGCATGGGCACAAGATAGCCCTCACAGAGGATGGAGGCAAAAAGCTTCCTTGGAATTAGGGGGGATTCATAGACTTTTTGTGAATGAGAAAGTCCCTGACCTGGCCAAAGCAAATCCTGAAGGCTGGAAACAGCTTTGCCAAGATGCAGAGGAAGGGTAGCTGATAAGCCCCTTTTGTCTTCTCTCTTTCTAGCTTTCCTGGTGATTTTCAATTATTCGTTCTGTAAGAATTGAGGTATTTTGCTTCAAGTTCTTATAAAACTTAACAGTTTTGTGTTTTTCTTTTTTTTTTTTTTCACTGGGTAGGAAAGGCTCTCACAAACCCACCTGAGACCTCTGGTTCATCTGGGCTCATGTCACAACACTACTAAGCTCCTGTCATTTTTTTAGAGAGCTGAGTGTCCTGCAGCTCCATGACATTTTATTGTTTTGCCTGACACTAATTTCTCAGTTTCATATTAGAACACTAGTATTCACACTTCTTTTTTTCCTGCATGGTCTATAGCTCTGCTTTCCTGAAGCTTATGTTATAGCTGGTATTCTGAGTGCTGCCTGGCTGGATATCCTTGCTTAGCTACCTAAGGTACCTAAGGTAGTATGAACCAGGAATGTACACCTTTTTTTTTTTTTTTTTTCATGAACTGCTCTGTAAGGCCAGAAAACTTGCAAAGATGTGCTTTCTACTAACCTTCCAGTTTAGGGTTATAGACACGGACACACCTGATGCTTTTCTCTCTGAAGCTGCCTGTGCTGGCATGAATGATGCATGCGGGAAAGGATAACTTAAACCTGGGAAGGAATCTTTGGTTGCCATTCAGATTCCTACGATTAGACCCTCTGGCATATATACCTATAAGGAGCATGAGTCATACACTTTAAGCTTTTTTGTAGCTGAAATTCACTTCCCTGCAGGTTGATTCAATATTGCCATACCCTTATGAGGCAAGGTAAATGTTAGCTTCCTGAGTGTGAGTTCAATCACCCTTTGTTCAATGAAAATAAGCTCATATTGAGCATCATTAATAACTTCCCTATGTGTGGATTACAAATGGGTCCACATTTACCCTACTCTCAAACTTAAACCAAAAGTATTTCTGAAATGCAGTACAAACTTTTTCTCCTTCTGCCACCCCCTTTACCTCCATCTCACCCACCTCCTTCTCCAGGCAGATGGTTCCCACCCCCTCTCAGCTCCCCTTGACACCCTGCCAACACCATGCCCAACCACCCTTGTCATCTGTCTCTTGTCTCTAACCCAGTTCCCTCAGATATGACAGACTACAGTCTCTTCTTTTTCCCTAAAAAGAAACACCGCACCAGCAAGACAGTACCCAGAAAACCTGGTCAGACAAAAGTGGTCAGCGATCAGAGAGGGGGTGGAAGGCTTCCCTGTGGAAGATTTTTGACTTTTCAGCCAATAAAACTAGAAACTGTCAAGTTTTAGGCTATTTATTTCTTCCTGTCCAAAACAGGCAAACAGACTCTCACTTCCTCTTCCCGGTCTGGTTAGAAATGCTGCTGAAGCACAACGTGGGAGCTCTAGTTCAACACCTTGTGCATCCAGTCTCTCCTGAGGCTTCCCAATTCCCTGCCCTCCCAAAGTACCCTGCTAAGCCTCCTGAATTCCATCTCCATCCTTTCTGTAGGAAATCCAGCCCAGAGAGATGGAGAGAGCATGTGGCATATCAACTTCATGCCAGTCACACGTCATTTTTTTTGGCTGAAATTTGAGAACTCTTCAGAATCCAAGTGCTTTTGTTTTCCATTTTCTCTAGCAAGTTGAAATTTTTCAAGAAAAGCAGAATCACTCTTTTTATGGGGAAAAAGACCAAAAAACCAAACGAAAACCACCAAGAAAGCCTCATTCCCTTGATTTCTGTTGAAAATGTTTTGACAAATTTCAGTAACAAGCTGTCTGCTGCAGCGTGCAAGGTAGCCACAAAATGTGACTTTTCTTGGGACATCTCTCTAAGATATGATGGCTCCAAGCTCAATAGGTCTTTTGTCTTTGGTGCTACTGAAGTCATCTGATCATAGTACTCTGGTCAGGTTTTCTTTGTGTATTAAAGAACATTGTGTTCTCATCTCCCAACATTGGGCTTCCACATAAACCTTTGTAAATTGGCCCCAGGAGAGCCTGGGGAGTTTATAATTAGGATCATAATATACCTTAAATAAAGTATCTTCATATAAGATTTCACATTTAAAGTTAGATACATACCTTTGTATCTAACAAAGGGGGACCACCTCTGCCCTTAAACTCACATTTATAAACTACACTTAATCCAGTGCCTCCCACCAGCACATTGGGCTTTCAATGATTTGTTAGGCAACACCCTGTCCTTTCTCTCCATTGATCCATTGTTTGTTTAATATATTTTGCATTCCTCAGTCCTACAGCAATGTAGTTTTTCAGTTGTGTTTGGCTTAGTGATACTGGAGAAGGCATGTATGAAACACACTTCTAATTTTCCTTACCTTTTTAATACCTTGATATGGAAGCTCTGTCAATAGGATAGTGCTAGTACCGCTTAGGGTTGCTAAAGAAGTACTTCAGAAACCCTTTTGGGTTTCCTGTGCTTGGTGTTACATATGTAAGAAGACGCAACCCAGGTAAGAGAGCACAAGAAATCAAGCAAAAGGCTGCTATAACTTCTCACCAGGTCATATATATATATGTTATCACGTGAATAGATATTTATCTGTACCTTGAAATTATGCCAGTGGATATAGGAAGATGCATTCATGCTGCACTCCTCAGTGTTGTGGCATCTGTGGGGAGAGCTGGTTTTTTGAGTTTTAATTTTGCTTTATTTTTATCTCATACACATAAAGTTATCAATGAGAAATGTGAGCTTAACTTTTGGTGGTGAATCTGTGCTAACATTTGAAAACCTCACTAATCCCATTTATAAGCCTAACAGGGACCTTAGAAATGGTCACTGGCAAGCTAAGCAAGCTGCTTTCTTCTAAGCCATATGAGCTGTTATCAAAGAGTCTATGGGGCTGAAAATCCCATCATTAAAAAACATAGACATGCACTCTATGACTTTCAAAAGCAGCTTGGTGTCTTGGGTGACAGTTCATTCACCAAAAATTAGTGAGACTTTTGCTCTTAAGCAATTTTGGTAAAAAAAAAAATCCCCTCCTGTTCTTGTTATCATGTAGCAGCCTAGTGATAGCAGTGGGAATTGAGAAGAAATTTTAATTTACATGGCTTCATAAGCCTTACCAAACACAGCTGCTTGTATTTTGTATTTAAATTGCCCGAAGGGGCACAAATCTGCCCTCCTTATCTTTAACACAAAAAATTGTCATGTTCTTAACATAGATGTAAAATGCAGAAGAAAATGAAGAATAAAAAGTGGGACCTGTGATCAGTGTCTTTATCTTTCCTAAAACTCTTTTATGAAGAGTTAAGTGCATAATGCTATTAAAAAGAAGGTGAATAAGTAAACCCTATCTTTCAGCAGCAGCTTCTTCTGGGATGCAGTCTAACCAGCTTTGTTTAGAAAGCTTCAGGCTCCATGATGCAATTTTAATGACATTTAAATTTAGCATTCATATTGCAGAACAAGGAGTTGCCCCCATGCAGCAAGGCTTCTTGTTTCCTTGCAGGGGTGAAGGCAATACGATTCTGTGCATGAACCGTGGGTAGTGCCCAGAGAGACAGTCGTGACTGCAGGTGAAAACAACTCCCCACTTGCCCCCACGTTGTTAAATAAATATTTGGCCAAATAATAAGTGCTCCTTATTTTAAGCAGTTAGGTGAGCATAAAAAGGGAGACAAATAATCAGTTTGTGCTGGCTGGGGCTGCAACCCTGCTGAGTGCCTGAGTGTGATGAACAGCTAGGGTGGAAGAGGAAGCAGACATTCACATTCATCCTTAGAGAGTGCGAATATCACTGAACATGTGCAGGCAAAATATTCATTATTTTACCATTGAGGAACAAGGAGGCCAGTCTGGGAATCAAGATTTGGACAGTCCATGTAGCCTATGCTTCTTTTCAGCCCCATCCAGAGACCTGCTCGGTAGCTCTTAGGGAAATTGGTCTACACCAGTGTTACCTACCTTAGGTCACTGGGGACCTTATTTCAAGAAGAAGCTCTGCCTGCTGTGCTCCCCAGCCAGCACATTCCCATTGCCTGAATGCTGTCCTCCTCACTAGATTTAAGTGACCTGCGTAGCATGGAGTACCTGTTGGTGTTTTGGTTCTGCCTCTGTTCGGGGAAGAGGCGTGAGTTCATGGTGAGGCACTGAAATGCTCTGAAAACACAATTTCATAAGCTGATCAAAGCCTACATTGCTGCCAAAGCCTGGGGTGTTACCTTCTAGAGGGTATTTTTCCCTTCTCATTTGTTTCTCAGCCCAGTTCACCATGCATCTGCCCAGAGGGCTGGGTAGCCACCATGGGGAGATAGAAGGGGGAGAGGGTGGCCTTGGGGCAGGAGTAGGCAACCGTGTGTGGGGGGATGGGTACTCCAGACAGGTGGCTGGGGAGGCGTAAGTGAAACACAAGGGCAGGTGTGACCCTTGGGTATCACAGACTAGGTGCTGTTGATTAGGAGGTGAGGAGAGGTGGCATTAGCAAGGCCATTGCTGGAATAACATGTTCAGTCTGGTGACCATCCTGAAAACCAAGACTGGAAGACTTGGGAAAGAGCTGCAGAAACAGCTCCAGACCTGGGATTCTGGCCTGGAGAGGATCAGCTTGAAGGTGGCTTTAGTGTACCAGCGCTATAGATGGGTGACCTCTGAAATGGTCTTCAAATGTGATCAAAAAAGTGGAAAAGGAAATTCAGCCAAGGTTGTGCTGGAAACAAGGAATGTGATTTTGACAATAAGGACAATTTGTTATTGAAACTGCTTATGAGGAAATATATGGGCTTGTCACCATCCTAGACTTGACTGATCAGCCTTCTAAAACATGGGAAAGGGCCTCGAAGCTGCAGGTTTGATGCTGGTTTTGGGGTGGGGGATCATTCGTCCACAAGCTGTAAGATGGTACAAGGCTCTGAACAATTCTCTATACTACTTTAGAGGGAAGACTTTGTTGGCCATAGTATTTTTTCTTTACATAGTTCAGGTATTTCTCTGCATCTTGGAATGAACAAAATGCTAATCTTAATGTTAGGTTGTTTTTCATTTAAAATTGCAACATACGAGAAGGATTTTTTTCCCCTTAGAAACTTATTCTTTTCCTCTGTTTTTATGTCCTGGAGGTTTTTCTCTCTTTTTTATTTATCATCTCATATTGCTATGTTTTGAAGATGTACAGCAATGACGCAGGCTGCTGTTGAGTTTTGGTTCTTTGACTGTTTTCTATTTTTAGAGTGTTCTTAGCTGCACTGAAAACAAGCAACAGCAACTGTATTGGCCCCAATATATAGCACAGTTTTTCTCAGAGGATAAAATATTAATAAAATAGCTTGCCTCATATTTGGGGACTGTGCAGAACATGATCCTTTTAAGAAACATGCTCTACCTATAAACGTAACAGTTCTTGCTGGGGCTGCACAGATCCCCCCTGAACAACTGAAACCAGAATTAATAACCTTGGCTCAGCATCTTCACCAAGATACAGGACTGAGACCAGTTGCATTAGCTCAACCCTCAGAAGATGGTAAACTATAGCTTATCTGCTGTATAACTGGCCATGAAGTACTTAGCAGGCACGGGAGAACATATGTACTTCTTTACATGTGGATGTCCTAACCAGCCCAGAGGATCAGCCTGCCTGTCTCTTCTGCCCAAAGTTTGATTAAAAAGCGGAACATCTCCTCCAAGAGGGGAAGTCTGGCACCTCGATCCTCAAAGTAATTAGAGATGACAGAAGAGCGAGGATTAACTCTTGAGTCTGAGCTGGCAGAGCGGTGCCTGTCCCTCGGCTTGCCAGAGTCCAGCGGAGCATCCTTCATGCAATTAGTCACGGTCTCTTTTCTTTACTGAAGCAAAAAACATTGAGCCCTAATTTTCTCCGAAGGTATGATGGGAACACTTGGGAGTTCCCAAAATTTCCATGGGTTGGAATAAATAGAATTTTAAAAATCCCCTCTCAGTACTTGGTACAGCTTTTTATTAGTGTTCGTGCTTTAGAGGAATCAGGAATTCCCAGTTCTACCCTTTTATGCAGCCACCTTTTGTCTAGCTCAAACCCCCAATAGGAGAAACCTCCACATGGGATAAATAAAATGAAGTAATTTTGCTAGCAGTTTCCTGTATAAGAAGCTTTGCCTGTGAAAGACTTCTCGAAATTGATTTTCCTGATACGATTTCCTTTTTTAACTTGAATTTCCTCTGAGGTTTTGTCTCTCTATTTTTGCCTGGATTACTTGAAGAAAGTAAGTTTTAGCTGAGCTGCTTTTGAAGAAGGAACACCAATATTAAGAAAGAAAGATTCTGTCTGAGATTGTAATTTCTACCATTTAAAAATATTCCTAAAGTTTGGATTGAAAAAAGGCAGCTAATAATGGTGAACAGAGCTAAGTGAATGGAAATGCAGACTGAACTGTGGTGTGCTTTTTGAATAGGTTTTGAAAAGATGCCTTTTCCCAACCAGTGTGAAAACATTATCCATGCCAGGCATTTAATGCTAAGGCACAGCTCCTTTAGGTATATAAATTTGCCCTGTGTGGTGGAAGACTCTTGTACAGGCTATATTGCTTCCTATATTTTCTTTTGACAACTCTTCCCAGTCATGTTCCCAGGTCTTGCCCTGTTCCTGTGGATATTTTGAGCAGTGAACATCACTGAGCAGACTGTGTCCACCTTGCAAAGTGCAGGTCCAGGCCCCTTCCTGGGGTCAAGCCGGTGGCCCAGGACCCCTGCTGTAGGCATCAGTCAGGCACCATGAGATTTATCTGAACGAAAAGCCTCAGCATGCACTCAGACTTCTTCACACCACTTGGAGAGATCAGACACACTCCAGGCAGTGAACTCAAGTATCTGACAGCTCTGTCCTCAGCGAGTATCTCATAAATGCCTGTTTTAAGTTAAACCCACTTAAATGTGCCAAGAAACAGCTATGTGTTCAACATCTGCATAGGGTGTGGCTCCTGATATGTTTTATTCCACTTGCCATCCCGTTTTTATCACCCTTTCTCCATCACAGACCAAGCCCATGGGCTGAGAAGTACAAGAGAGAAGCTCACTGTCTTATTTTCCATCTTGAATCAGATCTTACGGACATTTGCTTTGAGACTACTCTTTTAAGTAATTCTGTCTAGCATCTGATTTAAAAATATCTTAGGCAAAGTCAAGCTTCTTGCAATATCATCTGTTCAAGGCAACACCTATACTGAACTGTAACTGTACACTCAGTGCCCCTGCTTCTTTCGGAGGAGGAGTGAGTTTGATACAGGAATGGAAGGATTTCTGCAGCTTCTGCTCTAAACTTTAAGCTTAGGATGTTTTCTGGACTTGTAAAAGGTATGGGACCTCTTTACTTCTCCATCTGTTTGCTGTTGTCCTTATTAATTGCTCCTTTAGCTTGCCCATCTTCATAACAAAATGTTACATGACAACGTATTTTGCCCTAACAAGGGTACATTAGAAAATGCTTGAAAATAGTTTGGGTGTGATTTTGCAGCCCACAGTAATTGGAGTTTCATTGAAGTACCCTCTCTATATCACCCCTATGTCAGAAGCCCTTACAACGTTTCCTAATAACCAGTATTTTCCCTCTTCACATCAGTCAGCATTGGCCTGAATTGCTCTTCTTTCCCCTCTCATTCTTTTATGTGTGTCGCTAGTGACTGAGAGTGATCCTAATGTCATTTCTAGGACATGTTCCACTCTCTCCTGCCTGAGACCTCCTTCCGTAATGAAATACACTGTAAAGTCCCAGGAGAGACAACTGTTACCTCTGTGTGATGAAACAGGCAATACATCTGTTAGTTACCCTCTCCTAACAAGGTAGTAACTTGGTAATCATTGAATAATTTGGGTTGGAAGGGACCTCGGAGGTCTTCTAGTCCAAAACAGGCACAGCACTTCAGCTGCAGTCCCACAGGCACTGAATAAAGAGGAAGGAGGGCCTTCCTTAACTTGCTGGCTATATTGGTTCGTCTTTTTGCTGCAAGGACACACTGTTGATAAACTATAGCCAAATGTGATAAGAGGTTTAGAAATGGCCCAAGAGGGCGAGGCAGACTGATGTAGTGAACTGAGAAGTAAGTGTGTGCATTGCTCCTGCCCCCACTGCCCCTGCTGATAGGAGCACGTCTGCATCCTGTGGTCCCTGGAGAGACGACTGCATCCTCTTAGGCAGAACTTGTGGGATTTACCACAGGGTTACAGTCAATCTCCAAAGTAGATGTTAGAGGCACAGATGAGAGCGGGGAGCACTGGTGAGATCCAGCCTGCTCCAATGCTTGAACTCATGTACTGATGCTGTACCAGCCCGTAAACCAGAGCACAGCACAGATGTTCTTCCCAGGGGAGGCAAGAGGTGGCTTCTTAGCTTGTCCTAGCATCAAACATACCTCCCTTCTCCCTTTTCTTGGTGTGTGGTGCAAGTCTCCCTTTCCTCTCTCCAAAGTAGATTTTTGGTTTTATCTTGCGCTATGCTGTAGCTGCAGTTCACCTTCTCAGTCAGCACAGGGTCTGCCTGTCTTAGACCTGGAGTTTAGTGCCCACCCTCAGTGTTTGTTGCGTTATCTTGTGAGACATTAAGGTCTGAGTCAGATGCCCTCGAGGGAGGTTGCAATGGAAAGAAACACCAAGATTTCTTCCTTCTCCAGGGCTTTTGCTGTTGCACAAGGCCACAAATGGGAGTGATAGCCAGGATGGGGTGTGAAAGCAGCACTGTTGAGGAAGTTTATTTAATGCTTCCCTGAATGTGGGCTGGAGCTGTGGATCCAGCAGAACACCAGAGAGCAGGGTAAAGGGTCAAATCCTGTGTGTCCTCCCCAGAGGCTGCATCCCTTGAGAGTCCTCACGTGCTCAGAGGGATGAGGTTTGTACTTCCCTGCACCAGAAGGCAGTGGACCAGAAAGCCATAATTTAAATCCAGAATGGGCTGTTTATAATACTTCGTTCTCAGCTCTTGCCTAACACGGGCCAGAGAATTCTTCCCACTAATTCCTGCCTTGCGCATTGCAACCCAGCCTCTGTTTGAGCTAGAACAGATCTCTCAGGAATAGGGATTTAGTTATGATTTAACAACACTATGAGGTGCAGAATTTGCTGCTTCCCTTCATAATCTTTTTAATCTAACCAAGCCCCTGAGTGGGAGAATAGGCCTCAGACTATTCCTGAACAAACTGGGACTTTAAACTTTCTTTTGAAATATTTTTTTAAATAGATTTGCTAACTATTAGGAGCTTAATCTTACAATTCTTCATCTGGAAAAAGGTGGCTTGACATCAGAGGCAGACCTGGCAGGCACTGTAAGTCCATTTCATTTCACCATTTCCTCTGGATAGCTAAGAAATGCTATAACTTATTGCTCCACTATCTTAAAGCTATTATAGCCATTAGCTTCTCCAGTAATGCAAATATGTGACTGGTGTTGATGCTGTTGATTAATCATATTTATTATTTTAATCTCCTTTGGTAACATGCAGTCCAGCTGCTTACGCAGATGCCAGTCAGGCAACAAAATTCCCCAACCCCAGAAGAAAAAATCATGATGGGTGGCTCTGTCTCGCCGCACTCACTGCCTATGCCTCTGTTGATAAATCCAATGCTTTTTCTGCATTATTGACCAGCAGCATGAGACTCCTCTTCTTTTTTTGTCAGTAGCTTGTAAAATGCCATTCTGGCATTCCTTTCTCCCTAAATGCAGCCTGAGAGCTGGGTGAGGCTTTGGCTGTGCAGGCAAACGAGCTGGTTATCCAGAAATTCAGTTAACAGAAGTGAGTTGAAGTGTTAATACTGTCTTCTCAGATCTGTCTGCTCAGCTATGGAGTATTCTTCAGGGCCATGCCAGGTATGAACATGCTCAGCCCAGGCCATGACATCTAGCTCCTATTTCAGATCCAAGAATTTAACTTCTTGGCTTCCCTGACAGGTCCAGACAGATTTTGGGATCTCCAAATGAGTAACTGTGATTAGCAGGTGGCCTTGGTTACCAAGGTAAGCTTGGTAAGCTTTTACCCTTGGGGATAATGTGCTGAAATTCCCCCTGCCTTCAAGGGAAGAAGCATGGGGTTGAGAATGCAGTAATTCATCAGTGTCCCAAGAAGCAGCAAGAAAAAATAGCTGGATGGAGGAGTTCCCTGAGAAGCTGTTGAGCTGAGGGGTCCTGTTAGAAGATGTTGTGAACCCTGTGCAGATCAGAGATCCCTTAACATCCCAGGCATACTCACTGTGAATGCGATGATGCTGTGTTGTGTGTGTACAGTTCAGCCATGTGGTGCATGGACTTGTGGGACCCCTGAGATTTATCTGTTCGTCCGCAGCAGCTGTTTGGAGGCCATGTACCCAGCAAGCAGTGCTTTGCTCAAAAATTTGCGAAAACCTACTCCCTGGATACTTATCTCAAAATAAACTGTGTTGGTAAATATAATAGGGATGTCCTGTATTCTTCGGGGTATTCAGCGATCAAATCAATCTCAGATCTCTTTCTGTCTGCGGGCTGAAGGTTTGAGCTCCATGGGCCTGTGGCATAAAGCTGGCACAAAAACTCGGTAGTGCTTGAATGATGAAAGCAAACAGAAGACAAGGGGTAGAAGAAAATTCCTGCACAAATGTGTCATTCACAGGCAAAGGAACCAGGGCAACTGTTCTTTTGGAGCAATTACTAACTCCTCTGTAGTGGAGAAATTGCTGTATTTTGTTGCTGTGGCTAAAGCTTCATCGTACACTCTGTTGCATGGTAATTCAATGCTGTTTGTTGTAAGCAAGGGCAGAGCGGTGTCCCCCTGACAGCAGAGGACTGGCTGCAGCACAGGCAGGATGGCAGCAGGGAATACGATGTCAGTACCTGCAAGCGTCTTTCCACTTGAGTTAACTTCATTGTTATAAACTTCTGATCTCACTTCTGGGAATTGCTCATGCCAAATTAAGTTGTGCCCCACAAGATTGCTAAGAGGATCATAGCAGAAAAGTACTGAATGTTTGCTTCTGGGGATAAGAATGAGATCTGAGATTATACCAGAAACTCTGCAGTATCTGCTCGCTAGTTTAAACTGTGATGCTAATGGCGATTGCACTCCACGTTCCTTTCTTTTTTTTTCCTTTTTTTGCCCACTTTTTTTAGGAACTGAAATATTTAGCCATTTTTCCAGCACAGCCAGGCCTTGTACCTGCTTACAGCGTACACCCCATGCAAACTCTGTGGAAACACATTTTTTCTGCCAGTTCTGATGAAAGTGCACACTCCGTTTCACACAGTTAAGAGTCTCCAGTGACAGAGATACCAGAGCAAAAGGTTTTTTATTATGATAGCCCAGAATGGGATTATAGTACCTGAACTACTAGCCATGAGGGTTTCCCAGAGCCTCTGTCAGTCCTATAAACCTGCATGTCTCTCCAGCTTTTTTACAGTATAATAACCCTCCCCAAGAATGCTCCTTTAAAACACATTAAAATTAATTTAGGAGGAAGCAGTTTGATCAAATAAATGCTACTTCAAACCTCCCCTTCACAACGCCCACTGAGTTGGGATGACACGTGCCCTGCATGTCTGCACGGTGAGAGAGAAGAAGTGCCGATCCAGCTGCAAAACCACTTTTGCTGGATTTCTTGGCTGTTTTGCAGTAGCAATATGCTGTAGAAGTCTTAGAGCAACCTCTGAACTTTCTAGTGAGTCTGATTCAAAGCAAACCTTCCAAAGCTTTTTATACTATCCATTTGTTAAGCCAGAAGCGATATTCTACTCACAGTACCAAATTCACTCACTTCTTTCCCCAGATGAAAGTCTCATCCTCTCCATGAGCAAAAATGGTCCAGCAAAAGGCTGCTACTATCAAGAGGCAGCATACGTAT
This sequence comes from Phalacrocorax aristotelis, assembly GCF_949628215.1. Classification (NCBI taxonomy): domain Eukaryota; kingdom Metazoa; phylum Chordata; class Aves; order Suliformes; family Phalacrocoracidae; genus Phalacrocorax; species Phalacrocorax aristotelis. The sequence continues at coordinate 30,939,183 of NC_134284.1, read as the reverse complement.
CCTGCTATCACATTTCATTGAGTTTAAGCCATTGTGGTTAACTGGTTTGGTCTCCTGCACAGAGAATCTTATTTTTCTTGGAGCCAGCTACTTGTGATTGAAATGGAGTATACCTTTTAATAATCTGATCTTCACTTGCAAAGGTCAGATGATGATATACTATATTAACCCCTCTTCGCATTATGCTCCAATACTTAGTTATTTTCACCATTCAGAATGTCTTTTTGTGTATTTGGACTTAAGCCTCCAAGGACTGGAAATTGTTACGTTTGCTGGTTTAAATTTTCTTTTGCATGGGGCCTGTTTCCACTCTTCTTGTCTCTTGCCTTGATTTAAATCATGCCATGAGTTTTATTCTGATAAAGAGAATCACATAAATGGAAATCAGAAGTTCTGTTCCACAAAAGATAATGGACTGTGATATTTACATTAATTGGCCCAGACCACATCTTCAGTTAAACTGTATTGCAAAACACAGGTAACCTGTTGAAGGAACACCAAACTGGAATGTTTTGATATGACTCAAATACTTCAGTCTGTGTGGTTCTGAGAGAAATTTCATTTAAAGCGACACTTTAGAAGTGTGGATGTTCCCTCAGTGTGTTTATTATTCCATATGCAGAGGAGACATAAACAGAGTGCATAACACCCTTTTATAAATATATCCAAGGACCTTTTAGGTGTTCTTATCTTTATATTATGTTCCTCTTACTTAATTTTCTTGCACCAGCTTCCTTTTCAATAGTTTTCCATAGTTTTTGGTCAGTTACACAAAGGAGTTGCTAAGAAAGATATTTGCTGTCTGCTCTTGTCATTGCTGTGTGTAGATGGATTTGATTGCCATGCTACCTTGCTTTGAATCTTTCTGCTACTTATTCTGCCAAATGCAACACTATTCTATTTTTAATACATGCAGTTTAGTGGTCTTATTGTCAGCTATTATATTAGCCAATAAACCACTTCACAACTACTTGTTGCCTTCAGTTTTATAGCATGATCCACTTGGAAACAAAATTACTACTTCAAAAACAATTCTCATTTCTTTTCAAATTGTAGACATCTGTGTTTTCTTTAACTCTGCATATTTTTACAAGTGCTTCTCACCCTTATCATTTGGTATGCAGCTGATTGTCAGCACTGGGGTAAATCCACAGAGGTCAGTCTGTTCACTAAGCATGGAGCTGCTGAGAATTTAGTCCCAGATGATTTCTTCTCCAAATTTTATATACTTTCTTTTCTATTAGTCTGGCTTTAACAATGACTCCCTTCTAAAAATGTTCAGGAATGCATTTATTTTATTGCTAACTCACTGACAATCCTCTCTTGTGGATGGAAGAGCCTAGTGGGAACGGGTTACCTTCCCAGCTGTGGACATGAGGGAAGAGAGGAACAATGCACAGCAAGCAGTCTTGAAGTGTTCTTCACCCACCAGTCACGCGTGTAGACTCTGGGAATCAGAGAGGCATGCCACATCGCTGTGGTCTCCCTGCCAAGTGCCCCTCTGCTCTTGTGCTGGTCTGCTGCCATGAGAAGCTCACAGCCACGTGTGCCCTATATGAAGGTGTTACTGTGGTATCTTTCATGGGAAAACTGTAAAATTTCTTTTGATTCTCATGTTTTCTTTTATTATTGTATTTATAGCTCAGGACCAGGGCCTAAGGGCTAGACTACGCTGCCCTGCTTGGGCTGTGATCTTTGCTCCTTGCTGTTTTCCATCCCAGACAGTACTGACATGTACCTGTGGGAAAACTCTGTTCTTTAGGAGATCAGAACCTTTTGATCTGCAATTGCAGACAGTAACTCTGGAGTGTCTGATCAAAGGGGAAAGGACTCAGGGTATTCAGGATAAAGCCACGTCCATGAGATGAGATTCAGTCCAAGTGTGTTTCCAGCTTCAGAACGTATTTCTCTCTAGTTTTATTTTTCAGATTAATTTATCCAGTTTCTAAGTGACAAATGACTACTTCAGTATAGCTGGTTGCTTTTATAAGTCTTCTGTTTTGCTGACATATAAACCCCTCCCTGTTCCTGGGGAGTGAGTGTCCTAAATCTGAGTCTGCAGAATTGCTGCTTTCCCCATTACTTTTTATTTACAATACAGAAGGGAACAGCTCCAACAGGAGGAATAATGTAGAAAACAGACAGACTGTCACAACTAGCCACATGCTTGGTTGTAAGGACATTTGCCTGGATTGCAGGACACTTGGGTTCACAATCTTTACTGATACCCTGTAACTGGCACACTCATTTTGAGGAACAATAATCTTGTTAACAGCCCATTTCCTATTTGGGTTGAGGGAAACATTGTGTCCCATTTGAATCATTAATTCTGCACTGATATTAATAAACTTGCCTGACCAAGGTTATAGTCAAAATCAGTATATTTCCCTGGAAGGGATTGGTTTCAAAGAATTGGCAGTTTTTGATGAACAATTAAAGTTATTATCTCCCTCCCCCAAAAAATTTCAGACAGGTCTCCTAATTACAAGTCTTCCCAACGATCACAAATCTGGTTAAATACTCAATGGTAGCAGATGAGGTCCAAATCTTTGAAAGATCCTCTTCATCCAAGTATCAGGATATATAGCCCAGGATATTGCATAAGTATGTAGGCTATCAATGGCAAAGAGAGCACAGGGTTGTGCTTAAAATAGACAGACGTATATAGAAAATGATATGTCAGCAAAATGATCTCCAAGCATGTTTCAGAATTTTCCATGAGGTATCAGGGATCTTTGACCTAAGTTCAAAAAACTTATTCTGCCTTTCGTTATGTATCTTAATCACAGAGTGACACTTTAGGTTCACTTCAGCAGAGTCTGTGCCATCAGAATCTGGCATGAATTTTCCTGTGACAGCATTAGATCAATCATGTTTTAAAGAATGCAAGTAATTGCATCTACTCCATCTTCCAAGATAGTCCAAAACTGACACTTTGGGTTCACTGCAACCTAAGTTGCTACCAGGGGTTGGAAGGTGAGAGAAAAGTATCGCAAAGCTGTATTTTTAATATTCTTAGCTAAAACAAGTTGGTTTCAAATTAAAAAATGCCTAGATTTAGTTTTTGAAAAATGTGATGAAGCTTGGGGACTCTATTGAAGTCAAAGCACTCTTAGCCCTTATTGAACATACACTAAGGTTATAATTTTAATGGGTAGGTCAGGGTATTTGAAGTTCAGACATCTGCAATAACCTCTGTGAACCAGGTCTTTAAAATAAGTCTTTACTGCAGTGACAGATCTAAATAGAGAGCAGAAAATGCCACCTGGGTGTAACTTCTTGGTGAATTCATTATGAAGGGCTGGTACACGTGGTTTTGAGAAAATGGGTTACAAGCCCAGTGAAAGAGCTTTTCCTCATGCTGTAGGTGTTCATAAAGGCAGTTGTGATATGTGCATCTTCGCTAAACTTGCACTTCCTTTTCATAGTCTTGTATGCAGGCACTGGAATTTCAAGCCAAGCCAAAACCAGACTAGAAACAGACTGTATTTTTCATGGTGATGGCAACTAATCATTGGAGCAGATGAGAAGCATTGTTGTCAGCTGTCTGTGTCTGGCATCTCTTAAAATGAGCTTAGATATTTTTTAGAACAGAACTGTACTTGAAATGGGGAGAAATCCCAGGAAGTTCTCTGTTCTACATTACACTGAAAGTCAGACTAGGTAACAGCAGTATTTCCTCCTGACCTTATAGTCTGAAGGTATGCTATATACCACATGGTAAGGGTGTACCACCAAAGAGGAAAGACTGTGGGGCAGTGGGTATTAAGATAATTTTGTTGATCTGAATTTGCATTCAGAGAGCATTCCCTCTAGCTTTACTGCTGCTATCCTGCTAACAGAAATGCTCTGCACATTTCTCCTCCTCTTCCCATGTTCCTCGAGGGGCCCTGCAGAGTGAGAAGTTTCCCTAAGGGCATCCTGTGGCTGCATCTCCCAAAGGCTTAGCTGAGTGCTCTTGTAGGTGAAGGGGGATGAGATGCTAGACCAGCTACTGCCTTCCCACCCCTTGTCCCATGTCCAGATGAAGCTTATCCCTGGCTTTTTGCTCAGGTAGCAAGACAGTGGATACTGAAAGCAGTAAGGATTGCATCATCCCACTTCTTCGGGGTTTCTAGCAGGTAGCAAGTCAGAATGGAACAGCACAAGTCCTGCCATACAGCAGTGGAGAAACCAAGGCCAAAGGAATGGTTCAGGCACTAAACTTTCTACTCCCCACTTCAAAATGTTCTCACTATTCCTTCCCAGGCTCCATTCACAGGTAAAGATGGGTATTTGGTAGTCACTGGTTATGACTAGGCCATGAGTGTAAGACCTGTGAAGAGGCTAAAGGTAATAAGGGTATAAGAGAGTCTTGTCTCTTCTCTGTGCCTTAAACCCTGCAGTTTTCTACAAAGAAATGAGAAACAAAAGGTTATACTGATAAACTTAATCATCTGAATCTGTTTTTCATGTGCCCTTGAAACTGTAAAATGAAAGCACCACATCCCTGTCAGGCATTAAAATGCCAGATTTGAGGGTCATTAAAAGCAGCATCATGCTTAATCAAAGGCCCTTACAGAGCAGCACAAAGCTGCTCCTCCCTTTCTGTACATGATTTATTTTTTAATAAGGGCGACCAAGATGGCAGCCTGTGCAACGCGCTGTGCTGTGTGAGCTGCCCTGCAGCGGGACATGATGATTTGCAAACTCTCTCTGCAGTGTTAATGCCTATGTGAACAACCTGGAGGAAATAGTGCCTTCTTATTGCTTCAAATGTTTTTCCCAGTCATATGGGCCTTTCTCATTCTGGGTAAAGAAAGAAGTTGCAGGAGTCATTATGTAGATATAATTTTTTTAATGGTGTATCTTTATTACCTTCTGGTTTCTTTCACAGACTCCATCAGTGGGTAGCCCAAGGTACAGAAGCTCATCCCCTGCGTCTTTGGGGAGCTATCTAGCTTTCATCAGAAGATGCTAGCTGGATGTTATGGTAGGCCTGGCTTATTAGCTTCATCCTCAAATAGCAGGAAGGTTGGGTGTGGGACTAGATGAATTTCCAGCTGAGGTCTTATGAGTGCAAAATGCAATGCACTGGGCATAGCTGAAAGCTGAGCTGTTGTCCCAGTTTGTTGTAGCTCCAGGAGTCCCCTTAGGTGGGAATCATCACTCAAGTTAAGCACAGGGTCTCCTTGACAGGTGGCATGGATGTCACAGTGTCATCTTCTTCAGAGTGATTTGGAAGCCAGGCTGCCTGCACCAGCTATCCACACATTTTATACAGGGAGAATATGGCTTCATATTTGCCCACTCTGAAAAAACCAAGCAACCAACCTACCCAGCATGGTCTGCTACTGTCCCTTCATCCTTTCACATGAGATTACAGAATTACAGAATCACAGAATGGTAGGGGTTGGAAGGTACCCATCTTGTCCAACCCCCTGCTTGAGCAGGCACACCCAGAGCAGGGGGCACAGGAACGCGTCCCCGCAGGGTTTGAATGTCTCCAGGGAAGGAGACCCACAGCCTCCCTGCGCAGCCTGTGCCACTGCTCTGGCATCCTCACAGTAAAGAAGGTTTTCTCATGTTGAGGTGGAACTTCCTGTGTTCCAACCTGTGCCCATCGCCCCTTGGCCTGTCATTGGGCACTATTGAATAGAGCCTGGTCCCATCATCCTGACACCCACCCTTTAGATATTTATAGGTATTTATGAAATCCCCCCTCAGCGTTCTCTTCTCCAGGCTGAACAAACCCAGGTCCCTCAGCCTTTCCTATAAGGGAGGTGCTCCAGTCCCCTGATCATCTTCGTAGCGGATTCACTGCCCCATCTTCATCACCACAGATACGATTGCTTGGGGGCCATGTGGTCCTTGCTGCCTCCTTGTCCGGCTCTGCCAGCTCCATCTGGAGCTCAAGTCACCAAGCCCAGCACCAGGTTTTGGGTCTGGCTGCAGCCAGCAGAGCCTCAATGGTGAGGGACCAGTGGTTTGCAGCACACAGCCCTGATACAGGTGTGCACCCAACTTGACTGTTTCTCCTGTAGCAGAAGTACTGTAATTAGACCAAGCACTTCAGGGCATGGACCTGTCACAGGTCAGGCTGGGGTATAGCTAACATGTACCAGAGGACTGCACCTGCTCTGTCCTCCCACCTTTTCCACTTTGGGATACATGATTATTATGTTAATCTTCATAGAAAGGAGAGATTTTAAAGTGAGAGAGGGCAGCCACAGGGAAAGCAGGTGATGACGTGTGAACACTACATGAGTGAGATAGGCATCTGCTGTCCTAAAGCATTTTCAAATGTTAAAAAATATAATTGGGGGCATAAGTTGAGAGAGTGCACAAGGAGCTTTTAAAGTGGAGGGCTGGGGCTTACATGAAGGATTGCCCTTTCATCTCTCTGATCTTGGCAGCCTCCAGGAGCAGTCATATTCAAATGGCTGAAGGATTAAGAGAAGAAGTTCCATGTGGTGGACAAAATAAGGATCACATTTGCCCTTTCCTTTCAAGTCCTCCTTTTTCAGTCTAGGTTTTTGCTAAATAAACAAATCCTCACACTGCGAGCTACCATTTATTTGTCTGCATTTCAAACATAAACCTGCCTGTTTCACACTCTGTTTTGTGAGCCAGGGAGTCCATTCTGGAACCCTAGGGAAATGCAATTGTGCATATAATTTCCTAGTGGTGAAGGCAAAGGTTTTCAAACAGATCTGGTGACTGTGGGCAACCACTTTGTGAGAAACATAAAGGGAACGTGTAACTCAGAAAATGCTGAGCCTTTTGAAAGCTGTCTGCTTAGACAGAATTTGATGGAGGGAGAAAAAGTTTGCTTGTTTTTTTTTTTCCTTTTTTAAGCTTGCAGATGGAGCTTAGCTTTTCTGAGAGCAAGGGATGAGTAGCATGGATATGAGCCAGACATAGGACTGGTAGGCTGTGTTGCGACTGCCCCAGATAGATGTGTTGATCCATTGGCGTGAAGCATCCTCTGCTGTTCCCATCCCAAACAGCTCCTGAATACAGACTAACAGCTGAGCTGTGGTGTTGATTATCAGAACACTCAGGGAAGGTTATAAAGGAGCCTGCTTTTTATCAGAGGCTGAACTGGGAGAGTTCATTTCCCTCTAACTGAGCCAAAGATTTCAGACCAGTTGGGTATGTTTTACTGATCTTGTTGCACAAACTCATCCCACTTGTGTGGTCCTGAGACTGAAATGTTTGAAAATTACCCTGTGTTTGCTAAGTGTGCACGAGCTGGTTCAAAATGCAATGAAGACGGAAGCCTCAGATTCCTCTGCCTTTTGTGCTGAACGATCCAGAGGCACGTCCCAAGTTATATATACCCTATGCTACTGAAGTGCCACCATTTTTAGGATACTACATGGATGTCCTGATGAATGGAAGAAGCCAGGAGTGACATATGCTGTGTAGCTGTGGGAACAAGGGTAAGTAACTGAAGGATGAGTGAAATCATGTCCTGAAGACAAGAAGTTCTGTGAACTCCTGAATGACCATGTAACACAAGCAGGATTTAGCTCTTATCTGAAGGACTGAGGCTGGTTAAACACTTGGTATTCTTCTTCTGTATTTCATAGAATCATAGAATTGTTAAGGTTGGAAAAGACTCTTAAGAACATCGAGTCCACCCGCTAACCTGTCACTGTCAAGTCCACCACATCTACCCTTCTTTTAAATACCTCCAGGGATGGAGACTCAACCACCTCCCTGGGCAGCCTGTTCCAATGTTTGACAACCCTTTCGGTGAAGAAGTTTTTCATAATGTCCAACCTAAACTTCCTCTCGTCCTATCGCTTGTTACTAGGGAGGAGAGACTGACCCCCACCTCGCTACAACCTCCTTTCAGGTAGTTGTAGAGAGCGATAAGGTCTCCCCTCAGCCTCCTCTTCTCCAGGCTGAACAACGCCAGCTCCCTCAGCCGCTCCTCATAAGACTTGTTCTCTAGACCCTTCACCAACTTCGTTGCCCTTCTCTGGACACGCTCCAGCACCTCGATGTCCTTCTTGTAGTGAGGGGCCCAAAACTGAACACAGTACTCGAGGTGTGGCCTCACCAGTGCCAAGTACAGGGGCACGATCACCTCCCTGCTCCTGCTGGCCACACTATTCCTGACACAAGCCAGGATGCTGTTGGCGTTCTTGGCCGCCTGAGCACACTGCTGGTTCATGTTCAGCCGGCTGTCGACCAGCACCCCCAGGTCCTTCCCCGCCAGGCAGCTCTCCAGCCACTCCTCCCCAGGCCTGTAGCATTGCATGGGGTTGTTGTGACTGAAGTGCAGGACCCGACACTTAGCCTTGTTGAATCTCAAAACATTTGGGAATACTGAAGTGCTGAATGGACTGTGCCAGTATTTGAACTTCTGCCTGAGAGACATCAAGACACTTCAAAGATTGTTATATTGATACTAGGTGTTTTGCTGTGTGTATGCTGGTGTAACTAGAAGACAGATCTCATGCTTCCACATCTATGGTATTCTTTACCTGCCTCTTTCTTTTTAAAATGAAACCTATCCTGCCCCAAAATCAACACCAGAACTCCAACAGGCAGCACTGTGAAAAGCCTCCAAAGCAAATATTTTGAAAATATTGCAACTTCTTATTGGTAAAAGAATATTCACTGTGCTTCTGCCAAGAGAGTTTGGCTTGGCTTGGCTGCACTTCGCCTTTGTATGCTGGTCCAGAGCCCGAAAAGGCAATCAGGACCAGGCAACCCAAGTCAGAACTTCCCCATGCTCCCAGTCACCTCCTGCCCCACTGCAGGGACAGTGTGGGGGCACTGGCCCCGCAAGGCTGATGGCAGAATAGGCTTGGAGGGTTGTGGGTGGGTGTCCTTCTCCATTCCCATCACCAGCTTACCACATTACTTTTGTCATGGAGCCCTGTCTCTCTGTCTGTATTGCCCTATTAATGCAACATGGGTAATACATAGCAGTTTGCTTGTGAAATGCTCTGAACTCAGAGTATTTAATTATAATTGTGGAAAATGTGATTATTTATCTCCCATGGTAGAGACGAAGCTCAAGGTTGTAGTGAGATGACAAGGGGTAGTATAGAAGATACAGGCTATGTCTGGCTCTGGCAGCGTCTCCTTCAGGAATGTGTGAAGAGGAGAGCCACATGCATCTGTCAAGAGAAAATATTTTTGGAAGGGTTGAAGGTGCTTTCCCTCTTCCTATTAGAAGCTATTAATTTTGTTGTTTCGCTTTTTCTTTTTTCTCAATTTTTATTGTCTGGCATTGTTAATATTCCCAATGTGTGGATTTTTTCTCGTAAAGTGTGAGATAAAAGAGCAGATTGGTAATGTTGGATAAAATAATTCCAATTATTTTAAAAGGTTTTTTGACTGTGGCTCAGGTGGAAAATTTACATTTTCTTTGGGATGATCTTTTAATTTTGTGAACTGGACCTCCCCGTCAGAACAGGAACGCACATAAAAGCCAGCAGAGCTGTGATACGACCACAGAAAACATTTCCTTTGAATCAACACTGTTGTATGGCCTGAAACAGCACTAGCTTTATGTGTGCTTGCATGCTTAAGACATGAAGCATCAGCAAGGAATACAAACAGACCAGAGTTTGACCTAACGGACATGGAAGATACACATATGCCCTGGAAGAAAATCTCCGAGCAGGATCTTGATGTGTATAACATGTTCTGGCCTTTCAGACAACCCTTCATTTCTCCCAGATACTTTGTCCCCTGTTAATGATGTGCTTCTTAAAGAGCCTTCTGTCATGCTAATGAGACCCTCCCAAAGAGGAGCACATTAACACTATTTAGCCCATTTAATGAATACTCATAATTAATTAACATGCCATAATTTGTATTCACTCAGCTATCCCCCCCATATGGTGGCATCAGAGTAGATACAGGGGTTTTAAATGTGAAGGGCTGATTAAGAGGAGAGGGGAAGGCAAATTTCACACTTCAGTTAGTGCTTTTGAGTTAGTCCCTCTGGTTGCAGATTGCCTAACGCAATCGGCTGCTCCCCACAGCTGCTGCTGAACATGAGAAGCAATCCAACTTGCCCTGAAGTCTCTGGTTTACAGCAAAGGTCATGGGAAAGCAATTTTGTGGTATTCGAGAAGTTAACACTGCAACTAAAGAGAGGCTATGAAATAAAACCCTTGCTTGCTGTTGGCTTGTCAACATCATATCTCTGCATTCTGGTGGATATTCAGGCCAGACGCCTACGAAAAACAAATGAAATTGTCCCTATTGCACAGCCTGAAGAAGTAGCATGTCTTTCACACCAGTAAAGGCACAGACAGGACTCAGAACTGCTCAGATGCACGCCCCGGTCACATCCTGGCAATGTGCCCCCCTGCTGAAAGCGGCGTTCGGTGCAGTGCACCCATCTCTGCAGTCTCTCCAAAAAGGCATTTTGCTATTTGTTCTTTTCTGTCATCTCCAGGCTCACCTTGTGGCCTCTTACAGACCCTTTAACTTTACCACCCACCCTGCCCCCACATTTCCTACCCATTTTAACTCAGATGTAACTCAGTGAGGAGACGGAAAGCACAGGAAACTTGTGATGCCTTAGACAACCCCATAGATTTTGCTCCCAGTGCAAGGATCTCCAGAGGTTCAGGCTGAAGGATCTTGCTCCTTGCTGCATGAAAGGGTGGTTTGTTATGGAGGCAGGATAGGGACAAAAGGACACCATGTGTGCTGGTAAAGGTCACAGCCTCTTGGCTGCTAACAATCTCTCTGGAACCCCAAAAGGTATCATTCTGACTTCACGGCATGCAGTCCACTTGCAGGACCAGGCAACACGTTGGGGTCTCTCTGGTGGTGGCAGAAGCCATCAAACGGCACTTTTTGGCTTTTATACCATGGGGTAGCAGGGAAACTAGAGAAGAAGCCTAGACCTCCCTGTTGTACATCTCTCCCTGCACAGGGCTGTGCGTGGCACTGAGAGGACCCATTTGGGTCCCAGCTCATTTGAATCCAAGCTGGTTTTCTCATGATGCCCAGTGGCTGGAGTGGAACAACATGCCTTGGCACTGTCTCAGTGCAGAGCAGTCCATCACAGCCTCTGCATATGTATGTTGCATTCACCCCTTCTTCTTGGGCAAATCTAATCAAGATTTTTGCGGCGTGCAATGCTTATCATCTCTGGAACCCTCCATGCTATTCCCCAGCTGAGGAAACACTATTTTCAGATGTGAAATTTATCAGTAACGGGAAAAAAGAGAATGTTTAAATGCAACTGTGCAAGCCCTTGAGCATGTTGGAGGGGAAGTGATTCCTCAAATAAACCCCTTCACGTGAATCCCCCAGGGTGCATCATCTCCATTGCTCCCACTGTCCAGGTGGGGACGGTGAGCTTGTGCAGGCCAGAAGGGACAACAGAAATACCTGTCTGGTCTGTTCTCTGCAGAAAAAAACCCCAAAACTTTCCAAAGTGTCTTCCCATAAGGCACTCACCCTCCCAGAAAAACAGGGTCAGCTTAGGAAGGAAATGTACCCCAAGTACATGGGTAAAGGGGGTGTCTCTGTACACAAACTAACATCCCTAGGGGTGTCTCCCTCCCCTCTTTCTTAGACACAAATAACTTAAAAAATATAGCAGAAGGTATGAGACTAAGTTATTTATCAAACACACAGACAAAACATTTGTGACCCATTCTGTCTCTGAAAATTTTGTGCAAGACCCACTGAAGTCTGTAATCTGTAAATGGGTTCTCTTAACTCTATTTCCTTTCATTTTCTTCCCTTCTAGTGCTCTCTGAAATAGGTTTCCTTTTCTTTGGTCTATTAGATTTGCCTGAACCTTGCTTTGTAACATTTTAAAGTGACCAAGACCTCTCCTGGCTATCATTGCGGGCTGATGTGCTATGTGCAGCTCACTGCTGTAGCCCATGAAATATTCTTTGGTGCTTGGCCTGAAAGAAGAGGAGGAGGTTCGGGTAAGATAATAAGCAAAGAGACAACTGGAGCAGCACCCCATAGCAGTGTGTGAAAATAGGCCCATTATATTCCTTCAAATTACATTTGAAATACTATTATTGAAGATGGCTGGTCAGAAAATGGAATTTTCATTCTGCAGGAAACTTACAATTTTATTTTTAAACCAGCACTAAAGGTCAAAATTAAATACTAGCTGAATTTTGGGAAATTTTTTGTTCCTGAAACATTGAAATGGCTTTCTTGAAATGCTTCGTAAAGCTAATTTAGAACATTTTGCTCTTATTTCTGCTTGTCATAATAGTAGCTCAAATTATTCTATTGAAGCAAAATGATTTGAATATATCACAGTGAAATGTAATTTCCTGGTGAAAGCACTGATGGCATTTGATACCTTCCTGCAAAATTTCCTGATTTTTTCAAAAAAGTGCTTATTGTTATAAAACTTGAACAAGCAGCCTTTTTGGACTTGTTTTTATTCCAATGTCATTTGTGATATTTTGTGTAAAAACAGCAAAAAAATCAAAGCCAAAGAACAGAAAGGCAGATTTGGATGTCTTACATTAAGATAACCAACACTGAGAAAGGAATCAAAGGGGTGTTGCGTCTTATTTTGTGTTCAGTTGACCTAAAAATTTAGTCTTACAGAGTACCCTTCCTCCCTTCATGGTGTCTGTCTAATCATGGATATGTAAGTCTAGTACCTGCTGACAGAAAATTCCATTAAAGCTTTGTGATGACCATCTTCCTTCTCTTCTTCCTTCTAACATGGAAGATGCTGAATTTCTGCAGCACTGGGTTGTGGTACCAGCCCTGAGAAGACATTCCCTCTCCATCCTGACTGGACTGGTAGCCATGTCCACTCCACTCAATGTTTTTGGCAGTGCCTTAGAATCTGCCTCTGTGCAGGATGCCTCCAGTTCCACGCTGCAATGCGCTTAGTCTATGCTCAGCTTTCTCTGATAGAGGCTGTGACTTTATTTCTTTTAGAATGGGGCTCAAAGGGCTGTAACAGCTAGAAAGGGTCATGTTAGGGGCGGGGGAGATGATAGCTATTAGATGCTGTTTCACAAACTGCTTCTCTTTCTGGATAAATTCCTTCCCGCCTGTGTTTTTTGAAGACCAGTCATCGTTTGAACCACTTGAGAACTATAAATCATAATCCTTTGCATCATGTAGGCAGAGGGGCACCGTTAATGCTCACAGGGGCTCTTGGATAGGAAGTTCCTACCCACATGGAGTTATGCACCCGCCTTTGCAAGCGTGGCAGTTCTCTAACACTAATACTCCTATTACTTCTAACATATCATCTTTGTTAGGCAGGGGCATAAAGCCCACATTATTAGCAACCAAGATACATTTCTATTAATAGCTGTTCACCAGTTCTTAATTAGATCAGCATATATTGAAGATATGTAGCTGAATTAAACTAGACTGAATGAAGAGCTACTATCAGTATTTCCAGAATTTTAACTGGATTTTCCATTGTCATCGTGTCTCTATAACTACAATGAAATTTTCCTTAGGATGCTGCCTTGACAAAATACAGGCCTCCTATAGAGAGATAATAAATAACCTGACATACATTTCCCCCCACCCCACCTGCTTCTGCATGATTGAATTTTTCAGCACCTAATAACAGTTCTTGCCAGCACAGCAATATAATTTCTAAATCTCAACACACAGGAAAAAAAGTAAGTTTAGACAATATTGAAGTGAAACACCTAAAAGTTGGAATTGAAGTCTTGGCACTGAGTACGAAGTCTGCCATTTATTCAACTTCTAAAACATCCCAGGCTCCATTTCGGAACAGGCTATTGTGGATATTTTAAGTCAATGTCTGAGGACTTTGTAACTTCATTCGGGGCTTTTAAAAAGTCTATTAAATGTTCCAATTGCTTTTGCAGAATTCACAGTTGTCCTCTGTGACTGACTGCTTTTTTGTTATTGGGTGGGTTTTTTTACCTCCAGCCTCAATAATTCAGAGCTGTTAAGTGCTGGCTGATTTTTTTAATGTCTTCAAGAACACTAAAATTTCAGCCAGGTTCTGTAGCTAACTTGTTCAAGCTATGAAAATTCATAGGATTTCCAAAAGACCTGGCTTGTTCCCACTCATGATGCGACTGTGCCAACTGATTCTCACACTTTTGACAGCCATACAGTGATTGGTGAAGGCAGGCGAGGGAGAATAATATATCACCAGAGTATAGGATCAGTCAGCTATAGCAACAACAACGAAAACGAGAAAAACTATCCTTAAACTGAAATAGAAAGTAATGTTTTCAAAAGTAGGCACTCGCTCCTCCAGTGGCAGTCACTTGCTCAGGATGACATGCACTGACATGTTTCATGTACCCTGCAGGGATATTGTAACATAAGCTCCATAGCCAACAAGTATTTGTGCTTTTAAAACACTTACTTTTATGCAAAATATATGCCAGACAATGCCTCAGAAGTGCCTGTATGGCCTCTAACTCTGCCTGTGTCAAGGGATTTTATTTGCTTTTGTTACAGAAGCCAGTTGTTGAATTCACCTAAATGTGCCAAGTCAGAAACACTGGAGGAAGATTTCTGCAGGAGCTTCTCATCTCTTTGAGATGTACCACACCAAGTTGGGGAGCGGGGTTAGCACAGGGGTTTGGTGGGTCATCTATGTGAATGTGAAAGGAAGTGGAAAATGAAATGACTCAATGACTTTACTGATGGAATTATACACTGTGACCAGAAATGGAAAGTGTTGGAAGTGAAAAGACAGTTCAGGAAATGGGCAAATACAGGAAAATTTGTCTTTTGTCTGTAGGTGTTATCTTTGGAAGAGGCTGGCTAGGTGGAGGCATGGTAGCCATTCTAATGATAGGTTATTAGACACCTCAGGAGAAGTTCATCTTGTACCCAATCTGTTTCACGAAGTCTTCAGTTAAATGTAATTTCATTCCTGTTGTATATCCGTAATAATACAGATATGTGCGTTTCACAGTGCTGAACAGAGGAGGGTTGACTGTCCTTGTGCAGCAGGCAAATGTAAAAGAGAAGCATGACTTGTGTTACTCAGTAGGTCGGCAGCAGACCTGAAACTAGATAGATCTTCTGTTTGTGTTTCTAACCACTAGGAACTACTGCTTTCTTTTACTACTAGTATATTGGGAGTTTACAAATGAAAACACTATGAAATAATACCACAATAAATTTACATGTTGCCATTATATGGAATTAGATGAGGAGTATTTTAAGTCATTAAAGCTGACCAAAATTAAACTAGCATTATAAAGACATTCCATGGCTCTTGGGTTCTCAGTTTTTTCAGTGTCAGTCGGGATTAATTGATCATATGAGAGAATCTGCCTCAAATTTATACTGTTTTAATCAAGATTGAGAGCTATCCAGTAATGCTGCATTCTTGCCTGAGTCTGTAGTGTTTGAAATAGTTTTACTCTGAAATGGACAACTGCATGTTACTGTTGTTGCAGATTTAGAAGTTTAATTAAGAATCCACATATTTCCAATTGGTGTGTGTTATCTTTTGAAAAAAAAGGTACAAAACTAGGAGCTTTGGTCCTGAATGATGGTTGTTAGGCATGCATTAGTTCATATCCTGATGAAACAAAAATAGCTGAGGTTGACTGCCCACTTAGGCTATCTCTGTGGAGAGCTAACAAATGCTGTTGTCCTTTAGCACCTGTTCCTCAAAATCATGGACATGTGCAATGGTGGCAAAGAACTTTTGTTGGAAAAGAGCATCTCTGCTTCTATTGTAAGACAGTTCCGATTTCTGTTCTTCAGAAACTGCATGACCCAGTAGAACACCTTTGTCTAATAAGACTCTTTCTGCTTGGCAGCATTTTGGTGTCCTTTCAGAAGAATCTGAATCTGAATATTAATCACAGACATCATATCAAGTTCTTTGGTTTTCTTGGACCTAGGCCACCTGATGCAATAGGACATTTATATTGAGGTACCCTTCACCTCCAGCAATATATAAACTGATGATGTGGGTGTAGTGGGTGTTCAGATTATTGACTTTGCAATCCAAACAAACATGTGCCTATTTAAAGTGGGGTCATTTCAACAAACATTTGGTACTAGTCTACACAGAGGCTTAAATGCCTGGATGTATAGCCTCATGATTTAACACCCAGCTTTAAGATCTTTAGGTCCTGGGAATTCACACCATAGCACTGGGATACATGGAGGAAAACCAGAGGTTTTCTAGAGTCAACCACACAGTGCTGAGGCCATCGCTGATTTTCTGTTTGTGACAAAGTAAATTGTTCTGCAGATGTTATTTTGCTGGAGTGAGCAACAAGTTCACCCCTGCTCAGAGGGTAGAAGTCTGCTGGTGAGGATTGCTGAAGTTTCTTAATTTCTTTTCTCCTGACCTTTGATTAACAGACTGTCAAGACTGTTCTTCACTTACAGCCCTGCAGCACTGGCAGGTATAAGCAAGAAAAATGTTGCTTTGAATGAACTTGACTGGGGCAGTGCAGTCAATGGTGACCCCAAGAACTGAAAGGATGTGTCATTGTCAATGTATTTGCTCAGAGCATGAGCACTTCAATCCATCAAGGTGGTAGCCCATATCTAATGGAAGCAGAAGGCCAAGTGGTGCCTTGCTGCAGGATATTTTCAAACACCGGAGCTCAAATATTTGTATTTCTTGCTCACTCTGGCTTTATGACTAGTAATCCTTGAAAACACATGAAATGTGTCATCTAGTGTGAGATAAAAAAGCTCCTTGCTGACCACAGGGCCAGTTGGTTGCAATGATATCTGTAGTGCTTCGCAGGCTTCCAGCTGGGCTTGAGTCAAAGTCTTGAGTTATTTTTTAAAGGAACAATTAATGGACTCTGGTCAAACTGGACTGTCTGCTCACAGGGCAGTCCTGGCACAGCCAGTGGTCTACAGAGGTTGAGCAATAGCAAACACTATTGTGACTATTTTCAGTTGCATTTTTTGATTAGTCCTTTCCATAGAGCTCAGTACTGTAGGTCAGAAAGGCAGAGGCTGAGGAAAGCAAAGGCAAGGAGAGCCCAGCTAGACATAACTGCTGGTGAGAATGGCCCAAGCACAGCATTTTCAGAGGTAGCATTTTTAAGTGAGTTTGTCCTCTCAACTGCACCAAGCAGAAGGAGGGTATGAACAGGCCCATCTTTAGGACCCCCCACAAAAAGGAGATATGGTCAATGGTATTTCCCAGCCACAACCTCACACTCCCACCTTCAAGTGAAGGTTTCCTTGAAAGAAGGGACCTACAAGGTTATAAATCCCTTCCCAGTCTCCTCCCTGGGGTCATTGCCTTAGTTTTGGTCTATCTGAAACCTGAGTGTGGGCCACAGATTTCAGTTTCAAGTCCCAGCCTTGGTGCTGAAAAAGCATTGAAAGCGTTCATAATAGTCTACGTTAGCTTGTGAAGAGCCGTCAATGCTTCTAGTGAGGTCTGAATGCTCAGACTCGTAATGCAGTCTCCTTGTATTCCTTTCCCTTGACCTGCCTCTGTTATGAATTAAATACTTCTGACTGGAAGACTGAAAAAAAAAAATACACCTGACTGAATATCTGTATTTTGTGTCTGAAGGATGTCCATTTTAGTAGCATGCCTCATTTTTAATGGAGAACATAGGTATCCTGCCATTAATATTCAGTACTGTGAAAACAAAGTACTTTACATTGATGTCTATGTTTCCAGAGCATCAATATTTTCTTTGCTACGGGGAATGGCCATTGAAAAGATTCACATACTTTGTCTTGTGTATTATTCGGCACCCAAGAACTGTTCCCAATATTTTTTAACAAATGAATCCACTGTGTTGGTGAATAGCTCCAAATCAATTACAGTAATATTTCAAGTCATCAAGAACTTTTTCTAGACATATTTGCACTAAAGTATAGTGAGATAGTTTAGCAATTGTTTAAAAGCAAATGTATTTATGTCTTATTTGTGTGCATGTTAGAATGTTTGTTCCATTATCCATGATATCATTATATTACTAATCAGTGCTTCTAGGAAGCTTCCCTATTATGGATCAAAGGTACTGGAGAAAGCATAGCAGAAAAGATGTTTAGATGTTTGTTACCATAAGGAACTACTCCATATATGTGTGCTGGAGTGTCACTAGACCCACACACTCACCTTGTAGGTGCCATATCATCCATATATAAAACAGAAGCAAATGAAAAGGTATCAGACTAGAAAGCCAATACACTCACTACAGTGTTTGTAAGTGAAAAACAAGTGAGACATTTTTTCCATGCAATAGTTGTTGTTTTCAGAGGCTGAAACTGAATTGCCTGTAAAGTATGTTATGTAAACTGGCATTGTAACATTAGCCATTGCTCTAGAGGATCTGCAGAGTTGGAGGTGGCAATCAGGATGAATGGCAAATAAAGTCCTCATAAAAGACTGTGGCTCCTAAAGAGTGGTCATTTTAACCACCTGGTTAAAACGCTGCATGAAATTGCTTTTGTACTAAGGGAAACCTAATTTTGCTAGCATACCCTGAATCAACCAATATCAGGACATTTTTAGCAGGAGTTTGGCCCTCTTCCTTTTTCAAACGCTTGAGGACTGGGTTCTTGGCACTGTCAGAATAGAATGATTGCAGGAAAAGCATAGATATTATGAGCATTTTTGCACCACATAGAACCCAATTTTTAAGTAGGTTCGCTTGATATACTAGAATTGACAGGTTCACGTATAGTTGCAGTATAATCTCAGTAACCTGATAGTGTTTTGTCTCATTGTTGTGAATTGTTGGGGTTTTTGCATTTAATGAAGGGTAAATGAAATGTAAAAACATTGGCTTGGAAGAGGGCATCAAGGGCATTGAATGCAGTTCATTGCAAGGGCAGGGCACCAAGCAGTAGTCGAAGAAAGTCCACAGGGTACTTCTCACACCAGAAAGCACCATAAAACATGCCTATTTGTGGCCAGTCTAAGACCTGTAGTAAATGAGCAAATGCCACAAGCATGTGACAAAAAGAGGACAGAAGAGGTTGAAGGAATCACCACTATTTTACACCCCTGTGATACCAGAGCACTCGATAAACAGATTTCCCTTAAGATTATGGAAGAGAGAGAAGACACATGACAAAAGCAAGCCAGAAAATCCTCAAAATTTCCTGCAAGTCTTACCTGGAGGGAACATTCCCTCCTAGTCCCAAACCTGGTGGTTGAATGCAAGCACTGCACACTTCAGAGAGCAGAATGTCATTAGAGACCCAGAACAGAAGCCTCACTCTTGTGTTGAAATTTGGCTGCATTTTGGTGCCCAGAGAAAGCAGAAAAAAGCAACCAGCCAGAAAATAAATTCTGCAGTAAGATAAGAAAGAAATGTGAATTTTTTACTGTCCATTGCGTGCAAACAGTAACAGCTTCAAAGTCTGAGACTTCTATCATGTGGCTACAGAGCCAAAAAAGAAGTCACCAGTCACCTCCTTGCCTTACAAACCTGCCTGGACATATTAGCAAATCAGAAAAAAAATGCTTTATTCTCAGGGGTAATCTAGGATACGAAAGTAGAGCATGAGGTGGTGTCTTTGAGTAAGGCAGAGACATTCCAGTTGGTATTTCAACAATGACTATGCAAAACTTTGCTGGTTTTCTTTCTGGTAAGACAAGCAGGTAATTGTCTTAATTGCATTTAATTTTGCCAAGACCATAACTCCCTCAGTGCACCTGTAATTACATAGTTTTTCTGCTGCCTGACCAGGACTGTGTATCTTTTTTAGGCTGTTTTGTGTTTTCTTCCTTTAACAGGAATTAGTATGGACTAGGCCTTTTTCTGCAAACCCAAGCAACTTGTCTGCTGGACCTATGCTTTCTAAAAATAATTAGTAGAATATTGATGATGGTCAGTCAGAACTTCTGCAAAACATACCCTACCCTCAGGTGGAGTGGGAGCCTTCAGGTATCTGCTTAGAGCTGATTCTAATCCCAGCATAGGGTTTTGAACCTGCATTGACAGCCTCAGGCACCAAACACTGCAAAAGTCTCACAGACATTCTCACTGGAGAGGAGGCCTTCCTTTAGCTGCACTGCAAGAAGTGTTTCTTCTCCATACCTTATAAAAAAGAAGAGTGAGGTTAAATGTGAAAAACAGCATTTCAGCATATGTCCCCTGGATATAAAATTTTCCTTTCACACCTGAGTAATAAAACTGCAACAGGGCTCCTTTCCAAGATATGTTCTCCCAATCCTCCAGCAACCACTCTACAGAAAACGGCTTTATTTTCTCACAGCTGTCATCTTTTAACCTCTTTGGTAATAAGGGCTGTACAAAGCACCTGGTCCTTTAGCAGCTTCTGTCAGTAGCCTTCTGGCAGAGCCAGGGGATGCATCTGCCCGGCTTCCAAAATGCAGAGAGCTTGGCAGGTACTGTATCATCTGGTCCTTGGATTTTGGGCTAGATACCAATAATCCTTGCCTTCTTCTAGTCTTTCCATCTGTAAAAAACAAGCTTGAAGCCACTTTTGATGGACAGCTGTGGCTAAATGGGTTGCTTTGGGCATCAGAGATCACTGTTTCCTTCAAATAAGGCCTGTTTTGGGGCGTATGGGGCAAGAAGTGATCAAAAGGCATTGTTTAGAGCTAAGGAACTTGGCAGAAGCTTGTGTGTCCAGTACTTCAGCTCTTTCTGTGATCCCTGTTGGATAACTTGAGCCTCTCAACACCTCCATTTTTCAGGGGTGCTTCCTTAACACCCAGCTCCTCATTTCCCTGCAGTAAGCCCTGCTGCTGGGACCTGTGGAGAATGGCATTGCTTCTCTCAGCTTTGACTGTAAGAAAGGAGCTAAAATGGGGAGAGATCGTCCCATAGGGGTGACTAGATCATCCCGTTGATGTGGCCTTAGTTCTTCGCATTGCAGAGACTGCAGATGGCAGGCTGAGGACCAGTCTTACCAGAGTAGCCATCAGATGCATGGAGGTTTCAAACAGAAGTCAAAGTTGTTCAGGAACCTCTTTTCTGCCACCTCCCCACTCAGTGGGTTGTGCAGTTATTTACTTTACTCAGCAAGGTAAAGGAGTTCCCTGCTAAATAGGCTTGACCTCAGTCTTCCAGCCCAGGAAAGCCTGGCCTGGACTACAGAGGAGTCTTTAGTTGAGGAGACAGCTTGTGTGTACCCTGTCTTTTGGGGCGTATGTTGGATGGCCCCAAGGGGTAAGTCTTTGGTGTGTCCTAGTTTTAGCCATAGCCCTGGTCTATGACAAAAGTGTGGGAGAGTGTGCAATACTTGAGGTGAAACAAGACTGAGTGCCTGAAGCAGTAGAGCATGGCCCAAGGAGATGCAGTGGATGGTGACCTTTACACACCTTGATTTAAAAAGCTGAAAAATTTAATATCTAAAACTTAGTCCTAGGATTTTTTTCTTCTAGTCCAGGATTAATCCCTGTTGAAATAGCCTTCTTGTTTTAAAATGAAAAATACACCTGCTGGTGTCACCTCATAAAAATTGCTTTGGAAAAGGCATGAATTCAGTTTAGAGGCCTCTGGCCAAATTC
This sequence comes from Phalacrocorax aristotelis, assembly GCF_949628215.1. Lineage (NCBI taxonomy): Eukaryota > Metazoa > Chordata > Aves > Suliformes > Phalacrocoracidae > Phalacrocorax > Phalacrocorax aristotelis. Next base: position 30,917,780 of record NC_134284.1, on the reverse strand, counting down.
ATCAGCATCCAACCTGACTGTGTGCCCAACACAGGCAGGGAGCCAAAGCAATATAAAATGCCTGTCCTCCTCATTTGTGCAAGAGTGCTTGAAAGGGGCGTGCAAAAAGGTGTTGCACTAGGTACCTTCAAAACACTGTCATCTGAGGAGATGCGGCCTTTCGGTGGTGCTCCTACTCCACTGCCTTTCCTTCTTTCTCCTCTCTCCCTACAACTTGCTGTGAAATCTCGCCTCCTCCCACTGTCTCACTGGTGTCATACTTACACTTGGCATTAGGCTGAGTATCCAAATGTGGCTGCAAGGCAGGAGGGTGGTTGTTGGATCAGACATTCCTTAGAAGGCAAGATACCATCTGAGTGGTGTGGGAATTGGCCCCAACTCCCTCTCACTGAGAGGTGCATTTTCCTTAATGAAAACCCAAGTCCTCTGTGCTAAGATTTTTAAATGTGTTTTCCATTTACATGAGCAATGGGCTAAATCTTAAAAGTTAATGATTTTGCTGAAGGGGAGAAAAAGAAACAGCAGCTAAAGTTTGGAAATCTTACTGTAATTACCAAACTGCTTGGTTACTGGGAGAGGGATGGCTGGTGAGTGGTTGGAAGAAAAATGACAGATCAGGACTTGGAGATTCAATACTCAGCTCTGACTCAGTGGGTAATGCATGAAAAGTTTCTTAACCTCTTTATGCCTTAGGTTACCACAGTGGTACACAGTAGTACTTAATTATCTCCCGGGCATTTAGAAGATTTATGAATATGAGCCTTGAAAGTACATTGCCATCAGAGAATGAGGGATATTACTATCTACAGATGCCAAGAAGCATTTGTAGCCTCAGCAATCCTGGTGAAGGCTGAACACAAAAAATGTTTAGAAATAATAATAGTAATAATAATAATAATAATAATAATAAAATTGAAGCTGTTAGACTTTCCCAAACCTGCCAAAATATATGGTACAGTTGGTTTTGGACACTTGGGCCAAAGTTTGGAATAGTTTAACCATTGCTAGTCTAAAACCTCTCACCCTTGTAGAATATATAGGGAAAATCTGATGCATCAATGGTCTTTCAGAAATGCCATAGACTGTGATGGGAGTCTAGTGAGGGAGCAGGAGATGTGAGACCTGGTAGTATATCCTCAGAAGGGACTGCAGCAGCTAGGTTTCTGTTTTCAGACACTCTTACATGGCTGAGGCTAAATACCCTCATGCTGACCAAGACCTCCCCAGTTCCCACAGGCTTCCTTGTGAGGAAGGTTCTCCTGTCCAGTTCAGGCAGGCAGCCAGCCCTGGCAGTCAGGATCCATGCTGCATGGGCTGAATATGTGTGGTGGAGCTTCTGCTGACATTAATAATTTAATTCATACTTGAAATTCAGAGTTAAGGGAAGCTTTTGACACACTCCTTGTTGGTAGCCACCAGAGACATGGAAATAAAAACACACATGGAGAAGTCAGAAAATGTTTGTTGCTTTAGGCTTATTTTAATTTGTTACTCTGCGGGGAATGTGTCAGCTCTTCACTTTGTTGGTGTAACTAAAACTTTGTTTTTTGTGGTAGCTCTGGGGCAAAGAAACACAAAATAATGAATGTGCCACCTGCCAGCAAGTTTAGCTACTTTTACTTGGTTTATAACCAGGAATATATGTGATAAAAGGAACCAGTATTCTTAAAAGGAGGGGATGGAGAAGTTGAACAGTTTAACAAATGGCAATAGGACAGAGAAGTTGAGGATCCTCTGAGCAAGGGGAGATGCTGGAGGTTTTAAACAAACCTAAGTGTTTGCTTTCTTCATTTACCATGGTGTAAGGAATATGATCCCATCAGGCAACTTGTGAAGGGATTTGTTCCATCACACAAACTAAAGTGGAGTCCATGTGTCCATCATGTAACATGCTGATCGTCATGCAACATGTTGCTCATCGTGCAATAGAAGACACTCTTCCTATTTCCCTCTGCTGGGACAAGACATCTGGGGGCCCAGAAGTCTTCTGCTTTACCCCATACTGAGAAAATGGGTGGTATGAGAGGAAGCATCTTTTTCCCAGATCCAGGAACAGAAATCATGTTCTGAAGAATGCGTTTGGGAATCAGAGTGTCTGTCCTGTCCCCAAACCCCTACACATGCTACTCATCAGTTCTCAGTTTTGCCACCCATTCCAACTTGCCAGCTGCACCATTCCTAGAGGCAGCCTGTTGCTGTGCTGTATTAGGCAATGATCAAGCAGTCACCCAGCAGCTCTGGCTTTTAGACCTCTGGAAATGCTAGACAAATGGCCACAGTGTGAACACACCACAGAAACTCTACACACAAGGGAAGGTTGGAGCTTGAAAGTCATTTCTCTTGTGACACAGAGCCAACCCCACCCAGAGTAGTGGGGGGGCTAGACTGACTGCTTGTGCAAAAGTGGTCTGCAGCAGAGGTAACACACGCCCAGTGTCTCTTATGGACACAGTACTACTTACAAGCTTCTCATGTGCTGGCTAGTGTCTGCAGCTCCTTGTGTGGTGTAGCTCAATCAACATCCTCTAGTGCTTCTCTTTCCAGTTTGTATGGTGGAAATCAACATCTATAGTCTTCTTTGTGTCATTGGAGCAGGAATTGCTTTGTGTGTTATAATTGCAGAACACCTCTGGCTAAGTTGCAGAATAATGAGGGTGACTTGCTACAGAGCAAAGGCAGTCAGTTCGGGCTTTGTGCCAAACTGTGTGGTTGTTCAGACTAGGAAGCTGAAGGTTGCTTGGTTCTCATGCAACCCATTTCCCTCCCTTGTGTCCCACCACATTCAGGACAAGTGTGACATAGTGGCACTAACAGAATTGCCTGGGTCAAAGTGACCTTAGCATGTTCTTAGTGATCAGGGCCATTCAGGAGAAAAATTTTAGTGGGAAGCAGGGGCTTGATGGGCTGGTATCCAGATCACTGTATGACAGTTTGGGACAACCTGTCTGTTGGTTTTTCCACCAGTCACATCAAAGAGTCTGAACCCTCAAAACATCTTTGCAATGGGAAAAGGTGATTTGACTTTGATGCAATTCCATTTCATTGATGATGTTTCACCTTCTGTAATCCAGGAGACAGAAACATCTTGTCCAGATGCTGTGCCCTGCTCTTAAATGTCTCCTTGAGAAGCCTAATTCCTGAGATCCAGGAATGTGAGTCTGGAATCAGAAATAAAACAAACCCATGGGCTAGTCTGGGCCTCTGGCTCACTAGAAACCAGGCCCAGGATTGTCAACTCTGCTGCATATCTTCCTGATTTGTAGAAGGAAAGATCAGGGAAGTCTTGTGTGTGCACTTGCTTGCCTGTTTTCCCTTGACAAAGCCCTTCTCAAGTGTCCATACATGTCGTACTTGGTATGTTTGTGCATTTCCAGCACACTCACCCTGGCTTCTCTTGTCTGGAACAGGCTTTTCAAATTCCTCTACTGCTGCAATGATCTTTTTAGAGTAAACATGGGGTTTGTGTTAATTTAGTGCACTAGGCAAATAGTGTACAATGTAAAAACCCCCTCCCTGCCTCCGGTAGTGGACATCCTCTCTGTATTTTGTCTTAACCTGCTCCCTTCCCATATTGCTGGGAGTCACAGACACCCAAACTGCTTCCCTAAAAGTTAGTACAGCTGGAAATGTTTAGTCACATCAGGATGATGCTTCATAAACCAGGGCTCACTGGCTGGGAAATGATGCTGTGCCGATGCAGGCCCAAGCTGGCATCTCTGCATGGTGCAGCCCTGTGCCCATGACTGTAGCAGTGCAAGTCATCTACACCCCTTTACCTGGTGACAGACTCTTCACACAGGGTGGTCTGACCCTTGGTAATGAACCGTAGTGTTGCTGACCCTTGATAATGAACCGTAGTGTTGCTGACTCTCTCCAGGCCTGGGTGAAGAGCTCCATTTCAGAGCCACTTTAGTTTTGGACTGTGTCTACTATCTACAGCTCTCATCAAGCCTCTGAACTGGGTCTCCTCATTATATCCATCCCAGCATGCTGTCAACTCTTACAAATCCCCTTCCCTCCCCATCCTGCCATGCCTCCCAGAACATCCTCCATCCTGCAAGATCATGGAGCATATTAGGAATACTAGAGCTTAAAAAAAACCCAACAGGATTCAAAAGGAGCATAAATTATCTTCACATTTGTATCTGGTTATTGATTTATGCTGTCACTTCAACCCACAGAGTGGTTTTTGTTTTTTCCAATGATCCACTGATTTTAGTAGTGCTGGGAATCCATAAAAGAAAATTGATTCAGTTTAATATATTTGATGTATTTGTTAGAAAACGCTTCATTAAGTTTGAATAATTAGAAATAGTTCATTATATCACAACTGTCAGGTACTGGCTCTATCAATATGAGTTGGTTATAGAGATCTAAAGGTAAGTTGAAGCCAGTAGCTTCTTGGACTATTTTCTTGTTGGAGCCAAAGTGTGGTGATAAATTGTTCATAAACCACATCACAGAAGGCTGCTTATTATGTCTTTGAGTTACATCACTGTCTCCCTAATTGCCTTTGATATTGCTGTGCTTATTTTAGGATACTTTGATGAGTGAAGGATTTTCTTTCTTCCACTTCGATATAAATGTACTATCTGTAGCTTCTTTTGCACTCTGCTCAAATTTTATTCCAATGCTGTGGAGGACATTAAACAAATTTCATTGCATTAATTTCTGCCCCATTTCTGTGGGCACAAAGCAAATCATTAGTCAGAACTAAACTGAAGAAATGTAACATATATAAAAATAGATTTTCTGAAAAGTAAGTGTCAGGTTCATACAACTATTCTATCCTCATCTGGTTCAGTGGGCTCAGCTCTCCTGAACAGTGGTGAAGTTTGGTCTTGCACCAGGCACAGCTTTAATTCAGCTGTGAGCATCCAAACTGAGGCCCTCCTGGACTGGGTTAAGTGCAGCCAGAAGAAGATCCAACTCGATCTGCTCCAGACTATGCACAGGCATCTGAGTGTCCAAACTGGGGAGTTACAGTCACTTTCTTTCTAAGGTGCTCTCCCACTGCCCTGTAATTCCTGTGCTCCTGGCTACTCAACGTCCCAGGAAAGGCAGCAAGTGTCCCCCAACCCTCACACACCCAGCAACCCCATCATACAGTTGCTGGGTGGCCCTGTCACTCTTAGACAGGCATCTGAGATGGAATGAAACCCCTTCAAGCAAAGACCCTCAGCTGAGGTTATTTTAGGCCAAGTCCTCTGACTGTTGGCTGTTATAAGGAAGATGGTAACTGTCCTACTGAGTGTCTTTCATGGACCATAAAAGTGTGAGGCTTTGGAGGCCCAGAAATGATAGTTTAGCCAAGAAAGTGTTGCCTTTTCTTGTGGTAACTCAAAGAAACTTCTTGCCAACTCAGAGGACACTAGAGATTCAAGGACTAAGCAGTGCTGAAGAGCAGACAGGCTGCATCAGTAGTGGGACTTGAGCAGAATTTAGGCTGCCTGGATGTCACCTGCAGGATCTGACCGAAGAGAAAAAGAAGTATGCTCCCCATCCATCCCCATCTCCTTCAGGAGTAAATGTCCTCTGTTGGGTCATGGAAAGAAATTATCTGGAAGTCTCACTCTGTCTCTGAGCACTTGGGGATGGATGAATCATGTGGCAAATAGATAAAATATTCAGAAATGAATGTACCAAGTCCTAAGAAATACAAAATAATAACTAAACTACTGCAGCCAAAGAGAGACAGCTGCAGCCAACAACTCCTTAGAAAGTTATGGTAAAGTAAGAAAATCCCTTTTGTGTGACTGAAAATGGGGATACTGTGGACAGAACCCATCCTGCTAAGCTTTACCAACCAACAGAGAGCAAAGAGGCAGGAAGTGGGTGAGGTCCTTAGTTTATTAAGTATCTCTTCTGTCCTATTGCTTTCACCCCCATTTTCTGTGACTCCTGAAGGCTATGATGCCTGAATTTTTAGTCTGTAGTGCCCACTGCCCTCACTGTTCCTCTTCTGATTCACTGCAGGGTTTTACATTCATATGATGTCTTTTAAGGCAACTTGAACTCCTAAATATGGGGAGCATGAAACAATCCTGAGCATGTGACTTGCTTGGCTCAGATGTTTTGTGAAAGGATAGGAGCAGCCTTTTGCGTGGTTTCTCACCACTGGCCTTGCACTGCAGATCTTGCAGCCCATGAAAGGGCTGAAGAGATGCTAACTGAAATGATTTGAAGGGAAAAATATGTAGTGCACATATGGTCTTGTACATTAGCAAGGTCAAGGAAAGCTGAGCCGTATTTGGAGTCCAAGAAGAGGAGTACTGGGAAAGGTGAGGAGCAAAGCAGGTGCAAAGAGGATTGTCCAGAGGGACCAGGAAGAATATTTATCCCTCTTAAAGAATAGCAGGTCTGTTATGTCCATAGTGCTTTACTTTAGAGTGGTATCCTGGCTTTCAAACACCCTTTGTAAATTGAATCTGTGCTGATGTGTGCCCTAGGAAGGCTCTCAGGAAAATAAATAGGTGGTTTTCAGTGCTTTCTGCCCTGTAAATAGAGTCATCCTGCATTTTCTTTGTGAAAATGATACAGAGTTCAGTAGTTCAAATGAATCACGGTGACAGTCTCAAATTATTTATTTCAGCAATGTAATATGAGCTCGACACAGGATATTAATTAATGAGATCTATCTTTGTGCCAAAAACATAATCAACAAAGGAATCCAATTCTGACAAGTAAAAAGGGAAACAACCATTTCTGAACTGCTCCTCCTAAAAGCTGCCTCTGTTCAAGGGTGATTTCTGGGTTCCACTTCCAGCCTGTGTTTCTCACAGGGTGCAGAGACTGCTGGTCAAAAACTCCTGATTCTAAGGAGAGTTTAGTAAGGGAGTGCCCCAGCCCACCACCCTTTGTGGGGAGTGGTGTCTCAGTGAGGATGGAAGGGCACTTGGGGCACACAGGAGCATGGCGAGAGCCATGGGCCGTTTCAGGGAGGGTCAAGGATCCCACTTGCCTCCCCACTGCACTGTAAGGTGTACAGAACATCACAGCACTGTCTGTGTCATCCATTCTCTCACAAATCTAATATAGGACTTCTTCGCGTGCTAATGATGAATATTGTACAGGTCACCTCTTGAGCTACAGAGATGGGAGGCAGAAAGAGGGAGCTGGTTTCATTACACACAGGATCCTAACTCTGATGGAGCACTTCAGTTAGCTATTTATTTTCGTTTTCCTTTTTTCACTCCTTTGTCACTGGACAGACGGCCAAGAGATCCTTAGATTAGCTCCTGGTCAAGCTCGTGTTACAGCTGTGAGCCATTAGCTTGCAGCATGCTGGAGGTCTGCGCTGTGCCATCACAGAGTGATTAATGTGGCTCTTGGGCACATCCAGTTCTGAAATTCTAATGGAGTTTTGCTTGGAGAGGGGGGAATTGCACAGAACAACCCTCAGTTACATGTTATCAATGCCAGGGAGAACTCTGGATGGCATTTCCTGCTCTCTGTCTCATCTAATTGACTATACGTGCTGATATGAAGTTTTGGCAAGAAACTTACAATAAGTTATAAGGTAAATGTTTGCAACAGAATTGCCATATATCCTGAACCCTAATGAACTACCTGCATGCCTTCCTGATGTCTCTGGGTGGAAAGCCAGAGTACATCTAGTAAATAAATTACTTTCCACAACTGCTTTCAAGTCTGCCTCCTTTAAATGAACATGGACATGAAACACAGCTGTGAACCTATGTCACAATTTTTCATTTTAATTTGTGATTTTATCCAAAGCAATAGTGTTCTCAAAGCTGGCTTCATCGCAGTTCAAAGGTGTTCAACGGGACATTAACTATTGCTAGTGAAACTCCTCAGGTTTTCAGCTTGCTGGGAAAACTGCGTGTTGCTGTTTTGCATTCAGGGATAGCCGTGTGCTTCTCGGGCTCATTCCACTTCCTCCAGGATTCATATTTAAGTGGGGTCATTTCTCATGAGGAAGGCTAAGTTAACTTGCTGAAAAAGCAAAGACCTTTCTTTCCATAGAATGAAACTACAAGTCTCTTTCAATCTCATTTACGTGGCTGTTACACCAGTCTGGACACCTGATCTATGGCGCTGCCTGATTTACAACTCTCCGAGATCAGATTTAGCCGTAAGAGTTTCCTGAGTTAATGCAAGTAGAAACATACCTGAAGACAAGAAAATGGAAAGGAAAATGCAGTGTAATGTTTGCTAATGAAAGGAATAATTATGGGTAACTGGTGATTCAATGCACAACATGACTGAGATGAAATAGTAACATTCGGATTTATGTGCTGGTGCAGCAAAGGGTGGAGGGATGTACCCACCGTCAAATGCAAATGTGCCATGTGCTACAGCTAAAGCTGGGCCTGTGCAGAATCACTTTGCTAATCCGAGGTCCAGGAAACTAGTTTTTCCTTTTGTGCTTCCATTTTCATGTAGGGTCATGAAAAACTTGGCAGGCAAGTGCAAATCCACTTCCCTTCAGGCTGCTAACCTGATGGAAGAAAAGAAAACACTGGCATGTTCTGGTTTTGAAGACGTTGGCTCCAGAAATTCACTGCCTGGCTGATTTTTGCTTTTCATTGTTTATTTAGATTACAGTGAGTTGGCACCAAAACCATGAGGTCAAGACTCCCAAATTAAGCAAATAACTACACTTTCACATCTACTTAAAAAAAATTTCTGCAGATATGCTTTTCTATGAGAACAGATGGTTCCATCATTTCTGCTTCTGCAGAATGTTTTGTTTTGGTAGGATAGAGTCATTATCTCTGTCTCTGTTGTTTTTCTTAAGCTTTTGCTTTATGTCAGTTTTCAACATTATCACATCTCTGGGTGCATTAGAACCTAACTCTATTGCTGCAACAAAAAGAAAGTGGCTTTACCAATTATTTTCATGATTTCTTAAAATACTTATGGTTTTCATTCTGATTTGCAATGAAATAGCTAAATTTCCTGCATCTAGAAATTCTCATCAGCTCCTGTCAGATTTTAAAGCAATGGGTCAAGGGACACAATTCAAAGCACTAGATAAATAACTCGCATGCACTGCCTACACAGAAATAAGATGGATTGCATGTGCTTCCTTCTCTCCTCTTTGTCGCATAGACCATCTTATTTGATGGACAGCCAGGCAAGGGCTGAAAAGTGCTTTAGATATACTTCAATAGTGGTTTTTTTTTTTCTCCTTACTGACCAGTGGGATTTAACTTGCAATATTTAGCAAAGAAGAACTGTACACTCCATTTGGTACAACTTCAAGAGCATGATAATTACAGGAATAAATCACCAATATCTGCTCAGTGTTTGTGGAAACAGATATTATAAAGCACTGTAGGGCTGCAAGCACTAGCAGCTAGAGAAGATGGTGCTGGAAAGTGATTTGTCTGTAAAGTTACCTCCCTAAGGAATAGAGTTAATTATGATAAAAATATTCCTATTCTTTTATTTCTTTGGAGACCAGAACTTTAGAAATTGGTCTGAGCAGTGGTACAGACAGACGAATCTAGAAATGCCCCAAAATATAAACCCTGCAGTATTCAAGGTGTCACCTTCCAGAGACAAGAGCATGGAGGATACTTTTCCTACATATCTCAGACACATTTGGATCTTGATCTTTAGAAACATTCTAGATTTTGCTTTCTCTGAAAGTAAGGGAGGTAAAAATATCCAACAGGTATTTATGTCTGCTATGTAAAGTCATTGTTACGTTCTCTGTCCTCTTGAAGGAGTCACAGCTAGCCCAAATTTACAGCCAGATTCACTATACAACAGATTTAGTTTGGATTGCTTGGTGTGGATGCAGAAACCTGCAGGCTTGACTCTTTTTCTACTCCTCCTCCCCTTGTCCCAGATATAAGCACGGCAATGCTCAGTATTGCAGCAGCGCATATTTGTGGATGCTGCCTCCCAGTTGTGGCTCCATACCATACATTACCAAAGAGCTCTGCAGAAAACTTTCTGGTGTGTATACAGACTCCCAGCCTTTGGGGTTTTTTTGGCTTGACATGCACTAAAGCAAGCAACAGCTCACCTACTGAGGAGAGGCAAATTTGTTACAGACAGTTGTTGAGATTAAATGTATCACTTCATCATCCTTGAAGGTTTTTGGAAAGGTTCCACATGTCCCCCACATTTCTTGAAGGAGTCCTCACAGAAGGATCCACCACGGCTCCTTCCAGCCCTATCCAAGAAATGAGGAGCAAGGCAGGAAAAGCGATAGCTGATAAGGCACAACAAATTATAAATGAGATGTCTGGAGGAGTTTTAGACAGTCCTTGAGCTTAAGGATTGAGTTTCTGCAGTCTTCAGTTGACTTACACTGAATGAGGAATGCAACTAGCCTATTGGTATCGATTTAGACTACCTTGCCAAGGAAAAGCTTATTACCCAGGTAAGACTGTATAGCGTTGAAGTAAAACACTTCATAAATGAGAGCAAGTACCTGACATTTATATCACCAGGCTGGCTATTTTCTTTCTGTGAACAAGACCAATGCTGAAAGGCAAACAAGAAGAATCTATTCTATTCTTCAAAATTTTGGGTAATAGAGGTTCCAAACTGTTTAAATTTGGAGTCACTCAAATGCTAAAAAGACATCAAAACCAATATAAAATATTTTATAAATATAGTGCAATGTGAATCACTCATTTTGCTTTGATTAAAGAAAGAACAAACCTCTTGTGACATTTTCAAAACAAAATGGGATAACCTCAATAAGTCATTTTCTTTTTTCTATCTAATAATAGTTTTAAAACAGTATCCGGAGAAGCATTTCACTTTCAATGAAACTGCAAGGAAAATCTCTTCTGGCTAAAATATTTCAACTAGCTCTGGGATTGAAAACATCCTGGGCTAACATTTATTTTACAGACAGTCAGATCTATTTCCTGGCAAGACCACCTGGGTGGTGAATACCAGGGGATAAAACCAACATATACAAGTCTCAGGATAAAGGATTCTGTCAGAAATAAATCAATGCCCCAGCAGTACATAAATGGAAAGCAGGAGAGGAGAGACTGTAAGGCTGTGATCATGTGAATTTATTAGAATTCAGGTCATGCTGATATATGAAAAATGCTGTTGGGGAACAATAATTCACTTTACTTTAGACTGGATATATTAAGAAATATGGCATCTTGCCTTAGTTTTCAGAGCTGGTATTTCATATGCATGGGAAATGTGAAATTCTCTGTGTCAGTAAGGAATGAAGCTGTAGGGGAGAGAAAATCTGAGGCTTAGCCAAAACATTAAAAGTGACTAGTGTCACTGAATTGCTAATGGAACCTTATTTTTGGAAGGGTAATCTAGAAAACTTTGTGTCTCTTTGACGGCACTTCAAAATTGGGCACCCAAAAAGTGAGAAACACATCCTAACTTAATAAGTCTTAGTCTTAGTGATTAATTCTAGACTCTTTCTGGAAGAGAAAGCAAGTACCAATACTTCTCTGGACAAGAGAGATTGTATATATGTAAGTAATTTAGCAGTTGTCAACACTGGTTTGCAAGAACAGTAGACAAACACATAACAAATAAATATGATCTTTTTATAGTACTGTTTTTAGCATCTTGCTTTCTCATTTTCAGACACCTTGTTCTAAGAACCTTTGATTATTGCCTGGAAGTGGGCTTCATCAAGGTTATTAGCATGGTGTCAAGTGACATCAAGTGGTCATTTGAAGAAATCATTTGTGTCTTTCCTTCAGAGCAGTGGCCTTGGACTGCTCTGCAGACCCCCAAAGACTGAGATACACAGAACCATAAAAAAAGCTCAGTACCTATCCATGCTACTGTATTAAAACCAAACATTTATAAATGTGTCCACTTTGTGCACATACTTTGTGCAGTCCGTGAAAGTCTACAGTCTTCCCATGATTCTACTGAGCCAGATATTTGGGAAAAAAATTCTTAAAGTACCCAGGATTCCTCTACTTCCTCGACCAGCTATAGCTGTTGGTATCAGCCGATACGTTCCTAAATATATTGAAACAGAGCTTGTTTCAATAAAATTTGTATTCTAACCTTAACAAATCCACAGTCCTGAACATCAGTGTTCATTTCACAAGCGTCTGAGAACTTTTGTAAAATGCAGGTAGAGCATATTCTAGGAGAATGGATGAAACAACAGGGTTGGTAGATGAGCAGCCCTGAGCAACCTGATCTAGGAAGGCCCTGCTTGAGCATGGCATGGGACTAGACGATCTCCAGGGATCTCTTCCAGCCTCATCCGTTCTGTGAGCCTGTGATTCTCTTTGGTTGCAACAATATTGAAATACGTGTTTTGAAAACACTTTTCTGTGTTGGTTTGTTGTTGGTTTTCTTCCCTAAAACATCCTTATCCTCACAATATGGTTCCAATCTGCTAGAATGTAATTTTCTAGTGTAAAAACAGTCTTTCACAAAACTTTTAGCTGCTGTAGTTCCCAGTGTTGCTGTGTGAAAAGCTTCCAAATCCATAGTAATCTGCCCAGCTCTGGGGGCAGAGACACCAGTACTTGAAAATTTGCTCTCTGGACCAGTTCTGGATTCCTATCAGGTCTGATATATTGCTAACTAGATTCTGTGTGAGTTTTTCAGAGAGGCTGGAGACAACATAAATGCTATAAATTCAGCTCAGTTATTCTTTATGCCAGTTGTTGCTGTCTCAAGGTCTCAGAGTTCTGGTGACAATCAATTGCGTCCATTTTAAAATTTTCATAGCTACTTTTAACAAGTACTGTAGATTTAACAAACCTAGTAACTAGATTAATGTAATCTCATCCATTTCTCTGGCTTCCCTTGTGGTGCTCTGGTGGGATTATGCAGCTTCAATAGTTTTTCAGCTGTTAAGGTTGCATTGATAAATACGTAGTAGCACAGTGAGCAGCATACTAAAACTGCTGTTAAGTAGTTGTGAATCGAGATTGCTTATAGCACCTGTTGTATTCCTGATCTGTTCAGAAGTGATTTGTTTTTCCTCAGCATTTCAGTTAAGGGATGTTGAAATCATTTAAGGTATAAATATCAGACATGACACATCCTTCTATCTTTAGACGTTAAAAAAAAAAAAAAAAGAGCTAGCTTGTCTAGGAATTAGGAATATTGACACATTCAGGCAGCATTTCTTACTCCGTAATTTTAATTTCTACTAAAGATTCACTGTGTGTCTGATAATTTAAAAGAAAAAGGGTCAGAAGTTTCTTGCAACTTTGGAAAAAATAGTGACAGGGTTTAATGCTCTGTGGTGATGGGGTGGCTCCAGACCCGTTCAAGAAACATATTCCTGTATTACTAGACAAGATCTTCTATGGGACCTTGCTTCCAGGCCCTGTGAGAGGGACCTGCAAGTGTGAGGGGATAAAAAACAAGCTCTAATGTTCAGGTAGTATCCCAGGATAGAGTCTGCTCCTGTCATCTCAAGGTGCCTCCTGAATGATGCCATCATACAGTGATGATCGAGACCAACAAGAGATGAAGGGACCAGTTCCCTCAATTGAAGCACAGAGATAGCTATGGCAGCTCCCCTGTTCCTGTCTTATTCCAGAAAAAAAAAAACAAAAAACCAAACCTGAAATTTGGAGTTGCTTTATTTTCAAAAAATGGCCAGAGAAAAAAGGCCTCATCCTATAAGGCCCTTACCCTGTAAGTTTGTTAGGTGTAGCTCTGACCAGTGCAGGCATTTCCAGAGAGAGTCACTGCCCCACCTGATTTCTAGATGCTTAACCAGTCTTTGGTAGGAATGAGACGTCCAGTATTGGGAAGAGTAGTTTTGGAGTTGGGCAGAAGATATGTCAGGAGGTAGCTGGAAGAGGTTGACAGCACAGGGTTGCTGTTGAACAGAACTTTTCTGACTTGCAATTTTGGACTTTGGGTCAATTTTGGCTTTGTCTCCTGCTCTGCTTACCCTCTCCCATAGCAATGAAGCAATTTGAAATGCTACTGGAAAAGTAGCAAACTCACTTAACAAAAGGATTTCTTTTATACCACGTAACTTCAGACTGTGGGAAGCTTTGGCTCAGTCCCTGAATGTCGTTTTTGAGATGTCAGTACTTTTATTGCAACTCATCCCACTTCAATCTGGGTAAGCAGCTACTGAATCCAAACTTTACAAAGGTCCAGCAGTGCTTCCTGTCCCAGAGTACTCACATTTCCATGTAAAATTATATTTATATCAGTCATTGCTCAAACACTCAAAATGTCACTCTACCATTTTCACAGCCACCCTCCTGCGTATTTTCCCTTCCCATCTTGAATTTCTTCCAGACATTTCGATCTCTCTAAAACCTTTGTTTTTACAGGAGTGTTAGTGCTTTTCCCAACAGGTAAAACTAATTCCATTCCAGGTATTTGCTGAGCAGTTAATAACAATGTCCTATAAATCAAATGACCACGTACTCTCTGAAAAGCAATGGAAACTTTTCCGTCAGTGGGAATGTGTCAGTACTTTAATTAAATGCAAAATAATACTCCTTACACCTAACAATGTAAGTAGAATAAGTTTACGTTTTATCCAAATAAATGAACAAACAGTCCAAATCCCAAGAGAAACAGGATGAAATGCAATTAGGCTGTCTGTGATGATTTCCCCCCTAAAATAATAATTCCTGGCCATTGTGTCATAGGTGCTTCCATTTTTCAATTTATTTCTTAATTGCATTTTCCCTTCAGAATTTTTTCTCTGACTTCAAGTGTCATAATTCATCTATCTCTTTTCCTTCCTTTCTAAATGTTACCTTAGACTCAGTCAGAAATGGAAGTGGGGGAGCAAGCTGGAGCATGGATTGAAGTGGAAAATGGTACCAGTCTATTAAGGTCCAAAATAAAAAATGGAAAAGTTGCAAAAGGTAAAGAATAAAAAATAAACCAAAAAAAAAATCCCAAAACAACTACCACCCAAAAAAAAAACCCAGCCATGTGTACCAAATGTCAGCAAAGTACCCTTAGGCTGAGTCAATTTTGTCCTGTACATTAAACCACTTCCACAGAAAAGTCACCAGAAGGGTTGGCATGTGCAGGACCTTTAACATGCTTGCAAAGCACAATGGGATGTATGACAAAGCAGGGCTGCATGGGCATGGTGAGGTGCCCGAGAAGAGGGATCCAGGCTCTGAGAGTCAGTGTTTGGGCACCTGTGGAGCCCTGCAGACGGAGGATCCACAGCCAGCAACTCACGCCTGCAGGGAGAGTCTTATAGTGGCTCTACACTGTGCCACCACCCTGTGCATAAACTTTGCTCTCCAGCATCACAGGACTGCTGTGTTTTCAGAGTAGTCCAACCACACAGCAATGTTCTACCATACCCTTTTCCAGACTTCTAGGGAATATCTACGCTGCTAAATTAAAGAGAGGGAGCCAGTTTAAGCACTGGACCTATATCATCCACATTGCTTAGCTGATAACTAACGCTCCAACTCTGTTGCAGACCTTTCCAACACATTTCTAGACAAATTTGGGACAGAAAGAGCAAGCTATAAACAGCATAGATGTGAACCAGCTGATTCCACTTGCTCTTGGTGTTCGAGGTTGTTTACTTTAGCAGCACAGGCTTTCTGGAGCAGCTTTCTGGAGGAATTGTCTGGTTGGTGTTGTATCCCAAAATAATGTTTGCAGTTCTTTAGGGTGGAAAGTTACCAGTGAGGCATTGAGATCTCTGTTCATTCAGAGGCTTCACAAAGCTATATGTGAGTAGCTTCTAGTATCAAAAAGGCCTGAACTTTCTGAAGTCAGTGGGAGAATTTCCCCTGGCTCCAGGGGCCCTGTATATGACCATGGTTGCAGAACAGCTCCAGGGACTGCTGTGGAGACCAGAGGTGGGCTCGCTGTCATGGGCTTCTAGGGAAGTGCCCACAGGGCTTCTCTACATCAGCAATAGCCTTCTGCACGTTGCCTGACTGTGTTCTGGCCATTTGGAGGAAAGCAGAGTTTTTGAGCAGTCCGTCATAATGTGTTAGTGCCTTTTCTGTCCTGTTTGTATCCCATAGGCGCTGTGCTCTATTGAGATGTATTTTTGCTAACAAAATCTGAAAGCCTATTAGGAGTGACTTTTGTGTCTTTATCAGCAAAAATGCAGATTTAATCTGATATGAAAACTACTAATCCATTAGGACTTGGACATTTCATTAGCATGAAGAGAAGCTTTTATTGTCTGCTCAAGCTCATAAACTTGTCTCCACTGGAAGGAAATGGCATGTAGTTTGAAATCCCGGAGTTGGGTAGTACACGTGCTCAGGTACCATGTCAATCTCACTTGCCCCAGGGAATGCTTGTAGCACTGTACTAAGCTTACGCTTAAAGGTCACATGAGGAGAGACTGCTACTTGTCATGCTGCTTTGCAGCCAGCAGCTTTGCCTCTGCAGTCACTGTGTTGGGAGCAGAGGCGTTGCTTGGGAAAGTGCTACTTGAGTAGGACTAGATACTAAGCTATTGGCCAGCTAAGCTGCCCCTATAAGCCTATAAGCCCATATAAGACATCAAAGAAGCAGAGAAAGGAAAAGAAAAATAATTTATTGAGAGTCATAGGTGAGAACTTGGCTGGGCTTTCCACCCAACAACACCAATTCCTGCCTTAGAGGGATGAAATAGTGACCCACTGGAGGATGTCTTGCATCCTTTCTTCCCACTGTTCCGTGCTGTCCTATCCACGCTTTGCTCACAGTCCCTTTGGCTCTGTATCACCCTCACCAGTGCTTTGCCTCCCTGTCTTGTCCTTTCCCCTTCTCTCTGCCTCTTCATATGCCTGACTGGGCTTTCCTGCTCCACTACTCCTTCTCTTATATTGTTCATCAGGTGTTATCCTCCTTCTCCCTTTTCCCAGGCTTAGGAAGGGTTCTTCTGTGTCAACTCTTCTTCATAAACTGTGGAAGGAATAGAATTGGGCCTTGATTGAGGGCACTTCTTCAAAGTGCTCCTGGAGGGGACGAACAGGTTTAGGGATGGCTCTACTTCTGGAAAGAAAAGTTGAGTCTACTCTTTTCTCCCCCTGAATTTTATATTTCATCCAATGTTAGAAAAGATTATACATAGGCTATTACTGTCACAAACATAGTTTAGATCTGCTGCAGGAAGTTTTATGTGCAGTATTCATTTTAAATGGCAAGAGCTGGTCCCTGATGCACCTTCTGCCACCTAGGTGATAGAGCTGCATTTACAAGATGTCAGGGGAATTCTGATGAATATTGGTACAATCCCCATCAAAATCTAAATACTGATGCTCTATTCAACCTCAAGGCTGGAATAAGGTTATTCAGAGCACCTAGAATTAGACTCTTGCATGGGAAGGCCAGTCCCCTGTATTGCCAATGCTGCTGTTTTCCCAATGGAGGGAGACTGCCTCCCCTAAAGAACAATTTGGAGCGGTGATACTACCCCTTCAGACCTGCCTCCCCACTTACTAGCAGCATCCAAAGTGAAGGTCTTCTGTTGTCCCTCAGCCTCTCAAATGCTTGCCTTTTAAATTTTGTATCTCTAACTTATCTCCTGAGCAAGCTGATAGCAGAAATATGTCAATGAAGTAAAAATCAGTAACCTGATAAAGCAAAGAATGGTCCTGATCCACAAGTACAGGATTCATTAGCAGAAAGACAAAATCATCAGTGTACCTGTCTGTCGACTTCAGCTGTTACACAACAGCTATTTGCAAAGCCAGGGTTATGTCTCACAGCTGGCGCAGCCTGGCTTAGATAAATATAAAACTTGCTGTAAGGGAATAGCTTGTAATTGGGTTATGCACAGTGTTTTAATTAGATTTGCGTAAATGCATACAATGCATTGCAGAAATCAATAGCTTGAAGAGCTTCTTCAGTTTTATTGTTTAATTCAGCCACATCAAGTCAGCTGAATTTAATAGCATGCTTACATTTACCCCAACCCTCCAAAAATGACACTCTTAGCACGACTGATGGTATGTTTGAAATCTGCTGTGCTGCATAATGAGCTCCACTGAGCAGGTCCATTGCACAGTGCTCTCTTTTATCGGTCTGGCCACCTGCAGATGGCACCTGTCCAGTACAAAGGAAGGAGATAGGAAGTATTTTAATTCTAGGAAGAATTTAAGGATTAAACAAAAGCTGTGCCGTCCAAAACAGTACAGGTGAATAGTAATTATTCTGACTTGGTATGCTGACATGAGCTTATCAGTTCCTGGAGTTAAAGCATTTACCACCTCTGCAAATGGTAGCAACGGTAGACAGTGAAGCAAGGTCTTTCTGTTACGACTAGAAGTAAATGCCTATGAGCTACATATATTGGGTTTCATAGGCAGTGTGTGCTGATTTTCTGCAGAGCTCTTAAGGAAAAAATAATTGTTTCATTATTTATTTCAACTGATAAATTGAAATTTTAAAAAAATAATTGCTTTATTATTTACTGATAAGGACTTTCTTGTCTATATCCATCAACTGAGAGGAAAAAGGCAGAAAGAAAACAGTATTATCAGCTTTTTCTTAAAGGGACAAGTCAAGTATGGTGTGAGATGGATTTAAAATACTCTGAGGGTCCCGAATATCTCTGTATTGCATTTTTTAGGGAAAAAAGTAGCAGATCTTTTTGTTTTCTGTTTTGCTTCCTACCTCAGTGTGGTCTGCTTGGGACTACTGCTTTTCCATGCCTTAAGAAGCATTTCTGCCCTTAGGAAAACCTTCATGTAAAATAAGAGTGAGACTTTTAGAACAGCTTGCTATTGGCCTCACTTGCAGTCAATGGAAAGCAACTGCCACCAAGTGCTTCAAAGCTCTTACCTTAAAAGATCACTTGTTACAGAGAAAACTATGACTTTCCAGGAACACCGCCAAGTGCAGAGTTATGTGCTCAGAAGGTAACTGCCAGCTTTAAAGAGTTTGTGCAAGGTCCATTTTTGTAGGCTTTTTATGATACAGTCTTTAATTGACTGATCACTGTCTAAACCTCCTGCCGTCTTCAGTACCTCAGTGGACACCGTTCATTTCTCCTTGCTGAACAGAATGTAGTTACCAGCTTTTTTTACTGCTGCTATTTAGCCTCAGTATATTGTTCCTCGCTAATGGGGTTTTATCACTATAGTAACATGACCAGATTTTTGGGTGTCTGTATATGCTCAGAGAGTTGTAATGAAAGTTTCCAAAGCATCATTATTTTTCCTGGAAATCCCAACTAGATCCTCTGTTCTTCCATCTACAAGCCTGAGCTCTTCAGCTGTACCACTCCAACCCTTTTTTTTTTTTTTTTCCCTCTCTTTTTCCTGCTGTACCATTCAATTCTGTCTTATCCCCTTCTCCCAAGTTCAGACCTGGTCTTGTCTCTTCATTCTTTCATTCTTTCTCCTCCATTCTGTTGCTTTCCTGTTCCCAAACTCTTGTCTCCCCTTTCTTTCCCGCAGTCTCTGCCCCATCAGTGCTTCATCTTTTGGGTGTTTTTCATCCCCTTCATCTTGGCTGCATGTCATCCTAGCTGTCCTCATACAACTTTTCTGTTTACCTAGTCAAGTGCTACACAACCCTTCAGTGGTAATTGAAGAGAAAGTCCAGCTCCATTTTCACCACTGCAGGCTGCAGCACATGGTATCCCATGGGGCCATGGCTTGTGCTCCACGGTCGTTGCATGTAAGAGAGATCACACATCTCAGAGGCTGTGCAATCTTTTGAGACTGAAGCTGCCACCATCAAAAGTATCAATAGTTGAAGTCAGAAAAATCCACTGAATTGAGCCTTATAACTTAGTGGATTTTCACAGCAGCAGGAAAAGGCAGAGCTGTGACCCCAAAGATCACACTTGGACTAAATTCTAGTATGCTTATGGTTTCTAATGAAATTAAGCAAAGCAAAACAAAACAAAAAGGCTTGCTAATATTATTTTAAGACAGCAAAGGAAAATGTGCTTCTTGTTCTCTCCTGCTCTTGTTCAGAAGTTCTAAACTTTGTTCTCAACTGGTTTTCCCCAAAAAAGAAAACAGAAAATACCCCACAATAACCAAACCAAAACAAAAACCTAAGCAACCCCTGCCCTATATGAATTCTCAGAGTAGAAAATTTTAGTGTTAGTGTGGGAAAGCTATAAGCAACTGAAAACAGATTCTCTTAAATGAAGTATTGTATTTATCAGTCTTTGCATGCATGCACACCCCCCCTGAAATGGCTCAGAGACCATCTTGCTTTCAGCAAGTGATGTTCCTCTTCATTAAACAACAGAAGTTGGTGTTGATAAATGCGTGCTGTTAATTTAATTCAAAAAACAAAAGCCATGTGTATCTCAACAATGTTTGGTGCTACTGCTGATTTACACCATCATAAAGTTTAAATTTAAATTTGATTAAAGGAAGGGAATTGTCATTGTTGAGGGCTAAAGCTTTCATTCTGTCTAGAGTGCAGCTAGAGTGAACAGCGGTTGCGCATTTGTACTTACACAGGTTAGGAATTGGGCTATATGAGGATTGTGAAAACAAGACCTTAACACAAAATCTTTGGACCAGCTAATTTGTGACTTGCCATGTTTGTCACTTAGTTCAGTTAATTTTTTCTTCTCTTAGCTTTTTTTTTCTCTTGTCCTTCATCTTGTGCTGTCCACAGCAACACTGTTCTTCCAAAAAAATTGGATGGTCTGATGAGACCTGTCTCCACGCAAAACTTCTGCTAAGTGGACTGACACTCTGGCCAGAAGCATCCAAGTAAATACTGAGTTTTTTTGTTTGTTTGTTTTTTGTGTTTTCTTTTTTTTAAATCCAATAATAAAGACAGCTAATAGAGTTCTGTGCTTGAGCATCTTCATCAGACATCATCTGAAAATTATCCTGGTTGCCTCAATGGATTGAGAACTGGTGACAAAAATGTGGTTTTCAGGAGGAAGATTTAAGGAGCCATTTATATCAGTGCACAATCTTGCACTAACCGAGAAAATTTACAGTCACTAGGGCTGTGCAGACCAGACTTAAAATGTATCATCTCAGTTAAACAGATTTAAATCAGGGGTTACATAACTCAAATACAAGGAGTCACTTTGGCACTATAAGGAGGAATCGGATCATGACCTGGCCGAACATGCAGAATTGGCATATGGCAAGAAATATCCAAATATGTCAATAAAGTACTTCAAATGAATTACAACCACTAGAATTAAAAAAAAAAAAAAAAAAAAACCCAACAAAAACTTTTGGTTCAGTCTCTGAAAGAGTATGAAATAGATTCCTTTGTAGAAATTTAAAAGTATGCCCAAGAAAGATATATATGAAAAGAAAACTGAATTTGAGGTGGGAACATGCACCTGTCCTATAAAAATGGTGGGGATTTTTTGGCAGAATAAGACATTCTTCAATGAGTTTTCTAAGACTCAGTTTATGCAGGGAAATGCAAATGTTATTGTGTAAAGGAAGCTGCTGGGCCAACTCAAATCAAGTTTGGACTGCATCTTATAAAGTCTGTCTGGTTAAAACAGGAGTAAGCATATGCATTTTCGTTGCCTGGATTTGAACAGTAGACTCCAAAATAGCTTGGTTCAATATTTGGCAGACAGGCAGCAAGGAAGAAAAGCTGAATCTTCAATAAAATTGTCACTTGTATTCACAAGAGTAATGTAGACCAGAGTAGGATACTTTGAAACTGCACAAAAGAAAACCAGGAAGATGGAGCAAGAGACAGTCAAAACCACAAGAAAAGATAAATAAGGGTCAATGCTGTGGTGGACTTGACAGGTCCTCTGAATGAAAAAAGGAAATCTGTTCCACATGGCAGCTAGGAGCCAATAACAAATGATGATAAGGTCAGGAGACAGCAAAAGAAAGAAGGTCCTGGGCTAAGAACTTGAAGAAATGGCAAAACAAAATGGACACTGGAGAATATTGCTTACCTATGGTTTTGCTTACTTGCAATACGTGGGCATCATATGTAGCGTATCCTGACATCCTTGGAAATAAAGTTGGGTGGCTGGTGTCCTGGTGCATCACTCTTTTTTCAATTAGTTTCATGGTGAGAAGAGTGTTTGTGAGGATACACTAGCCCACCTCCTTTGAGCCCTAGCTTGTTGAAGTGTTCCTTAAACTGACCGGTCCAGGTGGAGAGGGTGACCTTTCCCTCCAGCAGCTGGCCTGAGTGGTGAGCTGTGTTGGCCCTAAACTGTGGTAGTGCATAACAGACTGTGCACTCCAAAACTTTCAAACCTCTTATTATCCCTTTTATATTTCATTAATCAGCCTTGGCTCCTTCCAGCTGAAACTGTACTGACTGTATAGTAGGGCTAGGTTTTTCCATTGCATATCTTATGGCAATCCATAAAGCAGAATTTTTGGAAGCAATGCTATTGGTTTTCAAGTTGGACTGTTGAGACTTTAAATTAATGTGATGGCAATACTTTTCTTGTGAAATGCTGTGCAGAAAGGAGTACACATTTCACTGATTTCTTTTTTGCTCATTTTTCTATTTTAAGAACTCATATAGAAGGAGTCAGGCTTCCTGCAGTCATCTGGGTGTGATGATTATTCCTGACTCTGGTCACGTCACCCCAGAATTCTCTCAGGAGATGTCTTCTAGGTTCTCCATGGGAATAGAAGCTGTTGGTAATGTTGTGGCTAGTGGCACTTACCAGGAGATGGGTCTGGAATGTGTCTGGTCAATGGTTGCTAAGAATAAAAAGGTCCAAAAAGATGGCAGTTAGGGAATAAGATTAACAGAACCTTGGCCAGAAAGAGTCACCCTGATCAGTGAGTCTCACTGCTTGCATGGTGAAAGCCAGATTCAGGCAGCAATTTATCTATGAAGCTCACAGCTCTTCCTGGAGTTCCTTTAAATTCTTTTAAAAGAGGTTCTGTGTGTTCTTAAATACACCAAGGGATGGTGAACCCACCACTTGCCAGTTTGGGAAGCCAGTCACTGTCCATGCAACAGCAGTGTGCTCTCTTTTCTAATGTGAACTGATCCAGTGGCCTTCCACTGGCTTTTGTAATGTCCTTCACAAGCAATAAAGTAACCACTGATTAACTGGGACATCTTCCCTACCATGATCTTGACTATGATCTTCACTTTCTCTTGGTTTAACTGAATAGATGGCACTGAAGTGCCCCTGACTATATTTCTATCATGAAAATGTATGGGTTGCATGCCAGACCTGACAATTATTGTTGAGATGCAGGAGCAAAGTCCAGACAGGGCCCTCTTCCCTTTCCCACTGCTGCCCTGCTTGTTGCTCTCACCCCCGTGAGTACAGCCCAGGTGGGATACTCAGTGGACTGAGGAGACAGCAAAAGGCTGTAGATGTAGAAATATTGAAGGTCCTTCGTTTATCTCATTTGAACTCTTTTGAGGATCCCCCTGGCCAGCAGAAGCAAACCAACCATGAGTGGGGTCACTGCATGTGCTGGCTCAAACGCAGTTCTGCTTCAGTAAGCTTTGGAAATTTGGCCTTGCACAAATTTCAAGGAACCTAAACCTTTTAAGTTGTCCACAAAGGAGAATTAAGAAGAATGTGTTTTGGGAGTAAAATGCTTTAGTTCCTTTCTCCTTTATGATCATATAACATGCAACCATTTAAAGCAAGAATGAAATGTTTAACTTAAAAAATCCTTGAAATTGTATGGTGTGACATTGTCTGCTTTTTCTTTACTTCTGTTTGTTTCCAAAGATAAAAAAATTGGCAGAATGAACATGATTTTAGTATTGATTTGTACTTTTGTTAAGCTGTAACAAGCTGCCCATCGTGTTTGTTATAGTTACATTCAGGTAGTCTTTCAGATAAACTCAGGCTTGCCTGAATTAATTCATGGGAAAGGCTGACCATGCATCTGGGGCTGGCAGATCCACTTAGTAAGGGAAAGAATCTGCCACCCTGCCTTCCAAGGTTTGGTGTTATGCATTTCAATTATTGCCAGTTATTTCAGTGAAACTCTCTGTGCAGTAAGGTACTTCTAAATGTTCAGAAAAGTGATAGAATCCAGCTCTACCTCATTACCACGGCTATAGTGAAATGGTAAAGGCGGAACAAATTGCCTGGTATAATTATGTATATGCCAGATGTTCTTAATCATTCCTCTTCAAGCTTCCTTTTCTAACTGCAATTTTGAGCCTTTTCCGAATCTAAAGGAATTGGTAAACATGAGTAATTAAAAAGGAATTAAATGGATTTTAGAAGTGAATTACTGTAGTTCCTGCAACACAGTATAATATAATTAGCACCTCTAAAATCAATCTGGGCTAGAAGATGTGCTTTATGTAGCACAAAGGATGTTTCATTTGTGGTTTGCACTAAAAACATAGTCATTGTGTTAGTGTGGTTAAACATCTCAACAGAACCATACCAGGCAAGTAAGGAGAAATTTATTCTTACAGCTGATTTATTAAAATAGAAACAGAAAGCCATATCTCAGCTGGTGTAAATCACAATATTTTCATTGACTCTTACATGCTGACCCTGCACCAGCTGAGCCTGTGGCCCATCCTCCATTCGCATCCATGCAAGCAAAGGTCTGTTGGTAGCCCTATTCATAATAAATGATTTTTGGCTCTGTAACTAGAACTCCTCTTTCAAACGAGACGGAGTTCCTATAGCTGAAAGCAGAAGATACCCTACTATTAGTTTGTATTTTTTTTTTTTTATCATGTTCATGTTTGGAATCTTTCTTTTCTTTGCTTTCCAATACTCTGAGGATGAGAACTAAAAAACAAAGCTGTAACATAGATTATCCCAAAGAAAATAGATTTCTCATAAAAGTTTGAGGTCAAAGGCACCTGTGCTTTGTCAGACCTCTGTGACATACCATAAAAACTCAGTTTTTCTGGGAGAATACAGGTATTACCAACAGAGGAAGGTGGGTAAGCATGGGATATCTGTTACAGGAATCACAGACACAGCAGTGTTTGTTGGAAAGAACCTCTGGAAGTCTACAGTACAATTTACTGGTCAGCTGTGATTTTGCCTAGCTGCATCTTGAAAGTGTCCAAGGACGGATATTATAGCACCTCCCTGTGCAGCTTCCTTTAGCATTGCAGCACCCTCCTGATGAAGCAGTTTCTCCTGAACATCCAAAATGGCAATTTACAGGTGTTTTCCCTTGTTATACTGTCTGCCTTACTGGACCTGCCTTTGTAATCTTTGTAATTACCCTTCAAGGCACCTGATCATTCCTTATCCTCCTTTCTGCTGGATTAAACAAGACCAGCTCCCTCACCATCTCATGTGCACTGTTAACTTGTATTGAACCTGGTGTCCAACATAATCCCCTGCTCCTATTCAGCAGGACTGCTGCTTATTGAGGCAGATCCCAGCCTGCATGAGGGAACGGGGTTAATTCCAGGTGCAGAACTTTGCACCTCTCTTTATTGAACTCCATGAGGTTTCTGTTGTCCTAGTCTAGTTTCTCAAGATCCCTCTGGACTGAAGAGAAGCATCAAGAGATAAGAATCCTTTTCTGTATATTTTGTGCTAAATGCAAGGTACCTCCTTGATTTGATCCCAGTAAATTCTTTACTTGCACCTAATTTTCTTAGCCCAAACTATAGAGTATTCCCTACAGACCAGGAAGGAAGCAATGGTATTTCTGTTCTTAAATACAGATGTTATCAGAAGTTAAGGTACACAGCTAGTTTGCAGAAATGCTTAGATACATATACACTCAGAGTGCCTGTCGTGTCTGCTGCCTGCCTCCTGACTGTCACAGCAACAAATGTGTATTTGCCTCCTTTCACCAGGTTGCAAGCTGAAAAGTGGAGAGTTGCTTCAGCCATCCATATGCTGGAAGTATGTAGACAATGCGAAGGAAAGCCTCTTGCATCATACTGGTGAGATGCTCAGCTGCTTCTTTTCAAGCATGGTGGACCAGATCTGCTGCTGCTAAATTGGCTTTAGCGGCATTGAAGATATGGAGTTATGCCAGCTGACAGCAGGGCCAGAGCAACAGCACTTTAATGGTTTTTGCCTTATTTAACTATTACAATTTGTTACAGGATTGTTCATTAGATGAAACATAAAGTACAAGTATTTTTATTAGGTTTCCATCTCTCCTTTCCCATTAGAGAGAGGTTCTACTTCCAAATGAATATTAGAAGAACATTAAAGTCTTAGCTATCCCTAATCTTTATGGTTTCATTCGAGCTCATAATTTATCTTTTGGCTTATCCTGTGAGCTGGGAGCTATCTATCTGAGAGACTTAGTCCAAAGATACAGTATAAGCAGACAGTTTGGTTAAGCTGATTTTTGCAGTTTAAGTGGGTCTAAAGCATATCATGCCTTGGGATTATCTTTATGCTTGTGGTTAAATTTCACAGAATTTGAGCATTCTTTGTGTATTGCACTGTATATCTTAGAAAGTAAAAGGCAGCTAGGTTAGTGGTTTATATGTAAAGGAGTGTTTGAAGGAGCATGTAGATGATTTACATTTTCATTCTTTTCTACATCACTCAGGGAGAAAGTAAATATTTTGGCAGCTTAGATGATGTGATAGCAAAACAAGAGACCTCATTAATTCAGGTATTTCGTATTCAACAACAGCAGAAAGGAGGGAATATGACTGCCCAGTTTGATCGAACTGGAAAAATCTGAATCTAGACCAAGGTCAGGTACATCACAAATGAAGCAACAACATAAAGTGAATTTAATTTCCTGAGAGCTGTGATAAAATTAAGACAGGAGCCCTGGGAAGAGAGTCTAATATACCACGTAGCCCTATCATGCCTCACATGTTACCTCACACGTGTGTCATAGCTGATTTGAAAGGGTGATCCCTAAAAATAAAACCTGCAGAATTTTCTATTTTTATTCTTTTAAGAGTGCTTGTCCTTCTGAGTAGGGCCATTCATAGAGTCAAATGATATTCAGTTGTGCAATATTACTTAGCGAAAGCATTTGTGCTCTTTGCCAGTAACTAGGGACAAGACCACATTTTCATTTCTTCAGCCAGTGCATAACCCTGTGATATGTTTTGCCTTCCCTCCTATGGGAATTGAAAATCATAGCACTGCAATAGGCTTTGCGGTCTTAGATTTAACATTTCCCTTCACAGTGTAGAACTGCTCGTGGTAGAAAAGACCCTCACAAACAAAGCAGGAGCAGGGCCCTGGAGGACTCCTGCCCCACTGCTGTTGCAAACCATTTCCTTAAGCTTAATTTATTTTGCAGAGGCAGGGAAAAAAAAGAACAGCGCTAGTTAGGGGAGAAAGAGAGGCAGCGGAAACATTGCGACTTTACACTCCCGTCTCCTTGGTGGTCATTCTAAGAACGGCTTTTGCTCCAGTAAGTGAAAACTTCCCTTCTTTCTCTATAACTTTTTTTTTCTCCTTCAGTACATCTCTTTAATAAATTTCTTTTCATACACATGGAAATATGTTCGTGCATGTGTGTATGTGCATGTGTATACACACATATTTTTATATAGGGGTGTCTGTATTTTGTGATTTGAATTAAAGGCATGTTACTACTATCTCTTATAGACTAAGGGCTCCGCTCTAAACAGTGAACGTCATATGCATCCACTCCTGCTTGAAAATAACACCAAGCATTTTCTTAGCTCTTATTAGATCAGATCTAGGTAACACTGGGAAGGAATTTAAATTGCCTCCTAACCCATGCCTATTTTTCTTCCCAGTTTCACAGAGGTTACACATGTCTGTGAAAGCTTCTCTTTGCATTCTGGCTGCTTTTTTGTTTTCACCTAGGTAACAAAAATCCTCTGTCCCTGTCCAAAGACCAGACTGTAACAGCTGGCTCTTCAGCTCAAGTAATAGCAGTCAAGAGCAGAAGTGTTTGATTGAAAGTAACCATTGATGAAAGGGGAGGATGGCAAAATACCTGCAGGCCACCAAACATTTCCCAGCAATCCAGCTCTGGCCAACTGTGAGTGCTAATTAGAGATATTGCGTCACTGACCCGCTATTAAAACGGAAAGGAAATGTGTCTGTTTACCTGTGTTGCATTTAGTTCAGCTTACAAAAGGAGCGACTGCTTCTCCTGGCTTTTGTGAAGCGTGTTGCAGGTCTGATGCTGCGCCCAGAGCACAGCTTGGGCAGCGAGTGAGGCAGCACAGTGGTGCTGGAGAGCAACGAGCTCTCGGCAGTGAACTGAGAATTCAGCTGGACTCTGAGAGAGAAGTCTATAGTGCTATGAAATGCAATGTGGAGAGTCTCTCACACACGCACGTGCCTATCAAAGTCAGATTAAACTGTTTAAAAAGTAAAGAAATCCAAAGTGTTTTTAGAGCACCAAGTTTAGTGTCGCTCCCTGGTAGTCAGCAGTTAGCACTGCAGAGTCAGAAACCATGAGCACATTTTCCCCCCGAGATCATGCAGATGTAAAGGCGATGCATGCAGTGGTTTGATGTCATAACTTCATGTGCAAGTTTGCATGTAATTCTCAAGGGTTGTTGAGCCACGCATCTACACTAAAAACATCGAAGCGACGGCTCTGGTGAGGTCATATGGCTGTAGGGTCTAATGTTTTTACAGTTGTCAGGTGTCAAGAAATGTTATGTAATAATAGGAATAATAATATAAAATTATTAGTTTCTGTAACCCTCAGCCTAAGCAGGTCTTTGTGCTAGGTTAAACCCACCTCCTCACTGTATACCTGTGTGTCACATGCTTGGTCCAAGGTGTGAAAATTAAGTTCAAAATCTTCAGTTATCTTCCTTAATTCTGCAACAGCAAGTCCAGCAGGGGTGAAAGGTTTGACACCCCAAAAGCCATTCTCTTCCTCTGCTCTCAGGCATCAGAATAAATGAGAGCAATCATTGTCATCTCATCTCATCAAAAGAGACACCTTGGGGGGTTTCACCTTACCCTAATGCAAACCTCTCAAATGGATCTGCAGATGAGATGAGCTCACTGCCGCTCTCAAAACTGTCGGACCAGCAAACAGAGATCAGATGTGAGAAATGTATATCTGGATTAAAAACCCCACTAACTCAGGGTGCTTTGACAGCCAAACTCCTGGTAATTTCATGTTAGCAATTTTGAGTTACCTTCTTCTGAATGATTTTGAGGTCACTCTCCATTGATTCCTCGTTTGCTGCTCTCCAGATCATTGGTGCTTGGTTGCAATTGCCTGCCACATTTGTTCTAAGCTAACATTTTGTTTCATTTATGTGGGATTTTATTGCTCGGCATGAAAAGATATGATTAGCTAATGGAAACATGAACTAATTATTGTAGCCCTGTACCAGCAGCTTGGTTTGGCTTGACACCAGGGTTCAAGCTGAACATACAACTCCAAGCCAGAGGGAACAAGGCACAGGCCTGAATATTTGCAGGGGAGCACTGCACAGGGAACACTGAGCGCCTTCTGCAAAAGAGGCTTTGTCCTGCCCAAGAACCGTGTCCAGCCTGGGAGGCGGCGTGAGCGGATGATCAGTCAGCAGCGCCAGCAGTGGTGTGCAACTACGCGTGTGGGAGAAGCCCCTCCAGCAATGGTGAACCTCAGATCAGAAACCCTGGACTGCTGAAATTGCATTCTCAGCAGAGGGTTGGAGTCCTCCACTGCAGGAGAGAAATGACCAGGTCACCTTAGTCATTCCTAAGGAGAAATAACACAACGCTTGAGTCGTCAGTGGTTTTCTAATAAACAACCCAACAAGCTCATCCTCCTGTGATGGATGCCCAGGTGGATCCCCAGACACAAGGATGAATAATTTGCTGTTTGTTACATCTGAGCCCAGAACAACTTTCATCTTTTAGAAATGCCAAAATAATACTAATTTTATGCAGCAAGGACCAACTGAATGTCACGTGCTTCTTGTTTTGAAAGCACATTTTCCTGTGTACCCCATGGTAAATGAACCCTAGGACTTTGGAGGTGGGTTTTACCCTGCACTGCAAGAAGAGAACTGCCGCACCCAGCCAGGCTGACACGGTTTTTTGGTAACACGGCAAACAAAAGCAACTCCATAGAGACATTATGAAAACTGCTTCAAGATGGGTTAGAAATATGAGCTGGAAATGACAAATGAGGGACTAATCACATGAAACTTGAAAGGGAGAAAGATACTCACAAAATACCAGTGCTGAAAAAGCCCTACTGAGCGCTCTGTTTAAAAAGCCTTTTAATGTTATGCAGGTGAGCCCACCAATGGTTAAAATGAATAATTTGGATAACAAATGTTCTTGTAGCCAAAACATGGAATTGAATCAAGAGAAAGCATGAATGCAGTAGCCAGGCTGCTGCAGCCAGAGGCTGGGGGACCAGCAGCTCATCGTTATCTGCTGGTTACAGGGGAATGTTTTGCCAAATCAGAGCCTCAAAGAACAGGTGGGATTTATCTAGGCAAAGGCAGGCACCTGCATCTCAGTGAGGTTCTACGTTCCTAACTTAAACCAAGAGAGGTAGACATGTTCATAAAGCACTGTTCATTCTACCTATCTAGATGTTTAATTTTGAGAAAAAAAATCTGCTTAAGCACACTATTGCATGCATGCACACACGTGAGTACATGTGCACACAGCCAGGCACACATGCCCATACTTTCTTTCTCTTTTTCTGTTTCCTGCAAAAGAGGTCTGGGTGATCAGCTGAGACGCAAACAGCTATAGGTCAGGCACCAAAGGGTGAACAGATGAGCCCCAAATGAATGCTAAGTTGCATGGAGCTGTGACAGCAGCACGTCCCTGGAGGGGAGCAGCTTTTCTCTGCAGGGCACTGCTCTGTGCTTTGCTTGCAGCCAAGCAAGCCCCCATCCCTCTATTTAGAGGTTCTAGAAAGGTTTATTCTGATTTCTTTATTGGACAAGGAAAAAGGGAATTCTGAGACAGGATCATCTTCTTCTCCCTTTCTATGGATTGTGCATGCATCTTTTTTCTTATTGCCCTGGTCCTTCAGGTGTTCAAATGGGTAATACCAGTGCTGGGCATTGGGTGAGCATGTGCAGGTCAGAGCTGATGAGCCCTGGGTGAAGCCGGACATAGCCTGAAACAGAAATGGGGGCACAGAGGAGCCTTTTGGAGTGAAGCCCCAGCTCAGCAAGTCACCAGGATGCTAGTACTGGCAGCATGTTGGGCTTGGGTATTGGTCCCTTTTCGTGACTCCAGTCCAGAGCTTGGCATCGATTTTTAAAGTATTTGAAAGCACTGAAAGGTTCTCTGCACCTTGCTGCTAATGAGATTGCAATGTAAGATAAAAGGAACCATGTCTAACCCAGATTAAACTCGCTCCTGAGTTATTTTTAGTTTACCTAAACTCTTTCAACCCTTTTGGTAAAACTCATCAAAATTCAGCTCTACTAAAAGGATGTAACTTCAAAGAAGTCAAATGCATTAAATGTCAACATGCTTTACTCATTATAAATTACAGTATCATTAAATCTAACATGAGTTAAAATGAGGAAGATTTAATTTCACTATCTTTAAAATGAAGGCTTTTTAGCAAGGGAATAAAGTTTGTTTTAAAAATTATCTTTAAAGTAAAAGTTGGTATAGAAGTTTTATTTTACATAGTATTATATTTGTTTATAATAATAATAAAGGCAAAAATGTAACACTCTATTGTTCTTAGGAAAACGTGGAAATAGTAGCTTACTTCTGCTCATTTTAAAACACTCTTTTTGGAGAGACTTTTAATTTAAACTACGGAAACTGAAAATGTTCCTTTAAAACTGGTTGTCATGGTTATAAAATCCCGAAAGAAATTATGTGCGTCTGCATCTGCTGAGGGAAACATTTATGGCATGATTTAGTGGGGGGGGGGGGCAGCAACCGCCCACCACAACCCATTTTCAGACTTTCTTATTACATTATTTGATAATAATTCATCACCCTCCCCAAAAAGCCGCAGAAAGGATTCTCACACATTTTGCACTGCATGCAGTTCATTAGCAAATATCATATGGTGAGGGGTTAGTTCTGTCAAGTTCTAACAGGTTGGGGTTTTTTGTTTGTTTGTTTTCTTTAGCTGTCTTTGTTTCAAGCTTATCTGGAAACCCAGAGCGTGCTAGACTACTAGTGTACATTTGCTGGCAGAATGGATGTCTTGGATTCCCTCTGTTACTTTTCTTTCCTTGCTACAGTTAGAAAGTTGTCTGGCCAGAATAAAAAGCCAACCTCAAAACTGCAGGTCAGCCTGGCCAGAACAAGGGTCTGCATTTCTTGATGGAACTAAAAAAAAAAAAAAAGAAAAGGAAAAGGGGAGGAGGGGGGAGCCAAAAAGGAAAGAAAAAAGGGAAAGGGGAAAAAAGAAGAATGGAAAAGGGAAAAGGAGGGGGAAGGGAAAGGGAAAGAAACATCATCCTACTAAAGGAAAACTGAGCCTTTTGTAAAGACATATGCTCCCAGCATGAAGTTTCCCAACCTTCTGAAACCATAGGTTTATTAGA
Source organism: Phalacrocorax aristotelis (assembly GCF_949628215.1). Lineage (NCBI taxonomy): Eukaryota > Metazoa > Chordata > Aves > Suliformes > Phalacrocoracidae > Phalacrocorax > Phalacrocorax aristotelis. Next base: position 30,885,590 of record NC_134284.1, on the reverse strand, counting down.
GATGTGTCTGTGCTGGGCCATTATCTCTTACAGGGATGCAGAAGTCTGCATGTGTCTTAGAAGCTATTGTTCAGCACTTTTCATTTTTCACTAAGAAAAGCTGATTACATACACATCTAAAAATTATGCTGGGAGAAGCTGCAGTAGCTTTTTTTTTAAGCTTTAGAAGGAAGGAGAAAGACAAAGGGTGGGTTATCTGTTGGCTGGAGGAAATCTCTGCAGCTCCTCATCCTGATTCACGAAATAAATAGAAGATAAGAAGGATGGGGGCATCTTAATAAATAGTATGCTTTATGTTATCAGATTGTGAACCACAAATGGGATTCAAAGAGTCTGCTTATACCCATTGATCTCGTGCTGTTTCTATTCAAAAACTGCTGCTGGAGAAGGAAGTTTAGTGTCCCCAGCATGAAGCAGAACCCGTCTGAGAAAGTTTGGAAAGTCATGACAGGCTGAGCTAGTCCTGAAAAGCTGTGGACACTTCCAGACCCTTTGACCTCCCCACACCCATAAAACCAAGGATGCCATTTTTCACTGATCTGTTTCATGGAAAATTATTTCTAATGAATGTTTTCACAATCCCAACAGAAGCCAGTAATTCATAGCAACTGAATGGAAGAATATAAGAAACTGGAGGAGAGGGGAAGCATCAAGGACAGAATTACACTTCTCCAACCCTCTTGCATCCCTTCTTTCCATCTCAGCAAATGCAAAAGCTTGCCACCGTTTTTGAATCCCTACATGTGTCTTCTGATTGCTCATGTGCTGCATGGCCACAGATTTGCCTTTTCCCTTTCTGCCCTTGGAGTGAGAGCCCTTGCTCAGGCTCTGCTCAGACCTAATGGTTGGAATATATATGAGAAAGACAGGCTGGTGGTGGGGCTGCGTCCATCCAGCTCCCCACAGCTGGTCCCACTGGTACCTTCTGCCTCTGCTGCAGGGTACTGTCAGGTTGTGGCAGAGTGGAGCTAGGGTCTTTGAATGGTACATCACATATGCATATGAAAAATAGCTAAATACGTCCAAATTCTCCTCCCATGTTGAATAATGTCTGTCCTGAAGTCTTAGATACTGCATACCAACGTTAGTCCTTGAGTAGTGTATGTATCACTGATCTGTAATGTTGTCCTAATGCCTACATATAAGTAGATGGCAAGACTGATTAATCTATCAAGTCTGTTCATCTGTCTATTGCTCACCTCGGTTCTCTTCTTACCTATGCTTTATTTACCTAGCAGGCAATAAATTGATTCAGTCTATCTCCTTATCTAGCCTTTTATTATTCCCCTGCTAATTATTAGTAAATACACTTGGCAGCCCCTTGGAGAGTCACCGTCTACCCCATGCCATGGGGGCAGCAGTGTTGCTTGCTCTCAGCTGAGACATACCATCACACCACTCTGCCTCTTCCAGTGAAGCCCTGCACTCTCCAGGGGCTGACAACAGTCTGATTCACTGCAATCAGATTAATTTGGAAGTATGTTACTTTCCTGGAGAAAATGTCGCAGAATTACAGAGGGGAGAGATGGAAGAGGTTTATTAAATCGCTCAGTCCATCTTCCTGCCAATCAAGGGCAGTTCCCTTCAGTGCACACTCCTGGCTCTGCACCAGCAATGTTTTCAAAAAGTGCCTCGTGATGTGCTGCCGGCCCCTGCCCTTGAGGGCTCTTCACAGCCAGCACCATCCCGTCACAGGAGCACTTAGCTGGCCGTGTGTCCTGCACCTGCGCTCTGCCCTCCTGGCCGAGCGCCGTTCCTCCTCATTTATTCCCATTAGTGAGCGGCACAAGCATACTCGGAAGACCTTCCTCCTGTTTGTTAAAGGAGGTGTTGAGTGGCACTAATCCTGGCAGCAGGACTTGTGAAGCCAGAAAGCACCTCTGGAACCAAACACTTTGCCGTTTATCAGGAAGGTCACCTCAATGCTTCAGTGGGCAGCTTCTAGCTGATGTAGCTGTGCTCTCCTTCATGCCAATAGGACAAGATACAGACACAGAGATAGAGATTCAGACCCTTTGCTACAATATCTAACATGCCCTGCACTTTTTAGCCTCTAACCCTTTCAGTGAGATCCTAGTTTAAAAGAGCAATTTAAATTGTGCTGGACTAATGAGAAACAAACCCTTCCTGTGGTCTGTATAAACTGGGAATTCCTGAAAATACCTGTGACATTGGGGTATCTTTGAAGGTTAGTGGGCTAGCACAGCACTGGGCTAATGTGGCCAACTTTCGTTCTGACTTGAACCCACAAGCGATTTTGGAGTGGGTTTGGTGGTAGGTTCCCATGACCTCCTGCAGAAATGGTTGGACAGTCCCAAATGGTGTCCCAGTCGAGCTCTCAGACTGCTTTTACATCCTGGGACCCAGAGACGAGCCCTCCAGAAGCAGCAACCTGCCTTTTCTGATTTCAGGTACTCCCATCCATGGTTCACCATCTCTCAAAATCAGAAGGGGAGCAACCAGACTTGTAGAGAAAACTCAGGTTTGGGATCTCTTTAAGTATCTGTCTCTCCCATACAAAATTACAGGCTAGCTTTAAAATTGTGCCCTGAATAGGGAATAAATGCATGCTCAGCTCTCTGTCTCGCTTGCTTAGCTGCCATGGGAGTGACAGGCACTGCTGACAGGACAGTGGCAGGACCTCTTGAAAGAAGTCTGTGAGAGCTGGGCAGGAGCAAGTGACTTGCAGGCACAGGGCAGAATGAAAAGACAACAGGCAGGACTGGGTGCAGCGCCTGGCAGACTTGAGCTGGGGAGCTCGTGGAGACAGGATCTGTCACACAGATTTGTGCTTTCTTGCAGCTTTAGTTATTGGGCACATCCAAGCAGAGAGACTTGTCATTTGCAGGGGAAGACCAACCCACTGGCTTTCCTCTGTAGATGTGTTTATAAAAAGCCTGGGCAGAAGCACACCTTTCTTCACAGTGTAGCTCCATTTGTGGCTCCTTTTCAGCAATAAAAAAGTCCACACGACCTTTCTTGACAGATGTTTCTTTCCCTCCTCCTGAACCACATGTTCTCCACGTGCAGAAGAATAATAGACACTACCAGTGAACTTAACTTTTCCCTTCATAATCTGCATTATAATAATCATTTAGCTAGCTCCTCATACATGTTCACAGAAAGCTTTTGATGGTTCCTCTAAAAAACGAATTTTTTCAAGCCTTTTGCAAATGGGCTCTCTAGCAAGAATGGTATATATTGCTCTTGAAGGGCTTGTGTGATGACTCTGAACACTGCTTTTCACCTGTAGGATATATATTTGCAAAAAACATAGGAGCCAATGTTTCCATGCCTCTGTTTTTCCAGCACAATGGCAATTTATAGCCAGTGTCCCAGGACAGTAATGACATAAGGATGTTGTCACCTTAGGCCCCCCGATCTGGATAATGGGAACAGATAACTAGCCCAAGTTGGCTTGAGTTGTGAGCCAGAAGTGCCCTACATCTCGCCCATCATGACGGATCTTTAGCAGGATCAGATTCCAGTTTGGCATCATCAATGAGTTCCCTAAATTTTAGGTGAGATGAACAAAGGCCATAGGGAGTAGAATAGGAAAGTAAATGTTCAGATCTTGTCTTTCCCTTGGTGAATGTCAGCAGAGGTTGAGGCTCTGCATGTCCACCTGTGATGGCAGAGAAAGTAAGGTATTTAGCCAATGTCTCTATTTACCATTTCTTTACACAGCACAGTTTATTTATATTTAATTCTATAAAAACACCATATATTTGTATTTATTTGTTTGTCAGCCTTTGAAGAGAAGTGGTTATGACCAGGAGAAGCTATTGACAAATGGCTTGCAAAGCAAAAACTCTACTTTCCACACCTGAGCTAAGCAATCAGGATGTATTTTCTGTGTCTTTCTATGTAACCAAGGGCAGAAGAGCACCTCCAAAAAGTTGTGGCAGTGACTGCTGAGCAGCTTCTGGTGCTAATAGTCAAAAGCACCAAGCAGTGCTGCCACAAAGGTGTTTGTAGAGACATATTGCTCTGTGTGAGCTCTGCCCCACGCTGCCCAAATGCTTCAAACACTCCACCCTCGGGCTTGCAGGACCAGCTTCCTCATGCTTGAAAGTAATGATTTGTGAACTTTCTTAGGTGCAACCAAGTGAGCAAGAAAATATATTCAGGAAGACCTGGCCAAAATGAAATCATTGGCCAGGAGAGGGGGGTGGTCAAAGTGGCCCCAAAAATAGCTGATATCAGTGGTGTATCTCTCTTTATCCATTTTCTGAGTTGTGCACTACAAAATTGCAGGTAGCTTTCAGTGTCTGGCTCAATTTGTGCTCTAAAGTGAGCAGCTGTTTTATTTCTATGCAGCAAAGTAAACCACCAAAGAATTTCCAGCATTAAAGAACTCACTCACTCTGTCTTCATTACTTCACCTAATCAGAGGTGTAACGTGATTGGTTTAGCCTCATTCTCTGCCAAATAACATCACTGTGGACAACAGGAAAAAAATTTTTTTAAGATGCTGCCTGTAAAGGATGCACTGATGTGCGGAAGGAGCCGGTCTGAGCCAAGCCTTCGCCTCTGCCCTGTGCTCCTGGACCATGTTAGCTAACACACATTATTTAAAGATGGTTCCTAAATCAGTGGGACCATCAGCTCTGGAGAACAAATCCTCAGCCTAGTGTGTTGGATGGTGCTCTTGTAAAAGGAATGAGATGTGCATATATAATAACCTGTTTTCCTGGCTTTCAGGCTTGTTTAGGCAGAGGTAATATGCATAGGTAGAGCAATCTGCAAAGCAAAATGGGTGCTTCGTCTCCCCCAGGGCCTCAGAAATCTTGGGGACTGAACCCCTCACTTTGGCCGGCATCCTTGCCACTTGCAAGAGTACAAGCCAAACCCTGTCTGGGGGGTGGAACTAGTTTGGGATGCTGGTGGGGACCAGTCCCATGGATAATGACAGGAGTTGCCAGCTTGCTCAGGCACAGCTGCACTACTGCACAAATCAGTGCTATCAGCCAGCAACGAATTAGCTCCTGCAAATAAATCCACTCTTGCTTCATTCTTCAGTCTCCCTCCATTGTACCTGGCAGCTCCCTTTCCAGTGTGGCTCCCAGAGCTGAGATGCACAGCCTTGACATGGTCCCAAGCGCCCACTTGGAAAAAGCTGCTGTGCTGATGCTGCCAGCTTCCTAGCTGGCAAAAGCCAAGCCTAATTACAGAAGAGAAGCAGCAGGAGCGGTCTCTGCCACTGGGTTTTCAGCAATAGAAATTATGGACTGTTCTGTCAGTGCCTGCCACGAAGGCTTTAAGCTGTTCTCTCCCCTGTGCTGATCCTGAGGTCTCCTCACCGCAGCTGAGGATGCTGAGAGTAAGTGTTCAGTGAGTCAAAAAAAGAAAAGGTCAGTGATGGTTATTTTTCACTATAAATAGGAAGCATTTTCTCCCCAGGGTACCTGTCCCTACAGATGGCAACACCTATCTGTGGACAGCTAGATTTGGATGCTTTACCCTCAAACTGGATTAGTTCCACTCTGACTGTCACAGATGCAATTACTCCTCGCACACCCTGGTACCGTCACTGGCCGAGACAAAACGTGTAGGATCTGGGTTAAAGCCACTTACAGGGAACAGAAAAAACTTCACCAATTTCCACATGCTTTGGTTTCTGAGCTGAAGGAGCATTGGAGCAATGGTGGTTTTAAGATCATGTCAGCAATGTGTATATGTGTCAGAAAAGCCACCGGCACCCTGGCACAGGTGATTCTTTGGGGAATGACACTTGTGACAAAGCTAATGATGTAAGAAGCAAAGGGAGGAAATGTCTTAGAAATTACTGGAACTTGCTATTTCCACTTCTGCCTCTACCCCACCCTCCCAATCTTTATTTTTCATTTGGAATGTAATTAGCGTGTGGAATTTTTTGAAGCAAAATTATGCATTTGCACCAAAATTGGACATTTTATGAACAAAAGGTTATAACCAAATACTTACTATCCACTTAGATAAAGTATTCCCTCTTCATCCTGATTTGCTTGAGGGAGGAAATTAAATGCTACAAAAGTCTTATGTATGAGATACCTGTCCCAGCTCAGCTTGATTTATTTCCTATTGTCTTCAGGCCAGTGAGGAGGAAGGCGAAGCATTGTTCCTGTTGTTCTGTATACAAGCTCTATTCTAGCATCCCCAAGCCTCCTAAAAATAAGATCATGTTTTGCTCATTCATCTCAACAAATTGTGTTCTGCTTTGGCCAGGAAAACAAGAGCTCAAGAGAAGTAAGAACACAAGCACACAAGGTCAATAAAATGCACTTTTTATTTTGTATCAATGAAAATATAGCCACATGTAAATAAAGACGTGTGAAAAAAAAATCAACTTTGATCCTCCCTGAAGAAGTACAGTTCATTGTGCTAAAACCCATAATCCTTTGGGTTAGAAACAGTTGTCTGCCAATGCTTTTAAAGTGACCCACATTTGCCTTGTTGTTGAATTTTAGCAAACAGAAAAGTGCAACAAGAACCTTGCTACAGATTAACCAATTTCAATCGAACGCACATGGCGATGTCCAAAGTAACGACAGGGTAGTCACGTTTAACCAAAGCGTTCCCACGCGTTCCTCCTCGGCAGTCACGCGCGTGGTCAAGTGAGCATCCACTTTGTATGAACTGATGTGTGATTTTCAGTAGAAGGACGGTCCTTCCTTGATGTAATTTGTGATCGCTTTGCAGATTTTGGATATGGTAGCAGAGGTGCATTCCTTTTATAGCTGTTCAGTTTCAAATGCTTTATTTTCTCTAGGTTTTTATAAGCTTCCTGCTGCAAAATACAGTTCTCAATTGCTTTTGTAGAAATAATCCTGAAAGGCAGAGGCATTTAAAATCCTCACAAATCCTCAGTATATTAACAACAGCAAAAAAGATAGCTGGGCTGTTCAGAAACATGAATGCCATTTGCATTGGCTAGTGTACAAAGAGCAGCAAGTAGTAACAAAAGAAACGTTATCCAAGCCATAACCCTTTCCCCCGATTTCTCCCTTGCAAAAAAGTTTTCACAAAATATTTTTCCTCCTCACAATCCAGTGTCTGTGAATCACATACATTCAAAAGCTGCAGTTAGTCTGTAGATCAGTTTTTCCAATACGAGCTTTTAAAACCAGTTGTTTTGCCCAACTTGTCCATGAGGGTTGCACAAATGCGATTATATCAGCTGATGTTTTTTCAGCTAATGGAACACCTTGAAATTTGAAATCAAAACTAAGGACCTCAGGGGAAATAAGAAGGCTTTAAAGCCCATTATGCTTTGCTTGAGAAGAAAGTCCTGCTAATGCTAGTGGAGTGATTCCCACAAACTACGGATTAGCATTGCAGGATTGTCCCTGTTAGGTGCTCAGGGGCGCAGAGCGAGATGTGGCGGCACAAGAGTGGGGCAGTGAGCGCTGGGCTGGCGATACAAGGCTGCCTGCTCTCAGGGAAAGTAAAAAGTGCATATTGGCCATGCAGCTGCATTTCAGCAGAGAAAAAGAAAGAAAAGGCAGATTATGCCTAGGATGGGTGCTCAGCACAGACCATGTGGGTACCTCGTGAGGGCAGGCTGGGGTGGATTTTGAGATTCAGCCTCTCACTGTGCAGGCTGTATAGCAGCTCCCGGCTCAGTTTAGTCTTCGGTTGTCATTTGGGGTGAGGGGGGAAGCCTAGGAAAAAAAGCTAGAAAACTAGTACAATGAATTGACTGTAATGAGGTCCTCTGTGATGATGACCATTTGTTAAGAAAAATCTCCCCCTGCCACTAATTGTGAAAGTACTCTGAGCATGCCATTATGAGGGTACTTCTCCAGACACCACTGGGGATCTGGGAGTGCACAGAGACATATGCAAGATGATGCCCACCTCTCATCCCCTCTTTCCTCCTATATTCCCCAGCTTTTTCTTCCTGTAAGAGCCTAGGATGATCAGGTGCCTAAACATGAGTGGGAACTCATAAGCATTTCAAAGGGATGGGGGAGGCAGGGGAGGAATCCTAAAACCCATGCCAAAACTACCATGGCCTTTAGGGAGCCAGGACTTCACCCTTCGAAGTCTGGTCTGGGGTGGGGGCTACAGTTCATGAGGTCCTACGCAAGCTGCTCCTTTCCTGCGTGATGCTCTGCTCCATTCCAGGTGTGGACGGACATGAGGAAACACAAAGAGGACTCAAAAGTTGAGGGTGTCAGCCCATGTCTGAATCAGCAGCACTTGGATACAGGGATGGCAGGAGTCTCACAGTATCTGGTGCACAACCTCCTGTCTTTGTCATCGTCTCTCTCTGTGGTAGCAATAATAACTTTATTTTTAACTGTGCTTCTCCCCAGAGAGAGTTTGCACAGCTTATGTACATATCTGGCTTGTATAAGGATATTCTAGATGGTCATGAATTTTGAGCAGTTACTTTGGATGGAAATTACTGATAGTTCAGACACTGAGAGTAAGTCATTTGGATTCAAATACGTATTAATTAAAAAGTGCCCTTTCCCTGATCGGTTCAGCTGATTTTTATGGCAATTTACCTTTCTGTCCCAATCTTCAAACACACCCCTGACATTGCTGCCTGTATTCCACATGCAGCATTTTGCAGGGCATGAAATCTTGGACCCATTTGCATTAGACAAGGGCCTGAAATTAAAATCCTGGTACCTGCAGTTCCTGGTTTTAAGAAAGCTCAGCCTGTGCTGAAACTTGCTGTCCTGGTCCCTCTGTGAGACCCAGGTTAGAGTTAGAGAAATTAATGGAAGGATTTCCACTGACCTTAATAAGAACATTTACACAGGATGTTCGAAGTCTGAAAATATTTACCTTCAAAATGAAGAACACAATTCAGAAGATCTGCTGAGACACTTTACTGAACCACTCCGTCACTGGTTGGTATTTAAGCAAGACATTAACAGCTCAGCCCTAACTACAATTCCTATTAGTGTATTACTTCTTCTGAACACAAATAGCAAAACAGATCACCATGTCAGTAAATCTGCTGATGCAAATTACTTAATCAATCTTCCCATTTCTAGAAGTTGCTAGCCTAATAATCTAGGCAAGAAAAAAAGAAGCAAAAGAAACGAGGAAAAGCAAAAGAGAAAGAGAGAAAGAAAGAAAGAGAGAAAGAAAGAGAGGAAGCAAGAGAGGAAGAGAGGAAGGAAGAGAGGAAGGAAGAGAGGAAGGGAGGAATGAAGGAATGAAGGGAGGGAGGGAGGAAGGAAGAGAGGAAGGAAGGAAGAGAGGAAGGAAGAGAGGAAGGAAGAGAGGAAGGAAGAGAGGAAGGAAGGAAGGAAGGAAGGAAGGAAGGAAGGAAGGAAGGAAGGAAGGAAGGAAGGAAGGAAGGAAGGAAGGAAGGAAGGAAGGAAGGAAGGAAGGAAGGAAGGGAGGAAGGAAGGAAGAGAGGAAGGAAGGAAGAGAGGAAGGAAGGGAGGGAGGAAGGAAGAGAGGGAGGGAGGAAGGAAGAGAGGGAGGAAGGAAGGAAGGAAGGAAGGAAGGAAGGAAGGAAGGAAGGAAGGAAGGAAGGAAGGAAGGAAGGAAGGAAGGAAGGAAGGAAGGAAGGAAGGAAGGAAGGAAGGAAGGAAGGAAGGAAGGAAGGAAGGAAGGAAGGAAGGAAGGGAAACACTGCTTTTTGTTGTGGAAAATATTCTCCTTCCTATTACGCAGCTTTCAAAACAGGCAGAAATTAACACAAGATATGCAGCTACACCTGCATGTAAAAGCCCCAGCCAAGTGCTATATGCATAAAAACAGCAAATAGATATGTAAGGTTTATGAAGCATATCGTGTCCTAACTCATGTGAGAACAGTTTGCAGTACTAATGGGATTTTGTTACATAAACTGTGCTGATAAGGCTTTGGAGCTTTAGACAGTTAGCAAGCGTATTTTTACTACTGGCATGTTTTCCAGAAAAAATATGGTGACCCTGTATCTCCACCGCATCCCTGCAAACTGCAAGTTTATTGCGGTGTCCCACCACCCTTACAGGGCCACAGCTCTCTTAAGGGGCAAAGAGTCGACAATCAGTGACAAGCAAGGAAGGGAACGGACCTGTCCAATGAGAAATACTGCAGTACCAGCTTCAGGAGCATCTTTGAATCACTGTGAAACTACTGGCAGGGGAAATATATGGATGTTAGTTGTAAAATAGCTAGTAAAATAGTGCTAATTATTACATTTGAGGAAACATGTTTTGCGTGCAAGTTTCCTAGGAAGGCTGATTAGTCAGTTCTGCACTCCACAGAAAGAAGCCTTAGTTCCCCTTGTCTGAGTACAGGGATTTTATTGGGACAGTTGAAAGGTACGTTTACAGAGTTGCTTTGCACTTTAACACTAATGAGCTTTTTCACTGGTATCAATAAATTCTCTCGCTCACATGTGTAGCATTCCTTTGGCATGCATTGCCAAATAAATCTTTATTGTCTTTCTGGTAGCTTGTCCAATTCCCACAAGACAGATTTTTAAAACCCAAATCCTACCTTATTGCTAGCTACTGCCTCTCCCACTCAATAAATTGAATTTACCACCTGATAGAATTATGCAGTTGGTGGCACTCAGCCCTTCCTTTAAGTAAAAAAAAACAAACAAACGTGACTGGGAATCTATCGAGCATCAACGGGCAGTAGGAAGAGTTGGGAGGTGCCATTGCACCCGTGCACCCACAGTCCTTTTCTAAGAGCCACACCATGGGCAGACCCCACAGAACAAAAACCCTTCTCTTATTGATTTCAGGAGAAAGACAGTCACACTGATGTACTGATGACCCAAAGTGATGAGCTCTGAACACGCAGCGAGTCCAATGAGGTTGTTGGTATTCAAAAGCTAGGTTTAAACTGCTAGTTTAGGTGACATTTCAGCCCTGTAATTTTTAAGTACCACCTGACTAAGCTTGTTTGTAATGTCAGGACTCCTAATTATACCTAAAATGAAAAAAAAAGAAGCTGTTGCCAAACAGCATTTGTTGATACAAGTGAAGAAGGCAGTAATTAATCCTGCAGGGAGAACAGAGGACTAATTAGAAGCAGAGCAGAAATTTTGTTTTGCTTTAGAAAAAAAAAAACCCAAAACTTTTTCCATGAGCGCTCAGGTAAGACACCCAATTTACAAACTGAGCTGTGACCTCTGACTAATGTCCTGGCAGCAGCCTTGGATGCAACTGGATTCCCAACTGATCAGCCAGAAAGTGCAGCGTACTGCATCGCTCCACGCCTGCTTGCAATGAGCCGAGCGTGTCCTCTCCTGCCCCATCAGCCCACGAGCACAAAAGGGTTTTTTTTTCTAGGAAAACAAAGCAGTGACAGAGAAAGAGGTGCAACAACTCAGGAAATTCTTCTGAAACCAAGCCCAGGACAGGAAAGCGCCTGCATGTCCTGGCATACCGCACATGGAAATGTTGAGCAGAGCCCTAGCGTCTGCCCGAGGAAATGAAGAGGCCTTTTACTGGCACTTCAAGGCATCAGTTCAAAGTGCCACCGGTGGTAAAGTTCACCTAAGGTGGAACTGGAGGAGGAAACCTGAGGAAATGGTCACACATGGCAGTTGCTGGACTGAGTGTGAAGCTGGTGTCTCACTTGAGTTCCCCTTCTCAAACTGGCTCATTAAAAAATGTGAACACTCCAATTCCTGCTACTCTATGGGTCACTGTACTGTTCAAGATTTTCCAAAGAACCATAAATAAAATAAAAATTAAGGTTTGTTTAATAAAATGATGCACAGAGATGGCATAAGGTTTGCCTTATTATCCCTGATTTATTTGGAGACTTGCTGCTAAGCCACAGATTGGAAAGGATTTTTTTGAGTAGCCTTGTGAGGGATATGGAGGAGGTTACAGAGTCTGGAAAATAGCTTTTCAGTTTAACCTAATAGGGCCAGGTGTAAACCTTGGAATGTGCCTAGAAAAGCAGGGAATAAGCCTGGGAATGGGGCTGGGTCAGACTCTAGGGATATGCACGGGCCCCACGGACATACCCAGACCTTTTGGTCAAGCCCAGGCCATTTCACCAATGGCATCCACACTCTGACAGCGAGAGGAGAGGGCTGATTCCAGAGGGGTGAGAATCACCTGCTGACCTAGCCACTAATGAGATACCTGCTTGCCACTGCCCTTCACACGTGTCCTATAGCCTTGGCTGTGCATGTCTGCCAGCACAAATCTGAAAACCGGCTCAAATGCTACTGCTTTTTGGATGGCATTTTCAGGTATCACAGTCACCTTTCACTGGGCTGCGAAAGAAGTTGGAAGAGAGAGTGGGCGCTGCTGCTGCATCCATATTAGCCTGCTGCTTCCAGAAACTGCATGGTCACTAAGACATTTATCTCAGTCTTTGCATCAAGTGTGGATGTTAGCTGATGCCCAGTGAAGGGCTTAATTTATTTATATGCCGTAGTTTTAGAATATGCCAAATCTCCCTGGTGTCTGCTTGATTAGTATCAGCTCTTAGAAATATTCATTATCTGGAAAATTGGCACCACATTCCTCAGTATGGTATTTAAATTGGAAACCAGAAAGTAATGGAACATAACAAAGAACCTTTGAATTTTACCTCCTCTCTGTTTGTGCTATTAAAATCTACAGAATCACTGAATAGTAAAACAACATAGCTCAGAAGGGACCTTCTGGAAATTGTTTGGTACAACCGCCCTGCTCAAAGCAGCGACAACTTCAACTATAAAGTCCATACATTGATGCCACACAGTTTGGATATTATATCCCCTGTCGTTACGGGTCTTTGGCAAGCTGTAAGGGCTTTGGCTCTCCTGAAGCCCACATTTTCCCTTTTGGGCATCTGTATTTGAATATCCTTTAATGGTCCTTCCCTGTCCCACAGTTGCCTCCCCAGAAAGGGCTGCCAGCCTCATCCTTAAATGCCACCTGAAGGAAAGAGGAGTCTGCCAACTTCCAAATAAATAAATGATGAAGACGCAAACAGCCACTACGCACAGACTGGTAAGTATTGACTTCAGTAAAATTTTGTCACCATTTTAGGACACCATTCTTTATATCCTTTCTTCTCCCTCTCCGCTCTCTCCTCCCATTGCACAGCACAGAGCCAGGGCTCTGCTGTGGTGTGGGCAATCGCCTGACCGTCAGTCACTCTCTGTCTACCTTGGAAGTTCTTCACTACAGTTTTTCCCTTTGTTGGACAATTCCAAGCCTTGGCCTCTTTCCACTGAATGACACAGCTCAACAATAAGACTCCTAACACCCTCAATACCCCAGAGCAGCCAAAGGTCCCACAAAAGTGGCAGTCCAAAAGTGACTGGTGATTCCCCTGTGCCTTGGCATTGTGCATCATGATGAAGAGCATCTCAGCTGCTATACACCTCTGAAAATGTGGGTCCCTGGACTATCCTGTCACGGCATTGGGATAAAAAGTTAAAAAACTGATCGCTACAGGCCAGGAACTGAGCATCTGAATGTCTTTATGGAGCTCTCACTAGCAGTTTAGGAGCTGAACACACTGTCTCTGGCTGCACGCTGAGACATCTCTATGTTCCATGTACTGTTAGTCACCTGTATGAAAGTGCTTCTGTGCTGGAAAGATGGTAAGTGGTCCCTTTTAGAGGTACCTTTTTATACGAAGGAAATCAGGCTGGGAGCTTGAGTTATGGGTTGGATTCACTTCATTTACCCTCTAGTAGTCTACAAATCAAGTGTCTAACCTAAAGTCATTACTCTACAGTAAATGATGAGAGACTGGCACCTCCAGAGGACAACTTATCCCACCTGTCTGAAATGTGGTCTTAAATGGACCACATCTGAGTCCCCATTCCAAATGGGTAGGTATAGATACATATGATGTATCTATACATCCTTTGCAGGCAGGCAGAAACATACTCTGACATTGCTCAGCCTGAACTGAATCTGCTCTGAACCAGCTAACACAGAGACACGTCACTTAAATAGGGGAAGGGGGGGACAGGCTGGGCCCAACTTAATAGAAAATCCTTTTTATTGGGCTTTTAATTAAGGCTAATTGATGTATTCCTGGCAGACAGCCAGATATAGGGTTGGTGCACACCAAGAGCCTCAGACTGTGGGCCAAGCAAGCTTACATCTCCAAGCAGAAAATAATGAAGAAATGCACTTATTTGTTTTATAGACAATGGATAGAAAGGTTTGTGAGAATATTACCCTAGGTGCCTGGTTCCACCTGCCGTGCATCAGGAGGCTCAGTAACATAACAATAAATTAATATAATTTATTTATCATTGCCTGGTCAAGACCTTTTTGAATGCTTCTATCATTTGAGTATTCAAAATCAATATATGCCTTCTTGTCCCACAGTGCAATACAAGGTCAATTTTCTGTATAATTAAATGCACCCTCAGTAAGAATGATTTAATTTTGTTTGTCATTTGTTAGGTATCACAAAGCTCATCTTTGCAAAATTTTCTTTATGTCAGTAAGAAAATTTGCTGCTTTTCTGCCAGAAATAATGTGGACTTCTTGTCTATTTTAGCTCCATTCAGCACTCTGCTTTAAGAATGTATTTAATTTTGCAATGCTCTATAACATATTAAAGCCAACAAAAAAATGTAGAGATCATGTTACCTGTTTGTACCAAAAAAATTAAAAAGAAGACAGTTACAAAAACTATACCCAGATGTGGAAATCTAGCTAAATCAAACTATTCCTCCCTGTAGGCTCCATGGGGAAAACACTGCTCTGGTGGCACAGACATAGGTGACGGACTGGGGCCGTCCAGGAAAAATGACGGTGTCAACTTTTCTATTTCCTTCCTTAAATTCCCTGAAGGTAATCAGTGCAGATCCAGAAGTGCCAAGAAAAATGCAAACTACTGCTGTTTGGTGCTCACAGCTCTCGCTGCAGCTCAGGATGGGAGAGCCACCGAGCCCAGGCCGCCACAGAGAGATGCCTTTCTCCAAAGGAATCCCACTTCTCAAACCCTCTCTAACAAGAATGTCAGCAGCAAGACTATAAAGCATTATAGAGCGTATAGACCTAAAGATATGTTTTAACACAGGAGCTTCTGGTACAAAAACAGAACTGAAAAAAAGCCTTTACATACAGCCTATTGAAAACAATTATAACAAAACCTGTTAAAACTCTCTTCTATAGGAAAATGGTATTTGAACAGTTTGAACAGGTATCACTTTGATGCCACCTCACTTAGGAAAAGAATACTTATTTTAACAAATGTTCTGTCCAATTCTGACATCCAAAAAGATAGGTTTGTCTTTTCTAAATACTCAAAATCCAAGTAAAAGAAGTGTCAATTCATTATAATACATCCCTCTACCTCCTCATTCCCAAATTCCTTATCAAACCTTTGACTTTTTATTTTCCCTTCCAGTTCAGGCCGTCTTTTGCCCCAAAAAGCCTCCAAGCTATTTCATGATCACATCTGTTTTCTGACCCATGCAAATGATGACATCTCTGTTACAGTCTCAGTTACTTCCAGAGCAACTGCTCAAGGCTTGCAAGCAATACAACGATAATGCTGCAGCTGCCAGTTTTCTAAAATATTCTGGGATCCAAAATAGACTTTAAGGTCCAATACGATCATCAGATTCAGCCTTCAGTTCACACCTGTGTGACAGGGTTGCTTACCATGTGGTGGTAAATGAAGACTGAATCTGAATCTCGCAATGAGCCTAAACGTCAGTGCCTGCAGCATCGAGTCCCTATAGTTGTGCTACTTCTCCAGAACAGGGAAAAGAGAAATGGGCAAAGCTTAAGTCTGTCACTTCCAGAGTCAGCTCTGCTCTAACCCCTGGCAAAGACAGAAAGAGGGAAAAAAGGATTTACAAATATAAATTCAGAAGAACTGAATCTTCATTACAACAATTAATTTTTTTCAGCTGTTATCCTTAAGTGCTGTTCTATCTTTTATTACACAAAAATACTATTACAGATACTGTAGTTCATTTGCTTTGGAAAGTGTTTACTTTTCTGTACATATTTTGTTTCTATTTCAAAGTCTGGAAAGATAAAATCCACTTGTGTGCAGGTAAAACGCTTTGAACACACAAAGCACAAGGTAAGTGCTAAGAATGCTGCTCCCAGCGTGTGCCAGGATCCGTACTGGTATACAGCTCTCAAAGGAAAGGGAAGCATGAAGCCGAGAGCTCCCTCCACGTGGCAGGTAGCTGCTTGAGCATTGGCTTAGGCGGAAGAGACACGTTTGTGTCCTTATTGCACTTAATGACTAAAGGTGGTTGCTTTCAGTCAAGCCTGAACTACAAGACCAAGACTATGACTCATGCTTTAACAGAAAAGGAATGCCCCAATTGCAGCACAGAATCACACAGCATCACAAAATCATAGGCATTGGAAGGGACCTCTCGAGATCATCTCATCCAACGCTGCTGCTTGAGCCGGCACACCCAGAGCCCAACTGCATCATGCACAACCGCGAGGCGACGGGAAAGCTGAATCAGTGCCTCCATAACAACTCCATGAAACAACATGTAATGCTCCGATCAGGAAATTTTGGAGGCAAAGTGCTTCAGAATTGTACAAGCCAAGTTTTCAGAGCAATAGCCACCAGAGTCACTCCTGCAAGTTGGGCCTCCAGCTGCAGCCCCAGCACACACAGCCTGGGATAGCCCATCTGCAGGCTGCATTCATCATGTTTGCAAGACACCCATCGCGCTACTGCCTCATACAGGGTACAAGCTGAACTTGCAGTGGACAAGATTGGCATACCAGAGTCAAAGCAGTACTAGCTGTGGACCTGGAAACACTGTATTTGTTTCATGAACGTGGTATTTTACACTATTTATGGCTTTTAGCCACTACATGTTTTAACCAGTTGAGTTAAACTTGAACTGTAATAGACATTCGGGGCTCAAATATTTTCCAAGGCCAGATTAATCCTGTTACATGTTCTCTCATTGTAAAGTGGCACCAAGTTACACCTGACTTGCAAGATAAACCTAAACAGAGATCCCTTTGCATGCCATGCAGTTCCATCTAGAATTAATATCAGTTACAGAGAAAGAAAAGAAGTCCTTCACAAAGGCAGAGGAATGCCATTAAGGCTAAAGCTTTCTAACAAAGTCATACCCATTACCCTGATGGCTCTTTTGCAGCATCGCATCACAACAGATTCATGCATTCAATGAACTTTACCAAAATCTGGCCCCCAGACAGCCTATGTGACTCAGCTAGTCACTGGGCAGCTCTGGGCAGTTGCTGTGTGTCTCTTAACCATCAATCCAAGTCAGGTAAGAACATTCAAATCTTCAAAGCTTGGCACTTAAATTGTACCCACAATGTCTGCACATACTCCAGCAACCTGCAGCAACCCCATAACTCCCTAACCCTATAACCCCCTGATTCTTTCAAAGTCCCAGGGTAGGATTTAGACTAGGACAACTAGGACCTTGAAGGTCCTGATGTTTTGCAAGTGCCGTTTGCCCTTGCAGACCAAAGCATGGTTGCAGAGTTACAGATTTGCACTTGCATCAGAACAGTAGCTGCCAAATACACCTGAAAGTTTTGACATTGGCAACTGCAGCTGTGGGAAACTATAATGAGCAGGCAGCCTGACCACTAGGCTTTGGGAAGAGTTGTCCCTTTCGGTGGCTTTTTGTTCTTCCTTTTTTGTCTATAATTTCCTAAATAAAGGAACTGGAGAAGGGGCAGAAACCAGCCAGAAAGAAACAACAAATGAGAAAGACCTCCATCTTCCAAAAAACCTCTAGGAATTGACACAATGGAAGCAATGATTTCTATGGCTTTCTTATGAACTTTTTGGGGTTTATGGGTTTGGATTTCACAGTAGAAGATATGATCACCCTAAGATGCGGGTTCCTAATTGCCCCTACTGCAAATGATAGGGTTTTTTGGGTTTTGTTTGTTTGTTTTGGTTTTGATTTTTTTTGTTTGGTTTTGCTTTTTTTTTAGTTTTTCAGGAAGCTATGTAGTTTAGTTCAGTTTAGTTTATGAATATTAAGCAATGGATCTGGTATTGGTGTCTGGTAAGGATGCCCACTAATTATAAACATGTCTTTTATTTACCTGATTGATAGTAATGTCTTGTTTTACTCTAGGCACTTTTGAAAATACGGGATCTTGATGCAAGAGGCCATTTAAGTGTGGAGGGGAAATCCTTCTCTGAAGGACCAATTGCACTCTGCTGGGCTGGCCTCAAGCTGTACCAGTTAACACTGCTGAAGCTGCAATGGCCATTTCTGCTATGCATCACGTGTATCTGGATTCAAAACCAGTATAAATGGAGAGGCAAAAAACCACACCACACTCAGGTGCAGACCCAGGTAGAGCCCAAAACCTCAGCTGCAAACAGAGGAACAAAAAGGATCCAGAGCAAGAGCCTGCCCTGCTGCAGTCCTGCGAAGCCAGCAGCACCGCGTGGAGGGCGATGTTCCAGCCTAGGAGGTGGGGATGGGGTCTGAGCATGGTACAGACTGGGAGATGCTGATGGGAGCCAGTTAAGAGAAGGGTCAGAGCATCTGACACAGACCTAAAGGACTTAGTACACGTGACAACTGGTCGCGTGGGCACTGCAAGCCTGCTTTTGAAGTGTGCCCCACCTCATGCACCGAAACGTTCCATGAGTCCAAGGCAAGAGCAGCGGGCAGCACCCTAGGGAGGACTTCATCTCCCCAACACACCCACCACTCTCCCACCCAACCATTATCATCCAGATGCCTTGGACTAAAGGGAATTTCATCCTGACCAGTTATTTTCTCTACTTCTCAAAGGCAGTTGCAGGCTGATAAATGTCCTCAGAAAAAAGAGTGGAAGGGAATTAACTGCAGCCTTTTAACTTCAGGCTTTTAAACCTGCTCACATGGCTCCTGAGGAGCTGAGCTATGCTTGCCCTCTCCCTCGCTCAGACCTTGTGCAAAGTCTTTCTGCCAGGGGCAATGGAGTGGGACAGTGGGAGAGCAACTTCAACCCTGCAAAAACAGGACATCCTAACAAGGATACTGACAGAACCGGACAACATCGCTGAGTGCTGCAAAGAGAATCTACATAATGTTACTCTAACAGTTCAGTAAAAATGGCATCAGTAAAAGGAGGCTTTCAAGAAAGAAGTTACCCCCAAACACACAGGGAGTGCAGCTGAGAGAGTTTCTGTTAGCTTCATTTTGTTACATAAATCACCGTTATTATTTCTTACTTACAATGTTAAAATAGCAGGAGGATACTTCAAATAAAGGGCTATGCATGCACGATACCCACACGACTAAATTCCAGTGATCCACTCCAGCACCAGACGTGGTGCCCTTCCCTGGCCACTGAGCTGAGCCCTCCCTTTAGGAGGAGTAGGGGAATTAATCACCAAATATACAGTATATTGTAATGGGATGATACCAGGAAACAATACTAATTGGAGTCTGAATGTGTCCTCCATGTGGTCACGTTAATCTACTGTTTAACTCGGCAGAAAAGACAGTGAGGAAATAAAAGCTCAATTCACCCAGCCTGAGATCAAAACTGTCATGGCAATATTGGCAGGTTAGACCCTGATTCTTTAAATAGTACATTGCCTTTGTTAAACAAAAGTCATTCTTTTATTACATAATAGAGATTATAAATAAATGTAAAGTGTGCATGCAGTCAACTGCATATTATACAAGCAATATCTATGTTAATAATTGTTTTCTTTGGCAGGCCAGAATCCAGCTGGACATGCAATATTTACATATCAAAATCCTTGGTGTGTTCAAGTCATATTGGATGCAAGTGAAAATATATATGTATATATATTTACTGTATACACACACATATATATGTATAAAGGTATATATACACCTCTGCATATATACTGTATACATATATACACATAGGTATATGCTAAAAGTGGATTTCATCTTTTTCTGATTCAGGTGATGCAGGCCTTGAAACACTAAAAATATCCTGACAGGGTATCTGGGGGGGCCTCTGGGGTGATAAATGAGACTTGGGGGAACAGATCTGGGGTACGTTCTTTTCAGACAATATTTTTAAAATTTCTGCCACCTGCTTCTCAAGGGCAGCCATCCTACTGCTTAGCAGCTGGATATCTTCTTTGAGTTCGTGCTTGACTTCCTGCAGCGTGGTTTGTAAGGCCTGCTCAGGAATAGGGTAGAAAGGATGCCTAGCATCAGCCTGAATGGGGCTGTGCTCCAGGGGGCTGCGAGTCTCACCAGCTTTATCCAAGCGAAGGTCACTTTTTGTTATTCCACTGTCACAAGAGTCTGTTTTCCTCAGTGGGTTTTTATTTACACCGTTCTCCGAGTCATTGCACTTGGGGTCGTCGGACAGTAACCCCATGGACTCAGCCTTCGTAACGTTGTTCCAGTCCTCCTTCTTCTCCTCGTGGGTCCCCATCGTGTTCTTCAGTCGAAGCCACCCTTTCCCGTTCCCGTTTTTCATCCGTATGGGACTGTTTACTTTCAGACATTTTTGGTCTCCGTTTCCGTTTGGCTTGAGCTCCATTGCATCCCTGTTGTTCTGCTTCACAGCCTCGCTGGTTTTCATGTAAGCCAGGGATGTCTGGATGGGGGTGATCTGAGACACAGTGACCACACTGGTGCCTGTGATGGAGGCCCCATTCTGCACGCTCCGGCTTTCCACCTGAAGCTGGTTCCTTTCCGGGTCGATGTGAGTTGAGCCTTGATTACGCATTTCCTTTTGCTGTTTGAATTTCTGGAAGAGTTTCCGCACAGGGTGGTCCACAGGGATGCTCAGCGTCACCTCGTTCTTCTGGCGCAGGCGCTCCTCTTCTTCCTTCTTGACATCGCTGATCTTCCGGAAGATTATCTACAGGGGATAAAGTCACAACAGAGTCAGTACGCAAAGGACATCACATACGGCAAACATTAATGAGTGACGGAGAAACAGTATTGAGGGAACAGCCATTTCTCCTTCATTTCTATCTTAATTTCTTGTATTGAATTCAGAGAGAGCTGATCATGACATAGTAACCTCAGACATGTGTCACTGCATAGATACATATATACACATACACACTTTCTTAAAAGTACAGATTAAAAATGGGTTTCGCCTTTATTTTTGATGCAGAAGATAGAGCCTTGAAGAACTAAAACACTGACACAAAGAGAAGGAAAGAAACTGAATAAAGAGAAGGAAAGAAAGTGAGCAAGAACCCAAATACCGTGATACCTTCCTACCCATTACTCACACTCATCCTGCTCTGTCACTGTCTTTGGTACAGTTCAACAGGAAACAGTAATTCAGTGGAGAATACACAGCTCTACATTTAACTCAATGTACACACCCTTCCATAGACTGGAAAATCCAAATGTGCTCAATACTTTCTAGCGCTGCTTACTGCTAGTTTTATAACGGTGGCTGGAGGGTGCAATTAGGTTCCCCATGTGCTGCGTTGTGTGGCTTCTCACAGCAACACAAGCATTCCCCGGAGAGTTTATATGTCTAATATGTGCAGGTGTATTGAGAGCACCATGGAGAAGCACTGTAACAGAGGTGTGTGATTACAAAACCCAGCAATAGTTATTTCACCCTGCAGCATCTCTCAGGCCTCTATAAAAAAAGGAATCTGAGCCTCAAGCTGTGGACGGATCCACAGAGTAAAAACCTTTCTATTGATTTTATGCATTTTACTCATATGAAGGCTTTTTTTTTTTTTTAGGTTCATCCCATTTTCTTGAATGTCAGACTGAGGCAGGACAGGATAGGGAAACTGGTTCTCTGGATGACAATACTAAAGTGAAAAGCAGCATGTGATTAAGTGCAAATATGGACTTTGTAGGGATAGTGTTGCTAAGTAAAGTAAAAGAAAGCCCCTGCAATACACAAACAAAACTCTGTGACAGTCAGGTGTAGGTTTTGAAGTATTTGTTTGAGTATCCATATTTCACTATCTATTTACTTTTTACAAAAAGGCTTCTCACGCCTGTCCATATTTGCAAAGAAATAGTTCCTTTCAAGTCTCACATCTTAAGAAGTTGGCAGAGGGGTGCCACGAGGGCTACAGCTCCTTCCCTGCATGAATCTGGGATAAGCTGGACTTCAAAGCTTCATTAGAGAGCTTTCACACGCAGTAAATATATCCTTGTGTGCTGCTAACAGATGCAGCTGCTTATAATAATTTGGAAAGTTAACATGTTTATTAGAAGCCCAGTTTAAAAACAAAAAAAAAAAGGAAAAAAACAACAGAGAAACATGGAAGATACTTTCATCTTATTCTTCTGACCTAGATGCAGCGACACATACACTTATTTGGAAGCTGCCCTTCATTAGCACCTACCTTCATGGAGCAACTCCTTCTCTTGGACAAACCACTAGGGACAGCAAATAAATGCAAGAGAAGTTGCCCTTGACTGAAAATTAGGTAATTACATTTAATTGAAGCGACGGTCTCTAAATGAAGATTTGGAAGGTGGGTTGTGTCGTTTTGGTTGTGCCTTTCTTTCCCTGGAGGACAGCGTGGGACCTCTGGCAGATGATGCAATGCTGAAAGCAACCAGCTGCAAGGATGTGCCCCCAAGATGTGTCTCAGAGAAGATGGCCGGTTCCTCTGCTGGTCTCCCTGTCTGGCTGTGCTGCTCTGCCCTGTGCTGTGCTAGGCCAGAGTGTTTGTGTCCTTGAAAACGCCTGAGGTGGGGAAAACATCCTCCACCCAATGTTCCCCTGCTGCCTGGCCATGACCCTATTTCACAGCTTGCGCACCCTCCTCTCCCCGAGCCTGCTTGTGCCTGGCAGGTGGTGGCCGGAGGCAGACGGGGATGCTGCAAGGCCGGCAGCTGCCTGCAGCCTGGCGGGGGCTCACAGTGCTCCCGTGTCCAGTGCAGCACTGAATGTGTGGTCCGGAGAGGCGCGAGGTAACTTCAGTGACGTCTTTCCTGCTAGATGTTTATAAAGCCCAGAGCGACAACAACAAAGACCACATCACCGCTTTTTGATTCTTTTCCAAACACTTGCCTTTCACTGAAAACAACCTTCACCTCCTTTTTTTTCCCCAGTCTACTCCTGTGCTTTCTTTTCTCCCTTTTCTCCTCTCAGTTCAAAACTTCTCCAGCCAGAGGTTATCTCCCTGCACAGCATATAATTACCCATGACTGCTGCTGCAGCCTTCTGCGGAAGAAAAGCCAAGACTTCGCTAATTTGACACTGCCTGTACCTCACACTCCTGAAGCGGGCCCTTCTGAAAGCCAGGAAATTACTTTATTTTTCTCCGCCCGAGGCTTTGCCCCAGAACCGCTTGGCCAGATATCACTCGGATGAGCCAAGCCCACTGGCACAGGGGTCTGAGCCCAAGCACTGCTGTGCCTCAGCCAATGCTCTGGGAGAAGCTGAATGTGTCCCTGCTACAGGGACGGGTGGCCAAGGTGATGAATGCCATCAGATTTGCAGTGCAAATCTGCTCCAACCAAGTGAGACCAAGGACCAGGTAACCACTCACAGCCATGGGCTCTCTCCCCACTTTAGGCACATGCGGTGGAGAAGACACTCTCCCAAAGTCCTGCTGTCACCTCCCCAGGAGGAGATTTTCCTTCAGTCTTTTGTAGGACACAAGCAGGAGCCTGGCAGAGCTCTTCAGTAAATTCTTTCCTCTTCCTCTGCTTGGGGCAGAAAGTGCTATGCACTGCAATGATTTATGCAGCTCATTTGAAGAAGAAAGCCTGCTGCACTCTGAATTAGCGCAGAAAATGCCCAGAGACTTGGAAATCCAGGGGTTAGCTGGGAGTCAAGAATTCAGGACTGATCTACCTTGATGGAGCCATATTTCCAAGGAAGCAAAGGTGGCCTGATGCCCAGCCCTGTGCCCACCCTCCCCTCAGCTTTCTCATGAAACCTGGATGTGTTCACAGGTGTTTCCTATTTCCTTTTTCACTCTGAAATGCATAACCAAGCAAACCCTCCCAGCTGACACTGTGAGATTATGGCACTTTGGAGACCAAGGTCTTGGTCCTTGTTCACCCACTGAACTACTCTGTCACCACAAGGAAGCCGTATCACCCCTGCATCACCCCATGGAGACTGTCCCCTCGTCAGGACATCCACCCTCAACCAAGGGAGCACTATGCCTAGCACAGCAGGGCTCTAGTCTTAGTCAGGACTACTCAATATCATTAGAATATGTACAAGTAAAAAAAAGGGAAGATCCTCTTATACAGGCAAAGACCTGGGAAAAAAATTAGATGTGAATTCTAGCAGTAATAGTTGTTTTGCATTACCAAACTCTTCCATATTAGGAATGTTTTCATGTGGTTGGACTTAATCCACTTCCACAGTGGTTTAACCTAAGCCAGATCAGGATTAAATGTGTTTACATGGAGACTTAATTCTACTAATGTCTAATAACTAATAACTCTTACTGGCTATTACTGGCTATTTTTCTCTATAAATAAGAACAGAAAAACACCTCATGCAATCTGACATTCCTCAGCAAATTGGGAGAGGCTTATTTTGAAATCTTCAGTTGGATGAGCTATTTTGGTTGTCCCTGACCCTTTTCAGAGAGGTTACTCATAGGCCTGTCCAAACGTATGTCCCAGGAATAGACACAAACCCCAAAGGAGTTAATCAGAAGAAACTGAATTAACTGTGTATATAGCACGTCTCAAGAAGTAAAGACCCATACCCCTGTCTCATGGCAAGTGCTAAATTCATTAATGTGATGGAGATTCAGTGTAGGACTTCATTTCCTTTATGGATGGGATTGTGAAAGACTGCCCCGTGTGACACATGTCCTGTCGCAGAGACCAGGTTCCTGTTTTTCTTGGTTTTAATGTATTTATTTTGGGAAGGAGGGGGAATGGAGGTGACATTAATTATCGAGCTGGCAAAGGTTAAGGAGAAGTCAACTGATGGCCAGCCCTGGGTACTGAAGAATTTGGGTTATCTATGAGGCAGGCACAGAGGAGACAACAGCAACTTGAGATTCTCCATTTGATCTTAAGCCCAAACTCCTTTCCCTCCCCTCTGTACCGAGAGGTAACTCACCATGACTGCGAACTCAGCCTGTCACCACTTCCAAAGGGGACCTTACCAAAGGTACTGGCAACGGGTACGTTACTGCTGGCACAGATCCTGTGAGATGCCAGCTTGCATAATCGAACCCAAAGCCAAGTACAGATGAGGGCAGCTGCAGTGAGAGGCCGAGGAGCCAGCTCAAGGCTAAGACACACACAAGTTTCTCATCTACTGCTGAACTAATCCGAAAACCTGTGGCCCTTCCAGATGCTGTGAAATGCACCCCTTGTCTGCTGTCTTTTTTTGTACCAGTACTGCGAAAATCATCCCTCCATGACCTTGCTGCATTCACAAAGACCTCTTAATAAGTGACTCCAAATAAGGTACGTGAATGGATTAAAGAACTGGTAAAAGCCTTGAAGAATTACAGTAAGTTCATAAAAGTGGCAAATATTTGACCAGAGATAATCCTGTCCCATTCCTAGAACATCCCATGCTGTTGTCAATGGTGTTCAATACACGCCTGCCCCTCGCCACAGAAATTCACAAAAATGTATAATGGTATAGCAAAAGGGCACACAGTTGTCATGGTGAAGAATACAGCGGGTGCACACTGAGTGAGAGGGAAGGAAAGCCACACAAGGCCATCAACGTAAAGACTTTCGTAGTGACTAATAAACTCTGGGTGCCCAAGCTGAGACATCCTACAAACGTGGCTAGTGGGCAAGTGATGTTGGAGTCGTGCAGCAAGGGGAGACCCTGTCCTAGGAGAACCGGTATGATTCAGCTCACCAGGTGTTTATGCAGTGCCAAAAACTGCAACAGAAAGCAAACACAACACCAGCCCCCATAGCTACATACAGCCATGCAGAGCAGAAGGCAGAGCCCTGCCATGTGGCTGGATGGGGGCTGCAATCAGTAACCAACAGGTCACGCTCATTAATGCACAGGGTGATGTGGGTGTTGGTCACCTCTCAAAAATTGGTTCCAGAGGTAACTATCTTATCTGTATTAATGTCTTGTAGAAGCCTCATCTCCCTTGCATCTGATTACTCACAATCTAATGTATTTGTCCAGATCCCTGTATTTTTGTTCCCATTTAATACAG
Organism: Phalacrocorax aristotelis; assembly: GCF_949628215.1. Taxonomy (NCBI): domain Eukaryota; kingdom Metazoa; phylum Chordata; class Aves; order Suliformes; family Phalacrocoracidae; genus Phalacrocorax; species Phalacrocorax aristotelis. The sequence continues at coordinate 30,859,643 of NC_134284.1, read as the reverse complement.
GAACATCCTAGCAGCCACCTTAATTCAATAGTGGCCCTGAAGACAACTACTCACTGTTCCCTTCCCCAGCTGCACTGAAAATTAGATGAGTGAAATGATCCAGGTTAATAAATTTGAAGAACTAAATAGGTCTCTTTTTAACCTGGACCATGCAAGTGACCCATCTGACAGCACAGACCACCAGCTGTACTGGAAAACACTGCAGATGGAGCGAGCGGCATGAGTGGATGGAGCAAGTGGGAACTTTCCAAGCTGGCTGCAGCGACGGAGGCAGTGTGTTAGGGAAATGCCCCATCCCTTGGACCACACTGAAGAGCTGGTGGCTCCCAGCTTGCTTGTGGCTGGCTGAGACCTGCAGAACAACTCCTTCACCAGCTTCAAATCCCACCAGAGGGATTTGATCTGGTTCACATCTTATGGGAACGCCTAATTCCCATAAAAGGGGTCGGTGTCCTCACAAGGTGTGTTGATCTTCACACCCTTTTATATAGGTCCTTCTCTGGAAATCAGGAGAGCTGTCTTCCATTGCCTCCTTGGCCTGAAATGATGCAAACTGAGTCCTTCACACAAGCTCAGCTGAAGCTGGCAAATGGATTTTAACATTTTTGACGATATAACCAATATCAGACAAATACTGAAATATACACCTCATCTTCTTTGGAAACAATGCTAAAACCCCCCAACAAATACAACTGAAAATAATCAGGAAAGCTTAATTCATGCCTAGGCTGCACAATATAAACCAAACTTTTGTAAAGATGTTTGTTAAAAAATACTATTCATTTTCACATCTCAGAGTGCATTGTAGAAAAGTAATTGATATTTTCTCATGTTAATGAGGGAGGTGAATCTGTGTCAGATCCAGGATTTAGGCACAGGATACCCCAACCCTTGCGGTGCTCAGACGAGTGTGCTGTTTTCCTGCTTCTGAGAACAAACTACAAAATACACCCGATTTCCAGAGCACTGACGCTCAGAACAGGTTCACCTATGAGGCCTATGTCTGCATCTGAACTCACCCTCCAGGAGCCCTGCACAGTCGAGGGAGAGAAAAAAGCACTTGGAGGGTGTGAGTCATTCCACCTGCAGCTAGACGTTGAAAAAAGGTCAAACAAGCCGTACCCTGAAATGCCTCTTTGTCCCCTGTGTCTATACAGGGAGGTTTGTGCATGTTGCTTGGATGCAGACATCCTCCATGTGATGGTGGGTAAGAAGTATCCAAGCCCCTGCCACTAGCAGTGCAAATGTCACAGTTTGGTGCAGATTGTGTATAAAAGCCTTCCTGTAAAGCTTTTTGCTGTGTATGTGTATGTGTGTGTGTACCATACCCTTCATCTGATGCTATTTTTATTCCCCCCAGCATGCTGGGGTATTGCCAGTTCCTGGCTGGGATGCATTCCCTACCCTGCCTCAGAGACCAGCCAGTCCTTCCAGATAAACACTTACTTTAAAAGCAGCAGAGGGAGGACGAGGGACAACTGCACAGAAGACCATGCCAGACTGGCGTGTCCAAGTGAGAGCTTATGAAAAACCAGATATTTTGCCTGCACAGAGCAATCAGTTGAACCACTAATAGGGAAGGCAAAGCCCCCCTGTTCTAACCATGCTCCCCAGGAAAATCCTCCAGCGGTTGGTGGGGAACTGAGCTGGTTTCCCCACAGCTCCTAGGAAATTGGAGCCCACCTGAGATGGCTGTGGCTGCTCCCATACAACCACCCTTTTGCATTGCAAATCTCATCCCGTTCCCAGATGTTGCAGGTCAGACCCTGCTGAGATCTCTCCCACTGCTGTCTCTGCGCTGCTAAGGACGGTCGTCGCCAGCAAACCCTTCCCAGGCCATTGCTTTGATGTGCTCAGGTGAGTCCAGGATGCTTCATCCCTCTGTGCTTGAGGACTAGTCCTCTCTAGGAGCCTTCAGTTGTCAAATCAGGGCATGTCTGGGACGCTCTTTTATGATATTCTGAAAACTAGGCCAGTCAGTCAAGCCCAATTTCTCAGGTATAACCATTGGTAAACAGGCTTGCTCCAAACCCTGTGTTCTTTAAATCTAGACAGGTCACAGAGAACATGATTCACTATTAATACTTGATGTTAAAATGTTTTTAAATCTTATTTTTTCAGATATTAAATATTTTTAAAAAAATAACTTTTAAGTTGTTAACAAATCTTCCTTTTTATTTACATTAATTAAAATGTGCTTAAATTTAAAAAGTTAAACTCTTGAAAGAATGGACAGAAACGGATGAATAGGAAATTACCTCACACAAGCCCTTCTGTTTGCAATTAGGCAGAAACTGGAGCCCTGGGGCGTGGGCTAGCAGAGCTGCGAAATGCATTTCAATCTGATAGAAGAGCCACAGGTCATGTCTATTTGTCCTTCATCTGAAAGTCCAGCCTGTGAGCCTCACAGCGAGCCAGAGAAATCTGAACAGTCGGTGTTAATGCAAACCTTCCTTTGGGACGGATGCAGGAAGCTGCTGCCATGCACTGTGGATGGACTCACTGCGTCTGGACGGGTTCCCTGCCTTGAAAACCTATTTATTGCAGGTTTACTACCCTTCCAAAAGAGAGAGGGTGACGACAGCATTGCCCACAAGACGCAATTCCAGCTCTTAACCCCAAGGGAGAGTTTGGAGTAATATCTCCTCCTAGGTCAGGGCATGGCAAGGAGGTAGGAGCAGACAGCTAGGATGGGAAGACCAAGCCAGCAAGACCAGCAAAACCAGCAAATGGCTAGTAAAGAGCAGTGGCTCCAACCCAGCTTCCATTAACAGCTTTTTGGTATAGCTCATGCATGACAGCAGCCTCTGACCGCGGTGTCCTGCACTGGCAGGAGTCTCTGCAACTGAGAAGCATGGTCAGAAACCCTCTACTGAATACAACAGTGACAACAAACCTGGCAGAAATGGAAGGGAGCTGGATCCACGAAAAGTGAGAGCCAGCAGAGACTGAAGCCAGAACGCTTCTTTCCAAATGCAAACTGAATTTTGGCTGCTTCAGCGAATTTACTCCTGTAAACCTCCATGTCCTCTTAGCTCACTTCATTAATCTGTGCTCTGAGGATGCATAATAGATGGTCTGAAATGATAACTTTATTGTTCTTCTGCTCTGTACACTCCTCAGATAGCTTTGCTTTGATGTGAAATTCAGCCTCAAAAACAAATTGCTCTAACAACTGTTTTAATTGCTCTCCAGTAAATTCTCCTTAATCCTCCTGTCCCAGGAACTGTTTTGTGTTAAACCATTGCTCCATCTGTGTGTGGGAAAAGAATCGCTGTCCTTGGCTATGCAGTGAAAATGACTGACTGCTGAGCAATTACTTAATCTCTGGGATAGGAATGTTTGACTAAACAGTCTTTCATGCTAGATTTTGGAGGAAAAGAAGATTTTTGTAGGTTAGTCTGCTGGCTGCTTGAAAGAAAAAGTAAATAATAGCCTTTCTGCAAATTGCCATTGATCCTGACTTCACAGACACAGTAGCATGCAAAAGCAAAAGCTTGCTACATAGCACATTTTAATTTTGCTTTGGAGCAACTGTATTCATGTAGTTTCCTCCTAAATGATTATAGAATTGACTTGTAAGAGATGTGAAGATTTCCAAACCACGGAACAAAGTCATGCCACTTCAAGGAAAGCAGAATTATTTCCATGATGTTGAAAAAGCCTTTTTAAGGGAAATCAAATGGCATTTTATGTGCAAGAAAGGGGTTAATCCTTTCATCATCATTTAATAGAGATCTGTATTCTCCAAGTTGCTCATTCAAAGAAAAAGCAGAGCATGTAGGGAGGTTGAGACCCTTCAGAAGAACCCAACAACAGCCAATAGCCGATTTCCCAGAGCCCAGAACTTCCATCACCTCGTTACTACTTGCTCTGTGTTTTAGAAATTGGTAAGTGTAGGTCAACTTTTAATATGGATTCATTTTGTGTTTGCAATCAATTCGCATGGCACCCGACTACTCTTGCACAGAGACATCTGTGCCTGCTGACAGTCAATTAGGCTGATCCACATTTGCAAACAAGCATGCATACTAAGAAGAGAGTGGATGAGAGTTTGCCCCATCTACTTCATACTTGGTACGGATCTGAAGTCATACTCATTTACTTTAAAACGTATCTGGACTGAAGAAGAGGAGAAGCAGGCAGAGATCCAAGCCACATTTGTCACATCCCCAGAGCATCGCAGCCCAACACACAGAGCACCAGGCTGGGATTCAGGAGGGTGGATTTTTCTGCTGGCCTGACTTTTGGCCAAGTGGAGGTCTTGAGCAAATCACACTGTCTCTTCATGTCTCCATTTCTCCCAGTGTACGAGAGGATAACACTGCCCTCATTTTGTAATTAATTGGAAAACCCTCTATCATTGTTGACCGCTTACAATCAAGAGACTAGGATCCACGGCTGACAGCAGAGAGAGGCCACTGTTTTGGCCTATTGCCAAAACTGAGACAGTTCATTTAAAAAACACCCATAAAAAATATACATAGGTGTTCTCAGGATCTAAAATCAAGATTAAGGGCCTAAGGCTGCACTGAGACATCTAAGGCAGTGCACAACAGATGTACGCTGCTACATGAAGTCCTTTCCTGATGCCCTGATACAACAGGCAAACCTTGATTAAGGGTAGCATTGACACCTACTTTGCAAGGAGGGATCAGTCAAATCACTCAGCTTAAATGATGGACACTGATTCTTTAAAATGGTGTGATTACATGTTTAACTACGCATGTGCTGAGCCAAGAAGTCAGATTGCCAAAAGGAATGCCAAAGCCTTTTACTCTGTTTGCACAATTGCATACATTTACACCAGCCACAAGAGCATTTTCTGAGAGCAGATCGGTTTCCTGAATCGGGAGCATTTCTGTTCTTCCAGCTGCCCTGACCTAAGCACCTACTGCCCATACATTTGGCTCTTACAGACATCTCCTTCTCTTTGTACCCCAGGGGAAAACAACACATGGATTTTTCTGCTGCTGCAGGCTTAGCTGTTATATCTGATGCCTACTGGGCTCCCTGTTTCTGCTTGGAAAGGGATGCTGAAGAAGGGCACTGTGCATCTTTGGAAGTGGGGAGCTTTGCTGTGGTTTTTAAACAAGACTTTGGAACTGAAACTGATCACTTCTGCTGCTGCTTTGCCCTTGCTGTTTTCCATTTTCTTTGCATTAACCAAACAGCAGATGCCTTAGCATGTTGCAGAACAGCCAGGTTCAGACCTATTTCTCCAATACTATCAAAGACAGCAAAACGCACCTTCCAAATACAAAATTATTTAAAACCATAAACCAGAAAGGCTACTTAATTTATGAATTGATGGTATTTTTCAACCAGTGTCTATTGCTGGTTGGCCTAGCTTAGGGCCAGTCCGTTGCAGAGGAGTATTGATCCGTGTGGTCTCAGAAGAGACTGAACTGTGACCATGATCCAAAGAGACACAGTCTCTCCTGTGGGGCTCCTGTAACAACTGGGGGCAATAAGACCCAGCTTTAGCCTCCTAATTCTTTTTCAGGACCCTAAATTCTACACTGAACTCTGTACAAAGACTAAATAGACCTGTGAGATTAAATACTTTGTTGAGTAAGGGCCTAATTTGTTTTCTGTAATCAAAAGAGAGATGGTTAAACATGGGGAAACTGAACAGAAAGCAATTTTGAGATAACCGTTGCAGTGTAACTATTACTGAGTAGTTTCTCATGGGGACCCTTGTTCCCTCTCACTGGTTAGGTTTATCCACTTTGGGATTTAAACTCACGCCTGCCTGTACGCCGTAACAACTCTCCCACGTAAACAAGGCTAGCCTGGGCTGGTCATTTGGTGTGTGAGCAAACTAAATGGTTCCTCCTGCTCTCTGCCTCCTTCTACCAATCTCTCCTTCTTGCAGATGTGCCCTTGATGGAGAGTATCACGTACTCACCTCTCCTTCCTCTTTCCTTTCCCCTTCCCACTCTCTTCCTTACTGAAGCAGTTATTAGAGGGAGCAATGCCAGGGGAGATATTTCTCCTACTTCTTTGCCTGGCACTAAGGGAGAGAAGAGCAGATTTCTAACACTCTTTGTAGACTTTCGTCCTTACCACCGTGCAGACGCTTCTTGCTCTGTACAGCATAGAGCTCCTGCAAGAAGGGAAGCTGAGGTACTTACAGAGACCATGGTGGATTCCCAGGCCCTGGGAAAGAGAAGCCCTGCAGAAGGCTAAAAAACCATCCTCAAAGACCCAAGATCTTTCACTGGATGTGGAGGAGAATCCCAGCAAAGATAGCCTCTACCCACCACAAAAAAAACCATCCCATGAGTTTTAGAACCCCACACTGATGTAAACAGCTGTTGACACATACCACCAAGTGGTGCACTAAGACCATGTTACCACCACCAATCCTGCCAGCACATCACCATTAGGTACCCTAGGGCTCAAGTGGTGAAGGCAGCTTCCCATTGCCTCCTAGCCCAGCTGTGGGGCGGTGTGCTCACTGCAAGACATGCCCCTTCAACAGGACAGTTTCCAAGTAGATCAGGCAGGTTTGGTCCTTGCAAACTTATATTGGCTGTTGGATCAATATCTGCTATTGGCACCGGCCTAATGAAATGTCAGTAAGCAGCAGTGTCAATTGATTCAGGCTTTGCTGTGGTGCAGATGAGTTACGGTCTGCACATTATATTACAGATGATTAAAAAAAGAAAATCCTCAAAGAAAGCAGCCTTCTCTTTGCCCAGTGCAGTATCTCCTAAGAGTGATACGCTTCTGCGCATAAATAGGGAAAAATAGTTCAAAGCCTCCAGATTACAGCAGGGTGGTTTGAGCTTGGGGCAGACAGCAGAAATGGTGCTCTCTGGATGGTAAAAAGTGCCAAAAGACTTTTCAAGCTGCTCTTCAGCCTGATTTAACTTGGAGCAGAAAATCAATCATCAATAATAATATGCAGTACTAATCTACCACTCTTCTTCCCCTCTACTGGAGAAAGTAGGATTCATGTTACTGTTTCTTTTGCCAGATGCCAAAACCAGGGCACAGAGAGGACATATATCACTTGCCCAGGGTGATTGAACTGCTTAGTGAGTGAGCTTGGGGGACAGAACCAAGGTTTCCAGCCCAGAGCCGCCATAGTAGGAAAAGCCATAGTGCAAAAAGATTAAATGTATAAAGATATTTACTAGAGTAAAATAAAATTATTAATATAATAACACACCTTTTTTTCACTACTGCCCAGTCTGGGAAATATAGTTCTGGATTTGAAAGAGTTGGAAGGGCTCAACTGTAATTGCAGTTAATCGCTGAAATTAAATCCAGTCCAGGACAACTTTACTGCTTCTCAGGTTTGTGTTGGAAGAGGGGTGGGGAGGTGGGCAGCACTCTCTCTGTTTATTTAACAAAAATTTTCAGAAGGTCTTGCTTTTAGCCAATGAAAAATGTTAAAAATTTCATGTCTGGCTTCTGGCCAGTCTTACTTGTGATAAACCCAGTATTCCTGCATATCCTGAGCACAAAGCCACACAGAACATGGGCCCAGAGGATTTGCAGAATTCATGTTTTGTTCTCTGTGTTTTGGCCTCTTATGGGTTTCTGCCTGAACACCAAATGGTCTCAATAAATGCCTAAGAGAGACTCTCCATTTACAAAGTAATACATCAGCAAAAGAATTGTAAATTGCTCCAAAAATGAACTATTCTCTCCTCTCTACTTTAAGTGGAAAATTAAATTAATTGGAATCATTATGAGTTTTTTTTTCCTTAAATATTACTGTACCAGACTATAAAGAGCCTGAAATTTAATCTGAAGTCTTCAGACCTGAAAAACTGTTTTGCAACTGAAAGCTTGTTGATTTTTTTTTTCCAGCTATACGAACTGGTCTAACAAAAGATAACACCTTGCTATCAGCCTTGCTTCTGACATTGAGGACATTCTACCTGGCTTCCAGAAACTTTGGTTTTATATGGAATGTACTACCAGCTACTCTGTTCACTTCATCATCTTCAAGGTTTTATTAATTTATTGAAAAGCTTTTATAACAGGAGCTTCAATTAAAACAACTCACTTCCAGTGCCATGCAATGTAGAACACCATCAGTTTTGTTTGGAAGTGATGAGTCAGAAATGAAGAAGTAATTTTAAAGGGCAGAACATACGACCAACAGACCCAAATGAAAGGGACGATGGGCAGCCTCTGTACGTCCAAGAGCCAAGGCATCAAACCTTGTTGTATCTTTCCATATTAAAAAACAGAGGTGAAACATGCTGCTCTGTCACTGTCAGACACTCCTCTCCTGAACCAGGTCTAATAGTGGAAACTAGTTTGGTGGCAAGAGCCACTGACTCCAGATTCAAAAACATGTTAGTATTCCTGAGTGGAGCAGATTTAGGTTGATGGCTGGGCAGTCATTTGCTTGTTTCCTATTTGCTTGTAGATCCCATGTCAAGGACCTGATCTCTTAAATGTTCGTGGGGCTGAAAGTGAGGGCACGTCTATGCCACATCACAGAGAAGGGCACAAGGAGCCCACTTGTAGCATAGCAGTGCTCCCCCGCAGAAAGGTAGGATTAATTAGGCTCAGTTCAGAACTTCTCTAATCTAGCTCTGCTGCTTTCAAGCCCAAAGCTCACACTGCACCATGGTTCTGCTCTCAGCCAGCCAGCCAGCCATGCCAAAATTACCTCAGAGTTACTTATTTTCCTTCTTGATCCATAAATACAGCCTATTGCCATACCAAAGTAGACTGAACCTGCCTGGACCAAATTCAGGGAAGTGCTGCCAGCGCTCACTCCCTTTCTACAGATCTTTTGGATGAAACCCAAGGTCAGATGACTGCTGGATGTATCCCTGTGCCTACCTTCCCCATGGGATGCCCTGCAAATGAAGCAACCGGGGTGCTGCAAGGGAGAATGAGCAGGGGCAATTCAGCAACTCACATCTCTGCTTCTCAGCTCAGACACCAGCACAAAACCCACTAGCAGGGTGACCTGGCAATTCTTTTAAATTTAAATCAAGACTTGCAAAAGACGAACACCTCTGGCAGATCATTCACTGACTGAAAGACAGGGTCAGCCCACTGCATAAGAGATGCGAAAAAACTCAGTTAAACCATTGGGAAATTCCAATTTAACAGGAAAAAAGACCAAAAGGTTATTTAAACTTTTAACATCTACTTCATTTAACTACAGAAAGCTCTGTGAAATAACCTTAACAAGTATCCCTGGGATTCTTCAAGTGAAACATCTCACCCAGCAAGAGCTAAAATTTTCCCAGTTGAGAGCTCTCAGTTGGCAGTGTGTGAGTAAGGAGTGCTGGCTGTTGAAACGTACTGTAATTGCCTTTAATATGAGCACAGCCAGTGCTTCAGTGGGGAGGAACCCCTTGAGGAGCAAAAAAGACCCAACACATAAGCATGCAAACATTGAAGAGTATCCAGCAAAGAAGACATATACTATGCAGAGGATGCGCTGCTTTCACCTAAGCACCTCCCGTTAGCCAGAAGTGGTTGGCGTAGAGCTGCCACTGAGGGTGCGTTAGCTCAAGAGATTGAAGGAATTACAGTTTTTCAGAGGCATCCGTAATTGTCAGCAAAGCAGCAGCCTTCTATTTATGGAATAATCAAACGAAAATTTTTGGAGAGCAGAGACTCCATTTCAATGATGTTGCTAATGGTTCCTGGTACCTGAATCTGCACCAGTGAAGAGCTCTTAGTTTCTGGGGCAGAAAGTCAAGGAAAATCACCCACAGCCAGAAAAGCCAGGAGGAGAGCTATCCAACAGCTAGTTAGCTTCCTACGACAGCACGGAAATACTGCATTAGCCCTGTGAAACTTCACCACAAAGCGAAGAGTGCCGTTCCCTGAAGGTTACTTGTGCAGAAATGAAGTTGCTAATGATAGTCGTATCAGAGCCTCTTGAGGGCGAAACCAGCAGGTTGCCTACGTGACAAACACCCAGGGAGGATGAAGTGCTTTGCCTGTCCCCTGAGGAACCATTAGAAGTTTCTTCTAACCTCAGAAGATGTGACTGAGGAACTTGGCAAGTGGTGACTCTGCAGAGCTTTGTATTTATTTCTGAAGAGTATCAGCAAGAGGAAGAGACAGCACAAAAGAGTTAACTAGTAGGGTTGTGGGGATGGGATAAACAGATGGTGTGGTGAAGAGCCATTTCCTTCCCATTTACATGCTGACTGCATTAAATCAATCCCTGGGCTTTCATGGCATAAGCTAAGGCTCTGCTGGGGAGGATTTTAATGATCTGGCTATATCCTAGTTGTGGGTATCATTCTATTGTGTCCCAGCATTTAGTTTATTCTCAGGGAAAAGGTCCTTCAATTTTTTTCTGTGATTCTTGGTGATCCTCCCTAATACCTGTATCACAGCCATCACCTCTTTTCTAGATGTGGATCTCTTTAAAGCTCATCAGCACTGTTTTATGTTCCTGTCCATGTATTTAGGCAGTGACACAGGATGCTCCTTAGGGGCTGAGCCTGCTGTTTTTGCAGCCTTAGCTTATCTCATTGCTCCAGACCCAAACAAATTAGTTTGTAATCCTCAGTATTGTATACTTTGGAAAATCTGGCTTTAAAAGTTATCAGAAATGACCTCCTCATGTAAAATTGGAGTCAGTCCAGTTGATTTGTCCCCTCTTCTTGTCTGGGGCTACTAAGAAAACCCTGTACTTGCACAAATAACAGGTCTTCGCAATCAATAACATTGATGATTCTGTATTTCCCCATTTGTGACTACGCTGCACACTGTTTACACACTGTTTGTATTCTTTCTACCACTCCCTGTGCACACACAATTAACAAAACACCAGCTGGTACAGGATAAACACCGCTGCAAGGATGCAGAGAGCCACCAGACAGAAGTAGTACAGATCTCTACCTCTGGCTCTGTTACTTTTCATCTCAGATGCTGCGTTTGCTTCCCAGAGGTCCTTTTGACATCTGAGACTTTGGCTAAAGCAGCCTCTCTGTTTTTCTCTGGTTTGATTTTGTTTCTGGTGTCTGAAAAAATCCAGCTAACCATAAGCCTCCCACACAAGACAGCAGTTCTTCTGTCACCTTCTCCCCAGAAGGCCTTGTCCAGGCACTTTTAGGAGGCTGACTCTTCTCAGCAGGGTCCAGCACCCACCTTAGATGCTAGAGGATGCTTACAGATGTGCAACTGTCCCAGATATTCCACATGTGGGGCAGGGCTGCTCCACAGAGCAAAAACATCTGCCCACACAAAGGCTAGGAAGGTTAAAAAAGGCTGTTGAGGATTTTGCAAGGTCAATCTCTGTCCCAGCAAAGTCCTTATCTACTCTATTAGCAGCTATCTGACATGCTGGACTGAGTTTGAGCACAACTGGTCTGGGAGGAAGCTCTGGGACATGGCTCTGATGGACCACAGGGGAAATAGTGCCTTGGTTGAAACTTTCTGACAAATGCTTTAAGTTGTGGCTGATGGTTTATGTGAATCAGTCAGGCACCTGTTTGGAATATTAATGCATGGCTGCACTGAGCTTGTAAATCATTATTCACGTACTCTTGTGGAACATCTTGAGGTTATGGGCTAAGTCCTTTAATAAATGGAAACAGGGACAATTAATAACACATGAAAAACATGCATGATTCAGTCAATCCATTTACATTTCTACTGTAGCCTTCTTTGGCACGAGGACTAATACAGCCTGGGAGAAGGATGGGGATCATTCATAATTGAGCTGCTCTGAACTACCAACAACAGTTCCATTTTAAAATGGATTTGCCTTAGACACATGATGGAGATGGAAATTCATTCCAATGGCAGGCAGTCAAGGAAGGCTGAATCGGTGAAAATAGTGAGGCTAGATACAAAAATTAAGCGCTGAGATGCCAGGATGCCCTGATAAAGTCAGGGACGCAGAGAAGTAAAACTGGATGTCTGTCCACTGAGGGGCAAGTCATGGGCACGAATGGAAAAGCAAAGCTAGTCTTAATAAAAGTGCTGCATTTCAGCTCACCAGTAGAAATATCCTGCTTAGAAATGGCTGTGTTTTGCTGCTGTCATCTGCTGGTTGCTTAGGCCCCCGTTTTCACATTTTTAAGGGAGTGCAAAGTGTTTTAAGCTCTCAGAAAAAGCCAAAGCCTGTTCCTGTGGTAACAGGAGTGCTGTCCGTAATAAAAAACAGAGGACAATGGACTGTTTCCAAAAGGCATATTTACTTACAGTGCACGAAGAGGTAAGAGAGGTAAGTCCCCCTGCTCCGGAGGTGCAGTGACTGATGGAAATTCTTAGATGGGAAGCCCTATATAAAATCTTTTTGTCAGCTAAGACAGCTTTTGGAGTTCTAATAAAATAATCTAAAATTCACCTGAAGTCCAGGAGGAGGTCCCAAAGTTCAAAAGATCACTGACAGTTTAATTAATGGAGTTAAGAGAACCAGAGACTTTTATAACTGCTTACACTATGTTCCTTTTTTTTTTAACAGTAACTTATGTCTGAAAACTATACTATATTTTTGTTATCTTTAGGAAGGGAAACAAATTAAGACTAAGGGCTGTGAAAACTGAGAAGTGAAAATATGAGGAAAACCATGGATTAATAATATATATACCTTCCTAAACACATGGAAGATTTTTGCCTTTCAGCAAGTTGCTCAAAAGTGCAATAATAGGGGACTCAGCTTATTTCAGGTGCTTCCCAGAATCCCCCAGTCCCTCCCAACAGCTATGCCCACCTCTGGCATATATGTAAATCAGCTACCCTCAAAATTGCTCCTCCAGACTTCCTTTGCATGGGACCTAAACTGAGGCAGCTTGCTAATCACACCAACTGGCTGACAATTAAAAAAGGCACAGTCAATCAGCCATCATTAAGTTGGAAGTGACAGGCTGGGTTTTATTTTTAACTAAAACTAGTGGGATTCATGCAAACTTCCCCACAAAGTTTCTCTTGCACTTTGTGTACACTTTAATACTTTCCTACATGCACCGTTTCTTCGCTGTAGAAGGCAGGCCAAAAATAGCATTCAAAGTAAGGTAAATCTAGGCTTTGCAAGGCTGCAATGATTACCACATGCTGAACCAGCATGTTTGGATATTACTGCATCTGTGATGTGTGTGCTGCAGAGCAATAGATGGATGGATTTATACTTGCACAGAAAAGAAAGACCTTATGCAGGGAGTTTTATTTAGCATTTTACATGCTTATAGTATGTAACTGGTGAGAAGCCTTTCTGTGCAAAAGCCCGTTCAGAGGGAAAGGCAAGTATAAAATCAGTGCTCTCTCCAGTGCACAACAGTTGTGAAATTGTCACCAACCATTTTTAGATCGAACAAAATGGATTCCATTTTGGACAGAGCCAGAAAGCTCCCACTTGGGTGAATGCTAAAGCCCTGTCTGCCCCTTGTGAAGCCTATGGGAACCAATTTATATGATCTCAACGAACAGGCAGAAGTTCTCTTGCCCCAGCCGTGGTGTTGGGTGCGTTGCAACTGGCATTCCCAGTACTGCAGAAGTAAGATTTGGGGAGTAGAAGTCTGGTACAGAAACTCATTTTTATACCTGCAAGTCATGCTGTGCTGTGTTAATAAACCGTCTGGTGTTCTGCTCCAGGAGGCAACAATGGAAGCAACCAGAGCACTTGCAATTAATCATCTCAGTTATGAAACATCTCCCCCTTTTTTCACAGCTGGAAAAGTTGTAGATCTACATGGTAATTAGGCTCAGCAGCTGATGCAAGAAGAAACCCATTTCTCTGGGCTACCTGTTTGGAGGGGTGTGAGATAACACAACAGACCTCTTTTCCCACTTTCTGCGAAAATCCTACCTGCTAGGATGCCGGTGGCCTCAGCGCTAGGCACAGTTGTATGTAATGGAGGTGGCCCACAAGCAGGGAACCACCTGTAGCAGTGGCAGCTGCTGGGCGCACTGAGAGCATCACAAAATAAATTGGCTACTCTCAGCAATAACACAAATGCATTTGTAACACTCCCAGGGCTTATTGGGCACCAGAGGAGTCATAGAAAGATATGGGGAGATCAGTTCTGTTAGGACCCCTGCCCCAAAGAAAGCCTGCTGCAGAGCTAAGCCTGGCAGTGTAACAGCCCACAGGGGAAGCTCAGGGGCAAGGCAGTGATCTGCTTGGGTCTGCTGCTGGCGCCCATGTTCATCACACCATCAAAACACAGGGGGGCTGATGATAAAAACCTTCTTAACTGGCAATCAAAAATGAAATGGAAATGTTGCTTCACATTACACAATGTGCATTCCCTCCCCTTCCCTAGCAGTTGGAAGAGATTAAAAGCTTCAATTTTAATCAATGAGGGGAGGTGAAGACAATATTTATTTTTTAATATTTACAAGATTAAAAATAGTAAACCTTTGATTTATTTCTTTATCCTCATTCAAGTCCTGTGCAAGCAACACTGCCCTGAATCGATATCAGCAGACAGCCTGCAGAAGGCTTTTTGAGTCAACTAAGGAGAGTCTCTTAATTGTGACAGATTTCTAAACAGGGAAATGGTATTAATCCACAAAAAGCACAATAGTAAATCATCGTCAATCTGGATCTTCACTCTAACACAGCCAGTTTACACTTTGTTTTCCTACGGACACTGACATTTCCTGTTGAATGATCTGTCCACGCACAAATAAATCACTCATTTTGCACTGCCTGCCTGAAGAAGAGATGCTCATACCTTTCGCTGAGGTAAATCAGCAGAGTGGCTTTTATAACAGCTGCTGAGTCCCTACATGCAGAAAGCAGCACATCAGCACACATGATTTTTTTTCTACAGCCATACCTCACTGTTCAAAGATCCTTGAATGAAAAGTATGCTAAATTGCCTTGCATTTCTCAACAAAAATCAACAGTAAAATAATAGCCTGACAAACAAGATCAAATGTCCTTTTGATTTAGATTTAGACAGAGAAGCTACATGTCCAGGAAAAAAAAAAAGTCTACCTCTGTAATGCCAAAGTATTCTCAGAATTAGGCTCGGTTCTACTTTTAACAGAAGTGGTGGTGCATTCCATCTCGCTCCCACAAAAGCACAGTCAGGACCTCTGAGGAAGGCACTTAATTTAGATATTTTATTCAGAATAGAATAGGGGCCTGCTGGTACCCTGTGGAATTAATGTGGCTCTGGGACACTCTTAGAGATGTTGGTGCATTGGCTAATCTCTGCACCTGCCTGCAGCCTAAAGACAAAATATATTAATCCAGACTGTGCCATGAATCCATACTACCTCAGGCTTCCCAAAGGCCCCGGGGGATACACAGTGCCTTGTTTTTCAGGTAAGTATTTAAACACTTACTAAGATACCCAAGTCCTTGATGTGGCAAGGAGAGGAGAGATTTCAGGCTTATCCCCCACGTCTCACCCATCCATGAACACTGTCACAGCCAAGGGAGCATGCTGGGCTTGTTGAAGGAGAGAAACCCACTGTGCTCCCTCTGTGCCTCCAGGGAGGGGTTCAGAGGTGCAACTGCTCCCACACCCACAATTTCCCATCTTCCGTGTGACCTGAAGGGTGCCCAGAAAAGAGCACCGTAAGGGAGATGATGAAGCGGCAAAAAGGAGAGGGGAGGGAGCGAGGCACACAGAAAAGAGTCAGGTTCACAGTTACCAAAAAAGAAGTGAGAAAGCAAACCCACCGACAGCTTTTACAGTAATTGCTCTGCTCAGACAGCTGTCCCATGCCGTCTGGCAGAGGCACAGAGGGGTGAAGTTAATGCTGCCGCAGCTTTCTCTTTGAATTTTTATGCTGCTCTTCTTCCTAGCAAAGGTGTGCACGGTCCTCCAAGGACTAACTTCCTTGCTTTGACTGCCTCAAACTTGAAAATCCCTGTCTCCCCAAAGAGGAGCAAGGACACAAGGGATTGCTTAGGGGAGGAGGAGTTGGGAGGGAAAAGCTGTAGGGAAAACTCTTGTCTCAGATCCATAATCCTCACTCAGAAGAGAATGCATGGGTCTCTTGATGGCAGAGGGTGTAGCATGGACCGTGCTGGGCTGTCTGTAACCAAACAGCTACAAATACACAAGGAATTACTCCATTCTCCGTACTGAAAAAGTCCTCACATGGGTTTGATCCACACCCATTAGCAGTTTCTCAAGAAATTCCTGAGCATGGACCAGCCAGGGTCCATGGACTGTCAATTGGTAGTTTGGACCAGACCACATTGTTTGAATGTTTGAAGTAGGCCCTTCTGCTCTATGTACATTCAATATACAAGCCTAGACATAATCAGAAGTGTTACTAGATCTAAATCAGTGAAACAGTCCTTTAGGAAATATTGCAATGGAATATTAACATATCTGGAGATCACTGTGAATGCAATGAAGCCAAACAATAACAATTTAAAAAAATTGTCTTAAGTGAAAGCTTCTTCAAGCGTAACAGAGGCTGCAGAGTCTGTTAAGATGTGAACAAAATAAAACCATATTGATTTTTGAGGATATAACTTATTTGCTTTGTTATCATGCTAAACTGCTGCTACAGCTAAACTATAGCTATATGACTTCATTTTCTGGGACAAGCTGTTCATATAAAAGAAAAAAAAACCCTATAACTAAAACCCAGAGAGGGACAGGAAAGGACAGAAGCACCCTGAGACAAGGTAAAACAATCTTTCCTTTCTCACATGGAGATGGAGAATGGAATTTGGTGAAATTAAAGGCAAGGCTAGTCTATGAACTCTAGAGTGGGAGCACGAGGAGGTGAATTCCCCCCGCTTATGCCCAAACTGAGCTGAACTTATTGCTTAAGAAAACCCCCCAAATACCCAACCCAAACCAACACAAACCAAAGACAAAAAAACTCAACACAAAACAAAACACAGGAATAGGGTGCATTACTTTTGTTGGAGTTACAGATGAGGAGAGAGTGCGGAGAAAGGTAAGAGGCGAGACCTTCGGCTTAGACAGCTGAGAAAGGTGTCCTTTGCCATGGTCACGTGAAAGTTGCCTGTTACTGCAGTAATGAAGCAAGAGCTGTAAACACCCAAACACATGGGCAACACAGCTAAGAGCTGTGACTAACATCATCCTATGTTTTGCCCTGGAGAAGCGAAGAGGGGTGTCACCATGCCTGGCTGGGGAACCCCTCTGTGCCCCCTTGCCTCGGCAAGGGGCAGCAAGCAGCAGCATGTATTAGCCTGCAGATGTTTTGAGCCCCTGAAAAGATACACACAGGGGAAGGAAGCATGCCATACATGTTGCCATCAAGAAGTTGATCAAATTAATTTTCAATAGGCTTGAGCGAGCCATTGAGTTACAAACAAACTCTGAGCTAAGTCATGCCAAAAGCTTGCTGGTCAAATAAGCCATAATAGAAATTGATCTGTTGGATCTCCCCTTCCAGAGGCTTGATCCAGCACTCCCTGGGACCCTTGCCACTGGCTCAAACCAGCAGAGGAAGAAGCTACACATGCAAAAGAAAATTACAAGGGGTGAGACATGGATGAGGACGAAGTACCAGCCTGGGAGGGGTGGGGGTGGCACATTCCTTATCACAGGACAGGAGTCCAGGGCCCCACTGAAACCCCCACCAGCTGATCTACATTACTAGTCACACAGTGCCCTAAGCAGCATGTTTTTCTCCCCTGCTCCTTTTCATTAATAATGATGGAACAACTTTTTCCCGGATAGGTTTTGCCACGATCGCTGTCCCACGTGGAGAAAGCTCACAATAATAGCCTGAAAAAAGGTGAAAATGGATGACGGACCTGCCAGTGCAGATGGACCACTGGGCAGAGGAGGTGCTCAGCACATCCTGCTCCACAGTTACCCCACAGCCTTCTGTTTGCCGCAGGTACCCAAGGATGATGCTCTGTTCCCTTCCTATGTGAGCAAGTCACTCCCCACAGCTCATCAGGGCTGAGTGTGAGCACCAGTGCAAACAGCTCTGAATTAAGCTGCTGTAATTACGAATGGCTTTCAGAGCTCAAAACCTGTGAAAGTCCTCAGGTTCACCAGAATATGTGCAACCTTCAGGAGCAAGGCCAACACACAGAGCAATGCTTTCTGCCTCTGGCATTGCTTCTGCGTCAGGACACTCGCTAATATAACACACCATATGGGAAGTCTTAAAAATGAAAAAGAAGAGGGATCCTGAATGAGCCTTGGTAGGACCCCCATTTTTAGGAGAAACGAACGCAGAATTCAAGTTAAAATAAAGCCTTTCTAAAAACTATGTGACACAGAAACAATGAGTGATTCAGTGAAGAAACAATGTGATTCATTAAAACTTCAAGCAAAACCAGAAAGCCAATTTAAAAAGAAATTATTCTAATCTGAAATGGAAAGAAAAACAGGACGTGTGTTAAAACAGTCTGATAGCCTCACCTGCTAAAAAGCCTCAGAGATGCACACTGTGCTGGAGGAACTAGATAACATCAGTCACTCACAGTGTTGTTCCTGGCTTTAAGAGCATCACAGGGAAAAGAAACGAGCCTCTCTAGATGGTATTTCACTGCCTTAAAGGCACTCGTTTTTCCTCACATCTCCTTGGCTCACTCTCCAGCACACCTTCCAGGATCAAATGCACCAGAGGTCCTATTGTCCTCTTCCCTGGCTGCTCCTGACTCAGTTCTGTAACGCAGCTTATTTTCCTCATGGTAAAAAACAGCACTATGTGATCATGTACATTAAAAGCCGTGGGGGAAATCTTTGCTTTACTGAAGCGCAGGAGAATTTTATTTGTGATTTCGGGAGAGGCAAAATTTCAGGTTTTTTTTTCTTGCTTTTGCACAGATTATGTTGGTCTAGCGGTTAGTTGGAGATGGTGCATTAGCTGGTGCAAATGGAGGCAATGATGAGAAAAGGAAAAAAAAATATTTCAGCTGAACACTTGTTTTCTGTGGGAACACATTTGGTCGCTTGGTGTAGGCCTTCCTTCCGGAATTTTGACCATCAATAAAATGTACATATATTTATATGGGTTTAAGACTCCTAGAAATCTGCCTTGGCTCCCCCCCTCAGGCCAAGCTCCATGGCTCAAGTTTGCAGAGAGGCCCTCCTCCAGCTGTGTGAAATCTTGAAAGGCACTTAATGAGTTAGACATTATTAATATTCTTTCCCAACATCAGAATGCACTAATTAACTCTTTGAAGAGTCATCCTAAACACTGCTTTATAACTTCCAGTCCTCAAAGGTGGCTAGGTAGTCTCATTGTGATTTTAAAGAGTATCTTTCCAGATTAATCATTTTCCCGTTTGGAAAAAAAGTTCAAAGTCCTGGTTCTGCCTTGGAGTGTGCATTAGTGACACTAGATGGGCCATAAAGATTTCAGAGCACGAAACATGATATGCTGCAGTACTTTGCAATTACGAATTAAAAGTCACCTCGCCACCCTGGGCAAGAGAGATGACTGCAGGTTGAAAAGCTAGCAGGCACGCTCACTTTATGGGCTCATAAATGCAGCGTGATGGCTGAGCTACCTAAAGCACAAAAAAGAAAACAAAAATCCAGAGTTGATAATAGCATGCTGAGCAGATGCCTTAAGTAGGTCATTCAACATGCCAGGCCTCTAAACGTTATTTGGGAGTGAGAAAGCATTATTTTCCCACTTCAGTGTGACTTTCTCTTCCCTGTCATGTGGAACTAACCTTTTGTGCTCAGTACTATTATTAATTTATTAGCCTTCTGAACGTCTAAATTGTTTTGCAGTCTATGGACTACATCTAAGTGCTTGTTGAGGGACAATGCAGCACAAACGTGTGTGTGTGTGTGTATGTGTGTGCACCCACATACTTGTATGTGTATTTCAAAGAGCAGGCTTGATGAAAGAACAATTCTGCCTATATATTTTTGACAGTGCAAACAGCCATTTTCTTCAGCGCAGAACGGCAAGGAGTGTATTTTTGTTATAATTAAATGTCAAACCTTACGAGTGATGACTATGTAGAAAAAGTCCTAAGTATATTTCTATTGAAATCAATTAAAGGAGACAATGATTTTCTTTCCATTTAGATTACATGACTCCAGCACAAACTGGTGCAGTACAGCGCAGCTGTCAGCCCGGTCTCATTGCCTGAACAACTCCTTTCTGTTCACCTGATGAAACTGCCCTGGATGGCACTGCTTTTCCTAAGAGATGAACTCACTTCTGTGCCCAACAGGGAATCACGTACACTGTCAGCAGATATGGGGTTTGAAACAATCCCGTGAGTAACTTTATGTAACAGGACTTGGATTGTGTCCCTGGTGTTGAAAGTAGCATGATCTCTTTTGTGCCTAGGAACAATACACAGATTTCTGCAAAGCAGGCTCTGGCTCAGCACATCTGACTGCAATACAAGAAGTTAGACTTTTCCCAAAGTAGTCCTTGAGTAAATCTGTAGGAGATGTCATAGGTGGAGTTCATCTGATGTACCGTAGGTATTTAAAAGTTAGTGATCAAGGACTCTCTCAAAAGTCAACAGAAAGGGGATGATTTTCCCATCCCAGACTGGGCACTGAAGAGGGGCCAGATGATTTGCCTTCTGGAGGAACCTTTCCTCATGGGCTATAAAGGTGGCTGGTGGCTAGCTTGGATGTCACCACCCAGATTTTAGTGAAGTGAACTCCACCCTGCATGCACCACATTGACACAACCTTTCTTGGACTCTCCATCCACTCTCATGTAATGCCCACACGTTGCCCAACCAACATTTCCTTTCCTGCTGCAAAATCCAATGTTGCTTTAGAAGTGCTATTCCTTCTTGCTTTGGGTCACTGACCCCATGGCAAAGTCCACGTACCTAATGCTGAGCTTACAGCAGGTATCTGCACTGGGGACTTGAGCTCCACCAGTGTTTCTGCCTGGGCGACCCCCTATGGCAAGGCCTTGCAGGGGAACCAATTTTCCTAAAAAAAAAGGTGCTCAGGAGAGAAGAAAATCCACGCAAACCCAGCCAGGAAGCTATGCCCCATATGCATCCCCAGACTACAGAGTTGAACTCCAGCACAGTTCATTGTCAGGAAAAGACCAATACGTGTTTTTGCTGTACACAACCTTGTCATGGCTAATGGGGGAAGGGGAGTCCCAGGAAGCTAGCTCAAGTGACAGGTTCACAGTTTTAAGAATGAAAGAATACATTTTGGCACAATGTATGTGGCATTATCTTGTCCCATAAAATCACCGTCAGCAAAGCCTGAGCAGAATTGTCCTCGTGGGACTGTAGCTTGTGGCACGTCACAGGTAGGCAAGATGGCAAGGGGCGGGGAATGCTGAAGTCAAGGCTTGGTGGGCAGAGAAGCAAAAAGCCAGAAACTCCAAACCAGCTTTCAAGCCCCAAAGCCCTTCTTCTGGTCTGAAGCAGAGTTAACAAGCCTCAAGTCAGAGGTAAGCTGACAAGCTGGAACCAAACCTGATTATAATTCACCTCTTTCAGGCTCCAGCACAGACAGAGGGGGACTGTAATCCCATGGCATCTGCTTTTTGACATGGGTGTTTTGTGCCGTACTCGGTATATTAATGAGCACAAGGAATGCACTAAAAATTAAAACTCCTTTGAAAGAAGCATCTGTAAGACGCTCCAATGGCTAGAGAGAAACTAGTCTCAGAAAAGTAAAATTCTAGTTGTGTTGAACTCCTGTAACTGTAGAGACTGAAACTGTCTTGTGAAGTATTGAGGTAGCCTTGCTACATTATCAGGTGAGATGCCCTAGGTACAGCTGCAGAAAAATGTGTTTCAGCAGGTAGAGGATCGCAGTTAATGCCCAATGATCTATAAATCATCGTTATGAGATTTCTCTATGCAAATGAAATTTATATAACCCTCATAAATCTTAAAAAAAATCATAAAGATTAAATTTTGCAGCCGCAACGCAAATTAAAGAATCCCTTAACCTGTTTTCAAGATACGTCTTTATAGCTAATTAATTTCTAGATGGAGTGTTCTTTGAAAGGACTAATGGATAGTGAGCATTGCTGATTGAATATAAAATGAGCAGGAGGGTTTAAGAAGTGGGCTCTGAATGTAAAATCGCTACCAATCTTTATTAAACTTGCCATATTAAAATTCTAAACTATGCAAGTGAGAGAAACAGGTACTAATATAATACTTTGCTGAGTACATTTTATTTATGTAACATCAATAAATTTCTCTTAGTTCATCTATGCCATGTAGATACATCAGACTGTCCTCTGACCTATATCTTAACAGGTGAGAGACAAAACCTCACCTCGGAGGAATCCAGAATCTGGATCCTATGAGACTATAAAATATCACTTTATCCATTATGCAATGGAGAAAAAAAGCCAAAAACCAGCAACTGTGAAGGAAAGGAAAAGAAATGTAATTCATGTCACCCTGCTAGGACTGTTTCTCAGAGCTGCAAATCTACGGGAAACTTTTATTGAGCCATCATTAACGAACAGCAACAACATTTATTGAAAGGCCAGTTAATCCTCAATGACCTGAAAACATCAAGAGTAAATTGGGGGTTGTTAAACACTGCAAACTGTCTACAAGCGTGTGCAATCTCTTGGTGAGAGAAAGGGGAAAGCAAGAGTAGTCACCTTACCCGTTTCCTCAAATTGCAGGTGAGCGTGAGATTCCTTGAGAACGAGTTTGCAAAGGCAGTGTAAAAGTCCAACACTTTAAGCAAGGCTTCTCGTTTAATAATATGTAAATCGCAGTACGTCAGAGCCCGTACATTGGCACATGCATGGGCCAGACTGGTTTCCTTCCAGAAGATATCACCAAACACATCGCCTTTACCTGAAAAACAGTAGGACAAATTTGTTAAAAGGTAAAACTTATGCAGTGTTCTTCAGCATGCAAATGATTTCTTTCCAAGGTGTCTTGTGCTTCCAACTACTCTAACATAAGCTCCTAACTGTGAAAACTAATAAGGGTAAAAGTTTTAAAAGTATTTGAGGTACTTGAGTATCCTTAACAGTAGCCTACGTTTTTAAGGTATTTATAGATTGCTCTGTGAAGTGTCACAAAGCATAAAAACCAGACTGTAAAGGTCTCCTTGTAGCTGAAGATGCAGGTAAAAGATTTTTCCAAAGGCTCCTCAATATAGTAAGCACGGAACTAATGTTTAGGTGATTGAATATCTCTAAGGGTCTGTTCCGAAGTGACTTAGGAGCCCCGCGCTCACCAAAAAACCATGACATCCAGGTTCCTATGTCACCAAGGCTTTGCAGTGCAGTGCAACAGCCAGCTTCCAGGGCCCAAGGACCACATTTTAAAGGATGTTCAAAGATTTTTACTTCAGTCTAAGTGGCAACACTCCTGAAAACTGAAGAACATCCCTGAGACTTTTAACCTATAAAAAACTGGCTGTAAACCTTAAACAGATTCAGAAGTCTAGTCCTAAATCCAACAACAGCCACTTAAGTAGAGGCTTATGCTTAAGTCTGTATTTAAATGTCTGCTGAGTAAGAAAGGGTTTGACCCCTTAGGCGCCTGCACATATAACTAACTTCAACCAGATGTGGAAATTATACCAGAAGGCTACTTCTACATGGGTAGGTAGTGCTGAGGATTGGTAGGCAGTGCTGAGGTGCTGAGAACCTGGCCTTCACCCTGCACGTTTTGAAGACTTAAGACTAGCTGTAGTCCAGTCCCACAGTCAGAAGAGCTCCAAGCAGTAGAAGCGCATGAGAGGGACTCTTCTGCATCCCCCCGTTTCCTTCCCTCTGTGAGGAATCCACATCCCTAGACAGCGGTGCTGGACACCGAAGCAGGATAAGTGAGGAGGATCAGGACATCGGATTCAAAATCACACTCCTGCCCCAACCAAAACACCAGCATGGATGCAGACTGGAGAGATGATTTCAGGTTTGGACCCTGCCATTGCTCTGAGAAGCAGCGGCAGCAGCAGAAACCACCTTGAAGCATCCAAAAGCTGCCTCTTACTTCCCAGATTCTTGCCAGCCACGGGCTGGGCAAGGGCCCTGGCACGCGGTTTGTGGCTGACACCTCAATCCTGAAGCAGAAACCATGGTACAAATGGCATTTTTGTTTCAGACCCCAGTGATATCCAAGGTCTTTATTTTAGCAGTTATTAAAAGGAAACTAAAATGAATCAGTCAGTGGTGGTATCACTGTTGATTTCAGCTACCTCAAGCAGCCTCTTGGTGAATGTCAGTGATTTTATAGTTTTGGGGTAAAAAAAGGTAATACATTTTAATATTTCCTCTTTGAAGAACTTCTCACTCAACTCAATTTTGGGAACACAGGCAAGAATAATAATTTATCCAACCTCATTACTTTTTGGGGTTAAAGGCTGCAGTTCTCTATTTCCATTTTTGCTTTAGATGTTGTATCCAGTAAAACAAAATTTCTCACGTAGAGTAAAATAAGATGTGCAAGTTGTTCTCATTACTTCCTTTTGTTTTAATTTCCTAACAAAATTCTGTATAGCAGAATTATCCCTTAAAAAGGTTATAACTGCATTCTCATTGAGCTGCTTTTAAATAATTCTACATATTTTGATGTAACGAAAATTAACTACCATACATAATACAGACAGTATAACAGTATAATTTATAAAACAAGTTGCTTTAAAACTCTCTCCTTACCACAGAGGATTTCCTAGTAATGTATCATTTATCTAATGTACTGTTTAGAAATTACCCTTTGCCGTTAATTGTCCTTGTATATAGCCACAGTTCAAAACCTGGTTTACAGACATACTCAGGACAGTTACATAATTTATAGAAAATAGACCATTTCAGAAATGCACAAGATTGCTTAATGGATTTGCTCTCTGAGCTGGACACAGGACAGAATCGAGTCCTGCTTTCAGTGGCTGCAGAGTGCGGTTAAAAAGACAAAATTCAATACTAGGGAATTACAATTTGCCCACTGAAATGTGAGCAAAATACTTGGTTTTCTTTCCAAATTTAAGGTAACACACAGCTAATTTAAACCAAGGGGTTGAAAGCAGTGGATGACCACTCCCAAAGTCTGCACGATGGTGTGTTATAGAATGTGTACCCAAACCGCAGATAAATGAAAGAACCATTCATAAACATGAGACGATATCATTGCCTTCAGTTCAGTGAGGCAGGGAACTGCACTGGGTCCCTCAGAAAGGCTGGGACATGATGAACTGAACCTATTCACTCCTCCATGAGCCATCAGTCACTGGACTGGAATGGTGAAGCTATAAGCCCCTCTTACACTGTGGTTTATTATCTTCAGAAAGTATAAAATCTTGGAAGCATTTAAGGGTTCTTGAATTTGACATTTCCCACACACACTTCCGAGTCTCATTTGCCTGTTATAAATTTGCTAAGGAACATACTGAGTGAAAACAAACCAACCAGATTCTCCAAAACATCATGTCTTTTCTCATAAATACAGAGATTAATGTACTATCCTTCGTCCCTATTAACTGTAGTTCACTGAGTAGTGAGCGGTGATTATTCATTCAAGTTTAATTTTACATGGTGCAATTAAATGAAAAAACCTGTCAGAGTTGCAACAAAAAATTTAACTGGTAGGTCTGAAACACCAGTGACGCAGAGGCACGTACACGTTGTACACCTGCACGATGTGCACACCTCCAGGGGAAGCCCAGGGCTGGGCTGGGGATACAGAGGCACTTGGGGCTGATGCAGCCTGCAGACTTTTCAAAGCCTCTCTCTAGAGATTTCTTGAAGCCCCAGCAAGTCACCTCCCAAATCTGCACTGCCCTGAGACCTGAGCAGTCTTATTACCCCTCCTGAATAAAGGTGAAGCTCTGGGAAGTCCCCCTGCCCCTGTTCTCACAGTGCCTGAAGCATCGCTGAAAAAAGGAATAACGTAAAATTAGAGCAGGAACCGCTTGTATACATTTTGCAGATGGTATGAAGAAAGGGAAGAGGAGCCACCAGAATGTGGATGCTGCTGGACTAAAGCTGGCAGGAACATGGGTGTAAGGATTTGGAGACTGAAAGAACCACAGAAACCAAGAGGGCATGTGCAGGGTATTGGTAACAGGCAAAATTTTTGCTGAAATAGCTACCCTGGTGTCATCCTAAACATGGACAAAAATTTGCTGGTGTATTATGTACATATGCCTGTACATAAAATGTATATATTCATGCATGTGTGTATATACATTTAGATACAATCACATGGTATGTAACTATATAACACTATTCTATCTTTTATATTATGATAAATCTCCTATACAGAAGTGGGAGGGCAGATGTTCTCCACGGCCTCACAACGTGGACCAACTTGCTAATCTGTGAGAGCAGCTCACGCCTGGACCTTTCAGGCAGAAAAAAATCTTAAGGGCCTCATGAAACTCCCTGGCAGCTTGCAAAGGGAATGAAAAAGTTCTTGAACGCAGAGAGGAAAGACTTGTTAAACAGCGTCTCAGAAACCATATATATGGGTTTAACCAGCTGTTTAGAGCAGTTGTTTTGGTGCAAAAGTATTTCTCCGCCTGTTATTACAAAACATGTAACATTATTGTTGAGATGTTAAAAAAGCTGAGCCTCAGTTTGCAGGGTTGATGTGGCCTTTGGAATCTCCTACTGCACAAATAAATGGGGGAACAAATTCACTCTGTTGGCGAGGGTGGGGGGCATTTGTTTAAAAACATTTGTGAATTTAGTCAAAAAAAGAAATAAACCTTTGTTAAACTTTCATGAAGTCTCCTCCGTATACTTGCCCTGTATTCAAATTCCCACACAGGTAGCACAATGTGATTTTAAAAGTTGGTAGTTTCGTGGCGTCCTCTAATTTTATTGACCTGGAGGTCTGTAAGGTGAGCTGGAACTGGTACACGAGTGTTGTTTTAGCTTAGTAGCAGATGGACTGACACAGTGGCGTCACAGAGCAACTGTCATGGTAGTAAAGCAGCAGCGTATTAATTCTGCATCTGTTTCCTGTACTGGCTGATGAAAAGCTGGACATGAGCCGGCACTGTGCGTTTGCAGCCCAGAAAGCCAACCATATCCTGGGCTGCATCGAAAGAAGTGTGACCAGCCCATCGAAGGAGGTGATTCTGCCCCTCTGATCCGCTCTCGTGAGACCCCAGCTGGAGTGCTGCGTCCAGCTCTGGAGTCCTCGGCACAGGACAGATATGGACCTCTTGCAGCGGGTCCAGAGGAGGCCCACAAAAATGATCAGAGGGATGGAACGCCTCGCCTATGAGAAAAGGCTGAGAGAGTTGGGGTTGTTCAGCCTGGAGAAGAGAAGGCTGTGGGGAGACCTTATTGCAGCCTTTCAGTACTTGAAAGGGGCTTATAAGAAAGATGGGAACAGACAATTTAGCAGGGCCTGTTGCTATAAGACAAGGGGTAATGGTTTTAAACTAAAAGAGCGTAGAATTTGACTAGATATACGGAAGAAATTTTTTACAGTGAAGGTGGTGAAACACTGGAACAGGTTGCCCAGAGAGGTGGTAGATGCCCCATCCCTGGAAGTGTTCAAGGTCAGGTTGGACGAGGTCTGAGCAACGTGCATCTAGTTAAAGATATCCCTGGTCATGGCAGGGGGTTGGACTAGATGGCCTTTAAAGGTCCCTTCCAACTCAAACCACTCTATGAGTCTATAATTCTGTGATATCTATGTAAAGGCAAAATTTATCCTTCTCTAGATGGGGACAGAAACTGAGCTAAGGCATACCCTAGTAGGCAAGAGACCTTGGTAATGCCTTTCGAAGAAAGTTTGGGCAGGCAGTGGAAGAATAAATTCTTGGTGGAAAACAGCACTGAGGAAAAACACAAAAAAGGGACCAAGGCTTATTCTTAAGGTGTTAAGGCGTTTTCCTGTGCTGTGCAGTCTTAGCTAATAGGCCAGCTACCCTTCCTCCCATTTTAAAACATCTCCAAAGTCCCATCAGTCACACTAGCAAAAGCCAGACATGATGAATTATGTAGATTTTCCCCCATGATATGCTCAAATCTTCTGTTGCTTATGAAAAGCAAAGGCTGATTTTGTTGCAGAATCAGGAAAACTGTATCACGTAGAGAAAACGTTCATCTAATCAGCTCGGGCACCAACAGCCATGAAGTGACTGCAGCACGTGCAGAGGTGGAGATCAGTGCACAAATACCAAGTCCCTGCAGCCATAATTACATATACTAGCATGTATATTCATACAAATACATCTGCCTGTGTCTACAAATCTACAGTGAAACCTCTGGCTGCAGGACAGAGACAGATCTTGAACTGATGTAGAAATCCAATGAGCAAGGAAGGAATCAGCTCCTGTCACCCCAAGCAGCACACAGCTCTGTGATGGTTCAGCAAGTAGGTAAGCTCTGCAGCTCCTTGCCACGCGACATCGGGGATGGTTGCATAGGTTTACAAACTGATGGGATGGATTCATAAAATAAAATCCATCTGTGGCTACTAAACCCAAAGATTTCCCTCTGGGTGAGGAAGACCTTAAAATACAATTTAATGGAGGGCTGGAGAATATTCTGGGGAAGAATCACTGCTTACTTTATCTTCCTACATTCTCCTGCACACCCACTATTGGCCATTTTTGGTGACAGGCTACTGGGCTGGCTGGATTTCTGGACTTAGATAATACAACTGTTTATATCTGACGAGGGGATCTGGAGAAGATGCAGTGGTGCAAATTCATCAGCTGCCTCCTGCCAGCTGGAACATCATTGCTTCCTGTAAGCACAGCCTATGATGTGCAGAGATGAGTACTAGACTGTGACAGAGTGCTCCTTGCCTTTGTGAATGTTTTAGCCAAAATCTCAGCCTTTCCTACGGCATCCAAAAGGGCCAGAACTCCCTTGAAAATCAGATCAGAGCTGAGCACTGACCAGTCAGAAGTCCAGCTCTACAGGACTGCACATTAACATGTGGAAGGGCAGAATGATGAGAAAAAACAGTATTTCTACCATGTGAAAGATTGTCAAAATAGCCAGCAAAGAAACAGCAACAAGAGACTGTGCCAAAGATCGAAGTCCATGCTGGCAAAGGTACTTTTCATTATTTTACACAGTGCAACCTTCCCCATCTGCACCTAAAAACACAAAAGAAATTTACCTTTCTTCCAGCCTTCAGGACTGCTGCAAGAAGAAAAAAAGATCTATATAGATATTCCCCTGTTAGCGAAGGCATTATGGTCCCCATTTCTCTCACTTTTAGTGCAAGTCTATTAGTAATTCATATTATTCTAGAAGCCCCAGCTCCTGGAGACAGGATATCTCCATTTTGATTTTATACAGAAATAGGTTTCTATCCTTCTTGACCAAGGAAATAAACTTGAAAGCATGACCATTTCCACCATCTTCAAAACTCATACGGCAAATCAGATTGCCTCAAACTGTTAGTCTGATTTAAAAGAAATATATCACATGATGTTAAAACAATTTTCCTTTTCTTGCACTGCCAAGACTTTTGAGCTCCTGGGTTTGGCAGTGAAGCGTGCAGGTCTAATTCAAAAACATTTCAGTTCAGTGAAAGGAATCTTTCTGACATTGGAGGCTACAGATCACATCGATAACACACCAGCTGGCACTAAATTAAGACTGATGCTTCTTCTTATAGTTAACTGTCATGCGGATAGAGATGAAAATATTTTAAATTTACAAGATGTGAAAAATTGAACGTTCGTTTCAACTCCGTCAGTAAGAACTAATAACACTTTTGAACAAGCACCAGTAGGTCTAATTTGTACATGGTACCATGTATGCCAACAGAGACCTGCAGGATACGACTTATTCCAAGGCAAGTGCTTAAGAAGAGCTGCCCAGTGCAGAGCAGTACATCACATCGGTTCTCAGATCAGTAATCCTTCAACTATTTTGTAAAATACTTTTGAGATTCAGCACTTAAAAAATAACCTGCATCACACTAATTATTGCAGTCCTGCTAGCTGAAAAAAACCCAACACTCTCCTTTATGAATCGTTTTCCCCATAGTTAATTTGGAGCTTTAACTCATTGGAAGAAAAGGGACTTTTCCTATAGATGAAATAGGACACAGGCTGTTCCGTAAATTGCTACCAGGTGCACGTTACTAACCTGGGGAAACTCTCACAATTAGTCTGCCTTGGTTTACTTCACATGAAAACCAAAAAGAAGTTCAGTATAAAATATCAAGAGCTGATTTGACACAAGGGCAAATTCTGCCACCTTCATTCCACTTGAGAAGAAAGCCAAGCTGCAACTAAACTAAAATCACAGAATTAGCTACTAATACTATGAGATGGAACTGGACTGACAGTTTTTCATGTCATCCAGTGCTATACACACCATCAGTCTTGTCCTGCACAAAGCATATGCCCAGCTGTATAACACCAAGGAAATTCAAAGTGTTGATGCGTGGATCCCAAATATCAAGTTACTAATGCCCACAGACGAGAGCTATGGAGCGCCTGGGCCTCCTGCTCACCTAACTGGGAGCTGCTACTTGCTCAGCCTCTAAAGAACTTTCCTCTGTGTGATTTGGTAGGAGACTTAATCTTTTGACCTCCAAACACGTGTGACATTAAGGGTAGAAGACGACTCATTCCTATTTTCCACTGTCATACCAAATTTAAGAAGACGTGCCACTTGCGCTCTTGCTTTCCTTAACTCCTCTGTTACTGCGTAATATCCCCTTCCCAGACCAAACATTTGGAAAGAATGCATGAAGCAGACCTTTAATAAGTGAAACTCTGGCTTGCCTAAAAACAATAAATCAAAAAAATAACAGGTTGCACTGGGACTATATGCAGAACATGCTGAGAATTAACACGCAACACATAAAGGCAAATAACAACTTAATTGAATACATATGGGATCAGGACCCTAAGTGTGGCTTAAACATGAGCTATTAAATCTATTTTCGTCCTGGCTTGACTATCAGAATTGAATTCATTCAGCAGCAGCCCCCACTAGGATTTTACTGCTCAGTATATTTTTATCACTACACAGTTTGAGCAATATTTTTGATCAATTTCTACAATCAACATTTGCACGTGGTGGGTCATTATTTCTCTGCTGGCAAAACGACTTTTTAAAACCTTTTTAATCAATCTGCCTGGTATAAGTTACTGTACAACTTACGCAGTCAGCTGTGCAAATAGCAGGAGCTGGAAAGCAGCTTCCAGAGACACTTGGTTGGCATCGCCACTTACATGAAACTCCTCGCCAGGAGCAAATTCAGGTTAATTGCAGCAGGGTGAATTGTTAGGTGCCCTCTGCTAGCAGATGCCTCATTTCATTAGCCTGGGGGACTTCAAACCCCCAGTCCTTCCTGAGACTTCTCTGCTGATAACGCCTCCCCATGCAGAGCAGTGGCAGTTAAATTGTTTACTCCTGCTTGAGACGGTGGAAAATTACTGATGTGCCTTCTCAGGGTCACCTCGCTTGCTAGGAAAGTTTTGATAATTAGAGACAAGACTCTTTGCCCTTCTCCATTATCCTGGCAACTGCAGATGAGTTATGTTGAAATGACTGGATCTTGTTTTCTCCAGTGAAGCAGCACCCCATCACACTAGCTCTGCATGTGGTGGGCTCTCTGCTACAGCAGCAGTCAGTACCTGCAAAAGGTGGGAGGCTGTCCTCAAGAAATGGAGATAACTAATGAGGGAAACATAATGGGGCACCTGGGTATCTTTATTAATGAGTCCTATAAACTGCAGATCTGCAATTGGATTCATTCTCTTACTGTACCGATTTCTGTAATGCTGATTACTGCAGCAGCTGGGCATTTAATTACACACAAATGAGAATAAAACCAAACCAGGGGAGAACAAAATGCCACAGTGCTGCAAGTTGCCCTGTCAATCACTGGGTTTCACCTGTTTCTGAGCACAAGAAATGCCAAAGCTGGGGCCGTTGAGCCAAGAAGATTGCTGCTGAACAAAAGGATGGTTGTTCCACAGTGGAGCCTGCAGAAAGCACCCGGACAGGATGCCAAGTCTCCTGAGGACACCGTTCCAGCAGGCAGGGAGGCTGGATGTGCCAACTCACCATGGCTGCGAGGGAAGGGAACAGGAAGATGGAGAAGGGGAAGAAGCAGCAACGTCGTGGAGTGATTCATGCTGGGACATGAGGGAGGATGAAGCCCTGCACTTTGGACAGAAGCACTATTTTGGTATCCCTACCTGATTCACTTTTCTAGGACATTCCACTTTTAAGAATACACCAAAACTTCCATGTGTGGCTAAGCATGGTAAAAAAAAAAAAAAAAGGACACACATTCTCTCTCTTTAAGCAAGGCAAAGCCACTAGCATGTTTAATAACACTACACCATTAAAACGGTAACTGCAAAGTACCAGTTCCAAAGCAAACTTAGGAAATGCATCGCTCTGCTAGGAGCAGAGGCTGGCAGACAGCATGTCCTGCCACGCTCCTGCTCTCATAGGGGAAGTTAATGAGGACAAGTTTCCACAGGATACTTATCTCATTTCCACTCTAGGTTACTGCTGGGGGATGGAGAAGATGGATCGACTGGTAGTACAACTCTGTAAGTTGTCTTTCCCTAGGAAACCCAGTGTGATGGCAGATGCTTGGGATACTCAAAGCAGGCTACAGAGGTTTTCATGTTAGCCAGAGGTTTTTAAACCTAGTCTCCCCCTTAGGCAGATGCACTTTCCTTGTTCTTGAACATCTCAAGGCAGAACAGATCGATAAAAATTATGTCCTTCACTGTCTGATCTCTAGTTGCTATTTCAGGTGCCACAGCTGCCACCGTAAATGGCTTTGCAGCTACATCTGGGAGAGATTTTCTTCCACAAGTGAACTTTTAGGATACAACATCTCATAACTACTCAGTTCACTATTCTGTTAAATAACTGTTAAAGCATTAAAAAACTCTTCAGTGTGCTCTATGACTAGAGGAAGCAGTTCATCTTGCTTTAAGTTACATTTAAAACATTCTGCCAATCCCTGTAGTACACAATGAACATAGCTCTGAGTCATGGGATTGCCTGTCAGCAGCCATGGCAGAATCGAAGGCACTTCTGGTAATTAAAGGTAATTCACTTTAACTAGATATGGTTAAAGGTCTCTCCAGCCAAATGGAGAATGACATAGATACTAGATTTACCATATCTACAAGGTAGAAACAAAAAGTTCTTACTGTCATTGCAAACACAAAATGTTCATTAGTAAATGTAATAAAGTTTTGCCTGTAATCCATTTAGTGACAGCTTCTAGTTCAGCGACTTACATATTTGTTGTTCGTTTTCATTGTAATACCCAGAAAACCATTTTCTTGTTTAAATGCTGCTGCTTACTCTTAAAGGTTTTGGTTTTTAAATAGCTGTAAGCAAATAAAAGACATCATCACTGAGATTAATAATAAAAATGAAATTGCCCAGTAAGCCGAAATACAAGGAATCTTTTACTACGGAAATTGCAGATTTAGGAACTTTCACCATAATGACTGAATATGAAAACAGATTCATTATTACATTAAATCTCTCTTTTTAAAAACATTAGTAGATACTGGAATACAGAAGCTGCAGCAGGTATCTTGAAAGAACATGGACGTGCATTTTCCTGAGTTCATACTCTCCAGCTGGGAGGACCCAAGTTATGCCCTCGGGAGCCATCCCATCCACACACCTGACCACTGCCCAGCCCCACCCCAGTGCAGGACACACCTACACAGGTTTGTACAGCAGCACGTCAGGAGTCTCCTTCGGCTACATGCTTGCCCTCATTTCTTCATTTCTCCTCTCCTCTCCCTTGCTGCCAGCTGGGAAGGAGCTGAAGCCTTGATTCACAACCAGTATTGACTCCCCATTTCTGCCCTCTGGCCACATGCCAGTGCAGCTCCCAAGCATAACCCTCATCTCACAGCAGTCGTCCCCATGAGGTACAAGCGGGACCCATGGAACCCTCTGGAGCCGCCCTTACAGGGAAGACGCAGTACAGAGCTTCGGTGGGGTGGGAGAGGTCCCCTAGGACAAGGCCACCCACTGGATTTGCCCTCAAGGAGCCACAGCTCCAGTTTAAGAGAAGGCAAATGGCTGATATTCAACAGGAGACGATTCCTACAATAAATGGGTTTATTTTAGACAGGCAAGACAGACTCTGGATGGTTTTCATGCAGAGCCACCAGTTCTTCCTCTACATTGTCCTCTCTCTGAGGATGATTCCTGACTCAACACTAGTGCTGACCACTCAGTCCCACCGTCTGCTATACCCTTCCCAATCCCATACAAGCTAGCGAGGAGTCTGCATTAGGCTTTTTCCCACCCACTGCTGGCAAACCAGACACCAAAGTGGGGTGATTACCCTGGAGCTCCCCCATTACTCAGACTTCTCACGAGTGTGGCTGGAAAGATGATGCATCCCTATCTCTTTGTATAGATCAGACTATTTATTTTCTATAAAGCCAGTACACTGCAAGCAACAATTTTGCTTCCTTGTAAAGAATATTTGCAGATGTTATTCTGTGCTAGAATAAAGACAAATGAAAATCCCAGTGTGAAGGTTAATGTGGAAATCCTCCTGAGAGACTAATATAAAACAATGTGCATTTCCTCTACCAGGCTATTTAAAAGATGTCAAGCACAGAGATGCCATTCTCTTCTGCTCAGAGACACTGTAACTGTGACCAGTGAGCCATACTGGGCAGAAAGAGCATTCCCAATGGCATAAAAGATGAAGGGTTTGCTTCTACAGTAGCATCTCTGGAGAAACGACATCCCCATCTTACGACAACCACTAGCTTCCTGTAGTCCCAGCTGATGTTAGGTAAGTCTAGTTAATATTCAAAGCTAAGGCGGCGGCAAATAGATCCAAACCACTAGCATTTCAACAGAGATCACAGTACCTAAAATAGCCACCACCTCGTCGTCCTGGATGACTTCTAGGGATCCTGAGACCACAAAGCAAAGAGCATCAACGCTTTCCCCAGCATGATAGATGAGGTCCCCCGGGGCGCAATGGATCGTCTGAAACTCCACAGCCAGGGCTCGCAGGCAGCCGTCGCTAGCCAGCCGGAAGGCAGGGTGCTCGTTAAAAACTTTCCGGTTTAGGTGCACACAAATATCTGCTCTCATGTCCTTTGGGCAAATTGAGAGAACCTGAATAAAAAAAAAAGATGAAAAATAATCAGCTGGGAAAATCACACCAGGCCAGCGCATGCTTTATGAAATGACTGAATGATGGATCTTAATATCCTCCTGGGTGGATCTTAAGATCCATCCATCCAGTTATTTCATAAAGCTTTCGCTGGGAGTTTTATTTTGAACTGGGGTAGTCTTTTTCTACCCATCTACTGCTTTCACTGCAGCTGAAAGGGTAATGTGGAAGAAGCGACTGTTACACTGTTCTCATTCCTAACAGTTTTGACACTTGTTTTCCAGAATTGCAGGTGGCACTACTACGTCCTGTTTGTGGATATCCCTCCAGACTTGGTGCCCAGACTATCCACCCGCTGCTACACTCAGTCCCTGCAGGAGCACAGAACAGACACTCATAGCTGAAGGAGGCTGAAGACATGCAAAGACAGACCATTCACAATAGAAAACACCACATTTTGCTCACATCCAGAAAACCTAGTTAGTCTTCAGAAATCTTGATGTAGATGACCACTTACCGATGCATATCCAAACACACCTAGGGTTTAGTTTCAGTGCCATACAGACATATAGTAAGTAACCTGCCCTGAAGGGCTTACAGACTAGAAAATCCAAAGAGCTTGAGATCAGAGCAAAAAGAAAGTATTATGAAACCTTATGAAATGTGAAGTAAAGGTGAGTGAAAAACTGTCCTGTGAAAATGAAGAAGTCTTCATAGTGGATCAATTAAATAAGATCTTCAATTACTTTCTTACTTTGAATAGCTTTCCCTATTAAAACAGTATTACAGATACACTTGAAGAAAGAAAGCGAAAACCTGTGGGTCTTGTTAGGTTTATAAACTGTGTGTTTAACATTTGCATGTCCTCCTAAACACACTGACATCCTTATAACCCTAAAATGCATGGTAGCTAATTGCACTGAGAAACATATAAAACCTTTTAAGGTATTCCTAGGATAAATAATAGAAAAGAGCATGAGATTAAGAGCACTCTGGAAGTCTCATATAAAGACGACTGCACATCAAAAAGTACTGATTATTTTCTTATTGTATGGAATTAAACTGGCAGCTTGCTCTGCAGACAGTGTGAAAGACAGGGACATTGGGTCAATGTGTTGACTATCACTGAATATTAGCAAACAGAGGGAGACTCTGATAACCATGACTAAGCTTGGAGGCTAATGGTCATGTTAATATTGAAGTAAAGCCACGATTTTCCATTTCTGTTTAATGCAGAAGAGGTATAAAACATATTATTGTAAAGTATTAGCAAAGGTTGTAAAGCATAGACTGGGAAAAGAGTGAACAATTTCTAGTTTAATAATAACATTTAGTCCCTTTCTTATTTCAGTAGATCAAAGTTCCTTTGCACTCAAAGATATAACGAAAGCAAAAAGGTGAAGTAGAAGTTATTCTCCTATCCTCAGTACTATGTCAGTCTGAGGCTAGAAGGGGCTACTGGAACCATCCGCACTAACCTCTTGCACTCCAATACCAATCCCAGAACATCTGGTAAAATTATAGCCTAGAAGGCCTTGATTTAATGTTTTCAAATGATATAGGGCAGTTGTTCCAATGGACAGCTACTCTTTTAAAACATGTGCTGTTTCTCAACTGATTTTTTTTTTAATTTTCATCCAACAGCCAGTGGATCTCATAATTTTGCTCAGATAAAAGACATTCAATCATAGGAAACTTCTTCCACATGTAGGTGTTTATAGAATATGACCAGATCATCTCTTGATCTCATCTTGAATAAACAAGAGAGATGATGCTTCTTGTGCCTAATACTATGAAGCGCAGTATCTCTTCGGAAACTTCCCCACAGCATGAGGCTTTCTCACTTACAACCACCTTCCCAGATCTACCAGATAATTAGCTTTTATTTGATTTAACACAGAATAAGTCGATTGCTACTCTTCTGTAACAAAATGTACAGAACACATTGAAATATCCTGCATAAGTCTGTTGTATCATAAAAATTAATAACAAACACGTTTGACAAGACACAGTCTCCATAAACCATCATTAGCATTAGTAATAATGTCTTGTCTGAGTCACTGTTGACCATACCCCGTATCACATTTCCATAATTTTACTAGGGACAAATGTCAATTTTACAAACTTATACTTACCTCAGTCATTCCATTTACCATTAGAAATATGGGCACACCCTAGTTTTTCCAGTAAAAAACAAAAATTACTTTTCAGAGTGATTGCTTCACCTCAGCCTACTTCTGGATCAAACAGAAAGCTCATCTTTGTTATAATAAAACAGAAACATGCCATCTTTCTTCTACTCAGTAGTAATTTAAAGAAAAATTCTGCTTCCTTTTGTATCATGATTGATGATTTCTAACATTTTTATCTACTCTTGGGCCTAAATCATGGTTAGATTTTTTTAAACTCCCTTTAATACTTTCAGTAATGTAAGTGCTTTTGACTTAACAAGGCCATGAGCTGCAAATTCTCAAACACTGATCTTAAGAAAAATGTGTGTATTTATGCATGACTGATTTCCAAAATGCATCTTTTAAGAATCCAAACTGCAGGAAAACAAGGTTAAACTATTGCAGCAGTTGTTACTGTAAGGTTCAGCAATATTTTGGGACCCTTTGTTTCTTGGAGTGTAAATTAATTGTGTCCCTCAAGAGGAAAAGCCACTAGGATGCAAAGCAGCATATTGTTTCCTCACAAATACAGAGTAAAATACAGAGTATTAAAAGTGAGCACTCAAAGCATTACTCTTTTTAGACAACAAACATATCTATCATCACATACTGTAATATGAAAAGACAGAAAAAAATCCATTGCACAGAAAAAGCCAGTCTTAGAAAGCATAATTCCAGAGTTTTCTGATGTCATGATGAAGTGATTCTCCTAATGACAAATTACTGTATGGAGATATACGGAGATATCATTTATCAACTAGTACAGCAGTAAATGAGTAATAATCCAAGAGTTAAACAAGAACAAATATTCTTTATTTCAGTTTTCTTGTCTGCTACGCTGCAAGTCCTGAGAACAGAGAATGAAACTAAAAGAAATATTTAATATTAAAAGAAGATTTGACTGATAAAGATAAATGTAGATGTACATGGGGGGGAAGAGCAAAGATAGACAATCTCAGTATTCAGCTATGTGTTTACTGTATGCTCCATGCACAGGACTTCATGAGCTCCAACCTGACTTTGCAGCACTTCTTTCCGTCTTTACAAATACCAACATCATGAATTCAGGAGTCTCACAGATGCCACCAGCTTCTCTATTAGTGGTAGTGTAGAAAGGGGTTGCTGGTGACAAAGATTACAGTATATACTAATTTTCCTGCTTCCTAAGAAGACACATAGTGTGATTGATAGAGGATCACAGAGAAGCATTTGGAAGCTAATCATAAATAGTCCTAAGATCCTAAGAGCAGAAAATGAGAATACGAGCACTTCAAATTCAGATAAATATTCTTCTGAAAATGATCCCTTATTGATAATACAAGACTCTGACATTCTTATTGCAAAATGCTCTTAGGGAGTTGTCAGCAGTAGGCAGCGTGCAACCAGAAAGAAACAAGCTCATAGCAACGTGGTTGCACCTGAGTCCGTATGGTGTGCAAATGCACACCCGTGGGTGTAGAAGAGAAATGCAGTTTGAGGAAGAGGATATTCTGTAACACTCAACCTACTGTTTCACTGTTAGGGAAATGCCTCCAGCACTTCATGTTAGTAGAACCAAAGTTCAGCTGGGACGTTTGTCCTAGCCTGCGTATTCTTTCCGCAGCGCACCAAAACCGACCGAGACAAATTTCTGAGGAGGAAATTTCCTTAGAGATTTCAAGACCTTTCTCAGTGAAACCTGTAGTTTATAAGCAAGGCAGGATATTAAGTTTGCTGACTGCAACGCTTTACTAACTGATGGTTTTGGAGCACACGACTTGGAGCAGGCAGTCTGCAGGGACCAGAAGTCTGCTGCTACAGAAGTTGCTCTGTAATAAATCTGTAGCCACAGACTTGGCAGTCAGCTTTCCCATATGCATCCAAACAGCATGAAAGAACAGAACCAGCTACGTTTCAATGCAAAATTAGAGGAGAATGTTGAATTCTACCCAGAGGAAAATCTTCACTGCTTGTATAAGGTATGTTTCTACCAGAAAAGGAGCAAGGCTTCATGCCACACATGAACAGTACACATGTATCCACAAAGACCTGAACTACTACAAAGCTGAGAAAGGAGAAAGTAAAGCACAGAATAACATTTATCACTTCCCTTCTCTGCACAGAAGATTAAGCCTCCTCAAAGTCAGTATAAGACAATTACTGAGCTCTGCCATCATCACCTGGCACCCAGCTGATACAAATCCCAACACAATGACACCCAATGCAGATATTCAACACCCCTGTCATCTCTAGAGCATCCTATGGCATATGCAAAATGCTGGCTGGGAGTGACAAGCTTGTGGATGCTGCTAGAGATTGGAAAAGGCAGTAGCTAGCTCTGGAAGGCTCACAGGGAATTAGCACAAAATGTCTTCCTATCTTTTCAGCTCGAGATCTGTAAGAGGGGAATAAAATTCCCACGGAGGCTCCATCTGATTTTTTTCCTCTCCCATCCATTTCCTCAGCATGCTTAGGCAGTTTAAGATAAGCCCCTTGAACAGCTCAAAGAACTCTACAGGGAGCAGAGATTATAAAGAGCTCAAAGAAAAGCAAATTAATTGATACAAAAACTGTACAGATTAAGAGTGTGCCCAAACAATACCTTTTAGGACAGTTTTAAGTATTTTTTAAAAAAGTTTCCCCAGCTGGAAAACACTACAAGATGGCTTAACAAATATTACAGAATCTGATAAGACTTGTTAACAAAAAGGGCAGAGGCCAGCGAACCAAGAATGATATCTATTTGCAATTCTCTTTCAGCACACAGGATTCTCACTTTCTTGGGGTTGTAGCTAGGGGATATATTGACTGATATTCGAGCAAAGAGCTTAGACAGTCTTAGTGGTGGAATAACAAGGACTGCTTCCTCAATGAATAACTATAACAAATATTGGAGAAACTAAAAAAATGTCAGCTTTGACAATAAATAAATAAACTCTTCCAACTTCTAACCAGTGATAGGTCACAAATAGCTCTCTTTATTTAGCAGAGAAAGGCCACTCTAGGTTTTCAGACATATTCAGCAGTCATAATCAAGGTCAGTTCTTTCCAAAAAACCACAATACCCTTTAGGCACCTGACCAAGTTATTCAGATTTTTAGAAGGATTTGTCTCATTTGAATGTTGAATTCTTTTGCAGACCTGGCTAAAAGTGTTATATTTGGCACTGGACGGAGGCCAAAGAGACAATGTTAAGAAAACAGCTGATTGGCAAATCACAAAGCATTTTCCTGTAATAATCACGTAATTTTGTAAGTAA
The DNA here is from genome assembly GCF_949628215.1 of Phalacrocorax aristotelis. Lineage (NCBI taxonomy): Eukaryota > Metazoa > Chordata > Aves > Suliformes > Phalacrocoracidae > Phalacrocorax > Phalacrocorax aristotelis. The sequence goes on along the minus strand of NC_134284.1, from coordinate 30,819,370 downwards.
CTTAAAGTTGATGTACAGAACTGAGCAGTTATTAACCCTGCATGCATTAGGGTAATCTTTAACACATTACTGAATATCTTGGTGCTAAGAACTGAATTTCAGCAGCAATGGTGTGCTATGTTTTAACTGCACTAAAATCCAAGATCACTTGGATTTGAATGCTCAGAAACTGAGATCTGAAAAGCAAGTCTAGTAAGTTGAATTTGGCTTGTTTTCTTGTTAATGATACATGATCTGAAACAGTGATCCAAATGGTTAGATTTAGTGGTACAGTAACAAAATTAACCACTTGTTAACTGAAAAACAAGTGTTAGGAGACATTAAAAAATCCCTAGAAACTGGCTCTCAATTACTTTAAGTTCACTATTGTCAACACAGATAGAATCTGGCTAAAAGTCTGAAAAACAGGGGAAGATGAGAGGCATCACCATATGTTTTAAGGAATCAAGGGGTTCACCAGCACAGTGCCTGCTGGTTTGTCCAACGCACTGTGGCACACTGGTGAAATTCACCAGTGACCCAAAGTAGCAAATCCCAGCTTGCCTAAGAGTTGTAGAAGTCTCAGAACAGTTAAAGGTTTTACTGTTTTCAGTTTTGCTTTAATATCTATCCCAAGCACAATCATCACATGACCTTCTAATGGGGCAAAGGATAGCAGACTACAGGGAATTCTATCATTAAAATAAACTTTTTAGAGAAAAGAAAGAAAAATAAACATCAGAAAGAATATGGCATACATCAAAGAATCTCTCAAGTCACAACATTTTTTTGACCAACAACCTCTGGCACAAAGGTCACCCTTGGAAGAATGGAGTCGACCAATGGATTATTTAATTTTGTGCTTCTTCTTGAGATGGTTTTATTTTCTAACATGCAGCATTATGTTAAGACATTCAAGGGTGAAAGCATTAAGAAAACAGATCTGGAGAAGACCTTCCCCTAGATGTGGTCTCTGGAACTGACAGTCCCTCTGTCAGCTCCATCCCCGTGGTGACAGTGCTCAGGAAAATGCCCGACCCATCTACTCGAGTACTTCTTCCCCCAGAAAATAAGCTCATGAGATGCTCCATAGCCATGGTGTATAGCCCTGGCATTTCCTCAAGTATGACAGGTTCATAGTTTAATCTGTATCAATCCCAAGATGAACACATCCAAGCGGCAGAGATAATTGTGGATAATCTTTCCTGGCTCTGCACAGTGTATACAGGAGGTAAATAATCCATACCATCCATAAAGGTGAAACAGAAAGCCCCACTGGTGCACAGGCCCCGCTCGTGGACCCGTGTGAAGGACAGTGAGACCCTGACCGTCTCTCCTGCATCCCGCTCTCCAAAGAACCGTGGATTGCAACTGTACCTGGTCCTAGCTCAGCTCTGTGAGGTGAGGGAAGACTTCTTGTTCACCTCGTCCCGATCTGCAAGGAACGACCAACAACCCCGCCTCTACAACGAAACAAAAATACTTGTCCAAACGATTTTTACCTTCCCTCCTCAGCAGGGAATTGTATGTAGCTGTCACACCTAATTTTGTAGAAGTTCTCTTTGGCCATGAAGCTTGGAAGCCTTCTACTGCAGTCATCCACGAGGAAATCCAGCCAGCACTTACAGACACCTCTATGTGATGGGACACCATAGGAATGGCAGCCTGATTCCCCTACGTGTCTCGGGGTATCGTTAATTATTACTACAGCTCTTGAAGATCTTATTAACAGCAAACACGACTAAACTGCACTGTCCTTCTGTAGATTAATGTTTAATAAAGTTACAACCTGTGTCTGTTTACCATAAACCCATCTCTCCTGTATGAAAGCTCAGTGGGCCAGCAGCAGTGAGTAGTTTTAATATTGTGCTATTTTCCCATGATTTCCATTTCAGTCATTGCAATGTGGAATTGGCTCTCATTATTCAAATCACCATTGACGCTTAGGTTAAGACTAAATAGACGCCTTTTTCTTTTTCAACCTATGGCTTTTCTGAAGGAATCGACTGTTAAAACATGATAGACATTTATTTAATTGCTTTCTGAGCAAATCCTAAGCCATACAACAGCAGAGAGGTCAAGAAGAGAAAATCTTTGGGTTTTACTGACATTTCTGAACATTATCATTAGATGAGACCTTGAGACATCTGCATGTTAGTTAATGGTTGTTCTGCTTTCATGTATAATGACCTATTTCTTATAGAAGAGCTAATATCTATAAATTTTTCATTTGCTGCCTAGAGATTTCAATAAAATCTAAGAGATTTGAATTCAGTGTGTGTTTCAGAAATCAAATTATTACTGTAAAGACTTTTTTCAGCTGCTTAAAAATGGTCATACACAGACAATGTACTGCCTCGTTTTTTACATCTCTCAGAAAAAAAAAGGTTCTGCTGGATGAGAGATACTGTTTACTATATGAAGGCTTCTTAGTTTTGTCATGTTTTAGCCCTGCTCCTTATTAAATGAATAACCCCACAATCTGTTTAGTTAAACATAAAAATATTTCTGTCTTGTTTGAGCCACTGCTACACCAAGAGATAAGAGTCCATGTGCGTGTATTACATATATCATCCCATCTGTCAGAGGAGGGCTCTCATGTTTAAGTGATTTAAGATTATGGATCAGAGGCCACTTGCTTCCCCTTAAGTAATGATAATAAATACGCTAATGCTTTTAGTGTCATTGTTAATTCCTTATTTGTGAACACTCAGAGACAGGCTGAAGTGCTGCGGTTTGAAGACAGGATTTGAAGATGAGCTATTCCCAAGGAGAACAGGGAAGCCAAAATTGCGTGCTTAAGGCACTGTCACTTCAGTGTGGGAGAAGTCCTCCTCCACATACAAGGACAACAGACTGGGGCTTTAAAACAAAGTTCTGTTCAGGACAGCTTGCTCTCACAAGTAGCAAGGCCTAGATCTTAATTAAATTTCCACCATGCTAACTTCCACTTTGCCTTCAGTTCCTATCTCATCCTTACCAGTTTTAGACAAGATCCTTTTTGGGACTACACACTGAATATGTCATTCAAAAACAGATATTTGAGCTCTGATGCAACAAATCTACACATATTAAGTGGTAGTAATATGTGTAGTGATAGCAACTCCAATCAAGTTATTAACTCATATTTTAATTTCAAGCATATGAATTTAAAATCTTTAGTTATCAAATAAGCACATGCACATGTGTTTATTTTTACTCCATCAAATTGCTAGGATTGTTCATCACCATAGGAACCTACTGTAACAATCACAAGACATTTCATTCTATGTTAGTACATTAACCTTCTTGTTCTTTGAATTTGGATTTCAAAACAAAGCCATTTCAACATGCTGAGTGACTGAATGAAATGTGTTATAAATTTGTGGCAAATGATGTTGCAAAACACATTCCAGTGTGACAATGCAGGCATATTTGGAACAGTTTAGGATGTAATATTGTATGTTAGGTTGAAAACATCCTTGGACGATGGAAACTGTCCGATGGAAACTGAAAAGTTGAGAAATTCCTCGCTAATTGTCATTTGTCATGAGCACACGTGTTTTGCAAAATAATAAGCAGCTTATTGAAAAGTTCATAAAAATTAAGGAGAATGGGAAATCAATTGATGCAAAGATATCCAGACAACAGACTGGTCAGAATCTCATTATTGGAGCTTTGAAAACTAGACTGGAAGAAACCCCTAAGGTCAGGTCCAGGCTGTCAGACAAAGCAGTGCAGAGAAGGAATTCAAGACCTGGGGCAGTAATCCCCTATTCCAACCTATGCTGGGACACTACCTGGATTTAGCAGGTCAGCTGCAGGTGCAATGCAGTCCCATTAGCCCCACTGTGTTTATGATAATAAATATGACTCGACTCTGTGTACCTTGGAGGTCCCTACAGTGCACTCCCATCCACTTGCTGCTCTAGGGTTAGTACAAATGCAGAGGGTCTTATGACAGGGCTTGAAGGGATAATGAAGGAACTAATGCAAGTGAAACGACCCACTCTACATGATTAGTCCCTGGGACTGTACCACTGTTTTTACCATTTCGCAGCTGGGATTTACAACATTTCCTCATTTGTTTTGGTGAAGCACATTATAACACCTTCCTGAGTGGAAATAAAGGTAGGAAGGCTGCCTGGCTATGACACAGCTTTCCACCCTTTTGCTAAAACAAACCCTGACTTTGGCTAAGGTCCTGCAGCTGAAAGCAAACTGCCTGATCCTTACACAGACCCAGGGATGCTCAGTGCGGGCACTACAGGCCGCTGGTGCTGTTGCTTTTGCAGACTTGCAGGCTGTAAGGGATACAAAACACCAAAATATTCAAACCAGTGCTCAGGTTCTTACGTTTATCTTGTCTCTGTTCTTCTGTAAGATGGGCTTTTCTGGGAAGTTCAGTTAGATGCAACTACTGATGTCCAGATGCAGAGGTTCCTGAAATCCTTCCACTGTTTTAAATAGGTTTTGGATCCAGGCCTAAGTTTAGGCAAGTCTTTACCAAGGGAAAATTATTAAAAACCTGGGTCACAGATTTTACAGCCGTATTAATTATCTAGCTAAGCAGCCACTACTTTTTTATAGACCAGAGAACACTGCTTACCATGAGTCGAATTATGGCTCTAACTGTGTTTTTATAATCTATAAAACCGGACATGCGGAAACTATGGAAGGAAATTTAAGTAATTAAAGCACATCTCCTAATTAACTGCAAAGCATCATTAATATCTAATGAAACTGTAGTGGAATAATACAGGATTCTGGCTCAACTGCAAGGAGATAAATGCAAATGAAAGTTGAATTTTCACATGGTTTTGAGTTTACACAATAGGACTGAATGCATTTACAGTATTTATGATATAAAAGCTCACTTTTAACACTGTATGAATCAGCATTGGGAAGTTAGGGTATTAGTGTATAAGAAGTTAACATATTAAAGAACATGATATAATGAAGCACAAGAATCAAAGAAATTAAAATCCTTGTTACATCAGATAGTTGTATCTGTGATGTTAAACCGAATTTCACAGCAGATGATTAATAAGATAACTGCCGTTGCATCAGCATGATGTAAGACTAAATTTTTCAGTGTAGCGACTTCATCTTGGCATATCTGAACAAGCTGCATCATCATTCATATCATACAATAGATTCAACTGAAGCAAGAACTTCAAAGCTCTGCAAGCACTAGACATTTTAAGATATTAATCTGCCATGACACTTCCTTACCCTCCCTCGAACACTTGCCTTTTAAGTTCTTAGGAGGGAAATCTTCATGGAAACTGGATCTTGAATGCCTAATTTCAGCTGATGTATATCAGGTCCACAGAAGCCACAGGAGCATCACCGATCTCCACTGACCTAAAACTGTTATATCTTGCCTACATTCAAGGTATTAGAAGTGGAAACTCTTCCACCTGACTTCAGCTTTCTAAAATATCCAAGGCTAGACAGATTCACTGCACATATTATGGAGAAAGATTGGTCCTGAGGACAATTCACTTGGTCTGCCCTGGCACACAACGAATCACTCTCCAAAGACGACCTTCTCCTTTAATCAGCTTTTGAAGAAACCTAGATGTCCAGTCCCTTCAGGGGGCTAAAGTCCTGTAGCACTTCTGCCCCGCATGGCTGCCAGCATTGCCACATTTTCTGTATCTCCCTTCCAAAGACCTCAAGTTCTAGCCGAAAGATTTTAGTTCAAGGAAATCAATATCTACTGCCATTAAATCGTATACTAATTATGCTGATGGATATGTCGATGTCTTGGGCATCAGCAAAAGGTCCAAGCCAATCAAACTCATTTCATTGCAACTCACAGATGCCAATACTTTTCAGAATAATACTGATGTAGGTTAGACACCAAATTATGTTCTTGGACTAATTTGAAGACCAATTTCCCATTGATTTCAATAGTTAAGTACATTAAAATTATTTAGTATTTAGGCAAAGTATGACTGGAAAGCAGAAAATATTTACCATAATGAAAAATAAAGGCATATTTCCAAAGCAGCAAAACAGTCCTTTTTTAAAACATCCAGGTTTTGATCCAGACACAAATATAATAATGGAGTAGCATGCAGTTAAGAATTTGTTAGTAAGTTATATGCTGTTATACAGTCCTGTTTCTAAGAAAGTACACAATGGACACAAACCCTTGCTATCTAAATTGTTACCTCATGTACTCATACCTTCTCTGTGTCAATTCCTTTAGACATGGACCAGGTTGAGACAATATAATCCATGACTCTTTCACTAAGGCCTTTTGGGACTTGATATAATTTTAGGAAATCCCTCACGTTGTTCAGCATTTCATGGTATCGGTTGGTGTTGGCATACATTTGCTGGAAAATGGTGGTGACGTTTCCAAAAATAGTTGCATAAAGAAGAGCTGAAAAAAACCAAAGGTAATAAAAAATAAATACGTATGCTCCAGTAAATGCTATTCATTATTCAAGGATAACTTCAAAGATTTTTATGTATGGTTACAAATTACTGCAAATGCAAAGGTGTAAACTGAAAATTTCTATTTATGCACACACTCTCACACACATACATGTACAGAGTTATTTATTGAATTTACTCATACAGCTCACACCGCCTGCATTAATTTACAAAGTCATTCATACAGATAATGTCCACACATGGAGTTATTTAACAACAGCTGGTGCATTTTAACTCTATACTAAGCCAAACGCATCTTCAAACGTAGCTTCAGCCTGCCAGTAAACCTTGAAAGAATCATGTGGATCTCATGTAAGATGGGCTCAGGTAGCATGTACTATGAGTAGAGAATGGCCTCAGTCCCAAAGAAGAAATGAAATGGAGAAGGAACCTGGAAGCCTGGCAAGGAGCTAAAAACACAAATCGGGTCCTGTGTCAATGGCCAAGGTGTGCACATGAAAGATTCAGACGGGCATTTCACAGTTCAATTTTACAGCCAGCCCCAGCAGATGACTGGGGTGCATCATGTCAACTCTAGATGCCACTCACTAATGATTCCAAAGAGAGAAAAATTGGATTAGTAAACAATAGAAAGTCCCAAGTTTACCTCATTGCTGAGGACATGTCTCTAGGGCAGGAGGAGGACACAGTAACATAGGAAGCACTACCTCAAAACCCACTCCTGGAGTTACCTTCTCCTCTGGTTTTCTCCCCTTCCCAGACATGCCACCATTACTGTCAAGCTCAGCCAGCTGAGTCGTGCAACACCAAAGAATGACATACCATATTCAAGAAGATCACATGTTTTAAGCAAGCCTTTCCAAGGCTTATTACAGGTGTGATGCAGTGAACACTATCTGATGGAGAACGGTTAATTTCTGAAGCCTAAATTCAGGAAAATATTTAAGCAAAAACTTAAATGCACATCTTTGCTAGTGCTATCTTGAATAGCAGTGGATTGAAAGACGTTCTTAAAGTCAAGCAAGCTTAAGGTGCCTTATTAAGTCACAATGCAATTACCATTGCAAGCAAGCCCAAAGTGACATTCTTCCATTAGGCATTACAGATTTTGCAGAAAATCTGTTATCTTATAACACCAATGTGCAGCACTTTACTTTTGCTCTTGACATTATCAAATACACAGAAATGTGCCTGTCGTTTTTAATAATCTTTGTTCGGAGGTACTTTAAAGCAGAATGCAGCTGTGCATTTCCATATTGCTTTTTTTGAAAAACAACTGCAGCCTACAAACGGCAAGAAATAACCCACTGTGAAAGTAAAAAGGCCTTCCATCTCTCAGTGCATAGCATCTTCCCTCTACACATTTCTACCTCATTCCAGAAAATTCACTTTGTTTCATACTCACTGTTGTTTATCACCCCTATTTGAGAAGTGGCATTTTTAAAGAAACATGATGCTTTCCTAAAACCTGTCTAATAGAAAAATTGTACTTCCATTTCTCATGGTGCTTGTATGACGTCCATGTAAAAATTAGATGCTGAAGTTCATCAGAAATATGATGTTCATTGTTTCATCAAAGTCTTGGGATTTTTCATCTCAACACACGAGATCATATCAAACAATGTCACACACTGTGTAGCAAAGACGAACACAAGGTTTCAGTTTTAGAGAACACAGCAGATTAACACTCTATGTGATGTCAGAAATAAAGCTCTTTGCAAGGGTAGGTATTTTTCCTTGCTTTACTGATTGTTGTAATTATCTGCTAGCTACTGAAAGGTTTTTCTCTACCTCTGTACCCATTCAGATAAATATTTCTTCACTGAAGGGGTTATCAAGCATTGGAACAGGCTGCCCAGGGAAGTGATTGAGTCACCATCCCTGGAGGTCTTTAAAAGAGGTGTAGGTGTGGTGCTTAGGGACAGGGTTTAGGGGTGGACTTGGCAGTGTTTAACCGTTGGACTCGATCTTGAAGGTCTTTTACAACCTGAATAATTCTATGATTCTATATCAACACTCAGGGTATAAGAGTATGTGGGTTACAAAAAGGTCTAGAGGGATGAATGCCACCTGACCTTTTTCCTTCTCTTTTTTTTTTTTTTTTTTTTAGCTTTCGCCATTCTTCTGGACTTCTTTAGTAGGAAAAACATGATGAAGTGTCACTTCTTCTAAGTGCAATATCCCTCATCCTTATGAAGAACAGTTCCTCGTTTATCATGAACTCAGCTCATCAGGTATGTGAATGCAGAGTATCTTTTGTCTTGCCCTCTGATGTCAGGCTGTCAGACATCTGAAAATGGCCATGACTATAAATGCAAAGAGAAGTCATAACTGTCCCCTCAACCCTGCCTTTCTGCATGAGCAAAATTTACGCAAGCCCGCAACTACAGCTAGACTGCATATGCAATTACTATGCATACAACCCAACTGGCCATGCAAACCTCCAGAGAAGTCATAGGCTGATTGAAAATGTGACACATTGCTCTGTGAGGTTGGGAAAAAAGAGATTCAACTCTGACACCTTCCAGGTTGGAAACAGCTAAGAATGCCATGGTGAAAACAGGTTGTCTGAAGCAACTGGCACATAGTACCTCCTCTGGAAAAATTTTTTTTTAAAAAAAAAGACTCTTTGGCAGAGACAATTGTAGAAAATATACAGCCGGAAGAGAAATTCTAGTTCTGTGCCTCTTAATATAGGGTCCTGGAAAGTTGTGCTTAAAAAGAGTATGTTTGTTCAAGAAATTAAGGGTAGAATAAATCATTGGATCAAGTCTGCAAAACTGCTGGAAGCATTACCCAGCAGTACCTCACTAAGCCAGAATTCATGAGCCTACACACTGTAGAGTCTGCACAGACAAAACATCATTACCCCTCTGTTGGAAATCAAAGCCTCCCTTTGTCTCCTGTTGGAAATGGTAAAGACACATGGTTGAGTTCATCTAAATATTCCACTTTTCTTACAGGTTACTGCATGGGGGGTCCTTTGGCAAACATTTAAAAGGAACCTGCTTAGATCTTCACAGCTTTGAAGCTGTGCCTCAAAGATTCTCCTCACTTGTGGTGCTTCCCTACGCCAACACTGGTAGCTGCTGGGACTGGTTTGTTGTTTTTTCAGGGGAGAGCACGTTTTTCATAATTTGGCATGGAAAATCCACCTCTCTCTGTAAATCAGCTCCCCACCCCTGCTCTCTGTATGATACCTAGAAAAGGGGGTCATTTACAAAAAACTGGTATTTGTTGTTTTGCAGGTCTTGGTATGCAACAAAACAAGTTTGTGCAGATAAGGAAATAATAAATACATAAATAAAATAATTCACATTGCAGTTGTTACACCTGTTGTGACACTTCTCTACAGGGAAAGGGTCCTCTGCTTGGAAGGGTCTACTTAGAAGAGATTAGTCCACCTTAAAAATGCAAGTTACCTGCCTTTGCCCTTCTCCACCCAACTTAGGCTGGGATAATTGCATTAGCTGCAAAGACGACAGATGTGGGACAGAAACTGGATCAGCTCCTTAGCTGGCAGAGATGTCTCAGCTCAGGGAGCCAACAACATACAGAGCCTGTTGGACCCCCTATGCACAGATGCACATGTGCAGGCACGGGCACACACGTGGACATGCTGGTGAGCATCTAACTCTGCTCTTGCCTTTCTCAGCTGTTAAAGTCTCTCTGTGAATGACCCTTAGTGCCTGTAATTAGCAAACAAAGATTTCTCAGAGCATCCCTATTTAATGAGCAAAAGTTGAAGTGCCAAGTGTGAACCTTACCCCTCACCTTTAAAAAAGCCAAAGGTACTACAGAGGGCATTTCACTTTTGCTGTATTTTCGTTATTTCTGGCAAGAGGAAGTGGCAGTAAAGATGATTTGCAAAATGTTCTAAGGAAATACAATACTGTGCCTCTCTTGACAGTAAGAGGATTTAAACAATCTCTAAAGAAATCTCTGAAGGTATACATACACTTCAACAGTGTTCATTCCATCTCTCCATTTATAAGAAATGGGAGGCATGATGCTACAGAGGTTGAAAGTGAAATTACTTCACCCAAATTCTTAAAGTGTCTAGTTAGGTCAAACTGCATTTATTCACCTTCTCTTTAATGCCTCTCATTTCTCCAGGTATTTCTTTTTATGTTTCTACAGTCATATAATACTCATTTACTTAAGTGTCCTGTGTGTGTAAATCTGGAAGAGTCTTCACTAGATTTCATAGATATCAATTTGATATAATGATGCAGAAGTATTTTTTCTCAGTCCTAAAGGTGAGATAGGTAGTCCAACTGTTATTTTAATTTCTATTTTTACTCTTCAGTGTTGAAAAATCTCCCCTAAATTACATGCAAGAATCTAAGTGCTACATATTTTTATATATAACATGTTTGCTACTATATTTGTACATACATAAAAGAGTTTTGAATGATTTAGCGATAGTGTTGCATAAATCTTTATGCCTGTTTAAAACCAAGGAACTTCCTGAAAAAAAAAAAAGACTCAGAGTGACTTATATTACCCCAAAGCATTTCAAATCTCTTATTATGCTGATTGTATGCTAAATATGTCCAGATAGGAACATCTGCCTTTAAGAACTGAAGGCTTGATTGAGAGATCTCATTTTCCCTATGGTCTGCTCTATGCTACAGTATTATTAATCTAAGCACATACAACATACCTTTAAACTGTAATTGTAAAGAAGAATATGATGCCTTGATTCTGGAAGAATATAGATATTCATTTTCGCACACTGAGGCTAGCTGCAACTTCTACAATTAATTTTTAGAATTAGGTACTCCTGTAAGATTCTTAGATTGATATTATTAAAGCTATATCATTCATGAGAGATTTGATACAAACCCCAATATATAGGTACTAGATATGATTATGTATAAGCCCAGTACCCAAATATCTCATTTATTATTTTAAAAGCAAATCAGTTTTCTGTTATTCCCTTCCGCCTTACCTTAATACATCCGATCACATTGCATTTATACAAACACAAATTAAGGAAAAACGTTTGCAGGTGCTCTTTGGTGTGAGACCTGGCAGCACAGGGCAGCGTCCATCTCCTAAGTTCAACAGCCTCACTGAGATGCAGCAGCAGCAATAGGCTGCCGTGCCACAATGAACAGCTTTCTTCAAATCCATCAACATTATTCAACAAAGTGTATTACCTGTAAGAAAATAATCCTTCTAAGCCCCCTCCCTTATCATCATCTTACAGCACTTTTTTTGATGCCTGCCCTGTCCTGCCCTGCAGCCTCAGCCTCCCTCCTCCACCCTGCAGCAACACTCCTGCCTGGCAGCTGTGCTAGTAAAAGCACCAACACAACCCTGTGGGTTCACAGGTCTTCACAAGGCCTATTTTAAGTTTTTAATCCTTGGCATCAATAAAAATTATGCTGTTAAAATACAGTCCCCTGTTCCAGCAATGTTGACACCAGTTTTACAGCAGTGTTCAATCAGTGTCCTAAACAAAATTACTCCTCCTTTACAGGGAGGGGATATCAACACCAGAGCATACCAGCTTTCGCATTTTACTTCCAAAAGTACCCAAAGCAAAATCTCTTTCCTCCTATTATGCTTGCAGCCATATCACTGTATTACACCGTGCCACATAATCCAATATATTTATTCTCCCATAAGCCCCAGAAATGCATTGTTACACCCACTTTGCAGAGGAGAAGCTACTGGTCAAATATCTGGATTCAGCAGTGAACTCACCAATGTCATTTGACTGCTGAAATCAGGGGGGAGCTGGACATAATTGTGTCTAGGTGAATGCACACCATGGCCAGCTTGAATCCATCATCTCCATGGCCTATATGCTTCACATACAGGGCCTGCATCCAGATGGATGTCCCATATTGCCAACACAGGGAGGCGGTGGCCCTCCACACATTCCTATGACCCATGCTGCAGTCACATAAGATGCAAAGCTCCTCCGTGGGTCCAGCTGACATTCACCCATTTTCCTCATCCAACACCTTCTAAATACTACAGTAATGCAAACTCTAAACTAAGAGGATAATGATAGTAATGATAAATCTTTAAAATCCCTGTTCACATTGATGGGATATTTGTTTGACAAGAACTAAATAATTATGTAATTAAGAGGATCATCAGTAGTAAACTGTAGGAACTCGCACTCGCTGTTCTTCCCTTTACAGGGGACACTGCACAGCAGAGTGGAACAGCTGCTCTGGAGGCAGTTAGGCATTTTGCATACTTTATGCAAAATTCCTTATAAAGATAAGGGCTTTCAACTGCACTTGTACAGTCACTAATTTTTAAATGGTGAAACTGGGAGCTATTTTTTCATGAGAGCACTTAGCTAACGGAAAATATTTACTTTAAAGCTCCAATGCCTCTTCACCATGCAAATGTGATGAGCTGACTAGCAATATTTTTGCACACAGATACAATCCAAGTCTGGCCAAAATGGTATTGCAAAACACAGCATCATGCTTTACTGAGACAGTCTTAAATTAAGGCTACTGTTCCCTATAGTTATCAGTGGTTGTGGCTTCTAGCCCCGAGGAAGCAACAGGCATGCGCTGAAGTTTGCTAAGGTCACTCAGCAGCTCAGGCAACAAAATCACACGTTGCCCCTACCTGAGGATAAAGGGCCAAGGGCTGCCTGGGTCTGACAATGCAGGTACTAAACACCTTTAAATCACACAACATCCCCTACCACAGCCACCTCATGTTACTAGACTACTTTGTTCATTCACCTCAGAAATGGTGCTAGCCATCAGAAATACAGCCCTGCACAGGTTCAGTGGTCTCCTCTTGCCATTTGGGTGCAATTTCCTGCATTTTCTTTCATCTGGAAAGCTTTGCGTGTTTTGGGTCTGCTAGGGTCTGCTTCTCCCTCATCAGATTATTCAGGGTGTTAAGCATCACACAGGAAGACCCAGCCTGAAAAATGGCTGCAATTACAACATAACAGGCACCAGGGCAAATAGCATTACCCTGTGTTAACTGAGTGGCAAAACCTCACTTCGCCTGAAAAATCCATCTCTTGAAGTGAAGGGGCCTTAATTCTGGAAACTTCTCCCTAAGAGCTCTGGAGTAAGAGGCTGAGAGTTACGGCTTTTCCTACACATTTCATGAGCAGTGGAATTTGGGTCTAATGGGTCACAGCTTTTGGTGGTGACAATTAGGGGAGGAATATTTAAGTTTCCATTTATAAGAATGGTTTGATAAAAACACAGAGAATAATTAAATAGTGAAACGAGCTAAACCATTTCTTGTACTAATGTTTCATCATTCCAGTTTCAACAGAAATCCACCACCTCCTTACCAAATGGCACATCTAGCATTTCACATGCTGCATAAAGCCCTGTGCATGGTAAATGTTAATTACAATGCAATCACTTCCCTAAAGGAATTGCAGTGGGTGCAAAAGGAAAGTAGAGAGGCAGAGAATGACCAAAATTCAAGAGAATTATGTTCATTATGATTGCCAGCAACCCCACGCCTCTAGCACTTTGCTCCATCCCTTATTTATGATATTCTCCATTTTGGATATTATCTTTAATATTGCCTCATTTCCATGCAAATCTCTCCAGTATTTCGAAAAAAGCTGATTTGTGTCTGTCAAACAATCATCTACCCATCACACAAATCTTTCTCTTTTCTTTCTTCATCAAAGAAATAGTGAAGCTGCGCTCCCAGCGTGCTGTCTTTAGTGTTATTAGCGGCTGGTGCTGACACCTGTGGATCAAAACCATGCCATGTGCCTTCCTCTGTGTGCCTCACCATGTCAAATCTGTCACCAGTAACAAGCATGGGATGCAAAGGGTCTCTGGCACTACTGAATGGAAGCACAGGAACCAAAGGGATCATTTCCAGAAAAAAGTTCTCTGAACAAAATCGGCATCTGTCAGTATTACCATGTGAAACAACTTAACAGCTTGCTGCTGGATTTGAGCTGTGAGGTTTTTTTCTACTGTTGATTTTTTTCTTTAATATTTTTAAGGGAATTTTTTAGTGGGACACTAAGTTCTTGTCACATTAAGATGAAACCAGGATAGCAATGTTGCTGGAGGCAGGATGCCAGAACACCACTTGCATACTGAGGAACACCGCCTAAATTGCCTGTCTTGTTAAAATATAATAGGAAATTTGAAAACACCCCTTCAAAGTACTGGACTGCACTGGAAGATGTTTCTAGCTCTCTGCTCCTAGGGTGCTTTTTGATGCATGTGCCAATGTAAAAGTTTGTACTGTATAAATCTGTGTGTTGGTGTGTTTTAGATACTCACAAATATACATATTTATACATGTATGTACACGCAGATACACCTATATGTAAGAATAAAGGTGAATACAATATGAATGGGCTCAGACTTTCCGCAGCTGCTAATTTTTCTTTCAGTCTTCTAATTTGCTTATTCTTCCTATTTCCTTCAAATCTTACTTTGCTTATTCATTTAATTAAATGTTCAATTCTATCTCAGCACAATTCATAGGAATGGATTTGGGACAAGTAGACACACAGTTCCAACTATAAAACACAGGCCATGAATAGCCTTGAGAGGTGTAAACACACCTGTTAGTGGAACAGTGCATGCTTACGCAATATCTGCCTGAAAACATTAATGAGACAGAGCGCAGGTAAAGCAATGCTGCCTCTATTCGGTAGTTCCTCCTGGATTTTTGTATGCAATGATAGGGTATTTTTAGGGACAAAATATTTTTAGTCTTAACTGTTAATACTAAAAAACCTCATACCTGGAGATGATGTTTGCATCCTATAATTTTCAGAATAATTCTGCTTTGTAAAATGACTACAAAACTGGCTTCACTGAACTGAATGACAGTGTTTCTTACTCATCTAAGTAATCTACAGAAGCACCTTCCTTCTGCTTCTCAGTCCTGCAAATTCAACATCTCTGGACAGAGTCGAGCAAACTTTTGTACCCAAGATTTTCTATGTGATGCTGACAGACTATCTCAAATTAAATTTGCCTTCCCTGAAGTGTTTGCACTAAAACCAAGGGAGAGTTCCACAACAGTTGAAACAATTCACCTCCAGGTCTTATAAAGCTAAAATTATTCATAGCAAAAACATTTTTTTCTCCAGTCTTTTCATTTTAAACCTTTGAAACCTGAACAACAGAAGTAAATCTCATTTTGATGTAAAAAAATGTTTTAACAGACTAAGAAAAGATGGAACACACTCCCCACCCCCAAATACATACATTATAAAAATAATAAATAATAATTAATATCCATAATAAATAATAATATAATAAATATATTATATATAATAATAATAATAGAATATTTTCCACAAAACACAATCAGGGACAATGTGAACCCCTTTTTGCCTGATTTATTAGCACCAGGTTTCCATTTTATCAAAGCATCTGTGCCTGTGACTGGCGTGAAGCCCGCTCCCCGCTCCCACTAAAGGCAACGCTCGGGCAGACTGCTTCTCAGGGCTGGACCTCAGCACCTCACATGTTTTGCTGCAATAATGCTGGTTTTGTCTAAAAAAATTCACACTAATATTTTCAGGCTTTCAAGGTGAATTAACTTTAGTCTGCTTTGATTACCCACTTTGGGAACCTGTCCTTCATCGCAGTATTGATTTAGTGGTGGCAGATGCTGAGCTGTCACTGAGCCTGACAGCTTCGTCAGAGCTTCCTCGGTGGTTGTCTTGTAAAACAGTCAATAGCCAAGTGAAACCGAACCGCAAAAACAAGCACGTTTCCCACTTTTATACTCTATGAAATCATGTATGCTACTCTGTACTGCATCCTTCCAGGAGGAGGAGGGGGGAGGAAAAAAGTTGGCCTCTTATTTTGGCATTCAGTGTTACCAATTAACCTTGTATGTATTCAGACTATATCCACGCCCACCAGCCCTGAAACACTGGTGGAACCACGTTTCAGTCACAGGTCTGTGGCTTTGGTGTCACCCATTGCCACTCTGAAGTCACTTCTCACCAGTGGAGAAGGGTCTTTGGGGAAGATACTAGTGTGAACACGCTTAGCGAGAGGGTTTCATCCCCTACACAACGTTGATTTGAATGCCAGTATATTTGGCTAGTTTTTACGGCATGTGAGAAAACATCTATGACCCTAGGAAGATGCTCTCCACATGCACCTGCTGTATAGCGGTGGCACGGCAAAATGGCAGGCAACACCCTAAGTATATTTTTGCATTTTCTACCAGAGGAGCACAATGCCAGGCAGTAATAGATACGTTGAACTGAACACCAGTACTCCAAAGATTGCAAACAGATCTATTTTCAGATGAAACAAGAGCTGTCTAAATACTACATCAAGCACATTAACTCGTTTCTTTCCACCGGTCCCACAGCTCTTCACTGCTCCCTTCCCCATAATACCAAGCATAACAACATTGCTGGAAATATTACTAGCCATTGAATGCTGTCCTGGTAGAAGGGGTTTGAGGCTACACAACAGAATAACAAAAGGTAGCATATATTGGCAAACCAAAACAAACAAAAAAAAGTCTGGCATTTCACTTCAGCCTCTGTGCATGTATTGCTGACCTCTCCATGACTATGTGAGACTGGAAAAATGTCTTTGTTTCCTGGCAGCAGCTCCTGAAGCTCTTCTCCTCCCTGTCCAGCTCCTTCTGATCAGCACTTGTTTCTATCTGATTACCTCTCTGTTTTCTTGCTCACTATTCCAGGAAGGAGATGCTGGAATTAGATTTGCTGCATTTCCATTCCTACATTAACACTAATTTCACTGAAGTCAATGATATTACACTGACGTCTGGAGAGTATCTGAGGAGAATAATTGAGTGTATTTTATCACTTTCTTTTGGTTTTTTTGTGGTTGTTTCATAGCATTTTTAAACGTCCCGTTTCACTAAAATCCATTTATTTTGCTCTTGGATACTGCAATGAAGTTACTCTCTTCAGAATGATGGTACTTGGTGTAAAGCTCCAGACTCTGCCTGGAAGATGCTTGGGATGCGTATGGCCCACAGAGATGTGTACAGCGACAGAAGTGACGCTCTGCATCACACCAAGTGCCCATCTAAGCCAAAACCCTTCCTCTGACTGCAGCCCCTCCTGGATACGTACGGTAAGAGTACGAGAGAGGGTGCACTGGGCACCTCCTGCCCTCAGCTACTCATTCCAGACTTCCACAAACCCACAGCCCAGGAGCTTTCTACACTGCCCACTGCATCCACACCAGGGATGACACCACCACCACCACCAGATGATGGACCAGACATCTCCACCAAGAATATCCGATTCCTTTCCACAAATCCACTTTTTTCTCACCAAAACATTATGTAGCAAAGTATTTTGTTGTGCTTTTTCACAAGTCTGGCTGCCCCAGCCTTTACATTGGCCACCCCAGCTTCCCTTGTGAGTAATGGCCTCTCTCCACCCCCTACTCAATTTTTGTAAGCCTTCCTCTACTGTGTTTTCTCGGTCATGGAGAGCCCTCACCTACTTGATCTCTCCTTCTGAGGAAGTCATTCCATGCTTCATCCTTGTCACCTTTTAGATACCCTTTTTAATCTTACAAAATCTCGTTGTAGAGCAGTGCAGTGTCATGCAACAGAGTTAATTACAATTGCTTGCCTAGAAATCCTACTTGTCTTTTTTTGACTGGCACTGAATATTGCACTGGTATTCTCAAGGAACTACCTGCAATAACAGTCAGATGTCTTTCCTGAGTGTTAACTGTTAATTTAGAAACCATTACTGTATAGGTATAGCTAGCTATTTTTTTGCCTACATGTATTAATTTGCATGCACTGACACTGAGTTTCATCTGTCCTTTTCACAATCGCTTCTGTCGTGGGATTGATATAGCAAACCAGAAACCCTAATTTCAGTATTAAGCAGAAAAAAGACCTGCAGCACAAGGGAGAAAAGCTGCGCTTAGATACAACTACAAGGTAAAGAATAAAAAAAATGTTGGCAAAATTGAATTGTTCCTTAAATTTTTAAGGTATGTACTAGCATCATAGCTTAGGTGTCAATAACTGGGAAGATTTTATCATCTTCCTACTTACAAGCAGGGTTGACTTTCCCCGAGCAGGGCAAATGCAGGCAGAGCTGTTTTTTCCTGGATTTTATCCAAGAGTGACTAAGCCAACCCTAAAAGTCCAGTGAAAATAAATGAGAGATTCTACAGAATAAAAATGTCAAGGTATGACCCAACACTTGTAACAGTTACGGGATGTCTCTCGAACATTAACTCTTTAGCAGCAAAAGCATTAATTTCTAAAACACATGTTTAACCCTCCAGTTTGGGAATCCCAGTGTCACACCACCATTGCACGTGCCATCACTGACGCTGAACAGCTACCATCTTTATTGAAGTAACAGTGAAATCAGCTACAAATGCAGCAGGTTAATTTAAGTGACCTTGACACCTCTGATGTTTTTGTTCATAAGCTGATAACTGATGGAATTACTTGCAGAGCCTCTCCCCGCCCTTCTTTTGCCAATACCTGAAGCATCCTCAGTTGCTTCTCAGCTGTTCTGAGGCACTAATAGCTGGGCGTGTATGCCATTAATTTCCTTTGTTAGGGGCAATGACATCTGAAATTATACACAGAATGGGGATTGAACATGCATTGGGGAGTTTGACAGTATTTTCAGGGTTTTTGGTCCCTCTGCATTAATGGCCTAAACCAGCTAGTGCTACTAATACCTGCAGGTATCATTCACATTCAGTTGTTCCTACCACTGACTACTTCTGTGAGCAAGAAACTGTAGTAAGCCTTGCAGGAAGAAGTCTTCAATCCCAATGAAAATGAAATTCAACAACCCATTTATTAGCACATCTTTTCAGGCCTTCCAGCCTGCTTGTTCCCAAGCCTCTGCAGTACGGTACATTAATTTTATACAGAACTATTAATTGTAGTTGACTTTGCAAAGCTGTTTTCTTTACATTTTTTATTCAGTTTTGCAAACCAAATCCCAACGGAGTTCATTTTATTCCCCACAGTTTGTTTGATCAAATTGCAAATATTTCCTTTAATGTTTTTAGGCATTCAGATTTATTATCTGTGGAGCAAAGCCTCTTGATCTCCTCTACTGACGGCCTGGGGCAAACAATCTTTCACATATCTCTCATTTTATGCAAGTGTTTATTCCTGCAAGTACATACTAGTAAGCATAACATTACAAGAGATTTACCTAACCTAAATAAAAACACTTTGAACCAAATTTGTAAGCTAACCTGCTTTGGTTCTTAATGATATTAACCTGAACTCATTTTTCCCAGAGGTTGTGATCCATAATTCACTAAGGTCAATGAATAGTAGCTGCTGATGTTAGTGAGTTCTAGGGTCAGCAATAAACAGGTGTGTTTATCTTTTCCTTTGAGAATCTGTATGGGAAATTTCCCAAAGGCAGGGCAAAAGGCCTTTGAGAAACTATTTTAATTTTCTTTACGTCTATTCATAGTAAGTAGTAGTAGCAATAGTAATACTAATACTAATACCGCAGCCACCCCATATTTGACATTTATACATACATTTTACAAAGAAAGATAAATTATTCAGTTTTGTTCCATACCTGTCATCTACTTCAATTGTCCCCGTTTTATTTTTCATTGGAAAATTCAGAATGAAATATTTTATAAAATTGAGACATTTACTGCTTTTAAAAATTATTATTCCCCATTTTATTATTTAGCCATTTTTTCTAGTGAAATAGGGTAAAGTTTGGCAAAAAAAAAAGTAACACTTGTGTGTTTTCTTAATCTGAATTTGTAGTTGTAAAAGATCTTCTAAACTGAAAGTAGAAATCCAATTCCTTATTTCTTTATTACGTCCTACTTTTTCCACTATCAAAGTAAAAAGTTTTTTAAAAACAAAATAACATTTTCTCTCATTTTTTAAAACCTTTCTGGCAGAAAACAAAGCGAAGGATTTTTCTTCCGTTTCTTTCTAGCGTAAAAAAATTTGAAAAGCATAGGAAGAGAATGAGCAAGACAGTTTTCTGTTACCTTGAACATGGGGACATATGAGTTGTGAAGTTAAAAAAAATCTTTTGTATATTTATTCTTTTCTTTAAAATACATCATTTTAAATAAAAATACATTTTTCAACAAAACTAAGGGTTTGTCTAAATACTTCCCATATTATCTGAATAAGTTGCTACCACAAGTTCTTTCCACTAGCTCATTAATTCCCTCAATCTCTTCCTCCCCTCCACGACTCCTTTCAGCCTCCGGTGAAGTCTTCCAGAAGTGATATATTTTTATTTTGTTTAGAAGCTTAGCTGCCTCCCACCTGACATCACTCTAAGCTGTTTTTCTTCATTTTACTCAATGTTATTCCTAATTATTTAACCTAATTGATAAGATGCCTCCTCTGGGTAGAGCTGGTTGCCATAACACTGTAAGAAATTACTCCATATTTCTCCATCCCTGGATCTTTCTGAAGAATTTATACAGAACATCTTGCTTTTACCAACTCCCCAGCTTTGCACATGTCCATAAAAAATAATTAATGTTTAACACTTGCAGCCAGGATTCATCAGAATAATAGGGCTAAAAATGTTTTTTTTTTAATGACGTTTTCTCCTCTGCTAATACTGGCCAAGATCACGCAGCTTTAGCGCTCTGCCATAGCCCTGCACACCTTTGTCACATGAAGCACCATTAGTCCACCTGCCAAATGGCAAGCTCTCATCACAGGGGACTTGTTTGACTGAAGTAACCATAATTAACACCCTCGTCAGCTTCTACCCTCTGGCTCCTGCTGGAGTTACTAAGGATACCAAAGACTCAGGGCTGCTTAAGGATGAAGCTCTGCCTTGTTTCTCTAACCCGCCCACCACACGGCGCTCCACAGCTTGGCTTTGGTCAACAGGACACGTTGCATCACCCAGCGTGTCGGGGAGTGTTAGCCCAGCTGCTACAACGTGGACATGGACAACTTGCACACTCCCCCCATCTGCATATTTCTCCTCGAATTCAGACAAAACAGAGGCATAGAATGCACCTTTCTGCATTTGCCATCACCTTCCACATACCACCGCCACCACATGTCCAGTGGAGCAAGATGGGCTACTCCCACAGCACTACAGCTACAACTGCCCAAATGCTGGCCCCAACTCATTCCCCATCTATGTCTATACCTGCTCTAGAACACAGGAGTCTGGGCACTGCAAGGCAGGGGCTCTCTTCCTCCACGGGTTTCCAGACAGCAAAGCACAAGGAATCAATGCAACAGCAATGATTAACCTAAGAGACAACTTCCTCCCTAACGCTATGTTTTGAAGGCACCTGTGAAGAAGTGAAGTGACCAGGTTAAACCTCCTCCTTCAAAACAATAAGAGACAACATAGCATGTGGTATCTACCTGAAAATTTAACAAGTGGCTGCTAAAGGTAGAGGTACAACTAGCTGCTCAGAGGTTGGACCACCCTGACAGTGGAGGGCTTTCAACAGATTGGCAAGGCAACGGGTCTTAGAAGTAAAGGCAAATAGGCTATGCTTGATGTGACAAACCAAATGCACCCAGTGGAAAGCAACAAGCAACGAGGCGGCACAGGCACAGTATCATCAGCATAATGCAGCTCATACAGGTATGACTTCGGTGGGAGCCAAGCTGGGTTGCAGCAGAATGCTTTTGCAAAGGCCCTCCTCCCCCCAGTAAAAAGCGACGCACCCTTAAAAACATGAAGGAAAGAAGATGCAGTTTACAGGAAGTTAGTGTCTAAGAAGCTGGAGCCTAGCCCTAAAGTTTCAGGCAACCTTCTTATTACAGCAATATGGTTTGAGATAGTGAATTTTAGAAGAGATGTTAATAATTTGGGATATTTTATGGGCCCTGCGACTCTCTAAGAGCTCTACAGCTGCAGAAAAAGGAGTGCACTAAGAGAACCTCATGCAAAGAGCAGGGACACAGTAAGGAACTCCAGAGGACACTGAGATCCCTGTCAGGAGAGCAGTTCTTGCTAGAAGTCTTCACACACCTTTGGCAACCCCAACCCCTCCTGCCTGGCTCCTAAATCACCCCGAATCTCAATCCCAATCTCCTGACAACCTTCCCTCATGGCCAGACCTTTCCAGACAGACGTTCATTTGAAAACATGAACTGAAGCCAAAGCATTTTAAGTATACACCAAGGAGCATTAACGGCTCAATCTCTACAGTCTGTTTTGGACTGCTTTTAGACAGTGATCATACTGCTTATATCGCAGTGTGAGATATAGATATTACACACACACACACACTCTGGACAATTACATACAGTTTAGAGGACCACAATTCGTACCTAAACCAGTATGAAATACACAGCATGGACAATCCTCATAGCTTATTTGTCCTCATGAAAGTTGCTAGCAAAACAGAATATTAGCTATATCCATTATATTTATTTACACACACCACTAAAGCTCTGGTTCTGCTCTTCAAAGCATTGCAGAACTGATACAG
This sequence comes from Phalacrocorax aristotelis, assembly GCF_949628215.1. NCBI lineage: Eukaryota > Metazoa > Chordata > Aves > Suliformes > Phalacrocoracidae > Phalacrocorax > Phalacrocorax aristotelis. Next base: position 30,796,604 of record NC_134284.1, on the reverse strand, counting down.
CTTGGGAATAGCCAAGCTTTTTATGGTAAGAAAATATTCATTGATTTTCATTTTTACACTATTAACAAACTTGCTGAGTAAAACCTGCTTTTATTATTTTTAATGATGATTCATCCACAAGGCTGGGATAAGAATTGTAGCAGAAGCTAACAGAATCTTAACTAACAAGTCAAATATAATAACAAAATTGCCTGTGAAGTCCTTGATGTTATCTCCATTTCACACTTCAGTGACATAAGGCTATTATTAGATTTTATTTTTTTAATTATTATTTTGGGCAGATTCATGCCAGATTCTAAGACTGATTTATTTACCTAATGTATTTATTTTCGTTTGTGAAAGACATTTCCGAGTGCTCTACACCAAAATAACAACAAATTAAAATTCTCAAAAGCTACCATTTACTGATTATAATTAGTAAGAGCTAGCCCATCTCCCATCCCATTTACACAAAATGAATGTACAGTCCATTTCCAGGTTCATCCTCTAGAAGCAATCAGCAAACAGTAAGTACTTTAAAGAACATATACTGAGACGGACTGTGTAGAGGATGAGAAATGATCCTTTCAACCCTGCACAGAACTCACAGACAATTTAAGCAAGCCTGTGCCCACTCCACAAATCTCCTCCCGCCTCATGCTGACATGGAGTCATTAACTGCTCCATAATTAGACAAGACCAAAGAAAGGAACGTCACTGAGCAGAGTCAGCGTGCAGGGTACACGGCAGAGCACGGCCTCTTCTGGCCCCCCTCATTAACAGGTACCAAGTGCATGGACACTGAAGACAACGGGCTCAGAAAACCATGCGGCGTGGCCACAGTGTGTCCCCTCAATGGAAAGGGAAGCTGCTAAAGACATGCAAAAATGCACAGTAGTCAGCACACCATACACTCACTGGAAAAATGAGCCGACAAAGTCAGAACAGCAAATACGTTTTCTTTTATCTACAGCTCTTTTTGATGATCCCTGACTGCTAAAGCTGTAGGTTCAGTCCCATTCCTGAGCTGGTGGCCACGCTGGTTTACTCTACTGTTTCCATTTATCACATTTATCATTTTGCCACTGTCTTTTCCAGGGACAGTTAGAAATTCAGAATACGACCTTTTTTTTCTTTTCTTTTTTTCTTTTTTTCCCCCAAAAAGCTTGGTATTTACCCACCTTGCCCTCCGAAAAGATGTAGATTGATACGGCTCATATTTTCTCTCTCTCAGGAAACTCTAATATTGAGACCAAACTGGAAAGAATACTGGGGGTGGGTGGATGTGGAGTATGGTGATAGAAATTAAAATTAAATCATTTTGCACTATTTTAGATTCCAACAGGTAACACTAAAGAATAAAAAACTCAAAGAAAAGGACGCTTAATGAGAAAACTGTTAGGTCAGTTTGTCCCATATTGAATTTATCAGGACATAATGGAAGGAAGAGGACACAGAGTGCTAACAAGGTTTTAAAAGATGTTTTGGCAATATCAGTTAAATGCTTCCTCTTTGACAAATCAGCTTCTTCTATTAAATAATATTCTCCCTCAAAAATTTTAACTAACTTTAATAATCTGATGATTTCCTTGCTAGTAACAGATCTCTGCAATATTCCAATGGCATTCGCATTCAGGGCATTCAGACTTATAAGGGCCACATTGAATATCTTTGTATTTAAGCTTATAAGGATATTCAGACAAGTTACCATTGTGGCACAATCTAGTACTGAATTATTGCAAGCAGTTTGGAAGTAACTACTCATTTAGCGTCTTGATTTTTCTTAATTACTGGAAGAAGAAAACTCTTCTTTTTGATCTCATGATCCTCACATAGGCTGAGATGACATCTGGGGAGCGCTATTGAACACATTTACCATGACCAATCTTCCATGTGGTATCTTTCATTTTCCTTCAGAGAAAAATAAAAAATAGTATTGCTCAGTATCAACTACTAAAAATATATATCACTGTCCCGCAGAAGCAATTCTATTTCCCACCATGTTTCACCTATTTTATTTCAAATAGAAACTGGATCATTCAAATTCCTTTTTGTTAAAAACATGACAAGGGCAGTATACCCCATCCATGCAGAAGCAGCGACTTTGTCCTCCGCATGGATCTAAAATATGACTTAATACTATACTGTCACTGATGAACTAGTGGCTCTGTAGGCTGTTCACCAGGTCTTTGTAACCAGCAGTTGGTCAGGTCACTGCTTCGGACAGAGAGGTTTTTTCAGGATAGAGCAGGCTGTGGGAACTTGGAAGGGAGGTTCAGGACGTGCCAGATCTTTTTTGCAATTTCTGCTACCCAGGGAAGGTGGGGATCGTCAGTAGTTAGGGAATAAGAATCTGTTCTGCAAGCATATGAAATGTTTTCCATGAAAATATTTCAACCGTATTTGTGCACAACTGTACACAACTGTATATCCCAACTGTATTTTGCATTATTTAATAACACAGTGAGGCTTTTTTGATTAACTCCCTGTAAGACTATAGCACAGCCACAATATAAGTAACAGCAAAGGTAGTCCTGTAAGAATTTTAATTTGTCTGGCAACATGCACTTCAAATAATTTGCAATAAGAAAGCCTTTAAAAAAATGTTACTTGAGAAAATGCTATCTTCATAGAGAGAGAAAGGGGAGGGGAATAAAATAATCTTACCCAGCACTTTATTTTCCTAACTAAAAATAATTTTTAACAGGTTCAAAATTCACGGGTAGCATATTTAAATGACAAAAAGATAAAAAGAATCTATATTAGGTGTAATGTCTTCTATTTAGAGAAGAGTGACGATAGAAGTTCTGGAGACATAAGTTACATAAACCTGCCATCAGAAGAATCAAGCTCCAACAACTCCAATAGTCCTTTCCCTGCAAGCTGATAGAACTCTCGCTAAGAAAGGAAGGGAAGGGAAGGAAAGGTGGAGAAAAGATGAGGAATAAGGACTGAGGTTTCATTGGCAATACATAATAATTTTTCCAGGTGTTGGTAAAAAAGGTTTTAGAATCCTTTTGCTCTCATTACATGAACATTTCACGATCCATTTGAAATCAATGAAGAAAAGCTGCCATCTATTTTGAGAAACCAAAAACTGTCTAAATCCAGACTGTTTCACATTATCTGCATTATTGGAGGTGCTGAATTAACACTCCTCTGACAGCAAACCTGCAGACTGATTCCTTTGCCTCAAGCAACTTCAGAGGCATATTTGGGAGATGTGTATTGATTTTAGCACGAGCAGAAGTAAAGAAAGAATGACAGGGAAAGGCGAAAGAATTTAAGCCCTGCTTCGCTGTGTTACCCTAGCACTATTTTTGACTGAGAAAACAAAATGAAAAATTGGATGATCGAAGATTTTTAGTCAGCTGCACCAGGATGGTGCAGGTGCAACCTCCTCCTCTCTGTCCATATCCCCAATAACCACCTGACCGTGGTTATTTTCAGCTGCCTGTTTTCAGCTTCTCTTCTCAAGAAACAGCAGTAAACATATAGTGAAAGCCATTTGATAAATAAAAGCCTATTACTTATGCTAAAAAGTATACCTTTCCTAAGTACAAAACATTCTCATAATTTTCTCTCTCCTTTATGAGGAATATAAAATGGCTGTAGCTTTTTCAGATGTTTTACAATTACCCGTTAATATACTCAACACCTTTTGCAAAAGTTGAGAAAAATCACTCAAAAGTAGCAAGCATTTGCACAAAAAATACAATCTTGATAATTTGATTTTTCAAGAACTAAGACATCTTTTGAAATACCAATTTTGGATGAAGCATTCCATTTAAAAATTTACTTTTTCTCGTAATGAGATTATGTAATTATATTAAATGCCCTTAGTCACTGAAATGTTTGAAAAAAGAATGCAGGACAGGGTACTGCAGATGAAACTGGTCTATACACACAGCTTCACCTCGATGCCAGAATATTTCAGCATAAACATTCAGAACAGAGAATTTCACTTGGATGTGTGCCTTGCAAAGTGAAAAAGCGATCATTGTTAGGGTCTTCAGACACCATGGAACAGGTCCAAAGAAGAAGCACAAACAGAAAACAAAGGTTAGGCAAATTCAGATGCCTGCATCATTGCGTTGCAATGAGGACTAACCCCGGAATTACTCAGAATCATCGGCTGCTTCTCTTTTTAATCTAAATAGTCCTGAGTCACCTTCAATGCTGCTTTTCTGCAGAGACCAACAGACTTGGCAAGGATATGGGAGGGACTAGGCAGAGGCATGGCAAACAATGGACTAGGAGAAAGAGTTAAGAATGGCCAGGCTTGGTCACACGACATGAATGAGTACATCTGGGAGAGAAACAGGCAGGAGCCTGAGGCAGGATGCAGTAAGAGGGATAAGTTAGAAAGCTGACCTGGGACCTCTGGAAGGTCACAGATGCAGGATTGAAATCCCTCAGACCAAGGATGGTTGCCCAGGTCCTATGGAAATATTCCAATGACTAGCTTCCCCTCAAATACTCAGGTGAGGGCAGCGACCCTGCCATGGTGAACCTCTGCTGGCTCCTTTCAAACAACAACTACTGGCTCCAACCGCATTGTGGTGGTGGGTCTCAGATGGGCAGAGCATCCTGGTAGCCACCTTGCCTTATAAATTTCTGTTCCTGTAATTTCTAACATTTGGACACCCACTGTGTTCAACAAGCAACCCACCAGATGATGGTCAACCCGTTTGGCCATTTTCATATTGTTCCTGTCCCACACTCCCACCCAGGAAGCACGTAAAGGGTCTGTAGCTTCGGCCACTGCTTTGAAGATTTGTTACTAGTGGTGGGGCATTTTTGTAACCTCTGGTGTTCACCATTCAAAGCAAACCCTAGGAGATGATCCCATGGAACCAGTTCAGCTGTGCATATTTACTCACACTTGTAAGAGAAAAGTGGGTATGTTTCTGTCTTCAGATAACACTCCAATTCCTTTAACTAATACTTCTCTATTAAATTTCTCTGCTAATTAAAGAAGCCAAGGCCATAGCTAAGGAAATGGAAAGTGCTCTAATGAAATTACTACTCTAAGGTGGCTTGAATGTCATCATTTTCTTCTCCAACATAGCAAAATCTTGACAATGATATTAAAGATAAAGAGCTAGAATAGATGCTGCTGGCTTTTTCAAAGGAAACATCATTATGGATATTAACACCTTCTGTGTTAACAGTAATACATGCATTAAATATAGCAGCTTGAGTGACTGAAATGCCTATAAAGCATCTGCCACAAGATAAAGCATAAAGAAAACTCTGGGCTGAGAAACACCCTGGAGAAATGGAATTTAAAAAAGATCTCAAGCATACCTAAGCTATGACTTCCATCAGACTACAAATACAGTCCATTTCAATTAATCTTCATTTTTAAGAAGTTATCTAAGCTATTTGACATAAGGCTATGCAGCATTTATGGTTTGTCATCATATCAGAGCTCTCTCTTCTTTTCACTGTAAAATTCCTATGCTCCAGAGACGCAATCTTTCCGTTTTCTATCACATCATTTTATGGGAGAGGTTAAATGGTCCCTCAGCTTTTCACAGTGGACAGGGAACATGGTTAAAGAGCCAGTCTGCACGTGCACGCATGGAGAAGGTCTGTGTATGCACTATGTATAGCATCAGAAGTATGTGTCTTGTACATATCTTATGAAAGACATATATGTATGTCTTTCCCAACCAGGAAAGTCAGCTCAGCCCTCCTCCCACAAGCCCGGTCACACAGTTGTCTTTAACCCAGGATAGCCAGAGTTTCTGCACTGCGGGATACAAAGAGCACAAGCACCCCATGAACCTCAATCATCTGCTAAACATTGGTTCCCCTGTTTGAGCTTCTGCATACACACAAAACCTCCCCTGACCTCAGCTCCTTCATAATCACTCTTCCAACATACACAATGCTATTTCCTGCTCGAGCCTTCTCCACCTGGCAATTTCAAAACTGCCAAAACAAACCAAGCATCCACATGGTGCAACTTTGCCAAGCCTGGTTATGACCCATCTGAGCCACCAGTGTTTGCTGAGCATGGACGTGCATGGGCCTTCATCCTGGAGATCACTGCGCCTGCAGTAACATCCGAAACACATGGACAGTTTTACCAGCAGATGATACTTTTGACATCAGGTCTGGGCTTCTGGTACCTCTGATGCCACCACTGCTTTTGCATTTAACAAATGAAACACAACTAAGACTGATAGCAATATGTAGGGAGCACTGACATCCCTGGTTTTGGCTGGCTTTTCCAATGTTTTTTGCAATACAGCTGTTCTAATGCATCATCTTTGAAAGTACTGTCAGGTATTTAATATTTAAATTGCTGAGACTGATGTGTGGATCCAGAGTTGACAATTAATTTTTAAAAAAGGGGAGTTTAAAAAAAAGGAGAGGCGGAGACATAGCAGACAGAATCTTCCATTTAATTAAACAGTGTTATTTAAATAATAATAGTAATGATAATTTGCACTGATGACTTTTACCCCGGGTCAGGTGAAATTAGCTTCTTCGGAACAGAGTCATTGGAAAACCATGGAAAGAAGGGAGAAGGTGTTCAGGAACAATTTTGACAATGCATTTCCTCCTCTTTTTGTCCAATGTTCCTGATGAACGCTTTGTCAGCATTTTTACCATGTAGCTCTATAGCTGATCAAAAGATGGGATAAGCAAACAGAAAAGCTTTAAAGCAGTACCTGTGGTTCTTCCATCAAAGTGAGAGTAAAAAATAAATCAGCATTTAAAGAATGCCTTCCTGCTGTCTGTAGGAATAATTGCTCAGCTGCACTTGAGCATCAAATCCCACATTTACTCAGAACAGCCTTTTCCCTCTATGTCTTACCCAGAATGCAGAACATGAACCAGATCATTACAGGGCCCAGAAAACAAGTTAGTGCAATGTCCTTAGCTCAAGGCTATCCTGAAAACCATCTCTAAGCCACAGCTGCACAACACCACATCCCTGCAAGATTGCTCATTTGGATGTTGGGAGTCAGGACCATTCCCAGCTGCCTGCACTCCACTCTGCCCTTGGTAAATCAAGTCTTAATGTCAAGTACACAAGGACATAACAGTATCTACCTGCCTTACTGTGGCTGCCAGCAAAAGGACTCGCCACAGACAAAAACGAGCAACTTTGAAACGAACTTTCCAAATAACATGATTATTTCCATACAGTGACAGACAGAAGGGAACAAGAATAAAGAAAGGGCGTGAGCACTCAAAGTGACAAAATGTAAACAGCAGATGGTTTTACATAACTGGCAAAACGGAAAGTAAAGAAAAAAAGAATCCCTTCATGAAAGGGGCTAAAATGTTGTAGATTAAAGTCTCAGTTTAAAAATTGATGCACTGTGGGAAACTGAATAGCTCAAAAGAAGAAAATGACAGGATGCAAAGTCTTTCATCTCTCCCTACTCGGCCTTTGCTATGTGCTGGTCAGTAAATCTATATTCCTTGCTGGGTTCAAATAGAGGCAAAGCACACTCAAACCCAAACCTTCTTCTCACTCTCTAAGCCTGAACATCCAACTCATTTGCAATGTTCTTAACTCGAATACTCCCAGAGGACGTAATTGCAAAAGTATGATAATCAAGGTCACGAGACGCATCTTAAGAGTAGTTTAGTGTTCATCTACACAAATGATACCCCTGTTAAGGTAACTCATAACTGCTTGCCTACATTTCCTGCCCTGAATGTCTCACAATAAATTCTGGGCCCAGAAATAGTTGGCTCTCCCTTGGAATATATGTGGGTATGTGCATAAAAGCATCTTCTAATTCTCTTGCCACCATTTCAGCCTTTAACCAGAAACAAGCTAAGAAGGCACAGTAATAGAGGTCCACTGCTGACTGTAAAGTACCAGATTCAAAGATATGCTTACAAAAAACCCCACTCAACCCGGAGCTCAGGAGTGGAATTAGCAAAGGGATTAAAACCACGAGGTCAAGGAATAAACTTCTTGAGGAGATTAAAAATACGAGGTCAAAGAACCAAAGTATTAGTGGAGGGAATAACATTGTTCCCTGGCTATTGCTATAGATGCTTCTTCCCTGAAGCACTTTCTCTTGTGCATTTTAAAATAAAAATGCTGCAAAGAAAGCAGGAAGGAAGAAAATCTGAGCAGGGGCAGTAGCAATCACAAGGCAACATATTTCTCCTTATCTGGGTGGTTTCTTCACCTACCAAGATGCTGAGAACATTCATAGAAATACCAATTTTCTTTACTGATTGGGAAACAAATAACTTTTTGTCAGTGAACATTATGACACACTGAGTATCTGGGTGTAATTAGTGAAATCTTGAGAATGCCTGTGGTCCTCCAAGTGACCACAGGTAGTGCACCTTTGCTGGGACCTCGAACAAAATGAAAAGGTCAGTCGCAGGCTGGCTCCTCTCTTCTCTTCTTCCACAAAGACCTTTAGCTCCAAATGTTTAGAACAAATTTAATTAGAGTGATAAAGCAGGGTTCATGTACTGTGCTGAAATCATCGCATTTTACTGTATAGTTAAAATTTCAAGAGACAATAGAACTACCTTGCAGTTTATAATTTTCCTAATAACCTTGTTTCTCTACCTAGTCCTGCTGAACAAACAAACTTTTCACCATTGTCCTAGTTTTGCCTGGGATACAGTTACTTTTCTTCCTAATAGCTGGTACGGTGCTGTGGTTTGGATTTAGCATGAGAAAAATGTGATCACACGCTGATGTTTTAGTTGTTGCAAAGCAGTGTTTATACTAAGTCAAGGACTTTTCAGCTTCCCATGCTCTGCCAGCGAGGAGGTGCACGAGAAGCTGGGAGGGGGCACAGCCACGACCGCTGACCCAAACTGGCCAAAGTGATATTCCATACCATATGACGTCATGCTCAGCATATAAAAGTGGGGGAAGAAAAAGGAAGGGGGGGACATTTTCAGAGTTATGGCATTTTGTCTTCCCAGGTAATCATTACGCATCATGTTTTCCTGGAGATGGCTGAATGCCTGCTTGCTGATGGGAAGCAGTGAATTAAATTCTTGTTTTCTTTGCTTGCGTGCATGGCTTTTGCACTACCTATTAAACTGTCTTTGTCTCAACGCACAAGTTTTCTCATTTTTAATCTTCCGATTCTCTGCCCCATCACACCAGGGCAAGTGAGCGAGCGGTGGTGTGGGGCTGAGTTGCCACGTGGAGTTAAACCACAGCAAACATACTGTAGCCTCTGTGCATCATGGGAAAAGTCAAACTTAAGAGCAAAGGGACCCAGCAACTGCCCTTTCTGTAACCACAAACCTATTTTTAAAAATCATTAAGTTCTTCAAGGTCCGCATGTGATCATTTAACTTTGCACTATGAAGCACTCCTTCGACATATTGAGGAGATTCAAGCATTAGGCATTTGCAACATCATTATTTTGGAATGAAATGGTGCATTATTTTAATCAAATGCTCTTCCAATGGACTCAAGCAGGAAAGACGTCCCACACAGGCAGCTGCCACCAAGACATGCTGTAGTAGCACCGTATGCCGTGGTGAGGAGTCCCTCTTATAAATGGTACCTTGAGGCAGCAGCAAGTCTCAGGTGACACAACACTTTCCAAAAGTTATTTTTATTTATTCCCATGATGATTCAGCTGATCGTCATTTTCCATATTGCATCTCAGCACATGAGGGAAAAAAAAGAAGAGGTAGATCCAACTCCACAGTGGGTGGATCATTCAGCACGGAGCCAATCTGTCGAAGGCTGACTCTTGCCTTATCCCCAATAACTAAGCACCATTACAATCTGATTACACATCTCAGGTATTCTTTCTTGACCATTTTAGACCTAGAATTTCCTGCACTGTAAATCTCAATTATAACCCTTCATTTTTATGCTTGGAATTTATTTATCAGAAAAATCTTGACATTACAGAAAGCTAGTTGCTTAGAGGCAGTGAAACCACAGTAGCCTAAGTATCCTGAATCAATTTTTTGTTTTTGCTTGCTTTCTTGATTATTTGTCAAGCACATTTGGTCTTGGCAGGTTGAAAAATGAGTTGGTGGTAGGGAAGTACTCATGTACTCAGTCTATTATATGCTGGTAAACAAAAAAAAAATAATCATGTTTTCTATTTGTAGTCTTTGTTGCTATTGAAAATATGCAAACATTTGCAGGGAACTAGCTGTAATATTTGTACAAATAAGTCATGTTTTACGTTTATTGCTGCAATGTAATTCAACATGCAGGATAATATGGTGCAATGTGAATAATCACATTTAAATAAGAACAATTTAATTGTATTTCTTACAAGTGAACAAAGCATATAGAATGCTAGGGAAGTCGTCTACATTGTTTGGTATTTCGCAGCTCAGTTCATACTGAAAAAATATGTTTTTAATTTTACTCAAAAGCCAGTAGGTTTTGCTGGATTATGATTGTATTGATTGTGTCTTCTGATGGTGCAGCCCTGAGGACAAACCACAGGTATTCCCTCTGAAAGAGGCAAACCACACTTCTTCAAAAAGGTACTTGTTGCAGGTTTCATGCCTCTGCTCTTCACCCTTTGCAATGTATTTATGTAACAATATAATCAAAGGCTTCCATATGTCTATAATTTTAAACTAGTCTCCAGCTTAAAAACCACTCACTTTCCCACGATCTAACCTAGCTGGTGCCAAGTCTGTACGTGAGACTGACTGTGTCTATCACAGGATCTATTATATGAGCACAGTTAATAAACTCCAGCAAAGTGATGCCGCTAGTGAAGTTACACACTGTCATCAAGTGCCAAATATATACAAATTATTCTGCAACCCAGAGAGCTAAATACTTTTGCAGGGAGATAAATTGCCTAGCCAGCGCATGAACAAGTTACAAGTGACTGTGTACAGCATCCACGTGGAGCCGTGTAAGGTAACACTTGTCAGAACTGATTAAGTTAATGGGGTTTGGGAGCAGCATTATCTGAGTTGCTCTGCTGAATCAAAATGATATTATCAATTTTGCATTCACTCTCAAGGTACTTATTGGCTCCCTCACAAGCTGTTTTTTTCCCAAGCGCACAGCAGCATCGACTGCCCCATTTCCCTACAGGAATTAGGTTAGTGGTGATTGTGTAAAGCAGCACACTCAGCGCTCCGATGTATTTACCATTTCTGAGGAGATTACCAAGTAACAAAGGAATACATAGGCAAGGCAGGAATTTATCACCACTCCAGTTATCTGCTAAGAGAGACCAACAGCAGCTCTTAATTTCCACGCACGACTTATGTGATATGGTTAAAATGAAGCTATTGATTAAGAAGGTGCTATCAGCAGACTGCACCGTGCAACTCAGGGCATCTTTTCAAGAGAATATAAAAGAAAGCAGGTTTTCAGTGACACCCAACTACTTCAGTTTTAAAGTTTTTCAATGCTCAGAGCAATCTCTCTGGATCACGTATTTATATCAAATGAACCTGATCCAACTCAAACTGTTGCAACTGCAGGCTGCATGGGTATATATGGAGTAAGCACACTACAGATGTGGCCAAGCGGGACTTATTTTTGTTGATAGTTAAAATAATTTCAGGCAAAGTGCTTTCATCAGGGAAAGCACAATTATACCAGTTAATAGACCCCACCAGTGGTGGTGGGCTGCACATAAATCTACAGAATGGGTAAAGAAAGATTCACCTACAATTGAAGGAATGATAAAAGTAGAGCAATTATAAAAACAAAGCATTCACACAGAGCAAGTTTATATATAAATTCACACCTATCCACATGCACTCAATATATATACAAAGAGAAACAGTCCTTTTTTGCTCTCTCCTCCTTCCTTTTCCATAAAAATACGCTGTTTCACAAATTTCTTTGACAAAATATTTACTAGCAACGTAAAACTCCTATGGTTCATGAGGTGATTTTATCTAAGTACAGCTGCATTGTTCTTACAAAGCTCTACCTGTGTTTCTGAAGAAATGTGGGATACAGATATCTACATTTAAGTTAGTTTCATAATCAGAATTTAAGAACACAGTTTAATCTCATTTTGAAGTATAGATACCTATAATAGGTGGGATGAATTGTGCCTTGAAAGTGCCCATTTCTTCCAAATGACCGTACAACATACCTAAAGAAGGCTAGGAATACATGTCTTAAGTTAGACAAGATGAATTCTAGCCATCTATGTCCCTAAGGGGACCATTTTTAAAACTTCTGGACCATACACTAAGATTAATACTTATTTATGAGAAAAAACTTGCCTTTTATAAGATGCCAAAGAATCCAAGATTATGTCCCCCCATGATACTGCTTTTTACTAGAAAAGTATGCAGTGTGATGGCTGTTAGAATAGAAGTCCCACAGCACAATGAAAAGCTACAGCCTGAGGTCAAAAAAAGGAAAAACTTTAATTAAAACCATTCCTCTTGTTGCTGAATTATGGATGTAGTTTGAGCCTCTTCAGGGACAGACTCTCTTCCCACCTCTACCTAACCCCATCCTTATATGATATCCGTATGTTAAGCACCAAGCCCTGAGTTAGCCTATGAAACACCTCTGGGACAGTAGAGAAGCACTGGCAAGATATTTTTCCAGGTCAAAGACCAAAATCAAGGTCAAGTTTTGTGCTGACAGTAGAAATTATCATCTGCAACTATTACCTTTTTTTTTTTTTTGAGTTGCTCCGTTTATTACCATTAAGAAAAAGAGGTTTCTCATTAAGGATGTCTTAGAAACAGCAGCTTGGCTTTCACTTCACGGTTTAATCGGTTCCCTGAATCTGTGGGGAAACAGGTTGAACAAAATTCCACATTGCTTTGGTAAAGTTGGCTTTAAATTGGGGAATAAAAGAGGGAAAAAATAGCAGCTAGATGAAGGTCCAAAATAATTTTCTTCTGGTTAATTCAACAAGGACCTGCTGACCACAGATCCCTTGATATTCCCCACCTGCATGATCCAAGCTGAGGATTTGGTTCCTTTCTCTTCCCCCCCACCCCCTCCCCGCCTTTATTTTTTCAGGCCAATTAAGGAAACTGAGAGAATAAAAGCTCCAGATACAAGACTTCAATCTGACTATATTGATCTTTTCACTTATAGAAACTTTCCAAGGGCTAAAATTAAAAAAGTGTACTGTCCTTTCCATGAAAACACTTCCACTGCAAACAAGCCCCTTGCACAGAACAACCGTTCCAGTTTCACCCCAGGTTTTACCATGAAGCCAGGTTACTGATGACACCCCAAAATCTGTGTCCTTCTTCCTCCATAAGGTCTGGATGAGGAAAACCACACCTGTCAGCCATTTTTCTCTTGGACCATCTCCGCTTTTGGTTTTGCTCACACAGCCTTTTCAAGGCAGCCTGGAGATTCTTTGCAGAGATGAAATCTCCGGGATCCACACAAAGCACACAGAAACGAGCTCTGCCGATGCAACCACTGGAAGGAAGAGGCAAGCTGAATCCTCCTCCTCGGAGTATTTAGCACAGCTGTTTGGTACTTCTTATAGTTCCTTAATCCTCAGAGATTTGTCAAGTGGGACACCTTGCTTTTTGAAATCAGTTTGCTGCACTCTCCACTAAGTGCTTGATTAATGGCCAGCTGTGTATGCGCTGATTTGGGAAGGGTGGGAGTCTGTCCTTTTGGTGGGAAAACATGCATCAAATTTTCCAGTGAAAAACAGGCATGATTAGAGCAGAAGCAAACAGAATGACTGCTATGAAATGGGCCTAAAGTGCTTTTCTAATATATTTTAAATGTCTCCAACATTCTGTACTTAAAGAATTTGACAACATAATTCTGTGAAAAAGCTTATTTATCCTGCATAAAGAACACAGAGCACTAACCTCCCAGAGGAAAGAAAATACTTATGCCTGTTGCTGTGATGTTTCAGACAATGGCAGAAAATCTCTCCTTTAGTAGCATAAAGAAACACAGAGAACAAACCTCACTGCCAGCCCTCATGCCAGTCCATTTATATACTCAGGGTTGGAAAAGAGGAAGAAAAATTCCTGAGCATAATTAATTTCAACCTTCTCTAATTTCACCATGATCCATACTTATAAATATTTCCATTAGCTATCCCATACAACACTCAGCTACATACTTAGCCTAATTAGATTATGGAAATTGTTTTAAATCAGGAAGGCTTAATTGGCAGCAATTATTTCACATTCTAGCCCCACTGTGTTACGGGATGGCATGGATAAGTTCACAACGAAACAAGAAAAAGAAAGATTTTTCTTACAATTCCATATTCTAATGTGATGCACAACACAGGCTTCCCTTTCTGCCTATACAAATAGATGCTACTAACAGCCACAGAAAGTAACTCTGAGCTGATAGGTACTCACTTTCACATCTCAACATCACAAGTACACCCCGATTCAAGCCAGCCTGGCTTTCATTAAAAAAAGGAAAAAGAAAAGAAAAGAAAAAGGAGATGGAGAGGCTGAAGCTTCCCCCTGTTTTAATGAGAAGATGCCATGTAAATCGGCCTCTAAGATACCATGTTCCATGCTCTACCTTGTCACAAGAAGTGAGCTGAAATTAGTATCAGCAAGACGTATTGTTGCATAGTTGTGCCCGTGGATCCTGTAGGTCTCCCCTCATTGTCAAAACAACAGGGGTAACATTCTGATTGCATGGAAATAAGCAGAAAAACTGTGTCCAGATTTTACCCTGGGACAACATAGATGGCCTTATTCCAATTATAGCTGTATACAACTACCTAGCCGCATGCCAGGTCAACGGAGTTGTGCCATGTCAGCAATTTTGGGGGGAAAGATTAGGAAAAAAAATTAATTACCATCTTCATGGAAAACGTTTCAAGAAAAGTGAGCATTTGAGGACAGAATCCCTGAGGATAACAATGGGATAGTTCTCAAAACATCTTAATCCGATATATTCAGATACCCAGACTACCTAAACAGAATTTAGTAAAGTCTGTTGTTTTATATTGACTTCTAAAATAAAGTAATAGGATCAAAACCTAAGAAACGGATTTGTCCTCATTTTGTGACACTCTTCCAAACAAATCTTCTGCCTATGGTATTAACTTTCTTGATATTTTTAGTTAGGTGTCTTCAATGTGAAGGGACCAAAAAACAATGAAAGAGAATATTACAAATATAAAGCTGATTGTAGAATTTTATTTAGGGCAGGAAATGGAAGTAAGGTAATATTATGTCTCAGAAATATATATTCAATGGTTTTTTACCAAAATAAGGATATTTCGTTTGGAGTAAGAAAGGGAGTTAAAATTTTATTTGCAGAGTGAACAGTGTGTTCACCAGCTGAGACAGCGTTTCACCTCCCACTCTAAACTTCCTTCCTTTTGTCAGACTAATTTGTTTTGGTCTGATATTTTCTAACATCAAGTTGAATGTTTTTAGGAAATTTGAGGGAAAATGAGTTTGACTGGTTTTCATTTTTTGTAGCTCTATATGAAAATATGTGATATTTTTCATTCATTTTTGGAAGCATATGTAAGAGTAACAACAGTTATAGGCAGAAGTCTCAAATTCAGTGCAACTATTGATCACATTAGAATAAAACTTATATACAAACTCCGAAAATATCCTTTCAATATTAAAAGCATTCAAACAATAATATTTTTGTTCATCTACAATAGAATTGAATTTACTATGCTTTTTTCTTAAGGTTACTCCAGAATTTGAGACAGAAACAGATTGCAAGAACAAGAAACCAAGGAAATCAGAAAGCTCAAACCAATGACAAATTGTCAAAATTTTAAAAATAAAGAGAAGTGAGAATTTTAAATTGGTTTCTTCTTCTTTATTGGGAGAAAAAATTTGTCTAATATTAATCTACTCTTAAGGCTTAGTACTCCAAGACCCAGTGCCTGGAGGTCAGGGAACTCAGAGTAATGACTTGATGGTTTACCTTAATATTGCCTCTTTAATAGTTTTTATCTCATATTTCCTTTTTATAAATAATATTTCTGGGTTGTTTGGGGGGTTAAGAAGGGAGAAAGGAGCAGATCCTCAACTAGTTTAAAATGTTCCATGTTGATTGTAATGGGAGAGATTTTCAGAAAAAAGGGAAACATGATGTAAAAGCCAAGATCTCTCTGAAAGCAAATGGGAAATAAACTCCCGAAAGCTGTATCACTGTTTGCCTAATATCCTAAACAACTCGTGTTTCCAGTGTCTACGATGGGACTTCCAAACCTTTTGTAGATTTATAGGAGATGTGTGTTGTGGCTTTGTCATGTCAGCCATATATATCTTGCTGTTCTACTGAATAATACTGACTGCCTTAAACATGCTAATAGATCAGATTAAAAGATCAGGATATATTGTACCACTGCATTTATGCCTACATTTGCTCTTCACATTCTTATGAGAAGCAACAGACAAGCACTAATTTCAGCACAAATCCGTACTGTTCCCATGTACCCTGGCTATTAATCCTGGAACTATTTACCATTGAACATAGTGTTCATGTTAGGAAGAACTGCCTGCAGTCCTATTTGGTAGGCTGCATCTCCTGAAGCAAATTATATAATTATTTTTTTTTTAAAAATCAGGGTGAACTAGAAGGTTAGCCTTATTTCTTCCTAGAAATGCTGCGTCTCAGACCCACATGAACTTTTGGCTGTCATGAAATATCTTGACTGCAGGCTATTAGATTGGCCATAGCAATGGACAGTATCTCCTATTTACCTCTGCTTGGTAAAAACTAAACGCTTCCTGCGCCCTTCCAATATAACCTGAGGTCTGAACCAGTTACATGGAGTCAACTACAGAAATTCAGACTACTTTTTTTTGTGACTCCTGGAACATTTTCATTTGTTTTTGTTGGCTCCCTATAACTTGGAACGTGATTTGGTAGGCACTGTACAAAAACATGTGGAGTTCCTGCCCCCAACCTTTTAACATTTAAACCAATAAATCAGGCATAGGTTTGGAGAGGAAAAAAGAACCACAAAATTTATCAAATGCCAAAGTTCATGATTTTAGCAAATGTCAGATCTGGAAATGAAACTAAAGGTTTCACATTCCTAGATGAGAGCCTTTTAGACACCTCTACTCAAAAGCTCTTGTTCCTTTGTTAAATGCTACCAATTAAAAGAGACCACAACTGACTCCTTTTCATGTACACATGAAAACACATTAGTTAACAACCTCTTTGTGTTGCCATTATACATGAAGACGGTTTGTTGCTACAATTATAACCTGAAAGTCAATAAACTATGAGAAAGTCTGATTCATTCTGACATTCTTATTGTAGTAACATAAAAGCCATTAAAAATGTCATGCCACTGCAGAGGTGTCTGTGTCATATTGACACAATGATGTACCTTTATCCACAGTATAAATTTGGTTAGAAGTATTTGTGCAGCATGCAGAAGAAGAAAGGGATAAATATCTGGTGCAGAGATAAAGAACACAGGACTCTGTTCTCTTTGAATTTATAATCACAAAGTGATATATTTCAGCAAACACACTGTTGATGCTTTCTCAGCTGGCTGAAAATGGATTAGAAGGTGAGAATGCATAACTTCTCCATGGTCCATTATTTCTTATTATCATCCAGATGGAGCAAGGCTATTAGAGCACCACTAAAAACTCTAATGAACTGCAATGTTTCAGATTACTAATTCTTCAACAGCATGTTTGTATATCAATAATAGACTGTAAAAACAGCAACAAGAACCTGACTAATTAGGCTAGGTCAAATCTGCTCAGCTCGGCTGCCTCTTCCTCCTATTCTGTGTGTTCATGTGGGTGTTTAGTTCTGATGCAGTTTCCATTAAACATCTTCCAAAGCCTCTAATCACCCCTTACAATACTGCAAACATTTGGAAGTCATTAATGGCTTCTCTCGCTTATAAGAAGCATAAACCATATGAATAATTTTCTTGCTATTCTACCTGTAACGAAGGGAGTTTAAATCTCACTCTTTCCTAAGATGGCTAGAGAGTATTTTAATTGGGAGACCTGCAATATTTATCATTAAGTCCTCCGTTTAGCAAAGCACTTGAGGATTTTATTCATTAATACTCTCTGATACTCTTCGGTTTGGTTTTTTTTTCTTTTAACAGGTTACACAGAAATTTGATTTAAGCTTGTGCTCTCCCAGATTGCTCCTTTAGTAGTTGGTAGAATACATAACACAGCTGCAGTGCTGGGCCTTGCTCTGAAAGTTGGGAATTTTTATTTTGTTTTTTTTAAATGTGCAAAGCTGGCTGTGGGATCTATGAAGTCACTAGCTTCCTAAGTAATCCTGCTCCGAAGTCCATCAACACAGCACAAATAATGTGCACCTGTTATGATCCCTGAAAAATATTAAGGAAGTTCTGCCAATGAAGATTTATTATTTTGAAATGAAGACTACTGCTTCAGATAAATCTATTTCTGCCACTTAAAATCCCATCTAACAGCCCATGCTACTCCTCGACCTCCCAGAAAAGACAGCAGAGCACCTTTGACATGGGTGCAACCATGGGCACCCGCCTGCTCCCACTTGAGGAACAGAAAGCGGACAAGGATCTCAGTGGCACGAACCACATCAGCTCCTGCAAGGTCGCACAGACACCTGCAGGCTCACCTGTGTTTCGCTTCTCAGCAAGACCAGCTTTCAGCCCCTGCTGCAACTGAAATATGTGTGATAGGGCTCAGCTCACCATAACACACACACAAGCACACACAGAGTCTCTTGCATGTCACTAAACAGACCTCTCTGCTAAAATGATCTCATGTGTTGTGAAAGGGTAGGTTGGCAAAGGACCTCTACGGGTTGTGATGGCACCACCGGTGTTGCAGGCATCTCACACACTTGCTTTCCCCTTCTCCTCCTTCACTTCATTTATCTTCAGGCAAGGAGATTTGATTACAGTCTCCTTCTTGCATGACCTATCCTCACCCACATTTAATCATTTCAGACTTATACCCTCCAGCCTTTTCAATATTTTCTGATACAGCACTGCTGCCAATGGCTTTTTTCTGAACCTCTTTCTTTACCTCATTGACTTGCTTTTTTTTCCTTTCAAGTGCTAGAAAGATTGTGTTTTATTAACTAGAGAGTTACATTTCCTTTAGGTAAGGTGGACTATCAATTTGGGCAGGAAATGTCTGCATTAATGAGGCACAGTAGTAACCTTCTTTATGCCTCAATTTCCTATTCAAAACAATGGAGTGGAAGCATCCATCAAATTTCATGCTTTAAAATGTTTCTGGTCAAGGGGGAAGAAAAAGGGCAAATGAAGCTAGTCTTTTCATGATGCGAAGGAATGACAGCTTGTCCCATGTCTTTACCAAACAGGTGATCATTCAAACACGTGTAAAAAAAAATTTCCATACATGGGACCTCACTGAAATGGATGGCAAGGTTTTATACTACACCTATGTGAATTTTAGGCATGAGTCCTAGTGACCTTCAAATGAGACTTACCCTCCTAACTCCCTCTTGACTCTATTTGGAAGATCCACCCATAAACCTTAAATGTCAGAAATGTTCCTTTCATTATGGCTTGCTGCCAGAAAAACACTTAAAGGTAAGCTCAGATTAAACAACGAGGTCAGTGGGACTATCTGAGTGCTTAAAACACACCGTATGTTCAAGGTCCCAGTTCAGGAAGGACCGAAGGACATGATTAAATGCTTTTAAAAAACAGGTAAGAATTCATCACAGGTCACTCTGCCCTCCTAGCCTTTAACCTAACATCATTTGATCACGTATGAGGCAAGAGAGATGAGGCAACACCCCATCCAAAGGCAGATAATGTTTGCCTGTGTGACACTGATGACGCTTTCAGGCTGTTTGACCTGGCCAATACATTGTAAGAATTACAATTTTTCCCTAGCTGCTACCATTACTGTTGGCACGTGCACTCATGCCAACACAAACACAAATTTCGAAGGGACATGGATATGACAGTTACTTCCAGCGTTCCAGCTTCAGGAAAGATCCAATTTAAGGGTCTTTTAGCTCAAAACTGACCATCTTCCGCTGAGGAAAATCTGACACAGAACTCAACACGATGCCATTTCAGTAGTGCTGGGCTTTTTTCTGCAGAGGAATTCAGCCTCCAAGCCACCTCTAATTGTCACATCACCATGTAGAAATCAATGGCAGATATTTATAACCCCTTTTCCATCATCTCCATCCTATTTCAGTTCTGATTATGTTTCACAATAGAGCTTTGAAATATGCTTTAGAAGAAATTAAATATTCTGCTCTATTAGAAAATCTTCATGTTGTTATGCAACCAAAATGTAGACAAAATAAAAGCTTATTAATCTTTCAGCTTTTAAAAAATATCTTTTTCTCTCTGCTGGCCTTCTTCCTTTTGCCTGCTTCCTTAGTTTCCCCTGGAAAAAGACAGAAATTATTGAAAGTGAGAAAAGTGCCTCAAAATCTCTCTTTTTTCTCCATCTTTAAGGAAGATTCTACTTCTATCCTTCTACTATTCTTCCAGTGGGTAATACCAAAAGTCATGGAATTTTTTATAAAATATATTTTAAAGGAATAAAGACAGTAAAAAAGAGGGGGGAAATAAAATGAATGTTTTCTCTTTCTTTAGTGTAAGTCTTTATTTTCGTAATGAAAAAGTCCTGATGAAAACACCGAGGTGAGAACGCTTAGCTGAGAACTATATTTCAGTAACAAAACTTTTAAAGACAGAAAAAGTCAAACTTCTCTACTGAAATTAATTTCCCTCTGTTTCCTGCAGATGAACTTGATTCAGACTCACAGTGAGAACCGGTTCTTCTTCCATAAATAACTGAATCAAGATTTGTCATCTCCAAACAATGCCTTCCAAATATGTTATGAACACTACCTTGCAGCCCTTGTACTTGAGACAAAATCCCACTAAAGCTGTTTTAGCATTGGACACCCCCATCATTTCTCAATGCCTCGCATGATTTGGATGACAACAGCATTTCCACAGGGATCTGAACTTCCCCAGGATGAGTGTACCCCAGTGCATACATGCACATTTTACAGCTCAAATACAAAGTGATACACAGTGAATATGCAGTGCAAACATGCAGCCACTACATCACAGACTATAAAGCATCACTAAATGTTAAAGGATGGTCAACCATCTAAAGAAAGCGGGGTGTGCTAGCTTTGCCTTGCTTAACACATAACAGAGATTTTTCAGCTGTACCTTACTCTCCCTGCAACATCAGAGATGTAGGTTTGGGAGTGACCTCAAGGGCTGCCTGGTCCAATTGCCATACTGAGGCAGGCGCAAGAATACCTGGCTCAAGCATGGCAGGTACTCATTGATGAAGTGGAGTCTACCAAATCTGGTGGTGGCTTTGCCCATGGTCTGCATCCACCCAGAGCTGAAAAGTTTTGGTAGACTGATGGTGGAAACCCTTGTTTCCGATATCAGTCTTTCATTCCCCCCTAACTGACCTCATTGCCTTTCAGAAAACACAGAGGGCCTTTCAAGCACACTCTTACCATGGTAGAAGTCAATCTTCATGTTCCCCTTCAGCTTCCATCAGCTTAAACCAAAGATACATCCTCCAACCGTTCCCCAGAGATCCTGTCTTGTTACAGATTTTTACTGATCTTCTCTCCCTCCAGCTGGTCTACAGCTTTCTTAAAGCCCTGTATCAAAAAAAAAAACCTAACCAAAACCCAACCCAAAATCAAAAAAACAAAACCACCCCAAAAAAACCCAAACCAAAGTCTCACCAGCCCTAATCCCAGCAGAATGCCTTCTTCAGCTTGCCTGTGACATTGCTCATGATATTTTCCAGAGTGAGATTTACAGGTTTTAGCCCATTGTTGCACTGCATTCAGTCTGCAGTTGCCTATCGCTTTTCCCCTACATTTTCCTTCAACATCCTTTCCAGCCTCACAGCAGCAGAGCCAGTTATTCCCTACACTGCGCTTATGCATTTGATTTGCCCTCTTTACACATGGTGCATTGCACTTGCCTTTGTTGACATTCACCTTGCTGATTTCAGGCCACCTTTCCAATTTATCGGGATCATTATAGATTCTGATGCTGTCACCTAAACCACTTGCAACCCTTCCCATAATTCTCCCGATGCACTCTCTGTTCTGTCACTCAACTCTGCTAATGAAAGTGTTGAATAAAATCACACGCGGGTCAAAGACTTCCCTGGCAATTCCCTCCAGGTTTGACAGTGAAGCCCTTGATTACTTTTTCAGAGAGAGATTTTTCAGTCAGTTATTGCTGACTTTGTTATGACTGTGTTGAGATCATCTTTCACTCATTTGCTATGAGACCACTATGTAGAAAAGTGTCAGAAGCCTCTTAAAAAGTTCAGATATATCGTATCTATTAAATTCCCCTTATTCACTAGGCAGTTATCTTGTCAAAGAGAGAAATCAGATTAATTTGCCATGAACTCATCTTGACAAATTCATGCTGGCTGCTGGCCAGTGGAAGAAAACTAGTTTTAATCATTCATGACCAAAATATTCCTGCTGAAGCACAACTGGATTTTTTTTTTGACTCAGCACTGGCAGGGATGCACAGCAGGTACCCAGGGGAAAGATGACATTTTGGATGCTATCCTGTCCTTCCTCCAGACTGAAGGGAAAGGAGTAAAGCTCTTTAAGGAGGAACCTGCAGTCATACTCCCACACCGGGTATGCTTCCACCAGCAGAAATTTTTTCCTGATTCTACCAAGGTTCTTGCAGAAAATGCTGCAGGAAGGATGAATGAAGATGAGAGACGTGAAGGCTCAGTTCTCACTGCTCTCAGTATTTTCAAGGGGAACATAACACTGTACTACTTCGGACCTACAGAAATGAAGCAGTGAGAAACCAAGAACTAGTATCTGTCATCTTTTGTCCAATTATTTGATATCTCTTAGTACCACAGGGAGTAGTGCAATAATGAAACCTCCCAGAGATTTGGGCTTTTTATTTCTTTTACAAAAACAACACAAAAAACCCAACTCTATCAGCCTCTCTGGATGTGCAACGATGTCACACAGTTCTTCAGTTCTGAAATTCAACCTAACAAAACTTAGGCAAAGAAACCTCTTGACTGACCTGAAAAAATTTTAAGGCCTGATTCACTGGTATGGGTCAATATTTTTACAGTGGGACACTTCCTAAAACAACCTGTCTCCTCACTCTACTGCCCACCCTAGAAATTTTCCATATACTCTGGTTGATAAACCATAGCACCTGCCTGCAAGTAAAGCTAGGCCAATATTAAGGAGATTTAACAGAAAATGCCTGTTTTCCACTGAAAAGCAGTGCCCACTGAGGACCACAGCTCCACTGAAATCAGGCAGGATCTACCTGGGTAGCTAGCCTGACTTACTTGGGCAACCCTCCCTTTTGAACGCCAGCCACACACAGGTATTATCTCATGAGTATTCAAAATCAAGCCCTGCACATTTCCAAGGATCTCTGTGCGGACACAGGCCTAGATCACTCACTTGGCTTTCTGAAACTTCAGAACAGAAAAACACAAACAATCTCCCTAGCCCCTTCCGTCCAAGTGGTATAATACCTTGGGGGTTACCTTTTACCTAAGATTTGTTTATCCCTCTAGCACAATATGCTATAAAGCTGTGCTGTGTGAGCTAGTTGGATATATTTGCTGATGCTAGTTGGATTAATTAAAACTTTTTGCTTCCTGAGAGGTACAGATGTTATGAGTAATCTGGGACAACCGGATAATCCCTCTGGGAGCATCTCAGGTGGTTGCTTGCAACGTCTGTGAGCAAGAGCACTGTGTAAAGGTTGATTTTCCACATTTATGTATCATCTCTTTAATAGCAATTTTCAGTTGTTTTAAATCACATAGCTCAATAGCATGAAATAACATTTCTTTCTTCATTCTTACCTCTCCCACACACTGCCCCATCTCTCTTGATACCATAAATTCATTTAAACATATCAAGCCAATGATAATAAAAGTAAAGCTTACATAAACACATGCTAGCTATAACCTTGCAAAAAAAAAATCCCATAAAGCTTCCCAAGGAGGCTGTTTCACAGCTTTAAAGCTCTTCATATAAAGACACATGTTTTTGCTATAAACTAGAAACTAAACATCTAAAAATCTACTGCCATGTCAGAGTTAAAGCGAAACAGGGTGCATATGCCCCCCATGGTACTTCTGCCAATTACCCTTGTTGTACCCACCCCAATCTCACTCTTAGGCTGAAGTTTCACTAAAAAGTGGATGATGCTAGATATTTTACTCCCTAAGAGTAACTTGTTTTTTCACTGTAGGCTACTGATACATTTATACTCTAAGCCTTTTCCATGCAGCTGTTCAGAGACTATTAGGATTGCCAAGCTCGGCTGCTGAACTGAGACCAATACCCTGCCTGGAAACAATTCATCGGCTCCAGCTCTGAGACGTAACTGAGATTGCCAATAATTAAAAGATATCACAGAAACATTTTTATACCCTTGCTTTGTAGAGCTGATAGCACTTGGACTACAGTTCAGCAGTCCAAAAGTGACAAAATGCTTTTTCAATGGCAATCAGAAGGGGAAATTTCCACCTGCAAGGCAACTTCATGTAACTTTCTGTGTCACTTCCTTCTGTTTGCACTGATGGGTAAACATGAATAAACAGTTTTACTCTTTCCTGATTTGGATGTTAAAGAATTTGTGACCTTTCTCCTTGCCTCATCTGAAATACTAAACTAATAAATTTTTCGCCAGTTTCACTTATAACTTGTATCACTTAGTTGTGCAGAAATCTTTACCCCTAGTCTTCTGGGTGTCCTGTCGCCTTTAGAGAACTTTCTTCAAACTCTGAAATACCAAGATATGCTCACTTTAAAGACAAGGGGTAGGGGTGATGCACAGCTTTACTTCTGATATTTCATCTAGTGGGATATTGGTGCGAGGCCAAATGCCAACCCGCCCAGAGCAAGACAGCTAGAAATACACCCAAATCAGCCCTTATGGGAAAACCTTTGCACCCTGCCTCAATGTTTAAAACCACTCTGGGTCAAGCAGTTCTTTACTTCAAGGCAGTCCCCATATCAACACCTCCTCCTCCATTAGCTCTAGATCTCTTGGAAGGCAATTAGAAACTAATGATCTCCTCCAGACAATCTCCACGGGCCCTAAATAAAATGCTCTGTCTTTAAGACATAGTTATTAATGCACAGCTGAGTGTGCAGCCTTTCCAGGTGGATGCATGCTTCTGCAGAGGAGCAGGAGGGAAGCAGTTCCGCACAGAAAAGCTCCTAGTTCGGAAGCATTCTCGTGCCCTCCTCTCAGTCACCTTGATCAGGGCAGTTTTGCCAAACTATGTGGTAGAATCACATTACACAATGGTCTTCTAATCACATCGTACATGGTCTTCTAAGACATGGTCTCCTAAGACCATGAAGAAGTGAGAAGCTCCTTCACTGGGCCAAATTTTGTAGGACATTCAAAACTTTGCCAACTCCAACCTGGCAATAACCTGCAAGTGATCCCTCCAGGGGGTGCAGGCTCTCCAGCCACTCCAGATCTATTGCTCTGGAAGCATCCTGCACCCCACCTGCCAAACGCAGTTTAGGGATTACATCTGTACATAGCTGAAGCAATTAAGAGCTCGCTAGCAGGGCCATGCTCCTGTTCAAAGAGGTATGTTTCCCTCACTGGTCCACATTTCAAGAAACTGTAAGGAGCAGTGCAAAAACTGGCACAAGTCCTCTACTGCTGAACAGGTCAAAGCTTCTGTGGCTCGTGGATGGGTGGTGCAGAGCCATGTCCCTCCCATATCCCACATCTCTGCAGGACAGAAAATGCCCTTACACAGGAGTGACTCTTGTAGGACACCCTTAGAGCAGAGCTGGATTTCAATCATAGTTAAACACTCAAGCCTATGAATTCCTACAGATGTAAAGCCTTCTCACATTACTATCTGTTGCTGTGAAAAATACGATTTAATCTATGTTACTGGCAATGATTTTTGCTAGAAGGTGCTATTTTACACATACATTTTCCTCAGGATCAAAAATTAAATCCTATGGACTCTCGGGATTGCTTGTCTGGAAGTCTGCCAGACAAGCGCTTTCCTACAATTATACACTGTTGTGTCAGTGCGTGGGCTTAGCCATTGCTTAACAAATTTACTAGATAAGCCTCCATGATTCATACAAACAGCACTCAAGTGGCTAACTACCATATATTGGCAGGGAACTGACGAACTGTACTTGAACAATGAAAGAATGCACTTGAATAATGAATTAGGTTTTGGCAGATCAATGGAGAGATGACTGACAGTCCATGACAGTCCATGTCACAACTCCAAAACAAGAGCTGAGCAGCAGCAAGGGGGGAATGCCACAAGCAACCAGCAGCCTTTCAGCATCATTCACCCAGTATGGGAGGTTTTAGAGAGCATCTCACCCATTCTCAATAGGAAAGAGCATGTCCTATTCCCCCTGTTTAGTAAAATTAAAAGCAGAGCAGGGTATCAAGAGGAACCCACCCACACTCTCCTTCATCAACTCTCCCCTGAACAATAACAACTTGGGGTCAAAGTGACAGCAATCACGTCTGTTTTCTTTTCCAACATGCAAATCATCATCCTGGGTATTTTTAAGATGAAAACAAGAAGCCAGCATTTCAAGCCATGAAATTAGAAACTGACTTTTAGAAAGAGCTCTCTAGAAATTGCTCCAATAGCTGGCAGAAATTACTAATTTTCCAGAGAAGGTATCCTGTACAATCACCACAACAAATTCTGCTGCTCATACACAAAAACAATTTGAATTCACAAGCCTGTCTTTGCCATAATTTAAAACCAGTCATTGAAAAAAAGTATCTCCCCCACAAACACCTCCCAATAAATCTGGAAGTAAATAGAAGCCAAAGCAAGCTATGTATATATATGAGATATAAGTAGCTCCCTAAAGCAAGAACAACAAAACACCCTTTTTCAGCTCTTCTGGGGACTGTTGGATGACTATGCAATTCTTCTGGGACTTTCACATCCTGAGGAACAGTGAAGCATTCAACATTCATTGACACTCCTGCCTTCAATATCTTGTTCTGAGCTTCCCTTGCTGCAAGGATCATCAGAGCGTTTCAGTGGCCAGTGGAATATGCTGGATTCCTGTTATTGCTTAGATGAAGTTGTGCTGGGTTGGGCCCACTCACCTGGACAAGTAAACTCACGTAAATGCCATATTTCTGGAGCTAGACTGACTCTGCAATCTATTCTATGTCATTCAGAGCAATTTCATCGCTGCACAGAATCGGTTGTATCAGAGACCTTTGAGCTGCAAGCTGGGAAGCTGGCCACTTTTCTCCCTGTGGAAGCACAGGAGAAAAGAAGGCATATGGCAGCACACAAACTCCTGTCGGTCAAACATGGACACTTGTTTCTTCAGAAAACTCCATCTCTCCTGAATTCTACAACCTGCTTTGCCCTGCCATATTGCCACCTTCCCCAAAATGCCTTTTTCCTTTTACATACTTTCTGCTCAAGTCCTGGCTGTGCTGAGTTGCAAGATAGTAATGGTGTACAAACCAAAAGTATCTTTCTGGCTTCTTAATACGCTCCTTTTTGTGAAAGGCACAAAACCAATTAGTTTTACATCTACATACATGGCTGTGCTGCAGAAGCCTAAAACCTGCCAGTGGACTGAGCTAGAGCAACATGCAGCAGCAGAGTTTCTTGCTAGAGGCAGTGAGCTGACAGGTGATAATGGGAGGTTTACAAGAAAGGTCCTTCCTGAATGACAAATGATTCCTGGCCCGTTCTAAGGATCTGATGGACCCACCTATTTGTTCTGTTCTGTGCTGAGAGGGGATGAAATTACCTATATCAACACAAAAAGAGCTAAAAAAAATCGTATTTTCAATGCATATTCAGCAACTCTCGGCAGCAAATGCAGAATAGGTATTTAAACAATAACCCTGGTAAAAAACTTTCTCCCTTGTCATAGGATGATTTATATTTGCTATCTTTAGCTCTTCAAGTGTCAAGAAGCAACAGAAAAAATATTGCTGAGCGGCACTGGACGCCCAGAAAAAGCAAGTGAGGCAAAAGAAATCTGAAGTAAGCTCCACAAGGTGAGGTTAAGTTATTCAAAGCTCTCTTTCCTGCAAGACAGGTGATGTATTTCAGTCTAAATATCCCACCTGATTCTGTCCTCAGTGAACAACCAAGTGACAAACTGCCAATCAAACTGAAAAGAATCCCCATTCATCTCGGTTTCCCCCGCAACTGCCCCTCACTGAGCAATGCTTTATCAGCAGCTACAGAATCTTAATTTGGCTATTTTTAACAAGTACACCATTTTGCAATCCTGCCCACCAGAAGGATTTGCAAATCTCTCTAAATAGTCCTCCCAGGTCCTGATAACTTTGCCAGCATGAATAGGAAACTTCAGGCTTGCAGAACAAGCCGCTGCGAGCTGACAATGCAGTGAAGATTTTCTTTCGTATCTGAAGTTGGCATGAGTAGGCAGCTGGGTTTGTGATGAATTACCATCTCCGATTCCAGTGCTAAGTTTAAGACATTTATTTGGCACAGTCTGTTAGAAAAGGTGCTGCCAATATCAACTATTGGTATTAGCAAACTTCTTCAGCAAAACTACCAAAGGTATTTCACAGTCTCTGCTTATAACAGGAGTCAGTTCAGGGATCAGAGTTTTTTTATTGATTGAACTGTAATTGAATTTTGCTGAATGTTTTTCTCAAAACACTGAAAAGAAAAACTGAAACATCTTGTTTTGAAAACAACTCAAATAATTTTCAGTTCTTAGTTACACGTTTCCTTGGGACCAAGCTTGCTTTTCCCAAGCTCACTGGCCACTTTGCCCGAGAAATTGCATTTTCCACCAGCTATTTGTTGTTACTTCATGTCCTATTTTGCTGTTCTGACTGTCATGTTTTCAGCAGCTGGCACTGCATAGCATGTTTATACAACCCTGCAGGTCTGATCTCTTTGCAGAAATATTGCAAGTATAAAGGCCATGACCAGTATCTATTTGGAAGCTGGCATATTTTCTAACCAGTATTCGACCAATCAAGCAACTCCTTCAGATTCAGGAGCCGCATTCATACTGATGTGCATGAATTGAAAATCTTCAAATCGTCATTGATATGTTTGCAAAAGATTCAACCATTTGATCATAACTGAGCATTTTTACACCTACAAATAATCTAAAAAGAAGGTTTCTACTGTCTGGAGCCTTCCTGCATGCCACAGTGCTCTTCCCCTGACTCACAAAATAAGCCACATTTATTTCGATGGCATTATTTTTATGCAACAAGCAACTAACTGTCTTTTTGCCATGCTTCTTGAATTTCAGATTCTACTTTTGACTTTGCCCAAAAGCCTATGAATCTACGCATGGTTTTACAACTACTAAGCTTACAGGTACCACTTCTAAATTTGACATGTACATTTAATAATTTTGTAGGTAACACAAAAACTATTAAAATCAGCCAGTGTCACATACATAGGTTGCTGTAAATGCCAACTTTGATACTGCTACGTGTATTCCCTGTCTTTAACGTGATTCTGAGGTGAAAAAGCAAGAATACAGTCCACCTAAAACAAATACAAAGCAGGTTACAAGCTCCAATTCCTTTCCACTTCCTGGGGCCATGTATCTATTTTTTATTACTATTATTAATATTATTATTATGTACATTTTTACACTCTCACCCCACCCTGAACCATTTACCATGGCTGCTTAGTTTCTTCTGCAGAACCCCCTCTGCAGGGCAACAGAAATCCCCACAAAAGACAAAGGGAGTAAATATTACAATATTTAAAATGTCCTACATACACTTTATACTCCAAATCCCCAGCCTTCTGTAAATACCACAAAGCAGTTTCAACAAATGACTAATCAGCACCTATAGGTTTTCTATGGCCTAGCTGCAATAGCTCATTAATGCTCTACCGTGGGGATTTGCTTTTTATGGACTTCAGAATGTTTTGAAACACATCAACCCATCATGTAAAGATTCTGTTCAGCAGAAATTTCATTGCACCACGCTGTAAGCAGAGTCCTAAAACTGCAACCTCTCATTTTAAAAAGCATTTAAAAATCTCCAAACAAATGGCTTTAATCTTCTAAAGATCTAGAAAGACTGTAGCAAGAAAACTTCCTTTCTATAGTTCAGTATTTCTCTGAGATGAGCTCAAAGTGTTAGCTAAGATAATTATCAGAGAGATTATGCAGATCTTGTTTTCAAAAGGTTTTGTGTGCTCTCTTGTTACATAATTGCTCAGTGTTTGTATGGAGCTCAGAAAATAGAAACCATCAGAGAAATACCAAGAATTATTTATTTAACAGAAAAAATAATTCTCCCAAATGATATTAAAATCTTTCAGCAGTCTTTACTGTACTTTGAAGATTTGTTAACCTGGAGAGCTGCTCCGTGATCTAACCTTGGCAGCACATGAAATGAGAAATGTGCCTTACCACTATTGTTTTTACATTATTTCAGCAGAGGTGTGAAACAGCAGGAAGCAGAGAAAAGGTGCAGTATAGTATCTTATGATTTCCTTCACTTCCAGCTTTGCCGGTGACAAAGATCGCCACATTCAGGAGATAAAATCAGCAGTTGTTGTAAGTCAAACCAGTGTCAAAACAGACACAATCACTTTATGGAATCACTAAACGTTCCAAGAATTGGCTAAAACAACTTCAAACGTTTCCAAGGCTGTGGGAGTTTATAAGCAGAACCCAGACTACCTGAATTTGAATATACATTGTAACTTTTAACCAAATGCCAGTCAAGACCTTTCAAACACCATCAAAGCCACATCTAAAGTGTAAAGAAGAGGCCCTGAACTCAATATAAAATTGTCATCGGGCACACATACATGTAGTAAACTTAGTCTCAAAAATAATTTAAAAGTTAGAGCCACTACACAATTTCAATTCTTGTCTTCGATAATTCCATGTCATGATTATTTACAGGTCCTTCAGATTTTTTAGGATGTCAAGAAAGCTTACAGTAAGTGTGCTATGCAACCGTCCTACCAGCTATAGAACCACCTTTTCCTTAAACACAATAAAATCAAATTCTACTTACAGCCAACCATCATCATGGCCACCGAAAAAATCTTCTCTCCATCAGTGGTTGGTGCTATGTTTCCAAATCCTATTGTTGTAAGGCTTGTCATGGTAAAGTAGAGAGAGGATATGTACAAGGAGTCTTTACTGGGTCCTCCTTCCCACTGCCCTGATCCAGTGGTGTTGTATCGATATGGTGTCCCGATACTCAGCGCCAATTGGTAGAGCCAGCTATCTGTTTTGATTGTATTAGTGACTTCATCTATAACTTCGTAGTCCCCAATGCTGTACCATATGCAGGCTAGCCAGTGGGCCACCAGTCCAAACACGCACACCAACAGTACCAGTACAGCAGCACCATATTCCAGGTAATGGTCCAACTTCCTGGCAACTCGACCAAGTCGTAGAAGACGCACCACTTTTAGAGAACTGAAGAGGCTACTGATCCCCTAGAAAAGAATAAAAATCATTATTTCATCTGAAATATCCTGCTTGTTAACACAGAATGCTGTACAGCGATTCCTGCATCTGCTTTAAATCTCTCTATACAATTTTTTCATGCCGCAGATGACAGAATACAAGATCAAACCCTCCTCCCCCTCCAGTACTTTTGTCCTCATCAGGGTAAATCAAGTTTGGCACTCATTAGGTGGATAAATTACTTCATTCAAGCTCAGTCTTTCCAAATAACAGAAGAGTTCTGTGGAATCCGAAGTGAGAAATGGCATGTTTATTACAAAAAGGAGTGATTCGATACTTTGCCAGTTTGAAGGAAACAGGGGACGCTGCATTGACCTCAAGGAGGTCAAATGCGGTGGAAGAGCTGTCACGGATGGAACTACACCATCCAAGTGGAGTCTTCTTGAAGCTTCTCAGAGAACAGTATTCTTTTAAATCAAAGCAGACGATTGCTATTCTGGCCAAAATTGGGGTTCACCTACTTCAGCAACACTCAGCATTAACAGGTGCTCAAGAGAAATGTTGGAGAGTAATTGGAATGGGTAACTACAGAAAAATCTGCCTTTTGTTCCTCTCGCCCACCAGCAAGTAGCTGGATAACTTCCCCTAGTCCGTCAGTCTCCTCCTCATATTTTATCCTTCACCGCAGCTAATATAATTCTGGATATTTTGTTATTTATAAGAAGTCTCACTGACTGAACATGGAACTAACAACTGTGGGCACATCACCCTTCCAAGTGAGGGTAATACGTAGCACAAGGCACTGGCAAGAAAACCACATGCCTTTGCACAAAGGGTTAATTTCCTTTCCGATCAACAGACATTGCAGATGTTTTTCTAAAGCAGATGTTTGTGCAGTGTATTTTTTCACACAAGACAAATGAAGTACAAATGGAAGGACAAATATTTAGGGAATAGAAGAACAGGGACCATCACAAAGTTAATAGAAGCATCTGAGAGGGAACAAGAAACGTGTATGTCCTCCTCAATGCACGAATGGTTTGCAACGTATTTTAATAAGACTTTATAGATGCAGAAAGAGAAGAAAAATATGTTCCTGATGTATTGCAATCCCATGATATACCTAACTTAAGCATTAAATTAATTAGTGGCTCAAAATAGAAGGTTTGTAAAGGAAGGCTTCTAAAATAAAACATTCAGAAGCTGAAGACATTTAATTTAAAGTAGAAATTAAGACACAGAAAGCAATGAGGCAAACATTCCTAGTTACTGTGCCAAGATTAAATTGCCCTCTTCTGTGCATCATTATCAAATCAGTCTAGTCAAAACACTAGCTAATTATATTATCAAACAGTAAAAGACTGGTGCTTCTGGAGTTTTCCATACCAGAAAAACATTAATCTCTTTTGCACCTCTGTTTCTTTTCACAACTAACGTTTGAAGAGTAACATACATCTGATATTTCTAGATGTAATCTGTTCAGCAAACTTCTTGTATGCTGTTCAAATCCTGTTGGAATTTGTTTCAGATCCCCAAATCCTTAATAAATTGAAGTTCTATATTTGCATTCAAGCTCTCATGATGACTAATACCATGGAGGGAAGTGGAATTTTACCATTTTGATTTCTGTATTGTGCATTTACAGGAGGCACATATCTAGTTTATCATTCTTACTTCTATCTAAATATATAACTACTTATTTGCTTTGGGATATATGTCTGTGAGGCACTCCGAACAGCCAGCTTGTCCAATAAACTGGGAAGTCCCTTGCAACATTCATTACACGACAGACTGGGGCCAATGGGCTGAATGACAGTCACAGCCCACAGAAACAATATCTACATTAAAAAAGAAAACTACAGAGTAGTTTAATAGTGTGATTCACAAAACTAATCTGCAGTGTGTTTCAGTGAATTCACCCTGATTCTGAAAGTTTACAACTTGCTGTGAAATCAGAGGGAGAAAACAGCAGGGTGTTCTTCTGTAGGATCGGGTTCTATTGCGTTGGTCAAGGAGATATGCATTATTTCCATTTTACCTACAGAGTCACCATTCATTACCAAGATTACAGAAGGAGCTAACGACCTGGAATCTAAACTTGGGAGCCCCCTTTTGCACCCAGTAGTTTCAAGTTCATCCCAGTGGCAAGGCTTACACTGCACTTTCTACTGCACAAACCCAAACTGAGCGTCACCCTTGATTAGGAGAGTTTACAGTCTGACACTCCATCCTCCATCCATATTACATATGGATCCATATTACATATACATGGCACTCACAACAACCCCATGCAATGCTACAGGTTTGGGGATGAGTGGCTGGAAAGATGCCTGGAGCAAAAGGACCTGGAAGTATTGGTTGACAGCCGGCTGAACATGAGCCAGCAGTGTGCCCAGGTGGCCAAGAAGGCCAACAGCATCCTGGCTTGTATCAGTAATAGCGAGGCCAGCAGGAGCAGGGCAGTGATCATGCCCCTGTACCCAGCACTGGTGAAGCTGCACCTCAAAGGGTGTGTTCTCTCACTGCAAGAAAGACATTGAAGTGCTGGAGTGTGTCCAAAGAAGGGCAACAGAGATGGGTCTAGAGTGTGTGATGAGGAGCAGCTGAGAGATCTGGGGTTGTTCAGCCTGGAGAAGAGGAATCTGAGGGGAGATCTTATTACTCTCTACAACTACCTGAAAGGAGGTTGTGGTGAGGTGGGTGTTGGTCTCCTCTCCCAAGAGACAAGTGATAGGACAAGAGGAGATGGCCTCAGGTTGCACCAGAGGAGGTTTAGATTGGATATTATGAAAAACTTCTTCACCAAAAGGGTTGTCAAGCATTGGAACAGGCTGCCCAGGGAGGTGGTTGAGTCGCCACCCCGGAGGTATTTAAAAGATGTGTAGATGTGGTGCTTAGGGATATGGTTTGGTGATGGGCTTGGCACTATTAGGCTTACGGTTGGACTTGACAATCTTAAGGATTTTTCCAACCTAAACGATTCTATGATTCTACACCTTCTCTCTCTAAGTTATGTGGACAGTTTAGCAGTTGTACAACTAACAAAAATAGCACACTCATTTCAAAGTCTGGTAGAAAGTTTGTGCTGTGATTATTTTTTCTTCCTAAGCACAGATATCAATCACATCTCTCATGTATAAACCAAAGAGAAATGTTCCATTTTAGCTGACATTGGAATGTATTCTTTCCAAAGAGTAATTCATTTCAGTAAGTTTTACTGTAAGTCTTAAAACCAGTTCAGTCTGACCCACTACTTTAAGACCAAAAAAATCAGAGATATATTTATTGAGCATTCACAGTTCACTTCTAATCTTGCAAAATATAAACACTACCTAGGGAAGAGCAATTATGCACATACTAAATGACCATGTGACGCATCATACTGTTTAAGTACTGGGTTGGGTCAAGCAGGTACGTTTATACTTTAAAAAAATGCCTGTCAATAAATGCACAATTGTTAATACACAAAGCTCTGCCTAAGATCCAATAATGATTTTTTTGGTGGAAATTATGTGAAAGACTAACTCCCTTAAATTAAGTTTAGGAAATTAAGAAATTCAGTGTTCTAAACTGAAAAGAAAAATTAAATCAAAGGCAGTCAGCAATCAGTTAACTGTATTTATGCTCCATAATGAATATTTTGGAAACCCCTCTACTAAAGGATGAGCATCTGCTTTAACTGAAGTAACCTCAGCACTCAAGGTTGTAAACTCAATCTTGAATGGAGTATGTAATCCCATTTGGCACTAGCATTGTGTAAATAATGCATGTTTGGTAGTGAAGATCCAACCTCCTGGGAGGAGCATTTGTCAGTTATTGCCGTGTTTAGTCAACTGGGCCAATTGTCTTCTATATCTGCTGGTCTATGTTCTCTGACTGAGAGTATCTTGCTATGCTATGAACCATCCAGTCCTGCCCCTTGAGGTTTTGACTAATGTCTTACATTCAGCATGCTCATCTTCAATCATTCAGCTGTAGAAATTTTTTAACTGGAAACCACCTACTCCAGAATTGCATTTTGTCAAGTTTGGAACCAAATGCCTACCCGAAACACATCATCGACTTAAGCATTACAGGTGTGAGTCACAGGAGATTTTCCGAGTGACTTCTAAGGCCATTGGATCAGGAGAGGCTCTGAACCAGCCCCTTCTGTACTACCGTTTCTATTTAGCAGACAGCTGAAGCCACCACAAAGGATGCAGACAATGTCAATTTTATCCAGAAAGACATTTTTGAGGAATGGATGTTCAACTTTCGAATTAAATTAGCCATTAATGATTAAACAAAGCCCAAGTTTATTGACATAAGCACCTTGCAAAGTCTGTGTTCTCAAATTCTCTTGATATACTAAGAAAGGAAATTCAGTTTGATAGTGGAGGCACAAGTGATGACAGCACTCAGTCAGAAATGCAGAGCAACCACACCTTCCTATTAAAATTACCTGAATCTTGCCATTTCAGATCCTAGATGTTACCACATTGTCAAACTTCAGTCTTCCAGGATGAAAGAAGTGTCTAAGCTGTGTGTCTGATTAAACTTTTCTGACCACAAGGCTGACAAAGATGTTTTCTGCAATTGCAATACGCACCGTGGGAACAGGCCTCTGCACCTCAAGCAGGAACAGGGAGCTAAGTTCTCTTGCACGTAAGGAATCCCTGATCAGCCAGGCAATAGGAAGGATGAAGCTGTCAAAGTCATGTTATACAGGGGCTGAGAGCCAAGCATGCAAGAGGATAAAGGGAACATTGTCACCGAAGGAAAATGAGGGTTAACAAATGCAGGAAATCATTCAAGTTAGTATGAGTGCCAGAGATGTCCTCCAAAGCCAGGAGCGAGAAAGTGGAGTCTGTTCTACACTAAAGGAGCAACAGAATAGCAGAGCTGTATCTTTGTAAAAGATGTAAAAGATTTACTCAGCTGGTTATTTGCTAATCTAATAAGTCTTTTCTGCAGAAGGACATTATTGCATAAAGGTTTTAAAAAGTAAAATAAAAACAAAACCAGCCATAGTTTCTACCATCTAAATATACTAAGATCTGCTTAAGCCTCAAAATTAAATCCCAGTATGCTGAAATTGTAAATTCATGCATAATTTTTTTTTCTATTAGGGAAAAATGTGTTTTTAACTCTAGGCACTTTTTCGATTAGATTTCACTCCATGATTTTTTATTTATTTGTTGTTAGCTGTGAGCACATATGCAACAGCAACAAAAAAAAATGAAACATGCATTTTAAATGGGTTCTAAAACTGAAATCCTCCTGGCTCTGAAAATGGGGATTGGTACTGCATCATTTAACAGAAAACACTGTCTCAGAAAATGTCAGAGGAAAAAAATGAAGCGCTTTTCCCTATGGTTTGATGTTCAGCATGTTGTGGCTTTGAAGAATTTATGGAGTGGCCAAGGACCAGAGCTGGGAACCCTTCTAAGAAATGCTGTAGGGCATGTTGACACTGCAGTCAAAGGTGTCACTGCAGTATATACAGACCGTCTTAAGCTAAATTTAAGCTAATATGCTTAGAGTTGCTAGATGCAAGCAATTACAGAAACATGCATTCAGCAAAACTAGCCATTAAAGTGATCAAATCCTCTGAGGAGTTTGCAGCCTAGGCTGAGCTCTTTATCTCCATGCAAGAGCAAAATGGTTTCATATCAGCTAAGCTCAAGCACTCCTGCACAAGCCACAGCCACACCATGACCGAGCTCTAACCACCCTCCTGGGGTGGGTTTCATGTCATACAATGCTGCAACCTAACGGCCAACCATCCAGTCTGTGTGACTTGTCCAGCTTTCCTCCCTGGTGAGTGAAGAGAGAGGCATGTCAGAACAGTGATTCACCCAATCCATCTCAGACAGCCAAGGATGGGATGAATCACCTCCTGGAGCTGTCTCTCTCCCCTCCCACTGAATACAAAGAGGCTGAAGCCTATCACTTACACAGCTTACACGAGGAGAAATTAAACTCATCCTTAGAAATCTGGATAGCCTGGATCTGGGCAGCATCCAAACCTGTATTATGTTATTACCGAGATATGTATTATGGAGCACTGCTTCACAATGTGACACTTATATCTTTCTTGATATGAGCTTGGAGAATAAACGCTATTAATAACAGTAGGCTGAGATTCTCTGCAGATGCAATAGCATGCTTATTTCTTCACTCAATAGCCAATTACTCCACAGAAAGTGATGCTACACTACATTTGGTTCTGATAGGATTTTGCAGAAGACCCACTGGATTAAAGAAGGAATTGAATCAGTTCATAAAAAAAAAAATGAACAATCAAAGTAAACTGGACTGGGTTCTTGATCTCAAAAAAGCAAGAGCTGATAAATTATAAATGATAGTATATTGAACTATAGACAATAATAAGAGAAGACAACTGGACTGTGAGAGATACGAGAGTCAGACACATGGCAGCAGAGGACACCTGGAACATCCTTATGTCAAAAGGTACAAAATATCCTGAAGTTGTATCTCAAAGCAGAGGAAAAACTTGTAAAGATGAGCATCATTTATAAATGTGTAAGTATTCACCCAAAGGAAGAAAAGAGAAACAGAGAACTGGCAATATATAAGAAATAAAAAAAATTGATCAACAGAAAGCTACACCTTAGAGGGTATAAATGAAAAAAAAGAAAAACAGAAGTTATCAAGCTGCGATGAAGGAAAAATAATCCAAGCTTGGTCTAAAAAATAATTTAATTCTTAGCTTTAGTTTTCAAAGATGATGTTCATGTTTTCCACAAAACCTAATGCATCAAGGAGGAAATAAACAGATATATTACCTGAACAAATGTTAAGGGGAGGTGTAATTAGAAACATTGAGATAAATCAAAATGCAATCAGTGCAGCAACAGGTCTGCTAAGCTTAGGCTAGCTGGGATCTAGCCAAGTTTTCCTGATAGCTTTCTCTGATAACACACCCCATTTTCCAAATAAAAGAAATGCAGTATTTCAGTTGTGCAAGGGGTGAAGTAGAAAACACAGAGAAAACAGGGAGCACAACTGGGACTCTAAGGTGACTGAGGAGCTTGTGAAAAGGATGGCAAAATGGAAACCATCAAAAGGAAGTCTAGCACGGGTTACAAGCGGTGATTCTCGGTGATTCCATTGGTTTCTTAATGAAGTAAGCAAAAATATTATAGGGTCACAAAACCTGGTGATGGCACACCTTCAGAACACACTGTCAGTGCTTAGAACAACCGGGTGGGAATAAAGGAAAACGTGAGAAAGCTTAACAGTGCAGAGTCTCAAGGCATCCATTACAGGGCAAATTAACAAAAATTTCCACAACTACAAAGATCTTAGCTGAAGATTAATGAGAAAAAGAAATATTTGGGTATATGGGTTAATCCCACAGTGACCCAGAGCAATCAGTGGTTGCACTCACAGAAGAGGTTAATCCAGTGCCAGGATGGAGCAGTTGAGTGTTTCCACCATCAAGAGGAAAGCCAAACCCCAGATACAAAGTGAAGATGAATTCTCTGCCTCGAGTAATATGTACAGCTCTGCCCTAAGGAAACGTATTCAAACTTAACTCCATGCAGAAAGAGGCCAAGAAATTTTCATAAAATTTCACAAATGAGGTTTCTAGACAAAATCAGTTTGTTTAGATTAAGGAAAGGAAAATAGGAGTATTTATGCAGGGGGAGAGGGGATGACTCTTCTTTCTAAGCACATTGAGAAGATAAACATGAAGGAAGGAAAAGAAATATTTAACCAAGAAGGCTGGCATGGGGACAAATGCACAGGCTGCAATTTAAGACAGATCTGCAGACATCATGAGTTAAGGTGGATTTTGACCAGTTTGTGGGAAAGGTGATATAATGAACCTGCCCACCAAAGCCAATGACTCGGTGACTCAAAAGGTCCCTGTGAGTTTTACCCCTATTGTTTTTTTCTGCTTTTGTTTTCATCCTTTGAAAAGTTGAAGTGAGGCAAATATAGTCTCAAGGAGAGGATGCATCTTATGTCAACCTAAACTATACCGTGGAGGGGTCTGCATCTGAGCTAGTCACTCTAACGTGTCATTACAGTCAATGGTAAGAAATAAGAATTTTAGGGCAGGGTGACTCCTCAGACTTATTTTGGAGATGCATCTTAGAAAATGAGAAACCATACCCTAAACGTGCCTGTGGACTGTACATGGCCCTGTGTTTCATCAGACAAACCCCATGCTTAGTTCTGAAATACAGTCCGAATACTTTATTTAAAGAAATATGGGCACAGCTTTCATTACCTTTTCCTCACCAGAAGTAATTACACACAAAAAATAGTCACCCAAATTGATCACTTAGCTGATTCTGTAAAGTCAAGGTGTATCGAAGCATTGAAAAAGGCACCATTTTTGTAAACTTTGGGCAGTCTTCACCCAGCAGTTGTTACATGATGGTACAAAATGTAAAAGAAAACAAAGCGTCTACAGATTTTGGGAACAAATGAAACGGTGAGTCTTGCCAACACGAGCAGGTGAGCCCGCAGGCACATGTCCAGAAGGTACTATTTTGTGCAGTGCAGGAGGAGTATCCAGGAGGACGTTTAGGCTGTTTAAAATTTAACGAGCAAATCATTCCCAAAAGAAATTTTTGAGCTTAGCTACTTAAATAGAGCTTAGCTCAAAAATCCCTGGTTAGCTCTTAATGCTTTTCTACTGGAATTAATGTTAAAAATAAATATTCCAACATATCTCACAAACCCTTCTTTTAGGTAAACAATTAATGTAATAAAGTTGCATAGTTACAAACCAAAATGCTGGAATGAGAAAAATAAAAAGGCAACATTTCTGATTTATCACCATTTTATGAACTGAATTTAGGGTTGCATTCAATTATGTAAATCCACATGGGAGTAAGGGGCTTTGCTTCTGCGCAAGCTATCTAGACCCTGGGTCCAGTTACAAGCAGGGCACATTTAGTACTTGGCTCTGCATTGGTAGCAATGGGAGTAGTGGCTGCAGTGAGCACAAAATCGAGTCCTTACAGCAAATGACAGCAAGTGGGTTCTCTCATGTAGTCTGAAAGTACCTCTATATTTATTGTTTGAGATTTATCTTCTTTTTCCAGGAGGATAGGGGAGCTTTTCATTTTTTCCCCCCCTAACACAAATGTCAATAAGCTATAACATTATAAATAAACTTCTAGTGAATTGTTTATGGCACAACTATATAATGTAATACATTTCAAAGAGTGAATAACTGAGGTTATAAAAAGAAGGCCGATTTCAAAACATTCCTTATAGATTCAAGTTAAGGGGGATGTGGCATCTTGCACTATTTATTCGTTAGTGCACCAGTGTGCCCAACCGGGGAAAAGAGAGGATGATATCATAAAATCTGATAATTTTCACTTTCTTAGGGAAAGAGGACAGAGGATGAAATGGGAGAGAGGTGAAGGTGTGTCACATCAGTTGGGACAGCTTCTGAGTGAACTTAGCTGATAGTTTAATGCCAGGAACAAACTACAGATTTCCTATGCCAATTTAGGAATAAAAACAAAAGAAATATCTGGAGAGAGTAACCTGAGCTGCAATGTTTCTGCAAGTACTTCTCAAACTACACATATCCCTGACGCCAAGGAGCAGACAGGAACCCCAACCCAGTGCTGGACAAAATAAAGACTCACACCAAGTCACAAGGCTGTCTCGCTAGTAAAACTCTGCTAATTCTGATATTAGCCACACAGTTAGTTTCTCCAAGGCTGTACCTTCGGTCCATTTCATGCAGAGCAACTGCCTATCCCTAAGTCTGCAACTCTTTTCCTCCCATTGACAACTGTGTGCAGCAATGTCAGTAGTGTGGATTTGCGCTACTCCCATCAGCATTATACTCCCAGCGAGTATCTGACCGGATTATTTAATTTGCCTCACATCCTTTGTAAGCCTTCCCCTCCTTTGCAAGCGAAGGATCAGGACTCAAAGCTTCCCTTGAAAGTACTCCACACACAATTTGCCGCAGGTGGACTCTGCATCACTTAATATGGCTCTGACTGAAGATTTTATTTAAATGGCTTGTACCCAACATCTGCTTCCCAGTAACATATACAACACATTAAAAACCAACCAACCAACCAAAAAAAACGAACAAAAAAGCAACCCAACCCACTGAGACATATAATTAAAGTTCAGTATGCCATAATCCACATCAGAGTGGTGCAGCATGAGGCCACCAGGTCACTTCTATCTCGTGGGACAACCCTGCCTGCCCTCCCGCCACCCCCTGCATTGACTCTGATTCAGGCTCTTCCTTTCACGAGTTGCCCCTCATATCAAGATGACAACCATATTTCTCCACAGCGGAACCCGCAGAAATATCTCAGACCTGGTATAGCATTAAAAAAGCTGGTAATTAAACAGTGGCAGAACTTGAATAAAACCTTAGCTTGAATATAAACTAGAGAGACATGGTGCAATTCTACAGCTAAGTGTAATAGCAGTGATAGGGGTGAAAAAGCGACAGGTGAATATGGTTGACCATCTATATAATATATGTCTAAGGTGGATACATTAATATTTGGACACCGTAACCAAGTCATTGTACTATTATATTGCATTTTTCTACACACTACAGCAGGATGACAGTATTCTTCACATTTAATTGTCTTCTGACTGCACAACAAAGGGGGAAATGTCAGGTCCCAGGATTAGTGCGTCTGTTGTTACGTTGCTAGGAGCTTTCATCATAGTTTAACACTTGGCTGCAGCAGGGATTTAGTTCTGGGAACTATTTTCTCCATGTCAGCCACCTAGATTTAAGAAAGGTAGCTAGTCATAGACTTCAGAGTCAAAGCCACATTCTTGAAACACACTGATTTATCTTCATCTTGCACACGCCACTCAGACTGGGGTTCATAAATCCTTCTTCAAATATCTCCCAAAAAGGGAATGCTTGCTCTAAAGCACTGCAGATGTGTTTGTGGCTAAACTAGTTGTATCAGCTTTTATTTGCTTTCAATTTACATACATTGCTATTCTAGTTGCTATTAATTGCAGCGATACAAAGAAGTTCCTGCTACCGCTGAAGCAGATCAATAATAGTAATTAAAAGAAGATTATAATTACAAGGATTCCAAGCCTTAATATGTCCTGCACAGATCACTAAATTTTAAAGGCCATTGGGTCACATAGTCTTACATTATTAAACAACAGACATAAAACTTCAGAGTTTTAGGTCATTTAAATTTGTCTGCTTTCAATTCCAGCCATTGGCTCATAAAAAGTAACTTTTGCAGAAAGAATGATCTTTTATACAACTCATTTGAAAACCATCTATTTGGCTATCTCTATGTACCATCCTGACATCTGGGCCCATTCTTCACAATATGTGCCATGTCATTTTAGGACCACGTTTCTGGCTTCTGGGTTTCGTTTCATTGCGAACTCAGAAATTCATTAATCTCAATGAAAAATCCCAGAAAAGAAGAAAAAAAAAAAAAAGACACCAATATTTTTCGAAAGATCAAAGGGGGCTTTTTCATCTGTATTTAACACTTAATTTTTTAAAGCATTTTCTATTTGGCCAAAAGCTTGTCCATCCACCTAGTCTTAGGAATATTTATTCTATATACTAATTTACAGAAGCTCAAATGCAGCCTCATCAGCACCTTATCAGCGTGCCTGTACCTGACTGTGGGTACCTGAGGAAGGAAGGAAGGATCCAGCTCCAGGTAGTCTCCCAATTGCATGGCTCCATGTAGGGACAAGAGCCAAGCACCTTCACAATATCCTGGTTTCCCTGGGATGTAAGTCCATGCATTTCGTCCCAAAGGGAGTTGTAGCATGGTTTGACCATATCTGAACAAGCAATGGGATCAGCATCCTCAGGCACACTGTAAACCCATCTGTTGACAATTTCAGCACAGTGTGACTCTGATAATTATGACTTGTATGGAATCGATGGCTCCTGTACTATGAACAAACTTCTGGTAGCCCAGACTGACAGAAAGGTTGGATATTTACCTCTCTCTAGCAGGCAGAACACATGTAAAGGCTAAGCCTCAAGGTAACATAATTCTCTAGCTTCAAAAGTAGGGAGTCGTGATTTTAGATGTATAAGTGACGGTGCATACACCAATGGAAAGAGCTGTTACATACAGCTAAGTACTCAGGGAAAAAATAAGAATCGCTTCATGTAACTCCAAGACAAAAATCAAACTTCCAGTCACTAACATGTCACAGCCAAATTTCACAACAGGAATTTCACGTGCCCAAAATCTGTATCCAAACACTGTATCCCCCATCACTCCAAACTTTTTTTCTTTATTTTTTTAATTAAAAAGAAGAGACAGGCAGACAGACACATGCACTTTTGGACTAAATCTGAAGTTTCAGAGAATGCTCTTACTTTACAAAAAACAAACAAACAAACAAAACAATCAGCCTAGGTTCACAGACTCTGAGCTCACACCCTCCATTCTGGTTCATACCTTGAAAATTAGCTGGATTCCTCAGGGTGTTTTATAGTGTCCCTTCTCACACTTCTGTATATGAAACCTGATGAAATTCAACACGAGCAAGTGCAAGGTGCTGCCCCTGGGGAGGAACAACCCCAGGCTCCAGTACAGGCTGGGGGCTGAACTACTGGAAAGCAGCTCTGTTGAGCAGGACCTGGGAGTGCTGGTGGACAGGAAGGTGACCATGCAACAACAATGTGCCCTTGTGGCCAAGAAGGCCAATGGTATCCTGGGGTGCATTAAAAGGAGA
The DNA here is from genome assembly GCF_949628215.1 of Phalacrocorax aristotelis. Taxonomy (NCBI): domain Eukaryota; kingdom Metazoa; phylum Chordata; class Aves; order Suliformes; family Phalacrocoracidae; genus Phalacrocorax; species Phalacrocorax aristotelis. The sequence continues at coordinate 30,752,599 of NC_134284.1, read as the reverse complement.
GTGGCCAGCAGGGCGAGGGAGGTTATCCTCCCCCTCTACTCTGGCCTAGTGAGACCACATTTGGAGTACCGTGTCCAGTTCTGGGCCCCCCGGTTTAAGAAGGATGTGGAACTGCTTGAGCAAGTCCAGCAGAGAGCTACCAAGATGATCAGGGGACTGGAGCACCTCCCTTATGAGGAAAGGCTGAGAGACTTGGGTTTGTTCAGCCTGGAGAAGAGAAGACTGAGGGGGGATCTCATCAATACCTATAAATATCTAAAGGGTGGGTGTCAGGATGATGGGACTAGGCTCTTTTCAGTGGTGCCCAACGACAGGACAAGGGGCGATGGGCACAAGCTGGAACACAGCAAGTTCCACCTCAACATGAGAAAAAACCCCTTCCCTGTGCGGGTGCCAGAGCAGGGGCACAGGCTGCCCAGGGAGGGTGTGGAGTCCCTTCCCTGGAGACATTCACACCCCACCTGGACGCGGTCCTGTGCCCCCTGCTCTGGGTGTGCCTGCTCAAGCAGGGGGTTGGACGAGGTGATCTCCAGAGGTCCCTTCCAACCCCCACCATTCTGTGATTCTGTGAAAGGTTTTCTGTATGGCTTTGGTTTAGCCAGAATGTATTTCAGTGCAAGTGACATTTCCCAATTAGAAAACATGCCATGCATTTTTGTGATTTCTAGGACTATCATCCTACCAATTTTCTTACATAAAGTACGTATCTCAGTAAGGATTCCACTTCCCTCTCTCTTACCTCATTTTTCTCCAGCCTATTTTACCTTGTTTTCCTACCCTTTCAATACTACTTAGCCACTTAATACCTCATCCATCACATCAGTTTAGATCACTATGCTGTGCAAGGCGTCTGTCTGTCTCATTATCTTACCTTTCCCCCTCCTTGTCAAATATCCAAATCCCCCTGAGCAGACTGGAACAGCCTGGCTCTGTAACTCCAGGCATGGAAACCTACACCTCTAATTCTGCCTCAAATCATCTTAATCCCCCCCAGTTCTTAATTTGTGCATCATAATCCTTTTCATCATATCCTTCTACGGAGGCTCTACATCCACTCAGCAATAAAATAACTTTGATTTGCAGTCATGTTTGCCTCAGCTGGGAATTGCACAAGACTCCAGCTTTGGCCTAATGTTGTGCATGATGGAAATTACAGTGTTCCTACTCCAGTCAAGACTGACTGCATTTGAAGAACTCCAACCCTCAGTAAGAAAATTCACATTTCCTATTTTTAAACTCCTTTCTTAATCTTTCAATTTATCTCCTTAATTCTGACATTATAAAATAGCACTCAAGCGCATAAGGCATCTTATACAATGACTCAGCAGCCTCTGCATGAGAGCCTTCAAGCACCTATATCACACACAGTAGTCTACATCTACAATGGAGACACGCAAACCTAAACTTCCTCGGCCGTATCCATCTTTATGCATGAGAAACCTGCCCTTAGGGAGGAAAAGAACCTGCCTGCAGTGGTGTCCCCCCTACTCACCTCATCCCTTAACAACTAACAAAAGTGCATTTGACACTTTATGTGGAAAAAGCAGGGACAGAGGTGGGACGCACAAGCAAAATTTGGAAAGTCATCTTTCACTCAGCTGACTTTTAGGGCTATTCACTCTGATCTGGGTCCATCCTTCACCACCATACCAAGAACTCAAAAGAGCACCAGGACCTGCCTGTGAGGTCTTTACCACTAAGCTCTGATTTTCTCTTAACTTTTTTGGAAATGGCACAATCACCAATTTTAATGCTAAAGACAAATGCTCTTATCCAACACCAGGGCCAAGATAAAGAGCTAAAACCTACCAGAATCAAGAGCTAAAAGAATTCTTCTCTCCCCTACTTGCCTAAGGGGGAAACACACACCTTCTAATGAGGAATACTCTCCTTTTAATCTATCAGAACATTTCTGCCAAATTAAGCTTATTGATTTACTTATGTTTTACCTAAGAACAGCGTTGGAGCATACTGCTGCTAGTGGGCCAGAAAGTTAAATCCCAGAAAAGAAGTACCAGTTAAAATAAATGTCAAAAGCCACATGAAGATAAAGAGCATTAATAACTACAACTACCCAGAACACACCGACCAGCTCAAAGGACTTAAATGTCACAAATGAAGACATACCACACATACACACACAAAAAAAAATCTGCCCTGGAAGACAAAGAAAAGGAAAAATGTAGACCCAAGGAGGAAAGACTGACTACTGACATACCTGTTTTCAAAATCACTTCAATTCTTTTCAGGCACTAGGGAAAACTAGGAGTTGGAGGGGTTTGAAATCAAGTACATAAGCAATTATACTCCAATGTCTGCTGGAGGCTCCATGGCCATAACACACCATTTCATGAGAAAGAAATGTTACTATTGGTTCCCTTATTAAAAAGGAGTTGATATTTCATTCGTTTGAAGGTAAATGATAGCAGCTCCAGGATCACTAGAGCTCATGATACCTTATTGTTATTACAGTTTGGTTAAAGTTTTCCACCTTAAGAGTGCCTCAGAGTGCATTCTCTTCACTGTCACAAATATTGCAGATGGTTTATTTCCCATCTATACGTTAGAGGTTAAGCTCATAATTTAAACCTGTACTGCTTTGGCAGAGAGATTTTCTGTTTGTTTTACATGTTAGAGTACAAAAATCTGGAGATAACGCTACAATTTTATAAAAATCAGGTTCCTCTTAGTCTGAAATTGGTTATCTTAAAAAGCTGTATTATATTTACAACCTTGATAATACCACCTCCTTCCACAGCCTGACTGTACAACCTGCTTCCAGACGGGCAGCCCTCATATGATCTTGAATTTAAGCTGCAAGTATTATCACTTCTGTCATATTTGCTATAAATAAAATGGAACAATGTCAAAAGATGGTACTCAGCGCAGAGACGGGGATGGAATTTTAAAGGAGCTCTACAAAATCTGCACCAAAGCCTGCATTAAAAACTAAGAATGTAGGTTTTATATAGTGTGGATCTATAACTGCAGAATTTGAGAATTAAAAAGGAAAAGCAACAATGAAAAAACAACCACTAATCAGTGTTCTAAGGAAAAACTGTTAAAATGTTAAAAAATGAACAGAAACTTCTTTATCTGCTTATGGCCTTAAAGAAAAAAGGCTCTGGAGAAAAATTAAAACATGTCCTAATGCCATTATAGTTGCATTTTAATAATGAATTTTCTCTACACTGACCTGTGCGTGCATTATTTGTCACAGTTATTGTTTGTTTTCTCTATTATCTTAGGCTACAAGCTCGATTTCATAAAAGTTAATACATTCAGCAGTTAAAAAGCTTTAATTCAGCGTCCGTTTAAGCATCCTCAAACAGTCTCTAAAATTCCAGCAGCAGCTCAAGAACTGTTTAAAAAAATGGAGATAAATCTCTCTCTTAATCAGACATTTTAAAAGACATCACAAAAACCCGATAATTACAGCATGGTTCAAAAAGTAATCCTAGGGCAGGATTTAAAAAATGCTCATTCAGAAGCATTCTCTACTTTTGTATAAGTCAGTTGCTAATTTGGCACCAGCTTTAGCCAGAGCAGATACAGAGTTTTGATTATTTATGTCAAGCCATATCAGTCCTGCAATGGATTAGGACTGCTTAGAGGCAACCACTGCATATGAGCTGGGAAGGGAGGCTGTGGCAGGGGGACATTGCAACTGGTCCAGCCCATTTTGATATGGATGCGCAACAATGCTTTTGGATGGCAAGCAAGTGGTTCTAAAACCCACATCCATCAACGACCACATCCACACATGGTACTGAAATCGTAAGACACCTCTTCTCCAACATGGGAGTGCCGCGTAAGTAAAGCCCAGCAGTTTAAGGCCATACTTGCACAGAGCTTCAGTTGCCTCTCATTGCTGCCAGATGCCTGGGAGCATGCTCCTAAATGAATTCCTAATTAAAACAATCCTTTTGAGGCAGACTACAGTCACTTACCTCATCCACATTCTCAAAGGCATTGATGATGTCATACGGTAAACAGGACAGAAGATCAATCACAAACCACGTTTTCAGGTAGTTCATCCTTATGAGTTTGGGATCAGATATAACCTCTCCACCAGGGCCAACAAAGGTTGTATGAAAGTTCAAAACAATGTCAACCAGAAAAATAACGTCCACGACACTGTCCAGCACAAGCCAGGCAATGTTGTTCTGTTTTGTCTTGAATGAGACATTATACGGAACCATAATTGCTGTGTAGAAGGTTAGAATTAAGATGACCCAGTCCCAAGTGGTCTTAAAAGCACAATAGTGTAGTATAATATGTGGTGGAGTCTTTGGAGCTTCTTGCTTGTACTGAGGAAGAATATCAGATCCCAGCTGGAGAACCTGTAAAAGACAGAAAAGCAAGTGTTATTGATTTCAACTAATATGACCCAGTAAGAGGTCTTATGGAGTTCTGTAAGGAGCAGCACAAAGACAGGACTGTGTTCATTGAACACTGCAAGTCAACCTGAGGTTTCTCAATTATCTGATTTATTAAGAATATGCGGAGGCAGCTATCACTTGGTGAATGGGAGCAGCATAGCATCTAAGGCTGTTCTTGCAAAAAGGGAGGTCTTTGGAGATGGACTGAGGGGAAACCACGCCAATGGCAAGGGCAGAGAGGCTCCATAAACAGGTTGGGGGTACTGCCACACCAGTTTAAACTCTGCAGTTATGAACATGAGTATTCATTCACATTTGGAAATGTTACAAGACTAATCCTTCATGCCTGACCTCTTTTTTAAACCACTGTTGAGCCAGAACAATACCCTACCAGTGGTAAACCAGACCTCAGCCTTGCTGGCTGACCTCCTTCTAAAATGAAGCATTGCGCGCACAATTTCTGACCTAACACCCTGGCATGCTTCCATCTCATTTTCTTCAGAAAGTTGTTGCTCTGACAAGCTCAATATCACTAGTGGGTTCTCTTTTATTTCTTGTAATTACTTTTCTTTTTTGCATATGACGATAATCTCCTGCATGCACGCTTTTGTAAAACTGGAAACGTTGCAAAGGAACCAAGCCAAATTCACTTAAGGCATTCCTCCCAGCTAATCTAATTACCTCTTATCTTGGTCCAACACAAGAAACAAAAGCACAAAGGAACGCACAATGTGGCAACATACTGCGCTGACAAGTGAAAGATTCACGTGTATTTTGGAACTAATAACACCTTTCACATTTGGGGATCTCAAGTCTGTATGGGACAAAATAAATAATTCCTGCAACTTTAAAACTCATTTCAGTCCTACACCTGCCCCATATTGGAGCTGATGTACCATATCAGCTGGACTACAAAAGCAGTCCCATATGTATAAAAATAATCAAACGCAGGATGCTTCCTTGATGAAGAGGAGTAAATGGCTCTGAATAAACAGCACAACAACTAAGAATATGAACTCAAGTACCACAGATACAAATTCTCCATTAATTCTGTAGAGCATTATTTTTGAAGTGAGAAAGCTGTTACTAATATCAGACAGTAAAAGTCCATCTCTACTGAAGATTTGTTCTTCAGAAATTACCAAGGGACAACAACAGCAGCCTCTCTCACTGGAGGAGACTGCCAGTCTGGCCTAATGTCAGGCTGTAAACCGATGGGATGCAAACCTTCTTCTGCCTACCTGTTCCCACCCTCCCTAAGGTCAGATTTAGCAATCACCACCTGTAAGGAAAGGCAGTTAAACTGGTATGATGAAAAACTAACTTATTATTACATTATTAGCCATTTGTTTTCTACAGAGGTAGCTGAGTTGCACAAATTTATCCCCTGGCCAGAAAACTGCTAGACCCACTACGCAGGCAGCTGTGAGAGTGCAGCAGAGACCTCCAGGAGACCACAGCTGCTCCCCTCGCCAACAGCCTGGTATCACGCCAGCCTCGGTGCAACACACAGCCATGCGTTGAGCTCCAGCTGAACAGCAACGCACACCGAGCAGTGTGGTCCCAATGGCACTCATCAGAGACCCTCACAGATGCCAAACCCCTTGTGAGACCCATAAAAACATCAACTTCCAGGTGCCCCTTCCCCAGTGACCAGGACAAGAGTCACAAAACAGGACTCCTACAACCACTGAATGTGCAAGGTTCAGCTGGGCACTGCGGCACACTGAACTCGCTGGTGGATCCATGGGTCCTTCCCTGGAATAAAAGCAATGATCGGTATAGTAATTTTTTCACAGCAGCCTTTGTGCAAATCCATGAAACTTCTTTCGCTGCCAGAATTGTCCCCTGCATTTAACATACCATTTTGGCTTTGACTCGTAATCTGGTCATTATCTCCAGTTATCAATCTGGACTCATCCGTGCTCAACACTTTATTGTCATGATAAATCAGGACTGGGACTTCTTTCCTTCGTTTCTCCAGGCCTGTTTGTTCGCTGTCTTGTTCACTGGGGCAGGAGCTGGAAACAGCCTCACTATAGCTGGAATAATAAGATTCTTAGGGCTCAAGCTGCATGTGATGAACATGTGCTTGATAGTTCCCTCTGCCTCTGGTGGCAGAGTGCTTAGGAGCTCCCATGATACTGTAAAAGCATAATTATTATTCTTAACATAATATCATGTTGAGTTTGACATGGTGAGTGGGTGGCAAGTGGCTGTGGAGACCACTGAACTATAATGATTATTTCTTTCATGCTGCATGAATTTTTAATTTTAAACCACTGAAGAATACACAATATCTTGTTAGTCAGCTGCATTCATTGCAGGCTCTCTGAATTATTCTTGTATACAACTAATGAAAATGGCTGATAACAGTTAAAGCTGATAAAGGTGGGCAGTACATTCTGCAAGGAATGAACCGCACAGATAACGCTCCTCCTCAGACACAAGCATGGAAAATGGGGCCGGTACGGCTATGGCATACCTCTGCTCAGTCTGCGTTCCTGACAGCACTTTGCCTAGAAAGAATTTTGCAGCTCTAAACAATTTGTAAGAGAGGAGACCGCTCACTCTCCAAGCAACCTATTCCTGGGTACGACCTTCTCCCTTATCTGAGCTTTTCCTACTGCCTGATCTAAATCTTCCTTGCTGTGACTTAATGCCATTACTTTTTCTCTAGCTATAGTGGTTCTGGTGAATAATTTCCTCCCTCATGCTATGCAGCTGCTTTAGTCTTATTTCAATATTGTTACCATATCTTCTCCAGTCTTCCCTTCTTTACACTAAACCAATAACGGATATAACCGAATTTACAGAATGCTGAAATGTCATGAATCAGAAAAGCAAGATGTGAGAGTAACACAGCAGTCATCCAAGCTATTGGTATGGGATAATTCAAGGGAAAATATCGCTCTGCCAACACGTGAAAACTGTAGGTTTCCACTCTGATTTTGATTTAAGTGGCATTTTTAATATCAAAGTCCACTAAAATCAGAAAGGAAACCAAAAATCCATTTAAAGCTGCTCTTAGAATTGAACCCAGGACAAGCTCTCTGGCACAAGGTGGCTAGGGCTGTCATTTTCAGTAGCCCATATATTTTGACCATATATATTTGACCCATGTATTTTTCATTACCAACAGACATGAAGATGAAAGCAGTACCTCTGTTTCATCAGTTAACCTGAAGGTATTCACTTGTTGCACCATCTGTACTGTTAAGGAGATGTTTGCAACCTGCCAAAGAGTTCATTTCATCAGTCCTGAAGAAAAAAACGATGAGCAAAATACTGCAGGAAGGACTTGCCAAGAAAGTTAAGATATAGGTGTAGTCAGTGTGCCTGTACAACCCCAGGGACCCAGACAGGGATATTTCCAAAAAGGAGTACCTGGTTTATCGTACATTCCCGTTTTCCCAGGAGAGTAAGTGACCATCAAAGACATCAAGTCTGGTTCCGTGTCACTATGAGACAGCACGCAGAGGAGCACACTATGCACCCCAAGTTAAGCAACAACTGGCAAACTGAGAATTGCATGCACAGAAATAGGGCCATTTAAGTAAAAGCAACCTACAGAGACTGTTTTCATGACCAAAAGAGCATGATCTGTCCCAGAAACAGGGGCTTGGCACATAGTGCTGCTTTAGGATGAGCAGAGGAGAGGTTGAAAAAAAAAAAAGTCAGAGCTGGGAAGTATTTTCCCCTAAAAGTATTACTTATAAATAGGAACAGGTTTGGTTTTTTATCCCCCCCATCTCTTCCTGCCTTATGAAGGGAGCAGGCTGGTGTCTGCGCCACTTACTTCGGCTAACCGGGAGTGTTTGTGCACCACCTCGGCCTTGTTCATCGGCGTGAGCTGCTGCAGCACGCTCCGGCTGTTTGTCAGGGCCCGCGTCAACCGAGCAAACTTTGTCCAACCTGCGGGAAAGAAGGCAATCCTGTCAGAAGCACTCAAACTTCATTCACCGCTAGTAAATCTCCTTTGTGTTCGCTGATATTAAGTCTCAGACTTCAACAGTTTCTCTAAATTGCTGTGCAGAACACCTTCAGGTTACGGGTTTAAACACCTTGCGACAGAGGAAAAATACTGCTGCTTCAAGGCAACCACGAGTAAATCTGAGTAAAATCAAAATGCTCTGGCTTGTTCTTTCTTCTGCCTTTTGGAGACATTGTGTTAGAGGGATTACATCGTGCTTTCAGCCTTCTGGGGAGTTACTCTGCTGCTGAAATCTAATTCTAAGCCACTGAATTTAATGCGACGGCTTCCCAAGACTGCAAATCCTGCTGAAGTAAAATCTTGCCCAGCTACAGAAAGGCTCCTGCTGATTCAAAGCCACTGGAGCAGCCCCAAAAGTCTGATCCTTAAGTCTTTACTGTTTCTTGGCCCAACTAGACTTCAGGGACAGAACTATAACTTTAAAAAAAAAAAAAAAAAAACCAAACAAAAAATTCAGCAAAATTCAGGGCTGCACCAATAACAATGCTTCAGACTGAAAAAAAAATCATTATGACTTTAAAGACAGATTAAGCACTAGCTTTTAAATGGCATTAAGAAATATATTTAGCTGTTACACTAATGATAAACAGCTGCCTTAACGGTAGCTTGAGACCCACACACTGGGCCGCTCCTGGAGAATTTTCTCTGCACCATTCAGAAATGAGCAATCAGAGTTTGTTACCAACAGCAGCACTAACCCAGAGACATGTCATCAAGTCATTCCTTCTGGAAAAACAGGCAAATGTGACAGCTGGCGTGGATGAGATAGATTGGCGGTAGCAAAGAAAATGCCAGGGGTTTAAGCAGTGTAGCACCTTGAAAATTCAGATGTCTGCAGGAAGGAAACACCTCCCCAAGAACATTGGAGGAGATGCTCAACATTCACTTTAGCCAAATATAACCTGATATTTCACTACACAGGTGTGTATAAAATATCAAACAAATGGACAGGGAATGGGTGCAGAAGGTTTTACTTTTATTTAGCTTGAATGCTGAGTAGGTGAAAACTGGGGGAAATGTCACATCTGAGAAAGGAAACACAACATTTCTATGTTAGCTAGGTTTATTTTTAAGTGCCTGTTGTCTGACAGGAGTCAGGGACTTGGAAATTTAAGGGAAGCCCTGGGGTAGATAATATGAAGAGCAGAGAACAGACAAGATAATAAAACTTCAGGAAAAAAGTAATTTACAGTTTGGCTTTGCAACTTACCACGTACATATGATAGTCACGCAAATGGAAATCCGTTGTTCATCATTTAGCAATCAGGACAGATCTAAATATCATGATATCACAAACTATTTGTCTAGCTATTTATATATGACCTCAAAAATGCACATAAAAATGCACTGTGAAAAGGTAAAAAAAAATAGAAGTATTTTATTAACTTTTCAAATCTAAATGTGAACTTCAGATATGCCTCATGGTTCTCGAGCTTACAGGGATATTCAATTAGGAACATGCACTTTCTGTACTAAATAAGGTCAAAAGAGACTATAGTGATCCGAGTATGAACTATTGATTTCTAGAAAAAATTCTTGTCGTTTTCTTTATCCTGTCTATAAAACTGTGGCAGGGAGACAGCTTTAAGACAAAAGTCAGAGCTGTCCTTTATCTTTCTTAGCCAGTGATTTCAGAGAGCAAGTGAGCATGGTAACAGTGTCATGACAGCTCTGCCTTGACATTTCTCATAACTGCTGGAGGCCACGGTGCGTCCAGCTTTTGGCGTGCTGCAACCACACGGCAAGAACCAGAGGCAAAGAGCAGTTCTTCTCTGGGAAGGTCATCACCCACCTCCAGGCCCTGGGAAGGCACCCCCACGCCCTGGGAAGGCACCCCCACACACATGCACACACACAGTGTCCCCCTACCCTGGAAAGACACTTCCCCTGTGGTCTACGGGGACAGATTTGGGGCCGGTCCCCAAGCTTTAGTTTGTCACCCTGCCCAACAGAGCTGATGATACAAAAGTGACAGAAAGGAGCTCAGCAAAGCCAAAACCACCACAGCCAAACTGATGGATTCAGTCCCAATGCCCTCATTTTTCACATCTCAGCTTTGTCAGCTACTCCAACTCTGACAGAAACCTCATGAAAATCAACAAGAAGTGCAAAGTCCTGTACCTAAGGAGGTACAATCCCATGCATCAGTATATGCTGGGGCCACCCCACTGGAAAGCAGCTTGGCAGAAAAGGACCCGGGGGTCCTGGTGATCCAGGTTGAACATGAGCTGGCAATGTGCCCGTGCTGCGAAGGTGGCAAATGGTATCCTTGGCTGCGTTAGACAAAGTTTTGCCAGCAGGTCAAGGGAGGTGATCCTTCTCCTCTACTCAGCACTGGCGACACCAGTACCTGAAATGCTGTGTCCAGTTCTGGGCTCCCCAGTACGAGAGACATGGACATACTGAAGAGAGTCCAACAAAGTGCCACAAAGATGATTAAGGGACTGGAACATCTCTTTTCTGAGGAAAGGCTGAGAGAGCTGGGACTGTTCAGCCTGGAGAGGAGAAGGCTCAGGGGGCAGATCTTATTAATATATATAAATACCTGAAGGGAGAGTGCAAAGAGAATGGGGCAGGCATTTTTCAGTGGTGCCCAGTGACAGGACCAGAGACAATGGGCATAAAATGAAACACAGGAGGTCCTGTCTGAACATCAGGAAACACTGTTTTACTGTGAGGGTGACTGAGCACTAGCACAGGGTGCCCAGAGACATTGTAGAGTCTCCATCCTTGGAGACATTCAAAAGCTGTATGGCCACAGCCCTGAGCAACTGGTTATAGGGGACCCTGCTTGAGCAGGAGGGCTGGACAAGATGACCTCCAGAGATCCCTTCCAACCTCAACCATTCAGTGATTCCATGACCTTTCTCATGGCTGATGGTTAACAATTCAATGTTTATTTTCTGAGGCTTAGGGAATTGATCTGTACAGTGATTAGATGAAGATTTGGAGAAGAGTCAGAGCTGGCAATGACAGGAGATGGCTTCAGGTACTCTCTGGCAATCCTTTCCTGTGGTGCTTCACAGGCTGAGAGACCCCACTCACAAAAAAAATATGGGGTTTAAAGATGCCTCTCCTCTTAGAAAAGCAAAACTGGCAAGAAACCCCTTGTCATTGTCTTAGGTAAGAAAAACACCTGTTCTGCATTAAACACAAATACAGAAAGCCTGGGGAAGTTGGGAAAGATGTACCACAAGAGCTGGAGGAGTAAGACACATACCAAACAATAGCAATCCTTCAGCTGTAAAAATTAAAAGAAAGGAAGAACTATGACTTTTTCCAAATACTCCTTTTCCACCTTATGAGATCATCACTATCATGTGAAAGAAAGAAGCCACACATTTGAGCATTCAGGGTTACCACTCTGCTCATCTGGTCTGACCTCTTCTTTTCATGGGGCAAACCATTTCATCGTGTCCTTTCTCCACCAAGACCAAAGCTTTGCTTTGTGCTAGAGCAGACCTTTTGCAAAAACCCTTCCAGCCTCATTTAGAGACTTCACATTTTCACATTTCTTTCAGCTCTGTGAAGCCCGTGATTCTGGACCTTGGAAGTACAGAACACACTAACATGACTTTTTTCTAATTCAGCACAAAGTCCAGCATTATTCTACTTGCTCCAACCTATCCATCTGCAACAGTGTGAAAAAGTACCAAGTTCTTTTGTTTCCTATTTACAACCCAAGAGAATTAAAAACATAGCAACAGCAAGATGCCGGGGTATGAGTGGGAAGGTGAAAATGTATACAGGCTGCCTTGTGTCTGAAATAATCTGTACAGGGTACATTTCTCTGTTTCTTAACCTTGTTGTAGACCAGATAAGTTCTGAATTATATTTAAAACCAATGTGTATGTTTAAATAGACCAGGCAAAATTTGCACGGCTTCCTACTGCTGTCAATGTTTCTTCAAACAATTCTCTCCTTCCTTTTCCTCTATAGATACAGACTTGAAAAGAATGATAATTTTATCCCACGTATTAGTGACCGCCCATCCTCACAGATATTTTCAGTCTGGAAGGAGTAAAGGAGTGGCACAAATAGAAGGTGTAAGGTTGGGGGAGGAACTGCTCGTGCGAAAAAGCAACTCTTCTGATGCTCTCTTCAGCTCCGCTGGATTGTGCCTTTCTTCCACAGCACCAGTTGAAAAATAATACTCTGAACTTGTACCATTGCACTCAGATTCTCAGGAACAAAGACAACACCATTAGATAACACACCAGATCAGGCCAGCAGCTGCTTCTCCTTAGAAGAAGTTAAACTGGGTATTTCAGAGGAAAATGGTAACTACCCCACATGGAAAAATCTGGAACAACATATACATAAAATTAATGTTCCTCATGGTTGTCTGATTCATGGACAAAACCAGAAGAATTTGTACCCCTGCTTTAAAAAAACCCCCTCTTGATCTATATCATTCTCATGATCCAAAACAAGGGTCCGTTCTTAAACAGGAGCCTAGCAAAATATTTCCCTGTTCCTATCCATTACTCAAAATTTTTGTATTCTCAAGAAATTGAAGATACACGTTTAACAACTCCATACGTTACAAAAACAGGACATGAAGAAGGCAAGCATGCTGATAGACATGAACTAAACTAGCCTCTGCCTTGGCCCAGCTGTAATGCTGTCCTTTCAAGCATGCATCTTCCTTGTTCCTCCATGTGTTTTAGTTACTATATATATAGTTATATATATATATATATATAGTTACTTTACACCTGCAAAATATTCTCCACGTTTCTTGCTCTAATTAGGACTACCAATCTGACAGCCCTCTCACTGCGGGGCTAACTGAGCCAGGGATGACTTGGTGGCGTACCTCACACAATGGCTGAGCCAGAAAGTACTGAATTAATTTTTAAAAATAAATTAGTATTTCTTTCAAACCTTAGCTGCTACAACATGAGTCGAAGTTGTTAACATTGTGCCAGGACACTTGAGGGAGTGCAGGAGCATGGATGGGAGGTAGGCAACAGTCAAGCGAAGCAGACAGACGGCCCAAACACCTCCTCAGAGAGGGAAAAATCTTTCCACATGGGTCTAAGATGCTCACTCAGCCACTTCCTAGATGTATACCCCACTACAGAAATTATGTGGTGTCTAAGGGGGAAACAGTATTTCCAGCTTAGAACTTGATCTTATCATCCCACCACCATCAGAAAGTCCAAACTATCTCACCCAAAACCCCTTACTCACTATAGCATGTGCCTTTCCACCAGCTGCTACGCCAACAAGAGTAGTATTAAGCCCACACATCTTTCTTCCTGAGATCCTGAACTGATCATTGTGTTTTACATTGGGCAGCTGGAATGGGAACAACTCTGCAGCAGCTACTCCCCATACAGCTTTACTCCTCCACCACACTCACTGCCTACTCTGTGTTCATAGACCTTCTACAAACTGCACTCTTGAATTGCCACAGGGACCTCTCTCCCTGCCCTTCTGATCACCAGTCTCCTTCCCATTAATGTACCCTGCAGACTGATCCAGTACACAAACACTCTCGTCCAACCCGAACACCTGCTCCTCTTCTCTGCCGCCTTCTCCAAGTAAGGAGAAATGCCATCCCGGTTGAAGATGCTGTTTCAGTGTATGGAGGAGCACAAAATGGACTGTGGTAAAAGCTGCCCAAAGAAATTACAGCAAGGGAGGCTTCCCCAAGCAGAAGTGATGCTGGAAGTGATGGGACAGAATCACTGTTTCCTAATGGCTATCTGGAGGCAAAACCTTTAAATCCCTCTGGTTCCTCTCAAGGTCACAAAGCAGGCAGAGAATTCGTCAGACTCCACCCAAAACTGTGAGCCTCCTGACGGTGCTTGCGCATGCCCTGAGGAGCAACTCCTGGCACCCGTCACACACAGACACTCCTGCCAAGGGGCTGTGTCAGACCCGGGCAGCTCCCTCCGCCGGGAAGAAGATCCTGTGCAGGCACAGGCTAACCAGCAACGACTTGGGCTCTTTTCCTCCACTAGTGTTTAAGCCACCTTCCCTGTACAAACCTCAGCAGTCAATAGGCCTAGCCATTGCCTTCAAAAATAACAGCAAATATTTTCAAATATAAGTATTTGCAAGTGAGAAAACCCTTCAAACTCTCCTCATAATTTAATTAGGAGTAGAAAATCTGCAATCTCTCTTACTGGATTTGTGTACAGGTCTAAATACTGATTAAGCCACCTAACTAGCAGCCACACTGAAAAAAAATATTAAAATCTCTAGTTCGTAAACCATATTATGTTATTTTAAAGCTAAATTCATACATCAGAGGTTATGAAGAGTTTAAAAATCTCAAGGTGAGATGTTAACATTCTTTACAGTGCGCTTGCTCCAAAAAATTTAGACATGACTAGTTCCCCTAATAAAACATTAGAGTAGCTCTACTAGGTTGCAATTAACCTTTTTGTCAAGGTTTGTCTGGTCTTAAAACGATCAGAAATTATGAAGCTTTTAAATCAGTGTAACAGGGAACTACCCAATACCTTAGACTGCAGTGAAAATACTTGGGTTAAGAATTATATTGTATGTAAAAACCACAAAGGGTAATTACAGCAATGCTCCTGTTGATTCCTGCCTGCAGCAGTGTAACACCTCCAGACCATGCAAAGGTTGTTCTCTCACTGCAGAGCACGAAACAGTTAACACACAGAATGCTTAAATAATATATAGTCTATGACCTACCCACAAAAGCAAAGAGATAGCACCGCTCAGAAATAGGCAATTTGGAGTTCAATTGATAACATGGATCATCCGTTTGCATGAATAGTTAGCATCTACAAATCTCAACTATTTCTAGATGTTCGGACAGTAAAATCATTGCAATGGCTGGCTCTTTGCTCCTTATTGCAGGTAAAGTATGGGTGAAAGAGCTCATTGCCTTTTCGAAAAACTTAATCATCCTGGTTTTGCCTTGTTAGAGAGAGAGGGATAAATGGGTTTCCTGAATAAATAGAATAATAGTCAAACAAAGCTCAATCACTCCCATGATGCAGTAAAACTATTTACGGACTGAAGAACCACAGAGTCTATTCAAATGCAATTCAAAATATTAGGATAAATTTCCCAAGTTGAAATTCTGCGCATTGCACTGATGATGTACTGCACTCTTGGGCAATTTTTACATCCAAACTCTGTTCTTACTCAATGTCATATTCCCAGTTACCATCCACCCACTGCAACTAGTGGGGAGATCAAAATGGGTGAAGAATCACCAGGTAATCTTGGACGTATCACTTTACCTCTCTCAGCTTCAGTTTCTCCTTAAAATGATGATAACGCTAATGACCACTTTGCAAGCTATTTTGAGATCTACGGATGAAAAGTGCGAAGATTTATACACCTCTGACTACATTTGGTATACAATGTATTTTTAAATTTAATTCTGACATAGCTGAAAATTACTGTGCACAACTTCTTAAATTTCATGTTTCTGCAACTAAAGGTAAACTTTATACACACACACGAAAGGCCACCAAGAATTTATTTCCCTTAAGTATATAAACACAAGTACAAATTTTGGGAAAAAATAAAAAGAGACCAAGTGCTGTAAATGTCAGTCAAGTGGCTTTTAGGAGCTTGTCAGATAGCAAAATGGTGCCATTCAATGATCAAGGAAAAGGACTACAGCAGCCAAAGGCTCAAGGTCAAACGTAAGACAGCTCCTAGAAATGAAAAAGCAGTATATAATAACGCACACAGGGATGGGAAGAAAGAGAGAACAAGTATGTGAATGACAAATTATGGCTTATCAGAATGGACGTGGAAAGCTAAAGCCATATGGGAAACATCTTTCTCTGGCTAGATTTATTACAGTAACAAAGAAGTTTTTAAGGAACTCCCAGAGTACAACCAAAGGGCTTTCTGCACCCATATGCAGAAAGGGCAACCAGGCTGACCCCCAGTAATTAAAGGTTGCTTAGCTTGATCTCTGTGCTAGGCAAAATGAGCGAAAACCTGATCTGAGTTTCAAGATGTTCAATAAAAAAAGGAAAGGAGTATAATGAATGGCTGCCAGTACAGAATGATGTAAAATGCCCCACACTGTTAAAGTCATCATTTGATAAGAGTATAAATTTGATTCAGGAAAACAGCCAAATGCCTTGACAGAACAAGCTGCAAGCCAAATGCAACGGCCAGCCAGAGCTGCAGCGTATGTATCGTACACCAGAGAGGCACGAGCCAGGGCAGCTCCCTGTACCAGTGCTCCCTTTCTGGGGTTGGACTGGGCAGCAACGTGGGCCATTGACTTGATGGCAACCTCAGCAGCTGCCCGTGGTTTGCTCCTACCTGCAGCCAAGGACAAAACAGCTCCCAAATCAGCACAGCCACAGTGCTTATCACATAACATCATCTCATCCTCGTGCTGCATTTGAATCACCCGAGAGTAGCACGCTGGCCAAATCCTCTCATATAGTAATCTCTACTGAATTGACACTGTGTGACGCTCTCAACAAAATACTAAGACTACGCAGCTGAGTAAATTACATGTTAAATGGATGAAGAACTCGCTACCTGGCAGATATCAAACAAGGAGTAGTGGAAAATAGTAAAAAATTTATTCCTGAGAGCCTTGCGGACCCCAGTGGACAGGTCCTCTTCTATTCAGTGCTTTCCTCTATGGTTTGAAAGTCTTATAAAATGACTGATAAAATGCCCAGATGACAGGAAGCTTAGAGGAATGTTAAACAGTAGTGAGGGCAGTCACACAGGATGATGTGCTTGATAACTGGCCATGTGCCATTAAAATGTGTTTTAAATGGAAATCAGATACCTAGGCAAAAGCAACACAAATTATATCTCCAGCATGGGAGGAGGAAACGTCCCTAGTAGAGAACAGTTCTGAAACGGATCCAGAGTTCTTAGTAGATGAGCAATTCAGCATGTGGTTTGCTTTGGCAAAAAGTCACCTACTCCTTGTATATACAACAGTAAGAGCTAGGCTTGGAGAGGCTGAGCAATGGGTAATATCGAGGAGTTAGCTGTGAACACACCTGGCTACAGTAAAAGCTGCAGAAACTTATCTGAGACCTGAGAGGCTGAAATCCGTGTCACAGCAGCTTCATCCCTACTGCTGCCAATACCTGGATTAAAGTGCAGCTAAAATGTCTGTATCAGCTACCACCAGACCTCCAAATTTAGGCTAGACAGAGCTTTAAAGAGCTCAACTCATTTACTGAATCAAAAGAAGGTGGAGGGATGACTTGATGACTTAAGTCTAAGTGACTTAATGGGACTTTTTTAGTACAGTGGAAAAAATGCATAACAAGATGCCACTGCAAGAAGCTGAAGCCAGGTTAATTTAAATACGATGATTTTTTTTAAAGCAATTATTGTAATGAAAAGCAAGAAAAATGTGAAGGAATGTGGTGGATTCTCAGCTTCTTCAGACTTCTGAATCAATATTGGATATTTGTCTGGAGGGGATGGTGTAGTTAAACATAAGTTCATGGGTTTAGCAGAGGAGTAACTCTGTGAAATGTAATGGGCTGGGATATACAGATTAGACTCTTAAACTCTCTAACTCTACTAAATTTATAGTTATTATTTAATATATGGCCTATAAGTGTTCAGTTTTCTACATAGAAAGTATATCATTCTACAAACAGTTACCGCTTTTAAGATCTGCTTCCAGTTTAATTCAATCTCTCACAGGGTTAGATTTGATTTCAATGGCATTTCTTTTGCATTGCACATTAAACTTCTAGAACTTTACAGACAGTTAATGTGCATTCTGGGTTGCTGATGGAGCACACAAAGCCTCAAAAGGCAATACCAGATTCAGAAAAGTGCTTAATTTCTGCGAAGGAAACTAAACAGCCCTGAAAATGGAAATTATCTGCTCTTCATCACAGTGGGTCTCTGACAGCAGCAAAGCAAGAAAGGAGGGGGCAGACATAATGCCTGGGAGTGTCACGCCTAGGAGTAAGGAAACAACTACCTCTTTGTGACTGTTCAGCCTCTGCAGTGTCTGCTAAATGTGCCACCAGCATGTCACTGAAGACAATAACAAGGATGCTTGTACTGCAGGAACAGGAGCAAAGCAACCTTGGAAGGTCTTCCTGGTTACTAGCAAGCTAAGCCCATCCAAAATGGACAGTTTAAAATACCAAAAGAATGTATTTTAGCATCATTCCTCTGAGTTGTCTACTCCTGACACTGGAAGCCGACCTGGTGTCCCAGCAAATGACCACTTCTCTTGTCATCTCCTACAAAGTCCTTTCTCAAGGCCCAGTTGTCCCTGGATGCTGCACTCCAGACACAGGGGAGAAGGGACAGATGGAGGTGATCTCCTTGGTGCCTTAAGGCACTGTGGGGTGAGATTCTGCAGACCAGAGCAACAGGAAAGAGCACCAGAACGAGTGGGTCTCTGTAGCACCAAGACCCTTGTCATTACTGCCATGGAAAAGTGCAATAAAAAAATGGTAAGGATATCCAAATTGTGACCTATTAAATTACTGTTATGGATTACTGTCAAGGTGGTGTATTCAACAAGGTACACTGTGCTTCAGCTAAAGGTAGAAACTTCATTTTCATGCTCTAATCCCTCCACCCACTTCTTCTATTATCACCAGGATTGATACCCCCTCAAGGAAGAAAGTTCCCATGTGCAACTAGTTATATATGCTTAATAACTTGCACTTATTAAAGATAAAAAAGGATCAGAATTATAGTCTTAGCAAGGATTAGCAAGCATAAGTGCATATTTCTGCAGCTACTACACTTTTTATAGCCCTGTCACACTCCAAGATAGAGTTGTATCATTATATAGAGTTATATAACCATAAAGAGTTATATCACTGGAAGCATTACAGCATTGTCCCAGACAGCCTTGATTATCAAGGTCTGGCTATATCAAGTGGAAAAAAAAAACCCAACAATAACAACAAAAAAAAACACTTCAGGATACTGCTGTGCCATCTCCTGATCCCATCTGTTAACAGCACACAGTCCTGAGTTGTAGGGGCCTCATTGACACAGCTTTGCATCCTAATTCAGCATCCTATCGCTATTCACCAGAACTTCCCAATCACTTCCAGCATGTGAGAAGCCTGATATTTCACTCAAAAGAGACTGAAGACAACCAGTAAGAATATTAGCTGAAAAAACTTCCAAGTTTACCTGGAGGCCACATTTTTTCTTCACTGATGATAACAAAGGAAATAAAGCCATTGCACAACCAGGTGAAACTCCACTATTAGCCAAAAAATGCCAGTCTTTTTTTCTATCCTTAAACTTTCAGTTCAATATAGTCTACAGCACTCCTGGCTTCAAATGTTGTTAACATTTTAAGTGGCCCCATTTGCCCTTCTAATGGTTAGGGCCTAGAAAAATGGCTTCATTTTTTTCTGACAAATAAACAGAAGATTATTACCACTGTGTGTCTTTGGAGGGATTGAAAGTCTTCAGATGTTTTTAAAAGCCCATTGGGTAAAGACAGAATAAAAGCACAGCACGCTGATAAAAGCATCCAACTGTGACCCTACAATGGTACAAACATAAAAAAGAAGATTCTTTGGGTTTTGTTCTCCGGAAGAAAATACATAATACAATCTTTCATATGCTTGTAATGGCCTTCCACCTCTGCTGTGTAAGGCATTCATCCAAGACACCTGGAGATCTGGCCCTCCACCACCACAGGTAGGACCTATTGCTTGGTACTGAATCCAGATCAGACAAATATTCATATTACCAGAGAGGAACAGGAGAAGGAAAGAAAGAGAGACCAGACAAACATAGCACAGCAAAAATAATGCATTGTCCCAGTGACCACCAAGTGCAGCTACCATCTCCTGTGACGTCTCCTGTCCCGTCACCAATTCTCACGCCTCCTCTTCCACACTGCCACCATCCACAGCTCATCCAGCCACCGACTCAGGAGCTGGAGCACTACAAACCATAAACCAAGTCAATGGAGGGTGTTCTCCCCTACCCTCCAGATCTGCACAACTGCCAGTGGCACCTTCACCCAGGAGTGAACACATCAACGATAACACAAGGCTGTGTTTCCTTCAGTTATCATCTTCACTGCTCCTACTTGAGTTGCTGGGGTTTTTTAACACTTTTGCATGGTTAGACACTTTTACTACTTTTATTTCCTGAAAAGGAAAATTACTTTAAGGAATTTTTCATTTACAAGGATACAACAGTACTTTTTGGTCACTGTTACATTGCTATACGTCATGGGTCTCCCACACATCACCCAGTGATAATTTATACCAGCATGGGTAACAAGAAAACAAGTCAGTCAAATCTTTAGTGTCAAACTGCCTGTATCTTCTCAAAAAACAAAGTTTTTGATCTCTGCCCCTATATTTTATTAGAGGAAGGTAGCTTTTTAAATACCCCTTTTCTTCAGTCTTCCTTTCAGTCCAGTATCAGCAGCGTTCTTGACTGTAACCAATTCAGAGTCTCCTGGGTGACCCAGGAAAATTTTTCATTACTTTTACTCCCTCCTGCAAGCAAAGCCCCATTCTCCTCCCCCTTCTCCTCCTCCTCCTCCTTTCTGACAGCATTAACGCACAGCAAATGGTGATCACACAGGTAAGCAGAGAGATACAGCATCTGCCGCAATGCCCCAGACCTCTCTAGTTCCTCTCTCTCACACAGGGCTAGTCCCCATGACATCAACTATATTTTTTGTACTGAGCCTGTAAACAAGCATGTTTTTGAGCCTATATTGAGAAAAAAGTCCCAACTCTCCCTTGCAACGAGCTTTGTAGTAAGACAACTATTTTCTTTTACTTGTACGTCTTTTTTTCACAAATACGACAAGCTCCTCAACACCTCTGAGCAGTTCTGCATCCTCAGCAGAGGGGCACCACTCCGTCCCACGAAACTGCTGTTGCCTTGCAAGGTCTACACAAGAGGCCGATCGCATTGCAGTCACCACAAGCAGATCTGGGAAACCCAACCATTTATTTCCAGGAGCCAGGACACACAGACACGCTGCAGTGTAGATACACCCATTGTTATGATTTAGGTACCAAATCCTTGTACCCTGTAGGAGCCATGATATACTGAAGCTTCACAACAAAACAACATACCTTCAAACAGTGCAGAATATATTGGTACGGAGAGATTATTGCATAATGGCATCAATGTTTTATTTCTGTTGAATTTTTTATCTCAAATTTACTGCTCCCATAAGTAATACACAGTAACTCATCTGCACCGTACTTACTTATGTATTATGTATTGCAATGTCCTGGCAGAATTTCTGAAGAAAAATCTTTTTTTTAAAAAGAAAACAAAAAATAGCCTTTTCAGTGACAAATCCCAGCACTCGACAGCAGTGTTTTACTGAAATGCTTTTTACAGAAGTTTAAAAATTCTCCACTAAATTGTAATGTATATGTTTACCAATCACATAATTCAAAAAGAAAGTGGCCTGAGAGCTTCTAAGCACACTGTAATGTTATCTGCAAGGACAATGAATTATGCATCTCTCATAGCACTACGTCTGACAAAACCACCCTGTGATCCCAGTGCCGTGGGATCCCACAGATCCACCCAGTTGAGACACAGGGGGTAATGTAACAGTGCTGTTTTCCCGTCCTTATAGTAAAATGGTGCAAATATTTGAATGTGTTTTTTTATATGAACAATATAAAAGACAAGCTCTACTTCATGCAAAAGGAGAAGAAAAAAATCAAGTCAACGGTTTGTAATTATGGAGCTTGTTGGATGTTTTGATCAATGTTAATCAATGCTCTAATCAAAGCCCCCTGAGCAAATTCTGAAGACTCCAATCATACACCTTAAAGGCACCTGAGAGATGTGGCTGTACTGCTACTGCAGTGCTTTGGGTTTTGGGTTTTTGGGTTTTTTTGGTGTTTGTTTTGTTTTTGTTTTGAGGGTTTTTTGTTTGTTTGTTTGTTTAAAGTATGACTTTGACAGAGAAGCAAGTGCTCTTTAAACATGCAGCCAAACCTCTCTGGCTGCTGATGACAATATTTTGCAATGTTCATAGTTAATACCTGGCATTTTAACTAATGGTACCCTTCACTGGAGAACAGCAGTACACAAGTTACACATCTCACAGCTATTGCTCTTTCCCATAGGAACATATATTGCTCCTATAATGGATGCCAGGTGGATTTTGCTCCTCCTCAGCCACAAGATGGGGAGAGGGAGAGCTCAGCCCTCACCCAGCACATCCCTGCCTCCCCAGGGAAGGCAGCACAGTATGAATCTCCCAGGCTGAGGATCCAAAGGAGGCAACGTTCATCATTTTTGCATTTGGGAGCCACCTTCAATACGTATTCCCTGTCCTGCTGCAGCCCCAGTACAACTCTTCAGTACAACTATGTACTGCAGAAAGTAGGGCAGAGCCAGTGGAAGCGGGGAGGCTGGGGGCTGCTCCATGTGAGAAACATCTCCATCCCCCCAGAAAGCATCAAATAGGAAGTCCTGCAAGAGGATCCTTGCAAAGACTGGCTTTTTCCTTGACGAGTTCCCACTACCTATTATATACACTGCAGCAAGAAGCCAGTCCCACACCTTCAGACCTCTACAGTTAAAGTGCTCTCAGTTAACTGGCGTTTATCCTAAAAATTCCAGAGTCTTTCCAGGCAGAAGAATTCCACGTTAGAGAGCTGAAAGTAAAATAAAGGAGCATTTGCGGGTTGCTAACTAAATTGTAGAGGCAGTAAAGCTTATGATGGCTGCGGAGGTATTCCTGTATCAGGATCTTATGACTTTATGGAGAATACTCCCTAGACAAAAAAAAAATATCTCATATTTGGTCTTATCCCAAAGAAAGGCCTTTCGTTTTATTTTAAGTCTGCCTTTACACACCTGCTTTTCACTTATCCAAACACACATAATAAGTGTTATCTAGATCATAAGAAATTTGTTTAAATCCTGTTTGCATTTAAATGACACTAAGTCTACTCTAAAGAAGATGGCTTAGAGCACACATGGCTTTCTTTGAGAAATCAAGCCTCTCTAAGCGTGAAGAGAAAAATATAGCCAGGAATTCATCATCAGAAGGCAACTTCCGAGAGAAGATGGGATGTGGATGCTGTAGCATAAATGCCCTTCTTTACGTAAGTGTGCATTGTTTTACCCAAAGCAATCCACACGTGAACCTTACACAAGACACACGTCCTCTAACCAAAGCAGAGGATGCTGATAGATCCTCTGCACCTTTCCCCACCAATTCTCTCTTGTGCAAGGCTGCAGGTCTGGCCATGGGTTGTTAGGTGATAAGAGCATGGCACATCTCAAACACCGTCACCGGCAGCTGTTAAATAACAAGTACAATGTCCACCGCCATACAGTCAACGTTGCTGGCCACCAATAAAGGACCCATACGGGCTGTTTCTTTTGCATTTCATCTCCGAGCATGAGAACGGGAGGAAATATCAACACCTCAGCACAAAGGACCTGAAATTACTTTTTTCTGAAAAAAGATATCTGTCCCATAGGAGAAAGGTCTCCCAAAACAGCACAGCATTAAAATGACTCAAAACTATGTAATTTTTAGCAAATGCCAGCTGTAATGAAGAAGTAGTGAAACTACAAAGAGAAAGGAAGACTTGTGACTCTGGCAAAACGTTGTTAGGGAATTTCTACTTATGGTGATTTCTCTTTTATATTCAAGTAACAATTTAGGGGAGTGGCACTGAAACTCTGACAGGTCACAAAACATTTCCTGACTTTAAGACACAGATCACAGGCATGACATGTCCCTGTCACAGGACTGAGCTCAAGCAGGTACTCTATCATTTACAAAAAATAATAGTGTATTTCATATTTACCTTTAGTTGAATCATCTTCAATTGGTTGTTTGAACAAAGTGATATCCTTAAAAGTGCACAGGAACAAAACCACTTTTTCATGCTCATTTCTTATAGGTGCAATTTGCATGTAGAACCAAACTGGGGTTCCTGAAGCAGAGAAAAAGGTGACATTGGACTGTGGTGTAGCAAAAACTTTCCCCAGCCCATACACAGAATACTTCATCATTTATAACACACATGTAGTTTAAGACCATATCTCAATATTTCTACATCTTCCAGATCTTTTATTTTTACCTTCTCAAAGGAAAACATCATATTCCCATTTTCTATAGCTTCATTACAATGGGGAAATGCTACCAATCGAATTAGATGATAAGTAGAGACAGGAGGCTATATAAATCTCCTTTGTGAAATAAAATATTATTCTTCCCCTCTTGCTCCTGTTTTTTCCCAGCATGTCTCACAAACACTGCCTGCAAGGTAGGAACGTAAGAAAAAAAAAAACAGATGGACGGTATCTTTGATTCCTTGTTTACATAATATGGAGCTATCAAATCCAAAACTGATGGAGTATACTGTCAAATGCTCCAAATTTAACACTACTCCATTATTTAAGAGGACCTGAGCTAATCCAGACACAGACTCTAAATGTCCTGTCAGGACAAACGAGGAGATTCAATTTCCTTTTCACGTTTCAGGTCATACCCTCCACCTCCTCATTCCCCTGCCCACTAGAGCACCCTCCAATGCAGTTATCTCTTTAGGTTTTGAGATAAATACAAAATACTTTTCAAATCCTACCACTCGTCAAATAAAGAGCCTAACAATGCTACAGTTTTGGAGCAGTTAGCATGGCTTTTGGTAAATCCTCACTGTTCACACAGGGCTCCTGCAGGTGCTCTGGAGCTGAAACTGGTCTTGTTTTCTCCTAGGCTGAAACACACACACAGTCCTCTGTGTACATGCAAGTCTGCTCTGTAAGGGGTAAAATCCTAAAAGACTTTAAGCAATTTGCTTCAAAACACTCTGTTCACCTGCAGGGTCGTGAATGTCAGAGATGCTTTCCTTCCAGCAAAGCTCTATGCCCATGGCCATGTCCCCTCCCTCCCAAACTTGCACCTACACACATTGCACTATAAATGCTTTCACAGCCAGCTAATTACCTTTGGGATTTGATGTGCTTTCAACCAGTTGGCATAATGTCTTTTCTCCTGAGCTGTCTGAATGCCAGCCTGAAAGCCAACACATTGAGACAAGTCACTTGCCCACTGTTATCCCATGGGCACCAGCGGCCCCCAAAGACCTCCTCTAATGTACTACATCTGGGAGCTGTGCCAGGAACTGCAGGATAGATGCCCAGAGGGCAATGAAACCCATTTGGACTAGGACTACTGTGGGGAAGGTTAAAATCCACATGGGTTCATGACAAAATTTAGCGTTGCTGAACTGGGATTAAACCAGTAACTCACTAGCAATAAACTGGAGAAGTGGGAGAGATGGGGGACTGCTCTTTGTGATAATTCCAGAGCCATTATGCTGATTACTTGATTAGCTCAATTCCCGGTTGCTAACCCAAGATAAAAGACTCTCTTCGTAACTTCTAAAACAGAGTTCTGCAGCTCTCTGGAGTAATACTGTACTTGCACTTATACTTGGCAACTCATCAGCACCCTCTGAAAAGCTCCGAAAGTAAGTATGCAAAGTAACCTGTACAACAGCACTGATAAAAATCAGAGACAGAGGGAAGGTGGCTACTGCTGCAGAAGCACCAATCTGGGCAAAAGCGGGCAGGGGTTTCCCGAGCATTACCTACATATACATACATACACATGCCTACATGGTTGCTGAATAGCTGGGTGGGTTGAGCTGAGGACTATATACGAGGGAATGCAGTAAAGCAGAAGGAATTTGTAGCGAACTTTCAGGTCTGAACCTGAAACCTACTGGCTGAGTTAAAATGCCAAGGTGGCATGTGAAATCAGCAGTCGCGTGGATGCTGCCTGAGAACAGCAGCTCTTGAAGATCATCTCTGTGCCAAAGCAAAGAAGAATGGGAAAGCAACGCGAAAGTATCAAAATCTCCCTCTACCAAAAGCATTAAGGAATGGGTGAGAAAGAAAAGGTTGTGACACATCATCAAAAATATACAGCACCTCCAGACCTAGAGTTTGAAAATGCGGGTGGGAGGGTGCTCCGAGAGCACTGCAAGCTCCAGGCAGGGCAGAGGCAATACGCAGGGTCTCTGCAGGTGATGAACACAAGCCCTCCCACAGAGTAACTGTCTACATTTTGCAGAAGTATATTCATTCCAACAGATAACTATTCTTTATTTCTTTATCTGCTCCAATATTTAGCCTGGAGGATAAGCAGGCAGTTTCTTGAAGGACCTTCTTCTGCAAGGCTCAGTATGACAAATGGAAGGAAACCCTGGGCAAACCAGCTGCTGAACCGAGCCAAAAGGTGAGCGTATTAGCATTAGCAAGAGGTTGAGGTTCTGGGCTTTGGGTGACGGAGAAGGAAGCTGGCAACAGATGTTACTGACTCAAGCCTGAAAAGAAATATGAGGGCTTTTCCATAAAGTCCTTCAGTAATCCTGTATAACTTATGGAAAGTATAGGCTTGGACATTTACGCAAAGGTGAAAATTTTATTATGGCAAATGCAGCTCAATAGATGTCTAAAGCACCATCAAGCTCCACCAGGCAATCCACACCCGAAAGCAAAAAGCAACTGGCTTGTTAAGAAAAAGTCACCAAGAGAAGGCTTTCCTCTTTTTATACTTAAATAAAATAGAAAGGAATTTAGTTCAGGGCTGTCCCATGCTAGAGCAGGAGCTGCCAGCCCAGTTAATAAGAGAAGCCAGGGTCAGGGAGAGCACTGGGTTTCTGGGATCCTCTTCAGAAATCACACGGACACAGGGCGTGGCGGCTCTGGGCACCACCATCTGCAAAGACACCCAACACAAGTCTGTCCCGGGAAATTCCCCTAATGTGAGGGGATGTCCGGGTGACCTGCACAGGAAACAGGCAGAGAAGCAGAAAATCTAGAGAACAGACACATCCATATGCTAAGGAATCAATAAGAGGTCATTTGGAGGGCTCTCCTGGGCACCTGCAGAAACAGCTGGGCTTCAGAGCCACTCTTGTTTCTCTGTATAATTAAAGTGTTAACTAAAATGCTTTAAAGCACACAGAAGTGGAGAAATCTAAAGACATCTCCTACTGTTTAAGTGCACGTACAGGAAGATTTAGTGTAAAAAGAGAAAGTGGAAATAAAGCATAAAGCATGTGAGTTTGTTTCAAGAAGACAGGGTATCTGGGATGTTCTCTTCAATGTCATGAAAGGTTTATGTGAGTTTGCAGTGAAATGGGGCATTCAGGCGCAGTTAGCTCTTACCCGAGGCACACCGTTACCTTCCCTTACCCATGACATGCAGAGGAAACCTCCAGCATCACCCAGCAAGGTGCTCAATGCCAGCACCAAAGTCCACCCAGGGGGGAACATGGCCTCAGCTACTGGGCTCCAGGCAGCTGAACCACCGGGAAAGCTTCCTGACGCTACAGGAGCTCCATCCTGAACTGGGCAAGGAAAGCCAAACCGAAGGAAACAGTGAAGATTGCTGTTGGCTTGTGCTTGACATGGTCACTGACCCAGTCAGCTAGACTTGGTCTGCTCAGCCTCGAGGAACCAGCTTTTCTGATGCATGTTTCATCTGACAGTTTTGGCTTTCTACGTTGGGAAGACAGCCTGTGCCAGTGGAGGAGGCTGCTCATCTCCACTGACAACAGCAGGAATTTGAACCACCAGCCCAGCAGAGATGTCCACACTGTACAAGCCCAGCGAGAGACCACACACAACAGTATGGGTTTTGCTTAGAATGTGCTGTAACGTTGCTACGCCAGAAGAAGTACTACCCATATATGTGGCAGGACAGAAAACATGCTGGAGAGACTCATGGTTAAGACAAACTGAAGAAAATCCTCCCTGGTTCTGGCAACCTCCTGTAAACACAGTGCCACCAAAAGGAAGGGACTTGGGTCCTACATCTCATTAAGTTACAAAGTCCCCTGGTTTGCTAATTAATCCCTGGGTTAGGCACCAAATTTAGTACTCTCACTAGAGCTCATATGTGTTGGTTTACACACCGCCGAGGCGCTGCTGGGAGCATCCACTCACAGCAGCCAGGGTCTGGGCTTGTGGAGACATGGGGGTGTTTCCTGAGGGATGTGGGGGAACCTCATTCAGGATTTCTTTTCACTTAACCCAGTCAGTTTCCCTTCAGGGAAACAATCCTCAAACTAAATATATTTTGGAAAGAAGGAGTCAGACTAGAGACAGCAGGGAACAACTATTCTTGGCAATCTGAACACTAGTCCTGAAAGAAAGAGCTCTTTTCTTGAGCTGTGGTGACCAAAATACCCATTTCTTCTCCAAATCTTGCCCCAAATTTACCCATATGTCAAAATGAAAATTTATTTTAGTCCATTATATACTTTAAATATGCATCACTCCCAACACCATACACAAATATATACATACTGTTTTTCTTGTAGAGGAGGATTTCAAAGCAGTTTGACTCATAGTTGTCGAAAGTCTGTCTGACTTTTTCAATGGTCTTCTTGTCTGTCAGTTCACCATACATAAAACTGAAAAAGAAAAAACGTTTCTCTTTTTTCTAGACAAGCAACAACTTTGTTACAGTCACCTTAAATAGCATAAGCATTGGAGATGCTATTAACTGACATTGACCAGAGTTTAATTATGATTTACGCTTCCTTTAAATATTTAGAGTGTCACAAGGAAACCTACAATAGTGAGTAGCCATGACCACACTTTTACTGTAAATGACAGCAAATAAATCTACTGTAATATTTCATTAAGCGCTTTTCTGAGCACATCTGTAAGGATATATGGTTAGAAGATGAGCTGACAGCCTATAAAACCATTATTGCCACACCTGCAGGCCATGAGAATATTGCTGTCAAAACAGAGAAAAAACTGAACAAAACCTCTAAAACCTCCCAAATTTTGTTAAATCCTCTTCAAAAGGCTTCTGGAGGAGGAATGGAAGCTACTACAGGTAAAAGCAGTTGGCTGAGTCAGTGGCTACAAATCTAATCTTGTCAAGATGCATCTGGGACAATAAGATAATTGGAGTCCTTTTACTAAATACCAATTAAAAAAGGAGGGAGGATTTAACCAATAAGAAGCAATTACTGTTAGTTCTCTGAAAATTCATCACAGAAAGCAAGTGTATGAGTTGTCTCATATAGCTACGTCTGTACTACTACCAGGCATAACCAAATTCACCCTCATCTTCCTTATTGTATACTGCATTCCTTTAATATTTCAGTGAAAATATGGAAAACATTAAAATGCTTTTGGAGACTCATCCCTCTCCAGACTGAGAATAGAAAAATGTGATTTTAACTCTGCTATTTCTTGCCACTTGACCATCTCATCTTTGCATTCTTTTCCAGGTCAGACTTTCAACTGGTGTAAGCAAACCCAACCCTCTGACCTGACTACTGAAAGCCTTTGTAAGGAAACAGCAAGGCTTTTATTGTCATTCTTCCCCGGATTAAAAATAAGCGAAGACCACTCTGTGCAAATTCCCAGTTACAGAACTGAAGGAAAACGGAACATGGAATAAAAGCTTTCAGACACTTGGACGAATGCACTTTTAATTGATCAGACTCTTTTTTTTTTTTTTTTCCATTTTCTTTGTTCACAAACAGTTTGAGCTTCAGCTGAACCTGCAACAGACATCCCTGAGAATATGAAAGAGAAAAGCTATCAGTGCCTCTGTGGTTTCAATGCAGCTTCTCTTTTATTGATCAACAGGCCTCCAAAGGTTCAATAAACATTTATTTTATGTCTACTCTTCTGAAAGAAACAATAAAACAGCACAGTGGTTAGTGACTCGGCAAGCATTAAAATACTCAATGAAGGCCACACCATGAATCTTTTCTTTACACAGCCGACCAAAGGAGCTGATGGGGCTGCTCCCAGAACAAGGTGCTGTCAGCACGGGCGATCAGCGGGGCATCAGCGTAACTACAACAGCTGTATGCCACTACAGGCCCTTCTTCGCCGGTAACAAGGGAGAGCTAGTGATAAATGACGTGTCATAACTGCCACTTTTGGGACAGCAACGTAACGGAGACGCCATTATGGCGACCGACGTCAGGAAATGGTTTCACCGGGGCACAAGGCTTCATTAAGGCACTGCTTATCATTAACATACACGGCCGTCTTTAGGAAATGCAAACCACAGCCTGCTGCTCATTTTCAAATGACCAGCCTTTCTTTCCCAACTTCAGCTTATAACCTTTTATACATTTATATGTGAGATGACAACAAAAAGAGTTGGATTTTGTTTGTTTTTTTTTAAATCTATGCCTTTTTTAACGCACTGATGGGGTGAAGTAGGTTGCTTTCCTGTCTGCAAGACAAAATAAGAGCCGGCAGTTTTCTCACAGCCTGTTGTACAGTTGAATTCTCTCTGGGTTTTTGTTTTGTTTTGTTTTGTTTTCTTGGGATTTAAAACAATGTTTCTCTTAGCCCTGAAGGAAAAAAATAACAAGAATTTGTTAAGTGCTTGACTCTACATGGCCTATAATACAGAAAGTCATCATTAATTAGTGTTAAAATGACAAATTGTACTTGGCGTTCTGAGTGGTGGACGACACTGGTTAGTGCTGCTGAATACAATCAATCAACTTTATGTTTTAAATTAAAGGCAGCTTATTATTGCAGTAAACCTGTAATACTCAAATCTTACATTATTTTCACATATAAAGAGACATTTTAAAGGCTTCTGAAATAATAAAAACATTTTTCAAAAGGTGATTTTTAACAGCACCAAAGAAACCTCAAAGCCACTAACTGTATAAGTTATATAAGATCTTTGCTTATCACAGGTTTAATTTAATTTAGTCCGTCCTATTTTGTACACTTGGAGGGACTCCTACTTCTTCAGTCAATCACTCTGTCTTTTTCTGCCTCATGTTTTTTGTTATTTAGTGCTTGTCAAGTGCCTTCAGTGCAAACTGTACAAGACATAAATATCAAAACCATCCTGCTACTGGGAATCTTACTACCTAGAAAATAGACTTATCAAAGAGAAACAAGACTTACTGAAATACTCAGAAAAAAAGCAGTCTTAGATAATTTCCCCATCTCTGAAACAGACCATTTGTCATTAAAGATGCTTGGGCTCCCACCTCCCTTTGAAAACATCCCTTGGCACAGAAAAGCCCCATCTGAAGCTTTGCATTGTGCCCTTCTGTCCTTTGCCAGGATCCAGAGCGGCAGCATCAGGACAGCGCCAGGTCTGCAGTGTGTGCCAGGGAAGTATTTAACAGCTCTTTGTGAGAAATTATGCAGGACAGAGGGCAGGTGAAGCAAATAAGGTATATGATCCTGCATCAATTTACAGCTCTCATTGGAAAGTGTTGGATGAAAAGGCATCAATTGCAATGGACAAACATCTACCCAGGAGGAACAGCAAATGCAGATACACATCAATAGCTTCAGAACTTTGCAAGTTAAAGACCAGGCACCTTTTTCTAAGGAGAAGTGGTGCAGCTCCCTGGGTCCCACCAGCGTGGTCAGCAAGGTTTCTTTGCACAGCTTTGGCAGTGCAAGGAGGCCTTCTCACATACACAAAAATCAGGTCACGGAGATGACATCCCAGTACCAAATCTAACTTTTTTTTCAAGTCCAGCACATTGTACCTGCCATGAAAAATCCTATTTCTCTGCGCACAGTGGGAATTTTGGTATTAGCTTCACTGG
Organism: Phalacrocorax aristotelis; assembly: GCF_949628215.1. Taxonomy (NCBI): domain Eukaryota; kingdom Metazoa; phylum Chordata; class Aves; order Suliformes; family Phalacrocoracidae; genus Phalacrocorax; species Phalacrocorax aristotelis. The sequence goes on along the minus strand of NC_134284.1, from coordinate 30,720,689 downwards.
AGCCAGGATTTCGCTCCCAGACTTTTTTTAATCCCGCTTGTCATGGCAGTAAACCAAAATAAGGGAGAGCAGAGATGCTGACTAGAGCACTGCAAGTGTTTTGGTGGAAATGCTACCTGTAAACAAATGCTTCAGCAAGGAGATCCAATTCCATCCCCCTGTACAGCTGGAAGGCAACACACAAACAGGGCCTAAAAGCAGGTTTCCTCTTTGAAAACAAAATCAGCAACCAGCTACTCCCAGCCCATCACGAGGCTCTCAGGTCCAAGGAAGGGTAAGCAAAGTAAAGCCTGGAGCAAATGCCAAGTGTAAAATGCCAGGGTAGGTCTATTAACCAGCCACTCAAAGCGTGCCTGCTCTCCCAGAGGTTTGAGGAGAATATGGAGCTTAACTCATAAGCAACAATATTAGAAAACACTGGTATTAGTTGCAACAATAAACTGGGTTTTAATGTTTTAGAACTGTTTATTCTTTCAACATATTCATGAAGACATACATTGTCATGACTGTGGGCAACTGGGCATGAAACAAGTGGTTTTCCTGCATGCTGGTTGATCTATCGGTGCACCTCCAGGCAAGGGTTTTTGCATGGTTAGTTGAAGATTAGAGGTGTTGCAATTGCAGATGCCCTGTTCCTCCTGGACTGTCAGCTCATTTCCATTTGGCACAGCAAAGCCTCACCAGTACACAGGTTCTTCCACCTAAAAATCCTGTGCATTTTAGCACTCACTTATACCAATTATTCTATATATCAGCCCCAGCTACACATGCAACTTTGGGTGCCATGTGCACCCAGAAGGAAAACACATTGATTCCCATCATGCAATATTCACATAGCCTGACTCCTAAGTACACTGTGCCTTTTATACAGCACCCATGAAACCAGGGAGACTGGCACTTATACTGAGGTATTTCTAAGTGTTTTTCCTGCCAAAGGGCACATTGTTGCTGATTGAAAACATGAGAGAAGTGCAAAATCAAAGGGATTACCAGCTTGCACAGGACTAACTCATTGCCTGAGCTGGAAGGAAAAAACTCACTCACACTTCCCCTGCATTCAGTTTATCCACTCCTCCCTGTGATCTATATCAGCCAAGACCACCTGAGACTGAATATAATGATGATATATGAGCAGCCCCAATGTAGGATATGGGGTGAGACTGACAGAAAGAGGATATAGTGAATGCTCGCTGGACTATCTAGGAGGAAAGCATGGGTGAAAGCTAATTTGAAAGCACTATACCTTATAGGCAGGGGCAAACTGACCAAATATTGCAAAATTTATGAACTGTCCTTTATCACACTCACGATCAGTAAAAACTAACTCAAATCAGGGGCTAAATTTACATTGTCTCTAGCTATGCATTTTTCTTTGGCTGGATTTTTGGCACTAAAAAGCTGTAAAAACAGACCCTTCCAAAACCTGCCATAAAGGTGTCGCACCATAGGACTCTTATCCCATAGCACCTGCCTTAGAACAGTAAAGTAAACATTATCTATAAAGCAATTTTTATATATAACGTAACTTAATCTGGGCACTAACATAGTAAATCTGGACTGAGAGCCTGACTCAGAAAATAATATAACAGCCCCAGATATCAACAAACCTCCAATGACATTCTACTGAGTAAGCCCAAGCAGGCACCATTGGCCTTCAAGACTATTTTCCATTCCATACAGCCACACAGCTCTTTATTAGAGAGCAGCTCCAAAGACATTGCTCTGGAAGGCTACGCGTTGCATGTCAGACCATGCTGAATACCTCTCCAGCTCTCCTTTAATCTGCAAAGAATGGGATGTCTCCTAAGAAGCATGAAACATTGCACTGCATATATAACTCCACCAGCTAAGACCCAGAGGCAAAAGAAGTACCAGCCATGCTTTGAGTGTAGAGAGGCCTCTCCAAAACCCAGAGATGGATGTATAGAAAGAAGATTAAAGAAAAAATAAATAAATTTTACCAATTCCATTTTTCCACAATAATTCGTCCTTGAATGTACATCTGTATGATTCACCTGGATGATCTACTTGACCATGGTCAAAACAGGATCCTTACAAATGGTAACTAGAGCCCATCACATTCGAAAAAAGCACTCAGATAGAATAAACCTTCTGGCCCCCTCAGTATTTAAGGCACGGGGGAATCATCATCAGAGAGGTATTGCTAAACCTTCACTCCCTCAACATTTTCCTACAATCCCATCCTATATTTGTAATTATTTTAACATGCACAGACTTATAAAAGTGCTGGCTCACAGCAAACTTATACAGTTCAATATACAGGATAGCAGACAGCAAAGGCGAAAGCATGTACGTATATCCGGGATGGCTGTGATAAGGCTGCTTCTTTCAGCCCCGCTGCATGTATCAATTCTGTTGCTACTGTGTGAATGAATATTTCATTTCAGCAGCACACGCCCATCTCTTCTCCATTGCCCATTAGAGGACACCTGGCTGCACAGCGCAACCCTGGATGCCCAAGGCTTCCTCCCCTTACTGGCAGATGAGAGCAACAACCACACATCAGCATGTGTTGCTTTTTGGAGTCAGCGATTACTGACATCCAAGGAGAGGCTCACTGCCCACCCTGCTCCTGCCAGCCGAAGCATCAGCCAATGATCAGTATCTGGCAGCACCTGTCTTCCAGAAGTCACCACTGTAGGTGTGCAGCCCCCTCCTCCCAGTGCCCAGTGCCCTCCCAGAGCCGGTCACTCCCTGAACACAAAGGGAAAACCTACACAAACTTCTATCTCAGCCATTCCTTATTGTCTCTGTCCCTCGTTTACTTTGCTCACGTGCACGCACACGCATTAGGGATTTACTCTTTCCCCAAAGCACCTCCTTGTAAAGGATGCAGCAGACAAGGCACAGATGCATGTCTAACCATAAATCACAGCTGCCCATTCCTAAAAGACCACGAACAAAAGGAAAAAGCCATAAAGCTGCAGTGCTTAGAGTAAATATATCATCAGCTTAATCACTCTCTTGGGAATAAAGATGCAGTTTGCACATTACTGTGCTCTTTGTGTGTGTGTAATAGCAGGGATCAACACAGCATACAGAATAGCCCAGCGCCTCCTGGCATGATAACAGGAGAATTAATAAAAATCTAGTAAAAAAAGTCTTGAAATATATTACCTAAAGCCCCGCTTCCTTTATTGGATCATTAGCTAGAGCACATTTATACTTATATTAGCCAGGATAAATTTCAACGTGCTTTACCATGTTCTGGATAATTCTGGATAATGTTCTGGTTTCATTAATTTAAAGCCTGTTTCAAAACTTTAATTTCTGCAAAACAATACTTTTCTTACATCAATCCTCTTTTCAAAACCTCATTGTTCTTCCCAGCAGATTATAATCTTAAAAGTGCATCAAGTGGCAGTGAACAGTCGGCATACCTGCAAGTGCTACTTTTCTGCATGACGTCAGCTCGATGATATCCAGAGAGTTTACAAAAACCGTCATTACTATAAACTACAGGCCAGTCCACAATCTGGGCATTTCCCAACAGAAAACTGGATTCTGAAAAGAGAAAAAGAGAGGAAGGGGTGTTATCAGTCGCAAAGTACATTTAAATCCTCTGTGTGTCACACAGCAGATGCGAGGTTATTCATCATGTAACTTCTATCGTGACATTTCAGAGGGAACTGAAATCAAAACAGGCATCAGAAAAGAAATCGTGATGAAACAGGATAACTCCTAGTAATGTAACTTCTTGTAGCTTCTTGACATAAGCACCAATGCTTTAACAATTTAGAAAGGATTCATTTATTCACAACATTTGGGCAAGGTCTCATGTTTGATTTTCATTTTATGTGTATCTTGAAATCAGCCTTAAATTAACTTGCAAACCAAGTTTTAAACGTTGAGCTGTGTGTGTGCCCAACGCTGATGACAACTCCCTTGCTTAAGACAAGTTAATTTTTCCTCCTGGCAGGTCCCAGTCTGTTTTGCAGGACACGGCAGCATCCCCGGGATGATGGACAGAGAGAGCCAGGAGCTGCTGCGGAGGGTTGAGATGGGCCCACCACATCTCCTGGTAATCCACAAACCACATCACACCTGGGAGTGCAGACGTTAAGGGACCCGCATGGAATTTCAGCATGATCGGGGAACTGATGAGTGCCAAAGGGACTTGCACATTGAAATAACACAAAACAGGTATTGAATTTCAGTGGCAGTCTATTAAAAATGCAAGTAGGTGGGTTTGGCTCATCCTGGCAACACGCATCCATTGCTGCCGATACAAAATATGGGCAGGGATTGCTTCCAGGAGGCTGAACTCAGGTTTAAGCATCGCTTCAGTCATCTGTCCTTTCCCCTCAGTGCCTACAGTTCATACGCACAGCCTGGCACCAGCACATTATGAGTTGGTCCTAAAATAGCTTTATTCGTTAGTTTGGAAAGATTCTTCCATCCCTGCTTTTAGCAAGGTGTTTCCAAAGAAGGAACTACACAATGTTGTGGATTTTATGTTCATCAACATTGTAAGCATTCCTAATTTTGTTTCAGAAGTAATATTCTCATTTAGTAGAAGTTCTCAAATTGTAGTCTTTGGAGCTTTCTTTACTTTTGTCTTTCTTTACTTTCTTTACTTTTACCATTAGTTTTCAATTTCATTTTGACTGCAGCTATGGAACTAAATGGTCCCATTCACTGATGCTAAAAAGGTATTAAAACATAGCTACTAACAATCACTGCTGTATGGAAATTATAGGAAATGTCCCTTTCAGCAGTTCTTGTGGGAAAAAAAATTAAGGAGATTTTTACAAATTTTCCTCATAATAACCAAAGAATGGTTATGCCGATTACTTACAGACATATACTGAGGTGCATACATTCGTTTTCACATAAAAGTGGCACTGGGTTTGCATGAGCTATACATGTTCTCTCAGGGTATTTATGACTGTGACTGGATTGTACATTATGCAAACATTATTCTGTTGAGCAAGGAAAACATACGGGAAAAACGGTATTTCTTTTTTCTTCATAAACATGAATTTGGATAAAAATAATCTGGAGATTATTGGATTTGCTTCTATAGAAAAGCAGATTAAAACTATTTAAAAGCCAACCAATGTGAGAAATAGAAGTTTAGATTTTGTGAAATCTAACACTTTTAAGCCGGGAGAATTTATTTGAATCCATCACAAATATTCTTAAGCCTAAATGCCAACTTTAAAAATTTGCTCTCCTACATGAAGGGAGATGCCCTCGCTACAGGCAGCGAGAGACACGCAGTAAAGCCTGAGCATTACATAAAATCTCCCTGGCTTTTCGCAGCCCTTTCTGCACCAGGGACTCAGCCCAGCTTTCCTCAGCACAGCGCAGATACTAACACAGGGGACATCCTAACCTCCTGGAAACCAAAGGGTCCGCTGGAGCTCATCCGTTTGTAGTGATGTCCCCCCAACTCTTTGCATCTTCTCCAATTTGGAGAAGGGGAGACACCACCAACCCCCTAAATCCTCTGGGCTCCTCACGTGGCGGCCACCCTACCAACACCCTCCCCAGCAGCTGGAGAGGACGGGAGTGTAAACAATTATTAATTTCCCATCCCAGAGGGAAACAACCGATATCACAAGTCTTCTGGTTAGATTTGGAAAGAGATTCCTTTGCAGGATTATCTTTCACCCAAGTTTTGCTCACATGTCTAGATACAATGGGCACAACCTGGGTGATGAGAGACTGCAATACTAAACTCACTCGTCTCGGTGCTCATCTGGGTGCTCCCCAGAGGACCACAGTCCAAAAGCAGATAACCCTGCTTGGAAGCCTGCCCATTCAACAGATATAATCTTGCTTGTGCATTCCCACCGTGTAACTTTTTCAGGACAGTACACAGCAGAAGATGTGTGTTGCAGACAGCAGGCAACATACAACATTTAATGGTTGTCTTCTATGGGTTTTATACATCTTTACACCTGAGTGTCTCAAAATACTTGATAAAGCATTCACTAAACTGATAAAATCCACCAGAAACTTGGGAGGGAACAAAACATAAAGCCAAACTATTGAAAGTTTTTTTTTTAAAAAAATCCCATTAAATCAGAAAAAAATTAGACACTATTAGTTTCTTGGTAGATACTAGTATTTGTAAGGTTAGATCAGATATATAGTATATGTACTAGAACCTTGACCAGATATTAGAATATGTTTTCTTTTGTCCCCATTAATTTTCGTGTACTTAATTGACTTTTTTACCCTTGTCTCCTAAGCAAATAAGGCCTATTCATCCATGCTCAGCGCACGAATATATATGTGTGTGTCCTATTCCAGATGACAAAAAAATCTTGAATCAACATTTACATCTTGTTAGAGACGAATGAATCTAACTGTGGGCACAAAGCCATAGGAATCCATGTTTCATTCACGCCGCTGCTCAGTGAGCAGCTTGCTAAAATTTAAGGAAGAACAGGTCAGCGTCTGACCCTTGGGTTTTATTGTGTACCCAAGCCTCAGCACCCACAGGACTCCATTCCTACCCTACATTTTATCAGAAGTCATGTTATTTTCTCCAACCAAGACACATATTAAGTCTCCCCTATTTCTAAAATTTCTCCAGATCAAAACTCCAGGCAGATTTAACTTTACATTAGCCAGTCCGTACCCAGCTGTAAACATCCAAACTGCATGCTGGATGACAGGACGCTTTTCTGGCCATCATTTCTTAAAATTGCAGAGTCCAAAGGAACATGGAGGAGTTTTTGCTTCGAGTCCCCTGCTGTGACTCTTTGTGTATTCTTAACATGTCTCAGTTTTGGAACCTAACCTTGGTCAACAACAGACTCCTTAGTAGAGGATACAACCTTAGGGTTTCTAGGAGTTCTGTGTGGTTGGAGAAGCAGCTGCTTAATATCACATCACCACCACTAACCACTCATAAAAGTCCATTTCTCCAGTTACCTCCCTGAGGTTGGGTCCCAACAGCCAGTCCAGGACTAAATCCATCTGCACACCTGCCTTCCATATGTCTACAACTCAGTTACATGGTTTCCTCGCTAAGAAAGGTCAATCCCAGTTGTGTCTTGGGTTAAGATTTCTGTCAGTCTGATTATGGCAAATTCCACTCTGCTCAATTTCCAGCTGGCTGCTTGAACCTGGCGTAAGAGACAAGGGTTGGAAAAACCTCATTTTCTCTCCATCTCCAGTTGCCATAGGGCAGCCTAACACCAAAGACAAGTCTGTTCCCTTCCAAACACAATTGCCTGCACGTTCCTCCTGGCCTCTTTTGCCAGCAGCTCCAAAGCAAGGACCCTCAGCGAAGGGCACCTTGATGTCTCCCTGTGCCGACCTGCGGTGACTGTGGTGAAGTCCCATAGCAGCCTCTTAGCACCAGCCAAGTCTTCATTCAAGCAGATCAGGTACAGCACAAGACAAGTGTGCTACAGACCTGCCTACAGGCTGCCAACTGAGTTGCTCCTTCCTCAGATACATCCATACTCATTGCATGCAACAGGGAGGAAGCACACCCAGACTGCACCTCTTCACCCGATGGCAGCCCAGGGACATGCCCCACCGGTGCTGCTGCCGGCAAGCACTGGGCACACCTCCATCATCAAATCCCAGGCTCACTCCTGGTCCTCCCCACCCCCTGATGGCCCACACTCCACACTCATTGGTTCATACCAAAGATCTTTTTTGGAATGAGCCAAAGGACTTTTACAGAATCAGTCTTTTTTAAAGCATGGGCACGAGCCCTGCAGTGCCACCCACCAAGCACTGCCCGCCCCAGGGCAGACGCTTTCTGCAAGACAGGCCCAGGTTCAGACCCCCTTCATGGGAGAGGCAAACCCTCCTTGCCTGCTTTAGTCTTCAAGAGATAAGACTTCTGTTTTGCACCTTCCTCAGAAGAAAAATAAAGGAGCCAACAAAGGTCTGCAAATTGCAGGGTGATGAGCATAGTAAGGACACCAGCACTGGGATCTCCACAGCTGTCTTTCTGCTGGATTCAATACACAAGCTAGTTTTTTTAAAAGAATATATTATATTGGAGGTATTTTCAAGGATAAGTATTTCTTAACAGAGTTTAGCTACTAATACCTGGACAACACCGAATTCAGATGCTATGCCTACATGAGAACACCCAAATTTAATCAGGTTTTAGGTATACCACGACTTCACTGAAAGAATAGTATCACGACAGGGATTGCCAAGGACAGCCAAAGTTACAGATGGCAATGCATAAATAGAGCTCGCATTCTGCAGTAAAGCATTGGTAACTAAAATTTGTGCAATATCTGTGGTGTGGCCCAGAAAGGAAAGTCTTCTCTCTCCATGTACCCAATCTCACAAATATTTTACTACGGAGGCTGGGAATTAATCTGCTAGACATTGGGCATTGCTGAAAGCAGGACAGTAAATCTGACAGACAAATGGTCTGATCCAGTATATGAAACTCCATGCGGCTATGATCCAGATTACCATGTCGTGATATCTCACACTCTGAAGCTAACTTCAAAACTTGCACAATGATTAGCCTGACACGTCTGGTAATGCATTCATCCTTGCTTGGATTTCTCCAGTGCACTGAAAATGCATTTCCACTTCACATTTCCTTAGAGATAAAGGTCACTTTTTTATTATTTCTAAGCTTGTCTTGATGTCATTGCCTCCACCAATCATTTTCTCCACCCATCCCCCTTTCTGATATATTGCAGAGAGCCCAAACCACAAATCCGTAGGTTGTGTAAGTTCTTTGACTAGACACACCTGAACAGCATCTGTCTACACGACAGCAGGGAAGCAGGGCTCAGCCAGCAGACTCGCCTGTCTCGGAGCTGCTAGACTCCTCTTAGGAAGCCAGCAGGCTTTTTATTAGCTAATATAACATTCTTATTTACAAGGTTTAATACTGATGGCAATGAGTTGGGGTATTAGAGGCATACAGTTAGCAAAATTTGAAAATTGGAAAACAATTGAGGAAAACAATTGTTAAAGGCATTGTATTTGCTGTTGCTGTGCTTCTGTTTTGGAAAAAGGATCTTTTGTATAAAGGCAGCCTATGCTGTAGAGCAGCAAGCCTTTAATCTTACTCTATCCTGCAGTAGCTAATACTCAACACGGCACTGATCCTTGTTTTATTAAAAAAAAAAAAAAAGAAAAAGACCACAGTGTGCAAGCAAGTTTTTTTAACCAACAAAATGCCCAAAGCAGTGTAAAATTCATGTTATATAATCACAGGAGAGCAAGAACAGCTAAATCATTCCAGGAGATATGCTTAGCCAAGTGAGAAACGCTGTCTCTAATCATCTTTTCTCAAGAACGCTCGGGTACCACTTGTAACCAAAATTGTTTAAATCACCATTTCAGAATTCCGCCTCATCCCAACAAAACAGGCAACTAATCTTTTTAGAAAAGTCACAGTTGAAAAGATATTTTTAAAAAATGAAGGAGTAGCAGAACACAAGTAATAATTATTATAACAAGAAGCATCTATTCCATCTAGGAACAAACTCCTAACTCAAGCAACTTTACACAGAGCTGTCCTTCAGAATTACTGCCCTTCCACTGCAGAGCAAGCGCAGCCCAGACCCAACGGGGTCTGTGAAACGTCTGGAATTTGCCTTTTTTGCTAATGGTCTCTTATAAAAGCGCCAACCCACTTAAACTGCTGTCAGCTGACTCTCCTTAAAACTACACAGGGTCAGCATATTGCTGCAGTCTTGTTTAGACCATCTTAGAAAACTCATGGGGCTCCGCTGCCTGTGTGTGTTGAGAAGGGGGGTCCTAAAAAATGTTTTCAGTTTTTATTTTCTTTTAGCTCACCTGAGCAAGTCTTGGCCCTGATAATACATATTTCTACCGGTGGTGCTTACAGTGATTCCAACTACACGCTCAAGGTGTACTGCATCCCCGCAGAATACAACAGAAAATCCTAAACCCTTTTGGAGGGCACTGGCCTCTGAAATCAGCCTCAGCGGGCACCAACATCCCTCCAGCTCTGGGGTGGGCTGCAGACAAACGGCTGTGCTTGGAGCAGCAACCCCCACCACCACTTTGTACTCCTTACTATAAAACCACATTGCTGTTTTCTAACAAAGCTTTTATTTCCCCGGTGTCTTTAAAGCATGCAAAACATCAGTGTCATCCAATTTATCCAGCACATTAAGCGTTCCTTGCCTGAAAAAAAAAAAAACATCTCTCCAAGGACTAACTCTTTACATCACCTTCCTGTACCACTGTTGGTTTTAGTTAATACTCATATTACAAAAATGCAAAGAGGACTAAACCCAGAGCAAGATGCCACCATACTGACTATGCTAAAATGATCTATTTCCTGCCCCAAATAAGTGCACCTCAAATAAAAGATAAATAATCCAGCATTGGCTGAAATATTAAATCCACACGCAGTCCCTTAGCTGGGAACACAGCAGCTTTCAGCAATTTAGCAAGCAAGCTCAAGAAAAAAAGATTAGAGTCTACCTGGAATTTACCTCCTGAAAACTTACAAAATTAACTTTAATCATTCTGAACATGAAAGCCCACAAACAGCATGGTCCCCTGCCTTCATTGTGGCACAACTTCATTGACTCCAGAAAGACTTTTGAGCCAACAGGGACAAGAGAGCGTCCCTAAGAGTTGCTCATGAAATGGCATTTCATACAATTCTGATCGCAGGTTCTTCCCACACATTCATTTATCCTGGAGTTAAACTAATTCCTACCTATCCCGGCTACCTTTTAAATGCCACCAGTGAATATATTCTCTATTAAAATTATGCAGAGCACAACATAGATGTAGTGCAACTAAATTTAAACTGGAGCACACTTTAGCTCTCTCTAAAGGCACACAGGCACCCTCGGGGAGCAACCAAAAATCAGATTTCTAGCTTTATACAAATAGAAGTGCTTGATTCACGTTCCCAGATGAGAAAACTGTGGTAACAGTAGTTGTTCGGACATGGAGGCTCCTCTTACAAACACTCAGCCCAAAGCTAGTCCTGGCTGCAGATTCACAGAGCCTGGCTGTCTCAAAAACCCTGTTTCGGCAGAGAATCGTCTGCCTCTCCCGTGCTCCCCTCTTTGTGCAAGTGGCTGAAGCGACACTACCAGCAGGACGGATCCCAGCCCAGTACCGAGGTGCTGCTCCAGGCCAGGCTCCTAAAGGGCTATTCACAAGCCAGCAGTCAGACTCCCTCCGGCTGCCACGTGTGGGTGCAGGATCGGGCCCTGGCTAGCTGCGTTACACAGGGCTTGGTATTTAAAACAGCCAGTCACTGAGTGTGCTGATTAAAAATATACCAGACTTTTTTCTGAAAAACAGGTCATTAGAGTGCTAACTCCAAAATCTTCTTCTATTACTTAATTTTATCAAACCAGAAAATACTATTCCTTTAGCTTTCCAGAAGAATAACTTAAAATCCCAATTAATGACCGAACAGTACCCTGTTAAACAGGCTAATTAAATGTATTTCCACAGCTCGCTTAACTTCCTGACATTATTCTTTGGCTGGATACTCCTTCCAACAGCAATTAAATAAAAATATAAAAAGGATGTTTACTCTAAAGGAAAAAAAAAAAAAAAATCAATAATTTCATTTTCCTCTTCTCTCTCAGATTTAAACATTAACCTGGGAATGCAACAACTCTTGCAGTGACCTCTTGTGGCAAGCGCCCAGCAGCGCTCAAGCATCCCCCAGAAGAGAACGTCTCCTCTCCCACCGCCAGCAATACATACAGAAAGAAATATTAGAAAGCAAAGACCCATAATTTACAAAGCAGCTGATCAAACCTCAAGGAAATCCAGCTATTCCTTTAGCCAACGATACGGCATTATTTGGGTTTCTAAATACAATAGCACAGAGCTGCATAACCAGTTGTTTTTAAAACAAAAACACATAAAAAATTTTAGACTATGTAAAACTCCCCCGATTTCAGCAGCAGTCAGATATGCTTCATCTTTCTGCGTTCAGCCAACCAACTTGAAAAGTAAGGAAGGCAGGGTGCTTGCAATTAAAAACTCCTCACAAATGCCATCTAGTAATGCTTCTTAGTGTAAAAACCCACTTGGCATTGAATTACATGCCAGTAGGCCCCCTGCAGCCATAGAAACTGCAAAAGGAACCCTGTGCCTTTGACTGCCAAGAAGGCCTTAATGACATAATCTCCTTGGTTGTCCCTTCAGTAATTTCTCCACAGTCAACTGAGCTGGAGGACGGAAACTTTCACCCCCAGAGTCTATAGTGTCTTTACGTAGAGATTTAGGGAACTGCTGAGATCCACGTTTTTCGGAGGCTCTCCAGTGACAGACATCCTGTAAACCTGAAGTAACTTGCTTTAAAGAACTTACTTTCTGCAGGATGTGACTTAATTTGGATCAGGTGAAAATGCAACTTGTTTAGTTTAGGGGAGAGAAGCCTACGTGCCTCATGTCCCATGGGAACAACGTTTTGCTACCCTGCCTGTAAGACATCAGGTACACTACATGGGATAGTCAGGAGGACAGGAGAGACAATGGACACTTATTTTATCTATAATACCAGCATAATAAAAACGAAAAACGTGTCTTAGCGCTACAGATGTGCCACTCATTTCCCTCCCCCTTCCTGGGTACCCTGCCTTGACAACACAGACACCTGTAACAGGGCTGATTGTTTCACCCGAAGTCACAGAGACCCAGCAGGGCATAAAGCTCTGTCTGGAAGAAGTGCTTTGTAGGAACGTGGCACAAAGCTGAAAAAGACCGGGAAGTAAATGTTAGCTTCATTAAAGCTCATGGTAAAACTCCCACATAAGCCTTATGGAGCCAAGATTTCAGCCCAAGTGTCAAAATATATTTGTGAAAGACCTGAAAGACCCATTGTCCCGAGGAAGTTCCCAAGAGTTACTGCAACAGAAACGATAACCAGTAACGACTCTTATCATACAGATAAGACTATGTATAGTCTTCACTAAACTAAGTCCCTCTTCCAGACCATTAGCACTCTTCATTGCATATTGCCACAAAGTCCCAGAGTTAACCTTTTCCCAAGCTCATCCTCTACCGTAAAAGCAAATTATGCCATTAATGAAAGCTTAATGCTTTTCACTGCTGTGAAGGGTGAGGATGGACAGGCAAGGCAGACAGATTTCTCTGCCCCTGTGCATGTGGCTCAACTCGCCAGATCGCTCCGCACACCGGCCAGGTCCATGAAGCCCAGCCCTGGTCTAGAGACTTGCCAAGTCTGTGCCCATTGCGCCTCCGCGATGCTGAGACGAGGTCCGTATCAGCAGGAGCTCTGAATGCACCGAAGGAGCAACCAATAATATTAGTAATAATGGGCACAGATTGCTGCGATCGTCTTCGGAGGGAACATTGCCCTAAGGAAGGCCTTTATTAAAAGCCGAAATACTAATGGCAGTAACAGGCAGTCACCTTAACGTGATTTAACCCGCTGCTCTCACAAAACACTTCTTCTAGCTCAGCAGAACACCTGGTGTTCTTAAAATCCAGGGCACAGTCAAGGCTGTTGCAAGATTGTATCAATCTTTGTAAGCCTCAGATAAGACCTTTTGCTCCATGTATTTTCACTGTGTTTTAAAAGAAAAAAAAAAAAAAAAAAAAAAGGCAGAGAGTGCACCAAGATCACCCTGAAGATAGGTCTGTGCGTCCTGAGGGCTTGTCCCTCTTCACCAACTGGAGCAGTTGGTCTAATGACAGACCTCGCTTCTCCCCACAGACTTTGTCTCTCCTCGAGTGGAGCACGGCTGCGGCGTGGGCAAAGAGCCCACAAAGTGGCTTGAGGGGCGCCATCCACCACAAAACGCTTTGGGAACCACCTGCAACCTGATGCTGTCCAAAAAGCAGAGTATGCCGCTGCTCTAAAATACTTCACAAGCTCCAACGTGCAAAGTCACCTCCAAAAGAGAGGCTCCCTGGGCAGAGGGACACCATGGGACACACACAACCCACGTCGCTTTGGCATTTGCTCCGTCTTCCCCAAACACACTGGCCAGCAGAGGAACGTCCAGCACAGCAGCCCAGAAATCCCACCCCTCCGTGCAGGGGACAGAAGAGCCACAGCCACCCCATTCCTTTCTGCACGGCTCTTTGATGCTTTGCTCATAGATGATTCACCATGAATGCTTTTCCCACAATTTTAACCTGACATGTAGCCAAAGTTGGGGTGAAAAGGAAAAACAGAAAATGCGTAAATAATGCTGAAAACTGAATATATGATTGCTTTTAACACCAGGCTGGCCACCACACTAAGTCTGCGTGTCATCTTCCTACTGTGTCAATTCTGACTTTCCACATTTTAGAATTACTGCAATTTTGGCTATAAATTTTGTGATTCAGACCCATCTCTGGCGACTCCGAGTAATTTATCTCTACCTACATTTCATTCTGAAACCATTGCTTCCATTTCACCTGAAGAAGAGCCTATCTGCCCAAGTACCTGTCTAATTTTTCCAGCCATACCTGTTGCCTAATAGAAGATATTACCTCTATCTACAAACCTTCTCCTGGCTGTTAAGAAAAGATTTATGGTCAAGAAGTGCAATGGGATTGCATAAGTGTGAGAAATCTCAAAAGAGATTGTTCTCTAACCAGGAAAGGTTAGAGAAGGGCTTTTTTTGCAGATGCTGAAGATGTATTCTAAAAGAAAAAATCATCAGTCTTTCCTTCATCCCATTCCCCACCTTGTCAGTGAAAAATCTCTTGGAAACTGGTGAACCCAAGTACAAAAACAGAACCCAGCACACAGTCAGCAGATCAAATCCTTGCCTTCTACCGAGCACTGGCAGGAGATACTTGAACCAGATTTGCTCTGTTGGATACCATTAAGTTCAGATTAAACAGTGCTGAATCCAATGAAATTTACTATTTTTATAAAGGACAAATAAGGTTATGTCCTGGATGACAAAAATAAGAACTAAATCATGTTTCATGGCACAACACTGACTACTTACACGAGTTAAAAACAAATTCCCCACACGCTTGTTGCTTTGCTGTCCAAAGGGGCAGATTTGGCTCTGTAGCATCATGCTCAGGCATCATCAGGGGGAGAGAAAAAGCAGAATGAATAACCAAATCAGCATGATTTATGCTCGCAAATTAGACCAGGTTCAAAACTGGAGAGGGATACGTGCTTTTAAAGTATAACATTCGAAAGCCTTCTGAGCTTTTCCAGGTTTTGGAATCTCAAAGGTTTACTGAGCTTTCACCAGGGAGGACGTGTGATTTAATCAGAGCACGATGCAAAAGCATGGCAATCCCAAACCCTGCTCCCAGCGCTGCCACCATGACCTTGGGAAAACAACTGCGATGCCCCGAGCCCCCATTTACGCCACAGTTCTAAGAACAGGTTGGGAATGCCTCTGTGTGTCCTCTTCCACAAGGAGCTGTGAAGTGTAATTAAATTCCACCCAGCGCTTTGAAATTGTCAGAAGGAAAGTGCTATATCAACCCCTATTAATTAAGCTTGCATTTAATATTCTGGTAAATAAATACACTATTGCGGGAAACTAGCTCTTAGTGATCGTGCAGCTACAAAGCTTGACACAGAGCCAGCTGCCGAACACAGGTCAGCATGAAAGGGAGGAAGCCCCCCAAAAAGGATCGATGGCTTAATACAAGGCTGGCATTTTAACACAAAACATTTTAAAACAAATCCTAGGTCCTCGTCTCACTCCTGCTCCTGGGAAAGTCAATGAATCACTAATTCACTACCTGCCATCAAAATCAACTTCACGCCAGCACACCAGACCACGTTAGCGTGAATGTGAGGTAAATCCGGAACCAAGCAATGGAAAGGTGGAGGGGAACACTTTTCAGCCCGATTCCACACCACATTACCGTCTCAATTAATAATACATGTGGCAACTTTTCTCAATGCTCTGCTCTGCCCTCCTTTCCCATTCACGTCCCCAGATGCACGCCGGCACAGCGGCGCTTCCGTACGGCAGGGTCGCCCTGAGCTCAGGCCACCCAAGGAGCTATCTTTTAGCAGATGCAAAGTCGAGGTCTCTTACCAGACTTCACTTGTGCAAACACTCATATGTTTCAGTAGTTATGTGCCAGCGCAAAGACTATGTAATAAAAGGAAAGTAACTAGCACAAGACTTGCCCAAAGTGGCATCTACATTAATACACCAAGAGAGACGGTGGTCGCCAACCACATTCTAACTTTAATGCAGCTGTACACAGTACTCTCAATCAGTGCTTTCCACTGGATGAAAGGGTAAAATTAACCCCAGCACCAAGGAATAATTTTATGCCCGTGCAGTCCTGGACGAGTCCTGTAAATATTCACCTAACAGAGGAGCTGTAGATGAGCAACTGCAGGCAGTTCTTTATATATTTGCTCAACCAGAGGATTGCCATCGTCCAAACCACAGTCACTCCCTCATCCCCTTTCCCAGTACCTTTGCCACAGACTTTAAAGTGTCACAGAATTGCAAAGACTTTGAAACCCTGAACGTAAATGTTTGCAAGCCCAATTATTAAAGGACTAAAGAACAAGAAGAACGGGGGAAAATATGATCCGACGAGCGGAGAGGATATTAGAAATATAAATGATGACTACTTATTTTCAGAAGCTGCTCACAAAAAAATAAAAAAAAGAAAGAAAAGAAAAAGCTACAATTCACGGTACCGGTAAGGATGTAGGAAGTGAGGGGGGCCAGGGAAAGGGCCGCGGAGGGCAGGCTCCGGCGGGGCACGGCAGCCCCGCACCCCGGGCAGACCCCGTTCCTTGAAGGCGCCGCTTTGGCACAGACCCACGAGCGGGGCAGCGGGCGCGGCGGCTCCGCGCCCCGGGGACGGACGGACGGACGACGGACGGACAGACAGACAGGCAGAGGGAAGGATGGACGGATGGATGGATGGATGGATGGGTGGAGGGGATCTCTCACCGCTCGAGCGCCGGACGATGTTCTCCAGGAAGGTGTTCTGCGGTGCCACCAGCCCTCTCTTGCCCCCCGGCATCCTGCAGCGCCGGGCTCGGGGGCCGGGGGTGCGCGGCGGCAGCGGCGGCGGCGGCGGCGGCGGGGTGGGGGGGCCGGCGGCGGCGGGTGCGCCCGGTGCCCGTGAGTCGCGCAGGGGCGGCCGCGGCCGCTCATGGTAGTGGCGCCCCCGCGGCGGCTGCAGCGCGGAATGGGGCCGCGCCGCGCACGGCGCCGCCGAGCGCCGCCGCCCGCCTCCCCCCAACCCCGCCCGCGCCTGCGCGCCCGCCCCGCCGCCGCCCGGGCCGCCCCGGGAGCGGGGGGGGGGAGAGGGGGGGACACGGCACCGGGGGACGCCGGGGGGGGGGGGGGGCGGCGCGGAGCCCCGCGGGGGTGCGCCCGGTGCCGCGCCCCGCCGAGCGTCGTGCCGCGGCTGTCCCCGCGTCGGGCTCTCCGGGACACCCCTTCGAAGTTTTGCCCTGTCCCCCCTGAGCGAAACTAACCGAACAGACCCCTCAACCCCTGGGTCTTCATCTGCACGATGGGTTTGGGGGTTTTTTAAGGCAGCGTTCCCGTGGGTTTTGGGGAAAACAGCCGGCGAAATGCTGCGCGGGGTAGTGGAAGGTGCCTGCATTTTGCCCACAAATGACAACCGTAGAGTGCAAGGTAACATGTAAAATGCCAGCCTTGTACGAAGCCATCGGCCTTTTGGTTTGGTTTTTTTTTTGAGGATTCCTCCCTCTCCCAGTGAGAGCAGCTGTCACGGGGAGACAACAGGAGGCAGGTTTGGGGCTGGAGCCCTCTTTTCTATCGCTTTATTCAGGACCCCGCTCCACCGTGTCGCTCCTGTGCCGGAGCCCCAAAGGCTCAGCTGAGTCAGTGCAGTGAGGCGCCACACGCCCATCTCTGGGTAAGCTCTTCCCTGCTCTTGACCCAGTCGCCTTTCTCCCTCCAGCCTCTTCGTTACTCGGACAGTGCCTTTAAAGATACGGGCAGTGAAATCCTGGAAGGAATTTCTCCACCTATTGCTTCTCCCTCCGCTAATTTTGCACGCTGCTACAGGCTAGAAAGGATCGTAGAAGGAAACAAGAGAAAGAAAATCGCTGTTTGTCCAGGGCAGAGCACACTGCGGTGCGCTGCATGCTCCTGCCGTAGTTGGCACAAGCAGCAGTTCTTCTCCCAGCAGATATTATTCCACTATGGAAAAATCAATATTTTTTTCTTCCAGCTTGTTTTCAGCACCTCCTCCTACCTGTGCTTGGGTCTTGGTCCAACAAGTCACACCATGTTCACCTGAACTCCTCTGCTTAAAGTTAAGCGCATGTTTAAAATCTCTACCACACCAGGGCAGTTGCAGGGACGGCTCTTTCAGTCTGGGTGTCAGGAAAAGGTCTGGTTCTGCTTTCATTTAAACAAATGCAGATCAGGAGCAGCTCCATTACAATCACCTTGTGAATGCTGATATAAAACGAGCCTGAGAGGTGAACTAGACACTATGTGTCAAACACTCACTGGTTCCCCCTGCCCCAGCTCTGAATTCTTCAGAGCTTTCCTTAGAGTGGTGTGGTTTAAAAGATGCTCCTGCTGAGCTCTGCCCCAGATGCAGGGAAATTTGGCTCCTGGTAATTGGCAGGTAGATGGCAACACCTTAATTTCTTTCAAGTGAGCAGTAGCCATACAAAGACATATGTGCATGGACAAATACTGTGTGATTGATCTGTCTGGGCAGTGTTGCCAGGAGCTCTGCTCCCCAATTCCTTCTATTCCACCCAATTTGAATTCTTCTACTCATTTCCCATCCTTGTTTTGAAACCTAGATTTGCCTACTTACGCCACCCTCACGCCCACCCACCCCCACCCCCCCGCTGCCATCTTTTGATTAATGCATCAAATCCCTTCTTGTTCACCCTTTTTACTAAACTTCTCCATTGTGGTGCAGCAGTTGTGCCCAAGAGTCACTCCATCCTCCTGCTTTATCTCCTCAACTTCAGGTCTCACTGTTAAGTTTTGCTGCTCTGTTTCCTGTGGCACTAATTAAACAATAGGATATGGAGCAGGACAAGTTCCTAAAACAGATATCTGGTGGGGTAGAAAGGGCAGGACTTGTGGTGGGATGCTTGCCTCTACATCAAGGTAGCAAAAAACTCCAGAGAACATCTCTTTTTTTCCCTGAAATGCTGGGTGAGCTGAAAGGAAAGCTTGAAAAGAAGAGTCTGATAAAGCAAGCAAACTGGGAACAGCAAAGTGACTCTTGTCTTCTTGTGGGGATCTTCAAATTGTGCTTGGAAACAGTGTCAAGCCACCACGCAGGAAGCTGTCAGAAGGGTTTGAGGTCTGTGTAAGTAGGAAAAAGGCAGCTAAGCAGTTTCTTTCCAAGTCAGAAATACCCCAGTCTCAAACAGCTATTCTTAAATGTGGCAGAAAATCCACTGTTGTTCAGAATGCATTTATTTTTTAAGCGCAGAATAGGTAAGTCAACACAGTTTGAATTTTAGGGAATTAGTTAGTTGCTAAAACATTTTTAAAAAAAAAAGTCTAAGCTAAATATAATGACATTCCTGATGGAATATCAGAGGATTCCCAGTCCCTCTTTCTTCCCAGCTTTCAAACTTTATTTCTTTAAGCAAAGAAACTAGCTTACCTTTCCTTAAAGAAAGAAAAAAAAAAAAAAAAAAGGCTAAAATGAAATAAGCACATTGCTATACCAAGGTAAAAAAGTAATCACAATTCCTTCCTCTTCTGCTTCACTATTTCTTTTCTTCTGAAATTTGAAACACCTGCTCGGGGTGATTTACCTCTGTACTCACATGTCTACAAAAGGCACGACAGCCCCTATCTACCGAGCAGTGGGCAAACATCAACTCCCACCGCAAGTGGAGACAGCGCATGCTACAAAGTTCAGCTGCCTCTGGTGAAGAGCTGGCCCTGTGAATCTAAACTTACAGGAGAGGGCTATTTTACTTCAGGTACTATGAAACATTTCAGAATTGGTTCTTATCCACAGCACAGAGCTTTAAATCTTCCATTAATTTATGACTTGAATAATCATCACCTGGGTCTCAGGGGGCTCCTAGAAGAGGAGGGAGGCATAGGCCAGCATAAACAGGTCAGGCACTGATCCGCCCGATGCCCTGAGTCATTAAAACATACGAGCTGCTGAAACAATTCACATTGCCTTTGCTTTCAGTGTTTGTATGTAATAAGGTGCGTCAGGTTCCCTGGCACTACCTTGGGCACCCAATATGACCCACCCACATAGGTCTAAAAATATCGAGAGCAGAACTGAGTGATGGGATACCCTTGGCAAGGCTTAGACCTGTTTTCTAACCCAGGTGCACAAAGAATCATAGAATCACAGAATGTCCTGAGGTGGAAGTGACCCACAAGGATTATCATGTCCAGCTCCTGTCCCTGAGCAGGACAACCCCCAAAATTCACACCATGTCTCTGAGGGCGTTGTCCAAGTGCTTCTTGAACAGTGTCAGGCTTGGTGCCTGAAGAAGACTTCCCATTCTAAAAATCATAATCAAGATGACCACAGGCTTTGGTTATCAACAACACCATTTGTACAAATCGGTCTATGAACTCCAAAACTAGTGAAGTTTACATTCCAGTGGATTTGTGTCTCATGGCTCACAGGAATGTTGCTGAAACAAGGGCTCAAGTGGGAAACAGATCCCAGAGGGAGATGTTTGAAGCATGCTAACTGCAGGAAAATCAGGTGGGAGTTTGCTCCTTGGATGTCAGAGAATCTGCACAGAAGAATGTGACAAAAAAGACTTTTCTGCTATCTGTGAGGCGAGGTCCTTAATAAATCTTTCTCCATGGTTAAAGTACACCTGTTGTCAGAAACTGGAGGGGGACAACAGGTGAGCTCATACTACAGATTTCTTCTCCTCAGCAGGGAGGACTACAAGGTCAATTCTCTTTTGATGGCTCCAAAACACTACCAAAGAAGCGTGCATGGGACTCATCAGAAATCTGCAGGAAGCAAGCATCTCTGAGCCCACCGTCCCTTTCACCATGCAGGTGAAACCTGAGTTTGAAAATTACTGAGAGGGTGCCACCAGATCTGCTTTCACATGCGACAGTATTTCTTCATTCTGGTCAGACAGTAGCCTTCAGAAAGGAGGAAATACCTATGCTCATAGTAACAGCTGATAATACCAAGAAAGAATACTTAGGAGAAAAAAAATATGTGGAGGGAGGGAATAAATCATAGTTTCTTTCCTATTTTTTGTCTTTTGCTTCCTCTCCCATTATAAATTTGAAAAAGTGGTGTGACTGACAGGAAATCAATAAAAACTGGACGAAAGTTATTGCTTTTGGTACAAAAAATGATGGAAAATATTGATGAAACCTCAGAGCCAAAATACTTGCTGGTATCTGAGTTGGCACCGATGGGAATTCTTCATTCTTTGTTGTGTTGCACAAGTAAGTCTGGACAACTAGACCTGGAGGTTATGGATCTCCTGTCCCTTAGCCCTTTTGGCAGTCCAAAGCAAAGGGATGCAGGACTTACATGAGGGAGCTGCATTCCGAGAAGGTTCGATAGCTGAGTCGAGCACACAGGAATTAGGAAGAATTAAGGCTTCCTGTGTATCATGCACCTAAGATGCACTCAGGATGGTGCTCAGTGAATGGCTGAGTCTTTCCCCTTTATAATTCTCATTCAGCATGGCCCTGTGCCACATTCCTGGGCCACCAGCCAACCTCTGCTGAAGCATGGCATGCTTAATTTCTTCATGGTGCTCATCACTAATCTGCTGGTGCGTTGTAGGCATCAATGAACGGTCTTCTGCGTTTTACTTTGTCATATAGGGATCAGACAGAAAACTGGGACACAGTGAGATTAAGGTCAAAATCATCTGGTAATTCATAGCATCTAACCTGAGACATCCAGGATCAGATAGCAGAGAAGTCCCACTTCAGTCGAAGGTTGCGTGTTTAGCGTCTAGTGACTTCAGTTACAGTTGTGAGAGCAAAGCATTTCTCCACATCGCAGCCTGTGCATTTCCCTTGAGTTTATGAAAAACATAGGAAGGACAGGCATGGGGAGGCGCTAGGTTCGAGGGACTTGGACAGCTCCATGGAAGAGCTCTGTAACAGATTTAATAATTCCAGGTCTTGTTTGCTTTTAACATGAGACTTTTTCTAGATCTTGCCTTATTACTTCATACATTTCATTTTCTTGAACAAGCACACCAAAGGTATTAAAGGCCAAAGTTGCTCAAAAGTTGGAAGCCGGCAGGGGAGGTGTATACACACACACGTATAGGAAATAGTGGGGAATGTAACTGAAGACTCTGCTGCAGTGAATAGACATAAGGGCAGAAGCAACCCAAACATCATATAGTCATTGTGTCACTTTAGAGTACTTAGAAACCCCACCTTTACTTTTCCACAGGCTTTTCTTAAGCCTGAATCTGACACTTAGGAAAAAAACCTTTAAAATATTATCATTTTATTAACATTGTTTTTCATATTCCTTCACCAGCAAAGCCTGTGATTCAGTTACCATCAGGCCAGCTGTGCAGTCACAGGGAGCCATTAAAGCCTCTGAAATGACCTAAAATAACACCTCAAATTTAACAGCATCAAAACTTTCAAAGTCCATTATCACAGCACCACGCAGGTGCTGCAAGGTCCAAACCAAGATTCCTGTGGACTTTCTCGCTGGAAAGAAGGGAAATGCTTACTTTTCAAGAGTAGAGAGCTCATATTTCTAACGCTGCAAGGAAACCATTACAGATGCTGCAGCACATTTATGGGTAAAGAAATATACAGTGATAGGAGTGAAAGTTTTCATGTCTTTGAGACTTTCAGGAGAGAAAAGGTTGGAACCTCAACTCCTACTTGGAAAGGAGACAAGGAAAGAGTCCTCTGAGTTAACCTAAAAACCCAGTAAGACCAGTACCACAGGATGGCAGCTTACAGATGCCCGAGAAGCGAGGTTTGGGACAAGGGTAGACAGGGCATAGTCACAGCAGTCAGTGGTGTAAATGGTTGGTGCCCAGTAGGTCAAAAGGGTGTGTGGAATAAGGGGAGGAAACATTATTGCAGTATGAGGACAGCAAATGTCAGCACTGAGGTTAATCACTGGGGGCTCTAACGAGCCTGTGGCAACTTCCCCTTCCAGGGTTTCTTCCTGAGAAATAAGGTGATAGGAACCAATAATTTATTGCCAGACTTTACAGAGATAAATCACCGGATTAATTACAGAAAGCTAAGAAAAACAGACTGATGCCCTTTTCCTCTTGCCTTTTTTTTTTTAAGGGGAAAATATATCTACCCACAAACAGGTAATGCCTGAAATAACAATCATGTGACGATGGGATTACAGAGTATTCCTGTGTTTCAAAATCCTGCTCTTGGGGTTTTATTTGCCAATAGCTGAATCATCACAGAAAAGATTCAGAATAGGAAACAATCCATGGTTATATCTTAGAAGTGTTTTGCATTTAAGGTAGTGTCCAGCTAAGAACACCTCACAGAAGTATCTTCTGTTTCTCTTGGCCTTTCTGACTAATCCTAAAGTCTTTATAGCCCCCCAAAATCCTTGCAAGCATGCTCTGGGGAACTCCTTAACAGAGGCGAGGACTGCACAGCCTCACAGGTCCTTCCTGGGCCCAGTTCACAGTACACAAAAAAGTGCTTTGACTCCAGGGTGCAGTGCTTGTGAGGGTCTTTGGACTACTTGAACCAGCAATAAATGCTTGACACTGTAGGGGCAGGGAACTAAAAAATAAATGGTATCCTAACAACAGAAAGACGTGTTTTTTTCAGGCAGCAGTGGATAATAGTCTGGATTAAGTCTAACAGAGGCCCCAAACAGCATGATATCCCCCCTTACACCTCCACAGGTCCTGCTCCCACCAGTGGGGAGCTGGGATAGTATGAAATGAATAGCTGCAAATACCCCCCACTCTACTTCTCCAGCCATGGTCACATGAGGAGGACAGGAGGAAAGCAAGCACCCTGATGGAAGATGGAGCCATTTTCTGCATCAGAGCTGTTTTTCAGGCTTCCTGCAGACTCAAAGACATGGATTGCTTCATATGCTATGATCTGACCATGTTTCCAGGCTTTTTGGGGGACTCCCAGGGAAGAAATTTTCTTTGTTGAAGAAGTGAAAGCTGAGTCTATAATCCTGTAACTCCAGGAGCTGGGGCTCTAGGTCTGATCTCAGCTCTTTTTTTCATTGAATCTTATTCCTTCCACACCTGGTAGCATACGCATGTGGAAAGCAGCCAGGAAAGCTGCACTGGCAGGAGGGACGACAGACCGACCCAGCCACCAGTGGTGCTCATGACAAAGGCTGTGGCAGGCAGGACAGTCTGAGACATACCATCACTTTATTTTCCTTCCCAGAGGTGCTACAAGTTCCACTGGGATCCATCTTGGGGCCGGTACTCTTTAATCTCTTTGTAAATGACTTGGATGCAGGACTTGAAGGAATGCTAATTAAGTTTGCTGACAACACAAAATTGGGAGGAGCTGTGACACTCTCGAGGGCAGAGAGGCCCTGCAGAGGGATCTGGACAGACCAGAGAGCTGGGCAATCACTAACTATATGAAGTTTAACAAGGGCAAGTGCCAGATTTTACACCCAGGGCACGGCAACCCTGGATGTACATACAGACTGGGGAATGAGAGGCTGGGGAGCAGCTCTGTGGAGAGGAACCTGGGGGTTCCGGTCGGTCGCAAGATGAACATGAGCCACCAGCGTGCCCTGGCAGCCGGGAGGGCCCACCGTGCCCTGGGGGGCATCGAGCCCTGCATTGCAGCCGGGCGAGGGAGGGGATTGTCCTGCTCTGCCCCGCGCTGGTGCGGCCTCACCTCGAGTGCTGTGGGCAGGGTTGGGCATCACAGTACATTAAGGTAATAAAGCTAGTAGAGAGTGTCCAGAGAAGGGCCACAAAGTGGGTGAAGGGTTTAGAGGAGAAACTGTACAAGAGCGGCTAAATTCACTTGGTTTGTTCAGCCTGGAGAAGAGGAGACTGAGGGGAGTCCTCATGGTGTTCTGCAGCTTCCTCACAAGGGGAGGAGGAGGGGCAGGCGCTGATCTCTTCTCTCTGGTGACCAACGACAGCACCCGAGGGAATGGCAGGGAGATGTGCCATGGGATGGGTTAGGTTGGATATTAGGAAAGGGTTCTTCACCCAGAGGGTGGTGGAGCACTGGAACAGGCTCCCCAGGGAGGCATCACGGTACCAGCCTGACAATATTCAAGAAGCTCTTGGACAGTGCCCTCAGAGTCATGGTGTGAATTTGGGGTGTCCTGTGCAGGGACAGGAGTTAGACTCGATGATCCTTGTGGGTCCCTTCCGACTCAGGACATTCTGATTCTAAGTTATTCTCACATCTGGCACCTCCTCTGGACCCTTTTCTTTGTGAGAACCATGTCAGGTTCTAGACCCTTTTCTGAAATGTGCAGGAGCTACAGAAAAAAAGCCTTCTCCAGAATGAAAAGGCCACTGCGTTCACCATATTTTACTGTTATAAGAATGCCTCTGTGAACCTGAGGACTGTGCACCAAGTACACTAGAAAAAAATCTCAATACTTATTGGCAGCTGCAGCATCGACATAAGTGGATGCCATTAAATTGTCCTAAAAATTATGTACTTAAAAAAAACACACACAAAACCAAAACCAAAACCAGAAAAATGCATTAAATACGTTTGCTTCTAATATAGGCGGTCTAAGCTAAGCATTTTATATATTTTGGGTAAAACGCTTAAACAGTGATGCAGTTAAAAACAAGGGGTTTCGTTTTTCTTTTTTATTTTAAACCTACTTATATACACTTGTTTATAAAAAAGTCTTTGAGAAGGAAGTTACACCAGGGCTTAGCTCAACTGCAAGTTTTTTTTTTAGAAGTTGTCGTTAGAACTCAGCAGGGGGCTAATTACTGAGTTTAAACATACTTGTTAAAACTTGTGTTACTGGAAAGCGAGAAAGTTTTGGCAACAAAGACGCTATACCTGCATGTACATGTAGCTACATGGTTCAGTTTGAGCTAAAGACAGGCAAAAAATATTGTTCTGTAGTTTGCACACTAAGACAGAACATTTGAGCTAGCAAAAAAATCAGGGTAGAGCCCATGATTAGAATCATCGAATCATTAAGGTTGGAAAAGACCTCTAGGATCATCTAGTCCAACCATAGACTTAAATCCTCTTATTACCAGCCTGATGCTTCATGCATCTACCCCAAACTCCTTTTCAGGTAGGGAGAAGGATGACACCAGATGCACATCTGCACCAACCCTTGCTCGCATATGCTTTCCCATCACAGAAAATGGTTTGACACAGAAACCTTAATTTCAATATATGGTACAGCAAAACCAATTACCTATGGATACATCACATGACAGAGGAACTGACCATTCATGCCACTCTGGAAGGCAGCCGAACATTGCCCCTTCCACACGTTATCCTTCATGTTATGCCTAACTGCAATAGGAAAAAAAAAAAATTAGTTCTGAGTCCCTTTTCCTAACTACTAAGGCAAAAGATCTGCAGGACAACAACATAGATTCCCCAGTAAACATCTAATTAAGCTAAATATTTTTGCACCAGGGAAGTTTTCTGCTGAGCTCAGTGCTGATGTGTCCTATGCAGAGCTTAGCTATGCAGGCTTAGGATGAGTGGTAGTGGGCTGCCCGCATTTTCTTCTTTAGATTAATTCTGTGCAAGTTTTCATATTGATTTTCACAGAAGCAGAAAGAAGTCCTTAAATTGGTATGTTTATAATAATGACTCTTCAGAGAAGTTAAACTTTGCACAGAATCACATTTTTTTTTGGTGCTGTTAATCTCAACCTATCACCTCACTGGCAATGTTTTCTCACGTTTTTATTAGGATTTGCTGCTGGCTTTGCAGAAAACATAACATAGGTGCAGAATCTGCTGACACACAAACCTTTAATAACAAGTAACACAGCTGCTACTCCAGCACTTCTTTGGAAAGCAGTAACATCTTACATGACTAATTGATTGGCATGGAAAAGGTGTCCCTAATTTGCTCTTCTATTGGATACACAGAATAACACAACTCTTCACTAACACAAGCAGGTCCAACAGATGAGATGCTGTTTAAAATGCAGTTCAGTCTGAATTAAGTATTGAAGGACACTAAA
Organism: Phalacrocorax aristotelis; assembly: GCF_949628215.1. Lineage (NCBI taxonomy): Eukaryota > Metazoa > Chordata > Aves > Suliformes > Phalacrocoracidae > Phalacrocorax > Phalacrocorax aristotelis. Next base: position 30,693,677 of record NC_134284.1, on the reverse strand, counting down.
CTCTGCTTTATGAGCAGGAAGCATGTGCCAGGGCATTGATCAAGCAAATTTCAAAAAACCTTTCTAGATGCTTCCCTCAAGACTACAAACATTCCAGATAAGCAACGTAAGATAAAACACACTTGTTTTCACAGTGGTTGGCCAGTCTGAATCCTACAGACCTTGTACTGCCTGCAGTGCCTTTGGACTATGGAAGAAGTATTAAGATGTGGTGTCCCTCAGAGTCAAGTGACTGCAGCTGGAGCAACTATGGGACCCCTCCTGGACCAGGACACACATCCCAGCACTTAAGAGACCAGAGCTGTCACCACTCAGGGGCTGAAACTGCAGATGCTATCATGCATCTCTAACCATTCCTCAAGACCTTCTTACTGCTCTAGAAAAGTGCACAAAAGTGACAAGAGACCTGCACCACAGATATCACAACTGCTTCTGAATCTGGCACAAAATGAGACATCGAGACCCACACATACATATAAGCACAGGGAACTGCTTCTGAGCTTGGGCCAGAGCAACCCAAAGCCATCTGCAAGCAAAGTTGGGGTTTAATTTTGTTACTTGGGCCCTGGGCTCAAGTCAGACCCGTATATAGCTCTCCATGATCCATGCTTTGGAAATCCCAACCAAGAACTTTAAAATGCACTAGCATACACCCACAGCAAGCTTTCAGGCTTTGAAATTTTACACACAAGTTGCACTCTAGCACCATCCACTCACTGATGCAAGTACCAGGCTGCAGGAGATGAGCAGTGCGAACTACAGGAAAGTTATCCTGGAAGGGCAAAAATAAAACTTATTCCATGGCTGGTAAGTAGTTCACAACATAGATGCAGAAAACATACAGTGGGGAGGGAGAAGAGAGGTGGGGAAAGAGATGAATACGTGAGCATTCTTTCTATTGATGAATCTGATCCAGCCCTCTCCCTGGCTAATGACTCTACTTTTTCAAATTAGAAGCTGCTTCTGTGTTGAAGACTTGAATGGGAAATTCACCTCTGAGCATTTGGACTTCAGTTGGAAAAAAATCCTACTGTTGACATTAAGAAGATAGTCAGATACATGCAGAAATAGGAGGAGATTTCGAGAGGAAGCTATTGTAGCAATTACCTTTTAGTAACTTTGACATCTTTAAGTGGTCCATTTACTCATTCAGGCAAACCTACAATCTGATAGAAACAATTAAACTAAGCTGCTTCTTAGAGTGCATTGAAAGGAGTCTGGGCTGTCCTCATGAGGACATGGTACTTAAAGGAACTGTTGGTGAGCCCATGCTCTGGGATGTCTCCCACAACCTGTTTAATAACGCAGAGCTGTCTGTTAAGATCCAACAAACTGGGCAACAGGCAGAGGTCAGAAACACCAGGCAGCAGCATATTGCACATGCAAACATTCGTATCCCTCTTGTGATTTCCTCCAGCCAGCAAGGCTGAGAAATGCTGCCCTCTGACCCGTACTCACATGCAGGGCACCCAAATGGAGCCAAGTCATGCCCCATCAGAGAGTGGTGCGAGGGTGGTACAGCCCCTGCTCCGAAGATCAGTGGGGCCAATAAGTACATCAGAGCAACCCAGGCATTTGAGAAGTGCCACGACTAGGCACTTCCAACAGAGCAGTTTGGGGTTAGGCACCCTGGGGAAGACACTGATTGAATGCACTTACCATTAGGACAACTGCCTGGGAAGTGTCCAACCCTCCTTACTTCAGGCAGCACCTAAAGAGGCCTGCCAAAAACTATGCCTTCCCTTGTCACCTGCAGGTTTGCAAAGTTATAGCCGTTTTTGTCAGGCAAACATGCTTTATTTATAAACTCTCTTAATTCTGCATGGCCCTGCTACAGGACTGGCTGTTTGCAGTTGTATTCCCTTCACCTTCGTTCTTCCTAGATAAAAATGAACAAGACTCCTCTTGCCTTTTTTTATGACAGGGATATGAGGAGGACTCAGGGGGAGGGAGACACTGTGTGCCACTGATGCAACTAGAATTTCTCTTCTCCGACTGTGGGGGACCAGGAACTGCTCACAGTGTCCCAGATGCACTGGCAGGCAGAAAGCTCTGCAACTGCTAGAGGCTGTTCATTTGTTTACTTTATTTCAAAATCATAAATGTTATTTTACTTTGGAAGCAGTTAAAGTTGTTAGGTTATGTAAAACCCATTTTAACATAAGGCAGGTAATGAAATCAACTTTTTGAAACTTGAAGCGTCTGTACATTTTCACCAACAATTTGTTTTGCCATCGCTTTATGAAAGCAGTTCTTTTCAGCTGTATCACCTAATTATTTAACCTCTACCTCCTTGATCTATTTCCATATTTCCAAAGACAGCTCAAGTTAACTAGAGATTGTAAAAATCACTTCACCTAGAACACTTATCCTGTTGCTTGGCTGTGACAAGAGTGCAGAGCAGGCTACAGCTTTCCAACTTCATGTGCAAAGAGAAAAAAAGTTGCTTCTACTGTCAGCGCTAAAATATAAAAAGCCACATCTCCCTCAGAATGTGTATAGGAATAGTCCCACATACAGGAGTAAGAGTGGTTGTAGCCATAATTATCTCTGTAATAAATATTACTTTCATTTTTGACAACCGCAATTTGTGCTTGCACTGTAACTCCTCACTAAATTCCTTTGCATTCAGTAATCAAATAACTCAGGGCAAGGTTTCTTCCATAATGAAGAGCAGCAGTTGACTGTGTACTGCTGAATCTAATTTCTATCAGAAAGATATAAGTGCAGCGTTACTTTACTTTCTGGTTAGAAAACAGAAAATCATCAATAGAAACAAATTTGAACCAGAAACACTTACGTTTTTCAAGTGCTTTTTGAGCTACAGATCACACAAAAATCATCTGGATCTTAATCTCACTTATCTTCGTTTCAAAACAGACACAAGCTAGAGTTAAAGAAAACAGAACAGACTTACAGTTACTAAATGTTCTGGAAAAACAGAATCATCCATCTTTTGTAGGATACAGGATTCCCATCCTGCTGTTTTCAATCAAACAACTTTGAGATTTTTCTCTGCTAGGAGTAGAAATACACATTTAATAAGCATAAACCTAATGCCCCCTGTTGGTTATGTATAGCTAAAAACAGTCTCTGCATGTAGGGATGCCTGCATCCCCGACTGCTAACAAAAGCATTGTACAGAACATTTAAAATATTACATGGGCACAGAGATTATACTCCAGATTCACGTGGATGCATTTCTCACCTCCTCTACAGGCAAGGAGGCATATCCTGGTACCTGCGAAGCTTCTGTGTCTGCAAAGCTAGCCCTAATCACAAGAGTGCTCTGCGATAACCTGTCTTGCAGGCACAAACACTGCACATGGCAATCAGAACTCATATAGCCTAGGGCCTCCGGGTTACCTGTTAGAGTAAACCAAAATGCTAATTGTGGGTCAGGTATTTAAAATAAAAAATTTTTGGAGTTTTTATCTTTTCCATAACACATTTCAATAGTTTCTGAGGAGGCACCCAAACTGGAAACTAACATCATCTTCAGCTGGGTTAAGTTTTCTGAAGTAATTTTATCCCAGATTTGGAATTGCCCTTTGTTAAAAAAAAAACCAACCCCAAGAGCAAATAAAAATGCCCGAAGTTAAATGAAGCTTTTTCAACAAAAGATTATTTGGCCAACAGCACTTTTTTTGTTGACTGAAAGTTGAATGAAGTGCTTTGCTTAGCTTTGGACAGCAGAAGACGCCGAGAGACTCCTGTTACCTGCAGTCTCAGGAGCAGTAACAGAGCCAATAACCCTTCAGAGGTGAGAATCACTTCTGCAGGTGACAGGAGGTTGCTTGTGCCCGTCTCTGTAGCTTTGCCTTTCAGCAGAGATTACTGCCAGCTGCCCACAGCTGAACGCTACCTGCCCCTCCTAGCTGGCAGCCACATCCAGAGGAGGGTGCCAGACCCATCCTCCATAGCCGGCTGGGCGTCTGTCCCTCAGAAAGCCACTGCTCAGTACAGAAGTAACAAATAGCTCAGACCTATGCAACAGAGTAAAATGCAAGGACCATTTCCTTGTCTTGACCTGGAAACAGCATCAGAATTGGAGAAGTACAGCACGAATTACCATCTTCTCACATTTTGCTGCGAATACTGCCATTAAAATAGTTACATTTGTGAGGAGTGCTATGCTGTCTCCTGGTCTTTGAGTCTAAGATGCTAGGCTCTGGGCCCATCAAAAAGGAAGCCCAGAGCTGAGTATCAGCAAATGCCAGCGTCCTCGTGGAGATACATCTGGTCTACACCATACAGATGGCTAAACTGCACAGAGCCTAAGTGACTTTCAGCATTACACTGTGAAACCACAGTACAGTCAGGAGTAGGAGGTATAAATCCCATTTCATTCCCTTACCTTAGCTCCTGGAGTAGCTGCCTCTCATTGAGGGATAGCCTCGCTGCTGTCTTCAGGTTAGAAACATGCCAGTGATATCAGCATTAGGACAGAGAGGTATGAAATAAACTGTTTATGAAATGGCAGAATATTGAAATGCAGGGGAACACCAGGAGGCATTCCGTGACTGCTGGTAGCCCAGCAGATGCCTATAGCTGAGCAAACGTGGCGGGGCCCTTCGCCCTTTCCAAAAAAAAGGAAAGCAATCGCATACTCAAATGAACCTCATCTCCCTCAGCTACACCACGCACAGCCAAAACGAGTACCTTTGGCTTGTCCTGCATAAAGGACAGCAGAGCTATTTCTTGCTGCTTGCCTTAAGCTTCCACACCTGGCTGGCAGAGCTGCTCCTCACCCATGCTGCGTACAGCTCTTCTCAAGCCACCCAGTTCACCTCGTGCCAGGCTGTAAGCGGCATCCATCCACAGCAGGTCCCTGCGGTGCTGAAACCCTTGGGCACCCAGGATGAGAGCCTGTGAGCCCCCCAAGCGCCACCCACCCCCTCAGTGCCCTGCAGAGTGACTTGGTAGTGTCACCTGAGACCAGAGGCACTGAAACTCCTCCTGACTATGAAAGAGCTGTGCCTCTCTGTGTGTCCTCAGCAGCCCTCACCAGAGTGGCATGGGGACGCCCTCCCTGGGCATAAATGCCCTCAGGAACTCCGTAGGCTCCAGCACCAGCTATGCTGCAATGGGACATGCAGCTGCTGCTGCACTGGCAAAACCAGGCCCTATTTGTCCAATTTTTATTATTTGCACATCTGGCCCAGGAGAAGGGTGGGTTGGTGCTCACTTGGTCACCTGGATCTCATCTTACCTAGATCAGAGGGGCAGCTGGTGCATGTTTTGATATTGCACCCTGGAAGCCAATGCCTGTGAGCAAAGCCTTGGAGTACCCACCCTCCAGTCACCTTGGTCCTCTGCTGGGCTTGGCCAAAGCCAAATTTCTTACCCAAAGTCTCCCAATTCCTCATCTCTGGCATAGCTGAGCTGTGCCAGAACCATAAGTGATAAAACATACAGGTTCCTTAATTGCAACAGCACACAGAGAAAGACGACATGACTGAAATTATGATATAAAACATGGGCAAGATAGAACCAAGTTTTCATAATTTCTTTGAGTCAAATCCAGCAAAGCCTCATCACTGAAATGATTTTGCAATATCCAGTTGCTCCTTCAACAAAAGCAAATGTAGTTTCCTCTCTGCCCTTAATTTGAGAGCATCCTACATTAGATGATTTACATTATGTGACATTCATTAATGAAATACAAACCCTATCATTAATTAGCCAACACTGTTCCTTTGCTGGTTTTGACATAAAAATATCTGTACTGAGCCACTCTGGAACTAGCTCTTGAATTATTTGGATAGAATTAAAGTGTTACTTCAGGTTCTCTGATAGAGGTTTGGGGATCATTTGCTCTTTCTGGCACTGCACCCCCCCCACCCCCCACCCCCCCATCATTTTAAAATAAATTTAGGAAATCTCATCAGTAATAGAGAGAGGGGAGGCAGAGAGAAGAGTATCTGGATTTATCTGTTAAAGTGTTTTGTGTAATCCAGTCTGACTTTATTCCATGCTGGGAAACCTGATGTTTATCTTCATATGTAGTCCTTTGTGACCCCTAAGACCATGAAGATAAGAAGAGCAAAGCTTTTAAAATAATGCAGTGTCATATCTCTAAAAGATTCCTGTAAATCTGCTTTGGAGACTGGAGGGAGGGAAGGAGAATCCAACTGAACAAAAGCTTTAAAAAACACATGTGCTACACTACGACTCTATGTAACTGCTCAACAAAACCGGAAGAGCAAAGAAACACCTGCAAAGCAGCACTGCAAATGGCATGTGATGCAAGAAAACGATAAACGCTTGCAGCCTTTAAGGTCATCCAGTGAAATGCAGAATGCTCAAAGTTAGCTTGGCTCGCTCTCCACTTGATTTGAATTTCAAACTGTGATGTACAAAAAGCTTTGTCTCAATACAAGGTTTTGAAGTCCTGCAGGACTGACTGCCTGGATGCTTTTGCTTTGAAGCTGTCTAAAGCTTCTCCGGTCAACACTGTTTCACATTAAAATATATATTCTCCATTGCAGCGCTTAGCAAATAGATTTTCAGCTGTTCTATTTCCACTGGCCCCCCCCACCCCACCCATCAGATTGTTTTCTTCAGGCTCCAAGTATATGCAGATTTAATGAAGAGATCTTTAAAAAAAATAATGCTTTCCTTCAAGAAAACAATAGGTTAAAAGCCATTTGTTGTCTCCTGCTGGCAGATTTTTGCCAACAAAACCAGAAAACATAATATAATCAGAATGATCTATGCTGTAAAGGAAAACTATCTGCCTCTTTTAAACCATTCTTTTGTCCTCGTTAAATCAATTTCTAACACTTAAGTGTTTCCATGATTTCAGCTGCCCAAGCCCAGTCCCATGAACTGAGCACAAGAAAGCAAGTGCACATGATGGTTACCATCATGGGCTCTGCTGCTTCCCGGAGCCTTGTATTTCAGGCTCACTGCTGGGTCCCAGCCCTCACCCGACACCAGTGCTCCCTCTGCCAGGCTCCAACGGATCCCTCATCCTCCTGGCTCACACAGAGTATGTTTGCTTTTCCCTCCCTTTGCAGCCTTTTCTTTCTCCCTCCACCTCATGCTCCTACCCATCCCATTCTCCTTCTGCTTTCCTCCTTTTCATAACCCAAACTCCCAATCTCTTGCCTCTTAAACTCTTGTTCTTGGACTTAAATCCTCCACCTGCCGCTTCCAATGGTGGAACAGATTCAGAACAGATAAACACAATGGATTCAGAAAACAGCATTGCAGCTGAATGAACCACCAAACTTAACCAAGGTGGATGTTTTTCCAAAGGAAGAAACACATTCCTGCCTTTCATGTTGTATATAATGAGTAATAGCCATCAGGATCTGAAGATTATTTTTACCTATCTCCAACTACAAGAAGATCTTAGACGTTATGTGTTTTAGAAATGTAAATACACCGAGATGATTCATGAGCTGGCATAATCAGACAGGTCAGAAAGGAGCTGCATCAGTGAGGAACACCCTTAAAAGAGAGTAGAGCAGCTGTAACTGTAGCATGAGCAGGTGTCTCCAGTTACTTCATTGCCTTTGCTTGGGAGGCTGAATTCCACCCACTAATTGAAAAGCAAATAACACACCTCTGCTTTTAATGAATAAGATTTACTAATCCCACCCTGTGTAGTTCAAATAGCAACTCAATGTAGAAAGTAGTAGCTCCAATTCTTTTTATTCAAATCTTCTTCTATGTTTTCCTTTACTCCACCTACTTAATTTGTTTCTCAAATCCTGCATCTTAAAGTCACCCTTATGTTCTGAAGCCATGTTCATGGTAATAAACCCAGAAAACTATACCCTGTAAAACATCCCTTCGAGATAACAGTGAATAACCACATTGCAACATCCCAGATCTGAGGGGGCTCCCAGTCCTTAAGGGGTTTGTCACAGCAGCTTCATGATCTGGTTCTCTGCTGCCTACTTCGCATGCTCACCTGCCATTCCTCCTCTCTTCCCCTCCCATAGTCCTGAAAATGCTTTTTTGTGGCTGGCAGGCTGTGCTAGGGTTTCAAAAGTGAAGCTCTCTTATTCTCATTCACCAGCTGCTGAGACGGCAGCAAGGTCTGCTAATGCTATTTGCTGCTGAAGAAGGATCAGCTGCAAAATGTATTTTCTGCTTCCTCAGTCTCCAAATCCAACTGCAGACCTCCTCCTCCTCCTCCACCAGCCTATCTTCACATATGCCTCTGCTTCCTCCACCCATCTTCCAGAAACTTCTCTTCATCCTGTTTTTCTTATCTCCTCTCTAGGAAAACATCCCTACACACCTCCTTTTCTTCATTTTCCCAAATCCCATTTCAGCTCCATAAACCTCCCCACGTGATCTAACCCCTCCCCATCCCCTGTCCTTCGTACAGTAGCTCCACTTCATAGACAGGACCAGAGCAGCACCCCTTGTTTCTCTTTGGTGCTATAAATCAACTTCCACTCCCTCCCCCCAGCACTCACATATAACCTGCCACCCCTTTGGAGGTGAAACAACACAACTGCTTGTAGCACTTACATCCATCCAGCAGCTCTTGGTAGGAATCATTTGAGCAGCTCTGGTTTCTATCCTCTGAGGTTTCTTAAACTGCTTCCCAGCTTTGATTAACTTGTCAAGCCCCCAGACTTGTATTACTCCCTATTCCCTTGTTAATGCAGCTTTCTTACTGCTGTTAGCTTTTCACAGCTGCTTTGCATTGTGGAGGCATTTTCACTAGGTTCATGGGGATATCTAAAGCTTTTCTCTTCAGTTAGGAGGCCCCAAATAACTCAGACCCTGTGTGCAAGGGTGATACTGGTCTATGCTGATTTTCAATTTCCTCCAGTTTTCTTAACTTGGAGCATTTCAGATGGCAGATTTTGAGGAATTAATATGAATGTGGAGCATAAATAAATTCTGCCGGAAATTTACCAAGCTCCAAGACACACGATGTCTTCCACATTCCTGCAGGACATCTCATATTTCTTACTGCTTTCCCAGGCTGTAAGGGACCAGTATGTCAAAGACAGCACATGATTCTGCCTGTGCCATCGGAGGCAGAGGCTGCGTACTGCTTCCTGCTGAGTGGCTCTCTGTAAAAGAATGCAGAAGACCTGAATAAACAACAGAAGAATTGGTAAACTTGCTTGGAGGGTGCTGGTGAAAATTTGATGTAGCCTTATTTTATGTTCTTCTGGGATTCCTCAAGCCACTGCCCAGTTCAAATTAACTTAAGATATTTGTTAAGGCAACATGTCTTTTCGTGTTGTAGCTTCCTTTTTTGAAAGGTGATTTGATTAAATGGTTTTTCACTTATCAAACTTGAAACTTTGACTATAAAATTTAGAGAAAGAAAAAAAGAAAAGCGAACCAGAATAATGTATAAGTTCATTTAGACAGCTGGGATATTTTCCAGGCAGGCTAAAACAAGACAGCATGCAAATACCCTACTTCAGTTCCATCAATGTGAACAGGGCTAATCCAAATAGCATCAGGTAAGGGTAAGAGCCTCTCAGTACTGTTGAACAGGATTATGTAGCCTTCTACAGAGACATCTTTTCTTTCCTAACAAACAGCTGGGTAATTCTTTAGCCAGATTGAACCCCCATTGAAGCACTACCAGTGGGGCAGATGTTTGTCCTGCCAGTGACTGCACCAAGGAGCTGGAGAAGCACTGGCAAGTCGCTTCAGCTGGGGATCACCACGTCTTGGAGGTCCACCGAGTGTTTCTAATCTGAAGTTTTCCAAGACTGACATAGCCTTAGGATCCCATGTAAGTGCTGTAGCGGTCTGAAATGTTTCTTTAAACTTTCCACTGGACTCCTGCTATCGCATGCTTCTGCACGCTCACCTGGTCCAAACACTGCGTGTGCCAGAATGACACTTGAGACTGAGGAGAAGGACACAGGGATGTTGTGATTCCCCAGCAGCAGCGAAAAATGATAATTTGGGCAATCTGATTAAATCAGATATATGAAACTAACCTATTGGTTTTTCTGCCTTTGAAAGCAGGTCTCTCAAGGAATTTCATCAAGAGAAAGTCAAGCCACAAATGAGCTCATATGACCAGACCCAACCACAAATGGTTTACTGCTCTGCTTGTTATTTGATGAAATATGTGAACCAGTATCAAGCTTTTCAAGGGATTTCCATGAGGTTTTATGACATGTCTTTTTAATTTTTAATGATTATTTTCAAAATGTAACACTTTCCAGAGTTACATGAGGGGTGTACCTAACTGCACCACCTTTCTGTTTCAATACACCCCATTCTTTTTATGTTTCACACCCAACCTTTGACATGCAGATTACCATATCAACAAGCTGGACAAGCAGTTTTATTTTCTGTCATGATGTGGAGCCAAAGTAGCTCTAAAAATCAGCCACGTTGCTGCTGAGAAACATGTTAGAAACAGCAAAGCTGTTGTGGTTTTATGACATGGAATAAAAACATGAGGACAAAAAACCGAGGTACTACCTTAGATGAAAGACCCAGTGTCCTGTTTCCAACACTGGCTGAGAACAGGTGTATGAGAAGAAATACAAGGACATAGCAGGCATATGAAGATATAGTCCCAGGTTACTCTGCAAAGCTGTGATATTTTGCAGTCCAGGAGCTTCCTAGGCCAGAGGTGTTTTCTCTGCATTTAGTATCTACAGGCAGCTTCTTCTTCCATGAGTTTTTGTAGCTGCTTTTTGAACACTGAGGCAAATATCTGAACCAAAAGTTTTGTTTGTAATAGCTAATCTAAAGGCAGCAGCTGCCATCAAGGCTGACTCTAAGGGGAAAAAAAAAAGCATAATAAATCTCATTATTGATGCACTTGGATTCCAGGATAACAAATTGAACCATGCCAGAGAGATAACTCTTACACATATAAATAACAAGGTGTAAATAACAAGACTCTTTCCTATAGCTCCTACTGGCAATTTCCAATAAAAATCTTTGGGCTTAATGGGAAAATAAAATCCTGAAACCCCCCAACAATTGCAGACAGTTTATTCTGGTTTTAGTTTCAACAAAAAAGCATCCCATTTCAATCAGCACTACCAAGCTCTATCTCATAGGACAAAAATATCCCATAGAAATGAAGGTTGTCAGAGATATCATGTCAGTTCATGTTTCCTGATATTTCTTCACTGTTTGTGAAACTCACGTTCCCAAAACGAACAAATTTTGTGTGGATCCCCAAAACCCAGGTAACCCACAACTGCTGACTCCTCCTGGGACAGCCACTGCACCAATGAAATGCAATGAAATCACCAAGGGCAGCTGAGCATCTGGCATGGTTGGGCTCTACATTTCTTACCTCACAAATGCTGCGCAGCCCAAACAAAGTTAATCTATGCCTGAAAATACCTCCTTCTAATTGTTTTCCCCTGCCAGAAACCAGCTGATCAAGAAAAATCTCTATGGGTATATTTTCCCTTGATCTGTATTTAACCACAGAAGCATATTTCTACAGGAACATCACTGTGTTTTATAGATGCGCTGGTGCTGCCACAAGCTTTTCTCATTATTGCTTCCAAAAGCTTATGGTCAGAGCCAACCACAGCTTTTCCTGTATGAGCACTCACAGCTAGACGTAGACAGACGTTGCTGTATGGTATGGGATACATCCTTTCCAATCTGTGCATTGTTTACTTTTGCAAATACAAGCCTTCTGAAGGGATAAACAACTGGTTTCCCCCTTTTGCAGCTGTATAACTCCAAGCCTTTACACAGATGCATCCTTTACATCTTGTTTCAAATGAATTGGCAAACCTTAAAGGGAAATAATAATTTTGGCATCTCTGAATCATAATGAAATACTTCTTTTATAGACATGCGGCTATCTGATGACTTTCAAGATCGTTGTGGTTTACTCTTTGATCATACACACAGTGCAGACATAAACTTGAGGTAAGAATTTTCATATCAATTCCATGTAAGGAAAGAGGCCACCCAGAAGGGCCAGCTGAGCCTTGGACCCTAGTTTTGGAGAACGGAAATAAGCCTTATTATATGATATTGAATTATATTATATGATATTGAATTATATTCTATTACATTATATATTAATAAAGGAAGAGTTATAGACTCAGCTTTCACCCTCGGCTCCCTGGAACCTCTGTTCATTAAAGGATCGAGCCAGTACATAACATTTCAATGAGACTACATTTTTCATATTATAATAATGTTACATTCTTATTCAATGCTTTCTTTAAACTCTTTATTGTGTTAGTCAAGCTGTCATTATTAGGAAGACATTAGGTTATTGGTTCTGCTTTTGAAGCAAGACAAATTGAGGAATTATTTTCTTTTATTATGTTATAAACTGTCTGTTCCCAACAAACTGCTGCTGCGTTTGCTGCATGACCCCTCCTGCAGGACCTGTGCTACGTCATTTTGGCAAGCAGGAATTGCAATAGGGCTTCCATGGCCCTAAAATTCACTTCCCTTTTGATTTTCATCTTTGTTTTCTTTTGTCATGCTTTTGATGCCTTTTAGTTCCTGAACAACCCCTGTGGAGCGAGATACAATCAGATGGAGAGCACCCTCCGAAATATTCATCAGGCCATTTCTGCAAATGACTGCTTGAAGCAGGACTGATGCAATGTGTTAAATGCTTATTTTTGTATGAGATCCCATCACTACTTCTAATTGTGATCCTGAGCCCCGTAAAGGCCATCTGTGACAAGGCAGCAAACTGACTGCTCAGCTCCCTTCCTTCAGTGAAGGTCTCTCTAGTGGAAACCTGTCAGCCTCTCTACCTGGCAGCACTGGTTAGCACACATCATGGAGAGATAACAAGTGCCACTTGTGGGGACAGCAGCATGGCTCATCCTCCCCACCAGCTCTCTTTATTTGTTCAGCAGTAAAATCTTCAAATCCTTTAGGATGTAAGCCTTGACTAACTGAAAGGACTGTCAACACAGCCCAGGGTGGGGGCAGCTTCTCAATCTGTGTTATGGTTCATCTGTACAGTCTCCCTGGAAACTTTTCCATCACATGCGGGGGTGTTGTTCCACCCAAAGGTCCTTCGCATCCCAAGTCCGTGGCAGGTCACCTTCCCGCATGTCCCTCTACAGTGTTCAACAAAGCCCAGGGGGTCGGGGATTGGCAGGACAACATCAGGTACTTTACAGGTTCAGTGAATAATACTTGACCTCAGGCTCTCCCAGGGCTCACAGCTGACCTTGGGGACCATGGCCAGTGTCCCATTAAAGCATTTTCTGAGGTCAGGGAGGCCAGAAAAATGACTGCCAGTAGCTATGGCATGGAAACCTGCTCCAGACTTCAGCAGGAGGGTAAATAAGATACCCAGAAATGGTGGAATTTGGGGAATTTTCAGCCAATTTGATGCTGTTCTCCAAAATAATCTTCAGGTGATTTTTGTCTATTAAATGTTTCTGCCACAAACCCTCAGCTAAGCACCCAAATTAGGGAATAGGTTACACCACTTGCCTAATTAATATATGTAATCCAACTATGAGACAAAGCATACTCACCACTGTGACTGAAGAGATTAGTTTTGAAAATTTTACTCATACAGGCAAAATTCTATTTCAGGATATTTGAAAAGAGCCATGGGAAAAAGATACGCAAGTGTATGTCACAGGATGTGAAAAAAAAAAAACAACCCACATTTCATCCAAACTGCCTGTTGGGCACAGCATCTTTCACCATCTTCCTAAGGTAATTTTTTTTTTAAGTTTTCTCACACAACCACAACAGAGCTGTCTGTGCAGTTTTACACAGATCCCCAGTTGGTGAAAGACAGTGTGATCTACAATAACTCTGTTTATGTTAATGGAAGATTTGGCTCAAGGTGTTAAAACACTTACTGCAGAGAGACTCACAGATCTGTTATAATTACATTTTATCTACTGATCAAACCTCTTACTGTTCCCAGTGCCTTAATTAGAAAACTTGGATTTCTTCCAGGAAGAGATAAACCAGTAGACAGATGGGCAAAAAAAGAATAATTTAACATTTCCCTGGAGAAATGACAGAGAAGAAATCATTAATAATAACCAGAATTAAGCAAAGATTAAGATGTTCAGTAGCCATTGTTCACAAACGAAATCAGACACACCAGAAATAGGCACAAGCCATGTTACATCCTTGTGTACCGGGCTGGTCCCTGGTGCCGGCTCACTAAGCTTGCTCTCACCCAGGACCAAATAACTCTTTTTACCGGACTTTTGACACGATTTACATGGATTGTTCAAAGGCCTGGTACAACACACCATTGGGAAATTTTTCTTGCTATTCCACCTGAGGTTTTACCTTCTGATCATCACAACTTTGGCTTTAAAAGCTCTGTGACTTGCTGGTTGCAGTTTGCTACACTATAGGAGTTTACTAGTCTCCTTGCAATAATTTCTTCCATTCTTCAGGTGGGGATGGAAATCAAACTGAAAGTAACACACAGGTAACTAGTATTAATCAACACAACTTCCTAATACTACAAAGGGCCACCCTGAGCTTTCCTGTAAACTAACGTCAAGAGGGCAAAGAGGCATCCAGGGGTTTTGTAAAGCAGAGTTCCCACAGAACCCTTCTTTCAGTGGTGAGGGTGTTTGGGGCCCAAGAACCGGAGCACCAGGAAATCTGTTGCAAGTCCTTTCCTGGATGTGTATCTCACACACACGCTGTTGGCTTCCAGAGAAGAACTTTCTGTAATGACTTTACATGCATATGCTCACAAAACCCCAACCTAAACAAAACACTGATCTGCCCACACTTTTTCTACTCCATGAGAGGCCAAGAGTTGTAATGCTGCACGGTGCTCAGAGGCGGAAAGGACATGCCAAACTTAGATACGATGTTGGCTGCTTCAAGCAGCGTGGTATGGGATATACTTGGGCTGGTGGCTTTCAGTTTGCTGCCCAGGGCCTGCAGGTTAATTTTTAAGGGGTCAAAAATAGCAGAAAGAGAAGACTAACATTAGAGCATTTAAATGCACTTTCACAGAAAAACTATAGGAATCTGTACATAAAAAGTGCTGAAAAAAAACTGTTCTTGAAAGGCAGCATAGGAGTGTTCCCTATCCCCATATCAAATCCCTGAAAAAAGCCTGAAGGAAGGAAGATGAGGGTGTGTTGCTCTGCAGTCTCATCTTCTCTCCTTGCCTGCCCCCTCCTTCCCGGGGGAACTCAGTAAGCTGAAAGGAAGTTCAGCCTGAATCTTACCAAGATCCCAAGCACCAGCCAAGAACATGATGTGCATGTAGAAAATAGGGATCGAGAGGGAAAATATCCCCTGTACCCCCAGTCATCGGGGGACAGGTGGTGTCAAAAGTTCAGTTCATGTGTATGAACTGGTTGTTAGGAGACCTGCCAAATAGCATGCAAGGCAATAATTTCACTGCTAAAGTGGTCATTCCCTTCAGTGTAAAGCAATTAACCAAATCTGGACCCTGTCCCTGCACAGCACCCAAGCTTGCCTCTTCCTGACTTAATTCGGTCTCTCCTTTTCTTATTCCCAGCACACAGTACAAATTTGTAACTCACATTTCCTGGAAGAGTAGAGGAAACCACATACCTTGCTCATGATAAGTGACAAGGCAGACACAATTTAAATACAGATGTTTTGAAGATGCTGCATCAGAAGCTTTTTTTCAGAAAATCAGAGTTAACTCTAAAACCATCTGGAACTTTAAAATGAGCACAGATTTCCCAGTTATATCATTACAGTTTTAAAAATAGTCCTCTACATCAGAGGCAAAACAATTTACCTGCATTATTATTCTTCATTAGTTGTATTACTAAACCACTCAGGAGCCTTAGCTGTGAACAGCAACCACCATGAGCAAGGCTCTGTACAGATAACATAGGTAATTATCTTTGGACCTGTTTTTGACATTTATAGAATTTGAGCCAAATTCGTCCCAGGAGCAACACAAAAGAAGCCAGTGAAATAACTCCCCGGGTCAGTTTAGTCCTTCCCCTCAAATCTTCAGTCAATACTCATTTATTTTCTTAGACACATTTCCCCTTTTCCCCTTTTAAACACATTCTGGCTCAGACACCACCCTTTAGCATTTCAATATATCACAGAATTTCCTTTTAAATTTTTTCCTACCCAGCGCTCCCTCTTGGTCTTCACAGTGATACCAACTCCATCAAAGGGAGGAAAAATGAAGCAACGCTTTAGTCCAGCAAACAGCTTGCTGCCTGCCTTCATGAGGCATCTAATGGATTTGTGGCCCCTGGCAAAGGAGAAGGCTTTAGTTTTCATGTCCTTTGTAGGTTATTGTGGGGCTGTGCATTTCTCTGCCTCCACAAAACCAGAGAGAAAAGTTCCTTCAGTTTTCCGCTGTAGATTGTCAATTTTATACCATAGGTACCTTCCTAAGCCAGGTTCAGAGGGCTAGCAAACTGCCAGCCTGGATTATAGGTGGCTTGCCTGCTCAACTACCAACATCCCTTAGCTAGGCTTGATTTTAAAAACTCTATGGGATAGGGCAAACCCAGTTAACCAAGAAAAAAAAAAAGTACCTTTTCCTCCCATCCCTTTCATTGACTTAGGATCTGGGTGGATATTCTCTCCCATGTAGGAAAGATTACACATATTGCAGCTTTTTCAACAGCCTCTTTCATAACATAATTTGCTCAGTCACCACTCTTTCTGCATGGTCAGTGTCAATTCATCATCTTCAAGTAGAATTCCATGGCTGATTTCTGTTATTTTTTTGACGTTTCATGTTGTCAGGGACAGATGCTTCCCTGAGTCCTTCAAAAAGTGTTGCACCACTAAATTAGCAAGATCAGGTACCAAAACAGAGGAATCTGTACACCAAAGGCTGTTCAACAACCCCAGGGTATTCCTAAAATCCCAGTCGTGCCGGTGCCACCATGGCAACACTCTGTTATTGCCCACTTTTACCTTACTTTTATTTAGATACACTCTGAGGATGCAAGATTTTTTTTCCTCATTCAGGGCCATTTTATCAGCCACAAAAGAAGAAGGTGACTGTGTATGTCTTGCAAGATATCTTCGCAACTATGGTTTGTTAAAAGCTAAAATAGATCTTGCTATGATCACAGTCATTCCCAACCACGGGGACCTACGCCACTTCTCCATTACCAGGGAACAACAGGACATAAGAATACTGAAGCCAGTAACCCTGCTCCCACTTGAAGCAGAGGATTGATTTTTCCAGGTTTACCTATAGGTCCCGTCCCCATGAACCAAGGTGTGTATATGTTGCAGCTGACCCCCAACCATTTATTGCACACCAGTATACTGATAGGTTCTTCCAAAGGACTTTCCTTTCTCTATACTTCTAGTGACCCTACAGTCAAATCTTCCACTTTTAAGTACTTTTAAGGGACAAAAAGGGTATACCTAACACAAATGAGCTGCAGTCTCTCCTGTGAGCCTCCTTTATATTGTCTCTCATACACTATGAACTTGGCTGCAGTTCCTGTTCATTACATCTGCAGACACTTGACAGAGAGCTCTCAGTAATGGAAATATTTGGAAACTGGGCTTTGTGACCATCACATTTTTCTGCTGACTTAATTTCTGCTGACAAAATACTGAAGAAACGAAGAACGGATCTGTCTTAAATAATCAGGGTATTCAACTCAAGAACATAATGCAGCTGCTTTAGTATTGAGAAAAAAATAATTATTTTAAAATGCTTTTGCCTGTAGAGTAAAAAAGCACTGCAGAAAGGCAGTGGGAAATTAAGCTAAATGCCATCAGCAAAGATTACTTAAAACTCATGGCACAAAGGAAATGAGGCGATGGCAGAACTAAAAGAGGGATTTGATCACTCCTCAGCATAGGTTTACCCTCTTCATTGTCAGTTCAACACCTCCAACAATGTACGCAGGCAAGCTGGCCCAACAAGCTCTGAAATGCTCCTGCTGGCAGCTCTCAGGAGGGGAGCTCTGCATGGTGCAGTTGATGTCTGCTTATGCCTTACTCATTGCAAAGCAGAGGCAGCCCAAAGTGGACTGGTGGGGTGCAGGTAGTGCCGGAGGGCACAGAGCAAGAGGTGCCAGAGGCTGGTGAGGAGATGGACACAGTGGGGGTGGCCAAAGGGAGAGGGCATACGAGCTTTAGCCATCATGGTGGAAGTGCTTGGTGCTTGGGAGTAGATGGGTGAGGAGAGAGACAGGTCTTCAGCTCACATAAACCACCCCACATCCACCAACTTCAGCACAACCTCAGCCCATCATACCACTTTAAACCAGGTGAGGACCTGGCCCCAAATACTCTTCCATGCATGACCTAGGAGGGCAGATTTACAAGCAACAGTAAGAACATGACAGACACAAACCATGTACATGTCTCTCCAGGGGCTATACCAGAAACGTAGTATGTCTGTCATGCAAAACTGTGCTGCAACCCAACATGAAATAGCAAATAATAATGTTATATTCTTCAAATAATTAGTATGAAAGCAGGTAGCTCCTTTCTGTTTGCTACAGTAAGTAAGAAAAAGGGAATCCAGGTTCTACTATGAGATAAAAGGTTTTGTCTGTGATTTTTTTCTCTATACAGATAAAACTGATAATTAGAAATAGAAATGTCTTTTCAGTAGCTTTCTTCACTTTGTAGGCAGTAGCCCAACACAGTGCAATGTGTACTGTAGTTAACAATGCTAGTTTTCACTTTTTACTCTGAAATGACAATGTGAAATTATGGGATTGATCCTGCAAACACTTAAATATGTCACCGCCTTCAGGAATTCAGTCATCCCTTTTTCTTTAGTGTATTGACTTGTATGTCCATGCATAGGACCTATATTTCATAGCAAGGGGATAAGGCTGAGCCACAATCCTACGCTATATAGAAGCTTTCTTAAGAAGCAGCACAAACACAGTGCCTGCTCAGTGTTAAATGAACAAATATTTTACGTGATGTTACACATCAAGGGTGTTAGAAACTGAAAATTGTTGTCACCGGAATGATGGATTTACCTAAAGTTTCATTTTATAAGCTTTGAGAGACACTATAAACACAGATCTAAACTAGGAATGGTACACTTTGATTTAAACATTTTCTCTCTTAAACGCAAAGACAGACAAAGGGAAAGTTATAAAGTTATTAATTATACAGGTATCTTCTGGATTCTCTGTTCTTTTGCCTTGTGTTCTCATGTTCTGAATAATAAAAAGGATATAGTTATCAGCAGCAAGAATAGGATAGTTTTCTTAAGGGATGTTTGTGCCTAACGTAGCTTATTGAGAAAGTTTAAATAAGCATCATGTCCCGGTACCTAATCCACCAAAACAGGTCAATAAAACAATGCCAGGAATAAAGAAACTTTTTTTAAAATAAGCTGTTTGGGAAGTTAATACATTTCTTATTAAACTATAGGGTTCTTTCCCTTTTTTGAGCACCAGGGATTAATGTGGATATGATCGAAGCTACATGTTGTATGCTGGCCCTTCAATTCTTTCAGGCCCTCAGTGTGTGCTGGAAAAGGAGTTTGGCTTTTCCACGCTGGGAGATGGACATCTGTTCACCAAGTCAACATTGTACTTCTAAAACACCAAAGTACCAGGAGCCAAATACCCAAGTGTTTGGATACCAGCGATACGCCAGTGTGTGAAATCCTTGTCTGACAGCTGCTTTTCTCTCTGCAACCTCTCCTGACCAAGCCACCACTGCTTGGCTCTCCTCAGTCCCTGCTGCTGCCACACACCCATGCCAAGGTGGGACAATGCTACATGCACGGCCTCTTCCTGCTGCCTTGTTATTGCTCTGAATGTTCAGTTCCCATCACTGCCATTGTTTCTGATTAATCCTCAGGATGACTCAAAATAGTTGTCATAATGCAATATCATTTCGCTGCTTCTTCTCATGAAATCACTTGTGTTGCATAGCAGGAGGGTAGACAGAGTACCTCTCCCTTCTAACAGTGGAAAATGAGAATCTGGGGAACCATAAAACTGTTATTCTGGAAAGAGAATAGTGCAAATTATTAAACAATCCATTTATAAACACTAGGAGAACAATAAAGTGCTTAAAAAGCCAGAGTGGATGCGTCAAGAACACATTGTACCAAAACCAAACTCATTTCCCTCTTTGACAGGATGACTGGGAAAGGGGAAGGTGGTAGGTGTTGGATGTCTTGATTTCAGTCATGAGAAACTAGGAAAGCATGGTTTCCAGGAGCACCTGCCTGCAAAAATGTGTCCCAACAAGTTGTCCTCAGGCAGACAGCACGTGTTCCCACTGGGCTTCTGACGTGGTCCGTCCTGTTCAGTTGCACTCAACATTTCCATCTATCTTGTTAATGATAGAAAGTAAACCTCCAGGAACATGCAGGTGGCCTCAGTTAAGAAGGTTGTTACCCACCAAGGAGGGCAGAATGTGGGTGTGTGAGTGTGATGTCTGGTCAAGCAGAGGCCACAGACAAACCAGAACCAGCTGTGACCAGGCAGGGGCAGGAAAGGCGACGCTGATGGGGAAGGGGATGCAATCCCTTACAATGCTTATAGAGCTATGCCAGACCAATGATGCAGCATCACCTACATACACCTAGAAATATATCTTCTACATGCCAAGGTGTAAATTAGGGTAAGCTGTCAACTTAATTTGCAATTAATTAGTGACCTAGTCTGCCTTTGACTAGCTTCTCTGGCACCCTCAGAAAAGGAAACTACTGAAAATAAAAATTAAAAAACCCAAGCTAACATTGGCTGTCACTAAGATCTTATTTAGGTCGACGATATGTCCGCAGCCTTGTCCCATGCTGTTATTTATTTCAGAAAAGACAGCAATAAATATATGACTGTATGTTTAAAGAAAGCAACAGCAGCTGGTAACATTGACAAGCAAGCTCCGTTTTCCTGTTATTTACTGTTGTACAGAGGTATTGATAAGACAGCTAGAGGGAAGACACACATTTCTCTCCATCTGCTTTATTATACCACTGTAAGGCACAGCATGAAAGGCCTCTGTAGAGTCAAGTGGAGAAAATAGTAACTAGGTTTGATATAAGGAATATATTTAACTTGCACTTCTTCCACCCCAAACTCATCCCACCATCCCTTTCAGAAAGGTGGTGTCACATATGGAAAAACTCTGCCAGACTTTTTTCTCCTCCTCATCTGAGCCACAGGACAATTTGATGCCTTGCCATGGTGCCACGGAGCTTTCAGTTTCCCTTCCTATTTTGGGGATTTATTAAAAGCAAACTCAGTCAGATAGATGAGGCAGTTCATGGGATGTCCATGGCAATGGGGACCCCTTTTCTAAGAGGGGAAAAATCTGTCTCCTCTCCAGGGAAGATTGTCTCAATCTGCTAGAGCTCAGAGCAGTACAAATCTCAGTTAAAAGGCTTTATTCCTGTGCAGGAGGGAAGGCTCTTCAGCAAGAGCTGAAATGGGTATCTTTGGTGAGACGGTGGAGCAGCACTGTAAGCAAGCAACCTCTGAGTCCTTCCTCCACCCAGTCTCCCCACGGGTCACCTGGGTCTGCATTCAGAGGTAAGGGACAAAAAGCTCAATGCAGCCTTAAGGTCCAGAGATTTTCTATAAGGGTCCTCTGGGAAGTTTGTCCATTGGGGGAAACAACAGCAGCATGAGCTGGGACCCCTGCCCCAGCCCTGCTTCCGCATGGAGGACAGGAGGATTCAGCCACCGGGTCTCCTCTGCGCTTGTCTTGCTGGAGGGAAGGACACCTGAGCTGTCCTGCAAGTAATAAGCCTCAGCCAGGACTTTTGATGCAGTTGCAGACTTTAATTATGCTTTTCAGCTTTCATTTTCCAAGTTTTATTCACAGAAAGAAAAATATCATTATCCTCATTCCACAGTTACAGAATAATAAAACTACAACGAAGCGTAGAAAACGTGATGAGAGATCATCTAGCACTGAGGCAGGGAGCATCCATGGGTAACCCAGAGTCAGTGTGAGGTACCACTGGGGCTGCTCTCTTTGCTGTGTTTCATGTCCTGCTCTTAAAGGGGAGTAGCAAAAAAAAGCACTGCTTTCCCAAAAAGGACCGCTCCCCATTTAACAGACCTGCAGGCTGTGTTTGTATGAGTAGTCTCAGGGAAGGTAGTGGAACGTCTTGTGTTAATATTACGACCACATTTTTCCTTCATATATATTTTTCGCATGTTAGAGATAACATCTTAGGGCACTGGAATGGGAAGAATTCAAACAAATCTGTTTGCTTTCACTACTTATTCTCCTAGCTCCCTTATTCAAATATTAGAAGAGTCAGTATCAGCTTTGCTTAACATCCATATTCATTTTAATTTCACGTTCTTCTTCCCTCCCCCAATGTCACATTGTTTGCAGAAAGAATTAACCACAGGCAGGCCAAACAGGCTGTCGAGCAATGAAGATGTTTCTGTTCCTGTCACTTTTCAAACTTGCTCTCACTCACCGCAAAACCCACAGACTGAGGATTACAGAGGAAAGAAAAATTAGCGGCCACTGCCTGATTGTTTGTTACAATCATTTCCTACTATCAGTTCAGTTTCTTACCCTTGTCATATTTTGATTAAGAGTGTATTGGAAACAAAGGGAATCTCCAGAAATCCTCCTCTCTGCTTTCCTCTCAGGTAGATTACCTACAAGAAAGGGAGCAACCATCTCCTCCCTGTGCTGGCATGGGAAAAAATGCAAAATGCATCACTCAGAAGGTTGTTAAGCACCCTGGTTTAGGCTATTGCTCTGTTAAAAGTCTTTTAATGACCACTAGGTGGGGAGAGAAACTTAGTCTCCCTAACTCCCTGGAAAACGTGTAAGAAGCGCAGCGCGTTCTCGCTCCAAACCCACAGCTTTTAACCTGACCTTTTCCCTCCCTCAGCTGCAGTTGATGGTGGGAACCGTGAACTAGATGTGACCAGAGAAAAGAAATCCTTCAATATGATCTGCAAGCTTCATTTATGATCTGTAGCTTTTCTGAGCTCTGTTGCAATCCCTGGGATATCGGATCTTAAATCTGTTGATGGTCCAGGAGTGAGTTTAATATTGCACATGGGAAATGTTGAGCCAAAGTAACTTTTAGGGGTAAGTTCCTTACTGAGAGATTTATTTGGCAGAGGGATTTGGGCTATTGTTAGTTTCTTTGGTTACTAAATAGAAGGTACTTAAAGAAAGAATTGGGTTTGCAACTTGAGAATGCCAGGAAAGAAGGACGAAATTCAGAAAGTTTAAGAAAGACAACTGAAGAGACAAAAGACATTGTCTCTTCAGTCACCTCAGAGATGCTAATATTACCTATTTCCAAAGATTCAGGCACCTAAGCTGTCACTAGATAAGTACTTACAGGGGTGTCTGAGGTCTTTGGAGGGGTGGTTCTCTCTAAGGAGGTATCAATCATTCTCCATCGGCAACACCAGAGCCAGACCCCCAAGTCAGGCACTTTTATGAATTGCATCCCACTAGTTGGCATGAATCTGGGCCTATGTCTACGTGCTGCCATTGCAGAGTACTATGGACCCTAGCGCTGTTAGCTCTAGGCAGCAATACAGGCAACATCAGGCTTCAAAAATTTCCAATGGCGATAGATACTCAAGCAGTGGGTTGATGAAGGTGTACTGCACTGCAGTAGCTAGTCTCTACTCACACCCAGGTGGCAGGTTTAAACCTAGATTGGGTCTGTCTCTACCACTCCGCATCGCGGACATGGCTGCAACATAGACATGTCCTCAGAAACCCAAACTCCTCGTATTTACTTTAGAAACAGATCCAGAAGCTCTCTTTCTCACTTGCAGTCTTAGCTGAGAACTACAACAGTACCCACAAACAACTGTGGTTGCTATAAAAATTATTTCAGCCTCTTAGTCACCTTTCAGTAACAAATACCTTGAGAGTACTTGGCTTCAGTTACTGTAAATTTCTCACTTCATGCCTGGTAGTAAACAACATCATC
The DNA here is from genome assembly GCF_949628215.1 of Phalacrocorax aristotelis. Lineage (NCBI taxonomy): Eukaryota > Metazoa > Chordata > Aves > Suliformes > Phalacrocoracidae > Phalacrocorax > Phalacrocorax aristotelis. The sequence continues at coordinate 30,669,886 of NC_134284.1, read as the reverse complement.
CTTCAAACAAGATGTGAAAGTTGCCATGGAGCTCCCAAATCTTTTTGGTCCAGGAGAAGTTAATGTTTCAACTATAACATTTTGACGAGGATATTCTGTGTGGTCTTTCCCCTCCACATTCTCTGATAGAGGGATCATTACCTATGACCAAATAAGAGATGTACTTGGCAGCTACCGCACTCATCTGCCAAGTTCAGTGTAGTGTACTTCCAAGAGGAACATCTGGCTCTGTAATTTTGTTCCTTGGCAATGCAGCTGTTGTCTACATGGCTGGCTATCCCTCTCTGCAGGCAGCTGTGAAACTGCATTACTGTATGCTTTGGACACAGATTGCTGCTTTATGATGTCTGGATGATCTTTGTCCCTTCCTTCATCCCAAACTTGCCTACACCTAGGAATGATTTTGCTTTGCAAATGAGCGCAAGCTGCAGTCCCTCAAATTACACCTCACTGCAGATGGAAGCAACCAGGGAAGAATAGCAGCATGGGCCTATTTACCTACTCACCAGAATTTGCAGCAGGTGTTAGTGAGCTGAAGACCACTGTAAGACCACTTGCAGTTAACAGGCCCACATGACTATATATGCTGTCCCCACAGATTGTGAGAGAGAAAGGAGCTCCTGTCTCAACCACAAGCCATATTATGGAAGCTTCACTAAGATCTTAAGTAGATCTGAGACAAAAACTAATGAGTTTTCAAGATAATTTAAATGGAAGATTTATCTTTTCAACAATAGTAAAAATGTAGGATGTACAGATTTGGGGCCACCACTATTAAATCTGCATAGGGGGAACACAGCATTAACTACAGTCCTTCCTAAACACACTGACAATTTACATGGTGTGTTACCTAACTGTCCAGTGCATCCAAAGCTTTTCAGAAACCATCAGGGTTTTACTCAAGATTCAGAGGATAAACATCACAGAGCAATGGCCTGAGGCCAAAAGAATTAGAGGTTTTCATTTATGTTGGAGGAGAAATTCCTAGGCAGAAGAATGAAGGTATGAGCTGAGAACAGGTGAAAATATGGGTAGTAGAATGGATATCTTAAAGCCACCTTCAGAAGATGGGGGGAGGGGGAGAATGAGCCTTGCAAGGGATGTGTGAAACAAATTGGTTAATGTTATACAGTATCCACTGTTGGATGGAGGTTCATACTGTACAACGTTGAGCTGCTAGATAGCACTGAATGATGCTTTTGTGTAGAATAAAGCCCTCTTCCATGCCAAAGGGGAAAAAGATGAAGGAGGTGTTTGCAAAATAGGCAACAGAGAAAAGGCAGAATAGGGTCCAAATTACTGAAGAGTAAAGAATTAACATGGGGAGGATGGAGTCCTGCATTAGAGTAACGAGATCATGACTGGAATTTGGGGCAAAGTCAAGAGATTCCCTGTGAACAAAGTATCTTCTGATGGAGCATTTCAAGTGTGTCAAGGAAAGGATGAAAGGACATCCCCCTGCCCAGATAGATCATACACTGGGTGAACATTGCCCTCAACTTGCATTAAGGTAAAGGACCCTGAGACAAAACAACACATGAAACCAAAATTGTAAGTTCACCATAAAAAACAATCCCCAAACTTGCATTTTCCATGGCCATCATCACAGTGTCTGGCCAAAAAAGAGATAATTTGAAGTGTCCAAGCATTACCATGCAGCAGTGTGCTTACACCAGAAGTGGGCAGAGCAGGAGCAAAGGGATCACAAGAGCACTGAGAAGAGTTTTTCATGGAAATGATAGAAGGGCTCACTTCAGAAGATGAAAAAGTTCTCCATCAGCTGATGAATGAAACAACCCTTCATTTTAAGTCACTTTACACGTGACAAGGCAGCGTCTCCTCAGGAAGAGTGATATTAGGGGTGTTAAAAGTCTCCTACCTACCTGTTCCCCAGAGAGTAGAAGTTTTGATAGACCATGATAACAGAGCTCGGTAGCTCAAGGTGACACAAATCCTGCTTTTAAATTGCAGTGTTCCCACTTTAAATCTCCATGTTTTTTCCATCAAACAGTTGGAGCGTTCCCCAGGATTCAAACTGCAGTTGGCCTCTGACGCTCAGTATAACCTTTTGAGCAGATAAACCCACCATTTTCTGTCAGGTACAGCCGAATGATTGTTACAGCTCCCTGGTGATCTGCTATGAAAACTAGTGTCAAATTAATAAAAGCCTTAGCAAAAAAGTGTCAAAGGGTCAGGCACTGCTCCATGTTTGGGGCTGCTAATTACAGAGTGGGATATCACCTGCTGGCACTCTGCTCAACAGTACTCTTAAACCAGAAAATGCCTTCACGGCTGGATGCAGAGGTCAGCTGTGTGAGGAGACAGAAAGCGAAGCAAATAGCTTGTTAGGGTTTGAAAGCCCAATTTTCCCCCCTGCATCATAAAAACAAAGCTGTATATATCCACAGTGGGAAACAACAGCTGTGAGCAGCTGCCTATTGCGAGAGGTAACCTCATGGTTATGTGAAGTGTCCTGCCCGATCAGACGTGTCCTGCTCAGATGTAAATGTGGTTTCTGTGCTCTGGAAGGCAGAAGAGGTGGGATACAGTTGTGCAACTGAGAAGATATCATAGCTATATTGTTATATCCTCTTGGGTTTCAAGCCTATGTTGAATGCACTTTTCTCAAAACCCAAGATTTGCCAACCTGTTCGTTCCCAATTTGATTTGTGTCAGCTGGGAGCCAAGGGAATTGCCAGCCAAGGAAATTTAGTTGCAGGGAAGTGTCCAGACTTGGACTTTGCCCCTTGGGCAGCTGGTATGCAGCTGGTGTGAGCCGTGTGATGCAGCAACTTCAAATCAAAATTCAAGCCCAGCCAACAGGGATGGTCTCAACAGGGAGAGGCAACAACAGGAAGTTGAAAGAGCTGAACTAAGGAAAGGCCTGTGTGTCATCTGATTTTCGTTGCTTATGTCTGTACAGTCTTTGATACAGATGGGTTGGGAGGGGGAATATACTTTTCCAACCGACATTTTCAGGCAAACATCTCTGCTGTTTTGGAGAGACTCGGAGGAGTCCCAGCCTGAGCCCATGGGTTGTCTGCCCTGCAGCTAAGTGGCACCCGGAGGACAGTTTTAGCACCTTACGCTCAGTCCTCACCAAACACTGCAGAGTGACAGATCCCACAGCAGGAAAATGCTATAAACAGCTAGTCTCACCCCTGTCTTGCATTCAGAGCAACCTGCCCTAGGCATATCACATGACTTGAAGGCATTTGACTTAACAGGAGATAACCACTGATTTATGAGTCAAGGGCATGGGGTGTTATTTCTAGCAACATCACTACCTCACACGTCAGCTGGACAACCCTTTCCCTTCTGGTTCCCCTACTGTCATTTGCACCTTTAGACTGCAAATGCCATGAGGCCAGGGCTGCTGAGTTTCCCTGTACCTTTGTACAATGCTTAATGTAACAGGGACATGTTTTCACTGCGGTCTTCAAAGTGCTGCTGAACACAGATCCTACATGCCAGCACAGAGCAACTGGAGCAGGGGCCACGGAAAGTGGAGGGCAATTACATTAAGATACTTTGAAAACATTGATGACAACACAAACCAGACCTTTTACTGAGATAAAAAGCACTAGTTAGCTTTTTCCTTGTTTCCACAAGCACGCACTCACCCCAGTTCCATCAAAAGTGAGGCAGGCAGTGACATGGTTTAGGGCTGAAAGGCTGTTGCTCTGCTATTCACGGCATGACAAGTCACAGACATATCTGTCACATGAACCCACTCTCATATGATTTCCCAAGGGACTGTTTTCCAATTCCCCTTACCTCAGTGCAAATTTGGAAAAGAACTGATAACTGAACCTAGTCAAAAAAGTTGGGAAATCTCATGGGGACAGGTTTTCTGAGGAGCTTGGCAGCTCCTTCTCTGGGAAAACCAATGAAGTTTCCTCTTTTTTTTTCTTCTTTTTTTTCTTCTGTTTTTTTCCTTTTTCTTTCTTTTTCTTTCATCAATAAGCAAAATATGGCCCAAGATGGTCTAGGTGAAATTGAAAGAGGTATTGAAATACGTGGTGGTAATCTGAGCTATACTTCCAATCTGGTAAAAAAATTAACAGTGCTCAAGACACCTGAGAAAGAGGAGAAATGTATATAAGCACCATGACATTGTTCAGATGTTTAGTGAATTGCTTTAACTAGGGGTTATTATTTATATTATTTATCCAGTAACTAACAAAGCAAAATTGGTCTCAGTGGCCATTTTGAAAGTGGATGAAGGTCTGAAGATGATCTACAGGAAGGATTAAAAATCACTGGAGCATTTCAAACAGTGTAATGTTAACAGGCTGAAATGAAATGTCTTATTCCTGATGTTCCTTTGCCACCAAAGAAACAAAGAGAGCTCTCACCTGTGACAGTGGGAAAGACACATCTTCCAGGACTCCAGTGCTTTCCCTTGGTATGGATGAGACATGGCTGGTAGACCTGCAGAGAGGACAGGAAGGCCTGAAATGCTTTTGGAAGCCATCAGGATCTTTGCTATTGCATACCTAAACAGTGCGTGCCGCATGGGGCTCTCAGCTTACCTGATGACGGCGACAAAGGCTGGTGGGCTCCGGCCTGGATGTGAGGGCATGGCTGTGCTTCACCATCATGACAAGCTCTGTGGCTAAGGCATTAAAGATTAAATGCTCTGGGGGTATGATTACGGAGAGGTTCCTGCAGCACTGTGATCTCAGGCTGCCTGGATGCTTGAGTGGAAAAAGAAGTCGTCAGTCTATGACAAAAGGAAGACTTCACAGCTGGGTCCCCTGACAAAAGCCAGTGAACATATGGTCATAGGGCTCAGATGAGCACAGCAGGCCCAGGGCTTTGGGAAAAGCTTTTCCAAGAAAAAGTCCTACTGGGTGATGCCTACTGAGAGCAGCCTGTGTCTCCAGATCGCCTGCGTTAGTTAAAGCACGTAAATTGGGGCTGTTCTGCTCCTGTCACCGATGAGCAGAGTCCATCAAAGAAGTCTGAAGTTTAAATTACAGATGCTTATCAGCTGCTGGCTGTTTTCAAGTTAGTTCCTCTAATATTTTGCTTCATATGTTAAATAAACCCACTTGTTTCAAAACATCTGTTCATCTCCATATTGTACTGATCCCCTCCTGAGAGAGGACACAGAGGCCTCTGCGCAAAAGCCACTTCCATGGGTGAGGAGGAGAAGGTACATGCTTCTCTGCATATCCAAAAATGTAGATTTCATCCCAGCATGAGCCAAATAATCAGGTCTGATGCCTACAGCGTGCAAATCAGAAAGACAAGAAAGAGAATGGATCCCCCGATCGCCTCCTAGACATTTGCTGTAACAAAGAAAAACCTGTATCTGATTACCAAGCATGTCATGAAGACAGCAAAGAAGTTATGCTGGAGTCAAGCTCAGTCAATAACAGTTCACTGGGAACTGATCCCCGTATTATTCACTGTAGTTGTAGTCTACAACCTTTTTGTTTTGGTAGAAACAATGATATTCATGAGATCCTAATGATAGAAAAGTCATTATTTCCTTTGTGGCTAGAGGGTTCTGTACAAATTCCTGAAGCATGCTGCAGTGCTGGTCCTCAGAGGTACATGTGGGAAGAAGCATAAAAAATACATATGTATGGCACTTCCTTGTACATTGGGACAGAGGAAGAGGTCAAGCTGCATGGTGTATCTGACCACAGAATCACAGAGTAGCTGACGCTAGCAGGGACCTCTGGAGGTCATCTGGTCCAACCCCCCTGCCCAAGCAGGACCCCTAAAGCCAGTTGTCCAGGACTACGTCTGGACAACTTTTGAATACCTCCAAGGATGGAGACTCCACAACCTCTCTGATGAATTACAGGACCTTTGACTCCAATGAGACTGTGGAGTTGAACAAGATTGGAAATTCTTGGGAGTCAGCTTTGCCCGCCAAATCTCTTGAGACATCACCGTTGCAAAATACACTTTAATGAAGACAGCATGGTCTCAAGTGCTTCTGGATATAAGAAAACAACCCACAGGGAGTCCTGCCTTTTAATGGCAGACAGTGGAAGCAAACCCAGAGAGCTCTGAGACAGTGGCAAATGTGCAGCCAGGCTCATTTTACATAAATATGCCACTGTGAGAGAAGGGGGAGCAGGGAAATGGAGCCCTGACCCTTAAAAGCTTTGCGGGGCTGTATCACTTGGTTGCAGCAGAGTGCAGAGCAGAGCACCATACTGCAGCATTTAACACTCACAGTTCCCCAACGATACACTATGCCTAAATTTCACAAATGGCCACTGCTAAATAAGCAGATCGTCCTCCTGAGAGATGTCAGTGCCCTCTCAGAGGAGGAATGAGCCAGGCAGCGAAGAAAAAGAAGAGGCACAGATGGGTGAAAGAGTTTCTGGATCAGCCTGAGAGAGCCAGGAACGCCTACTGTGGCATGTCTGCAAAGCTGTGACTGCAGCTTATGCCACATACAAACCAAATACATTAGCACAGGTACATTAGCAGCTGTGCTACCTGCAGCAAAAGCTCTACTGAGCACTGCAAAGCCTGCACAGACCTCTTGGAAAATACTGGGGTATACGCTTCAGAGAGCATAGGAACACATTTTCTATGGCATGAGCTCAGAGAGCCCAGGCTGTCCTGGAGCTAGGTGCAATTTGTAAACCCTTCACAAACAGCTGAGGAGGGGTGCAGGGCTGCGCTAGTGCCATTGGGTCAGTAACATGAGCCTCCATGATAGAGAGAGACTAAACCACCGAGACCTGCTGAAGGTGATGGCATCTGGTTGTCCCCCCTGCAGGGAGCTCTGGAGAATCACTACAGCCACCCCCTGGAGCTCTTACCTACCCCTCTCCCACAGCTCAAGGTTCTTGATATGTGTCTGATAGCTTTTGGCCACAAGAAAATCTTGGCATGCAGTTCATTAGGGCAAAAAGATTACAAGCCACTGAGCTGAGTTATCAGCCCATCCACACACGTCCTCTGACCCCCCTTCCCCCCCAGTGGTGAGCTGCCAAGAAGACCCTTGCATTTGCTGTGGCTGTAAAAATTACCTGTGAGGAGCCAGCAGACACTGCAAATTAAGACTTTGACTATTTTTCCACCTCTCTCTCCCCCTTCCATTGCATGTTCAGGCACTTGTGGGTCCTAAAGGCATTGATGTAATGCTCTAACCTTAGGCCCCATGCAATTTTAGTCACACATTTCAGCAGCCTAGGTAGGGAGCCCACCTTCCTCACTTTTTTTACCACCACACCCAGACACCTTTAAAGCAAGAGGATGATTTGGTGATGCAAACAAAACCTCCAATTGCTACAAAAGGAGGAAAGTAACCTGCTGCTGCCAGTACTCCTCCCTTAACTCTGTCACTGGTGGAAAGCCAAGCTGTCCCTATAGCAAGTTGGGGGTGTTCAGATAGAAGAAAAACCAACAAGAAGGGAAAAAAAAAAAAGGGTAGAAGAGTTTCCTACACATTTTTCTCCTTTAACAAGCTCTCTATTAGGTGATACCACACACTTTCTTGGTGACAATCAGCAAGTAAGCTGGTTTAGCTCTGCCATGGACCCACATCCTTCAAACAATGCAGAAGCTGGTCCCTGCCCTGAAGGTTAGCAGTATAAATAGACAGAAAAAAATCCTGTTTTACCCATGAGATATGGGCATTGCTTAAATGATCTCCTCTGCTTATGCAAGTCTGAGCAGCATTTTGGAAACAGCGTGCTCCCAGGTCTCATTGCAGTGCCTTTGCCACAAGGCTTTGCTGAGAAAGGCTCAGCAAGGAGACACTGCAGAAAAACCATCCATCGCAATCTTGACATCGTTTTGCTTTCCACCTTGGTCTCTCCCCGCCTGCCTGCTCCTGGAATGTGGAGGCAGCGCCAGCCTTCTGCTTATTTTTGAGTGGAGGCAGAGAGATCACATGAAGCACAAAAGCACATTCCCTCCTTGGAAGCAGCCCGCTCCCTTCTTTCCAAGAGAGTAAAAACTCTGCATGAATGTTTTATGAATCAGCCGTGTGTTCATTTCAACGATAAAGCCAGCTTAGCAATTTGGCCTGAAAAGGGGGAAGCTGAAAACCTGCAGATTCCAACTGGCATGTTTTTAGACACAAACTTTTTCCCCCCGTTGGAGACATTACATTTGGTCACATCTAACTTGAGGAAGTTTCTCTGCTTTTAAAGAAATTGCAGATTATGTCCCAAGCATTACTCAGAGTTGAACAAAATAGATTTGTCCCTTTAATGACTTCACTGAGTGGATGCACGCACGGTGCTAATTGGCCACAATTTTGGTGCCCTCAGTGCAGCTTGATTTCCTGATTGCAGCCCTTTTACATTCCCAGCAGTCCACCATCTGCAGAGGCAAATGCCATTTCAAGATGCAGAAGAAGCATAGATGAGGTTCCCCCTTGTTTAACCTCCTGCTGTATTGCTCATCCTAAAATAAATGTAATTTAGGAAAAAATGCTATATGGAAAACACCATAGGTAGGGAGGAAGAAATTGCCTAAAGTGATGTTTCTCCTGCTATGAAACTCCCAGGCTGAACGCTTACCTAAGACTACTTCTCTCCACTGTCATAGGGAGAGGGGTAAACAGCTTTTGTTAGCCATCAGCTCTCTGAGGGCGAGGGCGAGGGCGAGGGCGAGGGCGAGGGGAGGGGAGGGGAGGGGAGGAGAGGAGAGGAGAGGAGAGGAGAGGAGAGGAGAGGAGAGAAGAGAAGAGAAGAGAAGAGAAGAGAAGAGAAGAGAAGAGAAGAGAAGAGAAGAGAAGAGAAGAGAAGAGAAGAGAAGAGAAGAGAAGAGAAGAGAAGAAAAAAATTATAAAGAAACAGTCATGCAAGAACAAAACCAGAAAGGAGAGAAGGCAGAGGCAGTGGCCAACAATTTTATGGAAGGAAACAAGAGAACTCTGATGCAAATGGGGGGCAGACTACGTGCCAGATGCACGTATTCCACCATCCAGAAGCAACTTTCACACCCCCAAGGAAGACTCATCCTCAAAGTCCAAATACAAATACCTGTGAACAGAGCAGCTGGAAATACAGACCCTGGATGAGTACCACCAGCTGTATGTATGGGTAAGTAACACAGCACTAGCCACAGTCAGTGATGCAGAATGAATTGTAAGGTAACAAGCTGATCACCATCTCTCCTAGCTGGAAACAGCCCTCCCCATCCATGAACACACAAATACACCACGTGCAATTCTCATTATATAGCAGCTGTCTCTGGGAAGAAAGAAGGTACTCTGATGGATAGGACATGAATCATCCTTTGCTTGACCTCATCTCCCAAAAGTAATTTGTTTTATAAGGACATATTTCTAAAGGGAAACCCAATTACACTAATTATATCCAGGGCAGCAGCATGAAACAGGGAACCCCCTGCTGCTGGCATGGGCCACCGCAGTGGTGGTGATGGTGGCAGCGCAACTGGTGGTGTGTGATGGCTGTAGAGAGGCATGCTCTCACTCAACATGCCTGAAAGGTGAAGCTCAGCACCTGCCCTTCAGCAAGCTGCCTCTAAAAAGGCTTCACGCAGAGCACTTCCACCCCTCCTGTGGTCACTGTTAAACTGTTATTTTTCGTCCTTCATTTGATGCTTCTGCTTTTCAATACATCAAATTCACTTGAGGTCTCAATGACCACTTCACTGGGGTGGGAGGCTGATGAATGGGGCTGCCAGCAAGGAAGGGGAAGAGAGGATGGAGAGAACAAGGAAAAAGTGCCTTCATTTCAGTTATTCATAGCGCAATATGGAGGGCCTTGCAAGCAACCCAAGAACAAAGAGGAGCCACCACCCCAAGGCTGCTCTATCTAGGACGAGCTGTCCAGGAGTCTCCCCTGAGAATATGATGACTGTAAGGATGTCTTAAAGTCCCAAATTCATTTAACTCTAAGGGTCTGCCTCTTACCATATCATAGTCCAGGAAAGGTCCTAATCTGATGACCGGGGAAACCTGGGTTTGAACAGCACAGTGATAGGCTTAATATGGTTCTGCTATGCTCATTCCAGTATAGACACAATCCCTGCCCTAAAAAGCTCTGACAATCTAAACAGAGTAAACAAAGCATAAGAAAAAAAATATGAGAAAATTTTTCTGAAGTCAATTTACCGTTCAGTAGCAATGCCAGAAGCCTCATTCCCACATTAACGCTGGTAGGTGGAAGGACAGAGGCTGGACAAAGCTGTTTCTACTACCAAGAGGTGAGGAGAAAATTTCATGGTAGTGCAATCACCTTCAAAATCCCCCACCCCATGGAACTACCTCTTGTGGATGAGAATGGAGAAAACAGATGTGCTCAGTTTAGGCTAAGGGATGATGATGGAGAGGGTTTAGGAGGACAAGACCTAAGGAAAGATGAGGACCCTATTGAATCCAGGCAGTCAGGTCTGGTGAGGAAAACAGTTAATGGAGAAAATTCCTCTGATTTTCAAGTTTTAAGCTCATAAGGTTGTACAAAGGAGGACCACTACCTTGCAGGAGGTGCTGGGGAGAAACATGGGAGTGGATGCATTGGCCAGGGGAAGAGGAACAGGTTGCCCAGAGATGTGGTAGATGCCCCATCCCTGCAAGGTCAGGCTGGACAAGACTCTGAGCAACCTGATCTAGTTGAAGATGTCCCTGCTTATTGCAGGGGAGGTTGGACAGATGACATTTAAAGGTCCCTTCCAACCCAAACTATTCTATGATTCTATGAAGAAAGCAGGTAGAGCGCAATACAGCATCATAGCCTTTTTTTTCCCTCTGCAAGCCTGCAGAGGAATATGGAACAGAGTTAATTGGCAAACATTTTGCTCATTGAAGAGATAATTAACAAATCTGCAAGTCCTTCATCTCCTACAGATTTTCTCAACAAAATTTCTTGCACCAGCCTTGAACTTGCTAATTCCCAAGGAAGCAGCTCCAGGGACTGCCCTGTCAGACCTGTGCTGATGAAGATGAAGCTGATGCTTCCACATGGGTGTGTGGGAGTTGGAGATAGCCTGCAGTCCCAGGAATAGATCTGCTGCCAGTTAATTTGTTAATTAACAAAAGTTCAGAGGCACTTCAGCTAGAGCAGAACTCTTTGCTTGAGAAACTTTGCTAGAAAATGCCTCAGGTGACATCTTCACTCCACAGTGCTAATAGCACCTGCCCGCATCTATTACAGTCTCTTTTAGCCTCCCTTCTTGCCATGGTGGTCTTGGCTAGAAGCTTGTAAAACGAGTATGAAATAAACTGGGTTGGATACCAGATAATCACATACACTCAATCAAGCTTTCCAAGCATTCAGACCAGTTGGGTTTGCTTTCTTACTTCGTCCATGTCTTTCCAAACTTCATGGCTTGGAACCAGCCTGCTGTTACTGGATTTGTGAGATAGTAAGGGCTGAGATCTTGTGAGCAAATCTGACCATTTCTAACCTGATTAGTGAAAGAGCAAAAAAACCCTGGATCCAGATTAAATCACCAGACCTTCTGAGCTTTGCTAATCATTACCAATAACACTGTAATTTCCACACTGGGCCTCGTAGGCAGCTTGCTTATGCAGAAGCACTCTTAGGGGAGTTGATACTTGCACAGCAACTGCAGAAGGGTCAGCTTAACCTAAAACACTGACATGTGCAATTTGCAGGTTAAGAAATCGTTTTGTAAAATGTAACAGGATTTAAACTTTGGTAGACTGCTAGATGACAGGGCGGGCTGTCAATTCACACAGCAGATTCCGGGCCAACTTTGCACGTAAAAGGTACAAACCCAGAGTAGCAGAGGGGTAATGTTGTCTCAGTCTCCTGGGAGAAAAGTGTAAAACAATGTGATTATACTTTGTTGCAATTAAACCAGATCTTAAGATGTTTTGGTCCAGCTGATCTGTATGGTGCCAAACCAAGTGAAATAATGAGATTAAAAAACCACATGTTTTTAGTCCAGATACAGGTCTTATTTTATTACTTTATTGTAACTCCTGTAAAGCTGTACATATCACCTATATAGATAAAGCAAAAACATAGCACTGAATTTGAGTTGTACAGGCAAGATGTCAGCCTCCCTCACCTTCAAGATAAACTCATCCTGTTGGCCTCTTCCAGGCAAGCCTTTAAATAGGTTCTAACAGTGTAGCTACATGTCCACTATGCATGCTAAGGGGTGTAGGTTCTTTTATTTATGCCTCTTAACTAAAGAGGTTCCCCAGAAAGCTTCCCATACATCAGAGGTTAGAATTGGAAAGGTCTGCAAAGACCCTGCGGTTCAGGCCCTTGATAGCGTGAGTATCACAAAAGCTAACCCCTTTAAGCAATTTTGAAAGACCCTTTAAAAAAAGGCAGAGAGGATAATAAAGTATCTTAAAGCCTCTAGAGAAACAGCAAGTGAATTTCATTTTTTAACCGCTTGCAAAAAAATTGAGGTGGACACAGTCCTGCTGAGACTTGCCCACCTTTATGGTCAAAGCAACACAGCCCTGCTCAGCATGGAGGAATAAGCCATGGGGCTTATTGTGTAGACCTAAATCTGGCCTAACTAGCATTAAGGCTTGCCTTAACTATGGTATGTCTGATGTTAAAAAAGCCTGCAGACAGATTATGCCTGCATAAAATGGGAAGTGGGATAGCTGTTGCTTTTGTCTGATAGATGTAATGGGGGACTGAACCATGAATTATTGGAATTTTTTGCTTTTTCAGGCTCTGTTGTTACCTTGCAACAACATGCACTTACTCATCTATTTAGCAACAAGGTGACTAGGTTGGTAAGCAAAGGCACAGGGGGTACCAGTGCAGCTACTTAGCTATGTAATAACCAAACAGAGGCACAAGCTTGGAGTTTGCCCAAATTGCAACAAGAAAGAAGCTTAAAGAACAAAACCCTGCTTGAAGCCCCCCAGGATGCCTCAGCTGTTCTGCTGATGGTGGAAATGATCAGCAGAGTAAATGCTTGGAGAATGGTGGTTTAGGTGCCCAGAGCTCACAAGTTTTGTTGGATAAACCTCAGCTTTGGGACATAGTTTTGAAGCTAATAGGATGCCACCTGAACTCCTAACTGGGGAAAACCTTTAGTTATGCCCTGAGAGAGCAGGTGTTACGCTGGGCCTAACACTGCCTACTAAGATGCCCATTGTCAACAGGGAGGAGGACATGAAGAAGATGAAGAACATGGAGCATGGTGCACAAATTACTGAATGGCCAACAATCCTGATAAAAGATAGCAAATGGAGCCCTGGGACTCTCCAGGTAAACAGGAAAACCTTGCTCAACCTTGTTCACAACTTTTATCCACTTACCACCTCTTGGAGAAAGTGTTGAGAGCTGACCCAGCACACAGTTAAATCACTGAAGAGCTCTGACAGACATGGGGCTTAGCCTGTCCAGGTGAGACTGCGAACGGGTCTGCTGAGCCCCTTCACTGCAAATGTTGAAGGAAATGCAGTTTGGGGTTAAGGAGGTTCATCATTAAGGTTGAGTTTGTCTTTACTTATGCTGATTGGCGCTAAGACAGTTCCGTTTTAAAGTTGTGTTGGTCTTTACACTTTCAGGGGTTCATCGCTCCAAGCCTGCGTGTGCTTTGGGGCATTTCTTTCTAGCCAGGAATGAGCAAGGTGGGAGAAGCGTTTAGCACCGATGTGCTTCCCTGGTTGTTCCCCCCTTTCAAAGCCTTCGAGTCTCATGGAAGGGAAATGCAGCCAGCAGGATGTGCTGGGCTGCTGTACTGGGGTTTATGTTAATGTCTGGCTCGTTTCTGCTGGAAATTGCAAAATCTTTCCTGTGGAGGAAGGAGCAGGGAGTTTGGCCCTTCATGTGCATATAGACTGTTATAAAGTTAAATTGGGAGATGACTTAAGAGGCACATGAAGCACCAGAACAAAATAAGCAAGGGGGCAGGAATCATACAGTTCAAAGCTGGTTTTCTGCAGGCTGCTACGAGGTGGTTTTATTTCTTTATTATTATTTTTTAATTCCTGTAACTCTTAATTCCTCTTTTTTTTTTTTCCTCTATCTCTGTCTGTGTTTACGTATTTACACTGGGGTGGGAGGGGAAATCCCTCTTTTTCTTTTTTTTGTGTGGATGAGGGGACATGCAAGAGATACTTTCTGAGTGGCTGAATTGAAAAATCAATTATTTGTTATTTTTAACAAAGTTCTTTAAAGAACTATAGACACAGAGAAAGTTGACATTAAACTCTACGTACCCACTACACCTCCTGTCTGCCTTTCCACCTCCCACCTTCCCCCCCGCCAAATGTAAGAAAATACCTATCCCAAGGTCAGAGGAGATCGTGCCTGGGAACAACAGACAGCCCTGCGACATGGGCACAGCTCGCAGCCGCCCCGTACCCCACCTGGCCATGCAGGTCCAACACCCGCATCTTTCACAGCCTCTCCGAAATCCTCCTCGCCGGTCTCGGTGCCGGCAGCCCAGAGAGCAGCCTGCGCGCGGGATGGAGCAGGAAGCCTAAAAACTTCGGTCTGCAGAGAGACCTCTAGTGTTTTTCTTTCTCCATGTCCTGGCAGAGTTCCTCCAAAGTACAAATACACACAGAGCTCCCATTGTTTGCAGCCCTTCACAAGCCCACTGATCCTAATATGGAATTCAGCAGGAAACCCATGATTTCCTGACACACAGCAAGCTGGAGAAAGAAAGGAAAAACTCCATTAAAAACCTCCAGGCTCTCCTCCATGTTAGAAATGAGATGGAAAATGGAGTGGATTTAACAGGAATCCCTGATTCCTGCAGCCAGGCTGGAGGAAGGGAGACGCGAATCAGAAGCAGGCTGCTGATATTTTTTAAGTCGCAATAAATACTGAGAACTCTGGGGCAGGATGAGGATTTCCTGACTCGGGCAAACGAGAAAGGACAGATCACTTTTTTATGATATTCCTCTCTGTATGTTTAATTTATTCACCTCGATGATTCTCTTGACTGATCTGGTAATTGTTAGAAGCGGCTGTGACAGCCTGGAAACATTAGTATGATTTCCTGAGTTTGAGATTTGCTGCCCCCCCCCCCCCAAAACTCAGGAAAAGTCAATACAATCGCACTTCATTTTTCCTTCATGTGCACTTGGAAGTCCTGGGAGCAGCAAGAGCAGCAGCAGCGGCAGCAGCAGCAAGAATGAACTGCAAGGAAGAAGATGACAACTGCACTGACGGGAGCAGCAATAACACGAAGAAGATGTTAAAATGCGTGGTCGTTGGGGATGGTGCAGTTGGGAAAACCTGTTTGCTGATGAGTTATGCCAATGATGCCTTCCCGGAGGAGTATGTCCCCACTGTTTTTGACCACTATGCAGGTAAGAAAGTACTTTAAAAGAAATGTAATTGAGAGCTGCAGGAGGGCCAGGTGGGAGGTAAAGGAAGATCAAGGAGAGAAGAGGACGGTTCAAAGGTGATGCATGGGTTACTACTTGTCCGGGAGTGTGATTCGGGCCTCGACAGTAGCCAGGCAGCTTAGATGGCAGCTCATACAATTGGGGCAATGCAGGATTTATTCAGGGAACTTATTTGTTTTCTTCTGATTTTTATTTTGACTTTGGCAAATAAACAGCATTAGGGATGCAATTAAATCCACTGGATTTTGGGGACAACAAATATAATTCAGCTGCCATCTATTTCTATTCTTGCTTTGTTTCTGAAATTCTGAAGTTCTGAACTTCACAGGCTGCAGTTATGATGAAGACTATATATATATAAACACACACATAAAAATATAAGCTATTAGAGATCTTGTGCCCCATAGAAAATGATGCATAAATTACAATATTTATATCCTATTTAAGGAATGATCTTTGAGAAAATCAGTATAGTCTCTTTCAGTGCTGTCAGAATATAACTCTTCTTTCAGAGACATTTGTTACTCCTTCTATAAATACATTTTAATACTATAATTGGTGGTAGGGAAAGCAGAAGTGGTTTGAGTACTTTATAGCGAGGGAATTTGTAGCATAAGAAAAAGATACGAACATAAACAAGATCATCGATGATGTTCACTGCATCGCTGTGCAAAAGAGACCCACAGATTAAGTACAATATTCACAGGCCTCTTTCTGTAGCAATTACTTACTTTACCCAGCTGTGTCCAAAGTTATCACACAGGTAGTGTGATAGGCTAAAACTGTTGCTTAAACCTCTGCTTAGGTTTTCCTATGCAAAATTCTGCTGTTTTTCTTTTCTCACTGCTCCTCTGGCTTATGGATGTTGTTGTTGTTTATGAGATCCCTGAAAAACAGGTTCTAGAAGCACTGCAAAACTCATTGCTTATCTTGCAGCAGCAGTTGGAGTTTCCCTCTTTCTCTCCCCACCTCCTTAAAAAATGAATTTTCATGGCGTGGCTTATCATAGATTTGGTATTCTGTAATGGGAAAAATCTCTGTTTTCATTCTGGCTTCGTGTCAGGTTTAGCAGATGAACTGGCCAAACAAGAAAGCTGTGTAATTGCAGAATCTGATCCATGGAAATGTGAAGACCTTTTCCTCCACCAGAGTGGGCAGCATCACTTCTAATGCAAGCAACGCTCTCTTTCCTCTACCCTTCCCACCAGACAGATTAAATGAAGATTTTAGAAAAAAGCCTTTACCCAGACAAGATATAAGAATATTGCATGGTGGAAAAAGGTACTTCCATGAGCAAAAAACCCTAAGGAAGCCTGGCTGCATGAATTTATGTCTTATATTGCAACAGCACCCACTTTCCCATGATAAGCTGAGATCTGCTTGTCCCTAACAGCCTCGCCTCCCAGCAATACGCGGGTTGCAACATCTGCTGCCCTTCACTCTCTCCCATGCCCTGCAAATACCTCTGCATATGGAAAAACCCATATGGTAGCCGGTACCAAACCACATATGCATCATCACGCGGGCTGGCTGGTTTTGGTGTTAGCGAGGGGGCACGCGTGTGTGCACACCCGTAGGTGCTGATGGCAGGCTGGCACCCGGTGGGGGCACCATTCTGAGTTTCTCTTCCCTACCCAGCTGCAGGTTACTCTCAGCGACTTGCTTTAATTTAATTTCTTCTCTGTCATAAGTGGTAGAAATTGTCAGTGGCCTCAAAAGTTCCTGAGGGAAAGGAGGGCTGAGAGAAGGATGGGAAGATAAAGAGTGTCACTGTATAATCCTTATTTTCTTAGGCTGCCAGGCAAAAGCAGTGTGCGTGCATGGTTAAATCAAGCTACATTTTCAGGGTTTGAAGATTTAGACCTCTAAAATATCTCCATCTATTCTTATTTGGCTTCTTAACTATTATAGAACATAAATATAAACAAAGAACGTTTTCAATGAGAAAGTTCAGAAAGATAAGGGAAAAAATAGCTCTGTATATTAATATGCTATTCTGAGACAAACCCTGTCCAGCAACAGTGGTCAAAACTAGCATTAGTCAAAAATGGACTTTCAGTCTTTTCAGAAACCCCATCATTTTTTAAACCAATTTCACTACAAAACTGCACACAGAATTGAGGAGTGGAAATGACTTCTGGAGCACAGCGCTGGAAAAAATCCCACTCATAAAACATAAAAATACTACATGGCGTAAAGTCTAACATAACCTATTTAAAATACTGTGAGTATTGAAAGAGAAAAGAGCCCACTTGGGGCAACCTTACCCCTGAGCTTACAGACTTTAGGATATTCTGTTGCAACAGTCCCTTCCCCATCTATCTGCCTGGCAGCCCGTGGTCAAGAGGAGAGACGGCATGGCTGTACCATGTGCACAGTGTACCATGGACATGGTGATGCTGCTGGCACCACAGCACACAGGGATGCTTCACACATGGGCAGATGCAGGGTGGTTGAGGCTCTGGAAAATCACATTTGAATTTACCCTAGGGAACTGGTTTTTCTGCCCCTGCCCTTGCCCCTGCCAAAACCAACAGTTTCAACTTTCCCAAACAAGCTGAAACCATTTGATTCAGGTCTTCTGTGCTGGAAATGCTCAAAAGCAATTAATTGCTGCAGATTTTTGCAAAGCTGCACTTTCCATTGAAGGTTTTCATCCAGGCATTATTACCAGCAGCGGTGTGTTAGCAAGCGCTTCCTCTTGCCTCACTGGGTCACAACCTGGTTGTGAGTCCCAGGGCATTTACCAATTTCCTTCTTTCTAATGGAAAAAGCTGGGGCGGGGGGGGGGGGAAGCATTAAAATCAAGGATTCCAGTGGTGATGTCAGAGCAGCTTCTCACTGCCTCAACTCCAGCGACTCAGGGGAGACAGTGATGCTATCCAGCCCAGCATTGGGAAAAGCTCCAGATGCAGCACTGCTGTGGCCAAGGCGTTAACCATTCATGGCCCCGCAGCACCAGCTATGTTTACTTTTTCTGCTGCATTACATCTTTTTAGCTGCCTACCTGGGGCAGGTTTGAAAGGCACAGGTGAAATGGGTGAACATACTGAGAAGGGTGGCTCAGAGGAAGCCCTTTCAGAGGGCTGAGCTCCATCAGTGTTAGATCTGTATGTTTCTTATGCAGTGCCTTTCACATAAAGGGCTTCAAACCACGTTATAAAAATTGGGTCCAACCTGCCTTTAAGAAAATCAAAGGCAATACATGGATTTCACCCAGGGAAGGAACAGGCTTCCTGCAGACAACTCACACAGCATTTACAACTGAGATACAGTGATGCCTGGGATGAAAGGCTGTTGGTGTTTCACCATGTGTGCAGCTGCGCTGTACAAAAATCCAAACCAGTTATTAGCACCAGACTAGTAATATGCTGCCACAGATTTCACCCACAGTCCACAAAAAATGAATTTGTTCAGGGCCTGTTGCCACAGTTGGGATGTGATGGATGTAAAGTAGCAGTGATGCCAGACAGATGGGGAAGGCAAATTTGTTATTTGGAGATGAATCTGGGTTCTTTTGTCGGGTGTGTGGAAGTTTATGAGTCTGCTAATTTCTCAAGGCATTTTGAAGAGGTTTTGCTGGAGGCCAGAGCCCTGAGTAGGTTTCCTTACCTTTGGTGAAATTCCAAGTTGCATTCTGAAAGTGTTTAGCCACAAGGTAAATGGCTATTTCTAGGGCAGGCGAACCAAAGTGCTATCGCAGTGACAAACAGGATATTACTGGCAATAACCGTAACAATAGGGACTGTTTGGATAGTGAGTAGATGCTTTAACATGCTGGTTCCATTCCATCTTTCGAACATCAAATGATGATTTTCCATGAGCAAAGGTCTCTCAGCCAGAGTGACTTGTATTGTGTCTAGCTATGAGAGGTCATAAATGTTTAATAAGGGCTGAGGTTGTACCAGCAAAAAAATCAATTCAACTACTACCAGAGTTGGTTTAATAGTACCAAAATTAACTGTCTTACTCTGTGAAATACAAAAGGGAGATGTGTGTTATTTGTTACTTAGGCAGCCACCAAACATCCCATTTGATATTCATGAACCCTAAAAAACCCAGCAATTTTTAACATTAAATTTATACACCCTAAAATTTATATTCAGGCTTCCTAGAGAGGTAGTCGATGCCCCAAGCCTGTCAGTGTTTAAGAGGTATTTGGACAATGCCCTTAATAATATACTTTAATATTTGGTCAGCCCTGAAGTGGTCAGGCATTTGGACGGGATGATCATCGTAGGTCTCTTCCAACTGGAACTATTCTATTCTATTCTAAAGTGCATTTTTTTAACGTAATAAACCTTAATGACTGAGGAGCAGTACCAATGCCACGCAACTAACTTGGCCCACTGTGCAGACAAAGGTGAATGGCCTCAGACGATTGAAGTCTAAGGAGAAGAGGGTGGTGAGTCTTAAACTGTCTTGTTCAGGCATAGGACATAGATGAATGTCATACAAACAAATAGCTTTAGGAGCCACAGTTTCATCTTTGGTAAACAAGAGTCCCTCCAAAGGAGAACTGCAAAGCATCTGCACTAAAGACATAAAGTAGATGGCATAAATATGTCCCTCCCTCCCTTCATGTGTCGGCACAAACTGGTGAACATTTATAAATAGTGAATCCATTTGAAAAAAATTAGCAGTGGCATGTGATCAGCTAATGAATAGCATACACAATAGTTCAGCCATGACTGAAGCTCTGTAGATTAAAAGCAATAGAGAAGAAGACAGACGTTAATTACTGTTAGGAGACACATCTTTTGTTCTTTAGTGATGATTCAATCTGATCTATCTGACTTCACACTGAAGTGGGCTGGAGCACTCACCAGTCTCACAGAACAGTGGTCCTAACCTTGCAGGCCAAGGAAGCCATGTGGGAAGGGAGAGTCTTCTGCTCTGTCATTGTTATTAGCATAGAAGCGGTACTACTGCTCTTGCCCAAAGCAGCCACCTTGTACCTTGCAAATCCAAAAATCTCTTCAATCCTGCCCATACGCCACAGCACTGACTCAAATCCCTGCTCCTGTTGTCCTCCCACAAAAAAGAGTGGTTGGAAGTGGGCTGTCACTGATCATGAGGCTGCCCATGGCTGGCCACTCTCAGTCCTGGGGCAGGCAGGAGCACCCAAGGGAGACTGGGACTGCCTTGACACTGCTGACGGGCACGCACCAAGCAGCTTTGCTCAGTGCTCCCATGCAGGAGGAACCACCAGACAAGACATGATAGAAAGAAGATGGAAGCTGTAACATCCCAAATTTCTCCAGCTACAGGGACACTTTACATGTGCTAGTTATTTTTAATTGATTGCTAATGCACACTGGTCTCAACCCACCTCTGCTTGCCATGGTGTGTAAGCAATGACTTAAGCCCCATATCATGACTTTTTTTCCCATTGAAAATTTATTAGATAGGAAGAGACTGCCCAAGAAGAATTGCAATTTCTGCATGGGTGCTGCTGTGGGAGTCTTCACACTACCACATTCCTGAGACAGTTGTCTCCTATATACAGTCTTGGTAGCACATTAGAGAAACCCTTCATGCAATGTTTGGGGTCATTAAACTGAAAGAGCTATTAATAGCACTGAAAGAGAGCTGTGATGTTTATTTGCGTGGATGTTTGCAGTGGGTTTTTTTTCCTTTTAATGTTCATCCAATTTTGATCATACAGATTTGAACTTTATCCTTTGGACAAGAAAGCATTGACTCTTTTAAGATCTGGCTCTTTAGATTAGCAGCCACAGAACAGATATGTTCATTTTTCCTCTCAGGAGCTAGAAGGACTTCTCTGCCAATCTTCCTGGTATGATCCAGAATAAACGAGGGATCTCAATAAAGCATTAAAGGTATGACACAACAGAAACCCACAATTCAAATTCAAAGGTTTTCATGGCTGGTTTTTTTTTTTAAGATAAGTTTTACAAAATTACTAATTCTAGGCTCCCCACAAAAGGTTTAATTCTGTGTCCTGTGTCACATAAACCAGAAGAGATCTAGTGATCCTCAGGCTTTTTCACACCCAGGAAGCCTAGTCAGTCTTTGTACTGAAAAGGTGCTTTTTGCCTGAATCACCATGGTTATTCCACACTCAGATGAAACAGGCACCATATACACCCACAAGCACGTCTTAAGACGCTTTTCCTTCTGAAGGTGTTTTACGGTATGTGAAGACTTGAGATAACTATCGCTCATATCTCTCTTCCTCACACACATCCCTGTATTGTCCTGTGGGTGCACAAGCCATTTGAAACCCATGAGACAGAGGTGTGTGCATGCCTTGTGATCCTATTTACTCAGGGCGGATCATTTCTGCAGCAGTGCTCTGGGCGCTGTGGTGACAGTCGCCATTGTCCCCTGGCACTACTGAAATGCAGCTGTGGCTGGGGAGGAGCCTGCAGCACCTGAGCTGCTTCCTACCTTTGCCTCTGGCTCTGTTATACAGCTTCTCTTTGTACTGTTGCCATTCCTGGTTTGATTTTACACTGACAAAAGCTTTATGCTACAAAGAGAGACAAAAGACCTCTGCACCAATCCCTCCCATACCCACTGGCATCTTGCTGATCACCCAGGGCTCAACTCACAGTCCAGAAGCTGCTGCAGCCCAATACAGAGACTTGATTTCTTCATCCAGTAACAGCAGTCAATGGATGTCCTTGTGAGTCAAGCATAGCAGGGGACAACGCTGCAACATGAATGACATTTACAGTCTAAAAACTAGAGGTAGAGGATAAGCAAATTACAATGCACGTCAGGAAGGATAGTGCCAGGAATTAGAGGAGTAGATGAAGTAGCCATGTTACTTTACCAGACTTATTCACCCTAAATTCCACTTAAGCCCCTCTGTCTACTGTTTTGTTTTAGCTGTGTGGTGTTTGAAAGGCGATAGGAAACACAGAGAATACTAAGTGAGGAGTTAGACCATTTGAATGTGTATTGGTTGTTCGGATGTAGAATTATGGGTAATTTTTAAGGTCAGCCACAGTCCTGAGGGAATTGGTTAGAAAGATGAGAAAGTCAAATGTCTTAAAAAGAAATATTTCTTTGCACGGTATGTGATTAAACCAAGGAACTTATCACTGTACAGAAGTTACTGAGGACAAAATTTTAACAAGGTTTGCAAAAAGGGAGGTTGGACTAGATATCAGGGATATTGAGTGCTATCATAAGCTAATGAAAAAGACTTCTGCAAGACATAATAAGATGTGAGCTGACACCACCTTCTGTTAGAGGCCAAGATAAGACCTAAATGTGGTCTGTCAAATGGCACATTATGTTAAATCTGCTCACTGCTACATCAGAAATGAAGACTTGACTCCATGGGTTATGAGTTTGGCCCAATCCAGCACTCTTGTACTCAGATGGTGTTGTAGAAAGGGATTTTTTGGAATTATTCTTCTGCTACATGGATGGGCAAACAGATATTCAAATTTTGCTTATATTGCAATGGACTGCTAAGAAAAGACAGGGTGGGATTTGTTTGGAGCACTAAAAGGGCTAACGGGGAAGCGATGAGAAAATGACCCTTTTCTCCTCCACTACTCCAAGACAGTCAGTCTGAGCCTTTCCCTCCTCTTCTAATCATCGTGACATTGCAGGAGGTGACATCAGCTGAGGAAACCAAACCTGAAACTGTGGCCTCTGGCTCTTGAAAGGCAATCTCTACAACTTGAACTAACAATAATAGCCACTATCTTCAAATAAATAATTGACTCAGTCCATGTGGCCAGCCAGCCAGCCCAGGAGCAAAACCACTTACAGGTGGTGCCAGACCAGGTACATGTTGACAGCCAGGCAGATGCTTTTCAACAGCAGATGCTTCACATGTAGGAAATAAAAACAAAAACTTAGCAAAGAAGTCTAAGCAACCAAAATTCCTAGACATGTACAAACTTCTTCATTTCTAAAGGATGTGACAGTGTTTTCACTAAGTCACTGTTACGACGGCTTAGTTAACTAATTAAGTCAATGCAAAAGGCCTCCACTTCCTTCTCGTTTTCTGTTGTCTTGACAAAACTTGATACTTAATGCCTGTACTAGTGATACACATCATTGCTGCCGTGCATTGCTGTGTATATTTTGCCTGCAGGCAGTGCTTTTCCTATGTTCTAACTTTCCAGTTGTTATGGCCAGACCTAATGACATCATGGAAATGGCAAGGGATGAGGAAGAGCAAACATATTTCCTTCAATTGTTCTGTCAGACAAAGTCATTAAACAGTAATGACATCTCCTGTCAAATTATTATTTATCTTTGCAATGAAAAAATCCAAGTTATATTTCTAGTCTGGTTTAAAGAGTGATCACTCACCAGTCTCCTGTCAGATATATTGCTCTTGTATTCTAAGCTATAGGTCTTACAGCTAAGTCAGGGAACAAGTTACTGAAGAATGAAAGCTTTATGAATTGTCACCCCAAGTTTTATCCCAAGAGGCACTGAATGAATGAATTCTAGACTAGATTGATGAACTGATATTCATCTCTCTTTTTTCCCCAAATAGAATCAGGGGAAATGGGTTTTAAAATAATGTCTAATAATTAAAAGCTTAAAAAAAATAAGTTAATTTACCCTATTTATTGCCAAGTATTATTCACGTTCAAACTCAGAAATCTCTCACCCAAGACAAGCCATGGTATCAGCAGCCTTGGCTGAATGTGGGGACTAGACCTTACATGCAACTTCTACATGTGCTAAAATGCTCAAGCACCATTCATCATCCAATGACTTTCCCATGTACCCAGGTGGACAGGAAAGCTCTTCCAGATCTGAGAATGAATCATTACACCTCACTGCAATCCAAAGCACCATCCATCATGTCTCAGCAGTGAGGACACAGCCAGGTGGGTATAACATGAGGGAGGACCAAAGATAAAATCCAGCCGTGTGGTTGCTACCACCTTTGGCTGAAACAGATGCAGATCTCGTTATGCAGTGGGGGCTTTTCCTTAATATTTTTTCTTAGCATACATAGTCATAGCTTTATGACTAAGACCAAAACCCTCTTCTTAAGCAGATATCATTGTGGACATGAAAAGTCATCATAGTAGGAAAGATGGCTCAGAAGGGTCCTGGGGGACACGGCACCATTTGCACCCTGTGGCACTGGCTGGGAAGTGGTGTCCCAGCTAATCCCCATAGCCAAAGTGGTGTATTTGGGATCCCAGGGAAGGGGAAGGCATGAGAGCTTGGTATTTCAGCTAGCACAGTTCCCCACACTTGGTGTGGGTCCAGTGCACCAGCAAATCCAGCGATGGGGTTGTCCCAGGGTTGCCTTTCTGCCTCAGGGACTGGCACAGCAATGAATCCATAAACATGAAACATGCCAACCAGCCTCAGGGAAAGAGAAGGCTGGAAAAACCATTCACTGACAGGAGAAGCGCTGGGGGAAAAAAGAAAAAAGAAAACTCCCAATGGAGGGAGGTGGACAGCTGTAAAAACATTCCCAAGCACAGTGGCACAGTAGGCACAGTCAGGAGGGTGATGGCTTGGGAGCAGAAGAGCAGCACAGCTCTATACCAGGATCCTCACCCCTCATTCAGGACAGTATGGAAGTGTATCATGGAAATCGCAGTCCCGGTGATGAGCACAGGAGCCAGCACTTAGGCATCTGAAAGAGTTAAAGAGGACTGTGCAGAGGGGCTGGACAGAAAGGGCCTGCCACAGTGCAGGAGGATGCCTGAGATGACTCACTAAAACTACTTTCCAACCCCTGCAATTCTGAGGGGACGGAGGCCACGTCTCTTATTAAAGACTCTGGCACAGACATCCAGCTATAACTTTGAAGTAATGATATTAACAGCATTTGCTAATGGTTAGCTTTCTGCAGTCTTTAAGGAAAAGAACAGCTTCAGCAATGAGTGGGAAAACATAAATGTTCAAATATAACATCAATTTTTATCCCCTGGGAGGTGGGACAAAAAGAGAATCTATTTACGATAATAATGCTGCTTTGCTGAGAACAGAGCATAAGGAAAATCCCATAAGATTGGAAAATGTGTTTTAAGTTCACAAAGTGTCTCATGCTCCAGCTCCAGAGCAGGCAGCCATCCAGCTGCTGTGAGCAGCTCTGTCCTTAAAGGCCAGACCCTCCCTGTCTCAGACACTCTCGGTTCCTGAGCAATCTCCTCAGCTCCATTTCAAACCAGTTAGATTACATTGGTGTGTTTTCCTCCTATAACTAGGCATAGAGTCAATGTCTTTTTTCTAATTTTGGAGGCCCACTTGCTTGAGACCCTGTCCATGAGCAGTAGAAATGCAGAGACCAGATTTTTCATTTAAAAGGTGAAGCATTTCCATCAGGGACCTCAGCTCTGAACAAACTCACATTGAAAATGTCCTCTGAGACATGGAACTAATGCCCAGGACTTGTTTTGTCCATTCAAGCTTGGATGACAAAGCTGCTGTTGACAGGTTGGGTTGTCTGATCCCACTTCCCTAATGGCTCCATACAGGCACACAAACTTCAGTGAGGGCTCAGGGTCTAGCTACATACAGATTTTGTGTCTTTATCTTTGGTTAGCTATAGCTACACATAGACCTTCTCCGCTGTATTAAAACACAAAGGATACTATAGAATTGCTTGTAATTTTTTTTCTAGTTTAACTCCATTTTTGATCTCTGAAAACTTGCCATTAAAATTCTCAGCAAAAGCATGAAAAAATCTAGCAGGGCATTTGTGTGCACTTATTTAAGCTCTTAGAAAGACCCTTTACTTTCACAGTGCTGCTTTGTTCTGTGTATGTAACCAGTATATCTCAAAAATCAAGTACAATTCCCTTCAACTTGTTGCCTTCTATTTACTGTTTGCAATATTTTAAGCCTGTTCCAGAAATACAAGGGAGTAACATAGCTCATTAAAATATATAAGTGAAATACAGCTTTAAGAAATTAATTTTCCAGGAAACATGAAAACAGGATTAAGCTCAGTATTAAAAGAGGAGCTCATATTCCAGAAACTATTCAGCTAACCTGCCAGAATCCAAGCCTTACAGAAGAACTCCAAATCAGCTGAGCCAGTTCGTTATATCATTAATACGGAGAATTTTCCTTGCCATGCATAGTAATAGTCTCTGATGGAGTGTGCCACTCAGAGATCTGCTGCGAATTTACCTAAACCATTCAGTCTGGTTCAAGTCCAGAGGGGTGAGGTTGCTGTGGCTCTTGTTATTTTAATATTTTAGAGTGTTAAGTGCATTTTCTCCCTCTACTCTGCCTCCTGGGAAACTGCTAAAATGGTGAAATAATTCATTCTTCCATTATTTGAAGCATATTGCCCAATTTATTTATTTTCCTGTAAAAAGCTGCTTGTAGCAATACCATAAGTCCCTCCTGATGCTTCCATGGAAGGAAGAAGCAATGGGGAGTGTGAATGCAGAATGAGGTCCCCAATCTGAATTAATGTTTGACAGAGGAAATCTATGCCAAAAAAATGGTGGAACAAGAATAACTTGTGTTGTCTCCATATGGTGCTCCCAACTGGGTTTCTCTCCCCCTGCCCTCTATCTAAATGTATGAACATGAGAGATTTAAAAAAAAAACAACAACAACAACAAAAAAACACCAAAAAAACCACACACACAACAAAAAACAAACAAAAAAAAACCACCACACACCAAAAATGCAAGTCTTGCGACAATTTTGCAAGGAAAAAAGGAAAACAGGATTTTGAGACTGGATCAAACAGGCTGGAAAACCCTGAGGACACAAGGGAACCTCATCCCTTGCTGAGTACATTCACAGTACGTTGTCATGGTGAGGTGCATGAGACAATTCATACAAAGACCACCTGGCTAGAGAGCATCTCATATCTTCCATCATGTTAAGTCCTTACAGGTCTTGATCCCCTTTCTGCTGTTTCCTTCATCTTTCTAAGTATTTATTTTCCATGTTGCTTTTTTCTCAACAAATATGGTCTTCTCACCAAAAATGTTAGAAAAAAAGAAAGACAGTTTGTCTTTCCAAAACATGCCTAGGTGCTGCATGGGTCATGGAGCTGGCCAGAACTAGATATGGGTCCTGCAGAGCCATCGAGAAGGGTTGGACTAGATGATGCCTGAGGCCCCTTCCAACCTGTGATTCTGTGATCTCTGAGCCATCTGGGTCCAAAATCAAACCACAGACATTGCACACACAGTGGCTGTCCCACAAGCACTGAGTGATAATTATTACCATGTGTCCCTTCTGATTTCCTCAAACGCTGCTGAGCTGGTAAGGGCTGCAGCCAGCCAGGGCATGAGAGCAGATGTTCTTACCTTCTGACAGATGTCAGCTCTGCTCAATGGAAAATGCCATCTGAGATGAGTGAAAACCAACAAGCAGCCAGAGAGGACTTTGCGGAATGTAGTGGGACCACCCTGCAGAGACCACTATCCATTGCAGAGACCATCCAGCAGCCATGTATTTCCTGACAAACCCCTGCCACAGCATACCATAAAAACATTATCTCAGCATTTCTTCTTGTGCATAAGCTAGGGAAGGCCAAAGAGCCAAGGAGCTGCATGAGAAACAAAAGAAAGCCCAAGATAACAGAAGAGAAGAAACGGAGGAGGGTGGGAAAGAAATGCACATCCTTAGAGGATGGAGGGGAAAGGTGTGTTTAAGAGAAGACAGTCCAGAAACAATCCATAAATCATAAAACCAGTGATTTGCAGCAACTATGTTTTGAGGGATTTGACTCATGATTTTGAACTTTTGGGGTTAGCAAAAGTTCTGGCCAGAGCATTTTTGATGAACTATCCCACCGGGAGAAAATGCTGATTCATGGAAGTTGAAGCATTTTTTAAATACTTGGAAGAACAAAGTCTTGAGGTCCAGGGCCCTCTGGTTATTTCTGACAGTGCAGCAAGAAAGACCTAAATTGAAAACATAATATCTGAAGGTTTTGTTTTCATTCCATTGTAAAATGAAAACAAATTGTAAAACCTCAGAAGTTGTCGCAAAGCTGAATTATCATCCCCCTGGCCAGTTCGAGTTGGTTACTGTTATTATCCACTTTCCAGTTACTGTACTGTAATCACTATTATCTAAGGGCAGGCTTACTCCCACTTCCTCTAAAAGAAATGTTTATGTAACAAAGACAAAAATTTCCAAGGAAAATGCCTCAAATAGCATGAGCTCAGGTGTGGTTTTAGTCTCTCTCAATATGAAGAGCTGTAACAGTTGCAGGGAGAGGTTGGCTATCCTTGCATGCCTTGGCAAACCTAACGGCAGGACCAGGCAAGCACTTAAGAGAAGAGTCTTTGAACAGTGTCACTCATCATGTCTTTAATCTCTCTGGTATAGGCTACCTGCAGAGTGTTTTCATCTTCTCTTCTCCTTTGATGACTTTTGGCATCATATTACTGTCTAATAAATTCATATTTGTAATTAATAAAGACCACAGAGGTTTGATTTCCAAAGAAGGAAGTTAGCCCAAGTGCTGTCAAAGGTTTTCGAAGTACCTCTGCCATCTGCCAGACACGATCTTGCACCAGTGAGGAGGAGTCCCCAAGTTAGTGACACTGGAACAAGGACTTCAGCTGTGATACCCAGCGGACATGGAGGGAAGTGTCTGTGGCCACATTTTAGTAATGCTGTTTGTAGATTATGGAGAAAATATACAATAAAGGACCTGACTGGGAGCTCACACCATGTTAAGTTAGGAAGGATGCCATCGTGGTTAGGGTTGTGTAATCAGTTTGAACTTGAAATTCAACATATATTCCAGCTTCTGAGATCACTTACTGTTGGGTCACTTTCAGGATCCCCTCCAAATAGCTGCACTTCTATTATCTGTCATGTTAACAAACCAAGACACTGCTATTTGATAGAAAGAATTAATTCCATAAGCCAGAAGCTAAAACAGTCTGTCCTTCCCAGGAGTTTCTCAGCAGAGGGCTCATAATCCTGTCTTAGTATGAATTACATCTGACCTAAGGAAGTTCATTTGGGATGTCTGAGGACCACTGAATTTCAGATTTCCTATATGGGCAACCCTTTTTAATGTGTTCCTGCTGTGAGCTGCCAGGCAAGAATAAAAACAGAGCCATCAGAGGTAATGAGAAGGCACTACCAACAGCGCCTAATGGATTTTCTTCCTTAGAAAAGCGGGAAGCATAACCTGAAAGAGAGTGGTTTCATTTCCTAGTGAGCATGGTGGGTGTGGGTGCCTAAAATTAGATACAGTCTCTATTAGTTGTAAATATTTATGCCTATTGCCGTAATACATAGCTTTTACTCTGGTGATCTTCAGTATGAGAAAATCATGTTAAA
The DNA here is from genome assembly GCF_949628215.1 of Phalacrocorax aristotelis. NCBI lineage: Eukaryota > Metazoa > Chordata > Aves > Suliformes > Phalacrocoracidae > Phalacrocorax > Phalacrocorax aristotelis. Next base: position 30,640,383 of record NC_134284.1, on the reverse strand, counting down.
TACATTTTGATACTGAAAACTGATGAAATAATAGATTTTCAGGAAATCCTTTTGAAGGTTAGCTCTGCTCACACAAACTGCTGGGTTCATCTGGCTTTGGAAGATTCACAGAACTGGGGCCAAGCAAATCTAAGTCAGGAAACTCTTGAAGTGAAGGAATGTGTGGCATATAATAGAAGTCCAACAAGTAGATGAATAAAATAAGTGGAAGAAGCAGATAATTTCCTTAATGCATTGCTGTGCAAACTGCTAAGCTTCCAGGAAATCAGAATGAAGATATTTATTGCACACAAAAGATAATTTCTCAAGAATCATATATCAGTTTTCCCCTTATATATTTGCAGGACATTCAAGGAAATGTTTATATATTAATAACTACATGATTTTTTTTTTGTCAAAGAAAGACTTATTAGATTACAAAGAAGATGTATGTTTGGGGATTTTTTTTCCCAAATTTCTTTCTTTGCTATATTAATTTATATAAGCAGTTAGGGAAGTGCCTATAGTTTCTAACTGATGGAATTTTCCTCCAAATCATTTGCACAGATGCCTTCTGTGAAGCAAAGATGAGTGTCCTAATGCCACTCACCATTTCACAGCTGCAACTCCTGTTAATTACAGGGGCAAGTAAATGAGCTTTATTTCTTGCCATGTTTTTTAATTGCACATACAGAAGAAAAAGGCATTGATCAGCAAAGGAATACCTATGCCACCTCTATATGGGGCAGGGGCCTGGCTGCTCCATGCCCCAGCGTGAAATAATGGGCAAAGAGCGACCACAAGTGCGAGGACAGCTGCCAGTGAAACACAGCCCAGAGCAGAGGGAGCGGGAGATGAGGGGTAGGCCGGGATGGAAAAGCAAAACAGTGCTGCCCCTGCTTTTCTCCTGGCACTCCACTATTGGTAAATCTGCTTTATACCTCCTATAAAAGGCAACTTCACCGTAATCACAGGACAGGCCAGAGTTCACCAGCAACAACAGGAGAGAACAGTAACAGGAACTAGAAAGTCAGGGCAGATCAGGAAAGATAAACACCAACTTCAAAAACACAGAAAGCCCAGAAGGAACCTGGACCCTGGCATTCATGCTGTACAACGGACTTGCTTTTGGGGCAGAAAGTGTAGCTGACTGGAAGAATTTTCTGTCTTGTCTGGGCACCTTGGGCTCAGGCCAGATGTGAGAGGATGGAAAATCTTTCATCCCTCTCTCTTAAGAAAACTTAGGTTGGGGTTTTCGAAGCTACCTTGTAGAGCTGGGGACCCCATTCAAATTCAATTTGAAAATAAGCATTTTGGGTTGCTTGGAAAATCTCCTCCTCTCGTTTTGATTCCCAAGAGGTTCAAATCCCCTCATTCAGAGTCTTGAGCTACTGAAGGCTCCCAGTTCCTCCAAGGCCAGCAGTCCTATCACAGATGACATGGTCTTGTCTGCAGGATGGCAGCAAGACCATCTCACAGCACCCACTCCATTAGTTTATAAAAATGGTTTGTTTAGATGCTCATTAAACCTTTGGCTATGGAAACACAAGCATTAAGCAGGAGTCTTGGGTCTTGGTGTCGTAGACTTTTAGTAGCTGTAGAAGAGGATGTTAGACATATCACAATTTTTGCAATCACTGATCTGGAGGGAAGACCACAAATTCCCTTAGCTCAGCAAAAAAATACGGTAACTGGTTGATGATCACTGACACTGGGAGTGCAATGGATACACTCCAGATGTCTCTTCAACATCTGCTGGGGTTTATATCCACCCATTGACAGATGGGAAACCTCAGTTCTGAAAAAAAAGATCTATGAGCTGACGTTATAGTAAGGTAGCCAAGACCAGAATTTCTCTCTATTTGTTTGTCATCTTGCTATTTCTAGAAATATCTCCCTTTGCCCTCTTGGAACACCAGAGTGTATATTTCCCAGACATGTAGCTGGCTTAAAAGAAAACAGATCTTAAAACAGGAAGAAGTAAGCCTACGGAGATCAATATGTCTGAAGGAACAGAGGTGGGAGAAACTCCAGAGAAAAATGCTTATGAGGAAAAGCAAAATTGCTAGAAAAAAACTCACTGTCATTGCAGTTTGCCATCATCCACATACCATCCAGTAAGAAAATAGCATTTTGGAACTGCGTGGACGTAGGCGTACATGGAAACACCAGCTGAAGGACTGCTCAAAAGGATATGGCCCTGAGACTATTCTTGAAAATATTGTTTCACCTTATTGAAGAATTACAAAAGAAATAGTAAGATTATGAAGCTGGAATGATATGTAGGATCAAATTAACTTGTCCCCAGTGTTATCCTTGATTACAAGAAGACATATACTTTCTCCATAACTAGCCCCCAGATTACTTTAGCACTAGCTTTCTGGATAGTAATCTGTCATTGACCAGGTATATCCTGCAAAGTCTCTAATTTATCAATCTCTTTGTTAAACAACAGGGAGTCTGCTCAGATACCCCAGGATGCCTTATAGAATCACAGAATCATTTAGGTTGGAAAAGACCTTTAAGATCAAGTCCAACTGCTAACCCAGCACTGCCAAGCCCACCACTAAACCATGTCCCTAAGCACCACATCTACACGTCTTTTAAATACCTCCAGGCACGGTGAGTCAACCAGGGCAGCCTGTTCCAATGCTTTACAACCCTTTTGATAAATAAATTTTTCCTAATATCCAATCTACACCTCCCCTGGCACAACTTGAGGCCATCTCCTCTCGCCCTGTCGCTTGTTACTTGGCGGAATACTTATGAACATAGTAACAACTTCACATTTTAACAGAAGGAAAGGAGTTTGAAGACCTATATAGGCATACATTTCCTGATGGTTTTCTCATGTTAATTTCTCCAGAGGGCCTCAGCAGCGGTAGATGCATCTGTTTTCCAGAATCTGCTCCCAAACTCCAAGTCCGAAGATCCTGCATGTAGAGAGGAAAGTTGCTGTTCAGAAAGGACAGAGATTCTGAGAAACCTCTTTGTTCTGAAATCCTCTTAAAGCCAATCCAAAACAGTTTCTTAGTGGTCCTCAGTGGTGTGGTATGAACAAGATTTACGTCTCACATCTTTGCCATTTGCTCATTGCTTTCCCATCTGAAATGGCACCAGCTGGACATTATTATTTCACACTCTGGAGGGTTCAAATGTTCATCAGCTCTCTGATTCTGTGTGCTTGCATTACCAAGAGCAAGAGAGATTTCTGGGCTGTTTGGTCAAAAAAACACACTTCATATATAAGCACAGCATAATAATGCATACACTGCCTAATGTTAAACGATCCATTGCACACTGTTGAATGCTTAAAAATAAAATGAACCACTGTTGTTTTAGATGATCTTGATCATTAAAGCTCTGTGGGCAGCAGGCATCACAGCAGTTAATAGTAACAGTATTTAATATCAAGGAAAAGGGTATATTAAGTAAACATTAAGTTCAACCCATAAACAGTATCTAGTATAAGCATAGTAATATGAGAGCTAAAGGGTTTTATATAAAAGCATGGTTGTGTTTATTAGGAGGGAAACACTGGCACTGGGAGGGTCACAGAGCTGCAGGGCCAGGAATCATGGCCAAATCATCAGTGTCATGGGCCAAAGCTTTACCCACAATCCACCCCCCCACCATCCTGTGTGCACACAAGTTGATCCTGCCTTTATTTTTCACCTGGAAGAGTTCAATGTTTAAGCTGTTTCCTTTGCCAAAACACTTCCCAGCCAGCCATATACAAGGTTTCAGCATCTGCTCATAGACACGGATTAAAACCCACTCTGCTCAAGGCAACATGCCTGTTGTCATGGCCGGGAAGGGGATTTCATCCTCTGTCCCAAAGCCTTTCCAGCTGGGCAGCCAGGCTTTCTGTTTACTCCGCTTCAGGTTGTTTCTCACAGCCTGGCTGAGTCTGTGCCCACGAGTGATGTTGGAGACCACTGAAATCTGTCCTGAGGGAAAGAGCAGAAATGCAGGATAACAGAGCACAGACCACTGCAAGCTCACACGCTTTCTGCCACTAATACTTGCCCTCCATATCTACCTGCAAGGCTTCGTTCAGCCCCCATGCAGGTGTAAGCATGTGTTTCCCTCCATGCCTGTCAGGAAGCCCAATCCTTAGGAAAATCCTTCCTATAAGTATGTTAACAGACATCTGGCCTTAAACACTAATTCCAGATAAGCACACACTTGCGTGTTTTGCTGAAACAACCCCAGAATGAGGAAAGTCTGAATTACGCAATATGAAAATAATACTCTCCATTTATTAAGCATGTCTTGACAGTACATAAAAAATTCTGGAGCTTTCTTCTTGGCCAAATATTTCTCCCACTTCATACCATAGGTATGCTCCAATTGTGCTGGGAGCAGAATGGCGATATTATGACTCACTTCATATTGTAGGCTGGAAGCACCATATTTTGTTCCAGAAAGAAATAGATTGTGGGCATAAGATTTAAAAGGCAGCTTTTTGTAAACTACACTCCAGTATATTCTGGAGCACATTTTGATCTGTTACGCCATCCAGTCCCTCTTCAGCTACAGCCCTGGATGCGCTTATTTTTAAATTTCTAACTGTGCTGGGAATATAGCACGTCCGAATTAACTTACAGTGGTGAGTAAGGGAGTTAAATGAATTTTTTGTGTTTCCTTCCAGAGCAACTCTCATGGCAGTAATTGCTGCCACACACTTTTGCCATCAATTCAATGTTGTGTCTGTGCTGAAGCACTCAGCCACAGATGAAATGATGCTGTTCTTGTCTCTCATCAGGGCCTATTAAAGCAATCCAAACCTTTTTGTTTGCCAGCCTACAGGGATTGGAAATGATCATCCTCCCTCTTTGGTTTTTCATGAATTATACATGGTTTGCCCACCAAGACTACCATGGGCTGAAGGTTTAGATATAAGTTTCTTTCAGTGGTGGGTGGAAGTAAAAAGAAAATTAATTCCTGGTATTTAACAGATGATGCAAAATCCCTGTGCTGTTTGGTACCAGCAAGTTTAATTTGTAACAATCCAGCGTTGTACCCTCTGTGTAGGCTCAGACACCAGCTAGCATGGCTGGCCCCATCAGACCTAAACTGGGAACTTCAGGAGGGCACACGGCAATTCCTAAAAGACATCCGCAGGGTTAGAAACAAACCCTGGGAAACAGTACCTTGACCCACAGCCTCTCTCACTAGGACTGAGGCATTTCTAAATACAACTGCCACGTCTCAAAATCAAAGGCACATGGGCTGTTGCTGATGTTTACTCTAGAAGTGTCCTAAGCACCAACCATGTTTTTCACTTGTGAGAAGCAAAATGCTAAAGTAGCAGGGCTATGGGAGCCACGCTGGCCAGCCATGCTTTCTAGGGTTTGGCTTTTAAGGGATAGCATCAGTATACTTGTCTGGAGCACACAGAAACCATGCAGAATGTTGGTGGTTCCGGTATATCCAGGCCCAGCAGCTGAAAATGTTCCCCTTCTGCAATTCAGATTTTATACCTGCGGTTTGTGTTTAACCACCAAAGCCCTCGACTACCCTCCGCACACATCAGCGACCATTACACATCAAGGAAATCAGTGCAGATAGGACAGTGCCATAAGCCGCCAGCCTGCCTTGGCCTGGCTCCTGGCCAGAAATCCTTCCAACCTCCTCAACCGACTCAGCCCCTTGTAAGCTCTGAGCTTTACTGGATTAGCTGCACCTGACACTTTTGGCTCAGGGCTGCATTCCTCGAGGGAACTTTGAATCCCCCAAAAGATCTGCTCCAAGCAGGTTTTTTTCCTCTTAGGAAACCAACTGTGTGGGATACACGAGACTTCCTTCAGAGAATACATGTGCAGATAAAGCCTTAGAACTGTTGCTTACGCAGAAACAGTTGATGGCAGTCAGGCATTTCGCTTTTGGTGGCAGCATCCTCACTAGTCCAGAAACAGCACTCCCCATGACCCTGCGACCGACCTGCATACCTCTGAGAAAGCACCACGCAGACCAGGGCCGCACACAGTACCTGTGTGAGCATGGGGAAGGATACTGCAGGGGTAAGAAGACAGGGCATCAGGGTGGAAACACATGTCCTGTAAGATCGGATTGGAATTATTTCACTTTGTATCAAATCAGACTTCCAACGAATGTTCTTGAAATGGGAAGTATCCCAGAAGGTCACAAAAATAATACAAGATTTAGAAAATAAGGTCTGTAGGAAAAAACTTCCAGTATTGCAAACATCAAGGCTGGAGATTGTGTGAAAAAAAAATACAGAGCAGCAAGGTAACAGTCCAGAGGGACCAGTGAGGAACAGAGAATAGGAAGATCAGGGCAGAAGGGAGCCTTTTGTTTAAGGAGGTCACACATACACAATAGCCTAAATGACCTCCAATAGCCCTAAATTTAATAGTTCTTTAATAAAATGCATACTGTAATCTGTGGGCCAGTTGTAAAATGGAATAAACTGCCCTGTGAAATTCATGTGGCACAGTCACTGCAGATACACTGTTCAGAGCAAGGCTGGGCAGGGCCCAGCAGCACGTCTTCACCTCCAAAAATCATACTATCTGTTTTTGTTCTGTTTCTCTGGTCGAATAAGAATCTACAATAATATCAAAAAAAAGCCATTATACCCTCAACATACTGTGATGTTTGGAGAGTGCACAGGCACAGTAAAACAACCTTCACAGCATCCCTCCAGCCTGAATTCAGTGAAAAGCTCAAGTAGAAGGGCACGTCTTTGATGCCGCATTTGCTGTTGTTATAGCCTCTGGTTGTAAGTTTTAAACCTTCTTAAACTGTAATAATGAGCTTTCCATTTCTTTGCTGGTGTGGCAGATGCCTGCAGGTTACTAAGTTTAAAAGCCAAAACACACAGACATAGCAAATTTGCTTCAGGGTTGAAAAAATATATATCCTATTGGAAGGGTGGGATTTAATTGGCCTTTGTTCTCCCAGATCTCACATAAACAAGCACGCTCATAGATCTCCCAGTACAAGGCAAGCAAAATCAAGAGTGCCTGTTCAAACTGGAATCCTACTAGTCCCTGGTGGGTTGCAGGAGCATATGTGCAGGTTACAAGGCTTGAAATTTAGGACTTTGCTTCACAAAATGTCCTCATGGATCAGATGAGAGATTGCCACTCATTGAAAGAAATGCTGCGCTCCGGGCCAGACCCTGACAGCCTTAGCCATGTGGGCCAGCATTTGCCTGTCCTGGGGCTGCGGGTGCATTTGTCTTTGTGGCCAGTATGTACATCAGGATTTGGTGTAGAGCTGTTCTGATCTTCAGCTATATTATTTGCGAGTAAGTACTTGCTCTCAACGCATATACAGTGGCAACCTGTAGAGACTGATGCAAAATAGAAAATAATAAAAAAAAACTACAGCAAAACAAAACAAGTAATTTCCAAACCCTGTAGTGGATAATACTTTATGATCCATGAAATAGCTGTAATACCAAAAAGAAAAAATAAAGAAGTGAGAGACGATTAAAGGGTTTTTTAAAATTGTGATAATTATCCATATCACTACATTGTAACCATATAATTATACATTGAAACACATATTCTGCCTTTGTAAAACTTCTGGTGTCATTTCTCGGCCATTCAAAGAAGCCGTTAAATGATGCTAGGAAACAGTCCACATTGTCTGCTGTATTGCCTACCTCCTCCCCCTCTGCGTTTGTGTTTTCTTCCTCTCTCCTCCTCCTCCTCGCCCCAATCAATTTCAGAACTATAAAATATCACTGCCTGCCTCAAACTGTGGAAACCAAGAGCAATTCCACCAAAGTCAAACCTGGGGGAGGTGGGTCTCTTCAAATGGTGACAGAGTCTCACAGTCAGAGAAGGGGTCAAAGTCAGCTTAGGGCAAGTGTCTTGGTGACTAAGGCCAGTAACGGCAGCGAGCACGGGAAAGCACTGTTAACGATGCTGGGGAACACAAGAAGAGAGTGCTGTAAATCTGCCAAGTCTGTCTGAAAGTCTTTCTATATGTGCATGTGAGTGTGTGTGTGTATATAAATATGCGCCTATTAAAAACCCAGGAATTTTAGAATACTAATTATTGGTGCAAATGAGTCCCATAAATACACTAACAAATACAAGGTTAACCAGATCCATGGTAGATTCTATGGCAGATTCTGTTTTGCCACATTGAGGAGGAAATACAACAGGCATTCATATCTTCACAAGACGTTATATGTGTGCCAACTGTTAGACCCTGAACTACTTGTCAACACATCTGGGAGATATCTGCCGTCTGGCTTTTTCCTCCCATCTACCATTTTCCTGTTTCCGATGGCTTGCCCTGAACTGGCAGGTAAAGATGCAGTCAGGAACCTTCCTGGGACCCTGTTTCTACTCTACCCTTTCTCATGGACATACCTGAAGTTATCTTCCAGCCTCACATTGTTCTATTTAGAGAAGTACATTGTGCAAGCTGAGAGCTTCCTCAGTTCAACACCAAAGGCATTTGCTTTCTTTTAAAGGTTATTAGTCAAAGGAACAAGGACAAAAAATAGTAACTAAATCTAAAGAGACAGGGAGGGGGGAGAGAGGAGGGCAAGTAAACTCAACAGCCTCCTCCCCTTCTTGTAAAATTATGTGCAAATCTTCTCCTCTGTGAAAACAATTTATATCTAAATATATGGCCAGATGGGCATGGTAACACATTGCTGCTTGAGTCACAGAATCATTGAAAAAAAAAATATTATTAAAACAGGCCCTTCCCAAGCTATCCAAGGACTGGTTTCTGATTTTGGTAGTTGTTTTAAATGATGTTATGTTTTGCTTGATCATGGAGAATCAAAAGCACAACTGAGTTTCCAGAGCAGCATTGACCTCTTGGCCAAAATAATGGAAAATTTTCAAAAAAACACCAGGAGAGCATAGAAAAGCTCATCACAATGCTTTTGCTGTCATCGCTCACTCTGTTTTCCCGGGGACAGCTGATGGAGGGCTGTTCCACTGGAGGTGGAATTTCAGTTAAGGAAGTAACATTTTAGTAAGTAGGGACTGTAAGAAAATACTTGTGGAAGCAAGACAGCCACGTTAACCGTATTTACGAATTTGCATTCAGACTGCGCCTGGAAAGGACAATGCAGTCTTTTTTTATTAAATATGGAAATCTGGGTACAACAGAGCTATTTTCCTATGTTGTATACAGTGGAGGCATTGGCTGGCCCTCACGTCATGCAAAGTTCACCCTCGCTATTCTCAGCAGATGGAGTCTCCATTATATTCCAGATGCAGTATGCACACATCTGTATACAGCATATGGTCAGGATTTGCGTCGTTTCTGAAGTGAAAATGAATCTTCACTTTCTCCAGCACTTAGTACTTCTGAAATCTTCCTGAAGCATATTTTTTTCCTTTCCCCTACTTTCTTCAACCATGTATATGAGATGAGCAACATCTCTTGTGCCTGGGCTGAAGCCAGGAGAGTATCCTAGCCAGCAAGATTAGTCACAATCATCTTTATTCATCATTACGTGCAGACTGTGAGCTTGCCTTCAGAGCAAGGGCAAACTCTGCCCTGGTGATCTGAGAGTTCAAAGCAGTGCCCTAAACTTTGGCTGTCATTTGGTGTTGGATCACACCAGCCATGTGCTACTTGAGAGGTGATCTGTATACAGCCACAGAAGCTGCATCAGCCCATATCAAGCAAGTACCTAATGAGTGCGAAGCTGCCATAATTTATTAACAAGACTGGACTCCAGATGATAATTTTCTTCTGGTTTGGCTGACCTTGAACACTGGTTTAAACCATCCGACAAGGCTTATGATATTTTTTTCATACTCAAAGTAGCAGCTCTTAAACCTTCTGGGCAAAGTATCATTACTGTCCTAAAGGGTCTCTGAAACCAGAGATTAATGGAGTACAGAGGGGATGTGCACACATACCCACTTTGCACACTAATTTCACTTTTAAGGGTGACAGTTAACCCTCATTACTGGGCTGTTATTACCCTTCTAGTTGCATATGTTGTGAGTTACAGTTAGTGTCAACTGCAGACTAGGAAAAGAGTCTTAAAAGCCAGTTCCTGCTTCCAGTAGAGCCAATAGGACCTTTCCATTGACTCACTGGGATTCAACCCAAGACAGGCTTCAGAAATGCTGAAACACCAAAGTACAGAAAACATAACTGGAGTGATAGGCTGGGTGATCTTCGTGTATATGCAGAAGTCATTGCAACAGGAGAAGAGCAGGCTGGATAACACTAAATTTGGTAGCAAAGTTGATGGAATTTCTCTACATTTCTAAGCTTACACAGCCATGGAAAAAAAGACAATTTACTTAGACTCTGAGCGTGCTTAACAGATTGTCCTACTGTTTGCTGACATTTAAGATTTTCAAGTCTCGTGTTGAAGCATGACCTTGGAAAGCCTGAAAGGGAAGAGATTTTTAGGAACAGACGTCTCTTGAGCGCACAGCTCCTACGTGTATAGCTGACAGAAGGACAAACAGCCTTTTTGGCAGGACAAACTTCTAAGGCATTTTCTAGAAGCAGTGTCTTTAAGAAAGACAGAATTAGTGTGTTGTCACTTAAAATTCACTGTCACACATGTTACAGGAACTGTGTTCACTCAGTTCTCATTACTGCCAAGAAAAAAAACTTGAGTGCACACACACATGAGTCCTAGTATCTGAAACTAAGTGTTCAACTACTATTTTAATGCCTGGCTTGCCATTAAAAAGATTTGAGTCAAAATCAAGATTCGGTTAGACATACTATTATTTTTAGGTAATTTATTCACTTTTGGATCCTCCAAGATTCACTGCATATGCAACATGCTTATGCAAACCCTATGGATCTGTGTATTCCCATGCAAGACTAATCCCTCAACTTCTTGGTGTCTACTTGATTGAAGTTGGGGGGTTACATAAGTAGCTGACAGCAAAATTCAGGCCCCCATGACTGGTAACAAGGTAGGATTTAGTGATATGGAAGAGTGTAAATGTTTGGGGGGGAGAAATGGAAAATTAGAAAGACTTAGTCAATACTTCTTAAATAATAAAGTGATGTTAGAGTTTCAAAAGAGCCCAAGCCACTTATGAAGTACAATTCCCAGTGAGAATCGGTGACTTTGTGCTCTTCAGTCATTCAGCTGCCTTTCCAAATCCCTCACTAAGACCCTGTCCAGCAAAAACTCAAGACAAATAGCTGACTTAAAAACACATGTGTCCTCTCCCAGCAGTCAGAGAGGCTCCGCAGGAACACACGCATCTGCCCACACACATCCAACCACAACATTAGGGCCAAAGTGTTTATCAGTGGAACCTTACTAGAAATTTATTTAGATCTGTTTGCATGAATGTCAACACTCACTTCTAGGCTTTTCTGCAATTTGATAGTAAGTGACATTTAAAGGGACAAAAGATCTTTTACAGACAGTGCACCACGGTCAGTCACACAACTGTGAAGACTGTAGTGTAACCATGTGAATCCAGAGACACAAGCACCATATCCACTTGGATAAATGCTATCATCTCTTCAGTCTTGTGCAAGGAAAGCATGCGCCTGTCAGATACATTTCACTGTCTTTTAACTCTCCTGTCAGCAAAAGCATCAGCTGTTTGCAAGTCCCCATGTGTCATAACCTTCGTATGACCAGTTTTAAAGTTTATGCCCATAGAAGCAGTTTGCTGATGAATGAGATTTGGACTGCATCAAATATCTTCCAGCCAGGACCAAAAGATGTTCTTCCTTCCTTCAGAGGCATGGATAAAAGAAATTAAGCTAGCTGCAACTCTCAACAGAGCTGATTAAAACCAGGCTTCCTTTCCCCCCCCCCCTATAATTGTAGCCATTCATTATTTTCCAAAGAAACACCTAAAACTCCTCCTTTGTCTATCTTTAGAGAAAAGGAACGCATTTCACCTTTCAAATACAACATTCACTTTTATAGGCTTTCATTTAAAAGGAAATTTCTTAGGAAATGGCCATTCTTTTAAAAGAACATGTTATAAAAAGCCCGCATAAGACACGGGAAGAATTTTTTCAGTATTCATTTGCTGAGTTAGTTTCGGTGCTCTGGGAACCTTGTTGGTCGGAGGGACTTCAGAAGATATGTTGCTTGAAGTGGACCGCATTAGACCTAGCCATAAGCACATTAACCACCTCCCTGTTTCCCTCTTCCCATTGGACACAGGCAGCTGAGGAAGTCATGCCATTATTCAGAGTGCTTCAACCGCAAGCTGCAATGACAAACAGCAAATCTGACTCATTGTTGATGTACCTCCATTACCAAGTGTGCCTAATGACCTGATATTTTATGGGTATTTCCTAAGCACTGTAATATGAGTCCTGCAGATCCCCATGCTGGAAGTTAGCCTGCCATTCCCTAAACACAAGCCTCGGTGCTGCAAGCCACCATGGAGCAGCGGTGTTTGAAAAAGGCTGCGTTGCTGTGGCGGAGCAGGGCAGAGCTTTGCTCTGTGTCGGTGCGTGCAGGGAGGGTGCAATGCGTGAGCAGAGCCCATTTCTGTTTCCATCTGCTCACTCCAGTCCCGCTGCCGGACTGACTCAGACGCAGGAAGTCTCTCCCCAGCGGGGAGGGATGCGGGCCAGGGCAGCGTGAACCACCAGAGCAAGATTAACGCCAATGATAACCCTGTGGGGAATTTGATGGGGGAAATGACACACCAGCATTTGAGGAGGGGTTTATCAGGCCTTTCTTGGTAATGTTTTGAACTGGGAATGAATCCAGTGGAAGTGTCCCCCTCTCCTTCTCTGTACCCATATCATAAGATCAGTCCCTTTGAGCGAAGACCCCAGAGCAGTAGTGGGATCAGGGTCAGCCTCTTTCCCTGGCCAAGAGAAAGATGACCTTTAATTCACAACGCAGCAAAATTCCTGGAAGAAAAAAATGCAACCGACTCAGAGAAACAATTGGCCTCTGGCCCTCGGCTGCCTTTCACGCAGACACATCACAGCTACTCTCCACACAGCTGCTTTGGATTCCCTGCAAGCACCAGCCACAGTCAGGGGCCAGCAGCAAAGTTCAAGTATTAAATGATGCTTTTGACTCTTCATTGACCTGTGGAGCTGCATGATCTTCTAATAACCAGATTAGAGGTGCGTTACCTTTTTATATTAGGCAGGGAGAAAGACACCACAGCAGGAGTTTCCTAAAAATAGTGTAGAAACCAGGACCAGAATACCTTGCCAGCCTGCCCAGACACACAGACTAGCAGCAGGCTCCTGCTTTTGAGGCTGAACTGCTGCGTAACTCTTTAGGATGGCAGGAGATGTACCGATATTTCAATATCTAGGGTGAAGTGTTGTTCCTTCCCAGTGGTACTGGCAGCACTGCCTTGCAGACATCTCACTGCATGTGGACAGGATTAAAAACAGCTAGCAAAGACAGAAGTATGGCAAGTTAAGAGGGAAACGAGTCAAGAATATACACCAGACAGCAGCGTTTGCCATATGAGCCTCAGCAGTGAAGCGTGCCAGTTTGCATCAGACCAGGCTCACCACTGACCATGCAGTTAAATTGCCAAAAACAGCACTGTGCATCTCGGCTAGCGAGACAACGCGATCCATCCCACTCCCATGCCAGGCTGCTCTGTCACGTACCTCTGCCACGTAGTTGCTGCCTCTATTGGATTGGGGCAGAGGGATTTCCACCACTGCTTGTGATTCACGCTTCTTGCACTGGTTTTAAAGCAATGCAGTTATGTCAGCTGGCAGGGGGAGATTCTGAAATGCAAGAAGGCTGCAATCCCACCTGTGCTTTCTCTTTTCCATCCTCCTCCAAATCCTGGTTCTGATTTACAAAGGATCCCTAATCCTTACATATCTCAACAGTCACTTAATCAATTACTTTACATGACCACCTCTAGCTCCAATCTAAGTTGACTCCAGGATGAAATAACCCAGGAAGTCACTCCCAGACTTCTGTCTCCAAATGGTCATTCTCCAGGAAGACCAGGAAGTGTTTTGATCTTGTCATATTTATATTCACTGAAAGAGCTGTCCATTTGCTCTAGCATCCCTCTAAGAACCATAATAAAATGAAATTCAACCCTGTCACTTGTATAAAGGTATGTGTGTCAAGCCAGAGAGAGCCCTGCTCTCCATGAGTATTCTCAGCATTATTTAATAATGAAGGTATAGCATCCAGATACTACAGCTTACTTTTTGGCTATGGTGATAAATGCTTTGAAAACAAACAAAGTGTCTGGATGCTAGAGGGGAAAGAGGTGAACAGCAAGTTTGGTTTGTACAGTAGGAGAGGGCAGTAATTGCAGTGCAACTATTGCATATAGTTGGTATATGCAGGGGATCAAATTATTAGAAATGGGACCTGTAAGCATACGGGCAAAAATAAAAAAGAGCTTAGGGCTGAAACCACAGTTGTTCAAACAAACGGGCTAATCACAGCCTCAGTTACACACAAATGTGCAGGTGCAGACTGATCTCAGCCAGCATCTGTGGAAAATGTCACTTGGCAAAGGAGCACATCACACAAAAGCAAATTCTGCGTGCGTGCACACAGAGCTTGCTGCTGGCAAGCTGCTCCAGGAGAGGGTCTTCTCCAGTCTGCTCTGCCTGGTGGCCTCATGAAGGGGCTGTGTAAAGGGTTCATTGTCAGGCAGCGCTGGGTCAGTTCAGGTACGGGCAGAGATTGTTTACCTGACCCTGTAATAAATGCACCAAGCAGCACCTTCCTCATCCTCCTGCTCCCTGTTCCCATGCAGTCAAGGTTGCACAACCCTTTCTTTGCATCTGCTCCCTGCCTGGTTGCGTAAAACCTGCAACCAAAATGAAGACACCGTTTTATGCATTGGTTTTGTCCTGCTTCTGCTATGATTGCAGGAGCTCTGGATAACCCTGAGATCAAAGAAAAAGACAGAAAGACAGAGAAAGTGCACTAGGTGAAAACAGCTGAGTTTATTCTACCTTCGGCATTTTGTAAAGTGAAGATCTCCACCCAGCCTCCCTGTGACAGACATTGGATTGAAACAAGAACAGAAAAACATAGAAGGAAAAGAGAAAAGGTGCTTTGCTCAAAGCACTAAAAATATCAGCAATTAAAACAAAAATTGTGCTTGGTTGTTTTTTTTTTTTAGCAGTGTTTTCAGGTTTTTGGACAAAGCTCTGTGGTCCACATTTGCTTCCTCTTTCCTTCCACTGTGTTTTGCCACAAGCCATAATTGAGCACACGATGTGGTCACTAATTGCAGAGCAGATCTCCCCATTGCATCAGAGCCTTAGCAGGCAGCTGGGCAGACAGATTTACACATCCCAGAGGTACAGGATGCTTCCTCCACCTCCCGCAGGCAGCGTCAGAAAGGGTTTAGGACCAGCACCAACCTCCTCCTTGCATTTCTCTCCTGATGCAGCTTGGTGGCAGCTTTCCTTATATGGATGGATTTGAAAGCAGCCAAAGAGATACCCTTAATAACGCCAGTCTGTGGAGCAGCAAAGACCTCAGAAATCAGGGCTAGGGTTCGTACAGGAGAGCCCTGGCACTGCTATGATCCATGCAGCCATGCGCTCCCTCCCTTACAGCTCTGCTGAACGAGCGCTCAGCCCCAGAGCTTGCTGGTGCATGCTGGCATGAGCAAGAGGTGCAGTGCTAAATGGCTAAACCCACCCAAGAATCTCACAGCTTGCTTTTACCACCCTTTTTTTTTTTATTCTTTTACCATGAGGACATTTAGGGTCAGGTAATAGAGTGCTCATCCACTGCTATAGGGAAATGACCTTATGGATCTGTGCTTGCTCAGCCATAAGCCAGCCTGGTTTGCTGCTGCCCTTCAAACTACCACTGGTTCTTTGCTGGACTTGTTTGAAACACTGCATGCTATTTTGTTTGCTCCATTTTCTGTGGAACCAAAGCTGAGGGTTTCTCAGTGTTTTCTCAATTTGTCACTATAATAATGCACAGAAACACTCAAACACCTTTTAAACTGCCAAAAATGTGCAAGGAAGAATGTTTTCCACGACTCAGCTTTTCTCCATGTGAAAGAGTCTGCTTCAGCCAAGCTTAGAGGTGTCTGAGTTAATATCTGTTTTACTTAATCTGGAAATCTGATTTCTTTGTGGATATACTTTCTGAATTAATTTCTGGGAGTCTGTCAGACACGTTACTCTGACAGGTCAGGAACCAGGGAAAAATGTTACCTGATGAGTTCAGCTCTGGACAAAGTCAGCACAAGACCCCGAGGTGCCTCTTTATACAAGCATCAACACTGTTTCATTAAAATTCAATATAAAATTACAGCATGCCTGAAAAGTCAGCAATGTCCCAGCCACTAAAGAGAAGCAATCCCTGTCAAGCAGCTGTGGCCGAGGTAAGCACTTGCCCTGCTGATGTTCGAAATCCATTTCCAGCAGCAGCGATGTTTAGCAACTCTAATCTTGTTGTCAGGGAAATCAGCTCAAATAAAATATTGCAGGCGCTGTTGCTTTCCAAAAGCATGTGTGGGCAACATGCCCTGTGCTCTGTTGTTCCACGCACCTGCAAGAGCAAAGGACCCAGGACGGTCCCACAGGGATGAGCAGAACACGACAGCCAGGCTCTGAGCATCACCCAGGGGCATGCGCTGCCTGCAACGATGGCCAAACCCAAAGACGTCTTCATTTTGAGACAAAGCCACAGACTAAGGGTCAGGGTTTTGTTCCCCAGCTGCCCCCCGCTGCCTGGTGTGGCCCCAAAGAGCCACGTCCCCTCTGTGCACCTTGTTTCCCTTACCGCAAGACAGGAAATTTTCTTTCTCCACCTTCATTGTTGGCGTGTTTGCTCTGCAGAGCCGGGCTGGCCTCTGCCCGCCTGTTTGCACCGGCCTAATACAATGGAGTCGTAATCCGAGGTGTTGCCGTTGTAAAAATAGAAACAGAGAACAATGTCCTTCTTAAAAACAAGGCTTTTCATGTCTCTGGTTGTGTAAAATATGCTGCTTAAAATCCGTTTACTCTGCTAACCAGTAATTCAAATCAAAGGCGCAATTCAAATCAGACTTGGTAATCATTTGCAGGATGTAGCTGTGGATTTTCTACTTCAATTCATTTCTCCTTTATTTGCATCATTCTGTGATTTTTCTTCAAAGTCCCTTTCCTCTGAAGTCAGATGTGATCCCCATTAATGGCACTTTCATGTAGCTAAAGAAATGTGTCAAGATTTTCTAATACAGATTAAAGCTCCAGAAAACAAGGGGGAATGAACTGATCTGCTCTCTGGAGAGCAGTGTGAAATAGAGAAAATTACCAGGCATGATGTTTAAAATGGTCTCTCAGAATTCCTCTTTTAAGAGCTGTGTATCTCAGTCAATCATTAAGCAGATACAAGCTTAAATAAAGCTAGGTGGAAAATAAATAAGATTTCTGCCAGATAAAAGAATAATTTGCAGAGATGCCAAATTTCATATTGCCTAATATTTTGATTTTTAATTGAGGTATATGCTGTTATCCTGTATTTTGCTGATTATGTTCCTTTCTTGTTAAGGGAAGAAAGGAAATGTTATAAAAATAATCATTTCATCATAAATTTCTGCTCTTCTGTGGCTAGTGACCATTGCTTTATAAGATCAAAACATTTTAACAGCAATTTACATTAAAATATATACTGCTTGTTTCAAAATGAGTTCACTTCTTTTTCCAGCTACAAGATATTATGATTTGTGTTTCTCCCAACAAAAAGTAATTCCTCTGAGCTCAGCAGAGCTGCCTCTGATGTTCACAAGGTGGAAGAAAAGGTGAATGAAATCTAATAAATCTTTTCAAGAGTAAATACAGTCTAAATGGAGTTACAGCTAACAGGGAGTGCAAGACATTCAGGAGATTCAGAATGAATTAAAGCATTAGATTTGATTCAAAAAATTGTGTTCAAGCATGGAATGATTAACAGAAAAGTTTAATTAATGCTAACTTAAGAGTTAGAAACTTAAAGAGCTTTGGTTAGAGCACAAAGTCATTATGAATTCCTGTCAGTTGGAAAAGCTCACATTTCAAAATTAATTTTCATTGTACATGAAGGTGAAAGTTTAAAAATTATAACATTTTCATAAAGGCTAACTTCCTGTGAATAAAATAGTAAATAAATAGATCCACTGAAAAAAGAATCAAATATTTCACTCCAAAATTTTTAAATCAAAGTGGTGGTCACACCTAGCTGTGGCAGCCTTAGTTTTAATGCATTTGAAACAACCTGAAAATGTTGGACTCTATATTAAATGCCATTTTCACCATTATGAAAAGCACTCCATAGCAGCTGACAGGTGGGTCCAGGTACTCGTGTTTTGCCACACTCCCCATCCAGGCTGCACTGCCCATTGCCCAGCAAGCCACCGCCTGCCGCGCTGCCCACGGTGCCCCCCTGGTGTCCTGGGTCTGTGGGGCTGGATTCCCCTCAGGGGTTACTCCTCCCAGGGCAGGAGTCACCCCTCTCAGCACGTGTTACCGTTATGGCAGGGAAACAGCTTTACATAAACTGGTTCAGGTCTTTTCAACAAAGGGAACAGTTCAGGCCAGGGTCAGTTATTTCACATCATTTCACTTAATTTCTCCCAGTGGAAACTTCTGAACTCTTCTGTTGAAAGTGACAGCTTCCCATGGTATCTTCTGAATCTGTAGAAATCTCATGTTTTCTAGCCGAAAATTGGATTTATTTTTTCTGTTCAAAGCATTTCAGTACCTCTCCTGCACATCCAGGGCTGGGCTGAAGCCCACGTGCAGCTTTTTGCTCTCCTGCAAGACCCAGTCTGTGCTGAAAAGGCCACCAAATCATCCATGGTGGTAGAAAACACCCTTCTTAGATCATGGGTTCCAGATCATGCTGTTGCATGATCATGCTTGAATAAAGGAGAAGGGTATCCCATGCTCAGGTTTGCACTCACCATCTCTCCCTTTCACATGCCCACACAGAAACACGCAGAGGGTTAAGACCAGGCATTTCATCCATCTGCATCTGTTGCTTTTTCAACATTACAATCACTTCATTGTCTGCAGCGGCTGCCACACTGGAGAGGAAAGTGGAAGGCTTCTCAGCAGGACGTAGAGAAAGCATTAAGAGTGCTTTGATGGCAGCCAAGAAAAAAAAATTCCTAACTTCAGATTTTCTTATCAAAAACTTTAAATATTTCCAAGATTTTTGTTTGCGGTGTTTAACATTTCTGCTTCCTAAGTCATATAGGTTTAGAGCTGCTGCACAAATGTTTGGCTAATCCCTGCAAGGTGCAGGGTAAATAGCAGCTGAAGTTTGGTCCTGGTGCTAAGTACAACAGGCCTGATTCTGTTTCTGGGAAACGCAAAGCAGAAGCAGAATTTCTGTCCTGGTCCTCCTTGGGTTCAGGAACAGGTACTTTTCTTTTAAAGCCCTTTCAAGCAATGCCTCATGGCGAAACACACACAAAAAAAGACAGCATTAGGTCAAACCTAAACAAGATGCAGACAAAGCATCAGAGAGGCTGATGTTGGAATGGGCCTCAAAATGTCATTTAATCTTTCCCCTACCCAAAACAGGATTGACGGTACGTAAAATGTCAGATACGGAAGCACTGGAGTTTGGGCAAACCTAATGCTCCTGAGTTCTCACACTTACCTTAGCATGCCATGGAATGCATCACACTGGAGACAGCTAGATTGAGTTCAGTGTGCCAAATGTGCCCCTGCCCCAGCAGTTCACAGTTCAGCAGATCAGATGCTATTTGAAGCTACTCTACACGTAACTTAAACCCGAGGCACCATCCTGCTCTCTGAGCAGGAGAGCAGGTCCAACTGCAGGTGGCTTGCTCAAATGCACATGGCAGTGCCTGGGGGGGACACACACGTACAAAATGTGCCACCCAAAACACCTCGGCCCATCACTAGCCACATATTTGCATTAGGTAGAGCAGCTAGCTGAGGGCAGATTCGGTCAGCTTGCCTGGCACCTGAATGTAAGGAATAGGAAACCCAGGCTTTTTGCACAGACGGTAGCTACTAGTGGCTACTTCCTGGTTTATATTCCTGCACGTCAATTATATTTCCCCTAATATCAGGCTGTTATGGAAAACACACTCCTGTCCCCTTCTGTGTACATTATAGATAAATTTTTCTTCCTTTCTAGCTTTGGCATCTGTACTTTCTGTAGAACATGCTGGCAAACAGAGAAGCTGTTTTTCCCCTAAATCACGTCCAGCGGCAGCAGGATGTGCCGTAGTACCCTGACAGCTGTAGCACCAGTGATGCTGCTGGGGTAACATCCCTCCCCCACTCTGACGCAGCCTCCAGGACAGGTTTATCTTAGCTCCGTGTCCCTCACTCCATGGCTGTTCTACCACAATTACCAATGCTGATTAATGTGGGGCGATACTGAGAACCAGCATGGCCAGCACAGACCATCTGCCCAAGAGACCCCTTAGCCACTCTTAGCCAGGAACTCTTCAGGAACACAAGAAACAAAATGTCCCCAATTTGTCAGCCTCAAAGTCCTCGGAGAATTCAAGCCACTAAAGTCATAGCTGCTGAAGATTAAAATGCTTTTGCTGAGGTCTCTTTCTCACCAAGCACCTGGGACCTCTGTCAAGTTCAAAGCATAGGGTCTTCTGCCAGTATAAGCCACTACACTACAGCTACTCCATCATCTGAAGATCCAGCCTGCAGTGAGGACAACCTGTCCACTGCAGAGCAGAGCTTCCGTGCCTTTCCATCAACATTATCTGTTCCCACCACCATCTAACCCAGACCAAGGCGATCACCAGAGTTTTTAGGAAGACACTGTTACAGTGAAGAGCCCGTGCTCTTAGGCAGCAATGCTGCTCCAGACTGCTTTCCTCTCCCTTCAAGGCAAAAAATCCCAAAACCTAGCTCTGACCCTTGAGCAGTGCAAGGAGAGAAGTAGGGGGGAGCTGCCTTAATTCCCATCAACCATGCAGCAAGCATTGTCCTCCCACGCTCTGGACTTATTTTGTGAAACGCCCTGCGGATTGCCTGGACATATTTCAGTGAGATTTATCTCATTTTGTGACTAATCTTCCAATTATTCTGATGCTATTTACCAAGTCTCGTGTTCCCTTGATAACCAGATGCTTGACATAACTTTGGAGATAGTCTTTTCCCCAGCACCCGGTTGCAGTTGGAGGAATGACTTGTTGCCTTACACGGGCAGAAGAGATGGGCTAGGCAAATGGTCAAAAGCTCCCTTTATTCCCAGTTTTTCTCCGTGGAGTAAAATTCACACTCCTTGATCTGCTTAGCATGACCCCAGCATCACTGTTAGAAGATTCTAAAAGCATCTTTCACATAATTGGGTTTCAGTAATCAGTTGATTTAAAGAGCCTTGACTGACTTTGTCTGTCTTAAAATAAACTGAAAATGCCGTAGCATCTGGTCTTTTGCAGGTCGACATAGATAGTTAAAACACTCCAATTATCAGTTACTCTCTAATAATCTCAAAGACCTACCACCTTTGCTATTGACTTGAGCCCAGCTTTAGATGAACATATTCCTAGACATTCTGCTATGGTGATGGAAGCTTTAAAAATATTTAGAAGAGCTAAAAATATAGATATAAATAATAATCCACATTCTACCTTTCATTTTTTGGATAGGCTTACATTGCAGTCACAGCCAAAGTTTTGTTCTTTCATGCATCTCAATGCCACAAACAATCACGTGGTCTCAGGAATGGCACTTCCCTTCCATTGGGGTTAAGAAGATATCTAATAGTGTTCATTGTTTAGGAACAACCATAATGTTTTTAATAATAAGTTCAGGTTCTATCTATCTGTATTAGTGCTACATTTGTTCCTCTGTCTAACATTTTCTTGGATTTAGTGCTATTACTTTCAGTAAAAATACCCTCAGTTAGAGTATTATTGAAATGCACACAGCAGAGTCTATTTGCCTGCAAATTTAATGCATTTACCTAGGCAGCTATTATTAATTTCTACCTCAGGAGCAGAACTGCCTTCCATGGTGACAGCTGATGGTGCACAGTGAGCTGAAACTCTCAGGAAGCACCTCCCAGTCTGCTGCAGTGCACAGCCCTCTATTTAAGACAGAATGAAATCTAACAAAGCACTGTCTTGGACACAATGTCAATTGTCCTTCAATTCCCCAAGCACTATAATCATGTTAGCCTTTTCCATCTAGCACAGCTTTGCACAGCGTTAAGGTCCCAAGAGCTCCCTCAGGACTGTATTACTGGAGAAACTGGGCAGAGCTTTCCTTGCAAACAGAGACCCCAAGGTTCCTCGGACTTTGCTATCAGCGAAGCTGAATTTGTTCAAGGATTGATTAGCACAGCAGTAACTCACAAAGAAGCAGGGGAAATCCTCCAGTGCTGATTTTACAAACAATGAGGTCAATGATTCTGATAAATCAACTTCATTCATGCTCTCTATAAATAAGTAATGTCCCAGGCTGGGAAGAAGCTGGCTCATGTTTTACTGTTGCGCTTGTTCTGAAAGCTTTGGGAATTTCCATTCTCTTTCATCCATTTCTGGACCAGATTTATTCTGCTTGATCTTCCTAATCCACCTCCACTGTTTTTGTGTTCTTTGTCATGTAAGCTGGCCAATGCTGAAGTCTGACCTCTCAATGCATTTTGAAAGATTTACAGCATTTCGTATCAGCTGCTTGAATAAACAGGACTGGTGGACTAGTACATCTCTTCTGTTTGCTGTCTCTGCATAGCAAATACGCAGCTGTGAAGAGCTGTAGCCTTTTTGCTCTCAAGATGCTAAAAAACCCACATAGTACAAGTCATGAATCTTCCTATAGGATGACACTGTCTAGATGAATCTATTCCTGTTGCAGAATGGGACTATAGAGCTGTCATCTTTTGTCAGCCTGCTTCCCCAACACGGCTGCAACGCAAGTCAGGTTGGCATTTTCCCACCAATTCCACTGGAATCCTCAAACCTGTACGGATGAGGCAGAGGGGAGGGGGTGCCCCTTGCCCTTGCCACACATGAGAAATAAGAGTCCAAGGTGAAGAGCAATCCCTATAAGCGATGGAGAGTTTCTGGAAAGGAGACATTGAAAAGAGTTCTCTGATGCTTCCAAAAGTACCTGAAATGCCCTGCTTCAAAAGCTTGTCTCTGCATAGTCAATCCCAGACTTCCAAAAGTCTTTAACATTGACTTCCATACCATGAGGGTGCTGCATGAGCATGACTAGTCGTCTCCCCTTATGTGAGATACCTTCAGTGAGCATTTGAGTTACAGTCTCCATGTTTTCCATGCAACCGTAAAGTTAAAAAGACTATAATAAAAAGGCTTACAAATACAAAAGGCAAGAATGACTTGACTTAAGAAAAGCATGAATTACTGGAAGACTCATTAAATAATGAGAACAATCAACAAATGCAAGCTTTAGAACAGCTGTTGAGGGATGACAGGTAGAAATAGGAAAATCATGTTACCTCTGGCTAGATCATTAGTGAAACCATTTCTAGACCTCTCTGTCTAGTCCTAGCAACTGCTTGAAAGAGTTTGGAAAAGAGGTACAAGAATGATCTAAGAACAAGAAAATATGCCTTGTAGGAAGACACTAGATAAGCTATTTAGAGCAGAATAAATGATGCTATGAATCCTATCTGGCTTTAAAATCACTAAATGTCTGTGGCCTAAAGACAAAGCAGCAAATTCCTCACCACCTCATTAGACCAAGAGCTACACTGAGTGAAATCAGCTGAATCCAGGCCCCGGAGGCCTCTCTGCTCCCACCGTGGGGAGCAGACTGGAAATGTTTTTCAGATATTGTAAGTATCAGATGGGCAAAAGTATTTGCTCAGCAGAACATAGATCTCATCCATTGATGAGGTGGCAGAAAATGGTGAGGTTTACACAGAGCCCTTCCTTTGAAAAATGCTGGCTATCAGAGGCCTGTACGAGCTAGCGGTAGATGATTACAGGACCAATTAAAGAAAGGAATTTAGCACAATTTAAATCTAAAGTTACATATTTAGGCCAATTACAGGGCAAAATAGCACATTTTTGTTTTTTCTTTCAGAAAGAATATAGTTAAGCTGCAGGATAAGTCTGACGTAGCAAATCAATTTGGCTGTAATCAAATCTTGTTTGTCATGAAGGAGGAAATGGAGGAACATGCCATGAGCAACGTGTGACTCACTCAGTTTCCTGGGGATGACCCTCATGTGTGGAAGTGAAGAACAGCCCAGGCTTGAGTCACAGGGCACTTGCAGATCCTGGTTGAGCCAAGGGTCCTATAATACCAGCTTTTATTGGCCCTGGGAGTGCTGACCACATGATGTAGCATTGCATTTAGTCAAAGCAAAGGGAATATTTCCAAGGAGAAACACTTCAGGGATAGTCTTCTAGCTAAAGGAGCAAACAGTCATTAGAGCTCAACTGAATTGATTGTCACTCCTGGTCTGAATGATGGGGACATGTCATTAAGGTCTTTCTTACTTTTTATTTTGGACCAGCTTCCTTTGGTGCGTGCCAAATTGCCATATCACTACGCATTTGCAAGTTTCCTGAGCATTCCCAGCTTCAGCTGCAGCCATGTAACATCTCACGAAGACAGGTCCACAGCAGCTAAAATAAAGTTCCCCAGACACTGACCCAACCAGAATCAAAGCAGCATGTGAGAGATTAATCCCTGGCAGCCCTATCCCTATTTTCTTCACCTGGAGCAACCAAAGAAAGATATTTCTGAACACAAATATGACCCAAAGTAGGATTCATAAATCACCTGGAGCACTTAGAAGGTGCTACAAAAATGCACTGCCCACATTTGCTTTACTTTCCTGTTGAATATTCAAAGCTGCTCTTTCTTAAAGCCTGGCATACATAGTTCCAGTTCAGTTACTTAGATGCCTGACTGTTAGGGGAACAAAAGGGAATTAGAGACCTAAATGTCTCTGAGGCATGTCTGAGTTTCAGTCCGTAGATGGAACATAACAGGGATCCTTACATTTCAGCCACAGAGACCCTATGCGGTACAAAAAGAGAACAATTTATAAAGAAGATTTTTTAAAATTGTTCTTCTTCAAACAAACTCCTACAAAAACACTCTTGTCCTGCCTGGGGTAAGCCCCAGAGAGCAGCAGGCATCTGCAAAGAGGAGGGGGATTCCAAGTTTATTATGAAAGCTTTCACAGAACTATATTCAGGAAGGAAGGAAAATGTTACCCAGCAAGCAAACATATCGTCAGAATCTCCAGGGATATCAGCTACTGGCGAACACACCACATTCAGCATACTGAAAACGTCACTTCACAGAAATCGCTCTGAAAGGTGCCAGAGGAAGGAACCCGAGGCCCGTGAGATGCCCTGGCATTTGCTGCAGTCCACAGACAATGCATTTGTTCTTGAAGATACAGTCTGGACTTGAGTCGTGCCTCGCAAAGATGATTACCCTATCAGAGAAGGAGTAAAACCCCCTGGGGAAATCATTGACCATTGCATCCTCCTGAGGACTTCAAATTAAACCTCAAGTCTATGCCAAGGAAAACACACAAAAAAAACCCTCTTAATTGCAGGCGGACTCTATATGAATGACTTGACAATTATTCTGGTAAAGAACATGGAGGAAACTGGGAACAAGTTGTTCAGGCATTGCTGAAAATGTTCTGATCTTATAGGTTGGTATTGCAGCAGATTTTGGCCATATTCACAAGGGAGAAGGGATATCACCTTCCTCTGTGTGCGCGCGTGCACAACATATTTTAAAGACAAAAACACTGCTTAGCTTATTTCTCATTACTATCCTCCCTCCTTAGTAGCAGATCTGTATTTAACACTGATCAGAACCAGTTATAGTCTCATGTAAAGCACCCAACAAATACATGCAGGAGCAAAGAATTTTGGTTTGAAGTAACGTTGTAGAACTGGGCACAAGCTGAAGCCAGGAGTTTAAACCAGTATTGTCCCATCTTAAGTGAGGCCTGTATGAACAAGTACCTTTGTAAGTGAAAGGAAATCTGTAAGGCACACATGTAAAGAGCTTTCTACCTAGAAATGAAAAATTTGGTCAAGCATCTACCCATCCCTTAAAGAAGTAAGAACCCAAAGCTGGCATCTAACCTCCACTGCAGCTGGCCAAAAACTGCTCTTTTGTGCATCTTCTGATTTTACCCTTTTTCCAGCTAAAAAAGAAACAGATTCTGGCATTTCTACAGCCAGCAGGTAAACCAGAATTGCAGTTGTTCTTATATTGGTGGCCATTCCTCTGTGTTAAGTAACATGCATCTGGAACATGTAATCATAGCGAACAGACGAATGCACAAACTTCGCAGAGCTTGCTGACAAGGGCAGAAGATGGCCCTTGTGAAAGTTTGAGGCTTGATACAGACTAATGTGACCAAAAAAAAAGAGAAAGCCTTTGCATCCAGGGAGGTGCTACCATCTCTGCTTGCTGTCACACTCCTGGCATCTCTCTCCAAAATAGCTGGACCTTAATTTGTTAGCAGAAAGGCACTGGAATAAATGGATGACTTCTCCCATGTGGTATCACATTAAACATTGCCTAAGCTATTCTGTGTATTCTGGCTAATGGTTTCACAGTCATTTGGTTCTGCAAGCACTTCTTCACAGGCATGGAAAAATTCCCCATGATGTGCATATCCACGCTCCTGTACAACGGCTAAGTGCATCTGAGCTATTGCATCCTAGTCTGGTGTCATACTGGAGACTTACATGTTGCTTTGTACTATTAATCAATGATAAGAGGATCTCACAGAGGAGCAGATAATTTATTTCTGTCAGTGCAGGCCATGAATGTTGCTGTTGTGAGGCTGAAGGGCTCTTCCAAGGGAAAATTCAGTCCCACAGAGTTACCAGGGCTTTGCTATGAGCAAATGAAATGCAATGGGGCAAGAGTTTGGCAAAGATTGATCATTGACAGGTGGATCTAGGGCAACCTGTGCAACAAGAATATCAACAAAAATTGTCATATTGTCCCCAGGAACACAAACTAATCACTTATTTAAAAACAGAACTCCCGGCTCAGACCGGTTTATAGTCCACACCCCAAATCCAGCCCACACAATAACTCCACCTAGCACCTTGCTTTTCTGCTGTGGCCTTCAAGCGGGACAGCGTGTTTCAGAGCTCTGTGTTGAAGCCCACTAGCAAAACCCCCAGGCACACAGACCTGCGGCAAAGCCCTGGAGGTGACCCAAAATAGTTACTCAAATTCTAGCAAGCAATACCCAGCTAATTTATGATCTAACTAACATTTTTAAAGCAGTGTTTTACACATCCTGCACTTGGTTAAAACCACCTAGTGAAATGAGGAAAACATCTGCCCCCTCGCATAGTCTGATGCAACCCAGACTGGAGCCAAATGAGAACCAGGGCTGTGCAAGTATTCAGCCACATTTTACTGCAGTCCCCACTGCACTTGGTGTTAAAGGCCATGTCATTTCAGTGCTTAATCGGTATATCAATATGGCCAATAAATGGCAAGGAGATTTCATATTTATCTTGTTACTCTAAGACTGATCATAAAGCAGAGTTCACAAGCCTGTAAAGGAGCCTGCATTACCCCCAGTAACTGGGAAGGAACTCCGTGTTGGCTTCCCATAGGCTTGGCCACTGAGAGAACAGGAAAAGATAAGTAAGACAGTAAGTAAAAGTAAACTGAGATAAAGCCAAAAGTAAGGCCTACAAAACTAGCAGAGCAGTCTCAGCTCATAAATACCACCTACCAAGTGGACATGCCAAACAGCCTTTTGCCTGACAGAGGTGGACTGATAAACCTTTAGTATAAAAATACCGTGATGTTTTCACATCCAAGAGCCATTTATTTTGACATCTGTTTTGCCTGCATATGAGTGTGGTGGAAATTTCAGCACCAATACATTAATCTAGACATTGCTGTTTCAAGAACCAGTGATTATTTGAATTGTCAGTGTGAGCCACTGCATTCAGAGCCAGGAATCCAAAGACAGCACTTTGCCTGTTGCTGAAGTTTAGCCAACAAGACAGTTTTCCCTGGGTGGTACCTGTAAACTTCAAGAGGTGATGTGGACAGGAAGGATATCTTCTGATGATGAGATAGTTTCAAAGAATCACAAGAAGAAAGAATACAGAGGTTGATGAGGAAAAAGAAAAAGAAAAAGAAAAAGAAAAAGAAAAAGAAAAAGAAAAAGAAAAAGAAAAAGAAAAAGAAAAAGAAAAAGAAAAAGAAAAAGAAAAAGAAAAAGAAAAAGAAGAAAAAGACGAAGAAAAATAAGAAAAGAAGAACAAAAACAAAAAAAAACACACAAACAAACAAACAAAAAAGAAAAAAAAAACACAAAAAAGGAAGAAAAAAAAAAAAGACTGGTGCCATGTAGAAATTCACAGCAGGACCCATGAGAGGCAGGATGCTGTAAGAATTACAATGTGATGTGCAAGCTGGGTAGACTCAGTGTGTATTTTTCCAAAAGCTCTTGCATTTCCTAGCCCTTGTGTATGTGAAGAGTAATGGTAGGACACCGCCAGCCTCTTTATTCCTCCTCAGCATCTCCCAGAGGTCACCAAAAGCCAAACTGAACAGTACAAACTATCAATAATTTCAGTGTGTGGCTCCACAGGCTTGTTGCAAAATATCCACCTTAACTTCATGGCCCACAGAGCACAGGTAATAGTTCAGGAGCTGCTGCAGCAGATCTTTCTAGCAAAGCATAGCGCATCTGTATCAGACTGGACCTCTAGCCAAACAGATTATCTCCAAACCCTATTAACTACTGGAACAAGACAGCAATTTGCATCTGCACCAGGGCTTTTTGCTAGTGTAGCTCAGTCAGTCAGGTGCCACCAAGAGATGGGCCAGCAAAGCTTCACAGCAGCCTGAGCCTGGACAGAGTAAATTTCAGTGTGACTTCTGAGTTTTTAAAACACTGAATACCTGAGCTGATCTTCTGCAAGCAGGGCCCAGCTCAGTTTGCTTGCACTCAGAGTTAGCCAGCATGAGAGGCAAAGCTGGATAACTGTCAGTACTGACATATGGCAAAAGTCTTTCCATATTCATCGTACACATTACATCATTTGCACCTCCGTGCACCCCATGGCCACACAGTTGCCATCTGAGCATCCTGTTTTGGAGGTGCTCTACAGACTCCACACAAATCCAGCCAAGGACTGACAGTGGGACTGATGCTCTTGTGCAGTCCCAAAGACCACCTTGGCCAGCTGAGCACTGCATAGCTAATGCATTGCAGCTCAAAAATTGCCTTCAGCTGAAGGGTACATCTTCCCTCAGTCAGTTTCTGAGCAGAGAAAAATCAGCAGAACAGGTCTGGCTCCTGCACTTCTTGGCATGTGGGCAGGTTGAAGGCTGGGCAGGGTTGCAACTAGAAAAAACCTCACACCTCCCGGCTGCCTCCCATAAGCTGTGCAGGGCCACCTGTGGCCCCATTGCTTCTGAGAAGGGAGCTAAGAAAAGCAAGTGTATTGTCAGTAGACTTATACAGTTCATACCACTCTTGGGACATTTTGAGACTCCCTACACCACAAAGAGCTGAAAACCAGGGCTCTGGGGAGGTTTTTTTAAATTTGTTTATTCAAGTCAGGTTGAAGGAAAGGGATGGGGCAGCTGAACTCTCTCCTGTCTGCGTTGGTACCCATCTGGTACCCACCCCGGTTGCTCTTTCCTGGGCTCTTCCACCCCGGACATCCATGCTCAACAGCCAACCCCATCTTGAGTTCCCCTGGGAGCTGCACTGTGTACGAGCTACCTCCTGAACTGAGGAGCGGGAGGAGGCCTCTCGCCCCCTTTCCCAACTTCTCTTTCCCCTGCACATCACAAGGCAGCCCCACCAGCCACTGAGTGCTGCCCGTCCGGCTCTCATCAGCAAGTCTGGTCCATGCTGTGCCTCTGTACCTTCAGGATGTCAGTTTTGTTCTGTTTATATGCTAGCAAAATTACCGTGTCGCTTTGCAAGCAAGTAAAGCTGCTGAATAATCAGTCTGTCCAGCCACACTAACAGAGACTTCAAGTCTAAGAGGTTCCAAACAGGACATTGTTCCCCAGTGCAGGAGCTATTAACTTCTATAAACTGGTGGGTGCTTTTCTCCTACAAAAGTCTTGTCACTTTCAAAAAAATCAGGAAGAACCTGTGTGATGTTTTCAAGCCTCCTCTTTGCCAAAAGTAACTATTAATCTTTCCAGCCCTCATTAGTGGCAAGTTGTGATCAGCCGATGGGCACCAGTATTAGCCCCGCTCCACCCCAGCCACAGCTCTATGTTCATTCCAGCCATTTGCCCTCATGCTTTAAAACAAATAATAGTCCACGGGCTGTGAGAATACCATTATTTTGAGAAACTTTCCTGACGAATGTTTAAGGTCTTCGTGTTGACTAATGAGTAGAACTGGATTCCCTCCCACTCTTTCCAGTTGAGTAGTAATGATTTAAGCAGATCAACTGGTTAACTAAATGTCATTAACACAGATCATACCCTTTACACAAAACAGCACTGATTACAAAGATCAGCTAATAACAAGGTTCATCCAAAGGCAATGAGAAAACATTTCCATCAGTGTCAGTGGGCTCAAAATGAAGTTCAAAGTGAATTGTACTAACGGAGTAAACATGATGAGTGTGATCAATAAACTAAGCCATGCTTTCCTTCATTTGCAACAGAATCTGTTCAACATCCCCACAAATATTAGTGCTCCTCTTCCTTCCCATCCTTCAAAGCATCCACCACACAGCCCCATATGTTAAGCACTGCCACCTGCCGTTGCACAGCACAGGAGAGGACAGGTTGCCCTGACAAACCTACACAAAGCTTATGGCGGAGAGGCAGGAATCCTGTGCGTTCAACTCCTAGCACCTCCTGGGGGCTGCGGGCGGCTGCAGAGGCAGTAGCAAATGCACACTGGTCTCTGGGTCCCTGATAGCAGCAAGGTGCGTGGCTCTTCTGTCTGTGAAGAAATAAGAGCTTGGCATAAAATATTTGCTTCTGTTGCGACTTTAGGCTGCCTTCCATTTGGGTTGAATCTATGTGCTCGGTTTAGGATGAACATGCCAATGGGTCTAGCACAGGGGTGTATTGGCATTTTAGGATTAAAACACACAAAAACAAGGCCACTGGCTTGTGCCTAAATAACATCTTTTGTTTCTCTCTTCCAGTAACTGTGACTGTGGGAGGACAACAACACTTGCTGGGACTTTATGACACTGCAGGACAGGTAAATTACTGCAAAACATGTATAAGTTTCCTTTTCTATGGTTTGTTTATTATTACCATCTAATGGAGCTTGTAGTTCATGCTGTTTGCGGGGGGAGGGGGAGTTTACAAATGTTAACAACCAGTTGTGAGTTGTAGTGGTTGAACTGCTGAGCTTCTCCTTTTTATTTTCTACATAGAGATTTTGTTCTGATTCAGTAACAAAACACACAAATACACTCATCCCTAAGACTGCGTTTTGTCTAAGCAAAAAACTAAAGCCTGAGTAGGCTGTTCAGCCTCCCATATATCCACCTCCTACTGCAAATATGACGTTTCATGTAAAGTCAGTGTTTTCTTACATTTACCACATGGTGGCATTGAAGATACAGAGAATAATTCCCATTTCCAAGATGAGAAAACTAATCTAATACAGCATCAGCCTATCAGTCACCAGCTGTTGACATTTTAAATGATAACCCAGCCAGATTGGCACCCATCTGTGCATCCGTCTCCCAGGACAAGGGTGTTCATTACAGGAGAGTCTGTACCCCATGCTTACTTACATATATAATGCTTTTACTTTTTCTTCCACTGTCCACAGTCTGATACAGTGTGCTTATACTAAAAGTTTGCCGAAGAGCTCTGGTCTATGGGCTGATTTCACCCCCTGGAGAGGAGGAGAGGGTACTTCTCACGGCCTTGCTCTGCCAGTAGAAGGGCAGAAAAGGGTACAGGGAGCAACACATTTTCATGGTGAAATTTCCCTCTCCTACCTCCAGCTGCCAGCAACTGGCAGATTAAGGGACCGCCATCCCCACAGAAACTTTGCAGAAAATCACCTGCCAAGAAGAGAGGGAGCAGGTCCTGTGTCCCTCCCACCCTGGGAGGGCTGGAACCCACATCCACCAGCTCCTCCAGTCAGAGCTGGCACTGGAGGCAGCAGGAGAGGAAAGCAGATTTGGGAGCCTGCTTCAGCCTCTGGGACCCAGCAGCTCTGGATTCTGGGCTTTGCTTTCAGGAGCACTTCTTGGCTGTGCTTTTTTTTTGGCTATAACTGACTGCTATGAAATGCATGAACAATGCAGAAGGGGACCCTCCTGTCTGCAGAAGGCCACTTATTACAGCACATACTTTGCAGCAGTACGCAGAGAGGTCAAAAACCATATCAGGACAGACTGCCACTTCCAGAAAAACCTGCACTCAGCAACACTGGGGCTTTTATGCTTTGGGTTTTGCTTTTTAAAATTTTATTCCTATCACATGTCTGTAGGAAGCAATGGCCACTTCAAAGCTAGCTTGGTGTTACTTAGAGCCACCCCTCCTTTCTATTTACATGGTGCAAACAGATGATCCAAAAGCCAGTCCCAAAATATAACCCAAGTCCTTGTCCCATGTTCAATGCATGTTCAATTCTCTATTCTGTGCTCACAAACACAGAGCCCGGAGCATGTCTGTCGTGCTCCGGCAGCACTGCAAGCCTTTGCAAATGAGACTGGAATTCTCCTTTTGAGAACTTTTCAAGACCGGATAATCTCATTTTCATGATCCAGTTCTCAGTCAGATTTTACCCAGTGCCTTAATATTTCTACTTGTTTTGTAGGGCTGATAGTTCCACCTGCCACACATTTCCTCAGCAACACATCCTCTTATTTGTCCTCCTGAGCCAGAAGAAACACTAAGCCGTCTCTTTGACAAACTTCACCCCTCCATCCATTCCTCCACAATCATTTTGCCATTTTCTGCTTCAAACTAGCCAGAGCACCACCTGCCTCCAAGCACCATGGAGGCTGAGAGGATGATGCTTCCCACATGCTCAAGCTATAACAACAGATCATCTGGGTTGTTTCCTCCCTCCTTCTCCTTGTGCTGTGTGGCTTTCCAAAAGCATTGGTGTGAAGTCATAGCCAAAAATAGCACTTGACATTATGGTGCTATAAAACATATGCTAATGAAAAAACAATTGGAAAATGTACTCCTGCAGCAGGACCCTCTGTCAGCTTGAAGGGAGAGCTGGCAGAGACCCCAGATCTGGGGTATCTGGTTTTCTGCATCCCTGGCACAGATAGTCCTAGGAGAAAAAAAACAGTGGTCTTGTTTCCCCAGGTTGGACTCAGGTGTGGAGTGCTTTAATGGGCTGACATGGCAGGGACCGTATGTGAGATCAGCACAGTAGCAACATTAAAAAAGCAAGTTTTGCTGTACTTTCTGAGCCCAAGCACTGCAAGGCTGCTGGCAATCAGAGAGCAGGGAGGGACCAACACCAGTTGATGCAAATCAAGGGGGCCTTAATTACATAATTATGTGCTATTACATAGGTAGGTAATTCAGCAAGGCCAGGTCTGGTGCTGGCATCTCCATGCCAAACCAGTGGCCAGGCAGGGTAACTGGGAAGCCTTTCACTGCCTAAATAATAGACAGCAAAATCAAACATGAGCCAGGGAAACAAATTAATGATTGGCTACACCCCAACCCCATGGGGACTCACATCACTTCCCAAACACCACACTCACTAGCTGCAGCACCTCTGGATATGCCCCATACCCATGTAAATGTCCAGTCCTTTTTTTTTTACTCTATTTATTTGCTTGACTTCAACAACCAACTGTCTCTGAATGAGAAATTAACCCGACGTGCTGTATCTCATAATGGTCCGTTGCAAGGTCTTATAGCCTTCTCCTAGAGAGCAGGTATGAACAGAGACAGGGTCTTTGTCTGATGTGGTCTGGAGGCTCTTGCCAGCCCGCAAAGACAGGGAAATACGGGAGCTTTTATCGACTCTTACCCATAATGTTTGTGCTTGTGCTTTAACACGTCCGTGCAAGCTTCCATGTGCCCTGACAGATGAGACCTCTGCTATGTGATGCATGGCTGTCCCTCCTTATGGTTTATATAATGCTCTGTGCTGCTAACATGAATCGGGAATACTCCTCCTGAAAAAGGATTTTCTAGGGGTTCTGAAGGAACTAGCAAAATAAAATGAAATGCACACGGCTGTAGCTGTCACTGCCAGGCAGAGAGCTCGTGGCTTTTAGTTTGTAATTTTAATGGTACAGTAAGTTCCAGCCCCTCTAAATATGCACGTCTGAATATTGAAACTGGTTATATTTAGCCAATTTCTTTCCAAAAATCCTAAATCACGATTCCTCGAGGGCTTGCTGCCACCACGTGGGTGTTTTAGGAGGCTGATTTGCAGCAATTAAAGTGAAAACACAGAAACTGCCTTTGCCAAGCAATTAGTATCAGCCCATGTTCACTGTGGCACAATCTTGGAGAAGTGATCAGGTTTGACGTTCTGGGCTAAGATAATGTCCCATAATCAGGCAGGCATCAGGCCAGGCCTCCCTCACCCACAGCATCCACATAAAATGGTTTCAGTAATGCAATTGCTCCTTTGCTCCCATCGCGTTGGCATCCACTTTGCCTCTAGCAACTCATCTGTGGGAGCTAGGTATCATCTCCAGAGTCTCGTATAAATCTCCTCCCAATGACTTGGCTTCTTCGTGACCTCTATCGCTGATGTTCCCACAAATGTCTCTGAGTTTTCTTTCCTGCCATTCCTTGAACGTGGAGAATCCACTCTTTCTTTGACTGATATGTCCAAACACCTCCTCTTGCCATATAAATCCTTCTTCAGATCAATACTTTCTATGATACTGGAAAGACATAAGTCAGCTGACAAATAATCTGGGTTTACCCCAAATACTGTGGCTGTGGGGCTGGGGGTGCTAACTGGGAATTTACGCTTCCTACTGAAGTGGGTTTGGGACAATGAACATTCAGTTCGACAAAACAAAACATTTTGTTTGTGGTTGAGGATGTTTCTTTAAACTTCTTTTTAATGAGATGGAGCTAAATTTGGCCTTATACTTCCTTTCAGAATAAATAATTGAGGGTTGGGTTTTTTTTAGAAAAGGTTGGAGCAGACTGTTTTTACGTAATCTGTTAGTGTTTTTTGGAAACTAGTGTTGATTCAGAAGTAAGCTGGGTCATCTTATCACTGCATACTCAGTGAAAAAAAGACTTCGGAAAGGAGATTTACCAGTCTCAACTCATTACTAAGCCCTCTTATTTGTTGACCCACATACAGCGTTTGCGTGGCAATGTTTTGGTAGTGGGGGGCTACAGGGGTGGCTTCTGTGAGAAGCTGCTAGAAACTTCCCCCATGTCCAACAGAGCCAGTGCCAGCCAGCTCCAAGATGGACCCGCTGCTGGCCAAGGCCGAGCCCATCAGCGATGGTGGCAGCGACTCAGGGGTAACATGTTTAAGAAAGGGCAAAAAAGCCCTGCACAACAGCAACTTCAGCTGGAGAGAGGAGAAATAATATGTGGGTGGAAACACTCTGCAGACACCCAGGTCAGTGAAGAAAGAGGGGAGGAGGTGCTCCAGGCACTGGAGCAGAGATTCCCCTGCAGGCCATGGTGAAGACCATGGTGAGGCAGGCTGTCCCCCGGCAGCCCATGGAGGTTAACGGTGGAGCAGAGATCCACCTGCAGCCCGTGGAGGGCCCCACGCCAGAGGAGGCAGATGCTCCCCAAGGAGGCTGTGACCCCATGGGAAGCTCATGCTGGAGCAGGCTCCTGGCAGGACCTGTGGACACTTGGGATGCAGAGGAGCCCATGCTGGAACAGGTTTTCTGACAGGACTTGTGACACCGTGGGGGACCCACGCTGGAGCAGTCTGTTCCTGAAGGGCTGCAGCACCCCGGGGAAGGGACCCACGCTGGAGCAGTTCAGGAAGAACTGCAGCCCGTGGGAAGGACTCACGTTGGAGCAGTTTGTGGAGGACTGTCTGCTGTGGGAGGGACCCCACGCTGGAGCAGAGGAAGAATGTGAGGAGTCCCCCCCCGGGGAAGAAGGAGTGCCAGAGAATGTGTGATGAACTGACCGCAACCCCCATTCCCTGTCCCCCTGCACCGCTGAGGGGAGAGGAGGTAGAGAAATTGGGAGTGAAGGGGAGCCTGAGAAGAAGGGAGGGGTGAGGGGAAGGTGTTCTAAGATTTAGTTTTTATTTTCTTATTACTTTACTCTGATTTGATTGCTAATAATTAAGCTAATATTCCCAAGTCCACTCTGTTTTGCCTGTGACAGTAATTGGTGAATGATCTCTCCCTGCCCTTATCTTGACCCACGAGGTCTTTTTTTTCCATCTCATTTTCTCCCTGCCCTGTCCTGCTGAGGACAGGAGTGATAGAGTGGTTTGGTGGCACCTGGTGTCCAGCCAAGGTCACCCCACCACAACCCAACCAAAGCAAGACGGAGAAAGACTGAATTAAGACACCATCTAATCTGGGCACACAGTGATACAGTCCTGCATCAGTTTCTCCTGCAGGACAGACAATAGTTGCATTGCTATGCCCCTAATGTGGGTTTTCCTTACCTCAAATAATTGTTCTCAAGTCTGAGCAACAGCACCTGGATATCTTCTTTTTTTTTTCTTTTTCCATTTTCATAGAGTTATTAACTATTTTAGTATCTGCAAAGCAGGACTGCACCGCTTGAAATTTCAGACAGTTACAACCAAAAAAGACCATACTGCAGAGACTTGAGGCTTGCCCAAAGTGCAGAAACTGTGAACTAAAGACCTAGGTCTCAGTCAGGCTTGACAGCAATGTTTTATCATTTCCCACGCCCCACCATTGTGTTCCTTTCCCAAAAATAAGTCTTCAGAACAAGTATATCCACTCTAAAAGCATCTGTTTCATTGTACTGAAATTTTCTAACAGGTTTCATTGAAAAATACCAACCAGGCACAGCTACAGTCACTCTCACTATCAGAAAGAGCCACTCTATCCCTTTTATACAACTTGCAGAACCTTTGCTCACTCTCAACATCTCAAGCTTGAAAACAGACCCACATTCTTCCTTGAAATTCAGCTATCAAATCCAGCTCATGACATGACACAGCTGTGCTTTGAGCTGTTTGAAAATTCATCCTCTTCACAACTAGCACAAAGAGAAGACATCTCTCCTTCCCCAGTCCAGGGCCTGTGGAAATACTAAATCACCTCCAGTGATTTACCCAGCCGCTGCAGGATGGATTTGATCTGCTTTGTGCTTTCAAGTGTCTTCTGCTGACTGACACATTGCTTACCATACATGACTGTGATGGCACCAGGTAGCCCAGAGACCCATGTTTGTTGTATATGGTCATGTCTATAATGCCTGCTAGGGAATAGAAAGTCCATAATATTAAAAGGAAAGCCCTAGAGCTGTGTGTCATCAGCAAATATTAGCTAGCAATGACAGTCAAATAATACTTCCCAGGATGGTAGCATATTGCAGGAGGGCTGAGGCCAGTACACGCAGCCTCAAGGTCAATTTTTATTATACCACCAGAGATGGCTGCTGTTTAGCATTACCCTCTACATGAGCATCACCACAGATAATACACACACAAACAGAATGTGTTAGCACTTTTGGGTAAAGGTGCTGCCAAAAGAGCAGCCCTGGCCCTCGAGATGTGACTCTGCTCAGCAGCTCCCCAGAGGTTATGAGAGCGCATGAGCATGGAGGGAAAGTGTTGAGCAGTTCATCCAGAGCCAACGTGATACCCCCATCTGCAGTTACCTCCCACCCCATAACACACTTGCTGTTTTCCCCCCTGGCAGGAGGACTACAACCAGCTGAGACCCCTGTCCTACCCCAACACGGACGTGTTCCTGATCTGCTTCTCAGTGGTGAACCCCGCCTCATACCACAACGTCCAGGAGGAATGGGTGCCCGAGCTGAAAGTCTGCATGCCCAACGTACCTTATGTCCTCATAGGAACACAGGTAACCGTCCTCCAGGACACCACCGGCCATCGTGGGGGTCTTCAGAGTGAGGGGGCTCCTACTCCTCCCAGGGGTGGCTGGAGGCTGAGCTCTCTGGAAAGGTTTCCTATTATCTTCTTATGTGAAATGCAGCCAGACTTCACCATTGGAGGAAAACTCAGGGACTGGGAATGGAAACCAACATGCAGTTGACCCATCAGGCTAGTCACAACTGGCAAAACTCATCCCATTTTTTATTCAAATGAATATTAATGTAGTATAAAGACATAAATTCCTATAGGGAGAAAAGATTTCTGATAGACCTTTAGTGAGGGGAATAAACTCATCAAAGTCTACAGTCAGAAGCAGAAGCTAAACTTCAAACTAAATTTTAAGAATGGGAATAATTAACCAAATTACTTAGAGACACTGGAAAGATAGCCTCCTTTAACCCTTTTACATCAACATTGAAATTAGTGATCACCATCCTGCTTGTTTTATAGTGGATGTTAGACTAAACGATCAAACCACTGTATTTTGACCTTAAAATCTAAGAATCTGTCAATGAAATAAAAATGCCTTAAATATGGGTTTGCTTCCAAGACACAGAGTGGCTAGAGACTGTGAGAAGTAGGGATATGACTGTCTGGAAAATGTCCGAACACCGGACAGTAACCTAAGCCAAGTTAGAGAAACAGATCAAATTCTGGTCAAAACCGAAATCTTCATGCCATAGGAATGTCCAGTCATTCAAACACTGGCTTTGTTTTCCACACTGAAATAATCTAAACCACCCATTTTAAAATAAAAGTATTACCCTTTGGATAACACACTCTGGATGGGTTTGAAATGCCAGAATGCTTGACTTTGATGTTTTCCATGGAAATAAAAGATTTTGTTTCAAGTCAGTCAGGCTGAGCTGCATCTGTCTGGCCTGTCAGGGTGTTTTTTGCAGGTTCGCAGCAGCCTCCCCTTCCAATGTGGCTCAGGATTCCACCGACATTTTCCAAGATGCATTGTGAGAGCCGTCGAGAACCACAGCTTTACTGTACCTCAGCTATCTGAGCTGTGGCCCTATAACTTGCCAAAGAGAACTAATTCATGTTAAACAGAAAAAAAGAAAAGAAAAAAAAGGGAAAAAAAAGGAAAACACATGTGCAATTCATTTCTGAAGTATCATCTGAGGTGAGGAGGACAGATGCTCTTATGCAAGGACATAACTGAGTTTGTAAAGCTATGAATATCTGTCTCAAGATTTACAGCAAGGCAGTAAGGCAGTACTGAGCAGAGGGTTTGTGTATTTTCTACTAGATTGATCTCCGGGATGATCCCAAAACTTTGGCGCGGCTGCTTTACATGAAGGAGAAACCACTCACCTACGAGCACGGAGTGAAGCTAGCAAAGGAGGTAATAGCATTTCCTGAGGTCCCATGAAATCGATTGGTCACAGCTTTCACTGGGTTTGTTTCATTCAAGGTGAGCTCCTCCAAGGCATGTTGGTTCGTTCCAGCCAGAGATTAAAGCCTCTGTTCAAACAGGCTGGACTCAGACACAGATTGCGGCTCCCGCGCCTGCTGTTCTGCTGCGATACCCAATGGAGCTCTAAGCAAAGCAGCAAGGTACACAGGGCAGCAGGTGGCAAATGGGCAGCAAAACAGATTTTACTGCCTACTTTACCTAAATCAAGTGTTTCTCGTTCAGGCTTCTGCCAGGAGGTATGTGTGGCAAACCCCTCCCTGCAGGCACTTCCTGCCAGACTCATCCCTATCCCTTACAAAAACACAGACAACTTGATCCTCACTTACACATTGCACTTCAAGCAGCAGAGAAAGAGCTCCCAGGGTTTCTGTGCTATTGCACCCTTCTCCTGGGAAGGGAGGGGGATAAAAGCCCTTCCCAAACCCTGAAATGCAGGCATCTAGACCCAGCCTTTTCCACTTATATGATGCAAATGCTATCACAGGCCCTGATCCTCAAAGGCCAGTTTAAGCACCCATTTGCAGAATAAGCTGAATAAGCAACAAGGTTGCTGAATAAACTGAGGCTGCTTTCCCAGGCCACTGTGTGTTTGTGTCATACCAGCAACCTCAGGAGAGTCCCATCTCAGGATGAAGAAGCAGGACACAGGGGTGACAGGTCAGGGGAAAAGAGCCAAGTATATGAAGGGGCTCAGCTGATGACCCAGCATTTCCTTGAAACCCTTCAGTGGCACAAAGGTCAAGCTGCTCATCCAGCTCTCATACACAGGTGCAGCCTCCCTCCCTCTCTGCAGGGAATTACTGCTGCCCGTTAACCCACTGTGGTGGGATACTGGTGTTGATGCTCATCCATGATCCCTCACTGAGGATGACCACCTGAGCTCGTCCCTTAATCCCATAGGCAGCCAGATACAAAACAGAGCAACAACCTGATCCCCTTTCTAAACCTCTGGGCTTCCCTTCGTCACTGGACACATATGTGCGTAGAAGGATGCTGGAACAGGGTCGCTCTGTATCTCCCAACAGCGGGCACTCACATTTTCCCTCTTCTCTCTTAGATTGGAGCACAGTGCTACCTGGAGTGCTCAGCCCTCACGCAGAAAGGCCTTAAGACTGTCTTTGATGAGGCAATCCTGACCATTTTCCACCCCAAGAAGAAGAAGAAGCGTTGTGCAAAGTGCCACAGCTGCTGCACCCTTGTGTGAAGTCACTTGGAAAGAAAAACGAGATGAGTTCAATGAAACCAAGCAGGTTAGAAAGGCTCTGAAGGTCACATGCAACTGAAATGGGGAACATGACCAGAAAGGGGTCCTTCTTTCCCAAATATAGGAGCCCTCCATTCTGTGAAACCTCCAAGCTGTATCATGCTAGGCCAACCCATGTCTATGTGCTTTCCTAATCCTCCAGAGTTGTATGCAGCCTGTTCCCACTACTGCAGACTGCACTGAGCCAACAGAAACCAGGAAGCCTGCTCCTGCTTGACTCTTCACCTTAGGAATAAGGTGAAGGTGGTGTGTAAAAAAAAACAAAGAACTAAAGGTGGTAAAAGAAACAAGAGAAACTCCATTTGTGGCCTTAAGCAAGAATTGATCAAAATTAGGAGTTTGCAGTACTTAGGAATTGAATCTGAACTGACTGAAAGCACATGGAGATCTGTAGAAATCTAATATGTAAGATATACACTATAGGTAGGATGTACTTTTAAATTACATTTCTTTTATAAGACTCGCTAGTTCAGGATATACTTTACTTTGTTCAAACTACATGGAAGCAAAGGTGGAGTGATTCCAGTTCGTTTTCACTTAACATTGGAACTTCACAGCGTCAGTATGTTGCTGCACCCAAGCTATCAAAATGGATCAACATTTACCTCCAGACTTAAGGAATGTTCTTACAACAAAAAAATGCAAATAACTGTGTTTTAACAAGGGAATGTTCAGGCTGAGCCATGTTTCCATAAGCTGGGAAAGGAAGAACAGAGTTGTAGCATCAATGTACTGAAACAAAGAAAATCTGCCACCAAAGATTATTGCCCTAAACATGAAGCAGCGGAGTGGAGCAATCTCTCTTCCAGACTGAGAACATGAATGAGACACATTGCCATGGCAACTGAAAATTTACCTTATAGATCAGCTGGATATCTACATCTCACCCAGCAGATCAAAAGAGCAAAAACCAAAAAGCCAAAGGTCACACTGACTTTAAGTGCTTTAAGGTGATCCAATTGCCTTAAGGTTTTTTTTTAATGGAGTATCTCATGTAAAGAAACTCATCGAAGTGGAGTTGTAAACCTGTCGATTTATTGTAATCTCCCTCCTCCCGTTCATTACTTCTTTCTTTGCTCCTGTTTTCCCACCTTCATTACTGTGAGTGCTGTTTAAGTTGCAGCATGGTTGCAGTCCTTAGCAGTGAACTTTCACACGAGTCACAGATGATGGGCTGCAGCTGATAGCACAGAGAAGGGAAAGGAAGCTGCCTGTTTGCTCTCTTTGCTGTTGAAGAAAGCATGCCTTTTCACTAAAGCCTCTCCAGGGAGCCTGTACTTTTGCACATCACAGCAATACAAATGCTCAGAGGTGAACTCAAAGGGCATCTTGTTACTTGCATCTGCCTTCGGGTACCCTGGCAATGCGATGAGACTGTCTTGTTATGGATTTCATTCCCCAAGCAGAAAATCACAGTGCCAGCAAATATAGATTTCAAGACCTCTGATGTAACTCCTTACAAAAGCAGTGTCAGTAGTCAGCGTTTCCAGGAGTGCTAGGAATAAGCAAGTAACAGCAGTGCACCCTCCCAGCCCAGGGACACATGCCCTGCGCCCCCCACACCCCACGCCAGGGGACTTCCAGCCCACTCCTCTCCAGAAGCACTGTAGCATGGCTGAGTACACACATGCAACCAGAAAAACCCTCGTGATTAGTGCGGAATTATAGATGCGGTGTTACTCAGAGCAATTAGCGGCTTCAGCGGGAGCACAGGAACTGTGCCATTGGTGCAGAGAAGGGGACGAGCATGATGCAGTGCCCCATCCTGCAGTCATTGAGGCTCATGGATCCAAGCTCCTCCTTTGGCACAAATTCTGTTTGCCACAGACACTCATAGAAACCAGATCTGACACCCCAACATATTTCCAGGTAGAAATCAACAGCTCGCTCTGCCAAACATGATAAAATTCAAGACAAATGCCGTGTTACTGTTACCCAGCAGGCTTTCACTCAGCATCTCTTTCCGACTACACACAAGCATGGACGAAAACAGAGTTGTGCTAAATCAAAGACAGACAAAAGAAAGATTTCTTCACTGCTGGCATTCTTTACACATATTTTATATCTGGTTTTATAATGTCCCAGCCATTTCCTTCAAATGGACTGGCCGATAACTCACAGCTCAGAGCGAGGGCAGTGCTGAAGCCTAGTGAAGGAGTACATGTCGTGCAGCAGAGGCTGTGTTGCCAACCCCATACGTAGCAGTGAGTATTCACACAGCTGGGACACTGGCAATCAGCTGAACTATAATGTGTAAAGAGATATTAGGGGACTATGAGGAAAACTAGGAATGGATTAAATAAATAAATATTTAGGTAATATTTGTTGGCCTACAACATGACTAGAAATCCACTGAAACAAAACAAAAAAAAACTTTCAATGGATTTCAGTGAAAATTAGATCTTCACTGTGCTGCCATTTACTTCAGTGGAAATAAAATAGATGATTATTTTGTTTTAGCTCAAGTAGGTTGCTGTAGAGCGCTAGCCTATATACAAGTCTCTGGTTAAAGTAAGTGAAGTCTGTTTTAGCTGAAGCGCAATGCGAACACTCAGGTTGGAGCTGCCAGATATTCTTAGAGCTTCACAAAATACAGAGGAAATAGAAATCCAGACTGACAGCTGAGCTTATCATAAAATAATGAGCACACTGGAAAAGCGCAATACAGCATTCCTGGCATGTATCAGAGAAAGACTCAAATAATCAGATGGTATATTTGTGTGTCACCGAGTATCAGGGGTATCTATTAATACTAATGGGATGGCATCGGACAGGCATATAAAACCAAAAGTCAAATAGGAAGTTGTAGCATTAACATAACTGCAGTGGTTTGAGGAAAATTAACTGAAAAACATGGTGATGTAGAAACCAAAATGCGACTGCCTTAATGCATTAAACTGCAGCACCCTACACAAATCATTGCATAGCAGCGAAAGCAGAAGGAAAAGTATTAATATGCATACAAAAAACCGTTAAGACTAGCAAGGGTTTTATTTGAACTTACAAAACCAAGCACATCAAGTTTGCGAGGCTGTAAAATTTCAAATTTTCCAAGCTGATTGTGACCAAAATTTGACATCTGGGAGCTGCAAGGGAGGGAGGGTGGTCACAATCTGCTGAGAAATGGCCTCTGCTCTCCATTTGTTTTAAAAATAGCCATGGTTAATGCAGGTCCCATAATCGTTATTCTTATGTTAGGTTATGTATACACACTTATCCATGCAATGTGGCACTTAATTAATCAAGGATCTGCCCTGTTACACTATTATTTTGGGGAGGCACTAATAGTACAGGCTTTAGAAAGTGATTGTAGGCAGATGTAAGGAGACTCATTGACTATCTGGCAAGTCATACCTAATACCTTTTCTAAAAGCCAACAGATGGTGTGTGAACAGGCAGCAAATCTTATTTTCAGAAACATCAAAACACCAGACGCAGTGCAAGCACAGGCATAAGGGGCAACGGCTATAAACTTAGAGTTATTTTCAAGCACCATTAGTAACAAGAAAAGAAAATCAATAAAGGATTGCCAAGTGAAAGGAGATGGGGTTTCTCACCCAAGATGAGCTGGAAATCAGACCCCAATTTCACCTTCAAAGGAACATGGTTAGGGGAGTCATAAAGGCTATAAACCATCCCAGGAACCTACTTGACAATGTCCTCTTAATGCAACTGATGTCAAAACCTTTCCTGACAGAGCTGCCTTTGCTAATAGTGTGCTATCATTTCAAAAGCACTCACAACTTACAAGAAATCTGCTAGATCCTGTAAAACCCATCTCCTTTGGCCTCTTCTAAAACCTTAATGTTCTACCAGGAGTTGTTAACCTGAAGTTGTAATTTCAAACAGAGTTCCCAAAGGGTTTTCATGCAAACTCTTGCAAGAAGATATCAGAGGTATGTGATATTAGAGAGATCTCTCAAGACATTATTACATTAAAACAACCTTCAGATGCCTCTGCCCCTCAGAGTGCTGCTATAACACCAGGCCAGTGGAAGTGGGGCAATCCTGTGCTGTATCACCACTTCTAGCATGACCTGA
The DNA here is from genome assembly GCF_949628215.1 of Phalacrocorax aristotelis. Classification (NCBI taxonomy): domain Eukaryota; kingdom Metazoa; phylum Chordata; class Aves; order Suliformes; family Phalacrocoracidae; genus Phalacrocorax; species Phalacrocorax aristotelis. The sequence goes on along the minus strand of NC_134284.1, from coordinate 30,595,833 downwards.
AGGAGGTCCCACAAAGATTTCCACAGTTTGTTCTGTGCCTCCCAGACCTCAGAAAAGTTGAAAACAATGCAGAAAAAAGGCTCCAACCCCATGACGGTCCATCCAGGAGCATTTGTTTAACCAGGTATAAGTCCCATATGCTTGTATCCTCCAGGAGTGGTGGGCAGCAGTTCTCAAGATGAGCTCCCCCCTGGTTCTCCTATGTGCCAAATGCTCACAGACCACCTCTCTCTGCCCTGTGAATATCTCCTGTTACAGTAGTATGTAGCTTATGAAGAGCAACCAACTACAATCTCTTGCCTCACATTGCCTTGAATTAGGCATGATGTGAATCTTTCCCTTGACTCCCACAGGTGCTGGTCCTGTTGCAAATATTCTTCTTGCTGGTTGGAACTGCAGAATTCACTCTGAGTCCAGCATGACAATCAAAACAATCATTTCAGCAGCTCTCATTGGTATTTCTCACCTTTTATCTTTTCTCAAAGCACTGCTTCAGTTCAAAATAAACACAGAATGAAATATAGCATTGCATCTTAATACACAATAAAGTTATTCTAAATATTTTTATTAAGGGGAGGGATTTTGGCAGTCTTCCTCATACTGAAGAGCATCCTACTTCACAAGGAATTGTCTCCAACTTCCTCATGTCTCATTCAATCCCAGTGATACTGCTCATGTAAATGAGGGAGGCTGAACATGGCCATTGGTAACCTGCCCTTGTGGTTAACATATAACAAAATCTCTTCTAGCTGATCTAGTGTTGGTGGCCTGTGTTCCCCAAAAAGCAGTGATTGCCCATTCCTCACCCACAGTACAAATCACCTGGTGTTCCATCATGCTCAGCACCACTATCTGTCTGGTATCTGCCACCTCCAAGGAAGCACGGTAGAGAAGAACAAAGAAATGCGATGGGAAAGGAGATAAGCCCTGGGTGTGTCACTACACAAACCAAGCAGAACTCCCCCAGAAATGATCTTTGCAATGCAACTCTAGGCAAGTGGCTAAAAACCAACCCAAAGGGTGGGAAAATCGCTGTAGCAAACAGAGCAACAGGGAACCAACATTTCACTACCGGTGAATGTCTGTTGACAAGGATGCATGGGCTTCGCTTCCCATCAACAGCAAGCTGTCAGGATCCCATCCAGGATATTGTCCCAAGACTCCAGAGATCCAGCCTGAGAACCCTGTACAGGAGCTTGGAAAAGGTTGCAGAAGTCTTTGTAAACAATTTGTATTGCTGCCTCCCCTCATCACACCCAACCTCATAGACAGCCGTAGAGATACAGTGGCCAATTACACAAATAATATGTGTCTAGCAGGTGTCTTCACCATGCAAGCTCCCATGACCTTACAAAAATGTCTCCTTAATTCAGGCATGAAAGATGCCCTTTTGCTTACATAGCTTGCTTACAGTCCATGACCTTCTGCGTAGGTTTTTTTCCCAAGTGGCCCAGCAAACACCTCTTGATTCACCATACTGAAACTTCATCTGGATTAAAAATGAATTGCAGTGGCATCAATCTGTAGAAAGCCAGGCTTGTTTAAAAGCACATTTGTCTTCTCCACCAAAGCAATCAACATATGCTTATGTTGGCTGAGGGACCATTTGTTCAATAAACAGGTAGAATACAGGAATCTGGCTGCACGTGCCTTTCCCCCTGTATTTTCCTTTTCCCTGAAGTGGATGTGTAATGTGTTTTATCCTATATTAAAAAAAAAAACACGTATCTGGAAATAACAGAACATTTTCTTGGTTCACAACTCTATAGGACTGGAGGAGCATCTGCTGTGACAGGAGGTGAGCATGGAGCGACCTACGTCAGATAACTTCTAGACACATTTGAGCTCTGCATAAAAATGAAAACAAATCTCTACTATTAATGGTTATTTTCCTGCCAGTGAATAAAGACCCTCTGAAAGCAGGAAAAAGCCTCCCACTGATTTCGGTAGTGACTTGTGATCTCAGCCATCTTCACCTATCAAAACAAAACATGAATAGAAATATTTTTGCATTGAAAAGCTGGGACAAAAACACTGATTAGAAGTAATGAATGCAATAGAATAGCACCTACTTCTTCTTTGGGGGAGAGCTGCAAAATCAGGGCCCAAAGCCACAATTAGTCAGTTTGTTCCTAAAACTTAAATATCATTTTAAGATGTTAAGGGGACATCCATAACTAGGATGGAAAAAATCTTAAAATTCTCTTTTCTTGGTTTCAGTTAAAGCTTTCAGAAACATGTAAACAAGAATCTGTTTTTCCTGGGCAGCTTCAGGAACCCCACCCAAACAGCAAAAAGAGTCAGAACCTTATTGTAAGAGGAAAATGAGCTCAAAAACCCATATATCACTGAGTGACAAGCAGAAGTCATATGAACTGTGGTCAATGGTGAAAAACTCTTTAACTTTGAAAATATGTTAACAAAAATAACTTTGAGCATGATTCCCACCTCCTTCCAGAATGTGCAGACCTTAATGTAGTGTTTGCCTGCTGCTTCTAACTATAATTTTAGGGTGGGATTTTCAAAGATGCTGTATGTTGGCTTCATTTCAGTTCTCATGAAGACAATGGAAAATTTCAATGGGATCCACATATGACTAATGTGGAAAGCATTTAAGGGTCTTTATGTTTCTTCCTTTTCTGCCCTTTATTGTGGCTGACCAGGCTTTGAACACAGATACACTGAGCCAGGTCCAAGAACCTTTTATACCTTTTGGCTGCTGGTTATGGACTCCTGAGAGAAGTTAAGCATCTGGAGACTTTGCAGATTTGATCTTTCACTTGAGCTGGGGAGGCTGGATTTGTAACTCCTTGTTTCAATCACTACTGAAGCTGAAGATGAAAATTGTTACATTAAGAGTGTAACATTCAAGACAAATGGGTGTCTTTGCTGAGTTTGACACTGCACTCATTGCTGTCACTTAATTTCATCTCATCCTATTCAGGATGCCAGATTTAATTTTGCATTTGGTGTTGCCAAAGATCAGTTTGAGCTCTCGCTGATATCAACTCTGGTGAAATTTGGCTTTGATCGGAGGTTCATTAATTCAGAGTAAACAGTTGTCAGCAGTCTACAGTTTCCAGATCTTCCAACACAACGGTTATTTGTGCTGATAACATGTAGAAATTTTTGTCTTATGTCTGTCAAAGTAGTTTGGGTGTAAGCCATATCCATCGTATGACTGTCGTAGCGTCTCTCCCAACACTTTTCCCCAAAATAGGCAGCTGCTCTAATTGCATTACAGAACTGGCAGGCACTGAACTGCCTTGTCAGTATAGAGTAAATGAGCCCAAATTTTCCCCAAACTTGTAAATATTAATTCATTAATAAGCAATAACATAAAGCTATGTGAGAGGGGAAAGACACTGGCAAAGTCTTCTTCACTCATGAGCAGAAGTGATCTAAGGTGGTGAGCCCAGGTTGTCAGGTGGGAAATGCTACTGAGCAAGGCATAGCACGGTGTCCATCCTGCCCCAGCCAGGATGGCATGAGCCTGGCGAAAGGGCTCGGAGGTGCCTCCGTGGAGTCACACCAGGATGCCTGGGGCTCAGCAGCACCTTGAGACTGGGAGGGCTTCAAAGAAGGCTGCAGAAAGGAGCAGGGAGATGGACCTGAACTGTCCTCGCGTGCAAGGACAACTGAATCCAGTTTAACCTGTTATGATGTTGATGCACTTGTCAAATACAAGCATTTCACTGCAAAGAGATTCTCTGCTCCCCTGAGTACACAAAGACAAGAAAACTTTCTTTTTGAGTAGTACTTCAGCAATACTTAAAAGTAACAGTGCAGCAAGTTATTCTAATTGAGTTTGTGAAGCAGATGTAATGACCTTAGCAGAAATCAGGACGTAACACGTCATCAGTCAGTACTCAGCAAGTTAAGAAAAAGAGTAATTTATTTTACTGGATGTGAGCAAGTTTTTCTCTCTTAAAAGTTGCTGTGTGCAATATCGCTGCAGTATGGGGCTGGTAAAACCAAAGGATGAGTACTAAAACATTATGTCTGACTTTTGAGTGGTGTGTCTTTTTTCAAAGATTAACCAAATCTTCAGAATTTGTGTCAAAGCAATAAAATTTCAAACCAAGGAAATTCAGTTTTCCAGCAATTATGTTTTGCATAGTTTAAAAATCATGTAAAGAGTATTAGTTTCCTATTTACAGCACATGATTCTGTATTCTTTTGCTTATCCTCTTTTAAACATGTAATTATTGTATATTGTAACTGCACATTAATATCGTCTATTGTACATAGTTTATTTTAACAAAATAAACGTATTACGAAGTATTTTGACAGCATCATTTTGAGAAGGTGTGGCGCTGTGTTTGTTTTCCCAGGTGTCACATATACCTTGTAGGACATTTCAGGTAGGAAAAGCGCACACTAACATACAGGGCTGCTTTTGGACAGTCCTGGAACTGCCTGCACCTTCCAGTGGCGCCTGCAGAAAGTCAAACAGGAGGTGACACTGCAGAGGTTTGCATGTTCCTCTTGGGAAACTGCTGCTTAACCAAACTCTCTGCAGCCTGGAAACATGGAAAGGTAGAAAAGTGGGACCTGCAGGTCTGACAACCTGCTGGAACTCAGCCTTTGGCTCACACTGGTTCCAGGGTATCCTTCAGTGACTGGCCTGGAGATATTTAGTCCTTCATCTTCCACCAATATTAAGGTGGTTGGTTGGTTGCTCTTTCAGATAGAACTTCTTTATTTTAATAAGCATTCTTGGCATTACTGTCTGTGGTCTCCACTATGATATCACAGCATCATAAGAGGATTTTTTCCCTCCCTTGAGTGAATATTTAAAGTGTTTTCAAGAGAAGACAGTGTGCAGCAGCCTAGCAGGCACTGGAGCACTTGATAAAGCAGCTGGGAAAAGCATTAGCCTGAGCTTTAGGAGTTTTGAGGGATGTTTGTTACTCCCTGGCAAACCTAACACATGGATAACAGAACCATCCAGCAAACCCTTAATGTTGGCAAGGAAGATGATGAGCTGTGTAACCTTCGGTCCAGCAGACAGGGCAGGGAGAGTCAGGAGAGAAAATTAAATGCTTAAAGGGCTGAAGAAATTACATGAGGAAAGACAGCCCTTAAGTGCTGGACCGGAATCAAGAATATGACTGGCTCCAGTCTTCCAGGGATTCAGTGCAGAGATGTGGATCTTGTTTAAAAAAATTTAAATTAAAAAAAAAAAATGTTAGTGCCTTTACTACCCAGCTTTTCATTACCACTGGTTTCAAGACCAGAAGCAATTCCATTGACCAGCTAGTCTGGTCTTCAAATTAAGACTATAAATCCCACCATTCCTGAACAATGTCCCTAACACTAACTGAGCTAAAGTAAGTTTCACCGGAGAAAGGCTATTTATGTGTTCCTGCAGCCTGTGAACCTCAGCAGCCTTAACCAGCCCCTGCCTGAGGCACTTACTCACAGAGCAAAGACAAAGGGTGGCAGGGTCTATTCCTAACAAAAAGGCACTGCAGCCCAAATTCCTGGCTGCTATAAATGGATACGTCCCCAGAGGAGCCAGGACAATGCAAGAGAGCCCAGCACGTGGCCTGGAATATGTTTGATTTACCTGCCCCTGGAGTAAGCTGGTATTAGTCACCAGACTCCCCACAGCTAGACTTTGTCTGGGAAGGAGCAGCGTGGAGGACCTGCACATCTGGGGTTAACAACAAGGTGCCGAATGCATGCTCCAGAGCAGAAAGTTCCTAAACTGCTGCATGCGAAAGCTGGGTGTATATAGCTGGGGAAGGATACTGCTATATAGCCCTGACACTTTCACATTTCCCTAAGGATCCATTGCTGGCTACTGTCAGTGGCAGGATATTGGGCGAGACAGCCCCTTGCTCTGACCCAGGGCAGCGGTGCCTATGTTTTCATGCAAGTACAATGAGAGCAGGAGGGAGCTGCCTGTCCCGTCCCCCAAAGAGAAATCCTGTTAGTGCAGGAAACACGAATCCTGGGAGGCTTCCTTCCCCCCCCACTGTAACTCAGGTTTGAGGATGGGGTAAAACATTGATTTCTGGCATGGTCAGTTGGCTGGGCACACCAACCACAGCACAGGAGCAAGGGAAATTGAACCTCAAGACCCAGTGGATTTTTGCAGCTGTCATATAACTGGAAAGTATTGTCAAAAATCAAAGCACTGCAGGACTGCAACTATTGCTGTTCTGGTTAAAAGAGCAACAACAAACCTGAGAAACTGAGCGCTGTGCAGGATACAGGTATGACTCATCACAAGGGACCTTACAGCCTATACACGCCAAAACACACTGGGAAGGGAAAAAAAAAATCAGCTGCATCGTCACTCCCAGTGTCCAAAAGGGAAATTGAGGCACAAAGAAATCCATTGATTTGTCCCTGCTCATCCAACATGTTCATGGCAGAGCCAAGAGCAAAGTACAGTCCCCAGATTGTATAATCAGGCCTTTTCCATATCTGCACCTTCTCCTTTCTGAGCAGGTAGATGCAGTCATCTCCCTTCTTACAGAAAGCCTTTCACTGCAGCAGGCTTTTCCAGCTGTGGCTGCAGAGCTGCAAATGATTCAACACTGAGGCTTTGCTCTCTGCTTTGCAAGTACAATTCTCCCAGGGAAGTCAAATTCCCCTTATACATGTAGAACAAAATTTCTTTCCCTTGTTTTCAGGTAGTGAACATCATGCCAGACTAAATGTGCAGTGGCAAATGACACTTTTAAGAGGTCCGCATTGCAGTCTGTGAGGGTTTTTGTCTGGTGCTGGTGTCCAGGTCAACCAACATGCTACAAAAAAGCAATAGGGGTTTTCATGGCAGAGATAATATGTGAGATGTGTTAGCTTCTGTGACAAACACTACTTGCAAACTTGTACACCAAAGACAGAAGGGCTATTTAACTGCTTTGGACAGGTGGGATAGTGAAATTTAAATTTGTGGCTTTAAGGAACATTAAAATGCCCCCAAGGAGATGAAGAAGGCCTGGGAAGGTGCTTCTCATCCTCTGAAATATGTGAGATATTTTGACTGCCTGCAGATTCTGAGCAGGACATACCATCCCAGCTGCAGCATAAAGGATGTGAAAGCCAAAAGACCTGGTCACAAGTATTAAAATTGGTAGGAATTCAACAGAATAAAGACCTAGTAGTGTAAGAACTTCTGAAAAAAAAGCCCCAGATTTGCAATTACCAGCAGCAGAAATGAAGTTGGCTCCTTGAAACTCACTGTGATATGCCCCACTTGTGGGAACCCAGCTGAGCTGGACAAAGAGGGATGTGCACCAGTCAAGGTTGGTGGGCTCTGGCATTGGCTGTGCTTTTGTCACCCACAGCAAATCCACAGCACCTCCATTCGCTTTTGATCTCCTCCTTAAAAGACCAAATAGAAGTGTTAGCTTGGTTTCAGTCAATACATCCTTCCCACTCTTCCTCTTCCGCCTCCCAGTCTGGCTGCTACTGCATCAGTCAAAACCCTCCTTCACACCCAGGAGTGTTTCCTTCTGAACACTTGCTGAGGTTTCTACTGTTTCACCATTTCTGGGTACAGCCCATATTTCCTGTCGGCTGCAAAGGAAGGAAGTTTGCCACTTTCTAACCCTACTTCTAATCTGGAGATGATAGCACTGCCGGCCTCCGTGAGAGAAATCCAGTGAAGGAAATGACTTCACATCAGCATCAAGGAGATGCTTTGCAGGTGTTCACAGCTCTGCAAAGACTTTTTAGGAGCTTATACATATTCTACATGAGAAACCTCTACACATAAATAAAGAGGGACACAGTGCTTTAAATTGCTTTCATGATACCATTCTGAGGTTTATTAAGGACATAAAATAATTTGCAGGTTTCCCATAATAGTTGTGATGCCAGTTAGAACAATAACAATATCAGATGAATGGTGAGATGCCATTTGAAACAAAACACAAGGACTTTTTAAAAGGCAGTTAACCTCAGCAGCAGCAGAAAGCTGCTCCTGCTGCTGTTTGAGACAGCAGTCTCCATTCAGAATTACAGGAGATAGTGTGATAAAATTGCCTCCTTCCTACTCAACCACAGCGCAGCTTTTACAGTTCTGCAGACAAAAAAAAAAAAAAAAAAAAAGTGACAGCAACTAATAAACTACAGTTTAAATTAAATCTGTCTCAGCAAGGGCAGGACACATGGAGAATTTTCAAGCCTGCATCCCTGGAAATGAAGGCAGCAGCATCCAGAAGACAAGGCACTTAACTGGGGAGAAGGCAGGTGCAGATATTAATCTCAGCAGCAATTCTTTCCTAATGGCTATCTGAGAAGGTGCCTTTGTTTTGTAAGCCCCTGCGAGCCCCTCTCACCTGGCAAATCTTCCCATTTTCATATAATTTCCCATTTCGTTCAGGGGAGAAATGAGGGGTGAACACGAATCCATCCTCCTCCAGGTGGGAACCAGACAACAAAGGTGCTTACGTGGCTGTGGGCACTGGGGAGCTGTAGTGGCAGCTTCCAGGTGTGTCCTAGTTCGTAAATAATGGGCCTGGGGGGGGGGGGTGAACCACCCTTTGGCATGCCCACTTCCTTTCCTGTCCTGGCCTTGTTTCACCCATGTTGGCCACTCCACAGCTTTCCTGTAAGCACGTCTTGCTGCCCCCCAGCTCTGTGTGCATCCTCAGAGGAGCAGGGCTCCATGGGGCTGAGCAGCACAGGGAAACGTGGGAACACCCTTTGTAGCCCTCTCCCACCACCTAGCTCAGGGGCTCACTGAAACCAAACCATGATCGTCATGTTTTGGCTTGGTCCCTCTAACTCTGGAAATTGTCTGGAGAGACTCCTTGGGCTTTGCAAAGTCTCACTGATTTTATACGAAATCAATTCCCCTCCTATCCCTGGCCGAAAGCAGATAGGAAAATAAGGCCTTTTGGCTTTACAGATTTAATGTGTTTCTCTTTTTTTCAAGCAATTGTCTCTTGTAAGGCAAGATTTTTTTCAATAGAATACCTCCAATTAAGCAAATCACTGAAAGCATGTGCTTAACTGTAAAAGTCCACTGATATTAAGCAAAACACCTAATCACAAGCTCAAGTACTTTGCTGAGTCAGGGCTGAGTATGCATTCACTCTAATTTCAAGGTAGCAATTTGGATCCCCGTTTCACTGGACTTAAGGCCTTTTCTTTGACTGTTATTCCTGATAGACCTCAGGGTAAGAACTAACTGGGGCGGGGGCAAGGTGGCGGAAATGTTGGTAATTGCATTTACATTACTGGGAAGGAGCTAAAACCCAAGAAGAACAAAGAGGCCATAACACAGGCTGTAATGCCTTTGTGGCCTGTTTCCACCCCCCAGTGACTGTTTAGTCCATGTGCACTTTGTGCATGAAGAAAGGTCACGCAGTGTGAAAAGCCTGTAAGGAAAGGAAACTGCATCAATTTTTTTTCTTCCCACAGAATTTGCTGTTGGAAGGCTGTGTACTAAATTTCTACAGCTATAATTCTTTGAACAATATGAAGAGAGAGGATTAAGCCTCATCTGCCCAGAAAAGTCAATGATTAGGAACTTTACAGGGTGAGATCAAATTCTGGACTGACTTACACCCTCTGTAATGCTGGAGGCACTAGGGGTATGAAGCCAGAGGAGAATTTGGCCCCTTCTCGCCTAACCTGGGAAAGGAGAGCTCAGGCAGTCTCGCATTCGGTCGTTGCAGTGGAGCAGATGTCACAGTCGCAGCGGATAGCCACCGGGTAGGTGTAGAAGGGATCCACGTCAGGGGCACACTTGGGCAGCTTCACCGTCATCATGTTGGTCTCGTTATAGGTGCAAACGCGGTGGTGAGACTCGATGTAAGGTGGTTCCAGCACCGGCTTCTGTGGGGAAGAAATGCTGGCCTCAGGCAAGAAGCAAGACAAACATCTGGAGTCCCAGTTTCCTCAAGGGGCTTTAGTGTAAATAGGGGAGCCACTTGATCAGGTGGAAGGGACCATGGAAATAATTTTTAGTTACATCCTTCAACACCTGCCTCTTGGAGCCCTGCCATGGAGGGGAGTAGGTATATGTGTGTGTTTCTGTTTGTTTAAAGCATAAAGCTCCGATTAAAGCTGCTGAAGGAAGACAAAAGCCTATCCAAAAAGCTGGTTTTCAGCAGAATACTAGTATTTCGACCAAATAAGCATGTCTGCCAAAAGCAGCTGCTTTCTTCCAAAAGGACTGATTTTCCATCAAAGAAAATGCTTTCTGCTGGAAGCCCTTCCATGTGCATGAGCTGCCTATGATTGGAGGTGCATCCAGGTGCCAAATGGCTGGTTTTTTCCTCAGCCAGACCAGTCTTCCCAGTCAGGCTGCACGTCCCACAAAGCCCAACGGACGTACTCCCTGGGGGATGCAGTCAGCACAGCAGCCAGCATAGAAATCTGCAGTTCCTCACGAGAAAAACAGCTTGGTCAGAGACCTCAGCCATCAGGAGATGATGGGAACCTGAAGGCCTTGAAACCCACATTCGCATGTGGCATCGGGGTGGCATTGCTTGTGCTGAAAAAGGACTTTTTCCTTGACAGGAACACCCATTTTCCAAAGATGCCAAGAAGAGGCAGAGCAAACAGGAAGGGGAGCCCGCTGTAATCCTCTCCCTTGTGCAGGTGGGAAACAGCATAAGGTAACACAGCCAGTAGACATGTTAATATTTTCTTTCTCTCCCCAAGAGCCTGCCCTGGAAACTGAGAATGATGGCATGGAAAAGAGAAGATGCAATATTTCAGCAAGAAGATATCGCCGTTCTGTGATATGCAGATACCTTCCCTCTTACCAATCCCCCCATCCAAGTACATTGTGGTGCTTTCTAGAAGCTGTTGAGCCTACAACAAGATGCATTCAACTTCACTATGTCCCAGTGGTATTGCAGTATGCTGAGAGGTCTGTGCTGCCAGAGGAGCTTGGGAGTAGGGGGAACCAGGTGACAAGAGGTCCCCTGAAGGAACCTTATCCCACCAAGGAAATCTGGCCACCACACAGTGAGAGAGGGCAGTCAGAGCTGGAACACTGAGCCTGGCTCCTCCCCTGCTCACTTATACAGAGCCCTTGTCTTCATGTGGACAAAATCCCTCTGGAGTCACTTGAAGCTTCCCTGAATAGATTAAACTAGGTCTGGGCCCCTGAGCCTCCCAGAAAGGTGAAGTCAGTCAGAAATTTGTTCTCTGAAGTGTGTGTAGATGTACTTATGCTCTTTTGTTCTCCCTCTCTACCTCCCCAAATCATAACTGCTTCATATTTGTACATGGCTGTGACTTAAAACAGGACCAGATTAGAAACAGGCATTATCTTTGGGATTTGTTTTTTGGAACAAAATATATTACCCACCAACTGGGAGCTCCATCTTAATCTCAAAGGAATTTTTTCCAGTAAAGTAATAAAGGCCTCTTCTCCTTTAGTGGTTAAGCTGTAAGAGGCTTTCAAATTGCGTAATAACAGTATTACATAAGTGCTTCATTAATATCATCACATGATGTGCATCTCTCTTTGAAGCCGTGGAAGGCGGGAGGAAACAACTTACAGCAAAGTGCTCCGCTGCCGACAGCAGTGGCGAGGGGGCCGTGGAGCAGGACGCAGCCCTTGGATGTTTCATAGGTAGCTGAAAACTGCTTAATGTTTAGTGTGATTTTTTTGAGGGATTTTCTTAGGGGAGGAGAGCACCACCCAGGGATGTCGGGACCAGCCAGCCACCCTCGGTCCCAGGCGCAGCCTCACCTCCCAGGTCTCACAGCGTCCCCAGCACGCGTCCGTCGTCACCCGCAGCCCCTTGCAGCCGGGTTTCTTGGCCAGGAAGGTGAACTCACGCACAGCACAGCCGACGAAGGTGCGCAGGTCAATGGCAGAGGTCTTGAGTGTGCCGCCACTGCTGGCCAGCAGCAGGAGAAGCAGAGCGCCCAGGATCACGCAGTGGAGCTTCATGCTGAGGCAGAAGGGAGAGAAGCAGAGCATTGGGAGAGCCAGTGCAGTCCAAGAGGAAAGAAGTGCAAGTGCACAGGCTCAGCTCCAGAGCTGGGATGCCACCTTCCTCCCGTCAGACACACTGTTCCCCGTCCTCATTCAGCCCAAGAGAAGATAGGCAGATGTACAAATGAAGGGCCACCTACTCCCAGAAGGGGAAAGTCTTAGTGAAAAGATCTAACAGAAAGCAGTGGCATGCAGACGTTCTCTGCAGAGCAGCGGGGTTTGCCTGGAAGTGAAAAAGCCACCCACCAGTGCCTCAGACCCACTGAGGCACTCCGTATCATATCATATCATATCATATCATATCATATCATATCATATCATATCATATCATATCATATCATATCATATCATATGAGGCATCTCCATATTGCAGGTTCACTTTGCAGCAAATGCCTTCCTACCACCCCAGCTGGGTTGCCCTGAGCTTGCCCCACACCAGCGGGCCTTTAGTGGCTCTCTCAGTGCACACACATGTTGTCAGCTGAAGACCCTGGCAGTACTGGCCCGCAGGGTCAGTCTGAAAGGGCTCCGTCTGTCTGTCATCCACATCTATGAGAGGTGGCAGGTTCCTACTTTGCTGCACAGGGAGGAAGCAGCATGGCTGCAGGTCCATACATTCAGCAGCGTTAGGTCTGTAGGTAACACCCGCATTTTGATGAGAGCACTTAATCCTGGTTTTATCCCACTTATCTTTTAGGATCCAAGTGTCCCCAGATTTGTGCTATAAACTCTGGAGAGAAATCAGCACGTCCCAAAAGTGTTACTGGAGTTGCCATTACTAATACCCTGAGCGCTGGACTTTTGCTAGTCCGCTTCCAGGGATGCAGGCAGAGAGGCAAATGCAACTGTTGGTTGTCTGTCCTGCACACACTGCCCTGAGAGCCAGCTCAGACCCAACCAAGGCTGCTAAGCCAGTAAACAGAGCTGGTTAGATGGAGGGGACATGGCCAAGGTGACCAGAGGAGGCTTGAACTCCTTATACTTTCCAAGCATCCGGCATCGGCCAAGTCCCTCTGATACTTGCTGCCTTTCTATCTCAAACCATCAGTGAAGAAAAAACAGATAAAATTTTCAGAGAGACTGGTTTAAAAAAAAAAAAAAAAAGCTGGAAAGTAGCTGTAAGCCACAACATCCATTCTATACCTCACGTTCTTGCACTGCGTTTAAAAACATATCCACCTAGAAACCCCAGACTTGACATTTAACCTTGAGAAAGAAAGCTACTGTGTAGGGCACACAGACTTGCATGCATTGGGCTGTGTCCTCAGCTGGATAACATTTAAGTTAAATGAGCTCGGCCTGCCTTTTGCCCGACTGATGTTTGAGTCTCTAGGCTCCTGTTAAACCAAATGCTTTAAATTTGCTAAATCAGAGTTTTAGATGAGCACATGAAGTTTGCTACAGTGAACCCTTCATATACGTGGCGATGCATACACTGTAGTCTTACATGTGATTAAATGAGTGTATGTTCACATATAAGCTTCAACAGAGTGAAAAAAAAAAGCTAAAATTCTTTATTTTTAAAAGCAGACATTTGAGAGCAAAAGAGACAAACTTCAGAACAAAATGAAGATTTATTCTTTGCCACTTTAGCAAAACCTGGTGTTTTATTCATGAGCCAGAGCCATGACACAGAGCAAACACAGAAGCACACTCACCTACCTTGTTGGAGTCAGATCTCCTTTTGCAGTTTTAAATTGCAGATGGTGTTTCAGGACGTCAGAGTGAGCAGCAGGAGACCTGCACAGCAATCGTTGTCAGTTTTGCGCTCAGCAGACCTCCCTAGGAGCTGCTACGGGGTTGCTTTATTGCTCAAATTTATAGAAAGGCTTTTGTCAATCAAGGCAAGACAGAGGCAGATCCTTACTTGAACTACCCAAGGCATCAAAGTCATTGACTGTAAAGCAAGCCTCTCCATTCCAACAGCAATTAGCTGAAAGGGTATTTTTTCATAACATCAGCCCTGAAACAAAAAGAGTATCTTGTTGAGTGAAATAATGAGCATGCACTGGGGCAAAATGGGTTTTCTTCCTGTAGTGGAATTTCAGCAACTTTGCAAGGAATCTGGAGGCTGGCTCTGAAATAATGATCACCCCCCTAATTAACAAGCCCTCAGCAAATGCCCTGAAGGGAGACTTTGCAAATATTTGTGAGAACAAAACCCTGTATTTTTATCAACTTCATAAGACCTTTTTTTACCTGATTGCTCTGTACAAGCAAGAGCAAGGGATGGGGGAAGAGGTGTGAGTTTGCAAGAAGAACAAATGTTCTCTTGACGAGCCAGGCAGCTGTCAGACAGGTAAGCAGCACTGTGCAAAGGGAATTTGGAAATCGTGTCCATTGCCTTCGCCATGCAAACACAATTTTCAGCTATTCATAGGGCAGAGAGAAGCCAAGGAACCTTGGTACTATGCAAGTTTGCTGGTCAGTGAGTTCATAAAACATGAGTGGGTGAGAGAAGTGCAGCCATAAGCTCACACAGCGACCTTGGGGAAGTCACCTCCCTTCTCGTACACCACTTGCAGCTGGACAGTGATTCCCCAGCGCTGACTGCTCCAACACCCAGGCACACCCAGAAAGTCACAGTAAGTGTCGGTGATTACAGACCCCTCAGGGTGCTGCTTTTAAATACAGCCACAGCAATACAACCCAGCCCTGAGAACAGAGAACACAGAGAAAACCTTGATTTAAATAAACTCCATCCTACGATGTTTTAGAGAAAACAAACAAAAAAAAAAACCAAACAAAACAAAACAGCATCTGTTGATGTCCAGAAAATGCATCTCTTATCAAACATGAAACAGTGATTACTGCTAGTTTGTAAATTTAACTTCCAAGTATCAAATGTATACTCCAGTGGGTTGTATTCAGGCCTTCTGTAGTATGAGCTACAGAAACCAGCAAATAGACATTCAGGAAATGTAATATTGGAGCATTCAGGACCAAACAAGGTATATTACACAGGTACTTTCCCTTTTTCAGGGTGAATAACCTGTAACTCGGGGTCCTTGTTTTGCTTCCTAGGTCAACAGCCTACATTTGGTGCAGAAGCAGGGCTCGTATTTATGCTAACACCTCCTGGGAACCCACAGAGCACTCGCTGCTCTTCACTATTCAGCTTGGAGCAGCCACTGCTTGGCTGATCTTCTTGCCACGACACGGCCCTGCTATTTCCCCGGTCAGTGAATTACACTGGTTATGTGCACACAAGCTGGCATGTAAAAGGCTGGTTATTCACCCTCAAGATTTGCATTTTCTCTCTAAATTAAGAAATGGCGATTGGAAGAAATGAAAGAGGGAAGCAATTTCCCACAGTCAAGAAAGCCTCACAATAACATCTCAGGACATTTTGCATAACCAAGGCCACTGTCCCCTCTTTAGAGATGACATCGCAGCAAATCTTTACCTAAGCTTACAGGATATGCTGGTGTGTACACCAACACAACCCAATCAGACCATCACCCTAACTGTTCTCGTTTAACCTTTTCCCTCCCCACAGTTACTCCTCTTAACCACGTACTTCTAATGCAGCAGCACAGGAGGTCCCTATCAGGTTTTATGAGCCATACAAAGACTCTGCCCTGGATCCTGCAGCGAGAGGGCTAAGCCTTGCACAGTGACACAGGGAGGCACCCAAGTGCAGGGTCTTCTCAAGCCACGAGTCTCCAGGCATGACACGAGTCCCTCCTTCCAATCTCAGCCTTCAGGCCTTCGCAAATGCCTCCTGAAACACAGAAAAGCAGCAGTCACTAAGTGCTGTTGCCATATTGCCATCATGACAGGGGAAACAACTGCTTCAGAAAATTAATACAATTATCAGAAAACCAAACCAAACAAAAAAAAAACCCTCAAAACCAACCAACAGACAAAGGATATTTTATTGCAAGAGGAAGGGAAGAACAAAGAAGAAAGGAACAGAATTTTTACTAGAAATTTGAAAATCGTCCTAAATGGGGGGGGGCAGATGTTTAAGGTCTTTCCCAGTATTCTCGCCTATTACTATTCACGGTCATGCTGGCAGCAAAGGACTCCAGCTTCAGGTGAAGACCTATCAGGTGCGATGTTGGAGAAGGAATACTGAATGGAGATATTGTAATTGTCTCCATAGATGTGATCACCAGACATGTCCTGGACACCTTTTTCTCCTATTGAAACCAATAGGTAAAAGCAGGAGATTCAAAACCAAATCAGATCACAGGGAGGTGAAGAGGAACAGCCAAAGTCTTGCCACCAATCTAAAAATATCAGCAACTTTCCACAAAAAAAAAAACCAAACTAAAACTTTTTTTGCTATAATTTTCACTGACCAAAAATAAAGCTAGAAAAGAAACCTTTAAAGGCTTTTTTAAAATATACAGTTTAAAAGCTCCTGACTTGCAGAGAAAGCAGGTAAAAGTGAAAAAATTGGTCATAAGTTCCCTTTATTTGATTCTGGAAGTGTGCCAGCAAAATTCAGCCCAAGATTAGAGACAGGTAGAGGAAATACATGCCAGATGGCAGATCAACCAGCTTTGACAGATCCCTCTTCTTCTATGGATTAGAAAAACAGGTGCTGGATTTTCGGTTTGTGTAATTCAGTTTGGATTCGCTGACTTCAGCTAACCAAGATTCTGTTTGCTTGTCTCCATCTGTACAGAATAACCTCATAAAGTAAAATGAAAGACAAATTGCAGACTCTTACTTATTTTCTCTTTTGAAAAATCCTGTCTGTTGATGGGACAGACACTGATTTGTAAAGGTTTGCATCATGTCTCAGGAAAGCATGAGTGCTGGCTTTTTCACAGGCAGATTTTTGTTGGCTTATTGTTTTGTGGGTTTTTATTTAAGTTAATTAATAAATACACCGCCTATAGGCACACTTGGCCTTCAGAAATTTAAAAGCTGCATATTTTTCCTTCCCCAGATCTTCTGAATTTATTTTAAATAAAAGGTGACATATGGACAAAAATTCTAAAGATTAATATGTCCACCATTTACCTGTCTGTTCTCTTTTTGAGACACAGAAGGAGACAGAAACAGATTGACCAGGGGAGCACACCTCATGAGGACTGCGCATCCACTCATCCATTCAGGCTTGTGTGGCTTTTCCTCTGACAGGCAGAACACAGACATCAAGTATGATGTTCAAGGTGTTGGGTTATGAGAGCTAGTAACTTATAGCCCTGCCTGCTCCTCAAGTAAATCTCATTGGCTTTGCACTAAAGCTGCCACGGGAGCCTGCTGCAGCCCTCCGTCATGTGTAACATTAGTGGTTAGAAAGTACTTCTCCTGACACGGCTTTGGACTTCTTGGCAAATCCTGAGAGCCCACCTTGGACTCCCAGTGACCCCAGTTGCTCTTGGTGGGACAGCACCATTCCCAGGCGCATTCCTGGGAGGTTTTGCCAGCAGGGACGATGCTTTGCTCCTGAACTGGCCCCTTACCGACCTGTCACTGGCAGAAGTCCCAATATACAGCCTGTGCACTCAAAAGGCTTTCTGAAAAACAACCTCTCTTGTTCAAAAGACCTCTGGGCTCTCAGCCTAAACCATGGGGGACTCCACAGCTGCAGGAGACCTTGGAGATGCGTAGGCTCTTCGCTGCCTTCTGGATGCAGCCACATGCTGTCTTTCCCTATCTTCTCTCCCATGCACAGAAAACACAGCAACAGTGAAGAGGTACTGTTCACTTCCACACCACATAAAACTCCCAAATTAAAACTACCCAAATTCTTAGCCATCCAGGGAATTTTTAATTCCATCCTTGTCCTTCGATGATGAGCCTCTCAACTTCAAACATGCCCTAATGTATTTTTCCTAGTATTAACCATCTGCAAGGACTATTTATATTTCAGTAAGTCTCAAGATATTCCAGGTACTATGAGCAACCTGTCTGTATCCTGATTAATTCACAACTCAGAAAGAGAGAGAAACAAATAGTGGGGGGGAAAGGTGAGAGCTCACACGCAAGCAAAGCAGTACTGACAGTGATTATGTTAGCATTTTGTGTAGCATTTGGAGTAGGTTAAAAAAAAATTATCAGCACTGTTTTAAAATTTTAAAAAACCCACAGTGTTTTCCAATGATAAATTATTGCTTTTCATATTAGGTGCCAAACTTCTGATTTCAGATTGAAAATACAGAGATTTTTTTTTTCAACCTAGCATTACTGAGTCTGACCCAGATTTCTAGGTCTTTCTAGCAGAAGTAAAATTTCTCACAAAATTTTGTGGAGGAGTGAATAAAATGTTTAAAACATTTCCATGTCAGCTCAGTTCACCCACTTCTTGTGGACATCAATGACATCGCTGAGTTCGGAGATGGAACTGAAAAACAGTTTGTGGAGGTCTTACAAAGAAAGAAATGGAAGAGCGTGTGGAGGGGTGAGGGCCTTGGATAGCTGAGGTAACATTACTGTGCAAACAGAGGTTAGAGGAAGAAGACTGTAGAATTAGGCAAGGAGGTACAGTAAGGAATGGGGAGTTACTGCACTAGAAGTTTGAACTGGAAAGGAGCTGAGATATGCTATGGAATGAGACAGGCCAAGACCAGCCGTGTTGAGTAGCAGGTACTGCAGCGAACCATGCAGGCAGCTGGCGGGCCAAGGAGAGCTGATAGCCGTTCGGGCAAGTGAAGACAGTGACTGGACAGGAGATAATTAATGCCCTGCAGACAAGAGATTGGGAAGGGTGGCGGTAGGTTCGAGAGTAGGAGAGAAGGAGAAATGGAAGAGGACATGAGGTGGTTTGGGTTTGCTGGCCAAGTTCACAGGAGCAGGCATCCAAGAGGGGTTAGGATTCAGGCTAGAACAGAGAGAGTTATAAAACTATCAGGTAGGAGATGAAGCTATGTATGCTAGATGTAATTTGATGAACTTGCTGAAAAAAATTAGCACCAGAATCACTTTTCCTTATACAAGCTACAGTTACATTTTGTCTCAATAGGTTGTTTATTCTTTGCTGGTAGTTCTTAAAGAAAGATAACCTTTATGTCCTGAAAACAGCATTACAAACAAGTACGTTAAGATTCTTTAATGCCTCCCCACAGCTGCTGCATGTTTGTCTTGGAGTGTGTCTTTCTTTCATTTGCTACATTTCTAAAGGATGTGAAGAATTGGTTTGCAAAGGGACAGACAAAGTAGGTTTAACCTTGAGAGGGCCTGGCTGATGCATAAATTAAAATCAAAGGAAGCGAGTAAAGCTCATAGAAATGCCCGGACAGAAATACTGCCAACTCTAAGTACAGAAAGCACAATGCAGCGATCAGGAAATGTATTGTCAGATGGTAATTAGATAAATGTGGACTCTCCCTACTAACAATGGGAGACCAGTCCTGGCTGAAGGTCGCGGGCACGCAAAGCCACTCCTCCTACTTCAGAAGACTTTCTGCTCATTTCGTTTCCTGAGCTTAACACAACACACACTTGTACCGGATGAATGAGCATTGGGACGAGAAGAATGAAGTCAGAAAAAAGGATTTGTTGAGGCTGCTGTGAAACTAAATCACCCCACACTTAGGGGAATGACCCATCTTACGGAAAAGATAATTACTTCTTGCTGCTTGTGGAGGTATCTGTGTAACAAACCGCAGAATGGCCCAATGGACAGGCCTGCAAAATCTACCCAGTAGATTTAAATTGCTATGAAATAGCGCCGCACTGACTGCAGCAATATAGTAGCTGCTCCAGCACAGACACTGCCTTACTAGCATTGCTGTTGCGAGGGAACTCTCAAACACTATTCATCTCCTCCTTTTCCTTCCAGACCTGGAAAATGAGGTCCAGGGGTGAAGCTCAACAGTAAGAAAAAAATGCTCATCCAGTTTGCTTGAGGCACGTCTAACCTGGTGAGATAACACCATTCTGCTGAAAAAGGCCTGTAGCTATGATGGTTTCAATCCACAAGAGATGTACTGAAGGCCCTACAGCCTCTAGAAGAGACGGACCTTCTAAAAATTGACTGTGAGCATCTCTAACATGCAGGTATTGCACCAAAGCCAAGGTAATTCCAATAAAGATAAATCCATAGCAGAACTGAAGGTTTAGTTCAGCTTCTTGATCATAACCTGATTTTATACAATATGGGCAAGCAGTCTGTATTAGAGTTCAGATACATTTACTAAAATTCCTGGTTTGTGTGTTCATAATATATGTGGTACCTCAGAAAAATAACTTCTCAATCCTTAAATTCTGAGCAAAATGTTTTGGAAGAAAGACTGAGAAAGAAGAATGTAAAGGCAAATAGAAAGTTAAGAATCTCCATGGTCAAGAAAAGGACAGCTTTCAACAAAATACACCCTGACCCGGTGGTGCAAGGATAGCCTCAATTTAAAAAAAGAATAATAATAAATTGATACAGCAGACCAGTTTCCCCGATATCTGTCCCAGTCCGAGTAGTGCAAATACTGATGTAGGAGTCATACTCTACAGCATCGGTAAGTTGCACATTGCAAAAATTAAGAGCTGCTTAAGACATTTCTCAAAAATTGACTGCTAGGAAGAATTTACCTGGAACACAGACATTCTTGAGGAGTTCCCTGAAGATTTAGGAGTTATCATATATACAGTGATATCAGGAAAAAGGAAAACCACATGTCTGGAGTGGATGAGGAGGAGAGTAAATGCACAGCCCCAAGTCCAGGCTGTGGAACTCCTCGGTCACAGTCCTTAGGAAAGTAAGGTGACTCCTTTCTTAAGGCTACCACATCTTTGCTCTGAAGTGTATTTGTCAAGCATAGCTCCTAGTAATAAGGATCAAAATAGCACTAATTAGCACTAATTAGGGGAAAAGTGGATTGTTCTCCTCGGTTTGTCAATCTAAATACATTATATGATCAGAACTTGGGAAAAAATGTGGAAAATATATCAATTTAAGACTTTTTTTAAAAAAAAAAAGGCAAAAACAGGGTCTGAAAACAACAGGCACCACGTAAACTTACAATTGACCATGGCTGACAAGCATGCCTTGAAATAATATAAAAATGTGTCTAATTAATGCAAAACTCATCCTCAATACAGAGATGTGCAAACTTTCCAAAAGAACACAGACTTTTGCTTGGCATGAAGTCCTTGAGTAACTCCCTGGTTCCTGCCAAGTTTTGAGCCCTTCTGACATCTACAAGGCAAGGCAATACATGGTTGAGTGTGAAAATAAATGGCACCCTGTATATGACAGCTTCCAAGATTAGCATTCCTGTCTGTTTAACACTTCACCCTGTCTCAGGAGAAGCTCAACCAAGAAAACTGCCTAAGCAACACCTGCAGAACTAGTGCCAAAGGAAGCTATGCAAACAGGCAAACCAACCATTGATACATCATTAAAATGCAGGAGGGGGGAAACATTAACTGATCTTAAACCATTTTTAACAAAAGGGGGTTTCTCTATTATCACTGAGATATGTCATCTGCGCTCCTGTGGATGTGTGTATCAAAACCGACACATGGGTTCCCTGGTGTCTGGTAGGGGTCACAACAGCACTGCAGCTCTTGCTCAGGCGGGCAGTGACATGGACATGGATCCACAATATTCATAATCTCTGAAAAATACTAAGCATTGTAATTCTGTTAAATTTGCTGTGAACAGCCAAGGGGGCTGACAGAAACAAAAAGAATTAAGGTGAATAGACTGATGGACTGATACACAACATACTTTTTTTTAGACAACCTGGACAGAAATTCTATAAGCAACAGAACAGTAGACATAAATGTCTGAGCTGATAGCACTATGTTTCACTTTATATTTTTAAGGATCTGGAATGCAAGCTTTAAACACTGTAACACTTTACTCTTGCACTTTGGTTTTGTCTTTATCAAACCTATACTAAATAACTGACTGCGTATATTGTACACTGCTGATAATGTGCTTCTCAGTTTTCATAGCTGCTTTTGAAAGCGCGTATACCTTTACACCATCCTCAACTGTGGGCACATTTTCTTGCCTGTTAAACTGTTTGTTTATGGTGATAATGCTGACTGCATTCAGCCCAGCATAATTCAAGAATTCAAATCCAACAGAGTTGGCTAAACATCAGTTAGGTTTTGGAGGATTCAAAATCCTTCCCTGGATCAAAATCTTTTTGGAGTAGGATTGACAGTGGGTGAGAACATGGTTCTCTAATTGCACATCAGGTAATTGCCTGGAGATCTGCTCGAGTTCATTGCAAAGTGAAAAAGGTTCTCCAATAAATATAGACGCTATGTAAACTATATGCGACTGACAATAACCAATTTAACTCTAATCACTTCTGCATTCCATAGCTTTCCTCTAATGGTCTTTTGAAGGGACATTTTAGGCTTTTATGACAGACTAATGGGCAATGGCGGCTCCATTAATCCTATCCTCTGGGCTCAGAAGTTGAAGATTCTCAATCAAAACTACAGAAGTTCAAAGATACATTATCTTAATTCATTAATTTCCCTATTGTTTGTGTCCACTGCACTGAAAAAAAGACACCTCGTTTTGACACGCATCGCCACCCGTGCTAGTGTTCTGTTTCCAACATTGCCTTGGTGATGAGTGAAGTTTACAAATTAGACAAAGCTGGAAATGAAGTCTCCTGAAACAAAGCTACTGTCTCGTCCTGCGAATCCTGTTGAATAAACTCACAGAACTATTGAACTAATCAAAAGCCAGCCAGAAAAACAAATATGATGAGACTCCCAAACTCCAGAGAGGCACTTGGCCAAACCAAACCTCGGCACAGCATAGACCCAGACAGTAACAGGCAAGAAGTTTCAGCAGCAGACAGAACCAAATCTTCCAGCCTGAACTCTTTTTACCCTTTGGGGAAATGTGGATCTCAGTCAACACTTTGAGTCCTCGGACTATTTCCAGTTTAAGTTCATCACCCTGTTCCCTCTGATTTTAAAAAGCTCCTCGTGGGCACAGTCATCCCATGTCATGGGACCAGCAGGGCTCACAGACACAGGTCATACAGAAAAACAGGCTCCAGCAGGCCTCTGCAAAACAAACTCCACAACCGTACAGAGACAGCTTAGGTGACCATAGGGTTGCCAGTTTGCTGTTGTCTATCTTGGGTCACCAGCTTGTCAGCAACTGAAGAATTACCAGGGGAGGAAGACAAGAAGAGTGAGAGATGGCAACGCTCCTCCTCCCACCTGCGAGCACCACTGCCACAGCCACAGCCACATCACTCTAACTGTCTCATCGCAATCATGCCCGTGTCCTTTCTGCAGGGGTCTCCATTTTAACTCTGCTGTAACACAGCTGGAGAGAGCCAAGCCTGTTCTTTGTGAAAGAAGAACGTGGAGGCCATGCTGAGAGTGCATATAACACCCCTTTTTTACAACTATCATAAAACAATCCTGAATATCATCTCTTAGTCACAATCCTCCTCAAAACCACTCTTATAAACCAAGCAGACAGCAGGCATACTATTGCATAGCAATCGTTCATGCTGTCACACATGCCATGACCTGTGAAATGCCAACTCCAGCACAGAATGAACAAATGCCCTGCCCATGGAAGTACACTGATACCTACAGGGCTTTCTGAAACACAGCTCTGCCCCAGCGGGGGACAGCTCTCTGCCATCGGGAGCACAAGACTCATTACAACTTATTTACAAATTCTGATATCACAGTAGAAATTATTTCACACTTTAGCTAAAAGTTCAGGTCAGAGCCTATAGTCTTCTGCACATGGATTAATCGATACACATCAACTGAAAGAGTACCACAAATTCAATTTCATGGTGCTATTGCTACACACCTCTGCTTTTCTTCAGGCATGCTTTATGTGCAGCAGTCTTTGTAAGCTGTGTCTACTTTAGTTAGATTAGACAGATAAATCCTGATAAAAACAAAATGCTTTTGTCATTTAAAGACACTTTCAAACCAGAGATTAATTTATAAAGATCCGACAGTCTAACTAGTTTCATACTTCACAGGGCTATATACTGTATTTGATTCTGCCAATGTCTGCTATATCCTCTTATGCTCAAAGGTCAAGTATGTAAATCATGGCCCAGTATGATAATTTCTTGCTTTGCTGGCAGCTGGCATGTGGCAAACAGACGCTGAAGTCCAGCTGTTTAAATCCTCGATCAGCCATTTAAGTTGAAACCCAGCAGTGAAGTGACTAAAAGGTATGTTTACAGAGCAGCATGCCAAACTGTACCCCAGGGATTCCTGCTCAACTTGAAATACTAAAAGACTCTGAACCCCTTCAATATGTAAGGAATACAACATCCAGATGTTGCTTTATAAGGAAAATGCATTACAAATGACTCGTAGATTAAGCTGAAAAGATAATAAAATGTTGGGTTTGACCCTAAACATAAAGCTAGAAAATTAAAGTTAAGGTTTGCCCCTTTAATTAGCATCAGTGGTGACTATAGGAAGGGATCAGATGTCCTGCAGCCTCCAGCTGTACGGAACTGAATTTCTAAACCCACAGCTCTTTAGCGTCACCCAAGAGCAACGCATATTATAGGTCAAATTTACAAGAGTTAGCAATGGCTGAACCTCCACTGGCACGGAAAGGGGAAAACTGGCCTACCCTCCTTTTGGGAAACCCTCCCCTCTAAGACTGGGGAGAAGGCATGGGTCCTAGTACAAACCCAAGGGCCACAGTCCAACAGTTACCGATTTTCCTGCTGTGGGTGATGTTCTCTGCACGGCATGGAGAACTCTGGTGGAACTTAGCAATGTGTCTCTAAAGAGATCAGTGACAGTGACCGCTTCTGTACATCACATTTTCACAGTCTTTTTCAACTGAGAAATCACCTTTTTTTTTTTTTTTAATCCCAGGAGCCACAGTATTGACAGATAGATTAAAACTGGCTAACCTGTTCTTTTCCCCCATTTTGTTTGTTTGATTGCATGTGCAGGACTGTGTCCATGCAAAGGTTTCCCAAACCTCCTTCTAACACATAAGAAACAGGCAGTGACTCCAGGCTGAGCACAAATTTGCCCACTCAGTCTCCCTGCCTTTGGTCAAAGGGCAACTCTGGGATGAGAAGGATTCTCCATGTCACAGGAACACAGGAACTTCAAACCATGGTCCAAGGAATGCTGCTTTGGGGTTTGGTCTTGCTGTCATCATGATCAAGCGAGTTTTATCACTGAAGCCACTGGGCAGTGAATCTTCATACATGCCTAAAGAAGGCTCGTGGCATTTCATTCCAAGATGGTTTTATTCAGAATGTCTCTTTTGCAAAACCTGTTTGGCACATGGGAGTAGGGTATGATGGAGGCACTAAATACAGCTCCCCGGTCCTTCTGTTGCCTTGTCTTCAGCACTGAAGAGAAGGACCCCAACTTCTCTAAACACCACACAGTGGCCAGCTTAAAAGAAGTCACATACAAGGACAGGTAACTTCTCAGGGTGCACTTCCCTCCAAATTCCTATCACATGGCATGACATTTCATTAGGGCTACTGCCGTGGAGGTGTCAGATACACTAACCTTGCATCAGCGAAGTGCTCATCCACACCGAAGAAATTGCTAACCTGTGAGACAAAACTCTAGTGTCCAAGCACCAGAACAGCACGGGCAGTCAGAGCAAGAGATCCAGACTCAGCCTTTGACTGACAGGGCTATGACAACCTTATCCTGATTCACTGGGACAACTGGAGTAAAGAGTTTTCCTGAACATAGACAGATTTGAGATGTTCAAAATGGACTTGTTTTCCTACTTTCTTAAATGTCTGATCATCCTTGAAGGAAGATAAATGTTGGAACAGATTTTGCCTGGTCTTCATTTTCACCTCAGTGTAGCACTCCCAATTAGAAAACTTCATTCCAAACCCACACTTTTCCCCAGTGTCCCTTCTGCTCTGCAGGTGTGGGTCAGAGCAGTGCACTTCACACAAGATACCTTCTTCCATGGCTGACAAAATGTCAGTCCACTTCCATTACAGCGTGCCAAAACAGACAGTATGCACCTTGCTTCTCAGCATCGTACTGATGTTTACTGCAGTCTGTACAAAATACCTCTCCTGTATGGTATTCAATAGACAAAGAAAGTGAAGTTACACGGCTTAATTTCCATTTTTTTCCTCACATCAGAGACTAGGTAAGCAGTTTTTTCTCAAGACAACATGTCTGAGGTAAGTAATAATAATGGAGAGTCTCAGAGGAGAAAAGACAGTATCTTAGTCACACCGGTCATGAGATGACAACTGCACCAGGAAAGGGTCGCTCCCTGCTCTTGAAAGCAAAAAAAATCCTTTCAATTTCCCCAGTAGCAGAATATAATCTTTTGAACAATGCTGCCCTGTACATTACCAGATTTTTTTGTACGCAGACATTGTGTCTAGACAGCCTTAGAAAAACTGACTCTACTTAACATCAAGGGGTTGGGTTTTATTGTATGTGCTGAAGTATTTAACTGTGTGCTCAGGTACTGTTCACAAATAAGGCAGCATAAATTTATTCAATTTTCCCCTGGAGCTGATGGGTCCATCATTGTAAGTCAGGCAAGAAGCAAACCGGGATCACACATTGTCTCTGAAGCTTATATGCCTAAAAGCTTTCTGGAGGTCACCTAGCTAATATACACAAAATAGTAGATTATATTAATAGGATAAATTTACTGCAGGAAGAGGAAATGAGTCCACATCACTCCTGCTAGTACTGACCAGTTTCCCATATAGACACAGCAGATTTGTCCAATCTCCTCACAGATCTTTATTTTACTTTTGGTGACAGCCACAGGACTTCCATCACTGACTCTGGCAGGAACAGAATTAAGTCCTGCACTTTACAGAAGAGCTGTACTTAATCTGTCTCATCATGTTTCCATACTCAGAAGAGGGAAGATCTCCAACATTCAAGCAAGTATGAGTGCACCCAAGGTAAAAATAATATTTTTTTTAAACTTAGCCATGGAGAGAAAAACACTGGTTTTATTTTTGAGTTTAAAACAGCATCCCCTTCTGCAGAGGGGCAAACTTTGTTCCAGACTAACACACACCTTTTGTCTACATATCCTCCCCTTTAAGCATCTGGTTGATTTGGGGTCATTACTGACCTCTTATGTTCAGGCCTTTCACATCCCTCTGTTAGCAGAGCAGAGGATGTCTTTCTTCTAGAAGAGCCAGGTGAGAGGCATGACTTGACCTGTGTTGTGGTTTAACCCCAGTTGGGAACCAAGCACCACACAGCCGCTCGCCCACCCTACCCCGCCTCCCGGTGGGATGGGGGAGAGGACTGGAAGGGCAAAAGGAAGGGAACTTGTGGGTTGAGATAAGAAGACTTTAATAACAGAAATAAAATAGAATATTAATAATATTAATAATGTAATGAAAAGGAAAACAGAAAGAGAAAGGAACAAAACCCAGGACAAAAAAGCGATGCAACCACTCACCACCCACCGACAGATGCCCAGCCAGTCCCTGAGCAGCAGTCACTGCCCCCAGCCAACTCACCCAGCTTATATAAGCTTATCTACTGAGCATGACGTCATACGGTATGGAATATCCCTCAGCCAGTTTGGGTCAGCGGTCGTGGCTGTGCCCCCTCCCAGCTTCTCGTGCACCTCCTCACTGGCAGAGCATGGGAAGCTGAAAAGTCCTTGACTTAGTATAAACACTGCTTTGCAACAACTAAAACATCAGTGTGTCATCACATTATTCTCAGGCTAAATCTAAACCACAGCACTGTACCAGCTACTAGGAAGAAAATTAACTTTATCCCAGTTGAAACCAGGACAACGTGCCAGGGGATCCCACAGAAGGGTGGGTAGTGAGGGTGTGAGCTCTGGAGGGCAGGAGGAGCAGGCTCAAACAAAACAACTGGAGCCTACATGAACTCCATGTCAGAGGTGTGTAGTTTGGGGCTGCAGTGGATTCGGAAAGAAGGAGTAAGGGTTGCCTCCTGAGGGAGAGGGAATAGCTTGGGACAGGATTAAAGACGGTCTCTGATAAGAGGAAGAAAAGGAAAACTGAATGAGAAAGGGCACATGCCAAGTTGGGGCAAGGAGACATCAGGGGGTGTCCAGTCACCAAGATGCTCAGGGAAGTGTGTTGTGGAATGGAACATGTAAGGACTGGGGAGTTCAGGGGGAGTGGGTGAGGGTTACCCCACAGCCCTCTCTCCCCAGGGCAGGGACAAACCATACCCATACAAAGCAGGTATGTCCCCCCTGCATCGCTCACACTCCCATCCCAGTGGCATGGGGATGCCAGAAACCCTTCTCCTCCTCTGACCTGTCCAGTCCTCTTTTTGCAGGGAAAAAGATAACCACCCCCTGCTGTGCAAAGGGATGTCAGACAGTAAGACATTACTTGGAAAATGTATTAGCATGAACAAACTGATGAGGATAATGGATGGGAATGACAGAATGCGAGCACACGGAAAACAATTCAAGGTTACAGTAAAGGAAAATACGTTTCAAAGCTGTGTTTTGGGGACTTCAACCACTGCCAAATCAGGCAGCAACAGAGACAAGCCAGTATGCAAGTAAGGTCACACAATTTTAACTGACTACTAATATTTCCGTAGCAAGCTTGAAATCACTACTCCTAAGCCTTACCTGCATTTTGCACGTCCTGGCTATTTTGAAAAAGATTGTTGTAAGGGAAATGCTTCCCTTTCATCTCATTTTTCTGTTTCTGTTCAATAAAGCACGGAGATATAATGCTTATCCCAGTCTGCCTTGCAACTATCCTACCATAATGCATGAAGGTTGGTCAAACAGTCATCCCGTGAAATCAAGCTTACGCAGAAACGACAGCTTAAGCATTGGAAATTGAGTTGTTATTTATTACTGCAGGATCTGTAATTCGTGCTAACACTCCCTGCTGCAGTAATGATGCAACCAAAACAGAATATCCTACGTCAGTGACTAATTGAAGCCTGATCAAGAGAACATAGCCGTATGACATTAAATGGCTTATTTATAGGTTCTGTTTTCCTAACAATGAATCCAAACATTTACATGTAATTATTAGATTTCAATCCCAATAATAGGTTGGATATTGTTTCATTAAGTTATCTACAGCATACATTTCATTGCCAATGATTTGAAACCGGTTTGGTAATTTAGAATACGAAAACAGAAAGCAGTTTAATGATGGTGGATTTAGCAGGGTGCTCTGGTTTAACCCCAGCTGGTAACTAAGCACCACACAGCCTCTTGCTCACTCCCCCCCAGTGGAAATTAACTCTAAGATGAAAATTAACTCTATCCCAGCCAAAACCATCACACTGGGATATAAATTATGCTTGATTAACAGGTAAGGAAAAAAAGCAAGGGGCGGGGGGCATGTGTCTTAACAGTCTAACTAATTTAGTTAGTCTCTTTTCCTAGGCAGTGAATTCATAAACTAAAGGGTAGACTCTGTGCATTACATACCTGATGCCTGCTGCAAAACAGTGTGCTCCTGCACCTGCATGCTAGGGCCCCTCCCCGGTTTGGTCAAGCCTGAAGCACTTGATATAAACCAGGGATCTGCTGTTGGAATAGCACTTCTCATAATCCAGGCAAGGAGCCTAGTATCCCTTTATGGTAAAGTTTTCTAATGAAATAAATTCTGTGTTATCATGCCACGTGCACCTGACTGCTGGCAGTTTTCTCCTCTCTGCAGCTTCTGTCCCAGTTTTCAACCATGTGTCAGAGGAGTCGATGCCTCAGACTTGGCTCCTGCAAGCCGTACCTACGAAGCTGTGCAGGAGAGACATGGGAAGCCAAGCACGGCTAGTAGTGCTGCTCCTGGAACTGCTAGGCCTTTGTTAGTGAAGTGCACTTGGACTACAAAGAAAGTTACTGACACACATTCATGGCAACAAAACCAGATGAAAATTCAAAGAATAAAGAAGATGAAAAAGCTAAAAGTTGATGGACCAAAATGCTACGGGACAAGCAGCCACCCCCGCTCTCCCAGATTCTGACAAAAACCTACAAACCAGCAAGAAATCCTGCATATGCTTGGCCTGGCTAAACTGTATTAGAAGAATCAAAAAGACTTACACAGCCTGTGAGGATCTGATCTTTGCAGATATTGATCAGAGCTACCCCTAAATTAAGGCATTACATCTAGGAGCTTTGGGGGATAACTGAACATTGATTTCCATGCATAGAGAAGGGCTTGAGGGAGGAGTGCTGAAGGTTGTGCCGTAAGGGGACTCACACGGCCCTTCTCTGGAAGCACAGCTCTTGAAAGCAGCTTCTTTTTTCTCTGTTTTGGCTTCAGTGTTGCACATATTCGAATTTACCACCAGCAGAATTAGCTCTACAGCAAGAGGAAACAGAAATAGGTCGGGTGGGGGAAGAAAAAGGAAAGGAAAAAAAATTATTCACTGGATGATCTTACATTAGGGTGTCAAATCAAAGCCTGTATCTCCTATATCTTTAGCTGCTCTGTTGCATTTATTGCAGAAGCATATCTAAATATTAGAGCAAATTTATAGATTTCAACATTTTCAAAGTACTTTACCACCGAACTCTGAAATATCAAATAGATAGCAATGGGATTTGAAGCACAGGAGTTGGTTTCAAGTGATTCGCGTTGGAAATTTTAGGGGGAGTTAATAGATTGAAGGTCATTATAGAAATAGAATTGCATCTGAAAAAAAACTTCAGCACAGTTTCTGCTAAAGCAGAGCTACATTGTGAAGTCCGGTTAGAACAAGGCTCCACAGGACCTCTCAAAAAAATCCCAGTTCTTTAGCTAACCACATGCAAAAGCGTTTGCTTGGATAAGGCTAAAATACCCACTGGTCCACCGTAACCTTATGACAATTTTGAATAGAACAACAAGTTTTTCTTAAATTCAGTCCATTGCAAGCCTTCGTGCTTCTGTTTGCAGAGCCGGGGGCTGGCATCACTCAGCAGCACGAGGAGGAAGGCGGGCGGCGTGGGGCACCACACTACTGCAGGAAATATTCTTTCCTTTGTATCCCTGAGAGTAATTTCTGTCTGGCCAGAATTGGCGTTTGAAGTCTGGCGCATAATCACTAACCATGACAATTTCTGTCTGAT
Organism: Phalacrocorax aristotelis; assembly: GCF_949628215.1. Classification (NCBI taxonomy): domain Eukaryota; kingdom Metazoa; phylum Chordata; class Aves; order Suliformes; family Phalacrocoracidae; genus Phalacrocorax; species Phalacrocorax aristotelis. Next base: position 30,564,985 of record NC_134284.1, on the reverse strand, counting down.
GAGTGTCATGGACAGCAAATAGCGATAATACCCCTTTGTGATTGTGAAATAGTCTGTGGGCTAATAATTAATTACCACTGTCTGAATTCCACGTTTCCTTGCTCCAGAAATCAAGAGCGTGTTTTGCCAAGTTCCAGTTTACGCTCAGATCTGTCAACTGCAGACTTCAGCCTACTGCCTCCAAGATGCCTGAAATGGAAGACTATATAATGCAGGTGCCCATCTTGGTTTAAGATGGTTAAGTATACAGCGATTTTCCACTTATGTACATTATCTACATAGCCAGAGTAATATCTAGAAAAGCATGGGAGTCAGTGCATGGTCATAGGGACGACAGCTGAGCATAAGCTGTAGTCCTTCTCAGTACATTTTGCAGAATTTAATATTAAAAGATATCCAAAACTGAGCTGGACTGCTTGACCAGTTCACTTGCACAGCTAAACCACGTCCACTTCATCAGAAGGTGAAGATTCAAAAGTGAGCCAAGCGGGCTCAATTCAGAAAAGGTTTGCAGGTAACGTCTGCCTTTCGTTGCTGGCGGTCTGCACACATCCTCGTACAAACGCAACATCTTTCCTTCCGTGCTGTCAGGGCAATTATGCTTCAGCTTCCTCCTGTTTGGGCTGGCAGGTTGGCATACGTATCCTCAGGGCACCGTTCCACTCGCCAGATGCTCTATAAATACCGCCTCTTGGCTTGCTGCTTTCTCTGTCAGTGAAGTGCAGAGGCTTTGTACACAAGCAAAAACTCGTCCCAAGTGGCAACAAAGTAAGAATTTTGAGAACAACATTCCAAAGCTGTATAGAATACACCTGTCTCATTCTCTTTTCAGAAGACCTTCCCAGATTCAGGGACAATGCAAGACAAGTTCCCAGACATTTTCAAGTGTGTGTCAAAGGTATAAGCCACTGCCCCGCAATGCAAAATGGGTATTTCTTTAAATGTATAGCAAGCTTTCCAGCCTTCCTGAGTGACCCCTAACTTCTCACACCTTCAGTGACTGGGGAGGGGGGGAGAAACTACTGAGCCGACAAAATGAATGGCAGGGGGGGACCAAAATAAAAGAAGTAGAAGATAAAGTTTCAGTATGACAATTTTTCATGTGATGGAGACTTCCCACAAAGCTGCAGTCACTACTTGCAGCCGGTCAGCGCACTTTCTTTCAAGGGATTTACTAACAAATTCAGGACAGATGCTTTGGCTTCAGCATTTAATCTTTAAACCCATAGATAGCTCTGAACTCATAATGCAAGACCTTGTATCAGTTTCCAGTTTAATACCCAAGCTACTGCTTTACCGGACATTAAAGCAATAATTGAATACAGACTTGGGAACTGCCTTTACCTGCACACACAACTACTTCTGTAGGCCACGGACTTGCGATCTGGGGCCGAAGCTTAATATAAGATAAACTAGGCACTCTGCTATTATATGAGAAACCAAAACATTCCTGAGAAGACACAGATGAAAAATTAGCAACGCAATTATCATTACCAAAAGTAGGAAACTAATTTAAGTTTTTAATTCCAATCCTTTAAAGGTCGTTTTCTAACTTGCAAGTACTGAAGACAAATCCTACCCCGAAGGCCAACTTACTGCGGGTTCTTTTTTCTTTTTTGACTTTTGGAAACTACTTGCCTTGCAATAAGTAAGTAAAGAGACATGAGGTTGTTAAGTGGTCTGCATATTATCTTACAAGTATTTAAAGAGATTTGTGATAATGAGCTCTTCTAACAAAGGCACGCAAGATCCAACTACTGAAAACTTAAGCTGGAAAAAACAAAAATGGAAAGAATTTTTAAGAATTAAACTACTGGAATAATTCACGTAGGAAACGTATTTTAAAATGAGAAGTAGATGTTTAATGCACCTTGTCTGCAGTTTTATCGCAGCATCCGTATCTACTGTGCTTCTGCTAAAGCCGCTCACCAGCACTGCCCCTTACCAGGCTTTAGCCGTGGTTCTCTCCAGAAGGTGTTTCCCATGTATGCAACCATCTTAAGCCTTTCTCTTCACATCCAAACTGCAAGGCAGAGTAGCACAAGGACTGGAACAGTACAGCGATGCTGTAAAAGAACAAATTCCTTCACCAGCTGCAAAGCGTAAGGCTCAGACAGTTTATAACGAACACTGAGCGGCTCTAACACCTCTTTTCTGCTCTTCACCTCCCTCCCAGGCACGGCTGTGTGCGGTACGAGGAGGCCCACCATCAGGAGAGGACCTTTAAAAAAAATAAACTTATAGTAAATGCTCAGTTTTCATTGACAATTCTGGCAGAAATTTAAGTTACCACCTCATTACCTGGGGTTTTGTTTCCTCAGCCAAGTGCCCTTACGTTTGATACATGTGAACGCTATCTGATTGCTGGGAGTGCGCTGTTGAAAAGGTACATGGAGTTTAGACGGGAGAAGGTGGAAAAAAAAGCCAAGCACCTGGAAAACACTTCATTGCTTCTTTATTTAGATGCACCCACAGTACAGAGCCTCTTGAGCATGTGCAGAAGAGGAAGATTACACATTTATAGCTGGGAGCACCACTGAGTTCGAGTTTCTTTGATACCATTTTTAAGAAAGTAAACTATTTCCAAAGAATGACATTTGAATCCAAGAGCTTAAGACCTGCTTCTACTTTATCCAGAGGTGGAAGGTATTTTTATTATGACTTCGCTGTAGAGTAGAAGACATTTTCAGAGTCTGGTTGGACCAGTCTATATATTTTCATATGCACCTTTTAATATATATAAAAAAATGTTTCATTTTTCCCCCCTACCCACAGATAGTTAGATGCATCTAAGTTTAAAAACAGTAATGGACCAGAGCATTCCTATGGGGAAAAATGAACTTTTGCTGCCCTCTCCTGCTTAAACAATGAAATGCTAAAATATTAAGATCTATGAATCTAATGCTAACCTTGAAACAAAAAGCATGACAGGTCATTCGCTATACTACGATCAGAAATCGGACAACAAGAAATGTATCGGTACTATTTATATTTGAAAACTCCTCATCGTTACATGAGGTTATGAATACAACATATTTACAGTAAGCGATCCAAATAACAAAAACCTGTATTCAGAGAGGTCGTGATTAAAAAAGCGTATGCTCCTGTGGATGGGAAGCAACACTTAGATAAACGTTTTCAATCAAAATTAGTTCCATTCCATTCCCAGATACGGCTTCATAGACCTCAAAACGAAAAAACTGGGCTATACAAAATCTGCTGCACGTACCAACTAGACAAACTAATCCGTGGCTCACTCCAGAGCTGCCGAGGGAGGGGAGCAGGTAAGCCAAAATAAAACAGACACATGTAAATAACATTCTTCCATCTTGCGCATTGCCACCTTTGCCTTGTCTTAGGGCAACTGCTCTGGGGGGGGGGTTATTGTTACACAATTAAGAGAAAAGGCCATTTTTGTTATCCAAGAGAGAACTAAAAGCAAATTATTTCAGTTTTACTTGGAGGAAGAAGAATCCAGTCTTTCCCCGTCCTCACAAAACAACAGAGGTTTTTAAAGCTCCTCATATATTTTCCTTTCCACAGAGTGAGAGCCTGAGGCTGTACTTACACACATATAATGTAAGTACAGCTGCTGCGTTTCTTACTCAAGCAATTCTTGGCTCTAACACCCTCGATTTTTTCCATATATAGGAGGAGATAAAAAAATAAATTAAATCCTTTTATTTATGCTAACAAAACTGAGATTAAATTTACTGTAACCCTGCTAGCAAACGCTCCAATGGCATCAGAATACTTTTATTTAAAGCATTCCAACCTTTGGAAGAGAGACAAAAAACACTCAAAAGCAACGGAAGGAAAACAATAAGGGAGACTTGCAAGATGAAGAAAGCAATGTGTGCTCAATTTAAAGTATAAGAGAGGAACTTCACTTTTACAGCCGTTCTATCCCCATGACCTGATGCAATGCCCTAGTATTGAAAATGCAGCTCTGTCCTTTTAGCAGAGAGCATTCAATCCTTTCTCCTGAAACCAATATGGTACAGGACACGAGCGACCACCCAACAACTGCTGTACGAGCAGTTAATAAAAACATTTACACAAATAAAGGTAGTTTCTGGAACTCAAGAAGCAAATGAAAGCATAATTAAATAGACGCACTGATCACACTCGGGCCCATACGCTGCCTTCTTCTTCGCCTGCAACTCCAGCTGACAGCAATGGGAGCTCTGCAGAGCGGCAGGACATCGCATTTGGATTGCGGCAGTGGATCCAGGGGGTACGGTCGTATCATTGTGGCAAGTGCTTCTTCACGTACATCGCACAGTGCAACCTAGTGTCGTATCAGCCTTTCAGAGTCAAGTGACTAATATCACATCGTCTCATTCACTTTAACGAAACACTCCTTCTCGGAAGTGATAAATCATCTATAAACTTTAGATACTCCCCACTATCCCCACATCAGAGGTAACATCAGAGGTAACAAAATACTGTAACCCATCAGGTTCTCATCAGTTCTGTATGATCAATACCAGAATGTCATGTCAAAAGCAAAAATAGTTATGAACAAACAACACTCACCTAAACTCTAAGTACAGGACAAGGTGCTTTTTCTAATTTCACATCGCTGTGTTTTGCTCCACCAGGTGGAAAGCATGAGTCTTTTTTCCTCCGTTCTATCTCAGTTTTTCACAATTGAACATAGTCTTTAAGCATGAGTTTAAGTCCACCCTCTTGTAAAGCTTGATCATTTCACACAGAAATCGCACTACCAAATATTTTTTGGTAACAGAAATAAAAGACTGTCAAAATCAATGGGCTAAGGGACACGATTTGTTATAAATTTATTTAATCTTCAGTATTTCAGCTTGCACCTTTGCTTCAGCACTTTAAAATAAAATGTTTCAACTATGACAGTAACTGCCTACTTTACATTGCGTCCCAGTCAGTGTTCTTAAAAGAAGCTCATATTAATCCCATTAAACCATGTTGTGTTTGGTGTTGCATATGACTAGTTCCACTTTTTTTTTTCCAGAATTAACAGTGTCAAGTTTTTACAAAATCATTGAGTTTACAACATGTGCGTGTGCAGACCCAGGAGTACAAACTGTGACCTGATAATCCTGAAACAGTCAGTAGTCTAGGAGGGAATTCTTTTTTACCTCTTTTCCGTGCCTGAAAACATGAAAACTTCAAATCCTACTGTATATTTAAATGGTAGGAAGAAAAATATACAAGCCTGTATTTATACTGTATTTCTATCAATGGCAACAGGTCATAAATTCATGTTTGCAACTACCACAAAGACTCATGAACACCAATTCAGTTTTATACTGTAAATACTGCTGGATTGATGGTTTAGGATTATCAATTCACTGTTGTCATATGTCTATAACAGTTCAAAAGCATCCTGGAGAAAAATCCTGAAACACATACCTTTCGGTATATAATAATGCAACTGCATTAGCTAAATATATACTGTACATAAGTCTTATCAGCATTTTACCTACCAAAGATGTAAGATTCCACTTTCAAATACAAAGCAGATAGCCAATAATGTATACTTATAATACAGCCCTCTTCTTTTTGTTTTTGTTTTTTTTTTTCTTTTGTTTTAAACAATTTGGTCACAATGCACCTTTGATATAAAAGCATTTTAAACTTTATTATTAATACTCAGAACATTAGGATTTCCAGAATTTTTTTCAGTAGCATTTGTAGAACCACTTTTGGTAACAAATACAGTAGTTAGGAATGAGCATCCAGATGAGAATGCAGAAGTATATTATCCAGAATCCTTTCCAGCTAAGACCATAGGGCTGGTACTGTGATGAGTAAGAGTACTAGAACCACAAAAACACTATAAGTATGTTTCTTAGAGGCTACATCCTCTTTTGCTGGAACACTTTATAAATACATATTAAAAAGTAAGGCAACAACTCCAAACAGTCCAAACTTCTATTTCAACTGAACTTCCAATTAGATCCATGACCACTGGAGATCAATTTCGTGCTTGCACTGTTTAGCGTTTGTCTTTATTCTTTCAAAATGGTCCAATAAAAACATACTGTAATAATTTAGCAATTAGTATTTCTAAAACAACTCTGGTACACGTGTCCAATGCCATATCGCTAATACTGGTTAGGTACTGAAGTCCACGGTGTTACCGCTGCCCATTTTTAAAGGATTGTGGACACTAATATGGACTTGCAATAAATAGGTGCATGAATCCAAAGCTCCCTTTCCTACTATGTTTATCACCTACTTGTATTTTAACTCCTAATGTTCAAATTAAGGAAGCACCAGAAACAGCCTGGTACTAAAAGAATGCTCACACCAGTAAACAAAACTTTTATTCAGGACCAACATTTTTCACGGCCCTGATCTGAATGGACATTCAACTTATGAAGATGTGCAAAAGGAAAAAAAGTCAAATTACAGTAAAGTTATCCAGAGAAGGAGGATGTTACACAAACTCATAAGGAAATGACAGTCTTTCTTCTCTTTTACTATAAATACACATAACAGTTTAGCAGAAAGACAAGCTAAATTTTAAGATTGTTCACATTTGAAAGTTGTATTACACTCTCTGCTAATGATAAATAAGGAACAGGTCCTGACAATGGAATTTGACATCGCAATTTTCATCAACAGATCTTTGAAGACTGGTTTTAAAGAAGGGTTAAAACAATGATTATGTTTGCAAAGTTCTGAGAAGTCCATCTGCTGTCCAAACTTTGGATTAAAGTCCTTATTTTTTTCCTTTACTTAGAGACAGGTATATACAGTGCTGTTGTAATAATGAAACAAATGTGAAATCTACTGTAAAGTTGCACAATACAGAAAACTGTTGCTCCATCTTCTACTACATAAATGTGTGACTCCACAGGTTAATAATGCTGTTTTGTTTTTTTGTTAAGTTGGAATTATTCCATCACGTCTAAGACCTCTCTTTAATTCCAAATCCTCCAGTTTTTTCCACAGTTCTTCACGCTCCTTCTCTTTCTTCTTCTCACTGACAGATGAAATAAAACAAAGAGTTAGCAGGAGAGATGACTGTACACTATATATGTTAAAAACATGTAGTATATATAGTTGACATTAATTAGCAGCACTATGTTTGTTGAGTATATTATAAAAATTAACATTTCAGGACTAACTTGCATTTGATTATTTTCAAGTTTGTTTACTTAAGGTATTTTTTTAATCTTATAAATAACAGCTACTGTCTAAAACAAGCATTCCCTTACCCTTTTAGAATCACGGTTTATTCTTACATTGACTGGTAGCTTTTGTATAGCTCAAGTTTCATGTAGTTTTCATATAGTTCAAGTTACAAGATGTGTCTTTTGTTCAGTGATTTACTTTTTTTTCCTTACCAAATTCCTACAAGATGATCTATGTAGCATTTGCTTTAACAACAAACTTTAATGGTTGATTTGATAAAATTAAACAGCTAACCTAACATTTGCTTTACCTGCATTATTAGCTTTCTAAATATGCTGCCTCTGCCATAGCTTACTTTAAATAAATCTCCTTGATACTGCAAGGTTCAAAATGCTTTCAATTTCTATTATATCACCTTGTAGGTTCAGATGAAATGGAAATCTAACAATTACAGAGATACAGATTCTCTGCCAGTCACATTAGAATATTCTTGAGAAGTATTTCAGCGGATTAGAAACATTCCTACACATCTTGATTCAGTCCAAATGCCAACATCTGGCTCATTTATTTGAAATTTTAATTTCCCAAGAGTATTTTAAGCATATAAAAAATACAAACAACTTTCAGATAAATCCCTGATGAAAAGTAAAGGGGGAAAAAAAGTGCCCACTATCACTAGAAAGTATATAAAATTAAATCCAAGAACAAGTGAAATAGCCTGACATTTTCAGGCTACTTACCGATACTTATCTTCTAATCATTATGAAATACATGCCTGCTTACCTAAAAGACTGTTAGAGGATGATCACCTCATCCAACCTACCTATTTGACCTGTCATAGTCATTAATATTAAACATATTTCTCCTCAAGCTTTAAGTGCTATCAAAGCTACCCTTTTGAAATGTGGTTTTATTAAGATGCTAAAGATTTTTGGTGAACATTAAGGTAAATATCCCAGTTTACAAATTCAGGTATTTACATGTTTTAAAATAGTAAGCAGTAAACAAAAATGGTGGAATGGTTAGCACCAGCCTTGACAGGAGATACAACATCAGTAGGTTCAAGAAAAATCCTTTGTGCAGTTCAGTCACTAAACCTCACCCATTACCCAGACACAGGACATACTAGTACAGTGTCTGGCCCTGTTAAGAGCAGAGTTCCTCATCTTAAGGGGCAAAGTGCAATTGCATATTTATTTAAGTCACTGAGCTCCCTCAGTTAATGGCTGGATTAGGTGACCAGTCCTAACATTCTCTGCCTTTTCCGCTAAAAAACTGCACAGTGTTGTCTCAGCTGCACCAGCAGATTGAGCCTTATTTACCAACACCTAACTAGCATTCACCTGGCATCTTTGCTCAAATATATACACAAGTGTCTAAAAGTAAAGTACTGTATTAATGAACTAACCTGTTAAGTGTAATTTTTTTTTTGCATGTGTAAAACTTTGTATTTTATAACAACGAAGGAGAATGAAAGGAGAGTGTGACTCTGGTCACACATTTCAAAAAATAAGGCCTCCCAGAGACTTTAGGGTCTCTACTAACCTAACAAGGTCTGACAACATACTGTACCCTTTGCTTTGCTTGGGAAAACCCTGAGGCACAGAAAACACATATGACTTATAGAAAGTTGCAAACTGTTCAGAATTCCTGAAGTTCCCTTGTTTTTTTCACCTGATGCTTTGGATAAGCTGAAACTTTTGAGCAAAGATGCTGCACTGTAATTGGAAAACAAAGATTAAGGAAAATAGGAGAAAATACAAGAATCATTCTACTAGGGTGGAACTAATGATCATATGCGTGGTGTATCTAATGGATCGTGCATGCTGAAAGACTCAGATACAGCAAGACCTCTGAATAAGAAATGAAAGGGTTGAGAGATGCCTCTTTGCTTTAAGAAAACATCTAGCCTAAAAACAGTAGTTTGGAAAATTAAATCTTAGGGTTTTCCCTTATGTCTCTTTCCAAACCTCAATATAACTTTTTTGAAGTCTTTAAGCAAAGTGTTACCCTTAAACCCTTGTTTTTCTTTTATTATTGAAGAACTTGATACATTTAAGTCTTTTTGAATGGGTCAAAAGGAATTTCATGAATAATGTGGATTCCCAAGCAATGCAATGGGTGCTGTATTTCATAAGGGGTAGAGAACAACCTGTACATGATGTTATTTTACATCTTGCAAGGAGAAGGCTAAAGAGCATGCAAGGGATAAAATGAGGCATTGTGTCTATTATGCATGAGATTATGCAATTGCATCTGAGTGTAAGGGAAAAACTAAACAGCAGGCCTTATGCACAGCTGACAAAAAAAGCTTTAAAAAGTTACCGCTGACGATCTGACTTGTAAGTGGCTGTCAGCTCGTCAAACATGGTGCTGTTCATTTCCATAAATGCCTTCAACACATTGTAGACTAAAGCCACAATAGCCCTGTGAAACATTAAAAAAAAAGAAAGAAATGAAGAAAGGAATCCATTAATTTCAGGTGAAATCAAACGTGAAATGAAAGTGTCTTCTCCTACCGGCATTTCTGTGACCATTCTGCTCTTGCAAGTATCATAATGTAAATTCTTTGATTTCAGTGAAACTACTTTTGATTAACATTTAAAGGTGAGAATCAGCTTTCATGTCTCTACTGACTACTTAGATGGAGCAAACCAATACTCTAGGGTAAAAGGTAACAACAGAAAGCTATTACATATAACTACAGACTCTTGCCTCATGCTGTGGAGCAATTCTGAATGGAACTCCAGGGATTTAGATCATCAATGCTGGCAGAAGGAATAGAATTTAAACAGAAAATGGGAGTGATTCATATTTCCTTATGATTTTTCTATGAAGCTGAATATTCAGTGCTTCTATGCAAAATACAAGGCTGTATTTCAGGAGTGATTTCCCTGTGCTCATACATTTCATATTCAGTTTCACTTTGGTACAGCAAAAAACTCTTTTAAAAAAAACTACAAATCTTTCAGATCAGTGCTGCAGTACCTGTGTAAAACTCTGTGTATGTGTGTATACATAGATAAAAAAGAGATGTATACATTTACATATATATAAAAATACATAATATCTATGTATCTCTCTCTCTCTAACCTCTGCCTGCTTTGCTTATTGCTGTTCTTGATCTTACCCAAGGGCCAATACACCACTGCTTATTTGAATTTGAGTTGGTTAATTGGATAAAATATGACAGGCATGATCTGTTCATACCAGAAGAAATTATGTGTAATAATTTCAAAAATGCAAAGGCATTCTGTCCCACAAAGGTTCAAAAAAAGATAGAGTCATTTTATTCTTTCCTACCATCTGACTGGATAACTAACCTAAAATATACTAGAACTTCCAAAGTAAGATGGGTCTGCCAATAGTCTGATTATCCAGGGGTCAAAATTCCCTTCTGGCAGAGCTGAAGATAAAGAAACAACAAAGCAACTGAAAAGGGAGAAGGGAAAAAAAAAAAAATCTAAAAAACTTTCAAAAAACTTTCAAAAAATTTGGAACGGATTCTCAGTCAAGAATCCCGGTTCCTGATCCACTACTATGATTGTCACATTCAGACATAGGGCTGCTTAAGAAACAGCTCTTCAGCCAGGACACAGTGAATCAACGTTACAGGTGCCAGGAACCTTTGGAGCTAACCTATACCGCAGACAAAGTATGTGCCCTTTCCCTCACACCCCTGTCTGTCATACACATCTTTCAATTAACTTTCATTTTTGTTGCCTGCATTTAAAAATATTCTTATACATACAAAAAGCCTTTAAATACCTTCTTTATTTTACATGTATCTTAACCTGGCTTGTGTGTCAAAGGTACAAAATTCCTGCAGGTATGAAAACTCTGTGAACTGGGATACTGGAATATTCTCATTACCAGAAGCATCCCAGTGCATCGTATAAAAGGTTGGGCAGGAGCACAGGCAGGTGGGAGACTGGTAATGAAGAAACCATGCCATTGAAAGTGTCTTTTTGTGACCAGAGTTAGCTACAGAAGCCTTCCAGTAGCATTAGATTCATCATGTAAGCACAAACTTGAGAGTTTGGCTAGGTACAGAACAAAAAGACCAATGTTTGAAAAGATGAAATATTTTACAAATATTTTACAGTAAGGTCATAAAGCAACTGGGACCTGAACATAGCACAGCTTGTTAAAAATAATGGGTTTACTAACTGGTAATCATCTTGACTTAGAAGAACCTTTCAACTATAGTACAGAATACATGGCATCTAACTATATTGGTGTTTTTCATTAAAACACTTTCTACTAGGTCATTGAGTTTAATAATAAAAATCCCAAATTAAAAGGACATCAATATGAAGCAACTGCTCTATTACTGTGCCAGTACCAGAGGTTGTCAGTATCATCCGTGACACAGCCACAAAGCTTCATTAATGCCAAGCAATATTCTTCTAGACAATTTACGATCAGGCTTAAGACGTCAACCAGTTTATAAAAAACTGTGTGGGAGAAATGCTTGATGAGCAACACTTTTTCTTCAATAACAATGTAACTTCTAATTTCTCTTTTTTCTTTCCAACTTGTGAGAAGGCCTATTTTTATCCCATAAGGTACTGATTTTTGTACACATACTAGATAATTAAAAACACTTTGAGACAAGCTCAAGTATAGACTAATTTATACTGGCATTAACAGAGTTGCACCTGCTCATACCAGCTTTGAATACGGATCTCTCCCATTCAGATGTTCTTCAGCAGACATTCCCTCAGTTTATCAGTAGTATGCCAAATGGTAAGATAAAGTGTAATGGCAAAAACTTACGGATTCCAGTGTTCTTTAGAAATCCTATAAAGGCTGGAAAACATGATGGGAAGTATAACATTTGAATTCTCCTCTATCAAACTCATGATGTATTCATTATTCCAATAATACAGCGCTCTTTCAGCCACCTTTGAGTCAAAGGGAAAAAATATTAACAGGAATTCAGATACCTGTAATTTTGTAATTTTCTGAAGGAAAAACAAATCACAGAGAAATTTCACAAAGATTAATTAAGAGGAATCATTAACTTTGGAATTAAAAGTCTACTTCAATCAGTAGCACAACATGCATTAACAGAATGAAGTTTTTATCCTATAATTCAGATCCCACAGCATCCACTCTTTCTTTCCCCTGAGCAATATGTTGTTACTCAGTGAAGACCAGGTGCAGGCACTGCATTAATGCTGCAGCTGTGGAGGGGAAGGGAGAGCAGACAGGACTTCCCATCACCCCTTTCCCTCAACCCTGTGACTGCAATCAGAAGGCAAAGAGCAGTGCCGGGATACCAGAGGAAGGAGACAGGGAAAGGCCCAGTAGCTGGGCTGAATGAGGGAGAGATCTTACATGTGAGGAAGGTGCCAATGATAATAATCACCTTGGGGAGGAGCTGGAGTGGGTAGGAGGGAAAACACTAATATAAATTATGCTAAAAACAAATGTAGTCCAAGGCAGAGCCAAAACCAGCCACATCTGCCTTTGTGCCAGGATAGGTCACCTAACTTAATATGGAGACACAACAGGCCATAAATCCTGTCTCCTCTTCACATATAATTCAATTTAAATCCTGTTCATTCCTCATCTTCCTGTTACACAATGTGAAGAAAACAGGCTATGGGTTCGATCACCTCTAACCAGACATCTCCTTACAGAAGGAAATAAGTAGGAAAACAAGAATGCTGCACAATACTGCACTAAAAAAGGGAGCAAATACATCCTACATGGTATCAGTCCAAAGGGCATACGGTGAGTACCCATCACCTACAGTCAGAAGGGCTCGACGTTTGCTTGGATACAGTTTAAGGCCTTACATGGCTCAGAACGGCAAGTCCTGTGCTGTAACCCCAGATACACCTAACAAGTTAGTCATGGAGCTGAGAACTAAACTTCCACTGCAACATACCCTCTTCAGAAATCTGGAAGACAAGTATTGAAAACCACATAACATAGAGTAATACTTATATTTGGGGGGGTGCTACGTTTGAAATTGAGACTATACGTTCCTATACAAGCAATAACCTCTACCACTGACCTGGAAATGAGGGCTAGAGACACACTTGGCGATTTGTTTAAACAAGGGTTCCTGGATTTTGACAAATTGTGATGGTTCAATTACATCCAAGATTTCCTCCAGCTCTCCTAGGAACATGACCTAAAGACAAGGAAGGAAGAATTGTATATAAAACCTCTGAATCATCTTGATCAGCAAAATGCTGGTAACTCAAATTCTACCACTTCAGGGAGAAATGGAAGCCTCACTAGCTCAGCAAGACCCTCTCTCAAAAAATGTGATCAGTTCTACCTTTAGCAGCTGCTCAGTTCAGTCTCTTAAAAGAAGGAGGATGAGTGTGTGCAAATGCTGTATTTAAAGTAGCCCTTTACAACAAAATTCAGAATTGCACCAGTATATCCATCCTGAAAACCTGGCCTCATGCAGACAAAGGCTTAAAACTAAGGAGAGTCTCTTAATTTTACCTCATTTTTGGAAGCAATATTCAAAACAACGGTTTGCTGTGTGACAAAATCTCATTAGGGAAACTCAGATTTTCATCAAGAGTTTGACATAAATATGCAAATGTATAACTCCATCTTTTAAGTGTTTAGTAGGTAAATGCCAGACAATAAAATACCTTTCACCCTCCCTGGAAAAATACTATCCTCACATCTAAACAATGCCAAATCTAACGGAGTTTTCCAATCTATCCTCAACTATGTTTACTTTCTCCTTTCTAAAACAAGAAGAAATTCTCTGCAGAAGAAACAGTGCAAACAGTGCTTATTTTGTGAATAGAAAGCATGGTTATCACACTCTTCTCTTCATAGTCAAAACAGTCCAAAAAAACCAGAATTCAGGTATGGAAAAATTACCTACAATCACTTACCAAGATTCACCAGAGCATGTGCTATCTACCTGGAAATACCTGAAGTTTCCCTGACTATTGTGTTGTAGAAAAAAATAACTCTTACATTTTGCTAATACCAGCATATCACTTACCTCTTTCTGACTGCAGGTTTTGGGCCAGAATTTCATTAAACCTCTAATGACCTAAATAGGAAGGAGAAAAAAAAGTTAGACTTTTTATTTTTGTCTCACACAGGGTAAGCTGTTTATGATGAGGGGGGGGAAAAAAAGTATGAAAGAAATATTTACTGGTTCTGTGAGTGAGGGGTCTTTCTCCAGAAACTGTACTATGCAATATGCCAGCTGTGAGAAGGTAAAGATTTAAGAAAATTAAGTTAGAACATTTCTATAAAAGGAACCACAAAGGAACAATTTTTTAAAGGAGAGAGACTCAAGGCAAAATGCTATACAACTTTCTCAAATTGCATCCAATTTTAAATTGAGATGCATAGTTTGCACTGTGCAAATCCACTCAGAGTTCAGTTCATAAGAAACAACAGAACACATTACAAGAAAAAATTAGGGTGACAAAGTAGCATATACAATAAAAATCAGAGCAACTTGGAATTCCAAATACAGTCATACAACCAATGTTTTGAAGCTTCTGTTACACTCTGAAACTGCGTCTTTTTACACATTTTATACATCAGCAAAATCATGAAAACTCTTGCAAGACGAGCCAACGCAGCTAAAACCTGGAATAACATATTTAGAAAGCACAGCTTTATCAGCATAAGAAAGACTGCACTACCTGAAATCAGAGAGAAAGGCAATAGGTATCGCTTATCAGAGGAAAAATTACATCATAAAAGCTGAATGTATAAAAAGATATATCAGAGCACAAATGCAATATTAAGAAATCTGTGAGGAAGAATGTTAAAGATTATACAAAAATGTGGGTATTAGTATTCAGAAATTTGCCACGGTGAAGAAAAGCCCTGACAGCACAAGACTAAGGAAACCCACACATCCCGAACAGAGGGAATGGGAAAGGCAAACTTGTGAGAATGAGAAAAGAGCGGAGAGAAAAACCTAAAGAGATAGTTTAACTACTAAACAAAATCCCCAGAATAGCACAGATGTATGTTACACTTTTAATTATCTAATCAGAACAGAAGGCATTTATCATACAAAGCACATTAACTAAAAAATCTATTGCATTTTTTCCACATTTCGAAACCTTCCCCCCGCCTTTTATGCACAATTAAATTTCCAAAGCAACCTTAAAAACATATATCATTCTAACGAAGCAGAAAATAATTTTATAATTTCTACCTGTGCATGGAAGAGTGATAAACTCCTGACAGTATGTAAAGGGATCAGCACCTTCACCAGAAACTGTTTATGCTCTGCCTTAAGAGGTAAAGCAAAACCATTGATAATACTAGAAATTAGAAGAGAAATATCTGTTAGTGTTATCAGCACAGAAAGCATTCTTGAGGTCTGAACAAGCACTTTCTAGATTAAAATAATTTAGCAGTCAGCACCTGTTTACAAATAGCAGGCTCATGCCATTTGTAAACAGGTGCTGACTTTTGTCCTGCTCTATATTAGCAGTGCAGCCCATATCTAGGTAGCAGTTCAGCTCCGACTTAGGAATAATCATATAAACAGCTGCACAAACCTGTTGCCCAAACAGATAAGACCTTGCCTGTGTGGCCTGTAAATTCCTGTAAGCAAGGTGTTCTTGAGTAATTAACTTACCAGAATTAGTTTTACTGAACATATTCACGCTGTTAAGTGTGTTTAAAAAAAATAAATTCTGCAGCGTGTAAGAATGAAGTGCACAAAATTTAACACACACACACACACACAAAATCAACCCAACTCTTCTGGCTGTAACTTGCATCCAGTTATATACTCTTGGCAAAGATGTGACAGAGATTTGCACATTGGCTTAAAGATGAGCATGTGCACACATCTGTTTTCAGAATCAGGGCTTATAGTAATACTTTTTCCAAATCCAACACTATTCTGACGTGTCCAGAAGGGAAGTTTGAGATAGATAATAAATAAAGACTCGTTTACCTTCCTAAAATTTCCAACAGTTCAGCTACGCCATTGAAGTGTTCAGTTTCATAAACAAATCTAAAAAAAAGAAAAGTTAAATATAAGTAATATATCAGTTTCCTAAAATGTTCATAAGCAAAAAGTACCTTCTCCCACAACTCACCGTAGAAAAATATTATTAATCTGTTTTCGGATAAATGCTCTAAGACCCAGAAACTTGCCATAAATTCTGTGCAAGACTGTTTTTAGGTAGTCTCGTTCTCGAGGGTCTTCGCTGTCAAACAGCTCCAACAGCTGTGTTTAAAGGAAAAAGAGAACTGAAATAGTAGACATTTAACAAGTATGACACACAGACTTCTATACACGAGTTAAATTCATGAAAGCACATGCATGTAAGAATGTGATATCCATGTTACCCAAGGTGTAGAAATACAGTATTAAAAAAACCTGTTGTAACGCCAATACAACATCACAAAACTCAGTTTAATTTCTACTTCTGACATAGAACAACTTTGGAAATCTTCAAACAACTAATAAACTTGATTAACTGGCTCCAAAATGCTGCCTGCCTTCTGCCCAAAAATAAATAAAATAAATTCTTACATGCTGTCATATCTACAAAAGACGACAGTTTACCTCTTACCATCCATTCCTTCACTCTGCAGAACTAAAAGATCCTCGTTTGCTCTAATATTCTGTTCCCACAACATTGCGTCAAGGTCAAATTTTTCTAATTGCTTTTCATTTTTATTATGAGCTCTTAAGCCTTTCTAGTGATTTCATGGCCTTCACACTGTGGAAAGACTCAACAGTGAAGTCTATGCCAGCACTGGATCTGCTGTTACAGGACCTCCACCAATTGACACAAATCAAAGCATCAGGGGAATTAATCCTCCAGGCTGAACAAAATGGTAACGTCAATATCCCATACAAAAAACCAACCAAACCAACCAAAACCCCCAAAACAACAACAAAAAACCGGAACACCAACCCCCCAAAAACCCAAACAAAACCCAAAATCAACCAAAAAAAAACCCCTAAGAACAGCAACCCCACCTTTACTAAATAACTCTTAAATAAGATTTTAAAACAGCAAATGTATTATGTGGTACTCAGTCTAAAAAAATGCCATCCAGTATCTTTTATTGCACAAAATATATCCCAAAACACTGACACTGGAAGTTGCCTCTAAGAATTAAGGCATGAAATGAGCAGCAGGAGTATCACCTGCAGACCTTTGTTCTATCTCCCTCGAATGCTCTACCACAAAAGTATGAGCTTCCTCCTACCCCTTCTTCTTCATCTTTTTTGACTCCACAACACTGGCTATTCTGGCAGACATTTGGACTAAGTTAGAAGGTAAACTTTATGTAGAACCAAACCAAACAACCAAAACCAAAACACACCCCACCCCCTACCCCCACTAAATGCACAGAGAATCGGGAAGTTTAAGGTAGTAACTACAAGCAACCAGTATCTCTCTTGCATGAAAAAGAAAGCAACTTCCAACCAGTACCTGTCTTGCAAGAGAAATAAAGACAGTTTGCTAAAGAGGTCTTACAAATGTATAAGGTGCTGTCAGAAATTTATTACAGGAATGGTATAAAACAAAATGATCTTGGATTCACAAACAGATAAATTATAAATACCTATTACAAGTAGGTAAGTCAGTGTATGTATACTCCCTGATCTCCGTTAAACTGGTACACAACTTTGAGGAGATGAAAAAAGAAAAAAAAAAAAACAAAAGACAGGAAAACATGATTAAAGCTGCCTGAGATTTTGCTTTATAACATCCAGGTTTAAGACTGATGTACGTATTCTTCTTCATTGTTTTGGACGCTTCTGTAGCTTGTCATGAGATCCCACTATCTTTTCCTTGCAGTAAGAATCTGTGGTGGGAATTTTATGAGGAAACAATGAGGTTTGTCAGCTGCCCTCCAGAGGTTATAAACACGCTGCTTTTTTCAATTAGTTCTACAGTTAAATAAATAGTCACCTCATCCTTCCCCAAATAGCAAGTTTCACCCAAAGACAGCAAACAGCTGGAAACAGTTATGTTTTCACTTTTCTTACTGGATTGCTTTTAGGAGCAAAATATTTATATTTCCAGTTCTGTTATACAAATCCTTATTCAGCACTGCTGAACTAAGACTCGGTCTCTCATTTAAAAGAAAAAAAAAAAAACAATTATTTGGATATGTCCGATTTGTTACCAGGTTTCAACAAAGAAGTCTTATTTTTAAGCTGCGAGACTTCCATAATTTACTTGATTATTCTGACACTAAACATACATAGAAAAGGGAAATAAATTTTCCAAAATAGCAACCTACATAATACAGACACTTGTGGATATATTTGAAGAGTAAGTCTCTTAGCAACCACTGCCAACCATTTCAGGCTGTCTATAAGCAGCCTTTAGAAATTAACAGTTACACTGTTAAGTACAGCTTTTTATCAAAATCAAAACATACAGCTGAAAGCCAGAGACACATCTATATTCAAAAAACAAAAGCAAAAAGCAAGCAAACAAGATTGAAAACTGCCCATGAAAAAGCTGTATCATTTTTTCATAGAGGCATTCTTACTGCCAAGAAACACTTCATTAAAGCTCCTCAAATTTAAAAAAAAAAATTTAGAGAGAAAGCTGATTTCAAAGACTTGTGCTGTCAGTGTCATGAAACACCAAAAATGCTTAATGTTCCTAAGTCTCAAACCAGTTTCCTATGTAAGTGAACTTTAGTCACAGATTCTTAGCTGTTACTCTAGACACGCAATAAATACAGAAGCGGAAGGACACCCCAGTTCCTACAGGCTAAACACAAACATTTATACACATGGAAATATATCTACCTGCATGTGTATATAAAGCTCAACAGAACTTTTAATAGAAAAATGTTAATTTTAAATTGACAACACTTGAGCATAGCAATATATAAGAATGCATCACCTAACCACGTGGCAAGAACTTACGAGTTCTTAGAATTCTTTTGAACTCTTAATTGTCGTAACATACATTTTCGGATATGTAGGTTGTAGGTTTCAAAATCTCGTATTTCCCTCTTTCAGTAGATACCATTTGTCCATTCAGTAGATTTATTAAAGATTAACAGGACTAAATAAAAAAAAAATTAAAAATCCTTCTTTCAGACCTATTCCCCTGTGCCAAATTGTAACAGGCCTGAATGCCGTGTGTGAGATGCCACCAGTCATGATCAACTTCAGCAGCACATTAACAGGAGCATCAAGGAATTTTTTCACTAGATTTTGAAGCAGAACATAAGCATTCCTTCTAATGCAATCCTGCTATATGTAAAGCAAATAAAATCAGTCTGGAAAAACCTGTCAAGAGTGACTACCGCCCACGCATATTCTTAGATCTCCACTAGGTACTGGGTGATCAGATCGGTGCGCCGCTTTGTTCAAATCAGTATTTAGATGAACAAAAAGGAAACTCCACCACAGAGGTTTGATCCAGATGAAAAATGCTCTTGCATTTAAAAGATGGATAAAATAAAAACTTAAGCATATCCCATCGCTTTTGTAGGGTGAAGAAGGTCTTGTGATATTAGTAAGGAAATTGAAGTCCCTTCTTTGAACCTCTGAATTTAAGGACAGAAATTGCTCTCGTAGCTATGTTTTACAGGTATTCTTCATACGAATAACATGCAACTACAACTAAAGCACTACTTTTATTGCCTGAGCACTAGAGAGAAAAATAAAAGCCCCATGACAAGGGGGTGGGAGAAAGGTTTTCAGAAATGCTGAGTATCTCCCACCACTTCTAGTTTGGCTTTTATTCAAGTTTAGCCCACAAGGAAACTCCCTTTTCTAAGTAGGAATCTTTCTAAATTTCCCTGATCTCAAAAGCAAGCTATAGACAGCACTGAACACTAAGTTCTTCCTGACTTTGCAGTTATACAAAAATGCACAATGGGAACAGAAAACACAAGGCAAACCTATTCCCGAAAGCAGAAAACAGAACCTTTATCTGTGGAGTTTCCTGGTCTATCCCAGAAAACATCTTTCAGCCATCTACGTTCCAGTGTGTGTCAAGGCCTGGACACAAATTCCACAGTAGAAAAGACCAACTACTGTAGTTTCAAGTGAAATAACAAAGCACACAAGAAGCCTAGCTTGTACACAAGGAGGAGGAAGATGAAATGCGGGTAAAATACCTGGCTACCAGCTGACAGAGGCCATCTCTGCCATTTAGCCATAACAATGGCAAGCAAGCTACAAAAACAAAGCTACCCATTATTTGCCAGTGTTGTTTATTATTGGTGCTACTTCTTCTCCCATGCTTTTAACAGAGGTTGAACTTTTTATGGCCTTTTGATTTGCTTCCTCCCCGACCACTATAGCATCGCTGTTTTCACTACTGTGCTGGGAATAGGTTTGTTAATGAACTTCGGTCCCTGCTGCCAGTTCTCCAGCAGAGATAGAAGGGAGAAAAATTCTCCCCTTCCAACACAAATATTTTAACAATATTAAGACATATTAAAACTGACATTTAAGTAGTCTCTTCAGACAGCAGGCTACTTGATAGTAAACCTTTCATTTTTCAACAGTTCTGTTTCAGCTCCCTCTCATAACCAGTAAGTCAAATATTTTGATTAAGGTATCAAAACTGGAGCCAAACCAACTATTGTATATATCTATGGCAACAGAGACTGACATATAAACACACACACACATTTCCCCTACCTCCACAGATTGAAAACTTTTATTGCATATGCTTGTTTAGCCTTTTTCTGTTGCAAAGTTACAACTTCAAATTCTAAACAAAATTTTCTTAAAGAAATTTTTTCAAAAGCAAAATGAAGCCTTAAAGAAAACAGATCAGCTTACCTGCAAAACAAATTTCTGATCTATGTATTTTTTGGCAATGCTGGGCTGAAATTCTTGGCTTTCCAAAAATCGTATGAAAAACTCATATACAAGCTGCAAAAGAAAACAAACAAACACACACCATGGTTTAGTTTATGACTTGCTTACTCTTTATAGTTTTAAGTATTTCCCTAAATTCTTTTGCTAGAAAATAAATATTTTTCCAGAGAGCAAAAGGTTAAGAAGGTTAAAAAAATTTCTCTCCGTTATCAAATTGCTACTGTAGTGTTAGAATTAATTAAGTGGGCTTTTTAAGTTCGTTTTGCTTATTTAACTTCAGTCAAAGACATTTCATCTCCAAGAACAGGCACTGCCATCTTGTAATGGTTGTTACCATCTTGTACAGCTTCCTAGAGTAATTGGAAAGCACATTTAAACTTCCCTCTGAACTGCTGAAGTCACATCAAATACAGACATTACAATTCTGAAAGGGTTGGTGATACAGTTGGAAATACTTAAATTAAATTAGAAACTGCTTAGAGTTGTGTTCTACTACAACTTGAAACACAGAAGAATACAAACCAGAATTTATTTGAAAGTCCTAACTTACTGTAAAGATTAGCCCCAGGGCTGGAGAAAACCTTCTTACTTTCATGCAATTCCATCTCTGCCTAAACTATTCCGTGGGATGGCAACAGACTTTTCATTTAGTGGAGAAAAAGAAGAGTATAAAAACCAGGCCAAAAGGAAGTGGCGTGAAAGAGGGACTGCTGTGGCCTTCTAAGACAGCAACTCTGACCTGTCACTGACCGGATGAGCTACCAGCTAGCAACTCTCTTTGCTCAAACTTTTCAAGAGGAGCAGCCATTGAGAACTTTTTCCTGTCTGACTTCAGCAAGTATGAATGTTAACACTGAAAGAAGAAAGGAAGCTAAAAATTGTATTTTAAAATAATTTTAAACTTTTCTGTGCAAATGCCAATATGCTGCAATACTGCTGCTGGCTGCTTTATTTCAGTGTTCTCTGACTTCTACAAGGAAACAACAGGAAATCAAAGAGGTTGAGGGAAGTTTAGAAATATGACATGGAAAAAGTGGCAGCTTGCATAACTAATATTAAATCATCAGGAAATTAATTTGTCAGGAGTTGATGAAATACTTTGGTGCACTTCTTCCTGACAATGGTAAATCATCCACTGGCTAACAAATTCCATCATTTCCACGTAAATAATGACTTCTAAAACTACAGCACTAGTGTCAATGAACATAAGATAATAGACGTGTATGCCCTATGATGTTTCCAAGCAGGCAGAGCTGTTCAGAGCTGCCTTGAAGCTTTCAACATTCTTATTTTTGTGAATTTTAAATATAAATGAGGGATGAAACACACACTTCAACAGATTCTAAATTTGAGAGCACAAAAGAGTGAAACAAACTGCTCACAGGCAAGGATTGTGCATGCAACTGTCAAGTAAAATCCTCATTTCAAGCCGAGATCAGTCGTGCTCCTTTGCTCACAGAAACTCCCAGACTCCACAAGCTGCTACTCAGGCAAACTTCTATATTTACTCGTGGTGTAAATCATTGTCCTGACTAACACAGGCAGGATCTGCATCTACATTTTCTATAAAGGAATTTACTGCAGTAGCATCAATGATGCTTTCTCCAAAACTAGTTTACATTCTTCGTTCAAAATACCTTGCGTTGACACTTGAGGTACAGAGGAAGGATGATGCACAGCAGTGAGCATGCATCCTGCTACAAACACCTGAAAGCAAACCTTGACCTGGGGAGAGGGAGGAAGACTTAGATAGGGACATAGATTCTCATTCATTTTTCTGATCAGCTGCTAATATCTGTGTACTTTTGTGTGAAAATTAACTACCTGTAGTAAAGCAAACCTGCCTGCAGTATCATCCACACAATGCTCTTGCTGAAGTTGCTCAAACACACTTGTGCATCAAAGCAGTTTGGAAAGCAAAATAATTTTTATATCAATGAAGGAAAACTGGAATAAGAGGGACACCGGCAGTACAATTTTGAAAGAAAGCTTTAACATTTTGCAAGTTTAACAAAGTATTCTCCGGTATGTGCAGATACTGTATTACAGCCATGAACAATATGAATAAATGTTAGTGTCTCACACACTGGTTCTGATTCATGGGACAAAAAAAAGCTGAGAAAATTATCACACCGATTAAGCAATTATAAGCATTTCTTCTGAGATAAATGATCAAAAACCTGTAAATGTGGCCATGATGCCTCCAAGGTGGGCTCATCTTCTTCTGGATCAAATTCATTGCTGTCACTAGGTGGGAGAGTTCTGAAGATATTGCAAGATACCTGAAAAGTGAAAGAAAGAATAATGAGATCTGTTTTTCAAATAGGTACTAGATTTCAGGGCTCCGTATGTCCATACCTACTCTATCTGTCCTCTGTCACATAAGCAGCATTTTTTTGCCTGCTGTCTGACAAAGTTCTTTAGCAACAGTACAGGTCTAAGGAACCTGTCACTTTACAAACCTGCCACCAGCCTTGCCTTTCCTTCCTCCAGGTCTTTTTGTATCTTCTTACCACTGATATCCAGCATTACCCAAGACTGCCACCATTTCTGTCCACCACATTTCAGATGAGCCCACCAACATCTAATTCCCATTACTGCTGGGCATCAAGGGGCTGAGAGCCGTGACTGTTTAGGAGTTGCAGGAAATGCAATCAACATGCATTTTACAAGCGTTTTTATACACCACTTGGTTATTTTCCTTTGCACAGGGAAAACATTAATGGTATCTGTTAAGGTCCTGTCTGTCAGCACTGGTTAAGAACTGCCAGTGCTATTCACACATTATATGCCTGGACACCTCATGCCAAGTACAGAACTTGGTACTAAATGAAGCAACAAACAGCATTTGCTCGTCACTTAGCCTACATTTTATTTCATGGTTAGTTTGCTTCGCTTAATCTTATTTAGAGATATTTTGCTGAGACTGCTTGGCTTTGTGAGGTTCATGCTATCAGCAAAGACTGAACGAGAGTGCTTCCCTGGGTTAATTATAGTGCTGACCGGAGTATACAGCTTATTATGCAGCAAATCTGATAACTGCAAACATGCTGTAAGGCCTTTTCTGCACTTTGAAGGTGATGGGTCGCCTTTGCACTCTGCTACTGTGTTTGACCCATCTCTAAATTGGTTAATCAAACAGTAGGAAAAGCAGCATGTTATCTCCTAATCCTGTCTATACATGACCCCTTCATAGTAGTTCAGACAAACTAAGCTATTTAAGAAACAAAACTAGTATGTTCTTCAACATTCTTATTTATTTTTCCAGCCCATGTACTTATTTTTCCATTTACTTGTGTAAATGTTTTAAAGTTAGGCTGTAAGGCATATTTTCAATATGTTGGCAACTTAAGGGGACTTTAAAGACAAGAGTTTAAAAACAATCCAAATACTGATAAAACCAGATTGATACAGAGTGAAGTTTTAGAATTTGCAAGATAATCAGAACAGATTCAGCTACTGCTTAAACAGAAAGATGAAACAACAGAAAACTGTAGGAAAGCACATGTGGTGCATACCCATGTGGAACATTCACTGAACGCAAGGGTAAGACAAAAGCAAAATAAGGAAGTTGAAACTGTGAGCATAGAAAAAACAGACGTCACATGGGTTTCTGCTTGGACTTTTTTCTTCTTGCCACAAGAGGGTGTATTTCACTACAGTTACACTTCTCCAGAAACCTTCACTGTATATGTAAATCTCATGTTTTTAAGCCGCATAGCTTTCAAGCTTAACAGACGCAGCACTTAATATAGCCTGTGCTGAAAGATACTGAACTCTGCTTGCCCTATGTGCATACCTGCCAAGTGATTGCTAGCATTCATTAGCAGATATTCTTTTTCTCCCTTCTCTATGCTCTTCCCCTGACTCAATCACTTCTCTCAAGAGATCCTCCATGAGAAGTCTTTTCTAGTCTCATGAGGAGAAGTCAAATAATTATTCCAGGAATACACACATGTTATAGTTTGTCTTTCCTCAAGGATTCCTGAGGCTCCTTCTTCTATTATGCCTGATATGAAAAAGCAGGGAAAGGAAGAAAGTGATCAGAATTAGCAGGACAGGGCTATTTCTGTGTTAAAGCACAGGGAAAAAGAGGGTAGACAGCCCAAAGGATTCCCAAGTAAAAAGGGGGAAATGTACCTATTGGTGCCTTGGATCCAAACATCTGGGATTCTGCAATACTCACTGAAGCATTTTTGGTTAATGCTTCACATTCAAAAATCCCAGCTTTCTCAGGATTTGGACCAAAACAGGGAACTAGCAAAACCAAAGGCATTCCACAGCTATTTTTTTTTTTCTGCTTTAAACTTCAGCTGAAACAAGAAATGTTTCTGCAAATTTAACCATACATAAATTAATGAAACTTGTACCAACAGATCAAAGAAACATAAGTGTTCATCAGCTGTTGTGTTTAGAAACTGGAACAAATATTGAATAATGGCACAAGCAAAACCTGCAAGGAAAAAGTACATACTTTCAGAATGAAAAGCTAAACTAAGACAAATTCCTGTAAGATTTAAATTAAGTCAAACAAAGCCTCATGCAGTTAGTGCCAGGGCCTTAACAGCATGGCAGAAGTATGAAGGGTTCAGCAACAATTAGTTAAGTGCCAGCACTGACACCTGAATCTTGAGCTTGTAACAAAACCAGTGTGATTTCTGGAGAGTGCCTATTAAAAAAGGCCAGTCTGAAGGCAACTCAGAAGCAGGTTTTTTGCATAAGAAAATTAACATGCAGGAGTAAATGCAATGCAAGTTAGAATATGGTCCTAGTATACAGTTTGTTCTCTTTAATTATCTTTTTTGCATTAGGAGTAAAAATAAGCTATATTGAGCCAAAATGCAGATATTCTCCTGAGAAGAACAGACAGAACAGGTTATCCGTAAGTGATTTCCCCAGGTTATCATAATTTTAAAAGATAATGTGTGCCATTAAAGTTACATTAATCACCACAACACAGCATGATAGCTCATTTACATGTAGTGTCAATTTATAGCATGCTTATCTAAATCAGTAGCCTCTGGCTGGCTAATGTTTATAAGCCTCTAAGGGGGAACTGAAGGCAACAAGTTCTTCCATGCATGAACTGCCCAGCTGTATGTTAGAGGCTTTGACAGCCACCACACAAAGATGGGAATATGCTACATCAAATCTGGAAAGAGTAATTTTTCTCAAACAGGCATAAGGTTGCTATTTAGTATTTATCCCTGGGCCCAAGCAGCATGCCAAAATTCCGTCAGCTGGATAGCTGAATCGTTTCTCTTCTGACCTCTGTTGGATCATCAAGCCAAAGGACATCCCTGCCAGCCTGCATATACAGTCCCTGTTGATTCCTCTTCCACATCCAGCACAAATGCCTATTGATCAGTACTGACTTCTGTCTTCCACTGATTAGGAACACCTCCAAGCCCAGATGATATTTTTGTAAAGCAAACTAGAACTCTAATATTCCAGAAAGCTGTATCATGACAGATCTCCCCTATTATGTCCTCAAAGACGCCTGCAAGCTGTCCTCTGTGACTGCCCCTTTCAGAAGCACAGACCAAACTGGGCGTAGAAAAGAACATCACTGCTCCCCCACTGTGTAAAATATGAACACCCAAGTGCCAGAAACCAGTTTAACACATCAGTAAAATCCACCCGTCAGCACTGAATCTAAAATTTCCAAGATCAAGTTGGAAATGACAAAATGGTACGTTTTTAAACTGGAGATGCCCAGACACCTCTAAGCTCCATGCCAGCGTGTCAGTCAGGCACAGCTCTGACTAGCAGCAAGACAAAAAGTTTTCCATGCAATTACAAGTCAATGCCAATTCACTGAAAACAAACAAAAATATAGGGAAGGCTGCTTTGATACTCTCACAAAGAATGAGCTGCAAGTTCTGAACCAATCTGATGACTGGTACCTGCCAATCCAGGACTATGAACATACGCTTAAAAGTAACAAGCTTCAAGAAAGCTCCGATTTTATCACCACATTTATATTTGAAATAACTTTTCTATAAGAAAGAGGCTTAAGTCTGAAGTCAGGAGTAAATGTTCTGAGAAGTCCTCTCTTTGTCCCTCACTGGAACGCTCTAAAAATGACAAAGCTGTAACTGAAATACTTCACAAATTCAATTTCAGCTCAGCGCTGCTACTCTATGCTGTTTGGAACGAAGATTTTTATCAGTAACAGTTTTCCTGAATGGAGCCTGAAATGAAAACAAATATACACGCAGGGAAGCTTAATACATTAGCTATATAAAAACAGGATAAATGAATACTCACAGGGAAGACCTGTTCTTCTATGATCAGTTTGTGGAACCATCCAAGTAAACCCCATGTATATACGAGATTGAAACCGAATGCCTTTGCACATCCAATGTTTAAACTACTGTGCATATTAACAACCTACAGTAACAATAAAATATAATTAAGCCATAATGTGAAGCCATGCTAACAGGGAGACAACAACAGCCCCTACAGCAGACACTAAACTTGTCCTTCTGAAATCTATCTGCATAGGTGTTTTTTTTAATATTGCTATGGATTTACATATTTTAGAGCCTGAAGTGACGGCTGCAGTCACTCAGCTGTAATCTCTCTATATAACCCACTGAATTGTTCCCAGAAGTTTGACTAAAGTACACCTTACAGAAAGAAATATCTAATTTTATCTTAAAAATATTATAAATTATTCCACCAGCTCTCTTCTCCTAAAGTTTTACTACTAATTTAACTACAGCACTGCTTCTGATCTCAAGGTTCAATCTCCCTCATTCCCTGTTGTTTCTCATTAAGCCACCAGATCTCTTCTACATCTGTATATATATATATATATATATATATTTGCATATGCACTATGTATCTATTTATATATAGGTATTTTTATATTGACATGACACCTCTGTGCTGCTAAATGGAAAGACTGAGCTTCTGAACCCAGCCAGTTGTTGGTTTCTTTGGTTTTAATCCTGTGTTTGTTTTTCCTTCCTTCCTTCGAGCTCCCAGCAGCGTACAAGCATACTGGGGTACCTTTAAAAAGCCAGACCATCTCCCTTTTTTTTTTCCTGCATGTTGCCATTTGAATTTATCAACATTCACTTCTTTGAACAGTGCACTGTATCGGAAACTCATATTAAGATAGTCAAGATACAATGCTCAGATCCTTTTTGGCACCACTGCTTGCATAAATACAGTCTTTCGGGGCTTAATACGATACACCTTCTTTTTGCCCAGCAACATTACTTTTGACTTGGCCACATTAAAAGAACTACATTGGACTGCAAACACAGTCAACAATCCAGATCACAGGGGAGCGAGCAGGAAAACAGGTCTCATCTTTTCTTGACCTTTAAATCTTTTAAAAATTCATTCAATAACCTGCAAGAATTTAGCTCTACATCAGGACTCCTAAACTTGTTAGCTTACCATCACCCACTTCAGAAGTGGTAGCAGCTTCCACCCATACAGATGAGCAAGTGGTAATACTGAGATCCTTAGGCTATGCTTCTGTTGGAAGAGCAGTACAATAGGAGTGAGTCTGCAGAACAAAAGAGCTGGGGCTCAGTTGCAACGTCCATGCTATCTATGCTGGGAGGAAGGAGTTTCTTTCCAGTGATCTCTTGCACTGAAGCCCATTAACAGGTAGGACAGCATTAGGTACACTCCTAAAGTAGACATTTTATCCAAAAGTAATCTAATTCACAAACCCTAGAACTTCTCTGTGACAAGCATCAAAGCTCAGCGAGAACAAATGGGAGATCCACTTTAAGAGCACGCTCACATCTGGGTCAGAAGGGCCAGCACAGACCCATCCCCAGGCAGCACCCCTGGGTATGCCTTCTCGCTGCTGGGAACTGGAGCTCTGAAATTCCACTCCAGGTCATGTAGACCTGACCTGTAACAGGGTACCCTACTACTAACAGCCATTCACCGCTATCTCCATGTAACTAGATTTTGAGATGATCCAGTGGAACCGTTATTTATTTAATATGTGCCCAGGTAATTCTATACAATACATTCTAAAAAAAATCATAGCAGTAGCTCAAATATCTTGGACAAATTAAAGCACACAGTAGCAGCAGAAGAGCCCCTCATCTCTAGAGCAGGCATCAGATCAAGTGAAAGCCTGCCAATATATCAACTTGAACTCTAGACAGCGTTACAAAACTCACACTGTCTCAGACTCCAAACTGAAGAATGAAAAAAAATTTCAAAACCCAAGAAAACCATCTCCCAGAAGATTCACATGGTGCTTATCTACAGACACGATGCGCAAAAGGTATTTAAGAAGATGACACAGCCAAAATGGGGAGTGGGGGTGTACACTCCTTTAAAAAAATAAATAAATAAATTTTAAAAAGCTGCAGTTGACACAAGTAATTCTTGGAACAAAAATGTTTTTCCAGTTTATTTCTTTGCTTTAGACCTACTCATTGTACTATTACGCAGATAAAGTCTGACAAATGAAAGGCCTGTGTAACCAACAGGAGGAATAACAGGAGGAAAAAAGGTATTTAAGAAGATGACACAGCCAAAATGGGGAGTGGGGGTGTACACTCCTTTAAAAAAATAAATAAATAAATTTTAAAAAGCTGCAGTTGACACAAGTAATTCTTGGAACAAAAATGTTTTTCCAGTTTATTTCTTTGCTTTAGACCTACTCATTGTACTATTACGCAGATAAAGTCTGACAAATGAAAGGCCTGTGTAACCAACAGGAGGAATAATGGATACGGGTAAATGTAATTACATACTGTCGGGAAAAATTATTAGGGACAACTACTGCAAGAGGAGCTGCCTCCAACTGATTTTTTGAGAGGAGCACAGAACACCGGAGCCTCTTCTTTTAATAAGCATTGTGGGTTTTGTACAAACTAGGTGTATAAAGAATGTGAATAATAGAAAGCATGTAACAGAGGAATTTGGAAATCATGCATAAAAGAAACCAAAGTTAGGTTCTTTCCTTGCTTCTACAGAATTGATATCTCTCTCACATTAAAGAAACTAGAATAGAATTTAAAATACAACATGATATTTATCTGGGTTATTTTAAACTTTGATAGCATGCTTGTTCCATCATGACTGCATCTACATGACAATTTTAAATCAAAGTCCATTTGGGGGGGTCAAAGGACACATCTTTCTTCCAGCATTTCAGATGGTTTCAAAACAATCAGTTGAGGTTGTACTGATTAAGATTAATTCCTAATATTTTACAGTATTTCTGAAGTTATATAAAATTTGTATTAGAAAAGAGACATTATTTGTCAATTCTTTTAAGGGTATATGATTTATTTCCCTTAAACTCAAAATGACATTCAGTATTATATTTTTAAATCTAATACAAGAACCAGCAGGAACATATGCACATGGTTTTTACTAAATCAAAAAGGTAAGACTGAATATAGATAACTTGCATAAAAAAATCCATCCAAGAATGTTTTAACATGGAAAACCCCAAAACAGGATGAACATTTAAGCAAGCAGGGTGGCATACTTAGTCATAAGCTATAGCTAAAGCTACAGAAAATAAATAAATTCATAATGCCTATAAGGTCTAACTGCTAGCAAACGTCCTAAAAATAGGTTCCTTAACATGCTAAAAAAATTCATGGTTTAACAAAATATTCTTTATGTTTAAAAGGTCTGTCACAAAGAAACCCCTGATCAGACTCTATCTGTTGAGACAAACCTGCAGAAAAAGGAATGCAATCCTTCTAGAATTATGTCACTAGAAAGAAGAAAAAAAGGAAAAAAAGAAAAAAAAAATCAGAATCTGACCTTTCAAATGCCATTTTTTGTATTTATTTGGGTATTCATTTAACAAAGTTTCTTTCACTGTGTTGCTCAACACAGCTTCTGAGCCACAAGACATTTAATATGATGTTTCATTTTGGCTATAGAGATTACAGTTTTATTTTACTTGATTAGTCATTACAGAAAAGATAGAGATGACAACAGGAAGGCAAAGACATTTCTGCACTTAAAAAAGAGGAGAAGAAAGTAATATTATTCCCTTCTAAAAGGTACATCTCAAAAAAGTTTCATTAGCCGTCTCTTATGGGCTGGCAACTGTCCGGATGTTGCATAAACATCACGGTAAACGTCAGGGGTTGGGTTTAAATTTTTGAAGAATCAAGTAGGAGAGCTGAAATGGTGCTCACCAGCAAAGAGATTCATCCAGATTTCTCAGTTTAACAGCTTGTCAATTTTTCCTATCCTATTTTTTTAAAAAGAAAGAAATCAGTTTCCTCAATCTATGTCTTAATACCCAGAAAACACAAAAAGCTGTACTACATACACCCTTTAGGATACCGCAGATAATAACAAACTTTTATTTCATTCAACTACCATTACTTAATCTACCAGCAAAATCAGCATCATTAGTTTAAGCCTATACATTTTTCTCTGACAGGAACAAATTTTAGATTAAGTGTCCAATTATTGCCTCATAAAGTCATATTACTGGCATTTCCTTCTTAGCAGAGTGTGGTTTAATTGGCAAGGGCCGTTTTTCCTAAGACTAGCCTAATTCTAAAGAATGTCATATGCCCTTCTGAACAACACATCAAACTGCAGGGGAAGTGCACTGAGCAATACCCTCCTGAATAAATCTGTCCAGTTTATGGCCATTAATCCAAATCCCAACTGCTCTTCCCATCAAATGATATTGATGACAGTGACGAGGCCACTGCAAGCTTGCTTTGGTGGCCATTAGTAAATTCAATTTTGTTCTATTTTTTTAAAATAACCAGTAACATGCCAAACACTTCTGTATACATGAAGCTAAAGAGAGTGGTTTAAAGAAGCAGACGTGCACACAGACATGCACAAACAGCCAAGTGATTTCACATTTAGCTACATACAACATCATTACCGTATGCTCAAGAGAACAAGATGAAAATATGTGATACTACGATCAGGGATTAAGGCTTTAATGGCATGAATTTAGGATGACTGGCAGTAGAACTATCCAGGAGTTGTTATGCTGCTACCCCAAAGGACCATTTTTCAAACACTTATATCATAACACCACCACATTTTAGAAGTAATTCAAAATATCAAGAGTTTCTGAAGAATTTTACAGGCAACCTTTTTCTATCCTAATATCTGTAAAGCCAAACTCTTTTGGGTCGTGGACAGAGAACACTAATTTACACATACATTATAAAAGTTTAAAACAAAAAAAATGTTCTTCCACAGATATTAATTTTTGGACATTTTAGATAACTAAGACAAGACAGCCCTTTAGCCATCAATCCTCCTTTATAAATATTAGAACTTTTAAAATATCAGCTTCAGGCTGATATGTTTTTTCTTCTGCTCTTAAATAATGCCAAAACTCACAAAACAGTTTCCTTCTTTTTTCCCCGTTTGCCATACTTCCCTTCACCTCCAAATTATAGTAGCCCAAAAGGCCAAACAAGAAATATTAATTCCTGGATTCATAAACACTAAACATAGCAGGGAGGAGACCTTCCAAAACAACAAAGAACACTCGTGCTCCATTTTGATCAGTTTTAAGATACTGGTCTTTCAATCAAAACACTCCCCTGACAATGGTGGCAGGCAGTCAATGGGGACGCTGATTTGGTCAGGACATAGATACTGCTGTCTTCTTCGCTATCATGGCAGGTCAGTGATTGTCAACGTGACAGCTCCTTTGTGAACACAGTTGGAGACGTGGATGAAAATCCTCAAAAGCAGGTAAAGGGA
This sequence comes from Phalacrocorax aristotelis, assembly GCF_949628215.1. Classification (NCBI taxonomy): domain Eukaryota; kingdom Metazoa; phylum Chordata; class Aves; order Suliformes; family Phalacrocoracidae; genus Phalacrocorax; species Phalacrocorax aristotelis. The sequence goes on along the minus strand of NC_134284.1, from coordinate 30,532,359 downwards.
GCAGTTGCACTCATGAAGTCAACTGCTTACAGTTAAGTCTGCCTCAGCATACGATTATGAGCACAATTTTGCTTGAAACAAAAGCGCACATTTATTGCAAAGAACAAGCTACACCAAACATAATGCTTCAGCACAGTGACTAATGCCGTCTCTTCACCAGGTAATATGTGCTGAAAATTTAGTTTATGTAATATTAGACGGCCTACCTTTCCCTCTAGGGCCTGTTTAACTGTACTCAAAATGATGGAGAAGTCTTGCTTTTATAGGTAAAGACCAGGGAGGAAAATAGCATCTTTATCAGATAGCCTACCTGTAAAATACAAAATACCTGCAACGCACAAAAGCCCTGATGATGTGGTTTAGTAGAAATACTGCATTAGCATTCGTTAGGATGATCGACAGAAACCATTCATGCATTTGCCGTGGATTCACTCACATAAATTCAATACCAGAGCTCAGCATCCTGCTCACATAGAATTCAACCACCAAAGTGTTTTTCCAAGAGCGCACGCACCAAGAACACTGCTGGCTGTGACAGGCACAATTAGAGGACTCCAGCTTTCCAACAGCTTACGCCTTCATCAAAGCACAGATGTCTGCTGCAGGCTGGAGTTTCTTACAAAATTTAAATATTACAACTTTCTCCATAAATTCTTTATGAAAAAACATGTCCATTTCCTTAATTACTTAGGCATCGTTTTATTTGTAAAAAATCCAGGTTTGGGCAGTCAGGGGCCACTGAGTAGCCAGATACAGGACTTGAGAATTTTCCTGGCTGAAGTAACCTGGCACTGAAGAGAAAATGTAGCTTGAGTTCAGCACTAGAGCCCAAATGCAAGGCAGAAGAAAGTAAGATGAAGAAGGGCATGATGCAATGAAAGGATCAGGAGAATACTGGAGAAAAGAAGATACAACAATTTTCTATTAAAAAGTAGCAAAGCTGAAACTGGAATTCCTAAAGCTCCATTAGCAAGTATTTGTGAAATTCACTAGAAAAATTCCCGCAGTATCTTTACTCCCAGTGACTCCTCCATATCGTAGTTATAGACTATGTTCAAAAAATTATTTAAAGCCATGCTTTTTAAACTATTTAGGCAATGCATCATTTCCTTAAGATAAAAATGGTTTTGTGAATCACAAAGTGACTGCAGGGACAGTAGGACATGCCTCCCAGAGGGGTTTCACATCTCTTGCACAGTTCAAGTTCAGATTGCTTCATAGGTTATGATTCATGATTCAAATTTAAATTTATGAGCAGTTCCAGGTCAAATTCTTCTTGTATCTTGGGGCCCAACCTAAGATAACACTAAACTGCAGAGTCTTTATTCCACAATTGTTGCTGCAGTAATCAACTATAACCAAAGTCAATGCGAGAATACAACCTCAATAACAAATGCTAAGAAAAATAACAAATTATCCCAGGAGATTAGTTTGGAGGCATCTTCTACATACAGAAAAAGTACCCAATTTTACTGAAGTTATCTGTGCACCAGTGCCCTGTCCATACAAAGGGTACGATACAACTAATATTTGCAAACCATTTAGATACTACAGTGCAGCACCAGCAAAAGAATTCAGCAAAGAAGTAGTAATTCTGCATTCAGACTGGTATTTGAATGGTGCATTAGACCACAAGCTGAACAAATATCACAACAGACTGAAAAGCAGTTCATTCATAAGATTGGTCTGGTAGAGAAGGGAGAAAGGGCGGGTAGGGGAGAAGGGGAAGAATCAGATCACCTGATTATAGGCTTTCTGACAATGCATACACACAAAGAAGCCATATTAAGCCTTTTCCTTACACCCTTGGTTTTTTTCTTCACTATTAACTCCTTTATGATTCTGTCACAATTTACAGCTATTTTTAAATATTACAGACTAGCATACAGCATGTATCTGTGTGTTAGAAAACAAATGAGCATATATAATGCAATGTAAAATCTATTCATGTTTTCCTCCCTACAGCACATAGCCAATAGATTCCATGATCACACACTACCATTAGGAAACCACCATCCCCAAATCCATTACTAACTGCCTTCCCACTTAGAGAACAGGTTATAAGGGTTCCGTATGGTAGTACAGAATAAACGTTTTAAAGCAGTGATTGGTCTTGCCAATCACAATGAACGTTCTTCACCCTACAGCTAGCATCTGGTACTGTTTCCATTTTTACATTGAAAAGACTATTATTTAACAATTTATATATACAAAGTATGGCTTTATTTTTGAGTGATCTTGCTCACTCCAGCGGCAGCTGCTATGAATCCACACAGTACAACCAGGAAATTTTCACACTGAGCCCATACAACATTTTTGCATTTTTTATTTAAAAATCATTATCCGTGCATATTTTAAGCTACCTCTGCCTAAAGTACACGCTCAAGAGCTTGGATAAAGTTCAAAGAAAGGTAAGAAACTTGCAAAAATTATTCCATTATTTATACTGGGGGGAAGAGGGAGGGTAGGTGGGGGGAAATGTCAGGGATTCTGATTTTATGGCTGCTGGCTTTCTCCATCACAAAACAATCCAGCTTTCCTTTCGTACATTGTGACACTATAATAACCATCATCTACTTGACTTTAATTAAGCATATATAAAAATTAATATTTTTGTCTTTGGAGAATTATCCCCAAGTGATGTCTAGTAGAAAATACAAACCAAAGGCCTCATTTAATCCACCTACTCCAGGGTTCAATTTCGCCCACAACGCGTAACTGGAATTGCAAGTGGATTTAAAGAGACCATGAGAAAGAAGGAACTCACCATTCTAACTACTTCAGGGTAAGTCTGCTCTGTCAAACAGCCTCTGCTTATTGTAATGTAGTCCACCAGTTCATTAAGAGTGGAGCGCTTGTATTCTTTCATTTTAAGGTCTGAAAGCGTGTCCATGAAGTCAAAAATGACACAGCACTGTTGAAGTTTCTTTAGGAACAGTTCAGGCTGCTCTGAAGATGGAACGTCTATGAAACAAGAAAGGAAATCTTTGTGAGTCTGGCATCTTATTATACAAAACAGGATTTCTTTTTGAAGATAAATTTCAAAGGAAAGCAGCATTCATACAATTTTGTAAAACAGAGCTCAGATTAACAAACAAACCCTTATAGAAATGGTATTACTACTGTGCATTTGAGATCTTCAACAACATGGTGTAGAAGTAATTTAATCATCACCTGCCATTAAGAAAATAAAGTTCACCAAAAAATCCAAGCTGAAGTGGAGAATGAAAACACAAGAGCATTCAAGACATCATTCTGCGATACACCACTACTTGCACTGGAGGCTGACATTCACCATCATTAACTTACACTCCAAAGAAGGATGAAAGAACCAAGCTCAATTAATTTGTATTTCCAAAAACACTGTGTCATTTATAACTCTATATGAATATATATGAATACGTACACAAATACACAGCATGACTACAATTCTGCAACCAAGTTTTCAGATTCAATCATCACCCCCATGTTGACACTTTCCATTGCAAAATTGATTTTATTGAAACACAGAATTTTTTTGCTGTACTTTGAACACATCACATGCATCCACAGGAACATTTTCACACAAAATAATAATATATGCTTGACCAGTGAAGTAAGCAGAGTGTACTACTTACTACTTTCGCTGCTTTCTTAATTCTCAGCAGATAAAAGACTTAAAATAATTAAAGGAATGCCAACTGCTGAGTGGTTTGTCAGTTTACCAAGTGCATCAAAAGAGTACACAGAAAGCTTAGTTTATCCAGTGTTCATGTACACAAGAGGCTAACAATAGCAGAAAGTTACAGAAATTAAATATGCATTTTTACTCTAAAAATACGCTCTCAGAGAAGGCACTTCATTTCCTTTGATCTACTTCCTTTTTTTTTTTCAAAGGCACAAATGCTTTGTCAGCACCAGAATCCAGCGAATGACCTTCCAAGCCACAATACAACATGTACATGAAAATATTTTGCTGAATTCAACTAGAAAAGTTTTAATAGTAAAGAGTTCATGTTTATTTCTTGAAACTTGGATATACTAGTAAAAAGCCAGCCTCAGATGGAACTTCTTATTGTTGAGGCAAGAGTATGACAAGTTAAGGAATACTTGGTAAATACTGGAAGCCATTAGTAGTTGTACAGTAGTTTAAAGGATGAAATACCATGAATCTGTTTTAATTAAAACCACGTACACAACCATTACTAGTTTCAAGTTCAAAAGGCCTATAAAATACTACAAGGTCATAGTATATAGCTGCATAGTTTTAAAAAGTACTGATAGAGATGCAAGGACCCCAAGGCACTTCACATCAACTCTCTGCATTGCTTAAGCACTGGACAGAGTAAATATGGATTGCAGTACAAATGAAGATGCTAGGTGCTTTTCTGACCTGAAATGGTGAAGCACAACAGTTTATTCAACCTTTATCTGCTTACAACACTCCAGTAGTGACAGGATTCAACAGGTTAACGAACTGCATCCCATAAAGAACAACCCAGATCTTGGTAAAGTTTAATTGATGATACCAGGCAGCACACACCAATCTCATATTCATTACAGTTGGGTAAGCTCTACAAAAGCTATGTCCAAAGCAAATTAAGGGGGAAAAGAAGTGGCTCAGTTACGACACCACACTTTGTATCATCCTAATTATCCACCCCATGTTCGAACAGGCTATATTCATCTGTGTCACAGAAGATGCAAGAAACATGGTCCTACAGAACCCCAACAAGAAGAGCTATATGGGAGAACAGTTCCCCCAAACACGTCTGGAAAACTGAAGCTCCCAAAACCAGGTCACCATAAAGCCACTCCACTGGCCAGGTGTCTCACATGAGTTCAGATGCCTCACAGCAGGCAACTCTCAAACCTAAGATAAGCCAAGGAGTCAGAGAAAGTCATTAGCCCTCACCCATTACAAAAGAGACCACATCTGTTAGCAACCTTTCTAAGGTTACAGCCTTACAGGAGATAAGGGGCCTGGGGAAGCAAAGTACTTGTGAATGGACACATTACTGCTTTCTTGATTACCTGCCCTCAATTAATACAGAAGAAGGAGAGTGGACATCAGAATTCACTGTTACTAGCAAGCAGGCAACAATTAAGATTTTTTTCCAAAAGAAAGACTGTCAGTACAAACTGAAAAAAAATATAGACAAGTACAATTGGTTACTTCTCAGGAGTATTATTTTTTATTCTAATTCCCCACTCTTTGTTATGCTATCTCTAATTCACCTTAGAACCTGACAGCATGTAAATGGTATCAATAAAATCTGTGATGTTTCATGAACATCATGGGGTTTTGGTTGCACTGTTCTACATGGCTTGCACGCATTTAGTTTGGCCAACAAGAATATCCTAGTCAAGGAAAAAACACAGGCTGAAATCAAATGGGAATCCATTGAGATACAATTCAGTGCACGTTATAACCAGACTCAAATGACTCGAGATTACACTCATTTTAAGATCGGTCGGTATTAAATAAAAATTTAAAAATTACTAGGAGCATTAAGATACCTAAAGAAGGTTTGTTTTCTTTTTTCCTCCAGTTAAGCATCTGGAAGTGTGGGAACTAAACGAAAAATATAATTAAGTTGTTTTCAAGAAAAAACACTCTAGAGCACTACATGCATTTCATGCCAGCACTACTACGTCAACGAGCCATGTGAACTATCAGGGCCAACAACAACAAGAGAAACAACCAACCAAAAAACCCACAAACAAACAACAAAAACTCAAGGTCCCACGAAATAAAACCCCAAACCCCAATTGTTCTGGTCATATCTGCTTTTCTTTATTCAGCAAGTTGCCATTCACACTACAAAATTAAATTGCAAGAAGCTTCATGCAATAATATTTTTCATTGCTCTTGGGACTCCAGGCTGCCTTGGGAACACGGTAACACCTAATGCCCATGTTTTTTCTACTTAGAAACAGAAAACCTATAGGAGAGTAAATTTTAGGGGGTCCTAATAAGCACAGCACAAGAAAAGGGTGCAGAAGTCAATAAGATCAGTATTCCATGTTCCCAACCTTCCCAGACAGGCCATGCCATTAGTTGGTTTTAGGGGTTTTTTGTTAGCGTTTTCTTTTTTTATTTTTTAATCCTCTAACACCTCTTTCACAACTGTACAAACCTTACTGAAAGACCACTAAAAATGGACCTCCCCAGCCACCCCTATGCCACTGTTGGGAGCAGGGAGCGTGCTAGTACTTGGGGTACAGACCTACTGAGCTCCACAGCAGAGCTGAACTCCTTAATGCCATGACTTGAAATGAAGCATGCAGTTCCTTACAGATGTTCACAGTTAGATGATGAAAAACCGCAAATCATTTTCTTCTCAGCAGATGGATGCTCAGAGCTTTCAGTGAATTCTGCAACATTTTACTCTTGTGGTATGTGCAGCCAAAAATTTAGGCCCCAAGATTTAATAACCTGCAATATTACCATTGTATCTACTTTCATTTGAAAGAACTGAAAATTGAGCAACTGCTCTAATAAATCTGTGTAAATACCTGTAATATTTTAATAACCTATAAAATAAAATCAAAATGACACTAAGTGGCACGTGTGATTTATGTCATATGCACAGGAGAGCACAGATTTATTAAAATTAAAATTTAAAGAAAGACAAACTTCTGTCTGGTTAACTGTGAGAACTCTCCTCATTTTCAGGTGGCCTTTTCTATGAGTTAATTTTCAGGCTTGTCACTTTTCTCTTTAGCCATTTAGAACTGTACAGAGCTTTTGAAAAACACTGCTTATTCACAGAGTCAAAGGAAATTAGCTTAGTGAAAGCAAGTACTAATATATCTGAACAATGATAAGACAGAATAAGAGCCTTTAACAGAATCAAGTGTTATCAGAAAAACTGACAGAAAGTACTGTTATTTTTTCAGGCATGGACCAACAATTGTTACTACAAAGGCTGAAATACTAATTCTAAAATGGCCAAAGCAATTCTGTTTCTCTCTTAATAGCCTTTTTCCAAAATAATCCTAATCCAACCAGCCCATCCCTTCTAATCAGTCATCTCTGCAGTCTCTGCCTTCTGCATCCTTTTCTCAAATAAAGACATAAAAGTCTGATCACATACTTTTACTGCAAGTCTCTAACATATATAAAAGAATTTGTTTATACTACATTCATATTTTAATTAAAATAATTTACAACTAACTGATTTTGGATCACATCAGAGTAAAATTATGTATCAGACCAGCAAAGCTGCATCCAGAGAACTGAGCTCTGGTTCTCTCAGTGGCAGTAGAAAACCAAGGGGGAGATCCTGAACACCTGGGTCAGTTCCCTGATCCACTTCAGCCTGTAGTTTTGCCATGAAGGGTATAAAGCCAGGAAGTGAAGATGGGGAGAGGGATTGAACTACTTAAGCCAGCATGGCAACTGTAAGGAAAAGTCATGGAACTGCAGACACAAGTCAGCATAGGGCCTAGAATTAGAATAAAACAAGACAAATTACACAGCTTACTTATAAAATATTGAGCAAAACTAGGATATGCTCACACATGCTACCCTGCACCCACATATGTACTATCAGAACATTTATTAATAATTAAAATCAAAATACCCTCAGAATAACTATTGCTTCCAGTATATACATTACTGGTATTAATTAGCTCGATTATGACATTTGCATAAAGAACTAGTATCATCTTGTATGTTAGTAAAAGTAAACACCACCACATTAAGCGTGAAAAATAAAAACACATAATGAAACTGAAGTATGTCCAGAATGGGGGACAGAGAAATTAATAGTAACTTTTTTACATTAATTTTAAGAACTTCCTTATAATCAATGCTTATAAATATCTAAAGGGTGGGTGTCAGGATGATGGGACTAGGCTCTTTTCAGTGGTGCCCAACAACAGGACAAGGGGCGATGGGCACAAGTTGGAACACAGGAAGTTCTACCTCAACATGAGGAAAACCTTTACCGTGAGGGTGCCAGAGCAGTGGCACAGGCTGCCCAGGGAGGCTGTGGAGTCCCTTCCCTGGAGACATTGAAACCCCGCCTGGACGCGTTCCTGTGCCCCTGCTCTGGGTGTGCCTGCTCAAGCAGGGGGTTGGACGGGGTGATCTCCAGAGGTCCCTTCCAACCCCCAGCATTCTGCGATCATTTCCCAACATCTGAGAACCCTGCATTCACTTGCCTCCACCCCCAAGATTGTTTCCTATATTCTTTCCTTATCAGCTTGACGGTAAAGTAATTCCCCAATTTTTCTTCAGCTTCCACATCTTCCAGTTATTAAATAAACTGAGGATTATGATTTTTCTAGTTAAGTAAAATATCCTTGTTCTGAAAATGCTCTAAATAACCCACGCAAACCCCTCCCGCTTTGCTACCACTCACCAAACCACCAAGTTAAACATAACCAACTACTGAAGCAAGGACCTACCTGCACAAAGTAGGCAGTTGTGGATAAATCTCTCTATGTCTACACCTATCCCCCACAGGTCACTATGAAGACTCTACTTTATAATAAGCTAACTTTCTAGGTTTTATTCAAATTAAACTTGCGTATTTGAATTTGAAAGTCTTTTGTTCTTCTCTGAGAAGTTTACTTCAAGAGAAGGTCTCAGCTCAAAGCTTTAGCTAACTCAAGGTCCTGACACACATATAGCCCGGTACATAACGAGCCACATTTCTATAAGCCACTTTTCACAGTATAATATTGGTCTTAAGATGCCAAGAAGTACAAATGTTTGCCCTCTTTTTCTTACAGACACTTCTTGAGAAAAGTAATCACTATCCTGATTGCATCTATTTAATTTTCCTGACTGCCTGTCAATATTATGAATGCTTTGTAAGTCAGTAATAATTCGTTTATAATAGGTGCTTTTTTCAAAGCAGTTTTCCCAACCTATTCTCTATACTTAATAATTATACACGCAGGGTAGCAGTTAGGCATTGTGTTCCAAATATATAAAGTCTAACCAGCACCAACATTATTCACACAGCAATAAATACAGTGGGACAAACTCAAGCTGACTTTCATGAGTGAACACGCACAAAAAGAAAAGTGTAATATTAACATACTGTTTCCAACACATTGAAAATGCATCATCAGAAGCGCAACACAGGACATACTTCACCACTTTTCCCAAAAATCAGTGTCTCTTCAGATAATCAATCACAAAATTGAGAATTACTTCCCTCACCATTACTCTCTCCCTGACCAAACTGCACAAGCTCTCATCAAGTGGGAGTCTCCTGGGTAGTTTCACGGGGATCCTGGATACTGCAAATTCCTCTACAGCTTGCCAATTCTCCCCAGTCATTTCACAGAGGTTTTCAACAAACGTGATTTACTGGGCCGAGTAGTCTGCAAGCAGTGTAGACCCAGCATTTGATTTGACTGCCTTGACTGTATATGGAGTAGCATTACAAACAACAGGGAATATTCCTTAATAGATGTACTCTTAGTCATACAGACAGCCAACATTTTATAGCATAGATATACTTTCAAATATATTAATCAAAATTCTGCCTCTACTCACATACGTAAAATCTTACAAGCACATGGATGAAAGGCTGCTGCTTCCTTCATCAGAAGACCAAGAATTAAAAACAAGTTGACAATAAAAAGAATGCCAATAAAGCATATTTTTAAAAACTATACTTTTAAAGTTTATGAAACTTCAATTAAACTTTTTGCCTACTTCCACAGCAGGCATGGTGCAGGCAACAGTTTAAGCCTCCTTTCTTTCACCCATACAGCTCAATCCAGACCCACAGCAGTCAAAGTTTCAGTGAAGTGATTCGTTTAGGCTACACTTTGTCCAACTATGACCAACATTTGTTCATTCCACCACTGACTACACCAATGGTGTCTGTGCTGTGGACATCTTTCACATTGGAAGTAGACCAGGACCACGAGCTTGGTTGCCAAAGCTACTGATGAGCCATAGCAAAATACTATTTCACCCATACTTGTTGCAAAAGAACTGTATTAATGCAAATTAGCATTGATGATGCGGCACCCCCAAGTGAGCAGAGTGCTTCCAGGGTGCTGTAGCTTTTACAAGTTTGGATTCTCTTACTCATCACTAACCTAACATGATGAATCTGTTATGAAACAGAGTTATATCAAGCACCTCAGTTAATAACAAGCAATCGAGGCAATATATAGTGCATAGTCAGAGCTCATGAGCAACTAATGGAAGACAAGATTACCAGGGTATTCGGGCACACCAATTGCTGTTCTGGGTCCCACACAAACAGAGACTCACAAGGTATTTGGTGGTATGTAGTGTCCCTCACAGTAGTACTGATAATCACCACTTAGTAGCGACCACATCTTCATAACCAAGCAGGAATGCCTTCCTCCTTAGGTTAACCAACAACACTTGTCAACCCCTCCTCATTAGTTCTCCAAACACAGAATCATAGTGTTATTCGTTCTTCAATGAATGGGAAGAGTTTAGACTAACGGAGTAATCCAAGACAGTCAAAGTTTACCTATTCTACCTACAAGTACATTCAAGTTAAAAATGATCCAGGTGAAAGACGACATCAGAGAACGTACAGAAAAGGATTCAAATGACAAATTTTAGAGAAAAAATGATGGGAGAAAAGCAAGTGGATGAGTGTATCAAAACATTTCAGAAGAGAGGGAAGAATGGCAAAGCAGCTGTGAATATTATGAGAAGGGGATGTAGCAGGAAGCCAAAGGTGACAAAGCAACAACATCAAAAAGTATTAAAAGACCAAGAGAGAAAGAGCATGAGGTAGAGCATGAGCAGGAGTCTTGGAAAAGACAGAGAGGAAAAAATTGCTTGGGGAATAGGTAACACAATGAAAGTAGCAGAATATTTTGAAAGGAAAAAACAGGAGTTCAAACTGTTTAAGCAAAACAAGAAGGAATGAGTTAGTGGTTAGCGGCTAGATTTGATTAAGCAGCTATATATCTGGAGGTTCCTGACACACTGTGACAACTTTAAAATATCCCACTAGATTATTTATGGTGAGTTTGCATAGGCATCAAATAAATACTTACTTTTTAGCTCCAAGCTGATCACAGGTTTTGTAGGTTGCTTCCCCCCCAAATTTCTACTAGTATTTAAAAAACTGATTAACGATTTATTTTCTTTTTAGGGGAAGCAAAAATACACATAAATGTTATTTCAATTTCCTATATTGAATACATGGCATAAAATCCCAAAATAAGACAAAAATACTTTGCTGAAACACCAAGAGTTATTGTGGCAAATTTTCCTGGACTGACTCAAGTTTCTTTTATACTGGCTCAGAAAGTTCATGCTAGTTGCTTTAAGTAGGTTACTACTGAATTGCACTTTCAAAGTACAAGTTAACCTTCATTCAGAAGAGTCGAAGTCACTAGGTTTGCTGAGCAGTCACCAGAGAGAGCTGCTGTCCATGTTTGTCCTGCCACTTGAGAATACTGACCTAAGGTAGTGAAGACATGATCAGGACACCTTTGCCACACACCTTCTGCGTAACCTTCTACCATTAGATATGGAAGACGTAATTGTTACTTTTCAAAGTGTTCTCCAAGGGGAAGGAAGGAAAAAACTCAAAGATGGATTTTAAATGTTCTTAAAAAATAAAAAGGGAAAACAAATCTCAGAAACTGTTTGTCTACTTTCTACTTTTATATGAACATAAGCATGTGTCCACTTTCAGGATCTGTGGTTGTTTTGGGGTTTTTTTGTTTGTTGGTTGCTGGTGGTTTGGTTTTTTGCTGGTTGGTTTGGGGGTTTTTGTTTGTTTGTTTGTTTTCTTTTTAGGCACTGACCTGTTAATTTAGCTAGGTGAGTGAAAAGAGAACCCAATACTGTGCTGGGAGACAACACTTAAAACCCAGTACAATGAGCTCACACTTTGGAGTTCCTGGAGCTGTGTTACAATGTCCTTAGTCCAGCAATCAAAACATCCATAAATTTAAGGTCTCTGAATTTTAACATCATGCTCCATTACAAACACAAGACCGACTCTACATGAAAAATCTTTGCTGTCAGGTTTTTTGAGACTCCAGGATTAGCAAGTGAGTGTTACTCCTCGCACCTTTGCTGAATTCTAGCTCATAATGCCTCCGGTGCTGAATCATCCATTGACTCCTTGCAGCTGTTACCAGGAACTGTACCCCAGAATTAAAGTCAGGTTTTTCTGTAGACATTTGAATAGCAAAAGCTACAGGTAGAGCAAATGCAAATCCAAAATAAGGTGAGCTTGCATACTTTCTCAGCTCCTCCACACCATGTAAACAAAGACATCTCATTTTCCAACTGATGTCTCAAATTACAGACATAGACCAAAGCTTCACAATAGTAACCCCATGCTCCACTGGGTCACCCCACTGCTGTCTTCCTTCATTTCAAAATCACTAACAGGTCTTCAGGCTGGTTTTCAGTGTATGTTTAACTGCCTAGCTAGTCTCTAGGACCCTGCAACCCTCCATCTTAGTACAGCACTGGAATTCCAAATTTCAATAAACACACAAGTCTCAGCACATTATTTCAATTTTGGCATGCTATGCTCATATCACTTTTATCTTGTACTTTGTTTCTGATAATCTTAGAGAGCATGATGTATTATACTGCAGCTTTAACTTTATCTTGCTTCATCACATGCAATTTTTTTTTGGTGTTGTAAATTAATGGCAGATATCAGAAAATGGCAAGACTAGCCATTTATAATGAACATCTCATAGTTTCCAGGTTCCTTGAATGGCAAAAAATCTCAAATCCAGGAAAATGTTTACAAGTTCCAGGCTACTAAGAAACACCTTTGAAAAAAAAAAAAAAAACCATGATGGCCTGCTGACCTAAGACAGAAGAATCCTTAAGAGGATTATTGTCTTCCTTTTGATAAGTTTCTTATCAGATCACAATTTTTCTTCTGCATGACATGAGAAGGTTTTGCTCTATAATGACCATTAAATATGAGAACACAAACACATCGCAGCAATCTTACAGTTACCTTCCATTCTAACTGCAGTCACAAGGCAGCTCAGGACCTGCTTTGGAATTTGTTTAGTGCATTAAGTTTATAGTGAAACCATGATAAACTATGTAGCTGTACATGCTCTCTGTAAGAGTGCAAACATTATACCTTGCTTAGTAAGTGCTCCGAAACTGCCATCTGTCCAAATAAAAATAAGCTTCATTTTGCTCAAACTAGAGTTGCTCTATGAAATTTATTCAGAAACACTTAGAAAACTGAACCAAGAGCATAGGAAACCCAAAACAACTCTCGGACAAACGGGCTCAGAATTGCTACTCTGCTTGATACTGACCCACTGATTTATCACAGAAGTCACAGGAGTACTTCATTCTCCATTGAAAGAAGTAATTACTTGAGAGCCATTCTACATATGCAACTCACTAAGAGCTCAGGCTTATATTTAAAAGTATTTACATTTATTAACTCAAACAATATGCATACATATATAATATAAATTCTATAATCTTATTTATATATTTAGAAGAGTTTAATAGAACCCTGAAAATATAACTTTCATTCCCTTCTCATTTGGTAATATAAATTTAGTCAAGAACATATTCTATTTTATGCTAATTTACAACAGTCTCCCAGTATTTTCCAGTAATGAACTATGCAATCCAACTGTCCATCGTGTTTGCTCTCTCGTTCTCTACATGGAGCAATTTGTGTAATGGAGTAAGAACTTTATGGAACAGCACACGTGCAAGACGCCATGTCTGTGTAAAAAAAAGACAAGATTTAACATACATACCCTGAAGCTATGACGGAGGATGCAGAAACAAACTGGGACTTGTTTTTGCAGTACCCAAACAGATCCCCCAGGAAGCTCAACTTCTTACATGTGTCCTCCTTACTGTAGGAGCTCCAGCATAACACAAGAACAAACTTATTGGCTTTGGCCTTCATTATGCATTTAGTCTTCTAAATACTAGTTTCAGCCCACAGAGATCCTCTGAGATCAGAGTCAACACCTCAAACTGGATTCAATGATATGCCAAAAACAAGCCGGGGCTGCAAGGGGAGATGCATGTCCTCAGGAACACCAGCCACAGCACTCACTGCTCATCTGGGTTTCCTGAGCACAACAGCATAACCTCCACTACATCCCGCTGAGCCATGAAAAACATAGGAAAATCTAAAGGTACATCCAGATCTACACACTGGGATGACATCTCCTTGCCAGTTGAGAAACTAGAAAGCATTACTCAAAGATGCTATGCGAGAACTTTGCATCCACAAGCAATCCATGGTGTTTATTTGTCAAGGAAGGAGGTTACCACATCATTCCCTCCTTCAAGATATTTTCCTTGCACACAGCCTTCTAGTGCTTAGGCTTAACCAGCTGCCCTGAGATACAGTCATCTGGAAGGCCCAGGCTATGTTATTCAATACCTTATGATAGTAACTCAAATTAGTCAAGCTGTCAGTTTAAGGGAACACCCTTTCTCATATTGCTGAGCCCAGTAGATCTAAGTGACAGAAAATAAATAAGTAAATCTACTTTATTTTGCTTTTGCAATTACTGTGAAGCTCTCCCACATTCCCTGGTGCACAGCCTTATATCCCTATTCTAGGACATTTCTACAGCAATCTCTTGCTCTTCAGATTATTCAGGATCTGTAACAATTCACCAGTAGAGAGGAAAAACATGACACTTACCTAATACTCCCCTATAACCTGTGAAGTTAGTCTGTGTTACGCTGGGTATTCTGTGTTATTTGTATTATCATGACATGTCTATGTAAAACTACCAGCTAACCCACTAAAAATAGGACCTTTCCCATCACAGAATGGCATGTCTAAAGCTACCAGATTGTTTTAAAACAAAGTAAATGAGAGGCTCATTTACTAGCAATTATTATTCACATTTAAAGTTCACTGCTCTGTTATACCTAAATTGGGTATTTTCGCTAAAACTTGGTAATCTGACCAATATCGTGTATTAGGCCACTTTTCCATCTTATAAACAGCAACTTTTTTTTTTTTCTGCTTGAATCAAATATGGGGTAGACATTTCATCTCCCCAACACAAGGTTCTAGAGAGCAAAGACCGCATATCCAAATATCTGTAACTGTCTAAAGAACAACGCTTATCATAGCCTTGCATTACCATAATGTGCGCGGATGTTTTTTCATATCATCTTTACCTCTGACCTCTTTCAAAAACACTGAATAAAAAAATATAGTTTTCTTTTGGCAGAATATATTTATACATGAACGCATATCAATCACAGGGGGGGTTTGTCCCTCATAATGCCATCTGCTACTGGACAGACAAATCTATCTGATGATTGCTGGGCCTTGGCACCTGAAGTGTGAATTTCTCGAGATTACTTAGCCCCTCTGCAATACGACTGTCTGTCTACCACAGTATATTATCTTTAAAAAGAAATATTTGACCCATTACAAATAGAGTTTTGTATTAAGTTCTTAAGATTCATAAACAAGCTTGAGAAAACTGAAAACTACACAGACAAGGTTATGTCATGCAAGTAATGTAACCAAAGGTATCACTCTGCTGCACATCAAGTCACTTTACAAAACTTCAGCAGTTTAGACTGTTACAAATATTAATCAGACATAACAGTTTAGGCATTAAATATAATTAAAACCTTTCCTCTGTGGTTACCAAACAATACTCTTCATCAACTGCTACCCTTTCTACCTCTTCCAAACTGCTCATTACTTAAGGTGCTTCTCTATTGAAGATGATAAGCTGAAATTGGATTACCAACAATATTTATCCTCAGCTGCACTGTGGTCGCAAACTTCATCCTCAGTTGGCATCCTGGCCAAACTGAAGTCAATAGGAGTGTTACGTTGGTTCATTAGAATTGTGGTTATACCTTTGCTCTAATTGGCAGAAAGCTCATTGCTTACTAATATAGAAAAGGAAAGGCAATCTCATCAGTTATGATTTCCACAAAAAATTAATGGAGGAAGACTCAGCAGGGAAAGTGTCTATTTTGCAGGTTTATAAATATATTGGTACATCTGAAAGCTCCTCTTTGTAAGTGGGGAGATCAAAATACACTATTGGTGAATCCACGTAACTTTTAAAAGGCATTTTTATAGTCTTTGCAGGTACAGATCACTGATCAAGAAAGCATGTATAGTACAGCCAACATGCTTTGCATCTGACCATAGGAATACACAGATCATACATTCTCTAGCTTGCCCATACTTTTTAGGAAGTAACAAGCTCACTGCTGACCACTATCAAGAACGCTTAACTCACAAACATCTGTTGTATATTTAAAGATAGGACTTCAGGTGCATCCTTTCTTGCCTTCATAAATTTTCATGAAATGTCAGATTCACTAATACATTATTAAATGACAAATAGAGCATGCCATTTACAATAAAAATTAGTATTTTAAGTAATTACCTCCATTGGACCGAAGTTTATCAAGAGGAGACAGACAGCATTATACATGCTCTTTACATTCAGGCTATACCAGCGGGCACACATACACATGGCCCTTTCCCAATCCAATACCTAATGTGCAGTCAAAGTAGATCAGTGCAGAAAAGTAGAGTTTTAAACTATACTAATCCAGTGGCTTCAGTATCCTGCAGAAATGACAGATAGGGTCCATCAAAACTGTTGTGGTCACAGGATGAAGTTAAGCTGTAAAGGCTAGAAAGCAAAATACAAACCCATGACATCAAGTTCCCCTCCCTGTACCTTGCATATTACTTAGTTATTTGGTCTCAGGGACTCCGGCAGTAGTCAACTAATCGCCTTCAAGCAAACCTACTGAAGCAGCATTTCTGTGTGCCTTTCTCCTTCGTCTGACAGAGGCATTAAAGTATCAATCCCTAACATAAGACCGAACAATCTAGCGAGCTTTACACCCAGTCCTCTGGTTCCTGTCATTTTCAGAGGATGTTACAAGCTTGTGTCATTTTAATATCAATGCTAGCATAATCTCTCTTGTCAGAAGGGAGTGAAGAACCCAGCTCAGGCATTCCTTCGGCAGCAGAGGCCCTTCAGTTTGAGAGTCCATTTGGTATTACTTCTTCCCGTTTCTCTGGGCTGCTCCTACCTTTGCCTGTTCATGGAGTTTCTCACAATCATGTCTATAACACTCCTTTCTGAAGCTGCCTCTTTGCCTTGATTCTCTCAGTCTGCAGCTGAAGACCTTCTCCAAAACAGCCCCCAGCTTCTCCAAATGCCGTCTATTTTTACCTAGGGACTGCCGTCTCATTCCGGATGCTGCTAATTGGCCCCTTAGTCACAACTGGAAAAGCAACCCAGTTGAGTAACTCTTTCTGAGCTGCTGCACTGAGGAATCTGTATGCCTCATACTTGCATTAAACCAAACGAGGAAGCTTCCAGTAAATTTGGTCCCATGCAAGATGAAGCTCAGTGTTTAAAACCTATTAACCATATTTTACCCTCTATGATTCTATAGCAACTTCATTCACACACTTTTTCTAAAGCAATGACTTTCCCACGCAATAATGTTATGCATTTGAAGTTCTGAATCCTGTAAGGAAGCACCACATAGAATAGGACATAACTAGCAATGGCGATCAACTGTACTCTACCTATTCACCAGTCTTTTTTTTTCTTCCACATATAACCTAGACCAATCTGTAAACTTGCAAGGATCTACTCAAAAAAGTTACAGAAAACCCATGTAAAGTTAGATTTTTAAAGAGTGAACCAAGCAATGACAATATACACATATAAGCAACCCACTCTGAAAGAGGTGTTTTTCCACACAGGCTTCTTTCCTATATACCTGATATAAAACAGCTGGCATCAGGGATACAGAATGATGTTTCAGACTACTCAGGGAGCCTTTCTTGCTTCTTAATCACTTTGATAATGAAAAGTTAAGTTGAAGTACCTTGGAACTTCCTCCAGACTATTCTGCTTCTGCACAGTTATCAACCAAATTGGTACAAACAGGGAAAACTTCAGAGACAGAGTAGTTAGGCAGCTTTCAGTAGGAAAACATTAAGAAAAAAAAAAATAACTAAATGATCTAAATTCATTCTAAATTACTTTACAGTCATTGTAATACTTTATTATTCCACTAGAAAGGCAAATTTAAATGCTGAGTATTTAAAAGCCATTACTTCAGAAATATAGAACGTAAATGAGAAAATTACCATTTTATTAAAAGAACTTGACTCATTTTTACTAATGAAGACCACAGCCATTTAATACTAACATAATGAATCCCTTCTAGAAATGCTGAGGTTACCACAGACAAACACAGCATGGGTTTTTGACAACATGAATGCAAGTATCAGATGTCCTAAACATCATCTGTAAAAACTAAAAGCAGAGCTTTTCAACAGATTAGTAATCCTGGATTCAGTTAAATACTGGCAGGATTAACACTATTTCCTAGGACGAAAGAAAGATCCTGTTCCACCCCATAAAGACTGCATAGGCTGCCAAGAGTAAAGGGAAGGGCTTTCAGCTGTGCATAATTAAGAATCAGCCATTTAAAAAAACGGGGGGGGGGGATGTTTTAGAGAACAGCATCCGGTAAAACGGTGGAGTACTTTTTCCACGAGGACCCAAGAGAACTTGCAATCATTTATGCTGCAAATGAGAAACTGAATGCTTCTATGATAGTTTGTTTTGCTGAGAAAGGAACTTCTTTTCACTTGAAATGAAGGCAAAAAGGATCTGTTTTAAATGTGATTCTGCCAAAAAATACAAACACGTACAGCAGACTGCAAAATCCTTGCCCTGCAAACCACCACCACCAGCCCTGCACATCCCTACTTCCCACTCTTACATTAATTTGGTTTGGTTGGGGATACTTTTGTTTTTAAAGAAAGTTCTGTATGGCTGCATACAACTTTGGTCGAGACTGAGGACCCAAGTAACACAGCAAGAACTCGAATTAATTATCTCATAGAAAAGGGCATGCACAGCTATTTGGGTTCAAATGTATGGTGCCTCAAAACCAGTGAAGAATCCTTGCTTCCTGTGACAGCGCCATGAGGGAGATTCGGTGCCTGGAGGGAGTGCGGGTTGAGCAGAGGGAGAGCAAGCCCCCACAGGACAAGCAGAGCCCATCACAGGAGCACCAAGCAATGTGGGCCCTAGAACCCAGCTCAAGAGCATCCCTCTCACTCTTTCTCCAACTCCCAAACCTCATGCTCGTTGATCCAAAACGTTGCAAAAACACAGGGGAGTTTCTAGCTGCGATGGGAAAGGACCTGGTTATTCCCAGTTACACACTCACTTTCTCCGTGGGATGTTCAGGCATAGCCAAAGTAGTTTTTGCACAGACCAAGGCCTGACGGTTGTTTATCACTCTACAGGAGGCTCCTCTCCTCCAGCCTCTGAAGTAGATGTGGCAGGCAGGTGAGTCAGCCTCAGAGCTACAATAATCTGCAACAAGCCTAGAGACTCAAGGGATCTCTGGTGGTACTCAGCTCCCATCAGTCCAAATGCCCTGAGCTGGACTCAGCCACAGGAGAGGACACCGCCAACTTCCCATGGCATGCATCCACCCAGCACGCCTTCCTCCCAGCTTGCACTCACAGGTCCCTACTGCCCATGGGGCTCTTCTGCCATTTCGGTGTCATCTCCTGCTCTCAGCCAGGCCTACCAGAGATGGAGGAGCTCTCCTGAGCTGTTTGTCCTCAGGTAAAGTGCAAAGAGCAGCCCAGTTTGTCCTCTCTCACTGCACACAGCCTTACCTGGACACGCAGGTTTCCTTGGCCTAATGCGAGGTTTCGATCAGGATACAGCAAGGCAGAGGAAAAGGCTGCTTGTGCAATGAAGAGGAAAATGGCAGGTTCTTGTGCTTTGGGCACTGCTCTTCCCACTACGAGATAATCCTTGAGGCATTGGCACCACCTTAGGGTGCTCACAATTCAAGTATTTACCCTGGCCCTCCCTTCAATAGCTCAGATCACCTGAAAAAAAAAATCAAATTACTGGAAAATTCAACCGGCTTGTAGACAGATGCAAGTTTATGCATCAGTATTTTTGATTAAAGTACTTGTAAGGCAAACAAAACTTTATTATTGTACAATAATGTACTTCACCTGTTCAGGAATAAAACTTCTCCGCATCCTCCCTATCTCCAAGTAACAGCATACGAAGAGATCCTTTAGCCACCTTCTTTTGCAATGTTACAAAGTGCTCAGAGTTAAAAAAGTTGAGGGAAAAGTGGTTTAGATATTAGAACAAGCCCAGGCACCACAACCGGTTTGCCTGCGGTAGCACTTTACTCCTCTCTCGCTTGCAGAATAGATCAGTTCAAGCAGAGCTGTCTGTTCCCCCGCACTCGGCCGGTTCCGGTACCGGGAGCTCCAATTCCCCTCCGCCGCACAGCGCCTGGTGCAGCCCGGCCCCTCCGACACCACAGGCCCGTCCAGCGCCGCGCTGCTTCCTGCTCTGCTCTGCCACTGAGCAACAACTTCCCTTGCTCTTCCCCCTTCCCTGATCATCCTACCTTTTCTTGTCACTACTTAGCAAGCTGCCATTAACCCTTTAATTTGGGGTAGGTCTGAGATAACAATCACGGGCCATTTTATGTTCCTGGGCTTTCTGCACTTTAGAGAAGGAAAAAAAAAGGCAGCTATTTAATGACTAGAAGAAATCTGAATTATGATAACTGAAACACCTAACACTTTCTGAATGTCCAAGGGGTAGAATATGCAGGCTACCAGCAGGCACACAAAATTCCCACTGGACTGGTATTTTGAAATTAAGCTTCTTTTTTATTATGCACAGTAAACAATGCCAGTGTGCTTTCTCAAACCAAACAGAAACACACACATTTTCCCTATGGAAATATTTAAAAACACATGACTGGTAAGAAAGCTTCTGGATTTATAACTTTCACATAAAAACTTGGAAAACTGGAATTCTAACTTGTCTTTAGAAGTCAATTTTACCTTTATTCTGCACATAATTCACTACCTCCAATGGCAGGAGAACCAACTCAGGCCCTGGCATGTTCAGTGACAACTTCAAAACGTGTCTTTACTTCAGCAAAAAGTTTTGCAAAAAATAAAATGTACTGCAATCTGTCTTTTGAGTTAAAATACAAATACAGTCCTCCTTAACATCCTTCCACACAGAGATCAGCCCTTGACTTGTTAATGCTACCACATAACACACTAGCCAGGGTAACACACCCATTAACACATATCTCCTACCTTTCAAAAAGTGACCCTGATTCAGCGATCCCTAATCAGGCAAAGTGCTAATATAATCAAATTATACTTGTTTCTGAATAACACAAAACCCAGTCTTAATTCTGAAATGCAGGAAAAACTGTTACAATGTGGAGACTGATCCTACACTTCCTCAGCTTTTAGGGCTCTTAAGGCTAGAAGAATTCTGAACATAGGATCAGGTTTTAAGTTGATCTAATTTCTACTCACTGTCTCATAAAGCTTATCAGACATCTGTAAATACAAGCCAAATAAAAGTATAATTTTAAAAAAATAAGGAGCCCACTGCTTTGCTACAGCATGCATGGACAGAATATTTTTAATTGATTTTTAATTTATATTAATGTCAATGAAAGTTTACAGCTGGCTGAAGAAAGCCATCTCGAGTCATAAACCAAACGAAAAAGCATCCAACTCAAAACTTAGAACCTAAAACATTAAAAATTAGAAAAAGCAAACAATAAAAACATCATCAAAAAACCTACAAAAAAACCCCCAACACCTTATCCTTTGATGATGGATGAAAATTTCACAATGAGTAGTCACTCAAGAGAGTGTCTCAGGAAAACCATCTTTTAAGTACATATGAAACTATAGTAAAAAATTAAAATTTCTTAATTTTCACACCTCTACAACCTGAAGAGCCTTACCTTCATTATATCCACAAGATGAGTATTGCTTCTTTCCATCCACATAGCACTCCAAAGAACACCCCTCCTTTTAACGCAAGGGCTTACTGGAGGTATGTTTAAAGGTCTGACACTAGCCTATAGTCTAATTCACTTGTCTAACGAGTGAATTATATTCATAACTGGATGGTGATTAACACTGAACTACCCAGCGCTCACACAAACATTACAGCAAATCATGCTTTTCAAACTGCCAATCGTCGAGGTCAAAACATTCATGCTTTTAAGTCAAATTACAATCAACTTCCTCCCCACCCATTCTATTATTTGTTATTCATGCGTTGACAAGAGCATGGAAACCATTTCAGAAAAAGTCATGGGTATCTTGGAAGAACCTACACTACTTAGAGATGAAACACCATTTATAAACCAAGAGAGGGAAAGTGCTTCCTGAGTTGTTTTTTTTAAAAAAAATAAAAATAAAAAAACCACCCCAAACAAAACCCAAACTTATTTTAGTTTTGAATAAATATTCAAAGTTGAAGAATTTTTTAGTTGAAAGAAAATTTCCATTTTAGATACTTCCTTTTATCTTCTCATCATTTTATCAGTTACAGTGCCCCCCAACTACAACCACCTTCCATACTGAGGCAAGCAATTGCCCTCTACTCCAAAATTAAAAGTTATCCAAAGTTAGTAACGGCTTGAATCATAAGCAATTCACAAGGTTCAGTGCTAGCCTCTGAGAAAATATGGAGTTTAGATTTTAAAACAATTTTTTGTTGTTGTTAACAAAAAAAAATTAAGGAACAAAAAAAAAAAAAAACCAACCTGGTTTTCTATTTTGTTTGCATTCAGATTCCTGCTGTCGCCCCTTTTAATCTTTCTAACCTATGTTAACGTCCAGGAAACTCTTTGCTTACAAATTAAGGATTTTCTAACAAAATGTTAGCAACACCCCTGAAATACTACTTTTGACAGCGGCAACAACATACAAAAGACAACATTACTAGAGACTTGTAAGAGATTAAGTTTTTCATGGCAGAAACTTCAAGTAATACTGCTGACACATGTTTCCGAACCTGAGAGCGCTCTCGGTTTCTGCTTACCCACCCTGGATCTTTAAAGCAGCCGTGACGTAGGAACGACGGCCATCGCCGGGCGCGGAAGGCAGCTCCCCGGCTGTTTACTGTCTCTAACTCCACTCCAGTTTTCATGGATAAACACACGCTGGCCAGTCCTTTCATTATCTGCATAATCCCAGCCTCTTTGATTACTGGACTATAATACCAGCGCTCGAGTGAGCTTTCATTCCTGAATTATGGCCACACAGAACATGGCCGGGGGAGTGCCAAACAAGATGATTAAGCAGCAAAATATGACAAGGCATGAATTATATTATTAATACTCCTATCTATCATCAGCCACAGAAACGAGGGGTTTGTGCAGCCAATAGCAACTGTGCATAAAGCAAGCTCCTCCACTTTGACACGCTTTCAAAATAAGAGCAGCTACCTATTCTGAGTAATTTTATTCTTCGGTTGCTTTGACACTGAACTGCATGTCAACATTTTACAAATTACTTCCTTTTTCAAACTATACCTTGAAACAACATTGCAGGAAACTCTTCTTTTAAAAAGGCAGGCTCAAATTACAACCCTTTATTTTCAGAGAACAAGAGCACAATCATTTTTCAACAAGATATGCTGAACAGCTTTCATTTCAGCAATTCACTGCCTGCATTTAAGTATATATCATATCACCACAAATTTTGGCTTCATCAGCATACTGTGTTCCATTTCCCAAAATTCATAAAAAAATATCATAAATCAAAAAGCGAGTTTTAAGGAGTTTGTATAAAACAGCCATGAAACCGCCTCCTTTTTTTTTTTAAATCACATCATTGGCATCTCTGAGGTTTCACTCATTTCTGTAAGGATGGGCATTCCCTTCTGCCTTCAACAATCTGCTTGACTATTTTTAAGACATCTGTTTGCAAACGGGAAGGCAAATGCCTAAGAAGGGCAAAAGTTAGTGTAAAGGCATGTAACACATCACAATGAATTACTGCATGTTACAACACAAAATTAGTAGAAAAAACAATACCAAAAGTCCACACAGATGAACTTTTTGGCTCTGTAAAATATCACTTCAGAGCATTAGGAGAGGTTGTTCAATATTCCCTAAGATTTTGACCCAAGGAAGGGAACACCAAGCAAACATAGAAGGCATTTGCCACCACACTGTTTTCAATTGACAATGAAGACCACAAATGCACGTGGTACTGGCGCTCTCCCCAGCAGCAAAGAGAGAGGGGACAAAGGGCGTGCAAAGATAGTTGTGCTCAGGGCAGGCAGAAGGAAGTGAGAAAATGGAAGCGCTTAAGCAGGATCCAGTTTCAAATTATTTTAAATCTACAGCCCTACTTTAACCTGGTGAGGCCTGCTAAAACGTGCAACAGATTTGCTGAAGCAACAAAATAAATTATAGATTTCAGTAAAAACAATAAAAAAATACACAGCACACCGCTCTTAGGAAGAAAATTTAATTTAGCATAATAAAATAATGAATTATAGAAGTGAATTAAAACCCAGAATAATTAATTTAAAAGCTTTATTACTTAAAAAAAAAAAAAAAACAAACCACAAACAACAAAACAGTATGATTGAGAGGAGGGGACTTCACATGCAAGGTGAGCCAATGAAGCAACAGTGCTTTGGTCTGGATCACACCTGAATTTCACTAGGCTGCATCATTACCTTTAACCAAGACTTTTGAAAAATGTTTGTGACAGTCTATGATTTTTGAAAAGAAAAACAAAAATAATTCAATCAGATCTGTTTCTATTAAAATAAGATTAGTGCAATCTTTCAGCTACTTAGCTGTAATAAAAGCAGCGAATCTTAAAGAGTTTGTATCATGTCATATTTAATTTTTATCTCTTGTTTTTCTCAAACCAAACAAGAATAACATTTTTAAAGACTGTCATTTTTATGCTGTATTACTCACAAGATATTAATTTAAAAGAACACTGAGAAATAAAAAGATTCAGATTAAAAGCATCCATTAATTTTCAACGGCCAATTTGAGACACCCTGATTTTCCTGAATGTTTACTTAGTGCTGTGTAGAAGACTAGTTCTCACCAAGTTCACTTGCATTTTGAGTCATCATCCATTCTGTAAATCACATCTCAGGCTGAGCAGCAAAAGGAGCAAGTGGTTCTGAACAACTAGCAGAGCATCACCCAAGATAGACAGAGCAGAGGAAACAACAGTGTCTAATCCCCCCAAGAAAATATCCAACTAGCCTAACTCATGAAAGCCTCGTTTTTCTTCCCAAATGCTCTACTGCCTTTCCTTCAAAGCTTCTGAAATGGCTAGGGTCTTACGGCTGCAGCTTTAGAAAAATGCAAGCTGGAAGGGGCTACCAGAGCAGATAAGTCTAACCTAAATGACATACTCCCTGAGATTTCATAATGCAGCAGCCCTCTGTGACTTAAGCCTGGTAACTTGTGTTCAACTAAAATATAACTTTTAGAAAAGTTGTTCCTCTTGATTTGGAAGCACAGAGAAAAATCTAACATCATTTTAAGTAGTTCCTGCCAACACGTATTTTTCCTCACTATTAAAAACGCATGCCTAATTTCTGGTTTTAGCCAACAGCATCAGTAGTTCTTGCGTTTGACCAGTATTTTCTCTCCCTAAGACACTATGACCATATCTGCTCTCAAGCTTTTTGATAAAGTATTCAAACAGGGTTTTTTTTTTTTTAATTATATTGCATAAGACATTTTCTCTGAGTCTTCAATCATTTAATGGATCTACACCTCTTTCATTCTCCTATAGCTTCTTCAGGTATGCCAAGTCCCAGACCGTGCGATGCACCCTAGTATTGATCTTACCAGTGCCACAACGAGAGGTAACTCTGATGCCTCTGTCATGCCTAAGAGGAAACAAATCATCCTCATTTGCTCTGTGAGGATGACACATGCACACTCTAGTTAATGACAGATGCTAAATGCCTGATCATTCTTAATTATGATAACACTATCTAGCTGTTACACACAAAATAATCTTCTGTTGTCTCAGAACTCTGCCAAATTTGGGCTGGTATTCACAGACAAGGCAAAAGGCTGATCCACAGCACAAAAACCACCCCTGACAAACAGCAAGGGACCACTACAGAAGTTCTAAAGCAAACATCTCACATGGGCAGAAGTGCACTCTCTCCTAAATAAACTTTTAGAAATTCTACATAAGAAATTGAAAATTTATGAAATTGTGTGAACAGAAATTTTAGCCATGTTACTGCATAGTGTAGTAACAAACAAAATAGTAAGCAAGTGACAAAGAACATATTTATGAAAATTGAAAACCCCTTTCGATCAGAAGTAGAACTAGTAGCCGACATAGATCAACACAGATCAGTGAAAAAGCTCTTGGTATTTCTTTGCCTCACTTTAAAAGAAAAAAGTTTTTTTTTTTCAGATAATTTTGCAGAAATCTCCTAGATTTTAGTTAAATTTGCCTACAATGAAATGATAATTTCTGGAATAATTAGGCCATGGAAAACTGCATTTTCCATTTAGATTTAATCAAGAGATTATTGTTCATTTGAATATTATTTTGTGGCTCTATGTGAAGTACGGGTGGGACATGCTGAAAAGATTTCTTCTTTCCCCCCAGTTTCTACAGCACCTGCTAGAAGCTTTAGGCACACAAAATTAAACCCATTCCAAAGGTACAAAACATTAATCACCTCTTTTGACTTTTTTCCAGGTTAAGTATCAAATGTGTTCTACTAGAAATGCTTATACCCACGTGTGCAAATCTCTGCTTCTGAAGCATAAAGATCTCGATTGATGTTAACTATTTAATGACCCAGCACAGAGATCCTGTAATCAACTCTCCCTGTGGAACAGGTCATAAAGGGAACCGCACTTAGAAATGAATTAGAAGTTCATACTCCCCGCTTACATTAACTACCCTGGTCCTGAGCAATGGCTTCCTTAGGCCTTTTCTCTATGTTTAGTCATGCAGCAACAGCTTCGCACAACTTTTTTATCTCCCCTCTCCACACACCAAAAGGAAAAACAAACCAAAAATGCTGGGGTAGCTCATTTCATGCGTCCCACACAGCACCTCACAGGTCAGAAGAGAGATGGCTAAAGACCATTTACACTCCGGCTTGGCAATAAGGCAAGAAACCAGGGTAGCTCCCAGGACTATCCAACCTGCAGAGGAGGCCAGTACAGGGATGAGGAAGGTACAGATGAAGAAAGCTTCCCCTCTTGGGCCATACACGCAGCTCTGCATGCACCTGGTAGAAATTCAGGCGCAGTCCCACCACCTCGCCTCTGCCCTCCTTACCGTGCTCTCAAAGGCTGCAGTGCAAAATAAACCCTTTAAGTAAATTTTCAGTGTTATAGCTTAAAAAAAAAAAAATATTAATAGCAGCAGACAGACTGAGCTTTCTGAAAACTTCAGAAGACAACACTCCACAGCTTTCAGCTTAACTTACATAATCACAAACAGTATTACTCCCTTTGAAAATGAAAGCCAAAATGTTGCCTAAAGTGACATAATTTACCAAAAAATTGTAAGACAGGTGGAAAGAGAAGGATTTGGGTGGGACTTTTTTCCCCTCACATCAGCACTAGCAAAATATTTGTATCTGAACTCTAGTTTGTTGGTTTGGGGTTTTTTTTCCGACACAAGCAGCAAATTACATCCAGACAAAAAGTACATTTTTAAACAAAAACTCCTCATATTTTTCCCAGCAATCCTTCCAGTCATTAAATGGTTTGTAGGCAAACCTACTAAACAGCTGCTTAATATTTTCAACTAGTTTTGGTCCAGGTAGCATCTGCCAACCTCTCAGCTACATTTAGTATCCTCCCACAGTTGAAGCCTAACAGACTTCTCTATTGAGACTTAAATCAGCAGCCTCTTTGTCTCCATGCAACTGCTCTTTTACTGAAAATGGTATGGCAACATAGAAAGCACAATATGAATTTAAGCAGTAAAGCTGGTAGAAAACTTCTTGTTGTGTAAATGGAAAAAAGGCAAATCCTCACTTATCTCCTCACTGGAAAAAATAAAATGAAGTTCTGTCAGGAGTGGAAGTCAGTTCTGCAGGCCCTCCCTGCTGCAGCCACATGGATGCTATCGCAGTGGCATATGCAGGAGTGGTAACAGACATTTTTGTGTTCAGATTCAGTTGCTGCCCCATTAGCCAGTTCCCATCCCTTCCAGGGAACAGATTAGATGGAATCATTTTTAAGGGCAAGTAACAAACAAGGACCATGCTGCCTTACACGGTATCTTTTTTTTTTCTGTACAGGAAATCTCTACTCATGTAAATAAGCTTCCCTGCAACTTACCTCTCCTCGAAGGATTCTCAGAAGTTTTACAAATGTAAAATGCTGATTTTCCACACTAACTTTTTCTTTCTGTTTACTATTATAAGAATGTGGGGATTTTAGTGTTATACTTGTTCCTAGCCATTTGCAAAATAACAAACATTAGGACTAATGTGCCAGGTTTACTTAATATTGCTGATCTTCATCTTCTTCCAAAATATGAAACCAGGAATATTTGTGTTTAACACCAACTACTTTAAAAAAAAAAACAACAGAAGTACTGGTGGTGGTTGAGGCCAGGCCTGCTACATAGTGTGGCTTCATTAAAAAAACCTGCACTGTGCAAGTTTACCATTTAACATGATCACTATCCCCACCCCGCAAATCCAAAGACCTTGTAAAACCAGACTGTCACCATGCAAAATGAGAAATCCATCGTCCCTTGGCAAATGGTACCTAATACCTTAGTAATAGGCAAATACCGAAACCTGACCTTTGACAACTTGTTTTATTTAATGATCTTCAATTGCTCTCACCAAAAGATACAAAAGAAACAGCAACATTTTTGGGGGGGGAAGTCAGCTCTATTTGCATCTAACACTTCAATACTCACCTAATAAAATTCTCTACCTGAAATTTACACACAAAAATAGTGGTTATGAGTAAAGTTTGTTTGGGGTTAATTGAAAAATTCTTCTGCAACTTTGATAGCTGATTGTTGTGACTGGTCTTCCCTTATTCTCCTACTTGAAAAATGCAAAGTTTCTCAAGTCCATCAAAATAGACACCCCTAACAGTGCCAGTAATTTTGTTAAAAGTGTCACGTTTTGCCTATTAATACTTGCAGGCTACATGCAATTTTTTCAAGTTTTTCTCCTCCGTTATTCTAATGAAGGAATCACAATAGAAGCTCTTTGTGCAATCCTTACCAAAAGGAGCACACCAAATTGTCAAAAACACTACCAGAACACCCTCATTCTCCCAAAGACAGACTTCTAAACACACACGTACATGCACACATACACCCTTCCTTGAATCCACAGCTAAAATTTGTTCCAGGTTAATGCATCCACTCGATCTCAAGTGATCAGTGCTAAGAAACATGCACTCTGATTTTTATCTTAGTCATGCATAAGAAGGGAAACATTTTTAAGTTGAATTCGACATTACACAATAACCATAAAGAATCAAAAGAAAATACATCAATTCCTTTCCCTTAACACTACAGGAGATGTTTAAGATTAGCCAGGTGGTAAATTTCGTCTTTAATTTTATCATATTTCCAGGTATGAAATACTGTAAAACTTCTTTGTTACTGATTATTTTTTCATTCCATAGCAACGAAAATGTGGGTAGTATTTAATTTTCTTAACTAGTCGTTTCTTCTATCTGGTATTTGCCAAAGCCTATCAATACTGACCTCAGAAATGGATTTAATCTTCCCAAACTTCACACTCTTAAATTCTAACTATCATACTATATTCTTCCCTATTCCAAAGATGTAGTTCTGTAGGAGATAAAGTGGATTAAAGACATACTGAGGATTATAGATTATGCCGTTAGAACAAACACAGACAAGTATTTCAAATAGCTGACCCTACAGAAAGGAATCACATTCTGTTCTCAAGATGATATACAAAAATAGAAAGCATATTCCACTAGGAAAATATTTACTTAATAATTTATCATTTAAGAACTACTACTGTACAAATTAAAGTACAAAGAGAGCATATTGAAATCAATGTGAAGATATATATGCAGTGATCATAATACAGCTTAAATTTTGATTGTAATCGGATTTATAAATGTTTCCTCCATTCTACCATGAGTCACACTTCTGTCTCCCCCAAAAGTCCTACATTTAAAACTGATTTTAATTTTTTTGGATAGGAGAGGCAGAGGAACATAGTACTGCCAAAAAGTCTAGAAATGAAAGGATAACAATTTCTAAGCATCCAATTGGAAAGAAATGCCAGTGAGATATAAGAATCAATTTAGTCCAGACATTAATAAGTTCCTTAATGATCTCTATGATTAAAATAGCATATAGATAATGTCTTCTGAGGATATTAAATAGGCAACTTTGAGTAGCAGTAAAGTCAGAAACAATAGAAAGGAACCTAAGCAAATTCCTTACATGGCCAGAAAATAAAGTGAAATTCAGTTTGGAAAAACACCAGCTAATACATCTGGGAAAAATAATCCCAAATATAGATATTCAATATGGACAAGAAATCTGGGAAACAACAATGCAGAAAAACTGCATTAACCACAAATGCAGCATGAGCTTAAAAGAGGGGGAGGCACTGCCCACCTAGCCACTGAATCCTGGTGGGGGTGGGGGGGCGGGGGTGGGAAGGCTGAATTACTTCCCTGTCACCCATTTGACTCCTCTCCCAAAATGAAGCAGGCACAAGTGGGCACTCTATCTGACTGTCTTTGCTGCAGCTTTGGACATAAGACAGGTCCTGTTGCTGCAATTATTTAAAACAAGACGGGCAAAATATATTATCAAGTACTGAATCCTTTATTTAAAAGGACCAACTGTAATGAAAGAACAGTCTGCCTTTTATTATTCTATATTATGTATTGTTGTAGAGCTTTTCCATTATATTTGAAATATCGGGGTTTTAAAATCCAGAAGTGTAATACTTATCCAAAAACAAATAAACATGAAAATACGTTCATTTCCAAACCATTTGCTTTTTATTGACCATGAAGTTTTGGCTCATTCTACCACAAGTGAAATAACTTTGAAGATGTTGGCTCTCAAACGATGTTTTGCTGTGGTGCAATGCCTGTTCATGCTAGGATCAACTGTGCAAAACAAGGGGAGACCAAGGATGCGCTCATGTCAAATGAGGCCACCTCAGAATCTGTTCTAAAGGGCATGTAAATCCACCTCTCTGCAAAAAAAAATTCTGCAACAGGAATGACTGTTCCTTACCAAGGAGGAAATAAAAGAAACTTGTTTAGAGAGACTTCAAAACCTGCTTTTAGCCACTTACTTCTATTTCTATGTATTATGGCATTCCTTCATTAGGAGAATATCTTGAAAACTTAAGAAAAATACTTTTACACTCCAATTCCCTTACAGTCGCTCAGAACCAGCTCAGAAGCTCTTCAGAGGGGAGCATGTTCCCCTATTTGTGTTTGTTGGAAGAATCTGCCCACTTGAGATTCAGAGATACCTGAACCAAACTTTAAACTTGGCTCTTCTTGCCCAAGAAGCAAGGCGCTCCAATGCTGTTTGTTCAACGTGACTGTGCACATTATGGATGTGGTAGTTTAGGGACAACAGGACACTGAAAGCACAGGAAGAGGAACAGACTTGCCCTGGGAAATGCAACACATTTCTCCCACCTTTGGAATTTCCTACTATTAGAAGGCGACAAAATATTGAAATCATTGACTCTGTCGTTATCTTTTTCTTAAAAGACTGCCTCTTTTTTATTTATCATTTGGGGCATTTATTTGTTCTTCCTGAAATTAGGAAAGGGTGAGAAATTTCACTCTGTAAGCTGAAATTTCACAGTTAATAGAAGGATGGGGTAAACATAACCTCAAGCATTTTGTTTCTTTCTCCTTCCTTGCCAGGGCTCCTTTTGACTCATCACAAGGAAGTGTCTAGAATTTTTCCAGAAGCCTTTTCACTGCTTAGCTTATGCCTAACCCACAGTATAGATACCATTTGCTATTTCTCTAATACTAAGGGACTCACCGCAGTTCCTTTTTACTTGTGGCTAAGATTTGATCTGGCAGCTCAGATGATATCCTAAAGCAGTTTACAGCAAGAGACACTTTTTTTGAGTTTACGGCATCCAAAATATAGGCTAACAACTACCCCTTCACGCTGTCTCTTCCTCGAAGTGCATCAAAAAAACCCTGCATCCCAGCCCTCCCTCACATACCTAGCAGGCCATCCAACACACCCTGAGACAATTCCGCCGCTTTTCCAAGAGCCAAACCCAGGTGCCAGAACTCTAGCCACAATCTCCATCACTTAAGACAGACAATTCTGGAGCTATTCTTCTCTGAAGGACTAACAACCACTTGTCTCCATCATCCTTTCTAGTCCTAAAAAGAGAAACTGGAGTGGCTTTTAACCACAAGTAAAACACCTGTTAAGCCTAAGCTTTGCCAAAAGCAGATACAGATTTCTACTAAGATCCTCTGTTAGAGGCAAAACACAGTGGTGACTATTTTCTCTCTCTCTTTGCCTTGCCATTTTACCTTTTTTGCACTTTTTAAAGATGAGTAGAAGTTTCAACCACTGCAGTTTCTTAGCATTGGTGGGGAAGGAGGTTCTGTTTCTGCTCATAATAAGCAGGGGAGGGGGTGGAAATCAAGAGAGTGCATGGAAGAGAAAGGACAAGGAAAATTATTGCATGAGTAACAGTAGGGGAAGACTTTTTTAGTAAGGTCTGATTACTGCAACAGAGGCAGGATGGAGCTGGCATGCTTTTCACAGGGTGGATCTCCATCCTGACAGGTCTCGTCTTGTCTCCAGAAGTGCAGACAAACAACCACTGTAACACACTGATGGAGCTTAAGAAGATGAACAGACTTTTTTTTCCTTTATAAATATAGCTAATTTTATTATATTGAAATTTTCAATAACCTCTGCAACCCACTCCACCTGGAGTGCTTGTTTTTACATGTCTGAGTGAGTTTTATCACCCTCTTGTGGAAAAATAAGTGAATTGTAGCCATCAGAGCTTACTGGAAGAAGTGGAAAGCGGGAGTAAGAAAGGCAGTGATAAAGAACAAGCAAAGAAGAATGGAGAAGTATGGGCTGGATGGAATAAAGGGACAGTGAAGGAGAACAGAGATGACTAGCAACACAGTAACACCTCAACTTCTTCAAAAAGCTATCCCAAAAGTGATATTTGAAAACACCAAAGACAACAAGCTGCCAAATTTATTCTGCCTTGGTAACACAGACAATATTCAACAAATAAGTTACGTTCTCTACAGCGATTCAAGTACCATCTCAGCTGTAATCACCACCTTTTGCACCTTTGTTTCCACATACAGGGGAAAATACATTCTCTATAAATACACAAGGTTAACTCTTCAAAACTCAAGTCAGAAAACATATACAAGATACTTTCTTATTTAAAAACAGTCTGCATATAACATCTATGCCCTGCCACTGGAACGTGAAAGTGGAGGGCACATGAGCTAAACTTGCAAAGAAAACTAATGGAATTTTATGCATGCACATTACATGCTACTGGGTAACATAAAAGAAAAATCAGAATATTTAATTCCTCTAAATCTGGAATCATCCTTTCCTCAGTTTCTGTCTATCCCCAGTATCAGTCTGTAATATGAGAAATTTAACTTGCAGTAGTCTTCCTGTACACCATAATCCATATGACAATATATTCACAACCTTTAAAGTAAACAAACAAATACACTGCCACCTGCATTTTAAAACTTGAAAAACCAAGTCTGGTACAAGCACACACAAAAATGAAGCCAAGAAAGTCACAATAATATTGAATTCAATTTATGACACTGCAACGAGGCACAGAAATCCCAAACAACAAAAGGCCATCTCAGGTCAGGTTGATACCACTAGCATGATAAAAAAGAGATCTCACATAATATATCCCTAAAACTTCCTGAAAATCTTCCAGGGATCCCACAGAAAACTACAGACCACAACCAACACAAAACACAGTTATTTCTTTTTAATGACACTAAAGATTTTTTCTGATGCTCCTCAAGAAGAGTTAGAAACCCATTAAAAAGAATAATTGTAATGACAGATCTCCTTCTGATAAAAAATACCTAAAGAAACGCTTCCCTCACGTTACACAAACTACATTTATAGCTAGCCACTATTCACAATGAAAAGCATAAAATGGATAACCGTACAAGTTACTTTTATTTCATTGTTTTAATCAAAATCTGACAGTAAAGTACTTCTCCAGACAACATACAATTTCAGCTTAACCTTATTCTTCATGAAGGTATCTGATTTTTCTGAATAAAAACTACTGCACCTGCGTGCTTAACCATTATCTCCAACTGGGGAGTCAAGTCCTAAAATTAACAGTAGGTACACAGAGTTATCTGCATTAATTCGTCATCCCCAAGATACTACTGATGATTTACTTTAGCTTCTGCAAAACACCCATCAAGTAAGGAAGGCTAAGTCTGCAATTGACGTTTTGCAGCAGATACATCTTTTTAAATTCATAAAAGTCTTCAGAAAAAAACCCTAATTATGCACAAACTTTTATAGTCAGAGTAACAAACTGCTTGCTTCCACCTCTCTCATAACTTGGCCAGTTCTGAAGTCCGACATCAACTAATTAGAACAAGCTCTTCAGATCAGGGAACACAAGAAGCTAGTGTTATCGAAGAGCTAGCAATATGTCCAACCATGTTCAACAGACTTTACAGCAATGTGATATTCCACCATTTCTTTTAGGAAGCTACCCAGAAAGTATCCCTTTCACTCTCTCGCCTTCTGCCCATCTAACCAGGTACATTATCTCCGTCATATTGTGTTCCTTCTCTGCCCCAGACTCCTGCAGATCCTAGGGGAAGGACCGTGCACTTCACATGCAAGGAAAATACCACAGTTAAGAACCTGTCATACAGATCGGAAAGGAAAACACGGTGGTAAAAATTAATAGAGGTCATAAGTGCAAAATAATGATCCTTTTTTATAAAAATGCATCAACATCATAAAATATTAGTTTTTTAAAAACCTAAGTTTTAAAAAAATTATGCTACATACTTTGTTTGCCACTTAATATAATAAAACTAGTATCAGACATACTGTGACTTGAAAAATAAACTTTCTACAGGAGATTGAAAATTATATATTCTTAGATTTGTTTAATATAAAAATGTATTTTTTTCAAATTATACACATCGCTATCAATTAGAAAAACCTACTGGTGAAAAGCCTTCCATTCTTGTAAACCATTATTTGATCAAAACTGATTCCCTGGTAGCTTGACTTCAAGACTCTGTTCAAAAACAATTTTTTCCATCAAGTGCAACAAATAGGGGTACAAAAGTATTTTACACCAATTCTTTGGACAGCTGCCTTACCTTCTGAAAACACTTGATAAGATCCTCAGACTGTAGGTACAGCAATTTTTTTTTTTTTTTACTTTTTTAAAGCAGAAAACCACACACAGAGAAGCTACCAACCCTATGCAAAAGTTCACCACCATTTCAGTTCTGCCGAATTAACTGTTTGAGAGGACACAGGATCAAGCACATCACTAAAATTAGGAGACGGCTAAATGTTTTTAACAATCTGGTTTACATTGTGACCCCACAGACACTCGCCTCAGAACAAAAGAGAGGCAGCGCACGGCGGCATATGCTTGGGAACTTCTCAAAGAAGCTTTGCCAGCAGAAAAACCCCTCATGCAACTGCACCTGCAATCAAGACTGACACAACCAGTGAGGTTTCAAACTAAGATAAACCCTGCCATATACATAAAGAAGGCTGTAGTATTTTTCTAACAGCTTTTCCTTAACCTTTTCTGAAATAATGTGTGCCCATTTGCTGACATTTGTGAATTAGACAGTTACCAAGATCACACAGTCCCACCACTAATCCATAAATGCCCAGCCCTACCAAAACTCAGTGAACTCTGCAAGTCCTCTCATCTGTTCCTTCTCAGGATTTTTGCCTGATTGAGCCAAAGAAACAGTAATAACTTCAATGAAAAAACTGTAGGTGAAAGGAAGTTACCCTGAATCTAAAAAGAGCTTTCTGTCCTCCTCCCACTCCCCAGAAAGCGTAAATGAAAGCACTCTTTTCTCAGGGAGGCAGTAGCTTACAAGGGATGAACATGAAGGGACTACTTCATGACTATGAAGCTTTACCCATGAACAGTAGTAGTATCCTATTAGAAGTATCGCATTTTAAAAACAAACCAGAAAATTAAATAAGCTCAAAACAACTTATTTATATTCAGTCATCTATTATACACACTTAATATACAGAAACACAGATTTTATAAATACGCATATAATTCCAGAGATATGGAAAACATACCTTTCACAACAGTAAAGCTTCATGCCATAACCAATTAGAAAGTCAGCACTATACTTCAACAGTCATGTATACTATATAGAAATAATTGCATGGCTAAACCAGAACTTACATTTGTCAAAGGTACTTTGGGAAAGGAATATAAAAGAGGTACTTATTACAGAAACAGGAGGTTCTGTTACAGACCCATAGGATTACACTTGGACACAGAAAGAAAACTGTAATATTACTAAAGAAATAAATAATACTGGGGAACATATTATAGACAACATACTGTACAAACACAGACTGAAAACAAAAGTTTTTGATGATGGTAAAGTCTAAATGTTCCTGCACAAATTATCAAGATTTTAGACTCAATCTTATGAAGAGTACAGAAATACAGTGATTACAAGTTACTTCACTTTAAAAATAATAAAAAAGAAAAGAAAAAAGACAAGGAAGAGGTAGGAATGATCTGAACACTTCCAGAAAGTAGACTGAGAAATTCCAGAAGTAAAGCAATTACACCCAAAGGCTTCCCCCCAGCAAACAAAAAACCACCACCACCACGGCTACAGGAAAATGGCCAGACCAAAAGTGACTTAGAATTAAATAA
Source organism: Phalacrocorax aristotelis (assembly GCF_949628215.1). Taxonomy (NCBI): domain Eukaryota; kingdom Metazoa; phylum Chordata; class Aves; order Suliformes; family Phalacrocoracidae; genus Phalacrocorax; species Phalacrocorax aristotelis. The sequence continues at coordinate 30,495,603 of NC_134284.1, read as the reverse complement.
AGACAACTGAATGGAAACGTTAGACGATCTGGGCTAAGCTGACCAAATTTCTCACCAACTGTGGTTTCACTAATACACTGTTAAGGTAAGGAGGTCTTCTTTTACTACAGTCTTTAAGTCAGCGTTTTTACACGTGCCCATCCTCTACAAATGTAGCTCTACAGAACTACACTCCAGGTGTGGTAGACAATAACAAGCAGAAGAAAATTCAAAAACACAGAATGTAATTAGATTATGGCCCTTTCTAAACATCATCAAATAAATACTTTTTAGGAACAACGAGAAACCTTTTAGAATATTGGAAAGAATTATTCTACAAGCACCAGATGTTGAAAAAAATTAAAAAGTTAAGTATATATCCAAAAAACAACTGCCAAGAGCACAACAGAAAAAGTGAAGAAATTAATTACGTATGACAAGGACCTCATACATCTTAAGAAAAAAAATAATAAATAGGCTAAGTCCTCCTCCCTTTTGGGATTGTGGCCCTATTCCCAAATCTTACACAGAGATGGCCCATTATGTCCAGATTTATTTCAACCAGAATGGGCACAAAATTAGTAAAGTAGTTCCAGGATTGATGCTTGATTCACCACTGATTATGTACAGCACAAATCAAGTTCCAGCATTTTTTCCACACAATGAATTAGGAGTCCTGGGATCTATTTTCAATTATGGAAATAAAGCAAAAATTTAATTTGAACAGGCATAACCACTATGACCCTAAATTCCTGTTTATAAATTAGGAACGAGTATTTAGCGTAGGTGTATTATTAACAGTGTATTGATATCTGTAAGGCATTCCAAATTTCACAAATGCAGAGTAGCACACAGACGACAAGCAGCTAACCCCCATGGAAGTCAACCGAAAACAGAAGCTCTATCTTTCCTCTTCTACAACTCAAATCATGACTATTTGCCATATGTACAGTTCTGAAGGCGGTATCTGTAAGTCTGAAAAAGCCAGACTTCTTTATGATAAAGGAGATTTTTAAAAAATCAAAAGTAACTGTATTTGAAAAAGAAGGTGCACAACTTGCTGTTCTCACTTATTCAACAGTCTTTTGGAGTTGGTAGGACTTTTTACTATTTAGGAAGTTCAGCATTTGACCTATAGGTAGGATTCATAAGAAGAGCTTATAATAAAATCTCAGCTATAGGGAAATCATATAATGATCCGAAACAAACAGCAAGTGAAAAAAGATTTTCCCTTTTTGACTATGCAATGCTCTTTTGTTGCCACTACAGCAATTCTTTAATGCCATGGAAACTATCTGATAAATGTATTAGAAGCTCAATAAATTTCATAATATTGAGGTAGCAAAGCAATTGGTATTGTTGACAGAGAGCTTCTGTTCTGAGTGCCTATTTTAAGGAAAAAAAATTATCTAAAAATAAAGAACATACTTTGAGCTGTTTTCAACAAAAATATACAATAGTTTTAGAAAACCTGAAAGTAAACTACGCTAATTGTATTGGATCATCGGAAAATGTAAGAGGATGATAGGAAAAAATAGGCACACCTTGAAATGACAAAAATGGGATACGTTGATTTAAAATTTAACAGTCTTACTTCTGGGTGGTTTGCTTTACCTAACATTTATTTTTAATGAGGACAAGGGGGATGGGAAGAATACTGTGAATTACATGCAAGTTTTTCTGTCCAATTTCTCAAGATGCTAAACATGTATTCATAAGGTGCGTGATCTTTTTAGCCACCTATATGTATGTCTTCATACTCCGGACACTCCCCTACCATTACAGATACACAAATGAACTCCCCCTTCTCATTTTACAGGTAATACTTAAATTGCTCTGTTTTCACATGTTCAGTACTACAAGATACTTTTTTCCAGCACTGCACTCCTGTTGATCTACCTCTAGAGACTTCTAAGTAAAGACAGTATCAATATAAAAATGAAAGTAAAATAACCCTCCCATAAACAATACACCTATCCAATGCGTACACAATACTGTCTTCCTCTACAGAACAAGCATGATTTGAGGCATGCCCCAAACGTGGTTAACAAACCTGGGCTGGGTTTGACTAAGGCACAGAGGTGGAAGTACTCACACCCAGAAAAGGGCCCTTGACCAGGGCCGCTCTGCCACACACCAGTTATCCAGGGGACCTGCCAGCCTTGACAATAACAATAGCTTCTTTAAAATTAAAGCCAAAATCAAAAGCCATAACACACTGCATGACACACCAAGCAAGAGCATGCAAACATTTTTAAATGCATGGGAGACTGAAACATACGTAAAAGTACACATCTGGAATACGCAGGACAATTGTATCACAACTCCCATATGCACCTCTCATCCCATTCCTCTGCACTTGAAACAAAGGAGAAAAGGCTGGGTTTAAAGTGTTATATTGGACATTAGTCACATTAAAAAAAGATAACTCCAAATTAGGTTTAGTCACAATGCAATAAATAAAAATATAATTAAATTATCAGAAAAGTTAAGTCCTCACTGCAGACAAACAGAGCAGCTTTTTTGCTTGTGGCTTTTCAAAGCCTAAACTCAGCCCAACAGAGCCTCAGAAGGCACATCTTATTTTCTAAGTACGTTAAATGTTTGTTTACAAAAAGACACAATACACACACTTCTGTTAATTTAAAAAAAATTAAAAAAAAAAACAAAATGCCAAACAAAAAAACCCAAACAAAAATACCCCAATAGTAACTTAATTTCTCTACGCTTTTTTTTTTCCCCCCTGGAATAAGCAATACTGAAAATTCCAGCTCTTATTACATTTCCTAAATAGCAGGTTATCCTTCAGACTTGTACATAGCATCAAAACATACTACCTCTTCTATTTTTCTTTCCTGAAACATTTTTATTACCAAATGAACAACAGCAACGCTGACTTATCTGTTTTTGCAATACAGGCATGTATGTTCACAGGAGGCAACAGACTGCATTAAACCACTACCAAAACAAACCATTTCACTATATGTGACTCTGCCCCTAGGGAAAGGAATGAGAGCAGATAAGATGTGACAGATGTGTAGTCACGTCACTTAATACACTACTGGAAGGTGCTCAAATCATTATGGTGACAGACATAGTATAAAAACTTGCAAAGAATGGACTAAGCATTTATCTAGTTTTCTGCATACATGATTCTTGTAATTAAAGAAGATACTGAAGTCCATAAAAGTGCTTTTTGAGAGAAGGCAGCCCACAAATGTCAATATGCAATATAGTTATAAAAGGGAAAAAAGAAAAGAAGGGAGCATTGCATGTATGTTTTTGTCAGCAAAGCCCCTCCATCACGAATAGGAAATAAATACATGAAGGTTAAATTCGAGGTCTGTCCTCTAAAAATTTCCTGTACTGAAGTATTTCTGAAGAGGTTTAATTAAACTTGAAATTTACCCAGAACAAGTTTATTTAAACTTAGAAACTGTAGATCTCCAAACTGATTTCATTGTTATGAGACTTTAAAAAGCTATTTTGCTGAAATCTCTTCTGTTTTGGTTTGAAAGTCCCAATCAATAAGGATAAAATTGGAAATCATATGGTTACTAGACTGGAGTAATAGGACTAGTCACTTGTTTGAAGGTAAGTGGAAACCTAAGAGTTCAAAAAATTAGGACTTTCAGGCAATTGGCCAAGAAAAGTATGAAAAATGCAGGAGAAAATTGTTTCCTCACTCCTTTCATGTTTAATGGTCCTGAATGTTACTGATATTAATGGAGGTCAAGAATATATCCAATTTCTAACTGCCAGTGTCCCTTCAGCAGGAACCCATACCACTGCTGTTTCAGATAGATCGTTAGGCCCAAATCCTACAAGTTGAGCTGCACAGGTAGATCCTTGTGCTTCTGGGAATCCGCATTAAGTCAAAGAGGGAAAACTAACTCACAGGATCAGATTCTTAATTTGAAGCTGGACCACTGTAACTCATTATGACACTAATCATAAAATGTCTCACCAACACTCTCTGCTCCCCATCTGTTTGTTTGACCTTATTATAGTTTTATATCTCAATCCATGGGACTAGCTACAGTAGTCAAATTAAGCACCTGCACACGTCTATGTTTCTGCAAGACCAGGTCCTCAGACAAAGGCAATGTGTTCCTTCTGCTTGTGCATATGCCTAGTTTATTCCCTGAATGGGACTACACAGTAGAATGAAATAATTGTAACATCAATTTCTTCATTTATACAAATACAAATCTCAATATTCTCAAGTAATCTAGCCATTTAAGCCGAAGTATAAACTCCATTCACCTTCTGAAGCATAGCAACTAGTATTCTCAAAGGAAATGACCTGCACATTAAAAATTACCTCCAAAAGTATAAAACTGAGCTTTAAAATTATTTTAAAGGAGCATTTCCTTCTTTATCATACTGTCTCAAAACAACAAGAAAAAAATCATAAAATAATACTCATTGCAGAAATACAAAGTCAAATCCAGTGGAGCCAAGAGACCCTAAATTGAGAAATGCTGAAGGAGGGAGCATTCTGGTACAGCATCACTCCAGGCCTCCTGCTCTTCTACTCTCCTCTACACTTCAAAGGCGGTCACTGTCAGGCCCAGTGCAGCAGAGCTAGATGGGCCATTTGTGCATTCTTACAGGTATGCCTCAGAAAGAAGCCCCAAGTATTTTAAGGACAACTCCGCTAGAACTAACCCTAGAATCCTACTTTTAATTAAATAAAAAGACACACATTAAGGTGTGAATCTTTTGTGTGGGTTGGTTTGGGTTGGGGTTTTTTGTTTGCAACTTTTCTGTTCTTGTGAAGAAGTGGGGTTAAGAACTAAACCAAAGTGCAATTACACATCTATTACATACTTCAGTATTCTGATTAACAAATTTGTCAAACAGGTAGAGGAGGGTATGTGGCAAATACACTTGCCAGCAAAGCAAAAACGGCACAGACATAATATTAAACCTATTAATCTCACTGTTTTCCAGAACTACCAGCACCAACCACGCTTATTTTCCCTACTTATAGCAGAAAAGAAGAATAGCAATGCAAAAAAATCCACAAAAAACATTTGGGAATTCAGTGTAAAAGAAACCCTTCCGAAAGATGATTCCCCCTTCCTCACCAGACAGACATAATTCTGAGAGGTGCTCTTGGACCCTGGATTTGTACTGAAATTCAGTGACAACGGGGATTTAGGGGAAGCATTCAAGATATTACAGAGATATTGGCACCCTTTCAAGAGTAGTATGCTGGATCATAATTTTCTTTCCCAAATTAGAGGTTAAATCTGCCAGCAGAAACTCAACCGGAGCTGGGATATGCAGGCGCTCAGAACAGTAGCGTCTTGCCTAAGACCTGACTGGCAGCATCTTTCCTCTTGAGAGGCTGCAGCTCATGGGACCTCTCTATTTCAAAACCCAGCCAAAGCCAGGAGCTGGGAGCTACCCATTCACAAATGGTACAAGCGGGGGTCCATTCTCCCCACTAATACCTTGCTGTGGGGCATTCAAAACAAGCCTACGGGCTGCGTTTGGCACCGCTGTCACAGGTTGCAGACCCACACATGAAGGAAAGATACTAAAAACCAATTCCCCTCCACTCCCAAGTCCATTTACCCTTATCAAAATTGCTGGTCATTTACATCAACTGCTGAGTATTCACAAACTAAAATGCTCACATGTAGCCTGAGTGCCTTGAAAGTTCAAGTCATGGTATGGGTTAACATTAGCATTTAAAACTTTCAAAAGTATTGCAAACAATTACCACACCCTCAAGTCACAGATAAAATATTCTGCAGAACTTAAATACATACATTTCTGGCATGAAACATTTCTCATTGCTGGCAAAATTTCCTGCAATTTCTGGCAACAGAATACTTTGAGTTTAGAGGTTGGCTGTAGAATAAAATTGGTTTATTTATTAGAAATCATTCTTGATCTTACCTTTTAGCAGAGGCAGGGGAGTTAACTCAATAGGCTTGCCCTGAGACCTAAACTGGGAGGAGCTTTGTGACCTCTTCTGTCTGGCTTTTCTGACGGACTTCCGAGAAAATCCGTCTACTTTATCCACTGATGGAGGAGTAGTTGGTGCTGAGGACATATCCCTACTGAAGGAAAACAAATGTTACAAACATTCCAAATGTATTAAATGAGTAAAAAGATTAACCTGAACTTTCCAAAAATCATCTTCTTTCTGCAACACTCTCCTGCTGACAACTCACTCAGACAGACTGTTAGGAGAGCTAACCCACCAACATACGTACAAATTGTATGGAATAAACTTAATGGAACAGCGTAATAATTCTTCTTGCTCAGACCTAATGCTGACATCATTATGTCAATAGAATTTCATACACCTGTAGGCTTGACATAGGATTGTAGCCTTAAACTATATATTTTCTGGGACAAAGAAATTTCAGCTCAGTCTACAAGGAACCGTATATGCTAAAGAACAGGTACACAAAAAGGCACAATTTTCTTTTTGCATTAAAGTAATCAGTATGCATAGGACAGAAAAAATAGGCCAACAAAAAAATTTCAGTTTATTTGCCACACGTACAAACAAGATTTTGTAGAAATTAAGGAAGTATAGCAAAAGGTACTGCCATGCTTCATAATTTCGCTAACACTGACAGATTTTACATATTACTTCTTTATTCTCCATTTTAGAAATACTCAGTTATCTTCTTGTATGTCTCTCTACACATAGTTATGCCATGTTCTCGCACTTCTGTAAGAATAGCAGTGTGGTTGCCATAACTGTTCTAAGGGCATAAGCCACACAAGGTTTGCAGGGAGAGGCAGAGAGCCAAAAAAGGTTTCTGCAGGCAAAAGTTTGTTTGTTTCCCAACTCTATCAGCTGGTTTAAGAAATAAGAATTGTTTCTTCCTATAAAGCTTGCCTTGGTAGTACTCCTGTAGCTGATTCCATACTACTAAGAAATACCAAAGGAAACATTTAAAGAGTGAATTAATCCATCCAGCTACTGTATTTACCAGTCTTGCCCTGTCTGCTAAAACGGTCCATCACATCTTGATGAAGTACAGGAATATTAATGGAATACTACTTAAGGGAAACGAGACAGGAGGAATTTAGGCCCACATATTTCAAGCAGCTCTCTGTACAGTTAACTTCACCAGCATGTGCACCTCTTCTAAAATCAACAGAACTATCTGCATTAGTAACATGATCATTAACAAGAGCACCTCCGCTGATTTCAGGAAGGCTACACACTTGTGCAAAGTTAAGCATCAGCATAAGCATTTGCAGGATCAGGGTCTTAGAACATGTCCTTGGAAATAATTACTCATCCTCAATGTCTGTTGACTTCAATTACCAAAGTAACTCATATGCTGAAAGTAGTTGATTCCACTTTTGAGTACTTATTATATTAAAATATTTGTTTACTCATTTGCTTCATAAATTATTAAATCCATTGAAACAGACGTTATTTGGGTTTGCCATTTTTAAGAAAAGCTTTAGAAAGTAGGATTTTTTGCAACAGTATAAACCAGTTCCAAAAGATAAGAACTATTTAATGCAAAATTATATATACGTGCACTAAATTTATCAAAAATGGAAGTATAAACTCCACAGCTTCTTCGAGGAAGCACGTGCAGCACCCAGAAGCTGAACTGTGCAGCTGGCATTGCAATAATGGAAAAACCTTATTCCATCTTTTTGATTTCTCCTGAGCTATTACTTCACTACCAGTTTCTGCTTTCTAAATATCATATACTATCAGCAACGTGAACCTGTACGTTAACCTGGTCTTGTTTATCATCGGGGGAAAAAAATTGCCACCATCACCAGGGCATTCAGGCCCCAGCCAAGATTAATAAATAAAGAAGTCAGATAAACTGAAACAGAATGGCCTGTACTTTAGCAACCCGCTTCTAAGATTTCAACAGTCCGCCAAAAACCATACAAAGTTACCTGTTACATAAACAGGTAATTCTGGAAATATCAGCAAAAATATATTCTTAAAACCTGAAGTGGTTGGCCCTATTTCATCTCCTCAGAAAGATTCACCTCCTCATCACGTGCATCATTAAAGTGTAACCATTTCTGCTGAAATGTTTGCACACTCCCTCAAAATTAAATTACCAAGATAAAGAATAATAATAATGGACAGGGACTGAAGTAGATCTCTTAAACTGCAGGATCATTGTGTCAGCAAGAAGCTTTACTGACACTTCTCTGCTGTAAATTTAGTAACAGTTTCCCTAACCTGCTTTATAAATTATTAAAATCTAATTCTAATTCAACAAGACTACATCCAGCCTAACAACCTTACAGTAAACACTGATCTTTTTTTCATCTCTCCAAATGAACACTGGCTCCCCTGAATACACTATCACGGCGAAACACACTGTTTCGAGCGGGGCGGGTGTGTGTGTGTGTGTGTGTGGAAAAAAAGCCCGAGATTATTTATTGTGTGCGAGTGGGGAAGCTGCAAACCCAGCTTCTTGCTTCTTTCAGCAGGGGATCTTATTTTATCCCCCGAGTATTTTGGTAAATACGGAGCCGCGCACATCGGATCCGCCGGTCCCCGGGGGAGCGGGGTGCAATGCACGGGGCGAGGCGAGTGGACGTGAAAATACCGACGGATCTCACCCGGTTCGGGAGCCGGCGCCTCGCTCCGCACCCGGGGACGCGGCGGCGCACGGAGCTGCCTCCCGCCCGCTGCTCTCGGCTGTCATTTCCAGAAGGGAGCCGCGGAGCACCGCAGCTGGAACATGTCCTCCCCGCAGCCCCCCGCGCCTCCTCACCGCCGCCCGGCCCGGCCCGCCCGCGCCGCCTCCTCCTCCTCCTCCCCGCACGGCCGCCGCCGCCGCTCCCCCGCGGAGGGATGTAGTTACCTTGACCCTCCTGGCAGAGAAACCGGAGACGGGAGGGAGGCGGCGGCGTGAGCCGGGCTTGGCGGAGCGCGGCCGATGCCTGCGGCGGCGGCCCGAGTGTGGTACGCGCCGGGCTCGGTCCCTGCCGCGGCGGCGGCGGCGCAGGAGCCTGTAGGCCTCGGCGGCGTTGGCGGCCTCCCCAGCGCAGGGCGGCGTTGGCGGCGGGTTCAGGAGCGGGCGGCTGCTCGGGCTCCGCTCAGTCCCATGCACTCGGCGCGGCCCCCTGCCTGCGATGGCTGCTGCCTCACTCACATTCCCGGCGGAGCCCTGCGGAGGGGCCCTGAGGAGGCGGCGGGGGGGGGGGGGGGCGGCGGGGGGAGCCGAGTGCGGGCCGAGCCGAGGGGGAGCGGCGGGCGCGGTGCGGGCGGCCGGGGGGTGGGGGGGGGGCAGGCCGGGCGGGTGGCGCTGCGAGGGGATGGAAGGCCTCTTCCGCCAGCAGCTGGCTCAGGTGAGAGGGGGCGTCCCGGTGGGCGTCGGGGTCGCGCTCCGGCTGGCTCCTATTGTCACTCTCAGCGGGCTCCGGCCATGGCACTCACTCACTCACACACACACACGCTCCCTCCCTCTCGCACAACCCAGCCTGCTGCCGCCGCCGCCACCGCCCCCCGGCCCGCCCCCCGCGCCCGCCCACTGGAGCTCTGCCGCCGGGACGCGCCGCCTCATTGGCGCCCGCCGCCGCCGCCGGGACAGCCGGGAAAGGGGAGCGCTGCCGGGGGAGGAGGCGCGGCCGGCCGGGGCGGCGCGCGGTGGCGGCGGGCGAGCGGGTTGCAATCGCCGCCATCGCCCTTCTCTTCCCTTCTTCTCCCTCTGCTCGGCCTGGGAGGGAGGCGAATGAGCGCCGGCTGCCGCCAGAGCGAGGCCCGTCGGCTGAGGTAAAAAACCCGGCAATTCTGAGGTAAAGCCCTGCTAGTGCTGAGGTAAAGTCCCCGCTCCGCCGTACCGGGCCCTTGTAGGGGGCCGGACCCCCCTTCCCAAGGAGGGCAGCGGGCGGGAAGGGGCCCCGGGGCCGGCCGGGCCGTGCGAGGGGCTGCCGGGGGGACCGGACCGACCCGAGCGGGCCCGCGGCTCCCTTGTTTTGCTCCGTAAGGAGAGGCAGGGTTCCTGCGCCCCTTACCCTTGGGTGTCCTCAGCCAGTGCGTGATTGTTGTCTGAATCGTTTTGCCTTTTTTTTATATATAAAGTGTATTTATATGTATAGCGGCCAGCACAAGGACTGCTTGTAAATAGTATTGTTAAATATCATAAACCTTGTTTAAATTTATTTAACTGCTGGCTTGGTGTTTGGCGGTTGAGGTTTTTTTTTTGCCGAAATACAACTAATGGTGTTAATATGTCTACTACGTTTGAAAATACTCTCCACTGTTTCCCCTCTATTTCTGACAGAAAAAAAAAAAAGACTCACACGAGCAGCAGTCCTCCTGTGTTGACATGACCAAAACCCTTTGAGGTACAGTAATTTCTCTAGGCAGTGAGGTCAAGGGCAGTTTTAGGGCTGGTTGCTTACATGGGTCAGTCACGTCCCCCTGTTTGTGCAGGTAGTGAGTGCCTAGACCCTCTAAACGTTACTAATCTTATAAAGAATACTTCTTGCCCCCCTCAGTTTCTTGTCTCAGCTTACCCTCCAGGTATGTGAGTACTAATGTTGGCATAACAAGGAGGTGGGACGGTGGCAGACTCCATTTAGAGTGATTTAAGCTGTTGTGAAACTACTTTCAAAATTGCTAATTCTCAGCCAGGTAAGTTCCCTTGTCCAGCTCACACTGAGGAATCTGGAACACTAGTTAAAATAAAAGCTTACTGCTACTGAAGTATAACTGTAATGGATGTAAACACTTTTGCCTCTCTTCCCCCAGTATGCCTCTTGCATATGTTAAGAAACATGTCTCCCCCTAAATTTTTTTACCTATAGACTAAGCAATTCCACTTAATTTCAGTCCTTTCTTGTGTGTCACAGTTTTAAACCTCTCAAGATGGTTATTTATTCTCCCTGTGATGTCTCAAAGTCATTCACATCTATTTCGAACTGCAGCACCCAAGACCGGACACAGTACTACAATTAAGGCCTCAACAACACTGGCATCTGCTGTCATGCCTGTCACAGACTACACTCCTGTTTACATGTGCCAATACAAACACTTTTGAGTCAGTATGATCTATTCACAATTCTGCTGACCTGTTTTAACCCCCACATCCATTTCTGCTGACCTACCAAGACAGTTATTTCTCTCTCAAGTAGACAGTAATGCTACTTGAGAAATGAGTTACTGCAACAACCCTAATGCTATCCCTTCATTTCTGTTGCTGGGCAGATTGACAGTCAAGACATCTTTTAAAATAAAATTCCACATGATTTTACATCAGAAAAATGTAGAATTTGTCATCCTTTGTAAATCGATTGCATTTCTCAGAAGAATTGTATTTAAAAACCAGAACTTCGCTAAGATTGAACTGTGCCACAGTTACAGAATGGTTGCATAACTCTAAATTTAGAAGAGAGATTTGTACATATTTGCAAATATTTAAAACTTTAAATTCACTTTAAGCAGCTTAAACCGAACCAGCTGAAATAATCTAAATGCAAGCAAGGGTTGATAACAAAGAATGTAGGTTGGGGGGGATTTATGCTAATATAAGGTAAAATTTGGCAAAACCAGCATAACTTCCTGTTGCCCCCATCAGTGAAGGACAGAACCTGCAGATGCACACGTTTTGCTTTGTGATATGTACTTTATTCTGTTAGTTGTGTTTGTCAGTGACACACTTTAATTCTCAGATGTATTCACTCTCCTGTGTGCTGCTTTTGATCTGGACTGAATGGTGCAATGGGCAGCTCGTAAAGTTATCGATAGCGTACTCTGCCAAAGGGAAGTTCTAGCACAGTCTGATGGCTAGGCTGGCTTTTTAGGTGAAGTAGAGTGTGCCATTTCATATGGTTGTACTTTGGTCTTCCCAGTATGAAATGAAATCCATCTTTGTAAAACACTAAAAATCTAAAACTCAAGCATGTGATGTGGGTATTTATTAAAATAACGGCCACAGAAGGGATAAAAGCCAAGACTGCTGTCCAAGTTCACTATCCTGTCTGCACAGAGTTTTTCACTTCTCATTCTGTCTTTTTATAACAGCTACAGAATTAGTTCTTCAGTATAGCTGAACAAGATGGTAAATAATGCATTCAGCTAGTTTATTTCGTATATGAAAAATGCATCATGTGGTATGTCTTGTCCATTTTGATTGTATAAAGCATTTTTATGATGTGTTTTATATCAGGTGATGTTTATATGGTAACAATTAAATAAAAATACAGGCTTTATCAGTTAATAAACAGAAATCTTACCTTTTATTCATCACTTGGCCAGCAGAGTTTACAGAATTGCCTTCCCTTTTATTTCTAGATTGCTTTCTTTTTTCTACTTTGGTCTGTAATGTCTCCATCTGTAAGGAGATTTAAGACCACAACATAAGAAAACTGCTAACATTTCAAAGGGGCACTGTTACATGTCCTCCTTCTATTCTCTGTTTAGTCTGTATTTTGTAAAAATTGCTACTTTAAAAATGATTACATGAATCCCAAGCAGAGACAGAGAAGAAATAAGTACTACAGGTGTTTTATGTAGGTGTGTATTCACTTATATTTATGTGTTTGTATAAATATTTATAATATCAACTTGCAAGAATAAAAATTAACTGTCATTAGGTAAAGTTCATGTGACCAACATCTCACATACAAGTGTGTAGGAGTATATATAAAAATATGTGTTCAATACCTGCAACCCTTCCTGAAGATCTGCAAGCAATAATAAGTTCTTTTGATCAGTGTTTTTCTGCTGCTATGAAAGGCACAAGACCAGCCTATCCTCTTTAAAAGTTACACTGCCTTACTGTCCTACAAAAGGGATTTTTAAAAATAGTATAGAAAGGAATTTTCAGGGCCGGCTCCTCAGCAGTCAGGCACTGTCCTTTTTAGCACCTGAACAGTCAGAACAGCTATCAAGAGGCCTCCAAAACAGAAATTTTTGTACCAGTGACTCAGATTTGTGCCGCTTCGCCTTTTTCTTGTGTGACTGAAGTTCCACTGTAGACCATCTGTTATGGCCACCCAGGCAGGAGTACGGAGCTTGCATCCGCGTTGGCATTCTGCTCTCTGCATAGCGGCTCATCAAACAGGATTGCTACGTAGACACCACCATGGATGTCCTGCTCCATTGGGTGATAAACATAAGTGGATCTAGCTGGAGCTGTAAACATTTCACGTAGCACATCTGACGTGTATTTGTCTACTGTAAGGGTCACGTAATGCTACATAAAGGTTCTCCTATATGTCAAAAGGAGCATTATCAGGGGTACCATGGGATTAGTACAGATATTCCCTGTTCCAATACTAGTAAGCAAGAAAAGACTTGATCTCCCCAGAGAACTAATTATTCAGACCAGCAGGAAAAAGGCCAGAAAGAAAAAGCGTTATGGAGGAAGCAGCAGCGCCGTTTGAAGAAGCAAATCAGCATGTGAACAAGGCTTTTCTGATACATCTTTTAACAAAAGTGAACACAGTGGAATACCGCATCAAAGTAACTGTCTGGCTCCATCCATTTCATTGAAACAGCACAATCTGAGATTTTTTTTGTTTACTTTTGAATCAAATTCATGTCTAACAAAAAAATGTTCTGTTTAGTCTGTTTACCCTGGAGTTGACTTCTGATTCATGTGTTTTACATTTTGGGCAGGAATGGTATGTCCAGCTTTTGGACAACATTTATAATCACAGTACCAAGTTTCTGTAATAATAAGCAAGTGCTTATTATGTGGACTTTTCACCTATTGCTCCTCCTTGTATCAGCTATGTGATAACACTGTCAGTGCCCTCAGGAGCTGAATTCCTGATGCATGTGTGGGGAAGGATTTTGGGGTCATAGACACAATTACCCAAATGGGAACTAATTCTTCCTCTCTGTGTATAGACACTGCGTCATTTGAAGTCTGTTTCTGTAGTCAACGTGGCAAGATAAGTAGGAGCTTGCTCGCCTCTGCAGCTGGCTAGCTGCCTCCTCCTAGCACAGCACTGCTTTCACTTATTCCCCAACTCACTTTTTTTGTTCCTATTTTGTTCCCCTCCCCCAGCGTTTTAACTTGCTTTCAGGCCCCAGGCACTCCTTTAAGCCTAGATTTCTGAATTTTTTGTTAACTTCCCTTCGCTGCCTGTTTACCTGTGCTGCCTTTGGGTTCTGCGGTGCGTTCCTCAGCCAACCTCCTCTCGCCAACTGTAGCTCCGCAACCGCCACTGAAGGTTCCAGCGCTCCCCGCTTCTCTCCCGGGGCAGCCGCCCACAGGGCTGCCTCTGGCGCCTGAAACTGCACCTGGAAACAGAGTGCCTGCCCGTGTGTTACGTGGTCCCCTGCACCCCTGGGGTATCTCTGATTCCTAAGAGAAAAGGGGTCGGTGTCCAATTCTTCGCTTTGTGATCAAGGCTCCTCGTTGCAGTTATCTCTGCATTTAATGCGTTAAAAGCTAATGTACGCACTGTTATGATCTCCTGGTATAAAGCCATCTCTTCAGATGAGCACCCTCCACTGTGGCCCAGCTTCCTACATGGCCACCCCCCAAAATGAACACATAAGTAAAATACCAGTGTGGGCTGAAAGTGTCCAGCAGTGCTTCAAGTGTATGAACTGCTGCTCTTATAGCACTTCCCATGTCTCCAGCGAAGTACCTACCAGCTCCCTCCCAAGCTTGGTGCATCTGTCATGGTTACAGCAGCAGTTGATAAAACACTTGAGATTTTCCCCAAGTACAGACACCCTGACGAAGGAGTGGGCTGAGAGAGAGATATCTTGTTCTCTTTGTTATAACGAAGAACAAGCAAGTATTCGTCTTGTGGTTTTTTCAGCTTGCTTAATCTTTATCTCATAGTACAGCTTAAACCTATTAGATACTTTTACATTTAAAATTTTCAGATCATGGCAAATGAAAGTGTTCTTCCATAGTCTGTAGCTCAGCTCAGTGTTGTAGGGACTGCTTAATATCAGGGGAGCCTTAAATAAGTTTAAAGTATAAGTCCTAGTGGGTTCCAGAGCTTGTGGTATGAAGCTGGGCTGAGGAAGGCCTGTACATGTGCCAAGGGCACTTCCACAGAGCTTTTGAACAACTTGTTAAGAGGCGTCAGGAAAAAAGCTGCTTGGAAAGAAGTGGCTGAGTGTTAGTCACAGTTCTAAAGACAAATCCTCCTAGGAGCCTGCTGCATGAGCACGAGTGCCCTCACGCTGAGTGAAACAAAGTAGTCCCCTCCACCTCCACGGGGAGCAGGGGTTAGCCATAAGCAGTACGGGCACAGGCCAGTCAGCACGGCTCTCTGTCCCTGGCTGGCGGACACAGCTGCAGAGACATTACTGTATGGCAGCACTGGCAAGGAATCTGTATGAATTCTGCTGAAAGTGGAAGGACAGGAAAATAAAGACTATATAAGAGCATTCTCTAAAATATTCCCAGATCCACTGTCAGGGTTAAAACAGATAGGATAATTTTACCGCTGAGAAAATGATGTGAATAAGGAGGCTTGTACTTCTTCTATGACCCTGCAGAGGAATTACAGATACCCTACAAATTACTAGTAAGACAGGACTTCACAGGAGACAGGAACTGGAGCTGAAACCCAAAAGCTAAAAATCCTAGAAAAAGGCAGGAATTTCTTAGATTTAAACAGAAATTAGCAAAGGACCACCTAAACAACCTCCTGGCTAAGCAGACCACACAAAGATTACTGAAACAACAACAAATATGGTGTTCTTCTGTGCAAGTGCTGGAAGCCTGAAAACTTAGTTGAGGAGATGATAATGTCTCATTTTACAGGAGCACGCTGGTAGAACTGATTTTTAGGAAGCAGAAGGAATGGCATTAAAGCCTCTCCAGTATGTGATGACAAAAAGAGATGAGAATGCTCAGATTAGGAAAGGAATAGCGAATGAATCCAGAAACATCATTTTACCATTGAACAAATCCATCATGCATCCTTGGTTATCTTTAACTCTGCGTAATTTGGTACAGACTGTATTTAGGAAAGAATATAGAGAAAGGCAAGAAATACAATGGCTTGGTGCAATTCCTACCCAAGGAGAGGATTAATTCATTGGGGATCTTGAGCTCAGAAGAAAATATGTCAGGCTGAATTTGCTAGAGGTCTGTCAAGGTCTTTGATGGAATGGAGATGGGCAAATGAGCGACTTATTTTTCAAAACTGCTTTGTATTATTTGTTCTTCTGTTTTCTGGCAAGATGGAATATTACAAGCTTTCACATTGTGTTATAGAGGCAAAAAGTATGAACAGGTTCACATAAAGCCGAATTTTAAAAACCGGATGCCCAAGGGCACCAAGGAGAAATTAAATTGTCCTTGTACTTTAACAGGCTACCATAATTACAACATACATTACATATGCAACACATTAATGAGTTAGAAGCTTATTTGCCACCAAATAAAAAGCACTGCTATCAACTTTAAAAATCTGTTCTATAGAGAAATCTAGATACCAGATTTAGGGTAAGATAACTCAGTAAATATAGAAGAATTTCAGCCAATATAAAATCTGTGGTATGTTATGATAAGATTTGGCATATTATCATTATTAAGCGGCTTCTTTGACATGCTATCCAGTCCCACACTTAGAGAATTTTCAACATTATCCAGTGTCAGGTGGGTCCCAGAAGAATTTATAGCAAGAATCAATAGCCAAGACTTGAATGAGAGAAGATCAAAAATAGAGTTGAGATTTTCCTTTTTAAGATGCAAGGAGGAGTTAAAACCATGATTTGCTAAGGCACCAAGCGGCACCAGCAGACACCTCTGGAAAATTAATCTTAAGCTATCTTTAGTACATTCAAAGAAATTGTGGCTCCCACTTGAGCCATTTCAGCTCAAATACAGATAAAAAATAATCAGATCACATAGACTGTTCGCTCGTCTTGAATAAATAAATATTTAACGGAACTGTGCACTTCTGAGTCATGTCGAGTTCTAATATGTGTCTTTCTAGGTGTGCAGCCTCTGAGCAGATTCACCTCTGACTGCAGTTCTCTAGGTCTGCATCTGTACTTCATGTGCTGAAGTCCATCAAAAATACACTAGACACAGAAATCCTAATATTGAGAGCTTTTAGTACACAAATGGCTAACGAGAGTCCTTCAAACAAGCTCTTCCCTGCAAGTTTGTTGTAGAATAATTCCAGTGTCTTGCGGTTACTGGGTTTTAATGATGGGCTGTTGGGACAATTTTTTTAGGCCTAACTAGAGCTTAGTTCTTGCAATTTTATCACTATCTTGTAGCTTGAGTGTGCAATACTCCTGGGCAGCGCTGTTCAGTGCCTGCCTGAGTACAGTTTTTAAACGTGATTTTTTTTTCTTTTCACTGATTTATACCGAGGCCAAATTCTTATTATGATCTTAGGTTCCTTTCTTGAAAACTCACTGCAGCTTCATTTAGGACCTTAAAATATTACTTAAGCCACATCCTGGAATATATGAAAATAAATTTTCTCCATCTTCTACATAAAACATCCTTTCTGAGTTAGAGAATTTCATAGAATCATAGAATCATTAAGGTTGGAAAAAACCCTTAAGACCATCGAGTCCAACCGCTAACCTATCACTGCCAAGGCCACCAGTAAACCGTATCCTCAAGCACCACATCTTCCCCTCTTTTAAATACCTCCAGGGATGGAGACTCCACCACCTCCTCCCTGGGCAGCCTGCACCAATGCTTGACAACCCTTTCGGTGAATCAGTTTTTCCTAATATCCAACTTCCTTCCAAAGTACACTATTTTTGATCCAAAATTTCATTCCTTGATTTTCAAACCATTCTGATCCCATCAAATGTAATTTCACACCCACTGAATCCCACCTCAAGCCTTTTCCCAATGTGATCCAGCTATTCTGTGGCAGATGTTATAGGAAGTTACCCAATACCATTCTAATACACAACCGTGAATGTGCTTTAGAGATTTTTTTCGTAACTCCTGGTGTTGTTGCACTTAGCAACCTGATACATATATGTAAGCCATTTCACTTGCCTCCTGTTCCTCACTACAACTCACTGCTTTGCTTTTAGCAAATTGACAGAGTTATAACAAATATGCACGCTGGAGCTTTCATATGGTACCATGGCCTATCATCCCATTCAAACTGTTTCTTCAGGAAAATTAGCATCTAGTGTTGGCCCTGCTGGTGATCATCTACAGGACCTTTCAATCAGAACGGAACGTATGCAGAATTCTTTATTTTATTTTGGTCGTAGAACTATTTGCCATCTGAAATGTTATCTGCTTATTGAAGCCATTAGACAGAAATATAAGTGAGGTATTCTGCTTTCAAGTGAGATTTACAAAAATGCTCATTACCTCCTGGGAAAAAAATGGTAAGAGACATTTGCAGAAAAAAGTAGGGCATCTATTGCTGCTACATGTTTAATTTTATTTGATTTACTATACTTAACTTTTTCCTTTGTTGGCAAAAACAACCTTAGCTGTTGCTAATGCTGTTTGCCAGCGTCTCCATCTGCATCTTTGGTTACGTCTTGGATTCGCTCGCTTAGCATTTGCAGAATTCTGCTTGCATGCTCTGAACTCTCACGGGAATTTTTCTGCTTTGGTGGCTGACATTCACAGTAGCATGAAGTTATTCACATTGTGTATGACATTTTCCTGCAATTGAAGACACCTGAGCCCAATTCCCTCTCATGCATCTTGTGTGGTCTTGGTGATCCCTGTCAATGATAAGGGAATGCCTCTGTCTCGTTTTCAGAGGTCTTGGGTTCACACTGTATGCACCCATGTTTCAGTTTTGTCAGTAATGGCAGATCCCCTCTTGGAGAGTTTATCTAAACCAGTCCCAGCTCGTAATTTTGCCATGTAAGTTCATGTTGAAACTAGACCCTTTATCTTACCTTTTGTTGGATTATTTCTTTTGGGAGCGGTGTCCATAAAGCACCTCGGAAAGCAGGCAATTTAGTCTCAAATTCAGTGCCATATTTGTACTGAATTTCTGTCTGCCTGTTTTCTGCTGACCTTTACTTAAATGATTATGTATATACGTGTGTATTTGTAATGCTTCCTATCTTGCTCAAGTTCAATCTTACTACATAAAACAAGCTTTTCTGTTGAGCTTAATGTCCCAGTTGTTTTATTAGTATTGTTACAAGTCTGCTCATACAAGGCATATCCACTGCACATCTGAATAAAAGTAAACATCCTGTGTTTCTCAGCCTTCTGTAAACCCCAACAGATGGCTGCTACTTTTACAAACTGTGCTGAATAGGATGGCTCACATTTCCCATGCAACAGACTTATTTCTGGAACCCAAACCCAGTGCACTTCTTGCAGGTGGGAACATTGATCTAGCCACAAAGCAGTTTAGCCCAAATCAACCCTACTTGGACTTCATGGCTCAGACCCTCTTGCTTTTTGGAATAGATGTGCAGTGGGGCATACCTTATACTGCTGATCCATCCAGAGTTGCAGGAGGACTGGCAACAGCTTCCACATGTAAGTTTTGTGCAATACATCTATTTGAACCATTGTGGTTTTAGTTTTTTCCCAGAGAATAAGTATTTTTTGTGGATAGATGGCATATCTTAGGATGGCTGGATTTCACCTTAATGCTCAGAGCCAGTCCCTGCTCAGGATACGGTCAGGATCTGTAGGAAATGGTGTATGTTTTCTCTACCTCAGCTAACGTGCAGGAGACGTATGCCACAGGCGTATGTCTTAGCCTGATTTCCCTGCAGCAGCAGTACACTGATGTTGGCTGTGTTTAACCCCGTCCCTAGAATCGAGGGCACTTCAGTGCCCAGGTGAATTAGCAGCAGTGCCAGCTTGAGACTTGACATGTGTGCATTCAGGGACCCATTCCCATCTCAATTTTTTCCTAAAAAGAAGCAACAAGGGAGCTACTTTGGCTGCAAGTCCTGACAAGTAGTCTCTAGGAAGTCTTAAAAAATGACATTGAGTCTCTCTTGTCCTGAGGGAAAGGCAGTTTGAGAGTGGGGTTCATCTTTTCTTGTGTAAAACTTTTCTCCATTGATTAACAGGCTTGCTCTCAGCTACTTGTGCCCACTTTCTGTCGCATGTTAAGAGTATTAAGCATCAAAGGAAAAAGCTTCAAAAGACTACTTTGTATTCTTGTAGAACTTGGGTACTCATTTTTTTTGTATGGAAGATCTTCAATGGGCAACACGTCTGTTCTGTTGTGTTCAGGGGCCCTAAAAATGATGCTGTTTGTTTAGGAAGTAATTCTCAAGAATTAAGAAATTTCTGATGTTTCTCCACCAAATATACTATTTACCAAAATAGGTGGGTGCAAGCTAGCGTAGCATTCACTATCCTTGTGTACATCAGCCAGAACCTCTCTGATTCATGAAACCCTAATACACAACA
The DNA here is from genome assembly GCF_949628215.1 of Phalacrocorax aristotelis. Lineage (NCBI taxonomy): Eukaryota > Metazoa > Chordata > Aves > Suliformes > Phalacrocoracidae > Phalacrocorax > Phalacrocorax aristotelis. The sequence goes on along the minus strand of NC_134284.1, from coordinate 30,475,336 downwards.
GGCGGGTATCATGGGATACTTTGTCATACCAATGAAGGAAGCTCCTAGTGGCTCTTGAATGCGTATGTTCATTAAGGAGCCAGTAGACTGGTCACACTCCAAAACCCATCAAGTCTTTATTATTTCCTGAATCAAAGCTATTTACATTTCCAATTTGCTTTAAATTAATTGGGTTTTTTAAACAAACTATTGTTAAGCCCAATTTCTTTGTATTTTCAGATATTTTGTATCATGTCCATTGCACTCTTACCACTTCATCATTAGCCATCTTGCCCTTCAGTTCACTATTTGGTCATTTCAGAGCGACCCAGGAGGCGAGAACTGTGAAACCAGGGATTTTACAGGTCTCTCACCAGCTGTCTGGTCACAGTTAGGATATTTTTTCCAGAACTCCCCATAATGGGAACATCCTCTTGGTGCAGTTTTTCTGTGGTTAAACAGAATGCACTGTTGGTCAAAATCTCTAACTAGTTTGAGTAAGAGATGAGGCGCCGTTCAGCCTGTCTTCCAACAACTGCTTCTGTTTCCTTGAAGAGAGACTCCCTAGGTGTTTATGTCCATTTTCCCACTAATGGGACTAAGTGTCATTGACTGGTGTACGCAGCCAAAGAGTTTCTTGAGATGATGGGTTTCTTACAAAAGGCTGTGCTCAGAAAAATCAATATTACAGGAAAAAAAACAACCTATCAACATTTTCCATTATACAGAGAGGCGTTTCCATCTGCTTTATCTTATTGTGTATCCTGGCCACAGACAGATGGGCACTGAAATCAGGTGGACTACCTGCATTCATTGAACGCTGCCAATAGTTTAGTATATTTTGCTAATGGTGATATTTCAGTTCTTGTTTTGGTTCCTTAATACAGAAAAAAGATTTTAGGGCTGCTTGTACTGTCCCCCTTGCAGGTGTTTTAAAATAAACTGTGAACCACAAAGTTGTCTCTACTTCTTGCCTTTTTTTTCCAATTTTTTACCACAGCGTGCCTCTTCAGCTTTTCCACTGAGTTTTTGGAACTCAACAAAAGCATCCGTGAACCATTTCCCCTACTGCAGTAAGACACATGTTTATGCATGTAGTCTTCCCTTCTGTTCGGGGAAGCTGGACAGTAGTACAGACCTAGGTGCTGCAAACCCGGAATAACTTTTCCACCTGTATAAAATATTATGGTTCTGGCACAAGTATGCTTGAGTAAAAATGTCATTAATGATATCAGTGGTCACATGAGGCATCAAAATCAGTTATTCCCCACCCAGAAAGCTGGGTTCAAGTGTAAGCCAAGTCATGAAAGCGTATATAATTTCTACTGATGTTTGCTCTATTAAGAAGCGATGGGCCACGTGTACAGCCCTGCAGATTTTAAGTGGGAGAGAAGATTCATATGAAAATGCTAATCGTAGTCACGGCCTAAATCACACAGTGCCAGAAGTCATTAATAAACACAGACACTCACCTTCTTGCTCCATACTCATACATAGATCCTGCATTATATGTATTTCCTACATCTAGCTGGGGTTTTTCCCCTATTAACTTGTAAGTACTGTGCATGCCTTAGAGCTCACCAAAATCTCTTATACCCAGTCAGGGTCTACATTGCTGCTAGAAGGGATGAAAGCAAGGTCAAGCTAACCAAGCCCTTGAAGAGGGCAGCAACTGGTGTAGCTATTAAAGAAGGTTACAGTAGGCTCTAACTGTTCAGGAGAGAAATACAAAGAGCTCCTTACGAGCGTAAATAAGGCACATTCAAATGTGCTTAATTGTGCATGCCTGTCTGAAAATCTGGCTCATCATTCTTCTTTCCATTTCTCACTCAGAGGGTCACTAGTGCCTGAAAACACTGATATGCCAAGGAAGCCAATTCCCCGTGGGAGCATGACTCTGCTCCACACAGACATTTTCCCTTCTGTCACTTGGCATAACTCAGTATGTGACTTGGAAATTCAAAATATAAACAAGACAGAGGAACCACGGCCAATAGTGTTACAAGCAGGATTCTCAAACCTTCCCAGTAAATGAAAAATGCCTCTCCTCTAGAAATACCACCCATTTCTCCCTTCTTTTTAGCCTAACTAGAACTATTTCTTTGCAGCTCTTCATTTAGGAGGAAATGGGGGCAAAAAGTACCATAGTCAAACATACATGTATTAGACTGTAAAAACACAGGGCTCAATGTCTGCACTGCACAGCACATGCTTTAGCAGGCAAGTTTCTCTCATCATTCTTCTCTTCCTGTGAATTGCTTATTTCTTTTTTTCTCAGGATCATTTTCTCCCATAACTTTGTTGTTCTTTAACACCTTTTAAATATAGTTATGAAATATATAAGTATGTATTTAAATAGAACTTTGTTTCTGCTGCTCTCATCTGTGTTACAGATGCAAGTTAAAAATCGTTAGTGTATTTATGCATCATTCTAAGGAAGAAAGAACTGTCCCCTACACCATCCTTTACTAGCCTCTGCTGCTCCCCACGTCCCAGGATGCACAAAGTTACTGCAGCTTTGCAGGTTTTTTCCTGAAAATTGATCAATGATACATCTGAGCTAAACAAATGGAAACTACACCAGGAGCACAGGCAGACATCTTCTGATAGCCAAATGTGAGGTGTTACCTTTCCTTCACTTCCTTGTCAAACCCAGTGAGCGCTGAGTCTCTCCCAGCGTGGCAGTGAGCAGCAGGACACAGTAATGGTGTCTCTGGATATAAATAATGATGTGTCGTCTTCTTTCTCCAGGTGAAGCATCTGGTTCTGCTTTGGGAGGTGAAACCAGGAAGTTTCTTGCCTAGGGCCACACCGTCCTACCTGTGGAGATCCTTTACTAACGGTTATGGCACCTTCTTCAGCAATTGCTTTGGTAATTGCTCAACTACCTCTTTGCAGAAGATGCTCTTTTGGTGCTCACCAAATCCCTCCAGCATCCCTCCAGAGCTGTTAATGCTTTCACAACATGCTGCTATCAGGGCACCCAAGTGAACAGGGAAGAGGTCGCAAAAGCTACTTGCTTCTTTGGCTCCTTCCTTTGTGCAGAGGAGCTCTTGGCTGTAGTTCTAGTATGAAAAGTACTCAAGAACTAAAACAAAGACACTAAAGAAGTGTGACTCTCTTCACTCACAGAGCTGCACCCGCGGCATCGACTGCATCCGCGCGGTCCTCAAACAACGGTGTTGCTGACGGCTCAAGTGTCACTCCAGAGCCAGATTTAGAAAGGTCAGGCTAGCACAGGCATTTAAGGGAGATGGTTTCATCTTTGTAAGTGGCTGAATTTGAAGTTCAAACATTTCATGTTTCAAATTAAGGAAAGCTGAGCATTTATGGGAGTGTAAAAGGCATGATGCCTTTAAGAGAATTATGAAACTGAATTAACAAGAGTGACAACTTCTTAACTGGATGGAAGAGAAGGGAGTAGAATTCAGTGAAAAGTAGTACTCCCAGCTAGAGTTAAAAGACCCATTCTCCTGCGTTTTTTCAGTGAAACAAGTTTGAGGGGGAAAAAAGAAAATATTTATCAGTGTTTAAACATGATGCTGTAGTAAATGAGTAGTTGTCATTTCTTGTAAAGAAAACCCGATCTTAATTTTAGTATTTCCAATGCCATGGTCTTGCATGGGTGTAGGCAAGTTTCTGGAATGATTAATTTTGGCCTCTGCCATTATAATGTACCTTATTTCTAATTTGAATGATGTCCAGTTTCGGCTCCCAGGCATTCATCCCATCATACGTTGATTATTGTAATCAAAGCCTGTTATTACCAAATTTTATTCCTCTACGCAGTCGTTAATTGAGAGCAGAGCCTGCAGCCCTCGCAGGCTGTTCAAGCAGGGAGAAGCAGCCTCTTCACAGCCTTCTGTCTTCCTTCCTGTGGTTTTCTCCAGCGCATGGGAGGGGGAAGGACTGCAGGGTCGTGTGGAGGAGAGGCCGTGGAGCCAGGCTTGTGCTTTCTAGGGGGTCACATCTGGAGCTGAGGTCCCAGAGCAGCGCATACCGCTCAGTACGGGGCAGACACCTGGTCTCTAGCTGGCCCACGCTCACATGCACTTCAGAGAGACTGTAAGGTGCCTGTCATTTTTGTGTTATATGGAAAATAATTCTACAAAGGTGGAATTCTATAGTATACACATGCAAACCACAACACGCTGCAGCAGAGAGGGGGTCACTTGTTTATTCTCTGCATTATGACCTCTACAAGGAAAATATTGATGAGTTTGGGGCTCCTACTCAGTGTAGGCATCCCACCAGACCGGAGCTCAGCAGTTCTCACAGATGTGTGGCAGGATTAGATTCTTGTATTCCTAGCTGTTAATTAATATTACCACTAATTCTAATGTATTCATAGAAGCGTCTGTTCCAAAAGAAATTTTAAACTGAAGTCTGAGTTTTATACATTTAATGCTGGAAGCTTTTCATATGTATGTAGATTTCAGTGGAACACGCTGTGTGTTCTATATGGTACTTGAATTAAAGCACCATAAGTTAGGGAAATGACAATTATTTGTAGAGCTCAGGCTGTCGGGTATATTTGTGTGTTACCAGTGCAGGCTGTGTTGCTATGCGCACATTTCAAGCCAACTGAAGATTTACAGTTTGCAGGTATGTAATGATATTGGCACTTGCTCTTTGTTTCCTTATGGAGAAAGCAACAAATGCAAAAACTTCAATAAGAATGAAACAAGGGCAAAACAAACATCAGGGAAGACACTGAAATACAAATTTTTACTACAAACATTTAGACAATGTTGAAATTCATGAAAAAGTTATCTTACTGAGTTAAGTCTAGACCTGGCTCAGGCTAAGTTACCCAAGGACAGGAAGAATTTGGGAAATTTTTAGTCCTGGGTGAAAAACACATTAGGTAAGTTTCCTTTATATAGTCAGTCTGTAAGTGCATAATCCAGTCACTGATACCACTACTCCACTTACAGAACACCAAAAGTGCCCTCAAAATGAGAGTGTATTTTTCACAATAAAAAGAAACCCCAACATGAGCTTAATCAAAAGCATTTGTGTCTCACTGTGAGAGCTGCCAGCTTGGCCAACCCCGTTTTATTTTGGGACAGACCCATTATTTCATTTCCAACATCCCGGGACTAAGGGAATCCATTTCAAGTAAGCAGAGTCTGAAGCAGGTTCGTGGTGCAAGTGGCACAGTAACGTCACCAGATCCTTCTTTTGCAGGTGAATCTCCTGCCAGAGCAGTGACCTTGGCAAGGGGCCCCTGTCACTGATGATGGTGACTGAAGCCTTCTGTCTGCTGGTACACCCCAAACACCCCAAAGTATGGTTTTACTACAAAGCATTATCCTATATAAATATAGTGTAAATATTACAAAGCACTCAGAGGCAGCATTACACCAAGGGATGTGTACAATTTTCTGAGTGGGCAACAGCTGCCCTTGCTCCACCTGAGAGCATCTCAAGAGGTGAGGTCTGCAGTTGTGAGGAGGTTTTCTCCCACCTTGTTATTTAAGAATATAAGGAAGACAGAGGCAATATGTGACTTTGCTTCCAAGTTAAGATTTTTCAGGTTTTAGGGTTTGTTTCATATTTTTGAAAGCATTTTCCAGTGCTTGGGGAAAGCCTAAATGTGTACTAAAAACGTCTTCAACCTTCCTGTGGTGGAGGCTGTGAATGATCACAGCCATTTAAGACATGCCCTGGTTTCTAAGAAGAATGATTTTAAAGGGATTGTCAGTGCCTTTAGTGCATTAAATGCGATACTGAACTGTTAGTAACCAAACAGACCCGCAGGAGAGTTCCAGGGGTTTATCAAACCTATGTGAAATGAAACAAACATGTTGTATCACCTCTTCTTGCATAACTTACAATGGCAGCCAAGCACAGCCCTGGCTCCTGCACACACCTCGCGCTGTCGTCCCGAGGGCACGTGGCATTAAGAGCTACCACTATTTATAAAATCCATACAGGAACGCAGCGGGCAAATCAAGTCACTACAACAGAGGTCAGAAGGTGACGGCTTCTGTGTGCCCTGTGGTCTCAGTTCATGCCAGCTGCTTGACAGATCCATGCCTCAGACGCGCTGTTAATGCTCTCCCCTCTGGCTCTTTAAGGCCGAAAGCACATAAATAAACACCCAACAGGCTGCTTTAGCTTCACCCGTGGTAAAGAGCCTCCATTCAACTTTATCTCGGGTCCGCTTAGGATCACAGCCTGGGCTTTTCTCTCTGCTGACACTCAGACTTTTTCTGAACAGTTTCTGCCTCTTGCACTCAGCCTGAACTGCTTGCTGCTGAGCCACGCTCTGCAAGTGGTATTTTTTTGCAACCTGCTGAAGCTACATAGCAGCCACAGAGGCGCTGCCATGTCTGCCGAGCTGCCCCAAGTTTAAAACAAGCAGATCCCACTCTGGGGCTCCCCAGCTGTAAGTCACTGCACTGTGCAAAATGGGTGCACGTAACATTTGCGACGTGGCCTCGGAGGTGTGCGGCTGGGCTGCGGGAGAGAGAGGACTGGGCTCTGCCACGATTTACTGGGACAGTTTGTGCTCCAGTAACACAATGTGTGCATAAAGGTGCAAAGCGTAAAGAGGTCTGAGGGCAAAGCTTGGCAAAAATCCTTACTCGGGGGGAGAAGTTGAGCTAAGCATGAACTTCAGCCCCACTTCCCCAGTTCCCAGGCACGGCTGCCTGTGGGACTGGCACAAGTGGCTGCTTGTCTGTGCTTGCCTTCCACTAGCACTCATTAGCAAGGAAAACAAAGTTGGTTGAACAGAACTGGCAGGAATCTGACCGCTGCGTTTGCTAAATGGATCTATTTAAATGTAAACAGAGATCACGTTGCAGGGCATGTCATAAAATACCATGGGTGACATCTTAGCTGATTCCCAAAGAGCAGCACTTCCTCCTCGGTCTTGCTGCCGTCGACACTGGCTGCCACCACGCTGCTGCCCCTCTTGCACATCTGGTTCACACTTATCTTGACTTTTCCTCCTCTCTCTCCAAATGGTTCCCCACTGGGTCCTTTGAAGTCTCATCGTTACCCACCAGTCGCCTGCAGCATGGTACTGCAGTCTCACACCCAGCAGAGGCATTGCTACGTCTCCAGCACACCTTGGAGCCGTGCAAACTCTCCAAGTCTTTCTCCTTTAGGAAAACAGGACTCAAGGACCTCCATGTCCCCCTTGCCAGCCCTACAGAAGCCCTTTGGTTTGCAATTTAGCCTTAATGGGGCACATGACAGGGTGCACAGGTTACACCCGTCTTACTCCTGCCTCACAGATACACATCTAGTGGGAGTCACCTTTTTGTCTGCCTTTCATTTGAACATTTTCCTGCTTTCTCCCCTGCTGCAACCCCTTGCCCTCCCCAGGGGCTCGCAGGAAGTACCCACGACTTTGTTCTCATTCAAGAGTTCTTTAAAACCTTGTGCACACTCCCCTCCCTGCCACCAGCGTCCACAAAAGCTTGACAAGAAGTGGTAAGGAGCTGGGGAAGGGTCAGGGTTTCCTGGTTTTACGACTGTGACTTGGCTAGCTGGTGGTCTCATCTCTTTACCCTTCCTTATCTCTTCATGTGTGGTTTATTCCCTCGGGTAACATTAGTGGTGTGCTCCTTGTCTCTCTGTTCTCTGGGATTCTAGACCTCAGACAAAGGCTTCAAAGCTTTAAATTAACAAAATAAATTACCTCTGCTGGTAACATTATAAACTCCAGAAGAGGCCAAAGCAGCAGCAGCCTCGTGGTGCAGAGGAACAGGAGAGAGGCAGGAGTTCTCGGCTCCGACCCGGTTCTGGCTCTGATTTCTTAGATGCACTGGGGAGCTTTTTGCCTCACTTTCCCCATCTGTAAAATGAGAAATACAACAGCCACTCTGTGTTTGACACACTTAAACAACAAACAGTGAATTGTCCCGCCAGACAGTTTATCTGTACACCATGCACGGAGCTGTTTACCTGGCCAGGGAACCTCGGCCTCTCCCGGTGCCTCCAGCCACAACGAACAAAATGAGCAGGCAAGAACACAGGTTAGAAGTAAGTTAGTGGCACCCAGAGAAGAGTTCCCTAGGGAAGCTAAGGATATACGCTATTTTGTACCATTCTCTAAAAGCTGGTGTGATATACATAATGGTTTTCATGACCATTCTGCTCATGAAACGTACAATAATGAAACCATCTTGACGGAACAGAATGCATATCTAAACAAGCTGCACTTCCAGAAACCTAAATTCTGTTTGGGTTCTGAAGTTTAGAAGTTTTCATTTTGCTCCTTGAGAATAACTATCTCGCATACCTTTAACTATGAGCTGGTTTATTTTAGTTATACTGCAGGTAATAGGAAAAAAGCTTAAATCTAAAATCTGGGAAAAATAATCTTTGACTGACAGAACACCATTTTCTTCCAGAAGATCAGCAATAGTTTATTATTCCAAACATCCGTTTGGACTATTCCACTTACACAGTTGCTTCTATCAACCATGTTAAAAGCTTTCTGACAGCTGATCACATTTGCGAGCGATTCCACGCTCCTCCACGTGTTCCGTCACACACGGTGCCTCGCAGACCTCCGTTTCAGCAGGCGTGCGTACGCGCGGCATCCCTTCGCACATTCAGACAGGTAACAAGGCAGCCGGGTGCAACACTCGGAACTTTCCACTCTTTTTTCAATCCGCTGCACGGAGACCAGCAAGGAAAACAGTGCTTTTAGAGCACTCAACTCCATAACATTCCTGAAGTTTGGGGATTAAAAACATTTATTTTAAAACAGTACGTTTCCTGTTTCTTTGGTGCTGTCCCTGGGCCGGCGAGCCGGACAGTTGGAAACCATCCTGGTAACTGTCAGGTTCACCTTTGCCTAAAGAACAGAAATAGTCTGAGATGAAGAAGAGCAAGGCAGGGAACAAACACAGGGGGCTCTTGGAGAGAACTTCGGTAACTCTTGCAGCGAGATGACCCGGGCTGCATGGAAAGTTAAACCAATTTTTTTTTAAAAAATAGGAAAAAGAACGGAACGATGACACCAACCCAGCAGTGACTGTTCTTCGTGTTTTCTGCTACAGGCCAGCTACACGCTGTTCTCCTACACCCTGGATCCTGACCCAGCAGAACGCTCTGGTTTGCATCCGCGTGAGCTGTCTAGAGCTAACTGTGGCCTTTCTTCTTTGCGGTTTTGTAGGAGGGTTCATGCACGTGGTACACATGGAAACCTGTGATTGACAAGAAAAACCTGCGTAGTAGCTTAACTCGCCCAGCAGCGTGGAAAAAGCGTTAAGAACTTCAGGGTTTTTATATTTTGCAAACAAAAGGAAGTTCATTTCCTCTGTTAGCTCACCATAGCGTTATGTGCAAAAACACGCCTGGAGCTCTTGAAATACCTTCACTTATTTCTGTATCTACCAAATTTATTTATAGAGCCATCTGGAAAATGCTGGCTTCTCATTTACAAGATGCTATGGAGCTTTCCGGAATTGTTTAATAAACTAAACTCTTTAAAAACACCCACACCAACAGAAATTGTCAACTCTAACCAAGTCTCAGGGCTTTTTGTTGGTGTTTTTAAGAAGTATTGACAGGACAGTTAAAACTGCCATATTAATGCATAACTAGGTAATTCTCCATGTGCTAACTTCACCGTGTTAATAAATCTAGCAATCGGCAAATGCGTCCAATACATGTCCCTGTACGAAACCACAAACACTTCAGTTATGTCTCATTTTAATGCAGTCTTGGGGCGTTCTAACAGTTTAGAAAATAAATGGGAGCAAATTCTTAAAGGAAAGACAATAAATAAGGAGGCTTAGAACATCTGGAACAAAAGAAAGGTGAGAACTGGGAAACACGAGTGTCCTGGCTGGCAGGTGAATGCATAAAGGGAAGGGAATGCATAAAGCTCTCACTCGCCACACATGCCACCGAGCTGGCTCGTAACAACCGAGAGTTACAGTTCACTCACTGTCTAGGCATCCTGGCAATAAACCACAACAGAAATGTTAAAATAATAACAGCAATAAAAATAAATACGGATTTGGGCTTATTTTAGCCAAGACATTGTAACAAAATGCCACCGTTCATTCCTTGGCCTGCTGTGGAACGCCTGTGGGCTCCTATTACGTTCCTTAATTGCCTTCATACTTTCTGCGATTTGCCACAGGTAGGACTCAAGAAATTGAACCCAAGTATAAGAATGAATGCCAACAGTTGTTTGACCTTCTTGTCGCTCTAATACCATACGCATATAGAAGACTACCCAGGATCTTTATGACTACCTTGTTAATGGTTTGCTATCTAGGGGTACCCCCTCTGACCCACACATCATTACGTGACTTCATTTAGCAAAACAAGATTGCTTTATAGAATGTTCCTTTCTTTATAATACACATCAGGTTGTGTAGTACCAGCCTTGGCTGGACTTTGATTTTTGGGGTGTGACCCACAAAGCCCACTCTAGTTGATCCAAGACGCTGTTGCCTTTAGGAGCAGAGCCCCTGCTGTGCTGGCGTAAGGACAGGCATCATCGTTCCCGCTTAGTTTTGTCAGAAAGATCTAATGTTGAAACATAATGTCCTGGTTTCAGCTGGGATAGAGTTAAACTTCATAGTAGCTAGTGTGGGGCTGTGTTTTGGATTTGTGCTGGAAACAGTGGTGATAATGCGGAGATGTTTTGGCTGTTGCTAAGTAGCAGTTACACTGGTCAAGGACGTTTTCAGCTCCCCGTGCTCTGCCGGGTGCACAAGGAGCTGGGAGGGGGCACAGCTGGGACAGCTGACCCCAACTGACTAAGGGGATATTCCAGACCATATGACGTCATGCTCAGTATATAAAGCTGAGGGAAGAAGGAGGAAGGGAGAGATGTTTGGAGTGATGGCGTTTCCCTTCCCAGGTAACTGTTACGTGTGATGGAGCCCTGCTTTCCTGGAGATGGCTGAATACCCGCCTGCCCACGGGAAGGAGTGAATGAATGCCTTGTTTTGATTTGCTTCCGCGCGCAGCTTTTGCTTTACCTATTAAACTGTCTTTATCTCATACCATGAGGTGCCTCACTTTTACTCTTCTGATTCTCTCCCCCATCCCACCAGGGGGGAGTGAGCGAGCGGCTGCGTGGGGCTTGGTTGCTGACTGGGGATAAACCACAACACATAACAACTGCTTGGCATCTCAGTGCTCATTTGGTAGCATCAGTGTCAAACGTACATGTTCAAATACACTAATTATACGTTTTTTTAAAGGTAGCATAGCAAATGCAAGTCTACTTCTAAGTGTTTCTACTGCAAATCTACAGCCACACAATCTTTTGAAAAAATTCTGTACCTCAGCAAGGAACATCCCCCTATTTCTCCTGATCCCTCATTTATCACTCCTAAGCTGAGACAATTCACCAAGGTCATTGTTACAGTGAAGCCTTGAGGCTTCCTTCTTCAAACGTTCCCCAAATTCCTGTTAGAAAATGTCACACTACACATTCTCCAGATGTCCGTGTAAAAGAATTTTAGAGCAAGATCCGAGATCTCCTTGTATTAATAAGAGCTCCCGTCATCAAAGCTTGTCAACTTCCATTTGTTTCAAGACCCGATGAGGAGCTCACATACCAACTCCTATCCTCTGCAGCACTCTGGTGAGTATTGCAGGCTTTGCGGTGCTGAGGGATACCCCGAAACATACCAGACTCAAATGCAGGAACACATTTCAGAGTCGTGTACACTGGGCAGCTGCTGACAGAGCATCAACAGATGCAGAATTTCCAGTCCAGAGCCTGTACTTCTCCCTCGCTTCTGATATAAGCGAAACCAAAAGCACATAAAGAAAAAAAATCATTTTCTGCAAGACCAGAGATGTGAAACTCTGAATGCAAACTTTACATCCCCCAGCACGGAATTCTTTTGGGCAGGGATAATTACACGTGAAGGTAGTGTTACAAACACCTTCGTGGGTAACCCTTCTGCCTTCATTCTACATATAGCCACAGTACTGAAATCAAAGAAATCGGAACCACTGTGCTTGATTTATAGGCATTGCTCCCCAGCACCCTCCTGACGTGCCAGCAAGAGTTAAGTGAGTTACCTGCAGCTATTTTACCTGCTACGTGTGTATTCAGCATTTTTTAATCTGGATCTGAAGTAGCAAGTGTTGGCATCCAGTGGGCTCACAGGTACTCAACTCCATTAGTAATTAAGAATTCCTGTATTAAAAATGTCCAGAAAAGTGAATAGTGTGTCTGTATTTGTGCTTCAGCTTTAGGCTAATATATTAGTATTAGTATTAGTAATATCAGGCATGCTACCTGGGTGCAACTGGCCTTTGGTGCTCTCCTGCGTATTGGGAGTTCCCTGGACCTTTTTTTTTTTTTTTTTTTCCCCACTTTTTTTCCACTTCCCCAAATGATCATTTTAAATCAGCACTGAGAATTCTCTTGAACTCCTCCCAGAGTTTCTCACTGACAGTTGAGTCCCTGTAGTGCCAGGCTGCTCAAGAACCACCTTTATGGGATTTCAGCAGCATCAAATCATTATGCAGAGCACAAGGGAATAAGACTGAAATGAATACTGAATTGAAAATGTAACATATTCCTATAAAAATATTGGTGCCAAGATTGCAGGAGGAGTGTATGGAAGAGTATTTTCCGTCATTTTGTTTCCAGGAAAGTAGATGTACTTTCAAAATACAGATTTCAAAGTATCTAAAGGCATGAGGACACAAGACTTGAGGAGTGCATGGATTGAAATCCGAGCGGGATGGCACACCGTGGCAGCGGGCTGAGGCCGAGCAGCCAGCAGCAGCAGCTGGAGTTAACCCCACTGCGCTCCCATTAGCCAACGCAGCTGTGCCAGTTTACAAGCTGGTATAGAAAAAGGAGACAGAAAACAAGAAGCTACCAAAGATCCTCACAATTGGTTGTTTGGTTATCTGCAAACAATTCTGACAAGGAACGGGGCACTGTATCATCACCTCACAGCTCGCTGTAAGTTCACAGGCGGAATGGCTACCTTTAGCTGTCATCTCCGCACTCGCTTTTGCCTTCCTTTTCTCCATGGCACGTGAAGACGCCAAACCCGTTGGTTCCTGCGGCGCGGAGGCAGCGGTACTGGCCCGGCCAGTGGCTCTCCTCACTGCTCGCAGAAGTTCAGAACATCCAGCCCCTGTGAGCAAACACCTTCCGCCTCTCTTGCACGCTTTGCTGCCAAACTGCTCATCTTGTAGACACTCAGGAACTGGCTTTTATGCTTGAAGGGTGTTTGTGTCTTGCATAATTTATTTATGGTCCTATCCTGCTTCCATCAAGCTCAGGAACAAACCATTACACGTATTTCAAAGGTAGAGGGTCCGACTCCTTAGCCGAGTTGCTCCCCTGGACAGACACCAACCTCCCATTTTAACGCCCTCTCCGCTTCCCACCCCCCATTTGGTGTAGTGAGCAGTGCAGAGTCCAGCGGCCCACGCACAGGACAGGAGAGCTCACGGGGGAGAGGGGCAGGACCCGTCCCCCCACAGAAAAGCGGGTATCCAGGCACAACCCACTCCTACCCCCGAAAAAGAGACCAAAGAAGCCAAACAACAGAAGACCATTTCGAATGGTCGGAGGGAAGTAATTCCAAATTAACCACGGCAAAAGCAGACGAGCTTTATGAGGTGGGCCAATTCTTTCAGGAGCACAAAAGCTTTGCGCAGTAACTGGCACTGGAATTAGCTGCATCCATACCGAACCCCCGTAACACTGAGGCTGGGCTCCACCCCGACAGACAGGGCGCCTGACCGCGAGGCGCAAGGTGTGGCTACAGGGGCACGCGGGTGCCCAGCTCCCGACACCATTAAAAGCCTGTTTCCGAGTCAGCGCTTCACGTGACAGAATATATTGCTTCATATAATAGTATGACCTACAGAGCTACACAAGATCCCTAGCCAAGAGAAAGCCGTCATTCAAAAATATAGTGTAAAGCTCGTACTTTACGTGTTTTATGGCATCAGCATCTCTGTTAATTAAGATTTTAAGGCATGGGTAAAATCCTACGCTGTTGAAATAATTGCTGAAATTACCCACTGACTGTGGGGTGTCGCCCTGATATGTCTGTTACTTGAACGAAATAAAACAGCAGAACACTACTTCAAGAAAAGGCAGCCAGCTCGTATCCAGTGGGGGCACACCTTAAACACGACGATGGCGAGCGTGCAAGGGTTGCATTTTACTTACAGAGAAAAGAAAAAGGAACAAAGAGGAAATTTAGGAGCGTGCCAAATACAAGTAAGTTTATTTTCATGTGTTCACAGCAGGATAATCTCCTGCTGCTCAGAAATATCGTACAGGTTTCCTGTCATCTCTGACTAAAGATGGGCGCTATTTTCTGCGTTCGGTAGTCTATCTGGATTTTTGCTTTTCATTTACTGGAAAAAATCTGATACTGCTCCCAGAATTACAGCTTCCCCTGGGGTTAAACAATTCACATGGTGACAGTTTCCGAGTGCCTGCTACTTGCACACAGTTTCAATTACTTAAGTTTTCTAAAGGTCAAACATGTTTCTTAACAATACTGAAGTTTACAGACATCAAAACCAACCTTAGAGATTAAACACAGCCAGACAAGTTAACCTGCCTGATTTCAAGTCTATTATTATTTTTATGATTACGTATGTATTCTGCCTGTGGTCTACAAAACAGTGTTTGCAGTTTACAAAAGCAAGCAATGCTAATTACTCGTTAACATGTGGTTTCCATCTATGTTTATTTCATGGATATTAACCTGAAATGAAGTCAAGACAAAAAAAAAAATATAATCAAGTATTTTCAGAGGCAACAGAAGCCTGAATCCTCTGACAGCTGCTGTGCTTTTGCAGAATTTTAAGATACATACATATATTTTTCCCCTTCCATTGCTATTTAAGTTATGTAAAAGGGAGAAATGAGCTTTTTGAGGAAAAATACGGCTTTAACTGAGATGGGTATTGATTTGTTACGTATCAATCTAATTCAGAAACAAGATAACAGATACAGGTTGCATACTTCAAACGCTTCAGTACCAGAACTCCCATCTCTGCTGCTTTAATTCAGAGACACTTGGCAGAACGCGTCAGAATCTCGCTCAACAGACATTTGAAAGCAAGCGGAGGCAACCAGCCGCTCCCTCACTGTGCGTTT
Organism: Phalacrocorax aristotelis; assembly: GCF_949628215.1. Taxonomy (NCBI): domain Eukaryota; kingdom Metazoa; phylum Chordata; class Aves; order Suliformes; family Phalacrocoracidae; genus Phalacrocorax; species Phalacrocorax aristotelis. Next base: position 30,460,266 of record NC_134284.1, on the reverse strand, counting down.
CTGTGTGTAGCACACAAAACCCACTTCAAGAAATGAAGCGTTAGGCAGACCCGGTGACCTTACCCTAGCAAGTGTCAAGATACCAGGAAAAGAGCAGAAAACACCTAAAAAGCAAGTTGTATCTCGTACATGCAATGAAGCATGTCTCCGAATCATCCTTTAGTTCCCCATCCCCAACTACTGGTGCTGAACCAAGTCAGGCCCATGAGGGCATTACGGTGAATTCAGAGGGGTCTGAAGCTTTTGGTGCACTCAGTCACAAAACTTAATTCCACAGAAACAGGCAATAACTGGTGACCTGGGAGAATAAACCTTGAAAGGGCGCATGATCCAGGTGCGTCACAGCCCCGGCACTCGCTGCCCAAGCTGTCTCAAAATAGCACAGAGTAATTTGAAAAGCGACAGATCCAGATGTTGGGTCTAACTTGAATTCAACACAAAATAAAAAAGTTGAGAAATGTGACACTTAAATTGAAGCTGTACTTTTAAACAACCAGAAGTAACAAACGCAAGTGAATCACTGTAATCACCACCAACAGGCAGACCCAAAACGACGAGGGATGCATAGCTGTGGCTGAAGATCAACAGTTAGTAAAACCTATCATGTGGAAACTTGATACTTGTGGTTGAACAGCACTGGCTTCCAGAGGTGATTAAGACACCTTCGGCACAGCGGTAACCATACACCAGAAGTACCTTCTGTACCTGGGAAACCGTTTCTGAACTCGGGGCTAATCCTCTAAACGTGACATTCAAAGCTTGTTTAGAAAGAATTACCCGTCCACCCTCAGGCAAAAAGATACAGCCATCCCCTCTTAATTCCCTTGCCAACTATTCCATAACATCGCAGTTCTTAAATACTCTTGTGCTGGTTTCAGTTGCAGTCCACATATGTTGACTATGGCATAATTACCAACCACCACTTGACTGCAGCGGTCCTCAGAAGGCTGAAGGTAATGGCGTGCAGAGCCAGCTGCAGACTGTAGTCTGCCAGCGCAGCAGAATAAGCGTAAGGACTCACCCGTTTCAGACGTACTGGGCAATATCTGCATCACTTAATAGGTATTTGATAGAATACTAAACCAAAGCTGTCCTAGGGAGATGTGTAAGCACGAAACTGCTCTGCAGAGGGACACACTTCTTAAAGGACACAGATGAACCTCTGAAAGGTTTTGTTTAAGTCTCCTCATATTGGGCTGTTACTCCATAACTGCCGTCTCAGAAGGCAGTGTTCACTCTTGGTGTTTAACGTTCCCACTCAGCACGGGATACTAGCTTATTGCAAATGCGGGGTTTGGGATTTTAAGCACCAGTGGTGTAATTACAGCTTTCCATTTCTTTAACCCACCGAAGACCTCCCCAGTCTTCCAGGTGCACCCCCCTAAGATGCACTTACCAGGAGAAAGTGAAGCTGCCTGCAAGATTCTTGGGTATTTTCATGCAGGAAATATGCCCTAAATAATGCCAGTTTAACAGTTCTCATAGACTTAAAAATTAGCTGCTTGGAATCACATGTTCCTGTTTGGTTGAATACATTCATACCTTTGCAATGAAAAATACAGCTCCATCAACTGCTTCTTTATGAGCTTGTTATAAACCAGTGATATGACAGTGCAAAACAGTACTTATTTTCTGTTTCATCAAGAAGTAATTCCTTCAGGCGTTAAGATGTGACATAAAATCTTTTAATATATTGGACAATTTCATTAAGTTCTCTGTAAAGAGAGCAAAATACAGCAGGAGATACAAAAGCTTTTAAAACATGCCAGGGCATTTCAGTGGGAAGGTAACAAATTATGCAAGCCACGGGCCTATATTACACATTAAAAACGTTGGCTGAGACATTAAACAACCACAGAAACATTTTTATGAGATATGATTTAAGATCTATTGTTCAAGAACTCAAGAGCAAACAGTTACTCTTTGCTGATTAATATTAGGAACTTAAAAACCAAACCAAAGCAAAAAAACCAAAAAAGGCATTCTTCTGATGACTGAAATAGTTCCCAGGTAGAATCCAAGCACCGGTTCTCTCCACAGACTACCTCCAAAGAAAGCACAGCCAAGTATTGCCTGAGAGATCAGACACGAGGGAAACTGTACACAGCAGAGATTCCCCCTTCCAGAGTTTTACTTTTTCCTGCTTTTGAGGGAGCTGTTGTGAACTCTCACCCTCTTCTGCACAGAAGAGGCGATCTTCAGAGACGCTTTCTTTGCGAGGGACCTTTCCACAGCTCCGGGTTTCCATAGCAACAGCTGAGCATCCTCTCCACCCGTCAACAGAGACTCATCTGTCAGGTCCCAGCAGAAGGAGCGAACGGTGGCAGAGTGCCCTCCGCAGAGGGCACCCACCAGGCTCAGGCCATCGGTGCCGCAGCCGACCAGGTGAATGTTTCCTGTGGACGTTCCCCCAATAAGAAAGAGTTTGTCCGCCTTTTCGTGGTACAAGCCACCTACCAGATAGCTTAAGCTGTCATTTTCAGCGCAGACCACGTCTCTGACATCCGGAACGTGCAGCAGTGTTATTGGTTCTTCAGTATCTAACTGAGCGGTGTCCCACCAACAAAATCCCTCATCGTGGGTCGTGCAGTAGACCTGTTTATAATCTTTTCCGGACCAGCCAATAACACTTACCGATGAATCTGAATTGCAAGTTGATACCAAAGCGTCCACTTCGTTATCCTTGTTAATGTCGAACACATTAACCAACCCATCAGTGGACCCAGAAACTACCAAATTGGGTTTGATAGGATGAAAACAAATTGTAGTGATATCATCATTGTGACTTTCAGAATAGACTCCCAAGGGTTCTTTAGGTGTGCCGGCGCAGTCTGTGATACCTCTCGCATCCCAAAACACCAGGAACGTGTCTTTTTCAACTTCTTCTGTTCCAGCACAAAGTATGAGATCACTGCAGTTGATATCAAAACTGATGAAAATGTTGGAAGGATAACCCCTGAATATCTGCACAGCTTTCTCAGTTGCTAAACGAATATCCCAACATTTCACTGTACCATCGCTGCATGCTGAAAACACTATGCTGTCACACGTGTGTGCAAACCTGACGCCGTTAAGTATTCCAGGACGGCTACTGTACTCCCGCAGGAAGTTTAATGTTTCCCGGTTATATACCCTAATTGACTTATTAGAACATGAAACTGCCACAAAGCGACTGCTTTCGGATTGAGCAGGTTTGGAAATGTCTATATCCAGTAAGTATGCGGGTTTCTCACTTAGCGTAGAACGTTTTGCTATGCGCAGACTAGCGAGCTGCTCCTCAATCTTCTCCACTGAAGTCATCTCAAATGCTGTTCCTAATGCTGTCAGAAACCTGTAATAAATAAAATCCAAGGGGAGTTTTAATTATAGCATTCTTAAATAATATTAGCTTTAAAAAAAGCATCTTGCACAGAAATGATTCATGAAGTCAAAATTCAATTCTCCTGATGCCCTACCCGCTACAACTTCATCTACAGAAACAGAGAGCCGGAAAGGGCTCCCCGACTTAAGGAGTTCAGACTCTCGTGACTGTAAGCGCTACATCATGTAATCCCCTTAAAAGATTAAACAGTCTGCCTGTGAATCCTGTGAAAGTCACTTAGCTAAATTTGCTTTATTATTTTTATAATTTAAACAGTAAAGTGGTGTTCTCTACAAGTGGAAAGGAAATGAAGTCACCACCACTACCTGAGGAGGAATAGTTTTTGTTCTAAGAAGTTGCTAGGAGGCACAGCCCACAAACACTTGCATCAGGACAACTGCAGGAGGCTCCTTATGTGAATTTTTCTGCTGAGGGATGTGCACAGAGTAGGCAGAGAGCGAGAACAAACTTACATAGAACTATGGCCTGGAACAGCCAGATGAGATAAATTTTACAAGTGTTTTGGTGCCCAATGAGGCATATAAACGCCCATCAGCATACCACAGGCCACCTAAAAAGGCTACATGACATCAGTAGAATTCACTGGAATTGAGCACCTTTGCCTTTATCATCAATTCTCCTAAGAACTGAAATGTTTTTGAACCTCCTATAAAACCACAGAATGCAACTGAAAAATCTTCCCTTCAGAGGCAATTCTTCTCCGGCATTGCTGAACCCTCCTAGAAACCCAAACTATTTCAGTGATGCACACAAATTCAAATTTTACCAAGCAAAACCAAAATTAAACAGTATTCTCTTGATCCTCTCATACGTAGATCCATGTCTGAAAAATGGTGTGCCCTACAAAAAAAAATTCTCCTTTCTATAACACAAAGGAAAATTCAATTCTGTAATTGCAGTAAAGGCTTTAATCAATTTAGAGTCAGAAAAATACTGAAGCATTTACTTTTGAGAGAGATATTTGCCATCATAAACAATAAATAAATGGTTTTAGCGAGTTCACAGACTACAACCTTTTTTAAAAGAAAGATGTGGGTGGTGTTTGTTAAGTAAGCATAACCATCCCCACGTGAAAACTACAGGTTCAATTAGACTACTCTTCTGAGTTTAAAAAAAACAAACAAACATTAAGGGAATTACAGCAGGTTCTAGGGGCTTGTCACTGGAGCAGATATTTCAGGTATAGCAGGACTCAGAAAATCTCCTTATTTCCTTAAGGCCTAGGCCAGCACCCAGCCCTAGTCACCACATGCGAGAAAGGGCCCTTTTTGAAAAAGTCCAGATGGATTAAAAATGGAGTAAGAAAATCAGGCAGACCCAGAATGCAAGAAAATATTCTCATGGCTTCCCAGCTGTCCTATCATAATTTTTTCTGCAAATTGTTCAGGCTGGATTTTTAGGGATGGAATGAACAAGTTTCCATGTATTACTTGTTTTAGGGTGATTATTTTAACGACCCATGCAAGACTAGCAACAAAGGAAAAGTTGCTATGACAAAACTGCATTCTTTCTTTTTCTTCTTGGTGCTGTTTGTAGTTTCAGGGTTTTGCTTTCCCTCCTCCGATTTGGTACTTACAAATATTCATGACACCATGTGATAAACGAGCAAATTCTTAAAAAACAGCTTAAGTAGGCACACTCATAAAAGCTTAATTCCCAAGTCACAAATAATCTCACTAAGCTATTTGCCTCAGAAATATCCTGACAATGAGGTCCCCAGGTTAATCTTCTACATCAAAGCAACCTTTCAGAGCACATCTACAAGTAATTTTTGCCATAAAACGCAGACATCCTGTGGAAACTCCTTTCCTCTCTGAAGAGAAGAAGTTCAACGTGTTTTCTGGCATTAGCCTGCGCATAACCCTGCCCACAGAGCTTGCTGCTTACTTTTCTGGGTATGCCCTCAAATGGAACAAGCTTTTACTAGAACTATTACATAAAACAGACTGTTCTCAAACATTGCTTGCCACACTGCTCACTACACTGCTCAAACACAAAACTATTAAACTTCCATGCAAATTAATAATTTAAATTTAAGAAATAATATATTTGAATACGACTAATAAGGATAAGTCTTACTTAATCCAATTTACTGAAGAATTACAATGGAAGCTTCTATTTAAATGCCGTTTCAAAAACACATACTTGAAAGCGGAGAAAGAAGCTTTCATAAACCAGCTATCCTGTAGTGCTATGGTAACAAAAAAAAAATTGGGTTCTCTCTGTAAACTTTTTGTAAGAAAAATGTAGTTTTCCAGACTGACCTCAATTTTAAGCTCCAAATATTCAGACTTTTTATACTCAAAAGGCCAAGTAAATTCAAACAGACATGTTCCTGACAAATGTCATCCATTTGGAAAGCAAGCTGCAGTTGTTTAAATATTACTGACTTTGACAGAGAATATTATTCAATGAGCAGTTTCTACAACACTGATGTCAGAGCTTTTACTGCTGGAGAGAGGAGGGTGAGGGAACTCTACAAGTGCCCACAAGTTGTAAAAGCCAGAGTCTGCAAAAGCCTGTTCATTCAGATCTAATAATATTTTCTGGGCAATAAAATTAGCCCAAGATAGCTCTTTCAGCTTTTACCCCCAAATGACATAGGTACAGCTATTCTGAAATACTAGAAAATGCTCTTCATGTTTGCAGGCAGACGTGCAATTTATATAATCAGGAAGCTGGAGGGTACAGTTTTCAATTCTATTTCCACTGCAACAACTAAGAAGCCTTAAAATTGCACTTGATGGCAGCCAGGTTTTTGTTAAAGTCTCAGTAAAATGTCTTCCCTAGTGAGAAAGTCTTCAGACCATTATGAAATTGTGATTGAAGGTTATATAAACAATTCATGCTCAAACTTCAGGGTGTAGCTGCCAGCCCTTCCTCTTCAGAAGGGGAAGTCACTGTTGTATTTTGATGGGAAAGTTTAAATGGCAGGAATAGGATCTGTGTTAAATTTATGAGACAAATAGGAAACAATGGTCTTCCAAACACAATAGAAGATAACTAAGCATTGGACCGCAGCCACCTAGAAAGCACATGGTGCTCTGCACCGCAGAAGCGAAGCGCTTTTAGTTTAGCACTCCTTAACTTCAACAACACAGGTATCTGCTTTGTTTCTGCCACAGAGAATCCTTTGGCAAAGTCACACCTGACATACTTTGGATACAGCACAACTGCCAGTTGCCATGATCAGCGAGGAAAACTGATCATGCTAATGTGACAAACCATCTGACACAAAGACTCTGCAGGGCATGGACAGCTTGCTCTTGAACTGTCCCAGTCTCAGAAAAAATCACAGAGAGCACAAAAACTCTTCTTTCCCCAACGTACCTCCTTTGCTCAGAACGTGAGGCAGGAGTTAACTAAACTCAGGTTCTTCACTTACTCCAACTCAGTGGCCCATGGTCCAGATCTGGTCTCAACACAGACAGAATCCAGGAGATGTTAAGGTGCCAGGAAACACCAGCACCTGGATGACGCAAGTATCTGGCCAAAGGTGTCTGCCTATGGCTAATCACTTGTGTTTGAAACACAGGTCCAATCCCATCCTCAGCGATCACCATTCCTCCCATGTAACAGCTGCGTCTCTCATCTGCATTCACACCTGCACCCCTGAACAAGGTAAAGACACCTTTTAAAAATTAACCCTGAAAACTTCTGTATTACTGTATCTAGTCCTCTGGAACTACATTCATGTGATCTTTCCCATGAATTAACTTCACAGCTATACGCAATCCCTGCACATCTCCTTGATATCACAACGACCAGAAACTATAAGCTTCTTGAAGCACACTCAAAACTCATTACGTCTTGGGAACTCATAATAAATACAGTACTCCAAAGTAACCTAAAATATTTTGACCTCCTGGGCATCCTACAAGACTCCTTTAAAAAAAAAAGAAATAAGCTTGGGTTTTAGAATAGAAGGCACGAAGTGGAAGGGATGCCAAAGAGGGAGGACAGGATTTTCAGATGCCTTTGTTATGTATGTCTCACCAGCCGAGTGTGGAAACAACCACAGCAAGACCAGAAGCAAACAGCCAGGGGTGCCGAAAGCAGGCCTTTCCAATGACAGAGAAATGGAAGGTAAGCACCTATCTGCACAAATGAAACATTTAATATCATCTCAGGATATACGGCTGTGCTCTTTGTGCACTGTTCTAGACGTTGCAGTCTCAACTCAAGCCAACAGGCTCATGACTCCTCTTCCATCCAGAAAGTTTTTCAAAAAATGAACAAGCACTTCTGAAGTTATTTTCCTTCTCCTTTTAGTGGTGCACGCCAGATGCTGCCAAATTGCGTTGTTCCCGTTTCCAAAAGGGAATGTTAGCTCAACAACATATAGAAACATAGAATTACCCCTCTGAAAAATACTGTGGAAAATATTGGAGAAATGGAACTTCCTCAAATATTTAATCAGTAACATAAGAGTAACTTAGGAGTAGGAGGGTAGAAACACATAATAAAAATGAAAACAACCTGTAGTTTTGGCAATCTTCTCTGCAGAGGTCAAATACCAAAAATAGCAAGGGATTTGAACAGCAGATGAAATCTTGCACTGTTCTTTCCTACTATAAACAATACAAACAGACCCTCCCTTTATTTTAACCATTATTAAAAGTTCAAGAACAAACTAAGAACAAACCTGAAACTCTGGGCAGCGGAAAGCAATTCATGCATGCGATGTTACATGTGGTTTGCATTTTAAAACAAAAATGCAAAGCGCAAGGTTGGCTGAGGAGAGAGAGACACATTAGCACGCTGCACTTCACTAATGCAAAATGCCTTTAGAGACCTCTCCTCACTGGCACCACTTCACAACAGAAGATGGATCAGCCAAATGATTTAAGCACTGAGGGGAAGCACAAAACACCCATCAGGCATGCATAATTTCTGCAGGACACAAACTCCTAGAGTTGATTTTGTTATTTTACCAAAGCAGAGAGATAAGGTGTTTTTCCAGCATTCCCACAAAGCCATTTTAAGGCAAAGAGAACAGCATTTAGGCTATCAAGCAGGAAGGGAATGAGATGCGCGAGAGGCTACGCTAAAGTGCAGAGACAAGATGTAAACTGCCAAGAGACTTATTTCATCCTTTCAAATCAGCTACATCTAGTTTCCATACGTGAAGCACAGCAAGAGAAAATTCCATGTAATTTTGCATTTGCAGTACAGAGAAAAATATTATATCAGGAGAGCAGAAAGGAGGAAAAAGATAAAATGCTGCCACAACAAAGTCTATGGGAAAAGCAAAAGAAAAAACAATTAGGGCTACCAAACTATCCGGCTTCCATGAAATCGATTCCTACCCTCCCACCAGAACAGACCCTGGGGTCCTGTTCAACAGTGGAGAGCTGTAGGTGGGACAGAAAACCAAGGAAGTGGCCTTAAACAACAGTATTGGCTAGAGGAAAAAAAATAAGAGTCAGTGCTAGGAGAGAACAAAGGGGAAAAGTCCCAGGTGCTCAGTGCTCTGGGGTTTAATAATTTTTTAAAAGGAAACTACAGCTTTTGTGTACTCGGCTTTTGGGGGCATAAGCAGGTGCTCGTGCCACTACAGAAATAAAACCTCTTTTTGAATATTATACCAGACATCCACAAAAACAATTTTTAGATTTGACCAGGCGTAGTTTTAAATGCATAAATCATATAACCCATACATTGAATATTTTCATCAAGAGATGGTAGAGCTGCAAAGGACCCAGACGACAAGCCATCATAAGAAAAATGTAAGTGTAGAATAATCCAATGTACAATTAAAAAATTCAAAGCAGCCAGAAAACACCACACAAAACTATAAAAATGCTCAAATTACTAATTTTGGCTTCGAATTTAAGTAAAAATTTTAAAAATCTGATGCTCAGATAGCTAAACTACCTAGGAGACCCTAACAAAAAACACGGGAAACAGTTTCTAAATACTCTCAGAAGCTGTCAAATATCATTTCAAACATGTTTGAGAATTTTCCTTGTTTACCCTTCTCTTTTCATCCAATTCCATACTAGTGACACTGACCTACTAACAAGGAGCAGCAAAGTAGACTTTCTGTCACCAAATCACACTGACATGAGCAACTGGATCCAACAGAGAACTTTCTGGAAGAGGGGGAGGTTTCCTAGTAGTGACCTCACCAGGTAGAGGATGTTATTGCATCCAGGTGTTGATGAGGTCATCCAATAAAGGAGACTGCAGAATAATAAAAGGAAAAGAGATGCTCTATTTTATTCTCCTGGCTATTCTCAGATCAAGATGACAGAAGCTGCAGCACAAGCAATCCTGCTTTATAAAGGCAGATCTGAAAAATTCTGAGGCAAAAGTTAAATTGCAGAAAGAGATACTGTGATTGGGACAGTTATCTTCTAAATTCTATATACTCTCCTTTGTTTTTGTCAAAGATACGATATTTTAAAACACACTGAGAAACCTAATCAATGCCTAAATTGCACAGTCATGGCCTCTGAACAGGCAAACAAACGCTGCATCCTCAGGTGGATTCTAGAGAAGAGGCAAGAGTCGCCAGGAAAACTATCCTAGCGCTGGGCCTCAGCTTTTGCACTGGAGGAAGTCTCTGAAGCAGGGGTCAAATATGAGGTTTGTATCTACTGCTCCTCCCTTCTCCTCCCAGGCACAGACAGTGCCTAACCTGTACTCCAGCCAGCACGCTAGCAACATATGGGGTGAGGCATCCAGATCACCTCCTCAAAGAAGGGTAGGCATCTACCAGGGACGCATTGGCCAGCTCTGTGACACCCCCCCCTTTCTCTAACAATCTCCTCCTGCGACAGGACCCAGGATATTGGTTAACATGCCCACGAGGACCAGAAGGTAGATGATGTGTGCACCCAACAGCTCCACAAGACTTTACTGTCCAAGTGTTATGCAAATGTCAATGCTCCAAACTCCAGCAGATGCCAGATAAATCAGCCACAGCTTCAGAACACGGCATCTCTGTGTCCTCATGGCTGCCTGTAACGTAACCACAGCTATTCAGCCAACCTGCTGCAGAACTTGAAGGGAATCCAAGTCTCAGCCTTCTGCATTTGTGCTTATCTCATCAGACCACAGTAACCGCAGAAAAGTCATTTCCTTTCTCTTGTGAGCACCTCCCACCATAGACACCATACCGACATTACTTTTTGTAACCATAAGCAAAGAAAATAAGCTACAGAAGTGATCAGTCTCTCAATTACATACAGGCAGCAACTGCTGGAAATCAAACGTGTAGGGTACAACATGCTCCTGTGCATAATATTAAGTTTTTCTCTGTTCACGTTTCCTCAGTACAACCATGAGCAGATAAGAGAAGGTTCATACCTTTCTCCAAGCTATTCCTCACATGCCTCCTCACTAACAGCATTTTCTTTTGTTAAAAGGTCAAACAGCTTGTTGTTTGACTTGGCACTAGAGCTACGCACCAAGATGGTCATCTCCTAGATAAGGATGCCAGAAATAAAGCGATTTGTCCAAGTGGATTTGAACAAGACCCTGGCCTACAAACACTTGCTAGTCCTGATTCTGGCAGAACGGTTTACTCAGTAATTCCCAGCAAGCTGCAACATTCACTCTTTACTTTCTTAATCAGTGAAACAAAGACAGTATTTGCCTAACTCATAATCCTTGTGTACACAAACATTAGTAAGTACAGTCAGCAGCAGCCTTTCGAAAGAAAAAGCGTTGTTCTGAACATCTACACTACAAGATAAAATGTGAAAGTCACAATAACACCGCAGTGCACCTGCCAACTCCACAATCGGAAAGTAGCTCCATCTCCTTTCAAGTTTGGGATTATAAGAAAGGACTCCAAGAGCGATGATTTTCAGGGCCATTTTAAGCCGAACAAAACCACCACAGGAATGGGCAACCCCAACAATCCACCCTACAGAGAAAGGTGAAAGGAAAAAATTACTTATGCAGCTGCATGAATAATTTAGTGACTTTGCGATAACACCATTTATTTCCTTCAGTTTAGTCACTGCCACATGGTACCAACATCCTCATATTAAAAAAGCCTGGAAATAAGTAAGAAGATTCTTCCCAAATATTAGTAAATTTTGCTGAAATTCCTCCAAATAATTTGTTTCTACACCACAGAAATCCTGGGAAATTTCAGCCTAAATTTAGCAGCAACTGGAATAAAAGGATATAAAGAACCTTAGCTACAGCAGGGAAAATAGCTCCTACTACCACACACTGGTGCCAAAATACCTGTAATGGGATAAAATGTTTTATTTACTAGAATATTTTAGAAGTTCTTTCACAACAGTAATTTCGCTTAAGTACACTTTGTTACCAGAGCTCACTCTTCAAAACACAGGACTATCATGTTTTCAAAACCCTTTTCTTAAAAACCCACGTTTGAATTGGTTACTACAGTTCTCATCTTCACTAGGGATGTTGCTGGTGAACTAATAAGAAGACATTCCTCTGCGTGTGCAGATGTGGCACCAGTATTTTTCCAAACACAACATCCGTGTGCTTGGCCATTTCTAGCACTACGCCAACATGACTGCCTAAGCAACCCTCCGCAGTTCCAGATGCATCGTGAAGCACAAACATCTGTCAAGCCTAAGCAGGGGAAAGAACTTTTTCCTCATTTGCTTCCCCAGGAACGTGCAGATCACTAAGGTGTCTTCACCAGTCACAGCCCATGATGTCCATGTTTTTATGTTTAGCTAATCCAGAACATCACCACATCAAGGTAAGTGTCAGACCCTCTCCAGCATCAAAGCAACAGGAGAAAGTGGAGATCCTTACGTACCCACAATAGTTCACAGACTATCAATTTCCAAAACATGCTCTTTGCGCACAGCCTGACAGCTGGAGGCTCTGCTGTATCCTCATCATGCCCTAAGCTCAACTTTCAATGCTTTGTAGCAGACAAAAGGGAAGGATGTCATCTAAGTGACAACAGTAAGATGGGAGAGGCTGAAATAAAGGGGTTTAGAGCTATGTTAACTCTATCCTGTTCAAGAGAGTTTACCTTTCAGTCTCCACAAGACACTGCGGCATCAAGTATGTGCACATTGTACCCATGCAAGGCATTCTCTTCAGCTCTTTGTTTTCAAGAGCCTTTAGACGGTGTTTACACTTGAACCATACATAGCACTCCAGTACTAGATTCACCAATGCCATACACAGATTTAATAATAATTTTTTTCCTTTTTTATAATATCCAAGTGCACAGTGATTTTCCACTGGAAGTTCATATTCAACTGCTTTTTCACTATAAGTGATTTAGGACTCAGTCATAAGAAATGGAATTGCGAAAGGGAAGGGCAAAGGAGCAAGTATGTAAGTATTGATACTCCACCGCTTTCTGATGAAGAGACCTACTGTATGCAGCAACACAGACAATCCCTGATGGCAAATCACAACAAAAACTCTGTACTTTTGTTAGCACCTATGAAACCCTACGACCTGTGCGTGGAATTTATTTTTCTGAGATCCACAAAGACCTTTCCAACATCTTTGGCAGACAATGCTGCCCCAAAACAAGACAAGGATAAAAAGCAAAGTCAAGACCTTTATGCATTTTAATAACCCTGCTCTCGCACCATGTTTGTTCTCAGTGCTTTAGTCAGTCCATATTTCGCGGGGTCATAGCAGGTTGCCGTCAGGGCTCTTCGCTGAAGCCAATCTCTTGATAACTAAACCATAATCAAGTGCAGAGGAAGATGGGTTAGATGATCCGGGGAACGGACTGTTTATTTTACAAGAAGTAGCTGGGATGCTTTGCCTTGTATAGCTTGGCAAAGACAGAGACTGAAAGGGATATGACTACTATCTACAAATACATCAAAGGAATAAGTGCTGAGGAGGAAGGGGAGCTACTCAAGAACAATACTGGCACAACGGTTTAAGAGCGCAAACTGACCATAAATAAAATTTAGAGCAGAAATTATAAAGTTTATCTTTCAAAATAGTTTCCAATTAAAACAGCAGGGGCAATAACTTTGACTGTCTTCATCTATTTTGATAACCTCACCAGCCTGGCACCCACAACTGTCCTTGCACAGCAAAGAACACAAATAGGAAGGCAGACTGAAAACCAAGCAACTACACGATAAGCTGGCTCATCGTTTCTTTCTGGAGGATACCACATTGCCAGACAGACAATAGCAAGACACAACATTTGCTTAGTGCATAGTTTCAGAAGCAGTATTAAGAGTGTACGTATGTGCCCAGAGGGCGGCTTCCTCACTCCACGCCCCTGAATTGTCAGGGTAAAAGTCGAAGGACTTGAGCGCGCCCCTCCAAGCAGCCACATCTTTTTGCAAAGACCGTTGTGTGGCAAGTGCGACGCCTCCCTCTCAGGTTTGAATGTTTATCCGTCACTGCAACGTAGAACCGAAGGCTTTTTGTCCTGCAGTGACCGCATCTCTCCGTGCAACGCAAACATGACACCAGTGTAGCAGAGAACACCTGCACGACGGCAATCTCACCCGGCTGGACGTTCCAAGCGTGTCCGACGGACAGAAGCTGTTGTTTCGCGCTCAGCCCACTTGATGTCACTAGTGACCACCACTCAGGAGCAGCTCACTCGCTCTTCCAGGAGCTGCAGTCCCAGATTTAGACCGCGCCATTCAAAAGGAGAGCACTTACTCTTTTTATTACACCTACATACTCCTCCACTAATTTTAGTCAGTTATGATATGCTAACTGTCTCCTTAACAGAGTGGCATTCAAGGAAACAAAAACTTAATTTAGAGTGCAAGGTATAGGAAATAAGCCTGAAGTACTGCCAATAACATTAAGGTACTAGCATTTTTTTCTTCCTTTTAAAAGCCTCAGTTCCTCAAATCAGAGGATATTAATCAAAAATCATAACCTTCACTCAGCACTGTCTAGCACCAAAAACCGGAGAAGAAAAAACCCCAAAATTCAACTACACTGTAACTTTTTCTTTCTGATCTGTCAAAAAGATCAAAAATAAGTTACACGCTCTTTTTTTAAGTCTTGATTTTGTGAATTCAGTTCAGAACTTTTGATCTTTCAGACTTCATGATAACACAAGATGCGACTCTTGTATTTCCACACAACGCACACATACCTGGAACAACTCACTTTTGTGTGTTTGTATTTGCTCTCTAAGCATCCAGCAAGTGTCAAGTCCAGAAACACCCATCACTAAATTTTCTTGGGGGGGGGGGGGGGGGGGGGGGGGGACACAAGCCAAATCCAACAACTAAAAAACTCTTCCTCTCTCCATCTGTTACACACACGTTTGGCTCTTAAAAACATTCCTGAAGCAGCAACATTCAATACACATATATAGTAATAGTTATCCAAGACATTAAACCACTAGAATTCATTTTTCCATAAATCTGTTGTTCCCCCTTTCAGAACTCAGTCATGTACTTCCTTAGATATATTGACAGATATTGAGTAAGCCAAAATCAGTTTCGCTTACCTCAAAAAAACCCTCCACAAACCATATACAAAACTCAAGTTAGTTTTGCTAGTAAAAGAGCTGTATGTTTCTAAACAAGAATTTTTGCTTTCACAGCCATCTGCTTGTCCCTCCTGATTCCACAAAGGAATAACAACACTTAATTCCAGCGCCCTCTGTCATTCCCATAGCAAATAAACATACCTATAGGCTTATCACAAAGATCTTCAAATTTTTCAGAAGTGATCAATATCTGAAGCTTCCTATTCCAGGTACTGCCAGCAAGTAACCCCATCTAGCAAGCAGTTTGCCAATTTTAGCTAAATGCTGGGTTGCCCTTTCACCAATTTAACTACTTACCAATTGTACAGCACTTCTACATCTTATTTTTTAATGAGAAGCTCAGCAACGGTTTTGCCTTGAAGTAACAGGCATGGGAAAAAAAGAAGGACCACAGTAGTTACGCTGGCTGCAGAGAGAGGTGCAAGTGAAAAGTTGCTAATCAACTAAAAAATGCAAACCCTTTAGTTTTGAATTTTCATTAAGTTTTCATTAGCTGGAAAACTAGACAATTGAAGAAAAATAGCAAGTGCCCTTATAAGGCCCCAGTGAAGTCTAATATAAAACAACAAGTCTCAAAGAGCAAAACAATAGGGACTAAGAGGTTTTAAAAAATTTTCATTCCTCTATCTGTTGCAAGTTTAGTCTGAAACTAACCATAAGGTCACCTCAAAACATTTTCAAAAATACAAATAGAGTAATAAAAGTAATAACAAAAATCTGAGAATGTTAACAGCCTGCAAATAGTGCCTTCAGATCAATGTGAAAAGGGGAGATAAACTTATGTGAAGTCTGTAAAGGATATGAACAGCAGTACAGATGGTTTGTCTTGCAAAGGAGATCAGACTAGAAAATGGAATAGTCCTTCTGGGGTTCAACACTTGACATAATGAAAAAGAATGAAAATGTATCAGACTGAAGAGTTTTTAAGAAAATATTAATGTGAACTTGTTAAAATGGACACCTGTGCAACATTTGCTTCCTGCCACTACCTAGAAAATATTCTGATTGTTGCAAATGCTCAAATATCCTGTAGGGCCAAGAAACAGGACAGAAAACACATTCTATGCTGGGACCTTCAGAACAACCTAATGAAATTACTCAGTGTTTGTCCTGCAACTGAGCATGATTATTTCAGTGCTGTACATTGGCTTGCCATCTTCTTCCAGCGAGCTATCCACTCCTCTCTCCTGGTTTGTTCTCACTGAAATATTTTGTTGGAATTTGCATCACACTGTCAGCTAAGGCAAAAATGCCTCACAGAAACAGTTCATCCAAACTACTGAAATTTAATCTGAAGGCAAGATTTCAGCATCAGACATCCTCCACTCCCAGTCTCAAGCTTTATCTACCAAAGCAACAGTCTTCTATATACAATTTCACAATCCCTCCCATTTATTTTAGAACTTAATACAACACATTTTGGTTAGTCACATCCACACACCAAGTTACATCCACATCCATTTCACTAAACCAACCCTAAATTAAATGTTCTAAGCTCCCTCCCAGACTCCACTGAACATGCCCCATCTCTGGCCGCTGACTGCGCCAGCGCCCTGAGTTAACATAACATGCTTCTGCCAGATCTGAACCAGCAACAACTCTGCTTGGTTTGCAGGTGTGAGGTGCTGCAGTAGAGCTGTTCTCTCGTGGGGCTTCACAGCTGCAAGCGGGAAGTCTGAGGGCAGCTTAGAGGGAAAGAAAGGGGAAGGAAAAGTAGGTGGCAGGAGGAAATAAGAGGGGACAATGCAGCAGCAAGAATTTATTTAACACTTCTGTTAAAGGAAAAGACAGTTAAAGTGCAGGAAGATGAGAAGGGGACGAGCTAAGAGAGAAGTGGATAGTGGGTCAGGCTAAGTCTGAAGAAGGCAAAGGCTTGTTTGAAGTTGAACTTCCCAACCCCACGTGGCTATAGGCAACACCCTCTTTTCCCACCTTTCTTATGTCCTCTATTGTCCATCCCACACCTAAGCTGCTTGCAAGCCACAAAACCCTCGTCTCCCAAAACCTGGCCTTGCCAAGCCTCCGGTTCACAAGCCTCAGTGCTCTTTTTTTATGCCTGGTGTGAAATCCAGTAACAGGCTTGTCCTCACACAGGAAGAGCTGACCCAAAGACGACGTCTTTTCACCCACCAATTAAAACCAACCCTAGAAGCCTGCACAGGCAACTTTACATCAACACGGCTCATCAGCATGGTAGTGCTCACTTCCTTTCACTTGGGTTTTTTTTTGTTAGTTTGGTTTTTTTTTCAGAAAAGCTCAGAAGTCACATTATTTGTACAGTTACAGTAAAAGCTTGTTGAAGCTGCAGAACACAGCTGGAAAGCACAGTCAGAACATGACAGCAGTCTGGTTTCACACCAGACTGCCCACAGAGTCAGGTACAGACCAGACCCTAGGGCTGCCCAGCAAAGGATCCTTGTGCTCAAGACTGACACAATGAAAGAAAAAGAGAAAAAAAAAAAATCAGACCAAAATATCTTGTACTCAAGGCACTTAAAAAGCTACCTGAACATCGCCGATCATCCCACGTACAGCAGAACTCTTATGGGGCAACAAGGAAGAAATTTTTTTCCAGAAAGTCTGAGAAGAGAGAAGAAGCAGCCAGGCCCCTTGTCACAGCCTACGCCGAGGAGTCCCAGGCCCACCTTCCCTACAGGGCTGTTCCTTACCCCCATAAAAAGATATTTGGAGGAAAATGCAAATAGCTGCTGTAGTCTTTAGCCCTAAACAAACAGAAACAAACATGTAAACTTTATGTAAAATTAGAAGGCAATCCTTGGGATACACATGAACAGAAACCGCTTCAGTCTCTCTGTTGACAATGACAATTATATGAGCTGCTCTGCACACCCACTTCACCAGATCTGATGATTGCTCTCAAATGGGAAACCCACTTAAAACATTAGGAAGTAAAAGGCATTAACACAGATTAGTTCTGAGAGCAAAGTTTTTACAGACCCAAAAACCAGCATACTAAGAAAAGACCTCATGTTTCTGCATTCTCCCAAATATACATTTCCAGGGAAAATTAATTTGGAATTATAGAGCTGTAACCAATATGAGTCCTTAACGTAAGACAGCATTGACAATTCCACTCCTTATATCTTGCAGGAAAAAGTTAATTATCCAACACAGCATATTTTGAAATACCTGTTGATTATATAAAACATAATTTAAGGATATAAGCATTACAGCTTTGGCAATAGCTTCTGGTTGTTGGGGTTTTTTTTAAAAAAAAAAAAAAGTTTATTTTTGCCTTTTCCCAAGGGAACAAAACAGCCAAACCAAAACTTTTATTTCTTCTGACCTTTTCCAGATTTTTTTTTAAACTGTTACTATTATTAAAAAAGATCCCCATTTTCACCAAATATCAGGTGAATCAGCATAACTTAATAAACATATTTTATCTGCCAATACAGGTCCTAACTTTAACCCTGACAGCCGTAAGTGGCCAGTCACAACTCTAATCAGATGTGCCTGCCCAAATTAGCAATACATTGATCCAGCCCTCAAGCCAGGCTCAATTCCAGCCCAGTCTCTACCAGACACTGCATCAAAGCTGAAAAGGGTGACCAGGCCAGCGCCAACCCTTCACCAGCCCTCCACCCCCTGGTCAGAGTGCTTTGAGAGCACAGTTAGCCCTAAGCTTCCAGGCTTCACTGAGTAACAGGATGAACTCACAGCGTAAGTCGAGTGGTTTTATTCAGGCTTTACCGGCGACACAGACAGCATCGCTGCCTGCAAAGCAACAGATGCTTCAGTGTAGCCTAATGGAAAAAGAAAAGGCAGCGGTGAGGGAACGGAACTTCAGGAGCGCCCCTTCCTCCTCCCCACCGCGCCGGGCACTGCACGCCCCGAGAGATGCCCGACCCCCTGCGCAGGGGCATCTCCGGCGGGTCGCTCCGCCAGCCCAAGCCACCCGCCCTGTCCTCCCTCACCACAAACCCCACCGGGGCGGTGTCCCGCCCCAGCAGAGGGGACGCCTCCCCAGACAACCCGCCACAGAGGGCTCCCCCGGCACCCCCCCCGGCCCGGTCCCCCCGCCTCCAGAGCGAACCCCGCCATACCCGCGGCGGCCCTCTCCCACAGCCCCTCTCCATGGTCCTTCACCCCGGCCCCAGCCCGCCACAGTCCCTCACCCCGGCCCTCAGAGCCGCCGCGCCCTCCCGTCCCGGCGCGTAGCGTACCGCCGCCGGCCACCGCCGCCGCGTGCGCCTCGCCCCGCCCTCTCTAGGCCCCGCCCCAGAGCCCTCCCCAGGCACCCTATTGGCTACCCCGGCCGCTTCAGCCGGCAGCCATCTTCCCTCTTCGGCGGCGGGGAAAGGAAGCGACGCAGAAGGCAGGGGATTGGTGAGGACGGCGGAGGGGGCGTGGCTCAATGCTCTCCCATCACCGCAACTTTATTGGCTCCCGCCGGCGGCGGCGCGCGGCGGAGGGCTCCGCCCCGTTGCCACGGCACTGGGGGCGAGGCCTTCTCGGCCGGGCGGCGCCGGCGGCCGCCATTATGGGGCTATGAGGGGGAGGGGCGGCGGCATCGCGGCGGGCGGCCGGGTCCCGGGGCAGCCGCTGATGTCTCAGGCGAGTGCGCTGTGCCGAGGGGCCCAGTGTCCTCCGCGCACGCGAGCCCAGGGCTCGGTCACCGGGCCCGGGTTTCCCTCGCAGCTCCGTAGCGGCGCCGCCACCCGCTCCCGCCGGCGGCCGGGCCGTGGCGGGCTGCGGGGCCCGGTGCCGGGCCGCCCTTCCCCTCCGGCGGGAGAGCGGGAACAGAGACCTGGGACGGATCCAAACAAGAGGAGGGACACGAAGGCTAATGACGTTTCCTTCCCCATTAGCTCGCTGTTACAGTTTTCCAGACCATTACTTCCTTTTTTTTACTTATAATTTAATAGGCTAGCACATAGACGTTATTAGGAGGACAGCATACTTAACATTCGCTTTTAACTTTTAATTTAATAGTGCCCAGAGTGTTAGAATCCAAGATTCCTTCTTCTGTTCTTAATTCTGCATTGAAGTTTGGCCCCAATTGCAGAATATTGCATTAGTCCATGATCTTAGATGGATGTTCCTCAGTGAGAGAAGTGATTTGTACCTTTATTTTTGTACCAGTTAAAACCAGATCTGTGCTCTTTTCTGGTAAATGCTTTAAGTTGTGGTAAATAATATTACAAATGTCATAAATAATTATTTCAAGTATTTTTAAACATGGGAATATTTTCATCAGCTTAGTTTTCATTGCCATTTTTTAAATTAAAATCTAAACATTTGAGCTGACTATATTTTTCTAGCAAGATATAAAAGCTTTATTAAACCCAATAATATGGTCAAGTCACATGGATAATAACCACAGAACATTACAAAAAACATGACTTGTTCCTCAGCTTAATGGCCTTTTGAACTCTTAACATGTAACGAAAGCAGAAAGTCAATCAAAATACACTTTGAAGTACCAGCACTTTCAGTTGCCTGCCACTGGTAGTGTGCAAAACTTTGATTCTATGTGCTCCAGTATAACTCCTATTATTTTTATTACTGCAGCTATTTACATACCTACCAGCGCGATAATCTTTCAGTGAGTTGAGAATACCCTTCTGTGTGATCACTCTGCGATACGCTGAGACAGTCGATTGTGAAATGCGTATTTCACAGGTGCATTGATGGTGCTAGATTTCAGCTTAAAGACTACTAAGTAGTGTTTTAGGACCAGATATCAATATTTGTGTTCGTGAGGAGTCGTAGGGGCACAGCTCACAGATGCCTGTTAGCCGAGCAGGTATCACAGAAGCCAGACCGATTCATCGTCATGAAAAAGTACCCTTTTTTGTTTATTTTTGCTTTTAATGATTATTTTGCTGGCCATTTTTTTCCTGCATGGTGCACTGAACATAGAAAAATATCTAAGTACGTGATATCAAAGCACAAAGACCCAAATTACAGGCTTACTCTTTTCCCAGTAAATACCTCCCATCATTGCTGTGAGCCTGGTCCCGCTGAAATCCGTTGCCCAGGACTAATCATCACTGCTCAAATTGGTGAGGGTTGTTCTGAAAACTTCGAAACACAATGTATATGATTTCATTGAAGACAATATTGAATTTAACACAACATACGTTATCATACTTGAAGCTGTATTGTAAATGTCAATATTACATTGAGAAATATTTTTAGCTTGTAGATTTTCATCTGAGTGTCCTGGGGTGGTTAGTATTGCCACAAATTCAACAAATACCTTCTGTTCATTGTTCACGTTGTAAAAACAGCTGTGAGATCAACTGGGATGACATAGTTCTACAACCACAGATTTGGTATTCAGGACGCCCAGATGAATCCAGCTGTATTAACAGAAAGTACGATTTTCTTGATAGTACACCAATGTTGCTGACTTGCAGTATAGATGAGGTAGAAATTAATCTGTAAAGCTCAGCACAGTAATTGCACAGGAGTTGCTCCAGAGATCACTTGTAACTCGAACGTTACTTTACAGGCAGGACTTAAAAGCTGGAGGAAAGGGGATTTATTTTAAATATCTTTAAAAGTTACAGCTGACTCCCCCAAAGCAGCAAGTTTTAGTCACAACAGCTCTAGCTCTATCACAGCTGTTTGGGTTATTTCACTTCTCAGCTCTTGTCTGTTTGGTTGGGGGGGGGGAGAGAAGAGTTGGCAAACTTCTCTCCCTGACTTTTTGCAATCCTTCCTGCAGAACTTGACACAAAATTATGACAGATGATTATCAAGTTCCTGGGTTTATTGAATGTACTGTAATGCTTAATTGCCACTTAGCGCTGAATTGCCACTTAATAAACCAAAATCAAAGGTTGATTAAATTATACACTCTAATTACATAGTATAGTAAAAGGTGTTTTGATCACAAAGCCAAGTTTCTGGATAAGGACACCATATTTTAGAGGTCAGCTCAGAGTTCACAGCTTCTGACTTCACAGAACCTGAGCTAACTTTCTGCATCCTGCAGTAAAAGAGCTGCCCCCATTGTCTCTTAGCTGCAGGAATTCTTTATTTTAATAATGCTACTCTTGGTAACAATGCTTGCAATTTCTCATGACCTGCACAAGGTACCAGTTTAAGATTTTTTCATTTGATCCTGTTCAATGCAGAAAATTAGGCTGTGGAGTGCGGGCTCCTCCTCATCCTCCCCAACAGTCCTCTGTAACTCCCTGAAAGGCTGAGCAAATGCTCCAGGCATAGTTCAGGTAGGGAAAATAGACTGCAGACAAGTACTCCTGTTTTCCTGGTTGCCTTCTCTTTCTGAACACCCGTGCTAGGGCTGTATGTGTTCAGATTCGGGTTTTTATTGGCAATATTGTTAGCAGCAAGAATTCCTTTTTCTTCCCTGAAGCAGAGGGATCAAACTGGAGAGTACAGCAGGAGCTTTCCATGTGAGTGATGGCGGAGGGCACCTGAAGTGCATCAGGGAGGGATCATCCAATAACATTCTCAGTTCTTTTTGTATGTATACAAGACTAATCAGGCTAGCCTAGCTTGAGCCATTACCCTTCTTCCTGGGTTTTCCCAACAACCTCAGTATTAAGCCAGCACATTAACATGTGAGGTTCTTCATCTTTGCTTCAACATCTGGTCTTCTAACTCCGATTGAAATTGATTGACACCAAGATAAATTACAGAAGACTAGCCCCCCCCAAAATTCCAAGCTCAGGAGAAGAAGCACTAAGCCACCAGACCAGATACATATTTCAGAACTGCTGTATCACAGATAAGGTGTTTGTGTAACTACTGCAGTGCCTTGTACATTGAACTAGATGTTTAACTGCATTGACAAGAAAGAAATGTCATCAACCAAATTAAAAAAGAAAAAAAGATGCCTGGACATGCCTCTAAGTAAAAAGAGCCAAATCTGACCATAAGAATGTTTTATTTTTCTTTCAGCTGTATATTAGCGAGGTTAGTCAGCCTGAAGTCCAGACACAATACCAATACTGTCACAAGGCCAATGCATCAGGAAAGAACAGGACTGCTGCTGCAAGGCAAGCACAATGCAGGGCTAATTAGCACTGGTATGAAATCAGTCTGAATGCTAAACCAGTTGACTCAGTACTTTTACCACCCTCTTAAAGACGTTGGTGACTTTTACTCCTTCAAACCTTATTAAAAAAAATAAGAGACAGTATTATGTCCTATAAATACCAGCCCAGAGAAAATATTCTAACTCTTAAAGCGGCGAGCGTCAATTTGAGTAATAGCTCTATTTAATTTATAGTTCCAGCATCTGCAACTGATCCACTGCAGTCACAGCAATTACTACTAAGTAATTGGTAGCCACTATGGCATGAATAATGCTGTAAATAGTAAATCACCAAAAACAAATTATTAAAGTACACACTGTGTACAGTGGAAGCACAGGTAACAGCCTCTCTAAATTTTCAGTTTTAAAATCTTTGCAGGTTAGTAGAAATCTAGGTCATCATGTTCTGAAATTTAATCATTCTGTACAAGCAAACATGATTACATCCCTTTGCTTAACAGCGTGAGATTCGCAGTTGCAAAGTAACCCTTCATACCAGGCATTTTTGCTCGCAATCTTCCCAAGGCAGTTGTGGACTTGATTAGGCACCAGGACTGAAATCTCTACAGCAGGAGCAATCCAAACATGGCTACTGGCATACCAGGAGAGATGATCCGACATGTGATGGATTAAATAATTCAGGGGAAATTTTGTCTTTAACCGATATAGAAGAAGAACGTACTTTCTGTTTATGCTTGCTAAGCTATCATGTCAAATTAGCCGTATACATTTAGGAGGAAAAGAACTTTTGGAAAACAAACTTCGGGGTTTGTGGTTTGTTTTGGTTTGGGTTTGTTTTTTTTTTTTTAATTCTGAGAAGATTAACTGCTGAATCCATCTACAAACTCGAATCTGAGACTATCTGGAATCAAAGCACATTAGAAATGAGAGCAGTCCATTGCCTGTACTTAGCTGCCGTAACAGATGACCACAACTCTAAGCCAAAATAGCCACCCCATTCTCCAGCTTTGGGAAACTAACTAGTTCCTTTTTGAATACTAAGTATATCCAGACACAACTGCATACCAGCTACAGATAAAAAGCAAAAAAAAAAAAACACGCAGAAAAAAAAAGTTTTAGAAGTTATTAAAAGACTACAAGATGGAATTTTGTTCCTAACTGCAAGGATCTTCTGAAAAGGGCCAAGGGTTTACAGCTCATGCCTTGTTCACAACTCTCAATTTCTTCCTCAGCCTACTACTTCCCAACACTTCTGTTATCCCCTTACGTCCTCCCCTTACAATCCTTTTTTATTCTCCATATGCCAGCATCTCACCTCTGCTACACACAGGTTCCTCCCCCCCTCTATCTACAATGCTCTAGTGACACATTTTCTTGCTATTTCTCATCATCCACAATCTTACTCTGTGGATTTCAGACCAGCCACTGTGTTTAGCAGAGAACAGAGATTCCCAGCTATGCAGAGGATGGCTGCACGAACGCTCTCCGTTGTGAGCTGAAGGACCCTTGTGCTGCGGCATATCACTGAGCATGGCGTATGGCTGTAAAGGTTGGTACGATGCTGGTCTTCAGAGCTACCTGAAGGGAAGAAGCTGAAGAGCAGGTGAGAAGCAGGTGTCCATGAAGTGAGGAAAAATGGCTTGTAGCACATGGGAACAAACGCTTTAGTTCTGTTGAACTGAGTTTAGGGTAGTATCCACAGAAATAAGATTCTCTTGATGAGTTTGCTGTTGTCTGAACTTCACTGAATTCCATTATAAAGCATGTATTTAAACAACAGCCTTTCATTGCTTTTTATAGCAGTGTAAAAGAAGTTTGCTACTTCCTCCTGAGATTAAAGAAAACAAGTTTGGCTCCCCTACACATAGCTGGAATGTACATGCACTTCTTGGGGGGGAAAAAACAAACCCCACAGATTCTTAGCAGGTTTAGAATCCACTCTCATACCTAGATGATTTATTATGTAGTTCAAAAATAAAAGATTTCTCTTTAGGATGTGATCCATGTTCAAATGTTGTGGGGACAGGAGAAGAAAGTATTAGTCCTAGAAGCGGGAAGGAGGATTAGAACATCAGAGGTAAGTCAAAGCAAGCATACCAGCTGTACTTGGAAAGGGCTGCTGTGTACTGTACCAATGCCACATCACCTGTAAACCAAGTATTTGCCACACCATCCAGAAAAGTTATTGCACACGGTCGGAATAAGTCACTTGTATAAAGCCAGAGCATTCAGTTAAGTCAATAATAAAGGCTGTAATAAATATTTGTCAATCAAAGGAGCAGTAAGATCCTTCAGAAAAGAAAAACAAGTGTTTCTACATCCAACTGTTCTTCACAGACTAAGGTTAAGGCACAGGGAAGGCTCTACTACAAAATGTAAAATGGAGGAAGAGACAATTTGTGATGCACTGCAGGTTTAAGCTTTTGGGCAGGAACTTGCTTTTACTTTCTACAGAGTAATTAACAAGCAAAAAGACAAATCAAAGTAAGCAATCTATATGCAAATCATGGCTAAACTGATGTCAAAGGACTATTAAAGATTACTTGTACCTATAAAGGTTTATGCAGTTCTGTATCTGGTCCACTCTTGTCGTCTGAAAGTCTCATGGAAAAAGCAACAAACACAATATGCAGCTGACGAAGATTCAGATCTCAGGTCCATGGAGATTTAGTTATCAGTTCAGTAATATTTAGCCAGGATGGGCTGATCAGAGGAGTTCTAATTACACCTTTCTGGCTTCAGTTCATGGCATAAACTGGAACTGCCACAAGCCCATCAGTTATGCTCTATCAGCTGTTTAAGCAGAGGAGGAATGCTTACTCCAAATATCTTCAAAATTATTTTATTTAGAATGAAGAATTAGGGAGACCAAGCACTTCTGAGTCATTTTATGAAGCAAGGGACCAGAGCCTTGCTTTAGTAACAAGTTAAGTCCTTATAACAACATTTGTTTCCCCGGCAAAGACCACAAACAGTTACAAACATCAGTGGAATCTTGTCCAAGAGGTGTGACTTAGCTATGTTTCAGGTTTTCGTCATGTACTTTTTGATTTTATCCTTTTTTGGGGTTCTTCAAGTGGTCTTGGGATTTTTTTTTTGTTTTGTCTCAGCATCTCCAAAGTGATCTTGAAACTTAAAGAACAACTTAATACATTTCTGTGGTCCTTGGAATTAGCATGCTGGTTACCTACACTTTTGACAGCTCTAACAGGACAAAAAGGCCTTGGTTGGACAAAAAAAAAAATAATCACAGCAATCTCTGCAAGTTGTAGATTTGCTTCGCATGAAAGTATGAACCCTTACCTTACATAAAAAGTAGAATCTTGTGCACTAGCTCCACATAAATCCTTCCAGTTAGCAAAATAAGGAGGAACACTGTACAGTGTCCAATAAATGGGTTTGAAATAGCGTAACAGCTTCCTTTTAAGGGGCAGTTCCCACTTCTTCTAGTTCTGCAGTACCGTGCAGGCACATTACTTACTGCTCAAACTTCCTCACAGGGCATTGTACAACTGCAGGAAGAGAGGAAGCAAGAGTAATGCTGATTAGTATCTTTTTGCTGCACTTCAAAGGCTACTTAAAGTTAATAAAAATATACAAATGAACTCATAGTCTCCCATGCTTGTGTATTACATAGCACTTAAAGCATCTTGGGGCCATGGTAAAACAAAATTCACAGCATTTGAAATTAAGAATGTTCTGCAATTCATCTGGTTTACTAAGGAAGAAAATTTCATGCAAATATATTGCCTACGTGAATTCCGTGGAAAATCTGTACATATCCAATAGTCTGGGGGGAAAAAAATACCCACAGTTGGCCAATTTTCAAAGCAGATTTGGGAGGTGAGCAGAAGTTACTGGAAGGTGACCCAACAGGATAGAAACTCATGTGGTTTTCTGTGAGGATTCTGATTTCAGATAAGGACCGAGCTGTATCATTAAAGTAAGCCTGCAGCCTAAGTCACAGCAGCCATCAGATATCCACTGGAAACTCAAACTTCAGTAGGTCCAGAACTTGTGAAACTATTTCTTTCCCACAACAGGCACTTTCCTAGAAAGCAAGTCAGCTTGAGTTTGATCAATAGCTTGTGTTACTATTTAGTATATGAAACTAAACAGTCCAGATTTTCAGGCAGCAGAAAAAGAAAAACCTAATTTCGGCATTTCCACATTCTTTTTCCTAAACTTTTGCATCTAAAGCCCACACTTGAAAAGGCAATATTGTTCTAACAATTATTGCTATATGATAATATGAATGTCAGTTTTCGTGTGATCGGTGTTTTACACTTGTGGTACGTGTCCAGCCACATGTCCCTTAGCACGGGAAGAAATAAAGACAGCAGAGCACATCTGAATCCAACAGTAGTTTATTACCCACTCATTGCAGATGAAGTTAGACACTTCAGTTACCAGTCAATGTGAGTTTACATATTAGTTGACAACTGCAGAAAGTGTACAAGTACAAAATCATTAACGAAAACAAAAAGTTCCAATGTATTGATCTTTAAATCATCAGTTGTACACTATTATACAGCAACCGCTATATGATCCTCAACTCACTCATGGGTTGCATTTGGAAGTACTTTTTAAATTTATTTAAATATAGTTCTCCAAGAGGTTGAGAGATTGGGGGTTATGACTACATTATTTCCTGAAATACCACTAACAGTCTTTCCTTATACAGACAGAGCTGTTTTACATTTTATGAACACTTCCTTTTATCAGGGAATGCAGTAATAAGAAAAAAAATCTATACATAAAAAAGTGAAACTCCAATATGCAATATATTATATGTATCTCTATATTTACTACAGATTTCATATAAATCAAGTACAGGCCAAATTTTGGCATCCTTTTTTAGTGCATTATGTTTAATACAAAATCCCCCTCAGACCTGGCTCTTACTTTTCAGGTTACTAGCTCCTGAACTGATCTTTTTCAGTTATGATATTTTAGACATCTAGAATTGTCTTAAGATCTAATTTCCATTTCAGGAATATCACCCTTGTCTTTCTAACAAAAAATAAAGTTGTGGGAAAAATTTAATGACTAATTTAGTCAAAGTTTAGTAGCTAATAAAATTCTCCAACTTGATAGGACTCTCTATGTACATTTACTGGTCAATATGTTTAAGGTAGTATTCTCCCATGTACCCTCTAATCTTCTTTGATTCTACAGGAACAGTTACCAATTATACACTGCAAGCACATATTGCTTTGCTTCGTTTTGTTAAATGGACTCTTACCGACACGGAAATTATTTCTGGTGCAGAACGGAGTGCAAGGAATTTTGTCTAATGCATAGTTAAATCTGCTTCACGTCCAGCATGCAATATTTGCTTTTTAGGGAACATCTAAAGACCTATATCCCTCTCTGCCACATGATATCACATTTTGTTTCCAAATTAAGCTTCGTTTGCTTTTGTTTCAAGAAGTATTATAGGAAGAAAAACAACATTAGTGACCCAACTGATCTATCAATTTGACAAATATGGTATTTACAGTAAGTTTTAAAATAGGCTTATATATTTTTTCTGAAACAAATAGGCCACTTAAGCTTTCCACTAGAACAAAGTTCTGGCATGAAGTCATTCAGTGAGACTTCCTCCCACAAAAAAGTCAAAGTTTCCTCAAAGTCATTTGTAGAATATAGAAATAAATTGTATAACCTGGAAACATTCTACATTGGACCAAAAAACGCACCCAAGGATCAGTTACAGTAAGTTGAGTCACAATACCCCAAGATATCAATTCTCCTGTCATCATTTTGTCTACTGACATTAATCTGGGACCTTGTCATTCAGCACAATTGTGGTACAGAGGGGAAAACATCAATTAACTGTTGCAAATGTACAGGCCATTCCAGCTCCTAAGAAACAGCTTCCAAGTTAAGCCCTTTAAAAGTCTTGTAAAAACTGGGCTAAGTATGATTTTAAAAAGAACAATCTCTCAGACCTCAAGAGCAAGAATATTACTTACACCTTAGAAGGGAAGTCACTTCACACACACGGATGCCTGTGCGCATGCCAGAGCATGGACATGACCTTCAGGGTTCGTTCTCAGCGTAATACGGAAGGAACTAGGTTTAGAACTCCCGTAAAGTTAACAGGCGTTAGACAGCAATGCCCCTTCATACCAGTGAATTCTTAAATATCTTATGTATTGTGTGTGAAAAAAATCTCAGTTTTGTATTGAGAAAGTAAATACTGAAATAGAAACAACTTTTAGCACAACAGATGTATTTACTTACAGCATGCAAGGTTTGTTTTTCTGTATTTGAGCAGCTAACAGCCACTAACAGCCCTTAAGTATTTACAAGTTCAAAATTACAATCTTCACATAAGTAGCAGTTGCGCACAAAAAGTTCAGGACACTTCCTGGGAAATAAGCAAGCAATGGAGTAAAAAAATACTGAAAGCAGTAATAAAAAGTAGTAGCAAAGGAAAACATAATAGCTTTTGAGATCCAGACAATTCAACACTCTTCTGGTAAAACAAACAAGCAAAAAAGCCACATATCACATTTAGAGATGCCATTTTAGAAGAAACGCATCTTTCTGGGTTTGGTTTGTTTGGGGTTTTTGTGGTTGTTGTTGTTTGGTTGGTTTTGTTTTTCATTTTCAGAAAAACTGTCCATTAGCTTAAAAAAATTCCAAGTGAATAAACAACATACAACTCCCTCTGGTTTGCCAGTTTACCTTAAAATAGCTTCTCCACCCCCCCTTCTCCCCTACCCCGCCCTGCCACAATTTGCAGGTGAAGTGGAAAGGCAAATGGGATCAGAGACTGAAGAGCTTCAAAGGTGATCACACAGAAGAGAGGCTTCAGCCCCAGTTCATGGTATGGGAAGCAAAAATAATAGCTTTTTTTATAAACACGAACCTTTTTTACAAAATAATATATTCTAAAACTTACCCAACATGCAATGCATATGTTAGTTCTGACTGAGGGCCAGGTCAGAAAAATCCTGCTCCTATGTATACGGCAGTCTAAGACTAATTCAAGTCTCTTCAGCCTCTTGAAAAACAGAATTTTGTGCCAAATTACACTCTACATGACTGTTAGTTTTGGGTTTTATTTCATACAGTAATCAAATAAGACAAGTTTAACTCGTAGCTTTTTGTAATAAATATGTATTTATATCTGCCTCTAGTAGTGGTATTTCTCTCTTTAGGACTATACTCCTGGAACTGAGTAGGTTCACCAGCAGTGACATATGAATATCTTTTTGCACCACTTTGTGAAAGGTTTCAAGTGTATTGTTCTTCTGAAAAGACATTTAGCTACCTTCTAAAGCTATGTTAAATTTATGTATAAATAATTTGGTACCAGCTGATGCTCTTACTGGGGAATATTTTTCATGTTCAACTCTAGCAATCGCTTAGGGCAAAGAAAGTGCTCCAGTTTTACCTGCTGTTTTGTTATGCCTGATCTGAAGGAATCTTAGCTTATTATTAAATAAAAATATATTAAAATACAAATACTTAAGTTGGATTTTTAAAATTTGCATTTCTGTGATTCTTTATTCTATAACAGGGTTCATATTGCATGACATTTTGTGCTAAACTGCCTTCTTGAGCCTAGCCCCTTACAAAACATGAAAATAGAATAGTAAAACTTTTTGCAGGTGAACATCAGTAAACTAGTTGCAGTCTTAGAGACAGGGTTGTAAAGGTGCTGTGTAGACATTCTGATACACGTTTCCTGTGTACTAGGCTATGTGGTACATGGAACATGACATTTTGAAGTTACTGATTGTGATAAAAATATGAAATATATATATTTATGAGTAACATGTAGAATGAGCTACAGTGCAATTTTCCTTAGCCTGTTGAAAGCCGTGCCTATGGTCTTCACCCATTATGGATCTTCCACAGTAGATTTTATTTTTCATTAACAGTACAACAGAACAAGCACAGCCAGAAGAGACAGCTTTACGAACACTCTTTTGCTGTAAACTTGAAGTTCATAGAAGTCAAATACGTACCTTAAAAAATTAGTTTTGCTCACTTGTCTCTTCTGTGCTAGAATTTAAACATTTTTGCTATAAACTGTAAAGCTAGGATGTTTAAAAAGAATATGCCTTAAATTTCAGAGAATGGTATCCTTTTATTTTCACCAGTCCTCAGACTAACTTAATATTAATTGGAACTACACCACTTGCTCAGGGCTTTAAGCGTAAGGCATTTTGTGTACATTCCCCCCAGCTATTTATTTAATGACTTAGTGCACAAAGCCAAACTGGTGGAAATCCCCTCCCTCAAAACCTTAGGAACCAGTTGACCTTTTACTGCACGTTCAGCATTAAACTGCAAAAGAGGAACAGATAGAAAAATCAAATCCAGAAATATGCACTGAAACAAACTAACCATTTTCTAGTAGTAAGGTCTTTTCAACTATAGAAGTTGTTTAACACGCTCTCAGTTCTGAATACATCAGTTTGAATACATTCATAGCGGTGCATTCTGAACGCACTGAAGAAATGCATCAGAAAAGTTAGCTTTTCACATCATCTAATGCCAGCGTACCATAACTTTGACTGCTCTGAGGGAAGAGATAAAGTTAATTTTGTTAATTTACATATCAATAATTCGGATATGAACTCCAGCACAAAAGAAAATTTGAATTTGAAATATTTTTTACAAAAATTTATATCTAATCACTATACTTCCCAACCAAATTATGTTTTTCCTGATAAAAACTTACAGTACAAAACTAGGAAATTCATATCTGGCCAGACAATAAGACAGCTCTTGCTGCAACATGACAGTTCCTGACATGGAAAGAACAGATTAGGCAACATGTTTACAGACAAAATGAAACACAAAAGAGGCACATGAAATTACACTTGAAGGATCATATTCTACTCATCACTGAAAAAAGGATCATGAAAAGCTGAAAAGTGCATAATAGTTCAGTAAAAATTAGATATGCACAAACCATTTATGCATTGACCATACTGTCTTGACTGCTCACAGTCTGCCTATCAGAATGATTAAAAATTTATTTTGATTATTATATTGTCTTATAGCTATCTAAATTGGGCAAAAGTTATATCGCATTTAAATATAGTATGTTAATGCGTAAAAATACATGTATTTTTTCAAGAATAAGGATTATATTTTCTAAGCAAATATCTAAAAACAATGGTCCTTCTAAATCAGTTTGGAATAATAAGTGAGTCCCATTTCTTTGCAGAATGGGGTGTTTTTATTGTTCATAAGGTTTGATAATTAATTTTGCATATCTGTCCACTGTATAAACAATCTCCAGAAAAATATATCCTCATCCAGTAAATTACAGTACACATTAAAAATACTTACAAAAGGGTTTCTTGTCCATTTACAATATCTTGAGCTTAAGGAAATGATTCTTGGGTCATTTAATTTATGCAATTTTGATCAGGCTAAACTGAATATTCTGGTTAACTTGAATCATGCCAGCAACGTGGACAATCTAACATTTAAAGATATCTGCCTAATTATGTAGGATTTTAACTAAAATCAGGCATTTTTACATCACAGTATATATGGCATTTCTTAATTTAGCAACTGAAAGGCACAGTTATTAAACCATAAAATACAGTACCTGAATTATATATATTCTAGTGATATCTACCAATGCCAATCCAGACACTTTACTCTGTTTAGGGGTTTAAAGAAAAAGGCTTCTGTTTGTTGCTGGGTTTTTTTTTTTGTTGGTTTTTTTTTTAGAAAAATTCAACCTCATTACAAGTTTGGTCCATTAGAAATGCCTATCAGCTGAAACATCTTGAAGCAGGACTTCAGGAAAGAATAGAGGAAAGCAAGTTCAGCAGCCTATGGTCCAACAACTTGAATAAATTACTATGAAATGGCAAACAGATCATGAATGGAGCTCTCTGATTAGCTGTCAGACATACCTGTTAAAATGTCAGTGTACACAGGTACAGCATGACAGACATTCCGGATACATTCATTGCATCACACACACACAGACTTTGTTACAGCAATAAGTCTAGACATAGCATTTATAGAGTTCAGCACTTCTTGTAGACTGATATTTGACTTCTGGCCCCATACCGTACCCAAAGATGTGCAAAGTTCTTTAAATGCTTTGCCTGCTATATATTGCTGTTAAAGTGAAGACCCTGCTAAAGCCAAGCTCACTGGCCTTCCCTTAGCAAACTAGCGCGCCTCTTCAAAAAGCAACTAGCTCTGTTCTCCCTATTTGAAGTGAAAAAACTGCATCAAGAAAGACCAATAAAATGGAAGAGGCAAGGAACAATAAACATGAGGGAGAACCCAACCATTCCATACGTAATATAGCGATAGGGAAGCTCAACTTCCATGCGTTGTCTTGCTTTCCGTACATCATCATGTGGTATGCAAAATATTTTACATGCCAGTGGAATAGTGGCTTTTTTCATTGTTACTTTTGTTAACAACAGAACTATTACTCCAATCAACAACCGCAACATGGCTTTTCCAAACACAGTCACAGTGAGGGAGGAAAGAGATAAAGGTAACGTATCAGGAGGAGGATCTAGCTTTAGACCCATTACGTAGTTAACATGAGAGCCACAGGCTACTCCAGCACCACAGCCCAGTATCTGTGCTGTGTCTCCTCGCGATGTGCTCCAGGTGTCCAGAGTAAAAGAGAAGATGCCCAGGGCTAAATGGAGACTGATGATTATTAAGGGTGCATATTTGTAAGTTAAGTTGAAGTTATCAATCAGGTCCACAAATGGATGGAAGACAATCAAGATGAGAATAGCATACAGAAATCCAGCAATAACATCCTGTTGAAGACAGACAAAGATATCATTTCAGTGGAATAACCCTTTAAAAAATAATTTTAAGTTACATTAGCATGAAGAAAAGCTTAGTTACTCTGTTGCTAAAGTGACTTGTGCATTCCCATCTTTTCTCATCTACTGTGCAAGGTGAAATCTTTTATGTTAAAGATAACCTATTAGTAGGACATCTGCTTCATGATCAGATTGTGAATGATCACTGTCATGAATGAAGCTATGATCAAATGATCCACAATCAAACAAAGTTGCAGACCTACCTATCTGCTGGCTACAACGGTCCTTGCCCAGGACTGGTACGTTCCAGCCTACAGTCAGCACAAAGCTAGCCCAGCTAATTGAGTTCTGCCGGCTGATTTTGCTGGAGCAGCTCAACACTAAGTGCCTGGGTGCCAACACAAAGGCACGCTAGCAGCAACAGCTGGTAAGGCAGTCAAGGACCACTGCAGCCAGGCATTAGGGCAGCTGTGACTTTCCACCGCAGCTTCAGAATTAAAAATACTGCAAGAACGGAGAACTGTTTCCAACTACTAAAGGAGAGGAAGAGGTAACTTCCATGGCTTCATACTCGATTTTCAGTTTTATTGTTTTTAAAATATCTTTTCTTAATTAAAAGGTTACTCTAATTATTTTTATATTTATCATTACATTTCAGTTACCATTGATTATTCACTCAGTTGCACAGAATTATCTGCAACTTTAGTCACCTTTAGTTGTTAAGAAGGAATTTGTTGAAAGCTTTTTCAAAATCCAAGCACCAGAAACCTGATCTCCTTCATTCACAGGCTTATCAACTTTTCCATATGAGCCAGGAGGTGGGACTTTGATCAGCAGGATTTATATTGCTCCATCTTCAACGAACCATTTTCATTCACTTCCACTAATCAAATGCTTGATAAAAGCTCTAATACCATTGACTAATATGGAAGTCAGACTTGCTTATTTCAGAAGCAACCACAACCTTCTGCCATATTTGCCACATTACCTGCCCCCATCTTAGGCACCATGGACAATTTATATTACAGGTAACGCATGGTTAACTGTATTCACTCAAACACCAGTGAAAATTCAGATATGAAACTGTTGAATAACCTTGTGTACATGACGAATCACTATTTGTTGCTTGACCTTGTTCTAAGACATTACCTGTCAGCTGACAATGTCAGCTGACATACCAGTTCATCCCACTGTCCTCCATAAAAGGGGAGAATCAGGAGACTTGGGAAGCCTCCTAATCACTAATGCAAATACATCATTCAGCTTTTCTGAGCTGCCTTATTTTCACATGCTTCTTTTACACTGTTCACTTACCAGCTTTACTACTCAGGCTTACTGTTTCCTGTCTGTTAGCTTTCCTCCTAGCAAGTGACCCTCAATTCCTCTTTAGCCATCCTTCTTACTGGTCTTATATTCTGATTACCATTTTGTAATGTTCTTGTTTTCCCGTTTTTACACTGCATGTGTTTGTGTTTCAGTTTGATTTGTTTTGAATTCTTTTAAATAAATAAGTCTGTTTTTCAAAGATGGCAACTTTGTTATTTGGTTCTTTAGAAACTTTGGTACATGAAACCCTAGCATTTAGTGTGGCACTCTGAAATGCACATGCTTTGAGTAGCTGATGTGGAACCTGAGAGGACATTAGCAGTCATACTCTCAATACACAAAATTATTTCTACTCTGTAGAGGAAGAGTTAGCCAGTGCTTTAGTGCAGTCATCAATTTCTGCACTAAAACTGCTATTAAACATCAGATAAGTCTCAACTGTGGACTGAGTTTATGAAAGAAAAATATAAATTAACAGAAGTTTGACATCCACTTTTAGCTACTGTGTCAAATTCTCTGCTGAATAAATGTATGTATTCTGTTCCTGTATGGTAGGACATTTTAAAAAAAAAGATCTACATGCAATTACTGCACTGTAAAAACTTAAACATGAAAATAAAAGTTTCGTAGGATTATTTTCTTACCAAAATTGAATGCATTCCCATATAAATTCGGCTACAGCAAACCAAAGAACACCAGCAGAATGCAAGGATCAGTCCAAACACAAGGGGATACTGGTAGGGAAAAAAATGAGAGACTGTATTAGAATTTGGAGGAAAAAAAACCCCACCTTTAAAAAATTACTCTGAGAGTTCTGTAATTAACTCCAATTAATGAAACTTATGCTTACCCTTTTCCTTGCCCTAGCCTACCCAAGCCTATTAGACCACTTCAAGTAAGTGTACTTTTCGTAAAGTCAAGACATTGTTAAGTCAAACAAACTTTTTCACCTTTTTCCTTGTCCTCTTCCTTTGCATTCAGGATATATGAATTTCAGGGCATCGCCCCATATCTTTTCAGACAAGCAGTAAGAAGTTAATAGATCTCTGCTGAAGTTAGTCTTGCCATGTTATGATATCCTAAATTGGCAGTATGGGCAGAGACAAGCCTTGCCTTTTAAACTGTGGAACAGTTTTACACTGGGTGGTGTAGCTACACAATACACTAGTATCGTTAACAATTATCCAGGCAGAATCTAGTAGCTTCACCTTTCTCCTGAAAAGGAAGAACTCATAATAGTTTACAAATAAATTCAATTCCCTACACACTTTTTTTGAGTTTCTGTAATCCTTTACTCAATTTCTGAGCATCAGTATCAAACTCCTCAAATAGTAATCTTTTTTTGTTCTCTACAAACCCACATAACTTTACTACTACAATCCACACTTATTAAACAAAAAGAGGTCAAGTAATTTTTTCCAATTATTTCCATCTTCTGGTACAAGTTGTTTTATTATTAAGGACTGTTTACCAGAAAGGAACACAACACTTTGTTTTAGTAAGCACATATCAACCTGTGTAGAAACCTAGTATTTTAACTTTTTTAGGTTTTGGATTAAAGTATGCTAATTCACATCTTGCGGCACAGTAAGAAATACTTTCCCCAGTACCATATTGCAAAATATTGTACAAGACAGGATACGGTGTCCTTTTTTCAGTATTAAAAATAATTACTAGTTCTATAAAAGAAGCAGTCACAAGGCAAAATGGCATGTTTCCAGCATTGCTTCACTTCCTACATGAAAGCAATGATAAACATTTTCAAAATAAACAGGCAATCTAGATGTACCCGAATCTCAGAATAAAAACTAAAAACTGCAGGCAGTTTTCTTGCCCTTCCCCTTGCTCCTTTTATGGGTGACCTGAAGGGTAGAATATCCAGCAAATTAGAGAAAGTATCTTTAATCTTACTGGAGAAAGCTGTATGTCCTCTGTGAAGGCCACTTAACAGATCAACAAGCTTCTAAATCAGTCTTTCAGCGACAGGTTTGAGGAAAAACCATCAGTCTTCTGCATTATTCCAACATTCTTTGAATTCTCAGCTCCAGGACAATGTTAACAGGGCAAACCTTGAGAAAATTTTCTCAAACTAACAGAAAATCAGGAAGCTTATATTTCACATAAGAAAAGGATTTCACATTAAAATAAATTCTAAACGCCCAGCTCACAGTTATGTTACATCTAGTTTAAACTCTAATTCCTGTAGCAACATTTGTCTTTGATTCTACTGCATTCATCTACAAATTGTACCTAAACAAAATTATGTACTTAATGATTCATTTCCAACTGAAACGATGAAGGAACAAATTCAGTTTCCTGCCTTTCAGAATTATGCTAATAATGAGCAATACACCAGTAACTAGGTCACACTCAAGACATGATTGCAGAGTTATCAGATGCTGACATTGTTACAGCAGCCACAAAAGTAATCCTTGTATGCTGTGCTGCACCACCAGAATACATTACAAGTGTAGCCCCATCCCTCATCCCCATTATGCCTCTACCATTATTTCCATGGATCTCAGGCTAGAAGTAACACTGCCTGCACCAGGAAGGCACTCCAGCCACACAGTCTCCCTGCCTGGTGCTGCTCCATTCTTCCCCCACATGGCTAGCAAAGCAAAAATGCTGTACACACAGGGACAGGTATACCCTATATCCTCTGACAGAAACAGGAGCTTCTAGCACCTCTTTACACGCTCTGCAAAATGAAAACTTGGGAAGATAGACTTCTTGTTTGTCAGAGATTAGCAAGGGAAGATGTACTACCTCCAGAAGCAATGCAAACCTCTTGACCAGAAAAATTAATATTATCACAATTACTCAGTAGTAGAATGAGCTTACATGTGTTCACGCACATGTCAGAGGTTTCAAACTGTTTTGCCCATCACTTGATACCATACATCCATTCTTGTTTCCTGGCACACACCATCTGTGCTTTCAGGCTCCAATCAGAGGTAAGATTTTTCTTTATTAAAGACTTTTCTTGCATTTCTGAAATACCTGACAGAAACAGAAGCTGGAGCTTTAGCAGGAGGACCACTGAAGTGCCGGGCTCAGCAGCTATATATAGCAGCAGGCTGTAGCAGCTAATGATTCTGTGGGTAAGAAGTTGGGATTGGGGGGGAGGAAAGGCTAGAGCAGCTGAACAGCAAGACCCTAAGAATAAGGAGTAGGTAGTAAAAGGTATACGTGAGGACTCCTGTTTTCAGAGTCCTGGGCAGGTTGTTGTAAACAGCAGGGAGGGTAGGATAAATTCTAGAAATGAAAAGAAATGCTTGCTCTTAGGAGGTCTCAAGGGAGGGGTGTTTGGCGAAGAAAGAAACTGCGTCACAAGCTCCGACTTTGAAGAAGATTTTGGAGGTAATATTTGGCTCTGTCATATCTCAATCTGATTCTGTTTTTGAACAGTATTGAGAATAGATACCCATTAAAACATCTGAAAACACTGCCTAGCTTAGTTCTGCTGTAGCAAAGCATCTGTATTCAAGAGCTCCAACACCTCCCTATTGTGTCCCCAATAAAAAGCAAATTATATTTAAGCCTGATTCATATATAGTTATTTTACTGACTGGTAAGGAAGCTTCAAACATAAAGAGATCTTTATGTCTAAGGTACAGGAATAAAATTTTACCTTCTTTAGAAGGTTTTAGACTTCATTTGTCCTGGTTTCTTCCAATGTTATATCCATCCCTCCCTACATCACCCACGTAACCAATCCAACTTTCTCCCCAGAACCCACCTGCGGAGCATCACAAATCTCTTATGTACCCTTTGGGGCTCTATAGTTCACTGGACTCCTTAGACACCAGCAGAAATCAAGCAGAACAACGCCCCTGCTTCAACACAAACACCACACCATACCCTGCCTCCTCCTTGGCCTGTTTTCCCTCATACCTTTTAAAAGCAGCCACTGGGTTCAAGAATTCCTAGAACGCCAAACTGGTAGCACCTGCTTAAAATCTGCCTTGAGGTGATAAGGCAACCACATATTTTATCCTCACATGTAGGGATATGTATACAAGGTGACTAATGCTCCCACACACCTTGCAGCTCAGCAAGAAGACGGCTCAGCAGCGTGCCAAGTCATAACACCAACAGGGGACATCACCTTGATCCTTATAAAAAAAAGCTGATGCCATATATTTACTTCCAAATTACTGTCCAAAAATAATGCAATATTGAGGTACTAGCAAGCATTTTCTCAGTCTTGTTTCATCTAGAAAATTACTGCCTGTATGTATTTTGCATACATACATAGGTTATACCATGGTTGTGAATATCCGTAACCTCCCACCACCCAGTCCTGCAAATACGGAAACATCTTCTATCAATATAGTGCCTTAAGAGTATTAACATTTATTATCAGTCCTGCTTTACAATACAATAGATTTCATAAAGCCTCTCTCCCAATTGCAAATGAACCTTTGAAAAACACAAAACCAAACTATTTTTATTATGTTTTCTGCTTAAAATAGGTACATTTTATGAAATATTAGTGTGAAACCTTAGTATAAACTAATCTCAAGCGTTCATGGAAGAAAGCCATAAGCACTCTTTTGGATGTTTGCTTGGGTCTCTTATTTTGGAAAATACTGCGTTCACAAATTTGAAAATTAGCAGTTCTCAATTACCTTTGAACTAGAAACTTTTAGATCTTTTCTATATAGTTGTATAAAGACATACTGACAGTCATTACTTAAATGAAAGATAAAGGCATGACTGCTGAATTCCAGCAGTTTTAGGCCCGTGGTTCCTTGCATGATAAATCAGACCTACACAGGCACAAAGGACAAAAGATCACAAGTTCACTTCTACCCTCGTCCCCAGTTCATTGCTACTTCTTACACATTTAGGCATCAGAAGGCAGACTGGCATCGTATCGCCTTTCAGGTGAGGGTCTGAAAGATTGTCAGAGATCACAGCTGGCAAAGGTAGAGATCAGGTTTCATTCTCTCAGCTTGTTCTTTCTGGTAACAGAAGTGACCATACTCTTCACCCCTGACCATACTCCGAGTCACTTAGAGTCAGATATTCAGTAACAGCCCATTTTAGAGACAAACATTTCAAACCCTGCCTCCATGCTCTCAATTAAGACCATCCTATGTATATCCTCAAAACCTCATTATGCCTCCATAGCTACCATGCCACATCAACAACTTTGAGTATGGGAAGTATTTATTGAACTGCATACAGCTTTGTTTTTTCTAAATAAAAAAAAAACTTGTGATTTGAAAATTGTAACCTTATACAAAAATAAAGACACTCGTATAGTGTTTTTATCTGAACTTCAAAATCACATGTTGACTCAAAATGAACGTTAACCTGGCATTTTTCTTTGTGAGGAAAGTACCCCACATTCCACATTAGATCAAATCATTGATAACCAGCTTGCATAAATATTCTTCTGAAGGTCAGAATAAAACTTCAATGATATGTCTAAGCATATAGTACAAATACAATATTAGAAGATGAAGAGGAGGCAGATGGCACTGACAGCAAGGCAGAGATTGGACAGAGACACAAATGCAATTTATAGATTAAATAAATACCTTTGTTGGCATTTTGGCTTTCAAATGTTTGAATTAATGTTTCTTTGAAGGCATCATATCCATTAAGAAAAGTGTCCCAGTCTTGATGTATATGACTAAGGGACAGATCACCAAGCATGTTATTAAAAAAAAAAAAAGGATTAAAAGGTTAATTGTTTTCTTAAATTCACATATTAAGCTAAAGAAAAAGCTAGTAATAAAACTGATTTAGTAGACTACTCATTTTCTCTCAGGCCTCAATTTTGTTCCCATATCCAGAATCTTGTTTTCATCAATAACACTGAATTACATTGGTTGTATTTGGAAAACAGCAGTGAAACTACTCCCAGTAAATCTTGAGAATTATATGCCCTTTGATTTTAATGGGAAGTTCCTATTTTATTTGATTACATCCTCCAAAACAGGCTTGTAATCTTCTGACTGGATCACATCAAAAACGTTTCCCTCAAGTGCCTATCCTACCTCCCTCCTCTTAATCTGACTTTTTGCCAAGAGTCTTAATAACATAACCATTGTTTGAAAATGCTCATAAGGAAACAATCTGTCCTAAATGCTTTGACC
Organism: Phalacrocorax aristotelis; assembly: GCF_949628215.1. Taxonomy (NCBI): domain Eukaryota; kingdom Metazoa; phylum Chordata; class Aves; order Suliformes; family Phalacrocoracidae; genus Phalacrocorax; species Phalacrocorax aristotelis. The sequence goes on along the minus strand of NC_134284.1, from coordinate 30,419,210 downwards.
TCGGTCAGAAAATTCCTTCTTTCATAAAGAAACATTCTTAAAACACACTCTAGATGCTCGTTTCTTTACATTCTACACTGGAGAAGTTTCCTGCATCCACAAAGGGCTCCAAGCTAATTTTCTAATATTTTCGGTGTTCTACAGTATTACTCAATGATCTTTTTTCAATTGTATGATAACTCAGAAGTTCAGCTTGACTTTGAGCGAGCTATTTTGGGTCAGAGTTCACTAAAAAGGTCCAAGCAGCACTTGCAGCATCACACTTTTAATAAAATATTCGGGCTATGTATTGGCAATAGTCATTTGAAAAGCCATAATCAATGTTTACAGGAATTACTCAGACACTGATTGGTCAGATGAGTACAAAAAGCACAGCATATAAGTGATTTTGTGGAGGGAGCTGAAGAAAAGGGAGAAGACTATGGCTGAAAAGGAAAGCCTACTTATGAGTCTTTTTAGAAAAAAAAGACACAGAAACCTGTCTTTTGACAAAAGGCCATGTACTAAATAACAGTGGTTAAGCAACATTTACAATTATTTCCTTCTTTCTTTCACTGACCAACCTTAACATCAAAAAGCGTAAAAATCAGAGTGCTACATGTCATTACAGGAACCCCTTCTATAAATTCCAAGACAAAGATTTCAATGCCTACCCTGCAGGGAGTTAAAAGGTTTCATTTTCTGCTACACATATTCTGAAAAGAAATTAAAGAGTTACAATAGCAATTAGAGCCTGTTACTTCTTTTCATTAAAAGTCATTAAAAAAAAATCCCTCCCTAAACACACCCAGGAAGAATCACCTACAGCTTGCTCTGCTTATGCCCCTAACACCTAAAAGATAGTTTTTCTGCAAACTGAAGTTTTCTCAGGTTTAATCAACACACCCTAAAAGTGTGAGGAGTGCTTTGCACTTTGCATGTGCACAGTCCACTAAAAAAAGTTAAGTATTTACTTTGAATCCTTTCTTCATCAAAAACTCTGCATCAAGGGGGAATGGACACAAATTGCTCTTGGGGAGATTCTGATTGGACACCAGAGGGAAATTTTTCACACTGAGGACAGCCAACCATTGGAATAATCTCCCCAGGGAAGTGGTTGACTCGGCCACGTTGGACACCTTCAAGAGTCATCTGGACAGGGTGCTGGGCCATCTTGTTTTGACTCTGCTCTTCCTAGAAAGGTTGGACTAGATGATCCCTGAGGTCCCTTCCAACCTGTGATTCTGTGAAACCTTATGGCATTTGCTTTTACGTATTCTCCCCAAGTTCTTTTACATTAATTAAAGATTTGCTTACGCAAAACTGAAAAATACATTCAATTCCAATCAACGCAGTTTAATAGGACAGGCTGCTGCACACCTCTAGCAGAGGTTCTCCAATTGAATTTGTAAGAACTGGCTATGCTCTTTCAAACTTTTAAGAGCATCTGAATCAACCAGGCCACACAATTTTTTCCAGCTTCCTTTACAAATAAACTACAGGCATTAACAGGCCCACAAAAGCAGACCTTACAACTAAAATATACAAGACAAGGCCAGTGCTGCTGACCCTCCAAATTCCCATCTCTTTCTCAAGAGCTCTTTATTGCGTGGGCAATTCTGGGTTTTCAGATTGACCCTTCAGCTACGTTTCTCCTGTCAGAAGAGTTTTTGTTTGATTGTTTATTTTAAGAAACCCATGTAAGAAAACCAGTTAGACAAGCACGCATCTCTTTGCCTAAGTTTCTTCACAACATTTTAGTTTTTCACCCAAAATCCATTTGGGCTTCCCTCAGAGATGCGGGATCTCTTCCTGAAAGGAGTCTGTACTTGGGTCTTATACACAGACTTCGTATATAAGAGATGGCCTCCTACGTGTAGCTTCCAGTTTTATCACTATATCAATCCTACTGGTAACGCAAGCCTTTCAACAAGGACAGACGCTTAAAATTAGGTTTGCCCACTTTCTGTAAAAGTCTCACTACAGCGATGTCGTGATTAGACCATTCATCTGGCTCCAATAACCAAGCATTCCCTATTCCCAGAGGGGATCTGAAAGAAGTTAGCCTTTTGAAATGAAAGAGCAGGTAGACAGTTACAAAGGTATTATTTAGTAGCGCTCAATCTGAATCACAGAATAATGCAGATCTCTCTGAACTCCCAGTGCAGATCCTGTCAAACCTCTCTCATTTGATTAGATTCATCAGCTTTGGTTGGTAAAAGTCATGATGTGGATGGAAGGTTTCTGGAAGGGTGTTTGACATGGTACATGACATTCTCACACGCTTGGTACTACGAAGAGTCAGGAGAGCGCTAAGTAAATGAAAATAGAAAAATACATTTTGGATGTCAGTCAAATAAAGCATTACAGAATAAATGCACTCTACAGCATTTAGCAGTCGTGCTTATTAAGGTCGCCATTATCACCAGTGGTGTGGACAGGCAGTCTCTGATGATAGGATTTGCATATAAAACATTGGCAGACAAGTACATAGGGAGGATAATGCCATCATATTTAGTGATCTAAGCTGCTTCAGAAGATAAGCCCAGTTCAAACAGCATTGGTTAATGTAGTTACAGAGGCCAGCTACTCATCAATCAAGGCTTTGGCCTCTGCTGAATATCAACTTAAGAAGTTCGTTCTATGGCCTACAGTGAGAGTCAGCAGTTCCTGACTCAGCTCGTTAACGCAGAGCTCAGGAAGGACTACAAACCCATCACTTCCTAATCCAGAGAACTACTGCCAGAGACAGGCTGCATCCTGGAGAAACTCTGGGAGAAAAAGCATATTTTCTGTTCCCCTGACTGATCCCTCCTATTGCCCCCTTAAAATGAAACAGCAGGGTTATGACACATTCAGGTACCATTCTACCTCAAGCACCATTTCTAATAAAATATGTGTTGATATCTATTTGAAATCAGCAGTTCAAAGTAATAAAATAAAATACAAAAAATATTTATTTCCAGTACTCTCAGCCTGAGGCTTTTGGAGGTTTTGTAGATATCAGCAGTTCACACACTCTCTGCCTCCCCATTCAGGATACTATATAAGCCAGCCCAGCTCAAACTGTCAATATTTCAAAGAAAGCAGGTTTCCCCAGCGAGATAAAGGTATACTTTTTCCTACACTATATCAAGATCTATAAGCTCACTGTCTTTTTAGTGTTTGTCCTTCTCTTTCTGGGTATCAGAGCTTCAAAGACAAAGAAAAATATCAACATCTATACACTCCTAAATTCTCATGAGTCTCTGGCATGAGCTTTGTATTTCAAGGTCACTGAAGTATCTTTGAAACATGTTGTTTTCCCTGCTGAGATTTAACAATATCAAATAAAGAAATATATAAAGATTATGCAAGTGGAATTGAAAGTTTCAGGCAATCTCACATAATACAAGGAGAAATCGAAAAATTGTATTCCACAATGGACAGAACAATTATTATGAAAATTATCTTAACATAGAATTTGTTTCTGCCTGAAAGTTGGTTGCCTTGAATATTCCCATTGTCCAAAGTCTCTAATTGTGAAAATGTGTCACAAATCTCAAATACATCATCTCTGAAAATATTTTACTTGAACAATTGCATTTATAAGCAAATATTTTTGGTTTACCATGTATAGTCAAAAATCCTTTTGAATTCTAGGTGAAAGGAAAATAACTAATGTAATTCCTGATGGGCACTGAAAACTAGGAAAGCACAAACTTAATTCAACAGATTAAAAGAAAACCTACTGGAATTAAAAAAAATTGGTTTTAAATGGACAATTGGGACCAGACCTAGAAAAATAAGAGCAGATTTGCTCCCATTTCAAGGGGTTCAAGGGGAAGACTCAGACTGCCTTTATTTGATAAAAAAGAACTATTTCGCAATACTAGGAAGTCATAGCCCAGCGAGAGCAAACTCCAAGCGAGCTATACAGGAAAGTGATTCCCTGATTCCCTTCTCACTGGAGTAACCTCTTTTAGAGCAACAGTGGATTTGTTTGGTTTAGTATAAACTTCGAAGTGATAAACTCAAAGTTACCTGTGTTCCACAAGTCCCTGCAGACAGTTATAGCTGTATCTGCTTAAATTCACGGTCTTGCTCCGCTATGATTTTTCTGAACAAAATCCCAAGAAGTGGATTCACCACGATCAGGGTCTGTGTGATGCTTGCTTGTACTGAATACATAGGAAGACTCTACCCCAACATTTGCCAACAAGTTTAAATCCAACTATTTGTATCTACTGATAAATATGTATAATTTAATAAAAATCAGAGTTATTACAAGCTCCTTGAGCACTAATAGCTTTTCAAGAAGTTCTGAGGTCTGTCTTTTTTAACCCCACCTACTTCCAGAAAAGCACGACAAGAAGTTGTCATGTAGTTTCTACTCCCTTTCAATGCAAGCAAAATATGGAGAACAGCAGAAGCATTAGATGAAAGCTTAACTCTTTAGAGGTGAACCAAAAGACGTTCAATGTGCTATAGGTTAACTTTTGATTAATATTTGGAAATAATGTAAAATCCAGAGAGTGTTTTTTTTTAAATGAATGTTTTGAAATGGTAGAAGTGGGTTCCAGAGGGGTCAGTTACTCATACCCATTTCATAGGAAAAAAGGAATTAAAATGAAGACTCAAACACTTTGCTTCCTCATTTCTTAAGCATAGTTCTAAATTAATAATAACAAGACTGAATATTTATGATTTCTTAATGTGCATTCATTATAAATGTGTTTAGTCAATTAGCAGAGTATTTCACAGACTGCAGTTGCAGGGCTGGCAAACCGAACATTGAACTTGGTTCACTGGCAAAATTACCATTTCACACATTGTCAGTTTGCTGGTTCTATAAAAGCAATCAAGCCGGGTTCTCCCTTGTACACATGACGTCAGTCTGTGCAAAGCTAATCGACTGATACTACTAAATGAGGTTTCCCACATGCAAAGAAATAGAAAACCAGTTAATTCTTCAACTGACATCAGACCCACACATCTAATAAGTAATAATCAAATATTCAGATTGCAGTAATTATGTAAAAAAATTAAGCATCTCAGTGGCAGAACTTCAAATATTTATTTCAAACACCCACAAAACACGACATTATCTGATGCATGCACAACTCTAGCAGACTGACACTTCATGTTTTCTTAGCAAAGAATATGAACCCCTCATAGCTTTCTTTTGGGCACGCTGTATCACCTTGCAGAAGTAGATACGTAAACTTTGGTTAAAGAGAGGCCAAATACAATCTTTAACCTGCAACTGTTTCTTTTCTTTCAGGCACCCCAGTACTATACTAAAGCCACAAAGTGACAGCAGACACTGGTGATTGTTAACAGTAACTGGTTCAGCGTCTGCATAAAGCTTACAAAGAGAGTTCTCTCTATCAAGATGACATACATACATCTAACTTAAAATAGGCAGGTATTGTAATAAGAATTTGTAAACATTAACAGCTTAAGTCTTATTGCATAACTTCTTGAACATTACACACAGAGCCCTCAAAACCCTACACTAAACATTTGCTGCCTGGCAAAGGCTTCTCCCCCATTTACGGCTGAAATTGGTGCAGTGATTTAGAGAGCTGAATACACGTTGTGCTTTCTTTGGTGTTCTTACGGTTGCCCATACTGCTAACAGCAAACGCCAAAGCACATGCCACAGAGCTTGTGTAAACCAGATGAATAGTGTTATTTTAACTTAATCTATTGACCCAAAGTGCAATAGGCAGATCTTGAGGTTTGGTGAATGAAGGTGCTGAAAAGATCAGAGGTTATCAGTTTCTGCTAATTATTAGCACATTAATAGTTGTAAAACCAGCTGAAAGGATATGTACGCCTCAGAACAGAAATAGTAATTTCCAGTTTATGGGTAATGCAACTAAAAGACAGTGTTAAAGAAAAAGCTAAAGCTACAAACTGACTCAAGCTACAAAGTGACTCAAAGCAAAGAAGGATCAGCAAAAAGCCCTTCAGTCCATGGCCCTCCACCAAATTCTCTGTCAGTAAAACCAAACGCCTGTAAAAATATCAATGCTTATCCAAACTTTGTGCAAAGCACGCACCCTACAAGCAACAAGCTGAAAAAAGCCAAACTTATAGGAACAGATTGCTAAAGTAGACTTTTAAGGCATACTGAGCTAACCATTCATAAAGTCAGCACAACTTCCATTCAGAAGACAAAATTATTAGAACAGTTCTTGTTACCTGAGCACTCTCTTGGGTCACAGAAAAAACTGAAAATAAGGGGGGGAGGGGGCGGCAAGAAAAAAAGACACGAATTTCACATTTTACCCAAACTCAGCCCCTCTCTCCCCCGCGAAAAAGTCAAGTCTGTCACAGCCGTACAGCCCGGGGCGGGAGAACAGACGGCGAAGGACCAGGAGGTGAGCATTACCTGCCAGCGGCCGTAGCTGAGCAGCAGGAGCGCCAGGGGGATGGCGGTGCCCGACATGGCGTGGGTGGAGGGCATGCTGTACTCGGAGTTGTAGAAGACCTCCAGCTTCACCACGGGCGGGGAGGCAGGCCGCGGCCAGCGGATGACATCCTTGGTGCACTGCCCCAGGTACATCACCCACACCCAGATGATGATAAGCCTCCGGCCCAACCAGGCGTCCAAGTTCCAGATGCAGAAGGGGAAGAAGAGGATATAGAAGAGCTCGTTGCCCAGCTCCGTGCCCAGGCTGAAGAGATAGTAGAGGAAGCGGCTGCGGGTGGAGAACTCCTGGCTGCCGTCCTCCTCCGTGAGGGAGTTACGGCGCGGCCTCCTCCGCCACCGCTGCGGGGGGCCAGCCCCGCCGGGCACCGTCCCGTTCCCGGCGGGATGCCCCTGCTCTCCCGCCCGCTCCGCCGCGGGGCCGCCGTTAGCCACCGACCCGCGGCCCCCGGCCCGCTGCTCCGCGTCGGCCCAGCCCGAAGGCCCCTCCACCCCGCAGAGCCGCTGGAAGGCGGCCACTTTCCGTGGGTCCTGCAGGTGGGCGGCCAGCCGGGCCAGCCGCCGCCAGAGAGCCATGGCGTGACGGAGAGACCGCCGGCGGAGGACGGGCTGAGGGCGGCGAGGCGCTGCCCGGGCCGGCGAGCGGGGCCGCTGAGGGGGGGCTTCGCCTGAGGGGCGGCGGAAAGGACGAGGTCTCCCGAGCGCGCCGCGGTGCGGGGGGACGGGGTGGAACAGTTCCCTAAGGAGAAACGCGCTTGAGGGCGAGGCGTCGAGGAGCAACGGACGCCGCCCGGCGCCGCCCGACTCCCCCCGACTCGGGCCGGCGCCGCCCTCGTCTCAGCTCGGCTCCCGCTCCGCTCCGCTCGCCGCGCGCTCCCGCTGCCTCACGCGCGCGGACGCGAACGCGCACCCGCCGCCACCGCCCCTCGCCGTCTCCACCCCGCCGCGCCTGCGCACAATCCCCCCCCGCGCCGGGAGGGGAACCCCCGGGAAACCTCATGGCGTCGCGGATTGGCCGCAGGTCGCTCACTGTCTCCCTCCCCATCCCGCCCCCGCTGGCAAGTCGGGGCTTGGCATGGCGCGGGGCGGTCGGTGGCGTGCCTCGGCCTCGAGCGGGAGGCGCGGAGGCGGCTGAAAGGGGCCGGCGGCCCACCGTTTCCTCAGCGGCTCCTTCCCGGCGGCCGCAGCCCGGTCACCGGCAGGACGGGTTCCCGGCGGGCTAGCTGCCCTTCCCTCTGACTTAGGGTGAGCTGCTGGCGTCCTCGCCTCAGCCGCCGTGCCAGGCATCGGCGCCTGAGGAGGCCTGCGGTCGTCCTCCTCAGCCTCCTCCTCTGCCGCCGCCCGGGTCGGCCCCAGAAGCCTAAACCTGGTGTTGTAAACAAGAGAGGAGAGCAGGGACTGTGAGAGGTTATAGCTGCGGCGGTCGGGCCGGTTGGGCGATGGCGGCGGTGGTTTACCCGCAGGGATGCAGAGCAGGGGAGGTTTCTGCTGGGCGTGAGGAAGGGGGTTGTGCCTCACCCCATCTCTCTGTAGTCGGGAGGAGGTTTCACACCTCCTCCTAGGTGGGTGTGTATGGCTTAACGTTCAGCAGGAGCAGAAAATTTGCTCTCAGGTACACTGGAAGTCTGCAGTTGCTGGGGTTTCCATCCTGGAAATGCTGTGAGAAATGCAAGCTTTGGTCCCCGGTGCTCTCTGATGCGTCTGCCTATGCAGCTGATGCTGATCTATGGCTTGCTAATACTCCAGTGTATTTATATCTTGCCTTAAAATTAGGAGGTTAAACAAGCAATAAATGTGCTGCTTTGTGCCATCTTGAAAAGAATGAGCAATATGACCTGAATGACTAGTTAGCTTAATAGCTATCCTAACCAAAACAGAAAATTTGAATCACACACAGAATCACAGGTTGGAAGGGACCTCAAGGATCATCTAGTCCAACCTTTCTAGGAAGAGCAGAGTCTAAACAAGATGGCCCAGCACCCTGTCCAGCCGACTCTTGAAGGTGGCCAACGTGGCTGAGTTGGATGTTGGATGGATGTTGATGTGGAATTCAAATAATAAAAGTTGAAGGGATATAATACAAGTCTACACAGTGTTTTAGTAAAAATAGCTATTAATACTGTGCTGAGGAGGTACTTGACTCAGACTTAGTGCTGCATGATGTTCCCATCAACGCTGGGTGCATGCAGTGCCAACAAACCATGCAAATGGAATTTGCTGCTGAATTCCCATAGGAAGTCTGTAGGAGAACTTAGTTGAAAGAGATGCTGTCTAAAGAGGTTCTAGTAGTAGGTTCTATGTTGTACTATATCTTTGGCAATGATCTGGAAGCAGATCTAAACCTGCTGCTGCAAAAATTCAGCTCCAGGATTAATGGTGTCATAAATAATGATGAGGCCGGGGCACTGATCAGAATGGCTGGCAGAAGCAGCCCATTCAAACTTAGTGAATTTTAACCCAACCAGCCATAAAGTTGTCTATCTTAAGAACCAAGTGTGGAGGCTGTAACTGGAGACTAGAAGACTATGGCCTGGGTAGGTAATGACTTTGAGAAGGATTTAAGGGCCAGAGTAAGTAAGCAACCAGATAAGGGCTCTCCTGTATGCTGCTATGGCAGAAAAGGATTAATCAATGTATAAACAGAGGAAGAAAAAAATGTTTGTTTTACCTCTCTCATTTGGCCTCAACAATGCCATCCGCAGGACAGTGCATACAGTTCTGGTTTTCAGATTTTAAGAAGCATGTTGGAAAATAAGAGAGAGCAAAAGAGTGAAGCAAAAGGTTCTGATTGTTGGACAAAATGCATTTAAGAGCTCAGGCTGTTAAAAGTTATCTGAGAGAGGACTGAGAGGTGAGCTGATTGTAGTGTATAGGAATATTCCTGGGGGAAAATACAGGATATTAAAGCGCTCTTTAATCTATTGAAGAAAGGCGTAATAAGAAGTAACGGCCAGAGGCAAAAGCCAGACAAATTCAAATAGGAAATATGACACTCATTTTTACATGGTTAACCACCAGAACACATTCCCAAGAGAAGCTGAGTATTTTCCATCGTTTTATGTCTTCTGTTGAAGATTAGGTGTATTTCTGAAAATTATTCTTTAGCTGAGCAGAAGTTAGGCTTTATTTTACTGGATGAATGCGGATTGAAATCTGATGGTCCATGGTACACACAGTGTCAGGTTAATCTCATGGGACCATCAGGGTTTAAATTTTAAATGACAGAAGCAGACATTTTGTTAATAACCATAAGTTTTAGAATAATTTTTTTTGCCTTGAAATACATATGCACCATAAAAAAAGCTGATCTGAATTAAGCTTTTGGCTGCAGAAGATGCTTACTTAAACAATGTCTAAAGTTTTGGCCTTTTGCTTCCTAAATTTACACTCTTGGGATTACTTGGAAAAATTTCTCTGTGTTTTCATTTAAATTTCTGACAGAATACTTCCTTACAAGAAAATTCATTTGGCGCATTCTGATTCTCTTGGCCTTGAGGCAGTTTTACATAATTGATGTTCACGTTGTGAAATATTTCTTGTAGGATTATTATCCACGGTGCTCAGGTAACAATGCACCAAATGAATCCTGATAGATTTCCTATATGGTACATTATAAATATTTTTATGTTGGATATGTTTGCATGGTACAGTCTTAACCTCACCTGAAGCATTATCATAATATAAACAATTATCGATGGAGGAGCCACTACTGCTGAAAGAGGGATGAGTGAAATATAAGTAAGATTTCAGATCAGCAGCTTGGCAGAGAAACATGAAAAATCTGTGAAATGGTACATGATCCATTTCTCTGTCTTAAGAATGGAAGGTGTGCTATCGTTTCTCTGCCTTCAGAGAAATGTCTTTTGCTAAGCCTGCAAGATACATGTGCTGCCTAATTTACCTGCTTCCCTGGCTCTTGAGCAGAAAATGCAAAGACAGGAGCTGAAAAACAAGCTGCTGCCTTCTTTTGTGCGTTTTCCCAGAGTCAAGCCACAAACAACCTCCCCTTAAACACAGAACAAACTGAAATCTGTTAATTAACTTGATGGATTCTGGAATGAGATCTGAATAACTGTACAGGGGGAAAAAAATCACAGTGATTACAAAGGATAAAGTGAGGCTTGTCTTTATGGTATGTGCTTGGTAACTTAAAAAAGCAGAAAGTATTTGTGTCTGTGGTTGAAACTTGTTTACTTTGGCTTTGAACTGTTAGAGTGAAAGTTGCATGACGTTAATACTGAAGAAGCTTTTAAATTACCTTTGTGCGTTTCAAGTAAGTAACGATTGCAGTGGGCACTGCAAGAGGAGTCGGGAGCGCACCCTGTAACTGAACTTTTCCAGAAAATGTGTTTCTTTGTACTACCTGCAATAGATGGCCCCAAAGCTGTTCTGAATGCATTTCAGCATCCCACACAAGTGCCCTCTGAGCATGACACCTGTAACACACGCATTTACAGGCATGCCCAGTACCCAGATTTGCGGCCACGTTCCCACAGGCTGTATTTGACATGACAGCTGTGGAAGTCGATGGCAAATGAGGTGCAGAATACATCGTGCTTAGACCTGCTGCTGTGACCACCCTGCCCAAGTGACAGGAGCAGAACCTTTTTTTGAAGCAAAACATCTTGCTTGGCATCCATTTGGATAACCAGTGGTTACTGAGTGTGTTTAAGGTATTGGTTCTGCCTTGTAAAGCTTTAAACAATTGGAGACCAGTTTATCTGAGTCATCGGCAGCCAGTTGTTTTTTTCTCCTAATACAGCTAAAGGAGCAGGTGGCAGGACATTCTTCAGGATTATGGGACTTGTTCTCTGTCATCATCTGAAATAGCTTGAATCTGGTCATCTTTTTGTACAAAAGACATCTGTTTGATAGCATTTTGTGAAGAGAATTAAAATTAACTCCCAGCATGATGGAGGATAGAAAGCAGTATCTGTAGAGGTCTGAATGGCTAGTTTCCTGTTGAAATAATAATTCTAATGCTGCTATGGTTTTGTTATATCATTAATGATGTTAAAGTACCTAAAATCAGAGGAAAGCTTCATTTTAGATAATTTTGAATGCAAATTAATAAAATGTGCTAATCATACCAGATTTTTTTTTTTTTTTTTTTAAGAAATTTGTGAGTTGAGTACCCAGATTTGAGAAGGCAAGAGTGTATTTATCATAAGATTTAGTCTTGAAAAATACATGGGAGAATCACAGAACAGTAGGGGTTGGAAGGGACCTCTCGAGATCACCTTGTCCAACCCCCTGCTTGAGCAGGCACACCCAGAGCAGGGGCACAGGACTGCATCCAGGTGGGTTTTGAATGTCTCCAGGGAAGGGGCTCCACAGCCTCCCTGGGCAGCCTGTGCCACTGCTTCTGGCACCCGCACAGGGAAGGGGTTTTTTCTCATGTTGAGGTGGAACTTGCTGTGTTCCAACTTGTGCCCATCGCCCCTTGGCCTGTCATTGGGCACCACTGAAAAGAGCCTAGTCCCATCATCCTGACACCCACCCTTTAGATATTTATAGGTATTGATGAGATCCCCCCTCAGTCTTCTCTTCTCCAGGCTGAACAAACCCAAGTCTCTCAGCCTTTCCTCATAAGGGAGGTGCTCCAGTCCCCTGATCATCTTGGTAGCTCTCTGCTGGACTTGCTCAAGCAGTTCCACATCCTTCTTAAACCGGGGGGCCCAGAACTGGACATGGTACTCCAAAAGTGGTCTCACTAGGGTGGAGCAGAGGGGGAGGATAACCTCCCTCGCCCTGCTGGCCACTCTCCTTTTAATGCACCCCAGGATACCATTGGCCTTCTTGGCCACAAGGGCACATCACTGGCTCATGGTCACCTTCCTGTCCACCAGCACTCCCAGGTCCTTCTCAACAGAGCCGCTTTCCAGTAGTTCAGCCCCCAGCCTGTACTGGTGCCTGGGGTTGTTCCTCCCCAGGTGCAGGACTTTGCACTTACTCTTGTTGAATTTCATGAGGTTCCCCTCGGCCCAGCTCTCCAGCCTGTCCAGGTCTCACTGGATGACAGCACAGCCTCCTGGTGTATCAGCCGCTCCTCCCAGCTTGGTGTCATCAGCGAACTTGCTGAGTTTACACTCCATCCCATCATCCAGGTCATTGATGACTATGTTGAACAGGACTGGACCCAGCACAGACCCCTGGGGAACACCACTAGTGACAGGCCTCCAGCCAGACTCTGCTCCATTGATCACAAAAATAAGGAAATGTATTTTATTTCCAATTAATACATATTACTGTAAGAAAAAACAAAAAACAAACAAACAAAAACCAGAGAGTGCTTTAATTTGTTCTTGAGTATGAGCTATTGCAATAGCTCAGTGATGGAGCACTGGGCAAGTGATTCCCATTACATCAATTGTGTAAGAGAACTACCACCCTTGGAAAGCAGATACTGAAGGGTTTTCAGCTTGCTTATGCTGTATACTTGGTCATTGCTGAGTTCTGCACAGTATTTTCTTAGTAAGCAATTTAAGGTATTAAAATATAGCTTCTCTTTTACAAGTTACCGCTCATGAAGTCCAGTGATAGCCTTTTCAATAGAACTTAAGAGTTTAGCTATCTTTAGTCAAAATCTATTTAATGAACCAGTGCAGCACTTCTCTTAGATAAGGTCTAACAACTATGTTATTCTCCATGGGTAAAAAAAAAGTTTAGTAGTTTGGAAAGAATAAAGCTTGGTCCGTGTCTCTTTTTGTTGATATTCTGATTGCTATGCTAAAAACTTTACCAACTGCAATAGAATAATGAGTTCAGTGACTTGCTGTAACCACCGATATCAGTTTAGCCTGGTTATGCATTTATTTCTGCAGGATAATGCTTGAAGTTCCATATGTAAGACTGCCTTTTTATTTTTTGTTCACTTTTACAACACTTTCCTTATATTATTTACTTTTGTAAATTTGTTAAATTCTTTAGGCAGGTATCCTTGTTCACACACTGTTAAATTGCTGTGGCATTTGGATACAGTAGGGGAAGGTCACTGGGTACCTCAGAAATCTGATCCATTGGCAGGCCAGATAAACTGAAACATGAAGTCCCAAATACATTAACTTAGCAACAGCACCATCAGCAACAAAGCAGAAAGTACAGGCTTTGTTTAAGCGGCAGATTTTTTGCTTCAGCGTTACAGGCCTGTATTTTCCAGGGAATGGAATCAGGTGGCTTTGGTGTGTCCCTATTTTAGCACAGGGTGGCACAGCAGCACATGTTCTCATGTCACAAGACGTACTTCTTATTATACTGCTGCCTCATTGAGATGAGGGCTAAGTACGCCCATCGTTACTGAACCTGCCCAGCTGCTTGGGTGGTTTTTTCTTTTTTTCTCCACATGGCACATAATCTTGGAAAGGTACAGAATTTTAGTGACTAGGGAACTGTATGCAGATACAAGGTGTACAATGTTGTGATTTGTTATAACAAACAAGAATTAAAAAGTTGAAAATAGGTAAGAAAAGAGACTGCGGTGATAGGGTCTCCTGTGTCGAGTCATTGTAGGAATGCAGTTGTTAGAGTCTTTTAATTCTTCTGTGAACTTACACCCATGTGTTTAACCATGTCACATGCCATTTCAAACATTATTCTGTGAAGGTGACGTTATTTAAGGAGTGTTTCTATCATGTTAAAAATTAGATTATTCTGGTTTTCATGTTATCTTTAAATTATTATATGTCCTCAGTTAGAGCATGAGAGTATCTTACAATCATTAATTGGCAACTCCTCAGAACAGCTCTATGAGGGAGTGGAATGTGTAAGTTCCACCCCCTTCATTTTTCAACTGGGAAGGAGACACAGATTTGGTAACAGTTTCATTACACCTCCATTTCTTCTATTTTCCCACATTCCTGTAATTTTAAGTTTGTAACCTGCTGTCTGTATGGTGAGAAAATTTAGATTTTTTTTTTCTTCCCCTGTGGTGTCTCAAAGAGACTAGCAAATCCTAAAGCAATAACAAACCCTTTGTCTTTTTGCGTCTTCATCCCAGGTTTTTGAATTGAAAACAATTAAATTTGCAAAGGCAGAGGAGAGGTTGGTTGCTTTGTGGGTGGGTGGGGTTTGCTCTTTTTTTCAGAAACAAGAAATCCAAAAAAGAGGAGGCGGTTTAGATTCCTGCTTTTTCATAATACCTAGTTGTGGGTGTGAAACTCTCGTCTCTGGAAGGTGTTTCTTCACTCTGGCTACCAGGGATTAAATTTTAGAACTGCCTGTTTTTAGAAAGGCTGACACTGCCTTCATTCCCATCCTCTCTTTTATTATCCACACCATTTGCCTATGGAAGAGGCAAAGTCCTAACCTAGTGCATGCACCTGTTTGGGTACCATCACTGCATTATTGTGTAGCTATATTTTATTTCTAGCGAGATAGCAGAGGAGGGATAGAATTAAAAAAACCCAAAACTTGTGCATAGCTCTTCATCAGCCTAGGGCTCAGAATTAGATGGTTCCTGCTTCCACACATCATCTGAACTTTTATGGTTATACAGTACTTGCAGCCTTTTTATCACTGTAATTTCTGCAGATCCCTTAAAGGTATTTGTCCTTTAAGAAAGGAATCAGTTCTTTTATGCTGACTTGCATCAACTGCAATTATTGCATATTGGATCGAATTTTTTGTGCAAGAGTGGGAGCTACATCGGTGTCTGCAGGCTGACAGTGCTGCAGGGGCAAGCAACTGCTGAGAACTCTTGGCAGCTGGAAGCTTCTTGTTGAAGCATGCCGAGAGCAGCAGGGATCCCAGCTCCCAGTTCCCCAGCTGCAGAAGCCACTCGCTGATGGGCCAGTTCAGAGAAATATCCCCAGTCTGCGCATGAAAACAAGCCTCTCCATAGGGCATTGCAGAGTTAGGGGTGGCCAGGACTCCTGTCAGGGACAAGGTGATCATGTCCTAGGAGTTACAGCTTCACAGAAAAAAAAGAAAAAAAATGCCTTTTCAAGAGGCTAGACCCATTCTGATTACTCAAACTAATTAAAGGAATGCACCTACACTACACTAATGGGAAAGTAATGATGGGAATCAACCTGAATGGCAGGAGCAGAGTTTACCACATGGCATTCTAGGACATGAAAGGGAGGAGAAAGGTAGCATGTTCATTCCTACCATCAGGCTCAAAAGTTCATGTGCAGGAAACTGGGCAAGGCATGTACCTGCCAAATAAATCACTAGGAAAGAGCAATCTGATATGTTAAGAGAATCAGGATGTGAAGCATAAGATATACAGCAGATGGGAATTTGCCTTAGCACGCACAGATACATGCTTTGATCAGTTCTGGGCTTTTTTCTTGGAAAATCCCAAATTGCCAAGATTATGAAATGGAACTGATTCACTTTCAAGGGTGTGTCAGGTTACGCATCATTAGAGTAGGAGCTTCCCTAGGGTTCTTTCTGACATTTGTTCATTTTCCATTCAGAGCTGGAAAAGAAGCCACAATTTGGGGGAATGTGTTCATAATTCATTCTAATTATGAATTCTCTTGGGCCTCAGGAGCTCTATTTGTAACCATAGCTGTTATTACAAATGAGGTCATCCGTATAAGAACAAAGATCTGATCTGCAGCCAGTAAAAAATGTGTGTGAGCATGTTAAGCACTGCAGTATTTTAATTTTGACTGCTAACCTTCAAAAATCTAGAGGCCAAAATTAAGCCCTTATGCTTCCTCTGCAATTCAGTGGAAAAGGCAGATACCTTGACAGACCAGGAAGTCTACAAGCTGATGAGAGAGCTGTTTCGAGTTAGCTGATAACAAACCAAATGCGAGGATGGCTCTGAAACTCCATCCCACACCTCAGGCAGGACTAAAAGTGAGATGCCTTGAATTATATGTGATACAGAATCTACTGATGGTAGTCAGTTACGAGTATTTTTATAAATAATTGGTAGATCTCAGTTTTTTACAGGATAGGATGCCCACTTTGGATGTAAATGCCTAGTGGTCAGAGCTGTTGCCTGGTAAGGACTTTTCTAAGCCCTTTTTAAAATGTGATCATCAATATTAATTAATTCTCACTGTGGTCCTTTTTGTTGCAGATGAATTGAGAACATCCACAACATCACCAAAAGCCTTCTCCTGAAGGTTCTTCATGAGAATTTTCTGCTGAAAATGCCAGTGAGCCACCTCCCTCAGTCTTCCGTCTTCTGGATGTTACGTGCTCCCAGTCTTGGGGAGGGTCTCAGGGAAAGGCCAGGGTGCTCAACACACATGATGATACTCAGAACAACTTGCTTGCCTTATGCTGCACCCTTTCCCAGGTAATGCAACCCGTGCATCCCAAGGCAATTCAGAACCTGTATGACAAGTATTTTGAATGTAACCAGTAGTTCTGCAGGCTCTCACTCTCAGGGTAGCATGAACATTGCTGCTTTTCTTAATTACGCGGAAAGTGCTCAGAATTATGTGGATGTCTGTGATATTTCCTCAAATGTAAATTAACCCTTAAAATATCATTATGAGGTAAATAATTACATTTTTTGGTGTGGGTGAGTTAAAATGCATGAGGTTATGTGACTTACTCTCAGACATCCAAGTCCTTAAATAAGTACATTGTCACGATGGATAGGTTCTACAATACTTACTTTGAGCACCAGACATGGTACTTAAGTGGATTCATTTGGCCAAGTTCAAGAAAGCTACCTATAAATCTCCTGCTGTGGCAGCTGCCTGACTCTAGAGGTATGTAAAAATTCCTACTGCCTACTCATTTGTCCTGGCAGTTGCCCAGGTCACTAAACTGCAGTGCCCATGACCACACAGGCAGCAGTGACAGGTAGGGCCAGGTTCTCAGCTGAATCCTGCCATGGTTCAGGAACACAGCAAAGATGTGATCAGATACCACCTGAATCCCTGGAGAAGCCCACTCTGCTACATATGCTCGGAGCCTCAAAGTGGTGAGTTCAGCACTGTTCACAGAGAAACCACAGGCTTCTGTGAAAAAGATGAGAGAGGAAAAGCACTAGAGCTTATCCTTCCCATGACAGCTTAATAAATGTAGTCAGCTGGGGAGTGGGAAATCTAAATTCAGTTTCACACTGGCCTGATGAGATGCAACCCACTCATGACTCAGAAGACTTAGATTATTAGGTTATGGCATAATGCAGGGCATTGCATCTTCCATCTCTCCTCCTGAATTTAGACTGTTGGCTATAAAACACAGAGGAGCTAGAAAGAGATCTAGCAAGACAGTGTATGACTTGCAGTTTGGTGATTGGGATATAGGAGATCAGTATTTGACGGAACTTAGCTGCTTTGGCTGAAAAGCAGAGGCACTTTGTTAGGTGATCTGAATCAACAGGTATTGGCAGTTGCAACACTTGTATTGGAGGCCCCCCAAATCCTGCCCTTGGAGTTCAGTGAGATTAGTCAATGCAACAAAAGTTAAGCAGCTGTAGATTTGGACTCAGGATATATAAATGGTAGAAGTTGGCCAAGAACAAAAAACTGCTGATTCACAGAGCTGTGGTGCAACCATGCTTAAAGCATAACTTTAGGACGCAGGAACTCTCTGTTTGCCTGTACTTCTAATACTACCCTTGTGATCTGCTGTGGCTGCTGAAATGTAAGCAATAAAATATGATGTATAGTAAGGGAAGCATTTTTTTGAAGAAGTTATTAATTTTGGCAGTAGTGGGAGACTGCATATCTTTTTGATCACTGTATTTTAGCAAGAAAATTTGTTTATAACCAAACAGGACTGGAGGAACTTGCAGTATAGGTTCATCAGTTAAGAGCCTGAGTGTTCTAAGGATTGTTGCACCTTTATTGTGCTAGAAACTACATACTGCTGATGAAGGGGCTTTCAAAACCAGCTCAGCCAGACAACAAAGGAAGACAAAACACTATTCATGAAGGGGTTGGAGTTGTCACACTCACCTCATCTGAAATTTTGCAGTTTTTCTAGCTGATCAGATGGTTTTCTCCTTATTTCTTGTACGCTGAAAATGCTCACTTCCTGTAATGTGGTTTTGCCTTATGACTGTCCTGCTGCCATCTCTGTATATCTAGATATAGAGGTATACTTATGCGTGTACAACTTTTTTAATATGCCGTGTTATCATTAGCTCTGTCTGCTTTCTCCCCTGCATTTGTTTGGTGGATCCTTAACCCATGTGTGCAGTCAGGGGAGCTCTTAAAACTCTCTTTGATTTTGTGTACATAGTATGTCTGGCAGCGCTTCTGCAGCCGCAAACTGTACAACTGCTTCTGCCCTACTCTTTAATCCTGCCGGCACTGGTGGAGTGCTCACACTTCTGGTCATGTGGTAGTACCAGGGCCATATTACTATATTTCACCATATTTTTATCACCCTTTAAGTGCCATCTGAAAAAAAGCACTGGCAGAGTCCTGACAATGCAGTAACAAAGGCAAAATATAATTTGTTCTGTAAAAAAAAAATGCAGACAGAATCACTTCCTTAGCAGAGTTGTTTCTTTGTGGGATATGGCTTGTAAGTCCTACCTAGGACAGGACCATTCCTCATATTTTCTAGTGAACTTGGACTTCATTAAGAAACTGGAGACACAAAGTCAGAGTGACGCAGTTGCTTGAGGACATATCATATGTCCTTGGATGAGTATGAAAATAATTATAAAATATCGTTGCCACAACCAAATCATAAACAGAGCCTAACTGAAGTATAAAAGCATCGTAGATAGAATCGCAGGTCTCTGCATATTATCCAGCATGTAAACAGAGCTCACCCTTCTGTCCTAGAGAAATTTCCAGCCTCTGAGTCCACCAGATTTGGTGTTCATGCTAGTAGCAGCTTGCTCTGTGTTGTGTCCAAAGAATAATGGAGAGAACAAGACAAACACAGTATAGCAATTAATAACAGCCCTATTTCAGGTGCACATTTAATCAGAACACTTTCTTAGCTCAATAAAATCACTGCCCTCCAACAAAACCCTCACTAAAATGAGACCAGGACTTCTGTACCCAGAAAGAAATGGCATCTAGATGCTGCAAGAGACTGTTTATCATGCTGCTATTGCATATTGCGTTCAGTGAAATCCTGGCAAATAGTGCTTCACCCAAGTGGTGGATCCTATTGTTTAACTAAATGACATTCACCAGCAAGGTTTTTAAGTTACAGTTTTTTATGTAACTTAACAAGCTAGTTTGATTTTTTGAAACAAGTGCTTGGAAAAGCCATATGTCAGGCTCTCTTAATACAAGCTCAGTGTCTGTTGGAAACGCAGTCTTGCAGCACCTGATCATGCTGAGCAGGCCAGCCCCGGTGAGGGCAGCTGGGATCCGCTGCAGCCCAAGGATGGCTGAGCAAAGCCACAGCAAAGAAGTAGGGCCACACTCAAGCCAGGAAGGCAGGTCAAGTAGGCAGGGTAGGATCAGGCACAAGGCCAGGCATAGCGCAGCCTGGAGGAGACTTCTTGCAGCTCTTTTCCCTGCAGTCTTGTCCCAGGTTACAGAGCTGGTCCTGAGCACAGGCACCAAACTCTCAGAGCAGGGGAAAGAGGTTGCAGAGTGCGTTGGTGCACAGAAGACTCTGACACCGTGAAAGCAAAAATGCATTTGCGTTTATTAGGGCATGCAAAATACTTGCCAGAAAACCTGAAGCCAGCGTAAATCACAAATCTGAAATTGAGATCAGATTCTGTCTAAGACTAGCTAAGTTTTATGAACTGAATGAACTTTATGAACTTATGAACTTTATGAACATAGCCATGTGTTCAACAAATCTGGCTTGATTTATATGTTTTGGCTTAAATGGTTTAAAAATTGAAGTTTAAAAAGTTTGAATAAATAGTCATTTATAGCCTTGTGGTTTCAGCTGCTTGTATGGCCACATACAGTTTCTCATATAAGTATTCTTTTCAAGCAGAGATGGAGGAAGCCTGTATGCATGAACCTGGGCAGCACATAAAAAAACCTCAGAAAATGTCACCTTTTACTTTAAGGGTTATTTCTTACAAGGCAGTCTGCACAGGTTTTCAGTATGAAGTGATCTCCGAATGAAAGCAGCCACACTATGCTCCCGAATGCGTAGTTAGAAAAAAATACCACTTCGTAATACCTTACTATGAAATGTTTGATTTCTGGTGAAGTTGCTGCCCAGTGCTGTGATTCTGCAAGGACGTTATGCATTGTGCTCACACATCCCTTTGGAGTCACGGGGGTTGAACTCAGTGCTGAAAGTTGAACATGTCTGAATCTTGGTAAGGTCATAAAATGTTTGAAATGAGTTTTGAGAAGCCTGTGAGACTACTGCTAATAGAATTAGGATGCAGCTTCCTTTCTTTGTGTTGAAGTACTCTCTGTAAAGACAATAAATAGATTGAAGTGTAAAGAAATTATTTAGGTCAAGGTTGATAGTTGCCTAATGGGCCTCGAGGGCTCTCTTAACTCCAAATAAAGTCAAGGGGAGCCAGAAGTCTTTAACACCTCTGCAAGCCATTATTGTGTTAGCAGGCATAAACCTTATAAAGTCCTTTCTCCTCCCTGTGCTTCTTTACCAATAACAGGGAAAAAAGGACGATGATTTCCTTTGTAGATCAACTGACGAAAAGTGCCAGAAAAGCTATTATCAATGAGTACCTGCATTCGTGAATAATTTCTATGTAGCCTTTCAGATGCAGGAACCTTGGCACCAATGTTGAAAAATATTATTACATTGAATCCACTGGTGTTTCCTCACCATGAACAATTAAGGGAAGGTTTCAAGAGGACTATCTAACAGAAATACCAACCCTATGGAAAGCATATAAAATCTTCCCATGACCAAGAGCCACAGCCTCTGTAGTGGGTATCTCCCAGGGTGGGAGGAAGGCAGGTACTTCGTGGGCAGGAGGTGGCCCAGCCCTGGCGGCTAGACGAGGCTGGGAGAGGTGTCCAGCTGCCTCCCACAGCAGCCCCAGGCTGTCACTTTGATATCCCCATCTGGTTGATGCCTCCTCTGCCATAGCTTGCCCTGACTGACAGCCATCGTGCCAAAATCCCTTTGCACACCCAGGCCTGCAGTAGGTCAGGGGACAACCCTGGCATGGAGACCGCACCTCACGTTGCTCATGTGCCGTAGCTCTCTGGTTCGGCTTGTGGGCACGGTGAGTTAAAAGCAGATGACAGAAATTCATAGAGGGAAATGTTTAAAAACCGTGCAGGGCTGGGACCAGAGTTTGCTTCCACAAGGACTCTTCAGTTGCGTGAATAAAGCTCTACGAGGTGGATGGGGGAGAAGAGACCGTTTCACCTGAAAAAGAGTTCTGTTTAGAGAGCAGAGCTGACTGAGGAGTACAAAGTTTGATTTTTAAAAAAAAATCACAGGACAAAATCTATGGACTGTGGGCACGAGGGGGGAGGCTGCAAAATGTTTAGCAAAAAGAAGCCAGGGAAAAGTCATGGAACGATTTTTTAATTACTTTGTCTGGGAAAAGATTATGTAGGGATTAAAGGAAGCACATGTTTGCAGAGATAACACAGCTTGAGGGGCAGCCAAGAGATCAGAGGTTGTCCTGAGCTTTGCCAGTTATCCACTACCTTTCAGCTGGTGAAGCCACATGCTGCAGCACTCAGTAGGAGTGAAATACTGGGAGGGCTTTACATTCATGTCGTGCAGGTGCTTTAAACTGTGCCGGGCCAAAGCAAAGGCACAGATTATGGTGAAAGAACTCAAAAAATTGTTTAATTTTTTTGGTTAGGATTATTGTAATTTAAAGATGAGCCTAGACATGCACCTGCGTAGTTTACTGCAGGCAGGGCTGTGTACGTTGGCGTGGCAAGCACCAAGATACCGCAGACGGCTCTTGCCTGTGCTCTTTGCCCACCAAAAGCTGTGTGTGCCTGCATGGTGCGTGTAGCACCAAGCCCCAGTGGAAAAGCCACCTGGGAGCAGAGTATATTGACTTTGAATCAACACCAGGCTAATGTGATAACATGGCTTTTAGTTGGCTGCTAAGGCAGAGCTCACTTGGGTCTGAGGGGATTATACCATGGATGATTACACTATATAAAGGCTGTTTGACAGGTACTTGTAGAATGAAAGAACCATCACATATTCCTGATTGCTTTCTTTATTCAGCTATATTACTACCCTGTTCTACTGAATGTCAGTTTGCTCCAATAAATTTAACTATTATCCTCCTCTTCCCTCAGAAACCTGCTCTCAGTCCAGGGCCTCTGGGAAAGCTGTGTACTGGAAACCAGTTGGGGTAAAAATCTGGCTGCTACAATCAGGACAGAGGCTTGGATTGAAATGGTGCAAATCGGCACATGGTGACCACGAGTGAGTAGCGCTGCATCAATGCACAGCAGCTCTGAGTGGGTTTTCTCAGCCTTTTGCCAGCCTGGGTCCGTCTTCGCTGGTTATGTGAACGTGGGAACCAGCTTTTACACAGGTACTCAAGCCCAAACGGCTCTGCTGATCTCTAAAGCAGGAGCTTTCTCCAGCCTTTTCATCAGCAGCTGGCTTTCCTCTTTGAAATCTTACCTGATGTGTGTAGGACCTTTCCTCTTTGAAATCTTACCTGATGTGTGTAGGACTGGTTGCAGGATTAGCCCCTGCAAATGTGCATGTGAATCCCGTGTGTGTCACTGTGTTCTGCCTGAAAGAGCTGTTGATGCAGCTTTTCATACCACTGAAGGGTACTTGTCAGGAGAGAACTCCGTGGTTTCACTCCAGTGAATATATGTCCATTTTCATAATAGAAAACAAGAGTTAAATATGTGAAAGGAAAAAAATGTCTGAAATGAATGAAAAATGCAAGTCCTGAGCTCATCTGCCAAACTTTTAATATCTCTCAGTCCGTCTCTGCCCAACACAGCTGTGTTGTGCTTTCAGTAAAATACTTGCTACTCAAATGGCCAAACTTAAACTATGAGGTGGGGGTGTTCTGTTTTGTTTTGTTTTGTTTTTTAACACAGCTGTGGATTTGTGACCCTCATCCTTCCCCACATGCTGTTCTGTACTCCAGTCAATAAGCCCCTTGGGGCTTTTCTTTTTGGAGACAATTTGAGACATTGAGTACTACTTGAAAAAGATCCTATCACTAGCCAGATATTTGCGGTGTTTAAGTGTGAGTAAAGATCTGTAGTTTAAAAGTTTAAGTTACAAACTGGAGTAAAATATCTGAAAAGGCAAACCTGGATCTACTCTTCTGAGAACATGGTGAGACGATGCATTTCATTAAATAGCACACATCCTGTTTCTGTGTTACGCATTGGTTTATTCTGATGAACTACAAAAGTGTCTACCATAAAATTAGACACAGGCACTACTTTGCAAAGTGCCATAGCTGTACAGAAATATATATGAGCATATACTCAAAATCTAGAAGTAAGCTAAGCTAGCTGTAACTAACTTGAAACAAAACATTGGAAGGACAGACAAGGGATCGGTAAAGATTTTACTGTAAACATATGGGGATTTAAGGGTTCGTCTGCTGAATGATCTCTTAGCTTCCTTCTCTCTTTTCCACCAGTTTGATGGTTGCACTTACGAACAGATTCGTTGTACTTGTAGTGACTTTGAAGAAAGAGATACAAACTACTGGGTGGAAAAAGCCACCTACTGGTACAGAGAAATGGTGCCAAGCAGGATCAGGTACCTCTGAATTCCAAGGAGATTTGCTTTCATATTGGGCCACCATGCTGTGGCGTGCTATAAAGGCTATTTGGTATTACTCATAGGAGTCTGGAATGTGTATTACACACAAGCAGGAAACCCACAAATGTAGTAAAGACATTTTCTGAAGGACAGCACCACGAAACTTTATGTTGGATCATTGCCTGTTTTATATATATCCTATGTAAACAATAAAATCTCATTTAAAGCTGTTTTGGAGAATTAAAAGAGCATGAATGAGTTTGCCACCATTTTCTTTCCACCTGTCCAAATAAATGCAAGAGTTGCTGTAAGTCCAGCAGTGCAGAGCCCAGAAAGAGAAGAAAGCCCATAAAGCATCTGTGCTATTTATTTTGAATAATCTTCATTATGTCATGGCTTTAAAGCACAACAACTTAATGCCTTCTCAGAGCTGAGGAAGAGCACTGGTTTAGAGCTGTAGCTCCACTCGGGATTCCACTGGTTACTTTTTTGAGAATAATTTCTACATCTGTTGAAAACAATTGGGAAAGCCATCCAATTTGGGAAAAACAAAAATTCACCCCGTTAGCAAAAGGCTGCGGGGTGAGGTGGGCCAGGACAGCGCGTGATCGACACCTGAAAGTCTGCCTCTTGAGGAAGGCTGAGAGGAGCTGGTGAATGATTACAACAGCTTCGTTGCTTCAGGACCCTTCACCTCAGCACAAGCAGCAGAGAGTTATCACAAGAATGAAAGCATATCTCCTTTCGGCATATCAATGATTAAACCCGAGGCTTTGTGAAAAGAAATAGAGTAGGTGGCGTGTTCTTATCTAAATAGTTGAAATGTGAAGTAACAACCCGCATGCTGGAGGCTTGCTTTTCACAACATCAAGGTCTCTGCAGCTTTGTGCTCAAACCATCGTGTTGTCTCCTTTGCAGATTCATCGATGAGCACACAGATCGGGAACTTTTGCAAACACAGAGGGATTAGCTCATACACGTATGCAGGTACCCGCATTGCACAGCCAGACCTTGCAGGATTCTTCAGCCTGTGCTGGTTATTGAGTGGGGGCAGAGGGAGGGAGAAGGGGACACCATGCCAAGCTCCAGCTGGGTTATATATCTGCTAGAAACGGTGGGATTGTGCAGGCAGACATGCCTTACTGCAGACTGCCTGTGACCCTGCATCCAGCTCTGAGGATGAAGCAGTCCTAATCACTGCCTGTCTCTAATGTAAGGGGTCACAGCGCAGGAAAGGAGGACTGGGAATGCCCGAAGCTGCGTAAGGGACAGATAGGAATGAAGGGGGCTATGAAGATGGAGCCTCTTCAGGTAAATGAATTTCATCTTCAGAATGGGAGTCTTAACAAGTCAAGCTAAGCACTTAGAGCAATTACCCCAAATGTTCAATTACATAAATGCATCTGTATGCACACACCAGACCTGAAGTTTACTACATGTAGTAAGTGCATAAAGGTGCCAATCCATGCCTCAGATAAATCACAGCATTTATGAATGTGCACCGACAGAACTACATCTGCTGAGCTAAGGGAGGAGTGAAGATGTGTAGGAAAATACCTGGAAGTACCGGCATTGCCCCATCTGGCATGGAGCTTGGTGACCAGGGAGGTCAGGATGCGGGAGCGGGGAGCAAAGACAACTAACCCAACAGCTGGCTTGTGCACGCTGAGACCTGCACCAAGTCATGGGGTGTTGCTCTGAAGACACAAATGTCTTCTTTCCGCAGCACTTGGCTACTGTAAGCCTTTACGCATCCTTGAGCCAGGTACGGTGTGGGTGAAGAGAAACCTAAACCAGGGGGATGGGAATCTGTGGCAAAAAATAAAAGGGACCTGAGAGGAAATTCTGGAAATGTGCCGTTCGTAGGGTTGTGAGGAGCAGCATTCCCAGCTTGTGTGCACAAACATTACACATAGCTTGGAGTAAATTGGTCAGCTTTCCAGACAAAGAGAAACCTGTGGGGGTGTGAGAAGCCACATATAAGCCTCCCAGGACACTCACCTTTGGCTCTCTGTGCTCATTAAAGCTAATTAGAAAATTTGGGGGATGGATGTGGGGAGGGTGTCAGAGTGCCTGAGAGCACTAGCTTTTATAGATGGACTCAAGGCTCCCACGCGTCTGCTGCTTTTCTCTTGTTAAGTCCTTTCTGTTTGCTAAAGATTTCCAGAGGTGCGGTAGCCGAAGTCTCGGTGGACTGTCTCCATGAGCACTTCCCACGGGTCAGGACATCCTGCACAGCTGTCGGACATGCATGCTGTGCTGCACGTGCGTGTGGAGCAGGTCCTGTGCTCTCCAGAAAACCTCGGCCACTGGGAGCACGTTCAGTCCTATTGCTTGATGCACTTCCCAAAACCGTGGGATTTATGAGCAAATCTCACCTACGTGGGCACCACCGTCATGTAAGGGACCTCACACGATGCTTGTATCTCTAAGTAAGACTGTTTACAGGCAGAGCTTCCTCATCTGTTACCCATTTCCAAGCCTTTAGTAAAGACCTTTGAAATACATAGGGGAGTCACTCTGGTTGGCACTCCATTCGCTTTGCTGACCATAAAGAGAAACGCAGAAACCTCATGAGCAAACGCTCTCTGATTAAATTTCTGCAGCATCTTTTACTGGCATGCCCAGATGCCCAAATCTCCCCCAACGCAATCCCTCCTTTAAATGCATTTCCTGCATCTATCACAAAAAAATGCAATCAGTAGAAATCTAACAGCCTCCTATTTACTTCAAGGGGGGAAAAATACCCAAAGCCTCTTACACCAAGCCTTTGCCATCCCACTGTCTGGTTTTTCAGTGAAGTTTCTTTGCTGACCATTTACACCAAGTTCTCATCTGCAAATCCCCTCACTGACATGGGGACTCGCAGCTTTTGAACCCTTCTCTGATCCGCTCTGCCAACCTGTGTAACACAGGCCAGCAAATTTCATGTGGTGCTTCTGCATCGCATCCCTCATGGTTTGCGGGGAGTTTTAAAAGGTCACAAATGAGCCGGTTGAAATCAGTTGGGCTAATCCTGGAGTAATATGCTGCTTGACAAGGATAGCAAGAATAGAGGCATAACCTATAAGAGATTACTGATCCTTAATAAATTAGTGCGAGCCTTGAGTAATGACAGATTAAAGGGGGCTCGTATCTTGGGAGCTGCACATCTGCTTTTCTTGCTACAGCCCTGAATACACAACTGGAAAATCAACCCTTCTGCTTTTGTTGCTTCCCTACTTCTTGTGCGCTGGCTTGTGCTTTATGGGCACGTGGTGGGGGTGAAAATAAGCCGCTGTTGGTAAATAAGTTGAAAAGGAGCACTACTGCTTAGTCACCTTGAGCAGAGAGTGGAGGAGATTTCCTGAGCCTCGCAATGAGTTCAGTTATCTGTGTGGGCAGCTCATGTTGTGTGGCGGAAAGGGGAGTCCTGAGTTTGCATGCTGAGCGATAACATTAATGGAAGAGAGGGGTGGGACTGGAAGGTGTTTGATCAGTAACGTTCAAGGTTGCCTGCAAGCTACTGGGAGCTGTATGACACCAGCTGCTGCATGTAAGACGGCCAGAGCTTTACCACCCTCCGTGCTCACGCCTGGCAGAGGGCAGTGCTGCTGCACGGCTGTCTGCTGCTGTTCATAAGCCCTAAGGTGGGTACCAGTGTGCCTTGTCTGGGTGCTAGAAAAGAGAAAATAAATACATAAGAATATATGGTGAGTCTGAAATACTGATATTGTTCTGGCCAAAGAGGCAATGCTGGGAACTGGTTTTCAGTCTCTAGATCTGGTATTTGAGACTAGAAGAGAATATTACACGGCAATCAAATGCAGGCATGATTGCCTGTGTGATGTGCATCGCTATTTCCATGCGGCCCACTTTGCTCTGTGCTGAGCAAGCGCAACTCAGTGCTGGCAGGGATTACTTTTTGTCCTCTTCCAGCAGTTGCATCTTTGCTTTGTCTGTGTGCAGCTTTGCCAGGTTTCAGGTTAGTGCCCCAATAAAGCGCCAAACTGCAAAGGCAAAAAAAAAGGAAAAGACACGTAAATATAATGAGTAAAATTGTGTTGTGACTGAAAGAACATGGAATGCTGGGAAATGCTTGTGAAGACAGTTTGCTTTAAAAGAAGCTATTGCAGTAGAAATGACTTCAGAAATGCCCTCCTGCTTTCTGGTGTTTCTGTGGGCATCTGTGGCACGTGGATGAGGAGGATTCTGCGTCCCTCCGCATCTAAGTCCTGCCATTCTCGCAGGGTCTGCAAGCTTTCTGCAGCAGCTGAAAGAGATATGGTGAGACACAAGACCCTTTATTCAGGGAGAAGCTTTATTGCGTATTTAATACAATCCCACAGCAGAAAACATGAGTCAAGTATTTACCTTGAGATTTAGGCCGAACACTGCAGTAATCCTGAACAATCCTGGAGTTCTCTGTTAGCGTTAGGTTTTAATGAACAAGCCTAAACTGAGGAATGCTTTATCTCTCTGTGTAACTGAACTCATTACTTAGGGTCTTGATTAAATTTTTTCTTTGTCAAAAAACAGGTCATGTTTTGTAAATTTTCTTTGCAGCCATAGGAATCCCTTCCCTTAAGTCAGTGAAAACTAGACATTGTCTTCTACACATTGCCTGTGAATGTTCCCTATTTGATTACAGGTCTGTTAAATTTCAAGACTGAAAAAGCAAAGGTGCTCAGGTGTTCTTTGCACATTTGTGGGATCAGGCAGCCCTGCCAGTAGTGTCTTGCTGCCACCTCTCCTGGGGAAGCCCCCAGAAGCTGCGTCTGCCTCCATGTTTCCAGTAGGGAAGCTGGATCTTGGGGGAAATTTAACCTGTACAGTCTAAAGGCTTTGCCCTGACGTGCAACAGCATTTTCCAAGCAGGATGCTTATGGGTGCCCCTCATGCACTTTGGGTTGTAAAAGCAAAATAAACCTTAAATGCACAGCTCTTTCCTGGTTTTTCAGTCTTTTCTTGCTGGCTCTGGTGGCAGCAGGCTTTCCAGGTACCCCACTGTGGGCTTTCCCACCTTAGTCACATGTTTATAAGCTGTGGGAAGCTTATCATTCCCTTCGATATCTTTCTTCTTATCAGGACTGTAAAACTGGCTATTGCCTTTTCAGCTTTCTAGGGAAACACCTTCTCCTTTAACTTCTCTTCTGATCCAACTTGTTGGCAAACCAAGGCGCACAGACAACAGGCATAAAAATTCAGATTTCTTAGGTTTTCACAGCTAGCGTCAGAGAGGATTGCAGAGGAGCGATATATAGCGTGTGCCACTGTTTGGCGTGTACATAAATATGCAACATTAATCTCTGCAGCACGAAATGGGCAAAACACAGAGTTAAGCTCAACAGTGAGATCCCTTCCTTCTGCTGCTTTAACCCATCAGTGTTACAGGGCTGGTCTCAGCGCCAGGTACCAGCTCTCCCGGGAGAAACTTGGGGTCGTGTTTACATGACATCCTGTTTACACTTACAAACCATTAGGACAGACTTCCAAAAGTTCGTTGGTGGTGCCTTTCCAACCGCCAGCAACAGTGGTGGTAAGTCCTCCTTCGAAAAATCCCTCCCAGGTACTCATCCCCTGCTGGCCCACAGGATTAACCGTGCTTTCCCCCTCGGCGTGAATACTGCACGTCCCCGCTAGATGTCACCGTTGCTTCTGCAAATCGCATGGGTTTTGACTAAAAGCATTTAATGAAGGTCCTTCCTTTAGGCAGGCCCCCACCGCGCTGGTGGGAGGCACCCCTCCCAGCCAGGGCCCGGGTGAAACACTTTCTGTACGAAATTGGCACCAAAACGCTTCTGACTTCAGGAGCAGGGTTTGCCGTGCCGGTAGGTGCTGCCAGGAGCCCACCTACTAACCCAGCTCTTGGCGCCGCTCTCCGACCAACCACGGACATCGTTGAAGTTTAACTGTATTTACTCTTTTGGCAATAAGGCTATTTGTAATTAAATATGACCCCCGGCAGCCACAGTTTAACGTAGCTGTAAAGGCCCCGAAGGTTGCAGCGCCGATCTCCTGACGGGGTGCTCCGGTGTGGGGCTCCAGCAGCCGGCGCTGGCAGGACGAGGGTCCTGGCTTCAAGAGCCGGCTCTGCAGGAGCAGAAAAAGTACTTCTTATTTGCAATTTATTCAGTTACCCGGTTAAGGATATCTCAAGAAACTAACTAACAACTGAAAAAGCAGGAAAACTTGTTTTCTCCTCTTGCCTAAGAAAGGAAAACAGCTACAGATGAGAGCTAGCACTTTGGAAATCTTGAAATCCACAATAAAAAAAGTCCAAATCCAATTACAGAAAATGCTCCTTTATTTAATAAATCAGTTGGTTTTAATTTTTTTAAAACTCTAAGTTCTGTGTCTTTTCCTGTATGTATTCAGGACAGTTAAGATACTTTGTACAATAAAAATAAATTTTAAAGCACCTGTTTACTCATTTTTAATTGCAACCCAACCTCCATCGAGTCCGACCTAAGTGAAAAATAGCCTTGTTAAAAAACCAGCATAATTTACCATTTCTAATAGTTTTATTAAAAAGATAATTAGGAATCTGAGTAAATGCGTACAAAATACAGACTCAACTTGAATAAGTAAAAGCTACAGGTACCCTCCTGGTTAGTTCTGATTAATTCTAGCAATTGCTGAAATCAAGCCTTCTTTAAAATGAAAATAACTATGGAGACCCAACTTAAAAAGAAAATAAAAATACCAGATAGATTTTTTAAAACCAAAATTTCCCGATTGTTGAACTCTGTCATTGTCAAAATTCATCTTTTCAATCCAGCCCTGGAATATACAGTTAATTGCCTCTTCTAAATACAATGCACAGTGGGCAATTACCCTTTTGCAGCTACATCTCTGGATTCAGCTTTTTCATTAAGTTATAATTATAATGGATCTCCAAAGCTGTCTTGAAAATGAAGGATTAGTAACACTGAAAACGAAGGCTTAATGGCATGAACTAAACATCAGCAATAAGCAACTTCTCTTTGCATTTCAGCTCTGGCCTCTTACCCCATTCCCCTTTCACTTTTGGATTTGCCTGAAGTGAATAAGGAGCACGGAGCCAGATTACGCAGTGAACTTTGTTATTAAAACAGCATGGAGTAATACTTAGAACTTGAGAGAGAGTTACATTTTGTTTTAGTCCATGGTGGCAGTGGAATGACAGCATCTCCATGTCACATGGGGCTTCCTTGGGGGCCCATCTGGCACTTGCAAATGAGTCATTTCATTGCTCCAACAAGTACGTGCTCTCCTGCATCCAACTTACCTTCGCTTGCACTAGCAAGAGTTGAGTTTTGTCCTAAAAGCTGTGTTCTTTTACAGAAATACGATCTGCTCATGCACATCTGCCTGCAGCTTGTTTTGTATTGCCTAGAGAGACCTTGACCTGGCTTTTCATTCGGGGTTGGTGAAACATCTGGAGCCCAGCGCTGCATCTTGTTACCGAAGCGTACGCTGCCACACGGCAGGACAGTTCACTGCACATCTGCTTGCGAGCATCAGTTCCTGCCTGCCGGCTGCCACTGCAGGTCTTGTCATGGTCCAGCTCTGCAGCAGGGTCATGCTGGAGGGGTGGCTTTAGGGTACAGCTCAGCTCATCAAACCGCCAGCAAATTCAGTTCCCCTGATCCCTCGCTTTGGTGCTCACTGGCACGGAGAGTCAGGGCGCTCAACCAGCCCAGCCAGAAGCTATTTTTAATTTTTGCCATGTGCTGTTGGTTGCTCCAGCTCCCTGAAGGGCGAGATTGCTGCGTGGTCAGTGGGTACCAGTGCCAGCGCTGCAGTCCTGCCCAGACACGAGTGCAATGGGGAGGGGAACAGGGACCCAACTGTGTGCCTCGGGGGCTGTGGGCAGGTAAATGGGCTCAGCCACCCCACAAAACCACACGCTTAAAATTACTCCCTTTGAATTGCTTCTAGTGATGACATGACCATGAGATGAATTTGTTCAGTAAGATGATCTGATTGATCAGAAGCATCTCAGAAAGTACCTCCATGAAAGACTAGACTAGAATAGAATATTCTCAGTTGGAAGGGACCTACAACAATGATGTAGTCCAACTGCCTGACCACTTCAGGGCTGACCAGAAGTTAAAGCATATTATTATGGGCGTTGCCCAAATGCCTCCTGAACACTGACGGGCTTGGGACATCGACCACCTGTCTAGGAAGCCTGGTCCAGGTTTTGACCACCCTCTTGGTAAAGAAAGGCTTCATAGTAGTTTTCTGTTGGATCTGCTATCTGAGCTGACTCACCCTGTGGGCCTCTTATCACTAAATCTAATGTAGGACGGAAGAAGGCATGGCTGGGGCGGCTCAGGATGGGATCACCAGACTGTGACTGCCCCACTTAGACCAACTTAAAATGCTGGCTCACGCTCACCCAGGTGGTGAAGCTGCAGCCTGCACCCTCCCTGCTCCCCCCTCTCTGATCCTCGGCCATGGACCCCTGCGTTGGCTCCAGCCCACCAACTGGAAACCAAGTACAGGCCTTTTTCCAGACCATTCTGCAGCTGCATCAGCTCATTTAAGCTGGGATTTGTGGCTCCCACAAGCGCCAGTCCCGATGGAGAGGTGTGAAGACCATCCAGCTGGAGGTGGTGGGGAAGGACAGAAACACCTCTCGGAGCAGTAGCAGGATGTTGTGTCAGCCACCCTCCACCCAAGCCCTGGCCCTGCCAGGACTTCATTGCTCTTCATGCCCACAGTTCCCCCCTCTTTGGCCTGCCCCTTCTCATCTGTGTGAGCTTCTGCTCTGCTGGGGACTCCTCTGCTCCTGTCTTCCTCCAGACACTCACCGGGACCATTTTGCTCCCTGCTCAACAAATCCTGAGGAGGCTCAGGCATCAGTTTGATGAGCTTAGGCTCGAACTGGTCCAACCTCCACTTGCCTCCAGCAGGAACGAGCTCCTGCATGGGTACCCATAAGAACTCCATTACCTCTGACGCCTCCAGGGCCTGCACAGGCCCCTCTTACCCTTTTTCTGCCGGTGGCAGCAATATGCCCCTTCGCCACAGGAGAGTCCTGGATTTTATGCACTACAAACCCTAATAATAACAACTCCCAGAATAACTGCAATCATCACAAAATTTCTGCTGTGCCTGCAAGGTATACTTCTTTGACCTTGCTTTTTCCAAAGCAAGCAGCATATGATACTTGATAATGTATTGCACTGGCCTACATATCAGTAGATATTCTCCAGAAATTAAAATTTTGAAAAAGTATTTACCTTATTTCTGCTGAATAAAGGCCAGGGATTCACTGTGTGGCAGCTTGGAGATGTCCAGCAACTTCCTCTGGTGCCCAAAGCTGGAGGGGGCAGCTCAGCTCCCCGCTGCACACCAAGCCCCGGTCTTGGTAGTGTGTATCTGAGTAAGAGATTTGGGTCTTGCTGCAGGACAAGCCCATGTCAGGGGCAATTTAGGAGTGATAATGAGACCCTGATCAGCAGAGGGGAAAGGGGTTATGGATGCTGTCTGAGACCGAGAAAGCCCAAAGCTGGCTGCAGGAGGTGTGACAGGCTGCCTCCAAGCCAGGCTTGTCTCTGGGGCTGGCAGCCAGCGCGGTGGGCAAGCTCAGCCTGGCCGGACAGCTGTGCAACATCCTCTGGGTGGGGATGGCAGGTTGCAAGGCCATGGAGAGGTGTGGGGAGAACGGGAGTCGTGGGTCCCACCTGTGGAGCCCTGCAGGGCTGGGGCAGGATGACAGCAGCGCTGCACTGATCCCACTGATTTAACCTCAGCTTTGTGCCAGTACAGGCTTTTTTTGTTGTTTTCCTTCCCATTCTTTGAGATGTGAGAGTGACTGCTGATTGCCGACAGCTCGGTGTTTGGGCTAAACACAAAATAATGTGTTTGGTTTTACCCCCCGCAAGCTGCAAGCAAGGTGTTGCGCTGCGGTCAGCCCCTGGCAGCGGATGAGCAAGCAAACCCGTGACCGGTACTACCAACGCGTGGCTGGTGGCTGCCCACATATGACACAGTGGTGGTACACGTGCTCCCGCGGAGCAGAAGTCCCCAGTGCCTGGCAACATGGCCTCGATGGCCAAAAATATCCTGGCTTGTCGCAGGGAGGGCGATACAGCCCAGGGGCTGGGGCCACGCTTCAGGGGACAGTCTGTCATGCAGTCAGAAAACATGACAGTGTCTTATTTAGCATGCATTTCCCTTGGTTTCAGGAAAACTATTTACAAATAAATACCAAATCATTTGCTCAGGAGAAGAGGAATTGGTTAAAAATCTGCCATACACAAGTGTTCGGCACAGCTCAGAATCCTCATGGTGGGTTTAAGGGAGAGGACGTGTCCCCTAATGCTGCTTTTAAAATAGACCAGTGTGTAAATGAAAGAGCAATTTAAGGACTCTGAGCGATGCCTGACAGCAAACGTTTCTCAAAACATGGGAGCTGTCCCCACATAAATTATAACAGATGACAGTTTACTAAATATATCCACAATGCCAAAACAAACAGCACTAAATATCAAAACAAGAGGTCACTGCAGTCTGTCTTCCATGCGTGCCACTTTTCTTTCTGATCTGCAAGAGGTTTTCATAGGGAGGACTGGAAGATGAAGCAGAGAGGTGGAGTGTATGTGACCATCTGCCAGGGAGATGGATTCCCACGTTGGCAGACGCTGTCAGTTGTGCCTTCAAGGGTCAGTGCAATATCTCATTATAGACCTCTCCTACCCCCGTGAACAAAAAAAGTCACAGTCGCCCAGAAAATCTTACACCAAAGGCAACGGCAACTTTACCCAGGTAAGGACTGAATGAGACTTTCAAGCTAGAGACCAGGATAAATGGGAAAATAATAAAGGTAACAAAAAGTTAATTGTATCTGTTGCCCTGAAGTACATTTTAAATATCGTCTGCTTTCCAGGATTGTGCATAAATATGCATAATTCTGCATCTTTAATTGAAATACTTATTCAGCTCAGCTGTTTTTCTGCTGGTGGCTCAGTGGAGTTACACTGTTAATAATCATAACAATTAGTGGTATTGCGATCCTGCTGAGAGATCTCAGCCATACTCTAAGATTATAGAACCCTGAAAGCAAACTATATTCCCAGCCCAAGAGCTGAAATCAAATTGTAAATTTTATAGCAAAAAATCCATTTCTAGCCTTTTGCATGAGAACATCAGTCTAAGGGAATCAGGAACCCACACTGAACCAAAATTTTTAGAAACCACAAATCTAATTCCCTCAGTCCTTCTTGCAAATCTCAGCCAACTGAGTCATCAGCGAAGAAATAATCATTTTAGTGGAATTCCTAAATAGCCCCCTGCACAGGTCTCATCCCAAGTGAGAGCAGTACATGGAGTAGGGCAGTACCCAGGCAGGCTCATGTTCGCCTGAGCTCTAATCCCCTTGCCGACAAAATCCTGAACTTGAACGCATGGAAAATTGCTGTTGCTAATCTTATTTCGCAGGGAAAAATTGATGTACTTCAACCAACATCTGGCAAGGTACAGGCTTTAAGCTTCTGACTTACAAGAAGCCTTGTATGCATATACATTTCACTGGCTGGTAAAGTTTCTGGAATGACATTTTTTCCTTTAAATTTCTGAAGATGCAATAGCAGCCTGAATTCCCCTTTTCTGTGTTACGTATCGCTGCACAGCGGCAGCAGGGCAATAGACATTTCATAGGCCATAAAACCAGAATGGGCTTAATCCTCTTCTCACACTAGATTTACATTTGTGTGACTGTTAGTGAAGTTGGCAGTAAAGATGTTGACAGAGCTGAGGGCTGGCTGCAGCCCAAGGGCACTGATTTTTAAAGGTGGTGATTTGGATTACTAAACCCTGCTTCCAAAGAAGCCTTAGCCCCACTTCCTACCCTCGAGAGCTTTTTTGTTCTCCATTGAATCATGGTTGAAAATGGGCTGTAGCCACCCAAGACATGGAGGTGCTGCAGTGGAAGCAGAGGGAAACCAAACCGCTGCTGCCTCAGAGCTGTGCAAGGGTGCTGTTCCCCAAAGACAGAGGTGCGACAAGGGTGGCCGGGATAGCACGAGTGGGAGGCAAGTGCTGAGGTTGGTTCTGCAGTCCAAGGCTGTCGAGATGAAAACAGTCACTGCTCAAAGTGAAATTACTGCAGATCTTGTCTGAGCCTCAGAGAAAGGGCTTCAGGGGTGAGAGGCCATCAGACAAAAAATGCATAAGCCCTTGGGTGCCTTCTGCTGCCCAATTTTGTTTTACAAGCACCTGGAGTTTGCCGCTGGCCTGGTGGAGCTATTTTGCAAAGAAACTGCTTGCCCAGCTGCTGTTATTTCCTCGTACATCCTGCAGGTTCCTGAATCCAGACCTGGCATTTGACCACTACGCTGTGTTTCTCCAGCTTCTGCTATGGTCGGTTGAATACAGTGTTTCTTGGCAGGTTTCTCTCGCCCAACTTCTCAAAAACAGAGGCAAAACTGAGATGCCGAACTGCAGGTGGGGTGCAGCGTGCTTGGGAGGCACCAGCCAGCTTTGGAGCATGAGGGTAAAGCTGATAGGACTGGGTTGGTCTTGACTGCAGGCTCGTTACAGTGCTCTTTCAAATACACTGCAGTACAAGTGCTGCAGCAGCAACAGTCTAAGGATAGAAGAGGTAATATTTTTTAATTAAGTGAAAAATGTAGATAAACTTTTGGGTTTAAGATAAGGGGATTCTGAGCCCAAAACCTTGCCTGAGTTTACTGATAAGATTGGTTCAAGGTCTTCCAGATTCCTAAAGGTCTGTTAAGACCTTGACCCGATCTTGTCGAGAGTCTAACAAACTCCTAAAACAGTCTCCTAAGCCCACTAATCCCCTCAGGAATGCAAAGCTTCAAGTAGGATCCAAAAAGACACTTAAGTACCTGAAGCAGAACGTGGACAGGTCGAAGGTACCTCAGTAAAAACCTGTGATCCAAGAGACTCCACTCAGCTGGTATCGACGGCTGGGGATGTTCAGCTTTGAATTTAATTTTCAGGGTAGAACCTGAAGTTATGTCTCTTTGCGTAACAAACCCACCTCACCTGTAACCGAGGAGCCGGTGCACTTCGGGAGGTGGGAAAACATAGACTGGTAATGTTTTTTCATGCACGGTGCCTGCATTATAAATGCAGCAAAATGAGCCCTGCTCAGTTCACATTGCAGGTACCTGTCCTGGGCTGTGCCTGTGTATGCGCGGAGTCTGGTGCCTCTGCTCTGCAGAAATTTGGGAGTTCACACCAAACCGCATGTTCAGCGTTGGTTACCTTAAGACAGCTACCCTCTTGAATCACCTCACTCACGCAATGCTGTGTAGGAAGATATAAGTGCGCAGTGCAGGCTCCTGCATGCTGCAATAAGGAGTTTAGTTAGTTAGTTATTAGTTCAGGCACTAATTTTTAAGTGTAAAAGTCTTCAGTTTGTCCTATCTTTAGCCAGGAACCGTAGTCCCCAGACAAAATCACAGAAAAAGGAAACTGAATAAAAGGTGAGGATATTTACTTTGAGAAATGTAGATTTACTAATTATGAACCTATTCCAGGAGATTTCCTCCAGATTTGCTGTGACTTCAGTATTACTAACCTATTTTTCTCGTTTGGAGCTGTGCTTCTCTGTCCTTGAATTAACTTGTGACCTAACAAAGCATTTAAGCACAGGCAGCTTTAACCATCTAAGTGTTTCCACTGACTTCAGCAGGAACAATCAGGTGTTAAAGGCAGCATCCATGCCTAAGCTGGGGACAGTGTAATACATAAATATTTAGATTAAATGGGAGGGGAAAAGGGAGGATTTCTAATGGGATTACAGTCGAATTTCCTTTTATGCTTTGCAGAGGAAAATAGTATGCAAATGCTGCACGTGCCTACACAGATTCAACCTTTCCTCTTTTTTGATCTCTCTACTTCTGAGAAACAAGTTGCACATGATTGCTGAGGAGAAACTCTCCCTGAGGCCATTTTTTGATGGGCACTGTGGAGTTAGGCAGACCCCTTTTCGCTGCTTCTGGCTACGCTTGCCCACTCCAAGGCTCTTCCTCCAGTTGCACCTTGGTGGAGATGAGGTGAATTGTGCCTGGGAACTGAGCCAGGGTAAAAATAACTGAGGTGGGGAGGGTGCTGCTTTTTTTAAGGAGTATCGTGGTCTCTTTGACAACACAACGGCACAAAGAGCTGCACCAGCACAACAGAGGGAGTGTAACCCAACCGCTCCATCAAAGCGCTGCCACCAAACACGATGTCTGCAGAATTAAATCCTTATTTCTTCAGCGTTGCTGCGCCAGCAGGCTAGAATGTAGGAAAGTCCAAAGGTGAGTTTCTACTCTCACCGCTCCTTCCCCTTTTCCCAGCCCTTCTCTCTCCTGTGAGGGATGGGGTGAGCAGAGAGCAGCTGGGCAGAGGCTGAGGTTTCTGGCATGGTGCTGGTTCCTTGTTCTCTTGCTGATCATCCTGTTCCCAGCTCCAGTTTGTGCTGTGCATTCTCATCTCCAGGCTGGATCCTGCTGCCCCTTCAGTTGTGCTGACATACCTCTTTGTGTGTCCATATCACAGTCAAATCCTGGGAGCAATCCAGCTGAAAACAAAGTATTCTTCTGGGCTAATCTTCATCTGGCTCCCAGCTCCAGCCCCAGTGCACGCACCACACCAGCATGGCACAGGGGGTTGCACACAGGGGAAAGAGGAGTTTCACCAGGCCAAAGGTTTGTTCTGGCAGATGACAGAGCAAACATGACTTGGAGTATTCAAACAAACTTAGTTTACACAGCCATCACTATCCTTCAGAGTTAACAGTTTATCCAGTGGACTTGGGGAATTTGATCTCCCTCCGTTGCTGGAACCTAGTCGTGCAAATTCTGCATTATAGGAGGGATGTCCTACCATGAAGCTCAAGCCATTCATCCACATGGGACCTCCAAGTGCGAGGTACCTGGATGCCTTGCACAAGAGTCATCCTGTAGCATCCAGCTTGGTGAGTTTGCTGTTCAGGGTGGTGTTGGAAGGTTGGGGCAAGACACACCACTGACCTGATCATTCACTCACCAGGAATTGTGAGGGCTTCTGATCGCCACCATGGTTACCTTCACCACTGTGGTTTTAGCCTGTAGTGCTGCTTTGCAGGTCTTTTCCCCGGTACCCCGCCCATCTGTCCAGACAGCTCATTTCAGACACCTGTGGGCAGTAGGTGAGAGCTCTGATCACACAGCTTCCAGCTGCTCACCTTCCACAAAGACCGATCCATGGCAGCCACTTGCCAGCCTTGCTGGCAGCACCCATATACCTGTCAAAGCATTAGCCTGAACACAGGGCTTTAGCAGTTCCTAGCTGGACAGCTGTGTATAATAAGAGAGATGGAAGTGTATTTTCAGAGTGTCAGGCTGTACTGAGTAATCAACAGCTGGAAGATGTGGATATAAAGTAGGCATATATGACTTAATTCTACCTTTGTGTCCCGCAACTGTTTTTTATTGGTATTACTATTTAATTGCTCTCATTACACCTGTCCAATAATACCATTTAGCATTAATAATACTTAGTGTCACACCTTCAAAGTGCTTTACAAGCTAGTTGTGAAATGCACAATTTA
This sequence comes from Phalacrocorax aristotelis, assembly GCF_949628215.1. Lineage (NCBI taxonomy): Eukaryota > Metazoa > Chordata > Aves > Suliformes > Phalacrocoracidae > Phalacrocorax > Phalacrocorax aristotelis. The sequence continues at coordinate 30,379,734 of NC_134284.1, read as the reverse complement.
AGTGAAAACAAGCACCTTGGGCTGGGACCTGTGCTTGTGTTTGACAAAGCCCGGTAGGTGCCTGCAGTGCTGGGTACGCTGGAACAAGGAGCTGCGTGACTCACGGAGGGGTTAAGCCAGTAGGAAGAGCAAGGAGCCATAATGTGGGGTGGTGCTCTCCAAGCACAAAAGGTTGAGACTCCATGAGACTTTTTTCTGCTGAATTTAATGGCATGTGGAAGAGTCTTAGGTGGTCAAGAGGGGGTTTGAAATAATTCTTCAAGTAATAGAGCTTAGTTTTGATATTTCTTCTTCTTCTCTCCTTCCTTAAACCCAGACTGAAATCTGGCAGTCAAAAGTAGCAAATCAGTCAGAAATGCTTTTTTTACATCGAGGATATGCATCACAGTAACCATAACACAGAAATTAAGAAACTACAGCACAGCCAGAATTCAGCCCCTCAACTGTGTCCGTGGAGTGTCAGAGAACTGTGTCACTATACAAACACTAATTAACCCTCGATGAAACAAGTAAAAAACTGCACAAAGAGCACTCACGGGTCAATTTGTTGCAAGGACAGCACGAATCGGAGCAGGCACTTGCCAAGGCAGGGCAGTCCAGCTATAACTGGACTTTGACTGATGTCATAGTGTTCTTGGGCTCCCGCTGCAACAGCGCTCAAAAAGGTGCAGGTTCATTTTTGCCTGGGAAAAAATAATAGAATGTCCTGAGCTGGAAGGGACCCACAAGGATCATTGAGCCCAACTCCTGTCCCTGCACAGGACAACCCCAAATTCACACCATGACTCTGAGGGCACTGTCCAAGAGCTTCTTGAATATTGTCAGGCTGGTGCCGTGATGCCTCCCTGGGGAGCCTGGTCCAGTGCTCCACCACCCTCTGGGTGAAGAACCCTTTCCTAACATCCAACCTAACCCTCCCCGGCACATCTTCCTGCCATTCTGAAAAAAGACCAAAGGGAAAAGAACTTTTAACAGAAAAAATTCCATGAAGAAAATCAGGGCTCCAAATCTGGTAGAACTTCCTTAGACACATCTGTGGGTATAAAGAGAAGCTCGGGTAAGAAGGTACATTTGACTTTGTAACCTTCAAATACAGGACCGCCCTTTCTTCCACTTTTTTAAGTTGGTTGTTGTTTTATCAGCACAGATGGAGGAGAATCCTGATGTATTGGCACTGGCAGGAAGTGGCTTTTGGAAAGTTACATTTTTCTTTGGATAACTGGCTGACCTCTGGGTGTGTAAAGCAAATATCAGTCTCAATATTTATATCCTCTCACTTTGTGAAGGATAGCCAAAAGCTATCCAGTATCAAATGGAACAAATGTCAGAAATTGCTTCCTCTCCCCCCTCCAAAAAAACTTCCTCTAAAGTTCTAAAAAAACCCCTAATTTGCTCCATGTTCACATTACAGGCCCCCTTTTACCCCTTCAGAGACTGGGCTGGCCAAGGCCAGGTGATGCAGTCCCTGGAGCTGGGGAAGGAGCCTGGACGAGAGCGAGAGGGGAAGGCGGCTCATGCCTGGGTTCTGTGCGTGAGGTGAAGGGAGCCGGCCTTGGGGAGAGCTATGGAGGCTGTGCAGGAGCTGGAAAGGTCTCCAAATTTTGCCTGCCTGTATTTCTGATCATCTGAATTTGATGTGGGGGTGCTGCAGATCTGTGACAATCCAAAGGCATTTTATTTCTTTGTATCACCTGTGACCCCAAACCTCCCCAGACCAGAACACGGTTCTTACCAACACACAGGTGGTTCTTCTTACGGACTTGCAGCGCAAACCTTCGCCCAGCGCACACGGGCGCAGCCGGTGCTTGTGGCCTCGCCCGGCTGTTCCCGAGGGGCGGGACGAGCCGCGCCGGGCGGGAAGCCCCGGGAGACCCCCAGCAGGGAAGCGAAGCCGGTGAGAGCAGGGGTGCGTGGGGAGCCTGAGGACCGTCCCCTTGCTCTCACCGGGGCACCCCGAGAGACACGGCCGGTCAGCGTGGGGTGTTCCGCAGGGAACTGCCGTCCCGGGTGGGAGGGTGCGGGAGGGAGGGAGGTGGGTACGGGAGGAGGGTGCAACGCTCCGGCAGCTCCCGCGCGTGCAGCTGCCTGCCCCGGGCGAACACGACACGCGTGGGTGCGGGTGTGCGGGACGGAGGCCGCGCCGGGGAGGTAGGAGAGCGCCCCCCGCACCCCACCCGCGGCAGGCCGGGCCCTCCCGCCGCTGCAGGGGGAGGCGGAGCGCCAGCCGGCCGGGCCGGGCTGGGCTGTGGGGGCTGCGGCGGCCGCGCCGCCTTCCCGCCCGCGGCCGGGGCGGGGAGCGGCCGGTCCCTCCTCCTCCTCCTCCCGCCCGCCCGCCCGTCCTCGCCGCCGCCACCCGCCGCCGATGCCGGGACTGCGCCCGCGGTGAGTGAGTCCGATCCGCCGGGACCCGCCCGCGGGAAGTTGCGGTGCGGCGACCCTTTGTGCGGGGAGCGGCGGCTCTGCCCGCCCCGGCCCCGCTCCCGCCGCCCCCGGCCCGCGGGTCCCGCCGCCCCGCCCGGCCCCGCTCCGCTCCGCACCCCTCCCGCCGCGGCGGTACCTGCCGCTCTTTGTTCGCCGCCGCCGCCGCCTTTGTTCCCTCGGTGCCGGCTTCACCTTCGGCACCGCCCGCGCGCCCCGCGGGACGCCGCTGCACGGGGGGCGCGGAGGGACCCCACTCCCGGAGCGGGTCCGTGTCCCCCTGTTCCCCCCCGCCCTTTCGCCGGGGAAAGGGGGAACGCGCGGCGGGGGCAGCGCGGCGGGGCACGGCCGGCGGCGGGAGCCGGGGGCTGCGGGGACTCCCGCCCTCGCCGGGCCGGGCCCGCCCTACCCGGAGCCGTGTCTCTCCGGCCCTGCCCGGGGAGTTTCGCCGGCCGAAACCCGGAGCCGGCTTGTTCCGAGGCGGTGGGGAGCGATCCCGGGGGTGCGAGCAGGTAAACGGCGTTTCCCTGCAACCCCGCGTCGCGCCCGGTGCCGTGGGTTACAGCTCGGAAAGTCGCTATCTCTTGGGTTGCGTGTTTGTAAAGTGATGGCGGATACTTATTCAAAGTTCTCGGGAAAAGCAGTCACTACTTTCCTGCCACAGGCGGTGCAGGGATTTCTTCAGTCGCTGTGCTATCGGGGCCAGGTCGCTGCTGCTCCTGCTCTGGATAAAGCGTTGTGGGCTGAGGGCTCACGCTTTCTGCTCTTCCCCCTGCACATGGGCTCCTTTCTCTTCCCCGGCTTGTGTGCCATCCGACCTCCTGCCTCCCCTCCCTCCCATCTTTCAAGGACTCCTGCCAGCCTCCCGCTTCCTATCAGAGTGGTTATTACGGATCTGCGTTACTGCGGCCCGTGGGATGCGGCACGTGGGGTCTGTAGCTTGGCGCCGACTTTGTGTCGGGCGCTGGGGGCGCGTGGATCTAAGGGAAGGCTCTCTGTCCTCTTTTCACCTCAGTCCTCTCCCTGTTGCCCCAAAATGGGGTTATCTTTCTACTCTTCCTGCCTGGGAGCTGCTGGAGGAATTGGGAGGCAGAGCAGGTGCACGCTCCTTGGGTTGTTCAAAGCACACAGAGAAAAAATTTTGAGCAAGTTCGAGAGTTTTTCACGACCTTCGTCATGTCAGCGACTGTGTGTTCCTCACGCCTCTGCTTCCCTCTTTCAGGGTGCCCCGTGTCCCGTCTGTCCTCTCCCCTCTTCCCATCATTTCCTCTTTTTCCTCCCTCTCAGCTTTCAGGGCGATCTCCTGTCAGAGGGCAGACAGACAAAGATGCAAGTGCCACATGTAGGATCTTGGCTAGTTCTTAAGACTGCTGGCCAAGCCAACAAAACCGCAGCTTGGCGGACACGTCTGTTTATGCCTCTGAAACGCAATACCTGCAGAAGGGACGCAGGCGGCCTCTGGCACCTGGTTAGCCGAGTCACAGGCTTCAGCCACTTCTGGGGTGGTTTTGTAGCTCGGAGGAGTATGGTGGTGGCTGTTAACACTGCCTGCAGTAACAGCATCCGCCGCCCCACAGGCACGCACGCAGCTACCTCGCGTTGAAATCAGGGCAGCCTAAATAATTGATTTCCAAGGCAGAAGGCGGCCTGCCATAGCAGGAGGGGACGGGGCGGTGGTGGAGCAAGCGTGCGGCGGCGGGGGAGCCGAGGCCCTGGCACCTGCCAGCGAGGTCGATGGGGACGAGCTGAAGTAGAGAGGGGTGGGCAGTGACACATGGGGGCTAGGGGGGCGATGAGAAATCAGCGGTGACTGCAATAAGCATATCACTCCGTACCGATGTGTATGGTGTGTGGGCCCCCCGTGTGCGAGATGCTGTACAAACACCTAGTCAGAAGCGTTTAAATGGTGTTTCTTCTTCCCTTCTTTGTAATGAAGGGTAATGAATGATAATTGCCTCTTTACCCTAGTTATCTATAAAAGTATATATCAAAGTTCCTTTATTTAAACAGCTGTTCACAAATAACCTCAGGAAACTGTATTTTAAGTGCTGTTGATATCATACGGCGTTAAGAATTGAGCATGATGGTTTAAGAGGGGCAAAGGAACTTATTTTTCTCCAGTTAAATCAGACTAAAAGTTCATTAAAGTAAATGAGAACTTTGTGGGTGTCAGTAGCACTCAGCCAGTCCCGCAGTGTGCTAGCTATTTTTTATTTATTTGTCAGGCAAAGATTTTAAGCATAGGCACAATGAAGTAATTCAAGAAGCAGCATGCATTGCTGGCTAATGATCTAATAGGTTGAAAATGCTTCATCTCCCTAGCCATTAATTGTAAGTTTTACGGTATAAGGAAAAGTAACAAAAGAAAAAATTGTTACTCTTTGTTCCTTTGCAGTTAACTGCGGGTTTAATGTTACTTCTTCTGATAGGTTTTTTGGGCAAAGTTGCCTCTTGTTTCAGGAGCAAAATGCTTTGTTTTGGGGGAAAAACGGGCCACAGTTTAGCCCTTTTACTGAGTTCATTGTAAGTGTTGTAAAACCCTTTTACCAGTAATTAATTCCATAAAGAGTGAATTTAGCTCCGCTTGGTTTCCTCGCCATCTGAATATAGAAATGAATTAAAGAAAACCCCCAAAGAGGGCATGAAGAAGCACAGCTTGGAAGATCAGGTATAAAGAGCCTCATTCATTTTGGTTTATCTGTAGTACAGGGATATGCCCTTCCTCCATGAATCATCTCCTGACATCTGTTTGCAGCGCTGTTTTCTTAGCAACTGCGGCTCTGTTTTAGATCTGGACTCTCAATGGCTGGGTTTGTATGGAGAGATGTGAAGAGACAACCCAAACTCTTCCTAGCAAAGCTGTGCCTTTCAGCCAGTTTACCTAATTTCTTTTCTTCCCTGGGGCACAATAAATACCGGTTTTAAAAGCCTACCAGCTGAGATGTTTTTTCTGTGTATGCGCAAAGCGATGTTATCTGTTGCTTACCACAAGCGAAGTGTTTCCCCAACATGATCTGGCAGCGTGGGAGAGCATCTCTCAGGTTGCAATGGGCTGTGCCATTCCTGATGTTGAAGGAATGAGCCGTGTGTGCTGCCACACTTGCCCTAGGTTTCCTTTGGTTTATTTTGAACTGTCACGGGGCTTTTAGATGTGGGAAAGAACCTGGTCTCGGAGGAACGGTGGAAATGCAGGCAGTGATGGTAAGGACCTGCTCCTAGCAACGTGCCTGTTTGACCAAGCGGTCGGATTAGGTGGTGGGATTATACATGCGGAGTGCTGTATGAGTAACGCTTTGGGACTGGATCCCTAAACTGCGATTAAAGAGAAGGTGACATTTCATACACCTCTCACCTAATCTTCCTTTGCCTGAATTTCATCCCTGGCTGGTGTGGCTGAAAGACTCCTATAACTGAGACAGAGGTGGCCATGTAGCCGCTGGGAGATCGTTTTTTTTCTGGCTGTGCTCTGTGGAGGGGATTGAGACCCATCTTGGGTCTGGGAGAGTTTTTTGCTTCAGCTCATGTGGCTGAATTGGTCTGGAGCGTAAATGTATGCCTGGGAGTACAAGTGGTATGTCAATGCTAAGGGACAGGCTGCGTTCAGCCCACTCCCTCCTGTGCAGATGTGCAGCTTCCCCAGGACGAGCGCGAGATTATACCTACTGGACTATGAATCAAAAAATACAGTGTGTATTATCCCATAGGACATGGATTTGACCGCCTACCCTTCCAGGACTGACTTGCATCCAATGGAGCATGAAGGGTGTCAGCAGCAAGTAGTCACTGAAGGATGTGAACGTATTTTGGATTGGGATAATGTCGAGAAGGGAAAGAGCCCAGTGTCTGGAGCATTTTGTCTGCAAAGGGATTGCAGGGTGGAGATGGGAAGGCTAAACAGTGTCTCTGAATGCTGGCCAGCTTCCTGCGACCTTCATGGTTTGCACACCAGTCCCAGGATTAGCAAGGATACAAAGAAGACAGCCTCTGTGGATCACCTAAATCACAGTGTTCAAAGCAGGAGATAAAGCAAGCTGCTTCTGTGGAGATGCTGAAGGGCCAGGACAGGGACAGAAAAGGGAGTGGGGAAAAAACTTCTGTTTAGCTCAGCTGCACACACAGGAAGGGAGCAGAAAGCTGTGCTGGGGAAAGGGCTGGTGCGGAATAGGCTGTTATCTCCCCCCGGGAGGGGAAATGGGGCAGAGCTTTGACTCTGGGCTTAACTTCAGTCTTTCTTAGGGAGGCATGTTTGCTTTCTAACGTTGCAGCCTGCTGATAACACCCGACACAATGCAGCTGCACAGAGTGGCTTGAGAGGTTTTTAAGGAATTGCTGACCCTGATACAAGCTGTACTGTTTGTGGCCAGGGCCGGGGAAGAAGAGAAAAGAATGGTATTAGTTATTTGAGCTTTAACACTCAGGCTGCAAGTTCTATCAAAGGAAATGACAATTAAGATGGAAAACAAAGCACTTGTAATTACTTTCATGGAAGTTTAGGGAGGAGGCAGAAATGTGGGTTTGACAGGAAGAAGTTTTGCTTGCTGAATCGTTTGGCCTGTTGGTTGCCAGGAGAAAGACAAGAAGTTGGTGAATGATGGAGTGAAAGGGCGAGGCAGAGAGGGGAGTGCATACGCTGCTGAACATGCCTTGCTGGTCTGCACCAAATGGCCTGTGTATAACTGGTTGTAAAGATGTTTCAGAAATGGGTTTGGTTCTGTTTGCATTACCGAGACTTCTATTTCATGCTGGATTGGGTTTTGTTGTTAATAACCACCTAAAAGATGCAGGGAGAGAAAGGAAAGCTGCTCCACAACCAGCATGTCCTGCTTCGTGGAGGCTCTCGTGTAGTGAGCGATGTGGAGCTTTGGCTGTAGCAATATTTGATGAAAGCTTCAAGTTTAATGACTAAATGAAGCTCTTCTAGCAAAGCCAAGCCTTCTGGGCAAAGGTGGTTGCATATTGTCTGGTTACAAGACATATATGAAGGAGGCAAGCACAGAGTGCTTGCACCATGTGTCTCTGGTGGTGACGCTCTCTCTCACTTAAGTGTAAACCAAGGGGGGTGCTTCCTTGCTTCCTTCCTTTCCCCAGCTTAAAAGGGTGAGATTCATCTTGCCAAGCTACAACGTAACTGTCTGCATGAGAGACAGTTGTCCAGACTCCTTTCATAGTCACTGGAGAGGAGCAAACACTTTTGGGCCATGATTCATCCACACTGAATTGGACATCTAAAAATACATTGGACAAACTGACCTAAAAGTGCCTGTTTCTCTCCATTGTTTCTGCAGAGTTCAAACAATAAATGCGCATGGAGGCATCTCTCTTGTAGCTGTTTAGTGTCAGGAGAGCTGAACCTCAGCCAAAGTGTCTCATACCGCGGCAGAGATTCTAGAAGGGTTCCTAGTGTCCTCATTCTGACCAGACCTGGCGCCCGTGTAGGTTGCACAGTGTAAGGCGATGTGCCCGAGACCGGACAGCAGACAGCAATGTCCAGTTTAGAGTCGTCGTCCTCCTCCTCTGGCCAGTCATTGGATTCAGAAAAGCTTTGGGCTGGACCCATAGCGCCAGACAATCTTCTGCTATAAATAAGAGGCCAAAGGGGATTTGCAAAGTGGCTTTTTCAAGGTCGCACATCAGGTTAGCGGCAGAGGTGGAAGCAATGAGGACAACAGCAGGCTCCCCAAGGTGTGTTCCTTCTCCTGCCCGTGCTCCTTGCAGCTGCCTTGCAATCTGCTCCTCTCCTCGGGGCAAGACTGGCTGCCTGGCTCTTGGTGGTGGACGGCACCCGGTAGGTACTCGGTTCCTTTTTGTGAAAACTTTTTGCAAAATTATATAGGCTGTTACTTGTCCTCCTTTCCCTGACTTTTCTCTTCCAAAAGTCCATAGTTCAGGCACTTACCTGAATTGTTGTGTATCCACTGGGCTGGTGTGGATGATTGTACGTGTGCTCCAATCTGCAGCAACCAGCTGAACCTTGGAGGAGTCAATGTGCTTTGCTTCAGGCTCACAGTGACCTAAGACAGCGTGTGTGATCACTCAGTGGTGTTCAGGTGATGTGTGGAAACTCTTTACACTGGCCTATCTAAAACTTGCAACGTGTATCTAAATGCAAAGCTTGGGGAGCTTTGGAGCCGCGCAGGGAGCGGTGACCTGGTCCGCTCTGAGGTGGTGCTGCTGCCTCTGGGTTATGTAGTGGCATGGTAAAAAAAAATCACTAGCTCTTCTGGAAAAAGCCTAACTTATCTGCACAGGTAAACCAGGTAGGTTAAGGATAAAACTCCTCCTGTGTGGAGAACTAGTTTACAGCAGAAAGACGTCCTTTGCCAAATAAGCGGAGTGTCTAGGGGGAGAATTTGGTGAAGGAGTTTGCTTGTATAGCAGAGGTATGAAGTACAGGCAAGTACCGAGTGTTAAATGGATCCTGTGCAATTCTGATTTCAGACAAATACCAGAGCATTCTACTATCTTTTTTGATACGTGAGAAAAAATATGATAGTGGTGAAATAGAAAGCAGTGTTGTCTGAGCCAGGATTTGATTCCTGAAATTCTGCTTTAGGGGGTCTGTGGGTGAACTCCAAGAGGTGAAACAAATTCCAGTTTGATCCCGGAAAGAACAACTGGGGAGAGGAGGGAAAGAGCAAACTGTTAAGTAAGAGCTGGGAGGCAAGCCAGTCTCCAAAAATAAACACTGAAGATCAATTCCAGGTATTTCCTGGCATTGTCATCCTACTTCATCAAGCAGTTGGACTGTAACAAGTGGTTTCACAGTTAGCAGACTGACAGGTTTAGGGTCGGGTTTTTTTTGTTTCTGTTTTTTTTTTTTTTTTAGAGAAACAGAACTGTCTGATAGATTGTTCGCAGTATTGTTTCTTATGCAGAACTGGGTGGGATGTTGGTGATTAAATACCCCTGGGACGGATAAAGCAGAGCTTGTTATTGTAAGAGGGAAGTAACAGCAGAGCCGGCTTTGTTTTGGGGGAGTGAAAAATCTGAGTTATTTTTTCCCCAGTTATGCACCTTACTAGGTCTGTAGGGACTTGGAATAGCTTTACAGACATTGTTTGTGAGTGAAGGCTTCACCTTTGAAAATCTTGGAGGTGACTCTGAATGTGTTTCTTCTTGTAAAGATACTCCGAAAAGCCAGTCCAGGAGTTTAATGTACCGAAAGCCAATGCGTGGATTGTAAGGAAATTGAAGCGTATCCTGTTCCAAGGACTTGCGCTGGCGGTCACACGCCAGCTCCTTGCTGGAGTTTCGTCCTGGACAGTGACTCCGGGAGGTGTGACTCTGCAAACCAAACAGAAACATGCCTCAGTGGGCTGGGGTTCGCCTGGGCGGCCAGATTGCGGCTTACCTCACCTGTTTGGCCGTCGCCTTGCCGCGGCTGCCTGGCCCAGGAGGGGATGGTGCGGCAGCTCTGCTTACACAACACGCATCTTCTGTTGCTTGACTGAACTTGTCTGTAAGTAACTTTGTGTTAGTAATATTGCTGCCTTTCAGCAAGGGAGATGCATGGGGCTCACAGGCATTCGTCCTGTTTTGTGTCTCTGTAAGAAATCCTGATTCCCAGAGAAAGCAGGCTGGACAGCTCTGTGATTCAGGGATTGATGAGGAGACTCTGTCATCCTGCATGTGCAGAAGGGGAATGCGTGAAATGAGTAAGGCATCCTTTAGTCTGGGCTATTTCTAATTTGGATTCCTTGGCTTTGCAACTGCGACTGTATTTTTATTTAAATTTTCTTTAGTGAGAACAATTTATTCTAGCAGGTTACTGCGTAGCACCAAGTTCTTGGGCTGCCTGTGTGTGGTTTGGCTGTTTGGCCCTCACAGGCAACAGGAATTGTGAGAATAACAGTGTTTGGCCTGGTTTTCGCTGCACACAAAAAGTTGTTCTGCATGCTTGAAACTACGCTATAAATCAGAGATTTGGGTTTGTGTGGTGTTTTTTTTCCTAAAGCAACTAATTCTTTGAAAGCAAGGAGAAAGACATTTTACATTTTACTTGTCTTAAGCAGTAAACAGAAGTGCTTTACTTTGCAGAGCAGTGCGGAGGCTCTGCTGAGTTGCCTGAGTGAAGCGCTGGTTTTCCCCTTTAGTGGAGGATCCCGCACAGTCTGTGTGGGAGGCAACACCATTGGAAGGCCCTTGTCATGGGTGCAAGACCAGCACAGACCTGCAAATGTGCAGGCTGCACTCGTGGAAAGGCTGCTTTGCCCACAAACCTTGAAGTGCATGGGACAGAAGGTGGAAAAAAACCAACAAGACCCTGACTAGCATTTTAGGGGCAATTTTCAGCAGAAATTATGTGGAGCTATCATATGGAATTTTACGGGCATGAAAAACTTGCTCATCGGAGAGGGAGCCTCTCCAGGTCAGAGCAGAGGTGTGCTGGGGAAGAGCGGTAGTTTGCATTGCTGTAGCCTCAATTGGACATGCTTGAGAGAGCAGCTGATGAATTCACAGCTGCCAGGCTAGGACCTATCACTTAAATTGTAATTTGCCCTTCAAATTTTGGCAAGCTTCGTTTACCATTTGCTTGACAAATCTCTCTTTTGTGTTGTCCTTCTGCCTGTGTAAAACAGCAAGCGCTGCCGGAGAGAGCTACTCGCAGTAGATTCCTTTTCTCCGCTATATTTAGTGATCAAAACAAGTTCATGATCTTTACAGGAATACTGCCAAAGCAGATAGGTTTAGCATGAGACATGCCCTTTCTCTTTCAGCTCCCAAATACACATTACATTTCACTTTCCTCTCCTTTCTTGACACTATCAATGGCTCTGTCTGCGGAGGGCTGTTGTGCAAACATTGCACTGCCACTTCCAGTGATTTTTGCTCTGTAAGAACAAGTCCCCGCTATCCCTACCTTTCCCTTTTCTTAATTTCCTGAAGCAGGAAGATCTTTCTGAATAAGAACAGCTTTATAATTTAATTGAGAAACTCCAGGCCTTTTATTGCTTGGGCGAGCTTCGCTCAACAGAATAATCTGTTTATTAGCTATCTGCCTGTTTCCTTTATTTGGGGAAGAAGGGAATTAGGAAGGCAGTGGAAAAAAAACCTGTTTGTATCCTTCAAAGGCAGACCATTACTAGGAGCCTGATTCTCATTAATATCATGTCATTAATACAAAGCAGGTGTAGTTATTATATACTGCTATTTTAAATACCTTTTACATCATGTAAAGTGGCTCCAGTGTTAATGGCTGTGAGTCTCTATTAAAACACTAACCAAAAAATTTCAGTTACAAGCTGGGGGAAAGGAAGAAATGTTTGTTTAAAAAAAAAAAACAACAAAAAAAACCCCCACAAAACTTCTTGCAATACCTCTCGCTTGGTTAAAGCAGGCAGCGCTGTCCGGTTGGTTCTGATCAGGCAGTCCCCTGAGAGAGTTAAGCTTACTCTGATTGCAGGCGGTTCCCTCCCCCCTCCCTGCCCTTCTCGACTGCAAAATCTGACTCTGGGCCAGGAAGCGCTGAGGAAGGGGTATGATGAGCTGTGCGCAGCCCTTCGCTTTTGTGATGGGAACTGTGCGCCTAAGGGTCAGAGGTCCGTCTGTGCTCCGCCGCGCCGGGACTGCTGTGGCCACGCTGCACCCTTTCCCCTTGCCGAAAGGAGGCCAGGCAGAGCGTGGCTACTCAGTGCTGTGCCTGGCTACCAGCCTCGCCTGAGCCCAAGTAGCTGGGGCAAGGGGGTCAGAAAGGGGCGCCTGTCCTGTGAAAATGGAGAAGGGCTTGTAGGAGTGAAACGACGGCTGTTGCCATCTTGTTGCACGCTTTCCTAGTTAACCAAGTGCGTAGGGAGAGGTCGTGTTTATCCCAGATGCAGCACGGATCTCGAACCAGCTTGTGTTTCTCATGTTGTTTTTACGACAACCCTTCCCCGCAGCCCCGTTATCTGTGGGAAGCGGCCTTGGGGCTGCGGCATGGCTGGCACGCCGGGCGGCAGGGAAGCGTGCAAACAACCTCTGCTTTGGAAAAACTTTTCCATTCTGGCCTTGCAGCAGCACATCATACACACTACACGGTTTTTTGCATGTGATTGGAGGCTTCCGGGCATTGCACAGGTAGATTTGGGCTGGGATGTGCTTATGGGCTGTGTGTTTTGGAGACTGAATTGTTGCACAAACCCTTGACTTTGATGGAGCCATGAAGTCACCATAGTATTTTTGGCTCCCCTGCACAGCAGTGTGCCCTGCAGTGACGGAGGGGCATGGCATCAGCCTTCTGAGCCTCCAGGAATTCATCGCTCTCCCTTTTTACATTAACAACTGTGATTTTGAGTTCCGAGCAGTTCTTGTTTTTATTAATGATGTGGGAAAACTTGGAAACCAGTCGAAAACTGAATGTTTTCTCCAACTTTAGTAAGTATGCTTTGGCACTACATTTCCACTTGGGAATAGACAAATGTGAGATAGACTCTTATTCTGAGGGCAAACAGATGCATCGTGCACCTTCACGGGTCAGCTTTTGTGAATGTGCGAACAAGGCGTAGCTCTGTTAATAAAAGCATTTGTGTGTGTGTTAACAACAGCGTGGAGTAACTGCAGTTTTCAAACTGTGTGATTGTACCAGGATGACTGATCTATTACCACTCCCCTGAAACAAGAAAAGGTCAAGAAAGACACTTTCCTAACCACGTTTTTAAATTGATTAATGCAATGAGAAGATCCATTGTGCTTCTGAAACAGGAAGTACTACTGATGTGTAAATCAAAGACAAAGCAGCAACATTTGCTGGCCTTAAAAAGTTGTGTGGCTTTTGTATACTCATATGCTTGTTCTGGCACGTTTTCAAAAATTATAAATAGATCGCTGGGAAGTCCCTGGATAACAAAAACGTACTCCTGCTTGTTGTCATAAATAAACTAACAAGAGATGTCTTGGTCTTGCAGCTCTTGTTCTTTGGAGGAGTCCTTACTTGTGCATATAGTTTCAGCGTGTCAGTTCATATGAGGCAAGACTATTTCTGTGGCAATGGGGTGTAGCTTTGTGTCCATCTCTCGTCTATCTAACGCTCTCCGGGCTTGGTTCTTTCTGAGCAGAATTGTTCAGCCTTTTCCAACCTTTTCCCTTTTCATTCCTTCATCTCCGTCTGCTGATAGCTTAGGAAGACTCATGGCCAGACTTGTTTCAGCATTATCCCAGGAAGTGCAGAGTCCCTCTAATGCCACATGCTCTAATACCACTTCTGAAAGGACTGGCTGATACCCATCTGACTGCGGTAGGCTGTTATGTAGGTTCAGAAGCCTATGGCCTCTTTTCCCTATCACTTTCAAAGTGAAGAAAACCTAATGGAAGCCCTTTTCTTCCTCTGGGAAAGCACAGAGGATGTGCCATTACTGCTTGCTGGATGATGACAAATATTTTTTTCTGCAAGACAGGGAGAAGTTGTCAGCTCCTCAAGTGAGGGAAGTCAGAGTAGATCTGTCAATGGTGCTGTCCTGATTTTTGCTACCTGAGGCTCTGAAGGGAAGGGGATCAGTATGTTTGCTGTGCAATCCTATCCCATTGCTGTGTGGGCCTGTATACAATCTGAGATTGCCCACAAGAGCAATGTTGGCAAGCATTTCAAATGTGGAAGGGATGAACTTCGGTCTGGAGTAAGACCTTAAGAAAAGAGGGTGTTTTGGTGTAAAGATCTTGGAAAATGCATGCTTTAAACAGACCTTCCTGCCCACCTCCATCACTGGGTGAAAAAATGGTGAAACCATTGTAAATGAAGTATTGGGGAGAAAATGTGGCCATTAAACTTCAGTGCTGTGTGAACTTCTCTGACTTAACAGAGGCAGGAGTATATCGGAAGTGAGGGGAAGAGGAAGTGTTGTAAAAAAGCAAAAATCCAAACCATGTAAAAGATTTTCTGTGATAATTCTTTAGGTCATATTATCATGATCTGGATCCCAACAATTTGCCCTTAAGGAGACTGTGACAGACTTACAAAAAAAGTTTACCAAAAGAAGGCAGCTCAGTAGCACTTTGCAAGGCTCAGGACTTGCACTTCTGAATGTTACTGCTTCTTTCTGAATGTAAAATAAACTGAGACCTTTGTTAATAACCAAAAAGGAAAGGGTTCTTCAGTCGGTCTGCATTGTGGAGCTCTATTTCATTTGGATTAGTTTGCCAAAGATAAAAATCTGCCGTTTCTGTTTGTGATGTTGGCTCGACTGAACACATGAGTAATAATAATCTGTTGCTAGGAACAGACTTCAGTTTACATGTAGAGGTCTCTATGGAGGGAAAGTCTTTTGAGTCCCTGAGTGGGTTGTAAATAATCAGTGGCACTTCAAACGAGGAGAAGTAAAAACAAGCGGTTGGAGATGCCGTGCAAAGATGTCTGTAATTCCTATTGCAACACCAGTGGAAAGCATGTAGCCAGCATAACTGTGAAAATACGGGGCACGGGACTACAAAGGCAAAGCCAATGAAGCAGCGATTTACTAATGGTGGGTTGTAGTATTCATCTACCTCTAGCTGCGCTTGTTTGCAAGGTATCTGCTGCTTTCAGCTTTAAGGAGTGCACATTAAGCTAATTTCACGCTATCTGATTTTTCAAGATTGGCTCATCAGGAGGGGTCTGAGGGTACATCTGTGTGTCGGCTGTGGCAGCGCAGGGATGCAGGAGTTAGCTGTCAACCTGGAGACTGCAAACATTCTTACCTGGCACAGTATGGAAATCACACCAACTAGTTTACCTTGCTTCCTAATTCTGTAGGAGGAACCTTAAATAATTAATGAAATACACGTTGTATATTTTAACTGTAGTTACATATGGTGTTTTGAAAATGGCAGCGGTTTCAGTGTAGAGGAGCATACTGTATAGCTGCTATTTTTTTTCATACGTTGAAATCTTAGCGTGCTCGGTACTTGGAACAGCTGAGGGACGAGGTTTGCAATGACCCTGATCCAAACTGTGATGTTAAGGCTATGAAATCCTTGCTAATGAATCCTCCAAATCCATCTGAAATGTTTTTTCCCCCCTTTCTTCTGAGACAAGAATGTCCTTATAAAGGCCCTGCTTAAGAAGAGCATCTCTTAGGTCTCATTGGGACTTAAGCCTCACTGAGACACGGTGTTTAAATCAGTGTTGTGTATTCTCACTATAAAATCTCCAGAATGTAGAGCTGGGATATGATTATTTTTTGGTTAGTTCCTCAATATTTCTAGTCCGCTATCTGCTCTTAGGTTTCTCTCTGTCAGTGTGCCTATTACTACCTGTTAATACCCAGTATATTTTTTAATCTGCTGGCTAATTTCAGCTTAATTAGGGAAAGGAAGAGAGATTCCAAGGAAGTTAAATTGAAATTACATTATATGACTGTACTGCTCTAACTTCCAGCTATGTTTTAGGTGCCCATTGTGAGAACAGCTGGAGAGGTAAGGGAAGAAGTACTCTACCTGATACCCACTAGAGGAAAGCCTGGGTTTGAGTATTATGAGTGTCCTTATCACGGGAAAAGCTTTTGTTGATGGTTGAACCATTTGAGCTGCAGGTTGAGCCCAGGTGGTCAAGAAATTACTCCTTTGGAGAACACCAGTGGGAAGCTTTTTCTCTCGAGAAGGACATCTTTCTTGTGTAACTTCTCCCATGCTGAAGAAAAGGAGCTTGCACAACAGCTCATTTGAAAGCATTTGATTTCTTTTCAACACTATGGGTATATATTTCATAGTTGTCCAGCATTTCATGGAGATGAAGGATTTGGCTTAGCTCTGTAGGTTTGTTGGGTTGTTACGAAACAATCAAATACGGAGCAGAAAAGGTCATTGCTCCTAATGCCTATGTAAAGCATTGCTAAGCAATCTTACCAATAGCTTGATGGACTTAGACTCTTCAGAGGTTGATATGACATAGTTACACTTAATATGCTTTATTTGAATGAAATTCGTGGGGGTGGGGGGGTGGAGGGAGCAAAGGGACTGGCATATTATCCGTGTATAATCCCTTCTCAGACAATCTGTACCTTTTAAAGAATACTAATCCTTGCGGGTATGTCCTCCAAAAGAGTGTGTGTGTGTGTCTCCCTTTCAAAGCAGCTGTGGACTCCTCTTTTGGGGGACGGCAGGAATAAGGGCATGGCAAAGCATATGTGCTGTGTTGGACAGCGAACAGAGAGTTTCAGGGGCGTGAAAGCTTTAGCATAAACTTGTCTTGTATTAGCTGTGTGTCTTTATAACCTGTATTGTGGATTTGTTGAGTGGATTTCCGCATTAAAAAAAAAAAATTAAAAAATCCTATCCTTTTAGGAAGGAGGCCTTAATTTGACCTTAAAATAAAATAGGAACATATGCTGCTTTCCACTTATATGTTCTATGATCATGTGCCATAATTTAATTAATTAATAAATTAAGTAACTTAAAGTTATGTTAAGCATTAAAGCATTAATTACCTTCTGCTTTAAAATCCTGAAAGTTTTATTAACTTCAACTACTTTCATGCTTAGAGGTCTGAACTGAGACTGGGGTCCCATCACATGAAGGAGACACTGTAGTGTGTGGTTGCTGTAGCTGGCATAGGATGGGGACAGAGGAGGAACAGTCGCAGAAAGGTTGAAAATGCATTTGGTTTTGTTCATGAAACTTCCATTAATGCTGTTTGTGGCTCTTGCATATTTTCCTGTTATCACAGAGGAATTTTAATGCCAAGCCCTCTTCCCTTTCTCTGGATTGTGCTCCCAATGACTTTAGCGTCGTGGGTGCTAGGTGAACATGACTTGGCTCTTCCTTTACATGGGCACCCAATTTGAGTTATACCCTTAGGTCCAAATTCAGGCAGGTTCATTGATTTCACTTGTAAATACTGGACAACATTGAATCCACTACTTCTTAAATATCTCTGAAAGCCACTGGAAAATTCAAGGTGGAGGGAGTGCAGCTGACTATCCCTGTGTCTTGGGAGCAAAAAGCAACAGGTCTTTTTATGTGGTTTGGATCTTGCTTACATATTCCCCATTTGGGTGTTGCTGCTAACTTAGTAGCCTTCAAGGTGGCAACCACAAAATCAAATTCAGGACATACAGTGATACCTAAAATATATTAAGGCTGCCTGACATTCTGCATTTTTAGACTTCAGTGTTGTATTGCTTGATCTTGAGAGAAAAAGGAAGGAGTTTCCCAGGAAAGATTGCATCACCTTGGGCAACACTGCTGGGAGAACTGGATTCCCACTCAGCCCCTGCCCTCACTTAATTCCTGCAAGATGCTAGTCCTGGCTCTTGCATCCCAATTTTTATCAGTGGCAGCTAACTGTAGTTATTTTTTGGTTGTCTGACTTGAGACTCACACTTCTAGCTCAGGAACAGAGGACTCTCAGAGCTCTCTGGGGTTGGAGGTCCAAGTTTCCTTTAATAAAGGCAACCACTTTATGTAGTCTGTTTCTGAACAATTCCGATCTTAAAACCACATAAAGCCTTTGTGCCAGTTGTCTGTATTGGGCAGCCTTGTTAGAACCCACAATTTGGAAATCTTCTGATTTCCATCTTAACCTCAAGGCATGGCTTGCTTGTATCATCTTGTTCTTGTGCCTGCCGAAGATCAAATACTCCTTTCCTCCTCTTCTTGCTAGGCTAAGCTAGGCAAACTCTTGTAAAATATTTTTTCCTTTCCTCTGATTATCTAGATAGGTCTCATCTGTACCTGCCCCAGCAAGAACTCCCCTTTCTTGACTCTGGTACCTTGAGTTTTAATTGTAAGTTGTGGGTGACTTGCAGAAATGCCGCATGCTCACTGCGGCATTTCAAATCGGTGCTTTGGCCGTATGAACTCATATCTACTTCTCTGGAAAACCAGAGTCAGGTTAGCAACCTTTTCCCCCCATTTATTCTCTCTGTGCCTTTGCTCAGCATCAGTAAAATGGTGTCCCATGCAGGAGGTTTGGACTAGATGGTCTTTAAATGTTCCTCCCAACCCAAACTGTTCCATGATGCTAAATGTGGGCAATAACCCCTGATCTCATGTACATCCTGTAAATGTGAATTGATTGATGTTTGTGAAGCACTCAGATGCTGGTGTGATGAGTGCCATGGAAAATCTTGTAAGGAACTTAATTATCCCACCATCAGAGAAGCTCCTGGATAAAGCACAAGGACACACATTGTTCAGGGTGGGGAAAACAAAATATTGATTAGCTCCTCATTAAACACGTCTTGTTCTTTCTGTGCAGGGATTGATTAAAAAAAAATATATAGTGGAGTAAACAAAGGCTGCCTCGTGATTCATATGCACAAGGGCCTATTCACACCCTTTATTTTGACATATACTCGGTAGATGAGTTATTAATATGTAGTGTGTAGATCCTGGTACTTCTGATGAAAAGGTTACAGTTAGGCAAAAAGATTGCTTAAGGGGAGCCATTATTTAATTTTCAGCTTTATTTCTTTTTGAATTTAACTTGGAAGTTCCTGATAAAAATGAGTCTGTTTCTTAGTATCCAGTTTTCCCCACAGTAGAAAATTGAACTGCAGTAACAGAAAGTGTTACACTTCTAAGAAAGACATAGCATGTTGTTCACTAAAATTGCATTAGAGATAGGGGAGGTATCTTAAGGAGAGGAAAATGGAGGAGTTGGAAAAGAAACTCCTTCATGGGGGTTGAGGAGTAACAAAGTACCAGACAGGAACAGCAGCTGTGATTATTCTCATCTGATAACCACTGCTTTTTCATTTTGCCTTAATCTTTGCAGTTTCTGCCTAAATTGTTTCCATTCTGCAACAATTACCCAGACAGGAAGAGATATCTGAAAAATACAAAGATTTAAAAAAAACCTTTATGATTTGGCAGCAACAAATCTGCAGAAGGCACTGTAAGCTTTTGTCACCCTGTATTTCTCAAAGAAAGGAACTATGGTAGGATTTTGCTAATCCTGGTACTTCTGTTTTCATGGCAAGAAACACTGGGATCCGTGGTTTGTGTTGTGGAGTATTGCTGGCCACCCTTGGAAAAGAGTCAAGGGACCAAAATGTGGATTCACACAGCGGGAACAGTTGCTTTGTTCTATACGAGCTAAGGAGACAGCCTACCAAGGGAAGGAGACCCAAAAAACCCTCTGCGTGTCTCAGTGCCGCACACCTGAGCATCTTTGATATCATCAATTTTAATGTAAAACTGTACTGATGTTCTTTTTTTTTTTTTTTTTAAATATCTATTACAGTTTGGAAACTGATTAAAGACTCTCCATAGGATTTAATATGGCATCAAAGCAGTCATCTCCCTCGACAGAGGAGCAGGCTTCCTCCGAAATAGATGATCTCTATCTAATGCTGCAAGGTAGGTTACTGAAGTTTTCTGTGCCTTTTTAATATACATTTTTGGCAAAAATTTGTGACTCTGCACAAGTTGAAGGGAATCTGAGAAACCTGTTAAAAGTAGCGTTATGATCGGTGTAGTTAGTCCGTGTCTGTGCTTCTTTGCAGATGTTTCTGTTTTTCATGAGAGACATTTCAGCAGTGAAATGAAAGATAACAGCTCTTGTAGTACTTTCTCATGGTATTTTCAGATCGGTTGCCTTTTTTGGTACAGATGTGCTCACTGGTTCTTATGCTTGTTTACTTGGAATACATGTTACTGTAAACTGTTTTCAAGAGAATCGCCAGCATGAAAACAGTTATGCCATTTCATTAGTTCCCTTGTTTTCAATTTGCTGGCAATTAGTTGGTTGCATTAAGCTGTCTTAGTGAGGCTATTAACTACAGTGCTTTTTATTTTATGTGTTGTTCTGTTCTTACTGCTATATCCCCTGCACATGTGGAAAGATAGCTCGTGGCCAAAACAAGTAGAAAATTTTTGTGGCTTCTAAACAAATTTCTTAAAGGTCAGAGTCTTTCGTCCTTACAATGAGTTATAACTTGTTAAGCAAGCATTCACGGGCTGATTTTCAATTGTTCCAATTTAATGGCAGCTATCTGAACAGTTACAGGATGAGTGCATCATAGCTGGCCTCTCGGATAAGCTTTCTGAGTTTCCCTTAATCATGTGTTGAATTTTCTTCTGTAAGAATTTCCTGTTAAGATTGATTTTCCTCTGAACATACTCATGAAAACATTCATGGCAGCTATCAAGGAGGCTGGTCCAGGCAGCAGGACTGGCACTGCTGGAAAGCCTGTCTTTGACGTGTTTAGAGCCTGGTTATTCTAGGGCGGATGGGCTAAGTCATGTTTCCACAGAGCTGTTTGCTTTTAGCTCACTTGCAGTGAAATTACTACAGTGCTTAGTTGAGAGAAATGTTTAAAACTGTGCAAAAGAATATTCTGCCAAGTCACTTTTATGAGCCACGTTTGCACTGATATTGTTGAAGCCATGCGTTTTGGTGAGTGAGCAGCCAGAGACTTTGATTACTTCCAATCTTCAGGTTGACTTGGAGAAGTTTTAGCGAAATCCCAGGTTCAAGGAATGGCTCCTTGTAAGTATTAGAAGAGCAGTTTAATTTTTGGGCGACTAAAGATGGATGTATAACTGGTTATGATCTGCTTTTCAAATTCTTAAGGTATAGCTGCAAAGAGTACGTCCAGTGTTGTATAATACACGGCGTAACAGGAGATATGTGTAAATAGTTGGCACAGAAGGAAAAAGCAGGAGTGAGATCTAGCCTGTATTGTTCATATTTTATTCTACGTTTAAATTCTTTGTCATCCAATCTTCTATTGTTCCTGCAAGACATCCCAGTGATGATAAAGCACTTGTCTAGTCTGGTTAAGTAGGACAAGGTCAACTTAATGTGCCATTTCATTTGGTAATTGTGCGTTATATGCCTAAAAAAATGTAACAAAATGGTTAGCTTTTTTTTCTTCGCTACCATGTGTAAAACCAAACACTCATTTTAGGTATATTTGTCTATGATTTAAGTCACAATCTTCTGTGAGGAGGACAGCACTTTTGGGAACAAAAGGAAGGAAATGGGAAGAAGAACCTCCTTAGAATAATTAGTAAAGGCGTTACTACTTAGTAGCTCTAATTATTATACAAATCCTATTAAATTAGTGCCAGTGGCTTAATGCTGTAAAAACCTGCTTTAGTGGGCTTTCTGTAGTGGGTTTTTAGGTAGAAGTGTTCAAGGATGAATATCCACTTTCCTTACCAGTGTTCAGCCTAAAAGATGCAGTAAAGAAAGTTAATGGAAAATAGATAAAAATGTAACTTTGTTCTCAGTGAGTCTTTCTTTTCAAGTAAATTTTAAGGGGATTTAATGAAGCTTGAAAAACTTGAAGAAAATAAGTAAAGAAATGAAAGCAACATGTTTGCATGATGTCAGGACTTGGGCTCCTTTTTTTCTCTTCTTTTTTCCTTCCCTCTGTCCTAGATGTTATGATAAAATCAAATCACAATAAGATCAAGATTATCTGTGCCCTATCCTCCAGCACCTCTCTGCTTTCTCCCACTTTTCTCATGCAGCACAACTTACAGCAGGTGCAAAGCTGTTTTGTGTCGTTGCACAGCCACCTAAAAGTGCAGGTGAAAAGCCTGGAGCTGGACCTTTTATCGATATATCCTGTGGGGAAACATTTAAGGGAAGGGTTTCTCCTGCCAGGCAGGCTGCAAACATTTTGCTGAATGGAGGATGCTTGCCAGGGAGATGCTCTCTTGTGGCGTGTGGGCCATCTTTGAAACCTGAAGTCACTTTTGCTGCAGCTACGGGGGAGCAGGCGAGAGCGCAGGGCTTGGCTGGCAATCAGCATGGCAGGAGTAACGCGGGAGCCCTGTCTTATATCTCCTCCTCCCACTTCCCTGCCAGCGCTGCAGGACCGGCTGGCCCCCGTAGAGGGGTCCAGCCTGGCGCTTGGCCTTCTGTAAATGGAAGAGGCACAGCTGGGATCCAAAATTGTTTTCAGCTACCTGAAGTGAGGTGGTGTGTCCCCTCCTTTGGTGGGAGAAGGGCTTCATGGCAATGTTTTGAGAACAGTTGGAGATATGACTGCTCTCTGCTGACGAGCCTGCGTGCGGGATTGCAGCAAGGGGAGTGTGCAGCCGCTTGCGGATGGGTGGCTACAGCAGAAACAGAACAGCGTTTGTGGTGCTCTGAGGCAGGAATATTTTTTTGCTTTTGGGGTGTAAATCTGTTTACCTGTGGTAGGATCCAACCTCCACTTCCCTTTCCATGCACAAATCCTTCCACTTTCTTCTCTAGGACAGGAAACAGACCCTCTGCATGGCACTTGCCACCAAGCCTGTGCAGAACTCTCTTTTCCCTTTTCTTTGCATGCTTGCTGAGCTAATTCAGATACAAGAGAGTGTGTTTTAGCTCTTGGAGTTTGGGGCATGTACTTACTCTTTCACTGTTTAATTAACTGCAGGGGTCCTAATTTTTGGCTCTGCTTATTAATCTGTGTGCATGTAACTGCTTATTACTGTAACCCAAAAGCTGATCACATCAGAACGTGACTGCTAAAACTGTTTTTGAAGGGTGTTTAATGATATAAATGAAATATGCTATTTTCATGCAGTTATGTCTAATCCTTTATGAATGATTTCTTTTCAAGTGAAATTGAAAATATGGTGATATGTACAGATGGATTTTTGTTGTGCAGCATGTAGTAGATTGCACTCATCTCCGCGTAAAGGAGGATACATCTCTGAGACCTGCTTAATTTATCCAGAGGTCAGGTAGACTACTAATTCTTCCCCGACATTTTTTTTTTTTGTTCTAGCTGTATGCCTCATCTAAATGTTACTACAGCTACACTTTTTTTTTTCTTTAACCAGAATGATCTAAAACACTCTTAAATGTTTATTATGATTTTTCAAGGGTGACTTTTACAAATTGAAAAGCTCCCATAGGAGCTGCACAGAAATTTATGCCCTGTTCGTGCTGCCTGGGTGAGGACCTGGTCTGCAGTTCCCCTGGCTGCGCGGCTTCGTGGCGTGTGACGGCGCTGATGGTGATGGGGAGGCAACCAACACATGACACTGCATAAATAAATCAGTCGTGGGTATTTTGTCTGTTTCACACAACTAAGGAAAAAAATAGATTGTATAGTTGTATAAATGTGTCCCCTGCTAGAAAAATTCCAATTTGTTAAAGGCATATCCAGGTGCACAAATGGTTAAAAGCCAACATTAAAATGCCTAAGGAGTGGATGGCTTCTGAGGCACCTCTGTAGGGCACTGAAGGCCACTTATAGTCAAATCCCAGCTTCACTGTGGATTTTCTTTAAAATGCAAGAAAACCCACTTAAGCCCTTATCATTAAAAATATGTTGATATCTAAATGATGTGACTTAGTACCTTTAGAACTTTAACCTGCACCCTCGGTCTATGCCCCCAAGTACTGCAGTGCCTCACGTCATGGGCTGTTGTGGCAGTAAAGGCAGTGGTGTTTCAGAGCTCCAGGATCCTGGCAATGAGAAGAGCAAAAGTGTTTAGGAATGCCAGGAGGGCAGAACTTGGTGTGAACACGCTTCCTGAGTTAGCAGCACTTCTGATAAATTGAATAATTTGCTTTCAAAAGGAAAAGGAGGTTGAAGGGAATAATGTAGAAAGGAAAAGTTCCCACTTGCTGCACAGACATGGTAGTAGTTAATTAGTTAGTATTTATATGCTATTTGGGTTTGAAAAGACCCATTCCTGTAGAAATGTTTTCCTTACCTTCATTGGGCTTTGGATAAACTTCCTAATCATAACAACAAATACTGTGTTTGTTTTTAATTGCTTAACACCATGTTGGTGGACATAAATGCTGGAAATAACTCCTTTTCCCAGCTTTCCTGTCGGCAGAAAATGAAACTCTTGTTACTGGGGAGAAGGGACTATATAAAGGGCTCAGGGGTGAATTGCTCACCCTCTCCCTGGGTCAGCAAGTACTTAGCAGTTCCTCTGATCATTCCTATAATTTACAGCTTGTACCTGCTTGGTGTTTTAGTTCATGTCAGCAGTGCTGTCTTGAAGGGGCTCTCCCAGTCATCCCTGCTGACTATGCTTTGGTTCATTCCCGAGCTGCTGGGGAAATGGTTATTTTGAATGAAGCTGAAATAAATGCTCTAAGAAGGTACCATGGCTGGCTGTGGGCATTCAGGCTAGGGCTAGTCAAACACAACCTTTCTTCCCTACATACGTGGTGGGTACAGCATGTCCTGAACACCAGCTCTTTTGATCTGCTCATCTGTTCCTCTAGAGCTGCAATGCTTGCTACTGTAGACATATCCTCAGCTGACCTGAATGGTGGAAGGAAGATATAAAAATATCATACACAGGAGGGAATTCTTTCTGGTGAAAGAGAGATGGGAAGATGACAGGCAGTCTCGCGCTCATTGATTTTTAAATAATTGTTTAAATTTTTTTTTTTTTAAGAAAAAAGCCACACAGTTGTAAATGGGTCACTGGCAGTGATGCACTGGTCCTTGTGGTAGAAGAAAACCTCTTTGCTCTTTGGTGATGCTGTTTGAGTGTGGACAGGCAGGGTACATCTGCTCTGCCGTGGTTTGCTTCTCCCAGCTCCCTGCTGAGGGAGGAGATGGTGTTTTCCTGCGAGCTGCTGCCTCTGACCTCAGGAAGGGAGGCACGAAAGGCAGCAGAAGAGAGGACATTAATTTCAAGTCTGGCTTTTCTGTATCGCTGTAAAGGAAGGCTGAGAGTAAAACCATGGCTGGCGGCGCTCCTGCCCTCCCCTCTGCTTCCTCCTGGGAGGGTTTAGCACCACTGTGGTCCCTGCCATGTCCCCATGCTCCAGCCCTTAATGATTATTCTGGTTTGTAGCACTTGTGGATCGCTCATTACTGGATAAAACAGTCATTGTCCAGCAGTGTGTATTGATTTTCAGCTAGCCTACGTGACATGCTGCTTCTACGCGTTATTCCTCCCTAAAGAGTTCTTCTGAAGATTAGCTTTAAATCACAGGGTGAAATGTGATAGATTTGGGGTGTTTTCAGATTAGCAGGTTCTTATTTTGTTCTCTCAGATCCACTTTTTGGCTCGGTGAGTTTTGGCCCAAAGTAAAGACCATGATCAGGTTTTTTCTGATAACGTTTTTTATTCTGGGTCAGTGACATTTTGAAAACTAGGGCAAGAGAAAACCAAGGTCGCTTAGAGTCCTATAAAAACGCCTAACAAAGAATCCATTCATCCTCATAAAAATCCATATTAATTAACCACGTGGTAGAGATAAGAATTTGAGAGCTTGATTAAATCATTAGCACCTCTGAGCAGTTATGTAGGAGGAGAGCTGGGAGGAAAAACACATTCGGCCTGAAAATTGAAATATGACTGCTTGCCGCTGTGCCCGAAGCACATCTGTACTGAGCTGTATTTTGTGTGGCCTGGGCGGAGGCAGAGTGACCTCTGCACTACAGTCTGGGGAGATGCTGGCAGGCATGGAGTTTTGTTATTGATTCACAACAAAGTTTTTAATATTATTATTTATTTGGGAAGGAAAATAAGCCACATGGCAGCTGCAGCTGCTTGGAAGGCTGCCCAGTGGGATGCACTAGGCAGTGGCTGTAGCTTGGGGAGGGTGTAAGGTCTGCTTAGGTGGGTGCAGTGAAATAACCACCTTATACTTTCACCGGGTGAGATGTTTGGCTGAGAGCTGCCCAGGTGAATCAACACTTGCAGCATCTGGCCCACATTGCATAATGCTTCTGCACATTAATATGGAGAGAGTCAAACAAAACAAGACCAAATCTCCTCATCCTAACCGTCTTTCTGTAACCAACCCCAAAAGCAAGTTTTCCAGATCAGTAGCAGTAGTGTGTGTTTGGCAAGAGCTACGGCTGGAAGAGTCACTGGCGTCGGGCAGAGTAGTTAATATTTGCTTTCCGTCCCTTCTCAAGTGCCAGCAATAGCAGCCTTGCCTGCCTGATAAAATTGAGCACAGCTACTCAATAATGGCTTGTTAAGTAATTGGAACGGCTCCCTCATGGGTATTCAACCAAAGGGTGTGGCTGGGTCCTGTGCTAACATGAAGCCAGTATCTCCATGCTATTTATGTCCTTGTGAGCCTTGCAATGTTGATTCGTCTGTGTGGTATGTTTGCACTTACTTTCTATTTTCAAACCAAAAAAGAATTTTGAGATTGCATTTTTGTCCCTGTCTTTAAGACTGCCTTTATCTTACTGTTTATCATGATCTCTGTGATATTTAAAAAGAAGCAGAAAAGGGGAAATCAACTGTTTCATGCTCTGACAGGACCATAGTATTGCAGATTAGAGGAGGACTGTTGAAAGACGTGTTAGCTACAGGATAGAAAACAGCTCTCGACACACGTAATGCGTGGATGTTTTTCTCGCCGCTCACCTGCCTGGTGAAGTGGAAGGAGGTCTGTGGGTTGGATGGTGGGCTTAGGAGCAGGAGCCTGTGTTATCCTTAAGCAGCTTGCTCTGCTTGGTGAGCTGATGAAGCCATCTTGGATGATGAAAAGCCACCCAGGACTGGTAATTTGGCAAACACAAACCAGAGTGTAATAAAGTATTGCTGAGTAGTCTTGCACTTGCCTCATGATGTCAAACATGCCTTCACATTTACCTTTTGTGCAAAAGTGTGTTTTCAGAGGCAGAAGAGATCATCCTTTTCCACCCTCTCTGCAAGATTAATTTCTTCTTGCAAGCTGATGGCCTGGTCAGTCTCCTGCTGCCTTTCCCATGCGGCGGGAGAATTGACCCCAGCTGGGAAGTGGGCGGCCCTGGGTCTTTCAAGGAACACTTAGGAATGGATGTAGTTATTCCAGACGTATTGCTCTGTAGGATGATGTGTTCATGTTGCTGTTTGCATCTGCGGAGGTTTTGAGAAAACCTTAATTAGTTGTTCTTTACTGCACCCACTAGAAGTATTCTTGTGGAGGTCCTTGCAGTATCATCTCTGCAAGCAAGAAAATGTCAGCACTAAAATAAGAGTTGAGAAAAACTAATATTAAATTTTATCTTAATATCTGGAAGAACAGACCTTAGGTTTGAGATGGATGCTATGTATATTTCTGAGAAAGAAATAGAACCAGATATTTTTTTCCATTAATCATTGTTTTCTTTTTTTTTCCCCAGTGCAGCGAGAGTTTACACAGAAGAAAACGTTCACTAGCTGGATAAATTCAATACTGGCAAAGGTGAGAAGGGGATTCTTTAGGAAGGACATGCCTTTTGCCTTTTTGATTTGGATGTGCTATATGGAGATTAAGTTTTTTAGGAATAAACAAAATTAATATAAGATTTTAGGTATTGGCTGGAAAAAGTAGCCTCTGGAAAGCATTTGTTTAATAGGTGTCACAGCATTGTGTTGGTAATCGTCCAACGACATTTGTAAGAGATGGTTTGTAAGTAGATGACAGTGTCTTTCTTGCTGATGTAGTAAAACATAATTGTGCTGGATTGTGGCACACTTCTCAGGGTTTTATGAGGTTCTGTATTTGTGATTAGTTTTACTGTGTTTAGGTAAGTATTATTCTATTATGCAATCCAGGAACATGAGTTTAACAGGATGACCTGATTGACTGGTAAGTATTAAGACAAACCACATAGTAGTGTCGGTGCTCTTTAAGCTTTCACAGAGCAGCTCATGCTCCATGTGCTGGGGTTCTGACTCGCTCAGCTAAAAAAAATAATCCTGTTTTGGTCCCTCCTTGAGTAGAAGCTGCTGAGCTCATGGTAGGTTTGGGTTGTCCACAAGTGGGAGAAAAGAGTGAGGGTTTAGTTACTCAGCTCTTCAGTCAAACTTGTACTTGGGATACATTGATTAAGAAGTCAAAATATGAATTAACTGCTTCTCTTAACTTTCCCTTTTTCAAAGCTTTTGGGTTTTTTGCCACATACCTCCTTGAAAAGTATAACTACTTGAAAATGAGGGCTAAAATTACCCCAATAAAACTCAGATGTAGGACAAGAGGAGTAAGAGACAAACATAATAATGGGTTAGAAGAAGCAGGTTATGGCTGATTAGATGCAAGATTTATATTTCAGCTTATTGAAAGAATAAAGGATGGTAAATGCTTTTTTTTACAGAGCAATCTGTGATACTATGTAGTGTGTTGAATTCAAAATGGCAAAAGATTGTGTGACAAGTATTGAAATTTATTTTGCAGCATACACCTCCTTCTGTTATCTCAGACCTGTATACAGACATACAGCAAGGACATTTGCTTTTGGATCTGTTGGAAGTGCTTTCAGGTGAACATCTGGTAAGATAGAGTAATAAAAATATTATAGAATCATAGAATCGTTAAGGTTGGAAAAGACCCTTAAGATCATCGAGTCCAACTGCTAACCTATCACTGCCAAGGCCACCACTAAACCGTATCCTCAAGCACCACGTCTACACTTCTTTTAAATACCTCCAGGGATGGAGACTCCACCACCTCCTCCCTGGGCAGCCTGCACCAATGCTTGACAACCCTTTTGGTGAATCAGTTTTTCCTAATATCCAATCTAAACCTCCCCTGATGCAGCTTGAGGCCATTTCCTCTCGCCCTATCGCTTGTTAGTTGGGAGAGAGACCGACCCCGCCTCGCTACAACCTCCTGTCAGGTCGTTGTAGAGAGCGATAAGGTCTCCCCTCAGCCTCCTCTTCTCCAGGCTAAACAACGCCAGCTCCCTCAGCCGCTCCCCATAAGACTTGTTCTCCAGACCCTTCACTGACTTCGTCCTTTGTCAAATCCAGCAAAGATTTCTTGATATGCTTAATTGTAAGTGTGTGTGTGATCCTTCTGGAGTCATAGAGCTATCTGCAAGTAACTTCTACCACTGACACTGAAACACACTGAAATAAGTTGATCTGAAGTAATTTGTGGATCTTTGCAGGACTTCATTACCAAAATATAAAAGAAAATTAGTTTTTATGACTGAGGATGTAACCTCTTCTTTTTGCTTCACAGCCACGGGAAAAAGGATTTAATACCTTCCAGTGCAGAAGCAACATAGAAAATGCTTTGACATTTTTAAAGAGCAGATCAGTGAGTATTAACTTCAAAATTCACAACTAAAGCCAGTTTAGCTGGTGGAATATTTTCTTTGTTAACAATGATCCTTTTTTTTTCCCCTAGCTTAAGCTCATAAATATTCATGTTGCTGACATTATTGAAGGAAAACCTTCCATTGTGCTTGGCCTCATTTGGACAATTATATTTCATTTTCATGTAAGTATTTCAGCGATGTAAGAGAGTTTTTAGAGGGAAAAGGACAATGTGTTGACTTACGTGATTGCCAAATGAGATGAATTAGTACAAAGCAGAGATTATTTTCTGACATCTGGAAGTGACAGCTCAGGGAGGTGACACACCAGTGCGTCTTGCCTGTGTCTCTGAGCTGCTTCAGGCTGTAATGCCATCACTGTATTGATGAAGAACAGTACCTAGCTGCAAATGGTAGGAGGGAAAGATATTGAGATATTTTTCCAGTAACCAGTTAAAAAATAGGCTAAACTTTGCCTATCTAAGGACTGTAATGATTAAGCTCCAAATAGAGCAAATAGTGCAAAGTGGCTCACGTCCATTTCTCGCAGGGGTAGCCCCCCTCTTCAGTGTTGGCTGTGCTCACAATGTGTAATTCTTGCTATTATTTTTTTCAATACCAGGTGCCTGAAATAACACAAAGGCTGTCGTAGTGATGTTTCGTATACAAGACACTGAGCATGCCTTTTGTTTGACATGAGGTTATGGGGAGGTTTGAAAGCACAGGGCCTTGCTTTAATTGTGCTGTAAGACTGTAAAGGATGATGGAGCCAAACTGTCATCTAGCAAGAGCCCAACAGTGAATTAACATAGGTGCACTGGGGGTGAACTGGTGGCGGGTCTCAGGACCGCAATAAGAAGCAAAATTATTTAACAGTATCGTAGCCCACATTTTTCTTGGTAAAGGTACTTCGGTGCTGAAGAGTCTTGTGCTGCACACAGCCTGTGCATTATCTTTTTACCTAAACCAAGCTTTTCCAAACAAATGTAGATCTCTGAGTTCTATCAAGTAGGTTTCTCTGCACCCTCAGTGAGCAAGTAAACTCTGAGCGTGCCTAATACATGACACTGTTGGCAGCAGAAAACAGCTGCTGTGGGCAGCTTTCACTGGTAGGAGGAGCAGAAAAGCGCATTGAGTGAGAAGGTCCCTTGATGCTATTGCTGGTCCCCACAGTATAATATGGAAGCCTTTGGGTGACTATTTCCTGCCAAAATATCACCTAAAAATGGGAATTCAGCATGGAATAGTTCCAACTGAACAGATAATAAAACCTGATCTGATCTCTGGGGGCAGGGAACTACTATTACAGCTGCAATTGAGTTGTTTCTAATTCTGTGTGGTTTTCTGCCACTGACATCTCGGTAATTTTTCACTGAAGCCTGATTAACTCTCTCATCATCTCTGATAGATCGAAGAACTTGCCAGGACACTTGCTTGTACTTACAATCAGCCTTCACTTGATTGTTCAAGTGCTGTTGACTCCTCTCCAAAGGCAAGCCGATCAGCTAAAAAAAGTGCTAAAATTAAGGAACGGTGGAAGATCTCTGCTACAAAGGCTCTTTTGTTGTGGGCAAAAGAACAATGTTCACTGTAAGTTCCATCTAAGACTTATAAATAGTATGTTACACATTGTATTTACTGCTTTCCTCTAACTGTGGTGATGTTTTCCCGTTTTTTAATATTACTGGTGACAGCTTAGAAGAAAATCCTTTAGATTTCAGATGTTACCAGTACTTACAGCATCAATCAGGCCCTAAATGTTTTGACATGAGCCCTTTAAATAAAATATAATAACACGAAGGTAATCCTATTTATAAAATACCACAATGTAAATTTTGTTGTTTGGCTTTTCTCTTTTAGGGGCTTCTGTGTGATAAGTCTAGTGGAATGTTTACATGATTTGCTAGTTTTAATCCTCATGGCTGGCACTGGTTAACAAAGTTGCAATAATTAATTATTTTTTTTAAATAGAAAACACAGGATTTCTAGGTTTCCCACGTCTTATGTTTTCCTGTCAAAACACTGCATGATCCCCAAGAAGGACCCTAGTCCTAGAGATCCTCGTCCCTAGTTGTAACAAGATGTTTGCTTATGCTTGATAGCTCTGTTGATTTCAGTGGAAGTATTCAAAACGCACAATCTAGAGCTGACACACGTGTTTCTTGCAAGGGGCTGGCTTTACATTTTCCTCAAGGGCTACTGCTTCACTCCAAGATGTTTCAAATATGTTCTATAATAATGTCAGCCCATGCTCTCCAACCCTTTGGTTGCTTTACATCCTACTAATGTTCCACGTTGTTAGTGGGAGATAAAGGCCTTCATCAGCACATCAGACGTTTTCTGCTGGGAGAATGTTTTCAGGCACTGAAGTTTCCCTTTTAGCTGTGTTCTGTCAGGACAAGATTGACTGGCATGTAAAAAACCAGCTCTCCGTCCATTTAATCTTCCTCTTTGATTTGCTTCTTTTTATTTTTCAGCAATACTGCTATCTGTTTTGTAGCATCCTTTCTGAACTGCGATTCCGTTGAATGATTTTGTTATCGGTGAATCCTATAGTTTTTGGTAAAAGCACAAATCTTGTAGGTCTTGGCCCATTGTTTTGTAACTAAATTTGATCACCTGAAACCCCACATCTTTTCCATGCCATAACATAGTATCCAGGCTGTTTCTGGAAAGTTGTCCCAGAATTCACTGTGACTTGCAGAGCTGGGCACCTCACAGCACTCTCCAGGCAACGCTTAATAGGATATTTCAAAGACACTAAGCTGAATAAGAAAAAAGTATTTTTCCTGGAGCACCAGATCACTTTGAAGGACTGGATTTTCTAAAATGTCAGAGGTGATTCCATTACTCAGTGCCTTTACAGACGAATACCTACATGTTCTTCAGTGCTTTGCTTGTTGTTTTCCCATCCCACAGAATGCACAGATTTTGAGCACAAAGGTGATATTCAGAAAGCATATTGGATCAGCAAGGCTTTATCTTCAGAATGCAACATGAGATAAAAACATTGAGTCATTTTGCAAAAATAGTATAAAAATATATAATTGTAGCAACTGGTAATACAGGCTGTATTGTTGTCTGACCCAGCTTCTGCAGAAGTTCAGTGACAAGATTCTCTATGACTCCTTAGATTTGGTTTATACTCCTTTTTACTGAATTTATATTCTATTTCTAAATTTGTACTTAAGGCACCTGAAGAAACAGGCTATAACATTTTGTTTCTAATCGTTTTTGGGATAGACACGGCTCTATTGGTGTGACTGATTTCAAGTCAAGCTGGCGAAGCGGACTGCCTTTTCTAGCCATCATCCAAACCTTACGACCAGGTCTAGTTGATTTGGAGAAGGCAAAAGCTAGAAGCAATAAAGAAAACCTGAAAGAGGCTTTCAGAATTGCAGAACTGGAGCTGAATATTCCACGGCTTCTTGAACCTGAAGGTAAATGATCTGCCTTTTTTTATCTTATCAGGAGTGAGATTATATTAATCTTAGATGTGTTGACTTATAATACAGGAAAAAGTAAGACTGTGCTTAAGTTTGAAATGGAACATTGATCTTTACTGTAATGCTCAAACCTGGGATTCTTTATTTTGATAACACTGTACTTAGGATTTGTAGGATTTTTGAGTTGGCAGCAAATGCAGGAACAATATGCAGAAGAAAGGGTATGAAACTTGCCTGTTCATGGGAGAAATTTTTTCATTAGTTAATCATGTTATATTAAAATATTCTCAAGGAAAAAAATGTTCATTACATATTAATTTCTAACAATGGTATGTTAACTGAGCTGCTGCAAAATAAACATGTTTATGGTAATGTGCTTTAATAACCGCAGTATAGCGTGTAATTATGTGATCAGGCCTAGAAGGCTGTATAATTATGTAAATGGTTTATTGGCTCTTGTAGATGTTGACGTTATGAATCCAGATGAAAAATCAATCATGACTTATGTGGCTCAGTTTTTGCAATACTCCAGGAATTTGCATGAATCTGAAGAAGACATGCAGGTATGTCTTGTGTCTTATCACTGAGGCATTTCTAAATGGATGCCAAGAATATCAGTACTTTCTTTGCCCGGTTTACAGCCTGACTCGGTAACAGTTAGGTAGTAGATCCTCTGATTCAGCTACTGCCAGGGCTGAATTGGCTTGAACCTTCTAATGCTCCTGTGTGGTAGTCAAGACTCAGTGTGAAAGATTTTTGATGATACAGGTGGAATTGCTGTGCAGGTTGTCTTGTTTTTTCATTTAAGACTTACAGAGGACATTTTCAATCCCGGTTGTCTTCATGCGTGCTCTGAAGTCTGTATGTAAATGTTGAGGTAGAGGCAGACAGATTTGCAAATGTGCAGAACCCACCTTTAAATTTAATAGCTTACAGGTAAAATGGACAGAATTTGTCACTCACAGATCATACTGCCTGGAAAACCAAGTTTTCTATTCTCTATATTTCCTATGAGAGTTTATGTATTAATTGGTTAGTCACATATCTCCATACTGCTAATCTCCTTTCAACAGGACTGCAGTCAGGCTCTTATTTTAAGATGCCTTCATATATCCAGCTGCCAGGTTTAAAACTTTGGCCTTGCTCTGTGATAGAGCCTGACTCAAAACTCGTTACAGTCCCCAGGAGTTATTACTTGTTTTTCAATAGCTTGGAACGGGGTTTATCATATACTCAGTGTGTGTTGTTTTATGGCACAATGTAAATTAAAAACAAGGCTTGCAAAATGGAAAAATGAAATTTTCTGCTCTAATTACCAGGAAAAAGTAAGAGAGGCTGTGAGCTGGTTGGCTGCACAGGAGGAGAAGTTAGCAAAGTTGCTTATCGACACAGAGAATGAAACATATTACCGGAAGTCCAAAGTAAGTTGCGTTTCATACTTAACTGCTTGTGCAAAAAGAAATATTAAAAATATTCCCAGAAACATAGCTTTTCATCTTCATTGCCTAAACTGAAGCATTAAATAAACTTTTAAACAGGAGTTGGAAATCTGACAATGAATTTGGTAAATTCCCTCAGATGATTGAGGGGAGGATAGGATACAGATATATGCTGCTTGGTTTCTGAGCAAAGCAAGTTTTTTTGGAGACAGTAGTGTGTTTTAATTAATTGATGTAGTTGAAGACTTGGAGAACATTACAGCACATAGGCCCTTTACAGGGTCACCTTTGCCATTTCTGTGCTAATAATAACAGTGGATTTTCCCCAACTAATGTTGTAGAGGAGTAGTTGAACGTTGGCTGTAGATTGTGCCTAAAGTAAAATTTCCTTTGGTCTATATTGTAGCCAGAGTTTGTGATAAAATGGCCCGTGGGGAACTGTGAGGGGAGGGATTTCCCTTTCTCTTGGTGGGAAGGGAGAACCATGCCCTGACTGCACTGACAGTATATTAAATATGGATTCTGCTAGTGAATGGCACCTGTAATTTCAGACCCAAATATTGCCTGGAGACAGGTATGCCTCTTTCCTGCTACCTTGCCTTTCCATGCATCACACCCTTTGAAGTTAATGGAAGTCATACCATTGTGTTCAAAGGCAATACTTGGCTCCACGAGCTTCCATCTGAAGTCTTCAATGAATTACTCTTCCTTTTTATCCCTAGGAAATGATGTCATTTATGGAAGCATTTAACCAAGGAAAAAAACCCTTTCTGCCTGTATTGTCATCAAAAAGAAGTGAAGCTGAGCTGAGCGAAGGCCAGCAGCAGATGAGGGACGAGTGGGATAAACTGATCTCTCAGGTCAGAGGAATTTCTAGCTCACTTCGTTACCCATGTAAGCGTGTTTGATGAAGAAGCCTAAGTCTACCCCAGGAACTCATACAGGGAAAAGTGGGGAGGTGGTTCTTTATCTGGATTGATAGAAGAGGTGTTGACGCTGAGCCCGAAGTCCAGACAAACTGAGTGGTGTACGTTGCCCAAGAGGAGGCCGAAGGTGACTCTGTATTACCATTCTGTCCCCTGAGCCTCAGCCTTATAGTCGTGAGATGTCTGCAAAAAATGGCCTGCGTCTGATTATATTTGAGGACTCTTCTGATCAAAGTTTTTGGGCTATTTATGCTTAAAAGGTTCTTTTGGGGCATAATTATGGCTCAGATAATGATGCAGCTGGGCAAAGTGTGTTAATATATTCTTTCCTATGGCATGGATGGCGATATAGTGAGATCTGGTTAGTGGGTACTTTGCATTGAGGTTGGCTGTGTTGTCCCCCTCTGCTGCAGGTGGGATGTCTTGGGCCTTGCTGGTAATTGCTCTTTGTGGAAGAGATGTTCCCCTGTCAGCTCCATGACGGAAAGCCATCCAGAGCATCCCTGTTTCCCCTCTATTTTGCAACTAACTTACTATAAATTTTCTTCTTGCTGGGCCTTGAGATGGTCACCAGCCAAGGGTAGTAACAGCCAAATTCTCTGTAGCGTTATTGAGATTACAGTCTGGGGAGCAAATCTGGGTCTCAGATAAACGTAACTGATTTGCAGCTGACTTCGCTGGAGGCTCCTTTTCTGAATGGTGACAGGTGGGGTTTTTGTGGCGGGTGTGTAGAGCATCAGCTTACAGTGCATACGTCAGTGTCTTGGGGATGGGGAAGAAATTAATAGTGAGAAATTTAATCACTTGTTTTCCTTTTTAAGATTAATGAATGGAAGGTGAAGCTGGACCAGATGTTGCCCTCCCCTCTGGATAGCATTGAGGCCTGGCTTCAGGAGGTAGAACATCTGCAGGCAGAAGATTTGCCGGATTTGCAGGACCCGTTTAAAGCAATGTTTGTCTTCAGAGAAATAATTGTAATATTTAAGGTATGCTGATCACAAAGGAACATTCTACTTCAGTCTGACCTAGCAAAGCACTTGTTACGGAGTTGCTATTTGACATTTTGAGAAGTGATGTGGATATGTTTATCTTCTGAAGATGAAAAGCTCTTCTGAACATACCTTTGCACAATGATGAGTTTAATTAAATAACTGCATAGGTCTATAAAGATGGTTTCTGACTTCACTAGGGTGAGATTAAATTTGAGTACTATCTGAATGAGTAAATGATGGTATTCTTTTTTATGTGGTTCCCACAACTTGTTTGTTAAGTAATAACACACAGTAATTGCATCCTTATCTTTAAATCTATGCTTAATGCATAGCTATTCAGAAAAGCACTTGGGCTCGGGGTTGCATTCCAGTGAGTTCATGCAGTTTGGGTGTTTAAGTATTTGCTGAACCACTTTGTAATTCCCTTCAAAGCAGTGGGAATTATTTTGGTACCTTGGTACCATGCAAGCTATTTATTCTGATCTTGGAATCTTTACACTGATAACTGTTTGAATGTCCTTTTGAGTCTGAAAACTTCAAAAAGAGTAGATGTGTTGATGCCTGGTTGATCATCAAAATGCTGTACTTAGGGTCTTTTTATGAACAAAGGGGAAGTTGGATGTTTTTGTGATGTGTCCTTAAAGAGAATTTGAAAGAATTCAAAGAAGAAATAGAGGTTCTTGTGAGTGGCTTGGTGACACCGCTTTTTTTTACTGCTGCTAGTCTGTTCCTGATATGAGAGATAGCTTTTTAACTGATTACAGCTTTGCCAGAATTTAGCTTTTTGATTTATGATTTTTGTTGTTCAGCCTAAGTAGTTAGAGCATATCTGCATATCTAAGAATGAGACAAAGAGAGAAGTGTTGTTGGTTTAGGGGTTTCTTTTTCACAATGAACACGTAGATAAAATCATTAAGTTCCTTAAGAAGAAGAAGAAACCCAAGATATTTAATTTCTGTCGAATCCACTTTTTCTGATGGGACAACATTCTACTGAGATAATTTTTTCCCCTTCTTCCACTGGTCAGGCCTTTTAGTAAGCTTTGTGTAGGAATCTTGTTGCCAAGGTGGTGCGTGGTAATGGAAATCTTACTTTTTCTTAAGATACAGGAAGTTACCCACCAATGCTCATAACTGTCCAACCGGAACCATATTAAGGTTGCAAAATAGTGCACAGATTTTAAACACTTGATTTTGGGGGTTGAGGACTGGCCTGGGATTTAGCCATTTCCATGACCATGTTTGTGGCAGGTTTTATTACATAGAAATGAACTTTTAGCAAGTTTCTTTATATGCCATTTATGAATATGGTTATCTGCTGTGCAATGCATTTTATGTTTTATTTTTACACTGAGAATTTGTTGCTGATACACATGCCTGTAAAATACTCCCCAGTTGTGTGATACCAGCCATTAGAAGGTTAATGCGATATGCATCTAATGGTATTAGATGGAAATTTATTGAGCATTCAAATAAAGTATTAAGCAAGTGTGACATAATAGGTTTATTCAACAGATTTTGCTGTCAGTCTTTGCTAATGCATAGTAAAGAACAACTTAATATCCTAAAACTGTGACAGTGCCACTTTTTTGTCCTAAAGATGATGGTGAAAGTGAGGAAAAAAAACGATAGCACGGGTAGTGTAGGTTCATGTTCCTTACATTTAACAGTGGGAAGAGAAATCATGTAGTACTGCACTAAATATGCACTTTAGAAGGTGATGAGATAAATTCTTTCATTGCACTTTAATGAGCAAAGACACTGGAAGATTGTCTTGTGCTAAGTAGTTCGTAACAGCTCTCACCCTGACAGCAGGTGACTTGCAGATTCCCAGGTGAAATACCCTAGAATTAAAATGAATGGCTTACTATGTCTTTTTCTCCCCAGGGCTTGATGGATTGTTTTGATTCTCACTTGGATGCCCTTCAATCATTTAAGAATGAAGATGAGAAGAATATGCCACTAGTCTTGCCTGAAAAATTAGAGGAAATGAAAAGAAGGTTGTGATCCTCAAATTCCCTCTACTTTGGCTACGTTGTATTCTAGCTCTGCTATAGACTTGCTCTACTATTCTGAACAAAGCACATAATTTATCCCTGCCATGCGGGAAAAGAGCATTTTGCACCTAAGCACAGATTCACTGTCATGAAGAGCAGGCAGGTTCCCTCACTGGTCCAATGAATGTCTAATTATGTGTATAAAGTGGAGCTGATTAACAGGAACTTTTCAGATGCCCTTTGCTAGTGTGGATAGGAAACACCCACTAGGGATAGGAAGCACGAGTATTTTGAATATAAAAATTTCTTGGGGGTGTGTGGATTCTCTAATTTTTGATTTCCACTTTTTAAAATCACTGAGATCTACAGGTTGTGCAACGCCACGTATCTGTTGGAGGATATTTTCAAAAATGACCAGTGAATTGTGTCTGTAACCTGAGACCCCTTGACATACAGGTGGCAGATGCCCCTTTTCTGGGCATTTAAGGGTTTTCATAAATTGAGCAATCAGCACTGATGCAAGATTGTTGCTACTTAAAAAAATGAACTGTTGTTATCTTAAAATTTTACTCCTGTCGTAACAAAATAATGTTTACAGATATGTAATTTTGAGTTTTTAGGCTAAAAACCTTATACATTAATGCCTTCTATATCCAATGATTTTGAGTCACCTTTTGGAACATTTCACTGTTTGCAGGTTCAGCAATATTCGTTTCACAAACTCCAGCACCTTTCTTGAATACCACTATGGACTGTGCTCAGCTCTTGCCAATGAGGTGATGTTAAAGCTAAATATCTGGGACATGAAATATGGGACAAAAGAGTCCGTGGAATCACTGCTGGAAAATTGGAATGTAAGTTTAAAATATATGTATCACACCCTGAAAATAATTCTTCTTTCCCAGCTCTCTTTGAGTCAAGCTTGTGTCTGTCCTCCTCTGAAGATACTACAATAGCTGGTAGAAGCATTGTAGACTTGTGAGATCTGGGATTTATGCAAAAAAAGACAGGTAGACTTCCACAGAAGCTTTTTCCATGTCTTCCCATTTTCTTCTGAATGAGAGATCTGTCCTCAGTTTGGAGAAATTGAGTGAGCTGTGACTGTTCGTAATTTTCTCTCTGCCCTTTTTTTATTCCTTATTGGGAAGATTTCTTCCTAGACTATCTATAGGGCCAGCAGTAGCAGCCCTTCTCTAACTCGGACCTCTCTGGGGTAGTTCAGGAGTTGCTATCTTCAGAAACAACCGTACGCACAGTGCTGGCTAATACCGCCTTTTGCTGTTGCCTCTTCCTTTTCCAGCTTCCTTACCTCCTTACGCTTCGCAGCGAATATGAAGTGTCTTGTCTTGTTATATTTTGTGCATAGCACAGCTTCTGGGTCTAAGCTATTAAAATGGTGCTGTGTGTAAGCCTTTGTGAGGGAATGGATTACCCTACCCCAAATACTACCAAAGATGCATCAGGAATAGAGGCAGAGAGATGAAAATGCCGATGCATCAATTTTGCCCCATCCCCAGTTAATGGGACTCCCTCTGAATTCCATCATAGTGGAGTTTCTAAAGAGTGAGTTAGAAGCTTTTCAGGCTGCCAAATTCTTAGTTAAATTAGTGGGAATTTTACCAGCATCAGAACTGTCGAAGGAGGCAACAAGAGCTTGTACAAAATACCAGTTTTCCTGAGCAGTATTAACCGTACGCTGTGGTAGATGGGAGTACACCGTTAATCTGTGCTGAGTTTCTTCATTCAGTTAGTTTCATAAATAATTATTATCATGTTATTTCTACACTCGTGGCTCATGTTCTTTCCCAAGCTGATAGAATATAGAGCTTTCCCGAGGAGTTTAACGCTTGTTTCTGGCTCTCCTTCTGGTCCCATGATGTGCAGCTCTGGCTGAGTGGTGGCATGGTGGCCCAGGTTTGTTATGGCCACAGGAGAGGCTGTTTTGTAGCCTGCTAGACAGGACATTTATAGGAGTGGAGAGCTCTGGGGCGAGATGCAGCTCAGACAGGGGAACTGGGGATCAACCCTCTCATTTCCTGTACGAATGTTCGAAGCACAAGTCTCTTCCTCTGCCCCCATTTCTTCCTGTCTCACCCTTTCTATCCCCATTTTGGATCTTACTTGATCTGTGGCAGGAACTAGGCATGTTGATATTTCTGTGCATGCAGGGAAGCCCACCTTTCACTTTCATCACTTTTTCGACTTACGTGACTAAGTTCTGCCTGACATGTTCTAGATGCCATTTCTCAATATTGCCCTAGGGCCTTAACTTTTCAAAATAAACACTCCTGACTCATGCAGGGTGACTCATGCAGACTCAGGCAATGGTGTTCAGCAGTTAATATTCCCATTTAAGTTACTCTCTGCAGGAGCAGAAAAAAGAACAGGTTTATTTCAGACTGAAGGGCACAGATGAATTGCTGGATGGGCTTTGCTTAGTTTACATTTAACCTGCAGGTTATTGAAAAAAATGTATCCCAAGCTGCATTTCCTACCTAGTTTTATGTGGGTTAGTGTTACCCATGCCAATTACTTTTCACTTTGGGCAGAATTTCGTTGAAGAAAAGAGACTTGAAATGCAACTAGAAACTGCTACTCACATCTGTGAAGATTTGAAAAACAAAAACCTAAGCAGTCCTGACTTAGGTAAGTTCATGCACAGAAACTGATATGAAGACCTCTATTTTGAACTGATGTGCTATCACCAGTTTTAATTCCCACTTATGCTTTGTGTAAAATAACCTCTCTGTTTCCAAATGTGTAATAATATTCCCTATTTGATGTCCTAGCTGGAGATCCTCAAGAAATTAGCAAACTTTTTAAGACAGTGGAGTCAAAGATTTCTATGTGCAGAGACTATATTTCCAATGTAAATACCACCCTACAGAAAGTCCTGTCTTCCTGGAGTAATTATACAGAAAACATCCACTTACTAAAGACGTGGCTGGAAGAAAAACGAAACGAGCATCCAAAAGAGGTACATGGTTGGATTTCTCTTTGTAATGACAGACAGAGGTACTTGGAAGCCTCCTGGAAGGAAAGCGTTATACATGACAGTGGTTTTTGTTACTTTTCTGTTCCTTATTTTGGAAATAAACTTTTAGCAGGGTTCTGCTTTAAAATATTTCAATGCCTCTGTCTAGATCCCTGCTGAGATCCTGGCAAAGTGGAATTCAGTTCATGGTTCCTTAAATGAAGCTGGAAACCATCTCATTGAAGTCAGCAAAGAGCAAGTTGGATCAAATATTGCCAAAGAGCTGAAGAAACTCAACAGGAGATGGGCTAAGTTCATCAAGAGGGCACGCTTTGTAAGTTACCAGTTTCAAGTGACTCTTTGGAGTCTTCAAAATTGTATTTTCTAGACTTATCAGTTTGCTAATCAGAGGTTAATAAATGTCTCGGTCAGTTCAGTAGTGCCAGCTTTAAAGCAGGAGGAACAGAGAATACACAGAGGCATCCCATTCTTAAGTCTTTGTGACTCAGTTCAATGCTCTTTTGAACATTTTCCATCATGTCATAATTTTTAGATGGAAATTTTAGAACCACTTATAAAAGGAAATCTTATTGCAGGATAAAGCTCTTTATTCAGTTCTAGAGATGGAAGTAATCAATTTGTTAAGAGCTTGTGAGCCTTTGTTAAATTGTATAATCTCTGCCTGAGCTAGTAGAAAGTAATTATCGCTGCATAGAGATTTCTAAGGTTGTGCAACTTTGCACCAGCTCACTTGACAGGTGGTTAGGCTGCTGTAAATTCCTATACAACATGTTTAATGTTACATATATTAAATTTCCTAGAATGCTTTCACAAGAATGACATTTTTCACTCTGCCTGGGAATACTAGAGCTCTTAATTTTCTAAGTTGAGCCTTTCCTTGACATTTATTAAAGGTACTGCTGTGACAATAAATGGTGGCAAAAAATTACGACATTTTTGTAGGCGATGAGCTTAATGAGAATGCAAGAAGATCAGAGGAAACATGTTCCCAAGAGTGAGGGAAATCTGGAGTTTTCTAGAAAAACCCATAGTAAGAGGTGCTTCCAGGAAATATATTGAAAAAACAGAGATCAAGAGACCTCTTCTACGTTTACAACGGCTTAAGGACTTCAGGAGTTATTTTTCTGGCATTGTGTTGGATGTTATGGCTATAATATATGTTATATTTATTTTTATATATAAAAAGGCAAGGGCAAATGCTTGAGCTCTGGCCTGTGACTGCCAGTACCGTTAAACTGTTAGCACACTCCCTGGTCTTGATTTGACCAACCCCAGCTATTGTTCTCTGGGACAATTCCCTGGCATAGCTTGGGGGATGCTGCAGCCCATAGTAATGGGGTTGTGGCTGCTTGTTTATAGGGGAGGGGGTGGGCCATATGGGCACCGGTTGTGCTGCCCCACCTGCTCTCAGGGTGAACTGAGCCTCACATGGTTTATTTACCAGTATGTTTGATATTTATTCCTCCTTCAGTTGCTGTTGGGTGCAAAAGCTGGAAAGTAACCAAAGTGGTGACTGGGTGTTGCAGGAGGTTAGTGGAGAAACCCATGAACCATGATGGGTACTAACATCTTACCCTGCTCTTTGTTTATAGCTTGGTGAAGAGAGCACAGATGCTGCTGAAAAGACCAGGGAGCTTCCAGGGTACCTGGAGAAAATTGAAGAGCTCCTTGGAGGGGTGGACAGCTGGGCAGAGGAGATTGGACGCCTGCTTGGCGAGATGAGTCATGAGGGGCCTGTGCAACCTGAGATTGAGGAACGTTTGCAGGTGAAAATGGAAATACACGGCTTAAAATACTTGTTCATCAGATTCTCGTCTTTCAGCACAGATTCGTGGCTAGGGTAAAATGAGCTGTCATCAGCGAAGCAGAAATGAATGTGGATTTTGTGCTGTAACACTGGTAAAAAATAAAGGCAATGCTAGTGTTTTGGTGTTATTTCCCAGGATCGCTCCCAGATGAGCTATAAATGAATCTTCTAACATCAGTGTGTCCAGCTGACAGGCAGGTGCCAATGCAGTGCTGTTGGTGTCACCGATCAGCAGCTTGCTTCTTAAGTGATATTAATTACTCCCTGTCCAGCACAGCATTCATAGCAGACTAAAACCTTGCAAGGTGCTGAGCTGAGAATTTCCCCTGGTCATGCAGTGCTTTCTGTCACCTACCCTGCAGTGCAGGGTGGACGTTTGGGACAACTTGGCTGTACTCAAGGCTTACCTGTCAAAAACTGGAAGTTTTTGACATTACCCAGCATGCTGGGTAATTTGAGCATCTCAGCTTATAGGCAGTTGCTCTAAACGTCCACCATGAGCACTGATGAACTTCTTGTTATTTCCACTAGTCTCTATTGTTTCCCATGTCTCTCTGCTAGGGATTACTGTTTCCACCCTAGCAGATGGCAGGTGGAAATATGTATAGATAACTGTATAACTCAGCAGTTCCAGTACAAAGTCTGATGTATTTTCTTCACTTACCAGTGAAGGTGAAACTGAACAAAGGTGCCAAGCTTTGCACTGGAGAAGCCGAAGCATTGTCTTATGTTGCCTTTTGCTATTTCTGCAACAGGGCCAGTATAATCTAACGGTAGAAAGGTGACCAACAGAAGGAGGTTTCACTGGAGCTCTTCTATCTAAGGGCTAAAATTAAGCATAGATCTTCTTTGGTACATTAAATCCACCTACAATAACTGTGAACCAGAATTAGTGTTAGTTTACTTCTGGTTTGTGCCTTCTTGCACTGCGTTTAATGGACAGAATTAGGAGTGTGAGCCTACCGAAAGAATCTATTCATCTTTTTGTAATTGTGGGAGTATGTTTATAAAATAAGCCTCATTTTGCAGTGTGGCACTAGTTTGTTAAAAACAATGAAGTAACAAAAGACACCATGAAATATAGCCTTCAAAATGTGACTGGTGTTGTATCTCCATGTCTGTGAGCAGAAGAGATCAGGTCGCTTATTACCTGTGGTACAATAGGTCGAGATCTAGAATAAAGCACTGATTATCATGAGAAGAATGCTAATTGACAACTTCAAACAGGAAAACGTGCTGAATATTCATAGATCAAAACAGCTCTAATAACAACATTTCATGATAAATATTCAAATAGGGGACACTACTTCTGCATGCAAAATACCCAGCTGCTCCTTGCCTTTTAGTACTTAGTACCACAAGAAAATCTGAGCCTTGATATGTGCTTATTTCTGGATGACTTCATGATCAGACAATGCATATCCAAATGTGTGGTTTGTACATTTATTTGGAAAGCTGTTTGGATGGGAGAGTGTGTTTAAAAAACACTTCTAATTGGCTCTGAAGCAAAGACATGGGAGGTATCACACAGACAGAAAGACTGTTTCAGCAAACAGAATCC
Source organism: Phalacrocorax aristotelis (assembly GCF_949628215.1). NCBI lineage: Eukaryota > Metazoa > Chordata > Aves > Suliformes > Phalacrocoracidae > Phalacrocorax > Phalacrocorax aristotelis. The sequence goes on along the minus strand of NC_134284.1, from coordinate 30,335,311 downwards.
CCTGTGGATGGCAGCACATTTCTTTCTCTGTACACAGAGGTTTTGCAGCGCGGTACACTGACCGTAATTGGAATATAAGATTTTTACTTGACCATATATTGACCGTCCATGATCAATGCTGGCTTTTTAAATTCAGTTCCTTTAAACAAAAAGACATAAATACTGGAGAGGCTTCTTAATGCTTTTCGTTCAACCAGAGCTTGGCTGCAAGGGGAATCTCATGCCAAGAACAAGTTGTGGCAGCAGGAGAGATATTGCAATCCCGGACGCAAAACGTTTCAAGTCAGTTGTCCCAACAACATTCTCACACTGCTGGGCTGCAGGCACGAATTAAAGAAGCCATAGACAAAATAGAGGTACTCCTTTTTTTATTGTTATTGTACTTTATATACACAGACATCTCTCAGTTTAGCATTATGTGATTAGGAAGACTCCTTGACTCCAGCAGTATAAAACATTTTCTATTGTACATGAAAGTCAGTCTCCCAGACTTTTGCCGGGGCAAAGACTGAAACGTTTCAAAGATCAGTATCTCAACTTGAAAAACTTGAGTGAAGTTATGAAGCAATAGCTTTATGTAACTACTGACACTCGGGCATGCTCTGAAGAGAGTCTCTTTCTTCCAAGGCTGTCATGGGTGACATGAGCAACATCTTGTCCAAATCTGAGAAGAGACCCTCAGAGAAGGAGGCTTTGCTCAATTTTGAAGAATCCCAGAAAGAACTTGAGGCCTCCATTTCAAAGGCTGTGCAACTTGTCAGTCAAAAATTAAGTCCTGAAGAATGTATTTCAAGACATGAGGTGGGTTTGTTTTCTGAGCCAGCTGAATTTGAGTGTTTCTTAGTGCTATTTAGTTATCTAAAAGGCTAAGGTACCACAGTGAGAAAAATACCAGATTTTTTTTTTTTTTTTGTAGCTATTGATGCTTTTCTCAGCTTTTTGTTTTAGCATATATTGGCGTGGCAGACAGCTTGAATGAAGAAATGTAAATCTGTATGGCAGTTTATTCAGCACCCTATCTTAAGATTTGTTAGTTAAGTATTTATTATTTACCTACTGAGAGGTAGCTGAGCTGACTAAGTTAGCTCCATCCCATCAGAACTCATCATGTTTTTTTTTTTTACCTGATTAATAATTAAGATTCCCATGCCTGAATTCTTGGTCAGGTTTTTAAAGTGTGGTTATAAATACCGAATCACTACTTCTTCACCAGTTAGCCACTAGGAAAAAGGTGTCTGATCTCAAAATCTGCATCTTTTAAAGGAGTCCTTAGTAAGGTAGAAATGAAAGTGCCCAAAATCTGTGTTGCCTTGTCTTGCACAGCAAGCCCTGGGCGGCCATGTGCCGGGAGCAGGGCAGAGCCTCACTCCAGGCCATCTCGTAGGATCCCATCGCACTGATGCAGGCCTTTTGCCTGCTTGCTGACAGGCGTGGGACGTGACCACGCGTACTCCCTAGAAATGATGCAGACTTGAGGGACCTTAATCTTTCTTCTTTGGTAGCAAATTTGCCCCTAAAAGAGTAGTTACAGGAACAACATCTGCTTTTCTCCAAAAAGCATACACTGATATTGTCTGCAAACTTTTTGCAGGTATGCAGGGGTGGAGAATGCCTTCATACGCACTCGTGCAAGGGCCATCACAGCCCATACATGCAACGTATATATGCTTTATGCATGGTTTTTGTATGCTACTGATGTAATTTTCTTAGGTAAATAAGCTACATTCAGTTCTGTTTATTTTTTATTATCATACTTTTCTTGCAGGAAGCTTTTAACGCTCTGGACAATAAAGTTCTTGAAAAATTTTTGAAAGCAGCTGAACAACTGAAAAATATTTCATCTGATCGTGAAAAGCTGATAGTGGAAGAAAAGAGTAAAGATGTTCGTAAAAGATGGGAGGTGAGATAATACAGGAAGGAGAATCCACAGCCTGTTCTCATTAGGCCTGGCATCTTTGAAAGCTCACCATATGTTCTGAGGTTTTTATTTGCTTTGTAATACCATCTCACAGGGATAATGTGTTTTCAATTTTACAGGCAGTTCATCAGGAAATTATATCTTATGTCCAGCTCATAGTAGAAAGGGAAAAAAAGAAGTTTAACGCAACTTTAAAAAAAATCAATAAACAATTAGGGAAAGAGAAGAAACTCCTAAGTATGGATAAAACCAAAGGGCTCATCAAGGAACATGAGGTACCTGCCACACTCTTTCTGCTCACCCGCCTCTTTTTGTGAATGCATTGTGTGTCCTTCTTGCTCCTTTATAGGTACGCTATTGCAGCCTGTGTTCGTGGAGCAGGGCCCTTGTGCTCGCTGTTACGTAAACACAGAACAAAGAGGCCACCCAAATTATTTCTTTACCTTTTTTGACTGCAGATATTGGCCTCCTCACAGCCTATTAGAATTACCTCCTTCTTACATGGTTGGTAGCTTTTTTCAATTTTTTTTTTTTTCAAGTCAGCCTTGAAGTATTAAAACAAATGTAGCTGTTCAAAGTATAAAAATAAGAAATTATTGTGTGTTCTGTGACTCCCTTGATTTGTTACAGTTGCATAGATGGTGTTAGGTGCCTTCAGGTGAGAATATCCTCTCACAGTGCGGTAGCTGTACTTTACCTCTAGCTTAGACTAAGACATTCATGTTTCACTTGCCAGGTTGAGTCATGGTGAGCCTTAAATATTCCATAAGCAATGGGTTTTATACTTCATTGCCTTTGGTATTTTCCTTCATCCTCCTCTTTGAGATGCATTAATGTGACTGGTTTACCACTTCTGAGGGTAAGAATTTATCTCCTGATGAAACTCTGGTCTTCATTGAATTCACTGGAGTTTGTCTTTGCTTCTCATGGGCTCATCTTCAGCAAATATTACATATGCAAGAGTAAAGAGGAATAAGTGTTCTCAGGTGCATTCCTTCCGCTCATATTTTTCTTAGACTTTTAGTATGTCTTGATTTCACCCTAGAAAGTATAATTATTGATAGGGAATATTTTGAATAAAATTTCTAATTCTATTTTCTCTATAGTTGGGGAACATTTATTTCTGATGTCAGTGTGAAGAGGACTTGGGACCAAAATTAGCTAAAATGGTGGTAACAAAATGAATTTCAAAATCAAGCAAGAGTCAGTATAGTCTTGTGAATGCAGCTGGGGAATATGTTGCCAGAAATCCTAATTTCTTTCCTGGCTCTGTTTGAAAAAGAATCAGGGGAAAATAAATGTTTCTGCCCTGGTTTGACAGCTTATGCTTTAAGTGTGCTCATCCAAGAAGAAAATAGAAATAGAAAAAAACGTGTGCAAATAATTGCATATCCTTATGTCTTAACACGAGTTTATTATATCATTTTTATTTGTTTAGGCCTTTTTTTCACGCGAAGGCAGCCTGAGGGAACTTAATAACTCATTGGAAGACCTTAAAATATTGGGAAGACTATCAGGGGAAACTGTCCCAGGCATACAGACACTGGCTGCAGACTGTGAACAAAAGCTAGAAAAGCTTCAACAAGTTGTGGCAGATACTTACACGGCTCTGCTGTCTCGTGCTGGAAAAGGACAGTCATCTAAGAAAGAGTGGGTGGCTGGTGCATGGTGCATGTCATGTTGTAGATTCATAGAAATCAGATACATGGATAAATTTTGTTATAGTGCAAATGTACTAACAAGTACGTTACTATGTACATTACTATGGGACACTGTACATTTAAATGTTTAATACTAAGTTTCATAAACTAGCATGAACAGTGTTTGATCACCCTTCATCACAGCTGCACTGTTCTTAATCATTAACCAAGATTTATTTTTCTTCCCTTTGTATTTCATATTTTGTTCTTAACCTGAAGTTTCTTTTAAACATTAGGAGCTCCATTGTTGCTTCTGAGAATGGAGAAAAGCCTGGTACTTCTCATCAAATTGATATCCTTTCCGTACAGGAGGTAAGAAGTCCATACTTATTGTTAGAAAACAGTGCTCTGTCTAGGGGAGATCATTAGCAAAAGGGAAAACTGGTTATTTCTGTTACTATTCTTATTGTGGTAGGACCTCGGCCTCTGGTCAGGCATCAAAAAGCCCCACTGAGCTTCAGAATGTAGACTAAATAAATATTAAAAAGTAACACGCAAGGAACAGCGCTAGGCATCATGAGGAGATGTGAGTCTCCCAACCTTGCATTATATTTTGCTAAAGAGCGGGTTTCAGCTGGAAGAGTCATTTGTGAAGCTGGTTCAAGTGCAAATCCCCCATAGTATCCCAGTAATTTGAAAAAGTTTCAGAGGACACAGGAAAAATAGTGAAGAGTTGGAGGCACTTGCTTTAGAAAAATAGAGGGAAAACCAGAACACATGTAACAACTTAGAAATAATTTCAGAGGGACAAGATACTTCAGTTCATCATTTGGATGCCACAGAAGATATCTCATTTAGGATAAACATTCATGCAAGTAAGGCTGCAGACAGCTCATCAGACAGCCTTCAGACTGGTGATCTATAGGAAGGGACCTGTTGCGTTTACGTAAAGTTTGAAGTTATGTATGAATTGGCTGTTATCAAGGGAGATCTCTTGTAAGGCTACTAATATTGGCCCTGATACAATGATGAAATCTGTTCTCTAATGGATAATCAAAGTATGAATTATTTAACTAACATCAGGCAGCCTCAAACTGAGGAGTAGAGTACATCCTGGAATCAAGAGTGAGAGGCATGTGAAGGCATCTGGTATAAGCAGCCAGGCAAAAGCTGCAGAAGACAGTGCCTTGTGGGTGCCCAAGGATGTCCATGGAGCTGCAGCAAAAATCTGCACAAGTGGATTGTGCTTGCCAAAGACCCGGTATCTGGGGAAGGAACGAATGACCTGGCTGCAAGTGTTAACAAATTTGCTGTTTTGATTCATGATTGAGTTTAAACACATCTTTTATTCACAAACGGTATCTCTCATCTCCTTTAGGGCACATGAAGCAATTGCTTCTTTCAGGTGTTCACAGATGTCTGTTAGTATTCACTGTGCATTGACACAGCATGATGCAAAGTCATTGTTACCTTTTTTTTGATTTTTACTTAGACCTCAAGACCTGCTGCAGATATAGTTTTGGAACCAGATGTGAAACATCACAATGGAGAAAGCTATGCAAAGAAAATTGAGGAAGACAGTGGTTTGTCCATACCAGCTTTATTGGAGAGGTAATTTTTAAAGGATAAAACGCATGTAATGTTGAGATGATGCTATGCTAGACATTCACAAATTAACTGAATGTATCGAACACAGGGTGTACTTCTGCTATACAGAACTCTGTTCTTGGTCTACTACAGTTTACTTAATATTGCTCAGTGATTGATAAGGAAGAGCTATGCTAGCTAAATGCTTCAAACATTAGGGTTTTGTAGCAAGAACACTTGGAGCTAGGCAACTTTTTTTCTGCTCTTTTCTTGGGCCAGAAAATCTGTATCTCTCTTACTAATAACTTCAAATATTGCAAAATAAAATAAATGTGTCAAGTTTTTAAAGAGTTGATATTTTTGCCTTCATAAAACTGAATTTAAAGAATGCAGGCAGGCATTTGTACTTGAAAATCAGCCAGGTGAGCAATTTCGCTGTTCTTTTATATGTTGCTCATTTATGCCCATTCATTTTGGGATTTAGATAAAAATACGCATTTGCAATAGACTGTGCTTATTTTATACGGTAATCTATTGGTCAGCAAGTCCCAGCCCCTGCCATGTTCCATTAAATCAGAAGTCATATTCTGTCTGAAAATGATTGCATCTTTCTTTAGCTATAACACACAAAGAAGTAACCTGGAGGAACTTTTGCAAATCAGCAGAGATAAAGTCGCATCTGGCTTTACTGACGAAATAAAAGGCACTTCATGCCTTCAGAATAAGCTGCTTGAACTGCAGGTAAGTATTCATCTTTTAAAAACACACTTGGTGCCTAAATAGCCATTTTGTCATGTAGAGCCCTTGCCTCTCCGTGCTATGTGTATTGCCAAGGGAAAAGGAGCATCCTTACAACCAGGTTTATTAGAACTAGAAGGGAAACCAAGGGTTTAGCATCAGCAGAACCACATTCCTACTTAGCAGTGGGGTTTTGCAAGTGTTGCCGAAAGAAGAAATTGGTGGCTCTCGGCTTGTGATCCGCAGAATTAAATAGGTCTAATGGAAAAAATAACTATGGAGAGGAGCTATTTTGTCAGCAGGAGTGGTAAGTGATGGCCATGGGCAGGGCCGGAGAAGTCGTCATTGCTGAATGACCTGAGGTCCCTTCCAACCTGTGATTCTGTGACCAAATGGCAGTGGTATATGTGCAGAATGAAACTGTTCCAGGACTTAACTTGATCAGGTTTGTGAGAACCTCAAGGGGATGATAAAAGGCACATAACTGATGATGATTTATTACTGCAATTTTTCAAGTCCTTGCTTGAAAAGAGTACAAAGGTTATCTAGCATCTCAGAACTTGGTTCAGTTCTACGTTTGTCTTCTGTTCTTTTGAACATAACTAAGTTGGGATATTTTCCATTCATTCTTGTAGTAAAAATGGCTGAATCATATTTATTAGAGCATTTTATAAAATGTAACTAAGGCATATATCTGACATGGAAATTTTCATCGTAAAAAGTTGGTGGAGATTTGCATGCAGCTAAAAATGGAGTCTTAAAGAAAAAGAAAGCAGTCAATATTCTTACTTCCAGGTGATGTTTTCACTTTTCTGCAGAGACTCTTGTGACTGTAATTTTATGAACTGTCCAGTCCATTCAGAAATATGGTATCATATAAATGCAATTAACGCTGTATATCTTTTAGGTGATAGAGAGTGAAACCAATTCTGGTTGGACACAATTGGAAAACATCTCATCTACCTTAGAAAATCTTGTGGATGAAGTGCAGCAGGCTGCTATCTCTGAGATGAGAACTAAACTACAAGGAGAATGGAAAGAGCTTCAGGATATTATAAGTACCAGGTATAAAATAACAGTTAATGATATTAGCTCAGGAATAGTCACCGAACTAATGTGTGTGTTCTGAAGGGAATGGTGTGTGTTACAGAAAACATCTGCATGTTTTTAAGCTTTTTTTTAAATTGCGTAAAATTAAGCTTTTCTTAATTATACTTGGTTCATATATATGTTGCAGATAGTGTGAATCTCTCCAAGAAGCACAGAGCCAGGTCTTTGTAACGTCACTGTGCAGTATTCCCAAGTTTACTGTTATTTCCTTCAACCTTTTGGTTAAATTCACTGGGATTCACACTGCTTTTCATATTAACCAGTGAAAAGACTCCTTTGACCTCAGGAGGAGGAAGATTAGATCTGTTAGACAGTCAATTACATTATCTTTGTAGCTTTTTGTGCTGTAAAATGTTGAGTGTCTGTTCTTGCTTGCTTTCCCAGTTCATGCTTTGTTACCTTTCTTGTAGAACAAACTCTTTAAGGACTGCTTTGGAAATTGTTTTGCCAATAGAAAATGAATCCATTCTTCTATGTGAATTAGATCAGCGGCTGAAGAAAAAGGACATCCAGCAGTTTAATCTGATGAATAGTGATCTTGCTTATAGGGAACTCAAGGTAAGGGAAAATACAGAGACCACACCCTAGCCAGAATAGTTTTTAATATGTCTGGAAACTACAGAACTTAATGAGATTTTCACTCAGAAGTTTGTGACTGCTCACAAGACTTCCCAAACCTTCTAACGACTAACAACATTTTACTCCCTTTGCTTTAATTGTTGTTGTTCCTGTAGAGCCAGCCAGGGACCCTCGATAGGCTCCGCTGTAAAAAACTGTCTTGAATGTTTCGTCTTAGGTTAGGACTTTTCCAGATTTACACTGCTCCTACCTGACTTTATATCACTTCACGGAGTCATTTACGTAATGCGGTGTTAATTTGTGAGCTGAGCTAAGCTAAGCTGTTTTGTGTCACATCTGCTGAGGTATCTGAGCGCACCCCAGGATGGTTTTGGAAGCTCTGCGTGTATGCAATGACTTCTTCGCCTGCTGTCAGTATCTTATGCCTAGGCTCTGGTCTATTAGGCAGGGTGAATATTGATTTTTGTCTTGATATGCACTACAAACTGAACACACCAACTGCTGCGTGGAACTGAAAGTTTGCCTTTCTCTGCCCTTGGCTCTTGAGCTAAGTAGGGTTTAGTTCTCTCAAGCTGTAGGGCAAAGAGCATGTTCACTCTCTGTCTGAGATGACTTTTTGGCTGGAAGGGCCCTGCGTTTTTTCCCAGCTCTCTGCACATTTGGCGTTTCACAACACTGACACACTGCTGTTTGTCTCAGGGCTGTAACCAGATAGCATGCAGACTTCAAGAAGAGGTTTTTAAATGCATGTAAGTCTCCTCCAAAAGTATAGCATAAAGAACTTAAAAGATGGCAGAGTAACAAACATCGATGTGCTCACCTGTGCTCTGAAAGATCTCCTGCTGTGAGAGCATGCTGGTCTTGGTTCCAGGACTCTCATCATCTTTCTCTCCTTTTTGTTTGATTTCTGGAAAGACGCTTGGGCTTTATATAGCGCTGGCCAAATTCCCTGTGTGTGGAATACCATTTTATTTGTTTTTCCTTCTTTTCCTTTCCCTCCACCAAAGTCCAGAATAGGAAAAGAGAGGTTTTCTTTCTTAACCACCCTGTTTAGCATGCTTATTTTATTGCCAGCATAATTTGTTTTTTCAGTCACGTGTTCAGCTTGAATGCAGGATACAGATTTTCTTTCACTTGCTAACACTGTTGGTCGTTCTCTCAATTTCAGGAGCTACAGAGATCCATATTAAATCAGATTGAAGTGTGCAAACAATTGGAACACCTAGATAGTTCAGCAAGAGATGAATTTAATCCAATAGACCTGCAAGCTGCAAGTAAAATTATGATTTACTACCAAAACCAGCTTGAAGAAATGAGCCATAAAATGCAGATCCGTGAGTCAGTCCTTAAAGATCTGGGAGCCTTTATGGCCTCATTGAGGAAGATTCAGTCTTCCATCAAATGTCTCACAGATCCCTCAGGTCAACCTGAAATACAGGGAAAAGCATTGAGAGAGGCTGCACAAGAAGTTTCTCTTATGGCAGAAGAGGCTAAATGTTTGGATGAGCGCTTGAAAACAGTTGATATCTGTTTGGAAGATGCTGAATGTGGGAGAAAGACTTGCTGTGAAAACCTTGTCCTGACTTTATCTGAAGAGCTAAATGCGACTTACAATCCCTTGAGTGAACAGATGCTTGCAGAGGAGAAAGACTTATACAAGATTTTTTCCACAAAAAACAGTGAACTCCTTAAAAACATTCAGGGTCTGCGTGACAGAATTAACAAAATAGGCTTGAAGGATCCAACAATTCCAGCTATTCAACAAAGGTGAATTCTTTTTTAAAGCTCTTAATTTCATAATTTCAGTGAACTCAGAGGGCCTGTGGCCCCTTTGCAGTAAAGCCCTGAAACTTGAATGTGTCTTGAAGTATCTGTGGAGCGCTGAAATAAGTTGTGAGCTTATGGTTTATTCTCTGCCTCACAGCCTAAATAACTTTTCTTTTAAACTTCTATGTACGTGTGTGTTTGAAGCGGCATTGATGAATTAAAAATAGGAGGAGGTTGATAGTTATGGTCACAGTTTTCATTAAGAAAACTGTCAAACAGCGAGGTGGGTCGTCTTGCTGACCACTGACATGCGTGATATGAAACTCTGCAAAGCAGAAGCCTTGTGTTATTTTACCACACCCTGAGAAGGCCACTAACGTGATTTGCATGTCTCTGATACTGTTTCAGAGGAGCTCTCTGCAGCCTTGCAAAGGATGAATAAACAATCCGCTACTGTTTATGCAGGTGGAAACAGGATTTTATCAGCTGTGACTGTTTTTTACTGAAAGCCCATTCTATGGCATAGCTTCCTTTCTTAGATCATGTTTTAAGATAGCCAGAATACACTTACCTTTCTCAGTATGTTCATAGAGACCCTGCTGGAGTTTAGGATTTTGGATTACTTTCTCAAAGGGCTTGGGTCAGCATAACTCATCTCAAGGACTGTGTCGAATTACACGATCTGAAGATCAAATTAGACTTTTTATGATGTCATTTAGTGTAGTTGATATGTGCAGCTCAGGATGAATTTCTAGGGAACTTAATAATTAAATTGGGGGAAAAAAATCAGAAGACTTTAATATAAGGCTGTATTTCATTTTTTCTAATAAAGGGTAAAATCATTAACGGAATTGGAAAAGGAATTGGATTGTGCCGCTGTTGAAATGAAACCTATGCGAGAAATTGCTAATAAGCTCCCACAGATCAAAGAGGAAAAAGCAGAGGAAGCAGATGAACAGTGCAGAGTTACAGAGAGGTTATGGGAGGATACAAAACTCTTGCTTGCTGAATGGTAAGGAGAAAAGTTACATTTTATAATAGTATTGTACAAGTAAGAAGTTTGCTTGTAAAATGAAAGAGCAGATAAGCACTAGACCATGCTTTAAAGTAAATTGAATACTGATACAGTAGCAACCATTACTATTATGATGCTGTAAACTATTGTAATGCCAAGAGTTGCACATAGAAGTTTGCTGTCAAAGCTCATTAATTTTTTATTTTTAAGACATCACAGTCCCATCATTTAGCAGGTTTGCAGCAATGTGTTGGACTTAATTGGGTCCAGAAGAAAACCCTGCTGCTGCTGGGAATGATGTGTCTTCCAAATATGCTGTGAATTTTATGCCAGCACATTTGAAAAGACAAGTCAAACTGGAACAAATGGAAGAGGGCGGCTGGGAAAACAGTCTCTTATGCAGGGAAGAGACCAAACGAGCTTGGTTTGATAAGTCTGTGAGAGTGAGGACTGGGAAAGACTACGATTGATCACCCAGGGCATCTGTCCTTCTCTTACGGTTTTTAAAGATGCCTAGAGACTTTGCATGGACTGGCACAGTTCAGGTTAATCCTCATGGCTTGCACAGGTGTCAGTGGGAGTAATCTGTTTTCATATCCCACTGAAGGCTGGACTGAGGTGGTATTTCCCACTGTCCAACACCCAACCTCTTGTTATACCTGGTGCGCATTGTATTTCAGGTTACTGGTGACTGAGCTCACCTTTCAGGTGGAGAGTATCGTATGGAGAGAACTGCTCAGGTCACATCACTGTTAAATGTGAGTCAGAGGCATATGATGGTGAAGGGCATTTCTGGTTCCAAAAAACTGTCCAGATACCACACCAGCTGTCACACAGTATTGCAGGATTTATGACTGGTACCATTTATCCCCACTTTTCCCTCTTCTAAACGTAGTAGTCAAACTCCCCACATCCTTGAAGAAGGAAGCAGACAAGAGGTTGAAGCTGCTTTTTGTTTTTGTTTAGGCCATAAATAATACATCTCTTTTTAATAGCCAGGAGCAGTGTGCAAGAGCTCTGGAACTCCTGAAGCAATATCAGAGCTGCAAAACTAGTCTGACCAGCATCATCCAGAAACAGGAGACTGTACTTTCACAGCAAACTTCTTACATGGGGAAGGAGAATTTGAGCAGACTAATAACAAAGGTGAGTAACAAGAACTTACTGAAATGGAAAGAAAAGCCTTTCCCGGGAGCTTTCGGGTGTAGGGTTGCCCTTGCACATCCAGCCTTCAGGGCAAATGTTAAGAGCTTGCTGTCACTTTGGCTTCCAAAATACATTTAGGGACCATACCCTGGTTTTGTTTTAAACTGATGTCTAGCTTTGCTTAGTGTATCCAGATCTTTTTAAAGGGGAGGCATTTTAACAGAAAAAAAAGGTAGAAAAACTATGATCCAGTATCAGAATAAGATTAAATCCTGTCCTACCAAAAATACATGTTAAAGTCAGCCATATTCACCCACACCCTTCAGAATATTTCTGTATTTTGTACTCAGTTAAAAACCTTCTAGTGAGCAGTTTGTAAATATAAAAAAAAATAGCAAAATAATTTTCTACTAAGAAGATACTTTAAAACGTTGTACCACTTAAAGGACAAACATCAGGTAATGCAGCTCCTTGGGACTGCTTCTTTCTCGCTGTTGCTGTAGCTTATAACCAAGAGTTTAGATCCGTATCCTCTCCTTGCTCATGTCACCGGGTCCCAGGCAGGGCCGCTGGGTTTGTCTGCACCATGCAGTGCTGTGCAGAGATCTTCAGCTAGCCCCAAGCTAGCAGGATCAGGAACAGGAGCTGTAAAGCTGTGTCAGCGTGGCACATCTGCTCAGAGACTGGGCCATGGCAGATCTAGCCTGCTTCCCAGGCTGGAGCTTGTGTACCTCGCTGTGTGTCACTGCCACCGCGCTCACAGACAGCTTGTGGATTGCCAGCATGGTGCTGCCTTGGGGTGTGGACTTCTGGAGGCCAAAATGGTTTTGACCTGGTGATAGACTATTTGCTTGGGTTGGTTACATTTGCAGCATGAATTTCTGCCCTCACGCTGACTTTGCTGACCAAACTGTGTTGCCATTAGGAGCCATAACAACGTAGTTCAGTATTTCTCCTCTCACTTCTTCTATGTTGCAAACCTACTTAGAAGACAGACCTTCTGTATAAGAGCCTTGGTCTCCATAACCAACATTTGCTCCATGCCGTCTTTGATAGCAGTTAAACATTTGCAGTAGCTTTTATGTTAGCTGACGAGACTGAATGGACAGGTATTGCTGGACGCTCTCTCATTTAGTTTAAAGTTTACCACTTTTTCAGACTAAAATTTCACAGCCAGCAGCATTCTTCTTGGCTGAATGAATACACCGCTGGGCACGGTTGCCCATGGCTAATGGATTAGCGAACAGCAGCATGTCCATCGTGACCATTTTACTGTACAGGTTTCACATTTCCTGGCTGGGTTATATAACTGGTTGTTCAGACCCCATTTTTAGGCTTTCTGATGAGGCGTCACCCATATAATTCAGGAACATTTGCTCTCAGGCAGCGCCTGGGATGGTTGAATTTAAGGAGGAATGTAAGTGGTTTCTTCCCTCAGACAATAGGATGGTGTCACCCCATTTCAGCTGAGGCAGGGTCTATTCCTGGTTTCACCTGTGAGACTTCTGGCACCTCGTATCAGTCGGGCTCCTGCTGCGGGGGAGATCACCTGCGTACCCTGGCCCCTGCTTGTACGGAGACCCCTCGCTCTGATAACAACATTTCCTCCTCACCTTCAGTTTTGCAACTCCCACTCTCAGAACTGCGGTCCGCAACAGCTGCGGCACAGTACAAGGCATGCCCTTGAGTGCTGATGATTTGGTATTTCTATTTATGCGAAATAATAACAGAGGAGATTGTCTTGTTCTGGTTTGTGAGTGTTGCTCTGCCGCCCCTCCCCTTACCTCACTGGCCAGCAGTATCTGTGTGAGAAGATGTAATGCTTGTCTCTGGGAAATAAGGAGGGCTTTCAATATAAAACTGTCTAACACTAGAGGTCAGTGTTTCTCTTCGAGCGAGCTCCCATGTTGTTTGTAAACACTGACATTACAATTAAGCACAAAGAGGCAGCCTAGTGTTTAAATAGAAAGTAGGAAAAAAGGGACATTTCAGTTTCTGACAATGGTATATTTGACAATGGCTATGTTTAAGTAGGATTTGAGCTTTTTTTTTTTTGAAGTAGTTCAAAACCTGCAGATCAAAATGCCAGGTTATACTTTTCAGCGTTGCAATAGTATCTCACATGGTTATTATGTTGTGCATTGTTTATTTCTGTAACCAGCGTTCTCTGTACAGACGTACAGACCCCTTGGATCTTGCAATTATGACTTTTTAAGCAAACTGTGGTTTGGGCTCTCTTAGTCAGAAATACATTATCCATAGTTCCCACTCAGCTGTTTCACAGCCAGTAGCTGAATGATACGGATTTCTAACTGGGAAGTGTCCCTATCACCATGGCAGGGATATAGCAACACAGGATACATTCCTAGACTCATCATATTATATAAAATAGATTGTTTTGTGTAATGCTGCTGCTTCTCTAAACTAAAAATAACAGCACATCAGTTAAAGATGTTTTGCTAAATAAACAGGTATAAGTAAACATGGTCATAAATATCCATTTGGTCTTTTTCACAGATTGAAGAGGCAAAAGAGGAATTTAATGATCACTCTGAAGATGTAGACAAAATAAATCAAATCTGCAAAAACCTTCAATTCCAGCTGAATAAAATGAGAAGCTTTGAGGAGCCTCCGTTCGAGAATGAGGCTAACATTATTGTGGACAGATGGCTGGATGTATGTAAAAAGTAAATTATCAGGGTGGTCTTATCTGTTATGCATTATAGTAATTGATTCTGACATGTGTGTAATATTTGGAATAAATTAAGTGCAACATGGCAAAGATTCTTAAGAGATAAATCCAAGTATTTACTAGATCAAAGCTTGCAGAGTGTCTATTGGCGTAATGTTTCTGATCTTTCAGGTAGTTTATATCATGGGTACTCCTTGACAGTAAATAATCCTAGGAAATGCAGAAAGACGATGTTTGTGCTTTCTCCATGAATCTGTAAGCTTCCATAACAACTTCTGTGGATTTAGACTTTGGAGACAATCTGGAGAATTACAATGCTGGTGCTTTTAGTGAGAAATGTATGCTACTGTCGATCTAAGCAGTGCATCAATACTGAGATTAGATGGTATTTATGGAGAGTACATAAACATTAATGAACAAGGCTCCTTCCTAAACCTGCCTTAAAACTGGCAAGCTGCCGTTGTGACTAGTATGTTTGGCGACATGTGTGGCAGGGATTTAAAGATCTTCTCCATGACCAGTTCACTGTGAAGACACATGAGATTATTTTTTTTTCCCCTTGCCACACTTGTTTTTGTAGGTGGTTTCATCTCGCTCCTATTTTATTATGCTGCTTTTGCTTTTGGAGTATAGTTCAACATTTTTGAAATCTGTGTGTTTTCTGTATATAAATCTCATGGTAGATCAATGAAAAGACTGAAAACTACTGTGATAATTTGGGAAGAGCTCAGGCTTTGTGGGAAAAACTCCTTAGTTTATCTGGCACAATCGACGCTTGGGCAAATGCAGAACTTAAGAATGTGGAAGACCGATGTCTGACCGAAGAGGACCTTATGCAGTTGAAGGTAATTCAATTGGAAATTTTTTACCCTTAACTTCTATTGTAGTGATACGGACTTTGGACTATAAACATGCATGCTGCATAGAAATATCAGCACTGCAAAAGTAGAGGAAGCTGTAACATTTGCAATTGTATCTGCGTGGATAGTTTCACTGAAGATATTGCATTATGTATTGGGGATGCAGGTCTCAAAGTAATAAATAGGTAGCGTATACGTATACTAAATTTTTTTAAATTAATGCAACACTGCAAATGCTGCTTTAGACTACAAAAGCCTCCTCATTCCTTTGCGCTGTACAAAAGTACAGCAAAGAGAAGGCCTGGAAAGCTTGTAGTCTAAGTACAGTGGTGCACATTTCCTTGTGCCTAGAGAAGAAAGGGAAGCGAGTGTGTATAGGCTAATGATTCATTTTCTAGTTAGAAATTGCCTATCAGCAAAGATACTGAAGCCTAGAAAATGGCTGGGCAATGCATGGGTCAAGAAGACTTTGCAGAGGGGGCTTATTTGCTCATGCAATCCTTGTCCCGGTGTGCTCCCCGCTGTTACTTAATGTAGCCTTAACAGTGGTTGGCTGCTAAGGGTCTCCAGGGGCTGCACATGAGCAGGTATCAGCAGAGCCTGGGCTGCCCATGCCCCTTTCACACAGATTATAGCATTAAATCCTGGTATCGTGGTGCAGTTGGGTGTAAAAACACAAGCACTAAATCTATGCCATTGAAGAACCTCATATATGGGCGTAAATATTGTAATTTCTGACTTCAGGGCCATAATCAACAAGCTGCGCTGCTTTGTTGTGGCTATAGCCAGTAGCTACTAAACAAAATTCATTTCCTGCTTGAGTGGGGTTGAGACATAAATATATCCCATATCCGCTTGTTTGAAAACATGCAGGCAGTTTTTTATCAGTATTTACATGCTACAGATACCCTGTTTTTTATTATACTTATTTGCAGCATTTCTGCTACTGTTAGAGCTGCTCGTTTGTTTTAATTTGCAGAGCAGTAAAAAGCCAAGGTGTTCTTTGTATACAGATCTTCCCAGTGAACCAGTAGTATACATGCTGTGCAGAGGTGGATATTCTGTCACGTTATTATTGCCTTTAACACTGTATTGTTAGAATTTACCTGGGGTAGTTCAGGTCCCCGAGGGCTCCAGTAAAAACGCATCAGCTGGCAACTGCATCTTAAGAGCCATTTTGTTACCTGGGAACTGCTCAAGCCCAACATGATGTGACCATGCCCCTGATGCACCTCTACTGGTGCTTAGGGCTGTGTTGGAGGTGGCTGTGCTAAGGTTACTCCGCTCCTCCCATGCGAGAGGATAATTCTCAAAAGAGGGGAAGAGAGGGCAAGGGAGAGAGAAACCATGTTTCGTGTGATCTACTGTAAAAGCGGAATAGGAGAGAAAACTGAACTCGGTGCATAGGTATTTTTGTAAAATGATTTGAAGTGCAGAGGGCGTCAGGTTTATTTATCAATTTATTATTATTTCATTGTTGATCCTGAAACATCTCTACATTAATGTTAATTTAAAAAAAAAACCCAACTGTTGCAATGTGTATCATGTTACATGGGGTTGAAACCCAGGGTCCTTTGTGACCGCCCAGCAGGGCACCGGTGCATGTGCTTTCAAGAAGCCTGTCACAAAAGAACAGAGTAATGAATTATTTGACTGTATATTGAAAGATAATTTCAGTAGAAATAGTGTGAGAGGAGTTCTGCTTTCCCCTGTAGCCGTATGCAAATGGAAACTCTTTTAAGGGCTGCAGCATGTGAATGGGTTTTGATGGTTGCTTGTCCAGAGACTCCAGAGGAATACTTCGTCCTGGGGGAGTTTGGAATATTGATTTGGGAATATCAGACAATGTTTCTATTTTAGGTATGTCCTGTTTCACAAGCTGAAGCTGGTATTTTACTTTCGTGTTACTGGCTTGTTCCAAAATCCATTCAAATGAGTAGAGGTCTTTTCATATGCAAAGGATTTACGTTTAAAAAGTGCTTACAGCATGTGTTATATTTTATCACATCCCTACCAAAGTGTCATCAGGATACCAGTTCTTGTCTTTAAGTCTATAACATCTGAGAATATCCCTTTTTAATAGAAGTGGCAAGAAATAAATACAAAATTAAGACTAATTAAATTTATGCTAGATTTGCATTAACAACTGTTTTGCCTGAGAAACATAGAGTGTTTCTGACACTTAATAGAAAAAAAAAGTCTAAATTGCTAAAATGAAGATCAGGAAATAGACCACTTGTAGGAGCTCTATATGCCAAAATGCAGAATCAGAATATTAGTAATGAAATTTTCTAACAAAAACGTGTAAATTTAATTTGGGGGGAAGCACAGTTACCAATGTGTTTTTTCCACCTTTAGGCGTGCTTACAAGTCCAAGAGGAGAAACTCCAAAAATTTGACAACACAGTGGCTGAGATAGAAGAACTTCTGAATAGTAATGAACCTCCACTGGAGCTACAGGTACAAAGAAGCTTTTACAGCTAATATGCCAGTACTCATTACTACACCCCTGCTTCTAGTATTGTCTTTGCCAGAGTCATTTCTTGGTTTGACTTAAATCTGCCCAGAGAACTGGAGGCATTTTGTTGGCTATTAGCAGTGACGTTTCATTTGTTGTCTTTCTCAAGCTGTTAGAACCAAACCTGTCATTTTAAACACAAAGGCCTCTCTCAGTCCTGTGCCTTTTAGGGACTTATACCTGACCCAACTGCTTTGCAGGCCTGCTGAAAGAGACCAATATCAGTGATATCTGGCCTTTAGCTATTGGCCAAGAACAAGGCACAGTGGACCTCGTCACCCCTTTGGGGATTCCAGCAGCTCAGCATGCTCACTCCCTATTTGAATTGTACCTTTACCTGGATATGGGCTAATGTAGCCTGGTAGTACGTAGCTATTTGCATAGAGTGGTGTTGCTGTGATGTTTTCCTTCAGGATATCACAAGGACCTCTTCATCATTTTGTGTTAACTTCACACAGCAAATAAATCCTTCTCCACTGTCTGAGACCACGTTAGCCTACCTTGATCCTATACCAGTTCCCTAAGCATCTGCTCCCAGTCTCTGTCAGATGCACCTTGAGCTTGACCTGGTTTGGCTATTTGTGTGTTTATCCTCAGCAGGCAGTGAACTCAGAGCAGTTTCACTGGGTAAAGTGATCTAAGGAGCTTAGGAAAGGACTTGGCAACCTTGTACTGTGCACACTGTGCTCCTTGGGAGCACCAGATGCCCTGAGGCCCCTGGGGTGGTGTTTCAGAGTGTGGCCATGATCCCACTGAGTTGCTGTCTCATGCAAATCTGCAGAAGCCTTAAGGATAAGGTTAAGGACCTGTTCCTCCTTAGTGACTAGTCTGGAGGCAGAGCTCCCCACCTCTGTGTTGTCCTTGCCTATTTGTTTAATCGCTGTGGGGAATTTGCCCTGGTGGGATCACTGCCGGGAGATGTGTTACGGAGAGAGCTGGCACCCTCTTTTTCCTGGTAGCTGAAGCTGAGAGTAGACACTGGAGTAGACTGACAAATAAATTTACTAGTAAAGCAGCACCAGTAAATGCATTGCTAATAAAGATGAATAGAGATCATTCCTCCTCAGAAAACCAGGGCTTAAATACTGTTGTTTTCCAACGTGTAGAGTGGGAGGGAAGGACTCTGGAACAAGCTATGATTGAAACATCTGGGTCTGAGATCACTTCATTGCTTTTTATGCCTATCATGGAGTTATGTCATATTCTAGGGAATAAATCCTGTATAATTTCTTATGTATGTTTGTTTCCAATTTTAAGGTCATCAGATCATCTGTTGTGCAAAAAATGGAGCTAATCAAAGAGCTCTTGTCAATGAAGCGGGGGGCCAGTGAACTCACAGTGAACACAGCAGAACTAAAAGGAGATCTGGATCTGGCCAAGACACAGATTGGAATGACTGAATCACTTTTAAAAGCCTTATCTCCTTCTGACACCTTAGAGATCTTTACGAAATTAGAGGTACCATGCCACAAATTACACACCTTTTATAATTTTGTATATTATTTCTGTCCTGGGCAAGTCATCTTAAGTGTTTCTCCTGTATATGTTGTAAACTGCTGGAATAAGTGAAGAGCCTGGCTGGAATACTTCCTTAAGCTGCCAGAAACGTGAATGAAATGCCTGTTCTCGCTGGATGTTATCAGATGTAGTTAGTTAACCCTTGCAGCTACTGGACACAGTTAGTGATAGGCACGACCACAGTACACCACTCAAGATATGTTGAAGCAGTAGTTGGGGTACTGGGTTGTATCTTTTCCAAGACTGGGTAATACACAGAGGTTGTCTTTGTGCCACCTAAGCCTGCCTGCAAGGGGAGCTCCCAGTAGGCAATTTAAGCCAACTTTCCATCCTCTTTGCACCAGGGAGAGAGGTGAATAAAGAGCTGCTTCCTGCTTGGAGGTTCAAGGCTGGCAATATTTAAACCTCCTGTTGAGCAGTGAGTGGATTGTGCACGTTCTGGGTTTCAGACCGCTAGAGTTTGGGGCAGTGAAATCATAGGCATTGGAAGAAACAGCTTTTAATTAATTCTCCCAGCTCTAAGTTATCTTTCAACCCACTTGAAAGGGACCTGACATACAGAGTAAGGCATTTAGGGGTAGAATAGTGCCTATGGCAGCTAAAGCATCACAGCCTAGGTATTATATGCTCTGGAACATACTGTGTTACTGTGCACTTCACGTATCTATTCTGTGTGTTGCCAAAATGTGCATGACTGAATGTATGTGTGATTATGTATGCACACAGGTCTATACATGCTGCTCAAGGAGAATTTAGTGCTTATACCTACCTGCTGATTGCCTTGTTCATGTCAATATACTTTAAGAAATGATTTTGACATGTAGGCAGGACTAACCCCTTTTGCAAAACTCTAGTTTGTACTAAAACAGCTCTGTACAGTGAACTTCAACTTGCACTTGAAATTTTGCTTTTTAACAGTTGTCCTTTTTTTAATTTTAGGAGATCCACCAGAAAATTCTGCAACAGAAACACCATGTGACATTACTCCAAGAAGAGACGGATTGTCCTGATGTGGATGAATTAAATAAGCAGCTTAAATGTGTCACTGATTTATTTAATAAGAAGAAGCATGTGTTTCAAGAACACTTTATTGATGTTTTGAACCGTAAGCAAACACATTTTACATTTATGTAGCTGTATAGGTTCGTACTGACCATCATAATCACTTAAAGGTTATGCAGTTAATTTATTTTTGGTTCGGTGTCCAAAACTGCTTTGATGTCTCGAACTGTTTCAGGGTTCTGAACAAGACAAAGATTTGGATAAAAATGGCTTTTGATTCCAACAAACCACTCAATCAAAGTATTTTGTTTCATATTTTTACATTTAAAAACATATTAAAAATATAAAGCACAATTCAGGAACAAATGTCAGAACATTTCATTTAAAAATACAGAATTCAAACTTGTTCATTTTTTCCAGTCATTTGTTATTTAATCTTAGTTACGAGAATGAACAGCATTATTAGTTACTTTTTGTTCTATGCAGACACAGGACTGTGCAGGTGTAGAATTAGGCCCAAAGGTAGACTCATCTTCAAATAGTTTTTGAGTAATATATATTTGTGTGGAAAGAGGTAAAGTTGCCAGTAAGCTAATCCAGGCCTTGTTTACTGAAACTGCTACATATAGCAGACTGTCCCTCCCAAGTGAACAGCTCTTTATTGACAATTAATGTTGGGTAAAAAAAAGGTATGAACTGCAGCATTTTCTGTCACATGATCTGTAGTGAAAAGCAACCTTTGACAGTAGCACTGATAAATGTAATTACAAATTGTCTGCAATCTTCATGTTAAACAGGATTTTCTTTTACAGAATACAATTAATGAAGAAAAATGTAATGTATCTTTTTTTCAGGTCAGTGCAAGGATTTTAATGACTGGTTTAGCAGCACTCAGCTGTCTTTGAAGGACTGCTTTGACCCCTCAGAAACAAAACCCATACTAGAAGAAAGACTGCAGAGGCTAAAGGTAAAGTATTAAAACATTCTAATTTCTGAAGCTGATTGTTCTTGAAGTTGTACTTTTTTACACAGGAGTCTATTCTTGGGAGTGAATTCACCTACAGTGGTTTTGTAACTTGAGTCTGAAAGAACATTTCATGTAACTTTAAGCATTAGAATAATAAGTGGAGTGGAAATACAACTTTGTTAAAATGGAGTATCACCATTCAAGTTCATACATAGTTGGGCAAATGAGAGACAGGACAGTAGTTTATGAAAGCCAGTGGACTTTGACCAAGTACTTCCGTGTGCAAAGGTATAGAAAGTCAAATGTGTAGAGAGTAAAATGAAATTCTGACCCCCATTGGACTCAGATCTGAAAAATTTGCGTTCACTTCGTTGTAGCCAGATTTTGACTCTAAGTCAGACAGAATCAGAAGAAAAGAGATGGAAAAGCCACAACATCTGCAAGAAGCAATGACAGTTAAGCGGCAGAAGATGACGACGACACAGTGATGTCAGTGCTAGATCTGAATGCTGTTTGCCTATTTCTTCTGTGTGTGCTTGTGCTGTACAGAAGAAAATTTGAGTAATCTACTTCACTTTCTCCTTATTCTACAAAAAGCATCTTTCCCATTTGCAGGTGGAATAGTCGGCAAACTGAATTAACATATATTCCTTTTCAGGAACTGGAATTGCTGTAGAAAATATTGGTGGACACAACAGGAGTTGAAAAACTCTTGCAACATAAATATCTATTATTCAACGGAAAATTTCATAAATGCATCTTGTGTTTGTGCTCTTATTCAGCACTTCCTAACATCTGAAGGGAAAGACAGAGATATCCAAGAGGTTAAAACTTTATTGAATAAAGTGAAGCATTACTTGCCCAAAGCAAGCATTAACCACCTCAACAGTCGTGTGAGAGATCAAGAAGCAGAACTACAAAGATTGATCTCCAAATGTCAGAAACGGGAGAAGGAACTTGATGCTTTTCTCCAGCAGCTCAGTAGGTAGGGAACTAATGTAGTTTCTGACATTTTAATCACAAGTATTGTAAAATGATTCATTATTAAGCAGCCATAGTGAATGCCAAGCAATCCTGCTTTTTATTAAAGATGGTATTTTAATAAGGGGTAGTGAGCGTTTTGCTGTATGCTTCATGTGTTTTTTTGCTTTGTAGCAGACTCAGTGTTTTATGGGAGTGTGTGCTTGTGGATAGGTTCAGTGACATGAACTGAGATACTTAAAATCAAGCTTGTGCTTTAAAATTACTTTATCAGGCACAGGATATTTATGTTATTTTTTAGGCAAAACGCTGCTGTCAGCAGGTTTTAATCATGTAATGCCTCTCATTTTGACCTGTGACTGTATTTATACTCTCTCTAGCCTTGAAGAAAGCAGCATAGTCTGGGAAGAATGGCTCACTGCTCAGGAAGAAAAACTAAAAGAAATGAAAAAAGATGAGACAAAACTTGAAAACTTCTGTGAAACACTATTAACACAGAGGTATCGTTTTCTTCGGTCTCTGCCTAATAACTATCTTCTAAAGGAGGTTGCCCTATATTGTTACAACAAAATGATGTTTATTCATTTTTTTGTGTTTTTCAGAAAATCATTTGACTCCATGGCTCAGCTAGCAAATTCCTTGAGGGAGGCTGGGCTGACAGAATGTGAAACCATTTCAGAAGCCAGTGATCTTATTAGTAGATACCAGACACTGATAACACATGTAAGTGAAATGGCAGGGAATACTGAGAGGCTTCCAGTGGAAGGACAAAACTTCGAAGAGCTTGCCCAGGATGTTTCTTGTTGGATCAAAAAGCTCGAGGAGGCTGTTAATAACCTGAGTTCACAGGAAAGTGAGTTGCCATCAGATGAAAAGATAAATCAGATAAAGGTATTTTGTTAAATGTATTCCTTTTCTACCTCACAGCTCGTGCTAATAGCAGGGAATGCTTGATGAGTCAGTACCTCATAAAAGATACTGTCGCTGCTGATTGCCTGTGGTTTTGTGGCTTCTTTGGGGAGGGGGGGAGATCTGTTCGGGGTTTGGTTTTTTTTTGCTTTTTGCATAGTTTATTACACATGTAAGATGAGGTTCTCTGCTGCATCTTTGGGTGGAGCGGCACTGAACTAATAAGGTGCTGGTGGCTGTGTGCCTTCCCATCATAGCCTACTCCAGAGCTGGGGAGGGAGGTCATTAACGGAGCTGAGGCATCTGGAGAGCATCTGCAAAGTGTGTGGCTTCTCGGGTGTTCTGCAAGTGCTGTTGTGCTGGGCCGCTCCACTGCCTGGGTGGGTCTCTCAGGCCCCAGTGTCCTCTTTGGTGTCTCCCCTCTCTGACTACTTAGGATGAGGATGCTGGGATTTACGTGTTTCATTCTGTGGAAGTGGTAGCATTGTGACAAATAATGTCTCCCTAAGATTTGGAGCTTTTTTAATTGTCAGCACAGTATTTGTTTTGTTATGTAGAGAATAATTAATAAATCTGCTTCATTATTCTAGCCTTTCTAAAACTAGATGATCTATCCATTTATGTATCAGTTATGTGACATATTGGAAGGAGAATTCTATTGTCTTGAACAGCAGCGTGCAAAGTATGAAAAAATCATTGGTAATACCTTTTATTCTGTAACCAAAAAATAGTTGTATATGTCCTGCTTCTGCTTCTTGTTTAATACAGGAAATCACAGCTCTCAAAGATGCAGGAGAGGCCAAAATGCAGAACATGGTAGCTCTAGGAGAAAATTTAATGAGAAATGAGAAAATTAAGAAGCCAGTGGTTCAGCAGACTATTTCTGAGCTCCAGAACCAGTGGGAAAGCATCTGTCGATTAGCCACTGAATATAGAAGGTAATATGGAATTTGCCAAGAGGCAGTACAGATCAACTTTCTTCTCTTCTTCTTCAACCAGTTCCATTTAATTTGTGTTCTTTGGGGACAGAACAAGATACCTACAAAAATACTTGTATTTCTGCAGTGTTGTGGAGGGGCAGGTCACAGTTTGGACCGAATGGTCAAGTAGGAGGTGTAAGGCGGGTGGCAGGACAGCTGATGGGGTCTGCCCAGCTGCCCTCAGATTCCCTTTTGATACTGAAGTAGCTCAGTCACTCTTGGGGGAAAAAAAAAACCCAACAAAAAAAAGTGCATCCGATGTTGCTTGTTCCATTAGACTGTGCAGGGAGGGCGCACTGATTTAACCACTGCTGTGGCCCTTCGCTGCAATGTGATCTGGGTTCTGTGCCCCAGGCATAGTCCCCCAGCACAGGTAGGATCTACCCTTGCACAGATTCATACTGCTTCAGGGGAGCATTTTGGGGTAAATCCAGGAGACTGGGATTTTTAGAGTAGAGTTTTTAAAGCCTGGTTTATTCTGGCTCAATGAGAGGCTTTCTCGGCTGCAGCAGCTGGTATTGTTAAGTCAGCAAAGGCACTTCAGTGCTGCTGGCAGTGTGGCAACTGTGTCAGAGAAGCAAATTGATTTTTTAAAACATGTCAGATGATTTTTTTTTTTTATTCAGGCAAGACCTGTTGTGACAGGTCAAGGGGTAATGGTTTTAAACTAAAGGAGGGTACATTTAGACTGCATATAAGGAAAAAAATTTTTACTATGAGGGTGGTGAAACACAGGCCCAGGTTGCCCAGAGAGGTGGTCGATGCCCCATCCCTGGAAACATCCAAGGGCAGGTTGGATGGGACTCTGAGCAACCTGATGTAGTTGAAGATGTCCCTGCTCACTGCAGGGGGGTCAGACTAGATGGCCTCTAAAGGTCCCTTCCAACCCACACCATTCCATGATTCTATGATTCCAGGTGTGTTGTGTAGGGCATAAACTGAAGTTCTGATTTTACACATGCAGACGCTTTCAAGATACTTCTCTGCCGTAAATTTCTTGAACCAACTTTCAGTAAAATCACTGGAACTTTACTGTTGAGGTCAATGGAAGCTAGAGTAGGCCTACTGTATAGTTTTTTTTAAGAAAATGGCCAGGGAATGAATTATTAAAAATAAGCGTGTTTGAGAATATTCAGTTGCCTTCTCTTGCTACTGAGCACTCAGTAAAAGCAGTACAAGTGGTGTTCAGAAAGACAGAGCTTTGGCTATATGAGATCCAGCACAGTGGAATGCAGAGAACCCTGTTCACAGTATGCTGAAAAAATGACAGGAGATGAGGTGGTCAACACGCCTGAAGAGATGCTCAGGACCTTGCAGGATCAGGCCTGTGAATAACAGATGCAACACAGTAGCGGCAGCCATGTGAAGCTGGAATAGGGAACTTGAAGCAAGAGTACTTAATGTATGTGAAGGTATGCTTTATTTGTCATTTGCCAAAAAAAAAAAAAAAAAAAAAGAATCTTGAGGGGCAAAAGCCAAAACACTTAAGCTTTGCTTTTGTCCTCATTTATCCTGCTGTACTTTACAGAATTACAGCCAGACTTTATTTATTTGGATTTGTTTGTGTGGGATCATATTTTCAAATGTTGGCATTTAAGTTCCATCTGGAAAATATCTGAGCTTCATCACTAAATGTGAACATAAAAATGTTACATTTTTTGTAACTGATCATAGTTGCATGTCTCCTGTGGACAAATGCAACCTGTTCACCTGCAGCAGATCAGCACACATGCTTATAAAGCACACAAGTTGAAATTCAATGTCAAGGTCAGGAAAGCAGGCCCTGGGCTGTGCTAACATGACCCATATTGCATTTGCTGGTTTTGTTGTCTGTATCTCTAAACCCCGCCCCTCTCCCCCCCCCTTTCAACCATCACAATGTGTCTCTTCTACGTAACATTCCCTTTCGGAAGGCTGTCATAAGAAGTTGTCAAGGAAAATATATTCATAGCCATATTGTAGTTTTTAAACAGAATTTCTGCTGTAATGAAAAGTGAAAAATACAGAGCATGAGCCTCACATCTCAGATGCTAGAAACTATGGGTTTATAGGTTAAGGTTTAAGAGGGTTAGTCACTTGTCCTGCATTTAAGTCCAGTTTGGCAGTAATAACTTCAGTGTTTTTCATTTTCATCTTCTTGAAAATTCTAGTCTAAAGCTGACCAGTAATTTAAAACCTGAAGAAAAGTATTCAGTATGCTCATTTATTCTAATGGTTGACTTGTTCAAAATTTGACATGTTCTAGGTAACGAATAAAAAAAATTTTTAATATTACTAAACACAGTATTTTTTCTTAGCCCTCAAGAGCAACTTCAGTTCAACAGGGAGGAACATAAGAGAAGCAAAGAAGATCTGAGACTGGCTCTAACTGAACTGGAGAAACAGCAACAGGAGATAGGTTTTGCCCTTCAGCCTGGTTTGCGGGAGAAACAAGCTCAGCTGACAAACTATGCCGACCTCCTGCAGAAAGCAGAAGATTTAACTTCCCGATTTAATGAACTGAAAAGCCAGGAAGATCACCTGCAGGGTCACACTGGGGATCCTTGCTTCACAGAGGTGGAATGGCTGGAATTAAAGCATCAACATGAAAGTCTGCTCAGCCAGCTACAGGTTGGAACCTCACTCTCTCTCCTTACGAGATTATGGGTATGCCTGTTGGTTGCAGTTCTCACTGCAGCCTGTAGTGTCATTCAGCTGGCAAGTTTATGGGTAAAACTGGGAGTGGTTAAAGTTCCTCTGCAGAAGGGCGGGGAATTCCCCTCTCTCTTTTACTGTGGGGAAAAAAAAGCACCAGAAACTCAAATTTTTCACCACATTGTGCTTTGCAGAGCAATAAATATTTTTTAAAAAGAGACCAAGGTAAGTGTGAAGAATAACATTTTATAGCTGTATAAGCCACGGTATTTTTTTTTTCCCCTTTTGGAAGGATGAATGGCTTTTTTGCTGCATCTTGTTTGTTGTTATTGGTTCTACCCAGTTTAGTGCAAATTGCATTTTCACCCTATGTGGCATTCTACATCTAATCTTTCATCCACTGTGGATAGAAAACATCCCCATTAGAAGTACATTCTTAGGGAATGCAAACTCTTCTGCTTCCTGCTACTAATGAAGATTTTGTTCCTGGTGGAGTCCAATATGCACTGGGAAGAGGGCAAAATATCTTCTGTGCACCTGTGATTAGCTGGATATTTTATGTGAAACAGGCAAGGCTTTTGTGCTGCTGAGGTCCTGGAAAAGCTGTGACAGTCTGTAGATAAGTTATATTTGTTTGAGTTAATGGTGGACTAATCCTTAGAAACTGCTTTGTTTCTAGTCCATAGTGCAGACATTGGAAAGTCGTGTTCAAGAGCATCAGCAGTTTCAGGATATGGTAGCAGGCCTGAGCACCGAGCTGAAAACTGTATCTGAGAGGCTTGCTGATTGTGAAGGTCCAGCAATGCAACCACCATCAGCTGAGCAAGACCAGTTGAAATCACAGGTATGTTGGAGGTTTTCAGCATGGAGAAAGTGGGTCTATGCCCTAGGGGCTTGTAGACACCATCACATTTGTAATAGAGAGCTGCTAATTATGTTAAACTGAAAAGCTAAGAAACCTTTCTAAAATTTGTAGTATATATGGTGTTCCTTTTATCAAGATAATTGTAGGCCTAAAACAATTCTTAATGAACTGAGTGGACCTTTACCGTCAGCTGAACTGAAGGTAGACTTGTCCTAACTCAAGCACACAGGCTTCTTCAGTTTGGTTGGTAGGGTTTTTTTCCCTCTCTGGGCATAATGAGGAAAGAGATCATTAAATTTGGTGTTAGTAAATCTCTTTAAATTAGCCAGAGTAGAAAGCTTAGGAAAAAGTCGATGAGCCAAGTTCAGTTTTAAGAAGTGTCCTTCGTGCATAAGTAGACATTCTTTTGCACTTTGGCAGAATGGATAAGTCTTGTAGCTGTGAGGGTAGAGAGATGCTGAGAGCTGAAACCATAGCTTAGATATGGATCGCTGCAATTCCCCTTCATCCAGAATTTGCTATACCTCTAACAAGTAACAAGGAATAGGAGAACTTAGAAAGATCACCATGCACCTCACAGCATACTGTCTGATCATTTTATCATTGTCGTAATGCTTATAGCTTCAGGTGTTCTCTGTTCATAAAAATGGCTGACTAAAATTACTGGTTTAGTATTTGACTTTCTGCAGCAAATAGGTCTGCATGTACTTTTCAGCACAGTTTGTTGTTCACAACAAATATTTACGATTTTAGTGATTAAGTATATCAAGTGAAGATACTTTTCAATAAAATGTTTTCTTCGTGTTTAAAGGAACAACAAGCACCTCTTAGTCGATGTGAAGACACATTAAAGAAGATTTTGGTTTTAGCAGAAACTGTTAAACAAAACACCTCTTCACCAGGACAGAAGTTTATTAAGGATGAGATTGAAACACTTCAGAGTGAACACAGGAGTCTGGAAGAAAGACTTGAAAATGTCAAGCAAAAGGAAGAAAATATTTTCAGTGAAGCCCTTCAGTTAAAAGATGAGTTCGGTAATGAAATACAAATGGAAGATAAGGCAGATACAATGCTGAAGAGAGAGATACAGATCACTTCTGATACTCCTGTCGCTGCAGAAGAGAGCCCCACAGCAGTAGAGTTAAACGAGCCTTTAGAAATGCTTGATGTGAGTATATTTCTTTACAGTAACGACAGTGGAAGATTGGTTAAAGAGGCATGTGCCTCTCAGATGTTTTGTATAGCACATCCTATATTGCATCCTTAATTTCATTGAAACTAAGTCTTCTGTAAATATGTGTCTAAGTCAAAGATGTAGAGAACTCCTTTAACTTGTTATAACAAGTCTGTAATGAGCCAATAATGTCTGTTCCAAAGGGCAGTTTTCCTTTTAAACACAACCTGTGTATAGCTCTCTTGCACGTAATTAGAGCAGGTATCCTTGGTCAGGACACAAAGGGAGAAGGTGTATAGATGAGAAAACTGCAGATACGCCTCTGCCAAAGAACTTAGAGCTTCTCTCAAACCAGTGAGACTTGTTTAGAACTGCAGCACAATGTTTGTCCTGTTTGTTTTCATAGATAATAATTTTTGCCATTCAGAGTTCTAATGTTAAAATACAATGTTACAGTCACACAAGCAGGTTTTCTTTTATATCATTTCTCTTAGGGTCAAGATGTAAATGGAAGTATGTCAAAGACAAATGAGCAAAATGATCCACTTTTGGGGGAAGGCAGTGTGTTGTCAGACAGCCCATTACAGGGTATCCATCAAAGCAAGGACAGATTGGGGCAGACTGTTCAGGTGCCTGACAAATATGTTCTGATACATGTCAGTACATAGATATATGTGTGTGTTTGTCTGTTCTCCAGAAATGTATACGTAATTCCTTAAAACCTGTAGTCTTACAGAGACATATTTTCCTTACCTGATGAAAACAACAACAAATTATGTTCTCCAAATCGTCCCCTCAGGCTTGCACATGCGAAGTGGGCAAGAGATGAATTTATGATCTCTCCAAGCCCCCAGGGCTTGGACCCACTTTCTCTGTGATGCAGAACCTGCAACATACCTGTGACTTCAATGGGTTTTGCCACCCACACTGACAAAGTAGGTAATGAGAGGTCACTAACCTGGAACTGCTGTCTTTAGGGGACCTCAGGACATTGACACTGTAAATGACTTCACGTGTGCAGGATCCTGAGGGAACGATTTGGAGAACTCCCTCATTGACCTGACCACTGAGTGATAACAGTAGCTGGGAGAGATGACCCAAAATATCAGAGTGGAAACCATCCATACCGGGATTTCTGGAGAAGGAGGAAGATCAATAGTTAGAGTTGCCAAATGTGTCTAAGCAGAAGCTTCTATGACAGTATTACAAATCATGTGAGCATTTACTCCTGTTGGATTTGTGTTTCATAGTGATTAAGGTCCCAATACAGCAAACTGATCTGAGCAGGTGTTTCCAAGAGTCTCTGGGTTTGGGTTACCTTGGCCTTTTCCTTCATTCATTAAGCTAAGCTGAAGCTAGAGTAGACAGCTTGTAGAGTGTGACATTCCTTAGTAAACTTAGATTTTGGACTGTGACTTTTAATGGTTATAAACATTTTGTGTTTTTCAAATCAGGGGGAGGCTGATGAAGAGAGCCCAGGTATGGACAAACATGATAGGGTCCAAGAGGATGTTCTGGACAGTGTGGTTCCAGGTGGTGAAGCAGAAGCGGAAAGGCGTCAGGATGGTCTGGGTATTGAAAGTGATGAATCAAGAAAGGAAACATGTCCAGCAGAGGTAATTGGATGTGAGATTACATAAGAGGGATTGAATTTGAAGGTATATGTATACATTTTAGTTGCAGTGGGTATATACTAATAATTAATAAAAAACTCAAGTTACACTGAGGTATTTTTGCCTGATGTGCTGTATACTTATTATGTGTTAACTCTCTGAATCCTTTCCTGTACATTTAAAATTAGTATGGAGGGGTTTGGATTTTTTTCATTATCATGGGCTGCCACAAAGTGGTTTGCTGAGGATATTGCCTTCCAAGTCACCTGGACATATTGTGAAGTCTTCCTACCATTTTGCTTGAATAGTGTTATTTTGTTTTAGTCTTTTTCATTTATTTAGATTTCTTATTTACATACTTACTTTGCATGTGTGAGGTTGCCTTTGAAATGCTGTGTCCTGTTTGGTGCACCCTGGTACAAGGGGAATTTTGACAAACTAGAGCAGTGTTTAGGAGCTGCAGCCATAATTAGTGGGAAGAGGCTAAGTTCTGGTTGGACGTGAAAAGTCTGAGGGGTCTCGTTGCTGTCATCCCCTCCCTGAAGGGGTGTTATAGAGAAGACAGAGCCAGTCTCTTCTCAGACCTTGAGTTTTAGCAAACTGTTTGAGATGCTGAAAGCAGTGTAGCTGTGACAAGGTGGAGCACAGTGTGCACTTGTGAGCTTGCTGAGAATTGGGGTACATTTGTTCATTCTGGGTTGCAGGTGGGCTACTTTCAGTACATACCCTATCTGACTTGCAGCCACTAGCTCTGATATCCGTGCAGCACAGATAGGTCCCTAATGCTGTGCTCTCCACCATGGTCATGCTGTAAGGATTTGCCATTCTTTATTTTGTGTAGGTGGCTGTTTTATTTTATCTGTCCCCAGATGATAAACAAACTCAGGCAGAACTTACAGTCAGCAAATACCTTAGCATGTACATACAGCAAACTCCCAGCTGCCCACGGGAATATCCTGCCTGGTGATAGGCTGGGTGTCTAACCACAGACTGTCTGTCTACAGTACAAGTACAAGACTGGAGCCTTAGGAAGAAGCTAAACCTTTTAAAAAATGCATTCAAACTGCATCCAGGGGTACACAGTTCAAGGTCCATGCTTAGAATAATGAAACATGAACAGGGTAGGTCAGAGGAAGAACACTTGCAATCTGCAATTTTTCTAAAAATTTATAAAAAAATTACAGCACTGCTTCTTCTAAATGGTTTCTTTTGCCATAACCTTGCCCAAAATAAATTATAAGATGTAATTGTGGTTTTCCTCGTCTGCCTATAATTATGGGCTTCGTATCTTTGTCACCTCAAGCACTGCAATTACTATTCAGTAGGTTTGATTAGGGCTTTTTGGTTACTTGTTTCTTTTCTTTTTCTTACACCCAAAGGAGAAACCTAGTGATGTCAAGAATCAGTCATATAAAGAAGACGTGGAGCAGGTTCAACAAAGGATGTGCCAGAAGAGTCAAGTCCTGAAATCTGCAGCAGCTGAAAAAGATGGTCTGGAGTCTAACCCCCCAGTTCTTGCACGTGAGGTAACCCACATTGTGTTATTCCAAGCTGCATTTGTCAGTCATTGAATTTTTGTTTCTACATGGGCTTCAGCTGAAGTTCTGCTCTAAAATAAGAGGCAATTACTGTCACATCAAAATCAAGACTATTGTGTATGGTTCTGCTTTATGTCCATGGTAGTTCTGAACTTCGGATAAAGTGCTAGCCACATCATATTTCTCAGTGGATCTGTTCAAAAGAGCAATTTTCGTTTTCAGAGCCATCATAATCAGTCTTTATTTTATGATATTTAGATTTTCTCTTTAAATTGTTAATCAGTGGAACTTTTTTCCATGTTATAGTTAGCTGTGATAGTCTTTGCCCTCACAAGGAAGGCAGATAAGAAAACTGAAATCCAAGGGTGATCCAACATAAGAAAATAAATTAAATAAAATAGGAAAAGGAGAATGAATTCAAGCAAATTAATAACAAGGTACAGGATGCTGTTGGCCTTCTTGGCCACCTGGCCACGCTGCTGGCTCATGTTCAGCCAGCTGTCGACCAGCACCCCCAGGTCCTTCCCCGCCAGGCAGCTCTCCAGCCACTCCTCCCCAAGCCTGTAGCGTTGCGTGGGGTTGTTGTGATGGAAGTGCAGGACCCGGCACTTGGCCTTGTTGAATCTCACACAACTGACCTCAGCCCATGGATCCAGCCTGTCCAGGTCCCTCTGTAGAGCCTTCCTACCCTCAAACAGGTCAACACCCCCACCCAGCTTGGTGTTATCTGCAAACTTACTGAGGGTGCACTCAGTCCCCTCATCCAGATCATTGATAAAAATATTAAACAGAACTGGTACAGAACTGGTACAGATCAGGCACAGTCAACATGGGTTCACGAAGGGAAAGTCCTGTTTAACTGATATCCTTCTATGATAATGTCACCCACCTAGTAGATGAAAGGAAGGCAGTGGATGTAGGTTTTCTGGATTTTAGTAAGGCTTTTGATACTTTTCCTCACAGCATCCTTCTGGACGAGTTGTTTAGCTGTGGGGTGAGCAAGTTCATGGAGCTTTGGGTGAAGAACTAACTGAAGGGGAGAGCTCAAAGGGCTCAATTCTAGGGCCAGTTCTGTTCAATATATTTATCAGTTATCTAGATGCAGGAGTCGAACACACTATTAGCACATTTGCTGATGATACCAAACTAGGAGGTGCTATTGACTCTCTTGAGGGACAAGATGCCTTGCAGAGGGATCTAGATAGATTGGCGCATTGGGCAGTGATTAATGGGATGAAATTTAACAAGTCCAAATGCCAGATCCTGTACCTGGGATGCAGTAATGCTGGGCACAAGAATAAACTGGGAGAGCAGTGGCTGGAAAGCAACCCTGCAGAAAGGGATCTGAGGGTGCTGGTCTATTCTATGCTATGCTATGCTATTCTACTTTATCGCTTGTTCTTGACTAACTGTAAAATTATCAGTAACTACATATTCTGTTCTGAATTGACTGATTTTCACTTCTAAACGTGATCTGTTGATGTTTGTATTCAATTGATTTGGAGCTTGCAAAGGGAAGGGAAAGTTGATTCTGCTGATTTCCTGAGGAAGGTGTTGGATAAGAAAGGATTTAGGCTGCGGGCGAGAAGCCAGAGTCATGTTCGGCGTTTTCTCACTGGCCTGCACTGCAAAGAGTCAGCAGGGGAGCCCTGAAGGACAGTAGCTGGTTAGCAACACCATTCTCTTCCCTTCTCCTATTTTCCTCCCTCTCCAAGCATCTGATGGACTGAAAAACTGTGGGAAACATTAAAACTCTGTGTGGGGAGATTGACACTATCTATGTGTCTGTGTATCCGGGGAGGCAGTGCCCTGGTGTATGTAGAGAACATCATACAAACAACCAAAGCGTGTACACAGTAATCCTGAGGTTTTTCTTAGTGTCAGGACACTTACTTTTCTCTGTGTTTTGATGCGTTTATATTTCACTCTGGTAAAGTGAATTTCCTCCTGACTCTATGATAGCTTAGCTGAGTTTTTTTCTGCTTACTTCAGTTCTACGGCACTCCAAAGTCTCTTTAAGATGAAATCTTATGTCTGAATTGATATAACCGTAATTGATGTATACACAGAGAAATGGAAAAGTTCTCTGATTGACTATTTCATGAGTGGTGTCCTTCAGTTTCGACTGAAAATAACCAGAAGAGTTCAAATAAATAGAATTATTCTTTTTTGATAATGTCTACAATGTGCTGCATATTTCCCGCCCTTGGAAGCAGGTATATTTTGGATAGCTCATGATCCACAGAGAGGCAGACAACAGTGACAGCTTACAAGTGATATGGCTGCAGGGATAGCTGGCTGCTTCCTAGTAAAATAGTATCTAAAGTTTACAGTAAGTTTATCAAACAAGAATTTTTTATCGTTGCTCATTTTATATGTTGGTACCATGGAGAAGCTCACACTGTAGTCATATCTGTATATTTGTACACATTCACTGACATGAAGTCTATATGTGGAACAGATCACAGTTTAGACCAGATACAGATGGGTACTGGGAGAAGGGAAATGCAGAAAGGTTTTTACGGTATCGCCATGTGACCCAATAAGCCTGTGACATTTCATTTATGTTGTTGTGTGCAGTAGCTGAAGGTGATCTAGAGGGTTATGTTTTACATCTGAACTGGGGCTGGCTAAGGGCATTCACTTGGGCAATGACCTCAGCTCAGCTGATGGGCTGTTAAACCTGGTCACACCCCAAGTGACTTGTCTTTCTGTCATTGTGGGAATTGACAGCAGTGCCATGGACTGGCTCTGGAGCCCCCCATTCCCTTCCTCCCCATCCCGACTGAGACATGCTCCCTAATGCTCTCATCTTGCCCCTGATTTTGGATAGCACTTGTGGCAGTAGCAGCTGTGGCTTTGTGTCACAACCCAGCTGCTTCATGCATGAGTCGCCCTATGAAGAACAGTTGAAGAGATGGTCCTGGTGGAGGACACAGCAGTATATCAAGGCAGGTGCTGAGTGGAAGGAACGTGGGTGTGAGGAGAGGTTAAATGTCCAAGAACATGTAAGGAGGAAGGGGAGAAGACAGGATAGACCTGTGCATTTATTAGTAGCAGAGGTGGGTGCAGGGAGGATGTTATTTGAAGGTGGGGATATCAGAGTTTCAAACTTAAAATGGTGGGGAGAGATTTCAGAGCTATATGAGCAGTGCTGGCAAGCCAGGGTGACTGCAGAGGTGGGGGTTAGCGATGGAGATCCCAGCCTCTGGGTCCTGGTTGACCCACTGATGCTATGGGGGAAGCCACAGCAGGCTTAATCAGGTGAAGCAAAGTGTTGCAGTCAGAAAACTTGTTGGTTCAGGACTTTCAGAAATAAGAATCCTGTTTTGCATGGTAGGACGCAGGTGCAGAAGTGGTTTTCCAGAAGGAACTATTTCCTGGATTGCAAGTAAACACTGAATATTTTGAAGAGGAACAAAAGGTCAATGAGCTGAAAAATGAAGTGGCTGAACTGGATATTGTTCTCATAAATGAACAACTAAAAGAGCTGGAGGTACGGAAATTGCAAAGCCATTCCTTATTGTCAATGTAGTGATACACTTACAGAAATATTCCCTTGGGCAAAACAGAATTGTTGCATATAGTCGGATCCAAGGTTTGATTGCATGTTTAGCCAGTTTGTCTACCAGGTAATCTAAAACCACTGTGCCTTAATGCAAATATGCCCATGTAAATACCGTATTTCGTACTGCTCTTCTAGAGTGCAGTAGTAAATAGACTTGTGGTTGCACGTGTGCTTCCATGATGTGCACAGTCTTGTGTGTCCATCTCCATGTGACTGTGCAAGCATATGTTTGTTGGTGTATCAGTATTTAACTGCATTTTATGCTGAAAGCTGGAAGTTCCTCTTTTAATCCTCTCTCTGTGGTGGGTTCAATTGTAGAATTTACAAACTGAACTGGAGACATGGAAAGCAGAATCTTTGCGTCCTAGTCGAGAAGCGTTTCCCAAGGCAACAGAATCAAACAGAGCAGAGCTGCAAACCACAGAGTCTGCAGTGCCTTGCTGGGACAGGCTGCTTCAAGAACTAGATGATGTTAAAGCAGTGAAGCAACAACAGTACTGCTTAATTAATGAATACCAAAAAAATCTTTCTGCCACACAGTCCTCGATGAGAAATTTGTCAACAGAAAAAGATAACATAAAAGCGTAAGTATAGTTGAGGGTTTCTCTTAGCAGGTTGCAGAACAAATATAGGCCTAGACCGAATTTCATGCCATACTTCAATAATGCTCAGACAAGAATATGGTGTTTTATCCATCTCGTTAACATTAGGTCACAAGGGAAGCCTCATAGGTTTGTAAGTTTAAACAGCCTTAAACAGAAACATTTCTGGTGGTTCTTCACTATCCTTTGGCAACATCTACTCTCTTTATTTTTCAGGCAAAATAAAGACATGGTTGCTGTGCTAAAAACCTATGCAAAAGCCATATCAAAATATTTTTGCAAAAGTATGACAGATGTGAAATATTAATTTTTCTTTAAGGACTCATCAGTTCTAATTTTTTCTGAGCAAAATATCTCATTGCTCTGAAATTAACCTTATTTCATAGGAAGAATTCTGTGGCAATAAATAAGTCTACAGTACCAATTCAGAGGTAACCAACACACACGAAATATTTAGTGCCTTTTATGAATTCATCTTCAGAACATGGAACTAGCCTATCAGTCACAATAATGCATCACAATAATTTGAAAATCTTTAAAATAATTTATAAAATTGTTGATTTAGATCAAAGAGATTTTAAAAAATTGAATAAAAATCTAGACGCTAAATGGATTTTAGGTGGGAATTTCAAAATGCTCCTGGAAACAAAAGATGAGTAGATAAACTCCTCCAAATTAATCTTGAAGGAATGGGAGTTTTTGAAGTTTTTCTTATAGCTAAGTTTTATCTTCATTGTAAATCAGAAATTACCATAAAATGTTAATTCACTTAGAGACGACTTAACACTATTGTTGATTCTTAAAATTTTATTTATCATAACGTCAAAGGGAGGCTACATTCCTTTAGGAAATGACACATTTTGTATTAGTATATACTACAGTTTTAGAGGATATACCTTAGAATAGACCTTTCTTGCAAAGATAGCTAGAAATAACTAATGCTGTATGGATTAGCAAGAAATAATAATACTGCAACAGTGGTTAGGAAGTTTGTGAGAGAATATTGAGAGATACATGTGATTGAGCAAATAAAGTGAATGAATAATTTTCTCAACATTGAAATAATCTTTTTAAAATGTGTCTAGTCCATGTTTTAGGAGAAATTTTTTTTTTAAAATGCTACTCATATTTTTGGCAGGGGTCCTATGAACAACGCGGTTCTTCTGGAGAAAATTAAGGCATACATAGAGTCCTTGCAAAAAGAAAGAGATGTCTTAAACCAATTGAAAACTCAGCAAGAAAGTTTATCTCAGCATTTAACATGCATGGATAAAGTGTTAACCGAAAGCCAAATGAGGCAACTGGAGCAATGGTGGCAACACATGGAACAAACAGTGCAAAAGAAACATGATCAAGTTGTGGCAGAAATCGATGAGTTTAACCTGCTTATGAATAAAGCACAGGATATTCAGAGACTGATACAAGAACAGTATTTACAAGCAGAGTTATATTCCTCAAACGAAGGAAAAGTCAAATACCCTGTTCTTTGGACCACAGAGCTGCAGGATATTAAACATGGTCTTTCTCTATTAAAACGAAGGATTGAGCTGCAGATGAAAAGAATTTGGAGCGATCAAGAGAAGGTAGCTTTGGAGAACTCTATACATGATTTGCAGAGCAAATTGGAAGCATTGTTAGCACAACAAACTCCTCAAGAGGATGTTCAGATCAGTGGTCCTGCTCTCATGAAATGTGAAATGATGAAGAGGCTGAAAGAAAGTATTTCATGGGTCAAAGGTTCGCTGTCCTCTCTTGATCAGAAAGCAGCACTTTTCCCCAGTGATATTAGATCACAGATCAGAAGCTGTCAGCTTACAAGCACAGAAGTTCTAAACAAAGAGGCTGCGATTGTATCCCTGGACTCTGGGCTCCAGCACATTGTTCCCAACTTGAAGCCAGAGGAGACATCTGATATGACTTCTCTTTTACAAACATTGCAGAATTCATACAAGGCTCTTGTTTTAAAAACAGCTCAAAGATTACAGCACCTAGAGCTCCAGCTGGAGGAGAGGCAGAAATTTATTGCAGAATTGGAAAAAGTTCACTGTCAGCTTCGAAATGGTGAGATGCTTGCCAGGCCTGACATGAACCAAACCAGCTCGTGGTCAGAATTAATCAAAAACCAATCTATTTTAAAGGAGATTTTAAAGGGCGTACAGGAAATAGAAGGGCTTGTCTCATCCCACTGTAGAGAGAGTCAGGCCACAGCTCGGGTACTGACCCTGTCTGAAAAACTATTTTTGACTGATCAGTTAAGAAGTCTGAAGAATAGAGCAAGGAAGACACAGAGGCAAATTCAGAGTAAACTTCATGAATTAGAAAGAAAGATAGCTGTCTACAGAGAGTTTGCCGAAGGAATAACTTCATTGCAGGGAGATCTTAATGATCTACACCATGGTGAAATGAACCTGGAAGAAGATGAATTATTAGGTGCCAAGCAAGAAGTGAAGGATAAATGTAAAGCACTTAGAGAAAAAGTATTAGGTTTTCAGTCCAGTTTGTCACAAATAATGAAGTACAAAGAGATCTTTGAATGCCTGGGTCTAAAATGGGACTCACAGCAGCTGGATGAATTGCAAACTAAATTTTTTAAAATTAAAAATAAAATTAAAGGGAAGATAATGCACTTTGATAATGTTGTTAGGGAATGCGATGAGATTCAAGCATTGCTAAATGAAATCCAGACAGTGACATCCACTGTAAGAAAAGAAGCTAACATCCTAAATGATAGCTCTAGCTCTTCTCCTGCTGAGAATCTTATATCTGCACAGATCCTGTTTCAGACAGTTCAGCAAATCTTGTACTTAATTGAGGAGGTAGCAAATCAAGTAAACAAGAATGAGGTCTTTGATACACCATTCAAAGAATCTAAGCGGAAGGAAATAAAGAGCCTGGAGAAAGATGTTGAGGAATTGAATCAGTTTCTTCAAAACTTTGTCTCTGGTCTCCAGTGTGTAAACAAGGAAGACACCCAGAATGAAGTAGAACATGTATTCCACACTATAAAGCATATTCAATCAGAGCTCCAGCAGCCACTTTTCTTAGAAATAAAAATGATGCAGTATGAAAAGATGCGATGGGAAGCAATTCAGAGTGTGATGCAAGCAAAGTTTTCTGCTATTAAATATATAATGGAAAAAGAGAGGGAAAACCAAGAAGAAAAATCTCTGGCTGCTGGTATGGAAACAAAATTAGAGACACTGAAAGATCATGAAATACAACTGAAGACAGATATTGCTGTCCGTGTTGTAAGTATATTTAATAAAAGTAAGGTATGGACATATATCTTTTCCCAATAATTAGATTAGGTGCCTGTGACTGTAATGTTTATATTTTCGTGACTTATCCTCCTTTTATTCTTACAACTGAATTGGCCCATCATCATCTCTGCATTGGTGAATATGATGGGAATCACGATAAGAAACTAAGGACACAGAGAAATTAGTTCTTTTCAGTTCAGTTTGATTATAATCAAGCAGTGGGGATTAGCACAAGAAAAGAAAGGTAAAGGGGAGGAATGAAAAGGTTGAGATATTGAGCTGAAGAGAGACTGGGTACAATTGTCCTGGGATTATTCTTGGGCCTGATTTGGTATAACATTTTCAATAGTGACACTGATAAAAAAAAAAAACCCAGAAGTTCCTTGTTTCTACTATAAAGAAAAGCTTACCAGTTCGGAGTGTTCAAGGAGAGTAAAGTTCAGGTCAAACCAATGTGATCAGGCCTCAGGGAGGGTGAGCAAAGGAAAGGCAACCGGGTTCCAAGGCTTTAACACAAGTATATAAAGCATTGATAAAGCATTGCTGGAGGATCATCTTCAGGGATTGGACAAGGTGATCTCCAGAGGTCCCTTCCAACCCCTATGATTCTGTGATTTCTCAGTCCACAAATGAGTCCAACAAACAATTCTACTTTTGGAAATTCTGTAGAATCGACCCAATTCTTGACGCCTTTGTCAGGAAAGATTCACTCAAATTAAAACAGATGCTGTTAGAGGGATGAGGAATGTTGAAAGCAGTTAATAAAACTGAATTTGGTCAACCTGATAAGCTAAGGGCAAGTGGCAAACCTAGCTGAGAAATTTAATCAGTCTGGAAAAGGACTGCTTAGGCTAAAGGGCAGAGTTAATACAAGGAGGAGGAGTTAGTGAATAAATCTATGTTGGAAACCAGAACAGTGGTAACCTTCATAGCAGAGAAGTTCTGGAATGTGTCCTGGTCAAGACGACCTGTGCCCTGACCGCCCAAGAGATCAATGGGTACAAACGAGGAACTATGAGGCAGTAGCTAATAACAGTGGGAGGGACTCACCATCTCTGACAGACTTATGGTCCTGTGCCAGATTTCCTGGTTTGCTGTGCTTCATCTTCGCTGCTTGGGTATTGTGTGGGAAGCACAATGCCAAAGTTTCTCTGCCCTGTGGGAATCCAAGAGCTGGCAAAATCACACATCATTCTGTGTATCAATACATATGAGAAGAGGTTTCAGTAAAGCAGTTTGGTAAGTCACAGTGGAGATATCTCCTGGAGCAGAATAACGCATCAACGTGTGGGCTTTTCTTGTCTAAACAGGATGGGTACTGCCATGTCCTTAAGGGATCTTACGGATCTTGTGTCCTGCCATCCTTCTCTGGACTTTTCCAGTATTGTCAGTTCCCCCATAGCCCCTGTTCCTATGGTTGAGGGCTATCAATCCATAGGTTACAGCACTGATCTGTGACTACTGAGGTAGCAGAGTACATTTGCCACGTGTCCTCTCTCGCCACCTCAGGCCAGTCTGGGAGCATTGGTCTCAAAGACAGCCAGGTGTGAAATTCTGAGAAGACCACTGGTAATCCAGAGGAGGACAGCAGTCCTTCTCAATTATTCCTTTGTCTTTTTAACACTTTCAGAGTGCTCTACAGGAGGCATATAAGACTGGTGAGCTTTATACCAAGGCTGTTCAGGGGGCTGCCAGGTTCCTTGAGGACTACGAAGCTCGAGTCCAGTCTGCCCCAGCAGAGCTCGGTAGCTCAGAGGAGGTCTGTCAAACCCCACAATGGAAACAAGAAGAATTCAACTCTGCAAAGGCTAACATAGAAAACCTGTACTCCAAGCTGAAAAACCTAGTGAAACCAGAAGACAAAATATGTCTGGGAAATACTTTAACAGAACTAGTCAATAAGAGTTTGGCATTAAGGAAGAAGGCTCAAAGAATGGAAGCTGATGAACAGAGGTAGGTTTAAGAGATCTTCCTAGGTCGTGTTCCTTATTAAGAGAAATTTGAGTCATAATAAATGCAGTGTTGTTTGTGTTCCGATAGAACCAGCAGAAAGAACTGTAAGCATTTCTGTTGTTCCTGGTTGTGATTGTAATGGAAGGGAAACTACCAGACAATAAGCATATTGCTAATAATTTACAATGCTGTCATTCTTAGTATATTCAGAAAGCATGTATGGGGCTCAGCTGACTGTCATATAGTACCAGAATCAAAAGAACGCACATTTCCACAGTCTCTAGTCCAGTGCTGGTGCAAGTTAGAACAGTTTTCAAAGGGGCCCTAATGCATGTCTTCCGTAGGCTATTCTGATGGCTGGAGAAAGTAAAGACCAAACAAGGCATCTGAAACAAACAAGAGATCTGAAGGGTCTCCAGATACATGTACAGAAAAAGTCTGAGAGATAGAGTAAAGGATTTTTAAATTGCTTGAATAATGATCCAGTGCTTCTGGTTCTATTGAGCATAGCCTTAAAATCTGCTTTTATAATCAAAGAACTGGAGGACTTTAAAGGGTTTGGTAATAGAAGAGAGGTGACAAGATATAGAAATAATACTTTGTGTGGTGTGTATAATTCCAACGTAGGGACAAATGGAATGTATGTTACAAACTGGGAACTAATTTTTGGGAATGTCTGAGGAGGATGGAGACTTAGATCAAGACATGCAATGCTTTTGAGCAGTTCCATGGCTGATACATGGATATACATACCTACATTTCTTTACCTGTGGGGCATTTATACCGGCATCTCTAAAGTATCTCAGGTATCAGACCTGAAGTGTATAACAAATGCAAATTGGAGATAACTTGCAAAATAGTACAGACTATTAGTTCATAAGATTTTTTTATTATTCTAGTGGTTGCTCCTCTCTCTAGTTGGAGAGAGGAGCAACCACAATAAAATTTAATTGGTCTATTAATTGTTTCCTACAGGTATTTTGAAAAATATAAAAGCTACACAAAAACCAAAGATAAGGTGTGTGATAATCTTAACAAACTGGAAAAGATGCTTAGACAGTCATTTTCTCAAATACCAACATCTTATAAAGAAGCTTTGGAGCACTTGGAAGAAAGCAAGGTAAGAGATGCTTTGAAGAACTTGAAAAGCTCATGCAAAACTGTGATGTAGCAGCTATGCACAGCATATGATACTGTAGTAGAAAGAAGTAAAATTCTTTGCCCTGTATTTATATATATAAAGCCACAGAATATATTTATATACCTATAAAAAGACCAGATTGTAATTGGCCGTGTAGAATCATACAATCATAGAATGTCCTGAGCTGGAAGGGACCCACAAGGATCATCAAGTCCAACTCCTGTCCCTGCACAGGACACCCCAAATTCACACCATGACTCTGAGGGCACTGTCGAAGTGCTTCTGGAATATCGCCAGACTTGGTGCCGTGATGCCTCCCTGGGGAGCCTGTTCCAGTGCTCCACCACCCTCTGGGTGAAGAACCCTTTCCTAACATCCAACCTAACCCTCCCCGGCACATCTTCCTGCCATTCCCTTGGGTTCTATCATTGATCTCCAGTGAGAAGAGGTCAGTGCCATGTAAAATTAGTACATCTTATTGCTGTAGAAATCAAACATTATCTGTGCTTAAGACAATGTTGCATTTCTGTTCAGATCCCTCATTGCTTCTTTGCAGGACCAGCACTGATCAGATTTCTAACATTGCTGTTGTTTTCCCTCAGAAGTGAAAATTGGAGGAT
This sequence comes from Phalacrocorax aristotelis, assembly GCF_949628215.1. Lineage (NCBI taxonomy): Eukaryota > Metazoa > Chordata > Aves > Suliformes > Phalacrocoracidae > Phalacrocorax > Phalacrocorax aristotelis. Next base: position 30,292,416 of record NC_134284.1, on the reverse strand, counting down.
TTCCAGTTTCCCCACCCAGGACTCTCTTGCTGCCTGTCCCCGCCAGACCTCCACTATAACAAACCTCTTTGCTGCCTTCTCTTTTAGTACTCATCATATTACAGGCTTGTCATTTTATGTATTTGTAACTCCTGTTCATTTGTCTTCCTTTCCAAATAACCAGAAAGAACTACCTCATTGCCTGGGCACTCTGTTCTTCTCTCTGTTTTTTTGTTTTATTTACCCTGTCTTTCTCTGTAGTCTTAACCAACAGAATTCTCTCATTACAACCATATTTATCCAGCTCAGCCGGCTGACTGCCATTTTATTAGAGGATCCTAATCATGTCACCGAATGCTTCATTAACACTTTTGACCATACTGTTTTATTTATTTACTCGTTTATTTTTCCTATAAGATTTTAGTCTCCAACATTGACTCAGCTGAAGATGATCTTGTGAAGCTGAGGCAGATCTCTGGAGAGCTGATGAGATTATGCAAGAGAAGTGACCGGGCACTGGGCAGGATTGTAACGGTGCTGTGGGAAAATTGGCTGGGTTTGCTTGAGGCAGCAAAAGGGCTGGAAATTAACTGTGAAGAACGAAAGCAGGAATGGAAATTCATCAATGAAGAGGTGAGTTGCTTGACAAAGTGTAAGGTTTGGGCAACGTGGTAGGGATGGGGCCCTCAGTAAAATGGCATATAAAGAGCTGAGATCAGTGTGGAACATGATTTCCCACCCAGTGATCAGCCAGTTATCCCCAGCCTTTCTTGAACCTGGAGTCTAAAATGATGGGGATATTCATAGTACCAATTCTCTGAACCCAGAACAACTCTGTGCATGGTTATGTGCTTTGTTAGAGTAAACTTAGATGTTTTGGCACACTTCAGAGGTTCAAGCTCTCTGAGTATGTAATTCCCAGTACTTAGTCATGTGTATAAGTAAATGAATAATGTAACTTAAGGTGATGGAACAAAAAAGCACTTTATCTCATACTTTGACATGCTGTTTACTTAGCTGGAACGAGAAACAATAATTCTCGATAAGCTTCAGGAAGAACAGCCAGAAAGTCTGAAAGAAAAAGAAAAGGCTACCAGAGAGGAACTGGTGGAATTACTAGATTTTGTGAACTCATTTGAGGAAAACATCAACCAGCAACAGCTCCTCTTACTCTTACTTTTTCACCGAATAAGAAACATCCTGAATACATCTGAAAATAGTGAGGCAGAAGCTGCCCTTCCTGCCTTATGTGAGATAAAGGCAATGCAGGAGCGCTGTAAAAAGTAAGTGGTATGAAATTTCTATTGAAGATACGACATAGGACTACTTATAAGAACAGCATTTTATTGGGTATCAAAAATATATGAAAGCTGTAATGCACTTAAAAATGCACTTAAAAAGATAGTGAATGCCCTAGTGGGTCAGACCGATGCTTTACCTAACCCCAAAGGGAAATCTTTGTTAATGTCTTCTGCTGGGCCGGAGTTTTCAGACTCTGAGAACCTGAGCTGTGTTTGCTGTTTAAATATGCATGCTATCTGATGTGGTCTACCCAACATACTTTGTTTAGCAATATCTGAAGAACCATTTTTGAAGAAACTGAGACAATAAAGGACAGAAACTCAGAGTTTTAGTTACAGAAAATAATATTAAAATGCAGACAAATGTTGTTCCAGATACATATTTTAAAAATATCAGTATTAAGCATGCTCTTTGATTACTCCTACTTAGTGTAGAGTCTAACTCTTAATGTATTCTTGCTGGCAATCTTTCATAGGTTGTATGATAAGACTCAAGACCATAAGGATTCTGTACAAGCTGAGATTCAAGAGAGGAACAAGATTACTGAAGAAATAAGTGCGGTGACAAATGCATTGCAGAATGCTGCATCTGTGTTATTACAAGATGCTACTGGAAAGGCAGGACAACTGGAGGTTTGTAATGGCTCTATTATTGTGTGTGGACATTCAGAAAATGTTCTCTTTTATGCTGGGGCTTGAACTTGCTCTAAATAAAATTGGTGGCAAAGTATATGCATATGCACATTGACTTAAAGAGAATGAATCTGGCCCAGCCCTGCCATCCCTCCCTCTATGTGGTCCAGTTAGCAGCTGTAGAAGTCTTCCAAGATTGCAGAGAGATTCACAGCCAGTTGCATGCCTTTTAGGCTCAGTGTATATCCTGTGCCCCTTCCCCCTCTGCATGCCTAGCCAGGGCAGCTTCAGGTGCTCTGGATCTGATGTCCCATATCAGGGGGTTAACCTGGTACATGCATTTTAGAAATCAAATTGTGATCAAGACCACAGTCACCACCAGCAGCAACCAGCACTTTGCAGCAACCCAGTCTGTACATTTCTGTCATTTCAGTATATTTTTGTTATCCTTCTTTGAATTCTTGACTTTATGAAATGCTATTATTCCTAACACTTCTTGAATGTGGGTTTGTTTATTTATTATTAATTTTATGTTTCAATTTAGTCTTACTGTGTTTACATTACTATCTTAATTTTTAAATCTTGATAAAAATTTATTTTTAATTCTGTTTGAGTTATCTTTTAACTATAGAACTTTATAATTTATTTATTCTAGCCTACTAAGGTCTGTTACAAATTTGGGATCTCTGCTGAGTGTTGTGTAAAAACTAGTTGAGGGTCCCCACCATGTATTTTCTTTGGAAGGTGGATGCTTGAAGCTGGCAAAGGACTTGGGAAAGTACATAAGCCAAAGACCGTGGTAGCAGATATGAGCATTTTTCTAGGGGTTACCATGAGAGAGAAATGTTAACTACATCTTTAGAAAGTTCTGAAAACTCACAAGCCAGTATTACTGTGGTGCAACATTGTGGATATGTCTGAAAGGGTTGGTTTTCTATTTAAAATTATTTAGGATTAGAATTTAAAGTTGGGTCTGCTCTTTGACTTGGCTCTTTGTTTCCAGGAAGAAATGTTATCACTGCAGGTGCTTGATGCCTGCTCTTTTTCCTCACATCCAAACTGTCTGCTCTGAGCACCTAAAACTCACCTGTTCCTTTTGAGAAGATTCAGCTGAAAGGATTTAAAAAATCCTTAATTTTACCTAATAGCAAACATGAGTAAGCCAAAATCCGCAGGGCAATTTAATCCCTACTTCCAAAGAAAACCCAGTTTCTATAATATCTACAGCATTATTCAGGGCTCCATTGCACTTATTGAATGGAAATGCCTATTTCACTTCTAGATGACAAATCTAGGTTAGTCGGGTGGTGAAGTTGTAACTCACCAGCATAGACGAATATGCCAATTAGAAGTGATATCATCTAGTCCCCTAGGAAAAAAATTGGGACAATTTTGACATGCATCTGCTTTCCAGCTACATAACCTGTGAAATGTGAACATGCATTTATATACAGAAACCAGTTTGCAGAGACATGCTTTGTTTTGGAGACGAATGTTGTAGCATTCTTTCAAATTCAAGTCAGGGAATCTATAAACTCCTGTAAATGTTGGCACAATCTTAACTGGACCATTTGACAACAACAGCCTTTTCTATAGTAGAATGAGGCACACAGCTGTTTTGTGGTTTTGAGTTTTTTAATATCAGACCCAGTTGTTGGGGGATGACAGGAAATAAATTAATCTCAGACTCTTAACATATTTCTTCTGTGCATTCTACTTGTGTGAGGGTAGAGATTCCCAAGTGAAGACTAGGAGTTAATGATTACTATTACCCCCAATTGAAAAAGAAAAGGATGTTAATTTTAATGTCTTCCATGGCCTGGCAGGAGCTTTAGATAGTTTTCCCCAATAACTTGGGTTAACACTTGAGTTTCTCAAACAGCTGAGCATTGGGAAAAGGAAGCATAAAGCAAACAAACAGAACTTGAAATTCTAGAAAACCTTCAAAGCAGATGAGTTGCTTCATTCTTTCTACAAGAGGACTTAGATCGGGTTTTATTTTTGGGCCACAGGCTGTAGACAGTTGTTCAAGTTTCTTTTATCTCATAAAACCTACATTCTTCATGCAGAACTGAAAACTACTGTTTTGAAAGGAGCCTGCTGTGCTGCTCTGCATAACTGCCTGAAAGCAGACACTTCAGCTTGAAACCTGTTGCTTTTTGTGGCCTTTGTGTTGCTTATAATAATGTAGGAATGAATGTTGGCTATTAAATGTCTTTCAAGGAGGAAATGCACTTTTGGCAAAAGGGAGAGCACAAAGGTGAACATTTAATCATAGGAGCACTTCAAATTATTACATTGCTATACCTGTCAATAAACATCAATGCGTCAGTTGCCTCACATGGAGTAGTATCAAGTTTAATTAATTCTTACAGATTGAAAAGCATCATTTGATTAAAGGAGTATTTCGCAAAATTAATTTGCTTGCAGAGGTAGCCAAGTTAGGTTTGATATCACAAAAACAACTTTTCTAAACCATAGTCACGCTAGGAAATATAAAACACGGTATGTATGTATGTATATGTATACATATGTACATAGACACACAGGCACTCAGTAAAAAGTGAGTAAAACTGATGAAGTTATTCTTAATTTTGTAGGAGGTTCAGACTGTGATTGATAAAGAAAGTCAAACTCTAAAGCATATCATGGAGAAACTCCGGATCAAGTATTCTGAAACGTATACACAAGTTCCTGCAGAGATCAAAACACAGCTGGAGGACTGCAAGAAGGTATTGCAAGACCTAGAAGACAAGGTAACTGTTGATGTGATTTTCATATTTACCTTTTTGTAGTGTATAGAGAAGTACAGCCATATTTGGTGAATGTTGTAACTATAAACTTCAACTTGAAACATTGATTGTTTTCATTTGCATTTTCCTCTAGGTGAAAATGTATGCATGAGGAAAGATTCCTCATGTTAACTGTCTCCTTTTAGAATAACCTTACAGTAAGCAGTGTGAATATAATATTTTCCTTTTCCGTTAAAAGACGACAGGAAGAACCACTAGCAATAAAGTCTTGGATATGATATGACGTGGATCCTGTCTTCTATCCAGTTTGATTCTTAAACTGAACTGGTAGTCAAAATTGATTGGGAAGTTTGTATAGCTTAACTGAGAGATATTTTCAAAACAGAATTAAGAGTTTTGAAACGGGATTTTTTTTTTTAACCAATTTGCAGACATGGTAGGTTATCGTGGCATGGTTCTTTGTACCACCCCTCGAGACATGGTTGCATTCCTTTAAAAGCAGGCAGGGAATTTAAATAACTAGATAACGTTGCCTCAGCCTTTTGCAATGTTTTCTCTCTGCAGGGGGTATAAACAATTAACTGAAAGCAAAGTTAAAGGAAAATGGAGTAATGGTGTAAGTTCAGGATCAGATTTTAGCCTGCTGTAATTATCATTGTTATTTATTAATTTGTGTTACTTTTAAAAAGAAAAAAAAAATTCTGTTCTCCTATTTCAGAAATAATAATGTTTAATTTTAAAGGCTAAATCTCAGCTAATTTGATAAAACTTTGAAGTGTAATAAACCAATTTTTAAATCCAGTTACTTGTTATTGTCTGACAGATTATTCATTCATTTTATGTTGCATTAAATATTTAGAGACATATTCATTGCAGCTTATTAGTTTTAATTTGGTTAATTTTGTAGTTTCTGTTTCAAAATGGAACCAGTCTTTTTAGAACCAACAAATCAGTAGGAGAGAGGAGGAGAAGGGAAGTAAAACAGTAGTGATGCTTTGGATTTTTTTTGTTGTTTACTGTTTCATTTACTGAGATAAAGGTTGTCCCAATGCACACATTACATGTTGGAGTGAAAGAACTGGTCCTGGAAACTAGAAGGCATTTGTTTTTCACATTTATGTAGTGGAAAACAATATAAACTGTCTTGGAATTTTTTGAAATGCATTTAGGAAACAAAATAAATCCTAGTGGAACTGGAGATCAGTGTAGTTACATACTAGGAGATACCAGCATATGTTAAATTGAATTAACTTGTCATATTTTAATGGCATTGTGCTTTCTTCTAAATCTGCTAACCTAAAAATGAAAATAAATTGTACTTTTGATGCCATGTATGTTATGTGAAAAATATATAAATTTATGCCAGTAAGGAGTTTTGAAATTAAAATCCTGCCCTACTGATGACCAGATGGTTTTTCTGAGGAAAGATAGGAAGCTACATGTTTCTCTTCTATTTTGGAAACTAGCACTACAAACATCAATAATTTTTCGTGTTTGGTATACACCAGGACAGTAATAACAGTCAAGTGTTTAGTGATTACAGTCTGAGTTCCTTTCTTCCAAGGAGTCTTAGGCATTAAGTGCAGACTGCACTTCGTAGCTTTTTTGTAGCATAACATGAGTATTTGAGAGGAGCACTGTAGTTCATTTTGCTATATAATTATTTTGATTAATGCAATTTTGTCAATACAATACCTTACTATGGGTATTATTTTATATTGTTCTAACGCTACATGTTGGAATCTATAAATAATAAATAATGTTAATGAAATTAAGAAACAAAAATTGATAAATAATTAATTAACTAGCTAATAACCTTAATTCCTCTTTCCAAAAAAAGGATGAAGTATTTCAGTATAAGGAGCTTCAAACCAGAATAACTACTAAACTAGAAGTCTTTTGCATCAATTCAGCATAAAGCTGTTCAATGTCCGTATGCCCCATAAATCCTAGGGCTGCAGCACACAAAGGATTTACCATCATTTGACAATTTCCTGGGGCTTGGCTGACCCTAACAGCTAGCAGGGTTTAGTAGGAAAAGATGTTACTTGGGGCTAAGAGCAAGGACTTACTCACTCCCTGCACTTCATCTAGTCCACAGTAACCTGGTACCTGACTGTGTCGCTCAGTTCTGTGCTCAGGCAATTATTCAGCTTCAGCTTACTCGAGAATTTTAATCTTTATGTAGGAAATCAGGCCCTCCAGAGTACCGATAAAAATAATTTCTGTGGAGTTCTGCAGAGTAAAAATAAGGTCCACACACTTTATAGGGCTCAGAGCCTTTTATTTTAGTAATAAATCTCTAAATTTATATTTAGAAATTCACTACACATTGATGCACTTCCGTATTCCCTTGTTACATGGAAGTAATAGTTGCCAGCTGAGACATAAAGGTGTCATTCTACATTTCTTGCAGGACGAACCTAAACGAGACCCTTTCCACAATGCAGCATGATTAGACTCTGTTACAGATTAGAACAGGGGCAGCTGAAGCGAAGCACCCAGGCAGCTGCAGTGTGTTATTGTTTGTTTCTTCAGGGATTGCCTTTCTTGACCAGTCGTTTTTAAGTGAGATGAAATTATTGAACATCATGTAAATGTTGAACCTGCTCATGTTAACGCTTCTCCCTGCAAATGTAATTCCCTTCCTGTCTTTTTAAGTGACTAGTAAAGCGAAACAGAAAGAATTTGAATATTTTTGGTGAGGTTTACACAGAAACAAGCAGATCTTTGTAATCTCTCCTATCGTTTTACTCTGACAGGTTAGCTTTGAAATCTTGCAGAGCTCTCCTCAGTACATGCTGAAAAGAAAAGCAGAAAGTATTAACAATGGCCTCCAAGCTATTGAAAAGATGTTACAACAGAAGAGTGAAAACATTGCAAAAGCCAAAGAAGTTCAGAAGGTAATCTTGCCAAAAAAATTTTGTGCGTGCCAAAAGATTTTTGGTTGTTTCTACAGAGCCTGGTTTAGCAGGAGTGTGAAGTGGCCCTCCATTCGTTTTTATGTCTATAAAAGGAGAAGTACAAGCAGGCATTTAGATGGTGAATTTTTACCAATTATTCCTCACAGGAGAATACGTGGTTTTTTCAACTGTGAATCACACCGGTATATGCCAGGATGTAGATGTCAGGAACAGAGTATTCTGTTCCTGACATATCGGTTCTGAAATCTTTGCAATTCCACATGCCCCACACGCAGAACAAATAACTCTGCTGTTATCTTTGAGCCTGACCTTATGTCTCATTTCCCCTCTCTCCACATGCAGCAAATATGGGATATGCTGGACCTTTGGCATTACAAACTCAATGAACTGGATGCAGAGGTGCATGATATAGTAGAGCAGGATTCCTTTCACGCACAGGAGTTGATGGATATCTTAGTGAGCCCCCTTCAGCAGTACCAACAGGTCTCACAGCTTGCCGAGCGCAGAACTGCCATTTTAAACAAGGTAGATGCAAATGTAAAAGGGTTTTGTTTTTTTTTAATCACGTCTTATAAAAAACAAAATAAAGGCTTTGCATAAAACATCGTCAGAGGCTGTCAAGTAAGTAAAGAGTCAAAAGCCTGCTGTCAGTGTGTTGGCTTATTGTAGCTAAGAGTTTCTGGAGTGGCAAACTTCACCTCCAGCTGCTGCCCCAAAGGACTGGCTCTGCACCATGGCTGACGGGTGTTAGCAAGAGGAATGCCGCTGGATGGGTGATGAGGTGGCTTTCTGTGACTCTGCTGATGGGCTATCCATTAAAGTAACATTGTCGTATAAATGCAACAATGCCCCCATGAAATGTAAACTCGTAAGCACCAAAATTACTTTTGATTAGAGGAGACAGCCTGATATCATGAAACTGTTTCAGAAAAATTATGATCTTTATTTCACCATACTAATTTAACCGACCTTGATGATAATGCATTCTCTTTTCTTTTAATCTTGTTCATAGATGTGTTTATCCTATACAGAGAATAGAAATGCATTTGTGCCTTTTTGTAAAATCCTGTCATTTGCTAGGCTGCCAACAAGATGGAAGAATACGATGAACTCTTGAAGAATGTGAAACTTTGGATAGAAAACACCAACAGTTTGCTAAGAGCAGATGCTCAAAACGGCTCTGCAAAAAGCTTACGAAAACATACTGATGACCTTCAGGTGAGTGTTAATGCAGATATATAGAATCATCAAGTCATTAAGGTTAGAAAAGACCTCTAAGATCATCAAGTCCAACCATCAACCCAACACCCCCGGGCCTCCTAAACCATGCCCTGAAGTGCTACATCTACATGTTTTTTGAACATCCCCAGAGATGGTGACTCCACCACCTCTCTGGGCAGCCTGTTCCAATACCTGACCACTCTTTCAGTCGAGAAATTTTTCCTAATATCCAATCTAAACCTCCCCTGAGGTCTTGTTGCTCTGTACAGACACGATTTTGCATTCTTAAACCTTACTGACACAAATAATTTACTGTTTTCAATAAATGCTTTAAGTGAAAAATAGTTACAGTTGACACTCATGTAATATAGATGGGTACTTTTCCGTGTTGGACATGTCATGTGAAAGTGCTGAACTTGTAGTACATGTGTCTTCCAAAAATATGTGATTGTCTTCTGGTACCCTACTGTGTGGCTATAATCAGTTTTTACTGCCCGAATGTGTATGGTTCGTTCTGTATTGTGTGTACATGATCCAAAAAGGATAAAGTGCTATTTTGGTATTCGTGTGTTAGATGTTGAAGAGAATTGTTATTTGGAAGGCAGTTCTCACTGTATCCTGAAGGTAATTCTGACTGATGATTTCAAGAATCAAATGTTTGCAATATTACAGGGAAGATCAGGGCCAGGCAAGTGCTGAGAGGATTTCTGGTAATTCTGTATCTGAAATTTGAGTTTTCCAAATGTCCACTCCTTGGATTAGGCCAAAAGAGAAAGTTGGTGCTCTGAACATAGATTTTTGTATTAAAAGTAATAAAAATTCCGTGTAAGTAGCTGACTGTTCTGGACTGTTCTGCACGTAACCACAATGGGGAGACTGTGATTTCCAAAAATCTGAATGTTTTTGTAACAAAAGCTTATTGTCTCCCGTGTTTGTGGTTTGGAGTGTTTTATGTGTTCTGGGCTGGGAAAATAGTGGATTTGGAAATGCACCCAAGGCTTGCATTACAGCTGAGGCATGCTTTCAGTCCTTTCCTTCAGTGGATCACATGCATTTCTTGCAACCCTCACTGTTCTTCATTAAGGCATTTGCTGTAATTAATCCAAAAGCTCATGCAGTTAGCTGCAGAAGATGGGAAGAATCTCCCCATCATGCACAACTAGCCAGATATTTGCTGGAGCATTCTGTTACACCTGCTGTCTGCAGGCTGGTGTGCAGAAAACCCTTTTCAGATGTCTGGCTGACATGTCTTGTTAATGTACTTGGGGTCAGCCTGATCATGGCACAGGAGCTGGAGAGGAATCTTCTCCAGTATCTCATAATTTTCTTTTTTTTTTTGGGGGGGTGGGACCTCTCTCGGAGTTTGAAGTCTTCCTCTTCATGCCTTTTGTCATGCTCATGTAGGCTTATTTTGTCTAATTGATTCCCTTAAAATCAGGGCATCTCAGTTTTCTGCCTGCAGGGTGCAGTAGTTCGGTTCTCCTAGGGGTGAAGTGTTTTAATGTGAACTAAGCTTTTGGGAATAGGTGCAATGGTCAATGACATACATAAAATTAAAACTGATTCCTTTGGGTCCTAACCTCTGTGAAACTTTCATGTTCACCATTGATGGATCAAACTAAGCTCTTATTTTGTTTCCAGATGGCTTTGGAAGACTCAGAGCAAAAGCAAAATCTTCTACACAGTGTTTACTTGGAGCTGGAGGAGCTAACATCAGTCTTTGAAACAGACAGTGTAATGCAACAGCTAAATGAAATAAACGGTGAAGTAGCAACTTTACAGCATGAGATAGCAGAGATTCTTCCACAGATCCAGCATGTGGCTGATGTAAGTTTGGGTGATCTCTAAGTGCCTTTTATCAAAGCTTCACCATATATTATGAAATACAGCTTATATTGCCTGCATAGAAGAAAGGTGTGCTGGTTTTAGTAGGTATGCCAAGTGAGGAGATTAATTGTTTGGAAACAAACCATCAGAAGGTGTTTGGTATCTAATTAAGCTGTAAAGTTCAGAAGTATTGATGAAACTCCTTGTTTAGAAGGAGAAATGCAGGATTTGTTGACTGGCAAATTAAAAGGGCTTATCTTGCTGGAGAGTAGGTCTTGTGTTCAGAGGCACCTGGACAGGCTACCAGAAACCTCATGAAGTTCAACAGAGGCAAATGCAAAGTCCTGCACCCATGAGGGAACATGTCCAAATACCAATATAGGCTGGGGGCCAACCAGCTGGAAAGCAGCCTTGCCAAAAGGGCCGGTGGTCCTGGCGAGCAAGTTGATCATGACACAGCAGTGTGGCCTTGCAACGAGAAAGCCTGGGCTGTGTAGCCAAGAGGTCCATGGGAGCGATCTTTCTTTTTGGCACCTGTGAAGTCATATTTTGGATGCTGTGCTCAGTTTTATGTTTCCCAGTGTAAAGACATAGACGTACATGGAGTGAGTCCAGGAAGGCTACCAAGGTGGTTGGTGGGCTGTAGCACAGGAAAGGCTGGGAAACCTGAGTCAGTTCATCCTGGAGAAGAGACAGCTTGGGGGTGGGAGGGAAGGTATTACTGCTGTCTACTGCTGTGTAATGGGAGACTATAGGCATGATAAAGCCAGACTCTTCTTGGGGTGTGCAGAGAAAAGATGAGCAGTAACAGACCCAAATTATAACAAAGGACGTTCCATCTACATATTAGGAAGGATTTTTTTTTTTTTTTTGGAGTAAGATTGGTCAAACACCAGATCAGGGGCCCAAAGGGGGCATAAAATCCCCATCCCAGTAGATACTCGTGTCTCAACAGGATTAGGCACCAAACGACCTGCTCTGATGGGCACCAGAGACCTCTCAAGGTCCCTTCCAACCTAATTTATTCTGTGACTCCATGGGAGTTCACAAGCAGGTGTACTGTATAGATCCATTTTCCATCGGACATAAGACTCTTCATATAGGAAGCTGCAATAGTGTAATTAGACCAGTTTCCTATGCTGATAACTATCACTGCTGGAAAAGCATCTTATCACTACTGGTAATTTATAATGTGACTTTTCAAGGATATTTCAATTCTGTATTCAGGGTTTAAAACAGACCAGGTGACCTTTAGATACTTTAATTCCTACAGAAGTTAGGATGTTATGTGATTTATAATAACTAGTCTTTTGACTGGTAACATCCATTAGCATATCCTGCATATGCTGCACTTGTTTTTCAGTATTTCTTTCTAAATTTAAGTGAAAGACAGAGATGCAAGCTGGCTTGATTATTTGTACTGTCTACAAATTCTCTTGTTCCCAAAATCTAGGAATTGGATGCCATTGAATCTCACGTGAAAGTGCTTGAGAAAGAAATTGCCAAAATGAAGACAATCCTGTCATCAGAAGATCTGTTAGAATTTTCTCCAAAAGAGCAAATTAAACATGGACAGGTCTGTGAAAACTCCTATATAGGTGGTTTTTTTTCCCTCTATATTTAAGCATAAGTTAGCATAAATATGCTTTCTCAAGCATAAGGCTCTTTCGTGACTGCAAACTACCATGAACAAGTTATTAGTATATGACTTTGAAATGTCAGTACCACAACAATTCTAACTCTCGGGTCAAAGGTTGAAAGTATTATTTCAGTCATGATATATGTTTCTACAGCAGCAAGTAGTGCAATCCAAGAGGAGCACACTAGTAGGGCAGAACAGTTGGTGCGGAAGACCCGATATCTGTGTTTTATGTGTCCTGGGGGCTTACTTTGGATTTATCCTGTAGAACGGACATCCATTAGTGGCTGGGTGTCTTCAGAGGGTCTTCTGGAGAGTATCTTCTGCTTTAGTGTCGTTTGAAATGCATCCAATTTACATGCTCCGAGACAACTGTGCAATGTAAACCCTAAGGTGAGACTGTTGGGAGATCCCTTCAAGAAGCGTAGGCGTGGCTTGAATGAAAAAATTTGAAATTAAAGCACTATTGAGAACATGCCAATAGAGAACCCAGGTGTGTAACTTAAGCGCACGTTGTCAGACATACCTGCCACATTTGAATGTCTCCGTTTTTGGAAAGTTTATGGCCTGGCATAAACGCTGCACATCACTCTACTTAGCATCGAACAGTAAGTAACCTGGAAGTCTGAAAATCAGGCCCTATTTTTCAAAAAATGGAGGCAAGATTTAGCAGATGTTTCTGGAAACATAGGCTGGAGTGACTTGCCATAAAATCATTTAATCATGCAGGGACTTCACTGCAAATGTCCCTTGGCCAGATGGTTTTTCTTTCTCTGCTTGAGAGAAGTAAAGCAAAGCATTACGGTATCTTTTCTTTTATACCACATGCAGTCTACATTGTTAGCTGCCTGAAATGCAAAAAGTATGAATTCAGTTTCAGGGGAGGGATGAAAATGTCATCATACCTCTCATAGCTTTGCTATCCAGAGAACAATTTTGTAATGGCTGCATTATGTGGAAAACACTAAAGTAATATTTATTCTGGAAAATAGTGTTCATCTACTTCTTTATTTTAAATTGAAGCATGGATAGTATGATAATAACAAAAAATTCCTGATACAGGCTGCTTATGGATGGGAGAATAAGTATCTCCAGTTGGGGCCTTTTAAAACATAATTGTCTTGAGAGGAAATTTAACAAAAACATTAGTAATTAAAAGGCTGAGGGTTTGTTTTCATTTATATTTTTTTTTCTCCTGAAGTTCCCAGCTGAATAAGGTCTCAGTAGGATTTCATATTTCTTTAGGAGAAGGAAGAAGTTGTGAGTTGGTATTGCCATTCTATCTTTCCGAAGTTGATGACTGAGTCTTCTATAAAATGTGTTGTGGTATGAAACTGCACATTTCTGTTCATCCAAAACTGATAAAGGTGACTGTAAACTGTACATCCGCTTGGGGTGTTGTGATATGAAATGCTGCATTTGACAGGAAAGCCATCTTTGGAGGTTTCTCCTGGCTTCTATCCCAGTTCATCACCTCAACTACGTTGATAAGACTTTTTATAGGTCCATCATAAAATGGCTAGCTTTAACATAGGGTATTTCATGCCTGGTTTGCAGGACAAAAAAGAAAAACCAGAGTTGTCTAGAGTGACATCAAAGGGTTTGCACCAGTTTTTGAACTGTCTTCACTGTCAAAGCTGTGCTACTTTGAAATAACACGCGTAGGAAATAGTAATTAATCTGAATGTGACCCTTTTTTTGTCACTGTGCAAACCTTATATATATGCAGAAAAAGTAGAATTGTAAATATAAGTAATATCTTCCTCTTGCTTTAGACAACCTCACCATGGATTTTCACTTATTTTTTCCAGGATTAAAATATTCTTCCTTCATATATGGGAAACTCACCAAAGCGAAATTTGCACATCCTGACAGTAATACAAATTTTCAGTGTTTATTTTCCCAATTCAGTATCACATCCATCGTCTCTCCTGTATCCTAATAGGTTATACTTGATCATGTTGGTCCCATGCAGAAGACCATTGTTCATATACAGTCCTATGAAGAAGGACTTCAGCTACCAGGGGTGAAAATGCAACCTTTCTCAGTCTTCCAAAGAGCAAGACAACTCTTGAGAGAATTGAAGAAATTAGAAAAAATTACTAAGGAACAAAATAACATACTGGAGGTAATTGCTTGGAGTTTTTTGCCATCTTTACTTTATAATAATTTTCATCACTAGACAATATTCTTTTTACAGGCATATGGTACACCTACTTTGTCTTCTATGTAATGGTTTGGGCATTTTTTTTGTTCTGTATTTTTCCTGTGTAATTCGCTACTACAATAAGGCACACTGGATAGTCTTGAAATTTACTTAGGTTTTCCAATTGAGTCACAACTGGCACCATGTATTTTAGCATATTGTAGAAGAAATGAAGGCCCAAGTGTCTTGTGACCCAGGTTTGCACAACTGATGATTGAAGTCCAGTGTTACACAGAGGTGCTCACATCTGCAACGCTCAAGTCCTTAAATGTATCTTGAACATGGAAATTCTTTGTTGGCAACTATTAGATAGAAATTGCTGACAATTAATAGCAGAAAGTCTTTTACTAAAGATGATCTTCCCAAATCAGCGAGCCGGGAAAATGATGATTTTCTGTCACTGTCGCTTGGTTAATTCATTGTTTGGAGGCAGGCCAACTCCTGCCCAGCTCCATGTGCACAAGTGAACATGTGACAGGGGGCTTGGAGATGATGTTGGCCAGACCAGGTTTGGAAACAGAAGTGATATGTAACAGCATTGGTGTGGCACACGGCTGTAGGAGGCAGCGAGCATTAACTCATGGGCAGTGTGAGTTACAAAACAGCTATGCTGGCTGTGAACATGAAGTAGCATCTCTGCAGCACTTCACTGAGTGATGTGGTTGTACCAGCTCAGGAAGGTTTTAGTTCAGGGATATCTGCACCATGCACCATTGCCCAGGGTAGATACACTTGGAGGCAATCTGGAGTTTGGTTATGCATGTTCCCACGTCAGCAGAGGTATGAAAATTCTCATGTGTCCCATCCATTTCTCGCCAGGATGATAGCAGCACCTAGAAAAATGATAAGTATCTCTGCTGATTTGGTTATCCAAAACTATTACAGTAAAGCAGAATGCTTTAGAACACTTAACTTCTTACTGGGCATGTCGGAGGCCAGGCAGACACAAGTGGCAGCTAAAATGTGAACGTCCATCTTTTGATTTTCAGTTTGTGAAATTAAGAGAACGCCACCAAGATAAAGGCTCAGACATGCTACGTGACTAATACATGCTTGGAGTTTGGAAAAAAGCAATGACTATGCAAAATCTGTGTGATCCCTATGACCTTTTTTTTTGTCCATATAATTTCTTATGTCTGAAGAATGGATGTGGGAAGGTGTACCTTTTTCAGAGAGTTACCAGATTAAATACTTGAGAATTTTCAAAACACTTTAAAACTGTCAGAAATAGGGTGCTTCGCAGTTATAAATTGTTATCATGAGACTTCTAGCTGGTTTATGTGGAGCATTAGGTCAAGGTTTAGATTTTCCTTCTCTTTGAAACAGCTGTAACCCTTTTTACTCAGCATTTGCCTTTATCTTACAGGCATCCAATAATCTGTAGCTGAGTGAAATTTCTTTGTGAGAAAACAGATTGGAAAAATTGCATTTCTTGGCAGCTAGGATATCAAACTGTGCAGAAAAGATTTTCCAGCCGTGTTGAATGGGCTGAAAGCAGCAGTACTACAATACAAGTCTAGCACCAGCTAAGACATAACAAAGGATAAAGCTAGTAAAGGACGGCATTTTGAATGCTGCATTAGAAAGGTAGTAAGTATCCTGACAGAGGGAAAGGAGATCGGAGGCAAGCTTCCTGTACAAATATATACATAGTCATTTTTTGCCTGAGGATTAGTTTTTGAAATTTTAGCATTTGGATGCTTTTGCCCATATTTTGCTATCAGCGATGCAATAGGATATTGCACTAGTAACTTTTGTATAATTAAGTTGCAGTGTAACACCTGAAAAAGTGTAACAGAAACAAAACCTGTAACAGGTAGTATAAAAGCTTTGGGTAAGGTTTTAGGTGGCTTAGATCGGTGCTGAATGTTGCCCGATGTTTTTATTATGGCCAGTCAAGTACCACACCTACCACTACCTAAAGAACGTCATCAGGAAGAGGAGCTGGAAGCCACAGCTGCTCCTCTGGTTTTCTGTGCAAGAGGGTGGCAGTATTTGCATATTTGATTATTTACTGTGTTCATTTTTAGTAAGCTCTTCTATAACAAATAAAATGCCTGCCTGCTTGTACAACAGTTGGACCTTTTCCATGGGTAGGTCTTCTAGTATTACCGCAATATGAAAAGTAAAGAGCAAATGTTAAGCAGGAAATAATTCAAAAGAGGGGCAACACTTCTAGAAAGAGACTCAGTGCCACATATATGGCATAATTTGTGTTGTATTAGGAAAAGAATAAAATAAGATCTTTTTTTGCCCCTTGGTGGGAAGCTGGAAATTAGATGAGTTACCTTTGGGCAAGTGGCTATATTCACATATTTGCCTGTGAGGGAAGACATTGGAGTCTCTATACAGAGTATTCATGTTCTCTAGTCAAGGCAACTTGAGGTGGTATGCATTTTGCCTATTACTAAACAGTCCTGTTCATGTTCAAGTGAAGGTATGGGTAAGAGAAACTCTCTTTTAGAAAGACTTCTTGTTTCTCATTAAAACTGAGAAGACCTACTCTTTTTTTTCCTCCTCTGATTCTTTAGCTATGGCATTAAGATTATAGTCCACAATTAGGTATCTTCCTCTCCAATTCGGCTTTATTTTTTTTAAGTGGGGAAAATAATTCCTTCTTCCTTTTAAAACCTGTAAGTAAGGAAAAAAAATCATTTAGAACCTTAGTAGTTTGTGTTCTATTGAGAGGGAGTCTCACTGTGAGGAAGTGACTGAAGAAATGGCACTGTTACCTTCATAGCAGGAGAGACTCTTTGCTCTGAAAGGCAGAGTCTGTGTGTGCTTTGCAGAGAGATTTTTCAATCTGTCAGGCTGTTCAGGTCCTGTTGTCCGCAGAGTAAGTTCAAGCCTATTGACAATAGGCTGTATTTTCTTCATTACCTGCAAAAGCAGACACCTGAGGAATAGTCCTTAGATATTCTTTGGTTCTCAGCCCATGGGTCGGAAAACACAGAGCCACCCAATGTTCTGCAAATTAAATGTTTTCACAAAATATTCTGATTTGTAGATGTAGTAGTTTCTTAATTACCTGAGACATTGTGACTGTGGCTGTGGCTGACAAACATGAGTGGTGTGTGTGGGGACGTTGCCAATTTTTGCACAAACATTAAAGCATGGGGGTTGATGAGATTTTGCTGTCACTGTCAAACGAGTAAAAGTGAATTCAGCTGTTTATAATGTATATGTTTTCCTGTAAGTCATGTAAGAAGAGGAAGCTCACACAAAGTGGAAGCACTTATCATTTTTATAGGAAGTATTCAAATTGTCAGATACTGCGGTTGGCTTATCCTCTGAGCTGCCGTGTCTGCCTGGTGTACAGCACAGTTCATTTTTGGTTAGTGCAGAATTAGCTGGCAGCAAAGACCTCGGCACCAATAAAAACCAGGTAGGTAGACTTTCTAACTTGATATGAAACCCTGTAATTTCTCTTTTTTCTTTTTTTTTTCCTCAACCTGTTGTAAATTGTAGTGAATTTATTAAATATGCTCCATTTGCGTTTGGTAGCCACATTCATAGCTCTGGAGTAAGCTCTGCTCTGGAGTAAGCAGAGATGTGCTCCTAGGCAGAGCACCCCACTATACACAGAATCGCAGAATGGTAGGGGTTGGAAGGGACCTCTGGAGATCATCTCGTCCGACCCCCTGCTTGAGCAGGTACTTCAACTTACATATAGAGCCATTTCACTTGCCAAAGACAAACAGTAATAAACTGTGAGGATAGGGTTGTGCAAAGTTAGCAGAACAAACACAGTTTCTTTTACATGTAACTACAGATGCAAAGGAGGCTTCAGTCCTCTTCAGTACAAGTTTTTTGCATTACTGACTGGTTTGTTTCTGTACTAGTTAGTTCAAAATTATTTATGAGAATTACTATTTCACAGGAAGCTGTAAAGCAAGCAGAAGAATGTGAGCAAGAAATTGAAAAGTTGAAACAATCCTTAAAGAAACACTTGGTTGAAATATCACATGAAGATCAACCACTGGCTCAGAAGACTCATTGTCCAGAGGTGGGTTTTATTGTTTTCTCTCTCATGTCTGTTACTTGTCCTGACTAACACTAATCATGACAACGCAGACCACTGAGAAATAGCAGTGTGCTTTCCCCACCTGCCACAGTCAAGCAGGCAGTTGAATACCATGGTCTGTCTATGCATACATAAGTTGACATATACCGAGAGATAATACAATTAATATTAGTTTGTAAGTTGGGTATATCTTTCATGATATACTTCTTTTTGACTTTGATGTGTCATTTGTACCTATAGCAACTTCTAAGGAAAGTTGAGAGTGCCATTTTCATGACAGCTGACAGCTTGCCTGTGCTCAGCATCCTGCTAATGTTGTTGAGGTGGCAGCTTGGGATAGTGCATAAGGAGACAACTGAGTCCATTTCTGATCACTGACAGTTGGTACTGTTGGTGATTCTGGTTAGGGTTAGATTCTGTAGACTCCTTTCCTCATCCTCACTGCCACACTGTTTTCATCAACTGATAAACACATGTTGCTTTTCTCCCTGCAGTCAGCTGCTTTCTGTAATGGATGAATTGATTATTTAATGTAAAAATAAGATGTGTTTTAAGGACAGCACTGCAGAAGTCAGGAAATTACTAATTAAGTGTAATAACTATTTATAAAGTGCCTCTGAAACGCTCAGCTGTTTGCAGTCAGTCACAATAAAATTAATACACGTACATTGTACTTGCCTAATAACTATAATCACTCAGTAGGCTCCTAAGTACATAGCTGCTCTGCTTTCAGGTGGTTGGAGGTTGAAGGCTTCATGCTAGTACTAAGCATGACTCATTTCCTGACTCTTACTTGTTTTTGTCTTTGAGTGTAGGACTTTCTGTTTAATAGCTCTTGTTTTAGAAGAAAACCTGTTTGACAGTTGTAGCATTTCATGAATAGAACTGGGCAATGGAATTGCCCACCTTATTGATGGGCTTCAGATGAAGAAGTAATGCTAATGAAAACTTGGTTTCTGAGGAGGTTTTCAGCTAGTTAAGTTTGCAAAACAGTAGCTGGTAAATGTCTGCTGTAAAGTCTCCTCCTGCAATGAAACAAATAGAAGTACTGTTCTTAGTGGGCATTTATAAATATATGCCAAATATTCCTGGGTGGCTGTTTCTTCATTCCAATGGCTTTTATTTGCCTCTGACCTTTGGAATATTTTACCATGTGGTTTTGGGTGTACAAAAGAAAAAAACATCCTTGTCTGAGCAGAGTTCCCATGTCCTTGGAAAATTTGCTGGGGTTCCTGCCTCGGTCTTCCCTGTCATGCAGCTAAACTAGCATTATTAACAGAAGAAGCTGTAGTTGAGAGAGAACCAGCAGTTTTACTGCTTTCATCTGTCACAGATTATTACTTGCATAGCATTATTCACACCCCGATAGAGCATGGTGTGGAATCAATGCTGTTCTTATTTCAAGCCTAGCATCAAAGCTCACTCTGATGGACTGAGCTCAGCGCGCAATAGGATATTTAGCCACGTTTCAGTTTTCTGAGCAGGCAACGATGCTTCAAAGAGCTTCAGCACTTCCAGTAATGGAGGGAGTGGGGCATTTTATTCCTTGCCCTGTCTTACTCTGTTATTTGTTGTGCGTGCTCTGCTCACCTGGAGACTGGCCACCCTTTTCTCCAAGGAAAGGCCCTAGCAGAAAGCTCTAAGGGCAGAACACCGGCTACAGCAACACTGGCTAGGGAGGAGACCAAGACAGATTTATTTCCCTCTTTGTTAGTGCAGAGTTATTTGGATTATTGTTTAATCCCTGCAGAACATTAAATATTTTCCTTGTAGTTCGTTGGGGACCATTGCTCCCTATATCACATTCAAAGACATGGGATAGTTTTGGCCCTAGCCATGTCACTACAACCCACTGAATGGCTTGTTTCCTTCTTTTAGGCCATCTTCAGCAAAGACCACCCAGCCCTGAGCTACCTTTATTGCTTTCTTTGCTGTCATCAAGGCTATCCCAAGTGTTTTGAGTCAGGTTTCCAGAATAGGTAGTTGGAAATAATATCACCTGCTCTGACACACAGAGTAATGTAACCCAGCTGCATTCCCTCTGTTCTGAAGGAAACTCGTATGCCCATGGCTATGCAGGACCTAGTTAGAATTAGTATCCAGCCTTTCACATTTCCCTCCAGACTACTAGCTTCTGCATTACAGACAGCAAGCGCTGACCTGAGCTGAATCTGTTGCTGCTGGTTTTCATGTATCTGGACATCTCCTGCAGTGACAATGGGGAACTGTCCCAAAGCCCTGAAAAAGGAAAAAGGGGAAATAGCCCCAGTCCGAGTAAGATGCATCACTGGTATCATCTGTTACATTACTGTTTGGTTAAGTAAGAAAAATGCATGCTTACAGATGTTGTTGCGTCTTAGGGAGAAATGGAAGCTGTAAAAGAAGAAATCATAAAGCTGTGCCAAAGAAAGGAAGATATCCTTACCAGGACGAAGAATTCAATCTCTGAGCTTCACCAGTGCTTATTACAGCAAGAAGTACCTGAATCAGGAGACGAACACACAGCCTCTGTATTAGCACAAAGTGACTTGATTGGGGTTGATGCTTCTGGTCAGCAGGTAAGTGGAGCACCACATTGCAATCGCTTACCCAAGAGCCAAAGAGGGAAGGTAAATAACCCTTCTTCTTCCAGGAGGAGTGGCATGTGAGAGAGGAGCACCCCTGCAGCTGTGAATCAATACTACTTCTCCTCCCCATTGTGCTTCCGAATGGCCCCAGAAGGACTATGATGCATGTCTAGGAGAAGGCAGGAGAGAGGTGTGCCTCTGGTTGTTTTTTAGCATGAGCAGATTCAATATGAAGTTTGCATCAAGCAGTCAACAGCAAAATGCTCGATGTGTAGTTTTGTTGACAATCAGTTGTTCTGGGATTTTCAGTAAATTGTTTTCATGGAGCAAAATGAAATTTGTCCCAATTGTAGCTCAGATGTTGAAATATTACAGCATGGAGAAAAGTCCCGATTTTCATAGGTGCTTAGTAACTGCAGCTTTCAGATACTTTAATGTAGGGTGGTATGTTCAGTGCTTCTCCAAAAGAGGACCCCAAGTGGTAACTTTCTTTCGGTATTCAGGCAGAAGAGAAGAGGCTTTTGCTATTCTTGTCATGGATAATTGGACTGTCTCTTTGTGTGTATTTTTGTAGTTGAAAAAAAGAGGAAAGATGTCTCTTCTACCTTCCTTAGATGAAGAATCAGAAGACTGTTCTTTGAACAGCAAGGTGAGTACAGTATATATCTCATATGTAAAATTTTTGGTACAGGACAAATTATGAAAAATGTGTAAATCCAAAATACTTCAGAAAAAAATGGAAATATCTGTTACCACTCCAGAATACTAAGAAATTGCACTTAAGCCAGCCTACCAATATTACAATACCAATATTACACAGCACCTCATTCTGTGATGTGTCATCCTGCTTTTGGTGGAACTGCTTATACAGTAATACCCCCTTTATGGAAGTGTTAGTGGTAAAATATGGGCCTAAATACCAATGTTTATATGTGAGGGTGGGGTTCAAACACAATTAGGCAGCCTCTGAAGTGCTAAAACTTAAGAGAAACAACAAAAATTATTTGTATGTTTGAGCCAAAGGAAAAAAAGGGCATGATCAGACTATTGGGAATGAAGTTAAGATAGGAGAGGTTTCTGGGAGAATGGGAGAAACTGGGAGACACTGCTTAACAGGTTGCTCTGAATCTGGGATGTCTGAATGCCCAGTTGAACTTCAGAGGACCAAAGCTGGGAATAAAGTGTCATAAAGTTAATAGCTTTTGGAAAAAGAAAAAAAAAAATCCATGAAGCTTTCTGCAAGCTTTCCTGTACCCTACAGACTAAAAGAGGTGTACCTGAATGAAATCAGGAATGTGCAGAAGTGCTGGTGAGCCTAGCTACCCACTTACACGGCAGTTCACAGGCTGCCTAGGCTGGTAGGGACCAGCTACTGTCATCCACATCTCCTGTGAGGGACTGTGGCCTCAATGGAGTTTTCAAGAATCTCCATTTCTCTGAATTCCTCGCTATGGATATTAATTAGCCTTTTTGCTGCATCCTTGCAACAGAAAATGTGGCAAGAGGTGACGAGTATTGGATGGGTTGCTTTAGTCTAGGCAAGGATGAAACTCCATGGCTAGACAGTGTGAAGAAGTCCAGACAGCTTGGATAGGGTGGTGTCTTACTACTCTGGTCCAAGCACTTCAGTGTGAAGGTTTCTGATTCTGCACTTTCATTGGTGCCATTTTCTTTGCAATACAGGACTTTTTAGGGGACAGGACAGGAGAAAGATTGTTTCTTGTTGTTTTGTTTTTTAAATAGTTTGGAAAAAAAATTAGGATGCTATAAGGTCTCTAGAGAAAATGACCAGTGTCATCCAGCTGCCATTCATCTTGTAGCAGAGCTGTAGAGCAAGGGAAGAGGTGGGGTTTGGGAAACACAATAAAGATAGATAAACAAGGAGAAATAGAGCAAAGTGTTACTAAAGGTTTGCAGTAATTTACATTTCCTGAAGGAATATCTGAGCTTCTTGTTCACAAGCTAATGCTGAGCTGTTACTGCTTTCAAAGGGAAGTACAGCCACAGAGAAAGATGCAAGCTTTTGGCCTTCAGAAAGAGATGGTAAAAGGCACAAGGAAGACAGCGTAACCTCCTGGTCTTCTGGTACCTTGTCGGATGGTATCATTCAGGTAATGCACTCAGGTTTATCTCCATAGGGATGGGAACGCATCTTTGTGGAAAAGATCTGCATAAGTCCTAGGTATTG
Organism: Phalacrocorax aristotelis; assembly: GCF_949628215.1. Lineage (NCBI taxonomy): Eukaryota > Metazoa > Chordata > Aves > Suliformes > Phalacrocoracidae > Phalacrocorax > Phalacrocorax aristotelis. The sequence goes on along the minus strand of NC_134284.1, from coordinate 30,269,154 downwards.
CTGAAGTTTTCAAAGCAAGAGAACTGTAGAAATGCAGGACATGATGGCCTTATTCAGATCCTCCATCTTCCATATCACACTAAATCTTGTCATTTAAAATCTCTTTTCCTGTTCCACATATTGGTTGGACTCAATGACCTTAAGGGTCTGTTCCAACCTAAGTGATTCCATGATTCTATACTAATTTCTTCTAGCCTGACAAAAACCGCAAAGATAGAAATGCACATCTGGTAGCAGCTATCTGTTTCACTAATTCTTCCAAAGGCTGTATAATGTGCAGTCGTTTGAGGGATGATTTGTGGAAGAGGTTCTCTTTTGTACGTGAGAAGACCAGCATTTAAGACACCAAATCAGCTACAATTTTGGTGACATTCTGTTCTGTTCTTCATGGAGTCTTGGTAATGTTGTGATAGCTGCAGTTGTTAGTTTCTATATATCAATGTTACAGGCATAAGAGAATTTCTGTCTCTGAATGCTCTTGGGCCAGGACCAGTGTAGGTTGCGTGGCTGCTGACTTTTGAGGCTTCTCTAGCACAACAAGGCATTAATGATACAAATACTTCCACTGTTGCCTCTCTGTTTACAGAATGCTGATGAGGTAATGCAGTCACACAGTAAATGCAGTGAGGAAACATCTATGCAAACTTTGCAGAGCACTGAAGGCCCTGGCACAGGAGATGGCAGTCAGGCTACGGTGAGTTTGAAGGCCTGAAGTAGCCTGAACAATGTGACCTGAGCTTGTTGTATAACCTACCTCGTGGGCAGAGGGCCTGTTTCGTTATGGTTATGCTACTGGAGTTTGTTGCAGTATTTACAATATGGTGGGATACCTACAACCCTTTGTGGGCCTCTTCGTATGGCCACTTTGGCTGATAGTAAATACATTTTGATTTGCTTGTTGAAAATGCAATTTACTAGGGAACAAAATGGAGTATTTTCAGGAATTAAGATGCTGGCATTCATACAGGCATGAATGGATGGGTTCAAGTGATGTAAACATAAATCAACTCTGGGATTTTTTAAGTGGCAGCTAAAGGAGAAATTAAGGAGGTTGACACTCCTACATATTGCTGCTTTGTGGAAGGTATGCACAGGCTAAGGGAGGAGTGGGCAGCAGCCTATAGGCTATATACAAAAGACCATATGGAGGCAGTCATGAATGCTCCAGGAAGGCCAGGAGCAGCAAACTGGTAGCCGAGCAGCCTCAGCTCTTCCTGGGTTTAGAGCATGGAAGAAGACAGAATCCGTCATTTCCTGGGGCAGGAGCAGGCCCCCATGTCACTTCATTTCCCACTCCCCCGACTCCTCCCATCATGCTTAACATTTAATTTATAGTTAAAAAACCATAGCAAACTATTAAAACCCAGCCAGCATGGCTTCGTGGCTGGTGTCACCACCACGGTTTTGGGTTTTTCGATAATGGGATGGTCTACACGGCACCAGGCCTGCTGGTGTCGGATGGGTTTCACCTTTCTCAAAGGTGGAAGAGGGCCTTGGCTCGTTAGCTAGCAGGTCTAATTGACAGAGCTTTAAACTAGACTTGAAGGAGGAGGGGGATGATATCAGGCTTGTCATGGGCAAGCTGTGGGATGACACACCAAGGTTAGAGGGATGATGTGCTAGAGAGGGTCCTCAGCCTGTTGCTGTGAGGTGTGCTGGCTACACTGGTGCACCCTTGAAGTCTTACATAGATGAGCTGGGGGCTCCTGAGGTAATAGGCGCCAACAGGGAAACAGGGGTGTTCCTCTAAGAAGGAGACACAGCCCAGCTGGAGTGTGTCTACATTAATGCATGCAGCATGGGCAACAAACAGGAGGAGTTGGAAGCCACCATGCTGCTAGAAAGCTACGACCTAGTTGCCATTACTGAAATTTGGTGGGACGAATCCCATGACTGGAATGCATCTATCAATGGCTACAGGCTGTTCAGAAGGGACAGGTGAGGAAGGAGGTGCAGAGGGTTGCCCTCTACATAAGGAAATGAATAGACTGTGAAGAGCTGCCTCTGAAGAATAGCCATGAGCAGGCTGAAAGCTTATGTGTAAGAATTAGAGACCAAGGCAACAAAGGGAACCTTGTGGTTGGTATCTACTACAGGCTGCCCGATCAAGGAGAGCCCATTGATGAAGACTTCTTACTCCAGCTACAGGAGGCATTGTGTTCGCAGGCTCTCATCCTGCTGGGGGACTTCAGCAGCCCATCATCTGCTGGAAAAGTAGCATGGTGAGCTGTAGGCAATCCAGGAGACTCCTGGAATGCATTGAGGATAACTTCTTAGGCCAGGTAATAGACAGCCCTACCAGAGGGGATGCAGTACTGGACCTGATGGTCACCAATGCAAGTGAGCTAATTGGTGACATCAAGACTGGAGGCAGCCTGGGCTGCAGTGAGCACGCACTGGTGGAATTCACAGTCTTGAGGGGATATGGCTCAAGTGAAGAGTAAACTCAGGACCCTGAATTTTAGGAAAGCAAAATTCCAGCTCTTCAAGGAGTCTAGTCAAGAGGATACCCTGAGAAACTGCCCTTAGGGACAAGGGAGCAGAACAGAACTGGGAGATCTTTAAGCATGCTTTCCATAGAGTGCAAGAGTTCTTGATCCCCAGCTGTAAGAAATCAGGAAAGGAAGGCAAGAGACCAGCATGGCTGAGTTGAGAGCTGCAGGTGAAACTAAAGGACAAGAAGGAGATGCACAGGCAGTGGAAACAGGGGCAGATATCCTGGGAAGGGTGTAGGGATGGGGTCAAGAAGGCCAAGGCACAGCTGGAGCTGAACTTGGCAAGGGATGCAAAGAATAATAATAAGTGCTTCTACAGGCATGTCAGCCAGAAAAGGAAAGTCAAAGAAAGTGTAGCCCCCTTGATGAACATGACTGGCAAACTGGTAATAACAGAGTAGGAGGAGGCTGAGGTACTCAACAACTTTTTTGTCTCAGTCGTCACTGGCAGTCTCTTCCCACACCTCTCAAGTGGACGAACTGCAAGGCAGGGACAGGAGGAGCAAAGTCTCTCCCACTGTAAGAGAAGATCAGGTCTGTGACCATCTGAGGAACCTGAACATACATAAGTCTATGGGACCAGACGTGATGCGTCTCAGAGTCCCGAGAGAACTGGCTGGTGTAGTTGCCAAGCCACTCTCCAGGATATTTGAAAAGTCATGGCAGTCAGGTGAAGTTCCCAGTGACTGGGAAAAGGGAAACATTGCACCCATTTTTAAAAAGGGTAGAAAGAAGGACCCTGGGAACTACCGACCTGTCAGCCTCGCCTCTGGCCTGGGAAGATCGTGGAACAGATCCTCCTAGAAGCTATGCTAAGGCACATGAAGGACAGGGAGGAGATTCGAGACAGCCCGCATGGCTTCATCAAGTCTTGCCTCACCAACCTAGCCTTCTATGATAGAGTGACTGCATCGGTGAACAAGGGAAAAGCTACAGATGTCATCTATCTGGAATTTCACACAGCCTGCCACAATAACCCTTCTCTCTAAATTGGAGAGATATGGATTTGCTGGATGGACTGTTCGGTGGATGAGGAATTGGTTGAATGGTGGCATCCAGAGGGTAGTGGTGAATGGCTCAATGTCCAGATGGAGATCAGTGATGAGTTGTGTCCCTCAGGGCTCTGTACTGGGACCAGTACTGTTGAATATCTTCATCAGTGACATAGACAGTGGGGTCAAGTGCACCCTCAGCAAGTCTGCAGATGATGCCAAACTGAGTGGTGCGGTTGAAACACCCGAGGGATGGGGTCCATCCAGAGGGACCTGGACAAGCTCAAGAAGTGGGCCCTTGTGTACCTCATGAGGTTCAACAAGGCCAAGTGCAGGGTCCTGCACCTGGGTCAGGGCAAATCCCGGTATCAATACAGGCTGAGGGATGAAGGGATTGAGAGCAGCCCTGCCGAGAAGGACTTGGGGGTACTGGTGGATGAAAAGCTGGATGTGAACCAACAATATGCACTCATGGCCCAGAAAGCAAACCGTTTCCTGGGCTTCATCAAAAGCAGCATGGCCAGCAGGTCAAGGGAGGTGATTTTGCCCCACCACCTTGCTTTGGTGAGACCCCATTCAGAGTACTGTACCCAGCTGTGGGGTCCTCAACACAGGAAAGGCATGGACCTGTTGGAGTGAGTCCAGAGGACGGCCATGAAAATCATCAGAGGGCTGGAACACCTGTGAGGACAGGCTGAGAGCGTTGGGGTTGTTCAGCCTGGACAAGAGAAGGCTCCAGAGAGACCTTATTGTAGCCTTTCAGTACTTAAAGGGGGCTTATAAGAAAGATGGGGACAGACTTTTTAGTAGGACCTGTTGCAATAAGACATGGGGTAATGGTTTTAAACTAAAGGAGGGTACATTTAGACTAGATATAAGGAAGAAATTTTGTATCATGAGGGTGGTGAAACACAGGCACATGTTGCCCAGAGAGGTGGTAGATGCCCCATCCCTGGAAACATTCAAGGTCAGGTTGGACGGGGCTCTGAGCAACCTGATCTAGTTGAAGATGTCCCTGCTCACTGCAGGGCAGGTTGCACTTGGTGACCTTTAAAGGTCCCTTCCAACCCAAACTATTCTATGAGTCCACTGCATGTCAGTTGAGCCTTGGTAGCTGTCCGTTCCATGCCACCTCCGTGGTCTTGGCACACAAACACATGACATGTGCATGAACATCTGAACAGATGATACTGGTTTATTTTATTCAACTAATTTGACTGTCTGAGTTTCTATTTCTGTAGAGGGAGGAGATAAAATTTACTGCAGTAACAATATCTAGCTGGGGAGGGGCAGAGCATGATGTAAACTAAATGCTTATGTACACATACGTGTGTGATGAAAGGGTGTCATGCACAGTATTATATGTGTAATGTTTTGTTTTTTAAATGAATTAACTAAACCAAACCGGCTTAGAACTAGAGCTGGAAATTTCGGGTGGAGGTTGAAGTAAACTGGTCCATTTTTATTTCTTTAGTCATGTATACCTCGATAGACATATATAGACTGTTCTGGGATCTGTATACTCAGATTTATTTTCTATGTTTAATGACACTGTCCCATACTGTCTCAGAGGCAAACAAGAACAATAATGTTTAAGACATTGATAGCTGAAATAACGTATTTTTGCTCTCTGATTTTCTGCAAATTCCCATTTTAACATCAAGCTTGTGCACTACCACTGACCATCTCAGTTGCCTGAATGTATGCTCTAGAGCTGTGGGAGTGTACAGGTAGTTTTGTTCTTGTGGTGTTGTACTTGATTTACTTACTAAGTACCAGTACTTGCATGTGTGGAGGTATATACATACCTGTACAGCCTTCCAAGCAACTGCTGATATCTCCAAGCACTTTAGACTTCTCCTTATTACGGAAATGTACAATATTGCTTCTTAAAGGAGAGCAAATAAGAAGAAAGAATTACACAAGAGTGGTTTTTTCTGTGTGACCTAGAACCTGAACAAAGCATATCTGACTGTTGGAACTGAACATACCTGTAGCTTATAAGCACCGCCCAACAGCTTGCTTTGCAGCTTTAAACTGCTTTGCTTTTACATCTGACTCCTACAGAAAAACATCTCTCCTCAGGGGAGAACTGGTTAATGGTGAGTCATCCCACTTCCTGTGTGCTCAGGTATACCTGTGCAAATGCAAATTGCTGCCTATAAACCTGTTATACCAGATCCTGAATTGCCTGACTACCGAGTTTCCCTTTCTTTTTCTCTTTCTCTTTTCCCTTTTTTTTTTTTTGGGGGGGTATTTTCGGTTTGGATTTTTTTTGTTTGTTTTTTTTTTTTTTAGATCTGGGAACTCAGCGGCAGAGTGGTTTCGGAGCTCTGTGGGTGTGAAAATTAAACATTTCCCACTGGTAAAGGGAGGGGAATGAAAGAAAAAACCAGATAGATAACCGCGTTTCTTTCATGTGCTTTGCTTCAGAGTGACACGCCACCTCCTGTTCCCAACGCCACCCGGGGCTCTCGAGGGAAAGCAGGAGACTCAGAGGAAGCGGTGGATGGCAGTAGGCCTGAGCCAGAAACGATCCTCCAAGTGTGCCAGGCCCAGGTTGCCGAGCTGGAACAATGGCTAGACAAAACTAAATTGTCCCTGAGGTCAGACCCCCAGACTCCCAAAATGCAGCAGATGGTGGAACTGCGGCTTGCTGATTGCCAGGTAAGGCGGAGCAGTCAGTTTGCTGCTGCCATCCACACAAGTCGCCCCTCCCTGGGTTATGTCTCTGCAGAAAACCTACGCTTACTGCTTCTCCACTCCCCGCTTAATTGGCTTCATGACACTGTGCACAAAACAGGTAACCACTTGGCTTCAGTTTTAGGTGCAGCTTTCCAAGGGCTTAGTTAAAATACCTATTTTTACAGTTGGGATCTTTATGCATCCGGGGGATTTAGGTAGAACTCGAGTATTTTAAAAGCTTTGTTTTACTGTGGGTTATTTTCAGAAACAGGGTTCACTATAGTTTGAATCGTCTGTTAAAAGGCAATTTTTCATTGGTCTCAGTCATGGTAAATCAGCTAGAAGAAAAGGAATATATTTTTCTTTTGACATTTTCACTTTCTATTTTTGTCAGAGTCATTTAAAATACTGGTATGAGATAGCTTCCAAGCTGGTAAAATCTTCTGCACTTTTTGCATAAAGCTGCCAGCTTAGGTAAAAAAAACAGGGGCTTTCCCCCTCCCCTCTGTGGTCAGTGGTGATCTTTGGACCTACTGCCGTACTTCTAGGGCAGCCTCTTGGCCCAGACGGCAGTGGAAGGAAAGGAGTGGGCGGTACCCATTGGTGAAAACGGGTGGAGGAAAGCAGGGCTGGCATGAGGGGCTGGGGTGGGTGGGAGTCCTGGCGTGAAGCTTTTATCTCTGATGCACAGATTAAAAGCAAATGTGCAGGCATGCCACTTTTGAAGTTCCCTGTGGTGCCAGTCTGGTGTACCAGTTTGCTTCAAGCACTGAGTCTACCTAAAACAACAAAATTCACTCACCAATAAAGGACCCAATACCAAAATGTCCCTGTTTTAAATTACTAGGAGACATTCCCAGCTGTTTTGTGGTTGTTGTTGAGTGGAGTTGTTTTGATAGGAACTGAGTCCATGCCAAGAAGTGCTTCTGGGTTTAGCCTGTGCTCAGGTGCTGAACTCTGTGGTAATTAGGATCCTGAATGCACCTAAGTAGCTGGCTGTGCCTGGATCCCATTCAGGATTCATGTCAGCATAGGCTTCAACGGGGCAGTTCCAACCAGTAAAAAGCAGCAGGCTTCAGGCAGCTGTAAGTGCTGCTGGACTCCTGTCAGCTTTTAATAGTTTGGCTCAATGTTAAGACATGAGCTTGGTGGTGGGGGAGGTTTTTCTAAGCTAGTCAAGATCTACGCAGAAAAAACATAGCACAAAGCAGAAGCAGTCTCTGGATATGGATGTATGATGTAAAGCAGTTAATTTATTGCAGTTGATTACTTTGCAGTTGAGCCATGGTACCTGTCTCCACACTCACCTTAAAAATATGAGTTTAAAGTCATGCAGAGATGCACTTTGATTCATAGCATCTTGAATTAAAATTGAATTAAAAACCAAATCCCAACAGTTTACAATGGCCTGGCTGGCACATGGTAACGTTACTATGTTTTGGTAATTCAGCATCGTTCCTCCCAAAGGGTGATGTGATCAGTCTGTGCACTGCCTCCTTCTCCACCATTGGGGTGTGTTGTCTTCTTGGTTGAATCCAAATGGAGCCTTTTTGTTTCTGTTCTCCTCTTTTATTACTCCATATCAGAGTTAATATAACTTCCCGCAGAGGCTGTCATTTGAAACAGTTTTAAGACTGTGTATAAAATTTATTTAATTGTTCAAAATAAAAAGAGACTATATTGGAGAAAATCTAGGTGGTTTGCAGCTATTTGTCTCTTTTCCTGTAAGTTTCTATTCTTTTCAGACAGAGAAAATGTGGGCGTTGACTTCAGAATGTTGTCAGGAAAGGAGTGTTGTGCTTCTAAGAACGAATAATTGACTGCTGTCCCTTCTAGGTGATGTTATCAGAGATTGAACAAAAGGTCCTTTCTTTATTGGAAAATTGTGGAGATAGTGCAGACTACCAACAAGAGACAGAGGCTCTTTCCTTGAAGCTGAAGGAAGTGAAGTGCAATTTGGAAAAAGTCCAGGTGATGCTTCAAGACAAATACAATGAAGAGCAGGTAAAGCATATGAATGATGTGCAGAGCGAGAGTGAGAGTCATGGTGCTTTAACGTGCTGTAGTTGCAGAACAGTTACAGCTCACCATGGGAAGGAAGGAAGAGAGAAGAGTCAAATAGGAATGTCAGACTTGTTATTATTCTGCTTTAGGGTGCTGCTGTATTTGTAGTTTGCAGCAAGTAGTGCATTTTTAATGAGTCTCTGAACAACATCTTTTCTGCTTTAAGTGCTCAGTGACAGAGGTCAAGATTTTGTGAGTACAGGAAAAGGATAAAAAGTTCTTTTGGTTTGTTTTTTTAAATGCCTTTAAAATGCCTTGATGTTTGTCTGTGACAGTACCGCAGCAGAGGCCTTTAAGCAGTAACTTTCTGTTTGAAGAATGCATAAATGGCAAGGGCGGTGGCTCTGCCAGCTCTCCTGCGCCACAGCTCCCAGTTTCAGGGCTAATTCCCACTCTGTTGTGCAAGGGGCCAGAGAAGCCCACCTGATGTGTTCGTGTAAGAGCAGCCACCGTCTCCCCGGCGCTGGAGGAGCACAATCTAAAACAGAGCTTGCATGTCCAGGAGAGAATTAGCACTGGGAAAGGCTCCTGTTGAAATATCAATGTGAGCACAGACTGATAAAAAATCCACATGTATGAGCAAATTTATAAGCATAAATTGCACATCCATATAATTTATTCAAACAATAAGGATGGAGGGTTAGTATCAATTAATCTGCTAACAGGAAAATCAAAACAAGCCTTGTAACTGTCAGGGAGAGAAATGTGAGGACCTTAGCAGGAGGTTAGAACGGATCAAACTTTCAGTAAATGGAACTGGACAGAAATCTCTAGCAACTATGTGTCAGGCACTGTTGATTCCGTGTATGACAAGTCCGAGACAGATCCGCTCTTGCCATTTCCCCAAACTGTACCTGTGGGTTCTGCCCTCTTGTCAAGTCTGGAAGCCTTCCCACAACATGTCTCTCTTTACAGATTCACAACAGGGAGAGGATCAACCCAGAGCCTCACTCAAAACAGATCCTACACTCAAACGGCTCCAGCACGCCCCAGCTTGCCCTTGCTGAACAGCCGCTCATTTGGCACAACGGTTTCCAGCACCCGCAGGTAATTCTCCTACTGTTCAGGAGCCAGGCTGCTCCACATCCCCTGTGGGTGTGGGGGACAGCTACATTCATCACCTGCTGCAATATTCACAGTGGGATCAAGTCTGTCAAGGGTAGGTTTCAGCCACTCCCCTCCTCCAGGATTAGGGGCATTTCTCAGTATGGAGAAAGTCCTCGCCCCTAAAATACCGTGTCCAAAAGGATACAAAGCTGGGCGGTACCCTGACACTTGCCTTGTATTGTAATGATTCAGGTGGCACACCTACCCCTCCAATCTCCTATCTTTGAAGCGTTGACATATTATGAAATCTGAATCTATATATTGATGTTGCTTTTGAAGATTAATTTGAAGTTAAAGCTTTGTGAATGCTTTCCCATGGCCTAACTCACAATGACTTCAAGGTGGTTGTTCACAAAATAAAAAGATCCTGTGATGTTCTGCACTCTACTTCTACTCTACTTCTGTTTTGCTAACTGAAAATTAGCTTTTGCCCTTTTCATGCATTAGAAAAGAGTTAGAGAAAAAGATCCAGCTTGAGCTGCTAAAATCGCTCACTTTTCACTCAACACTCTCTTTTTAACTAATGGAACTCAACCTCATATTTGAGCAAATCCCCTTTTTCCCTTGCCTTTCTCTCTGTATAAGGATGGCAGTCAACAGCCTTTAAATTTCCATATGTGCATCATTTGTTTCTGACTGATGGTTTTTGCTTTTAAAACTTTAGCTCAGGCAGAAACATATTCCATAAAAATACACGTTTTCAGAAAACAGTTTGTTCGGTAAACTCATGTTTACACATAAACTGTATTTTATTCTGATAATTGTATTCTTTGCTAAATGAATTATGTAAAATGTGGTTGGAAAAGCACAATCATCACTTCAGATTAATACAGTGCACACAACTGATTTTACTGTTCCCCCTATTCTCTGTGCACAGGATCTGAAAGTAAAAGCATCTGAGCAGAAAAGCCTCATTGACTTCATTGAGTCGTGTGTGGAAAAAGTGCGGCCACAGTTTGAGGACAGCGTGACTCAGAAATTAGAATCAAGGTACAAAATAACAAAATTGATGACAGGATTCAGTGATGTAAAAATGCCTAAACCTGCTGAAACTTTGCAGTGGCACCATTGGTTCTGTGCAGGGGTGTGTGCCTTTAGGAGAAAAATTGCAGAAGCTGGGAGATTTCTGCTACCAACAGTCTTAGAGAAATGGAGGCTTATTTATGTGACAGCCTGTTTGATATTGGTCTGACTCCAGTGTTTAGAGTCAGTCTTGATATCAGGCAGGGCTGACTCCTGCCATAAACTAAAGCAGGCCCATGCGGAGGCAAGTTGGGTGTCAGTTCACAGCCTTTGCTATACAAATGCATGGAGATACCCAGCCAGATTTTAAGGCAGCATCTTTGAAAAGGGGGCATTGCGATCGTGCACCTTCCAGCATGGAACCAAGAAATGCTACAGGGCTATGCTCCCCATATTGTCCATCCAGAGATGGAGGGTACTAGCAGGGCCCTAGGGTGTTTCACAGGAAGGGAAAAGCCCAAAGAAATGTTTCAAAGCTTGGATTAAAGATCATCCATGCACTTGGTTTCACTCTGGTTTTGAGGCAGGAGCGATAGAAACCAATTTTGCTTATTTTGCTTTAGTATTTGCCATTCTAATAACATTTTCTCAATACAGCAATGGAGAATCTGATCCAAAGAGCAAGCAGGCAGATCCCACCTTAGCTCCAAAGGACCAAACGGGTAATAAATGGCAATATTTGCAACAAGAGCTGTCATCAAAGATGAAATCTCCTCTCTGCCAGCTTGTGGAACCTCAGGTCTGTTAAAGTTCAGTAAAACACTCTTTCTGCAGGCAGTTGGTGTGGTAAAGATAGCAATTAGGGTATCTTCCTGCATCATCGTATCATGTGTCTTCATCAGATAACTGAAATCTGTGCAAGTGATCTCCAGAGGAAATTGTTACTTCATACTGTTTTTATGATTGTCTTTTAATTTTACTTTGAGGTAAATGATGTCTCTGAAGTAGTGATTGCTAAGCATAGTGTGGGAGCACATAGGTGAATCCTTGTAGTTAACATTCAGACCAGATGTTATCTGCATAATTCTTTCAAGAGAACTGAGTTAGCCAGCAAGCTCCCAGCTGGTTTTCATGGATGTGGGTTAAGTCTCAGTTCTTGCAAGTGAGAACATTTTTGTCAAAGCAAACCTCTGGCTTAAATTTTGTTCTGCGTTCACCATTGTGTTCTCTCTGTCACATATCAAAAGCAGAGTTTGGACTGCAACAAGAGCACGCTGTGTATTTATTCTGAACAGACGGCAGAATTTTACTGCTTGGACAAAACTATAATTTCTGTTATTAACAGTGTTGTTCACGCTAAATGAGTATCACTAGATTCCCTGTTATCTGAAATTGCTGCATTACGTGGAAGAATATCAATCATGTAAAAGGATGAATGTCAGCTCTTTTTCAGGCAAGACTTACATGGCAGTGGGCAGCAGGGCTGCCTTAATGCAAACTACAACCTGTAGTCCTTAAAGCTGGGAATCAGAGGCCCCTTCTTCAGGCAATCTGCTGTCAGGGCATAGCCTACCCAACTAATATTTGCCAGTAAAAAGCAAACCTTCCTATCCATCCAGGTGTTTTTTATTAATGCCTTGAAACTTTCATTTTAATGCTTTTTGAGAGGAGTGTTGTCTAGTTGCCCATAGCCCTGTCTTCATTTGAGCTGCTCACCTAATTGCAGTATTCTTTTTCCAAATGTTAGATTACAACAAAGATGAACATTCTGCCCCGAGGCACATTCGCTAGTGCAGGAACCCCAACTGTGGAAGAACTGAAAACTTACACTGTCCAGCTGGGAGACCTCAGCCAAGAAGCAAATGTGGTGCATGCACAGGTAAAAATGGCATGTCCTAGCACTGCAAAAAATACCAGGGATTCTAGACACAAGATGCTGTTTGGGCGCTGGGAAACGTAGCCAATAATCATATTATTGCACATAGTGTTCACTGTAGTGTAGCTTTTGCATCAGGTATAGGCTATAATGTAGAAATCAGCTTAGGATTTTGGGAGGAAACATTTCAAGTTTCAGCTATGATACTTCTGCTATCTGCATCCAGAGATTTGCTAATGTGGGTGAAACGTCTCAAACTGTTAAAAGGAAGGAGCCTGGAATGATTTCAGTAAACCTGCAGGATTGGAGCTGACAAGATGAATTGCGTTGTGCCCATTTGTCGTGGTTTAGCCCCACTTAGCAACTGAGCCCCACGCAGCTGCTAGCTCACTTCCCCCACCCCAGTGGGACCAGGGAGAGCATCAGAAGAGCAAAAGTAAGAAAACCTGTGGGTTGAGATAAGAACAGTTCAATAATTAAAATAAAACAATAATAATAATAGTAGTAATAACAGTAATGTAATGAGAAGGAAAATACCGGGGTGGAGGGAACAAACAAACACACACAAATGATGCAACTGCTCACCACCCGCCAACCAACACCACCAGCACCCGAGCCGCGATCGCTGCTTCCCCCGGCCAACTCCCCCAGCTAACACCCTGGGCAGGCCGTCGTATGGTATGGAATATTTCTTTGGCCAGTTTGGATCAGCTGTCTTGGCTGTGCCCCCTCCCGGCTTCTTGTGCACCTCGAAGAGCATGGGAAGCTGGAAAGGTCCCTGACTAGTATAAGCACTACCCAGCAATACTTAGCACCTACTTAGTAACCTACTTAGCAGCAGCTAAAACATTAGCGTGTTATCAACATTATTCTCATACTAAATCCAAGATACCAGCTACAGTGAGGAAAATTGACTCTTTCCCAGCCAAAGCCATAGCACCGTTCCTGAGATTAGAGACCTGTAAGACCACAGCCACTCCCAATACATAGAGTCATTGTCTCAGCTTTGGCCTTGACAGCTCTGCGTATTCCATACATACAACTGTCAGAGTCTGTCCCTCAGTATTTCATTAATTCTGTCTTATTATTAGCTGACTGAACCTCTAACCTTATAGGAGTGAATAAATCTTAGCCATTCCTTGGGTGGAAGTACTGAAAACTTCTGACTTGCCTTTACCCAGGATAATGTGGCAGAGGAAGTTTCTTCCAATCTGGACAGAAAATTGTTTGAGCTGCTTCTGGCAATCAGCCGATGTTTGAATAACATGGAGGAGATGTTAAACACCTCAGTCCTCTCCACTGAAGAGGCAGCCGTGCAGCAGGCTCTTTATGAGGTAACTGTCCCAAAGCATCCAGCGAAGGAGAAACCCCAGTGGATTTCTGTTATAACATAATATATATGGCCTGGTATTTCCTCTCTGTTTTGCTGGCATTATTCAGGAATAACACCACCAAACTATTTGGTGTTGCCCAGATTTGGGCCTATGGCTTTTAACAACAATTATCAACTTGAGCCCTGCTGCCTTTCACAGGCAAGAGTCCTTGGACAGAGACCATTTTCACTCATGTTATCTTTCTTCCAACCCTTTAGACTCTTTCTGTTGAGCTGCAAAAACTTCACGCTGATCTGAGTGATAAAAAAAATGATCTTCTAAAGTCTATTAGCTGCGCTGGTGGGAGCACAGATGTGTTCTGCGAGTGCTTTAACAACTTGCAGGCGAGGCTGGAACAAACTCAAGCTGCCACTGCTTCAAGGAGCAACTCAATGAAAGCTGGGCTGGATCATAATAGCAATTATCAGGTACTCTGCTGCCAAATGCACATCTTGTTTCACAGCATCTGTTAGTCTTGTCAGTGTTAATGCATTTGGGTTACAGATGAGCAATCTATAATGGGCTTTCTTTTTGAACTCTTGGCCTCTCAAGAAGCAAATTAATTCTGGTGTTTACAGTGCCATTTGCAATGCTGACTACCTTAGGGGCCTTGATCGCAGTAGATTTGCATGCAGAAAGGATGGAAGAAACCTGGGATCCCATGCAGGCTGAGCTACAGGCTAAAGCAAGCTCCTGCGTGTAGGGATTAGGCCAAGGAGGGTTTCATATATTGTTTCTGCTGCTGTGTGGATTCAGCAGGGGCACACGGGGAAGCTTCTTCCCTTTTGGTGCCACATCTGGCACTGGGCTACTTTTAGTTACGTATTGGAGGTTGATTTGACCTTTTTGTATTTAGTGTACCTTTAGATTTTGTGCTACAGTAGCAGAAGCCAGAGTTTTGTAAATTTGAAGTTTTTTGTTCTTTTTCGGAAAAGCAGATAGTGGGAAACTTTACTGTAGGTTCTCGTGATGGGCTAAATCTACTAGCTATTGCTGGAAAACATCCAGATCGGGTATTTAGGCTGAAGTAGGGGAAGAAAAGCCTGGTCTTTGAAATACAGTTTCCAATGTCCGGCAAAACTCCAGTGTGCTCTTCATCTGCAAGTCAGCCTAGCTCTTTACTGCTGAATAATAAAACAGTTCCTTTGAAGAACACTGGGATATTGTCTCTAAACAGTAGCAGGACTAGTCTTGCAACGTTTACTTATGCAGAATCCATGGAGCTCCATCTGTTGCCAGTAATGGGCTCATTTTCTCATTTTCAGAAGAGAAGAATGTGTTTCTCTGCAAGTTTCACAGGTTTTTATGGTCATAGAGGATCATTGTGAAAGAGTAATCTGCTTTCTTACACTACACAGACTACAGAATTTCCCTCTCTAAATTACTGCTTTAAGCCCATAATGCTCATGGTGTATTTTGTTTTTTTTTTTTTTAAAGAGGTAAAAAGTGCTTTTGCTGTAAGAGGTAACCGTTTTGTTTGCTGTGCAATTTTGTCTGGTCATTACTATATTCCTGATAAGTGATATACCTCTGATGTTTGTTTCTTTTGCAGAATGAAACCAGACTGCTCTATGATCAGTTAACTGAGAAGAAAGCTTCTTTGCAACAATGCTTGAATGCAATACGTGGACATAATGTTTCTGAACAGCTTCAGGTAATTCATTTGAAGGAAATGACAGGAAAAGCTCACAGAACTAGCTATTATTTCCAGTTTTCTGCAATCTGTGAAGTTTCATATTTTCTAAAGTTTGAGTCTCGCTTATGTTTTAAGCATGGGGGAAGGAGAGTGTTCAGTATTCGCCACCTTTTTTTTTTTTTCATTCCAGTCCTTTTAGTAGTTGGAGTGGAGAAACCAGTCTCTCCACAACCTCTCAGAGGAAATACACCCCACGATACCACAGGGAAGAAAAATAGCAACACAAAAAGCGCATCACTTCACACGTTATGCCTTTATATACACAAAACTAGCTTTTCTTTGTGGGAATAGGACTCCAGTATTTTTACCTACTACTTCAGCATTTATGAGCGCTTTTGTCATATGGCATTTGACCAGTTAAGCTATTTTCTTCAGCCTTCATAAGGATTAGCAGAGAATGAAAAATGAACAAACTGCATATCCTCCCCAGAATGGTCATTGACCATCTATCTACTTGCTGGTGAAGAAAAGAGGGTGTCCCAAAAGTTTTTTTACAGGCTCATGACCTTGCTTACAGGCATATTTTCTGCCAGGCTGAAAGCTATGTTCAGAGCTGCTGAATCCCCTAGCAGAGACTGCTGCCTATATTCTGTCAAGTAACCACTCTTGGAAAAGGAATGCCAGAAGTACACAGCTTTCCTTCCTTCAGAGACAACCTGTCTCAACCCATCCCTGAGTCTTCCTACTTCATAAGAAAAAATGGTATTTTCTGAGTCCATGATTAATGGCTGCTCTTGAATTAGTAAACTGAAATGCATGTTGAATATTGGACTGAGACATAAGACCTGAATTCCCTTCCTGGCTGTGCCGTGTGAACCCAGTGAGCTGTGTCATGAACAGTCTTGTCTGTTTAGTTTATAAGCTCGTTGGATCTTGGGGCCACATTGTGGACTTATACAGTACTAGCACAGCAGAGATCCAGCCCCTGGATCTGCTGCACGACTAGTGATAATAGAAAGTTTAATGGAACAGAACTCTTCCTAATAGCTTATTTTGTCCTTAATTCAGAAAACGGATGCCTGTGCTTTGGAGCTGCAAAACTTTGAAAACCAAGTAGCAAAACTGAGAGGCTATGGGGAAAGATTTCAGTTACCTACCACCTTAATCCAGGAAGCTTATAAATTAGAGGTAAGAGCACAGTACAGTTTCCACTTAGTCAGCAAAGTTCGAGTCTCCTAAGCAAGGTATTTTTAGTATTCTTTATTAGAATAAAGATTATTCTCAATAAAAATAGGTAATTTTGCATTCTGGGAATGTGTGTGTGTGTTTGTGGGATTCGTTTCTGTCCTTCATGAATCATTAAACTGTGTTTACATTGTAGGATGTTTTGGATGACATGTGGGGGATTCTGAAAGCAAAGTATGTCGAACTGAACTCTCCTTCCATCAGTGAGAGCCAGTATGAGAACTTACTTCATGGATTTGCAGAGCTGGTATCTATTGGACAAGAGAAGATTGCACAAGATCCAAAGCAGCTAACAAAAAGCAGAGCAGCTCTGCAGTCTCACCTGGAAAATCACAAGGTATAAGACGCTTATCACAGCACTGCTCAGATGGGCATAGCAGGAGCACTACTTTCTGAGACTGGTTTCTCTCCAGTGTTTTGGAGAAGAATAACTAGCTCATAGCATAGGGGAAGAACTGGAGTACGTGCAGAAAACAAAGCAAAGTTTTTCAGTAAACCAACATAGGACCCACTAAAATATGAAAGAGAAGTTATTACAGCTGCAGTTTTGGGTATAAATTAAGGTCAGGATTTCAGATTTCTCAATCTAATACCACTTTGGCTTACCTCAGAACTTATTGATACATGAGGAAAACACAAGTCCTTCTAATTACTGGTAATAAATCAGTAGTGATGTTCCTGAAGCTGCTGTCTAGCAACAGCGAGTTGAGCCTTTACTTTCAAAATTCTGTGCTGCCATGATCTGATGGAGGAAACTTACCCATAACAGCTTCTCTTCCAAAGGAAGGATAGTTTAGATCCTCCCCTTGGCAGCCCAGTGTCCTCTGTACCCAGCTGCTACATGCTTGATGGGAGATGGCTGAGAATGCACGTGCATCCTCACTGTCCTACCACTTGGCAAGAAGCCCTGGCCAACATTAGTCACCCAGAGATGTCTCTGTCATGTCAATGCCTTGATTTAACTGCTCCACACAGCTCAAACTCCCTTAAGAACTGCTTCAGGATGCCAAGCACTGCAAACCACTATTCAAGAGTCATAGGAATTGTGTTTGTCACTCACAAATTCCTATAGCAAAGCAAAACATTAGGAATTTATTTACAAAGGAAAACAAATAATATATCTGCAGTCCAAATATACATACACTGATTTACAAAAGAAAAAGAAAACTGCTGTTTTCCCTGCCCTGGTTATCAAAGACTTATTGGGATGCTCACACAGCCTATGCCTGGGGTGTGGTCCTTACGTGAAATTCTGGTACTAGTTATTAGTTCTTAGTGAAGAAGACCTTGATTGAAGAGTGTGATCTTAAACCTTCAAAGCTTTTTTGTGGGGGAAAGTGTTCTGTTGAGATTCAGACCTTTTTTGAAGAGCTCAGCTGAGCCGTAACTAAATCAAACTGTTACCCAGTTATCCCAAAGGATTATTGTGCCCTACTTGCTGCTTAGGCCTTAGAACTGCCAGTAGCCTTGCTGCTTGGAGTCACCTCGCATCCAGGTGAAACAAACTGGATAATGGCTATCTGGTGATAACTACCTCACACTAAACAATGAATTTATTTATAGTTGAACTATTTGTTCCATCATCTTCCTACAACATCTTTGTATTTCATATGAACTGAAGGTATAAATGTAGATCTTTTTCTTTAGAAATTATAAATGAAAATAGTGTATACAACGCATCTTTGGGGGGGGGGGTGGGGGAGGGGGGTATAGACTGGACATTAGGAAGCATTTCTTTACCAAGAGGGTGGTCAAACACTGGACCAGGCTTTCTAGAGAGGTGGTCGATGCCCCAAGCCTATCATTGTTTAAGAGGCATTTGGACAATGCCCTTAATAATATGCTTTAACTTCTGGTCGGCCCTGAAGTGGTCAGGCAGTTGGTCTACATGATCGTCGTAAGTCCCTCCCAACTGAGAATATTCTATTCTGTTCTGTTCATTTTATCACTGGTTCTTGACTAACTCTAAAATGGTTAGTAACTGCCCATCTTGGGGCAATGCAGAATTTGATTAGAAGGCTCGTGACTCCAGCTATGAGACACCCTGAAACTGGCTGAAACTGAAAACTCAGTGAGTCTTCTGTCTTCTTCATCCTCCTGCTGTGGGTGTTACCTCTCCTAAAGAGCAAGCTTTAACTTATATTTTTCAGGAATTTTTCCACAACCTCATGACCCACATGGCTTTCATGCAAGCATTTTCCAAGAAAGTGACTCCTTCCATCTTACAAAAGAGAGAGGAATTCTGGAGAGAGCTGGTGAATGAAGTGAAGCTGCTGGAGCAGAAGGCCTGCCAGTATGGTATACACTTAGAGAGCCTGTCAAAGGTAATGAGTTAAAAGAAACCCAGAGTAAAAGCTGGTGGGAAGAAGGAAAGGAGTTGAATCTAGGGGGGAACCCTTTCAGCACTAGTGACTCTTTGGCTAGTAGTTGTCCTTTCCTGTCTCCATTGGACAGCAACAGCCTATTACTTGTTCTGTGTGTGTCAGCAAACTGGTTTTTTTTCTTGAAAACCTTTGAAAGTGGACATTTCAACCCATTACTCTGACGTGGGTTGGACTTTATGACTTATTGCAGTAATTTTTGAGTGCTTGGACTGACAGGAGAGCCATTTAAGGCACAAAAATACCAGCACCACTTTAAAATAAAACCTAAAAATTGATCTTAAAACACCCCTAGGGAATAAAAATTTAAATATGCCACTTTAAAATAAGAGACCTTGAAGATATTAGAGAATTAATTAATTCATCTGTGGTGAAATCATGTCTCACTTTAATATTTCCATATTATTCACTTATTTTCATGTTTTGTCTCATTAAAGTAAGAGCTGCTGGTGCTATAATAAGCATTAAGACCTCAGTCTGGTGTAGCAAAAATGCAGATAGATGTATGCTATGTTAATGATGCAGTGTATTTTTTAGGAATGGATGGAATTTGATGATGAATGCCTAGTTTTCAATAAGGAGTTAGAGGCACTTGCCTCTACTCTGCCTTCTGTGAATTTGGTTGAAGAAACAGAAGAAAGATTAATGGAAAGGATTGCACTTCTACAGGTATTTATGCGTCTGTCTCTCTGGCTGATTTTCTTTGTGGATCCATAGAGCTTCATGTCCTTGTCTCTGTGTGGATGCAAGCTGAAATCTTACTTTTAAAATTATCAGGAGATTGGGCTGCTAATTTCAGCCAGGGACTAGAAGTTCATTTATGTGGGAGTAATGACAATAGCGACTTTAGAATTTGGTCTTCAGATGCAAATATTTGGGAGAAGATGGTATGCAGGCTACATGTATTCCAAGGGCATCAGGGAGCCTTGGAGTGAACACAGAGCCCCTTCTCTGTGATTCAGGAATGATTTTCATGCCATGAGGTAAAACCTATGGAAGAGGTGAATCAACCCAGTGCCTTCAAATATCTAAATGCCTGGTTACAATAGAAGGTCTACAGGTTTACCAGCTCCTTTGAAAATCCTAAGAATTCAAAATAAGATGTCCTGCTTTCTATCATACCAAATTAAATAGCATTCCTTTTGTACAGAATGGCAAATAGGCTCCTGGTTTGTTCCCAGCAGCATCTGTGATGGCAGTGCCATACCTTTATTTAGAACCTCAAATCCTGTTGGAAACATTTTATCTATGTTTTAAACACATTTGAATATAAGGATATGAAAGCAGCTTTATGGTTGTTTTATAAAATGAAGAAGAAATAGCGTTCAATTAACTTAGTGATGTTTCTTCAGAGAGTGCTCTGCATTCCTCACAGGTTTGACCTTTCTCAGTCTTCAAAGGACCCACTCTCTTAGAAATTTTTTAATTAAGGATTCTTTGGGTCTATATTGAGTCCACTTTGATATTTAGATTCAAGGACTATTCAGGTAAAAAGGACTACTCTGATTTAATCTGTTTGACTGCATGAAAGAGATCATTGGACATTCCCAGAAAATTCTGAGCTACAGTAAAGCTTTTGAAATAAATCAACAGGAGATATTTGCAATCACAGTAGCCCTCTGGTGATCTGATGCCTGTTGCACTGAGACAGGAGTCATGGAATGTTTGTATAGCCATTGATTGTGAAGTTGCCTGGATCACGTTGGTTTTCTTAAGTTCTTAACTATCTTTTTTCTCTTAAGTCTCTATTTGCCTTTGAAAACATCAGAAACAAAGTAGTAAGGGTTTAGAAGATGCTTTTGGGGGGAGTCCCAGCATTGGAGCTTCACAGTTCCTGGGACAGAGCAGAATAAAATTCTCTGGGGCTTAATTCCTGTGAGAGAAATATCCCTATTAATAATATTGTACAAGCCCTTTATGCCTGGAGAGAAGTGAGATACTTGCACATCACGCCATTGCTGTTTTCTGCCTTCTCCCTAGGACTGATTTATTTCCTGGATATTTTTTTTCTTCTTTTTCCCATTTCTTATTTTGACCTTCCAGTGGAGTATAGAATGGTAAAATGGTGCTTTGTTTTTGTTCAGCTGTCTTAGCAAACCAGACCACTCCTATGTCTTTTACTTAGTGTCTTCAGTGTTCACTCTACATTCCTCCCTGCATGATTATTCATTAGTTATCCCAACAGCTTCCTTCAAAACACTGTTAATACTTTTTTTCAAATAGGATAGAGCCAGAAGGCCCTCTAAGAACAGGGGGGCAATAACTTTCTGCTGGGGACAGCCATATGTTTGGACAATGCAGCCAGATCTGACAGAGAGTGTTTGTCCATTGTTTGAGATTTACATGTGTCGAAAAAGCCCATCAAATCATAACACAGTCATTCTGATAATATATGAAATTAAATACTGAGATCTGTCTCGATCTATCCAGAGGAAACAAACAAAAGATCTGTCTCCCTTTTGCATGTCATGAAGTACAGATTCCTTCTGTCTGAAAAATAAAATACATGATGGAGGAAATGTGAGATTAAGAAGTTAGAACAAATGATATGTGTTTTGCTAGCTGTGTTTTCAGTTTTTAAAATATTATTATTTTGCAAACTTGCCATATTCTGATAGCAAATCAAAAGCAGTGTTGATGAAAAACACGCCAGGCTGTACCAGATGGTGAAAGAAGGGAAGAAATTGCTGACTGCTGTGAGCTGTCCAGAAATAAGAAGCCAGATTGGGAAGCTGGAAGAGCAGTGGTTGTCTTTAACCAAAAAAGTTGGCCATGAATTACACCGACTTCAGACGTTACTCAAACTCTTGGTCAGGTGGGTATAACTCAGAAAGCAATTAGAGATATCAGCTAGAAATTAGTTTCTGACCTTCTATAGATATGTTTGCTGAAATATGACAGTGAATTAATTAATAACATAGCTTCCTTAACTTAAAAATGAGAAAAAGGAAAAGCAATGGTGATCAGAAATCTGACACTTTATTACATAGCTGATCTTCTGTCACTGTGTAGACAAGTGCTTCACTTCCTGCTTACTTTTGTAGGAAAAATATTTTGATTGCTGCCATTGCAAAGTCAGTGCATCTAGGTGAGAGTTAGCTGCACCATGCTGAAGTTTGTACGTTGGAAGTGTTAAGAGAAGCTCTGATCATGCTGCCCTAAGCGTTTTGGCCTGCTATGAGTGCAAGCTAGCCGTAATGTGTCTGTCTGCACACATACGCTATCCACCTTACAAACATTCAAGACCTGGCTGAAATGCTGCCTCAACTCGTGTTTTGAATTTCTACAAAGGGGAAGGACCCAAGCATGCTCAGTTCTTTCACATGGCCTAAGCCAACTGTCAATGCAGTCCTGGCAGTCAGGTGGAGGCAGTTTGGGGCTTTACAGCTCAGCCCATCAGCTGATGTGCCAGGCTCAGCTCTCTGAGCGCCTGGTCTGTGTGCTCTGATCTCACGCTGGCTGGATCCATAGTATGGACAAAGCCTGCCAGTGTGTGTTTGGCTTTTACCCCTGCTGTGTATTCTGCACTATATCTTGCAGTATGCACAGCCTCCTCTGGTGGTTCTGACCTCCAGCAAAGCTTTTTTCACCCATGTGAGCTTGTCTTGGCAACTGTTGGGTGGATACAGAGAGAGAATGTTTTCAGGGAGAGCAGACCAGCTGAAAAGAGCTGATAGGAAGAGTCTCATGTGTACCAGTGGAACTGCTGTGTTGCACATCAATCCATGCTGTCGCCATGCTTCTGCAGGGTTATGTAGCAGGATAGGTGCCAGAATAGCACATGCCTACTCACAGAGAGGAAGACAGCTTGGGGGGTGAGAAACGTACCCTAGACTCAGCTGGGAGATATATGTTTGTGTGTTTTGCTTTTCCTTGTAGCTACAACAGAGACTCGGAGGAATTAATGAAGTGGCTGGATTCTGCTCACCAGAGGATGAATTTTTGGAAGGAGCAGTCTCTCAATGCGTCACAAGATCTTCCCACCATAAGGGATAACATCAACAGCTTGTTTGTAAGTCAGTTCTCCTGCCAGGTTTAGATAAGACATCATGATTTCCAGTGAAAATGACACTTTTGAGTGGTTTTTGTATTTGTCGTGACCAAGAAGCCGGCCAGAATGTATCACTGATTGGCTTTGTGCCCCAAAGCCAACCCATTGTCTGTGTGGGGAGCCATGAGGATGGGAGGCCACCAAAGACCTTCCTTCAGATTGTGAGGGCAGACAGAATGCATAAATTGGAATGGAATCCTCTCATAATGTGCTCCCAACTGCAACACATCACAGCCCAGCCAGGATCTCTTATGCATCTAAGGTGTAATAGCATGGTTTCTGTCTTGCTCCTGAATCCAAATACCAGATATAGCAGTTCAGCCAAGCTGACAGGCCACTTACCCACTGAATCTGGAGCATGGGCTCAGGGAGCAGGGGTGAAGACAGCAGGGCTGTGAAGATGGTGAGCCAAAGTCAGGGAAGAGAAACATGCTGAATTGCATTTCATGTCTTTGTCTGCCCCCTGGTGCTGTGCTCTCCTTGTAAGATTAGCCAGGAGGTTCAGCCCCAGCATGAGGCTTGACAGAGGGAGTCTTGCACAGTGGGAAGGCAAAGCATTGTGAAGGTTGGACCAGTAGGTACAAGCTGGCCAGAGACTCGAGGATTGGGGTTGCTCCGTGGACCTCTGTGTGAAGTGGGGATCAGGATATTCCCAATCCCTGTGGAGCAAAAGCTGGCATTCAGCATTGTATTAAGCTGGGCAGAAAAAGGCCTTACCTGCTGCCAGAACATGTTGCGTTTAGGTTTTCTAAACTTCGCAAGCTCTCTAAAATCTGTTTGTTGAGGCAGGTCACCCTGTGACTGAAAACCTGGTTTGTCGTCTTTATTTAAATAGATACATAAATATTTACCCTCTCTTAAATGTCTCCCGCGCACCTCAGATATTCTCGAAGGAAGTTGATGAAAAGTCTTCTCTGAAGTCATCTGTGGTGAGCACTGCCAACCAGCTCTTTCAGGTGAAGCAAGCTGACACTGCAGCACTTAGGTCATCTTTGGCAAAGTTTGAGCAAAAATGGGGAGAACTGATTATACAGCTCCCAGCTACCCAAGAAAAGCTTCACCAGGTGAGGAGAAATGCTGCTGCTATCTCTCAGTTCAAGCTAAATAATTACTTTTAAATGTTGCTGCTGGGATTCAGACAGCTGCTGCATATGGCCTGCAAAGCACCTCTTACCTAATTAGCTGTCTGTCTTGCTTTCAGAATATCCCCAATATTGTACTGCAGTTTAATTATTGCAGTGTTCTTCCTGGGCTGGTTTGCACATATCTATCAACCTTACAGTTTTATATGAAAGTATATTACAATTAGAAGGAATTTCAAATTTCTGAATTCTCAAACTTTTCTTAATTTAACTCATATGCCCCTCTGAAGCACAGGGCTCACTTTCAAAGTTCATACCCCAGTAATTGCAATTATAGTGCCTGAGCATTTCTAAAAATACAGATGTCATCTTCCTTGGTATTTCCAACAAGCAGAGTGTAGAGGATTCATTATATGCTATACCCCCAGCTTCAGATGGAAAAACTTTCATCGCGGGAAGCTATTGCTGAACTAATGACCTGGCTGGACCATGTGGAACAACAGCAGGGACATGAGGAGCCAATAAATCCACAACGTAGTGCTGCCCAAGTCAGAAGCCTCCTTCAGAAGACCAAGGTAAATGGGAAGCTGTAAGTCCAGGCCTTCTGCAAGGTATTTGACTGTAACAAGGATGGAAGCAGCCTACAGACACTCTCATATCCTTCCCCGTGCTCTCAGGAGGGTTCCTCGAACAGTCTCAAAGTTGCCTTAACATGTTCCTTTAAAACCCTTTTGCTTCCATGCCACAGAAAACACTGCCTGCCCTGCAATACAGATACTGCCTGCTGTGCTGTAATCTCTTTTTCCTCATGCTGTCCCATCTGTTTCACTCGTTCTCTCTCTTACATTTACATTATAAAATGTGTTGGGCAGGAAAGCTCTGCTTCCCTAGGAAGATAGACTCTGATTGTGCTGTGTTTTAGTCTGCCTTTTCAACAGGAAATACCTTGTAATTTTGGACCTCCATAGCCAGAATTCATTTAACTAGAGAACAGGATTTTTGAATGTTGTGTTTCATCAAAAGAGATAACACTCCAGGAAAGGGGGACAAGATGAATGTCCTTGCAGAGAGAGAGGCTGCAGCAGACTCTTGGCTCTGTTCAGGTGCTAAAGTGCCAATGGCAGAGGCTGATTGCCCCAGCCACAGGAAGGATTCAAGCCATACTTGTACCTCCATAGATGCCAGGGAGCCCAAACTCAGGGCACAAATCCCTACAGAGCCATATTTTCCTCTGCCATTGTAGAGCTACCGAGCAGTGCTCTGGGCTCAGACAGGACGGACCATTCTCAGTCTGTAGCTGCAGTTCTCAGACACTTTGGTACTGCACATAAGGCAAGTGCCAACATCAGCATTTCTTTCAAAGTGCCTTAGTATAGCAGATACATAACACTTTGGTCTATATCAGTTTGATTTGGAAGTTGGAACATGTAGGTGAGGCACCATATTTAACCGTTTGGCTATTTAGAGACCAGTTTGTAGGTGTGCCCTCTGTACTTGTCAGCAATGTAGGGATGCATGCTGAAAGGAAAGCAGGGGTGTGAGGGTCACAAGTTCCTACAGGGAAGCAGCTATGGCTTCAGTCCCTCTACTGTGGTATTCCCTGGTGGCTTTTTTCTGGGTACTACTATATACAACGAGGAGCCCTTTCCTCTCCACTTCTCCTAAGACCATAAATAAAAAGGCATTCCCTTATGTTGCTCTTACTTTGCGCATAGTTTCTTACTCGTCTCTGTGGGCAATGATAGTGGTGCTGGAGGACACTTTTTCCTCCCAGATATTCTAATATTGTTCCAATATTCTATTCTGATACCAGATATTTTGATAAAGGAGCACAAGCTCTTGTCTGCACTTGTCTCTGAGTCATTTGAGTGTGGGAAGGCCTTGGTCTTAACCTAATCTGGGCCTATGGCAGTGGGATGGTATTGTCCAATGGATAAAGTACTTGGGACTGGTACCCCTAGGTTTTATTCCCTGCTCTGTTACTAGCATGTTCTTACCTTGAGCTACCCATGGAAAGGTAGTGATCTTCTGCAAAAGTGTTTCAGTGGATGGAAATAGCTACACAAATATAGAATGATAAAGTTAAGAATTATTCCTACAGCCAGGTCTCTTTCAGAAAATTATTTTAGGCCATGCTTCAGAATAAGCCATGAACGTCCCATAAGTATGCCTTGAAGCATCTTCGGAACTGATCAAATAAAAACTGCCAAACTAATAGTTTTACATTTTTGTTCTTTCTTTTTTTTTTTTCCCCTCCAGGAATATATGATGGAAATGAACTTTAAACAGTGGATGGTAGATTTTGTTAACCAGTCACTCTTGCAGATGAGCACTTGTGATGTGGAAAGCAAGCGGTATGAAAGGACAGAATTTGCCGAGTGTCTTGGAGAGATGAACCTGCGGTGGCACAGGCTGCAGGCGTCTCTGAACAGAAAGGTTTGATTGACTTCTCATTGCTTTCTCTCACAACTCTGATCTTGCATGTGCAAGTGCTCTGTATTTTGCATGCAGCCTTTGTCCCTGAGTCTGCAACCACTGCTGAAGACAGTGAAACTCCTTGTGTTCTCTGTGGTCTGTCTGCCCTGCTGTCTCATGGGCAGCCTGTGGAGTGGTCTTGTAGCACATCAGTAATCAGGTGGTGGGCAGGCATCCAAGCCTCGGCAAGGTATGGGAGGGTAAACTTTCCTGTAACTTGCAGGGAGAGAAAACAGACAAAGACTGCTCTTTGTGACAGCCTGGGATTTACCCTAGTTGACTGTATTAGGTGGAAAAAATGAGATTCCTCATATGAAGAAAATATAGTCAGTGACATGTCAACAAAGAAAACCTATATTGAGAAGATGGTGAAAAAGGAATAATTCAGGTTAATGTCTGAAGGGGAGCCTCGTAGAGAAACCTGTTGAAGCTTTGGGGTGCTGTGAAAGTTGGGGCATTTAAAATTTAATGGGAGAAAACATTGGATGGTCTGTGGAAAGGAGAGGTGCTACACTGCTTGGAACAAACAGCCAGGCCCTTCTCAGCCAACACAGCACTGAAAAAGCAAACAACCCCTCCTCATGCCACATGATGGGAATGAGAAATGGGGATATATTAAGCTACCACCTGTTTTCCTGTTGTAGCCGTTGGATCTGCCAAAAAAAATAATTAAGTGTTGACAGCCATATTCAGATGGGGATATATGACCCTGCTGGAAAAAGCACAGCAGTGATCTGTTCCCAGGCTTGCTCCAGCCGTCCTGGGTCACTGGAAATGGGTTACTCTGTGTCTGTGCCCTCCTTCTGCAGTAATGAAATATGTTTTCCCAATGGAGTGCTTTGAAGATCAGCAGCTGATAGGCAAATTCTACATGTAGGCTAATTATACTAGCACATCTTCTGTGTTTGTAGAAAATCTGTTTCAGGCAGTGCCTCAGAATTACTTTACTCTAGTGAGGCTAAAATAATCCATGCATCCAGAATTAGATGCTGGTGCTTGTGTGCCTCAGTGCCCAGAAAAGCTAGTGTGAATCATGCAATACAGAAAAGACATGGGGAAGGTTAGCATCCCAAAATGCAAACATGAGGCTGCTGGAACGAATGCCTCTACATTCCTCTCTCATCTCTGTTTCTCTCACGAGCTTACAGGGCTTTGGGAAAAGCTGCCCTTTCTGAATACAGATACAAAGACTGATCAAACAGAAAATTCCCAAATTTTTCTCACTCAAAGTCTTCCAGAAACATTTTTAAGTGGGAAATTCAGTTCCAGCACAACTGAAAAATTCTATAATGGAATTTCAATGGGGGGGGGAGTTATATCCTCTAACCATTTTCAAGAAACTGCATTCTAAGATTTAATGGATCCTCAGGGCCAAAACTGAAGGTAGGAGACTTGAGGTCCCTTGCTTATTAGTGACTTTGGTGGCGGGTTTTAGGGAGAATGAGGTTTTCAGACTCCATATGAATGTGCCCATTTAGCCCAGGGTCTCCCAACTTGCCAGCTCCAGAACCCACACTGCCTTGTTTCCTTCCCAGGGAAAAGGTCAGATCCTAAAGAGCCAGTAAAACTTTTTAGCTTTTCCTTTCAAAATATTTTCTCTAAAAAGTATTTCCAATGTAAATATTGTAATCTCAGATTTTGTCATGGAGAGTGGAGCCCTGTTTCTGCCCACCTCTAGGCTTAAGTTAAAATAGTTCTGTAACTTTCAGATACAAGACCTGCAGCATATTTTGGAGGATATTACTGAAAATGAGAACAAAGCACAGACTCTACGCAACTGGCTGGAAGCTCAGAGTGATCGACTGAGATCTTTACAAACCCCAGCAAGTCTGATCTCTGCACAAAACACATTAGATGATTGCAAGGTAAAGCATTATATGTGTAGTATTATTGTAAAAAACTGATTTAGCACTTTGCTGAATCCAGGCTAAAGAACTGCACAGATTTTAACAGAAAAAATGTAGAGGAAGATGATATTTCCTAGAAGAATACTACAGTATAATTTTAATTAAAGCATGTTAGGTTTGGGTGATAAAGAGCCAGATCCACTTTTAATATGAATCACTATTTTAAGTTTTTCTTCCTCCATTTGAAGATGCATCTGCTGCTGTTCTGTGGTATTTGGAGTGTTGTGCAGCAATATTGTAGATCTTATTCTGAGAAGCCTCCAAAAGAAGTAGTTCTCGGTTCAGCACAGCCATGGCAAAAGCTATCGGTTCCATTAGTTTGAAGAGCTCTGTGGTGACAGTGTTGTGGAAACTACACAGTCCCATTTGGAAAAATAGCAAGTCTCAATACTCCTGCCCTAGAATATAGTCTCTGCACCAGCCTCAAGAACCTGGGTGTACCTTGGTTTTGTTGGGTTTTTCTAAGCATTGGCTCCTTCAAAATTAGTACAAGTGCAGCCAGCTAATAATTGGCTCCTATTACTCTGACGGTCTGCTGTTTTCATTCAGTACAGTGTTCCCTCTCTATTTTTTAACATGGAATATTTGTTCTTTCATTGCCATGGTTACGTGTCTCTCTCTTGTAGTAGGCTGCTTTTATTGCGTAGAGTGCTCTGTTACACACCAAGTTACTTGTTCCTCTGAAGCGCTCTGAAATGTATTGAGGGGCCAGAATGGAAGAAAGACACAAGGTGTCTTTGACTAAAACCCTAACCTGCTCACAGCAAGGTACAGTGCCAGGATGCAGGTTGCTAAAATGTACCATTAAAATTAATGTGCTCATTAAAAATGAGGTCCAAATTTGAAAATGCCTTGGAGACAGTAAGTGGCGGGGGGGGAAGTGTAGTATTATAGGAAAACGTTATGGCCCATTGTGCGTATGGATATTTACTCATGTTGTGAAGAACTTACTGCTGAGCTTTCCCTAGCATGTCAAGACTAGCTTATAATCCTGCTGACTGTGTTAGGGGAGAAGTTACTCTCCCAGGTATCTCCAGTGGTTTCAGTGGGGTTTCTCCCATGGGAGAAAGCCTCTGACTAAGAGGACAAGCTGAAAATAACTTTCTAGAAGTTGTTACAATGTTAGGGACCATTGTATTGCAAAGTCAGTCCCTATCTTACCTTTGCTAGAGTGGAGGAGGACCCAAATGCTGACCTGTCCAAGGAAAAGTCCAGCTGCATTAATGGAGAGGTACAAAAATGCCTGCATATGGTGGCTGAGGAATTAGCTGATGATTTCCTTCCTAAGCATGATGCCCAGTGCTCATGCTGACACTAAATGGACTGATTCTAGCTCTACCTGCAGGAGACTATCTAAAGCAGCCACTGTCATTTTGAATTGTTGAAATGGTGGTGCTGTTGCATGTCTGAAGAATTACACAGAATTGGTTTTAAAGAAGGAATGTTTATCTAAGCTCCTCACATAGAAGGTTTTTTCTATGGCCTAACTAGAAGATCCTATTTATCTTCCTTTTGTGGTCTATTTTCTTTTATTTTTTTTCATTTAGGAGCTAGAAAATCAACTCGCAACTAAATCCAAAACTCTTGATGAGCTCAAACAGAGTTTGGCTTTGAATGGTAGTGCAGAACAAATACCAGAAGCTCTGTCTCTCGGGATAGCTGAGCTGTGTGAAATGGTGGACAGCACTGTAAGCCAGGTAAAAGCTTTGTTTGCATTCAGATTTCCTCTAGTACATATTCTTATCACCGACGTTCTTAATCTTCATCATGGGATGGCAGGAGCTGATATTAAAAAGATGCAAATTATTCCTTACTCTTAATCTTAACCTTCCTAAGAACGTTAAGTCTTTACGTTAACATAAATTAATGTATTTCCAATGACGAGAGAGAAATAAAAAGTCTGATCTCGAAGTAGTTTGAATACAGGGGGAGGAGAAACAGACCCCCATCTGCAGTTTAAGAAAATAAACAAATAGCACTGCTATTTTTCTGTCAAGTTGAAAATGGAAACCTTAAACTCTCTTACTCTATCTGCTTCTCTTTCATATCCTGGACTTTCTCCCCTGTAGTATACTGGTGGAAGTTATGTTCTGCCTCATTCTCACTGTAGCTTTTCCATCTCCCGACTACTTTTTCATGCACACGCCTGGATAGCTTTTGCTACCTTCAAATCTTATGTAGTTTCCAGTTGTTTCACGGAGAGTCTGGCAGATTGATTTCCCAAGCATATTGACTCCCCAGTGGTTTGCATTTATAATTACATTATCTTTATACTTGGAACTGATCTTTTTATCTAGGTGTAATTGATAGGCGTGGAATATTTATGGAAGTACATTTATGGATTTAAATTTGTGATAATAAATAACCATATACTGTAGAGAATTATACGTGATGCAGTGATTGTATTTATAGTTAAGATTTCCTTAAGCTTTCTGTTACAAACGCCTTGCTTTTGTTCCTCAAACCTTTGTGAAATCTGAACCCTTTTCCATGAGCTCTTCCACATCAGGTGTTGGTCCACAATGGGTCTGCAGCTTCTTGTTTTAGATCTCAACAGAGATGATGTGGCTGTTTCATACCAAGAAAGCAAAGAAATTTGTGTGTGTGTACGTGATGAAAGTTTTTCCCTCTGCTGTAGAGCTGGGGATTGAAGTTGTCAGGATTGACAGCCTAGTGCTATTTTCTTCTTACAGTCACCATGGGTCATGTTAATTTTAGT
The DNA here is from genome assembly GCF_949628215.1 of Phalacrocorax aristotelis. Taxonomy (NCBI): domain Eukaryota; kingdom Metazoa; phylum Chordata; class Aves; order Suliformes; family Phalacrocoracidae; genus Phalacrocorax; species Phalacrocorax aristotelis. The sequence continues at coordinate 30,238,103 of NC_134284.1, read as the reverse complement.
GTTCTTATGACTTAAGTATTGAACTTAAAAACTGCAGGAGGTTCTTACAGCCTAGCTGCCTGCATGTGCAATGAAACACCAAGTGCAACTTTCTTTCCACAGATGACTGCTCTCAGCAGAGCCAGGCTGCGATTTCAAATATAGGTCTAAGGAGGTGTGATACCTAGATTGTATTGTCCGTAGGTTAATCTCAAAACTGTGAGTCTGTGGCCCAGAGATATTTCACCAGCACGATGTCTTTCCATCTTCCTTGTGTGGGCAGTAATTAGCTGCAGGGTACAAAAAGCAATTAGAGATTCCTCCCACCTATGCCATGATTCAAATGAGAATAGGGATGATTAATCCATCTACCTCTGCATGCCTGGAACCAGGATACAGTGATCCATACAGTCTATTTAGCATGCACTATGGTGTAGAAAAGTCTTCATCTTGTGTGGATGCATAGTCAGAACTGAAATCTGGCATCTGGCTTTGCGAGGTCCCAAGGAGGCATGCTTGTTTGCTTGCCTGGTCTTCATGCTTTTCTCAAAGCATCTGGTACTGGCATGACTGAAAATAGGCGTTGAACTAGATGAATGTTCTGTCTAACCCAGGACATGCCTTATGCACTTACCTGATACAGAAGGATAAAAACGACAAACCACACTGAAGAAGGACTGTGGGTTTGTGTTTGCAATGTCTAGGAGTATGTGGCAAATGGAAACCATGCTTGCCCCCATGGAGATTAAATGAATGTAATAATGAAAGAGATACAGAACACAAAGAGGATATCCATAATTTAATTTTGTATGAGAATCCTGAAGTTCTCAGGCTGCCATTCAGGTGGGCCTGCATTGTTAGACCACAATGGCATAAGAGGGATGATAGCTTTCGAGAGTATTGTATTAGTGTCATCTTCCATACAAAACAATTTCTGTTCAAATTTTCATTAAAAGGAAACTTTATGTCTGGATCAAACTATCTGCTTCCTAAGGGGATTAAGGCTCTCATCTTCCTCCCACTTCAGGCTGAGTTTGGCAGGAAGGAATAAGCAGTTCATTACTTCAGTACTTTTTACTTTTTGAGTTGTTCTGGAGTTGTGGCTGACAGAATAGTGCTACATTGAACTCTGGTTGAATTTTTATTTCCAGCAAATTCTTATACTTCACTCTAAATACTGTTTACTACTTGGTTTGAAACACGCACAATTCCTTACCAAGTAGGAAAATACTCCATATTGTGAAATTCTTGTGGACTGAGCACTGAGCTGAGATTTTTAAGTCAATTTAAAGGTGACATATATGTCAGGACTGCCCAAGGAATAGTAACAAAAGTGGTTTGTTTGCAGGTTGCAGAGTTAAAGACCTCAATGCAGTCAATACTGGAGCAGTGGAGAGTATATGACGAAGTTTATGCAGAAGTCAGCCTGATGACGACAAGATATTTGTACTGCATAAACCAGTGCAAACCTTCTGTGGTGTCATTGGAAGCTTTGAAAAACCAGGTCAAAACTCTCCAGGTAAATCTACTGTAGTTGTCTTATTTCTAAACTTCCTTCTGTGTCTTTAAACAAATAAACAAACAAACTCCACTGAAAAAAAGACTGAAAAATTTATCTGAGCAACTTCCTTTTTTTTATAGTGCCACTGAAGTCAGTGGAATATTTTGTTTACTTTTTTTTTTTTACCTCCAGAGGTACTGAGGACTGTTTTCAGACTTCTTCATTTAGTATGTAAGTTCAACTTCGGTGCAATTTAGGTACCAAGGCTCAAGGGACAAGTACAGGTCAGCTGCTACCATGCCTGCCTTACTCTGGGCTATCAGAGCCTCCATTTTGGATTGCAAAGATCCCTTGATGTTTTAGTCTTCTGCACACGCTGGAAGACGTTGCCATGTGAAGCACCTCGTGCTCCCTTGCACTACAGAGTCCAGATGGACATATGCACTCCACCACCATCCCTCATGCTAATGTCTACTCAGTCTATGTCTAATCCACATGGGCAGCAGGAAGTTTGGCTGAAATTACAGCTAGCAAAAGAAAGCCTAATGCCATCACCATATGTGTTTGTCTAAAGGTTACTCACCATTCAGGTGAAACGTATTGGTTCTCGCCTCGCTGGTTGAAAGGAAATTTGCCCCTTTGGTTGTGCTTCCCAGGGAAACGCTCTGCCATAAGGCTGAGCATAACCTGGAACAGGATGCACCTGTGCATCAGTGCTGGGACTCGGTGCAGAAATGAAGGGGACCTGAGAGAAAGCTGGTGAAGGGACCATGTCTCTAGATCTGTGATTCGAATGCTCCGATGGTGTGCTGTGTCCCAGTCTCTGTGCCATTGATCACTGACACATTTTGCATTAAAGCATTATTTGCATTAAAGCATCTTTCCACATATAAGCATTACTGGAGTCAAGGTCCAGGACCCAGGATTCCCCTTTCCAAAAGCTGTGGCTTGGGTTCAGTGGGTGCAGCAGCCCGGGATCAGAGCAGGGGGATCCTCAAGCCTGGTGTTTCCGATTCCTCCAGCTCGAAGTCCGCTGTTCAGTTGCCATTCAGAGAGCTGGAGTTCCCTGCACAGCCTCTGAATGAGGCTGGGCATAAGTGCCGGGTGTAAATGCTCTGGATCATCCTCCTGCTCTGCTTGGCTATTACAGAGTCTAAGTGGGGCATCTAGAAACTGAAACTGCATGTTTCAGTGTAAATAAGGCCTGTTTTGGTTTATTTTCAAGTTATATCAGAAGTGGTGCAGGACAGACTGAGGCTGTGAATCCCAGGTATGTGTATCTCAGCAGTAAAGCCTTCATAAGCACTTTCTACCCTCACCTGGGGACACGTAATAAATGGAAGGAACTGGGCACCTTCTTACCTCCTTCCTTCCATCTCCCTCTTTATTTTTAATCTGGATCAGTTCTCAGATAGGATCCATGGCAGGGTTCTGCAATTGCCCGTATCAGGCAGGGGAACACGCAGCTGGGGACAGGAGTTGTCAGCCAACTTTATGCCAGTATAAATTTCCCTGAAACAGTGGCTTAAAATAAAAACATTTTTGGTTTCTAGTGAATTAATTTAATCAGTTCAGGGCTGTGGGTTTGTTAAATTAGCTGTTTCTTTAAGAGCAGATAAATTACCTCAGTATAAAATAGGCCTGCTGAATGATTTTTTTTTTTTTTTTTTTTAACTTGGACGATTTCAGCTCTCTTTCAGCTTCCTAATTTTTAGGATCAGATGTTACATTTTTCACAAACGTTGTAATCCGTCCTGCAAATTTGTGGCATTATTGCTACCCTACCAATCTATAGGGGAAGCTATACTTAAGTCGTTCATCTCTACAACGAATTGCAATATTCCTTTTTGCAGTCTCTTCAAGATGAATCGGAGAACAGTGAAGAAAGCTGGGCCAAGCTCCAGGCTGCAGCTGGTAACCTGAAGAAGAACTGCTCCCCCTGCTTTGCAGAGATTATTGAACAGAAGTGCACGGAGGCACACACCAGGTAAGCTTGCAAAAAAGACCCCCAGTTATTAGTATTAAAAAAGTTGCTGAGGCAGGACTTGAATGTCTGACAGATTTTTACATCTGTATTAATACGACTCACCTGTCTAAGAGCACCTGTGTGAGGAGTAGCTGATACTACCTTTTTTGTGGTGGATCACAGAGCAAAAAATGGTGCTGTGTCAGTGGGCTTTCAGTAACGTGGGTATGAATGCAAAGAAACTGCCACAGGAATTCTACACTAAATCATATTCTGGAGGAGAATCTACTAGGAAAACACTCCTATCTTTTGATATATTGGCAGGTGGAACTCAGTGAATGAAGATATCGCAGATCAACTACGGGCAGCGCAAGCGACCCTGCAGCTTTGGGAGCCCTTCAATACTTCATGCACTGAGGCACTAGCCAAGTTACAACAGCTCAAAGAGCAGTGCACTCAGCTCTTGGATGCTCACATGCCTGACGATAACATGATAGAAACCCTGAAGCAAAGGATACAGAACATAAAGGTATATGAATATGTTTCTACTGCCTAGTACAGACCACGATTTATTGTTGAGAAACAGATCAAAAGAACATCTTCCTCCCTGCTCTTCCCCCAAATCTAGTCAGTGGAAAATGTGAACTCTGTGGGTTTTTCCCATTAACAGGCACCATTGCATTTCCTTTAAATACTTTTACCAGATCCTGAGACCAAATCAAACTAGAGTTAGCATAGCATGAGAAGAGAGTAGAAGGGAACAATCATATTGCATCTCTGCCCTGTTCTGCTCTATACAAAGGATCAGGGATGTGCTGGAAGGAATCATTAAACCAAAAATGATTTACTTTATGGGGCACTGCTTGGGAGGAGAGATAATACCTACTGGAATAATAACTGGGGAAAAAAGACCAGTTTTCCAGAACACAGGACCATCTTGAGGTCTTCTGCAGTCTTCAAATTGGTTTTATTTGGCCTTGGTTGTTTTTTTTTTTCGGCCTGGTCTGATAAGTTCACAGATTTCTGAGCTCATTAGATTATTCTAAACGCTTCAGACTTCAAGCAAATGAGATCTCATGCTGAGACCACAGGGTACGTTTGACACTCTCAGGCAGCAAAGCTGTCATTAGGTTCTGACATTTTGGTTTCTTCAGACTGCAATAAAGAAATATAATAATCCTTTTTTCAGGACAGAGCAATGATTCATCATGATTTATGAACCTCTAGCCACATATTGGAAGAAGTCCGAAGTACTCCATTTTGTATGTGGCCAATTAAGAAACTTTACATTATGGGAAAGAGAACTCAATATATTTCTTCCTGTGTCAGAAACAACTGACAGCAGCAAAGCTTAGACCCAAACATTTTCACTTTCTTCTGATTTATTAACAGCTGTGACATAAATTCATCAATATGTCAGCAAAAACGCATCACATTTTCTGGAAATATTTTGGGAGGAGTTTTGCACCTACTGAGCAGGGCGTGACCACTAGAGTGCCACTAGCACCATAGATCCTGTCCTGGTACGTGTGGGTAGGACACACAGAATTTATTGTGGTTTTTTGAAAGTGGCGAGTTAAAGAATGGAGATTAGTGATATGGCATGAGTTATCTGTATTTGAAAATACATGTGCATTACAAAACTGTGATTTGATCTCTGATCTTTTCCTCTAGTATATATTAGGAAAGATTATGATTTTATGGAACTCTGTTGCCACAGTAAATAAAAATAAAGTCGTACACAGTGAGTAAGATATCAAAATAAGTTATTTACTAAATGGCTGAAGTGACAGTTTACAATATGATCCATTCCAAAGACAGGGGTAAGGAACTAAGAGCCATTTTGCCTTTTAGGCAAACATGTCTGCTCTTTGCTATCAGTCAGAAGTCTTTGTTCATTATACACAGAAAAGAAAATATATGGTGGCAAACTCCAGGAGCTTTCATGGCTAAACGTGAATGACAGCTGTTCAGGTCAAAAAAAACCCAACAATCAAGTACATTGAATGAGTATAATAGTACTCCCTTTGTTCTTGTACTGCCTTTAAAATTTAATTTTATATCATCATTTCTGTAGCAAAGGGGAAAAAATAAAATCAAAACCACAGTCCTCAGTCACTAAGGGATCCAAAGTACTGGCATGTTTGTAACATAATAGCATTTCTGCAGCATGGGCTGGTTTCTCCATCTGCTAGTGTAAATCGATTCTGTAGAGAGGGATATTCTGATTTCTCCCCATATCTTCTCTGTAGCAGTAGTATCCCACTGCCTGAAGTCACTGGTGTTCCACTGAACTTTGAACTGTGCCTTTCCCGGTACTGAAATCAATGGATGCAATTTTTGTTATCCTCTAAGTAAAAGACTGAAGCTTTCACCATAGCTGGATTTGTCTCCCAGAGATCAACAAAAAGAGCTTAGTTACAGCAGCAAAAGATACTAAATGAAAGTGGCACATGAATGACAATCGGATTCATTTGGTGACTTTTTTTTCCTTTCCCCTTCTCTCATCAGAATGTACAGCATGGCCTTCAAAACATAACAGGATGCCATATCCAGATTTCTTTGCTGGCTGATAGGATAAAACAGCAGACTGGGACAACTGCACAAGCCATTCTGTTGGAGAAGCTGCAGCCGCTCCAGAGAGCCACTTATTTGGAAAAGATGTTGCAGAGGAAGTTAGAAGAATTGGAGGTATGTTTTTGAATATTAAATTAGCTGTCAGTATGAGGTGACTTCTTCACTAGAGCCCTGTAGTTCTTGAATTGAAATGAAATTGTAAACTTTCTCAGCTCTGCCTTAGAAAAAACCTAAGGGCTTCAGTTTGCTTTGATAAAAGTGCACACAATGTACCTAAAACCAAACAGAAAACTGGTCATTTGATGTTATTTTGAAGATCAGATTCACATCCCTGTTCAGGCAGAGTAGCGAGGGATCCAGGTTTCCCCATATGATGCTCTGCCCACTGGAGTGCTGTGAGATTGACTTCTCCTCTGCACAGGAATTCCTGAGAGAACTTCCAAGCAAATGGTAGAATCATTAAGGTTGGAAAAAACCTCTAAGATCGTCAAGTCTAACCATCAGCCCAACATCACCATGCCTCCTAAACCATGTCCCAAAGTGCCACATCCACACATTTTTTGAACACCTCCAGGGGTGGTGACTCCACCACCTCTCTGAGCAGCCTGTTCCAATACCTGACCACTCTTTCAGTAAAGAAATTTTTCCTAATATCCAATCTAAACCTCCCCTGATGCAACTTGAGACCGTTTCCTCTCGCCCTATTGCTTGTTTGTTGGGAGAAAAGACCAACCCCCACCTTGCTGCAACCTCCTTTCAGGTAGTTGCAGAGAGCGATAAGGCCTCCCCTCAGCCTCCTCTTCTCCAGGCTAAACCCCCCAGCTCCCTCAGCCGCTCCTCATAAGACTTGTTCTCCAGACCCTTCACCAGCTTTGTTGCCCTTCTCTGGACACGCTCCAGCACCTCAATGTCTGTCTTGTAGTGAGGGGCCCAAAACTGAACACAGCATTCAAGGTGTGGCCTCAGCAGTGCTAAGTACAGAATGTACTGCTGTACATTTACTGATGTAAAATTAGTCTGTTTCTGTGAAAAAGTCTGGTTTTAGTGAATTATTCTGTTCTAAAGTAAAACCAAATTCATCAAAAAATTTTCAGCCAGCTCTATTTATAACTCCATCTACCAGCATAGTTCAAAGGCTGGAAGCCAGATCTCTTTGTGATGATAACAGATGTCCTTTATTCCCTGTGAACTTCTCGCTCCATGAAAAATTTAATTTCTGGGTAGTCATTTTCTCTGGTGTGACCCTATAGTATTACCACAGAACCTCTCTCCCCACACCAATTTTTGCCATTCATTCCTTATAAAAATGTTGATGTTTCAGTGTTCTTGGCGATGTGGAGCATAATTCCTCCAAGAAAGAAAAAAGTTCCCCAGCATTTTTTTTCCCTGACCCAAAGAAACCCACCTAGTGAATAAAAATTTTGAATTCCAGCCTTAGTTATTTCTCTCCACAGAGCTCATGTAATCTGCACAGCCTTGGCTGTAGGCACATGGGAGCGGGCCCTGTGTGTAGCTCAAAGGAATATTATTTTCACAAGCTTCTTCCCTCTGACAAACTAAGTTTTGGCTTTCCAATTTCCCAATAAAACAAACATCCCAAAGCTACTAAAAGGTATTGCAGATGCCCCTATTCTTTCCATCCATATATAAAATCTCTCAGGATTTAGAGATTCAGTTTCTGGCGCTCTGCTTTGGCTGGAATTTTCCCCTTATCCAATGCAAAACCTGAAAAAGTTCAGTTAATGAGTTATAAATACACTGGAATTCGGATTTAACATCTATTTGTTTTCCTGACTATATTGGTTATTGCTCCTTTTTGTTTATTGAATATGAATATTAAATCATAATTAACATAAATACGCAATATTTGCCCTAGTTCAATCTTTTACAACTGGAGGATTTCAATAACTGTCTTGAAACGCTGGAGGGTCATGTCAAGAACTGCACAGATGCCTTCGACAGCCTCTGTCTAGAGGGAGAAACAGACAACTCAGAATTGCTCATGGTATGTTTGGTTTCCCAAGTACAAAAACATACATGCTTGGGAGTGCAGTGTCCGTAGGATACCAGCTCTTGCCTGCTTCAAGAAACTCTCTGTGTCTGAAGTATCCTAGTTATAGTACTTCCATCAGAGTAACTAAAATCTCATCCAGAACACAAGAAACAATGATTTAAGTTAATAAAAACTCCAGACGTGCATTGCAGGCCAGACGCGTGCATGGAGAGGAGGAAAATCACATAGATTTTGAGGTTGATGTGAGATCTTTTTCCCTAGCTTTGCTCTGGAGCTACCCTCTTGCCCTCAACGTAGGGTACAAAATAAATCTGCAAGTACCAGCTCTTGAGTATCTGTTCAGTACTGTTGGAAAAGTAGGCCCTGTGCAAGGGGATTGTGACTCTCTTGTTCCCTATATTCTTAAAATTAACATAGAAATGTTGGGTGTTTTGAGTTAGCATTTTGGATGCATAACATTCAGATGCTTCCTACTGAAGAGGCTTCTGTATTTCTTTGAAATGAAAGAAAGGCAGTATTTCTTGCATTTACTTTCTTTTATTACTTCCAGAATCACACACTGGAGCTTGCTGCACTTTCTCCAAGCATAGAGAGTTTGAATGAAGCAAGCATTAAGGTGCCACTCAGTGACTTCACCCTGAAGAAAATGCAGAGCCTGACTCGGCAGTGGAGCCAGAAAACAGCAGCTGCTCTGGAACGCTGCAGGTCCGAAACACAAACAAAAAATCACTACTAACCATTTCCTTTTCTGTGAGGGAAATCAAAACCAAATTAAAGCATGGGAAGTCTTGCAATCTGTTCTCAGCTTTCTCAGGGGCTTTCCAAGTTGAATGCCTACCCTTTCAACTTACTCCAGGTTGCTCAGTGGCTATTTGTATTCCAACTCACTTGAAGCAAAAATCTGGATGTTCATATGTGAAGACTGTAGCAAAGTGCCAAGCAAAACCCTGCTATGGTAGTATTACTAACCACCATGTTAGACCGTATGCAAGCATATCCAGAAAAGCAACAACCAACACAACAGTTTCTGATGATTTCTTTTGTTTTACAGTGTGCTTGAGGGAACTCAAAATGATGAAAATAAATTCTTCCAGAAATGTGAAAACTGGATTAAATTCTTAGAAAAAATGAAAGAGGCCTTAAAAACAAATATTGCAGGACAGTTTGAAGAACTGCAGGAGCAACAGAGAGTATATGAGGTAAAGCTAACTCTAAAAATGGAAGCATCTTCTTGAATGGTGAAGGCGGGGGGAAACCAAAAGAAAATACTGTGCCTTTTGAAATTAGATCTGGGCAGAGTTTTACAGAACATTTCACTCTTGATGTGGCCTTGTACTTATTCAGAAGAAAACTTTGAAATGTGAAAATCCTTTTCCAAAATGGATGGATCCCTTTTTGTAGGGATCAGATCTTTAGGAGTGCATCTTAAGTGTTGCATCATGGAAGTCCTAGATTTCTCCAACCCTGAGGTTACTCACCTGTCTGCCTGTCCTAGAGCACTGAAGCCTGTGGCAATTGTCTAGGCAGTTTGCCGGTGATCTGGCATGAACCGTACCAGTTTCTGGAAGAACTGCATTTAAAACTAAATGTTTTCACAGCATATTTCCATTTTGAGCAGTTGTTAGATTTTGGAGGACATACGTTGCACTGGCATTTTTCCAAGCACTTTCTACTTGTTATAGAGAGAGAGTGCTTCACACATGTATGACAGTATCCATTCAGAGAAGGCACATTGCATGCTACCAGTAGCATGTGGATGCAATTCTAAGCAAAGTATCTATCTATAGACTTTGTTGTAGTAGTGGGAGGATGGAAAAACAACCAAAATACAGAAAAAGAAATATGGTAAATGCTAACTATCATGAACTGTTAGGGTGAGCTTTCTCTGCCACAGTGGACCACAGCTTCACACTACCCGAAGTACTACTGCTAATTCCACTGAGTGTTAAGTCTCTGCATGTAAGAGATAGTCATTAGGGTCCACAGAAAGTTATTTTCTCTCTTTCACCTAGTTCCCTCCAATTCATTCATTGAAATGAAATTATTTATAGAATAAACTGTGGCTCGTTGTGATAAAGAGTAAATTCACCCTTATATGTAGCTTTTTTAAACCTTTTCTATGAGTTTCTGTCTAGACTGCATTTCTCATTCAGGAGTCCAGCAAGCTTTAGGCTTGCTCCTGGTGGGTTCTGCTACCACATACGTGCAAATTCCCCCTGGTAACCAAAAAATGTGGAATCTTTTAGGATGCATTTGATACTAGCACTTGAAAATAGTAGAGCTTTCAGCATTTAAAGCTAAATAAATGCTGTCACTCCAGAAGAGCAGAGCCAGCTTTCATAGCAAAAGTTGGTCAATGAATAGTAAAACTGTTATTCTCATGGTATTTCAGATGCTGCAAACTGAGATTTCCATAAATCAGCAGACATTTAATTCTATCATAGCAAAAGTTCTACTCTTCTTGGAATCCGGAGAAGCAGAGAAAAGGTAATATATTTATTTTTCTTCCTAAGATCTTGGTAATTCAGTGAATATGCTCTCTTCCTTGGAATTGGTATTGAGCCTTTGCTCTCATGAGGATGTAAACCTGAATTCTTGACTAGGTTCACTCTTTAAGTAACCCCCAGCACATTTTGAAAAAGTGTGAGGAGGTGCAATGAGAAAGAAACACAGGTGCCCTCACCAGACTGCATTTTGGGTAGTAATAGGATGTTCTGCCTTACAAAAATAAGTGCTCCTGGGCAGGAGGCGTCCGTGTCTACTGCTACTGCAGTTGTTGAAACCATGGTTAAGCAGCTACCTTCCTGCAGAAAGTAATGAAGACGCTGCATATGAAGAACCTCTCTGCTTTTTAAAGTGCAGAGGTGTGAGACTATTCACATTGCCCCTGGCATGCACGACAGGGCATTGAGTCATTGACCACACAATCCAAACATAAGCTAAACCTGTTTTTAATCAGAATGATCTTATACTTTTCTCTTAATCAATGTAGAGTGAGAAGCAGCAAGTAATATCTGTGAGCAGAGGTTCAACTGTCTCAGGCATTTCTGCTGTGAAGACATTACCCCCTCTCTGCCAAAGCTGGCTGTTCCCAGAGAGTTGGCAGGACGGTGTGCGGGCTCCCCTCAGCCACTTCAGTATGAAGTCCCGTAGCTTGGCTTAAAAATGCCAGGGAAGGTAGAGCTAAACTAAGCAAAGCTGCTGGATTTTTGTGTTGAAACTAGCCTCACAACCACAGCTGTTTGTGTAAGAACTAATCTGAGGGCTGTGACCTCCTACAGAGGAGCAGAATTGATAGATAGGGGTTGTCTTAACTACTCCAGCTCGGTCTGCTGAGTCATCTAACCATGTTGTAGGAGAGGCCAAAAATCTGCTTGAATGGTTTCAGTAACAACACCGAGCCTTTTCACTTTGCTGTTAGGTCCCACTGCTGTAGGATAGAATGATGATTGAACTCCTGCTTACAGCCTGGTAAAAGCACAGATCAATTTTTGCAGCATAATCAGAGATCTCGTCTCACTTGCATTCACCACCTTCTTCTTCAGAGAAGTGTTTAGTGCATATTGTTTCTGTGATTGCTGTACTATACATGTTGCTATACCACAATAGCGGGAATGGCTTGCATTATCCATTCTTGTATCATGTAAAAGGGTTTTTTTGATTGCTTAAAATATAGAATACAGAGAGCAGGGCTGAGCTTAGGGCTGCATAGAGCTTTTTGCATAGTTGGCTACTGTAATTAGAATACAGTAATGCAAATGGAAATCCATCACAATTATTGTAAAACGCAGCCTTGAGGTCAAAATATATTAACGCTCAACACTTGTCATCTTCAGAACAGAGTTTATTTCCAAGCTCACGATGCTGAAAGAGCAGTGGCAGAATGTTATTCGTATGGTTCAGCAGAGGAAGAAAGATATCGATGGACTTGTGAGCCAGTGGCAGCTCTTCAGGAGTTCCCTCCGGAGTCTCAGCAGATTTCTTGCTGATACAAACGGCTTCCTCATAGCTGTGAAGAGCCAGGACTGCTACAGCCTTCACCAGCTTAGAAATCTAATTCATGATTTCAAGGTACTGTATTTATTTCTCATAAATCTAAAATCTGTGGGTTTTCTCAGACTGAAACAACTTCTGTCCAGTAAGGTAAAAAGCTTTAAAATCACATGCTTTTTAGGGAAAAAAAATTGCTGACACTTTTTCTTAAAGCTGAGCACAGATGAGAAAACAGTGACATCGTGAAAGGCTCATTATACTACGAAATGTCCTGGTCAGCATTGTCGGTAGCCTTGTATGCTTTAAAAATATTACTGATATGAACATGGAAATGCAGAGTGCCAGGGAGATTAGGCAGGAACCCTGCTCAGCAGGTACCCTCTAGGTCTATATGCACCTTATTGACACGGCTGCTGAATGCAGGCCTTGCAGTTTGCCTGAAGGAAGCAGGCACAAATGGGGCGAGAGGGACCAAGTGAGTCCTGTGTGTGCAGGGATGAGCAGGAGCTGCCCAGAGCAGGGGATAAAGCACGTGCAAGGGGTCTGTCCTTGGAGCCGCCACTCCAGGATGCACAGACCCGGGCAGCAGTTCTTCAGGGCAGTAAGTTCTGCATTTTATGTGCAGTGGAAAAAATATTTTCCTTTGTTAATTTTGGGTACCTTGGTTTTCCATTTAATTATGCACCTCTATTTTATAAGAAAGTACAACCGAGTAGTGAACCTGATTGTTGCTTGAGGCAAAATAAAACCTTTCAAAAACACATTATTGAATGCTATTTGCATGGTCCAAGATTTATTCTGTTCCCACACAACTAATGTTGATGGATTAACACATTACCAGTATTGCATTTGGCGCTTGCCCTATTTATTTAATCTTTATTTTTACCTGCTGTTTAAGGATGATTTTCAGTGGATTTTACAAGTCGGTGCTCATGCTTTTCCTTAGTGAGAAAAGCCAGAAAGTCTTCTCCCTCCTATTCCAAATTGCCCTTCCCTTCTGCTGTTTTTACAGAAAGAAACAATTAGACCAATTTGTGTTGTAGGCAAATTTTTATTGATGGCTTACTTCACTTGGAGTATGTCATGATTAACAGAGCTGTTATGTCAGAAAAAAAATTGTCTTAGTTGTTGATGCTAGAGGTGCTAACGGAACTTAAACTGTTTGTTTTATTCTGAATAACTCCTACAACTGAATTTCCATCTTTTTGTAACTGCTCCACTTTTACTCTATAGATTCAGTCTGTGAAAGCTATTGTAGAGTTTTATAGATCAGAAAGTATCTGATTTTTCTGAAATTAAAAAAGCAGATCTCTTCATTAGCCTTTCATGAATGTGGACAAACTAGTGCCTTGTAACTCCCTTTGTGAGTCTTCGCTTCTTCCCAAACGAAATGCCAGGAGTGCACTTCTAAAGCTTGCTAAGAACAGCTTAGAAATTTAAAAAAATTTTTTTTTTTCTTTTGAAGAGTAAGGCAGTGATTCTTCAGAGGTGGCAAGCCATGTACTCCTTAATCATCGATGTCGGGGAGAAGTTGCGCACTGTCTCTGATCCCGAGACCAACGCTGTTCTCCAGGAGGAGCTCAGCCAGTTACAGCAGAGTTGGGGGTACACCCAGGCCCAGCTGGAGAAGAAGACGATGCAGCTCAGCAGCACCCTACAGGTAGATGATTCCTTCCCCAGGGAGGAGCAGCACCTGCTTCTCTGGCATCGGGTCTCGAGAGCTGCCCTGCCCCACAGTCCCCAGGGCTGAGCTCTGTAGCAGCAAGGCAAATGCTGAGCTGCTGCTCGCTGCCAAGGGCCTCCAAGGGAAGTACCTGTCATGTGCAATCAGGGCATGTGGGAAGGTAAAACTGTGGTCCCCTGATTCTCCAAAGGAAAATGGAGTTGGCATCCATTTGTTGCTACAATGGATGTTCCCACTCTGATTATTGTTATGCTCCCTGTGGCCTGGAGCCCTCTCCTCCTTCAGGCTGCGAATCCTGAGCTTAAAATTTAGCTTAGAGGGCGTTAGCATGAATTCCTGCTCCTCCTGTTGCACCTCTAAACAGAAAGGGTAGCTCATATTTATTTCCTTAGAGCAATGAATTTGCTTTCATGGCTAGTCAGCACATTGGTATGTCTTTGAATACTGTCATCGATATGATCCCCAGCCCACAAACTATGCTTACAGCTTCTTGGGTTGGACAAAACAAAACGAGCAGAAATGCTCCGTGAGGCGAACCTTAAATAGAAGAGAGGGTTCAAGTTCTGTAAATCCATGAACCAAATTCTTGTGGGTGGTACTATGTGTCAAAAAGAAAATTCAATTGACCAGAGCACATGATTTTTTACTTCAGTGGTTCAAGAGGCTATTTTGTAACATATCCATATGGTTCAACATGTTAGCATAAAGTATCTTCACCTTTTATAACTTCCTTGGGTCTCCTTGAGCAGAGTTGGGACTGCTGTGAAAAGCAAACCAAGGAATTAGGAAGCAGGCTGCAAGAGCTAAAGGAGAAAGTAAAAGATCCACTTCCAGTTGAACATGAAGAGCTCTACAAAGCCAAGGAACACATTAAGGTATTGAATAGCCATATTGTATTTAAATAGCTGTAGTCTTTGCACAACACCTGATCCCTGTAAAATAAATTTTCCCTCTTACCTGCTCTTCTGTGACACTGAATTTCTCTCCTTTATACCATCCTGATTGGTGCCAATCTGCAAAGTCCAGCTGACCATGAAAATTACAAGAGTAATAGTGGTGTTTGGATTTTTTTCTCCTGCGTCCCCTTTTCCACAGTCTGAATATACCGAATAAGTAGTTCCCAAACAAAAGGGAAAAAACCTCCCTGGTCCCAGCTCATATGGCTGCTATGCTAATGGCTGAATCTCCCTTTTTGTTTTCCAATCCATTCTGGACAGGGAGCTCCTCAGGCGAGAGACCTTGTAAGTCTGCAAAGCACCATGCATACCTGAGGGATCTGAGAATAATTAAAGAGAAGGAAAATTAAGAGTAAGGGAGTGGCAAAAGCCCTTGCAGCCCATAGTGCACGGTGAAAATTAAATGGCAAAGAAAGCATTTCCAAGGGGTAGGAGGCATTTCGTCTGGACTGGTCAGTCTTTCATCATCCTTTTATGAAGTGAATTGTTGACCTATGTAGTGGGAACAAATAAGCTTATTAACGAGCCAAGGCTTTGAACTCATTATCAGCTGTGTAAAATCTTCTTTGTGAGTGCTGGCTGCCTTTCCCATGGCAGCAGTCTTGCTGTAGCCCTGAATTATTTGTGAGATGGCAGCACGCAGCTCCTGTCTCTTATTCCAGTAAGAGAAATTCAGCCACTGAGGCGTCAGGGTCAGACAGTGCCAGTGCAGTTGCTGCTCTTGGCTGTCACAGTGTAATAAAGGACCAAAATGGCATGGGGGAGACGGGACCTCCTTTCCTTTCCCTGCATTTCACTCTTCTGTGGAATAAAGCTGTTTTTCTCTCAGGCCTGGACCTTATACAAGGCTAGTGAAGTCCCATGAAATTCCATCGTTAGCTCTGTTAATGCAGGGATTCAACCCTTGTTAAGATTTATAAATGCATGTGTGTGCATCTGTAGGGAGTAATTTGTGAGCTCTGGTAAATTTTAGTCTCAGGTTTGTTTGGTTTTTGTCCTCCAGTGTTGAAGCAGATCAGATTTTTTTTTTTTATTATTATTTAGATAAGTGACTGCATCAAAAGACCTATGAAAATGCTTGCAGGGCTTGGAACCAGCATGCTTTTTCTGAAGCAAACACTGACAATCTTTTTCCCTTTAAAAAGACAAATTGGATCCTGTGTAAGAGCTTTTTTTGTTAGAGGAGCCAGTGCCACTTCCCAGCAACCGCCTCGCACAGTGGGACCTAGTGCCTCGTGTGTGGAGTATCGTGTTTCCCAGCTGCATGCAGTGGTGTCCCTGGTTTTTTGGTGACAATTTTAACACTGATAAGGAAAACGCATAACCTTGTTATAAAGGGAAAGGAGAGTCGGGGGAACAAAGCAGAAGAGAAGAGTGTATTTCTGTGAATGAGCAGTTTAAAAGCACCACATTTATGACAAATCTGATGAAGGGCCTGTGAAGCCATGCATTAGAGAAGGGAACCAGTTTTATTTTTTTAGTCTTTAAATAAATAGCCTGAAATTAGAACAAATGCAGGTGGAAAGCAACTTGGCCAAAATAATATTTAAAAAAAAAAAAAAAACAAAAAAAAAAAAAACCAAAGAAGTAGGTATGTTCCTCCCTGGATGTGAAACCCCAAACGCTGCCCTGGAGGAGCATGGGGAGCCGCAGGGGGTCAGGTAGCCTTTCCACACTTTGGGATGCAGTGGAGGCTGCTGCTGCACCAGTTAATCAGCAGCAGCTCTGCCCTGGGCTCCAGTGGGCTCCCAGTCAGGCCTGGAGCCAAATACACGGGGACCCCATCCAGTCCAGCCGCCGAGCGCTGCACAAGCGGCTGCACATTCCCCTCCTCTCCTCCCCCACAGGCCAGGCAGGGGATTAACGAGCAGGTTTGGAAACCAGAGGAGCTTAGTGCCAAGGCTTGCTCTGGGTGCGTTTCCATGCAGGAGCTGGAGCAGTCGCTGGCAGACTGGGCCCACAACATGAAGGAGCTGCGGGCCATGAAGGTGGAGCTGGCTCACTGCATCCTCACCGAGGACATGATGGTGCTCAAGGAGCAAGTTGAACATTTGCACAGGCAGTGGGAAGAGCTCTGCTTGCGAGTAAGTCTTCCACCTCCTCTGGGCTTTTATGGCAGGATATTCATAGGGCCTGGCAGAAGAGGGGGAGTGGAGGAGCAGAAGGGATTTCCCTTGGGGTTGGCTCGCTTTTACAGTCTTGGGTCGGGATGGGGCTGCTTCTGGTGCAGCTGACCAGGACTGAAGTTTGCCCTTTGTTTCATGGAGGCAGACTGCTGAGACTTTTTTTTGCGAACCCTCTGTGACTAGCGAGTGCCTGAATTGCAGAGGGCTCAAATGCAGCTGTTGACTGAACTGGGTGGCTTTGTTCTGGCTGTGTGGCTGCCAAAGGGAGGGCGGGGGGGGGGGGGGGGGGGGAGTGTAAACACAGGAATTGCCTGAGGGCACGAAGCAGGGGAAGGAAGGGGGAGGTTTTTGCAATCTGATGGTAAAAAAAAGTGCCGGGAGAGTTGATAAAGAAAACTTACATGTGTTTAAATACTGGCTCCTTGGGTTTAAACACGTTAAGAACTGAGTTGTCTTTTCTGTAGCAGTAAAATACTGTGAAACGTTTGCATTCTTTGTGGCTTGTTGCTATATTACACTTAATTTAGTGCTGCGTGTAAAATTGCTGGGGAACATTTACCAGCAAAGTCACATGAACTTGATTCATTAGGTTATTATGCAGTTTGAATGTGTGTTTATTTTGCCCTGTTAACAGGATTGGAAGAAGTAAAATAGTTCGGGGTCCTAAGTTACTCTGGATGGCTCCACGTGCCAGCAAGCCAAACTCTTGCCTCTCTTTACTCACAAATCAATAGATTTTATTTTACAGTTCATAAAGAAGTATTGAAAAGAGTTAGTATTTCGTGTCTAACCCTTAGTCCGGCAAAGGTAAAGCAATCTTGGGAATATTGCCAGAGTAATGAACAGCTATGCTTATTTCACAAACTTTGGTGTTTTGAAACAGTTATTTGGGTTTATTTTTTGCGTTAAAATGAGAAGAATTTTGTGTCTTTGCCTTAAACTGGATGGTTAATCTAAAACCAGTGTTCTTCTCTTATTATTTCTGAACTCTGAAAATAATTCCAGAGACACCGTCCCCCCTCCTGAGAAATATAGGCCATTATTTTTAAATCAAAGTGCCTGAACCATTTTCCTAATGGAAATCTGTAGTTAAGCCTATAAATAAGAGAACTTTTGTCATTTTTCCTTTTTTTTGGTGAACTGCTTATGCCTGCTGCTTCAACTGTGGTGAACAGCCCTGAAAATCGAGCTATCTTTTGTACGTACCTCACTACAGTCTATCCAAGTAGTAATTTCCTGTAGTAATTTAAGTGCAGATTTTATTGAGAATTTCCATTTTAATTTCATGAGGGAACAACGGTTAGTTCAGTCTATCTTGGGGAGAGGAAAGGGGTGGCATTAATGTGACTGTGTGAGGCACACAAAAGTCTGTAGTGGGAGGAACCTATTCAGTGCTGCAGCGGATGGGACATACTGAAATGTTTACCCAGCCCTCATGAGCCTCCCGAGAGCCTGCGCTGATGCTCCGCGCTGGACACAAGGGTAGGAAAGCAGACTTTATCAGTGCTGCTGCTAGCACGACTGCTTTGTTTTGGCTAACAGATTAGAAGAGTCAGGATGTATTGTGCGAAGGAAAATCTGCAGTATAAATGCAGAGAGGTGAAAGCCTTTAAGAGCGAGACGAGACGCGGCTGCAGCTGTCACGGCCATGGGAGCGGGGCAGCCAAATGCCTGTGCCCGACTGGGCAGGGACTCAAGCACACTTAGTGAGCAGATGCGGTCAAGGGATTAGCATTTACATAGCTGCCCTTGCAAGGTACATGTAGGTCAAAGATTTAACTATTTGTATCAGCGAATATGCTGTCCTAATGAACCGCTAGCATACAGGTTGGGCCTGGGCCTTGATGTTCTTTGATATTCCCTTGGGAATGCTCAGATTGCTCCTGCATCCCACTGTGGATGCAAAATGGAGCTGGAATTGGGGCAGCTGGTCCAGGGAGAAGCGAAGGGCTTGTGTTCCTAGAAGCTTGTCTGGGACTTTTTCGCTCATTCCTGTTTTACCCCCCCGTCTGTACTGCTTAGCCACCTTAAAAGGTGCTTCCTGGTCTTAAAATCCTGCCTTGTCGCATGTTTAGCAAGCAAAAATGGAGTCAGGATCATTTCAGGATTTAACGATGGTTTTGGTGACATGCATAGTCTCTTCTTTCATGGACCAAGTTAACTCGCCTCTGCGCATGGAAGATGCTGCAAGTGGTACAGGAAGGATGAGGGATTTACCCTTCATATCTCTGAGGCTGAGGGTATGAGGGAGCATCCCAGAGCAGAGGCCCTCTTAGGGAGACTGTCTGAGGTCCCCGGGGTCTCCAGTATTATTCTTCCCAGTAAGAACTTTGGAGATGGTTTCACTGTTTCCGAAGACGGTGTTTTTGGCCTCATCTCTTTGCTTAGATTGGCATGAAGGACTTAGAGATCACTTTCACCTCCCCATCCCCTCTTTAAAGAAAGTCAGAATTCAAAGGACAAAAGCGATATAGTGGGAGATCATTTGATGCCTCCTATTTTGACCCTGGTGTTGCATGGAGCTGGTCTTGCTTCCGCACTACACACTTAAACTTCACTCTGAGGTACAAAGTTATGGTGGGATGGCCCTGGACACCAGGTGCCACCAAAGCTGCAGTATCACTCCCCCTCTTCAACTGGAAGGGGGAGAGAAAATATAATGAAAGGCTCATGCTTGGAGATAAGGACAGAGAGAGGTCACTCAGCAGTTACCATCATGGACAAAACAGACTCAACTTGGGGAAATTAGCTTAATTTATTAACAAATCAGAGGAAGGTAATGAGAAATAAAACCAAGTCTTAAAAGACCTTCTCACCCCCACCCCTCCCTTCTTCTCAGGCTCCCCTTCACTCCCAATTTCTCTGCCTCCTCTCCCCTCAGCGGTGCAGGGGGACAGGGAATGGGGGTTGCGGTCAGTTCATCACACATTCTCTGGCACTCCTTCCTCCCTGGGGGGGGACTCCTCACATTCTTCCTCTGCTCCAGCGTGGGGTCCCTCCCACAGCAGACAGTCCTCCACAAACTGCTCCAACGTGAGTCCTTCCCACGGGCTGCAGTTCTTCCTGAACTGCTCCAGCGTGGGTCCCTTCCCCGGGGTGCTGCAGCCCTTCAGGAACAGACTGCTCCAGCGTGGGTCCCCCACGGTGTCACAAGTCCTGTCAGAAAACCTGTTCCAGCATGGGCTCCTCTGCATCCCAAGTGTCCACAGGTCCTGCCAGGAGCCTGCTCCAGCATGAGCTTCCCATGGGGTCACAGCCTCCTTGGGGAGCATCTGCCTCCTCTGGCGTGGGGCCCTCCACGGGCTGCAGGTGGATCTCTGCTCCACCGTTAACCTCCATGGGCTGCCGGGGGACAGCCTGCCTCACCATGGTCTTCACCATGGCCTGCAGGGGAATCTCTGCTCCAGTGCCTGGAGCACCTCCTCCCCTCTTTCTTCACTGACCTTGCTGCCTGCAGAGTTGTTCCTCTCACATATTCTCACTCTTCTCTCCAGCTGCAATTGTGCAGGTTTTTTTTTTTCATTCCCCCTTCTTAAATACACTATCCCAGAGGCGCTACCGCCATCGCTGATGGGCTCGGCCTTGGCCAGTGGCGGGTCCATCTTGGAGCTGAGCAACATTGGCTCTGTTGGACATGGGGGAAGTTTCTAGCAGCTTCTCACAGAAGCCACCCCTGTAGCCCCCCACTACCAAAACATTGCCACGCAAACCCAATATAAAAGTAGTGTTAGAGAGTAGTCTAGGAGAATCAGTAATGGCATTTTGACAAGGCATATGCTGTATAAGGTGCATGTTGGATGTGAAGAAGGAATGTTTCCTGCCATGGGGTGATATTTAGAGTGGCCATTTGCAGCCAAGGCAAGCAAAATGTTATGCTCAGTCGTCTTTACAAAAAATTTATTGGTGAGGGTGAGGGGTTAGTTGTTTGCCTTTTTTTATTTTAGTAGAACTTGTACCATTTTTCACTTCCTTTGTCCCATAGATGTTAGTACAGGAATCCATCAAAGTACGTAAATGAATACAAATATATATTTAAGACTCCTAGGCTAGAAATGAATACTGTTAGCTAGTAGAAGAGTGACCCTGCTTCTTTCTGAGATGTTGGAGCAGTGATACTAGCTTTGCTGATTCAGGCATCACCAGACCTAAACTTCTCTGTCTAGACAATTTGTTGTCCGTCCTGGCAATTGTAATTTTAAGGAAAAATATCCATAGTTTTCAATAAAAAGTATGGATTCTTGATGCTGATTTTTTTCAAGTTCTCCAAGAACTGGTGAGCAAATTGAAAGAAAAGGAGGTTTTTATATAGATAAAATAATTGCAGTGGGTAGTTGCAAAGTTTCTCGTACAGTTGCAGAAAAATAAGAAGTTACCCAGGTGTTACTTCTCTTGTGTCATATATGAGACCGTACTAAACAGTATGTAGTAATTATATATTTTATATTCCTTCTTTGTTTGGCATTTTCAGGTTTTCAATGAGTAATATTTAAATTGTTATGTAAGCTCATTATTTATAAGGCTGTGACTCAGTTTAATTCTTCTGAGGGAGAGAATCTGGTGTTTGCTAGCCAACTTTCGCTCCTGCTATCCAAAATAAGATGTAGTAACAATCTGCTTGCTGGCTTTGAAAAGAAAGCTAGAGGTATTTGCGAACTGCTCTTTTAAAATGGAATATGATCAAGTGCAGACTAGAAATTAGAAGGCTCATAATTGCCAGTGTCCTTCCTGAGAAAGATGTTGCCAGCAGTTAACGTGTGTGTTTATCCATAGGTGTCTCTGCGTAAGCAAGAGATCGAGGACAGGCTCAATGCCTGGATTGTGTTCAATGAAAAGAATAAGGAACTGTGCTCCTGGCTGGTACAAATGGAAAGCAAAGTGTTGCAGACTGCAGATGTTAGCATTGAAGACATGATAGACAAACTGCAGAAGGTAAGTAGTAACGCCACTTTTCTTCAATTGCAGCCTGATAGCTCGTTACAGAGACACCATTCCTCGTTTCTTCCTTGCCTCTGGAAGCAATACATGATATAAAACCAGCACATACAGGCTTTTTTTGAAAAGATGAGCTTTTCTAGCCTCAGCTCTTATAATCTTCTTGATGTTCAGACTTGGAGCATAATACAAAACAGAAATGCCACCTGGCTGCATTTAGGCATGGAGTGTGATGTATGTGAGTTGCGGGGGGGCGGGGGTCTGGGTTGTTGGGCACACGCGCTCATACAGCACTGCTCAGAGCTTTCCCTGCTGGGGATCACTGGTGTCCTGGGAGCACCTCACTGCTCTCACCATCTCCGCCCACGCTGGTCGTTATGAAACTGGTAGTCAGAGGGAAAGAAAAAATTGAAGGACGGGGTAGGTCTCATGTCAGGTGAACAAGAAATTACCACAACCCAAAATAAAACCTAATTCTGTCCCTTCTCCTTACTAGTCAATGCCATTAGCGCTTTCTAACACTTTTGTATTAGCTTGATTTTAAACAGGACCATTAGTTTGCTGCAGTGTTCCTCCCCATGGTTTAAAGGTCTTGTTATCTAATCCCAGACTCCTCTGGATTATAAAACCAGCAAAATAAAGCCATCCTAGACTTGATTTTGGGATCTTTTGAGGTAGCTTGATTGAAAAATTATGTTAAATCAGGAAAGCGGAGGCAAAGTTAGAATAAACTGCTATTCTTAGGAGTACTTACTCCTGGCACTTGCAAGTCTTTAAGCTGCTTATTTTTTCATAGTGGTTTCATTGTGAGAGTGCTTTTACATTGAGGTTTGGTTTTTTTTTTTAAGTGAGAGAGTTCTACATGCTAAGGTAGAAACTTCAGCCATTGCAAGCCAAACCTGACCTCACATCACAGACATAGGAAAAGAAACAGTTTTGTTTTGATTTTGTTGTTTTGTTTTGCCTGGGAATTAAGCAATGTTTGTGTATATTTATCAGGATTGCATGGAAGAAATAAACCTGTTCAGTGAAAATAAGCTTCACTTGAAACAAATGGGTGATCAGCTAATCAAGGCTAGCAACAAGAGCCGAGTTGCAGAAATAGATGATAAACTCAACAAAATCAATGATCGCTGGCAGCATCTCTTTGATGTCATTGGAGCACGGTAAGAAAATGATTTTCAACATTTTATATGAAAGAAAAGTCAGAGGCTAGTGCCCTTGACCATAAGAAACAGACTGACATGACTTTTTAGTTCTGTTGAAATTTATTATTGAGAGTCAAATTAAACTGAAGTTAATGGTTTTTCGTTCTGCCTTGTTGCTGTATTATGACACCAAATATCGTAATTTATCTAATAGTAGATGGCAGGGTGTAAGAATTCATATACAATATAATTTTAGTCATGGGAGCTATGTAAGAGTCAAAGTGATTTCTGTGTTGCACATGTTGAACTGCAACTTAATTTTAAGGCAGTATGGTAGGAGTTCATTTGGGCTTTTTAGGAGAGCCTCCTGATTTAAGAGAAGCCTCTATTTTACCCTGTGTCTGAATGTACAGAATTTGGGAATAGATTCCTGGCCTATCCCTGTAGACAGTCGGTTTTATATGATGATAATGTTCCTTTTCTACATTCAAAAGCATATGAAATTTCATTTAATATTAGTGCTGTTTCTTTACTCATTCTGTTTCCTAGAAACAACTGGAAGATCATACCACAAGTTTATTTTTTAAATTCATGATCTTCTGCATGGTGGTGAAATGAAAAATACTATCAGTTGAAATTAAAACAAAAACCTGCATAGTCTAGGCAATGACCTCTTCTTAAAGGATTGAACATCTTTATTATACTTGACAGAGTTAAGAACATCATGATCATTTTAGTATCAGCCTTAGTGAAAAGATCCCATTTCAATATTTTATCTGATTTTCTACCACAGCTTGGGAGGAGGATGCTGGGCTCACTGCCTGCCCAAGTTTATTAGTAATCCAGAAATAATAAGGCTAATGCCAAATTAATATTGGTCTAAACTTCTCTGCCCAGGTTTTGTTTCGCCTCTAACCCCGCAGTGGGCCCTGAGAAGCTCTCTTGCTCAGTTAACATTTGCAACAGATAAGGCAGGTGGTTGTGCTGTGACAATGTGGTGCTAAGTGTGCTCCATCTTCATCAGGAATGAGATCTGAATTAATGGTGACACGAGTCAAATGATTAAGCAGAAGCTGCCTTCTTAAGATCTAACACTTTGCAGATAGTCTTGCAGTGGTTGTCTCAAGGTGTCTTTGTATTGGATCCCATGTAGGAAAGAAAGCTTCATTCCATAACAGTACTTTTTCTGTTCTCATCTTATGGTAACATGCCACTTTTAAAGCACTTTTATGGTCATATGTGTTCTGCTGTGTGCTAGTTTTGAATTGTAGCGATTTTTAAATGCAGATTAAAATGCACTATTTTAAAACCAAGGTAAACATGCCCCATTTCTGTAATCTTTAGGAGAATATGCTAGAGAACTGAGGGGATATTTAGAGAGAGATCTGGCAGTCTTACTCTAGTCTGTGACAACAGAGCACTTGTTTGTCTACCTGGGATGTCTTAAATCTTTACCTTTAAGCAAGTATATGGTGGTGCTTTGAGGTACATTAATGTGGACTTGCCTAGAGCATCAACGTAGCTTCCAGAGTTGGATATCTAAGTGGATATTGCAACTACTGGGGAGTTGGTGTGATGCTTTATGTTGGTGTTCTTAATCCCAAAAGGTCTGGAACATGCCAGCTTCTACTTCTGATTTCTGCCAACTTTGTGCTCAGGACCAGGGTAATGAACTGAAAGGACCTGACAAAATGTGGTTTAAGCAGCTGCCTCGGTGGTCCAAGGTTATCAGGCAGCCCAGTGGGCTCAGCTGGTCCTCTTGGATTTAATACTAACGGAGGCTCAGAATATTGCAGTGTTTTGCAGCGTGGGTGCAGCACATCTCCATCACCTAATCCACCTTGCTTGGGCTTGGCTTGCAGCTCAGCTCTTCTCTGCTTATAATAAGCTGTCAAGATAAAGTCATAAATAACACCAGGCTAGACACGATAGAATCTGAGTATGGTCCAAAGAGTTTATTTTGCCCTGTTTACAACCTTTCAACTTTCCATTTTAAGATTGCTGCCTTAGTGGTGGCTTGCCACTGAGATTTGAATTCTGAAGGAATTAAATTATACTTCAGTTGACTGAAATTTCCACCTCACAGGTATGCTTAGGGGGCACGCAAGAGGAGGCTCCTCCTGTGCTTTTGGGTAGCCTCTCTTAAGCTCAGGCAATGGGGAGGAGGCAGCAGTTGTTCCGATCACAGATGTGTCACAAGTTGGGCCTCTTCATAGGGGAGCAGAGCAGAGCAAGGAGGCTGGAGGCGAGATAACCTGTGAACATGGGTTGTGATGCCCCATGCTGATAGACTGTGTCCTTCCTTTTCAATTTGCTTTTGCAAAAATTTAAAAAAAAAATTTAAGTTTTGTTGAAAGAGCACATGAGAATAGAGTGGTGGCAAAATTCATGTTGGCCTGTTGCATGAAGACATCACAATCCAGACATCCTCGCTGGATCTCAAACATCTGCCATCACCAGTTTTATTCCGTGGATAGGTGGATAGGATGGCTTGGCTCCAGGGAGTCTGTAGGGCATGGTATGGGGGCTGCGCACGCACTCCTGCCCGGCAGAAGAGAGACTGCAGTGCTGCACAACTGCTGCCGTGGCAGCATACCCAGAGAATGCCCTTTTTATTGTGCACTGCTTCATTTCTCAGGGAAGTTAAAAGGGATGGAGGAGATGCTTCGGGGTAGGACTGCCAGAGGGCCTTGGAGGGTTTGAGGCAATTGAGGTAGGAGAATGCTGTTTGGAGGGAAATTATTAATTTCAACTGGGGGGGGGGGGGGGAGGCAAACTTGTCTTGATCCTGAAAAAACTATTTGTAGGAGCTTATTTTCACAGCACCTCCGTGAAATGAGGTGGTTTTGCTCCTGGCTTTTCAGATCAGTAGCTGTAGCAAGTAAATGGAAGTGAAAATCTTCTGAGTCTTCTGGTGCCGAAACTGTGACCACTTGAAGCTTTTTTTTTTTTTGGACAAGTATTACGACTTCAGCATTTCATGGTAAACCCATCACCAGCTGTTGTCCCTCATTCGCGCTTGCGGGTGCACCACAGCCCACCGCACGGCTTCCCTGGCTCCCAGTGGCCGTCCCTCACAGGGGCAAGGACCAGATCCCATGATGTCTTCAGGGCAGGCCAAGACTTGGGCAGTAAGCAATCTACAGAGCCGTGCACTGAGTAGGAGGAGAAAGTGTACATTGAATAGCTGTGTGTTCAAAGCCAGTCCTCCATACTGGGCACTGACCTTTCTAGTAGACAAGCACTTTATGATCATGTGGTAAAAGAGTATAAAATAACCTGTATTCAGAAAGGAGCGTAGTTGAGATTTATAGCCAGTTTCAGTTCTGCAGTTTCTAGTATCTCCATGGCTGACCCTGCAACCTGAGAAACATTTTATCTTTTCTGTAGTGCAGTGTCTGGCTGCGTGATAGCAACACAAAACCAAACCAGTCTCAAGCCAATGTATCAATATAGAGTGTTCCTCCTGATAGCTTATTTCACCTTTTTAAACCACTAAACGTCCTGGGACAGATGGGCAAATTAGGTGAGCTCTCCATTTAGTCCTTGAAGTGAATCTCTTAGTTCGTGGTGACAAGCTCAGATTTGCCATATGGCTGCCCTTGCAGGGCTTAACCCTTTCTTTATGTGCCTGTGCTCAGCTTGTGAGGTGACAAAAGCTTTGCTGCATGTGCTGCAGCTGGAGGTTGACTTGGTGCAAACTTGGAAAAGTCTCAAAATGTTAATTCTCATGGTATAAAGTAACCATCAAGGCATTAGCATGCCTGGAAAAGATAACAAATGAATTTCTGTTCAGCTTGGAAGATAGTCTTACCGGGGAGGTTCTTGTGCTGAAGTCTCTGTTGATAGAGGGGGAATATGAACATACTAGCAGGCAGAAAGGGAGCGTTGTGCTGACTGTAGAATTGGACACAGAAAATCTCTTGGTTTTGTTCTCTCATCATCAGCCTCATAGCAGCATTCTGCCAAAAGAAACTGCTGCGCTCTTGCACACGCACCCAAGGGAAGGCCTGAAACAGTAGGAGAAGGAGCGCACAGGCTGCGCACAGGTGGTAGATGGCCAAAAGTCTGTGGAGCGGGACTTAACATCACCAACATGCTCTGGAGCAGCACTCCCCAGCCATGCATTAACTGGCAGGAATTCCCAAGGAACCACGTTGTGCATAGCCACGTTCCTTGGTGCCCTTCCCGGGCCCATGCACCACTGATACTAACTCCACACTTTGCTTCCCAGCCCAGCAGGGAAGCGTTTGCCTTCTGCGCTGCTGTTTGCATAGCGCCTGCTGGCAGGCTGGAGGAGCGCCCACGTGTCGCAGGAGGGTGTCTGCGCTGCCTGGCATTGAGCAAAGCGTTTGGATGGTGCTTGAGCCTTCATGAAAGCCACCAGCTTCATCAGGGGTTGCACGTGGCAGTTTTGGGTCTGCAAACTGTTCTCTACAGTAAGAAAAGTTGCATTTCTGTACCTTTGGGCATCCTGCAGCTCTTCCCACTGCTGCTAAGGTGTGGAAGGGGGATGCCACTTCTCAGCTGCTCTGGCTGTGGGCACGCTGTGATGTGTTTTGTTACTTGGTGAGTCTGGTCTGTGTTTTCAGCCTTGTGCAGAGAGGCACGTTACGTTTTTGTGTGTGTAGCAGGAACACGTTCAAATGACTGTGACCTTTAATGTGAGCATGAAAATACAGGGAAGCTAGCAAGGCCAGATGTTCCTTCTCATTCTTTTAAATGTGAATCCTTGGCAACTAGGCCTTCCCCCTGCATTCGCACGCTGCCAGCCTTCATTGCAGAATCCAGGAATATTAAATTGCCACAAGCAAAGTCAGACCCTGCCTTCCCACATCAAACTTGGGAGATTCAAGGTGTTTTCAGCTAGTTTCCTGCACACCCTGGCTGAAATTCCCAAACAGCCTGAAACTGTTCAGGTTGCAGTAAAACCAGAAGGATTTGAAGCTCTTCAGTGACACCGCCTTGTGCCGTGCAGGGGCTCCATGGAGATTTTATTAGGGAGCTCCAGTGAGCCCCTGCTCTGTGCTTCGCCTTCCTCCCCACACCCTCACTGCGGCTGGGCTGCCCCGATAGCCACTCCGGCAGCTGTGCACCCTGGCTTGGTGTAGGTATGGGGAGCAAGCAAGTTCATACCACGTTTCAGCTGCTCTATTTATTTATTTTCCTGCACCTTGCTTGCCCTTTGGCAGGGCAGGCCATCAGGCACCACATGTTTGTGTACTGTCCTACCCTGTTGCAGCTGTGGCCAGGCAGCCCTCAGTCAGTGCGGGTGCAGTCCAAGTTCAAAGGTGGTCTTAAATTGCTGCAAATCAGTATTGCATGGCAAGGGAAGCAAAATATGCTCCAGTGAGGCTGCTGGGTAAATGATACAGCCATGGTCAGCAGAATTACAGTGGTTTGTGGCAGTATCACTGTAAGATCTCATTTAATTATTTTGGTAAAATAAAAAAATAAAAAAATCTGGGCAGTTGAAATCTCACTCGCAAAGTGTC
This sequence comes from Phalacrocorax aristotelis, assembly GCF_949628215.1. Classification (NCBI taxonomy): domain Eukaryota; kingdom Metazoa; phylum Chordata; class Aves; order Suliformes; family Phalacrocoracidae; genus Phalacrocorax; species Phalacrocorax aristotelis. The sequence continues at coordinate 30,209,732 of NC_134284.1, read as the reverse complement.
TACTTTCTTTCAGTGTTCTCTGGGCTCCCTGTCCTTTAGGGATTACGCTTCTCTTCAGTGCAAAAGCTGTGACAGAATTCATTATCGTATCAGGCAGGATGGTTGGGCTTATTTTGGTTATGCAATGTGTGCCGAGGTGTGCTGGGAGCAGGGGGAGCTGGTGGTGCAAGGGGAGTCCCCGTCTTCTGCGTGCTGTCACCATTCCCAGTGTCTGCCTGTCGAGCTGGGAGGGTTATTTCCCTGTTCTCTGTCTGAGACCTACCATTCCTAATGCATTTTTGAACCTTCCCGGACCATAATCAGGTTAAACTGTCAAGGTGATTGGGCACGATTTACCTGTGCAAATACCTAAAGCACTCTCATGGTGTGCGGTGTCTTCCCAGGCACTTTTTATCCTGCCATGTATTGAATGCGAGCGGTTGGCAAGCCAATACAGGTCTGCAGAAGATGACCTGAATACTGAAAAACCTATGATTTCAAAATCATTCCTTGCATTTTTCATGGGATTGTCATAACTTTTTTTTTTTTCTGATATTGGCTGGGTGGGGAGTGACTTTTGATCCAAGGTTCTCCGACTTCCGCCTTTTTTTCCCCCACCCCAAGATCTGTGGCAGACATAACACATAGAAATCATTACCGCGTGCTTTCCACAGATGAATGATATCATAAATGAAGATTAGGGGTTATTTTGGCCTGCGGTGTAACAGGCTACTTGCACTGGAGGCCTTCTGACTGCACTGGAAGGTTAAAGAGAGGACAGGTTAGTGTGTGGGAGATTTAATTCGTACTTAAATACCTGGGATATAATGGCAAAGGCAAGAAAGAAGAACATAGAGGAAGGGGGAAGTAAGGATACATCTGTACGCATGGTGCCTGTGCGTGGATGTGCATTTTCTCGGTTTTGGGGGTTCGCCTCAATTGACTCTGCTGCAAATCATCCGGGTCTGAGGCTCCAATCCTCTTTTGCACAAGAGATGAGCACCGCATCTACCTTTTTTGGTGCCGAAGCCTCCAACCTGCAACCTTTTTGTCGCCAGCTGCAGGCAGCCACTCAGTGTGTGCTTCTTAGCGTGCTAATTCTCTTGTGTCAGAATAAAGCTCTCATGGTTTTGTTCTGAGGAGGGATGCGGCTGTTTGCCAGGTAAAATACCGACCCAAAATGTAGGGGTTAAAACTGGGGAGAGCTATAGTGGCTCCTCAGCTCGGGGGTCTGGGAGGAGGACGGTCGAGCCTCCCCCCCGCACAGGATGCTAAAGCGGTGGAATAAATAGGGCATCTGTGGAGGAGGGGTTTCCTCTTCCATGCCTGCCGTGGTTGCACAGACGGTCCCCCTTGCAGCTTGGGATTTGCAAGCTGAGGAATGGTTTTTTCTTGCAAACCGTAAGTGCCATGTTGGTAAGCGGCTGCGGGTTGGGTGGTGGTGGGTTTTGTGGGAGCAGGCATCGCTGGCGCAGCGGGTCCGGCCGGCCTTGGGCAGCAGCGGGGGGAAGGGAACCGCAGTGTGATGCGCCAGTGGCTCCCTGCGATTCGCCTTGGGCAAGTGGATGAGTGGGAGACGCGGCACGTTAGCAGGAGGGATAGTGCTCAGGGGCCTCTGTCGCTTAAAATCAGCTGTGTTTCGGGGTTTTGCACCCAAGATAGCGGAGATCTGCAGCACCAACCTTTTGGACTTGCCGGCAGGGTAACGCGAGAAAAGCCTCCTCTGGCGCACCTGCCGCCTGCTGTGCTCGCTGTGCTAACCAACCCGTGAACACGGGGGCTTCCCATCGTTGTACCAGGGCCCAGCGCTCTGCAGAGAAACGTCCTTGCATTTTATACGAAGGCCTAAAATTTGCCTTTGACATCACCTCTCCAAATCGGATCTTTTGTCCCTCGCATGGTTAAGCTCGCCCTGCAGTGTACTGAACAAAGGTTTCCTGGGTTGTGCATCTCATTTGCCTTACCGGGTTGTAAACAATTCTGTCAGCTGGCAGGGTGATTTCAGCTCCTCTTTGGTTAAAAAGAAATTTATGTAGTATCTTTTTCTTGATGACATTTGTGCTTGTGAAGGGGAGTTTGGAATATATGTCAGGATGTTTTTAATTCCTTCAGACACAAAAATTTGAATGTTATTCATTACCTTATCTGAGCTTCCCTGTACCTTTTCCTGCAGCATTTTGACAGCTAATGCAGTGCAACTGGCAGGCATTTTGCAATTCTTTGTGTGTGTGAATACATTTCAGTCAACCTGGAAGTGCCTTCTACTGCTAGGTACTTTCTGAGTAGTTACTACAAAATATTCTGTGTATTTGTGGGGCTATCGATGATTCAGCCTGAAACAGCTTTAGGCATTTCTTTTGTAACCCATTGCTGGCAACTTCATCCGAGGGTATTAAGACCCAAATCCAATCTCAAGTATCAGGTCAGTTAGTCCTTCTGTTCACTTTTGCAGCCAGCTTTTAGTTATCATCTGTTAGTTTTGTTCTTTTTCTGCCTCTTCATTTTGGTGTAAAGATTAAGACATTTAGAAACTTGCTTTGTTTGGCTTATCCCAGGCATCTTATGCTGTGTCTAAGCGCTGTTTTGAGATAGGCCCAGCTTAAAAAGATATCCTATTGCACAGTACAAGATATGTTTGATTTTGCTGGGTTTTTTTAGATTAGTGGTGATATTTGTTGGATTTTTGTTTTAATCATTACTATTTTTTTTGCTTCTGGGGCCACGTTGAATGGTGGCAGGTAAGTTCTCATTGTGAAGTGAACTAAGGACAGGTACAACTTTTTTCAGTAAACAGTAAGTTTTGCCAGCTTGACCAAATAACTTAAGAATTAGACTTTGTAGAGAAAGAATTCAGTCAACAGTGGTGGCAGACTTTTCCACCTTCTGGGTAACTGGGAGGAGCTGATTTCCTCTGCTGCACTTGAATTTATTTTGGTGTTAATTCACTGTGTGTGGGGTGTTGGTCACCTGGATGAGGGGGGGAGCTTTTGCCCCAGGCTTGATGTGCACTGTGGCTTGTACTGTGCACCCCCACCCGGCTCCCAGGGGGCCTGTCTTTCTGGACAAATAGTCTCTTCAAGATTCATCTCAAAAGAGTTCATGAGGTTTCCTTCATGCAAAGAGCAGATAATTTGCAGGAATACTTGCAGCATGCAGAAATGCGTCTGAGAATCATTGTTGCAAATATAAGACTTTTATGGATGTAAATAGCCCATTTTATGTTTTTCTTTGAGCTGTAGCCAGAGAAATGGCAATTCCCTGTGACTTCTGTGCAAGTTCAGGGTACTCAATGAGGATGCTCAAATTTTCCATCATTCCACCTGTTGCTTCAGTGCAGAATCCTACGCTTTACCTTGGACCCTGTGCCTGCTGTCTGCAAAAGGAGCAGATCAGCCAATGTGAACATCTGGACTAGGCTACCTTCCTGTTTACATGCTGCACTAATGTGAACTTCTGTTAGGTTTTTATTCTTCTCTGGCTGCTTAGCTCAAGTTGGAGATTAATGACTTGTAGCATTAATGGTGGTTAAATGACTGACAAATGCCATATTCTAGCTAACAAACTAAATCTCTTAATTACAGTGGCGTATCTGTAGTGGCAAGTGCTAGAAAGTAAATACAAGCACGTTGTACCGCAGTGATGCCATCTTTGAGACTGTTGCTTCTAGTAACACTAGCAGATAAAACCCCACATATTTATGGTAGTATCCGTCACTTGAATTTTAGAGTGATTTCTAAGCCAAAATAATATTCTTGAATGGTTTTTTGGTAAAAAAAAAAAAAAAACAAAAAACAAAAAACACTTGGGTTCAAAAACAGTTGCTTTTTAAATGTATTGAATGTGCTGTCAGTCATAGGGACATTAATTTATAATCTAATATCCGTTGGTTTTGCTTTGGACTTCCTTGTCTATGTTCAGCTACCTGTTATCCAATATGCAAACTGAAGAAAGATGTCTTGCAACTCACGAATTTTTCTGTAGTGCATCTTCAGGATGGGAAACGGGTGGATACCGACAGAGAAGGGAGTACAGGGAAGCAGAGATGATACTGAGCAGCACAGTAAGCTGTGGTCTCAGTAGGTCAGCTGTGTGGCATCAGGTGGTCCCAACATGTGCGTCTCTTGCAAGGTGCCAGGGAGGTATTTCCAAAGCAATAATGGGGAACATCATAGAATACACAGAGAATAAATTGCCAATGGATACAACCAGGGACTGTGCAGTGATCGAGCCTTGCTTTCCTCCCAACTGGCCTGAAGTCACGCAGAGTTAATGCAACAGCATAAATGTTCAGCTCAGACTCCTCCTCACTGCTCCAGCAGTTCTTCCCTTCGGTGCTCAACACAGAGCCTGTATTGTCCCATCTCTCCAGGGAGGAGGGTTCCTGAGTCACCTGTCTTTGGTGGGCCACATGCCTTGCAGAGTCACAGGCCCTGCTGAGCATCATAACCAACTGGATCCGGGTGGACTGGTGGGGCAGAAGCAGGGGATAGGGTGGAGGAAGAATTAGGTCTACTGAGTAAATTACTGCCAGCCCATGATAGCACAAGAACACGCTGTGCAGTTACCAGAGTACAACATGTTCATTGAGTACCACTTAATAGAAGCAGGACAAGGAGCAGGAAGATTTATGTAGCAGCTGTTTGCTTGGGAGCCAGATGCCTTCTGTGCACAGAGTTGGACTTGGGAGCAGAGCTCTGAAAAGAGCTTGTTAAGGAAAGTGGGAGCAGCTAAATGTTTTTGTCATCTGCTGGCTTCCTGTCCGTCAGCTGCAGCAATGGAAAGCACTGTCAGTGTAAAGGGGCAGAAGCAGCTGCTTTGCACTTTACATCAGTATCGACGCTTTGTGGGTACAAGGCAGGAACAAGGTGGACCATGGACTTGGGCCAGACCCTTCAGGCTGGCTTGCAGGATTGCATCAACCAGACAAGACTAATTTTACATTTTGGAGAGTGCAGAATTGCTAAATACCTGCCATGAGTCCTAGTGTAGGACTGTGCTCTTCTGGCCCTCCTTGTAAAATAACTGAAAGCACTGCCTGGTCCTTTTGAGACAGGAGTTAGGGGAAGGTGCTTCCCATGCTGCTAATCTGTATGAGACCCCAGATTTGCTGGCCTTACTCTCTATGTTCACAGTAACCGATAGGACTGAACAAATCCAGCAGGATCATTCCCACATCTCTTCCAAAGTGCTTTACCTTATATCAAGTGTCTAGTTGACATGCATATCCTCTTTGATTACCTTAAGGTTCCTAATAAGATCAGTTGTTGCTTACAGAGTGGCATATTCATCATGGATTAGCTGTCCTGCGTATCTTCTGATGCTGTATCATATGCTGCAGCAGGCAACTGCAAAAGCCACTTGGTTGCAGGCAGTTTAGACCTCTGTCCTCTAAAACTCGCTAGGATAGTTTGGCAGCAGGTGGGACAGTAGGCCAGGAAACTCCTCATTTTTCTTGCAAGGAGGGGCAGGTCCTTTGCATGAAGCCAGCATCCAGGGACCCTGTCAGGGCACTTCCGTCTTGGTATAATCTGCCCGTGCCTGCACTAGGTGAGATTACATTCACCCCACCCTGCCCCAGTCCTAGCTTGCACGATGTTGGTGTTGCCAAGTACATTAGGGTTCATCTCAGACCCCTCAACAGTCCCCTGCTTTTTGGAACGTGCAGTGATTCCCTTGTACAAGCTGCCCTTCCAGTCCCAGCTGCTGGTTTTGTTTAGCTGGTGACATTTCCCAGTCATGGTGGCTTATAAATGGGAAATGTTTTGGCCTCTTCACAGTGCATACTTTAACTTTTTGCACTGCGCTTGACTTAGGTAATGAGGCTCATCAGGGTAGTTGCTAGACCAGGCAGAAACCTAGGGTTTAATTTGGAAATTTGCAGTTTAAAAATCACATGCAAGGTCCAAAAATCCATCCCAAGGCACAGGGACAGAACTAGGTGTCGGAGGGATGCAAGTGGCCAGGAGGACAGCATGGGGAAGCAGTGCTGACTAAGAAGTGGGTTCGCCCTAGGACAAGAGTGGAATAATTTTACCTGACTTTAGCATTTGGAGTGTTGATGTTTGTAGTACTGCAGCGTAGAACAATGCAGTTAATGGTGAGAAATATGTTCATTTTGGTACGGTTCATCTCATCTTGCGGTCTGGGTATTTAAGAGAGGTCTGACGGAAATCATGATCTAGATTTTTTTTTTTTTCCTTACCTACCAAGGTCTAGATGGCAAGATCCAGTATCAGCCTGAAGTCAGAAGAGATAAATGTCACCCAGGTGTTGGGCTTCTTAGTAACTTTTGTTGGGAATTGCAATAAATGAGAATTTCAAGGAAAGGTTTGAGAGCAGCAAGGTAGTTTAACAGATATTCTTCCAACACATGGGGACAAATTTGCCAAAATGTACAAACATGCTACTTGGATAATTTAAGGGGCTGGTGAGGAGTTTTGACGTGGGAAATATGCTGTAAAGGCTGGAAAGAAAGAAAATTTTGTCAGCAGTTTGAGAACTGTGCTATGAACAGCTGTAAGAAAGGTAAATCTCCAGGATTCATTTGCTTGTCAGCTGCACAACTCTCTCTAGCCATTGGATATTCTCCCTCTTCAGGATTGCTTTTTTCATTTTCACCCACCAGGAGAGTCTGGCACACTTCAGTGTGTTGTTTAGAAGAGTTTTTAATGTCGTGGTGCTGTAAGTTGTACAGTGGCCATCGTTCAGGCCTTCTCTGCTGTCAGCATCCATTTGCCCAAGGTGTCGGACCCGTTATTTGGGCAGAGTGGCACCTTGCTGATTAGGGTGGGCCTAATGATTGCTGAAGAAGACACTGAACGTAATTAACGGCAGGAAAATCGGACACCCGTTTTGGTTTAACTGCAGATGTTATGGTACAAACTCCCACTTAGACAAATGTCCAAGAGCTGACTGAAGAGCTCACTAGCAGATGAACGAGGCTACAAAAATTCACTCTGCTCATGTAGTTTCATTAAAGAATTCACACAAGACCTTCCTGCACCTGTAGAGCAGAGGCCTGCTGAGCCAGTTTAGGTAGGTTTTGACTAAAACAAGGCTCTGATTTACAGGCAACAGCTTGTGAGACAGTAAGTGCTTCATAAAGCCGTGCCTGACATCACCTTCTGCTAGCATCACTTCCACTGATTACAGATCTTTGTAACAAAATGTTCTTCCTGGTTTGCTTAGGGTGAAGAAACTGAAGGAAACATTTGCTTTTATACAGCTATTGGACAGAAACATGAGTAACCTTCGCACCTGGTTGGCCCGGATTGAGTCTGAGCTTTCCAAGCCTGTTGTTTATGACATCTGTGATGACCAAGAAATCCAGAAGAGACTGGCAGAACAGCAGGTGGGAAATAGCAGCAGCCAGAGTAAAGGAGCTAAAATGCTGCTGATTACAGTCCGTCCTGGTTTAAAATCACCTGTTTCTTTTAACGAGGCGTTCTAACTATTTGCTTTTCACGGCATGTTCCTGCCAAGATGTGCTACATGGAAAATTCCTATTTGCTTGCTGTAACTTCAGCATTTTGTTGACTTATCCCCACTTCTTCCTTCCTCCCTCCCCCCAAGGAAAACACGCAAAATACAAACAAAAGCATTTTTACGTGTGATAGTTTGCTCAGTTAAGTACAGCAGACTTCATAAGGGCTAGGCAGGGCACAGAAAGTGGGCAAGATCCATGAGGATGACTTAGGCTGACAAGATGTGAATGCTGGGTCTCCTGCAAACTGTCTGTAACAGATTTAAGTGTTGTGATTTCATGTATTGCCCTCACTAGCTTAGTTCTCTTCCCCAGCTTGCAGACAGCAGAGCAAGCTTGGCAGAGGAGGATGTTAGAGTTTTCAAGGGTAGACTTGTGCAAACATACCTTTGAGTGAGGCCTGATCCAGTGGGCAGGTGCTGGAGATCCCCTCAGGGTAGGGTGAGATGGTGCGTGAATCCTGCTGAGGTACAAATGTGAACCAACCTAGCACTGTTGGGTGTTGATTGAGTGCATGTAGGCATTTATCCGAGACAGCAGCTTACCGGGGGGATCTGTGCTAGTTTTAGGTGCTGGAGATGGCAAGGATTTGGCATAGCTGAATGTGCCAGCTATCCCAGCCAAGTGGAAGTGTAAGATGAGTTGGATAGTCCTGGAGTAAATTTCTGTCTCCAGCAGCCAGGGAAGGAAAAGGAACTTCTCCAAAGCACAGACTTGCTGGTGGAGTCAGCCGTTGCTCAAGGCTGTACTGTAAGTCTGCCCAGGTTTAAAGTGCCTCACTGGGAAGGCTGAGAATGACTATGGCTGTCATCTGCCCTTGTGTTAAAGAAGAATATTTGCTCTAAAACTGAGGATGAAGAATAAAGGCGTCAAGCATGGAAGCTTTATGGCATCTGCCTTTAAGAATACCTGAGTGTTCCTCCCATCCTTCCAATCTTCTCACTCTCTGGCTGTTGCTTTCATGTCTAAGGAAAGATCCCTGAGTGACCCAGAACCGAGGGCTGTGTTCTCTGTTGGTTGATATGGCTCTCCATCCACTCATGTCCCAGACATTGTGGGAAGGGCCAGCTCCTCTGCAACAGGAGTAGAGCTGGCTTCTACCAACTCCACTGCAGCAGTTGGTCAAACACCAGAAGCTTTGGCCCAGTGCCTCTAATGGTTTCATCGCATTGTGAATGGTCATATAAACAACAAGGAAGTATTTTCTCCCCATCCAAACCTTTTGCATTCTCAAAGGCTGGGATAAACTGCCAGGCAGAGAAGAACGTGGGCACAAAAGAATTGTGTCCAAACTAATTTATTTTTTTATGAGCATTCAAGCTTCAGCTCGCTGTAAGAGCCATCATTTGCTGCTCAGAGCTACTTACTGCTTTGTTATTTGGATTCTGTTTCAAACACAGACCTCTGGGCATCTCTAGACTCTTTCTACTATAACCTTATAGCACGCTGAGTGTGAGAAGACTCTGCTGACAAAAAAGACCACAGTAAGAAAAAAAGCCTCTTTCACTCCATACTAGTGAAACCTTTATCTGAATGCACCAAATAAAAAGATCTTTCCTGGTTTTATTCCAACAATTATTTCAGCAAGAGCAGTGTGATGGTGAGAAATACACCCTACAGGCTTCTTTTATTTGATATCCATGACTGGAAAAGCTTTACTTGTTCAGTCTTGAATAATGACAGTTAAAAGCATTGTGCATCCACAGAGATGTTTTATGGCATGCTTGTTCAATTAAAGGGTGAAGATTAAAACATGAATAATATTAATTTTAAGATTTCAAAGCTGTTTCACTAATGTGGAAGTCTAGCAGCGTGTAGTCTGGGCAATGCTGTGCAGAACTGAAGGAAAATAACCTTTTTGAGCTCGATGCATACTCCTGGACCTGTTACTTAGGTTGTTGTGTTTGTCTCACCATAATACAGTCAGGTCATTTGGAATAAGAGCTTGGAAGACAGCAAGGATTCTGCTTAGGGTTATTCCATGAACCCAGGCATGACCAAAAGTAATGAGATCGTGTCAGCAGCATTACCATAGTGCAAGTAGAGTGGATTTGTAGTCTGTGGTCCAAATTCTCATTTTCACTAATAAAGCTGTAAATCCAGTGTGATTTAATGAATTCAGAAGGGTCTCTCCAGGTACCAGTAGTGGGGTAGAGCCTGCTCTCAGATGTAGACCCTGTGTTAAAAAGACAGTGCTGCCTCTTGCTCGGAAAACAGCCGTGAATCCTTTAATAAGCTGTCAAAAATTATGCTGGGGCTGCTTCTGGCAGTCTCTCACCTATGTAAAGATTTTGGCTTCCACATCCTTTAAAGCTGTATATTACCACAAATCCAAGAAGCCAAATTTTGATCATTTGTGGCTCAGCCCTTTCAGGTACCCCTGTAACACCACTGAAGACTGCCACCGGGTGATGCTCAGCTCCTTGCAGCTTGTTGACTTCTGAGAAGATCTTTCAACTCCTTTTGTATTTACTACAAGCTGTGGCTCTTAAGGGTTTTTTTGTTTGGTTTGGTTCAGTTTTGTAAGTCTAGAGCAAAACCAATTTTGTTTCATCTGTTCACTGAAATCACTAATGCCATTTAATGGGAGTTCCTATTCACTGTTGTCAGCAAAATATTAATTTGTGTTTGTTCTAGTGTTATTCAAGCAAAAGTCTCTGTATCCTTCATTAGGAAAGCCAGAACTGGGTTGAAAGAATGGAAATGTAGTGGACGTTGTAATTTCATTAATGATTACAATTGGTAGCATTGTAGAGAGCTGCCTTTTCAATAAGAAATATTTAGATAAGGCTTTCTTTTTCTGTTATTCAATGACATTAACTCGTCCTAAAGTCATAGGTACAGAATGAGAGGCCAGAGTATGATGGAGATGCTGGCTCTGGAGAAGAAACCTGTAGTGTAGATTACACAAAGGGTCTTTGCTAGACCCTTGAAAATAGTCATTCAAAACAGGAGCTCTACAAGAGGGAATAAGAAAAGTCGTGTAACACCAGCCACTTGTGTGCTTTGTTTCTGTATGTTGTGATATCAGCCTGTATCATACAGTCACTAAAATACGTGAACTGGGCTATGTGTTCTCTGTCAAGTCTTACAGTGTAGTAAGCTGATATGAGACACTGTCATCTTGTACTGTCAAAATTAATAAGTATGTTTTTACGGTATGTGCAAGGTTTGGATTTTGAATGCCCATTAGAATTGTCCCAACTGTTAATGAGAAGACTGAGCTTTCACTGAGAAACCAAAGCTGGACAATCCCTTTTTGCATGGCAGTTCTATCCTGACCTGTCAGCCTGTCATCTGCACAGCTCATCCTGCAAGTCTGTTTCTTAAAGCTAAATAAGCTTTGCCTGACACACAAATTGCTCTTTCCCCATCCTCTGCAGCATTTTGAAAGGGTATGTCTGAAGTCTATCCGCGCATATTCTCCTCTACTCAAGCTATTCTTTTGCCAATGGCAGGACCTGCAACGAGACATAGAGCAACACACCGCAGGGGTGGAATCCGTGTTTAATATCTGTGAAGTCCTGCTACACGATTCAGATGCGTGTGCTAATGAGACAGAGTGTGACTCCATCCAGCAAACTACCAGGAGTTTGGACAGACGGTGGAGAAACATTTGTGCCATGTCTATGGAAAGGCGAATGAAGTAAGTCTCTTTTTCTTACCCCTTCTAAAGCAGCCTGTGGCGGCATTTTGAAGAAACACTGTAGCCTTTGCCACACGCTGAATTTCGAAAAAGAAAAAAAATCCAAAATTAATAGTTTAGCTTGTGATAAAAAATTTCCATTTTTTCATCTCCCACTCAGAATTGAAGAAACCTGGCGTCTGTGGCAGAGGTTTTTGGACGACTATTCTCGCTTTGAAGATTGGCTAAAATCATCTGAAAGGACAGCAGCGAAGCCTAATTCTTCAGAGGTTTTGTACACACATGCAAAGGAGGAGCTGAAGAAATTTGAGGTGAATTTTTTAACTCCACTTTTTTTATGCTCAGTAGCAGGCTGAATGGTCAGGCTGCTAAACACTTATTTTCTGTGTGAAATGCCTGAATCACTGAAAAACACCGGTTCAGCAGTGGTGGTATAGAGAACAAATAATTTGGCCAGTGTGGCTGCTAGGTATCTGGCTGAGTTATTTGTCTCCTGAATGTTTTTTTAATATGGAGAATTCTATGCTCTGAACTGAAAGATCATGCTTATAAGTTAAAGATTTGCTTTTTATAGGTGGAAGTCCTTTGTGGGCTGATTTTTTTCGTTCCTTTTCCTAATGAGTTAAGTCTGAGCAGATTATTTTGAAATATGGGACCTTCTCTGGATTTAATTTTGCAGTTGGAAGGTCTGTTGTTAAGGGGAGGGCAACATCATGTCTCTTGATGGCTTGTATCACCGATTCTTTCTCTGTCCACAAGGGAACTGAATTCCTTGATTTGCCTTGCAGGCATTCCAACGGCAAATTCATGAACGACTCACTCAGTTGGAGCTGATCAATAAACAGTACAGGCGCCTCGCCCGCGAGAACCGCACCGACTCAGCCAGCAAGTTGAAGCAGATGGTACACGAAGGCAACCAGCGCTGGGATAATCTCCAGAAACGAGTCGCTGCCATTCTGAGGAGACTCAAGGTAATTGCATGGTGGAGTTCACTTGCAAGTTTCTTAGGAATTACCCAAGGGCAAAACACATACTGGAGCAACTATCTTGTGTTGGTTTGTGGCTTGAGTTACTAGTGTAGGAGAGCAGCTCTGGAAAGGTCACCAAGTACATGGCATAAACATGTCCTTGGTAGATGGGTTCAGGGAAGAACAGTGTGCAAGTTCTGGAAGGTGTGTTGCAGGCCTTACTGCTCCTGTCCCACTCTCCTCTTACCCAGTCTTGTCATGGGTGGGTGTGTTCATGTACTTGCACCTTTCCATAAATAAGAGGCAGAGAGACAGTGCAGATATGGTTTGGAGTTTACAGTGCAGCTCTACTTTATGCCAAGTACTTTATGATTCACCTACAAGGCTTTAAACATGGAGGTGTGATGGAGAGGCATGCTGCTGTCACCAGCTCCTGCTGTGCTCTCTACCTGTCTGAGGAATGTTGTCAAAGAGTGTATTTGTGACACTTCTTTGAAGTATCCTGCTTGTTAAACCTGCCTCAGTTAAACTGGTCTCTGGGCAGATGTTCTGTGCTGTGCCCTGGGGGAAACTTTTCCACTGCCTGATTTTTAAACACAGCAGTGCTGCAAGCAATTGCCAGAACTATTATATCCCAAAAGTTAGTGGATGAGGCTGTGAGAGCGCTGATAGGGTTTGATCTGTGCAGTTAGGAGGTGTTGTGTTTGGGATGTTACATAATCCCCTTCCTGAACAATAAATCCACCGAGGAGAACTGGGGCACTGCAAGCTGCGTGTCTGTTAGCAGCTTCCATGGGAGATGGCAGCAGAGAGACCTCCTCCTGGCTTCCATGCACAATGATGCATTAATTACACTGGCATGGTCATCCATGATCCAGCTTCTCCATTGTTTTACTCATTTTAATGTAATAGTTTTAATTACTGTAATTAGGGATGGAGCTTGCTTCCTTTGTCCGTCTTTCTTCTAAATTTAGAACAAATTAGATGTTAAACATGAGTCAAAATAACTGTTACACTGATATAATGATGTGGGAGAAGGTATACAGTGTGGAAGCAAGAATATAATTTTATAGAAGCATCTTACACTGCTGAATTTTTATTCCCTCTCCCATACGAATAGTGTGCTAACATTGGACACCTCGTTGCTGCATCACTACAGGAAGGGGACAGCTTTTGAACATGGCATGCTGCCATTTGTGCCCTGAAGCCTTTAAGGTGAACAGCAGTTTTGAAACAAAACAGTTTTCAGAGGGTTCCTGTGACCATCTTTTTTAGTCGCTGAAGTCTTATAACACTGGCTTTCTTCTCCCTGTTTAGCACTTCACCAATCGGAGAGATGAGTTTGAGGGGACGAGGGAAAGCATCCTTGTTTGGCTCACAGAAATGGACCTCCAGCTGACAAATGTGGAGCATTTCTCAAAAAGTAACTTTGATGACAAAATGCGCCAGTTAAATGTATGTATCCTTATAAAGCAGTTGTTTAATGTAGCCCAGCTGATCCTATTGGGCTGCCCTCTCTTGACAGTGTTATCTACTTTTCTGGAACTTCGTAATAGCCAACAGATCTCTGTAGGGCTATATTTGTTTTAAGACACCAGTAAATTGTTAAGACTTATACTCTGAATCAAGATTAAACTGCACATTATTTAAATTCAGATCAAGCTCAGTTCTATTCTGCCATTTTCTCCTAACACCAAGTGTCAGTGTCAGTGGTATCTGGCCTGGAAAGGAGCATGTGCAGGTTAATAGTAAAAGCTATATTCCTAAATTCAGGTGTTCTTTTCTGGTGAGAATTTTTTTGAATTGACATTGAGGTAGGATCTCTCCTCTGAGTGCATTGTTTGTAGCTGGGACTTTCAAACAGAAATAAAGCATCAGGCATGTGCAATGATTCTAAAGAGCATACTAGTTCTTTGCTACCAGCTCATATGCTTGTTTCTCCTTTCCCCCTGCATTGTTAATTGTTTTGGAATGTGGATTTACTGTTGTGTAGGCTGGAGGCCCAACCAGCCAAACTTCTTTGCTACTGAGAAAAAGATTGTGTGTACCCAACAGAAAAATAGACTCTGATTAGCTGAAGTCTCATATCGTGATCCCCTGCAGGCCCAGGACACTGCAAAGATATTGACGTACACATGGGTGGAAAATGCCACTTCATTTGGAACTGTAATCCTGCTAATAAAACAAACCAAACCTCTGGACCGCTTCAGTAAAAAGATATTTGCCAAATGAAATTAGACAATAGTGTCAATTGCTGCTTTCCTTTCCATACAGTAAGCAAAAAAGATAAACCTTAGGCTAAAAGGAGGTGTTGCAGATGTAATTATTTTTCTTGTTTGTTCCAAATAGGGTTTCCAGCAGGAAATAATGCTAAACACCAATAAGATTGATCAACTAATTGTTTTTGGGGAGCAGTTAATTCAGAAGAGTGAGCCTTTGGATGCTACCCTGATTGAAGATGAATTGGAAGAACTTCATAGATACTGTCAGGAAGTGTTTGGGCGAGTTGCCCGGTTCCATCAAAGACTGACTTCAAGGCATCCTGTAAGAAGCAACAGTTGTTTTGATGCTTTGGCAAGATTTTGGTGTTTGAACAGCAATGCTCATTGCTTATCCATAGCAGCCTGACTGAGTGGTTTGAGCTCAAAGGGGTCAGGAGCTCCTCAGTAGTTGTGCCAGTTTTGCTAAATCTTTGTCACCAGTCTTGTCTCCTCGCATCTCTCATGTTGGGTCTCCATCTGCAGAATGTAGATAATAGCATGGAAGTAATTCACAAGGTTAATATTTAGATATTAGTGGTTTGAGGGCTTCAAAACCTTTTTTTTGGTGTTTTTAATATCACTTTGTTTTCTTTAATTTCACTAATATGCTTAGAATATCTTTTTATGGATTTGTTTGTGAGGCTCCATCTGTCCAGTTCCTTGTGGGAATCCTGAATGGGGAACAGCACGCTCTTTACTTTTCACTGGGAACATTTAGCTGATTCTCAGTTTGCTTTGGCTCAAAAAGAAAGAACATCTATTAAAAAGCCAGGTAGAGGAAGTAACATGACCATCTGCAAGTAGCTGGTTCACCCCTGCCAGAGCATCATTTCATTGCTCACCTGTGTATAGTCCATTTGGAGCTGGGTGCTGCTCCCTGCAAACTAGAAAGGGATGTTATGGTAGTCGTTCAGTGTCTTGAAAGAGGGGAGGTAGCTGCTGATGTGAGAATGGTTTTGGCAAAAGAGGAAGGAGGCAGAAATTATGTTTCCCTTTAATTTTAGGCAGCTGGCCACAAGACAGTCCCCAGTAGTATTGTGTGGCTCAATCATTAGCTCATTAATCAGTGTAGATCTATCGTAAATCTTATTAATATGCAATAATTGTTACTATTGTTAGGGATTGGATGATGAAAAAGAGACCTCTGAAAATGAGACAGATCCAGAAGACTCCAGAGAAATCCAGAATGATCCCTGGCATAAGAAGGCCGTCAGTGAGGGGCCCTCTTCACCACAGTCCCTTTGCCACCTTATGCCCCCTACTCAAGGTCATGAAAGATCAGGCTGTGAAACCCCTGTCAGTGTTGACTCCATCCCACTCGAGTGGGATCACACAGGTGATGTGGGAGGTTCTTCCTCTCATGAAGATGAAGAAGAAGCAACATACTACAGTGCTCTGTCAGGTGAGAACCGATTGCCAGTTATTTGTTTTGACATGGACAACTGCAAGATGTCCCCGTGTGGGAGGGGAGGGGGATTGAGGTCTTGTTCCCACCTTGTTGGTTGGTTTTCAGGTACTATTAATAGGTGCGAGCAGTCTCATCTCTTAGATGTCTTGATGAAGGGAATGGTGTTGTCTAAACCAAGCTTATATTTTCAGAAACATAAGGTTTTTAGAAATCTTAATTTTAAGAATGTTTGATGAAAACAATACCAACAACTTACTTTGTCTTTGCTGTCCCTCATTGTTTCAGTTGTTTTTAATAGTTGGAAGATATTGAATAGTGAGGAAAATGACATTATTCTTTTTTCAGATGTAGAAATCACTGAAAATCCTGAGGCATATCTTAAAATGACCACAAAAACTTTGAAAGCATCTTCTGGTAGGCACCTGCTAATGCATGTGTCTGAACATGGCGATCTCCCTGTGCTGCACGCTATATTCCTCAACCTCTCTCATATGTAATGTCTGACTTCCTGCCTTGTGTGGACACCATGTCTCATCCTGTCATGGTGTTCTTACGCTGCAGTATTCACATGTACATTACAAAGCAGTCAAGAACATACCATTTAGATTTTGCCTGGTAAATGCCAAGGTGGTTAATGTGCATTTCATTGTATTGATCCAAAGTCTTTTGGTACTTTCTTGGTGGTTTGCTCTGGGTAGTATCACTTTTTTGGTTGTTTCTAATTTTGATTGCATAATTACTGAAGGAAATAGTTGCAACTCTGCAAGTATTTTTTGTTTTGTGCATGATAGAACCATGTGTGTCCTGTCTGTTAAATCCAGAACAAACGTTCTCCAAATCAGGACATGTCTATACTTGTCCCTGCTGAAATGCGTTGCATATGTGTGATAGTGTTGTTGAGATGCAAACTTTCCAAAACCACAGTGCAGCCTTTTTCTTTTATTTTTAAAATACTCATACCTGTATTCAAGCATTTTCCAGAAGAAAACAGAATGTCCCATAACTGCATGGCTCTCATCTCATTACCTTTGAAACACTGTTGATGTTTTGCAAATGTGCATGCTTTGCAAGGAAAGCTGCAAAACTGTCATTTTTATGCCATAACTTGATGCCATTTTATTCAGAGCGCTTTCTAACTTAATACAAAGCAACAGCTTCCTTGTGGAGATGGGATTTTGCACTTATGGCGCATGGGTTTCGTTTTATTTGTTTCAGGAAAGTCCATTTCAGAAGCTCATCCTTGGCATTCTCCAGATAGCCCAGTCTGCAGGAAACACCGGTACAGCCAGGCAGAGATGGTTGGAAATGTGTTGTCTGGTCCAGAGTCAAGTACTCCCTATAAGCCAGACTATGTGAGTTGGAGGCTTTACAGGCACTGAACCTGTACTGCACAGTCGGTTGTTTGTTCCTGTGTAACTCCATCCTCTTCCCTCCTCCAGCATCAAAGAAAAGATGAGTGGTGCAGGCAATGTTCCCTTTAAGCAAACTTATGTTATTTCTGGTGGCTCAGGTAACCAGTGGGAGTCTCTATCCACTCACTGGGAGAGCTCCTTTAAAGCAATTCAGAACAATCATGTTAGGCTCCCGGTCAGAGTCAGTGTCTGGAGGAACTTCCTCTATTGTCACAGGGCAAGACTAGGAGAATTTAACCCCTGTCAAGGAGAGGGTGTGAATACCCTCCCTTGATACTTACTGACATATCCCCCTTTCCTAAGAAGACTGATTTGAAGGGTCCTTTTCTAGCATGCAGCCCACCATTTAATCTGCTTCTGGGCACTAAAAAATGTGCCAAAATGGCTGTTGTTTCTTGGTACGTCAGCCTTGGTGGCTTTGCCAGCAGCTGCCAGGCTCAGTGGATCTGGACCAGCTGTAAGGACTCCTCCAGGCACAAGATGGTACAAGTATCTGGCTGCTTTTGTCATCATTAATCCAGTCTTAGAGCCTTAGAGTCAATATTGCCAGGACCCAGAAACTAATAGAGCATTAGGGAATATACTTTGGTACATGTAGCGCAAAAGCAATTAATTTGTCATGTCCAGTCTTGTAATAATTGGCATCACTATGGTGTGTGTTTGTGTACTGAGAAGGCACAGGGAGCCAGTATAAACTCTTAGCAAAGATGCAGAAGCCCAGGGCTAAATCTGACATACAAGAACTCAGGAGCAGCCCAGCCACCCCAAAGTGACACAAATGAAGCTTGACCTTTGACAGCTTGTTAACCTGCAGGGCTCACCCACCAAAATGTCATTCCAGGTGAAGCAGCTCAGTTCTGCAAGCAGTGGCAGCATCAACAAGGAGAAAATTGCATCTACTAACACGAGTGATGAAGAACCACAAGATGACCAAGAACTTGTGAATATAGCAGCTGCAGAGAAGCAGTCAGGTACTGAGCATCAGGAATGGCTTTGGTGCTGTGGTGTTTGTCCTGTGACCCTGAGGAAGACAAAGCAGACGTGGCACAAAGGCAGCACATTTGCCTTGGAGTCAATGTAGAAGTAAACCACTATCCTCTGTATTTTGCTAAGATTCACTGAGCTGCCTTCTCACCTGTTACTGTCCAACCTGTGATTGCTATTACAAGCTTTTACATTTTCTGCCAGAATTGAGATTTTTATCGCTTGTAATATACTTCTGTCTCTTTGCTGGTTGGAATGAATGGGAGCAATTTCACTTTTGTGTGATAATGAATACTTCAGAGACTTTTAATCAGATTTCAAACCGAAGAAATGTGTCTCTTTGTCTAAAATAAGATAGCTGTAGTTTGTTTTCTCAGTTATTGGTATTCCATATAACAAGATGCTACAGGTCCCATTTACAGAAATGTTTTGTCAAAGCTGGTAATGTGTTCTGGTCTTCACTGTGGTCCTTTCTTCCAAACAGGCCGATGAGCTGGTTCTCTTAACCTTTTACGATCTCATTCTTGGTTTCAGGTGCTTGAGATTGTAATAAGAACACATCTGTACTGCAGTCACAAAAGAGAAATAAGTGATAAAAAGAAGACTGCAGCTATATGCACCAACGTGCTTCATTTATGTCTCTGATCTCACAAGTGGGCCAGGGCTGAGTCCCATACATGGGATGAATTGGAAAACCTCTAAGAAGGGCTTAGATGTGCTTCCAGAAATAGTGTTAGTGATTGCACAGGTGGCACCTCCATCTCCTTTAGCACTGAATTGATGAAACATAACTGCTGGATCATACTTTGTCCCACGATGAATTTTGGTTCTACCAAATCACAACTGGGCTCAGTGAATTCCATCTCCTTAAATTTGCTCTATTCTTCTAGGTGAATTAAAACATCTTCAATTAATGTGATTAAAATTCTATGTAGCATTACTATGTGGATAACTTGACCAGTAATATGAAACTTGAAGTCTGCAGAATCTCAAATAAAAAATGTGTCTGGATAAAAGTAGTGCACGGCAGCAATTGTTTGACCTTGAGTAGATTGGACCATAATTTACCCGTAAAGCTCCTTGCATCTGTTTTATGTGCTCTTCGCCTTACTGAAAATTTAAGTATTTGTCGTTCTATTGTTTGTAGGCATTATTGATAGGTGGGAGCTCATCCAAGCTCAAGACCTCAGGAATAAACTTAGGATGAAACAGAAATTGCAGCAGTGGCAGCAGCTGGACTCAGATCTCAGAGACGTGTCTGCTTGGCTTGATAAAACTGAGGAAGAGCTGGAAGAGCTGCAAAAAGAAAAAGCTCCAACCAGCATGCAGGCATTGGAACAAAGGGTCAAGAAATTGAAAGTAAGTTATGGCATACTGAGAAGTGGGATTTCAAGATGCTCATGCTCTTTATCATTGTCTTTGTGCTCCAAGGATCTGTCGGCAGCATGTATGCTAATAACAACGTGCATATGCCACAGAGAGGCTAAGCCGTTTTCAGCTAAGAGGACTAAAGATGGTAGTTAAGCAAGGTGTCTCTGTCTTCATGTGCAGAGATTTGCAGGCAATATGCCTGAATACAACAGGCAGCCAGGCTGAAATAAAAACCTCTCCCTTTCTGTCTTCTTGCAGAGACACTTTATTCTCTCTCAGACAAAACATTCAGCCCCAAACTTCTCTTTTTAGGGATTCTGTTTTAGGAAACAAAGGTAGAAGAAAAAGCTAAATAATGAAGTTTTAGATTCCCCAAGTGCCTAGGGTCAGGCATTGCCTTGTGGGGTTGGGTATACTGAGCAGTGATACCAGCATTTTTTTCCTTGTTATGTGCCATTCTCCTTTATGCAAACCAGAAAGCGATTGAAAATTAGGTAAGGCTACAAAGTCTAAGCTGATTTTTTTTTTAATTTAATTAATGGGGCAGGGTGGGGGTTGTAGCTCCGACAGGGACACTGAGAAATAATATGAACATTTGTCAGCATCTGTGGTCATGTTATGTTGCCTGCTGTGACTCAGCTTTCATAAATTAAGTAGGACTAAGTCAGGTCTGCAAGTTGAACCAACGGGTTACAGAATCACAGAATGGCAGGGGTTGGAAGGGGCCTCTGGAGATCATCTTGTCCAACCCCCTGCTTGAGCAGGCACACCCAGAGCAGGGGCAAAGGACCGCATCCAGGTGGGTTTTGAATGTCTCCAGAGAAGGGACCCCACAGCCTCCCTGGGCAGCCTGTGCCCCTGCTCTGGCACCTGCACAGGGAAGGGGTTTTTTCTCATGTTGAGGTGGAACTTCCTGTGTTCCAACTTGTGCCCATCGCCCCTTGGCCTGTCATTGGGCACCACTGAAAAGAGCCTAGTCCCATCGTCCTGACACCCACCCTTTAGATATTTATAGGTATTGATGAGATCCCCCCTCATTCTTCTCTTCTCCAGGCTAAACAAACCCAAGTCTCTCAGCCTTTCCTCATAAGGGAGGTGCTCCAGTCCCCTGATCATCTTGGTAGCTCTCTGCTGGACTTGATCAAGCAGTTCCACATCCTTCTTAAACTAGGGGCCCAGAACTGGACACAGCACTCCAAATGTGGTCTCACTAGGCCAGAGTAGAGGGGGAGGATAACCTCCCTCGCCCTGCTGGCCACTCTCCTTTTAATGCACCCCAGGGTACCATTGGCCTTCTTGGCCACAAGGGTACATTGTTGGCTCATGATCAGCTTGTTGTCCACCAGCGCTCCCGGGTTCTTCTCAACAGAGCCGCTTTCCAGTAGTTCAGCCCCAAGCCTGTACTGGAGCCTGGGGTTGTTCCTCCCCAGGTGCAGGACCTTGCACTTGCTCGTGTTGAATTTCATGAGGTTCCCCTTGGCCCAGCTCTCCAGCCTGTCCAGGTCTCGCTGGATGGCAGCACAGCCTCCTGTGTATCAGCCACTCCTCCCAGCTTGGTATCATCAGCGAACTTGCTGAGTTTACACTCCATCCCATCATCCAGGTCATTGATGAATATATTAAACAGGACTGGACCCAGCACAGACCCCTGGGGAACACCACTAGTGACAGGCCTCCAGCCAGACTCTGCTCCATTGATCACGGCTCTCTGAGTTCTGTTTTGAGCCAGTTCTCTGTCCACCAAACCAAACTGTTCACTCATCCAGCCCACACTTCCTTAGCTTGCCTGTGAGGAGGCTATGGGAGACAGCGTCAAATGCCTTACTGAAGTCAAGATAGACAACATCCACTGCTCTCCCTTCATCGACCCAGCCAGTCACACCATCATAGAAGGCTATCAGGTTGGTCAAGCATGATCTCCCCTTGGTGAATCCATGTTGACTGTTTCTGATAACCTTCTTGTCCTCTACATGCCTGGAGATGACCTCCAGGATGAACTGCTCCATCACCTTTCCAGGGACAGAGGTGAGGCTGACTGGCCTAGAGTTCTCCAGGTCCTCCTCCTTGCCCTTTTTGAAGATTGGAGTTACAGTTACCAGTGTATGTGTAAGTGCTAGGTCCCTAGGACTTAGGTAACAAAATGCCTTGGGTTGAACTCTGAGAGAGCAAGTGTTTCTAACACTTGCGGGAGTACAAAATCCCTGCATGCTCACCCTTCTGCCAGCAGCCTCGTATGGAGTCACCCAAATCCTGAGGCTACTGTCAGTTTGGTGACATGCTCAGGGTGATGCTCACAAACAAGACACCCTGCAGGACAGAGGAGGGATTTCTTAGGCATGTTGAGAGTATGCTTAAGCCTACTCATCCTTGAGTAATCATTAGGCCAGGGAGAATGTCTCTGCACTCCAGTGTGTGACACCAGTAAGAACGACTCTGATTCCATCAGCCAACTCGGCTTAGGCACCAAGCAGTAGGAGAGCTTTGGAGATGCCTCGCGAGTGGAGGGAGGTGCTTCCCTTCACGCTGGAGTTGGGTGTCTGACCTCTTCAAGGGGCAGAGCTTCAGTTCTCCTCCTCTCTTCTGCATTTTCTTAAGAGGAGTCCAGCTGGCTGTAAATCCCCTTTTCAGACAGCTTGGCTTTCTACGGGTGTCTAAAAGCACCAGCATGCTCTAAGACATGAATTTTATGAGATGTCAGGACACTGCAATTGCCCTGGATAAGGATAAAGCCAGTCTGGCTGCAGGCTGGCTTACTGGTGTTTAGAAGTCTGGGATGGACCATTTGTATTGTCTGATATTGAAAGAAACTTTGTTGCCTGAAGGAGGGAGGGAGAGAGGGCTCTTTGTTGGGTGAAATGTAATTTAGGCTAGCAGTTTTCAACAAGTGGGATGCAGATCTTGAGAATATATAGATTGACACTCGTAGTTACAAAGGCTGCTAAGAAAAGCAATCTGAGCTGTGTTGGTTGCAGAACTCATCATGCAGCTCTTATGTTTCTACTGCAAGAGCCCACAACTTGAAAAAGACTGAGTACCCTTGATTCAAACTGTAAACTTCTTGAGGGTATGAGGTATGGTTTGGCATTCTTTTTTTTTTTTTTTTTAAACCTTCAAAAATTCGGGCTCTACCTTAACATAAAGGTAGTTAGGTGATACAGCCATGACTTTGCAAATCCCGTACTATTTTCCCCTGCAGTTTTAAGGGAGAGGAGGAAAGCAGGCAGGGCTGCCATCTGGGGGGACCTTGACAAGTCAGAGAAATGGGCTGACAGAAACTCTGACTAGAGAGAAGAAAAAGAATTTCCCACAACTAGGTGGCTAGGTGGCCTGGTGTAGGACCAGGGGCCCAGACGGGATGGGGAATCTCCTACTCAAAAATTGGCTGGATGAGACCCTGAGAAATTGGGCCTACTTGGAGCAGGAGGGTGGAGTACAGACCTCCAGATGTCCCTCCCTTTCAGCATTATTCTGGGATTCTGAGGCAGCAAAACCTTCATACATCAAGAAGAAATACCATGTGATGACCTATGGGAATATTTGTCCAAGTGTCAGGGAAAGAGGCAGCTCAGAAGAATGAAGGGTAGATATGGATTAAGCCATAATGCCTGTGAGTTAGGGAGAAGCACAGGCCCTACCAGATTTTTTTTTCTTCAAAGTGAAGGTTTTTGCTGTTAAGAAAGGATAAGATAATATAAAAAAGGCCATGTGCCTTAATACATGTTCCTTAGCAGTATCTGAAAAGCCACCAGATTCAAACAGCTTTCCCCAGTACCTGTGACTCTTTTGAGGGTGTAGTTGTATTGTAAATAAACAACATGTTTTTCACCATTCATAGAAGCTCCTAATATGCTTTTTCTACCAGGACATGCTTAAAGCATTCGATAACTACAAGACAGTGGTGCTTTCTGTTAACCTGAGCAGCAAAGAATTCCAGAAAGCAGATAGCACAGAGTTCAAAGAGCTTCAGAACAGGCTTCGGAAGGTGAATTTGCATTGGGAGAAAGCAACTCGTGCATTGGACAACTGGAGGAAAGGTTTACAACAAGCCCTACTGCATTGCCAGGTGCATACCGCATGCCAGCTTATAAGGGAAGACTTCTTTCTGGGGTGCCGCAGTGGGGTGGGTGAGGGTTGAGGACAGAGGAATAATTCCTGCACACCAGTGGAATGGTGGCTCAGAATCTGAGATGCTTTATTTTCTTATAGACTTGACTCTGTTGGGTTTAAAGGGTTTGGTAAAAATATCTTTGAACTTACAAACTTTGAACCTTTTATCACATAGGTGGAATAGTTGAACTATTGTGGTAGCCTCACTGATCATGAATTTGTTGTTGGCTCTGTCTAATCTGGGCTGGTCATTTTGTTTGTAGGCAAAGCCAGGGGAAAGCACTACAAAAGCGTTTTTTCTCTTATGTGCAAATCTTTCGTTTCTCTAGGACTTCCATGATCAAAGCCAAAAACTAATCCTGTGGTTAGCAAGTGCTGATAGTCGAAGGAGTGAAGCACAAATCATAGATCCAAACGCTGACCTCAATACAATACTGGAATGCCAAAAGGAGCTAATGGTAGGTGTAGTCTTAACTACAGCACCTCAGCTCTTCCAGTGAGTCAGTAGCTCTCACTACAAAATGAAGAGCAATATGTTTATTTCTCAAGATGTCTGCAGCCTGTCCTTGAACCTGCTGTATTCAGGCACATGGCAGGTTTCTGAAATGGGCTAAGGTATTGCCTATATGAAGCATTTTTTCTGTAATTACACATCATAATTAAGATCCTTATGAACAGTCTTTATGCTGGAGTAAGACTACCAATTTCCAAGATGTAATGTCTTTTCCATATGCATTAATTACCACTAGAACTATTTCTAAATGTTATTTCAAGCCGGTACAACCAGTCTTTTCAAGAGAACTTCATTTCATATGTAGCTGTAATAGCCATTCGTATGTATTGCAGATGCTCAGGCAGGTTGAGTTGTTCTTTAAAGCTTTCCAGAGTTCCTCCTTTTATGAGAACATCCTTAAAGTTGAGATTAACAGTCTCTTGCACTGGTTTTTGTTTGTTTGTTCTCAGCAACTGGAGAAAGAGCTGCTGGAACAACAGCTTAAAGTAAACTCACTTCAAGAACTCACGTCGTACCTGCTGCTTAAATCAGATGGTGATTACATTGAAGCTGATGAGAAGGTCCATGTGATTGGAAGGAAACTGAAACAGCTTATTGAACAAGTTTCGCATGACCTAAAAACAATACAAGGAAATCTGGTGAGTCAGAGTTTAAATACTTGTTCATGGATCTTTCTTACGGAAAAGTAATAACATAAAAGACTGACTTAAAACCTGGGTGCTTCCACCTTCATAAGCTGAAAAAAGAACAATTTAGTCTGCCTATGGGAAAAAACTTCAATAGCATACTAGCCTTGTGCTGCTGAAATAGATTGCCCAGAGAGGTTGTGCAGTCTCCATCCTTGAGGGGTTTGAAGAGCAGACAGGATAAAGCCTTGAGTAAGGCTTTTGGTCTGGTCTCATAGCTGACCTTGCTTTGAGCAGGAGGTTGGAAGGGACCTCAGGAGGTTCATCTAGTCTAACCTGAATTATCCTATGATCCATACCAGCTATCAGGCTAGGAATGTGTAATAAACACATAGGAGCTGTTGTTCATAGCAGTCATTGCTACCTCAGATGGAGATATTTTCAAGTTAATACCTGTACGCACCTGTTCCATTGTAACTCCTTTGGGTTGTGTATATTAAAATATTTCTTCATGCTGGAGAACTGGAGCATCTGTTTACCTCTAGTTATGCACATCTGAAGAGGCAGTGGGCTGTGCACCTACAGAGAGGCAACGAAATGTGCCTCTTCGCACTTCATGTGTTGTGAGTTTTGAACGTGCATTTTAAAGAGGAAGGTGTGGTTACCTTTTAGGATACCAGAGCATTCCTGCTAGTTCCAGATGAGTTGGATTCAGGAGTCTATGATCCAGTTGCGGCGAAATCCAGCCCTACTGTGAAGAAGGCAAGTGTTTTTTCTAATATTTTGCTATCAGCATATAGCATATTTTGATATATTTAGCCTGAAATTTCCTCAAATGTAATCACTTTATCTTTTAGATGTATATATCTTATTACAGAATTTACAACAGGAGTCTACAGCTGTCTTTTTTGAGAAAGAGAAATTCCTTGTAGGTTCTGACACCTGGATACTAAAAGCTATTTCTCTCAACAGATGACCGTAAGAAGAACTGCAGATGGCAGGAACAGCAGCAGCACAAGGTATTATTCTATATTAGCCTGATCTCTTGAAGGACAGAAAAAATGTCAGGGACGAGCCAGCAGAAACCTGGGCAGTCGTTCCTCATAGGTTGACATAGGTGGAGGTGATTTCTGCCTACCTGTAGTGTCTGCTCTACCTACCAGCTCTGGGCGGCACCGTGGTGAATGGTTTTCCTTTAGCAGTCCTGCTTCTAGACCTCTGCACCAGTTTGCAACCTTGGCTTGTCTGTACTCTTGAGAAAATATTTTTGTGGCAAATGGGGAAATATTTAATTTTAAATCTTCCTTTAATTCCACCAGCATACCTGGACAAAGAAACTTGCAGCTTAGAGCCACTTATTACAAACAGACCATGAAGAGCAAAGGGAAAACTTCATGCCCAGTACATTAGGGTCTGTTCAAAGGATAGATCTCAGTAATGCCAAGGCAGAGAGAAGCTTAATCAGTCTGAATGGTGGCTTTCCTTTGTACTTCAACATGTATTTAGAGTGGTTCGTCTGCTGGGAAAACTTAAGTTTGCATCTGAAAATAGGGTAAAAACTCACTGATCTAAGCTATTATGAAGAAATGTGTCTTCTTCAGTAGTGGGGACAGTAAACCCAAGCCAGCAGCTGGCTTCCCACTGAGCAGTCTCGCATGCTTAAAGTGTTTCATGTGCAGTGGATTTTCCTGTAGATACACAGCCCTGAATCTTGAAGGGTAGTGGGAACCCTAGAGGGGGATTTAAACCAACTTTTTAAATTCAAACCCTAAAGTGTCTTGTGTTTTCTTTTTCTCTTTGTTTTTTTTTTTTTTCTCCTTTTCAGAGGTGAAAGCCATCCACAACCTATTCAAGCAATTCCTCGGTCTTCCTCCTTCTTTTACCGTGTATTACGAGCAGCTTTACCTCTTCAGCTGTTCTTTCTACTGCTTTTACTTCTGGCTTGCATGATTCCATCTTCTGAGGAAGACTACAGCTGCACGCAGGCAAACAACTTCGCCCATTCTTTCTATCCCATGCTGCGATACACCAATGGGCCTCCACCAACTTAGAAAGCAGCCCATGAATAATCAGTTATACCAAAACACACTCTCCGTGGTGCTTTTTTCATGCTACTAGCATCAATCAAGCAGTGACGTTGCATAATTCAATACAGAAACTTTTGTGCTGTGTTAGTTCCCCAGACTAGCCACTACAGTGGTCACTGCTGCAGCTAAATAATGCCTCACGTTTATAGCCTCCTTTCCCTGTCATAGGGAATGTGTTAAATTTCACATCTCAGAATGTATATCTTGACAAAATTTCAGCATTTTTGTACGGAAAACAAACTTTTTCTATAGATTTTTAAACTGTAAGCGACACACTTTATACTTTGATGCAATAGATACACTATTTTATAGGTGCAGTGCTCTTAAGCTTGCAAGGTGATTGTATACTGAGTTACTAGATGCAGAAACTATATCACAGTCATTTTAAACACAGCAGTCTCTCTCAGGTTAGCACAACAAACAAGCAGTTGAAGAGGCACTTTGCCTAAAATCACAGAATCATTAAGGTTGGAAAAGACCTCTGAGATCATCAAGTCTAACCATCAACCCAAAACCACCAGGCATCCTAAACCATGTTCCAAAATGCCACATCCACACATTTTTTGAACACCTCCAGGGGTGGTGACTCCACCACCTCTCTGAGCAGCCTGTTCCAATACCTGACCACTCTTTCAGTAAAGAAATTTTTCCTAATATCCAGTCTAAACCTCCCCTGATGCAACTTGAGACCGTTTCCTCTCGCCCTATCGCTTGTTTGTTGGGAGAAGAGACCAACACCCACCTCGCTACAACCTCCTGTCAGGTAGTGTAGAGAATGATGAGGTCTCCCCTCAGCCTCCTCTTCTCCAGGCTAAACAACCTCAGCTCTTCCTCATAAGACTTGTTCTCCAGACCCTTCACCAGCTTCGTTGCCCTTCTCAGGACACGCTCCAGCACCTCCATGTCCTTCTTGTCCTGAGGTGCCCAAACTGAACACAGCATTCAAGGTGTGGCTTCAGCAGTGTGGAGTACAGGGGCACAATTGCTGCCCTGCTCCTGCTGGCCACGGTATTCCTGGTACAAGCCAGGATGCTGTTAGCCTCCTTGGCCACCTGGCCACGCTGCTCGCTCATGTTCAGCCGGCTGTCAACCAGCAACTGCAGGTCCTTATCTGCCAGGCAGCTCTCCAGCCACTCTTCCCCAAGCCTGTAGCGTTGCATGGGATTGTTGTGACGAAAGTGCAGGACCTGGCACTTGGCCTTGTTGAACCTCAGACAGCTGACCTCAGCCCATGGATCCAGCCTGTCCACGTCCCTCTGTAGAGCCTTCCTACCCTTGAGCAGATCAACACTCCCACTCAGCTTGATGTCATCTGCAAACTTACTGAGGGTGCACTGGGTCCCCTCATCCAGATCATTGATAAACACGACTGGCCCCAACACTGAGCCCTGGGGAACCCTGCTCGTGATTGGCCACCAACTGGATTTAGCTCCATTTGCCATAACTCTGTGCTCGGCCGTCCAGCCAGTTTTTTACCTAGTGAGGAATACACCTGTCTAAGCCATAAGCCACCAGCTTCTCTAGGAGGATGTGGTGGGAGACGGTGTCAAAGACTTTGTGGCTTTGTGGATGTTGTTAAAGGTAGACAACATCCACGGCCTTTCATGAAGCTGTGCTGGTGGGGTGGGATCCCATGGTTGTCCTGCTTGGGCCTGGTGAGCTCACTCAAGATGTGTTGCTCCATAGCCTTCCCCAGTACCGAGGTCAAGCTGACAGGCCTGTAGTTCCCCCAGATCCTCCTTCTGGCCCTTCTTGTAGATGGGCATCACATTGGCAAGCCTTCAGTCGTCTGGGACTTCCCCTGTTAACCAGGACTGCTGATAAATGATGGAGAGTGGCTCAGAGAGCTCCTCCGCCAGGTCCCTCAGTACTCTCAGGTGGATCCCACCTGGCCCTGTAGGCTTGAGTGTCCAGGTGGAGCAGCAAGTTTTAAACTGCTTCCTCCTGGATTATGGGGCAGTTTGTTCTGCTCCCTGTCCCTGCCTTCCAGCTCAGGGGGCTGAATACCCCAGGGATAACTGGTCTGACTATTAAAGACTGAGGCAAAGAAGGCATTAAGTACTTCAGCCTTTTCTTCATTCTTGGTGGCAACGTGTTCCACACACCCCCAGCACCCCCCTTCCCACCACATCCACTGCACACACTTCACATTACCTGTATCTTTTGGTACTGTGGTCACTTGGTGGAAACAAAAAATCTACATCTTTTTGAGTCTTTGTTAGTGTATTTTATTCATCTAATGTTCAATAAAAGGATGCACATTTGTTTTGTTTTACATATAGTGTTCTAGTGGTTAGGACTGCTGTGTTGTCTTTTTTATACCACCTTTGAAATAAGAAATTGTTGCGTTGCATGGAAATGGTTTATAATGCACAGATTTTCTAGGTGAACATGATTACGTAGACTATCTTTGATGTATGCAAATAATGCAATGACTTTTTTCATGAAAGATTTTTTTTTTCAGTTTTTAACCTCCTGAATAGTGTACAGTATCTTGGGAGAGAATGCATTTTTATAAGCTTCATCTTTAAAATGACACTGATGTTTGGGCAATGGCCAGAGAAACTCTGTACAATCAGCATTGCCATTGCTTCTTGGTTATAAGTTCAAGTACTGTCATTAAATTTTGCCAATGGGACTAACAGTGTGTCTAGTGGGGAGCAACCAGCCCTTTTTTCCAACAGTGCAGACCCTTCCGCGCCCCTGTAAGTCAGCTTATTTGCATGCTAACGCAGCAGGGTCACAAGGAGCATAACTGCTCTTGCTTGCCATAGGAAGTGTTTACGAATTCAGGAATGGAGCCTGTGTTCGGTGGCACGGATCCTTTCCTTTGCAACTGACTGTAATTTGCTGGAGGAAGAATGCAAAGTTGAAGCAACTAGTGCTTACTGCTAGCTTGAAATGCTGAACTATTTCCCTAGCCTGGAACTGATTTTCTAAACTGGGAGTTTTGGCAGTGCTGGAGAGGGGAAGTGCGCATCGAGGAGAGCCTCAGTGTTGATAGTAAAGGGTTTGGTTGAATAGTTCTGCATTTTTGTGTTTAGTTGCAGTGAAAATCACCCAGGAATTAGCCAATTTCTGTAATCGTCACCTAGAGAAAACAGGATTTGTTATTAGCCCGTGAGAATTCTCCCACCTTTTCTACATTTGTCGCCACTGGCAGTTGCATTTATGAAGCAAGTTGCTCTGCATTCTTATGTTCAGAAGAAGACAGTCCCTGTAGCAAACTACAGCTTCTCCCTAACCGTGGTGGCAAAAAGAGCCTGGTTTATTTCCAGGATATTAAACTAAACTAATACATTAATGGTGCTACAGTTGCTTGCAAGCTTAGCAACATGGTTTAGGAAAGTCAAAGCTTACAATTTGGCACTTTTTAGTAGTGGTACCGTGCAGTAGTTTACATCCACACTGTGCACTCAAATGTGGGTCAAGACAATGCTGGCTCTGTGCTGAAGTGTTTTGCCCTCTGTCCCAAGCAGCAGCTCCCGGGCTCCATCCTGCTGAAGACACAGGGATCTGCCAGTGCTTCCAGACCTGGCAGCCTTCGCAGCCAGCAGGCCAGCACGCTGCTCTGCGTAGCTGTGTCCGTAGAGGCAGTCTTGTGCTCCAGCTACCGATGCCACAGCTACCGCTCTCACAGTGGTGCTGTACCCAGAGATAAATGATGGATCCGCCCTGCCCCTCACCGCACGCAGGCACACACGCTCGTCTCTCTTCCTCTGCCATCATGGTTTTGTATTTTGAAAGCAATTACTTTCAGACGGAGCTCATTTAAGTTTCTGTCTTTGTAGAAGTCAGCCAACTCTATTATTTCATTGCCAGGTTGTCACAAATGCCCATGCAAACCTTTCTGCCAAGAACTAATAGTCAGTTGCTGACATGATATTCAGTTCTTCTGCCATTAAAGAACCTATGCAGGGGAAAAAAAATTTGAACAATGTTAAAAGGTCTAAAGAAAATTTCATAGCCTGCAATTTCCTTTCATTATGTACAGTTATATCAAATTGTTGAGCTGATGTAACATATAAAATGAGGAGCTTTCATGAAATTATTGCAAAATGTCACCAAAAAAAAAGTCTCGGAAAATAACTATGTTTTTCCCCCCCCCCCAACCCTATTTTAAATAGTTTTACTTCCAGTTGATTATAACCACTGCACTGTAGGCTGACACTGAAGTCTGTTTCAAACAAGTCATTACATATACCCACCAATTTCTTAGTGTCATCTTCTCGCTCAGGACCAGGTTGTTAGCGTTCAGCACAGGAGAAAAAATAAAAGAGGGCAAGAGCAATAGCAAGATTAAGGACGCATGCGCTCGCCTTTGCACTTGCAGTGTGTGTAGGAGTGAAACCAGGACAAAACTGGTTTTGAATTTAAGTTAAAACTTCTTCATCAGGGAAATGAGACCTCATCTATTTTCAGCTGTACCTACACTGCCCCCCACCACCCCACCCACCAGATAGTCAACAAGTCTGCATGGGAAGCAGAGGGCTGTTTGTTCATTATGCCTTGCCTCCCTATGGTTAAATTTGCCGGTTTCTGAAACACTAGGGCACAGCCTGCATCTTCTGCAGTCACCTGGTGCTGGGGAACACCCTAAGGATTCGAAAACCTGACAAAGTAAATGAACCAAGAGCTTGTGGCATGACTGCGGAGGTAAGGATGAGACAATTGCGTACAGGCACCGTGATCATGCACAGTATATGCTCATGAAACCAGGCTGAGCTCAGGTATAGGAAAGAAATGACCACAAATCTGTGTGTTTAGGTTTCATGATACCTGTTTATTCAGCCAACACAATCTACAAGTGAATGAAACACGCATCTCTAAACAAATACTGTTTCACAGAACTAAAGAGCAGCTGAGCAAAAGGTAGGGGTTGTGGGATTTTATTTTTTTTTCCCCCACATCAGTATAATATATAAAGTACTTAAAAAGGCACCAACTTTAGCCCTAAACCCACTTCTATTACAAACATGCAGTGAGGGTAAAACATTTAAACTAAAACCACATATAAAGTCGGCCTCGGAAAATTCTGGGGGAAACGGACATAGGAAATGTGCAATAACCACTGTTACCGGCTCCTTAGTATGTGACACCGATGAGTGAAGGTTTTGTCTGTTTAGGCAGTAGCAGCAGAAGGAGGCATTTTTATGGTATAACAATCCTTTCTTCATGCACTTAAATTGAAATCACTGGCATTCAGCAATGCATAAGTGTAGGTGACTCCTACGTGTGAAGATGGGAAGAGTTAATTTTATTTATGATGTGGCTCTTTTTCAAGTCTTAGCTATGAAACTGCCATTTAACTCGCCCCATTTCAGTTCAGTAGTAAAATACTGTGAAAAATGACTGTAAATAGAATATATTTTCCATAGTTTAGCAATCCACTTGCTTTTCATATTCTTGTCTACAATGCTCTCTTTATTATTAGAAATAATAACTAGTATCAGCACAACAAAAAAACACATCCTTAGCTGCTTTGTTGAGCCGTTTTCACACACAACATAAATAACGTCAAATGATGTCTTCTGGGGCAACTGGTGACGAAAGCAAAGGCAGTCCCATGACTTCCAGCTCTGACTGTATGGATCACGGGACCGTGCACTGTTGAAAGAAGTAGCACAGCCTACAGCTGGGCCGAGACCAAAAGCAGCTGCCCTGGTGGTCCCTGGTCTTGCTGTGCTCGCTTGCAGCAGCCAGAACAGGGGTTAGAAGCTACTCTGCCACCCAAGGAACTGGAGAGAATATATTGATATATATCTTGACTATATCTATGATGAGTATTCAGCCCTATCAAATAGAAATTCCTGTGACAGGCCCTTAGGCTGTACTCACTTCAAGGCACCTCAGACAAAGCCATGCAAATCCATACTACTTTCTTTTTTAACTTCAGCTCAAGGTAGGAGCAACCTGTCTCCCGTGGGTACTTATCTTGGTGGGGAAGGACAGGGAAGGGAGCGAGTGCCATCTATCTTTGCCATGTGCTCGCTGTGCTAAGATCAAAATAGACCCATAATCACAAGCACATTTGGCATATATGTGGGTTAAAGCACATGCTAGGGCAGCGCAGCTATTTCATCAGTGCACAACTATTTTCTATTATTCAAACAAAGGAACAACCTTGGATGCACAAAAGCAGGTTCTCTGGGGCAGCTTTTAAAAATCATCTGAGCCCAGCTTAATGGCAAAAGCTCAGGCTTGCTTTCCATATCGTTAGGCTCCAAAGCCATCAGGGGCACCGGTGGCAGCAGCATTGTGCCTTTCAAGCCCCCAGTCAAGGCCACGGCCAGTAGCGATAGCGCACTTAGGCTGAGCTGCCATGTGAAACTTTTGTGCCCATTTATACATACATATTTTTCAATCTTCTGCAAGCAATTCTAAATTACATTTGCAGGCCATGATCCTGATTGGGGAACTTCAGCCACCCGGGCATCTGCTGGAAAAGCAGCACAGCAAACTGCAAGCACTCCGAGTGCAGGTAATGGGGAGCCTGACCAGAGGAGAGGCACTGCTGGACCTGTTGCACGCTAATGCAGAACTTATCGGCACGGTCAAGGTTGGAGGTAGCCTGGGCTGCAGCGCTCGTGCCCTGGTGAAATTCTCAATCTTGTGGGGTAGACGATGGGTGAAAAGCAGAGTCAGGGCTCCAAACCTCAGAACTTTACAACTCAAAACCTTAAAACTCCAGTTTTAAACTGAAAGAGGGTATATTTAGATTAGATATTAGGAAGACATTCTTTACTGAGAGGGTGGTGAAACACAGGCCCAGGTTGCCCAGAGAGGTGGTAGATGCCCCATCCCTGGAACCATTCAAGGCCAGGTTGGACGGGGCTCTGAGCAACCTGATCTAGTTGACGATGTCCCTGCTCACTGCAGGGGGGTTGGACTAGGTGACCTTTAAAGGTCCCTTCCAACCTAAAGCATTCTGTGATTCTATGATAAAGTCAAAACAAGACAAACATTCTTACCTCAGAAGAGCCTGATCACTGGTGACAGCTTGAATAAGACCAAGAGGCAACTTCCTCAGGGCTCACTGCATTTTTTTAGGCTCTGTTTAACCACTCTAATGATGCAAATTCAGCAAATGTCTTCCATACTCCACAGGCCATCAGAAGGAAAAGAAAAAGTTCCAGCACTTAAAAGGATGTTCTCCTTTCATCACAATGATCCCTGTATTGATCTATCATTCAGATCATTCAGTCAATCATTCAGGGAATTAACATATTATTACTATGGAAATAGGTATATTTATTGAAAAAAAAAAAAAGCTTTAAGTTCAGCCTGTTGGACACTTTTTTCCCCCATATTTTATTCTCTGACTGGCAACATGATAGCACTAAAATTGGGTAATTTGCAAGAATACAGAAGTGTGGAAAAGGTCCCACATTCCTGGAGACAAAGCATTTCACCTGCCTGAAAAGCTCCAAGACTTACCATATTTCTTTTAAAAAAAGACAACAAAACAAAACAAAAACCAACCAACCAAAAAAAACCCTTAAGTCTGTTTTACCATTTGGGTCTAGTTCCAGACTTGAGGGGAACCTCAGCATATTTTTAATAGCACACAGAATCACAGGTTGGAAGGGACCTCAGGGATCATCTAGTCCAACCTTTCTGGGAAGAGCGCAGTCTAGATACAATGGCCCAGCACCCTGCCCAGCCAACTCTTGAAAGTGTCCAACGTGGCCAAGTCAACCCCTTCCCTGGGGAGATTATTCCAATGGGTGACTGTCCTCACTGTGAAAAATTTCCCCCTCGTGTCCAATCAGAACCTCCCCAAGAGCAACTTTTGTCCATGCCCCCTTGTCCTTTCCATGTGACTCCTTGTAAAAAGGGAGTCTCCATCTTCTTTGTAGCTGCCCCTTAAGTACTGGTACGTGGTGATGAGATCCCCTCTGAGCCTCCTTTTCTCAAGGCTGAACAAACCCAGCTCTCCCAGCCTATCCTCATATGGCAGCTTCCCAATCCTTTGATCATCTTGGTGGCCCTTCTCTGGACCCCTTCCAGCCTGTCCACATCCTTTTTGTATAGCGGGGACCAGAACTGCACACAGTACTCCAGGTGTGGCCTGACAAGCGCTGAGTAGAGCAGGATGATGACTTCTTTATCTCCGCTGCTGATGCGCTTTTTGATGCAACCCAGCATCCTGTTGGCCTTCTTGGCCGCAGCAGCACACTGTTCGCTCATGTTGAGCTTTCTGTCCACCAGGACCCCCAGGTCCCTTTCCACAGAGCTGCTCTCCAGCCAGGTGCATCCCATTCTGTGCTGCACTCCAGGATTATGTTTTCCTAGGTGCAAGACCTTATATTTGTCCTTGCTCAACTTCATAAGGTTCTTGCTGGCCCACTCTTCCACCCTATCCAGATCTTCCTGCAGAGCAGCTCTCCCTTCCAAAGTGTCTACTTCTCCACTCAACTTGGTGTCATCCACAAACTTCATCAGGATACACTTGATCCTGTTATGCAGATCACTTATGAAGATGTGGAATAACATTGGGCCCAATATCAACCCCTGGGGGACCCCACTTGTAACAGGTTTCCAGTTTGAAAAGGAGCTATTTATCACCACCCTTTGGATGCGGCCTGTCAGCCAATTCCCCATCCACTGCACAGACCACTTGTCTAGGCCATAACGCATCAATTTCTCCAGAAGGAGGCTGTGGGGGACTGTATCAAAGCCTTGAAGAAGTCGAGGTAGACAATGTCCACTGCCTGCCCCATGTCAACCAGGCAAGTCACTTTGTTGTAGAAGGCCACCAGGTTTGTCAAGCACGATCTGCCTTTAGTGAAGCCATGTTGGCTTTTCCCAATCACGGCCTTCATTTGGCTTGTGATGGCCCCCAGGAGGATTCGTTCCATAACTTTCCCAGGGACTGAAGTAAGGCTGATGGGCCTATAGTTACCCGGATCCTCCCGCGAGCCCTTCTTGTAGATGGGGTAACATTTGCCTTCCTCCAGTCCTCTGGGACACCCCCCGTCCTCCATGACTTCTCAAAGATTATGGAGAGCAGCCTTGCGATGATGTCAGCCAGCTCTCTCATCAACCTCGGATGGAGGGCATCAGGGCTTATTGATTTGTAGGGGTCAAGCTCCCATAATAATTCACGTAGTAACTCTTCCTCACTGACGGTAGGTCTAGGTTGGGATCAACCAGGAATTTTGTTCCCAAAGCCTGGGGCCCAACAGTGCTGGTAAAGACAGAGGTGAAGAAAGTGTTGAGAACCTCTGCCTTTTCAGCATTGTTGGTGACTGACTCTCCTTTACTGTTTAACAGTGGGCCTATGATTTCCTTCAGTTTCTGCTTGTGGTTGACATACCTGAAGAACCCTTTCTTATTTTTGACGTCTACAGCCAGTTTCCATTCAAAGTTTGGGTTGGCTTGTTAGTTTCTATCTATCCATCCATCCACCCACCAGGGCAACCAGCACTCAGTTTGCTCACCTCTGCAAACATCCCAGAACTGCAGCATAATTTCTTCAAGTAGAAACAGCCACGTCTGTCCAGGTCCCAGCTCAGCAGCAGAAGCTGGTGTACAGCAGAGCAGTGAAGAACCACCATAAACCAGCCCCACCCTCCTTCTCTCCTCACAGCCCTCGTAGCTTCTCAGCACTGAATTCATTTATGCTGAAACTGGAAAAGCTCCCCCAATATCTGAACTGGCACGCAGCATGGCAGCTCTGCTCAGGCCTGGCAGGGACACGGCCATGTTCCACACCAGGAATGCAGCATCTGAGAGTCTGTGGGATACAGACCCATGAGAAACCCAGTATCTCTCTCAAGAGAGGAAGGTATCCTTGTTCAGTCATTCTGTCGCACAGCTCGCCTCTCCTTAGGCAAACATGAACACAGCTACATTAATCCAGAGAGTCAACAGCTATTGGCTTTTGCCCATTTTAAAACACTAGTAGTAACTTTTAGTAAAATGATGTTCGACAAGACAAAAAGTATCTGTTAAAGTCACATTGCTTTCCTAGCTGCACCGTGCTAGTAACAGCATATAAGGATCACAACAGTGACACAAATCTGCAGCATTGCCCTTTTACAAAGTAAATCCCGAGCAAATTTCCATTTAGAAGTTAATTTTATTATTTATACCCACTCTTTCCCATTTTCTTTTTAAGAGGTTTGTTTCAAGATTGCACATAAATTCAGCACTTCTAAAGCAAACCAAACAGACAAAAAAAAAAATCACCTGAACATTTATTTGAAAACCTGTATTAAACAAAAAGATTACACAGGACAAGAGAAATCAGAAAAAGAACAACACAACAGACATTGAGGCCAGAAGGTGATCAAGCCCAAGAAACACTGAAACACATCTGTTTCACAGCAAAACTTCCCTCAGATGAAAGTACCAATGAATTCCAGACTGTATTCATATTTTTCCCTTTTCTTTTTACTATTACACTTATTTAGAAGGGCACTGCTATATTACAGTTTCTTAAAAACAATAAAAAGGTAGCTAGTAAAAATTTAGACCATCAGCAGCATCTGGTATAATACAAGATCAAAACAAGACAATAGATTTGTGTAACTCACAGAAAACTCTATGTTCCTCCTATAAAAAAATATTGTCCTTGGCTTTGAAAAAACACCAAGATCAAAGATTTGACTAATATTCGAAGTTTGCAAATGGCATACTAATCAAAGTCCCTAATCCAGGAGACTTATTGGCTCAAAATAGACTGTTGATGCGATCCCAATTTAATTTCCTCGTTCCTGAAATGCCCAGAACATACATGTATTATATTTAAACATGTCCATTTAGAGTGTTTGCAATTCTAGCTCACATCAAAATTCGATATTGGCGGTTGCCAGAACGAATGATGCCATCCTGCTCTTCGCTGAGGTCATCGCCAGGCTATTTCCTCTCTGTTTTTTCCTCAGTACAGCTTAAACGCATGCAGGAATCAGGGGGGGTTTAAACTCACATCTTCAGTGAAATTCAAACAAGTCATCACACTTGCAAAGCAAAGGAAGTGCCAGAACCATCACGCCCCCCCCTCGCTCTTTGAGGGATCCTATACAAGATATGAAAACCACAGCATAAGGTGCCATGCGCTTTGAAAACGAGCAAGCAGCAAACCTGAGGGCAGCAGGCAAAAAGCAGGTCCCAGCTGAGGTTCCTGTCCGCTGCCTCACCCCCTGCAAGGCGGCTGCAAGCAGGTTCAGGTGGGCAGGACATAATTCCACAGCAAGTCAAATGGGGAAGGAAGATGGTTTGTTTCTAGCTGATTTCACAAGCCCTGATTAGCAGATCATATACAAATACAAACAGTTACTATTCACAGAGCAACCTCTTGTACCTAAATATTTAATAGATTTAACGTCATTAATAAATATATAAAACAACATGTTAATCTCACAGACAAAACACGTTTCAAAGGTCAGCGTTGACTGAAATATCTAGGCAGTTTGGGCATTGTTTAAAGCACTGAAGAATTATACACAGATAATAACGTGAGTGCTAAGAACAGGCTCACAAAAGACAAACTTAACCTTGGTTTAACATTTCTGAAGATCTGAACTGGCCCTAGAAGCTATTCTGAATGGCCTTCAGTTGAAGGCCCTTGCAGCCATTGCATATTTAAGAATAGAAGAAACTCCTTTACACTGTACATCTTGGCACTTTATCTAGATCAGCTGCAAAGGAGGCGTTCCCAGGGACCAGCACACCCAGGTAAGCGGATCTGTCCCAGAAGATGCTATTTTACATTTCATAAAATCTCACACTGAAAGAGGAGATCATCTAGTCAGTGCCTAAAAGCCTTGGTCTGGGAGACGGAGACCTAGGTCCTCACTCCTAGCCCTGACACAGACTTCTTCCATCATATTAAACCAGGCCCTCAGTTCACCTGCCTCTGGAAAGGCAAGGCAGTAATCCCCTGTCTTGCCGTACTGTTCTGAGGCTTAATTTCATAAGGTGTTTTTGAAAAGTCTCAGGCAAGGCACTATAAAAGTGCAGCTGTTATAATGTCAGAAACATGGACAGAGCTGTGCGTCCCACAAGCCTTTCCCAAGATACCGACGTGCAAACCTAGAAGAGATGAGGACTCGCACTTGGTCACCCTTCAGCAGTCCCATCACAGCAGCTTTGTTTTCTCCCACAGCTTTGAACAAGCTTCACATTTCCAGGTCTCAACAGAACTACTGCGCTGCCCCATTTCGCAGGCTGTCGCCAGGCTCCATTTGTTCTAATGGGCCAAATTCGGGATGTGTGACTGGGGACTTCCTTTGGCCTCGGAGAGTGTGCGCATTCAACATCTCCAGCAGCAAGTCATACACTGGGACCACATTTTTGCACTTCATGCTCAGGAGATGCTCCATTCCCTTGTTACTGTGAAGGAGAACAGAAAATAAGTCAGCAATCTGGGTCTGACAATGCAGAGAAGGAAAACACGCTCATGGCTTCAAGTGAGTCCTTTTTTTATTAGGAATTAAGAGGATTTAGCTGCTGTCATCCCTGAGATCCTTACCGCTATTAACAGTAACAACACCCCAATACTTTAAAGCTGAATGTTTTACCATTTAGAGAACCAGGATTTGTTTTACACCGTACAAACTGATTTCAGAAAATAATGCAGATGTACTGACCCTACTGAAATCAAAGAGAAAACCTCCTTGAAGGCTGTAAACGTGGGAGGCCCATACACTGCAGCTTTATACAAAAGGAGAATTTACAATGCATAGCTCTAGTGGAGCTACCTACCTCTCCTACCTGGTTGAGGTGGAAGACCAAACTACCCCGGCTAACCTCAAGCAGTCTGTTTCCGCTCTGCATGTTTAGTGTCAGATCTTGCAGATGGCTACAGGCTTTAAAAGTAATTTTTTTGTTATGCAGTAAGATACAATGACACCCTCTTAGACTGAACACTCAGAGGCTGTATCAGGATTGGGACTAACAGGAGACTGCTATTGCCATTGCAGTCACACAGACCAGATGCACTCAAGGTTCTGGGGTTGAAATCTAAGTGCGCTTGCTCAACACCAAATTTACCACAGCGGAAATAGCAGCCGACAGCCAGCGCATAGCTGACCTGGTGGATTGGATGGACTGGGAGGAGTGCAATGCTTCCAGTAAAATGAGGTTCTGCTAAAATTCAGGAGTTATAAATACATTAATGGCAAAGAAGAAATTGCATTCCCCCTCCTACACCCAGCTCTTGAGAGTGCTGCATCATTTGGTAATCAAGGCTGAGAGCATCAATTATTTCCAGAACAAAGTATAATTGACAGACCAATGCTAAGCAATGTAAAGGGGACAGGTCACAACAAGGAGCCTCCAGACTTTGGCTGAGGCAGGCACAGTATAAGAACTCTTGTTTTAATAAGAAAATATGACGACTTTAAAGATTCACAGTGTTTATTCGTGCCATGCCAGAACAAGAGCTCCTGCGATGCTGTGATGTGGTGTCACACCACCGTGGGCAGCCCAGGCAGTGCGTCAGAGCTGTGAGCTGGGTTCAGCTCTGGCTGGTGCTGAGGCTTTCAGACTCACCCCCAGCTCTCAAAACAGTCTGTTAAAAGCTGCCCTTGGGCACAGCCAGGTCCCTGCTGCTGCCACCCACTCTCCCCGGCGGCTTGTTGCAACGGTGGCCACCAGCCTTAGTGTCCCTACACACAGTCAGATAAGCCCATCTCCCCTTCGCATGCTCCAGCCTGCTCCCAGGACCATCTTCCCTGGACACACAATTCAAAGCCAAGACATAAAGCAGTTTGTGAATAGCTGGTCTCTGGGTAATAATTTTAAATGACAAATAGCCTGAAAATTAAAGCATCTGTTTGTAGGCCCCTGCGTTTGAGTCTGCTGTACTGCAAGCAAAGATGAGCAGCTCAAGGAGGTCCAGGAACTGGCAGGGAGCAGAGCACCTGTTTCCCATGGGGAAAGCAGGAGCGTGGCATCACTGTGCACGAGTCCCTTGGCAAAAATGCTGTGGTTCTGAATAAAAGACAACCAGTTTGGCCTGGAAACACATGGCACCCAAAGTACACTTTGCTCCACCAAAGCCCACAGTGCAGATCAGTTTTGAAAGAGGCTTTTATTTTGGCCACAAGAGTTTTCACAGCTGGGTGGGATTTTTGGGGGTTTGGGGTTTTTGAGGATTTTTTTAAAGGCTGAATTTGTGTTATTATTGTTAAACATTTCAGGCAGATACATAATGAACAATTGAATGTAATACAGTTAAGACAGCATCTTAATATCAACACAACGTTTTTGAATGCCAGCAAGCACTTGAGTATATTGCCTGTTTAGTTGTGCTAGGAAGGAAAGCCTTACAACACACGGAGATGAAGAGCAGTACCAGGATTACCTCAGGAGTGCTCTGGAGTTCAAGCCTTGCTTTGCTGTGGTAATAAACAAACACTAACACATTACACACATTCTGCAGAATTTACCTTGCGTGTCTGACGTGAGAAAGGAGCATCAACAAATTGGCCAGACGAGTTGTCTGCTGCTGCGAGGGGATTCCGCTCTTTGCGATAACCCACACCAAAGCGTCTGTGACTACGTTAAGCAGGTGATGCAGTTTCCTGTTGCTTTCAGGTTCTTCTGCTGACAAGGGAAACATGCCTAAGCAGAGAAGAGAAAGAAATACTCCTTGCTCATGAGGAAGAAAAGAAAGCTACAACTGTGGCCTTTTTTCTAATGTAATGTTTCAGCGAGGCTGGAAAAGATACATTTCCTGATACTCCCCCTCAAGACTGTACAAACGATGCTCCATGTGCCACTCCAAGCTCCCACTTACAGTCCTTTGCCAAAATTTGACAGCCACATCATTTGCAAACTGAGTAACTTTCCCAAATCCTCCCAAGATTACAATCCTCCAAGACTACATGTTGAACACAGACCCTTCAGTCCAGAGAATGGTCATGCTCTCCATTCTGCAGGATTTTTTCCTTTGAATCATTCTGTACTTTGCAGTTTAGTAACCATTATGAATTACAGCATTAGGCTCGCTCTAATACCTTCTTGCTGAAAAAAAACTTTCTTCTCTGAGTATCTAGGATAACATGGTGAGAGACACTGCTCATAGCCCCAGCCTGCCATGGTCTCCCTACAGCACACTAAGGGTGCCATAATACAGCCTGCAGTGAGAAACCTTAAAAGTCAGCAAAAGCAAAAAAAAAAAAAAAAAAAGGGAATTGGGGTTATGGAGAGGGAAGAGAAGAAGTGACCACCAGGAAGGTCTGGGAACACACAGTAACATTATTGACATGACAGAAGAGATGTGGGGATAAAGAGTCTTCCCAAGGATATTTATGGAAAGACAGAGCTCCAGAACACCTTGAAAATTAGGAGTAAAATATTGACTAAAAAAAGGAAAGCCAGGAGAGGTGAAAGGAGAGATTTTCTGAGAGGTGAGGCTTTGAAGAAAATATGGCTGATGAACATGGTTTTTTGTTGGGTTTTTTGGTTGGTTGCTTCTTGTTGTTTTGGGTTTTTTTTTTAAGGAAAAAAAATAGCTTTTTTTTTGTCTGTTGAAATAAACAAGTGGGATAACAGCTGGACTATTCCCCTTTGGAACCAGGCTGAGAATTATGCAGCAGCTCCTGGCTGAGAACAGCAGATGTAAATAGGTAGATGTTATTTTGTTGTTGTTGGTTTTGGGTTTGGTTTTTGGTTTTGTTTTGGGGTTTTGGGTTTTTTATCTTTTTTTTTTTTTTTTTTTTTTTTACAACATTAATTACTTGTTCTGGGGAATAATATTATTTTACTGCAGACTACCCTACACACTGCTATTTGCTGTGTCTAAAGGGCTGCAAAGCAAAGCTTCTATCCTGAGATTCATCTTGCAGAACTGTTGAGTAGGTTCAATCGTTTCTACCAATTAATGACCATTAAATAGAAACATTTAAGCCCAATTAATCCTCACACAGTTGAGTAACTAGTTTTACTAGAATTAAGGACAGGTTTGTAGAGCTGTACAGCAACTTTACACATGACCAGGATCCACAGCGATACAAGCAAAAGTTCTCATTGAAAAGGACATACCCACAGCCTGGGCCATGAGCCCCAGCTTCTGAAAAGCTTTCAGACTTTGGGTTCTTCATGCAGTTCTTACAACAGGACATAGACCCTAAATCCAACAAATTACAGTTTATAAGTTTCTTGAGCAAAAATCCTTACAAACTGATGAAGTCCTTTCCTATTCTTCTCTTTCAATGGCTTTATCTTATGCGATATTTGTCACATTTTTAGAGGCTGATTTCCCAGCCACCCTTGAAATAAAAAGTACAGTTTGGTGAGCATCAGAGTCAACCGCATACTCACTGGAATTGAGGAGGATCATTGCCTTGACACACAGATACTCCTTGTGCTGCAGCTTCAGCTCTCGGAACCTCGAGGTCATGGCCAGGAGCATATCAAAGATCTCCAAAATTCCCTCTACGCACTTCCCCTCGTCCCTATGGAAACACATTTAAAATGTTACCAAAAAAATAGAAGTAAGGAACTCTGACTCAGCCAGATAAAAGTCAAAGCACAAAGGAGGCTGCAAAAGGCTTATCCATCACATCTTTGGGAGAATTCAAAGGTTCTATCATGAAGTCTAAATTGAAATTATGCTGGTATAAAAGGTCAGCACCTTTAAGTAACTGATTTTCTCTTTAAAGCGCATGCAGGATTGCCCACAGGTAAGTATGGCCATATTTCTGTAATATGTTTTATCCTCACAGCCAGTATAATTCTGGATAATCAGTTCAAAACTCTGTAGTGCAGGCTACAGTACCACCTCGAATCATTTCCCAGATTTGATTCACCCTTGTGAATACCACAACCAGTGACGTCACTCTCTGCACCTGATGGAGGCCTCAGGACTTGGTGAATAAGAAAAACCCCCTAAAATGAGTTTCTTGAAAAAATAAGAGATTTTTAAAGAATAAAACAACCTCTACCCCCGTCCCCCAGCACCTTTTTCTCTGAAGGTGTTTAAACGTAAATAGATTTTTCGGGTTTTTTTGGTTGTTTTGTGGTTTGGTTATTTTTGTATTTGCAAGTGTTTATTGAATGCAACTTTCTCCATTTTGGATATTAGAAACGGTCCCATTTTCTGTGCTGAAAAAAACCCACAAACAACCCTAAGCCATTCCAAAGTGTTTAAAATTAAGCAGCAGCAAATTTCAAACCACTGAAGTTACTGTTCCTGTTTTTTAGTTAGTTTTTTTTACATGTACTGGACTAAAAACGTACTTAAGCTCTACAAAGCAGTATTCAGAGGGTTGCTTCTTAAACTACCTGGAATATGAGATTTTTTTCTCAGTAGTGTTTTTAAGACAAGAGAGACTTAAGCACAGCAGTGCAGGAGAATGCAAGAGCTTTACTCCTCTACTGGAGCCCAAGAGGAAGGTGCTGAGCCTTCAGGCTGCAAGGCAGGCCCAGGCAGATAACGCTAACCAAGAGCAGCAAGTACTGCCCGCAGAAAAGTAGCTGCATGAATATTGCCTAGTTTCTCATGTTCCTCGTAGCAAAGGAGAATTCTAAGCTTTGGAGAAGGACAGGCAGCTGCTGGTTTCAAAGCAAAGACACAAGCATCAGAGAAGTACTTGTCTACAAAGATTATGTAGAAAATGTATCTGAAGTTCAGCAAGATAAAAAACAATCAA
Organism: Phalacrocorax aristotelis; assembly: GCF_949628215.1. Lineage (NCBI taxonomy): Eukaryota > Metazoa > Chordata > Aves > Suliformes > Phalacrocoracidae > Phalacrocorax > Phalacrocorax aristotelis. The sequence goes on along the minus strand of NC_134284.1, from coordinate 30,165,280 downwards.
GTTACAGACCAGTTTCATATATACATGTCTTAAATAAAATTAAAGCATGCCCAGATACTTGCTAGCTCCCACTCTGCTGTGTAGTGTGGTGATGAAGGAATGCATCAAATAAGCTCACTCTCTTCAGCAGATATTAGCTCCCAGGGAACTAAATGTATCATACATTTTCAGCAGTTTCTTATCATTGCATCGAACAACACTGCATGTCCTTGCATAGGATTTTATATGAGCAAATAATAATTTATTTCATATAGTTTATAAATTAAATTTATTTCTCTTACTAACCTATTTTGCTTTCTGTATCTAAGATGATGATTATTATTGAGCTCAAGACACAGAACTGGTACAGAACTGAATAGCCCCAGGTTGAAAAGGCTAAGAGACATTTTAAGCCTATCCAAGAGAGTAGATTGTTTCCCTGACGACTTACCAACATGAAGCCCAGGTCAAATCCTCTAAGGTCCTGTAGAAAAACATCCTTACTAATCTATATTCTTCCCTTCTGGTACATGATGTTATGGAGACATAATTTTTAAACTTGCAAACACCCTGCTTTAGCTTGGAAAAATATTCTCAGTATTGAACATCAAGCTAGGGGTTTTAAATCTCTTTTGGCTAGTACTGCAATGTTCATTATTATAGCTATCTACGAAGTCTGCAGTAGTGGCAGGAAGAGAAACAGGTACAAGAGCTACTTAAAATCATTAAAATATGGCCTGGCACTATGTCTACTTTTTTGGTTTTTTGAGGGATGTGGGGAGAAATTGGCAATATAGTGCATTGTGTTGATGTGTCTACAGTTTAAAAAAATCTAGAGACCTGGACCAAAAGGAAGAAAACCAACAAAAGATGTGAAGAATATAGAGAGACTTCACACGGTCATGTCTACAGGAATTTGCAAGTTCAGCAATACTGTTTATGCTTAGTGGTCCTTAAGCCCCTGTAAGGATGTGGAACATCAAGACATTACTATTACGAATACAAGTGTATTATATTGTCAGATGAAATACTAATAGTATCTCCTATACCTAATCCTCTTTCTCTTACCATTCACTCCACTTCCAAACATGCTAATATGAAGTCTTCTGAAGAAATTTATTTCTCTTACCTGTCTAATACAAGGTCTGGTGCAAAAATCAGTTTCCCAGGATGGTCAATTGATCGCCACATCAAACCAACCATTAAAACTTCCATCCAGCAGCTCTCCAAGAGTCTTACTTGGTCATAGAGGCTGAGATCAATGAAACCTAATATGATGAGAATAGCATAAAATAAATCAATCTGTTTATTTCTTTGTTTTGGTAAAGACGACCGAGTATATGAAAAACAAAAAGAAACAAAGAATTATGGGCTGGGAAGAAAGCCAGAAAAGGGAGAGCTGACATCAGAAGCACCATGCTGCTGTCTCAAATAGGAACATAAATATTTATTATTATTGTCAAATCTTCCACAAAACATTTGAAATAAAGCAGAGTGAAGTTCAAGTGCAATGACTCCCATACAGCTGGTGAAACTCCAGTGGCCACAGGGGACCTGCCTTATGCTTGGCCACCTCTTTAGATGACAGTCCCACAGCCTCTTGAGAGGCTCCAGGGATTCACTCAGGAACCTCACATTTGTCAGATTACTGCATTGCACTACAGAGGACTCCTAAGAAAATAGCCTGTTCTTTCCCCAGAACGCATATGATTGCCACTTGCAGTTTTGGGGCTCTTTTTTAATCTCATTAATACAGGCATGTTTCTGGGTTTGTTGGGTAACTATGAAAGAGCCCATATACTGATGCCTCTGTATTACCATCCCCTCTGTAAATGACACTTATTGAACCCAGCCCATCCTTTTCTTGCCACCCCCTTCCCCAAAATTGTGATAAACCAGAGAAAAGAAAAAAGACAAGGGTCATTGCTGAAGGTTTTGGTGTCTCCATTGCCTCCATTGACAGCATCCTAGAAGAACAGAATTAATGCGATTGTGCATAAGCCTGTTCCAGCATTTGGCTGTCTCCAGAAGTTATAGCCAGGCATCGGACAGGACTGCAACACCACCAGAAGGGAGAGACAGTCGTTGCCCTCCCTTTCCCTTCACCTGCAAAAAAAGACTGGGGAAAAAAAAAGACACACAGAAGCCAAATAAAGAGATAAAATTAACACACATGCAAAAAAAAAACCCTCCCACAACACAAAGTACAGAAGTGTGAATTATCAGAATGCAAATGGGAAGGCAGACTGCTCAGTCAGGGAATAAGCCACAGACACAACGACACCAGTTCAGTGGTCAAAGCGTAGCTGCATTCAAAGCCAAGATCAGGCCACAGTTCTCACAGCAGAGCTGCGTTAGATCGGTCTCTTAGCAAAGGTGCTTCATTTTCAGATGAGCTGGCAACTACGACTCTGCATAGTGAAAAATCATTACACAGCCTGAAAAATCATTACACAGCCTGAAAAATCATTACACAGCCTGGCCATGGGAGACAGGTTTTCCGTAGTTCTTGCCAGTTGTCTGAGGTCTTAAAATACACACGGTATGTTTGTGCTGTCAAAGAATCTGCTGTCAGTAATTTATACAAACGCTCCGTGTATTTTAATCTTATTAAACTGCTAGGCTGGAAGACAGTCAGTGACAGCCTCAGGTTGACATAAACTGGGTAAAGTGCACTCTTTCTTATTATTGCTAAGAGTGCTGCCTTTCAAAGTGAATAGCTTTGCTCTTTATTTTATAAAAAGGCTAAACAGGAGCCTACAAGCGGTACCTTCCCTCCTGGATTTGGCTGTCACAGAATTTACTACAGAATCCACAGCCAACAACAGATAATCTGCCAGACGCACACTCATAATTTTAAAAGCACTTTTAGAAAAATAATCATGGAAGTGTGAATAGTATAAACTGACAGTGGCAATTTCCTGAGAAACAACGGCACAAAGACATTTCAGAAGTTTATTTAGATAAACATTTACACAGGTGTGTGCTGATTTCTCCAGCATAAATAACCAGTTATTGGGTTTTAAAACTATCTCAGTTGGGCGAGATGTCAGACCAAGTCCCTGTGTTCAATCTACAGGTACTTAAAGATCCAGATTTGTGTCGCATGTCATCTGCTAAACTCACATTATCAGCACCAGCAGTATGATTTATGACCACTGAGCACAGCTATCAGAGGGGCTATACCTCTCCTTTTCCTAACAATCTTATGCTTTCAAGACCGAGGACAGCACATCACCACCACAGCTTCCATTGCAGTGTCAGAAGTCCTATTTCCTTTGCTGCAGAGTCCATTAAACTAATTATTTTCCTGTAGTTGTAGTACATGTCCTCTAAATCGTGTGCTCTCTACCTAATAATTTGATTATAAATTACTAAGACAGACAAGAAAAAGCTTGTGCTGGATGTAGTAACTAGCAGAAGTCACACTGCTCTGGCCAGCAACATGCTAGGTTGCATAATGAATCCAAATTTCAATATTATGACAACATCCTATTGATTAGCAATACAGTTCAGCTATGAACCACGTTCAACTCTTATAGACTAGGTCAACAAAGTAAAAGGCAATTACAGCTGTTATGTTATGCCGTCTAACAGCTTAGAATTAAAATACTCAGAATTCTGAAGGAAAAAGTCCAGGTCTATTTTACTGAGCAACAACAAAAATACTATCCATTAAGCTGAAAGTACAGATGAAAATACAGTCACAGACTAAAACTCATAACAAAAGACGGTCATTAAATATTAAATATTAAAAAATATCTTTTCTATTTAGGCAAAAAGTTACTGTTAACATCAGCATCTGTAAGGAAAAATAAAAAGATTTTCTTTCGCTTTCAGTGAGTGTCAAAATAATATCCAATAATAATTTAGAGGTGAAAATGGGCTTCTTACCCAGCTACAAAAAAGCAAATATTCAGCTTTGCAGAAAGCTGAATGCACTGGGTCATTACTCAAGAACTCTGTATTTTTTCCTAAGACCTTACCTCCAGGAAGCAGAGCACGGATCTAGATGATTAACTTCAGGCAAAAATTTTTGAAAACTGAAATTCTATGTCCTAAGCTTTAGTCATCACAGTTATTTTAATGGAATAAATAAATAAAACCAAATTTGAGTAAATGCTCTAACCACCCTGTAACATGGCAATATTGTTTATAATTAGGTACATATTAAACATCACATCTATTTTTGGCATTGTTCTAAAATGGTGTTTACTTCTGTTCTGTGTAACAGGAGTGATCAGAAAAAACAAACATACACGATAAAGTGTCAACATTCCCAGGAACTGTATTGAAGGGATTTGACTGCTTCAATGGCTTTTCTTCATACAGTTCTCTTATTGCCAAGAAAAAGTTTTTATTTCTGACAGATGTTGAAAATAAACTAAAAGTGATCAATGTCAAAACTGGAGTTGCTTTGGAAGCTGATCTTCCAAAAAAATTAAGCTCAACTTGCTGAGGTTTTGGGTTTGTGGTTTGTTTTTTTTTTAAAAAAGCTGACATAGTTAAAAAAATGGAAATTAAGAACAATCAGAAAATGGAAAAGATTGTTTTGGGTGTTCTTCCCCATTCAAATGTTGCTTAAAATAAGGTCATTTTCTAAGACTTTCTCTGGTTTTCCTTCACAATTCACTTCCTACTGGATTAACATAAGTGTATGAAGTCCTCTGAAATGGTACCTTTTAATCAAGTTTTTCTGGTCAGACAAGAAATTATAACAATAGACACCACTTAACCCCTTATGGCTGGTTACTTTATGGTTATTTTCAGAGGTTCTTGTGTCAGGAAGAATAAGGACTAAGGATTCGGGCTCTCAGTGTAGAACATTCCGTGTTAATGGCAAAAACACCCTCACTTTGCAAACTGCTTACATGGTTTTAAGATGCTTGTGCTGTGCAACCATTTCCTCCCCAGCAGCTCAGCAGCTGACCTGGAATTTGCACACCCTAAGCCCATCACACCTGAACCCTCCAACACAGTGGCTGAGCCATGGAGACTGTGATCTGCAACAAGATGTGGTTCAGCAGCTGGAGCTGGTAGCACCTTCAGCCATTCCAGCTAGATCTGAAACAGGATACGCTTCCCTTACCCTAAATTCTTAGTTTAAGGATTATACAAAATATTCTTCACGGAGCTTGTTTCCTGGCCTGTGTACACACTCAGTTTATTTCTGTTGTGTCTTCCTAGGTGTGCCTTCAAGCAGTATCAAGTGCTGTTTACACTGCACAGGTGTGAAAGACCAGGGCACACACCAGCACATTCTGTTTGCCATCAGCATAAAATCCAAGAGAGGAGCCATAGTGTGCCGGCTCCTCAGTCCAGATGGACGTGGGGATAGCGCTACCAGGCGCACTCCAGAATATATTAGCCGTGAGCGGTAAGCGCAGCCATAGGGATCACTTCTAGAAGGGCACCGTATCTGAAGTTAAGGATTAAGCCCCACGCTGCTCTATGTCTATCAATTATTCAACATTTCTTTCAGCTTACTATTATCAGTTGGTCACCTTAACTCTCACTGAAGGGCCACAGTCTGCGGTTTAGTCTATGCCAGCCAGCAAGTTTCTCTGCACAACTTTGCCAGTATCTTCTCTGTGTGCTGGCTGCTTTTACGCTGGCTTTTATTATTCTCTGACTCTTTTAATCATGGGCCCTTCATGGAGAAGGACCTGCAAACGCTTGCCACTTGTAGTTTGTAAGAAGTGAAATGGTGCATTGCCACAATATTGTGGTCGCATTTGAGACATTCAAGGCAATAACACATGTAGTTGTACTTCAGTGCCTGTTCTTTGTGTTGCCAACGACCAAAAGCATCCTTAGTGATTTTTATTCTGAAGGAGAGTGCACGATAATTCCGAGATCGATACTATGTGCCACTTTGCAATCTGATGCTCTTGTGTCGCAGCCATGTGAGCTGAAGCAATTGTAGACACTCAGTGCTTGGACGCACTTCAGTTTTCATCAACTGTATTAGAAACCTTCTATCAGGATTCAAGGAAAGAATTTGGTCCTAAATTCTTTTTTTATAGCAATCTTGTTAATACCCCTTTTAATGAACTTTCTAAATCAGATTAATCAGGTATTTATAGTTGATGTAGTAGAAGTTACATGCAACATCAACTATGCTTTTTAGCAAAATGAACAAATATTAAACTAACAACAGATAGTAAAAATTACGGGCTAGGTCATTGTCTAAATCAAAATACATCCACGTGAATTACTGAGAGCAACAAATTGTCCATTACTGTATAGGATAAAAAGCTTAACATTTTCATATGGCACATTTACTGCGCTGTGCTATTATTTCAGGGCAAAGAATGATACATTGATGGTAAAAGCATTGACTAAAATAAACAAAAGCAAGATTGAAGTTCTTACCAGGAATTTTTTTGGCCCAACCAATCATGTGAACCAGCTCCTTGTCTGCCAGCTTTGTCAGGGACATCATCATGGAGGCCTCTGTGAATGGTTTGCTGGGACGACTCACCAACACATTGGGAGGCTCCGCTTCAAGTAGCGTTAAAACAAACTGTTCCGGGCTGACTGTACTGAGCAGGATCTCTTTTACGCGGGTTGCCGTCTCATTGTATTTCTTAGCTTTGCCAATGCAATGCACCTGGTCTTCTGAATTACGATGGCGACGCAGGATCCGATATCCACAACGTTCTCTTCTCGAGCCTGACATGAGAGATACATGACTGCATTGAAGTATTTTTCTCTGTGTTGTATTATGCAAATCCAAATATTTGGGGAGAAGGGGAAAGCCCTTTAATACTGGATATTCTAATATTGAACACCAAGTTTCAGAATTTTTAAAGCATTCATTATTGACTTAATTTTGTTTCCACTGACTTTAGCTGAGGCTTTTGTTTATTCTAGTAAACAAAAAATAACTTTAAAAAAATGTTTATTTTTGAACTTGAGTTAACTCGCTTTAAAAGTCCATGGGAAAATTCCCATTGACATCAAAAAAGAGATAAATCAGGTCTTTAAATGCAAATAAAGATAGCTGTTTGTAAATTCTGTTTTCAAATTGTTTTAGATGTAACCTGGGGAAAGACAAGACTTCTGAAAGTCTGGGCCGTGGTACAGAGTACATACCTCAGCCAGAAGCACCGCTGGGCCTCACTGCTAGCTGGGTGTTCAGCTAGGGATTTACTGAGATACCACCCATTTTCTCCCTATGTCCCATTAAGCCAGCAGGATTTTCCCCAAAGTGAATTTGGATATCTACAACTAGAAGGAGCAAGCCTCCTGTTTGGAGTTCTGCCTGAAGAACAACACTATTTCTGTTGCAAAGAACAGTCCTTTAAATTCAAGGAAATAATTTATTGTTCATTCTGTCAACACCAAATATTCTCCAATTCTCTGTCAGTGTTATTGGTGGGACCACATTATCTGGTCTTGCACAGCTGCCATGGAAAGAATCTAAACACGTCTCCAAAAACATGGTATGAGGATTTGCTGAAACATTCAGCCATGGCTTCTACTTTCCTCACCCCTACAGCATTTTCTACTACCAGGACTATGTTTACTGATTTACAAATAATACTTGGCAGTAATTAATGTGTAAGATTGTACCTATTAAATCAGAATATTTTAAAATATTAAGTTACTGAAGAGATCCTTAAACTGGAATCCCCCAGCACCTAACATTTCTAATATCACAGCAAAATTGTCCTCTAAATCTTTTAGAAGTTAATTTTTTGTGCTGGTCATCAAATACTTTTACTGAGAAATTATACTCAAAAGTTGAATTTTCATAGATATGAAAATGCCTGTGCTAACATAAATCTATACCAGACCAACATTTATTATTGCATACATGGAGACCATGGAGTCTTAAAACATAGTAAGTTGTCTCATTTGGTTTCAGTCCCACAACAAATTTGACAAAAGCATCCTTTCTGCTACTATCTTGACATTATTACATTTATGAAGTCTTTTTGGTGTGTTCCCTAAAGACTTCTTGCCCTGGTCACAGACTCTAGTTCTTCTTCATTAGGGTACATGATTAAAAGCTTCATAGTGTGAAGACAAAGAAGCAAAGGAACAATGAAGATGGAAGGATCCCAAGAACCTAATCAGTGACAACAAGCACATTGACTAGGCTCAGGGCTCTCAAGGCTGCCAAAGAAGAATGATCAGCCTGTGGTCTGGGCATGACATCCAGCTGATAAGTAAACAGGAAAGGCTTTTTAGTTCACCTGGAGGGACCAGGCATTCCAAGCCATCAACTCGAAAGACCAGAGGATCTGGGTGTCAGCTGCTGGTAGGGCCATAGATTTGAACCAGCTGCCAGAGACCTATTTGTGTGTGTGTGTTTGTTTGCAAGAGAGGTTGTACACAAGGTACCTCGAAGAACAGAGGATCCAGGGGTCACCTACTGGATAACATTGACTTTCTAAAGCCAGGTACTGGAGAGATCCATAGCACATGTGTGTTTCTGTGACCATTTGTGTGGGAGAAGGTCTGAGTACCAACAACTGGAGTAAGGCAGCAGACCCAGAGGCCACCAGCTGGGGAGATACAGGGATCCACAGGCCAACTATTTGACAGACTGTCTAAACCCAGATACTGGAAGGATCCACATTGTATAAATGCATATAGTTTCCACTGCTTGTGTTCGCATGAATGTTATATTTTCTGTTTGTGATGATCTGTGTGGCTGACTGTGGGTAGAAGTATTGTGTGTGTAGGTGCCTAATAACAATACTTGCTCAGACTTGCTACTGGACCTCGGGACACAGCAACATGAAAGTTTTGCTTCTGTCAAGCTACTGGATTCAGCAATTCCTACCATTCTCCATACATACTCATGAGTTTCCTAAATTCCAACCAGACAATGCAATTCTGGCCCTGGGTTTCAGTTAGCAAAGAGGTCCAAACATAAGCTGAATTAAAAATAAAGGAGTAGGGGCACAAAGAATTAATTTCAGATGCTGTTGACAAGGTTTTGTCTTGCTAAATGAGATGTTGGGTGAATGCAGACTCTCAACGGTGGAGGTTCCTTAGATGAGGTGGCTTTTCAGGTCATAGTCAGCAGCTATCAAGCACCATTTCAGTCAACCCATGAGAAGGGTGAGATGCAAAGGCCAATCGACAACAACATGAAGGCACTGAAAAGACTGGATAAGCGCTAACAAAGTCTGACAGGACTTCAAGGATGTGGAACATTCACCCACACATTGCTATCATCCTCACTTGCTGCCTGTTCAGTAAACAACCTTAGATGTTAAAAAGAACAGGATGACCATTAAAGAAGTTCTCAATATTGGAGAACCCCCTCTATCTGGAAACCCAAGAGAGTGAAGAATACAAATAGGCAAAAGCTGGTTCAATGAGCAGTTCTCAGTCATGGAGGAATCCAAGTGGAACAAGGCATTTAGAAATGGAAGCATTATCAGCTGGTGGTCCAGCCTAAGGTCAGCACCGTTTTGAGCAAGGATGGTTTTGCACCCTTAAAAGGAATATGGGTAGGATGAAACAGGTTGAGTAGTGACAGAACATTTGCACAAATAATGGGCTGAAGGAAAACAATCAATGATTTGCAAAACCAAATGCCTAGCTGAATAACATCTAGCTAGAAGTTGCCAGAGCAGCTGAACAGAGTTAGGAAAAGATAACATACCAGCAGAGACAATCAGAGCTGGAGACACTATCTTATGGTAGATTCATGAAATCAGACTTGATGATACCCAAAAAAAAAGGTTACCTGCAGAACTACACAAGTCACAGAGCAATTTCCTCAACCAGCTGCCTGGGCAAATCCTTTTCTTCCTGAGAGAGTCAAAGGACAATGAGGCATAGGGTAATTTCTACAAAGACTTGGATGATGTAGTGAACTCTGTACTAAGCCTCATTTCGGACTAATGCACAAAGGTCAAGAGGAAAATCATAAAGTGCTTTGTCAGCTTCAGAGAAACATTAGAATGGCACAGTGGGCGGAAAACTGTTCTGAAGTCATCATGCACAGAAAGTATGTAAATATGAACTAAAGCAAGAAGCAACACCTCACATTGTTTCCACTATTTAGAAAGCCGAAGCACATTGAACACTGGACGTTGAAGGACAGAACAAGAAAAACAGCACAGAAGGACTAAAAGCCATGGGAGATATAGGGCAGAGGATAAATTTTCTTGGGCTATCAAAAAGATACCAACTGCTCCACGACATGCATAGTTTTTCTTCTCCAGTACCTGGTGGAGCTGTGAAGCCCCCAAAAAGACACATGCAAAGGTTGTTCAGTTAGGGACCATATCTAAAATGATAAATTCAGAAAAACTACTGGTGTAAGAGGGAGCTGGGGAGAGGAGGATATACCTGATGATACAGTGAGGAAGAAATTCCAGCAGTTTGGACACATCTGCCAGAAGCAGCATGCGGTCATGCAAGCACTTGCAACCAGCTCATTAACCCTAGTTCAGTTCCTGGCACTGAAGTGATTTTTAAATAACATTTTGTAGCCTATCCAAAATATAAACACACAGGTAAGTGACCAGGTACTTTAATGAAGATCAAGGAAATCAGTAAAATGAAAAAAAAAAAAAATTAAAAAAATAGTAGTCTAGCATCCTGTTCTAATTGACACAATCTTGTAAAATTTTCAGCTGCACTCCGTGCTCCATCTTAAAATAAGTATTACAACCTGACTGAATTATCAACGGAATTAAAGATCTCAATATTTGTTGAGGGTTCTTACTGGGAAACAGCAAGCCCCAAATCAAGTTTCATATATAACCAGTACTTATTAAAACAAACAAAAAAAATGCTCCATTTGAAACATGAACAGTTTCTATAATTACCTGTCCCGTGCAGAAAGCCTAACTAGGAGTGTTATGACATTTCTGCATAAAAGACTTGTTACTAAAACAAAATACAATTGGTGATGAAAAAAAGGGGGGAAAACCCACCACAGATTCTGAATTATTGTTTGTATTTTTTAATCACCATATACTGCCAAAGCAGGTGAAGGTTGATTCTCTGAGCAGTGTGCATAAAACACAGCTTGTCAGTAATTAAAAAGATACCATTTATTTCCACGTTAAATTTCCATGTTAATATTTCTGCTTGTATTAAAAAAAAGGAGAAAGAAGAGTGCATTTTAAGATTACACACCTAACAAAACAATATTTGAACTTGCTAGTCCATTGACACATCAGAAAGTAGCAGCCTTTCCCATTAAAACAACATTTCAACAACATAAAGGTTCTGTGCTTTTTATTCAAATCCAAAGTTTAGGCAGAACTGAGAAATTTTGTCTGTATGCCTATTAGCATCCAACAGGCATGTGTAAGTGCTTATACAACTATATATTATAAATAATTATAGGCCGGCTTAATGTTTGGTTTAACTAGACACAGAGATGCGGATCAATCTGTGTAAAGGCACAGCAGTAAAATACTTACAGCTTCCCAGATTAGGGACTATTTCTGACTTCACCACAAATACCCTAACTATACTTAATAGCTAACATTAATTCATATAAATGTAATTCAGGCAATTGGCGAAGTGCACAAGATGATCAAATCCCTCATTATTCTTACAGCATTCTCCTTATTTAGAGCTATTTTTTGCACAAGAAAACAGCTGTATTCAGCTGAGAATGCTGGACCAAGGGCAAGACCTCGAGCTACAGCACCATAGACCGCATGGGTAAATGATCACAAGAATATAAGAAATAAGACACACTGGAAAAAAATGTCATTAAAATGAGCCCTTGTCCACTCACCTGTGAACAAGCCACAACAGGTACTATTGGCAGTGAAACACAGTATTTTTAAAGCAACTCTTGCCTTACAAATTCTTTGTGAAATCACAAATGCCTCTGCTGTCTGATGCGGTGGGCAGTTACATAGCACGGTGCTCTTCATATTGATTTTGGTCCCTGGCAACTACTTGTGTAACTAACCAGTTCAGCAGCAACTGCAGATTCTACCGCTGAATATATTACAATCGGGTTTTGTAAGTGTTTGAGCTTAAAACTCATTCAAGTATACATTAGTAAATCATTATCACTCCAGTCACCTTTGAAAGCAAATGCAAATGATCTGGTGAGTACACCTCTATTCACAGAGCAGACCTACTGACAAAGAAGCTGCCATCTGCCATACACACATGAGAACAGGAGCTGAAATTACAGTAATTTCTGTAATAGCTAAAATACAATTAATACATCTGATGTCCAGAGAATGCCATGAAACATTTTTCCCCCACTTACTTTCTGTGTGAAAAGTAATTTAAAGTACTTCAAAGTGATATCCAGACACTGCACACAGCAGCCAAGCACGGGAGAAACAGAGCACCAAACCCTGAACCGTATCAGCCCACAGACAAGTCTGGTTTTCTTTCTGCGAACATGCGGAACGATGCCAGTATTCAAGGGCGGTATCTACCCATCGCTTTGTAGCACGGCCCCTCGGCCTCCTCCTTTGGGGCAGGCAGGGAGGAGCTTTATCTTCGGAACATTTCCAACACGTTGAGAACTGGCGCGTGGGGAAAAAGATACAGGAGCCGGGCAGGGCAATAAAAGGTAAGCCTAGTCCAACAGGGAAACCAAAAACTTCTTGTGGAAGGTGGTCTGTTTAAGCCTCAGGAAGCAAAAAGAAGTAGAAGCATAGCTGCTCCCAGAGTGGCTATAGTTAAGTGATGAAGCAACTCCCCTCTCCCTTACTGCCCTTGGCAAGCAGCCCGGTCCATTTCAGGCTCCCCTGGTAAACATCAGAAAGCTTCAAGAGAAGATCAATTTTATCCCAATCTGTTTTATTCAGGTTTGCTAGGCAGTGTTTACTGCAGTATTTCTGTTTTCCTTGTTCCTGGTGACAGTGCTTTGCAATTATTTTTCTACCATTGCTAGTAGTCCTAGCGCCAAAATTTAGCGGTAGCTTTCCTTTTTGGAAGAGTAGGCAACATGGACTTCCTACCGGGAAATTTGCAGATGCAGTGTTTAAGACCCTCATTATGCTTTTGGCTATGATGGTATATTTTGTAAGAAAAATCATCATCACCTTAATACAAAGCACCCCCACGCTAGCCTCCACTGAAATACCCATGGCTCGTTGGGCCAACTTATCAACATTTATGAATGTGATGACATCCAAGAGAATTTCAGACCAGGAAACTCCAAAGCAACACTTTCCTACTGTTTTAAAGGTGGCATGTACTGCTTAATCACATTTACACACATAAATGTATGCTATACACCCCCACACACGGATGTACTTTTTCCTCAAGGTGTCTATCGATAATATGCAAAATGAAGATTTAAAGATTTGATGCAAACAGTGCAGAGTTTTTATGAAGAGCTTTCATGAACTACAAAGTGGTAATTGAGGTTCTTTTACCACTTCTGCTGGACAACAAGTCTCCGACAAGCAAAAATGCACTTACAAACCATTCTATCCTGTCACGGATTTTAGCAGATGTGAACCAATGCATTCACTAAATGACCTGGGAAAGGACGAGAGTTGGGGAAAAGCCTTCATTAAAAAGAAAACATATTCTTTTATGGCTTTCTGCAATAGAAAAAAAGGTATTAAAGCATGGCTCTAAGAAGAAAAAAATTGAAAGATAATCACTCCAGTCTGCAGGAAATGGCATTTACATTTCATGCAAGAAATAGTCTTAAAATCTGTCTGGTTTAAATGTCTGTCACCATGTGTCCATGCATCAGCTTTACTCTCAGGTACCACTTAACTCATCGGGCAACTCAGAAAATTCTGAGTGATTTTTATACTCGTTTTTCTGAAATTAAATTGTAAAGCCTCTCAAATTAAATTCCCAAGAGTCTCACATTTCAGTGCTACTATTTAAAAAACTAATTTTAAAAAAATGCAATTCCTGTTATTTTCCTGTTATATTTCAAAGTGTCATTTTTGGTCTGGCACAGCCATTAATGCCCTATAAACATTCATTATTGTAGGGAAATATGTTTATGAATATGTGACAAGATTAAAGGGAACACATGCTAAGTATATATTATTATTTATTACTTGTAATACCGTAGTGCCTAGGAGGTCTAGTCACAAACCAGGACTTCCTGGGCAATTAGAATAAAAAGGATTAATTTAAGGAAAGCATTGTGGAGGACCACCTTATAATATCAAGGTGGAATCAATATTTACAAAAACTCTCCAACTCCAGAACTGGGGCTTGATAGAAACCCCTGTTGGAAAACCTTTGAATAAAATTCTCAGGCATTAAGACAAACAAAAGCCAGTGACACCAATCAGAAGGTAAGGTTTCAAAGCAGCCTCATTTTCAAGGATCAGGCTCTCCTTTCTGGAAGGCAGACAGCAAAGGTAGCTAAGACCGTATTAATGAAAAACACCAATAAAGTTGAGATGCATCATCAGTGCAGAAGATGATAGGAGCTTCATGTAGAAAGAGCCAGCTGACTTAAGCAACAGAAACTAAAGGTACTTCAGGAGTTCAAAAATAATACAAAGAACTATTGAAATTGTAGGTCTAGGCTAGGAGTTATCAGCTAGGAATGCAGAGGGAGGCTGCCATCATAACAGATCATAGCATGATTATGAATGGCCAGCGTGACGCAACCATAAAAAAGGCAAATAGGATCCTGGGTTGTACGCGGGGAAAAGCTCCTGCAGAATCAGATATGCATTAATGCTACTACCGAGAGGAGAGGTGACAGGAATACTGTCTATGATTCTGGTCATCCCAGTGCAAAATGGATTATTTCAGCCTGGAGCAGACAGAGGGACAAGCAACCCTGATGACTTCCGGATTCTGTCTAATTTCCTATTTTGCAAAAGAAGGCGATTTCTTGGTTTATTAAACCTAATAAAACAAAGGTTGTGCGGGGATATGAGGTAGTCTGTAAGTACAAGACTGAACAATAAACGGAAGAGGAGCCACTAAGCTACAAGAAAATGTTGCCACAAGAACAAATGGGCATTAATTGTCCAGCAATAAATGCAGGCTGGAATTCTAACGAATGTTCCTAATGAAAGAAATAATATTCTGAAAACAGCCTTCAGATCAAAGCAGTGGGAGGATGAAAACACTGCCTAGCCTTGAAATAGAAATAGGTATCTACATTAAATGGGATGAAATGAGATGCACGCCTGCAAATCACCGAGGACCAAGCACAGTGACCTTCTTCTTTCCACTCCAGTATACCTATGTGATATTTTCCCAGCCTATTTCTATCATGTACTTTGGGGACTCTATAAGAAAAAAACAACAGGCCTTGACTGTGAAAGTACATTAGATATCGAAATATCTTCTAAGTTATTTTCTTCTTAAAAGTAACCTTTAAAATATCATCTATAAATGTACAACTACAGTGAAGTCACATCACTAAGTACAAGATAGGAATAGGAGAAAAGGCTGGATAATTCTGAGTGGTGTACTGACAAACAGTGGTTGTTCACTACTACTTTTGATGCAAGAGCTGGAGAGCATCACATGAAAACAGCCTGTTTGAAAAAGGAACAGCCTGCCACTGCCTACCCCTCACTGCCCCACCAAAGTCCCACAAAAAAGCCTGGCAACCAGCGAGCTGGTTCTTCACGTGGCAGGTGGTCAAGCTGCTATGAGATGTTGCAGATGCTAAGACTCCACAGGATTAAGAAGAGGGACAATGGAAAAGTTGCCATTCTGTTAATATGTCATCACCTATTAAATACTAGAAACCTCTTCTAGACAAAAAGTCCCCAAATGCTAACTTTTGGAAGCTGAGAGCTGTCAGCAGTGGTTTCACTTAGGTGCTAGTCTCATTCTTACACTCCTCCCGAGGCATTCATTCTTGCCACAGTTGGAGGCAGGAGACTGGGTTAACTAACTACTGCTTTGATGTGGCACTGCTGCTCTTGATTTACATTCAACCAGCAGAGCAGAGCACAGGCTCGTTTACCCCATATTAGATAGGATTTCAGTTTTGTTTGAGGCTCAGGCAGCAGCAGGTCTTAGCTCCCAGTTCTGCAGAATGCAGCATGCAGGTACACTGCCTTCAGACTCTGCAGAGCTACGATGGTTTTCACATGCTTAACCAACACCTTACTTTTTTTCTTCTGAAATGAAAAGGCTTCTTCTGCTTTAAGAATCAGTACATTCCTTCCTGTAAAACCAGCTTAAACTTTGTTCTAACTGCCTGTTGTGCCTTTTTAGGATTCCAAGAAAAAAAGAAAAAAGCTATACAGCATTGACTGAAAAAGAAAAGCCAGCAAAACCCAAACAAACAACACAGACATGCAAAACTTACCACATTTCATCATTCCCACTTCATAACATTTACGTAGTCGGCATGCTTGGCAGCTCTTGCGCCTGTTTTTGTCTATTGTGCATTGATTGGTGGCTGGGCAGATGTAATCGTTATGTCCTGCAGCAGAGTAAGAGAGAAAATTTCACATCTCCAACAGTCTCTCTTGGTCATTTCCCAAATCAGGACCTTCTTGATTTTAAGCATCTCAACTTTTTCATATACATGTATTTAAGCTCCATTAATTTAACTGATGCAAAAATGCATATTTATCCAGTACTGAAAACATGAGTCTGGCCTCAAAAAGTAACCAGACAACATAGACAGGCTTTTACTGATGACTGTTAGATAAGCAAGCACCTTCTAATACCAACTCATGTTTGAAAATGGGACATATGCTCTTGTGGAAATTTGCTCCCAACCTCTTACTGTGTCTTGGGACTCTACAGATGGCAGACAGATTTTTGGTTTTTTTTTTTTTTTCCTTCAGTAGAGTTGAGAGCAGCAGCGCACACAGCTTCAATCCTGCAAAGGCTTAAGTAAACTACAGCTCTATTTACTGAACTCTCTGACTTGGTGAGGTCCAGGAACGAAGAAGCCTTTGGAAGACTGACCCTGGACCAAAGTTAATAAAAAAAAAGCAGCCCAAGAGAGAAAGACGACTAGTATAAAATAACACATATGTATAGTATAAAGAAAAGCACAAGAAGAAACTTTTAGATATTATGGACAAGTGTTTCTCCTATTTTCACCAGTTTCCACTACAGCCTCTTCTGTTGTCTTCTTCTCTCCCACCTCACCTCGCCCGCACCCAAACCCCTTTACACTACTGTATTTCATTAATCAATAATCTGGTCCAAAGGTTTATTACTGTAAACTGGACTTGAGTATGCTCTTGGTGTAAATACAGTCAAATCATGTCCTGCCAAATACTGGAAATCTTTCTTGCAGTAGTTACCAAAGCATGCAAAAAATATTCACTCATTTACATTTCTTAATGTCTTTTCTCTCAAGTGTTTTTTTAAGTTATTTTTCCAAACTTCAAGAATAGATCAGGCAAAAATACAGCTACTAGAGTTTTTTTTACTTGATGCAAGTCCAAGAGTTCATGTCCCCAAAAGTAATTATTTAACTGAACCATTGTGACTATTTCCTTGCAAAATTAAAATAATTTTAACCTTGAATTTTTGAACTGACAATTTTGAAAAGAAGACATCAGGTTACAGTTTTTCCCATTTCCTACTGGCAGATATGACTGAAAAACAAATTACTGTTTATCACTCTTCACACAACATGGGGGGAAAGGAGGAGGAAGCTTTCTGCTGCACTATAACCCAAGCAGACAGAGTATAAAGTAGTTTAAAACTCCCGTGGCCTTGGGATAATTTAGCTTGCAGGCAGATGTTCAGAGATGTGGGATGAATACACTACACTACAAACCTGGACAAGCAGAGGAGACCACACACAGTTTCTCAGTCATATCGTCTAATTTTAATTAGACATCAGCTCAATGCTTTGGTCTATGGTAGGCCCAGAAGTTTTATTTTTATAAGCAATATCCTTCATAGCAAGAGTTGCAACTGAGTGCTTGATAATGTTTTATGCCAAGAACTTACTTTCATTTATTTGAATTACAAACAAATGTTACCTGACAGGGTACATTAAGGTGTACAAAAGGCCACAATGGATAACTTGTTCATGGCCAAAGCACATGAGCAATGCAGAGCAGGCAAATAATTTTCCTGACAGAAAACACTTTGAGATCAAATTTAGTCTCCATTTGTGTCAAGCTGGAGACAAAGTTCTCTTCAATTATTTTAGAAATCAAAATAACTTGCACCAGTTATAGAAATTGTTATTCACCCATGCAGAATTTTCACAATAAACTGAAAAGGCGAACAAGTTTAGAATTAAATTTTATTCTAATGGTGACACCAACTCTGCCATATCAATCCAAAAGAAAATATTGCAAGATTGCTAAAGGCTTTGTGTGCAGCAGAGGAAGGGAACATTACAGACCAAAAACTGACAGGATTTTCTGTTTTAGTATCTGCGCGTAGTATCCAATGTCAATCCAATTAAGTTTCCACCAAGACGCCCCAGACAAGGCCAAAGAACATAACTAGAGCCAAGGTTAAAGAAATGAAGTGGTCCAAAGTTGCAAAATGGTGCATAAGTCACTGCTCTTAGGCTGTGATAACAAACATGGAGACCTACATTTACTTCATACTGCAGTCACTCAGCAAATTTTAACTAAATACCAAATATGTAAGAATTTAAACACTGCGTAAGAAATAGTGCAGTGTAGGCTCTGCAGGGTGGAGGGCTGAGAAATAACAATAATCAGGTGTGTACCTAATACTTGGTACACAATTTTTATATCATACACACTATGTAGTGATTATATGATATGACTCAGCAGCTCCAGGCAATCTACTCTTGTCAATAATAGATCCTGGCAAGCAAAGTCTCCAGACAATTACCTACTCTGTGCCTATTACAACAAGTTCACAATTACTGTGTCTGCTTTGGGACACAAACTGCAATCAGATTCACAAGGCTGCAGTGCCACCCCACCAAGGCCTTTGCTGCAGGGCCTTCCCATGCTGTGTATTCCACCTCTTCTCTAAAGAAATCAGTTACTCGCTTAATTTTTCCAGATCTTGATAACATAACAGCCAAAAGATGAAGTAGTCAAATCACGTGTTGCTCTATTTTCAGCATGCAGCACCATACACCAGGATTTTAGATCAACTCATTATTAGATCAACCACTGCAGCCCCTGATCATATGAAACAACTTATATGAGCAAAGTTACCAAAAGCTGATTTTCCTACCTTGAATACTTCTTTTAAAGAATGCTTTGCAGCCTTCACACGACCAGACCCCATAGTGGTATCCTGAAGCATAATCACTGCAGACTGCACAGAAGTGGGCATCCCTTTTTGAGCCAGGATTATTTGCAACTGGGCTTGTACAGTCATTGCCATTAGTTTTTCTTTTCAATGTTTCTCTGATAGAAAAGACAAGCATCTGTTATAAAAGCGGGAAAAGTTAATCTGCATTGCGGAGTTTCATTATTTTCCATTGCCTTCTAGTCTCTCTCTATAGACTCTCCTTATTACTGAACACAGTATCGTGTAAAACTCTGTTAAGCCTTTTTCTGATAAAGTTATTTAAAGCATATAGATCTTATCCCAGAGCTTTCAGTGATGACAGTCTATAAAGTTATAAAATACTTAAAGGCATAAAACTGGACTGGTGATGTGTCGTTCACATGAACTCTGGAAAATCACATGGAATGCTGATGGATCTTGAAGAATTCTTGGAAGCGTACAAGTCCAGGAATTTGTGAACCAAGTGGCCTTTGCCTTTGGGAAGCCTTGCATGGAAAACGTGAACTCAGCCATGGACAGAGCTACAGTTGCTTCATACTGTTAGCAAGGCAAAATTCTATATGGAGCAAGACAGGTCTAGTCTCAAGTATTTTATCCTTAAAAAGAGGCTTTATTCATTCAGTTAGATGCTGGAGACAAAAAGCCTGAGGTGTAAATCTCAGCCTACAAGATCAACTCACAATGTTAGACAAAGTTTTCTGTTCAAGGTGACGACCCATGTTGACCACGCTAAAGCTAAATAAAGGGATGTATGAATACAAGAATGGAGAAACAATTAATAAAATACATTCATACATAAAATATTATTGCTCCATATAAATTAATAAGATATATGCATTCCTGAAGTGCTGCAAATAGTTCTAATTTACTGGAATATTCTTATAGACTGGATTAAAATTAGAACAGGATAAAAACATGACATAACAGCCAATTCCTGGCACCAAGATCCTGTAAACAAACAGCAAGAGGAAAGGAACTTAGATTATCAGCAAAGTGGTTTTTAGGTATAGGAAGCACATCCATTGTGTAATTTTTCTCTGGACCTCATTTTCTCAGTGGTTTTAGCATGCCTTACCTTCATGGTCAATACAGTTTCTACATAGAGAAAAAATAGTGTCACGAGCAAACTCTTGGCAGCAGCTTGACAAAAGGAAAGCTGTATAGCTAACTTGTTGGTACAAACTCAAGCACAGAGGCCCAAGTTAAAAACTACAGAATTTTCCTCATCCTGCCTTCCAGCAGGATTAGGGAGGAGAAGAAGTATCGGTTGGGATAAGACAGCAGGCAGCATGGTTTATGACTTCTGCCCTGGCAACATACCCTTGCTCTTTAGAGGAAACCTGTTCACCAGCATGAGTAAGTTTAAACAGAACAGTAGACACATGCTGCAAGTGCTGTCAAAGAGACTGTAACTAACATGTTAGAAGTAGACTTTGTGCTGATTTCATAACAGGGGGTAAGGACAAATACACCCACATGCCAACTAAAAATCCTAAGTTTATAAGTATCTGAGGAGAATGTGCTCCAATTTCCTAGTCGAAAATTCGGAAAGGAAAAAAGGTGGTTCTTTAAGCATATACCAAAACAGAAAAATTAAGATGTTTTCTGTACAATTAAATTACTGCAAGCTTTTAAAAAATGTTAATTCATTCAGATATTGCAGGACATAAGGGTGTTTAGGTGTTTAACAAGCCTGGTCTTTGATTATACACACACACACCCCCCATTAACGGATTGCTAAACCGCTAAGTTATTTCCCCTTTTGCCACGCTGGGAAAACCATTGCGGGGGAACTGGCCCTTAGAATAACAGGACTGTACCACACATGCCTAATAAGCTGCTAATGCAAGAAGGAAAACATTGCTATTCCTTTCTGTTTCCCTCAGATTTGGAAGAAAAAGTAATGTGGTGTTTCACATTAGTAGAAAAGGTGTATTTTTAAGCAATGGAATCATGATCCAATTGTGAGAGTCAGAAGAGGATCAAAATCAG
Source organism: Phalacrocorax aristotelis (assembly GCF_949628215.1). Lineage (NCBI taxonomy): Eukaryota > Metazoa > Chordata > Aves > Suliformes > Phalacrocoracidae > Phalacrocorax > Phalacrocorax aristotelis. The sequence continues at coordinate 30,144,193 of NC_134284.1, read as the reverse complement.
CTAGAGAGCACCTCAGTGACTGATTGATGTGCTGGTAGGGAGTGATGTCTATCGCCTTCATTAAAGCACTGAGATGTTATGGGTTAAAATAAAGAAAAAGCACACACTGTAACATCTCACTGAGGAGTGTTGTCTTTTACTTTCCAGTCATGAAAAGTGTTTCAAAAAACACTTTTTCTTTCCCTGCTTAGAAGTTTAACGACAGTCACCCTGCACACATGCAAGCTGCGTGACTTCCGCCGACTGGCAAACGGCTTGCATACGGAGCAACAATCTGGAACAAATTCCTCCTGCCGTCTTAACGGGTATCAAATCTGCTCGCCTGCGATAGCTGCGGCAGCGCAGCAGGAGGTTTAAGCCCAATCGTTTTGGTACTGTTGTCTTTAAGGACAACAGAACTAGGAAACAGTTGAGAGCTTTAAGGTACGTGTTCCTTACCCCGAGAGCCTCGCCATCAGACAGCGTATCACGCAGACGGCCAGCCGGAGTGGGTAGCCCCACACGTGGTTAGAGGCCACCTCCCAGCGCTCTGGGGACCGGTGCACTCCAGCATGCTCAGCAGATGAACGAGCTGCCAGGTCCTCCAAAAGAACTGGTGATGGCTGGCTGTATGCTCACCAAGCTCCTGCTCTGAAGGATGCAGGAAAATGGCTGCTACTGAGGAACCGCACGGACAAAGATTTATTGCTTTACACCTCTAATTTACACCTCTCTATTTCATGATCATGGTTTCTGTATAGAGATATTAAATTTCCATTAAAAAAAATTAAGATTGTTTTGAAAATAGCAAGTCAGTGATTTTCTACTCGTCATCAACAGTGACAAGATGATTACCCTAAAGGAGAAGGAATTAGCAAGACTATTTAGGTTATTCAGTATCTATCATGTCTCCTAATTTCCTCTGGCTTTGCCACAGCAAGTATTTGATGCATATGCCACACCTGGAAAACATGAACCTAAATTCAACTTTTTGTTAGAAATGAAGAAAGGTGGCAGGATTTGACCTAGAAAGTAGCAAGATTTTCTCATGGCATTTGCTGTCTTTCAGGTTTTTTTTAAAACCTGAACTATTGTACATTATAAAAAGAACGAATAAAAAAATCCACTGAGAAAACAAACAAACAAAATCCATTAAGTCAAAAGTGAATAGTCCAGATTTTGTAATGTCTTATAACTCTTCCCTCCCTCCCACAGGTTACTGGCTCATTTAGAACCTGGAGATAATTCAACCCATAAGAGCCTAAGCTGTAGGATGAAGAAGGCTCTTCCTTCCTCAACCAGAATGTGTGCAATGTGATGGGCAAAAATCAGCTGAGGAATACTTTTCAATCTTTATCTTCCTCATTTTCTAGAGACTCCCTCCACTATAACTTCTGGAATTGTTAATACCACATGACTGTCAATATTTATATCTCCAGAGCACAGTTTTGCTATGCTCCAAACATTGATTAGTATGCTGAAAATCATGTTATAGATATATCAAAATTAAGGGTCATATTTTTGCTTAATCTCTGTAACTATTCCATCATAAAATGGAGATGACAACCCATCACCTCAAAGAGATTTTGAGGTACATTTACGTGCTCTGCAGAATGAGCACCAAAAAAAAAAAAGGCACAGGAGAATAACGCAAATAATTATGGCTTCGGAGATGAATTTAAGCAATGTATAAATATGATATTAGCGCACAATGAGAAAGATAGTTACTAAAGAATTTCTAGTTAAGCAAGGATTGCTAGTCTGTGTACCCAAAAACCTTTACCTACACGCTCTACCTACAATTAGTCAGAAGCACGAGGAAAATAGACAAGAAGAACAAATTAAGTTCAGAAACATCACTCTGGCAACTTCATTAAAGTTTCCTAATACTTTTATGAAGTAATATATATGTTAATTTTGAAAATAAACCTTTTGTTTTGTTAATTAAAATCCTTTTATTTAGGGGATGAAGACAGAAATAAATTCAGACTACTTTTAAATATAATTACGCTACCACATTCCTTTTCATATCATTTTAATATAAATTGAGTGATCCTGCACCAACAAAATCAACAACATTTATGAGACTATTTCTGTTATCTTCACAGAGTCCCAGAATGGCAGGGGTTGAACCTCTGGAGATTGTCCCGTCCAACCCCCTGCTTGAGCAGGCACACCCAGAGCAGGGGACACAGGAACGCGTCCAGGCGGGGGGTGAATGTCTCCAGGGAAGGGACCCCACGGCCTCTCTGGGCAGCCTGTGCCCCTGCTCTGGCACCTGCACAGGGAAGGGTTTTTTTTTCTTATATTTAAGTGGAACATCATCTTTCACTTCCACTAGTTAAATGGAAGTTATCTTCACTAGGTACAGGACCTATAATGCAAATAAATATAGCAGAGTCTTTATCACCAAATTATTGCCATTTTGTACCCAAAAAATGGAACTCTAAAAATTTGCATCTGTTTTTACATGGAATACAATTAATTTTTGTTGAAAGTATCGCTATACTGCATAACATTTGCATTTAACAAAGTTTAAAAAATTTCTTCTGTACCTATATAATGAACCTCTTTGTGAGGAAAGGGAATGGCAAGAATTCAGGTTCCTTATTTTAAGCTGATCTACAAGGAGATCCAAATTACCCAGTGATCAGGTTTAGCAAAGTGGACCACATTAGTTTAGCTACTGTTAACAGAAATTTACACTCAGGGAAAATACACTCTCACAGTGAGACTCTTGCTTTATTTTGAAAAGTAAAATAAACTGTGTAACAGGCCTAAATATGTACCAATATTTTCTTACTCATCTTTCAAACAAAATACCCTTTCTCAAAATACAACACTGTTTAAAATTACTTACACATTACAGCATTGGTCCCCTCCCTTCCCCCAGAGCTATTCCTTTAAGTTTCAATCCCAAGAACTCTTCCTTCAAGGTATAATCTGTGAATCTGTAGTGTCACAGCCATTGTTCCCATGGCAATAAATCTAATGTTCATTACATTAATTTAAGACCTCACCAAAGGATAAAGCAAAAGGAAACACAGCTTTTTTTTTCCTTACAGCCTTTTTTCAGGACACTATCTAAAATAAGGGAATTACAGCTCTTGCTTTTTGTGTTTCTATGTCAATTTTTTTTTTCTTTTTTTACAACTTCTATACACGTAGTGGGGGTTACAATGCAAATGGACCACGGAGAAGGTCCAGCTAACAAAAACACAGTTGTTACTTGCTGCTGAACAATAAAAATCGTCCATAAATTTAGACTCCAGATTTCATTTCTCCTCTTTAAGTTCCATCTATAAGTAAATAAATCTTCTGCCATTTGTAAACTCCAGTGTGGCAGGTTTGGCTTGCCTTCTGCTTAGGTAGAGAGCACACGACAGCGTCAGATGGGTGCTCTTGCCCTTGGATTATTCCAGCTGCTGGCCCATCAGCTGGACAGCTTCAAACACTAACCTACAGCTGCCTTCCCAGGGCTGTCAAAGTTTTGACACATGAACCAAAGCAGGAAGACTTCGGGCATTAGCCCTATTCACATTAAACCTGCTGGGGGAATTCTTCTGTATAAGTGCTACCCAAACAGCCTCTCCCAACTCACACACCTACACTTAAAGTAGATTTGCACTCCAGAACTGCCTCCTCCTCTCTGCTGACTCCAAATAGAGACTAGGCAGGTGGCTGGGCTGAAGGCCTGTGCAGCTACAAGTCTGAAGTAGGCATAGATCTCACACCTTAGCCCTGTGCAGTCAACATAATGCCCACCCACTGCAGAAGGAACGTGGGTAGACTCAAGAGTAGCACAAATCCTTTATTAACAATTGAACTAAAACTGTTGCCAGAACACACTATTTTTCATACTGATAATGACTGCTGAAATGAAATAAGGACCCCTATAAATAAACATACAGCTGCTAAAACAGGAACATCACCTGCAACACCCTGTGCTTTTATCCATCCAACAGTTGCTGTGCCCATGAATGGAGTCATTTCGTCAGCTGATGATCTACACACTGCTTATGGTTTGTAATATGAGTAAATATGAGTAAACATATTTGCAGAATGCAAACAGGTTTCAGTTCTTTACAGTTTCTTTACAGCTGAAAATTTAGCCCATGAATCTGCTGTTCACAACACCCTCATAAAGTCAGTTGAGAACAGCAACAAGAAACAATGTCAGACTTTTCAGCAGCAGCACCCTTTTGAACATAATGCGTGCTGCTGCTGTGTCACTGTTAATATTTCTGCTGGTTTTGACTGGGATAGAGTTAATTTTCTCCACAGTAGCCAGTATGGGGCTGTGTTTTGGATTTGTGTTGAGAACAGTGCTGATAACACAGGCATGTTTCGTTACTGCTGAGCAGGGCTTGTACAGAGCCAAGGCCTTTCCTGCCCCTCACCCCACCCCACCAGCGAGTGGCTGGGGGTGCATGAGAAGCTGGGAGGGGAGGGGACACGGCCGGGACAGCTGACCCCAACTGACCAAAGGGATATTCCATACCGTATGACATCATGCTCAGTATATAAAGCTGGGGAAGAAGAAGGAAGAGGGGGACGTTCAGAGCAATGGTGTTTGTCTTCCCAAGTAACCGTTACGCATGATGGAGCCCTGCTTTCCTGGAGATGGCTGAGCACCTGCCTGCTGATGGGGAATAGTGAATGAATGCCTTGTTTTGCTTTGCTTGTGTGCGCAGCTTTTGCTTTACCTTTTAAACTGTCTTTATCTCAAACAATGAGTTTTCTCACTTTTACTCTTCCTATTCTCTCCCCCAACCCATTGAGGGCAGGGCAGGGGGAGAGAGCGAGTGGCGGGGTGGGGCTTAGTTGCTGCCTGGGGTTAAACCACACCAACATTAGGCCAAAAATCAAACAAACAAAAACCCCCCAACATTTCCCCTGAATTCTAAGTTATGAAAAGCCTTCACAACTATTAGACGCAGTTTAAAAAAATACCAAGATAAAATGGAATTCAAACAATGTTGTATGAAAAGGACAAAAGAATGAACCTTTACTTCTTTCACTCCAAGGACTTAGTTTCCCAGAGTAAAATTCATTTTTATTAAACCAAGTAGTATCTAGCAGTCTTGAACTTTTGTTTCTACACAATAAACAATTCCCACATTGAAGACATTCATAGTGCTGTGTGTCAGTGTATAGTTCTCTAAGGAGCTATTGAAAAAGAAATCCTATTTCAGAAGTTACATTTAAAAAAGCACAAAACCCAGGACTGATCTGTTTTTTGGTGGAGGTTTTTGGTTTGGTTATGTTTTTCATAGAGACCAACACATAGAATTCAAATGTAAAAATAAAATACTTAAAAAGAACTAAAGAAGCTGTAAATAATTTTCAGTGAAGTTTTAAAGAAATGAGCAGTACTGACCTGGTCACAGGTAGCACTGGCTCCATTGCTCTTGCTTCGCACCATGGACTCTTTGGCTGCTCTGCATACAGAAGCGATGACTGACAGTGCAATGTCAGAGGGGAGAGATGGCCAGGAGCGGACCATAACACACTGGGGCTTGAAGTTTGCCTCACAGATGCACTCTCTGAATCACCAAAATTGCTGGTAATGTTGTAATTCATCATGGCAGGACTGCAGAATGCCATTGCAGAATATTCATGTCTGTTTTCCATGTAAGAGGAGGGAATATAGAGTGGACTGTGTTCTGCTGTCAACGTGGACTGATTACAGCTGTAGGGAACTGGAGAGACGATACCAGCAGGTGAGTTTTTAATTTCTGTTTTATTGCATCCAATATCCTGAAGTGGCAGCAACTGAGAAAAGTCCTTGTGAGAAGATGCACACAGGGACATTTTGAAGCAAGACTGAAGACTGTTGTTTAAATATTCATCCTAAGATGGTAAGGTATAAAAAAAGTTTAATTAAAAAGGAAGAAAGTTCTGTATTAAGTCTTTCTTATAAAAGAAAAGAGGAATCAGTTAAACAGAAAATATAAAAATATCTTCTAAGACATATTACATACCAAATGCACTTAAACAGTCAATGTACAAATTTATTACCTTTAAGAAAAAGAAAGCTTTCTAGAACTTCCTTAAAAATAAAGCCTAAGACACACATTATGTTTAGACTCCCTTAAAAGATAACAGGAAAAAAAAAAAAAGCACTTGAAGTCTGAAACAAAGATGCCAGTGACAACTTGGATCGTAACAACAGTAGCTCATTACAACCAGGGTAGAACTGCTCTTTGTCAGAGGCAAAATCACACAACTATGGAGTGAGTGCGCTGAGAAATCAATTCTCTTTATAAAAACTTGCCAGCTCTTGCTCCTGCTGTAAGTGTACTGCTTCAGCCTTCCCTTTATCAAGACAAACATTCAACAGCAGGTATTTTGAACACACACACACATATATATATATCCTTTACCCTCCAAAACCAGAATTCCACTGCACACCCCTCCCTGCAGAGAAGGAAGAAATGTAATGGATCACTGAGAGGTCCCTGGATACGGCACCTCTGAACAGAGCCATTATAAAAGAAGAAGTCACAAAATACACATATTTCCAAAGCTGACAAGACAGAACTTGAGCAATTGCATAAAGTCCAGAAGTTATATAACTTTATAATCCTCCATCCCCACTCCAACTACTCTTCATCCTTCCTTCCATCTGATTCAACTATCAAAACAGAGACCTTAATTTGCCCACAGTAAATACTCTTTGTCAGATTTAGGTATATCCAAATTATTTAAAGGGAGAGAGAAAGAGAGAGAGAAAAAGAAAGAGAGAGAGAGAGAGAGAAAGAAAGAGAGAGAGAGAGAGAGAAAGAAAGAGAGAGAGAGAGAGAGAAAGAAAGAGAGAGAGAGAGAGAGAAAGAAAGAAAGAAAGAGAGATCTCCACCAAAACCATCCTCCTAAGACATAACCCTGTCCTGGAAACATTATTTTTACAGCATCATTTAAAAATATTTCTTTTTATTCTTCACTATGGGTTTCATCTGCAATTCATCCCAGCTTTGAAGACAGACATGCCGCCCTTTTATAGCTTGCAATCCAAAACAATTCTGTTTCCAAAATAGCAAGTTGCAGCCCCCAGAACTGATAATGTAGTGTGCTTTTACAGATGGTAATAAGATCTTAACGTGAAAAATCATGGGATAACTAAAAAGTCACCCACAGCTTTGCTATTCCAGAAGTGGCCAAAGTATTGATGCTAAATATTCTTACCTTTTTTCTCCTCATGTGACCATAAAGCAAAATGAGGAAGATTCAAACACAGGTTTGCTGAAGTACCAGCAACCTCCCTGTCCCAAAAATTCTCAGCCAGATGGCATTTCTAGTATGTCATCTTGGGGCTTTGACACGTTTTTCTCCTCTAGGACCAGGACTGAGGGTAGAAGCATTAACAAAAAAATGTAAGAAATAGTCTTTTTGAATAAAATGGGTAGTTTAGGGTCCGTCCTTCCTTCTCACTTTGCACTCTGTTGATGGAACTGACAATATCTGTAGAAATAACCAGGAACTCATTTAAATTATCTCAGGCACTTCAGACCCAGCTGCTGTTTTTTCCTTTGTGGGAAACAGGAAAATGAGATATATCTCAGCAGCTGTTTATGTCCAGCAGTTGTTGCACTGGAACTCCGATGCAGCCAAAGCAGGAGAACCTGACCTCACTCCTCACACAATCTACACACTTTGGTTGCCCCAGCCAGATGCTTCAGTCTCCTCTAAGAGAAACCAAGCATCATTCCATTTTCACTGCAAAAAGCACTGAAAATCCCAAAGATGCTTCGTTCCAATATTATGGGCTGGTCCCAAATAATTTTTAAGCAGCATGTGATGGAACTAAGAAATGATCTTAAGACTATTTTCGGTGGTTACTACGAATGAGCCCAGTGAGCAGACACACGGTGCAGGGTAACCCCAAACCCTTCTGAGAGAAGGACCTGAGAGGCATTACAGCAACATCTCTGTTATAGTCAGCCGGAGACATTCTGCTGTGATGCTTTGGTAGTTTTTACAGCAGGCAACTGGTTGTGTAGTTTTCTTCAGGCATTTGGAAAGTATATGCGTGTACACTATAGAAGCAGAGAGAAGCAGAGAGTAGAGCTGGTACTACTCAAATTTATGAACTGAAATCAGCTGAGCTTTAAGTCATGTTTTTTTGTTTTTTTAAGAGGTAATCCACTAGAGTGGTATGCAGGATAACTGCCTATTTAGCAGAAGGACACATTGTCTCCAAAGGGCAACACACAGTATTTAGAAACGTACACAGAAGTTATGAGAGGAGTGAGTTTGTTTTAGGAGGAAGAGTCCATGCAAGCATGAAAAGTCAGTACAACCTTCCTCAAAAACAGACTGGTCATGACTTATTTACAAGAGAAGGGACTCTGGGTTCCAGGAGGTTAAAGAAAACTGTACTCAAGGTCTTCAGCAGACTGCAATATAGTGAAAAAATAACAGCATTGGCTTAAGATAGTTAACTTGGGTCATAGAAATAGTTTAGCTGCAGTAAACTATGGATCTACATGAGATCATGTTGTTCACATTTCCTTATACCTAGAAATTTAGAAAGGGAAGCCCAGAGCTTCACAAATAAAGTGAAGCTGCTGAAGTTATCCAGTATTGCTCAGAAGGTCCTAAAAACTGACTGCTGGACTGTGAAGTACTAAGGACTGTGACATTAAAGGAGGACTGCAGATTCAGGGAACCAAACCTTAAGATTTAAGGCTGGAGAAAACAAACTCTGCTAATACCAATTCCTCAGAAGGAAGCACAGCCACATTTAAGTCAAGGATTAGAATAAGCAGTGCAACAGGCTAATGAATATGTTACATCCTGGTATAATGTTCTCATATCTTAAGCACCATTCATTAAAGAGAAATGAGCTCCTACATAAAGTGAACTCCCATTGCAACATCTCCTCTCTCTCTGAAGAAAGATTTTAAAAGCAAGAATCAATTTTAAAGTACGTTATTTAGATCTAATCTACCAGCACTGCAGTAGATCTGTACCAGACACAGAAATAAAAACCAGGTATCTGTTATTTTTATACTACAGTCTTCTGGCACACTGCAAATGTTTCAGCCCACTTAAGTCAGTGCAGCTTAGCAAGATACTCAACAACTGAAATGCCATTATTAAGTAAACAGCCATTTTGTCCAATTCCTTGAGTAACACTTACCATTCACAAATCTAAGTCACTAAGGGCAGGGTTCACATCTGGCATAAGAGAAAATAGTTCCATTGGCTCCAGTTCACAGAGAACGACACCGCTATCCATGGGGATGTAGGAACAAAAATGTGATGTTATCAATGTTCTCCACACAAAAAAAAATTAGGTTTCTGGTCTTTAAACAGCTCTACGTATTGAACTCGATATATCTTGAGAGTCACCACACAAGACACACCAGATCAGGCACAAGAACTGGTTTAGATGTCATAGTCAAACAGATACATGGGTAAATAATTAAGCCGTCTGACCTATTTCAAAAAACTCAAAAGCCAGTTATTGCACATTACCTATACCAAGTATCTTTTTAAAAGCCTTTTATGAAATAATTTAATACTTTATTTTAGTTTTGGAAAGGGGAAAAAAATAGGTAGAGAGGGCAGGCTGCCATGTTTTAGAGCCTGCTTGGAAACAGAATACAATAGCTTTTCCTAGAAAAAAACAACAGTCTGCAAAAAGCAATAGTGATGGATGTTGTCAGGCACCATTCCATCAACATGCACTACAACATGCTTAGAATTTTATAGGCAAGTCATGTATTTTGAGCAAAGACTTTTTTGCAATAGAGAATTAAGATGACCTTTTTCTCTGTTAGGCTTAAATTAAAGTGCAATCATTCTTCCTTTCGTTTTAATGGAGGTGATTCAGCAAGCATGCATTCCACTACCCCGCAGCCTAAGGCCCTCAGTCATCTTGCAAAGCGTTCTATTAATATTCTGCTAAGTTAAACTTTACACAACCCACCACAACAGCGAACTGAATAATTTTCTCAAAAACTGATCATTAAAGGAAACTCATTCCCAATACATAAAACGGCACTTGTGCTTCAAGTTTTGTGAAAAACTTATTACTCATTAAGCACAGCAGCGTCAAATACTGCCAACAGAAGGCATATAAGTAAAACAAATTTATTATTACCTGAGAAGGACTAGGTGCAACAAGTGGGGGACAGATAGGGAAGCAAAGTGAAAATAAAGCTATCGTTCCAGACATGAGATGTTGTACTCATTCCTGCAAAATTGATAGCCTGTTCTCAGTGAGGTCAAGACCTCCTCTGAAGAAAATACTGCAGATTAAAAGCATACAGGCAAGAAAACTTTGAAACACTTAAGCAAAATAAGCACTCTCTTTGGCCTATCTTAGCCTTTGTGTTACTGATGATGCTGACAACTTCTAGGTTATTCTAAACATTCATAAATATATTTCAGAGCTCAATGAATATGACATACACGGAGGCACCAAGGGAACTGGGTTTGTTCCACCAGAGGAACACAAGACTGCAGGAGGGTGTAACTCCAGTCTTCTACTCCCTGAACTGGAGTTACAAAGATGACAAAGCCAGACTCTTTTCAGAAAAAGTGCACAAGCCAGGACAAGAGATTACAGTCCTAAGTCAGGGTGAGGGAAATTCCAGTTGGATGGAAAAAATTCTCCACAATAAAAATTAAGTACAGGAATAGGATACCCAGAAAGGCTGTGAAAGTCTCCATCTTTAGAGATATTTAAAAAAAACCAAACTTGCCTGAAAAAGGCCCTAAGCTACCTGACCTCACTTTAAGCAGGATGATGGATTAGTTGCTCTCCAGATGTCCCTTCCCACCAGAATTTTGTATGACTATGTTCCTCCACTACTGGAGGCATTCCTGCAAAGGAAATTCAGTTTTACCCATGCTAGAAAGAACGAAGCATATCAAAGGATCATTAATTTACCCAGACACTGGCCACCTTGTCAACTTTTTTCAAGAAGGTAAGAGCTGTGGGTCCTGCCCAAAGACAACCAGCATTTCATGGTACATGAAAACAGCTGTCTTGCACACACTGCAATGGGATTAGTTCACTAGAAGAAGGTATGCATACAATTGGAAAAGATTTCCATATCTCAGTTCAAACCAGAGTTAAGATTGACTGCAGTAGTTTTTAGCCTTTCAATTTGTAGACCCTTAAAATGTTATCAGGCCTCAGAATGGATTTAAGCTTACGATTATTTGTATTTCTTAGGTGTGTTTCATAGACTTAGGAATCCAGAGACTAGAAGCTGAAAGCCACTGTCCTGCTCAAGAATACAAACTGATAGACTTCAGCTTCTTTACTCTCTCTGTCATTACTTCAATGTACAGTGTGGACACTCAGTACATATTCCATCAAAAAGAATATTTGAATTTCAGTGTGAAAATTTTAGCATGCTCCATTAGAAAAGAAAACATCCATATGTTACACTGTTACACAAGTAGCAATTGCAAGGATCTCTCTGAGGATTTTCTCATCACAGTTCAATCCACAGCAGTATCCTGGCGGAAGCCAATACCCAGAATACCACCCCTTCCAATAAGAACTTTTTTATTGAAAGAAAGCATTTCTCTCTGATGCAAGGAAGGGCAGGGAAGAGTGGTACAGGCTGGCCTACACTTGGGACTCAGGTTTTTGTGTATCTGGGATGCTCTATCCAGCATCTCTGAAGCTCACTTGGGTCTCTCAGCGCACACTAATTAATTAAGCTAATTCTTAAGAAGTCAATTCTGAGAAGTTAATTCTTGGTTTGATCATCAGAACATAGCTCTGTGCCAACAGCAGGGAATACACCCGTTCCTTGGGTACAGGAGGAATTAATTCCTTGAACCACCATTTTCCCCTTAATGACAGCAAAGAACAAGCATACAGGAGCCTTCCTCCAGCTCATTACTTTCTAGTCATTATAAAAGCCTGTACTGAAGGACATTTTTAATTCTTGAGACACTGCTGAGAAACAGAGCACCATGCTCAATCATCTGCTTTCAAAAAGGGCAAATACACATGGAGGAACAGCCTCATTTTGCCCAGTGGGACTTATACACATCTTGGCAGTTTACTGAATAACTGTCTCTTAGTTATCGGCATGCTGTAGATGTGAGCTGGCACAGGGGCTGAGATTCTTTGACTCAAGTCAAGTTCTTTCTGTTTACTCTCATAACAATTCAGCATCTCCCATATTAGAAATAAATAAATCGGGGACTGAAAATACAACTGCATTTATTCCCTGTTCCCACAGCAGTTCCCCCACGCAAGTTTGTGAGGATGTACAGCAGGCACACACAGAGAAGTGCCAGCAGCAATGCACTCATGCCAGACAGAAATTTAAGAGAGAAAAGGGAAGGGGAAAAAAGTCAGTATGTGAAGAAAAACAAGTAAATCAGGCAATAGGAATAGAGCAGGAATTGAAATTTCCTATTCTTTCAGGAAGAGAGACTGTCTGTCTTGCTTTCTGAGGAAAGCAAAGATGAGCTGTTTTCCGTGGCAGCAGCTGTCCATCACTAGGCATAAAAACCTATGATGAGATTAAGAGCCCTTTGGCCAATGAACAACAGAGTAAGGACATAACTGCCCCTAAAACCTAGACCCCTGGCAATCGATAGGCAACAAGATGAGATTGGGGGGTAGACAAAAAGGACATATCCCCAAATCACAGGAACTAATTCATTTATGCAGCACATGCTATACCACCCAAGGATCTGACCTGCCATTGCTCCAAAACATGGGGTGGGAGTTTCTCTTTGGCATGTAGGTCAGTGAATGTGTGGTTTAGTTTCTCCTGGCTAAGCAGACACGATGCATTGGCTGTTCCCTCAAGCATGCCATTCCTCAGGCTCCTCAAAAGGCCTCTTGCTTTTTGAGGCTGAGAGGGAACGGTGATAACCAGAATTGTCTTTGGCATAAGAAAACCCTCCTTGCAAACTTGCTGCTAGGGAATCATCTTTCCAGACCTAAGCGACCTGAAGAGTGGACAAAAAGCAGCAGACTTTTTCCTGGCAGTCCAATGTGCAATATCCCTTATTCCACTCTCTCTCCCTCAGATAGAACCATCTTATTTACTTTGTTTTTTCCACACGGCCTCTTTACTATGCAAATTATTTATGCTGTAGAACTAATTTATATAACGAAAGAGGCTGTTTCACTAGTGGTCTTATTAAGCAAGAAGTCCAAAGCCTCTTCAATTAACAGCATTTATCAGCACTATTTTCAAGACAGCCTGTTGTGTCTGCCTGTCCTGGTTTCAGCTGGGATTTTAACTCCCAGCTGAAAACAGGACACTGCCCAAGAAAAACATGCCCCATGCAAGATGCCGTTTCCATCACTGCCACTCAGGCAGCAACTAAAACTGTGGAGTTGAGCCATGCTTTGGGAGACACAGAGACCGGCTTCATTTGTGCGACCACAACAGCAAGGAGTGTCCACTTTGCATCTTGCTCTACTCAGTATCCAAACAACACACTTCATAAATATGTGGCTGCCTTAGCTAATACGTGGTTGTCTTGCCTTTTACTGCACAAAGCAAACTTCTGTCTTTTTAATCATAAAACTTGAATAAACAACCATTTCTATAATTGGCTAGAAATGAAATCTTTGTATGAATATGCATGAACTGCAGTACAATTTTAGCTGGTTTTAGCTATAATTCAATTTGTTTCCTTATTGGAATTTATGTAAAATATTATTTCATTTGTATTCATTTTTTTTATACATCTTCACAGAAAAGTTAAGCCTAAATATTTTTGCTCCTGCATTTTTACTCTAAGTTCTTTAAAAAAACAAATTCTTGCAATGTAGTTATTTGATACCTGATTTTGATGATTTAAAAGACTTACAGCAGCCTGACAAATTACTAATTATGCCGTAACTTTTCCCTCATCACACTAGTTCACTGAAATAACACAGAAACCAAGGTATTGTTTATTCTTGTCTTTCAAGCTATGAAAGACTTACAATGCTGCATGAAATCCCAGATGAGATCTGTTTAACATTATCCACAGGTAACATAAGTTTGTGTATATATTTTAGTCCCTTAAACAAAAAAAGCTCCTCCAGATTTTTCTCATCATTAACCTGGACATGAAACACTGCCTTTTACTGTGGGTAAAATCATGTCTCAACTGAGTTAGTCAGAATTTTGTTGTTGATTCCCACAGGTGGAGATTTGTCTAATATATTAATCAAGAGAAAAAAAGAATATCTTTCTAGTCTTATTAAAATGAAACCAGAGAAATGGCTCTGGGATTTCTGTTCTCTGACCTTCGTATTTCCTGTCTCTGGAGGAATGGACCAGCAAACTCTTCTATGTGAATATTTCTTGTTGCTAGCAAAAGCATGTTGCAGATAACTGAAGACGAGCACAATAACACAGTGGATATAAAATCTATTCAGCCCGTTGGATCACCATCCCTTTTCACTGTAAGTTTTTTCTACTTTATCTTCAAGTCAATATTCAAGAACCGGAACTAAAACTAAATGTATATAAAGAGATAAAATACTAACATGGCTTTATAGTGGTTTTGATTAATACATTTTAATCAATTCTTTATCAGAATATCATCATAGACAGTGGCTCTTACTGAAGGCAATTCTGCAAGTGCAACATTTTAAGACCATCTCTAAAACTACGGGTATTTTCTTCCTGTGATATTTTAAATTTATCAGATTACCAACAAAAAAAATGCACTGGGATATAAAATTTTTGTGATTCCACTTTCTCCAGTAATACCTGAAGCTCAGTTAACTGGTTCTCATAATTTACAGCACTGAAGAGATCAACTGTAAAGAAGATTTAGTCCATCCCTTCAGGTTCTAAGATTTGTATGCTCATTTCTCCTTTGACAGTCAGAGAAAGCTAAACTGTTCACTCACACACAGAGTTACCAGTCTGAGAATGGAGACACTACAGCTGTCTTCCTCTAACACTGTGTTACAGTCACTGTGTCTGCAAACTGTAAGTTACATCTTATTTAAAAAGATATAGGAAAGTTAAGAAAGGAAAGCAAAAAGGAGGGCAGTGACAGGGGTGATTCTATGTTTAAACTTTGTTCACAAATATAAAAAGGAAATTTTGATAAAGTTCTGAAATAGCAAATAGAAGTTCTAAAGCTTTAAATTAGAAATAAAAAATGTATTTGTTATTTCAGTTAAGGCACCATACTTCGGTCTTAGATTTCTCCCCCTCTTGGGGGGACAACAGATGAGCAAGGAATTTCAAGGATACAGATGAGGAAACAGATTGTTGGTAATACTCAGCACATCAGAATCAAATGCTAAATGACTTTATGTTCAAAAGCGGTTTCTCATGCAACTCAACCATATCAAAACTTTCTCTGCATGTAAATGGTAATTGTGCATCACTCTCCATATGGCAAGGCTGAACTCTTTTCCAAAAAGAAATAGCATGTTTACCAGCCATTCCAAGGTCTGAATTGCATAATTTGCTGTTTATCCCATCCTCTCTCCAGATTGAAATTTATTTTCTCTAATAAAACCTCACTTATAAAAGCTCCAAGACAAAAGGACCAGATCATTCTTGTCATTGTTAGCCAAAAGTCTTACTAGCATTCAGGCAGAGGTTCTGATAGGTGTGATGAAGATTTAGGCATGTGCTGTCCAATCTTTTGTTATTGTTTAGCATTTCCAAAACCGATTGTAAGAAACAAGCTTGTATCTTCTTGTGTAATTAGGAAGATCCTTTTCAAAACTGAAGTTCTGATTAAAAGAATATGAACCTGTATCACCAACTTTAACATGGAAAAACTACTTAGGTAGACAGAGCAACTGTAAGAACAAAACCTGAGATATTTATCAGTATGAGTCCTAGAATTTGAAAAGCCTGATCCACCATCCAGTCAAGTCAATGAGGAAACTTCCAATAACTCCAATTTGCTTTGGATCAGGTCCTAAAAAATAGTATGAGGCTAAGAAGTGGCTTTTACCTTTTATTAGCATATTCATTTGTGCAGTTTTCCATAAACCTCAAAAAATCCAAACCCCTAAGTTATGTTCAAAAACACTCCTGCTTTTAGTGCAGCAATCCTATTCTAATTAGATTCCTAAGCCAAAGTCCTAACATATTGCAAACTTCCACAGTTTTCTCTGAATCCTCAAAGAATTTTTAAAACAAACCTGTTGAAATATCATTTTATCTGCATAAACTGTTAGACTTTAAGAACAAATGTACACTGGAACTAAAACAAAAACTCTCAATAATTTAGCTATCCCATTTCACTTATAAAGGTTATTGCTCATAAATCCAGTGGCTATCAATTGCAGAGCTTTGGCAACATTTAAAATAGTAAATATTTCATTCAATATAGCACGTACCTGATTGACATTGAATAGGGTTTCTGCTCTTTATAAATGTTCTGACAGCATTACATGTCAGCAAGGTTTTCAGATAGCAATTCTGGATTTGTTTTCCTTCTTTCCTTTATCTCTTGATTCTAAAGCAGCTGTGCCCACCACCACTTAGTCATCAGATTTCAAATATGAATCTTTTCAAAGCAATGTGATACCAGCTCATCAGTGCAAGATTACACAGATACTATCAGTGTTTCCTTTCCCTGTGAAGGCAAGACCTAAACAGAAGTTCCTCCTCCTCCTTTCTGACATAACAAGCTTCTGAATTTGTCGTTCACTGCAGTTAAAGCTCTTACATGATTGAATCATTTTATAAGCCAAGCATTCTCATATTTAGCACAGAAATATGAATGATTAACTAACCAGCAATTCTGGAAGCAAATACTGAGATTTAAAAAAGCTAAATCAAACTTTTTATATCTTTGTCACAGGAAGACCTGAAACATAATTAACATTTGTTCTGAACCAGCAATGTACTCATCTTAGACATTCTGGTCAACATAAACTACTAAATTAATAAATTACTTTGGCATTGTTTTTAAACACAAGATGGATAAACACAGACAAGGAGGGATTTTTTTTTTTTAATGTAACTACATTCTTTTTCAAACAAAGCAAATTAACTAGAAGCCATTTAAGCTGATATCTTTACCAAGTTAAGATTCATTAAAAAAATAAAATTTGAAGACATGCAGAAGGTCCCATTCTTAATTATACATTGGGATTGCTTTCAAAATACTTGATTAGTTGCACAGAATTAACCTCATTTACTCTAGGGAAGCTGGCTTGCTAGTATATTTCCTTTGATAAAGCCTGATGTTATTAATTCTTTCATTTTTAGACCCCCAAATACCTCCAAGTCTACACAACCTCCTAAAATCTCTTGTCTGAATTAGGAGATTTGACTGCTGCCAAGCCCTGCAGCTGAAATAGTCCTGCCCCCTTTGCTATCAACAAGCTTGCTTCTCTGCAAGCACAGCCGGGGCTAAACCAAGGCAGTATTGCTATCCACTCAGTCAGCTGTTCGCATAATTACTTCATGTTAATGCAATTTTTCTCAGCATCAGATTTACCTTTCTACCTTGTGTCTATATTCTTTTCCTTGAGCCTCCCCATCTCTTCTCATTGCTATTTTGCAGGTCCAAAGACAGATGCTTTTAGTCTGAAATGCCTTTTTTTTTTTGACAGATAGAGCCTTTTGCAGGCTACAGGGGACTCAGATCCCTACTGCCAGCACTTTTTGATGATTAGTTCTTATATAGTCAGACCTGTGTCTACCCAAATCCCATTTGTGCCCACAATAATCCTTAAACACTATTTAAGGGCAAGCTCACGTTCTCTACCATCCTCAGTACTAATAGAATAGGAACATAAAGTTTTACTGCTGAATACTACAGAAGCACACCTTAGTTCACACATATACGGGCTGCTTTCCCCTCATGTCCTGACATAGCCCCAAAAATATCTGTACCAGGCCCTGGTCCTGCGAGTCCCTTTGTTCTAAATACCAACTGACCTCCTGCGCCTTTCACAAGGCAGCAGCAGAGACTCTACTGCTAAAGCACCCCTTATTTTCCACAAATGGATGGCAAAAGCTTTCAAAACCAGGAAGGACACGGGGACACCACCCATAGCCGTCAGCAGAAGTTAGACTTGTGAAGACATCAGCAGGGTCAAGAGATCCTTATGCATAAAATAATACACGTACATCTCTGCAGAAATGTCTACAAAATGCAAATCTAAGAGGGGAAAGGGAACAAGGACTATGAATATCAAATAAGCATTAGGAGCAGCATCAAGTAGTTACCTGTGAATTGTATCTTTCCTCTCCATTCAGACCTTCTCTCAGTTAGGAGTCACAGCTATTTTTGGTATAATAAGCAAAAACCTTCAATCAAGGCCAATTAAGGTTTGATTAAGGATTTTATGTGTTAGATAAGCAGATGAAATAAAAAGTAAGGAGATAAACAATCAGGAACAGGTTGTCAGTAGACAAAGAAAAGTAAGTAAAATTCTCTTATCCCTCTTTTATATATATATAATGTATATTAATGTTTCCTAAAACAATATAAAATGAGAAGGCCTTTAACTAATGTATTTTCCTCATAGCTTTTTTTGGTGGATGAGCATCAAGACAGGAGTCTCCATGCACAGAAAGGGATGATTAGACTTTGAGCTACAGCAGTTTGTAACTGGAGCAGCACCTGTCTAGCAGACATATGGAGAAGCTACGAGGAGCCTTGAGACAATACACAAGACAAAAATAATCCAAATAAGATGTAGCTCAGGATGATAAGCTCCCCTGTGTGTACAAACGTATGAAGGAGAATATATTAATGCCAATAGGTTCAAAAAGCAGTTCCCTTAGACAAAGGTGTTGTAATGAATAAAATAGGTGAACTTACCTACTTGACAACCCAGGCCTATCATTGATGAATGGATAAATTCTGTATTGTCCCAGATTCAGAGAGTTACTTACATCATTATCACCTAAAATTATTCAAGGTTGAGCAGCTCATGAGACCACAGGATTCACCATGCCAGCTCTATGGTGTATACTGTCTGTATACTCCCCAGGTAAAACACCAAGTTTTCTTCTCAGCATTCCCATTCTATTTAGCACCCCAGGTCTCATAGCCACAACTTGGCTTTCTAGCAAATTCATGGTATATGTGCAATCTGAAGAGTGGTTTGACCTGAGGACTCACCTAACAAAGACACTTTTTACTACCTCCCACAAGTTTTAAAGGTGTTATAGTGAAAGGACCACATTGAAGGAAAAGTGAAGAAAGAGGGCCAGAACAGAACTGTGCAGGGAATCTTTCTGGACAGTGTTCATCAGTAGTTACATGTTCTTGCATGCCTATTATTAAATTGCTGTGGCAGTCTCCTTAAGGTCACCCGCTGATAGCCGTGAAAAAAAAAAAAGCTACACAATTTCATTGCAGTATCTCACATATCCATAAAAAGAAGTAAACTTTAAAGAAGGATACAATGTTAAATTTGCAGAAATAAATACCACAATTATGCCTAAAAGAATTTGAAGGAAACTACCCATCCCTGTGTTATCTGGGCAAAGTTATGTTCTCCTCTTTACCTGTGAGTATCCAGTGAGTGAATACCTTGCTTTGCTACCACGGTTTCCACCCCAGCACCATACACTTCATTCCCTAACTATCACCAAAAGAAATTTAAAAAATCAGTATCACAAAGGAAGGCTTATTTCCACTCCATACAGAAAAGCTTCTGTGAAAAAATGACCAGCTTTAAATACACCCACCTGGTTCACAGTACAAAATCTGACAAAGCTTTCAGCCATAATACTAGATCCTCTCCTCGAGGCTCCTAGCTTCAAGCTGTGCAGGGACATATGATGTGTCTGGATCCTGCAATATATTCAGATTGCATCCAATGCTAGCTGCAGGTTCTGAAGGTCCACTCTTTCAAAGCTCAGCTGTAGTTATAAGCAGCTCTGCCACTGCACGAGGGAGAGACCAATAAACATATGGAGTCCACACTACTAAGGATTCATTCTTGCTTGCATTCCAAGGAATCTCTGTATCCAGGTCTCTTTTCCAGTGGGCTGGAATTAAAGAAAAACATTTCTAATAGGTTCATCCTTTAGAAAGAAAAAAAAAGGCATCTAAAGTTTTAAATGTTAAATATTAAATTATTGCAACATACATTAGGATTCAAGATTGCTGTTTTATTTTATTTTCTTTTCAGTTAGTTGCAGTTTTGGCAGCAGACAACTGAGGTCAAAGGCTGAAAGTCACTGGCTGAGCACGTGGAACATGCGTTTCTTGATCCTGTGCAAGACAGAATTCTCTCTTTCTCCAATTTACCTCATCCAATAAAGATTCAACAGAAGTGGTTTTGAATTTAACTTGTTTATTAAAAGTAAGAAACCTCAGTTTCCAGATACTCAACATGGATCCAAAACTTTTCTATAAATCATACATGAAAAAACAAGCAGTCTCCATATAACATACACAATACAGAATATTACTAAATAGGAGGTTTGCTCTGCTGGGTCTCAAGGAATTCCCCTACTGCCACAGCTCAAACTCCCTTCTGCTCTCATTGAAGTATTTCCAGATACAGCTCTCAGCCATGATTCATGGTCTTGCAGCATATTCCCATATGTTCCCTTGGACACCTGGGCCTTGAATACACTGCTATAGTAAAAAATGTCTATTTGGACACATATGTCCTGCAGTAGCAATTGAATTAGTATAAACAGATATTAATTTTCTCCTGAGATCTTAGCTTACTTACTGATGCTATGAAGGGGGCAACCCTGCTTCCCCAAAACCAAAACCAGACGTTGTTTCTCCAGCCTTTCTACTTCCAGAGAAGTTGGCCTCCAGCTATAACAGAAACAAAGCCCTTTCCACAGCATGAGCACTTCCTTGCCCATACATAGCCATGGTCAGGTCATAGGGCAGGATTTTGCTTCTTGTTTTCCAGGAGATAAGTGTCCATTTCCCTCTTCTCCTTTTCACTTAGTTCCTGTGCTTTCCATGGCCCCAACCTGCTACTTTTTCCCATAAGGAATTCCTTCCTATGTACTGCAGGGCTAAAGGCAATAGATTAATTTCTCATCTACCCTACAGTTACACTAGCCAAAACTCTGTTTTGAAGAGGGTCTTAGCAATTCATCTTCATTGAATTTAGTTACATTTAGTCTACTAGACAAGTTCAGAAAAAGAAAAAAACAAAACCCACAAACCATGTCATCCTTAGAGTGTAGGAGCCATTAAAGAAGGCTGCTTTCTATAAAGCTGCAAAGAATCAGCAGAGAGAATTAACTACTTTACATATATATATATATATATCTCACCTGGACAGGTGATATAAAATGTGAACCATGCGATTACAGAAGATAACAACAGCTTTGAAGGATGTGACTGATATCATACACCTGTTTATTAGATCTACTCAACCTAAGCTTACAAATGATTGCTGCTTCCTTTTTTGCTCAAAGCAATCACTAATGAAGTAGCTTTGGTATGGGGATGAAATGTAATTGGTCACACCCACTGCTCTTCAATAGTTTTTCAACAGACATCAAGAACAGCTGTCCTTAATTCAGAGTCTCTCTTACAATACAACTAATATACTCAGGCAAACTGAAATACATTTTCTTTCCTCAGCAGACAACCTGAATCATCTAACTAGCAAAACAAAGTTCAAGATGCAGAAGATTCTGCCAGTGGAAGAACAAGAGAAGAGAGAGTTACAAAGCCACCTGAAGTGGCTGAAAGATTCCCACAGTATTTACAACAATTGAAGCAACCGAGCTTTATTCTTTGATCAATGCAGACACTCAAAAACAACTTGCCCTTTAAGGAGTCTGTTTAAAAAGAAATCAAACCATCACAAACACCACAGTGGTGAAAACTCCTGTTTCTCTTTTCAATGTCACCACAAAGAAGCAGATACAAAAACCCAGTGACTTTTCCCACATATCATTTTAATTTGCAGTTTTCTGAATCAGACCTCGTTTTGCAGCAAGTTGTAGTTCAACTTCCCCTTGAAAAATAACCAGTCTTCAATGGCAGCAGCCCCTGGCTGAGGTCAGATTGGGTCACCTGCTCTTGTCTGACAGCTCACTACCATCACCAGTAGCAGTGTCTCCCCCTTGCCTTCTCAGGACCACGTGGTGCCTCCCTGTCCCTTGTGCTGGCTCTGGAGCCCACCTGACCCAGAAAAGTCACCTCAGCTTGGGGACTTTGCAGAAAGCTTTCCCAGCAAAAGAAGAGGGAGAGAGGGGAGTTTCTTTTTTTTTTTCTTTCTTTCTTTCTTTCTTTTTCATCCCACTGCTGTGCTAGTAAGATGATTCTGCACCTCAAGAAGTCAGACAAATGGCAAACCAAGAGAAAGGCAGGGATGCACAAGCAGCAGTGGGGGAGGACAGACTGCTTCTTTGCCTGACTGCAAACTACTAGATCAGATCAGTTCTTTTCTTCCTGCAAGGAGGAATTCTAGCTACGGCTGAGGAATTGACTGGATAAAATTAGAGGACAAAATTAGATTCAAGTCAGGCCACATGACCTGTGTGCACCCCTCTACCCCCATCATGCCAAACTGTGGAGGAGTCAGCCCCCTGCCCAAACTCATTAAGAACCATCAGGTATCCCTCTTTCCCTCGCTTCCCCAAGCAAACCTGCCTTTGCCACCCAGGGAAGTAAAGCAGCAAATAAAATCCAGCAAGAAAGCAGGATGATGGGCAGCAGGAGCCAGCAGAGGTGTCACAAAAACATTAGGGTATTTATTGCAAGGGGGTTGGACTGGATGACCTTTAAAGGTCGCTTCCAATCCAAACTATTCTATGATTCTCTTCTCCTATTCTCTGGAGCTTGGAAGGCCCTGTTGTCACACTGTGCTTGTATGTTTTTCTCCCACAGCACACTCCTGCACTCACTTCACTTCATTTTCACTCTACACCAGCCTTCTCCCGCTTCTCAAACCACATCCCCTTCCCACCTTTCTAGCCAACTGATCCATGGCCAACATCCACCCTCCCAAAAGAAGTGCCTTCCTCCTTCTATTCCCAGATTAAAAGTTACATGGTGGGAAAAAATCAAAACCAATAAACAAAAAAAGCCATCACTTTCTCAAGGAAGCCAACAAATAGAAGAATTCTAACCTAAACCAGCTCTTCATAATAAATGCAATAATAAAATATAAATATCATATTCAGTGTAGTCATGAAACAAGAGCATTTTTTGAACATTTCTGTTTTACTGAGCTTTAGAGCTGAGGTGCTCTGATGCAGAGAGAACATTTTGGAAGGGGTTAAATTCCTACAGAACTTCTGCACTCTCCCAGGAAAGCAGTTCCAGATTTTCAACCAGGGTAACTCTTGACGGATGGAGGACCTAGTATATTCCAAAACTAATCAGGTCTGCCCTTCATCCAGAACCACTAGGAATTTAGGCAACATCTTAAATGCAAATAGGCTTTAAATGTAATAGAAGTTTAGAGAAAATCTGCTACCAGTGTATCAGCACAGAATATGTTGCTTTCACCTTTAGCTTGCTAAAGGAAACGTAATGGGGGAAAGGGAAGTAGCAGAGTCTGACTTGCTTGAATAGTTGAAAAAATAAACCTTCATTAAAAAAAAAAGCTATAATCTCAAAGAAAAAGTCTGGCTATCCAGTTGAGGGGATCAACATGGATAATCAGCTGGGTGACTGGCTGCAGTTTCACACTTGGTCTGTTGAGCTCTGCCTTGTCTGTTGCCTGATTTTTCAAAGCTGGAAGGCTTGGACTTAGATTCCCTACTGGGGGGCAGGGATAGCACATATCCCATGAGGATGGGGAAAGAGAGTAGCAGCAGATAAGCAACTGGACCACTCCATTTTTAAAAAATTATCTAGCGCTACATAATACCTTGGTAGAATAAAATCCAATCTTTGGAGTCACTTGTCTTAAATGTTTTATCCTTTTTTCCAGAAGTAACCTGTTTCTTATGCTTTAGCATGTTAGCTAAATAAGGTATGAGGCCAGACAGTCAAGGGAACTGCATCTTTCAGCCAGCACTCCTCTGATATTCATTCCTGGAGGACAGTTCAGGGCAAGGAGAACTATGTCGTTAGGAAATTAAATACAGAAGATACGCAAGTGAAGACTATCCTGGTGATCTCAGTTGCAACACTTCCAAACTATCATGCTCCTACTGTTTTTAATCTAAGTGCTCTTTAAGCCATTTTGATGTGTTTATGATGAACATCTGTTCTAAGCCCATGCTGTTATACTATGAGGGGTCTGCAGTCATTTCTCTTTGATTGTTTACTTGCAGAATAGAAATAAAACACTGTTTCTCTAATCAGGGCAGCAACCAGTAAGTAGTTCATAGAATCATAGAATGGTTTGTGTTGGAAGGGACCTTAAAGTCATCTAGTTCAAACTCCCCTGCCATAGGCAGGGATATCTTCAACCAGATCAGGTTGCTCAGAGCCCCATCCAACCTGGCCTTGAACACTTCCAGGGATGGGGCATCTGCCGCCTCTCTGGGCAACCTGTTCCAGTGCCTCGCTACCCTCATAGTGAAGAATTTCTTCCCTTATATCTAGTCTAAATGTACCCTCTTTTGGTTTAAAACCATTACCCCTGGTCTTATTGCAACAGACCCTACTAAAAGGTCTCTCCCCATCTTTCTTATAAGCCCCCTTTAAGTACCGAAAGGCTGCGATAAGGTCTCCCTGCAGCCCTCTTTTCTCCAGGCTGAACAACCCCAACTGTCTCAGCCCGTCCTCATAGCACAGGTGCTCTAGCCCTCAGATCATCTTTGTGGCCTCCTCTGGACTCACTCCAACAGGTCCATGCCCTTCTTATGTTGGGGACCCCAGAGCTGGACGCAGCACTCCATCTGGGGTCTCACAAGAGCAGAGTAGAAGGGCAGAACCACCTCCCTCGCCCTGCTGGCCACACTTCTTTTGATGCAACACAAGATACAGTTTGCTTTCTGGGCTGCAAGCACACATTGCTGGCTCATGTCCAGATTTTCATCCACCAGTACCCCCAAGTCCTTCTCCTAAGGGCTGCTCCCCATCCATTCTCCACCCAGCTTGTATTTGTGTGAGGGATTACCCTGATTCATGTGCAGGACCTTGCACTTGGCTTTGTTGAACTTCATGAGGTTCATAGAGGCCCACCTTTCAAGCCTGTCAAGGTCCCAGTAGATGTCATCCCTTCCCTCAGTGTGTTTACTGCACCACACAGCTTGGTGTCATCTGCAAGCTTGCTGAGTGTGCACTCAATCCCACTGTCCATGTCACCAACAAAGATGTTAAACAGCACCAGTCCCAATACCAGCTCCTGAGAAACTCCACTCATCACTGGTCTCCACTTGGACATCGAGCCCTTGACTGCAACTCTTTGAGAGTGACCATCCAGCCAATTCCTCATACACCAAGTGGTCCATCTGTGAAATCCATGTCTTTCCAATTTAGAGATGTCGTGTAGAACAGTATCAAATGCTTTTCACAAGTCCAGGTAGATGATGTCAGTTGCTCTTCCCTTACCCACCAGTGCTGTAACCCCATCGTAGAAGGGCACCAAATTTGTCAGGCACGATATGCCCTTAGTGAAGCCATGCTGGCTGTCACCAACCACCTCCTTATTTTCCATGTGCCTTAGCATAGTTTTCAGAGGATCTGCTCTGTGATCTTGCCAGGCATAGAGGTGAGACTGATTGGCCTGAAGTCTCCCAAGTCTTCTTTTTTCCTTTTCAGAAATGGGGATTATGTTTCTCCACTCCAGTCACTCAGACCTTCACCAGACTGCTGTGACTTTTCAAATATGATGGATAGTGACTTAGCAACTTCATCCACCAGTTCCCTTGGGACCTGTGGATGCATCTCATTAAGTCCCATGGACTTGTGCACCTTCAGGTTCCTTAGATGGCCTTGAACCTGATCTTCTCCTACAGAGGGCAGTTCTTCATTCTTCCAGTCCTGTCTTTTCCTTCTGTGACTTGGGCAGGGTGGCTTGAGCGCTTGCTGTTGAAGACTGAGGTAAAAAGGTCATTGAGTACCTCAGCCTTCTCCGTATCCTGGATAACCAGGTCTCCTGTTTCCTTCCAGAGAGGGCTCACATTATCCCTAGTCTTCCTTTTGTCACCGACATACCTATAGAAGCTTTTCCTGTTCCCCTTGCCATCCCTGGCCAGATTTAATTCTATCAGGATTTTAGCTTTCCTAACCTGATCCGTGGCTGCTTGGACAGTTTTTCTGTATTCCTCACAGGCTACCTGTCCTTGCTTCCACCCTCTGTAGATTTCCTTTTTATGTTTGAGTTTGTCCAGGAGCTCCTTGTTCATCCATGGAGGCCTCCTGATATTTTTGCCTCCCTTCCTCTTTGTTGGGATGCATCTTGAATTATTGAATTATTGATTCCTGAATATTAACCAGCCTTCTTGGGCCCCCTCTTCCCTCCAGGGCTTTATCCCACAGTAGATCCCTGAAGAGGCTAAAGTCTGCTCTCCCAAAGTCCACAGTAATGAGTTTGCTACCTTAAGGATCTTGAACTCCACCATTTCATGGTCACTGGAGCCAAGGCTGCCCTTGAGCTTCACATTCCACACCAGCCTCTCCTTGTTGGTGAAAACAAGGTCTAGCATAGCACCTCTCCTTATTGGTTCCTCTATCAGTTGGAGAAGAAAGTTATCATCAACGCATTCCAGGAACCTCTGGGATTGCTTATGCCCTGCTGTGCTGTCCCTCCAACAGACATCGGGGTGGTTGAAGTCCCCCAGGAGGACTGGGTCTTGTTAATGTGAGGCAGCTGCTCCTCTCTGTCTATAGAGGGCCTCATCTGCTCGGTCTTCCTGGTTAGGTGGCCTGTAGCAGACCACCACTGTAATGTCACCTGTCCCTCCCCTTTAGACCTGACACATAAGCTCTCAGTCGGCTCCTCATCCATCCCCAGGTGGAGCTCCATACACTTCAGCTGGTCATTGAGATAGAGGGCAACACTCCCTCCTCGCCTTCCCAGCCTGTCCTTCCTAAAGAGCCTGTATCCTTCCATTCCAACACTCCAGTCATAGCAGCCATCCCACCATGTCTCCGTGATGCCAATAAGATCATAGCCATGTAGCTGTGTGCGTCTCTAACTCCTCTTGTTTATTCCCCATGTTATGTGTGTTTGCATAGAGGCATTTAAGTTGGGCCCCCAATGAAGCTGACTTACTGGCTGGAGTGGCTGGAATTCCTTTGTGAGGCTCTTCAGGTGCTCTGCTGCTGACCTGTGATCCTTCTCCGGGCCCCAGGCACCTATTCCTGGCACTGGCATCAAACTGGTAGGAGTGGGTTTCCCCTCCCCCAGCACCATTTGTTTAAAGCCCTCTTCACCAGCTTGGCAAGCCTATGACTGAAGATGCTCTTCCCCTTCGGTGACAGATGGACCCCATCAGGCCCCAGCAGAGCAGGTTACTCAAAGCAAGTCCCATGGTCTAAGTAGCTAAAGTTCTTTTTACTTTTCCTGAAATATCCTGCACAAAAAGCTCCAAGCAATTTTTGTTTTTCCCTCAAGCTCATACTAGAAGCACTTCTCTTTTTAGTTGTTTTTTTCCTTGCTTACTTTTAAACACACCCACCCACAAGCAGATCAAAACTTCCCAGCTTGCACTTGTGTTCAGAGTGGTCTCAGAAGTAGCTTCCCATGTTCCAATTATTGTTAAACAAAGGGGCACATCATTGTTCCCACTTTCAGCCAGAATGGAAAGCAACTAGCACACCCATCAGCTTCAAGAAGATTTTTACCCAGCCTTGAAGGCTGTGAAAAGCAAGAAGCAACAATGGTTACTTTTCAAAGGGCAGCTTCCATCTAAAAGTCCAATAATGCAGAGTGCACTTGAAAGGATCAGGGCCTGGACACATAAAATCAGCACCCAAAATTGAGAGAAACTTGACATTTTAACCTTAATCTCTTTCTGTCAGTTTCCTTATCTACACGATAAAGGACAGAGCTCTGAGAGATCCTCATATGAGACCGGTAGGCAGGAAGAAAGATAGGAAAGGATGTTTGCAAAATCCACAGGATTGTGAAAACTGAAAACAGCAGAGACAACAGTCATTTACTCCTGCTACACTAGTTCTGAATGTAATAAAGAGGGTGTTAGAGACTAGCAACAGTGCCTCTAGTTGAGTGCAAACACCATCCTTACTCATCTCTTAAAGCTGTTTTATTTGAATAGCCAAAAAAATCATGAACATTGGAGACATTTCACCACTTAATTTCCTATTTTGTCAGTCTCTGCTGGGGCAGCATTATGCAGAGGCGTAGCAATAGTCATGGTAGGAATTAGGAAGGAAAAGAACAGGCCTCTCAATAGAGGCCCATGCCTGAATAAATTGAACACATAGAATAACGACTCTATTCAATTATTCCATGCAGATGAAACCTTTGTAACATACAAACTAAAGACATTTGCCTAGTTCATCTCTTGAGAGATTTAGAGAAAAAAGTCAGAAGTATGTATACATGAAAACACAGTCAAAAAGATATAAAGATACATCCAGTCTAGGGCTAACAGGGAAATTGCCAAGAAGACAATACCAGAGTCCACTGCCTGAAGAAGAAAGGAAATAATCAGAAAAGGATTAGAAGGAGAAATATATGGATAAAAGGCACAGATATGCACCAGGCTGCAATTTCTTTGTGATTCCGTGCATGAACTGGAGAACAAAATTGTCTTTACTTCTCCTGTCTCCCCCTTCCCTAGCTGCAGTATCCTCCAATTTATTCCAAAGTCTCTAGTTATATACACGGATTTTAAGTTGTCTCTGGCCACATTTCAATCTAGTGGGCAGTGAACAGTCTTAAAAGAGCCCCACAACCATTAATTGTCCAAACATATTTTGATTTTAGCATATAGTCCCAGCTTGTTTTATGTTAGAAAAGACATCTGGGCTTCTGCACAGCCCACCCCACTTCCTCATTCCAGTGACAAAGAATGATTTCATGCAATTGCGGTCCAGCTGGAGAAGAGCACACCAACAAGCAGGTGAAAGCTTCAATCTGTTCTCACAAGGGTGGGCCATGCAAGATGAGAGCGAAGGAAAAATTTGTCTTCCTGGCAAGAAGCAAAAGACAAGCAAGGATCTGCATTTCATGACCTTTCCCCTCAGTTTCTCGTCACATCTCTCACAGGATGACACTAGAGGGGCACCGTCTAGCAAAGCTGAACTAGGATCAATATTTACAGCACTCAGAATTTTTTTTGAGAAGTTAAACTAGAACACACTAGGTCCTTTAACTATTGCAGGTGCGTATGCTCAAAATGGCTAAAGAGACATCCTAGGAGCTGTAAAGTTTTACGTGACATCATTTAGGACAACTGAAGTAGATTTATAGAGAAGAAAGAGGCTGGAGGGAAATTATTCTCTCTTATACTCTGCAACATGTTTTGTATTATAGAATTGAAGAGCAGCTGCAGCTAGCTGTGTATCTCTAAGTGACAGTCACCCATATCCTAGGACCACACACAAAATCTAGAAATAACAGTAGTCTGTGTCCTGTTCAACTTTACCATGCTGATTTCTATTTCAAGCAAACAGTATCTGCTGGAAGATCATGGCATTTAGCCAGTTGCTGAAGTGCAAATACAGGAGTGTTTTATTCCACCTCTGTTTTGCCTCTGTGCTCACTACGGAAACTTCAGCAGGTGCAAGAACCAGATATTTCTTTGGCACTTGCTGAATTGCTGTTGTTGCTGGGTAATGCACTAGTCACAAAGCTGAACAAGATGCCACACCAGGGCTAGCATGCCTCAAGGAGACTCTCGCAGGCCAAGGCAGCAGAACTTTCCTATGAATGCTTTGAAAAAACATCGAATCGTAGAATGTCCTGAGCTGGAAGGGACCCACAAGGATCATCGAGTCCAACTCCTGTCCCTGCACAGGACACCCCAAATTCACACCATGACTCTGAGGGCACTGTCCAAGAGCTTCTTGAATATTGTCAGGCTGGTACCGTGATGCCTCCCTGGGGAGCCTGTTCCAGTGCTCCACCACCCTCTGGGTGAAGAACCCTTTCCTAATATCCAACCTAACCATCCCCTGGCACGTCTTCCTGCCATTCCCTCGGGTCCTGTCGTTGGTCACCAGAGAGAAGAGATCAGCTCCTGCCCCTCCTCCTCCCCTTGTGAGGAAGCTGCAGAACACCATGAGGACTCCCCTCAGTCTCCTCCAGGCTGAACAAACCAAGTGAATTTAGCCGCTCTTGTACAGTTTCTCCTCTAAACCCTTCACCCACTTTGTGGCCCTTCTCTGGACACTCTCTACTAGCTTTATTACCTTAATGTACTGTGATGCCCAACCCTGCCCACAGCACTCGAGGTGAGGCCGCACCAGCGCGGGGCAGAGCAGGACAATCCCCTCCCTCGCCCGGCTGCAATGCAGGGCTCGATGCCCCCCAGGGCACGGTGGGCCCTCCCGGCTGCCAGGGCACGCTGGTGGCTCATGTTCATCTTGCGACCGACCGGAACCCCCAGGTTCCTCTCCACAGAGCTGCTCCCCAGCCTCTCATTCCCCAGTCTGTATGTACATCCAGGGTTGCCGTGCCCCAGGTGTAAAATCTGGCACTTGCCCTTGTTAAACTTCATATAGCTAGTGATTGCTCAGCTCTCTGGTCTGTCCAGAAAATAGGAACCTATCTTTGGTAGCCACCCTTCAAGGCTGACGACTACTGTAGAAGTACCAGGAGGAACTGACTGCATACTGCTGGTTAATCTGCTCTCCTCCAGATGTTAAACTAGATTATTTTTTTTCAGTGTCTTCAGCACTGAAAGAAGAGCTTGTAATTCTGAAGCAGACAGATTTCTATACAATATATTTGTGATGTTCAAATTATTTCTGCCAATGCCTTTTGCAGTCTTGGAAGAAAGCGAAAGCCAGCACAAAGAAGGATGCTTTTGTGTAATTTACATAGTTAGTTTCTGGTTTATATTTAAACTATTTCTTGCACATGCATTGTACATTCTGCATCGCTGATCAGCAAATCGCATTCAGCATCTAACTTGTTAAATGGTTTCTTCTGTCGGGAGAATGTTCCTACTGTAATAGTGATATTTTATCCTGTCAAAAAAATGATTAGGCTAAAACATCTTAGTAAATACCACAAACTACCCAATAACATCAAAAATTGAAGATGTACAAAGGCTATTCAATTACTCAGGAAACTTCTAAATTTTCAGGTAACAGAACTCATTTTCTACTTGAATGAGTAATCAAGGAAATATCATTTTCTTTTATATTGATCACGGTATAAGGCATAGCTTAAGGACAGGAGCATAAAATGGTCTATTACATTTTCTTTATTAGTGTTAGAAAATCATTTTCAAAACTATTTCACTGATTTTTTTTTTCTGGGAAAGGAACCTCCTTTCCAGATATTTTTATGCCCTGTCTTCAAACTCTTAGCTGTGTAAAACTCGCTGGTGGAATGGCATGGTTTCTCTGAGTTCTGTGCTTGCTGAAGTCAGTGGAAGTCTTGCCATTAAATTCACCGGGGCCAGGATCTCTGCTTCTATATGGGATTAAACTGCATGAAAATTACCATTCAAAATCCAGAATAATCCCAAGACTTCATTGACTAGGCTTTACTCGCATTCTGTGCCAAAAATAACCAAAAAAGAGCAAGAACAAACAGCATATTCAGGTCCCCAGCATCTAAATGTCCTGTAGCCAGTGAGCTGAGCTCACCAAAACAAGTGAGGTTTTGTGTCACCACAAGAGGTTCCGATTTGAAGGGTGCTTGTAGACTACTTCTGTGCCTCAGGGAAACTAAAACCACCCTGGGATGCGAGAAGAGCTGCTAGGAGCAGCCCCAGCAGTGCCAATCATCATCTCTCCTTGACTGCACCCACTTGTGGAGATCTGCTCGTGTCACAGGGTGGGTACCTCAAGTGTGGAGCACTGTTATGCCAAACTCCACTCTCATTAGTGAAACAGCTTTGATTAAACATGTCTTCCAGAGCTGG
Source organism: Phalacrocorax aristotelis (assembly GCF_949628215.1). Classification (NCBI taxonomy): domain Eukaryota; kingdom Metazoa; phylum Chordata; class Aves; order Suliformes; family Phalacrocoracidae; genus Phalacrocorax; species Phalacrocorax aristotelis. The sequence continues at coordinate 30,112,385 of NC_134284.1, read as the reverse complement.
GATACACTGCTAACATATATAATCAGAAAGGTATCAGCTTGAAGGTGATCCAAAGGTAGCAAAAATATTTCTTCCCGGAAGTCCCAATTCATAGCTTTGTGGAAACAGACTGTTTTACCATGATGTAGCACGCAATAAGACTGGACTTGCCTATTTCCTGAGTTGCATTTCTGGGAAGAAGAAATACATGTATTAGACTTACATGTAACAGATCTAATTATCTCCTGACTCCAACCCGCACTCATTTTGATTTTGACTTCATTTTAGTTCCTTCCAATTTCCCATACTGTGAAAAGTAGATTAGGCTACTAGGACAAGTTATACAATCTTAATTGGAAAAGCACAGTGTAAATATTTTTCATGTTCTGGAATATGAGATGTTTAACCTAGATCCAAGTTTGTTTAAATGCCTTTCTAAACTGTGAGTGTTTCCTTTCTGCCTATAAATGATCCTAAAATATTCCACATAGTTTGTAATCCCTAGATTTCTCTCGTGAAAAGCCTAAGGCATGTTCCTTAACACAAATGCATTTCCCGTGGATGAGAAGACAACAGCTGTCAATAATAAGTGAGAACGTGTCCATAGTCTAATACTTCCTGTTTTTTCTTTCTTCTTCTAGTAATAAATTTGAAGTTCTCTGGTACATTTACAATTACAGTAACTGAATGTTTTTCATTCAACAGGTCATGTTCCCAGAAGTGTCATGAAGAGCAGTGAGGCAGAGGTGAAAAAGATACTGAATGAACATCTTATTTCTTATTATGAGAAAGAAAATATTGTTCCTGAACACTTGCAAGAACTTTGCATTGCTTACAATCATCATTATCCAGCTGCACCTGAAGATGCACCCACCTTAACAATAAAGCTGCTTGAAGCATAAAATTAAACATACATATGACATGTATGTATTTTTTACTTCCTTCTACATATAGTTCAATATAGAATTCTAAGTATAGTTCTGCAAGAACGAAACGAAAGGCTTCCACCCACATGTTTCTCAGAGTTTTTGGATCAGCAACTAGTCACTCACGATAGTTCCTTCTTCTTCTACCTCCTGTTCAGACACAATGGAATGGGAGTCATGAAAATGTGCAGATAAATAGGCAAGAGGAGGAGGGCTTTCTTCTGTATACTGCTTGCTTTTTCTAACATCCAGCCTCCCAAAGGAAGGATGGCTGCGTAAGAACTCAATTAGGGGACCAAATGCTATAAGCAAGTAAAAGGAGTGTACTTCAAAATAAATCCATGAATCTATATCTAGATAAGATCAGCATTGCAATTCTTGAAGTGCTATCAAGCAAACAACCAACCCTCTCAGATTTTTTACTTTAAACGGCTTAAGAAAAAATAAATATTCTGATTTTGTAATATGCTTGGAATTAGATATTTTTTAATATGTCACACATGGAAAGAATGCAAATATTAATGAATGCATTATGTTAGGCTGGGCTACTGGACTAAAGTCTATCATGAACGGCTAGAATTCCAAAGGCTATCCAGTCATTAAATTCAAAGCATGAGAAAAATACACGTAGTGCTTCACCAGTTATATGACAGAAAGCTCACCAAGCACATGTTCTTTCATGAAATGTGACATTCGCATGCTTGCACTACCCTGGATCAAAATAATCCAATCACAAAAATACACAAGAAGACCTAACAAATAGTTCCTACACTATGATTTATGTTAACCACCATTGCAGATATTAAAGGCGTATATTCGTGAGACCTCAGAAATGCCTAACTTGGTCCAAATATTTGAGCCAGAAACCACAGAACTGAAAGTAGCATGAAGTGTACCTAAAATATGTCTCTAAGATGGGCGTGCAGCAGTATTATAGGATTTCCGCTCAACAACTGGTCAGTGAAGGATAGTGTCAGAAAGTTAATTGGAATGTAGCTAGAATTCAGAGTTCCTGATGTTAATTCCTCTCTTTAGGGCTTACACATATTCTTCACCAGCTTTAAACAATGAGAACATATAGGGTGAAATGAACCACCTTAAGAGATTTTAAGAGATTTTTTTCCAACTGGGCAGCTGTTCTTCTGGAATACATTCTTTTTCTTCCTCTGTAAGGTATTCAGATTCAACAGCAATAGGAATGAACCTCATTGACTCCCTGGCAATTTTAAAGAAAGCTGGTAGGCTTTGAGAATATGTTGGTGTGGACCATAATATCACTGCTGGTGGTACCTGCAGTTTGAGGTCTCTCTCAAAAATTTGACCTGGGCAGTTAGAGAGAAGGAAAAGCTTATCAAAAAGAGGTGGCAAAATTACTTCATCCCCTGAGTTTTGAGTTCCCTTCTGTGTGTTTGATCCCCTAGAAAATTTCCCCTGACCAGGTCCATAGCTACACCATTTTATTTTATCTTTTCTGTAGGTTTACTTTCTTGACCATGCTCACAAGATATTTTTAACCCTTCTCTATGTTGTGAGAAGGGTGAATGTTAGAAAGATATTATAGCAATGGGTGTTGGTATAGAAAATTCATCAGACTGAACTGGGGCAAAACACTGAGAGTAAGTGTGTCACTTAAGATAAAAAAAAAAAACACCATAATTTATAGAGACATTCTAATAATCCCGCTCATAAGGTGTATCTATTTACTGAACCTTTGGTCAGTCTTCATCTCTCTGCATTCCACAGGAAAAAGAACCTGTTTCCTCTTTAGATTAAAATGTCCGCAATAATTTGAACATCTGCAGTCTCAGTATAAATAAATAGAAAGGCAATGGGAAAGAGAGCTACTCTGTGTACTGCGAGTAAGAGCGAAGCCAGACACAGAATCCAGTCTGATATTTTGATCACTTGAAACTAGTGCCCCTATCATCCCAAGTCTGATTTTACTGAACATATTTCCTGACACCCAGTTTGCTCTCATGCTAAAAAAACCCAATGGTTTGAAAGTTCTAATTAATTCTTCAAGTAACTTCAACAGCTTCTCTACTTATCTAATGTTTACATTTGATACAACCAATGCATTTATATTGAAGAACATTATCTTCATAAAATATTCTGTGAAGCCAGCAAGCTGTAGTGAACCAGTGAATGTGGCTACATTCATAGCAATGTGCTAATAAGAGTAGTGGTATGAAAGCAATGAGACTGTTCCTAGAATGATTTTTAGGACAAAAGATCACAATTGTTTTTAATTAAACCTCTAAAATAATTCTTTGTTCATTTTTTAAAACTCTGGATAAACCAACTCCTGATTGCCTTTTGAAGGAACAATACAGTTCTTATGACTCTTACAAACAGTACTTTTCTTCAGCAATGTATTGTATCTCTCTTTGTCACAAAAATCATTCTTTCAGGTTGCTGAAGAAGTCTCTTAAAAACTCCTTAAGCTCCCGTCATATGAACAAAGAGTCAACTTGTATTAGCTAGAGCACCCAAAAACTGTTTAATAAGCTTTTAAAGAGTCTCTTAAGAGACCTTAATGATTTGCTTTAATAGCAATACAGAGAAAAAAAGTACCTGGCTCTTTTTTCTCTCCTCTTGCTATTTCTTCAAGTGCTCTTTTGGCTGAGTGCAGCTCATTAGTGACTGCTTCCAGTATATGCTGTCTTTGTCTTTCTCTATTTCATCGTCTGTGGTGTCTTGTTCTGTTTTCAAAATGACCACCTTTCCGGATACTTCTTTTTCTTTAGTCTTCCAAAATCCTTCCAAAATATTTAGGGTTAGGCTGTGATTTTTTCTGCAAAATATATTTCATAAAGACAGGAAATAAATCAGAAATTGCCTTCAAACATTCCAATTATGAACAAGGAGCTAAATTCCCCAAACTAGTGGCTTTGTCAGACACCTCTTTGGTGTAATTAATCCAATAAGCAGTTTAAGGTGGAAAGAATAAGATGGGGCAAATCTTCAAATTATTATCTAAATTTTGAGAAATATGTAGGTGCTAGAAGAAACAGAAATGTACCTACTGATTTGCTTGAAGCACCTATGGTCAATGGAGATACCTTGTTCCAGCTGATACAGATTTGGGTTAAAATGTTAAATCTGCTGATGATAAAACTGATCTGCTGTAACTTGGGTAACATTGTGCTCAGTCGCCTGACTTGAAATGAGCTGCCTAAAATTGTCTGCCTTGGTGCTACTATGTTAGTAACATGCAGTGATGTCCTCTACCTGGTCAGTAAAATAGAATTGCTGGACTTAATGTTCAGATTGTAAATTGAGCCTGAGGCTGTCGATTTGGCATCTTCCTTTCACTGAGCTATTCCTGAAGTTTGTCAGCATCGTTGTGAGTTTTGAGGTTCTGAGAAACTTTCAGCATTCAAACAAACTTGATGCCCTTTGTCTTTCTCAGGTTGCTTAAATCTCCTCTTGTATTTGCTTATCTGCTGTCCTACACATTTATTTCCCCGCCTTTGGAAACCTTACCCATATTACAATAATTAATTTTATAGGGCATGTGCTATGAAAAACTTGAATTCCTCCTGTTAACATTTGACATCTCTTCCCTGAAACAAAGACAACCTGGTGAACAGGTTTGAATGAAAGGGCAGGATGTCACAGAAGATGACAAGAGAAATTAGAAGGGTTATGAACAACAAGGAAAAAAAAACACTAAAGGGAAAAATGTAGTGAAAGAAAAGTGTAACAGAGTTCCCAGTTCATTTGCTCACTGGGCTCTTCTTTTGCCATTTCTCCCTGGAAGTGTTGAGTGTTTTAAAACCTCTATGAAATTTGAGAGTCGCCAGTGCCTTAAGAGCTGGTCACCTCCTGCTTTACACCTAGTGTCACTGCCTCATCACGGCTAAATACAGTGTAAATTAGTCAGTGGGATGTCAGAGCTGCTACTGTCAGAATTAGACAGTGGATTTAACAAGGTCCACTATTCCTTCTTTTGAATCTTGTTCTCTCTGTATTCAAAATTTCCTCCTCAAGTGGAGGAAAAACTCCTGAGTGTTTCAAATTTTTGAAGTACTTCTCTGGCTTTACAAGTCATCCTCAGAGCCTTGTGGTAGGGATCTCACTGCTATTCTAGACAACAAGTTAGTGATGGAATTTTTTTAGAATAACTGAATAATTTAGGCAGTGACCTCTGTAGTTACATTAGGTTGCTCAGGGAAGTCAAATTCCAAGTATCTCCAAGGTCTGAGGTTCCAGAGCCCCTCTGGGTTGCTTGTACCAGTGCTGGTTCAGTCTCGTGGTGAAGAATTTTTCTCCTTATATCTGATTGGAATTTTCCTTGCTGCAATTTGTTTCTGTTGCCTCCTGTCCTTTCATTGTTCACATGAATGGAGAGTCTGGCTGTGTATTGTACTGGGTGTTTATAGAGGTATTTGAATTAGATTAATTAGATCATCTCTTTCTCTTTTCCAGGCTGAAGAAAACCTGCTCAGTCAGCTTCACCTTGTGCGTCATTTGCTCCATCCCTCTAATCATCTTGGTGGCCATTTGCTCGTCTCAGCATAGGAAGGCTAGGGGGCTGCCACAATTCCAGGTCTCGCTGGTACTGGACACACTGGTTCCTTCGTGGCATCTCTCTTTCAGGCTATGCATCTCTAAGAGCATTTGCAGACTATCTTCCTTGTAAAGAAATCCATGTGGGAAGAATAGAGGGCAGCAAGAGCTGTTGTGGAAGGGTTTTGCCACCACAAGTAATATTTCAACCGGGTAGAGCAGAGGATGCTCTGTAGAGGGGTATGCCCATGTGTGCCTGCATCCAGTTTTTGCTTACAAAACTAGACAGCTCAGTGACCAAGGGATGGCAACACTTACCAGCTAACTAATCGTTCCCCACGTGAGACTATATTTCATCAGGCAAATCAGTAGCCATTTGCTTCCAGACTCCCAATTAACAGCAAAGTGAGAATGCTGCCCTGCAAAAACACTGGATAACAGAGCTGTGCTCTGCCTTTATTAATCTGCATTTGCAGTGTGGGGAGGTGAACATCCAGAGCACTCCCATATTGCTCCAGAAGTCAGGATGTTCAGGAATGGTGGACTGCAGTAGCCAGGGAGATCAATTACCCATTTTGTTACTTATTCTGCCTCCTGTCAAAAGAGTCATCGCTATATCAAGTAGTATGCCCGTACTGTAGAGATATTCAAGATAACTTTACTAAGTGCAAGTTCCAGGAGCATCTATCTGTGGCAGCTTGGTGTTTCACACGTTCTTCATTTCTCTACCAGGAAATTCTTACCTCTCTGATGCCATGGCTACTTGGCTTCCAGTAGCTATGTATGAACCTGCCATCTGCAACGCAGACAAACACTGAGGGAAATAAAACCATTCATAATGTTTCAGCCTAGGTGTCCAATATTAAACAGTATTGCCAGTATGTTCCTGGTTACCAGCAACTTACGTTGTGAATTCTAAAGATTACATCATTATTTTTAATTAAGTGACAGCAGATGCTATGTTAATTTGTGTAGGAGTGCACTTTATTTTAAAATTTCACAGAAAACTGGCCATGAGTTTGTTTTTAATTTGAAATTTTTGAGAACAAGAGTAAATGCAATAGATTAAATCGCAAAAATATTGCTAAATGTCTTCTTAGCTCTCGTACAGTTTCATCAAAATTATATTACATAATTACTCATCTGCTTCTTTTATAATACAATGGGGAAGAGGAGGAAAAAAATCTTTAAAAATCATTGAGAAAAATGTATTTAAGTACTTTCAGGAACAATATAATTAATGAAGGGATCTTTTCACAATCTGATAGAGCTAAAATAAAATCAATAACATTTCACCGAGAACTTTATTAGTCTAGTCAAAAAGTAAAATATTTTTTAAAAGGACATTTTTAGTTTAAAGCAAAATTATTCCATTCCATGCTTATGTCTATCCCTTCCCTTATGTAAGGAATATGTTATCTGAGCACAAGCACAGTATCTGTACTGATCCTATGATCACATTCCACAAACTGCTTTTAGTCCAAAAACTACAAGGAAAGGGAATAAGGTATTTTTTGGGGGACACTACAGGAAAGCAACAGAAGAGGAAAGACTGATGGCGGGAAGGGAGAGAAAGGAAATTTCCTGACTTCTAGGAATAAGCAAGAAGGCAGAATGGTTTCCTGTGAAAGAGCAAAATGAAGACATTCAGAAGATCATGTGTGGGACCACAATGAAGCATGTATTATTACTTCGGTTTGTGGTGTACCTTGCTACTGCACCAGCCATAGTGATTACCATTCTTTCTCAGGAAGCAGGCCCGTTGCATGTGTGGTATAAGGCTGGGAAAAGGAGTAAGCATCCTTCCAGCCAAAAAACCTGTAGTGCCCTGGGAACTAGGCTAAGGAGATTTTCAGCCCTCCACTTCCGCACCCCCCCCAGGAATGAGTGCCTCTGAGACTGGTCTCTGCCGTCAGGACAAAGCAGCTTGTTTGTACAGCAAATTTAGGGAATGGTGATGAGGCTCGCAAGGGCTACCCCTGCACGCAGTGTGCATGGCAGAAGGGCCTGCCGAGAAGTGGTGCTGTAGCTGTGTGGGACAGCAGGCTTGTGCAGCATGCTCCTATTGAAACAACAGTGTGGAGATCAGAGGCAAGGAAAAGAATGGACACAGCTGGCCTGAACTACTTGGCTCTGTGAACCCAGAGCCAGGTTTCAGCTCAGTTATGGAAGAGAGTGGAAAGGAATTCTATACTTTGAGCTCCTTCCAGTGCAGATCCAAAAAATACTTGTGGTCAGAAAAACACTCACTTCTCTGCTGGAAGTATACACCAATGACAAGAGAACAACTTTAAAACAAGACCTCTTCCCATAGTGCAGCTAACTTACTTACACAAAAATTTTTGGCAGAGGCTATAAATGCCTGGAAATTTTATATTAACACTTTGCTGTAAATTGCCTTGGTTTGGATTTTTGTGCTATTTCTAAAATAGAGATAGTGGAATCGTATGTCCAAACAACACTGATTTATTGTAATAATTTTAGCAAGAGTTTTCAGGAAAAATTCATCCATCTCACCTTTTCCTCATAATCTATGAAGTTTCACTATAGATTAATTTAGCCCATTGTCAAACTGAGTTACTCCAAAAACTAGTAGGGCAGACATTTGGAGACTAAGCATTTTTCAACACAATCATATATCATGCAGTATATATTGCTTTCAGATTTATCAGAAAGGCTGAAAAGCAGCAGGGATGTCTGCCACGTCTACGCAAAGTCATTATGTCCAATCCAAATCTCACATGTGGAGAAAACCCAAATAACAGAACTGCTGTAGCAGGTATAAGGGAAGCCTGAAAAGGAAGAAAGCTTCACTGAAGTAAACCTCACATATTCCACTCAAACCCTCCTTTTAGTTTCTCTCAAAAGCACAGGGCTAAAGAGCAGTTTAAATCTGCCCAAATGCTTGTGGATTCTCATTATGCTGAAGTGAAGCAGAAAACTGAAACAAATAATTTTTTAGAAAGGTGCACGTGGTTCTGTATGCCATATTTTGCCAACTGATGTAACCGCAGCACTCCAGATCTTTCCACTGGAAATAATTTATACCGCAGAACTGCAGAAAAATTATGTACCCAGAGTTAAAATGGAAGATACAAAGTTCTGTGTTTGAGGAATTAGTAGAAATCCTAAAGGAAATGGCAATTTAAATTAGACAGATCCATCTTGCACATTTCTGGAATCTTCATTGCCACAGATTTATTGTATCATTTTTTGGCTGCTTTTGTCACAACCGGTCATGCAGCTGTTGCTCAGGAGTGCAGCCAGCCGAGGTAGGCTCTGGGTAGTCTCGTCCTTGGAGGCGCACAGACTTTTAAGTCAGTGCTTTTTTTATCCTCTTCATGTGGAAGTTTGTGGAATTAGACCTTGGCAAATATTTTGCCTGCCTCTAGGAAAATATTATTGTTCCTTTCAGTATTTTGCACGGCCAGTACAGCCTCGTTGCTGTCAACAGTACCAAATTACATCAAGGCACTGCTCCTCAGCCTATGAAGATAGGCACAATCAACTAACACCAACTTTACTCAGAAAAACAGCAATCATTTTCTCCTGCCTATTAAACAGTGTAAGTTACTGTTGCTTTCTAAAAGAAAGATTGTGACCTTGCATTTCTTGCTAAATCTTTTTATGATTCCTAAATACACCAGTATTGCCATAATGGAATTTTCATAGGAAGGTACTCCCTTTCCTTGCAAGTTGCACATTTCCAAAAAGGATAAAAATGCTTTTACACTTCAGCGGCTTTTGTTTTTTTGTTTTATAGGACAAAACCAGAATGTTTTGCTCACGCATGAAGTAAGGATGGCACCTGTACTTTGTGCTCTTTACTGCAGAATTAGTTTCAGGACCCTCCTGCATCATCCAGTACCCCCACAACTTTTTAACCCGGAAGTATCTGGGCACTAAAGCCCAGCAACAAGAGAAAGTGACCTACCATTGAACTTGAGAACAGCAAGTACTATGCCTTAGATAAGTACTTCCTTTAGCATCAACAGGTAGCAGTTTGGGGTACCATAAATTAATGCTCTTTTTCTCACAAGGTAAAAAGGGCATCTTGCTTTCCTTATTTCCTAAATAACATAGCTCTTCACAACGATGCTAGCCAACTGATAGTTATCAGGAGAGGTAAATAAGAAGAATTTCCTACCCTTTCTTGGTATCACTTGTTGTTCAATGAAGCCAGCTGCTGTTGCTTGTTCCCTGTACTGTATTTCTCAAAGTAAAGTCACTTCAGCTTCCCTACTAATTTTAAATTTAATTTCCTGAGCAGTCAATGCCTTTTCAAGAGTGCAGTGCTGGTCTTCCCCAGCCAACGTTCTTCCAAGGTATTGTGAATCATATAGTTAAAAAAGGCAGATGCCCAAAGTGCTACATTTTGCTATGCTACTTATGGCTCAAGTCAGAGAATGAAAGTAATAGTGAACAGTATATAATGCAATACGAGAACACCAGTGTCATCCGACAACAAACACCCTTCATTATTTACACGAACCTTTAATGTACTTGTGGATAAACCGAGTGAATGGCGAGTCAACAATGGAGTTATTTTGCACCTCTGAGATGCCATTGATTACTGTGACCTGGGGCAGCTGGCGAGGATGTTTCTTCCAGGGACATTTCACCAGTTGGAAATCACTGCACAGGAACATTTCAGTTACAGTGAGGAATTCAAGTACATAACGCCTCAAAGAGAGCACCAGCTCTCCCTAGAACCTTTCTTTTCAGCACAAAAATATGTACCATGGATGTTCTGCCAGCACTGCTCTACCACTCTCTCTTTTAGCTCAAATTCACCTCAGGCAGGAATGGAGAGAGGCAAGTTGCTCCAAATTTACAGAAGACATACCACTGGTCTCTCTTAGAGGAGCTGTTGACTCTTATCGCATCCACTGAGGTCTTGGTCCCAGACACAGCATGTCTGCCGATCTACTGCATGTACAAAAAGATTTGGTATGCTAGCCCGCAGCCAAACCTGCTCCTGCACTTTCAGGAACCACTGGACTCAGTTGGGAGTTGGTACTAATAGCTGAGAGATGACTAGGAGAACCTTTTTACATTTCCATTCAGCTGTTAATGACTATAGATATGTTTATGGTGCTTCAATAACAAGCTGGAGCACGAGACTTTAAACTCACCTGTGACTTCACCTGAACGTCACTTACAGCTGGGTATCACAACCTACCTCCTTGGTAGATAAGCCACTAGACTTCACAATCACACAGCGGGGAGCGTGTGCTCAGTCTCTGCCACTCTGAAGGACTATTATTTCAGCTGAGAGTTCATTACATCCAATGACAGAGAAATATACTCCACACATGCTGGAGTTTCTGAGCTGGGCACAAAAGCTCCCTCACCACCTCCTATTAAATCAGTGCTGGTGGGTCTGACCAGAGACAGCAACAAAAGAAAATGTCCCCTCTGGAAAGAGTTTTGTAACAGACAAAAGATTCTTTCCTTTGGCAGCATGGAGGAGTGTAGCAATGAAAACTGTATCATGGCAAGTCACTGTGATTATTCTCCTCACGACCTCCGCAAGTAACAAGGGAGTTGAATGCCCTCACCTTTATAAACAGAAATCCTAGCAGATCTTCTTGCCATTGTTGTGGTTTAACCCCAGCCAGCAACTAAGCCCCACACAGCCCCTCGCTCACTCCCCCCTGATGGGAAGGGGGAGAGAATCAGAGGGGTAAAAGCAAGAAAAGTTGTGGTTTGAGATAAAGACAGTTTAAAAGGTAAAGAAAAGCCACGCACACAAGCAAAGCAAAACAAGGCATTCATTTGCTATTTCCCACCGGCAGCACGCAGGTGCTCAGCCATCTCCAGGAAAGCAGGGCTCCATCACACATAATGGTTACTTGGGAAGACAAACACCATCACTCCGAATGTCCCCCCACTTCCTCCTCCTTCCCCAGCTTTATACACTGAGCCATACGTCATATGATGCGGGACATCCCTTTGGCCAGTTGGGGTCAGCTGTCCCGGCCGTGTCCCCTCCCCTCCCAGCTTCTCAGGCACTCCCAGCCACTTGCTGGTGGGGTGGGGTGAGGGGCAGGAAAGGCCTTGGCTCTGTACAAGCCCTGCTCAGCAGTAATGAAAACATCCCTGTGTTATCAGCACTGTTTTCAGCACAAATCCAAAACACAGCCCCATACTAGCTACCGTGGAGAAAATTAACTCTATCCCAGCCAAAACCAGCACAGTCATATAAGAGGAAAAACTGCCTCTGGGTTTTCAGTTTCTTCTCTAGGCTGCTTCTGCTCTTCTTTCTCTCCCTCTATAGAGACATCCAGAATAAAATATTAATGAGCACTCTTCAGAACAAAATTGGCTGAAAATGGTATCTAGGGATAAGCAAATATCAAGATAGTTAAGACTGCACATATCTGTTTGATATTTCTGGGCGTCTCAGGGATAGGAAAGCTGGTTTAAGTTAGGAAAATTTTTCAAGGAATAGTTACTTTTGTTTATAACAAGCTGCAGCATAGCCTATGTGTGAGGGCTAGAATGTCTTTCCAGTTAGTTTTTCACAAAGACAATGAACAGTTTTATATATAGGGCACAGGACTATGACAGTCTATAATAGTTATTTTTTATTACAATATTTGACAATGCTTGTTAAGACATAGCTCCAGTGTAGTGTCAAGATTTTAATATTGTTGTTCAAATTGCATATCCTCAGAGGAAGCACTAAATTTCATTGTTCACAGACTGTTCCCACAGTCATTACTACTAGTGAGAGGCAACTCACTGACAATTTGGTAGCATCATACTTCTTAAATGCACGTGACAGCAACCAATGCCAAAAATTATGACGTGTAAATACTCTGATGGTATTTGAAAGAGTATTCTGGACATGAGCCAGCAATGTGTGCTTGCAGCCCAGAAAGCAAACTGTATCTTGTGTTGCATCAAAAGAAGTGTGGCCAGCAGGGTGAGGGAGGTGGTTCTGCCCTTCTACTCTGCTCTTGTGAGACCCCAGATGGAGTGCTGCGTCCAGCTCTGGGGTCCCCAACATAAGAAGGGCATGGACCTGTTGGAGTGAGTCCAGAGGAGGCCACAAAGATGATCTGAGGGCTAGAGCACCTGTGCTATGAGGGCGGGCTGAGACAGTTGGGGTGGTTCAGCCTGGAGAAAAGAGGGCTGCAGGGAGACCTTATCGCAGCCTTTCAGTACTTAAAGGGGGCTTATAAGAAAGATGGGGAGAGACCTTTTAGTAGGGTCTGTTGCAATAAGACAAGGGGTAATGGTTTTAAACCAAAAGAGGGTGCATTTAGACTAGCTATAAATCTAGAAATTTTTTACCATGAGGATGGTCAAACACAGGCCCAGGTTGCCCAGAGAGGTGGTAAATGCCCCATCCCTGGAAGTGTTCAAGGCCAGGTTGGATGGGGCTCTGAGCAGCCTGATCTGGTTGAAGATGTCCCTGCTCATTGCAGGGCAGGTTGCACTACATGACCTTTAAAGGTCCCTTCCAACCCAAAGTATTCTATGATTCTATTATCCTTGTATGCCACCTGTGCTGCCTCCCATGGCTTAGCCTGGCTCTATTCAGTACTACCCCATTAAAGTGTCTCTTCCTGTGTCCTGCTGTTCAGAGGATGCCAGCATTATTTCTGTTGATCACCACTCCAGGAGTAGGGAAGGGAAGGAAGAGAGGCTGTGATAAGGTGAAGAATTCTGTACCACGAGGAGAATGGGAGAGTCCCAGTGCCCTCAACCCTACCTCGTGGTGCAACCTCCAATGCAGAATGAAGTCCCCAGGAAGAGTCCCAGATTCCTACTGAAAGAGACTCTGCAACCCACCATCATCTACTCTGAAACCACAGTGAAACCTGCCTAGGGGCACTGTGACACCATCTATCATTAAGGAATAAAAATTTCACCTATTATAATTACTAGCCATGGCACTCAAGCCCGTAATCACAGGAAAAGCCTGGATGATCCACATCTTATGACTCGAGGGGTAACAATACTCAAATTCCCACCACCCTGCACATCCCTTAGCCACTCTGTGCAGTCCTATAACATATGCACTGTGGCCAAGTAACACCTGAACTCTCTCCTAAATCCTGGCAGAGATCAGTGTTTAAGAAGTATTTGGACAATGCCCTTAACAACATGCTTTAACTGTTGGTCAGCCCTGAAGTGGTCAGGCACTTGGACTAGATTATCATTGTAGGTCCCTTCCAACTGAAATAGTCTGGTCTTTTCTATTCTATTCTATTCTATTCTATTCTATTCTACTTATCATTGGTGCACTGGATCCAGAGAGGCTATCATGGTTCCCTTTCATTTAGAGCATCACATGTCATACTGTTATAGTCAAACTATAATAGCTGTAAAACTGACACTTTTGAAAAGGATTTGGAATTCTACTTCAGACACTTTTTCAATTCTCAGACTCTTTCACTTAGCTCTCCCTACTGAGTGTATAAATACTGACATTTGACTGAGACTCTACAGTGGTTACACAGGCAGCAATTTCCTTCAGCTTCTTGACATGAGCTTTCAAGGACTGAATGTGAGACGACTGCCAAGAATGATCTTTTTTTGTAGATCCCTAATTCTGACTTCATTCTTTACAAAGGTGACTCTTTGATTACCAGCTAGCTTTGGAGAAGCCACACCACAGAAACAAAATGGTAGAAAAGGAGAAGTACCTGAACTTGCAAGAGGCAGAATTACAGAATGGTTGAGGCTGGAAGGGACCTCTGGAGATTACCTAACCCAGCCTCCCTGCTCAAAGTCAGGTCAGCTAGAGCAGGTTGCTCAGAGCCATGTCCAGTGGGGTTTTGAGTATCTCCAGGGATGGTGACTCCACAACCTCTCTGAGCAACCATTTCCAGTGTTTGACCACCTTCAGTTTGTGCCTGTTGCCTCTTGTCTTTTCACTGGGCACCACTGAAAAGAGTCTGGCCCTGTCTTTATACCCTCCCATCAGGTATTTATATTCATTGATAAGATCCCCCCTGAGCCTTTTCTTTGCCATGCTAAACAATCCCAGCTCTCTCAGCCTTTCCTCACATGGCAGATGCTCCAGTCCCTTCAGTGGACTCACTCCAACACATCCATGTCTCTCCTGGGCTAGGGTGCCCAGCACTCCAGATGTTGCTTCACCAGTCCTGAGGAGACAGGAAGGATGACCTTCCTTGACCCGCTGGCAGCAGTCCTCCTAAGGCAGCCCAGACTGCTGTAGGCCTTCTTTGCTGTAAGAGCACATTTGTGGCTCATGGCCACCTTGCTGTCCACCAAGACCCCTGGGGCTTTTCCTGCAAAAGCTGCTTCCAGCCAGTTGGTCCCAGGTTGTACTAGGGCATGGGGGTTCTCCTCACTGGGTGTGGGACTTTGTATTGCCCTGTGTTGAATTTCATGAGGTTGCCCATTTCTCCAGTCTGTTGAGGTCCCTCTGAATGGTGGCACAACCACCTCCCAATCTTTAACAACTGCAATTTGGTGGACGTGCACTCTGTTCCATCATCCATTTGTCATTAACAAAGCTGTTACACAGTAATGGGCCTAGTATTGACCCTTGGAATACACCAGTAGTCACTGGTCCAGATGGACTTTGTGTCGTTCACTACTTTTGAGACCAGAAGTTCATGTCCTCAATCCACTATGCAGTCTATTTATCTAACCTGTATTTCATCAGTTTGTCTGTGAGGATGTTATGGGAGACAGTATCAAAAGCCTTGCTAAAGTCCGAATAAACAACATGCCCCTTATTCACCGAGCTTGTCATTTCATCATAGAAAGCCATCAGGTTGGTCAGCCCTTTGCTGTTGATATACATGTAGAGTCCTTCTTGTTGCCTTTCACCTCCCCAGCCAGAATCAATTCCAGGTGGGCTTTGGCCTTCCTAACCCCACTTCTGTACACTTGACAGTGCCTCTATATTCCTCCCAGGTCACCTATCCCTGCTTCCACCTCTTTATGCATCCTTTCCATGTCAGAGTTTACTCAGGAGCTCCTTATTCATCTATGCTGGCCTCCTGCCACCTTTGCTTGATTCCCTGCACATGTGGGTGGACTACTTTTGGCGATCTTTGAAAATGAGCCAGCTCTCCTGGGCCCTTCTTCTTTCCAGCATCATACGCTATGGGAGTCTTCCAAGCAAATCCCCTGAATAGGCCAAAATCCGCTTTCCTGAAGTCCAGGGCTATGATCCTGCTATTTGCCTTGCTCTCTTCTCACAGAATGCTGAGCTCCACCATCCTATGGTCATCTTCATGCAATATCTGTAATCTGGAAAGAAAAGGCAGCTCAGAAATGAAAAACTTCTGGTGGATATTGCTATGCTTTGTGTGATGCTAGCTGAAAGAAAGCAGTAAAATTACACCCCAATTATATACGACAGCTACAAAACTCCATACCTTTTAAAATAAATTCTATGGTGGCTAAAGTCAAGTGGTCTGAAAGAACTTGCAGACAAAACTTAGGTGTTTGGCGTCCCTCCAACATTACAGTATTATTAAAATGCAGTACTCCCCAAATCCCTAAATGTAAGTAGGAACTGCAAATATAAGTTAATCGATTGTTTAGTTCTCTACATAATCACTGCCCAGGTTGTGGCTCAAGAATCTGTGTTTGGAATTAAGTTAGTTTAGCTTATTCACAGCTATCGTCTCCTTTTGGTGTGAGGACTCCACAGGAGACATGTCACAGTCAAAGCAGAAAAGCAAGATCGTCTGATAAAACTTACCGTCTTGATCTCAAAGGTGGAAAGGGCGCACAGAGTAGGAATGACCTCCATCATGGGGTAGCGTATCCTTCTTGCCTCTCTCTCCTCAGACCTCTGCCCCTTGCCAAGCTCTCTTCTACTGAAACTGAGGGCTTTGGCCCTGGCTTTGTATCTTGCAAAGCTGCGCTTTGCTTAACTAGAATCCCCAGGTGCCAATAAGCAGAATAAAGTACTTCATTATTGCAGTGCCAGTATCATTTCTTGATGGGGTGTTAGTGTTTGCTGTGGGATCTGCCTGGCAGGTAACATAAGGAATTGGCTGCAAACCATTTCCAACGTCCTTACTTTGCAAAAATCTCCCTGCATTAAAATGTTATGTTCTTCAGTGTCATGCTGACACCTCCCTCGCTCTCACACATATACATACATGTTCTAATTGCTTGTAAATATGAAAAATACTGAAATAGGAAAACTGAGGTGGCTGTTTGGCAGCCATTAAGATCTTCAACTATAACATTCTGTTTTAATCTACTTAGTTCAAACTTCTTATTAAGCGGCCTAGTATATAACACCATCCTTGAGAACTAGCAGGAGAGGAATAGGAGTGATATCTGATTTTACGTGACATACTAAAAGTACATTTGCTTTGTGATCAAAAAAAGGTCAGGAACATTTTGTTATTGCAAGAAATTGCATCAATTACAAGCTGTCCAACCTCCCCCTGTGTGCAAAAGTAACATGCACACGAGTTACTTGCAGCCTCTAGGCTTTGTTCCTTATTTTCTTGTGGGTTTCTCCTTTGGGAAAAAATGTTGCCTTTAGATAGGCTCAGCACAATTAACTAAATACTGTTGAACATGGCATGCAACAGCTTATTGAAGAAAGAGCTTAAGAAACCGGATTGCACAATTAAGTCCATGTATCCAGATACAGGAAGAAGGGTTTTATACCTTCACACAAAAACTAAAATTAGATTACTGATTGCCAGGAGTAGTCATATTAAGGAAGGATCACTTCATACATGAATCTTTCCTTAGATTTTTCCCTGGACATCAATTATTGACCAGTATTAGAAATGAGATATTGTTCTGAGTAGAACTTTGTTCTAAACTACGTATTAATTCATAGGTGTTATGAATCATAAATTATGTTTTTTAATACACTTTCTGGATGAAGGAATGGTCCGCATTTCTTAGGAGAAAGAGTCAATTTGTGGAACAAGTAGGAAGCTGTCATACTTAGTCCAGGGCCACTCAGATCTGCAATTCTGCAAATATTCAGAGATCTTGCAGTTCATAATCAAGGTTGAAATCAGGTGAGTTTTGATGGTTTGATGCAGTATCTGTACCTGCAGTTGCAGTCACTGAGGCTCTGCCTGCACCTTGGGATCATGTTGTTCTCTGCCCATGACTGAAATAATAGATTTTTTTAAATGACTGCACAAATGCTCACACCTCCATTTTACATGAAAGACATCTGAACGACAGCTTCCCCAGAAGTATAATGCTCCATCATGCTGGATATGTTCCTTTCCAGATTTTACAGCATTGCCCAACTGAGTAGGAATTCATGCCTGAATTTTCCATTGCAAAACACTTCTGGACCAAGAAAATATTTAGGCAAATCACATAGGAAACTGAGACTGTTCTTTGTAACTCACTCCAAGTAAATATATGATTCAGCAACATATAAAAAGATGTTTTGCTGGCACATATTAGAATTACATGCAACGGAATACCATTATGGAAAGGATGTGATATAAGGCAAATAAATGCTTTGCAGACACAGAATAATACATTAATGTGGTTACACTTAGTTTCTCTTCTCAACCTTCATGTTATTAGCTGCTTGAGAGGTGCAGTTTTCCACTGCAAAATTTTCTTCTAATTGTTCTAGCTTTTGATGGAAAATTACCTTCAAAAATTGTTTTTGTTTAAAAATAACAGTAATGTTAGCTGTAAGGAGTTCCGATAACTATATTAAGGGAATTAAAACACCATAAAACCTTCCTCTTCTCCTGACAATACTATGCTGACTGGTCCTAATGCTTTTATATGTGATATCTGCAGTTTCCTGTGTCTGTGCAACCAAAAAGAACTCCAGTGATGTGATTCCTAGCTGCTGCTCCTGTTCTCATGGAAACAGGTGTCAGAAGTAGGTACTTTAAACTAATCACAGTTTCATTTAAAAAAAGTCCCTTGAGAAACCATGATTAGGTATAGGCATAAGAGTCCCCCCTCTTCTTTTCTTTAAATATGGTCTTTGGAAGATGTTTTCCCTACCATCAATTACTTGCTATTCTCTTGGTGCAATCACTGGAGTGAAAGCTAACGAGTTTCAATCTGTGCATGTTTGAGGTGCTTGATATAGTCTCCAGGTAACAAAGTAGGGGTTCTTATCATATCTATTTTATAACTGGTATAGTATGAATCTGCTAGCACTACTGCAATTATTTTGAGATTTTAATCTATTTTAGCTCATTATGGAATCCAAAATCCAGTCAGTCACTCCCAGTTATTTCCTGGCTGGTTTTTTGGATAAAGTTGACCAGTGTCATACCATAACAGAGTGACTTTCATAATTTACTAAGTATCCTGAAGTCATTACTATTTTGGTATCAGGTCTGGCTGAGTTGCACCAGCCTTAGCCAGTCTGATAACATCCTTCAGGAAGCACTTGCCAGGGGAAAGGCAAGCACCTGCAAATGATCCATGACCTTTTTGGTCTGAGAAAAAATGGTGTCTCAGCTTACAAAAGCTCTCAGTTTGAAAAACAAATCTGCTATACTGGGGGATCTTTTAAAATAAGCTGATCTAACAGAGGAGCCAGCTGGCTAGCCAGAAAGAAAACCACTGAAACTCTGACATAAGCAATGATACACAATTTCATCAGGGAGACTGGGGGTTTGAAATTGTCCATCTGATCTTAATGTAGCTACGCACCTATCAAAAGCATGACTAGATTTCAGAAGAGCCAAAATCATAATGTGAAATGAAGCATCTGACTGTCTAGGTAGGCAGGTGCAATACCTGTAACAGGAGCAAGCAATCATGGCTTAGTGTCAGAAACAAATGCAGGAGTTCTAAAGCAGGGAAGACACAAGCAGCTTTATTCAAAGGTAGAGTTCTTACTTGCCAGAAGAACTAACCAGTTTTTCATGCAGACACCATTATCTCCCTGCCTGCTACCGCAATACCTGTCAGATCACACAGTTCCACCTGACAAAATGTGAGGATTGTATGACACACAGGAAACTGGCAGAGACCTAGCTGTGACGAAGACAGTACTAACTAAACAAGAAACCATCACATCTTTTTGATTACAGGTTCTAGACTTGTCTTTCACAGGTATAGATCTTTGGTGATACCAAACTTGGTGATGCCCCTACAATGAGCAGCATGTTCCTAAACAATGTGGACAGTCAGAGGAGAGAAGTGCTACTGGGCTAACTGGGGTACCATAATATAAAAGATAAGATAAATTGTGTAAGTTTGCAGCCAAATTTCAAACTGGGCTGTTTATTGGTTTTAGACAGAAAATGCAGCCAGAACAAAAAAAGTGTTTTGGGTTTTGTTTCTCGAGCTTGAGCCAGTTCATCATGCAAACATATAGCAAGTGAGCAACCAACAAATAACCTGTGATACCAAGAGGTAATCCAGTCAATATCTTGCTCAAACTCCTCCAGATGCTGGAGGAAGGGTGCAATTAAAGTAAACTGCCTTCTGTAAAAGAACTAGGTGCTCCTCTTTAAAAAGCATATGAGTGTGTTTCTCATGAATTGTGCTGGTCAGGTTAAAAGCAAATGGAAAGCATTAAGAAAGTTATCTTTTGGGTGTAAATGAGGAAACAATTGCGCCATTCATGTTGCAGCCACAGAAAGGCTGCAGTGCAAGTCGTAGGGCTTTAAAACCCCTTGTTATGCGTTGACAATAATCCTGATAAGCCATAATTAATAATCAGAGCTTTCACTACTGGGACTACAACTAAACTTACAGAAGTCCCAACTGATGACACTTTTTTCCCCTACTTCACCACGTCTCTGAAGGATCTATAATCTACCATGTAGCATAACAATGTTTATTTTATATATCTCGGTATGAAGGCAATATGTTTTCACCTGCAGGGCTGACTACTCATTCCATGCTGTACTGGTGGCAGTTCTACAGTGGTTGCAGGGTCCTGCCCCCATGGCTCCCCCTGAGGGAAGGCTGGCTCCCTCAGCGCACTGAGCCTTAATGGCCCCCACCAGACACCTGCCAGACTTCAGTCCCTGCCTGAGCTATGTTATATGCAAATCACTCTTCAGTCCTGTCTCAGGCCCTGCCTTTTGGATAGGCTTCAGAGCTGTGCTGTAAGATGCTGGTCTCCCAGATGGACCCCAAGGATGTACGTTGCAGCTTGCCTCCAGCCTACCTTTGTCCCTGTCTCCTAGATGGACTTTGGACCCATGTAGTAGCCCTGCCTATGGCCCTGTCTCCATTTGCTCCTGACTCCCTGTTTAGACCCAGGAGCTTGTTCATTGCTTGCCTGGCCTGGGGCTGTTGATGGACCCTGTTACCACCATCCAGCTCTGCCACAATGTTCAAGCAGCACATAGCCATCCATCAGTGAGGGCATTGCCCAGGCTGGGGTCACCCTCAGCTCCTGGCCTGCCTTCCCATAGGGAACAACCAGCCTTTGCTGCTCCCTGACAATTATTTTGCAACCCCCAAAAAATTAAGCTAGTCTTAACTTTCCTTCTGCCTTTATCCTGCCCATAATAAAACAGAAAAGGATGAATAAAATTATAGTATTATGTTTCCTTTGTTAATAATAACAGGGCAATACACGAGATCATCTTACAACAGAGGATCTTGCTTTCAGATAAAGTAGGTACCCTGTATTTGAACCTAGGCACAAACCAAGGGGTCATAGGGAACGAACTAATTTGTAATCAGTAGAACTGTGGTTGAAAGATGAAAGATTAGAAAGACAAAAAGAAAGCTTTGTCTTCAGCCAGACAAGCAGGAGCTCACTAGCACATGGGCATGCGTTCCACAGCTGTAAGAGCTGTAGCTACCTGCATAAAAAGAGCTCTTTTTTTTAATAAATGAGATAAATACACTTAGCTTTTGCAAAATAAATCTGTAAGGCTAGCCTAACGCTACAAGCAGCCTTACACCATCTTTTCCTGTTCAGTGTCCATAAAGGATGTACGGAGAGTCTCTCTTCTCTGTTACAAGAGCACCCCTTAGTGTCAGATGTGTGAATAACAGCTTTAGCTGCACAACTTACTTGCGGTCTACGTTGCGTCCGGCCTTCCAGATTCTGGCATGCAAGAGCCACAATCTAAACTCGGTGTACAGGGGAGCATATTTATTACACGCTGGAGTGAAAATACAGTACCGAAATACTTAGATGGAAACGTGTGTAACCTATTCCTGTTTTACAACTGTAGGAGGAATTCTGAGGAGAAAAACAAAGGCAGGTCACTTAGCAAGAAAAAACACTCTACTATCTGTTCTCAGTCTACTGATCTCACACCAGGCACTGGGGAACTGCTTTGTCTTTTAACATTTCCGATTTTACGAGATTTATTCCAGGAATGGTTTTGGTACTATGACAAATGGCAGAACACACAGTTAGATCTGCGAAGTTCTCGCTCAAGTTAAT
Organism: Phalacrocorax aristotelis; assembly: GCF_949628215.1. Taxonomy (NCBI): domain Eukaryota; kingdom Metazoa; phylum Chordata; class Aves; order Suliformes; family Phalacrocoracidae; genus Phalacrocorax; species Phalacrocorax aristotelis. The sequence goes on along the minus strand of NC_134284.1, from coordinate 30,090,638 downwards.
GAAAACTGTAAATATTCATAAAACAGGCTGGAGTGGTGGGTCTGTGCTTCATTCACAGGCTGCTGAATGCAGCCTAATATGTTTCCCATTTTTTGGGACGGTACAGAGGACTCTCCAACAAAGCTGCATGATATCTAGACTCGTACAAGACAGACTTGTGACTACATTACCCATTGCAGGACATGTCACTGCCCAAAAAAATTCTCGAAAAGCCAGTGGTTTTCAGGGAAGAGACTGATATAGGCAAACTCACATTGCTTTCCTATAAATAACTGGCTCCCTCCGACTAGAATCGGGAGCATGGAAAGGCCTTGGGCAAAAAGTTGTCTGGCCTAGCCAGCTCCGCTCCTGAAGCTCAGCAGAGCACGTGCTTCACTGGGAACATTGCCACTGGCTGAATAAGTTCAGCATGTGCTGCCACTGCTGCTTGTCATGAGGGGGTGGGGGAGAAGGTTCAGTTCATATCCAACACTCCCTCAGAACTGGAAGTGACAGCACCACTTTTTACCAAGAGATTTCTTCAGGGATATTCAAATACAGCTGTTGGGGTTTTGTGGAAAAGCACTGCGAGAATGAGCTTGTGACATTCCTTACACGCAGCTTAAAGTGCACCTCCTGCTTCCTCTGTGCAGATTTTCATCTTGTGCTCACCTCCACCGTTGCTGGATGCAGAACCTGCCATACCTGGCGCAGAGTCAGGGCCATATTCAGAAAGTCTAAACACACACCTGAAGTGAGTGCTTTTGGCTGGCCCCTTGGCTTTCAGAAGTCTCAGCCCATAGGGAACAGCATGACTATGTGCATAGCTGACAGATACCCCAATATAAACCCCACAGGGTAACAGCAAAGAAGTTCTTTGTGAAATTCATATTTCTATAGCACTGAGTAAAGAAGCACTAATTTCTACACTTGCTCTGTAAGGACCATTTACTTCGGACTTCTGCTATAGCCAAAATGTTTCTCACTACTTAAGAAATGTTGCCTGATTCTTCTTCAGAGCTAATTAACAAGAACAGAAATACTGTGTGTATCCAGAACTCTTTGTAAAAGTTTAAAAAAAATCCTGAGCAACTTGTCTTCCCCCAATTCTTTATTTGCCTTGGCTGGCTGCTACTGTTACTGTTTGTTTGCTTTTTTGCCACAGGGTCAAGCACCTATGTTGTGACATTTGTATTATTGTACCACAGATATTGCATCACCTGTGATAACAGAAATCACTGACATAGTCATAGAACAAATGGCAAGATTCCCACTGACTTCGGTGGGCTGGGATTTCACGTAGTGTGTAGCATCACAACACCAGCAGGAACAGCACTACACCAGGACCCTATATGGACCCACCTTGGTATTTGAAACTAAAAGAGGGACTTTTTACCCCCTTATCCCAGGCAGACCCAGCTTGAATGGGTCTGCCCAAGTATGGATTTTGGGATGAGTACTCTTCCTATCACTCAACTCTCTCTTTGTTCACTTCTTAATCCTGCCAAAAAGAAGTATTTGGTATCTACTAATTCTGGGGTATGGGACATAATTTTGTGACTTCAGCACTGTAATGAGGACAGATTTATGCCTGTATCTTCAGGAAAATCTCTCTTCCTCCCATCAGAAATGTCAGCTCTCACTGGGCACATAATGTGAGTGTACAAAGTCTTCAGAAAATTCTAGATTAAAAAGTAATCAGGCTGGGCTGATTTTAGTCTCTTCCCTTGCTGACAGCAACCTTGCTGTAACAAAGCCCACAAAAGAAAATAAAATAATGCTCTGGACTTCTTAAAATACAGTGCTGAAATGTATGAAGTTTTACAAGAAGCAACTATAGAAACTTTTCCACAAGTTACGTTGTCCTTTTTATGTACTAGACTGCTCATTCATCTCTATAAGGCTGACTCAGAAAGGCTTTCCTCTGTTTAAGGACTTGTGAGCTTCAGGTGTCTATTTGCTTTGATGACATTCAGGGCACCTACTGAGTTTCGGTATTTAAGAATTTGAAAAGATTGCCTGTGGCTGAAAAAGCACTGAAGTTACTCTCAGTTGATAGGCAAAGTTCTTGGTTTCTTGACTGTTCCAAGCATACATTCAAGTAGTGCCAAGAAGAAAAGCTTTCTAGGATTACTGTCCTGTGGTGGTATTACCAACTGTTCTAGTCCAGCTCACTGCTTCCTAAATATGAGGTGGGCCTGAGGAGGGAGATGTGCAAGTGTTGAAGATGGATAGAGCACAGGGTGCACAGTCCAGCATAATGAAGTGGTTCAAGGAGGCAATAGCTGAGACAAGGGTGAAAAAGCAACAATAGTAAGGGACATGTGAGGGTGGCTGGACACTGGAATAGGTTGTCCAGGGAGGTTATGGACTCTGCACCCTTGAGGATCCTCAAAATCCAACTGGACACAGTCTTGAGCAAACTGATCTAGCTTACCCTGCTTAAGTAGAGTGGTTTGACCAGATGTTCTCAAGAGGTCCCTTCCAGCCTCAAGTATTGGCACAACAGCAGAGAGAACAACAGGATCCAGAAGCCAGGGCTGAAAAGAGGGCACTAGCAAAGCCTGCTGAAATAAGGTCAGGATCCACTATTACAAAGAGATTATGACAGAAATGTCTCAGACGTTCTCAATCAATGCTTCTGGGAATAGACTGTTTCTGAAGGGACCACTAACGCAATCAAATTCCTAATGTGCAACAGCCAGCTCTGCCTAAGTGCTAGGAGCTCTAGAGTTCACCCCACTTTCCTTAGAAAGTATCAGGGAGGCATGAACACTTGAATTATGCCCACATTTTCTAATTTCTTCACACATGAAAGCCCTCCCCTTCAGACTTTGCCAATTGCACAGCTATAGGGAGCACTGTAGAAACAGGATACTGGTTCATGTTTGCATGTTTGTCCTTCCACCCTGGAGTATTCTGACTCATTAATGAAGGGGTATGCATTAGGTAGCTGGGACATCTGTTCCCATGAAAACAGGGAAAGCAGTCCAGCTAACAAGGCTTTAAACACCTTAAATTTTATACTAAAGAAAGCCCAATGCCAAAGGTGGCAGTTATTAGAGCAAATTGTCCTCACATCTTCCATTAACCCAGAGTACACTTATCACTGAGTCAACAGAAGAGCATGCCCCCCTCATTAGTGTCACCTTTTGCAAGAACTAGCATAATGCAACGCAAATGCTGAGGAAAAATACCTGTTTTCTGCCTTGGTACCATTTTAAAGCGTCACTGCAGAAAGTGCTTTTCCTAACTGTCTCCCACCTTGTATGAATTTTCTTCTTTCTTCCCCATCACAACTTTCTTGGCTCCAAAGATGCAACAAAGCTTGGACATCAAGAGTGGCCATTTTCCCCCAGCCTTTTTGTTATTCTGATCTGAAAACGACTATAAAGAAATTTTAAATGTTATTTGTTGTGTCAGCTTCACACAATTACCTGGAGCTCAAGCTATGGAGGGCTGAAATAAGCTAGACAGAAGTGCAAGCAATTATGTACATGGATAGGAAAAAGGAACCCCCATCCTAATGCCTTGAACCCATGGGTTTAACACTGGCTCTGCCCACTGGGAATACTGATTCACCCATGAGGATGTCAGCCGTTAGATTGCATACATATATTTAACTGCATCCCATTGCCCAAACACAGAAAGTTGGTGTCTCTTTGCAGGAAAACTTGCTGCCATGAGTACAATAATGGACAGAGTAACATGAGTAACCTTTTCCCTGACAGGGTGTGCTATGTCTGCAGCGATTAGCACAAGAGACTATGAACTGGGAGGTTTCGTATGGACCTGTGTACTGCTGTTGACTCACTCTAAGTAGTCCCACTCAGCTTTAAGCCCAAATTAATCTTGCAGTCAAGCTGCCTGGTTACAAGGCCAAGCTCAGATGCACATGTTTATATCATGGTGAGATTTGGGACACTTAGAGGGAAAGCCTGAGCCCATCCAGATGCTCAGCACAGGCTCTGCCACATCTACCCCGCAGTGCGGTTTGGCAGGACACCAGCTGCCCACCAGACTCCTCCATCCCCTACTCCCCAGGCCTTCAAGGGATGTCGTATGGCCAATGGCAAGCAGAAATATTGGCCAGGTTCCTTCATAGAAGCCTTTTGTTATAATATGATATAAATCTTCCTAGTCTAAGCCTGCATAATCTGTAAGAAGGGTACTGGTGGGAAACAGCCAGGACAAAAGCCAAGCTCCATATCCCAACTGCTTTTCCTGCTCACTGAGCAGCGCTGGGCAATTGAAAATGGTAAATCACAGAGACTAAAGGAAAGTGTTAGTGTATGTTTGTGTCTGTAAGCAATTTTAGCTAATAACATGGATGTTCTTTCCCTTGTTAAAATCTCACTTAAATAAAACATAACAAACCTTATACTAAGAGCTACCAGCATTGGTTGTTACATTTAAAAGGTAATTGTGAAACACCGGGTGTAGTAAGGTGGGGAAGGAGTTGTACCTGCTGAGATATGAGCTGAGGGCAATGCAGGTGTACACGCAGCTCCCCATGCCCAGACTCATGCCTGCAACCACAAAGACCTGTGACCTCTCAGGATTCACACCCCTGTCCCACCCTACAACTTCCATGTGTAGCAAGAGAATCTATATTACCTACCACATGGTGATTTCATTTCGGCAGCTCCACCAAGAGCCATCTCCCTGAGAGGCTGCCCCTTAGAGCCTGCTGCTCCTCCCTTCCTCTCAGTGGCAGCCATGACACCTGCCTCTCCACCTTGCCAGAAACCTTCAGAAACCATGTATCTTACTTCACTTTGGTTTTCCTGTAAGGTCTATCTGTGGAGAGATGTTCATGTTAAACTAAAGAAAGATGTCGTTTGTACAACTGGATCATGAGTGCCTGTGTCAGAGTATTCTCTTTCAGGCAAAGACAAGCCCACTTAGAAAATGGTGCCTGGAAGTGAAGGGGAAAGCTTTAGCAAGGTGGACCTTGGCATCAAGCTCACATCCTGAGAAGGACACAGCAAGTGTAGAATTTGAAAGCACCCAAAATACATCCTTTCCCATGTTACTAGCACCATAGTTATTGACAGATTTTTTGTCAGTTCCAGCATAAAGTTGTTTGTGGTTTTGTTTTATGGTTCTTTAGCTGCAGCTGTGGGAGACACCGATGCCACATGAGAAAAGAGGCTGCTCCCAGGAGTGCGGGGATGGCTTTCCCCTACTCCTGGTAATCCAGCCTTGAAGTACAGCAATAGCACAGTCACATATGCTGAGTTTAAAAGGCTTAACTCTGTTACTCTTGCAAATAAAATGTTCTCGCTATAAAATAAATTAAAATATTTCTGTTAATAAGGCCATTGACAGCATAATTTATTACCAAATGTAAGGTCTTGGCCTAGATGAAGATGGTGGTCTCAGAACCAAGAGACATAGGAAAAACATCACTGATTTCAACTGCACTTAGATCCAGCAAAGAAAGAATTGCTTGAAAGGAATTTGGGCCAAAAACATATTAAAAAGCCCTTTCCCAAAACAGAAAAATATTCCTACACAAACAACAAAACCACAACAACCCCTGTCCCATTTGACATATTCTGGGATGCTCCCCTTCCTCCTGCTGAGCTATGTACCTCCACGGAAAACAGGAGATGGGACAGCACTGCAGCCACACCTGGGAAGGTGAAATGGGGGCACAAACCACCCCACGGCAGGGTCACAGGCAACAGATGGGTAGAGCAGCAAAGGCTTCTTTCTTTCTCTCCATCCTCAAGGCCTGATCCTTTGAACTCAAAGCCATTTATGGCCACTCAGCATTACTGTCGATGCAGGCTGTGTGCAGCTCCCTAGTATGTCAACTTTTTCCAAGACCGAGCTAAAAAAAAATAAATTTTCTTCAGAGTCTTCAGAGTCTTAAGTCTCAGCTTGATTTGCAAGTCTGTGTGTATGCATGCTGTCGTCGATACATATATGTGTGGTACATAAAGTTCAGACACATTTGATCACCAACACCAGGTAACAGATGGAAAGCATAAAGTGAGGTGGGGAACCCAAGCAAGCCATTGTTCCTCCTCTCCACCTGTGTCTAAGCTGTGATATCTGAGATTCTCTTCCCCCCAGAACTGGTGAAGACAGTTGAATACTGATCAATATAAATACCACAGAACTGTTACTCTTCTCTTTGAAAAAGAAATTTGCTTATTTGTTTGCCTATGTGTCACTCTATTTCCCAATCAGTGAATACAACTTAAGACAACTCTTCAGGCTTTAGAAATCACCCTTCATGTGAAGCTGTAACACTTTTCTGTCATGAGCACTCATGCTTGCTGTGCCTGAGTGAAGGGCACCTTCCTGAGTGAAGGATGCCATGTGTGCTGTCTCAAAATCAGACTTTTTAAAGAAAATCCAAATTGCCAGGGAGTCCTGTGTGAAAATGTTCCTGCTTAAAATGTCAAGGCACCCCTCTTCAGATCCCAGGACATCTGGGAAAGCAGCTTCTCAGCATTCCTCTGAAAGCCACGTGGGCTGCCTGTAGTACAAAAGCTCCATCATCCTATAACTTGTAAAAATGATAGGAAATAAGAGGGACTGGGAATAAAGAACTGTCCACAAGGGGGAAAAAATCTCTGCCCCATTCACCAGATCCTTTCACAAAGCTCCAGGAGTGCTGGTGAATCCTCAAAGGAAAAGGGAAAAAAAGGACTCAGGCCCCAAACATGTTCCTGTGGCAGCAGCTCAGACCACACTGCTTGTCTTGCTCTATACTGACATCTCACCACATCTGTCCACAGGGTCAATGCCTATGCTAGTGTCATTGTTATACTGCAGGAAAGGCCTTAGGGCCAAATCTGTTGTCTGACTCATTGACCTGCTGCTACAGTATCTTCTTTGCTGGTCCCCTGTAACTAGTACAGGGGCTCAACCTCCTTCAGAATCTGCCTGCTGGTCCTACACCGCTAAGGCGGGCACAAGAGACACCAATAACATCACAGCTCGGCACAACTCCTCTTGGAAGGATTATTCAGTTTCTTCTCCAGGCTTCTAGGCCATAAAGAGAAATCACTAGCCCAGCAGACTTTCCCCTGCTGAGCTCACCATATTCCTGTTCCACACCACACCTACAGGCTCTTAATCTTCCTGTGGTCCGAGCAAGCATCAGTCGCTGTCTCTTCCCTAGGCCCCATTTCTAAGCTCATGGTTTGCTCTGCAAAGCAGCAGGGCTCCAAAGCAAAACTACTCCACGTGCAACCTCAGCAACTGCACCAGGGTGCACAGGCTAGAGATGTCAAAATGCTTTGCCTAAAAATGATGGCTGGAAGGGACCAGAAGGGCCCTTAATGTGCTTTTTGCCAGCTACAGCTGACACAGGCCATAGAACAAAACATTACACTGCCCTGCTGGATAATTTAAAGTTCTCAGACATAGCAGCATAGGACAGGCCATTTCATAGCACAGGCTTTCTAATCAGATCTCAAGCTGGTTTATAAATCGGAAAGCTCAGAGAGAGTTTACAGTAGGACACATGAGCAAGACTTGCTGTTCTTTTGAGAAATCTTTCTCCCAGAGATGTGCAGGACAGACACTAGAGCTCTGCAGCCTTGTCAGGTTAATTTACTGCTTCTCTGATGCAGCTGAACACGCAGGAACGGACACACTCCGCAGCTTCAGGGCAAACATTAGCAATGTGTCTCTGAATCTGGTGCCTCCTCCAGGCTCTGCTTCATTGATGAATGGAGCAGTTCTTGTTTTAAATACCAGACAAATCACAAAGCTCTTAGGCAAAAAGAAAGGGCAGAAATGTGATCACTCCAACTAGAAGCTGACAGATTTCTGGGATACAAAGGTTTGTAATATAAGGCATATAAACTGGGAAATACAGGGACACATATATAGGCACGTATATAAATGAGCGTGGAACAAGCTTACGTGAGTACATAAGTGTCCACTCGTTCCATGAGTGTGGAATAAGCTTACAGTGAGCTCGCTTATGTTCATGCTGTTCAGAGTGAGAAAGAATGCAATACTTGGATAGTCTGTGCATCACCACTTTTTAACCCCTTTCAAGCTGTACTCACAAGCTGAAACTCAGTTCCAAATACTTAGATTAGGAGACCTTCAAGGAAAGGAAAATCTTTTTGTTTCATATATGTGTGTGCGTGTGCTCGTATGAACAGCACATCGCACAAAGGTCTGCTTTTCCAGAGCAGTTAAGCCTCTTCCTCATACAATTTACTGTTCCTTTCCAATTACAAACAGCAATCATCAAACATGATCAATGGAGGGTAAATATGGATTACTTTTTTTTAGTGCTAAGAAATTAAAGTCTAATTATGAACAACCCCAAAGGGGAGATAATGAAGCACAGTGGTCAAATACGTCCATAGTTCAGAGACAGCAAAAAAAAAAATGCACAAATCAAATAAGGGAAAAAATCATTCACTAGAGCATGCAAGAGTACCTTATCAATACTGTTTCCATTAAAACTGATCAACAGTTAGTTTTCACATGGCCAAGAGATGCTATGCAAAAGGGGAAGCACACAAAGCTCCTGTGTGTTAAGAAAATATGAGACATTCTTTATATTATATAACATATGGAAATGATCTGTGTCTCCCATGAACCTCTTGGAACAGCAGGCATGGGGCTTCAAACCATTCTGTTTGTCCCTAAGTTTATCCTATTTCTCCCCCATTTGCATTATCCTGTTTGTCTTAGAAATTCTTTCAGCTGTAAATGGTTGGAGACCAAGAATATCATCTGTTTGCCCTGTTCCTATAGTCTTCCTTACATATCTGCAGCTGGCCACCATTAGTGCCATGACCCTGAGCTGGGACAACCTTTTGTCTGATCTGGAGGCAATTACACAGAAAGAAGGACAGATATTGGAATCAGGAATGCTCTAAGTAAAAGCACATTGAAGGTACAACTTCTTAAGCCTGCTTCACAATATGAACTGTGCGCACACACCAACAGCCACTGCTCAGTGTTTCAAGCTGGATATTAAGACATGCATAAAGCCTGTATCACCCAAGTCTGAGGTGCAAAACTCCATTTACCATTTTTACCGCCAAATCCCCCTCTTGCTAGCATTATGGTCTGTGGGAAAGCTCGTTTCATGCCAGCCTTGGGCTTCCCCTACCATAGACTTCCCAGGATCTGTTTGTTCACCCTCCACCTGTCTCTGCAGGACGCTGCAAGAGCAGGATTTGCTTGGCTGAGAGAGCACCCTGCGAAGGTTCTTGCAGAAATGGTATATAACTAGCTATGCAATCTTGCTCTGCCGGAGACGTCCTTGCTTGGGCTGGGGGAATTATTGGAGAAGCTGTGTGGTTTAAACTGCAATGGAAAAATTGTCCATCTGGACATCCTCCTACCTGCAGCCCTGAAATTTACCCTTCTCCCTGTCTACGTCTGCCTGTGTCAGTGAGAACAACTCCCCATGCAGACAGAAGGATGGAACTGGTATAATGAGTATTTCTATAGAAAATATTGGAAATGTATTTTCAATAGTCTTCTAGTGAAATTTAGCAGTTGGAAAAAAAAGGGGGAAAGTCCTATGTAGCCATAAGCCATTAACTAAAAATTATTATCCAGAGAGAATTAGATGGAGGTGGAAATGACAAGTTTGTTAGTCACAGCTCCACTGGTTATGTTTGTATTTTGCTTTAGGCAATTAATTAATCCTTCTTTCTCAGTTACATTATCTGGAAAATGTGGTAATATACTACTCACAAGCAGGTTGGGACAGTGAATTAGGCTGTTGTTTATTGCAGAGAGTGCCACAACATGCTGTAGAAATATTAGGAATGGTTATTATGTGTGAGAGTGAGACTACTTAGAAAATGGTTTATTTGCTCTGAATTATCTCTTAAAATCAAAGAGTCAGGACAACCTAGGGCCCATATTTACCAAGCACTCTGCACTGTTCTCTGTGGAATCAAGCATGACACAAAATTCTTCAAACTGTTAACAAGACATCTTTCTTCCACAGGATCCCTAAGAGGTCAATGAGAAATGTTGGAAGATTTCTGTGCAAAGGTAAGGTGATGTAGCTAAAAAGAGCAACAAGGAAAGCAGGCAATGGAAAAAGCACTAAAGTACGTACAAATTTGTGTCACTGGCATAGTAACACAAGTGGAAGTTCAGAGAGAGTCTGAGCTGGTTATTGCTGTCTTTAAAGTGACAGATACACTATGGTCCATACAAAACCCTTGCATGGTAGACAAGTGAATGGCAAACTTGAGAGAGGGATCAGAAAGGCACCTCAGAGGCCTGTTTGTTGTTTGTGCCACTCTGTTGGACACAACCAGCTTTACCTCCCTGCCAGAAAAACCTACAATGAAAGTACCCTTCACTTGCTTTATAGAAAAACAGTTCATTGTAGTTAAAACTGCACTTGGAAGTGATTTGATTAATCTGTCTGCCTTTGCACTGAAGTGGATGAGGAACACTCCAAGTCCTGAGGAGAAGGCCAGAGAGCAAATACCGTCATAACCCAGGACAGCTACTTTTGCAGAGACTGTCCCACAGCTGGCTGCATCACCAACTTGTTATTTCCGTGACATGTCTGAAATGGATGGGGCACGTGAGACAGATAAACAGATCAGGGGATAACTACACTCAGGAAACACTTTATGATGGAACAAATGTTAGCTTATAATATCTAGCATTACATTAACACAGCCTAGCTATAAGGGCTGTTTCAAAGCATGTACATTGAGGTCAATCTCAAGCCTCACGTCAAAGTTCAGTCATCTTCTGATCAAAGGGAGAGTTGACCAATAGCATGTATTTAAATCTGTCACTGCTACCCCAGTACAAAGTTGTGTTCTCCATCACGGTAGATAAGATAGAGTCCAGAGTGACGTCATTCATTTAACCAATCCTGCTTTGTTCAGTGGGGTTCCCCATAAGTACCTGAAAAGTTTTTCTGGCGTGCTCCTGCCAACAGGCTTTCTCAAAACCTCTTTTCTGACCAAGGTTTATGACGTTAATCTAAGTTTTCTGTTCCTCCTCCTTTACCGGAGGCAATGTCCTATCCTAACTGTCCCACTTAATGGGTGAAGCAAAGCCTAATGTTCTTCCCCAGTTTGCTGATTTGGGGTCAGTTTCTCATAACAAATTAGCTCACCAGTAACAATGAAAGTCTTTCTGGCATGCACTTTGCAGCTTTCATGGCTTTTTTAAAGAACAAGCTCCATGACTTTTGACTTGTTGGGTAAGAGGGGGTGGATGCAAAGGTAAACAGTCAAACTGTGGGAGTTGCCAAATCAAACCCAGGGATGCCTGGCAGGGAGGTGAGCAAGGCAGAACAACTGCTCTGGGGCAACACTCAGAGCAGCGAGGTCTCCCTTACTCTGAGGCCTACCCTGAAGTAACTGGTTTTATCCTTCTTCATCCTGACAGACATTAGAAAATAAGTCTGCTTTGGGACAAAACAGACTATGTTCAGAGCTCTCTGTTCTGATCACGGCATTAGGTTTTTTCTCATTCTTTTGCATTAATAAGATCAAAAACATTGTACTGAAAGCATAAAATATTGATTGTTGCTGTCAACTCTGAAAACATTTTCGCAATGTTTGTCTCCTTTGCCAGTGTGCTTCTCTGAGATTTCCTATACGTGAATAGTAGCTTTAACTGTTTTACTGCGTTTCAGGCCTGGATTTGACTCTGATATGACCAGAGCAGAAGAGTCTGTTCAGCCACTTCTCATCCCTTTTCTGTTTCTCTCCCATCCCATTCCCAGTATTTCCACCTCAGGATGACAATTAAGAATGAATTTTAAAGAACATGTTCTTACATAAAGGCACGACACACACAACTTCTGAGTAACAATCTCACTTTTAGTACCTGACTGCTACAGAGAACAAGTTAGAAATACAATAGAACTTCCTGCTGTGATAAAAGGAGTTAAGCTAGTCTGATTTTCTGGCACTAGCATTTCAAATTAACGAGTCTGTCCCTTCCCAAAACTGAGAATCTGGCTCAAAAAGAATTAAATAATAAAAGAAGTTGTTTAGCGTTATTTTTATTTCCTTTCCTATTTTTTAGACTCTACAATCAATTAGGTAATTTTCAAAGTTTTACCTGTCATCACCAGACATCTTTTTTTCAGGAGCTGGGGCATTATGAAAAGCAGCAAGTGCAGTTAATGCTCACACACACGTGCAAATCACGCAAGTTAGCAACTCTGGGTAGGAATCTACCGCTCCTGATGGCAATAGCTTCTGCTCACTCTGCAAATAAGGTCATCTGAATATTTTTAAAGGTGGCTTTCTTCTTTTTCTTTTCCTGCCTGATATTTTACACTATTATCCCAAGTGTCAAATCATTTTTGGGAAAAGTTGTTTCTGAGTTTATCCTGTCCTCAACTGAACAAGTCCGTCTTTTGCATTTCTTTTAAAACACAGGCTTTTTTCCCCGCCAAGAGTTTGTTCAGGCCTCAGATAAAGGCAACAGAAGAAACAAACAAGGCACAGAATTTTAAGCAGCCTAGAAAAATCCCTTCTTTCAGTTGATTGAATAATCTGTTTTGATTGTATAATACTGCAACTGTCTGCTGGAACGTTCCAGGAAACACAAGGAAGACATAATCAGAAAAAGAAGTTCCTTCTACCTTATTTTATTTACCATATAAAAGCCCCCCAAAATGCAAAGTTTTCTCTCTTTTCCAAGTAACTTCTAAAGAGAAATTTCTGCTTTAACACTACAACTACAACACGTTGTTAAGGTGGTTTAATCACTCAAGGTAAGAAGCTCTCCTCTGAATAGAAAAGAAAGCAGAAAAGACATCACTTGTTAGGCTATGAAAGGAAACACAATGAAAAGCATTATCCTCAGAGAAGTTTTGAACTATTTATGGTTTATACTGCCCTCCTAGAACACCGGAGAAGCAATCCTAAGGCTTTTGAGCTGCTGAAGCAGAGGGCCTATATAATTCTATCCTCATAGTTTTGTGCCCTAGGCAGAAGCTGCGATGCCTACACTTCTCCCTTCTCAAAATCTGACAGCTCCCAAAATCCCGTTGTGAACTGATTACATTATGGAGTAGCAAGATTGAATGCTTTCTCAGCAAACTCGCTGGAACAGGCACTTTCTTTTTCCAAACTTCTGCATTCTACGTAAAGCAAAAATCTACATGAAAGCACTTCACACAGGCTTTTTAAGTCTCAAATTCTCAGCCAGAACACTGCTGCATCCAACCCTTACTATCCATAGCTTGTCAATCTGCAGTGGTATTACCCTTTTTCTTTGCTGTTCTGCCTCCACGTGTGGCAGATGTGCCTAGGTTCCAAAGCAGGCATGTGCTGTTACTCCCCAAGAGCAACCTAACACTGTGGGTCCACCCCATCTTTGATTCCAGTTTGCCAGTTCCCTGTCCCCGACGTTTTTATCATTTTATTGAATTGTGGACCTGTTCTCTAACCACGTACGATGTATTAGCAAGAAAAACTGACAAGCTCCTTAACCTCTCTGGGTCTTGCCTGAGAAAGTCTGCCTCAGTGACATTAAACTTCTTTTCCCATTTCCAGCTCTGGCTGGACCCTAATCACTTATTTTCTGTATGTGTGAGAAAACCACTGAACGCTGACTCTCTCTGCAAGGTCCTAAAACATCTTCAGAGTGAGGAACACCCTTGGTTATGTAAACAGCAATACACACAGAGGACTGCACGGATCTGAGCAGCTGCCTGACAGGGAACTACACCTTCACCAGTCCTAATCGGAGTCCATACCTTGGAGGTGGCCATTAGCAACTCTCGACAGCCATGAACTTTAGGGCACAACCCTGCTCTTTTCTTCACTGCCCTTTTTCCACGCTGGCTAGCCAGCAGTTTGGTGACTTTATGTTAGACAAATGTGTTGAAATCCTGAAGAGTAAAAATCACTCTTAGCATAACCTCTGTGGAGTGCCACAGTACTACCCCCGGGCATGAAACACAGGCGTTATTCTTAAACCGATTTGCAGTTTTCGTGAAGATATGGCCAGGAATTCACCGTGCAGAGCCCGCCACCAGCAGTCGGGCACTGCCAGCCCCTCCGGGCCGGCGGGCAGCCTCCCGCCGCCCCCACCCCCAGCCCCGGAGGCCGCTCTCGCCCTCCCCTCCCAGCGCCCTTCTCCGCACAGCAGGGCTCCAGGAAAGGCGGGGAGCGGCTCCTCTAACGCGTTCTGGCGGCCATTTCGCCGCGCCGCTCAGCGCCCGCTCCCCCCTCCCCGCCCCCCTCAGCGGCAGGCGCCTGCCGGGCTCCTCACGGCGGCTTCAGAAAGGGCTGGGGTGGAGGCGCGGCACCGCCGCCCCAGAACCGCCGCCGTGGGCGGCGCCCATGGCCGCCACCCCGTGCCCCTCTCCGCCCTCCTCCGGGGCGGGGGCAGCGCTTGCGCGGTGGGGCCGGCGGTCGCCCAAAGTTTGGGCCCACGTGGGTCGCCGAGTAGGGCACGGGTGGGGGCATCCCGTCGCGCAGACTGCTCCGTGAGTCCCGCCGCGCTCGGCCACTGCCTCCCCGCCCTCACCATGGCCCCCGCCGAGATCCTCAGCGGCAAGATAGTCTCCGCGTACGTACCCCGGGGCTGCCATCCCGCCCGCTCGCCCTTCCCGCCATGCGGCCGGCGCTGCGCAGGGCGGGGGGTTCCTCGGGCGGGGAAAGTCTGTGGGGAGCCGCGGGGGTTTTCACCCCGCGGGGGTTTTTACCCCGTGGGATGGCCGCGGTAGGGAAGGAAACCGGCGCGGCTGGTGGGTGCCGCGGGGGACCCAGCCCTGCTGGCCGGGGGAACGGGGCCGTGGTGGCCTTTGCTCTGGCGCGGCCGCCGGGATGAAGCGGTTTGAAGACACCCTAAAGCTTTTTCACTACGTTGCATTCAAAGCTCACTTCTTTCTGACTAGAAACGGTGGGGGTTATTAAATGAAGGTACTATTAAAGATCTTCAGAAGAAGCTAAAGTGCTGTCACGAGTGCATTGCCCCCCAGCAACCCAGCGGTGCTTCTGCTTGGTTCTCGGTCCAGCACCAGCCCCGCACAGCGGCTGGTGGCCCCCCAGCACCTCTGCCCTGGGTGCCCGGCGGGTGTGAAACGGCTAGCTGACTTCCCGGTCTTGTGTATTTACGCAGTGCTCTTGGGATGCTTTATGAGCAGGAGCTGGGAACCTGCGCTCTAGACATGGTCTCTGTGTTCATACTGTACAGGCATTGGTCACTTTCCTTTTTAAAGCAAGATAAATTAATCCATGTGTTGGGTAACATCAAGATGAATGTTCACAGGTGTCCTGCCAAAGGTGTTGGAAAAATTTTGCAGACCCTAAAGGAAAAGGCTTGCTTGTGCTTTTTAGCTTTTACTTAGCTGGCAAGCTCTGAGCGTAGGTGTCCCTGCATTGTGTCTTTTACTTTGCTTATTTTTCCTACTGCTGCTATACATACATATCCAGTAAGAAAGGTAAATGAATTTCCCTAACCCTTGGAAACTGCAGTGTTTAGCAAAACATCTGTTACATGCTGTGCGAACAGGATTTGCTTAGGTAGGTTTGTTGAGTACCAGGGAATTTGGACAGAAGGTGTAAATTTGAAATGGTCTAGAGTAATCTTGGAAAAGTTGTTCGGCCCAATCTTAGGTATTTCTATGTATGACACATCTACCTCTGACAGCAGAGCATTTCTGAAAAGTAGGCCTAATGTGTCTTGAATCTGAATATCCATAATGAAAGGCTGCTTGCATATTTTTTACCTGGTAACTTTTGGGCTGGTACCACTTGGGTATTGCAGTTTCTCAGTCTTGTGTGCTTCATTATACCTCATACTTTTGGCAGTCTTGAAGCCAGTATGCTCTGCCATGCCTATGTGTGGTGCTGGTGGTACTTAGTGATTTGCCTGTTGCAGGTTTCCTCCTTCTGGTATAGGAAGTGTTCTTATGTGTTCTGCTTTTTTTCCTAGTGGAGTACTTGAAGGAGGCATGAAGAAATGGGCTATCTACCCTGCAGATACCTGTCCCTGTCTTCTAGACCCTCTAGAGAAATGCTGGTCCAGAGGATTCTCATGGTCCTGAGTTCACCTGCAGGCCAAGAGGCTGGCAGCAGCAGCAGAAGTGATAGGCATGTGGTTTTTCTAGGAATTTTCAACTGAATTGTCTGTTGGAGAAAGGGAGTGTTTCTGACTTCACATAAACTGCAAAATTTTTTCAGTTGCTATCTTCTAGGGGATGATTTTTGTTACTTTATCCTCTAATCAAGATAAGTGTGTGTTTGTAAGTCAGTCAGATATTAACAAATGAGGTGAATCAATCAAGTAGTGTGCCAGCTACATAATTCTGAGTTTGTCTGTGTGTTTTAAATCAAAACTCATAAACTCATAAGTTTTGATAAGCTCTCCTGCCACCAAGCACCCCTTCCCCAAAGAGAGGTGAAAAAAATAACTAGTGTCATGCTCATTATTTAAACAAAAATCAGGTAAGTAGTGGCGTTCTTATTTTTGTGAAACCTGTAAAGAGAATAAATACTTAGAGAGTGCTTTCTTGTCTCTATAAATAAGGAAAACCTGATGAGGAAATAAAGCCAGTTCACACCTAGAAAGTCCTGAGAGGCTCAGAAGAGGTACAAAGGAAAATAGACCTTTTCAGTGTCTTTGACTATTACCTGTGAGGATAGTAAATGTGGTGGTGTTGTGCATGGGAAGGAGAACACACAGGGCAGCAGACCTTGTTGTATGTGTAGGATTTTGGTGTTTCAGTTCATGCTTCTCTGGCTAAGGCTGGTTATTTCAGTAGAAGCCTGGACAGTCTGTGAAAGATATTAAATGTTGGATGGGTTACGCATCAATCTGAGCTGGCTAGTTATCTCTGAGTGGCTTTCCTCTACTTCTCTGAGTGAGTGTTTAGTAATTCAGCCTTAGACTTTGCTGCAAGTTAAATTTGCCTCATTGGCAAATGAGTTGCAAAACATGAGTTATTGTGTAACGCTACAGTAAACAAATGAGTACTAAGAGCCAGAGAAACGGTGCTTTAAGTGTGTAGAATATGGAGGATTGGAGGGAATGAAAATACAGTATTCTCAATCTTTTTTTTATTACTAACGTACCCATAAAATAAAAATACTCTGTCTGAAGTAGATACTCAGAGCAGAACATTGTAGTGGCTCTTCTTTACAGCTTATGTCCGCTGCAGTGAGCGGAGTGTTCAGTCGTTACTGTCTGAAGTAGCCCAGGTTTGGAAAACTCTGGCTTGGCCTGTAGTGGTTGATAGCACCAGGAATGGACCAACACTCCTGGTCTGGATGAGTGGCTGATGAGTTGTGATGGCAGGGAAGCCTTAACACCCCTCCCAGCTTCAGGTAGTGCTTTGAGTTTAAAGTACCGTTAAAGTACTGAATATAGAGATGATCCGGCTCAGCTTATAACTGGAGGTAACAGTGCAATAAAGACAACTCTTCAGCTTTTTCAGACTGGGCCTCAAAAGTTTTTTGGAGTTCCTATTGAAACTCCTGTTAAATTTAGTCTGAACCAAAAAAATTCCCTAATCTGTGAGATCTCATTTACCAGATTCTACCCAGAATGTTTCAGGCATGCACTGAAGGGTACCCCACTGTGGATGTGCTAAGTTAAAGTGAACTGTGTGGTCCAGTACTGCTCGGTGCCACTGTGCAGCCCCAAATGTGAGCAAGAACCCCTTGTGTTAGGTGCTGTGCAGACACAGAACTTGAAAAATGGGACCCTGCTCCAGAGAGGTTATGAGGTAGGAGAAAAAGTTGGCTGGTGGACAACAGGGCCACAGTGCTGTCATCTGTGCTCATCAGCACCACGTTGCATGGAAGGGGTAGGAAGGAGGAGGCAGTTCCCCTGTGAGATAATGTCACTGTACCAGGATCATGCAGTATTAGGGCAGGAGAGTTGTGAACAGATTCCAGCTCTGTTCTGTAAACTGTCTTCCCTCAACAGGAGCAATCTGCTGAATTACCAGCAGCGCTCAGATAGACCTTCCCAAGGCAGTTCCCATTCCAGTGCCACTCGACTGGGACAGCCAACCTGCGACTCCTTTCTGTTTCTTCTTTGGGGTGCCAGTAGGATGTTCTGCAGCACACTTGCTTGTAGCCTCTTCACAGTATTTGAAGATAAAGCAGATGTCCTGCTAGCTAGGACATAGTGCCGTGGAGGCTTGCAGTGTGAAGAGACAAGTTTCCCTTTCTCCAGTTCAATTTCTTTTTCTCTTGGGGGCAACAGAAAGTGAGCAGTGGCAGAGGAATGGCTACAGGGACAGCAGCCCTGACCAAGATAGTGCAGGGCCTGGGGAGGACCATCAGCCTTACGCAGCCATTTCTGGAGGCTGCAGCAAGGGCACTTCTGATGAATGTTTCTGAAACTTTTGGAAAATCTGTGATCCAGGCAGTGAGGCCAAACCCCCCTCTTTGGGGGCAGGCCTCTTCTAAAGCATCATTGTCTCTGAAGGAGGTATTTGTCAGGTCAGTACATGGCAGTATTGACATAGACTCAGTGCCCTATTACCCAGGGAAGGGCCAGAAACACAGCCTGGGATCATCTCCAGTATGGTGATGTGTATGCTCGCACCATAGCCGTTGCGTGCACATAATCCCATAGGTGTAGTGGTGGGGTCTGCCTGAGGAGGCACTAGCTGTGTGCATCTCTCCATTTACAGCAGAGCTGGAGGAATGTGGTTTGTCCTTTGCTGTTCTGGGAAATTCACTTAACAATTTTAAATTCAGCTTACTGTTCCAGTCTAGAGAAAGAAAGGCTAACAGATTTTATTTTTTAATCTTTGGAGCTGGCTTTTGCACTGTGTGCTTACAGCTGTGTGCTGTCCTTAACCTGTGTGGACCCTGGACCCTTGTTTGCAGTGTGAGTTTGTTTGTGGAAGAATGTGTGGGCACAGGAGGGGTCTCAGTGTCAGAAGGAAGGCTTTTGGAGGAACAGCCATATACAATTGCAAATTTATGCTTGCAGACTTAAAAGTGCTTTCATACGGCTAATAAAAAATTATGTTCATTTATCAACGTCAACTTTTATTTTAGTGAACACCTGGAGTCCACAACAGCTAAATAGCTGCTGGGTTGCAAAGTTTATTTAGCAAGGTATTTGTAAGGCTGCAGAGTTAAAACAAGGATTTTAACTTTTCCCCTTAATTTTTCTCAAACCTTTGACCTGTGGCTTTTCTGGTAACTGGAGAGCAGTGGTAGTTAACACTAGGTGGCTGTCTAACAAGTGATTTCATGATTTAAGGCTCCTAAAGCAAATCGGCTCTGGCAGCACCACTTCATGTGTTTGTGCGTGTTATCTTTCTTCTGTAGGTGAAGGGGAAGTGAGCTGATGCCTAATTACAGAAAATGACAGCAACATAATATGTGAACAGTCATGGCTGCTGGGGGTGAAAGCATGCAACAGCCCTGCTTGACAGAGGGAAACTAGACCCTTGGGTGGGCCTGGTTCTCCTCCACTGAGAAGGCTGGATTAAAAAAAAAAAAACAACACCCAGACCTGAGACCCTTTCCAGTTGACTGTCCCTTATGAGGGTTTTACTGTGTCATAAATTCTGATATGTTTCACATTTGTTTATGTTTCTTTTTTTTGCTGGCCACAAACCAGTGCTGTACCCTCCTTACTGCAACACAGGAGGCTGTTCTTCAGAAACAGCTCCCTCAAAGAGGTGGCCCACATCACCCACTCAGAGGCCATCCATGCATAGTGGCTTTCTGATGCTCCTTGAGACTTCTGTCACTCCAGTGTGAAGAATTGCTAGGACAGGGCTTGCTATGACACTGTTTTCTGAACTCATCCGCCAGTCTTAGTGTCAACTCTCTTACAGAGGTGATAGCTAAAGGAAGCCTAGGAACTGCTGTTTCTTAAGTAACGTTGAAAACAACCTCTATACCAAAGCTCATTAAGAGACTGAATGGCTTGGTGAGATGCAAACACCTAGAAATACTCGGAACCTGCTCCTTGGGTGCAGCAGAGCTCTGACTGTGTTATTTGGGATGCGGCAGGAGAGATCCGTGATTTGGGACAGAGCAGGAGGCTGTGTGACTCCGCAGAGATGGGACTCTCAACAGCCTCAGAGCTGCTTCTGACTGGGCCAGCTGCAGCTGTCCCCTGGGATCAGTGCTGCTGGGTTGCAGCAGAGCCGTGTGCTGCTGCCACTTCCCTTTCTTCTTGCCTCTGGCATTTCTGATTTGGAGGTCATAGTTGCAGGGTAGAGTTGGCTTCACTGGTTCTCTGTCATTCTGGAATTTTCCTATTGGCAGGAATCACAGCCTCCTGGCTATCATTCCTTGCTGTTTGTGTTTTTAATGAACTGGCGCTAACGGCACCTCCCCCAGTCTGGGAAGTCTGGTTCCGCTTGGGAAGTAGCAGACCTTGTGGCTTGTGGTACTGATTTGAGGGTAGATGAGCACAAGAAGACCATCCGTGTTTTAAACAGTAGGATGTTTGGAGCAGAGTAGATTTGCTAAGCGTGATGGTAGCACCTTCTCACCAGTTTGAGAATAGTTGGTGGGACACAGGCTGGATATCACATGAACCAGGACAGACCTGTGAAGCCTCCGTTGTCCTGTGAGGTTTGCTTACCTGGCTTTTGCCTCTGAGTATCTCCTACATTTACAGTGAAGTGCCACAGCCTCCTTCCAGTGCTGTGAGCCCATGAAAAGGGCACAGCTGGTCAGTTCTTCCCTCTGAATCCCAATTGCCTCTGATGAGGAGACGGAGCAGTGGTGCTGGGACTGCACCCAGGCTTTTGGCAGAATTTGAAATTTGAAAGACCAGTCCGACTTGGCACCAGGCCTTCTTTCCACCCCCTCCATCCCTGGTGAAGGATCATGCAAATGGGGCCAGACAGTGATTGAGAAATTAGAGAGGAGTGCAAGGCTGGGGAGGGTGGTGACAGTGGCTTTTGAGCTGTAGATAAGTGATGGGTGCTCCTTATCTCCAAAACATTGCATAGTAAACTGGGTATGAGTTGACATCTGAGCTAGATTAACTAATCAGTGAATGCTGTCATGCTTCCATTTCAAAGTTCTGTTTTAATAATTGTATCCTTAAAACTACCTTCACTGACTTGAGCTGTGTACCAGGGTTTAGCTAATTTTTCCTCACTGCTTCACCTCTGTCCACCTCCCATTCTCCTGCCTCCTCCCATGGGAAAATATTTGGCTTGTTTGGAAGCACTTGGGCTGGGGTTTCTCATGTGAGTGTTGGCAGGTACAGAAGCAGACTGGAGAAAGGAAGGTAGGTGTAGGACTGCAGCCTACTCAGCCTCAAGCAGGCAGGAAATAGAAACACATAGTATTGACCATCTGTAGAAGGGGTGTATCTTTGGGTACCTGTCGTGGTTTAACCCACCAGGCAGCTAAACACCACATAGCCGTTCGATCACTCCTCCCCCACAGTGAGATGGGGGAGAGAATTGGGGCAGGGGGGAAGTGAGGTTCATGGATTGAGATAAAGACAGTATAATAGGACAGAAAAGGAAGGGAAAAGAATAATACTAATAAACAAAAAGGATATACAAAATAGTGATGCACATTGCAGTTACTCACCACCCGCCGACCGATGCCCAGCTAGCTCTTGAGCAGCAGCCTCCCAGCCAAGTTTCCCCCTAGTTTATATACTGAGCACAGCATCACCTGGTATGGAATATCCATTTGGCTAGTTTGGGTCAGCTGTCCCAGCTGTGCCCCCTCCCAATTTCTTGTGCATCTTGTCCAGCCTTCTCAGTTGGTAGACCACCAGAAGTTAAAAAGTCCTTGACTTGATGTAACCACTACTTAGCAACAACTAAAATATCAGTGTGTTATCAGCATTATTTCATACTAAAAACACAGGACTATACCAGCTATTAGGAAGAAAATTAACTCTATCCCAGCCAAACCCAGGACAGTACCTTCTGTTAGTTTCAGAGTTTCACCACTGTAGATTCATCATCGTTTACCAGGACAGAATGTGTGACAGAGTTGACTGGTGACTGTGAGGATAGGTAGATTTGGTACAGCATATGTGGAAAGAGGATTTGCTTTTGAGGAGGGAGTTTGAAATTGCAGGAATTTCCATGCCAAATTTAGTACTTTTTTTTTTTACCTTTTTATCCTACGAGACCATGAAGAGGAGGGTGAAGAAGCACAATGTGGACTTTTAAAATATTTTTTAAAAATTTTTAATAAGTTTGAATGAAACTTCTGAAGTGTCTTAGTGATTTGTGGACATTACTTGGAAATTGCTGGGGCTTGTGTACTTAAGGCATAAGTTAAGTGTTTGCCAGTCTACCCATCTGTCATCTTTTCAACTCCTGACTTATCACTGTATGAGAATTCAGCCCCTGGTTAACTTCTACCATGTTTTCATTTTTTTTCCCCTTCTTCAGACAAGTGAGAGACAGACTAAAGCAGCAAGTCGCTGAGATGAAAGAGAAATTTCCAGGCTTCAGACCAGGACTCGCAATTTTGCAGGTATTGTTTTCTTTAATGACAACTACAGAAAATCTGTGTTGCTTTGCAATAAGTGCACAGCTGATGAGCTTCATCAAAGCTGCCTTGCAATGGTAATGTTTTATAAGGAATAGAAGAGCAGAGTTCCCTGTGGGGTGGTAACACAATTCTGTGATGTCTTTTCCCCAAGTACTGGGACCCAGAAATATTTTGGGAGTTCTGGCTTGGTTTTTTTTTTCCCCTTTCATCAGATGCTTGCAGTTCTCTGAGTGTTATATTTGTGAAACGGTAAAAGTAGGCCTCTTGCGTATTTAGAGAAAGCAGTGCTCATAGATTCTATTCCAAGTCTCTGCATTTGCATGAACCCTAAAGCCTGTCAGATTTCAGAAATCTTTGAAATGGGGTGTTTATTAAGGGATTTGGTCTGTTCTTATATCAGAACATGGAGAGAGAGAAGGAGGGTAGGGGAGGACAAAAAAAACCCAACCAAAAACACCCATGGCCAAGAAGACTTTGAGTGCAGGGGTTAAAAGAAAATCCCATTGCTGAATGTGATGTCTGTCCAGCAGTGTAAGTGCTAGAGTCTACGCGGAGACACTTGCGGAGGGAAAAAGCAGTCATCGGTACAGGGTTTTGGCCTGTGTTTGGCAGAATTATGGTGTGTTGCTTTTTACTTTCTCCTTGCAGCAATAAAAAATGGAAACTCTTTGTGCTTAGATCAGAAGGTGACTAGCAATATTAAGTGTCATGTAACAGGAAGGAACTGTGGCCACAAAGGCTTGATGGCCTAGAAGTGGCTACATAGAGAAGAAGCTTCTGTATTTTGGGTTCCTGAAGAGCTCTTGGTGCCTGTCCCTGGATGCCAGTGCACTGGAACCACTGCAGTGCACTGGAACCTACTGCCACCACTGTAGTACACAAAGACCATGCTTCTTTTCAGTAACAGGAACAAATTTGTTTGTGCTTTGGGTTTTTTTTTCTGGTTTTCTTTTCCATTAGCTTTAAGAAGATAACCTCTACAGAAGACTTGTCTTTAGGTGTTTAGAAGGAAGGAGGAAGGTCTCTTATTTAAAATTTCATAAAGGATGCTTTGATTGAAGTTACTGAACTGCTGACCATGTAAACTGCCTTCAAAAATTGCTGTCTTGTACTGTTACTGGATTTTTCTCTTGCTCGGCCTGTGCTCTCTTCAATCCTGGGTTGTCCGAGTCCTTTACAACTTGTTTGCTGTTCAGCTCTCTGACGCTTTTATAACCTACCAAACAGCCTGGGCTTGTAGTTCACCTCCTGATACTGATATTCTCAGCTGCCTATTTTTCAGTTAAGTCAGGACAATTAGTTGTTTCTGATAAGTAGCACCCCACACAATATGTGCTGTTGGGAGGTATCTGATGTCCTCTGAGCTCAAAGACTAAGTCAGTTAATCTTTATTTTTTGTCCTGTAGTCAGGAATGTCCTCTTTTTCACAATATATGTGAACTGTGTGCTGACATCTCCTGATGCCTGCTCTCTTCTTCTTTTCTGCCCTGTATGAGTCATACCTTTTCCTAAACCCAGCAGACATTAAAGGGGAGACAGCCCCTTTTTCTCACCCTAGGAAAGAAGAACGAGTGTATGCTGGGTGATCAGGTAATGCAGTCTCCCCTGCAGCTTGTAATCTGTGTGAGAACCAGGGATAGCTACCAAGTACCAGGGAACAGGGTTTCAAGAGTTTGCTTATCAGCTTTTCTGTATTTGCCCCTCATTTTCTTATCATTGTAGGGAGTATTACCTTTAACAAAACATACTGGATGTTGCAAACAGTCTTCTGAAATGTAGTTGTGCTATAATCACCCAATACTGCCAAAAACTACAGGCATTTGTTCCACTTGCTGCTTTCTTTTTGAGCATCACTTTGTTCTTGTTTTGTTGGTTTTTCGATGGCAGGAAAATTCTCAAGGTCCAAAACGGCAGTGGAAGAAATCTCTCTATCAAGACACACATATGTGCATGAAATTAAGATTCCTGGGTATCAGAGAGGCCCAACTTTTCTGAAAGCCTTAATCAAATAATTGGATGTTTTCAGCACCTGCTGAGCAAGTTAATTAGCTAGAGGTTTAACTTTCTCAGATGAGACAGCAGACAGTATTTTCTGCTGTGGAGAACACTCTTTTTCAATAGGTGTAAACAGTGTTTACGCAGGAGATCAGACAACTTGTCTCTAGCTGCATCTTACTTGAGAGAACACTTTCCTGTTAGCTACAGATACTTATAGCCTCTGTCAGTGTGTTTTACAGTTTTTCAAGAAAACCTCTGTCTCCTTGATGTAGCTCAAAAGAAGCCAGGGAAGCTAAGGGTTAAGCCCATCTCAGCCTGTGACTGGATCTGTATTCTGCAGCGTGACTCAACTGTCTTTTTGTCATTAGGTTGGAAATCGGGATGATTCGAACCTCTACATTAATATGAAGCTGAAGGCTGCTGCTGAGGTAATGCCCAAACTCTTAATATTTCTTTTTACCCCCTTCTACAGTAGGTCAAATCTGAATATGAAACAAAAGATGCAAATCAAAGCTTTGCCGTATTGGAGAAACCAGCGTTGGCCTGAATTCTTTGTTATAAAGAAATGGTATAGGTATGTGACTGACTGGACACTTAGCCAAGTAGGGTAACAACAGCGTGGGTTGGTGCCACTTTTTGTGTAATCTAGGAGATGATCACTTGTGTCCGAAGTGCTGATGCTCTGTCTTTTCTGACCTGTGGCTACATGCTTCTCTTCCCAGAATGTCTCATACCTGCAGTTGCCTTGCATCACTCACCAAGTGGTACATTGCATGCTACAGCACGGCTGGGAACATAGATGAGTCCCTGTTTCCCTAGGTGTTGGCTGGCATCTTCTCTGCTGGCATTTCAAGCCAGTATGCTGTCAAGCCCAGATGTTGTTATTCATGTTAAATGGTGAATAGGACAGATGAAGTGTGGACCAACCTAAGTAGGCAAAGCGCTAACCTTTTTTTCTTTTGTTGATGATATTTCCAAATAATAAGACTGTAGCCACAGGAACAGGAGATAGACCTGGGAAATGTGACAGAATATAGCTGTGACTGGGCTGGTCTGAGAGAATAGCCAGATCAATCTCTGATGTCAATTCAGAAATCAAATAATTTGCTGGTATTCTCATTTGCAGATTGGGATCAGTGCCAATCACATAAAACTGCCAAATACAGCAACAGAAGCTGACGTAAGTAATATAGCGAATAATGGAAAAATAAATAATTTTGGTCTTGAGCTCAAGACATGAACTTATATTTGCCCTGTCATTTTATAAAAAAACACTGCTTGCCCATAGATATTAACTCATTAAAGTGGAACCTGCTGAGGTATTTTGTTTTTTAAAAGAAAACTAAACCAATACAATGTAAAATTTAGAGACTCAAATAGGTATTTTTCTAAAAATAAAAAATGTGAGTCATAGATACTCAGGTGGAAAAGCTAAACATACTGTGTGTCTCTTAATCCAGATAGGGTGGTGCTTTTTCCTTTGCATCAGTCATTTCAGTTTATTGGCCATTAAATTTTTGGTCTTTACTTCTTGTAGGTCCTCAAGTGCATTGCCTCTTTGAATGGAGACCCTGCTGTTCATGGCTTTATAGTGCAGCTGCCACTTGACTCTGATAAACCCATCAATACAGAAAAAATAACCAATGCTGTTGCACCTGAAAAGGACGTAGATGGGTAAACTGACTTCACCCCTGGAGAGCATGACAGCTACTCCAGAAAGAAACCTTTTTTTTTGTTTTGTTCTGAACGGCGATCACGAGGCTGGGAATCTTACTTAGCCTTTGTTCTTTCAAAATACAGCTTAAGTAGCATCAATGCTGGGAAACTCTCTAGAGGGGACCTTGGAGACTGCTTTATTCCCTGTACACCAAAAGGATGCATGGAACTTATCAGGCAGACAGGTAAGGAGGTTTCCATCCATTATTCATGAGTGCAGTAGTCTTCAATAAGAGGAGAAATTACAAACCTTGCAAGGCTGTGCTTCGAATTGAAACTTATATTGAGATGCCACATTTCATCTCTGCCTTTTCAGATAGGAAAAGAGCTAGTTTTAAAGTGGTCCTTCCTTCTTCCCTCCCAACTCCAATTCCCTATCACACACAACCCAGAAGAAAAATAGTAATCTGAAGTACCAGAGCCAGGCTTAAACTGACCAAAAGACTCCAGAGCCATTTGAGTTAGTTTGTACTAGAGTGCACAATGACCTAATTTTACCTCCTCCTGACTTTCTCTGGTGCAGGCACCCAGGTTGCAGGGAAAAGAGCTGTGGTGGTTGGTCGCAGCAAGATTGTTGGTGCTCCCATGCATGACCTGCTGCTCTGGAATCACGCAACAGTAACCACTTGCCATTCAAAGACCTCAACGCTGGCTGAGGAGGTAATGACAGGATGTATTCATGAGGCTGTAGTTTTTTGCTGCAATCCAGTGCTGCCTGCTGCACGTTGCCACTTGGTTTATTGCTACCTGAAGTCACTGGGTCTGGGTTGTCTTCCATCTGAGACAGTTTCCCAGTCCTGTTCATTGGATGGTTGTGTAAATACTTCTGCTGGAATAGGATCTTGATTATTTTTGGCCCTCAATGGGAGGTTTTTAATTATAATAATAAAATTATTATTTTTGTTTTCTTTAGGCAAGTGCTGAGAATTTAATCACGCCTTCCTAATCTCTAAGTAGTGGCCTGCATGTGTTTTGTTTTTTCCCCAGAAAGGCCAGGTGGGCTTTTGCTTTAATGGCTGGGAAATGCTAGACCAAATGTTTTTTCCAGTTTGTTCCCCCCCCCCCCCCCCGCCCCAGTCTATATTCCATGACTGGGAGTTGGTACCATTTTTCTCTTTAGCAGTGAGAGTGACAGAAATAGTATGTTGCTGTGCTGCCACCTACTTGGATTTCGTAGAGCAATCAACACTGCCAGGCTCTGTAGGCAAGTATTAAAGCTGGAAAGAGGGTAGGTGTATTTGAATATAACTCACAAGGAAGATTAGAAACACTGCAGTGCTTCATGCCGTTAAGTCACTGTTCAATAAGACTGACATTAGTTTGATTAACGATTGAAGTGCTAATTCTTAATGAAATCTTTGAAATAGTTAATCTCTCTTGGAGATTAACTGAAAAAATTCCAAGGGATAGCACCTTCTTAGGCAAACATGAATGAAGAAGTGCAAGAACTGACAGCGAGCTTTAGTCAGAGTCTCTAGCGCCAGCTCTGTGACCAGGTCTGTGAAATTTACTGAGTACTGTCTGAACCAATATTAGTGCTGAATTACAATCAGCTTTCCCTGAAGCTGCATGTTACACAGTCCTGGACTTAAAAAACACAAGGCAGTGCTGCCACAAGTGAAGTGCCGCTTAGAGTTCTGTGCAGGGGCTGTTCTTGGCTGCTGTCTGATGAGTGCTGGATATATTTCTAGCATTGAAAAGAGCAGCTGAATGTGCAGGGATGTTTGAAGGGAGGAAGATAAGAGTATGTGGAAGGCTTTAATTTTATATAAAGAAAGTAGTCTGTGTTCCACTTGGGAATCACGGGGGAGTTCAAAGAAGGTTGTGAAGTGTTGACTAGCAATAGTAGGTCAGAGAAGGAGTGTGAAAATAGGCCATAATTTCTGGCTGCAGGAATTTGCGCTTGCCAAGGAACTGGTAGCTACCTTTAATTGCTGACTATGCCCTTCCATCCCTCCGATGGCAATGGGTGAGCACACAGTTTCACTGCAATTGAAGCTGATCTAAGTTGCTGCTGAAGCAGCTCTGCATTTTCCACTGCTGGTGTGATACAGAGTTGGTTTTTTGGCTTTTTTTTTTTCCTAGGTTGGTAAAGCTGATATCCTGGTGGTTGCAGCTGGTAAAGCTGAAATGGTAAAAGGTGAATGGATCAAACCTGGTGCAATTGTAATAGACTGTGGAATTAACCATGTGCCAGGTGCGTGGGTAATGTATAAAGAGTGGGGATGTGTTTATTTGTATATAAATGCAGTTGCTAAGTAAGTACATGGATACTGTTTCCTTGGTGTTTCTAGTCAATGCGGACTTCTTCCTCTTTTAAGTCTCTTAGCTAATGATGGCAACCTCTGAAGATGTCAGAATAAACAAAGGTCGGTCTGAAGTACTGTCTTAAAGCAGATCAGTGGCAGTTTTGCTTCTGTGTTCAGTGAGGCTGATGATCAGTAGAGGAAAGAGGAGGCCTAGGAAATATCCCTGTATCCAGCAGAATATCCATGTAATTTGCTGCAACTACATAGTGAAGTCTTGCTGCTGTTGTCGCTTGAGACCATGCAGCTTTGCTGCCATTACTTTGCAGTTAGATCTGATTAAGCTGTTCTGTTTGAAATACCTGAATGGCAAGCAGTCTCTTAAAGTAGCTGTGGATTTGTTGAATCACAACATCAACTTCTTAGGCTTGAATGGCTGTTGTCTTGACACAAAGCAGCTTCTGCAAGAGTGTTGGTGACAGTGGCTTTGGTACTGAATAAAGTGCTTGAACGTAATGGATTTTAGGGTAGGGTTTCATTTATCTACTTCCTTATAAAGGAGGAACAGACAGTCTGACAATTTCTGTTTTCATCTCATTTTAAATCCAAATTACTGATATTGAATGATATGGAAAATTAGTCACCATCCAACTATCTCTGTGCTACACCCACAGAGCTTTTAAAAGGTAGTTTTCATAATTAATCAGTCATTTTGTTGCCATTATTTAATGGAATGTAAAGAAATTTCTGTTCAGCAGTCTTGTTCCTCAAAGATGACACTGAGTTGCATTTAAAAACATTAGTCTCTGCCTAATTAAAATTAAAAAGTCATCTGCTGTTGCTGTTTGTTGCTTGATGTATTTGTGCCAAGCTACCCAAACTTAGGCAATTTGCAAAAAGCCACAGGGTCACTGCTGATTTGCATGAAGCAGAATGGCTCAGAGTCTCCTCTGCTAACAGGTTGCACATAAAACTACCATTGTGTTTTTCACCATATGACAGTATCACTTTTTTTTCAGGCTTGATGTGAACTGCATCTCTGAGGGCACATCCTATTCTTGCAATTATTCTGCCTCAGGCAGTGCACTGAGATCTGAGCTTCTTGTACACCCAGCACAGTCAGTGTTGCATGGCAATGTGTGTAATGGTGTTGTGAGACTCAGTAATCAGAGCCTGGTAGAGTACTATAGGAGTTGTCAAATTTCAAAATTACGGATGCCACAGATTCTTTTCTGGTTTTCTGAAGATGATGCGTTTCCCTGCCTCTTTCTTCCCTTCTGATAGGTTGCAAAAAGGTTTTCAGATTAATCTTTTGGGAAATCAGTGCCAGAATTGTGGGAATTGCAATGCTACAGAAAGAACAGCAGCTAGTTTGCCAGCTTCTGCAGCTACATCACTGTACAGATAGAGTATTGCTGCTAGCTGTGATGGTACTTTGAACACGGCAGAGGGAGAAATAGCAGCTGCCATAGATCTTGCCATAGCTGTAAGCGCACCCAGCTTGGTGCCTCCTAGGTGTAGATGTGAGTTGCAGCTGCAGGACATGCCAAGTATAGGCATGTCCAGAGACTGCCAAGTCAGGGTGCCCTGAACAGGCAAATCCCAGCATGATCTGGCATATCAGGACACTAACTTCATGCAGGCTTGCCAAGTTGGAGTTAAAAAAAGTTATAGCTATGTATCGCCACGCAAATGCAGCTGTTGCGCTTTTGAATGGAGGGTGGCCTGTGTACTCCCAAGGCTGCCCGTTTGGAGGCTAGAACAGACAGTTTAGGCACATCTGGCTTTGTGTTCATGTGTACTACAGCTGAACAGAATTTCTTACAGGTCTCCGGTAGGGAGAGATGAAGAGAAGAACTCCTGAAACCTCTATTAGAGCAGACAAGTGTGTCATTCCCTTTCCAAACTGGATTGTATTTGTCTTTCTCACACTACTGCTGCGTTGGAGGGCGAGCCCAGAAAATATTCTGAAAGCCTTATTCCAGACCTGTAGAAATTGCTCTGCTATAGGAAAGGAGAGCATGCAGGCAGAGGATACTCCCAGAATTGGCATAGTCTCTGCAGTGTCCCTCTGAGTCCTGATGGAGGAAGCAACCCTGTTCAAAGTGCTCCTCTGCTATGGGATTTTGCAGCCCTAGCTAACAGGGAACTTTGAACAGTGAAATATGAGAGCAGCAAAGGAGGATCAGAGGATCCTCTGTGGATTTCAGTGTCATGCTCTTCAAGCACTAGAGGAGGTAGAAAGATACAGAAAGCCTTGACTTGATGCTCTGTTTATATCTTCATGTACTGAGAATCAAGCTGGCATCACAGGTCTGTAAAACCAGGTTGTGTTGGATCCCTCATGAAACAAACAGCTTTCCCAGTATCATCCAGAAAAAGAAGCAGTCTGCAAGCTGGTGGTCTCATGTTTTATAGGTGAGGATCATGTATGATCTTGTGTGTGTGCAGACATATATCCACCAGCAACGTGTTACAGTTGCACGTACATTGGCACAAGTTTGCTTGGAAGGCACATGGACATTCCCAGTCTTTGTCTGGCGAAAGCAGGACTGTGAAGCAAAGTCCTTGGATGCTCTCTCTCATGTGTCCAGCTGGCTAGAGAACCTATTGGACCAAAGAAGACACAGGCACTGGGAATGGTTATAGCATCACTGCTACTCTCTGTAACTAGTTTGGGGTTTCTTGTTGTTGTTATTTTGAATAGGATGATGAATTTTGAGAAGGTGAAATTACAGGGAGAGGCAGAACGTGTTGTATGTGAGCTTTCCTTCAAAAGAGTATTTTAAAGGTAACTGAGTAGCTCCTAAGTTGTGCTCAGCAGTGCTTGGCGAGAGATGCAGATGCAGAGGCTGGGACTGGGAGTTTGTTTGGCTTGTGCTTATCACTGTGTCTGTGTAACAGATTAGGCAGTTTGTGTTTGGAGTGCCTAATTCATTGCCTGTTTTCTTAATTCTTGGGCCTGGAGTCTTCCTGGCCAGAGGGGCCTGTAAGCCAGCTTGGCATCCTTGGAAGAAAATATGATTATGTTTTTCGCCTTTTGCAACCTTAATTAAACTGGTCTCTTGGCTGGAAGGCCAGGTTGGTGTGCAGTTCAGGCAGCAAAGCTGACAGTGGCTGTAGAAACTCTGTTTAACAGCTGTGATGTTCAGGCTTTGAACTTTAGGGAGAAGCATTGCTTAAAACACAAACTCAGCAAAACATCGAAGCTGCTAATTGTCAGCAGCAAAGCAGATAAAAATTAGTGTTGGCAGGATCTGCTTTTGTTCCCTCTTTGATTTTTAACATAATCAGCTGTTTAGGAGTTTGGTTTTTCTTCCTCCCCCTCACCAAATGTATGTTCAAGTTATTGATTGTGTTCTGTTCAAACATATACTTACTGTATCCAATATAATATTTCAATGTAACAACATTAAAATCTGTCTCCAGGTTTTTCACACTGCTTAAAAGTTCCTTAAAGTCCTCATACCTGAAATGAGGATCTGCTACTCCAGGAGAAACTTAGATTATTTTTTTTGTATGTTGTGTCTGTAATCAGCAAGTTCCTTAGGTGTCTGTGCTAGGTTACTAATGCATTTTGTCTTTTTGTTTCTTTGTGGGTAGCACTGGGGAAAAAAAGTACTATATCTGCTTCTGAATTGTCAGGTTACGTAGTGCAGCAGGATATGGCAAATTTTTTTGCCAGAGAGAAAGGAGATTATTCTACAGATCTCTCTTAAGTGCCACCTATGAGGTTTGTTTTGACAAGACTGATCTCTGTGAACTGTAATATTTACTGGTCCATCATTAGAATGGCAATGAGTAGTTGAAAAGCTTAGCACTTTCTGTCTTCAGTTTCTGTAAAGGCAGATGATTTTATTCAATAATAAGGCCTAGATGTCCCCCAAAATGGAACAGTGCAAATGTAAACCTGGGTTTTTGCAACAAGTCAGCCGTGTTCCTTCTCTCACTTCTTCTAGACCATTGGTTTATATCTCCCTCAAATTGGAAGCTGTCCTAATCCTTCAGAGCAATACAGCAGGAGCTGTGAGAGGATGGTTCAGGTGACATTTCTATTATTGTATGTCCCATTTGTGTTTTATTATTGCACAGATGTTAGACTTGGTCTGTGCTTTGGTCCCCCTGCATTTGCTTTGGTATCATCTTCAGACTGCCCTGTGGGCCACATGCCACTGAGAAAATACCGGCATTATCAAGGAAAGGGAGATCTATCTGGCTGAGGATAAATAGTGTTTAATGGGAGGATACGTGGTATGAGCTGTTGACACTCTCTGAAGTATGATAACAGCTTTATCTTGTGATGTTGTTTTAACTTCTTATCTTTCTTTACAGCTGCCTGGGTACTCAGCTTCTGTTTTGTTTACTCCAACAGAGGAAAAGACTTCAGCTTTAGTCAGTGCTGCCTCCTCTGTTTTGGTGAAATGTGATGTGTAACTTACTCTTTCCTTAAATCTCCAGACAGCACAAAGGCCAGTGGAAAAAGAGTTGTAGGAGATGTGGCGTACAGTACAGCAAAGGAAAGAGCTTCCTACATCACCCCAGTTCCTGGTGGCGTTGGGCCGATGACTGTGGCCATGTTAATGCAGGTACGTGGGCAGACTGAGACTGCTGGTCATCTCCTCTATGTTTGCCTTTGGGGTATGTTGCTGCTGACTGTCAGCACGCTACCAAAGCAACTGGAGCTTTCTTCTTGCACTTAGAGAGGTCTAGCTAGGATTTCCAACTTTTAGTCCAAACAATTTGGATTCGGTTAACTGAGGTAGATGATGGACATTAAGGAAATGTTAGGACAGAGTTTTGTTTTGGTTGGGTTTTGGTTTTGTGGTTTTTTTGGTTGATTTTTTGTGGGGGGTGTGCTGTTTTGCTTTTTTTCAGTGTGATCTCTCAAAAGAGTCAGAAATGGACTTGTCTTAGAATGCTGTGGCTGTAATTCTAAAACTATCTGTAGGGTGATTGGGTAAAAAGGAGGAGAGTAACAGTACAAGCCAGCTCCCTCTGTGTCCTGCTTTGCTTAAGAAACTGTGCTGGCACAAAACACCCCAAAAAATCCAGCACACTGAAAGATAGATAGGTAGATGGATAGATAGATATGGTAGGGTTTATTGTTTTTAAGAAAGCTACAGGCAGAATCTCATTTTGGATTGTTAGCAAATGCTTTAATCAAAGCACTTTGTGTTTAACCCCAAGCTGAGACAGATGGGAGGGGAAAACCTTTCTGAGTCTTTGTTGACCAGCATGGATCTTATAGTGGTGGTTGCCATAAAGCATTCTCATCCTTGTTTTAGAGCACAGTGGAGAGTGCACAGCGTTTTCTGGAGAAGTTCCAGCCTGGAAAATGGAACATCCAATACAACCAGCTTACTCTAAAGATGCCTGTTCCAAGGTAATGCTTTCAAATGAAGCCACTGGAAGTATTCATGCAGTGTAGTATTAATTCTGTTCCCAAGCTTTGTGTAATAGGGGCATACACATATGTAGGCTGTAGCTGGTACTGAAGTTTGAAAGAGGCCTTCCAAAGGGAGCAGAGCTGACCTGCAGTGATGCTGTGACATATGTTGAAGTGTAGGCTTGGGTCATCCTTATAATATTAAAGCATAAACATGGACTTGCAGTGACTCTTCAGGCCACCTAGATATAGTTGCTGATTCAGCAAATAGCAAGGCACTTGTATTTGGGAAAATTTTTGGTCTGACATGGCAAAAACCTAGCATCTTGAAGTAGGAGTTGTTGGTGTCAAGTCCCCAAGGATCAGTTGAAAATACACAAAATACCATAAGGGAGCAGAACACATTGCCTACAAAAAGGCATTTTTGGCGTGGGAGGAGCAGGGTGAGGGCTGGTGGGGGGTGTTTTGTTGTTTGGTTTGGTTTTTGT
Organism: Phalacrocorax aristotelis; assembly: GCF_949628215.1. Lineage (NCBI taxonomy): Eukaryota > Metazoa > Chordata > Aves > Suliformes > Phalacrocoracidae > Phalacrocorax > Phalacrocorax aristotelis. The sequence continues at coordinate 30,056,416 of NC_134284.1, read as the reverse complement.
TTCTGGGGGTTGGTTGGATTGTTTTGGGGTTTTTTGTTGTTGTTTTGGTTTGTTTTCTTTTTTTTTTTTAAAGGCAACTCTGAGGATGTGTCTGTTCTAATGTAGCCAATATTTGTGGGATTGATTCATTTAACTAGGCGGGGGTTAAAGCTTCCTTTCTAAAATTAGGTTAGGTGTTTGTAGTTTATGCCATCCAGAAGCGGGGAATCTGTGAGAAGTCTTTGACTTATAAATTGACCTTGCTCTCTTTCTTTAAGTGATATTGAAATATCGCGGTCTTGCATACCCAAGCCCATTGATCAAGTTGCAAAAGAAGTTGGCCTGCTCCCTGATGAGGTGGAGCTCTACGGCCAAAGTAAAGCCAAGGTTCATCTGTCAGCTCTGAAACGGCTGAAGAACAAGCCAGATGGCAAATACATTGTTGTTACTGGGTAGGTACTTCCTTAACTGAGGCATCACTTACATGATGTCAAGGTGAAAAGAAATTTTATTTGTGTGGCTTGTTGTTGTATTGTCTTTTGGTAAGGTGACTGTATGCGGTGCTCTGGGTTTTAGTAAACCACACTGTGAAAATCTCGTGGTTTGGGAAATAGACTCATCTCTTGTGGCAAATAGTGGGAACGTAGTTTAACACTTCTGTCCTGGAGATTAATTGTTTTGGTCTGCAGGTCAGGGTTACAAAGGGCAGACTGGATCTTAGTCAAAATTCTCCTAGTCTAGTAGCCTGCTTTCACCAGTAACTAGCAAGTTGATTCAGAGGAAAGTCTTCAGCAGTTACGTGACAATTTGCTAATTTCATTCCAGTTTCGAATTGATGAAGGTTAGATAAAGTCTGAGCTAATCCAGAATTTGAATTGGCATTAACTGCAATCACTGGGTGACTGTTTTATCCCTCTAAGTGTTTTGAGTCTCTCCCACTGCAAAGGTTTAATTGTGTCTGTCCTGCTTTTTTACTGCAGGATAACTCCTACTCCCCTGGGAGAGGGGAAAAGCACCACTACTGTTGGTCTTGTTCAAGCCTTAGGAGCACACCTTCACCAGAATGTCTTTGCCTGTGTTCGCCAGCCTTCTCAGGGGCCAACCTTTGGTATAAAAGGTATGACCTGTTCTGTTGCTTGCAGCTGGACTGAATGGGGAAAGATGGCATTCAGAGATTTTATTCTGCTGCATTTGTACTTCTGCATAACTCCCAGTTACAACTGCGTTTCTTCTAAGAGATAAAAACCTTGGGTAAGTTCTTCACAATTGCATTCAAGTGCTGTGCTGGGGTTTAAACTGAGCTGCTGGACAGTAGATGCCTTCTTAAACACTTTAAGCAAACACGTGTAATACCAGTCTGGGCTAGAGACACGTTTATTTGCATGATTTGACTATTGTCTCTCTGTAGGTGGAGCTGCAGGTGGTGGCTATTGTCAAGTCATCCCCATGGAAGAGGTAATGCTTTATACAAAGCCTCATTGCACATATGGCTCACAGACCTTGAAGAGATACTGCAGTCAGATAACTTACAAAATCTTTTTTGTTTGTGGTGCAGTGTAGCACTCCCAAGAACTGGGTGCTAGGTTTCAGCAAAGCTTTTTTTTTCTTTTCTTTTTTTTTTTAAATAAAACATCTTTGGTTGTTTTGGAAGGGTGACTGCATGGTCAGAGAACTTGACAGAACTGGGAATTCCCAGTTCCTCTGTTCCTTCGCCTTCTCTGCCTTGAATTGCTGTATACCCTTGAGCAGAATACATCCTGTGCCTCTTTTTCCCCAGCACTGAAATGAAGATGATAATGACTTAATACGTTTTGGAAGCATATTAAGTAGCTCTGTCAGCAGCTGTGGTCACTGACTCTTACTGTGAGCTGTTTTGGTATACTTGTGTTTTAGATTACTAGCATGAAATGGGAAAAGGGAAGTTGGGAGTCAGTAATGCCAAGACCTCAGCCTGTGGGGGACTGGCACTGCAGCATATTTCTGATGTGACTTGGCAACAAGTAAAATCCCATGTCTGGTGGCAGGGAATTGAAAGGCACGTGTAGCACGTGCTCTTGTGCTTCTCTCAACTCTCAAAGTAATTGCCTGTAGAATTCTACCTTTGTCTCCTGCGCTATAGATTGACACAGGGCAATTTTAGGAAGAAAAGCAGAAATGATCAAAAGGGCTGTTTGTTCCAATTGATGCAGCAAGTCCATAAAAACTAAAAATGTTAACGAGGCAGAATATTGATTTTAGTCAAGTGCCAGGAACATGTGTGAGTGATAGATGTGACAGGAAAAATAATCTCCTCCTCTTTGGGAGTGTTAATAAGATGAGCCAAAATGCTTGACTGTGTGCAGCAGTGAGAAACAGCCCCACTCTTGGAACCAAACTGGCTGAAAGGACTTTCTTGACGTATGACCCACGTGGTATAAATACGCATAGTTTTGTGGGGGTGTTTTAATCAATGCATGTCTCGTAAAATTGAAATATCTGGAGTCACTACTTGCAGTAATCTTGCACTACTTGCTTGATACATCATCTGATATTCCTGCATGCAGCTTTCATCCTAGGAAAAGATTAGCAAGTGAAAAACTTTTGAGTTCATACTGCAGAACCATGGCAGTAATAATTGCTTCTTGTTGCATGTATGTAGGATGAGACAACAATTAGCATTTATTAATAAGAATTTATAATGGGCGCGTGACCAGCTGCATTCCACTTTTAGCTATCTACTTTTTAAGACCACAGTAGCAAGGCTTCAACAAAATGGTATCGTAAGGTCTTCTGTCATATCACCTTTTTTAATGTCCCCTTTTCATTTTCCTCCTTTGCTGCCCTTCTACAGAGGAAGAGGATCATTTTAACCATACCTTTTACTCCCCTGCCATAGTGCAAGTTTGTCACATAAGCTATATATCCCAAGCCATTTGTCAGCATAGCTACAGTGCAGCCGGATAACTCATGTAGACAAACCCCCTCAAACTATCTTTTAATGAGACAGAACCAAGAAAACTACCAACAGTGTCACTGTGTAGTATGTGGTTACAAGTTCTGCCTACGATACTGTGTGTTTGAGTGGTTAGCTTATGGGGAGCTCTGTGCAACCACAGCTCTACTGCCAGCACTACACAAGGTTGATAGTTTCACTTTAGCTCAGATTATCTTTGTGGGAGCAGCAGCAGCTTCAGCTAATGTATGTGTGAAACCTGTTGTACAAAGAATGAGAGTGGGTCAGAAGGAAGGTGAAGGAGGAGCAATGCAGATATTCCAGACCATGGTCTTCTCAGGTGTCAAGGGACCTAAGAGAACTGTTCTCGTGGAAAAAAAAAAAAACCCAAAACCTGTATTTGGAAGCTTCGTTCTGGAAATATGTAAAATGACATAAATGTGGGGGAGGCATTTTTCTGTTTTAGAGAAATTCTTTCCTCTCTTCCACATACTACACTGAGCAATCTCTCCCCTCCACCCTCACCCACTTTAACTTTGCTATTAATACTTCTCTTTCCATCTGTCTACGATGAATTGAAATAAATGAAAATTGCAGCAGGATGAGGTAACAGATATGCTTTATCTCCTCTAGTTTAACCTTCACCTCACTGGTGATATCCATGCTATCACTGCAGCCAACAACCTGGTCGCTGCTGCTGTTGACGCACGTATATTCCATGAGCTAACTCAGACTGACCAGGTACAATCCTTTCCTCTAATGTATTTGAGCCCAGCCCACTTCAGCCAAGATGTTTTGGGTGTGCCAGCAGTGCTGAGTAACTACCTGTTTCATTCTGCAAGGCTCTCTACAACCGTTTGGTGCCTTCTGTCAATGGTGTTAGGAAGTTCTCGGATATTCAGATCCGAAGACTACAGGTAAGTTCACTGGTTTTGCGTTGGTTTCTAGTTCTGTTCCATTTACTCATCCTCTATGCAGGCAGAGCTATGTTACAAAAACCCTGCTGTTGTCCTCTAGGTCATTCTGCTGGCGTTTGTTTTTTCCATAAAGTGTGTAGAAGTGTGGTAGCCCTTCTTATAGCACAGAAAAGAGTGAGATGCAGCCCCAAGGGGAAGACTCATTGATGTAACTCTCTTTATCATATGCTGTATGAGTAACACAGTGGGAAGAAGCAAAGGGATTAGTGCCCTTTAGCAATAGTGTCAGTTCAGTGTCCTTAATGCAGTTTAAGAAAGGACCAGAATCAGTCTCTGTACCTTACACCCAGTTACCACTAGAGATTAATAGATCCCATGTGACAGCTATATAGATAATGCAGCACAAAAAAAAGGAAATTTATAAAATTCAGCAAAAGAGAACACTGAGAATTTTTTGTGTTACCCAGTTTGAGAAAAACGGGAAAATAGAAAAAACACCTGTCCCTTACACTGCCCACTCCTCTCCCCAAAAATGAACTCCCAATTAGATGAGCAGCCCTGTCATTGGGTGGCAGTCCCTGAGCAGACCACAGCTCCTCTGATCCTCAGAAATTAAAATGAACTAGCATGTGTCCCTGACTTCTGCAGAAATGAGGGTTAACAGAGGAATAGTTTTGCACTGGGCTTGGACCTTCTGGCTAGGAGTACAGCCTGGGGCCTGCCAAGCTCAAAGTATGAGCCTGTTTGTATAATACTCGGGCTGGATTGGTGTCCCATTTGGAAGTCAGGAGCAATAGTCAGACCACTTAGGAAGCTAAAACTCTGATTTATTAATTGGCTATAGTATCTCAACCATTAGAGAATGTGTGGTTTGCTTCCACTGCTGAGCAGAGAAGCTCTGTCATATTGCTTCATGTTCATGACGGACTGCTGAGGGGACTCCACCCAAACCACTCTTCTGGTTACTAAATGTTGAGATGTGAATGGGATACTAATAGTCCAGAAAGATTATATCTTCGTTGATTTCTTTCTTTCTTTTTCTAAATGATGTGCTTGAAGAGAAAAAGAGTTTCTTCCCTGCTGTTCTTCAGGAGAAAAATACGACTTAGGTGCCTAGTTAACTAAAAAGCTTGCTCGTTCATAAATCAACTCAATCGTTTTCCTCATTCCTAAGCTCGCGCTTCTATCAGGCTTCTTGAGATAATTCTTCTCTCAATTAAGCAACTTGGCAAACTGCCCATTGTCTCAGTATGTTCAAGATCAGCTTTCTGGGATGCTGACAGCCTTGTGACTGAATTGTTTAATTCCTCCTTTGTGCTGCTTAACCAGCATGCTGAAAGCAGAGTCTTTAAATACGTACGGCTGTGTGCGGTGACCCTAGGCAAACTAATGAGAAATGGATGTAAGCATGTGAGACTAATGATTAGAACAAGGCATGTAAGGAACTGCAGAGCTCACTCTCTTACCCTTTCTGTAGATGCCTTGCACAAAGCTTGGTGACAGCTTGCCCTAATGAGCTCCATTGTCTGCCTTTGCCCTTTACTAGCTGGCCAGCAGCAAACTCTGCTTCCAGATACACACTGATAGGGATCATCTGACATTGTTGTGGGGTCTAGGAGAAGAGGCACCAAAATGGCAGCCCCTCCTTATTTCTGAATATGCAGATGCTGCTGCCGAAGGCTTGTTGCTCTAGTGAAAGGTTCATTTCTGCAAATCTTATAATTAAATCTTTTTTTCTTTTATTTGTCCTTTCCTCCCATAGAAATTGGGCATTAACAAAACCGATCCTATGGCTTTGACAAAGGAAGAAGTAAACTTATTTGTGAGATTGGACATTGACCCAGGCACTATAACATGGCAAAGAGGTACAAGAGCCATTAAATGAAAGAATTATTAAGAAACAAAGTGTGTGTCCAAAGAGGTTTGCAAGTGCAGCAGGAACCGTGTTTGCTGGGAAAATGGGAAAGAGGGCAGGGCTGGCCTGTCCTTCTGAGTGTTTGGTGGGAAAGATGCCTGCAGCTGGGATCCCATTTCTGAAGGGTCTGGTGCAGGGGCTTGGATTTGCTCTGAATTCACAAAGATTAAGACTTTACTAATTGGTACAAGTTTTTGTTTCTGGATTTGTCAGTCACTGAGAGAGTTGAGTTTGGCAACTGTGGCCAACAGCCTTTTTAACTAAGAAAGCTCTGTGAGCAAGGACGGGGTTCTGCTCTGGGATTAAACTCAATTTTAATCTGCCCACTTGCTCTGTTGGGGACTGTCAGCAAATAAAGGCCAGATTTTTAAAAGTTTTTTAAAGATACCTGAAGGTAAGATCAACCTCTGGTCTGGAAGATTTAAAGTTTCACTGGCAAAAGAAATTTCAATTATGGACTTTTTTTCTGATCTAGACCCCAAGAGTATTGCTTTTTCTTCTTTTTATTAAAATACAGTGTGAAATGTATTCTTGAAAACTTGCTTCATAACCTGTAATGGGGATAAAGTAGTCTGCTTCATGGGAAATATTTTATAAAGTACTTAGAATTTTTCAAGCAGATAGTAAGAAACAGCAAATTTAAGCCAGCATTTGATAGTTTGTGTTTCCAAGGTAATTTGAGTTAATGGGGCTGTGTGAAACTGTTCTCACTAAATGGCAGAATCTGACCATTTTATCATTTAACTTATAAAATTATAATTTTATAATATATAATTATATATATTTATATATATAATATAATTTTGTTTGGCTGTAATAACTTCCTGATTTCACATTGACTAATGATGGTGAATAAGCAATTGGAATAATGCTAGCAGCCCTGCTTTTCAGAGAGGCTTTGGACTTGTGGTTAATGCACACAAAGGGAGGTAGGCTCCCTCTGGATGCAGTGCAGGGTCTGCATGTGACTGTGGGTATCTTTGTTGTTCAGTTTTGGGGAAGAATCATACTGAGTATCACTTGCCATTCTTTAGGAGAGGATGGTGTCTCAAACTGCCATCCTCTCTTCATAAGCGATCTAGCTGAATGTTTGTAATAGGGCATAGATGTGACTTCTCATCTTTCTGCATTCCTTGCAGTACTGGATACAAATGACAGGTTCCTTAGGAAAATCACTATTGGACAGTCTCCAACAGAAAAAGGCTTCTCACGAACGGTACTCATTCCCTTTTCTTGCATGTTTTAAAAAGTACTTTGAAAAAGGTAGTCCTAAAGCAAGTTTCCGTAACTCCAAATATTTCCCTCTTTTACCAGTACCTTATTAAAGAGAAAGCAGAAAGTCCCTTCAACCAAGCAGTTAAATTCACTACCAGTGCACTGTTCAGTTTTATTGTCTGTTCTGTCCTTCCCTGTTCTTTCCTCAGAGTTGGCTTCCCAAACTGAGATGACTGTGGCATAGTAGCAGTGGTGCACAAATGCCCTCTGTAAATATGATGCACGGCAATGGCTAATTTTCACCACTGCAGATGCTTTGGGTGGGATGTATCTAGCCAAAACTAGGCACAGTATCTGAGCTTGTCGTCTAGATTCATTATATAATCAATAGTGTAAAATAGGCAGTCTGGGCTGTGACTCCTCTCGTTCCTTAAGTAACTGTCAAATTAATAGTTCAAAGGAATTGTGCTCAGAAAAGCCTTTCTATTGACTTGAAATGTCCCTAGGTGCTTACCTTCGATGGAGGTGTCTGTGTTATGTCAGATGAATTCTACCCTTCATTTCCTATAGAATCTGATTTATTTTTTTTTTGGTCATTTACTGTACTGTTTAGTGATAGTCAGATGAATCAGTAAGCTTAGTCTTCAAAAATCTAATTTGTTAGTGTCAAATGTTCTTACATGAATCACTAAGGTATGTGCCAGGAGAGAGTCATGTAATACCAATGGAATAAGTCGTTTTTACTTAATTTTGCAGGAAAAAAATCCAGTTTAAAATGGCCCAATTAAATTAAGTATGTTTTGAGAGTAATGCTTTGGATTTCTTTTATATTTGTACGTCTGTTCTGTTTGTTTGTTTTTGTTACAATGGTGATGATTTGCCTTGTTTCAAGAATTTAATGGAGATAAGGATTGCTGCTGGGGAATCTTGACGAGTTTATGTTCTTTATTCATCTCTTGCAGGCTCAGTTTGACATCACAGTGAGCAGTGAAATCATGGCAGTTCTAGCGCTCTCTGATGGGTTGGATGATATGAAAAAGCGACTGGGCAGAATGGTAGTAGCTTCCAGCAAGAGAGGAGAACCAGTTACAACAGATGACCTTGTAAGAGAGTCATTCAGTTCTTAAATGCTAACTTTTTCCTATTACTTCTGAAAGGCCTTGATTGAAAAGCATAGAGACAGTTCTGTACAGGAAAGACTTTAGCATATAGAAGATCAAAGATTATATCTAAGCCCCTGGAGTTAATGAAGGTTTTTTTGCTTCAGTGTGGCTAGCACCTTACCCAGAGAGAGTGTGCGCATGTGACCTGGAATGGGACAGAGGGTCCTGTGTGGTGTGCTGTGGGTCAAGTTGATGCTAACACCATAGGAATTAATGGGGAAACACATGGTGGCTTCTAGATAAAAAGCATATTTATGGATCAGAAGACCTCAAAAGGCATCCTGCTGGCCAGCCTGTTTCTCAGGTCCCTGGAGTGAGAAAAACATTGAGCAGGAACAAAGCCTTATGCAAATTTAATTACAGGTTATGAAATATTTTATTCTGGGAGACCGTGAATGCTATAAAAGCCCAATCCTTTGCAAAAAGTGCAAGGTCTCCATAAGGCAGCCTTTGGTGAGGGACAGAAATCCTTTATTTCCACTACATGAAATGCTGAATGTAGTAGCACTGGTGGTGTCTATTGCCAATATGTAAAGCAGTCCTGAGCGGCAGTTACAAGCTGCAGCACTGTCCTGTAGCTGTCCATACAATAATTATTAGTACAGTTCTTGGCATGTTTATGGAGTTGCCAACTAGCACTTCCAAATGGTGCTTCAGTGTGGTTTCAGGGGAATGTCCTGAGCCTCTGACACTTCTTCCAATAAACATTTTGAAGATGGCAACCCTGTTTGGAGAAGGGAAGGCAAGTAGAGCCCTGTATGTGACCTGTGCCCTGGCACTTGGCCTCAAGGTAGAGAACAGGCTCAGGGCTCTAGTACTAGTCGGTAAAAATACGATATTGATGCTTACTGCTGTCCTGTATAGTAGATATTTCACAGCCTGCTTTGCAAAAGACAAGGGTATTACAAATTTGTGTGATGTGGTGCTAATTATTTGTTTTGCATTTTCTGAATGAACCTTTCCAGTGGGATAGAAGAATCCGCAGGGTGGGTATCCCAACCTGTGTTTCCAGCAAAGTGGGACACAGCACTAAGGCTTACCCAACTCTTGCTATCTTGCTGTGGGTTTTTGGGTTTTTTGTGTGTTTGGGCTATTTTTTGCTCTGTTTTACTTCTTCCCGGGATGAGCCTAAGAAACAGTAGATTAGCAATGTGGCCTGACTCTGGCCTTGCAGGAAAAGGGCTAGGCTGGGAACCATTTATCTGTAAATGTCCTTATGTGAGGTGGGTGTTGAGGATGAGGGGGAGGGCACAGGCCAAAGTTCTGTAGGCAGCTTTGAGATTTTAATTCATACTGCCAGCATGCTGCCAGTTTAACTTTAAGTACCTGAATTAAACCCAGTTCTGGAAAACAGGAGTCTCTCCTGCTGCTGTCAGCAGTGGAGGCAGGTGCTGCTTCGGTAGGGAGTTGCTTTGAGTTTTATGTAGTGTCCAGGTGATAGTCTTTCATCTCCAGATTTTTTTACTTTTTTTTTAAATCTAATTAAATAAAATTTTGTCCGTTGCAACTGCAGAATGGAGGATAGTATCAGACCTGTCCAACAGGTTCTCGTGAATGTTATATGTTTGCACTGATGGTGGCCATTGGCTTGTGTCATTAGGACTGTGTTATGTACTCCTCAGGCAGGCAGAAATGTGGTGATTGCAGAGACCAGACCGGCACAATAGGATGTCTGGGTCCTTGTGCTGTGATATAACCAGTGTCATGGGTGTGCTACCAGGAAGCACAAAGAAACTGGGAAGAAATGTGGAATCAGGAACTGACTACAGGTTTTTTAGAGATGGGATGTATTGAAGAGCCACTGAGTGACACAGGCCTGAAATGTCGCCATGGAAATCTTTCTCTGTAGTTTTCATTATTCTGGAGATGACTGAAGTTTAAAGCTTATCTATTAAATGTTAAATAAGCTTTCATGTGGCGAGATTGAAATTAATGAAACAAAGCAGTGAATGTCTTTAAAAAAATCTTTCATATAATTGAGTGCTGCAATCCAATTGAAATGAAAAGGGAAGAAAAAGAAATCATGGTTCAAGGTTGTCGTAACTGCTGAGAACACTTGGTTCAGTACCTGTTACAGCAATTCTAGTTACTTTTGCAAGCGCTGGGTAACAGCCAGTTTGGTTTCTACTGGACTGTGTCAGTCACAAGGATGACCAAACTCTCATTTTCTCTTCCCAGAGCAAATGTGGATAAAATCACAAGCTTTCACTTTGCAGGAAGCAGAATTGCAGCAGGGTATATTGCTGCACCTCAGAGGAAACATGGCCTCCAGTGTTTGCCTTTTATGATGTCAGCCTCAACTTTCTCATGTGAGCACAGAGATAACTTTAAAAGTTATTTCTGCACAAGAAACTTGGCCAGGATGTAGTAGCTTGTTATGACATTTTAAGGCCGATATGTAAAGCCTAGTTGCTGAAATGAGGAAGCAAAAACGTCCAAGACAAATCTACCTGCAAAAGCCGAGAACATCGACATGTGTGTAACTTTAAACTTCTTAGTGTGTTTAGATACTGCAAAACAAAGTCAGTAATGCTACAGTGGAGACACCAGGGTGATGAGTGTGGTCCAGTATTTCAACATGTATAACAACTGTCCTGAAAAACTCCTGCTCTGTGCCACTGAATGGGCTACAGTAAACCATACATACCAAAGGGTTAATCTCCCGCTGCTATTGTTTAGTAACCTTGCTATAGCATTAAAAAAAGCAATTGTTCTTTATGCCTTTGCTACGAAGTGATGGCCAAGCAAGGTCACAGCTGAGAGCCTGCCCCCAGCAGAAATCACAGATCCTCTTACAAGGATGTAAAGGTCGTTTTATTCTGCCTTGCCCTGACTAGAGTTAGTTATATCTAGAACAACTGCTGGTTCTGGTCATGAAAGCTCACCAGGGCAAAAGCAGAGCTTTGACACTGCATGGGAACTGTCTCAAGGTCTCAGTACCTCTGGAATCTGATTGCCCTTTTTTTTTTTTTTTTTCTTCTAGGGAGTGACTGGTGCTTTGGCTGTCTTGATGAAAGATGCTGTTAAACCAAACCTCATGCAGACACTAGAGGTGAGCACAGATGATTTGCTACATGTGCATTCTCAGAGCCAAGAAGCAATGGGTTTTGTTCATTTATCACAATCAGCGTGGTCCTACTCAGCTTAGAGTTGGAGGTTTACTGTGGTTTCCTACCAAAGGTTCAGGGCTAGGGGGAGAGGGCAAGTTTCTAGGTCTGCCGCTGGCGTGTGGGAAGGCCCTGAGGAAATGGACTAAATTTTGCCGTGTCTCTGCTCTGTTGTCTTTAATGCCAGGAAGTACTTTGGGAATCTAAATGGTGTGTATGCAGGAGAATGGCAAAGAGTTGCTGGGATTTAGCTATCCTTTTCCTAAGTGGATTAATATCTCCTCTTGTGCAGATTATTATAATCCTGTTTGCCGTGTAGTTCTTATTACTGATGGCAAATGTTTGATCAGAAGGCTTTAAGATCTGTCTTCTGAAAGTGTTTTTCTTTACCTTCAGGTACGATAGTACTGTGCTCCTGAAATGCTGCAGGTTTGCTGAATTGTACCCCCTGATTTTCTCTCTCTCTTTCTCTCTCCCACACACCCCCTTTTCTAGGGAACACCTGTGTTTGTTCATGCTGGACCTTTTGCCAATATTGCACATGGGAATTCTTCAGTGTTGGCAGACAAAATAGCACTGAAGCTTGTGGGCAAACAGGGATTTGTTGGTAAGTGTGTGGGGTGTTTTTCTGTTTGCTTTTGGTTTGTTTGTTTTGCAGGGAGGGATCTGCCTTTTTTATCGTTACTTTGGTTTTTTTGTCTTGGAAGAAGCTTCTGATTTATATAATCAGAGTATGATTTCTCCACCCAGCAACCTCTCACAAGCTTCTTTTCATTTAATTCCTACTCTAGTTACAGAAGCAGGATTTGGTGCAGACATAGGCATGGAGAAATTCTTCAATATTAAGTGCCGCTATTCTGGTCTCCGGCCTCATGTGGTGGTGTTGGTTGCTACTGTCCGAGCTCTGAAAATGCATGGAGGAGGGCCTGCAGTAAGTACTAGGCAAGGTTTTCTTTAGGCCCAAGGGGCTGTTACTGTTTTTTCTGATCCAGTCACTTAAAGCCTTGCAGGTTTTGATCTGGCTTGTAGTTGTCTTGAGATTTGCAGTTGTAAGACAAATTCTACGTCCCTCTTGCTTGTAAGTTGCTTCATTGTAGTACATTGCAGGTACATACCTGCTTGTTTTATTGTCCTGATGAAGTGCTTGTATGCTGAAGCCCTTGTGGTATTACCACAGTCAGTCATTTGTTGTATTATGAGTGTATCTTGCAGTCTTTTATTCCTTCTTCTATTTTTTTCTTAGAAAAAAAGGACCAGCCTGGAGTAGACTGTATCTTGATGCCATTTAATAAGTATCAAGCACGAATTACGCTCATGAATAAAAATTTTACATGGTTCCATCTTTTTTCTTTTTTCCTTTTTTTTCCCAGGTCACCGCTGGGGTACCTTTACCAAAGGAGTACATGGAAGAGGTAACCTTTAGCCTTTGTGAGAGTTGAACAACTAACTGCAGTCATGTCATGATATTGTCATGCAGCGCATGCCTGGAGCGCTAGTGTGTGTCATTTCTTTAGCTGCCAGCGAAATGCTTCCTCATACAAGCTGTTATGTTTTTTTTCTTTTTTTTTTTTTCCTTTTTTTAATGATGTTATTTTGGCTCTGCTCTTTCACACACTTATTGTACTTGACCTAGCCAGTATTCAGAGGCTTTTTATTTCTCCTGAGCTCACGCAATTGTCTGCGCTCAATTTTTCTTAGTAATACCTCGTCCGTATGGAGTAATTTCTTGGCTGAAATAGTCTCTGAAAATATTCGGCGCGCTTCTCTAATTACTCTCTTCTTAGCAGCAGCAGTTTCTGTTCTTATTCCCCCCCTTCTTTGCAAAGGAGAGGGAAGCAAACTAAAGTCTCAGCTTCTATCCTTGTGCTTTAAATGTACACTTGCATAAATTAGCCCAGCTGTCTTTACACTGTTGCAGCTTTTTCACTTGTGGAGCTTCTGTATGGGTTATTCCTTGCATAGGAAGGGATGAGATGTCTGGATTTCCATGAATAGTCCCTGATGCTGCAAAATGTAAATATGTGTAAACCAAAAGCTGTTGCCACATACTTCAAACAAGTGTCATGAAATTCACTGCTAATGATATTTAATACATAAAGAGGAATGTGTCAGAGAGGAAAATGAGGCTTTACTGTGTGGAGTTAATAAGCATGGGTATTAACTTGTGAAGAATAACAAAAAAAGGATAAAAAGCTACTTCTCTTACCTTGGCGTGGCAGCTGAAAGCAGTGATCATTAGAAGCAGTCATTCCTTTTCCTGTCTTCCATCCAAGACCAGGCACTGGTCTGGACTGTTCAGAAAGCAGCACTGGGGATTTGCCTTTGTGGTTTTGTTCCCATTTTGACATTTTTCTCATTAGCTGTGGACGTAGTGGATTTGGAACAAAAGTTTCACTGCCCCTGCTTATTGAAAATGTGCTTCCTGCTTGCTGTTATCTACAGAATCTTCAGCTGTTGGCAAAAGGCTGTAGTAACCTAAACAAGCAAATCCAAAATGCACAGATGTTTGGCGTCCCTGTAGTAGTGGCTGTCAATGCTTTCAAGTAAGTGAGCTGGGACATACAAGTGATGGATGGGAATAAAATTGTGGCGCTTTATATGCTATGTTTAACACAAGCTCTTGGTTTTGGTACTGTTGATGTATTGTTTGCAGTGTTTTGCATTGTTGGAAGATGCTGAATAAATAGGGGAGCTCTGCTTAGTTATTTCAAATGCCTTCCTTAGTTTAAATTAGCTGAGGATTTTATGATGAGTGACTACTACCTGCCATCACTTACACCCTGACTGGCCAAATTACTGTGGACAAAAGGTGCCTGTGACGGTGTGGAATCTAAGGCCATAATAGATGGTGAGGTCCCTGTGCTGTCAACCACGCTGTGTTCAGCGGTCTGCTATGTGGAATAATTGTGCTCTGCTAAGAAGCATTTTGGTCCTGCACGTTGTACTGCACAGGAAATAGAATCTCTGTGTGGTCTTTTTATGCAAGCAGAAGGGCTTTGAACTGGTGTGTTAAAGCTGATGCCAGTTGAAGCAGAGTAACCAGCTAAGAATTCTTCATATGAAGTAAATGCGTATTGGCTGACTTGGAGAAATTGTGGGTTTTAGCTTGTTCTGTGCATGCAATATAGCACCTCTAAATCAGCCTTTTGAGTTTGCTTCTGAAAACAGGAGTTGCGTTGCCGATACAGGACAGCTAACGACAGAAAGCCTGGAACGCTGCTCTGTCAGAAGTCACGGGTGTCCGCACGCAGTTCCAGAGCTACCTGTTGCTGTCTGTTCCTCTGTGGAGTAGCTTCCTTCACAAAGGTGGGGAAGGCTGTGGTGCATAGCCCCTCAGCAGCTTCCTCATGGCTGGATTCTGTGACTTCTTTGGGCAGCTTTTAGATGTTGTCAGCAAGAGTAAAAAATGGTTAGAACTGTTAATTTACTCTGTGTGTGTTCTGGTACAAATGTGCAAACTTCTCTCCTTACAGAACAGATACAAAGGCTGAACTGGCCCTTGTAGTACAACTGGCAAAGGAAGCAGGGGCGTTCGATGCTGTGGAGTGCACTCACTGGGCAGAGGGTGGTAATGGAGCAGTTGCACTGGCCCAAGCTGTCCAGAGAGCATCGCAGACACCCAGCAACTTCAGGTTCCTCTATAATCTGGAGGTAAGAATTCGCAGTATTACCGAAGTACTTTGTTCGTAAGGTGGAGATCAGTTGGTTTCACTACCTTAAGTTGCTGAAGGCTGTCTGAAAGGCTGCTCTGAGAAACTGAGAAGAAATTTGATTTTAGAATATAACATTTATTCCACCAGTCTCAAAGACCTAGTTAGTCTTTCTTGTTGCTTTGACTACCAGGTGAAATACTGTTTACTTTTGACACTGAAAGATGCTTCTGTGACTCTGCTAGAGATGACAAGGTTTCTACTGTGGCAGCCATGTTCCAGCATAGGGTAAAGTTTACTCCTTGAACTTGAGACATGCATTCCTGTCAGAGCATGGACCAGAACAAGCCTGACCAAAACTGTTACCTTACCGCAGAGCTTCTGGGTGTACTTGTTGCTCAGGATAGGAATCTATACAACAGGCTATGGAACAGAATTTGTCCATTTTAAACTTTTTTTTTTCTCTCTGCAAGTCAGGTTTATGGAGTCACAGTACAGGTTGGGGTGGAAGAGAGTGTGTGTCTGTATTTCTAATGACTTTGTACTTAAGCAAATTTGACAGATCACTTGGAGGTAATGAAGTCACTGTTAGTTCCCAGGTTATGTCCTGAATCCTCCTTTACTAGCAAGCACGTATTCAAGAACCTGATGAGGTACAGAGCTATGTCATTATATCTGTTTTAGCTCTTTAACAGATGCTTTCAATTTTTCTTCTTTAACCTGTTTTATTTGTGCTCTTATTTAACCATTAACTTGTAGTCCCTCAAATTATTTTTGCCCACTTTTTGACTTAGACTTCAGAAAGAATAGTCTCTCTTGCAGTGGGAGTAATTAACATGCAAGCACAGCTTATAAGAAATACTGTTGTGTATTTTTTTGTTTCTGACTGTAGTAAGCTAGTTTTGCACTCCTACCAAGAGAAACAACTGCAACAAGATAAGCGAAACCTGTTCTGAAAACCCTCAAATTACTCTGTAGTGTTGTTCTACAGCAAATGGGAATAGCTCTTGCATCTGCAGATGAGCATTGCACAACACATAGGAAGGACTGTGAAGCTGCTGTGGTGTTACAGGTCTTTGTAGTCTGGCCACACTGACTTGCCTCTGTCTTTTTTTTTTTTTTTTCTAGCTCCCTGTTATAGATAAAATCAGGCTTATTGCACAACAGATCTATGGCGCAAGTGATATCGAGCTGCTTCCAGAAGCACAGGAGAAAGTCGCCTTGTACACTAAGCAAGTGAGTTTTCCACATCACCTGATACCAGTGGTGCTTTTCATTTCAAATGTTCATATTGAACAGTGGTGGTCAAACCGCATGTGAAGGCAATCATCGCTCAAATCGTGTCCTTGTCCAGCACTCATTGGATGCTCTATGGCAGAGGAGGAAGAGAAGGTGGTATGGGGAGGGAGAAACTGGCCCTGTCTTCCAGTGAAGAACACAGCACTCATCTGGCCCAGCAGCACGTCTGTGATAGTGTATGGGAAGAGAAGAGCAGGAGAGTTCCATGATCTTTCTCTACCACACTCTCCAGTGCTTCAGCAGTTGGGGAATTAGGGAACAACAAGCAGTCAAACTGGTGCTAAATAGTCTCTGATATCTTGGTTTTTTTCTTTTTTTTCTTTTAATCTTGTTCCACTGAGTTGTCTAATCAGTTCTTGATCCCATACAGATTTTTGGCAGCCGCAGTCATGTTGGGGAAAGAGTTCCACAGGTCATACAATACTACTTGTAGAAAAAACATCTACTTTTATAAGTTTTCAACCTGGCATCTGGTTGTTGAATTCAATGCTTTCTGGTTGTTGTGTTGCTTTTACTCTTATCTAGTATGACGTTCTTGTGAATTTACCTGCTCCTGCATTAATGAAGGTCTGTAAAGGGCTTTGAACAGAAGAGCAATGTGAGAACTACCCATTCTTTGTTTAGTGTGCTTGAATAACTTTGCTTTTGCATTTTACTACTGGCATATATAGTTTCTTACTTTAATGTTTCTTGTATATTCCTTCACAAGTCTATCAAAATAGCATAGCCATGTAATTGCTACTTCCTCATGACCTGCAGTTATATTGATCAGACATTTCTAATTAACTGACCTCAGCTGAACAAGAACCTCAGTTTTGAGCTGTCTAAATTAACATTTTCAGAAGAAAGCAGAAAGTAAGTTAGCTATCAAGATTGTATATCTAACACTTCAATACCATTAACTCTTACCTCAGTTTGATGTTCCAAGGTGGTTCGTTCTTTAATACTCAGCTGGGGGTGGGGGGAGACTTTGAGAGAAGGAATGGGGATACAGAATAGTCAACAGGTCTGACAGGCTACAGATGAAGTGGTTGGTGAGGAGTAAAATGTCCTGAAAAAATGTCTGATGGCAAGAATAGAGCAATTACATTTGTGTTCAGGAAAGGTTATTGGGTTTGCACTTACTTTTTTCTTCTTTCTCTCTCTCTCTCTCTTTTCATTGCCTTTCCCAGGGATTTGGAAACCTGCCCATCTGCATGGCTAAAACTCACTTATCATTGTCTCATGACCCTGAACAAAAAGGAGCACCTACAGGTTTTATTCTGCCAATCCGAGACATTCGGGCCAGTGTTGGCGCTGGATTCCTGTATCCACTAGTAGGAACGGTATGTGATTGAGTGAAACCCACAACTGTGGGGCGAGGAAAAAACTTCACGTGCATTCCAACAGGCAGTTACCAAAGCTGTCTTAAGCTAGAGGAGTCTTTGTCATTTACAGGTGGTGTTTTAACAGTCCAGTGTATTAGATGCCCTTAATAGGTTTCTTTTCAGGTGGAAGAGGGAAGCTAAAATAGGCCACCTGACTATTTGAATACGTAGCAAGCCCTCAGTGTGCTCATCAGGTACCACATCTCTGTCTTCCTGGATTTTGAGGAAGGGGTGAGCTCTGTAGCTAATGAATTCTGGGAACTGCAGTCTGGTAGAGGGGATGGGAGAAATCCTTGGCCCACTTCATTGCCGTTGTGACTTTGCATTCCTGATGAAAGTACTTTGCAGTATTGCAGGTGAAGTCTGCAGAACTGCAGATCAGGGTAGAACAAGACCACTTCTCCAAAGCTTACAAAGCAAACGACTTCTGATGAGGCACCTCCAAAGTGAAGCTGACCTGGACTGTTAGCCGTTGGTCAGTCTCCCCTCCCATTTGGTTCTCATGGTTCTGCTGACCATCTGTTTGCTCTTCAGCCTGCGCCAGTTCCAACAGCTCATTTTGCTATGCCCTTGAGTTTTTAGTTTCTGTTCTTTGATATGATTGGCATAAGGTCAACTGAGAGGAGAGAGAGTAGGTACAATGGAAACAGGATCCTGGAATAGCTTTGTTATGAATTGCCTAGCAGAAAGAGGAGCTACCTGCAAAATGAACTAACGTTCAGGTTTGCATCCAAAGAAAGAATGTTAGGATGAAAGGATCCACTGGATATCTCATCTGGGGAATCTCTTCTGGGCAAATGTTCAGTAACTTGTTAGATTATTTTAGGGGATGGAGCAGTTGAAGCAAGCAGCTCTGTCTTTTTCTTATTTTGGGGGCCTGAACCTTTTTCTGAAGTCATGTTTGTTTTAATAAGCTTTCAAAAGCATTAGGGGGTGCATGGCTCAGATGAAGAATTTTGCTGGTTTGAGAGTTGGATCCCTTCTTCCTTCAAATGCTAGCTAGAGCCAAGTATTGGATATCTTTTTAATTCTTTTAAAAAAAAAAAAAAAAGAAAGAGGTAGGTAAGGGTTTCCAGATTACCCAACATAAATAAAATAACCACGTCCTGATTAAAGTCTGGCTCATCCATCTTTTTAAAAAGTAATGTGTGTTTTGGGGTAAAATGAAAGATAGCATGCTTGTTCCTGTTATTAATGGTATTTTTGCAAGCCAAGATTTAATCCAAACAATTACTTATTTCATTTTTTTTATAAGCACTGGAGAAGGAAAGGGTACACAGCATTAATGAGCTACACAACAGAAAGATGTTTTCAGACATTAAGACTAACGTTTTGGCTCTTTTTCTGATGTCTTCAGTTTCTGTGAAGTGGGACTCTTTCCCTTCTGCTCCCTTCCCAGATTCCTAATATTTTCTTGACGTGTAGTAAATTGTGGTGTTAATTCTGCCAGATTTAACAGTAAGCCTCCTGGTTAGGGACATATGAAGATGACTCTTCTGTGGTGTCTACAAAGCCAGGGAAGGGATGACCTTTTGAGAAGCCATCCAGGGCATTTTGAATAAGATCACTATTTTAAACCCATTCAGCAGGAGGTGTGTTAGCCTCAGAATAAATTTTTGGCAGCAGTGATTGAACTGTGAGCTGAAAATGCAGCAAATATATAACTGTGCAGAAGATTTTATGAGAAATTTGAGTTGAAATTTATCACCAGTGCATATGTATTCTTGTTATCTGAAGTTAATCACAAAGGTATGTCACATTTTATTTTTTCTCAGCTTCTGAGTTTTGCGTTTTTCCCTTTCTGGCTCAAAGTTGAAGCTTTGTACTTTAATGAGACACTTTGAGGTTTTAAAGGAAATATAATTTCAGAGATTATTGAGATTTAACTTTGAGCATGAAAGTTAATGAAAGTGAAACAAAATGTTGGGCTCAGATTGGTTGGGTTTCTTTTCTGGTGCTGCTGACGAATTGAAAACAAAAAATTTATTTGGTTCATTTTTAGTTCCTAAATGACATTTTCTTCGGAAGTTCCACAAGAGCAATGAATAATACATTCTTAGTTGGTATTGGTTTTGCTTTAAATCTTGCAAGGGGATTGATGATATGCATGTGGTCTAATTTTTTCATGTAAGTTAAATAGTGTGAATTGCCCTGAGTTCTTTTTCAACGCGTGTGGTGTTGAAGGGGAGGAGGATAATGGAGGAAAAGTTTATTTCTTCAGCTCTGAAAATAACTGAGTGCTTCAAGCATTGTAGACACTTGTCCAGAAAATTAGCTTAGATGCAAATTACCCTGTACTGCGTAGAAATTCAGGGTTTAAACAGACTGTCCTTAAGAAACAGATAGCAGAGTAGCCACTGTGGGCTGCCCTATGGATGGGAAAGGAGGAAAATTGACCGAAAGTGCAAGAAATATGAAGTCAGGCCCATCTTCAGCAATATGGCACCTCCCACTCCACTGAGTGTCACTGTCTCAGCTCCTGCTGTGGCCCTCTGAATCTGTAGGCAGAGATGTGCAAAGCTCTATGATTCTTCAGTGATAAGTAAATAAATAGAAGTTTCTTTCTCTGCATGACTGACAGTGACTATGGTGAGAACAGGAAAACCCTTCCAGGCACTTGGGATCTCTTAATACCTTGGCTCTTGGGAGCAAAACAGTCATACAACTAAACACACAGACAGGTAATGAGGGTCTTCTCTGTAGTCCCCCTATTCTCTGTCTGAGAAAGCAGCGGCTCTGACAAAAAGCTAGTGTAGTCCTAGAATTCATTTCAAAGAGTAGACTTGAAGTGATTTTTACCTCTGCATAAGCCATGCAAGACCTGCAGTGGTACAGTACATATGGGACTGGTGTTAGCACTTGTAAATGGCTTAGAAAAATGGGATGGGACTCCAAAAGCTCCCCGAAGGGTTTTGAGAACTGCAGAAAATGCCTAACCAACAGAGCTTTGCCTCGTTGCTGCTTAGCTTATTATCAAAAGGAAGATTGGGAGGTAATTTGATTAGCGTGCAAAGTACTTGCTCAGGGAGAAAATACCAGGTTGCCAAAGAGATCTTTAATCTCATGGAGACAGGCGTAACAATACAGATTGTGAAAGCTGAGGCCAGATGATGCAGAGAGAAAATGAGGCCTTGGATTTTTTTTTTTTATTAAAGGGCTTAATGACCACTGGCACAAACTACCAAGCCTGGTGACAAGTTGCCCACCTTTGCAGAGCATCCATGTTTAACCTATGTGTGCTGCTGGGCTAAACGCTGAGTTAGGGAAGGGAAGTCCTGTCAGCTGCATTAGTAAATCAGGCCAAGCGCAGTCCCCGCTGGCCTTGTGTTGTGCAGCTCTGGAACCGGGTGCTTGGCAGAGGAACAACTGGAGAGGACTGGCCCGAGGCAGGCGTAGTGCTGGCAGCCAGTTTGCTAGCTTCAGTCCTGCCACTGCACAGCTCTTCTGACTTGAATGCCTCAGAAATGTTCCAGTCAGGAGACCTGACCTCTCCATCTCTATTTAAGCTTTATTCCAGGTTGGTTTTTTTTTTTTTTAATAAAAAATTAAACTCTACTGAACAATGCTTATTCCTAATTATTTAACTCTTCTAGCTCTAGAACCTTAAAGAATTTTAATCAAGTTGGCAAAATGGTGTTAAAACATGTATACTTGTTTTGATAACCAGGAAACTGCCACAAGATATTATTGTCTCTCCACAGCAAAGTCCATGAACACTCCTCTAACAGTTAACTGGTCAGCTGGATATCTAAGTACTTTGCTAAATCTTGGGGTCCATCAGTGGCAGAGACAGAAAGCAAACTAAATCCTCATTTTTTTTAAAAAAAAAAAAAAGTCCAGTCTCTCCACTGAGCCAGGATTTCCTGATTCTTGCAGTATGCTTCAAAAAGGTACATGACGTCATCCAACTAGTATGTATGTGTGCAAGGAGCTGCGTCGGCTGGTGCTGTCATAGTCTCCAGCAGTGACTAAGTTTCAGATCTGCATGAAACCATGCTGCTTCCATTTTAACAGTTTATCTTCTGTTGTCCAGATGAGCACTATGCCAGGCCTTCCTACAAGACCCTGTTTCTATGATATAGACTTGGACCCAATGTCAGGAGAAGTCAACGGGCTCTTTTGAAAAGCATTATTAACCAAAGGTAGGTGCCTTCTATAGGTTAGAAGGCTTTCAATATTTGGGCTTTATTTCTTATCTTGAGATAATGGAGTTAATATGAGATTGGCTTATGCCATATGTTTCCAAATGACATTTGATTATAATTCAGCCTGAAAGTTGCTGCAGTACTACATAATAGTAATTAAATTTATTTTTCTTTTTAGCTCCCAGAAGAACACCTGATGAGTCATGTAAATGGAATTATACCCCCCCCCTTTTTTTTTTTTTTTAAAGTCAAAACAAGATATGACTGAGAATATAGTGCAAGAAGTGACTGGAAGGAAAAGTGCTAAAGAATCAACCACTTACTTTTAATCTGTAATGATTTTTTAAACCGCTGTGTTCCAAGCTAGTTTACACTAAGCTTATAAAGCATACTGCCTGTACAAACCTCCTGCTTTTCATAATCCTAGCTGAAGCAGAATACAGAAGCTTGGGTTTAGTGACCTCTTTTGATTCAGTGACATGATTTTAACAATTAAATCCTAAAGCTGGAGCTGTTTGGAACAGTCTTGAGACTTAATTGTCCTAACCATAGGGGTTTTTTAGCATATATTATCTTTGAAAGTCTTGTACACTGCATATTCCTAATTGCCATACTGAATTCCATTTCTCGCACTATGGGAGGAACCGCTGTGCTCTGAAACTGCACCACCAATGTCATTCAGAAGAGGGAACAAGGGGTTAGTCCCCTTTGCTTCTCAGCTCTCTCCAGAAGTGCTTACCCTGGCTTCTGCTGTGAATTATTGCCGCAGACACCTGAGCCACATCAAATTTCCCTTTTAGAAAGACCAGCTGCGACCACCATATCGTACTGTTAATGGAAACCCAGCCTCTGGATGTCAGATCTGTAGGGACTGGCTCTCTGGCCCGTATCTGTGGCTTCCACCAAATGTGTCTTTTGAACCGTTTTATGCTCAACAATAACTACAGTTACACCGTGGACGAGCCTTATTTCCAAAGGCACCTTTTTGGCGAACAGAGACAACATGAGTAGTGACCAAGTCCTTTGTAGCAGGTTTTGCCAGCAGGCCGAAAATCATTTTGTAACACAAAAATATAGTTCCTGCTAATTTTTTAACTAATGCAAATAAACCAGTAAATACGTCAAGAGCTTTTTGGGTTTTAATGCATGCGCTGAGATTACTGAAGTAGAACTTATTTCTGTGATGAACTGCATGCAGCAGCAATCCCAGTATTGACAAGTAGAAGTGATTATTGCAGTAATAAGTTGCCTGCAATGCACCACTCTGTGTGTGTGTGTGTGTGTGTTTAATCGTTTCCTTTCCTGGATGAGGTACGTCATCTATAGGAAATAAACTACCTGAATTATTCTATGGATTTGAGATACTTGCAGCTGACTGCAAAAGCTCTGAATTAAGACTTGCAAGGCCCATCTGCCTGCATCAGAACTGAGTCTAAAAACATTCCGATTTTGGTGAGAACTGGGAGAATCAGGATGTAGGTGTGCACCAGCATGAGGGTGCATCAGTAGTACACGGATACTGTCTATGTATGCACAGAGAGAGATCTATAGCTCTCAAATTATTCAGGAGGGGAGAATAATTATATAAAAATTACCTGGTTGTCACAGAAGCAAAGACAGAATAGCTTAAATTGTCGTAAGAGCATTTGAGATGCATTCATAGCCTCCTAAAATTTTCTTTTCGGTGGTATTCAGCTGAGGATTTATTGGCAGCCAGGCTTGCCGTAGCCCACGCAGGCACTTGCAGGGGTTCAGAAGGGCTGTTCCCCAGTTGCTGCCCCAGACCCTGTGCCTGGCTGAAGCTACCTCTTCACCGGCAGCACCTCAGCCAAGCCTTCCCTTGGAACAGGTTGCCAGAGCTGATGCTGCCAAGTCTGCTGTCAGTTCCTACATTTCATCTTCCCTGCTACACTGCTTTCCTGCGAGTGTTGTGTGTTCCACCTTCATTTTATGCTTATGAAAGATGGGATAAGTGCAAATTTATGCTAAGATTAGCCTCCTTTTAGTTTAGCATGAGATCATAGACGTGCTTGAGAGAGATGGTTCAAGAGGTTGCTAGTCCACCTCCTGCGGTAAGGCAAAGCAGTGGCTCAGGCATGCAGCTGCTGAAGGGTTTGCTGTGCACCGGGGGATTAGAAGCAAGCATTAGGGCCAAAAAATAGCCCCAGGCATCTCTGTAGGTTAGTGGGGAAGCTTTTATAACCTATGCTTTAAACCTAACAGGCTCTGAGCTCTCCAGTATCCCCACTCCAGGTCTTGCAGGACAGATTCATGAACAGGTTGGTTTTTTGTAACTCTCTCCTTTGCAACTAAATATGCCAGCTAGTTCTTGCCATATGAAATAGGACACAAAGCACGCTTAACCTCTTCTAACTAAATATTGGAAGGTTGTCTTCTCTTCCGGTTGCCTAGAGAAAATACTAATTACCTATGAATTTGTTCTCTGTGGGCTATTTGTGGACCCAGAGCCCTCAGCTGGTGTTATGGCCGTCATTCCCCTGGCTGTGCTCTAATGAGAGCCCTGCATTGCCTCATGCAAGAAATAACACAGATATTTTTGGGGGGAGTGGGGGGACAAAAGAAAAAGGAGAGAGCGTTGCTTGGCGGGCTTGCTGCACATACCAGCAATTCAGTGTGGGCCCAGAAAGAAAACTGCAGCCTACAGCTGGGACAGGATCGTCTTTCAAGCTTATCCATCTTCTGACCAGATCCTCCGCTTGCTGCAGACCCAGTTATTTATCTCCCTTGCACCGTGGCCTTCGGTGCTACCATCTTCCCCTGGAGCAGGAGGAATAATTGAATTCCACATGAGGTGTTCCTGAATGGCATCGATGAGAGCCTGCCTCCTTCACACCCCCCGGGGCAGCACACGCACGTTGGCCATCATCGTTACCTGCCTGCTTTCCTGCCTCCGACTGCAACCAGGGAAAATCGCCTCGCCCTGAGGAGCCTCGCTCACCTTTAATGCAGAAGTGGATTGTAATTAGAACCCACCACCCACCCCGGGGTGAAAAGCTGTTTCCAAATGAGGATTATTATCCTGAGTGAACGCGAGCAAACACATCTCATAGGGGAGCTTTTAAAAAGGCAATTCCTTGTGGTTGCTTGATCTGCTTTCCTGCCCTACTCGCTGAAATTTCAGCCAAAAGAACCCATCTTCTACTTTTTTTTTTTTCCCTCCATGAAGAAGCGAAGGAGGGGGGAGGCCGTGTGTATTTTTCTAAGGCTGGCCTACGCTGGAAGCCACTTGTGGGTTCAAAGTATGCTGCTTCGCCTGATTTCTTATGTGCAAACATGCTGTGAAGTAGTTAATGTCCTTAAAACGTTTGTGGGCGTCAGTCAGCTCCCCGCGGAGATGAATGGGCACATTCAGGCATCTCGAACTATAGTTTCGTGTAGTTCATCAGCTGCACTTGGTAGTCCTTTCTCCGGAGGCCCTACCATCAATCATAACAGCTGGAGATGCAATTTTTAAAGTAAGAACTCTGTTGCTTTGAAGAAAACAGGCTCCTAGGAAAGAGACGCTTTCTCTGGTATTTTGGACAAAGATTAGTTTAAACCCAAGAACGGGCTGTCCTTAGCACCACCTCTGAAGGTGTAGCTCCTGCAGCGGCCCAAATGCTGTGCGCTGAGAGCTGCGCAGGTTTCAGGTCAGACAAAAAGCCCCAGCTGCTAAGAGCGAGACCCCCTTCCTTCGCACACAGGCGGGCCGAGGCGCCGGCCCTGGGAACCAACCCGCGGCTCGGCCCCTCGGAGGACCTTTGCCCTGAGCGCAGGTCGCTTGGTGCGCGGCTGCCGTGGCCGTGCGCCGCCCGGGAGGCGAAGGGAGGTTACTCTGCGAGAGGGGCTGGGACCCTGCCCCGCGGGGAGGGACGCTGCCTTGCAAAGAGGGATGCCGCCCCGCGAGAAGGGGGGGCTGCTGTCCCGTAAGAGGGACGGATGCTGATCGGCAAACCGAGAGAGATGCTTTCCCGCGGGAGGAGGGATGCTGCCCCGCCTGCGGGGCTGGGCCGGGGTCCCGGAGCCCACCCACCCCCCCCCCAAGCCCGCCGCTACCCGAAGGCTGCGAGCAGGCTCCCGCAGAGCCGCCCGGGGCCGGGGGCGGGCCGGGGGCCGCCGGGGCGGGGGCGGGGGGCGGCCGGCAGCGCCCTCCCCGCCGGGCCCGGGGGGCGCGGCTGCGGCGGGAAGCGGCGGCGGCGGCGCGCAGCGGCGGGGAGCGGCCGGGAGCGGCGGCAGGTGCGCGGGGCGCGGGGCGGCGGGGCCGCCGCCTCGGGGGGGGGTCCGCGGGGCGGGAGGGGGGCGGCAGGCGGGGGGGTCCTGGGGCGGCCTCTGCAGCCGCCGCCCCGGCCCGAGGGGTCCCCCCTGTCCCCTCGGGGAGGTTCAGCTGCCGGGGGGGGGAGGCTCCCCCTGCCCGGAGCGGGGGCACTCGGGGGGCACCCGCGGTCGCCCCCCAAACTTGCCGGGATGCGGAGGCTGCGGCGGGGCCGGGCTCCGCTCGGGGCAGCGGCTGCTGCGGGCTGCCCTCCCTCGCACGCGGCTCGGTCGGCTTAGCTCATTTTTCCCTTAAAAAAATTAAATTAAAAAAAAAAAAAAAAAAAAAAAACCAAAAAACCAACCCACCCAAATCTGCTCGGCGGGGGGAGCGCGTCCCCCCGGACCCCCCGTTCCCATCACCTAACTACTTAAAAACAGAATGCAAAATACCGTGTACAGGATTGCCCGGAGTCACCGAGCCAGTCCCAGAGAAGTTGGTCTGTTTGTGATAACACGTTTTTGCATCTTTATATATATTAAAAAAATTTTCTGATGCTGTTTGAGGCAGCGCTTTTTTTTTTTTTAAAAAAAGGCGACATATATCTTACAGTATCATATATTTGATGAACACATGCGGTGTTAATTGAGGTTGCCATGGAAGGCATGCACGTAGTATAAATAAGCTCCCTTCTTGCCATGTGATTTTGCTTTTGTATTCCACAAGCCTCCTTTTTGTATTCTGTGTTTTTGCATATTGTCATATGCTGCATTAAAGATAAAAATATCTGCTGTCTCAGGGTGTAATTTCCCTAGCTGGAACTATGAGTGCATATGGAGCAGTGGGGAAAAGATTTAGCTAACTGTAGGAGAAGAAAATATATGCAAGTGCATGCCATTATATGGGCAATTAAAAAAAAATCCCCTTTTACCACACAAAATAGAATTTTCTGTGGTGGAATATCACGGGGCTGACATCTTGGTGCCCTTATTTTGCCTTTGGATATCGATGCTAATTAGTGGGAAAAAACTGCTATGGTGCACCCAGAGGTAGAACTGCTTTTCCAGCCCAGGTCTGCCTCCCAGAATGAAATACTGTTTAAAAATATATACCTTTTAATACTTTTTTCTTTTTTTCCGTTTCTGTACAGGTCTTACCGCTTGTTTGTTGTGTTACCGATAAAAGATGGAAGTGTCGGCCACGCTTCGCAGCAAACCTCAGGTAACCTGCGAGGGGAAGTGAAGCAGAAAGCAAAGCTGAGACAAAGCAGCGTCTGACCTTGTCGCTGGGGGGCAGAAAACAGCCACTGGCTGCCGCTGGTTTTACTGGTGCTTCAATCAAGCTCCCGGCGCGCTGCAGACGGCTCAGGAAGTGCAAGTTCTTTCCAGGTCCGTGGGGTGAATAAAAATTGTTAACTCTTGGCTTGATTTGTCATCCTTTGGGGCAAAAAAAAAAGTAATGTCAGACTGGCAGTTAAATAGTCGTGCTGTTAGACTGAGCACAACTTGAAGTGAGCTGTCCCGGAGGTGAGAGCGACACCGGCCAGCAAAGCCGAGGAGACCCTGTTCAACCTCATGTGCACCCGTGGTTCCTTGGAGAGGCGATAAAGTGTGTAATAAGACAAAGTGGGAGTTATAAAGTGGACGCGATAGCTTCAGCAGAACTTCTCTTCGCTGCCACATCCACTCTTTAAAAAGGAGCTAATGTTATTTTGAAAACGAGGAAAAAATGCACTTTGAGTATCTCTGCAGTTCTTGTATCTGATACATTAATCGAGAAAATCGGTAATACAGCAAACAACGGAGAGGAGCAAATATGGCGAAGGCAGCTAAGGAAATTCAAATGGAGGCCCCAAAAGAGGTAGAGACTCACAGCACAGGGGCGACGTACTCCCCATCGGAGGAACAGGCAGAAAAGCCATCCATGCTCTGTTTTAAGAAGCAGAAGAAGTCCTGTAAGAAGGGGCTGGCTACGAAGGATGCATGTGAAGGAGCCTCTGAGGAGAAAAGCCAATGCATCAGCGCTGACCAAGGGGTGGCGAAAGCTTCTAATCAATCGCGATCCTCCAGAGGAGCCTGGGCAGCCATCAAAAACCTCACGAGACCTCGGAGAAGGCAGAAATCCTCCTCGCGGAAGAAGGTACGCTCTGATTCCCAAGTGCAGCTGGAGATGGATGCTGAGGAGGGCGGCGCGCAAGGCTTCCCAAAAAAACGGGCGAGCTCCGGGGTGAAGATGCCCTGCGTGCGCTTCTCCAGAGGCAAGAAAAAGCCCAGCCCCTCTGAAGCAGTGGAGGAGTCAGAGGGCAGTGTTCAAGCAAATGACGTGGTGGGCGCTCTGAATAAAGCCAGTGAAGAGCTGGATGATTTGGCCCCAACAGATAAGTCTGAATCTTTCAGCCCGGTGTCTGCAGAGGAGGACCAGGACACGGCAAAGGAAAGCACCGACTCTGTAGGTAAGAGCGAGCCCTTGACAGAGCCCACACCCGATGCAGAGGAGCATTCGGAGTGCACCGCGCAGTCAGAGATAACCGATTCAGAGACAGTTAATGAAACAGCCCAGGAAAAAACGCAGGAGGGGAGCCTGCCCCAGCCCACAGTGCCCATGGAAGGCAGGGAAGTTGCTCCTGAAGCTCCCGTTTCCAAGGATCAACCCAACAGCACCCCTGAACCCACCGAGCTGCAGGAAATCCCTAATATCTGCAAAGAGCTGCCTGAAGGCAATGAATCAGGAAAGAGCATAAATCTTCCTGAGGAGTGTAAAGCCGAAGAGACTGTAATGGATTTCAGTCAGTCGGTGTTTAAAGATGATGCAGCGAGCGTGCAAGGCTGCTCCAGCCATCAGGTGACATTAGAAGCAAACACGGTCGCCAGCGTCGGCATCGTCATCACCGTCACTGAAGCTGAGGACTCTGAGGACACCGACTCTGACCAGGCCTATGAGCCGTCCCCAGTTTTGCACCAAAATAAGCAAAAAGGGAATAAAAAATCAAGCGGGAGCTTTGATTTTGGTACAAAAGAGGGCCCCGAGGCTGGTGGCGGTCCCCAGTCAGACGAGAAAAGTCCGGGCGACCAGGGGCACAGAACTGGGGAGCAGTACGAATTGCTCCTCATAGAAACTGCGTCTTCCCTCGTGAAGGCAGCCATTCAGTCATCCATAGAGCAGCTGGTCAACGAAATGGCCCTGGAACAGAATAAACACAACAGTTTTCTGTGATGGCAGCGATGCTCCTAAAATAAAGAGTACAGGGAGTGGTTTAAAGCTCCATTTGGCCTGGCGGGGGCAGAGCTTGAAGGGCTCCCGGGGCCGAGGTGTAGTTAATTCTGCATGCCTGTTCAGCTGTGTGTCTATGTGAAACGGATTCTGGGACGTTGGGCAGGCCCTGCTACGTACAGCATGTCCCCCGGGGCTGGGGCCTCAGACAGCACCATCAACCGCAGCAGCGGGAAAATGAAGTGTCGCAGTGGCTCTGTTTTCGTTTATTGGCATCTTTATGTTGAGGCCGTGTTTCTGCTGTCATCTATGCCAGGTTTCCCCGCTGTTTGTGCTGTAGCTCTGTGTGCACTGTGCATTTAGTGAAAGGTCGCGAGAGGCGGTGAGCGCCCGCCCCGCTGCTGGGCTGGATTCGGGGCACCCTGGACGTGGCTGGAGGTTTGTCCTGGGGTTCAGCGGAGACGAGGGAGGGTGAAGTGACTGCAATCTTAACAAGAAGACATCAATGCCAGACAGGCTCAGGCCAGTGTTTAGTATTGCAAACAGGTACTCACTATGTACAGATGCCAGAAACCGCGGTCACCCCTGCTGTCGCGTCGCGTGAAGCCGGATGGTTGCAGCGAGTGGTGTTTTCCATTTGGCCTCTTCCCCTGTCACAAGCAGCCTGTGCATTTCCAGACACGTTAAAGCACAGCATCAGCCGCTCGCCTTGCTGACCCCAGCCTGCGCAAATGCCAAGAAAGCGACAGCGCTTCGTTTGCTGGGGGGCCTGTTCTCGCACCATTAAGCTCAACCGGCAAAATTCCCAGCGGCATCTGCGGCGCAGGCTGGGCGGGAGCGTGCCTGCTGCAGGCAGCCCGTCTCCCTCCTTCACCTTCCTCCGTCCCAGCCACAATGTCATGGTGAAGCTGTCCTCAGATATAGCATATTTTAGATATATGGCATGTGATATAAATAGCAGTGAGCTGCATGCGTGTTAGCAGGCAACTATTGCCTTGGTGTTGACATAGTTTGGGTAGCTGCAATGTGCTGCCAGCTCTGGAATTGCTTTGGCTGGGGAGGAGATTTTGTGCGGCAGCAGCCAGTCCCGCACAGCTCCCCCCTTGCTGCAAAGCCTGCCTGACTTCAGCGAGCCTGGGCTTCCCCTGGGAAATGTGCATTACGCCCGGCTCGCTGCTGCCGGGCTCCGGCTGGCTCCGGCACGCCACGTAGCTTGCTCAAAACATGCAGGGAAATGCTGGAGTGATCTTACCAAAGTCCTCAGGAAACAAACCTAGACACGAGGGCCTGGGGACACTGCCGTAAAATGCCTGGACAGGCCAATCGCCATCAAAACCCACAAACTGCCCTGCCCCGAGGGGGTTTGCACCAGCGTGGTGTGTCTGTGCGAGCATCACCTCTAACTACCAGCTCTCCAAGAGAAAGGCGCCTTTTAATAATTTGGGATTGCATCTGCACGGCTGGGATTTACGTACAGCTGCGGGCAAGTCAGCGGGTTGTTCTGAGAAAAGTCTCCTGCGTATTTCTCAGCCGATACAGAAATAACAGCCTCTCTTGGCAATTGCTCACTGACCGTAGGCAGTATGCTGAGATTCCCCTTCCCAGCATAGGATTTGGATTCCTGTTAAAATACAAGGGCTGTAAACTTTCCTAGGACCGGGTGCACAAACACATTTTAAACTTTGATAAAGCATCTCCGTTGTTGCAAGAGGACTGTGAGCAGTGAGTGCCACAACTTGGTTCTGTGCAAGTAAATCTTAAGAAAAATCAGAGGATGTTAAAAAAAAAGAAGCATCTTCTTTTTCTGTGAATTTATTTAATAAGTTATCAGATACCAGTAATTCAGTGTGTACAATTTTAATGGCTTTGTACTTCATACTGGTCCTTCCAGATATTTTGCCGTCATTTTGAAAGGGACTTTTTAAGGACTTTTATATGTACCTTTGGAGCTGCTGCAGCACCCTGAGAAGAGCCGTACAGGTGCTGGAGGTTGCGTGTGGGATTACACCGGGCACCGTGGCAGGCCGGTGCCGAGCAAAGGGCCGCAGCATCTCTGTGGGGCCCCGCTGGTGTTGGCTGCAGAGGAGGATGTCTTGGCCGTAGTGAAGAAACACAAAATGATCCCGCAGGGCCAGGCTGTCATCTCCTGTCAGCCCACTAAGCAGTTTGGGGAGGATTCAATCTATTTCAGTATTGACTTTTAGGTGAAACACATCTTCAAAAGAGGAGGAGACTGGCAGAAGTGCTTTGGTCCAGCCTGGACCCTGCGACTGTTGCTCCATGTCCAGGGTTGTGTTTGCATCCTTTCTGTAGCTGGTTTTTCCCCTTGGTTACAGCTGTACGTATAACTGATTATTATTTCATTAAAGTTGAACGTACCTGTTGTTTTCTTGCCTTGTGATTGAGTGGGCAGCTCTGAAGAGGTTTTATATATGAAAGGATAAACTCACAGTGGTGCTCTGTTGCATCCAGCTTTTTCAGGCAGCCGTACGGTGAGCAGAAAGAAACCTTAAAGCTGGTAGCGGACCTGAAATCTTTGGAGGCTTGCTCCTCCTGTGCTCTTTTTATATGAGGTTTGCTTGCAGTTGCTGGCCAGTCGTTTCCATTCACCGTCCTGGCTGCCCAGGGACTGCTACAAGGTCTTGTGAAGGATCACAGTCTCCAATGGCTAAGAGAAGCCGTCCTGCTGCCTGACAGTTAAATTCCCTATCAGATGCTCCGTACTGACAGAGGAAGACGTTCGAGGCTCTGCAGACTGACGGGGGTCAAACTCCGCTGCGCATGGAGTGGCGCGGCTCTTGCCGATCCCGCACGGGTGGTTTGGTTTTCTCTGCAAGCTGCTGGTTCATGCTCTCTGCTCCCAGGGCTCCGGGTTGCTATTTCCAAGCACTGTTTGGTGCTGATGGGCTCCGCGGCGGGGCCAGCACCTCGGGATGGGGAGCAGCAAGTTCGGTGCTTCGGCATGCTCTGTTACGGCTCAAATGGACCCCACACCTTAATTTTTTTTTTTTTTTTTGCATAACATCTTTCATGTAATTTCTCGAGGTACTTTATAACATACAGAAAATATGGAAAAAGTTATACATTTCAATAGTATTTATTATTTCAGGTTTACAGAACAATATATAGACTCATAACAGCCACTAATGACTTAATTAAGGCTCTCTACTCCTTCATTATGATTGAAGAGTTGAACAATAACAAAACATTTTTTTCTTTCAGAGAAGGAATGATAACTTTACGATTGCAAAGGAGCACCAACCAGGAAACCTGTGAGGATGGCATTGCATGGTCGTGCCAGGGCACCAAAGGGTGGCCTGGTTTTAGGACCATGTTCCTCACCAACAGCTGAAATAAACTGAAATAATACATAACCTTGGTTTCTCACAGCCTCATTCAGATTGCTTCTGGGCCATCTGGCTGCTCATCCAGGAGTTCGTTGCTTGCTGCCCCTCTGAATTATGGAAGTGGTTGCTTTGCAGCAGCTTCTTAATGAATTATTTGGTTCTTCTGCTCACCCCACGGCCTGTGCTGCTGGTTTTCTCCCAGATGTTTCCAGCGCTCTGCTCGGCAGGGACGATTCAGCTTTATATTCAACAAGTTCCCTATACCTGCTTTGCTGTGTTGTTTTGAATATTTTAATTTCCCACAGCTTTTTTTGTATTAGTAGCAAAGATAAGAGTGTTTAAATAGTATAACTTGTGGCCAGGAAGGCTTCCAGGGAGATAAAAAGGTTTTCTGTTGTGTCAGCATCGAGCCCAGCAGAAAACAGGTGTACCTGCTGAAAAGTTCCTTGTGGAAATCGCTGGTAGACAGTGATGGCACAAACAAATATTGCATTTTCTTTCTTGCCCGGGGATGCCAAAAGGGCACTAGGAGTGTGCAGGCTGCTTAGGGCCAGATATCCAGCCGCTGAAAGTCACTGCAGCTCCACGTGCTTCAAAGGACCAAATCTACAGCAGCCAGGAATCTAGCGTTGGAATTTAAGATGCTGTCCCTGCATAAATGGTGGACATTTTGAAATGTGTGCTTACGTATAAAAATGAAAATCTAGGCATTGTTTTCACAAACGCATATAAGAAAGTAAGTAAAATAAAATACCTGTGAACCCTGTTCTGTGCTTGGGATGGGTGAATGAAGCTGGACCCTGATGATGGATCCATGTGTTAGGGGCAGCAAAGTCCTAATACTGCCTGTCTTACAGATACAGGGTTTCAACATGAGTAACTCAAAATGATGAAATGCTCCAAGAGAACAGACTGATTTAAATAATTTGCTTTAATGTTATTTTACATCTGCAGTTTTTTTTCCCAGAGAAATGGTTCTTGTTAGCTCTTGTTGGGTGGTATTAAAATGATGAAGTATTTTAATTTGCAACCAGATAAAATCTTTACATTAAATATGATTTTTTAAAAAAAAAACTAATCAGAGGATGTTATTTCTTATACAGTTATTTAGGCAGCAATAGAGGTTAACATTTTTTTGGGAGGCACAACTTTCACATTTCTTTCCTTCTGCAGAGAATTATGAAGGGTGCAGTTCTTCCGTGCTAAATGATGGGATTTTCCTGCAATGGGGTGAAAGTCCATTTAGCTGGAAAGTGGATTTCAGCTAAAATACCCAAACCCCGCATTTTAAAATAGGTTTTGTTACATAAAACTGACAAACATGCTGGATACAAAAGGGGAGGAGATGTTAAGAAAACACATTTTTGCGATTCAAATTACTAAGATGAAAGTATCATCTGCAGCTAGAGTTGACTGGCAATCACCCCATAAATTCAACCTAGCAGAGATCATCCTTTCAAACCGCTTTATTCTGGAAGAGGAGACACCCCCCCACCAAGGTGGGGGCCCCAAAAGGGTCCCTCTGTCCCTTCTGCAAGGAACCGTGTCCTTTCAGGTGGTGCCTTTCCAGCACCAAGCCCTTACTGGTGCACAGACATGCCGAGCATCGCTTTGCTGCCGTCCCAGGGAGCAAATTTTAATCTTGAGAGGGATGTCGTCTCTGCGATCTAACAACAGTCATTCGTGTCACGTTTTCTCTCACTGTTTGCCTTTTTAATGAAGACACGAGGCTGAGGTGCCGATGCGTCAAGGCTCAGTGCCGTGACAGCTCCGTGTGATGTGAGACTGGTGAGTTGGCAGCTGGGTGGGAAGCGCAAGTACTCCGACTCCTACAGTGCTTCTGAGCATCCCCACCGGGGAGGAGGAGCGATGCATCCTCGCTCCTGCCAGCAGCCTCAGACGCTTGCTTTCTGCCTGCCAAAAGCTCCCCCAGACTGCCGCTGCACAAAGGCGTCGGGCCTTGTCGTTGCAGCGCGGGCGGACGCTGCGCGGCGCTTTGTCGCAGCCCAGACAGCCTGCAACTGGATTTGCATTTAGTTGGCTAGCTGGAGCGAGGCAGGGAAGGCTGAAGCACTGAAAGCCTCTCGTCCCAAATCTCCCCAAAGTCTGTAAAGCAGCTGTGAGCCTGCGGGCACGACGCAGCGGGCTGGGGGACCGGCTGGCTCGCCTGCGCGGGGCCGGCAGGCGTGTGCAACAGGCACAACAGGAATGCACACCTGCACCCTGCTCATTAAAGCGATGAGTAAGCAGCTCACAACCGCACTGCCGGGGTAAACAGAGGCTGGTAGGGGATGCTCGGCCCCTAATGACAGGCTTCGGCGCCTGCTCTCCTGGGTCTGGCGGTGCTGCAGGGTGGCGGAGGCGACCACTGTTGGAGTGGGTCCCTCCCGGGGTGGCTGCAGGGAAAGGGGGTGACGCTGAGCATCAGCCTCCACCACTGGCATGGCAGTGCTTTTGGCTGGCGCTCGGCAGGGCTGCACGCCCGGCACTGGCCCCAGCCCCACAGAGGCCTGGCTCGATGGTTAACACCACGCTTCTGCCTACCTTGAAGTTTCCCCCCCTTCATCACCCCTGGTGGCTCATGGCCCTGGTTTCCCTGCCCCGGTGCCTATAGCTGGTTTTACATCCTGCAATCGGTGGGTTGCAAATTCAGTGCCAGGAGGGACAGAGGCCTTCCCACAATGCTTTCTTACACCATTTGTCCCAGTAACAGGAGTAAAATTTGCCTGACTGCTACTGGACGGCTTTAGCAGCGTTGCCCTATGCACCCCGGGAGGGTAAAGCCACGTGCAGGCTGCCATGCTGCTCGGAGCCCTACAAAGCTTCCCAGGGGCATCCCAGCTCAGGTGAAAACCAGCGTAATTCAGCAGACAAGGTTCTGAGCTTTGCTGTGCCTTTGTTCTGAGGGTGCAGCGTCTGGTTCAGAATAGTTGGTGGAAACATTTCCTCTCTCAAGCTGCTTTTGAAGTTGTGTCATTACTTTTTCTTAATGAAACATGCAAATCCTGTAAACGCTGCGATTGCATCTCGGGGAATTCAGTCCTGACGCAGCACCGGTGGTAAATATCTGACTGGCATGTAATTTAGGGCAGTTCCATCCTCATTACCTTTTTCCTCCTGCTTTCTTATTGCTCAGAATGTGTTTTCCTAGTGCTGGACTGCTGGGAAGCCCACTCGGTAACAGTCCTTTTCGGCATACCATGGCAAGAGGGGGAAAGAAAAGGCTGGGTTTTATTAAACAGTGAAGCTGAGGATGATTGCAGCGATATGGCACGACCTGCTGTTGGCAGATTGCCGTGGGAGGGCTTTGACAAGCCAAGAAACCTCCCGCCTTGGCCACTGATAGCTCATGGTCCCATTCAGTGATGCTGAATTGCATATGTTGAGATCTTTTCACTGCACTTCTGGAGGCTTCGCTTACACAGGATTTATACCTCCTGCCTCCAGAAAAGTAGAAAACTATTCAGTATCAGCATTACACTCTTTCTAGAAAGCTTGTGATAGTGGTTATTTCATGGTTTTATTCTTAACTGCAGTGCTCACTGCTTCACGTTTACATCCTGACAGCAAATTTCTTTTCCCTTTTTAACCTTCTCACAGTGCACAGATGTCCCAAACCACTCTGGTGAGGGGCACTGCACCCACAGACGGGCTGTGTCAGCCCTTCTGCACCCTCGCACGCCATCGCCGCCAGATTTTGCAGTGATTTGACAGACAACACGTGAGTGAAGAGCCTGCCCGAACGGCTGGTGTAGCCGGACGGCTGGGGACACATGTTGCAACTCCAGCCTGTGCAGAAGGTAAAACGAGCTGAAGGGATCTTTTTTATCCTGTGTGGAGACGGAGCAAGCACAGCCTGGCCATCAGCACCACCTCCAGGGCAGCCGGCAGGCAAGTGCCAGCATTGCCCTCCCCCAGCCACCCAAAAATTCAAAGTGGAAGAGGTAAAATCCAGGTGAACATTGAGAGGGGACAGCTTACCTTTTAAGTACAACTTGTGCAAGTAACAGGCATTGAAGTCTCGCTCCTCTGGCACCAGTACTGCAGAAGTTCAGCCTAACGCTTTCATTGCACAAGTGCTACCAAATGGCATCTCTAGGCAGGCCTGCAGGTGGTGACAAGCAAGTTTCTCAATAAAATAACTAGACCCCATGCAGCACCTTGACTCCACACCCTTTGCTGCACCCTAAGCAGCCTAAGAAACATGGCCCCTGTTGGACCTGGCCTGTTCAGCATCGGAGCACTAAAATATTTCAAAACACCTACCTCAAAATTGTTTAGCATGCCTTGGTTGATAAGCAACCTTGCCTACAGGCGGCATATTCAGGCCACCACCCAGATACATATGAAAGCAATGGTAGTCACTGCAGCACTTACTGGCATTTCAGAGGTTAACTGGAGCTGGCTGAGGAGTTTGCTCATGCTACAGGGCTTTGGCAGGGGTCTGAGTCCCAGTCTTCCCATGTTTTCATAAAACATGAGCTACAGAGCCCATAGACAAGGCAGTTCAATGCCTGTGGTTCATCAGCTCTGCACCCCTGACGCTGGGACCCATTTGCAGCACAGGGCAAAGCTCAGGGGATCCCCTGGAGCTTTTAGACTTCCAGCCTTCAAGCATCACCACCCTGGGGCTTTCTTTGTCTAAGCCCATGTGCCTCTATCAACCAATCACAAATATTGCGAAGGAATCACCAGTATCATTATTCTGTACCCTGTGACAAAATTTTACATTTTCATGAAAAAAAAAAGACCACAAGAAATGAGTATTTGCCAAGCCCAGCTGTGCAAGTCAGGCAGATTTTCAAGCATGCACCAGCATAAAGGTTAAGCACTCAGTAATTCAAGTGTCTTCTATATACAGTAATAAAACATCCTATGATGTATCCAGGAGCAGCTGCTGCCCTTGCTTAGCAAATGTAACTGTCTTCTAAAATTGTTTTCTATTCATAAGACCTAGAGAGAATGATGTTTTCAAGTTAACGTAACTTGGAGCTGACGACTTCTGTCTCTCAAGCTTTTTCTACTGCATTAATTATAACAGCACTTTAACGCAGCAGAAAACTGCTGAAAATGTGTTTCTTGCATTGCAAATGATGCAAAAAAAAAGCCTTTCGCAGCTGTTTGATGTTACAGATGTTCAAAGCTTAGCCAAAGCTTAGCTGCAAAGCTTAACCAAAGTACACCCTAAAAAGGGGTGTGACGATTAAAAAGAAATAAATCGCTTACACTCCTAACTTTTCGAAGACATACTGAACACATACATGAACACAGTGCTGATTTCAGTATGATTTTCAGCTTTACTGATATATTTGCAGTCAGTGTGATGGAGTCATGCTGAAAACACATAAGCACATAAAACTGATAGACATTTGGATCTTCTACATGAGTTCATAGTTTTTATTAACCTTCCCTTTTAATGGCCAAGAAGTGAACAAAATGATCCTGCCCACGAGCAGCATGTCGCAGAGATGCCTTTGGGCACTGCCGCTTGCTGTCCCCCCTGCTGTCTCCAGTACTGAGCTCCATAACCGCTGCCCAGCTATCTTCGCAGGGACATCAAGGGCCTTTTGACTTTCAGTATCAATTAGTTCAGGCAAGTTAGGCATCTAGTCCAAGCTCCAAGGTGCTTATCTACTGACTGAATAGTCTGAAAACTCACTTTTTAGCTCTCCTCTACAGCTACACCCAACCCAGCTGACACTCCTCTCTGCTATTAAGTTAAATGTTGGAACCCTAGTGAAGCAAGGAGCACCCAGAGAAGCCAGCCCACCCAGCAAAGTGTCACACACAAATAGGGAATGACTATAAAATACCTTTTTTTGTTTTTAAACCATCATGTAGAAATAGAGGTCAGTGGCAGCCGAAGGGCATTTGCCCCAGTTATAAGCAGTCTGTGCTGGATGTGATTTAGCTGATGCTGTCAGCCCGGGAGAGACCCAGAAGGCTCTCTTCTAGGAAATGCTCCATGAGAATCGCTCCACGCTCAGACACAGCATTTGCAAACCTGGATGTCGGCATGGTTTTGTTTGTTTGCTTGTTTTAAAGGAAGGCTTTTTAAGCAGAGTTAAAATGCATTCACACCAGAGCAGCTTTAATGGGTACACCCAGCAAGAGGAGCACTCGCAGCCTAGCACGCAAGCACTCACCAAGCCACAGCCTGCATTTTGTAACATCATCCGGGCAGGGTCAGAGGCTGTTTGTTTTTCCCCTTTGTCTTAAAACACAATTTGGCAGCCCTTAGCGGCCAATCCATCCCCTGGAGTGTGCAGCTCCCTGCCCAGGAGAAGCAGCAGCCGCCCTTACAAAGCCCTCAGATGGTCTTTTTAATTCGGCAGCGATTTAATTGCAGCCCTTGCTCCAGGACAGTTTCAAAGACAGCTCAAGGGTCCTGACTACAAAGCACTTTGGAGCGGGCATTTTGACAATAAACTGTTCTCACCATTGTTCAGGCTCCCCCTTTCTGAAGGCAATGACTCAACTCCACCAGGACTGGCAGGGAGCCTCCAGCTTCTCAAAAACTGGGTAATGCGATTATGGGAGCAGCTCGCAAGGCTTTTGCTCTTCGCTGCAAAAGAAACCTCTGCACTGTAAGAACTTCATGTGCCTCTTTGGGGCCTTCTGATTAAGAGCATCTCTTGAGGGATGGTTTAGAGACCATGGTAGGAAGCCTGGGGTGTCTCAGGCGAAAAACCAGAGGGACAAAATACAAATCCAAGAAGAACGTGTACAATTTTAAACCCCTCTTGGATAGGTTATTACTCTTCAGATATCAGGTAATGATAAATGAAAGGTGAAAAGCTTGCATTTTACCATCTTATGGTGGCTCCACAAGCAGAGAAGAAATAACACATTACATATTTGCTCTTAGCAAACATACAGATTGTAATATTTAAGAATGTTTGCTCCAAGCTGTTCATAGAGTCAGAAATAATTTTCACTGAGAAAAGCCACGTGTAGTATTTAATCCTGTAAAGACTTAGGTTCAGAAGTGCCTCCTCCCTGAGAGGACACTGCTTTGCAGCTTTCATTCCTCCTTCCAGAGAAGATGACCCGATAACGGGACATGGTCCTAGAGGGGCATCAGAATTTGTCTCCGCTCATGCAGTAGCGGTTGATGAGGGAAGAGTAAGAATGAGGAAAAATGCATGAAAACACCTTGAGTCTAAGAGTAAATTTAAAAGATCGTACTGACAAGGACTCCAGGGCTTGTCAAAGCGAAGGTTGCCACCCCTACATCAACGCCACCAGTTCCCTTGGAAAGACCAGCCTTATGGCTCCCACATGTATTTACGCAGAGATTTATTAACTGCAGTTATACAACACAAACTTCAGGATTAATCTCCTCAAGATATTTAATTAAAAACAAACTGTTTGGGAAACACAATACATATTTCCCTCTACTTTTCCCTCCATTTATTTTCAGAAGAGCAATTCTACAGGATACTACCAGCCCTAGGCACCACGCAGCGTATTAGATTATGTTTAAACCTCACACCCAGCCATACAGTCTTAACTCTAGTAAAGCAGAGCAGGAGTAAGTTTACATTTACAAAAAATATAACTGAGTTACACAGAGGCTTCCAAGAAGGACTTAGATAGGAATTAGCTTAAGTTAGAACAGTAAAAAAAAAAGCAAGTACACAAATTTAGGTGCGCAGTTCTTCACAGTTACCTCAGAGGCGGTGGGAATGGCAAAGACAGTTGGGTGTGGAGAGCAGCCACTCACTAGATGGAAAATGCCAAAATATCCAGTTTCAGCACCTAAAGGCTACACGGGGAGAACTACTCTACCAAGATTGTATCAACACTTTCTTGAATGAGATCCGACTCCAGTATACATTCATCTAAGTGGTCTTGGGATAAAGCAGAGCTTTTCCCCACACTCTCACTGTCACAGTATGGACGAAACCTGGGGATCACGGGGCTCTCGAGCCGCTGGCAGCGGCTGTATTTGTGCTGTTTCCCTCTGTGCGTGTACATGTGCTCGAGCAGCTGGCTCTTCCGGAAAAACGTGCGGCCACAGACAGTGCAGCTGATTTTTCTCTTTCTCGAGAAAGAAAAGTTACAGTTCAACTCTACTGGGTCGTGGTCCTTGGAGATGAGGGAGAGCTGCCCAATCTGCAGAGGCTCCAGGTCGCCGCAGCTCAGATGCTCTAGCTGATGCTCATCCTCCTTGAGGAGGAAGGCCCCGAGCCGGCGGCCATCACCAGCCTCCCTGTCCTCAGCCAGCGGCTGCACCTCCCCCAGGTCGCTGCTCTCCAGGATGGAGGCTGGCACACCAAATGGCAGCGAGCCCGAGACGTGGGTGTGCAAGTGCTCCCGTAGCCCCCCTCGGGAGTCAAAACGCTCCCCGCAGTAGTGACACAAGTGCACCTTGAGGCCGGCCTTAGCAAAGATGGGGCTTGCTACCTCCGGAGAAGGAGGGGTGCAGCTCTGGGACACCACGGGCTCTGAATCGCACCTCTCCTGCTTTATGGAGACTGAGAGCTTGGGACACTCTTCTGCCGGCTTGGCGAGAGCAGCGGGCTGAGCGGAGGGGCGAGCGACCTGAGCGGAGGGGCGAGCGACCTGCTGGTCGAGGGAGCTGTCGTCCAGGCCGATGGCCAGAGAGAGCTGCAGCTGCGGGTGATCGCCCTGGGCAGCAGCCCTGCTGCCCGCCTTGGGCAGACTCTCCTTCGCTCCCAGGCGTTCCTTCGCCGGTTTGTGTGCGGTCGAGATCTGGATGCCGTACAAGTTTGAAGACTGGACCGGCTCTGGGGAGAACACTTGGTTCACCTCGATCGCGATATGGGTGAGGTGGTCTGCGTGGAGAAAGCGGATGCCCTCCTCCAGTCGGCTCTGGCTGACGGTCTGCTTTGGCCCTTTCCCGGTGTACATGATATGCAACAAGTAACTAAATATGTCTGGCTGGATGTCTGTAGGCTGAATTTTTATGCATTCACTGAAAAAAGACAGATGATTAAGTACATACAGGGCTCCAAAAATCAGTCCTAATCCACTACCTGCCCATATACTTGCTTGCCCATTTGCGGTTAGAGTGCCTGCGCTGCTGCCCGCCTCCCGGTTCACAACGAGCAGCAGTCCCCGCCAAGACCTGCAGAAGTGCATGTGCCCTGTTCACGCAGCCAAGTGCCCGAGCGTGTATTTACCCCTGCGATTATAAAGACCATGCACACAACTGGAGCCAGGGACGGTGAGAGCGGCCAGCTCCCGGTCACCCCGTCACTAGCACGCACCAGCAACTGCTGCCGCACGGCACCGCAGCGATGCCATGCAAGCTACACGTCACCAGCACGTGCCTCTCCAATAATACGAGGTGAAGAATATTTGTGCATTTAAGTAATAAATTCAGCTGCTGCTACTGCGTAATCTTTATGAGCTTTGCACATATGTGTCAGTAAACAACATCTATTGGAAAGGAAGTTCGCTATCTTCTCACTTCCAGCACCTTTATCCTGCAAAGGTGCTGGGGGCCACGACCCTCAAAAAAGAAGAATGGAGAAGGGTTTAATCGATTACAAGCAGCAAGCTCCAGCTCAGAGGCGAGATTAGACCTTGGCACTGCCGTCATTATACCTGCAGAACCACTCCTGAGCCAGCCAGGTGAAGCATCTGAACAGCAGCTGGAAATAAATTGATGATCTCAGTCTCGGCCCTTATCTGCAAGAGTCTCAAGTGCAGAATTGCAATAAGGCGATGGCTTCTTGATTGCTTCAAGCCCACGGGTCCTGCCAGCAGAGACAGTCCCACCCAGTAAGCTTGCCTACAAGCTAATGCAAAGTAATGGACGTGCTGCGTAGGGGCCGGAGGCACCTGGATATCCCTAGACTGCAAATCTGTGAGGTTCTCACTGCAGGAGGACTGGGGATGTTTATTTTTCTCTGGTCACGCAAATGTCTCATCTTCAAAATCAGGGGCCTGATGTTGGCGTATGCTGACTAAGCGGGTGGTTTTACAGGACAGGACATTCTGGACTGGGAATGTTTAGAGAGCCGAGGCGTGTGCTGGGTTAGGAAAATAATCTCAGGCCATCTAACATCCCCACTTATGCTCTTTTAGACTGTAATACCCTTAGAAAGGGGAAAGAGCAGAAAGTTGAGCACTGCGGTTAAAAGGCAGGAGGAGAGCTGTGTGTCCTTACCTTGTCTGATGAATAAATATCATCTTAAAATAGTTTGAAAAAGCTGCAAGCACCGCTCTGTGGGCTTTGAAGTAAACATCTCCAATGGCAACTGTGCAGTCGCACAGAAAGCCAAACTCCCGCTGCATGTTCAGCTGCTGGAGGAGGAGGACGCTGTGGCCGGCCGTGTCCATGGTGTGCCTGAGAGCAAGCGAACAAGATGTTCATCTCACGAAGAAATCACAGAGCTCCCAAATGAGGGTTTCTCACCACTGAAACGAGACGGACGCCTGACAAGGCGCAGGGCCTCGCGGAGCCTATTCCCTCCTCCAGACGGTTCCCGCACCCCGATTTAATAATTTCTCCCACCGGTACCACGGCCGGTGCCCAACCCCACGCTCAGCGAGCTCCCAAACCCACCCGGGGCTCTTCCACGTGCCGGCTACAAGCAAAGCTCTTTCTCCTACAAATGAACTACGCTCCGCGGTGGATCGGCACTAACTTTAAGCATCGCTCGCCTTCTCGCCCTGACCTCGGATCGCGCCTTCTCCCGCACCGCGGGCTGCGGGCGCGGGGGCGCGGCGGGGCAGCGGCGCACAGAGGAGCCCTGTGCCGCCCAACAAAGCCCCCATTGTGCCGGCCCGGGCCGCCCTTGGCCGCGCCGCCCCGCCAGCGGCCCCTCTGCAAATAAATGCTGATATTTGCTATTGTTTCCGATGAAAATTATTGGGGGGGAGGGAGCAGGAGTCGGGGAGCGCAGCCTCCCCGGGGAGCGTAACCAGCGCCCTGCCCGCCCGCCCCCCCCGGCCCGGCCCCCCCGCGGCTCTCCGCGCCCGCGCAGCCGCCGCTTACCCCCGCGGAAGCGCAGCCCGAGCCCGGCGCGGCCCCGCCCGCCCCCGCTGCCAGCCCGGCGGATGGGGTGGGCGCTGCCCCCCCGCGCTTCCTGCCGCCGGGGCGG
The DNA here is from genome assembly GCF_949628215.1 of Phalacrocorax aristotelis. Classification (NCBI taxonomy): domain Eukaryota; kingdom Metazoa; phylum Chordata; class Aves; order Suliformes; family Phalacrocoracidae; genus Phalacrocorax; species Phalacrocorax aristotelis. The sequence continues at coordinate 30,012,840 of NC_134284.1, read as the reverse complement.
GCCGGGGTGGGCTCGGGTGGGCCGGCCGGGCCGCCCCCCGCCGCCACGCTGCGCCTCGAAAAAGTGAGGCGCGGTCCCTTGCGCGGCTGCTGCGCGGCGCGGCCGTGGGATGGGCGCGGCGCTGCGCGGCTGCTGCGCGGCGCTGACCGCCCTGCGCGCCCGCGGCTCCCGCTCACCCCCCGGTGGGGTGTTTGGCGGGAGTGTGTGTTTCCATCGGCCTGGGCTGGGGGACTTTTGCTTCGTAAGTCACGCTGTGGCAGCCTCGTCTGCCGGGCTCCTCAGCCCTTGGCGTGCGTGTTTTTCTGTTGTTTTGGTGTTTTAAAACAGGAAAAAAAAAAAAAACTGTAACAGGCGCCTCCCGGCTCCGCCTGCTCGTGAAAATGGATGGGGAGATACGATCTGGCTTTTTCACCGATGTCTGCGGCCTAAGTGCTTTCTTTAACCACCGGTGAATCCTGTGGATGCGCCATTTCTCTCTCAGGCCTCCTCCAATCTCTAATTAATTTTTAAACCAGGGGTTATTTTGGGCTGAGCAGCTGCGCTGGGCTGGGCTGCAGCTGGGCGCAGCGGGGCCTGGCAGAGGAGGGGGCGCAGGCCGGCGGTGCCGACCCCCCACCCCGATCTCCCGGCTTCCAGCAGTTCCTCCTGGAGCATCGTCCTGAGCCGCAGCCTGCGCTTCGGTGTTCAGTACCATCTTTGAGGTGCCTTTCCCATGAATTTTATCAAATTCCTTTCTGAAGTCGTTTAAACTTCCCGTCCCTGCAGCCGCCTGCTGCCACCGGGTTAATTTGGTGCCCACAGGTTGTTTTTTGGCTGAAAAAGGCAGTGAAATCGCTGTTTGTGTGCTTTCACCGTGTTTTCAGTGCGGTTTCAGAGATCTATCGCGCCCGCCTCCTCGGTGGCGTCTCTCCTGGCTCAGGGCCCCTGCAGAAGGCATTCGCTGCCTTGGATCATCCCTCTTGGTTTTCTCTCAGCATTTGATACTTTGCTCTTCACTTCCCTATTGCGTTCCCATAATTGCAATTATTTTATTAGGCTGTTCCCGAATCTTTAGGGCAAGCAATGCCCCTCCCCCCAGGACCCAGCAGTTCATGGGGCTGTTTGCAGCGGTGCCTCGAGGCAGCCGCAGCCCGGACGGAGAGTGGCTGGGAGAAGATGAAGCATAGGCCCCGAACCATTTTGCTCCATGCGGTGTTTGCCGCTTATCCCACCGACCAGTACAGCTTTCTGTTTTCCATTGCTCTATGTTTTATTTCTTCTGTTTTAAATAAAAAGCTCACAGGGCTGAGGGAACATCTTTCCGTCCTGTGTTTGCACAGCCGCAGGACTGGGAGTCGATGGAGCTACATAATCCCGCTGCTCCTATAAATATCCGTAGCCGCTTTTCTTCCCCAAAAAGGTTGGCAGTAGGTGGCTCAAGGTTTTGTACTCTGTTCTGGGTTATTTAACATATTTATTAACCCGCGTACAGAGCGAGTAGCTATTTGCAGATGGCATGTTATTTATTTAAATGATTAATTATTTACACGTTATTTAGGTTGACTCCAGTCCAAAGAGGACTCTGAAGAGCTTCAGAGAAACTGGAGCCAAAATGATGGAAGCGATGGTGAAAAATGAAATTTGGTGTTTTGCTATGAAACCCAGGCGATGATGTCATAGGCCTCAGCAGATATCAAGTGATACAGCCTATGCCAAGGGGTCAAAAAAAAGAGCAGGACATAATCATGGCTACCTTTATGAATGCTGCTGCTCCTCTGTGGCCAGAAAATATCAGTAAAATAAAAGAATTATAAAGGCAAGTGTAGTGGGAGGGCCCTGAGAGAGTGGGGACTCTGACAAGGGGGGCTGCCTTGTGCCCCATCTTACCGGAGGTGGCAGAGGCTCCCGGCGTGACGCACGTGGGAGGGCTGGGACGGGGCGAGAGCCTGCGCAAGCCCCACATGGGTGCTCTTCGCTTGTGCTGCCCTGAGAAGTGTAAGGAGCTGGAGAGAAAAAGACCCCTGAGCCACGAGAAAAACAACTTTTTGTGTGATTCAAAAACCACAGCTGTGTCAGCTTATGGAGGCCATTTATTTAACTTCCTATAAAACAGGAAAACCTATGAAGAAGTTGTAATTTGGGGGTCCCTCCACCTTTTGTGGGGGCTCGTGCCTTCCAGCTGTGGGGTTTTTTTTTTTTCCCCCTTGGCACCACTAAAGGCATCACACCCCTGAGCCAAGGCTGGAGCACAGGGAGGGGGGAATCAAGGGGATTTTTTTGGAGACACATTTTGAAAGCTTTACTTTTATTCCATGGTGGTTAGAAAATCCCCAGACAGTCCGGGGAGGGAGGGGTGACGTCCCATTTGGAAACTAGGATTCTCTTCATTGGGTTTGTCCTGTTTGCTTTCACGGTGGAGGGGTGCTTCAGGAAAACCTCGGGGGTCACTGAAACAGGGATTGATGCTGGTGCGTTTCAACATTGTGGTATTTTATTTTGTTGCTGTTTTTTGGGTTACTTTTGTAATTTTCGAATCCGTAATCAAATCTTTTAACTTTGCTACTATTAAATTTTCCCCTTTGGCTTGTCTGGAGCCAAGAGGGATATGTTGGGCAAACATGGGATAGTTGCGGCAAACATAAAAACGATGCTATCTCTAGAAACTGTGACTGAATGAAGGAGGTGTGCAGATTAAACACTTCCGATGCTTGCATGGAATGACAAATGTCACTCTGAGGGCGGAAAAGTCAAGTGGCAAGACCGGGAGGAAAGCCTGACCTGGCTTATGTTTGCTCGCAGCCTGGTGGCAGGTAGCAGAGGGGCTGCCTGCAGCTTCAGGAAATCCCAATTGCTCACACGGGCGAGTTCAAGAGGAGGTGGATGTCGTTAGGCAGGAGGGGTCCAGGGAGTGATGGGAAGAGGGCCTGGGAAAGCTCCTAGGAAGATGGAAAGAATATAAAGCAAGCCCTGTTCTCGGGGTCTGTGATAAAGCAGGGCAGTGGGTGCCAGCACCGTAAGGCTCCAAGAGGGAAGGTGGCGATGTTAATGTGTGAAATTGCAGCAAAAAGGAAACACTTTCTCATGCGACTCGCAGTTGCTTTTCTTGCAACTTGCAATTAAACTGTCGCGCAGGCGGGAGGCCGTGAGGCTGCGGACACGGAGCTCCAGCGCTGGACACATCCAGAGGGGTAACCGAGACCCCCGTTACCGCCCGTCACGGCTGGTTTGAGGGACGAGGACGCCCCGTTTGGGGGGGGCGAGACCTGCAACCCGGGGAAGGGGTGGGTGGGCTTCCATCCGCCCCTCCGGCTCGGCGGGGGCCGGGAGAGGAGCGGGTGGGGGCAGCCCGGCAGCGGGGGTCCCTGGTGGGCGCTGCCCCGCGCCCCGGGGGGGGCTTCGCCGGGGGGTTGGGGGGCGGCGGAGGGGCCGGGCTTGCGGCACATGGGGAAGGGGCGCCGGCAGCGCCGGGCCGGGCCGCGGCCCCGCCGCCTCCCCGGCGGCATGGGAGGAGAGGGGAGCGCGGCAGGGAGCCGCCCGCCGGGCCCCGGCATTGGCGGCGGCGCAGCAGCGCTGGCAGCGGCGGGGCCGGGAGCCGCCGGCCGCCGAGGGGAGGGGTCCGGCTCCGTGCGGTCGCGGCGGAGCCGGCGCTGCGGCAGCAGCAGGCGCGGCGGGGCGGAAGTCCTTTGTTGCAGCCGCGGCGGCAGCAGCAGCAGCAGCAGCAGCAGCAGCGGCGGGAGCGGCGCGGGCGGCTCCCCCTCGGCGGCCGCCGTCTCTCCCCGCGCCGCGGGTAAGCGGGGCTGCGCGACCCTCCGCGCCCCGGCCCCGCCGGGGACCGCCGCCGGGCGCTGGGGAGGTGGGAGGCAGAGGGGAGGCGGGGGGGGTGGGCGGCGTGGCGGCGGCGGCCGCAGCTCCGCCGGCGGCGGGAGGTGGGAAGTGCGGAGAGGCGCCGGCCGCGGCATGGCCCGGCGCGCGCGGTGCGGGGCGGCCCGCCATAGTGGCGCGGGCCGTGTGCTGTGTGTGCGGGGGGGGGGGGAGGGAAGCGGCAGTGCCAGGTAGGGGCTTTCCAGGCGCCGCCGGTTCCTTGGCGAGCGTCCGCCGCCGCGGTGACCTTGCGCCCGGCGGCCTGGCGCGGCGCGGCGCCGCCCCGGGGTACGCGGGGGCCGAGCGGCGGCGGCGGCGCGGCGGGCCCGGCGCGGTTCTCCCGGGGCGGCGGGGGCCGCGCTCCACCTGCGGGGCGGCGGGGGCGGGCGGCGGCGGGGCCCCGCGGAAGCGGGCGGGGGGATGCTGCGCCGCTTGGCGGGGCGCCGGCGCCGAGAACCGAGAGGCGGCCTAGGGAGGCGCGGCGGCGTGAGGCGAGGACGGGGACCGCGCTGCCCTAGTTACTCCCGGGCTTAAAGTCACGTTAAACATCCCGAGCGCCGTTATCGCAGCCCTGCCCCGTCCCCCGTCCCCCCCCCACCCCCCGCCCCCAGCAGGCCCGCGATCCGAGCGCTGCGGTCTTTTTTTCTTAAAAAAAAACAAAAAAACAAAACCACAACCAAACCCCTCAGAACTTCGAGTGAGTTGCAGCAGTTTAGCGAAAAACCGAGCTGCAGCCTGGAGGGAACGCTCCACCCTGCCAGGCAGGAGACTTGGGTTTCACTCGGGGCTGGCAGTGCACAGGATCGCCTCGGAGGCGGCTGGAAAGGAAGGAGAATAGTTTTGTCACATAAAAACAAGCCCTGTGTTGCTCTGGGAGTGGTGTCGAAAGTCTCGTTCCTCAAAGGACTCCTCTTTTCTTCTCGGATAGAAAGGTAGTAAAAAGAGTAGAGGAAAGGGGACTCAAAACGCTGTGCTTTTGGGGCCAGGGTTTTATTCCTTTCTTTTTTTTCAGGATTTTTTCTAGCTCACATTCTCAAGTTTGGCCTGTTTGTTGGCTGATAGACAAACACCGGTTCTTCTTGACACGTAGGCATTGGTAAACGGATAGCACGGGTTGGATGCTGTTTAATATTTGGATATTTACTGCCAGATTATGTCATTTGCTTGCATTATTTCCTTTGCACTAGAGTATCGCAAGGTACAGCACATACTGCAAAATTATCCCGGGCTGCAACAGTGTGGTGTTCCTTAGGCATTTAATTACATTAAACAAACATTCCTTTAATTAAAGGTGTTTGTTTAACATTCCTCATTACAGCTCTTGGAAAAACCCACACAGCAGCCGTGAGCAGGGGGGATGCGGGCTTCTCATTTTTACTGAATTACAACTTAAGCTTTCATGGTGAGCGGGGGAGAGGCGTTGAGACCATATGGCCGTAGGGAAAACCGGCCAAATGCGAACGGTTGCAGCGCTGGCAGAGACTTTGCTAGGCAGCAGCATAGCACGTTGACAAGATCGTGGAGAGGTTTTTGGATGACTGACCAGAAAACCTGAGGAGTAACAAGTCACGTTAGTTGCCCTCTGCTGCTGTTGGAGGTAGCAGGGAGCCAGCAGGCACTGGCGCAGAGCAGGGGGTTTGAATGGGTGAGGGGTGGCTGCAGGAGGATGTCAGTAAAGAGGACATGGGTTGGTGCTGCGTAGGAAGCTCGGAGGAGTAACAGAAGCCCCTTCTTCCTGGTAGCCGGAAAGTTTTATGTGGAATAAGATCACAGGCTTAACAGATGCTTGAGCTCTGCTTGCACAAGTCTTTTCTTCATGCCATGTTGTCACTGGCACAGGAATTTGCAGCAATTAAGTTGAGAATTATCATATCAACCAGTGATTTGGGTTTTTAGATGCTTTCTTACTTGAACGTGTGAGGTTAACTGATTCTTTCACAGATTTACATTGTTGCTGACAGTGGAGAGCCCTGAAAGTCCAAGATGGACAAAGCCTTAAGAGTTACTTTTCTGATGTGTAGAAGCAAAAGAGCTGCTCAGAATTGAGATAATGAAAGTTTCCTGATAAAAATCCCGGTGTCCTTTCTCTTAGTTGTTACAGCTGGACCTCTCACCAGTGTCCTTCCGGGCCTCACACGCATGTAGCATGAGAAGCCCCATGTGCGTTTCTCTGTTTGACCAGTGGTTCCCCAGCGGTTGGGTTATCCTGCCCTGCCTCTGCTTGGGCACGTTGAACACCGTCACCCAAAGAGTTCTGCGGCAGACACAGTGTGTGGGCACAACAGCTGACATAATTTGCATGAAGACCATTTATATCCTCAAATTTGTCTGGTAATTTTTTCTTCATGCATGTTGTGCCATTGTAAAACTCTATAGAATTATCTGGCCATTGCCTTTTTTCCTATGTTAAACCTGTTTCATTGGACAGAGACTGTGGTGGCTTGATTTTTTTTTTATGTGCTGCAAGTAAAATGTGAAGCGTTTAAGACCAGAAGAAGTCAGTGAAGTCTGAAGTCTGACCTGTGCATCGCAAGATACCGTGCTTCACTCGTGCATCCGGCAAGTTGTTACACCAAAGTACGACTTGTATTTAGCCCGGGATGCTTTCCTGGAAGGCACGTGCATCTTCATTTGAGGGCTTAAGAGATGGCTGAACCACCAACATCCCTCTTGAAGTTGAAAGTTAGGGTAACTGGGAGAGCCTAGATAAAAAGGCTCATCTTTCTGCTACAAGCCATAAATGGGGTGTCATAATCTTTTTCTCCACTAATTGTTTCTTTTAAACATACCATTACCATGTTGCCTGACAGCTTTTTACAACTGTAAAGGTCTCAGATAAAAGATAACTGTGACTTTCTATAGAAATCCTTTGTGGCTAGCGAATTACTTTAAAAAAACCAAACTACTGCATAAGCTCTCCATAGTACTTTTACCCCATAGGTCTGATGTAAAGTTGTTTGAAGTTGAGATGGGCCTTTAGCGCAAACTCCGCGATCTCAGTTTATTCACTCATGCTTCTCTGACACCTTATTCCTCGACTTCTGATGAGTGTTCTTACCAAAGATTATTTAGTACATCTTAACTAATTCCCAATTAGCAGCTGAGAATCATAACTTGCTAAATTTTGGCAGCTCTTTCTCATCTGGGGACATGAATGCTGAATCAGCGGAGGATGGCCTGCTGAGGAGGGGATCGCGTGGCTCCGACAGCTTGTGGTTGGGGGCTCTGGAGCATCTTACCTTTCCCTCGTTCAGGTCTCGCCCAGGTGTCAGCTAAAACTTGTTTCTGTACATTGGCCACAAGTTTGTTTAAAACAAGTTGATTCAGCCATCGGGATGTGTCTGAAGATCAGTATCTACATCAGTGGAAATGGCTTCACAGCTAGCATGCCTGAAGGGAGCTGATTGGAAGGGCTGTGGGAGGAGGATAAATTATACCTTCGGTCCTTCATAGTCCAAATACTGGAGCTTAATTAGATTTTCCCTGGCAGTGCATGGAATTCCCGTAATTGTTTTAATTCACGATCAAGGCTACACTTGCAATGCAAACTGCATCTTATCCATACCTGCTGCTGCGGTGGACAGTGGTCACCTGGCCCCAAGTTCTTTGCCCTTTTTGCAATGTTTGTGTAAACTGGTGTACCTTTTTGGACTCCACAGTACCAGCGTAATCTCGGTGGCTCCCTCCTGAGTATGCCTAGATAAATGTTGTAGCCTGTCGACAGTTCTGTGGTCAACGCACTAGCTGAACGCCTGAACTTCTCAGGCATCATGCAGAGAATTTACATGTGTTGGGTAGGATATTCTTCTGAGCATCTAGATGCTGCCATTTAGGAATCCAGATTCTTTGGTGGATCTGACCCACAGAGGCAAAATAACTAGGGAGGAGAGTTCTTGGGGACCACACCAGCGTGGGATATGGTGTCAGACTGCAATGGGGAATTTGCTTTCTGCTGCCCACACGCTTGTTTCTTTGGATAACTGGGCGTTGTTTTCTTGAGGTTTTCCAGTCTCAGTTTCTATTAGCACCAAATTCTCTGCTCATTTATTATACTTTTGTCCAGCCTGCTCTTGGTTTCCAAAGAAAAGCAGCCAGTAACTAAGCATGTAAGCGCTCTGTTTTTGCCTGCTCAGCAGTGGAAATGCTGGGTTTTGAAAACCACCTACTAATTTTAGGAGCCGAAAGGCTCCTAAATTCTGAACCTTGTGGTACATCTTTTTTAAAGACAGAGAAGTTAACAAAAGAACTTTACCAGTTCTTTGCTTGAGGACTTTTTTTACTACTTCAAAATTTTCTGAGATGTTTTAAACCTAAATGTGAGGAAATGACAAAAAGCATGGAGCTATAGTAAATACCTGTGCACTCCTGTTAGCAGACTTATCAACAACATATTTCGTTAGTGTAATAGCACAACTTACCTTTTTCATGGTGACATCAGAAGAGTAATAGTAATAGTATGTGTGTGGTGGCTCAAAAGAAAAGAAAAAAATCTGGTGGCTGAAAACCAGCCTGATTCAAAGCATGACAGTGTAAAAACAAACATTTACTAGGAAAATAAAATGTATATGGAGACTTTGAGTTTGCAAACAGGAGTGAAATTACCTGACTCAAGGATCTTCGCTTTTCGTTTTCATATCAGGTGCTTTCCTAGCATATTTTTTCAGAACACCTCTGCATCGTTCAGTATTGCTTACAGCATGGCCCATTGCTGTGTTCACTGCACAAACCGATCATTGCTGAAGATGGAGTTATTTGTGTTCCTTGTGGACTTTCCTGTGCTGTTTGTGACTATGGTGTTTGGGTTATTCATAAAGGCAGCGTGCTAGTCTGTCAGGCAAGCATCTGGCATTTCTCCTCTTTCTGAAATAAAAAAAGAGTCAGAGAGGATCAGAAATACTTACAAATTTTGGATTGACAAACTTGCCTGCATAAAGCTTTAATTTTTCAAGATACTTGGTGATTAATATATACAGAGGAAGCTCCCATGGGCCTCAGTTGCTGGTGGTGATGTTTCCCAGTGTGAAGAAATTGGACATCCAAGAAGTGCAAGCCAGACTTAAAAAGACCAACCAGCCAAACAAACAAAACCCAAACACAAGGTTGAAATGATTTGTCCTGGCCCTGATGGCAATGGGACGCTGTTCTGCAAGGCAGTGTTCATTGCTCTGACATTCTCCTTTTTGTCCCCCGGTCTCATTGACTTCAGATCTTCCAAATGCTCTGCCAGCTGAGCAGGGATCTTGTGTTGTTGCTGTTCAGATCCATCCCTGGACAGATCTAGAGGATGCATTGAGTAAAGAAGGGAGCCTTTGGTAAGAGGAGGGCTGGAAGACTGTACTGCAATATATACATAAATGGCAGCTGAATTAATCCTCTGTTAATTACAGCATTTCTTGTGTATACACTTAACTTTGACACCTTGGGTTTTCTGTTAAAAAGGACCTGGTTTTATTCTAACGCCTGCTTTTCTTCCAAGGCAAAATTAGAAAATAGTTTGCAGTGTTGAACCACCCACATAGGTGATAAATGCAGATCTCTGCCATTTTAGCAACCAAAGTAACAAAATAATGGTCATTTTCTGAGAGCTTGCTGTTGATGGGAAGGATTTTGTCAGCAAGCCCGTGATATATTTGCTGGTGGTAAAGGGGTGGCAGAATTGGGAGTTTGGGGTTCAATTCCAGCTCTGATGGGGTGAATGCTCTAATTGTTTTCCACCCATTCCCCAGCAAATGCATGTCTACTTTTTTTACCCCTTCTGCCCTAGCCCCTGCAACTTGGTTCGTCCCAGCCCCTTGCCCAAGCACCTTCCCTCCATCATTTAGTCCCTCATTGCAGCCGTTTTTAATTCCCACTGCTGCTTCCTAATCCCAGTCCCCTCCTCTCAGCTCAGTACTCTACTCCCAGCCTGCCTCTCCCTGCCCTCCCGATTTCCAGAGGTTTTCCCTCCCTGATGGTTTCTGATCTCCCTATGGTTTCATTAAGTCTGGTCCTGGGTCTGGCTCTCATCAGCCAGAAGCGGGTGTCTTTTCCATCCAGCTGCCAGGAGGGACGCTAAAACTCAGCAGCGAGTTGTAGTGCAGAGTGATCTCCAGCAAGACCTGCTGCCAGTTCGTGACTTTGTGGAGGTGGCACATAGAATCAAAGAATCACAGAGTGGTTTGGGTTGGAAGGGACCTTTAGAGGCCATCTAGTCCAACCCCCCCTGCAGTGAGCAGGGACATCTTCAACTAGACCAGGTTGCTCAGAGCCCCGTCCAACCTGGCCTTGGGTGTTTCCAGGGGTGGGGCATCTACCACCTCTCTGGGCAACCTGGGCCTGTGTTTCACCACCCTCATTCTAAAAAATTCCTTGTATCTAGTCTAAATGTACCCTCTTGTAGTTCAAAACCATGGCAGAGCTCTGCGCGAAACGGGGGTGTTTACTGCGGGTGGGATGGCTCAGGCAGATCCCCGTGTACAAAGGAGCTGCAGGAGGGTGAAATATTCTCAGTGAGGCTGTACTCTGAGATTTTAGTAACTAACAAAAGTCTTAAGTGTGAACAAACTGATAATTTTTATCTTCTCAAGCTTATAGCTTGGCCAAATTCACGCAGATTTGTATATTGTGACAACATTTCCAAGACATAACACTTTCTCCCATACAAAGTCTCTTTTCAAAGGTTTTGGAAGAGAAACGAATTTTATTTTTAAAAGAAAAAGTAATAATTTACGTATATGAAAGCTTTTTTCTTAGCCTCATTTTTGGAACAGTTTTGGCTGAAATTTTCGGGGTAGGGGTGGGGAAAATCAGATCAGTCCAAAGCAGACAATTCAGAAGGAAAGTTTTGCCTTTGCTGGTTGAAATGTGTCAAAGATTTAAATAGCCCAACACAGGCTCTCATAGTGGGAAGTGTTGGCAGCTGTAAATATATCGTTACATACAGCAGGTTAATACAGCATCAAGAGGGAGAATGCCAGCACTTCTGTTAACATAAATAACTTCAAACATGCTCTATTTCCATACCTATGTGTAGTGCTACCGCAGTAGAGGCCGGGTACGTATGTGAGCACTTCGCTGTCCTGGTCGAGTGACCTCGTGCTCGGGGTTGTTTTTTTCCAGAGTGGTGGTAGGAGGTAGGCGTTGCCAGGGGGTCACTGTTGTGCATCAGGACAGTGCTGAAAGCTCTGCAAGAGTTTCCCTGTCAAAAGGTGAAATATATTTCACCTTTTTCAAAGAAGGAGGAAACTTGGAAATGATGAGTTTGTGTGCTGTCACTCCAGTGGCTGCCAGATCATTCCCACCATGTGGAAATGCCCCAGTTTGTGGGTGTGAGCAGAGAGTTTGTGACCTTTTTAGGTACAGGCTTGCTGCTTGTACTTCTCTTCTGCTCTTGGAAGGTACAATGGAGTACTTTTAGTGCACCAAAAAAGTTTAAATGAAAAAATCAAAACTTACCACTTTATGAGGATGAGATTAAAACCAGCTGTCCTCAGCCTTTTCTTGTCTTGATGGCAGTTCACACCAAGAGGCCAGTGGTGCCTGAGACTGGATCTTCTCGCTTTCTTGCTAGGTTTTCACTGTTATGATGTGGAAGTTGAAGTCCATTCTTTGTCATTATTCAGCTGCTGTTCTTAATACTGGATACAGGACACTGGATTGTATTTAAATATCTAATGAACTACCTCAAATCCAAAACACTTTAGTGCTTGGAAGAATATGAAATGCCCTTTTATTATTACTTGATGTTGAGAGCTTTGCTGTTTTTCACAGAAACATCTGAATTCACCCGGTGACTTAGACAATAGTCAATCTCCTGCAGAAAAGACCTGAAGTTGTTTCAGAGATTCTCCTACTTTGAAAGCCACCCTTTTGCAAGTTAGTAAAAAAGCCATTAAATTAATTTCATGATGCAACAAGTTGTATTTCTGCAGTGGGCATCACTGGGCCAAACCAGTCAGAGAATTATTCTGGCAGGGTGCTCGCCTTGAGTTTTGGGTGTGGAGGATTGGGTTGAGAGGAGGGGAGCAGCTGCCATTCAGATGCTTATCATCAGCGTAGTTCGACCCAAATCTCAAAGTTCCTGCGGCCAGACGAGGTCTTGTGCTGGTGGTGATCCGTAAGTACTGCTTAGGGCAGCAGGGAATATTGCTGGGCGCGGTGAGCATGTTCCCATCTTGAGAGCTTGTATGCGTTTCTTCCATGGCAGTCCTTCATGGAATGAACAACAACGGTGACTTAACATTAGGTTTGCTACTTAACAAGCCAGGCAACACTTATGACTTGTGAATTCAACACTAATTGAGGAATTTAATTTCTCCACCTGTTTCCCAGCCTCTAGGAGAAGTAAGCGTTCAGGGGAATACAAGAAATCTGGAGCTTTTTTGTGTGTATTTTGTTTAAATTTTGGACAGTTGAAAGAATGGTTGCAAATCATTCCATGCATTTCAGTGAGTCATAAAATGCCATTTAATATATGTTGTTAGCTAGCCTGTCCTTTATTTGTACAAATCTTTTATAGTTACTTGCATTGTTTGCAATAACCTTTCAAAATGTTAGGAACATTCATTACCGCTTTAGATTTTTCACTTCAGGCAGGGCGTTCTTTATACCTTGTTTCGGTTTGTCACCCCCCTGTGCAGTTAGTACAGATTACGTGTATCAGTAAAGGTTTTCCAAAGTGGGCAGTGACTAGCTGCTGGATCTGGCCACACTCGGTTAAGTTTATCTTCTGTAAATCAAACATGCACCTCCTGTGTACAATACATTTTTCTGAAGTTTTTGTTAACATAAACCATTGTGTTTTCTTCCTCTTTTCTCTTGAGGACAAAATTAGTCCTGTCACGTACAGCAACTTTCAGCACTCACAGACCTTTCCCTCTAGTATTTGTCGAGGCTTCATTTCACTGTGGCTCCACCCCTGGCTTGCTGTCCTTCACAGTGCTCCGTTGCTGAGTTTTTCTTTGACGGTCACCCATCTACATGCTTTGGTTATATTACAGCGCTCTGAACAAGTGGTTTTGAGAGCAGTTGGAGGCACGGCGTGCACCACTTCCTGCCTCTCTGCAGTCCGTGCGGCTGCTGTGCAGCTAGCCTGGTCACCATCTGCAGTGGGCTTGTACGTGGGATGTGCCATCACAGCCGGGCTACCCTCTGCTTCTGAGAATGCGTTTGAGTTTGCAGTTCTGGTTTGCAAGATGCCCTGCAGATAAGGTTGAGACCGTCCCTGAGCTGCCCTGAAGAGCAAAAAGCGTGTGCATGTAGCTTGTATGGATGTTCCACAGATAAATCATCTTAGTTTCCTTTAATGGGGAGGGAAAGACCAGTTTGAGCCTGGCCTGGTTTCCAGTATGTGTTGCATCATATGCCTGTTGGACTGACAGGTGAAAAAGGCAAGTTGAAACTGAAGAATGGTTTCTTACCGTCCGCTTACCTTGTATAGGTATTGTCCCGGGGCCATCTTACAGAGCTCTACCCTATGAAGTTTTTGAAGTTCTGCATTCAGAATTCATATCTGAAAATCTTGGCTGTAGGGCTTTGAGATATATTTACTAATTTATATTCTAGCAGCGTTGTCCTGATTGACATGTGTGGTGGTTATGTTTATTAGTTTACTAGTCTTGTAAGTCTAGTGGTGAGAACGTGGAATTATGGATGTTTTCACTGGCATCAATAATCGTAGTAGTTACCAGCAAAGATCTCCACACAGGAAGCTGTACCACAAACAGCGTGAGAATAGGGAGATACAGAGAAGGAAACGATGGCAATTCCTCCCTGTGTTTAAGTGCGTTTTGCTTTTTGCGCATATGATTTAACAGATGTCTTCTTCTTTATGCAGGGCTGTAATTGAAGTACAAGATGGCAAGAACCAGCCACAGCAACTATGTCCTTCAGCAGCTAAACAACCAAAGAGAGTGGGGCTTTCTGTGCGACTGCTGTATCGCTATCGATGATATTTATTTTCAAGCACATAAAGCAGTTCTTGCTGCATGCAGCTCCTATTTTAGGATGTTTTTTATGAACCATCAACACACTACGGCCCAGCTGAATCTAAGCAACATGAAGATTAGTGCTGAATGCTTTGATCTTATTTTACAGTTCATGTATTTAGGAAAAATTATGACAGCCCCTGCCAATTTTGAGCAATTTAAAGTGGCCATGAACTATTTACAGCTATATAATGTACCTGAATGTCTAGAAGATATACAGGATACAGACTCATCTAGTTTAAAATGTTCATCTTCTGCCTCTAGCACCCAGAATAGTAAAATGATATTTGGCGTGAGAATGTATGAAGACACGCTTGCTAGAAATGGCAGCGAAGCAAACAGGTGGGGCATGGAGCCGCCAAGTTCAACAGTAAATACGTCCCATAACAAAGAGCCTGATGAAGAAGCTTTGCAGCTAAGCAGCTTCCCTGAACAACTGTTTGATGTCTGTAAAAAAAGCACCACGTCCAAATTCTCTCACACAAAAGAGCGCGTGTCCCACTCACGCCGTTTTGGAAGAAGCTTCACCTGTGACAGCTGCGGATTTAGTTTTAGCTGTGAAAAGCTACTGGATGAGCACGTGTTAACGTGCACTAACAGGCATTCTTACCAAAGTGCCAGGTACTACAGTGCTGAAAAAATAGACTTTAATGAAAAAGACTCTACTTCTAAAATAATCTCCACACAAACAGAGAAATACAAGGGGGACTCGAGCCAAGCTGCGGATGATTCTTCATCTCCTGTATCAAACATCACAAGCAGAAAAAGCAGCACGGTTGCCTCCGAGACATCAGGTGAGGAAGGAAGTAGAGCCTCTGAGAGGAAGAGGATTATCATCAAGATGGAACCAGAGGACAATCCTGCAGATGAGCTGAAGGATTTTAATATTATTAAGGTGACAGATAAAGACTGCAACGAGTCTTCTGACAATGACGACCTAGATGATGAACAGGAAGAGCCGCTTTACAGATACTATGTTGAGGAGGAGATCAGAGAGAAGAGAAATGCTCGGAAGACTTTAAAACCCCGTTTATCCATGGATGAGGATGAAAGAAAGTGCTTGAAAGGTCCACGGCACCTTAACAGGAAGGCTCCTTCAGTGCAGGAAGATGTGGAGAACGCTCCCTGTGAACTTTGTGGGCTAACAATCACTGAGGAAGATTTGTCCTCTCATTATTTGTCCAAACACATAGAAAATATATGTGCTTGTGGCAAGTGTGGTCAAATACTGGTCAAAGGCAAGCAGTTACAAGACCATGCGCAGACCTGTGGAGAACCCCAGGATCTGACCATGAACGGTATCAGAAATTCTGAGGAGAAAATGGACTTAGAAGAAAACCCTGAGGAGCAGTCAGAAATAAGGGACATGATGTTTGCAGAGATGCTAGAGGACTTCAGGGAGAGTCATTTCCAAATGAACAGCCTTCAAAAAAAACAGTTATACAAGCATTCTGCCTGTCCTTTCCGATGCCCTAATTGCGGTCAGCGTTTCGAAACCGAAAAC
This sequence comes from Phalacrocorax aristotelis, assembly GCF_949628215.1. Classification (NCBI taxonomy): domain Eukaryota; kingdom Metazoa; phylum Chordata; class Aves; order Suliformes; family Phalacrocoracidae; genus Phalacrocorax; species Phalacrocorax aristotelis. The sequence continues at coordinate 29,997,531 of NC_134284.1, read as the reverse complement.
CTAGTGGTTGAACATATGTCAAACTGCCTGGAGCAAGATCTGTTCAAGAACTCCATGATGGAAGAGAATGAGAGGGATCACAGACGTAAGCATTTCTGCAATCTTTGTGGGAAAGGATTTTATCAGCGTTGCCACTTGCGGGAACACTATACCGTTCATACCAAGGAAAAACAGTTTGTTTGTCAGACATGTGGGAAGCAGTTCTTAAGAGAGCGCCAGTTGCGGCTCCACAATGATATGCACAAAGGCATGGCCAGGTATGTCTGTTCCATTTGTGATCAAGGAAACTTCCGAAAACATGACCATGTACGGCATATGATATCTCACTTATCAGCTGGAGAGACTATATGCCAGGTCTGCTTTCAGATATTCCCAAATAATGAGCAACTGGAGCAGCACATGGATGTTCATCTGTATACATGTGGAGTATGTGGAGCAAAGTTTAATTTGAGGAAAGATATGAGATCTCACTATAATGCCAAGCATTTGAAAAGAACATAAGTGTAAACATACTGTTAAAGCATTAAGTTGGCAGCAGAGAGAACACCAAAGCAAGGCATACAGTATAGTAGACAAAAATTGGAGAAAAAAAAAAAAAAGGAAATAAGTCTCTTTTTTATTTTTTTTTTTTAAGACCCTCCTAACCATAGGTGTCTATTTAGGCTCATTAAGTATATAGCTTTGAAGAGCATCATGTGTTTAATTATTACATTTTCACTGTTTCCTAATATCAGTTTCTGTTCTTAATTTTATTGTTTTACTAAGTAGATATAGAAATCATTATTTTTAAACTGTAGATTACAAGCACAATGTTACCCCTAACTGACTGCTATTAAACAGTTCTCGGATCCATGTCCGTAAGATGAGTGCTTTAATATTTCCACGTGTTGTTTCTTCATGTGAAAATTTTAGATCACAGCAATTAATGTGTAAGAACATAATTGTTCATAGTCCCCAAATTAATTTTCAAAATGAAAAACACCCAACCCCAATACCAAGAAATAATCCTTTGCTCTCTGACTCTGCTGTCAGGGCAGAGCTGGCTGTCCTGGTCCTCTGCTTCTTGGCTTTGTTGGAATGTGCATCCCATTGAGATGAGAGCACGTTGAGAGCACGTAGGCTCAGTTAAACCTTGCAGACGTGGACTGGTGTGCGAAAAGGGAAAGGGAGGAATGACTGTTGGGGTAACCAAGGAGGTCCCAGCAGAGTGGTCATTTTTCAGACTTGAAGTCCTAGCAGAACTGTACGACTGACGCTGGCCTTTCGTTTTCTGTCTGTACCTACGTGGGCATATATATAACCTGCTTATACTGATATACAAGGGAAGAGTGGCTGTGGTGGATTGCTAGGAATGCAGAATGGCAATGTGCATTGAAGACTGCATTTCTCAGCCTAGCTGTAAATGGTGCCTTGCTGCTTCTGTTGGAAAGTTAAAAGTGGGATGGGTGTTAAGGTAGTCCCATTGCTTGGGCGGGGAGGGGAAGGGGAAGTGCGGCTCATGTGAACCTTAGTTTTTTTTGTTTCTTGTTTTCATGATACTTTCTGAATGTTCTGTTTTTCAACAAGAAAAGACTGCAGAGTTTGCTTAATAAATGTAAAGACATTTTATGCCTTTTAAGATTCTTTTCTGATTCTAGTATAGCCCTAATCTGTGTAGCTTGTCTCTTAATTTAATTGAATTTAAAAATCCTTCTGAGTACCAGCTGACATCAATTCAGTGAGGCAGTTTGGCCTTTGAGAGAATGACTGGCTTTGACTCTTAGGCACCAGCTGTCTAAACGTTTGTTAAGTGCGTGGTTTTTAATGGGGGGAGGAAAGGATCCTAATACGTAATTGTGGAGAAAATTATTAAAAAATGAAACCTAGCAGTACTTTCTCCCTTTATCAAAAGCAGATCTCCCTTTATCAAAGAGGGTAGTAATGCTGTTTCCCACTGAGCCGTGGAGGGAGGAAAGCAATTTAGATCAACAGTTAAGGCAGTTGGACTAACTGATCGTCGCAGGTCCCTTCCAACTGAAATAATCTGTTCTGTCACCTTACACGCCAGTGGTGGGGTTGAGAACAGCAGCCCAGGAGCTGAGGGTCTAGTCCAGGGCTTTCACTCACTTGCCACTCTTGGAGTTGAGTTTTGATCCCTTGTTGTTTCTTGGGGATTACGAGGGGTATTGAGCTTTTAATGATAGACTATTTAGAGAAATAATACGGTTCAGAATCTCCACTATAACTATTTAAATTAGTAGGAGTTACCTTGCATTTACTCATTTTTAAGTGTGCATTAGAATTTCTCTTGCTTGGTAGACGTGTGCATTTCTGCAGTGATGGAGAAGGGTGCTGCTGCCAGACCTCAGTCCTGAGCCGGCAGCTGGCTCCCCAGGCACTGACTGCTTTGGGTGCAGTTCAGGCCTTTAGCATTTTGCTGTAATGGCTCAGTCCTGTGTTTTCTTGTATGATGCTGAAGCCAACCAAGTCCTGAATAACACTGGGGCCAAAAAGACCACAGACATGAATGCATTCCAGCATTTTGGTTAATTCAGGGCTTCCCTTTTCTTGGGATTTATTCCACATTCCCCATCCCAACCCAGACTGAAGCTCAGTGTGTAAGGGTTCAAAGAATAAGCAGGACAGGTATTTTAACACTTTTCAGCACTGGAATCAGTGCTAAGGTGATTATAAGGCTCTTTGAAAGACAAATATTTAACTATAATGATCATCTTAAAGATGAAGAAGTTGGTCAGGTGCTGTAGTGGAAGAGTTGGGGGGGTTAATACACTGCACACAGCAATTCTCTGACGTGCAGGTTATCCCTTACAGTATCAGCTAAGGCTGGACTGGGAAAAGCAGCCAAGGGAAGTGAGGGAGAACTGGAGGGGGCTGGGTGAGTTGGCAGACGAGTCTTGTGGCGCGGGGCGAGCAGGAGTGAGAAGGCTGAGTGGGAGGGAGTGGCGAAGGCTGGGGGGTCAGGATTAGAGCTGTGCAGTGGGAAGCAAATCCCAAAGGTGGCAGGGAGGGGGTGGCTGGAGGAGCGTAGATGCCTGTGAGCATGACTTGGCTTTGGCTGGGAGAGCTGTCGGCTTGGGTGATCAGCTCACTGCAGCACAAACTGGGAGCGCGGATTGTGTACCAAGTACAGCCAGTCCCTATGCTGGAAGGACTGCGGTGGCACAGCAAAGCCTAGATTAAAGACCTTGTTGAAAAGGAGGAGGTGACCTCTGTGAACTAAGAGATCATTCCTGAATACAGTGAAGGGCTAAGGGTGATTTATGGAGACTCCTGCTCAGGGTCAGGAGCCCTTGTTTACAATGGATTGGTCTGAACTTGACCCAAAAAAGTTTCATAAAAAAAGTTACTTCCTAGTGTAAGTAGACCTGCCAACTACAGAAGTTAAATGGAGGAACTGGGAATGCTGGTATTTATGTGTACTGTCTAACTTTATAAACACCCTGCAATACCTTTTTTTTTCACGTTATAAGCTGTGTTGTAGTAGCCTTTCAAAGGAAAGTTTGTTAAGCCTTTCCAGTTGAACTTGAATTAATGTTTTATCCTGTCCTTGTGAAACAAAACCCAGTGCCTTAGAGTTCACGTGTGTGAACGTCCAGACTAAGGCTCAAAAAGAGCATGAATTGCACTGCAGGGGAGCTTAAGAGTGGATCTACTTGTATGTAGGCAGAGAAAACCAGAATGACTGAAGTAGCCCGAAAAGTGATCCAGGGGAGTACAGGAGAACAAATCAAAGGTACTAAGGCATAAACAAGACAGCCTGGCTTGCAGGTAGATGGGGACAGTGTTTATGGTGATGTGTAAAAGCATGCAGGGAACAGCCTGGTACTACGGAAGTAAAGGCCTGGAGTGACAGGAGGAATTTGGCTGCTGTCAGGAGGGAGAAGGGGTGGGTGCTGAGGCGGCCTGGGCCTGGTCACCCCTGAGGACAGGGGTGTTCTCCCCAGAGGGGACAACATCCGCAGGAGAGTGAAGTGATGGTGTTTCAGTGCTTCTGCCATGATAAAAGTTACTGTGGAGTGGAACGAAAGCAGGCCTGAAAAAAAACCAATTGTAGTTATGATATCCTAGAAGTCTTGCTGTTACTTGGAAGATAGTGAAGGGGGTACAAAAATACTTCATTTAGAGTACTGTTTCCTCCAAAAAATTTGTGCTTCTCAGTCATCATAACATAGTTTGTTTGCATCTCCTTACTGCGCTACGTGGACTGGTAGAGTGTAAAAGGGTCTTTGAGAGCGAAGGTGTAAGCCTAACCCCATTGCACAAGGTGTAGCCAGAACAATGGATGCTCTGACTTATATTTTCAAGTGATTTGCTATTCCTGTTTATGGAGGACCTCTCTCTGTTCTGTTGTTTTCTTGATTGTTGGTAGTGGTGTGGGCTGCAACCCTGAAAATAATTTATTTATAAGTCACCAGCCTAGCTCTTAGCTTTCAGCACTTACTGAAGGTTGAAAAGAGGGAATTCATGAAGGCCTGGAATGAGCTTTAAAATATCAAAAAAGCTCTTGAGATTCTTTTTCAGTTTCAGAGGAGATGTTTCAAATGTTAAAAGATATATGTATACTTGTAAATGCTTATCGGCAACTTGTTAATTCAAAGAGTATTTACATTTGTGTATGATGATATTTGTAGCCAACAGGTCTCTGGAGAAATCTTGATTTGAATAGTTTAGAATATCACAGAATTCTAAGAATTTATGCTTATATTAGGGGACTTCTCTATTTAATGTTTTAATTTAATGGAGAAAATGCAATTCAGCATATTTTTTATTGAAAGCAAAAGACGGAAACTGTACTGCCCTAGAGAATATATTAAAAATACATTGTTATAAAAGTGAATACTTGACTACACTATTGTATTTGAATGCTTTACTGCTAAACCATCGAGAGTATCTTGGCAATTGGTGAGGATGTAAGTTTGCTCCTGAAGGCAGTGCCACCTTGAGCCCTGGCAGCCCTGTCCTCCTCCCCACCTAGTTTCAGCTCTCATATCCCATGTGTGCCACCCTCCCCATTGTCAAAAAGCACGTATTTATGTAGCTTCACAATGAAGTGAATCAAACAACGGCCTTTTTTTTGTTCCCTGTGGGGCTATTTTTTGGCTGGACCAGTCCCTGCTGTGCTTCCCTCTCTGGCTCTATGTCAGATCTTGTGCTAGCACAATAGAAGGGGTGGCATGAGGGGAAGAAATGAGTGGCTGGGAGGGGGCTCGTTTGCTTAAATGAGCTGTGCCAGAACTCAAACCATGTCCCGAGCTTAACTCGGTCTCTATCTCCCCCAAGCATCCTCGTGGAAGCTGAACTCTTACATTCATCTCCTATTTCCTGATAAGGGAAAAAGGCAGCCCAGCCTCTTACATACAAATGAGACACATCTATGCTATCTGCCGTTAGGAGAACTGGAAACCTTCCTGAATTCAGCTCATCCCTCAAATATGCTCTGGTGCTTTCTTAGTCTTTCTTGAAACAGATTATGTAGCACTGCACGCCACTGGGTTTGTGTGGTTGGTCTGGCCCAAGGCCAGGAACAAGCTGGGCCCTTTGTCTGGCTGAACACCAGGAATGGCTCCCACCTTCCTCTGGTCTTCGCGCCCTCCAGCTGTGGGCCCAGATGCAGCTGTGCTGCCGATGTGCTCGGCGGCTGGGCCCCCGCTCTCCTGATGCCCCGTGATCCTCACTGCTGAGAACGTGTGCTTTTCTGCGGGGAGACAGTCATCTCATTTTTGGTCTAATACGGAAAGCTTGGGGTGATTCCTTGCACAGGTTAAAGAGACACTGGCAGTATCTGTTACTATCCCTGTGTGCCTGCTTCTGACTTTTAAGTGCTTCCTAATCTGAAAGGGTTAAGAGTCAAATATTCTGACTTCCCTAATTCTCAGCTGGTTTGATGCTTGTCACAGACTTAAAGGCCTACAAGATGAAGCATGACTAATTTGACTTCATAAAGTCAACTGAAGGCTAGAAATTAGGAACATATTTTTAAAAGCTGACATTTCTGTAGTTTGTGGCTATAAACCAGTTTTCTGTGTTTTCTTCCAACTTCCAAAAAACTAAAATATTGCTGTGCGGTATATCCTTGAGACGTGTTAGTAGGCTGAGATTTTGAAGGGGAAAGATGCCAAAAAACAGGACGCATTTTATAAATTGTCTTCTGCCACTTCTACGGTCACTTCTACAATTCTGGAATTAATTGTGATTTTATTTTGTCATGCAGAAAGACAAATCTTAATTTGTTACAGGGCAGCAGAGCTCATGACTCAGGAGTCAGTTCATCATGACTATAAATATTCAGCCCTGAAACAAACAGCCCATGTTCCTTTTCATGGACTTGAATGACCAGTGCCAACTTTACAAGAGAAATGCTGTCAGATCTTTCTTTGCGTCATTTTTGCCCTCAAATGTCTTGTAGGTTTTTGGTTTGTTTGTTTGGTTGTTTTTTTTAAAATTTAAGTTGTAGGAAAACAATATTGTGCATCATGCTTTTAGAGAAACTTTTCAGTAATCTGTGCACATTCCCTATATAAAAGTAGTTGAAAATATGTTTTTAAAGTTTTGCATTAATGTATTCAAGTGAACGCAACAAAATCATTAGATGAGAGTTTGGCAGATAGTCCAAGGCCAGATTTTGACTGTCTGTTTTGTGTAGCTTGCATGGCACACCTCACCCCAGGAACCTAGAATTTTAGAAGTGGTCAGTATCTTTGATTCTTTGTGAGAAAATGAAAGGGTTTAGTCCTTTCCTGTGCCTTCTGGCCTACTAAAATGATAGTAAATCTTGCTGCAGCTACGACCACAAAAATAATGCTGCATCTAGCATTTCCTATGGGAGAAAAAAAAATAGCCCTTTCAGAGCTGTTCAAGAACTTTACTTCCTTCTGACGTGGTCCTGATGCTGCTATTGTTTTTATTCAAACTCAACTGTGATTTACGTCAATGAGATTTTGGGGTGTACTTTTTCTTTTTGCTCGCAAGTAAGAGATGATCTCAGATAAGTGTGTCTTGTGGTTCTGTAGACACCTGAAGACTCTTGACAGGGAATGAGAAGAGAGCATTCCTTAAAGGCCTCCAAATCCTGGAAGCTGGGTGGATTGTGGGAAGTCCACTGGAAATGGGGACTGTCTGCAAATGCTTGGTTTCTCAACCTGTCTGTCAGGCAAAGTGCCACCAGTGTCAGCAATTGCCAAGGTCTCTGCAGCAGCAGCAGTGTTGCCTACATGAAAGGTGCAAATCTCAGGCTTTCCCCATCTCTTCTCCCCCATCTCCTCTGATGACAAGGTTACTATTTTAAAAATTCATCCTTTTGGCTCTTCTAATTGCCTTCTGGTTTTTTTTGAAATGGGAAGACGTGCTTTCTTCCTGTTTGAAAGCAATAACTAGGGCTAAGAACTTGCCTTTTTTAATAGTTCTCACATTTTCAGTTGAACCTACGCAACTCAGTAATACCTATTCTCTCCTTTTTTAGGTAACCATCCCACTACATTGGGGATGGTCACCAGAGGGACTTCTGCTTCTGACTCCCCAGAAAATGAATGGGAGAAATAATATACTGTCCTTCTCTCCATGGCAAAAGCCCCAAGACCGTGAAAGTTTGTGGAAATGCAGATACGCTGGCTAAAAATAGAGTTTGCTGAATACCATAGATTACTTCTGGTTTTGGCAATAGATACACCAGACTTCTGGTATCGCTTATGCTCCTTCCTTTTACACAAGTCATCGTTAAAACATTTATTTAGGATGCTAAAGATGGAGCCTGTGTTTCCTCCCTGCCTATGGGGTTCCAACTGGTACCTACTGGTACCAGTCCCAACTACCAAACTACTGAGGTTCTGGTTTCTAGCTGTGGATTATTTAATTATTTATACAAAGTTAAAACATTTTAAGAGATGCAATCTAGAATATCCCTCCTTCAGGAAAAGGCTAGATATACTAGTATTGTAGAACGAGGAAATACCGGGTAGGATCCCTTGGAACTGATGAAGAAATTGTCTTAGTATGACCCACAGCTCAGGAGAGAGCTCGGATCTCTGAGCTGTATTGCTATCAAGTAGATGAAATATAATTTGTGTACACTTACAACTGCTGTAAAACATGACACTGGCACAGTCTGCATGCCTGGAAATATGAGGATTAGCCCCACCTAGTCTGCTTTCAGATGGGGTTGTGTTTCACTTAGATTTTACTGGCTGTTGCTAACATGGTCGGTTCTGCCAGAAGAGACAGAGGTCGTGATGAACAGTAACTTAAAAATAAGTCAATTAAGACACAAGCAATCTTACAGTAATTGTTGCAGTTCTTTCAGCTTTAGCTTGCTGTGCAAAGAGTTAAATAGTTCAAAGGCAGTTTCCTTTGGAGAATGTTTATTTGATCAAGTTCAGTGTGGCTTAGACCCCAAATAGAAATATGAGCTTCAAACAGAGCACTACTATGAAAGCAGGAATAGTCTGTGGCCTTCCAGACCTCACAAGCTATGTTGGGTTGTTACACAGAGTCAAAACAAAGATGTCCCTTAAAACACATATACATTAACTCAGTGTCTTTCACAACACCATGATCTTTAATCTCAGATCTGCTTTTCTCCCCAGTCATTGGGGTTGGGCCAAAGGCACTGAGATCCTGGATGAACTATAGACTTCTCAGTAAAAAGCATAGATGGTACGATTGGACCATCAAGCTGCTTAGATCATTAGAGAATGGGCATTGAGTGCTACTGCTCCTATTTACAAAACTTGAAGTACTACATCCTTTGGATTTTGGAATAGTGTTTCTTTGCTTCTTGATTCCCTTTACACTGCAGAAAGCAGGGTGAGGAAGAACCCAGTGGGTGCTTCTCTTTTAAATGGAGCCTGGAATATATTGTTAGCTGGGGTGTTGGGTTTTGGGGTTTTTTTCAGGTCATGAGCTGGCTGAATCTTCAGATTTATAATAAATGTGCTAAGCATTAAAAAAGCATTATTAATACATTAATTTGAGCTACGCCAAGTTCAACCACTTAATATAACAGCCAAACCTATGTAGATGCTCTTAGTACAGGAACCTGATATCATGCCAGATCTGGAGAATTATCTTTGATCTATCTCCAGATCCTTCTTTTATTTGTAAACATCCAGCTAATCACAGACTTCCTCTGACTTTTATGAAGTGGAGGAAACTGCATCCTTCGTAACATCTCTGGAGTGCTTTAACTTTGCAGATGTTCATGGATTTGTGGGATGGGGAGGTATGAGCTCCATCTGGTGGCCAACTGGAAACATGCGTATTTCGATTTAAAAAGCTGAAAAGTTTCTACAGTTGAGCAGAGTTTACTGTGTGAAGAGCGAAACAGATCCTCTTGCAGCTGTGCATTCCTAAAACAACTTATGTTTTTAGGGTAGCTAGAGGATTTTAGAGGCTGGGAGGAAGACACAACATTTTACCTTGCATCTAGCTTACTGTGGGCTAAAAGCTATTACCAGCACCACACCACTGCAGCTGGCACTGATTAACAGTATTTTTGCAGTCTCATGGGGAAAAATGTAATTTAATATTCACAAGCAACCCACCTTCCCACACTCAGAGGTGGTCCCACACAGCACAGTCAGTGTATTTGAGGGTGGTGGTGTAAAGAAGCTCAGTCATGCCGCGTGAGCCGTGTATGATCTGCAAATAACAGAGAGTGACTGGAAAAATGCAGGATGGCAGCTTAAGAAACAGCAATGTTAAACACTGATGTGGCCTGGGGAAAAAATAATGTTCACATGCATACTGTAGTTAGAATATCTTTTTTTCTGTCATTAGTTTACAAACAGAAAAGGCATTTCCTGACCTTTGAGCTAGTCAAATATGAGCTACTTGGAGATAACAGCATCAGTCCAATGAATTCCCCTCCAAGAGTCAAAGAATGTATTAGGTAGACAGAGGGACTTGATGCCAGAACCAGCAGTACGTTGTACATTTGCACAAGACCCACTTCCTCATGTTTGGATCGCCCTCCTGGCTTGAAACAAAAGCCGTTTGTCCCAGGTTGCTTCTTTGCCCACCATCAGGTACGTGATGTGGCACAGAGGGCAGATAGAACACAGTTCTGGGCCTGGCGTAGGCTGTGAGGGCCTGGCTGCATGTCACATGGGGCATCCTATAGTGCTCACTGAAGTGTGATGCACCACTCCCAAGGCTTTCCTCTCAAAGGTGTGCCAGGAAATTCAGCCCTGAGCTGGCCTTGAGGATGCTCTAGCAGGTAAGTAATGCAGACAGCTGATAAACCTGGCTTCATGTGCAGCCTTGAAGCCTTTCCTGCTCTGCAGTGTAGACACAACCACTTGGTCCAGGGCTGCCATGCTGTGCACAGAAACATCAAGTGTAAATTAGCCAGAAGCAGGACAATCATATACTTTGTACAATGTGATTTACATAGACAGAGAAAGAAGTCAGTGTACCAAGAAAAAAACCCAAGGATTGTCTTTAAAAGTTACATCCACATGTTTCCAATTTTTCGACTGTTTTATCAGATATAAAGCTGCTCATATTTTCATAAATCAGTTTGGTCAAAAGAGACTTACAGGAATTGTAAATATTTATATCCTTTATCCGCATTTAACCTAAAATAAGAATTTGGAGAGGGGTGTTAGGTAAATATATAACAGCGTCTCTGAGTTAGGCAAGAGGGGGGGGAACCCCAAACAGAGGCAAATATGAAGCAGTAAGAAGTATTCCAGGGTGGGGGTGCTCCAAGCTATGAGACGTCCAGGCTGAGGGGAAATAATACTTGTGCAATTTTTTGAGAATCCACTAAGCCGAGCCATAAACCACTGCTGGAAAGTAACACATACAGTGTCAAAAATAACTTCTGGGAGGCTTGGGAAGTGAAGTTTTTCTTCAGCAAATCTTCAGGTGTTTTGAAAATGGAAGGCAAAGGAGAAGGAAACAAACAAACGTTTCTGAAACAAGATCAAAACATTGTTATAGGTTGTGTTTTGGTGGGGTAGGGGTTGAAGGAAATGAATCGTGGCTTTTAAACAGAGTTCCTGACTGTGGTGGGTGCTCTGAATATAACTGAAGGATGGGTATTTAGAGCAAAACCACACCATAGTGAGGTGGGAGGGACCACATCATGCTAGCAAATACAGTACTGGAGTGTGGGCTTCTGACTTTTAATATTTTTCTTGCATTTCTTTTCTGCATGGCAGTAGTGAAATAGGGACTTCTAAGCTTCTGAACAACTGAGAGAACCAGGTTTGAAGAAGACATGAGGAAGAACTGGTCGGCAAAGATTTCATAAAAACTCAGAACCGCTTGTGCCAGCTCTGAATTGGCACCACCTTTGCTTTTTTGACATACTGCAGCAGTCGCAAAAGGCACCAAAGCAGTCAAATTAGAACATGCAGTAAAAGTTGTTTTGGACTCTTCTCTGTATTATAAAACTTACTTTCTTGTGACTATTATTTACACCTGTTAAAAACAAATTTGAAGTCTCCTTTGATGGAGCAGACAGCCAAAAGAGGCAGATGCCAGGTGTTAAGGGCTGCTATTCACGTGCTGGAGTGCTCCTTTTCTGAAATGAAGCTTCTTAGAGTTTCTGTCAAAACTGTTTAGATTTTTTTAGTTCAAACATTAGAAGTGTATACTCATGAAATAAAACTTATGTATTTTCAGACAGTTACAATGCTAAACTATCAAGTGTTTAAAAAGAGAAAAAAATTAATCTGGAAGAGAAGGTGAAAAAAATCTTAAAAACTGAGGACTGAGGGTCCCTGAGGAAGGACAGGATGGTGAGAAAGATCCAGCTGACCTGATTCCCCCTGCTGCCATGATCATCATTTGCAAGCTGAAGAGGACCTCCCACGGAGCACAGTGCTTGTATGTGGAGAGTAAAGAAATGGTGCTCTGGTCTTATTACAAGAATGGTGAAAAAATTTTACCACAAAGGAGATGAGTAAATGTGAAATAATCTTCAGAGGGCACAGGGTGCACCTTGTTCTGGATCTAAGCCTCACAAAAGCTGGCTTGAAGAGAAGAATCAGGCATTCATGTTCAGATTGGAGCATTTTAGGAATCCTAATGTTTCCAGCTAAATTAGTGGGGGGAAAAAAAGCCTAACCAAAAAACCAACGAGGCAATAAATGCTTCAAATTAGGGCCAGCATGGATTTAAAAAAATATTAATTTCTTTTCCTTCCCCCAGACAACAGTGGATCAGATTGAGACACATAAGCAGACTAAACATGCTGATCTATATTCTGCTGTAGTTACGCATCTTACTAATTCTACTCATGACTATAAAAGGATGTTTCATTGTTCAGTATAACTGTTATCTCAAAAAGAGTCTGTCTATAATTTTATTTATAATTGGCATCATTTTCATTACTGTTGTTATGAAGTGTGTAAAATATTGTCTGTATTGCAGCTTGTATAGGGCATGTGTCTGTGCTTGCTTTACTCTTTTTGAGTTTATAAAGTTGCTATACAAATGCAAGAAAAGATGTTCAGATATCTTTGAATGTGGTTGCTTAATCTAATTACATAGGCCCAAACATTCAGCATATAGATGTTGAAGGTATAGGCTCTATTAACACATAACACCTTAAACATTAATATCGGCATTTAAAAAGCCTTAAGTGTGACACTGGAATGCCGACACTTCTGTCCCAGTGGCTGTGCTGGAGCAAAGGGGAAGACGGTGAATATCTGGGCAAAGCCAGATACCACTTGGGACTCTGCAGGGAGAAGGCATGACATAGCTGGGAAGTCTAATAGAAAATGGGATGTCCTTTCCATAGAGGACAGGAAAGATCTTCACGGTAGGACCACCAGAAAGCAGAGGAGAGACGGGAAATATGTTGATAGCATCACCTTAAGACAGGCCTTCAACAATATACTAAGCATAGGACATCTAGAACAGGCTGTGACTGTTCTGTAACTTAGCAATTATTTGTAGTCTGTGTAGAGAGTCAATGAAGACATTCCAGGTTAGTTTTCATCATCTTTAAAGCTTATTCTGTGCTTTGATGCAGTATCTTTAATAAACTATTCTTACAAATCTGCTTACTATTCTCATTTAATTCCATCTCATACCTGAGTTAATCACAGTCCCAGCAACAGGGTGAAGTTCCAGTTACTACCTGCTTCATCTGCTCCTGGGTTTTTCCCATTCTTCTGCTAAGAATGACATGAGAGAAAACTGAGATAAGTAAAAATCAAATAATCACAGGAATGAGAAAATAAGAGACATTTATAGCACTGCTACAGTTCATTAGAAAAATTCTTCACACTAAGCATTCAAGTGAATCTGAGATATTAATCAGATTATATTGATCTCTGAGTATGAAGTATTGGTCTCTGTCTGTGTTTACAGTACACCATTTCCCTTGCTTAAGACTTACCATCATTTTCCAGCTTTACAGTTACTGCCAATAATTACAGTATGTTGTTTAACCCCACTCACAGCAGTTCTAGACAAGGTTCTCTGTTTTCATTTACTCACCCCCTGCACCACACAGATTATCCTTTTAATATTTTCAAGCAAGACCAAGCAGAGTTCAACTTCAAGTGTACTAGAAGATAAGACTAGAATTCAAAATAATCCTGGCAAGGTGCAGACATGATCTGAAAACACCAGATGTTATTTAATAGGAACAAGTGCAATCTGGAATCATTAGCTGTGCAAGTAAAGGAACAGCTGCTCAATTTCCATGGAAAAGAATCGATGTGTTATTTTGGATCAAATGCTGAAAATGAGTCTGCAACATCAAGCTGTTGTAAATAAAGGTGAAAATTGAAATGCCTAACTGGAGTATAATCTGCTCCTTCAGAACTGCTGAGGCGTGAGCTAGTAACGTCTCCAGTTTTGATCACAGCACTTGAAAAATAAGATCTAAGTTGCATGCAGAGATTCCAGGAGAAAGCAATGAGAAGATCTAGAAGCTGAGAACACTTTGCCTTTGAGCACTGATTGAATGATTTTAGGTCATCTTACAGAAGAGATGGTAGAGGGGAAACATGGTGATTTTTATACATACAAAAGTTGGTCGCAGAGAAAAATGGAATAAGGTTTTCGCATGTCCACGATCAATAGGAATAGAAATAATTGCCTTGAATTGTAAGAAAGGAGATTTTGCTTAGACACAAAATGAGACTAAATGACCTCTTGAGGTCCTTTTCTGATCCGATTCTATGATTACTTGCAAACTACCTGCTTTAAAGTCCCTTTTTTATTACTGTCAGTAGAGCTGGCACTGGCTGCAAGAAAAGGAGGCTGCAGTTACAGGAAGGTAAAGAACTGACTGCCTAAAATGCGCAGCACACCAGTTTATCTAGTTAGCGCTAGTGATACTAACCTCAGCTTTTAATCATGCCTCAGCAAACTGTCAGAAGTCTATGTAAATAAATGTGCTTTAAAACCACTTAATTATAAAATAATTATTCCTTGAAACATCAAGCATTAGTTTAATCAGTGTTGACAACTTCCATGATTTTATTGAGTCTAATCAATCTGCGGCAGCCTGTTTTCAGTTGTGAGATGGTGTAATCCGCTATTTCATTTATTTAAAAAAATTAGGTCTGCAAATTATATAGAAAATCCTACAAGTGTAATCTGAACATACGCTAAAGATTAAAAAGCCAGAAGGTGAATAAAGCCACGTGTGCTTTCTAAGCTCATAATTTTAAACTACTTTTATAATTTTAGGAGATCTGACTCATGATTTTTGAACTTCTGGTTTGGCAATACCAAATTACTGTGCCCTATATTCTGTTGTTCTGAATATTTCCATATTACTGATTGTGCATTTGCGTAATTTTCTGAAAACACGTTATGCTGATTTGCAGAACTTTGTTATTAACAAAAACAAAGGAACACTTATTTAAGAAAGACCATGTATTGTGGCTGCCTTTCAGATTAAGTGGAGGTATATAAAAACAAAATAACACCAAAAAAGTTTCATAGTTCCCCCCATATACACTACGATTTTTTAACACAACAGCACCTTATCAGAAGAATCTGTTGGCATTTCATACACCAGCAGTTCTTGTCTGAATTCCAACTACTAGACATATATTCACAAATATAAATGAGATTAAGGATTTCAGTGATGAAAATGTATTATGACAAAGTATTATTTGTTCTTAGAACAGCTGTTGCTTAGATTTTTCTGAACTGATGGCTGTATTATAAAAGAATTCATTCACCCTCACCAATACAATCTGATTTATGCAATTTTCGGGATAGTTTTACTAAGGAAGTGGATACGAGGGACACGGATACTAGAATTTAAGGACTAAGGTCTTCTGATTGTCAAACCTGAACAGACCGTTGCATTTCAACTTTATCATTTTATAATCTACATGGCTGATGTCTGACTGAACTGTAACTTGTGTTCACTCCTATTTTTATACTGCATTGCTTTAAGAAATATGTGGGAAAAAATATTCCTTTTATGGAGATAAAGATAAGGGCTGAGTTCTCAGTTCTGCTCCAGATACAGAGCTCTTGCTTCACTGAAAAAATCTAAATATCATCTTCATTTCTGGCTGGGTGTAGTAATGGAGAATAGCCTACAGCGTATTACATAATGCTGCCAAACCACAGACATGGGTGTATTATCGATCCTAAACACAAATAAACGGATCAGAAAGAGGCCTGCCACTTCCAGAGGCGCTGACTTGCTGTTCTGGAAGTGACTATGAAAATACGGCTTAAAGATCCAGGATGAGGGAATAACAGTGAATGTTTTGTTAAAGAGAAAATCAAACTTGTACTGAAGTCCTCACCGTAAAGCTCACTCTTTAATTCCTGAACCAGTCTGTTTGGCTCACCTATAACATAAGTGCATGTGAAGCAACATAAAAGAAAATCATGTGGTTCTTCCCCTATGAGAGGATGACTGCATAGATGAGTTGGTTCACAAATTGCGCTGCAAGTCTTAGAGAACTGCTGACAAAAAGCAGGCTTCTAATAGCTCTACTGAGAAAAAGAGAATAAGTGTAATGAGGCTTTAGAGGTTGCTCCCTCTAGTTAGACTGGACTGTCTCTAAGGACGCGGGTGAGAGATGAGAGATGATGGCAGGAACATCACGTGAACTTCTGATTGGAATAAAAGCTTAAAAAGCAGCTCAGACCCATACAGAAGAAGAAAACAGCACCTGCGTGCTCAACTGGAAAAGAAACACTTCTGCAGCAGGCTAAATGAAATACTTGGTAGCCTGAGTCTAGAGACCTTTTGATCTTTCCTGAGGATGGCCACAAGTGTCTCATTTACACGATTAGCATTAAAATGGTATGCTCATATTTTCCTCAAAAATCTTTTCCCCAAATTTACTATAGCAAAACAACAATTCAAATGATGAAATAAATAGGACTGAGGGAGTACTATCAGGGTAAGCAGCAATCCAGTCAATGCAAATGTGCCTTTAGCAGGTTATCAGCACATCTGGTTATCAGCACATCTGGGTATCAGCACAACCGTATCAGGGCCATACTAGTTATTGGAGCAAGGAAACCCCAAACGAGTTTTGTCTGGAGCTCTTGTACTTATTTTGTGCCTGGGCTGATAAAACATACCGCTCAAAGCTTTGGGCCAAATTAATGAAATGTCACTTCTAAATCTGATAAAACTGGTTTTATTACAGCTACACTTAAATATCAAATTAATTTTGCTGCAAAGACTGCTTATTGTGCTAATCAACATCGTTGTGTTATTTCTTAGTCCATTTGTTCTCTCCATCTCTTGTTTCTGTACATACGTTTGTGAGGTAGGAATCTTTGCTCTGAAATAACAGGGTCTGACTTTGTACTAACAGGGTTCTCGTGCATTACTAGTGCTCCTAAGGGACAATCCTCACAAGGATACAAATAAATAACATCAACTTTTCAGCTGAAATGGAATTTATCAACCAAGACTCTTTGTATTGCTCCGGCATTTCTCCTTGCTCTATATGGTACAATCAACTGAATGGAGTAGCAGTGAATTATAGGAAGAGATAGTTCAGTGATGAATCAGTCACTGGTCTAACTACAAGAGAAACCGACACCCTTCCCATCAAAGAAATATGCATACGGTAAATACAGAGCAGCTCCTGTTGGAGAGCTGACGGTTTTCATTTTCCATTGACTTTCAGATTTCTCCAAGGTCAGAACCTGTGTGGAAAAAAGACCAGGATCTGTGGAAGAATAATAATTCTTTAAGCATGTACAATATTTACCATCAGAACTTGACACTCCTCCATCTCAAAACTACATACACACCTACTACACAAAAGAGGTGGAATTCTCATGTCTTGTGAAAAGGCTTGAAAAACACCCTCACTGAAACAAGGATGTTTTTGAGCGGGAGTTAGAGTATCTGTAATAACCACATGAACACAAATCATGCTGGGAAAAGCTGTAACATTTTCTATGACGGCTGCTATAGAATAATGCTGAAGGCTGGGGACAAAATTAAGGAAAGATGATTTAAGCATACAGCATGTTTAATCCTTCTCTCATGTAACATGTGAAGTCTATGGGTAGCACTTTTAGCCACTTTTAAAAAAGGACCATGTATAAACTTATATACGTTTGATAAATAGCTCCTGAAAAGGAGCTACTCACTAAGCCTCCAAGGAAAAAAGATGTCAGCATGGTATTTTGCTCTCCTTACTAGAACTGGAATATTTTGAAGTGTTTGTCTCAAAGTAAGGAGGAATAATTTGGAGGAACCGCAGCAGATTTTAATGTTTAATATATTTTCATCAAAGCACTTTCCTAGCTCCGAGTTAATAGCTTCATAGCTTTTGCTAAATGTAGGCGTGACGACATTTTACATTAGCACAACAGACAAAAATTTGGAGGCGTTTCAAGAATGGTCACCACGCAGAAAGGCGCAGCACCAGGGCTCCCCAAACCCCCAACTCCTCCTTCCAGAGGGGGCCGCCAGGTGCCATAACCTGCCTCCTGGTACCGGGGCAGGCTACCCACGCCCTCAGCACCCCCAGCACCCGCGACGGCGGGCTCCTGCGGGCGGGGCCGGCTGTTCGGCGCGGCCGGGCGCGGGGAGGAGCCGCCCTGGCTGCCCCGGAGAGGGCCTGCGCGCAGCCTGCCAAGCTCGGCCAAAATGAGGCTGAAAACCGCCTCAGCCTCTGCTCGCCGCGGGACCTTCCCTCTGCCATAGCGAAGCCACCCGCCCTGCGAGGAATTTTCCTCAGGAAACTTCCCCGCTCCAGGGGTCGCCGCGGCGAGAGGAGGCGGCTCGGCGGCCGTTCCGCCCTGACAGGACGGGGGGAGGCGGGAAAGAGGGAGTGGTGTGTAGGGGTGTGCGTGTGTGTGCGTGAGACATGAATTTCTGCCGCTTTGCGACCAAATAAGGGTAAATTCCGCACCAGCTGGCGGCTGGCTGGGAGCTGACACGCCGCACTGCGCTGATCTTTCAGGAATTACAAACACCGGGAGGCGAGCCGCGGCCGCAGCCCCACTCCCCCCGCACCCCCCCTCACTGCCGCCGTTCGCGGGCTACGTGCGGCCACGGCAGGGTGCGGGAGAGGCGCCAGGCGAGTCGCCTGGCGACCACCCAGCCCGCCCCTCCCCCGGCTGCCCAATCTCCATTGGATAACGCTAATGTCAATCCCCGACCTCACGTCTAACGTCCACTGGAACTTTCTAGTAGAGTTTCAGGGCGGGGGCGGGGCGAATGTGAAGCGCGAGTGGTGATTGGCCGAGAGCCGTGGCGCACTCCGCAAGCCGAGACGGATCGAGAAAAAACAGGAAGAAGTTGGGTCTTGGCCACCGTACAGCGGGGAGGGTTGGGCTGAGGGGTGGGCACCGCGGTTCTGATTGGCCAGGAATTAGAGGGCGGGCGCTCTTCGGCGACTCAGGGAGGCGATTGGTCAGTGGTGGGGGGCGGGCGTCTAGATTGGCCAGCAGGGTTCTGGCAGGTTCCAGAAGGCGGCGACGCCGGCTATAAAGCAGGCGGCGAGGGCGCCCCGACGGCACATCGCGCCGCGGAGGGCAGCGGGAGCGGGCGGCGGGACAGGCGAGTGCTAACGAGAGCGAGGAGCCCACCAGAGAAACCTGAAACCATGTCTGGCAAAGGGCCGGCAATCGGCATCGACTTGGGCACCACGTACTCCTGCGTGGGTGTCTTTCAGCATGGCAAAGTGGAGATCATTGCCAATGACCAGGGCAACCGCACCACGCCCAGCTACGTGGCCTTCACTGATACAGAGCGCCTCATCGGCGATGCTGCCAAGAACCAGGTGGCTATGAATCCTACCAACACCATCTTTGATGCCAAGCGTCTCATTGGCCGCAAGTATGATGACCCCACGGTGCAGGCTGACATGAAGCACTGGCCGTTCCGTGTGGTGAATGAGGGTGGCAAGCCTAAGGTGCAAGTGGAGTACAAGGGTGAGATGAAGACCTTCTTCCCAGAGGAGATCAGCTCCATGGTCCTCACCAAGATGAAGGAGATTGCTGAGGCGTATCTGGGGCGCAAGGTACAGAATGCTGTCATCACAGTGCCTGCTTACTTCAATGACTCCCAGCGCCAGGCCACCAAAGATGCTGGCACCATCACTGGCCTTAATGTGATGCGTATTATCAATGAGCCCACAGCAGCCGCGATAGCCTATGGCCTGGACAAGAAAGGTACTCGGGCCGGAGAGAAGAACGTGCTCATCTTTGACTTAGGAGGGGGCACTTTTGATGTGTCCATCCTTACCATTGAGGATGGCATCTTTGAGGTGAAGTCCACAGCTGGTGACACCCATCTGGGTGGGGAGGACTTTGACAACCGCATGGTGAACCATTTTGTGGAAGAATTCAAGCGTAAGCACAAGCGTGACATTGCTGGCAACAAGCGAGCAGTGAGGCGACTCCGTACAGCTTGCGAGAGGGCGAAGCGCACCCTGAGCTCCTCCACGCAGGCTAGCATTGAGATTGACTCCCTGTACGAGGGCATTGACTTCTACACCTCCATTACTCGTGCCCGCTTTGAGGAGCTCAATGCTGATCTCTTCCGTGGCACCCTGGAGCCAGTGGAGAAGGCTCTGCGTGATGCCAAGCTAGACAAGGGCCAGATCCAGGAGATCGTGCTGGTAGGTGGCTCTACCCGTATCCCCAAGATCCAAAAGCTGCTACAGGACTTCTTCAATGGCAAAGAGCTCAACAAGAGCATCAATCCTGATGAGGCTGTTGCTTACGGCGCTGCTGTGCAAGCAGCTATCCTCATGGGAGACAAGTCTGAGAACGTGCAGGATCTGCTGCTGTTGGATGTCACCCCTCTGTCCCTGGGCATCGAGACAGCCGGTGGAGTGATGACTGCTCTCATCAAGCGCAACACCACCATTCCTACCAAACAAACTCAGACCTTCACCACCTACTCAGACAACCAGAGCAGTGTCCTGGTCCAGGTGTACGAGGGTGAGAGGGCTATGACGAAGGACAACAACTTGCTGGGCAAATTTGACCTAACAGGCATCCCCCCGGCACCCCGTGGAGTCCCCCAGATCGAGGTCACTTTTGACATCGATGCCAATGGTATCCTGAACGTCAGTGCTGTGGACAAGAGCACGGGTAAGGAGAACAAGATCACCATCACCAATGACAAAGGTCGCCTTAGCAAGGACGACATTGACCGTATGGTGCAAGAAGCGGAGAAATACAAAGCGGAGGATGAAGCTAACAGAGATCGGGTGGCAGCTAAGAACTCCCTCGAGTCCTACACTTACAACATGAAGCAGACAGTGGAGGACGATAAATTGAAGGGAAAGATCAGTGACCAGGACAAGCAGAGAGTGCTCGACAAGTGCAGGGAGGTGGTCTCTTGGCTCGATCGCAACCAGATGGCCGAGAAGGAAGAGTACGAGCACAAGCAGAAAGAGCTGGAGAAACTCTGCAACCCGATCGTCACAAAATTGTACCAGGGAGCTGGAGGGGCTGGGGCGGGAGGCTCCGGTGGCCCGACCATCGAAGAAGTAGATTAAAGAGGACTGCAGCATAGACTGGTTTATGGACAGTCACGCCGTTCTTTTGCTTTGTATTTTTTTTTCTAACGTTTAAGGAAAACGTCCTTGCCGATAACAGAGTTTATTCTGTTGGGTGTGTATAAAGGCAGATCTGTCAGCTTGGTTTTGATAAAAGGGAAGGCACGTCCTGCTTTATAAGGTTAGTAATAGACAAGTTTTGTTAATTCAGATACAGCTGTTTGTACTCTGGATGTTTGTCTCTTTAAGTGTCTCTTCTAAAGTAACCACTCGACTGTTGCAGTTGACAAGTTCCAAGTTATGCATGAAAATCTTGATGGAAGATTAAAAAAAAAAAAAGCCGGATTTGGCTTCTGGAAATTTTGGTAATAAATAAAATTTATTTAAAGCATAAATCTATCCTCCTTCTCTCTGTGAAGGGGCAGTAGTGGGGTTGGGGGTGGGGGGGGGGGCGAGGAAGACCTTGCTGGCAGTCTCTGTGCCCCACCGTGGGGTGGGTGCCTGCAGCCCACTGAGCTGGGGCAGCAGCTAGCGCCCTGAAAAGGTGGTTTGAGCAGGAAAACGGGTAAGGTGGCTGCTGCGGGCTCGACACTACTGGGGTGGTGGGGATTGGGGCGGTGGCCGGCCCTGATGGAGCCCAGCCTGGGGAGCGAGCTGGCCTCCCTCGCAGGGCGCCGGGGGGGGCCGTGTGCCGGTGCAACAGACCCCAGACACCGGGGCGGGTGTGAGCGTGACCCCGGCACCACCACGGTGGGGGGGAAAGTGTCTCTGAGTTGGGGTGGTTGTTTCTGTGCAGGACCTGCTTGTCATCTGTAACCTGCGGCTTGGGCTGCGGTGCCCAGCCGCTCCGGAGCAGCTTGTTGTGTTCATGTTGCTGACATAAAACAGTGTG
Source organism: Phalacrocorax aristotelis (assembly GCF_949628215.1). Classification (NCBI taxonomy): domain Eukaryota; kingdom Metazoa; phylum Chordata; class Aves; order Suliformes; family Phalacrocoracidae; genus Phalacrocorax; species Phalacrocorax aristotelis. Next base: position 29,975,715 of record NC_134284.1, on the reverse strand, counting down.
GAAATAAGTGCAACAAAAATAGTCCTGCTTGGCAGGCGGCTGGGCTCTATAAAATAGAGCCCAGTTTGGGGCCAGCTATAGAAATTGCTGAGTTATTCTTGGGTTGCTTGTGTGCAAGCTGAGCTTTCAGGCTTTTTTACTGGATGTTTGCCGCCCCCCCCAAGATAATCAAAAGTACAGCTGCTAAGGGGACCCTGAGAGCTGGGAGTGCTGAGAAGGGAGCCAGGACACTGACCTTGATAGAACAGGCAAAATTGTAGTAGTTAAACTTGTCTGGCTTTACTAAGAACCCTCTCCAGAGCCCTTAATTTGTCTCAGAAAGCAAGAAGCACAGTGCTCGGAGTCCGAGGAGCTGTGAATTAATTAGCTGTAATGGCCGAGCCTGACGACATGCACATTTTAGACTGGCTTGTCCTTTAAGGGAAAAAACCGCAGAGCAGTGTGCAGCTGAAGGGAATCATCTGCAGTGTGTTTGTTTGGTTACTCGTTTAGTAAGTGGGAGTGTTGGTGTGCTGGGAAAGAAAGCAGGCGCTGCCCTGCTGGCTCTCTCTGCTGCAGGGAACTTGTAGGAGCCTGATTCCTTAAGCTTGCAGGTGATATATATATATATTTTAAAAATGTATAAAGATTTTGTGATAAGAGGGTAGACAAAAATAAAGTTGTTTAGTATTTAATAATCATCAGAGATACGAAACTCCGGTTTTACTACATTATTCTTCTCGGCTGGTTTGCCAGGGCACTGACTGCGGGTTTCTCTCTGCTGGTTACAGTTGCTACTGGGGAACACGAGGCTTGTAAAACGCTTGTTTGATCAAATGATTCAAAACCACTTCAAATTTATTGAATAGTTCATGGGTAAATGGCAGTGCTGTCACGGTGAGACCTGAGAAGTCAATTGCTGCAACTTCAGCACCTGCTGAGTGCTTCAGTGAAATCTCGAAAGGCTCTAATCAGGCTGGGTGCTTTCGGTGTTTACGTACACAGTATTTTCCTGGCAATTGGCCAACACTTGATCTCCAGGCTGTAACATATATAGGACCACTGAGAATGAGAAGATACTATGACTTCGCCCCCCCCCCCCACCCCCCCCCGAACTAATAAGTAAATATCTAGATTTCTGAAGTGAAATGTTGTTGCTGCAAACCATAATACTTTGTCAGATGCACTCTTCCTAACTGAAATCCCACTACTATGGGACGGCAGTAAGGATTAGGTAGTGTCCATGTTCATTGTAAATGCAGGTTAACTATTTTTTCTATTAACTGACTGGTAATTGCCCTTGCCACATAGTTTCCTTTACTTTCCAGCCCTTGGTGTGCATTCCTCAGCATTGCTTCCCAGTTATTAAACACAATTTTTTTGTTGTTTTCCCCAAACATCTGTTTAAGTGTATTGCAGAGCTAAAGTAGCCAAACGCACACAGCAGGTAGTTTGTCGCACGCCTGCGCTGTCTTCTGCCCCTTCCCTCACCTCGGCCACTGCTGCTCTCTGCCCATTTCAGCAGCAGGGCAGGCAGGGAGTAACAGCGAACCACAGACATGAAGTACCCACCCAGATGGTTAAAATACCCAGGGGCTGAGGACATGATCAGCTTAACACTGGAGCTGTTGTATTTTTTTTCTTCTGAGGAAAGGGATATTTTTTAGTATGGACACACCAAGACAGTGTGGGACATGTAAAGGACAAGAAAATTCTGCTGATTTACATGATTGGAAAAAGGTTTGAAGTCTCGAGGCACGAAGTAGCCTTTCAAATATGTGAACACCCTCCCAAAATGCAAGAGGTGTAAAACTTGAACGGCTCAGAGCTAGATTCCTTGCATTCATTCACTGGGTTTATAAAAGAATAACTTCGGGTTTGTTTTCAGTATATTATACTTACTGTAAAGCGAAACTCTGATCCTGTTTAAGTTAGTGGAAACTTGCCACTGACTCCAGTGGGTCTACATATTTTTCCTCCGGTTTCTTCAAGTTATTAAATGTCAGAGGGGAAAATGCCATTCCTGATTTGCAGATAGATGTGTTTGGTGTGTACATGTAGTTCTGGGAGTTGTTGCATGTTTCAAAAGAATTTGGCAAAGCTAGGAAAATAATCTTGTCCAAAATCTGCAGTTTCATTGCTTCCACGCTCAGCGTCTCTCCTCCTTTGTGCTGCCCTGACTCACAGGGAAAGCCACCTCCTGTCAAAATGCCTGCGTTTCTGAACTTTGCTTATTCTCACGCAGGGCTCTGCAAAAGACCAAGCCCATAGGAAGGATATAAAGTGGTTATAACTTCATAGCACTTGTGTAACTACAGTTTTAACTTTTGATGGCTCCTTATATTTGCTGATTGAGTTTATATGGATGGTATTATTTTATATAAAGGAACACCCATAGCATTAATACTGGAGAATTTAATCACTCAAGTGAAAACCCTTAAGCGCCTTAGCACCTCACTCACGGTACAGCCAGGTGTGTAGCAATGCAAAGTAATTACCTCTGTGTGCAATGCAGGTCGCCCTGCAATTCCCCACCATCGCTTTGCAGGGGAGAGCCTGAAAAAGACAAAGCCGAAAGCATTACTAAAATAATGTGCCATGTGAGAGCCCTCGGAGGGAGCTGAGGACAAGAGAGCTGTCTGAGGGCAACCCACTCAGGAGCTGGAAAGTTGAGACGTGCTTGGACAGGCTGCGTCCACCCAGCCGGCCGGGTGAGTCAGCCCCGTGCCCCGCCGCCTCCGGAGTGTCTGAAGTTCTGCACAGAGGCCTTAGCAGGTAGGCTGCAGCCCTGCTCGTCCCCTTGTGATACCATCTTAAAGACAGGAGTGAATATATCCCGGCAGCCTTCCTTTTATCTCTGGGGAGACACTGCCTAGAGCCCTGCAGGCTGGGCAGCCTCTCGCCTGGGAGCTGCCTGTCGTTCATTTGAAAGGTTCTCCTTGAAGGTTTGGGGTGCGGTGGGGCGCAGGCAAGGGGAGGCAACTCTGAAGGAGATGTGGCATCTCAGGACTGCACCACAAATTTTGTCTTCCGCATTGCGAGGCACTCCCACAGATACATACAAGGAACAGGAAGAAAAGGGAAAAACGTTCAGGGAATTCACATTTCCAGTCTTGGCACTTACACTACATTGTGGCACTTACACTAAATGCAATCACGTTAAAAAGCATGCACTGACACCCAGCGTGCATACTTAATAAGTTCCTTTTTTCAGTCTTGTCAGTGTATTGCAATGTAATAGCATTTCGAGCTCTACTTATTTAAAAGGTGTTCCACGTCTCTCCTCCTTTGCCCTGTGCCTGGCACAAGTTTCCCTTACTGTGTCCCTTTAGAAAGCACATGCCGGTCTAATCTCTGCCTGCGTTAGGGACACTGTACCTTGGCCCATGGGAATCCTGTGATATTAAACCAGCGAAGCATGTGGATGCTCTTACAGCAGCAAAATTAGTCTGTAGTTGTTCATCACAGGAAAGTTATCACCCCTCCCTACCCCACAGCGAAACAAGTTATGCTAGTAAAGCTTCTTTAGCACACCTATGTGGGTCAGGTATCACATCTCTCCGCCACTCTCATCCTCATATTTATGCAGGCAGAAGCCTATAGCATAGACCTGCCTTTAGAGTAGAATTTGCTTGCAGCAGCGTGGTGATTATATAGTTGGGCAGGCCAGCATTTCCAGATGCAACAACATATTTCACTTCCACATATGAAACAGCAGTATTAAAAACCCCTGATCCACCCTTGCATGACCCATTTTCCTTTACTCTCTCCTGCATCAGTAGGGTGGAGACATAAGAAAAGCTGGTTCCTCTTGCCATCCCAATAACAGCACCAGGCAGGAATTTTAGGGACAGGATAAATTTTCCTCTAAGAGGCAACACATTTTTGGTAGTCTTTCTTTTAAGGAAAATCAAGAACAATATAGGAAATTTTTGCTCCTTTCTGTTGCCGAAGATACTTTCTCCCACCATTCAGGAACTGGTATTTGTGTGTCGGCCTGTGCACACATTGACAGATCCCTGTTGCATCCTGGACCAAGAAGCGTGAGGTCATTCTTGCTTGTGCTTAGGTAGCAGTTAGGAGCACCTGTACCCTATATGTTGGAGCAGTTCAAAATGTCACTGCTCCAAATGATTGCAGTCAAAAATCTATTCTGGATAGAATTAAGGAGACAAAAACACTTCCAGAAGTGCTAATGCTATGCATTTCAGCAAGTCTTGATAGAAAACCCCATGGGTTTAGGGGTCTTGGTTGCCTTGCTATTCACTGGCAAGCATCATGAAATATTTTTGAACTATCAGTCCCTCTAAGAGCTGTTGCACAGTTGAACTGACAGTCTAGAGATCACATGTCATCGCTGAAAGTAGCATTCCTTTTTTGCCAGGCTGTGTCTAAAAACGTAAACATATTTCTTGCAGAATCACATTTATTTCTCATTTGGCAGACGACTCATTTTCCCACCACAGACCTCATTCACAAGATGTTTGCAAATGTACTAACACAGCCTGGTTAAAGACAACTGGCGCTAGCAAGTCCATAGTCCTATCCCCAGCACTACAGGTAGAAGATGACTAAACTAACAATTCTAAGCTAAAAAGTCTCAGTAATAAACTAAAACCTAAAAGTAAAGTTCTCTGCAATAACTGCCTTCAAAGCTCATAGAGTTGAACAGAGAAGACCTTGTTTATAGTACATCTATATTAAATTTTTACCTTTTTTTTCCCTAATTCTATAGCAGGGAGATGGTTATTATATCCTACAGAAGAACTAGAAACTAGGCTATGACATTTTTATTAAGCTCCATGGATATCTCAGCATCTCACATACAGAATCAAAATCATATTTTTGAAAATACCTATTATGAGGTACATTTAAATACTTCTTCCTTTCTGTTAGAGGCATGTTAATAACAAAAGGTTGATTGTTAGGAGCACAAGGCAAATGCCTAGCTGCATGAAAATAGCTGACAACTGCTAATGTTCAATAATCTCATCTGATAAAACCACGCAGAGGGAGTAATTGCACGAGGATTTCAGTAAAAGAATGTGCAGCTGGTTTTTCTGGCTTTCCAAAAGCAGCCTGCGTTCCCGTACGCAGTGCTGGGCAATCATTGCCTCCTGATTTTCCTTAGACCTTCGGTCTGGACTCACTAGCTAATTCTGCCTTTGCCTATCAAACACCCTTAGCCAGTTTGCCTCCGTGGATGTAGTTGCCACAGAACGCGGCAGGTAGCCAGGCCCCAGGGCTCTGAATCCGGGGCAAGGCTGGTATCCCAGGAAGATGAGGTCATGAGGTGGACATGTTTTCCCCCCAGAAGTTACAGTGCAGCCATGTAACCACCCTTTTGGATGATCCAAGGAACGGGACTGAAATGCAGCAGTGTTGATGTGTGCAAATTGCTGAAGCCAAGGAATTGCGAGCTTCAATTTTTAGCACAAATCTGAAGGGAAAAACCACACCAGTGCTCATAGTATTATCCCTAAGGACATTATTTATTCCATTCATACGGCGTGATCCTGTTTTTAATGAGCAGGCAGAAGTACTTGGCAGGTAAATGGCGTAGTCATGGACTAAACATTAGCTACTATGAAATTGAATTCTGTACTTGTCTGTCTAATACAAACAGTAGTGCGCACACACAGAGTCTAATATTCCCTGAGAAACCAGGGCTAACATTTAACTGCCCCTGGGAAAAGAGGAGGAAATTAATATGGTGGGTATGGAAGACAGAGACTTGACGCAGCAAGAAGAAACAAGAGGCAGAAAAGAGGTGAATGACTGGATGGTGAGTCAGTGATATTATTGTTGAGTTTATGCATGTGTTTATTTTCTGGGTGTGATACCCGAATTAAACATTAGATATACCTAAAGAATGGATACATATGCTTACTGCTGAGTGTTCTTAGCTGCTGGGATGCACATGGACACACAAACACCACAAGAAACAACATTAAAAGAAGCCTATTAAGGCTGCAAGGTCACTTGTTCAGAATTATGACCATCAGAGCAAGCCTATTTCTTCTTTCTTTGTGCTTATGCATCATAACCCAGTTTTCGATTACACAGTAACAGGTTTTTTTTAGTTTTTTTTTCTTCTGTAGCGCACCTCCCTCAGTCAGTGCACACAATGGGCAGCACATACTCCAAGAAAGTAATATTTCCCAGTTCAATGTACACCTGATTTGCTGTGTGCTGTCCAGCCCCGGCTCTGGAGAAGAATTATCCCTTAGGATGTTGCCTGGGTATCTCATTGCCATCGCCTCTTGAGTGCTTCACAACATTAAACGTTTAGTTTTCACCCCTGATGTGTAGAACTCCCACAGAAAGAAGGTGGTAAAACACCAAAAGCCAAATACCATGTGTCTATTATGGGGTCTTCTACTAGAAATGCCAAGGAACTGTTTTTTCAGACAGATTAATATTATGCACTTCTTGAATTGTTCAAAGTAGAGTTCCTGTCGGCGTCGGTCACAGCTGTGGGTACCTAGTCCTGCATTTCAGACTTCCATGAAGAGAGGCCATTTGCTCAGAGAGAAAAGAACATGCAAATAATGGTCATTAGGGTTAAATGCGGGTTGCAGTGGTTTGCCTGGCATTCTGTGACCGAAGCCCATATGGAAATCAGTTTCCCACACAGCCTTCAACAGCTTCAACCATTACACCTTAGTTTCACTTCTTGTAATCTTCTGGCTTCCAACTCTTCATTTTATAGCTTCCAACTCTCGCAACAGCTTGAAGCAGGGATCCGACAGACACTAACCTCCTTTGCTACACAATGCCAGGCTTTTAATGTTTGTTTTTTTTTCCAGACTGATACCCATTTGGGCCATCAGCACGGGTGGGATGTTTGGTGCTCACTTCTGCACCCTTAGTTCATGAAGTACCCGGGCTGAACTGATCTCCTCCAGCAAGGACTTGGTTAAGGGTAGTACAGTGCTGCATCTGAGCATCCCAAGTCTCCTGCTCTGGTAACTCAGTCTCGGGGTTCCCCCTAACACTGTTGTCCATCCTGGCGCCTGTGCTTGGCCAGAGTCAATTCTTTCCCACTCTCCATAAATCCCTTCCAGATTTTATTCATTTTCCCCTATTTACTTGCCTGCTGCACTGATTCCCAAGCCTCCTCTGCCTGCCCAGCCAGCTCTGTCTTTAGCTTTCAGTCCCAGTCTTTACATTCACAGTTGTTCTCCCTATAGGTAGTTCTCACTCTTAGTTTTTCCCCATCTTTCATCTGCGGTTTTTGTGCCAATTTGCTCCCAGCTCTAGTAGAGCCAAAGGTTTGTCTCTCCTGCCTCCTGCACCGTGAATGCTAACACAGGCGGCCCTATCTGCAACAGCTCCTTTACTTGCCTCAGTTCTCTTGGCACGACTTGTACTGGAGCCAAGATGGGCCGATGGTCTCCCGAGGCTGATGACAGCCCCACTCTATAAAAGTGAGCTGATGAGCCATCAGTTCCATACTTCCCACTTTTCCCTGATGGGGAGCCTATTTCTATAGTGCTGCCTGGCTGCTATGGGTGAGATTTGGGGTTGTTCCCAAACCTGCTTCTCTCATCCTCTTAAATATGTAACTTGGCTGCCAAGTCATGGATATGTACTTGGCAGCCTGCAATAGCAACTCAAACACAACGTACACAATATGATTGTCAAAAAAAGAGATGGCTGTAGAGAATAGAGCCAGAGCTGAATTTTCAGGCTAATTTGAGATTCTTACTTAGCTATCCATGGACTGATTGTGTTTGCATAGATAAACCTTTACAGAGTACCTACAGGACAAAAGATGCAGTGCTTGGAAGGCTATGGAAATGGGGGAAGTAAGGGACAGGATTTGTAATGGAATTTTCATTCCCTACACTGTATCATCTGTGTGTTCTTCCATGTGGTCATGAACATCTCAGTGCTGCTTTCAGGAGTATTTTCCCTGGTTAGAAACTGTCACAAAAATGAATGATGTCATCTTTTTCATGCTGAAAGCATAGGAAATATTCCTTCTGTCTTACTGAATGACCTGTCTAAAAGTCTTAGGTCAGGTATTTTCATCTTTTTAAAGTACGTACTGGCCTAGTGCAGCTGTAGTAGCAAAATTTTCTGGATTATGGCTGGTTTTCACCTTATAGATGACCTGATCTGATGAGAGGTCTGGGCCTTCCTGTCCCCTTATCTTTATCTGCATCTCTGCTGGCCCTTGTCTGACTCCACCATGAACTGATGTAAAATGCAAACTCAACAGAAAGCTTCTAATTTATTTTTGCAGGATTACTATTTTTGACAGTTTAGGGAGCTGCCTTGCTGTGGGGACAGAGAAGATAAAGAATCAACACAAAGAAAAATGATAGGAAGACTTTTATGGGAGCAAGAATGTCTCTTCCATCAACAACTACCTATTAGGCTGGCTTAGCTGTAACGCAAAACCTCACCCTTAATGGGGACTTGACTTCTATTGGCAAAAAGTGCTATTATCAGTATAATTGTACCAATTTTGGGTGCAATCTAAGTAGTACCAGTTATACACTACACTGTTCCACTGTGAATGACTAGTCTGAGAGATTTTCTGCTTGCAAAAACAATGTTTCACAATATCCCAAAGATCAAAACCCCTCCCTCAAAATCATGCCGTTAAGCGACCCGCCTTAATGTATGGGATTTATTTCCAGAGGCAACTTGCAAATCTTGAACTGATTGTTTGCATAGGTAACTAAGTCATGTCACAGGAGGCTTGTGACCTGATAGATATACTTTTAAATCTTGTAAAGTCCCAAGCTAAAGTATATTTAACATTCAGAGTGCTGTACAGACATCAGTGCCTGTAACAGAGGGAATGGGTGCAGCTGCCTTCACTGCTGCCAGTCCTGGGCCAGTAACCAAGAAAACCTCTGCAGCTCCCGACTGCCTGAGAACACAGTAAGACCAAATGAGTAGCTGTGGAGATGATGTTGCATGGAAAACACTTAATTTCCCTGTTTGGACTAAAATGTTACCCAGGGAAGCTGTTTAGCAGAGGTGGGAAGGAGTAGAGCATGCAGACCATGACTCCCAGTCCACAGCGCAGGCTGGAGGGGGATTTGCGTGCTGGGATCTGCGGTTCCTAGGGGACAGCAGGCTGTCGCCAGGATACTGCCACAGACAGTGCCCGCCTTATCCCCTGCGCTCCTGGCGGTGTCCTTGGCAAGCATCATGCTACCTGTGAGTCTCCTCGCCTTTCCCACCTCCATCTTGCCGCTGTTCATGTTTGCCCCTGCAGCAGGTCCTGGGGGCCACGGGAGGCCCCATGGGTGGGCAGGGCAGCCCAGGGCAAGGACCTGTCCCACTGCCCCAGCCAGGGAGCAGGGTGGCTGGGGATGGTCATTTAGCCATTCCTATTAGTGAGAAGCAGCTGAGATGTACTTTGAAGACACAGGATTGGTATTTTCTCCTTCCTGTGATGCATTGGTAGGCCTTGCTCTGCCATACTGCCACCTCTTCTATGTTTTTATTTTTCTTTCATGGTTCATAATCCCTTGTGTGTAACATAAAGGTGTAGCATTTGCATGTCCTTTTTCTTCTGAGAGTTGTAAACCAGTATTAGGAAGCTGGAACTAAAGACTAGAACATACAAGTTGAAATAACCACTTTTTGTCAAAGGATTAGAGCCATGGTCTCCTAATATTAATCTCTGTGGTCTAACCATCGCATGAGCTGCTGGCTGCTGACATGAAATTATTCTGGTGTCCCGTATCCCGGGCTCTACTACCAAATTAGATTGAGCAAGAATTTGTGAGACCTGTGTGGATGGATGGCTGAATGGTACCTGGCAAAAAGTCACAGAAAGACTTAAAGTTTCACTGGGTTTAAATTTGTAGGCAGAAGGATTTCAGCAATAAGAGTAATTTTGCTTTAAAGGTGACCTGCAAATAATAGTTAAGGGTTTGCATGTCTTTCTTGTTAGTTAAGAAAGGATTAATAGATTTTATTCACTTCCAGGGTTTTTTTTTTTATGGCTTTTGAAAAATATATAGGTACTGTAAAATGCTGTTACTAGTAGTTTTGTCCAGTGTCCCCTGAAGGGTCTATCTGGTGTTTATTTAAAGTTCTCAGAATATCAGGAAAGTGCAGAACATATTCCTTTTTTAAACAAAGGTTTTCTTTCTTCTGATACTTAGTCTCTACAATTACATAAATATTACATTTAAAAAAACAAACAAACAAATAAAAGCCATGTGCTGTTTAATGCATGGCTCCATTTGATTTCTCAGTCTTTATTGATTCACAGTCAACCAAAGAACTGATGTTCCTCAGCAAACTTTCAATTATTTATTCATAATGTGAAAGACATAAAAAAAGACAGATACACATTTTTCTTTCTTATGCTGGCAACCTTTAATCTCAGAGAACTTCTGTTCAAATAACTCACACACAACATCTGGGTGAAAAGCAGACTGAAGAAAGATAGAAGGTGGCCCATATGCACAGTCCTTGCATTATAAATACTTTGTTGGGCTGAGAACTTGAGCAGAGATTTATGACACATACTCTATATGCTGTTTTCTTGCAGATGATAAAACTAACTCCAGGAGTGTGGTACTGGAAAGATGATACTAACACACTTGAATTTGCAAGGTAAAAGAATGATGTTTAGTTTCAAATTATGCAGGTTTAGGCCTTGATACAGGAGTTCCAAGTGAGGTAAAGACAGAGTCTAATATTGTTTTGCCTGAACATCAACTGCAGGACAATTTTTTTTTTAACCTTTTAGTTTTGATTGAGACTGGAGCTCCTTAACTCTTGCTCTTGTCTTAAATAATGTCTTAAATAAAGGTATAAATGCCTTGTGGCATTTATCCCATCATGTTAATGGAGAAAATCAGAAATATGCATGTACTCCACACTGCTCTCAAGTTGAACCCTCTACAGAGGGACAGCTAAAAGTGTGTGGCAAGTTCTGCCACGTGTCAGAAAGGTGCAACCATGCGCTAGAACAGCAGTGCTGGATGTGAGGGCCAAATCCCAGCCCAGGTGTCTGCAGGTGGAGGAGGTCCATGGACTGATGTTCCCTGTTGCCAGTGTTAGCTATGCCCCTGTGCAATTGTGAGCACTGGAGGACGGCAAACCTTTAGGGAAACCACAGCTCTGCAGGGGACAAAAAGCACATAACTGTGCTTTGAATTTCTGTGGCAGTTGTGGATTAAGACTTTATTATTAAAACTATTGGGACAAAAAACCCCAACACCCAAACTATATCTCCCCTGCTCTCTTCTCAAGTGCAGGGCAGGGAGCACGGTGGAGCGTGGCAGTGGTGGGTCAGTCACACGCTCTCTGCTGCTGCCTCCCTGCCTTGCTGGGCATTTTCCAAACCTTTGTCATGGTGGAGCCAGGTTGTTCACCTCTCCCCTGGTCACAGGGCTACTGCAGGCACCTTTCATGGTCTGTGTCTCAGCAGCTCTGGCCAACTTCTCTTCTGGGTTTGGGAATGCTGCTGACTCTGCCTGGTAGCTCTCCAGGGAGAGCAGTGAGCTCCCCAGGACCTCTGCCTGTCTCTCCCCCCAGTGATCCCAAAGAAAAGCTCTGGAACAGAGCACTTTACATTTAAAATCTTCCTAAAGCCATTTGAGACACTGATGTTTTGAAGGGTGCAGTGCGTATGGTGGCAGGAGACAGAGCAGGAACACTTGAGGAAACCCCTTTACTCTTTGCTTCTGTGCTCTTGAAAGCAAGGTCTCATGTGGACCCCGCCACAACCCAGATGTTTCTTAGTGTCAGAGGCGAAAATAGATATGCCTTTGTATCATGGGATGTTGACCTTTTTGCACTGCTGCTAATATAGATTAATACTACCACATGCTCATACTCTGTGTTTCAGCTCCAATCCAGCAGCTGAGGAAAACCTTAAGGAAGGAAAAAATATTCACTTTCAGGAAATGCGTGTCAAGGCATTAAAGAGGTATTTCAATTCAACTAGGCTAGCTCAAAAAGAAACAAGATCATTTGGGTGGGAAAATTTTCATCCGTTGTCTGAGGATCATGTCTGAACAAAACACGTGAAACAGGAAGCCAGCTGTCATTTCAACAGGGTGGATGAGTGGCCTGAACACACAAACACAGCCAGACATGCCCAGTGCTGAATGCTAACTCAGGCACTAGCCTGGTATGACTTTGGCAAAGTCATTCAGCATCTTTGTTGCTGTTTCCAGATCGCTCAGAATGAGGTAATAATTCTCATCTACCCTAAAGAGTATTGCGAGGTAATTAATTCATCTGTGTAAGGCACTTCAAAGATTAAGGTATTACTATTATTATTATTATTAATTTTATAAATTCACAACATGGTATAGCTGACTTTCATCCATTATTTAGAACCTCTTTGATCTAAATAATAGAGTCACAATTTATTATATTAGCAACTAAAAGAGCAACTTCAGACACATCCTTAGAGGTGAAATGTCCTATTTCTCTCAACATCCCCAGCCTGTTTGGTGGTTATAAGAGTTGAAAGTTAGTTCAGGATACCTGCCAAACACATTTCACTGCCTGTCCCTTTGAAACTGAGTGCAATGAAGAGAGTACATACCAGGTAGATAACCTTAATAGTCTCAGGCTGGAATTAACACTGTGTACTTAAATGTTATGTATTGGTCAACCACTAGCATCTTCCAGGATGATTGCAGCGCAACACTCCCTGAAAGAAGGCTCGCTGACAGAGAAGGAAAACTGAATAGGCTGTCAAAGTGGGTACAACATGAATATGTGGCATTGGATGATGTCAAATGTGAGTAATTGCTGGTATTTCATATCAGCAAGGCATTTCCCATACAAGTTAGAAAGCTATTTCTACTAACGCTAGCAATTTTTTGGAGGAAATATTGGTTTTTTCTCCATATGTTTTCAGATGCTGCATTGCTTTTGAAAGAAGCAAATGAATCACATCACATGCTATCATTTGCAGCAGTTATGAGGTATGTTGTCATTTAGAGTTTGTTTCAAGAATTATGTGTGTGTAGCTGGTAGTAGAGGGACCAGGGTATGCCTGAAGTAGAATGTGAAATATCAGAGGTTTAAAATCTCTTATCTATGAGGCTCAGTGGGAAACAATACCAAAGCCATGTTGTCCTCAACACGTGCAGAGAAATAATCCTACCACCTCTTTGAAAGCCTTCCACTCGGTTACCTAAAGGAGGCCGAGAACCTGGGCCTAAATATCCGAAGGTTGTTATCTGTTTTACTCTAAGTTAAATTCCGTGTTAGCCAGCACATCTGCAACACTGTGAGCACCAGGATTGTTAACACAACTGGGAATCTGGGCTGCCTTCCTGTGCTGCTGCTGTTGCCGGCAGAGCTACAGGGCTCATTATTTGCGGCTGTCACTTATCAGCATTACTTCTCTATAGGCTAAAAGCAAGGAGGCAGCGGGCAGAGCATTATATCTCAGAGGCATATCCCTGACATCACCAGAGCCATACAGTGGCTGCATTGTCTTTGACTTAGGAACGTATCTGTAGACCTTGTTGAGCCTTAGCCACACTGTCCTTTCAGAAGGGGACAGGTGTCCTAGTTGTCCCGCTTTTCCTTTGAATATGAATGCTGCTCTTCCAGCATGTTCAGTGCAGAAAGCATTCTTCTTGGAATTATGTCTGGTAATATCCAATTCAATCCACTCTTCAGAGTGTTTATTGGACTCTGTTAGCAATTCTCTAAAAGCCTTCAAAGTCTTAGTGTGGGGTGGAGCACTTGCTACGAATAGCTCTCAACCATATAGCTAATACGTGGTATAATGCAGGCCCCTGAGCAGAGACTTTGTTCTTTTTCATAATGGTGTGGTGGTGTCTATATCTGCAAATCTGCAGGCTTCACAGTGACCTTTCTACCTTCTATTTAGGAATGAGAAACTAGATGAGTTCCTCATGGCTCTGCTCTTCTACCTATCTTTTTACCTGGAAAAAATTGCCCTGGAAAAGAAATGCAGATCCTTGATTTCGTGAGTACAAGACTTTAGGGGTCTAAGTACACAGAGGTTGCCCCAGCAAATCTGGAATCACAGGGCAGTCTTTCATGTCAGAATCAGTGGGATTCTGTGTGTGAGCAAGGACTGCTTGCTATACTGGCCCAGTCTATATATGGAATACTAAGGAGAAAACCCCCTTGGTCTCACTGTTTATGTCTTCTGTCCCCTTGTCCTCTGTGCTCTCCAGGACTTAGGCTCCTCTGACTATGTAGAGAGACAGATTTTCTGGGAGGGTTTGAACCCCGCTTTGCCCCAGCCTTGCCCTGAGCGGTGTGCACTGCTGTTCACGTGGCATGGCATCACCACAGTCTCCCTTTCAAAATGGTGGCTGGATCCAGTCCTGCTGCAATGGGGTCACCAAATAATTTGACTCCTCAAGGTAATGTTGCAATTTGAATAAATCATTACTACTAGCACCAGCGTTAAATCTATGTGAGTACCCTGGATCGCATTACCATCCCTTAATGTCATTTCCCAGCAATAACATTAGCATCCAGTCATTTCTGCTTGCAATACAGAGCACCAAATAGTCACAGCTGAGTCTGCTGGATGTTAGTTTGTGTTATGGGTCACATTGCTTTAAGACTTCATTTCTAAAGACTTTGCAAAGCAGGTTCAGATGACTCTAAGGTGCTAGAAACATGTTGCAGCATGAGGAATATATGCTAGGAAAGCAGTTCCCAAGTAAGGGTGTGTGACCACACTTGCTACCTTCCAGAGTGGAAGTGGGGATGCCAGGGGAACAGTATAGGAGCTGCTGTTTTGAGAGGGTTATATTCTTGGGAGAAAGCATTACAGAGTTACAAACTATGATTGCAAGAAATGTCAATAATTTTCTGGAGCCATTAATAGTCTCTGAGAATTGATTGACCATTTTCTTAAAAACACCCAGTGATTACTTCCTTCACAATTCATGAAGCCTTGATATAAAGAGGAGCTGATCTATCTGGATTGCAGAAAAGACTGTTGGAGGATTTCTGGCCTTAAGGAATTGATCTGTTCTACATTCACAGGTTGACAGGTGTTTCTTTCATTGTGCAAGGAATAATTCATAAATAAAGAAAACCATCAGCGTAGTTTCATACACAAAGGTCATAGATTCAGTTGAGGTGCTCTGGGCTGCAATTTACAAAATGAACCCCTCACTCTCGGCTGGTAAAGGGCAAGGAGGCCACTCTGTGGGTCATGACATCTCAAAATGGCTCATATCATCTACTGGTGTGACAAATACAGAAACAGACTGAAACAAAGAGGAGTTTGGACCTATTACAATATTGGGTTGTGTTTTCTGGATCCACGGGGCTCTGGTTAGTAGGTATCAGCTATAAGCACTGGATAGACCCTGCCAAGAGAGACTTTTCACTGTGTTCTGGCACGCAGTGCTCCCAAGGTGACCCCTGCCTTTTGGTGGGAAACATGTACTGACTGTCCACTTCCCAAAGGGATATTCTACAATACTGTTTTATTTAGATTCATTACCTCAAGTGGCATACTTGTCAGGATTACCTGCATGCAGTGTAACATCAGAGAAGCTTAAAGAGACACTGTTCAGAAGCGGGAAGTCAGGATATTAATCTACTGAAGTATGAATACAGGGAAGGAAGGTAAAATGTCAAATGGCAATTTTAGCTCCTATTTAATGTTGAAGTTCATCCTTAGTTGTCCGAACATCTTAGCTGACTTGGAGGATCAGGGAGGTATTAATCATGGTGTGAAGAGCTTTCTGATATTGCATCTTCTTTCCCTGTTTAAGACCTCCTATTTCCTCTGTTATCCACTTGGTCTAATTCTGAACTTGGTATGTGCTATATTTCAAATCAAATGTAGCAAGGTCTGTCTTTTTTCTCCTGTGGAGTAAAGTTCTGGAATGGCCTTCCAGTGGGGCAGGAAAGAAAACTACTATTTTTTTCTGAAGGTGAAGCTCTATGAACTTGTGAAAGGGATTTTATAACTACATAATAGACTCATAATGACATAAAATTACACTTGTGATAAGAATCTTTGGGTTTGTGATATGCTGATGTATTTGAGAGAATGTGAAAGAAGATTGCATAGCCATTTGTTTTCCTATGTCTATCCCACATAAATCCCATGCTCAGGGCTGTTGCTAGTGGCCTGCTTGGGAAGAAAACTCCCTCCTTCTTCTTCTAAGATGTAATTTAGTTTCAGAGTTTTTTTCCTTTCCTATGTAGTACTGGCTATGTGCCACAAGTAGAGACAGACTGGAGGCAAGACATGCCAGTACCATTTCAAGTTTTGCTCCCAGTTAATCTGACAGACAGATTATTTGGAGACTGGTCTTGGTGACCCACCTCATCCTTTATCAGCCTGATGCTCCTATATGACAGACACATCCGATGGCTGTGCAGACCTCAAGCTGCTCTTCTTGTAGGCCCTGTGCGAATAACCTAGCAACACAGAAGACAATGCGTGTTATTCCTGCTCCTAGCCGGTGTGTTTTGGGGTTCCTACCATTTGGGCTGCCTATGAGAGATGCCTAACTCATCTCTTGGGACTACTCTTGTCCACAGGGAGCCAGGCCTGATGGTCTGAATAGCTCCTCAACTGTCTTGAACCTAGACCGTGTAGAAGTATCTGTCCACAGTGCCTCAAGAGAACGCCTAAGACCGTCCTGGCTTCAGATGTCATTGCTTCTGTGCTTTAAACTTTCTTTGGAAAAGAAAGTATTGAAAGGGGATCCTATCAGAGAATGTCAGGATTAATATGGACATCTTTGTCTTCTTATGACTTTGTCTTTTGTAGATGCTGTGCTGCTTCTTTGTAAATCCAAGTCTGAGGCTTTCCTGGCTTCTAGGTTCAGGAAGATATTGTAACCAGCTTCAAAAACAACCACCGAGATTTCCAAAGCAGCAGGCATGAGGCATTTCCCCACTGGAGACAGCTTGGAGTATTCACCTCTGAAATATGTGACTCTAAGAACAAAAACTCAGCAGTGGTAGATGAGACATGAATGGAACAAGGGCTATTATTTCTGTCCCGCATTTTCTTTCCCCTTTAGTTTCTGTCTGTTTCTGCTTCCAACCCTTTCATGTCTTTTGAGGAAAATCTGCTGAATTTTATTAGCAATTATCCTTGAGAAGCCCAGAGTAATTGTCCTAATTTATTAAAGGTGGGTTGTGTAGGAAGCTTTAGAGCTGGAGGCCATCAGGGATAGGACAGATAAAAACAACTCTCCTGAATGTGAAAGGAGGCTGGTAACTTTTAGGCCAGCAGCACTCCCAGGCACCGGCAGACGGTTGGGTGGATTACAGGGGAAGCAGAGGAAATAGAAAGCTCTTTGGTTTGGCATTTCCTTAGTGTTTGATCTGAACGGGTTTAAAATACAGGCTTGTGGTGTCACCCGTTTCTGTTTAGAGGCAGTCCCAAAAGCACTTCATGTGCCTTTTTGAAGAGTAAGTGCTGTCTCTGAATGAGCCAGACCCACTGCTCCAGGCTGCCTGGTGATAGAGCCTGTGCCCGGACATATTTAAATGCACCTCCAGGGCTTTTATGCAGGCTGCGAAAAGGGTTCATAAGCTATGCAGGATCAAAGACGGCAACCTGATGGGCTGTGGGCATGCAGCTTATAAGTTGTGTGGGGCAAGAGAGACTGTCTGGGCCCAAGCCCCAGGCCTTGTGGCCCCACCAGTATTGCCAAGCTGTGCTGGAAGTGTCTGAGCCCAGCCTTGCTGCAGAGGTGTCCCCTGATGGTGGTGAACCATACAGTGCATTGGTTTATGTGTCTGAAAACCATGCTTGCTTCTCAGGAACAGTCACTCTTTCTAGCACCTGTTCTGTCCAGAGCACCTTCCCTGAAAACTTTTTTCCCTTTTTGTTTTTAACAGGACTATGATAATTTTAGAGAAGAAAGATATGGATGATGTGTTGGCAAAGTTAGCGGTGGCCAGGATTCACCTTGCCAAGGTGTACTGTAAGCTTATCCTTGGACGAGGAGGCATGGCACAGCAGCACCACATGCCCAGTGGAAAGTAAGTCAGTCCCTTCTGGGGGCTTTCGCTATGTCAAGGGCCACAGCAGCCCAGGGCCAAGGCCTCTGTTGCATGACACATGTGAATGCCAAGGGTAATAAATGTATTGTGAGCCAAGGTGTCACAGACGGCTAGGGGACCATGAGACAGAGAAGTGTCCTGATCTCCCTGCAGCTCTATATCATCTCATAACTGACTCCAAAAGTGTTTCTGGTGAGCTGTTGCCAGCTGATTCGGCCATAATGAGTTGCTGCAGAGTTCTGGATACCAGACCAGAAAGCTCTAGCTCTGGAAGCCTTGCTAGATACACAAAGCAGGAAACTTTAATGGGTTCAACATGAAAGTCAGCTGGGCAAAAATCAGTGCCAGCCCTGGATCTTACCCCTGCCACTTCCACTTAACTAAACCTTGAAAACAAATGGTTACCTGCTGATTGCCACTGATCCCTGCATAAATTTCCTCATATGCCAAGCCTGAAATAGCATAAGACTAGTATAGCAAGTGAAGGAGACCATGTTACTGAAAGGCAGCAAGTGAAGGGAGTAGAGACAAGAAGAGGTTGTCCTTGAGCACTGGAAGTGTAGGATTCCTACCTCTGAGCGGGGAAGGTGGTGTATGGCATTTTCAGAGTGGTGGAGTCCAACTGTTCTTTAGATGTGATGGCCCCAGCGATGAACTGAAAGGAAAGAAACCCACAGTGGGAATTAAAAAAGAAACTGAAGAAGGCAGGAGAGAATGGAAGGGTGTTCGAAAAGGCAGAAAAACCGAGGGAATTAAGAGGACCAAGAAGAGGGAATTTTAACAGGAGCTGAAGGTGTTGTGGTTTAACCCTGGCCAGCAACTAAGCACCACAGAAAATCGTTAGTGGAAGAAGAATGTAATGACAGAGAGGTCACACACCGTGCTAGTGTTAGGGACTCTTCCCTCAGCCATGTATGTTCCTGCACAATGTTTCCTTTCCCTGGCAGTACAAAGGAGCTGACAGTCCCCACCCAGCACCCCAGACCCATGGGATCTTCTCAGAGCAGTTTCAGGCACATTTTTTTCAGTCAGTTGATGTGGAACTGCTGCCAGTCCCTCGGAGGAGTCACAAACATTCACCTGCCTTCCTGCAACCCAGCTCCAGGCAGCCTTGC
Source organism: Phalacrocorax aristotelis (assembly GCF_949628215.1). Classification (NCBI taxonomy): domain Eukaryota; kingdom Metazoa; phylum Chordata; class Aves; order Suliformes; family Phalacrocoracidae; genus Phalacrocorax; species Phalacrocorax aristotelis. Next base: position 29,956,639 of record NC_134284.1, on the reverse strand, counting down.
TCCTGGCTGGGGTGGGGGAGCCTGGGTTTCCTTCTAATCAAGAGGAGAAGGTAACCTGTGAAATGATGGCGTCAAAGGGGAGCTAAAATTGCTGTCCCAAACAGGGTTTTCATTTTAGTGTGCCCCATCCCACAAGGTGCTGGACCCTCTGAATTAAGAATATGTTCCTTCTGCATCCTAGCACACCGGCATTTCACTGGGCACTCCTAGGAGCAGCCTTCTGTGCCAAGTCCCTGCTCCCAGATTCCTGCTGAGCAGAGGCATCCTCTTAACCTTCTAGCTGGCTGGACAGGGAGGGTCATGACAGCATTTAGTTATTTCTGTTGGGTGGCCCTAATGTCTGCACTTATGAGACTCAGCTGGAGGAATTTACTGCACAAAGTAACTTGAATCCAAGGACCGGATGCAGCTGGATAAAACAGCCTGTCGTATACCCAGCTAGTTAGCTCCGCTGCCTCTTCACTCACTCGTATTGTCTGGTGGATGGGAATGTGTGGCATTGGGGCAAGAAAGAAGTCTAGTGGCAAAAAAACCAGCAGCATGGGAGTGAGAGCAGAGAGCTGAAACAAGAAACTGTGTTCTTTAATATTTCCATCACAGTGAGGGTTAGAAGTTGGCAGTGAGTTGGGATGTCGGTGTCCAGGCTGTGAGAACACAAAGGCTAGAGAAGAGCTCTGTCTTAAAGCCTTCATGTTGTAAGGTGCTGTATGAAGAAAGTCTCACCGAGTTACTCATAGCAGGGTGGCGGTAGCTGACTACAGCTGACTTCAGAGTTAGGCTAATGCTGAGCATGTTATAATATATGGCGCTTTCCATACCACACTGCAATTATATAAATATAATCTTTTCCAGGCTGACTCAGTTTAGCCTTAAATGTTATCTGGATCCTCCCAGACCATTATATGCACTGCCAAAACCAAGAGCTAAGGGACAGAACTGATTAACACTCATAATTATAAAAGATGGTTAGGAGTTTTTTGAGCGCGCATGTTTTTGGATGGGAAAGGTCCTTCATCAAAATGGAAACTGTGGTAAGGGTTACTTTTGATGAGGTTTTTTTAATGTGAAAAATGTTTAGATTAAAAAGCTGAGAAACTATTGGTAATATACCACCCTCAGTTTTGCTATATTTTCTTATAACCCAGCTATGGGTTCATGATGGTGTTGAAGATTTTGCTTTTCACTCTAGTTCACCATAGCAACATTTTAATGAAATCTTATACTATGTTGGTATACTGCTTTCCCTTCCAGATCTGCCAAATGTCTATGTGTTCATATGAAATTATTGATTCCTCATGTAAAGATTTCTCTGAAATTTTAAAAAGGGAGGCTTAGGTAGGGAACATCTTCATCTTAGCAATTTACATGATTTGTAAAATGCAGCATTAAAATCCTATCTTGATACTGTCCCAGACTGGAATTTGAGAGAGTTCCTCCAGGCCTGTTATTTGTGTACGTTAGCATTAGTCCTTTTGTGCCACCAACGCTGAGGAAGGAATAGGTGTGTCTGGCTTTCTCCTTTTAAGTTGATGGGGGTTGTGCAACCTTTTTGTGGTGCCAGTTTCCTTATGAGCATTTGTCATAATGGGAAAAATACAGAGTGTTCCCAAAGCTGCATGTATCAATGGTGCAAAAACAGCCAAGCCAGCCCTTACTGATCCTTGGAGCTGGCTTGATCCATGGGCAATTAGAGTCATGGCAGCAGTGGAGGGAGCTGCTAAATGGCACAGGAAGGATTTCTTCCCGATGTGCCCCTATGCACAGCAGTAGTTTTTGTAGATATCTGAAGCCACTATCACCTTGCATCCAAAGCCCATGCTTACTGCACTGATTGCCCTTGCCTGTGCTGTGCTCCTCTTTTATGCATGAACTCATCCTGTCCCCCTCACATATCTGATAAATCAATATTGCTACATCACTAGAAGGCGTGATGCTTTTTGCTCACTCTTTCATGTTTCTAACAAGTCCCATCCTGAAGCTTGTTGCAAATTTGATGTTTTCCTGACCCTTTCTGTATTTTCCTAGGTAATTAGCAACTGTACCCTAGACATGGGAGATGTCTCCTAGTTCAACACTTATTTTAGGAAACTTTACTTCAAGCAGGTCTCTTAGCTTAATACCGCACCTGAGGGAAGAAAGCACTGGGAGAAGGAAGGGTGGAGACCCCTGGCCTTGTTTGACTCTAATTATTAGCATTATTTTCTGTTGCTGGCCTCCACATAGGCTTCTCTGCTAAACTAGGAACTAGTTCTAAGACACTGCATGAGCTGTATGATGTTAAAAGGTGAAGGTGGGTTTCACATTTAGGTTTAAGAAGCTGGGGTCACTTTAGGTTTCTCTGCTCTGGTATTCTGAAGATGGAATAGTGTGCTTTATCGGAATTCATAAGGAATCAAAAGCATCAGAGTTGTTCTGGGACTTCTGTTTTGGCAAACAGCCGTGCCATGCTTGCAGAGTCAAGCTTCTTTTCCCTTGCATAATATGTGAAGCATCAGCAGGATTATGGCTGGTGGGAGCTAGGTAGGGAGATACCTGGTCATCTTAATCATAAAATCAATAAATAAAAGTCCAAAGATGGGAAATAGAGCTATAGGGCTGAAAGGTATCTTCATGGTCTGCTCTGCATTGATGTTCCTGGGGTGATGGCAGCTGGGGATACTCTAGATGTGTGGAACACTTGATGTTCTCAGGAAGATAGGGACATGTCAGGAGTTGGTGAGCTGATGCAGAGACAGGCTTTCCTGAACATCTGGCAAGACCAAGCCAGATCTGTGGGGATCTATGGGCTAGAAGGGAAAATTTACTTTCATTTCCACGAGGGTGAGTTGTGCCATCTCCAGGAGAACTGAGTGGCTGCTGGGATGTGTGCATCACCCTCTGCTTTAATGGCTGTTTCCATGATGGACAGTAATTTGGCTTTGTGTGAGAATCCTTGGGCTCAAGTGGGTGGTAAGAGCATCTCTCAGGCTTCCACGGAGCAAATTTCTACTTCTTTAACAAAGGCCCTTTGTCATTCTTGGTCATGTTTTACATTTCTTCTTGGAGATATATCAGGCATCTCCTTCTTGGTTTTCAAGTTTATTGTCTCAGCATTGGCCTGGCTTTATGCCCTCGGTAGCTCTACTCATTGCTCTTCCAGCGATGTCAGTGAGAGGTTTTTATTGACTTCAGTGGGAACTGGGTTAGATCAGCGCTGACCACTTTTGAGAAGCCCATGCAGAGAGCTCAGTCTAAATAGCATGGCAGGGGAGCCTCGCCTGCTCATCACATCTAGCTTTGTTCTTTGTCAGATTTAATTAACTGAGCCATATAATATTTTGCATTTTCTCCTTCTGAGGCAATGCAGAAGTCCTGCCTTTCTCTTCAACAGTGGGTTTCCACATGCTAGTAATGAGGATCTACTAGCAACAGCTTTATTGCCCTGGTGAAATGCCAGCTTGGCATAGCCCCATGACTCATATTCAGTGGTCTGTTCAGAGAACAGAAAGGACAACTGCTGCTATTAATTTTGTGCTCTTGTTCACTGCCTTAGGAGAAAAACATCACTGCAGAAAGATTGGAGCTTCTTTGAGGTAAGAAAGGCACAAAGATAAATGGACAGTGTGACTGAGTGTCAGCCCAGAGCACGTCCCTCCCTTGCACACCCAAATACTCCTTTCCTTTTTGGTTGCCCCAGTAGTTTACTTGTAGGGCAAAGTGCCTAGAATAAAATTTTACCTCTAGGGCCTAGATGTACTTGTAAAATACCATCTTTGCCCTTCAGCCCAAGCATTTTCTCCTTGGAGCCCTCAGCTGGGGAATTTCAGTCCCCCTGTCGCTCCTGGACCCCAGGCAGTTCCCACCACGTCCTGAGGTCCCTCTGGGAAGTCTGGTCTATAGGTTTCTTCTCATCATTGGCCTCATAGTTTCATCTCTGTAAGTAAGAAACTTTACTTCCTTCTTTCATTTCCATTGCCCTTGGTGACATTTCTAGCTCTTCTGGCCTGCAACATACAGGTCCATCAGCCATTGATGGGACCCACTATGTAGCAGGGCTTCAGCCAATTAATACAAAACAGCTGGGCCCAAATGATACTTTGTACTTCATAAACTGGGAAGCTTTTCCTTGAAAGAGGGGAACTGTGGATTCAGTTCCAAGGGTACACAGCAGTCCCAGTGATGCCATCTTTTCAAGAACAGACTTAGTAGAGATTAGATTTACTGGGAGTTGATTCAGCTTATGCTAGGGATCACAAATGTTAAATAGGAGTGAAAAGCTAGGGTTTGTTTTAATTAAAGCAAGCAGACATGCGGATGTGAGATACAATGGGTTACTATTTGGTAGTAATATTTTCTATGATCATAATACCATCATTTTGGGTGGGAATCATCTTGTCTACCTGCAGCTGTCCAAACAATAGCTGTCCAGTCAGATCATGCCCTTCGGCTGCTTTGACAGTCAATGCAGAAAAGAGAAGCTGAGCCAGAGGGTGAATTGTTGCCTTTTGAGGTAGATGCATGTGATAGGAACCCCCACAGAATGACTCATCCCATCAGTCTCTTTCCATTGATTATTGAGGGAAACTGGGTGGTGATCTCAGGTTATCTCCTTAGTTTCTAGCAGCAAGACAAAGCCAAACTAGTCAGAGTTGAGCAAGATTAAATCCATCTGAGCTAACTCTGTTTCTGTCTCATCTGTCTTGCATACCTTTAAAAACCCATCCTTTCAAATCTTCACTGATGCATGGTAAAGTTTGATGCCAAATGGTTGCTGGCACTTAAGTGGAGTCATGCCAACCTCCACTCTAGGATGCGGTAGGGCTCTGGGCCTTTTTCCAGTGAAAAGGGGATCTGTGTTTTCAATTTAGGGCTTCTACAACTTCTGCAGCTATGTGGCTTGGCTTGTGTTCAGACGGAAGCACTTCCAAGTGATTCGGGAAGAAATCGGCAGGCTTCTTTGCTCCAACACGTTCAATCCCGCCTTAAGAGACAGGAGCAATGTTGACTTGCAGAAAGCAGGAGACTGGACTGCTGATGCAAATACAGTGCGATTGCCCTATCTGAGGTACACATTTGACATACTGGTGAGTCCTTAGGGAACCTGCCCTGTCTGAATACACTGAGGTAACACCTGCATTTGTTTTCTTTCAAGAAAAGTCCATGCGAAGCTTCCTTCCATAAACAGCATGGTTCACCAGCGCTCGCCAGTGCTCAGCACACTGCTGCCCTTACCAAAGGACAGTGCTCAATACCTCTCCCAGAACCACTTCTGTCGGGGCAGAGACCCTCAACCCTGCAGGTGTGACAGACTACCAGACTTCTCACAATTGTTCACCACCAAGTAAGGGGCTATTTCTCTGCATAGATTTGGTAGGGCTACGAGGAAGGATGTGGGACAGCTAGCTCTTCCTCATGGGGAGAGGGGCCATTGGGCTGAGGATTTGATCTACATGGGAATTAAGAGAGGAACCGGAGCGTAGGCAAGACAGGCGTGAGTGAGCCTGAGACTTGCGGTGGTAGTACTCTTGGTTAACCGATAGCAAAGCAGCTACGGTCCATCGTAGTGCTTTGTTTAAACTAAAAAGTTTTCTGGGGAAAGGAAATATGCTTTAACATAAATTTGAACAGGAATTAATCAAAACCTCTCAAAATCAAAATGGGATGCTTATTTTTTCCCCTCTTATGATTCATCCCAATTTCTTATTTCTTCTTGACTATTAGTTTTTAATAGTGTTCTGAATAGACATTACTGATGTACTTTATTCTGAAAAAGTAATTTTATTACTACATTGTACTTTTAAAATATAATTTTGATCATAATAGAAATAGAACCTTTTCTTCTGATTCATGATAAAGCCAAAATATTTCGAGCCTGGGTACACCATACAAGAGGAATTCCACTTCCCATCCAGTCATGGTTAACAGCAGTATCAGTGCAGTACTCTTTAATGTAATAACGCATGTAAACAGGAGCACTGTAAATCAGTTTTGCTCTGTTGAGGTGTATGTAAGGCTCCCTGTAAGACTGTCCCTCCTAAGTCGTCTTTTTCTGCCTGGAAATTAGAATTTGGGAATTGCCTTCCTTTGTCTGGATCTTCCAGAGTTCTGGCAATCTAATGAAAACTACAGCACTGTACATGCAAAATCTTTGGATATATCTACAACACACAACCAGCGAGTCCGGTATTTCCTGAGGGTGTGAAATTTGCTACAAATGCCCATGTAATTGTTTTCTGCATGCTTTGGAAGCTGGGTGCATCCTGAGCATCTTGGCTTTATAGCCTATGCAGAGAGTCATGTAATTCGTATGTGATAGGGCCAACCTTTGCAGGGAGCATGGAGCTTCACTTGGATGTATGCAGCTCATGTTGTGTGCATGCACCGTCCAGACAGAAACATGACATGGTGTGCAAGGTGCTGAGGGTATAAGCATGGTTATTTGTTTTTCCCTGGGGGAAAGCAGATATTCTCTGCAGAAGCAGGCAAGGTTCCTTGCTGGTTTACCCAGGAAGCATTATAAATCTGTCCCCCTTTCTCCTGTTTACTTTGCTTCATTTTGTCAGGTAGATTAACATGATGTTTTCTAACAGGGTGGGCATCATTGGAGCTCATTGTAGTGAGTTAAAATCTCTTATGAGCATGCCTGACGGGATGATGGAGGAGGAGGAAGAGGAAGAACAAGGAAGAATAATGAGTGGTTTCTCCATCCTGACAAATGACCTGAGTTTGCCACCTCTGAGAAGCCCCCAGAACAGGCTTAACAGTCAGAACACAGTGCTCTCAGGAGCAATGGCAGAAGATGACTGTAATCAGAGCAACTAGCAGAATTGGTACCTTCTCAGGTTGAGTGTCATGGTTTCACATTGCGAAGTAAATCACTTGGAAATTGCAGCTTAAGAAGCCTAACTCATTTGTCAGAGGTGGGGTACTTTAGCACACAAGGGCCTAGACCTGGTGACTGCAGACCTGGACTGTAATTCCTGGTTCTGTCACTAACTATTTGTCCTTGATCTTAATGCCTTTACTGCACCATTTCTGAGAAAATTATTTTACTGACTTATTTTGGGAAGTGCTTTGACACCTGCAGATGAATATGATTCTCCATTTTTATGTCAACCCTCTTTTCCTAAAGGGTTAGCAAAGCAACCAGGAGACATGACTTATTACAGCCTAGAAGTTGCAGAAATTTTGCTTTTAAGGCGAGTTACTCTGGAATCTTTAATATCTTGTGTTTACTTCTTTTTTTATTGCCATCACCTCTCATTTTGTTCTCAGATATAGCTAGCTTAATTTATTGTGAAATAAGTTTAGCAAAGAGAAATGCTGTTATTTAAAATATGTACCAAGTCTTCATTTCATTTTATCTATTAAATGATATATATATATTTGTAACGATTTTACATGATTGGGAAAGCAGATCTTAGATGTTCAAACTTCAAATATGCAGTTGGGATGTCAGTATTTTGAAACAAAATTAATTCATGGTAAGAAATGGTATCATTTTACCTATCAGACTATCTGTACATGCTAATCATTAGGATCAGGAGAAAAATTTAGGATGAAAACCTGACTTTGTCATAGTCAATAAGAATCAATGAAAAAATAATGGATGATTAAACGATGGAAGAAAACCAAAGAGGTAATATTTTCAACATTATTAAGAAGAGAAATTTGACATGTTAGTGCTGGTTTGGAAGTTTTTCAGCAAAATATGTCTATGCTGGATGAAAATAATACAATTTTCCCTTGCAATGTGTGGTTCAGTTTCCAAAAGGATTAAATTTTGCAGCACAATTATGATGAGAAATTTAGTTCTTCTGGAGTAACCAATAGTCCAGTGACTAGATCACTTATGTGGGATGGCCCTGCACTGCCTTATTGAAACAGGCACTTGAACTGCAGATTCACAGCTATTATTTAGTCTCGTTACTTAGGCTGGCACATGTTATAATAATGCCTAAGTAGCATTGTGGCCTAGGCTTGTTTTCCATATGTCAGGTGAATCCTTTTACCATAGGATGAGGCTGTTGTGGCCTGCAGTTTCTCTCCCAAGCTTTTCATTAGACATCTGTTCTGGTACAGAGCAAAAATATTTAAAAATAGCCTCTTAGAAGTTTTGTGGGATGGAAGACACATATTCTCTCCCAAAGGAGAAGAAATATAAAAGACATATTTAGAACTGTGTGTGAGACTGCTATACCTTCCTCACAAATGTGACGTGGAATGGTACACTCTTTATTAAAAATTAACATTTCTAGGTTATACATTCATTTTGGGCAGGCAGGTTGGTGCTCATATGGTCTGAAAAATGGTGATGAGACCATGAGACAGTGTGTTAGTTGTAGGTTTCCTGAGAGCTTGGCTGGGCCAAAGCATATGCCCCTATCTTTCCCAGCTGCATGGGTGACTCCTGGATGGTGTATACCTAGCTGAACATGCAAGAGGCAGTTGTGGTATCGTTGCCCTGCAGCAGCGTGGTTTCCCTACCAAATGACACAGCAAGTTGTTGGCTAATACCTGGAGCTGAGAGAGGCTACAGCACACCTTCCTTCTCATGGTCTTGGGAGAACATTTCAATTCCTGCATTAGGAGTCCTCTGTATCCTAAAGGATGGTACAGCTTTGTCTCTCTAGCTGTGACACTGATCTGTGGATTGACATCCCAGTACACTAGTCCTTGCAAACGTGCCTTGCTTTGACACATCCAAGCAAACAGGCCTTGTACGGGGCCTTAGAAAGAGTAGGAGGGAAGTGTGTCCTTTGCCACGTCAGTCCCGCAGGGCAGTGTAGTCTGTGGTATTTGCTAGTAACTGGGATTTGTGAACAGTCCCTGCTGTGCCTGGGGCAAAGATTTCTCAGGGTTGCACACTTGGCCTGTGGTGGGCCTGGGATGACAAGAGAAGACTGAAGGGTGGAGCACGCACTCACCTAGGCAGCAGAGTTCCTGGATGCGAACGAGGTTTTTGCGCACTGTTGCTTACCTGCAAGGTCAGCGTCACTGCAGAGAGGAGGAAGCACTGAGCAGCTACCGGTGTTGCTCAAAAGCAGTCAATGAGCTACGCAGACTGAGAGATTATGTTCAACATGCTATGTTTACCCCTCTCCAGATTCAAGGCAGGTTCCTCACAGTCTTCTTCAGTGGACCAGCCCCATGGAAGTACTTTCTCAGCATAAAATAGTGAGCAACAGGTGACTGCTTTTGGCACTCCAGACCGGGCACGGTCTCAGTTACTTCTGCCTGGACCTAGAACATGCCGTCTCACTCACTCTGCAGGTATTACCTGGGTAAAATCTGATGGTCCTAGTGAGTCCTGGTTTTAAAACACTATGATCAACAGCCAAGCCTTCAGCCATGGCGTTGGGAATGTTTTCTGTGGTAATCTAACAACAACCTTGAACTTTCCAGAAAGGGTTGAGAAATACCTTGAAGTTCAGATCCTTTAGTCAGCAGAATATTTTTTAGGGCTGCCTTCTCAGCATTAAGTGTCTGCTTCTTCTGGGGTAATGTATGTCTAACATAGACAACCCATGCTTGTTTAAGCACGTAAGGAAGACCTGGCAGGCTTTCACACATGACAGTGAGTCATCCTTCCAGCAGGAAAGAGTGAGTCAGAAAGGGCAGTTGACAAGCTTTATTTATCAGTCTCCTGTTATTTGGCCCAGGAGAATTTTACCCTGAAAAACCCACCCTTGTTAATGACAGGCAGAGCTCAGACTTGTATCATACGACTACCGGCTTTTTCCCCATAGGCACTGCATGCAGTTTCATATCAGGAAATCACAGCAGGTTGGCCATTTCCATGAATTTTTATTTTTACAGGGGTTCTGAACGTGCCAGCTATGTTGGAATAATTCACCCAAGCTAGGGTTACCATAAAAAAGTACAAATTTAAATGCATCTCAGTGATGAAAAGAGCCAGGGGGACATTCTGTGCAACAGCATTTATAGAGTTTCCATTTACTTTCTTCTCTTAGGGCTGCTTTGCTCAGAGCCTTAATTGAATGCTGCTAGCACGGCCTACTGTCTTGACTGGCTTTTGATTATGGTTCTGCCACTCAGAGGCTCCATATAGGGTGTGTCAGGCTTTCCAGTGTAAGTGTCTATTTTCAGAAGTTATATTGCTCTGTTGTAGAAATTCACGCCAAGCAGAAAGTTGGCAGGAAACATCGCAACTCATAAATGGAAAAAAAAAGACAGAGAAAAAAACCTCTGCCTGATGATTAAGGAAACTCTGCCCTTGGGGGTTTCAGGCGTTGCAGCTGGGAGGGAGATGGCAGTGTAGCAAGGGGAGCCATCTAGATGTGAGGTGACCATAATGCGTAGTTGGGTGTCTTGAGGTATGGAAAGAAGCAAAGTAAGCTCAAGCCCATTCTACTCATGTTGCAGGTGGGTTTGGAGCAGTAACCTTTGAAGGCAGAAGCCACATAGTAGCAGGGCTACAGGGCTCAGCAAGTTCTCTGTGAGCTGGCATGGCAGGACCTGGAGGTCCTGCAGGTCCCTTGTCTCTGGTCCCTCCAGTTCAGTCCTGTTCTTCTTGTCCTGTTATGGGCCAGTGTCTGATATACAGGGAAAACTGACGCAGTCTAAGCCTGCTCAACTTTCTGTGCAAGAGAGCCAGGCCAAAAGCAGCATTTAATCTACAAATAGCAGTCTTTTCTTCCAGTTTTGCTTTGACTCATACGGGCATTTTAGTAGTGTTAAGCCCCAGTGAGATCAGGGGAGTAACACTCCCATAGCGTTCAGGAACCTGGCTCTTTGTAACTGCTAGCCAAGTGGAGACTCACTGGGTGCTGCAGTGGTGAAAGATGCCATCATGTTTCCTGATCCTGCCAGTGTCCCCACTCTGCCTGGGGCAGGGGGAAATATTTTTTAGTCCATCTTCTTTCCCCTCTCAGATAGACAAAACTCTCCATGAATCCTTGACAGAGCTCTGAAGATGCTTCTTATTGCTCCTGTTTGTTCTGTGTCTTGTCTCCCTTGCCCTCTCAAAGCCAAAGCTTCACCTACCAACCAACCATCCTTCCAGCCAAGGAGAACAAATAGCAGCTCCTTTGTGCAGACAGCTGGCACCATCACCTCACTTGCTCCTTGCCTGGGGGTGGCATGTTGCTTGTGATGCGTTTTTACCTGCAGGTGTGCTGGGGAAAAGAGAGCAGCAGTCAAACTGGAAACTGGACCAGGCAGTGATGTGCAGTAGGAAGATGGGTAGTCAGTCTGGATTTCCTTAAGCAAGGCTTCAAAATGGTGGTATGTGTTCCTGCTATGGCCGGGACTAAGGCCTTAATCTTGTAAACAAACTGCATTGGAAGCACCATGTACCAGTTACAGCTCCTGTGGCTCAGACTAAATTGTAAATTTTTGCAGTGAGATTTTTACAGCTTGCAGCAAAGAAACCAAACTGCAATTCGCAGAATCTGAAGATGTTCTTACCCCGGTTCTTCTTCCACGTAAGAGAGAGCATTGCAAGGTTCAAAGAACAGACTGTAGGTATACTGTCACCTGTTACAGCTTTTCTATTTGGAAGAGATGCTGGTAATATAAATGTAGTGTATTTCTCTGTGTGATCTTGTTTATTTACAGAAGAATAAACAGTGTGTTTTTTCCTTTCCTTGAATATAGTAGAAACAAACACAAACAAGTGGTTTCTGGACACTCATTCCTAAGTCTGCTGGTCCTAACAAAATCTGATCTCAAAAGGTTCCTCCTCTTTGTGGCTCCTTGCTTTTCTCTCTCCTGTATCAAGCCAATACAAGCACATCAACCATGACCATGCCTGGGCAAGGAGGGAAGTCCCTGACCACCTGAAATCCTGCAACGGACACTAGATCCTTGGGAGAGGGCTTCCGTTGTTCATCTGCCTTTATTACATTAGAAAAGGAGAGTTATTCTTCCTACTGAACCTGGAAGAGTATGTACGACATGTTTCTGACTATAATGGGATATGTGGGGATTGTGGATTAAAGACTTGCCCCAAGGCTGTTATTAGCATTTTTCAGTGTAATAATGGATAGATGAAGGTGCACCATCTAATTTAGGTGTCACAGCAAGTCATCTCAAGACAGTGCCCAGATCTCTATATTGATTGTATTGGGAGACAGTATTGCAAACCTGGATAGGCGGGGGATTGACCCACCCATTGCTCCTTTGTACTTAGAAGCTATAAGAGCTCCAGCAGCTGAAGTGCTGTGATGGATGGATATGGGCTTTTAAGACGGAGGAAGGTGAGAAGTGCAAGAGAGTTATGCTCTGCACAGAGAGGAGCAGCTCAGATGTATGGAGTTCTGCTATGGACTGTGTGATGAGCTGGTCAGGAGCTTATGGGCCAGGAAGGCCAACACAGGTAACATCATGGTAGGCATCTGCTACAGATCACCTGGTCAAGAAGACAAAATAGATGAAGCCTTCTCTAGACAACTGGAAGACATGACACTGTTTCAAGCCTTTGATTTAGTAAGATATACTGACCAACCTGAAATCTGCTGGGCAGGAAACACAGTAGGGCACAAGCAATCCAGATTTCTGGAGTGGGTCAAGGACAATCTCTTGACACAAGTGCTGGACAGGGTGAGTAGGGAGATGCTCTAATTGATCTGCTACTCACAAGCAAGGAAGAAGTGGTTGGGGTGGTGATGGTTAATAGCAGCCTTGGAGAGACCAAGAGGTGGTAGAATTTAAGATCATGAGGAAACAGAGAAAGCTGAGTAGCAGAAAAATGACCTTGGGTTTAGGAGAGCAGACTTGGCTTGCAAGCAACTTCCCTCGGGATATTGCTGAGAAGAGCAAAGGGACATGGAGGGTTAGACGATCTTCAAGGATCATCTCCTCGAAGCCCAAGAATTGTCCTTACTGTTACGCAGGAGGCTAAGCAGGCAGTGCATGAGGCCATCTTGGGTGTACAGAGAACTACTGACTGAACTCAAACATAAAAAGAAAACATGTAATAGGGGGAAGCAGGGACAGGTAACCAAGGAGCAGTGTAGAACTGCACAGGCATGTGGGGATGGGATTAAGAAGGCTAAAGCTTGGCTTGAGCTGAGACTGGTGATGATGTGAAGAGCAACAGGAAGGGCTTCTACAGGTACATTAGTAGCGAACGGAAGACCAAGAAAATGCAGGTCTGCTGCTGAATAGGGCAGGTGATCTAATGATGAAGGACACACAAAAGTTTGAGGTTCTGAGCATTTTCTTTGCCTCAGTCTTTACTGGAAGAGTCTGCTCCCAGGCATCTGTGTCTAATGGCAGAGTTTAGAAGAGAGAGTTACTACCCACAGTTGAAGAGGGTGATATTGGGATAACTTAGGTAAACTGTGCATATACAAATCCATGGAACCAGATGTGATGCAGTCCATCTAGTATAAGGAAGAAAATTCTTCATAGCAAGGGTTGTCAGGCACTAGAGCAAGTTTCCCAGAAAGTGTGTGCCATTTCTGTTCTTGGAGGCACTGAAAACCCAGCTAGATGAGGCCTTGAGAAACCTTCTGTTTCATTAAGGAGAAGATTGCACGGGAGTCCTGCAGAAGTCCTGTCCAACTTAATTTTTTCTATGATTCTTAGTAAGCATCTGAATATAAACTGAAGATCCCCTGAAAATGTGCCTTAAATTGTGCAACATTGAGTGTAGCATGGCCTGAATGCCACACAACCCCGGAATGGGCCAAGAGACATGGAAATCTAGAGGAGAGGGTAAGGGGTGGAACAGGGACTGTATCTACCAGGAAGGTCTCTAACCTTTGGTCATCAGGATTACCAGAGTTTAAACAGTGCTCTCTGCTGCTACAGTCTGATCTGTCACCCTTTAAGTGTGCTGTAGGTACTCCAGGACTTCCTGTCCTGAGCCTCAAGGTGTTGGTTTCACACTCTCCAAAGACTTCATGAGTCCCTAACAGATGTTTCTCCAAGAGCGCTGGGTAGGCTGAGAACTCTCTGAGACTGTGTTAACACGAATGTGAGGAACTGTGGCAGATGACAGTGGATCTGTTCTTGTTTTACCAAGCTGGCAGAGGTTACAGTAGCAGTAGAGTGCAGCGAAGGCCTTGCCAGGAGTTAGTGCCCAGCAGACAAGCTCTCTGAGATCCCTGGGCACATATTCAGGTTGCTAGGGTGGGCTGGCACCTATGCTACCGTATCTTCACAGATCTTGGTTCCTATCCTAGGGGCTTGCACCGAGCATACCTCTAGTGCACAGTGCAAACGTACCCCAAGAAATCCTTGGTTTTCTTGTTATGCTTCTACCTTGTCCCGAATGGCTGCTGCTTCAGATGTTGCACAGCTGCTGGTTCAGCAGATTCACACCCACAGAAAGGCAGCCATAAGTACTTCAGGTTTAATTTAGGTTTAATCGGTGTTTTGGGCATGCTAACATTCTTTATTTCAACACTATTTCAGAAGGGCTGCCTTGGAGGCTACTTAATCCTCTTGAGACTTCTGGTTGGAAGCATGACTAGAGACTTTCCAGGCGTGTAGCAGCAGACTGTGTATCTCTACCAGCGAGACACTCTCTCCTCTGCTAACTGACTAGGCAGAGCCATGAATGTCCTAGAGCAAAACTCAGTGAGTTTCTGAAGCCTCTTTCTTCATGATGAAATCTTGGGGAGCAAAGCCCTAAAAGAACTGAGCTTAACTTTTCAGTAAGGATGTAACTTTAAACAGGGCAAAGTTGCATGTGGCTATTCGCATTAAGTAGACATTTTATATCATCTCTTTTAACAGTCCTTCTTGATGTTGAGTCTGAACTATTGGCTGATGAAAGTCCAAATGTCAGTCCCACGTATAATCTTCCAGCAGAAGTTGTGCAACTATGGAAATGTGAGAAACCTTGCTGAATGCATATCTGCACTAAAATAATAGGTTTCTGTGCAATTCTAAGTGTTCATTTCCAAATAGGGCTTGATTGCTGTGTTACCGTCCACTTAGCATGAGTAGAACTATATTCGATTTTAGTTTTAGACCTTCTCTCCACAGTCAGAAACACCTGACTGATGTGACTAGAAACCACTGGAGAGGAGGAATTCTCTTCAAAGAAGGGAAAACTGATGTGCAACACTGAGCAGAAGGTTGGTAGCAAAGCAGGGAAGTCAGGTAAAAATCCAGGAATCTAGCTTTAATATCAAGAGTCATTTACTGGTTAGGTGGGCTTACACAGAATTGGCTCTGGATGGTTTTTAGCAAAGATCACTGAAAGATTCCTTTCAAAATAAACATCACTGTACCCAGGATGGCAGAGGAGTTACTGAGTGAGAACGAACAGACAAATTGGCTCTGAGTTTTGGATTTCTCCATAATGTTCTAATTTAAAACAGAATAAGTAAAAAAAAAAGAAGCAGTGGAATAGTAACTACATACCGTAAAAGAACAGATAAGAGGATGTTTACAAACACTGTTATTAATGCCAAACATTGTTTTACCTTTCTAATGAAGATTAAAAACTTGTCTGTATATTGCATTTTGACAGAATACTTTTCTGTGGTTTCATGTTCTCATCCAAGCTGAACTTGTCCCTGATGAATTAATATCTATGGAGTCACACGCCAGGAGCGTGGGTCTTCCAGTACTCATTAGTCTAAGATCAAATTGGTATTTAATTGGTCCAGTCTGCAGAACTGACCCCTGGTTCTCACTCAAGCTGCCCACTGCAACAAAACATGGGCATTTCAGACCTGTTGCATCCTTCTCTTCCCTCACTTTCCCAAGCACCATGGACTTTCTCACACAAATTGGTAAGATACATTGAGGCAAAATATGACACTTGCTTAGCCCAAATCTTTCTGCCATGCTTCTGCTTCTCAATGAGACCATCCATTTGTATGTTTTAGTTCATTTGCACCATCTGTAAACCTCCTCTGGGGATACAAAGCACAGCACCTGGCATGGCTGAAACTCCTGAAAGGGTCCTGTGAGCTGCTGAAGAGGCCCCATGGCTGCAAGGGAGGGCTAGAAGGAGAGAAGAGTCCATACGGGTGCTCATATTTTGCCTGGGATCTTCATAGCTCTGAGAGGGTTGGCAGATTTTCGAGACCAAGCACTGTTACTCACAGCATACAAGTAGGTCCCAGCTTCTCAGAGTCACTGTCCTGGTGAGACAGAGAGGAGCCCCATAGCTTCTGAAGTCACACAGATTTTTTGCCTTTCAGGGGAAGACAAGGACCCTGGCTGGTAACAGCAGGTACATGACAGCCAGTGGAAGGGACTTTCAGTGCACAGCACAAAGTTATTTTGGTCTCACAAAATGCAGTACCTTTGCTATTTATCCTTGAGTGTCTTTTACTAGCACTGTGTTTATTTATACTCACACAACTATAGCACCCTCCATAACAACATCAATAATTCTCAATGCAATGGCATTTGTAGTGGTGGCAGACTGTCCAGTGACGATGGCAGTATATCACAGAGAACTCGGTAATTCTTGGCTTACTCTCACCTGGAAAAGGAATGGAAAGAGGGAGATGGAGCTCGAAAAGGCAAGTCACAAAGGCATCCCCATAAAGGCTTAGTGGTTTTGCCAAGGCAATTAAAAACATTTTACAAGGAATCCAGTAGGTTTATAGGAAACTTGGAGATCTGTGAATGTCAAGAGCTTCTCATCCTTACAAGGCAAAGCTGTTAGCATGGTGCTTCTTATAGTTACTTCCTGACGTATCCCATGCTTAGCAAATTCCTCAGCTCACTCAATTCATGCTCCTGTGACAGTATTCTAGTTTGGCAAAAGGGAAATTAATCGTGTCCAACCACATGCCATTTTACTCTCTTCAGGAAAGAGGTGATACAGGGAGAGAGCAGATTCAAATACTCATTAGTTAATATTTACATTAAAGAAATCATCTGGTTTTTTGGCTGACCTCTGAAAAACGAAGCTTAATTTATTTGAGCAGGGCATTTTAACGGTTTTAAAAAATCCTATTTGATAATATTATGCAATAATCAAGGCACACATAGCATCTGGATCTGCATGCTCTGCTGGTAAGTGTGCCTGCCTGTTCAGAGAGACACAAATTTCCTGGCACTGACAAGAGTGATACCTCAGGGCTTTTTGAGGATTAAGCCTTGGTTCCCTGTGCTGACATTCTCCGTAAAGGTCAGTTACCCTTCCCTGTGTCCCCTGTCAAACTCACTGACACTGAACCCCTTTCCGTTGCTAAAGATGATTCAAGCCTTAGAATATGCCCTTGACTAATGAGCTATTTTGGCTTCCGAGCCAGCTGTTTCTCTGGTGCAAATCGGTGTAGCTCTGATTTGAAGTAAAAGCAGACAGCTTTGGCTTTGACAACCTTAGCTGCTTTGCCAGTATATCTGTTCTGGCAAACCCTCTTAGCAGAAACACAGCCTATATCCACAAGAGAGTGCTCTGAGCAGTAGGTCTGATTCCAGCTCCCTGCATGAAGGGACGTGGAGCGGCAGAGGCTGCTTGGCTGATGTAGTGGGATCAGTATGAGGCTTTAGCTCTCCTTGCTATGAGCATGATTCTTTTGCAATCATGACAGAAAAGGCTAGTCTGACAAACCTCTTGAGTGTGGGCCAGGCCTGAGGACCTGGCTTTATATTTAGATGCCCCCTAGTGCCATTTTCAGATTCTTTGCTGAAAGATCGGTGGGCTTCTGTGTACATCAGTATCTTCATCGCATCAGTATCAGATGTGAGGTCTCTTAAAAACTTCCCCCTTCTCCCCCTGCCCTCTGTGCCTCCCCAGCATACCAGCTGCAGTGCCACGCTGTCAGCCATGGCTTTGCCTGGTAAAACCTGTGTCTTCCTCCCAGGCAGGTCTTTCCTCCCCACAGTGCTAATGCTCCTGAGAGCTCAACAGAGATCCTTGTCCCACCAGCTCACCACCACGCCATCTGCCCAGATGAAGCCTCTCCTTCAGCCCCCAAGCTTGCCAAACCTGTGCTTTGCATTCAAGCAAAGGTTCCTTGGATCAGGTCATGTTCACCTTTAAATGGATTCTCCCACCTCATCCTTCCCTTCCTTCATGGTCCATGAAATCTCTATGTAACAACGTCTCTATGTAACAATCTAGGAGAGCCAAAGAAAGAATAAGGCGCTTTAAGTGTCCATATCTCCATTTTATAGCTAGATAACTTGGAGCCAGCAATATCTGGTGGGTAGCCCGAGGCCAGAGAGAAAGTCTGTGTCAGAGCCTGCAATCATACCCAGTTTTCCTGAATCCAAGACCCTTATCTTAGTCATTAGAGCACCCATAACAGCTCTTCTACACTTCTCCTTGCATGTACTAATTAATGTTTTTCCTTCCATATTTAACAATTTATGTCATGAACCCTTTATTGCCTACTCAGATGCAGTCTGACAAAACCATCCTTTCCCTTTACTAAAGCAATGAAAGCATATAGTTCTGTTAAGATTTGGCTTCTTCAGCTAATGGTCTAGCAAAGTTTTTTCTGTTGCTGAATTTTCCTTAATTCTTGAAATCAGTGCTGAGGCAAGTCCATTTGCATGACATTTATCTGCTGATAAATTGGTATCATGAATATAAAATCCAGACTTCTTACACCAGACATTCTCTAGGGCAGCTTATGGAGCAACAGTGGATTTTATACATATGACTTATACTCTAGTTTTAGCATAGGACTATCTGAAGCATGTATCAGTGACTCATTTGTTAAAATATTGAATCTTGAAGCAAGGAAATCATCTTGCTGATTGTGTTTCTATGCTTTCTAGTACGTGTCATGGAAAAAACTGGCTGTCATGCCAGACTGCCTCTGAGGAAGGTCATATTCCTTTAGCACCTGTTGATTAACACAATACCTGAAACTCCTTTCCCTACTTTTAATTATTAAGCATGATTGAAACCCCTGTGGGTATTTCTAATAGTTGCTGGAATGCTGAGATAGTAGATATTACCTGTTCTGGCCTGCTGGGCTGGAAGAACCCTGAAGTAGTAATTTGTTTAGATTTGTATTCTGATGAAGTTTGCCCCAGAAGACTCCACACCTGGAGGGTGCTATATCTGCTAACATCCTGATGAGCGCTGCACTGCTCTTCCAGACCTCCTTCAGTGCTGACTAGATTTTGTCATTTGGGTCTCTCAGGCACCTTTTCTCTACAGAGATAATGCAAAGCCTCTCGCACCCTGGAGGAAACATTGGCTAGGTGGTGTTACGTGACACTAAGGGCCAAAGTGACAGAGTTGTGGACAGTGGGAAGCTCTGATGGGTCATGGTCCTGTGGCAAATGACGGGCTGAAAACAATGTATGAGCTACTTGGTGGAATTGCAGAGAGCCATGGTACCTCCCTAGTCTTGCTTTCTCTCTGAGGCCCCGTAGGGCAGAGGTAGCCATCCCATGAATCATGGTGCAGGAGGGCAGTCACACAGAAGGAAAGAGACCACGGTACAGTACCACGGGCATGTGCACTCTGAGCAAGTCTGCAGAGGAGTTTGGCTGTGACCTTCAAGTCACAGGATTTGATGGAATGGATTGGGCTGGTGAAGATATGAAGGGGCCTTGGATAAGTTGGACAATGGTATCCCAGGCATGCCCTTCTACTCACCTTGTAGATGCTGCATGTCAGCATCCCCCCATGTCAGTAACAGAAAGCAAGATCTCTGTCGATGTGGAGAATATATGTCTGAAGCCAGTTACATCAGCTCTGTCCCAACTGCCAGGCATGTTGTAGCAGAAATGCAGGATTTCAGCAATGCTGTTTAAGGTTCATAGGCTTTTCAAGAGAATCGTTAGCCCAGGCCAGTGCTGGTTCATTACAACTGAGAGAAAATGGTGTGGAGGGAACCTAAATTAGCAGATTAGGATTTTATTTATGGACTGGAAAAAGAACGTTTGCCTTGTGATTTCCCAGCTCAAACTCTCTATGTGGACATTGCTCTATTTTTTTTTCTTCATTATTCCTGTAATTTAATTGTGGGATTTACTCTTTGGGAAAAAGAAAAACCCAAACCCAAACAAAACCAAAACACCAAAACAACCTTTCAGTTCTGTTATTCAAAAGAAAATTTGTTAGCAGGATATGTGCACTTATTAAATTAGAATGTTTATTAGTTGTTCATATATTCCTTAAACTATGAGAGGAAGTCTTCTCTCTCTCATTTTTCCTAACCTGGTTCTTTCTGGGAAAGCTGATAAAATCTCAGTTTTTAACTGCAATTTCTTATCCTGTTTTTAGCAGACATGATGGTTGCAAATGAAAGGTGACCACAGAGGGAGTGTCTAAAATGTCATTGTTGTACATTGTTGTATGGGCTGATGATTATTAGTCACAGTACATATATTGGGAAAGACTTCATAATTTTATATGCCACAAAAATATTTTGGTTTTGCTCTGAGCCAGCTAAATTGCTGTTTCAGCTGGGTATTTGTTGCAGCTTGTTTGATTACAAAATCTTTGGTCATCTGGACAGTATTTCTGTAGCATGGGTGAGAAGACACGGTAGTAGCTCTAAAGCTTTATTAGGAAGAAAGCTCTACTTTAACTGTTTAACATGGGATAGACTATGAAGGAAAGATAGGATATTTTTTACAAATGCCAACACTATAATTTTATTAATTTTTTTATATCCTTTCTACTCACATCATATATAAAGCCCCTTTCAGTAGGGGCTCTGTATAGGAAAAAATATCACAGGCAAAAAATATATAGGATCATCCTCTTCTAGCTTTCCCTTCCAAAGGATATCATATAGTAGTAAAGCTTAATATTTTTCCAAAATGCTACATGCATATGGGTGTGGAACTGAACATGCTTAGAGCTCTCTGAAATGCTTGTCATGCTGCTGTTAAAATATACACTTTACTAACAATGTGCATTATTGACAATGTTGTTGTCTACCGTACTCATTTCAAAAATAATGCTTTTGTGTAATTCTCAGCAATATGATACAAACATAATTCATGTAATGAAAACTGGTTCAAAAAGGAACTGAAGACCTCATTGTTCAGCGGAATACATAATCTGCTGACTGCTCTGTTCAATTTGGGCTTCAGACTGTAAACTCCTGGGTCAGGTTTTTTATAATCTTGGTGTGAGCTGACTGATTGAAGCACAGACAATGGAAGGGCAAGCCAAAGGCTCCAGATCTTACTGGCATATTGTTATATCAGATGCCCAATTTTAATTTACTGGAAAAAATACCTGTTTGTCCCAGGAGATGAGGAAGAAGAACGAAAAAAATGGCGACAGGTGGTAGTCTGAGCCTGCAGTACCTTGAAACAGAGAGTTAAGAGATGTGAACCAACTGTTCCTCCCAGGGTAGCGCTAATTTCCAGACCTGTCCCTCAGCCAGACCATCAGTGCTGCAGCTCCCAGTTCCCACCTAAGAGGGTGCACTGTTAAATGTGGAAGACAGAGATGATCCCCACCCTTTCTGGGTAAAGCAGAGATAGTCACAGCCACGGTTACAGCACCCCCGCATTGCACTACTGCTGCGGCCTTTTTTTTTTTTGTGCAGAAATGGCAGGAATTACTGCTTTGGGGAGGGATCTGTTTTGCTTCTGGAGGTGTAAAAGAGATTTCTTACCTTTGGGTCACAGTGGGGAAGGAAAAATGTGCCTTGCACAGCACTAGAATTTTTGTGTTAAACTATTTTTTAATAATAATAGAAAAAATAAAATCGATGCACTGACACCTAAACTGATTATTAATGTCTCATTTTGAAAATTGTGGCAGATGTTATCCTTTTGATAATTTCACATTTAAAGAAAATATTTAAATGATTGAAGTGATTTTCTTTTTTTTTTTTTTTAATTTAGGCTAACTCAAATCATTGGTCTGAAACACTCTGATTTACTCCAAGCATTTTTTATGGCTGCCCTCTGAAAAATGTTAGTAATCTAATTTATTCAACTAATTCAAACTAGGAAATCTGCCAAATTCTTGAAAATTCTCCAGTAACAGGAAAGGACTGTGGCTTCTCTAAAATCTAGTGTTGTTTTTATTTAGCCTGCTCATAGCTTTAGATAGTGGACAACAACTTGTAGTTTCTTGAGCACTGGGTTAACTTTGGCATATTTGAGGTACTGCGACTCTCTCTGCAGAAAAGCAGGCAATGACACACAGCTCATTGAAAGGATAATTCTTTGCTGTCTTCTATGACCCAAACAGGCGCGAACTGGCCTCACCCGCAGGCCAACCTGTATTTATCCAAGCTCCTTGCTCCATTGTACCTTTTCCTGGTGCTAACGGGCTGTGCGAAGGAGGACACCGTGTTCCTTTCCCTGCTTCCAGCCTTTCTTCCACACTGGCAAAGGGAGAGGCTTGTGTGTGGCTGCAGCAATGTTCTCTCTTATCTCTGCAGGATTCAGCCTGAAGGGGGTCCCTGACAGCCAAAGGAGTTGTGACATTATCATACATAAGTACATACTCTTGACTCTATGTTGACACACAGACGTTTCATGGTCTTAAATAATACTTGACTGGCATATTCTTTGATGGTAGCGCACTCATTCTGATTATGGCAGACTTCTGCCTATGAAATGCCAATAAAGAGACTTTGGACTATTAATACCACCTCGTGACAGCAGGATTTTAATATCCTGCTCTAATGTAGCTAGCGAACTCCTGTTTAAGAGGCTATCTTTTCTCCTAATCCTATTTATGACTTGTTGGGTATAATTTGTAAATGGCCAACGCTATCTTTAGAATTGTTTTTTAACTGCATTGATTTCACCTTTGTGGTAAGCAGATCATCCACTACTGTGCAACTACTTTTCCAAACTTCTTTTTCAAAACTAAAGGAAATTCATATTTACTTTTTGATGTGCTTCTACAGCTTCCCACTCACTAGTCTGAATTTCTGGCTTGTAGTTCTAGATTTGTGAAAAAAAAAATGGGAACTATCAGTAAGATGTATGGTTTGCTTCTGCATTTGAGAGTGCAGATCTATCCAGTGTAATGTCCCTGGGTTTTTTGCCTTGCACATTAATATTATAGCGAAAGCCTCATTTTCAGTCTGTATTAAAAATGTATTGGCACCAAGGTATCCACTCATCAAGTGTGCACACAAAAATGGCACTTAAAACCAGGCATTTCCTCATTTCAGTTCAATGAGTAGGTACACAGACAGTTGCTTAAGTAGGCAGTTAGCTGACTGGAATGGTTCTCTGATGGTGAGTATAACATTCATTAATGTTTGAATGAACAAGTCTCAGAATAGAAGGGCTGCAAACAAAGCAGACTTGTATTTTCACAGGAATATTTGCCTGTGTTTACATCCCCAAGTGATGGAGGCCTTTAGTTATTCAGTGCAGAATATAACCGATGCTTCATTAAAAAGTTTCCTCTTAAATGACTGTCCTGAACAGAATATTCAGTGTTCAGACTGTGGCTGGTTAACATTGCACTACTTATCTGGAGGAAGAGTTGCTCTTGTGAAATGGTTCTGATTGAGATAAACTGTAAAACAGGCGTACAAAATCCTGACTGACGTGAAAGTGGTGCGATGGGAGCAACTACTCACCGCTCATTACAGTGCAAGAACTCAGGATTAACAACTGAAATGCTTAGGTCATTTTTAAACTTTTTCACTTGCTATCTAAGTCGTGATACACCCCAAAACACCGGATGTCGTTGATCTTAAAAGCATACACAGATCAAAAACTGATTAAACAATCAGATAAAAAGTCTGCTAGTATGTATTAGCTTTCAGCTCATGAAATCTTTGAGCTGCAGATTGCTAGAAAATAGGAAAGGATATCTATTTTTACCTTGCTTACATCCTTCCTAAAAGCACTCACTGATCAGCTGTGTATCCTCAAGTAGTGTGCTGGCAGGGGAAGATGTTACGAGCAGAATAGCTGGGCAATACGGCTCACAGATTCCAGCGATTTGCTGATGAGAGACTTCCTCACTTGGCAGTAGCTTCTGGATCTTTGTACTCAATATCCTTGGACTTTTTCTCTGCTAATTTCTTGGTAGATTTTCTAATCTACAGTATTTGTGCTTTCTGCTGTCCTCACATCCTGAGAATCGTAGCAGGCACAGATCCTAGGAAGGTAACTGGGAAAGCCATGGGATCTCTGCCACCTACTCAGGGATCAAGGCTCAGCTGGAAAGTGCTGTCTCTGAACAGCAGGGATGTGATTACACAGAGATAAGTTCACGTGTTTGCTGAGCTATTTTACTACATGATTTGACAGATGCCAAAAACTTTTCTTCTCAGAATGTTTTTTCCAAAGCTTTTTAAATTGCCATTTATTGATGAAGGTCATGAAAACAATGGCAGGAAATAAGGAAATAATTAGAAATATGCAGACCAAAAAAAAAAAAGAAAGGAAAAAAAGGAAAATCAGTCTAAGTCTAACCTGCGGGAGCGTGGCAGCTCCTCGACGATTTCGTTTTCCTTGGGTGCCCCCTCGTGTTCATCACTAGTGTAGCCAAATGCATTTGGACTGGCACAAAGTGGCCAGTTGCTGTCACCTTATACGGTTAATCTATTTTGAAATCCTTTATTCCCCCTTCTATCTAGTATCCCTATGACTTCATCTCCAGAGAATCTGCGAGCAAATTTGCAGGTTGAATGCATAATTCATGCCTTATTGTGGACAGTCCAAAGCCAAAGGCTTCTTCTGCTTGTGTTTCATCCCAAGTTATGTGCATATTCAAACTTCTTGAGACGCTTTGGCACTGCTCTTAGGCCTGGTTATAAGGGAGCGATTCCAGGTGAAATGCCAGAGACCTGAGGATGGTCACAGCAGCTGATCAAATCAAGGGATTAAACTTTGTGCCTCTAACTGAAAATCTTTCCCACATGGGCTGGTGCATCGGGAGGCTCAGTCCCAGATGGTTGAGCAATGACCAAAAAGCCAGAGAGTGTCTGGGTTTTCTGTCGTATCTTAAGTGTCTGCTTCACATCATTATATTTACAGAAGTGGACCCATCTCTTGTGGAAGTGCAGTAGTGCCTCATCAGCTTGCTCTAGTATATTCCTTGCTGTGCTGTTCAGCATTTGCAGGAGCGGAGTGGGATTCCCTCACACTCCAACCTGGATTTGTACAGTCCATTTGCATTCTTCCTACTCTTGTATGAGCAGTAGAAAAAAAACCCCATAATCTAATTTTCAAGCAAATAAGAACAGTTCCCCTCTTTGAAACCTCATAAACTAAATGTCAAACACGCACACTCATGGATGGGTTGTATTTGGGGATCCTAGAGACACAGCAGGAAGGAAATTGGTTGGTCTGGGCTAACAGACATCCTGATCACCGCTTTTTGTCACCCTTAGGAGTGAAAATAGGAGCTATGAAATATGAGGGTAGCTGAAATGGAAAACAGCTCCTTTCTGCCTTTTAACTAAAAGGGCAAAACATTGCAGGGAATAGAGTTTTGTCAATACAATTTTTTAATCAATTGGTTCTTACTATGACTTCGGCTTCAGACAATTTACTGAAAGGTTATTATTTTGTTAAACCAAGTGAACTGCATGATGGGTTATTCATTCAGCAGGCTGAATGTTACTGGTCAAAAAGATTTTAGTTAACCCTCTTGCAAGCAGAAAGGACAAAGATCTTACAGAGGTGAAAAATTACTTATATTTTGGCCAGTAACGATCCTAGATAAATGTTTGAAATATTTGAGGGGTATTGTATAAGAAAGCTTTCATGAGTGGGAGGCAAAGGACTTCAGTCTTCAGGACTGGGAACTTATAAGAAGATAAAAATTAAAGCACACTTCCTTCTTCAGTATGACATTAAATGAGCTTTTTTTTGCACAGCAGCTGTGTATTATACTGTCACTAGGGCCCTCTGCTGCTCACATTCGAAAACTCAAGAACTTGTTTGGGACTTCCAGAAAAGGCTTATAACGCTTAAAACAATCAAAACACCAACAATTTTGGAAAGGATGTAAAACTTAAGCCCTCATGGCTCAGGACTATATTAGTCTCCACCTAAGTGAGCCAAGAAAAAGCTTTTTTATGGAAAGGTATTTCAGAACTGCTTGCTGAAGGATTTCTTGTCTTCATCCTGGCCTCTGTCAGAAGCACAGTGTACATATGACAAATAAGCTGATCTGGCTTGACAATTTTTAATTAAAATATTCCTATAGTCAAGGGACTTTGCTGAGAGAGGAAAAGAATTTATTTCATTTATTTCCATTATTGCTAAAAATAATTGTCTATCAGGGATATCATTCTCCCTGACGTTATATTATTTTGTGAGATCACTCTTGGCTGCAGTGGCACTCATTACCTTACCAGCAGCAGGAAGAAGTTCAGGAAGGAAACAAACGCCAGAAACAGAAGGAACCTGAAGAAACCCAAAGTTCTTATTTTCACAAACACATCTCTGAGAACAGAATGAAAAGGACAATAAGAAAGAAGCTAAGCTGTGTATATAGTGGCACAATCTCCATTACAATATTGCTATTTTCCTTTTGCAAAAGCCCAGAACCTGCAAATTTTTAGGTATATGACGTAATTTCACGGCTATGAGATGCTCAGCTTTTTGGATGGAACAATATACCTTTAGTATGTGCCCCGATGTGCCTCTAAATGTGCTGCAGCAAGTCATTTTGTACCATCTATCTGTTCAGTTCATAGGGGTCTATATGTGGTACTTGGCTGCACCCAAGTCATTCGGTGCAACACAGATACTGACATCAGCAAGTTTGTAAGGTGAAAGTTTCTGCTTCTGCATTAACTTACCTGCATATTTCGAAAGCCAACAGATGAAAGTCTATACAAAGATCCAGCTACGGTACCTATTCCGCCCAGTTCCCTTCCCATCTGTGGCATGCCGTGCTAATTCACTACATGCGGGCTGAGTGCTAAAGTGAGCAATAACTTTCTTGGATGAAAACCGAGTTCTTCGATTCAGGAGCTAATAACCAAAAGAGTTACAAAGCACTAGACTTCAACGTTATGCCAGCTTTGTTAGGCGGAGCGTACAGCGCTTTACTGAAACCAATTCATTACGCCTCACAAAACTTCTACCTGTTTTACAGAATGACTGATTTGATCGATGAATTAATCTGTTTTTGAAGTGTAACAAATATTAAACTTTTGAAATGCAAGTATGAGTGTTGTAGCTCCAATTTTATTTGCAGGGAATGCAGGAATCGGCATACGGAAGATGAGAACACAAGGCTCACATTTTTCACTGCATGCTACATATTTTTGCACAACTTTTAATTATTACAGGCTTTACGGGGTTTCAAAAAAATGTACCACTCATCAGATGCGGTGCAGATTTCATTTGTTAGCGATACTATTGTCCTTGAAAATCAAACCCCCTGAATAGGAAGGAGAAAGATTGGCAGAAAGTGTTACCACGCTTGTTTTATTGTACAGAAACCGTGCCATCAATCTAGTCTGGAGTAAGGCTAGGTAACAAGTCTATGGTGAAACGAATCCTGGGGAATTCTCGTGTTCTGTCTGAAGTACAAGACCCATCACTTAAACTGAAACACCCCGGGCCCTGTTCTGCAGAACTGCGAGTACCCAAGCGTGCCGCCCGGCGCCGGCAGCGGCTCACTGCTGGCAGCAGACTACTGTAAAATGGAGGAACGCAAATACAATGCCCGTTTCGAGAGCGCGGCCCGCAGCTGCTCCTCAAGCAGCGCCTCCAGAGACGTCCCCGGTTTCCGGTGGCGGCCTGTGTGTTCCCCCACCCCAGCGAGGCCTCGGCAGCTCAGCTGACAGACGCCCGCGCCTTCCCGCCGCTGCCGGCCCCGGGACGCCGTTCGGTAACGGCCGTCCCCGCCCCAAGGGGGAAGCGAGGCCCCAGCGGGCCGGAGCTCCCCGTGTGGGCGACAGTCACGCCAAGCCCTCGGGCCCTGCTCCGGGTTGACCGGACTCCCCCTCCGCGGCCACGCTGTAGGCCAGGCGGCTGTTTGTTTGCGGATACAGAAGGGAATCCGCAGCACGCCCGGGGGTTACCGCCAAGCCGCCGCCCCCTGGCAAAGCTGGGGCCGGGGCCGGGGCCGAGGCCGAGGCCGGGGCCGGGGCCGCCCCGCCCGCAGTGAAGGCGGGGCCGCGCTGGGCCAAGTCTCGCGAGAGCGGGCGGGGACGGCGTCGCCGCGCTCCTCCCCCTGCCGGTCCCGGCGAGCGAGGCCTGCGCCGAGGCCGGGCCGTGCCGTGCCGCGCCGCTCCGCTCCGTGCCGGGCGGGTGGGAGAGAGGCAGCGGCGGGCAGGGGGCGCGGGCGGCCGGGGCCCGGCCCGGGCCGGGGTCGCCGGACAAGATGCCGGGCGGACGGGTGTGCGCCGCCTGCGGCTGCTCGGAGATCGAGGTGGACGCGGCGCGCGGGGACGCGGTGTGCACGGGCTGCGGCTCGGTGCTGGAGGACAACATCATCGTCTCCGAGGTGCAGTTCGTGGAGAACAGCGGCGGCGGCTCCTCCGCCGTCGGGCAGTTCGTGTCGCTGGACGGTGAGCGGCGGGGCGGGGCGCACGTGCGCCGGGCCGGGCCGGGGGTTGCGGTGCTGTGCGGGGCAGGGGGAGGCGGGGCGGGGGGTACAGGGGCAGTGCTGGGGCAGAGGGTGTGAGGGGGAGTACGGGGCGATGTATGGGGAGAGGATGTTGGGGCGATGGGGCGGCAAGGGGCAGTGCGTGAGAGAGGGTGCTGTGAGGGGCACGGGGGGCAGGGAGGGTGCACGGGGTGAGGTGCTGAGGGCAGTCTGGGCCGGGGGCAGGACGCGGGGGTGCCGGAGAGCGGGGTTACGGGCATGGTGCGTGGGGGTGTGTGTGCTGGGGGAGGTAAGGACAGTGTGTAGTGAAAAGGGTCCTGTGCAAAGGGGTTGCAGGGCCGGGGGGGGACACACAGGGCCCTGTGCAAAGGGGTTGCAGGGCCGGGGGGGAACACACAGGGCCCTGTGCAAAGGGGTTGCAGGGCCGGGGGGGAACACACAGGGCCCTGTGCAAAGGGGTTGCAGGGCCGGGGGGGAACACACAGGGCCCTGTGCAAAGGGGTTGCAGGGCCGGGGGGGAACACACAGGGCCCTGTGCAAAGGGGTGCAGGGCCGGGGGGGAACACACAGGGCCCTGTGCAAAGGGGTTGCGGGGCTAGAACGCGTTGTGCAGAGGAGGAATGGGGATGGTGCGTGTGGGAGATAGTGCTGCACAAAGTGGAAACAGGAGACAGTGCATGGGGAGGGAGACCAGCATGCTGTGCAAGGTGAGACAGAAATGGGGCGTGGGGAGAAATGGGGTGAATGGGGGAAAAAGCTGTGCAAGATGGGAGAGATGCGCTGTGTGGCAGGAGTGAGCACATGAGGGAATGGAGCCCTGCGTGGGGTGGGTGGGTGCATGAGAGGCAGTTTAGGACTCTATGTGGAAGGAGTGGGTGCATGGGGAATGGGGAGGTATGTGAAATTATTTGGGGTAGAGGACAGGCGAGTTGGGTGTTTGATGGGTAGAGGGAGTATGTGGAGGCACAGAGGTAGAGGACAGGCGAGTTGGGTGTTTGATGGGTAGAGGGAGTATGTGGAGGCACAGAGGCAGTGTGATGGAGGAGAAAGAGGCTGGACATGAAAGGTCAAGAGTCTCTTGTGAATAGGTGGGTTGGGGGATTTTTGTGAATGCTCTGGAGGATAAGGCCTGTGTGCCTGGAAAAGGGCCAAGTGAAGAGGAGATGGTGTTTGGAAGGGGGCTGAAGGGAAAGTGGGTGTGGGGAGGATGCAGTGTTTGAAAGGGAGAGAAGGAAAATGGGTGTGGGGAATGTGTATAAGGAGACAAACATAAGCAAGAAGCACGGGAAGGAGTTTAGCAGTGAAACAAGGGGGATTGTATGGCTGTGGGGAAGAGAGAGGAGGTGTGGTGGAGAGGGCAGCACTGCATGTTGGAGTTTTGGAGTTTACTGTAGGCTAGGATTTGTCTGATGCCATTCCTGTCTTCCAACTCATGGTGCTGTGCTGGCATTACTTTTTTTTTTTTTTTAGCTTATGAGCAGCTCTCGTATCCTTCACTTTTTCCTGTACTGATGTGGAGAGTTTGTTTTTAAGGGCTTTTACTGCTTTTTCCCTCCCACCCAAAATTATGCAGGACAGATGGCATGCAAGCTAGAGCCCATTTTGGGATGCCTTTATCCTACAAAAAAAAATATCAAAAGGAAAAGAGAGAATGGCACCATACTGAGGCTTTTTCTTATTCTGGATTAATTGCACAGTACTTTCCTAAGTTTCGTTAAGGAGCCCTTTCCCTTTTGTGGAAGCCCTGAGATGCTGCTGTTGGCTAATCTTTTTTTGCTGGATAGTGCATTAATTCTTTGATCTTGTATAGCTAGTTAGTTACCTGTCATATGTTACTCTGAAAAAATAATTCTAGCACCCATGAAGACAGATAAGCACTGTAAAGAGAGGTGCGTGTGTAAAAGTGGAAATGTAACTGGAGCACATTCTAGCATGCTTATGGTGGCTTTATCTGGCTGGCAAAAGGTGTGGTTGCAGGGGCGTCACTGTGTGTTCACATTGTGATCTAGAAAGTCCCCATGTGTGGTAATGTATGTGTTTTGGTGAAATGTTTGTGGAAACAACAGAACAGGACTTCCAAAGCAATGCTGTTTGTAGATTTGCTAAGTTACTGCAAGGATGAGCTGGAGCCTTATTTCATGCAGTAAATATTTTAAGGAAATTTGGATATTGGGTGGTTTATGCTGGTATAATTCTTTATGTTCCAAACCAGATGCTTCTCTTGTGAATAAGTCTTTTGCTTGACTTAAAGTGAGTGATATGAACTAATCTGAAAAGAGGTACTTGTGCTGCAGTTACAGTGTCTTCATGATGTGTGCTTGTCTACATACAGTGTCTGTATGACACTGATTTTAGTCCTTGGGAATTGGTAGAAAAGCCCTTTCCTGTATAAACAAGACAGAATTTGTGTCTCTGGCTGTGCTGGCTGGAGAATTTCCAATGGAATGTGAATTTTTTTAAGTCAAAAAACATGGACTTCCTGAAAGCAACACTTTCGGGTAAACAATAGCTCTCGGTGACTTTTCTGGTTACCTAAGCACATTTGCATCGAAGTCACCCACTTCTAACACCTTTTGTTGTCATCTTTGTAGCCTCTAGGTCTGTGGCTCTGAGGGATCTCCACTGTCTATGAAATGCCTTGGGCTGAGGCTCCTCAGACAGTCTGGTTGTTCATGGGCAGCCCTACTCTGTGGAGTGTTTGCAGTGCCAGAGCTGCCTCGACCACTGTTTTTGAGACCCTGGCTCTTGGTCAGTAGGGCTGGGTGACTGAGACCAGTGTCTGAGTTTTGCAAGGTGTGAGAGCTGTCAGGTTCTCTGTTGCAGAGCTGGGAGTTGAATGGGGATCTTCATGTCTACCAGAGTTCAGAGCTCCTGGCTGTGCAACAAGATCCCCCAAACCCTTCCAAGATTCACGAGGGCTTCTATTTGTGTACTAATATATGTCAAATAGTTAGAGATACTTTTGTTCATTATTTGTTTTCATCTTCATCATAAGCAAAAGGGAATGGAAAGCACTGAGATACTGTTACTGACTCTTCTTTGGGACATCTAGCAAGACCTTTTGTTTTGCCAAGCTGCATGTGAAGGATTCAGAATCTGGCATTTGTTTGCTGCAGGAGGAAGAGTCCTGCGCTTCTCTTTATTAATACAAAGTGGCCTGTCTAGATCATGCCAAGTCCTTGCTAATAAGCCCAGCAACCTCACTATAAAACATGGGAAATCCTGTCTTTTCTTCTCTCAGGGTTGGAAGAAGGTGTGAAATCACAGCTGAGTTTTTCCGGACAGTATTTACATTCAGCTATCAATGTCCCTTGTGTAGGAAGCCACAGCCTCAAAGCTGATGCCTTTCACAGCGAAGTTTGGTATAGCCAGTGTAGCCAGTGTTTTCCAGTGCAGGTGTGTGAGTCTGTCTCTTTCCATTGCTTTGACAGTTTTAACAACGGAGTATTGGTGTGATGAGAAAGTGTGGGCTTGTGCTTGGATATGGTGAGAGATTTTCCTTTGTTACTGCACAAAGGTTTGGGGAGATGCCAGCTGGTAAGTCTGTTGGACAGAAGGGTGGAAGCAGTGATGGACAAAATAGGTGGTCGTACAGGTAAATAAGGGGGAAGAATATTTTTTGGCAGTGTTGTGTCTTGCAGATCTTTTGGAGCTTTCTAAAAAAGTCAGTAAGTGGACAAAGCAGATAGTTGGATTTGCAAAGGGAGGTCAGCAAGGTCCTTCACTAGAAGCTTTCAAAGGATTTGAGCTGTCATGGATAGCGGAAGGTCATTACTGAGCAGAGTAACTACTCAAAATGATTAGAAACATAGACTAGAAATAAGTAAGTCTCCTGAAGGAGGTGCCAGTGAAGTTTCGTAGATTCTGGGCTGATGATCTGGAAAACAGGTGAATAGTGAGTTAATGAGGTTTCCTGGCAACACTAAATTATTTTGGGTAGCAAGGTCTGTAGAAGGACCTGTTGCTCTTAGTAGCTGGGTAGTAGGATAGCAGGTGGGATCGAGAATTGCAGTGAGAGTTAAGGCTGTTCCTTTCTGCCACTTGTGGGGTGGTAGCATCTGGACTAGCTAGTATAAGTTGGGAGGGAGATCGCGAGGTCTTAATGGATAGCTCTGTAAAAATGCTTGGCACAATGTTTGCTTGCAATACAAAATAAACAGAGTGGGAAGGGGAATGTTAGAAGCTATCAGGGAAAGGATGGGACAGCATATACATTGTTACACATCCACAGCACTATCTGCAACTTAAATACTGTGTGCAGCTCTGGTGTGTTTCTCTTTCTTCCCCTTCTTCAAGGAAACCTCTAATAGCACTAGAAAAGGTAGAGGAATACGGGGTGATCAAGAGGAGGGCTTCTTGAAGAGCTTCTCTGTAAGAATGACTGAATAGACTCAGCCTCTTCAGACTGGAAGAGACTTGATTGAATGGGGACATAGTAGAGGTCTGTAAATACAGTAGAATAACATGGCATGGATGAGCAGTTGTTTGGTATCACATAATGCAAAAAATGGAGTGCTAGGAAATCTAGCTGCTAGATTATTTTAAAGGTAGCAAGTAGGAGGGTTTTTTGTTTGTGTTATCCTTCCCTCTCCCCCCTGCCCAAAAAAAACCCCAAAACAACAAACAAACAACAAAAAAAAAACCCAAACCACAATATAATTAAATTGTGAATCTTAAGTTGTGGATGTTAGAAGTTTGCATGAGTTAAAAAATGATGGGGCAAATAGAGTACAAATGTGTCACGGCCATTAAAACAAATACTCTCTCTGGCTCAGGAAGTCCTTGAGCCACAGATCTCTAGACTGTGGGAGATTATGTGAGAGAAGTATCACGACAAGCTTTCCTCCTATGTGTTGTGTTCACTTGTAGGCATGTATATTAATGGACTTTACCATTCAGAAGTAGGATACTGGACTAGATGGTCCTTCGGTCTGACTTGGCACAGCTGTTCTTTTGAGTCTTCAGAGGAAGATCATGCTCTTTGAACTCTACAAAGATGCTTTTGAGGATTTTGGCCATTGTTTTAAAACTCGTCCAAGAAGTGGAGGACTATGGTTTTGCAGCATAAAGTGTAGGTGTCCCTAGGTAGTAATACTGGGGTGTTTTCAGCTTGTGTTTTGGGAAGTAGTGAGCACAAAACTCCTCTGACTTTGACAGTTATATACATATGTTGACTCTTGAAAACGCTTAGGTAATTCTTTTGATCTCTTTGTGAGAAGTTGGTAGTAGGGATATTTAAAATTGCAGGAGTCTGTGATGTGGTGTCCAGAAATCTAAACTGCAAGGTGAAGATTTATTTAGGGTAAGGCTTTTGAAGTTGCACATGCAGTACTTTGTAATAAGGACCATGAAATCTTCCCTGGTGGTGGCTGGGGCATATACGAGGAGATAGCATGCTTATATAAATACAGAAGGAGAGAGCTAGGCCATCCCAGTCCTGTGAGATGCCCTTTGGACATGGGCATGACCTATTTGTCTTGATATAATAACACCAATGCACTTCGTTGCCATGGTCTTGGAGGAAATGGAGGATATAATAGCAAGCTAGCCCAATCCCACAATTCTTTTTAATGCTGCCTGTCTTGGGGAGTGGCAAGTCATCTCTTCTTGTGAGGTACCTGTCACTTGCTGGGTCATGAGCTGGTAAGTTCTTTCACTAGCAAAGGAATACCTTCTTTATGCTCCAGAAGGGGACCACTGTGTATCTCTTTACTGATCATCTGAGAGGAAAGTCCTCACAAAGCGCAAGCTTGTGAAAGCTTTGATAGGCCCTGTACTGGTCTGGTTAGTTGTAATTCTTAATTCTGTTGCAAGTGGTCACAGTCAGGTAAGAGACCAGCCTTAACACTTAAACCCTGGGCATATTATTTCCTTGAAGCTTGTGAAGGCCATGTGTTGAAATTGAGTTTCTGAGCTTGACTGATTTGACCCTGGATAAGTCAGACACTAGTAGAAAAGGGTTGTCATGCATATTTGAGCTCCAAGAACGCTGTTAATTGCACAGAAAAATGTTTGAGGCGTGTGCTTTTCCTAGTTGAGTTTAGTTTTGAAGAATAACTATCCACCTTCTAACTGATAACCAGTTCAGACTCTCTCAAATGAGCCAAAAGAGGTTGTTTGCTGTGGCTTCTTGCCAGATTTGGGGAGAATTTGAATTAAAATTCCTCATTCTGCTAACTGGAATGAAAGCATCTTGCTTTTTTTTTCCTTTCATACCTAAGTTCTTAACAGAATCCCGTTTGAATGCTACGTTTCTCCTTCTCCATTATACTGTAGTTGCACCCTGGAAGACGGATCTCCACCGAGCCCTTCGCTAGTTTGCATCGGTTTTATGGCAGCTGCTTTTGCAGAAAGGCAAGTTAAAGTTTTGCACTGTGTTTGAAGGTGGCGAATTCTCCAATGACTCTTTCACTGTGTCTGGGTGGGAGTCCCCTGTCTTATGGTAGTTGTTGGGAGAAACTGTTTTCACAAGTATTTTCCCTGAGGCTGACAGGAGAAAAACAAAATATGAAGCGGAAGAGTGAGGGGAGGAAAGCTCAGCACGGTGCAAAACCTGATAGTCCAGAACTCCCATCAGGTTTTTGTTAAAAGAACCTGAGAAAGTGGAAGTCTAGGACTTCATTCTGACACTACTCAAGAAGAAAACAGTCCTACCAGAGAAAGCTGATGTGCAGGCAGTGCAGCAGCAAGCTGGAAGACACAACTGAGAAAATACAGCATGAGAAAAGGGTACTGCAAGGCATACCGAGCTTGCGATCCTGAAACATGTTGTGTCTGGGGAAGCTCAGCTTCTTTTGTTCCAGAAATCACCTTTAAATGCTTAGTAGTAAGTTGAGAAAAATAGCATCCGATAAGCTCCTTGAGCGCAAACCATAAGGCAGTCTGGAAACCTGCCCTCTAGAAGTGTTGGGGATCTCCATGTGTGCAGTGCAGTGGCAGGAGAGCTGCCTACTACTCCAGGCGCTGCTGTCCCTTGCTGTCCCTGACCAGCTTCTCCCTGAGGCTCTCCTCACACTGCCCATGGCCCTGGACCCCATGTCAGACCGCCGGGCACGCCAGCCCCTGCCCCCATGATGCTGCATCAAGGCTGGTCCCCAGCTCCCCGCATTCCTGTTCTGCCTGGCCTCAGCCCGTCCCTGTGGCCCTGCCCAGCCACCCCAGGGATGTGTCTGACCCTGGTTCCCTTTGTTGGGCCTGATCCTGACCCCCATGTGCGGGCTGTCATCCCACCTGGCCTCAGCCCACCCCTGGATCCATAGAGGTGCTTGATGCCCCAAGCTGGGGCTGCCCCTGGCCTGCTATGGAGTTTGGGGTCACATGTCTAGTAAAAATTTAAACCAGATTTATTTTTCAGAAGCTTTTAGCTAGCTCTTGCTTAGTGTGTGTGTCTTCCCCAACCTGTTGGGGCTGCCTGTTTTTTAGCAACCCTAACCTGTTTGGGTTTGCCTGTTTTTACAAAACTGACAGAAACCTTGCAGTTCTGAGAACTCTGTCCTCCTCTCAGGTTTGTCTGAAAGTGGGCAGAGGGAGGAGAGTGGTGGGCAATGCTGCTGTGTGTGCCATTTTCCCCAGGTTAAACAGGATTAAAAAAAAGAAGGTTGGCGTAATGGAATGCAGCCTCTGTAGTCTGAGGTGTCAGAGCTGTGGGATGGAGGAGACAAGCTGGTGGAGCCAGGGGCACTTATTAACTCCAGATAAGACCTACAGGATATTTCGTCCTCATGCATGTTGTGGAGAGCCTCAGTAGGATGGTTATGGAGTGATGGTAGGCTGGCCACCAAAGTGGGATTCTTGCCCCACAGGACTTACCTTGCTTTTGGGATGTGAGGTGGATGAACATCGCTAGTGTGTCTGTGCGAGACTGAAGAGCGTGACTGTCTTGAAACAGGTTTACTGTTTTGTGTTTGTTTACTTGGATTTTCTATTTGTTTTGGTGGCTTTTGATTTAAAAATATGTAGTAAACTAAAAATGCATATTCTTTAAATGCCAAGTTGGCATTTATTATCTGAGATTTACAACAACAGGTATGAATTAGGCTTTTAACTTAGTCTTAGTGACTAAGCCAGGAGGTTTTAGGGTGGTGACAACTATACAGACACAGTCATAGAAATGGGAGGCTGCAAGGGGCATTGACAGTCCAACTTCAGCATCGAGTCAGGATCATGTAGAGCTCATGGCTCTTGTACAGCATACATACATTAAGACTCCATCTACAAATGTACATGAGTTTGCAAGATACATTTTTCTTATCAGCTTCAATTTAGTTACTTGTGGAAAGCTACCTGCTCGCTTCTGCTCATAGGGCAAAATGAAAGCTGTGAACTAGTAGCCCTTAACACGCTACCATGTGTTTGTTAAAACTTCTAGTGTAGGAGGGTCCACAATGCTTGTAAGTAGACCGTTTAAAATGTTAGAATGTCAAGAAAGTTTCTTCCTGCTAATGCACATCTTTTGTTTTGCAAAGTACCTTTGCAATGCAAGTAAATTATAAGCAACAGGGACCCATTTGCACTGCCATAGATGTTAAACGTGTATTTTTACTGTGCAGCGTTCCTTGACAAATTTAGTTTAGTTTACCCTTTAATAAAACTATGGGATGCTCTGTTTTTCAGGTGTACCTACGGAAAGTTACTGAAGGGTTTTGTATATACTATTTTATCCTTAAAAACTTCAGGATGGTTTTTCATCTAGGAGTGTGAGCTACAAAACCTCAACTGCAGAACTTGTCTGGGGTTTGCCTTGATTGAAGTATTTCAGTCTTCTGGGGTTTGTGAAAATGGAAAGTTATAGTCAGCGAACTTTAAAGAAGAGATGGACTAACTACAGGGAGGAAAAAGCTTTCATAGAATTTCAGCTAAGGTTACTAGCCATTCATCTTCTATGTCTTTTTTCTCCTCTAAAACTTTGAGATGGACAATTACTGTCACAGAAAGTACTAGCGAGGCAGCTGGTAAAGAGGATGAATGGTGTGTCTGTATCAGATTCTGTGTTTTGCTCTGGTTGGTTCTTAGTACAATGCAGGATTCTTCTGTTTTTCAATATTACAAAAGTAGGAGTAGGGGTTTTGGTTTTATTTGGTAGTTGTTAATTGACTTCCATGTAGTCTATATTGATAGACCAAATCCTGACAAAATATTTTTTTGTAGTGCAGCCTCAAGCAGTCCTGAAGTGGGTTCCACCCGTAATACACACACTGAACTCGAAAACACTGGGTACTGAAAAGTGAAAATAGTGTTAATGTCAGCAAAATTCGTCTTACTTGTGGCCCAGATTTCTGGAGGTGGCGCTAATTAATGGTTAATTTTAAGTTATGTAGAGTGGTCACGATGTAATTTGCAACACAGAAGAAAATATGGATATGCTGGATTTGCAGAGCTTTTTGGGAAATCCCAAAGAGTATTTACCTGGTTTACTTGGTACTAGGTTTTCACATTACAAAACTAATTCATAGTCATGCTGTGTTGGGAAGGAAGAGGGGTAACCTGCATCTACTTCATGCAAAAAATAATTACCTGCTATGCGTTTTAGTGAGATGAACTGAATCAACTGATTTTTGCTTCTCTTCTAAAATCCTCCAGGTGGCAATCTTGCATCAGAGTTAAGCACATAGTGTTTTTTTTCTGGCATTGAGTCTTTAATATGCTGTCCTTGTGATGGCAACAAATGCTTGCTTGCAGCACTGTAGAATATACTGCTGCCAGTTGTGAAAATGCTGAATCTTGCACGTAACTTGGACACAGGCTGGTTTCATAGACTTGTGCAGCCCTAGACTTGGGCGTGGTGGATGCAACAGTATATTTATCTCTTTGGTTGGTAGTTATGAAAATAAGTCCATAGATAGCTAGTTATGATGGAGTAGATTAAAAGTTTGTCTGTGTAAGTTTATTCAGCAGTAGCATTTTGGCAGGCTGTGGTGTGTGCAGATCTGTGAACTCGCCTGCAAAAACGACTGAGAAGAATTATTTCAGCTACAGACTTCAGTAGTTTTGTGTGCTCAGAAAACTTTAATCATATTTTGCTATTGTACGCATGAATTGTAATGGGGCACTGACTCTCCTTTTGACTTTTATAGTCTAACTTAAGTAGGAAGCTCATTAATTCTTTTATATTAAGTTATCTAGTCTACCCTGATTATGAAACTGTTGGTGTGATGCTGTTTGCACTCTTCACCAGACCCAGGTTTTATGTTTGGTCTGTAAATATGTGGGTTTTCAACTGAAGGTTTTTCTTCTACCTTGTGCTAGAGAAAGGGCTGGTGTTTTTTCAGTTTTAATTTCACAGGGAAGGGTTTTGGTAGGACTGGTCCTATCAAAGAGCACATACACTTCAGTTCAAGTTGCAAGCAGCTTCATTCCCTGTCTTCACTTGCTCATTTATGTAGAAGAAACACAATCCATAACACTGTGACTGAAGCTGTTTTTTCTCTGGGTGTTGAATCTGACATTCAGCATGATGCTAGCTCTCAGAAAAGTGCCCTTTAAGCTGCAGATGCCTGAGTGGCTGCTTTTTGCCTCCTCTGTATGGAGGGACGTGATAAGTGCTGTTCCTGCTATCTGTTGTCTTTTTGTTGCTGTTCAAGGTTATCACAGACTTCAGGCTTTGCTTGCTCCTCTTACTGCTTGAGGAACATTTTTGTAGAGAAGTCAAGTGATGTGACTTCCTTTGTTAGTGAGTCAGTGGAGCAAAACAGAAATGGCCAAGGTGCCTGGGTCTGACCCTGCACACAGCAGCTGTGCCTGAGACTGGGCAGCAAGGAGCAGATGTGGGGATGGTTGCTCTTGGCTGCCTGAGGGGCTGCTAGTGTAGTTCAGCTCTTGAGTAAGGCAGGTTATAGGCTGGGTCTGGACCTGCCTAAACTTTGAGTATCACCAAGTTTCCAGGTATAGGATCTCCTGCATCTTCAGTTCTCTTCTTTTGATGCACTGTAGTCCACTGAGAGGACCACAAAAAAATTGAGTAGCAGTACTTTTGAGCTGCCTAACACATCTCTCCACACCTTCTGTTGTCCAAAATTTCATCTAAGTGTCCAAAGCTAACTTGAAGATGAGAGGAGGTTCAATTAGGCAAAGCTGAGATTGTGAGTTAGTTTCTAAGAATGATCAGTAGATGACAACACACCTTGGGAGGTGCCACCTCACGAAGGAGGGTGTTTGAGTTGGCTTAGGGAAATGTTAGTGTTAATGTTGAAGATTTGGCAGGCAGTACTTGCAGACACCAAATACTTCTTGGATATGTTTTTGTATGTCTTGAAAGCTGAATATGAAAATGCAAGAGCCTGTTTAATTCACTTTTGAAGTTGTAAAGGGGAAAATGGAAAAGGTCAAGAAATTTAAAAGTTTCAGTTAAGCTGGGATGTTAATTTGGTTGTGCCTAGGATTGCTGTTCCATTACTTTGTACTTTTTAAATGACTAGCTTTGTTGGGATTTTTGTCTTTAAATGAATTTAATGATTTCACAGTTCCCTTTTTTTAAGAGTTTATCTTTTTATTACCCAGCTGAACAGTTGTGTTAATGAGTTTGGTTTGCATTCTGCTTGTAAAGATTAAAGCTGATGGTGAGACTTCATAGTCCATGGCAACATTAGTTTGCAGTTCTGAGGGTGTAAGTGCTCAACAGTCTAGTTTTCTGTCAGTTCTCAAAGCCAAATGCTAATTAGAGATGTACAGTCTTTCCAGTTAACTTGCTGAGAAATGGGCATATAAATTCTGATAGCAGAATTTGTCTTGCAGATAGCTCTGCTAGTATCTGCTGCAGACTCTATAGCTTGGAAGGAAATTACTTTTATGTACAACGTTGTATCTTGATGTCCAAAGAAAAAAAGTCTTAACAAAATTGCTGAAATCTCAGCTTAATTTTGTTTGTATTCTTTCTGGATTTTAGCTTCAGAGTAAGTTACATTATTTTGTTAATAGTATTGTTTATCACTACTCTAAGATTGTTTTTGCATAAGCTTTTTAGAAGCAACAGGGAAACCTGTGAAAGAGTAGTGTAGCTCCTTTGACAATGATAATCCATTACAGTTCAGTATTTTCATGTACTCAAAGATAGAGGGGACTGAAAAGCATAGCCTTTGTGCACAGGAAAGGGCAACGGTGCCTTTGACACAAGTGTGGGATGAGCCAGCTATCTCCAGCCCGCTCTGTGGCTTGTTCCTGCACTTGCCCGGCAGTTGACGGCCTCCTCCCCTGTACTGATGCTTGAGTGCATGCTCTCCTGCTGTAAATCAGACAAGTGAGGTACCCTGTCATAAAGCAAACCATAAAACAACAAAAAAAGGAGGGCAGGAGGCAGAATTTCTGAAGTTAGATTTGCTGCTGAAGAAAAGGAACATAAAAACATTGCCACTTCAGATATATTTTTTGTTAGGTAAACCATTCTTATTAAATGTACACCAGAAATGTTGTGTGCTAGGGTAGTTTGGTCACCTCTCTCTGTTTTGCCTCATCAGTCTGTTTTGCAGCATTTGTGGAAATATAAGACTTTACCTATAGGAATGGCAAGGAGACATTGCTGTCTATAATAGTCTGGAGCACATACAGTTGGGAGAGTTGCCTCTATATCCAGTGTGGAGGTCACCATTGAATATTTTTCATTTCTAATTGGGATGTTGAACTGAAGTACTTAAGCTGTGGGGCACTTATGTGAGAACTTCTGGTTATTGCTTGTTGAAAGGATCTGTTAATGAGGTGAAGGTGAAGTCGATTTCTGTTGTGGATAGCACTGGAAACCTAATTTAAAGGTTGTACAGAAAATTAAGCTTTGAAGGCTTATAGACAATAATTCTTTGGCAATATTAGCTTTTTGTGGTGGTTTGGTTTTTTTCTCTTTTTTTTTTCTTCTCAGTATAGATGTATATTAAATGTAGCTGAGAGAAGACTAGCTGAGAAAGACTAGTAGGAGGGAACAACTTAGGTCACAGTTTCTCATCACTTGTACCTGCTACAGAAGTATCTTATTCACGTGTGTAGGAGAAATGTCCTGAATTGCTTTCAAGTGACACTTCACTCCTCTGTTTCTATCCCAAAGCCATTCTAATTTGCTCTAGAGAACTGGTATAAGATGAGAAAAACATAGCTACAAGAACTTGAGGAAACACTCTAGGCATCATGGGGAACAAGATCACTTTTTTCCCCTCTGAAGAGCAGACTACCGGAATTAAGAAGTCCAATTACTAAAAAATTACTTGTTTTCAGTCCTGTGCAGTTTAGATGTTTGGTCTCACTGTTAAGCTGATAGATCTGAATATCCTGCTTGAGGTAGCCTGACTTTTTTTTATTTTTTAATCCTGCTTTAGTGGGAGACTATTTTTGTCCTTGTTAGTTTAATTCCCTGTACTGCAAGATTGATTTGTACGAGTAGTTCCTCTGACTCCCAGAAGACTCTGCGTTCAGGCTCTTCAGCATTGGCAAGGATGCATAAACCAGCCTCCAGTTTATGCTAATTTACAACTCAGACTTGTTTTAGCCTCCAACCTTTCATCGTGTAAATGTAGCAGTGTCAGACTTGCAGTTTTTGTAGCCTAAGCATCACTTTTTGTGCCTAATGTTAAACTCAAGTTATCTTAAAATAAGTGTTATGCCTGCAGTAGCCAACGCAGTCATTATTGAATGCCAAATGTGGTTTATGTTCTGTAGTGCCAGTAATTAGCTATTAAAATTCTGTATTGAATATTCTTCAGACAAAAAATATTAACTAAATAGTTTCATCATTTACTCTGGGAAATATTTTACAAAATTGGTTTTCATGTTCTGCCGAAAATAGAGGTTGCAACATTTTTGTGCGTTCTTTGGAGCCGAGATGGGGAGGGCTTGTGGAGCCATGTAATTCTTATGGTACTCCAAGGAAGAAATAAATTGCGCAGGATTTGTACTTGATGTCTTAAGCCTTTCAAGCACTTCTGTTGCCCTTCTTAATGTAACTTGGCATGCTGTAAATTATACAGATACTGAATATAGTAGCACAATAAGTTTTCTTTTATTATTTTAATACAGTTATTGCATTTTACATGTCTGTCTTTCCCCCTCCCCTCTGTAGGTGCAGGCAAAACACCGACTTTAGGAGGAGGATTCCACGCCAATCTGGGAAAGGAGTCACGAGCACAAACTCTACAGAATGGTACTTGCAAGCTTTAGTGTTGTCGAGATTACTTTTTTCCTTAAATAATATGGTTGATTACAATTAATTTTTAGTTTTGAATGTAACCTCAAAACCTTGGCAGGCCACTCATTAGTCAGTAGACAAGTCTGCATAGTGCTGATTTTACTTTGTGCTCTCATTTGGTTGTTATACCTGATTTATGAGGTCAGGTTGCTGGCTGACAAAGGGTAATGGCACCTGACAACACTCTTGTATTTTAAAAGTGCTTTTTCAAGGTTGACATACCCATTGCACCTTTTATTATCTGTTAACCTATTGTGGCTTTTTATTAGTTTTCAGGGTTCTTGAAATGCTTTATGCATGTTTATTTTTAAGCATAATTGTTCAAATGCTTTTGTTTTTATGCAGTATAAGTGTGAGATAATGCATATATTTATGCACACTTAATAATATGTGACTGAACAGAGGGGGAAAATGGAAAATATTTTTTTTTTTAGTCTAGAGAATATTTAAATAAATATTATCATTACATGCTGTACATTTTAATTGAGATCTACATAGTCTACACTCTTTAAAGAGGGTGAATAAAACCAGCTTTTATTCTAGAAACAGAACGGTTTTCCAATTTCAGTTGCTGTTACTCATATCAATGGACAGGAGTTGTCATTTTTTGGCTAATTAATACTCTTGTCTCATGACTCTTGGAGATGACAGCTGATGGACTGTCATATCAAAGACTCAGAAGCTGACATGTAATTAACCAAGGGCTGTAGATGGGTTTTACTGATATGGTGCTCATTTGGGGGAGATATTTTAGAAAGTGGTATTTTCCTAAATTTAAGTCTTGTATTTGCAGCTCAAACACAGAAAATCTTGGCTGCCTGCATAGGTATACAAAGGGAAAGATTGATCTGCTGTTATATCTGCAAGGTATAGAAAGGTTAAGATTGATCTGTGTTATTGAAATATAGCCAGATTGCTTCGCTCAGCATTATTCGGCTGATTTATATACAGATTGTTTTATATAAATGTTTTACTCAGCTGTTTGTACTGAACAGTATTGAGCCCTGCTTGTTTGGCAGAGTAAGGCTCATACTTTATGTGAGCTTATTTCAGTGTCAAGTCCAAAGTTACTATCTTAGGGGTTTTAAAAATGCCTGTATAAAGTGGAACCTGTATAAAACCACTAGAACACCTTTTACAATTTTTGAAGTTTGTCTTTGGATGAAGGCACTTTAATCAAAACTGTAATTTTGCACAGGCATTTAAAAAATAAATTGGCTTGTTATGCATAAGGACTGCCCAGTTCCTTGTCTTTAATTGTAGAAAAGTAAAATGCTGAAGGGAGAAAATGCTGTTCTCTTGCTTCTTGGAGTGTTTGAATCCTTCAGAAGCCCTCTTGGTTATGCTGAAAGATGATCGCAATTAAAGACAGTGTAGGCGTTTTTCTGGAATCTAAACATGGATTCTTTCTTGGATGAGTGTTTGCTGGGGAATATGTCTGAGCACCTTCCTTCCCCACAGCTTTTGTGCGTGGGGCCTCCCAAATCATATACAATGATTCTGACTTGGCTAAAGTCTATCAGCATCATATAAAAGAAATTATATTTGCTTGAGATGAAATCATCTCCCAAACAGTTTGAAACAGGAAAATAATTTGTCTTATTACCTCTATCTGGCTGAGGCTCTTCACAGGTTTTCTTCTTTTTGTGGCTATCCTTTATAAGGGAAAAAACTGTTTGGTCTTTGATTTCTGTAGCCAACCTGCATTTGTCCTGCTGCCAATCTGTTTCTGGAAAAGTTCTTTTCAGTGAGTTAAGTGATGTTCTCGCTCAGACCCAGGCATGACAACAGCAGCTGATATTTCAGGTAGAGCAATTGATGTTTGAAAGGCTTTTCTTTCTGCAGCTGCATAATGAGCTAGTTGTCGGCTGCATTTGTTCACACTTTTAGCTTTACATAGTTTTTAATTGCAAATTGAGCTATGGCAGTGAACGTACAAAATCTCACCCTGTCACTGCGTGCCCATGATCATGGCTTGCTTTTTTTGTGAAATTATGTTAATATCCATTGTGTTTAGACTTGAAAGTGTAGCAAGGTAAGTGAACTTACTGTATATATTTTAAAGAAAAGGTATGGCGTGGTTCCTTGAGTGGAACAGAAGTGCACTGAGAGTTGACTGTATTAAAAATGAAGAGTTATCCTTGGAGCGCTATGCTGTCTGATGAGAAAAAAATGCTGAGCTACGTACTTATTTATTTGCTGGTACTACTACATTTGCATTTCCAAAGTTAACCGAGTTGC
Organism: Phalacrocorax aristotelis; assembly: GCF_949628215.1. NCBI lineage: Eukaryota > Metazoa > Chordata > Aves > Suliformes > Phalacrocoracidae > Phalacrocorax > Phalacrocorax aristotelis. The sequence goes on along the minus strand of NC_134284.1, from coordinate 29,911,892 downwards.
AAATGAACTGCTGAAATTATCTCCCGTTGGGATGTTGGTGCAGCACAGCTTGTGAACATGCTTCAGGAGGCCTATTCCTGCAACTCGCTGATGGCTCTTATGTCAAGGCTGCGTGGTACCTTCAGTAGTGTAAGCACGTGATTTTCTCCTATATGGTGCTCTGTACAGGCTATTGCCGAAGGGAAGAACAGACTCTGGAAAGCAGAGATGGGCGGCGGAGCCCAGATTTCTCCTGAGGCCATCCCCAGTGTATCCGAGAACAGCTGAGAGCGCGCGCGTGTGTGGTCTGAGAGCGCTGGCAGGTCTCACACTGTGCCTGGTCTGCTTGCCAGCAACCTGCAGGCTTGACATGATGCGGAGAAAAGTCCAACAACGGCGCAGGCACTTGCTGTTTTTTAAAAACAACAACCTCCCCCTGCTTTCCCTTCCCTCTCTCCCTGTAGTTTGGGCCAAATTCTTCCTTGCTGTAATGTCTGTCTGTTCAGGGGAGGTGAAAGGGAGGTGATCTGGGCTCACTGTCTTTTATTTAATGACTAGCAAAGCAGCTGGGGTTGGCTGCTTCTGGTTTTTTGAGGCTTGTAATTAAAGGATGTTTAGAATTAAATGAAAAATGGGGTTTCATTAGAACACCTAAGGTAATTTTAGAATTCACCCCCCACCCCCCCACCCCCACCCCCCCTACAGTGCGGAAGTAAAATCTCCCAGCAGCTGCTTCAACAGTTCTGGGCTGTTCTACAAAATAATTATTTTTTGCGTTGGTGTGTTATATGTGTGCACACATGTGTGTGTATGTATGCTCTAAACAAAGCTGTGGGCAAACACTGAAGGTTTAATAGTTTCTAGGTTTGTGTAAGAATGCCTAATACACAGAAGTAGTCCCCCTTATCACACATGCCTTTATGTTTCCTTGCTATTTATAATGTGGTGGTGCATGGCAGTTCATAGTCTCTGCCTTGCTTTGCTGAACCAGCTGATGTTTGTGGGTGTTTGGGAATTGGCTGCATATAAGAACTGGAGTCTTGTTTACACGTGTTAAAATATTTATGCAGGAAAGACCTAATACTGTTGTATTTGTTCACCATTTTTCACTGTGAGGTACTGTGCTAATTGAGCATGCTAAGCTCCACGAGTTCAACAAGCTCAGGTCCACAGAATGGTTTGTATCTGCTCATACAGAGCTCTTTTTTCGTAGTAAAAACTTGCGCATCTGTGAGATAATGTGAAGAGGTGTTTCAACTTTGTTTTAAAGGATGTGACAAAAAAGCCACAGTACTGTTTTTTGCGAGAAAGAAGAGTTATGAATAAAATACTAGCTCAGAGGGGGGACCCTTTGACAAGACTTTTCCCTCTGCTGTCTGAGCTTTCTTCAAATGGCTATGGTATTGCCCAACTTTTATGGTTATTTACAGGGCTGAAATGGAGAGTTCTGTCTCTTTAAATCTCATTTTACAGCTCTGCGCTGCATTACATAATGCCTCTAAATAGCCGGTTTATTCTTGTTTCCTTGCAGACAATCTGCTCTCACTTATATCCATGTCAGAGTCATAGTTACAAGGGAGTTGTTCTTGACATGGAGCTCTGATGCTTTCAATAGTCTTCAGTGGCCAAAAAGAAAAGGGAGAGGGGAAGGAAGGTCAATGGTATGATTATGACTTGAAAACTTCAGTTGCAGATATTCAAATTTGGTTTAAACTAAGTTTGAAGATTGCAGCTGCATCTAGCTTAATCCAATTTCTGAACTGTTGTGCTATGTTTTTAATAATTTCTTTAAATGAATGTGTGTCTTCCCTCAGCCTTCTCAAATACCGAAACATAGCTAACAGTATTTTAATTCTAAATGGGAAGGCATTTCTAAAGATGTTCTCTAATGCATTTCTAACTGTTTACATTTAAACTATTTGTTAATTCTTTAACCTTCATTGTCATCACTAATTTCATAGCTGGTTTATTACAAGTGATTATGGAGGGCTTTACTTCCTGCCAGAACTATATAGTGTGAATTAGACAGGGAAAATATATTATGTGTGTGAAGCACAGCAGTATCCAAAGAAGAGGAACAGAGGACACATCTTTATTTCATAAGATGAAAACAGCAAGGGAGGAGAGGATAGTAGAACCCTAGAATAATTTAAAGTCGGGGGACTTCCGGAGGTCCCCAGGCAAAGTGTGGTGGCTTTGAAGTTGCATTTAATCTGCTCAGGGCCTAATGCAGCTGAGCTTTGGGTATCCCCAAGGATGGATATGATAGTCTCCCTGGATAACCTGTTCTCTAATGCTTGACCACCCTCACTGTGAACTTTTTTTTTCCTTGTATCTAGTCAGAACTTATTTTGACAAAATGTGAGAATCTCTGAAAATTCTGACTCCATCTGCCTTATAACCTCCCACTGAGTAGCTGAAGACACCATGAGATCTCCCCCTTAGCTTTCTCTTCTTAAGACTGAAGAAATTCAGTGCTCATCCTTATGCCATGTGCTTCAGTCTCCTCATCATCTCAGTGGCTCTCTACTGGACTTGCTCCAATATGTCAATGCTTTTTTGTGTGCAGAGGAGCCCTGAACTGGGCAAAGTACTCTAAATATAGTCTCACAAGTGCTGAACAGATGATGATGATCACTTCTCTTCACCTGCTGGCTATAGTCTTAACAATGCAGGTCCAGGATGCAGTTAGCCTTCATCACTGCAATTGGGTGCTGCTGAGTCATGTTCATCTTTTTGTCCATGAGGAATCTAGATCCTTTTCTGCAAAGCTACTCCATAGCCAAACAATCCCCAGCCTGTACTGTTGCCCTGCTGTTCTTGTGTCCCATTTGCCTTGTTGAACTTCATGAGGTTTCTGTCAGCTCATTTCTGCAGCATTTCTGCTGAGTAGCAGCTTTGCCCATCTGTGTATTGACCACTGCTCCAATGAGGAGATGTCCACAGGCTGGCAAAGGGAGCCTCCTGTCCCATTGTCCATGTTGTTAATGAAGGCATTAAACAGTATTGACCTCAGCATCAATCCTGCTTGTGAGTCTGATGGTTAAAGTGCTGATCACTACCCTTTAAACTGGCTAGTTTTTCACCCAACTTGCAGTTCACCTGTCTAGTCTGTATCTCTTCAATTTGGCTGCCTGGGTACTAAGGGGAAATGGTGAAATCCAATGAGGGAAGAGCAGTGGTTACTGTTTACCTTAACTGCTGTGTGGCTTTTATTGCAGTTATGCACAATCTGCCTTCATTAAATCTGTCCTGGCTGTTCGCAGTAGCATTCTTACCTTCTGTGTGTCTGGAAAGGGTTTTCAGGTAGATTTGTTCCACAGCCTTCTAGCAGGCTGAGGGGAGGCTGACTCACCTCTGGTGTCCTACTTCCCTCTCTTGAAGAAAAGCCTGACACTCACTAACTTCTAGACATAGAGAACCTCCCCTATTTCCTGCAACTTCTTAAAGGTGGCAGAGATGCCTCTCTTTCCCAGCTCCCTTAGCATCCTCACATGAATCTCATCCAGTCCAATTGACCTGTGCATGTAGATTTTGCTTAACTGAGTCCTTGTTCAGTATTTCTTTACCATGGATAATGCTTCATTTCCTCCAAACTCATGTAAAGAGATCTATGAGACCTGAGGGCAGATATTGCCATGGTAGACCAGAGTCTCATGAGCTGCCACACGCCCTGCCTGCTCAGCCTCCTGCACATCAGTATGGAGTGTCCTTGTGCTATGGGGAAATTGTACTTGAAGACTGACCAATCCTCCTGGCCCCTTTGCCCTTCATGGCAGTACCATGGGGGGGTCCTGCATTACCACTTCTCTGAACAAACTGAAGCCTGCCCTCTGAAATCCAGGGTTGTCACTGTGCTACCAGTCTTCCTCACATCCCTCAAGATCTTAAACTTTTTGATTTCGGGGTTGCTGTAACCAAGCCTGCCACCAAATTTTTCATTCTCCACCACTTTTGCCTTTCTAGAGAACGATAGGTATATCACAGTGCTTCTCCTACTTGATGTGTTCCTGACACACTCTAGAAGTCCACTGAATTGTGTATGCCCCACTATTATTCCCTTCTGGCAGATGCTTGGAGCAGTTACGGTTCACCATGAGAACCAGGACATCTTCCTGTTGTCTAAAGGATGCTTCATATTCAAGATCAGGTGGTCTATAGCAGGTGCTCTTGACACTGTCTCCTTTGACCTTGCCTCTCGTCCAGCCCCATTAACTCTTTATTGGCCTGTTACTTGTTTTTCAGCAGAGCTTCACACATTCAAACTGTCCTTTGTGTAAAATGTGTTCCCTCTCTGTCCTTCTTGTGGATCTGTAACCATCCATCTCATGACTCCAGTCATGTGACCTGTTCTTCCATGTATCTGTTACCCCCCGCAGTGAACTTGTAGTTTTGCACCTGTGCATAGACTTCAAATTCTTCTAGATTGTTTCCTTTGCTGGATGCAGTCTTTTCTTTGACTCTTCCTCCTGTATCAACTCCTGTCTCTGGTTTCCATTTCAATAATGAAACTTCTAGTCTAGTCTCTCTGGCATTTTCTTGTCCTTCTTGCCTTCTTTTCTGTTTGGGTAGAAGCTAATCCTAATCCTCCCATATCTACCTTCAGTTAGTACCTCACTGTTTTCTCTTGTTGTCTTTTAAACTAATCATTGCTTAAAGTTCTCCTTTCCTGGGTTTGTCTTGTATCCTCCTAAATTTCTTTACTCAGTAAGTCCTTGAAAGACTTCCTTTTCTAGCCAGACCATTGCTTCAGTTTTACCCTCTTTCATCTGTCTACTGCCTTGTGCCTTATGAGTCCTTTGTTATCAGTAACAACTTCTGTCTCATTCATTTCCTTCATCTTTCCATTTCATGTGTTTCTCTATTCCTCTTTGAAGGAGGATAAGGGGCATTTTCCCCTTTTCATTTGGGGATGATCTTACGTGTTTGTATGTGGGTGTGTTTTGGTTTGTTTTATTTGTTGTTGTTGTGTCAAGTGCAACCTTTTCCTTTGGTAAACTTCTTTATTCTCAACATACCTCTTCCATCTAGTCCCATATCATGGCTTGAGCTGTGTATTCAGCTGACAAAGCTTAGATGTCTGTGAGCTCACCATCCTGAACTCCTTTCAGGGTCTCTGCATAGAGGCAGACAGATTTAGGGTGTGATTAATTTAATCCTAAGGGAAGACAAATGACTTATTCTTTCAAGTGTCTGTTTCTCTTCAGTCACTGAAAGGACGTCTAGATTGACTGAACTCAGATGCTCATCTCTGAAGATAAGGGTGATAAGTCCTATGCTTTCATGTCTGTGTTTGTGTATCTCCTTGTTGACACAGACTTAACATGGCCAAAACTGAACTTCTGAATTGCATCCTACTGTTCTACCCTTTTGCACGTTAACAAGTTCAAGCTTCCTCCTTTTGAGGCAACTCACAGCTTTCCCTCCTGCTGTCTTGTAGATCCATCCTCTGCAGCTAAACATGGATGTGTCCTAGCCATAACACAGATGTATTTATTTCTTGCACAAGTGTCTCTTGACTTCCATTGCTCTTCCTCTGTGATCAGAACATGCTCCAGAGCCAGGAAAGCAGAAAAGTTGTGACCTGGGATGTTAAATCTTTGGCACCTTAACTTCTTCATCAAATAATTTTGTAATAAATATATTTACCCAACCTGTTTGCCCTTTCACATTTGTGGTCACTGTTACTTATCACATAGCAGTTCAACAGGGAACTTTTCTGGTGTTACTAGGCTGTGTTCCAGCTTGCTGGACCTCTGGGCTTCTGAGGCTTGCATGAGTGTCAGTAGGTATGGGCTTTCCTGGCCCTCTGCTTTGAAGTAGGCTCTGGTAAGTCACAGAAGCGTAAGCCACAGCTCAGATGGTGGAGTCCCTGATGGCTGACCTTCAGGGTATCTCAATAACTTACACACCTTTCTTGGAACTTCACCTTTCAGAGTTCGCAGGCAACTTCACTACTCAGCCAAGACTTGAAGAAACAGACAAACCACTTAAGAAGAACAAACAAAAACACCTCAGAGGCGGAAAACCCACTCTTTAGCCAGGATAAGTTATTCCAAGAATTTGGATAAAAGCAGCAAAATAATGTATTCCCTTGCCTGTTTCCCTGTTACTCTTAGGGACTCATGGAATTTGATTCAGAGGCATCTGAGGAAGCTGGGATCCTTCTGCTACTGTGGCTTCTCCTTCAGCACATTGAGAATCTAATTTTTCTCGGATGGTTAATGAAACCCTGTGCTTCATGATCTCCAGTTACCTTTGTTACAAGACCAGTCAAGTTCATCAGCTGATCTGGGACAACCTTTTGGTTATGCATTGATTAATTAATTCCTACTTGAGTTCAGATTTGAAAATTTTTATTGTCTTAAGCCGTGGCCATGCTTGTGTTTTGAAAGGGAATGATGAATAAAGTACCTGTTTGAGATGCTTCCAATGTGCTGCTTGGCCTTACAGTGACAGTATCAGGGGAGAAGAATCCATGTCTCCTGTAATGAGATCTCTTACATTTCTAATGAAAAGCATCTGGGATACTTTAAAGAGTAGAGGACCTGCCGGAGGTAATGCAAAGGTAGGATTTTGCCAGGAGACTGATGGACATCTTAAAGCTTTGAGCCCAGTATCCCACCTGGTTGAAATAGGTGAGTCAAGCTTTGTTGGTTTTCCTTCCTCTCTTCCTGTGTTTGCTTAGCCAGAAAAGGGGAAAAATTAGAAAAGGTAATTCTGAAATTCCTTTGAGGTGTTGGTTCAGTCTGTATGTGGACTCAGGACGATCTCTGGTACTTTTAATTTTCAAGATTGTCCTTGAAGCTTAAAAAATAAAGAAAAAATTGAAATCTTAAACAAATTAATGGATGACTTCTGTTGTCTTAACTAATAACAAAAAATATTTGCATGTTTGGCTGCTTTGAATAGGCCTGCTTGAGTCTGGAGTTAAAGGCGTCTTTCATGATTCCTCTGCTCTGTCTCCTCTCCTGTCTCTGCTCTGTCTCTTAGTTTATTAGTTGGCTGTGGGCAAGAAAACTGTTTTGCCAGGGAAGCACAATTCACTAGTTCATTTTGACAAAAGAAGAAATGCCTTCTAAAATTCCACATACTTCTGAAGTTTCTTACTTGCATATTAAAGTTCTGGCCTCTTGTATCTTAAAATTTCTCCCTGTTAACTTTGACAATTTCTGTGTGACATAGAGTAGGACAATATATATCACACTTGGGGAATTCACTGACAGATTTTTTTTCCCTACAGCCTTGTGTAGGTAATTGGAACCTGTCATTTCTCTTGAGAGCAATCCTATACTTAAAGAGAGTTTACCTAGTGGGCTAATGTTTTTTAAAGCATTCGCTTTTTATAGTACCATTCACAAGGAGATGAACTTGGATATTAATAGGTCTATCTCCTTTCCTGTACAGTGTGGCAGAAAATGGGCAACTGCCTCTTTCTTCCTTCCTCCCCCTCTAATGTCTTACATTCTGTGCTAGTAATCTGCCTCTTCTAACAAGCTTCTGAATTAAATTATTTGGCTTTGAAAAGTTGTTAGACAAACTTTAAATATACTTTAGGTAACGTAGCTTTGGTTTAAGTTCCATGTAGCTGCTGCTCTCTTTTTTTTTTGATAATGGAAAAGATGGATTCCACTTATATTGCATACGATTGTCCTTTAAACATTCAAACATGAGTTTTGAAGTTTGTGTCATTTTAAGGCACTATGGCTCAAAACTTGAGGGAGAGAATGATGCTGTTGCTTTTAATGCTGTGTTCTCTGATAATGCCTAGTTCCTTTTTCATGTGTTGGAAGTGCATTCTTGTTTTGCTCTGTGAAATAAATTGGGGAGCTGGGGATGTGACAGTGTAGGGAAGCATTCCCTAAGTCTAAGGGTCTGCACGTGTGATTTGCTGGTGGAGCTATTGCAGTTTTCTTGGAGGATGACTTAAATAATGGCCAGAACATTAAACTTCTGGACCCTCTATAGAATTAACAAATAATAGAAAAAAATTCAGTGCCTGTGGACACTGTTTTTAAAAGGAAGACTATGACTTATTTACTTGTGTTCTTGAAGACATGGTTGTACTCATTTCACCTGCACTTTGCAGCTGGACGCAGCTGTGATCCCAAGCTACGTTCATCTCATCGTGGCTGATGCTCTTGGAAGAACCAGCATGTGTCTGTTGGTGTGGGATACAGGTGGCATCAGCTCAAGTGTGTCTGTGAAAGGATGCGCAGGCATGTTGTATTGTAGTTGTAGGGCTGTAACAACACCTGCCCAGGCACATCTGGAACGGTATCTGTCATAGGCATCCAGCAGTGGCTGAGAGAGCAGTGTCAGAGCAGTGCACATGGTGATGCTTCTCTACAACATTGTCACCTCATTCCTTCTGCAGAAGTGCATGTGTAGCTTTGATTGGCCTTGTGTGATGCGTCCTCCCAGATGGATGAGCACTGCTGTTACATATGCTATTCAGAAGTCACTGAGGCGAAGACTTTGGCTCCTGCTCAATGCCATTGCTATATCAGCCTTTCTCAGGCAAATACAGTACACTGGTGGAAGACGTAAATGTAAATATAGGTATTTAGTAAAAATGAATAGGAACTACAGGGTTCTGTACCAGGTATGAAATGTGTGTTCAGTGGGAGGGTCCTGTGTCCAATACAGCCACACCAGCAAATTTATTAGCAGACTAACCTTTGTCAATCCCTTGCTCAAAAGGAGAAACCAATAAAAAGCTCAAAAACAAACCCTGGTCCAAGCCTGAACCAGAACAACTCTGAACACATGCAAGTTATTTTTAACCTGGCTGATTGCTGTGCTGGGATTCGCTGTGCTCCCGGTAGGTAGTTGCGTCAGCCCAGGCAGCTAACGTGCTGTGGTGTGTGGGTGGGAATGAGATGTTGTGTAAAGGGTCAGGAACTCCTCTGAGTGGTAATGCCATCAGAGGTCTTTGTCTTGTAGAGCACAGAAGTCCAGTTCCATGATAAGCATCTCTAACAGCAAAGCCAATTTGATCCCAGCCTTTCCCATCCCTTGGCTGCCCTTTTCCATTTCCCTCATCCAAATATGCTGGGCCTTAGCTTGGGCAATGCATCTGTTTACTGGAACAGTGAAAAGATCTGGGTTTTGCAGCAAAATTAAAAAACAAAAAGAACCAACCTTTTTTTTTTTTATTTCCCTTTGATCGTTTCACTCCTCCACATGCCACCACAGAGTGGAGGAGGGAATGGATGCCATAGAGATGAGCAGGCGCCTCTTAAACCAGCTTTGCAGCAGGAGAGGTTGAACACAGGACTGCACTGTGAGCTTCTCTCTTTTTATTTTTTTAAATTTTTTTAAACAGATATTTATAACCCACTGTCCTGTTATGTTCAGTCCTGCACAGTCAGAGTGAAGGAAGGTGTCTTCTGTTCTTTTGGCTTGACTTAATATGAGTGGGAAATGTTCTGTTCATTGACTGCTGCTAGCAGATGGATGCTCTCCGCTTGAAGTGCCTCAGGCCTTGATATCTTCCGTTTTCTCCCCCTCCCTCTTCCCAGCATACACCCTGGAGTGCGCAGACTGCTAATTTAGTCACAACTTAAAAAGGAGTGATGAAGAAGAAATGCTCAACTCTTAACAGAATTCTTGTTGCTCGTGACGTCTTTAGGGAGTACTTCTTCATTTCAGGATCCCTAAGGATTTTTCCAGCAATGGATAGTAGATATTCTGTGATACTTCACTGGAACAGCAGTAAAATTCTTAATTTATCAGGATCAAAATGCTAATTCTGTTTCTGTATTAATCAGGTCAGAATATACTGCATACGTAACATCCAGTTTGATTTTTTTCAAGTGATTTTAATAACCTAGGTGTGACTTTCTAATTCTGAGGTCGCCTTTCCATCTGTATGAACTGTAAACCAAACCTTTAAGCAAAGAGTTCATTAACCTAGTATGTTAAAACCTTTGAAGCAATTCTGAGTTTTACTAAACTGGCTCTTGCTATGTCAAGAGCTTTCACTACTTACTGATAGAAGTCGGCTGATGCTAGCTCTGAGGAGTCTGATTAGTTTTTTAACAGAATCACAAAACTATACTATTGACTGGTACAAATTGCATGTACTTTTTTAAATGGAAAAAATGCCAAATTATACACAACCAGAATTAAAGTATGTTCTATGCTGATTACTATGCCTTAGTGGATGTCTTAAAAATACTGTAGAGCTGCGATCACCAGATGGTGCTGTTACACACTGCTTAAAACACTTTTTTTGAAAAAGTTAAATTCTGCCATTGTCATAGTTATTCAACTGTAATTTCATGGGAGGAGCGGTGGGAAAGAGATTTTCTTTCTTTACTCATGTCTTTAAAATACAGCTTTCCTGAAAATTTTGGATTTGCTCTTCTGCTAGCTGCTCAGAGTAGAATTTCCCACACAGAGTTTATGATAATTTCTGATGTAAAAAAGGTATATGGGACAACTTAGGAGGTTGGATGCGGGGTGTGTGGGACCGTATCTGGGCTGTAGTCTGTGTGATTCTTTCCTGGGTGATGATTTTATGAGGGCTTGCATCAAGTAATGAAGGAGGATAACAAGCAGGTACTGCATGTTTTATATCAAAGGTGGAAGGCAGAAGAGTGATGTCTCCTTGTAAGCTGAACATAACCTACTTCTGGAATGCTACTTAATTTAACCTTGTGAGTTTTGAAGGGCAAGAACTCCAGCCTGCTCTGGAAGGAGGCTTTTCACCAAAAAAATATCCAGGCTTCTAATACACAGCTTCTTTTTAATGTCTTCAATAAATGTAATGCTCTTCTGCTTCTTTAGAAAAAACTTTAAATAATACATATAAAAGAAAGTGGTTTTTTCCCTCTACAGCTACTAGAGTTGTAAAGAAAGTTGCTTTTTTTTTCCCCTAAGGCTTTGTGGAACTGGCTATTTACGGATAAATGGTGGAATGGGAAATCATGAGTTTAAAGTTGCAAACTATTTCTTTAGATAAAGATTCCCCCCCCTTGTACTCCAAAAAATTTACTCATTTTGGACAATAAAGATAGGTAAGTACTAGTCTGCTTAGACTAAGCCGAAGTACTGCCAACCATGTAGGCAGAAATGAAGGAAGTTTAAGTAATTGTGGGAGGGGCGTAGAGTTATCAAATGCATACCTCTCCTGAAGGCATTATTGCTATTGTTTTAGACATAACCTCCTAAATTGAGAATGTAACATTTGAAAAAATAGTTTCCTTCATAGTGATTTTTTTAAACTTTGTTTTCTAATAGAAATTATAAGCAAATGACACTTGAAAGTAGAAACAGAAATACAGCATGGTCTTCTCGAACCCAGGCGCCCGAGTGGGTAAGGACTGCCAGCAGTGTGGCAAGGAGCTGGGCTCAGCATCCTTAAGCCTGTTTTTGAGCTATGCTGTTTAGACCTACTCTGGATGTCAGTGGGAGCTGTGCTCGCTTGGTGTTATTGTTTGGGATCCCAAATATGTACCTAGAAGTCTGGTTTTAATCACCTAGATTTTAAGCCTTCACGCTGTTATAACAAAGCTGTCCCAAACAAACACAGCATAAATTAAGTGAAAAGGTAAATGACTGCTTAGCTGTTCAAAGTCAGTCCAGAGGATTCCTGCATTTTCAATGCAAAGAGGCTTCTGGTCTGAGGCTGTTTGTTTGTTTTTTTTTTTTATAGCAGTATAAAATATACCAAACCCGCTAATTTCCTGTCTTTGCAAAATTGATGTGTAAGACACAGCCATCTTTGATGTTCTTCCTTTTTAGAAAGCATCCCACTACCTTGCCTAAAAGGGAGATACAAACGCTGCAGAGTCTGCAGCCACGCTGTCATTGGGGTAGCACGGGTGACCATTGCTAGTAGTCATCCTGGTACTTATTTTCAGGGTTTTGCAGGTCCCTTTGGGCATGTGTACATATACATGCAAGCTCATACAGATGCACAGAAATCCTTTTACATGGGAAAAGACGCTTTCTAAATCAGGTCAGGAGATTGACGTCTTTACTCGTGGAATATGTATACTGCATGTTTTGAGGGAGTACACAGACAGCTGTAAACTTCTGCTTCCAAACTCTTTGTAGCATCTTAGACAAGTCAGAGGAGTTGCATGTTACTGATGAACCGCTCTCAAGACTTGCTGCTGTACCTCTTGCCAATGCTTGTCTTACTTTTGTTCCTTGCTCTGGCTGATGCCTGTAGAAAGCTGACTGCTTTTTCTTTTTTCCTTGGTTTGTGGCTCAGCCCAAAATCAGAAGAGCATTGGGAGCTGGTGCAAATGGTGGTGGTGGGGTGGATGGGGGGTGTTTGGATTTCCCCTTTCAACTGTCCCTGGTAACTTCATCCTCTGATATTTTACCCGATTTGTTGTAAAAGAAGAAAGATTTCTTCTAATCACTAAAAGATTAGGAAAATGCTCTTACAAAATAAAAGTTATGAAAAGTACAGCTCCAGCTGTGCCTAGTCTTCAGACTGAGATTTTTGTGTGTTCTCTCCTGCTTCTTACCCTAGGTTTGCTGTGAAGAGAAGAAAGCAGACTTTACACGAAAAAGCAGCAAATCAGTAATAACTCTTACTTTATCACTCACACCTCTTTAACTACCAGCCTCCATTTTAAATGTAAGATGAATCCTCAGTATTTGCTAATCCAAACTCATCCTCACTTCCAAAGGTGAGCACAGCTATCTTCCTATCGTCAGCAAATCGGCATCTGTAAATGAGGGAGGTTTTAGAGGGGTTGTCTTACGATTCTGAGCCCCATGAAGCTTGCCAAATGCAAGCAGGTGTTATGTTTGCCTACTTCCCTGGCTATGAAAGCTCTATGGGCTCAGGGAAATAGCTAGAAATAAAATTACTGAATGTCAGCTAAAATCTTTTGAGTGATTTCATAGCAGTACTAATGTGGCTGAATATCTTTGCAAATACAGTCCCTTTCCACGTTAAAAAAAAAAATTCTCTATCTAAAGGCCTCTTTCTTGTGGGAGGTGGGGAAAAATCTAACGTTTTTAGCTGCATGAAGTCTTTGTTTTTAAGTTTAAATACAAGGAAAATAATTTACAAGCTTGCTTAGTGATACTGTGGGAAAATGTGTATCTTGAGACTGTTCAAAATCATCTCAAAGTAGATTTAGAAACTATGCTTCCTAACACGCACTAGGAAAAAAAAATGCAGTGCTTCTGGTGCAAGCTGAATCAATCAGTCCTTGAGTGTGTCAAGAAAGAATACCACTTTTCAAGTGATTTTTGGAACAAATCCAGGGTGCTTGTGAGGTGACGTTTGTTGTCTGAGTGGTCTGTGTTATTCCAGCTGGCCCTATACTAAAAGTTAACTCTTGCTGCCAGCTTCTTTCTTGAGAGCAAATGGGTGTCTGTAGCTGTGGTCCAAATAAAGTTGTTAGGCATCCTGTGGATCATAAACATACTTCAGCCTCTTTCTGTTCTTAGTCGATGGTGAGTCTACCATGCATTGCTGGCAGATGGTCTCCTCAAGGGTTATTTGCACCCTATTTCAGATCCTGGAGAACTGGGAGTAGAAATAATGTTCTTTTTGAATGATATCAGTGGTGCTCACGTGCTCTTTTTGCCATTGACTAGACAGTTTTCCTACTGTATGTGCAGGTAGTTTTGTTCCCCCTAACACTGCTCTTTACTTTTTTGATCTGATGTATACAACAGCTTTCATTCTGAGGTGATTGCAGTGTTTGATACCAGCTTTAAGAAGAAAAGGAAACTTGATGTTGATCAAGGTCTTTGACACAGAGGAGAAGAGCTTTGGGGTTGTTTTGGGTTTCTGAGAAACATTGATTTGTGCCAGGGAAGTCAAGTTGTGGGATTACAGTGACACTGAATATTAAATGCCAAATAAGAAAACTTCAGCAGAAGATAAAGATGAGCATAAGGGAGTGTAATGGGTGACGTGGAAACAAATCAAGTTCTTCAGAGCACTTTGGAGTGGTTTGTCTCCTCTGCATCTTGCAGCAGAAGTGAAGGACTGCCACCTGCCTCGGGGGTTCAACACAGTCGTGTGTGGTTTTCAGTCTCCTCCAGATGCACTTGCTCACTATTAAGCTAAGAGGAAGGATCCTTACGTCGTATATCTAGTCCTTATTTAGTCTGTAGAAAGCATAAAAGGAAGACAACATAACAACAGCCACTTGGAACAACATGTTATTGAAGTTTGAGTGCTGTGATCTCAAAATAAGAGGCACAGTTACCAGAAGCTAAAACCGCAATTGATTTGGGGTCCCCAGAAATGTTTGGTTGTGCCAAGTTCGGCTTCCCGTCTATAGGAGCATGGCTTTCAATAGGAGTTGAATGCTTATTATTATTAAAGCTGGATTAAACAAAGTGGCACTATACTACTTGTTCTATGATAACGTAGTAGGATGGCATTTGACCGTACAGAAATCTTAACTTCAGTGTGTACTGTTGCGTAGCTGCAAGGGCCATGGGTATGTGGACGTAAGGGCATCTTGCACAAACCTAGGCAGAATTTTCTAATGCTCTAGAGTAAGATACGAAAGGTAGGAAGGAGGGCGGGCCAGATCATAATTGTTTTGCAGAGGAAAAGCGTGGTCCTTGAGGCTGATTAATGTAGCAGTAGAACTTCTGAGGCCTTCACTGAGGAGCTGCTTGTAGCATAAATAGGTCTGATGCAGGCAGTTGATTGAAGTGTTTGTTTATTCTTGTGGATCTTAAGAGGTCAGTAAATAGAATTTACTCTGTGGACTCTACCAAAGCAGTATGTTAGTTAGGTTCAAGATGATGCTGATGCTAAGCGATTTCTTAGGGCATCTTCCTTGACTGCAGCTCTACCAAGTCAAAGACGAAAACAGTAAAAACTCATCTGGGCGTTTACAGCATCTGCCTAATTGAAACTCTGAGGCAGGTAGTGTTTTATAGCCAACTTATTTAAAAATATATACTTTTCCAAACACTGTCACTGATCAGAAGAATGCTATTAAGTTGAGACCTATAATGAGTCAAACATTATTAAATTCAGATAAATAATTCTCACAACTGGTGTAAGAACTGTTTCTGGGGTAGGTATTCTTCCTTGTGTTGAACATCAGCATCTACTCTGTAGGAGCAGTGACAGTATCAGGGGAGAAGATCCATGTCTCCTTTAATGAGATCTGTTAGGTTGCTGCATAGCAATCATCACATAAATCCACTGATTTCTGTTTAAGTCTTTAGTCCGTATGTTCTCTGGTAGCTATTTTTTACTATGCCATATTACCTAGGGGAAAATGAATTAATAATGCATCTAGTCTTGGATATGTATGTTTAATGGATGATCTTACATCCTTTCTTGGACTCATACTGCATAGAAAAAACCCTGTTGTAATTGATCTTTGAGGTTTAGCATGTAAAGAACAGAAAAATATAATTGTGCTTACACGAGATTTTCTTTAACTACTAAGGACTGGCACACTGGAGGAGAGTGGATTGTCTAGAAAAGCAAAGGAAGTTGGTATCTGAAGATATTTCATTATGGACAAAATTTCTCAGACTTTGTTACATGAACAAGTGGTGGGGGTTTTTTTTGTGGGTTTTTGTTTCCTTTTTTTTTCCCTCCCGAAATGTTGTTAATACAATATTTAATTCAGGAAAACTAGAATGGAGCGGTGATTATGAGAAAAAAATTCAAGAGGCGGGAACTTGAGTAGGTGGATCTTTGCTGTATGGGTCAGGCCGGCCTGTCTGATGCTGGGTCTATATTGTTCTGCTGCCAAACTGCGAGCAGGCTGGAAGGCTGTTGTACCGAGTCAGCGGAGATGGCTACTTGGGGAGGAAAGGGTGGGGGGATTTTTTCCCCTGTTCTGTACATCCAGAATACAGAATGATTCTGTCATGCAAAGCAGCCTCTCCCTTAAGCTTTACAGTTTTGCAAAAGCATAAGAAATTATTTCAAACTAGGAAATTATCTTATCCCACTTTTCTTCTATGGGTTTTTTCCATATCATGCTTTTTTTCCCTTGTGTCTTGCTTTTCCTGGATTCGTATTTTCCAAGCAGTGGGGGTTTCCACCGGTTCCCTTGGGAAGCTATTATGAGGTCCAATGAGTTTTCTTGTAAGTTCACATTAGCATGGTGCTTGCATTTTCCTTTAATTTGACATTATTAGTCCTTAGGCATAAACTCATGCTTATATCAATTTATGCCTTAAACTTCCATTGTCTTCCAGAAATCTAGTGATCTTCTGCTCTTCTCGTAACAAATCATGTTTTGTAACTTGATGAAGGCTCTAAATTCAATTTCTTGGTCTTTAAATACTCACCCTCTACCCCCTCTTGTGCTCTCTACCTAATTCTAGGGTGATTAGGGTTCCTGAGGAGAGCCAAGCCTAGCGAGACTTCCCTTCTCCCAGAAAAGTTGGTGATGTCTTCCTGTATGTAAAGGGTAGCTTCATATAAATGGAAGATATCACATACATACAGATAGATATTATTCAAACATGCCAAATATTTTCTGAGGGGGTTCTAGAAATACCTAGATGGCATTGTACTTTTAATTCTTCACTGGAACAGTCTGTACATCTGACTTATACAAATGTTATTGTTTAAAGAAATATAAGGCTGTTTCTGAAATATGTGCGTTCTCTCTTTAAACATAAATCTCCTTTCAACTCCAAGCCGAAGTAGATAGCACAAGAGACTGGCTTGATAAATAGCTTCACTGATTCACTACATTGTTTAGCTGAGATTTGTGGTAACCTTCACTTATTTTTAGTTTAAAAAGGAAGGAAATGCAAAGTTGAGGCTGAAGTGCTGTCTGTGACTTCTTCCATCATCTATGGGCAGTACACAGATAAAATCATCCGGTGCGGTTGTAGCGCTGATCTAAATAGGCCTTTTGTAATGGCAAAGGAGAGCAGCCCTCTCATACTCATACTCCTTGCTCGTTATCTGTAGCTGATGGACTCCGCTGCCAGGGACAAACTAAGGACAGGATTTCATTCTTTAGCTGAAGCCTGGATAAAGATTGATGCTCTCTTAGCTAACTGCCAGTTTTCTTATCCCTTCCATATAAAGGAAGAAGTATTTGACTGCTCTTGCCAGCTTCATATAAGAATACCTTAAATAAGTATTAACCTAATATAATCTTTCTTGCTTTTGTAATGCCTCTGTGCCTTTCCCAGCTTGATTTTGCTGCTTCTCTCCTTCTGCTTCCATTTTTAGATCGTTTTATCTCTTATCCCTTTGATATCTTTAATAACTGCCTCTTTTTCCTCACGCCCCTCAACTACTTCTCTCTGCCTCCTTTTTTCCCTTGATGCCTTCTCACAATATTTCCATTTTTGGAGATGATTTAAGAAATTTGCCGGTTAGTTGATATTTATGAAATTTTTACTTTTGGAATTACTGTGTCATACATTTTCTGTGACTGTTGATCAGGTAAGGTCTGGATGGTGACGGAGTGCCTCTTGTTAGTTTTACATGTAGAATTAGAGGCGGAAGGGGGAAGAAAGCCACCTAATACCAGAACCCAAAAGCAGCTTTGGGCCTACAGGCCTTTTTCAGTTCTGAAGAAGCAGCAGCAATCTTAAGTCAAGTACAGGTTGAGAGCAGAGTGGGTATTAGTCTCTGTCAGTAAGGTCTTTCCTGCCTACACAGTCAGATGATGAAGAATGGAAATAACTTACCACTAACAGTTCTATTTTGACAGAACAACTGGCATGCAGAGGAGCAGGGCTGAACTCTGGGGGAGGGAAATTGTTCTGCACATGTCTGAGGACAAGTAAATTCTCAGACATGTTATGAAAGGTAAGTATTAAAGGTGGACAAGGAAAGTAAGGAAGGTTCACAGAGATATGCAGGAGCCTCTTAGCAGGAAAAGGGAAAGGCTAGACTGGCTTTTATAGCAAGGAAGGTGGGTTAAACAGGATTTTTTTTTTTTAATTTTTTAAAAACAATCTTAGTATGCATGACCTTAGCTAATAGTCACTGCAGTGCAGCCGAGACGTGGTAATTGTTCAGCTGCGGTAACTCAGTTACTTCTGCTCTTGTCCCTGTCCCCTTGGCCTCAGTGGCAGTTCTGGCCAGGGGATGCGATACCTTCAGCTCCTGCGTTCTCCTCATCCATGTGAAGCACCTTGACTCTCGGTGCTCCTGCCTGCTTCTGTGGTGTCTGCAAGACTCTGAAAAATGGCTGCTGTCAGTTTTCACTCTTTGCCTTGCAAAAGCCCTGATCTGCACGGAAGGCACTAGAACTTGCTGTCAGGGAGCAGATAACACTGCACTGATTTATATGCTGTTCACATCTGCAAAGTTTTCCATTGCGGCAATGGATCCTTTCACGTTTAGTCTTCATTTTTGTCTTGTTTTAAAGATTTTGATAACTCTTACCAATAGGCAACGGAGCTTTTTTTTTTCTGTCTTGTTCTGTATTCTTGAATTTTTCTATCTGTAGATTGACAGTTGCTTGTTAGTTACGTGCTTATAGCTTTGCAGGTATGAAACAAACTCTGATCTCTCTAACGCTAGAATTACCTGTTTTTAAAACTTTTAAAAAGTGATCTTTTCAAAACTGTCAGATTATGTCATGAACAAATCTTTTTTTTTTTTCTTGCAGTGATGTAGAAATGATTTTGGATGGCTGAAGGTAGTGCTTAGATCAGCAGTAATGCTGTGTGACAGCAGGAATATTTCATTTCTTGTTGTGACAAGAGTAACAATTGGTAATTGATAAGTGTGGGGAAAAAGCTTTACATGTATATAGATAAAGAAAAATCTCTAAGAATAACTGTCATTTAAAATGTAATTTAAAAAAAAAATCACTGTCCAAACAAAACAGAGGAAGATTAAAGCAAAGCCTAACTGATGGTGCTTTCAGTAGGCAACTTGCATGCTCAAAAGCTACCACTACCTAAAAGTTCTTGGTATCTTAAATTTTTCTTTCTAATTCCCTTAATGTCAGATAGGTGAAGGTTATGCTACATTAATTATAGATGTGCTCACAGTTCTTGCCGGTAGTGCAAACTTCCAGCTGCTTTGACTTTAAAACAGCTGCAAATCTTATGTGAATACAAAATTCAGTTGACAAAACTTTTGCATATGAAAGTCCGCATTTGCTTGCTTCTAAAATTAATCTTAAAACCTGAAGCATTCAAATATACAAATAACTAATGAACATGTTAGCATTTGTTTAAACTGTGATAAGTCAGAGTTTTGTGTAAGCTCACGTGTATGAGAGGAGCAGCGAGGGCTGGGAGCAGTAGCAGAGAAGCAGGAGGAAGCGGAGGGATAGTGTGTACTTTTCTCTTTGACCCATTTAGGCTGCAGTCTCACATTTGCTTTAAGTTGATCCATGTGTATGTTGCTGCTGACAGCCTACCTCCTCACCCCAGCCACATTCTGATGGTGTTAGGGCTTGGGAGGCTGCTTATTGAGTTATATGAGGGAACTGGTTCAAGTGAAAATTTAACTTTTTGTTGTTCAGGCTGATTTTCAGCAAGTTCTATCATCCGTATCAGCATGCGGCCACATAAATGTCGTGCTGGAGGGGGGGAACGCTGTCTACAGCAACAGCTAGGGCTTTAGCTTGACTTTAAAACAGTCATCAGCCAATACCTTCAGATGCTAGTGAATCAGCAGACTGGGGTTTTGTTGGTTTTCCGGTTTTGGTTTGGGGTTTTTTTTTTTAAACATTGTCATTGGCTATGGTTTTCCAGCTTGACACCAGAAGTGAAGTTCAGTAAGGGCTTTATGAGCAAAAAGTTCTTTATATGTATTAAAAAAAAAAAAAAAGGGCTAAGAAGCAAGAAAGCTGCTGTCTGAGGATGATGGGGCAAGATTAGCAATAGGTTAGATACAGCCTGTGAATAAACCATATGGCTTCTAGTCTGTTGCTGAAGCAGTGGTAGCATTTAGATGGATAATGGGAATGAAATGGCAGCAGTAGAAGTGCCACCTGTGGGGGAAGCAGAATTCCCGGAACTGAGTGCAAAAAGTCAGAGGAACCACTTATGATGCCAAATTTTTCAGTGGGCAAGGCAAATTAACTCAAATGGCCAGTTGCTGTATATGCAAAGAGGCTGCCCATGTGGGAGTGGTATCATATAATTGGGGAATGGGAAAAGCGCTTGAGGAAGGGGGTGGGAGAAGTTACGTGGGCAGTAACTTTCCAAGCCTGCTTTGGCATTAATGGAATACAAGGACCAATTTTGAGGGAATTAATACTTAAAGAAGTACAGCTAAGTGCTGGGAAGAGATGTTAACAGCAGATTTTCTAGTGAAAGAAAAGTAGCTTAATATCAAATATTTAGGAAGTGGTTGGACTAGTGACCACTATCTGAAATTTTAAGCCATTAATCTTAAAGATGCATGCTAGTTCTCTTTAGCTGAATGAAAGCATGAACATTTGACATGCAGTGGAAGGGCTTTACCAGGAGAGATGGGGAGCTGCACCTGGTAGTTGGGGTGCTCTCAAGGGAGGCAAAATGGATGGCTTGGATTGTTGTCAGCAGGCAGAGAAATTGAATACAGGTCTCTGCACTGAGATAGTCTGGTTCTGGCCCTATGAAGATAAAGTGGAGGCATCAATCCTTCAGTAAATAGGTCTGGATTAATTGATTGGTTGGGTGTTTTTTTATTATTTCACAAGGTTATTTTTAACAAGGATCAGTTTACTGGTTTGGTTTTCTGTGCATCCCCACAAACAGTTGTGCTGGCGCAGCTGGTGGAATATCACAGGGAAAGGGCCAGGAACTGTTTTACTCTGCTGAGATAACAGGAACAGAGTGTACCCTTGGGCAGTCCCTGAAGCAGGTCTGGCAGGAGACACAGGCATGGGAGTGCATCCATCGGAGGGGGGCCGAGCGTGCACGGACTCCAGGTTGCTCAGCCCTGGGACTGACACATCCCGTGGAAGGACTGGGGAGTTCTCGTGGGGTCTGGGGACACAGGGTACACCCACAATTAGGTAGTGGTGAAGTGGGGACTTGGGGCTAGGCTGAAGTTAGGCAGAGCATGGGAATGGGGCCAGCATGTTCATCACTTTCCTCATAGGCAATTAGGTGTTACTGCAAATAACTTCTAGCTATCCGTAATAAAATTAAGGTTGTTTTTGTGCTGGGTCAGCACTGTTGTGATACCCTACTGTGCTGCTACTCTTACTGTTCATTGGCCTTTTTCATTACGGCCTTGCAGAGATAAGGCTGCTTCTCACTCATGGTATTGTGCATGTTGCTGGAAATGCTCGGTGTGATCGCTGCAGCCATCGCCTCGGCTTCCTCCCTGCCTCCCCCCATTGTTTGGGCTTTAAATGTTTTCTTGTCTTTGATCATGGGACTCTGCCCTTGATTAGGCTTCTGGAACCAGCCTTAGTAAGAGTAGCCCTACTGATGTTCCTGGATTTTCCCTGTTGTGGCTTTGTTTGTTTGTTTTACTTATTTGTGATACAAATAACATAGAAGCCTGGCATGGAGCAAAGAGCAGGAAACTCATTCAGGCTTTGAGCTGGGACTTGCTGAAATTGGAAGATATGACAAAGCATGCAAGGATGCCCACACATAAAAACTGCTCTTTTCCTCTTTTTGGGAGTTCTTTTGGGGAGCTTTTTCAAATGGAGAAAATAAAAGGAGTAGAAAACCAAATGCAGAATAAAATCTGCACATAAAATTCAGTCAGTAAAGTAATTCAAATTCTGGAAATGAATACGCCAGCAAAAACCATCCAAAATGTTTCCTTTAATAGTATCTAGTGTTTGTTACCATAACAATCCTTTTTGCAAAAATAGGATTAGTGCTGTTAACATGACTCCATTGCCCAATTCAGGTAGTGCTAGTTTCCAGGGCCCCTCCAGCACATTGCGGAAAGGGGGGGAAGTCTGTATGCCTGGATTTTGATGATGCAGTTTAGTATTGTAATAACAATTCATTTAAGCTCTGGCTGTGTACTGTCTGTTATTTCCCTGGAAACTTCATACTGAGAAGTACTACTTTGAAATAGCAGTTTTACAGCCTCTGTCAGTCTGAGAAGGGCTGCTGATGAGCAGGCAGAAGCCAGATGAGAATAATGTATAGCTGTAGCTGCTTGACATTACTGACTTTTATGGGATCCAAAAAGAGGTATGATTCCTCTTGAATAGAGGAAGAGAACAAGATGTTTCTGTAGTAACAAGAACGTAAAAGAAAGAAAATTACTTGTAAAGAATGGGTCTGATTCCCCCTTTTTCTATTTTGCTTCTATTATAACTTAAGCTGCAGTTTTGCTATCAACTGCCTGTTGTGTAAGCATTTAATATTACCAAGATTTTCTGCAAATCTGTGTTTGTGACAGTGATTTCTACCCTACGCATTTTATTTTGTAATAACCACTGTTTTCTCCATCAAAAGAATAGAAATTTCCTGAAATAAAAGGATAGTAGCATTGAGTGGTCCTATCCGAATTTCTCAGTTCAGCTTTTATGTGCCAGCTCAAAGCACTGAGGTTGGCATCAGCTGAGAAGATGGTGGTGTGTTTCTTTCAGCATGCTGGGAGTATATGGGTAGAAACACTTCTTTTAGTGAGCTTGGAACTAAAAACTGAAAAAGGCCTTTTGTTTTTAGATGCAGATTCAGGAGAGTGATAAACTTTACTACTTGGTAGCCTGGGAACTTGATTTTGTGTGTTGCTTACAGAAGTGCAAGCTTGTCTCTCTTCTCTCCCTCTCTCTTGCTCTTATCCCCCTACCTCCCCTTCCCGATACCCCGATAGTATGATGAGCCTTTGAGAAATACATAGGAACTGCCTGGTATGTATGCTGTATTTTGCAAAATTTTTGTAGTTTCTAGGCTCTTCTTCTTTTGCTCTTTAAAGGAGAATAATTTTAGTGTTTTACTGGTGAGGGAAGGGGGAGGATTTTTCTAAGCTTGCTGATGAGCTTGTCCTGCCTTTTTAAAAAGATGCTGTTCCTTGCCCTTTTCCCAGAGATACTTGGACACCACTTTTAATGTCATCACTAAATTTCAAGGGCAGCATGAAGTGTAAGCTTTGACCTTAAAGGCTCTATTTCTTGTGGTTTAAAAAAAGAATCCCACCATCTGTCAAAAACCTGTAAGGCCCAAAAGATGCAACTCTTATTGCAAGTTAGTAGTAAAAGATGCACCTACTAAGGGACACATTTTACCTCTGTATATTTTGTCTTATATGTTGTAATCTTGCCTAGCAATTTAGGAAAAAACGCAATATTTTTCTGACTGTTCCACATGGTATTCCTTTATAGTACTGAGATACTATAGTATCTTGAGTAGTTGCAAGTTTTTAGTGTCCCACTGAAACTTTGAAAAATATTTTTCTACTAGATAAAATGGATAAGAAAGTCAGGAAGCTGTTGTCTTGAGTTTTGGTTTATAACCGAGAGCACGGCAGGGTTTAAAGGTGTGGCCGTTCTCTCCCATCCTGCAGAGCAGTTCAATTCATTTGATGGGTTTGTAACACTGCAATATAATCTGGTGAACACAGAGTTGAGCAGATTGCTAATAAATTGCATTGTAATGCTGGATATTCCCACTGTTTTGGCTGAGATCATAAGGCTTATTGCATTCCTGCAGATAGCTGGTCCAGCTCACTGCACACTGGGACCATATGGTCAAACTGGTGGAAAGGGCATTAGCCAGCCGTTAGGGCTGATTGAAGCCACGCTGGTAGTCTAGAGCAAATGGTAGAGACAGTCAGGAGATAAACAACAAATGAAAGGTTATGAAATGCCACCTAGCAAGCGAGGAGCAGTGGGAGTGGGAGTACATTCAAGGGCTGATAGGCATAACGCAGTATTGTAGTAGCTTTGCTGGAGGGAATTGCTCCTCTTCCAAGCCCTGTAGCTTGCAGCTGCTCTGCAGTTCCTCTCTGCACTGACCATTTTGCTGCAGGAGCAGTCACTCAGCTAAGAAGGTATCTGAATGCTTAGCGAGGCTTGAGGCTACCTTTGCACAGTTATGAGGACTTGTCACGTTGAGGACTGGCAGTATGAATGCGTACTTGGTCTCTGTTCATGCTGGTCAACAGTGACTGGAGCATTGGATAGAGAATTTATTTTGATCAGTTATGCCCAACTTCTCTTAGTGTGAATATCTGCTCTTCAGATACAATTAAATCACTGCATAGTTAAATAAAATATATCAGAGGTGCATTTTTCAGCTCTGGAAATCTCATATTGGTGAGACGGGCAGAAGAGGTTGGAAACAACAAAATTGTGTTCATCTGACTGGGATGAGGGCACTGTGCAACAGTTTGGTACTTCACTGCAGTACTGGGGCAATAACAATTTAGCCGACATCTGCCTTTTCTTGGAGTTACCTTTTGAATGGAGATGCTTCTTGAATCTATGAAGGAATCAGAAGGGGTGCAAGGTATCTTCTGTGCTGTGGAGAAATCTAGACGCACGATTGCTAGTGCTCACTTGTCTAGCTTTTTTTTGTTACTGTTACACATAAGACACCAGAAAAATAGAATTTTGTTGTCATGTTAAATTCAAGGGGTAGGGGGAAACAACTAAGCTTTTGATCTTTCTTTAGCAAATAGGGGACTGGTTACAGAATGTAAATATTTATCTTAGATGATGCTATAAGCAGTACATTTCTCTCTCGTAAGATAAGGACAAAACCAAGTTAGTCATCAAGATGCACATAATTTTTAAGATGCTTCTTGTGCTGTGTTAAGTTGTTCATTTTGGGGATCAATGGCAGTAACAGTTGTCTTATTTTTCCACAAACTCTATGCTAATACTACAAAGCAACTTGAGGGAATACTAGCATACAGAATTAAAGCCTTCACTGGTCTGCTGAAGGCTGAGTATAATATTCAAACAAATAGCATTTCCTAAGTGGAGGGGTACCTTTCTGTGCTCTTAGATCTCTCTGGTCTTTGTCAGTATGCAATGACTGGTCACCCCTAAAGTAATTGCATTTTAAAATATTGATGCTGGATGAAGAGCTCAGCTAAAAAAGCATATATTACTCAAACAAGCATACTGTTTACCTAGGATGGATTATGATTAATTATATTTCAACATTTGAAATTAGGAAAAGAAATACTGAGGATATTAATGGTAGCTTGTGGATGGGACGAGCTCAGTGGGAAAAATAGCTTATGAAATAAATGAATTTCTAATATCTTCATCAATGTTTTTTTTTATTTTCCTCTTCTGGTATGTTCTTTGTTTCTGAAGTGCCCTCTGAGGTGTGGGGCCCTGAATGAGAGTGGTGTTCTTGGCAGAAGGATTACCTCGTAATGGGGATGGGCCAGGGGAGTGCTGCAGGGAGAAGTTTCATGGGTGCTTGTCCTATTTTTACTCTGCATCTCCAGCTCATTTGGGCTGTTCTCTGGTGTGAGCCCAAGACCGTGTCAGCTGCTGCCATGCTGGTGGCATGGGAAGCTTCCTCATCACCTCTTCTTGTTTGGTGGCCTGCACCACCCTGGTCCTTGTCGGGCCAGGGGGGCCCTCCATACCAGTTCCACCATTGGCTCAAAAAGCATTCAGGAGTGCATGTGGCTTTTCCTTGGCGTAGGAGCCACTGTTCTCTCTCTGTTTTTACAAAAGCTTTAAAGTGTTGTCTGAATTCTGCTTTTAAAACTGCTGAAATTGTTTCTTGTTATCAGCTGCCTTTGTGACTTTGAGGACATTGAATTGGACTATCTTACTTAACAGGAATGCCGCATACTTGCTGCTGTGGTGATTCCAGTCTGGATCTCCCTGCAGCTGAGGGAGAGGTACATGGGCATAGGCATGTCTCCTTTTTTTTTTTTTTTTTTAAAAATAGTACATCTGTATGTAGTGCCTAAAATCTCTATGGATGATAGTTTTAGGGTTTTTGCATCTTCATCTTGGCAGCCATGCATGGCAGGATACAACCAGATAAAATAGGAAGCTTAGATGATAGGAAGAGGTGGCTTTCCATAGCCTCGCTTATCCACGCTGGCTTCTGGGGTGGACTTGTTCGGGGAGGGGTTGATCAGGGAAGCTGCCTTGCTATCACTGCAAAAATGAGGTTTAGTACTCAGGTGAATTGCAATTCCCCCCCGCCCAGTTGAGTACAGGCTAGTTCGTTCTTAGGAAAATGTCTTGTGCTTCAGCATACAGGTTGTAGAGTGTGAAATAAAATTTAGGGTTGGGTGAGTGCTAGTTAGTATCTTAGTTTTGGGAAGATGTAGTATTTGCGTTTGAGGCTGATGAGTGCCAGTCCAGGGCCTGCTGATGGCAGTGGAAAAACTATTCACTTAATGGGCTTTGGATTACTCTTGAGTAGCTTATTGTACCCACGCCTTCTGAGAAAGGTGACATATCCTTCCTCTGTTGTTATTTCTTCATCCAAATGGGTTACACCTGGTTGACCAACGTGCCTTGAAGGAGATCTTGTTGGTGAGTGCACTAATTGCTGCTGGCGCAGGAAGAAAAGCTGTTGCTTTGTGGCAGCTCCTGTTTGGCCAAAGTCTTGCTGACCCTGGCTCTGTGTCTGGAGTCACATTTTATTAAAGCTGAATTGAAGCAGTGTCTGGCAGAAGGTTGTTCGGAGGTTAAGCATTTTTACTGTGTTATTATTAGCAATGATGGTGTAGGGACTTGCATAAAATCAAGATGTGCTGGTGGTGTTCTGATAAGCATCGCGTGGTCGCCATTGCTTTCTGTGAGCAGTGGTGGCTGAGGTGCATGGTTTAGCAGAGCTACTCATGACATCTCTGAAGGGAACAGATGAGTGTTTCCTGTAAATACACATACTGGAAACATCTGCCCGGCACATTGAATTAAAGGATTTTTCTTGATGTGCTGTCTGATCCTGTATGCTGCGGAACCTCCAGTGCTTTGTTTTCCTCATGACTTCCCCCATCTTTTTCTTAAGCTGTCTTTTCGGTGCACTCTTCCGCAGCTGAAGCTGTGAGGACAGACTGGACCTCGCTTCCCGCATCTGTCCCAGCAGCTGTACCGCTTCCTGCCATGAATCATCTGAAACACACTTTTTTTTAAGTATTTAAGGCACATTTGTTTTCCTGAAGCCACAAACTAATCTTGGCAGCCTGGCAGCCAAGCCTTAAATGAAGGCTCTGGTGCAAAAGTGTTCAGAGGAAGGAAGTGCCTCCCCATCAGCAGTGATCATGGGAAAGCCCACGGAAGAGCCCCTTTCCTTGTGGGCTTTGGCTGTGGTCAGAGGAACTGCGATCTTTATTGCTTCTCGGAGAGTTGCAGCAAAATGTCTCCCCTGTTTGCACATCAGTGTCAAACAATGCATGACCCCCAGTTTTCAGAAGTTCATCACTATGTCTAACCAAGTACTAATGTCAAATTATCTTTGGACTAGGGGGCATAATCTTTTGCCTGAGAAGTCTTGGCTCTATTTTGGATCCTCTCTGGGGCTGATGTTTGCAGCTTTGTTTTCCAGGTCTCATTGATTGCATGTATTTCAATTCTAGCAGTCCAAAACAAGGCTTTTTTTGCCCTGAGGAGCTGAGGATATATAGTTCCTGAAACTTGAGTGGTTATTGTATTTCCTGCAGAGGTGAAATCCAAAATCCGCCACCTCAATTTTGTTGTTGTGTTTGTGGTTTTTTTTTTTTTTTAAAAAACGAAACACAAAACAAGCAAACAAACAAAAAAACCCTGATCTCAAAGCACACTAACTACAAAGTTGTTAAGCATTTTTTTTCCCATGTTAATTTTTCTAGGGAAACGTCAGATTCACCATTTGGGAAACCAGCTTCAACTCAATCAACATTGTCTGGATACCGCCTTTAATTTCTTCAAGATGGCTGTGAGCAAGCACTTAACCCGGGGGAGAAAGATGACCCACGTAATTGCTGCATGTCTCTACCTGGTGTGTAGGACAGAAGGAACTCCTCGTATCCTTTCACATTTAAAAAATAAAAAAATAAGACGTACTTTAGCAAGTCAACTATCCTGCTTAGACCTTGTTTCAAAGTTTGCAGAGGTAAGTCTTTAGGAGCTCACTTTGTCACTGTTGGGTTTGTATAATGAAGTGAATGGGAGTTTTTCCTGTGGTTCAAGTAAAAATTTTAGAAGGGGAAATGTACAATACTTAGTATTTACAAGGAGCTATAAATGTCACTCTGCCTCCCATCAGTACTATATTTCTTTTTTCTCAACATTCTTCTAGTGTAAGATTGCACTTTTCCTGTGCTTTGCTTGGGATTACTTTTTTATGGTGTGACGTTTTTGTTGTTTTTCCATTTTTAAAACAAATTAAAATTAACCCCAAGTTTCCTGTAGTGTCATGATTAAAGAACAAGTTAGAGTTCCAGTGGGTTTTCCATATGGTATTTTGATTTCCTTCTTTTAATGCTTGTGGGAAGGACAATATCACTCCCATTTTAGTTTTGCGAAGAAAGGCATTTGATAAATTCTGAAATTTGCTGAAAGATCACGTAGGAAATCAGTGGATGGAGGTGGGACTGCACACAGGCCAGAGTGGCAAGTGAGTATTCCTTGCCTCTAGACCATCCCTATTTTTCTCTTGTAGAACTTCATTAAAATTCATGTAAGCTTTAAATACTGATGGCCATCTAAATTTGTTTTGTGTATTTTTACTTATTTATGTTGTGTTTCAGTTGCTGGAATTTGGAGTTTAGTATCAAACAGTTTCTTTTGTGTTATTTTAGTTCTCGTCTACTTTAAAACAATATGTGCATGTCTTCGGTATTCTGTTTGATTTGATGCTTTTTCTAGATTGCTGTTTTCGTTCTATATTCTAACAGTTGAACAGCTTAGCTTTCCTTTTAAGATTGAGATGATTTATTTTGGTTTCAGAAACTACAATCAGTATTCTAAAATTAGTGCTTTCTGATAGTGTTGTGGTCATTTCATTTGCATGTTTAAAAAAACGTGGTTTTGCAGGAATAATGGAATTGAGAGGAAAGCTTGCCTATTATACTAGTCTCTTCAAATGTAAAATCTGTTTGAACTTTGAACAGTATAACTCTATCATTACCATAAAGACAGTGTTGATTTAAAAGCATTACCAATATTTTTTATGCCCATGTCACATTTTTAAAGTAATTTATTTACAGTCATTATATGATACTACTGAATGATAGCCTAGTCATAATAGGCAAATCCATTTTCCCCCACTGGTAGTGATAAAAAAGCATTTGAAGCAGTATGAGCTGTAATAGACAAGTTAGTACAAAATAATGTAGCAGCCATCTGTGCAGCAAGTGTGGCTAACTTTTTTGGCAAAGGAAAAAAAAAAATCCTTTGTTTGTTTGGCACATCCTTCTTTAAAATACTTCAGTATTTAGTGCAAGAGGTACTGGTCTGGTTGACACTTCATAAACACCTAAATTAATTTTCCCACTTTCTTCATTAAATTGAGATAATGTCCTGTGTGATATTTCACGAAATACCTGCACTAGGGCATGAATAAGACTGTAAAGATGGGCTCTGTTTCTATCAGTATCACAAAGTACTCTTCATTTGCACAGTTACTGTGCCACCTGGGAATCAAGATGTGGTAGTGCATGCCTGTATGGCTCAATTTTGTTAGTGTTGAGGGTGTTTTTTAGAAATCCATTAGATAAACTTAATTTTGTAGTTGATATTAAGAATTTAACTGTGTTTCTTTGGGAGAGCAAGTTCAGCTTCTGCTTGTGTTCTGCTGTCTGGGTTTTTGTTTTGTTTCCTAGTATTTAAAATCTTGTGTATAGTTTGAAAAACAAATCCCAAATAAATTATGGATTCTGAAGATTGAAATAGAAGTTCCTTTTCTGGTATCTTATCCTTTCATTAGAAACTTGAAAACCTGAGAGCCACAGGTGCATATTGCTGACCTTTGAAATAAAAATACATTCAAGCCTCCATAGATTAATTATGATGATCATTATCAGTGTATTATATTTGTTTCTGGCCTAGATCTGGCAATATAGAAAAGTGCTACAGGAGGCAGGCGTGTTCTCAGGGCCTTGGGTCCAGAGAGAACAAGAGCAGGTGTAGAGGATCGCCATGCGACAAGATGCTTTAGCAAGAATCATAGAATCATTAAGGTTGGAAAAGACCTCTAGAATCATCAAGTGTAACTGTCAACCCAACACTACCATGTCTCCTAAACCATGCCCTGAAGTGCCACGTCTACAGGTTTTTTGAACACAATGAATGAAGATACGTGTTCAGGGTAATAAGCTTGTGTTTGGTTTTGGTCTTCTGGAGAAGCCAGCAGAGGATGGCATGCAAAGAGGAGAAATATGCTGTACAAAGGACATACAGTATTTGTAGCACTTCAAGATTTATATAACGCTGTGAAGTACATGAAGTACTGAGTTTACAGTGTTCATTATCGTTGTGTTGGTTATAGAACTCTTATGAAGAAATTTGGGAGAAATTTAGAAATGGAAGTTAAAGACTGAAGATTTGAGAACGTATTTTAGAGGAAAGAGATAACGTAGGAGAAGTAGTGATGGACAGCAGTGGCATGACAGCTCAGAGACAGCACCTTGGTTTTGGGTGGCCCAAATGCGTAAGTGGAGTGACTTGAGAGTTGCAGAGGGAAGAGAGATTAGCTGGGAACAGATTAGTCTCTGAAATAGGAGACAGCATATTTCTTAAAAAATACTACAGTAGAAGGAAGGAAGTATGTTTGTAGCCTGGGGAGCTACAGTGCGATGTAGTCAGGGGCTGAAAGCGGCAAGAAATGTTGTGTTCTCTGCAGCAGCACCAAAGGAGTGGGAAGCATTTGGAAGAGGGAAAAGAGGGTTTAATTGTCTGCACTGACTTCAGTTTGAGGGAGTGGAATGTATTTATCTGACATGGATATCTGCTTATTCTTTTTTCATAATGTACAAGTCGCCAGCCAGCCTCTGTGAAAATGTGAGGAAAATTGTAGCCAAGTCTATTGGTGCCATCTGAATTATGCCTGAATTAACCTCTGCCTGAAATAGGAAAACTTTACGTTCTCCTTGGTTCTTATGCATTGTTTAATTAATACAAAAATGCAAAATATTTCAGTAACAATTTTTTTAATCTGAAAAAATAGTTCTGGAACTTAAAGCGAACATAAAAGTTCATTTACCTAAAGTGCAGCTTTTATTTGTAGTTCTTCAGAAAGTTTAATATATTATTTGAGATCTGAATTGATTTTACATCAGTTTATGGTTTTTATTAGCTTATTTGACACAAAACCCCACAATGCAGCAACCTTGACACAGCTTTTCATTTACCTTGCTTATATTACTTGTCAGCATTAATGTTTTAAGGGAAGATGGCTCACTAGTTATTAGCTGCATTTGGGAGGTGTTTCATCCTTTTGATGGGCCTCCTATAAAAAGTTTAATTTATTATTCTCTTTATAAAATGCTTTTATATGATCAGTGTCAGAAGTGAAGGTATAATGCAAAACATACATATGAAGGAGATAGTGATTTTTAAATCCTCAGGTTTGATGGAACAGGTTGTCCCCCTCCCAGGGGCTGAGCAATGCTGTTTCCAGTGACATTTGACTTCAGCTGGCACCGCCAGCACTCTGGGCATTTCAGGCTCCGGCTCTTGTTTCTTGGAATAGTAACAGTCCTCAGTTGTTTCTCTTTAATGTTTTGAACAGCTTTTCCACCCCTACATATGTTTGAATGGAAACAAAGGGCTCTTTAGCTGGTCCTGCCATTCCCGAGAGAGGGAACTTGGGAAGAGCCCGGCAGGGTGTTTGAGCGACTTACAGGCTCGGCTGTAACCCGCGGCTGCCCTAGGGTCACTCGGGAACAATGAGAGTCTGGCCAGGATCTTCCAGGTGGGATATCAGTTTGCCTTAATCAAGGAAGGTTTCATTTTGTTTGTAATCCTTTTTACTGTATGCAACCATTAGAAAAAACCATACAATTGTCTGCTATTTTGTTTGTAGTTTTTTGAATGCTACTACCCGGGCATTTTTACAGCAACAATTTCGATGGTAGATGTCTCTTATCCCCCACACATGCACCTTTTAAATTTTATTTATTTATTCTTTTCCTTTGAAGCTCTTTGGAAAATGGGCCCTTAGCTGTAAACCAAATCCTGTTTTGTTAGAGCTTAGTAAATAAAACCCTTTTCCACATGAGAATAGTCCTCGCAAAGTTCCCTCACCTCATCTTGTGTAAATATCCCTCTATTTGCCTCTGGAGGTAAGCTCAGGGCAGGTTTTTCCCCATCCAGTAAAGCTGTTCAGTCTTGATGCTGGGGGCGGGGGCGGCTCGCTGAGCCTTTCCCACCGCCTGGGGTGAGGCAGCCTCCTGAGCTTGATGTTGCCCAAGTTATTCAGGTGGTCTTCAGCAGCTTTGTTTGTAGTCAGAGGAAAGAGGTGGAGTCCTCCTAGGGTCAGTCCAAGGCAGCCAAGTGAGGCATCTCTTCTGAGTTGTTTGCAGAAGAACCTTAATGCTAAATGTTTCAGAAAAATAACCTCTTAAATTTGAGTGCTGTGAGCAGAAGGCTGACAGGAGAAAGTTTGGTTCCTTGGTGTCTGTTATACATAAACTTGTGCTGGGTGGGAAAGTATAAGGTACTTTTCCTCCCCTACTTCCTCTGCCCAGTGAACCTCCCGTTTGTTTGAGGGAAGATCACAAAGTCATTGCAGCATCCCAGCAGGCAAGAAGGATTTGGGAAAAAAAAATGGGTATCTCCTCGCTGAATGGGGCAGTACTTTGTTATTTCCTATTTGTCTACAGTACTTGCACTTTATTGCCAAGCTATTTGAATGCCTCCTGGTTTAATGTGTTTATTTTCATGTCACAGTAAGGGAAGTTGAGAGTATTTATCTTCATTTCCAGGTGCAGAACTGAGGCTAAGTGACATATTGAAAGTTACTGAGAAAATCTGTGATGGAGTAAGGAATTGGCCTTTCTAATCCTAGATTAGGCATCAGCTACTGAGTCTTTCTGCCTTGTTGGTCTTCTCAAGAGAAGTTCAGCTAATTTCCTTTTGAGCATTATCAGGGTCTGTCGCCTTCCATACTGTCTTGGGAAGCTTTGTATAACCTTGCCATGAGAGCCTTTGATGGATACATTCTTTGTTTCCCTACTAACACTTCAAGGTCTATCTTTGCAAGGAAAAGGGCAAGACTTCCTTTTTTATTAGAAATGAAAAATTACATCTCCAGCAGTCTTTTGACCTCTACTAAAACTTCCTGGAGCCAGCAGGCCTTAGTGTTCCCAATTAAAAAGTTAACTTTTGAAATTAGGCTTTAATCAACAAAATTTTGGAGCTCTAGCTAGGGAGGTAATAAAACCAGTTTCTGTTTCTCTTTGGTTAAGGACTTTCTCTTTAATAACTGACCTTTTACTTTTGATTAAATACAGTTGCATGCACAATGTGTTTTGCTCAAGTGTTGAGTGTGACAAGAACACAAGAGATTAAAAATTGATTTTTAAATTGCACAGTTAAGAATGCATTAAATATTTACAAAACCAAATTATTTTATTTCACTAAGATTTTGTGTGTGTGTGTGTGTGTGGTAAAGGACACCAAGATCCTACTTCATAGAAGTTGAATATTTTCAGTTGGAAGGGACCTACAACAATGATCTAGTCCAACTACAGCTTCAGAGCTGATGAAAAATGAAAGCATGTTAGTAAGAGCATTGTTTAAATGCCTCTTAAACACAGACAGGCTTGGGGCATTGACCACCTCTCTAGGAAGCCTGTTCCAGTGTTAGACCACACTCTCGGTAAAGAAATGCTTCCTAATGAAGCATTTGCTTGGACTTGAAGCCTTGGAAAAGGCTTGCCCACCTCACTTCAAAATGAAGTTTTAAAATTGGTGTGCTTCTGAGTGGATGGATTTTAGCTGGGAGAGTTTCAATCTGTTAATGAAAAATTGCCACCTTAAATAGGGTGTGCCTAGTATTGCCCCATGTTATTTGCATCTATTTCCAAATAGTTCATGTTGTTTGGTAGTGCTTGGCTTGTGTGATCATTCCTATTTGGGACCACAGGAGAAGATGCTGGAGATGTAGGGAAGAGGGCAGCCAGGGGCAGCAACAGAAATCTAGTATCTGCAGCTTAATTTCTCCCCATCACCCTCTCCTCCAGCCAGGGTTGGGACTGCTGAATTTCAACAGCAGGGCTCATGACCCGAAGCCAGCATGTCCAGTCTCCTTTTCCATGGAGTGAAGGAAAATCATATGATTTTTCACTCACGGTACTGCCTTGCACTTTTTTGCTGTATAAGGAGGTATGTATATGGGAAGTATGTTGAAGAGAAAATGAGGTATTTGATGTTTCCCATTGGTGGGAAAGTAAAATTTTCCTCTCCATGTGCTCATTGACACTGTGTGTTCTTTTGTGTGGCTCTGTTCTCTTCCCCGCTGCATCCCTGTACTGCAAGGGCTGCTTCTGGCTGCCACCCTGCAATTGCAATTGGGTCGCAGTGGGGCAACGAGGCAGGAGGAGTCGGGGCTACGTCACGCTCTGATATCTTGCCTGGTCTCCAGCTGTGTTGCAGAAGAGCCTGTTTCCCTAGGTCCTGTGTCACATCTGTCAGCCCTCTTTGGATGTCTTTGTAGTATCTGAAGTGATGCTGGGTACTGGAATTGTTCTGCTTGTATCTGGTGATTTGCAGCATCTTTTAAAGATAATTCCCTCTCTAAGAAGAAAATAACCTGAAGCCTTTCAAACTGGTTGTGTGGCCCTGCACCTGAGGGACAGGGCTGGGGAGATGGTTAGTGGCCCTCAGGTTCTCCTCCTGTCCCCTTGGGGGGAAAGTCATAAACCTTACTTGTGCATGACTCAGGGCAGGAAAATAGTGCGTGTGATTGCTGACTAACATTATCCTGCAGGGTGCCCTGTTGCTGAAAGTCATCGAAGCTTTCTGCTGGGAGACTAATTTTAATGGGGAGATTCTGTGCTTGGGTGACTTTCTTTGTTCCTTTAAGATTCTGAAAACATAAAAGGAGAAGGGACATTCACATTGTGATGTGTGTCAACTCAACATCTTACTGTTTAAACCCTTGTGCTAAATGCCCGTTTTGGGTGCTGCAGGGAGGGAGGGGAAAAGCTGCTGTAAGTGCAGCAGTGATAATTGACCCACTTAAGAGAGCTGCTCTAATTTTGCATGTTACAGCATCCTGGAAATACAGATAAGAATGTTGATCTCTCCAGCTAATAGGATTTCTAAATATATCATCCAAAAGAAGAAGGAGGACTGTAATTTTGTGTGTGTGTGTGTTCAGGCTAATGTTTAGTTTAAGAATTGCACACTCTGAAAATCTGCTTTTCTGTTAACTTGTTACTAACTCAGGATAAAAAAGTATTTGACCTCTATTGCTGGCAAGGAGAGACCTGATCCTGCCCCATTGAATTTGCTGATGAAATTCTCACCAGCTTTTGTGTAGAGGAGTGACCAACTTTTTCCCCTCAGGATGTTGGTACCCAGCAGGTGGCTCAAATGGTCAACTTTTCCATAATGCAGCATTAAACAAAGTATCTGCAGAGATAGAGAGGGGGGCAGGGTTGCAAGATGGCCTATCAAGATTACAGATTTTGGCTGGTTTTGATAGCTTTGTTGTTTGTTTTTCCTCATTTAAGGGATATTTTGAACAGTAAAGGTCAAAATAATCCACTTCTGAAATTTGACTGCAGGAATACTTTTTTCTTTACAGAGCAGAGTGTTTCAAGTGTCTAGGGAGTTCTTTCTCAAAGCACATTGATGGGTACAGCTGCTGAAAACCATGGGGTTTGCGGTCAGTAGAGTTCTTGCACCTAGACTATTCCAATTTTGGAGATCTTTTGCCCTTGCCTATCGTACCTTTCTGTGTTAGGACAAAGCCAGTCATCATGGTCCCCCTTTGAAAGGAAGGGACAGGCTTTACTCTCTAGGCTTCTGGGTTAGGTCCGCTGAAGCCTTTGTCTCTGTGGGCTTGAAATCTATTATGGGCAGGTAGAAGTAGTGTTTACTGTGTGGCAGTCCTGTGCTCTGTAACCATGTTGGGCCTTGTGTAACGCAGAAATACTTAGAGCAGAAGCACCTGAGCTGGATTTTTAATGTATGTAATAGTGGTCTGTTATTGCATGCATAAAAATAATAAAATTCATTGTATTGTCTGTCCTCTTACTAATTACATTCCAGTTTGAGGTTTCTGAACTAATGAGACATTCTTGTGGTAAAGGTGAAACAAGGAAAGAAACAAAGCAGGGAACAGGAAGGCTATGAAAGCGCCAGTAATACCAGGGTAAAAATATGAGGGGCAGCCCTCACTTACCAGCAGCGCTGAGAGGGGGTGATGCTTTGAAACGTGGTGGCAGAGACATGGGAACTAATGAGGGGAACGAAGGCAGGACAAGGTCTAGGTGATGGATGAGGGGAGGGAAGTTTGATGGCAGAGAGGCCTCCTTCCAGTGAAATAAACACAAAGGAGGGACGATAAGGAAGGGGATCACACCTCTGATGTCTTTGACCTTCCGTGATCCTTGCATGCTTGTGAAAATAAATATTTAACAATCACCTTAAAGTTTGTTTAAAAGAAGAAATTATTAGGTTGACTCTCTGCTTAATTCAGAAGTATATCTCTACATCTGAACTTTGGTGCTTATGTCAGCAAAAACAGCATTGTAACTGTGTGGTGTTTTGACCTGATGGGAGCTAATATGTTGCAAACACCAGCTAAATAAAAAAGTGTGGTACAGCCAGTCATTGTGTAGCACATTCTTGCTTTTGTCAGAGGATATGCTGGATGTGGTGTGGGGGGTGGAGGAGACGCTTCCCCTTCCTTCCCTGTGTGCCCACCCCCCTTAAGGAAAGAAGAGGGAGGAGGAAAAAAAAAAAAGTTACCTGATGCTTTGTTTAAATAAATCCTAATAGCAAGCATGATCAGTTATGGTCGCTGTTTTTGATCTGTTCACTGGAAAATATTCCCGGCTATAGCCATGACTAATGTTTTCTCTATTTGAATGCTTTAGAAGTAAATTAGAAAATTAAATGCTCTCCTTCGTTAAAATAATTTTGAAGACTGTGTATTTGCATTTTAATGCAGTAAGAATGATGCTTTAGAAGACAAATTCATATTATTAAATAGTTTAATTAAGATCACTAATGCAAAATAGGGTGATTAAAAGCCAGTGCATTGAGACTTATAGGCACTTCTGTGCTTGCTATCTGCAAATATTATTTTAGCTTGAGTTCTTCTAAAACTGTCCACTTTCATCATATTCTTACGTCTTATGCAGCTTTTTTTTTTGTCTTGCACTTTTTAATGTTTTGAGAACAAAGTGAAGGTATATCAGAAAAAATACTACCTTTCAAATTTGTTTTGGAAAAACAGGATTCATTCTCATACCTGGCCTGTCCTCATATCTTGAAAGTGGTCTTGATTATTTTTTACGTGCTAATAAAGTATAAACCTTTAAAAAACTGGTAAAAGTACTTCTCAAGAGCTGTCTTATTTCTTCAGATGTTTGTCACTAGGATTTTGGTTGCATGAGTCTTCATACACCAACTTCGTACTGGAAATGCTTCTCAATGAAAGACTTTTAGCATTTTGTAATCTCATGCCAAGTAATATTGTGAGTGGGGCCTTTTCTAACCTTTTCACTGTTAGCCTGCCTTTATGGCAAGTCCACGTCCTTCCTTGGAGGCAAAAGAAAACATCTTTTAACTTTAACTGCCAGGCTGGCTCAGTGTTGCAAGTACCATTGATGTAACACTCAATCACATGGTGGTACAGCTGCTATTTTCCCCCCTTTGAGAAAGAGAATAAACTTTCCATCTTACCCAGTTTCAGCAGTTTGGGAAAACAGCAGCCTTAAATGAGACCGAAAACAACAAAAATCTTGATTTCTTCCAGAGCTCTGTTTTTGAAGCCAAATGTTCCTCATGCCTTCTTTATTTTGACTTGCTAATTGGAAATAAGATGTTGAAGATAATATGTGCTTTGAAGCTTGTACATTGTGTATTTTATTCAGATTTAATCCTTTAAACATTTGACAATAAAACATAAATTGCGGATCTCTCATCTTTAGATCAGCTGTAAGTGAATCATTTAAGTTTTCAACATCCTTCCAGTTTGGGAGAAACACAGTAGTCTCAGTGATGTTTTGACTGTATGTGTTGGTAAAGTGCTATGAGATTTGCTAATCAGTATTTTTAAATGGAGATGTATAACTGTTTTTTCAATGAAGGAGCAGCTTGTCTGCCAGAAATGAAGTCTTAGCTTATGCCTTGAAAGGGAGTAGAAACCAGATTCCTTTTCCTTTTGTATTGGTAAGCAGGGAGGAATGGTGAATAATATCTTTTATGTTATTGTATGTGAACTACTCATGATGGAAAACAAATTTTGAAGGAGGGGAAATATATAGACTGAAAAAAATACTTTTAGTGTAGACAAAAAATTGTCTAACTTATAATATGCTATAATCTTTTTAATATGAAAACTATGCAGTGAAAACACATATTCAGCAACATGATGTGTTCTTTCATTGAAACTGAGTCTTTATTACATAAAAAACAGAAGTCCAAACATTGCCTCTGTCTTACTGTCAGAATTTCTCACCTTGTCTGTTTTACAGTATTTTTCCATCTATAATTGGTCCTTTTAACTTTTAATTTTGCTTGTAGAGAGCCTTTTGGCCTTGCAGCTTCCAAGGGGAAACAAAGTTGTTATTGTCATTTCAGGTACTGTAATGTGTGGCTCAATTCTAGGACAAACAAAGAGGAGGTGTTTCAAGTTAGACTGCAGAAAGTTTGAGAGGTTACCTGAACTTTTGAGTTTGAGAAAGCACCACTGTGTCCTTGCTTTGCAAGGATTTTGTCCCCTTCTAGCTAACTTGCAATAAAAATATATGGTTCCCCCCCACCCACCCAATGAAGCTGTGGTTTCAGAGTAATGAAGTTCTGCCTATTCAGCTCCAAAGGTTGAGAGATATTAGATCCTTTTCTGTGACTTTTCCTGTTGGGAAAAAGAGCTGGGCTGTCTGATTTGAGAATATTTCTTTTGAAATTTACCATTGAAAGCACCAGTGGACCCCTCCTTGATCTCCAGGGAAATGAAGAGAGAAATATAAAATAATAGTAAGTCATTACTGAAGCAGTCTTCTTCTAAAGAAACATCTGGAGGTTTCAGCTGCTGTGTCGCAGTTGGTACCTGAATTTGGAGAACGCTCTATTCTGTACTTGGAGTTGAAAGTTTCGTTTTCCTGCATGAGTGCTGTTAATTTCTGCACAATCTAAGTTGAATTTTCTTTTCTATATTAAAATTTCTGGTCCTTAAAGGATCAGTCTTCTAGAGAATACAACAGATGGACTGCATCTGTGCTGCTGTCTCTGAGGGACTCCTGAATCACTGCATTCTTGTCACATCTGGAGGACCCAGTTCACTGCCAATAATTATTTCCAGCACGTATTCAGATTATAGTTTTTCAGTTGAAAAATATTTTTGTCAACGTTCAGTTTAATATTTATTATCTTCCACTTAGACTCTAAGCTCTTACTGTGGCAGAGGAAAGCAACTCAAGTATTCGTTACTGCTGTACTCATTCCTCAGTCTTTGAACTGGTGGCTTCAGTGTCTCAGCTGTTTCTCATAGTCATTCAATGATGAAACAGGAGAATGCTCCAGTCCTTGGTCTTTGCTGGTAATGTGGGCAGCCCTCCCAGTGGAGCTGTAAACTGGTCACTTTCATGCTGTTGCAACTGGTAAAGTTGGGAGCACAATCAGGAGCCAAGAACATTGCCTGAGAGGTAGTATCTAGAACATGAGGGCAGCATCAAAAAAAAAAAAAACAACCTGCAAAAAAAAGTAGCTTGACAGAAGGGTTTCATCACAACAGCCCTTCCTACTGACAGGTTCTAATATGGGAGAAAGAGAATACAAGGCATTTTCCACCAGCTCTCCAGCAGTCAGAGAAGTTACGGTGCATACAGGGAAATGTTTATATATGCAGTATATCAGAAGGTGATGAAATACGGAGGAGACAATCCAGAAAGCCTGTGCCCTGTGTAGGATTGTAGAATAATTTAGATTGGAAGGGGCCTCTGATTCCCTGCTCATGTCCTCAGTAGATTGTTGAAGCCCTACTCTGGTTGTGTTGGTTGTCTGTAGCAGTGGACATGTCATGCCTGCTCTGGGCACCCTGTTGCAGTGTTTTCCAACCTTCATGGCAAAGATTTTTTTTTTTTTCTCCTAATATCAGATTTTCTCTTGCTGCAACTTGCATCTATTGTCTTTCATTCTGTGTGTGGCTGAGAAGATTTTGGCTCCATGTTCTCTATAACCCCTTGCTAGGTAGTTAAGACAGGATTAAATCTCCCCTAAAGCCATCTCTTCTTTGAGCTGAACAAACCCAGCTTTCTCACTTTTCCTTGTATATCACATGCTCTAGCCCCTCAACCATCTCAGTGTCCCTCAACTGTAGTCACTCCAGAGTATTAATGTACTTAAGAACCTAGTCCTGAACG
This sequence comes from Phalacrocorax aristotelis, assembly GCF_949628215.1. Lineage (NCBI taxonomy): Eukaryota > Metazoa > Chordata > Aves > Suliformes > Phalacrocoracidae > Phalacrocorax > Phalacrocorax aristotelis. The sequence continues at coordinate 29,871,601 of NC_134284.1, read as the reverse complement.
TGGCTCTCTGGATGCAGCCACATGGATACGGAATAGAGGGCAATAACCACTTCCCTTGACTGCTGGCTGCCCTTTTGCTAATACCACTCAGCGTGTGCTTGGCTTTTGATGCTAGAGCATGCTGCTGACACCTGCTCAACCTCTCAGTGGGGACCTCTGGCTCCTTCTGTGCAAGCTTTTCCTTAGCTGGTCAGTCCCAGCCTGTGTGTAGCAAGGAGTTATTCTGTCTTGGGCATGAGACTTTTGAAGAAGTTCAAAGACAGATGCAGCTCCTGTCAGCCTGGTTCTCTAGCTTGCTAAGATCCCTCTGAATGGCAGCCCCACCTTCTGACATATTGACTGTTCCCCCAGCTTCGCGTCTGCATACTTGCCTAGGGTGCCTTCTGCCTTGCTGTCTCATTGCTAATCAAGACCGCGTTGCCCCCGAGCGACCCCTCTAGTACCTGTCTGCTAGTTGGACTTTGTACTATTAATCACAGCCCTTCAAACTTGGCAGTCCAGCCAATTTTATGCTTATCTTCTAGGCTAGCTAGCCAAACCATGATGTTTCAACAATTTGGCTTTAAGAACACCATGGCAGACCATGTCTTTAGCTTTGCTGAAGTCAAGGTAAGCAGCATCCACCGCAGTGCCAGATTCCCCTGAGCCTGTGTCACTTAAGGTACCATGTAAAATGGATGGGTAGGTGTCACTTTACTCAGGGGTGCAGCTCAACTGTCTTTCCACTCAGCAGTTTAAGTGTTTGACTAGTGCTCTGTACAGAGAATTTATCTTTGCTCAGAGTCCAGAGCAATCCCTCTTCTGATGGGCAACAGAATGATTGTTGCTCGTTGATTTTTATTTATTTATTGTTATTTTTAGGGCTGGTGAATCAACCCTCTACCTGACTTGCAGAAAACCCAGGTTTGCTTCCATAAGGGGAGTTAAAAGCAAAGAGGGTAGTCAGGGCCGTACCTTGCTTGTTCTCCTCTTGAAGCTGTTGTTGCTGTGCAATCTGAGACGCAAGAATTGTGGGGCCAGGAGATGAGCAAACAAGTGGAATCTTTTGTAGATGAATGGCCAGGCTTTGAGAGGGTGTATACCTAGTTCAGCTTCTTTCTCTCAGGTTATTTCTATGTGTTTATTGCTTTTATTATTGTATTTATTATATGTGACTATAATGAGATAATATGTAAATAGTTCTAGCAGCAGGACTGTAACTCCGGTTTGCTCCTTCCTAGCTGAGGATCCTAGTGATGGAGGTGTAGAATTATAGCATTTTATGGAGAAGGTCAGTATTACAATCCCCATCTTCTGGTTGGAGAAACTGAGGCACAGAAGGGAAGAAAAATGACTTGGCTCATTGGGGCAGTAATATGACATAGATATGTTTGTGCCACATGTGCATCTATACATCACATAGTAGTATGCTGCCTCCCACAGTGTAGGAGTCCTGTTCTGCATATTACTTTCCTATTAGATTTTGCTAAGACCCTGGAATATACTTTTCCAAGTATATTGGCTAAAACATTTAGAATTGTTAGCTAAAATTGTGAAGAGGATCAAGTTTTGCAGGCTCACTAGCTCTGGTGTTGTACCGAGCTTGTTATCAAAATCCTGGGCTGAATGTTTAAGTCTCAGCAATGGGGGAGGGGGGGGGAGTTATAATTTTTCTTTAAAGCTTTGCAAATATGACACAATCAGTGAGCAGCTGTAAGCACAAGACCCACAATAGCATTCTTGGTTGTTGTTCAGAGCAGAGCTGTATTTTAGGAGCTTGCCATCAGCACGCTGTAGAATGTTATTTGAAATTACACTCCTTGGTTACAATAAAACTACTGCAAGACTCTGTGAAAGGAGTCTAAGGAGATCTTTCCCAGCATATCACTGGCAGTTTTGATTTTCCCAGAGGCAGATGATATGTACATCATTACTGACTTTTTTTTCTCTCATGAAGAATTCCAGCAGCTGAGATAAGTTTACAGCTTCTTAAAAACTGATAATGAAAGAGCAGTCTCTGTGCTGTAAGAGAGATACAAGATAAGTACTTGCCATTGCTACAGCATTCAAAAGAAGATAATACAGGAATAAAAGTTTAAAAAGACACTTCAGGAAAATATTCCTCATTTTCCATCTTGATTAAAACTATTTAATGAAGGTTGTTAACTTTTAAGGAAAATACCATTTGCAAGTAAATTAACTCCAGTGTGTTCACTAACTGATGCTGTGCCACGTTGTCTTGTGGTGCTTTGGGAGTTCCTACTTAATGAAGTAAATATTGACAGTAATGCCAACAGAATTGCAGTATCCACAACAAGCAGAGAATTGCAGCAGACTGCTTTCTGAAGACCTGAGTTTTCAGCAGGATATGGTATGTGTATTCTGGCCTCTTCCTTCCCTCCTCTCCCCCCAGTAAAGGGTTTTCCTTTTGCTCCTTAAGGATCCCTTCATAAAGATGAATAACCCATAAACAAGGAGCTGACACTCACTTTATCTTTTTTAACACTGAGAATTGATACGTGTGTTTAAGTGATTTTAGAGCAAATTGATGCAAAATTAAATACTAAACTGAATAAAGGATTTTAAAGTTGTTACAGGAGCTTCTTTGCTCTGTGTTTTGGATAATAGAGGCATGAAAATTAGGGCTTGGCATACTTGAAAGGAGGGACTGAATCTGTGATATTCATTGCATCTCTTTTTATTAAAAGGAGCTCAGGATGCCACTTAGCTCTTAAGCCCCTTTTGCATGTTTTGGACAGGGGGACAAATTTCTATGTTGATTTGCATAACATAAGCCCAGTAGTTAGATCAGGATGTTGCATGAAGGCAGGATGTATCTTGCATCTTTCAGAGGCAGGCACATGGTCTGAAGAATAATTGTTGGCCATAAAAGGTTAGTTACCTACTGGGAGATTATAGCTGAAATACACTTGAAAGCTTGATTCTTCGACCCATTGGAGAGACTTGGAACCCCAGAGTCAAAATGTGTCTTGTAATAGAAGATAATCAGAAGATTTCAGAGCATTTTACCAAGGAAGGGTAAACTGTTGTCTTCATTTCATCCTTATTTATCATGTTTTCGTAATGTGTTTTTTGTGGGGTAGTGGCAAAAATGGAAACAGAAACCTACTGTCCTGAGGGGCAGCCTAGAGTCCCTCCCTCTGGGCTATGCCTTTCAATTTCTTGGGAAAAATTGATTCCAACAACGACACTTTTATTTCCCACCCTTTCATGTAGATAAAATACAAAGTATTTTAAATGCCTGTGACTGTATTTTCCCTGCCCAATAGAACGTCTCAAGGATTTATTCTTGGCAGTGAACTCTCTGCAAAGTTAGCTACCTTAAAATCTCAGGTACGTTGTCTTTCCTCCGTGCCACGTAAACTCTTCCCTCCACCTGCTGTGTTATACTTGTTCAAGGACCAAATTTAATCTTTTTCTAGGGGCAACTTTTCAAGACATAAATTTGTTTTAAATTTAAAATCCAGTATATCATGCCCTTGAAGGGGAATGTGTCATGTTGAGAATTGTATCCATTTCCAAGTACGATGCATCACTTGTCTCTAGCTCTGAAAGGTATTTAAAATCAGTATTTGATATTTTCAAAGTTAGAAGAGCCATTGCAGTTGTTCTTCTTTTTTCTTTACTTTTTTTTTGAGCCCTGTTCAGTTGGGTTCTTAGGAAGTAAAGCTATCTTCTCACCCTGCCAGTGTCAGTTTAAGGTAATCTCTCCTGTGTGCATTGCTGTGAAGTAGAAGTGAAAACATGGTTGCATATTGCATCTTGTCCACAGGTTGGTAAATTCAAATATGCTAACTCAGGTGCCTCTGTCTGTTACTGTAACCCAAGATACCTGGACAACTGTCCAAGGAGGTAATGTGAGTTTTCTACTCCCATACTGCTAAATAAACCTCCCTTGAACACTCTTACGGGTGCATAGCCTGGGCAAGATGCATTAATCTATATTTGGTAAAATACACTATTACTAAGTAATTTGGAATAAGCTGCTATTTATGAACCATAAGGCAAGCCCAGTTTAGAAAATGTAACTCTAATAAAAATCAAATTCTGTATACCTCTGTGCTGTTATGATTTATGTGGGTTTCTGCTACAGTGAACATGTAGAGATCTTTTTTATATTTAGTGCAGGCATTTCTTAAAGTGGGTTGAGGGTTTTTCAACCTACTGATGCAGTGCATCAGTTTAGCTGCATGTTTTCCTATTTATTTTATTGAAAATGACAAAACCAGGCTGCTTTGAGGAGTTCAGCCAGGGTAAAAGTGGCATGTTGTCCTGACTTCAAGTACTGCTGATAAACTAGTCCTAAGTGCCCAGTTTTCAGCTCCATGCTGCGTTTTAAGTTCTGTAACAAAGACAGGTGGTTGGGGAAGTTATTGTGAGTTACTCTAATGTCTTTAATCAAACTTGCGTTGATTACTACAAGACTAGTAATTAACAGTTTGGTAGCATTTGTGAAAGCCTTGCTTGGTCTGTGCCCGGGAGAGCGCAGGCCGCATCCATGAAGCCATTACGCCTGGCGTTTCCGACAGAGTGCTGTAAGTGTGAGGGCGGGTGGGAGTGCAGAGAGCTCTCCCGCCTGCCGAGGTGACGTTTTCCGATCAACAGGAATACACCGTTAGGGGAAAAGGTATTCCTGTACTGCCCGCTTTCTGAATACAAGGGCTCCCTTTGGTGCATGGCGGTAAGTATCCAGTTCTGGTAACAAAAGGTGTTTCTACAGGTATGTGCCTACAGGCATCTGATACAGAATGGTTTATTGTGTCATTGTGTTACACGACATATGTTGATATTCTCGTAAAGGCCTTTGAGAATGAGAAATATAACACATCCGATTGTTGTGCTTCCCACCAAAGGCTATTAAGGAGTCAGCAGTCTCAGAATGGCAAGGATGCGATTGAGGTTTTTTTTTTAAGCTATAATTTTTCTTAAAACAAAGGCTCTAGTGTCAGAAATTCGCTGCTGAAGAGTGGCAGTGTTTTACGTGTAAGATACCTAGATAATGCCTCTACACAGATAAATCAAGTTCACTGATGCTGGCAGGAAAGCAGCGTCCAACTTTCTGCGGAAACTCTGCCACGTCCCAGGGCTGGGTATAGCAGCTGCCACGCTCCCGTCCCAGCGAAGGTCTGTTGAGAGAATTCTCCAAGGACCACTCAGTACCAGAGCATTAGACTCAATATGGGTATGAAAGCAAAGATGTAGTGCTTGGCTTCTAGCATGGAAAATGTAAAACATTCTGTATCTACAGGATTTGGTTTGTTCTGGTTTAATTGAGCATGGTAATGCTACTTTTCAAAAAATATAGCTGGGTGTTTACTGTGGGTAAATTAGGGCAGTATTATGATGAACTTTTGCACAGGAACTGTGTATATACTTAAAACAAGGGAGGTGTTATCAGTTTTATAAGATTTTGGTGTACTATAAAGCAGTTATTCGGCAGGCTTTTGCTCCTTATTTGTTTTAAGGTTTCTCTTTCAGATAACGTAGGCCTTTGTGTTTTGGAGCAAGCTGGGGAGAGCTCTGCAAACAGTGTTACTTTAAAGAGAAATTTGAGAAGGTGGGATGGGTGGCTGAGAGATTGTCTCAGGCTCTAGTTTTGATGGATGCTTTAAGCCAGTGTGAGCTGGCGCAGCTTCAGAAAGAAGTCATCTTGCTTTGCCCCTGCCTGCTCAGTCCTCCCCCAGTCCATCCCCTGCCTTCTATCAGCCCAGGTGTTTGTGCAGTCACATGTGATCCAGGGAGTTAATCCAGCTGAAAACAAGCAAGGAGGAAAAAAAAGAACCAAACAAGATAAAAGAAAAATGTTTATTTCGGATAGTTCCCTAGGCTGGTTTGCCATGTTGCTGCACAGATAGCAGCCCAGGGAAGGGGGTGCTGATGGGCTAGAATCGAGCCAGTTCGGGGCAGGCTGGCTGAGATTATTCTGGTTTGGCGTTTGTTGGAGGTGGTTTTTTGTTTGGGTTTTTTTGGTTTGGTTTTTTTTTTTTTCATCTTTCCAAACTCTTCCATGTGGAGTTTTCAGAAAAGCAGTGTGTCAGGCTCATGACAGTGCTGGTTTTCCTTTGCCACCTCTGAGCAGGCAATGCTTTTTCTCTGCTTCTAGGCTCTGCCACTTCTGTCTCAGCCAGCTGCTTCATGTTTCCAAATGTGTGTGTTGCTGCTGTGCTGAATACCTGACTGTTGTCTCGGAATAGTTCTTCCAAATCTGCACCTCTGAGTTTTGAGAAACTTTTCCTCCACTGTTGCATAACCTTGACAGACTTTGTACACAGGAAAAAGGGATAGAACTGAACTCCTTTGCGTTTACTTAAATCTCTACTGTTGGTGTCCTCCTTCCCAACTGCCTTTTTTAATGTCCACTTTATTATCAGATGGCCATTCTCTGCAGATTTTTGGACTGCGCAGTTACGTATCTGCTTATGTTTTTGAACTCTTTTCAGACACAGGATGTTTTCTGCAAGGATTTTGCTATTTACTCTTGTTTCTTTTTCTTTTGCAGCTTGAGCTTTGCTCCTTTCCTGGTGCCTCTCTCCCATTCTTGTCTGCCAGCCCCACTCTTTTAAGTTCTTCCTTAAAACTTGCTTCTCCTAGCAACGTCTCTTGTTTTCCCTCACCAGCGCTTGTTCAATTTGCTGTTCAGGGGACGGGGTCTCTCTGTCTTGTTTGGAGACTTTTTGTTGTTTGAATATAGCCAACTGGTATTTATACATGGTCACCTCATCCAGCCTGAAGATTAACCTCATGTCTCTCAAAACTTCTAAATTAATATTTACATTTTCATTCTATGCCTAAATTTTCTTTCCCAAAGTAAATACACTAACTAGATTATCTTTCAGTAGCTTAGTATGGATATTCTTTGCATATTTTATCCATCTGATATCCTCAATAATTGCGAGTTGACTGTACAAGCATTATGGGACAAGAAGTTTTTTTAAACTTTTTTTTGGTCGTGTTGCACTGTGTTTATAAATTTACATGCAACTATGTAAATAGTTTGCAGTATCCCACAAAGCAGGTTATTTACTTGAAGTCAGTAACACTATGAATACAGCCTAGCCCCAATTCTTTGAAGACTGTATTCTCTAAGGGCAGTGTTTTCAAACATGGTGAACACTCACTGCATATTCAGCTAGCCTGGCGTGCCTTTGAAAATGTTCCTCTAAACGGGGATGACTCTGAAGGCAATTATTAAGCAAAGCTACAGCATTAATTTAGTAAAGACTGAGCTGTACGTGCATGGGGGAGTCTGAGGGTTAACGTAGCTCACAGGCGTTGGACCCATCCAGTCTAACCAGCTGTGGTGCCAGTCAGCAGCCCAGTTGCCCTAGATTTTGTCTACAGTCACTGGAGGCAGAGGAAGGGATAACTGATGTCAGAGGCTAATTCAGATCTTAGGTGAGCCAGAAAGCTACACTTCTAACCCTTTTCAGTTAATGCCATAAAATCAGACAGGCTGAATGCAGCCTGAAATGCCAGTTGTCTTTTTTAATAATCCACCTAGGTGGTTGTATGATGCTGAATTACTGCCATTAATTTTATCTTAACTATGGAGATACAGGGGCATTGCATGCGCTGAAAGGGAACTGCTAGAGAAACATCCTGATTTACCTGGGGGAGGAGTGTGGCGCTGCTTTTTGTCCTTAAGTTGGGGATTTTAGAATATAAAATATAGAAAAATACAGTTTTATGAAATACAGATGTGCAGCTGTGTGCAAGGAAGGAAAAAATCCACAGACCAAAATGCAATTCTTTTTATTGGTCATGCATGAATGTACACAAAAATATAGATAGCTTTTTATGAAAATGGCATTTGTCCTTACCAGTTGATTTGTTAAATGCTGTTAGTTGTATACTGAAGTGCAGCCTGTGCTCTGTGGACTTCTTGCACAGACAAAAATGCAAACTTAAGAAACTTTCGAAACTGGCTCTATAGGATTTCAGCCTCAAGGCAAAGCTTTTATTAGAGTTATCAGAACTGAGTTTTCTACAAAAGAATTGGTTTCGGTTATTATTTTCTAATAATTCTAGTTCGGTGTCATTGGGAAGAGAAATGTTTACCTTAAACAATTAGTGCTGTCAGTCAGTTTTAATTAACTGCTAATTAAAATGGTGAAAGTTTGTAAAGCAGCAGAGAGATAATAATAAGTCATAATCAGAAATCACTTGATGTATGAAAATATGGGAAGGGAAGTTTGTGAATTGGGTGTTGAACTGAAAGGTGAAACACTGGGTTCAGGGCCAGCCAAATGCTGTTGCTAGTTTTTTTTTTTATCCTGGTATCACTCCACTTGTGTCCAACCTCCTGTTCGTCTTATCTCCATGTGTTCATTACTGTAAGTGCTTCTGGGAAGTTCCCATCTCTTCTGGATCTTGTACAGAACCATAACATTGAAACTGCAAATATTTCATTTTGTTTAGAACTTGAGAAAAATTTGTTTAAATATTTAGAAATTTTGTTGCTTTTCAGTCAGGTTTCCTCGTAAGCTTTGCTTTTTTTCTTTGCAGCCAGCTGAATTGCTCTTTTTTAGTAGAGAGGGTGACTTTAAATATTTTACATATTTAATAGATCTGGTTTTAGTTTTTGTTAGGAACAAAGCATTTTAGTTTCAACTGAAAAAAGGTAACGCTTCATTAGTGGACAGCACAGCTCTTATGGATGTTAGATTTCCGCTGAGTGGCTTGCAGTCATGGTTCCTTGGCACCTTGGCATTAGCCCTCTTTCTGTGGTATGGCTGATTTTGTAGTAAGCTTGTAAAAATAAGTTTAAAAAAGAAGTTCTGAGGGAAACTTACGAAAACTTACTCACTAAAATAAATACTAGACTGCTTGGCTTCTCCATGCTGCCCGTATGTGCCTGTATCTCCCAGATGTGACATGCTACGTAGCATAATAGTTTTGACACGGTGGCATGAAATAGTCTGAAGGTGTCCTGATTACTGTAGTTGTCAGACTCTAAAATAAAGGTTTGTTTGTTTATTGTTTTAGGAGGGGGAAAAGCTCTACTGGAAATGATAGTTGTTATTTTAAAAGTATTTTCCACAGTTTGTTCTGCATCTCTGTATATAACTTTGGCACATGGTAGTTTTGTCTCCTGCTAAATGTTAATATTGAAAACAAAGGGGATTTTGCTGCATAGAAGCACTTTACAATTGCTGGAATATGTAAAATGTAGGTCTATCTGAAGGACAAATGCATGCTTGTTTTGGTATTTTGGGTTTTAGGTTTCCAGTACTATTCATTTCATCATGAACTTTTGTTTCCTCTGGTGCTGAGAATGAGGTCATTATTGCTGTGATTCATTGTGCTCTCACATTATCCACAGATTACTAGATTATAAAGGCAGAAGTGGAGCGTTCTGGCCACTCGGTCTGACCTCTTGCATCACGTTGGTCAAAGGATTCCCTTGAATTAAATCTTGAAGTAAAGCCTTCAGACTCATCTCACATTGATTTAAAAGTTTAGTGGTGGGCGGTCAATTGCATACCTTGGTGAAATTAGTTTAAAGAATGAACAGCAAAGGAAAAGCAGTTGAAACTGTTAATGCTTTTTTCTTTTCATTTTCCTTTTTTAATTGGGTGCATTTATAACCTAAGTCCCCTTGTACTTATTCCCTGTTATTTTGTATGTGTATATCTGGATCAGTAGCTTTTTATCCCTTTGAGAACTTTTCCATGTGCTAGCTGTCCCTGCATGTAAAATTATCATTGTTTTCTTTCAGCTTCAAAGAAAATATTTATCTTATGTATTCAAAAATTATACAATCATATTAAGTATTATCTGCTGCTTTCAGCTGTTGTTGTATGTTCTCCTGAACTGTTCCAACTTTGAAAAGGAGTTTGAAAACAACTGCCTGTTTTTACAACTACTTCCTGCTGATAATTGTGCTCACAATATTCACGGTGAAGGCCAACCCATTGCTACTGCATGACTCAAATTTCCCCTTCGCTTTTGCTTCGCTGTAGCAGCTACTCGTCTAATCAGGGAGGGAGATTGCTGGAGGCTACCTTAAATGAAATCCAGAAATGCCACATTTTCACTGTGACCTTTGCTTACAATTTCAGTGGACACTTGAACTAACTTCTCTAAGGAGCAAAGCAACTGTATGTTAAAGCATCTATAGTGTAGCTCTAAATTGCTTAAGAGTTGCCTGAACCCTGCAAGAACCCTTCTTAGCTCTAATATTTTGTCATTACAAATTCATGCAATGCTCTCTGTTTCCTCCTTACTTGGACAAAAAGGTGGATTTATTTTTTCTCTTATGGTAACAAAGCCTGAGCACTTGTAATGTGTTACTAAGTCTAGGTCTTCGACCAAAGTGTTTTTAACAGTTTGAGGAGGATGAAGAATACTTTGGTGTACAGATCTCATAACTGTACGTGAAATGCCTAGGTTAGAAGAGTAGCTCTCTGGCTCACCTAGCATCTGAATCAGCCTCTGGCACTGATGCTCTCTTTGTCTCCTCCTCTGTCTCCAGCGGCAGCAGGCAGACTCTAGGACCATGCAGTTGCTCACTTTAGTGCCTCAATAACCTATGAGCTGCTTTTCTTTTGGGATTTTTGGATTGTTCTTTTGTTTGTTTGTTTTCCTAAATTGTGACAAAATCTGTCAGACATGAATGATGATTTTATCTCAGTGGTGAAGGTATCTCAGGGTGAGCATAGAGTAACCAGACACATAGTAACAAGCTAGGAACGTTTTCAGACCTATAATGTTTCTGAAGCATAAAACTGTTGTAGTGATTTCTTCCTACATCTGTCTGAGCTATGGACTGTTATGGTTCTTCGGCAATTTCATTGTTAAAGCCTTTAATTTTCTCCTTTTCACTACTGTGATCAAAAATTCAGTATTGCTCTGTGTCAGTTTCTAAGCTCTATATTTTACAAATTGTTTTTGTTAGCAAATTCCTTACCATGTTAAAATTTAAGATTACTTTAATGTCTTGCATAATATTATCTATAAGGGATTTTTCAGAGACATACTGAATTTTCAGCTAATTAAATACCCAGCTATGCTCTTTTTAATGCTAAAATGAACTTTTACCAAATAATATTAACAATGTATTGAATTTTGTAATAAATTTGGAGTACTAAATTAATGTAACTTAAAATGCAAACTATGGCTAGAAGTGCTCAAGGATAAACATTCTTAGCAAGACAAATGTTTATGTATAAACTGATTAAGTTATCTGAATTATTCTCCTTCAATGGCTGATAATATTTAGGAGAAACATGTACTGCATTACTCTGGCATACTTTGAGCAGAACAGATGCTAATACTTGCGTCACCACAGTGTACCAAACTATACTGATGTCCCAGTATTTTTTAAGAAATACAGTATTAACACATTGCTACATACATAAACACATATACATCCCTGTGTACATGTTTTCACACACACACCCCTTTTCTTCTCTCACAGTTTACTTTGACGTTGCTTTTAATGGTAAAACTGGAACCCTTTTACAATGTGTAAGCCACACCTGAGTAGCTGATAAGAGATCCAGTGTATGTTCATTACTTTGATAGCAGTAGAAGCTTTGCACCTTAAGCTTAATGGTGTTCTTTTGTTTTTTTTCCTTTCCCTTTATTGTTAAGATTATGTATTTAAAACTGTGCTTACTTTCAGTAAAATATAATGGAAGCTTGTAGTGGTTTTGGCTTGGTTTTAGCTATTATAAGTTCTAAATGTGCCCATAATGAGTAGGACAGAGCAACCTAATATTTTTGCAGCAGCATAGGATATGATGAAGGGAGTAAGAACTCAAAGCTAACAGCTGATTCTCTTGGTCATAGAAGAGAGTAGCCAACCTGGCTTTCTCTTCCCAGCTCTTTGACAGGTCATAACAGAAGAGGAAAAAAGAAACTTATTGCTGTTTTCTTAGTTTGCTCTTCCATCTGTTTTTCTGGGATCCTGGGCTTCTAAGCTGGCATAGGAGACTGATGATGCTTTACGTTCTTAAGTAAAGTATAATAAGACTATTCTATCTTGCTGCTATTCTTGTTTTTTTGTTGGTCTTTCTTGGGGTGCAGTATATGGTGAGTATTGTAAGTCACACAAGGTGTTGGCTTGTTCTTTGAGACAATCACTCCACAGAGATAACTTGTGCAGTAAATGCAGCGGGGCCTGGCGGGATTTTCTGGGGGTCAAATGGTTGGCTGGATGCTGGCTCTTAGCAGAAGTGATGCATCCAAGTACCGAGTCCGTATTTGGTTTATTTGACAGTTAAACCTGGGTTTATTTCTTCCTTTTTTTGGGTTGCTAATGAAGTCCAGAAACACTGCCACATTCAACAAGCATGTATGTTCCTTGACTTCTTCACAGACATGTTACTAGACCTCAGCGACCTTCTTCAGGTATTGTACCTTTTTTTTTTATTTGAAACTTTTGTTGAATTCTTAAAGTTTAAGATAAATTGCAAGCAAAGAACTATCAGCATGGGCTGTTTGGAATGTTGTAATTGATCTCTAAAAATCTGGAATTTGAAAATTACTGGGTTTTATAAATCTGAGTAATTGTTCAGCAAAATTAAATGTCAAACAAATGTTTTTGCTTTTAATGCTGCAAATAACATATCAAGAGTTAGTATGATCCTTTCATTAGGATTCAGAGTCATTGCAATGGCACAGGGTCAGATGTTACACATTTTTAAAACAACAGCTGTTGAAGACAACTTTTTTGGTAGGTTATATTGTGTAAATGGATTAGTGCACTACAGAAATGTGTTTTATAAAATGTATTTTGAGATAATTACATACGTGATCTGTATGTGGAAATAGAAAGCTCTACTGACATATGCTGTCTTACCCTCATTCTCCATGTTACAACTGTTTTACATACAATATGAGTAGGTTAGTTGCATCTATTTTTGTCCTCCCAGCTGTCTTGGTAAATGGCATCCTCTGAAGACTATTTATTGCTTTGAAGCAATCTGCTGGAATTGCAATAATCAAATGAATCTTTAATTCTTAAAATTAGTAACTTTTTCTCCTTTCTAAACTCTTATTGCGTTGTTTTGATTGCTTACAAACAAGTACTGCATGTGTAGAATGGGAGGTTTATTTCTTTCTAAACACAGGTGATTTTCCTTGATGATTCATGTGAAATAGAATGATCACAGTAATATGACAAGTATGACACAATGTGAAGAAGAGGAGGTATTTTATCTCTAAAAGAAAACACAGATGTATTGTCAGCAAGAACAGACAGAAAAGACTGAATGATTTGTCTTTCCCCTCTACACATTCCAGCCAGAAAAAGTGTTGAGGTGGGGCATATGAGGACCAAAATGTTAAAGAGGTGTAACTGAAGAGATGGGAGAGACAGAAATAGACTAGTAGTAGGGAAATAATCAACCCCCGGAAAGAGGAAAAATGCAGAATTTCAGTATCATCATCTGTCTTTACCTATTTAACTGTGTGAAGACTTCTGATGTGCTCTACTTTATATCTTCTTTAAGGTGAATCTGAGCAAACAGGGATCTTAAATGTTATTGTTAACTGTAGCTAGCCAGAAAGTCCTGTTTAAGAACGTGTAAATGAGCTTTTCAGGTTGTAGCTTGATTTCTCCCCCATGCTGAGTTTAAGGAAAAAAAAAACCCGCCAATAACAAAACAAAAAACCCAAACCCAAGCCAAAGAAAACCTGATGGCAAAACATTTATGGCCCAGACAGAAAACTTCAGTATGTTCTGCTTTAGATCAGCCTTTGCCCACAGATTGTGTGCCAAAAAAGAAAAACAATTAGTTCATTAGATTGTACTGTATTATGTTGATGTGCCTCTTCTTTTTTCTTTTATTTTTTTTTTCCTCCAAGGACAGCTCTCCCATCCTGAAGTTAGGATGTGAACCTCTCTGAATAAAATGTTGTTACCAGTAGTAGTAGTGGCAGTGTTGTTATCTTCTCAAAATATTTAACTTGTTCAGGCTCATCTGTACAAAAAATCTCATACTGGTCCAGGTAATTGTTTTTCTTGGTAAAATGAGAAAGGTGTCAATTTTATATCAGGAAAAAAAATAACATCTGAAAGTCTAAAAAAATGAGCTGCTAACCTTCAGCCGCTCTTGCTTAGATGCTAATAGCAAATTTTGAGATTTTTCTTCAGAATTTTCTACTTGATGCAGCTCAGTTGCTGTGGGGGGTGAAGCGACCTGCAGGGCTGCTAGTCATCTTAAACGCAGGAATTTTTTTGAAGAAAGTTACCAAATGAAACATCCTTATGGAGTGTCTTCATGGAGGCTACTGACTGAATTACAGAACACCATGAAATAGGTTTCAGTGCATTTGAGGGGGAAAAAAAAGTGTAACAACCTGGTGTGTATCTCTTCATCTAAAAGCAAAACAAAAAGTAAGCTTTCTAACTCCACCTACCAGCAAAAAAACATAAATGAAAGCCTGAGAAAAAGGCCATCCGTTGCTTCCTTTTGCCATCTTGCAGCTTGAAACAATACTAGCTGTGCCATTCTGCATCCCCCTTACGGCACCCTGCATAATAGTGACCTTCAGCCAGTGTCTTGCAAGTGCTGTGAGAGTCAGCAGCATCTGTAGCTCACAGCATAAGGAAGGCGATAGCTAAAAGTAAGAGTAATACAAGGAAGATTTGAATCTGCTCTTACCTGCAAGTCAGTATTTGTTTAATGACCTATCATATTTGTGTTCTTTTGCTCTTGTTATGTTTAGCTTTTTTTAAAAAAAAAAGGGGGGGCGGGGAGGGAATAATAAGCACAACCTCTCAGGCTCTGGTCTGTACCTCTTGTACAGCCTCTCTTCCTGTCTCTACTGAGTTACTTTGGGGTTTGGTCCTCCCTTCCCCATTTAAAAAAAAAACAAAACCAAAACAAAACAAAACACACCCCCCCCAAAAACCTGTCCCCTATAGTGTAATATGCTTTTAGAATAGTATTATGCACCTAAAATGTAGCAATAGGGGAGACTAATTTTCATTGTTAATGGCAGTCTAAGAAGTCACGTCAGTTCTCTTATGCTGATGACTGAGATGGGGGAGTTTGTCTTGATCCATTGGAGAACAGCTACATTTTGTAATAGTTTTTCAAGCTTCAAAATTTCTGTCATCTTGGAAAAAGCCAAAATGTCCTTTTTTGTTGTTTGTTTGGTTTCGTTTTTGCTTAATTGGAAAGGCAATTTCTTTGTTTTTGGTTTGTTTTTTTTTTTCTCCAATTTTATTTTCAACGGAAGTATGTCCTGTGTCTTGGAAGCCTGTTGTTGCAAGTGTCGTCAGATTCAGTATGCCACTGGTACATTTAGACTTTAAAGCATTATCTAAAATGAACTGAAAATGTCCAGACCACTGCTACAAATCAGGCTCCTTGCTTGGGCAGAGCAGAGCCATGCTGCATGTTGATTGAGTTGGAAGGACGATCAGTCATCAGTCTCTGACAGGGAAAGTACTTGCCTGTATTTTCAAACGCTGCATTTTACTTGCAAATATAATCTTTAGAGTGGTCTGTAATCAGGCCTTTTGTTTGCTTTTTTTTTTTTGTTAGCTCAATCTAAGCAACAGGCCTTGCTTGTTTAGGAGAGTTGCGAAGCTTGTCTAGCCTTGGCCCAACTTTTGAACAGTTTAGGTTTGCTCAGCTGCTTCAGAGCACCTCATTCCTTCCACCTGGAGAACTAGTTGGCTAATGTTTTGATCTCAGTGTGGTGAAATGCTGCCTTTCTCATCCTGGGAAATGGCAGTTTCTTTTTTAGCCTCTTGTAATCTAGTGTCGTGGTCTTTGCAATGTGGTCATAAAAGACTTTGGGAAGAGGTGTTGGTAGTGCCTTGATCTCCAGTTTTAGCCCGGTAGAATATAATTTTTAGTGTGCCTTGTGGTGTGTCCTGCTATTAAATAAGGCTAATGCTTACTGGAAAGATGTTAGAGCCAGGCTCTGTATAGGAGTGCGCAGCAGGAGGATTAGCAGCAACAGACATAATTAATTAAAATGAGATGTTTTGATATCAAGAAAAGGTTTTTCACTATGAGGACAGTCAAGCATTGCAACAGGTTGCTCAGAGCAGTTTTGAAGTCTTTGCCTGTGGAGGTTTTCAAGATCCTGAGCAACCCGGTCTGTTTTTGTAGCTGACAGTGCTTTGAGCAGGGGGTAGGGCCAGAGACCTCCTGAGTTCCATTCCAACCTGAACTATGCTATGATTTTAGATGAGGGAAGGGAGTATACAAGAAGTGAAAATCAGTAACTGGTACCTGCTTGGTCTAGTCCTCCTCTGGTGTCTCTTCAACTTCAAAACACAACTCTCATCCATGTTTCTTCTCTTCAGTTGCCTAGCCAAGTGATAGTACTTTCTTGTCCAGAAGGATTTTTATTGTGAGTCATTTTTGTATGGTAGTTGTTTTGGGTTTTTTCTGGGGTGGTTTTTTTTTTTTAAAGCCACCATTGGCTTCCCTGATTCCTCTATGCTTGTCACAAATTACTCTGACTTTCATGTATAGATGATATGATAATGGTTTATTATACAGCTGTGGTGTTGGAGGAAGAATGCTAGGACTACCACATACGTGATTAGCAAAAGTAGACTGTCCTTTCAGAGTCCCCAGTCTGAAGGCAATGCTTTGAAGCCTAGCATGAGAGGAAGCTGCTTAATTTTGATTTGTGTCTCTTTTTGAACTGCAGTCTGACAAGCTGGGTTCAGTACACGTTTGTAGTTTTGTGTATTGTCTTTGGAGGCTAAATGTAATGTTCTGGTTGCAGTATGCATCCAAAAAATAACAAGTTTGTTTCTTGTGTGGAGAAGAGTAAAACAGAGTATTTCTTAAAGACTGTAGTTGTTTGTTTCAGCTTTTAATACCCTTTGCTCATTTAAAGTTATTAGCATGTTGACTGCATTTGCCTTTATTGCCCCTATGCAAATTGCTATGTTGATTGAGTTAATTTAAACAACCTGGTTGGGACCTTCAGGCATTACTATACTAGAAATGTTAATAATGAATCAAATAACCACAGGTGCCTCTTTCCCCAGCAACAGACACTCTCCTTAAAAACTCATTTGCTTTTCATGCTTGCTTAATTATTTAGGCAAGCAGCCATGGATGTTTCACAGTGTGAATTCTCATTGCGTTCCAACTGCCCAGTCTTTGTCTTTCTAAAAGACAGAAGACCTTAACCACCATCACTGTAATATTTTTCCAGAATGCTACACCATGGTTTTGAAAAGCCTTTTTTGGAAATTGCTCGAACTGAAAGAGTATCGATTTCTAAATTTATGGAACTTATGAGCAAGCAAAAACTTTCATTCAGTGGTTGCAGCTTTATTTTTTGCTATTGTCCAGAAGGTAAAGTGACCTGGTAACTGTATGAATGGGAGATTCCCTGTTTCCCAGAGAGTTTAAAATTCTGGAAGGTGTTAGGCTGATGAACAGCTGAATTCCCGTGTCACTGGAAAGGAGGTATTTTTTGTTGTTTCTAAAAGCGCCAAGTATATTGGTATTTGTGAACACATCAGGCATGATGTGAAAGCAAAAGGAAATTATGAAAGGGTGAGAGTCCCTATGGAAGTGTCCCTTTGAAATCAGCATGTGATGACTGACAGATGTGAAATGAAAGACTCTGTTTCAAAAAATACTGTGAAGGGCAAAGAGTATAATAAGTAGAAGGATCTTTATAGAAAGATGTAACTGAATAATTGGAAGCCATTCCTTCTCCAAATGCCCCTTTTAACTAATACAAAGTCTTCTGTAATAAGAGCAGATGTTAACTATTGGTAAAGGACATCTTACAGAATCTTAAGTTCTCTGTAAAAACTTTGGGGTAAAAGCATTGTGCTTGGTGCTTTTTTGTTTTTTTTTTCCAGTGCCTTGGTGAGCACGTACTTTTTGCCTGGAAGATGTCTTCCTGCTGAAGAATCTAGTTAGTTTGTTTTTTGAAAAAACAACTCAGTGGCAGGTCCATATGTTTGTAAATTTATTTTGTTAAATGTGAACTGAGTGTAAAATAAGGCGGTAAAAACTGTCAGGGTATGCAGATATTTTAAAATAATATCCCCTCTCACAGAGGTTGATGCCACTGTGTTAGGTATTGATGTTCAAACCTAGTGATTGCATCAAGTTTAGGAAATGTTAATATCTGATCAAAATACAGACAGAGAACAAAAGTGTCATGAAAGTCTATAAAACAATTGTTACACTTTGGCAATTTTTAATGGGGAGAGTTTGGGGAAATACTCTTTTTCAGTATTATCCTTTTAAATTAAGAAGGGGGAATAGAGGCCGAAGTGGATGTGGTAAGCTGTAAAGCTGCACCAATTCAGGTCTAAGCCAGAGACATCCTTTTAGAAGGGCATTTTTATTTATTCACCATTCTAAGGACTTATATAAAATCAGGTTTATGAATGCAAATGTCATATGGTTCTAAATCTGGAGCGTTAAGCTTTTGATGGATTGGAGGATATGAATTTTTATAAGAAGTTCTTAATGAAGAAAGAACTAGAAATTAAAGTAGGCCTCTAAATTAATTCTCTTAATTTTCTAAGCTTAATGGAGTGCAAAAAACCATACAAATGATGAGAGTAAAGAAAGACTATATATCTCATCTGTCACAGGATGTGTGTGTGTGTGAGTAATAGTTGAAATTAGTGACAGTGGCATAAAATTTTAGTGAAAGGCCCTTCTACTTAAACCAGAAGTTCTTAAATACCATGTTTCAGCAGCTCAGTGCCATGACAGATTTCTGGGTGAGCTTTATGCCATCCTTATTTTCCCATTTTTGAGACATGCCCTGGAACCTGTGGATATCTGGTAACTTTTAAAGACGAGAAGCTTATTGTTTGAGAGGGCCTAAAGTCTTTTCCCAGTGATTTGCCAGGAAAACTGGAAGCAATTAAATATTCCTGGTTCTTTTTGTGACTTTGCCCTGGCATTAAAAACACGTGAGCTTCATGAGGAAAACAATATAGAGCATGTAATCCACTGTATATTATGTTTTCTTTATAAATAGGTAGTAACCAGAGACTGCAAAGAAATGCACTTGTGATCGAAAGAAAGAAATTCCCTGATGTACCATTTCTATTTGAATTTATTATTTTGTGTAAATACGCTGCCTACACCTTGAAGCTGGTCATAAAACACTGATGATGTGGATAAGGCAGAAGAGCAGGTTAGATTTAAGTACATCTCAAATAGACCGTGGATCTGGAGCCTTTTGGTTAGGCCAAGGAGAAGAAGATAAAAAGCAGTCATTGAACAATTTTATTATGCATTTTTCTTTGCTTTAGATTTAATTGAGTGCCAACTTAGATGGTTATCACTTCACTAAAAAGCCCTGCTTCTTTATCCCTCCTCATGTTTATTTGTTCTTTGATGACTGCATTTATGGTAAGTTTGCTTGGGACGAATTTCTTAGAGAGCAGCATGGTTTGATGGGGACAAACATCAAGTATTTGGATGTCGTGACAAAAAAAGCCAGAGGGAGACACGCTTTTCTGAATTTGAGTTTTGGGTTTTTTTTCTGTTAGACTAAAATGAAAGAACTATTTGAGTTTGTGGAGCCTCTGATGGAAACATCATATGTACTTGGCTCCACTGAAGTAACTTTATTGATTAGTGCAGTGAAATCATCCTTGCAGAACAAGATCTAAGTGATGAGGCTTAAGATTTATAGTTACTTAGTCAGCCAACTTAGAAGGCTGAAACTACAGCCAAACCCCTACTCTTTATGTTAATATTTCTTAGACAAAAGGTCAGAACAAGCCATTCCAAACTTACAGTGAATCTAGAGTGTCTAAAGCCAACTGAGACACTGCAGATATCTTACTGTAGTAATGTCTGTTCCGTGTCTCTGGCTCATGGAAAGTCATATGCTCTCAAACTCCATTATGAATTGCCAGATTCAGTAGGTGCTTATTTTTCTGTATAAAAATCAGAGACTCGTTTCCTAAGTAGTATACTTTTTATTCAAAGGGTATATTTTGTTCACTTACTTCCCATAGAATAATATTTCGATGTTGTCTGGTATTTCAGGGGAAAAAGGATGGTCAATTTGAAGACTATACTTTTGTACCTTCTAGACCAGTCCAACTGCTGGTCAGACAAAGCATGGAAAGATATTCAATACTTTCCACTAAATACAGAATGACTTAACATCATACCATGTACACTTGATTGGGCAGTCACTTTCAGGATACATGATCATTCTGAGGATTTCTTTGAATTCTCTTCTTTTTTTTTTTAATTTGAGAAAAATTCATGTTAAGAACATCTTCCCATAAAGAAAAGTTGTGAAGTGCAAGGTGAAAATGTGTCAGTATTTTTGTTTGTTTGTTTGTTTGTTTAAATAGATACATTTATTTTTGCTAGCTTGGTAGAAGCATCTATACACTTGGGAGGAAAGCTTGCTTTTAAGCTAATGTTGGTAAAGCTCTTGTGTGAAACTGAAAGAGGATATACTTAGCAACAGGATTTTTTTATTTCCATAAGGCTTGTACCATAATCAACAACACGGTTGTGTAGTTGACTGCTTAGTAAACACCTTCGCTATCCTGGCATAGGAAAGAGAGGGGCAGTTCTGTTACATAAAAGCAATAGACTATATATTATCCTAACAAGTTAAAAAACCCTATTTGTTTGCAGTGTAGGAAGATGAAGGTTTTTCTTACTAACTTTGACCTTTATATGTGCCTTGGGGGGAGCAAGGTGTTCATGGAGCTTCGTGGGAATGTTTGGGGCTGATTGGGAACTGAAGTATATCCTGCCTTTCTTGCTGACCACAAAAACACATCTTAAGATAGTGAAAGAAAACTTCCTCAGACTTTTAAAACACAAATGTAGTTGCCTATGCTATAAATTGCAAATCAGGGTATGAAAAGTAACTCCTCCCCTCAGTTTACATCCTCCAGAGTGTGGCAGTGAAGGAAGGGAGGGGAGCAGGGGTCTGTCCCTGGCTCCGTAGCAGGTTTGGTGTGGTTTAGGGTTTTTCTGAATTTATCTTTTCTTAAAGTAGGGTGATGTGGGGCAATGTCCAAACAGTAAGAAATGACAAATAACCCTTGGGGCATGTAGCACCACTCCTTGCTTTGGTGGAAAAGTTTGGTGTGTGCTTGTGCAATACTTAATTATCCCACTTCACATGATCATACAGAGCTGAAATTTGCACTAACTTGTGAGTATTTGCTCAGGTTTTGTTATGTTACAAGATAAATGACACTTTAGCATCAGTGTATATATATACTTAATGCTTTAAGTTGTTAGGTGACAAATGAAAAATTGCCCAAGTACTACACAGCAATGCTGAGCCCACTGAAGAGCACGATGAACAACTTTTTGCATTTTTTTGGTATAAACTTATGCTTTGATTTACAATACTAATTTGTGCAGCTTTTGAGAAGCACCAAGTATTATTCTGTACCTATGAATATTACTTGTATTTCTTCAGTTAATTTTTTTAAAGCAGGTTGTTTAAGGTTTCAGAAGTGTGGGGTTTTTTTGCCTTTCTAAATAAATGGTCTATTAAAAGCATTTATGGTTTAAGATTTGAATAATTTTTTTTCTTTTAATAGGTGAACGTCTATGTGCTGGGAAAGACTTTCCTTCTGTTGGCCAGAGAACTCTGCATAAATGCTCCAGCCATAGGTATTTCTTTTTATGAGTTGGCTTTTGAGTATTTGGGTGTATTTTCTGTATGGTTACTTTAAAAGAATATATATATGTGTGTGTGTATATATACACGTAGTATTGTGTGCTAAATACCAAAGTGGTAACTTAAAAATGAAGCTGGAATCAATCCAGGCCGAAGAGCAGTAGTGACCATGAGAGCCTGTTCTCATTTATGTAAGACTTTTGGGAGCTAGATGCTATTTTCTTTTACAAATAATTTTGTTGCTTTTTCTGAGAGTAGTTCAGGTAACACTAAGACAGTGGGCTGATGTATAATAAATTTGTGTGCATCTACAAGCTTGCACGGGCCTGTCACGCCTCAGTTGCAAAGAGATGCAACATTTGATAAATATTTGCCAAATTTACTATCTGTCAGTCAGCTGTAGCTGAGGTGTTCAGGGCTTGAAATACAAGTGGCTCGATGGAAAATGAGGAGCAACTTTTTCCAAGCACGCAAATAACTTTTTAATTAGCAAGTCATAGCTGAGATGGTAACAGAGTTATAGGAAGATGGGTTTTAACCTGTTAAAGGGGAAAAAGCTGTTGTCTGGGCTGTGGCCTTTAAGCCAAGGGAATTCATGCCAATTTCAGTTGAAAGAGTGAGTTTATAGAGAGGTCTTGTGACTGTTACCCACCTCTGCGCAGGAATTTTCTTCCTGTGTCTTTACCCACTCTCACTCCCACTCCCCTTAATCTGCGCTGAGAGAATTAGATGCCTGTTGTGTTCACGAACACCACACATGCACACCCCTTCAGACATACTCAGCTGGGCACATAACTGCCTGCCTTTGCAGCAAGAGAAGCAGCAGCTCACGTACGGAGCATCGCCACAACAGCATCCAGGCAGTATGGTGGCAGTGCGCAGCTATCGGCCATCGTGGTGTGCTGGCTTCATTAGCATAGCTACATGTCTGGTAAAAAGTTCCCCTTTTCAATCATTCAGTTGCCTTCTTACTTTTCATTACTTATTTTAAGAGAGAACAGGCAGAATTTGTATTGCAGCTTAGTTGCCAGGTAAAAATTAATGCAGCTGGGGAAAAAGGCAAACAGAAAACCCTTCTCAGTTAAATGTAAAGGTACTTGTTATACATGGAAAAAATATTGGTTTAGACTGCTGTTTATTCTTTCCAAGGTCATTAAGACATATCTATAAAAAATAATATTTCTAATTAGCTCATCTGTAATGATTGTCAGACACTTGAGAAAAACATCTACCTTTATCACTTTGAGAAAAGTTAGGGTACTAGCTATAAACTGACTGCTGATAGTGGATGGGACTATGCTTTTAGAAAAAAACTGAGGGGGAAGGAAAGATCCAGCAGCTTCTGTTTAAGATGGCTTATTTCTAAGTAGTAATGTCTGCTCCTAAACACGAGGATGGAATGTATGTTTAGATAGTGGCAGCCAGTATTACCGCTTTGGGCTAAATCTAGGATAAAGCCTGTCACTGCATTAAGCTTCATCTGTACGTTGTGACTCTGGCCATTCGAGGGGGCGTGCAGTTTGACAGGTGCAAGTGTCAGTGTTGCTGTTTGCTGGGTGGGCTGTGGAGGTTAATGCAGATGATGCGTGTGAATGGGCATTAGAAGCTTTCAAATATAACCACAGGATGATTTTGATCAACTTTGATTACACTCATGGTTTACATCACTTCAGCTTAGGCAACACACAGAAAATACTTCCACATATGTCAGCAGCCTTTTTTGTGAAGGAAAATAAAGGCTGCTGATGAAGAGTCTCAGTTATCAGGCAAGGGAAACTTCATATTTGTGGCAATAGCTAATGCCCTGTGTAGGTGCACACAGGGGACAGACTACAGTATCATCACCCCTGTTAACTGTACGGTACATGAATTTACAGACGCAAGCCATAAGATCAGCAATGATCAAGTACACAGGATTTAGGGCAAGTAAAAATGTTTTATATTTCACAGATTTGTGAACTGCTCTAGTTTAGAACATTCTGTTTAAGTCAGCTGCAGTCTGCAAGTTAGTTATCTATATACAAAATAAATGCACAGTACGTGCGAAATTTAACATTTTTCTGCTTGTTGCAGTCTTAATTAAAGTCAAATAGCTTATGAATAAATAAAATAAGATTAAATTCAAGAGCATTCCTTCACTTATTTTGTATAGCCTGATGTAGCAGATAGGTAAGTAGCGTAACATTCCATACTGCTGCAGAGTTCGTAGTAAAACTGAAAAATCCCTTAATGTGCATCGTTGCAGTATTGGAATACAATCAAAGTGAAATGCATCATGCATAGAAAATGAGCTCGGGTATTTGTCCCCCTTGTACTCCGGTCCCATTAGTACTGTCCGAGGAGCACTGGAACTGGAATGTCACTTTCCCACACTGCACTTCAGTCATTCCCTCTTGCCCGAAGTAACTGAGTTCGTTACCATCAAGAATAGCACTTACATTGTAAAACGTGTCTTGCTCAACCTGAACAGGGTGTTCAAACCACACAGAGAAAGTGTTACTGGAGCCGTCAGAGGTAAACTTTGTCAGATTTTGAGCAAGGACAACTCCTAAGCGCTTCAGTTCTATTTTGACGCTGTATTCAGCTTTGCCACAGCTCGACCCATACAATCCCAGTCCTGCTATAAATATCCGTTTGTCTACGGCAAACTGAATACTGTCACATCGCCCTCGGTACCTCCACTGATTGCTGCGATATGCAGATGACTGAAATCGATGGCATCGCTGAGGTACGAGTCCTTTTCTTTTTGTCAGCGGAAACTCTAGTTTGGGTTTATTCACGGCCGTGTACCATAGGAATATGTTGTGAGTTTCCTCAAGGGTGAGGATGTCGGACTGGGCAGCTCCGTTGGCGAACTCTTCCAAAGTCATGGTCGGAATCCGCACCAAGTACAAAGCTTTTCCTAATACATTCCTCTTGTTGCGTGGCGTAACTGGCAGCCCTTGCCTTTTGCATTCAGCCTCTGCCCAGTTGAGAACAGCCTCGAAAACTACCACTTCCTTAGTGTTGAGCGCCTCCCGGGTTACAATGATCTCTAGTGTTTGTTGATCTATCTCACAGAAGCCCTCTGACTTCAGTGCCATTTCTGCTTGAGCATCAATCACTTCCCAGCAGCGCTGCGTCAGCTCTGGCTCCTCAAAGAGCCTGCTCTGAGACAGCAGGACACAAGCGTTCTTTGCTTCTAAACTGGTCTCCAGAAAATTGACGCAAGCCTTTGCTAGGGCCGGCACGATGTACTTCTTGGCAGCATACAGCGTAGCCAGAACTGTGTCAGCTTCCAGGTCTATTTCGTCACTGTACATGTATCTAGATGGGGGGAAAAAATAGTTTTTTAGGGAAAAAAAAAATACAGGCCATGAAAGATTGACCTACAGTCATCTTTGCTGGCAGTAAATCTGACATTCAGTATTTGTTAGTGCATTAAGTAAACAGTAATGAGTGCATATTGCACAATGCCAATTACGAGATGTACATTTTATAAGCTACTTTGATTCTGTCCGCGTAATTAGTAGACTTATAGTGGCCACTTACTTTAATAGGATTAGAAAGGCTGCAGGTTCCACATCTGGTATATGGATTTCAGATTTGACCTCTGCGAGATCGCCGTAAAACATAGCATAGAAGACAGAGCTACCAACTGCCAAAACATACTGGAAAATACAGAGAGAGAAGCCTCAGTAACGTGTGTCTGTAATAGCTGAGCGTGCTGGCCCTCGATAAGAGCTACACTTAGGGAAAGTTAAAAGCTCCGGTGGAGGCAGAAGACTGCCTTAGACTGTTCCCTTTAATTGCAGCGTATGCGAATTACTTCTGGGATTAGAGGAGAGCCGTAATTAGAAAAAGAAATAAAATGGAACCCAGCTGTAAGGCAGGGGGCGAAGGCGAGATGCACGGCAGTATTAAAAAGCCAAAAATTATCTGCACCGACCTTATGGGCAGGAACTTTCTTGGCTGCCCCCGGCGGGCCCACGATGAAGTGAACGTCGGCCATGAGTTCGTTATTGAACATCAGCGCGTTCCTGCAAGCCAGGGGAGGGGGGAGAAGCCCCGTTAGCGAAGGGCGGCCCCCCACCTGGGGCGGGCGGCCGCCCTCACGGCCCCCGGGGGTCCCGCCCCAGCCCTCGGGCCGTGCCCGGGGCGCAGGTGCACCGGGCCCCGCTCGCTCCCTCCCTCCCTCCGGCCGCCCACCCGGGGAGGGCCCGGCGGGGCCCGGCCCGTACCTCTCCCGCAGCGTGGGGTGGAAGGACTGCCAGTTGGCGCTCTCCAAGTTGTTGTTGTTGAGGTTCTGGAGCTGGGGCGGCGGGGGCGGCTGGGCGCTCTGCTGGAGCTGCAGGGCGTTCTTCTTGCTGTTGGCTGCGCTGGCGGCGGCGGCGTTACTGTTTGCAATGTTGGTGCTGGCAGGGTAAAGTTCTGCAGCCATCTTCTTCTTCAGGGAGAGGGGCACTACCTCATAGCATCCTGGCACCTTGCCGTTTGACCTCACACTCTTTTTGGACTTCTTTAAGGTCTCTGGAAGCAGAAGAAAAAAAGTCAAACACTTCATGATCCTGCCATTGAGGCAACCATGGGGCAGTGGCATGAGCAAGAGAACTAACAAATCCCAAACGCGAGTCCCACTATCTGGATATTTTGTATGCTTCTAGATGCAGGGCGGCTTTTGTTTGGTTTGGTTTGGTGTGTGTGCGCGCTCTCCGGTTACCAGCCCGACGCACCTTTCCGGGGGGAAAGGGATGCTGCTGCTGCTGGCCGGGCTCGGCGCCAGCCCTCACCTTGGCTCGGAGCGGGGGGTCCCAGCCTCCACGCCACTGCCACGACTGCAGTGGGGAACGCGAGCGGGGCTGGCAGGCAGTTCCTTCCCCCGAGGAATGACGAGAGAAAAAGAAAAAAGAAAAAAAAAAGCCAAAATCCAGCAACGCAGCCCCACAAATCCAGCCGAGGCGGTGGGTCAGAAGCCAGAGTCAATCCACAAATCCTCCGAGGGCAGCAGCCCGGCGACGGTGAAGCGCAGCCAGCCGCCCGGTCCCCGCTGCCAGCCACCGCGCTCCGCGCCGTCCTTCCCTGCCGGGCGGGGGCTCATCCGCGGCGGCCGGGCCGAGGCGAGGCGAGGCGGCGGCTCTCCGCAGTCCCGCTCCCGGGCGGCCCCGCCGCCGCCGAACCGCTCGCACCAACTTTCCTTCTCTCTCGCCGCCACACGGCGCTGCTCCTCCGCGCTCCTCCCGCCCGCGTCGGGGGCGCTGCTGGCCGCGGGGCGCCCCGGCTCCTCCGCGGCGGGCGGGCGGCGCTGCCCTCGCCGCTCCCCTCGCGGCGGCGGCGGGATGCGGCGCGGCCGAGCTCGGCGCGGCTCTGCCGCCCTCAGGGCCCGCCTCCCGCCCAAATACCCAGCCCTCCGCGCCGCGCGTCACGGCCGCCCGAGCCAATGGGGAGCGGCGGGGGGAGCCGCCCCCCGCCCCGCCGGGTGTCAGTCTAGCGCGCGCCCCCGGTGCGCCCCCTCCTTTCCTCCCTCCCCTCACCGCCCCGGCACCGGGGGGGGACGACGCACACGACACCCTGTACGGGCGCAGCGCCGAGCACCGCCGCGCCCACCCCACCCCCTCCCCCCCCCCCCAGCCACCCCCGCGGTCCCTCCGCCGCTCGCTGCTGCCGCTGGCAGCCGGACGCGGGAACTAGCGCTGGGGCGGGACGCACGGGGGACCGGGCCCCGCCGTGCGGCCCGGGGGCTCCCGGGGCGGAGCGGGGCGGGCGGCCCCGGGCACGGGCACGCACCGCTCTTCCCGACCGGCCCGGACGGGGGCGCCGCCGCGCCGCGCACGGCCCCGCTTGGCTCGGCTCGGCTCGGCTCGGCGTGGGGAGCCGGGCGGCCGCGCTGCCCCGCCGCGGGCGGCTGCGGGCGCTGGGGGCACGGCCGGGGCGGAATTATTTAAATGGAGGAAAGTCGTAGGGATTTGATTTCTCCCCCCCACCCTTTTTTTTTTTTTTTTTTTTCTTTTCCCCTCCCCGAAGGCGCCGCGACCCGGCGGTGCCGGCCCTCCCGGCCGGGGTCGCCCCCCGCCTTCCCGGGGTGTTCCCTCGGGGACCGACTGGGCCCCCCGCCCCTTCTCGGGGGGGGGCCTCCGGCTTCTCGCCCCTGCCGTCCGATTTACCTCTTCTGGTTGGGAAGTCGCTCTTTCAAGCAGTTTCCTAGGAATTTTTCTAGATTCCTGTTAGCGACTGTGTGGCATCTAGGTGCTTCCAAAAGTCCGAGTCCCAGGTCGCCACTGGGATAGGGAGAGAAGGGAAAGTCTTCAGAAAAACAGCTGATTTTTTCTCTAAAAATAAAAGAATGTTTTTCTCGTTTGCCCCGTGGGCCCTGCTGTCCCCGTTTGGGAAAGCCATTGGGTTTTGCCCCCCTTGACCTTGGTCACTCGTGTGTGCGAGGGTTTCAGGCCCAGGGGTCTCCCTGAAGGCACGGGGAGCGGGACACCCTTGGTGCGGCAATGCTTGTTTCTAATATGTCAAAGGATTCAAGGAGTTTGGGTTTTACAACTTAAACAAAATTTTGTGTTCCCACTCACATGGGACATGTTTATGTTAACCTTGGCCCTGCATTTAATTTATATATCAGTAGTACTTCGTTCTAGCCAGTCATGGCCTCTTTAAGGCTTTTCGCTTAAAACCAACCCGGGTATTAATTTTCTGGCTGTTTGGTAGCTTCAGAATTTAAATTAACTATGTGCAATGTTTTGTCAAATGACCCGTGGGCATGAATGCCTGCAGAAACTTCTAAGCAGCTACAACGCAAATATGTTAATGCTCCCGAAACTCAGCTCTGAAGAAGTTGTGAATTGCCTGGCTTGCTCAGCTCTGGCAGCCCGGGAGCTGAAGTTGTGCCTTCTCGGGATAAGAAGAGATAGAAAAGCAAACCGGGTATTGCTTTGTAACATTGCATGGGTTTCTGAAGCGCAAAGAGCAAAGTTTGACTGTCTCGAACCCCAGGCTATTGCTTCTGAAAGGGGGTTTTTTGTTCTTGTATTTTGGAATTAGTAATTTCTGTTGAGTACAGTTTTATAAAAGCATACTCGGAAATACAGAACAACTGCCGTTAAGAATCATGGGGATTAGTTAATCTTTCCTAAACCTTTGATTTTTAGGGTCATGTTTAGGCGGTGACTGCGCTCCAGCATTTCTTCAGTTCTGAGGGAGATGCATTTGGAAGTTTTTGCTTGATAAATGCTTACATTTAAATGCTGCTGCAGGGCTGACAGGCGTAATCACCTGCGGTGTGATCGCGGTAATTATGGGTAGCACCAGGGCATCATTGTTAGAACTTGGTGCTAAATGAAACTGCTTTGATTAATTGTAAATCCGTAAGATTGTTCCAGTGTTTCGAGCTGAATTTTCATCTTTATCAGTTTTAAGTGCCCACAGAGGGGATCAGCTGAGGAAATTGAGTTGAGACTAATAGTTAACAATTTACCGTACATCATGGATTTTCGGTCAGGTGATAAAAGGCTGGCAGGAAATGAGAAATTGATACTTCAAATAAGAATAAACATGTGTTAAGTGTAGCTTTTACAAGATTGTTTGATAAATTATAAATTGGTTTAGGTAAAGCACAATCCGTACTGACGTATTTTGGTTAGCTTGAAGCTGATAACACCAACGCTTGAAATAAGGTTATACATCTGGAGGCTGATCCGTGGCTGATGTAAATGGTCATAGTGCTGCTGACGTTAATTGGGTTCAGCAATTTATGCCGATGGAGAGTATGCCTCAGTATCTGTAACAAACAGCATTTGGTACTGGTGGAATAGGAGTCTGAGAAGGATCTGGAATTAACTTTGAAAGTGTAAGCAGGCTTTTGTTAGGGACACGAGGTTTTAAGCAACTGACTGTTTTTCAAAGCTTAGTTTGTAGGTAGGTGTAAGACAAAACATGCAAGTTAGCTTATTTGTTATTTGCAGATGTGAGAAGTTTTGGGCCTAAGTTACGTCTTTATTCCGCAAAAGCTTTTGCAAATGCTTATCTTTGTAATTTCACTGATACCAGTAACACTGCTCATGTGTTGGAGTCAGCATGTGCAGCCTCGAACCCTGAAAAGCATGTAAGCAAACCTTTGTGCAGTACTTTAAAGGTCTCTTATCTATAAAGCAAGAAAGGTTTTTGTTTTAGCTTAACTAAAAAGGTGCTTCTGAAGCTTCGTGATCAGAGGATCTGGCCCAGCAGCACAGTCTGTGTTGTGACGTGAAGCAAGCCAAGCACGAGAGCCCCGCAGTACAGCCGCTCAGGTACTGCGTTTCTTAAAGCAAAGGTTAGGGTTAGAAATAATTGTATTATTTTCTGTTGCAGATCCATGTTTATATATTCCTCGTTTTGCACACATGCTGGAGTTCGGGGATAAGAACCACGAGGTGTCCATGACAGCTCTCAGGCTGTTGCAGAGAATGAAGCGGGACTGGATGCACACCGGCCGCCGGCCCTCCGGGCTCTGCGGAGCAGGTATGTCGGGTGCTGGGTGTATCGCTTGCCCTGCAGCGGGTCGGACACAAGAGTCTGGGAGCTGGGAACAGATGAGGACTTTCTCAATTCCTCAGTGATGCCATGTTCTCTGGGTTCTGTGCTGTCAGGCACCTACAGATTATATAGGTCTTCACTGAAATAGTTTCTGAAACTCAAACTTCATTTTTGCCCTTGTTTCTACCTTGCTTGCTCAGATCCTTTGTATCTTACATTTTAGATTTTTTAACCTCCTTTCTGGTGCTCTTGCCCCCACTCTCTGCAAGCTCTAGCTGCTAAAAGGTTTTTTTGTCAGCTAAAATGACACCATTAGTGCAAGCACTTTGATTTGTGTCTTTACACAGTGTCTTATGCAAGAAATGCCCTCTTTGACCTGTTCTGCGAAATTATTTTCCTCTCCTTCTTCATCTTTTTCCAAGATCCATCGCTGTCATGATGCTTACAAAAAATCTGCCGGTTTGGGAGGGCTAGGTTAAAAGGTAGTCGGTACCAGCTGGTGAGGTCAGAGTAACAAAGAGTGTAGGTAGTCACAGAGTTCACGTATGCGCTTTATTTTATTGGAAAGATCTTACATGTGCATGCTGGAGTGAGAAATATTGCTCAAACCTTAGGGAACCCAGGACTATGCAATCTTCTTGAGGTTTCTAGCCTCTTTTTGTTAACGGTACTTGCTTATTGCACATTGCTAAAAATTTTAGTATAGGCTCTATGGGAGACCAGCCTGGTCTGTGATTCACTACGTATACTGTATCCACATGAGTGATCTGATTCAACAGACATGGATCAATAGACTGAAGCAGGTGGTGCTGAGTCCCCCGCATCCATCCACGCAGTACACGGTTCTTGTGTTCTGCTGTGGACTCGGTTTAAGTTTAGTTCCCTGGCCTAAATGTCTGTGCCACACGTCCTTCGAAGGACCGGTTGTTAGTTCAGCCCCTGATGTTCCCATTAGGAACTGGAGCACTTTAAACAGGTACCTGAAGTGGAGCTCTTGTTTAGTTTCCTCTGAAAGGCATAGCTTCTGCATGCTTAAAACTGTTCTGTGCAATGAACCACTGCACGATGAGCGGGGGCGATGCTTCAAAACAGACCTTGTGCTCTGAATCAGCACACTGATGTAAATGCAGCTAGTACTAGTTAGCTAGGTGGATAGAGGGTCTTGCAGGAGAGCACTTGGGCGTTTGGAAGACAGTGATAGTGGTGACAGCAATGAGGATGACAGCTTAAGTGGATTCAGTGTTTCACTTCTGGCTTCTGGAAGGGTTAACTGGAGATATTTTTCTTCAGGACTAGTAAAATCTGCTAAAAAGATGATAATTTTGAAAATACGTGAACAATAAGGTGTTTTTGTGATGTATTTAAGTAGCTGACCATGGTTTCCCAAATGCTAAGGCATAGGATTTTTTCAGGGTGCAATGTGCAGTAAGCTTAATTTTATTGGGTAGGAAGCAAAGTTTGTAAAGTCATGTCAATCACCTGCATTCAGGGACACAGGTGAGCATAAGCATTTACAGCTCTTGAGCTGAAGGCAGGGGCAAAAGAGAGGGTATACTTATCTGACTGTTTTCTGCTTTTCTTCAGGAAATTTTCCTCTTTTTGACATTGACTTTCCCTGCTTTTTCTCTAGCTCTGCTAGTGGCAGCAAGAATGCATGATTTCCGGCGTACTGTTAAAGAGGTCATCAGGGTGGTCAAGGTTTGTGAGTCTACATTAAGGAAAAGGTCAGTGCAGTTTTACTGCTTTTTTCTTCCATTTACAGTACTGAAAAGTGGTGTGGCCTAAAATGAATGTATATCGGAGAAAACCACGTTCTTTTCCTTTTCAGAAGTGCCAAGAATAAAATAAGTAGAACGTACTTTAGCTGGTCATTTTTAAGTACTAAAACCTGATTCTTATGTAAGGCCTCAAATGCTTAGCAAAGATGGTAAGGAGCTCTGCCCCCATTTAACAGGTGAAGACTTGAAGGCAAAAAAATGTTGCGTCAGAAATGCTAACAGTGTTGCCATGTCCTCAGAAGAAATGATTGATTCTCAAAGCTGAGGATGTACTGTGGGATTTTCTTTTTCATTAATCCAGAATACAGTGCTGAAAAGTCTTGTCTTTTAGCTGTTATTGAACAGAACTTTTCAAGATATTTTGCTGAAGTGTTCATTTTTGATAGTGTTGCACTGCTAATAAATAGAAGATAGCGCAGTGAGTCTGATGATAAGTTCACTGAAGGGTGAGATGTGGAACTATCAGCAGAATGCGAGCCCAAAACTGGGAATTTCCCAAGTACCTTTGCCATGTTTTTTCTTTAAAGACCTAGTAGGATTTTCCATATTTTGGTGAAGGTAAGCAGTTACCCAGTTTCCGTTATTTTAGTTTTGAAAAGGTGTTATATTTTCTTTCCCTGTAGGTTCAGTAAAAACAATCTGTGAAATACCGTGCTTTCTGTTTCCCCCAGTTGTAAATTTTTGTACCACCAATCAGTTCTGAAGTATGTTCGGCCAAGGTTTGTCTTTAGAAAGCTCCCCTGGTGTCTCTCTACCTCGCTGAGACCAGCTTAAGCACACCCAGCCAAGTCTAATACTTGTTAATAGTATTCACTTCTTAATTCTGAAAAACGTTTTTGCCCCAGATCTTCATATGTGGAACAGGAATGATACTGTTTCCCTACCACGCATGGGTGGCGTAGGAATAAACTTAAAGTGTTTGAAGTGCTTTAAGGTACTAGGACAATAAGGATGGAGCCACTTCTTTTCTGTGGTTAACAGGTCATGTGTTTTAATGTGCATTTTGTATAATTAATGATTTATGCACCCACAATCTAATTCAAGGTGCCTCAGTTAAAGAGTTCGTTCTTCCTAAGAAAATAAGCATAATAAATTAGAGTTGGAAGGAAAATTGATTTGAGCAATTGTTTCAAGCGAAGAAATCGTACTTCAAAATTCATGCTTTGAAATGTTTACTCAAGTCCCACTCATCAACTAAAATGACAGCGTTATTTACTTTGACAGGGTAAACGTGACAGCTGAATTATTTCCAGGCAGCTATAATTACAACTGTATTTATCACGAATCTATAAATTTGATTGATGTTTTTCAAATAAGAGCACGTTATACAGTATTTAACGAAGGCAAATAAATACCTTTGAATAACTCTTTCTGCACTCCAGTTTTTTTCCTTTTCTTTCAAGAATTCCTCTCAAAATGCCATCAGATAGAAGTTGTCTAAATTAATAAGCACTTGTTTCACGTTCTTAAAAATTTCTTTGCTTCCCAGTTTGATGTACAGTTTTATTTCCTTTTAATTATCGCTGTAGTTACTCCGGTTTGTAGAGAGCTACTGCTGCTTCGTGCATTGTGAAGGTGTTGAGCGTAGTTGGGTGAATGCTCATTAACGGACAGCGTTGGACGCTACGCTCACTGCTGATGGCTTTGCCCTGACAGCTCTTGAAGTGAAACTGAACAGGAGTCCAGATAATGCTGAAACATCCAACCTGCAGGTTCTGCTGTATGGTTAGATCTAGCTCCCAGCTGCCTACCTGGCTCCTGGGGAAGCACGGACCACTGGAAGTTGGATTTGCTTTCGGTCACAATGGATTTCCATGGCAGAAATCTGCAAGGGAAGGGGCGGCATCGACACAGGGTGCCTTCTCCCCCTGCCTTGCAGAGGCAGCCCGGCAGCACGCAGGGGACAGGGCCATGTTGATCAGTAGCTTGGCTGAGGATGCAGGAGCGATGCTTTTTAAGAAAGCCCTGCTTGGCTTCTTGTTTCAGGAACACCCTTAGGAAGGGTTGGCAGCCCTTATTCTCTAAGCAGGGCACTGTTTCTGATCCTGTGCAGTGCAGCTGAGGCGACTGTAAAAGGGGATTAGATCACCCTGTTGTCCATCAGCTGGAGAGCCCCAAGCCCTACATGTCTATAGTCTGTCACCTCTTTCACTGCTGTGTGCAGGAGGAGCAGCTCGTAGGAGGAGGTTCACAAAAACGTGACGTACCTTCAGGTCATAAAAATGAATGACCTCATCATAAAGGGAATCTATTTTGGAAGGGCAGAGTGACGAAGCATGGCCCATGGACCTTGCCACTCATCTTGGAACCAAGAGTTCCTAATTTAACCATCTGCCTACAAAACATGTATGTTTATTTTTAATATGCATGGATTTTTGGGAAGATCTTGGTGAGAAAACTTTGTAGTTACTTCACAGAGCCTTCTAGCTTTATGTTTTGAAGCACACGATTAAAATGTAAAGCTTGTTACTGTTGTTGAAAGCGAACGTATTAAATATTAATAAATGCACTGATAATTTTATCTCATTTCCAGTCTAATTGAAATTATATTAACTTATATATCACTTTATATATTCAAAATACTGTACAAATATTAACTAATTAGTGAAATTGTTATTTTCTGTGTAATCATCTGTGGAGATAGCAGAAATTAACTTTTAATAAACCCAACCCTTTTATTTAGCTTAATCCTCACATTTGTGCCTGTGTTCAATGCACCTGTCTTCGCTGCTGCCTTTTTGACCTTTACATACTCTGCCCTTTCATCTGTTTATTCACCTATTGCATACTTTCTCTGCATACTAAATTCTGTCTTATCTGCAGTGAGAATAATTTTTGTGATATTTGTCCATTGTGCATTATCTAATACTGTGCGTCCCTTACGCCTGTTTGAAGATCTTAGGCACTGCTTCAATAGAAATAGAAAAAGAGTCAGCTTATCTTTGTTAACACTTGCATTTTACTTCTTTGGCTTACTCTCTTTATCTTTAAATTGAGCTGCTTTTTATATAAAAATATTTCTTCTCAGTTCCATAAAGTACTGTCCATTAAAAAACCTATTTGTGATGAACTTCAGAAGAAGTAGAGCTTCATTTAGAAGGAACTGGAATGAAAGGCCAGAATGGGTTTAAAGCGCTCATTTGTGAGGTGAATGTTTTTTCTCACAACATTTTTGGTGACAGAAGGCAAGACTTGCACAAAGAAACTCCGTTTACCAGGCTGGGTGGAGGTGCTGCAGGGACTTTCATAAATGGGGTCCTTTGCTCATATCCTGGGGACCCAGCCGCAGCTCTTCCAATGACTGCATTGGTAATTTTCTGGAAAAATTAAAGATTCATGCACAGGGATAAATGTATTGCCTGCAGCTTTTCTTATTTTCATTTCTGCAGTATGTAGCTCACATAAACTTCATGTCCAAGCTCCCGGTGCAGTCTCAAGCCAGGTAGGCTTCTGTGAGCGCAGGCAATGCGAGGAGCAGGTTGA
Organism: Phalacrocorax aristotelis; assembly: GCF_949628215.1. Lineage (NCBI taxonomy): Eukaryota > Metazoa > Chordata > Aves > Suliformes > Phalacrocoracidae > Phalacrocorax > Phalacrocorax aristotelis. The sequence continues at coordinate 29,836,268 of NC_134284.1, read as the reverse complement.
TGCGTGAGTCCAGAGTCAAGATGGGAAGAGAAGGTAGCAGGGATGCTTGTAGCTGTGAGGTTATGTTTTCCAGAATGCCAAAGCCAAATCCAGGCCAGGACTGAAGGGAAAGGCACGAAGAAGTCTGCTTGGCTGTGATCCAAGTAAAGCTGTGCTAAAATCCTGTGAAAAGTATCTGATTAATTAAGTGAGAGCTGTTTACCTAAGGTACTTGAGCGTGGAGGAAGGTAGAGGACGCTCAGTCCGTCAGTTGTGTAAGTGCTCTTGGCTGAAGCGAGGTATGGAGAGAAGCTTTCAGAGAACTGGGCAAGTTACTTCATGTAATGGAGCTTGTGGTGGTGCCCACTCTGGTCTCAGATCAGCAGCCATGGAGCTCCTTCACTGGCCACTGTTGTGATAAGCTAAGAAATAAATTGAGAAATATTTTATGTCTCCAGTTAAATAATTTTAAGTGGCTTATAGATGATTTGTAGAAATCTCTATAGTATGGCGAGTAAAATACAGCTTGATCCACGCGGGTTGGTATTGCATACCTTTGTAAGTTGGATTGTCTGTTTTAATGAAAAAAGGTTTTCTTCTTGAGGAATCCAATTTCACAGGCAGTGTTCCTTTTTATAAATCTGGCTTCTCTACAGCTAGTAAGCTAATACATTAATTAGATTCCTAATATATTTTAGTACTTCATACTTCTTTAAAAAATGCAATTTCAAAATTATTTGGTGTCTGTTACTTTTAATACAATAATTAACTTATTATTACTAACTCAAGCTTAGGTCTTGTAAACAGTTTTCTCTGTGTTTGACTTTTCTCATTTGAGCGGCTGTTAAGAAATTAAGCAGCACGCCGTTTTTCTTTTCCAGGAGATCACAGAGTGTTTTTGACAGACCACAGCAGAGGAACCATGCTAATGAAGCAAAATTTTAAGGAATGCTAAAGCATTTTGTTTTTTTAGCATGGTGTGAACACTTGAATCGGGTAAAAAAAAACAAGGACAAAAACTTCCAGGTGGTTTAGACTGGTGCACTTCTGAGATGGCCAGGGGAATCTGTCAGTGGGATTATTGGTGGGCAAACTGTGCGCACGAGTGTCAACCCGAGTTAACAGCATGTGTAACCATTTGCAGAATCAGGGCTTTAAAATCTATGCTAACGAATTTGTGATAATTTAAATCTCTGTTTTGGTGTGAGCAAGTAAAAGCAACTAGTTCTAAAGGGTGCTTTTATTTAGTACAATAAATCTTTCAAGGTACCCGTTCTTTAATACTTAGAAAAAACAACAGGGAGTTGCCAGCAAACAAGTACCCTAAATTATCAGTCACCAGTTAATTTGCAGTAAATGACTGTGTGTGTATGCTCTTAGTCTGTCACAAAAAGAAGTGAAACGTATTAATGTAGTACACCATGCAAGTTGTTTAAGTGAAAATATTTCTCTTTACAGTTGCATTGGGCCAGGAACAGAGACTAATTTAGCACCGCCCAGGTGATAAGTTGTGAGTTGTAAAACCACAGTAACTGGATCGCCTCTAATTTTGTCCTTACCTTTAGTAAGGAGGTACTCATTCATACAGGCTTTGAAAATACCTTTTTTATATTGCTGCAAGCACATATAAAATTATATCTACATACAGTGATTAAATATAAGGAGATTTCACTTCTGTGTGTATACATACTGGTGGATACTGGAAAACTTTTTTTCATGCCACATAGGAAGCATTTAATAACTATTTCTCATACATGTTCTCTAGTAAGTATCACTTTTAGGGTATGTGTTTACATACTTCCACAAATAGTTCATGCATAAACATTGTGTGGCTTGGAAAAAAAAGGGAAGGATGATGCAATAGACTATTAAATCTGTAGTGTAAAAATAGCGAGGGTTTGCCACATCAGTGCGAATTCTGAACTGCTTTCCTATGAGTGAGTGCATAGGTTGAGAGTGGTAGGCAGCGCTGATGAACGTTAAAACAGTGGGGATATACTGCAGTATTTTGGTAATTCACTATGATACAAAAGTAAATCCCTTACTCTTCCAGAGTTTGCAAATGTTGGATTTGTAAAATCACCTGATCTATTACTAGAATATTTGTAATTGATATGACAGTTAAGATTATGTAGATATCATGTAGGTTATTGCTTAGGGTTTTAATTATATTGTTGATTTGGAAAAAATCTGGGGAGTACCACCACCGGCTTATCTTGCAGTAAAGGTTTTTTTTTCATCTATTTCTGCTAACAATATGTCAGTATTCAGCTTAGTACTTTTTTTAATCCATCAATAAAATATTTTAAGTACTTTAAAAAGACCTCTCACAACAGGTAATCTAAAGGCTGCCTGCTGAGGCTAAATTTCATGCTCACTCTTTATAAAAACAATTATCTCTGAGGTTATAATTTGTTTGCCCTTCAGTATAGAGGCCCAGCTCAAGATACCTCTGCTTTATGCTGCCTGCTTTCTAGAGCTAGGTGCCGATTGTGTGTACGCAGGAGGACACTGTGGCTTTTCCTGAATGGTCTCTGCTTAGAAGTCCCTCTTGGACTTTGAACTTGGACTCCTGAAACATCTGTGAGTTGGACTCCAGAAGACCTTGTTCTTTTACGTGATTTGAGGCGCCCCACTGCTGCAGAATTTCGATTTAACATTAAAACTGAGCAGCTAGCTGCACGGATAAGTCTTTTTTTTTTCCTTAGCTCTAGACTGGATTCATATGTCTTCACTGGATGGTATCCTTGAAACAAAACAAAGTCAGAAAAACATTGCTCATAACTTCAAAATGACTGACCCATTTTCCCTTATTGGGAGATAAATTAAGTGTGAACAGAATTGGTTTACTGTTCTGTGCACAGAAGGGCTTTATCAGAAAACGAGGTGTGGTTTTGTCCATAAACGGATCGAACAAAAGCTGTGGAAATTTTTCTTTGAAAAAATAGGGTTGTGGTTAGGGCAGATGACACCAAGCTCTGGGAAAACTTTTCTCCCAAAGGAATTTGCCTGAAAGAGTTTGCTGTGAGAAACTAAAAGGGGAGGGTTTATACTGGAAGTTAAATCTTAGCCTGAGCTGTAGTGGTTGCCTCTGAGTTGACTATAAATAGAAAACACTTGTCTGCCAAATTTCAATTTTTAGAGCCCTTTTGAATCCATGCCAAGGAAATAATATCTTAATTTGTATATCTGTTTGTTTTCCTCTTTCTGTGCGTAACTTGAAATGGCAACTCTTATTAGATTTTTTCAGATAAACAAAAATGCAGAATTATCTTGGATATCATTTTTATGTGGAACTTAAAAAATAGCCCATAGCTATTTCTTTTTTTTCATGAGGGCACTCCCTCGCCCCTGAAGTTATTGTGCTTATAATTAAGGTTGCGTCACTTTTTCTTAGCTGCCAAACTAATGGTACCTTGTTTCATGTGGTGTAGACGGCTGCGTGCATCAGTTTGTTGCCTTGGTGGCATGTGTCCAAACACTGGATAAAATTAAAGAAATGTTTAAAAATATGTAGACAGGATATCAGCCCGTGTAAAATGTTGAGGCAGGCGAGTAGTTGGCAAATGCAGGTATTTATTTATATCAAGTTAAAGGAGAAAATGTTGAGTGAACAGCTCGCTCTCCCACAGAGATGATGCTCAAGCTGTGATCCTGACCATCAGGGATGGTTCTTCATTTCAGGAGGAAGGCTGGAGCCTTGTGGTTAAGATTCACAAGAAGTAAAGAAATAATGTGCCGCTCTGACTTTGGGCTTGCCACGGGGCTGTGCCTACACCGTCATGCTGGCAGCCCTCACCGCCCGGAGGTGAGCCCTCACCCCGTTTGGCTTGGATCAGGACTGAGGAAGAGGAGGACATGGGCATGGGACTGGATGCTGGTGGCCGGGTCAGATGGTCAAACCACACTGTGCTGTGGGTTTGAGCTCCTTGGTAGCACCATCAGCAAACACAACGTAGCTCTGCCCTGTCCTAGTGCAGATGCACTGAAGGTCCTGGGGGAGACCCATGCTGCTGTTTCAGCTCAGGGCTGAAGCTGGCGCTTGAGGCGAAGGTCTGCCAGCTGCCGGCACGTTGGCTCACCCATGGGCCGGCGTCTGACGAGTGCAGGGTACATGTTGTGAGTCAAACGACACCAGACAAGGAGAGGGACAGACGGAGCCTCAGGTGTCCGCAAGAAGATGTGCATGGGGTTAAGTGCTGAAACCCAAGCGTGGTCATCTTGCCCCCAACCTTGCTTCATGAGCGACTGGTTTTGCTACTGGTGTTTTTTCTAACCTGCTCCGCGTGCCTGGAGGGGTTGCTGTTTTGGCTGGGCTCTGGGTCTGGCTGCTCATCTCAAACTCAGAGCAAGTGTGGGGTAAACAAACTGGGCATCTTTGCCAAAGTGCGTGTTGGCTTTTTACAGTGGGAGGAGAATAACATTTTAACTAGGCGAGGCTAGTTGGGAAGCAAAGTCGTGCTGAAGTGGGACTATCTGTGAGCACATGATTCACACGTGGAGAGATGGGTGACTCTAATTTAGTGATGGTGGCTGGGAAGATCCGTGCTTCTAAAGTGATGCATGGATTTGGCATTAAATGAATCCTAAATTTAAAAAATAATAACAATGCCTGGCCAGTTTTTTTCTCTAGCTTGATAGATGAGGCTCCCTCCTGGAAGGTGGGTGATGCATGCTGGAAGCCTGTTAATGCTGAGAAAGATTTCTAGCCTATTAATTAAAAGCTGAGTGCTGCTGCTGCCAACAGCATCCTCCTCTCCTTTCTAATTTGATCTGAAAGAGAGGAGGAGGGAGCGGTCCCTGGTAGAGGGAAAGTTTTGGGCTGTCAGTCACTCTCAAATAGCTAATTTGGCTACTTTGTAGAGATGCCTGAACTTCAAAAGTGAGACTGGGTTTCAGAAGCTTTCTTCTCCTCAGCAGCACTAATTCTGGCCGGCAGAGCCGTGCGTGGGCTCAGCACGCTGCTCGCTGTTGGGGTGACGTAGAACTGCCCGGCTCTCCCTGTGCATTTCAGGGCACGAGATGATGCGTGTGGCCTGTGGGCTGTGCTCCGGCAGCGGCGTACCTGCAGGCAAAGTGTCCTGAAGTTACAGCCTGCCTTCGTCCCTCTGTATGGGCTGTCTTGCTCCTCACTTTATAAAAAAAGAAATACAGGTACTTGTAAGGACATGGGGAGAGAGTGTGGCCCTGTGCTCGTGCCTTTGACACTGGAGTTGGTTGGAAACTGAATTTCCGTCCTAGAGACGATTCCTTCTTCGGAAGGAGTTTTGTTGCAATCGGAGGTAAAAGAGAAAAACACGACTGTGTTTTGGGGGAGAAATGCTGAAGGGTCCTGTGCTGGGAGTACTGAATCACTGTTTTTAGTTTCCTAGCTTTGCAGATGGAAGCTGTTGTCAGCTTTGCTTCCTCTGGAAGATGGGAATATTCCAGTGAAGCAGCTGCAGGCCCATCGTTGCCGTTTTCCCATGGAAAATGTTGATATTATTAAAAGGGCACTTTCTGTCAGAAAAGCATTCTGCCAGACGTTTCCTGACCTGGCTTTGTACTTAACCTTTTGTCTCGTTTTCTCCATCTGTAAAATGGATGTGCTCATTCTCAACCACCTGTAAAAAATGCTGAAATCTGTGGATGAAGTTATGACAATGTGGTCTCATTTAAGATTCAGTTCCTTTGAAAGATTCAGCTGCTTTCATGGCAGTTCCCCATGGAGCTAGTCCCATCTCTCACATAGGTAGGAGCTTCTAAAATGCGAACGTTAAACAAATGCAAAGTATATTATTGTAAAATTACATGCATTCATCTATTCCATCTGTGCAATGCGCAGACGATCCCTTTATTTTACTACTGCTTCTGTGTGTCCTGGGATGATTGCTTCTCGTCCCTCTTCCAGTCATGTTACTTTAATGTTTGCTTTGCATAAATTAATCATGCTAACGTATCAGCGATATTTTTGAGCGTACTCCTAAACCGTGGTGGCAGATATTTTAGTTTGGGAATCTGTTTTGTTGTTGATAACAAAAGCAATGAGATGGGAGGAATGAGCTGTGTTTCTCATCTCACTTTTGTCAGTCTATACTTAATTGACCGTAGCGGCTGCAGTATTTCTGTTCAGTCTTTGTTCATCGAAAAAGAGTGTGTTACATACTCTAATAAATCAAAAGCTAATTTGTGATATGAAAAGATACTTTCTTTGCAGCAGATGAAACAATTAGTATCACTTCAGTTTTAATGTATTCTGCATTTGAGCCAGAGTTTCTAAGGATGACATGTTTATTCTGTAACTTAGCAGTTTAACAGATTTTGTTACTTTTAAAGAAGTTCTTAAAGTTGTTATGGTAATGTACTGTATGCTTTGGTAGGTTGACAGAGTTTGAAGATACACCAACAAGTCAGCTAACCATAGATGAATTTATGAAGATTGACTTGGAAGAAGAATGCGATCCTCCTTCATTTACAGCCGGTCAAAAAAAATTGAAGATACAGCAGGTTAATTCTGAATCGGATGTTCTCTGTATTTCTGTCCTCTCTCCTTCCTCTCTATATTCCTTTTTGAACCAGTTAGTAATGAATCCTAACTGACCAGCCTTTGATAGGGGTTAGTTATATTTATTTTGAGGTTCTTAAGAGAAAGGTGAGCATTAGTGCATATGATACCCATTAATTCAAGGATATTTTTTTGTTTTACTGGCAAAGGGATAGCTTCCTAGTTTAAAAAAAAAAAAAAAAGGGTTTCTCCTATATAATTTTTGCTCCCTCCTCCAGAGAGTCATGCTCTTTCAGATATGTAGCTTCAAATGTAGCTTTAAACATCCCCTGATGAGGGATCGAAGTATGTACTGTCTTAGCCAGCCACTGCGGGAAGTAGAGAGGCACTGCTCTTGTTAGTGCAGATCAGGATGTCTGGGTGGCCGAGTAAACGAGCACCAGCTGAGCTTCCATGGTTTGCAGGATACCAGTGTTTGGTGCTTAGCCCACGACTGCTGTAGTGTAGACAAGGGCTCCGCACACTCTGCCCAGACGCTCCCCCATTTGCAAGCTGATGAAGTTATCTCCTTTATGCTTGCTTTCCTGCTGCGTGTGTTTCCCTTCTTGTGCCCTGACCTTCTACGAAACCAGTGAATCTTTTTGTCCTTACAAAACTGGAGGCTCTTGTGTGACAAGTTAAGCTGAGCTTGTGGTGTGGAGGTCTTGCATAGGTGTCCTAATGTCTGCACTTCTCTTTTATGGGCTGTATGCACTCTTCCACCCTGGTCAGCAAGGATCTGGGTTGCGAAGGTGTAAGCTTTGTCATTGGATCAGAAACTGCACTTTTTTTACGGTGATACCCATGGTCAGGAGAAGTACCATTACATGTAATTTTTTTTTTTTAACTCACGTGAAAACAATAACCCTGTTGCTTTAATTAGACTGCTGGTTTTTTGTGTGGTACAGCACCTGCTTCCACAGAGTTTAGTTCTCATTTCTTTACGAAGCATGAACTAAAGCTGACACCAGAGGAGATTTTACTACCACTGTTACCAAATCTTGCACTATTAGTTTTTCAGGGTTTTTTGTTTTTACTGCTCTAAATATGCTATCATTTAAATCACTGTCACTGTACTTGGGATGTTCTCAAGAGCCTGGAAGGTGCTGTAGGTCAGTACGTCACTCTGCCATCGCCCGCGTGCTGTGTCTGGCCCGGGCAGTGCAATTTCAGCACTGTCCTTGCGCTTGCTCACATCTACTGGCACAGTCATGCTGAAGAATGGGGCCTTTTATTCACAGCTTGCCAGAGTGAAGGTTCCTTCTGAAGTATAGAGATGGGTGAGAGAACATTCAAAATTGGTCAATATTTTGAAACTTGTCTGTCTGACCTGTCTGACACTATAAAGTAATTTGTGTTAGGATTCAAGACATGCTTATTGCTTTTAAAATACCCTATGATTCTGTGTCTCTACATACAGTTCACAAACGGTACAAAGTTGGGTTTTTTAGTAATTTCATGTTTATTTTGTTTGCTTTCATTTCAGCTTGAGAAGGCATTATCAAAAAAGCTGGAGGATTTTGAAGGTATAAGTTGTGTTTAATGTAACATATCACTCATTTGTTCAAAATTACATCAATGATTGCTGAGTTTTATTTTTATTTCAACACCGCAGGTGAAATATCGAGCTATCAAGATGAAATAGAGATTGAATTAGAAAACAGTAGACCGAAAGCAAAAGGCGTATTTGCAAATTTCACTAAAGATGGTAAGCCTATGAAGAGTTGTGAATAGTTAAATAATAACGGGTTCAGATCCTGCAGGCAGCCTTAAGTGTATGAACTTTACTGTGATAAATGTGATCATATATATATGCTTGCACAGTACAAGATCTCTATTGCATTGGGGTTCTCTCTGCCAGTTAGTTGGTTCAAATATCAGCCTTCAGAGCGACTACATTGTTCATTACAATGACAGTTCATTAATGTTTTCAGTTGTTTTTTTTTTTTCCTGGTGTAATACAAGCTTGCCACTGGCACCTGAGAATGTTCCTATTCATCACTGAAAGAGCAGAGGACCAGTATCTAGACCCTACTGTCACTGAATCCCCCAGTTGACTAAGCGATACGGAAGGGCGTTGTGCAGGTTGAACATGCTATTTTTTGTTTGTAATTATACCAGTAAGTAGCTGCCTTCTCTGGCAAAGCCCTTTTACCTGCCATAATTTGATAGCACAATACTTCTATATTAAATGATGACTGTATTCACAAAAATACATATTAATAGCCAAGGTAATGAATTTGAAGAGCATCTGGAAACTCCATGTATTCATACATTGTACTAAAATATTGTGTATTTCTTCTACAGATTTTCTCTAAAGATTTTTATTCTTCAAGTGAGCACCTCTCTATATAGTTTCTTTAACACACGGTATGCACTGATCCGTTGGGTGGTTTTTTTTCCCCTTACAGATTCTATAGAAGATAATACCTGCAGCGTACTTGGAGAGGAGGAGGCAGAAGATGAGGAACTGGAAGCAGCTGCTAATCACTTAAACAAGGACTTTTATAATGAACTTCATGAGAAGGACAGGGTAGAAAAAAATGAAGATGGGGAATGCAGAAATGGAAATGAAGCTCTTGTAAGACCGCCTGCACTGGAATCTTTGCTCGGCCCACTCCCCACTGCAGCTAGTCTTGGCATAACAGAGTCCATAAAAGAGTGCATATCCGCGAAGGACCGAGAGCCTGGTGAGTAGCAGATCAGTTCAGCCCAGAGTGGAAACTGGACCCATGCAGCCAGCTGTGGGTTTGTTGTGTAATTTCCATGTATCTTGATGGTTGCTGTAGTAGCAATTCTATCAATCACTGTGACATGGAAGTACAGGAGCTGTGAGGCTGGATGAGACCAGTGGTCTTGGTCGTTGATGTTGTTCATTAGTATCTGCTCCTCAGAAAGCTGCAGGAGAATCTGGAGTGCCTAATTATTTTCTGAAGCCTGAGAACATGTATCTCTTAGTCAAGTAGTTTTGCAGTCATTTGATAGCTGATGGGCATATTTCAAGCCATGCAGTCTCAATTAGGAAATTGGAGGAAGCGGATTCCTGCAAATATGACTGGGAATTAAAACCCAAGTATGAGAATTTTAGATCAAGGCAGACTTTCTCATGAGACGTTTTACTGGAGTCAAATATGATGCAGTCTGTATGGCTGACTGAGAATCTTTGCAAATGGCAAATATTTAATATGTTTGTAATAGGAAATAACTGGTTGTATGCTTTTATCTTTGATGCAGACTTTGGTGTGTGTTTTGGTGGTTTTGCTCTGTTTTTCTTAAAACTCCCAGATCTATCTGTATCATACAGCTCTTTATAGTACAGTGGGAGCAGGACTGATCAACTAAGGAAGCCAGTTTTGCCAGAGTCATTAAGGCAGACGGCTCTGCAAACAGCCAGTCACCCAGACAGGTTTATTTGCTTTTTCTTATGTGTGCTTGAGCTTTATGGAGATGGCATTTTTTAAAATTCCTTTTGCATCTTAATGGCTCTGAGAATGGAACATATCTAAAGGGCATTTTATTCTTTTCTTTATCGCAGTTAATTTTTCCATTGTAAGACACACCTGTCCGAATCTGTTTTGTCAGCTTACTTGGGGGTCGATGCAGTAGAACATTTTGTTATCCAAACTGTTCTTCTGATGCTCATTTCTGTTCAACAGTACCTACTTATAATAAGGTACTTCCTGCCTCAATAGGTGAACTGAATGCATTCAGATTCTTATTGCGTTAGTCCCAGAAATGTAGCAGGATGATTGCAGATTTATATTTTGCACAAGTAAAATCATACAGAAATAGCTGAGTGGGTTTGGTTTTGTTTTAATTATGGTTAAGAAAATGGATGGCTCGTGGCTCATCTTTCTCCTGGAAATCAGCAGTTTGTGTTGAAGAGAGGTCAGCAATGGCTAGGAGCTGTTGTTGTCTGGCTAGCCAATGACCTGTAAAAATGATTTCCCGGTGATGGACATTTCTCAGCTGGCATTGCTATTGACCGTTTTAATGGACAGGCTGAGGACTGAGTTTAAAGATGGAACTAAGCTGGTATAGCCAGGTATGTTGCTCTGAGTCAGGCTTCAGGCAGGAAGGCGCAGGAGAGTGCATAGCTGCTCATGCTATGGCTTGTCTGCATTTGTGCTTTGTTTTCTTTCAAAAGTGGAGGACGTGCCAAATGAACTGAATTTCAAAACCAAATACGTTTCAGTGTGTTCCTTCTCTTTTAATTCTCATTCTCTTTTAATGGATCTGAGAAATCATTGCAGGTGTTTGAACAGGTACTTATTTTCTTATATGTGCTGTGAAGCTCATACGCTGAATTACTGTTTTGGTTGTATTTTGATTGTAGATCCTGCCCCAAACTTTTTTTTTTTTCAGTGACTCTGATAATTTATTTTAATCATTTAAAAGTTTCATGTGAAGTCAGATTAATTTTGTCTGTGTCTGTACTGCTGGGTAGTCATGCTGGAGTGCAGTCCCCCATCTCCGAGCCCTTGCCTGCATGGTGGGGTGGATCACAGGGCGCATGTGCATCATTCTCCTGAGGACGTGGTTTCCTTCGGGAAGTCATTTAGGTTCAGGAGCAGTAACGGAGCCTTGATGTGTTTTGGGTGATTGGGAACCAGGTCTGGTAGACATCCTAGGAGGTACACCTGGCTTACAGTTGGCATGTTATTACACAAAATAAAGAAAACTTCTTGTTGTCTCCCGTTGGTCACCTGTGCGTCTTAGCTCCGAACCCAATGAAAACCATTGTAGATGTTTCTGTCACCTCAGGCAATGATGTCTTGAGTTCTGCCTCATAGCTCTGACCTCGGTTCTGGGGAAGGTTATGGAACAGATCATCTTGAGTGCCATCACGTGGCATGTACAGGACAACCAGGTGATCAGGCCCAGTCAGCATGGGTTTATGAAAGGCAAGTCCTGTTTGACTAATCTGACCTGCTTCTATGACAAAGTGCCCCCTTTAGTGGATGAGGGAAAGGCTGTGGATGTTGTCTATCTAGACTTTATTGAAGCCTTTGACACCGTTTCCCACAGCATTCTCTTCGAGAAACTGGCTGCTCATGTCTTGGATGGGCGTACTGTTTGCTGGGTAAAAACCTGGCTGGATGGCCGGGCCCAGGGTTGTGGTGAATGGAGTTAAATCTAGTTGACGACTTGTCACAAGTGGTGTTCCCCAGGGCTCAGTATTGGTGCCAGTTCTGTTTAATATCTTTATCAATGATCTGGATGAACGGATTGAGTGCACTCTCAGTAAGTTTGCAGATGACACCAAGTTGGGCAGGAGTGTCAATCTCTTCAAGGGTAGGAAGGCTCTACAGAGGCACCTGGACAGGCTGGATCGATGGGCCAAGGCCAATTTTATGAGGTTTAACAAGGCCCAGTGTTGGGTCCTGCACTTTAATCACAACAATCCCATGCAACGCTACAGGCTTGGGGAAGAGTGGCTGAAAAGCTACTCGGCGGAGAAGGACCTGAGGTTGCTGATTGACAGCCACCTGAACATGAGCCAGCAGTGTGCCCAGGTGGCCAAGAGGGCCAACAGCATCTGGCCTTGTATCAGGAATAGTGTAGCCAGCAGGAGCAGGGCAGTGATCGTGCCCCTGTGCTCAGCACTGGTGAGGCCGCACCTTGAATGCTGTGTTCAGTTTTGGGCCCCTCAGAACAAGAAGGACATGGAGGTGCTGGAGGGTGTCCAGAGAAGGGCAACGAAGATGGTGAAGGGTCCAGGACACAAGTCTGATGAGGAGCAGCTGAGGGAGCTGGGGTTGTTTAGCCTGGAGAAGAGGAGGCTGAGGGGAGACCTTATCGCTCTCTGCAACTACCTGACAGGAGGTTGTAGAGAGGTGGGTGTTGGTCTTTTCTCCCAAGTGAGAAGTGATAGGACAAGAGGAAATGGCCTCAAGTTGCATCAGGGGAGGTTTAGACTGGATATTAGGAAAAATTTCTTCATTGAAAGGGTTGTCAAGCATTGGAAAAGGCTGCCCAGGGAGGTGGTTGAGTCACCACTCCTGGAGGTATTTAAAAGACGTTTGGATGTGGTGCTTAGGGACGTGGTTTAGTGGTGGGCTTGGCGGTGCTAGGTTAATGGTTGGACATGATCTTCAAGGTTTTTTCCAACCTAAATGATTATATGATTTTGTGATTCTACGACTATGAAATCTGGGATAGGTTTGTACCTGGAGGTAGTATCTTCTTCTATCAGACCAACTCGTATAGTTGTAAAAATGAGACAATTTCCAGGTTTCTGGGCCCTTCTTCAAGACTGAAAAAGAAGCGGCAGTTTTCAAAACTAAATACAGGATGAGAGCAGTTGCTCAGAGCTTAATCTGAGATGGCACAATTATAGATCATCTTGAAACAAAAGTCGTTGGTACCTGTGGAGGAAGGAGGAAAAGATAATAAAATTTCCTGCAGTTATCCTGTGTATTTGAATTTAGTTTAGTGTAATTTATATTGTGAATCTCAGCTGGCCATAGGTTTGCTATGGTATTTCATGTTCCAACACCTAAGTCCATTGGAAAAGGGAGAGAGTCATCATAACATTTCACCCTTAAGGTGACATTTTGGTCCTTCTCCACAGCTGTGTAAGTCATAAATCAGGAACCTTTCCCTTCCCTCAGCCCTCTCCAACCCTGAGTCATCTTCCATTGTGTGGACCATCCGGGTCAGGTTGGGCTGGAGACCTTAGTTGAGTGATTTTGTATCTCCTGCTGGGCTCCACATGTTGTTGGATGGGTGTATTATGTCCAGTCAGTGCAGTGGTTGGAAATAGCGTGCCTGGTGCTACGTGGCGAGGATTCCCAGGAAACTCTCGTGGTGGTACACTGCATGGTTGGGCAGGTGGCTATTAAATAGGAGCTCAGCAAGCAGGTGCAATATGTGCAAAGTTTGGCCTCCTTAAATGCAGGCTATCTCCTCTCCTCTCTGTAATGATCTCTGTTCCTCAAAAAAACCTGCTTTAGGTACCTTCTAGAAAGTCTTTTCATGTGGCTTTTGCATGTGGTAATTCAGTTTATAATTGCCTGTATCAGCTGCTTTGGGAAATCTTCCACCTTTGTGCTACAGCAACAGCAGAAAGTTTCTCACAAACTGCTTATGCAGATAAGACTTAGGTGCAGAGCTGAGTGTTAAGAAAAATTTAGTGTTTTTTTGCTCCACTTACAATTGGCATTTGAGCAGTGTGAGCTTGTCTATATGAATGTTTTATGGAAAGCATAGTATTTTAGCAAATTTGCATTACAAAGAGAGTATGTAAGGTACCGGGTTAATGAGTCTGAGGCAGTAAAGTGCTTAGAATAAACACTACATTTGACTGTTGGTTTTTTTTTCCTACAAAGTGTATTAATTTGCAGAGACATTTAAGCTGAAACCTGTTTGAGGCTTTGCAAATGGATTCTTTCTTATTCTTCATGATAAAAGTGCTTTGTAGTGAGATCTCAGTTTTAGAGATGGGGATTGGGTACATCTGTCTGTCCATTTTCCCAGTCGTGCAGCATCCCAGCATCCCCTCCACGCTCTACACAGTTTTTCTGATTCTGCAGTTCCTCAGAATAGGGTACTGTTTCCTTTAGGAGACTGCCACAGTCAAATACCATGAACTTAGTTCTCAAGAAATACATTCTGTGGTATAAGATTTCCCTTTGCAATTTATTTTATGACCCTTTTATACCACTTCAAATGATTTATCATCTTTCATGGTGTTTCTGTCCTTCTGATGTTTGCTGGCTGTCACCCTGTCCTTCCCATGTCACGCTGCTGGGCTCTGCACTGCTGGTTCATCTCTTCTTGCTACATAAATCAAAAGTTGTGAACTTAATTCTGGCCAGGGTTAAAAGTGAGGAAGGTCTGATAATAACAGAGATAAAGGCAAAATGCAGGGTGTAAGTTGCCAACTGACTTTATATAACTCTCCTTCATAATCTAGGTAGTGTTTGAGACCTGATTTAGTTTTTGTTTTGAATCAAAATTCACATGCAGTCATTTAGGGCAGTAGTTTCAAATAATGTGTGTGAAGTGGGTGGTAACATGCTCCTGCACGTCCTCATGAAAGTAAGCGGCTTTTGCAGTGTGAAATCACCATGCATGTACCATCTTGTGCTTGGTTAGGCACTCAGCTAACTGCATTCACTGCTAATTTCACAAAGAATACATGAGAAACATTTTGTGCTTGTTCATAATTAATAGTTTGCTCATTTATTGCTCCTTGTATTTATGCCTCCATTACTGCTGCAGGCATAATCTGACACGGGCTGAGGTCAAAAGATGTTGCCATTGATTTCTGTGGGTGTTAAAGACCCTATGCAGACAGTGTTCATTGATCGAATAGTTGTTGTCCCTGTGTACCAGTGCTTTTCAGCTTCTTACTCAAAGAGGATGTGAAAAGTGGCTAAAGATGAAGTTATATGGGACAGGGATGGGCTCATCCTCCAGAGTCTTACTCTTTTTCCTCCAGACTTCATCCCCCTCACCCTACCAGCTGTCAGCTCACACTTCATCCTGGCCCTGGGGCTCACCCAATCCCTCCATGAGCAGACTCAGCTCCCTAACCCAGTAAGAAAGAACACATGCTTTCATGATCCCCCCCCCCCCCCCCCTTTTTTTTTTCTTTGGCAGCAACAGACAACCAGTGCCAGCAGCACTGCTGGCAGGGCAGTTTGCAGAAATTTGGACATTTCTAGCAGGGTCTGAGCTGCCGTGGAAGGATGCTTAAGGGCCCACAGGCTGCAGACGGCTGGAGAACAGCTGTTGGCAGCACGTGTGCCAAGGAGGGTTGATCACCCCAGCCCGGAGCCCCAGCCCGGATTGCTGCATGGCAGGGGGCAGGCTCACTGCTCTTGCCATTGCTGCTGCATCAACGGATGGGTGTTCACCTCCTCTGTGTGCTGGCTGCTTTTTCTAGCATCCTCCTTTCTTTCTCAGATTTTGTCTGATTACATCAGTGCCAACTGTTTGAAAATATAGAAATGTATATGTGCATATAAAAGTATACAAAAAGATATAATCAGTAATTAGAGAGAATGTTATGAAGCTCTATTAAATCATAATTACTGCATACAAGACAAATAAAGCTGCTGAGTTTAGCGCTAATTGTGTTACTTATGCAAAGTACACTTGGTCATCAGTGTAAGCATGTATGTCCCCATCCTGATCGCTCTTCTTCTGGCTCTGGCTTCAATGGTGCAGTTGCTTTTGTGGCTTTAAGCCCACCTGTGGAAACAAGCAGCGCGTGTGACCCCCTTGGTGCAACCTTCCTTATGTGATGCCCTTGGAGCACTTCAGGGGTTTGATGTTTGTTCTCCGTGTGCCATTTGCTCTTTTGAAAATACTTTCTGTCACAGGGCTAGCTCTTTCCCAATTTTGAGATCTAAGCGATAAAAACCTTGGTACAAGCTAATCTTTCTAATCTAGCCTCTATATGCCTATGTTTGGCAGTCTTGATAGACTGTATCCCTGATTGAGCCTTCATTATGCTGTTAATGAGATGTGGAGAGCTTGCTGCAGCCAGCATGGTAATAGCAGACCACCAGCTGCTTTGAATGTAGTTTTTTAATACCTGAAGTCTTGGATATGAATTACAGATGACATGATTTTCTTACTTGATCACATCAAGTGATGACATGACTTGAGTATGTCACTCACACGAATGTTGCCTGTGCACGTGTTACTCCAAAATCTGTATACACATTCTTTAATACAGGATCTTTGCATTTCATTAAAGGATAGGAATGCTATAAATTCATTCCATATTGATGCTGTGAGTAACTAGGAAGGTTAAGGGATGAAAAGTATTCATACAGTTCAGCTGAGAGATTTCCAAACAAATCTAGAGAGGAGTTTTGGAGAGAAACCTGCAGTTTGTTAGAGCCATCAGGGGGATAAGTTTGAGTGAAAGCATAAGCTGAACCATGTGAATACATTTTTAGAATATTTGTGGATGTTTTAGGAATTTTCCAAAGGGTTGGTTTATCAATACAGACACTCTTTATAGGAAAATGTTTGTCATTTTTGTCAGAAGTCTTAGTCAAAAAGAACTGCCCCAGAGTAATGGATGCTGTGGCTGGGAGAAGGTCCTGGAGAGTGCTGTTTGGGTTCCTTAGCCAAAGGGAGCAGACCCATCTATTAAACCTTACTTGGCTATGTCCCATGTGAATAAATGCCCTTAGTCCCTGGCTGACCAATCTGGCTGTCCTTTTAGCCTGACTGTTTCAGGGGAAGAAGTCTCTTTATCTCCTCCTTCTTCTCTTTTTTCTTATTTTTTTGTTTCATAAAATTCTGGTCTGGAATGGGAAATGTTTTAAAATCTTGAAAGCTTTTCCAAGCTTGGATTTTTTTTTTGCCTGACTCCTGCCTCATCCTGACTGCTGAGTGGGCAGTGGGCAACGTGTCTTTTCTGTCTTGAATTCTTCCAGTAAAAGCAGGATGGAAAATCAGTTTTCTTTTCCATTTGAGTAGCGTAAAAGCCTTACATTGCTCTTTGATGAGAAGGCTAACCTGCAACGTAAGGCCCCATCCTCCCTTGCTTGAGGGGAACAAAGGCAAAAGAGCATCTTTCTTCTCTCTTGCTGCTTCAGCCGACTGCTGGCTGCAGGCTTTTTGGAGAAGGAGGCAGCAGCAGGGCTGTTTCTCCAGTTCAGACACACGTGGCTGGGAGAAGAGGGTGAACGTGCCAAATGGGGGCCCTGGTGCATCATTCTACGTGTTGATATTGGACATGTGTGTACTGCTGCATCGATACTGCTTTTTAATGGAGCAAGGAGAAACAATCAGCCTGAGCATGTTTTTATACATTGTTTTCCCTTGCATTGAGGGGAAGTCCAGGTCTGCTGTCATTTGCTCTACTTAGGCTTAGGTTTAAGGAGGTGGAAATGTCCAGGACCACAGAGCTGGGCAAGCAGGGAGGAGAAGCTCAGCTGGGGCTTTAGAAATTGTCCTTTTCCCATACCTAAATAGCAGAATTACAAAACCAGTTGTTCCCCAAATACTAAGGGAGGGTTGTGTTTCATGGTTGACTTAGATGCCTCGGCATTTGTAGGCACCAATCTAGGGTTTTCCTTATGCTGAGGCTTCTTTTCAAGGTTTTCTCCTGTCTGTCCTCTCTAGCATCTGAAAAGATGCTGGTTCTCAGTGTGGGAGATACTTTCAGGGGCATTTATAATTGCTCCTGTCTTTCTCAGAGCTGATTCTCAAGGAACCTGTGGAAACATAACCATCTAAGGGATCACTGCCCCACTCCTAAATCTTGTTTGAAATAGGTTGCAGGTTAAAAGAAGACTTTGGGGGGGGTGTTGGGGGATGACGATGCAGATACCCACAGACACACAGGAAACCTAGCTAAAAAAACTGAATAGCTTCTCTGCTAGTATGATATTTGTATGATACTTTTTTTTCTGCACCTGCCAGAATTTGAGCCTGTCAATGCTCGCAGTTACTTGATTAGGTGGCCAGTTTGCAGAAGAAATGGACATTCCTGCCCTGCCCTTCTGCCAGAAAGGAAGAAAAGTCTTTCAACAAAACACTCAGCTGAAAACTGAAGTTGTTCATTGGAGAGATGCAGAAAGTGAAATGCGTGGAGGCTCTGGAGGGGACGTTAAGTTTGCATGGAAAGCTAACTGCTCAGGAGGATGTTATTTCAGCAATTCATCACAGTATCTGAAATGTCAGGAGTGGAGGCCTGGGTTCAGTTCAGGGAGTCTTCACGGTCTCAGTTGTTATTGAGAATAAAGACTTATTAACCTAGGTCAAGGATCCACAAAATGTGCCCTTGGAAGAAGGAAATACAGCGCAGAAAGGCAAGACTTAGCTACTTGGGGTTTAATATGATGGGTAATAAATCCATGTGCAGTGCTGTGGTGGATCCTGACCACTTCACGCTTGTCGTGCATCTTCTGAAAAAGCTAAAATAATCCTCCATTTAGTGCTTTAGTTTCTCATGGTACAGGTTTGGCTGGCAAAGGCAATACCTGCAAACTGAAAATCCACCGAAGTAAACCCTGTAAATGGAGTTGTGCTTCTGCAAGGTTTTAACATTTTTGTGTAGCAGTTTGTTGTTTTGCTTTTGTTCAGTAGCTTTGAATACAGTTTGAAAAATTAGTTTCTATATCCTCTTACAGATTAACTTCATCACACCACTACACACTTCATCTGTTTTGTTTGTTGGTCTGAAATCCATGGGACTGTCATAGTAGTCAAGATAAGCGTGTGTATGCATGGGTTGGACTGCGGCTTGCGTGGATGACCCTTGTAATTAGGGATTTCAGATATGGCACTACAGACTGTTGATGCAAACAGTTCTGAGTTTAGCCTTGCATAATTGAAGCTTGACGTTTTGGGTTTGCTCAATGCTTTCATAACTAAAATGGATGTATTATCCAATAGAGGAATAATAGAAATGTTGACACTGTTGGCAATTAAAAACAGTTTTGGAAACTGAATTTTACTACTCCTGATTGCTTTTGAAATAATTTGGTTTTCAATGTTACTTTAGTATTGGCTTATTTATTAAGTTTTTTTTCTTGTGTGACAATGAGATAATTGTTATTTATTTTTTTCCTGTAAGCAATTATAATCAAAGCAGCCAAATATAGACTCTGCTTTGACCTGGAATCAGAGTGACCTGTCAACATGAGGCTACTGTACTCTTCAGCTTTTCAATTTAATTTTTTTTTTTTCATATGTGCTCACCAGAATGCATTCAGTAGGGCTGAAAAAATTGCATTTAGAGTTTTTGGTGTTCATTAATTACAATGGTGCAAAGCTGTAGAAACTGGCAGATAAGACCAGGTTTGGCTTGGTTATTGAAACAAAAATTTGTGACCTTTTATCTAGGCTTGTGTGGACAGTGTTGGGTCAAGAGTGTCTGAAGTGGCCGGAGGAGATGCCAGCAGGCTGCGTGGGGAGGGGTAGTTGCAAATTAAGGGAGGAATTGCAAGGAGTTGACTCTAGGGACATTTTGCAGCAAAGTTTTGCTAAAAAGAAGCAGAAAATACTTTCTTTTAAAGTCAGCAGTTTAAGGTAAAGCTCAGCTTTCATATTGAAACATATGGGTACACCTAAGATTGTAGAAGTTGTTTTCTGTGGTGAAAGACCTGGTCATTTACAACTGCGTAGCAGAAATAAGGGAATGAATATGAAATAAGACAGAGTAAATAATGCTGTTAAGTAGTACCAGGAAAGAAGTCTGGAGCAAGAAAAAAGGCTCTTGAGATAGGTATAAATGCAGAAGCCAGAAGTAAACAGCTGTACAGAGGGTGGAAGGATACCATTTTTCGGCAAATTCACTACCTAAATGCTGTGGTTGATTTAGTTATGGTGGGGGAGCCACTGTTTGCTCACAGATGGGAAGGAAATAAAACAGTGCTCTGTGACCAAATCGTTAACATTTATATAGGAACAAGGCGAATGACTGATTTTGGAAGTTATGCTTAATGGCCCTTACTAATTTCCTGCTAAAGGTAAAACATGCAAATCCACATTACCATAGAAGTCAGGTATTAAAATGCAGCAACATCCATACCAACATGAAATTGCATCACCAGTGGTGCTATTGTATTCTGTCAATATTTTTCATTAAATAAAGCATACTTAAGTGAGAAGTTGCTTTTCAATAACGTCTCTCTTTGTACATCACACCAGAGTTTTTTGCACTTAGTGGGAGTACTGCTTTCTGTGCTACCACCGTGTCTCGTGGCTCTGTAGCTGCTGCACAACTAACACAAAGCTCCTCTGCTAAGTTCTTCCTCAAGAGCAAAGACAAAATCCCTGTTTTGTACTGCACTGTTTGAATTTGGCCTCCAGCTTTAACTTGGAGCACGTGTGTCGGGATGTGATGTGTTGGTTGAGGTTAAGAAGTGTCTTGCCTTCCTGGCTCATCCCCCTCCTATCTGCTGGCGTTAGTGCACGTGTAGTTGCCTCCCTCACCCGGGTCTGTCAAAAATGTCACAGGCTCGCGCAGCCGGTTTTAATAACAGGGTTGTTTGACAGACATGGGTTAGGAAACAACTCCTTGGCGTTACAGCAGCAGGCGGGAGGGAGGCAGTACCTGCTGCGGAGGGAAGGGACACGGGGCTGAGTTCCTGGGGCCAGAAACCAGCTCCCACAGTTCGGCTGGGGTTGGAGGAGCACCTTAGACCATGTTTTTGCAGCAGCAAAGAACAAGTATATCGGAGGCTGAGAGTGGCATTCCTGCCTGCACTGAGGTATTGGTGCTGGAGAGGTTTTACGATCCATCAGTGAATGGGAATCAGCAATTTCAGAGATGCTGTTGCCCAAGTTAATTTTACATGCAGGGTCTTTGTATGGGGAGTAAGACTGATACTTGAAGTTCAGCTCCAGAAATGCAACACTTACAAATCTGTGAGCAATGAAGTTGTTTGTTTTAATGGGAATGGTTGGGGGGGGGGGGGAAGCGACACATTCAAAAAAGGTACGTGAATTATCTCCTGAAAAAATCCTTTTAAATTTAAAGTTTATTGCTTTATCTTGACTTTCAGAAAGCTCCCATGAAACTTTCTTGCTTTTCAAAGCTTGATAAAAACTCTTGAAGTACTTTGAAACAGAAAATTTAATAGTGAGGCATTTTGAACATGGAACAATGTTTGTGAGCGAGTAATTTCAACAGGTACTAATATGAAACAATGTTGTACTTGAAAGGCTACAATCGGTATATACACACAAACTGGGTAGAATATCACTGGGAGCAATAAAATGTAGGAATTCTTCATATTGCTTTCATTGCGAACAATTTTTATGATATGGCCTGTGAAGCAATTGAAATGCAGAGAGCTGGCGCATCACTAGACTGATAATTCCTCCTGCTACTTACAACTTATTCTTGGTACAGATGTCCCCAATTTTTTCTTTCTATCACATTAAAGTTTCTTGTCTGCTTCAATTTCATGCCTGCCTCAAATGTAGCATTTTTTTAAATTGTCCCTCCGATATTTTTTTCCCCTCTTTAAAAGTTTCCATCAGATGAAATCTAGCTGCTGGTTTTTATCCTAAGGTTTACACTTAAACTTTTAACAAGCTTGTTTTTAAGAACAGTCTTTCCTTGAGAGAGCACTTGGCTGATCCATCAATAATTATGTAGTAATAAAGCAACTGTGTAAAAATGGCACCTATGTGCTGAACAGATTGGTTTGCAGAGCCACTGACAAAAAGATGAATGTTTATTACATTTTACTACTTTTGGTTCTGCAGATGCAATACAGCTATTTTCTTTTTGGCGTAAGTGTCATGAAAAGTAATTTCCAATTGTGGAATGTTTATGATAATAAGGATGTATAACTAGGGAGAGCCCAGACTGACTTTCAAATACCAGCACGAGCCTGCAATGCTGGTAATTTAGAAAAAAATAGACAAAGAACTTTTTTTTTTTTTTGCCTAAGAAATATTTTAGACAATTGCTGGGACAGAACAGACAGGGAACCCTACAATGTCATGTAGTTATGCTTCTGAATTAATTGCTACCGTATTAATTCTTGATTCCCCAAAATTTGGCAAGCTTCCTCATCCTCCTTGCTGCGTCCAAAGTTTTCTACTTCTAATTTTGCTACAATATGGAGAAAATTGTAGTGTCTAAAAATAACACGAAAGCCTGAAATTGTTCTTGTTTCAAATGCCAGTATAATTAAGGCTGTGATTTAGATGACTTTGTGTTGTTCAAATCTGTCCTCTTCTTTTGGTCAAACCGTGGAATAGCGTAGTCTGTAAGTTTTCATGGCAGGTAGGTGCGCAGCCAGTTCGGTCCATCGAGCTGACTGGCTGCAGTGTCACTGCAGAGATGACATTGTCTCTTGGTGGCAGCTGAGAAACACCTTAAGAATTAAACTTGTGTGGATGCAGATGTTGGGATCCCTGCCTCTGCAGCCCCCGGCACAGCCTCCTGGTACTCCTTCGTTGCCTTTCCCCGCGGGGGTGCCGGTGGGTACGGATGCCTTGGCACAGCCGTGCTGACTGCCTGTCAGAGGTCTCCTAGCTATAAGGTGTTTCCATCAACTTGCAAACCTCTTCAGGGCAAAGGCCAAAAGTCGTTGGTTCTCCACTGTCACTGCCAGAAATAGTGATTTGGCCTTATTTTGGGTCTGTTACACCCGATTTAGAGTGAGGGGTGTATTTGGTCCTGCTCGAGTGGCATAGCTCTAGCTTCACCCCTTGTTCCCCGGGGGCGACGGCAGGGTTGAGGTCCACGTGCCTGGTTTGTCTCAGCAGGAGGTGAGGAGATATTCCACAGACCAGTTTGCTGCCACAGCCCTGAAGTCTTTGTGGCAACACGTAGCTACATCAGCAAATGCTTTCAACCCGGGTCATTCATTTCAGCTGGCAGCCGCTGACAGTAATGTTCCTTTGCTTGGCTTTATTTTAGCATTTAAAGATTTTTATGTTGATTTTGATGGCATGAAGAGAATTGGATGGGAGTGTTTTGTCTGGACTTTAGTATTCTCTGCTTTATCTTGCTGGTAAGATTCAAAATCTTACTCTTTCAGGAGACAGGGTTTTTTGTCTGTGCACTTCATCCGTCCCTTCTGTCAGCCCATTATTCTGAGCTCATTTCACTGCACAGTTAATGATGCTTAAGTCTGCTGTAGAGAGAGTTTACCTAGTTAAAACTAACATAAAGAACAATCCGTCCTAGTCTTATCTAAAGAAGTAAAAGAAATAAAGAAATAAAATATAAACTTCAATTCCATAGGAAAGGATAATAGGTCTGAATTTGAAATAATGATCTGGTGGGTTGGGTTTAGTTTTGTAATGAAATAGTAAAAAGTTATCCAAAGCTTATTTTCAGGAGATAACTTTGTTTTAGCTAATTCAAAATAAACGTTACTGATTTCAAAGAAATCAATATTGCATTTAATGCTGAATGTGTTTAAATGAATTGGTACATGAAATGCACATCCCTCTCTCCAAATGGGCTGCAGACACATAGTCATGTTTCTGAGAATTGGTGCCATAATACAGTTTGTTATCATGAACTTAAATTAAGCCTCATGGGAAAGCATCGTTATTCAGTTAATTAAAGAACAACTTTGATACTATGCCATATGCTGTAAAATAAAATGGGTGCATGGCAGAAAGAGTCACGAATCCTTTTAGTGTATGTGAGACTGAGCCGTGATTTGTGACTTTCTTCTTGCCTGTGCAATACCGTGTGAAGTAGAGACCTAATATACTTAAATAATTAATTACAGGTAATGGGATGTGGGACCTTATCTTTTCCAGTGCTCTCTTTGCAAGATATTACCAGTCTACCTGGTTTTCGAGGCTTACTAAGATCTTTCCAAACTCATCACCTCGCCCTGCATTTAATCAACTTTTAAAGAGGGTCTTTCGTGTGCCTGTGCCCCAGAGAATGCCAGATTGGCGAGAAACTGTAAAATCAGCAATACGTAACCTAGCTAAAATGATATATTAAATATAGCCCTGTTACTATATAAACTTTACATACAACAGTCAGATGTTGAGATTAATCAGAATGACAGGCTGTACAAGCATATGGCTGGCCTTTCTGATAGCCATTAGCTTGAAAGGCTGGCTTTGAAACAGGCTCCATTATTTATAGGTGAATCATGCTGCTGGGCTTTGTTGGGAAAAGGTTATTTCTCAGCTCCACCAAAGCCTCCTGTGCACGGAAGTGCCTTTTTCCACCATTCCTGGAGAATAAGACAAATTATTCTCCAGGAACTTCTCCACAACTTTCTTCTTTTGGAAAGCTGTGGTGTCGGAGGGCATTCCAGCACTGTAATGATGGATCTCAAGCATATGGAGTACACATGCTAATTATGCTGTGCTTACGGTTCAGTCTATCCAAATGCCAAGGCATTGGGGCCTCAGAGCTGCTGCAGGCAAAATGTTAAAATCCTTCACTGTCTACTGCGCATCTGGGCAAAGGTTCGCTGCAGTCCCTAAAACATCTGGGGAGAGGAGGAGGGAACACATGTGTGTCCTCTTTAGGAGTTTGCTGCAGTACATGTGCTGTCTGCGGCAGGATTGTGCTGCAGTTTGGCCAGATGACCAAGGGAGCTTGCCATGCTCTGCTGTCACCTGGAGCCACCCAAGTAACGCGTGTACTTTGCAGAGATCTGTATATGCTTCATATAGTTGCTTGAATGGATGTAAAAATGCCCTGGTCCCTGGCGCAGGGCTCATATGTGAGCTCTGTTTGGGTTCAGAGCAAGATAGAGAAGTACTTTACCACCTACCTGTTTCTCAGCCTTTAGGCATGGCCAGAGACAAAAAGATAGCACTTCATCTAGCAAGAAAGAGCACAACCTCTGTGATTTTTATTTAAAAGGATAGCCTCTGCTGGCTGTGGCCATCTGTTGCATAATGGACTGCTCTTAGCACAGATCTGCATTTCTGTAGCTGCTACCTTTTAAGAATCCAAATCCATGCCAGGTTTGTAAATCCCAACTGGTGGTCCTGATTGCTGAACCAGAGTCAGGGTCTTACATGTGTGATCTCTCTCTGCTCCATTCCTCTGATAGTCCTGGTGGTGTGAAATGCTGCCTGGTAGCTGCTCTGAATCCATCCCCCATCCACACAGACTGGGGGTCTCTGCCTTTGGGCAGGGTTCCCACCTAACTGCTTCATTTAAAAAGCTTTTGCTTTTTGCAGGGAAGCTTCTGCTCTTGCTGGTTATTCTGCTAGAGTAATAATAAATAATAAGAATAAGAATAATAAACTTGTACCTTCTCTTTCCTCTCCCCATCTCTGTAATTCCCTGCTTGCTATTTCTCATTAGCAATGAAGGAAGGAAGAAGCTGGGTAACAAAATGAGAAATTTCTTACCTGATAATTTTCTTTCAGTTAACAGCTTCTCACCATTCAGCCACCCCGGACAGCACACTAAATGGCCAGGATAAAAATTGATTTTTTTTCTCTCTAAATAAAGACTCAGGTATATAATTTAATACACTATATTGTGGTGTTGTCTTAATAGTAATAATTGCCTGCTGAAGCATTTCTGTCGTCTGGGTGGCTTCTGGTGGCTGGTGCTGAGCTTGTCACCAGATCTACCATAGACCACCTGAACCTCAAAGGAGGGGGTAGAAGTTAGCCCACCTTTGCTGAGAGAAGGTAAAGGTGATTAGAAGAAAATTGGAAGTGGAAAGTTCAACTCATTCGTCTTTCTTACTCGTCTGGGTGAGTTATTTTGCTAGGCTATTTTTAACCTGGAGCAGCTCTTTGCTCCAGACCACAATGCTTGGAGCAAGAGGAAGACTGCTTCTTTAATGGGAGAGCTGACATAGGCCAGGTTGACATGGATGAGAGTCCATGGCCTCTGGATGCCCCGCGCTGGCTCGTGTGCCTGTCCCAGAGGCGGGGAGTTGTTGGGTAGGAGTGCAGGGGTAAGTGTGGTACCTCTGACAGGGCAAGAGATGTGCCAGAGTTAGGCTGGGCTCAGGTTTGCACTCCCTCATGATAGTTCAACCATTTGTACTTCTGCTAAAGGAAAATTGCTTTAATTTTGGGGTCATCATCTGAGCCAACCTTGACTTCCCAGTGATATCCTAGGAAAATAAGTTAGCTTTGCTTTTGAGTTCCAGTCAGTCAAATGAGCCTTAAAATGTTGTATTGCAAGTCTCCTCAAATTTTTCCTCTGCCTTTGTAGCTTGAGAACTGTGTCTGTATATATGGCTATATATATTTAAATCTTTTTCCTGGTGGAACAGGATTTGATTCATTATTAAAAATTTATATATAAATAATCCAAGCAAAATTCTAAGATTTGCTTCTAAGTTCTCAGCAGTGCAGAACTCCCCGTCTTATTTTATTTGGTGCGGGGAGGGCAGCACGTTAGAGGAGTAGATTTACTTCTCAATAAAACCTATGTCCTTCTGCTGGGGTGGCTGAGCGCCAGCCAGGCAAGGATCCTGGGCTTGCAGGGATGGACAGCAGAACGTTTAGCGCCCACAGCAAGACCTGGCTACTTAACCGGCAAGCTGCAGTTACAGAAATGATGCTTCAGCACTTAAACATTAAACCAGCTGTTCCCTTTATGGCTGGCTCGGGTGTAAAGTGCTCCTGCTGTTTTACATAGTGGTCTGGCAGCATGGGGAAAGTGAGCTGGAGGCTGATCTGAGCCCGGCTGCCTTTGGTGTCGGCTCTCCAGGGCGTTGTACAGCCCTCACCCTCTGCAAGAGATACGGCGGCACTTTGCACTTGTGGGGTTTGGAGAGGGGAACTGATTAAGATGCTGGTCAGTTCTTCTCCCTGGCCTCTCCCTTTATATAAACTGTTACTGTTGGAAACCCCTGCAGAGATTTAAAAAAATGCAGAAAATACAGGCCAGAAGGCACCAAAAAGAAGGAAGGGTGGGGGAAGGGAAGGGAAAGGAGAGAAAAGATGCCAAGAACAGCATAAAAGGCAAAGGAGGAAAATAGAGCAGGGAATTGGTGATCGGTTGGAAAACAGCAATAAGTGGGGGAAATCTGTCTTTATAGTCTCCATTTTAAAAACTTTTGAGTTCATAACTACTCAGGCAGGAGGGGGTGAACATGTGGATGAGCGCTGAGGTGTGAGTGTTGCACCTTTGGCAGGAGCGCTGTGATCGGTCTTGGCGTTGTTACGTGCAGAAATCATGAGTTGGAGAAGACTTGTGTCTGTGCACGGGAGCTGGTGCCATTTCTGGGCTTTGGACCTGAAAAATGTCATTTGTGGTAACTAATTAGTAAGTTTCTGGGTGCGTATTTGTCAAGTTGATCATTGATGGTTATTGGTTTCATCAGCAAAAAGTAGCTTTTTTCATATTGTTCAGAGCAGCTGGCCTCTGAGCAGTTGGCCATAGCAGCAGGGTTGTGAGCTTAAAAAAGAATAAGTTGCACCAGGTAGGTTGCATAAAGGATGCTCTTTTTCACTGTTTTGAAAAGGTGTTGTGGGGACACAAACGTTATTCCGGAAGAGGAACATCTGCTGCTGGTTTTGAGGACAGTGTCAAGATGTTCTTCAGTTCAAAAGCTTAACTTTCAGCTGTATTTATTTTGGGAGGTTGAAAGGATTTTTTTCTTAAGGGCTTTTTATATTGCTATGTAGTTCAATAAGGACAGGCTTACCTTTTCAAAGAAGAATCTTCAGAATCAGAAAGGCATTGTTTATTGCTGGACTATTTTTGTAGTACCTGCTTTAAAAAACATATGTATTGCAGGGAGGATGTCTGGAAAGAATGGAGTGATTGACTGGTTTTCTGATGAATTAGTGCTTAAGATAACAAATTTCCATGTCTGTTAGACTAGTGGCATAACCTTTAACTGGATATAAAATGTGTGGATGCGGTTTGGTTAGATCCATCCTGGACTGCGAGGTGAAACAATAGCATTTGTTTCAGTGTGGATGTGCTGCCAGAAAAGCAGCAGGGTTGGTGGTTTGTGGTTTTTTTTTTTTCAAAACTGAAATTTATTTTATAAAAAAATTTGTTCAGTATCTAATAAAAGTTCTATGAGAGATGACTGACTGTAGGAAAAGCTCTTCTCAAAATTCATTCCCATATATCATTAAGCACACAAATTTGAAATTCTGTTCCTGCAATGGGATAATTGTTCTGCGACCGCTGTACGAAGGCGGCTTACGCGGGAAGGCCGTCAGTCAGCTGCTGCGGGGGAGACGTAACGCCGGGAGCTTGAATCTTAGTGTGAGGAAAGAGAGATGCAGGCACTTAGTAAAGACGGGTTTGTAGTTCTGTGCCAGGTTAAGGCCAAATCTTGTAGGAAAACCTCCTTCTGCCTGCAGCGATGTGGACAAGCCCGATGTAGTGGCTGCAAACTGGCCGGGGCTGATCCTGGCTGTTGTTCCTCTTTGCTTTGTGAGAAAGTCCTATTTTCAACACAGAGGAGCAAGTAAAGAGCTAATGAGCTTGTACATCCCTGCTTTTGTACAGGCTTGCCTTGCACAGCCACTCTCTCACGCTTGCAATAGTAGGGTATGTAGCAGATATGTGGAATTTCTGTGTTTTTATTAGATTGTGTCTTTGCCTTTTTTGCTTTTCATTTGCATCTGTTTGGGCTTTGCCTCTACGCTTATAGTCCAGGCGTGAGGAGCTGGCTGGTGGGTGGTTTGCAGTGCCAGGGCTATGTGTCCTGGTGCCGCCGGGCAGCCCGGCGCCGGCCGGGGATGCCTCCCGCCATCCCTCACAGGCAGGAACAAACGTTTCTGGGAAGAAGGGGCCTCACTCTGCATGGCGCGGTGTGTTTGCTTTCTCTGAAGGAGCTAGCAGGCTGGAAACTTGGCTTCGGCTAGAGAGGACCCCTTAACCTTGCCTTGGCAGAAGGAAATAATAAAGTGACAGACTTCATTTATCTTTCTGCTGTATGCGTGGCCTTGTGTGCTCTGTATGCCGTCAGACCTAGATCCTGGTGTCGAATTGGCACTATGAAGGAGTAGGCCGTGATTTTTCAAGGTGGCTTCAGGTACAGTAAAATAAAAAATTTTCACTTAAATATGAGCGTACATGTCATGCATTTTGTGACCTTATTTTGTCAGTAAGTGCAATTAATTTTGCTCTGTCCTTATGTTTTTGTGGTGTACTTTTGTTGTGATGGCACATGATGATATTGCCAAAGGTGAGCGAGGGCAACCCAAGCCCTTGGGAGCCACGGGGTGTGTGCTGGGGGGCACGGCAGGGCCCGCTGGGATTGCACAAAGAGGCGCCTTATCTGGAGCAATGAGATCAGCAACAGCTTAAAACTGCCGAGATAACCTCCCAGCCTGCTCCAGAGGCTCCTAACCCCATATTAATAAAATTCGCAGTGTACCCCGCTCATATGGGCCCGCGGACTCTGCGCACTCCTTGACACACGGCAGGTGCATTTGCACACCCATCGATCCTTGTATACAGCACTTCATGCCACGCTGCTGCTGCAGCAGCATTTTTACATCCATTTCTCTTCCCTACCTGACGCTACGGCACTTTGTCTGCCCTGCACCGCTGCCGCTCCCCTCCCAGTTACCCATGCTAAATGACTGTTCTCTTCATGCTCCTCGGTAAATCAGTTATCTTCCCCTCCAGATGGGTTCTTCTCCCCTCTGATCAGCTAATCAATTATGTTCTGGTGCGGTTGTGCAGTGCCTTTTTTGACGCTAAGCTACCGCTTTCCCTTCACTCTCCTTGCAGCCCCCAAAGTGGCACTGGCACCGCTCGTCAGATTTAGCTGCAAAAGTGTTTCTGCCCCATTGGGTTCCTCTGACGATCCGCGGGAGCTTTCTGTGGCTCTGGTTGGCTTTAATCCCTCCCTGGAGAGCAACAATCAATCCTGCTACTTCTGATGCCCCGGGCTCAGGTCACTCGGTTTGTTGCTTAAGGATTTTTGTTAGTGAAAATGCCTCTCCCAACTATTTTCAGATTTTGTTGTGTGCTAGCCCCAAAGTATTTCTTAAATGGTCTGGTGTTGTGCTGAATAGATGGAAGGGTTCTTTGTTTAAACACTCTTTCGGCTCTCTGCTACGAAATGGTGTGACAGAGGGTGTGTTTGCTGTATGGGACCAGAGCACCAAGTGCCTTCTATTATATCTGCTCTGGAGGATTTCCTGGGAAGTGTTCAGCCTCCATTTCTGTCTGTAAGGAAATCCTCTTATCTGGGCAGAGCAATAAATAGTGCTGCCTCCTGTAATAGAAACAGAAAAACACATTCTTCACATGGCTGTTTTTAAAAATGTGGGGTTTAAAGTATATCGGTTGGAATGATTCTTCTGTAATAAATCCCCATAATAGCGTGCTATGTATACATTTAACTAGCTGCACAGAGGTAGAGGGAGGGGGAGATGGTGTGTTAAAAAAGGGTTTAGGGTGCATTTAGTAATGACAAGAACAGTAAATAATCCTACAGGTTTACAAACCTAATCCCCAATGTCTGATTGTAGCCCTCGCGTCTACTAGAGTCGGTTAGAGAGACGTTAAAAGGCTGTAAAGAAAGGGCTTTTGGGGGTTTTTATTTTTAAATATTGGGGAAGCTGGCTGGGTGACTGATGGTGTTAACTGGCATGGATGGAGTTGATTTGGGACCTTGATGGAAAGCTCTAGAAGTGCCCATCCTCCTCCGCTTGCCACAGGGATGGTAGGTGAGGATGGAGTAGGCTGCTCCTTGCTGCCTTGCTCTACGCCTTTCACGATGGTTATTTCATTTAAGAACTGGATTTGGGGGAGGGGGAGTTGTTGTTTTTAACACCCAACTTATTTTCTGCCTCTGCCCTGCAGTAAAGTGGTTGTTTTTCTTAACAGAAGAAATCCGTGATGTCTAAGAGCCATGCCATGTGACGCTACTGCTTTTAAATAAGCTTTTAAGATGTTGGACCAGATGTTGGCCACATCTGTGTTTTTATTTCGTTGAACATTTCATTTGAGCCCTTTTATTAAAAGAGAAAATGATCATTTAGAAATTATTTTGAAAAGTTTAGCAGCTGGGAAGATCTTTCTGGTATATAAAAAAGCAAGGGGTTTACTTTCCGTGCCCTGGAGTGAGCTGTATAACATCAAGCAGACGGATATTTATGGCTGGTAGGGTCTACTCCTGTTAGAAACGATTGCTGTGGAAATTTTCAGATCAAAACGGATGTATTCTGTTTTGAATTGGCATTCTGTAACAAAGCATGTCTTTTTTTTCCCAGTGAAAGCATTAAGGTTTGAAGGCACCTTCTCTTCTGAAAAACACCTTGCATTTAATGAATGCCTATCACCTTGGCAGGAAAAAAGGGCGACTTGCAGGCAGAGGGATATCCTACAATTACTCCCTGTACTGCCATTATGGGGTCTAAGAAATGCTTGTTACGTATAACTTGCTTCTGGATCCTTCTCTGCAATTTACCACTTGGAGAATGAGTTTTCCATCCCCATTGCTAATTGATCCAATGAGAGAAACTGGCACCTAATTCAGTAACAAGTTATATTTAAAATGACATGTGAAATTGTTCATGGTGCCTGAAATTACATCATTTTCAGTCTGGCATATTAGGGCAGTATAAGGGAACAGACACCTACTGTACTGTGACATATTAAATTTTAAACCTCTGATCCAAAAATATAGCAGGGTATAGGAGGAGTGAGGTGCTTAATGATGAAGAAAAGCAGTGGCAGCTTGATTTCAGTGGGATATTTTTATTGTTCTTAAGATGCTGTGGCAGTTTTTACAACAGATAATTTTGGGGTGCAGTTTTATGTAGTTGAGCAGTCACTTGAGTCGTTCTGTCACTACTTTCAAATTTTTATTTTCTGGCCTGCGATTTTCAGAACTTAGCAGTGATTTTTAAGGTTGTCTCCCTTTTTCTTTGTCCCTAATTTCAAGCCTGTGTAGATAGTTGAGATTTTAGTTTTAGTGCAACGAATATGGAAAAAAAAAAATAGAAGTCTTTTATTCGCTCAGATAAACCAGATTGAAAGTTGGTTTTTTTCCCCCAAAACCTTGGGGAAACAAAAGGTAGATAACACAAAGAAGGGGGAGGCCATCCCCCCTTCCGTCCTACAACTTGGAGGTCAAAGTGCTTGGCCAGAATATGGGAGACTCATTTTGAGTCCCATTTCTGCACAAACTCCGGTCCTAGGACACAGGTTATTCTGGCCTGGGCAGAATAGCTCTGCTGTTGAGCTGTTTTATTTTGTGTAATGAAACATTTCTTGGACCCAGGTCGACAGTCTCCTGGGAAGGTGTCTCAGACACTAGACTACAGTATTTACACCTTTTCTTAGTGAATATTTAAGCATTTTGCTTGCTGGAAGTCTATATCTCTGTTCCAGCAAGAGAGACGTTTAGTGCTGTTTTGCAGTGTACCCTGGACTCCCATGGGGGATGCCGCGTAGGGTGACTCCTCTCTGCGCTTTGCATGATTACAGTTTGCTAAAAAAAAATTCCAGTGAGTTATATTAAAGAGGCAGCAAACCACCAGGGTGTATTTTGTCACCTGCTTTTCCTCTCTAGCCTTGAGCCAGGGCATGCTTTGCCATGCCCTTAGGTCGCATCCCTGCCTGCCTGGTGGCGGGGTGCCTGCACGAGGAGCTGGTGGCCCTGGTGCAGAAAGTTCTGATCTTACTCCTCTGTAGAGAGATCAGACCAGAAGAAAAGCGTATGTACTGAACAATTATATTGTTATTATATTTTACAGTTCTAAATTATTTTGGGGTAAAAAGGTTGTAAAGTAAATTTGGTGCCTGGGTCTAAGGTACAGTTAATTTCTAAATGAAGAGGAATGAGGAATGTTCCTTAAGGCCTTTTTAGTTATATTAACATCAGATTACCTGAATTGGTAAAGTTGATATTACATTTATGAGACAATCTCAGAAGCAAATCAAAGCACAGTGTTATGCAGTTCTTTGCAAGAGGACATTTTCTTTGGGGTGAAACCTGTTTTGCCTATGACTTGGTATGGAAAGAGTTAAAAACCTTCTGTTGATTGTTTAAGGCGGATTTTGAAAAGACATTTGTCAGTGCTCGGGGTCTGATATCAGTAAATCCCCGTTGAGTTGAGCAGCCAGATCCTTCGCACCACCTCAAGAAGTGCAGCCTTTTTTCCTAACTAGTTGTTTTGGTTGGATTCCTGACACTGATTTCACACACTTCAGGCAACTGGTTTAAATGCCTGAGTTTTGCCAAGCAGAGCATGGTTTGTACCTTCTGGGAATATTCATAATTCCTTCCTCTGCTTGTCATCACCATTTGGTGCTCCTTAAGCCTCAAGGGTCCGCGTTACCATAACCTGCTATTGGATCAAAGAGCTGCAGCTGCCTTTCCCCTCTGCCGATCCAGCACCATGCTGCTCAGGAGCTGTGCCCTGCAAGAAAGCACCAGGCTGGGGAATCAAACCATTCAAAGGTCTGGGTTTGTGGGGGGCACATCCCCAGGACTGGGGACCAGGAACCACGACGATGCCAAGCTGTTCTGCACCATTTCAGTTTTAATTTGTTATTGCAGATTGTCGAAACTTAATTTGTTTATTTTTTCTGCAAGTAAACGGGTTAGGTCATCCCTTGTCTGGTCGTGATTATATGTAATGGAGATGACCAAGATTGCTTCATTCCCTAGCATAAGTCTCTGTTGAATAATTTATTTTCTTCTCTACCTGGACTACATTAATAGTGTATTACTACTGTACATTAATGTGATGTGGAAAATCAGGTTTTGCTGCTGTAAATTGTGCCAGTCCCAAATTAGGTCTCAGTTCTGTGCTGTTATGCTTTTTAATGGATATAATATTAAAAAATGTGTTTTCACAGAAGTCTTAATAAATACAAAACTAGAAAAATTACAGTGAAATAGTAATTACAGAAAGCCATTATTGTTTAATATTTATCTAGACCCTTCCATAGCTTTTAAAAGTTATTTTAAAATTTGGAAATGCTTTAATAGTTCCCATTTTACAGACAGAAAAACTAATACACATCTTTTTACAGAACTGCTGTGAAGTAAGTGGTTCAAATGATGATAGATCAGAATCAAGAAGGAAGCCATGTTATGACTGTCAGCATGATGTGTTATTCACTGGTCAACGCTGCTTCCCTGAAAACAGAAAATATTTTCTAAGTCATAATTTACGGATGAATCGTTGACCTGTAGGCTCTGACAGAGAAATTCATGTTCATCTTCCTAAACTGTTTTCCCCAGCTTCCTGCTGAACATTCATGGCTGTAAATTAAAATGGAAAAAAAAGGGGAACTGGAAGCGGTCGGCAGATTTTTAGTAGTGAAGAGGGCCAATTGCTGAATTTTAAATGAATTCCATGCGGTTCATTTGTGCGTGCAAGTACCCCCGTATCGAAAATACTCTGCAACATGTTAAACCTCCTGGATGAACACAGAAGGATGCAAATCTCTGAAGAATGATCATTAAGTGTTACTTTATCGTAGAACTTGAATTGTGATTGATATTGAACAAACATCCACCTAATTAAAATGTGTTCTTTTCTGTAGGTGAGAATACAGGAGACGGTGAATTAGATCTGAGTGGGATCGATGACAGCGAAATAGATCGGGTAAGGTGCCCTCTTATCCTGGGTCTCTCTGCATTTGGATATCTGAGAAAGAAAAATTATTCTTATCTGGTTTATCCTCTCCCCTCACTGCCTCTTCGCTCTGATCTATAGAGAGGTTCAAGTGATCTCAATGATCTGAGATGAAAAGCACACAAGCCTGTGAATTTGGTGTTCCTTGCCCAAGTTATATATATATACACACACAAGACTGCTGCTGCTTGCTCTTACCATGCTGGAATAATTATGTTTTAGAATGTCTTTTATTCTGAAGAAGAACTTTTAAAAGTTTGGTGGAGCTCTAAATTCATTATTTAATTAAGATATATTCAACATAGGAGGCTGCCATGGAAACTGAACTGTAAAACCAGCATGTACAGCTTCTGTGTTCTTTCAAAGATTTCTGTAACATTTTCTGGATTTATTATTATTTGTGTGGCAGTGAAAGATACTCTTTATTATATAGCCTGAATATGACAGACGGCTGTGGAAAACAGCTTGTTGAATGCCACACAGTGGGTCAACACGTGAACACGTGGCAGAGTCCGGCTCTCCTGTCTGAGCCTGCTGCCTCTCCAGCTGCCACGCTGGTTTAAAGTGTAATTTGAACAGATAACACCAATGCTCAAAGCTACTTTTGGGGTACAAAATCATTGAGAGCGATGAGGTTGCATATGGATTACTGATCTGCAGAATGTTAATTGGCGATGGACGAAGGAGCAGGAAAATGCTCATCTTGACTCCAGCCGTGAAGCAGGTTTTGCTAGGCTGGGTGTTAGGAGGGGTCTTGTGAATCGAGTGGATGTGGTATGGAGGGACTGGAGAGGCTGAAGGTTTTCAGTATAGCAGGTGCATAATTTAAACAAATACAGGGGAAGAACTGGCACATTTTCTCCTCCTCCTAGACTGTGATGAGGTCATAACTCTGCTTTTATGACCTCATGTTCATTTCCATGGCAATAGACTGTAACATTGTAAGCTCAATATTATGAACTCTCTAAAATCATCGGAAGGATGAATAACTGAGCTAGGAGGAAGCGAGTTTTACTATTACAGCTCACCTTTAATAGAAGCAGATGAAAGAGTGAAAATATTGGTCTGATGAACCAGGACTTGCACAGCTGTTTGCTCACCTTGTTCGCCCTCAGAGGAAGGGCTCCTCACTGCATTAGTTTCATTTGACTGGAGTTATTTTTCTCATAAAATCCTATATGTACATTTTACTTCAGAGAGAATCTTGAATGCTCATACCCATAAGATGGAGAAATCTCAAATTGTTTTTCTTGCACTTAAACATTGTTTTACAAGTCTTAGGTCCACTGCTTAAAAATAAAGTGTCTTGCTCATGAAGGATGACCTGATTTGTCTTCTCCGTTCTGCAGCTCTTCACGCCCAAACAGCATCGGCTGTAGAGAGCTTTTGTTTCACAGGCAGTTGTGCTCAATACTGGGTTTATTTTAAGTCATTGAAGAGGAGATCTATCTACCAAACTGCCAGCCTATCCGCTACCTACCTGTTTATTTATTTCTGTAATTAATCTGAATAGTTCTAGATGTGTTTTACAGCTCCACACCTACTAATGATACTAAGTGGAGCTAACTGAAAAAAGCCTAGATGAGCCCCACTCTCTAAAATCTAGAGGACTAAAACTCCAGCAATCTAAGCTGGTTTCATTGACACAGATGTGCCCATTGAACTAATAATCTCAGTAACTGTGCCTAAACCTTCACAGAAACGTACCCAGAAAACAGATGTTTCTGTTTTGGTAGCACAGGGCAATGGTTCCCATACTGTTTTGAATTACAGACCACCATCAACACGCAGAATTACTTGCAGACGACCATGTTGTCATGGCACTCTCTCATATCATCTGAAAAAGATCATAAAACCAGGAGCATTTTAGGTTAATTACAGACCACGTACAATGAGTCCTGGATGGTTGTTGGTCACCCCATCATAGTTTGGAAACCAAGGGCTGTTTTTTGAAAACATGACGTTGTTTTTAGCCAACTTTAGAAGATACTAGAAATGCTCTCTGATTATCACATCTCAGTCATATTTTCTTTTATTAATGTATTTTTTAAAACAGAATGCGAATTGACCTTGCCAGTGGTTTTTCAATTCAGTTTTGCTCAATGGTTTTTAAGTTGATTTCTGGAGATACATAAACTTGTTTTGTCTTTTAGTATATACTTAACGAAGCAGAAGCTCAGATAAAAGCAGAGCTGTGGATGAAAGAAAATGCAGATTATTTGAAGGAACAAAAAGGTAAGTATATGGGACTGAAATTCTCCTTTTGGCTCAGGGTGCTGAAATATGAAGTCTGTGTAATCTTCATGCCGGTTACCCTTTTGTCATCTTTCAGAAAAGGAAGCAAGAATAGCAAAAGAGAAAGAACTTGGGATTTATAAGGAACACAAGGTATTAAACTGTGTGCTAATTGTGTCTGTTTGAAAATGTTCTGGAAGTTCATTACGTTTGCTGATCAACTCCATGTAGGATGTATGGGCATAATGGTACAGGTCAGCACTAAATGAGCAAAAGCTATTCTATCTCTCTACCTGTTATTGAAATACAAGGCTGTAATTTTTCAGGCGGTGAGTAAAACACTTTCTTGCCCAAACTTTTATTTTAAATTACTGTTGTGAGAAAATTTTGTGCATGGCAAAGTCAGAGCTGGCTCTTTGCATTTATGATTGCTGTCCTAATTGCTTGCTTATCTAAATACAGGTCTTAAGACATGCCTAATTTTTTTTAACGTGTGCATGGGGAATTTGTACTTGCCATAACGTCAGTAGCTTTCTTTGCTCTTACAATAATGATTTCTTTATGAAGAACTGAACAGATCCTTGTTACAGTCACTTGAAGGAATATTTTGTTCTACCTTTCATAAAGAATGTGACAGTTATGTTAACAAATGGCATGTCCTGTCTCCATGTTTAGCAGTTTAAAGCAGCCTAATTGGCCATATATTCATGATTTACGGCATTAGTATTTTGTGTAATTGAGCAAGTGACAAGTCAAACCTTCCACATGCAACTAAAATCCATGTTAGTTTTTAGTGTGTATATCCTCTACCTTTTTTTCCAACTAATGTGAGAGACAGAGTTTCCTACTTCCCTTAGGTATTTCAACAATAAAAACAAAACCAGACAATGAAACACTGTTTTATGCTTCAGAGTTTCTCATTCATCCTGTGCTTACAGAGATGTGGCAGTCTACCAGCAATTTTCAAAATTGTATAACTCGTTGGCACCGCCAAGTAGCCCAAACACCCACCTTTTTGTTCGGACAACACAGGGGTTTTTCTCTAACTCTGTATTGTTTCTGACAGCTCGAGTAGAACTTGATTAATATACTGCTTTCCAATTTCAAGGTAGCACTTGACCCATGTAGGTAAACAGAGGGGCTATTATCCATTACAAAATAAATCTCCTGCAGAGCTTGGTGTTAAAACCTTCCTTTGAAAAGGAAAATGCTGAATGAGAAACAGAGGTTCTTTTTTTTTCCATACCTACCCAGGCATTGGACATGGCTAGAAATGTTCTTGCGGTGTCATTTCTCTTTGTCTGGCTCTGTGCAGCATCAGCCTCTGCAGCGCAGCGCTGGGCTTGGGCTTGCAGCATTTGCCTGGGAAGGGCAGTTGCAGGTGACATTGCTGCTGCGCTCGTGTGTCTGCAGTCTCCTGCTTCCCATCCGTCGGTGTTGATGCCAGTCCACACTTAAAAAGCTGCTGCTTTTTGGCCTTTTTCAGTGTGGAGGGGTTGGGTAGATGCTTTCCCACACCACGTTCAAACTTGTTATCAAATACTGTTGCAGTTTCGATACAGAGTTGTTGTGCTTAGAAGTGTCATGACCGAGCTCAATTCTAACTTTAAAGGCAGTTTTAGCAGGGGAATGTCTTTATTTCCTTGCTGGGTGATGCTATTAGGGTCCCTGTTTCTGTAGCGGGAGTTTGCTCCCTTTTTTTTTCATGTGTGAGAAATGGCCCATGTTTCTTCTCTGGCAGCATTACAAATACTAAGTAAAGAATTTGTAATAACCTGTGTGGGCATTTGGCAAAAAGTGAACACTTATCTTGGAGAAAAGAGAACTCGGTCCCGTTGAGTGGCAGGAGAGGGATCACTGGCTTAGCCCGGCCGCGTCGCCTGCATCCCCGCGTCAGCAGCACCTGAGCCAGGACTGCTGAGCTGCAGCTCGCCCTTCTGCTTCACGGAAACTTTGTTTGTATCTACATCACTAATTCTATATTTTAATTAAGCCAAAGAAATCTGCAAAGAAGCGGGAGCCAATTCAAGCCAGCACAGCAGGAGAGGCAATTGAAAAGATGTTAGAACAGAAGAAAATCTCAAGTAAAATTAATTATAATGTGCTAAGGGACCTGAACAGCAAAGGAAGTAACACACCAAAGAAAGAGGATGACAGCACTGATGACAGCACCAACACCAAGAAGCTGTCAAGAAGAAAATCTATTGCCAGTAGGAATATAGCCAACCCTGTAAACAGTGTGGGAAAAAGGTACTGCAATTGTTCATTTATATCTCTGTCTGTGAGACTGTCTATGTATCTTTCTGAGCCAGACAATGTAGGGACTGAAACATTTGTTTGAGGCTAAAATAATGTCGGGGCTCT
Source organism: Phalacrocorax aristotelis (assembly GCF_949628215.1). Classification (NCBI taxonomy): domain Eukaryota; kingdom Metazoa; phylum Chordata; class Aves; order Suliformes; family Phalacrocoracidae; genus Phalacrocorax; species Phalacrocorax aristotelis. The sequence continues at coordinate 29,797,195 of NC_134284.1, read as the reverse complement.
GTTTTTATTTACTTTGCCTGCAGTGTCACGGCGGCACCTTATTTATAGTTCACGTATCGGAGGTCTGCTTTGGTGCAAGTTAATCATCCTGAAGCCAAAAAAAAAAAAAAAAATCAATGGAAATTCATAAATGTGACTCTTTCAGCTGGGGACACCTTTTCTTCATAAACTCCTGACATTTGCTGTCTGTCCTTCCTTTCTGTCTGTATCAGCTGACATGACACTAAATGTTCGAAAGCTTTGGCTTTTTGCTTGATTTGAAAAATACAGTTCCCATCTGTTTTGACAGCTAAATGTTTTGATTAGCTTTTATTTTAGTTTTATTCCAAACTTTTGTTGTTAATGATGACACAAATATAAAGCTTTACAGTAAATACACTTGTCGGTTTTCTGGTCTGCATTTGCAAATGTTTTATAGTGTGATGAAAGCTACTATTTTAATGAGTAAAATATTCGACTTGCCGGGCAGATTTGTAGTGTGCTGTAAAGTGCAGAAGGAGATTGATGTGTCCTATCTGCAATATTCAACTATTTTATTTGTCTTCAGTTTATGAAATCATGTCGGATGATCATTTGAATCGTGTCTATGTATAGTAATTTCTTACTTAGATATGCTATGTTTATTTACTGCCTAAAATACACAGTTTTTTGCTTCCAGAGGTATAGACCTGACACCACAAGGGAATTCAGGTATTTAATTCTGAAATGTAAGACAGTGTCTTTGCTCCATAGTTCAGATTCAGGTATGAGTTGCAGCCAAGAGTGGGTAAAGGACCAGGGAGGGCGGGAGTGTGGCGAGAAATCATCCATTCATACAAGAAGGGGAGACACAAGATACCTGAAAACATGAAGCTGGGAGGGTTAGTAAGTGCATGTCCCTCAGAAGCTAAACAAAATAAGGATGACTAGACAGAAACCCCCTTTTTGACTTCATTTGATGATGAGTGCAGAAGCACGGTCTTCAGTTTTGGCTGAGAAGCCAAATGCCGAAGCCAAAGCTTTGCTTCTCAGCCATAATATTGAAGCCCACACCTCTGGCCTCACTGTCGCCAGGATACAGATTTTTGCAGTCTAACAAACATCTTTTCACTCTTTGCCATACCTTCTTTATTTCGTATTTTACCAAGATGGCTTCATCCTCGTTCAACTTCTCACTCTTAGAATCAACAGCTTTGCTTTCCAGTTCTTGAAAAAATCTTGTGGATTTTAGTCTTCTCTGTAGCTTGCTACTTGCAGTGGCCTCTAATGACCCAAACACATAAGTTTTCCACTAGTGAAGGAAAGTGAAGATGCACTGAGGATTAACTAACAGCATTTAGCCTGTGCTTTATTTGGATTTAATAGGTATTAATGAGTCATATTTCTGGTATTTCTAGTAAAATACGGCCGATGGAGTAGTCTGAAATGCAATGCTGCCATGGGAAGTAGGGGCTGGTCAGGATCCCGTTTGCATTTCAATGCTCAGCAGTAGTATCCACACTCAAGCTGCTTCACCACGTCTGAACCTTCTCAGTTCTGAGGTTTGCAAAAGTGTTGGGCACTTGGAGCCCCTGTTGAAGTCAGCATGTTAAACTCTTAACAGGTGTTAAACTCTTTGGAAAATCATGCCATAAATATTTAATTTAACAGTGGTGCAACTTGAAAAGGTTTCTAAATAAATACAAATCAGTATTTTCCAAAAGCAGCTAATAAAACATGTTTATTTTTCCTCTTGAGAGTCTAAAGTACATCCTTAAGATGCATAACAGAGTTTCCTGATGATGATTAGCAGTTCTCAGATACAGTGAATTTTGCAGCAGAACACTTCAGAGGAGGTTGGGGATACGTGCAGATACGTGAGTTAAGGAGATTTTGTACTCCAGAAACAGGCAGTGTTCTTGCTTAAATAATATCAAGGACTTGGCAAATCATTAGTTGGACTTTTTTCCCCCTACAATTAAAGATTTATGACATACTTTTGATTTTTTTGCTAGTAGTCTAAATGCCATGCCTTTTAAATGGCATGCATAAATTTCTGTGTTCTGCATTGTTCTTATATGCCATGCATTCATTGCCTTTGTTCAGCATTGTTCCTCTGAGAGGTGAATGGCTAAATACTTCCCCAGTGATACAAAAATCATGGTAATTTATATGCAATTAATAATAATAAAAACCCTGAACATTGCTCATTAGAAAATGAATGAAGCACATAATGTATCTTTATCCAGGAGGCATTTGCAGAGATCTTGCTAACCGTTTTGGCTTGTAGTGATTTACAGTCCTGTGTATTTATCTTTATATGCCTTCATCTTTATATGTTTATATTTAGTAAGCTGCATTTGTCTGCAGTAGCACCCTGCATAACCATGCTATGATCCAGTCCTTTAGTTCATCTGAGTTATAGTCAGATTTTAAAGAGCTGCAAATAGGAATTTGATCTTCGTCTCCATCTTTCTAATTGCCCCTTGCTATAAAATACTCTGCGTTGCTATTTCCGCATTGAGGACTCCAGATTATCTCAAAAAAGAAAGGTTACCCCAGCCAGACACGATGCAATCTCTGGGTGGTTTTTCTTTTTTTAATGTGACATAAACTAGCAGTTACAGTGTTAATCAGTTAAAATAATGGGAAGGCTTTTGTTTACTGATGTGATAATGATAAGCAAATTTCGCAGTCTTGTAAAAAGTTGATTTACAAGAAATCTGTGAAGAGCTGGAATATTAAGGATGGTCCCAGGAGCATGCTTAAACTCAATATTCTTTCACTTGGTGGCCCTTTTAATATAGCTTTGTTCCTACTATAATCACTTAATGTTTACTTGGATTCCAAAGATGATATAGTTTATCTACATACTATTACATTTTAAAAATCCTGATTTTGAAAACTCGGAAATGTTTGGTATTTTCTGAAATCTTGTTAGGAAGGTACTTTCAAAGAATTCTTCCAAATGCAGATTTCTCCTTTTTAGATGAGTAAGCATTATATACATCAATATTTTCAGAAGCAAACTGGATTTTTGAACAGGTTTCTTTACCGTGAAAGCTGTGCAACTTTTTCAGTTTTAGAAAAAGACATTCTTTCCTCAAACACATCTCCCAGATACTTATTGTATCTGTCAAGATGGTAGAAGACTGGTAATGACAATGTAAGTAATTTTAGGAAATTTTATGTTGTGTAAATGTATTTCATTACATTTCTTAATGTATTTTTGTTCCAGCGGGTATCACAATTGGTGCTTCACACGCAAAAGCCGTTTCATTCTCTGTCTGTTAGAGATGTGGCACGGTGGGTGTTACCATAATAGAAGTTGCAGCTTTAATTTCAATTACCAATTGCACAGTTTATCTTCACTAATGTCTTCTGTGCATATGAAGCGTAAGAATAATATGTTGAACTAGAAAAGAAAAATTGCCACTTGGAGCTACTTTAAACCTGAACTCCAGTTAGAGCTGTGCCATGCGCTGGAGCTCTTCAAGTCCAGTAAAGAGGGGTTTTAGGTTTGGAAGCTTACGGTTAGAAGCTTAATAATTCATTTTATATTTAGTTGAGCTGAATCTTACAACATTACTTGTGAAGTGAAATGTGTTGTAGCAAGAAAATGTGGGGATAAGAAAGCTTTCAAGTCACTACTTTTTAAAAATTTTAAGCCTATTTATTGCTATGTGCTTGAAATTGGTAATGATATCAGAAAAGACAGGATGTATTATCAGGGGTATAAATGTGTCAGGTTAATCTCCTGAAGAATTTGCCTTGGAAGAAATGAAGCAGGACTGCGAAGCACAGCTGAATCCATTGTAATGAAACAAGGTTGTTCTGAATGGAAGCATATGAACATATAATAGAAAACCAAATCATGCTTGCTACGAATATGACAAAAACCTGTGGTAGAGATATCAAATTTGATTAGATTTGGAAATTCACCTCCAAAAGTCACTCCTTGGTCTCACTTGTATTTACTGACCATCCATTTTGCTTGCACATGTTGGCACGTGGCTCCACCTGTGCTTCGGAGCCACGGGATCTGGATATTGTGAACTCTGCATTAGGGTACCAGGGACTTGTTCTGTTGCTTAGGTTCCTGCCCTGGAAAGGACACTTTCAATTAGCATCTGCTCCAGCTACATTTTTGTTGGCTTTTCAACGGGTGTCACGATGCCAGAAAACTCCCCTTTATTATTTGGGAGAATGTATGTAATACTTTTCTACAGCCTAGTGTTCAGCATCTTATTTAACCTGATAAACTACATCGTACAGTCTTGTCTCTAATTGGAATCAGATTCCCCTGGGGGGGTAAAATATGGCCAGAAGCCTAATTTAGGTGCTTTGGAGGAGCCTGAAAATCCCACGCTGCAGAGGGAGCCTGGGAAGAGAGTCAGCTTCCCGCCGTGAGACGGGGGGAGCACTGCCCCTTGCTCCCCCCAGCTCTGACCCTCATTTACAGTTGGCCCTTTCTGGTGTCCGGGACGTGCATATTGCTCCATAAGGTAGAAGTTTGGTTGATCTCATTGGCTTTGCCAGATTATTTTTGGTAAAGTAGTATGAAGGAGGGAGCATGGGGTGCTATCATACCCAGCCTGAAAACGTTCTCACACTGCAGATGTCCAGCAGAATCGATCTCTTTCTCCTGGGGAATAAAAAGGGAAGAAGCCCTAAACCACCCGTTTCCCTCACATCCAGGATTACCGATAATGATAATTCTTTTATTTGTACTTTTACTGTTTTGGTGGTGGATGTGTTGTGCTGAGTGCGGTGCCACGTCCTGGCTTGGTGCTCCCACCTCAGCTACAAGTCTGATTGACCTGAATGCTTATTCCACATTGGCCGTGGCTTATAATTTATTTTTATAAACCTAAAGCAAATGGGTTTTTAAATGTACAATATTTTTAGTTTATTTTACATTATGAGACTGGTATTTGTGGAGGGGAGGAGCATGAGCTCATGCTTTCCAGATTACTTAGATCAGTTGAAAATGGTGTGAAACAAAACTCGGCTTGAGTAATCCAAGGGATTCCTGGGTGTCTGAAGTCCCCAAGTTTGGCAGATATGAAGCTTTCGAGAGAGAGTCTTTTCCATGCTAACTTTGGTGGTATGCATTCTCTGTACAAATTGGCCCTTTGAGAAGGGATCTTAAGAGTGTTTTTATATGCTTTAATTTTCCACCATATATTTTTATTTTTGAGAATTGCCTTCAGCTCTTTGTCTAATTTACATTTGATATCCTGTTTTTCTCTCTGTGCTTTGAAGTCTGTTGCATGGTTTGGAATTCATGTGTATTTACTCAAAGTGAGATATTATAGTTTTATTTCTTGTCTTGTGCTGCTTTGGGCATTCTTTTTGTATGTGACTTACACGCTAGCACCAATTTCCCACCTGGACCAAAATTCCTTACAGAAGATACTGGGAGTACTTGCTGAGATGGTAGTTGAGAGTTTCTTCTATAGCTTAATTATTATTTGGTTGATATTTTTGGTGTTTCCTCTGGAAGCAGTCTTGTGTTGGCTACAGGCTCAACTAGACTCTGATTCCTGGGTATGAATGTACATGTGGTGGGAGCCTTCCCGTTGAGCGTGTGGAGTCAGCTTTTGGTTTGAATATTATGTATGTGGTAAATAAATTCTCTAACCACTTTGACATAACTGTTTTCTTATGTGATCTGCGCTTCGAGAGTTTCTTTGGAGTGTAATTTTATGTATGTTTGTGCTTTGCTGTGGTATATAATCATTTAAATCAAAGGTTAATCAAAATGATTAGTCATTTTGAACAGGAAAATGGTGACATTTGATAAGTGCCTCCACTTAAAATAAATCTTACCAGTATTTTCCAGTCCTGTAACTTTTAGAGGGACAAGCTTATACAAATTATGTTTAGTATTTTATTTACAAAAAGCAAAGCCAAGAAAAAATTAATTCAAGACTTCCAAGGTTCTGCTTTTCAAGTCATGCATCTCCTTATTGAAGTTAGCTGTATGGGGGAGAGCTTTATGAATGACCTTGAAAGGAGCTGACACGTGCATTTACTTGTTCACAGTTGATTTGAGAAGTTGATCTAGTAAAGCCTGTAGTAATGTTGTAACCTGACTAATGCTGCAGGTTACTGCTGTTCATATGAGCTAAGAAGCCTTTTGTAATAAGGAGATAAATCAGAGGCAAGAACTGGAAAGAAATGTATCTGACCCAACATGTTTTAAAACGAGTGTGTGTGTTTAACTTCTGAACACTAAAATGTGATGACCAGTAGCCTTTCCTTCTTCATTAAGCAAAGACAGGGGAGGAAAAATGCATTGCTTCTGTGCACCATGCTCCTGAGCGGACGTGGAGTTAAGCAAATGCCACCGAAAGGCTTGGGAGGCAGGAAGCAGCACAATGCCTAGGGAACGGTGCTGCAGGTTATTGCTTTACCCTCAAATTCATCTCTCTTGACACTGAGATAGAACAGAAGGAGGGAGAAAGAATTTTTTTTCAAAAAAAAAGAAAAAAAAAGAAAAAAAAAAGAAAAAACAGTTCCCCAAACCCATCCTTCCAGAAGCTGGCAGGTGTTTGTCAGGATTTGACGTTTATTCTGATTACTCAGGCTATTCTGAAGATCAGTTTCCCCTGATAGCAACGATAGCATTTTTCTTTTACATCTGACAGGCTTGATACTCCTGAAAATGCAGCTGCAGTAAACTCTGAAACATATATGGATAGCGTTTCGCATGGCTGTGCTCTGTACCATTGAGAAAGGAGCTCCTTTGCAGCCATCACCCAGCACAGCTCGCATCCCCAGCCTGCAGGCTCTGGGTGCCTTTGTGCTGCTGCTGCAGGAGCTGCTCCTGCCACCGAGTCCCAAGTCATCTCAGCGGTAACTCCAACAGCTCTGCACTTTTCTGTCACGCAGCATCGGTTCATTAGGGTGATGTTACCAAAAAGCTCAGTCTTCTTCCTCTATCCCTCAATCTTTTCCTTCCTCCTGCAGGCGGTGATTTACAGAATTGTGTACCCCTTTCATGACTGTTCTGCCAGTGAGTTAAGAGAAACGAAGTTAAAGGTTTTCTAGCATGTTATTAAAATGGAGTATTATTCCTAAGAATCCCAGTTTTAGATTCGTTAGGTTTTGAGTACTGGAATTAGTATTTTAGTACTGCATTAAAATGCCAAAATTTCAGTATGGCAACTAACCCACCTGTTTTTTCACTCTGTAAAATATAACTGGGGAAAAAATGCCCCTGGAAATGCTTAATAATAGGAGAAATAATGTAAAGAAGCCTTCTTGATGTCCACTGAACCAATTCTGTTCAGTGTTGCTGCAAATCATCTCTAGGTATACATCATTCATTAAGAGCATTCGAATTTTATAGTACAGACATTTAATGTTGTCAAAGTTTGGTTTAGTGTAAGGATAAGAGAACATGGTCTGCTGGCACTGCAGAGTAGTGTTCCTAAGCTGTCATTTATTTGGACTTGTGAGAACCTTTGAGAAATAAATATAAATAAACCCTTCAAGATAGGGTGAGGACACATCTAGGCTTGTGTGAGTTTTTCAGCAATAACATGCATCTGCCAAATCCAGTGCTTGGTTCCATTTACCCCAAATGATTAGAAATTAAATTAGAAATTTAAAACTAAAAAGGCATTGAACTGGCTTGACCTCGTGGCCCAGACCCAGGTCAAGTCTCCTTATTTTTACAGCAGCCTTCTTGTTTGTTTAATATAAATCGGATATTACTTTTCCGCCTCCCACTCAAGAAAATCGTCTCCTTGTTGGATTCCAGGGGAGGTTGGCTGGGCAGCGCAAAAATGCAGAGGGGATTTTTGTGACTGTCTGACATAATTTTGTCTTGTGTTGTAAGACCAAATAGGAGCAGTTTTAGCCCAGAAGATAATATTGTGTGACAGTTGGATTGCGAGTGCCTTGTTTATGTATGTTTTCATTTTCAGGTTGGTTATAAGAAAATGATCTGCGAGCTTTTTCTTCCAAATTACACTCAGGGGGTCTAATGGGAGGCTTAATATAAATATGTATGCGCAGTCTCTGAACATTAATAGTGTGTTAGCAAAAACAGTTATATGTGGTGTGGGGGGTGAGGGGAGTGGGAAGAAACAAAGAAATAGGAAGTGTTATGGCTCTTGTTAGCAGACCCTGGAGGTGCATGTCCTGCTGTCACGGCTGGGAGTGCTTCAGTGCTGTGAAATGCTCATTCTCAGTCCGTAGATTTTTCCAATTTATTTCTTTGTGTTTTCACGGGTGGAAAGTGGTTAGTTTCTGAATTGATTTTCCTTTGACCCTGGTCCAGTAGGGGCTGCTTGTTGATCTTTACAGTATATGTCTGCTCATTTTTTTAGTATAAACCAGGGGAAGTGTATGTCTGATGTGTGTTAGATTTACAAATGAAGTTGATTACAAATGATATCGAGCGAGTATTTGTTAAATCTTGAAGGAAATGGAACAAAACAAACAAAAAAATAACTTTTTCTCACTGCAATATGCAATATGTTATCTTACCAAGACTAATTCCCAAACCATGAGAGCAGTCACGTGAAGCTTCTTTTTTCTTGATGTTTGCATGTATTGCCAGACCGGGGAGCTGGCAATCATCATGTGGTTATGACTGCAGTTCTTTCACCATGGCTGGGTAAAGTATTGGAAAGTTATAGCAGTTTGTTGCAAAACTTGAGGTACTGTTTGTTCATATAATATTTAACAGCATCTACATAATTAGTTTTAAATTGGCCAGTGTACTGTGACTTAGTCATTTATGTAAGTGCTGTTCCATTACCCAGTGATGCTTCTGGCATGCTGGCTGATTTCAGTCTTACCTTGCCACAGTTGTTACTAAATATAGGATGAAACACACTGAGATAACTTCTGAATGCGGTCTTGGAAGATATATGCACCAAATTTCACTCTTTTATTGTTGAATGTCCGATTTCTTGTGAGTCAGAAATTTCTGCCCAGCATTTTCCCCTTCCTCCAGTGCAACATGATGATAGATTGAACAAACCCATTGCTGTGTTTAGGATATGCAGGTACCAAGGTCACTTTCCCACCTACTCTAGAGCAGCCCATCTCCTTCTCTTCTGTCATACAGACCTCTTCCTTGTGACCCAGAAAGAAGTAAGGGAGGAAACCACCAGCTTTTACATATATTTTCCTCTCCCCCCATATTTTGCACTTGAAAAGAAACCTGTGCTGCTACAGAGGTTGGATGGGAAGCTACTGAGGAGAGTATAGTGTGTATGGACCTCAGGACCTGCAGTCCACCTCCCAAGTGCACATGCAAGTGGAGAACCTCTTACCCCAAGTGCTCTTGCAAGGCATTGCCTGGCTCAGCAGCTGGCAAAAACTGTAGGCAGTTTGAAATCTTTCCATTCAAGCAGGACTGTGATAGCTGGCAGGGAAAGGATACAATGAGGCTATTACAGCCCGCGGCGTGACGTGGTGCGATAGATTTGCAATCTGTATTGATATTCAGAGTTGAGTGCAACCTTGCTGAATTGGAGCACTGGAAGATGCTTGGATGTGGAGAGCACTCTCAGATCCCATACAGAATAGAAGTGTTGGGCATGTATTTAATAGTCTGTTGTCTCTTTATTCAGAAACAGTTTTAGATGTGGTATTTATGTGAAAGAAATCTATGCTACTTTACAGCGTAGTGTTCTTTTAAGAAGTTATCAACGTATTTAATCTGAGTGTTTTGAGATCTGAAGTATGAAGGACATGCATACAAATTTGGAATTGGAATGAAGTGGCTGGCATATTTATTTTGTAAGGTTATCTTTGCCTGTCTCTAGTGGTGACATGGTAGTTTTAGTAGAAAAATGGCTTTGTACGCTTCTGCATGGATTTTATCATGCAGCAATAAAGAAACAAAATAATTCAGAGTCCTAACTAAAACTATTGTTGCTGAAGTTGAGCGAGACAATCATCAGATTAAAGCTGTAGTTGTATCAGTCAGTCAACTGATGAATTAATAATGGAGATTGAAGTCGACAGTGAATCAAAGGATTAGCTGAAAAGAAGCAAGACAGAAATAAGGGTGTTTTAAAACATAGGACTGGTTATTACAAGACAACATTGGCTGCTGCCTGGCTCCTGGAGGCAGAGATGGGTCCTTCCAGTTTAGGCTTTAGTAAGTCAATTTAAGGGTTAATTCTGTGCCTAAATGTGCTACTTGAAGGTGGTTTAGACACTTGTTCTTTTTCTACTTCCTTCCAAATGAACTGTGTTCAAGCAATATTGACTTTAAAAAATTGATAAGCAAATTTAGCACGTCTTAAACGTGTTTGCACTTTATTCATACCTTTTGAAACATTAGAGAAAAAAAACTGATGGCAACAGAGTAGAAGAAAGGTGAACTCCTTTGTGTAGGTTGTTTGTGGAACAAGGTGGGTAGGGGAGCATTTCAGGTTGCTCATGTCGCTGATGGATGCCTCCTGCGAGCTTTCTCTGCGTATTCCTACATCAGGCTGTACCTTCTGGGGTCTCTCTTCCTCCTCTGGACAGTGTCCAGGAGATGAGGATCATTAATGGATCTCAGTGCTGTGGCAGTGCAAAAAGCCTACCTTTTGCTGACGTGTTCATTCAAGATACCGCCTCTGCAACACCTCTTCAAATCTAAACACGTTGGTGAAATGAGAGCTTTCTTTGCCTACAGCTTGGTCCAGTCCAAATGTGGTTTTGACTTTTGGGCAATCTGGGATATAAAAAATTACTGCGTCTTCCTGTTAGATTTTGTATAACTTATTTTTATTTTTAAAGTCAGAATGTATATATTCCAAAAGTATAAGAGAGAAGCTTGCTGAAAAAGCTTCAGTCTCATATGGGAAAAGTTCAGAATACATATACCTTAAATTTCCTAAAGTCTCTGTAGGAACAGGACTACATTTTATCCAGGACTCATATTTTCATTTTCCTATTACTTCTTAAAATATTCTCATTCCTTTTCACCTGCAAAGCATTGAGGTAATGAAATAATTTGGTTTAACTTGATTACATACTTGAATCTTGTGTGGCTCAGATAGACTGTGTTGTACATTTAATGAAAAAAAAACCCTAAATACTGATTCATCAACTCTAAAAGCATGAAATGACAATACTTAATTCTGTTCTATTAAAAAAAAAAAAACAACCAAAACAACGGAGGGGAAGCATGAAGGGAAGAGAAGGAAAAGAAAGGGCTAATTAAGGATTTAAAGCCACTGCGGTCTGGGGTTTTTTTTTGCAACCAGTGAACTGAGTTCAATGCAAAGTGTGGGGTGTGTAAGCCATAAGAAATCATAAAATCTGTATAATGCAAAATAGCTGACTAGCAAGTGACTGACTCGCTAGAGAGGACTTGGTTTGAAGGGAAAGGTTTCTGTAAAAATTAACCTCATCTCACTGACCTTTGCCGACCCTGGCTGCCTCTCTCTTAAACTAACCTGAAGAGATTAGACAACCCCTTAACATCAAAAGGAATCAGAGACACTATTGTCTCCCGGAGTCCCACTGTGTTTGGGAGTGATGTATCAGGAGGCAGCAGCCTGCTCCTGCGCCGTCCGGAGCCTTCACCCGCTGGCACCAACAATGCAGCGATGGCTGTAGGTCAGGCTTGCGGTCCCAAACCCTGCCTTGGAAAAACAATGCACAGCTCCCAGCAGGATGGATGGGAAACCCGGCTCCGGGATTCATTTGCCCAAACTTATTTGGAAGATTTGCTGGTTTTACTGAATCAACTTTTTTGGGGTGCTTCCTGTGTTTTATCCAAGAGCAGATAAATGACTTTTTTTTTTTTTCCAGCTATGGAAAATACAAATATCATTAAATCACATCAAAAGTTTGTCTTTCAACACATGGTAATCTTCAGGTTCTGGATTTTTTATATATATGTGTATATATATGTATGTGTGTGTGTATATGCGTGTGTGTGTATATATATAAAAACAAGTTTTACAGAAAAAGGTCTTTAAATAGCTGTTGGAGGAAAATTCAGGTTTTATGCATTTCTTTCTATCTCATTAGGAGAATTGACAGAATATTTCTAAGATCTAATGATTACTAGGCTGTAGTTTTCTATTAGCTTTGGGTTGCAATTTAAAATTACTCCTTAAAACATAAGGAGGTCTTAAATTACGAAGCAGTAGGAAATCCTGAGATCCAAGGCCTTGAGTGGGTTTGCAGTATAGAATATATTCATTTTCTTGCTACTTCAGTAGCTCACAGGTATTAAGCACAGCATTACATTAACTTTTTGCTGAAGACCAGACACTAGAAAACTCAGGTTTATGGTTCAGCATTTGCTGATAGGATTTGCAACTCAGGGAAGTCCAGATTTAAGATGTGTTTCGCAGAGTACTTGCAAGAGACCAGCCACAGTAACAGATGCATTTTTGTCTAAATTACTTTCCCTCTCTTTTCAATTTCAGTATCTGCTGATTTCATTTTACAACCCATTTTAAAGCAAATGAAATTGCTCAGACTTTTTCTAGCACAATAATCAAGACCTTTAATAGCCTACCTCTCTACAGACCACAGTTTTAAGAGCTGATGTTTGTGGTGCTGTTGCCTGGACTGGGCAGGGTGCTGTGCGTACACTGCGGGAGACATGGTGGAGCTGAGGATACCTGTATTAGGCTCTACTTTCAAGTAATTGTAGAGGTTGATCAAGATTTTCAGTCTTTTGTTGAAGACTTATCTGTTACTAAAGCACTCTCAACAGCAGAGCTCCTCTTGCCTTTGTGCTGTGCTCCACATCACAGCTCCAGAGATACCTGGCCAGCTTCCAGTTTAAATTCACTTGATAGGGTAAATCTGAAATGATTTAAACACTCTCAGTTTACCACCATAACCAAAGGGTCAAAGCCAGGAGCTGTAGAAGCACTAATATCCAAGAGAGTTTTTAAAGAGGAATTTAAATGTAGCTGCTTTAAAAGTGTCATTAAGATGAGATAAGGAATGCTTTAGGTAAGTGATTTCAATCACCCAAGTCTTCTGTTAATGGCTCACAGCAAGATTTTCTGTACTGTAACATACCTAGGGGTGGATTTTGTCCCACCGACCTCGGTGGACTTTGGTTCACATTGTCAAACGGTGGAGCAATGTGTATTTTGGTATGTATGCAGGCATTGCAAAGAATTGCAAGACATGGTCCCTAACGAGGCAGGTCATTGACTGAATGGATTTTCTCAGGCTTTGTGCATGCTTTTGGAAGGAAGTGGTAAAACAATCTACTTAAGAACGTCTGAATTTTTGCCAATTTGTGCTATAGCTTTCCCTGATAAGTTACTAAACATGCTGTCTATTGCTATTGCTACAAGTATTTTCCTTTCTTTTCTTTTCTGAGATATTTTTTGGGATGGGCATCACCCTTGTGTTTAATGATCTTGCTTTTCTTTAGCTCTTATCAAGTGTATCTCAGTGTTATTTATTGTCTTTCTGTCTAACTTAGGTACTGTTTTGACTGCAGTCTTTCTCAAAATCTAGAAAAATAACCTTTTATTTTGCATTAAAAGGAAAAAGTAGCTGTGCTTTTCTTTTCCTTTGAACTTCAAAAGCACAAAAAAAGATTAAATAGGAAAATGGAGTAAAAATAAATCAAAAACATAGAAATGTGCTCACTGATTAAACTGTAGGGAACATTCACGTGTCTGCCATTTGGTCGTCTGAAGATCAATACTGTGAGACTAATCTATGATGCTGCAGCAGCCTATAATAACTCTAACATATTATCTTCCAGAGTATTATTACTGGAGTAAAAATTGCTGGTTTTAAATTTTGAAGATATTGCGATACTCATCCTGGCATTCATTATTTCATAACATGGATCAAGAGTGTTCTCTGTGTGCACACGCAGTTTGATATTCTTTCAAAACGATACTGAGGGGTGATCATGCTGTTCCAGTGATCCTGTCCAGCACAGTTACACTTGGACAGATGCCAAGAAAGCAAGCAAAAAAACCCCAGCAATATGCGACTGCTTCATATCTGATGCTTAGCATTACAAAGGTGTCATCTTTCTGAGTTGCATGACGAAGGGATGGCAAAGGAGCATCTGTGTTGGTATGATTTTGCCCAGTGAGAGTCTCAAAACCAGCCTGAAGGCTTTTTGCATTGACCTCTGGTCTTTGTAAGTTAGATACTGGGAATTTGGACTTCGGTGAGGAGGGAGAAACATCTTTAGTAATGCATTTATTGCTGTTCTGGTAGACAAGTTATGAAGTTTGGGGTAATTATAATTTCCTGTGTCTCTATAAGTGGATTTGAAATGACTCCTTTTCTTTTGTGCTGTAGTAACTTTTGTAATTTATTCTTTTTTCTTTCAAGCAACCGAATGCCATATTGCCTCTAAAATGGGAAAATATTAGATTTCCTTAGCCTAATCATAGAGTCTTAGTTTTGCAATTATATTTCGAAACACTGATGGACAATAGTCAGTGAAAGCAAAAAGGCACAATTCTTACTGAGGCCAGATTTGGAAGCCTGTGTTAAAAATATGGTTGTAAAGCAACCTGTGCCACGAGCAGTGGAACTAGCGGAGTCTAATTTTCTAGTTTTTTTACTGATAATACTGATTGCCATCTTCTTTCCCTTTGTCATTCCTTTCTTTCTCTGGAGCAAAAGCCCCAGCTCTCCTCTGTGAGTCTTTCCTGCAAGCAGAGATGGGTTCTCTGGTAGCTGTTGGCCAGCTGATATCTGCATGAGACATGGTCAGCTATTTCCCTTTTGGTGGTGGAACTCTTTTGGGTCTCCTCTGATTTTCACAAAGAGCTTGGTTGTTTTTGTGACTTACACGTCTGTTGGATTTTGTGGTCCCTGGATGTTTGGAGGGGCTGGAGTGGAGTGCAAGAGAGATGGATGGACTGTCAGCCTGTCGCATGGTTATCCTCTTAGAATTACATTTTGCATAAGGTGGAGAGTGTACCTTGTCTGTGTAGGCAAAGACTTGAAAATAAGGAGGGAACCTCTATTACGCAGTAGCTGATTTAAGGGGATTTTTGGAGGGAGGGGGAGGGGGGTTGGTGACTTTTTTTTTTTCCCAACTGAGCTACTAATTAAATAGCTTCTAACACTTAGAAACTGTTGTTCTTTTTAGCAATTTTTCAGAGTGAATCCAAAATTACAGTATTGCTAGGCAAAAAATAATCTTTAACCCTCAAAAATGCCTATGTTAAAGTTGTCCAATATTGGCAATGAATATGTAGGTGTGATGCATTTTATCAGCTTTGCTTGTAGTGAACCAAAGGGAGTTTGTCATAACACGAGTTGCTTATTGATGCAATCACAGTTGCCTGTGATTGATTAAATGTGGCAGGTTTATTTCAGCTTCAACTCTTTCCATTAGCATTCCTATCGACCATCTGGCAGTGGAAAACTTCACTTGTGAGATAGACTAGGATCTTGTTAAAAAAATTACAAGATTTCTTGGGGCCTTTTTTTTGCCAGTGTCCTGATGAGCTAGAAAGTTGTCACTTTTAGTGACAGTTCTCATTGCCTGAGAGGGTTGAGACTGATGCTGGGACAGTCTGTGACTTGTTTTTAATGGTTTTTAATTATTGCCTTGATTGCGGCAAACATTTAGTTAATGGTTATGCAAGTATCATTTTGTGGGCTTTGTAGCTCTTCCACAGCAATCAGTTGTTGGTTAGAATGAGAAGGAACACGTTGCTCTTTAAGTGGAAGGAATAGAGCAAACAACTTTTTTTTCAGAATGGTGCCTACAGAATATTAGAACTTTCCCTGAATTACTAGATTATGAAATTGTCATATTGTAATCAAAATCATTTGACCATGCTTAAGATACCCTAACCAAAATAATTTAAAGATCATGTACCAAGGAGGGATGCTTAAGGGGCAAAAAATGAATTCTACATTAATTGTAATGTTCCAAAACATGGAGTTGCCTATATGTCCATTAAATGGTAGATATATGCACTGATATGAGAGAAATACGGAGCTGGCATACAATGGGTGATGAAACCTCAGGACATTTAGTGGAGCTCCTGCAACGGTACTGTGAATTACATCACGATCTGAAGTGCAGCAGCTGCTCTGGCCCTACTGTCCCCTGATGAGTAATAGTGTATCAGGGCTATCTTTGGTAAACAGCTTTACGGGGCTTTTCTGCTGCAGTGTTTGGCACTTGGAATTGTAATGCTGTCTCTGGCTTCCCACCTGCAGCGTCCTCTGCTCCCAACAAATACAGTAATTCAAAATAAAGGCATGAAATCTTGTGGTTAGGACCCCTTATGCCTAGATTTTATAGGGGACATTGTAAAGATTAATGTTATCTGTGTGTTGCAGAGGTGAGTTATGGACAGAGAAAGCATATTCTATATGAGTTTCCCTGTATCTGCGGGGTCTGCTTAAAACAATGCTTTTAAGTCTTTGTTAAACATCCTTTTTTGAGGGGCGGAGGTTTGAAAGAAATATTTCAATTTCTCAGAGCGTGATAGATTTCTGTCCAGGATCTCCAGGGCTTGACTTTGGTGGCCGTAAATATTTTAAATGGTTTCATGGATATTTCAAGCTTGTGGCTTGTTGAGGCATAATGCACAAGGGACTTCTTCCTAAATGGGGTCCTCATTGCACTTAGACTCACACAAACACTACAGCAAGTGAAGGTGTTAACAAAATACACATGAAGGTCAAAATGACAGGAATTACTGGGAGATTGCTGGCAATAGTTCTCTTGAAGAGTAATCTAACACTTTATTCTCAATTTTGTGTTCAATTTTGGAAACGGTGTTGAGACAGCATTAAGATTACATAGATGGTAGTTACTTGTGCAATATTTAGCATTATAAAGGAGATGAATCCCTCCTGGTTTTGTTTTTCATCATTAGTAATGTTTATGCTGGAGGAGTATGCAATTTCTGAAAATGAAATGGTTTTGGACAGTTAGCAGGGATTATCTGAAACACATACATAATGTATAGTGTAATTCATTTGAAGGTCTCCTATGTTATCCTTTTTTTGGTCTTAAGTAGGATAATACTGGAGTAAAAATTTGGAAGAAATTTATTCAGCCACTTGAAGGCATTTTGTGGAGGATTAAGATTTGTTTGTTTCGAAGTGTTTCTCAAAAAGTGCTTCTCTCGTCCGCTATTTTAATTGTGCCATCACATCTGTGAAAGATCATTTTCATATCCTTTTATACGGGCACATGTCAAAGCGTTACTCACTTCCAACCATCCGTAGACTATTTGATACAAACACTTCAAAAATGGAGCTGCTAATAGACAAGGCACCATCCTTCTGTCAGAAAGTTTCTTAAATTTCCTCACCTACAGGTTTATTTGTCCTACTTACTACGTTTTATTTCAGAAACAGTGCCTTTTGGCAGCTCCTGTTGTATTCATACTGGTTTCTGGATAACTGGCCAGATTTATGCACGACGCCATCTCAGTACACTCTTGTAGATCCCTTGCCAGTTGTCTGCTTGAACGCCATCTGTCCCTGGCAGGAATTACCTTCAAATACCTAACAAAACAGGTCATGGGAAAAAACAGAATCTTGCAGGAACTAATGGTGTTAACATACCCTGCTTCTCTAACGCCATTAGCATTTTGCTTGTAACACTTCAGGAAACTTGGACTATTTAGGCAGATTCTCTTACCCCAAGATCTTTCCATGGCAGCCCAAGCAAACAGTGAGGATGGTGCTAACTTGCAAGAAGATATTTTGTAGAAAGCTTGAACAATGTGTGAAATCCAGTCCTACTTCATAATGAGATGGGGAACTGTGCTAATGAAATCTGCAGGAGACAATAAAGTGAGTCATACAGCAAAGATGACTGAAAACAGCCGTGCAAAGCAGTGCCACTATGAAAAAAAAATATATCTGAGAGCAGGAAATAAAAAAGAGCATAGTGGAAAAAATCCAGGCTAATGCATCCAAAGAAATACAATCTGAAATGCAGACGTACACAGGAGCAGAAGCTGTAAAAGCCATAAGGCTAAAAGAGATAGGGAGATAGTGGACTGCAAATTAGATATAAGGCTCTACAAAAGGACCAATTTGGGCTACACGTTGGAGAAGAGCACGTGACAGATTAGGGAGGCATTAGGCCTGTCTTGGAGAACCATTCCCTTCTGCAGATGAGAGAATTGGAGTCATTAGGGTGATTTCAGCAAGAAACAAAATGATGATGATCTGGAGGAAATGCTGAAACGGTATCCGTAGTGTGATGATAGGAGCCTACAAACGTGACCGTGTGAGTGTTTAGGGTGTAAGATGAGGGAAACAGCAGCATGTGGCATGGCAGAACTAGGCTGAAACTAAAGAAAAGGCTAATTTCAGTGGGATGGCAGAAGGAATGTCTAGGTGGTGATAAGGTTGAGTGCCATGTTTGAAGACAGCATAGTCAAAATACAGGTTGAGGACCAAATACAGAAGTGACACATAAGAAGATCCTTGTCTTTTTCTGGAGCTGTATCTGATTAGATTAAGTCTGAATTTGTTCCTTAAGGCACTCAAATACTTGAAGAAAGAGACAAATGATGATGGTGAAGCTTTTATGCACTCCTGTGGGTCCTCTGTAGCTGGAGGTGAACTTAAACCATGTCAAACCAGAGGGTGCTGCACATCCCGGTCAGTATACAGGTGAGAGAGGAGGATGCTGGGCTGGCCCAGTTTCATCCTCCTGCATGGAAGTCAGCACCCTCAGACTTTTTTTCAACTAATAACACAAGTACAAGAGCAGTAGGGTTTGAAAGCACCTTAAAAGAAGTTTGTAAATCACCAGGGCTGGTTTGTTTCTCCTGTGGGAGTGTAGCTGTCACAGGCTCCTTGGGGTTGGGGGCAGCTGAAAGCTCCTGCCTGCGATCGAGGGGAAATGCCTGGGAACTGCAGCAGCCGCCCTGGTGCGAAGGGGAGCTGTCTTGACCTCTCTCCACTGTTGCTTCTGTTGACCCTGTTAAAGTGGGTTTAGTCTTAAAGAAACAAATCTTCAGCAAATTATCTCCCCACTCTGGTTGCTGTTCTCATAGACATTTTACCATTTTAAGTAGGAACAGTTACTTTGACCATGTTTTTTTTAACTGCAGCAGCATGAAGAAGGAGAAACTAAAATCTGATTTACTGTGATCCTGGATGCAGGTCAGTTTTTCATGCTGAAAAGGTTATGTGAAAACAGGTTGCTTGGTAATTTTTAAAGTGGTCCAGCTTGCTGCTTAGTAAGACTGCATTTTGCAGAGCCTGATTATTCAAACTCCATTTTCTAATATTAGCATTAATTCCCCTAGAGTGGTGTTAGAAAGTTGCTTATTTCTCAGTCCTTTTAAATGTGGGAGCCTGTCTGTAACCACAGTAGAGAGTTTATCAGCACAGCAGCCCCCGCTGCTTGCCAATATCATATGTTTGGTAAATGTTCGCAGTCAACCCTGGGAGTTTACGGACACTGGCTTGCATTTCTTTCTTTCTGTGTTTCACCACACTGTTTAAATCAGGCGTATTAAAAATCCTGCTAAATTTAGGGAGAAGAGGGAATCTGAATACACTAGCCCTGCCTCCTCCCGCAAAAAATGCATCTCCTGGCCAGCTGGAGCTGGAGCCAGCCGCGGTGCAAGGGGGCTTGGTATTTTGGGGGGCTCTGCAGACCTACTCCTAATAGCAGTTCTGTGGGTGCAAAGTGAGCCCAAAGGTAATTTATGACTGTCATGGTTTAACCCCAAACAGCTACTAAGCCCTACACAGCCACTCGCTCACTCTCCCTGTGATGGGATGGGGGAGAGAATTGGAAGAGTAGAAGTAAGGTAACTCATGGGTTGAGACAAAGACAGTTTAAAAGGTAAAGCAAAAGCCTCACACGCAAGCAAAGCAAAACAAGGAATTCACTCACTACTCCCCGTCGGCAGGCAGGCATTCAGCCATCTCCAGGAAGTCAGGGCTCCGTCACGCACGACAGTTACTTGGAAAGACAAACACCATCACTCCAAAAGTCCTCCTCCTTCCCCCAGATTTATACGCTGAGCATGACGTCTTATGGTATGGAATATTCCTTTGGTCAGTTGGGGTCAGCTGTCCCGGCCGTGTCCCCTCCCAACTTCTCAGGCACCCCCAGCCACTCGCTGGTGGGGTGGGGTGAGGGGCAGGAAAGGCCTTGGCTCTGTACAAGCCCTGCTCAGCAGTAATGAAAACATCCCTGTGTTATCAATGCTGTTTTCAGCACAAATCCAAAACACAGCCCCATATTAGCTACTATGAAGAAAATTAACTCTACCCCAGCCAAAACCAGCGCAATGACTTTGTCAGGGAAATGGAGAAGGAATAAAAGAGCCTCCAAAACAGCACTTTTAATAGCTCAGGGTAGGTTTTCTTCTCCTTTTCAAATGTTTTTGTTTAATTATATCTGACACCAGTCAAGGAGAGAGGAACTCTTTAACCTTAATGCAAATAAAACAGTAGTGCTTTAGAAAAAAATACATTCACTTCATACCTCTGGGCCTGACAGAGCAGAGAATTTAAAAATAAAATTACTCATTAATTGGGGTTTTTTTCTTAATCTGTTTAGCTCTATCAATCCATTTGAAGCCGGCTTTTTGCTTAGGAGGAGTAAAAAAATACTTATCGCAATAAATCCATCTGTCTGTCACACTGTTTATCTGTCTATCTATCCCCTAAAGACTTCAAAATGTTGTTTTTTGTTTCTGTACCATTGCTGAAAATCAATTGTGACATTTTCTGTTTAGGCTGCTAAAGGTTTTGGCAGATAGAACATGGATTTTGTCTTTTGATGGTGAATTCAATTCAGCATTTATTGCAAAGTCCTCAAGTGTTTAAACATGTGGTGATAGACAACTAAAACTCCTGCTGTGCTAAACTCCACCAGGTCTCTTCAGTAGTTCTGCTATTCAAAAAGAACTGGGACTTGTTTCATCTGTTTTTAATAGATGTGAGGCTTGCACGCTATTTGTGTCAGAATTGAAGCCAACTTTGTGTTGCAGTTTGACATGTAGAGTCTAACTTTTTAATTCTTCCTCCTAAAGACACCTACTCAACTTATGATTTTGTTATCCTTTTAAAAATGTGAGGGGTTTGCGCATCATCTTATCTAAACTGTGATGTTGAAATGTGTACATGAAAGGAAAGCAAAAGTTGGATTGCAGAAATGCTGGTCATGCAAGAGAGTACACACCTGGACTTACTGGCCAAGGTGAATACCACCAGTGTTTGGGAGCAGTCAGCCTTGGCGGTGTCTGTCATGCTGTTGCCAAAGCTGGGGAGGGTCCGACAGAGTCTCCGAAAGTGAGAGGAGGATGGAGCTGGTTTTGGTGGGTCAGGTGTCAGCATCAGCCTGGCATTTCATCTTGGAGAAATTGTTTTGGTGACGTCTCCAGGAGGGAGTTTGGTGATCGCAAGCTCCTGAGCTTCCTGGAAGCTGTAACACCCTATAGGCATGATTTTATGTCTAGGCTAATGTGCATTAAATGCTGTCAGCTCTTAATGGGGGCCATGGAGGTATCGCAGGGATCAGCGTATGGCAGATAAGAGGGGGCTGTTCCAACATGGTTTTGCTAAACACACTTGTGCTGCCAGGAGGACTGATGGGCCAGGAGCCCAGGGCGCAACTGCAGGGACAGCACTCGCTCAGTGACTTCCCTGTGTTTCTTTTGTCGGGAGATGAGAGAAATCTGCTCCAGGGCTCTCTGCATGGTGCTGCCATTTGGTAAAAATACCACATCACTCATATGCCATTTCTGAAGTGCATTTTTTTCACTTTTGCCCTGCAGGATGGATGGGGAATTTGAATGTTTGGACTACTTGTATGGATATCATAATTCAATGGGAAGGTGCAGAGGCAATAAATAAGTTCAGTATTGGGATGGATCAATTTTTGCCATTGTTGCTAATTGTTTTTAGCATCTTCGTATAAAGCGGGTTCGTGGTAGAAGCATATATTTTGTTTATGAAGTTTATGCTGCTTTTTGTTCATCTTTTAAGATTTTCAAATAAGGTATTAATACTCAGAAGCCTGGAGGTACCAAGAACGTTAGAGGAGCTTCCGCTGTAATTTCTCCATTGAGGCCAGGCAAAACGTTATGCTTGTGAACTAAGACATTCTTGCTCTAATAACAACTGTGAAAGTTCACGTCAAAGGGTCATAAATTGCTACCAAACTAACTTCCAAATGTAAGTCTATCATGCATGTGTTTAATTTTGATTCAGTTCCTTTAAAACAGTTTACTCAGAAAAGCTTTATCCATAAAAATATGCACAGTGAAAAGTGTTTACATTACAATATGGCACTTACGTTGCATTAACAAAATACTTTATCCATCTCTTTATTTGCTTTAACATTTTACAAACCAACTGAGCAAAGTAACATGGAGATCCATGGTGTCATGCTAAAAACCCAAGTGTTAGGTTGCCAAGTATTGATGTTCCCACGATACTTCGTAGACACAAAAACTAAGGCAAACTGGAATGATGCTATAGTGCTGATAAAAGAAACACAGTGTATGGAGATGAAACAGCTGAAAGGCAGACGTGTTACAAGTGAGTCTATGCAGACTGTTGTCTCACTGGGGCCAAGCACTGCTTAGGCATTTGCTGCATATTTTGACCAAGTACAGAATCTAGGAAGTCTAAACTTAATGCATGTTTCTTAAAAAAAGGGGGGGAGGTTGTCATTTTTTTTTTTTAAATTAGAGTTTTTTTCTTAACTGATGCTTCAGATATGCTTTTTTGAAGTTAGAGAGCAAAAATGAGCATGGTGATAAAAAAGAACAAAAGCAAGCTTGCTCGTTAGACTTGGTTAAAGCTAAGTTGATCATCGATACAAATTTGCATTATTTTCCCAGCGTGACATTCTGGAACAACTTTCCTCAGTGTGCTTTTGTTTCAGTTGACATTTGCTTGAATGACCAAGCGAGTTGGCAAATTTTGTGCTACTGGTCTTTGAAGTTGTGACTTCAGCCCAAACAGCCTTCTCTTTGTGTACAGCGGGAGCCCCTTCGCTTTGGAGAGGGATGCGTGCAGCACAAAGCCTAGAAAGGGTCTGTACATACCAAGTCTCGCAATACTTCTTAGCACTTTAAGTAGCTTAAGTCTTGTAGGAATACTGGTTTACTTTCTGTGAATTCTGAATGCAAGTAGTTGAAGTTCAAAATAAAATAAAATTAAAAAAGGCAGAAGATTAACCTGAAAGTACATTTTTTTATTGATCTTCAAACATAAGTTAGTATTTAGAAGGATTTAAACTACAGTGGGAATTCACTGTCCTCTCTGTTCAATACAATTGTTATTTCACGATGGGGTTCGAGTGCAAGCTCTCCTAGGTACAAAGAAAAAAGTAGGGATTTACCTGAGATGGATAGTGTTTGTTTCATGTTTTACTCATTCTCACTAGAGTTGTACTAAAATCTGTTGTATGTTAAAAATTGCCTGACAAACTTAACAGAATATGGTGACAGAAGATGAATGATACGATGGGAAAGAGGAATTTTATATAAATAAGACAGTGTATAAGTATTTATTGTAGTATTTGCACATTTCATGGTCAGTTGAACTCCTTTTACCATTCACAGTCCATATCTTAAAAATTGTGATAGGAATATAGCTTGTGTAGCATTATATGACTCCTTCTTATCTGGCCTGTTTTCATTCTTAGCTGTAGATGTCTAGGGGAGCAGCACAGCGCTGAAAGGCAACCGCAACCATTAGAGCTTTTCAGTATTTCCATGTACACAAAGTTGAGGATGTGCATGAGCAGTTTTCGAATGGAGCCTTATAGCTGCAGTAATTTTCTTTTTAATGCATCTTCTGTAGCTACGGTGAAGTGGAGTAAAGGATGTTGTTCAGCAACAGGAATCACTTGCCTGGCTTTTATACTGACCTTTCTCAGAAACTGGATTTTTGATGGCTGAAGAACTAAGCACCAGGGGCCACAATTTCTTGGAAGGGATGGGTAAAAACATGAGGTGAAGTAAGGGTTTTTAAACAGATCTTGTTATGAGGGTTTTGCTGTGTTTTGCTTTGATGAGGAGTGACTAATTCCCAGTTACAGAAGTTTTGGCCATCTGAATGTTTAAGATTGGGGTCAACCTTCCACCCGTCCAGGTGAGGGCTTGGTGAAGAAGAGGAGGTGTTGGGAGCCATCTGGGTGGGCTGTAAGCCAAGGTCAGGGAAACGTCTTCCCAGCCGAACTCAGCTGCTTCTCACCATCCCTCAGATCTGCAGGCTGACCTGCTTTTGCAAGTGCCCATTAACTGATTTTAAAAACTCCAGCAATTTCAAAGGGTAATAGTTAGCAAAGGTCTCCTTAGGCTGACCTGGCTTGTTTTGACTGATCCAAATTAGGGACTGGTGGCCCAAGCAGATTTGCCCCATTCGCTGGCCCCATGCAGCCATCTGCGGGCAGCACAGCTTCACCTGGAGAGGTTTTCTAATTGATTCACTTAATCCACCACAAGAGGATGCGAGGGGCATCTCTCCTGCAGTTTGAATGAGGTTTCGATTAGTTAATTTGTGTCTGTTAACACTAGTATTAAGCTGTATTAAAGCAAACCACTATTAAATAAGTCTGCTTTACATGTATGTTCCCCTACAATACCTAACCCAACTTAATTACAGATGTGCAACGTGGAGCTTACACATGACTTGGGAGAAGATGGTGCTGTCTCCTCATCAGAATTAGTGCCCTCCTTTCGTGAAAGGAGCTGCACATATTGTACACAGATTTTAAAACAGAGATTAATTTTGTTTTCCTTCCTATCATTTCTACTTGGAACTTTCTTTCCATAAGAAAATGTGGCATTTTCACACTCATCTATTTATCTGTACCAAATGCATTGCAACAAAGATAGGCTTTTCATAAAATGAAGGGTTTCTGTGACCCCGTTCAGTGATTCATTAATACGTAACGGTATGTGTGAGCCAATGCCCAGAGTGTGTAGCAATTAATCTTTTAAACTTGTGTCATATCTGATGGTAAATGGCCATTTTCCCAGCGATTCGTACTGGTTTTGTACTTTATTATCCATGCATGCTTATACCCAAGTAGAGATTGCCATGCAAGCAGCTTCCAAGGTTGGAGTAAAAGGGTACAGGCTACTTTTCGGACCTTCCTTATGTCAGTAGAGGTTGGATCCAAAGATTTGAGAGAGCTGTAAGAACTTTCAGATTTACAGGAACTTTGGCTTGGAGGGATATTCTAATAGCAGAGCATCCTGTTGGCTTTTTGTCATGGGGTGTGGGATCAACTTTATTTTAACTTTGAAAAAGGCTGTACAGAGTAATGAACAGTGTATGCTGCCACCTGACCGATTCATGCACCGGATGAAGTCTGATTATGCCTGTTGCTGAAATGATGCAATTTCAGTGCTCTCTATGAGGCTCTCTAGTCCCTTTGGTATCAGCATGTCCTGGTGAGGTGGGAACAGGTATCCCACAGAATGGGTATCAGGAGTAAAGAAGCCAGATGTGGGCTCGGAGGGCATCACAGCATTGGTGGCAGTGAAGCCTGTCTTAGCCTGTATGGCAGAGCTGGGAGGAAGACCTGACAGACCAGTCCTACAGGCTTTATTAGGGAGCCCAGTTTACACAAGACAGAAGTACTCAGGTGGTTGCATGGCAATCATATGCCAGCCTGACTTCAGCCATCGACAGAGCATCGCTATGGTTATTAGCTAAGTATTTCCATGTGTGTCTCTACAAGTTATAATTAGAGCCAAGCCTGGCCCTCACTGATTACAAGCTTGCTTAGAAATATAGTTATGTAAAGCTTTTAAAACTTTATATGGGGAAGATATACATCCACAGGCATAATAGGAATGACGCCTTATTTTCAAAATGAAATTTATAGGCTTTGGTGTCTGTTTCTCCCTCCCTTTACAGTTTTGCACAGGCTTTTCTGTTGCATCCTCATCCAAAGTCTTTGCCAGAAATATTGCCCAAGTTTCACCAACATCAAGCCAGTGATTTTTGAGTTTTCTTCTGAGTGTTTTGCTCTCACTGCTAAGAGAGTAAACCAGATGTTAAGATGTCTTTGAGCTTTGTGTTTGGAGAAGATGAATAAATCATACTTAGATCTCATAAAAAGAAGATAAGGAGTCTTGAAAGTGGTGACACTTTTTGTTGAATACATCACTACAAGGTCTACATAAATAATGATCCATCTACAGAGACTTGCTATGTGTTTGATTAGATGGTGCTGCACCTGTACATCTTCAGCTCAGTCTCTATGAATGAAGCAATGCTGGCAGCAAAACCCCTTAGACTCTGAAGCAACAATGTGGGCAAGCCTTGGTGACGAGGCAGGTTGTGAATATGACACATGGTTGTAAGGTGGGTTGGCATGGCTGTGGGTCTAACGCAGCATTCCCCGCACCCGGGTGGTTGTTGCAGCACCACATGCCAAGCACCATCCTGGCCAAGGCCGCTCTGTGGGATGACTCTGGGTAACTGTATGGCAAAGACAAGGCCACATGGTAGTGACATGGTGGCTGCTGCCCTTCCAAGGTGTTCTCTTTGGATTTTCTTCTTTACTTGATATTTTCCATTCCCAACTTCCAAGTGCTGCTCTCTCAGGAGTAAATGGTGTCTGAAAAGGAAAGGGAACACGGTGGAGCCTGCAGCGCTCATGCACTTGGCTTTTGACACCTTTGGTACAAGGGGATACTCACATAGCCTTCATCACCACCACTCTTAGGGGAGAAAAAAAGTGGTGTGCATAACCCTCACGTATGTCTGAGGAAAGGAAACTCATGAGATAACTCCTGCAGCTGATGAATAGCCATTTTTTAATTTGGTATTTAGTTTTATTATTCAGGTCAGATCAGATTTAGGTCAGTTGTGATGGATTTTTTCCAAATCCAGTTCCCTTGATTCCTACTGTAAACGCTTACCAGATGACACAATGTGAATCTGGAACAGACTTGAGCTGTGTGATGACCAAATAAAATCTCAGTGGGAACCACTTCCACGTTCCTGAGATCAGTTTCTCATGTAATAAATTCTGTATCCAAAATTGTATCAAATACTTTTCTGACAAGAGTGAGTTTTTTTTTTTTCTAATGGACAAATCCCAGCAGAGCTATTTATAAGAAGCCTCTCTTGAGTTTGCACTTGCATGCCTGTTACTCAGACCTACACTGAAGAACAAATACAAGTAAAAACTTCTCCGTGCACTTGCCAGTGCTTTTGGATCCACCCTGTTTGGTCCTGTCTGACATCCTCCACTACATTTCTTTGCTATTCTTCTGTTGATTAGAGTTGCCATATGAAACCACCATTAAAGACTTCTCCCTGAAGGAATAATCTGGATTTGTCTGGTGACACCTTTTCTTTGCAGACCATTTCACTGCTTTGTTCTGCCTGATCCTCTCCTATCCATGAGGGATGGGGAGGAGTGATCCGAGAGTGCCATGCTCGTGCCAAGTGCCATGCTATATGCTAACACCTGCAAAATCTCATACAACAGAGATTAGCTGAGAGGATGAGTGCCTGGGCGGTGCGTGGTGGTGTCCTTCGGCTTGGGAGGAGGAGTCCAGACCATTTCTTGAATGCAAATCCAGGCATGGAAAAAGCTACTTGAGTTGTTTTTTTTTAAAGTATTAAATTTAGAGCTGCCTTCTTTCACCATTAGTTCCTAAAATGAAGTTAGAAAATGTCCAGAAATTCTTACTAGACCAACCTACAGCTGCTTCTCCTGTTACAGCCTCTTTATTAATTTCCCGATACAGTAGAGGGAAGCCTTGACACCACAATTCCCTGAGATATGTCCTGCCTCACAGATCACTACATGTCAATTTCTGCATTAAATCAGACAGATGAGACCTGTGCTTTTGGTTTTTAAAAGTCCTGGTGTACCTGGGCGACAGGGGAGAGCGGGTTCTTCCACATGTCTCCTTGGTGGCTGCAAAAGCCATGTTAAATCATCATTCTACCATTTGGCTGCTTGATTAGATGTTCTGTGCATACCTCATAATATATGATGTTTTAAAGCTAGATTTGCTATTTAAATAAGAGGTTTGCCTTAATTGGCTGTTATAAATTACAAGCAAGAAGGAATGATTTATTGCTTATAATTAGAAATGAGTTACGAAGGGGTATGTTGGTAATCATGAAATAAAGCTTGGAATACATTGATTTCCAGATGGCTGGCAGTGAAATTGCTCTTTAATGTATAATAGACCAGACACAAGGAAAAAAAATCTGCTATCCATCTTTATTCCTTGATGGATCGCCTGTATGAATCTATAGTTACCTGAATTTTGAAATATTAGTTTTGGATGCGTCATTGTATGAGAGAAACTTTATTTGCCCAGTGGTATATTCTATCAGAGGTGGTGGAAGAGGTGAGTTAGTATTTTGCCTAGCATGATTCTTGTCCTTGTAATGTCAACAGGGAAGATCTAACGATAAATCTGGCATCACTTTGGGGTATAACAATCTCAGTGGATTGTTCTCTGAGACTGCAGGTTACTAAGATGTTTTTCTTTTCATCTTTTGCCTCATTAGCTGTTTTTATGAGGTTGAGAGTGATCAAAACACCTGTCCAAAAGCAAATGTCTGTAATCCTCCTTGCCCAAGTCTAGAAAAATATACTTGCACCAGAAACAGAGACAGCAGTGCTACTGCTGAGAACTTTTAAATAGCATAATATTTCTGTTCAGATTATGTGTTCATTTAACTTTTTAAATTTCATTTCTATTACTGTAGTTCCAAGCATGATTTAAAAATTATTTATATTTGCCTTACCTGCTAATAATGGTGTATTCTGTCATTACAGATGCATTCTTCACTGTTACCATTGGAAAGACTGTGCTGTAAGATAGTTAGACATATTTGGATTGTCACCACATGAGTTGTCTCACGCCCATGTTTTAGAAGTGACACTGCCATTAGACTTGCTTAACTGAGACCATCATGATTACTCATTTACCTTCATTAAAATGCTTCATAGCTTCCTTATTTTAAGTAGCTTTTCCCAGCAAGGTGCAAATATGCCTTGCTGCCATCATTTCATCCGGAAAAATTTCCATAGTGAAAGGAATAGCATATTTTCAACTAATATTTTCCTGACCTGTGGAGAAATGAGCTCATCAGTATCTTTATTGACAAACCCAGGAAGAAGGTGTGTCGACCAGAAATATTAGATCAGTCAGCCTTTCTTGTCCTGGAGCAATTGTAATTTCCCATGGTCTACAGCAATTTCCTTTAGAAGCAGATATGTGGAGAGATTGTTTTGGATCTGCTGCAGTAGCATAATTTCATTCAGTCCCAATAAGGTGGCCTTAAATTTCATTCTTTTCATTTTTGCTGTTGAAAATCTTTTGGTTTAGTCAGTGGAAAGAATAACAAGTTTCTATTTTACAGCATCTAATTGAGGAATGAGTGCTTCAGCTATGCAGAAAAATATTGTCTGCTCCGAGTTGGGTCATTGAAGGCAGATAACGTGGCCTCTGCCCCTCTCTGAAAAACCTGAAATAGGTGTTTAGTTCACTATACTTTATCAAAGTTCCTGCTTTTCAAAAGTATATTGGTGACTGACGTGGGTGCTTAGTTCCTCACTGATAAATATACTCTTTAGTGAATGATGGAGGTTCTTATTTTTTGCCAGTTTACTCCTGTGAGCTTTGGTGCCTAGATACTTAAGCCTGGGCATTTGCTAGAACAGGCCAATCTCATTAGCGTTGAAGATGTTCTCAGTGCTGCGTTGTCTGATGCTGCGCTGATGAAAGCAAAGCTCCTCTGATCTAGCATGAAAGAGGACTGAGTGGGAATCAGAAGTGGGAACAATTTCTCATTTCACTCTAGTTTTCTTTGTCACTTCAGCTTTACTTTTTTTACTCTTGAAATGGCTCTTTCTGTAGTGTTGTTTGCTTGGAAACAGGAGGAAAATGTTGGCTGTGTTGGTGGAGTTGGTGGAGTTCACGCAGGTGTGTTGGAGCAGAATTAGAAGTAGCTGGCTCAGGCACTGCTCAATGCATCCTTGTCTTGCTGCCCAGCTATCTGGTAGTATCTAGCAGGGTTCAGCCACTACCTGCTGCTCCATCAGTCATATTTGTGCAGCTGGCAGCGCCGGGATTAGCCAGCTCCAAGGGACCTCGCTATGCGTGAGCTGAGCTTATTGCAATGTGGACATGCCCTTCAGTTGGTGTCTTGATTGTTGGTTGGAGTCTCTGCAGGCCTGTCACTGGGGAGAGTGATTCAGGGAAACTCCCTGGGGCTTTCATACTGATGGTGAGCTGGGCTGGGCAAAGGCCCGGTTGGTCAGCCTGGCATTCAGAAAGCCAAAATATCCTGCCTGTGTCACATTTGGGCACACATGGTTTCAGGCTGTGAGCATCTATCTGATGCTTTGTCTTTCTGCAGAGTGTGATGTTTTCCATGGTTGTATCTGGACTTCTGGTGTGCCATGGTGCGCCCTCTACACATCAGCCCCATCCTCAGGGCACCAGGCAGCTGTTCATCAGTGTCACAACCAACCGTGTCCTTGGCCACACACCTTGGCTTCCTCTTTAGGGGAGGGAATGGCTCTTGTGAGCGCCCGGCTCTCAGCCAGAAGCAGATGTAGAAGATGGTGGGATTTGCAGCTGGATGTGAAAACCCCAAAGTGCTCCGGCATTGCAGTCGTGATTGCAGTCTGTTTTGCCCTCTGGAAAAGAGCAGGGACCAGGAAAAGGTCAGAGTCCAGGAGGGTCACCCCTTTGTCCTGACCTAATGGCAGAACAGTGGGTCAGTATCTCCTGATGTTGTTGTGTTTCCAACAAGAGCGCAAAATCCTTGTAGGGAGGTAATTCCCAGCTTTCCGTTAAGGATAACATTGATGGTACCTAATTAAAGGGCACTTTTAGCTGGGGTAAACATTTATATTAATTTCCTTCTCACGCAGATGTCTGGTAAACTGACCTTCTGAGGCAAAACCATCTGGCCTCAGGCGGGGGAAGGATCTCAGCCAGTGTGGAGAACCTGACTGGCCTCTTGCTGTATCGTTTCTCAATAGCTTCTTCTGTCACGGAAGTGGCACAGATATGAAGGGCCTGTGGTATGGATATATAGGTTTTATGGGCATTTGTCTTAGATGACCTGCATAATTAACACTGCCAGCTTGTGGCTGCAGGCTCTGTTGTATCTCTGCTTTCTGTCGCATATGCTGGGGTTGTCCACGTATAAAATTAGTATGGGCAGTAAGCAGCAATAAGATGTTCCCTACTTGGATGGAGTAAATTAAAATTCAGTAAGAAACAGAGCTTTGGGTGAGTTTCCAAATTACTTGCAGGATTGCACTGAGGAGATTGTTATGGTATTGTAAACCTTTTTGGTGGGTGAACAGCCTGATGCAAGTTAGGTGGTTTTATTGCCTCGCGGTGCTCTTTCTGCTTTATGTACTGTGCTGTGTAATCTTTTGTTATTAAATAATACGCAAAATAAAAACAGTTGTTTGTCACAGCCAGCTTTTTTTTCAGAGAACTTGCTCACTTTGAAAGTTCAGTTTGTGTGATCTCCAGCCCTGTCAGGAGCTATTATACTGAATCATGTTTTAAATTGTTAAGCTGGAGGACGAACCTAGATGTTGTCGTGTACATCTCAGCTGAGAGCGGAGCAGATTCGGCAGGGAGCAGCCTCTGATGCCATTTACCGTGCCATTAGTTTTTGTCGCAGACATGTCAGGATTATCTGCCTCCAGTGTTAGGTGCGCTGGCTGACATGAGCATTTGTAGATCTGCATAATTTTTGAAGCAGTTTGAAATGTGGATATAACACTTGGGGCTGTGTGAAATCTTCTTTTTCCCCCTTTTACGGATCACATTGCTGTTCAGAAAGTTGCTTGTTTTGTTACTCCCTCCCACAGGGTACTGTATTAATTTGCAAAGTTCATAACAAAAGCACCCTCAACTAGAAATCATCATAACTAGTGAACAACTACAGAAACACTTGTGAAGATCAGGAACCCCATTACTTTCCAGTCACAACATTACGTTTTAAATAGAGGCCGTTATTGCTTTAGCATATATGAAATCGTATCTTCATGCAGGATATCATTGCTATTTATGGAACTTGGCAACCCTGAATTCAATCTGGACTTCGATGGACAGGATTTTTCATGTGTAGTGTGTATGTGCATGGGGGTACCTTGGTAGCCTTCTGCACGTTAAAAGTTGGATAAGACACATCAGTTACTTGTTTTTTCAAGCTGCTCTTTTGATCATTAATACTCAAACCTATCCCAGCCTCAAAAGCAGTCATGCTCTTCCACGAAGACACTTTTTTCCCCCCTCTGTGGTGCAGCCAGACAGCAGAAGGAACCTGTATCTGTAGCCATGGCAGCCAGTAATTTATTGCTCCATATGGCTGGTGTGGCAGCAGCTGCTCTGGTTTAAGGAGGTCAGGACATCGGGGCATTTAAGAAACAAGACAAAACCCCACTATAAAATCTTCCTAAATGGTTTTGTGCCGTAATAATAGGGTTTTCCATAGGCAAAAGGAGAGCCAAGGGAGATAAATTAACTTTTCTTTTTATATAACTTTTCTAACTCTTTTCCCTTTTATATAATTTTAATCAAAGATAATATTTCAGGGGGGAAATAAGTTTTTGTCTCTCTTTGCGGTGGTTTTACCTTTTTTCAGTTTTCATGACTAGTGTTTTTAGGTAGCACATAGTACCGAGGCACAGCAAGCTGGACTGTTCAGCCCACATGGCGAGTGACCCCTTCAGATCTGCACTGCAGCAGGTACCCGACAGCCAGAGCAGGAGCAGAATCTGACCCGCTGCTTTCGAATACATTAGATATTATGCTGAGTGAGAAACTGTATTGCCCAAATTGAGTGGCAGCGCTATATTTCTAGTAATGAAGTGAAGATGTATACTTTGTGAGCAATCATCATGGAACAGAAATACAGCTCTAATTTCAGCTTGGGTGTGAGAATCACTTGCTGCTGAAAAATGGTATAGAAGTGCTCTTGGATTTAGCACTAAAGTTTGCAAATAGGCTTTTCATAAGCGTGAATCTTTTTATTTTCATTAGGGGACCATTTTAATTAAAATGAAACTAGAATGTTTACTCTTTGCTTCCTATAGCTGTGATTGTTTTCTTCACTGTGTGAGCACATGTATAATTTGCTGTAAAAGAAATGTCAGCAGTTTCTGATTACCTTGTGAGTCTTACTCAACAGCTTGATTTTAATTGGGGGGAGGAAAGATTTCAGGGTGCTCCAGGGAGGTCTGATGTCTTTTGGTAACAGGAGGAAATAGGTGCTATCTTTGGTACAATGTTAATTGCAATAATCAGTACTACTGGTTTAAAATAAAGGTCCTTCATTTCTTACCCTTGTGGGTTTTTTCAGTCATGTCAATGAAACACAGCCTGTTTGGTAATTAGCATCCTTCAGCTACATAACCTTTTGACATTGCTGCATTCATGTCTCTGTAAGATCTAAACAGCGTGACTTTTGGAAAATGGTGTTTGAGAGTAGGTAGGTAGCCTCAAATTTTAGGAAATAAGAAAGAAGTTTTTTATGATGAAGGAGGTGAAACACTGGCCCAGGTTGCCCAGAGAGGTTGTAGATGCCCCATCCCTGGAAACATTCAAGGTCAGGTTGGACGGGGCTCTGAGCAACCTGATGTAGTTGAAGATGTCCCTGCTCACTGCAGGGGGGTTGGACTAGATGGCCTCTAAAGGTCCCTTTCAAAGGTCCCTATGATTCTTTGATTTGGTGAAAACTCTACAATTCAGGTTCGATAAAGGAAAGAGAAAGCCAGGCACATAGGAAGGAATACATCCATGCCTTCAGATACATTCTCTATAAGCCCAGATTTTGTAAGTAATAGATACCAGGATTTATAAGTAATAGCTAGTTTATGTGGGTCAAGAGTATCTCTTTCTTGAAATTTTTTATAATTATGAAATATGAAAAGAAGTATCTGTAGCAGAATAATATGTTCTGGATCCTTCAGTGGTACAGCTCCTGAAGCATTTCCGTGGCTTCTTTTTCTTTAGATCTACTGTAAGGAGGTACCTTGTACTACTTTGGATGCGAAAATGCCTTTTGGGTCTTGCAAAGCATTTCAGAGATGACCAGTTTCTGAACCTTTTTGGAGCTTAGCCAATATCTTGTATTTTAATATTGTCTTCTCCATCAGAGATAATGAGTTGAGTCTCCCCCGCTCATTCTCTGGGGTTTTGTTTCCTCCTGCTGATTATTTGAAATAAATGAATAAGTAGGAAAACAACCCATATCTGTGTGTTAACAGGGAGGAATGACTAATAGAAAAATGAGAAGAAAGATACTGCTTATCATAAAAGACTGTATCTCTGGAGACATAAATTGGTATTCATTAAGTTGTTTGCCTAGACTTAGTTAAAAGACATACTTGAGGAGCTGTCTGAGCAGTGTTTCAGTAGAAAGCAAGTCATCCTCTTCATGACTAGGTACATCTAGATGAGGAGGAGAGACCAGAAAGCAGCACTAAATGATGGATTGAGAGCAGCCTTCATGGCAGTAAGGAGACAACAGGCTATGAAATGTTTTTCAGAAAGAACAATATTTAACACTTAGCTGTAGAGTAATACTGATCCTTCTTTACTCCCTAAATATGCAGGACTTTTTCATACCTGATGCAGAATTTTATAAAATGTTTCTGTTCAATTTCTGTCATTTTTCATTCAAGGTATGCAGCGTCACCTTGTTTTTTATTATGATTTCTGTAGATAAAAGTTAGAGTTTTGCCTGTGATTATTATGATATTCTGCATGTATAATCTTACTGGTATCCTCAGTATATCATCAAATACCGGGAAGTAGTTGCAGAGTGGTGCTGGGTGATTCGGAGCACAGCTGGTTTTTGCATATCTGAGTTCTTCCAAAAAATCAGTTGAGACTTTTGCCTTTTGTAATATGTGACAAAACCACCTATTTCAAAGACCTTCAGGCTGAGCTGCAGATTGAGATGAGGTTTTGCTGCTGTGCTTGTTGACAGGCATCTTTTATTATTATCCTGAACTGGGGCAGATGCTTACACGGGAATGTGTGTATTAATTATTGTGGAGTCTTTGGTTCTCCGCTCTTTATCTTATATCTTTAAAAAGGTAATTGCACAACATAACACTAGCAAAGTGCTTTCACTATTTGGAGAGTGAATACTCTGTGTCAGACACTTGTGCGTGTTGTAACTTTTCTGATGTTGACCGTTTCTTCTTTCCTTCTTTGCAGATTAAGACCCTTGATTTCAACACAGCTTGCTAAAAAGGCTGCCACTGAAGAGGTATGTAAAGTCCAGCACTTCTAGTGCAACAGTTTCAGTCTGGAAATTCCCACAAGCCTTTCTCAGCCCAGCTCTGGTTATGTGGTAGATACAGGCAAAAGAAATGGGAATCTTGTCTCTCTGATCAGACCAGGAGCTGGTTATTGCAAACACTGCAAAGCTGAGATCACCTGTTTTCTAACCAAGGCTTGCCCTTACTTACCCATTAGTAACATTAGCACAGCCTGATAATGCCTGGTTAGACAGCAAGAAAGAGAAAACTCCCTGCAAGCATCTAAGAAGTTACATATCAAACAAGTGGGTAGGAGGAGTAGGAGAGGGCAGAGCTTGTGTCTGTTTCTCAGCACTTGGACCGTCCCTATGGAGAACGGGACGATGCAAAACACTGCTTCTGTGCAGCAGCCAGTGTCGACCCAAGGGAAGGGCTGGGCTTCTGCAGGAGACTGGTGAGGAAACACAGAGTGGCAGCATACCCTATATAGCATGACTTACTCTTTGGTTTGTTTGTTTGTTTAGTTTGAAAATACAATAGTGCTGTGGAAAAGTTAGTGCTAGTAACTGGCCGCCACCAGAACCCGTCCTTGGGTGGCTTTGTGCACCTGCATTTTCTGCCAAAGGGATTGTGATTATTATCAGAGTCACAGCAATAACTGCTTGCTTTCACTATTGCTTTCACAGTGTACAAAGTAGACATATACATTTTTGTGTATGTTAAAATAATTGTCTAATGCGTATCTAAAACTTCTGTTCTGAGGTACCAAAGGTATTCGTCCTTTTCCCCATGAATGTGTGACACCGACGCCCTTTTGAAAGTGAACCAGTTGACTTGGGTAGTTTAACATGCTTTGGCAATTGCCCGTCCATACATAAAGATACATGCTGAACTGAAGTCCAGGATGTCTGGAAGCGGATTCAGGAAGTTCTATTTAAAGGGGTTGTTTGACTGCCTTATTTTGAAAATTACTAAAACCCATTGATTTTCAGGAACAGTTTGATATGGTGCCTGGGGAAATACATTTTCACTTCTTATGCTATGCTCATTAGAAAACTCTGCACATTTTTAGAAGTATAGCAGTCTGGAAGTGGACATGATAATTAGGAGAAGGTCACATTTTAATTAGCATGGTGCAATTTTTAAAAATAATGACTCAATTGTAACTCCTTTATATTCACTCACTTTTCCAGAGCAGATGGATACTTTTAAGCATATAAATTGATATATATTATGATGCTGATTTGTCTCAAACTGTTGTGTCTATTTCTGCTTATACTGAAAACCTAGATGGACTCAGTTTGATCACTCTAGAGGCAAAAGCAGTGGTAGGAAATATAAAATAAACTGGAGGGAAGTTCCTCTAAATAATATGATTAATTTGAGCATTAAAAAATAATGAAAACTTGTCTTTGAGTGATCTGAATATCTAAATACTTGATTTTATATTAAAATTAATGGGTATCTTTTGCCCTAATAATGAGCTATTGGAGCAAACCCTTAGGTGACTTTGAAAAACTCAGGCAGATTCTTTAGGTTGACTGTCAGGGTATGTGACAAGTTCAGGAGCAGCTTTGATGTTTGAATAATTAGACTATCAACTTTCTGGTACAGGGATTTTCTCTTATGGTTTATCTCTAAAGTGCCTGGGGTAACAGGGATTCTGGGAGTTACTGCATCCCAAATAAATCCATTTATAAATAAATAAATAAAGACAAATTACAACGCCAAATCAGAACTTACTGCCAATGAAATTGGAGAAGATGCAGCAGTACATAGTTGTATACTGTAATTTAAAACCTAAAGCACTGTAGGACTTTTGTTGTAGTAGGGACCAGAGGAGCTGGGGTTTCCTGGTCTCCTTTGGACCATTCATTGTTAGGAGCATCTCACCACTGTCCTTCCCAAGGAAGCAGTCCCAGCCTTTTCCGTCTTTCCTAGTGGGGGAGATGACTCTGCTGATAACTGCTAACTAGTGACAGGTACTGTTAAGTATTCCCTTCTCAAAATTGCTTACATGACAAAGCAGCGTTAATGGTTAATCTTTAATGTTCTTCAAGTTGCCAGTAATGAGATGTCTTTGTGGGGCACAGGCTCTAGTATACGAACCCCAAATAGCCCAAATACAGAATGGAGGTGAAAAGTGTCCTGTTACAAAGCTGTTGGAGACAAAGCTCCTGTGATGTTTCTTCCCTGGATGAGGGTGGGATGTGGAGCCCTAGGCTGAGCACGCCGTGGAAGTGGTAGCTCTGGAGAGACCAGAGTCTGGGCCGTGCTGGGGCAGACCACGTTGCTGGTTCCTGCACCATTTCCAGATCTGTCATTAGGGGAACCGAAGACAATATTACCTTCTCCAAATTCACCTCTGTCTCCTTGCGGTGTTGCCCTTTCTCTCCCTTCCTGCTGTGTCCTGCCTAACCTTGGAGCAGTTGGGGAGGTGCACGTACGGAGTGGGTCCCGTCGGTGATCGATTCCCGAGTTAATGTTTGGAGATCATTATTCTGATGAATTTCATAGGTAATGTTACAGGTGCTGGCATGTATTATCAACCTAGTGCTCTGCCATCACATTAAGTGCTGTCTAAAGAGTGCTATTTGTTCCACAGCTCATTGTGCCTCCAAATAAATCCAACCAGAGCTGTCAAAACTAATACATGTTGGTTTTTTTCTGATTTGAAGGGTACATTTTTGCTATCATTAAAGTGTCAGTAACGTTGTTATTGTGTAATAGGCCTGATGTGAGTCGAGCACAAGAAAAAGGTTGTAAGTTTTCCTGCAGAGCTTTGCTGAGGAGCCTTGACCCCCAAATTTCTCCTTACCTTGTGCTTGCAAGAGATTCCTTGTTCTGCTGGTACTGTCTCTGGATATTTCACTTACCTGGCTATGAATTATGTGAAAACTGGATGTTTGTGCCTGACTTTCATTTGGGCAACATATCTTTGAGCAACTTGCACATCTCCTAGAAGAGCTCAGCCTCTGGCACTGGACATGGGCTTCCAGCTCTCCTGACCCTATCATTTGGAAGCTGCTAAAGTTTTGTACAAATATTGAACAAAAGGAAGGGCTGCTCTACTGTCCCCCCTTCTTTTATGCAGGTGACCTTTCCGAATGCTCAAGCAGAAGCCCCTGACTTAGAAAAAACAGCCGCTGTGCTAGTGGAGAGTGGCCCAGTAGCTTATAACCCTGACGAAGAGGTGGAAGAGGAAGAAATAGAAGATGATGATGATCACTGCATGAGCGCCCTGCAGTTAATGGGAGGAAATGGTAAGCTGGGGTACTGTCTAAATTACCGTCTGCTGGTGCTGTAGGGTTAATTATTGCAGGGCTGAGGCCAGACAGGGTTCCCCTGCTTGTCCCTGCCCTCAGCTCATCTGGTGCAGAGCCCCTGCCACTTTTCAGGCATTGCCCATTCCTGTGGGAAAGCCTGGAGTCACCCTTGTCCGAAACCTGACCTTCTTGGAGGCTCCTCCTGAGAAAACTTTGCGTCTCAAACTTTAGGCTAAGATAGCTTCTCAAGAACAAACTGATGTTACGCTTTCCTCAGAATTAGGTTTATTCATGTGGATCTGAGGAACTGTGGGGTCAGTAACCCCTCCATTAGCAGTGCTCGGGCTCGTTGCCTCCCGAGCTGCGCCACCCTGCTCCTGCCTGCCTCCTCAGCTGGGGCTGCAGCGGTGTCCAGATTGTCTTTGAGCCCTGGGGACGTGGCGGTCCAGCTCAGAACAAAATGAATTGTCACACTCTATTTCTGGGGAAAGTGTTAGGAGGAAAGAGTTCTTCACCAAGTACAGAAATTGCATTGATAGCATACGGTGTGCTGTATGGTACACAGATGTGTGCTAATTTATTTGGGTTACCCAGCAAAGCCACTCATTTAATTAGGTTTGTTTGCTGGCGGGAAAAGGCAGTATCCTCTCCGCGGCAGTTTTTCCTAGCTGGACACATCCACATTTGTCCTTTATTTAAAACTTCCTCTTAGAAGTTAAGCTTTGAAAATATACAAAAGTATTTTTAAAATGAGAGCTGCTAATTATGGGTTGTGAAAAAAGTAAGATGGGAATAAGTTTCCTGCTGAAATGTTATTTACTGCAAAAATCTTTCCAGTACTATTAATTTAGCTTTCATGGACAATATGTATACATTTCACAAAAGTGTGTGTTGCTTTTAAATTGATTTCTCCACTGGAAAATAATTGCTGAACCGTAGGAAAAACAGTTTGGTGCCTGCATTTATTATTAGAATAATGTTCCCAAGAAAAGGCACCCATGTTGG
This sequence comes from Phalacrocorax aristotelis, assembly GCF_949628215.1. NCBI lineage: Eukaryota > Metazoa > Chordata > Aves > Suliformes > Phalacrocoracidae > Phalacrocorax > Phalacrocorax aristotelis. Next base: position 29,757,790 of record NC_134284.1, on the reverse strand, counting down.
GGAGGGTGGGTCTATGTTTATTAATAAACCCCCCACGAAAATAGAATAAAGGTCACTGAGATTTTTTTTCTTTGTAAATGTTACTATTTTTAAACCATTCTGAGAACATTCCGCTACTCCCTGTCTGGTCTGGACAACAGCTGAAAAATCAGAGTTTAAAAAAACATAAAAAGGAAAGGAGTATTCCCAGAATTCAAATGCAGGTGTGCAGAGCTGCTCAGCAGAACAAATAACTCCTTTCTAACTACTTTCTGCATGGGTTTTAGACTTGCCTGCCTGGAATAACTGCAGGAATTACAGGTGGTGAACTTTACCTATTCTACACAAATTGTTATAGATCACACTTAATTCTGCTTCTGAGCGTTTGCTTGACTCTTGGATGAAATGTTGCACTGTATTGAATTTGGAGTATAAAGGTTAACTTTACTGGATGCTCATATCTAATAGCTATAGCTATCCTTAGGTTCGACTTCGCAGCAGAAAATATCTGTTTCACTGCGTTCAGAAGCACACAGAAGAGAAATTGGTGCATTAGAAACACTCAGACATGCCTTCTGACACACGCATCTCACAGTCTTTGCACTCAGCATTGCTTAAGAAAACAAAACTTGATAAAAAATTCTGAGCAAAATTTTAAGTTGTTCCTCTTAGGAGCGCGTAGATAGGGGAGATCTGAGTCAGATGTGTTGGTCAGGATTCATTGCAGGACTCCTTTGATGTTGATGGGAACTCTTGAGCTATCTCTGAACCCTTGCAGTTTCAGCTTATAAACCCATGAATAATATAAACAAGGCAGCTTTTTTCCTTGGTGGCTATGTCTAGTGAGAACTGTGCCTACTTGTAAATGTATGCTGCTGCTTATCAGCCACCATGCTCCAAATTACTTGTGACAATCAGGCTTGATCACCTTAACCTCAAATTAAACCAAATATTTCACATATCCATGTGCCAGGTATTCCTAAATGAGGGCCCAGTGACAAGTGAGAAGAGATATTTACACACACGTGCTTACAAATAATTTTATTTCAGTGAGGAAAGTACATGCAAGAACTTTTTATTTAGCCCTAAGAAAATATACTATTATTTTAAAAATGCTTGCTTAAAGGCAAAACTTACTATCTAGTTACAGAGCAGGAAAACAACCTGAAAGTAGCAATACCTTATTGTATCTTCCATCTACCTGGAATATTTGCATTTTATATGCTTTTGTCTTCTTGTGTTTCAGATTATGGCTGTGATATGGATGATGATGATGGCTATTAGTTCCGTTTACTTCCAAAGGACATGGACTGTGTCTCGTTCCCAGCAAATCTTCAGTCTTCAAACCGTATGAGTAATGAAAGAAGCTGTCTATGGTCAGCAAATGTAACTGAACAATCCTTACTTTTGTAATGCAAATTTTAGGTTGGCATTGACTCTGGTCAGTTTATATTGACCCATAACCCAGCAATCAAGTTTGGGTTTGTACTTGAATTTTTTTTTATTTTGGTGGATCACAGTTTGAGGATGAAATTAATAGGAGTAATGTTTCCAGAGAACAAAAGAGAAAAATAGAGTTTGTGTGTGTGGCTGAAAGCAACACATCTCTTATTTATGTGATCTTTTAGGCATATGTTATCTTTTAGGCATGCTGTTGAAAAGGAGCAGATAGAAGGACAGATAGAAGGACGGGTAAAAATGAGAAGCATGCCTGTTGATTATTTGAGTACGGTAGCATTAGTTGTCTCATAATGCTACAAGGAAAAGAAAGAAAACATCTCCAACCTGTATTATAAACATGACCCTGTTATTGTATACAAGCTTCCTTACCCAAGCTTATCAAAAATTAATGACAAGTTATATATTTGCAGGACAGTATCTGTTTCTTTGAAATGAATGAAATAATTCTTCATACTAATCATAGATTTTTTAAAAGATATTACAATAGAAGGCAATGTTAGCAGTGAAGAATTGTCTTCCACTGCGAGTATGGTGAATTTTACAAGGAAGGAGGGAGGAGGCCTGGGTGAGGCAAGAAGTGTAAGGAGCAAGTGGGTGACAATGCTGTGCTCACGTGCCTGTGCTGGGCATCCTGAGGGACAGCCAGGTCTTGCTGCGGCTGGTATTGCTGCAGGAAGAGTCACTCTGGCCATCTGTACAGCCCTGCTCTTGTCTGACTGAGTTAGTTTGAAGGTCTGCTCCTGAGAGCTGCCCATCTCTAAAACCAGTTGAAAGAAAGAGAAAGCTGGGCTTTTTAATAAATAAGCTAGCATCTGCTTTGGCTGAAATTAATTTAATGTAATTTATTTAAATTTCTGTGGGTAAATTAAAGGTCACTGTCCAGCAGTCTGACCTTCATGGCTCAAATCCCACCCTTGTACAGTTGCTGCTACATGAATAACGGTGGAGCTCCAGCCCTGTGTGCCCTGAAATGTCAACAAGCGGGTCCTCATCCAGATGCGTCAGCTCTCGCAATGCTGTGGGAGCGGGGGTCAGGGAAGGAGTCCCTATTGCCAGATCCCACCCTGTTGCCTCTGGCCTGCCTTTCCCTGGCACTGCTGGGTCCAAAGCTCTTGGCCCAGTGGGAAATGCACTGCAGTCTGGATCGTGGTCTCGATGACTGCAGCTGCAGGAGCCAAGATGTTTTCATCTCTTTCCCGTGTCTAGTGACAATCATGAAAGCCATAGCGCTGCAGGCTTGTCTTACACCAGAGAAAGATGGATATTTATTTTACCAACATGGTTTCTGTTAAGCTGTCTCTGCTGGTCAGCTTCCTACCCTTTTTGAGGAGCGGCTCACCACTAAAGCACCATCCATCCTCCCGCTGTGGGGGGTGGATTGTGGCAGGAAAAGAAGCTACCTTGGGGAGCTCTCTAGCTACTGCCAGCCAGAGCAATGATTATGCTCATACCTGTGGTTGTCACCAAAGAGGGAAGGGCCATATGGCCTTCCATACCTCTTGTGTCCCTTTCAGCAGCATGCGTAAGAGGGATCGTGTAACTAGAGCAAGAGCAAGTGCTTTTTTTTTAGGAGCAGACTTGATATTATTTGGCTGGTAAATGTAGTTTGTTGGGTAGGTTGTATCTGCTAGTATTTCTGAGCCCTGTATAGGAGTATTTCTGCAGTGACTTCTTAGAAGTGGAACTTGGTAACAAAAAATGATGTAGTGAGGCTAATGGGAAGAATATCTCTTCTGAACCAGATTTTGATTACTTAGTTTGCAGCACTTCAGTGGAAAGAAGAAATTCCATATAATTCTTAGGGGGAAAGCTGGCATTTTCACTGAAAAACTATGGATTTTTTTCTGATACTTTATAAATACTGCACAGAAAATGATGTTGAGGAGATAAAACTTTCTACCTCTCTTTTATCTACACCATAAATTCAGAATCATGCTATAAGCAGAAAGTTTTTTAAAAAGTAGTTTGTTTTATCAAAGTTGTCTCTGCAAGTCTTTGAGACAGTTGAGTTTGAGCATTTGGGTTTGAATTAATCTGCCAATAGCACTATTACAAATACCCATACTTTCAGTATATTCTCAAAGCTTGGGTTTTATTCCAAGGTACACATTATTCTCTATGCAGGAAATAAACATGCATAAATAAACATGCATATGACTCATGTAGGTTGAGTGCTTTTCTCAGATGCATGATGTTGGCTTTTAAAGAAACCGCTAAGATGAATTCTTTGTTGCTAAGAGTCTTTCCTCCAGTCTTCTGTGTAGATTTTCGTTGGTTTGTTCCCCCACAGAATACTGAGCCGGCTGCCAATAGAGCGATGTTATGTGTGGGAGCTGAGAGTCCACCAAATAACTGCTGCTAGTAAATTTGAACTTCAGTGTCCCATTGTGTTTCTGAGAACGTTGTTTCCTGCACTGGAAGTAGAGGATTGCAGTATTTGAATGCTCTCGTATGATTTAAATAGGAAAGACTATTGCATAGTCTGCTAGAAGGGCACTTGGAGAGCAAAAGAAAAAGACCTACAATTCCATAGCATCTCAGTATTGCTGGTGAAGTTAATGGTGGTTTCTGGACAGGAGTCCTGAAGGAAAGGCCGTGGTATTGGATAGGCAGACTTCACTCTGAGCATTATAAGGCTTCTTAAGCTATAGTGGTTATGTACATTTTTAATTTATTGGTGACTGACCGGGATTTTTTTAATGTTCATTCCTTCTTGATTTAACTAAGCTCAGGAAATGTAAACAGATTAGAACATGCTAGTTTCTGGTTTTATAGCTAGTCATTAAAATGTAAAAAGATTAACACTGCATTAACTCTGTTTACTACTGTTGAAGTATCTGGACAATTTTGTTGTATATAAATGAGCCTAAATTCACTTGGAGTAATTTGGACCCTGCTTTTCTCAGGATTCTGATTATAATGAAGAGAGCTTATAAGGCTTCAACATTTGTTGTTCTTAGATCTTCTTACTTGAACCCACACAAGCTGTATATCATAGGTTTTGTTGCATAAAGCATGTCTCCTGCTGCAAGTCACTTTGCTTGACAGACAAAACCCTCCAGCTGTTGCATCCAGCTTGTGTGCCTTGCAGCCATTTAACACTCTTGTATTGTGGGAGTGAAAAATGAAAGAAATAAGGAAAAGAACAGGGTTCTTCACTCTGGTGAGTGTGTTTTCAGTGTCTTAATCACCTATGACATTTCTTTAAAATCACTGTGTTCAGTACAGCAACTTTTAAATGGTGCCCGACAGTCTTGTCTTGAGGGTTAAACGTGTTCGTCGAAAAAGTTCTTGCCATCCCGATGGTTTGTTTGTATTCTTTGGGTTGCGTTGAAACTCTGGTTGCAGATGTGTACAGTTAATGTAGAGTTTGCCTAATAAATGTTCTGTTTCTTATTTTTGTGTTGAATCCTTGCATTTGGTTCAGTTAGTGCCAAGGAAATTAAACCTGTTTAATGTAAGCATATGTGTCATCCTTATACAACCACAATATGAGCCATGTTAAGCTTTTTTACTGTAATATATTTGCTGTAAATAAAAAGTAAAACCCTTGCATAACCCATCTTTTATAATGCTCTCCATCTAATTTCTGAGTTTTCTGTCTTCATTCTGATGAACATTTGTTTTTGATTGCAGCATGATTGGTTGATAGTGGCCAAAATTTGTAATTCAGAGCTTTCTTTCGTCTCTGAAAGGGAAGACACGTCTAATCAGGCGAGTGTTTTTTACAAGATATTGTTCCACTGATAAATGTGGATACTTTCTGTAAACTGCGTAGGATTAACAAGGTTTTTCCACTAAGCTATATAATTAACTGACTGTGGGAACAATGTATTGTGTGTGTGTTTAGTGGAACTATTCCAGTGCTTGTTTCTGAAAGTTGTATCTTGATAAATAAGGTGTGTGCTGAGTTAAATATCATGTTATTTTATCAACATCTCATTGCCACAGTTTGGAGGCCAAAATCCACATCTACCCTTTGTGCACATGTGTGTTTGCTCCTTTTATTTTTTCCTGGAAGGGGAGCTACTATGGGAGCCTCAGGAGTGCCGACTGCAAAGTTTTAGCATGTAGGACAGTTAGCAGTAGTTTTGATAAGGCAGTAAGTATGTGTCGTTCTAGCATTTCACTGGGTTTCCATACTCTCATCTAGGTGCACTTTTACTCTCATTGACATCAAAATGCTCTTATCTTAGTTTCTTTTCAGCTGTTCCAATCCTTTTCACTGTCAGTTGGGAACTTCTTCAGTGATGTCCATCACTGATGCTCTCTCACTCATAACATCTAAGCTGTTAAATAATAGTGGCTACCTTGCCTACCTATTTTCTGCTCTTCCCAAGCTGTACAGTTATTGGCTTTGTCCTGTAATTTTTCTCTTCCCTACCACACCAGGCTTTCATAACCAAAACCATTCTGTCCCCGCAGCTGTGTTCATCAAATACTCCTCCTTTAAGGGTATGAGAAGTTAAATAATGTTAATAAAGCTGAAATCTTGTAAAGCTTTATATTAGCTTCTTTTGTCGCCAGTAGATCATAGCACACTTGTTCTTAGGTTCACATTTTGTAACACAGAAGAGACTGTTGTAATTTTCTACTCACATCAAGTGTGTAAGAAGAATTACAGCGTATTATTTGGTATTTCTTATGACCGTCCCCATACCTGGCAGTGATCTTGGTGAGTGGTGGTTGTTTAGTGAAAGGGGTTAAGCACATGAGAAAGGAGCTGGGTGGAAATTCATGACTTAGAGTATAATAAATTTACTTGGTGAGTTCCTCCATAATTGTTTTTTTCTTAAGGGACTGTTGTGCATTTTCATGGAAATGAGGGAGGCACATACATTTCATAAAAATGCAAAATGAAATTCCCGTCTTGCCAGGTGACTCTAGATGGACAGGATTTAATGACTTTTAATGTGAATCTTACATTTGTTATTGTATGGGTTGGCAGTAAGTAGCATTATACTGGACACGGGATGGCAGTCATTGTATTACGCATTTCTGTTGCAAAATTGCAAAAAGAAAGCTTTCTTACTGCCCTTAGTGCTCATAGTAAAGTTTATCAATTCTTCAAAACCAAAAAAATACAGCAAATTAAAGGAATTTGAACAAAACAATGAAACAGCATGAACATGTGCTTACCAGGTAATTTTTCTTCAGTGCTCTTCTGTGGGAAAGGTGAAAGGTATTTATACGCAGAGACTAAGAGGGGCAAAAGCTGAATGTTGGCAGGAGCAGAGGTGAGGCAGCGTTGTCCATTTTCCCCACAAGAATTCCTGACCCCTTGTGTTTCATGGTATATCCTGCACCACCTTCATCATTTGTAGACTGGACAGTCCACTGGGGATATTAGAAGCAATAGGACACCTAGGCAGGCAAGGAAGAGGAGATGGCGAGCTGTCTCTGTTTAATTTGAGTAAAAAACAAAGGAGATTACTTATTTAGGGTGGTTTTAAGGGCTGTAGTTTGGTGTTAAGGACAAAGCTGAATTTAAAAAACATCAGAAAGGTGAGAAAATACTTCATTGCAATGAAGTGCCCACAGGCAGTGAGCATAGGAACAGACTGGGACAGTATTCACATCTCTGGAAACCCAGCTGGTCTCACAGCTGCATTAAAAATTGAAGTCTTTGGCCATGCCACAGTTGCTGACATACATCTGCTTTTGTCAGGTGTGATTCCTAACCGCCCTGAGTTGTCAGCTGCCCTGTGCTGGTTAATGGACAGCAGCATTCCCCACCCATGGGCTGGCAGACAGGTTTCTGGCTTGGTGCAGATGTTTCCTGCCCCCCACCCATGGCTGCTCAGTCCCAAAGAAGAATCTGTGAGGGTTTTGGGGGAAAAAAAGCCACATGCTCATTTCTCAACTCTGCTTTTTAATAGCCATGACAAAAATAGGCTAAACTGCTGATGGCACAGCCCAATCTGGCCTTGCGTACCACCTTGCTGGGGAGCAGTGGCACGTGTCGGAGGACGGCACTCACGGCTGGTGCAGCCGTACATCCTCGAGCTCGGCTGGTAGTGTAGCTGCAAGTGTTCTCTGATCCCTGTCCTTTTTGATGAGAGTCTCCGAAGTCTGCTGTTCTGGCAGAGGTGCTAATCCTGGCCTTCGTTAAATACCCTTGGGCACATAAGGATTTCAGAGCAAACATTTCTGAGTAAAGGCCCCATGCAAAGAGTGTGATTTGTGCCCTAAGCAGATGTCTGTTGGCAGTGAGAGATCTCAAGTTCCTAAAAATGCAAACAACTAATAAGAAGGTGACATGAAAATATCCATGACGTTTGCTGTAAATTGGTACAGTTCCTGCGACGTTGCATCAGGCAATAAGGGCTTTGCTGGTTTACATCAGCTGAGGATCTGTGCCGTTAGCAACAGTCTCTAGAGGTGGTAGCAGTAATGAAGGAAGGGAGAAAAGTGCTCTGGGATGAATACAGTTTGTGATATTGTGGTACGTCACAGAAAGCTGCTTCTTACTCTGTTTGTCAAGCACAACCTACTGCCTTGCCTAATTAACCAGCAAAGTGGAGTTACTTATTCTGCTGATCTTATAATAAATGAGAAAAGGGAACTTCAGTGGTGATACAGCTGTAGTGCGCAGCACGTGGTGCATCCCTCTCCAGCTCTGCATGGGGATGGCTGCAACTGTCAAAACTTTCTCTCTCCAGGTGGTCATAGACTACTCTGACATGGATCTGTTGTAATTGAATAATGGTTGTTCTGAGCAGCATCGTGTCTGGGAAACAGGCTAAATCCTTGTATCTGCTTTGATTCCTGCCAATACTCTGAGAGCTCACCAAAGGAGAGTCCTCACACACATACCAGCACAGTTCAAGTAAGATTCATTGGTTGATACAGGGTAAAATATAGCTAAAGCAAATGGTTTCAAAACTCTAGTCACCGTTTTCAAGCAAACTCTTACACAAGGCCACTGGGAAATTGTTTGGTACTGCTGCATGCTGCACTGAATCAGTAGGACCTACCATAGGCTCTGAGGTCGACAACAGCAAATCAGTGTGATGTGAATCATTGTGTTTTCTTTCTGGACCATTGGGTACCATGAGGAAGAGTCTGAGTGGGTTTTGCTGCCTGTGGTAAAATGAAGGAGCTTTCATCTTGTTGATCTTCCCTGTATATTTTATATTGGTTCAGAGGAGCGGGCTGCATTGCATTTATAAAACGCCATCTAGAATACTTTTGACTAGTGTTCTTGGCACACATGCAAGTGTAGACTTCCTGATCTCCCCTGGCCACTTGGTAAGCAAAAGGTCTCTATCAACAGGGTTAGTGCCAACCCTTGTAAAGTGTAAAGATGCCCAGCATAGACCCCAGGTATTGTTACTGCTTGTGAGTATAATACCAGTGTAAAAGGGGCTACATCTCAGATGAGAGATGATGGTACATCAATTAGGAGATTAAATTTGTCCCAGTCTGCTGCACATGTGAGTGGGGAGAAGCAGGTGTACTAGTACACTGTGCAGAGAGGTAGGTTGGGGTCCCAAGGGCTGTGTTCAACCCACGGATCAATCCCATCCATTAATCCACCTTGACCACTACAGCACATATAATGCTTAGAAGGAGATAAAGCAATTGAGGCCATCCATGATATCCCAAATGAAGATTAGAAGTAGGCAGAATGAAGACAGAGCTATTACAGGACTTAGCTGATGTTTGGAAGGAAGGTTGTGGCTCTTCCAGTGATATTTCAAGCCTGCTTTCCCAGCCAAGCTTTGATATCATTAAATTCTTGGGTTCATTTTAGGTTGATTGGGGCACAGGGTGTCTTGCATCTGAGAAAGTGCTTTCTGGGGTTGGGTTTTTTGGGGTGTTTTTTATTTTTTTTTAAGTTACTCCTGCTATTACCATAGTTGCAACAACCTTGCTGGAGACTGCAGCTTTCCTTCTACGCAGAGTCCTCAGTGCCCAGCAGGAGTAAGTGATCACTACTGAAAAGCAGAGATGTTAAATGATACAAAAAGGGGGGAAAGCAGCACAGAGAGAAAATTGGGGTGAGACTTGGAGCATGAAAACATAAGTTGCTCCACATGTCAGAGCCAGGGATGTCCCACATTGGAGATAGAGAAGCAAGCTGCAAGTACAGTGGAGGAGACGTGTTCTGGTAAGCTGTGACCTGAAAGTCCTCCTCATTTCACCTCTGAGACAGGATCTGTTTCCTAATACTGCAAAGATGGGTGGTGAAACCATCTCAGATGGCTCCCTATGACATCCCTTATTCTTCACTATTAACTGCTCCCATGGGCATGACGCCCAGCTTGCTCTCCCCCTGCTAGTGATTGTAGCTCGCACACTGCCAAATCCTGCCCAGCTCTGTGGCTCAGCAGTCAAAGGAACTGGGACATCACAGCAACAGCTCCTTTTCCTGGAAAGAGAGCAGTGCTGTTACTCAGAGATTTCACGCATGCTTTTGCTCAGAGTCTGGCTGCTTTCTGCCTCTGTTTGGTGTTTTTTACCTAGATAATTTCTTGTTTCTTGTATAATTTCTTGTGGGTAGCTTAAGGCAACGAATGTGGGAGCTGAGGGTATCTAGAACCACCAAGAGTTTTTTGCAAATTGGCATGGGGCTGCTAAGTCCTCTTTACACGTAGACCCATAGTGCCTGTGTCGTCTGCACTTCTCTGTAACGTACCAATCTCTGGTATTTTTGGAAGAGAAGGATGTTGTGAAATTGTTCTGGAAGTGCTGCTCTCAGTTGCTCTGTGTTAGGCAGCGTGGCAAATACTGTGTGATCAGTGCAGATGCGGCAACATCCCAGCCAGAGCAGCATCCAGGAGTGCCAAAAAAGAAGCCATAAAGAAGAAAGGAGTCCTTGTGTCTGAGGGTGCAACATGTGAGAAAGGCTGAACTGGAGCATGGCACAGACAGTCGGGTTTCACTGGGAAGCGGGAGTGACAGCTACTTCCCAACCAATGCTGGAGGAGAGCTTTAGGGACAGGAGTGGGTTTTGCTTCTGGATGGCAGCTCATCAAAACCTTGGGCTGCCGGTGCAGCCATCAGTGCTCAGTGAGACTCAGTCTGGTGCCTCAGACTCACCCTTAGGGTTGGGTGAAAGTCTTACCTCATGGTCACCCCATCTACCAGCAAAAAGGAAAAATGTCTCTTGAGGAAGCAAAATTGCCCACTGGAATCCCTGCAACCTGTAATAAATATTTGAGGTGCAAAAAGCCAACAAAACGGAACGGAGTCAGACATGAAAGTGAAATCTGCCTTTTTTAACTTGAAAACAGTGTGATATCAGCAATGCTGCAGTGTCTGGGAGCAGTCTGAATAAAGATGTGGATGCATTTAGGAATTATGGTATTTGTACAAGAAATGTTCAAAGGGCTGCAGTCTTCAGTCTCTTTAATTAGTCATGGGAGTGAACATCATTGGCTTTCCGTGAAAGAACAGCAGATTGTTGCTGTTCTGTCTTTCTAAATACATGTCCTGTTTTCCCCTTAGTATATTTCATTATAAAATACAATATTAAAGCTTTAAAAAGTCTTTATTAGCTAGCAGATGGTTTTGCAAGTCATTTTAATGAGATGAAGAAAACTTTAATGGCAGACATTTAAAGTTGTGCTTAGACAGACTATTGCCTTCGGAAAAATCTCGGGAATGTTTTCTCCTTGTTTTTGGCAGAGCTTGGCACCAGATTATGTGCAAGGAAATAGAAGGGGATGATTTACACCGACTGGTTCCCTCCCGAGAGTGGTTTTACATCAGTGTAACATCGTAGAGTTCCACAGTCACGCTGTGATTTACAGAGGTGCAAAGGGAGAGGGAAATGTCATTAACTTGATGTAGTTCAGGAGAAATATTACATTTCTTGTATACTTGCCTCATTCCATTGCCACGGTCAAGAGATTTTTTTGGAAGTTTATAGCCAGTCCCCTTGCAGGCAGGGCAGCAGTGTACCAGCTTCTTCTGGACATCTCTTTCTGGATATCGGCATCAGCAGCATGTGTGGTTAAGAAAAAGGAGATGATAGAGCTCTGAGACCCTGTCCGTGCGGGACAGCCTTGCAAGCCCTGGCTTTCTTCTTCCAGCCTTGCTAAATTTCCTGAGGTATAAGATGCTTGTACTGAAAGCAGGTAGGAGCATGGTTGTTCTCAAAAAAACTTTTCAAGGCCTTGATGGTTCTTCCAGGCTTGTATTTCTCTCTTGAGCAACCAAAGCCATGTTCTTCAGAGGTGCGAGTGGTCTTATAATGAATATACTTACATCTGGGACACCCAATCCATGATAAGGCAGGTTTATATCCCTTTAAATGTGCGAATTCTTGTTTGTGTTTTTTTTTTTTATGTGAGCGGTTGCTGACTTCCAGATCTGCTTCCGCCAAGGGTTTGTTTTGGCTGTGCAGGGTCTTGGCCTCATGGGAGCGTGTGGTGATTCATTTGCACAGCCAGAGGATTGACCGTCCCTGCACATATTAAGAGATGAATCATGCTTCACAAAAGCAATAAAAAGTGCCTATTAAATGAGTAATTGCCTGTCTACCTTCTTAGTCTATCCAACCCTTTGTTCCTCCCCTGGACTGCTGACCCTGTTACACCTGGCCAAGCTTCAGCATCAGCTTTTTGCACTGTTGGAGACCTTTGTCCTTCTAGTTTTTCTAGCTGATGTAATCTGAAAAGCCATTTTTCAGATTTGGAAAAGCCTTGCAGCTATATACACTACACAGGTTGTTAAGGAAAGCCTTCTTCTTTCTCTCCAGATTGAGTATGTTAGATCACCTACACACCAGCAAGAAGTAACACGCTGTAATGTATCTAGGAGTTATAGTGATGGACTTAGAAATGCCCTCACCAATGTGCAGAAGGGAAAACAAGAAAGACTGCTGGGACGTTAACACTCGGCAGAGGAGAATTTCTCTACTTGTGAGCCCTGAGGATCCCAACAGTTGCTCTGAAAAGCCCCGTGAGCTCCAAAGACTTGACATGAAGCAGGTTCCTTCTTCTAATGTGTTTCCCTGCCCCACTGCTCAGGAGGAGCTCGGGAAGGAGGTCAGGGTGACCTGCCCTTCAGGTTCCCAGTTGCAAAGGTGCCGCTAACAAGAGAAGCATCAGCTCTTCATATTCTCCCCTGCTTTGTGATACTAATATTAAGAGGCAAATAGGGGGCATCCATTTTAATTTTGTCACTATCCTTACAGTCCTCTCCATTAGCTCCTAGGCTGCTCTTTGGTAATAAAGACCCTTACCACCTTCTGCTGTTTTCTCTGTCTGTGGGTGGGTATTTCTGTGGAAACCTGTCCTGAAAGAAAGGGCGCTTGCCAAGAGAAAACCAATTCCTCCGTTTGCCAGGGACAGACAAAAAGCATCTGTGCCCCCAGCGGCAGATGCACTGCATGATGAGAACATCTCTTTAGCCCTGGCACGTGCCCTTGCACGCACAGGGCTGATGAGTAGCAAATTGCCATCCGCAGTGTTGTGACTCTTGCAGAATGAGAGTCAGCCCACTCCTGCCAGTCTCGTAATTACAGAGGCTGTGGTACCCAGCATCTCTCAAATTACAATGATGACTTGTGTTGTGGCCAGGGGGACAAAGGAGCATTTCAGGTGGGTGAAGAAAGATCAATGCAGTTGTGCAGGTTTCCAGGCCAGGTTGTTCTGGGAACAAACAGACCCACCTCTGCGTGGTCATGCAAAAATGTACAGGATCTCACTTATGTTCTTGATCTATTTTCACAACACACCTTTGCTGTGGTCTATTTATCCCACTGACTCCCAAATTCACCGCTCTGTGCTCCAAGGTATAGCAGCGCCAGCCATGCCCACATAAATACATATGGACATCTACTCTATTGAGCTCTGGACTCTTTAGGAACATTTTGCTTCATTTAAAGCCATCATCTTTGCTTGGTGACTCCTTGGGCTGCCCGTTTCTCTCCACTGAATATAAAGGAGCTGCTTGTGAGTTGTTTGGTCAGAGTGTCTGCCTTGTAGGCACCAGGAGTGAGGTGAGGAAATCCCATTTCCACCTCTGTCACCCTTCATTTAATGTCCTAATTGTTCTAAAGAGCAAAAGGCTTGAGTGCTTTCCCTTTGCTATTAACCAGCCATCATGTGCCACAAACCAAAACAAAAGAGCTTTTAATATATAGCTAGGCTGACTAGGCACAGTAAAATGTTGCACCATAAATATCTTAGATTAATAATTTGTTTATTTACCACTTCACAATAGTCAGGGAGAGTGTTTGTGAAGCTGCTAAGCAATGCTCACTGCAGCTAAATTTGTCATTTAAAACATGCTCATGCGACAGGCATCACAAAAACTTTGTGAGGAATGAAGACAATTTAAAATGTATGAAGCACATGCAGAATAAATTGCAGCTGGCCTATTTGCCCCGCACATTAATTGCTGCTGCTAGCTTCTTTCTCTGGCATTTCCCACACTTCACTTTTATTACTGTAGTTTTGCCATGCCCTGGTGCATGTGCATCTTTAATTTGGGCTCCGTCAATGAAGTCCTAAGTTCATGTGAGCTGAGTTAAGCCACATCCTGAATCTTCTCCTGTCCCTGGACCACCACTGTGGTGCCTGTGTCCATGTGCTGTGGCTTGAACTCATCAGAAACCCTCCAGGAATAAGCCCAGGGTGCTCTGATCCCTCCAGAAGTGACTGCTCTAACTGTCTCTGGAGCTCTTCTAAGCCAGAGTCGCAGTGACCGTGAACTTTCTCTACCCTCTAAAACTAAAGTACATTTTGGATTGAGTTTCTTCCCAAGAGAGCATGTGGGTTACAGTGTCATATGCAGCTGGAGATGAAACTCCTGCCCGCTACTGTCCCTGAAATCTGCCTGTGCTCTGTAGCACTGACATCCATGATGGAGCATCCCCAGCAGTGGAGTTGTCTGGCGTTTCACTGAGGATGGAGACTTGAAGGGTGGAGATGGGAAGACAGGTGCTCATTAGGGCCCAGCGCCAGATGCTCTCGTACCTGGACTCAGTAGCTATACATGTGTTCCACGTAGATGTTTGTGCCAACCATGTGTGTTGGAGAAACGCTGCTTGGAGAAGGTCATGTGTAAATGAATTTTTGCCTAAAGAACCTCATTGCTTTCAGACACACAAGTGATATGGGGAAGGGGAATTTGTGCCCTTCTCTGGGGCAGGGAGTCATTAAGGGGATGGCCAGATGCATGAGGCTCTAGGATACACTTGCATCCCACGGAGGGCAAGCTCTCTTTATTTCAGTTGAGCAAAATGGCAGGCCATCTCCTGGGCAGCAGGAATGGGCTGAGTTTCTAGGCAAAAGATAAAATTTTTCAGGTCCCCTGGAAGGCTTCAAAGGTGGGCTGTGAGCACACATGGAGGGTGCTCCTTCTCAGCTGTGAGGTGTGCCAAAGGGTGAACTGGCAGGGGTGGCTCAAAGCACAGGGTAGCTCTGAGGCCAGGAGCAAGAGAGATGGTTCTCATGCCACCCCAGGAATGCTAGATGCAAATAATTTTTTATTTAATTTTCCCCTGGCTTCTGCAGACGCTTGTGATGGTGGTGCTTGTTTCACAGGGTCTGAGTAAATAAGTGCTGCTATTGACATTTTACCTTCACCCGGCTTGTGTGAGCCACACGTGATTTAAGGCACGTGTGTAAGCCTATTGCTGTTCTCTCTCAGGAGCTGGGCAAGCCTGTAAGCAGGGCACTGGGACATAAATGCCAGTGCAACACCTTCCCAGTGCCCTGTGCTGGGGCCAGGGGTAATGGAGAGGTCCTGTAGGTTGAGACGGTGGTCTCACTGCAGGCTTGGGAGAGGCCATCAGCAAAGCCAAGGAAACCAAACAAAATGAATTCAATTCCTCCCAAAACAGTTCTCTGGAAGAGCTTATGTGTGATGGTGAGTTTGAGCTGCCACGTGTCTGTGCCTGTGGAAAGCAGAGGCAGGTGTGAGCTGCCCTGGAATGTGGCAGGTGGGTGCACCTGGAGGAGCCCTCGCTGTGGCTGGATGGGCAGCATCCAAACTAACCAAAGGCATGGAAATCTGGTGGTGGGGGGGAAATGACATCCCAGACCTTTGAGTCATGTGGGAGCCATCATCATCTTGTGCATTGTTTTTATATGCTTGTTGGGGTTTGACACATTTCCCTGTTGTTTATGACTGCTTAATAATGCTTATTTTTGTAGAGGGAAATAGGACTGTCTATTCTCTCAAAAAAGACAAATGGCCCCATCCAAGTTGTACAGCGTGCTAATATTTCATTTAAAATTCATGTGTACATTTGTTTATGAAGTGAAGCGAACACATGTTAGAGCCTTGTCAAGACTGTCATCTGGGTCTCCCTTGACATGCAGCCCTGTACTTTGCTCCTGCAACTAATGACCCCGTTTCCAACATCCCCTGCCCTCCCTCCTCTCCTCCCCATGCCTCCCTATGGGGAACGCTTTCGCCTTTGCTTCCCCCTGCTTGTTTAAAATACGACAGGCAGCGTGCCAGGATTGATTCTGGGGCTCATCACTGGTGCTGCAAACCTGGGGCTGTGGATGTGACACTGTGGGAGAAGACTCTCAGTTTGTAAATGCAGCTCCTGCCCCAGGATATCCAGCCTGGGGAGGTGGATGGAGGAAGATGCAGAAGTCTGGGGATGTTGCCTGCTGCTGGGCGCTGCAGAAAGGCAGCTGTTGTGTTTGCTACTTCCCAGCTAACCTTGTTTGGATAGATATGGGCTGCATTTCTAAATGGGCAGGTTTTATCCACTCTTTAACACTAAACTCAGGCCAAGTCTTAAAGTTCCTTTCACTGTTTTCCAGAGCAGCACTAGAATAAGATGGTATGTCAGCCTTAAACTGGAATTTCCTGTAATTTGTCAGTTTTCACAATTCTACAATTATTAAAATGAGAATTTCCCACCCCCTTTTTTTTTTACTTTGCATTTGCTGGATGCCATGAATCGGAAAGTGGCTAGAACAGTTATCTTGCTCCAACGTAATTTGATTCTCTCTCCCCCCTTTAGTATTTGATGAGAAACCTTTGTATTTTCATGCTTTAATACAATCTGGCACATAATTACAAATGACTCATAGATAATCTTGGTCATGGAGCTCTCTGAAATTAGATGATAATTTAGCCTGGAATTTCTGTAGAAAGAACGAAGGAAAAGACAATTATAATTATTCTAATCAAGATATCCTTTTCTTTGCCTGGGGTATTGCTCTGTGAACTGCCAGAGGCCTGAAAGTATTTAGACCGTTTCTGCCGCTCACTGCTTCCCAGGCAAACACTACTGATCACCACGTAGCTTCATCACTGTGAAATTCCCGTAAGTGCTACTGACAGAGAGGAGAAGATGAAAGGCGTGGGGGCAGAACCGCAGAGCTGCATGCTGGTGGGGTGTGAGCAGAGGAGCCACTGAAAAGCAACGGGTCCAGGAGCCTTTTGCAAACTGCTGGGGCCTCCCGCCAGGAGGGACCAAAACCTGCGCAGCAGCAAGAGGACGTTTTGTGACATCCAGCACTGATTCCCCCACAATGGAGAGAGGCATTGCAGCTGGCAGAAAGGAAGTCTGGGTGCTCCTGTTCATATCACTGGATCTTGTGCATCTTCCTTCCTTGGCTTTGATGGCCATTTAGGTGCAGGAAAGTGCTTCCAGTCAAGTGCTGGGCTGCAGGGACGGTGCCACCTTGCACAACAGAAATTGCATCCTTGTCCTCGCTATCAGAGCTGGTGCTTGGGGCCCATTTACAGAAGGGATGTCTGGCCCGTGGGACACTGAGCAGGAGAGACATCACCATGAGGTATGGCCCTAAAAGGGAAAGAGTTGGTTGTATGAGGCTGTCCCTGGCCTGGCGTGTGTGGCTACTAGATCTCTTGTCTTACCCAATCCTATAATGTGGATGGAAATGCAAGCAGATTGCTAAGAAAATGGAGCATTTATCTTAGAGACTTGTAAGTGTGAGGCTTATCTTACCCAGCAAAGGCAAAGAGGGGATCTGAGTTCAACCTATAAATACTTCAAAGGGACAAGCACCAGGGAAAGGAAAAAGCAAAGAAAACAAGGTTGCATAAGAATAAATTAACCATGAAGTAATCTAGACTGAAAACTGGAAGGTTTGTTGGTATTCTGGGGAGTCTCTCCTGGTTTTATGTTCTGTTTATTCAGGAGAGGGAGATAAAGGCTGCTCCCCTCATCCCAGAGGATGAGTTTGAAATGTAATGACTGACCAGGTCTATGTCAACATTGCTGACCATCCTGCTGCTGATTGCTTCTGGCAGCAGCATAAAATTAATGTGCTTATGAATGATCCTGAGCTCTGCCCTGCACCCCCTGACTGGCAGCACCCTCTTTCCCATTTCACCTCTGGGGCTTGCTCCTGGCAGTGTCTTGGGTTAGAAACCAAGAGATGTTAGGCCAATAGAAAAGGCAATAAAACTGAATAGAAAAATGTCACAGGAAGAGGGATGGGCTTGCACTGATTTGCATGGTCACTCTTTGCATTTAGTTGAATGAGAAATATAGTTTTTAATCTGTGGTAGGTGGAGTCAGCTGTCCTTCTGTGCAGCAGTGTCTAGACTCCACAGGACCCAGTACACCAGGTGGGTGGGACCTGAGATAGCTCCAGCCCTCTGGGAGACGAAGGTTTATGGCACACATCCCTTGCAGCAATGCTCTGGCAGGCTATATGTGAGATTTACCTTGGTTACATGCCTGATGGAGGGGCAAGGACTGGTGAGGTGACCTGTGAATGCATTGAGCATGGCCTGCTCCCCTTACACGGTGGGTGCCAAGTGCCACTTGCACAGATGAGGCTATGTGTTAACAGCTGAAATCTCACCTCAGGCTTTTTTCCCCGCACCTTTATATCTCCTGGCTTTTCCCCTTCCAGCTGTTTTCCCGCTTGCTAGCACACATCATGTTGCAGGGTTACACCAATCACTTGTTGAAGGGACCCACTGACGGGGATTGGGCAAAAGTCTCCTTAAAGAGATCTTGACCAGTTTTGCCTTTTTACTTAAAACAAACAAACAAAACAAAACAACAAAAACAAACCACAAAACAAACCCCAACAAACCCCAAATAAAAACTTCTCCCTTGCTTCCCTTGCCAGCACAGTGTGTGCCAGGATACCATGTCAGCAGAGCTGGCAAACAAAGGCAAGGTGAGGTGCTGCAGCTAGGCAAGAATAAAAGTCAGGCATGCTGATGAGCTGTGAAAGTCACTCTGAGGCTGGGGAAGGTGATAACATTCAGTTAATTCCATTTGCCAAGCCACCATCCAGTTTTGCAGACAGGTCCCCAGCTTTGGTTTAGACCCTGCTGGCAGCCACATCCAAGTCAATGCTCCCTCCCAGAACTGCTGCACACTTTGCAAGGGATGAGGGCAAAGGGGTTTGCTACAATGAGTGAAACAGGAGTTTTCCAACTTCCATTAAAGGTGTCCATCTGAAATGGGGTTATCTGCCTTTCCCAGGGGCTCATGTCTGCAGGTTCTTGGGGATGAACCATCCCATCCTGAGTCTTGATGCGCTGGGGTAGCATCTTCCTGCTGTGCTGGTTCAGTTTGTGCTCACAAAACAGTTAAGCATGAATTGTAGGGTGCATTGCTGTAGGATTATGCAGGCAGCACTGTTATCCTGATGGAGCTCATCCCCTCACCCCCCAGGAAAGCAGCCAGCAGAGGCTAAGATGGCTGGGGGATGCATTTTATCCTTATTTTGCTATGATGCTGTGCTGCTGGTGAGTGGGATGTGCCGGCCTCAGGCTGGGCCAGCACAGAGGCTAAAGGAAGAAAAATAGTGGCAGGTTTCATGTTTCCCCACTGCATTTATTAATAACACACGCAGGGCAGGCTGTGAGGACAGGTGGGTGATGGGCTCTGCCATATGAATGAGCCACAGTTCCAGGTCTGTGAATGAGCTGGGCTCCTGGCAGGATGTTGCACCACCTCTGGGAGCACAGTGAGGCAGGGTGCTGGCAGGGCTGCCGGGCGATGCTGCCATGTACGCGATGCAAAATAAACACCTTCTCCATCTGCCATGCAAAATAAACACCTTCTTGTAGGAGGAGCAAAATGCAACAAGGCTGGGGACTCTCTGGGCTGTAAGTCCAGGTTCCCACCCTGTGACCCCACAAAGCTCAAGCAAGTTGGGGTTTTTTTTGGGGTGCAGTTTTCAACAGAAGCAGGGGAGAGCACGCTGTTCCTCATTGCCCAAGCCCTAGACAGCAGTATAGCAGGGGTGTTGCTGATGCCACTTTAGTTTTTGAGCATAAGGTGTGTGTGGAGGGGTCCTGTCCCTGTGCTCTGGGGAGGAGCAGGACAGGCAAAGCTGGAAACGTTGGTCACTGTCTTACCCACCTGGACTTTGCTGAACTGTGCTGGAGCAGGTATGTGAGAAAACCCTGGTGGTTCCTGCTTTCAGGGATATGATGTACTTTTTTTTTTTATGTGCCTGCAAACCCTCATTATTTCACAAACAAACAGTTTTGCTGCAAAACAGCTTGTGAGAGGAGGGCCTGCTCTGTCAGGAGTTTCTTGGGGCTGCCCTGCTTCCCAAAGCCTGTCGGAGCTGGGTTTTAAGATGCTGTAGAAGTAGCAGGAGACTAAAGTCTCTGATAGATGCAAAAATAGCAAGATCAGAGAGAAATGAGATTGGATTCAGAGCAGCTGCTGGGAAACAGACTCTTTGCAATAAACTGAAATGCTCTTAGCACTTGATGTTTGTGCACTACAATGAAAACATCTCTTGTACAGTAGGTTTATTTTAACTACAGAGGACAGAACCTGTCAAATGGATGCACAGCCCCTGATTTGATCTAGTTCATTTTCATGTGTGTGTTTTTTCTGCTCTATGGCAGCTATTGTAGGGCTTGTTGAGACTGATTTACTTGTGCTGTTCGGAAGGTGGGCTTTATGGGAAGCCACCGCCTCTGATCCCCATGTGGAGATGCATTATCTGTGAGCTCAGACAGGATGGAAGAATAAGCAGGGTGATGATGGATGTTTAGGTTTGCCAGCTGAACTAAAACACTCAAGGGAGGGGGGGGAAATGCAGTTTTAAACATTCTGCTTGATTTAAGTCCAGATATCTTATTTCACTTTAGATAAACTGTGTATTTTGTAATATTTATCCACCCACACACACAGTTAAATGTAAGTTATAGTTAATGTACATTTGCTCTAACATTATACAGAAAGGGCCTCTAACATTTACAGTATTTTTGAAACACTGCTTCAAAAAGAAAAGTTAATTTTAAAAAATAGTAATAACACTTTCCCCCATCAGACAATCCTTTGGGCTCCCTTTTGCTTTAACCAGTCTGACACAGACCTGTGAGTTCTTCAGGTTCATCTGAATCTGCATTTTCAATTGTGTAAGCTCTGAACAAAGAGGTTTCCTCGCTGTGTTGGAGAAAGCTGCTATGCTTCCTCTGCCCCCAGTACGATCACCTGCCCCTGCTCCTCTCTTGCCTTTTCTTCTTGGCTGGGAAGTGTTTGTGTCGCTCCTTTGGACCAGTGGCAGTATCAGAGCATAAAATAAGAAAGTGCTGTTCTGTATTCATGCACTTGGCATTTTCAGGGGTGTGGCCAGGGCCTTACGGTGCTCCCCGCTCCTGTGTGTCTCTGCGGGGATAGTTTCTGCCTGTCCTCCTGCTGATTTCTGAAGGAGAAAATTAATAGGCATGAAGCCAACAGCTTCACAGAGGTGGGACTTCGTGACAGAAGGGGACTTTGGCGGTGCTGTGAAAGGAAAATTATTTCTATGCAATTTAACATGAATGAATGTCTCTTGAAGATTAAAAAAAGAGAAAACGAACGACCACCTGAGGGACAAAAAAGAAAATGTGTTTGCTTTTAGCACCATGGTGGTTGTGCTGCCTGGTAGTGGACACTGGAGACTGATGTCTTCTTTGCCCAGGCACTGAGGACAGCAGGGCTGGAAGCAACTTGGATCTTTGCTGGTGGAGGATTCTAAGCAGGAACAAGGCTAGCAGGGCTTCTGTAGACATGGCCGAGGTAGGAGTAAGGCCTGCTTGGACCCAGAGTGGCTATCCTGTACTTGTGTGATTTGGTTTGATATGCTTTCTAGAGTACTAACTGCCACAGAAGCATGGAAAAAATGGTGGAAATGGAGGGTAGGCGGTCATCTGGTTCCTCTTCCTCTGAAGGCAGCACCAGCTCTTCTTCATATGCCCCAAGAAACCTTGTCCCATGTGTAACTCTTTTCTCTGTGGCACCTCAGAAAAATGCGCACAGATGTGCATCTGCTCAGCTCACCAACATGCCTTGGTGTGGATTTGGAGGTGAACTTCAGAAGCTTGTTAATAGGGAAAAAGTTTTGCAACACTGTGGACTCAAATCTGTCACGTGCAGCAGGCAAATCCACCAGGTGTCCATCTTGCTCAGCCCTTCTGATGTTATCCTCAGGTTCCTATAATTAATCAGCTTTTCCTGTGAAAAACCTACCCAGAACGTTGCAAGCCAGGAACGAGAATGATTGCTCATAGATATGTATCTAAATTGCTGAACTGGTACCAACCAAGTAACAAATGTGATTTTGACAAATGTTCCTATCGCATGTGAAAGCTACAGTGCTTTGAGGAGCAGAATAACTCAGCCAGCAGGTACCCAACTGCAAAATTAATATTTGACTCCAATTCCATATTTATTTTGAGGTGTCACCTTCATTTTACTTTCCCATGTACCTACTTGTTCGGGGATGATTAGGTACAGAGAGCTTGACTCTGAGTGCACAAAACCATAACGGACCCTTCAGCATCATCTGTGGACCTTGGGAAGAGCCACAGCGGCATGTGGTCCTTGGGCCCCAGGACCAGCTGCTGAAGGACAAGTTTCAGGGAAGAGATCATGGCTGGGCAGATACAGTATGTTCACAGACAGAAAAAGATTTTCTTTTAAATTTGATTTATGATAAGTGGAGAAAGGGTGGGACTTCCCAAAGCAGCTAAGGGAATTAGGTGCCTGATTCCCATTGACTTCCCCCTGACAAAGATTAATGTACTGTTTCCCACTTTGCGATGTGCCCAGATGCGTTGGCAGGGGAGGACAATATATCAATCAGTGAGTAATATGTCTGCTTGCTAACTTTGATGAAGGTAGAAGGATATTTTATATTAGGCTCTGAATCAGGCTTTTGGCTGCTTATATTTTGGATTGTGTTGGTTGGTTGTGGGGTTGGGTTTTTTGGTTTGGGGGTTTTTTTGTGTTTTTTTTTGTGCGTGTGTGTGATTGCAAGATGTGTTTGCAGGGGTTTATGTAGTACTGCACCAACAGTGGGTAACGCTGAACTGTGGAGTGTTTTTTTTTCATGAGGTGAGGCAGCAGTAGGTTTTAGAGAGGCAAAAACTCCGGTTCTTTTTCGTTTCCCCAAATTCACAGGCAAATGCAGGAAGAATAACTTGACTAAATGATATTTTCCAACCACCTTAGGCATTTTGCTGAGGCTGCATTTGCATGACAGAGCTTTTTATTTTCCACCTTCTGATACTCAGCACGAGAGGGACATTATTGTCACTAGAATATTCCCGATTCAGTGAAATTTGAGTGGGCTAATTAAATAATGTAAAAACCTTGCCAAAGCCCAACAGTTTTGTGTGAAAGGAAATGGCACAGTGTCCTCTCTCTTTATTTGAATGGGAGGAGAAGAAATATGTTAGTCTAATGAACTCTATAAGTTCCTGTGGCATATTCTGAGCAAAGCAACCTTTAGCACTATTTGCATTATTAATATCCCAGATGGGCAAACTGGCTGACACTTGACACCAGATAAAAATCACATGGAAAAACTTTATTAACTTCTTCCTGCTGTCTTCTTGGGATTCCTCCTCAGTCGTGGGGAGTGAACACCACTTTTTGGAAATGTGCTGGAAATGGCGAGTGCTTTCTGTCTGCATTAATTTCACATTCTGTTTATTTAAGGACTGGAAGTTTCAGCCTTGGAAGTCAATACCAGGCTCCCATTCGTGACAGTTGACTTTGGATGAGGCACAGTTGCTCCAGGTCTTTTTAGAGAGGGATGTGAACTTCCATCTTGGCGGAAGGGAGCAGCCAGACCTCAGCTCCCACCAGTAAGCAACACTTTTTTGTTTTTAGGGAAATTCAAAGTGTTTGCACACTCCTTGGTGTCTCTACTATCTCTGCAAACCCATCCTGCTTAGCCAGTGCCACTGTGGGACTGATGGTCTAACCAGGGTCCCTGGGAGCTCAGTGGCACTGCTGGGTCACATCTAGATATGACAGAAACATGGACACGTCAGGGACAGATCACCATGCCCTCCTCTGCCCCAGTGATGGCTGAGGTGTTGTTTTTGAGTCCCTGAATACTGAGCCCCTGAAATGATCCTTGTTAAAAATACCCTTCCTTGATACCCTTTTAACTGCGGGTTAAAACCAAACCAAACCTGGAATGATTTTAGTGGTCCCATTAGCAACTGGGGCTGCGAATCAGCTGGGGAGGATGAAGTCTGGCAACGGAATTTGCCACCAAACCTGGGGGCTCCTGAATCTTCACCCCCCCAGCTGTAGCAGAGATGCCTCCTCGGCAGAGCAGGTGTAGGAGGTTGGACACACGCCTTGTCTAGGGGCTACACTTCAGTCTGTAACCTGAGGATGCTGCTATTCCTCTTGCCTGTCCTTCATCTGCCCAAGTGACTGAGTCAATAAACCCAGGGGATCAGGCAGCATTTCGGGTGTATAGTACCATACAAGGTGCCTACAGGCTGGCGTGGAGCATCTAGGAATACTGTGTTATGTCCAGGCAAGGGTTATATGAGAAACCTCAACCAAAACCTGCAGCTGGCTAACAGGGATCCCAGACTTCCCAGGAGAGGAGCTGTGGGAGGATCCCACCTCCCAGTGTGTCAGATAAGCCTATAGAGAAATGTGTCTTTCTCTCCAGAGCTTTTGATTAGGAGCCTGACAGGTCAGATTTGTACTAGGAAGATGTCTCAGGGTTTGGTGGTTTGTTTTTTTTCCTGTATAACATCTGAGATGTGGTGAGAAGAAATGCTCAAATCATTTTATGCCCAGATTGCTGTTACAAGTGAGTGCCTAAGGCTAAAAGTTTCTGAATGATTTCACTGTCCGGTCAGGACTGTTGATTCAGCTCCATCAGGTGCTGGCAGCTTGCTGGATGTGTTAAGAATTGCTGGGCTACTTTTAAGAGGCCTTTAATATACCATCTGCCCTTGCCAGTGCTCTGAGAAACTTTGTAAGGTCCCCAAGAGGTCAGACAGACCTTGGAAATGTCCCAAAATATTTGTCCCAAAATGTTTGCTGGAATAAGAGCTGCTCTCTGGTTTCACTGTCCTGTGCAAGAAGGCACTGCACCTGCCTGCCAGCCCCTCCAAGGTCCTCAGCTGCAAAGTGTGTGATTGCTTTTAAACAAGTGAATAATATTGTTAAAGCAAATAAGGCTATTCACATGCCTGACATTTGGTTTGTTTTATGCTCTGCTTTCAGTTAGGGTTTGATGTTTTATCTGCTTCCCTTTGTGCTTCTGCAACATCATCCCTGCTCCTGTGTCTGCTCCAAGCCCCCATCCTCAGTGTGGTGGCCCCCCTGGCCAGCTGCAGATCCCTCCCTGCGTCACTCCCTCACTCCGGCATCAGCCTGGTCCCCCTCTGCCTGCCTTGCTGCAGAAGTGTGTTGTGCAGCACAAGGGAAGAGCATTACCCCTGTTGTTCCCCAGCTCCAGTCAATGGCCACATAATTCAGAGGCCAGAGAATGGATGATACCGCAAACACAATCAGGCAGGAGGCAATGAGCTGAAGAGAAGCATTATTAAAACTGCAGAAGCTGCAGGTTGAGCTGTGCATAAAAGTTTGCTGCAGTCCTGCTTCTAGCCTCCTCCTGAAATGGGCAACAGCTCTGTGGTCTGTGTGCAAATGCACAGCAGATGATATGCAGTGCTTTTCATCAGTGCTGTCCCCTCCTTGATGGCTCACCAGGGAATTCAGGACCCTTTCTGCTCCATGGCTGTGCTGGGAGTGGTGTGAAACCACACTGGTATTTCTTCCATCTAAAAGGCTGCTCTGCTTGTGTGGTGGTTCAAAGACCTACCAGGACCCAGCTCTGCTGTGCCTCTTCCTTTCTTCTGGGTAGGAAGAACAGCATGTGGCCCGTGCTGTGTCTGCCTGGGATTGTGTTCGTCACGCGTGTGCATTGCTGTCTCTAGCCCAGGCTCTCTGCCCGAGCTGAAATCTGCAGACCTCAAGAGCCCCCGGTGCTTCTGCAGCATGTGAGCCGGTGCTGTGGGAGGGTAGGGGAAGAGGCCCCCACAGTGGGCTGCATGGGGGGGAGGGTGTCCCCAGGCGAGCCCAGAGCAGCAGCCGCTTGTGCTCTGAGGATGGCTGCCAGCCTCGGAGTGGGGTACGTAAGCCAGCTGTGTGCATTTCGTGCTCAAAGGCTAAGACTTTGCAGGGATGAGTCTGGCTTTTGGGCACCACCAAATAATGCCAAGGCATGTGGTTATGCCAAACACCACCTCTGGAGATCAAGAAGTTTCATATTGAGGAGAATTCATGAAATGGCCCTCCATAGGTTACAGGTGCTTCTTGGCATCCTATAGCACCCAAGATGTTTTTTGGAGTTTGTTTGGTTTTGGGTTGTTTGGGTTTTTTTTGAAAAAAGATCACCAAATGCAGGAGGAAAGGTACAGAGGAGGCTGAGAAGATCAGCAATACCCAAGTCCCTGCAATAACGATTTCTTGCATAACCTCCCTGCAGGAAGCAGCCCATGCTCCCCCACTACAGAGCAGGCAAGAAAGCCCTTGCAGTCCCTGCCAGTCTGATAATTTGACTCTGGTGACAGGTTTAACTCCAACACACTTGGAGGTTGAAGGAAAGCTTTGTGTCCTAAAGCTGCCTTCTCTGCTGGGCTAGTTCTTGTCCTCTCACTTCATGTACTTTCCGCTTTCTATTTTTATCTCGTGCACAGGTTTGCTGAGCAAGAGTGCCCTCAGTCAGTCCTAATCAGTTGCCTCCCCAGTCATGTCTGAATAAATAGAAGTGTAATAAATGCCCCAAATGGCAGAAGAACTGAAAAACTTCAGTGACTAATCACTGTGAAGGGGTGCATCACAGCCACCAGAGCCATTTCTGCTAAGCTCAGGCTAAAAATCCCAGGGCAGATGCTATTTATGTTGTACAGCACTTCAGAGGCAGCACTGCAAGAAAGCAGATAGACAGAAATGAAGGTCAGTCCAGGCTTTTTAAACACTACATTACTTAAATGGCTTTTCCTGCCTCAGCTGTCTTGCTCTGAGATTAGCCCAACTCCAAATGAGGAGGGTTTTTTTTTCCCTGCCGCAGTAAATCACATGCATATTTCTGTGCTAGTTCTGAGGCTGAAAGATACAGAGTGATCCTACACATTTGCAAACAATTGCTCTAACTGAGTGCCTGGCTGGGAGATCCCTTCTAAAATAGTTAATAATTACAACATATCCCCAAATTGCATCAAACCTTTGATCTGCTTGGTGTTTAAGAAAACCCAGCAACTCAGCTTCTAAATTGCTGTCAAGTCTTTAATTTTTTAGATACATAAAGCTGACATCTGAACACACCCATGCCTATAACATAACCTTGGCTTCTCTGAATTTATGAGAAACTTGGTGAAATTGGAATGATTGAGTTACTAAAATAACTTTTGATGTAATTAACATATATTGCCTTTCCAGATACTGGGGAAATTGGATAACTGAAGTGCAGGTGACGGAGGTTATACTGCTCTTTGTAAAAGCACAGAGCGTCTGCTGTAACTCTTTGAAGTGACCTCATTAAAATCAGTAGGGCAGCATACTAAAACACTGCTTAGTTTATGTTTTGGGAATGCTTCTGCTCTTCCGTCATAATTTTTTTTCTGATAAGACTGGCTGGAAAACTTGTCAGGTGCTTGTGAATAAGGGTTGGGCCCTGGAAGATGCTGCATTCAGGGCTTCAGAGATGTTGCAATGACTGTCTTGAGTGTTTGCGCCTTCTGGCACTTTTCAGGGGCAAAGGCCAGGCTCTGCATTTTCAAAGCAAGTGTAAATCCAGATTTAGCACCCTATGGGTTACAGATTTAATCCAGTATAACAGAGAGCAGCATGTGTCCCATACTTCAGAGCTATCAGTGGTTCTCGAGTAGTAAGGCAGTGGGGCAGATCTGAATGCCTCAGAAACCATCTCTTCTTGACTATGACCCCACCCTGACAACTGCCTGCTGCAGAAATGCCTGTGCCATGAATTAAAATTGCACTTGCCAACATAGAAGTTCACTCAGCACTTTCGTAGCGTTTGTAATTTGAGTGGCTTGTAAAGGCCTTTGGGTACTGAAAGGAGTATGTCCTTGACCTATTGCTATTTAGGTGAATTGCCAGATTATAAGATTATTTTTTCCTATGTGCCTTGAAGATCTGTAAAACAATGCGCCTGTCCTGCGAGCCACCTCTCAGTCAGCCAAGCAAGGTACCCCAAAGACCTTTGTTCCAGACTCTCAGCAAACTCAAGAAAATATCTCTATATCAGCTGCATTTGTTCCACACTTTGCACCTTTTCTTTAGAAATGGAATTTCTAAGGCTTTTTAAGGCATTTAAGATGCTTGTGTCCAGCTTCCGTACCCTGAGAGGAGCTTAGCAAGGCGGGAGGTACAGGTGCTCCCTTTTACCGGCTATCAGAGGAGGAGTGAAAGATCTTTTTTGGGTCATAATAAAATAGGACGTCCATTTGAACACAAGGGAGCTGTGCAGATGCTGGATTTCTTCTTTTTTTGTTCATTGGCCAAACTGAAAAGGAAGCTCAAGTTAGATCAATTCAAACTAGATTTTTTAAAACTATTTTTGCCAGGTGAAATGTTAAGCAAAATATTTTGTTTCACCAAGAACATCAAGCCTAACTGCTCAGATACTTAACTTTGTTATTTTTTCATTACGAAGCTTGAAACAAAGCCATGTATTTCATGCCTGAATTTCCAAGAATTCCACTCCTCTATTTTTTTTTTTATTTGGAACATACCCAAGAACTTCAGTCCAAGCTAATAAAATCTGACCATTCTGAAAACTCCTTTTTTTAGTAAATTCTTGTTTCACCGTAACATTTCATTGGTTTTCCTACATGGAGTACCCAATCTGATGCCTCCATTGCTTTCCTCTGGCACCATACCCCACGTGAAAGCTCTGGGTGAACTGACATTTGTGTTGTCAAGCATAACTTCAGCTTGAAGAGCAGTGGGTCCTTCAGGATGGTCTCCAGTGACAACTCAGGGCAGCTTCCCAGAGATCGGGAGTTTTCTGAACAACAGAAGGACTAAAAAATGTTGAGAGGGGCAAACTTTTAGGCTCTGATCTACATAGTCATCACAGGGAAAAGTCTATGTGTCTTATGGCATCCAAGCTGTAGCAGGGCACCTTATTTTGCTAGTGGAGAGTGATATCAGGTCCAATTTAAAATAAAAAATAAAAATTAAAGAGCTTAAGCCCTGACTGAGAAAAGAAGTTATGAAGTTTTTTCAACTCAGCCCTAGCTAGGACAGCACTTAAATTTGTTCCCAGGCTTAAGTGTATATTTAAACTTACTTAAACTGGACCTAAGCATGCCCTCAAAAATGTTCATATGCTTTCCAGAGCTCAGTTCCTTGTCATCCATAAGGTCCTTATGGAAGCTGTTGCCTCCTTGGATAAAGAGAATGGGCCTAGTGCATGGTTTCCAGAAATGTAAAAACTATAATAAAATAAAATGGCAATAATTGGATTTATGTCACCTAAATATTCTTTGGTGTGAAATCTCCTGTCTGTATGTGGGTGAGAGGTCTTCTTTCATCTTTGCATAAAACCCAAGAAGTTAAAAAAGTGAGAAGGTATAAACAGATCCTTCAGCTGTAAGTGTTGTACTGAACTGGCAATTCTTCTGCAACTGAAGTAAAAAGATGTTGAATATTACTGTATTGCAGTGTACATACTAGTAGAATATTATACAAAAACAGTGTTCACTGTTCTCCATTAAATGGAGGTATATATGCATTTAAATAGGCACATCATGACTTGGGTTTATTGCACCAATAATTTATTTATTTATCGCAAGCTTATTTTTACTGCTGACAAATATTTTCTGTGTAGTTTGAAATTCAAAAGAAATAGTCACAAACAGTCATTAATGTTTAAAGTCACAGGTTATTATTTAGTGTAGTGCTAGTTATATTATACATTATGCATTAAATACTTCTTGGTGGTACACTTATTAAATACAAATTGAGGCAAACCAAACCCTCAGTGGGAACAGATCTGCCAAATAACTATTTTCTTTTTACTTTCAATCTGACATACAAATGAAGATCTTTTGGATTTCAAAGCTGGTGCTGAATTTTCCCCCACTGCTCTGTTTTCAGTGCAGATTTCCAGGGCTATGGGGACTTGTTAAGGAAAGATCAAACATAATATATATATGTATTAATGCATGAAACAGATATATTTACCTCACAGGGGCATTGAGAATTAATTAGTCCCTGATTAGAAAGCAGTGGAAAATAAAAACCACTATCTAAGCACTCGATACCATTTGTCCTCTGAATCCGCAGCTGAAAAGGAAGCTGGTCAGAGACGGTGTTGTGGGATGTGTCTGCACTACTCGTGGTCTGGGCTCAGCCAGGGTGCAGTCTCAGCGCAGCCTGGCAGCAGCAGGGTTGCCTGCAAGGGTGTGCTCCATACAGTTTATCTGACTGAATTTGTAAAGTAGTTTGCTTCGACTGCTTAGGTGTGAATACTTCTAATGAAGTCAGTCCATGCCTTGAGCATCTGGCTGTGTCGCAGGTGAACCCAGAGGAGGTTGGCCCTGGAGTGGCTTCTCCATGTTAAGTCCATGGGGTCGCTTGGTGTGGCTGAGGATGGGAACAGCCACCCTGAGTCAGGACGAGGGACCCCGCAGCTGCTGGCGTGCCCGGATCCCGGAGACACAGGTGCTGTGGGAAGAGGGTAAGAGCAGAGCAAACATGGGCTAATGGTCCCCCTCAGCAACACCCAGCCCCTACTAGTGTTTGACTCTGGGACATCCCAAGCCCGATGTGGCTTAACCATCCCCAGAAGATTTACTTTCTGTGGACAGCCTTATTCTTTCCTCAAAGCTGGGTGAACCCTCAGCACCTCCAGGTGAATGCTGCAAGGACCCTCCAGAGGTTTTTTGGAGAAAACCCTCTTTTTGATTTGTTTTTAATCCGTCACCCACTAGTTTGATGCCACCTCATTCTTGTGCTCTGAAAGGCAGAGAGACATCATTCCCTGCTCACCCTCTCCATATTACTCCTGAATTTATAGGCCTTTATCACACCTCCCCTCAGTCATTTGTCTCCCAACGTGAGAAGCAAGTCAAAGCCTATTTAGCTGTTTCTTGTGTGGGTGATTTTCCTGAACCCTCCTCTAAAGACAAGGCCCATTTACCTAGTGACGAGGGACAGAGGTCTTGGTAAAAATGAAGTTACAAACTGTGAGCTTTTCTGGAACACCTCTAGGAAGGTGGGAGCTCTCATCTCACTGGTAGGGGAAGGGGAGGCCCCAGGAAATGGGCTTATAAAGGAGATTTTCTTAGCTAGCTCAGCATGCTGAATTACTGCTCCTGTGAATTTTTGTGTCTGAATGCTGTGGCTTGTATTAGTATATTGGGATTGTAATTAGGAGGCAGGACAACAAGGGGTTTTATGTAAATGTCTTTTGTTATTTAAATCTCATACACGTAGTCAAAGCAAGCTCCTGAGCTGTCTGTGTGGGCTGTCCAGCTCACATCTATCCCCAGTGAAACCCATTTAAATCAGGTCTGCCAGCTGTCCCCGCCCCCTGCTAAAACAGGAGAGGAGAAAAAGCCTCTCTCCCACCTCTGGGACCAAGTTCATTGAATATGATTTGGGTTTTTGAGCGGGTTAGAGGATGGGGGGTCATGGGTGCCCAGTGCTGCCCCCACGCTTGCAGGCAGCATCTCTCAGACCACCTCTGGAGAGTAGAGAATGCTGCAAAATCTGAAAAAAATTCAAAGAAATTAAGTAAAATATTTAAAGAAAGAAAAAGAATAGATTGTGATGGTTTTGTAGGATTAGAAACACACTTTTTAAGCAGCCTTTAACCCTTTAATTCACTGCCAGTGCCTTCAGACATGGTACTTGGATGTGAACTGAAAGCAGGGCTTTGAGAAACACAAAATGAGGGGATACCTTGCGGTCCCTTTTTGCCCTTAAGATTTCAGCTGAAATGCAGGGATGTTGCCATCAGCCCCTCAGCTCAGCTGTGGCTGAGCAGTTTTCACCCCTTGCAGAAGCAGCCATGCACTGTGGCAGTGGCCAGCCCTAGCCTGGTTTGTTCTTGCCCGTGTGCTGAAAACACAACACACTAAAAAGAAATTTTACAGAGCCGTGTTGAGGCATGCTCTGAACTCCACTGGAGTTCCTGACATGACATTTTCCCTTCCCTTGGGTACATATAAAAGCATCCATCATCTCCTGCCACATGGGCTGAGGATTGCCATGGAGAGCGTGTGTGGCTCCAGGTGTGGGCTGTCAGGGTACTCACATGCTGTTGTTTGCATGGGACTTGGTAAATTTTAGCTGGAACTCAGTAAATTTTAGCTAGGACCCTTTGGACACACATCTTGCAGCATCTCCCAGTATTGGTCTTTCTGCTGCAGCAGTAGGCTGAACAGTGACTATTTTTTTTTCTTGAAAGCAGACCAAGCTGCAGTGCCTGAATCCCTTGTTAAACAAGCAGAATTACTGCCTTCTACTTTCCTATAGATTTTGCGCTAGCCTCTTATCTGCTGTGCTTACCCACCCTGTGAGCTCCCCGTCTGGGCAGCAAGTAGCAGCAGACACTGTGATTTACTGGACACGATGCCTGCTGCTTGCCACCTATCACTGCCTTTAACCATAAGTATGGGGCTGAGTTGTAGCAACCTTTTTCTCACCATAAAGGCATATCTTTAGGTCTTAGGCTCATTTTACCCATATCTTTTAGGGACTTAATGTCTTTGGCTGCATCTAATTAAAAAGCCACGAGAGAGGACAGGCAGGTGAGCGGACACACAGCAGTGCAGACCAACAGGGAGTCTGCTGAGACAACCAAGATGACAATAGGAAAAATAGGAACAATGCTAAAAATATCTCCAATTTTTGGAGCCACCGATTCATCTGCAGGCTCTGTAGAAAACAAAGGACATTATACCCCTGCAGAGAGGGTCATAAATACATTACAACTACTCCCAACCTTATAAAACCAGGGGCAAAAAGGCACTATAATGCTTTTACCCGCCACCCCAGCCCCCCATCAAGAAGAAAGGGGCTGACTTCTACCAGACAGCAGGATGAGGTGCTGGGAGGGAGCCCAGGAGAGGTGAGTTTGTTGGGCTGGTTCCCAATTAAAACATTGCCGCTGCTCACTCCAGCATCAGCAGGAGCAGCAGCACACCCAGATGCCCATGATGGGCTGGGTGGTGGGGCAGTGAAGGCAGCAAGGGCTGGCATCAGCTTCTCTCCTGGGAGAGGTCTTGGCAGGGTATGGATGGGGTGGTGGCTCCTCCTTGCTGGCCTGGCAGCTGCCTGCTCTGCCTATAGCCCTGTTTGACCCAGCCAGGGAGAGCCGAAATCCAGCCTCTTGTTGTCCATCGGGAAGAAACCATGAGAAAGCAGCAACTTAGTGAGTCAGGAAAGAGTCTGTTTACATCTTTGGTAGAGTGGATGAAAACATCCGACCGGCCCTGTTTGTTTTAGCAAATGTTTTATGGATCTTCAGGAATTTTCATTAAAGGGTTATTTTTAATTTTTCTTCTTGTCCTTCTGAATCAGAAGAGAGTGCAAAGCCAAGGAGATCCTCCTGAGACCTGGTGCAGAGCACCTGACAGGTAATTAATCCAGGTTCTTTAAGAAACGCTCCTTCAACTCTCACAACTTCAAAGAAAAAAAAACCCACAGCACCTCTGGCTGCACGGTGTCCGTGCCTTGCTGTCTGACATTTGATGCAAAGGGGATTCATTCTCCCACATCCAAGCTGAAATTCCCCAGGTACTAATCAGCAATTTCACATTTTCAGCTTGAAACGATTTGTGTGAAAGCCATTAAATGCTAGGAAGTGGGGTGTACAAGTGATGCTCTCGCTCAGTTTTTCCAAAAAGGAAGTAATATTTTATTTTCATTCCTTGACTGGTGACATTTAAGATGTTTGTCCCTAACTTTTAAGCTGTAGAAGGAACTGGACCACCCTGTGCTTCGGCATTGATGGAAACAAAATCTGGCTGTTGACTATTTGTGTATTGTCTTAAACCTGAGCTTCCTTGCTGAGATATCTTCTTTAGTGGAAATTAAATAACATACAGTTGCCCCTGTCTACAAGGCTCATTACTGTCTGTCAGTTCTGACCATTATATCCACTTAAAATACCACAGGGAGAGCTTATTGGGATTCTTCTGATATACTGTTCCACCAAAAGTCAATCAAAAACCAATCTAGTGCACTTAAGGCTTTTACTGCTTTGCTGAAGACAATCTCCCAGTATCGGCTAATCTGCACAGCCTGCTCCAATAGCACAATGATTTTTAAGGGCATGTGAGAAGAGATTACCTACCTGTTTGTAAATGAGAATAATGGCTCACTTTCAGTGGGTTGCGGGTGTACGATCAGAGGTGGCAAATGCAATTACTCCTCCTTCTCCAACCAGAGGTGGAAAAAAGTCCAAGTGCAATGTGCTTGTTTGGACTGTGTCATAAAATCAGCAGAGAGTTGCTTGGTGGGAGGAAATCATCAGTGGGATCGTTGGTTGGGGAGGTGAACAGCAGGCAGTGGAGCTGAGTTATTTCCCTGAGGTGCTGGTATGCGAAGCAGACTCCAGTGTGGGAGGGAAAAGGTTTGTTTTCAGAGCAGCTAATAGTCCCAAAGGGTCCCAAGGCCCTGTGCATCGCTTTGCTCTACAGTACGGGCAGGGCAACGGGGAAACAACGGCACAGCTGTGCTGCAGGGTTTATGGAGAGTTACAGCCTGCAAGAGCAGGGGGCCAGGGACAAGCTCCCTGAGCAGACTGCATGCACGTGCAATGTGTCCTGCAGATGGAGGGGTGGATGGACAGATGGACAGGCACAGCACTGTCCAGTTAGAGTGCCAGAGTGTTAAGAAAATATTGTGTCCCTAAAGAGAGTCTGTGTATTCCTGGAACACTATTCAGGGGTGGAGAAACATCCTCCTCATCACAAAGATGGGGAAATTGAGGCACAGAACACTTCAGCAATTAACACAGATAGTTTACAGTAAACCAAAGAACAGAGCAGAGGTATCCTTGCTCCCTGCACTGCTTTAATGACAAAGGTGTCTTTTTGCTCCCTCGATTTAAAAGTGAGTTTCATTTCTGTTTTTCAAGATATGCAGTGTCTCCGAGGGTTGTTGTACTGGAAGTTAGTGTCAGTCTGACTTCCAGATGACACAGAAAGTCTCCATATATCCTCCCACTATCCATCACTGAGGTACTCACTGCTCTTCTGGTGCGCTCACTCACTCTGATGGGCTCACTGCCTTTGAGGAGAGGCAGGCCATGCTCTGTGCCCTTTCTCTTTTTGCCGTCTCATAAAGTCAGGGCTCTCCTGTGCCAAAACTCCCAACTCAAGCATGAATTTGTGTGTATTTCATGCATAGTTGAGGTATTCTCTGCACAGTTCTACTGGGCATCTGAACAGAAGGCAGATTTCCCCGAGTATAGCTCATACTGAGACAGAGAAGTACAGTGGTGGGGCTTAGGACAACAAAAGCATTGTTCTTCTGTGGGTATAGTGGTAGTGTGTTGTCTTTCAGTCATTAGAAATTACTAGTGGTCTTCACAAACTCCTTGGGGCTCCTTGGGGTTTCAGGTGTGCTGTACTCTGTGCCAGACGGTTTTCCCGATCGGGCTGGACAATGAAAGACACTTCTTCCTTTCCTGAACGCTGTTATGACAATTTTCGTACCACGTTGTGCATTTACTCTGTTAGCACATTCAGTGTTCTCTGAATGGCCATGGGATTGTGTGTTAGGGAGCTGGGCACTTGCTGTGAGGGTCCAGGACTCTATTTTTAATATTCAGGGCTTAATCTCCCAGTTTCTGTTTCTCTTTCGCTTAGGTGAATCTGGAATCACCCTCTGTTAACTCGAGCTGGAGTTTCCTTTCCTAAGGGGTTTACCTAGGGGAGAGGAAGGCACAGAACAAATGCAATACCACCTGAATTTCAAATACTCCAGACCTGCCTGTGCTGTCCTTTAGAGTTCTTCCTTCATTGCCTGCAGAGGTGGGGTGCCTGAGACCACATGATACTCTGGGACCAGAGGGATGGACTCACCTTATCCACTCCTTGCTTTCCCCAGAGGTTTGTTGAGTAATATTTCTTTTTATGCTTTAACTATCAGTCTGAACATTAGGCTACTTGTTTCTCTAATTCCATTCTGGACATACTCCTGTAAAACCTCATACATCATATTATGAAGATACTAAATGCGTAGTCTCTTGTGATATTTATGTGTAATACTATTCTGGAAGCACAAGAAAGAGGTCATTGTACCACAGATGGTTAAATGAGAAATGTGGCTCCTAATTTGAATAACATCTTTCAGCCCTTGTAGAGATTTGCACTTACAGGCATGTGCTATGGGATGCACCATCCCACAGTCCTGACAGCAGTTGCAGGTGAACAGATGCAGCCCAGTCTGCACTTGCAGTTCATCGCTGGGGCTCTCTGCCTTCAGTAGAGAAACCAGAGCGGTGGTGGTTCCTCCCTTCCTCCCCAGCCTGGAGGAAAGAATCTGTTTCTGAAGCTAGCAAAGGGGGAGATGTAATCACTCCTGTCCTGCTGATTACTCAAAAGCAGAGGCTGACTTTCTAAGCTTGTGATTTTGCATGTCCCTGCACAGATACAGCATCTGACAGCATAGCAGAGCTTGATGTATTTATCCGCAGTTCCCTGGGATGCAGAGGAATGTGTTCCCCTCTTCTCCCTCTGTTTTATGGATGAGGAGTGGAGCAGAGATGCTAAAGCGCAGCCTGACTGTCTTGCCCACAGCCATCAAAGAAATCCACATTAGAGAAAGGAGCCTGTGACCAAGTATTTCTCCTGCATGCAGAGGAACTCAGTGGCATTGGACAGCAGGGCCACTGCAAGAACCAGGGAGGCCCAGGCTGCATCTGGGGAGGCATCTCCCTGCCTGGGCACTCCACACTCCGGAGGCAGGGAGATCGCCTGGCCCAAGCCTGCTCCACAGCCATGCTCACAGGTCACCCACCTAGAGTTCATGTCCCCACTGCTCCCATCCTGGTCCCCCCATCTGGGATAGATAATGACCTCGTTAATGCCTTTCTACTGTCTTAAGCACATACTGCAGGGGAAAACCTCCCACTACTCTGCACACGATGTAGTGAAGTTCAGATGCTGTAAATGCTTAACTAGGCTTAACTGGGTGGTTCCACGTTGAGTTTGAACTGCTGAAGCCTACATTTGCAGCTGAAAACTCAAATAGTGTAAAAATTGTGAAGTGACTCATAAAATGACTAACATGACATCTATATAGACTTCAGGAGACATTTTCTACCCTTTTCATACCCAATCACAGATTAATTCATCTGTTTGATAAAATAAAAAGTAATTAATATATTTCTGTCATGTATCTCCATGCAGTCAGAATGATAAAATATTCACAAGAGAGGTGACTTGGAAACATGAATTTGATGAAGATGATTTAAAAAGAAAGAAACTTTAATTAAAGTCTATAAAGGTCATTGAGTCCTACCATCAGATAATGGTGAAATTATAAAACAGATGGCAAATGTCCCCAATAAGAAGAGAAGCCGTGGTCTGAAAAAAAAAAAAAAAAAGATACTCTTAACAGAGTAAAACTCCGCTTAGCACAGGCATTGCTCTAACAGCCTGGAGAACAGGTAGACGTGGTCAGACAATTTGGACTTGCAGAACTAGACTTTTTGACTGCTATTAAGAAAAATTAAACTTACGGAGAAGAACATTGTATTTAGGTTTGTCTGAGTCATGTCACCAATTTATTTTTTCAGGAGCATTGTGGTAGAGGAAGACCCTCTGGTGTCTCCATAGAGAGTAAACCTGAGCTGATTTAAAACCTCGTTCTTGAGGCTAGCTAAAGGTGAGGACCAATTGACCCTGCTATTCCTGGATAACTGTTCAGAGCTGAAAATCAGAGTCAAAAGGTCCTGTTGGCAACAGGCATCTGTGTGTCTTAATCCCCCTGGCTGAATGAGCTGTATGTGCTTAGGAAAGGTTGTGGAGTGGACTGTGGTCATCCCAGGGTTAGACCTCCATTGTATTAGAAGCTGTAAACACATGCAGAGCACTTCTGTGCTCCTGCTGTGATCATTCAATCCAGCTACAGCTGGAAATGCAAACAGTAAAGATGCAGTTTGAAATCAAGCTGGCAATCTGGCTGTATATTTTGGTGGATCTGCACTGCTTCCTGGCCTAGCCTGCCATGTCATTGCCAATAGGGAAAAGAATAAAAACTGGCAGTGTCTTTCTGCAATGATTTCAGTGCAGAGCTCCTCTGATCAGACCCGCCTCAAAAAGGATACACAGCGCTAGAAACACAGCAGAGATGAGGGGAGGTTTGGGGTGGCTTTGTTGCGTTGTGCCCCTGGCTAGAGAGAGTCTTCAGCTTGGGTTAGGGTCTGGAAGACAGAGGCCATCAGCTGTCTTCCAAGGATGGGACAGAGTACTTACAACATCAGGAGCAGATTAATAAGGAGTAATTCATCATTCATCCACTTTTTTCTCTCTAATTCTGTAGAAAAAAACTGTAGAACTTCATTAGATGGGTGCAGGTTCAAAGTAAACCACAGGAGGTGGTTTGTTGCATGGCTTATAGCTTCATTGGAACTCATTACTATGTGTTTCCAAAAGGGATGGAGAAACACTTGAAAGAGAGTCCATTGGAGCTTGTTAACATCAAAGACGCTGGCTTTGGCCCAGGAAGTTTTCAAACTGCAAATTTTGGGAGGTAGGAGGGCTTTCTGAGGAGGTATTACTATACACTTACCTCATCCTCCTACTCTTCCCTAGGTGTCTGCTGTTGGCTGAGTGATTTTGGAGGCTGGACACCAGGTGATAGAGACTCGTGGTATAACCCAATAAGGCTGTTCTTACAATCTTATTGTTATGTTTTCACCTAGGTCAAAGTTACCCATGTCCCCACTTCTGTGATTCTTCTCTGACCCCAGTGCCTTAATGGTGGCCACAAATCATAGGAGCCAAGGCTAGAAGGAACTGCAGGAGCTCATCTGGCCACACTTTTGGCCCTTGGCAGGGTCACCATGGCATGACTTGTTCCTGGCAGATGTGTCTGTCTATCCTGAGAAATCAGGACCATCTCTCCAAAGGCCGTCATTAGTGCTTTGTTGTCCTGAGCATTAATAAGTGTTTCATACTGTCAGGGCTAAATTGATCATGCTACAGTCTTAATCTGTTCTCTTTATTCTGTACCCAGTGGGCATGAAGACCAGGGCATGATGCTTCCACCTAACATTCACCTATAACCAGAAACCTTTACTTTTTTGGAAGACCATGATCAGAGAGAAGAATAGGAAAAATCAGGCAGATGAGGAACCTTGCCCCACGGCTTAGCTATTCTCTTCCATGGTATAGGACTAGGTGACCTGTTGTAATGCAGTATTTATGGGGAGGAATTGTGTAGCATCTGTGGGAACATGGTGCTATGAAGGTCCTACGTCCTTTCTGTCTGTTTTTGAGGAAAACACGAAGGTTTCAAAATAACTCTGAAAACCTAGAGTATTTTTAGTTGCCTTATCCACATCACTGTGATTACTGTCCTGTTCAGTGTGGGTTGTTACATGCTGTTTCTCCAGAAATCCCACTGCTGCTCACAGACCATTGTTCAGGTTTTGGTGTTAGGGAAGGCCAGGCTCAGGGTTGCTCATGCAACCCTAATTCACCATGATGTCATCTTCACTTACCCTGTCACAGCCTATTTTTCCATTAAAGCCTGTCTCAGTTAATGCAGTGAAGGGATGGTGCTCACTTACTGAGCAGCTATTGGAGACACTTTGCTCCTTATTGTTCGATGCACAGCCCCAGAAGTGAGCTTTGTGCTCTCTTTAATGTCTCTTGGGTTTTCCTTGTGCCCATTGCTGCCAGGTGAGTGAATGGAGGGCAGAAGAAATACTGAGCAAAGGTTTGCAAGGAGGCTGAGTACCTGCCTGCAGTGTACCTGGTTTGTCAGAGTACTTCACCTCTTATAACATGTCCTGCAGCACCCAGGGTTCAGCCCTCATCACCAGCAGTCCTCTGAGGACTGAGCCGTGCTGAGCACACTGTAAGTGGTGGGAGAGGAAAGTGGTAGGATCACATTGTGATTCCCAGTTAAACCAAATGTATTTCTCTTCTCTTCCCAGCCTTTATGCACCTTTCTAACCTTGCAGACAGAAAAGACAGTAAATGCTGCCCAGCACTGACTCACACCTCAGGCACATTCATTATGGTGAGGCAGTGCCATTGTGGAAGAAATGTCAAGTGGCTATGTAATGAAACATGCCAACAAAATATATGTATACCAGATTAGTTCCCAGGGTCTCATGCCTTCACAAGCCAAACAGTAGGGCACTTTGTGAAGGAATCTCATTGATTTCAGCAGAGGACGGTTTTCTCTTATAATGTGAGTCAGCCTTGATGTTGCTGACTATCGAACAGCATTCCTGGCATCTGTCTCAGGCTCTCAGCAGGGATATATGCAATTGGAAGTGATGGTCTCAGACATTTAAATCACAGATCCTTGTCCCACATCATAGAGAAATACAGGTGAAGACAGGCAAAACTAAGCTGTGACACATGCTATCTGGCAGGGTGGGCTGAGGGAGACAAACTGGGTTCTGCCCCCAGTTATCTGCACTGCTCCTCTGCCTGGTGTGACCCCACCTGGAGCTGGGCTGGCTGAACAGGGTGTTAGTCCCTGACAAACCATACTGCTCAGGGATTTCTTTAACACTTAAAAGCATTAACAAAGATAACCAGCAATTTTCAAGGCTATCATAGACTGTGAATTGGCAGATGAGCCCCACACTTCATGCAGGAATCCTGCTAACTGTGGCTGGGTGGACAGCATGAGTGGGTACGTGTATCTCCACCACTGCAGTGAAATTGGTCTGTGAACCTCAGCTGGGGTCTGGTTCATAAAATGGTCTTCAAATGTTACCTGTTGAGCTCTGCATCCTCTGACCCAGTACCCGTTCTCGTTTTCATTCATCTCTGTGTTTCAACATTGCCTCTTTATGCTAGTAAACTCAAAGACCAAGCCAATTTTCATGTGCAGTGTTTTATTTCTATGGCTCATGTATGAAAGATCAAAGGTGGGTTAATAGTGCTGCTCTTTCCCCTGACATCTTCAGCATCCCTTTGGCTAGTTGAGATATTAGAGATGGATGACAGAATAGACCAAACTCTCTTGGCTATCTTCTGGGCACATGCTGGATGAACTGAGGCAGACAGAAACCAGATCTACATGCCTCTTTCTTTTTCTTTCCGAAGGAAAATCCAGCGCCCAGGGAACAGGGATCTAACACACCAGGGTCTGACAAATTTTTTTTGTACAGCAATTAGGTGAGTTTCCTTTGGTTGTCTTCTACCTGTTATCGCATGTCTACTATGTTTTTCAGAAAGTTTCTTTGATTTACAGTGCATTGTAGAATCTAAAGGAAATAACTCCCTTTCTTTTTGCCTACTGAAATTGGTTAATGTGTTTAAACATTTTCTCCTCCTGCCAAAGGCAGTATAAAAGAAGGGCTTTTGCAGTGGTGTGCTTGGGGCGACTCACTGCTTTCATGTATGTATCCAAGTTTACACAGTTTCCCTCCATCACTTAAAATATTCCATCATCAGAAATGGTGTGATTTAGGTATACTCTGTGAAAAGAAAATTTGAAGGCCGCTGCCCAAAGGATTTTTTGGTCATTTTAACCCATGGCTAGTGCTCTTAAAACAAAACCAAACTTACTGCTATATTATTGAAATCTAAAACTAAATACTGATTTCAGAATTAGAGCTAGGGAGGATGTGCCAGAAATTTTGAGATTTCAAGGAAGAAAAGTTGAAAATAAGCACATTTTTGCAAACTGACCTTCTTCATCTGACTGAGGGAAAGGAAACCTTTTGCTTTGAATATTTCAGAACACTCCAAGTGGACTTTAACTTTTAAAAAGTTTAAAACAATTGTAAATGAACTACAAATACCGTTTATGATAGGTAACCAAATAAAATATAGGGGATGTCCTCTTGCAGGTGTTCACACCTGCGGCATGTTTCTCAGTAGTGTTCAAGTGATTCATCTCCAGCAGAGCAGAATGTCACAGTGTTTCTCCCATAGATAATATGGGAGATAGGAGTGGGGGAGTCAGAACCCCCAAAGGCTATTTGCATCTTAAAGTGACCGATTTCAGTTGGGTCCGCTCTCAATCAAGAGGCATTTGTGAGCACCCTGCATTAACATATGTGCATGCCTGGAGAAAGAGTTGAGCCGGTAATTTGCACGTCCATGTGACAAAGTATGCAGAAAGACTTCACACTGAGGGCTGCAAGCACCTGCCCAGGTAGAAAAGATCAGCTTTTCCTTTAGTAGTTGAATGATTTGCTAGTGGCTTTCAAGCACAGGAGATGACTGCACCTGGCCACCCAGTTGCATATTTGCATTTCCAAAGAGAGGGGAGCTCTCCCTAGCCCTGAGGGAAAATTGTGAAATTGCCTCCTGTTGGAGGGGGATCAATGTTTCCTTGATGCAATGACTAAAGGGAGCTTTCAGTTTAAGGGGAAGCCACAGGCTGCACCAATCCTGATTCCCACCCTCCCAGACCTCCCCACCCGTGAATGCAAATTGAGAATGCAGAAAGGACATCTTATTGGCAAGGCCCTGGTAAGGTAGGTGTCTCCAGACTGTTGACTCACCACGGTGGAGGAAGTTTCCTGTTGGTTTTGACCTTGCAACAACAATGTGGAATGCTCCTTTCTTTCCTTTCTGTGATGGATGTCTTTATAAACATTTGAAATGTTATGTTCCACTTTGGATTTTTTTTTTGTTATGCTTTAATTTAACCTGGTTTGTGTTAAACGTGATTTCAAAGCGATGGCCTAAAATCAGGGTATTCATTTCTATAGTGTGGTGAACTCTCAAGCCAGTTCAGTCTGGCAGTGCTCCGAACCAAACGTATTTGGAGAAACATGCAGATGAGCTTTTAGGCAGCAGGAGCAGGGCATGTTTGAATACGTTTGTAATAGGGGTACAAACACATGCATACAAACAGAGAAAAGTGGATAAAATGTAATCATTGTCACACACACACACACAGCATATGCCAAATATGTACCAAGTAACTACACTTATGTCCACAAACAGTATCATATATTGCCAAAAGAAGCAATGCGTTTATATCTGGATATGTGGGATGTATAGCTATGTCATTCCAATGTACTTATCACCAGCTGGGTATGATAGATAGCCATATAAGTACATCTTGTTTTTTTAACTCATACTTATGGTATAAGGCCATATAAAGTCTATGTATTCATAGCCACATAAAATATCTCCTACTTATCAGCTCATCATCTCACTTCCTATCTCAGCAGAAAATGTCTTCTCTCTTACTGAATCTTTTTGCTCAGCCTTCTCATTTAGATGAATGATTCTGCCCTTTAGCTTCCCAGATGCAATGTGGGGATAGAGCTTGTATGAAAATTATTGGCATAAAACAGATCACAGAAAACAAGGCCAGGAGAGTCTTTGTGAAGTTATGCTGCTGATTCATTGGCTATGAGCAAGGACTGGCAACACCTGTGTCATACTTGTGGAAATTTCCTCAATACCCTGACAACTGCTCCATAGGAGAAGAGGAGCAGAGCAGAGCAGAGCTAGCTCAGACCCATCCCAGCACCTCGAATGAAGGAGCAGGGCAGGCAGTGGGGGGCAACCCCAAGCCCAGGACATCAGGAACCTCTCTGCCTGCAACTGCAAGACAGCAGTGGTAAAGGGGGGATAGCAATCAATTTTTGCTCCTTATTTTGATCTCTTCCATGCTTCTGGTAGTGCCTAGGGATGCCTAAAGGACAGCTTGTCCATGCCTGTATGGGGAAATGTACCGAAGTGTTAGTTTTTTATTGCAATAGCAAGTCAAGAAAGTGCTAACATTGAAGGCTATGTGACAGCAGGAGATTTGATGTAGGTCACAGTAACCTTTTAATATCAGTTTCTGTTCTGAAACCCTTTTGGAAGGGTTTAGGCTGATATCCCCATTTTGCAGAGGGGAAACTGAGGCAC
The DNA here is from genome assembly GCF_949628215.1 of Phalacrocorax aristotelis. Lineage (NCBI taxonomy): Eukaryota > Metazoa > Chordata > Aves > Suliformes > Phalacrocoracidae > Phalacrocorax > Phalacrocorax aristotelis. The sequence continues at coordinate 29,714,110 of NC_134284.1, read as the reverse complement.
AGGAGCTTGCTAAGGTCTAGGACCAGGCCCAATTACAGAATTAGAATTAAGGTTTCTGAGTCACTGTACTACCAGATAAACAGCATACAGAATAGCTGATTCAGAAGAAAGATGTTTGTCTAGTTTATTGATTTACACAATCATCTGTGACCCTGATGCTGTAGGACAGATGATGCTATTACTACCTCATAGTAAGGAGATATTACAAAGGCTTTGTCAGGCTCATTTTGGTCTGATCCATTACTCAGGAGCACCCAAGCCAGAAGTAATTAATAACTTTTTCCTCCTAGGCAAATTACCTTAAAATCTTTTCATCTTATTCTTTCCTGTGAGGAGCTGTGAATATGCTTTCTTAGAAAAGCTGTTCAGAGAATTTAAGCCCTTCTACCCCGTATTTAACCTGCTTTCCTAAAAGGACGAGGTGCATACGATTGCAGGAGCCATCCACCCGAAGTCTCTCCATCTTCCTCTTAACCTTTAATAAAGGTGAGCCCCTCGGTTGATTCCAACTATAGCTGACAGAGGGATAGAGGTCTCAAAGATACTTGGTTCTTGGGAGTTTTGTGAAACTGGCAGCAGGAGGAAGCCCTGAGGGGGCCACCACCAGAGACTCCAGCATGACCTTCCCAGGTGTGGGCAGAGTTGTGTGGTAGATAGGGGACCACCTGAAGTATCATGGGTGTGGAAAGGGATGTGGGCTGTTGCAAAGGGATATACCAAAATCTAGGGTGCACAAGAAAGCTAACCAGCAGTAGCTCTCCTCTCTTGGGCTACCTTGTTGCCTCCATAAACTCTCTTCTGGTACCCCTCTGGGAATTATGAAATCCAGTTGTCTGACGAAGGGGGTGGGGGTGGCCAAACAAACCAGAAACCTGCTCTAAGTTCCTTGGCACTTATCAAGACTTTGCTGTGCTACATTGGAGGGATGTGGAAATGGATCAAAACGTGTATGCTCTGGGGACTCGGGATTTTCCTTCCCAGTCATGTCACAACTCTTCTATGATGCAAGTCACTGGGACTTTGCTGGCTTCAACAGAGCCGTGCCAGCTTCCTCTGGGTGAGGAAGCCTTCAATCTTCAGCCTAGAGGGCTTGTGTGATACTGACCGTTAATTCTTTTACTGGTCCAGGACTGAATGCAGCTCCTGGGAAGGGGCCACCTGGAGAAGTGGGATAACATGACACACACCCCAGCTACATGGAGCCATGGTCCCACACAAGATGCTTGGGTGTGCAAATGTCTGTCTTGTCCCACTTAACGCTCATCACCGTGTTTTCCTGTGAAGCACTTAAGTGTAGCTAGCCTTTGGCACATGCAGGTTATTCACTCCAGGATGGAAGTGGACAGTTGCTTGTGGCTCACACAGTCATTTGGTTTTGTCTTAAAAATAGAAGAGGCAGCAGAAGACGTCTCTTGGTCAGGCTGTCTGTCCTATGTTGTTCCCTGAGCAGTTTAAGAAGGCAGCTCTCTTTTACTAGTGAAAGCCCTAGTTAAGTCTGGAAAGAGCACAGTGCAGCTGAGATGACCTGGGCTCATAAGGAAATGTGGGGGAGCTTGCAGATCATCCTGTGGTCACTATAGCATGTGTGTGGTGCATTACTCAGAGTTAAGAAAATAATGCTGCTGGAGAGAAGCCGATATGTCTGCTGAGCAAAGCTGCAGAGCTCTTAGATGACTGGTAAAGCAGTGAGGTGCTGCTTGAATTACACTGACTCAGCCTCTCAATTTTGCCCTCTCTTCTTTTTTCTTTTTACCCAGTGCACTTCCATGACATGAAAGCCCAGTAAGTGACACTCAGCTTTCAGCTGCTATCAACTCTGTTTTAATATGGACTTTTCTGAGGGAGCAGAGAAAAAAAAAGCTTCTTCCAAGGTTATTAGCTGACAACTGCAGCCTGTTTGAAAATTGCTTGCACTCCCTGCTAATTGGTCTACCAGACCTGTTCATTTGTTAATTTGATGCCATTAGGTAACTGGCACATCTCTGCTGCAGACAGAATAAAGCAAGAACTGAGGATGCTGTTTTGGTCTTTTTCTTTGGATGCTTTGAGAGGACCTGACACAGAGCAAGGCTGCTCTGTGCCTGCCAGAGGGGACCATCCTCGGGGGCAGCAGGCCACTGTACAGACACCCTGGGTTGGGTGTCACCCCTGCTGAGTGATATAAAACCTGGACTCCAATGTGAAGGGAATAAGCTGAATTAATATATTGCTTTAGGTTGAGTGAATAGCTCAACCTTAAAGCAATTATTGCAATTACTTAGATTGGCCCCAAATTGACTGGTTTGGGATTCGCAAAGTGAAAGAAAAAAGGTGTTTCAGGTTTAAATGAATGCTTTATTTGGCCAGAAATAAGTCCTATAAATAAGAGTGAAAGGTTGGACCAATGGAACAGGTACCAATACCTGCCATGACCCTCTCCTCTCCTCGGTTATGAGACCATAGCCTGGGACGAGGACTTGGGCCTTGGCCATCGACCCTCCAGGAGGGTGCCTTGGATATGGGATGCTTTCCATCTCCCCTGCTGTTTGTGTGAAAGTGAAACACAGACAGAGGGGAGAAGAGGCAGGCTCTGCTCAGTGGCCAAGCCCAGGAAAGAAACACAGATCCCGGTCTGTGCGGATATCCCACTGTGCCCACCCCTGGATATGCCCTGTACTTGGATGGTTAGGCTATTCCTGGAGGAGGAAAGCCTTGAATTCAGCAGGGATGGGATTTGAACTGAGATTAATGCCTGAGATGCTGCAACAGAAGAGACATCAGCTGTGTGTCTCAATCTGTGAAAGGTGCCAAATGCCCTGGAACTATTTATACATTTAGGAGTACTCAATGAGTACAATCCAAACTGTTTCAGGTTGGTTGAAACAGGATCTTTTAGCAGCTTCACTGTATGCTTTTAAAAAATTGCTTTTCCCCACATCAGGTCTGCCTCCACCAGTATGTTGCACTGCTGTGCCAAGCAGAAATGCAGCCCATCTGCAAACCAGTGCTACTGGTTGATGGTATCTCTGTGTTAAGGACCTGATTCTTTTTTTTTTTTTCTTTTTGGCAAATGACAGCCATAATTTCTTTGGTGTGGAAAAGGAAAATTAATTGACTCAGCCAGTGCATAAAGCTTCTGGGTCCTTCGAGGAAAGGGCTCAGCTTCAGCTTCCTGTGCCATCCTGAATGTATGGGGAACTTGTGTCATGGTCAGAGCCAGGGATCAGCCTGGATTTTCAGCAGCTCTGCCTCGCTCCAGTACTGACCCCTTACCTCTGCCTGAAGAAGGGTCCTAGAACCAAGTATTGTGTGGCTTATCCCATGGGGCCACCTACTAGCCCCTTGTACCCTTCACTTGTGTCCTTCATCCTTGGCCTTCCCTTTATCCTTCATCTCAAAGAGACCAGGAACACCTCAGACTCAAAACTTACTGCCTTAAAAGCATCTACTATTTTTCAAAGACTGTGTTTCAACCCTGCACCTTATCACAACACACAAGAATTGTTGCTGCCTGTGCCCCATTGCAATGCCATTAGAGTATGAGATGTGGGGTTGCATCCTCGTGTGGGAGTGCAAACCTCTCCCCTTTCATCTCTGTGAAGGACCCTACTGATGGCAGCATGAGCAAAAAAGGGCGTATTGTCAGCAAGAGCAATGATAACCTCTTAAAAATCCAACTTTAGAGCAGTTTTGCAGCTTTTAAACTAGGTAGAAAAATTATCCTCGTTGTTACAGGTTCTCAGTTCCTGGCTTCTGTTGGCTGAACTTTTATACCCAACACGGGTGCTTTTTTTAACCCTGTGCATCTAAGAAAACACTGGTTTTGTGTGTGATCTAGGTGTTGGGCACAGTGATTGAAGCAGAACCCAGGAGCACCACACCAGGGTGGGAAGTAAAGGGGACACTGGATCCTACCTTGGACCTGCCCTTGTGTCAGGGCTAAGCCCAGGTCTGTGTTCGGAAAGCTGGGAGAAGGGAATGAGCCAAGCACCCCTGGGGAGGACCTGGCTTTGAGTAGGTAACCTGTCTTTTGGTGATACTGAAGGAAAGCAAGCAAAAGCCCACATAATTCCCACTAGACTGGGGCTTTTGCCAGCCCAGCTATGTTAGTCACAAATCGCACCTCATTGCACCCGACAGTCACAGCTAGGCTGGAAAAAGCTTGTCATCTTGACCCGGCATCAGGAGCTGGAGGATTTAGCAGGCTCTTCCTTGCTGCGCGTTGAGAATTTCTTAAGAAAACACTTTCCTTCCGTGGGTGATTTCACAAGTTGGGAGAAAAGCAGCTGTTGGTGGTTCACAGCTCAGATTTCCCTGAGAAGTGTAAAGTCTCAGCTGGACACCATGATGATAGATTTTATAGATTTCCCCCCACTCCCTCCACATCCACCAGGCAGCTGAACCCAACAGTAAGCTACAGTGCGTTTCTCTGTGTTTAACTTCTCCTTGAGATAATCCATTTGCCTCTGTTCTTTGAAAACTTACTGAATAAGCCACTTGTTTCACACTGGTGGGGAAATAACACTTTGGGGGCCCCTTTTGTGCCTGTCTTATGTATAACAGAAGCGTGGAGTTTTATAAAGTCTAATAAATACCCAGCTTTACCAGATGTTAGCTTTCTTTTTTTTTTCTTTCTTTTTTTTTTTATTTTTTCTCCCCACTAGAAAGGAGGTCAGAATTTGGGTTCCAGACTTTGGCTGACTGCAAGTAAAATGGGACTGTTCCTAAGAGACATGTTGTGACAGTGTAAATTATCACATTTTAGATGATGTTAAATATAGAAATGCCACTTAAGAGAGGATGCATTTTGTTCAGCATCTGATGTTTGTCTTGTCAAGACATCCTTGCGAGATGGTGTCTGTTTATTATCTTCCCAGTTTTCTACTCTTATTCTGCCCTGTCTGCTGACAATGGTTAATGAAGAAGTTATAGCCTTTTCTGTGCTTTACGGTGCTTTAGAGATGGGGGCAGGTCATTGCGTAGCCCATGGGGGCTGACTCCAAATTCAGATGTGGTGAAGACTTTTGCCTTGCAAAATCTTCCCCTTCCTCCCCGGGAGAAACCTTTGGGTTAAATGCAGGGATCAGAGGCAGTTAAGATGCAAAAAGGCCATGCTAATACACAGCCTGGTGGCTAGGGACAAGGCAGAGGGAGTGGAGAGTCCGCAGGCAGCAGGCAGAGAGGCTGGAGAGATGGACCCAGCGAGGAGATGTGATACGCCCCAAGTCAGGAAAGCCAGGGGGGAGGAAGAAAAACATTTCCTGTAGGCTGGACCAGACAAAACTCGCTGGAGTGGGTGGCTTTGAAGTTTGTTCAGTTAGTTTGGCTAAACCTAGATCGTTGATGGCTCTATTTCCTTCTCCCATTGGAAAAGCACGTGTTTTGTCTCATTTATAAAATTAAAAAGCGCCATTTTCTTTATGGCGTATGCTCTCTGCTGCTTCTCAGGAGTGGTAATTGCATGGAAACTTGCATGGTTTATACCTAAAGGAATCTTAATTTTAATACATACAAAATTACCCCTATTTAAGCCTCATTTAGTTAGAAGCAGTGCAGTTTTCCATCAAACGCCTCTCCAAACAGAAGCTGGTTTTGCACTCAGAGTGGATTCTCAGTTGTAACTTTATCTTCCCCACCGTGGTCTCAGCTCCATTAAACTTAATCACCATCATATACTATTACCCATTCAGTTAATGAAAAATAGTTTTCTCCAAAGGTAAACTGTTATAATTAAGGGCTGTGTATAGCCACAATAGCTTTTGTGCCTTCAACCTTTTTTCATTTTAAAAATTGGTTCATTCTGTGCTGAGTGAAAGGCCAGAAATGTTTATGAGGCAAAATATTTCTGCTCAGATGATGGGAAAAACAATCACGTAGGATTACATGGCCACAGATAAAATTTTGCAACAGGTTCTTGTTCCTGCCATGGATCATCAAACAGATCTGATAAAACTCCTGAGTAGGCCAGTGTTGCCCAATAGGTTAATAGCAGCATTACCTTTACTCAGAAAGATACCAGGCTGCTTTTAAAGCAGTAATGAGACATATGCACGATGGGGCACGTGGTCTGGCCAGAGAGCCCAGCCTGTGGAGGAGAACAGGTCCATCCCTCCATCCGCAGCACCTGGGGGCATGCCAGCAGTTCAGGGAGGTGATGGTTCAGGCCCAACTGAGCTAAAGTGAAATAATTTGTTTGAATATTCACAATATCATTTTGTTTTGTCAAAATCACTACTTTTTCTGCCTATGCACTGAATTAATTTTGTATTCTCTTCCTCATCCCCTAAATTAAAAAAGTCCTGCATGGAAAATTCCTGATGTGTGCTAATAAAAATAGGTTCTTGTGTATGTTCTTATGATGCACATCCAGCTATATAAATATAGATGATTTGTAGCTATACACAAATAAAGCGGGATTTTCAAAAGCAGTCTAACTACTCCCAGCCTAAACTACTTGGAGTAAAAGCAGGGAGAGTTTATAATTAAATTCACTGGGAGCTGTGCTAGTCCCCTGCCGAGTGCTTTTAAACATTCCTCTCCTTAGACTCTACTGGGAGAGAAATATACTGTATTTATAGCCATCTTGTTTCAATATAAACATGTCAAACTGTAAATCTCTGACACAGAGATGGGCTTAAGCTGAAAAATTCAAATCCAGATTTCCAACATTTTCTATTTCAGATCAGCTCTGTTGGGGGCTTTGGGTTTGAGGATCTGGGGCTGGCTTCTCGTTTAGTCCAGTTTCCTTCCTCGAATTCGGACAGGGTTGGCTCTTGGACCTCATGTCCCACCAAGCTCCAGTTACACTGTGTGTACTGAATTAGCTCCCAATTTCTGTCAACTCCAAGGTGTTTTCCCAGAGTGAAATGCCCTTTGTGTTTCAGCACGTACATCCCCGATAACCTTGCTCCTATTCAGAAGATGATTACACATTTCCTCTATAATGGGAGCATCGTGTACCTGTCTTTGGTTTCACATTTTTTGTTCTGTGTCCCTGTATCTTTCCTTCCATGCCCTGTGCAGAAAAGAGCCTAATAAAAAAACAGCAACAACAAAAATAGCACAGTGGTTATTATTAGCGTCAGACAGGCTTCTTGCTGGGAACCGATCAGTCTGTGAAATGGGCCGTGTGCCGCAGGACAGGGCACTTCTCCTGCCTCCTCGGGCTCCTCCAGTGGGAGGTGGAGGTTGGAGAAATGCAAAGCAAAACCCAATGAACGTTGGCTAATTTGGGAAATGACAGCAGCGATTGGTTTGTTGACAATCCCAAGCTTGTTTAAGCAGTAGATCCGAGGGAGAAAGGGGGGGAAAAGAAAATGTTTCCATAACGACTGACACGTGAATGCTGTTAACGTTCCCGCGAGGTGCCGGCGTGTGTTCACGGCACACGCATCTCCTAAAAAGGTGTGTGTGCTCTGCAGATGTTTTCTCGGAGCGGGAGATGTCCTAATAAGCAGGTACATTGTTCCACATGTTTAATCATGAACGGCAGTGAATGGCTGCTTCAATTCTCCTGACCCTTTTTTCTTCCCTCTTGACCTTTTCCTTTCCTAGCCTGTCACAAATGAAGAATGATTATTAACAGAAATACAAAAATTTTAAAAAAAGGAAAAAAAAGAAAGTAAGAAGATTATGCTTGAGGGAGAAGGGCGACTTGGGCACATAAAGGAGACTGGAAGTGTGTTATGTAGCATTTGTTTTCTCTGCTGCCATTTTATTGCTTTTCTGGGAACCCTGCCAGAAAAATGGCGAGTAGCACTTTAATTAAAGAAGGCTCTGTGTGCACTCCAGCTGTTCCTCATGTGACTGGCCTGTCTATGGGTATAGCAAAGGATGCTCCCGCCAGCCCGCCCAAATCAATGCTAACCTAATTCCCGACCACACACTGTCAAGTGTTCGTGCAAACCTGCAACATTTAGGGCACTGTCTGTGAGCCAGACACTCGGCGCCCTGTCCTGTTCCTGGTATCCTCACGTATCTGAAGGCAGAATCTGGCAGCGGGACTGCTGGGGGTGAATGAGTGCGTGGAGGGAGGTGGGGCTTCACTTAAAACATGCTCTCTGCCTGCAGCAATATTCGTTGTCCATAAACCAACCATGCTGCCTAGAAGGAAGGGCATTTTGCGGTTGGCGGGAGAAGACTGGACCCCACTGAAGTTTCTGTGAAAGCAGAAATTAGCTGTGAATGAGTATGACTAATTTTTCAGCAGTAACCTAGATCTGGGATGCCCTAGGCTCAGGGAAGACCAGTGCGTTGTTTTGTTGTTTGTTTTTTGTTGTTTTTTTTTTCTTATGGCTTTGGAGAAAAACAAATTCAGCTGGAAAAGAAGAGGCCAGCTATGGCAGTGTACCTAAGCTGAAAATCCAGCTGGATGTTTGGAAAGTGCTGTATGAATTCAACAGCAATGTTAAGAAAATGAATAAATCAAAGCTGCATAACAGCATGGAAAATTTTGTGATGACCCTATAAGAAAACTGACATAGGATCTTACAACTTATACATATTAAAATTGTGTTTCTTGTGAAATTGTCCTCTGAACCTAGTTTCTTATGGAAGAAAATGTTTACTGTGCTGATGTAGGCTATACAGTCCCTTAAGACAATAGGTTGGCCCAAATTCTTCTTTATGCTACAGGGCCCCTTTGCAGCCCTCTGCCAGAGTGAAGGGCATGAAGATAAATGTGATGTTGTTTGTGCTTTGCTGTAAGGCCATCCTCCAGTGCCAGACAGGCATAAAGGGGCCTCTCTGTAAGTGAGAGTGTAATAAAACCTTGCGTAATAAAACCATGTGCTTTTGTTGCAGCAGCTCAGTGGCATTACTGCCATCGTGAATGTCACTTCTGACGTACTAGTTTAGGTGCGACATGAAAGGTCCAAGTATATCCTAAAGTGTCCCACAGCTGAAGCGTTTTATTGTACTTTCACACACCTTACCTACTGGTAAGTAACATGAAGCTGCTTCCTCCCACAGCGGTATGGAGCCGAGGCTCCTGTATTGACCTGTGTGAGACCTTTTTTGGGCGCTTTCCAACCCTTTTCCTTTCATAGCCTGAGAATTGTTCCTTCTGTATTTGTCCATCTCCCTGCACACCTAGGTCTATTCACATGGTTTTCGGCAGTGGAGATGAATTGATATAACACATTGAGGAGATTCGAGACTGAGCTATTGTATTTCCGAAAGTCAGTTTCAGAGGAGTGGGAACAGGCTGGACTTCCTCCCCTTCCATCAAAAAGGGGAAATGAAGGCAAAAACTGATGAAGGGAAGATGTTATCTGAATGTGGCAGGAGTGCAGAGGTTTGGATGAAGCCTTGGTGTGCAGGTGGGAGGTTAGAGCTCTACCTTGCATGCTTTGGCCAGAGTTAACGTATTTGCAGAAGGCTTCACAAAGGCTGATAAACTGTTGATGCATGTCGATAAAAAAGGGTCAGCTCAGTCCTTTCTGGTGGAGAAGCCGTGTTGCACACAGCTTCTTTTTGCACACCCACTGAACTGTCATTGTCAGATTTGGGTTCCATCAAATATAGCAGTGTGTTTTCTTCAGATATGGAGATTTGTGTGTGTGCTGCATGTATGCTGGCCCTGCTGGTAGTGGCCCAGAGTCTGGTCATGGTCATCCCTGCTTGTGAGCTGGCTGCACGCTCTGCTATTGGCTGGAGATATGAGGAGTGCAGGGCATTTTTCTTTACACTCAAATGCCAATCTCATTTCAGTGACACCATCTGTTCATTTGCACCCCAGTTCGTTTCTCTGAAGTGATTTATCTGTTTTGTGCAGTCCGGTTTCTCTTTGGGTGATAACGTTACAGGAGTCTTTAATTTCTCTGGTGCTGCCTTCCAGCTCCATACCAGATTGTTTCCTCCATCCATGCAAGTTTCTTTTATAAGAAAACTCATAAATTATTTTCCTTTCCCTAGGCTTTATTTTTTGGCTTGCTAGGCAGTTTACCTTCTCTTCACGTACATCTGAGTGAACTTTGTCCCAGCTGCTTTTGAAGCACAGGCTCAGAAGCAGCAACAACTTCATGAGCTAAAAATTATCTGGGCGGATTTGGTGTTTATATAGGAGGTTGTTTGCTGTTCTGTGCGCCAGGTACTGGGGGATAATACAACAAAGACTCTCTTCTTGTACAGTGACACAGGTTCCTTATTAACAGAACTGTTTCCAAAATGTACCTGGAGATGGCATTTGTACTGCCCTGGTTTACTTCTGATGCTTCTCACAAGTTTTTTCCCTTCTGCAACTTGGCTACCTCTTTCCCAGTTACAGGTTACTGTGTCTTTCGATACTATTTATTTATTTGTTTGTTTGTTTGTTTGTTTGTTTATGGTACAAGTGTTTGTCGATTTGCTGGAGGCAACGTTTGCCAGTATGCCAACCACCCTAAGGGCACAGCTTTTACTGTCATTCTGTTATGGTCTAGCAGGCACCCTTATCTTTCAGTCATGCTGGGCTTTGAGCTAGGGTTGTGTCATCTTTGCATAATCATTAGTGCAGGATATGTGCTCCTGGTGTCTGCCTCTGTTGGGTGAGGTGGTCTCTTGATGGTTCTCCTCTGACTCCCTGACATCTAGGCAGGAGCAGCTAAGGGTTTTTCTTGGTCCAACCCCTGCCCCTGTTGCCATCCTTGTGGGCTTTGCCTGCTGCTGTGCCGTTATTGATGGCCCCATCTCCATTCTGTCCTGAGCTGTATCTAATTTGTGTGGTGTGGTTCCCACCACAAATTGGGCAGCTACCTTTTGCCATTCCTTCATATAGCATTTGGTGACCAGATGCAGAGATGCCCATCTAAGCACAGCAGTCTGGCCTGTGACATTTATTATAGCTGGCTGCTTGGCTTGGCACTCTCTTAACTTTTTCCTTAATCTTCTGTTGGGATAAGGCAAAGTACCCTGCATAGGAAACAAACTTGATTTGTAAATCAGTTTTCCATGCCTGGATGTTTTTCTGGTGGAAAGATGGGTGTTGTAGGAAGTTGGATAAATAGATTTCATTCCAACACGATGTCAGGATGCGGCCAAGATACATACCCAGCCTGGATGCTCCAGCACTCACTGTCCTGCTCAAACATAACTATGGTTTCTCTACTTTGTGTCTCTCCAGGCTGATTGTGGCCCTCATGTTTCACGTGCCTTGTGAAAAATGACAGCGTGAAAGGACACAGGTCTGTAAACCTGGATTAGTTTTGTACTGACAAATCTAGAAATGCTGTGGCCTAAGATGATCTTCCAGCAGTGTGCAAACAGATCTGGAGCTGAAACAGTCTCTGTCCTGGGCAAGGATACCAAGGGAGGCTAGCAAGAGAATAAGTGGTCTATAGTATAGTCAGACATCTTGGAGACATCAGGCTGGGACACACAGGAGGGCTCAGAAGTGGGTAAGGGTGTGCTACGTGGTGAAGTACACATTGCAGGCAGAAGGAAAAAGGGCATTGTTGGGGGAGCAGGTGAAAAAGAAAAGGGTGCAGAGGTGTCCCAAATTCGACTCTGCTTGTCTATCTGATGCCATTTAAAGCCCTTCCATGGATCATGGCTGTAGCTGGCTGAGGGCATGTCTGCATGAGATGAATGGAGTCATCCATGTGCCTCTGAGCAGGCTGCATGGCTGCTCAGCACAGGGCTGCACAGCGACATTAGCCTGGTGCTGGAAGCAGGACTGCTGGGTCATGTTGAGGAGCGGGTCACGGTCAGCAGGGGAAATGTTCTGCCCGGCGTAGCTCTGTGCTGCTGTGCTTGCTAGTTTGTTCCCATGAGGAGCAGGGATCTCGGCATGGAGCTGCGTTCCAGTGCGCAGTGTAGCCCTAACACCCACCCCCCTAATCGTCCAGACCAGCTGGTACCACTGTGTGTCCTACAGAGACCAGACTAGCAATGGTCTGATGATGGAGCAGGAACCAGCTGGGCTGACCACATAAACCAGACTAAGCAGCTACCTCCGGTCTTCCTAGGTCCAAAAGGAGAGTCAACCACTGGCCAGCCATGGCCTTGAACAGCTTGGCAAAATCAAAATTGGATCTAGTGCCAGCACTAAACAAGATCAGTTTAGAGCTTGGTCTCTGCTCAATTCTGTGTGAATTGAAACATCTGATGTCATAGCACTAATGCACTGATACTAGTAGCACTGTTTTGGACACAGCCTGAAGTAGCTGCCGAACGACTCTGTGCTCAGGAATGACAATGCTGCAAGCACGGTGAAGCGGCTCATAAAACCCAGGCATGGTAGACGGTCAAAGCCCATAAAACGTTACTTCAGCTGTAGGACAGTAATACCTCTCTCAGGCAGGACAAGGCAGCTGGCTGGATTCCCATGAAGAAACTGTCTTGGATACTTGGGAACTGCTAATGGGATACGGGACCTTTGCCTGCCTGTCAGCGCTTTAGGCGCAGTGCAGGTGGGTACAACCACCGTTCCTGCTATGGTACCAAGATGATGCCAGTGGACTCAGGGAAGCTGCACTGGGACAAGGTCAGTGGAGAACAGTGGTATGTTCAGGCTGAAGTGCTTCAGGGAGTGAATGGAGCTGGTAGAATACAAGGTACCTTAAGGCTTTTTCAAAAACTGAATTAAGTCCACTAGTCTGGACAGGTGTATTATGTTATTACTATTATCAGTTGTTTTTCTTAACACGGTCAGGACTTGGTGGTGCCAGGTGCTGTACTAACAAAGAGCAAAATCCAGGCCCTGCTCTACAGAGTTTGCATCTAAATATAGGATTAGCAACAGCAGGTGGGTACAGAGAGATGAGGCAGCAGAAAGAAGCAGTGCTGTGATGCCAGCCAGCAGAGTAGGCTGGGGTGGCACCTTAACAGAAGCTTATAAAGGATCCCAGTTTTTGGAGGTGGTGTGGCAAAGGGGAATCCGAACAATCAGCTCAGCTCACAGAGCAAGATGTAGAAAGCATCAGGAAGCCTGACTGAAAGTGTGGCTATGGAAAGTTGCATTGCAGGCTGAACTCTTAGAGGTGGCCTCTTGGCCCAGAGATAATAGGTAGTAGGGAGAGTGGGTGGAAAAGTGGTCTGTGTTGGAGTCAGTGCTCTGGGGGGAGTTTGGGAGAGCATATAGGTACAAATTGTGAGCGGTGGGTCTCTGCAGCAGCATTCAGAGTGGCTTTGAAGGGATGAGGATTGTATTTGTGAGTGGCAGAAGAGATGATGCTGTAGTAACCGAGAAGCTGAGAATTTGGCCAGGCTTTCGGCTGTGCAGAATAACAGAAAAAGCCATGTCTGAGTGGTGGTATTTGGGCTGAACCTGGAAGGTTTAGCTTGCAGGTGCTGATCCTGGGGAAGGCTATGCTGGAAATAGCCCCTGGAAGGGTGATCTTGCTGGGCTCTAGCGTGGAAACAGGAGGGAGGCTAGAGTCTGTCTCAGGGACTTGGTCTAGGCTCACAGTTGAGGGACAGTGCCAGGCTTTGAGAAGGTGTGGAGTCAGGACTGAACCAGAAGCCACGCACATGGAAGGGATGGCTGAACTTGCGTCTGGGATGGGAGTGGTCTGTAGGCACTGGGACAAAGCAGCATCAAGAGCAGAACCCAGCAGGGTTCTCTCATCAGGCAACAAGGGAGATGAGGAGGATATTCAGAGAGATTGTGAGGGAGGTATAAGTAGGGAGAGGAGAGAAGAATATGATGGAAGCCAAAGGGAAATAAATCCTCAGGAAGGTGATATGTCTGAGTGAAGATGTGGGGAGTGCAAGGAGGCTGGAGGTAGAAAGCTGGATCTGAGACTGTGAAGACAGTTGTCTGGAAACCAGGCAGTCTGTTTGGCCAGAAATTTTGGTTTCTGTAAGTTTGCTTTTGACCTCACTATGAACATAAGTAAAATACTTCCAGTTTTCTGGCAAAGTAGATGTCCCTAGACCATGCAGCTGCTTGGTGAAAGCAGCTTTGTTATCAGGATGGTGGCCAACATTGCAATGACATTATACAGCTGTCTGGGGCCCTGTGGTCTTGCCTTCATTCATCACCTGCCTTTGAATGGTCCCAGGTCTCATTGCTGACCCACTGGAAAACCTTGCCTTGCACCAAGCTAATGTTTATCAGACTTGAGAGGCTTTGAATAAAACAATACCTGTTCCAGGGGACTTTAATGTTTTGACAAAACTTTGGTCTCATCCCGAAATCTCTAAGCAGCTCCAGCCGTCAATGACTTTGACATCTGTGAGCTGAGCTGAGCGCAAGGAGAAGATGCAGTATTTCTTTAGTTTGTGCCAGGCTATTGTGATGGCTGATGCAATGTTTTGGCAGCTACACCATAGCAATGAGGGTTTGTGTTGTAGGACCCAGGTCTAACAGGAGTTTTAAGGCCTTAATCTTAAAAAAAAAACAACAAATAAAAGCTTCACTGCACTGGCAAACAGCCAAAGCATAGTGCATAACCTCTGAGCACTCCAGGAGTTTTTTTGTAGCAGCTGGATGAGGAATGAGTTGATAGAGACAGAGGAGGAGGAGTTCAAAGTGCAGACCTTCTGATGATTTTCCACCACCCTGGGTTGTCCCTGCACTCCCTTGGCAAGAAACCCAAACTGTGCTGCACCCCCTCTCCTTCGCCACCTCCACAGCAGAGCTGCTGGCCTCTGTGTGCCGGGGTGCAAGGGAGAGGTGTTTATACTTTTCATCCAGTGGAAAAGCAAGGAGCGTGAGCACAGACACTTCAGATTGTAATATGATAACAGGTTTTCCCCCATCACTTGCTTCTACTACTACTAATAGAGCAAGAGAGGGAAATTCCTCAGGCACGTGGGATCTCTCAGCTGTGGAACAAACTGCGGTCCTGGTCTTCCCCACTTCCTTCTCCAAGTCAGTGGCCGAACTGCTGCTCCTAATACAGACTAATGGCATGAAGCTAACATAGAAAACAGAGAGGATACACTGAATAGATCAGATCCAGGTTTCCCAGGGAGGATAAAAGAGAGGGCTGCAAAGTTTCACCCCTCCATTAGCACTGCTGGTGTGTCTCTGTGGCCTGGGACAGGAAGGCAACATGGTCCAAAATCCTTATCCCCAGCAAAGCTGCATCTCCCCAGCAGCAGGAAAATAACCTCCTAAATGCAAGGTGCACAGGCCTTAGTGTGTGAGTTTACTACCCTCCTACTTTTCTGTCTGTTAAGAAACTTATTTTCATGGTTTTCTGATTTGGCTTTGGGAGGACAGGTGGTGCTATGGTGGCCTGGCAGAGAGAAGTCAGCTGCGTGATGGGGTTGGATGACATGATTATGTGGTAACTTCCTCCTCACTAAACCCACTGGCAGATGAACTTCCTGAACCAGTAAATTCATGTGAGCATCCATCCTTATAGGTGGCACAATTATTTTCTGTTCCAATGAGGCCTGAAGGCCCCAGCTGGGGTCAGGCCCAGCTTCCACTGTATACACCCAGCCCTGCTACCATGAGCTGGGTTGGAGGAGGCTGGAAATAGGAGTGGCTTACCACAAGTTGTTTGGCACATCAGTGCTGGAGCCATGGCAGAAAGCTGTTGTCCCCAAGTGCCTCTGTGTCCTCTGCTCACCCACGTCGCCTCCTGTGCCCGACTTTGACAGATGCACATGTTCCAGTTATGTTCCAGTTTGTCGTCCAAAAGCTTTGAGATTTTCTTATTCCTCTGAGGTCAGCAGACACAGATGGTAGTTGAAGGCTATCCTTTTGCTGGCTATTTTGGCCATGTGAAGTTACTTGGGAGGGTCTTTTCTTCCTGTAAAAACAATTTAATGAGTTCCCCTTGTCCTTTGCTAGGTTTTTTGTCTCATTGACACACTCAGAGGACTACTTTGGTGGGCTGGGGAGATGTTTACTGTGCTGGAGAGGTGAAGCAGGAGATGTGGTCTGTCGTGGAGAGAGAGACCACTCATTTTGGCAAGCCCTACTTTCCCCTGTGCTTGGGGGTCCACCAAGCTCCCCAGACCAGCCCATCTGGGTGTGGGGGCCATGCTGGGAGGGGAAGACACTCCTCTGTGGGACTTCTGGCTGCAGCACTTCAAGGAGCAGTGCTGAATAAATGTGCATGTCTGCATGCAATCCACTTCAATCACTGTTTAAATGTGCATCTCGTCTCCTTCCTAGAAAAGTATTGTAAGAGAGTAATGGGGTGTTCCCAATCCTGCTTTTGCTTCTGCAAATCCTGTTCATAACCTCTCTTGTGCCTGAGAAACTACTGCAGAAGAGACTTTCTTTCTCTCACTCTCTTTTTCACTTTGTAATGAGAAGAACAGTCTTTCATTATTAGATTTTAAAATAATCCTCCTGTGTCAGAGTCCAGCTCCTACATCTAGCAGCACTGTCTGGACTCTGTACCAGAAAACTGTGTTAAGGAGGTGATATGTGTCTGACCGCCTGTTGCTTTTCCTCTTAGTTTCCCAGGAACTGCTGTAAAGCTGTTCCCTACTGCTGTGGTCGGTAGGGTAACGTAAAGGAAGGGTCTGGCTCCAAGGCCATTGAATGGTGTGCAGTCCCCAAACTGTGGAGGATTTCAGACAAAGTCTTAAAGGAAAAGGCTTGGGAGGGATTTTCAGGGAAGAGTTTGCCACCAAGGCGAGCGGCAGCAGCCCGAAGCCGGGGCTGCCCCCCAGCCCTTTGTTCCTCCGGGTGGTCTGCTTCCTCCGCCCGCACGGCACAAAGCAGCTTTGGGAACTGGCCCAAAACCGAGGAGTGGCAAAACGCAGTTAGTTCCCCTGCTTTTGTAAAAGGCATGCCTGGCTGCCAAGGGAAGTTTCCGTATCCTGCTGTCTTCCGTTTGCTGGGGCTCAGTGGGACCCACTGTGCTCCTGAGTCCTCGGGCTGTGACCGGAGTCTGGGAGCTCTGGTCCTTCCTTTGTACACGGGTGGAGTAGACAAAGGTCAAGTGTTTTCAGCTTTTCTGACTGATTCGTGCTTATTACAAAGCTGGCTGCCTGGGTCAGTTTCCTAACATGGGTTGGGTGTCCTGGGGACATTTGCTTTGCTTCGTCTGGGGATAAGCTTGTTCTGGAGATAGAGGGCCTGGCCAGAAGCTTGGGGAAGGTGCTGAAAACATGGCTGTGGGCTTGAGAGTGCCCTCCAGGAAAGACTCAGCCAGGGACGGACGGGGGTGTGTTAGCTGCCTTGCTCAGAAAGCAAACGCTGTGCGGGGAAACCACTAACTCCTAAAGACACTAGAGGCAACCACGTCCCTCAGTGCACTCTGGCTTGAATAAATTGTGAAGGTTGTCAATAAACAACCTTTTTATCAGGCGAGATGGGTTCTTTTGTCCAAATCCTTTTCTTGTGGTTAATTTTGTGGTGAAGAGGGATTTTTGCCAACATGCAGGGCACAGTACTGGGACAAACTGTAGTACAGGCTTTGTAAAAGGGAACTAATGAAAAAGACCTGAGACACATGAGATCAAATGACTGTTTGCTGGGAATGGGTGTCATGTGGAGAAACTTTGCACAGATTGGTGCAATTAGCTGATATCAAGATAGTGTTTAAGCTTTAAAAAGAGTATAACGGTGCGATAGGCTGAGGATTGCGAGGACAGAGGCAGGCTGTCATCAAAATGAAGATGCAATTACAGAAGGTGTTTTAATTTGGGTTTATATAGTGTGACAATTTGGAGAGAAAGGTTTCCTACTTTGGAAAAAATTTGAGGCTTTTGCTTTTGTTAATTGACTGATAAGAGAGGGTCTATGTGAGTTCGTTCATGTACTGGAGCACTATAGCCTAAGGGCTGTCTTCTACAAACACACCTTTCAGGCCATACAGGCAGGGCTTGGGTCCATTAGACTGGAGCAGCTGCAGGCAGCTATCATACTGGATCAGCCAAAGATAGCACATGCATACTTAATTTTGCATGTGTGCATAATATGAAAATAGGAATAAGTGAAAATCTGCCATTTGTTTGACAAGAGCATCCTCCAGTCGGGGGAGCACTGTGCCCAACGGCCACATTTCCTGCAGAAGGGAAGCCAGAGCATGCAAAGAAACTCTGAAATGTGTTATGTGATTGATATGAAAAGCATGTGAGAATTTTTTTCCATTTTCTGGGGGGAATTAATATAATAGAGCTGTCACCTTTCATCAGTCAAATTTGGTGGCAGCTAAGCTCAGGGGTGGTAGTGGAGAGGAGGGTGTGTGAAAGGTGTGGAGAGAGCTAGAATTTGCATCGTGGAGAGGAAGGGATTTTTCTGTGCATCTTGAGGAGAAGTGAAGGGCTGTTCTTTGGAGTTTGCTTCTGTCAGATATACTGACAGATTTTGGGCTGGGCTGAGCGTGCTGGAGTGGGCACAGAAAGCATCTGGGTGTGAAGCAGAAGCTGCTGCCAAAGGAAACCAAATCCTTTTTTTGGAGAGACTGTCAGGGTTATTTAGAGGTAGGTTTAAAATGTGCTGCGGTTTTCCCTGCAGTGAGGAATACCTCTCTCTGAACTCTTCCCCGAGGATAGGTTACACTGCTGAGTAGGAGGGAAACATCCTTGCCTGTGCTCACATCTGAGTATGTCTGAAATGCGGTGAAGCTGACACTGTTGAGCAATTGAAGGGGCACTCTAATGCAGAATTTGGTATTCTATATATTTAATGTCCTATATAAAATTCTACAATGTATATATCCAGAGTTTTGTATTAAATATGTATATGTACAGTGTCAAGCACAGTAACATTTGTCCTTACTTGCTGCAGACATAATTTTGCTAGATACAGTGTGTCCCTGCTCCTACTAGCCCAGGTTTTGACTTTACATGTATACGAACACCTCCTGGGCAGAGATGAATGCCATGAGGTCTCACAAGGGGCCATACAGGTAAAATACTCTCAGTAGCTCACCAGACATTACACATCCTCAGGGCCTGGCCAGGTCCCAGCAGCTCATTTGGAAGGGTCGTGCAGGGGATTTTGAACTTGGTTGCTGCCCTACTTGCCCCTGTGGAGCTCATAGCACTGGAGCTGCTCCTCTGATATGTTTCTCTTGAGCTGATTTTATATTGGCTCAGTCTTGGCATTTCTGGGGCTCCTGAGGTGGAACTGCCACAACTTGCTGCAGGCATAAACCTGTAGTCCTTCTAATCGCTGCCCCTGAGGTTTCCAGCTGTGCTTGGCAATGTGGAAACTGCCTGCAGTTCTTAGGATATGCCAAGCATCTTTTTGTCCCTTTATATATGCCTCTCTTACCCATGCAGCATCAGAGCTGAGTGACCTCAGAAGAGCATGCAACTGATTGGAGTTAACAAGAAAGTGGCGAGAGCAACCGTGCTGTTTTCATCCTGAATTTTTTGAGAGATATCTGAAACATTGGGACATTCCTCCATGGAACGATATAATTAACAAGAGCTGAGCTCAGCTGCCTTGTTATCAGTGTATACCTTGAGAAGAAGAAGCTGCTAACAATTCCATTAAAGCTGCACAACCGTGGAGATAGGGCTTAAGGCAGAGAACTGGATCTGTCCACCTGTAGGTGCCATAGGTTTCTGTCATCCCTGGGGCACATCCTGAGGTCCTTAATTTTTTTTTTTTTACCTAGGAAGCATTTAGCTATGCCAAATCTCAAGTGTTCTCCAGAGGAGGTTGTACAGGGAGAATCAAAATGAAATTTGGGTGTAGGGCTGGGGATCTGTTTTCTCTCTCCCAAGTACCTTGAGTAATGTGATATGATGGGGAAAGTGTCTCTGTGTCAGCCTTAGGTAGGCTGACTGGTTTCACCCACCATGTGGGCCTTAAGAAGAGAGAGAGGTGGGAGATAAAGGTTTTGGTGTGGTGGTGACTGGATGGGATGGCCTCACTCCAGGGAGAAAACCTGAAGATACTGACCTGTCTTTCCCTTTCCCCTCTTTTCCCCTCTTGCTTTGCTTAATTATAGCATCTTAAACACTCTGTAAGTTTTTTGGGGCATGGGCTGATTTTATGTATAAGTATATGCAACTGCACAGTGCTCAGCACAGAAAGGCTCTGATCCTGACTGAAGACCCTTGGGCTCCTAAGACGAATGTCCAAGCTGTCCTCCTTTGGTGTGTGGACTGTCATAGCAGCAGGAACCACTTGTATCTAACAGTGCTGTCTGTTTTTTTGCTGTTGAATCCCTTGGCCCTGCATTTTTGACTGTTCATTCACTTGCACAGTATAGAGATGAGAAGAGGCTCCCTTTCCCTGCTCCTGCAGCAAGGCATTGTCCACAAAGTGGTGAGCACTGCAGTAACCTACCTTCCCACCTCTAAAACAACAGGTTTTGACTGAGTACTTCCTTGGCATTCACATGCTAGGCAAGAAAATGTCGTGGTTTGCAAGCAGTTTGTTTGAGCAAACAACCACATAAGCAAGGGGCAGCCACTGGGTCTGAGACTGCAGCTGGGAATTCTCCTGATGGAAACATGGATCTTAATATTTGAAACATATCACGATCACGTCCTTCCCCCCCTCCCCAGTCTTTAGCTGAGATAAATGAAGTCCCTGGAATACACTGTGTTCAGAGTGACCTTCAGTAAACTCATGTTGTGACCTCAGCACCATGCCTGAAACAGATGTCTCTGGGCCTGCCAATATAACCAGGAGTCTGTTATGCAGAGCAGAAGGTGTTGCTTCTTGGTGGACCTGGCAGTTGGCTTGAAACCTCCTGTTCTGTTTGAATTTCATTCTGGTGCAGAATGTGGTTTTTCCCTGGTTTCTAATGTGCTTCAGTTTCTTATTTTGTCTGGTAGGCATTTTTATAGAGCATACATTTGCAAAGACTGGCTTTCTTATAGATTGCCCTTATCCTGCTATCTCATCACCAGTTTTTTCTTGGTGATTGTATAAAATAATATAGGTTATTCAGGACAGGACACTGACAGAACTTGTGACATGATTTGTAGGGTTAAGGTGAAGCATTTGATGGTCTCTTAGTTATTTACCCTGAAGAAGGTGTCAAGTCTGTCCTCCCACCTCTGCACATGATGTAAATGAAAAACTAGGGGAAAAAACAGCTATAGATCCACTCTTCTGCAGACAGCTAATGTACATAAAAAGGATTTTGTATTATGTATTTGCATAAATAAAGGAAAGACAGCATTACTGGTAGGTAGTACCTGGCTGGCATTTACATCTGTCAAGCCTAAATGAGGGCAGGGTGTTTATGAAGTGGAATGATTTAACATGCCAGTCTTCTCTCAGCTGTCATCTATTTCAGGAATTTCAAATCTTTCTAAATTAAGCTTATTTCTCCTTCTTGCCTGGCTCCAGAGTGGGAAAAACTTTACTGGAATAAACAAATAATTCATTTTAGTTAAATCATACTGGTGGTAGGGGGGAAAAGGCAAAGGCAGAACAGAGTAACTACTTCCAACTCAATAAAATATTGACATGGATAAGTGAAAGAGGGAATAAAAGGGATGGAGAACATGTGATTATCCAGCATCCCAAATGTGCAATGTAAACAAAACTCTTTAGTGAGGAATGGCTAGCCATCAGCTTGGTGTGTCAGGATGGAGAGCAATTGCTCAGCCTGCTGGGAAGCTTCGTTGATCAGGTGATGGAGCGAGTATTCTGTGTTTATTCAACGGCCTTGCTGTGAGCCAGGGAATCAGGTCCTGGTGTCAGGCTTGTACAGGGAGGCTGGCAAGTTATGCCCCCTAACCCTGAAAGAGTTTCTTCTAACAGCTTCCATGGTGGAAGCAGGGTGAGTGCTGTCTTTACACACAGTTACTTTATGGTATGCTCCTCAGGAGGGAATCGCAACTCCCAGCCAGTTGGAAGAATCATCTCATGGCTATTCCAGATTTCTCTCTCACACATCGAGCTCTTATCAGTTCCCACTGCTCTCCACTTGTTTTCTCCTTGTCTCTCTTCCCTTCACCACCTTGTCTTGGACTGGATCTTCTCCCACGTCACACCTGACTGGTGCTGGCACAGGCTCATTCTTTGGGGAATATAGATGCACCTAGTAAGAAAAATCCTGCTGCAAAAAGCTGTGGACAGTGAACATTAAGCAGCAATTAGTGTGACCTGAGCTCTTTGCAGTGGCACAATAGCAGGAAACTGGATAGTGTGCAATTCCCATTGGTGGCTTTACCACTGTCACTTGGTGTGGGTGAAATGAGGATGAGAGTGAGCTGCTGGTGACTAGTTGCACTTCCTCTAGGGCCTGGACTTTTCTTGGAGATGTTTCTCAAGGCTAGACTTCTCCAAGGAACTTCTGACAGTTTCTTGCCAGATCATATGTCTGACTTCTTATCAGCCTGCTGAAGCATGAATCTCAGATGGGCGCTTAAGCACCCCAGATACCCAACAAGGTGCTGGCTGGTTGCACTAAAGGTGGTGTGCTTTTTTTGAGGTGCAGGCATTTGAAGCAGCAGCAACAATGGCTTTTAAATGTATTTCAAGGAATAGGTGAGAGAGAAACTGTGCCAGTTTTAATCTGAAGCAGCTACGGTTTCATTGCTGTGTGACTAGCAGCTGGAGAATGCTGGGGAGCATGTTGAGCTTTGATGTTTCCAAAATGTGGTCCTGGGGGATTTCAGTGTAACTAAAAATGTTTGAAGTGCTGGCCTCTTGCCACAGTTGCAATGAAGAATGTTTCTGAACACCTTCACATTTCTATATGGAATTGGAATGTTTTTTTTCCACGCAGTCCCAGGCAGGACTGAGAGGGATGTGCTGTGGAATTGTCTTACTGCACCTCTAATTCATAGCCCCAAGACAATAGCAAAATGCTAAGGACCAGATTTTCAGGACTTAACTCTAACTGAAGATCTCATTCTTGTTATGTTGGAGAAAGGGAATATCTAGTAGTTCACATTCCTAAAGTGCAATGTGATTTCTGATCCCTGGATTTTTGTAAAGTGGAAAAGTGGTATAGGTTTGGTTTGTGTATGCACATCTCCACTTCTATACATGCAAAAAGCCCTGCAGAAAGCAATGCTTTTTTTTTTTTAAATAAGGCAGTAACATGTCTTCTCAGTTGAAGTGGCTGTAAAAGGTAAAATACAGAACATAAGCCATTAGATTAATTGTATTTAGCATGTTTCTAATTCTGGCTTGAAAGGAATTAGTGTCACAGCAGAGGGAAAAATAACTGTGCTGTTTTGTTGTTTTTCAGTGAAGATTAAAATATAAATCACTCACCTACCCATTAGAAAAAAGTGACTACTGGAGCTCATAAAATATTAGCAGAGAAGGGACTTTGTCATCCATTGGTATTAGTGTGGCTTTAATCAGCAAGGCTTAGGAGGACCTTGTCCATGTACTTTTTATAAAGAAGTCATATGAATGGAGGGCTTTCCCCTCACTCTTCAAAGCCCCTTACTATGCTTTTTCTTCTTACCTTCCTTCTGGCTCTATGCCTGCATTGGGCTTGCTGAGATCTTGCACGAGTCACTGAGAAGCTTTCAGCCAAGCAATGGGTTAAAGAGTCAGCCTCGCAGTAGATAATTAGTCTATTCTAGCAGTATCTTAATTAATCCTGTTATTAGGCTTTGCCACTAATTGCTATAGGTGAGGTCTGACTCTAATAAAATCCACCCGTTTCGGCATGGTGCCTCTACAATGCCACAACCCGGGTGATGGAGCAGCAGATGCTCTGGATGGACTTAAGTGCGCAAGAATTTGCCTTTGCACTACCTCACCAGCCACCACCGCAAATGGCAGCCTGCAAGGAGTAACATAGTGCAAAGCCTCCTTCCTGGATGTCTGGGCAATTTGATTCAGGGGCCGGTACCACCGCATGTTTGCTCAGTGGGGCATCTCATTCTTTAGGTGCATGACGTGCCACCGCAGCCTGCTGTAGATAAAAGGCTTTAGATTAAAAGCCTTGATCACCTCCCGTTAATGCTTCACACCAATGGCGCTTTTAAAAGATTGTCTTGATGATAAAATGAGCGACCTTCACATCCAAGAGTTTCAGAAGTGCCAGCTATGCCCTCCCATTAGATTATTATTACGGGTTATAATGTCACACTATAAATTGTATTAAGACTAGATGTAGCATGGAGACAGATCTATCCATTCTCTCCAGTCTCCAGCTCACTGGGACCGTGTTTCTTTTTGTGCTTACTGAACAACTGTTCACACCTTCATAGTTTCCTGCACTTCGCCCTGAATTTTGCTCCTCAGCATTTTTTAAGCTGGGTACAGTGCTTCATCCTCCAAAGCAGCTTCAATTTTCATGATAAAAGCAACTGCTAGCCTCATGTAGGTGGTGTCAGGTGCTTCTGGCCCATCAGCTGAATGTAGAGCGTTTTCCCTGATGCTGCAAAAAATGGGAGAGCATTCTCTAAACAAGGGTGGGGGTAGGGAAGAGGACAAACTCGAATTAAGTGACTGTAACAGTTCTTTTGTATTTCAAAGGGCCCTTGCATGCCAAACAGGAACCTCTTGTTTTTCAGGATGCGCTTGAATTGGCTGATGCTTACGTCTCTTGCTGAGTTCTTAAAGCCGCTTCCTGCTGAATCACGCAACCTCATTTCCCTGTGCCTGTGCGTATAACGCAGCAGGGAGGGACAGTGCTGGGTTCAAGAGAGGCTCTGAAACTTTAATGAAATGCCTCTGAACTAAGCAGAGTTTGTGTGCTAGGCACGTTTGAAAAGCCCGTTTGCTGCTTATGTTTTGGGCATCTTTTGAAGGAACCGCTGGTATTTCTTTCTGTCCTGGGTGGTCGTTTGTTCTTCCTTTCCTGGTTGTTCGGTACAGGATTCTGAGTATTTCTGCTGCTATTCAGTCATCTGCCAGCCTGGTATGTCTGACTTGGTGGGTTCTGCAGCAAGCAATGGTGACTGCTGGCAGTGGCTGTGAATCGCTGTGCATGAAGCCCTTCATGCTTTTCTGGGTGCATGTATCAGATTCTGCTTTTCTGGGTGGCTTTGGAGCAGTCACAAGCTGTACATTTTCAGCAGGGCTCAGAGGGTGCTCAGTTATCCCTCCAAAAGCTCTCCACAACATGGAGTGTCGGGCAATCTTGTTACTCCTCTTCTGCCACCAATGTTAGACTGAAATCAGTAAAGCTTCCCCTTACCTTCAGGAACAGCATCCCAAATGGCTGTAGCAGGAATAAAACCCTGTGCTAGGTCCAGCTGGCAGTTTATAGCCCAGGATTTGCCTTGGATGTGGTATTTCTAGCAGAGGGTTAATCCTGTGGTGCTTATTCCATGCTAGTTAGAACCCTTGGGTGCGATCAAAATAACAAACGCCTACAAGGCATCTTCTTACTTCTCCAGGTACCTGATTCTTTAAGCACAAGAAAGGTGCATGTGGACATGAACAGAACTGATACACAGAGGGTAAAAATCCTCCCAGAAATGGCTTCTCAGTCCAAGGGCATGACTTTTCCATTCTTACATCCTGGATTAACACTGTGTTGGTGGGCACTCTACAGAGCAGGGGACAGGAATCTGCTGTGGGATCACTCATGCCTTAAAGCTGGCAGGGTTCAATTCAATTTCTGTATCCCTCTCCACTGGCCTTTGCAAGCTCACCTTTCTGGCCACATTTATGATTGAGCTTTATGGGTTTTCAGAATTTCTGGAGCTCTTTGTGATCAATACACAGTAGTGGTCCCTCTCTGGAGGGCATGTTCTGACATGATATTACCCTGCCATCCATTCTCTTCTCAGTTTATAGCTCTCCTTAATATTTAAATGGGTTTCTTGCTGCAGTTCTTGTGCCCTGTTTACCCAAATAATCTATAACTCAATGACTTCTAAATCCACTTCACAAGTTGTTATATTCACTATAAATGAGTTGTTGTGCAACCTGCATCACAAGTAGGTATTCTCATCTGGAGGTCTGTGCTGAGATCCAGCATGAACAGAGAATATATTAAACCCATAAAACCCCCAAGACATACTGTACCATACAAAATGAGCTCTAACTACATGCTTTATTCCTCCTTATCACTTATATTCACCAGCCATTCAATGAAAATGTACTACACACACACACCGGGCAGCTGTTCATGCAGCCACACCAGCCTGTACAGCTCCTACCAAGGTTTCGCAAGTGGCTGGCCCTTCTAGCAAGGCTATTTGGAGATGACTGGGACAGTGTGTCTCTGCCATTAGCTGTCTGAGTCTAACTGCTTATGCAGGATGGGCCCAGTCCAGCAGTGTCCTGGGCCCTGCAGTGCAAGAGGAACCAACATCCTGTGCTCATCCTCAAGCCTGTGACTGGTCTTATTGATTTCGGTGGCACCAGGCTTTCTGGCTGCTTTTTCAAGCTTGAAGATGCAGCTTGGTGTTGAATGGCCAAAGGATTCAAGGGCCAAGGATTCAGCCATGCCTCTGCTTCTCTGGGCTTTATTACTGTCACAGTCAGCTTCATCTGCCCAAGGGCTTTGTCTGGTAGGATCTTAGCTACTTTTTGATCTCAAATCCCAGCTGATTGCTGTGCTAAAGCCAGCTTCACAACTGCTTCACTCCCAAAACACTGTATATCTGAGGATCCTGTATAGATGTTGCTTTAGTGATTTATTTCCTTTTTAACTTCCTGTTGTTGTTGTTGTTGGGTGTTTTTTTTGTGTGTGTGTGGTTTTTTTTTTTTTTAATTATCACCATGAAGTAGTAGCTTTAAAAGGGATTTGAAAAAAGGAAATCTGGAGTTTGGAAGAGGCTTCCTACCCCTTTCTGACAGTGAATGCAGGACAAATATTAGAACTTGGCAATATTCCTTTGCTTGTAAAATTTGATAGATTTAGATATGACTGGTTTGCCTTGGATTGAGTAGGAATGTTATTAGTGCATGAAATTCAATGAGCTCTAATGCTATTTAAAAAGCCCTAATGAGAAGGGTGCTTTTGTGTCAAATTCTATTGTTTTTTTTTCTTCCTTTTCTGCTTTCCGTATTTGAAGAGCTCTAAAAATATTTTTAACAGCCAAGGAGGGAAATAGACTTTTGTCTGAAGGACCTGGGGGAGGAGGGGAGTTTGGGGGAAGAACAGTGAATTGATTTGGTTGGTAGCTTTTACTGTATGTATGTGTTCTCCTGTGAACCATTAAATTGGGGAGTTCACTTGGGTTACAGCTGGTGCTTATTGTGATCTGAGTTTACTGACTGGCCTCCTTGTCTTTCCAATCAAGATTCATTGTCTTTCCTGTCTGTTGAGATTTTTGTGTGACTTACAGGAAAGTCTCAGCTTAAGGGACAAAGAATTGAGATGATCAGTTTTTACAGTGAATTTTTTTTAAAATAATATTTTTATTA
Source organism: Phalacrocorax aristotelis (assembly GCF_949628215.1). NCBI lineage: Eukaryota > Metazoa > Chordata > Aves > Suliformes > Phalacrocoracidae > Phalacrocorax > Phalacrocorax aristotelis. The sequence goes on along the minus strand of NC_134284.1, from coordinate 29,687,028 downwards.
AATGCAATATTCCTGTCCATAAGACCTGGTAAGGAATTATGCACTTTGATTGTTTTTGGTGGGATACACAGTTTCTACAAAATGTAGTGTAAGGAAACCTTTTATTTATTTAAAAAAAAATCTAAGACAATATTTTTTGATCTAAATAAAAATATTTAGTTGGTTGAACAAAAGAGAAGCATCTTGTTTGGAATCAGCTCATTGTTAAATTGGGTCTGTCCATGCCTTTAAAGTTCTGCCCGCTTCCCAGACCTGGCTCCTTGACTGTTATTTCTGCTTTGATTGGCCTTTGTGGTGTGTTATGGAAGTTGTTCCTATAGAGGCATCATAGGAGATATATTCTTGATATGAAGCCCAACCCACAAAAAGGGTAGGACTAATGCACTCACAAACACCCACCTGCAGTAGGCACCAAGGACCATAAGCTGATGCAGTTTCTGCCAAATAGCCTTGAAGCAAGCTGTTTCTAATGACATATTAAAATAAGATCTTTCATGGTTTAAGTAATCTTTGAACTTAAATTCTGAAAAAGACTTTGATATTTTAGCTTTTTCTCTAGCTTGGAGAGAAAAATAAACAATGAATGATTGGAATTTACTGTGGAATATTAAATCTGATTTTTTTACGTTGTTCTAATACTACACATACAAGCAAAATTGATCAAAGTTCCTGCTTCAGATTTATATCTTATATCATTTTAAGCCTTTTTTTTATTTTTAAATATATTTTAAAACATTTCATCTCCAGAAGCTTGACAAGTCTCTGTACAGCAAGCTCTAGGACAAGGAACCCCAAAGATATGGTTTTCTTCTTACTAGCCTCTTAAAACAAAGTACGTATTTTATGTCGACAGACAGAACACCCTGTTTCTAACTGCAATAAATCTGATGACAATTTACTTTATACGAAGCCTTGTGTAATGCACAGTTTATCTCCTGGGTGGAATTTCTTTTTTACTTCTGTTTTAGCGGGAAGTACAAACAATTAATCCTGCAGCAGGGAAAGTTACCCCTTCTGCAAGTGCTCCCACCCCCATGTTTGCATGTCTCCCTTCTGCTGCACTGCATGGATGGGAGATAAGACTAGTTTTCAAAACCCCCTACATCAGCCAAAAGCTGTGTTTTAAGGTGTATTTTCTTGCCAGATCCATTGTACAGATTTAGCTGAACCACCCAGAAGCCTGGAAGTAGTGGAATAATTCCAGTTTGCACCTTCACAAAGGCTGTCTGCGCTGTGTCCCAGGGCAAGGAGATGAGCTGCTCCAAGGTGTAGCTGAAAACTGTCTTTACCTTGTGGCCCTGAAGCTGTTTGCTCAGTTAAATATTTCCTAGAATAAAATAAAAAATGAGCCCAAGCCATTAGGCCTGACTTGTGCAGAAGCCAGTCAGGTCACAGGTGGGGCTGATGTGGTGGTGTCGGCAATGGTCCTCTCCTCTTGTCTCCAGGAGGAGTGAAGGAGGCTCAGCATCTTCCAGGATGCAGCCATTATAAAATCTCCTGTGGCATTGCTCATGGCATCATACAAAGTTTCGGAGACCAGCAAATAATTATTACTAATTATGTCCGAGAGTGGTTCCAAATCTGTTGCTTATTTTCTGTTTTCAGATATTCTGCTCTGGTTGCCTAAAGCAGAAGTCCTAAAACATCTTGAAAAAGGCAGGTCTTGCAGAATAGTGTCTCTTCCTCTTTGAAAAGGATAAAGTCCCATAAATCATGCACAAGAGCCTGGTTTTTGCAATCATCTAGTCCAGGTTACAGACCTAAGAGGGAAAAAATAATCATCTCAGTCTGTGGATGCCTCATACCCAGAATTAATTGTTCAGGTTGTCATCATTATCTCTTGGCTCTTTTATACATGTTTTTTTGCAAGTTCACTTAAGAGAATGCTAAAAAGAAGGTTTCATCACAGTATCAAACATCTTTCTGCATACATTAAAAAACCCCCACCCCTCTATATAGTTCAAGGATCTGTTATTGTTCTATTAACCATGTGACACCTGCATATTGGCACAGGGTTTCATGGCCTGGTCGTTCTCGAGGGACTCTACCACTGTGGTATAGCTGGCACAGCCATTTTTCTGGGGTAACTGGTGCACAAGGGCAGTGCTATATTAAGTGCAACATATGCTAGAAATCAGAAATGGAAATGCCTCATCATTGCAGTAAAAGCACTAAGCCAAGGCTTAGTTAGCAGCTGGGACACAATATAAAAATAGTAAACCTGGGTGAGAAAGGCTCATAGGAGAAAAATGCAATAAAAGAAGCAGGAGCTTCAATTTTCTTTTTCAGAACTGACTGCGGAAAACATTCTTGCACAGATTTTTTGTCAACATAGAAACAATGGACCCCCAAAACAAGTCTTTTGAAATAATCAGTGAAAAATCTCAAGGGTTTTGGCTGGATACTCTTGTTCTCTTCTGAAGTGATTGTTCTTTTTCAGTTAAAAATGGAAAAATTCAAGGAAAGAACATGCTCCTTTTTAAAATCTGCCTTTCATAAAAATCTCAAGTACAAGCAGAAAAGGGAAAACTTCCGAGATAAAACTACACATTTTCAAAAAATTTTTTACAGTTATTTGTAGAGCATATTACTAATAATTTAAGCTTTTTTTGGCTGGGTGAAAGGGATAAATGTATACCGGAGAAATATCTTGTTATAAATTTAAGTGTCATATCACAAAGGAAAACATCTGCACTGGCCCTGAAATAACTGTAAATACTCAAGGAACCTAGAGAGAGGGACCAAACTGCACTGCCACTAGACTGTATGTGGAGCAGGGGACTGGGGACTTGTGCCTCAGGAGGGCTTGTGGACAGTTCAAGTGTGGTCTTAGGCTTGTTTGCTCTGCAAGGACATACCCAGCTTGACAAGCAGAGTGCTATGAGTTGTGCTGCTGTATGTGTGGGCCCTTTCTATAGTTGGGTGCTCTGATACTTGCAGTCTCTGTCAGAAAAAAGCTAGCTCAAAAAAAAATTGTAGGTTAAACCCAGCCAGTACTGGTGTCACCCTTTGGTTTGCAGTAGCCAGCTGGGCAGACCGGATGAGCTTCTGACCTTAAATCCTTGAAAAAGCAATGGTTAGCCTTTTGGGACTATACGAATTAGGCTGCAAATTGGCCATGCTGAAGGTGTCTAGAAGGGAGTAACCTGTGGGGCACATGGAAGAGCTGGGACCCAGCAATCACAGAGCCTGGGAAAAGAAAACCTTTGGGTTGGGAAGAAATTTTTCTGTCCAAGGGAGGGGTTTGTGGTGAGGGAGAGCACAACAACCATCTCTGAGCAGCTGAGCTGTCTGCGGGTTATATGACTGTGCTGACCCCAGTGACAGTTTCTGCATCCCCATATGTGATCAATGGGCAGCACCTGGGCTTTGGCACACTGGGCACTGGTTTAGGCTGTCAGGGTTCAGCTACTCAGGAGTTTATTGTTGGACTGTTACGTTCAATTTAATATTATGACATGTAGCTCCTCTGGATGCTTCATGCCTCGTTGGCTTTTGTAGCACCTTATACCAAGGTGCTGCTTGTACAGGGCGCTGCTCGCACGAGGTTCCCCAAGCAGCTTCTTAGAGCCAGCTCCTGCTTAAAGAGCACCCAGCTCCCTCCCATCCCCTGCATCCAGTCCCACACCACTTCTGGGTGGTACACTGAATCCATGAACTGGTCCTAGTTAAAAATTCTCCCTCTCTTTCTCTTTCTTGGCAGGATTGTTTCTAAGCATGATGATTCCTTGACCACTGCAGGGCCTTCATTGTGTAGGCACAACTGAGAGAGGTGATCCATGGTGGAGGGTGAGAAAATTGTGAGTTTTGGGTTTTCTTAAACTGTTTCGTCAAAGAGCCAAACCAGGGTGGTTGTTCTTTGCTTGAGTTTTAGGTGTTCCCTGTGTCCCCATTCTTCTGTGATCCTCAGACTTGCCCCCTCCTTTTTGACTGCACTTCAAGCCTCTCACCCTCTTCCAGAGCTTTGATGCTTTATGGGAACTATAATGCATTTGAGGATCTGGCATTATAGACAAGAGAATCCAAGAAAGGAACTAGAGTTCCTCTCAGGACCTACAGCATCTATTTTTGGCCAAAATATTATTTTTATTTAAAGTTTTTAGGGGAAAGAAAAAAGATATTTGCAGTAAAATTTTAATGAATGGTAGGGTGGTAACTGCTGCTGTTTCCACTTGAAATTTTGTTAATTTATTTCTTTCAGGCTAGTGGTTCTCTGTTGCATTACTGTGTAAAAGAATATGCCATGGCTGGTGAGCAAACTCAGAAACCTGACTCTTGGGCTGGCTGTCTTCACTGGTGTCCAGAGCTGCTGGTGTTTTGTTGTTGGGATATTCACCTGTTTGTTCATTCTAAAGCCTTCAAGTCTGATCAACAGGTACAACTTTTCTGTAGATTTGGAAGTGGCGTTTCACTGTGGTATCAGTTTGTAGTCCAAGACTTTATTGTTACAGATGTTCTTGTGCAAACTGAATGGTCCAATAATATTGTTTGATTTCTTTTCTTTCCTTGTGTCTTCAGCATTCACCCTCTCTTCACAGCAGTACCAGTTCTTCCAATACATATTTCACACAAAAAAAGCCCATAGACTTGCTGGATCTGACCAGAGTCATGCGGACAGTGTTGACCTGGCCCCTGCCAGCTCTACCAGTGTCACTGTAAGAAGCCTGGCGTTTGCCGAGGGTAAGTAGGAAAAATCTTTCCTTTGCAAGCTGGAAAAGCTGCCTTGACAGACTGCTTGTCAGAAGAGCTGCTGGGAACATTGATTTAATGTTCTAGGTGGTACTTGCAGCCCACACACCTGACCTGGAACCTCATCAGCCAGGTCTGCCCTAAGTGTCACACAGGGCCAGTAACCTGTGAAAGGTTGAAAGCGCAAGCACTCCTGCAGGCTATGTAAGCCTCCTCCTGGCCTGTGAAAGAGAGGCATTCGTGCAGCACTGGCTTCTGCTAATGGTGGATCTGTCATAGGTATGCGCTGGTCATGACAGCTTAATCTTTTTAATGTGGTGCATTGCTGTGGGTATCATATAAATGTGTGCCTTGAGGAAGCACTTGAAGCAGCAGAGGATAGTAACTTTGTGAATTGGTTCAAGGATGCTCTAAAAAAACTTCTATCAATCAGTGGCATCATCCTGCTGTGTGGTATGAGGACAAAGACCAGTCAACGCTCTGTCTTGCTCCATGCTGAATTTGCAGAGAATTATGTTTCATCAGATGGGCTCTGCCAGTCCTTTGAAAACACTGATGTGCGAGGGAGGAAATGAGGCATGCGAAGACAGTACTATTGTAGTAAAGTCATGACCTTACTAAACTCTGGCCCTATATTCATACAAACAATACTGTGACCAAGTAAGACTACAGCCTTCAACAGATGGACAGTCAATGCAACATTGCTGAAGGATAATCTATAAATTTCATTTACACAGCTAAGAAAATCCAGAATATACCAGTTATAGTGAACATGTTCTGCCCTTTGCCCTTAGAAAATTTTAACAGAGCTATATAAACAGTGAAAGAGAAATAGTAGATGCTCATCAAATTAGGAGAAAAAATTGCCTGAAAACGGCATTTGGGAGACCAAGCTAGACAATTTTTAAATAATAGAGTTGGAAACAATGAAAATAGCCCTATGGAAACAGAATATATGTGACAGAATTTTTATAAAGCTTCACAAGGCTTCTACGAATATAATATGCAAGCTGGGAATATTGGATTCAAAATAATGAAAAGCTTCCAGTCAAGCTCTCATTGCAATGAGCTGTAGTGGCTTTAGGCAGGTGCTAAGAGGTTGCAAGGAAGTGCTTAAGCAGTCTTACATAAGAGATAAGTATGATGGATCCACATGTAGTAGAAGCACTTCTTAGGATAAAGAGAATCTCCCAAAAATCGCAGCAGAAGCAAAGCTGGAAGCTGTGATGGATTCATCTGAGGCTACTATATGAACTACAGCATAAGAGGCCAATTAATCTTAGGCTATGCAATAAGTAGATTACAGGATCAAGGACTTTTTGCATTTGGAAACCAAATGCATGGTTAGCACTGAAAGGACTAGGAAGCAAGGAAGATCCTTGGAGACAACAGCCCATAGCTATTGGATCCAGCTTCTCTCCACAACTGTACCCATGATTTTCCAGCATGCTGAAGAAGTATTTGCAGATGAAGTCCTACCAAAAGGTGAGATGACACTGCCAGAGCAGGCTTGATTCTCACCTTAGTTATGCATGTATAAGTTGCATTGTATGACTGTACACCCAATGTAAGGTCTGGATTGCTACATTAAGCACAGTTTACTGCAAGGAGGACTTCAGACAGTGTGCGGTTCTAAAACAGCTCTGTAATGGTTCTGCCTGGCACATGTGCATGCATACACACATGCACACACATACATAACATACACTTACACACTTTGATGAATAGGAGGCAGGCTGCCTCTCCCAGCCCCTAGCCTGACTGCATAGTTACACATTTCAAGACCAACATATGTGATGCATCCTACCTTTTCATAGAATACTTCACAAAAATAAAATGGAATGTTTAATCCTCCCCCCAATCTATTTTTTTTTAAACCTTCTCAAATGATGTTTCTTTGTGCTGTAATTTAGGCTCTGTATAAATATATTCTGCTGCAAAGGGTGATAATTACCACGCCCACACAATTTTATAATACACACATCTAATTGTAGTACAGTTACTTGTGGCAGCCAAACACTGAAAATATACTTTTATTGTATGCCTCTAAGCAATGATAAAAAAGTCTTTTTATTGCTACCTGAATGTATACTTTCAGGGCATTTTTATTTCACCTAACTAATCTGCTTTTAGATTTTCCTCTTTGTGTGGCTTTCAAAACTCTGCTTCTGCAATTAAAAATATAGGTAATTAGTAGGGACATAAAAAGACTGTCTGGGAATGTCTTGTCAGTGCATCACAGGGTCATGTGGAGATGCCCAGGCTGGATCCAAAAAAGATTAAAGACCTTCCCGTTCGTACAGCAGGAAGAAATTTAGTTATTGCCATTTCTTGTGGGTCAACCCGGTCAGGGCAGGGCCTTGACCAAGGCAGGGGGGATAGTCAAGGTCTATTTATCATCCTTTTATATATGTCTTGCCGAAGGAAAAACTAGGTCCTCCACTCCCTTTCTCTCCTAAGAAGCAACAGCCTTTCCATAATTAACCGCTACTCTCAGAGGTTTTACCAGTAAACTTGTGCCACCATTTCCTTTTACATCCTAGTCCCTTGATTGCTAGTGCTCCTAGAGCTCTAGTCTGAAAAAGCTCCTCCAAGGCAATCAGTTATGACCCTTTTAATTTAAATCCTAGTATTGTTCTGGGAGTGGTTTGCCCCAGGGTCTGTCCCCTATGGGCAGTCCCTATAGTTTCCCTAGAGATCATTCCTGTGTCTCCTCTGAGCTCAAGACCTGGTCTACCCAACCTCTCCCTGCCTATATCTGTGAGGGGCAGTTCATTTCTAAATCACTTCCCGAAGCCTGTGCTGATCAGAACTTGTTTCAGGATTTGCTAGAGAGAGAAGCCTGAGCCTGAAACTCTCACACCCTCATGCAGTCTTAGCTCCCAAGATTTAGGATGTCTCAAAGGATTGTATGCTGTTCTATAGGCCTTCACTATCCATGGACTGCAATTTGCTTGCTGCTTGCCTTTTGTGAGGGGAAAGAATACATCCAGCACAGTCAGAGGGGGCTTTGGGTCAGATCACCAAGGGTCCTGCCTCTGACCTGTGCGGCTGGGGTCATTTTTAACTCTTGGCAAAAAAAAACCCTTGGGCAGAGAACACAATTTAACAACATCCTCATTAAGTCAAGGAGAGACCTGGCTTCTCTCCTTGCTGGAAGGAGGCAGAAAGAAATGGCTGTGATAACCCAGAGCGAGACGTCCAAGGGATGTGTCCTCCTGCGCAGTGCGTCAGGGGATGCTGCTGGCTGAGTCACGCTGGTTTTTAGCAAGCACTGTGCAGAGCAATCCCTTTGCACTTCTTTGAGAGATTTACTCTCTTGAAGTTAAGCTGCTGCAATTTTGACTGTGGAGGGGAAAAAAAAAAACCACAGTTCAAAGGCAGAGTTTCCAAGTAAGGCTCATACGTGGGATTATGGCTGAAAGATTGGAGCTGGTTGGAGAGGCAAGGAGAAGGGGGCATGGAGAGAGCTGACACTGAAATTTCACATAACAGCCTGCTCAGCAGTGGCACAGACCCTGCGTGGTGCTGCTCGCTGCAGCATACCTGGTGCTGAGACTTCCGAGCATGCTTTGAGCCTTATCTGGGGATCTCCACGTTTCAGCTTCATGAGCTAGAACAGGCCTTTGCCAGTCTTCAGCTCCTTCTGCCCTCGGGGTGTTTTCCTCCACCCTGTTGAAAGACCTCTCCTTAGAAAGGATGCACAAGCAAAACTTTTAGCTCTCAAAGATAGTGAAGGGGTTTGAACACACCTTGGTCCTTTTAAAGGGTATAAAACTCTGTGCTTAAACCCTCTAGCAGTGCAGAAATCCTCCACCCTGGTGGTGCTGTGAGACCTGCAGGAGCCCTGGAGGTTTCCAACATGGTTGTGGTGGCAGGACTCTGCCACCTGTGCCACCATGTTGTCCCTGGAAGAGCAACCTGTACCTCTCCTAAGGCTAAAACAGGGCATAACCAGGCTGCCAAGTCTCACAGTTGCAGGCCAGATGCCCCTTGTCATGGCTTACTCCCAGGAGGCAAGTAATCTAATTGTGTAATTTGAGGGACTCGGTAGAGAAGACCTTTGGAACCTGCCCCTGCCTCCTGTCTCTGGCCTTCTCTGGACAGCCTGGGTTTCATCTTGGATTGTGCATGTCCTCCTGTGCCATTTCTCCTCTTCCCCATTTCTGCTCTCTCCCTGGGATTCCAGCATGGATCCCAGCATCAGCCTCTCAAGTCCCTTCATCTCCCCATCCTTCCAGTATGTCCTGAAACCAATTTTCAAAACAGCACTAACAGTGGGTCTTTTCTTCTGGGACTCTGGTGTCTACCATATTTCCCATGATTATCATCCTTATGAGTTTATCAAGGTGTCACTGAAGCCCATCCCCAAGGACTTCTGTCACATAGTCACAGAGCAAACTTGCGAAATATCAGCATTACCCAGCATCCCCTTCTGTATTTCTGATACGACGACAGTAATAACTTCGCTGGTAGCCTAGCTGTCTTCATTGATTCAATTAGATTGGTTTTGAATAATCTTGCTCAGCACCTTTTTAATGTCCTGTCTAATATTGATTAGAAAATCTTGAAAACATTAGTTCACTGGAGGTAAACAAATATGATAGAAGTGTTGGAGAGAGATACGTCAGGTGTGCCACCAAAAGGTAGGTCAGGTATTGATTTTTGTCTGTCTCCAAGCCAAGGTGAGCCAGACCACACTGAATGAACAGTAGAGGCAAGAGGAGACTGCAGAAAGTTACTACTTTAGGGGCTGTTACACTTGACTCCAGCTAGAATCAACACTGTAGCACCTAGATCAGCAGGGGATGGTATGAGGTGCAGGACACTGTGGTCACTGCTCAGTGAGAAGGTGACACATCCCTTGCCACCTTTCAGGTAGGTGTCTACCAGAGCCCTTTCCCACAAAGCTTAACTAGAGTTTTTTTCTTTTTGAGAAGAAGATGCTGTTGCTCCTTCTTTGGTGTGTGAGCCTGAACTGTCCACTGAGCTTGGGGAATGCCAACTACCTGTGTGGGCAAAAGAGGTGACAAGTACCACAGATGGTGGTGCAGTGCAGGCACAGAGCTGCCCAGCAATATGAGGTTTCAGCCTCAACAGGGGTAAGTCTGAAGCAGGCTGGGAAATCTTCCCAGGGCAGATACACAGTACATTCACTCAGAGTTGCATTGCTGTACTCATGCTCCAAGACACAGGACCCAGGTGTCTGTCATGTCTGCTTTCGTGTCTGCTCCGCATTTCTTGTAAGTTATTGAGTGACTGGGAATTGAGAATATCCCTGTGAATATTCTGATTTGACAAGTACATGCACAGATAATAACAGAAAGCTTTTATTATGGAAATAGAAATCAAGTTTAAAAAAAGAGCCCTGTTTATTAAAGCTTTGGTTGTACTGTAATATGTTACATTTGGTGACTCACCCTGATAGTCATCGGGATATGCATGCTAACTCTGCGATGCAGTAGGCTGGGTAATGAAGGGCAAAAGATCATTCCAGTTAGGAAGATGACCGAAACTGCTCTGCTCATCTACTACCTGCATCTATGTCATGGCTAATGTGTAAAGCACCTTATCTGTATCCCTAATCTGCTTAAATGCATGACTTGCACAACAGGCCTATGCCAGAAGGATGATGGCATGAGATGTGAATGCTGGGGCTGACAAGCCTCCTCAGAGCCTGCTTAGTGGCGGCCAGTGGACCGAGTGAGCTGTGTCCCTCCATCCTGGGGCTGAAATTCTGAGCCAGAGATGATGTTGCAGTTTAAGTGCTCTGGGCATCCCAGCTGAAATGGCAGGGCAGTTCAGCAGATGAGATCACTGTCTCATGCTGTTGCTCTGGTCTTTGCTTGTGGTGGATGTCCGAGAGGCTTGGAGCAGGGAGGGAGCGTTTCAGCTGGCAGCTGAAGCATGCTTTGAAAACACAACTATGTTAAGAGCATGTAATAGGCTGACAGATCCATAAATCCCCTCCCTTCTCAAGGTGAAGCTTTGTTTAATTGAAGGAGCTGGTCCTACCATCTGATAGGCACCTGGTAAATGCAGTCTGTATGGGTGCCATTTATGCAGGTACAGCCTAAACTGGCTCATGCCTGCCTATTGCAAGGATGCTCATCATCATCTTCAGGAGTGGGGCATTGGTGGAAGCCACCTTTGACTCCTTTTCAAATACTTCAAAGCTGCCAAAGCACTAGGAAGGCCTAGAACTGCTAAACTCCATTAAAAAAGAAAATGAATACACGCTCCTGAAATGGCAAACAACCAAGGTTAGCACTAACACAGGGTTGCAGGGATTCTTCACTCAGATGGCAGCAACAGGGAGCTGAGTGTATTCATGGACTGGTACCTGCTATTGAACTGCTGTGTGACCACAGGACTATATTCACAGCTGCCCTCAGGTGGTACAGGCTCACTGTGGAATATCTTGGCTTCCTCCCTTGCTGCTGCTTTTAACTCTGAATCTTGCCTGGCTGAGGGATGTCTGTGTGGATCAGGGCTGGGTGATGTTGATGGAGTGTTGCAACATCTTTCCCATTGAGTGACAGGCAGCATATGAATCATCAGCTGGTACTGAAGGGGGGGCTACAGTCTCCTTCAGTCTCATTTCCCCTTTGACAGGGCTCCCCAGGGCTTGTAACACAGGAGGCTTGTATAGTGGGGGGCTTACTCCTGGTTTTATTCTGGAACAGTAATTGAGTAATTGCCTAGATAGAATGGGGAGATAAACACCTTGATGGCTCTTAGGAAAAGATCCAAAGAAGATGAGCTCCTAAAAGCCAGGTATTGCAGCATCTAAGTACGGGGAGCCTGGCCTGGATGCTGCAATTCAGCATTTAGTGTGAGCAGCCTGTGGGGCTGGAGGAGGGTCATCCCCAAAGGAGTGCCAAAGTGCTTAGCAGGGAGATGTCTCCCGCCTGCTGGCAGAGCCTGCAGCTCCTACAGCGAGGCATGAGAGAACTACTGAGGGCTTTGGTGCCTAAGTAGTTTTCTGGATCTGCCTCTTGGCAAAACTCCTGCTTATTTTAGAGCAGTTGGGAATTCAGCTGCATGGGTATTTCGTCTGAGCTCTTCATTGGTTTCCATTTTGGGATCCTGCCTTCACCCTGCAATGGGCAGAGGCAGCCAGGTGAAACGGCCAAACTGTATCCATCTGGACCAGGATTTTGTAGGAGTCTCTCAATAAACAAGTCACTCCTTACACGCTGTTCAGACCTTCCAGCAATGCTGTCCTAGAGATACCTTTAGACACACAGATTCTTACAGGGGTGTTGTGCCCCTGGTCTAGAAATTGCCCAGGAGCTGCCATACCTCTGGCATGAGAGCAAAGAGCTTGCCTGCTATTGCCTATACAGAAATGTAAATAATCAGCTCTTTCCCTTTTCTCTTTAGTGACTGATCCTCTCCCCCCCGCTCTGCAGGGGGTGGGCAGAGCAGGGTTGAAAGTGCTGGTGCTGAAAGGCTTGCCCCTTGTTTATTCCTCAAATAAACCCTTTCATTTATCAGCTGACATTTCGGCCAAGCTGTCTTTCCTTGGGGCTTGGCAGGAACTGAACTAGAAACTTGTTTAAGTTGGTGGAAGGGCTCTGCAGTAAGAGGGGTCTGGCGATGCTGAAGGGTGCTGGGGGTTGTCAGCTCCCTTTTGCAGGCAAGGAAAACCTCACAACACATCAGTCTGCTCCTAACAGTTTGTTACCTCCCGATGTTCATCTACTTAGACTTCAGCCTCTTCACTGGGCAAATGGGAGTAATTTAGTCATTATTTCCAGCAGCAAATTGACTCCATTAGAGTTCAGCTGCCCGATGCTCCAGCTGCTAAAGGGGTGGGAGTGGTGCTGTCTGGCTGCTACAAATCCGACATCTTCTCAGTTTCTGGTTTGCTTTTACAGCTCTCTTTTCCCTATCTGCATCCCTTGCAACTCAGTCCTTGGTCTGATCCTTTTTTAGCCTTTTCTTAAAGCCCTGGTCTCCTTTTCATTCCTATGCGCAATGCAACATTGGCAGGTTTGTCAGCTTTGCCATCTCGTCCTGTGCCCCTGAGCCCTCTCTATATGAGATGCTGCAGGCATCTGTCATTAGATGCGTTACCATGCAACTTCCCTTTCCCACCCTCCATCTTTGGTTCACAGCAAATGGTGGGCCTGAGGGAGGGGGAAAAACTTCACCTCCCTTTACAGCAAATTAATGCATAACTACCAATAGGGCTTTGTGTCTAGGAACTGAAACGCTACTGACCCTTTTGTGTTATACTGACGACTTCTTAAATCTTTAAAGTCCATCTGTTTAGGCTGAAATCCTTTTAACAACTAGACATGAACAATTTAGTGATGATTTTTCAGGAGAAAATTGGCTTGGTTGGAACTTTGGTGCCCATTGCTCCAGCTGGTAAAGTATGGACGTGGGTTTGGTGACATGAACACAGCTTCCGTAGGGATCATTGGGGGCTGGTGGCCAGCTCCATCAGGAGAGCACAACAGATGTGGTTTTCTTATCTCTGGCACTGCAAGGCTCTCCCTCCTCATGTTTCCTCTCCATGTGCTGGGAGAGATGCTGTTTGTTCTGCTGATTGTTTCATTAGGAGATTACAATTCTGTTGTTAAACACTCATATTTTTCCATTCCCCCTCTTAACACTGATGTTCATACACGTTTACTGTTCTGGCTCTGGCAAGTATTTTCCAGCCATTTGCCTCTAAACTGCTGCATCTCTATAGCATATGTTGATGGCCCAAAGGGTCAGAGTCACAGGGAACTGTGTCTTTGAGATGAAACGTTTCAAATCAAACCGCTCTCAAATACCTTGGCTCTGAGTGAATTCTGAAAAACATGTGGGTCCAGAAGTGAAAAAAAAAAACACCCAGGGAACAAGAAATTATGCTGAGTGAAAAACCAAAACAACTAAAAGTCCTGTGTGCTGGCTTTGGCTGGGGTAGAGTCAGTTTTCTTCATAGAAGCTAGTATGGGGCTGTGTTTTGGATTTGTGTTGAGAACAGTGCTGATAACACAGGCATGTTTCGTTACCGCTGAGCAGGGCTTGTACAGAGCCAAGGCCTTTCCTGCCCCTCACCCCACCCCACCAGCGAGTGGCTGGGGGTGCATGAGAAGTTGGGAGGAGACACGGCCGGGACAGCTGACCCCAACTGACCCACACCATATGATGTCATGCTCAGCGCATAAAGCTGGGGGAAGGAGGAGGAAGGGGGGGATGTTCGTAGTGATGGCGTTTGCCTTCCCAAGTAACGTTACGCATGATGGAGCCCTGCTTTCCTGGAGATGGCTGAATGACGGGGAGTAGTGAATGAATTCCTTGTTTTGCTTTGCTTGCACGTCCGGCTTTGTGCAACTTTTGCTTTACCTATTAAACTGTCTTTATCTCAACCCACAAACTTCCTCACTTTCACTCCTCTGATTCTCTCCCCTGTCCCATCGTGGGGGGAGTGAGTGAGTGGCAGTGTGGGGCTTAGTTGTCAGCTGAGGTTAAACCACAACATTATGCTGAAGTTAAATGTTTTTATGCAGGCTATTTGGGGGAAAAAAGCCCCCAACATTTTACTCTGTATCTGCAAGGTACACGTGCCAGCAAATAGGAACGTGGCAGAAGGTGACCTGATTTTGATAATGTTTTTTTCTCAAGTAGTTGGTATTTTCACTAGGTTTTTTTTCTGTAACTCAGGAGGGCAAAGATCAAGCAATATACAGACATTTAACAAGTGGAGTTTATGGCAGATCTGATACTGATCTGTGACTGAACTGGTTTACTGGAAGGATTAGGCCTCTGAGAGCCTCACTGTATTTATGATGGGGACATGGGGCAAAAATAACCGAAAATGAATTGAACTGTGAAAATTAGCGTTTGGCAAGTAAAGGATGTTATCAAGCCTAAACTGAAATATTAAAGCACACAGAAATCCAGAACACTATAGGAAAGAAGATCTAGAAAGAAAAATGATGTTCAAAGTGATGTGCCACAAAAAGTTACACACTCAGCTGAACGTGATGTGGATTGATAGTGCTGTCCTACTGTCCTACTAGAAGAAGATCAGCAAAGGCTGAGATGAGACCTGTCACATCTATTTTCAGCTGACATATTAGCTCTGACAGTGATCCAGAGCTTTGTGGCATAAATTTAAGCAGTTTTCAGTGAGTACATATTGCCGCTAATTCCAATTATCTGTTATTCAGTGGACTGAAGGGAACCAATGTCAGTCCTGTAAATTATCTGCTAAGCAGGGTTACAGGATGAGACTCAGGCCTGGCTGTAGTTTGGTGAACATGAGCTGTTGCCTGCTGAAAACAAGAATGTTAAACACTGAAAGTCAGTGGCAACTCACATCTGTATAAAGTACCAGATAAAACAAGGGAGATAAAGCTCCACATTACACTCTGTAATGTAGAGCCATGAACATGGCCAGTACTTTGGGAGAACCATGCTTTGAGTGTCTGAAATTAGAGACAATAGCTGCAAACAACAGCAGCATTATGAAAGCTGTCCCCATAGCTGGGTGGTATTGTCATTTAGAAAGATAGGTATTCAGAGTAATGGGAAACCTCTCTAAATCCCAGGAAGAGTGGTGAAAAAGGGCATTGAGAAAGTGTCAGATACAACAGCCATAGCAAGCTGAAACGGCTGAAGCTCTGGCATGGTATGGGCTGAACTGACGGATTTACTACTGCTGGGAAACACTTGTGCTGATATTTCAGGGTGATCCATGGGTACATGATAGAGATGCCAGAGAGACTGATTTAATGTTGGCTGAGGAAGGCAGTGTTAGAGGTGTATTTCTAAGAGTGACTCTACCCTCCAGAGCTATTTACAAGCCTGCATTGTGCTCAGCCTTTTGCTACACAGAGCTGATGGGTCTGTGACACTGAGGATGCCACGGTCAACAGATGGTACAGCTTTTGGTGATACTCTCTCTCTTCTGTGCTGGATCATTTCCCATCAGTGGTACAGACCCCACCATTTGAGAAATCACCTCAGAAATAGCACTTTGGGGAAGAGACTTCAATGGGTGGCAGATCTTCCATGTTGCTGGTACATCACTTATTTTTGTAACAGCAGCAGCAGAGGACTAATCAGTGCTTATTTTCTCGCAGAATTTGCCTATCCCCAGCTCCCCTCCACAGGGTTATGTTACAGTCTTCTCAGCTGGATAAAGAGAGGTCTTTATATCACATGAAGATGTTAAACTCTTTGAAAGCAGTCTTCAGTTTGGTCTTGCACACTGGTGTTGACCATACTTGCTGTGACAGTGTCTTAGCAATTTGAGGTGGGGTGGGCTTTTTCCCGTGTTTGTTTTGAAGGAAAAACTGAGGGAAGATGTCCCAGTAGTTCAGGTTTTAGTACCCTTCTCTGGAAAGCTGTGTTCAGTCACCATCTTTGCTTTGGATGCAGCCTCTGGAGGGAAACGGCAGCTTAGCTCCTTTATTTCTCCTTTATAGTCAACCTCTGCTGTTTTGGGCTTCTGACATGTCAGCAAAGGAGAGGTAATACATGTGAATTTGCAGGTTGTTATGCATTTCAGAGGGCCTTGATGCATGTTTGAGAAGGGTGTACGCCAACCAGGGCACTTGGAGGTTTTCCCTGGGGAAGGAAGGGCTAGGTTACCCTGAAATGGAAACTGCTCCGTGAGTCACAGACCCTCCTCTGTGTCAGAAATTGGATAATTGCTGACCAGTAATTTCTGATGTTCACATCATGGGTTTCATGCCATGAAATAAAGGCTCCCAAAGCCTGTTCTGAAATGACCATCCCCTACACATTTCTGCTGTGCTTCCTCAGCTTTCATTAAGCTTCATTAAGGAAACCAAACATCTAGTGTTTATATGAACTGACACCATTTCGTTATTGTTGAAGAGGATGAATTGCAATCGTTTGCTGCAATTCATGCTTGTGTTATAACACAAATGCAAAAAAAGGCTTGGAACCCTTGTAATTCCTTGCCATGTCTTGCTTAGCAGCCCTGGCACCCCAGGTGTTAATGGGGAAACACCTGGGCTCTGGCTCTTCTTGGCCTTATGTTGTTGTTCCTTTCCCTACGTGTGCGTTTACATACATGCACAAATGTGCTTCCCACAGTTTAAGTTGTAGCTAACAAATAATTTGGGTGTGCGCATGGAGAAAACCCTCTACTTTGGAAGCCTTTGTGTAGATGTGATATAGAGGAGGATCTTTTTTCAAATCAGAGCGGCTTGTTTGTTCAGCTCTTCTTTTTCAGCCCTGAGCACCAGCTAAGTAATGGATGGACCATCACAACAGCTAATCCTTAGGTTTGGGTTGCTCAGACCTCAAGTTCCAGTGCCTGCCCATATTCACTTAACCAGTCACTAAACTTTGGCAATGAATAATGTGTGGCTGAAGGGAGAACAGGAGGAAATGAATGGTGGGATTCTGGGTCTGGGGAAGGAATGGGGATATGGGGTGAGGGTTAAAATGGGCCAATGATGTTATTTTTAAAATGGGACTTTATTAACAAAGATTAGGTTGAGGAATGCTAACAGCTCAGGAAACAGCTCAGTTCTATTTTTTTCTTCCAGTTCCTCAGAGACATTAATCATGTGTCTTGACTAATAAGCAATAATGTTTTCTGACCTGATAGAGGGGCACTCTGTAACTGCCTATTTCAAAGTTTTTTTTTTAATATATGTATAATGATACATACACAAGCCCAACAGGGAAGATGCTTGATGGAAAAGGAAGAAGGGGACTGTGAAAGAATACCCCTCTCCTTCCTCCCCACTGTATCCCATACATTCTCATGTCTCTTTTGAGCATCTCAGCATCCTCTGTTCAGCCACATCCACCTCCCTCAAGCTGAGGTTCCCTCTTCCCTGCTGCAAACACTGTCACCTTGCAGTTGCTACTCCAGAGTCCAGAAGGAAAGAGCTTACCCCTGACTTCTTTCTGCTGCTGGGCTTTGGCAGCTCTTCCTCACTTTACTTGCAGGATTTGCT
The DNA here is from genome assembly GCF_949628215.1 of Phalacrocorax aristotelis. Taxonomy (NCBI): domain Eukaryota; kingdom Metazoa; phylum Chordata; class Aves; order Suliformes; family Phalacrocoracidae; genus Phalacrocorax; species Phalacrocorax aristotelis. Next base: position 29,669,392 of record NC_134284.1, on the reverse strand, counting down.
CTCAAGTGAGAGATCTCTGCTTTTGTCAGCGTGAAGGCACTGGCGAAGCTAGACACATCAATCCTGTGTTTATTTACAGGTCAGGTACAGGACAGGCAACAGCAATCTGAGATTTCCCATGCTGCTTTACACAGCACTGACCTCTGCAATAACCCAAACTTTTATGTGGGGTAAGAGGTATTTCAAACTCGACATCAGCTCAGCCCTCAGCCCACAGGATATCACACAGGATGGCTCAGATATGCTAAATTGTGTGTTGTGATTAAGTGGAATGGTCCATGATCTATTAAGATCTGAGCAAATTACAGCCACATTAATTAAACATAGTCTCTCTGGTTGAGCCTAAGCCACAGATGGCATCCCACAGATGGAATGCCACTCTCAATATTCACAGAGCCACTCAGCCCTTTAACTTCAGCTTGTGCTGATTAGTAGAGCAATTTATTTTAGGTGCAGCTATTGGCCTCTGCTGAGGAGAGTGCTCTTAAATGGATATCACTGACAAGGGCCCAGTATACAGAAAGAGGCACAATGGGGAGCAGGGATAATGGAAACTCCAAAAGTTATCAGCTGTTCTGCCATGCCAGCCTTTCAAAGCAGCGGGAAGGGAATTGGGCATTGAGTTCCCACTGATGTTCAGCAGCATTTGGCTATTTTACTACTTTATGTGCTGGTTTTTTGACTGATTGTAGCCGTGATCTGTTGGAGGATGTTATGATTAGATCTTGTAATCCTGAATGTGGAGCTCTTTTATAATGGAAACATTTACCCTTTGAAGCTGAGTCCTAAAATCATCCTTGTCTTTCCTTCCAGAAGGCTCAAGTTATGGCTCATTGGTTTTTGTGTTGTCTTTTTGGCAGTACATGTGGGAAAGATGCATGGTAGCGCAGCAGGGTTTATTTAGCAGGAATGGCTACTGGTGATAACCTAGAGTGGGGCCCCATTCTGTTAAGCACTATGCATCCTCTGTGCCAAAGAAAGGGAGGATTATACAAAATAAAATTTCTTACATCTGGCCACGTGGAAACTGATGCATGGGTAAGAAATGACTTTTCCAAGGTCATACAAAAAATCTGTGGCAAAGCTAAGACCTAGCACAAGGCAGTCTGAGTTCTAGGCCAGCACAATAATGTCAATTATAATTATTAATGTCAAAGGAGGAGGTGGGAAGAATAGAGGAATGACATTTCTGCAGGGAAGAGGATGGCAGGGAATTATTTAACACTTTAAGGCATCCTGACACTGTGTGTAAAGATAAGTGTGGGATTCTAAAATCAAAACAGATTTCTTTTAAAATACACCGTCTCATTTCTAACATTAATTTTTAGTTAGAGAGGTGGGAGGGAATTTGCTATTACTGTCTTTGAAAGAAGGCAGCCTGTTACATCAGTAATTAAGAACAGTGCTGGAGAGGGCTTGCATGCTATTCCTTCATCTGCTTCAGGGCCTCTTTCTTAACTGTAAGTGGCCAGGCATGCCTGAAGATGCAGTGGTTGTCCTGATAGAGGTTCATCTTCAGAAATAAGTTGAAGGTAGCTCGGGGGTTTTGGTGTGGGTTCTGGCTAGCTGGCTCCTGGATCAGAGCTGGCTTGTGTCTCCCAGCCTCTGTTGCTAGAGGCAGCACTGGCCAGCAACCACCACCACATAATGGTGCAGCTCCTGGAAGAATGGGGAGCATATTAGTGAAAAGACCTGGAAAAGCTGGAAGCTCACTTTTTGGTTGAACAAGGACAAGAGCGACCCGATGCTCTGGCAACTGTGACATGGATGTATATATCTCCCTATAGTCAGCAGTGAGGCATGAAATACTTGGGGACAGCTTGCCCACGTCTCATGAAAAGTGCATGAACCTAATGTTTGGGGCAAGGCATGGACTACAAAGGTTGGAGGGCAGGGCACTGGAAAGGCAGTGCTTCCCACTGGTCCCTTCTCTCCACTGACATCTCTAGAGGACAATCTGCACCCTGTAATAGAAAGTAAAGACCCACCAGTTTAGAGCTGTGATGAACCAAGAGCAATTAGTTTTGGGCCTTCACCCTCTTCAGCTGAAGCTTATTTAAGTTCTTTCATGTGGGCTGTGGTTGTTCTGGGAGTGCTTTCTTCTGTAAACAGCTGTGGGGAGCATGAGCTTTCTTTAGTGCAGCATCTGCAGTTGCTTCTCACTTGGCCAGTAATAGAAGGCTGTGGCTGTGCTTTTGTTCGTCATCATGTATACAGGCTTCAAGCCTAGACCTTTGGCTAGGACCACTCACACTTTGCTCCTCAGCAGTAAAGTGTGTGCATTTGAATCCTTGTGTTGAAGTCTTGTGTTTGAATAACTGCTTGTAGGTAAAGAAAATTAGGTTTTGAGGAAACACCCAGGTACTGTAATCAAGTTTTCTAAGATTTTAGGCAGGGGAATGTGCTGGAGTAGTATAATTTTCATTACTTTTTTTGCCATTTTTCTCATTTTTGTGAGAAGTGTGGCGTTTAGGGAAACTTCTGGTGTCCTGATAAGTCTATTGCGCTCTTCATATTTCAGTGGACTTGACTGAAACATAGGTGAAGTTGTCTTATGCAAGGGCTCCACATGTAGCCTAGTGGGAAGTTTCTCCAGACCACTAAGGTTAATAGCAACAATACCAGTGTGCAGAGCTGCCTTGGGGCTGGTGGCTGGAGGCCTGTAGGTTGAGCTGGAACAGAGAGTCTCCAGTGTCATGGTGGGAGCTGTCTTGGTACCAGGGGACAATTTAGTTTTGCCTCAATTTTGTGGCTGCTGGAGGATTTCTTGGAGTCAGGGCTATGAACTTCTGCATCTCATCTGGAGATAAAATTGGAAAAATCTGTTTCAATAAAAAACAATACTGGGATCCACCTGGCTGGACTGGGATCCACCTGGCTGGAGAGCAGCTCTGTGGAAAGGGACCTGGGGGTCCTGGTAGACAGAAAGCTCAACATGAGCGAACAGTGGCTGCTGCGGCCAAGAAGGCCAGCAGGATGCTGGGTTGCATCAAAAAGCACATCAGCAGCAGAGATAAAGAAGTCATCATCCCACTCTACTCAGCGCTTGTCAGGCCACATCTGGAGTACTGTGTACAATTCTGGTCCCCGCTATACAAAAAGGATGTGGCCAGGCTGGAAGGGGTCCAGAGAAGGGCCACCAAGATGATCAGAGGACTGGGAAGCTGCCATATGAGGATAGGCTGGGAGACCTGGGTTTGTTCAGCCTTGAGAAAAGGAGGCTTAGGGGGCATCTCATCACCATGTACCAGTACTTAAGGGATAGCTACAAAGAAGATGGAGACCCCCTTTTTACAAGGAGTTACATGAAGAGGACAAGGGGGGATGGACACAAGTTGCTCTTGGGGAGATTCTGATGGGACATTAGGAAAATTTTTCACAGTGAGGACAGTCAACCATTGGAATAATCTCCCCAGGGAAGTGGTTGACTCGGCCACGTTGGACACTTTCAAGAGTCGTCTGGTCAGGGTGCTGGGCTATCTTGTCTAGACTGCGATCTTCCCAGAAAGGTTGGACTAGATGATCCCTGAGGTCCCTTCCAGCCTGGGATTCAGTGATTCTGTAATTAAAATCTTTTTCTTCCTACAGGAGACTGAGATTTCACATTTTCATTCATACTCTCAATGAAACCTGTGAAATGTTTGAGTTCCCAGTAGTAGGGAAATACTAAGTTATGACCAGTTCTGTGTGGAACTGTGATTTTCTTTTCCACTTTGGCCATGACTTCCTAGTTAATTCTCATTTTCATCTGGAAATTTTTAGGTCAGAGCTAGCTGAGCTGGACCAGGTGATTCTCCTTACTCTACTAGATGCATGCAGGCTTCTGGGGATCCAATAATTCCATGCCTGTTGAAAGATCTGTTTTCTGTCAGTATGTTTCTTTGCTCTACTAAGCTGTTGGGGTGCTCTGCTGGGTTTAATATTCTCAGATAGTGAGTCTCTGGTCTTGGTCAACCGGAAGTTCTACCAGGACAGTCAAATTATTCAGATACTGTTAATTTGCTACAAAAGTTTTGCTCTGAGACATACTGAAGTTTTTGGAAGGGTTCTCCTGATTTTTTAATTGGTTATAGTAGTAGTACTAAGTTCATTATTTTCAAAATATGGAACAACCCTCACTTTTTTTTTGTCCCGCCCCCCTCCCTCCCAATAGATACCTTTCGATACAAACATCAGCAAAATTTACATCTGACTGTATTAGTTTTACTATAAGGACAATTTTATATAAATTCTCATAATATAGATTCCAATATAAGACTTGGCTATCCTTTCCTTCAGAAAATGTTTTTCTGTGCTTTCTTTCCCAGCTTTATAATGTTGGGCAATCTGTCCCTTCCGAAAGTGTGCTGTTGGTATAGCTGGCTGTTACTTGTAATTATAGCCTTTCACAAATTAATAGCCTCCTTTGGATTGTACTCTACAAGAACCACGACTGATTCTGTGCATAGGGAGTGGTGAAACTGAGAACGCTGAAAATTTTCCTTCAAGAATACTATTGTGTTTGAAGGTTTTCACCATCAGCTTGCCTTGATATGATGAGGACCAATGGAAGGAGAATGGGAAAAAAAAACCCCAGCTTATTCAGGAGATAATGATATGAAAGGGGGAATTAGTCCTTCTAGTGTCTCATTGGAAAAACCCTGAAAACTGGGGGAAAGCGAAGCCTACCTCCTCTTCATTTTGAAGTAATCATTTTCATAAAAAAACACCCAGTCTTGCACCAGCTCTGTTGATAGCAAAGCTTATTGATTATTTCTCTGTATTCATGGTGCCCTCCTTGACCCCATTTAATTTGGATCCTGTGTAGGCACTTATCTTTGTGGTCACTGTGGTTTAATGTTAGTGATTGGAAAATGATACGCTGCTCCTGGAGTCTTATTTGCGGGCTTGCAGCCTCAGAAGCTGTTAGGCCCTATCACCTTTGGTCACCATCTCTTCTGTCCTATCTCAGAACTGATAAGCTTCCTGTCAATATGGTGATATCCAACAGCATATCATTGTGTTGTTGGAAAGAGACTTTCCATCATTTCTTATCCGGGTGTTTAAATTGTTTTGCCCATGCATGTGATGAAATGCAGGGGGCCTTCATTGCCAGCACCTCACAATTTCTGTAGGGTGTTTGTTTTCTTCCCTTTCCATATGCTGCTGCAGCAGCCATGTTTATTTTGTAGGACCGTAGTGAGTAAGCTCAGCTCTACTCACAAAAATCCTATGCATCCAGCTCTTGGCTGGAGACGGACAAAGCCCCGAATTGTGCTATTTGTGCTCAGAAGTGCTGGAGCAGAGCTGGGAGCCTAGGGGAGTCAAGGATTTGTTTAACGGCGGTGGATTTGGCCAGCATGCCGGCAGGAAGCGAGCCCGAGGCGCAGGCTCCCCGCGCGGGACGCAGTGCCGAGGAGAACAAGGAGGCTGTTATTAAAGCAGGGCCCAGCAGAGCAAAGGTAGCACTGAGAGACTTCAGAGAGGAGGTTGCTTCACTGGAGAAGCCATCCTGTGGCAATGAGCCCTGGGAGGCTGAATACACCATCAGAGAAGAAAGAATGAAGAAAGCTACTGAATGAAGTGACTTTGAAGCCACATTGTTATTGGTTTGGAAGTATCCCCTACAATACGGGTCTCCTGAGGAGTGTGTGTGTGCGGAGGACTACACCACCTTTAGTGATACCTTGGCTGGGTGCTGTTAAATAACGTTTTAAGAATCAGAAGACAAAGCATTATAGACTGGAGGGGCTGGGACTGTAAGCTCTCTGCGGCAAAGGACTCTTTCTTCCCCTGTCTGCAGGCTGCCTAACGCAGCAGGGGCCCTGGTCTGTCATTAAAGCTTACTCAGCGCTAGCTCAGTCCAAATCACCAATATGATGGTTGACTGGCAGGAGCTTTGGAGGGGAAAAAACGGCAATTACAAACTAAATGGAAGGGGGAAAATAATGGAAAAATGGAAGTTATAGAACAGAACTGACCACAGAATGGAAAGGGACTTTCTGGAAACCTAATAAAGCATCATTACCTTTGCTAGGAGTACATGAAGAACTGCAGCAGTAGAATATGAATCAGAAAAAGTGATGCCTGCCCAATGCCAGTTGCAGGCCTGGGATCAGATGCTACTGGCCTTTTTTATCAGCCTTTACTCTGTGTTTTATACAAAAAAAGAGGTGGCACTGAGGGGAATGTGCTGCTGTTTCTATATTCTGCCAGTTCCCCTTCTTCCCCTTGGTAGCAGCAGCATGCAAATATGTCTAATTCTATTTTTCTACCTTTTCCTGAAAGAAGGTAGTCTCCACCAATTCAGGATCCCCTGGGGTGTAAAAGGGTGTTGGGGAGAGGGGAAGAAGTTAATATATTTTCAGTTCTGTCTAGACAGTTTTTTATTTCATTTTTCCTCAGGAACATATATTCAGTGACCCGTCTTGCTTTTCCACCAGAGATCTGGTTACCTTGTAGCAGTTCAACATAGTTTTCTATTGGTATTTACCAAGTCATAAGAACCAGAGGTTGAAATAAATGTGCCTTAGACTACTTCAGCTGTAAGAATGTATTAAAGATCTTTTTTACTGTGAAATTAAACAAGGATAGATAACTCTTTACAATCCCTGGAATGAAGCCAACAAACGTGTTTCATTGCTATGGCTAGAAAGAAAAAACATCCTCTATAGAAATATTTTTGGCCAAAGTAAAAGAATTCAAAGAAGCAGAATTACTTTGTTCTTTGTATTAGATTAACAATTGAAAGGCAGGCAAAATAGGATGATTTGGTCAAAAAAAAGATCTTGGATCACTTTCACGAAACCACCCACAAACCACTAACTTGTCCCATGTACCTGCATTTTTTTACTGAATATTTGAAAAGAAAAGCTTGAAATGCCAACAATTATTCCTTTAAAAAAAAGGGAAAAGAAAAACCAAGCCATTAGCTAACTGCTGTGTGTCAGCTGGTGAGTTTGATCAGCAGTGCATTTTGTAAGGTTGTGCACTGTCATTATAATAGTTGATTGTCCCTCAGAAATAAAATAGCATGCATCTGATTGCAGAAGTTCAATAATAATATCAGATAGTGGTAATACATTGCAACCAGGGACAGTGAGGGAGCAGTCAGCAGTAGTAGTAAAGTACTATCTAATTGTCTATTTGAGGCCCATCTTGTCTCTCTTAATTTAGCCAGCTGCTGAGAATTGCTTTTATATCCTATTCCAGATATCTGGGTTCGGGTATGTCCTTTGACTTCCTCCATTCTGCCCATGTCTTCCTTAGCAGAGCTTATTGTGACTTTGAACTCTACGTAAGAAAGTCCTGCCTGCTTTACAAACTCTGGTTATTCAAACGCAATGGTTAAGCCAAGGATCTTGCTTTTTTACATGTGCATGGTCTAAATAAACTAAAAAATCACACTTTTAATCTAGGATACTGCTACTGGGATGACCCCCTTCTGCAGCCCTCAGTGTCTGATGCACAGCTATGCTGTGAGCTAAGAGCAGAGACTGTTTTTTGGTTGTGTGTTTATGTAGGCTGGGACATGGATTCCTATGCAGGGACAAAACTAGGTGAACAGTGATAATGCAGGGTGCGCCAGTAAATGATTAGTGTCTTGAAGTGTGAACTTTGCCTTTCTGATTGGCATCCCCCTTACCTTTCCTTCTACTTGCCCATACAACCTTGTTTTCCCTGGCCCTTGACCCTATAATTTTCTGGTTTGGCCTTTGGGGGTTGGCAGCACAGTTGGGTGCAGGGATGTGGGTTAGCCCTGACCCTGTCTGAGCCAGACAGGTATCAGCTTGCTCCCGTTCAAAAACCCTGTAACAGGGTGAACCCTGCTGAGAGAGAGGACTCAGCACAGGCGCAGTGCGTGCTAATGAGTCTAAATAGCTTCTGGAGTAAGTTCATGGCTTTCCAGCACACAGGGTGGAACGCGGTACCTCATGGTATCAGCACCTCCTTCACTGGGTCTGGTTTGCTGAAGCGCACGTTTCAGTGGGAAAGGGAAGAAAAATGGATAGATTTCTAGTTTCTTGCCCGTTCCTTCCACAAACAACCCTTCCCTGGAGCCTGCAGATTTATCACAGCTGAGAGGGAATTCTGTGGCAGCTTCTTATTAAAATATTGGCAGCCTATTACTGTTCCTTATAAATGATGCAGATGGATCACCGACTGAAACAGTGCTGAAAGGCAGCTCTGTCTGAGGTGAAACACTCTTTGTCCATCACTGCTACCTGCACTTTCCCTCACCAGAAAGCAGATTTTAAAATATTTTTTTTTATTTTGCCTACCTCAGCAAATCAAGATCCTAAAAGTTATTTCAGAGGCTCTCTTATCTTTTAACAAATATCTATGGTCTGTAGCTGTCCTGACCTTGAATTGGTTACCTGTGCATTTCTCACATCAAGATTAGATTATTGCGACTCCCTCCTGACAGCCTGGCCTGATAAGACCCTGTACAATTTCCAGCTGGTGCTGAATGCTGCTGCCAGGCTCTTGTAATAGAGAGATGATCTCCACATTTCACCTCTGTCCAAAGCGCTGTGTTATTTGCCAGTTAAGCAATATATCGACTTGAAGAGTTCCTTGTTAAAGATGAACTGCACTTTTTATCTACACTCACGCACGTGTGTGCTTTGAGAAGTGAGATGAAAGCACGGGTAGGTGCTGACTGCCCCATATAATGATGATAGGAAGGGCACTTGGCACCTAACCTCACATTACCCGCATTACTGACAGAGTATTTGCAGCTCACCTTCACAAAGGTTGGCATCAGTTCAGCCTATTTTTTCCTCTATCTTTTTAATTTCCTCACCCAACAGTAAAAACCTGAATTGATATCAGCTATGCCTATAAGGTCCTGGGGGCCCTGCACTGCTGACTGGTAGCTCCTGTTTTTCACAAAATTGGAAGCAGGAGACTGCTGCCATCGGAGACGGAAGCAAGAGATGCTCTGTGGCTAAATGCAGCAGTTTCTGTACCCTGAGCTACAGAGCTAAGCTTGCACACAGCCTGCTTTAGCAGACGTGTGTAGATCATCATATGCCATACACGTGGTGTGTTACTACAAACACTGTGAGGCTGCAGGAAACTACTAAGTGCCAATAGAAAAATGAGTAGCAGGGGGCCTTACAGGAGAAAAAAAGTGGCGGGGATGGTTGAAATATGATATTGTGCACAATCTAATAAAAACAAAGGTAGGTGAAGGACTTCTTTAATTCTTAGCACTTAAATATTCCTCTTTTTTTCTGTATTTAAAAGTATTTTCAGCTTCTGTGATTGGTTGGAAAAAGGAGACATGTTTTCATAAGGAAGCTGTTGATGACCTTTCTTGATTTTTTTTCTTTAGAACTATAATTTTTTACATCCTTGATATATGGGGCATATTGAGGAAAAGGAGGAACTGCATTCTTTCACAAAAGATTATCCTCCCTGGATAAAAAGTAATCCACAAGCTGACCTGTTTCCTTCCTGCTCCAGATAGGCTAAATGAACCTCACCCCCAAATGGAGGGATTAACCCCTCTTCCAGTCTGCTGAGGAGTTGGTGGATTTTCCATCACCAGAAACTTTCAAATCTTTTCTTAAAAGACATGTTCTAGTTTAAGTAATTTTTTATTGAAACAGTGGTCAGACTTAAAGGTAAAAGTGTATCCTCCAGGCTTTTCAATCTCTGATAATTCTGTAAAACACTGGTGACTGAGACAAAGTGGATGCTTCTCTCCTATGCCTCACTGGCTCCAGAGGACACCCAGCCTTGACAGGACTGAGCTAGAGGCTATGTTACATTCAGTATCACTGCTCTGTGATTGTACGGATGCAGGTAGCATGAGTCTTCACTGAAACTGAATTTTGCTGTCGTATCCAGGAGGCGTTTTGTGTTCTTACCTAACTTTATCTGGGAACTTTCTACCTGCCATTAGCTGCAAAGGTAAAAGTGAAATACCACAGGGCTTCAGGGAGTCACTTCTTCCTCTTCAAGGTTGGAATTCTGCAAGGGAGGAGGGATTTTGTGTTGCTTTTGTTGTTTGAATTTTAAGAGTAGACAGGGTGGTTGGTGTACTACAGATGGTGAGATGGTCATTGGTGAGATTCTTTATCCCCTGCGCTTATGCCAGAGACCAAAATTGTGGTAGGGAGAAATCAGCAAAAATTATGTGGAGGTGCTTTGCATTAACTTCCTTAGCCTACCTTTTGCCATTTTCTGTTGCTTTCACAATCCAAAGACTTCTTCTAAATATTAAAAAAAAACAAAAAAAAAGAGAAATGCTTCCAAGCAGATGAGCTCAATCTGTTTGAAAAAACATCGTGTTCACAAAGCATATGCATGGTACTCAAAATAGCTAATTTCTTTTTAGCAATGATAGCTCTAGAATGCCCTTGACCTTCCAAAGAGCAGAGAGTTGTACTACTGCAGTATATAGGATTTTAATATTAAAAGAGGTTAAATAGCAGAAAGTGAAAAGCTCTTTGCTTCCTCTTTGGTATGAAGTGAGCTAATGCCAGCAATTTCCATGGCAACTGCAAACAGACCATCCTGTTCACTTCCATGTTATAAATAAAACAAAAATATTCTCTAAATTACATGCTGTGCCTACATGTATTTGCTATCACCACGTTCAGCAGACGTTGGGAAATATTTCCGTACATGATTTGTTAGAAAAGATTACAAGGTTTATGCAAGCTAAATAGTCTTGGTGGGCTATGTTCCTTTAAGGAAATAATAAAAATAACCTCAAAACATTGCTATTCTCTTCACTGCTGATATTCTCTGAGTTTTGCAAATAATTACAAGTCCAAAACCAATAACTTACCAGCAGCTGGTGTAAACAACAATAAACTTGCAGTAGCATAATTTTAAACAGGAACAAAAGTAATTTTAAAAAGGGTATGCGATGACTGGGACTTTCGCCTTCATATTTCTGATTGGACACACACAATGACTGGAAGGACAGTTGTTTTGTCTTATTTTTGCACAGATTGCAGTGGACCAGACCTACATTGTATGTTCTCTCTGTTTTCTAAATCTAAAATATAACCTGTTCCGGTTTACAGCAATTCTTTAGGCATGGGCAAGTTTTCATCCTGCCCTTCTTTATGTCCATGAAGTTGTTTTTCCCATGTGTACAGCTGCAGGGCTCAGATGAGGCTTTGGAGCAAGGGATAAAGCATGAGAACTTCTTGCGCAAAAGCAGCTCAAGAACTTTTCTCCAAATTCCTCGGCCCCAGCTTGCATTCAGTTAAAGGGCGGGCCCTGCAGAAGCATCTGGGGTACTGCTCACTCGCAGCATTACTCCAGAAGTGGAGAGCTATTTTTTGAGTGTGGGGTGACCATCCCATATGCCACTTCCCAGCCATAAAAGAAGGGTTGGGAGATGTGAGAAGAGCTTTCTGAGACAGCTGCTTCCATTAACTGCTCCTTGAAGCCTGAGGTAACCTTGAAGGAAGAACCCATACTGCTAAAAGCAGAAATATGCATTAGGCTGAACCTGTCACTCTCTGTAGGGTTTTTGCTGGGACTGCCCTGTCCATTTGCAGCTTGTTCAGAATTCAGCAGTGCAACTGCTTGCTGGCCAGAGCCATTACCATCCTATTGTGCTTACTCTGCATCCTGTCTGCTAGCTGAGTGTGAATGACCAGATCATTTGACATTATTGGGTTTTAAAAGCACTTATGAGTACTGGCCTTGCCTCTTTTCACACCCATGTTTCTCAGGCTGTATTATATCAGCAAGTACATGTGCTCTTATCTATATGTTGAGCTAGCAGGAGATGTAGGTCTTGCAAAGGAGACTCTTGTTTCCACTTGTGCCATCAAATTATCCATCTCCTAACTCAAAATGAAAAAAAATCTAATGATTGGCCTGTCCTGTTGCTTTCAGACAGAAATATCTAAAAATATATTATCCTTCCTGTGTATGTGAATGTTTCTTGTTTTTTCAATCACTTTATTACAAGAAGATGTTAAGTCAGGTTTGGTTGCTGAGGTTAGTTGCTGTTTACTGTGCTTGTATGTGTGTAAAGAAGGGCACAGGTAGATATAGATTTATTTTTGTATCATGTATTTTAATTCCTGTTAAACCTTCTAAAGGTTGAACAGAAACATGTAAATACAGCATAATAATAAACACCTCAGCATAGCAGTGAGGATTTAATAGATTCTGTTTATTGAAGATGAATTTTTTTCAATTAAAATTGCAGGCAAGATTTCTAATTACAGTACAATTTATTTCAAGTGTATTTTGTGCTGTTAAAAATCTGTGTAGTGGACAGTGCTGCACTTGAATCAGAGCTGGGAATCCAGCCAGAAATGTGACCTCCTTGATCCCTCCATTCTGAGTTTTTTAAAAACACAATTGAAGGTGAGGCGGAGAAGGAAATGTCTCCATTTTCTGTATTGAGTGTTGAATCCTGCCTCATCCCAGGCTTGGCTCAGCCACCTCAGCTTCCACCTTGTCCTTATTTACACTGGAGATCCCTACTATTGACACTAAAGATCTCTGCAATGCTCTTGAAATGATGCTGACAAGTTTAACCACTTTTGTAGTGTCAGACACACCTTATGCTAGTCTGTGAGTTTACAGCAATTTTTAAACTTAAAGGAATAGGGAGATGGCTGAGGAGCTCTGTTAGTGCTGTACCTTCAGTAGGGAAGGACCTTTCCATGTTACTTACCTGTGCAACATGAAGGCACTGTGGTAAAGACACTTGGTGTTTGGCCAAACTGGGGTCACTTTTGGGGCTCCATTAGGGATTCCAGTCCTGCACCTCTGTGCAGAAGATGCTCTGTCACACCAGTCTCAGTGGTTTGTATGAGGTAGATGGTCTCCTGATGCCCCAAGCTACCTGTGAAGTGGTGGAAGATGGGAAAATATGGCCTGGATGATGCTGCAGGGTGGATCCAGCAGGGCCATAGGTGTGCATGGGGAAAGAAATTTCAAATATTGCCCATACCCTTCTCCACTGCTTCCAAACCCATTGTTAAGGCCCTGAGGGAACTAATAGGCCTTAATGGCTCTGACCAGCCTCACTTGGGACCCACACCCTTGTCAGGGACTCCATTTAAGCTCAAGCCTGGGGCTTTACCATCTGCAGGTAAAGCTGCTTCCTAGGTGGGCCTTTGTGCTATGTTGTAGGTACCTGGTATCATAGATGGACACCCTAAATGCATGTTGTAGATTGCCTTTATGCCTGTACTTGGCCCTGTCTCCTGGATGGACTTTGGACCTGTCTTGCAGCCTGTTCTCCTAGCCTTGTCTGTGGCCCTGTCTCCATTTGTCCCTGACTAGATGCCCTGGTAGGCCCCTGGAACTGGTGCACTACCTGCCTGCTCTAGGACTGTTGATGGACTCTGTTATGAGTCCCCATCTTTGCCCACCATGTTCAGACTCTGTGGGAGTGTGCCCAGTTGGTGAGGGCACTGCCTGGGCTAGGGTCACCCTTGCCTCATGGGCTGTCCCCACCTCAGGGAGCAGTCATATCTTGCTGCTCCCTGATGCTGGCTGTACAGAGGTCTCTGGTTCCATCATTCCCAGCCAAAGTGCTGTCCGTGCCAGCCTCAAGTTATGCCTCCTGAGGCATGTCTACCATAAACCAGGACCTGTATGTCTAACTTCCCAGCCCATCTCTACCACAGTTAGAGGGAGTAAGAGTTTCAGATCTCGGCATGTTTTCTCCCCTTCTGGCATTGTCACTTCTCTTAAAAGACCAAACATCTATATGTATCTCTTGCCCTGGAGTCAATGCCCCTGGGCAGAAGGATACAGCATCCTGCCTGGGCTGTTCCTCCTTTGCCAGGTAACTGTGTTTTGTTACCCCCTACATGGAGTTCTCATCTTTGTATTATGTGGTTGGGGAGTGGAGGTGACCTCTGGTTCTGTATCTTTATTTGGGGAGATGTAAGTAATCGACATGTCTCAGTGGGCATCGGGGGAAAGGAAAAAAAAAAAAAGGATCCTTCATGCCTTTCTGGTTGCTAAGAGACAGATGCTTAAACTTTGAAAGACTCCATGCACGCAGGGGATATTATCCTGGCAAATTGGACTTTCAAATCTGGCAGCAAGGGAAAAAAGGTGATGTCCAAAAAATAGAGGGCATTTAGGTGATTTGATTTCAGAGACATCTGTTCTCCTTTGCTAGGAGGGCAGGGGGCTGCTCCAGTTAGTGAACATATGTGACCACATTATGTATAATAAGTTTACTTGTGAGCGTTTTGCTGCTATGTGCACAGCTTGGCCAGGTGACCCCCTTTCTCTCCTTCTTTCTGGCCCAGTTAATTTTTAACTCAGCTTTTGTGTACAAAGCTTGATTGTGTAGTCAGGCCATGTGTAGCACTTGCTTTGAAGCCTGGAACAGGTTTGCATGCAGATGGAGTGCATGATCGAGTAGTGGTTTGAAGTTTTATACCCATGGGACCTACAAGCCTCTCTTGCAAGAGCCTTCCATTGACTGGTGCAGAAGGCTGAAGCACAGAGCCTGCTCATCTGTAGCATTCGTGTCTGGAATAGCAGCTGCCTCCCTTGCTTGCTTTGCTATAGCTGCTCTGACCATATAACTTTCTTCAAAAGAACTGCTGTTGATTGCCTGCCAGGTGAAACTTTAGGAAGGCCGCTATAAAGACTGTGACCTCTCGTCTTTTTTATGTTTAGACCCTCTGTGTCACGTGGTGGCAGAGGGGTAAATGTTAATGTTATTGTATTGATTGTGTCAGCAGCCCTGGGATGATCATGGCACAGTTTGCAGAGGGCTCTGAGCCCTCTGTGCACTCCTTGGCCTGTAAAATGGACTGGGAGGTTGGTGTGTGCTTCAGACTGATACAGAGAAGCCATGGTGCTCTCATTGCCACTTCTGTGCTGCAGGATGTCCTGCTTGCACACTGCTCTGCTGGTGTGCCCTGGGCTACAGCTGGCCACGCAGTGCTTGCATGACCTTGTTGAACTAGTTGTAAGGCTTGTGTTTGCAGCAGTGAAGAGGGAGATAGGGATCTGGGGCTGCTCAGTCCTGCAGTGCCCTGGGGGCAAGGCTTTCCTGTGCTCTGACAAACCACGATGCTCTTTCAGAGAGAAACCTGTGGAGCTGTAGCTGCCAGTGCTTGCACACAAAGTGTTGGTGGTACCAGTTGTTCAGTGGTCAAATGGTGGTTTCAATCTCAGCCACAGTTCACTGAGGGGTGCCCCTGAGTGTGTTGTGCTTAACTTGAAAGTATGGAAAGGACTCCTCATCGCAGAGGTGTCAATGTGAATTCTGCCACTTGTGCAACATGAAACACCTACACTACGTACAGGCTTTGAGTGCAAAGACTTTACCTTGCTGGACTCAGACAGCCACCTTCAGTCTTTTTCTTAAAGGCACAGGAAAAGACAAAACCAAATATATTTGCAATATAAAATATAAAGAATATAAAAATATTATATTGTAACAGTACCTGTGGTTCCCGTTCCTTCTGATTGCAGTAAATTATTTAAGAGGACCCACCCTCTTGTTTGCTGGCCCTTTTGAAGGCATTAAAGAAGGTAAAAATGGTGTTTTGGAGGAGGAGGTTAGCTGAGATGGACTAGGATTACTCATGCTCTGGGAGCCTGATCCTGCTTCCTTCCAGACTAATGTGCCAAAAAAAGAGGGGGAAAAAAGCAACCTGTGAGGAGACTGCTACCTCTGATACTGACTGCTACTGACCCTCACTTGTAGGCCTGCCTGATATCAATAGTCAGGCCTGTACCTGCTAACTGTCCATCTTGGTTTTGGGCAAGCACAAATCAGATCCAGGCTGAGCATCACATCAGAGAGCTCCTGAGGTTGAGAGGTTATGAAGCTAAATGCAGGCCTTCTCTCAGGCTGGTGCTACCGCCAGCAGTAGAATTAATGTTAATTTTACCATTACTAAATTTCTGAGATATTGCCTTTATGCATCTCACAAGCTCACAACAGCTTTGGAGAATGACCAGTATTGGCCACATAAGCTAGATGCTTTCTATTTAATTTGCTAAACAGAAAACAAAAGAAAAGGCAGAAAATACATCAAAAGTGAAAAGGCAATGCATGAAAAAGGGAATAGGAAGGGGAGGGGTGATTTTAGCCAGTGTTTGTGATTAAAGCTGAAGCTGAGAGCTGAAGTCAGAGGCCCTTCCTGAGCCTGTTTCCTTTCAAGATCAGGACAAAGTTCAGCTGTGTCATGGTGGACCAGAGACTAAAGGAGGAGATGAATAACATAGGCTGTGTGGTAGAGTTCATGCTTTTCAGGTCACCTGTCCTCATGGGACTAGTGTTGGATAAGGTAGTCTACAGAGTGGTGACAGACCCATCCTGTTGCTAGTTTGCTCGCTAATTTACAGCATACCCAGTTTGGGCTTGTCACTCTGGTCCCTGCCCTTCCTGTTTACCAGGTGTGATCTAAACTCAGCCTTCTCTGAGCAGAGTCACTGACCTTCCTGTTTAGGTGAATTAAACCAGTCAATAAATTAATGGACTTTTCTGTGCAAAATCACACAAGAGACTGATTTTCATTTCTGTTGGACAACAGACAGTGCATGGCCACATGTTCAGTCTCACTCTTGATGCTGTCCTTACTCCTCAAAGAGCTCTGCATTTTCACCTGGAGAAGAACCAGCCCAAAGCATTCTAGTTTTCCAGGAAATTAAGACTCAGAGCCAAACTTTTTAAGGCAGTGTCTTCTCCAGCTTTTTTTTTTTTTTTTTTTTCCTCTGCTGCCTAATTGGAATCGCTTGTCAGTATGCATTCCTAATAGACTTTTCTGAACACAGCTCCTGAACCCTACATGGTAATGTAAAACTATTGCTCTGTGCTGTCTGTAACAGATGGGAAATGTAATTTTCTGTGTCCTGTGACAGGGTCTGCTCACTATTATATGAACAATGAGAGAAGAAACATAAAAGGTGCAATGTACATTTATTTCCTGACACCTTGTTTAAAAAGGCAATGGGCCCAATTCTTACTCACTGTAAGAGCTGCTGGGAGCACTTTGGTGTGAGATACCTCCAACACGAAAGGAGAATTGCCTAACATGACTTATTTTTTATTATACTCTCTAAATTTCTCTCACCTTGGGCCTTTTAATCTAGCTTGTCAATCAGGCAGCTTTGAGTACTGACATGCATTTATCAGAGGGTGGGTGACAAGGTGATTCCCACAATTAAGTGAGTCTCAGGACGTTTGTTCTCAGAATCCCTTTAGCCTGAAGTTTTTGCTTCTGTCTCAGACCTGAAAATTGCTGTGGGCCCTTCTTCAGCTGCATCTGTGTGCATGTGAGATTTATTTATTTATTTATTTTTATTTTTCCAAGACAACTCTTCCTGCAAATCTGCCTCATTCACGTCTGAGGCTGTACCAGGAGAAGACCTATAAAAGATACTTTTACTAAGGGGAACATCTTCAGTGTCCATCTTTTGACTCAGATCCTGGAATCTGTTGGGATGAAAACAGTCATCTGATGAAAGTGGATGGTGTATTGCTTCTAGGAGGCAGTTTGTGTCTTGTTATCAGGACTGTTATGTTAAAAGCACTGGTGATTCAGACCAGCAAGACTTATTAAATATCAAGCAAAGAAGCCTTAACTAAAGCTAAATAAACCAGACAACTAAAACACTAGTAGCTCATTTTTGTTCGCATTCTGCAGGTACTGAAGTAGCTTGAATGACAACCTTCAGAGAACTGAAAGAATCCAAGTAATGCATTTTCCTGTTGGACAATGCCTTTCCTCTTCTCCTTCAGTGTGTCCTTTTCTGCTTCTGACCCATTTGCTGGCAGTAGGTCATGTATAAAGTCTCTGGTATCCGATCTTCTGCTATCCTCTTACCTTCCCTGCCCCTGGCATGCAGATCATTGTGCTATCTGACCCTGTTTGAAGTTCCAGTGTGGTGGACTCCATTTCCCTATCAGGCCTGCCAGTCTAGCTGGTTTCAGCATTTCAGTAATCTTCTGTGTGGGTTGGTGCATTACCCGTAAGGAGTGGAGTTTCGTGCTGGAGCTATTATGCCCTACTTATTTTTAATCCCTCTCCACCATCAGCGCCTTTGCCAAGAATTGGAGTCAAGCTTTGCAAGCACTGCTTTGTTCTTGCTTATACCTTAGGTAACATCTGTATTAGCATTTGTATATTGATTCCTGGTGGAAGGGTTTACAGGCCAGATTTTGTTTAAAAAGCAAGAGCTGTTTTCCAATAATAATTCCTTTGCTTACAAATATACACCCAGACACCCACACACATAAGCACACACAAACACACACTTGGGTTTTGGACATGCTTACAGCAGTTCCCTCCAATCCCTCAAATCCTTGTTTTATGGGAAAATGAATGATCAGAATCAGAATGGATTCTGATCAGAAGAAGGGAATTCAACCCAATGGTATTTGAAGGCCTTTTAAAACCAGATATGGCTAATTTGAAAGCCCAAGCATTTCAGTTATCAAGTGCTTGACTGATCGTATTTCTTAGTCTCAGCCAAGGCCCACATAATAAAGTTGCTGTGTAGGTATTAGCCTTTCCCTTTGCAACTTTTTATTTTGCCCAGGATGAAGCCATAAACATTGTTCCTTTGGCTCCTGTTTCCAGAGGGAGGTAACATCTATTGTGAAAACTGCCCTTTTAGGGTGGTGCTGGCTGCAGCCAGATGTGCATTACAGTGCCACCACAGTTGTGCTGTGACGTGTCACATCATGTACTGGTAATTAAAGAGTAAGCTGTTGGGTCACCCTGGTACACTGAGCCACTTACTAAGTTTTCCCTAGGAGGGTTTGATAGCTACCAGCCCCTCCATATAGAAATCAGCATACAATTTTTAAAGCCTTCCCTTCCCCCATTTCCTCATGTTGCTGAGTGTTTATTTCTAGTTACTAATGTAGGAGTGTTGGGGAGGAAGGGAGGGAGAACAGCATAAAACCCTAGCTGTTTGTATTTCATAGATCTAATTACTGTACCTTGACATCAAAATGTATACAGGCATGTGAATATATATTAGAGTTAGGCAAATACAGCACAAATATCTTTGTGTATGTCCTTCCAAATGAGCTAAAACAACTGAAGTTTCAATGATTGATTTTCTAGTATATGCAATTGTAGCCTGGTTTATTAGTTTATTTGTGAACAGCTGAGCAAGTAAGGTTTTATCTCTTCATAATTTCTGGAGAAAGTAGAAATTGTAGCAAATTAACGGTAAATAATTATCCATGAGAGTGTTTGTACAACAAATGATATTATCGCCTTTCTGAAATTTACTTGTAACAGAAAGAGTTTATAGGGGAAGAGTGAGACCATGGATCTACCCATGGTTAGTGACAAAGTTGGGAACATGCACTGTCCCTCACCTTTGACAGTGTATTATTTGTACTGCTCTGGCAGAAAAACAAGATCCTTTTCCATTCAAGAGACTGCAATATTTCCTAAAACTTTTTTAGGCATTATCTGTTCTCATCCCCTTTGGTTGGTGGGTATAATTAAAGTCAGTGTCTTTTCATGTAACATGAAATGAAGCTGAGGAACTCCTTGCTGCAGAATGTTCTAGTTTCTGGAAGTTTATATAAGTTATGGAGAGACTGGGCAAGTTCATGGAAAATAAATCCATGCAGAGTTATTAAATGCCAGTGAAGTACCTCCTCCTCTGAAAGTCTGAGACTCAAGCTGCTGGTGATTGCAAGAGTGCTCTTGAAGTGTTGCAGTACCCTGTTTTTTAACTTCTTCCCTATATATCTGCTGTAGGCCACTGATGGAGACAGGTTACTACCCTTCCCTGTACAGCCTTTCAATCCCTGGACCCCATGAGGGAACCGTGAGGTCTGCTAGTGAAGCTGGGATGAGTGAGCTGTTGTGTCCAGCCAGCACACACAGGCCACTATACAAGGAAATATTTTAAATCTTGTATAGCCCCTTCTGGGGCAGGTTTACTTCCCTCTTGGATCAAGGCAGACTTGAACAGACTGTTTGTGAGCAAGTTACAAAACACAGCTTGCATTCCTAAATGGATTTGTTACATGTTTAAGAAAATAGAATAAAAGTGATGAAAATCACTGCCTTGGCTGGTAATTTGTGATCAGACAAAAGGGTTAAGATCTTGGAATACTGACTTGTTCACCCAGCTGCAGTGCAAATGCAGACACACATAAAACATGTCAATGAATATTTTATTCATATTAAGACATCAACAAACCCCATGTGTTGCACAGATAATATAAGGGACCAACGTGCTGAACAGAGATGACTTGTTGTTGCTCTTTAGGTTTGATTCCACCCCACTTAAATCAGTAAGAATTTTGCTACTGACTTTGGCAGAACCAGGATTTTCATCCTGAAATATCAAACCGCAGGAATTCATGCACCTATCTTTACTTTGTCCAGATTGGAAACAAAATATTTCTTTTAGTCGTACACAGAGGTGATGCATTCCTAATGGCTCATCAGTTTAAATTTCCTCTCATGTATTCTAACAGCAGAAAAAAAAAAAAGAACAATGGAGCAAAAGTAGTATGTTGAATTAATAATACAATTTATACCCTTAAAGGAATTTAAAGATATCTTTCCATAGAAATTACTTCAGAAATACATCAGAGGCACAAATTAGGCCCTCTGAGGTACGAGTAAATGTGAGGATGCAACACATGGTAATTGAATCATGTCATTTCATAGACATGGAGGTGATCAAAGCATTAATAAAAACTGCAAGGTCACCTTGAATTGAGGATTCAGTTTCAAGTGTTAAATGTTTCTCTCAAACACTTATCTTTGGCTTGTGAGACTTACAATAACTTGGGAAAATTTTGTCCCTGTGCATGAATCACCATTAGTTCAGAGAAATATAAGGCTGAGTATGTGCCTATACATCCCACTTGATGCAGCTGACCTAGCCTACACGGGGCTCTGAACAAGCTAGCAGAAAGGATAATAAGGTATAGCTAAGGGATAGGTCAAGCTGATCCTGCAGGATTCTTGGCCCAATTCTTTTCCTGCATCAGACATAGACTATTGCAGATAAAGACAGCTAAGCCCTCAGGGTTTCCAGGTGGTAGAAAACTGTTGGGTTTTTTCTTCCATTTTCTCTCAGTCTAAAACAAGCCTTCCTCTTTACTTCACATGAACCAGAAAACCTAAGAAAACTTTGTTTCAGACACATCAATACACAGTATTTCTGAAATGAAATATGCTCCTCAGAGGCTGCAGCTTCTCAGAGAAATTGATGATCTTGCCAGTTTGACCACTGGTAGCAGCTGCTCGTGTCTCAAGATTTCTGGCTGGACTGGAGCCACTGCCACTCTGGCTTTCACAGTCCCAGCTTTCCATCAGACCAGTCCACTTGGGCTGCTGGCCTGACCCACAGTTGCAGGCTCTGGTGTCCCAGGACCACCACCTTTGGTGCATCCTGCGGGAAGGATCTAGCCCAGGACTGGGCTGGCAGCTGGTGAGACCGTTTGAAACCTCTGATTCCAAAGGCCCCAAGTCCCATCCCATGGCTGTGACCTAGAGACCAAGGCTCTTCTGCCCTTGAGTGATGTGCTTGATGACACACCCCGGAGCTGGGGCCTCAAGAAACCCTATCTCCTTAACCCTTACACAACCAATCTCTTGAGTCATTCCCAAATCTGGAACTGCACACTGGCTGCAGCCCCCAAACTTGCGTGTATTTCCCCACTTTTGGGGCCACGGGGCTTTCATAACATCAGTTCCTTGGATTCTGCAATGGGTTGTTTATGCAAAGATATTTTTGACAAAATGTGAAGGTCTCCATCAGATGTAATTACAGCCTCTTTGCTATGATGTGGTTCCTGATTTATGTGGGGAAGAGATAGACAAACCAGCATCTTGTGATGGCCTGAAAATGCTTGACTAGAACTATCTAGGAAATGTTTGTTTTCTTGTAGCAAAATTTGAGGGAAGTAATAAATTATTCTAATTTTTATAGACATAATTTAGTGAAGAACTTTTCCTGGGAAGTCATGAGGACCTTTTTTGTTTTTGAAGCTTTGTTGTTTTTGAGAATCCCATGAAAATGTTGAATCTGCTCTGAGAAAACTGATTTCAAATTGGAAGACTTTCTGAAGTAATCTATTTTCCTTGAAGAGATTTTAAGCTTAGTACAAAATCCAATTTTCTGTTGGGTGAAAAATTGTCAATTGTTCTGGATTTTGGGGCAGCTCTTGAGTTCCCCTGGGGTGGAATAGTACAAAGTAATCTCAATGGCTATCTGATAAATGAACTGAGAACCTCCCTAGGACCTGGCCAAGAAATCAAGGAGAGCAGGCTGGAGCAGGAGGCTCTGCTGATTGCTGGCTGGGAAGATGATGTCTCAGAGGCTGCTTTTGTAGTTTGCTGTTACGCTCTGTGTGGCAAAACTCCACACTGATGAATTGCAACTTAAATATGCCCCCAGTGGATGATTACTAAGTGTGGAAACATTATTTATATTTTCCAAATAATTTCAAACAAAACAACCTCTGGCTAATGAAAAAGAAAAATTCATCACCAAATCCCCTCAGTCCTGTTAAGTGTTTGTGCTTGAGGAATATCATGATCTGCACAAGGACATGGTCCTTGCAAGAAACAGAATAAAGTGCCTGCATGCTGCTAGTGACCTCAGTGGGAATTCCTGGTTGCTGGAGAAATATTGGTCTGTGCCTATGTGGGAGGCTGTTATGTGCCCAGCCTGCAGTTCTGACACAGTACTAATGGTTGTTTGTAAACACTTCCAGCCTTGGTGGCATAGAAGATGCAGACTCATGTCAGATATTAATTACACTGTGAATAAATACAGAGATAGAGACTCCGTTTTTATCACAGGTACTGGATATTTACTCTGCTTTTCTCAGTAGTGCTTTTCATCTTGGTTTCATTGCATCAATAAGTGCATTTATTAAGTGATTTTGCAGATTCCTTGCAAGCTGAATTATCTTCTAAGATGCAGCTACTAATGTAGCTTATAAAGTAAGCATATAAAGTAGATTATTCTCCATAAGAGAACATTTGGGGCGTTCCTACATTTGCAAAGACTTTCCAGAACTCATCTTTGCCCCCACACAGATTATGTGTGTGGATGAAACAAACATGATTATACACTGTTGCACATACAGCATGCATATTCTCATCTACTTTATGCCATAGATTTTTATAGCTGTTAAATTTCCTCTTCATTATATTTGATTTGCTAGGATGAAGGCTTGTTTTATCAAAACTAATTACATGGTATGTATTTAATGTTCTGTCCCTAAGGTTTTCATAGTAATAAAATTGATTGTTACTGATTAAAATGGTACTATTACATCAGCTTAATGTCACTTGAGGTGAATGCAGTATTAGAAAAATGGCCATGAAAAATGTTGAATGGGAAACACAGAGGCAAAGATTAAATAATAGGAAAAGATTTTTTAAATGGACACTTTAAAAAAAAATTTATTACGATCAAGAATTTTAAAACATTTTGCTTGGCAGGGAGAGGTATCTGAGATGTATAGAAAACCTTATTTTTGTTATTGCTTTTATGCAATTCATTGGATTAACATTCTCCAGCTCCTAGGTAAATGTTCAATATGTAACCTTAAAAAACTGCCTTTGTCTTAATTTCTTGTGTTGTTATGGTGTACGGAAAAATGCAGACAAACGTGAACAGTCCTGCCATGTAAAGGTAAAACTGTCCATAGGGTGGCAAAAATGAAGCTGATATTTGGAAAAAAAAATATGTGCCTAATGATGAGGATCCTTTATTCTCTGTCAGAGTAAACACAGAAGGTAATTAAGGTTTATTATGGGGGGAAGGAGGGTAAGGGTACAGCCACAGGCTCTGCCGCAGTTGTCAGAAAGGTCTGGCGATGTCACTGGGAGCCATCCATGGCTCCCTGGGCTGTGACAGAGGGCAACGGGAGTGAAGAGGGTGGGTGCAGGGAGACACCACTGAGAAAGAGGAAGAAGCAAAGAAGTTAAGAAAGGAGGAGTCAAAAGAGGAGAGATACAAGACTGAGAAAAAGAGTAGATATTAAAGAACCAGTCAGTATAATCTGGGCATTTTTAAGGGGAGAAGTCAGGCTCTGGGGCTTTCTCCAGTCATTTTAGGTTAGAAAATACGGAATGTATAAAAATTCTCTTTGCTTCACTGCTATTATAGTGCAGCTCTTTCAGACCTGTGCAAGGCTGCACTTCCAATGAGTCAGTACCCTCATGATTTGTCAAAATATTTAGTATTTTTTCCTGAATCCCAATGTCCTGGAGTCATGTGACCAGCTGCGAGTCTGATTTCTCTCTCTCAAAACTTGCAAATGTGATTAGAGTTTAGCTACTCAAAAGACAAGTAAGAGGAACTAGATGGGTGTCACTTTATAAAATTTGCATGATTTTTAAGCTGTAGGTGAGTGTCTCACTTCAGAGCAGCTGCCCATAACTTTCCCCATCCTCTCCTGTGATGGAATTTTTAATAAATGGAGAACTCTCTGGCCATTGTCCATGGCTTCTATCTCCCCAGTCCCTGACAATTTTATAAATAATTCCATGTTCTTTTTTTCTGATGCTGAATGTTAGTACTTGATGTCATTTGCAGTGGACTGTCTTTTACAAGAAGGCCAAAGTGTCCCACTTCACTTTCACTTAAACTAAACACCTTCAGAAGAGCTGAATTCACTTGTATGGTTAAAATTGTATTTTGCTTTCCTTTAGTTTGAGGCTTAGAAACATGGCAGAGTTGGAATGTGTTCTGCAAACCATGACTGGGAAGTGGCATGATGCAACACCAGAGGGAAAATCTGGGAGGTCTGTGGGAGGCAGAGGGGAGAAGGAAAAGTCCTGAAAACTGGAAGCTTACAGAAAAAATCCATAAATATTTAGTAACAGTGAAACAATAACAACCAAAGTGGGCAGTGCGTCTTTGAGATTTCAGTGATTTTCCAAAGAATAGTAAATGCATCTATCCATAAACTTCTTTGGAAACACTCCGGACAAAAGTTATCCTTGACATAAAGAGGCATTTTCTTGGGCTTAATAACTCTATAGGAGATGATGGCCAAAGACTAGGGAGTGAGAGTCTTAACCCCAATATTGTGAGACAACAACTGCCGTACAACATACACAAGGAAGGAATAAACTCCATGCAAGGGAATATAAACCTTTTCCTATAGAGTTACGCTTTTCAGAACTTTAAAATGCTGTGTGCACTTTTATTTCTTTCCACAGTCAGTCTTTATCCATCCTTGACATTCCATTAAGTTGACAATATTGTTTAATTACCAGAAAGGAGAGCTTTGTATCCATGGAGAGAATGATTCTTGTTATTTGCCAGGGAAGAATGACTGGGTATTAGGCCCTTGAGGGTATGAAGACAGAAAAGGAAACAAGGAAACAGTAGAACCTGAGGCATTCTAGCTTGTAAAGTGTGTGCGCAAAGAGAAATTATTGCATCTTTCCTGTAGCCAAATCATAGCCAGTCCCAGTAAACTAGGTATTTTATTCTACAACTTACATGTGACTTTTTGTTCTGTACTTAGATCAGGCTACAAAATGGTGATGGAATAGGATTTTTGGCACTCACTGTTAAACCAGCTGTTCTTCTGAAGGGTGTTTTTCTGGGTCCTAGAGGAACTTTGCTCTTCAAAGTAGTCCTTAGAAGGCTAGGCATTGGTAGGAAATCTGCTATGTTTGTCCACAGCTTAAGGATGATGTTTTGGGGTAGGTATGTGTGTGCGTTTCACTGATACCCAAACCAGAATGGGATGTTTTTCAGTTAAATATCCTGTGTATTTACTGAAAAAAGAAATCTCGAGGAAACTAGAAGTGTTTGTCAATCAGCACTCGATTTGCTCTCTTACACTCTCAGGTTAAAAAGCAATCAGAAGAGAACTCTTTTTAAGTTGAAATGTTTCATTTCTAAATTAAACCTTTGGACATCTTAATTCGCAGTGGTATCTTGTAGTAAACCATAGCAAAACTTAAATTTAAAACAATATTGGAAAGAAATCCTTTGTTTCAGGCTGAAATAAATATTTTAAACAACCTATTTCACTGAGACATTCAAAGACTTTCATTTCAGATCAGCCTGAAACCACTGCTGTTTGACCAGGAAATGAAAAGTCAGTCATTTACATAATTCCACCCAAACCACAGCTTTGGTACTGGGCACTGCGACCTGATGCTCAACAGCTGCATAAATCTCAAGGTCTTACCATTTTAAGAGAAGCCTGAACCAGGCAAACTTCCTCTCCTTGTCTGATTCATGACGGCAGATGACAAAAGGGTTCGGGGGGGAATGGGACATATAGGTATTTTAAGAATACTCATACTGTCTTTAAGCTTCTAATAAAGGTACCTAGTTTATGAGCTTAGACAGGTTATATATTCCATGGGGAGAGGTAAACTGGTTTAGCTCTTAAATCATCTTTGACGTCTCAACCGACTGTAAAGCAGCCTAAGCAAGGCACTCAGATTGGGTATGTAGAAGGAGGAGGTATCAACGGCTTCCTCGGATTCCTCAAACGACCATATTGGGGGGACTTTCAGCTAATATTTTCAGTGTTTAACAAGCAACAGCACAGCAAGAATCTGTGAGGAACTGGCATGTTGTTTTCCAACAACATCTGGCAATGCAACACGTGGGAGGACCACAGTGTCTTGTTGCATGTTTCACAGTATACTGAATTTAAGTATCTTGGAGCATTCAAACCCGGGATACATGTGTAATACCCAGTGAAACAAGAGTTAGTCTTGTGTTTACAGAGTTAGGGAAAACAGAGAGGAAGAGAGCTGGGAAATGGGATGGCTAGCTGCTAACAGTAATTGCCAGCTGTGTGAGCACTGGAACAAACAAGAACCTTGTACTTTTATGAAAACCTGCGTTTAGAGCTGTTAAATAAGGGGGAGAGGCAAGAAGTGGAAGGGGTGGCTCCAGCAATTCTTAGCTGGATGTTTGTAGCAAGAAAGGGTAATTGTAACCATAGGTTGAACTGCAGCAAAATGGAGCTAATTACAGTTGGCTGCCAGTCTATCTCCTGCATTTACAATATACTCATTCCAGTAGGTAGCTGGAGCTGTAAATGCAGAGTATATGTCCTTTTCTTTACACAGAATTTCCGCTAATGAAGGTGCTGCAGAAGAGTCTGCCTAAAAGTGAAATGTTAGCTCCTCAGCTGATGTAAATCACTGTAATCCCATTGAAGTCAACACTGAAGATTTAACATCATGCTAATTGAAGTCAATGGAGCTAGGCTAATACATACCAGCTGAGGTAAATTCCCCGGTGCATTCTTTCTAGCTCTTAGGAGTGTTTGGAGCATGCGCTCTGGTTTGAGTCACAGACAGACCCCAGCTGTGCCGTTCAAACCAGGATCCTTATTTAGAGCTGACCTTTCCGAAATTTCAGTTATGGTGTTGAGACTGGTGATTTCAATCCAGGTTCATCCCTACACTTAATTTGCAGGGTTTTTTTTTTTTTTTATCTTCCTGGTCCTCGTGGTAGCATTCCCTTGTGTTTGCAGATTTTTGCTTTTTGGCCTGTGTTATCTAATTAGGTCTGATATATTTAGCTGTCACAGAGTACAACAATCTGTAGCTAGGCTTCTGTTATTATTGATGGTAATATTGTATGGAAGGATCCCCAGATGGTGTTAAACATAGTCTTATGAGTTCCTTTTCTGGTGTGTAAGCAAATGCTCAGTCTATGGAAGACCTGCTGTCTGATTTGGACTCTTTCTTCATTATGCAGTGATCTTTGAGCAAAAGCTGTAGCAAATTGTGAATGCTCTCTTCTCATTTTCTGTAGCTGATGGCAATTCATGGGACATAGTATTTTTTGGGAGGTAGAATTGGAGTTTAGGGTGGAATTTCTGGAGAGGAAATTTTGCTTGAGAATACTTGTGGTGATTTCCCTTCCAAGAGGGTGTTATATGTCCAGATAATGCAAACTGTGTAGCCTTCTGATTTTCCTACCAATAAGATGCCAATGTTAGAAACCCTTACCCTCCCATGTACTGGGAAAAATGCTGTTACCAGCAGGTGAAGCAAAAGGCAGATTACATATATTTTCTTCATTGGAGCCATTAGAGTATGTGGAGTTGTACAGAGGAATTGTTTTAAAACAACAACAAAGCCAGCTTCTAGTGATGCAGAGGTATAATGTGAGCATCAGATGGTCTCCTTGCAGATGGTCTCCTTGCAGATGGTATGAGTGATGTCAGGGCCTCTTTTTCACAGCTCTTTGGCTGGCTGTAGGTTGATCCTGTTTATTATTCTTGTGAGTTCAGGCAAAATAGGTAAGATGTACACAGCTCCACCAGCATGAAACACTAGCCTAGTGAAAAGGAGACTTTTATTTAGGGTAAAGCAAGGAACTGAATGTGTACTCTCAGGCTGTAGAGGATCTCAAACCTTGATGCCCTCTTCTGGAGT
This sequence comes from Phalacrocorax aristotelis, assembly GCF_949628215.1. Lineage (NCBI taxonomy): Eukaryota > Metazoa > Chordata > Aves > Suliformes > Phalacrocoracidae > Phalacrocorax > Phalacrocorax aristotelis. The sequence goes on along the minus strand of NC_134284.1, from coordinate 29,641,064 downwards.
GAATATTTTAATTAGTAGACTTTCACTTGGAAAACATCTGAATTGCAGTGACAGTATCCACCTTTGGCCCTCTTTTAAGAAACCAAGGGCAAGAAAGAGACTCCAAGGAAACTTTGGACTTGGATAAGGAGATGGCCTGTGACTTCTGGGCTAGGTGGAAAGAATGCCCAAATCCCAGTTTTAGACACACACAGAATGTAGCCACTTTAGTCTCAATTTAGACATCTGAGGTCTCTGTTATATTTAGTTTTTAATCTCTGAATTTTGTGGAAAGAATTGAATTTCCAACACGCTGTGCAGTGGTGTGTGCATTAAGAACAGCTTTAAGGGCTGCATTAAATGTGCTCACAAACATGTACAAATGCATTTGACTACAGGTTAGATTTAGGTTTCTGCCTTTTTGTGCAGAGGGTGAGATTATTGCCATGGATTTTAGAGTCACATGCAGGAAGTGTTCTGTGTCAGCGCTGCCTGTATTTTTAGGCTTTCAGGACATAAATGCTAAGGATGTCACAGCAGCTGATTCAAAGAGGCCCTGCTGTGGAGTGCCTTGCACTGCTAATGAAGCTCTGTGTGATCTCTTGTCACTGGAGGGGCTGCCAGTTGCCACTAGGAAAGGCCTAGAGACCTAGTGAGGAACATAAGGCTTGTGAGAAGCAGTTTGCTGAGAACAGTAGCTCCACAGCAAACTTTGGGTTTAGCAGGCACTGTTTTCCAGATGGACAATACCACTGTGAGCAGCTGCAGATGAAATCTTCAAAGCCAGCATGGGAAGTGGAGATGAGGGGAAGGGAGGTGAAAATTCTGCAAGCTGCTAAGACAATGGGAGAAGCCAGTCATTAAAGTCATATAATGGTTGAAAGGATGGTAAGAGAGCTCCTCCCTAAAAATGCAACAAATGTTTTCTTCCTTGCTGCTTGGGGGAATTCCTGCTCTGCTGCATCCTGACGTTTCTTCTCTCCTTGGGGCAGGGAAGGCATCCTGCAGAGACATTCTATTCTTTCAGTACTACCAGAGGGCCTGATTCTGTCTGCTGAAATCCATGGGAAAACTCTTATGGCCTGCTATAAGTGTACAACCGACAGCTGGAAATGGTATTCCAAAGTAGAAATCTGCTTGACATCTTCCTAAATAGATAAGAATTGATTTTTGTTAGGCTGAGCACAAGTTATCTGAAAACCAAAGGATTTCCATGGGCAGTTTTCCCTGATGTTATATGTTCATTTTATGTGGGAGAATTTTATCAGCAGCAAAGGCTGTCTCTGTTGTCATGGGCCCCTGCTGCAAAAGGGGAGAGACAGACATGGGTGTGTAGGAGAGGACTGCACTGCATAAAACTCTGTGAGACTGAAGGGGAGACTATTTTCCCACTGAGAACTGCAGTCAGTTTTGCCTCTGAAAGGTTAAAGTGAAGACCAATAAGCAGATGGCAGCTTTATGGACTAAAGGCACTGAGAAGGCAGTAGGATATGTCTTTGTGGCAGGACACAGCACTGTGCAGAAACCAGCCCTCTCTGTAAATAAGCGAGGATAGCACAATGCAGCTTAGGGATACCACTACGTCAGTGGGTGGGGCTGTGATAATTAGCCTGCCCCACAACTCATCGATGCAAAGAGGTGTTGATAAATAATACGGAGCTGATCACTAGTTTTAGCACTATACTTCACTCCAGAGTAGTCTTCTCTGTTTTGTGCAGAGGAGAAATTTGTATTAGGGCTTTATGAGGCCTGCTACACAATACTGCAGGCCAGCAGCATACATCTTGCAGATAGCTCAGGACTTTTGAGGTGAGCTGGTACCAGCTGGAGAAGATCCTGGGCCTCTGTCACTTGGGCTGGTAGGTAACACCTCCCAGTAAGGGAGCCTGCCTACATTTTATATGATCTTACCCTTGGCTATGTAAAGCCCTTCATTGGGGCTATACAGCCCTTAAAGTCTGTAGGAAGAGAGACAGCCAGTTCTGAGGTTTTCCCAGCAGGCCTAAGAGAGACTGATACCTTTGGAAAGAGGCTTTGTCTCACTGGCACAGCTGGTGCCTGACAAAACCCCAGGCTAGCAGATCTAGCATGTTACAATATGAAAGGTTCCCCTGTGTTGGCCTATTTGGAGAAGTTCTGAAGTTCTGGGAAAACTGACAGCATTAAGTCTCTTTTCCTTCGTAACCGTGTGTATCGTGGGCAAGAGAGAAGTGCCTGCAAAGTCTGTTTGCCATGGGTTTGCCCTTCCAGTGTGTTGTGACAGTCTGGCTTGGAGACAGATTCTGGCTTTATTATGAAGAGTCTGAAGTTTTCTTTGAGAGGCTGGAATATTGTTCTGTATTGAAGCAATTCAAAGCTTCCAGCTGGAAGAAATACGTTCAAAGCCATGCTTTGCTACTGCCCTTTCTGCCTTCATCCCTGCCCTTGCAGTCCACAAATGCAGATGGGTAAGCAAGTTATGCCTGGTGTCTAATGAGGAGAGCTGTGTGAAATGGCTAGCTTTGTTCCCTTCAGCCGAAACAAAATAAAATATATGAATGTTTCTTTCCCTGTTGTAAAATTTTCCCAACGACTGTGATTTTGCTCTGAGCTTTCTCCAATCCACTCTGTGCTAAGAATAGTGGCTAGTTACAAAACACCTAAGTGAGTGAATGTCAAGGGCCCGTTACCCACCAAACCTGAACACTCCTCTCCGTTCCTTCTTTAGTTGATTTGAAAATAAAAGGAAGGATTTGATGTAAGCTTGTCTGATTTCTGGAGCTGTCGTTAGCAAACATGAAGGTTGAAAACCCTGATCTCCAGTATGGAGCAGGCCTCCATGCTCTTGCCCTGCGTCATATGGCAAGACATAGGTTTCCTTGAATTGCTGAGCTGCTCAGACAAGCAGAGAAAGGCAGTATTTAACCCAACATGGGCCTTGTTTTCAGAACAGATTTATTTTGTTGACGGGGCTGTACTCACTTGCATCGCTAGAGAAACCTCTAGCATTTGGGAGCTTTTAGGTTTGCTGAATCTTCTTGTTCAGGCTCTAGTGGGACCTGGCCAATACAAAAGCTGTCCCTGGCTCCAGCAACAGTGGACTGTGGCTCACGTCCTCTTTAGCAGAGCCAAAAGCTGTTTAGGATCATATGGACTCTAATGGAGGGGCTCTCCTCATCCAGGTGAGCACAGTCATCCTCTGGAAACAATTCTAAGAAGAGATGGTCAAAACATCTCATGCCTCCATCTTGGCTGGTCCAGAGAGGTGCCATGCTTCCCTAGAGATTAAATCACCCCAAAGTGTCTGTTTCTGTTTTCCATGCCTACTGGATATGCTGGAGTAGATACAGATGAAAAATGCTCCCAGTTCCATCTTGTGCATTCAGTCCCATGCTCAGGCACAACTAAATTCTGTGCCAAGAGACAATTCAGGTTAGGAAAAGGATATGCCATTTTTTCTCTACCTCTGCTTCTTGTCACATTTTGTTAAACGCGGTCATGTAGCATGTAATGAAGACATCTGTTCGTTTTGTAGGAAACTGTGAAAAAGTGTGTGCATTTGCCTTGTGCCATCTGTTGCCATTCTGATAAACAGTTGAAAGCTCTGGCAAACATAAACAAAAACAGTGCGGTTTGGTGCTAACTGCACCATTTTCTTTCTTGGTGCTCTGTATTTGAGCCTTTCCTTGCAATGTGTTAAATATTTGGGGCTCTGCTCTGCTGTAAGGAGATCTGATGCTCAGCAAACACTGCAGTTCTGTCTGTGTCCCTCCTCTGAACTTGAGACAGTAAGGAGAAGCAGGAGCTCCTGAGCTGCTGGAATGATGTGAAATACTGTCTGTGCCACCTGGACAGCTCAACTTTCCCCTTCCAAATTTTGTGCCTCTGAGTGGAAACTTGGCTGATTCAAAGAAATGATTCGGGAATATACTACTGATCAGGAGGGATTTAGATGTATTATACAGGATTATTATTTTTCCAGAAGTCAGTCTTGTGACCATAGATTCTGTGTTACAGAATGTTTTGAAAATAAGTAGCTTATAATGGATTTCTGGAGACTCTGTGAAGATGAAGCACTATTACTGCAAGGAAAGACAAAAAAGGGGCACTTTTGTGGGGCTCATGCTGTCAGAGAAACACAGATAAGACAATGCTGGAGAGGAGGGTATGGTGGCCAGTCAAAAGCAGATAGTGGAGAAACAACATGTACAAACTTTTGAGTGCAAGAGCATATAGCAGTTCTCAAATATTACTATATAAATATATTTTTTTAAAGACCAGAGGTACTTGCACAGAAGTCTTTAGCATGTGCTAATTTGCATACACCAGACTGAACCTACAGAAATAGTTTCTGTGAAGGGTAAAAAAAGACCTCTGTTAACTCCTTATGCTACATACTTACTAAATATAGTGTTTTCTAGTGACAGTGCATTTTTGCTGGCATACATACACTGTGCCAGTTAACAGCTAAATTACGTTTTGTAGCTTTCTGCCTGAGTAGCATATAAAGTGGGCTATGCTGCAGGTTAAAACCAAAATGCACTGTTCTAACAATTATTAAAATTCATGTCTTATAAAATACTTTTTGCAAAGAAGTTTCATGCAGAATGTCTATGCCTGTGTCACAGTCTTCTTGGGGCTGTTTTGACAAGGAAAACAGTATGAGTACACAGTGGTAAAAATATAAAGAAGCTAGGAAAAGATCATAGGAGAAATAAGGAGGAAAAAGTACTCTAATGCATACTGACAGGGAGTGGAGACACAATTCACATTGCAACTGTAGCTGTTCATAACAGCTAGTTATTTTTAGTTGCATTTCCTTAGGAAGCCAGGCTTATGAGCACAACGGGGTATGTCTGTGTATGTATACACATGCATCTGCCTGTGTGCTGCCCTTATGACTTCTAAATCTACCGATGTCTTCTAGCTGATTTTGACAGAGAGATGGTAGTTTGCGTCCTGACATGTTTCCTGAGAGTGGAGTTTGACTCCATCCCTTGTTAGGCATGAAGGAATTCACATGGGTAGACACTAGAATAACACCCCAGCTACAGGAAGACCTTGAGAGGGAAGGTCTATCACCTTGTTAGACACAGGAGAATCTGGCTGCAGGGCACCAAATCATAGGAAAACAGGTTTCAACAGTTCCAGTGCTTATGGAACAACTTTTGAGGAGGTGGGACTTCTGCAAAAGCTACTTTTTGGCAACATTAGCAGACTGTCCTTCTCTGGGGAAGAGAACATGAAGCACAGACACAGCAGTGGGTTATACCAGCTCTTGGGAGTAGAGCTGCCAGGGGCTGGAGCTTCTGTTTCTGAGATGTTGGAACTTTTGGGCGGAGGAGTGAAAAACAAGACAAGCACAAGTGATGTCCTTCATGGGTATATTTATATATCAGTCTATCTTAATTATTATTTCAACTTCACAGTGTTTTCTAAGTATATAAAAAAATTTTGAACTTTTATTCTGACAAACGTTTTGAGAGTCAAAACGCCATTGAAATTATTTTCTTCAGAAAAATTTTCAGTAGAATTGTATGTTCCTGTAAAAGATTAATTTTTATGAAACATTTTTATTATTATTATTATTTAAAAAACCGAAAACCTTGTCAGAAAGAATTTATTGCTTGGAGTCTAACCAATTTCAGTATCAAATGATAAATCATTCTGTACAATTACAGCTGTAATGGGGATTAGGTCTCAGTAAAGCTTATGAGTACTCAAGACTTAATTAGCTAACTGAAATCAGTGTGGCTCTATATTGACTTGGTAAGTCTTGAAGCAAGCTCTGAAGGTCTGATGAGCAGGACTCAGTTCTGTTGTACCTAAATTTTGGTGACTTCTCCCCAGCTGGGGCTCACTCTGGAGTCTGGGAAGGGTCAGCTGCTGTTCTCACAGTCATCAGAAGATGTGCCATTCCCTTCTTTTCTTCCTCGCCCCCCCCCCCCCCCCCCCCCGTTTGGTAATGGTTTTAGGGCCTGGGCCTGGATCTGAGATATGATTCAAAACATCCCTCTACCTGGGGGATGGGGAACCCTCATTTCCTGCTTGAACCACTAGGTTTGGACATCCTTCTTGTCCTCTTCTCTGAGAGTTCTTCTGTTTTGCATGGGAATAATTACATTTACATTGTAATAGAGAGTCAGTCTGGAGACTTATGGTAGGGTAGCTCATAGGACTATAACCTCTTTTGTAGACTCCTTGATAAATTGAGTATCTTCATGTGAGGCAGGAGCTCCTGGCTTTGACTGAACTCCAGCTTTGCCCTCTGTTCTGTCATGGTCCTACTTGAGGGACCAAGCAAGGGTATGTGAGGTTTCCATGCTTCCAGCTGGATCAAAGAGGCTTTATTCTTTCTTGTTGTTTGACCTGGTCAAACAGAGATATGAGTTGTAAGCTGTGTTGCTGTATTTCTGTAACTGATTTTGAACAGCTTTGATAACAGACTCCAGAAGAAGCCTAGCCTTTGGGAAGGGAGGGGGAATTTGAATCCTGTCTTCCCACATTCCAGGTGAACACACTTATCATTAGGCTAGAAGTTAAAACTGGAGAGTGTGGACCTTTCATGTTTTGGCCAGGACATGGTGCAGGTCTGTTTTTCACTTCTCAAATGTTTTCCTAATTGAAAGATTCCTTCATACAATTAAAAAATTTTTTAAAATCACTAGTTGTTTTTTACCCTGTTGCCTAACTGGGTTTTTATTTGGCCCCATTTTGCTTGTGTCCCTGCTCATGCATGTAGGACTATCTGGTTTTGTTCAGTGAGTTTTCAAGTCCTGTCCTGATGTCTTATGTGCTGCCATCAATCTATGACTCTCTGGCTGAGAAACACAGCTGCAGGGGTATTGAGCTCTACAGGTGCAAATTAGGGTGGGAAATATCTGGTTTGTGAATTGCAGCAGGGCAAATGAGATGGTATCAATCTGCTCAAAAGCATAAAGACTTGGAGAGTTCTAATAATGACCCAAAGTGCTACTTTTATGTCACTAAAGGTAAGCTAACTTTATTAGCAAAAATATAGGCACCTTGGGACTTGAGGTGCCCAAGGGTCAGGTTGCAGCGCTCTGGGAGTTTTTAACCTAAACTGTTGTGGGTTTTTTTTTTTTGGTCTCAGAATGACAACTAGAGGCTTTAAACAGGAACAAGGCTCCCAATCATTTTGGCAGTGAGAAAGAATCCCTGAAAAGATGATTGTCTTGCTAGGGAGCAAATGAAAAAAGAATGGGTGAGGGAAGAGAAGGGAAGTAACTAGCATGTCACATTATCAGTGGAGATAGGATTCTTGAAGCCTCTGCCTTGTGCTTTTGCCTGTGCTCCTCAAGTGCCATTTTATGTCTGGACCAACTTTCAGATATGCTGGTTACTGCTGTTTGTCTCTGGTATCAAATGAGTGTTTCAGATCAGTTTAACCCATTTATTGTAGTATAGAGTAGTCAATATTTGAGTGGCCATGAACACAGGATGATTTTTCTCCTCAGCTGTTTCTTACGTCTTGCAGTGTTGGGGGTGGGATATTTATCTTCTGGTATCTGCCTTATGTATGAGAGGAGAAGTCTGTAGAAATATCAGTCTGTCCCCTTATTAAAGACCTTGAGGCACATACCACTTGGAAGAAGAGGAGCTGGAGGTAAGACAAGGTCATAATCTAAGGCAGTGGGATCCCTTATGATTGCTGAATCCAGTCAATATTCAGACAAAGAGTTTGCAGGTGATTACAGCTGACTTTTTGGACTCATGAATTATCTTCTAGGTGTTCCTTTCTTCTGTATTTAATTCTTTTCTCTTTATTTTGCCCATATAATTAGTGGAGCCTCAGGGTGTTTTGATCTTTGATGAGGTATGTTTTTTATTGTAGAAAGATACTTCTTGTACATTCTGTGCATAAATATACTGTACACATGGGAAAACAATTAGTGCATTTCCTTGTCTCCTGATTCTGGCTAAGGTGGTGACACCTCAGGTTAGGAAAACAAAACTGGACAGGGGGTTTTGCTGGTTTATAGGGCTTGTTTCCTCTCTCATGGCTGGACAGCGGGGTGCACTTCACTTAAGAGAGTAGTGGATGCTGCAGCTAGGCTACCCTGCTGTGGGACCTCTTCTGGATTCCAGTTGATATTTAGTGTGTGGCATTCCTTGACCTTCCAAAGTAATTTTCCACTGCCCATCAGCCTTCCGTGTTTTTGTTCTGTGAAATCTCTATTGGGCAACAAAAGCAGAGGTGGTGGACTGTATCTCCAGCTACTTTAAAAAACAAGGAAGATGATACTGAGCAAAACCTTAAGGAAACTCAATGAATATCTAATACATTGAGCATACTATTAAATAGCACCTGTGCATGTAAAATTCATGTTGGCTATATTAATGGCTTTGTTGGAATGGAACGGGGCACATAAGGCATAATCTCTGCTGTATGTGAACGTGAAAGCCATTTGCAGTGGTGGTAGCAGAGGGCAGGAGGTGACAGCACTTTGAAACCAGCAGCTCAGGCGGTTTTCAGTCCACCTCACACTCTGTTTATCTAGCCTGTACTTTGTCAGTTTCTCTAGGAATATGTTAGGGATGACAATGTCTTTAGCCTTAATGATATCAAAATAAAACAACACCCACTGCTCTTCTCTCATCCACCAAGCCTGTCGTCTCATCGTAAGAGGCTATCAGGTTGGTCAGGCATGACTTACCCTTCTTAAATCCAGGCTGGCTATTCCAAATCACTTTCTTGTCCTTCATATGCTTGGAAATTATTTCCAGGAGGATTTGGTCCATCACCTTTCCAGAGATCAAGGTGAAGCTGATGGGCCTGTTGTTCCCTCCTTGCCCTTCTTGTAGGAGTGACATCCGCTTTCATCCAGCCCACAAGAACCTCCCATCTCCCCATGATTGTAGAGATTGGCCCATTAGGTCTCATGGACCTTTTTGTCCAGGTTGTTTAAATGTTCCCTAAACTGATCATGCTCTACAGAGGGTAAGTCCTCCTTGCTCCAGACTTTCCAACTGGCCTCAGGGACCAGGGGTTCCTCAGGACTCCTCTCTGCAGTAAAGAAAGCATCAAGTTTCCCAGGCTGGGATCCCATGTTCCCACCTACGTGGGCTCTGTGTCTTTGCTGCTGACAGGAAATAGAATGGAGGTTAGTTCTGCATCTTAAAATAAGGTGTTTTTCTGAAGAAAAATAGATCATGATCTTTTGATCTTTTTTTTTTTTTTTTCTTTTGGTAAATGAGAACTCTTTTATGTTGTATTGCTGACATTTGTGAGTGTGACAGAAGACCAAAATGTCTATTAGCCTACTTATGTCTTACATGCAGCAAAGCAGCTATTAACAGAAAAGAAAAACAGGACCTCCCCCCCGCCTCCCGTGGTCTGTCTGAATGCAAAGCATTCAGTTATTCATTCCAGTAAACAATATGGGAAAGTTTTACCAGGTAACTTTGTTTCTGAAGCAACAAATGACAGCAAGGAGATTGATTGTGAGTTAGCAACCAGGGAGAGACAGAAGTGAAAAAACACCACCCTTCAGCTGTAATGTTTCCTAAAGTTAACATGTTGCATTGGAAGTGTAAATGATATGAGGTCTGAGGACTGCGGAATTTTCAAATGCTTTGCTACAATATCTTGGGCTGGAAATTAATCAATTTTCTGTGCCTTTCAGAGTTTTCCTCTGAACAATGTTCTTCCTCTGAAGCTCATTAGCCATCAAAACCTGTCATGTCTACACATGTTTTTCTTGCACCTCATTAAGAGATTATTGATTGTTGGCTTCTACCTCTTTCAGAATTTGCTTCAGAAAATTAATTTCAACCACGAGTGCAATTTAACTGAATGCTTTTGCCAATGCTTGATAATGACTTGCTTTGTTAAGATAATTTAATTTTTTTAATCATATTTATTTTATTTTGCCCTCTGCAAAACACGAATCATCTTCAGCTGAAGCAAAAATAGGGAGAAACCTCACCTTGATAAAAATGTATACTATTATCTTAAGATAGATGGAAGCCTGAAGCAGTTTCAGAAATGAAAGAAAACTTCATAATTACCATTGATCTATTTGTAACAAGTGTATCTTGTGGCCACCAGATTTCTCTTGCTATATGAGATTTGTCAATATAGTCATTCCATTGAGGAAGGAACATAGGCCAAGCAATTAACATTTTTTTTTTTCAGGATTGCTTTGGTAATTAGGGCCAATTTTTCACTGGTAGGTTATTAATTATTCAAGTCTCATGGGTTTCTTTTAATAGGAAACATTGGCAAGTTCTTTCTGCAGTCATGAACAAACTTCTGAGTCATCAGCTGGTGAATTCTGTCAGATCTTCCTTCAGTCAGAAAGAAGGAAGGAGAAAATAGGTTATTTACCTATTCTCGTTAGCGCGTATAGTGAGGGGTAGGGTTGTCTTTAAAAGCTGCTATGGCAGGCAATGCAACAGTACCCATTCTACAGGGAAACAACTGAAGTAGAGATGAAGGACCAGATTTGTCCAAGGTTTCTAACTGCTCTTGGAGGCTGATAATTACCTAATGAGAGTATCAGAAGTGCCTCATAATGTGAGGCATTAAGGTTCTGTTGTTTCCACGCTGAAATCGAGTAGAAGTGGAGTATCAAAACTTTCCGTGTGCTTTTGACATTGCAATGAGATGATTACAGCACCTCATACTGGAAGATGTAGCATGACAGGTTTTCTTCCCAAGACACCCTCTATTGACTGACAAAGCTGTGTTAAGGGGTTTTCCTTGTTTACCCAGCCTCATTGGTGGCTGCTTGTCCCTGCCTCCTGCTTTTCTCACACAGGTTTTATAGACCCCCTCAGTCATGCCAAAATTGCCTTTTGTGACAAGAGTGGACAGATGAACCAGTATGAGTCAAAATCTACCCTCAGGAACTGCATTGTATGGCTGGAGGGCAGTGGTTTCTGGAAGAGAATAATAGGATCACTGGGGCTGGCAGGGAGCTGTACAGTTTGTCTAGTTCAAGCCCCTTGCTCAAAGCAGGGTCAACTAGAGCAGCTTTCTCAGAGCAGTTTTCTCAGTGCCATGTCCAGTCAGGTTTGAATACCTTCAAGAATGGGGACTCTACAACTTCTCTTAGCAATCAGTTCCAGCATTTGACTACCCTCACAATTAATTTTTTTCTGAGGTTTTTGTGGAGTTTCTTGTATTTCATTTTGTGCCTGTTGCCCCTTTACTAGGCACCACTGAGATTTATCTAGCTCTGTCATCTTTATTCCTCCCTGTCAGATATTTATACACATTGATAAGATTCTCCTGAGTCTTTTGTTGTCTAGGCTAGGCGATCTGGGTTTTCCCAACCTCACATCATATGTAGGTGAGGGGTAGTGACATTTGAATCTGGCTTCACTGTCAAGAGTAAGCTTGTGAAAAGTCACTCTAAGGATATCTGATAACTGGAGCTTAGGCTTCTGGTTTCCCAGAGCGCTCTGTTCAACCCTTGCTGGTGGTTTTTTGACCTTGCATCCCTCTAGGCAGAAAGACTATTAGTATACTTGACTAGATGGGCCCTTATGATTTTCAGAGCCTCAGATGGAGAACTTTCCCCCTCCATGATGCTGGTTGAGATATGCTTCATGCTATATGTGGTTTCCTACTCTCAGCCTCCCACAGTTAATGACACCTCTCTGCTGTCTTGGCAAGAATGGCTGGGTTGACCCATCTGTCTCACTTAACTAATTAGGGATTGATTGGGTGAGATTCAGACTTTCAATTTATTTTAAACAAGGCAGGTTAACCTGCAGTCTGTGGTCTCCCACAGTATACTGAAAAACAACATTTTAAATTCCAAGTAAACAACACAAATCCATCCAACCACTAATAATAAGAAATCAAAATCTACAGATGCATTTTTGCATTTGCTGTGGTAATTGTTCTGCATACCACTGGAGGAGAGACACTTAAATGGCTTTCAATTAGGAAATAAGTTATCCATATAGTTTTAAAGCCATTTAAAAGGAAAAGAAACTTTTTAAAAACACATGTGGGCAAATGTTTTGTTTCATGGAACAGACAGGCTGGTTAGTCACCTGATTTTGTATTCTGGCCTCTTGCGTGATGAGCTTCTCCCACTAATTCCTGCACACAGGTCTCTTGCCTTGTGGCTGGATACTCAGAGATTCACAGCCCATGGCCTAATCCTGGGTACTTTTGCCTGAGGATAACCAATCACCTGTCCTGGTCCCAGAGTGGTCTTTGACTTGACAGAGTACTCTTCAAGCAGGATCAGTAGCCACCAGCTGCTCCCTCCTGTTAGTTCAGTTCTGGTTATGCCGGCTTCTTGTCAGCTCATACCAGTGCGCTTAATCAAATTACCACCTCTCACTTCTCTTTGTCTGGGCTGTACAACCCAGCATGAGACAGACAAATTCAATCCCAGTCTTGCTGCAGCCAGTGGCAAAACCACCATCAACCTTAGGGAGATAAGAGTTTCCCTTTGTATTTGATAAGTTACTATACAATTATGGAGATACCTATCTGTAACCCATTGTTTTTCTGACTCTAGAAACTGGAAACTGCCAGACAGGCACTACAGTGTGCTATGTGGAAAGTCAGTCCAGTCTCTCTCTGGCCTTTGGCAGTTTCGCATGCTCCAGTGAGAAGCTCAGAGACCTCAATGGATGATAATGACTAGATTTGTAATACTACTGCATGAAGTGTAATACATGAATAAGGGCTGTGGGTGAAATCCCCCTTCGTGGACAAGTGCCAGGCTTGCAGAAGCATTCAGGATGCATAGTTCTTACTGCAGTTAGTGAGATTCTGGTACCATAAATGCCTTTATGGATCAAGGCTGCTGCTAGGAATCTTCTGCAGAATAAAAGAATAAACTCAGGGCCTGTGGGCAGGTTGGATATGAAGTACCTACTGTATGACCACGAATAGGCATAGACCAATGTGCTCTGCCTTGAGAAGTATTATAATCCACAAGGGTGTTATGTTCCCAGGTTTCAGGCTGTTACAGACACTACTCATTACTCTTCATGAAGGTGTTAAGTTCTAGCTTAAAAGCATTTGGACTTACTTTGCTCTGCTGTTCCCAATGGCAGGCTGTTTCAGACCCTAATTGCTGTAGTGGTTAGGAGCCCTCTTTTAATTTCCAACCTAAATGTATTAATGGCCAATTTATATTCATTTGTTCTTGTGCCAGTATCGCCCATTAACTCAAATAATTCTTTTGTCTTCTGGTGTTTATCCTCAGGGTAGATTTGTAGAGAGCAGTCTTCTCCCTTTCACCAGCTATTTTGCTAGTCTAAGCAAGCTGAGCCCCTTTGGTCTCCTCTTGTAAAACTGGTTCTTCATCCTGACTGATCTTCATCTCCTATCCGGTTTGAAGTCAGCTGTACTCACACAGATAGAAAGTCAGAACTTTTTCCTACCTCTAGTGGCTATATAATCTTCCTGACTTCAGTAAGAGCATTTACTTTATGGACCTATTGCCCAAGCATTACCATTCTCATCATTTATTCCTGTTCTTCGTATTTCTCTATGCAAAGGATAGCTGAATAATCCAGTTCCATCATTAGAAAGATTTGTGAAGGACACCAGCCATATGTCCTGCTGTAGCAAAACTGCTGTATTTAATTTGTGTTGAACTATGGCTAATGCAGAGAGTTTGCTTTAGGCTGGTTTCTCTCATGTGGTGTTCTTGATCTCTCCCTCCTGTCTCCTCTCCTATTTCTTTTGGCAGGGGGAAGCCCTTAAGAGGGTAGTCAATGGGATGGTGCGTAAGAGTAAGCCCTGTTTTCTTCCTGACTTTTCTTCCTGTCTGCCAACACAGTTGTATTCAGCTGGAGGATCATACTGAATATTTCCAGCTGCTCTGACATCTCTTAGCTTTTCAGAAGTCTGAATTTCCTCTTCACTGGCACAGATTTAAATGCCTTTCATTAGGCCTTGGTCTTCATCACACAAAATATCAATGGTACATTTGGTTTTCATGATGAAGAATGATCCTACTGTGAGAACATCAGTGAACTTCTTAGCTAAAACTGGTAAGCTTTGTTCACTGGTGTTGGCAAGGCTCTGGAACAGTTCCCTGCAGGTCTAATTATTTTTACTAGACAAACTCCCATTGCAATGAATAGGAAGTTTGGACTCTACCATGATTTCAATGGACTTTATGTTGTAAGACTGTCATGTTGGAATAATTCATAATGTACCATGAGAAGGGACTGCACTGTGAGAGGAATGTGCTTGCTAGCGTGTCTTGTAGCCTTGCTAGAGCAGGGATATGCTCTAGCAGTAGTTCAATACCACATTTTGATTGTGTAGATTGTTTTAATTTGCAGTGTCTTGGCAGTGCAAGCAGTCACATTTGCTAGTGTTTGAAAAGAACAAGGGAAATTAAATATGCAACAGCATTAGAGTACGATTTAGCATTTGACATAAACCCACAAAATTAAAGCAATCCAGACATATGCCTGCTTCCAGGCCTTTTGTTTGCATCAACATGCCCTCAGATTCAGCTGTATGACATCTACCACTTTGAAGGGACAGTTCTATGAGTTTGTGATGATTAAGAGTAATTTAAGAGTGATTTAAGGATGGACTGTGCTGGCAGAATTATGCCTCAAATTTGTTTCTTTTTTCTTTTTTTCTTTAAAAATATTCCCTAACATCAGAACCATGGGTAGGACTGGCTCTACTCACAGAGCCTGACTTATGGAAGGTCCATTTGTCTGTGGGGGTCAGGGTTAATATGGTAGAGACTGGGAGAGAGCTTTTTCCTGGTTCTGATAGTGGTTTTTCTTGGTTAGCCTTGAGCAAGTTATTTCTATTCCTTGTGCCTCTCTCTCACTCCTGCTTTCTTTGTTCCAGTGCTTTGAGACCTGGTAAGCGTGTGCAGGAGTAGGGTGTTCCCAAAATATCACCTGCCACTTGGTAACCCAAGGAACAGTTGGTTTGTTTGTGTCACAAGTAATACTGTCTTTTTTAATGTATTCCTGGATCTCATCTTTGGAAAGGTCTTTCTTCTTGTCCTGCCAAAAGGTAGCATAGAAAGGGTTAGGGTTGTTTGTATTTTTCGGATGGGAGGAGATATTTTTCTGAGAACTGATACAGAAGAGGTTCTATTTCTATGCTGTTAACTTTTCATTGAAACCTCCTAAATTTCTGTGTTCATAAAGAAGTTCTTTGTGAAGTTGTTCAGGTCAAAATGTTTTTCACCCCAAAAACTTCTGGAAGATGATGTTTAACCAGCTCTCCAATATAGTCATCTTGGAGCCAGTGCAAGATAAAGGCAAGGTTCAAAAGACTTGGAAGCAAAACCACTTCATTTCCTAATCCGTTTTCTTGGAGATGGTATGCTCCCTCTTCGTAAGTCCTGAAGTGCGTTACAGCAGCACAGTGTTCTTCTGTTGCACGTGCTCCACCTGGGCTGTGTGGGTCAAGGATTGTATTTGGAGACACATTCAGAGCTGTGTCTTATCTGCTGTTAATGAAGGCAGGAGTATCTAGGAGCTGAGACTTGAGAAAGAAGCATAAGGGATCATGTTTTAAACGCTTTGAATCAAAGCTAATCACGTCTTTTTCTGCCTTAAACTCACTATTTAGAAAATTAGGCAGAATAACTCTCCTTTTCTTGCAGCCTGAGTCAGTCCAGTCTGTTTTGATTGCAGGCTCCTTGAGACTCCCAGTATTCTTATACAGAGGCTGGCATTATGGGGCCACAAAAGTTGTGGTGGGGGCCCATGGAGATGACAATAAAATATTGAATTATGATAGTAGGACTATTGTTTGTAAAAGTCAGAATCCTCGGCACAGCTCTTATACTAGAATTTGATCCAGGCAGTAAAGATGCAACTGTCCATTATCATTTAGATAGAGAGCTGGTAGTCGAAGCACTACATAACCCAATTGTGTTGATCGGTGGAAGCTTTATAAACAGAATAACAGAACACAAGACCCCAGAGGTTGTATCAGGGGAGTACTTTAGATGAGTAAAAAGTTGCTCTATGCTTTTGTTTCCATGGGTACCCTCCAGTTAATGTTATGAAGCAGGGATTATTGGCTCAATAATTAATTCAATGATTTACAAATAAAGGGTGTAACGCATCAGGGTGCAATTTTTATATGAGAAAATGCTACATTATAGCTTTCAGATTACTAACTTGCTAAATGTACAAAGCTAAGGTAGTTTTACTTTGGTGTGTCAGTCAATGAGTGGAGGATGTGGGGGGAACAGGAAAAAGAAACCTAAAAGAAAACTTCCTACTGTCTCATCCTCTGCATAGGAGTTACACTTGCAAAAGCCAAAGGAAAATAGTCTGCGCACAGAAAAAGCACCTAACAGGGCTGCTGACAACCAGGATCGTGAGAAAGTAGAAACAGGTTGCTTTAATCAATACAGAAGGAGGGGTAATTGATTTTAGGGATAGCAAGGGGTTACTCAGCCAATAATTATCCACCTTATCAAAGTTATCTGGTAAAACCATGGATTATGCTGGACTCAGAGTCCTGGCTCTTTGAGGAGAGTTCTGGATTTTCCTCTTCCCCAGTGCTCTTTGCTGCTGACATGCTGCCACAGTCAGTGCCCTTTCTTCTTTTTCACAGGCAAAGGGCTTCTCTTCTGCTACAGCATCAGTGTGGAGGCTCTGGGAAGAGACGCCATGTCAGTGTGTGACAGGAGGCAGAGCCAGAGCTGTTCAGGAAACCTGTGTGCTAAGTTCCTTTTATGCTAAGTTTCTCTACATTAAAAGTGGACAGAGGGATTAAAAGGTGACTGTAGGAAGATTATCAAGTAGTTTTACATTTTGCTGTTCTCCCTATCTTTGCCTGTCCTCCAAAGTCTTCAGTCCTTCAAGAATGCTTAAAAGGCATGCTTGTGTTTAAAGGAGATGTTCCCCCTTCTCAAGGCAGAAATACTCAGTAGCGCAAGTGTTACTGAGATGGCTGGTGAAATAAAGCAGGTGGAAATCCTGTTGCCATAGTTTGGGGAGTTCTGGAGCACTGTCCTTATTCCTTTGACTAACTCAAGCCTTTTCTGCAAACACTTGACCATCCAGCTCAGAGTGCAAAATAATTTGTGGGATATACTTTTTTTAATCTCTGGCCACTGCCATTTCTGACTCATTACTGTGTCTAAACAGGGGACTGAATTTAGAAATAATATTTTGTGTCTTAAGGTAATGAGCCCATTCCATTCCACTGATGCTTTGAATGAGATTATTCTGTACTCTACCAGGATTACAGTTTGTTTGTGCTACAGTATTGTGCAGACCCATCAGAAAAGACTAAAACACTTTCAGACTTTGATAAACCCAGATAATGAGAAAGTTCCTTTCCTGTTTAGGGCTGGCTGAACATCTTTGATCTGTCTCTTTTCGGCAAAAAATATTTTTGCCAAACTGCATATGTACATGGAATAATCTATTAAAGGGACAGAAGGATGCTCTGCATTTACAAGAAAGAAGAGACAGAAAGATGAAAGAAAGAAAATTTATGTAATCTTGTTTTACAGCAGGTGACATCAAATATGATAGGACTAAATGAACCGTTCTGCGTCTTTTAGTAAGTGTGGCAGAGCTAGGATCTCAATTTTGCTGCTCTAAGCCCTAATTCCAGAGTTTTAAACAAAGAATCATCTTGTTCCTCCTTTATGCCTTTAAACTTAGTTGGGCCCTACAATGTGCCTTGGTTTCTTTAATTATAAAATGATGATAATGCTGCCACCTCAGTTTTGTATCATTCCAAAAGTACTACATGTTGTTATGTTGCTTGCTGAACACTCAGGGCCAAGACCTGTGCTTGTTACTTGGCACTGTTAAAATCAATGGATTATTTGAATGATAATGAATGACATTTGCAGGGTTCAAGGCAGTGCCGTCTGTGAAAGCCTACAGGAGCTGTGGTAAGGTCCTGCCCTAGCACAGTTCTTAAACACTTCAGAGAAGTTCCTCTTTTGCGCAGTGTTTGGCACATCCTGAAATATCTATTTGAATTGGAAGGTAAGAACAGTGGATGCAATGCCAATTTTTTGTTGCATGAGGGTTGTACAAGAAATCATGGGCAACTGCATGAAGATACAGGGAAGATGTGTTTGGAATTCTAATTTTGTTGTTTATGCTCAGACAACTCAAACTGTTCTCAAAGTATTTAATTATAAAACATGAAAGTTTCTAATTAAACTTACAAATCAAGAACACGTGTTCTGAAATAGTTCCTGCTGTTGGACGCAGAGTATTTATATGATGTGTCAAAGAGCAAAAGGTGCTGTAGAAGCTGCGAGTAGTTGCAGATCACATATTGAAATAGTCATGGTGTACAGGGCAGTTGATAAAAATAACCTTGTGCATATTGATAAGCCTGGCCACAGACGTGTATTTATTTTTACGTATAACTTTAGTGCATGCACACATAAGTGTGTCTTTGCATAACGTAAGGAAGAGCAGCTCTTTATACCGGTATCTGTCCTCAATTATTAGGTACCCCTCTGTTGGAAAAAAAGAGTTGCCATCAAGCTGAAATTCACAAGTTCCCAGTCTTGGTCAAAAAACCAGGGAGAAGTAACCAGACTAGCTTGGCTCAATGTGTATGTAACCCCCAACTCCTTTTCTTGATTCAGCTTGAAATATAGGTTGTCAGGTTTTGTTATACTGTATTGAAATATCTTCTTGGAGACCAGACCAGAATCAGAGCATGCACTACACAGTACAGTGTGGATGGAACATAAACCTGTTACTATCGGTTGCTGTTTTGCATTTGAGAGAGAGATGGTACTGCAACCAGGTGTGGCTGAATATCCCCGCGTGTTTCCTTATAGCACTAATTAATGTCCCTGGAGCTAATGTTCAATGCGCCCAGAAGGATCAGATTGGTATTGTGTGTTCATTTAAGTGTTTTCTTTAAATCAAAAGGATGGCATTTGACCTGCTGGTTAGTGGATCCTGTTGCTAGGAGTAAATCTGACCCTCAATAATTAGTGCTAGAGAGCTTCTTTTGGCCTCCAGCTCTGGGATGAAAGGTTAAAGTGCTGCAACGCTGCTCAAAATCCATTAAACAGAGTCTTAAGGAGCCTTTGGACTTCACAACCTTATCCAATCTCTAACAAACAAATTCTCTAAGCTAATCAATGAAACAGAATAATTTTGAGGTCTTTACATCTACCTGCCTTTTAGTGTTTTTAATCCGGCACTATAAGGGGAATGATTTTCTCCTGTTCTTAACATAAAGGCTGATAACCCTCTGAGCTGTGTTTCATGCATCTTGCTAGGATGCTGATCTCCCAGACATTATTTTTAAGACTACAGTAATACGCAGTTCTGCTAGTAGACACTGCTAGGCCTGACAAAAACATTCAGCCGTTTGGAGCCTAAAAGCACTTGACTAGCACTGGCAGTAGGTGAGATTTTCACATGTACATTTGTAACAATATGAAAACTCTTTGTGAACAGCATGCACAATCTTCCTGTGAATGCATAAGCAAAAGGGACATGAATTATGTTTAAACACTGATAGGCTTGAAGCCCAAGAGAAGGGATGACTAAGTCGTATCTCTGCCATAGATGCAGACATAATGAAAAACCCTCAGGTTTCTCGGGGACACACAGAAGATCCCAGGGGTCTTGGCATTATAAGGAGGCCTATCAAACAGCATTAGAAGACTAATCAAGTGTGCAGCTTAAACTTAATTTTCCTGGTAACATTAAGACGGATTAAACATAATTCATTTTGTGATGTCCTTGGTTCTTGATTAGTATTTTTCACTCTTCTTCCCACCTTGACATTTTGTTTCAATCAGTAATATTACTGTTTTTAGTTTAGGAAATGTGCCTGAGCAGGATTTAAAAATAGGATTTTCTGAGCAAATTTTCATAACTTACAGGATCTGTGTTCCTATTTCTAATAAGAAAAGCCCTCCTTTTTCTACTGAAATAGGTTAATTATGTCTAAGCAGAGAAAATTTGCTAATCTGTAAATGAGGAGGAGGATCTGTTTTATAAGGTGCACTTATTCTATTGCTCTGTTTCTTTTTCTGCCATGTAAACTAGGTGAGGCTGTGTATTGGCACCAATATGAAACTGTAGAATACCAAGTATGCTGATTTCTCTTTCTGCTTTGTTTTCTGATATATACATCCATTTGCAGTGCAAATATACAGGACAGTATTACACAGAATGGGAGCTGCAACCTTGTGCCCTAGTTCTTAGTACTTCTTTTTATGACCCTCTACACAAATCTGAAAATAAGTGAAAGACTCAGAAGCTTGGGGGTAAGGAGTGGATTTTTCTTGCTTTCTTTTTCTTTCTGGGAAGACTTCTTTGATTTTTGTAATTATTTAAGTAGTCTTGAAGTGCTAAATCTTGCTCTGCAGGTAAACCCAGATCCTGCAAATAGATGCCCAGATGCTGATTGCACAAGTGGTGGGACTTTGACTGACGTGTCTTTTAATAGGCTATATGGGATCTGTTCTTTTGGACTTGAATTCTGGCATTCTGTCCCAAGGATTTGGTGGTCTCTTCAGTCTACCAGACGGTGAAACTCCTGGACATCATACTCAAACTTGTGTGTTCAGTGACAGAAAGATTGTCCTGTTCAGACTTCAACTTCTGGGCATCTGTACTCCAATATGATCTTTAATTACATTATCAGGTGCTGCCTTTCCATCTGAGTCTCTAGGTAGATTAGCAACTATAAAATCTCTGAAAGAGAGTAAATTATAACATGACCTAAGAAAGTTGTGATTTATTTCATTTTGTGAAATGAGTTCTCCGATATTAAGGTACTGGGGCACCTCCGAGCTAAAGTAATAGGCTACCTTTTAATTCCTTTTATATGTCCTTGAAATCTGCCATTAGCCTTTACTGCACCAGGAATCCCCAAATGTGTCTTTCTCTGATGTAATGACTACAAACAGCAAAATCTTCTGGAACATGATGCATCCCAGGATACGCAGGAGGACTTTTTCCATTGTTTCTTGTATGTCTGTTGTTGACTTATTTTTTCCAAGTGGATGCCTGCATTATTTTATTTTCCATATCCCACTGGGCTTATTGTATCTGGAAGGTTGCTCTCCTGCTTCTGCACCTTCTTCATTGCTGTAATCACACTTTAATAATCCAGAGGGAGCTGGTCAAGAGAAGCATCAAACAATTTCTGTGATCACTGCTTTTGCCTTATTTGCATTGAATTACTATTTCTTGTTGGGAACACTCAGTAGCACCTTGCGCTTTCTAGTTGTAGAAGGGAGGCTTGAAGAAACACATAGCCTGTTAGCTGAGCCAGGAAAAAAACCCAAACATAAGTATTTTTCTGTCTAAATCAACAAAATTCATAAAGATAATCAGAACAAGAGGGGTTTATTAAGAGATGTTTCAGCATGGAGAAGGTGAAAGGCTTGCAGCTGAGGTCATGCAAGAAGGATAGAATGAATTAGAGGTGGTTATTAAAGGCCTCCTCCTTCAGTTTGGTTATAGCAGCCTCTCTCTGGTCACCCTCTTCAGTGCATGAACTGGGAAAAGATGGATGTTTGTAAATAGGTGGTGATTGATGCTGGTGTGTGGCTGGACTTGCACTAGCCATTTGAAGCCTGTGGACCGGCTTTACCTTTAAAACCTTGCTCCTGTAATGACAGTGTGAAAAATGAAAACTTTCTTAGATCCCCTGCATTTTTATGTTCACAAATGCTATTCACAAACCCGAAAGTAGTAAGGTAATATGTCTGATTTCAGAGAGATGGACAACTTAATCAGTGCATTTTTACTAATCTGAAGCCATTTTCTTTAAGAAGCACAGAATGCAGAATGTGGCTTGAACAGACAAAGTACATTTAGTTTGGGATGGATGCATGACATTTCCAAAAAGGATAGCTAATGAAAGAGTGAATGTTATGGAAGAATAATGTGATTGGAACTGTCTGCTTTATTTACTGATATAAGTCATGTTGGAAACAGGATTTTGAGAAGCAAATTTTCTGTGCTTGAAGTTCTCCCTCAGCACCGCCGATATGTAACTTGTGTACTGGGTATTGTAAGGACTCTGAAGGGGCTGAACAGGTGAAAACCTACTGGGTGGCCCATTAGATGGAGAAGATTATGATCGCAACCACACACCATGCTACAACAGGAGGGAACAGAGACGATGTGGGGGCTGCTGTGAGGTTGTGGTTCGAATCCTTCTCCTTCCCCCCAAAACAAAGGGACCGCTATGAAACTCATCTTTCCCTCACCAAGCGCCAAGCATGTTTCTCTGGTTTTGCCTCCTCATGCATACACATGTACTCGCATATATTTATGTGTAAATAAAAACAAAATGCTTATCACTAGAAAACTCTGTTCTGCCTGCTGAGAGAACAGATTATCTGCTTGACAACTACGAGTCATATCATTTGAAGTACTGCTGGAACATGCTTGTTTCCTTCAGGAAGGAGCAAGGTACAAAAGATGTAAAAATGTAAAAGATGTAAAAAATTAGAATGAAACACCAACTTCATGCTTTGCCACAGGATGACTTTTAACTTTAAATTGTTTAAGTTACAAAGTAACCAGATCTTGACTCTTCCAGTATCCCTGTTCAGCACAGGACCACAGACTCCTGATGGAGGACAGGTTTGTCTGACACAGCTCTGCTTTCCTGCAGCACATTTCTAACTTGTTGAAAAAACCAAAAAGTTGTGGTATTACTACTATTATTATTATTATTACTACTATTACTTTTTACTTAATTTAATGGCTTCCCAGTGTCGTCCTCTGTGCAATGCAACCCACCTGTGTAAGCACTTTAAATTGTTACTGTTGTTTATTATTTATTATGTGTTAAATGCTGACAATGTGACGTGCAAAGGATGTAGGTTGAAAAAGAGGCATTCATGCAGATGTGATTTATGCTTCTTGCAAGCTGCCTTTGTAAGAATTCTGAGCTTTCATATTTGCAAATCTCAGGTTGGTGGGTTTTACAGGCTATTCAACTAATTCAGTCCCATCTTTCAAACATCTGTCGCCTCTGAAAAGTTCTCAGTGTAAAGAGGAAACTGTTATTTATAAGAAGGAGCTGTCAAAGATCAGCTATGCTGAACAATCTAAAGCATCGTTTACGTACATCAGCACTAAACTATGCTCATTTGGATAGCATGAATGGCTAATTTTAGCTTAAAATTGGAAGCAATTATGGGTTCAGGAAGAAAAGTAGGGCTGTATGTCATTAGTAATTGATTTCTTTTGTGGAAGAGCTTGAAATGAGCAGTTAAGATGAAAAACATTGTTAAGTGATGCAACCTGTTGCATGCAATATGCAGATGTTTCCCAGATTTCTGTGTGTGTCTCTCAGGTGGATGGGTACTTCTGTTGTCATTCCCCCTCCTCCCTCTGGCTCCCTAAGAACTTCTACTTTTCCCCCTGCATCTTTAACTACTTCTGTGAAACTCTTAAGCTGATGATAGCTCACACTGGGAACATTGTGCAACTCAGAAAGAGGAGAGTGGTATAGCATGGTACAGGAAGCTCCGAGTCACTTGGTAAGTTGTTGTTGCTAGCTTTCAGTAACACAAGGTCTAATAAATAAATGTGTCCCACCTGTGCACCTTATGGTGAACAACAGTAGGCCAGTCCAAAAAAACAATGATGTTCCATACGTTGATGAGAAAAACCTAGAAGCTTGTGTACAACATCAGTAAGGATAGAAATGGCTGTGGGAACATACTCCTGTTCCTTCTTTCTTTTTCTGCTTCTTGGAACAGTTTGTGAGCTTTCAAGGGAGTGGTCCTTGGCAGCCTAGGGAATAGTTACTGGGTCAGGAATCCTGAGTCTTCAACCTGAGTCAGGTTGAAGAAATTGCCTTGCACTTGTTTTTCACTGAACCTCACCTCCTCATCTGCAATGAGTCACCAGAATGATGAGACCAGCTGCTGGGTCTGAATTGTCATCCTTTCTGTTGCCAGTGCTATATAGTATCCTTTTTAGGGTATTTAAGGACCAGCCAAAGAGGGGAGGGTATTATCCACAGGGCTGATGTTATAAAGGATCACTTCATTGACCACCAGCTCTAGTAATACTTTGGGCTGGTAAAATACAGCACATTTACCTCAGTGGAGCAGTGGAGCCAGCAAGTGCAGAGAGGAATGATGAAATGATTGTTGTGTCTGGAAACCAGGATTTCAAGAGAGTCTGTTGCAGAATTTTGAGACCCTGTTGGATATCTTTTCAGAGAAGAGTTATGTTTACATGGTCTTTTGCAGACAGATGTGAACTCTGAGTCTGAGTCGATGAGTTTAAACTCTGTGTTGTGCTAATGTGATGATGTGGTTTTTGGATTAGAGCTAGATTGTGTCCAGTTATTTTGGTGTGTGGATAGGGTGAGCGTGTATCTGTCTGCACAAGATCACACAGACCTGCTGGATAGGATCCAGTTACTCTAGCATTATGTAATTTGAGGCTATTTGAGATGTGCGAGGGATCCAAGATGTCCAGTAAGGGGCTGGCAGTGATAACATGGGATCTACATCTGACCCGTGCTCATGTGGAGAGGTAGCTAGCAGCCAAACAGGGTTTCCAGGGGCGTCTGAAAAGGGCTGAAGACCTATGTGAGCAACATGCCTGCTTTGCTGTCCAGAGGGTTGAGCAGCAGACCTGTGACATTTGCCCCATTTTTCAAGTGGCTGCCTGGTAGAGATGGCCTGTCCTCCAAGGGGCTAGGCTAAAAATGGGATTTTCTGTGCCCTTTACTAAGAGACGTCCATCTAGAAAATGATGGTTTTACATATGCCAGGAAGCTTGAAGCCAGAGGTGTTCTGTGGACTTCTAGTTCACAAAGACAAATATGTGCAGGAAAGTTGGCTGAAAAAGAAGGTTTTCCAGTTTGCTGAAGACTTTTTTATTTGATTCAGATTCAAAGATGGCAGGATTGCTAATTTCATGAGCAGCTGAGGGGTGAAAAGCCCCTTACTTCAAATCTTGGAGGATATCTGCCAAGTACATGTGCTTTGGGACTAGCACACCTCGCTAGCCAAGACAGCAGAACTGTAAGGAATCCAAAATTCATTCAAGAGCCTTTTGTAGACTGGGTCAACATTTGTCAAGACATCTTTTTAAAACAAAATCTTTCAACTCAGCAAACCATTCTTAATGTCCTTATTTCAGCCAAAAATTTCCAAGAATCTCGCTTGCAAAGTCTGAACCACACACAGGAGACATTTGGCATGACTGTTTTCTTTCCTTAGGACTCTTTATGGCAAGAAAAATTACACAAAGATTCCATTAATCTCATTTTTGAAATTCATATGTAAGATTTATGTATGCCTCTGACAGATTGTAGGCTAATCTCCAATCACTAATCCTCACTTTCCTAAATAAAGAGAGATTTGTGCAAAATGCTTATGGATAACAAAATACATGATTGTACTTAAGCACTCTAGCTTTCTCTGACTATGTTAAAACTGAGTCTTAACATTCAGTTATATTGAACTTGTCCAGTTTGGTGTCTCAGTCTCTCATGACTTTCTGGCTAGCTGTATGGTATTTGGTGTATTTCTGTAATGTATAGCTTCTGACCATATCTAATCAGGCCATAATTTAGATCTAGTTTAAAAAAAATATTTTCATATATTAAAAAGAATATTGCAAAATACTTGATGTAGGGTAAAGTAAAAAAATCTAGAAGATAACTTCACTTACTATTGTATTTTTTTCCCCTGGAACCTTATGACTCTGGGGGCCCCACACCTGAATTTTAGACATTTCTTGTTTTCAGCATTGTTGGATTAAAGAAAAAAACCTCCAATGCCTTTTATTCTGGTTTCCTAAGGGAATGAGACTTAAGATCTTATTCTGCCTGCCTGCCAGTCAGTCAGTCAGTCTCTTAATAACTTTTGAATCCATTGGCTGGTTTCAGCCACCTTTGACACAGGATAGCCACCTCTCAGATATTACATTCCTACACATTTTGTGCAAACCAACAGCTATGTGAAAGGAGAAAGATTTTATTAGAAATCCCTCCAAGGGAATGACAGGGATGCCCGTATCCCTCCCGCAGGGTAGCAGCCACCCAATCAGTCAGCAAGTTGGTGTTGACCTGGTTCCAGTTTAGCCGTCACACCTGGGCTCTGACAATGGGGGAACTGAAAATGTTGTGAGTCCAGAGTGGCTGTGGGAAAGTCTGGATGTGTGGGAAGGAGGGAGGTATATGTGATGGCTGGAAAACACAGGGGAAACTGGGATGTTGCAGTGCATGTGAAGGGGATGCTGTGAGGAAGGTGGGCTTATTGTAGGAGTGTGCTTGAAATGGGGGTGTTAAAGCCAAATCAATAAGGATATTTTGCTCAATATCTATAAGGAACTAGGCTTAGACTAAGGCGCAGAGGGGAAGGTGAGATGCATTTACAATTCTGTTTGTGTGTTTTGTATCCCAGCTACATGGTGGGTGACAATGAGTAGTTAGAAAACTGATTATTGAGTGTTTGATGATGATTTGTCTAATCTTAGTCCAGAGCAAATATATTTAATGCCTTGATTTTTCTATTGGATAATATTATGGCATTGGTTGCATACAGTACTTTCTAACATCTTATTAACTAAACAAAATCACAGAGTACTTTTAACAATAAGTGGTTTGTTTGGCTGCATTAATATCAAGTCACTGTTTTTACTGTCACTGCATGCATATGAACTATCTCTTTCAGAAAAACAGACTTATTCTCTTGGTGGGAAAAATTTTAATAGAAACCCCCATTACCAAACATACTCCTCTACTTGAGAAATTTTCTAAATTCCAGCAAGCTTTGAGGTAAATAAATGCAGCTCTTAGAATATTTCATAGTGTGTTATGGAACTAACTTGCCAGGCTTTCACATCCTCTGCAACTATTCAAAGAAATGGTTCGATGTTTTGCTTATGGTCTTAGTGCTTTGGGAAAGAAATATTTGCAAGGATTTACTGAAATACAGCATCAAACTGGGTGTCATTTTAGTTTGGAAAATGCTATCATTATGCTCTGTTTATTTATCTGTTTTGTAGCATGATGTGTTTTGATCAAGAGGACTCTGTAGGCAGAATAAAATGGAGAGTATGAGACAGATCGAGCAGCAACTATTTAACACACTCTGTCCACTGGCCTGGTTTATTAAACCTGGAGTGAAACAACTAAAGCATTAGCGATGAATATATCTCAGTTTTCTATAAAATGAGCTCCTGGGTT
The DNA here is from genome assembly GCF_949628215.1 of Phalacrocorax aristotelis. Lineage (NCBI taxonomy): Eukaryota > Metazoa > Chordata > Aves > Suliformes > Phalacrocoracidae > Phalacrocorax > Phalacrocorax aristotelis. The sequence continues at coordinate 29,613,979 of NC_134284.1, read as the reverse complement.
TTGCTGGTAGTGGCTGTTGTTTTTCATATGAAATTGGTAGAGTATCTCATTAAACAAAAAGCAATTATATGTATTAGCAATAATGATAGAATCATACAAAAAAAAAAAAAGCAACCAAAAAATACCCCCTATGGATGTAATTTTAGAAATGTATTATGCAAGGGGTTAATTTGAGAGTTGTTTTTTTCATGTTTTGAAAGCTTTGCTGTAATTTTATATGAAATTTGAGATCAGTGTGTCTATAATGTCTTATGAATAATTTACAACCCCAACAGTCTTTCTGTGGAAGAATACTAAATTAATTAAGGCCTGGAGGAATTTCCATGTGTTTAAGCCACATTATATCTTCAAGGTTTTACTGCTTCAAAGTCACGGAGATGAACTCCTGGCTTTTCAGGTGTTAACAGTCCCAGGAAAACAAAATCAGTGCCCTTGCTTTAGCCTAGAAAAACTAAAGGGCTTGAGCATTTGTGTTTTGTGTGAATCTATTAAAATGATGGTACCTTACACTCTGTTCCCTCACTTTTCTGGGATGCTGTATTTAAAGGAACTGCCTTGCCACCCGGCACACCCACAGATATTTTGCTGAGTTGGATGGCACACTGCAGTCACTGAGCCAGCTCTTCAGGATGACTCATTTCTTTGGGTTCAAGGAGATGGGGGCCATCTCCTGATTATAGGAACAATCCATAACTGAACACACCCCTGCTCTGAAAAGCACAAATCTTACTTCTAAGCACGCCAGGATGTGCAGAAAGGGATGTATTTGAACCTGTTGGTCAGCCTCCAGAGAATCAGTCAGAAATCTGTTATTTCTGCAAGTCTCAAGCCATAAGTATCTCCCACAGCTGATACTACAGCAAAGGCTGAATATGGTGAGAACGCCAACCTGCCACACACATATTATTTATTTAAACAGGACAAAATATCTGCTTTCCAGCTGTTCTCAATGCCCTTGAGTTGAAATGCAAACACAGAAAAAACATGTGCCACTATAACCAGCTGACAGCCGTTCCTCTTCCCTGAAAACCAGTCAAGCAAAGTAAAGAGGAAATAAGTCCCTCTCTCCCATGGCTAACCAGCCTCAGCATCCTCTCCTCACTTCCAGCTGCTGACCAACAACCCTGAGCTGGGCAGTTTCATCCTCTGTGAGAAACCCTTCAAAGGTCCCTTGTTTAGGCTCCCATTCAGTACACCATTTATTGACTCAGCCTAGCGTTCGCATGTCTGTCGGCCCGGGCTCTGAGTGCCTCACAGTTATTGTGTTCTTCTAACAACACTTCTGTGCTCTCTCCACTTCAGGGATAACAAACTGGAGTGCAGAGTGCAGAGGTTACTTTGGCAAAGGTTCATAAGGGCATTGGTGACACATTAAGGCACTGAATTTATACAGTCATATCAGTGTATTCCCCATTTCACACCCAAGTCCTACCCCTCCTATTTTTCAAACTGTGTACACACTACTTTGTGCCTACAGTGGGGCAAAGTAAACAGTTTTCTGGCTGGGAAAACCTGGGTGTGGAGTCCTGAGCTGTTGTGCCTACATATCGTTACAGAATAGCCCACACCAAAGCATACTCCCATCAGCCTTCAGTAACTGTTGCCTCGACCAGTTTCTCTCCGCTTTATCTCAGTGTGTTTGGGGAGGGAGGTGAGGGCTCGGTTCCACCTTGTCTATTTTATAGGGTATGTATGGTTCAGCCACAGTTCTCTGTGGCTTCTTCCTAAAGTTTCTAGTAGAGCAGATGCATGGAGAGACAGTGGATGGAAAGGTGAGGCTGTGAGGTGCTATGCTTCTGTAGCTGTACAGTGTATATGGGCTGAGGAGTTGGAGATGGTGGTGCTGGCATGACCTGTGCTGTCATAAGTTATAGTGGAGATCTCATGTCATGCAATATTCTTGCTCAGATGTTATTATACAGAATGTGTCTGTCCCAAGAGTTACAGCATGTTGGCACTTGGAGTGGGAACATCCCCAGCAAAGGCAGCAGAAGCTGCATTGTCTCGGGTAAGCATAGATCTGAGCTCACTTCAAGACCAGATTTGTCCATTGTTTTCTTGCGCATAGAAAGGCTGCCTCGGCTGTGGGGTTGGTACCTCTGTGAGGGCCCAGTTCCTGTCCATGCGGTTTGACTGGATTAGGTGCCATCCATGTGTATGGACTCATCCATGTCTTAAACTTGGCTCCTTCCAAACACTGGCTGAACTGTATGAACCTGGAGCGCTACTGCCTCAAAGCCCGTGGGCCATGAACAGTGCTGTGCGTAAGCCTTCTCCTAGCTCCACAGTGTAGTGGCGGGAGTCTGGTCCCTCCTCATGGCAGAGCTCTGCTTCTTCCTTACACACACGTACTGAAACACTTTGCTGAATCAGGACCTCTCCGGCACCACGACCAATTTGTACATACATTAAATCAGAAAGGAACCGGGGCAAAGACTCAGGATACAGAAAGCTGCAGTGTCCGATTATACGTGGTCAAATTACTGACTGTATGTTCAGGCTACTTGAACAAATTAAAAGTGGGGGGTGGAGGAGGGATAGTCAATGAGGCCTGTATGATTATAGAAGGTGGGGGGAAGTCAGGCTAGGGGCCCTCAGCAATACCCAAATTGTCCTGTTTGCCAATATCCAGTGATAATTTACACATCAAAAGGAGAGAGCGGAAATGGACATGAAAAGTGACAGCAGTTGCCAAGTTAAATAAAAGCCCCTCAGTGAACATGAAGAGCAATAAGAGCTGTTTGGAAAGTTGGCTGCAGAAGAAGAGGTTATGTGAGAGCTTATACCCGACCGCCTTCTTGGCCCCTTGGGAACCAATGCAGACATGGAATTCACTTGACCCACAGGGCTGAACAAAATATGGCCACACATCAGTAAAGCCTGATGCTTAAGTCATAGGAAACAAAAGCAGGATTGTGCCAGATGCCAGACGAGTGGGATCAGGTAGCAGGAACCAGAGTCTGACTTCAAAACGCCTGAGTAAATCTGGGCTGCTAAATTTCTACTGGACTGAATCTGAAGAAAATAAAGGGGAAGGAAAATGCCGTTTTTTTCCTTTCTAGCAGAATACTAGTGGATGAATATAAGTTGAGTTTGAATAAGCAAGAAGCAATATTTCTCATTCAGGGTGTTTCTTAAAATATGAGGCTTTGTAGCTTTGGCATTAGAGCAATTTCTGTTCTTGTCATGAATCACTGAAGGACAGACACTGTGTTTAGGTGGGATATAAACACCCAAATCTTTCCTTGCCTCTTGGTTGCATCTTTTTTTTCTCCTTTGCTTAGAGAAAATTCAGAAATAGCCTTGATTTTCCCCATCACATCACATCCCAGTCTCACTTTCACTGCTGAATAGCTGCTTAAGATACTTTGTTAAACAACGTTGTCCTGGCTCGACTTTCCTAAGAGATGGTGCGAATGATCTGGTGTTTCTGATGCAAACGTTAGGAGAGCAAAACTAATTGTTGCCCCAAGCAAGAGTCTTACGATGAGAAGCTGATCTCTTTTACACAAGTCCAAACCTGAAATAGCTCCACAGACGTCAGTGCAATCACTCTAGATGTGCAAGAGAGCCGAATCTGCCCTCAAGTCCTCTGTCTTCTTTTCTGGGGGAGGGCAGCCTGGTTCAGGAGTCGGGGAGGGGGAAGAGTGCCTGCAAGAATTGTTGCCTTTTTATGCAATCTGCATCAGCTTCATGATCAAAGGCTAAAAGTGACCGGAATAGGCAAAGTCCTGGGCTTTCCCATTCACACAGTGCAAGCAGGCTTAACCCTGCCTGCTTAACGCTGCGACTTGGGGCTTTGATGTGAGGAGTCACGTGCGCCTCCACCGCTGTGACTCTTTGTTCCAGGCAGTGGTGTGCCTTTGGGGTGGTGGTGGTGGGAAGCAGAGGGGGTTTAAAACCTTGGACTTTTCAGATACATTAGAGCTTGAGTCCATCCAGAGTGCTGGGGGTCTGTGCCTGTACCCCAGCACTGATCTGTCTGCCTTCCCCCATGAGCCTTTCGATGTGATGAAGCCTGCAGCTGCCGGGGGCCTCTGCTCTCTAGAGACAAGCCAAAAACCTCACAGCGTGGCTCTATCTTTGGCTGCCGTACGGCGGGGATTGGATTACAAGGAGCTTCATGCTGACAAGGTTTTGGAGGAATAATAATATCTTGAATATTATGGAATTTGAGGAATAATAATATTGGGGGGATAATAACACCCTCTAGGGAATGAGGTTGTCTCTTTTTTATGACACTGGCACAGAGAGACTGTAGCTTCTTATATGTAGTGGGAATTAGCAGCTTCTTCAAGGCCTATGTGCCAGTTCCCGTTAAAACGTTCCCAGCATGTGTTCTGGCACTGCAGATGGGATGGGGATCTCCCTGCAAAATAAAACAACTGGGGCTTCCAGATCTGCTTGAAATCACTCTGCTTCCCCTGCCTGGGAGGTGATAGCACTCAGAGATTTCCCTTGGCACCTGCTCTTCCTTTCTCCTTTTAATCACTTACAGGCCAAGTAGGGTTTGGCTCTATTATATTCTCTTTAAGACCCAGACTCCCATTTGCCGTTCGTGTGCATAGCTCCATCAGTTCAAAGGAGCTATACCGGTATAATCAAACTGAGTATGTGATACACCAAAAAGATGGTTTGGGATACTGAACTCTGTATTCAGGATAATGGTGCTGAAAATAAATAACCTGATTTGTTTTTCCTTGCTAGAATAAAGGCCATTTCTGGTGTAATTGATTTTCATTGTCTTCACAAAACCTTCCTACTAGCACCAGATTTAATACCTGAGGCTAAAGGATTAAGGTTAGTTTTAACAGTGAAAGGACATTGCAGCAACATGGAGGATGCAGGTTTTTAGGGCTTTCTTACAAGATGAGGGAAGTCCCCTGGATGAAAACCCTATCCCGTGCAGGAGTAGTATGTATTTCAGCATTGTGTTCTGGCTGGCGAGCCCTCCTGGCTTGGGACAGGTGACCAGTTTACCAGCCCTTGGGTGGTATGAAAATAACAATTGCATGTGCACTGTGAGGCCAAAGAGCTGCATCCCCTGGGAGGGGTGAGCCCTGGGATGATGTGGCTGCCGTCACACACTGTTACTGATCTGCTACATATCCACAGGTTGTTCATCTTTCTGGACAGCTCCAGGACAGGAGATGTCACCAATTCAAGAGGGAGGAAAACTAGGCAAAGCATAGTAAAGCTCTGTCTTGGCTAGCCCTGCAGAGCAGCAGGGGGATTTGCTGCATAATCTAGAGGGACCAGCGGGCTCAGAGAGCTCCCAAGCCTAGAACTACTTCAAGGGAAGAGCAGGACAGACTAGCAGAGGCATGGCTGAGCTCTCAGCGGCAGTATACAGCCTGCATTGTAGCTTCAGTACTGCCTGCCAGCCTCTTCCTCCACTGGTGCCTGCAGCGTCTCTGAAACAGCTGCTTGCCTTCTTTTTCCAACACCCAGCAAGGTGCAGTGACGGCAGCTGTTCCTTATGGAGAGGTGCCGAGGAAGGGCAACTGGATCCGGAGGGACTTACTCTGGGAAGGGCAGCCCTTGGGCTGTGCACATGCCAGTCTGCACAGGCAAAGCATCATCTGCTGAGAGGTGACTGCTGCAGAGGAAGAAGCAAAGACAGGAATTGTTACTCAGACCCAGAGATGCAGAGAGACTGGCATGTATTTATTTATTTATATATTTCAGTGGGATTGCTATGAAAAAAAGAGGCTCTGGTACAAAATCAAATCTCTGTCAACTACCGATGTGCACACCTAATTCATAAAGCAAATGGGGAATGGTGGCCAAACTAATTTGAAAATCCTCTGAGCTGCGTAAAAAGAAACAACCCCTGAAGTGAGATACCAAGCTGCACTGCCCGGATCTCTTTGCCACGGGGCTTGGGAGAGAGGAGGGAAATCAAATCAAACTCGGTGGGCTTTTAGCTGCCTTTGGAAGAAGTTTCTGCCTGACATGAAAGCCACAGCCATGGCAGACGCTTGGAGGTGCCTTTCAGATGATTGCATTAGCTGTGGCTCCAGGTGTCCAAGGCAGACAGCTGACAATTACACCTTTTGTTTTCTTTTTCATGTTTGACAGCCAGACGCCTTTTTGATCTGCAGTTTGTTCTTGTCTCTGTGTGCGTGTATGTGTGTGCATACGTGTATATTTATATAGAATCTGAGATCTATCACTCTGACAGTCACAAATGGCTTATCTGAGCTGTTAAACAAATACAGGGCTGATTTACACACTATAGCATCAAATGGAGGGGTTCCCTTTTGGCACTCATGGTCCCCTGCAGTTTCACAGAACATGTTCTTTCTTGCGGCATAGTGAAATTATAAGGTTGCTGTGCAGATTTTACTAAAGAAAAGCCAGTCCTATGGCTGGTTTCCCAAATACTAGAGAGTTATACAGCAAAACTTTTCAGCTGGACTGTGGGGTTTAACACCTCTCAAGGCCCAGGGTGACTGGATGCAAGTTGTGCATGATGCCTAGCCAGAAAGGGGAGCTGGTTCAGGAGCTGAGGGATCTCAGTGTGGAAAAGAAAAAGGCTAACAAAGTTGTAGAGGTGGGGCTCTTTCTGCAGCTCTGGGAGTTGAACAAACCGGGTAATTCCTACTGACTGCATGTTATACCACTAGAGCAAGAAATGTAGAGAAAATGTTTGTATTAGTTCAGATATTGAGAATGACTTTTTCTTCCAAAGAAGAGTTAAAAATCAAAACCCCCAAGCCCCTCTCTTCCCTGCGTGTTTACTACTGGTCACTGCAGGAGGCAGAGTATTGGCTTGGAAGGCATCTTATTGACCTTATTACATTCTTATAAAAAGCAAGTTGTTTTCTGGTTTAAAGCAAAGAAAGAATCATTGCTGGTTATTTCTGGCTCTGGAGCCAACCCCACTGCAGGAGCTCTGAGGCCTCCCAGGTAATGGTGCAATCTGCAGGAGACCATTAAGTGGCATTCTGAGAGATGAAGCAGGCACTTCCAGGCTTGAGTTACGTTACAGTAGTTTAAAACCATGGTGTTCACCACAGTATTCACAGCCTGCCATCAGAATTGCTTGAGAATAAGGCAGCAAAAACATTTGAGCAAACAGTTGTTTTGAACAAGAAAAACTCTGACCCAAGAGGGGGTTTGGACTAATTAATGCGTGTGTGACCTTATGGCTCAAGCCAAGACCAAGACTTGCACAGACTGCAAGATTGTGGACTGTCATTATATGAAAGAAGACTTGTTCCAGCAATTCCTTCTCTTTCCAGGGATTACTGGCTGGGGAATGAAAAGCCTGGGGTAAAAGATTTATTTACTTCTTGGGCTGATATGGGCAGTGAGGGTGGGTATTACAAAAAAAGAATTTTTTTTTTTCTATCAGAGAAATGATGTGTTGGATGGATAAAAGAATGTAACTAATGATAAAGTGCTATCCGTGACAATGGTGGATAAGTCCTAGATGCCTTGGAGAAATAGGCAGTACAGAGCTCTTCTGGTGACAGAACATCTGTCGATACCTGGTTCTACAGAGGAGTCAAGGAGAAAGGCAGGGGCTTGTATTTCATGATGTTCTGAGAGCTGAACTACCCTCAGAGGAAAGTGAGGCTGGCAGTGCTGTTGGCAGTCTCAAAGGACAGCCCAGGGTGCCATATATCCCTGCTCACTTTCATGAGTCTGCTTCTGCAGCCTTTGCCCATGCAATATGTAAACAGACTAACATGGGAGAGAGTTGTGAGTGAAGGACATATGAACTCTTCGAGGAAGAGCTATCTAATGCTTCTACCTAGATGTACTGTGATTGCAGTAAGTTCCTCATTTAATATTTACTACATTCAAAATTCACAGGAAATCACTGTAAGTTGTAGTTTTAATGGAAATTGACCCTGTAAACCTATTGATCAAACCTTGGGTCAAAACGACATGACATATGCAAATCATATACAAAGCTCGTGTACAGCTGCATGTACAAAGATCACATTCTACCACAAGTAAACCTCCACTGACTTCAATTAAAGTTTTGCCCAAGTCAGCTTGAGCTTTGTACATATAGGTCTTTGTGGGCTTTGCACATGATTTGCATATGTCATGTAATATACAATATGGTATTGTGTACTAGCTGTCTTCCCCTAATTAATACATGATAAAAAAATCCTCTTCGAGAATAATGATTAAGAAAAATTTGTGCATAAGGAAATTGCTTGCAAATGACCACACTGGCAAAATTATAACCCAGTAATATTGCAGTCCCATTTATCTTCTGTTAGGTTTAATCACCACTAATAATTCAGTCGAGGGTAATTAATCTTTGCTGATCAAAGTACAGGAAAGGGCTGAAGTACTGTATCTGCATCATAATGACATGTAATGCTGATGCTGCACAATTGCCTGTTTGCAGAGAGATGTGAAGATGTCCTCATCAGCATACAGTCAATGTGTGTGAGTTCATTATCACTCAGTAGAGGATAGAGGCTCAAATAATAAGGTGAAGAAGCCTAAAAATACATACATAGGCAGGTGTATGCAAATACAGCTCAGCTGATTCCCTGAGTTGGAGAGGTGTATCTGGGGGAACTGCAGTAGAGACCAGTGAGGAAAAGGACATTCAATACTCTTCAGGTTTTTTTGGGAATCACTCTATCAGGATGAAGTCCAGCTTATGCTGAAGAAAAAAGGAAGTTTCGTTCCCAAACCTCTCAGATTCCCCAGCAGAAAGTCATGTTCCCAAGTTCCTTGTGTCAGTCAGTATCAAGACGGAAGCTTGTTGCCTCCACAGGGCAAACTGGTATTTTGTTAGAAAAGATGCATTCTCTGAGTGACTTGATGTGGCCCAGATGCCTTAAAGGAGATACCTTGTACATCTTCCCTTGAGGGAGGTGGTTGATGAACAAAGGGAGATGGACTGTGGGCAAGAGATCCTGTAGTGAAACCAGCACGTGGCTGAATGCTCAAGAGAGTAGGTAAGCAAGGGGTCCATCTTAGTTCTTCTTCCACCACTTTTTGAAGAAGAGTTTCAGATCCTGATTGTGCTGTTGTCTTGGACTAGGTGAAAATCCAGCAAGATGATTTCCATCCATGTGGCCAGAGAGGAGGGATAGGGGCATGTTACTTCCTGATTTGCTTCAGCTAAATATTGGACATATAACATGCTTGAACTTAAAAGGCTTGAAGTAAATGCTGTGCTGTATTGAGTTTTGCAGATGACAATTAAAAAATCCCAACACCTAATTTATTTAGTCAGGTTTCATTTATTTTAATATTTCAGCCAAGCCCTTGTTTGGAAACTTCAATCTGACAGTGGTGTTTATTTTCAAAGTACCAAAAAAAAAAATCTTTACATGTCTGAATATTCTATTTAAAATTCTTTTGATATTTTCTTCTATTGATACTGTCACCAAACATCAGTGGTGTTAAAAAGCCCAACACCTATTACTAATAAGAGCGACAGTAGTTAGAGCTACAATGGTCTCAAAGTACAGTGAATCAAAACTGGGAATCCATCAGTTCTTTGGCTGCTAAACGATTTCCATGCTGGGCTGGCATTTATCTTCTAGAATAGAGAAGCCTTTCAGAGAATAGCAAATATCTGGCAGGGGGCCAGAGGCTTTGGATATAAGACAATTAGCACAACAGGGGGAATGAAGGGCTTCCGGAATTAGAGATGAATAAGAAATATTTGTAATGTGCACTTTAAGTTATTGGTTTGATCACAGTAAATGTTTGTCACTTATTTCTCTTGGTTGCAAGTGTAGTGCTGCATTACTTCTCTGGTTTTGCTTTCTTCTGTAATTAGTTTCACCACTGAGTGGTAGGACTGGTACATATCACACTTCTTGTCCTCTTCTTCATCTTTAAAAGGCTACTTTGTTTGGTTCAAAATAGATAAAAGGGCAACTTGCTAGTTGCAAAGATAGACTGCTCCCTCCTAATCCACTGGCTCTCAGTACATGTGCAGCTTTAATTAGACATGAGGATTTAAGCCTTTACATTCAGAGGCATGTAACAGTCAAACTAAAAATTAGGAGGATATATTTAGATGGTTTAAAAACCCCACTGTACTTCTAAGAGTAAATCTTGACATCTAAAAGTGCCAAAGGGTTTCTAGGCTCCTCACAGTGCCACAAGGTGTAAATTTGCTCTTCTCATTGTCAAAGGGAAATATCCCAATCATAGAACATAAACAGACTGTCAAGTCTCAGATTTTAAGAGGTTTCAACCATCTTGTGCTACTGTGTTAGAAAAAGAAGGTATAGTTTCATTGATTAAGGTCACATCAACTGAAATTCTGGGATTTCTCTTGGATTTCTCTTATGAAGAAAAAGAATTAATAATAATATAATCTTGGCATTAGGGACTGAAACAAGAATTTACTTGAAAGCTAACATAGGCAAGACATGTGAAGGCATTCTTCTGCATTTTGTAGCCCTGTTTAAGCCTCAGCTGGGATATTATTTCTGCTTTTGGATGCTGGACTCCAGGAAAAATGTAGGTCAACAGAAGGAAGGTGGTTCAGAGAACTGAAAACTTGGATCTGAAAAAAGTTGAAGAAGTTCAGTCTAGAGCATAGCAGACCTGGTATTCGATTTGGTTATCTTCAGATGTGTGCCAAGCTGCTGCAGAGCAGAACAGGCAGTCTGATCTCCGCAGTGGACAGAACAAGGAGTAATGGGCTTAAAGTTCAGAAAGGGAAATGTCATTAAGTCATTAGGAAAAACTTCCTGATGTAAAGGTAGTTAATGACTGGGTGAGATTGTGTGGGTTAGCTGCGGAGGTACATTGAAGGTTTCCCATAGCAGGCTAAAGCAATAGCTGCGAAAGGTATTTTAGATTGGTGTCCTCATTGACATGAATGGGTCTTGAAGATGCTTTCAGCCCCATTTTCTATGATTTTCACTAATCATGCTCTCCTTTCACAGGTGATCATACTTTATTGCTAGGACATTGGGGAAATAGCATTACTGGTCTTACATGTCTTTTGGAGTTAGCATAGGATTGGAGTTATGCATCACAGAGCTGATCAAAATATATATTTTCTGTTTATCTATGTATCTGTTTATCTATCATGATGAAAATGTAAATGAATATGAAAATAATTTTTTCTTTAAAGGTTGCCATGGGATAATATTGACTACTGAAAACCTTGAGCATTTTTTTCCTGAAAAGTGCCCCATGGGAAAACAACATCAAAAATACCTCTTTTGGAGTTGAGCCAATCCAACTGAAAATGTACTTCAGCGACTCAGTGGAGAGTGCCTGCTTTCATGGGGGCTTATGGGAGTTACAGCTTTATCTCTAAGGCCATGCCATGATCTCTCTTCTTCTGCCTTCTCATGGTGTCTCATTGCATTGCCTTGATGGGTGGGAGGCTGCAAAGCCTCGACGATGCAGCACAGCCTGGCTTATGGACAGCTTTGATGAACTGAGGAACTACAGTTCCCATGGGGCATGGCAGTGCTTGAGATGGACTGTTAATGTTCCTGAACTATAAACTATTTCTCTTTGAAATGTCAGAATATACTGAAAGCTACCCTTTTCAGTCAAAATCTGCCTCTCTCCACTGATTTCTAGGTGAATATTTTGAAGAGTTTCTTTTTCTGACAAAAAGCAATGTTTTGTGTTGAGAAGAATCATTTTTCATATTAAAAAATGCATGAAAAGAGAACTTTCCACAGAAGCTTAAACTTTCAGTGAAAACAAGCAATCAACCAACCCTTTTTTACCCCTTTGCTGACTCTTATTTCAACTGCACACAGGGAATTCCTAAAATTGAAAATCTTTTTAAGGTGTCTGCTGCAGAATGAAGCTCTAGGATGTAGTTAGGAGCTGCAACAGCATTCCACAGGACCACCCTAGGGAGACACGTTCCAAACTGGTGAGTGAACAGTGGTAGCAGAAATGACCTCTGGTTCATGATCCCACTTCATCATGGGGGAGGACAGGGCAAAGGACTTTCCTGAGTGACTGTTCCCTTGCAAATCTGTGTGATAGGGAGGGCTCCAAGAGCTTCCCTTGGTTGGGATATTATCAGATCTTCCTAAATTGTTCTGTCAGGTGAGTTGGGTTCACCTCCTTCAGGGGACACCTTCTTCGTGGTATTTCTGTCCCTTACTGCTTGCAGCTTCTCTGGGCTTTCAGGAGCCCAAGGCCAGGGTTCCTAAAGAAGGCTTGCTCCTTGGGCTTCATTCATGGCTGTATTTCTTTTGCACACTTTAACTTTAGCCCCAACTCTTTGTTCCCCTGAGATTTCAAACATCTACCCTGTTCAAATGACTCCAAAGTGCTTTGAAACTCCAAGGTAAAGGGCTTCCCACCCTGCACGGCTAGTAGTCCAGAATAACTGCTCTGCATGACAGCATGACTCCCCATCTTCCCATCTTCCATGTCAAGAAAACTAAAATGGCTCGAAGCTCTGCAAGAAATGTCTTTGCATTTCTCTCGTGCTAGTATTACTTTTGGCTATTTCCAAGCCCTTTACAGCTGTCACATAGGAACTATGTGCAGGACCAGAGTACCAGCCCTTGCGTTTGCAGTGCAATAAAGCCTTGCAATGTTAATGTAACAGAGCATAACTGAAACCTTTAAACTGCAGTTTCCTTTGTACGAGGTCAGGTAATTAGCAGGGTCTGCTCTATGATTACTAATAAATGTAAAGCTGCGTGAAAACCAGATATCTACGCCCAGAGTAGTTTTTCAGGGAAGACAAGTGGTGGTAGAATAAAATCCCTACTGAAATGACACCCTGTCCCGTAGCCCTGGGGTGACCTGGAGACTATGGTAATGGGTCACAGTCCTGCCTCTTCCAGAGACCCAGCATGGAGAATTCAGATCTTCCAAGACTTTCTTCTCTCCCCTTCGTAACATTAGCCTTTTTGTCTCATTCACCTGAAAGCTACTGAAGGCATCATGGAAATCCATGGTTAACTGTAGTGAGCCAAATCCTCACCCATCGCACACAGGTTGGAGGTTAATGACAAAAGCCAGCTCCAGGCTGAGCCTTGTGTTCTGAATAGAGTTAAACCGATCCTGTGCTTTATGCACACATGGGCTGTGCCTGGGTCCAGGAGAGCTACCTGAAAAGTTAGCACACAACAGGCTGCTTTTTAGCAACTTCGGTCTTGGGAGGTGAGACCAGCCAGCCCAGCCTGCTGGGAAATTTCAGTGGGCAGCACTCTCAGGCATGACTCAGTCTGTTGTTCATTGTTGCAGTTCTGGGAAATATCTGTCATGTCAGAACCTGCAGGGTGGTGACATCCTTGTAATTCCTCTGGAAAATGAAAAGAAGTACAAGTCAAAGGCTTTGACTGAGCTTCATACTGTTGTGCTGTGCATAGATGCAACTTAAAATAAAGCAGTTGGGTAAAGAATGAATTAAAACCAATACATGACAAAATAATGGTAGTTGCATGTTAGATACAAAGAGGAGTATTTTCCCAGATGTAAGCCTTCATCAACAAGAGAGCCTGTAGGTATCCCCTTGTTGAGACCAGCTGTACCTGAATGTTCTCCTGTCTCTCCAGTCCCTCCTCCTTACTCTACTCCTCAGCTCTGATATTAGCATTACACTCTAACAGCAGAACTCAGAAAAAGAAGGGAAAGGGATACAGGAACTTTGTCTCCTTCCTTCTTGCAGATTGCAAAGCACTATGCATATTCTGGCTGCCAGCATTTCTAGGGACAGGTCCTTTGCAGAAAGGGGAGTCAGGGGTCTGTAGTGCCTTTTGCCCTGGATGCGACCCTATACCCTGCTGTTGCTGTACAACACATGTGGATTTCCTAACCAGGAATGGGGAGCTGCTTGGGTGAAGATTTTCTCAATCACAGTGGCTCTTCTTAGTGGCATACAGTCCTGCCATTCCTGTGCTTCTTGTCACTCAAACCAGGTACCTTTGATATCAGACATAAAATCCTTTATTGCTACAGCTAAACTGCTGCCGAGATCAAACTTCAATGACTGTAAATCAGCTGTTCTCCATTCCTCTCAACAGCATTTTAACTGCATGTGGGATATTAATTATAGGTTGTATTTTTCAGAACTATACTTCTGCGTTACTTGTTGCTTTGGGAGCTGAAAAACCGGCCACAAGAGACAATGGCTCTACAGTGGCTTTTAGTCTCTCAGGACAAATCCCAGAGCTGACATCATCTGCAATTATATTGCACAGATCCAACCACTCTGACATAAGGTGGTAAATTATTCATGATTTGGCAGCCACTGTAAGTGGAGAGTGTGCTTTAAGAAACCTCAGAATTGCAAGACTGGTTTGTCACCACAGTCCTATTAGGCCAGTGGCCTATCTCTAAAAACAATACCTTGGATGATGGTGATAGAGCCTTAGGGTAGATGTATGTGGGATAAATAATTTCCCCTTGATTTCATGTAAGTTACTTGGCTAATATCTACAAGCACAAGGATTACAATCCTTCCCAGATAGAGTCACGTGGCTTCTGCCCCAAAGACTCTGCAGTTTAAACTGAACCAAAGCTAAGTGCAAGGTGAACACGCAATGGCAGCAGATTTGGCGGGTCAGTGTAGGGTGGCAGGAGGGTAAACTAATAACCTTGGACAGACAAACTTCCCATCTTGCTCTGACAAGCTTGTGCTCACTTCTGTTCTGGCTGAAGATGAGGGACAGTGACCCAGGCACGTTGGACTGAGAGGAATGATAATCATGATAGAAACAGGTGAGAACTGTAATTGAGACTTACAAGCTTGAGTTTTAAGGAACTCAGGTGAAGGGTGCAAATATACATAATTCCAGCAGGGCTATATTAGGGATCTGGAGAAGAAGAACTATCCTTCCTTCACATATAGATCAGTAATACAAGAGTCTTAGTACAGGATGGAAAGTTAAAGCTGCTATAAGCGACCAGTGTGACTCTTGTCAGTGATTCTGGATCACTTCACAGAGGAAAAGGCTTCAGATTAGACTGGGACCATCATGAGGAACAGAAGGGGAGGAAGTATTTTTTGTCATCAATGTTTTACCCCTATGGAGACCAGGGGCAAGCAGAGGCTTACCCAAAGGTGACAATGCCATTGTCCTGGCTGATCGTCAGGACATGAGAATTGGTGCACTGCACAGTACTGCAGCCTTCTGTGGCTCTTGCAGGTCTTACTTTCTACCAGGAGGCAGTTTGTGCCTCGCTATAGCACATCCTTAGTGCAGGCCAGAAACAACTATTAGAGCCTAAAAGGCAATTCCTGATGTGTGATAAAATGTATTTCCTTGTCACTGTTTGTCCTGATTCCTATAAAGCTTTACCATACACCATCATCATCACTGTAATGAAAACACATTTATTAATCCAGGAACCCTGGGGAAAATGGACCAGGCTATTGTTTCCTTTGTGAGAGGTATATCTTGTTACTCAGACAAAACCCCTTTGCATCAACTACCTTATTGATTTACCCTGTTCATTGAAGGCCTTTTTACTCATAATCCGTCATGTTATCTAGACGTAAAGTAGAGGCTGGAATAAATTTTTCAGAAAATGGTGAAACTGCAAATGAACTCATGGGTTTTCACAGCCAGTAGGGACCATTATGTTCTTCTAGCCTGACCTCTTATACAGCTGAGGCCAGAGAACATGATCAAATAACTTATATGGTATTAAAGGAAACACGTTCTTTGTAAACTGCATTTTAAATAGTCATTGCTTGAGGAATGTGTGTTTGTTAGATTGCTTTTACATGTGCTGAAAATGTAGTTTCTTTCCCTTCTGGTTTCCAGTTTAAGTCTTTGCATTTCCTCCAGATCCATCTACCTGGCTGTGCTGATAGCTCTCAGTAATGACAGAGACCCCAGCAGCCTTCTGCAGTGCTGATGTGATGATGTGTACTTGGACATATGTTTGGAGTGTACCCTACTTCTCCTTGTGAGAAGTTGGGAGACAGACAGAGGAACTGTGTAGTCAAGAATTAAGTGTCCTTTCCTGAACAGAATACTAACAAAAGGGAATGTTTCCCATTTGAAATTATTTCTTCCTGTTAGTGGAGATGACAAAACGTGTTGTAGTTGTCCAGGAAAAAAACCTTTTGATCTTTCAGAAGCAATGTAGAGTCCTGTTCCTAATCGAAGGGGGGATAATGGAGGATCTATTGGAGTGTCTGCAAGACATTATCCAGGCAGGGATAAGCATGGTCTGCCCACACTTCTTGTGAAGCCATGTGAACATGGTGCTGAGCTGCAATTAAAAAGCTTCAGTGAGAGATAAGACACATCAGCATAGGCCAAATGTGGTACTGTTGTCCATATTGTGTCCATTTGCTCCAATCAGAGCTGAAGTCTGCTTGCACACTGCTTTGTATTGCATCACCAAAAATTCCTCTTGAAACTGGAATGACTTTTTTCCATCAGTGATTTGCCTGGCTAATTGCATGTATTAGGATATTGCAAAATGGCTGGGGACAATGAAGCAACCCTTTGAGAAAGAGTAGAGCGCTTGGGAAAGTGGACTTGGCAGATTTTCATTAATGAGTCCTGGTACTTTCTGGGAAACTCTTTCCCATAGAAAACAAATGAAAAGAAGGTAAAAGTGACTGATTTTAGAAGTTGGAGGGGTAAAATCTGACAAGGTAAGCTTTAAGTTGCTGTTTGCCACCTTAAAGTGACTGTTGTAGCTATAATTGAAATGTGATATATAGGCTGATTTCAAAGGGAAATGGTGTTATAGTCAATATCTTCTGAAATGCTAAGAGGAGTGTCCATCAAAGGATAGATATTGGCCTCAGAGAATTAGATTTATATATATTAAAATACATCTGGGTGATAATTTTAATGCACAATGTTTTAATGAATGGCAAATAAAGGCCAAACACTAATGCTCCTTCCTACTAAACAAGGAACTCATGTAAATAAGATGCACCAGCAACAGCTGAAAATAGAGCCCTTTGCAGACCAGCCCTTTGAATTTCTGCACCTTCACATAAAAAGCTGCACAAACAGTGATAACTGCATTGCCACCTAGCAGCTGTCCAGGCAAACCAAAACATAGCAGCACTACTAGCTAGAATCTGGCAGCTCCAAGTCCCTCTGCAAAACTAAATACCGATAAAACACTAAATTGCAGGAAGTCAATAATTTTCTCCAATTAGGCAGGATAAGTGGGATGGTGCCAATCTGGTATGTCACACTTGAGCGGGATAGACACAGCTGCAGGGGGATGCTGGTAACAATTTTTCCTCCAGCAGTCTGGGATGAACATCAATCCGCTTATAAGCACGACACCTCCATGGAAGTTGGTAGCCCCTTACCCTGCAATTTGAAAGAACTGTTGTTGAGTTTTTTGGCATCTACCCACATCTGAGTCAGTGTGATTGCTCAAAGGTGGAAAACTTGGAGATGAAGCAGCCAGATTCCTCTCCTTCTTCTGGAGCCATAAATTAGCATTAGCACGTTGCTGGCCTGAAGCCTGTGTTCTGCCCCCACCTTCTGCACCAGTGGATGTGGGAGTGTCACATCCACAGACCCTGTACCAGAGCAATTCTCCTCCAAGACCTTGTCACCCCTTTGTCTTTCTAGTCCCAGGATGCTGCCAGATGATGGCCACTGGAGGAGGCCTAATCCCTGCAGTCTACAGCCTGTCTCGGAGAGCAGAAACCTGTTCAGTGCTGAACGCTGCAGAAGGGGAACACACTTTGTGAGTGTGCTGGTGAGCTAATGCAAGCAGGGACACTCCATCTGACCTAGGACTGGAGGGAGCCACGCCTGCATGCCTACAGATTATTCCAGCAGTGTTTGCACATGTATGGGTTATTTTGCCCCCAAAAGCTCAACAACCCAAAGACCCACTTGGAATTCTAAAAATAGAAGACCAAATTCGATGCTTAAGCCTGTAGATTTTACTGCTAGATTTATAGCTACCCAGTGCCATGGAGTGACAGCCGTAGAGGAAGAGCCAGTGCCTGCAGCAAAAATCTGTTTGGAGGAAGAAGTAACAATACCTGTCACTGCTAAAGGATCTGATTTTTAGGAGAGGGCCACAAGCTTTTCTGGAGAGAATTGTGTGATAGAGCAGACAACACAGGAAGATGTAGGGGATCTATACTTATACTTATATACTATACTTAGCAGTGCATCTTGAAAGACAGAAATAGCAACATGTATCAGCAACATGTACCAGCAACAGGTAATCAGCAAATTGTCCAATTTGTAAGCCCTCCAACACTTTTTTGTCCTTGCCCCTGTATACTCTGGAGGCCTGGTGTGTCTGAGAGGCAGCACACAGTCCACTGACCCTTGTGATGAACACTAGAGTGAGCTTTAATGAGAACTGGAGTGGTGATGATGGCAGAACTGTGTGCTGCCAAAGTGACATTTGCTCCTGAGATTTGTTATGGTAAGAGGGGTGCCTGCATCAGCTTGCACCTTCGGATATTTTAAGCCTGACATTCACACCCTGTGTTTTCTTACCTGCAGGACTGGCATCCTTAATGTACTTTGAAAAAGTCACACCACTGCACAGAAATCTCTGCAACAAGTGATGTGTATTAAGCATGTATATATGACAGAAAAATGTGTATCCAACTAATACCTCTGTTCCATACACACACAGGTGCCAGCAACACCTTTAAAGCTTTCAACATTTAGTTTTGGTGCTTAAAATTCAGTGATGTTCATACTTCAAAAACTGGAAGGATAATATGAATACATAAGGTGCCTTAGGGCAAGGAAAGTTATTTCTTAGAGGTATTTGTGACACATGACTTAAAACAGGCTGATTAGCTTTTATTATGCCAGATTTTTTTTGTTGGTAATGGCTATAGTAAACCCGTTCCTAGTCTGGCTACTCCTTCTCCTTCACTTCCAAGAAATCCAAGTTTTGTTTTAAAAATGTACATGTAATTAAAGGACATGTAATTCAGCAGAAAGTCTTTTAAATGCATAACTGATTATCTACTTCCTGTAATTGCTGGTTTGTATATTGAAACTTAGATTGAGTTGGCAGACAATAAAAGATTATTTTTTAATTAGATATACTCATTCCTATCATTTGGGAATAGAGGATATTTTCCACCACTGCTATTCTTCCTATACAGGAACATGTGCTAATATCTTGCTTGATATCAATGTCATTTTTTCCCAAATGAGAAATAAACAGAAGCCTGCTTCTCTTGCAGAAACACTGTGGCTAGGCTGTGTTTGCCATTTCAATTCGATAGGATGCTGGTAGCAGGATGTATATGTATGCATTATATGACACACAGCAAGACTATGTATCAAGGCCAGTTTAAAGTGCTGAGATTCACTTACAGTCCCCAAGGATTTTTTATGTTCATTCTTCATTAGAAATTCTGCTTTTACATCAGAAATTTGTCAACACAAAATTATGACCCCCAAACTATTATTTTATGGGGTCTCAAACTAATTTTTTCTTTTGCTTGTGACAAACAAAGCAATTGTTAGTGGTCTTAAAAGGCATTTCATGCAACCTCTTGCCCTGAAAACTACATCTAAAATGACAGTACCTCTAGAGACCTTTCTTTGCTTGATAAACTGAGTTGCAGCCTAACTCTGGTTTAACTTACACTATCATGGGCACTGGAGTGTTTGGGAGCTCTCTGGTAATAATATGGCTGCAAAATAGGGTGCCTAGCTGGTGACTTGGGAGCAAGTCATATTCAAAGCTCTCAATTTATAATTCTTTTCTTGTGTGGAGACAACATTTCAAAGCCAGCGATAGGGTCTCCACACCTTTCCTACTCAGCCTGCCCTGTGCCATCCATAGCTGTGTTACTGTCATGTGGTGACCAGAACTACTGATTTCATGGCAAAGTAATGGGTGGTTCTGTGTGCATTTTTTAGCTGTCCTTTTAATGTAGTTCAGCCACTAGAAAAGGAGGTGGCAGAAGCACTGGCCACCCTTACCAAGTCCTCTGAAGAGACTAATATGAACCCCTGTGTGCTCGCACAACCAGTCCTTGGTTCACATTTCTAGTTGTCCTGGTTTCAGCTGGGATAGAGTTAAATTTCTTTGTAGTAGCTAGTATGGGCTATGTTTTGGATTTTTGCTGGAAACAGTGGTGATAATGCGGAGATGTTTTGGCTGTTGCTAAGTAGCAGTTACACTGGTCAAGGACTTTTTCAGCTCCCCGTGCTCTGCCGGGTGCACAAGGAGCTGGGAGGGGGCACAGCTGGGACAGCTGACCCCAACTGACTAAGGGGATATTCCATACCATATGACGTCATGCTCAGTATATAAGCTGGAGGAAGGGAAGGACGTTTGGAGTGATGGCGTTTCTCTTCCCATGTAACCGTTACACGTGATGGAGCCCTGCTTTCCTGGAGATGGCTGAATACCCGCCTGCCCATGGGAAGTAGTGAATGAATGCCTTGTTTTGCTTTGCTTCTGCGCGCAGCTTTTGCTTTACCTACCAAACTGGCTTTATCTCAAACCATGAGTTGCCTCACTTTTACTCTTCCAATTCTCTCCCCCCGTCCCACCAGGGGGGAGTGAGTGAGCGGCTGCGTGGTGCTTGGTTGCTGTCTGGGGCTAAACCACAACACTAGTTATAAAAGGAAGTTTGTGATTTGGAGACATGGCAAAGCTGCCTCCCTAACTGAAACTACACTGAATTTTACTTGTTCCTAATTTTTGCTTAGCCTTTGCCTTTCCACACCTGCATTATCCTCTGCTTCCTCCTCCACACCTTACACTGTTGCAGCTCTGCTGGTATAACTCCTATTCATGCCATCCACAATCATTTTCCTCTTGACTGCTGTAAATCTCCTTCTATTGCATTTTTTTTTTTTCCTGTGGGCCTCTGTCTAAACAAAAGGGATGTGATTCTTCTCTCCCTCCCACTGGCTTTAACCTGTTGTAGTTTGTCATGTCATTATTCATGATTTAAATGAGGCTAAGCGAGGGAAGAATAGAGCACTGAGATTTTCATTATGCCAAAACCATGCTATTCTCTGCACTCAGGCTATGGTATTATATCACCCTGTCCCTTCACCAATTTCAAAGGCTTCCTTTCCTCCCGATCAAGCTCAATAGCATGCTAAGGACTTTCAGAGCTTGTTTTTGAACTTGCCTGACCCTGCTTCTCTGATCTCATATCCACTCCCACACACATTTATTTGGCTTTGCTAATCTGGCTATCTCCTGTGGCCGCCCAGCTCTGAGCATCTGGGTGTTCGTTGTTATTTATGCTTCCCATTTGTCTGACGCTTTGAGCCCCTGAGTCATTTCCCCTTTCTCAGTCTTACCTTTGTGGCTTTTCTCACCCTCCCAGCTGGTGAGCAGGCGATGCTGCCACCCTCCCTTTCCACCTCCTCGGGATGATGCTGGCTGAGAGCCCAGGCTGCACCATGATGCCTCTCTGCAGCCCTTCTGGTTGGGTTGACCTGACTTCTCTTTTCCTTATGAATTTACAAGATCTGGTGGCTTTTCTGACTTGCACCATCCATTCAGAGACCCCTCGGTCTGCTAGTGTGAGACAGCACAGCCATCAGGGCATGACGCCCTTCCCTCGGTGCCTTCCCCAGGATGGCTGCCGTGCTGCCCTGTCACACTCTTTGCAACAGAACTCCTTACTCCAGTGTCCTCCATCCAGGGCTGCTTTCCACCTCCTCTCTGGCCCAAAGGGGACACACTGAGTGTCTGAGAAGGGTGACAGCGTACCCCCGGAAGTCAGGTGTGGCTGTCTCCTGCTGGGCACATCAGGATCATGAGGGTGTCTCTGACTGCAGGTCCAAGGTATAATTTAGCTAGTAGTGGCAACACACAGTATTCCCAGTCTGGGCAGCATCCAGGGACCTTTCTGTGATTAAACAGTGCTAGTAAAGCACGCATTGTCAAAGCTGTCGTTTTTCAGACTGTGTTTTAATGCCATTTACTCAGGGTTTATGCTCCTGCAACAGGATCCTCACGTGTGCAGGCGTAGGCTGCTTGTTCCTTTCCTGTGGTAATTGCTTGGCTGCCCTTTATGTGGAGAAGAGAAAGTGAGAGGTGGTGAGCGGCTGAGTAACCTCTAGCTGCTACTGCATCTTCAGGAGGCCTTTCCGTCTGGCAGGTGTAACCTTTGGAGAAGACATATGCTATCATCACTCTTCTCCACCCGCCGAACTACAGTTGAGGTGATATGTGATCAGATGATTCACAGAAGAACCTCAAGGCAGGACTGCCTGAAATATCCGGGTATCAAAGATACTAATCATCTCCATATAACTTGCTTTCTATTAGGGGACATATTATAACAACATGTGGGTGTCCTGCTTTCTTCCCAGATGTCATGGTTTTAGCTGGGATAGAGTTAATTTTCTTCACTGCAGCTGGCATAGTGCTGTGCTTTGGAATTAGTATGAAACCAATGTTGATAACACACCGATGTTTTAGTTGTTGCTGGGCAGTGCTTGTACTAGTCAAGGACTTTTCTAGCTTCCCATGCTCTGCCAGGTGCACAAGAAGCTGGGAGGGGAGGGGGCACAGCCAAAGGGATATTCCATACCATGTAACATCATGCCCAGTATGTTAACTGGCAGGGCTGGCCAGAGGAGGGAAGCAGCAATCACGGCTCGGGGATGGGCTGTGTCGGTCTGTGGGCGGTGAGTGGTTGTATCATTTGTGGTGTTTTTTTTTTTCTTTTTCCCTTTTCCTTTTTATTATAATAATTGTTAATATAATCATTATTATCATTATTATTATATTTTAATTAAACTGTTCTTATCTCAACCCACAAGTGTTTTTTTGTTTTTGCTTTTCTAATTCTCTCCCCCATCCCACGGGGTGGAGGGAGGGAGTGAGTGAGCGGCTGCGTGGTGTTTAGTTGCCGACTGAGGCTAAACCATGACAGTCCTTTTGCATGTGTATATGTGACTCTTGAGAGGTCTGTGCATCTGCCCAGTGCTGGAGCAAACTCTGTGCAACTTCTTGCCTTCATAATAAGTTCAGCAATGCCTTTTGGCTGGGTGTGGTGTTCATGCATTTGAGATTGTCTAGACAGTAAGGAAGAATAGACATATTTCTGTATAAACGTTAGCATCCCTGCTGGAAAATTTTTTAGGGATCTGCCATCATCCCAAAAAGCTGGAGCACACTGACTTTGAGTGACCCCAGAGAAGATGTGCCACCTTCTGAGCTTTAAAAGCTTTTGTGAGGCTGACCGGTCAGTGAAGACCATACTCTGACCATACATCCCTCAGCCAGTGGGCACTTTGCAACACATTTGTGAAAAGAGCTGAGGGAAGAGGTGACCGGGGAATTTGACCACAGGGGAAAACGTGTCTGATCTTCCATACCCCTTTATGCAGAGAAGGTCAACCCTGGGACATGTGTGACAACCACCCCAGATGCCTTCTGTGGGAGTGAGTAAAGCTGAGAAGGAACAGGATAGTGTTCCTGAAATCTCAAGGCACTTCCCTTAAGCTCTGAAGTTATTCCCACAAAACCAGCTTATGAAAAACTCCCAGCCTTTCTAGCTGTTGAGACTGAGATCTCTTCTGCTGACTGCTTCATTAGAGGGTTCAGGCCCTTTCTTGAGGACTGAAGGAGTCTGTTTCCCTTCCAGTGTGAGACTTTAACTGTTGCTCTTCTCACAGAAGAGCAAGCAGCATTGGTCTTAGCCTGTGAAAGTGCAGGCTTTGAGCTACTGTGCACTGTGGACATATGCTTTCTTCCTATTCAGAATTTTAAGTTAAGCAATTCATTACCTCTGTCTGGGATTCAGATGCTCAGGCTGCTCAGGTAGAGTAAAAATTTCAGATACATTTTCTGCATATGCCCAGATAAGCTATAGAGCACAAGTGGTGTGTCCAGCATTTCCAGGAGCCACGGGTCTTTGGTCTGTACACTGGACAGATGGTCTGTATATGCACAATAAATGCCATGTGTTTCCAAGCGCAGACCATCTGTGAAACATAGGCATAGCATGTCTGACGCTTACTGAAGGCCTGGGACAGAAATATGGCAACCCTATGGCTGATGCTCTGTAATGTGACTGAGACCAGAATTTTCAAAGGACTTTGGACTTTCAGCTGCTGATGATTTCAGCAGATCTTCCAGAGCAGATGCTGAGCAGGGCTTGGACTCCAGGACTGGGTCATTCGGTAGGACAGATGTTGCACAAGCAGGTCCTGCATACAGCAAGGAAAGGCAAGGAAGCTCTTGGGAGGCTATTTGAAGACTATGGTGTAATGTGGAAGGCTACAGATTGCAGCTGTGTAGCTCTTTTAATGGAGTTCTACAGATACAAAAAATGCACCTACTCGTATTGATAGCTGTTTTATGTATTCACTTATTAAGCACCCTTGAAATTACAGTGTATTGTAAAAGTATCACTATTTTCTTCTCCAGTGGATACCTGATTAATGTCTTGTAAGCCATGCATACCCTGCCAAATGAGTGTGATGTGTTTCTCAGTTGATAGCTAAATAATTCTTTAAGTGAGTTGTCTCACTTGGTAGCTCTGGTAGACTAGACTCCCCCCCCCATGCGCCCTCCCCATGCAGAACAAAATTAGCTTTATTTTGCCCTAATTTAGAATGGTATTAGCATAAACATTCAGCAGTGAGAAATTGCCCAAAGGCTTTTCTGTTGAATTTTCCCTGTGGGGTGACTCATATTTTAAGCCCTCCCAAACAAAAAGGTCATCTCATTTATTCCAAGCCTTTCTGGAGACTAACCTATAGCCAATGTTTATACAGGAGAACACTCTCATTAGCCCACCCCTGCCACCTCTCAAGAGCATTTTGAAAATTTTTCTAATTTGCAGACCTCCCATATCAAGGAATGAAGAGAAGGTAACTTCTGGAGCAGACCTCCTGTTCTTGGAGAAGGAAAGTACAAGCATTGAGGATAAAAATGTCCATCATCCCCCTGGGAGTCCATCATCACTGCCTCTGGAGTTCCTGCAGCAGGTGCCTGGGTACAATTCAACAGCACTTCACATCCAAATTAATCTTAATCTCCTGTCCTAGCTCACTTCGTTCCTTTCATCTCCCATTCCTTTTCCTTTTCTCTCCCCTTTCTGTGGGCTCTCCCACCTACCAACTCTCTGTTTTGGTGTCCTGGCTCACATTGGTAACTGCAACCCCAAGAAGAGGGACGTGGTCTTGAAGGCATTAGGCTTTTTAAGCTTAGCTTCTCCCTCAGATGTGGTCCTTGCCACCCTTTTGTTATCATCAGCCATCCTACCATTCTTTATCACTATTATCTTTGCTTAAAAATCAGTGTGAAATATCTGCGTAATTTTGGGGCTGGAACTGTCAAGTCTTAAGTTCTTGCCTATCTGCTCCACTCCTTTCCCTGCTGTTTATTTTATTCATAGGGCTGAAAAGCCCATTTCTATTTACTTCTGTATTCTTTGCAAGGTCTCACTCCACTTGAATTTTAGCATTTCTCATTTTAGTCTGAAGCTTCTTGACCTCTAAAGTATTGTTCTCTTTGCTGAGTTGTCTTTTTTGCATTCTTTGTTGGCCCTCAGTTGATTGCTGTTACCCTTTGTTGAGGTGGTTTACCCGTTCACTTACATTTAGGGTAATTTTTACAGGTTTTGTTTTTCCTTGGCTTGGGACACGTGCTGGAGGTAGTTTCTATACTTTTGGCTGAAAGGAATCTCAGGCCTTTCCCACATTCATGCTTTTAATTTCCTTAGTCCAGCTGAGTTCACTAATTAGTTCCCTTAATTTCTCAGATTTTTCCCATTTGCAATGTAGAACCTTAATTACAGACCTATTTTTGTTTACTTTTCCCTTTAATTTAAACTGAATCAACTTGTGATTGCTCAGTCAAAGGTTATTTTCTTTGATCACTTCTTCTGTAATGTGCTTGCTATTTACCAAAACGAAGCCTAAAATAGCATCAGTGGTTCAGCACTCTTTGGTGAATTAATCTGTTGGCAATTACATCTAAGGC
The DNA here is from genome assembly GCF_949628215.1 of Phalacrocorax aristotelis. Lineage (NCBI taxonomy): Eukaryota > Metazoa > Chordata > Aves > Suliformes > Phalacrocoracidae > Phalacrocorax > Phalacrocorax aristotelis. Next base: position 29,588,149 of record NC_134284.1, on the reverse strand, counting down.
TGTCTGGCCATTCTGCCAGTAGTATCTTCTGTCTCTGTGAAATTGTATTTATTTCCCTCAAAGTTTATTCCTTAATGACATGGTGCATCATCTGTGATATTGATAAAGAAGCAAATCAGATGTTAAAAAATCTAGACAGGAACAGAAAACACAACAGGGAGCATTTTTACATCACTTTGTAATTCTTTAATGTTGTATGTGTTGCGGGTACTTCCCGTTTTATAAAGGATACAGCATATGTGGAAATGGAAGAGCTCCTGTCTGAGGAACAATTGACTGGAATACCATTCTTCAAGCTGGAGATGAGATGATTGAAGATATCTATACTGATGGGTGGGATGTCATAAAAATGGTAAATGAGGAAAGATTGTTCACTGTCATCCCCCACATAAGGGAATATAAGCGGGTAGGAGGAGAAACTGGCAGATGGTTGATTCAAAAGACGAAGAAGGAAATGTTTCTTCACATGGCATGTAGTTGTGTGAAACTTCTTGCCACAGGTTGCTGTGCCTGTGGGTTTCAAAACAAACAAACGGGTCACCCCTAGAGAGATTAATGGAAGGAAAAAATCTACAGAAGACTACTTACAGCACCTCTGACTCAGAAAGCCCATGCAGGCAAGGTGTCTCTCTGGGGAAATATCACTGCAGGCACTCTTGCTATCTTCTGTCCTGGACAACTACCTTTGGCCATTGTCTGGGACAAGATGGACTTCTAGTCTGTAGGGCTGCTTCTATAACCCCACGTCCAGTGATGAGCAGAGGCCTTCAGTGTACTGCAGATTCTAATGACTCCAAAATGATTCCCTGTTCATGGGCAGAGATAACATAGAAAGATTAATAGCAATTTATATGTTATTTTCTTCTGTTTTGCTATTGGTACAGGCCTGGGTAATGTTCAGTTCTGCACAGTGTGTTCTGGACATTTCTGCTTAATTTCCAGGCACTTTGCTAGTTAGAAATGGCCTCAGTGCTTTCTCCATGCTCTGGTAGGCAGAATGTCACAGAGTGAAATGCCAGGGAAGCACAGACTTCTGCTCAGGGTCATCTAAGGAACAAAGGTAGGTGGGGTCAAACAATTAAGAAAATGTGACTGGCTAATAAATATGACCAAGTTAATGGCCTCGTGTATGGCATAGCTGTGCAACAGTGTTTTTGGGTGGCAGAAATCCTGTGAGTCCGCTGAGACCACTGGGCTCTGCTACCAACTTTTATCCTGTTCTGTCTACCTCTCTGTTTGCAGAAGAAGCTGCCAAAGCTGGGTTCATAACATGCAAACCTCTAACAGCTGCCTGATGTTCCTTTAATCTTTCACATATGCTGTGTTCAGCCTCCTTACAGTAAAAAGCACAAGTTTTTTTAAATTCTGGAGCTTCCTAGGAGGTCTAAGTTTTAACTTATGACCCCCCAAACCAAAGGTAACCGGCAGTGTGCAATTGTCTTATGTACTTTGGAATTGCTTGAGCAATGGGGGTGTGTTCAAAGGACTGGGATCCTCTACCCTGCATTTGGTAGTTGGCCCTAGCTTATAAAACGACAGATCTGTCTTGGCGCATGTGGGGAGAGAAGTCTGTCTTTCCTGGATTGTTTCCTTCTCCAGCCTTTTGTCTTGTCTGTTAAGGTCATTAGTTCCTCGAGCAAACTCTATGCACTGTTTGTTCAGAGCCTAGAACAAAGAGATCATAGCTTGGCCCCTAGACACTACTGTAATGCTGCTATAAATGATCCTTTTTTAAAACTGCATGGATCATACTGGTGAACTCCCACTTGGACACTTCCAGACTGGTCATATGCACATCATTCTGATGATCAATTTTTTGTGGTTTCTTTGAAAAACATCAGTTTACTATGGGTTTAATACGAAGACGAATATAAAGAGGCAGTGTTCCTACTACGTCTCTTATGAGATAATCGCCTCTGGATATTTTCCAAGCTTCCTTCTTCCTAAGGATTTGTTTTTAGAGTTTTTGTTCCTAATAATCTTTGATCATTGTGCCTACATTATTCTGCTTTTGGAGCATCTTCAATTAAAGCTCATCAAAAGTTGATAATTTTTAAAATTCATAGATACATTTAATAAATACTTTTAAGTTCCTTCCTACTCCTTCACCACCCAGAGTTCCTACTTTTTATTAACATATTCTTTTTTAAAACCTTTTAATCTTATTTGCCTTCACTGTATGCCAGTCTATGACTGATTGTTTCAGCATCTTCGCAAAGCTAGGACTGGAATTCTTCATGTCTTCTTCAGCATTTTGAACTACCTTTCTGGGGCTGTCTCACCCTTTTTCTGACTCTCAGGCATAGCTATTTTGTCCTTTCATTTGTGCAATCTCAAGAAATAGTCCTTCAATTTTCTTCTGTGAGAGGGTCACCAGGAGCTTGCTGTCTTCATGTCGCTACCAGTTCCTTTCTCATTTAGTGGCTTCTAAGCCTGGCTTATAGAGTGACTCATCAAAATATTCTGCATCTCTCTGTATCGGTTGAAAGAGCCCTTTTGCATCAGCATGCATTTATATATAAATATGTATGTGCCATCCTGCTAACTTAGGGTTCTATTTACCTGCTCATATGTCTGTCTATCAAGCACTGTTCTCGATGGAAATTACTTCAATGTCTCTCCGTTACTTTGAAGTGATTTCTAGACAGCTACTTATCAAAGAATATTAACATTGATGGCAGATCTATTTTCCTATTCCTGCAATTAACAATTCTATCCATTGAAACTGTTTTTATGGGCCCATGACTGAGGCAACAAAATGCGAAAATTGTATCTGGGAATCAGTAATACTTCATGTAGCAGAGGGCAGTAGGACCAAGTATAAGGGACTAAACAAATGCGGTATTCCACCAAGCACACATAGGGAGAGGAATTTAGCTCCATTGAATTCAGTTAGCTATTAACTTCAACAAGGGAAAGAATCGTCCCTCCCCTTCTGCCTTGCAAGATTCTCGCATAAGCAGGTATCCTGAGAGCTGGTCATGACAAAAGGTGCTATGTAAACTGTGGTAGTCTTAAATACAAAGGGTTTTTTCTTTCTATTCCCCTCTTTTCTTTGATGTGTCAATGCTTTATATATTCTGAAGTTTAGTAACTGTCAGGATTTTTGGATCTGACACTTTTATCTTTTTTGATCAGGAGTATTATTGGGTACTGTAACTCAGGCTGATTTCAGCAGAACGATTATCTGACAAGGGCTATTTACTCTCTCTGGTTTTGGGCATCTAACATAGATGACTGAATTAGGCATCAAGGCTCCCTGTTCAGTCGCAGGAATTAATCTGGACTGTTTCACGTGAAAGCTCATGCAAATACCATTCTCAGACTATTGTGGGAAAACTATGGGATGCACCTCCTGAAAAAATTAGAGAGGGACCGAGTTTGCATGGGGAAATAGTACTGTATTCTTGCCTTTTCTCATGATTCCGAGAATAAGCAGGCACTAAATCAAGCTCAGCAGCAGACCGACTCTGGACACTGGTGCTCACTGCTGCAGCTGGTATCAGTATGACTGTCACTGTACTCTCACTATGACAATCCTTTTATATGATACATGAGATGTTCCTGGCCTGGATTCAAAGGGCAAAGGGGAGAAGGATAACAGTACAGACCCTGGCTTTTGAGCATTTTGTTTACTGGAACATCCTTGTAACTATTCAACAGTGTATACTGTCGTGTTAGGGGAAAGTCATTAATGTTGCCCTTGGTAGGAGGATCAAGTAATAGTGCCATATGCTCTTATGCAGTGAAATGCAGTTACTGCCTAGAAGACTTTTCAAACTAGAAAGCCAGTTTAGACTTATTTTTGCTTATTTTGCCTTACTGTGATTTTTTTTTGCCTTACTTATTAACATCACTTCTTCACCAATGTCACTAAAGTACCTAAATGTACTGGTTGCACCTGTGCAAAACAGAGATCTAGAAGAACCAAGGGAACAGTTTCTTCGTAAATAACTATTTCTCCACTGCCTGATGTTGTTTTAAATCAAAGTCTGCTTATTGCCTTGTTCATGGAGTCAGAGCTCTGTGCTACAACTCCTTGTTCTGGAGAGTTGCCTATTGTGACCACGTCTCTACAACCTCAGATGTTCCCTAAAGACCACTGCCAGGCTGGGTCCCCACACCCATCTGCAGAGATGCAGAGCTTCCTAGACAGGTATGAAGTGTTATCAGCTTTGTGAAGCCATCATAAAGAGAGACAAAAATAAAAAAAGGGCAAATTAGTAGCATTGGACCTAGTGCGTTCTTTGCAAGAGGCTGAAATCTGTGTTGGCTCCCACCTTAATCCACCCCAGATGACATGCATCAAGCATAAATCAGCAAAGCGCCTGGCCCCTCTACTGTGCAAACATTAACTAATTAACCTTCCTTATAGCCATTGGAGGCTGCAAAGGAGTTATTATTATAATTTCCTTTATAGAGTGTGTAACTGAAGCAGACAGGATAAATGATTAAAGGACACAGACATAATGATTGTCTGAACTTGGGTGCAGAAGGGCTCTTGGACATTTCTGGAGCACTTTTCACCTATTTTTTAGCAGTCCCAATTGAGGAATAAACAGGAGGAGCTGTATGAACTATTTTGAGACAAGCTATAGGGCCTTATCCTCATCTGTGTTACACTCATAAATCTGGAGAAATTCCATTTGCTCCTTGGGGGTTTACAGCAATGCTGAAAATCAGAATCCAGCCCATCATATTAAGATAAAATGTGAGGGAAAAATACCCAACAACAAGCAAAGGGCAATACAGAAAATAGGTTTGTTACAAGCAAATTGGTTATGTTTGTTTTTTTCTACATTAATGCTGTCCAGGCCTCCCCTGTGTATTCTCAAGGAAATTACTTCGTTATATCAGTGAAGTATATTGAAAATGAAATCAGTGGTAGCACCAAATGTGCCCAGACATGACAAGACTTTTAAATAACAACAGAAGAATTCTATCTCCTTTCCTGTTTGTTCCATGTTAACTTAAGGAGATTGGTGCTGACTTTCTGGAATGGCTGCAGCAAGCTGTAAATGATGTATGAAAATGAAATGAAAAATCTCTGCCCAGGCCACTGTGCACAGTAATCACTGCTGAGCCAAGTTAATAGCTGTTTGCTCCTGTACACCCTGTCATGAGACGGAGCCAGAGAAGCCAGCAGTGCAGAAATTGGAACAACTATCCAAAAATATCCTGGACAGGATGTCTGTTGATTCTTCACCCAACCTTAATTTTGGTGGCTGTGTCCTTCAGAGACTTGAACGCAAAAAGACCCAAATATTTCTAACTCTTCCTGTATAAGTCCAGTGGTTCAGTCATGGGAGAGTAACAAGTTAGGCAGTGGTGCCACCTCCTGAGGTCCTGCTTTTTCCTGCCTCTGTTTCCCAACTTTGTTTACTGTCCTCTTCCCCATTTTTATCCAGCTCTATCTGTGTTGCAATATTAACATCCCTGGGCTTTAGGGCTGTGCAGACAGAAGAGGCTTGCATCAAATGGGCATAATTAAGCGAGTGCATGTGTGTGGGTACGGTTAACACCTGGTGATTATGTCAGCAGTGCGATGGGCATGGTGACAGAGGGAATTTCTGGTGACCCAGTTACTGAAAGGATCTCTGGTAGTCAGACTGCAGTGCAACAGTGCAAACAGTGATTATTAATACCATTAAAAATTCATGCAAGCCCAGGTTCTGCAAATGCTCTGCCATGTGAATACTCTCTGTGGAGATAAAGAGGGCACTACAGAAAGCATAGAAAGCCAATGTCTGGGCTAATGATGCATTGGCTAGAAGTTGCCCCTCAGAGCTTTGGGCTTGACCTACTCCTGTGTCCTCAGGTGATGGACTGGCCAATGTTGCAGGTAACATCCCTCATTTGGCATTTCCTTTTGGACATTTACTCTGTAGCTCTCTGCTCCCTCACTTGTTCCTTTTTGCATGGGTAACTTGTGTAAGTGCAAACTAAAACCAAGAGAAATTAAAAAATAATACAAATTAAGAAAAATGCCCTTTGTGTGATACTCCTTCACAGCCTAGAAGCAAAGGGAGATGGGATTTAATTTAGGCCAGTCCTCTGCTGCATTTCAGATAAAGGATTTTTAATCTAGTTGTAGGTTGATAAAAATACCCCTCTCTGATCCTGCAGGCAACTTTTTCTGCCAATTTTCTTTGCAGAGAGGAAGAGAGGGGAAGAAATAATTGAAAGAACACTGCCGCATAGAAAATGACACTGACGGAGTAATGCACTTTGGAACTGCGTGCTTTGCCAGACCCTTGTTTTCTACTGTTTTTTTCTTCCTTTACTTCAGAAATTTAAAGCTATTGGCAATCATCAGCATGATTAGGTGATTTTTTTTCTTTTTCTTTTTTTTTATTTTGTCTTTTCTGAGCGCTAGCCAGGTAGCAGTCTTTTAAATACAAAATTATTTCTCTATTCTGGAGTGTTATTTCAATGTTCACAGTACAGCTTGTTCCTTTCCACCCCAAGCAGGAATTTTTCAGGGTTAATTTATTCATCTAATTGCTGGATGCATATGTGGTATTGCAGTCCACAGTGATTTTATGGACTTAAGGCTATGGTAATGACTTAATAAACATGCATGTGTACATGATTTGAAGGCAATATATTCTCTTGAATGTAACGTTTCAGAAAACACGGCATGAAAAATAGAAGGGTAGCCAGAGGCGTATTTCAGTGGAGGCGTGAAATGCTGAGCTTTTAGTATTTTTTCCAAATTAAAGACTCTGTTTAGAAAAGGTATTACCTGTCCAGTTTTCTGACAATTCATGAGCATTTGAATAATCAAAAAAACCTCACAACACAACACTTTTTTTGGCTTCATTTGCCTTCATATTATTCTTGCAAGCCCTCCTTTAGGCTCCTAAAGTTAGTGTGCACATATCCACAGGAAAGCAAAGTTAAGCTGAGTGAAGAAAAGGAACAGTACAAGTTTGATGGACAGCTTTCAGGAAGGGCATGTTAGAAAGTCTCTGGTGCTCTCTATGAAAGGGTGAAGAGGTTTGGGATGGAGGGACAAGTTTCAAGGGCTGTTGATTGAGGGGCTGGTGAATTAAGCCATGCCAGCTTAAACAAAACCCAACACAAAAGTGCCTTTGTTGAAGTGTATGAATTTACACTGGTTTAATGTTAAAAGGAGGAGTGTTGGACTCCATAACTGTTGGGCAATTTGTTACGCTTGAAAGTTAAAATGATTTTCAATTGTGCCACTGGCAATTATTAAACCTGATGGTCTGGATGCAACTTCCCTCATGGGAATGAACCAAACACTGCCAAGGCTGGGAGCACGTGGCCAGAGATGCTCCACCCTCTGCATGGCTCCTTCTTACCACCTCCCCTGCACACTGCTGAAACCGAGGTACCAGCTGGGGTGGGCCTTTGACCCCATATGTCAGTTCCTGTGCTCTTCTAGCAGCCTAATGACATTCACTGGCAGTACTTCAAGAAGTGGTAAGATCTTTTTCTGATGAGGCCAATTTCCACTGACAGGCAAGCTTACTCTTTTCTTTTTGAGTAGTCTCTTAGTAACTAGCAGGCGTCTAGTGAAAAGGTTGGTTCACTGATAACTGGGAGAAAGGAGCTGCTCACAAGGAGAGCTGTGGTATGGGTCAATGGTTGGGCACTCAGTGATTTTGGGTGGAAGGGCTCCAGTTCCTTACCCGTTGCTTTCTCAAATATACAGTGCTATGTTGTTTCATAAATCTTGTGGAATGGTTTATGGCAGCATCCAGACCATTAAACTATGAAAGCAGGTGCCAAATGGTTGGCCAATAGCAGATATAACTTCTCTGAGTCTTGGAAAGGTCTGGGTAAGTGGTTTAGGTATTGCCTAGGTCTGCTACCTGCAATGTCAAATACTTCAAGATATTTTTTTCCTGGAACTGGACAGGTCACAAAATTTTTGAAAAAGTTTAGATCTTTAGCTCAATTTTGAATAATATTTGGCCGAGCTTTTAAGTATAGTCCTGGTCTGAATACCAGAGGCTCACCTGCACTTAGTGTCTCCAATTCCTTTAAGCTGTGATCAGAAAATGTCTCACTGCAACACTTGGCTATCACTGGAGATGGAAAAGTCCTCTTTGGTCAGTCACAGTAAAACAATGGCTGCTACAATGGCTATTTTTAGTCTTGACCAGTTGAGTCCCCCTGGGGATACCTGTAAGTCCTTCAACATGCTGTGGATTTGGATGCCATCTCAGCCTGCTCTCGCTCAGGAGGCCATTCTGAGAGATGGCCAGTTTCGTCTGTGAAGGTAGAGGTAGGGAAGACCCAGGATCCTCAGACAAACCCATGGTTCATGAGAAGGGGCATCCTGCATCCCACTGCCCTTGACTTTGTAATATGTATTTCCCCATCTAACCCCACCCCTGAGACTTGGCCCTCTGCTGAAACAGTGATTTTCATGTTTTGGTGACATAAATGGTGATGAATTCTGCTTGAGCGATAGCATTTTCTCTCCAAAAAGATGATACTTCTTGGAGGGAGAGCTGGTGAAGGTCAGCTTATGACTTTATTGCCCTGCCATAACTCCGAGGCACAGTGGAGGTCTTTCTCTTTCTTGCTGTTCCCCTGCCCCCAGGAAGCCAAATTTAACTGATCTTTCTGTTAAAGTAGTGAGCGAAGGCTGAAAACTGAGCCACTGAGGTGCAGCTCTTTTGAGGTCTGTAGTGGTTACAGCTGTCGGCTGCCTTGGTGAGAGCTACACCACCCTTCCACAGGTTCAATCTAAGGCCAACAAGAGTGTTATTATGGATTTCAGTTGGTTTTATTTGGCTTGGAAGAAGGTGTGATGAAGTGGTCTCCCACTTTCACATTTGCTGTCCTGGATGCTTAAAAGCAGGAGCACTGTCTGTGCATTTAGCCATCCCTACAGATCAGCTGTGGGTCCTTGCTCATCTTGCTTAATGGCTACTCAGCAATGCTGGCAGCTCAAGGGTAATAGCCAAAAGGGCCATGAGTTCCCTCTGCCCTTGGTGTGCAGCACTCTGCCTCTATTCAGACTGTAGCTCCTGTGCTTCTTGCTGCTTCCTAGCCTCATTATTTTTCATTTTGCTGCTGCTAGTTTTGCTAGTAAGAACACATTTGTCAAAACTGCTTTGTTGAAGTGGGGAAAAGATTGGGTTGGGGGAGTGAGGTGCACAGCTTCACAAAGGATGAAGTTACTTCCACAGTGCAAGATCGCACCAGCAAAGAACTGAAGGTGACTGCAAGCACATTCTGGATAATGTCATTCATTATTTGTACATACAACCAAGATGAAGCTATTCCTCTTTCCCCTCTTGGGAGGTGCTATTTAAATGAGGAAAAGGCAGGCCTTTCTTCAAAGAGCATGCAAGCTAACCAAACAAGGCAAGGACAGGAGAAAATAAATATTACCTTGACTACGGAGATCAAAAGCAAAGTTTAGAGATGCTAAATGATTTGCCTGAGTTGATATAAGCAGTCCATAGAAGAGCAGAGGTAGAAACTGAACCCAAAGCCTCTGACCTAGTGAGCAGTGTCCTCTAAATACTAAGTGGTCAAGAAAATGGCACTGTTGCCAAAATCCAGCTGTTGCCTGTAAACTGTGACACCTTTAAAAAAAAGTGACAACATAAAAAAATCTGTTTACTTTTCTGATAGTATTTTCCTCCTGTCAGAAATATTTTTTCACCATTTTAATTGTTATTTGATATTACTGTATTTAGTAGCTATTTTTGATAGCAAAATATATTGAGATTCCTGAATCTACATGTCACTGAATTCCTGTTCTCAGAAATATTTGCAAGTTAACTCCTCATTCTGGTTTTGACTGAAAAGAAATTGGGATATGATGGTGTTTGTCACAGGAGAAGCTGCCTTCTGGTAAAGGAGGAAGAGCAGCGTACTTTGTACTATTTTTTAAAGATTGTCTCTTCCTTTTTCTTCATATCTTACCTAGTTAAAAATAGGAATGATATGCATTGCATTGGAATATATGCTTGCAATATGCTTGTGTACTTATCAGAAAGACTCAGTTCCTAATTACTTGCAAAAACCATTTTTTGCCTGATGTATTTCAGCACTATGAATATTACCCTTAATTAACCATCTTAATTCCTCTAAATTAACAAAAGATCATTTAAAATATTACCATGAACACATTTTTGTTATTAACACCAACTTTGTCCTCTGCATCAAAAAAGAAAAAAAATATTCTTCCCTTGAACTGAGGTGTAAGGTTTTATTTTCTTGGGTGAATGAAGGAGAGTTTCATTCTTAACTCTTTGCATTTCCAAAAGCTGCTTGAAACAGAGCACACTGTGGATTATTTTTTTCCACTTTTGTCACCGGCTGCATGGTCCCGAAGGCTGCTCCATTTAGGAGAAGGAAGTAAAGTAATTGCCCCCTGACAGACCTCCCTGTCAACTCTTCAGGATATTAGTACTGGGTTGTTTTGTGGGAAAACACCAAAAGTCAACACGGTGGTACTGGAAATAGCATTCAGATGGTTGGGGGATATCCAGTGGGTCAGATGGAAGCACATGAAAGAGGCTGAAACAGAGTAAGAAGCCATTTAATAACTGTGTAACTGTGTTTCTCTTTTGGCTACCAGGATTTCCCTGGAGCAATTGCCCTCTAGCCAGTAGTGAACATGTCTGTTTTTGGTAGACGCAAAGATTTTTCTATTGACTTATACTTGGCTCAGGCGTGAAAACTCTGCCTTGAGGTTGAGGGTAATTACTACTGCATAGCAAAGACATGTGGGGCTGATTAGTTCCAGGCTAGATAGGGAGAGAGGGTGAATGTTTCTCAGGTAAATATTAAAATAGGACAGATGGTTTTCTCCTGGGAAGCAGGCGTTTAGGCTGAGGCTCATTCCAGATGAGGATTTGGGTACCCAGAGGAGGGCAGAGGTAAAATTAGGTCCTGCAGGCCAAAACTGTAATGTAAGTCAGCTGCTGCCTAACCCTGAGAGTGTCTGGGATCAATATCTGTCTAAATATCTGGAGCAGCACTTCTGTGTGCCCAGGGCTGCCCTGCCTGATTGGGATCCAGGGACTTCACCTGAAAGCACATTGAGCAACATTCAAAAACTCTCCTGATACATGTGGGTGCCTGTTTCAGCTGCTCGAGAAGGGGCAAAGGGCATGTTGGTTACACCAAGGAGAACCAGCATTGGGATGGGTATTTTGAGGACTGCAACTCTGAGCTTAGGTAACTAAGTTCTGCCTCCCTTCTGCTTCTGTGCCTGAGCTTGTTCTGGGACTGATCCCCAGTTTGAGAATGAGGAGCAGCTGTGTCTGCTGGTGGCAGCTGACTGAAGAGGGACTGCAATTACAAATGCTATTCCTGCACAAGGAATTGGGAATTTTTCGAGTGATAAGAAGGATGCACTTTAGGTTCCTTGTGGATGCTAAGTGCTAGGCTGCAGCTCTACTTGTGCATTAATGAAACACTAGCAAAGTTGAAACTGAGTCTTGCCCCTGAAGAACAGGTTAACTGTGTTGTCGTTTTTTATTTTTTTGCCATCACCCTCTTTTTTCTTTTTGTTCACAGAGCTTTGCTTTTATGCTTTTCCATTACAGAGTTTTATGCTATTACTGTGGATGAATTAATCTTATGAGAATGGCTGTGGCTGTCCTTTACTGATGGGGGAGGAGGGCAGGAGGAATGACTTAAGTGCTCCTGTAATTACTGATCTCATTAATTACTTTCCAAACCAAGCAGTTTTTGCTCAGAGCTGTTTCCACAAGCCAGAATGTCCTTCTGGAACTGGTTTACACCTGAAAGGGTAATTGTTTCCTGACTCTACGCTTACGTATTTCCAAAACCCGAGAGCATCTCATCCACTTCATCATACACCTCCTCCCTCTACAAAACTGGGCTTGCCCTAGTTATAAAAATTCATTATTTTGCCCCATCTTAAGACACCTGCCTGATGATAACCCAGGCATAGGCTGTAGCTGGAATTACCTGTTACCTGCATGCCTGATATGGTCAGGACCGGAATTTCCATCCTTTGGAAATATCTTGAAGTAACTGGGACGGGCAACATCCATGCAGGCAGGGTCAAAACAGATGGGGCTGTGCATGAGCACCCACTCAGCAAACGCTCACTCCAGAGCTGCTTCTGCTGAAATTGCTGAGTGCTGTGTCTTGGCCCACAGGATATGCTGGTACAGTGCCAAAGGAGCAATCAAAAAAGAAAAAAAACCCAACCCACCAGAAAACTGCTTTTCTCTGGTGGTCCCCAAACAAATGTGGTTCTGGCAAGGAAGGAGGATAAAAATGATCCCCTCTTTGTGGGTGCACTGCACTGGCTTGGTGCTGCCGCTGTGGTGTTGCTGCTCTACAGGCACTTCATGAGTGATATGACAGCTTCCCTGACTGAAGTAATTCCAAGTACTGTAACATGAAGTGTCAAGGCAGACAGTAGAAAACATTTCAATCCTTTTCATTAGAACAAAGCACTATTCTCTTGACGGCTTCAAATGCATATTGTTTAGCTATTATGTGCTAACCTTGACTATTATATTCCAAGCACAATAGCAGCGGGAGCTTTCTGCTTTTTTGCTAGTGATCATGGTAAGAGGATTTCTTTGTTTTTTTTTTTTTTTTTTTTTGCAGGGTCAGTAAAATATTCCGTTATGAAGTAATAAATAAATAAATAAATAAATATTTATGTTGCGGTAGCAATGAGAAGGAAGTTTGAGGTCTCTCCTTGTTTCTCAACTTTCAGGTGGGTCAGGTGGTTTCCAGTATGGATTTTTATCCTGGTCTGGCTTGTACTTTTCTTGACAGAGATCAAAGACTGCAAGTGCATCCTGCCTAGACTGCTCATATGCCTAGTGACAAACTGATGTTAAAGTGACTGCAATGTTAGCTACCCAAAGCCTCAGGCCACGTACAGCAGGTAAACGGTTAATTAAAATGATTCTTCAAGGATACCTTTAAGGGAATATCAAGCCTTTCCAAATCTCTGCAGGGAGTTATTGATAGAAATTGCTGCTCCACATTTTCTCGCAGGGGTACACACTGGTTGGGTTACCTTAACTGTTTCTGACATTTCTTTTGTCTGACCATGAGGTTTCTGAGATGGGAAGACTGAATTGCTCCTGTAAGAATGAGATGTGACACAGGTGGAAGCCAAAGATAAAGATACAGAAATGTGTACGCAACACATGAAATCCGCTGATAAAGCCTGGGCTCTTTCCTCAGACCAGGTGGGCCAAGCATGCTGGGGGACAGAAGCTGTCCTTGTTCTCTCGAAGGGCTTTGTGACCTCTGCTTGCCCAAAGGCCTGACTGCTTTTTTGCCCCATTCTCTTGAGCTAACCTTTTCCAGTTCCCACCATCTCACCTTTTCCTCATCTTTTCTTTCTTTTTTTTTTTTCCCCTCACCTCATTCTTAATTTTTGACCAGGAACCTGATGTTGTTCCACTTACTAAACTTTTTCTTAAAGTAATGCAATTCCTATCCCCATCCAAATCCTTCTTCCTGGCCTCTTAATCTCTTCCCGTCCATTCCTACCTTCTCCCTTGCATCACCTCTCAATCTCATTTTTTTCCTACCCCAAACCCAAACTCTAAGATTACCTCTCCTGATGCCACCCTTTCCCCTCCAGTGGCTTCAGCTCTCCCCTCTCCACTGTTTGATTTTTTTTCTCCTTCCTCAGTGCCAACGCCTGACAGAGGACTCACTGATTATATGTCTTCATTGTAATTAAACTGGGCCAGAGCCCATTCTCTGGCACTTGCTCTTAGTGGCATAGCCTGGCTCGCATCCATACAGCTAAACTCTCTTCCTCCCATAACAGGATGGCTTTATCCTTTCTGCCTATTGGGAACAGCCCTTGGCAAGTGCTACTCTCTGAACCCTGCCCAGACACAGAGTCTCTGAAAGTACTCCCTAGGACAAGCCAAAACTCTGCCAGGGAGCATGCTAATAATTAAACACTATAGACTGTGCTACAGGCCTCGGTGCTGTTTAATTTACTTGTTAAAATGCAGCTAAGAGAATGGGAGAGGCAATGTCATTGCTTTCAGCTCAGGTATAGACCCACACTTCAGCTACAGGGGTCGGATAAAGCTGCTTCAAACCCAGTTTGACCCATGTGAGGATGGCAGACTCTGACGGCTGGCCATGAGCCTCTGGCGCTAGTTATCTTTCAAGCACAAATTTGGCTAAATATGGGCAGGGATTTTTAATCAAGTAGGGGTGTGGGAAGCATGTCCTTGGTTAAACTCCTGCCCTCCAACCATCACTGCCAACTTTGTGCCCCCAAATATAAGCCTCCAAGCAAGGATTTTCTTGGAGTTTTTAAATATGAGTGAAAAAACATATTTTTTCCTGCTTCCCCCCCCCTGAGGTAAGGATCACAAAATTCAGCTGAAAGAGAACACCCACATAGGAAATTTTAGCTCCTTTAGCTAACATTCAGCAAAATCTGCAGCAGCTGAGAGCAGGGTCTTACTGTGTATAAGCAGCGTAAAGCATTTTAGTAGCAAGTGGTAACATCTCTATCTGACACATATACATGGAGACTTGGGTGTTCCTGCTGGCACAACTCCTTTGACAAGTTGTATTTAACTGAGACCAAACCAACTGTGTATCAAAAGGAAGGTCCTAAGCTTTCAGGATGGGTTTGGGAATGATGTTCTGAACTGGGCTAATGTGAGATTGTGTGAAGGCAGAGGTAGTGCTGGTCCTCTGGCTGCATGGCAAAGCAACACAAACTGGGACTTTGCTCCGACCCAGGGGTAAATGCGATGTGGAAATCCTCCATAACCAATGATTCTGATATTCACCCCTCTTATTTTTATATCCTGAAAGGGTTTGAGATAAATAGCACATACACATCCAGGTGTGTAGCACACCTGGTGCCTGTATATATGTGTGTGTGTTTATAGATTGTCAAAGTCTAACATCACTACATATTGAAGTGATTAAAGTAGTAAGGTAGGTTATTTCTGTTTCCATGGCTTTGGAAGTGTTATATACAGCCAGTAGTAAAACCAATAAATAATTACTGTGTTACTTAATTCTAAAGTTATTTCTGAAATAACCATTCATGTATTCTAAAGATTTTGCTTGTCTTTTAAGCTTGAAATAATAGGCAACCAATATCTGTAATCCACCTGTTTACTTTTTTCAAATATATATATTTGGAGATTCGATCACTGGCTCTCTGCACTAGCAATGAAGAAAAGTCTTAAAAACAGCTTTTCAGTCACTAAGTCAGTGAGTGTTACCTGGAATTTATTTTGGACTAAGACAAATCTGGCCCTGCAGACAGTAATATGTTCATCATCTCATGCTTCCTGTCACCACCTCCCTGTGTACAGCATGAGTGAGGATAAGTGATACATGGGCATGGCCAAAGCATTCTGTGTGCCATTTTGTCCCCTGTTCCCCTTGTTTCCTTCTCCCAGGCTGCCACCCCAGGAGTTTGCCCTCTTCCAGTGCAATGATAGCTATGTGAGAAGTTGGAGTTGGGTTCCTTGGCCCCATGTCTGGTTGCATGGTCCAAGGTAGAGCAGGTATTGTCAGCCCATGTGGCAGGCTGCACACCTTAGCTTAGGCTGCACACCTCAGCTTAGGGTGGAAGTGATCCTTGGTCATCCTATCTAGTGCTTGCTTCCTACAGTTTCCTTTTTTTCCCCCAAACAATATCCTATTGTCTTTGTGTGAAATCAAAACAAGATGTTCAAATGACGTGTATTAGTACACCGTAAGTCCATCCAAGGCAATGGAAAAGCTCTAATGGGCCTATCTTGTGTTAAAGGTGTAAGTAACGGTGTCTTTGTGCACTGTGTGGGAACTGACAAGACTGTCTTACTGGAGACATTGGCAGCAGATGACTATTAATGTACAGATAAAGGAAGAGTGTTATCTCCTGGTGTTGTTCAAGTCATTGGCAAATTTCCCTTCAACTCCAGCAGAGATGGGAGTTGAGCTGAGATGCTTGCCTTTTTATGGACAGATTTCTCTTTTCAACTCAGAGATAAAGATTTTTGGAGGGGAAAGGCAGTGACTGTCAAGACAGAAGATGGCTGCTAATGCAGCAATTGCGTTGGCAGGTCTGAGTGCTGCGGGACCCATACACAAATCCTTGAACAGGCAAGAAGAGATTTCAATGCTAAGACCCTATCTGGAGACAAATAGGGCAGAGCAACCAAAGGGAAAGGCAGGCCACAAAAGCAGAGATGCGGGCTGGTGGGAGCAGGCCACAGGGCTCTGCATGGTGCAGCGAGCACCCAAATCTCAGACTTTTGATCTCTTTTTGGTGTGTCACTTAGGTAGCTCAGCATGCTCGTGGAAGAATGGTTATCAAAATACTGTCAGACTCTCTGAAAGAAGAAGAAAATGGCAGCTAAAACACAGCATCTATAATTAAAAACAGATTTAAGCTGGCATCTAAAACTTGTTCAAATAAATCTACTGTCTTTTGCCAGTTTGATGCCCTTCACACCTTTCCAGGTCACCTGTGGAAAAACTGCAAGGCTGCGATTTGCTTCTGGGAGATGCTATATTTTCTTCAAACTGAGAACAGCTCTGGGTTTTGCAACTTTGCAGTTTTTGGCAGAATCCTCCTATTTTCTTTCTCCTCCTGCCCTGTGTGGGTGGAAGCCCTGTGGAAAGGACAGCAAGGTAAACAGAGCTGAGCAGAGGAGGTTGAGGGAGGCTTTCCACTGGGGAAATGGAGGCCTTGTGCTGGAAGCCAAATGTCCTCAGCTGGACCGCATTTCAGCTCACTCTCCCCTCTTCCACACTCAGAAAAGGTTTAAACCTTTCCAATATAAGCCTGGGGTAATAGCTGGAGGAGATCTTGGATTTCTATGGATTTTGGCTCAGACCAGACTTCTTTCCACTCCACAAGGAAAGTGCACTAATAGCCTGATTTATGCACCCACCTTTTGCTGGGGTTTTATGAACACTTTCATGACACAGAGCCTTGAGCAGTATATGCTGGCCCCACCGCCTGGCAGATGTGTATGATCTTAGGCCATACAGCTGATGACAAAAGGTGTGGTGGCAGGATTGACTCTCTGCATTTCTCTCCCTTTTTTCCTTCCTCTCAGTTTCTCCCAACTAGGCAATGCTGCCAGTGCCAGCAGGGGGGCTCAGGTATCTCTTATGTGAACTAAAGCTTTTTTCTGACTCTGTTCTTCCATTTTAGTGAGTTAAATCAGCTCACAAGGGGATCTGTTGGGCACTGGAATTAGCATAAGGCTAGACCCATATGAGGGAAGAGGAAGAGTGTACTTGTGGGTCTCCCTCTTGTTTGCTGGTGAATCAGTTCACCACGACTCAAGTGACTATGGTGACTTTAACACCTCTGTCCAACACTGAAAGAGAGCAACAGAAAGAAGCTGCAGCATTTTCTGGATTTATTACAGCAGTCTAATATTGTACTTAACCTTGCTAGCTTCCTTGTGTGAGCTTTGCTTGTGTTGGTGCCAGGGAACCTGCTTTCTGCTGTGCTCTGCTGAAAGACTTCAACAGGTAGTTTTTGCCTGTCTTTTTTCTTACCTCTACTTGAGACAGATGCTATTCCCACAGGAGTACCAGGGAAGTCTGGCATGCTAGGCACTTAGTAGCTGGCATTGCTGATCACCTTGGAGCACTGAAGGCTTCAGGCCCCTCTCTGTGCAGAGGCTTGTTGGGCCAGGGACTATGAGGTCTCAGAAGTAATTTGTGAACTGCTCTACCCAAGGGATAGGGCTGTTGTATAGGAAAGGGAGTTCTCTGGTGGAGAACGCTTTACCTTGGATACCCTCAGCCAGCCCGCCCCATCCAATCAAGTGGAATTCCCTTTTGATTTTTAATTAACTGTCTTCCAAATTTAGTGTTTCCTTTTTTAGAGGATGTGAAGAAGGCACAAACCTAAATTTTCTGAAGACTTATTTGTCTATCAAGACTCAGCAGCAGAATACTACACATGGGATTCTGAAAAGATACCTAGGTTCTCTGAAAGGAGACCACTGATTTTCCCTCCTTCACTCTAGATCCAATATTCTTGTCAGGAACATGAAAACCATGTCCCAGCACACCAAAAGGATCTTCAAGCATGTAACTATCATGCAAGCCAGTGTAGGCTGAAGAATGGGAGTGGTGCAAATGATAGAGATAACTCTGATAACGTATTCCTAGAGATGCTGAAAGGAGGGAACTGGCTACACTGAAGTGACAAAACAGTTCATTGTCCAGGGGAAGTAAGAGAGAGTTGCTGCCTAAGGGAGGACAAGCTGGGAGATGAGGGTCACCCTTGCCTGGGCAGCGAAGGGGAGCAGTCCTGCAGGGTATGAACATGGTGGGCAGAGCTCGATGGGTCTACCAACATTCCCAGACCAGGCAGAGGTTAACCAGGTCCAGGGTCCACACAAGGAGTATAGTAGGAGGAGATTAATCCAGGGCCAGAGGCAGAGCTGGACACAAGGCTACAACATGGAACCATCCAGAAGACAAGGCAAAAGATAAGACTGGAGACTAGCAACAAAGTAGCACTATGCCTATAGAAGCCAATACTTTGCACTCCTTTTCTAATCAAGACGTCCTGTGATTTTGATCATTCCAAGGTACTCCAGAGTCTCACTTTGTATCTATAATGTTTTGGATGCCTTATGACATGAAACAATGTGGACTGAGGATAACAACATGGTATCTTCACTATCATTCACCTATTGTAAAAAGATACATTACTTCCAGTGAAACATTTGCTGGATGGTCTTCTTTTTTCAATAGAATTTCATAAGGCCTTTTGAATCTCTCTGACCTAATTTAAAGCAATCGATAAACATACTAGAGTTAGTGGGTTTTGGATTTTATTCAGTGCAGTACACAGGTCTTTGGGACAAAAGGTCATATGATCTTTCTTTGATGAATGGTATTATTAGAACAAATTTGCTATCTAGGCAGAGACGATCTATTTCAAGTATTATCCAATATTTATAAGATAAAAGCTGATATTGTTGTTACCACATGTATTTTCCTAAAAACTCAGATTTATCCCACATAACAGATGAGCTTGTGTTAAATTGTCTCAAGCATGTACATTTTGTTGTTACAGTGTCATCTTTATGATCTATTTTCTTATGGATTCTTTGTCTGGTGTTCAGGGGAACAACATGGGCCATGTACAATTTGAGGATGTTATTGGATACAGCAAGATCAGAAGGAAAAATCAGCTATTCACAAAGCTCAGCACATTACCGTTACCACAGGTAGCATTCCTCCTTCTGCAAAGCATTTAAAAGGCAGCTTTGTAAGAGCAAGGCATAGTTATTACTGTTTATTCTTGTGTTATTATCTCTGTTCCACACCACTGATCACACTTTATTTATCAGTCAAATTTTGTGTTATTAATGAAGAATAAAATTAAATACTTAATTTCAGAAGAGCAAACCCTCTGCTCTTAGCACAGCCATTAGATTGTCCCTCTAATTGTTTTGTTCACCTTTCCCCTTTACATGGTACATAATTTCTCTAGGCTGGCATTTTCCTCAGAAATGTTTGATTCTTTTGGTTTTTGAATGGACAAAATGACCTAAAAAGGACTTTGAGTTATCTATCTAGCTTGTGTAAGAGCAAGGAGAAGAGCTGCCTCCAGAAATCAGCACCTGGGAGGGATGGAGTCCCCTTGGTGAAAGGTGTGTAACGAAGTTGCACTGCAAAGCAAAAATTATCTGAGAGTAGAAAGTAGGACAATCTTGTGAAAATAAATTTGGGACCCTCCAAGGAGAGCCTGTGAGTTAATCACTGGGAGGCTTTTAGTCTCTGGGGCCTCTTGACCATGTCTTCCTTGCCTTCCTTCTTGACCTGCCAGGGCTTGCCCATGCAGACTTCCCTGTCCTGCAGGTCTGTCAGCTTTCAGCTACAGCTTTTCACCTACATGCCCTCAGCTTTGCAGTGGGGTGAATAGGCTTGTGATATGGCTTACAGTAAATTAACTTCCTTGGTCCCTCCTACTGTGACTCTTCCATTAGAAGGTAGTACAGACATCCCCTCGAGATGAGGCAGAGAGCTCTGGAAGACATCCATGGAAATGTCAGCCTAAAAACAGACTGGATTTTGAGAGTGAGAGTGAAAAAAGAGAAGTTTAAGTGATCAGCTGCTCTCCAGTGCTATGCAGATTCCCTGGGTGCTTGGGAGTTTCAGGTTTGTGAAATCAGGGCATTTAACCAGATGCCAAAGATTGACTAGTGACTTCAGGTGTTTTCATACTGTAGTGCCTAAAAATGCTGTAAAGGGAATAAGAGAGATTAGATATAGTGTATGGAATTTAAACAGCTTTGACCTGTCTTTAGGCACCCGATGTGGGAGCAGCCAAAACCTCTAATAACCTGAAAGGTTGGCTCCATGAGTACATAGGGAAGCTGAGAACTGGGCTTTCCTTTTAGAAGAAAGGAGCGTTAAATATGCAGTGATTCAACTGTATTTATAGAAAAAAAAGGAGAAATTTTCCATCTGCTTTTTGTTTTGCACACAAACTTCAAAGACTTCCTCACTGTTTATTTTTATAAACGAACTTATAAAACCGTATCTATAACTGTACAAATACACAATATTGAGCAAGGGTGTGTGTGTACATATACACAGATGCATACATTAAGTTACAGTTTTGTGGTGGATCCAAAACTACTTATTTGTGTAGTAAACAAGGCCCACATTTCAGCCCTCAGCACAGGGCACGCTCCCTCAGAAAGTACCATTGTGTTAAGAAATTACATTCTGAAACCATTTGGGAAGGACACGTAGGAAGGACAGGAAAGGTCCCCGCCTGCTGGATGCACAGTGGCTAAACACAGCTCTGGCCCCGCCAGGGATGCAGCTATCCTCCTGCAAACCTTCCTGAGAACACTGCAGAAACTGCACACTGCCTATTTGGATCCGCCGGCAGCAGTTTTCCTGTTCCAAGTACCGTATCACTCCCTGGCACACATATTTTCCTTGGCTGAATCCTTCAGTGCCCTGGTGGCTGTGTGAGAAAGCTGTGCAAAGCTGGCTGAACATGGGAACTTCTGCACCTTGTACATCTTGTGTGCAGGATGAACCAAGGCAAATCCTAAGTCATCTCGTTGCATTTGGAGTAGTGACAACTCTTTGACACATGGAAAGGGGCCAGCTACCAGACCAGCTCAGTTTTCCTTGTTTAATCTCTTAAGCACATTTTCAGGCTTAACTGCTTGAGTGGCAGAACCCCCATCAGCAATTTAAAAAGCAATTATTTTGAATCTGCTCAGACAATATTTTTATCTGTAAGATTCTGCCCAGCTACTGCATATTAGAAATGATATGAATCACTCTGAAATACTAGTTGATAAGATTCATGACCTTAAAAACATTATTAAGAGTAGGATATAAGGCATACACAGTTTCATTCTGGCCGGGGGGACACAGCATTTTAAAGGAAATGGTAATTAGCACAAAGATGGTAGAAGAATCCTTGGATGAAAAAGTAAAGTTCCCTGTATGATCAGTTGTGCATTATGCCCTTCACTTAGCACAAAAAAATATACCAGATGAGTTATAACTCTGCAAATCCCTACTGGAAAAGTCACTTTTCCAGAAAGTACTTTTTTCATACCACTGTGTTCTTCTGAGCCACCATAGCAAGGCATGAGTGGCAGCTCTGTTTCCTCAGATCTTCCTGCCGCTAACAGTTCAGTTTTCATAAGAGCGATCTATTGTCTGCAGTTATTGAATGACATTTAGGAAAATTTCCATTTGTGTTTTTCTGTGCGTGCCGTGAAACTTTCAACATCCTCCACTGGTTATCGCAGCGTCAGAGATTAAAGAGACCCACTGGCTCACCTGATTCACTGCGCCTGCCTTTCTCCTGCTCAAGCTTGTCCTATTTTTCAGAGTTGTTTACCTGATTAGCACATGCAATTACTGATGTGTGCATAAGGCTCAGTTCAGGTTTTTAATGTTCCCTGAACCCTTCTCTCTAGATCAAAGCTCCCACGTCCTCCTGCGCCAGATCAGCCTCCTGCTGAAGTCGGTGCGACTTTGGCTGTTAACTTTGGCCCACGAACACATTCTGGGAGCGCAGAGTTAGGTGTGGGCTCCAGCACTTTGCTGCATCAGGACCTTTGTTAGAAACAGAATCCAAGCCTTCATGTTTTTACATTATCAGTCATTTGTGAATTCCTTATAATTTTTTTAATGACTTTTGCAGAGAGCAGTCAGATGCTATTAAAGTTTTACTGAATTAAATTGGAGAAACTAATTTTGCTCTTAGTATTTTATTTCAGTGTGTAACTTGATTTTTAAGAAGCACTTTGTATTGCATGGCCGTTTGCATTTGCTTTATAAGCATAACATAAAGGTTTCCCTAGAGTCATGGAAAAATTACCTTCTACGTCCCATATCTAATTAACACCATGTATGTTGCCTAACTCCTTATAATTCACTCCTGTGCACAGTATATAGAACATGATTGGAAAAATAATTTGAAGCAATGAAAAAAGATGCCTTTTCTCATATATATGACATGGCCAAATACACTTCTAATCAAACTAGATTAAAAAAAGAAAGGACAGCAGGACCAAAATATCTGATGTTGAAAAGAGACACCAAAGGCTTAATTAAGAAGTGTGCTTACATTTTTAAAGGGGTCTGTGTTTAAAGCATAGTAATGAAACCCTTCTTGCCAAATAGCTTGGTGACCTGTCTGTGTCTGGGGCTGTAGCTGCCTGGCTCTCCAGTGAGAGTCCTGGTCCACTGTTCGATGGGTCACAGAGGAGCTGCTAAGCCCCCAGCGTGTTCTGGTGGGTCACAGGTTTCCAGGAGGGAGAGCAGTCAGCCGGTGCACAGTTAATTGCAGGGCTGGGGTCTATTGTGGGGACATAGCCAGATGAGCTGCTGCAATCGAGTAAATCCAAGTATTGCCTCACAGCTGAGGGCGTGGTAAGACTTTAAACCGTTCTAACTAGATTTTAAGTGCTGTCTGGCCAGGCTGTGGGGATTTTCATTCTTTTTTTTTTTTTTTTCTTTTTTTCTTTCTCCCTGAGGAGCCTGGAGGACTAATATGATTTGGAGAGAGAGCAAGTGTCAGTGGACTCAATTCTTGCTAGTGCATCAGCAGTGGAACCAAATTCCAAATGAAGAGGTTAACCCCTTACCCTCTGCAGATTCATTGAAGTTAATCAGATCATGCGTGAGTAAGCCAGGGCACTGCTAAAGGCAAGAGTCTGGATTTTTGCATCCTGCATAAATTACACATGGAGGCAGAGAGCTGGGGCACACGCAAGGAGCTGAATCAGTCCACAGTTGCCCAGTAGCAGCACTTGTCATGTCAGCCAAAGGCAGCCTTGGCTCCTGCTGCAAAGTTGTCGCCTTTTCTAGGACCTGTCACAGCAAGACTCAGTTCTGACCTGCCACCCCTTTGCTCCCTTCACATGAGATGGACACCTCCCCTCCTCCATCTTCCCTGTGGAGGGTCAGCTCATGCGGGACCCCATGAGACTCTTGCTTTCAGATATTGTTCACTGCTGGGCTCTTCTCTGCAGGGCTTGTCACCACTGGTTTTATCTGGGTGTTTTAAGGTCACATTGTATTTCCTTACCAGAGAAGAGGAAGGGAAAGCTATAAACATATAGTAATCTCTTCTATACTTGCACTTAAAAAAATAAACAATCCCTTTTTGTGCTTCTAAGAAGATGTGGTGTGATTTCCTCAAGGAGAAGGAGGGAAAGAGGGCTAAGAAGGCTGCAATTAGGAAAACAAATGTTTTTGATTAAAAAATATTAAATATATGTGTTTATTTTGTCCAGAAAAATAAAAATGCCCACCCTTTTCAGAAACCACTGATTTTCCACTGGAAAAAAAAGAAAGAAAAAAAGGAAACAGGAGTTCCTCACTTGCTGCTAATTTTGGGACAGTAATTAAATGCAATACATTTTTTCTTCCCTGTATCATTTAGTACCAAGCAGCTCGCTGTCCTTTTGCAGAAGTTCAGGGAAGAGACCCCACCCTCCTATCTCCTCTACCCTGGAGTGTGGACCACTACTCACCCATCTGCCATGGGTCCTTGTCTGACCACTCCACCATGGCTAATGTGTGGGTCACCTGGTGGCAGCCCTGCACTGCAGCCAGGGGCTCTGCACTGCTCCCCCACCTGCCTTTATTCTCCCCTTCCACTGACATGGAAATAGCAGTCTGTATGGTCTGCTGGTGTAAGTTCATATCCCACTGACTTCAGCTCAGCTCATCTGATTTGCGTCAGCTACTGATTTGCCTTGCCCAGGGACAGGGAATGTCCATGCACTTTGAAATGGGTAGAGTTACTCCAGACTGATGCTCATTTATGTGAGAGCAGAGACTGTGAAGAAACCCCTAGACTTATAAATTCTCTTGGAAAAGTGGACTTCAAAGGTGTCTGATAGTTGTCTCACACAGGGTAAGGACAGAAGACACAGTATTTGGCAAATTGTTTAGTGCATCAAAAAACAAGGTGTAAAGTGTACACTGGTGGCATAGCCATGGTGGTCTAAGGGATGTAACCCAGGCATTTTGGGAAGAAGTATTTTGTGCCAGAAATTACTTACCTGGCTTCAGCAAAAGGTAACTAAACCAAATGTACCTACTTAAGCAAAGGCTACCAAAACTAGGAAGGTGGTTCCCCCCTCCCCCCCCCCGCCCCCCATTACAAATACAGGCAGTACTCCCTGCAGCCCCACATATATTGTGTGCAGGACCTAAGATGACTTGAGATCAAGCTTAAAATATTTCCGTCCCCTCCCTCCCACAAATTCTGACTTTTTCCTTCAGGAGGAAGAAAATCTATCCTGAACATCCATTTTCCCTTCTTTTGTCATTCCTTTCATATCCGAAACGTCCTGCCTCCTCTTTTGCTTTCTTATTTTAATGTGGGTAGGACTTAAGGGCTTCCTCCTCCCTTTCTGACCTTGGTCCTGCACTTTTCCTGTATGGATTATGAGGCATATGCCTTGGGTAAGTTGTGAGGTGCTGGAGGACTCTGCGCTGGATTCAGAAATGCTGCAGATACTTGACACACCAAAGAAGTCAAGCAAGCAGTGTGAGATGTTTATTAATTGAGAAATGCCTATCTCGTGCTGAAATGGAGCCTAGAGAGAAATTGGTTCAGGGTGCTGAAACACAGGTGCTGCCAGCTGAAGCTCATTTGCCTTTTGCTAAAAGAAGGGATCAGTCACAAACCAAATTTCTTTCTGCATTAACCAAATTACCTATTGCACTGGCTATTTCTCTTATTAAATAAAATCTTCCCAGATTTAAACTTCAGCTGTTAGTTCCTGAATCAAATATATTGACTATTAAACACGTCACCTGGGAAATGACATCAATATTCTATTCCAAACATATAGCGGTTGTTTACCAATCTCTGAGCTGATAAAGAAGGTACACAAAATATTACAATCTGGGAGTAGATAAAATGCACCAAACACCTTCGAAACTGAATTGAGATCTGCTTTCCTGACTGCTGGAGATGGAGATTTATGCCTGCAAAGAAGGTCTTCCTTTCAGCTTCTTTTAGGGACACTGGTATATGATCATGTAGTGTGGCACTAATACTGTTGGAATGAGCTTTGCTTATCAATATGGTAATAATTGGCTGATGAGCAGTGCTCACTAGATAATGAAATTTTGGAATGAAATACATGTATTATTCTGAAATGCAAACAAGTTATATTTCAATATTTCCCACAGAGTGGGAGTAGAAGGTAAATGAGAGAGGGACTAGTCAGTGTGAAAATCAAGATGACTTTAGATTTTCATGTTTTGAAGGGTTTTTTTTTGAGGCCTGTGCAAGCTGTGACTGCATTTATATTCTGGACTAAAAGCCATGGTTTTCTAATCTAGATCAGGTCTGTGTCTTGGCTGCAGGACTGGATTTTCCTTCCATGGAAAC
This sequence comes from Phalacrocorax aristotelis, assembly GCF_949628215.1. Classification (NCBI taxonomy): domain Eukaryota; kingdom Metazoa; phylum Chordata; class Aves; order Suliformes; family Phalacrocoracidae; genus Phalacrocorax; species Phalacrocorax aristotelis. Next base: position 29,562,294 of record NC_134284.1, on the reverse strand, counting down.
AAGCATCTGGTTGGGCTGTGTGTGCCCAACCTGCACTTTAGGACAGGTTGACGAGCTGTGTGTTTGTAGAGAGAAGTGTTCCCATCTCACCCACCCTATAAACAGCTTAAATTCCTCTGCCTGCCCCAGCCCTTCAGAGTTTAGGGACTTCCAGGCTCCCAGTGCCCTGCAGCCCAGTGAACAAAAGAGGAGACTGGGAAAGCCCAGAAAGCAAATTGCCAAGCAGGAAAAATGGGCAGAGTGCTGTAAAACTGGAGAGGTTTTAGGGCTGGCTTCTCCCTGACTGCTCACTCTTTGCAGCATGGGGAGATGGTGCCCCTTGATGGCCAGCTAACACTTGTTTTCCTCTCCTTTTTCAAGGGCGTGGACCTTGACCAGGACTAAGGTGACTTAGGGCTTCCATTACAAAATATTTTATCTTGAAAGTTTCTCTGAAGAGTTTAGAAAGGAAACTAGTTCATTTTTAAGTCACCCTGACAATGTCTTAGCTCCTGCAGGGCTGTGAGGAGCACAGAGCAGCTCTCTGGGGCTTGTCTGTTTGGAGGCAGGGAGGGAGAATGGTGGGGTGTCTCTCTTACCATTTGTGTTATGCACAGCTGCCAGGCTTGTCCTGTGCATGGGGTGACACTCTCACAGAGCAGGCAGACTATCTAACCTTAAACCCTGTGAATAAAAATAAATAGCAAGGCAATGAGGGAAGCCACTCACCCTGGTTTCTAGCACCCTGAGCTTCCATAGGAGAGTTCTGGTTTCTGAAAATAACTTTTTTTTTTTCCTTTTGGAAGGCCTTCTTTTTTTGTACAGAAGGGTTAAAAACAAAATGCCTGAATTCAGGTAACTAGGAGTTTAGTGTGCTAGAGAGCCAGTTCCAAATATTATAACTCGATCCCCTTTCCGGTAAAGATCCATGGGCAGCTTTTGAGCTGTGCACGCTCAGCATGAACCTTTGCTGCAGTAATAGTCAGGAGCTGGGCTCAGGCACATAATCGGGCTGGGGCTCAGCAGAGTGGGGTTTAATTCCTTGAGCTGACATGGCTTTCCTGTGTGATTCTTGGCAAGTCACCAAATCTCCCTGGGCCTCATTCCCTGTCTGCAAAATCACACCTCTCAGACCTGCTGCCTCTAGAGAGAGCTGGGGAAAGGCCGTTCAATATTATGTGTTTGTAAATTGGGGGCTTTTCTTTTGGACAAGGCCCCCAGACAATCTCGTAACACCAATTGCGAGATAAAGCAGGCAGATTATCTTAAATAGTCTGGCAGATGTTGGAGAGGCTCCAGCCACACAGCGGTCAGGAGGTATAATGCAAACTGCTTGTACAGCACTGAAAAGACTCACTGTCCTTTTGTAGCTCACCCCTTGTGAACAATCCGTGATTTATTTATTGAGGAGTAGTTTCTGAGTCACCTTCTTCTCCACATTATGAAAACACTGAGAAAGTGAGTCATTTTGAGGAACAGAGCCTACAGCACTCAGTTCTCACCCTGGAACAGGAGGGGGAGAGCCCAGCAGGTGGGCTTGGAGGAGATGGAGAGCAGGAGATGCAGCCTACTTCTCTCCAAGGATTGTTGTCTGACCTTGGGAAAGTCACATAGCCTCTTTAGGATCTAGACCATAAACTGAGAATGATGGCCTGGCCTTGCTCAGAAAGATGTCTTTTATAGGATGACACCATTAGAGATGTGAGACTGTCGGCTTCTGTGGTAGCAGGGTCCTTTCAGGAGCCTTGGACAGGGAGACTGATAAAAAGTGCAGATGCAGTAACTGACTCTAAATGTGTAAAATGTGACTGCAAAACCAGCCAGAGTAATCTGTTCCCCATGCTTGCAGTGGCTGGGAGAAAAGGAAATTATAGCAAGGGAAGACATAGCTTAAATGTTAGGAAAAACCTCCTGAAAGTGATGTTGAATGCTGGAATGGATTGTCTGGGGAGAGGGTGGACTCTTCAGCCCTGGAATTTTAACCCCAGTTAGATGCACATCTGTTTGGGGTGGTTCAGGTGGAGCTGCTTCAGGCTCCTTATTTCTGGCTCTGTGCAGAGAGGAGTTGACTGTATTCCCTGAACAGGCAGGCCTTCAGCAGGACCCTCTGTAACTGACTGTCTCAGCATATCAGACTGCAAAGAAGACAAATATTTAATGTGCTTAATTATTTGCTTTGTTCATTTCTGTCCTGGTGTTCTTTGATATCTTCACTTTTACCACTGGCACAGATAAGAAAGCTCAGTGCTTTCCCCTGTCTGTGTAAAATTTGCCTCTCCATTCATCAAACCCTCCTTTGATTTTGACATTGTTCCTTGCTGCTTTCCAGCCCATCTGCAGTTATAGTACTACCTCCACCCTACAGGCACCATGTAGCTGTTTTTGGCTACACAGATTTGCTAATCAGGGTATTTGATAATGATTGGCCTTTAGTCTTCTCCTCTAGCTGGTGGTTTATTGAAGTGTTCAGGCTTTCTGGCTGCTGATGTCCAGTGATTGGAAGAGGCATTAGCAAGGCTGGGACCCTGGAGTCTTCATGAAGCTTTAATCTCAAAAATGGGAGCTTACTGCTAATGAAGAGCAAAGAACACAACACCAAGATGAAAGTCCTCCTCTGTGGCTGGCTTTCTTTCACTGTTCTTATGATGTGTGCTGGAGCAAGTGTCCTGTGTGTCCCCTCTGGCAGAGCTGTCCCTGCCATTTCCACCCCTGTCCTCCCCAACAGAGCATCCATGTAGGCAGTTCTGTCTTCCTTCTCTCACCTCTCCTCTGTGTGGCTTCAGTCTGGGTTTTGTCTGGCCAGGCACTCTGCCCTCACACAGCCACCTCCTGCCACAGCTGATGCTCCCTGTCCTGCTCTGTCTGTGGCAGACCCGTCCCTCCCCTCCCTGTCAGCCCATGCAACGGGGGACTCCACATCCCACGGGACCTGGGAGACACCAAAGGAGCAGCATAGGTAACCCCTCTCTGTGGAGTCTCCTCTGGGGACTTTGGCTTTCCCATCCTTGCCTCAGACTGTGAGGCGGTATCCCCAGTCAGCCTTTTTCCTTATGAAGGTCTCTAAATCACAACTCTTCCTTGTAGGGAGCATGAGGACTGTCTACCCCTCTCTCCTTTCTGCTGGCTGAATTAGCCACTGGAGCATTAGAAATCAGGGTATCAGTGAGTTGAAGCCACTCTGAAAGATCTCTTTCAAGAGGAAAAGAGGTGAAATCTCACTGCATGTGCTAGAAAACACTCATCCGTGGTGCCCTCTCATTTTTAGGAGCAAACAAGGCTGCAAACATCACCAGCAGCACTGTGTTGCTTGAATCCCAAGGTGAAGGCCGCCATCTGTGTTGTGTTAGTGCCACTGATACAAGTTGAGACATCAGTCCTGATCTGCCTCTCTGTGTTGGATCTGTGTGTGAAGACAGCTGGTAAGTTTGGGTACAGAAGATTTGCTCTCTCTGCTTGATGCATGGTCAGCTGTCACTGCCTGGGAAGAGGCTACTGTGAGGCTGTGTGGTGTTCCCTGCACACTGGGCAGGGTTGGTTAGGAGAGCAAATAAAACTCAAAGATGTATAAAGAACTGGACAGAAAGTACTTAGGATACAACCTTGTGAGTGTTTCACCATTTCACAGCTCAGTGGTACTGAAACTTCCAAGGGTGACAAGGGGACAGAGGAAGGCATCTTTCAGGAAGAGAGGATAAAAGCATCTCTTTTTGCAGTTCAAGTAGACCATGTGAGGGATGTCGAGTGCTCTCTATCTCAGCCACATACAGAGCTGGTGCTTGGAGAACCTCTTGGATGATCACAAGAACAGAAAGGTGTAAGCTGGCCCACAGTGAACAGTGCGCATGTTAGGAGGTGGGGGCTTCCCCCCCATCAGAGTTGTGAGCGTCTGCAGCAATAAGAGGGGGAAACCTGCAGAGTAGTTTTAAGACAGAGCTTGATGGATTCTGAATAGTGTCCTGAGTCCTTCCAATCCTACATTTCTAAAAAAGATGCTGGAGAAAAAGAAGAGCTATAGAGGGGATAAGAGAAATGCTAAGACATGGCAAGCTGTCTTTGAAAAGACTGTGAAAAATTAGAAGTGTGGGAGGAAGAAATGGAAGGCAACACGCTAAAACTAAAAAAAGAGAAAGGACTCCAAAAAGCACCCCCACCCTCTATCAAATAGTGTGGGGAACATAAATCAGGCTTTGCTGCTCCCCCTCCTCATCAGTCAGGAGCTTCCAGTAACACTGAAAGGCACTGCATGGCAAATTTATCTATTCAGCCCCACAGCGATACAGCGCACGAGTAACCTGTGGGAAATGGCTGCCATTAGGCATCACCGAGTCCGAGAGTCTAGCAGGAAGGATTAGAACTGGATAGGGCTAGTGAGAGCATCTGTGGTTATATATGAACAGATAAAAATATGCATTATAAACTTGCATGCTTCCAGGCACAGGCAACCTCAAACTCCTCAGGGCGAAGAAACTTCCCTTATAAATAGGCTATTCCATAACTGTCCGTGGCATTAGCTACTGTCAGAGACAGGATACCGGAATAGACAGGCCCCTGGCAATTCCTCTGGAGAAACTATCCTTCCAAAATAAAGACCCTAAAAAAATTCCCTGTAACAAAGAAGAAATTATTGAGTTGTTTATTAAATAAATTAATTTGAATAGGGAGAACAGCAGTTCCTTTATTTCCTACTCGGTTTGAACTGTTGGTCTCAGAAGCAAAAATGAAACCACTGCTCCGAGTAGCAGAATAGAATCTTCAGCATTTGCTTCTTCCAGAATAAAAGGGCTATATTTAGAGGATCCCAAGTATTAGCGATATACTGAGCTGGCAACTGGTTTGGGCAAATTTCCAAACCCATCTGATTTTCCACATAAGTTAGACATTTCAGTAATGTAAGAAGCTGCGAAAAGACCCAAAAATAGTGTTTTGCTATCTTTACAGCCCAACCTGCTGTATTTAATACTGTTTTGGAAGGAAGTGTTTGATAGGATTTGATGCAGTCAATATTAAATTGCGTCTGATTTTAGAACGGGTGTGGTTTTGTGCATATATTCACATACACGTAAGTGCATACACACTTTGCATGTGCATGTATAGGTATATACAGAGCAAGGTATCCAGGCTTTTCTGTTAGGTTCATTGCTTGCTTAATTATACATTATTCATTGTCTTTTGACAGCTGTCTGTCTATCTAGCTGTCTGTCTACCTATCTATCATGGGACTTATCTAGCATGGGTGTATCAGAACAGAAATCAGGCTCTAAATTTGTGCAGAGTTGAGCACCTTTGATTTAAAAGCTCTAATAACTCTGCTTTAAAGGAGAAATACAGATGCATGAGGCTATGATAAAGGATGGCAAATGCTATGCCTCTGAATCACTGTAACAGTTGCAGGGTCCCCTAGTCAGTAGTTTGCAGATACCTCACCCTGATATGACAACCATGCCGGGTACAAATTGCATCTTGCTTTAAGAGAAGTAAGTGGTTTTTATAGCTACTTTCGAGAGTATCACAGTGGAAATAACAGCAATTTCTGTAGTGAGTGTTCCATCACCCCATGTAATCTGCCCTTCCTTCACTCCATTTTTGATTGATCATACATTTTGCATAGACCATTTGGGCTGGTGATTCCTATGCTTGTTCTCTATCCAAGAGTCAATCTTTTCACAAAGGAAAATTACAGTTTAAGATTTTATTTCTGCATTGGTCAGGTGTGGTCCGAAGGTATTTGTCCTACCTCTTTAGCTCTTTTCAGGGATGTGATCTTCCAGGTGACAACTGAAGTTAGTTTCATCTACTTCAATGTTTGTCCCTATGCCTTGTATTTCATAATGGCTGGGCAAAACCAAAAGCTTCAAATCAGCAATGGAAGTCTTGAAGCATAGCAGCTTAAGTGGAATTTAGGCAGCACGAATCTGGGCCACAGTATTTTCAATCTGCAATAAAAGGAACTCAGTGCATTTTGGATAGTGCCTCATGTTAATAAACATATATGGATTTAAGGTTGGAAAAGAGAATCCAAACAGACCCCACATCTCAAAGTGTATCAAAGTGATTCATGTAAAACGTCATTGGCTTGTTTGGCAGATTGAAAGTGGTATGACTGTTTGGTCATGCTGGAGTTTTCCTGATTGCACACTTCCATCCTGGTCTAGTATCAGCCACCTCACCTGCACGTCAGTGCATGCGTGGGCTGTCTTTACTGCAAACTAGATGTTAGGTGTGAGCAGAGAGACATAAGGATAAGTCAGATAGTCTGTCATCAGATATGATGTCATGAGTGCTGCCTGAAAGTCACTCATTCCTGAGTGGCAGAGCTTCCTCACTGACTCCTTGCCTGATTTGACAGCTCTGACAGCTCTAGAGGCTGCTTGGAGAGGAGCTGGCCTGTCAGACCTGGTGAAACCTCAGGAAATCCAGCGATGCTCAGAAGTCCAGGATGCCACAAAGTCAAAAGAGAGATTGCAGTGAAGCATTTGAGAGATGTGCGTTTCTCCTGTGTGACTTGTGAACACCAGGGCATCTAGGACCTACTTCTAAGGGGCTTTGAAAAAGAAACACCCAGAAAAGCAAGTCTATTACCAGTGGCACATATGTAATGCAGCTGTTACTGTTAATGCACGTGACAAAGATTTTACCCCCTCATTAGTTAGGAACTATTATGGGGTCATTATTAGCTAAATATTATCCTCATTTTATCATCCTCTTGGATATACAGGTTGACATCTCTAACTATTTGTTAATTTTAGTGCAGTACATGAGCATAGCATAGGAAATGTAGAACTGTTGTTTCTCTTCTCCATGCATTAATAAAGATTTGTTTCAACCCAGTTTTAAACATTTTGGTAGTGTTTTTTAAATATCATGTATAAAAAAAACCTGGCAAATTACCAGAAACAGCAGCATAGAACAAATCTGTATGGCTAAGTGATTTGAACAAATATATAAATGAAAACATCTCTTTCAGACACGTCAGATATTAAAACGTGACATTCAAAACTGTTTAGTAACAATGAGTTCAACAGACTCAGATTAAGCTAAGCAATTGCCTGTTTATTGACTCCTATTTGAAGGTAATAGATAGAAGCCAGGATAACTCCATCTCCCCAAAATCCCTTCTTTGTGTATTCCTTGCCCTATTTATAGAATCATGGAATGGTTTGGGCTGGAAGGGACCTTTAGAGGCCATCTAGTCCAACCCCCCTGCAGTGAGCAGGGACATTCAACTAGATCAGGTTGCTCACTGGCCAACCTCGCCTTAAATGTTTCTAGGGACGGGGCATCTACCACCTCTCTGGGCAACCTGTTCCAGTGTTTCACCACCCTTATAGTAAAATTTTTTTTCCTTATATCCAGTCTAAATCTACCCTCCTTTAGTTTAAAACCATTACCCTTTGTCCTGTCACTACAGGCCTTGCTAAAGAGATTGTCCCCCTTTAAGTACTGAAAGGCTGCAATAAGGTCCCCCTCCCAGCCTTCTCTTCTCCAGGCTGAAAAACCCCAAGTCTCTCATCCTGTCCTTGTAGAAGAGGTGCTTCAGCTCTCTGACCTTTTTTGTGGCCCTCCTCTGGACCCACTCCAACAGGTCCATGTCCTTTCTGTGTTGAGGGCTCCAGACCTGGACACAGTTTGTTAGGGTTTGTTTGGTTGAGCGTCGTCTTCTGGGATTCGGCCTTTTAGGCTCAGGAGAGGAGCCCCTAATACAGCCATCTGCAGCTTTGCTTTTAGTGTATTTCCTGTTGCTTCATTTTCATAATTCCTCCTTCATTATCTTCTGTTTTTGCTCCTGTATTGTGTTTGCATGGTAATGTTTTGGTACTGGGGGGCTACAGGGGTGGCTTCTGTGAGAAGCTGCTAGAAGCTTTCCTTACATCTGATAGAGCCGGTGCCAGCCAGCTCCAAGATGGACGTGCCGCTGGCCAAGGCCGAGCCCATCAGCGATGGTGGTAGCGCCTCTGGGGTAATGTGTTTAAGAAGGAGCGGAAAGAGCTGCTGTGCAACAGCAGCTGGATGAGACGACTGAGAATATGTGAGAGGAGCAACTGTCATGGTTCAGCCTCAGTTGGCAACTAAACACCACGCAGCCGCTCGCTCGCTCCCCCCACGCCTCTGGGATGGGGGAGAGAATCAGAAGAGCAAAACAAAAAAAAACACTTGTGGTTTGAGATAAGAACAGTTTAATAATTAAAATAAGATAATAATGATAATAATGATGATTATTATAGTAATAACAATAATGATAATATTATACAAAGGAAAACGAAAAAGGGAAAAAAACCAGAAACACGAACGATACAACCACTCACCACCCGCCGACCGACGCTGCCCGTTCCTGAGCCGCGATTGCTGCCTCCCTCCCCCGGCCAGCCCTCCCACTGGGCATGACGTTACATGGTATGGAATATGACTTTGGTCAGTTTGAATCCGCTCTCTTAGCTGTGCCCCCTCCCCTCCCGGCTTCTTGTGCACCTGGCAGAGCATGGGAAGCTAGAAAAGTCCTTGACTAGTACAAGCACTGCCCAGCAACAACTAAAACATCGGTTTTAGTATGAACATTGGCTTAGTATGAAAACATTGTTTTCATACTAATTCCAAAGCACAGCACTATGCCAGCTGCAGTGAAGAAAATTAACTCTATCCCAGCTAAAACCATGACAGCAACTCTGCAGGCACCCAGGTCAGTGAAGAAAGAGGGGAGGAGGTGCTCCAGGCACTGGAGCAGAGATTCCCCTGCAGCCCATGAAGACCATGGTGAGGCAGGCTGTGCCCCAGCAGCCCATGGAGGTTAACGGTGGAGCAGAGATCCACCTGCAGCCCACGCTAGAGCAGGTGGATGCCCAAAGAAGGCTGTGACCACATGAGAAGCCTATGCTGGAGCAGGCTTCTGGCAGGACCTGTGGACATGTGGATGGAGAGGAGCCCACGCTGGAGCAGGTTTGCTGGCAGGACTTGTGACCCCGTGGGTTACTGAAGGACTGCAGACCATGGGAAGGACGCATGCTAGAGAAGTTTGTGGAGGACTGTCTCCTGTGGGAGGGACCCTGTGCTGAAGCAGGTGAAGAGTGTGGGGATTCCCTGCCTGAGGAAGAAGGAGCAGCAGAGACAATGTGTGATGAACTGACTCCCATTCCCTGTCCCCCTGTGCCACTGCAGGGGAGGAGGTAGAGAAATCAGGAGTGAAGTTAAGCCTGGGAAGAAGGGGTGGGATGGGGTGAAGGTTTTTTGAGATTTGGTTTTATCTCTTATTACCCTACTTTTATTGGATTGGTAATAAATTAAATTAATTTCCTCAAGTCAAGTCTGTTTTACCTGTGACAGTAATTGGTGAGTGATCTCTCCCTGTCCTTATCTCGACCCATGAGCCTTTTTCTTATATTTTCTCTCCCCTGTCCAGCTGAGGAAGGAGAGTAATAGAGCGGCTTTGGTGGGCACCTGGCATCCAGCCAGGGTCAGCCCACCACAGCTTCTTTTGTATTTCTTAGTAAGGAATATATTGTGATTCAAATACTTTGCATACTTTTAAATAACATTACCATTTATTTAAAGGCCTGGTTCTGTCCTCTTAAGCTACTCATCACTCTATGAAAGTGATATTCTTGCATGTCCTGCTTGCTGTTGAACAATGTCTGAAACAAATCCTACTTGCCACCAAACAAAGCACTTGAGGTTGATTTTTTTTTTAAAAAATATCCCTAAAATACCAGCCTCAAAAAATTAATCTGGACTTGGAAGACTGGGCTGTGCTCGCTTTCTTGTGCCACTGATGAAGAAATTTGCAGTCATGAAAATGCTATTCAAGAGGCAGGAGTTGAGCAGAATGGCTCTTGGTCTCTCACCGCAGAGCTGGGAGAAGCAAGCGTTTACTAGAAACTGTAAACCGAACAGATGCTGTGTAAAGGGTGTGCACATAGGTCCTGATTCTGGGCTTATAGAATTGTAGAATCACAGAAAGTTTTGGGTTTGAACGGACCTTTAGAGGTCATCTAGTCCAACCCCCCTGCCATGAGCAGGGACATCTTCAACTAGATCAAGTTGCTCAGAGCCCGGTCCTGCCTGGCCGTGGGTGTTTCCAGGGCTGGATCATCTACAACATTATGTGCTGCTATTAAACATCATGTGCCCCACATAGTGTTACTGCTGAGGGAACTCAGTAAATATAAAACAAACATTAAGCTTAGGAAACAGCTCTGTTGAGTGAGAAAACGTTATCTTTCACAGACAGGGTTTTTTTTAGTTGTTTGTTTGTTTAACATAACACCTTGGAGGACCCCCCCAAACTTTGTTCTTTTTGAGACCCTGACTTGCTATTACTGCCTTATGACCGGTGGGATTTTGGGGTAGGCAGGAACACCAGGATGTAAACAACATGCTGCAAAACACATTGCTCAGGCCTTGCTGTTGAAAGGACTTTCTGTCTTCTTGCAGGGCTGAACAGTAATAACTTCCAAAGAAACTCAGCATGGAAAAAAAGGTCAGTAATTGCACGGGATGCTCTCTGGGTTAATGCTATATCTTCATGTGCTTGTCTGCCTGCTCAGCGCGCCTGTGCATATGGACACAACTGTGCATGCATACCAATTCCTGTGCACATGAACCTCCTGAAGAGGACTGCCAGGAGTAATTTTTCTCCTTCAATCGTTTTGCCCGCCTGCGCTCACTCTCGCACACAGCCGCTGCTAAGGCATATTGCAGATCTCAGCCCAGTGAGCATGTGTGTAGGCACAGCTTTCCACTTCTGGTGGTTCAGTGGTGTGTAATGCTCTCTGAGTTATGCTCAAATGGCTGTGATTTGATCTCTGATAGTGCTACTCAGACTTGAAAAGGCATCCACAGTTTCCAGAAAGTGCTCTCCATGTTGCAAAGCACCGGGCCAGGGAGCTGCTTCACAGCAATTTCCCACAGGAAGGGAGGTGTCTGCACTGACCTTGTGATGATGAAATCCTTGGCTGATCCCGACAAGGTTCAGCTCCTGGTGTATTAGCGGTGAAGCTGACATCCTCAGGACTCCATGGAGCATGACTCGGAACTGCAGAGCCCAGGAGAAGGAAGCACAATTAAATAAATACCGCCTATTCCCGTGCACAAAGGGAGAATTGATACCGCAGTCAAAAAGCCAAGTGCTGTTACAGCAGTTCTCCGTTACAGGCATGTGTATATTGGTTTTAATAAAATGTCAGAGAGGATGCCAATGCAGATTTGTGGAATAGATATTAAAACATCCTTTAAAACGATTTGTTATGTATGGTCAATATAGCATGAGCAGTCCAGTGTTTTAAATAAGAAATGGGAGCAAAGGTGCAAAATGTCTTGCTTTGATGTTATATATCACAGTTCCTAACTTTACTCCCTGTAAATGATGGTGTAATCACCAAGCCAATCTGAAAGATCCTGATAAGGCACTGTAGTCTGCATCCTTAAGGGAGGTGATCTGTTTCACAGGGATACATTTAACCCTTTGATTTGATGAGGACTCAAACCATCACCTCTATTCACCTCAGACCTCCAAAGGAAACTGCAGGGTCTGTTTGGCGAATGTTGCAAACACATGGCCTGAACCTGACCTGACCTTGTGATCTCTCTCTGAGAGGGGCAACATCAGGCTTTCTCTAACATGACTATGGCAATAGACTTCCCATGACAAAGTGAGAAGCACAAGCCCTTATGGCTGCAACATGAGACTGTGCTTGAATTTACTCAGAGTAAGAAAGTGAAGGAGTGAAGGAAAACATCACCTGTGCTGCTGCGCTGACCTGGCTGCTCTTCTGGACTCTATTTGATGGAGCAATCAGTATGGTACTGCTACAAAGATTAGTGGAAACAGCAAGTGTGGAAAATACTTTCTATTGACAGAACAGCTAAGCTGACTTTATAGTTGAAATCTTACCTCCTTCATTTTTTGGCTGCTGGGATATAAGCCCCAATCCTTTTCATTTTATTGTTTCTAGTACCTTGTGACTCAAAGTGCATTTGATGAACAAGGCTGAACTGGGACCTTTGAGCAGGAATCTCCTCCAGCCTGAACGCTGGAGCAGTCGGTGCTTGCAAAGCACAGCTTTTTATCTTGTGAAATTAGGTGCACTTACCCATAAGCTCCTGGGGTCCTGTGCATGCTCCCTGCAGATTCTGCAGTGAGCTTGGAGACCTAGCATGGGTGAGATCCCTCCTGGCTGGTTGAAGTTGATCTAAGTCTGCATAGGAGCTGAGAAACTAATCCTACCCCATCCCTTCACACTGATCCCCCCTTCAGCCGTGTGCTCACGCCACCTAACTAACGCTACCAACACAATACTGCGGCTGCTGTTCAGATGGCTCAGGTCTGGGAGCCAGCTGAGTGCAGGGGAGGAGGCAGGAATGTGCAGCTGGAGGTGGAGGGGAAGGCAGAACGGGTCCTTTTGGCAGCTGTGCAGACTGAATAACTTTAAAGCAAACCATGAGCATCCTAAATGAACACTGTGAACCAGAGTCTAACGAAGGTCGTTGGTACATCTCAGCACAAATTCAGGTCTCTGCAGTGTGAGGCTAAGGGCTTCTGCTTGTTCTTGAGCCAACAGATGCTGACTAGCTAGGCCTGCTGCTTAAGAGCAGCATTTTGCTGCTCAAGCCATCATGTCAGCTTTACAGTCACGGTAATTTCTCCATGGCCGGCAAAGGAGCTAGCCCTCAGTGAGGGATGTGCTCAGGTCATGCTTCGAACATAAGCTGATTTTGCTTGCAAGTGAGATACAGCATTCCCTGGCATCCACACACTGAGCGTCCTCTCCTCCATGCACACATACCACCAGCTTTCTGCTTTGAATCCTCTGTGCTGAGAATAGTGATAGTCTAGTCTTCTTTTTTCAAGACTTGTTCTCTGTGGGGGATCAGCCATTTCCAGCTTCTTCAGAGACAAAACCATTCTCTCCTTTAATCCTTTAGGGCTGCAGAAGTGACAAAGCAGTGGAAGAATGGAGTGAAAATCTGTGCCAGCTTTTGTGCAATTTTTAAGCCCTGGTTTCAGTTTACCCCAAAATGTACAGGCAAGGCACAAATAGCATCTCACTACAGACTGTCTGTCCCACCTGGGTCAGAACAGGGGCCAAAAAGAGTGCGGCTTGACTCTGAACCAGGCAGCAGTTTCAGAGTTGATAACTGAAATCTCATTTCACCACAGGTGGGACAACGTTACATGGAAAGGGAGGAGACCTGGTGCACACCAAACCTGAGTGTTCACTGCACACTCACATGAAGTTACAGCTGTCCTCTAAAATTGTAGAGAGGACATTTGTTTGTATTGCCTGAGCAGACAAACATTTGCAGGGTAGAACCCTCTTTTATGGTAACGGACATAGGCTAAAAAGGTGATTGCTTCAGGATGTGGCTGTTGTCTGAAGCAAAGTGGCAGTAATGAAAATTGTTTTGCTTTTAATTAGAGCAGTCACTACTGGCAACCACTCCAGTCTTATCTAAGGAATTTTCAGCTAGTAACTATATCTTGGTGAAAAGCAGATCCTCACTTTCGGTAGCTCTCTTTTTGCGCTATTTTGAGTCTTGTTGCTTTGCTCCCTATTGAGGGGTAGGAGGAAACCCAGCCAAATCATTGCTCTAGCTACAGTGGCCTGGAAGGCATTTTGGTGAAAAGAGTTTTCCATGATGATTTGTGCTGCTTCAGGCCAGATTATTTTGCTGTGATGGACTGATTTTGACTGGTATTTGACTGAAAAAGCAGGAGATCAGTGAAAAGCAAGGGCATAGTTTTGGTTCTTACGGTGCTGGTTGGGTTGAAGGGACCCTTACTGTCTGATCCATCACAGTGGATGTATGATAGAGTTGTCCATGCTAATTCAGCTCTATAGGAGCAGTCCTCTTCCGGATAATTTACCAGCACTGCACTAGCTGGCAGCTTCTGGGACTTATATGAACAATGGTGTGTGTCACATATTCCATAGGAGAAAAAAGATTTCGGCTTTGTCTCAGGCATAACTAGTGCTTTGACCTTGGTTTTTCCACATCATAATGCTATACAGTATCTGAACATCATTCTAAAAAAACCCCAAACAACCAAACTGTTCTCTGCAAGAAGTTAAATGTTTAAAGGCATCCCCTGGTCAGCAATCATCCTACATCAATATTGAAAGAGAAGAGTAATTCATTGAAAACACCATTCACTAATTAGAGTGCAGCCTGGATCACAATGGCATGGTCTCTGAAGACACAGAGTTATTTATATTTGGTTACTGAAGGACATGTGAAAGGGCTAGTGACAATTGTCAGCGATGGATCATAAGGAAGGCTGCTTGCTGGTCTAAATGTATTAATTATTGAGACAAATTTAGCTGGCTGGAACACTGCATAAACCAGCAAATGATCTGAAACTTATGTAGAATTAATTGCATTTGCCTTTGCAGATGTCTGGTTTCTGAGCACCAGAGCTTTGGAGGTAGCAAACAGCCCTAAGAAGACCTGACTGCTTTCAGTCTCCTGCTCAGCCAGATAGCAGTAAGAGAGTTAATTTCTTCTGCAACAAGTAAACTTCAGCTGGGTGTCACTGTTGGAACTGCATGTTTCCCATATGTTATTCTTCTGTGAAGTTGTATTGCAGAATCTCATAGAATGAGAACAATCAAGTTTACCCTAACCCAGACTACATGACCAGCTTGCCAAGAACTTGAAATCATTGTGTGATATCTAGTAACACTTTATTACCACTGCGAAGTGGCTGCATCTTCCATTATCTTGCATCCCTTGCCTTTGTCAGAATCCAAGTAGAGCAGTCCTGTCTGGGAATTTTTCTGAGGCTGCTTTGTGGAGTCGTAGATGAAGCCTACCATGACTTTTTTACCTAAAACAATATATTGTGTATGGTGATGGAGCTCCTTCTAAAATAATGACCCATGACAGAAAAGTGAAGTTTAACATATGGTTTGACTCTGAAAGGGAAAAGGTAGCCATATGCCTGATGTTAAAGCCCATATTTTTGGACTGGTGCAGAGATGACACAGGACTCACTTGTGGTAATGCTGTATTTGCACTTACCCTCACAGAGATGTAGGAAATCAAGCACAGGGATTAACTCTAATGTTACTGATTGCCAGACGATTTAATGTTTCCTATACTGTCCAAATTCTTTAACTAATGTGGCTTCAGCTAGTTAAGGATGACAAGCATGGATGTTTGGGCCCAATTCAGAAAAGAACCTTAGCATTCACCTAACACCAAGCACACAGGCGAGCTGAATTTCAAGGGTCACATCTAAATCACATCTAAATACCCTGCTGAACAGGAGATGGATAGCTCTATATTCATCCAAAGCGCTCTCTCCTTCACAGACATTTTTTAAGTCAGACTCTTTACTGTCAGATGCTTTGTGAGATTTCCTGAGATTTCAGCTAAAGAGATATCCATATAACCCACAGGGGAACATGCCCATCTGGCAGAGGACCTGTGTGAGGCTGCCTCAGCTGCTGTAGCTCTTTAGTAGAAACAGGCAGCTAATGCTTTGGCTGAGGAAGTTCTCAATTAAATCAAGATTGCTTGGGGAGTCTGGGGAGTCTACCATTGGGGGTTCTTAAGAATGACCTGCAGGAATGATACAGGTCAAGCTGATCCTGTGTCAGAGCAGAATGATGGACCATACGACTGCTAGTGGTCCTTTCCCAGGGATTTCATGTTCCCAGCAGAGCTGTAATTGCCCAAATAAAAGGTCAGACATTTTATACCTCATTGTGTGTGCTCCATAATGGAGGAGTAATAGATAACTGTTAAATCAGTTTTTATTAATAGAACACCAACTATCACTTAATATTTTAATCTGTAGGTATGGATTTCACTGTGAGGTGGAAACCAATAGACATAAATAACTGCTTTTTCAAGCATGCAGTAGTCAGTTTACACTCTTATTTGTTCATGACCTGAATAATCTTATCTTTAGGATCAGATTGTAAAAAGCAGTTTCTTATAAGCATAAATTTTGTGACAAACATAGGTCTGATAGAAGACCATTTATTTCTTTGTTGGATTGACAGTGTGCTCCTTCACACTAGCTGGTATTTTCAGATTGATTGCTAGGAGCAAGTTATACATTAAGGGAAGAAGAAAGAAAGAGAAGAACCTGGAGAGCCAAATACCAGACATCACATCACTGACACACAAGGTCACATTGTCAGGATAGACTGACCAAGCAAATCAAGAATTTATTTGGGAATTAAATGTACTAAGGTAGATGTGTTTACTCCTATTTCTGGAATTACTGGTGAATGATGTGCTTGTGATACACACTGACCAAGTGTAGCTGTGCTTTTCAGGGACAGCAGAATGACTGAGAAAACCCTCCCTGCGACACAGTTATTACTCAGCTTGCATTTACATGGGAGATAGGTCTGAGAAGAGTGCCTACAGCTTTGCTGGCCAGCTGCAAAAGAAGCAAAACTCCGGGAAACATTTCTTACTTTGTCTTTTGGAGACATTGCACAACCAGGCTGAAATTACTCCCAGCCTGGGGGAGAGGCAGTGCAGCCTCCCCCCTCCCAACATCCTGGGTGGATGATGCATGCTGGGCTCAAAAGTTGTCCTGGGTGCACATTTGTTTGCATGTGGCCCTAAGCCAATGCTCACCCAGCATCCAAACCACTTGAACTGATCTCTCACACAGGTGAAAGTTGCAGGTGAGCTCTGGAACACAGCTGGAGATAAACCAGAGCTTGCTTTATCCATTAAAACATATATGAGCATGGCCTATACCTGCAGTGATGTCGTGGGAGGCATGAAGGGCAATGAGGGGCAGGAAATCTGTCCCTGAGGATGGGGAGGGTGCCTCAACTCAACCTGCTTATGGAACTGTTGTGAACATGGCATTAGAGACATCTCACTGACAGACACATGGTGACAGCCACAGAGCATGAAGTTTATCTCAGCTGCATCTTTGCCATCTTCCAGTGATTTATGGACGTCTCCTGAGAAAAGGAAAGGTGAGGTCATTAGGTGAGTCAGGGAAAGGCTATGATTGAGTGGATCCAGTGTGTAAGCAAAAAGCATCACTGTCTGTGACTGGTGAGCTTCCTTCTTTCTTGGAATAGCATCTGAGAGCTGAATGAAGTGATTTCCACCCCCTCTTACTTCTAGTGGGCTGACCTCAGAAAGGAGTGGTAGGAAAACCAGCTGGGAGTAACTAGCTATTTAAAATGGATCAAAATTGTAACTGGGAAACTTCCTGGGAGGGTTACTGGGGAGGGGACAGGGAAACACCCAGGACATTCAGAACCAGCTAGCCAGTGAACTTGAAAAAGAAACAGCAAAGCAAAATGGTCTCTCCTCCACTAATCAAGAGAAATAAAGAATTGAAATACTCCCTGGAACTGATGGAAAATCAGGTCAGGAACAGAAATATTCATGCACTCGCTCTACTGGAGGGTAAAGAATTTCCAAACCCAATTTCTTTTGTGGAAACCTGGCTCCCTAAGGCTCTGAACGAGTTGCAGAGAATGTCCCACTGCATGTAGTGTGCTGGTCCAGGATCCCTGCCAGGGCAATCACTCTGAATAACAAGCAAAGCAAAGCCAAGCTGCCAAGTTTCAAATGTTCATGGGAGAGGGAGGCTCGTGACTGTTGAGAGAGCAACAAGGAAGCATGAGTTCATTTGCTTCCAAATCAGTCTGAGTGTCCTTACTTGATGTGCTGTTGCCTCAGATACCATGGGTTCAAGACCAACTTCTTGTTGTTTTAGGAGCTATTCTGATATATAGTCCAAGGGAACTAAACCTGACATTTAGTACAAGAGAGACCAGATTGATAGACCATGGTAGATGAAACGCATGGAAACAGGAGACCATCTAGGGCATAGTGCGATGTGGTACCTCAGTGCTTGTGGTGTCCAGAAGCAGAAATGAGGCCCTTCTGTGGAGGACGGCTTTCAAGTCTATGCAATACATGTACATCTCTTTTAGACTCTTTACTTCCCAGGGCTTCTCTCCCCCATCCCTTCTATTTTCATTATTACCCTTTTCCTGCTAGTCTTCTGGTTGATTCCCTGTTGGGAATAGTCTTGGTTCCACAGTCCCTTCCAAACAGCACCACTGTGACTCTGGGGGAGTGCCAAGCTCTGCTCAGCCCCACAGTTGCCCTCTTAGATGTACAGTCTCATGATGGTTTCAGTGATTTTCTGCAGTGACACCTATTGGTGGCTTTCACTGCCTCTAACTAGCTCATTGCAATGTATTGGAACAGGCAATCAAACAGCCTGATACATCTCCCCTCTGCCACCTCTTTCAAAACACATCGTTGGGTGATATTTTTTCTTCCTCCTATTTCAGCCTCACTCCTGTGTCAAGTAGGCAGAAAAGAAAGGAAAAGTTTTTTACTTGCCTGTGCTTTGTCTCAGCCTACAAAGTGAGTCTAGGATTATTTACAAAAATATAAAAAATACCCCAAAATATTTTAGGTATACCACCTGTATTTTAATTTTAAAATATTTTTAAAATACACAGAAAAGAAACCCATACAAAAGAAAGAAATATAGTTGGCTTTATGCTATCTGCAGGTTTGTGCTAAAGAGACCCTGTGTCAGGGACATCTTGGCATTGTTAGGTTTATGATTGGGCTTGATGATCTTAAAGGTCTTTTCCAACCTAAATTATTCTATGGTTCTATGATCTGAGCTGCTAGGGCAACTGGAGTGGTATCTCTGTTGACAGCATGGAAGTACTCCCGCCCTTGTTAAACCTGATTGAGCATTTGCTTTATCAGCCAAGGAACTCTTTGTAGCATCAACGACTCTTCTAGCTCCCCCTTCAATATAAGAGTCTCGTTGTCTCGATGTCTTCCTCCAGATGTGATGAATTGCTCCACGAAGTTGCCAACCTCTCTCCAGTGAATACAGGGGTGCTCAAGCCGCCTCAGAGGTTGTGAACTGGGAGGGGACATTTTATGAATGCATGTACACATGGGCTTCCGTGCCTCAGGAAATTAGAAAAGGATCGCAGCAAACACTGAGCAGCACTGCTGACACTAGAACCTGGCAAGCATCACCTGTTTACAGCTTGGGAGCTCACGTAGTGCATGTTCCAGGGAGGCAGGTCTGGGCAGGAGCAGGGAGAGGTCTCCACAGTCCCATCGCACTCAAGCCAGGCCAAGCCATGACTCAGTGAGCAAACACAGTGAGCACTGACGCCTCGGCTGGCCTTTCTGCAGTAATACCTGAAACTTCTGTTTGCTTCCCAAGGGGATCTGCAGTGAGGGTATAATAAGACAAGGCAGGAGAATGGCAGATAGTATTTGCCTCCTTTTGATATAAGTATACTTCTAGAATAGCATCCTTTAGTGCTAACGTTTCCACAAGAGGGAAACAATAAACAAAGTTATCATAAGATAGTCAGTAAATAATAATATCAGTAATAATAATAATAATGAGAACAATAACAATCATTTCAACTAATCCTTTATTTTCTTTTGTAAATGGGGCTACTTCGACCTGACAGAAGCATGTACCAGGGAATGCTGCATCATCTATGGAAATGGCAGCTCTTGTATTTCCCTGCTTCTCCTTTCTCTGGTGTCCCATCAGCATTTTGTGAGGCCAGTGCAGGACACATGAGAGGGAGGTTCTGAAGAAATCCCTCTGATGTCATGGCCCAACTTACTATTTTGGAGTTGAATCCAGCCCCTGGAATTGAGGGTGCCTTCTGTGAAAGGCAATTTCTGCCTACTTTGGTGTTCAAGACATGCTGAATAAGCTTTGAGTGCTCCTCTGGTAGAAACTGATAAAGATACATATCACATGGGCAAAAACACACAGAAATGACCCATATGGTCCAGTTTATGTCAGTATTGTCATACAGAAGCAAGAACTCCCTGCCTTCCAAAAAGGCACTGCTTGAAAAATGCAGTCCTTCAGGTAGACATTATATTATCTAGGTTCCTATTACTGCCCTTTGTGCTTTAATTGCTACATGATGTGAAAAGGAAAAGCAGGGGGAAAAAAGGAAAATCTTTTACCATTTCTTGCTTTAGACATTTAGTATAATTTCTTACTACTTTGTGCAGAAGTTCTGCATAAAATTGCCTAGCCTCCAGACACTGTGCATTAAAGGTGTTGTAAATGTTAGAGAGTCCACCTGAGAGCCCTGACTGTTTTCATAGGGATAACTATAGGTGGAAGAATCGTTTGTAATGAATATCATTCAACAAACCACATCTTCCATTTGTGAATTGTCCGTGAAGAGATTGTAATTTTCCTGAGCTGTTTGCTGAATCACTTCTGGAAATCATTCTTCACTGGCAGCTTCTTGGAGAGCAATTTGCTGCAAGCATTTCATATTCAAAGTTTGCAACTTGAGCTATTTTTACGAGGTGCGTCAGTTCCCTGGTAGGATTTGTTCCTTGGTTAGATGAGTATAACTCCTGAAGTTTGAATTTCTTTTAGGAGTAATCTCAGTTATGAATATGAATTTTGAAACTTTGCAAAGGTGTCCTGAAATATTTGTTTGAAATCTGTTGGGAATAGGTTTGCTTTTTTGAAAATATTGGTAAAACATGGAAAACAAAACCAGCAAGTTTGAGGCAAATTTATTTCAGCATTCAAATGAACATCATGGCTTCTCTAAGCTCCTGTGATCAGGCTCTGTGCTTTCAGTGTGACAGCTGATTTGCAATCAGGGGCATATCATCTTGGGTCTAATAGTTTTTGGTAAATGGTATTATTGAAAAGGTAGGGATAAAAGAAAACCTGTCAGAGGTCAGGTGTAAGCAGAAAATGTTAATGCTGGTGATGAGCGGGTGCTTCATATGACTTATTCAGAATTACCAAGTGCTTGACCCTGATCTTGCTCAAACACAGCCATTCTGCTGACTTGGGCAGAGCATTTCCTGGTGTCCTTCATCTCTGCCAGCAGCAAATTCATTTCTAAACTTACCTTGGCTGAAACAGTTGACATGTAAGAGATCAGCTGGAAATAAGGTCATCTGGGAAGAACACCCTGCCCCTAAATTCTCCAAGAGAGACTGTTCAAACCTGACGCTGTAATGGAGGCCCTAATGGTGCCTTAAAACAGCAGAAGGCTCATAAAGGAAGGCTCATGTTTCTGTTGGCAGTGCTGTAGAAAGTTCCAAAAATTTACATATTGCCAAGTATTGTTTTCATTCAGGCTAGGCTCGGCTCTTCCTCTTCATGTCCTCATGATGACAGCTTGTGTTGAAGGTGAGGGAGGGTGGAGTGTGTGGGAATCGGTCGGAGGACTGTTTTCTCCTCGCAGCTATTTGGTGCTGCTCCAGCTGTGCAGTGCTTTGGAGGAGATATGTCCCTGAAGAGCCGAGGCATGAAACTAGAAGCCAAGGTGGTATCCACACAGACAACATGGTCCTCTCCTTCCTCCCTCCCAACACCAGATGCAAATGGCTGCCTACAAAAACTTGCCTTTTATGTGCAACAGCTGAAGAAAAGCAGCTGAAAATGAGACTCACGGGTTTACTGAACTGGAAAGAAAACAAAACCTTTTAATATGTGCCTCTGTGTTCTTCGAATCATGAAGAGACAGATGGCCTTATCTTTTGGTCACAAAAGAAATATTGACAAGGCCTTAAATAATCCCAGCAAAACCTGTTTAAATAAAAGTTAGCACAGCACAAACCTGTGAAAATTAAAGGGTTCATAAAACCACTCATTCAATCAGGAGCTAGTGCTCTCTGTGAGCCCAGTGCCTCTCTGAATTAACCTAATGAAGACAAGATGCTGCTGGCAACTCTTATCCACCTGGAGATGGATAGAAACAAGCCCAGAATCTTTCCAGCAGCCCTGAGCTAAGGGCACAAAGCAGTTAACAGAAAATCCCCAATTATAGGTGATCAGGATTCAGCCCCAAGCTCCAACTAGTGGATCCACTGTCAGTCTTCCTCAAACCAAAGGTCTGTAGTTAAAAAGCCAGACAAATTAACTACTTCAGCCCAGTAATGATTTCATAAATACATGTGTCTGAGTAATGATTCCCCTGTATTATGCCTTCCTCCCACTCGTATTAAGCCATCATGCCTGGATAATCTAACACTTTGAATTAAGCCCTCCTGGTTTACCCGTTCTGTGCCGAGAAATTCTGCTAGTGTTCAGCAAATCGCTGACCCCTATCAAGTCCTTACAAGTACAAAATCATTCACGTTATTTATATAAGTCATCCTACAAGCCAGATTTATAGGGCAGACAAAGTAAATGCACCTGTGTTGATGCTCCGATAATTTCATTGCGTTATGACAGGGGGAGTCTGCTTAAAGAGGGTGACTTTCATGGTGCAACTTGATGGGGTTTGGCTACAGAACAGCACAGCTGGCCAGCAAGCAGGGGTGAGTAAGAACAAGACTGGATCCAAATGTGGCTTTTGTGGCTCTTTTATTCCTAATAACATACATTAAAAAAAAGAAAAAGATCCATTTTGAAGAAGAGGGGGGAAAAAACCACTCATCAGCTCCATGAGGATTAACAAGGTAGTTTACCGTAATATTAGAGGGGAAGAAGTCTTTTTATGGAAAGTGCTGTGGGGAAGATTATTGTTTTTCTTGCAGTTGTTTTCCCTGACTCCCTGTTGTTTTTTTTTTTTTCAGTTCTATAGAGTAGGCTGACAAAGTGGTACAAATCATATTATTTGTTAATGTGCCAGCCTAGTGAGTGGAGAATTTTTAGTGGTCTGCAAAGAGAACAAGCATAAATCTTGTTATTTGTTAATCATTTCGGTGTGCATAACTTTCAAAGACTGTTAATATTTATCCTCCTTTTTCTCCAAGGATTTGTGTTTGTTACGTTTAATTTCTTCCTGAGCCCAAACCTGATGGGCATAGAGAAGATAACACTCACAAGGAATGATTTAGGGTCTTCAACCTTCCTTTTGAAATCTGGAAAAGAATCTCAAGGAGTCCTCCATCATGGTGAAGGAAAAAATTGTTTTGTTTAAGTAAGCAGCTTACCATGAATTCACCTTTTAGCATTACTGAGAAGAAGCGTCAATCCATGGCAAGTTACAACAGTGCTATCTGCAAGGGAATGGATCAGTCACAGAATAAGCCTTGGCTTGTCACAAACTTTTGGTGAACCAATAAATGGCCAGTCTCAATGCACTGTATTGCAGCTTTTATGCAAATCTGCCAATAAATAGACAAGCCAGCTTGCTTGGTTCTTAGTCATCTCTTATGTCTGCCCAGGAGATAGGAAACGGCTTAATGAAATTAACCACACTCAGACTTTGACTCCTTTATTTTTTTCCTTACTGATATGACATTAACTGCTTGTGATACTGTCAAGTTCCTTTCAGTTTTTACATGGTGTAAAGGCCCATTAAGTGAGTCATTCTACATAGATAACAGAAGACAGCGTGTGGTCTGTGGCAAAGCCCTAGTGAGATTTTGGGTCCTGATGGTCCCCGAGTAGGAATCCCTGGAGGGAGTATGATTGCATGGGGATGTTTCTGTATGGGGTGAATCACAAAAAAGCATTCCAATACCACAGTGATTTTTTTAATTTTTTTTTTTATTGAAAGCACTTCTTTCAGCTTGATAAAGTTTAGGGTGTTAATTCATTACTCTTCCCTGTGAAATAGCTTTGGTTATTTGTCGTGATATTTGTGTGTCCTTAATTTCCCAAAAATGTTATATGGGGGATGGAAGTTTTCATTTATTACTTGATAAGGCTTTGTTTTAAAAAGCCCGTCATCCAATCAGGGGGGATAAGCCTAGTGATTAAACTCTCCAATTACAAAATCTGTATACTGAATACCTGAAGGTAACAGCTTACAAACAGCCAGATGATGAGAAAATGTGCTGTGTGATACTAACCACTAATCATAGCCCTCTTAAGAATGACATTTCCAAGAATCAGGATCAATTTACCAATGATTCACTAGCTATAGAAATAACTAAATTCATAGCATGCATTATTTCAATTGAGTGTTTTGATCAGTTCAGTAAGTATGAAAAGCTGCTTCCCATTGGCTACAGAGGAAGGAGAAAGTCAAAGTCACCTATGTTTTTAACATAACTTGTTTTTTTCAGTTAAATACTGACATCAAAATTTTGTCAGAGTGAGACAGAGCCTTGTCTCTATCACTGTGTTGTGCACAGTTAAATGCTGGCCCCACTGAATTTGGTGACAGAATTCCCATTCATTTAACCTCATGTGAAAGGACTGATTTTTATTGACACACAGGGGAGCGATTAGTTATTTTACTTTAAACTCAAGCTCAAGCAGGGGGTTGGATGAGATGATCTCCAGAGGTCCCTTCCAACCCCTACCATTCTGTGATTTATCCAGCAGTCTGAGAGAGCATTTCAAAAGCATTTATTTAAGGTGCTTTTCTTTAAGAATCAGTTATCTTGAGGCATGTGATGCCTTATACGGTTCACTGTGCTTAAATACCTTCCACTCAATTAGCTCATGTTTTTATTCAAGAGAGGAGATGGATAGGTCTCTTCAGCTGGCAACACTTTCACAGTGTGTCAGGCCAAAGGGAAGCTAATTAGGAGGAAGAGAGAAAAATGTGGAAATTACTGTTTGCAGAGGGCACTGTAGAGAAGAAACTTTGTTGTGAGTAGTGCTCTCTCACATTAAACATGCTGAAGCTGTACTCTTCTGACCATAAGATTAATGATGCCAAGCCAAACATTATACCCATGTCTCAAGGGTCACCAGCAAACTTCTTCTTTTATCATCTGTTTCTCATTTTGCTGGCCACTAAGGTATTTACTTAGGAATTAGTATATATCCAGGTTTAAGTAGATTAAACTAAAAACATGCCGCTGTTTACTGGATACATCTGCTCTCATTAGCACAACTTGTTGCTGTTGGCATTAAGCAGTTTAATTAAAATGACAGCACAGTTTTCTGTGGAATCAGTGCCTGGTCCCAGTGGGGCTCCTCAGACAGATGTGAACAACCGGTGCCTGCCATGGTGGTTGCAGAAAGAAGCCAGGGCTCCCTGCTCCCAGTCACCCCTTCAGATAGTCCCTCCTGGAAGGGAGGTGAGTGCAGCACTTCCACTTATATTAGACCTGTCTTCCCCACCCCACCACCCCACCCTGGTTATTTTTTATTTATTTTAGTCCAAATCATCTCATTAATGCTTATGAATGTTGTGTATTTATTAGCGACTTAAGTGTGGGATGCATTGGTTTGTGGCCTGCTAAAACCAGATAGAGGCCCTGGGATGATGCAAGTACCAACTCCATTAGGAATGAAGCAGCATCTGCTAAATACATGCCCTTGTCACAGCGCAGTTTCTTGGTATGCCAGTGCTGCAAAACTGAGAAAGGTTCCTGAAAATCCTGTGATTGCCTTGGAATTTATGAAAAAGTAAATTAACAGGGTCATTTGCCTTTTGTTCTCTGAGTTTTGAGATGATTCTTGGCAAATGCATTCAAGAATTATTTCCTGTAATGACATAGGTTAAAAATTGGGCTGGATCAGGAAACCTGTCTGGCATTTAAAAGACACATGGTCAATGCTTACTCACACCTAAGATAAGTCAAAATCCAGTGGCCAGGCCGTTTCCCTGAGATTTTGAGCCAGGAGTAGGATTTAGAACATGCCCGTCCTGCCCAGCTGCCCTAGCCAGGAGCGACAGTTTTCCTGTTTTCCATGCGCAATCCACCCCAGCACCAAAATACAAGCATCTGAATTACAGTTGTGGTTGCCCAAAGCTAGCCAGCAGAGGGGGAAAGATTTCTTCAGGGAGTCATTGGAAGAGAGGAGCTTGGGGATCACCCTCTTAGCACCTTTCCTTGGTATAATTTTGCTAAACAATATAACAGTTCCATTTTAACAGGAGGGTGATTCAGTTTTCTAATGGTATGGGAGCTAGTGGAAGACCTTATTGCAGCCTTTCAATACTTAAAAGGGGACTAAAGTAAAGACAGGGGCAATCTCTTTAGCAAGGCCTGTTGTGACAGGACAACGAGTAATGGTTTTCAACTAAAGGAGGGCAGATTTAGACTGGATATAAGGAAAAAAATTTTTACTATGAGGGTAGTGAAACATAGGAACAGGTTGCCCAGAGAGGTGGTAGATGCTCCATCCCTGGAAACATCCAAGGCCAGGTTGGACGGGGCTCTGAGCAACCTGATGTAGTTGGGGATGTCCCTGCTCACTGCAGGGGGGTTGGACTAGGTGACCTTTAAAGGTCCCTTCCAACCCACACCATTGTGTGATTCTATGATTCTGTGATCTGAGTCCTGCCATGTCTGACTGACAACACAATTTCTGCACCTTTCTCTCAGCTCCATCTTCGACTAGCAGCTTGAGGAAATGATACCATTTCGAAGGGAAAGATGCTGTCATCTTTTAACCACTTTTGTTCTGAGAGAAAAAGAAAATCAGCCACCTGCTCCTCACATAGCAAGCCGAGTAGTGTGGTTGAAGAATTAAATACACAAGGCTTGTGGTGAAATCTGAGACCTCTGCTTTTCATTCTTTCCAAGGCAAAAAGCACAATTATGTAGCTGAGTGTTTTCTGAGGTGCTTTCAGAAAAGTGCCTGTCCTGCCCAGGCTTGGTGGGGTGGGTGCCAGCAGGGGCCAGTCCCTGGCGTGAAGGGGTCCAGAGACCTGTGCTGTGCAAACACATCAGGGTGAAGCTCTTCTCTCAGATCATTATAGTGCATATCTGAGATGGGGAAACTTTCCCTTTCTTGGTGACTAAACAGCTACTGCAGCACTTTTGGCTATCTGGCCATGAATGTACAGCAGAGGCGAACCTAGAAAGAGCAGAAAAAAATCTCCTGATGATGACGGGCTATGTGAAGCTATATGAAGGTGCCTCTTCTCCCACCTAAACAGACAAAAGCAAGAAAACAGAGATGGTGATGGACACATAGACCCCTGCGTGGAGTCTCAATGTACACCACTAGCAGACCTGAAGTTAAATCCAGCAGCCCTGATGGCCTCACAGGTGCAGAAGCCATGGGATGGAGCTGTCCCTCACTTGCCTATTCGAACCAATGGTGTGTTTTACCTGCTTTTTTTTTCTAATAAACTTCCTCACTACCTCCTCATTGGCTAGCAGCATGGATAAGCTGTGAAGGGGAGCCAGAAAGCAGAGTCTGCAGTGAGGATGAGTTTGTGTGGATGAGCATACTTTCCACGTATAAATGTAATAAAGGGAAAACACTACATAAATTCACTTGCTGACTGTTTTGCTCCAGCGTCATGGCCCAAGAACAATCATCCAAATTCATCCATGTGTGAAAATTGTAATATTGGAAAAGGCTCCTGTGTTTGCTATTCATGCTATTTCTTTAAAATTACTTTCCTCTATAAGTGGATACAGAAATAACTCTTCAGATTATGGATTGGAGCAGGGAGTTGTATTTGTTTAGTGGTGTAGCTGCATTGATTGGCATCCCCCTGCTCAGGAGAAGTGTTTTTAACCAGCCAGAACAACAAATACTGCTGCAAAACCTACACGGGTTACACTGAAAGCATTCAAATGTAAAAGCAACTCAGTGTTTCAGGAGCCAAAACACGATTATTTTTAAATGGCTGTGGTAGGAATGTTTATTGTTTATTGTTTGAACACAGCAGCACCTACTGACTCCAGCCAGAAATCAGGACTTCACCACTGTAGGTGTAAAAGTTAGAAGAAAAGAGACTTCCTCCTCCCTGAGTGATCTGTGTGGAAGGCAACAGGCAGAGTGTTTGGACACCACCAGCAGAGAGGAGGAGCAGGAGGGGATGGGAAGACCAGTCCCAACCTCCCCCTTGGTTAGCTCCAGCAGCGGCCTTGTCATGTTGGACAAGCTTAGGAACCTTATGGAAGAAGCTGGTGATAACACGTTGTGCATATTTCTGGGAAGGCAATAAACTGGGCTGGAGGATGATGAAAGCCAGAGGTGTAGTGGGAGCTAGAAAGGTGTCATTGCCTCAGTGGCATGCCACAGTTTGCAAGAGAGGAAGGTGAGGAGGATGTGTGGGACACCATGGGAGAAAGGAAGTCACTGGTTAGGAGTACAGTGTGTGATAATGGGGTGGGCAGAGGTGGCTGGAGAGTAGCAATTGCATTTTCTCATCCAAATGTACTGAATCAGAGGAAAAAACCCAGTGATTATAGTTTTGTTTTAAATGGGAAGGTCTTTCCAGAAAGCTCACCTTGGAAAAAATTAAAGCGAAGCTGTTTGGCTTGGCAGTTGCCAAGCTAGGACTGTCGTGCCAATTTTACATCCTGCCCACAGGACACAGGATACCCTGGCAGTATCCTTTCCCACCCCACCCTGCTGGCAAAAGGCATGACGTGGAAGTGGGCATTGGTTCCCCTTCTCTTTCTTCCCCTTGTTTGCTTCCCAGGATCCAGACCTTTACCCCTGCCCCCCTAAAACCAGGATTTGAAGAGAGATCTGGGCTGTTGTGGAGGCAGAGGCAGGTGCAAAACTACTTCCACACTTTTCCTTGAACTTGGCTGCAAATCCTTCCATTCTCTGGAAAGCTGTTGGCTATTCATCCTTCCTCTCCCTAAAGAAAGACATTGAACCTTGCAAAACAGATTGATTTTTTTCTCTTCTATTAAAAAAATGGAAATTATTTACAAAGCTTATCTTCTTCCACACAGATTTTAGTTTTCTTCCATATGGACATTTGTTGCTTAGAGCATCATTCTCATGGAAAACTTTGTGACCCTAGTGGTAATAGTGCAGTCAAGAACATTATTTTTGTAGCAATATTTTATATATATAAGGTCAAGAAGAGCTTTGTCTAGGCCAGGAATCAAGGAAAATGAAAAGTAGTTAAAATCTGTATTCAATTTTACTTTAAGATCCCTCTTTTAGAGCTGTCTCTGTATAATGGCTCAGAAATGTCCAGGGAAGTTCTGTCATTTCTGGTTTCCATCTCAGACTGAAACTGAAACAGGCAAATAGTCTTAGAAGAAACCTTGTTCTTATGAAGAGATTTCCAATTTTCTATGTTTCCATCCTCATGAGGTTTAGACAAAACATCCAGATTTTTTGATTTTTAAAATGAAGCCAGACAAAACCTGCTGAGGTTTCCTCATCAGAAATTAGACCATGTATGTGAAATTATTTGCTGTGAAGGTGAAGCGTAGTGTTAAATTAAAATCAGATGCATCAAGAACAACTCTCTTCTGCTTTGGCAAGTGTATGGGGTTGGTGCTCCGAAGGATAGTTTTCATTTTGTCACACTATTTTCCCAAATGATCCAGAAGGGTGCAACAGAGGGAGGGTTGTGGGGTTTTTGAAAAATCTTGAATTCTAACTTGGAAAAAAAAGGATCTAATTTTCTGTTTCATCATTTCATTTGATTCTCCCTGCACATACAAGGAAAGACATGCTATTTTTCCTCTCTCCTGCAAGGAGAAATGCCAGGTACAGACAGGTCATATCAGCACTTTGCTGGCAGGATGTAGCATGGTGTGGAGCTTGACTGTTGTCCAGGGTGAGGAGGGTGGGTGTGGGTGTGGGTGTATGTGCACTGGGCTCATTCCCTACCACACTGGCCAGCCCTCCTTAGGCAGCAATAGGGGTTTCTTGGCTGCAGCAGGAGCTACAACGCTTTGCCCAATTGGACTTGCCCTTCTTCATTCAACCAAATGTGTTTTCCTTGCAGAAACTGCAAGCAAATGTCTGTATTGCTGAGAGCTGGTAGAGATGCTCCAGAGATTAAACACTATGGTACTCTCTTGACAGCAATCCCTATTTTATTAAAAAACACATTGCAACATTCATTGACTGCATGTAACATTTGCCTGAAGGAAAACCCAACACCAGTGCAGTATGTCCACCCTGAAACCAGCCACTTGCAAACTGAGGTAGGCACTTTGTTCTCCGTCAGTTGCCTGCAAGCTGCATGCAGAAAGCACAAGCAATATTGCTGAGCTCCTTCTAAAACACTGAATGTCATGTTTCCATGCTAAGAGTTGGGCTGGCTGTTTCCTTGATCTTGAGCCATTTAAAGTTTAGTAACGTACAACAGAACATCTTCAAAGTCATGGATGAAGGTTTGCTGTCTTGGTGATTTTTTTTTTTAACTTTGCAGAAAGTGGTTATTTGGGTTTTTTACTTCTTAATGCCAAGAAATCTTCCTGAGTAGCAATATCTGGTGTCTGTGAGCTCATGTTAAGCTACTTCAAATCAAAAATAAGTAAGAGTGTTTAAACACAGAAAGATCTTACAACTGTGAAGACTTCCCACCCTGTACCTTTTTAAAATTGCTACGGGATGGGGTCAAGTAGGGTTTCTGAAGTGTTTGGTCTGGAATGAACAAAAATGAAATTTTGGAAGGCTGAAGTATTTGTACTTTTAAAAATCTGTGAATGTTACGTGGGAAAAACTGTCTGGCTTTTCTGTGTGCTATCAACATCACTAGCCTCTGAAAATGGCAAAAGAAATGCTGTTCCCTGTTCTCAGTCTAAAAATGTCATAAGAAAAGTAGACCCAAATCACTTTGTGATTATTATTTTTAGGGTGGCAATTAAAAAAAACACCAAAACAAAACACAACAAAAACAACAGTCCCTTCCCCACCACAATCTGTGAACCAAATTCCCTTGAAATTGGCAAACATTTGAACCCCGTCACACAAATTATTGTGAGCTTGGAATGATATCAATTACTCTCCATTACTACCCAAGGGCTTGCTGATATAGTGGTTAATAAGCCAAATCCTAAGGTGCCCTTTACATTTGTGGGTAAGGTCAAAAGCAATTAAGGAGTGGATGATCTGTGGTGAAAGCAGCACAAGTGCAATATTGGTGTTTTTTTTTTGTAAATCAGTGTCATATTGTTCAAGCACTGCTGGATTTGATTGGAAGATGGGCTCTGCCCAATGCTACCGAGGCTTAGATGTCTATGGAAAACCAACTCTGCCTTGATCACATCTGCACTGCAGAGCTATAACTCATGGCTGTGGCTCACCAAGGAGTCCAGGGTGGTGGTTGCATTTGGGGTCTACCTAAAACAAGTAGGTGCAGACAGAAGACAAGTGACCTCACAGCTTTGAAACTTTTGAGATACTTTTCTACAAGACAGATAAATTATCACATATGTAGACAAACTGTTCTCATACATAATTACTCACCATATTACAAGCACCATTTCTAACCCAATCTTTACTTTCAGTTTAGCTCCATCATTCGACTGGAAGTACTCTGTGTGCACCTGATTATAGAAATCTTCTCCTCAACAGGATGAGATCAAGTCATCTCTTATTGTGGCCAAGACTTCTTAAGCTTCATCTTGCAAATCTTGTCATTTTTTTCCTAAACTGGCAGTAATTTTACAAAATCCTTTTGCAGTGTGGATGTCAAACTGCTCACTGAAAGCTGGACTATCCAGAGATGGTATCTGATGTCAGCAAAGTTAACATTCTCAGATGTACTTGTTCTGAGGAAGACAGCATCAAGTTTCTTTATGACCAGACTTATTTTCCATAAACTCATCTTTATTGCATTAATTATGCTGCTATCTGTTAATTATTTCCTGATCTTCTCCCATATCAGATTTTGCGTGCAGTCAGTTCCAGATAAACCAACTGATATTTATGCAAGTTTTTATCAGTGGCCTCTTTCTACACTGCTACAAGAACATCTCCCTGGCTTTGTGACTCCTCTAATTTTCCAGAAGCTGTTATAAATTGAGGTCAGTGGCTCAGGAAACCGCTCTCCAAATTTTCTTAGAAAGTTTTGATATGTATTATCTTGGCCTGCAGACAAGTTTGGGAAAATTAAGTCTTTGCATATAAACCACTCTGCACGGGGCTCCCTGTGACTAGCTTCAGCTATCTAAAAGCCAACATCTAGCCAAAGCTTGTCAGATGGACTCTCTCCAAAGTCAGTGGAGAGCAGAAAACACTGCCAGAGGTGGTTCCTGCCATCCAAGGGGAACAGAGGCCTCTGCAGATGCCTATCTGTCCCTACTGATGACAGAAAAAGTCCAGACACAGAGTATGTGGTGGCTTGTTGAGTTTTTATGTGCAAGAGAGAGGACGTGTCTTGCCCTCATGCTCCACATTCCATGGGCTGCACTCATAAGATTTGTGTTTTCTACCCTGTAATGGAGACAGTCACCAGATCATGACATTTTCTTGGAGATTTCTTTCTCAGATACATTCTTACATGACTCACCATGTCTTGCCAGCTATCTGTAGCACTAGTCACTGATATTAACACCTTCTAACACTGATTTTAGTTCCTCTAAAGCTAGATTTTCTTTACCACCATTTTGCTTTATATCTTTTATAAACCCACTTTACTTAAACCCAAGGCTTCTCAGCCTGTAGAGGCTTCTGTACAGGTTTCTGTTTGGCAGCGCACACACAAGTGCCTAGACGGAGATGCATCTGATTGTGCTGGAGATGACTATTTCAAGAAATAAAAAACCCAGTGATTGCCAGCACATTTTCTATGAGGAGAGTATCATTCCCTTGTAAATAAACACAGTAAGCAGGCCACACTGCAGTCAGAGGACGTCTCCCTTGCCCATCTCAGCCTGTCATTGCCAGTCCCAAAGGAAGTTCTCCAGAGAAAACGGCCTTTTGTCTCCTCCCGAGCTGGGTAGTTTGCATAATCTGGTTAAATAAAACGAATACACACAAGCACAAAGAATTGTGGGGGAAAATGGTAGTATAAGTAAGGGTGAGTGGTCTGTCTAATCCGACAACAATATAATAAATCGTTTATTTGTGTACACTGGAACAACTCCTTGGGACTGTGGTCTATTCCTGTTTCCCAACAACACTGTCATTAAAACAATAGGCACTGTAATTACTGTGATAAAAAGGCATTATAGCTTCAGTTCTTTATCTGGCCCATGTGCAGAAGGAAGAGGTTTTCTTTATAATCTCCCTGTAGAAGGAGCACAGGGACCAGAAGGCTCCTTCTCCCACTGGCTCTGCCTGTACAAAAGATTTCTCCACACCGGAGACTGCAGTGTGAGAGCCTTTGTCTTAAATGAAAGGGCATAATACAGGCCTTCTGCCAGCACTGGCTACAAATGAAAGCAGAGCCTTTATGTACCAGCTAACTGCTGAACTGCAGACAATACTGTAAAATCTGTACTCCTCGATTACCTCAGCTGCCTTCGCATAGCTGGAGTGCTGCTGAGCCTTAAGAAGAGGCAGTCTGCGGGCGCCAGGCTGGAGCTTTGCAAAGCCTGTGTCAGTAGGAGAGCAGAAGATGTGCTTGCCCGGCACAGCTGCCCTGGTGAGAATGAGGAGGGTGGGTCAGGAGGCAGATATGATTAATACCTCGAAAACAGTCGCTCCAGCTATTTCTGCAGCTGGGCCATTTTGTTCTAGCAAACTGCATTTTAGCTTCTCTTCAGTTTCTTTTAAAATCTCTAGTTTGATGGATCGCTTCTTTGCTATGAGCTTGCTGCCCAGCTCTTGTAATACCAAAGGAGACAGCCCAGAGGTGAGCATTTTTCCACTGGCCTTCATGAAAACCTGTTTCAAATGAGCCCAGGAGCTCGTAGAAGATCTGTGAACATGGCCAGGAGAGCCAAAATGCCAGCTAGTTTCAGCCAGTGTCTCTCCACTGCCTTCAGCAGAGCTGCATCGCCTGTTCCTTCTCCCTGAGAAGCTGGGCTGCAACCCTTCACATGCTTCAAAGTGCTGAAGCGGTTGCTTAAATCCTCCAGGTTGCTTAAACGGGGAGAGTCGGGCTGCTGCAATTTTAGCTACCATAAAGCACCTGCCTTAGGGCTCTTACATCATGAAATACTGACTCCATTAGGACAGTAGGAACTGTTCTCCCTGGCTGTAGTGATCATTGAGAAGAGGGCACGCTGGCAGCAAAATACTGCCCGGCTGTTGGCCAGTGAGGGGGCACACATGTCCTCAACTGATGAGAATTGCAAAAGAATATCATTAAGGTGCTGAGACGACCACTGCTATTGCCACCACCCTCTTTTAGAAAAATGTTTACCCCACTGCAGGCATAACTGATGTAAATCAAATGTGTCAGGCTGAGTAGAAACACCTACATCCTCCCCCCCAACCCGAGCTGCTCTCCCCTCGTTTGACAAGGTACAAACAGAAAGCCCATTCACATGTGAGCGGAAAGTACTAAACATTGCATCAAAAAGCAGAAGCCATCCTGTTACAATCTGCTACTTGTCAGGATTTGACAGCGTTGTGAAATATAAATGATCTCTGAGATAGCAACGCCTGCCTCAGTCACTGGTAAACAACTCCCTTCATTAAAGAGATGCTTTAGAAATGACAGCACCAAATTATGTTAATATTTTTATGAAGTGCTCTCCAGCCAGAGATCCTAAAGCAAGGTTTGCCATTCATTTGCCAAAAACCCATTTCTTTGCAAGCAGAGGCAAGGTGGTCTTGCAGTTGAAAAATGGATGCCATTAAGCAGGCTTCAACTGGGACAGAAACGGACCTGTTTGGATGTAAGAGAAGGAACTGTGAAGGGGCAGATGGGTTTTTACTAATGCTCCTTTTTTCTTTAAAATATAATCTGTAACCTTTTTTGACCCATTGATTGTCTTTGGCTCTGAGTTTGTTCAATGCCTAATTCAATATCCTTAGCCATGACAGTAACTCATAGGTCCTATCCTGCAATACAATCTTGCTAATGATTATAAATGGCTAGGACTAAAACTTGCTTGATCTGAAACGATATTCTACTGTTCAGTGCCCTCTGCAACATTGTTAAGAGAACAGATTCAGAAACAGCCCTTGGGAAAGAATCCTGAGTCATCCTGCCTCTCTCTTTAGCGTTTGGATATTCCTTGGAGACTTTTTGGTTATGTTTTTGCCTTGATTTTGCTTATCTTTGAGATCTACTGAGATTAGAGCCCAAGACAGAATGGCTGCATTGAAATCATTACAGATTCCACCTGCATCCTGCACTGAGTCAGGGGGAAATTAACAGGATAATACAGGTTGTATGTATTTCTCAAGTGAGAGATCACTGAGATCAGTCCGTGTCAGAAATACCACCAGTAAGAACAGGCTACAGGCAGTGACAGAAAAAATTTCATATGATTTCCAAACTTCTTTTTCAGGGGGTAGAAATATTTGATCCTCATCTTGTCAGCAGGCTCGCTTTGAGCTTCCTTTATAGTAACATTCACCACTAAAGGTTCAGTTTCTCTCAGGCTGACTGCTCCTACCCTGCAGAAAAAATCTGGGCTTCTCTTTCGCAGAGCTCTGGCTGTGCCTGCTTTTGACCAGAAGCAGCACGGCAGTGAGAGCCTCCACCCAACGCTTTCTCTAACAGGGATCCAATGCAGGAAACTCTTAGGTCTCTCTCATGCGGCAGTGAAAGTTATTTCTGCCTTGGAAAAGTCCTGTCAGTCCTGGATATCATATTTTCATTATGTTGTTCAGTTCCTTATTTGGGAGAGTTTTTTTCAATTTCTGAAGGTTTTTAGCATGTCTATTCACCAGTAGGTTAAGTTCTTCCAGCAGGTGACAAGTTATCCTCTTCCTCTTCTTTTTACCTCTACGAATCCCATCTAATGGCCCATATAGCTGGATGCAGCCATGTTAATACTGTTTTTTTAAAAAAGGCAATAATATCTACTGCTGGATCTGAAAACACATGGACACTTCTCTTTTTTTGGCCCTTTCAAACTAGACATGTGAGTTCAAACATGAACTTCATATTAGTTCTGTCACCAAGTTTTCTACACAACAAAGAAAATACACTTGAGTACTCTTACAACACAAATATTCCAAATATCTCTGATTTCATATTTACAATTGTACCATATGGTTGCTAAGTGTAGGGGTAATCACGGTGTTACACAGCAAAGGAGGAGGACACTGTTTTGATACAGTGCCCCCCAAAACCTGGTATATAATGCAGTTAACCTGCACTAACCTTCCTTTTGGAAATGTTAGGTTATTCTAATGTCCAGGATTTTTGAATAGCTAATGGTAAATTACACCAATTGTTTGTATAAACGGTAGGTGTTCATTTGTGTTAAGTGGCTTCCAATTTATAAAGAGTTTGGGTTGCTGGTGTGACAGCCTGATGGTGAGACAAGATTGTTTCCTTTGCAGTGGCATAGAGTTAAGCAAGAGTCTCACCCTGACAGAAAAATTTGATTTGTTCCATACAACATTCATATCCCTTCTACCAGGAGGAAACAACACATTGCCTTTACTGTGTTACAAGCAGTATCTTCAGCAAGCACTGAGTGCATGAATTGCTTGGTTCACACTGGGGGAAGGCTTGGAGGAAATGTGTATTTAAGGATGTCGTCACTCGCAGGTTGTGATTTTCAGGATTAGTTTCCACCCACAGGAGTTGTGCAAGTGTCCCATCAGCTTTTTAGGTAGATGAGACAAAGGAGCGCCTCTTGGAGGAAATATCCATAGCTAAAGAAATTGTTGCTGCACATCTGCAAAACCTGCATTATAGCGACTGCCTTTACTTTTAACCTTGACTTTTTGTTGGAATCAGGATAGACTGCAGGGTACCTGCTGAACTGCGGGCATCCCCTGTGAGGAACCAGCAGGCTGCTGGCTATCAGAGTAGCGAGGAGTGAGAGGGTGCTCTGCGACACAGCTCTGTGAGTCAGCCTCACAGCCAGAAAGGCAAGTCTGGGAGGCATTTCATTGCCTGCCTATGCTGGCTGGGCTATCCTGGGAAGGAGGGTGCCCACATCATCAGCATCCTCCCACAATCTTGTAATATGTCCCCTCTGGGTTTGCATTTCTTGCAGACTGAATGATCTCTGGGTGTTTGGAAAGCACTGAGATTGTATTAGACACCACCGGAAATAAGTAATGACTGTTAGCTACATGCAATGTATTTTGTTGTATTCCTAGTGCACAGGATTGCTTGCCTTGGTCTGTATTCACTATTCCTGACCTCCTCACCTTTGCTCTCGGGATTAATGAGCTGTAATTAGGACCATACAATCAGTACAACTATTCTGATCTTTTTGCAACTGGCATGTTTTCTAATAAGCTTTTTTAACTTGGTTTGAAAACAGACACGGAGTCCTGATACATTTAATCTGACAAGGAAGCCACAGCTGTCAAGAACTGTACTAAGGTGTGAATGAAAAGCTTATGCTGACAGAGGAATCTGGACTCATAGCTCTGATTTCCTTGGGCAGGCTCAACTGTAGCCTGCTGACAACAGTTAGACGTTACACAAGGGCACAGCTACTCCAGCTCCTTGCCAGGTTGCTTTTCTTAACACTATGTTGTTGTTCTTTTCTTTTGTCTGCCTTTAAGATGAGGGAAACAACCATCCAAAAGCAAGATGGTGACTTAGAAAATACAGCCTGCCTGAGCTGAAGCAGCTTTCTGCAAAGAAAGGCAGGACTAGTATGGCTTGGGTAACATTAATTTAAGTTCCCAGGGAAACAGCCTGACATTGTTCATTGCAATGCCCATTGAAAGTTTTATTAAGCCAAAATAAAAGGTATAATTTACAATGCCTTTCTCAAAACACCTTCCTTAAATTATTTCATGTTGATCAGTTCATGCTAGCAACTGGGTTTTGACTCAGTATGAAATGGAAGATACTTATCCTGTTTAGGAAAAGACTATAGCAGAGCATTTGGCAAGTTGTGGGCTTGAAAGTCATATAGTTTTAACAGTGATGTAGCTCCCTCTTGACTCCATGGAACATATGGAAGATGAAGAGCTGTATGTCTGAATGAAGCTGTAAATTCCAGGTTTACCCTCCAATTCTGTGTCACTGATCTTCGTATGGAGTAATGGGAATCAGTCTGCTCCTCTTGATTTGAAAGCCCTTATGTTTATCCTGTGTCTGTGGTTGAAATTCGAGCTAGACTTTCAGTGTCAGTGGTTGCAACGGGTGCGGACTGAAATTCCAGCTTGCTGCTTACCAAAAGCACCTCAGAGCCCTACATTTTGGAAATCACAGAAGCAGAATGTGTTTTTTCTTCATACTGTCCTACAGACAGAGAGAGGTGGCCATAGGGCAAAATTCCCACTTTCCAGCTTCAGGACACACGTGCAGGGGCAATGCAAACACATAACATACCTGTGGGTATGGTTACACAGGGGTGAGAGTCAGGAGGTCACTAACGCTTCCCACAGCTTGGAGCCTGGGAGGGTCAAAACTGGAAAGATCTGTGAAAATGGGAATACGGGACAGCTGTCAAGCACTTGGCTGAAGGCCAGCTTGCTGTGACATGGTTCAAAACCTCCCTGCAGCTGCCTAGACTGTAACTTCCATCAAACAGAGCAAATACTGGTATTCTGGCTGGATTGTTAGGTCTGTGTAACAATAATACTCATGTATATTTTTAAAATATCCAAGTATTTTTTTTACACATCAAGAAAATCATAGATTTGTGTAAGGTTAATTCTACAACAGACTGCTAATACACCAGCAACTGAGTGTATGAAAATACACCCACACTCTATAGTTGCTTCTTTAAAATAACATTGTTTTTTTCTACAAAACCCAATTAAACCAACAAGAACTCCACCAAGAATAGAAAGTTCTCTGTCCTCAGACAGCTAATATATCTCGCTTAGCCTTTTGAGAGACCTAAAAGCAAAATTTAGTAGTTTGTTTTCAGCAACACTCTTCTACAAGAGAGAAAAAGAATAATTTATTTTCAATTCATAGGATAAGTAGCTAAGCAGGGGATTACTAGCTGGTATTTTGCTGACTGTCTTTGTGGAATGTATTATGGACTCTATCAGCTTGTGAAAGGGTTTACTTAAAGTGCACGGTTTGGTGGTGGATCCTTTTGCCAGTGGATGGAGTTGGATCAAGCATGTAGCAAAGACAATTTTGTGTGTAATATTATAACCAGAGGTCTTACAGTAAATGCCAGATAAGATTTCAGAGCACATCATGTGTTGAAGGGAGGGATTTGAAAGGAATCCATGCTTTTCTGGTTTTGCTTAGTGTTGTTTTATAGAAATACACAGTAACTCTCTGCACACAGCAACTGTGGTCATCAGTAAGTCATTGGAACAAGTACTGCACTCGTTGAGGTGCTGTGGGCCTTGTCAGAACTGGGGAGGAAAAGCTGTTCTGGGGAGAAAAGAAGCAGTTTACTGGAGCCAAGGAGCACAGGAGAGTTGAGGAGCCCTGCATGAGTGGGGTGCGACTGGGAGCGAAGGCAGGATCCAGCAGAATGTCTCAGGAGCAGTTACTCTTAGTGGGTCATATCTGAGAGACACAGATGACGCAATGATGGTTGAGTCCCCAGCTCACACGAGGACAGACTCCCTTCCTCCCTCCCTCCCTCCCTCCCTCCCTCCCTCCCTCCCTCCCTCCTTCCCTTCCTCCCTTCCTTCCTCCCTTCCTCCCTTCCTTCCTTCCTCCCTTCCTCCCTTCCTTCCTTCCTTCCTTCCTTCCTTCCTTCCTTCCTTCCTTCCTTCCTTCCTTCCTTCCTTCCTTCCTTCCTTCCTTCCTTCCTTCCTTCCTTCCTTCCTTCCTTCCTTCCTTCCTTCCCTCCCTCCCTCCCTTCCTCCCTCCCTTCCTCCCTCCCTCCCTCCTTCCCTTCCTCCTTCCTTCCTCCTCCCTTCCTCCCTTCCTTCCTTCCTTCCTCCCTTCCTCCCTTCCTTCCTTCCTTCCTTCCTTCCTTCCTTCCTTCCTTCCTTCCTTCCTTCCTTCCTTCCTTCCTTCCTTCCTTCCTTCCTTCCTTCCTTCCTTCCTTCCTTCCTTCCTTCCTTCCTTCCTTCCTTCCTTCCTTCCTTCCTCCCTCCCTTCCTCCCTTCCTCCCTCCCTTCTTCCCTTCCTTCCTCCCTTCCTCCCTCCCTCCCTCCCTCCCTCCCTCCCTCCCTCCCTTCCTTCCTCCCTTCCTTCCTTCCTTCCTTCCTTCCTTCCTTCCTTCCTTCCTTCCTTCCTTCCTTCCTTCCTTCCTTCCTTCCTTCCTTCCTTCCTTCCTTCCACCACTGTCTTTTCCCTCCTTCCCTTCCTTTCTCATTCCCTCTGTCCCTCCCTTCTGCAATAGGCCATCTTTCAAATAAATACTAAGAAAATATTAATCTCTGTGCATCACAGACAGCTTGTCCAAAATGTGTCAGCTATCTGGGATTTTGATGCATAGTGAAATGAAAAACATATCATCTTGCTTTAGCTTTTTTGTTTTGGTCTGGACAACCTTGCAATAATGTTCAGTTGCATTAAAAGAGTACATTTGAACTATCACCATAAATAAGATACGCTATACATGTCAAAACAAGTTCTTATGTAATACAGATCTCTGTGGTTTCATTTACTAGTAACACCCTTCATAAGTCATAACAGGGAATGAAGCAATCTCTGTGATATGGAAATTTCTCCTCAAGTGCATAAATTATCTCTTAATGCTTCAATTGCTTGAAAAGTGGGACAGTCCCACAGGTCACCATTTCCATTCCAGTGATAAGATTTGCAAATATTAACAATGATTTCTGTTTTATGAGGAGGATTAACTTTACAGGCGTGCGGGGTCCAGTTTAGTTGAACATAGAGAAAGAAAAGCCTTAAATGTAATAAATTAGCAAAATCAAGGCAGCTTTACTTGGTTTGTACTGATTTTATAAACTCCTTTAATTCTGAAAGGCTTAAATCATGTGCTTAGGACCCACGTCAGACCTTTGTGCCTTCATCTTCAGACTGGTCCCCATGATGGGGATAAGCAGCACATGGAATCAAGGGGGATGAGATGCTGCATTGGGACCTGCCCTCTTGTCTGTCTGTGCCACAAGGTTGCTGTGTTCTCTCTGACCAGTTGCCTCTCTGAAAACTCAAGGACATGTCCTTACCTGCAAGCTGCCTTGGTTTTTGAAACTCAGCTCTCATATAGGCCCTAGGTGTTTTCACAGTTGATTTCCCCTGGAATTACGGCAGTTCAGCATGTCTCACCACTGAGGCGACTGTAGTTCATCAGGAAGATTTCTGAACCTCCAGAAATACACGCAGATTTGCTCACTGTACTCATTTCTTCTTGTTTGAGCACTAAAACACATTCAGGCAGCCTCTTAAAGTCATACAAATAACAGTCATTGAAATGGAAAGCAGCAAAATTATGAATATTGTATAATGCAATGTTAAATTACAAATAAATAAAACATCTGGGGCCAGATGTTGCTGTTGGATTCCTGTGTGGAACTGCCATTCCTTTCAGCAGCATTGTGTGCACTTCTGAGAGCAGAGTTTGGCCCTTGATAGAGAGCAGCAGTGTTTTTAATGTAGTATTAATGGAGCATGATTTCTCCATTAAAAACAAGGTAACTTGGTAGACGAAGAGATTAACATATTTTATAAAAACAGTTGAGGGTGTTTCTACAACCTTTCATAACAGTGATTTTTTTAGAGGTTAAAAGGATAGAAAACAATAATTTTCTGGAAGAAACCTCTACAGAATACATACGGTGAGAAAAGGGAGCAGACAGTGTAAGGAATGTACTTGAAGTAAGCTCAAACATCACTCAAGAGTTTTAAAAGACACAAGATCAGTGATAAAGGAGGATAAAGGAATCTCAAAATGCCCAAACTTAGGTGGATTTGCCAGGTACTGAACTTCCGTTTTTCCTTTTGGAAAGTCTGTTGAATCTTTTCACCAATGCAGAATTTACTAATATCCATGGGACAGTTACAGGACAAAACCAGCCATTTACTCAGGAAAAAA
Organism: Phalacrocorax aristotelis; assembly: GCF_949628215.1. Classification (NCBI taxonomy): domain Eukaryota; kingdom Metazoa; phylum Chordata; class Aves; order Suliformes; family Phalacrocoracidae; genus Phalacrocorax; species Phalacrocorax aristotelis. The sequence goes on along the minus strand of NC_134284.1, from coordinate 29,520,795 downwards.
ATTCCTCTTCACAGAGGTCTGCATTGCCTGGTTTTGGACAGGTTTGCAGGATTTGACCTTTAGTAGTATCTAGAAGGTCCTTTTACACCAGGGCTGATTTCTCAGTAGGTTCAAGTGGGATGCACACCCGTGCTTGTGGTTGCAGGCACTGCTTTGTGGCTGCTTTGTCATGTAGCTGCCAGCCCCTGCTCCCCTCCACGGTACCTGCCTGAGCTTGTTTGCTATGTGCTTTTCTGGAGAGGGCAGGAAGCCTTTGAGAGTGGGTGTTGTTTATTTTGAAATGTCCTCAAAGGGGTTAACCTTTCAAGACACACATCTCATTTTCCAGCCTGAAGTCTTGCTCCAACAAATCCCAGTCAGCAGAGTGCAGTGTATCCAGGGGTGGCGGACTTTGTGGATGACCTTTTACACAAAGCCTTTTAGCCACACTGGGTGTACTGGTGAAAGACCTTAAAAAGCCAGGCAGCAATTCACTGCTTTCTGCACATTCTTTTGAACCTTTGATTAAGGTGCCCTTAACTTCTGGAGATAGCTGCCCACTTACTTTTGTTGATTCCCCGTTCTGTGTAACAGGGTGATGGGAAGTGCTGTTCAAGGACCAGCTCTGGGCCACAGTCCTCTCCATGTTAAGTTTAGGGCAGGCATTATAAAGCTTTTGTAGGGTAGCCCTGCTGTGATATGCCCACTACACATCCCTTGCCATTAGATGTCCAGTCTGGGAAAGTGGGGCTGCACCTTGCACCATCCCACCCTTGAGCTGTGCCTGCAAGCTGGTACCCAGGGCTCTAGTCCAGCCAGGGGGACCTGGCAGCTCCTGCCAGCTTGGGACCTCCCACATCTCAAAATGAAGGCTCAAGTGTGTGAACCTGCATTGTGAAAGCAATGCTATGCATCTGGCCCGGCAGCGCTATCAGCAGTCCATGCCTTCGGAGAGGCAGTGAAGGAAAACAGCATAAAAGGTATCTACCTTTGCTACAAGTTATTTACTGAAGCAGAAATCAAGCAATCAGTGACCAAGGGAAGACTACAGAGTATTTTATTTATTGGTGATAGAGAAAACTCGCGTTTTGACAGTGTCCTTAAAGTTTTACAGTCCTATCTTCCTGCTACTCCTTACTCCTCTCTCTTGCTTGACTTGTACCAGCTTGTGCAAATTCAGTCTTCTGCCCAATGTTATCTGTCTGCAAAGTCCTTCAAAAAAGCAGAATGTTCTTGGCTGGATGGTCTTAACTCCTCACTGAACCTACTTATAGATGGAAATTTCCCAGGTCAGGGCAAAAAGCCTTCCCTTCCAAACAAACAAAGCTGCAATCTGGAAATCCGCCTCTGTAGTACAGCAGGCGCGGCACAGGGCAGGTGTTTGCTATTTGCTAGTTTGCATTTCCTTGGAATGAAGGAAGAGCTATGAAAAAAATCAGCTCAACAGTGTTTTGGTCAATGCTGTGAGAAATGACATCATCACTAACCCAGCCAGATGGTGTTGAATACTGTGTCTGTGAAAATGTTCATAGGAGCAGTGAGCACCTTTAGACAGACGCTTTCCATTAGACTAAACACAGATATTCCTTTAAAAGTGTGCAGGGAAATCGAGCTGCAGACTAAAGCCAACAGTTAAACACAGCTGTTCCTTTGCCTTGCTGCCCCCTCTCCAGGTTATTTTTCTTTCCAAGGTATGGGCTCAAACAGGAAAATGGAAAAATGGTTGAGAAAATCTATGTATGTCTTCTTCTGTACCTTGGATTTTATAAGGCAAGCTTGCAGTTTCCCTTCCAATTTTACTCATCCAAATGTTATCTAGACAAAACCCAAGTGTTAAAACTGGAGGGGAAAAAATTGGATATGCCATCTTTTGGGTGTAAAAAAATTGTGCCAGAGCTTTTACAAGGCCTTTAAGAATGGTGTCTCTAAATAACACCTGTGCTATACATTTTATATGCCAGTGTTTCAATTTATGATGTTTCCTTTGGCTATGGCTGTATGCTGTCCTGGTTTTTATATCTGACAAGAACCCCTCTGCTACATCTCTGCAGTTTTTGGACTTCTGGGTGTTAATAATGAACATCTTATGCTTGTTTCAGTGCCCATGTCTGACAAGGACAGCACTGGCTTTTAAAAACCCTTTGTCTGAGCTGAGTGGAAAATGATGTTCCCACGCCATGGGACTTTTCTGAGACTTTTCTCCACCTATGCAGAAATAAAATGCACACACAGAATTATTTACACACAGAATTGTATAGGTTGGAAAAGACCTTTAAGATCATCAAGTCCAACCGTGAACCTAACACTACCAGTTTACCACTAAACCATGTCCCTAAGCACCACATCCAAACATCTGTTAAATACCTCCAGTGATGGTGACTCAATCACTTCCATGGGCAGCCTGTTCCAATCCCTCACAACCCTTTCAGCGAAGTAATATTTCCTAATATCTGGTCTAAACCTCCCCTACCACAGCTTGAGGCTCTCATCCTATCACTGGTAACTTGGGAGAAGAGACCAACACCCACCTCACTGCAACCTCCTTTCAGGTAGTTGTAGAGAGCGATAAGGTCTCCCCTCAGCCTCTTTTTCTCCAGACTAAACAACTCCAATTCCCTCAGCTGCTCTTCATCAAACTTGTTCTCCAGACCCTTCACCAGCTTTGTTGCCCTTCTCTGGACACGCTCCAGCACCTCCGTGTCCTTCTTGTACTGAGGGGCCCAAAACCGAACACAGTATTCAAGGTGCCACCTCACCAGTGCTGAGCACAGGGGCACGATCACTGCCCTGCTCCTGCTGGCCACACTATTCCTGATACAAGCCAGGATGCTGTCGGCCCTCTTGGCCACCTGGGCACACTGCTGGCTCATGTTCAGCTGACTGTTGACCAGCACCCCCAGGTCCTTCTCTTCTGGGCAGCTTTTCAGTCATTCATCCCCAAGCCTGTAGCACTGCAAAGGGTTGTTGTGTCCAAGTGCAGGACCCAACACTGGGTCTTGTTGAACCCCATACCGTTAGCCTCAGCCCATCGATCCAGGTCCCTCTGTAAAGCCTTCCTTCCCTTCAGCAGATCAGCGTTCCCACACAACTTGCTGCTGTCTGCAAACTTATGGAGGGTGCACTTGAGCCCCTCATCCAGATCATTGATAAAGATATTAAACAAGACTGGCCCCAAAACTGAGCCCTAGTGAACACCACTTGTGACTGGCCACCAACTAGATTTAACTCCATTCACCACAACTCTTTGGGTCCGGCCATCCAACCAGTTTTTTACCCAATGAAGAGTACACTTGTCCAAGCCATGAGTCGTCAGTTTTTCCAGCAGAATGCTGTGGGAAACAGTGTCAAAGGCTTCACTAAAGTCTAGGTAGGCAACATCCACAGGCTTTCCCTCGTCTCCTAAGTGGGTCACCTGGTCATAGAAGGAGATCAGGTTAGTTAAGCAGGACCTGCTTTTCCTAAACCCATGCTGACTGGGCCTGATCACTTGGTTATCCTGTACATGCCACGTGATGGCACTCAGGATGATCTGCTCCATAACCTTCCCCAGTACTGAGGTCAGGCTGACAGGCCTGTAGTTCCTGAGATCCTCCTTCTGGCTCTTCTTATAGATGGGTGTCACATTTGCTAATCTCTAGTCAACTGGGGCCCCCTGAGTTAGCCAGGACTGCTGATAAATGATGGAAAGTGTGTTGGTGAGCACTTCTGCCAGTTCCTCCAGTACTCTCAGGTGGATCTCATCTGGCCCAATAGACTTGTGTGTGTCTAGGTAGTATAGCAAGTTGCTAACCATTTCCTCTTGGATTATTGGAGCTTTATTCTGCTCCCCATCCCCGTCTTCCAGCTCAGGGGACTGGGTACCCAAAGAACAACTGGTCTTACTGCTAAAGACTGAGGCAAAGAAGGCATTAAATACCTCATCATTTTCCTCATCCTTTGTCACTGTTTCCTCCCACATCTCATAAAGGCTGGAGATTCTCCTTAGCCCTCCTTTTGCAGCTAACATATTCATAGAAGTATTTTTAATTGTCTTTTATTGCAGTAGCCAGATTAAGCTTTAACTGGGCTTTGGCCCTTCTAATTTGCTCCATGCATAACCTCGCTACACCTTTGTAGTCCTCCTGACTTGCCTGCCCCTTCTTCCAAGGGACATAAACGCTCTTTTTTTTTTTTTCCAAGTTCCAGACAAAGCACTCTGTTCAGCTAGGCTGGTCTTCTTCCCCGCTGGCTTTGGCACATGGGGACAGCCTGCTCTTCTGCCTTTAAGATCTCCTTCCTGAAGAATGTCCAGCCTTCCTGGACTCCTTTGCCCTTCCATGCTGCTTCCCAGGGGACATTAGTCTCCTAAACAGGCCAAAGTCTGCCCTCCAGAAGTCCAAGGTGGCAGTTTTGCTGACTCCTCTCCTTACCTCTCCAAGAATCGAAAACTATCATTTCGTGATAGCTATGCCCAAGATGGCCTCCAACCCTCACATCACCCACAATTCCTTCTCTGTTCATGAACAGGTCCAGCGGGGGCATATCCCCTGGTAGACTCACTCACCAGCTGTGTCAGGAAGTTATCTTCCACACGTTCCCAGAAACCTCCTAGACTGTTTCCTCTCTGCTGTATTGTATTTCCAGCAGACATCCAGTAGATTAAAGTCCCCCACAAGTACAAGGTCTAGTGATCATGAGGCTTCTCCCAGCTGCTTGTAGAATAATTCAACTGCCTCTTCTTCCTGGTTAGGTCATCTGTAACAGAGTCCCACCATGATATCTGTCTTGTTGGCCTTCCCCCTGATTCTTACCCATAAACACTCAACCCTATCATCACCATCATTAAGCTCTAGACAATCCAAACCCTCCCTAACATACAGAGCTACCCCACTGCCACTCCTGCCTTGCCTATCCCTTCTGAAGAGTTTATAGCCATCCATTGCATCAGTCCAGTTGTGCAAGTCATCCCACCATGTTTCCATGATGGCAACTATATCATAGTTTTCCTGCTGTACAATAATGCCTTCCAGCTCCTCCTGTTTATTGCCCATGCTGCGTGCATTTGTGTAGAGGCACTTCAGCTGGGCTGTCATCTGTGTCACCGCCTTAGAGGAACACCCCTTAATTCCTCTTGGTTCTCCTCTTGGCTCCTATTGCCTCAGTAGCCCCTAGTTCATCTCCATACATTAGGATTTGTGACAGATTGGTGTGCCACAACATAATTTTGGACTTTACCTGTCAGGTTGGACTGTGCGCTCGGTCAGTCTTTACAGATGGTAGTGATGTCCGCTCCTTTGCACAGAATTGGTTGGCCAAAATGAAGAGAAAAATGTCCTCTCCAGTGGGTACTGTGACTGCTGGGTGCTATGGCCAGGCAGATGTGACAGCAGCAGCGGGTGTCTGTCCATGCTCCCATCTCCCTTTTCAGGTTTCTGTGCAAGAGCAGTGGCTTTCCTGCAGCTCAGAGGCTTTCCTAGCAAGTCCCTCACAAGCAATGAGTTCCTGCCAAAAGAGGTTTTTTATTGAATCAGCATTTTCTGACTGGAAAGAAGAAATTCCAATCTCTTCTTCTCATTATAAATGAACAGACTGACCGTCCATGGAAGAGAGATTTTACCCATCACATTTGATTCAGTGTGGGTCTAAGAAACATATAGTAACCAACTGACCTAAAGGAAGGTCTCCCAATATTTCAGTGTGGAGAAGAGCTAATATTTTTTAAAACAATTGGATGTTTAAAAATACATGTTTCAGTCATCTCCAGCAGCCTCTTGTGCTGATTTTGGCTGGGATAGAGTTATTTTTTTTCTATAGAAGTTAGTATGGGGCTGTGTTTTGGATTTGTGTTGAAAGCAGTGTTGATAACACAAGGATGTTTTTATTTCTGCTGTGCAGGGTTTGCACAGAGCCAAGGCCTTTTCTGCTTCTCACCCCACCCCACCCACGAGTGGCTGGGGGTGCACAAGGAGTTGGGAGGGAACATGGCCAGGACAGCTGACCCCAACTGACCCAAGGGATGTTCCATATCATATGATGACATGGTCAGCGTATAAAGCTGGGGGAAGAAGCAGGAATGGGGGGACATTCGGAGTGATGACATTTGTCTTCCCAAGTAGCCATTACACATAATGGAGCCCTGCTTTCCTGGAGATGGCTGAACACCTGCCTGCCAGTGGGAAGCAGTGAATGAATTCCTTGTTTTGCTTTGCTTGTGTGCGTGGCTTTTGCTTTACCTGTTAAACTGTCTTTATTTCAAATCATGAGTTTTCTCTCTTTTCTGATTCTCTCCCCCATCCCACTGGGGGGCAAGTGAGCGAGCGGCTGTGTGGTGCTTAGTGGCCAGCTGGGGTTAAACCATGACACATGCTAACAGCATAGAGTTATTCCAGCACCATCAAAAGGAGAAGGCTGCATTATCACAGACTTCAGCTATTTCCCCTGGCTAATCTAGAAAGAGAATCCCAAACTCACTGAAGTGCCCTGGGCAGACATTTTATAGCAGTACAGGCTATTTCATTGCTGGAAGCAAGTCTATAATAGCCTTTTAAGCATCATTCAGCCTGAATTATCTGCCTGAGACATGTACATAAATCATGTTATATTACACAATATTTTTTCTTGCCCCCTTTCTTGAATTTTACTCCTCCAGTGTAAGTTCTAGAAAAGAAGCAAATTAGATTTCCTTCAGTTACTCATCACACCTAGTGGGATGACTGAGTTATGCCAGGAATTTTTGGCCCAGTTTGTCATATTCCGAGGAGTGAAATTCTATCTAATGAGGTGGGAGAGGTGTTATAGAAAGAGGAGGCAGTAACTTACTTATTATTACTCATTTTACCCTGCTTGATTTTCTGTCATTTAACTAGATGCATGTGCTCTACACTGTTGTATCTGCATGATCCATTAACTGGGCCTCATCCTCACAACCTCCCTCCTGAGAGAGGCTCATGTCCTAATAATGGGGCCATTAGGAAAAGGATTTTAACAACCTTAATTCATCCCAGCCCTAATTTCCAGCTATTTCATCTGGGCATAGTTCTGGAAAGGGGGTTAAACACTACTGTGCCTGCTGGGTCACTTTCGTGAGTGGTGCAATTCTAATGTTTCCATAGCAAAAATGGGATAAAATATGGAAAATATGTCCAGAGCAGGGAACAGAAATGAGACCCACCTGTCTGGCTGAATACCATAAGCACCAGACTGCAGGACTGACCTTGCATACCTGTCCTCTCCTGCTTTGGGAAATCCCTCATTCTCACTTTTGTGGGGATACTGATTCAGGAGAAAGATATGCTCTCGCCTAGAATTTCAAAGGTAACCTAAATCTTAGAATTTGGGTGAAAATTGGTGGCTGAATTATAGCCCCACACAAAGAAAGGAGATGCCAGTTCCTAGCATGTACCAGGAAGGCAGCAGCCACCTGGTTAGTCAGTATGTGGTAGTTTAGAATTGCTGCTTCTTGGGATGGACGTTATCCGAGGAAGAAGCTGTCATTGTGTAGGCTAGAGGGCAGAGGACAAAACCAAGGGAAACTGGGTCTTGTTCATTCTGCTCCTCCAAAAACAATTTATTAATATTATCTTTTTGGGTCATGCCTGTGGAATTTAGTCTCAATATACCTGCTTATGGGTCTCAAGTGGCCCTGGGGTTGCCTAGTGGTTGCAGGGGAGACAATCCAGCAGGCCTCTGGTACCATTATGTCCAGCCTGTTGTCTGATAGGGGGTGGCTGAGTGCCCAGTGAGTAGTAGACACTGAACAAGTTGAAAGGCTCCATCTGCCCTTGTGCTGCTACTGAGCCAGGGCAGGAGCCATCTACACCTACATGTATACAGGCAGAGCTGCCCAGATTTGGTACAGGCAAGTCTGTTGAATCTATTCCTAGCTGATTATGAAGTATGGAAAATGATATTTAGAGAAATTTTGGCAATGAGGCTAAGAAGCAGTGTTGCTTACAGCCCTGTTCCCTCTGAAGCTGGTGCTTGGCTGTAGGGCTGTGGTCCCCCAATGCACTGCAGGACAAAGATGGCTCTTCTCAGTAGTAGGATGGAACAGGGAAGAAGTGTAAGTCCATTGCCTGCCTGTTGAGCTGAGATGTGTAACTCACCATGGGCTAATTGGCTCACAACAGGCTAAATAGGTTGAAGTCCTACATGAGGGCCCAGGGGAATGCAAACATGTCCATAACGGGTCTGTGACCAAGAGCTGCCCATTGCCTGTTAGAGTGCTAACTATTCAGTTAATCTTCCTCCTTGGAGTCATCATCCCTGAAGTGTGTCCAGGTGATATCTCTGGAGCCTGAAGGTCACTAGCAATGTTATGCAGCGTTAACACCAAAGGGACATGCCTTTCAGTGATCCACCACCAGCATTAATGCTGGAGGGACACACTCTTCAGTGATCCACCCCTTTCTTTCAGATGTTAAGAGTGTCAGTTCCCACTAGGAGTGAGAAGACAAGTTTGTTTCAATAAATGCTCAGGCTGCCAACAAAAATACCAGGCAAACTGTAGTAGTGTTTGTACGATGCTGACACATGCCCACTGGGAGCATGGCTGCCGCCACCACCCCGTTTTGCAGAGGCCATTGACAGCTGTCAGATGATAACAAGTTTGGGTAATTAGTGTCCTGAAGGGCTTGAACTGAGGACTCAGAAATGAAAGACTGCATTAAAGAACAGCTATTTCCTCCTCACCCCTCGAGACTGGTCGTGTATGTCAAGCTAAACAATAACATTAAAAAAAAAGTAATACTAAGAAAAGCAATATAGCAGGCTAAATTTAATTTGCTGCATCTTGGGCTTACATTTCATTACAAATACCTTCTTACTGAGAGTACAGTCTTTTTAAGTCATTAAGGCAAGTCCTGAAGTCCTTTCTCAGTTTTCGCTCATATCTCAGATGCTTTCTCATTAACTTCAGTGGATGTCTCTTTGTCTGACTGAAAACTGGAAGGGGGCCTTGGGATTTGAACTACTGGGAATTTTGCTTGAGTAAGCAGCAAGAAATGTAGCCATGATAACAACTTTTACTTTTTTTCTTTCCCCTATTTTTTTCCTGTTGATTTTCTGACAGCTCTGAAAGAGTGGGAGGAAAGCAGTTAGGACTCACCACCTTTTTCATTTGTTTTTGAGGATTTGTGAAATGTTTTTGAATTTCTAAGCAGACGATAATTTCAACTGAAAAGCCATCATATTTCATTTAGAAAATGTCAATTAAAAATATTAGGGTTTTTTTTTCCAACTAAAACATCATGAAGATATCAAGGCAACTACCAAAATGTTTAGATCAACAAAAACCTAGCATTTGGGGGGATTAAAAAGGCCCCAGAAGTTTTAACTGAATTTTTTACCCTGTTCTAAATTAGAAGTTTGGCTAAATCATTCCCATAGTGACTGTGTTCAAACGGGAACATGTTTACGTATCTACCTCTGATCATACAAGATAGTGCTAGATTATGGGACGCGTTAGCTTTCCAGAGCCAGAGAATGGCGTGTCCTCACTGTGATCCTTTCTCTCACTAGAAACGTGGACTACTTAGATAATGGCAACTTCACTCTTCTCCTGACCTCAGAAAAAAGCTCTTTTTTTCAAGGTGAGACCAAGGGCAAAACTGTATTTCAGCACTTCTGGCCACTGTGGAGAGGCTGCCCCAGTTTTATTAATGGGGAGTGATGTGCTTTATGGGAAAACGTCATTCTCAGGAAAAGTTTACTTTAGTCTATTTTGATTTTGGTTTAGAAATCACCAAGATGTTCTTAAAAGTTACTAAAACTGTGAACAGATTTATCTAAGACGAAATCAAGAGTGCCCAACCATGGGTTAGGCTGCAATGAAAGCAGCCAGCAATCGCAGGCACCTGGGAGAGGAGATGCTAACCCAGGGAGGGCTGCACTGCCTCAGGTGATGCAGCCTCTAGCAGAAGGGTGACAAAAAAGCAGCTGCAGGACAATAACAGCTTAAAATCAGCACAGACACCTCTGCAATTAGCATCTGAACATGCTTAACATTTCCTCTCTTTTACCTGTGGTTTTAACCTCAAACCTCTTTTATCCTCCTTTATGCAGCAGTACCACTGCCTCACAACCTCCCCACTCTGCCAGAGGAGTTCAGAAGCAGCTGTGGCAGAAATGACTGGGCATCCTGAGAGTATGTCCATGCCAATCTCCACAAAATAAGTAGTTTTTTCATACACCACAATGTAATAATGGACACTGGCCCTTGCTCAGCCTCATTTAATGACCCATAACTGAGTAAATAATTCATTCAGTGCCTAGAGATCTTCCGTGGAGACTTGTTTTACCACAGGGCCCTGGGGAACGAAAACAGCAATAAAGTTCCAGCTTTTAACCCATCCATTTACAAAGCCTCGTGATATTATTGCTTCCATGATCAATTTAAATGAACATGTTGGAGGTTTAATAGCAGCCTTCCTGCTATTTGAAGCCTCAGTATATATTTTTTCAGAGCATTTACAACTAATACTTATTGTCGGTTTGAAGGGAATAGAGAATTCCCAACTGCAAAGTCACACTTTTATTTAAAGCTTTAATTGTCTTAAAGAAGAGCCTTTCTGAAATCTAGCCCTTTTGGGGTCACTGATGTCATTTATTATCCAGTAAACTCTTTTAAGCTTTGGGACAGGTTAATACTCCTCAGCATCAGTATAATTTTTCTTAGGCTGTGTTGCTGTGTTTATATGAGGATCTTCATTTTGCTTTGGCAGCAGAATTTCTTTTCTGCTTCTGCAAATTACAAAAAAAAAAAAAAAAAAAGCCTTCCTAAGTGGGATTGCTTTGCAGCTGTGAAAACCTGTAATAACTTCAGTCAGATTACAACTACATCAAAGGTATTATATATCCCTGAGTAACATATTTACTGGGCTTTTCAACAGCTGTATAATTAGCTCTGGATGACTACTTTTTTCATCCACATCTTTAAATATCCATATTTCAAAATCCACAGAAATTCAAAGGGAGGGTGGTTTTCCCTTTCACAAAAGGTACAGCCCACCAGATTTTTTCCTTTGTTGTTTTTTTTTTTTTATTATAAAAAGAAAAAAGGCCTCAGCTTCCCTGTCTCTGTGCCCTGGTAACCAGACCCAAGGTATCCATCAGCCCTCCTGGCATGCTGTGCCTGCCTGATTGATGAGGGAGGTGATTCAGGCAGGGGACAGGGACGGGGCTCTTTGTGGCGTCTGCTGAGGAGGCAGCTCAGAGGCAGCAGCTGTCCCCAGAGCCGGTTGCAGCCCCCTCACACAATAGGAGGATGGCAGAGGGTGTGGAAAATGCTCGTGCCTCCACAAGGAGGAATAAAGACTCCATATGTCCCAGGCCTCAACAGATGCTCTTTCGGGGTGATGCCCTTTGCCATCCCCTCCCTCCTGCCTTGCACTTGCAGTACCTCCATCACCAGCTCTGACAGCCCCTATCCACAGGGACACCCCCAGCGAGGGTTGCTGCCACGGCCTGCCAGCACGGCAGGCGCTTTTGGGGAAGGGGTTGTGTCTTGGGTTGTACCGGACAGCGCATGGAGTCAAAACCCCTTCTCCCGCTGTGATCCCGCACATGTCTGCTGTCATTCCATTGCAGAAGCTGTTGTTATGCAATTACCTTTATTCTGGGAACAGGAGTGAAAAGAGGCTTTAAAATTCTCTTTAACTCTAGCTGGGTTTTCTTTTCATATTTTTTTTGCCCTGTGATGAGTAGCACAGGGGTGTGCTTCAGTGTCAGTGTGGAGAAAAGGTTCCCCCCCCACGAGAATACAGCACAACCTGCTGGTTTATGTTGTGCTGATTGCTCAGTCCTACGGTCAGGATAGCAAAGGAAGGTGTGAGAAACACTTTTACACAGCCTCTGTAGAAATGCTCATTTACTCTTTTAACTTTTTTCTCAGCTGATGGGACTTTGAACTCAGTTTTCTCTTTAGAAAGTTTTCCTAAGATGAGCTCCTAACCTGGATTTGTCTGCTCCTCCCAATGTTTCATTACAGCCCTGTGATGTGTTGGCTGGCTGGCTCTGATGTGCAGTAAAGAACCAGCTGGCTGAGCACTTTCAGGACAAACAGATAAGACAATTTACTATCTGATTTTATGAGAGCCATTTACACTTTGCTGAATTTTTTAAGCAGCAAGCCCTTAAGAAGTATATTCTGAGTGTAGTACCTAGGAGAATTGCACACACATTTCCTGTCAGCAGCCAGAGAATAGTGCCTAACACCTGCTACGAAGAGCTTGAAATATATTCTTAAATGGCTTGATTGCTTTGCATTTCCCTTGAGATGAGATGAGACATTATGGCACTGTTTCTTTACTGCATGGAGACCTACTGCAGATACTTCTTCAGTGAAGCTCCTGAGCAGCGAGGCTGAGCCTGTGCTCGTTAGTGCTTACGCTCACTGGGATTTCAGTCTGTGCTTAAAATCTAGCTTATGCTCAAAGGGACCTTCGAGACCAGTAGCTGGGGGGTAGCAGACATGGACCATAGGCCATTGAGGACAGGATCCTACTGTACCAGGGTTTAAAGAATCAGTTGAGAGCTGGGATAAACACCAGTAGAAAAACCTCTCAAAGAGTCCTTGCTGTAAGCACACACCTGTGACTCTGCAGTGTCTGTTCCTCCTCTGCACTGCCCTGGGCCACGCTTGGGAAGCCAGCAGCGAGAGCACCACATGTTTTGCAAGAGAAGTGAAAACGTCTACCTTGGTTTCCTGTCTCCATCTGCTTTATCAGAGCATCCTCCTACTCCCATCCAGGTGCACTGCAGTGGCATCAGGAGGAACCCTTCCCACCCCTGGCCAGGTGAGGGCTAGCACCCATCAGGGAATGGCTGAATACACCTTCCCCTGCATCTCTGGCTTCCGGCACTCCACTCAGCAGGCTGCCATTGCCAGTGATGAACCAGTTATTACACAGTGAATATTTGGCTACCCAAATACTGTATGTGTAAACCAGAGCACCTTCTATACAACATTTCCCAAGAGCTTAAACCCCAGCCTCTTTGATGCACAGCCGGTGGGAAGGAAGTGTGCTGAGAGTGACAGGCACTTTTATAGGGGATCCTTTTATTTCAGCATCTTGAATGGAAGCACGTTGCCAGCCATTACCTTGGAGCCCTTGTACTCCTCTGTACAAGCCCACCCCACCACATGGGCTGGTTTATAATTTTTTTAGAAGACACTGTGGTTTCAGCTGAACTTGGTGGGAGCTGGGAGGTTTCAGGCCTGTTGAAAACACAGTGCAATCCAATATCAAAATTATATTAAAAGAAAGCAGCAGTGATTTTCTACCCTAGAACGTTTCTGTTTTCAGACACCTGAAAAGGAAAGAGGTAATCTGTTAGGTATGTAAATATTAATATTTATGAAATAAATCCTGAAGTTTTAACTCCTCTTTGGTTGTGGATGTCTTGAAGCTTATTCCATGAAGGATAATGTTTTTCTGATAACAGGTAAAATGGTGGAAAAATCAGGACAGGCAGAAACTCGTTTAGCATTTCAATTAACAGGGAAAAGGCCCTGGAATTTGAGTAGCAATTTTTGTAATTTTCAATAAATATTTTCAAAGCTTTCTCAAATAATGTAGTTTTCTTTGAACTTCAGTTGCTGGAAGATGCCCAGGAATTTCACACAAATAACTAGCCTTTCTCCTCACTACCACTCCTCCGCCTGCAGGATGGTTCAACTATGATTCCTTGTCCCTATTCCATGTTTCCTGTTCTTCTCTTTGGACCCTTCACTCCTTGTAAAGGTGGCTGGACCTGGGTACTGCAGTCAGGCTGCTGGTGCGGAGGCTGGATGTGATGCAAGTCTGACTCCAGCCTTAGTTCATTCATTTTGCTCTTGCAAATAAAAAATAAACCCAACACAATAAAAAATGCCAGGTTCAGAGGTTTTCTAATTATTCTTTGGTCTGTGGAGGAGTAGAAACTGACCCTTGCAAATGCTTTTTGCAAAATGGAATTGAGCCAAAATGACCTTACTTAGGACCCCCTCCATCTAGCAACAATAGGAAAATCCATCCTAGATTCTGACAAAATCTTCATGAGAAGGCTCTGTCAAACACACGTGATGAGGACAAACCAGCACATTTCCATTTCACCCACCCTTCCTGCTTAAATCTAGTTCATTTGTCCTTGTGCCAAATTTCCTAGGTTTTAGAAAGAAAATAGCATTCTCCATAAAATAAGGTGGAAAAAACTAGCCTGGGAACTAGCTCATTGAGTGAGTTGACCATGGAGAATCACCCTTGCTGCCAGATTGCTCTGACCACACCGCACGCTGTGTTCATGCCCGTCATTCCCGCATTTCAGGGCTGGGCAGAAGGGATGTAGCCGATGTAATTCAATGCCCGCAATTTCTGATTTACAGCCATAAGCAACTGGATATGCCTTCTCTCTCTTCCCAAGCTATCCCATTAACTGGCATAGACTGGGTTGTTTCCAGGGTGGTGTGCAGTCAGCTGTGACCCAGCAGAGCACAGCACTCAGCCCATGGAAACCAGTCCTCCTTCCCGGTGTCGGTAGCACTCTGAGTTGACTGTAGTTAATTCTGAAATTTTGGGAGGATACATCTGTTTTAAAGGAAGGGTTTGATTTTAAGCACTTTAATGGTCAAATTCTCTGATGTGGTTTGGCAGAGTGACAGGTCTGTCCCTTCCTGCACATGAAATCCTATCCCCAGGAAGAAAGTCAGTACTTCAAAGGGGCCTTGCTCACATGCTGAGCTGCTGGGATCCATCGTGCACATCTCCAGAGGGAGGGCTGGCTCCCCATCTCATTGCCACCACTGCCTGTGCTCCCCCGGCTGCACGCTGCTGCACATGTGACCACAGTGGATCCTGTCCACTCTGCTGCCAAAGCAGCTGGTGGAGTTTCTGCTCTGCGTGTCCCACAGCAGATGTGCCATAGCTAAATGTGAGGGATTGCTCAGTGGCCAAAGTTACATCCAGAGTTAAATCTGCAAAGGGTACCCACTAGGCTGACTCTTCAGCTGCCATGTATTGGTGCAGTCCCACTGCCTATCTTCAAGGTGATGCTGCCTTGCGCCAGGTGAGGAAATGTCCTGTCATAATCTGCTTTGCAGCTACGCAATGTGAGACAATAGGTTAGAGTCGCTCCCATGACTGTGGCCCATATTAGAGACCGTGAGTCACCTTGATTTCCATCAACCAGTGTTTCCAAAGCAAGAAGCTCTGAGTTCTATCTTCTGTGCCACAGTGACATTTTCAGCTGCCGGCTTGTGTAGAGTGAGGCAATGAGGAGGTGCCCAGTTATTTGCAGACTACTTTCCTTTTAATGGAATCATACTGCATCTCCCAGTAAGGGATTAAATCCTGTTTTAAGTGTGGAAGTATAAATGCCTATATTCAAAGGTGAGAACAAGGACAGACATGCTAATTGCATGTCTGCAAGATGTTTAAGAGAAAAGGCATTGAGCTTTGGGTTGGTGTTCCTACATAAAAATAAATGATAATATCATGGAGTCAATTAAAAAAAAAAACCAGAAAAAACCAACAGGAGGAAATGAAAACAAATAAAATACTCTACATGGGGCTTTGTAATGGATTTGACGAGGCTGGTGGCTACTTCAGTAGCATAAATACGCATTCCAGGATGCACTACATTTTATATTGTACATTAAAATATTTAGTAACTACATTGCTATAAACATTGTTTTGATCTCAAAGTGCACCATATTTTAAAGACTGTTGTACTCCAGAAAGAATTATATTCTCCAGCCTCCTTAATAAAAGCCACAATCTATGATGCTCTTGATGTGCACAGGCCCAGACTACACAGTATGATGACAGTCTTCAAGAGGCCTTTAATGAATTAATGCCTCTCCAAATGGTTTTAAGCTTACAAAAAGAAGATGTGTGCATGATCCTAAATCATTTGGAGCCATTTTATTCAGTGCCTATTGATTTTAGTGCCAGTAAACCTCACTGCTGCCTGCCTCTGCTGAGTATTACATTATATCCTCCATAGCACACAATGGGATTTAACGGCGCCAAAAATGTAATTTCAGCACAAAATCCAGAAGTCATTATGACATCAACTCTCCTTTTCCTTCCAAACTTAAGGTACCTGAGAATCAAACTTCTGAAGAAACTGGAGCCACTTCTCTGAATTGAATTCAGAGAACTTACTCCTCCATCTTCAAACCAATTTTTGTAGCTGAAATGGGCTTAAAAATAAGAAATAGCAAAGTTGATGTTTTTTTTCCTCACACAGCCTTTATACAGACTCATTATTTTAATATCAGTAATGGCAGACAAGGATGGTTGTCCCTGTGCTTGGTATGTATTTGTAGAAAGAAGTTCTCTCTCTTTTCTCCTTAAGACAAGTCAGGTAAGATGTCCTGGTCAAGAGGGTCAGAAATGGCACATTACCATGAGCAAAAGTGCTAATGTTCACTTGTAATCCTTATGGACAGAGAAAAACCTACAGGGTGATGTTAAGGGTTTCTCCTCCAATTGTGTGTGTGACACAGTTTTTGCTTTCCCAAGCACAGTGCACTTACTGACCTAGCAGTCTGAAATACTCCACCTTGTGCGTGGTCTTTGGGGGAATACTGGTAGCCACAACACTGGACTGATACTGCAGATGTGACCCTGTGGCTGGCTGCAGATACAGACCCAAAATATTCTGAGTTCCTAACAAGTGGAATGGATGATAAAATCAGTCAAGCCCAAGTGTCAGAGAAGAGGAACATTGGATGTTTTAATTTCATGTCTTTTAATTCCATTTTGTTTTGTTGTTTCATTTTGTTTCACAACTTCTTTCATTCTTTTGCTCTTTTCACTCTCCTCTCCTCCCCTTCCTTTCCCTTCCCCTTCCCCTTTCCTTTCCCCTTTCCCTTCCTTTTCCCTTTCCCTTTTCCCTTTCCCCTTTCCCTTTCCCTTTTTCCTTTCCTTTTTCCTCCCCAGATGCAGCTGGTTAAGCAGAAGAAGGACACAGCCAGTGTCTGACCCCACCAAAAGTGCTGCTGTGGGGCTGGGGACCCCCCGCTCTAAAGTGTCTTGAGTCTGCCATTGTGTCAGCCCTCATGGAAACAACTTTGATCATTTCCAGCAAGCAAGAAGAGATAAAAAGAGGAATCCTGGGAACAGAAGCCGTGGGCAAAGTAATTGTGTACCAGGGGAATAGACATGGATATAAGACCCATGGAGGTAATGGGTCTATAGCAAAAGGGATAGGAATATCATCAGGTTGAACTAATCTCTGTATGTAGTACCCGACTGAGGAGGAGGGCTGGGGTGAATTCACCAGCACAAGAGCCTCTCAAGGGACAGATTGCTCTCTGAGTGAGTTTCATCCACACTCAGCATCCCAGGATGGAGGTGCAGGGGGGGATTTGCCCACCACCCACCATGCTGGGACCCTGCTTTCCAGTTAAGTACTGCTGCTAAGCTGAGACAGACGGGTGTAAGAGCCTTTCAGCAGGCAATTAAAAGCAGAATGTTTTCTGTAATATATAAACAAGCCCATTAAGCCTGACTTTAATGGGGCTGAGATTCTGTGATAAATAATTGAAAAGAAAGCTTAAAGTGAATTTCAAAGATTTTTTTCCCTTTTAAAATGTATTTACAATACTTCAGTACTTTATATAGCTTGAATGTTTAATCAATTGTCATTAAGGAGAGTTCAGTTCCTGGAGTTTTGTGATATATATGTGCTAAACAAGCCACTTGAATGTCAAAGATGCGGAGCAGCAGTTCTTGGATTGAGACAGATTTGACACAGTTTGCAGTGGCTTGTGCATGGGAAAAGCTTGCTCTCAACATTTCAGCTGCTCTCTGTAGATTAAAAGGGTCTTGAAACAGCTTGAATTTCTTCTGCACATATAGGACTATGAGATAGCAGGCCAGGCACTGGACAGGGACCTGCTAATTGCTCACCTGCTCCCTGGGTCCGGCCAGCACCTGGCACAAGGTCTGTTTTCCCTATCAGCTCTGATGCAAAATCCCAGCCCTGCTTCATCCAGGCCAGAGGGGTGGGAGTGCAGAATAAGTGAGCATTTGAAAGGAGCAGCTGATGTTTATCATGCACTAAACATACTTGTCAGGTGCCTTGTCGTAGGTATTTTTCCTGGGTTGGTTGTGATTAAGGACGTCAGGGGTGATGTGCTATTCCCTTCTCAGCGAGCGAGCATTTATCCAGCTTTCATCAACACGTGCTCTGATGAGATGGGAATGTCCCTCAGTACCTTTCAATGCACACATTTAAAATGTCTAGTAAATTAGCTAAGACTTTGGACTTCCCATCAGCTGTGCAGATTCCCTGGCTGAGGCTAAACTGGCAACACCTCAGGGACGTCATGAGTTTCACTGCAGCCCTCATGCTGCTGTGTAAAAACCCCAGACACTCTTCTTGGTCCTTCGTCCTCCCCCCTGACCTGTCCTCAGACCAGAACGATGCTGATCTCTATTTTGCAGAAAAAAGGCAGGGTCTCTATAAACCTGAGGTCAAGTGTGGCTTTAAGCCCCAGAAGCTGTTTTAATAGATGTTTTGTGAAAGCTCTCATACATGTTTTAAGGTGCTGAAGTGCTTTGGGACTTGGGGTATGCAGAAGTACATTGATGACCTCTCACAGGCTTTATCTCCTACTGAAACAGGACTCACTGGGGAACTTCCATATTTTTTTTTACCCCCTTGTGTTCCTTTAAATGACTCTGTTTCTGTGCCACAGTGCTTCTGCTGACTGGGAGACTCCTTGCTCCCCGCCTTCATTGCGGTGTTAGCAGCAGTGACCACCCGACGGCTTAGTGGGGATCAAATTGGCACCAAAAGAGTTAATCAGGAAGAGAGGCTCTCTAATGTGGACAGACTGGCACAATACTCTCCTTGCTCAGGAACACAGCAATAATTGCCTAGATGACTTTAAAAACAATAATAATAATACACATAGATATAGAAAATTATAAAAACAAGCAAAGGAAAATACAAAAGAGTAGAAACTCATGGCAAAAGGGATTAAATCCTGCTCTGAGCAGCTCTGCTGGAAATGGTGCGGTGTAGCTCTGGCTTTGCACTGGTGTGCCTGAAATCACAGCTCATTCCTGCAGAATCCCCTAATCACTGTTCCATTAACTCATATAACTGTGTGGGACTAGAGCAGATTTCTCAATAAAAATGATGGAAAAGTAAATTGGGAGAAGCACTCTACCACTTAGCAGGTGTGAAAAGATTGACAGTCCCAGAGCTGCTGAGGGAGGATTGTGTGCACTGACTGGAGGTTGTTGCTGTGTGGAAACGCTTGTGCATGGCTGGGGGAAAATTTCCATGTTTTTTTTCCAAGGGTGCATGAACGGGAAATGGTGACACTGGAACAGGCTGTGGGAGAGCTGCAAACATCCCATGAGCAAGCAACGTCCAGCACAGCATGGGAAGCAGCCACACAAGGAGGGACCAGGAGCCTCCTGGCTCCTGGCTCACCTCATCGCCACAGCAAGTGTGAAAGCTGGAAGTCAGGGAGCTCTCAGCACCGCAGAGATGTCTCTGGGTGTGAAATCCCATGCGGCTGTCCCCAAGCCGGACCTGAGAGCAAACCCACGTGCCTGGGATGTGCCCCTCTTTTGGTCTTCTAGACTATTGGATGGAAACACCTTCCACAACATTGCAAAAACCAATCTGTGCATGAACTAGGACCTTGTTAATAAAGCATTTCTCATAAAAGTGGGAAAAGCCTTTGATACTCCTGTGTCCCACGCTAGCCAGTGCAGCCCTCTCTCTCAGTGGGGGTGTTTCTGTCCGAGATTGTGGACAGAGAGATGTGTGCCCTTCCTCTGCTCTCAGGGCTGAGACATGTCCACGTGGAGTGTGCCAGGCAGATCCCACAGGCAGATGTGTCTTGGAGGGTGAGCAGGAAGGCTGGAGTGGAGGCAATGCATCAGAGTGAAAAATGGCATTGGGGAGGATACTCTTGATTGTGGTGAGACACGCTGGCCCTTTGGGGAACCAGCAGGAATTATACAGCAGCATGCTTGACTGCATGGATAATGTAGTAATTTAATGGGCAAAAGCCGTAGGCCTGCTCCTCTGTCCTGGTTAAAACCTAGACTGAGCTCCTGCTTTCTTCTCAGAGGGGGAATTAGGGAAAGGGCACAGCTTCTCTGCTTCCCTCCTGGGGCTGATGAGCTGCAGGAACAGAGGAAGCTCCTGAGGTCCCGCAGCACAGTGTTTGACTCTCTGCTTACATGTGGCTCCTAGCTCCTGCTAAAAGCATGGTTTGAAAGAAATATCCCTTTGGTCCGCTAGATCCCCCCACATTGGTATCATGTCCTGCAGCTCTTCTTTAGGCTTCTCTGATCCGAGAGCCAGAAACTTCTCCTTGTGCTGAAATTCCCACCATGGCCCTTCCATTCAGCACTTCTGAGCATTTATAACATGCTCAGCAGCTAATTAGCAAAGACCTGTCAATGACGCCACTCAGAGATGAAAATGGCTTTACATTTCTTGCATTTCATTCTGTATCCAGAGAGCCAGAGGCAATGTGAGCTCTCTCCTAGGACTGTGCTTCTTACTGATGGCCAGGCTGCAAGAGCATGAGCGCTACCAGGGCAGTTATGCTGTTTGCTGGGCATGTTGGAGGGGTACCAGCACTGTCCCCCTCTCTGTCCCCACCAGCCCAGATCACAGGACATGTACCTTCCCCATGCTATCACAGTGCATCACTGCCATTGCAGCCTTGGGCTGTGGGGAGCAGCGTCAGGGAAACATCCCTGCGAAGAGAAAAAAGAACTGGGAGATCGGGATTAATTCTCATACACAGTGCCTGGAGAATTAGACATTTGTTGTAAAGATTTATTGAGTGAGAAACAATGTTTTGCCTAATCCCTTGGCAGGGGGAGCTGCTCTGGCTAAGGATGGCTTGATAATTAGTGCTGGGAAATCTCCTGCTCCCTCCTCTACTCTGCCTCAGAGGTATCTCAGGCACTATCAAATCTAACACTAAATTGCACCCCAGTGTGGTGAGCAGGTCTCACCATCCTGCAAACCTGTCAGGGCACTCTGCTGGCTCCAGAGACAGGGGTTTTGGGCAGGGTGGTTGACTACTGTCCCTCCCCTTGGCCACCCTCCAGCTGCACTTTCCAACAGTGGCAGAGGAGTGATGTCTGCCCCAGGACACCCTTCCAGGCCTCCTGGGGTCCCACAGGGGTGAAGGGGCTTCCCTGAGCATCTGTCTCCTGGCTGGGTTGCTTTTGCTGGGCTTTGCTGCCTGGCAATGCTTGTTATACTGTTTTAAGCCCGACAGTTGGAGCATTTGTCCCAGGCACCCCCATGGGTGGAGCACTTCCACCTGGAGAGGGTAGAAGAGGAAAAAAGTATTTCCCAAGTCCAAGCACTGAAAAAAATTACAAATAATTGCCTGTTACATGGCTCTGAGCCACTCTCATCCTGTGAGTGATAAAGGTGTGAAACAGGGAGTGTGTCCCAGGGTGGATGGCCACAGTGTTGCTGGAGACACATCTGCTGGGAGGGAGGTGACACTCGCATCCCAAGCCAGCACTGAGTGCCATGATATGCAGGGAAAGGCAGCAGTCAGACCAAAAGGACACAGGCAGAAGAATTCTAAGTGCCAGGCAGAGCAGGCTGCTGGAAACCATAGCGATCACACCATGTATCATGTGCTGGGTCTCCATAGCTGTCACTCATCCGTTGCAGTGAGCAGTTCCCTTACAGATCCTGAGGCAAGCAGCAGCAGAAGAACTCAAGATGTGCTCTGGGATTACAAAAGAAGCAGGCAGAGTCCTGCTGCAAAATACCCTGAGGCTGGCTTCGTTGCACAGCTGATGTGCAACAGCAAGGAGCAGCGATGGCCATATGGTGTGCCACTGCCACGCATCTCCCCACTGCAGGTGCCTGTGAACTGGCAGTCGGGAAGGCAGTTAAAGGAAAATGTCATTTGCAGAGTAATTCTCCAGTGTTGGTCCTGAGTGAAAAGTACTAATCACTTAAAGAAGTGGAGCTTATACCTGACTCTGGGAATTTATCCTCCACCTTTCGCTTTTTGAACCTTAGCAGTTGCTTGCTGCAGAGCAGCATGAATTATCCCAGAGATGCAGTCCCTTACCACTGCACTGCGGGCAGTACCTCATCATCGTACTTAGGACTAAGGTGGGTGTTTACAAGCTATTCATGAAATGCATTTTTTACAGCTCTCTCGTATCTCTGGTTTTTTTTAAATGGCAAAGCTCTGATAAAACCATGCTCACGAGCCAAGATTTTCAGAAGTGACTAATGGTTTTGGATGGCACTGTTTGGGTAACTCTTGTGAGAGTGAGCTGTTGAGGGCATTACTTTCAGGTCTTGTGAGACATCTCACACTTTTGAGAGGCCTTGACCATAATCTCAAGATTATGGTGTTTTAAAAGTCACACAGCCAGGAAAGGTGCAAGACACTATCCTCCTTGATAAAGAGCGAGGATCAGCCTGCAAGGATCCAGGAGAGGAGATGTGTCGTGGGACAAATTCCACAAGCATCTAGACATGAATCCTCCATCCAAACTTCATTTTCTTCTGACACCAAAAATGTCCCCATGCTTTTCAAATGATGCAAAGCAGGTCCCCTGGACCATACTGTGCAGGTCACCTGGTGCATGACAGGGATTTATCAGACACTGACAACACAGGAGTTTTTCAGTAAGAGAGTGCCTGCTCGTAACATTTTCTGTGCATTTCCTAGTATTACTGGCAAGATTTTCGGCTCACTTGATATATTGTTAACAGTAGCTATGAAACTAATTAACTGAGGAGAATGATATTTAACTGTCAATAAACCTTTGGAGCTCTGCCCTCTTCCCTGCAAATTTAGACATTAATTCTGCAAAACCTTCTCCCTCCCCTTTTCACAGCTCCTTGGTAACACCTTTTTGCTTCATCTGGCCTGAGCCATTTGTCCTTTGCATTACACCAAAGCCTGGTGTCTCTCTGCATTCTGTCCCAATTTGGCAGGATGCTGTCTCATTGCTGCTGTGCCTCCTCCACACTCCCATCACTGAAACACTGAATGGGGCTTTCTCCCAGGCTTGAGGTTGTCTCTCCTGCAACCTTTGGGGCTTGTTCCTAACAGGGTTCTGCTGGGCATTACAGTGGTGGCATAACATGAAAGTTGACAGATGCAAAAGGAAAGAGCTTCTAATTGAGAGGTGAATATTTACCATCCAAGCACCAGCTAGCTCTGAACAGCTGTCCTTGCTGGACTGTTTAAGTCTAAGCCTCTTTAAAACCCAATTACCTTTAGTCTCCTGACTCAGAGGGCAACAGCTTCTTTTGTTCACTCATATTCCTCCTTAAGACATGCCTTTCAGCAAAGCTCACTGTTGCTAATGCTTATTCCCCCTGCCCGTGGAAAAGCACCACTTGGATCAGGTGTTGTGGAAGTGTCAGCTCTGCGTGCTTGCTGTCGCTCAAGGAGCCCCGAGGACTGTGCGGTTCCCTTGCACTGTGCAGCATAAACTCCTGACAAATAATATTCCATTTCTGTGCACAATGTCCCCAGGTGTATAGTGGCCTTGCAGGGAACCAGAGAAAACTGTAGCTTCAGGGCAGATGTGTATGTTGCTCATGTCATGGGTTTTGTGAAGGAAATCTGGAGAGGGACAAGGAAAGGCAGACTTTTGCAAGAAAATATGGTGAGTGAGATAAAAAAACAATGCAGAGAAAAAACAGCTCTGGTATCTTCATGTGGTGGGCTTTGAGGACCTTCTTGATTCAGGGCTGTCTGAAATGTGTTTCCCCTAGAACATAACCCTTTCTGCCCTTGAAAGGGAGACCAGAGCCTGATTTTAAGGCAAAAACTGCTCCTGGATTCACAAAGGTATCCCTTCACAAGATCAACATAAGGAATGATCACTACTGCCTCTGGGAGAAAGCAGCAAGGGCTTTGCTCCTCCTGCAAGTATCCTCAAGGCCTGGACACTGAGGTAGTCCTCTGAACTTCTTTGGTTTAGTTGTACATAAACTATGTTAAATTAAGGCACTGCAGATGTGGACTATCCTGAATGGCAGCAACCAAAGTAGGTATCTGGCCATAGACTTTTTTCCCACTTGAACGTTGTGCTGGCATCTCCCTGATAGGTCTTTGCTTGATTTAGGTACATCTGAGTTTAGGATCCATAGCCCAGCTTTCTTGGACACACTGCAAGAGACAATATGGAAGAAGCAGAAGCCAAAATAGCAACAACAGAAGTTGCAGCAGGCAGATTAGTGGCGGCAGTAGGCTCTGAACAAGCTGTTCTCCTTCTGTCACCATTTTGAGTGTTTATTGTGTAATGCTCCAAACTGCTGCCGGTTACAGGACTTTACCAGTGAGAAGGGGTAAGGGCAGTACAAAGCCTCTGTAGGAAGGTATGAGCCCACCTGGCTACTGCGTGCCCGAGCTGGATGCCTTCCCTCTCTTTCATTTGCAGCATGATCAGGCGTACCTGACTCCTGTCCAAGTCACACATCCTGGGGAAATGGTTGATTTTTCTCTTTATTTTGTTATAAGCCTGAGGCCTGAAGACAACGAAGCTTCTGCCATTGCACTGTCTGTCTGCCCATGCCCCCTGCCTTTCCCCAAGGCTTCTCAAACTGTTGGCCAATGTCAACAAACTTTGTCAGGGAGCTAAAGGTCTTCAAGCTACGAACTTCCTGCAAGTTTCATTGAAACAGGAGACTATGTTGAGGATGGATAGCTGAATAAATGCCTATGCAGACCCCACAAAGCTCCTGGCTGCTACACGTCCCGTGTTGTGCCCAAAAAGCAGAGGGAAAGCACATTGCATAAGGAGCATCACCATGGCATGCTCAAGGGGAAAAAGTGCAGAGGACACAGAGGTGGTTATGAGAGACCCTCAGGAAGGAGGTTGTGTGTTGAAGGTTCTGCAGGAGGAGATCTGCTGTCTTTCTGTGGGAGGTGTGCACATGACTTCAGAGGCAAATCTGTAGGAATCCAGGTTTAATTGTTTTTGCTGCTGACAGAACAACTTAATTATGCACTAAGGGTCTCACTTGGTTTGGCTTCCCTGCGCAAGCCTAGATAACAAGGAGCACAGCTGAACGCCCTTTAGCTCCCTGGTTGTCTCCAGACAGATTTCACTCTGATGTGTTGATATGGGATTTGGGGGAGGAGCTGCAATTCCTGTTCAGGGAGTATCCTAACCTACTGCAGCCTTCAGCAAGCTGAAGATGCGCATGACATCCAGGTTATGTCAACTGTGCTGGAGCACTGTGTTGTGAGCCCCTTGTGTTCCCCACTGACAGAGGAAGAGGAAGGTGATGCCTCACCTCCCACTTGCTGTTGGAACTGCTATGGCCTAGAGAGCTGTCTTTCTATTTTAAATAGAAATCTGCATTTTAAGAGCTTATAAGTCTTTCCAGGGTCTGCAGCTGGACCGTGAATAGACTGTGAAGCCTTAATTTCAGTATGGACAAGAGCCATGTTGGGCTTTTCCTGTCAGCCCACTGTGGTCCCTCAGGGACACCCCAGCAGGCTTTGCAGCAGCTCACATGAGCTGGGAATGGAGTGCAGGTCTGAAAAATACTTTCTTTTTTTCTTTCTCTCAACTTTGGAAAACAAAATAGAAGAATAAAAGGCTGTAAAACATCCAGTCTGCTACCAAATTGCTTTTTAAAATGTCTCCAACTTTACAAAAGTTGCACGTATAGCCATTAGACATCCCTTTTTCTGTTATCTACTTACACCTCTTCAAAGTTGAATGGAAAAATTAATGCTGAACCTCCCTCCCTGCATAATCAAACATTATAATGCTGAGAAATTCAGAGTGAAGATTACATGGAACAGTCATTCCATAACAATACAATTATGATGAAATCATTTTAGCATCTGTGGTCTGAGATGAGATTAAATCTATTTTAACAAGACATTAGATGGGCTTTTTTCTCCCATATTTTTTCCTCATGGTGCCAGTACAATGCAGAGTAAATTTTTTTCTTTAGTTGCCTCACTTTCTGATTTTTCCTTTACAATAAATCCAGATTCCATGCAGGGGAACTAAACTGAGAGTTTTGTACCACTTGTTTTTGTATTTCAATTACTGATACGCTCCCTCTATCTTAGCTTCACTCTGACAGTTTCTTTTTCGTGAGAATTTCTGCATTTAAGTTTTTGTTTCCCCCCAAAATATTTTGTGTTTCCTGCATCAGCAAGGCTGTTGAAGGCACATTCACCGGAACCCTGAAGCTGCCAGGGAGCTCCATGATTTGCAGGGTCAGACCCCAGCGAGAGGCCATCCATCCATAGGGTGTCTGTTCAGCAGGTCTTGGACCACATAATATACACAAATTATTTGCTCTCAAGTGAGCTAGAAGCTTTGCTTTTTCTTTGTATTTTTTTTTAAACAAGCCTTATTTTGATGGCAAAATCTGTGCTGATCTCAGATTTCAAAGTGAACCTAAAGCTCTTTAGGGACTGATATAGTTTAAAAAGGCGTGGGCTGTCTCCATCTCAGCTGGGGAGTTTTTTTGTCATTGCTTCAGTTACCACAGCTTCTTCACAAAGGCAACCTCTTTCCTTTGATCCAAAATGAACTCTGGGAAACTGTTCACTCATGGATCACCTTCTGTGGCGTCCTCGGTGAGTTATTTGGCCAGCACCACACAGGGGCTGGCCAGCTGCTTGCTCTTCCTTCCTCAGTTTTGAAGAATCAGGTAGACAGATGGAAATGATCTTCCTGGGAGCAAACTGGTTCCTTCACTAATCTGTTCAACTGTGAGGGCAGCTCCAGACTTGAATTTGGGTACCTCTGCAAGACATGGCTTCCGACACCCATTAACATCTGTTTAACCTACCAGGACAAGGGTACTCCTAAGGCACCAAATTTGTTAACTTGCTCCACACAGAAAACAAAAAGAAAAAATTGAGAAAAGGGAGCTTAATTCATTGATCAAAGTGGAAGAAAAAGGGATGGAGCTAATGTTATGAATCACCAGCAAACTGCCTGCAATTGAAAAAGGGGTGTCATATTTTTTGCCTTTAGAGCAAGAGGGTCTAATCAAGTGTGTGCCAAACAAAGGGAAAGCCCCAGTCTCCATCTGAAGGCAGAAAGGAATTATGCTGAATCGCTCGGAGCCCTTGAGTTAAATACATGTTGAGAGGAAACTGATAAAGATAAAACACAATAATGGAAACTTGCCTCAGAAAGAGCAGGTAGGTCCCAACTGTCAACAATAATCTGAACCTATAACAAGCGCTCTTGTTTGAAAATGAATCCATCTGAAAATGAAAGATTAAACAAGTACAACAACGTAAGAATAAATTACACATAAATCTCTCTGGTATTCAAGATCAAAGGAAGATTAAAGAACAAGTTATGGAAATGTGGTAGAGGCAAAGAGAACCCATTAAGTGATATCATTTAGCAACTATACAAGTAATAGAGAGTTCAATTCTAAGTTTAGAGGAAAGTGAATGAACCTGTAGCTGCTAAAAGGGACTTCAAAGTATATGTGGCATGAATTAATTTATGATGAAGAAGATTTCTATAGCTCAAACACAACAAAAATATGACCCAAGAGCTGAGCTCCACAGTTGCTGGTATGAGAAAACCAGCTTTCAGTTGTGTTTCAAGGGTGATGGAGAAGGATCGAGTTCTTCCTGTCCACCCTGAGATTTTGAGAGTATGCACACTACACTTGAGGGTGCACACTAGCTACATGAATTTCTCTTCAGGACACCCAAGTAACTGTGCAAGGTGTGCTCCTGGGGACAGCAGGGTCCATGGCTGCCCCTCCAGAAGCTGTTCTTTCCCCTTCTGACTCTGTGCTGAGCTCAGGTCACAGCCTGTTCTCCAGGGCGGATGCTTAGTAGGGACTGCTTTTCCCTTGGGAAACCACACTAAAATACTTGTCTGTGTGTGTAAGACTGTATTTGTGTTTATGCAAGCACGTTCTTCTACAGTGATGATATTAACACTAAAAGGCTGCATGTCAGACCTTTTGCTCTTGTATTTCATAACCTTCTGACTCCTATAATCTAAATAAACCAAAATGGAGAGAAAGGGACCCTCTTCTCCCTGCTAATACAAGTGAGAGTGTTTAGAAGAAGCAAGCATCTTGTCCCAGCTCATCCAGAGAGTCTACAGCAAAACCAAACCTTGAACCCATGAACCCAGAGCCTGTGCTTCAACAGTGCCCTGCTCCATCCTCTGAAAGAGCGATTATACAGTATTAATAGTAGCTACTTCTCAGCCTCCCAGAGTAATGAACTGCTTTTCTCCTCTACAGCTGACCCCTGACCCAGGATAAGCTTTCACAGGGAGCTGTGTGAGGGAGGAGAGTGCAATGTGATAAAAACCAGAGTGGTGCTGCTTTTACACAGGGCTCACAGCCATATAAACCCCCCTTCCCCTTCTGGGTGGGATGGCATGGACATTTCTGGCACCTGGTCACAGTACTTTTCCCCTGGGGGAAAGACAGTCTGTCTCTGTCTTTGGGGAAATAGGAAGCCACATTCAGAATAGGGGGCAAGATGTACCTGGATCAGCAGGGAGGGTTAGGGGACTTCACCTCACCTCATGTAGATACACAACCCTTATCATCACTACATCAGTGACAGGAGATCCAGAATCCATTTGATGGTCTCCATGAGACAAGAAATGAATGTTTTGACACCCTGAATGTCTGTGTTTGTTTCAACCATTCAATTCAATCTGAATTCTTTTTTCAAGATTTATCTTTTTTTTTTTTTTCAGTGTAGCCTGTAGTTTTCTTTGTGAAAATTTGTCAGGAGAGATTAGGGAAAGAAGAAAATTTAACAAGCCTTTTCCAATATTTTCCCATAGTGGACTCAGCTGGAAATTGAAAGAGACCAAGGTGGGGAAGGTATTTGCTTGTGTAAAAGATGATATAGGAACAGCTGAGATTATATCAAAGTAAAGACAGTACAAGGTAGTTAGAGGGAAGACTTGGCCTCTTTTTGGCCTCCCAACCCAAGCAAACAGTAGTCTTTGATATCTTTGAAAGTTATTTCTTGCTCACACCTCAGATGGGTGTGCATTTGCTAAGTGTATTGCCTGTGGGCAATTTGATTTATGTTCAAATGTTTGTGGTACATGAAGTGCACACAAATCTATTTATATATACGTGTATTTATTATCAAGGCATGCAAAGCAGAGGTTTTAGTCTACACTACACAAAACAGCTCAAAGCTGTGCCTGGCAGCAAAAAGCCTTGTGGAGGTCCTGACCCAAGTCATTGTATAAGTTTCCCTCTGCAAGCCCTTATCGGAGAAGCAAATGCATGTACATAGGTGCTCACATCAGTGCCTCCACCCATGTTATCACTGAGCCAGAGGAGGGAGCAGGAACTGGGTGAGGTCCAAGTCTGGGGGCATGGGTGAAGTGTAAACATTCACATTGGGGAAGGGGAGACCATGTCTCAGCACAGAGCTAAGAGCTATTGCTGTGTATCACTGCCACTGGGACCTGACCGCACCGCCAGCAACATGCTACATTGACCTGCTCATATTTAACCCTCTCTGATGCACAGAAGACTGCTTTCAGAGAGGAAAACTGTTAATTTAATGGACCCAGTACATACCTCATGAGACAAACCCTCCATCACAGGGACTGTCTCTTTACCCTTGTTTGAAATCGCATTGTTCTGGCTGTTACACAGTCAAACTGCATAAATAAAATATCTCCTGCATCTTTCATCATTAACAGAGTTCTCATAGCGCTTTTCATTTTTAGACACTTCACCTTTTCAAATCAGTCATTAAATATTAATAAATTAATCCCTCTCACACTTCTGTGATGCATTCAAGACATTTTCATGATGATTGTCTTATGTTCTGGTTTTTTTTTTTGAATATCAAATACATCAAGTAGATGGATCATTCAATACAATTAGCTGGCAGTTATAAACGGCGCCAGAAACCAAGCCTGGCAGGCTGATTTTTGCTACATGTGTTCAACTGGCACTTAAACACAGGGAGTTAAAAACTGAAGAGCTAGTAGCGTAAATGATTTTTAAAAAGTTTGTTTTCTTCAATAGATTTATTAACTTGTTTCCTTTCAGTTTGCACAAGTCCTTTTTAGTGGAAGTTATTAAAACCATTAGTAAGGTCAGCAAGCTGTGCTGGACTGAATGCTCATCTGTGGCTGGGCAAGATCCTGCAGCCAGGGCAGCATCTCTGTGGTAAGCAAAAGTCTGTGTGACATGTGTCTGGAGTAAGGGACTCCACCACCCTCCCCAGCACAGCAGGGAATCTGGGGGTAGAGCCTCTGAGCAGAGAGCTCCTTCGGACCTCATCATCATAGATACAAAGTATTTGTAATGTTCGGTGTGGAAAACCATGCCCTCCAGAGCCATTTCCAGGAGGAACAGAGAAAATGCATTTCCAGGCCATCGGCTCTACTCCAGGGACTGGTGGCCAAGGTCTGACTGGTGAGAAGGTGAGGACACCACTGGTCCCAGAGGCGAGCACAGCTTGCCAGCAGACAGTGCTCTCTCTGCACTCAGGAGACTATTTTCTGCAGGACAGTAGCGGTGACTGTCTTCATATGAGCCTGATCTCATCAGCTTTAGTGTAAATCTTGAGGACTTACAAATGGTGTAGCAGTAATTGGGTAAAGTTGCCTCACTTTGGGAGTCAGGGTGTTTACCTGGGGTTCAAATCAGTTCACATAAAGCACGGCCTTTCCTGATGGTCTCACTTTCAAATAACGATGAAATCTGCTCCGGTGTGCACAGCGAATCCGTGGCTTATTGTGAGAAAATGCTGAATATGTGGAGTGACAGGCCAGCAGTGGCTTCCCAGGGAAGTGTCACCACTGCTGCCCATCCATCCCTGCAGATCTACACAGCAGCCTAAGGCTCATGATTCAGCTTGAAGCAAAGTGAGGTCTGTTTCTTTGATGCTTTCTGAAAAAAAACCCTTGCCTGTTGTTTTTTGCCATGTCATTTAGCCTTTCCCTGTGAAGGTGAAGTCCCTCTGACAGTGCTTGTTAGCAGCCTATTGGCCTGGCATGATCTTAGCAGTGATAAAATTCCCAGATAGCTTCATGGCAGGATGACTATATCAGCATCACATCGTCAGCTGCTGCCCTGCCACCAGTTACCCCACCAATCCCTCAATGGGGAGTGGAGACTGTCATTGCTATAGGCACCACAGTCCCTTTGGAGGTACCTTGCAGGTCTGGAGGGTCACTGTACATTGCTCAGGCTGGGTCCCACCATTTTTCCAGCCACCTCCTGCCCTGATGGAGGTCTTGGACTTTCCGGGAAGACTTGTCCCTGAAGCCTGAAAGGATGGTCCTGCCAGGAACAGGCACACATCGAACAGATGCGATGAGTGTTGCTTTTTACATAGGCAGAGACCAGGGAGACTGGCTGCCTGCAGGACCCGCGGGAGCACCTGGGTTGGGCTGAGCTGCCTGGCTGCAAGCCCCTCGCTGGGACGAGCTGTCACATTTCCTTCACACTGAATGAAAAACAGGCACGTCCAAGGTGTGATACAGCTGATCTACTTCTGACATCTGCTCTGGAGCGAGACGAATCAGTCTCTGCCAGTCTCTTTCAGCTAACTACATGGGGCGATGAGGGTGACTTGCTCCAGGTTTGGCGAGGTGAATCCCAAACTATGTGAGTAGCACCTGTGTCCCACTGCTGGTCATCCCACTGTGCCCCAGCCCTGCTGCATCTCACAGCCATGCACTTTTTTTGCAGAAGGGTCCTTCTCCTGGAGGCAGCAGCTGAAAATGAAGAGGCTACAGAGGATGGATACAGGTGGGGAGGCAGGGAATGGGGGGGAACAGCTCTGGCAAAGCTGCACCCAGGCTCCATCTCAGACTTTTTTGAATGCCCAGCACTTTTACAAATTTTATTTTGCTAGGGCAAAATATTGGCTAAACATGTGAAGATGGCTCTCTTGGCAATGTGGTGTTCAGGAATCACTCACAGCTAAAAAAAACATGTCGACGATGGCTTAATTTCCTTTCTGAGTTTCTATCTGGTCAGCATCATGCAAGACCATGTCTGCATAATGTAGCAACTTTATGCAGCCAGTCTTCCCGGAACCACTCTGTCTGCAGCTCCTCCCATCCCCATTTCCAGCCATGCACGCCACAGCTCACAAGCACTTTGCATTAGCAGACTATACAAAGTTCATCTGTATTTTACAATTTATTGGGCACCTCCACTCATAGCTGCCAGACAGTCCTGTGGGTCTCCTTGGGGCATCACCACCTCTGCCATTTGTCTTCCCCAGCTTTTGTTTCTAGTGCCACCATGGCTTTTACACCCATGGCCACGTGTAATTACCTTCTAGCTGATAATTGTTCTGCTGCAGCATTGCCCCTTTCATCCCCATTCAAAGCAACGCTCCGTCACCAGGGAAGTTTTCACTCCAGCGCTCCGGAGCTGGGAGGTGCAGAGCAAAGCCACAAGGGAAAGAAGTTAAATAGGAGGGGGTTTGCCAAGCTGTGATGTTACAAGCAGCTGCTCCTTTGACAGCTCTGTCACAAGGAAACTCTACTTGCCCTCAACCTCCCCTATGCTCCGTGCTTCTAGAAACGGTGCTGCTAAAGCAGATTGTGTCTTTCTGCGTTTGAAAAGCTGGTGGGTGCTATACTTTAGGAGAACATGAACTCTAAGTCTTGAAACCCAAACAATATTGTAAAGGAAAGAAGAGGTCTGTGCTTGTTTTGTGTTTCTTGTCCCTTTTTTCCTCCTTCAGTGCTCTCATACTGACACTTAGCAACTATTAGAGCAAAATGCTGTTTCCTCACATAGGGACTGTCTCTGTTTATAGTAATAATAATGATGATGATGATGATGATGTAATCCTGAACAGAGAAGCAACATGAAACAGTATGAATCCCTTGGTAGAAGCACTGGTAAGCCACAGCACTGGGGCAGAGAGGAGGCTGGAGACTTAACAAAGTTTGCAACACAGCTCAAAAAAAATTAATTAATGATGCAATTCAGCTGCCTGGAGCAGATGTTTGACCTGCCCACCACTTAAAAGGCAGGCACGGCTTGAAGGGAGCACAATCTTGGTCACAGATGATTAACGTGGAGAGCAACAGTCCAGAGTAACTAAACCTCTACAGCAAGACAAAAGGAACATGGGGCTCTGTCCTGCAGCCTGCACCATCCTACAGCGCCTGCCCTGGCTTGGCATCAGGTGCATACAGGTGGGATGTACCTGACTTTGGCAACAGGCTCTTAGGAGGGGGAGTCCAAAACGACTTGGTGAATTCAGGTCACCAAACTTCATGGGTATTTTACTGACCCAAATCACCTGCTTGTCAGGCTCTGTCCAGAAATAGTTGCACCCCGCCCTGGAGCAGGAGGGAGGGGGATGAGGAGCTTTTCTTCATCTGCTGTTTGATCTGCAGTGCCTGGACACCACCACCACCAACAGCCTTTCATTGCTGCTTTTTCTGCAACTGCTGGAAGTAGCCCAGCTGTGGTGTTGGGCAAGAAACCAGCTGAGCTGCCCTGGAGAGGCTGAGGGCTTGTGGACTTCTGATGTTTACAGCTTGACTAAGCAAAGGAGTCAGGTCTGCTCTTGTACGAGGTGTAGTTAAGGGAAAGGATGTTGACACAAACCTAATTACAGGCATTGGGAAGTTTTAGGTCTTTCTGTATTGGAAACACTAGAGCTTTTACAGCTCAGCTCTTTTGTAGTTGCAGACTGGGGCTTCTGGGTCACTTAGTGTGTCCTCTCACTCATAAGGACAATTTCAGTTGCACAATAGCTGTTGCAACAGCAGTTTTTTGTTTCATGTATCCCCTTGGATTTTACTTCCTAGATCCTAGCAGTTTTTTAATTCCTCATATAGCTGTTCTCCCATATGCATATATACATATATATACGTGTGTATATCTATGCGCACAAAGGGTAGCTATAAAAGGGAAGAAAGGCAAGGAGTCCACAAGATCTAAGAAGTTCTATAAAAGGGCTGCCATAACGCCAGTCATGGGTACAGGCTGGGACGTGTCTGCCAGGCCAGCAGCCCTGCCAAAAATGACAGAGGATGCTACATCAGACTTGAGCCAACCATATGCTCTCATCTCTGATAAGACTAACCGCAGACCACGCTAAGTTAGCTGGAATGTGGCCACCAGGTCAGAAGTTTCCTTCCTCCTGTACTTGGCATGAGTATGGCCACACCTGGAATATTATGCCGGTTTTTGTCTCCCTGTTCTAAAGGGGTGGAGGGAAGCTGGAGAGAGTGCTGCAGAGATGGTAATGGGCCTTGAGTCCCCATGAGGAGACACTGAGGCAGCTGAGTTTGTTTTTTCTGGCCAAGAGGAGGCTATGGACTAAGCTGATAGCAGCCTACTGCAAAGACAGTAAGAGTGATGAAGGAACCAAGCTGCTCTCAAGCACAGGGCAATGGCCTTGACTGTGGCTTGGGATGTTCAGGATGGACAGATGGAGAAAATGTTTCACCAGAAGGGTGCTGCAGCACTGGATTAGCCTGCTCCAACATCCATCCTTGGAGTTTTTCACAGCTTAGCTAGATGAAACTGTGGCTGGTTTCACCCAGTGGTGGCCACAGTCCTCCTCCAGGTGGGACTAGACACCTCCAGAGGTCCCTTCTAGCCAACATGACTGTGAATACACACAGAGTACCACCACAGCCATATTACACTGATTGTGCTTTCCCTGGCTTGCCACCAGCAGCTGGGAGGAAATATTTTCCTCCATTTCCCCTTGTCCAGCTATAATCCTGTCCATGTGGGAGAGGAGAACTCTGGGACATGGGTCATCTTTAGATCTGTTTCTACCGTGAGCCATAGCACAGTGGGGAGCCACATGCAACTGAAAACAGATAAATCCTGCAAAGGAGCATGTCTGTAGTTACTTTCCAGTGCATGAGTAACACAGCAGAAAACAGAAGTGTGACCTTACCTCCGGCAAGATCTGCTATAACCACTCATCAGCTGTGTTTTCAGGTGTGGTTTCCCTGCGGCGGGGCACCTGCAGCTATTTCCCCATCAGTGAAAGTCTTTTCCAGCCAATCAATCTTCTATTTATCCACCAAATAATGGATACATGTTGACTCTTTAGCAGAGCCTGAGCCTTAAATATGTTTGAAATTATAGGCTAACTAACGTGGGCAGGTGGGTATGTGTGTGCATCTTTGTCTTGATGTGTGCGTGGTAGAAGGGATAGGTCTAACCAGAAGCAAACAAAAATAGAATCCTAATCTCTTCTCTTTGTAGAGCAAACTGAAGCAGATAGTTTCCAAATGAAATCTGAGATGATGCCAGCTGCTTGCAAACTGTACCTACTTTAAAAATAAAATCTCACTGCCTGCAAGTCATCCTTGTCTATGCTGTCTCAAGTACAATCTTCTTTCACCCAGAACTGGAAACAGAAACAAGCAAGCATCCCTTCACTGTTCCTTTAGATGTGGGTATTAAAAATCACCATTTTGAACTGAACACAACTAATGCTAACCACTGACAGGGACAGGGCTGTAGACACTTTGGGTCGCATTGCCTTCCAGAAAAATACTCTCCCTCTTTCCCAGGAAGACTGCTCTCTTGCACAGAGAAATTAAACAAGTATCAAATAAGGACCAGCTTTTATGCATCTTAGAAAAGCCCATATGTGCCACCAAAAGATCCCAAGCAGCAGAACAACTTGGGTGAGTCATGAACAATAGAAATGTTAAAGCAACTTTATAGGAACAGTAGAAGAAATGAACAGCTCATGAAGCACAATCATATTGAATAAATACTTTGCACACTGTTGTAATGGGATTCAGCTGACCGAGACATTTATATGGGGAAGGAATCATGGCCTCATTGTAGTCAATAGACATATTGCCACCAACTCTAATGGAGCTCTGGTTTTGTGATGTTTATATTGCAACGTAAGCCAAGATGCCTGTGAGCTGTCAAAACCCTTTAGAGCTATTTGTCCCAACAACCCCACAGTATCATCCCCTAATACTCCATTATGCAAAGAGACCCCTTTTATTTTTATTACAGCTAATTCACCAGATGGCTTCTCCCCCCTCCTCTCTGCTTTGATGTAGAAAGTGCAAGCAAGTGATTTTGCTGACTACAGATCAAGGCACAGATCAGTACTATTTGCCATGCACAAAACATGAAAAGCAGAGCTGGGACCTTCAGGCAAATCTAACATGTTTGTAAACAGTGACAAAACCTTTACAGACATATGGGAGACAAAACAGCCTGTTCCCCTGACGTGCAGGTGGGGTGCAGGTACCAATCCTACCAGCTCTGCAGGGAGTCAAGTAGGGAAGGGGGTGAATTTCTACACATTGATGAGAGATTAGACCTGCTGGTGACAGTGAAAGCAAATTAGTCCGACAGCAGAGAGGCACTTCAAAAAAGAAGTAGAAGCAATGCGAATGGGGGATTCTGTCCTAGGAAAATGCTGATGGTCATGGACAGAGGGACATGGTCTGCAGTGACCCAGGCCTCAAGTTATAGTGCCAGCTTCATGGTTTTCTTTTCACATAGTGAGGCTGTTAATTGCAAATTTCAACAGAAACAACAACAAAAAGCAAGTAATAGAGCCAGGAAGCTCCACAGCCAGAAAGCATGTCATTAAGAAATTAGAATTCAAACTCCCTTCCACCTGTGAACACAGCCTTACTTCTCGTGAACAGCAATTTTCACAGAAACCATGTCCTCCACTGCAAAACCATGTTAAAGTCAGAAAAGCAAAAATAACAGTCCTGCAACCCCATGCAGGTTGTAAACACACACAAAAAAACCCCACAACCCCAAAAGCAAGCAAATGAAATGCAAACATAAAACACAACTTTCTCCAAGCTTGTCATCCAGTGCACAGAGGCAAGAACCAGCCCTGGGAATGGGGTGCTCTCCGTTATTTATGGTGCAGCCCTGTTTGTAGGAAACTTCTCAGCCCCATATGAAGGGCTGCATTGGCTGGAGGTGAAACCCAGATGCCTATGAAAAGTGTGCAAACAGCCATCAAGGAGTGGCACCTCCCCAGAGTTATTTTCCCTGCCTGCAGCAAAGGGTGGTTCAAGGACTTTTTGAGTCAACCATGGGACCTGTGTGTTAACACCGTCTAGTGTCTGCAGTAATGAATGGTGCACAATGCCAGTGGGATCATAGCACCAATACCCAAGGTGTACATCACCTTGTGTCACACACATGACATAATAAATGCCCTCACTAATGGATGGGCATATTTTTTTATGGCATGTTACAATGATTGACATGATTTAAAAAATATACATATTTTTAATACATGAGCTTAATTTTATGCAATGCTGAAAGCAGCTGGGCTGGACTGTACAACAAGCGGTTGCAGGAGCAGAACGCAACAGCATCCTGCTTACTTATGCAAGTCTGCCTCCTGCGTGGACTCTCTGTTGTCTAATAAGCTGCAAGCCATGAGTGAAGGTTTTCCAAATGTTGGGATGTGTTCGTTGCTACAGATTCCCCCATGTCTAATTAAGCTCATGGCTCAGCCTCCCCTATGGCGATAGTGCTAACAGGTCCTCCTGTCCTGCAGTGGCTGCTTGTTTTCATGAGAAATGGAGTATAAAATCACTGGGACCTCTGCTGCTCTAGGAAATCTGATTAAAATGAGTCAATGCATTTCAGGACTTATTGGGAAGAGGGAACTGGCTGGCAGACATGTCAGTAAGCCATTGACTTTGCTCAAAGTCATGTTGCTCTTGTTGGAAACCAGGCTGAAGGGACCCTGGTGGAGTCCAGGCTTGGGAGAGGAGCCAGAGCTGATAAGCACAGGTACAACACAACCTGCTTCCCAAAAATATCAACTGCATTCACTCCATTAAGATATATGCAACCACCTCAGTGAACAGAAGAAAGTCCTTGGCTTTAAACGGGGTCAGATCATCCCCAAACTTATCTGCCTTGTTTACTGCCTTGCTCTGGGACTGCCTGCAACAGATTTAACTCTTTTTTTTTTTTTTCCAGTAAATTCCCCACAATTTGGTTTACTTATCTAATAGTTTCTAGTTTCCTTGTAAACTGAAGCAGGTGAATAACATTTTCCAGCTTCCCATGAGATGGGATTCTTCCTGGCAAGGGGGACGTGGAAGAGCCTAGGGCAAAGAGGCCTGGTAGATGGAGTGTGGAGATCAGATGTTGCTCAGAGCATTTGGCTTGATTTTTTTGGGACAGCCTTTGCATTGGTAAAGAGGGTAAGGGGATTTTTGTGCCTGGGAACCTGCGTAAGGTCTGTGGGAAGACAAAAGCCTTGCTCTTCATAGGCAATTTTGCATTGCTCTGTAAAGCAGCAGAGGAGTAGGGAGATTAGTAGGGAGATCTGGGGGCAGTAGGGCCTCCCCACATCTGCTCACATCTGGGCAGCTCATGGAGAAGCCCACTGAAGCCCATAAGCACTTTCCTGGAGAAGCAGAGACCTCCACACAGAAAGACTAGGGAACCTCATTTAATCAGTAAAAATTTCACCCCTAATAGAGGAGGTGGTGTAAAACCCTTCTACATTTCTCTGGGACTTGTCCCATCAAAACACCCCGAGTTCTTTCTCCCAGTAACACTGACATATTTGAAAGGGAGTTGTTAGTTTTTCTCTCACAGACAGATTTTTTTTCTGGCAACACCTCTCCAGAGCAGCACGTTTGCACAAACAAAGTTAAACTGCTTGGTTTCCATTAGTAACATGAACAGTAAAAATAGAGGACAGGTGTTTCTTAGGAGGTGTGAAAGATTAACAGGATTTTCTTGGATTGCGGATGATACTGTCACTGTAGGGTATCTACTTCTTTGTTTTTTTCCTCCACAAAGAATATAGGAAAATTTTCAATAACATTCACTGGTGCTTAGTGAAATTCAGGCAGGTTTGTGCCTGCTGTGCCTGCAGTCCCTGCAGGCAAAGAGGAATTGCAGCAAATAACCCCTTCCTTTGCCCCTGTG
Source organism: Phalacrocorax aristotelis (assembly GCF_949628215.1). Classification (NCBI taxonomy): domain Eukaryota; kingdom Metazoa; phylum Chordata; class Aves; order Suliformes; family Phalacrocoracidae; genus Phalacrocorax; species Phalacrocorax aristotelis. The sequence continues at coordinate 29,481,966 of NC_134284.1, read as the reverse complement.
GATCCAAGTTCTCCTTTCAGAGACATCCTTGCAAACTCTCAGGAGCAATTATCCCAGGCCCTCTGTGGAGATAATTGCATGGGGGATGGAGGACCCCAACAGGAGCATCTGAGTGCTGATGAGACAAATAAACAGAAAAGACCCAAACTGTGTGTGAGGTCAGTTCAGCCCTTCAGTTGGGATCCTGAAAAGGGATTTTAGTCATGCTTAAGAAAAAGCGATGTTCTGTGTGACAAAACATGTCAGTAAGAGCAAACTAGTCCAGGATCCATTTCCTCACATCCCAGCCTCCAGCCTTCCTGCACTGGGAGCCTGGAAGGCTCTTCCATGTGCCTTTGTGCATCTTCTCACAGTATCTTGCAGTAAGAGTTTGCCACAGTGGCTAACAAGTGGAAAGGGCAAGAAGACAGGGTGGCTTCAGCCCTTGTAAGTTTGCCTTTCTTTCTCCCTTGCCAGTCACCCCTGTGCCAGGAGGGCTGTGCCTGTGCTCACTGCAGGCTTTGCAACGGGCTTTGCAGAAGTGTATTTTCCATAACGTGAGCCAGCATCAGCAAGTGCCATTAAATACACTCCTAGTAGCAAATGTACAAACAATCTGAATGAAGCTACTGGGCCCCATAGCTGTGTACAAATCTTAAATATCTTGCTAAAGTAGCTGAAAGCATGCAAAAGCCAGCCAGGCTTCGCATCCCGTCCCATCCCCCCCCTTTCTTTACCTCCTGCTTATGTCTAATGGTGCATTAGGGCTGTAGTGTAATATACGGCATTTGAACTTTTCTTTAGTAGTGAACAATCTCAACAGACTGCTTTTCCTGATGAAAAGATCCTGAGCCCATAAATATCACCCTGGCATGCTGTACATAGCTCCCATTGCATAAATCTCCCCACAGCGCTCACCTCTGCTCCTGTATCATAGCGAGATAAATGCGGTGCTTAAGGCCTGATTTATTTCAGTCAAAGGACAAATAGTTTGATATCAAAAGGAGCTTCGTAACAATTAACATGACAGGCAAGGAGGATTAGCTGTTGTGATTTTCGGTGTGGCATAAGCAGGCAGGTGCTGTTGTCTGGGCTGCATCCCTCCCCGCACCCCTTCCCATTAAAGAGATAGTTATTGTACCACTGTGAAAAGAGCAGCTGCTGTGCCTGAATTTCCCTGTCAGACACTGTTTCTAGTGTTGGTATGAATTGGGGACACATTGTTGGGCTTTAATTAGCTCTGAGTCCCACCACCATAGGACTGCCCTGCTCTGACATGCACCCCAGGATGCCTGAGTTGAATGTACATTAATCTCCTTGTACCTGATGGCTGGGAGACAACCTCTCAAAAAAAAAAAAAAAAAAAAGAAAAAGATACCTTTACAGTATTTGCAAAATGCTTGACCTTATGCTAAGCAGTCAAATTAAATATAACCTTCATTCTTGACTCTAATGGCCAAGCTGTTCTCCCAGTCCCATTACAATTTTTTTAGACCTTTGTTGTTGTTGCTGACTCTTAAGGTTTAAACAGATGAAAACCTACTTTCAAACAGATGAAAACCAGTTGCCAAACCTGAGCCTAAACTTTGAGGGGAGCAACATTTTACAGGTATTATTTGGCACATAGGACTGACTTCTCCTTCCAGGGATTTGTGTGAAGTTGGCTTGTGAGGCAGAGCGGGCACAAAAGGTAAGGCAGGTTGCCAGCAAAACTAAGCATGACTGATCCCACATAATTACTGTGGTCTCACTGCTATCACCAAAGGTTAGTTTAAAACAAAGAAAATCCCAGAAACTGTGGACTAGCCAGGGAATCAAAACAGTAGGCACTTCTTTTGGCAAGATGGGAAAATTTCTCAGCACCTTCCTTGAATCACACTCCTCTTTCCCTCTTTGTACCTCTCTGCTTTGAGAAGAGCAGACTCCCTTTCACCATCTGGGATGTAGCTAGCTGCCTTTTGCTGTGATCCTGGTACCTCTCCTAAACTGTGCAAATTTGGGCCAAGCCAGGATAGGGATAGGGCATTTCTGTAACACAGCAGAGTGTGTGAAGCCTTCTTGGTGGCCTGCTTCTTAGCATGGCCAAAAATCAGATCCTCCATAAGGCTGTAAGGGCTGAAATCAGTTGCTCCAGTAAAGCCATACTGAAATGTGTTAGCAAAGCAATTATGCTGGCTGCCTATGTTCAGGTGAAGATTTTATGGTGTTTTCTGTAGCCTAACTGTATAAACACTCTTGAACCTCTGAAATACATTGAACCTACTTAAAACACCCAAACGTTGCAATTTTTTCAGCCTTTACCTCAGACTGCCCCTGAAAGCACAAAACACCTGAGGAAAAACCCTGAAGGGTTAATCTCTACACAACTTGTCTGCCAGCTGGTAGGAAGGTCTTTGTAGCACATCGATGCTTTCACCTGCTGTTTGTGTAGCCTGTAGCAAAGATGTGAACTGGAGTATTTTTGTGGGAGTTCTGCCACCCTGGACCCTCCCATAGAGAATGCCCTCTAGCTGACAGAGGGTGTGCCTGTGTATGTGGGGAGACCACAAGAAAAAGCTTTGCTAGAAACATTGCAGGATTTCTCAGTTTAAGAAGTGCAGAGACACTCCAAGTGGCCTTGACCTTCAACCGAAATCCTGATGCTTGCGCTTCTGTTTCTTTTGATCGCATTTGTTTTCATTCCACGTTGATGCTAATGGGGAAGTTCAAATTCATTATCCCCAGAGCTAGGTGTATTCAGATCTAAAACGGTGCTGATATGGATTCAATAACACCTGGTACATGGGAGATTAATTTGGCCCAGAGCTGGTAAAAAGTCACTTACTGATATTCTGTTAGTCTTCATCTTGAAGATGCATGGGTGTCTTTTTACTGCTTTAGAGGACTTCAATTCTAACTCTGGGTTTTTCTTTCTACCCAGACCATACCTGTAAAAATAATAACAGCAGAACTAGTGTCTTCCCAGTGACTTGAACACAGCCTCTACAACCCCATAACAGTAGCTGGCACCAAATCACAACACTTGATTTAAACTCCACTCCTTGCTCAATAGACCAAAAATAAAAATAATGCTGAGATATGAATCAAACCTGTTTTTTTTTTCCTTTCCCTGAACATAAAGAGCAAAATGTGCTTTTTAGTTTAGATGACTTGTCTTCCAAAGAGACGAAAACAAAAAGAAACTAGTACCAGGTCTCCCAGGAACAGATGAGAACAGTGACTCGCTTTGAAACATTTGTCATGTACACTGAAACATCCACTGAGGGGTCTTGCTGAGCAGGACATAATTTCCACACCCTGTAAATATTTTTTTAATATTAAAAAAAATCTAGATCTAAAGAGGGTAAAACATCAAGAGAAAAACACATTTGAGAAATGAAAATCTGAAAAAGTCAGTACAAGTCTCAAATATTTCCCTTTGATTCAAATCATCCCTAGTTTTGAAATAATTTTACTCTCACTAGAGTAATTAATTTTCTAGGCAACTAGCATTTTTTGTTTTGAATATGCTGCAGCTAATGCACTGTTTCAAAACCCCTTTCTGTAAAGAGAAAAAAGGGAGGGGAGAATAAAGAAGTTGAAAAATGCATCAAAACTGACCATTTCCCACCAAGCCAGTTTTCATTTCTGCATATCAGCATTTTCAAACAAAACAAGGCACTACACAACTTTCCTGAGCAGCTCTATTCAAGCAGGATCGGAGGCCAGCAGGGACACTGCTTTAATGTAACGATGTAGTGGCAGAGAACAAAATGATTCTCTTTCCCCCAGCCTGCGTATGTATAGCAGAGAAATCATGAAAGGGGGAAATTACTATGGCAATGACCACATAGCTGCTGCATGTTTGTGCAGATTGATGACCAGTCAGCCAAATCCCAGGGTCTTTACTTCAGTGAAGTTTTGTCTACCCATGAACCTCTTGAAAATTGCAATTGAAAAAATCAGCCCAAGAAATTGGGGGAGAGGTAGTTTTTAAGTGGATTTGAAAATATAAACCCCATTCTTCTTACACAAGTCAAAATTGCTTTCCCTAACTATGGGGCGAGCAAGGGGAAATTACCCCACATCCCCTGGAAGTGGCCATAGCTTAGCCTCGGATTAAATACCCATTCAAGCATTACAGTGCATGAGGATTTGCAGGGTTAAACTGACAGGGAAGAAAATGGGATCCTTCTTGCATGTTCCTGTTCCCAGTAGTGTCTAGCCAAGCTGACAGGAAAGATAAAGTTCACTCTTCCCTCCACTTAACTGGTGCTGGGAAAGAGATTTGCACCCTGGAGAAAAGGAGACATGGCATCAGTCGTGACTTCTTGGCATAAATGAAAGGAAATTTTGACAGGCATAAGAATGTTATTTTCTCATGAAAAGCTGCTGCTTTGCTATGTGAATGGGGATGCTTCTTAGGAAAGAAAAGGAAAGGGGGAAAAAAAAGAGCAGTCTCAGTCTGGTGCCAGTTTATAATAATTCACAGTATTGCCCATTTCTCACTGCATAATGATCTCCAGCAAAGGAAATTATGAACTCTTATTTCTGGAACCACATTTTAAGTATCAAAATAATTGGGCCAAGGAAAGGTCATCTCTTACGACTGCTGTTAGCCACCCTGCTTCCCAGGCAGCCCCGGGCTCTTGTGAAAGCTTTTAGCACCTCATAAGGACTCACAAAGCTGGTAAAACAAGAGTAATCTCGGGAAGGGGGCTGGGAGTCTGCTGGCATCTGCTGGAAGCTTTGGAAAATGTGGTCTGCCATGTGCTGCTGCAGGTTTGATCTCGGAGCTGTGAACTGGATTAACCCACTTTTTAGCCATGCCCCAACCTGCAGTTGTCTGCTACCACTCTGCCTGCTCCAGCTGCCCCGAACCACACATTTTGTGCAAGACCACCCTTGCAGCCGGCTCAGGAGCCATGGCTGAGTGATGGGAGTAATGCATGCAGCCACTTCTTGGGACGCTGCACTCCAGTGGATTAAAATAACGGTGTTTCCTGGTCCCCAGGCAACTGGCAACAACCGGGACAGTAGGATCTCAGCTGAATCTGTTCTTGAATTGCCACTAAATTCAGGATTATGATCTGCCATTGATGGGAAGGCAGATGCTTAGGGCAACTACCTCCTTCATGCACCCAACTGTGAGCCACCAGTCATGTAGGTGGTGCTGGGCTACGAGGTAACCAGCAAGGCCCAGTTATTTGCATCAAAAACTAGTCCAGGGCTCTCACTCAGCCACACTTCAACCTTAGCTCAGGCAAACATGTAATCTTCATCTTTGTCCTTCTCTGGAGACCATACAAGCCAAAATAATATTCACGGCCTGAAGAGCAATATGCACGCAGCTGCCCCGATGCCATTCTGGGTAGCTCTGCAGTCCTTATCAGTAGCTCCAAGCACAGAGGCTGCGGGGCTTTTGACACCCTCACTCTGCTTAATTCCCCTCTGCGTGTCCCAACACTGGCCCAGTTCCACTCTGCAGAACTCCACATACCCCAGCATGGTCTCTTACCCCATCAAGTCCTTCCTTCTAGCTCTGTCCTGAGATAAACCTATTGGCCTCAATCCTAAACCTTGTTAGTGAGGCTCTAAGTGTGACCCAAGCCTGTAACATGTTAAGTCCTACTCTAACACTAGTCTAGGGGTCACTAAAGACTCACCCAACCTTAAATAATTCAGATGCTTTCCCATATCCCTCCCTGCCTTCAAAGGAACTCACTTTTAGTGGTTTTCTCCAAGCCCTGTACTTTTTCTCCAAGCCCTACAAGCATAGGTCCTAACTTGGGGCTCAGCAGAGCATCTATAAATCAGCTATAGGAAGAATCAACACTGCAATGCCTGAACTTCTTTGTGCATTTGCAGGGCATGTGTGTGCATATTTGTTTAGTATGCACACACAGAGAGCATGCACAGGCGCTCTTATCATTCTCTGGAAGTCTGTGCTCTGGGTAGTAGATAGCAAATCTGCATTGCCCAGGAGGGTTGGGGTGAGATTAACTATAGGACCTGTGATTTGTTGCTACCTGAATGGTGTGCATGTTGTCAGTTTGGTGTGTCTTTATTTCTAAGTGAGTGAGTCATATTATACAAATCAATTGCTAATTCAATTAATCATGAAAAACATGCAAAAGAACATCTCCAGGAGCTGATTTAGAGCATGTTATGTATGGGTGATTGAGCAAAGAAAGTTAATCTGGGTCAGAAGACTTTGATTTTTAATTCTTAATGTCACAGATTTCCATTCTTTTGAACTCAAATCTGACTGACTTACAATTTATTTTTCTGAGGGTGCAGCTTTATAGCTCCATTGACATTGGCATGTGTGGTCATGCATACTGAGTCTGTCCTCTTATGCCTGACGAATAAGAGCTTTTATGGATGCACAGATCAATACAAGCTTAAGATCTATAAAGGGCTGCCTGGCAGTATTCATATGCAGGAGACATCTCATTGCATTTATCTACAAAGTTGTTTACAGGAGGTGAAATTATGATTTTATTGCATTCTTTTTTCTGTTTCTCCATTCCGTGAGAAACAACAGATTTTGATCTTCTGTGTTCCTCTGCAGTTTATGGACTAAATCTTATAAAAAAAAACCCCTCAGGATGAAGAATGTAGGAGTTTGTGGTGCAAAACAATGCCCCCATCATGATTTGTATGGAAGGCAACCCAGGAACTCAATAGAAAAGAATTGTCTACACCTCTTGCAAAGGAGATGTAATAGGGGTATGAAGTGAACCCAGTCCACTGTGCGGGCAAACTCACAGGGTAGATACCTCCTGGAGACCAGATTAGACCTTTTCAGGATGTAGGAAACTCAGCCATGAAAAATTGGGTGCCAAAGATTTCAGTCTTAGATGACAATATATGAGTAAGTCCAAAATAGAACGCTGAGTTCCCTCTTGACAGCATGAAAATCTGACATTTCTGTTTTGTAGATAGCCCTAGGAAAGAAACAGTGCTATAAATAGCATGTGTGTGAATGCACAGTTAGGAAAAAAAGGTGCAAGAAGCTTCCGTTTGTCACTGAAACTATGGGTAATTCTAGCCCCTGCTTGTCCTTGAACATGAACTGCCTGGCCCATGGGAGAGCCCTGGGGGAAGTGGAACCTTGACTTTGCCCCTCCTGCATCAGTTACCAATTCTTGATTCCCTGCTGTAGTCTTGGGCAAGTCACTTTGACCAGTCATTAGGTGTTGCGGCTCTAGTCATCACCCACATGCATGGAATGCATCTGTGCCTTGACACATTGCTCCATCTTAGAGAGATTCCTTGGATTTGTTGGGAGGGAGGTGGTACACAGCTTGCGTTGTGCAATACCATAGGGCAGATCAGGAAAGTGACATGGCACTGGGGTCTAGCTGGATTTATTAATTCTGCTTCCCCAGCAGGCTTCTTCACTTGGCAGCCCAGGTCAGGCTGATTTCCAGGCTGGAGCTGATAGCCATCCCAGCAAATATGAGCTAACTCACAGCTGAGTGCTTGTAAGGACCTAAGGGATCTGCAGAGAGTACCATAACATGGCATATGGGACGCAGCTGCAAAACTCTCTCCCATATACAACCATACACTATCTAGCTTTTCCCAAATAAAGCACAGGATCACGGAATTTGAGAAAAATTCAGGTTGGAAGGGACCTCAGGAAGTCCCTAGTCCAATCTCCTGCTCAAAGCAGGGTCAGCTGTGAGATAAAAAATCTTTCACCTTTGTCTAGGTAACTAGACAGAGGGTGCTCTAAACCTAGGACAGGGCTCTAAACCTGGATAGACTGGAGTTTTTAGGAAATACTTGATGAGTTGCACAGAGATGTGACTACCCTGGGAAGAAAGTTATTAATTCCGGAAGAGGAGAAATCCCTAAAGGGCACAGGCTGTCTTTGTGACTTTGAAGGAGGTCAGCAGTAGAGGAGCTGCGCACAGGGAGTTTCCGGTTTCAGAATGATATATTCTTCCAACATAAGTGAATATGAACTTAATGCAGGGAGTGGGAAATAAATGTGTTAGGGAGGTGAGTACAGCATTATCAACACTTCATAGAGCAGAAATACTCAGGGAACATAAGCAGGTGATGCAGGTAATGGTGATGGATTCCCTTGTTACTCATCCAGGTAGAAATGGCTTGGCTGGTACTCTGCTGAAAGGCATGGAAGCACTTAGATAATCAGCACACAAAGATGGCCCCACAGGAAGAGCATGAGCTGCTAACAAGCCTTGCCACTCTTTGCAGCCATGCACCCCACTGCTGCTTCCTCAGAAGAAAGGTTGTAAGCAAATCCCTTTCCCCAGTACTTGACATCTTGCAACCCAAGTAAGGAGAGGTGATTTGGATCAAAATCCCTTTTCAGCTGGTTAAACAGCATTTCTCTGTTTACACCTTGGATCAGGCCCTGCTTCCTCTGTAGTGCATCTTCCAAAAGCAGCAAGTACCCTATGCTCTGAGCCTCGGAACCCATGGGTATTGTTGAAAATTTGAGGCAAAGACCATATGGCAGACTCATTGGTCAGAGTTCATTCGCCTTTGAAGACAGAGCTAGAAGTGCCTTTAAGAAGTGACTGTGTCCATCTCCCTGTTCCAATTTCATTGGTAAAACATGATTTAAAGTAAAATCAAGCTTCTTGAGTCCATCAAAACAGATTTGTAAAAAAATTCACCTAGCTGCGCCTGGTGGGCCTGTAAGCCAAGATGGTGCAGAGGAGCCAAGCCTTAAGGAAGGCAAGCCTAAAGCTCTACAAGCATTTTAATCTCTTGCCTTTACACTGCTGAAATGTGTGCTGAATGGGTCACCATGTTCAAGGTTTTTCCCATCTCAGTGGAAAAGTTTTAGTGACTGCTTGTCTGAAGTATGCTATCCGAAGAAGGTTTGAAGACGGGTGCGTGCTTCCCTATCAATCACCCTCTGCATACATGAGCGGAGTTAGTGCCTTCCTCCCCCCAGAAGCAGTTCATTTAAGGAGATTTATTCCCCAGGTATCTTTCCTATTCATTGGCCAGCTAGTCAACATGAAAAAGATCATATTGCTTATTCATTTCTAGATGCCCTAAGAAGATGAAACAACTTCATAACCTGAAGAATTGTCTATAATAACTCATTGGTGAGAGTTGGTGATCTCACCCAATGGCTTGTTATATCAATAGCAAATTTGGCCTTTGGGTATAATTTACTGCTGCCTCCCCAGCTGGCAACTCTGATGATTCCCTGCAGCATCCTTTCCCAACGCTGATAGAAGATGTGGTGCACTTACACACTTTCCACTTACAAAGCTTCAGTTCTTTCATTTAGAAAGGCCCTGTGATCAGACTGGGGCCTCCCAGGTCCCACCTGCCTTGCTTTAGTGAATGGGATTAGGAGAGGAGACCTCTTTTACAAACTAACATCTAGCTTTATATACCTGGAGCTTGTAGTACTGCAGCAGGGTCACGAAGTCCTCAGCTCTGGACTTCTTTTCTCCAATCCTTCCCCAACTGCTCTGCCACAAGCACAGCTCTCCACCTTCAGGGCACATCTCCCACTGACCTGACAGCTCTGGCTCTGGCCTGCCAAGGGAGGCTATCAAATGAGTGATTGTTATTTGGGTTTCATTGCATTTTATTAGCTTTATGTTAATATGCACTGTGCATTTAATTAAAGACAGCTGAATGCTGAAATCAGAATCTGAAATAGGTTTGGTCTTGGAGGCAGATTCCTCTTGGGCTGCAGTGTGACCATGTTTTGCTCTTGTGGTTCTGCTGAGCAATAATCACGCCTGTTTCTTTTTCCCAGCCTCTTTCCCACATCTCAGCACTCCCCACAGTGGCAAATGTCTCCTCAGTTTCCTGGGGAGGGGGATAATTCTCTGACAATAGGCATTGATCTCTCATTAGACTCCATCCTGTTAGTTAAAAGCTGTTTTTACTCCCACAATCCAGAATTCATTTCCAACCTTAAAAGGTTACACTGTTGGATACTCACTGAGGGTATAATTTTTAACCACTCTGTTTACTGAACCTACAAAAGCAGTTATTGGAAGTGTTTGTATACAGTAATTTCTCCCTAGGCTCCTGAGAGCAAGAGAAGATGACCCAGCATTGCTAACTGTGGTCAAGGTTTTCCCTATTCAAAGGAGACAGTATTATCCCATTTCACAGAAAGTCTGTTCAGGCCATGGTGGCCTGAGGTGACTTGCTTTAAGTTGCACAGGGCAGACCAGGGCCAGTGTTCCAACCAGAGGCTGTCCCACACTTCCCTGGACCTACTCTGTGTCAGCCAGATGCAATGCCACTGGATGAGCCCTTGTGCTATACCCATTGAATGAGCTGCTGCTCTCAGGGAAATAAAGCAGTAATTCCTAGAGATATGGTAAAAAACTTCCACATCATGAGGACATCTAAATACAAAGAATAATCAATGACGTACAGATCAGTTTAACTCAAGTCAGCATGTGTTTTTTACAGCTGTACTGTAGTATAACCATAGATTATTGAGTCTTTAGAATGAGTTACTGGTGACACTGCTAGGGACCATGCAGGTGCAAGAAATTGAGCTAGACCCTCCTGTCTGGGAGTAGGATGGCTTAAACTAGCACAGTCTGTCCTGGCTCTTCACCCTCCTGGCCTGTGCCAGCTTCACTCTGTGCCACCATGTCTGGGCCCGGGGCCAGGAGATGCTGTGGCTTCAAATTAATTCAGCAAAAGGCAGAAAAGTTGTCTTTCGTAGACTTGGTCAGGGCTCTGTGTGTGTGTGAGTGTGAGCACTGGGGCCCTGTACTGTAGCCTCACCAAAGGTTCACTTGTTAAACTGGGCCCTGAACCTGCGGCAGGATAGACCTTTATGGCTGGAAATTTTATGCATAGGCCCAGTGTCAATATCCAAGTTTGACTCATCAGTCTGAGTTAATGTTGTGGTTTAGCCCGCAACTCAGCCCCACACAGCTGCTTGCTCCCTTCCCCACCAGTGGGACGGGGGAGAGAATCAGAAGGGTAAAGCTTGTGGGTTGAGATAATAGCAGTTTAATAATTAAAATAAAACAACAACAACAAAAATGCAATGGAAAGGAAAACAATGAGAGGTGCAAAACGTGGGGCAGGCAGGTGGGGAAGGGGAATGAACCACCAAAACAAACAGCACACGATGCAGCCGCTCACCACCCGCTGACCCGATGCCGCCAGCCCCCGAGCCGCAACTGCTCCCCCGTGTGCCAACCGCTCCCTTTAATATACTGGGCATGGTGTAAATGGTACGGAAGGAACATCCCCGTGGACAGTCGGGGTCAGCTGCCCTGGCTGTGGCCCCGCCCCTCCCGTGGCCCCGCCCCTCCCGGCCTCCTGCCCACGTGCAGAGCGTGGGAAGCTGGAAAGGTCCCTGACCACCACAGGCACCACAGTGAAGAGAATTAACCCCTTCTCAGCCAAAACCAGCACAGTAAAGAAGCTGGCTTTTAATTTTTTTCTCTTAATGAAGTGACTAATAACTTTTTGATGACAATTCTTTTCTTAACGCTTTTTAACCCACGCTGCTATTTCATTGTGTTTTTAACAATGCCATCTGCTTTACTTCAAGAATCGGTCTTCTGAAAGTGAAATGCTTCTTATCCTGAAGCATCTCTGGATGCTGTCCATTATTGATTTGGAGCTGATGGTCGTTGCAGTAGCTGTCTCTGACTCCCTGCATCACTTACAGCATTTCTCCCTCAAGATAATAATAAGCAGCAAAAGCCAAGCAAGAACTCAAGGACTAGCTCTATAGTATGACTGCCCATGCCAGGCATACTTAATATAATGCATATCAGGGCAGCTTCATTCCCTTCCATTTTCCTGGGGTACTCTGGAGTATTATTTGATACACATTTTATCCCTTAGGAAGTCTCAGGACACATTCACCAGATACAGAGTGTGAATTTTCAAAAGGGGCAATTTTGACTGATGTAACACTGGCTCACCAGGAAAGGAACACTCTGAGCAGAGAGATGACCTGCACACAGAGTTCCCAAAATATAGATGGTACTGGGACCTCCGGGACCTCCCCTTTCCTTTTTATATCCTCAAGCACCAGGGACAGCCCTGGCCAGTTGGCCAAGTGTCTCCAGGCTAAAAATATTCCTCTTAACCAGAGGTGTCACTGTAGATGCTGCGAGAAAGTGACAGCTGAAATTGTTGATTCTCCACGGGAGATCTCCTTGGCAGGGTTTTGCTAATGGCCAAGGATGCCATACAATGTTCATCTCCTGGGATGACATGGAGGGACAGAATGTGGGCAGAGAGAGCTGTCCACAGCTGGGTTACAAATTCTTCCAGTTTGACCTCTCATTCCAGCAGCTGAGGCATGGAGGTGGAAAATGAAGAAAAGGACATGCTCCTTGGCCTATTTAAAACTGCAAATGCAGAATTAATAAATATCCATGAGATCATCTGCAATTCTGCCATCTCTACAAATTGTTTTGTTGCTGACTGGCCAAAGAGAGCTTTGAGCTAGAGACAATGCTCCTGGGCAGGCAGACAAGAGCTTCAAGGAGAATCAAAGTATTACCTGAATAGCAGGGAGCTTCCTTCTCCCAGACTTGACAAAGACTCAGTGCCATTTTACTGACATTCACCAACAGATGGGAATCCCTGTAACTGCTTCTTCCACCTCCTGCCCTGGTGAAGAGGAGAAAACTGTGAGAGATCTTTGATGCATTTGTTGTTGGAAGGTAACATGGTGCTGGTGCTTGGAGAAACAGAAAGTAGAGTTTGGAGGACATTGGCAATATAGGTCAATGAGCATCAAGCAGTGAGCAGTGGCACTACTGGTTTCTGAATCACAGTCCCCACTTACTCATGCAAGCACAGAGTTATATTGGAAATCCCTGTGTCAATGTTATTTTCTTCTAAGAAAATTGACACAAATGGGGGTCATTATCTTCATTTTTTTAAAATTATCTCTAGAAATTAGTATTTCTTTTTAATTTCACGTCAGAGTTTCAAAAAAAGACATTATATTTTACTAGGTTTAAAAAGACTTTTTAGCTTAAGACTTGGGTTCAGAGCTTGGGTAGAAACGAATCCAGATCTCTGGGGCTCCCATTCCATTGCAATGACTGCAATTTTCCATCTTTTTAAGCTGATCTAAATCTACATTGGTAGAGAAAGGGTGGGTCCATGTTGCCACCTTGCACAGCTTATCTTGCTTTATGACAGTACTACCATGAAATGGGGCAGACAAGTAGACCAAGGAGCTGCTTTGGCAGAAAATGAATAATTTGCAACTAATCAGACCAAAACATATCTTTCAAAACTAATCCATCCAAATGCAGCACTCTCAAAATGTACGAAGGATGGACCACCTGAGTGCTAAAGGTGAGAATGTTGAGCTACTGTGACTTGGACACCTAAAGTTAGTCATAACTGTCTAAAGACTCTGCACTTAGAGGAGTGGTTACAGTGCATGCAAACCTCTCTGTACAGGTTTTTGGTCAGGAACCTAGCAACAAAGAAAGAACAGCCTGGACTGCCATGTGAAGTAGCTGCTGAAGTCCCTGTGGTCCTGGAGGTACTCAGGAGGTTATTAATGAACTGCATTCCTTCTTTGGCATAACTAGAGAAAGGCCAGTGGGAGTATTTCTACCCCTGCTCTAATCACTGCTCCTGACTGCAGTGCAGTGCAGATACATCCTGAGTCATGTGCCTTGCTTTCTCTCTTATTTATCTGCTTAGATCTCGTTAGTGTGCATTTAGAATCAGCAGCAGGAAATCTTTGTCCTTATTTCTGTTCGGGTTTTTTTTTTAGCTCATGCCCTTTCTGTGACAAGTCCTAATGGAGATTTGAATAAAACCAAAGAATCTTATGGTAAACAAGAAATCTGTCTAATTAAGTCCGAGGTTGTCTGTATGTGCCTGGGTTGTGCTTCAGGAGGGGTGTGATGAGAATGCCACAGGGCTGTGCAGCACAGGCAAGGCCAGGTCCACAGCAGGGCCAATCTCACAAGGCATCATGGACTTGCAGAGGGCTTGTGCTAGTTTCTGTTTGTTGGGCATTCGGCTCAAAGCTGGTAGCAGATTTCCCCAAAGGAACCAGCGTGCTCTCTATTAAAAAGAAAAAAACTGATATTAAATGTCACAGTAATTTATGTTGCCTCTTTCTAATTAACTTACTCATTTTTCCAACTCTTTCTCCTATTTCCTCTTCCCTGACACCTTCTCCTGCTGTTTACTGAGACTACCTGCATGGGAGAGAAAAATAAACCTGCCAAAGCCACAAGAGTCCCCTTGGGAGTTCCCACTTTGTCAAAAGCTGCCAAGTTGCAGGTGGGAGAGGCATGCTGGCAATGACATCACGGCCACCATGCTCATCTCCACTGATGGATTTGAAAGCAGTGTTTCCACATGAAAAAAAAGACAAATGCAAACCACATGACTGGGGAAGCAGAGGATGTCAGATGGGGAAACAGAGCTGCCTCCAAAAGCAGTCTGCAGGACTCTGCTTCTCTCCTCTCCTGCTTCTCCCCCAGACACACCGTGGCCAGGGTCCGGATGTGGCTGGTGTCTGGATGCCACCTGCTGCATTCCCTCAACCCATATGTTTGTGGAGGGCTCTTCCTCCAGCTGTCACCCCATCCTCACCAAAGACTTCTCCCAGCAGAAAGGGGAAATGTGAAGGGTTTGTCTAACTCTGAACATATGCTGCAGCAGGGTAGCTTGCTCTGCTTGTTCTGAGCAGGTATGTGTCCCCATCACCATACAAAGATCTCTGGGTGTCAGCACCAGGGGGTCTGGTTGACCTGAGTGAACAGGTTGAAGATGCCGCTTGGAGAGGCCCTGGACAGGGACCCCAGAGCAAACAAACTTAGAGAACAGCTGCAGAGTAAAAGGACATCATACTGACTTCTTGTTTTCAAGACACCAGTGAAACTAGAAGGAAGAGGGGACAGAAGTCCAGACAGCCTCTTGGGGTCTGTGTGTGTCACTGAAGTCACTGCAGAGTCCCGATTACCAGCAATGAGCTTCCTTTAGAAAGCATCCTGGATCAAAACCTCTGGTTAAGAACAGCTGAGACATTCAGTGTCTGCTTATCCAGGATCCTGCTCTTGGGTTTAGCCAGGTTTTAGCATCTTTCATATCTCCTTGTTTGGTCAACATTGCCTTTGCTGGAAAAGCTGGGCAGGGGCTAGAAGATCTCGTAACAAACAACCCTTCTTCTTGGTAGTACAGTAAAAGTTAAATTGGTACTTCAGCAATGGGCTCAAATCTCACTGCCAGGAGCCCTAACTACGATGTGAAGAGAATTTATTTGGTCACTGAATTATTCTTATTGCTGCTGGATAGCTGAAGAGCCACAATCATAAAACCCAGCAGCAAGTGCTGCAGACAGATTTAAGATAAATCCGTTCCTGACCACAGCATTGTTTCTACAAAAGGGGCCATGCTTTCTTTTTCTTTTCTAAAGGAATATAGTGGACTGAGGTGATGGATGTTCCCTCTCCTGATACAGCTGATTTGGTGTCCCCAAACCACAGGTCATTGTGGTTTCATTTAGATTTGCAATCTCTTTTCTCCAGGGCTTTGTCCTAGGAGTCGTTACTTCAGTACAAACAGTTTGCATGAAGTGTCTGGGCAGAACAGAGACTCCAGGCTGTCACTGGCATCCATGGCCATAATAACCTTGCATGAGTAACATAGTAAAGTCAACAGCTAAGCTATGTTAACCTTAAATAGCTGCAGGGTTCCAATAACCCTCATTATACCACATTCCCCTTCCAGAGAGTAGAGGGAAAAAAAAAGGTCATTTATATTATGTCCAGACTGGCACAGGAACACAGATACTGTACAGTACACTATTAATTGTGGTTTGCTTTTTTTTCACCATACAATATTGATTTTCCTCCAGATAACCAGATATCATTAATTTGATTAATGCTACCACAGCTACCTACAAACATTGCTTGGAATAACTGGCTGGAAAGTTCAAACTGGGGCATTTGTCAGCAGAAAAAGATAAAGCACAGCTCAGAGTTCTCTATTCATACCTGGGAATATGCTGACCATAGTATTTCAGTGGTGTTAAGCTAGGCAACTAAGAAAAGGCATAGGAGAGGAGAGCTGGAACTGCACTACGCAGCCTGCCTGATAATGTCAGGCCAGTTCGGCTATGCTCAGGTCTGAGTTTATTTCGGTACCAAAACCCTAGTTTTTCTTCCTAACAAAGGCTGTGACATTTGCAGGGAGAGCTGAGTCACACAGGCTGCCTCAGCCAGAGCTGTGCTCCTGTGCTGCTGGATGCAGAGGAGGTGGGGTTGTGGACATTCATCCATTTTGATTATTTCAGAGGGAAGACATAGAAGCTCCCAGTGGCTGGTTTATGAGTAAGCTGGTGCTCAGGGAACAAGTGTGTTGCTTAAAGGCTGAGCATATACTCTGCCATGCCAAGGGAATCAGCTTTACCCTGCTTGGGGACATCAGCTTTCTCAGAAGTAGAAAACTATGAGCTGCATCAAGAACCCCACTAAGACCCTACTGACTCCATAACAAAGAGGCATCTTGGGATGAATTGAGGTGAAAAGGTGACTCTCACCTGCAAAGAGGGCCAGGGACAGCACACTCTTACTGGTCCTCTGAGTGAGGAGTCTCTACGACCTCTTCAAGTTTCATACAAACTAGATAAATAACTGTTTCCCCATCACTGCAATTGAAAGCTTGTAAATTTTCTTTCTTATGGGACTTACAAGTCCTGTATTCTCCTTGTTCTGAAGAAACCTCCTTGTTAATGCAGGCATTAGCCATATAGGACAAGTGGTCCCTAAATACCTGCTGAATATTGTGTCATTGACTTTTTTCAGTTCTCCAGCGGATGAGCCAGGACTGAGCTGATAAACTGAGCTAAGTAACTAGTTTGCAGTAACTGACAAATTGAAGAAGGGCTTATTTGTTGTTCTTGCCTCAAAAATGTCTCTGAATGTTTTATTTGTGAACAAAGAGCAAGCATTCAGCATTTGTTAAGGTGTGATGGGTCAGCGAGTCATGAGGGTTTTTTCCAGTTCCTGTCTGTAGCAAGGGACAAGCATTTCTGTAAAAGCACAAGAGCACTCCTGATGTGCATGTCAGTACTGCAACATATATGTGAACTCTGAATTCACCACCTGTTTTATTTTCCTTTGCAATTTAGACAGCCACTGTTGCAAGCCTTTTAGCTACCTAACTGTTCAAATATCCTCCAAAACCAAGAACAAAACACTTGTGACTCTTGTTGAAACAAAGTCGTTTCACAAATCCAAATGTACCCAACATTTGCTTTATATTATTCCCACTCTCCTCACACTTTCCTCTTTAAAGGTCCAATTCTAGCAGCTCTGACCTGGGGAACTTTTTCTCAGCCACAGGTGTCAGTGAGCAACCTCTAGTCTGTCTTTAAAAAGCAATAAGATCTAGCCTGTGTTTCTCGGCAAGCATCATAAAGTGCATTGATGCTTTGTGTTATTCTGTCTACTAGGCAACCGCACATTGTCTGCTCTTATTGGTATGAAGACGGAGGGGTGACATGACGAACACTTTCTGCAGGCTGGATGGGAAGTGCAGCTGAGGATTTTGCACACGCACCAGAAATGCAGAACCGTCTGTCTCTCTTTTGGAGTCAAAAGTGAAGATCAAAATTTTTGTTGTTGTTGTTTTCCTTGGCAAGAAAAGTAAATCTTTTTAACTCTCTGCCAGTCCTCCAAACCAGGAAATTTTGAGAGACTCCAAAATGAAGTAAAGGCAAGTTTAGAGCTATTTAACAGTTACTGTCAGGAATTGTAAGCTGCCAAAGATTGATATTCCTTCTACCAGACAGGTTGGATATAATGAAAACACAGGGTAATAAGATAGGAAACTGTTATCTAGTCAGTACAAACTGTTAGCTACATCAATAAATTACAGGCTTGAGAACTTCTGTAGGCTGAATTATTGCTGAATTTCTTCTCTGGAGAACCACCTCCAATTTTAAAGTTCATTTACTTTTACAAGATATTGGGAAGGAGCCTGCAAGGAGAGTGGAGCTACTTCATATATAACAGAATGAAGTTAAAAGACAGAAAAGAAAAATCAGTGGTGGTGGAAGTGCTGAGCAGCATCTACCTTTCTTATGCTGTGCAGTTCCCAGTGTGACTGCAAAAGTCATGACTTATGGAAGTGATTTGTGATTTTGGGGAGCTCATTAGAATTACCCTACAGAATCTCATTTTCAGAAAGTACAGAATCAAACTTCTGAAAAATTAAGTTTCCATAACAAGTGTCACAATGAACATCCAGTGTCACTAGTCATGTCTGTGACCTCAGCCTTATTGTTGCCAGTAAGTACAAGATCACTTCAAATTCGCCACCCACTTTCCAGCTGGAGGACTATACAGTGAAAAGAGCTGAAGTGAATGAGATAGTTCTTTGCTGCCAACTTCATTTTAATTATACAACATGTCCTAACCTTTAGCAAATATATTTAGATTTAAAAATAATAGTGTGGGGTGAGCATAGCAGGGGAAAATGTACGCTTGAGCTTACTAAGGGACAAAAGACATTTTCTCCAAGTGATGAACAGATACAAAAATGGCAGTGAAACACACAGGCTTTTGGAACAAAGGGATCATCCAGATGAAGACTGTTCTGTTGCTAAAGTAGCTTAATCCTGTAATCCTTGTGTGAAGCTTTGATTACAGATCAATATGATACCAATGAGGCCTTCTTCACTTGTGGTACTGATGTAAGATTAAGTGACCTGCTCAGTGTCAGGGTAAATCTCTGGCAAGACTGGAGCTGACCCTGTATTTCCTGACTCTGTTGTTTCACAAACTTCCAGGAAACAGCTTGTGCTGGTTTTGGCTAGGATAGAGTTAATTCTCTTCACTGTAGCTGGTAAAGTGACGGTGGCACATTGGTGCTTTCGCTGCTAAGTGGCAGTTTAGTGCCCCAAGCAGCGCTCGCAGTAGTGGGGTCCTTCCCGGCTTCCCATGCTCTGCCACTGGGCAAGAGGCCGGGAGGGGCGGGGCCACAGCCGAGACAGCTGACCCCAACTGGCCAATGGGATACTCCCTACCATGTGACGCCATGACCAGTATATTAACCGGGGGAGTTGGCGCGTGGGGCAGTTGTGGCGCGGTGACTGGCCGCAAGAGGCTGCGTCGTGTGTTTTTTGTTTCGGTTGTCCACTCCCCCCCGCCCTGGGTTTCGCCTGTCGTTATTTTCCTTTTCATTGCGTTACTATTGTTATTGTTTTATTTTAATTATCAAACTGTTCTCAACTCACGAGCTTTACCCTTCTGATTCTCTCCCGCATCCTGCCGGTGGGGGAGTGAGTGAGCGGCTGCGTGGTGTTTAGTTGCCGGCTGGGGCTAAACCGCAACACAGCTTTTGGCTTTGCCTCAGCCAAAGGGCTGTGAAAGGAAGGTGAGAGTGGAAGGACCCCCAGGAGAAGGAAATGCACCCAGCTGGAGCAGGGTGGGGGGATGCAGACAGGAAATGTGCATCCTCTTGCTCTCTAGGTGTCAAAATCAAATCTCGTGTGGAGTGGAGGTCTGATCTGGGACTGGGGCAGTAGCTGTTGATTTAAGACAAAAGTTTTCTGAATGGTGCTTGGAAATGCATACAGTATCTGAAATTTGTTTTACCTTTGGATGAGCAACTTTCTGTGTTTCCCCTTCCACTGTAAGAAATGAGAGTATGTCTGACTGAATTATTTAGCCTCAAATACTAGATGCTGAGGAATTACGGCAACCTGCTTGCAACATCCATATCCTCTTCCCTTCTTTTCTGTCTGCTCTAGGCCAGGCTGGAGGGGGCATACAGAGACTTGTGGGTGTCTGATCTGACCTGGCAAAGCCATTCCTCAGTCCTGTGCTGAGGCAGCTCTTGTAAACCTTACAAACTTGTCATTCTGGTTGTGTGAAAACAGGTGTGTGAACTGGGGTTGGAGGACAAGTCCAACAAACATGAACACTGTTTGAAGCTGGATCTGACCTCTTCAGCCAGCTGCCTCCAGATGTTGGGAGTGACTGGCTTTGTTTTATGTGGCAGATATAAGGCAACTACAAGCTGGTGCCATTATGAATTTCCATATGGCAAAGCTCCTGGTTTGAAAAGGGCATCAAGTGGAAAAGAAAAAAAAATCAGAAGGATCAGAAGGAAGGAAAAGGAAATAGCTATTTGGAGCAGATCTGGCTTCAGGGGAGCAGCTGGGCTGAGCCCCAGTCTTGCAGTGGTTGAGGATTTTCTCCCAAATCCCTTCACCTTGCAGCCAGCTGCTTACCACCCCAGTGCTCTACAAGGGGCAATACTTGTTTGCTATCATCCCCATACCTTTTTGCAAGTGTTGTTGCAGTTGTTTTGCTCTTTTTCAGCATTGCATGCTAGTTTTCTGCTCTGGGCTGAGGAGCATCTTGATGCAAATGTGAAGCCAGAAGTTTTGACACATCATGGATGCTGACTGAAAGAAAGCTGAATCAATAAGAAGAAAGAAATGTGAGACAGAAGAGCTTCACCATATTAGAAAATTCACTTTCCATCACCCTCTAATAGCTGAGATTTTCCTTTGGCCTCTTCCAGAAGTCTGTGGCATTAAGCACATCAGAACAGACACTAAAGGTCCAGCTAACCCAGCAATATTTTTCTCAAAAAGTGGCTGAGGGCGGGTGCTAGAGAAGCAATAAGAGGGAGGTGGGTATGCAGTGATAAACTCCCAACCTCCAGAGGTCTAAAGCTCTATGAGGTACAGTCCCCTGCCTACCTATGACCAGCCACATGCCTTCAAGAGATGCCCAGTCCCTTCTTTTGGGAAGAAGCAGAGAAAAAGTCCCCACAGAGCCCAAGGCTGGTATCCTTATCCTCATTACTACTAGTTCTCTGTCAAGGGCGTTCCATTGGTTGGCTGAATATTATCGTAGAATCATTTAGGTTGGAAAAGACCTTTAAGGTCATTGAGTCCAACCGTAAACCTAAGACTGCCAAGTCCACCACTAAGCCATGTCCCTAAGTGCCACATCTAAACATCTTTTAAATACCTCCAGAGATGGTGGCTCAACCATTTCCCCGGGCAGCCTGTCCCATAGTCCTCATAACCACTGTTAGGGGTCTTACTATTGCTGCAAGCTCTCTGGGGGCAGTATTCATCTGCTGACTTCCATCACTGAAGTGGAAACTCTACTGGGTAGGGGCAACTTTTTCAGGGTGTTTTTAAAGGGCATAGCACATGCTAACACACAAATGCAAGGAATTGTGCCTTCTGGTTTCAAGCCCTGGACGTGAAGGAGCCTAAACCACCCCTATTGGGTTACACTACTGATTTCCCTGGGATACGCTTTTGGATAGCTGGGCATTTGCTTCATATGACCTGACTATAGTAGGACTTCAGGATGCTTTTTTGGAGGTGTCTTCTTATTCTAGACAGAGCTTCATCTGCATCCACAAAAAGCCTCACCAGTGGAAGAGATCCAAGGCCATAACACAGGCTGGTGCCCCAGGGAGTGCTGTGCAAACCTCTCAGGGAGCACTGAAGTGCAGTGGTGGCACTGGCAGGCTTTGGAGGAAACAAGTGCACAGTTGTATCCACCAGAGAGGAAGGTCACTCTGACGGTGGACCTCTACCTCCTCCTGTTTTGGGAACCCTGCCCACTGGCAGGTAGCTCTGCCTTGGCTCCTTTGCAGAGCTACAACACCTCAGCCAGGGGAAATCTGTAGAGAGTCTGAAGGGAGATGGGGAGCTCTGTAAATCCTCCAGCCCAGACTGTTTCTGTTGATTGGTGGCAGCATGCATTGTAAGTCCTCGTATCAACGTGATGAATGTTGTGCTGACTTCTGCATTGCGTGTGCTTGTGTACTGAATATTGTCTGCTGCAAAGTAAATAACAGCAGATGAGGAAATGGGGCTGTGGTGACATTTCAGTGTCCATAATGGTTCCATCCACAAAATGCAGTAGTTATGCATCATTTTAATGGTGGGAACAGATAAGCAGTCAGCTATCCATATCTGGAAAATCAAAAAGGAAAGCAACATTAGAGGAAACAGGCAGTGGGTGTTCAAGGGCAGTGAGTCATCCTTGCTACAAATAAGGCTCAGAATAAGGAATACCAATAATTAGGCAACATATTTAAAAAGTTCAGCTCTTCCCTCCTATCCCAAATCATCTTTTATGCCCAGGGATATTTCGGAATCACAGTGCCTGCACTGGGAGGTAGGCATGAAGAAAATCCACTGTGGGAAGAAATGACCAGCTAGTAGAGAACAATAAATTTGATCTGTAAAGCTTCATTTTCCTGAAACTCAGGTGGCTCCTGCAGAGGAGACTGACATGATGCTGGTCAACCAACAGAATAAACACACCTGAGGGAAAGCCAAAGCCTGCGGCCACTGACCTTGGCACTTGCAAGAAACATCGGTATCACCCACTTTCTCCCTTTCCCCATGATACTTATTCCCCTGAGCTTGCTCTGTTCTGGTGCCATTCAGTGAATGAAATGAGTCCCTCTCTCCCCCTGGGCAGTGGGTGAACCCAGGAGAAAGGCATGTGCCTCCCATTTTGGTATGCTCTTTCCCAGAAGTGGGACCACTCAAAGCTCATGCCTTCTGCTTTGCTGGAGCTGCCTTGGGTTGGAAGCAATGAGGGTTTTGACCCTGAATCAGGCTAGGCCTTACTCTAGCCAAAATTCTGGACTGTCTGGAGCTGAAATTCCCAAGAAGCAGATCTGGATAAGGGATACAGATTCCACTTTGAATCCCGGTGCTCTGGCTTCCCAGAGGTTGAAAGCAGACATAAACGACAGGCTCTGTCTTCACTTCTGAGGTTTTCTAGGAAGGAAGACTTTGGACCTTCAACATCTCTGAGCATGACATAGTTAACACACTGTCCTAAAAGCTCTGAATCACAGAGATGTTTGGGCCTGTGCTGGATAGAGACTAATCCCTTTCTGAACTAGAATAAGCCTTAAACCAGCAAACATGAGTTCTTGTGAAACTGCAGGACTGCAGTGTCATCCCCATTCGTTTCCCTCCTTCCCTTGGCTGCAGAGCTCTGATAGGAGCAGCCCAACTTCAAACACTGACAAATGTCATCACTGACACTGCTATGGTGGGTGCACACCATCATTACGGTCTGTATGCATTTAGCCATCCCAGCATGATAAGAGAATGATTAGAAGAAGAGAGAGTAAATTAAAAACTCCCAGCAGTTTCCTGTGTGAAGCTACTAACTTACAGGCATATTTTTTCACAGCATTACTGAAAAATGCCATTAGTTATACCTGTGAATACATGTGAGATTTAAACCCCTGGTGAGAATTTGTATTAACATATAAACATGTTAGGGCTCTTATGCTGCTTAAAATGTAATTAACCATCTTCTGAAGATTAAGGGTGCATAATCATAAAAGAACTGTACTCTTGTGCATTTAATTTTTCTAATCAGCTTTATGTTGATGTTAGGGTGGAAGAGTAATTGCTAGCTTGCCTTAATAGTTTGGGTTTGTGCTGTAGGAAGAAATTGTTATTGGATGTATTTCTAAACTTCAGACTTGGTGGGTTTGCATTGATGGAGGATGATGCAGTGCACTGAGAGATTAGAAAAAACTTGCTTCTTTCATTCTTCTGCTGCTGTTGCAAATGCCCTGCTGTGGTAAAGCTGTGTTTCGGAAAGCTTTGTTCAGCAGACAAATAGGAGGAAGGCATTTGCTGATAGTCACGACTGCATGACTTCGCATTGACGTTGTGCAATAAGTCTGCAGCCTGTTCCCAGGGGAGTCAGTGGGGCAAGAAGTCCTATGGAAAACATGGGCTGAAGAGCCCATGCCACTCTTGCCTTTGTGTGGGGACAGAGGATATGGAGACTGGCTGGTGTTCCATGAAGACCACCAAAGCACGTAGTTTTGTCCTCACTTGAAGTGAGCAGGGGCTCTGCAAGGTCCTGGAAGAAAAGCAGTTTCCAACAGCAATTTTAGCAACTGGAAAACAATTGTAAAATAATTCCCTGCCTGTTTTTTTAAGAGTCATCTATTTCAGTGGGGCCCCTTAGCACTCATTTCTCTGTGGGGCCAATGATGCTTTGCAGCAGATTGTTATGGTCAAATGGAGCCTGTTCTAGGAGAGGCTGGTGACGGTGTGACCATAGGGAGCAGCAACACACAGCCTGAGAAGGGCTCCTTGGCTGCTTTGTGCTTGTTTTCATTATTTCCAAATGAACACCAGGCTTTATTGGAAGTAATTTGTTTTCATTACAGCTTCCTTTTGGCAGGTGTGACAGGGAGCACGGCAGGTTACTCTGGGCCCTTCGCCACACTGAGCTCTTGAGGCAAAGCTGCTTTCTGAAATTCCCTGTAAAGGAGGCAGCCACCATGCTCCTCGTGGCCACCTGTGCTCAGGGACCAGCATGCACAATGTCAGGGAATCCCTTTCCATGGAGAGCACACATAGCTTCTCTTCCTCAACACAGACAGGGAGCCACAGCAGCTACTGTTTGGGGGAGCGATGGCCACTCCTGCTTCCCAAGTCAAAACTCAGGAAGGCAGTGCAGAAGTTTCCCTGGGTTTTCCAACAGGCCCTCAGAACGGGATGTTCCACAAAGAACAGATTGTATTTCTGGTCTTTGGCTCGCTGTACTTTACAAACATGAAGGGAAATAACAAAGGTTATTAAAGCATGAATAGTGTTTCAGCTGATGTTTTGCCCCAAGCTGATATTCCCCACTGCCCGCTTTTCAGTAGCACTGGGTGGGGACTGCTAGGTGCAAGCAGCACAGGCACAGGGCTGAAGGGCACTGTCAGACCAGAGGTAGCTTCAGCCAGTTGCTCATGATGGTTTGAATCTAGCCTTTTCAGAAAGGCATTAAATAGGCTAAATCTTAAAATCCTACTGAAATTGCACAAGCGTTGAGTGTTCAGTTCCCTTAGGATTTTTGAGCAGGTGGAATATATATATCCAAGCCAATTGAAAGGACATCAGACTCCCCTCTCCAGCTCTATTTAAGGACTGCTGCTGTCAATAACCTTGGATAAAGTGAAGTTGAGAACCTGATAAATTCTGCTTGCCATTCAAGCATGCGCTAAATAAGACATGAAACTCCAGATAGAAAGCCAGCCATTTTTCTGTTGTAACAGTTTGCTGTCAATGCAGGACAATAAAATATGAATATTTTAGATTCATAATGCAGACAAATATGAAATAGGAGCTGTATTGTTCATCACATGCATGCCTAGCTCAGTAATACTAATGTGATTATCTCATTGGACTTTGGTGACATCACTTAAGGGTAGCTTTGTCTTGCTTAGCTGGGATATGCATACTTGTTTCTTCTACTCAGAGGTCTGTAGTCCTTTTTAAGCTTGTAGAAATAAGGAAGCCTGATTTCTCTCATCTGTCATGAGGTACCATCCTTCCATAGCATTGCTTGGCAGTAGCACAGCTTGAACGAAATTTCTACAGGTTTCCACCAAAATATTTAAACATCTACAGGCTGCTTTCCAGCTAAAACAATGAGAAAATCACACGATCATTTAAAGTATTGTGTCTGTAATGGAGAGATGAGTAAGATAATAAAAATAATAAATGCTCAAATAAAGTCCCCTCCTCGAGTAAAAATTGTTATGGAGGTAGGACTACTTTGGTCAGGGTTTAGTTTTGATGGGCAGTCATTCAGATATTTGCCCATGGAATCCATTCACCTCTGCCACCTAGCAGAACAGGGCATTTATGCTGCAACACAGTAATAGCATGCTGTCGTGGTTCAGCCTCAGTCGGCAACTAAACACCACACAGCCACTCACTCATTCCCCCACCCCTGTGGGATGGGGAAGAGAATCGGAAGACCAAAAGAACTTGTGGGTTGAGATAAGCACAGTTTAATAATTACAATAAAATAATAATTATAATAATTATTATAATAATGACAATAATGATAGTATAATAAAATGGAAAAGGAAAAAAACCCCAAACCAGAAACACAAATGATACAACCGCTCACCACCGACCGACTGACGCTGCCCGTCCCCGAGCTGCGATTGCTGCCTCCCTCCCCCGGCCAGCCCTCCCAGTTAACATACTGGGCATGACGTTACATGGTATGGAATATCCCTTTGGCCAGTTTGAATCCACTCTCTCAGCTGTGCCCCCTCCCCTCCCGGATTCTTGTGCACCTGGCAGAGCATGGGAAGCTAGAAAAGTCCTTGACTAGTACAAGCACTGCCCAGCAACAACAAAAACATCATTTTGGTTTCATTATTTTCATGCTAATTTCAAAGCGCAGCACTATGCCAGCTAGAGTGAAGAAAATTAACTCTATCCCAGCTAAAACCATGGCACATGCACCTGATGCAGGGTTGCAAAAAGCAAATTGGGCAGAGCTGGACAGCGAGGGGGGCTTTACAAGCCAGAACAAGGAAATCTGGGATGCATCGGGAATAGCGGCTGAGAAGCAAGAGGAATCTGCTCTGAAAGACTTCCAAGGAGAAGCTGGGACAGGATTAGTAGTTTAATAGTGACACTATCTCATCTGCAGTCCCCTCAGGGAGGGCATGACGTGAATAATTAATTTCTTACTGCATGTAAGTCCTGGAGGTGATGGCCTCCAGCTCACATGGGGAAATTGTGCTGGGCACCTAATCCTGGCTCTACTCTCCTGGTTTATGGCATTTGATCTTCTGGAACGTGATCACGTCACACCATCTGTTTCATTATCTGTTTTGTCAAGCTCCCCTAAAAAAGAATTAGGTTCTTACTCCGCCTCCCTCTGCTGGTTTCCCCAGCAGCGACACCTGCTGATCTTCACTTGTACCTGCTTGATGAGAAATCCCACTGTCAGAAATGCACGGTGGTCTCTTCCTGGATGCCAGCAATGGTGGTGACGGCGGGATCCGCAGCGCAGCGGAGGATCGTGGTGTACAAGGAGGTTTCTTGAACCAGGGGTACCGGAAGGAAGCGGAGAGACCCGCCGGGAACCCGCAGCCCGCGCAACAGCGGCTGAGGAGGCCGGGGCGGGGCCAGGAGCAGCCGCGGCCAACCCCCTCACCAACAAACCGCTAGGGAGCACCCTTGTACAACAGGTACGAAGCAGGTAAGTGGGCCCCTGTGACATTGGCAAGTACGACATTAAAGTGCCACAGGAAAGCAGGGTGAAAGTCATCTTTCGGGCACTCCAGCCATCACCGCCTGCAATGCTGAGCAGACTGTCCTGAGGATGACATTGTCACTGTTGATTTTTCCCTTTACATTATGACTCCAACAGCAGGCTCGATGGCCACCTCGCGCTCTCTCTTTGGCGCTCTGTCTCTCTCTCTCTCTCCTCGGCCACCTCGCACTGCTGCTAGCGCTGACCTCTGCCTACTCCATGCTCACAAATGTGTCCGAGTTGCCTTGCTGCACCGCCAGGATCAGCTCCACAAAGAGGGATCTCTTGAAGACATCTTTCACCTGCAGCTTGCAGAAGCGTGTGGAGGGCAGCACTTTTAGCTTGCACTTGGTGGCTGGAGGCGCAAGAATGGAGGCTGCTTTCATCAGCCCCTGGAGCCAGAAGGCGGTTTTCTGCACGTCGAGGTACGAGCCGGTGCAGAGGGTTTGCAGGAGGCTGGCTTCCTGACTGCTCATCAGCTCATCCTCAGGGTGGTGGAGGAAGCAGAGCATGTCCCCCAGCTGCCGCTCCCTGGTGCACAGGCACTCCAGTTCCACACGCAGGCAGGAGTTCCTGAGCGGCATGTCCCCTTCGGTGCCCAGCTCGAGGTGGAAGGAGTGCCCAGCGGGTGGCTTCAGGGGCACAAGCAGGCGACAGACAAGGTCTTCTGCACGACCATTCCAGCCTTTCAGGAAGCCACCCACCCCGACAGCTGGCTGCAGTCGTGGCATGAAGCCATTGCCGCACAGGATTCGGCAGACCCGGAGAAGGTTGTTCACGCGCTCTTCCACCATCGTGCACTCTCGTTGCCTCTTCCGCAGTGGCCACGATGTGCACTCATGCAGAAACCTGTCCATGTGCAATGGGTCGTCCCGCTCTTCTTCCTCCTCCTCCTCCTCCTCCTCAAGGCTTGTGGAGCTGCCATGCTTGCTGCTGCTTCCTGGCTCACGGCTCCTCTTCCAGGGCCACCAGCAGAGCCAAAAGAGCAGGAGCAGGCCTCCAGCAAAGGCCCAGAACTGCCACTGCTGCAAGGAAGCAAGAAGCAGGGCTCCCCTGGTCACCCAGCTCGACTCCTGGGGTTTCAGCTGCATCTCTTCAAGCAGCCGAGCCATATCCTGGAGCAGCAGCTCCAGATGCTCTTGCTCGCACTGGCACCTGGCCACATCCGGACCATGCCCGACCTGCAGTGGCACGTGCATGATGCCCATCACAATCAAGGTGAACCATGTCACCAGAGCCATGGCCTGCAGGAGAGGGGAGAGAAGGGAGCTGAGTGGGGCTGGGCAGGGGGAGCAGGTGCCACAGGGACATGGGGGCAGGCAGGAGAGGGGGCGAGGCAGCTGGGAGGCAGCAAGGCCTGTGCCCAGCCCCGGCGCTGGCAGCACCGTGCCCTGCCCACAGCTCTCCCGCGAGTGCCAGAGCCTCGCCACAGGGTCAGACCCCCCTCCCCGGGGGCCCGCGGTCCGGCTCCGGCCCTCGTCCAGCCCAGCCCAACCTCCCTGCCGCGTTACAAGCCTCCTTGCAGCGAGCGGATATTTGGCCA
The DNA here is from genome assembly GCF_949628215.1 of Phalacrocorax aristotelis. Lineage (NCBI taxonomy): Eukaryota > Metazoa > Chordata > Aves > Suliformes > Phalacrocoracidae > Phalacrocorax > Phalacrocorax aristotelis. The sequence continues at coordinate 29,453,397 of NC_134284.1, read as the reverse complement.
CCTCGCGCTCTCTCTTTGGCGTGCTCTCTCTCTCTCTCTCTCTCCTCGGCCACCTCGCACTGCTGCTAGCGCTGACCTCTGCCTACTCCATGCTCACAAATGTGTCCGAGTTGCCTTGCTGCACCGCCAGGATCAGCTCCACAAAGAGGGATCTCTTGAAGACATCTTTCACCTGCAGCTTGCAGAAGCGTGTGGAGGTCAGCACTTTTAGCTTGCACTTGGTGGCTGGAGGCGCAAGAATGGAGGCTGCTTTCATCAGCCCCTGGAGCCAGAAGGCGGTTTTCTGCACGTCGAGGTACGAGCCGCTGCAGAGGGTTTGCAGGAGGCTGGCTTCCTGACTGCTCATCAGCTCATCCTCAGGGTGGTGGAGGAAGCAGAGCATGTCCCCCAGCTGCCGCTCCCTGGTGCACAGGCACTCCAGTTCCACACGCAGGCAGGAGTTCCTGAGCGGCATGTCCCCTTCGGTGCCCAGCTCGAGGTGGAAGGAGTGCCCAGCGGGTGGCTTCAGGGGCACAAGCAGGCGACAGACAAGGTCTTCTTCATGACCGTTCCAGCCTTTCAGGAAGCCACCCACCCCGACAGCTGGCTGCAGTCGTGGCGTGAAGCCATTGCCGCACAGGATTCGGCAGACCCGGAGAAGGTTGTTCATGCGCTCTTCCACCATCGTGCACTCTCGTTGCCTCTTCCGCAGTGGCCACGATGTGCACTCATGCAGAAACCTGTCCATGTGCAATGGGTCGTCCCCCTCTTCTTCCTCCTCCTCCTCCTCCTCCTCCTCCTCAAGGCTTGTGGAGCTGCCATGCTTGCTGCTGCTTCCTGGCTCACGGCTCCTCTTCCAGGGCCACCAGCAGAGCCAAAAGAGCAGGAGCAGGCCTCCAGCAAAGGCCCAGAACTGCCACTGCTGCAAGGAAGCAAGAAGCAGGGCTCCCCTGGTCACCCAGCTCGACTCCTGGGGTTTCAGCTGCATCTCTTCAAGCAGCCGAGCCATATCCTGGAGCAGCAGCTCCAGACGCTCTTGCTCGCGCTGGCACCTGGCCACATTTGGACCATGCCCGACCTGCAGTGGCACGTGCATGATGCCCATCACAATCAAGGTGAACCATGTCACCAGAGCCATGGCCTGCAGGAGAGGGGAGAGAAGGGAGCTGAGTGGGGCTGGGCAGGGGGAGCAGGAGCCACAGGGACATGGGGGCAGGCAGGAGAGGGGGCGAGGCAGCTGGGAGGCAGCAAGGCCTGTGCCCAGCCCCGGCGCTGGCAGCACCGTGCCCTGCCCACAGCTCTCCCGCGAGTGCCAGAGCCTCGCCACAGGGTCAGACCCCCCTCCCCGGGGGCCCGCGGTCCGGCTCCGGCCCTCGTCCAGCCCAGCCCAACCTCCCTGCCGCGTTACAAGCCTCCTTGCAGCGAGCGGATATTTGGCCACCTCGCGCTCTCTCTTTGGCGCTCTCTCTCTCTCTCTCTCTCCTCGGCCACCTCGCACTGCTGCTAGCGCTGACCTCTGCCTACTCCATGCTCACAAATGTGTCCGAGTTGCCTTGCTGCACCGCCAGGATCAGCTCCACAAAGAGGGATCTCTTAAAGACATCTTTCACTGCAGTTTGCAGAAGCGTGTGGAGGGCAGCACTTTTAGCTTGCACTTGGTGGCTGGAGGCGCAAGAATGGAGGCTGCTTTCATCAGCCCCTGGAGCCAGAAGGCGGTTTTCTGCACGTCGAGGTACGAGCCGCTGCAGAGGGTTTGCAGGAGGCTGGCTTCCTGACTGCTCATCAGCTCATCCTCAGGGTGATGGAGGAAGCAGAGCATGTCCCCCAGCTGCCGCTCCCTGGTGCACAGGCACTCCAGTTCCACACGCAGGCAGGAGTTCCTGAGCGGCATGTCCCCTTCGGTGCCCAGCTCGAGGTGGAAGGAGTGCCCAGCGGGTGGCTTCAGGGGCACAAGCAGGCGACAGACAAGGTCTTCTTCATGACCGTTCCAGCCTTTCAGGAAGCCACCCACCCCGACAGCTGGCTGCAGTCGTGGCGTGAAGCCATTGCCGCACAGGATTCGGCAGACCCGGAGAAGGTTGTTCACGCGCTCTTCCACCATCGTGCACTCTCGTTGCCTCTTCCGCAGTGGCCACGATGTGCACTCATGCAGAAACCTGTCCATGTGCAATGGGTCGTCCCCCTCTTCTTCCTCCTCCTCCTCCTCCTCCTCCTCCTCAAGGCTTGTGGAGCTGCCATGCTTGCTGCTGCTTCCTGGCTCACGGCTCCTCTTCCAGGGCCGCCAGCAGAGCCAAAAGAGCAGGAGCAGGCCTCCAGCAAAGGCCCAGAACTGCCACTGCTGCAAGGAAGCAAGAAGCAGGGCTCCCCTGGTCACCCAGCTCGACTCCTGGGGTTTCAGCTGCATCTCTTCAAGCAGCCGAGCCATATCCTGGAGCAGCAGCTCCAGACGCTCTTGCTCGCGCTGGCACCTGGCCACATTTGGACCATGCCCGACCTGCAGTGGCACGTGCATGATGCCCATCACAATCAAGGTGAACCATGTCACCAGAGCCATGGCCTGCAGGAGAGGGGAGAGAAGGGAGCTGAGTGGGGCTGGGCAGGGGGAGCAGGAGCCACAGGGACATGGGGGCAGGCAGGAGAGGGGGCGAGGCAGCTGGGAGGCAGCAAGGCCTGTGCCCAGCCCCGGCGCTGGCAGCACCGTGCCCTGCCCACAGCTCTCCCGCGAGTGCCAGAGCCTCGCCACAGGGTCAGACCCCCCTCCCCGGGGGCCCGCGGTCCGGCTCCGGCCCTCGTCCAGCCCAGCCCAACCTCCCTGCCGCGTTACAAGCCTCCTTGCAGCGAGCGGATATTTGGCCACCTCGCGCTCTCTCTTTGGCGTGCTCTCTCTCTCTCTCTCTCTCCTCGGCCACCTCGCACTGCTGCTAGCGCTGACCTCTGCCTACTCCATGCTCACAAATGTGTCCGAGTTGCCTTGCTGCACCGCCAGGATCAGCTCCACAAAGAGGGATCTCTTAAAGACATCTTTCACTGCAGTTTGCAGAAGCGTGTGGAGGGCAGCACTTTTAGCTTGCACTTGGTGGCTGGAGGCGCAAGAATGGAGGCTGCTTTCATCAGCCCCTGGAGCCAGAAGGCGGTTTTCTGCACGTCGAGGTACGAGCCGCTGCAGAGGGTTTGCAGGAGGCTGGCTTCCTGACTGCTCATCAGCTCATCCTCAGGGTGGTGGAGGAAGCAGAGCATGTCCCCCAGCTGCCGCTCCCTGGTGCACATGCACTCCAGTTCCACACGCAGGCAGGAGTTCCTGAGCGGCATGTCCCCTTCGGTGCCCAGCTCGAGGTGGAAGGAGTGCCCAGCGGGTGGCTTCAGGGGCACAAGCAGGCGACAGACAAGGTCTTCTTCATGACCGTTCCAGCCTTTCAGGAAGCCACCCACCCCGACAGCTGGCTGCAGTCGTGGCGTGAAGCCATTGCCGCACAGGATTCGGCAGACCCGGAGAAGGTTGTTCACGCGCTCTTCCACCATCGTGCAATCTCGTTGCCTCTTCCGCAGCGGCCACGATGTGCACTCATGCAGAAACCTGTCCATGTGCAATGGGTCGTCCCCCTCTTCTTCCTCCTCCTCCTCCTCCTCCTCCTCCTCAAGGCTTGTGGAGCTGCCATGCTTGCTGCTGCTTCCTGGCTCACGGCTCCTCTTCCAGGGCCGCCAGCAGAGCCAAAAGAGCAGGAGCAGGCCTCCAGCAAAGGCCCAGAACTGCCACTGCTGCAAGGAAGCAAGAAGCAGGGCTCCCCTGGTCACCCAGCTCGACTCCTGGGGTTTCAGCTGCATCTCTTCAAGCAGCCGAGCCATATCCTGGAGCAGCAGCTCCAGACGCTCTTGCTCGCGCTGGCACCTGGCCACATTTCGACCATGCCCGACCTGCAGTGGCACGTGCATGATGCCCATCACAATCAAGGTGAACCATGTCACCAGAGCCATGGCCTGCAGGAGAGGGGAGAGAAGGGAGCTGAGTGGGGCTGGGCAGGGGGAGCAGGAGCCTCAGGGACATGGGGGCAGGCAGGAGAGGGGGCGAGGCAGCTGGGAGGCAGCAAGGCCTGTGCCCAGCCCCGGCGCTGGCAGCACCGTGCCCTGCCCACAGCTCTCCCGCGAGTGCCAGAGCCTCGCCACAGGGTCAGACCCCCCTCCCCGGGGGCCCGCGGTCCGGCTCCGGCCCTCGTCCAGCCCACACCAACCTCCCCGCCGCGTGTGCACTCACCGCTGCCCCAAGCCGTACTGGGGCAGCGCTGCCTGCCGGTGCCCCTGATAACCACTGCCACCGTGACACGTCCCCTGTGCTGTCACAGGCGCCAGAGCGCATCACAGGCACACCCCTCCCACGCCCCGCCCGACCACGCCTCTCCCCCCCTTTCTGCTCCATTTACTTTCCTTCTCCCGCCTCTGGCTCCTTTTTGCCTCACCTCTTTTCTTCTCCCTTTTCTCCTGCCTCTTCTTTATCCTCTTCCAGTCCATCTCTCTTTGGCCTTCCTTTGCTTCCCTTTTTCCTCTCTACTCTGCCCCACTCCCGCCTTTTCTTCTTTCTCTCCTGATCATCTCCTCTGAAGAGCCCACAGCGGACCAGGGTCCTGACGTGAGCCAAGGCAGGAGCAGGGGCAGGTCTTCTTGTGGCAAGAGCTGTGGCCCACGGGGGAGCCGCGCTGGAGCAGCTCTAGACGAACTGCGGCTCTTGGCAAGGGCCCATGGGAAGGACGACTATTAGGAACTGGCTGCAACCCCTATTCCCCATGCCCTGTGCCCCTCGCGGGTGAGGAGGTAAAGGAGGTGGGAGTGAAGGAGTGAGGTTGTGCCTGGGAAGAAGGCGTGGCGGGTTGGGGGCAGGTGCTTTTACTTGTGACTTTGCTGCTCACCATCCTACTCCATTTCAGAATGGCAATAAATGAAATTCCTTTTCCCCGGGTCGAGTCTGTTTTGCCTCTGGTGCTAATAGGTATGGCAATCTCCCTGTCCTTATGTCGACCCGCGAGCTTTTTCGTCTCCTTTTCTCCCCCTCTCCTGCTGAGGAGGGGCAATGGGAGAGCGGCTTGCTGGGCACCTGGCAGCCAGCCGAGGTTAACCCACCACATCAGCAGAGGTTGGGCACCTGCCGCCTCCCGGCTCTCTGCAGCCTGGTGTAAGCCAGGCACCTTCTTGCCACCCTGCTATGCTCACGTCCCCAGACAGTTAATGGCTGCCGCATCCAGCCCCCGTTCTTCCTTCTCTCAGCGTATTTACAGGCAGCTTTTCAAAACCAGAAACATTTATTGGCATCTTTGCCCGGGGTAAGTGTCCCGGAGGGAACGGTCTCTGGTGAAGAGGGTGGGCGGCCGTTGCCCAGGTGGTAACGCAGCCTCTGTCACAAGCCTCCTTGCAGCGAGAGGCCTCTTTGGCCACCTCGCGCTCTCTCTTTGGCGTGCTCTCTCTCTCTCTCTCTCTCCTCGGCCACCTCGCACTGCTGCTAGCGCTGACCTCTGCCTACTCCATGCTCACAAATGTGTCCGCGCTGCCTTGCTGCACCGCCAGGATCAGCTCCACAAAGAGGGATCTCTTGAAGACGTCTCTCACCTGCAGCTTGCAGAAGCGTGTGGAGGGCAGCACTTTTAGCTTGCACTTCGTGGCTGGAGGTGCAAGAATGGAGGCTGCTTTCATCAGCCCCTGGAGCCAGAAGGCGGTTTTCTGCACGTCGAGGTACGAGCCGCTGCAGAGGGTTTGCAGGAGGCTGGCTTCCTGACTGCTCATCAGCTCATCCTCAGGGTGATGGAGGAAGCAGAGCATGTCCCCCAGCTGCCGCTCCCTGGTGCACATGCACTCCAGTTCCACACGCAGGCAGGAGTTCCTGAGCGGCATGTCCCCTTCGGTGCCCAGCTCGAGGTGGAAGGAGTGCCCAGCGGGTGGCTTCAGGGGCACAAGCAGGCGATAGACAAGGTCTTCTGCACGACCATTCCAGCCTTTCAGGAAGCCACCCACCCCGACAGCTGGCTGCAGTCGTGGCGTGAAGCCATTGCCGCACAGGATTCGGCAGACCTGGAGAAGGTCGTTCACGAGCTCTTCCACCATCGTGCACTCTCGTTGCCTCTTCCGCAGTGGCCACGATGTGCACTCATGCAGAAACCTGTCCATGTGCAATGGGTCGTCCCCCTCTTCTTCCTTCTCCTCCTCCTCAAGGCTTGTGGAGCTGCCATGCTTGCTGCTGCTTCCTGGCTCACGGCTCCTCTTCCAGGGCCGCCAGCAGAGCCAAAAGAGCAGGAGCAGGCCTCCAGCAAAGGCCCAGAACTGCCACTGCTGCAAGGAAGCAAGGAGCAGGGCTCCCCTGGTCACCCAGCTCGACTCCTGGGGTTTCAGCTGCATCTCTTCAAGCAGCCGAGCCATATCCTGGAGCAGCAGCTCCAGACGCTCTTGCTCGCGCTGGCACCTGGCCACGTCCGGACCATGCCCGACCTGCAGTGGCACGTGCATGATGCCCATCACAATCAAGGTGAACCATGTCACCAGAGCCATGGCCTGCAGGAGAGGGGAGAGAAGGGAGCTGAGTGGGGCTGGGCAGGGGGAGCAGGAGCCTCAGGGACATGGGGGCAGGCAGGAGAGGGGGCGAGGCAGCTGGGAGGCAGCAAGGCCTGTGCCCAGCCCCGGCGCTGGCAGCACCGTGCCCTGCCCACAGCTCTCCCGCGAGTGCCAGAGCCTCGCCACAGGGTCAGACCCCCCTCCCCGGGGGCCCGCGGTCCGGCTCCGGCCCTCGTCCAGCCCACACCAACCTCCCCGCCGCGTGTGCACTCACCGCTGCCCCAAGCCGTACTGGGGCAGCGCTGCCTGCCGGTGCCCCTGATAACCACTGCCACCGTGACACGTCCCCTGTGCTGTCACAGGCGCCAGAGCGCATCACAGGCACACCCCTCCCACGCCCCGCCCGACCACGCCTCTCCCCCCCTTTCTGCTCCATTTACTTTCCTTCTCCCGCCTCTGGCTCCTTTTTGCCTCACCTCTTTTCTTCTCCCTTTTCTCCTGCCTCTTCTTTATCCTCTTCCAGTCCATCTCTCTTTGGCCTTCCTTTGCTTCCCTTTTTCCTCTCTACTCTGCCCCACTCCCGCCTTTTCTTCTTTCTCTCCTGATCTTCTCCTCTGAAGAGCCCACAGTGGACCAGGGTCCTGACGTGAGCCAAGGCAGGAGCAGGGGCAGGTCTTCTTGTGGCAAGAGCTGTGGCCCACGGGGGAGCCGCGCTGGAGCAGCTCTAGACGAACTGCGACTCTTGGCAAGGGCCCATGGGAAGGACGACTATTAGGAACTGGCTGCAACCCCTATTCCCCATGCCCTGTGCCCCTCGCGGGTGAGGAGGTAAAGGAGGTGGGAGTGAAGGAGTGAGGTTGTGCCTGGGAAGAAGGCGTGGCGGGTTGGGGGCAGGTGCTTTTACTTGTGACTTTGCTGCTCACCATCCTACTCCATTTCAGAATGGCAATAAATGAAATTCCTTTTCCCCGGGTCGAGTCTGTTTTGCCTCTGGTGCTAATAGGTATGGCAATCTCCCTGTCCTTATGTCGACCCGCGAGCTTTTTCGTCTCCTTTTCTCCCCCTCTCCTGCTGAGGAGGGGCAATGGGAGAGCGGCTTGCTGGGCACCTGGCAGCCAGCCGAGGTTAACCCACCACATCAGCAGAGGTTGGGCACCTGCCGCCTCCCGGCTCTCTGCAGCCTGGTGTAAGCCAGGCACCTTCTTGCCACCCTGCTATGCTCACGTCCCCAGACAGTTAATGGCTGCCGCATCCAGCCCCCGTTCTTCCTTCTCTCAGCGTATTTACAGGCAGCTTTTCAAAACCAGAAACATTTATTGGCATCTTTGCCCGGGGTAAGTGTCCCGGAGGGAACGGTCTCTGGTGAAGAGGGTGGGCGGCCGTTGCCCAGGTGGTAACGCAGCCTCTGTCACAAGCCTCCTTGCAGCGAGAGGCCTCTTTGGCCACCTCGCGCTCTCTCTTTGGCGTGCTCTCTCTCTCTCTCTCTCTCCTCGGCCACCTCGCACTGCTGCTAGCGCTGACCTCTGCCTACTCCATGCTCACAAATGTGTCCGCGCTGCCTTGCTGCACCGCCAGGATCAGCTCCACAAAGAGGGATCTCTTGAAGACGTCTCTCACCTGCAGCTTGCAGAAGCGTGTGGAGGGCAGCACTTTTAGCTTGCACTTCGTGGCTGGAGGTGCAAGAATGGAGGCTGCTTTCATCAGCCCCTGGAGCCAGAAGGCGGTTTTCTGCACGTCGAGGTACGAGCCGCTGCAGAGGGTTTGCAGGAGGCTGGCTTCCTGACTGCTCATCAGCTCATCCTCAGGGTGATGGAGGAAGCAGAGCATGTCCCCCAGCTGCCACTCCCTGGTGCACATGCACTCCAGTTCCACACGCAGGCAGGAGTTCCTGAGCGGCATGTCCCCTTCGGTGCCCAGCTCGAGGTGGAAGGAGTGCCCAGCGGGTGGCTTCAGGGGCACAAGCAGGCGATAGACAAGGTCTTCTGCACGACCATTCCAGCCTTTCAGGAAGCCACCCACCCCGACAGCTGGCTGCAGTCGTGGCGTGAAGCCATTGCCGCACAGGATTCGGCAGACCTGGAGAAGGTCGTTCACGAGCTCTTCCACCATCGTGCACTCTCGTTGCCTCTTCCGCAGTGGCCACGATGTGCACTCATGCAGAAACCTGTCCATGTGCAATGGGTCGTCCCCCTCTTCTTCCTTCTCCTCCTCCTCAAGGCTTGTGGAGCTGCCATGCTTGCTGCTGCTTCCTGGCTCACGGCTCCTCTTCCAGGGCCGCCAGCAGAGCCAAAAGAGCAGGAGCAGGCCTCCAGCAAAGGCCCAGAACTGCCACTGCTGCAAGGAAGCAAGGAGCAGGGCTCCCCTGGTCACCCAGCTCGACTCCTGGGGTTTCAGCTGCATCTCTTCAAGCAGCCGAGCCATATCCTGGAGCAGCAGCTCCAGACGCTCTTGCTCGCGCTGGCACCTGGCCACGTCCGGACCATGCCCGACCTGCAGTGGCACGTGCATGATGCCCATCACAATCAAGGTGAACCATGTCACCAGAGCCATGGCCTGCAGGAGAGGGGAGAGAAGGGAGCTGAGTGGGGCTGGGCAGGGGGAGCAGGAGCCTCAGGGACATGGGGGCAGGCAGGAGAGGGGGCGAGGCAGCTGGGAGGCAGCAAGGCCTGTGCCCAGCCCCGGCGCTGGCAGCACCGTGCCCTGCCCACAGCTCTCCCGCGAGTGCCAGAGCCTCGCCACAGGGTCAGACCCCCCTCCCCGGGGGCCCGCGGTCCGGCTCCGGCCCTCGTCCAGCCCACACCAACCTCCCCGCCGCGTGTGCACTCACCGCTGCCCCAAGCCGTACTGGGGCAGCGCTGCCTGCCGGTGCCCCTGATAACCACTGCCACCGTGACACGTCCCCTGTGCTGTCACAGGCGCCAGAGCGCATCACAGGCACACCCCTCCCACGCCCCGCCCGACCACGCCTCTCCCCCCCCTTTCTGCTCCATTTACTTTCCTTCTCCCACCTCTGGTTCCTTTTTGCCTCACCTCTTTTCTTCTCCCTTTTCTCCTGCCTCTTCTTTATCCTCTTCCAGTCCATCTCTCTTTGGCCTTCCTTTGCTTCCCTTTTTCCTCTCTACTCTGCCCCACTCCCGCCTTTTCTTCTTTCTCTCCTGATCATCTCCTCTGAAGAGCCCACAGCGGACCAGGGTCCTGACGTGAGCCAAGGCAGGAGCAGGGGCAGGTCTTCTTGTGGCAAGAGCTGTGGCCCACGGGGGAGCCGTGCTGGAGCAGCTCTAGACGAACTACGGCTCTTGGCAAGGGCCCATGGGAAGGACGACTATTAGGAACTGGCTGCAACCCCTATTCCCCATGCCCTGTGCCCCTCGCGGGTGAGGAGGTAAAGGAGGTGGGAGTGAAGGAGTGAGGTTGTGCCTGGGAAGAAGGCGTGGCGGGTTGGGGGCAGGTGCTTTTACTTGTGACTTTGCTGCTCACCATCCTACTCCATTTCAGAATGGCAATAAATGAAATTCCTTTTCCCCGGGTCGAGTCTGTTTTGCCTCTGGTGCTAATAGGTATGGCAATCTCCCTGTCCTTATGTCGACCCGCGAGCTTTTTCGTCTCCTTTTCTCCCCCTCTCCTGCTGAGGAGGGGCAATGGGAGAGCGGCTTGCTGGGCACCTGGCAGCCAGCCGAGGTTAACCCACCACATCAGCAGAGGTTGGGCACCTGCCGCCTCCCGGCTCTCTGCAGCCTGGTGTAAGCCAGGCACCTTCTTGCCACCCTGCTATGCTCACGTCCCCAGACAGTTAATGGCTGCCGCATCCAGCCCCCGTTCTTCCTTCTCTCAGCGTATTTACAGGCAGCTTTTCAAAACCAGAAACATTTATTGGCATCTTTGCCCGGGGTAAGTGTCCCGGAGGGAACGGTCTCTGGTCTCTGGCGGCCGTTGCCCAGGTGGTAACGCAGCCTCTGTCACAAGCCTCCTTGCAGCGAGAGGCCTCTTTGGCCACCTCGTGCTCTCTCTTTGGCGTGCTCTCTCTCTCTCTCTCTCCTCGGCCACCTCGCACTGCTGCTAGCGCTGACCTCTGCCTACTCCATGCTCACAAATGTGTCCGCGCTGCCTTGCTGCACCGCCAGGATCAGCTCCACAAAGAGGGATCTCTTGAAGACGTCTCTCACCTGCAGCTTGCAGAAGCGTGTGGAGGGCAGCACTTTTAGCTTGCACTTGGTGGCTGGAGGCGCAAGAATGGAGGCTGCTTTCATCAGCCCCTGGAGCCAGAAGGCGGTTTTCTGCACGTCGAGGTACGAGCCGCTGCAGAGGGTTTGCAGGAGGCTGGCTTCCTGACTGCTCATCAGCTCATCCTCAGGGTGATGGAGGAAGCAGAGCATGTCCCCCAGCTGCCGCTCCCTGGTGCACATGCACTCCAGTTCCACACGCAGGCAGGAGTTCCTGAGCGGCATGTCCCCTTCGGTGCCCAGCTCGAGGTGGAAGGAGTGCCCAGCGGGTGGCTTCAGGGGCACAAGCAGGCGATAGACAAGGTCTTCTGCACGACCATTCCAGCCTTTCAGGAAGGCACCCACCCCGACAGCTGGCTGCAGTCGTGGCGTGAAGCCATTGCCGCACAGGATTCGGCAGACCTGGAGAAGGTCGTTCACGAGCTCTTCCACCATCGTGCACTCTCGTTGCCTCTTCCGCAGTGGCCACGATGTGCACTCATGCAGAAACCTGTCCATGTGCAATGGGTCGTCCCCCTCTTCTTCCTTCTCCTCCTCCTCCTCAAGGCTTGTGGAGCTGCCATGCTTGCTGCTGCTTCCTGGCTCACGGCTCCTCTTCCAGGGCCGCCAGCAGAGCCAAAAGAGCAGGAGCAGGCCTCCAGCAAAGGCCCAGAACTGCCACTGCTGCAAGGAAGCAAGGAGCAGGGCTCCCCTGGTCACCCAGCTCGACTCCTGGGGTTTCAGCTGCATCTCTTCAAGCAGCCGAGCCATATCCTGGAGCAGCAGCTCCAGACGCTCTTGCTCGCGCTGGCACCTGGCCACATCCGGACCATGCCCGACCTGCAATGGCACGTGCATGATGCCCATCACAATCAAGGTGAACCATGTCACCAGAGCCATGGCCTGCAGGAGAGGGGAGAGAAGGGAGCTGAGTGGGGCTGGGCAGGGGGAGCAGGAGCCTCAGGGACATGGGGGCAGGCAGGAGAGGGGGCGAGGCAGCTGGGAGGCAGCAAGGCCTGTGCCCAGCCCCGGCGCTGGCAGCACCGTGCCCTGCCCACAGCTCTCCCGCGAGTGCCAGAGCCTCGCCACAGGGTCAGACCCCCCTCCCCGGGGGCCCGCGGTCCGGCTCCGGCCCTCGTCCAGCCCACGCCAACCTCCCCGCCGCGTGTGCACTCACCGCTGCCCCAAGCCGTACTGGGGCAGCGCTGCCTGCCGGTGCCCCTGATAACCACTGCCACCGTGACACGTCCCCTGTGCTGTCACAGGCGCCAGAGCGCATCACAGGCACACCCCTCCCACGCCCCGCCCGACCACGCCTCTCCCCCCCTTTCTGCTCCATTTACTTTCCTTCTCCCGCCTCTGGCTCCTTTTTGCCTCACCTCTTTTCTTCTCCCTTTTCTCCTGCCTCTTCTTTATCCTCTTCCAGTCCATCTCCCTTTGGCCTTTCTTTGCTTCCCTTTTTCCTCTCTACTCTGCCCCACTCCCGCCTTTTCTTCTTTCTCTCCTGATCATCTCCTCTGAAGAGCCCACAGCGGACCAGGGTCCTGACGTGAGCCAAGGCAGGAGCAGGGGCAGGTCTTCTTGTGGCAAGAGCTGTGGCCCACGGGGGAGCCGCGCTGGAGCAGCTCTAGACGAACTGCGGCTCTTGGCAAGGGCCCATGGGAAGGACGACTATTAGGAACTGGCCGCAACCCCTATTCCCCATGCCCTGTGCCCCTCGCGGGTGAGGAGGTAAAGGAGGTGGGAGTGAAGGAGTGAGGTTGTGCCTGGGAAGAAGGCGTGGCGGGTTGGGGGCAGGTGCTTTTACTTGTGACTTTGCTGCTCACCATCCTACTCCATTTCAGAATGGCAATAAATGAAATTCCTTTTCCCCGGGTCGAGTCTGTTTTGCCTCTGGTGCTAATAGGTATGGCAATCTCCCTGTCCTTATGTCGACCCGCGAGCTTTTTCGTCTCCTTTTCTCCCCCTCTCCTGCTGAGGAGGGGCAATGGGAGAGCGGCTTGCTGGGCACCTGGCAGCCAGCCGAGGTTAACCCACCACATCAGCAGAGGTTGGGCACCTGCCGCCTCCCGGCTCTCTGCAGCCTGGTGTAAGCCAGGCACCTTCTTGCCACCCTGCTATGCTCACGTCCCCAGACAGTTAATGGCTGCCGCATCCAGCCCCCGTTCTTCCTTCTCTCAGCGTATTTACAGGCAGCTTTTCAAAACCAGAAACATTTATTGGCATCTTTGCCCGGGGTAAGTGTCCCGGAGGGAACGGTCTCTGGTGAAGAGGGTGGGCGGCCGTTGCCCAGGTGGTAACGCAGCCTCTGTCACAAGCCTCCTTGCAGCGAGAGGCCTCTTTGGCCACCTCGCGCTCTCTCTTTGGCGTGCTCTCTCTCTCTCTCTCTCTCCTCGGCCACCTCGCACTGCTGCTAGGGCTGACCTCTGCCTACTCCATGCTCACAAATGTGTCCGCGCTGCCTTGCTGCACCGCCAGGATCAGCTCCACAAAGAGGGATCTCTTGACGACGTCTCTCACCTGCAGCTTGCAGAAGCGTGTGGAGGGCAGCACTTTTAGCTTGCACTTGGTGGCTGGAGGCGCAAGAATGGAGGCTGCTTTCATCAGCCCCTGGAGCCAGAAGGCGGTTTTCTGCACGTCGAGGTACGAGCCGGTGCAGAGGGTTTGCAGGAGGCTGGCTTCCTGACTGCTCATCAGCTCATCCTCAGGGTGGTGGAGGAAGCAGAGCATGTCCCCCAGCTGCCGCTCCCTGGTGCACAGGCACTCCAGTTCCACACGCAGGCAGGAGTTCCTGAGCGGCATGTCCCCTTCGGTGCCCAGCTCGAGGTGGAAGGAGTGCCCAGCGGGTGGCTTCAGGGGCACAAGCAGGCGATAGACAAGGTCTTCTGCACGACCATTCCAGCCTTTCAGGAAGGCACCCACCCCGACAGCTGGCTGCAGTCGTGGCATGAAGCCATTGCCGCACAGGATTCGGCAGACCCGGAGAAGGTCGTTCACGAGCTCTTCCACCATCGTGCACTCTCGTTGCCTCTTCCGCAGTGGCCACGATGTGCACTCATGCAGAAACCTGTCCATGTGCAATGGGTCGTCCCCCTCTTCTTCCTTCTCCTCCTCCTCAAGGCTTGTGGAGCTGCCACGCTTGCTGCTGCTTCCTGGCTCACGGCTCCTCTTCCAGGGCCGCCAGCAGAGCCAAAAGAGCAGGAGCAGGCCTCCAGCAAAGGCCCAGAACTGCCACTGCTGCAAGGAAGCAAGGAGCAGGGCTCCCCTGGTCACCCAGCTCGACTCCTGGGGTTTCAGCTGCATCTCTTCAAGCAGCCGAGCCATATCCTGGAGCAGCAGCTCCAGACGCTCTTGCTCGCGCTGGCACCTGGCCACGTCCGGACCATGCCCGACCTGCAGTGGCACGTGCATGATGCCCATCACAATCAAGGTGAACCATGTCACCAGAGCCATGGCCTGCAGGAGAGGGGAGAGAAGGGAGCTGAGTGGGGCTGGGCAGGGGGAGCAGGAGCCTCAGGGACATGGGGGCAGGCAGGAGAGGGGGCGAGGCAGCTGGGAGGCAGCAAGGCCTGTGCCCAGCCCCGGCGCTGGCAGCACCGTGCCCTGCCCACAGCTCTCCCACGAGTGCCAGAGCCTCGCCACAGGGTCAGACCCCCCTCCCCGGGGGCCCGCGGTCCGGCTCCGGCCCTCGTCCAGCCCACGCCAACCTCCCCGCCGTGTGTGCACTCACCGCTGCCCCAAGCCGTACTGGGGCAGCGCTGCCTGCCGGTGCCCCTGATAACCACTGCCACCGTGACACGTCCCCTGTGCTGTCACAGGCGCCAGAGCGCATCACAGGCACACCCCTCCCACGCCCCGCCCGACCACGCCTCTCCCCCCCTTTCTGCTCCATTTACTTTCCTTCTCCCGCCTCTGGCTCCTTTTTGCCTCACCTCTTTTCTTCTCCCTTTTCTCCTGCCTCTTCTTTATCCTCTTCCAGTCCATCTCCCTTTGGCCTTCCTTTGCTTCCCTTTTTCCTCTCTACTCTGCCCCACTCCCGCCTTTTCTTCTTTCTCTCCTGATCATCTCCTCTGAAGAGCCCACAGCGGACCAGGGTCCTGACGTGAGCCAAGGCAGGAGCAGGGGCAGGTCTTCTTGTGGCAAGAGCTGTGGCCCACGGGGGAGCCGTGCTGGAGCAGCTCTAGACGAACTACGGCTCTTGGCAAGGGCCCATGGGAAGGACGACTATTAGGAACTGGCTGCAACCCCTATTCCCCATGCCCTGTGCCCCTCGCGGGTGAGGAGGTAAAGGAGGTGGGAGTGAAGGAGTGAGGTTGTGCCTGGGAAGAAGGCGTGGCGGGTTGGGGGCAGGTGCTTTTACTTGTGACTTTGCTGCTCACCATCCTACTCCATTTCAGAATGGCAATAAATGAAATTCCTTTTCCCCGGGTCGAGTCTGTTTTGCCTCTGGTGCTAATAGGTATGGCAATCTCCCTGTCCTTATGTCGACCCGCGAGCTTTTTCGTCTCCTTTTCTCCCCCTCTCCTGCTGAGGAGGGGCAATGGGAGAGCGGCTTGCTGGGCACCTGGCAGCCAGCCGAGGTTAACCCACCACATCAGCAGAGGTTGGGCACCTGCCGCCTCCCGGCTCTCTGCAGCCTGGTGTAAGCCAGGCACCTTCTTGCCACCCTGCTATGCTCACGTCCCCAGACAGTTAATGGCTGCCGCATCCAGCCCCCGTTCTTCCTTCTCTCAGCGTATTTACAGGCAGCTTTTCAAAACCAGAAACATTTATTGGCATCTTTGCCCGGGGTAAGTGTCCCGGAGGGAACGGTCTCTGGTCTCTGGCGGCCGTTGCCCAGGTGGTAACGCAGCCTCTGTCACAAGCCTCCTTGCAGCGAGAGGCCTCTTTGGCCACCTCGTGCTCTCTCTTTGGCGTGCTCTCTCTCTCTCTCTCTCCTCGGCCACCTCGCACTGCTGCTAGCGCTGACCTCTGCCTACTCCATGCTCACAAATGTGTCCGCGCTGCCTTGCTGCACCGCCAGGATCAGCTCCACAAAGAGGGATCTCTTGAAGACGTCTCTCACCTGCAGCTTGCAGAAGCGTGTGGAGGGCAGCACTTTTAGCTTGCACTTGGTGGCTGGAGGCGCAAGAATGGAGGCTGCTTTCATCAGCCCCTGGAGCCAGAAGGCGGTTTTCTGCACGTCGAGGTACGAGCCGCTGCAGAGGGTTTGCAGGAGGCTGGCTTCCTGACTGCTCATCAGCTCATCCTCAGGGTGATGGAGGAAGCAGAGCATGTCCCCCAGCTGCCGCTCCCTGGTGCACAGGCACTCCAGTTCCACACGCAGGCAGGAGTTCCTGAGCGGCATGTCCCCTTCGGTGCCCAGCTCGAGGTGGAAGGAGTGCCCAGCGGGTGGCTTCAGGGGCACAAGCAGGCGATAGACAAGGTCTTCTGCACGACCATTCCAGCCTTTCAGGAAGGCACCCACCCCGACAGCTGGCTGCAGTCGTGGCGTGAAGCCATTGCCGCACAGGATTCGGCAGACCTGGAGAAGGTCGTTCACGAGCTCTTCCACCATCGTGCACTCTCGTTGCCTCTTCCGCAGTGGCCACGATGTGCACTCATGCAGAAACCTGTCCATGTGCAATGGGTCGTCCCCCTCTTCTTCCTTCTCCTCCTCCTCCTCAAGGCTTGTGGAGCTGCCATGCTTGCTGCTGCTTCCTGGCTCACGGCTCCTCTTCCAGGGCCGCCAGCAGAGCCAAAAGAGCAGGAGCAGGCCTCCAGCAAAGGCCCAGAACTGCCACTGCTGCAAGGAAGCAAGGAGCAGGGCTCCCCTGGTCACCCAGCTCGACTCCTGGGGTTTCAGCTGCATCTCTTCAAGCAGCCGAGCCATATCCTGGAGCAGCAGCTCCAGACGCTCTTGCTCGCGCTGGCACCTGGCCACATCCGGACCATGCCCGACCTGCAATGGCACGTGCATGATGCCCATCACAATCAAGGTGAACCATGTCACCAGAGCCATGGCCTGCAGGAGAGGGGAGAGAAGGGAGCTGAGTGGGGCTGGGCAGGGGGAGCAGGAGCCTCAGGGACATGGGGGCAGGCAGGAGAGGGGGCGAGGCAGCTGGGAGGCAGCAAGGCCTGTGCCCAGCCCCGGCGCTGGCAGCACCGTGCCCTGCCCACAGCTCTCCCGCGAGTGCCAGAGCCTCGCCACAGGGTCAGACCCCCCTCCCCGGGGGCCCGCGGTCCGGCTCCGGCCCTCGTCCAGCCCACGCCAACCTCCCCGCCGCGTGTGCACTCACCGCTGCCCCAAGCCGTACTGGGGCAGCGCTGCCTGCCGGTGCCCCTGATAACCACTGCCACCGTGACACGTCCCCTGTGCTGTCACAGGCGCCAGAGCGCATCACAGGCACATCCCTCCCACGCCCCGCCCGACCACGCCTCTCCCCCCCTTTCTGCTCCATTTACTTTCCTTCTCCCGCCTCTGGCTCCTTTTTGCCTCACCTCTTTTCTTCTCCCTTTTCTCCTGCCTCTTCTTTATCCTCTTCCAGTCCATCTCCCTTTGGCCTTTCTTTGCTTCCCTTTTTCCTCTCTACTCTGCCCCACTCCCGCCTTTTCTTCTTTCTCTCCTGATCATCTCCTCTGAAGAGCCCACAGCGGACCAGGGTCCTGACGTGAGCCAAGGCAGGAGCAGGGGCAGGTCTTCTTGTGGCAAGAGCTGTGGCCCACGGGGGAGCCGCGCTGGAGCAGCTCTAGACGAACTGCGGCTCTTGGCAAGGGCCCATGGGAAGGACGACTATTAGGAACTGGCCGCAACCCCTATTCCCCATGCCCTGTGCCCCTCGCGGGTGAGGAGGTAAAGGAGGTGGGAGTGAAGGAGTGAGGTTGTGCCTGGGAAGAAGGCGTGGCGGGTTGGGGGCAGGTGCTTTTACTTGTGACTTTGCTGCTCACCATCCTACTCCATTTCAGAATGGCAATAAATGAAATTCCTTTTCCCCGGGTCGAGTCTGTTTTGCCTCTGGTGCTAATAGGTATGGCAATCTCCCTGTCCTTATGTCGACCCGCGAGCTTTTTCGTCTCCTTTTCTCCCCCTCTCCTGCTGAGGAGGGGCAATGGGAGAGCGGCTTGCTGGGCACCTGGCAGCCAGCCGAGGTTAACCCACCACATCAGCAGAGGTTGGGCACCTGCCGCCTC
The DNA here is from genome assembly GCF_949628215.1 of Phalacrocorax aristotelis. Taxonomy (NCBI): domain Eukaryota; kingdom Metazoa; phylum Chordata; class Aves; order Suliformes; family Phalacrocoracidae; genus Phalacrocorax; species Phalacrocorax aristotelis. Next base: position 29,435,521 of record NC_134284.1, on the reverse strand, counting down.
CCGGCTCTCTGCAGCCTGGTGTAAGCCAGGCACCTTCTTGCCACCCTGCTATGCTCACGTCCCCAGACAGTTAATGGCTGCCGCATCCAGCCCCCGTTCTTCCTTCTCTCAGCGTATTTACAGGCAGCTTTTCAAAACCAGAAACATTTATTGGCATCTTTGCCCGGGGTAAGTGTCCCGGAGGGAACGGTCTCTGGTGAAGAGGGTGGGCGGCCGTTGCCCAGGTGGTAACGCAGCCTCTGTCACAAGCCTCCTTGCAGCGAGAGGCCTCTTTGGCCACCTCGCGCTCTCTCTTTGGCGTGCTCTCTCTCTCTCTCTCTCTCCTCGGCCACCTCGCACTGCTGCTAGGGCTGACCTCTGCCTACTCCATGCTCACAAATGTGTCCGCGCTGCCTTGCTGCACCGCCAGGATCAGCTCCACAAAGAGGGATCTCTTGACGACGTCTCTCACCTGCAGCTTGCAGAAGCGTGTGGAGGGCAGCACTTTTAGCTTGCACTTGGTGGCTGGAGGCGCAAGAATGGAGGCTGCTTTCATCAGCCCCTGGAGCCAGAAGGCGGTTTTCTGCACGTCGAGGTACGAGCCGGTGCAGAGGGTTTGCAGGAGGCTGGCTTCCTGACTGCTCATCAGCTCATCCTCAGGGTGGTGGAGGAAGCAGAGCATGTCCCCCAGCTGCCGCTCCCTGGTGCACAGGCACTCCAGTTCCACACGCAGGCAGGAGTTCCTGAGCGGCATGTCCCCTTCGGTGCCCAGCTCGAGGTGGAAGGAGTGCCCAGCGGGTGGCTTCAGGGGCACAAGCAGGCGATAGACAAGGTCTTCTGCACGACCATTCCAGCCTTTCAGGAAGGCACCCACCCCGACAGCTGGCTGCAGTCGTGGCATGAAGCCATTGCCGCACAGGATTCGGCAGACCCGGAGAAGGTCGTTCACGAGCTCTTCCACCATCGTGCACTCTCGTTGCCTCTTCCGCAGTGGCCACGATGTGCACTCATGCAGAAACCTGTCCATGTGCAATGGGTCGTCCCCCTCTTCTTCCTTCTCCTCCTCCTCAAGGCTTGTGGAGCTGCCACGCTTGCTGCTGCTTCCTGGCTCACGGCTCCTCTTCCAGGGCCGCCAGCAGAGCCAAAAGAGCAGGAGCAGGCCTCCAGCAAAGGCCCAGAACTGCCACTGCTGCAAGGAAGCAAGGAGCAGGGCTCCCCTGGTCACCCAGCTCGACTCCTGGGGTTTCAGCTGCATCTCTTCAAGCAGCCGAGCCATATCCTGGAGCAGCAGCTCCAGACGCTCTTGCTCGCGCTGGCACCTGGCCACGTCCGGACCATGCCCGACCTGCAGTGGCACGTGCATGATGCCCATCACAATCAAGGTGAACCATGTCACCAGAGCCATGGCCTGCAGGAGAGGGGAGAGAAGGGAGCTGAGTGGGGCTGGGCAGGGGGAGCAGGAGCCTCAGGGACATGGGGGCAGGCAGGAGAGGGGGCGAGGCAGCTGGGAGGCAGCAAGGCCTGTGCCCAGCCCCGGCGCTGGCAGCACCGTGCCCTGCCCACAGCTCTCCCACGAGTGCCAGAGCCTCGCCACAGGGTCAGACCCCCCTCCCCGGGGGCCCGCGGTCCGGCTCCGGCCCTCGTCCAGCCCACGCCAACCTCCCCGCCGTGTGTGCACTCACCGCTGCCCCAAGCCGTACTGGGGCAGCGCTGCCTGCCGGTGCCCCTGATAACCACTGCCACCGTGACACGTCCCCTGTGCTGTCACAGGCGCCAGAGCGCATCACAGGCACACCCCTCCCACGCCCCGCCCGACCACGCCTCTCCCCCCCTTTCTGCTCCATTTACTTTCCTTCTCCCGCCTCTGGCTCCTTTTTGCCTCACCTCTTTTCTTCTCCCTTTTCTCCTGCCTCTTCTTTATCCTCTTCCAGTCCATCTCCCTTTGGCCTTCCTTTGCTTCCCTTTTTCCTCTCTACTCTGCCCCACTCCCGCCTTTTCTTCTTTCTCTCCTGATCATCTCCTCTGAAGAGCCCACAGCGGACCAGGGTCCTGACGTGAGCCAAAGCAGGAGCAGGGGCAGGTCTTCTTGTGGCAAGAGCTGTGGCCCACGGGGGAGCCGTGCTGGAGCAGCTCTAGACGAACTGCGGCTCTTGGCAAGGGCCCATGGGAAGGACGACTATTAGGAACTGGCCGCAACCCCTATTCCCCATGCCCTGTGCCCCTCGCGGGTGAGGAGGTAAAGGAGGTGGGAGTGAAGGATTGAGGTTGTGCCTGGGAAGAAGGCGTGGCGGGTTGGGGGCAGGTGCTTTTACTTGTGACTTTGCTGCTCACCATCCTACTCCATTTCAGAATGGCAATAAATGAAATTCCTTTTCCCCGGGTCGAGTCTGTTTTGCCTCTGGTGCTAATAGGTATGGCAATCTCCCTGTCCTTATGTCGACCCGCGAGCTTTTTCGTCTCCTTTTCTCCCCCTCTCCTGCTGAGGAGGGGCAATGGGAGAGCGGCTTGCTGGGCACCTGGCAGCCAGCCGAGGTTAACCCACCACATCAGCAGAGGTTGGGCACCTGCCGCCTCCCGGCTCTCTGCAGCCTGGTGTAAGCCAGGCACCTTCTTGCCACCCTGCTATGCTCACGTCCCCAGACAGTTAATGGCTGCCGCATCCAGCCCCCGTTCTTCCTTCTCTCAGCGTATTTACAGGCAGCTTTTCAAAACCAGAAACATTTATTGGCATCTTTGCCCGGGGTAAGTGTCCCGGAGGGAACGGTCTCTGGTGAAGAGGGTGGGCGGCCGTTGCCCAGGTGGTAACGCAGCCTCTGTCACAAGCCTCCTTGCAGCGAGAGGCCTCTTTGGCCACCTCGCGCTCTCTCTTTGGCGTGCTCTCTCTCTCTCTCTCTCTCCTCGGCCACCTCGCACTGCTGCTAGCGCTGACCTCTGCCTACTCCATGCTCACAAATGTGTCCGCGCTGCCTTGCTGCACCGCCAGGATCAGCTCCACAAAGAGGGATCTCTTGAAGACGTCTCTCACCTGCAGCTTGCAGAAGCGTGTGGAGGGCAGCACTTTTAGCTTGCACTTGGTGGCTGGAGGCGCAAGAATGGAGGCTGCTTTCATCAGCCCCTGGAGCCAGAAGGCGGTTTTCTGCACGTCGAGGTACGAGCCGGTGCAGAGGGTTTGCAGGAGGCTGGCTTCCTGACTGCTCATCAGCTCATCCTCAGGGTGGTGGAGGAAGCAGAGCATGTCCCCCAGCTGCCGCTCCCTGGTGCACAGGCACTCCAGTTCCACACGCAGGCAGGAGTTCCTGAGCGGCATGTCCTCTTCGGTGCCCAGCTCGAGGTGGAAGGAGTGCCCAGCGGGTGGCTTCAGGGGCACAAGCAGGCGATAGACAAGGTCTTCTGCACGACCATTCCAGCCTTTCAGGAAGGCACCCACCCCGACAGCTGGCTGCAGTCGTGGCATGAAGCCATTGCCGCACAGGATTCGGCAGACCCGGAGAAGGTCGTTCACGAGCTCTTCCACCATCGTGCACTCTCGTTGCCTCTTCCGCAGTGGCCACGATGTGCACTCATGCAGAAACCTGTCCATGTGCAATGGGTCGTCCCCCTCTTCTTCCTTCTCCTCCTCCTCAAGGCTTGTGGAGCTGCCACGCTTGCTGCTGCTTCCTGGCTCACGGCTCCTCTTCCAGGGCCGCCAGCAGAGCCAAAAGAGCAGGAGCAGGCCTCCAGCAAAGGCCCAGAACTGCCACTGCTGCAAGGAAGCAAGGAGCAGGGCTCCCCTGGTCACCCAGCTCGACTCCTGGGGTTTCAGCTGCATCTCTTCAAGCAGCCGAGCCATATCCTGGAGCAGCAGCTCCAGACGCTCTTGCTCGCGCTGGCACCTGGCCACGTCCGGACCATGCCCGACCTGCAGTGGCACGTGCATGATGCCCATCACAATCAAGGTGAACCATGTCACCAGAGCCATGGCCTGCAGGAGAGGGGAGAGAAGGGAGCTGAGTGGGGCTGGGCAGGGGGAGCAGGAGCCTCAGGGACATGGGGGCAGGCAGGAGAGGGGGCGAGGCAGCTGGGAGGCAGCAAGGCCTGTGCCCAGCCCCGGCGCTGGCAGCACCGTGCCCTGCCCACAGCTCTCCCACGAGTGCCAGAGCCTCGCCACAGGGTCAGACCCCCCTCCCCGGGGGCCCGCGGTCCGGCTCCGGCCCTCGTCCAGCCCACGCCAACCTCCCCGCCGTGTGTGCACTCACCGCTGCCCCAAGCCGTACTGGGGCAGCGCTGCCTGCCGGTGCCCCTGATAACCACTGCCACCGTGACACGTCCCCTGTGCTGTCACAGGCGCCAGAGCGCATCACAGGCACACCCCTCCCACGCCCCGCCCGACCACGCCTCTCCCCCCCTTTCTGCTCCATTTACTTTCCTTCTCCCGCCTCTGGCTCCTTTTTGCCTCACCTCTTTTCTTCTCCCTTTTCTCCTGCCTCTTCTTTATCCTCTTCCAGTCCATCTCCCTTTGGCCTTCCTTTGCTTCCCTTTTTCCTCTCTACTCTGCCCCACTCCCGCCTTTTCTTCTTTCTCTCCTGATCATCTCCTCTGAAGAGCCCACAGCGGACCAGGGTCCTGACGTGAGCCAAGGCAGGAGCAGGGGCAGGTCTTCTTGTGGCAAGAGCTGTGGCCCACGGGGGAGCCGTGCTGGAGCAGCTCTAGACGAACTGCGGCTCTTGGCAAGGGCCCATGGGAAGGACGACTATTAGGAACTGGCCGCAACCCCTATTCCCCATGCCCTGTGCCCCTCGCGGGTGAGGAGGTAAAGGAGGTGGGAGTGAAGGATTGAGGTTGTGCCTGGGAAGAAGGCGTGGCGGGTTGGGGGCAGGTGCTTTTACTTGTGACTTTGCTGCTCACCATCCTACTCCATTTCAGAATGGCAATAAATGAAATTCCTTTTCCCCGGGTCGAGTCTGTTTTGCCTCTGGTGCTAATAGGTATGGCAATCTCCCTGTCCTTATGTCGACCCGCGAGCTTTTTCGTCTCCTTTTCTCCCCCTCTCCTGCTGAGGAGGGGCAATGGGAGAGCGGCTTGCTGGGCACCTGGCAGCCAGCCGAGGTTAACCCACCACATCAGCAGAGGTTGGGCACCTGCCGCCTCCCGGCTCTCTGCAGCCTGGTGTAAGCCAGGCACCTTCTTGCCACCCTGCTATGCTCACGTCCCCAGACAGTTAATGGCTGCCGCATCCAGCCCCCGTTCTTCCTTCTCTCAGCGTATTTACAGGCAGCTTTTCAAAACCAGAAACATTTATTGGCATCTTTGCCCGGGGTAAGTGTCCCGGAGGGAACGGTCTCTGGTGAAGAGGGTGGGCGGCCGTTGCCCAGGTGGTAACGCAGCCTCTGTCACAAGCCTCCTTGCAGCGAGAGGCCTCTTTGGCCACCTCGCGCTCTCTCTTTGGCGTGCTCTCTCTCTCTCTCTCTCTCCTCGGCCACCTCGCACTGCTGCTAGCGCTGACCTCTGCCTACTCCATGCTCACAAATGTGTCCGCGCTGCCTTGCTGCACCGCCAGGATCAGCTCCACAAAGAGGGATCTCTTGAAGACGTCTCTCACCTGCAGCTTGCAGAAGCGTGTGGAGGGCAGCACTTTTAGCTTGCACTTGGTGGCTGGAGGCGCAAGAATGGAGGCTGCTTTCATCAGCCCCTGGAGCCAGAAGGCGGTTTTCTGCACGTCGAGGTACGAGCCGGTGCAGAGGGTTTGCAGGAGGCTGGCTTCCTGACTGCTCATCAGCTCATCCTCAGGGTGGTGGAGGAAGCAGAGCATGTCCCCCAGCTGCCGCTCCCTGGTGCACAGGCACTCCAGTTCCACACGCAGGCAGGAGTTCCTGAGCGGCATGTCCTCTTCGGTGCCCAGCTCGAGGTGGAAGGAGTGCCCAGCGGGTGGCTTCAGGGGCACAAGCAGGCGATAGACAAGGTCTTCTGCACGACCATTCCAGCCTTTCAGGAAGGCACCCACCCCGACAGCTGGCTGCAGTCGTGGCATGAAGCCATTGCCGCACAGGATTCGGCAGACCCGGAGAAGGTCGTTCACGAGCTCTTCCACCATCGTGCACTCTCGTTGCCTCTTCCGCAGTGGCCACGATGTGCACTCATGCAGAAACCTGTCCATGTGCAATGGGTCGTCCCCCTCTTCTTCCTTCTCCTCCTCCTCAAGGCTTGTGGAGCTGCCACGCTTGCTGCTGCTTCCTGGCTCACGGCTCCTCTTCCAGGGCCGCCAGCAGAGCCAAAAGAGCAGGAGCAGGCCTCCAGCAAAGGCCCAGAACTGCCACTGCTGCAAGGAAGCAAGGAGCAGGGCTCCCCTGGTCACCCAGCTCGACTCCTGGGGTTTCAGCTGCATCTCTTCAAGCAGCCGAGCCATATCCTGGAGCAGCAGCTCCAGACGCTCTTGCTCGCGCTGGCACCTGGCCACGTCCGGACCATGCCCGACCTGCAGTGGCACGTGCATGATGCCCATCACAATCAAGGTGAACCATGTCACCAGAGCCATGGCCTGCAGGAGAGGGGAGAGAAGGGAGCTGAGTGGGGCTGGGCAGGGGGAGCAGGAGCCTCAGGGACATGGGGGCAGGCAGGAGAGGGGGCGAGGCAGCTGGGAGGCAGCAAGGCCTGTGCCCAGCCCCGGCGCTGGCAGCACCGTGCCCTGCCCACAGCTCTCCCACGAGTGCCAGAGCCTCGCCACAGGGTCAGACCCCCCTCCCCGGGGGCCCGCGGTCCGGCTCCGGCCCTCGTCCAGCCCACGCCAACCTCCCCGCCGTGTGTGCACTCACCGCTGCCCCAAGCCGTACTGGGGCAGCGCTGCCTGCCGGTGCCCCTGATAACCACTGCCACCGTGACACGTCCCCTGTGCTGTCACAGGCGCCAGAGCGCATCACAGGCACACCCCTCCCACGCCCCGCCCGACCACGCCTCTCCCCCCCTTTCTGCTCCATTTACTTTCCTTCTCCCGCCTCTGGCTCCTTTTTGCCTCACCTCTTTTCTTCTCCCTTTTCTCCTGCCTCTTCTTTATCCTCTTCCAGTCCATCTCCCTTTGGCCTTCCTTTGCTTCCCTTTTTCCTCTCTACTCTGCCCCACTCCCGCCTTTTCTTCTTTCTCTCCTGATCATCTCCTCTGAAGAGCCCACAGCGGACCAGGGTCCTGACGTGAGCCAAGGCAGGAGCAGGGGCAGGTCTTCTTGTGGCAAGAGCTGTGGCCCACGGGGGAGCCGTGCTGGAGCAGCTCTAGACGAACTGCGGCTCTTGGCAAGGGCCCATGGGAAGGACGACTATTAGGAACTGGCCGCAACCCCTATTCCCCATGCCCTGTGCCCCTCGCGGGTGAGGAGGTAAAGGAGGTGGGAGTGAAGGATTGAGGTTGTGCCTGGGAAGAAGGCGTGGCGGGTTGGGGGCAGGTGCTTTTACTTGTGACTTTGCTGCTCACCATCCTACTCCATTTCAGAATGGCAATAAATGAAATTCCTTTTCCCCGGGTCGAGTCTGTTTTGCCTCTGGTGCTAATAGGTATGGCAATCTCCCTGTCCTTATGTCGACCCGCGAGCTTTTTCGTCTCCTTTTCTCCCCCTCTCCTGCTGAGGAGGGGCAATGGGAGAGCGGCTTGCTGGGCACCTGGCAGCCAGCCGAGGTTAACCCACCACATCAGCAGAGGTTGGGCACCTGCCGCCTCCCGGCTCTCTGCAGCCTGGTGTAAGCCAGGCACCTTCTTGCCACCCTGCTATGCTCACGTCCCCAGACAGTTAATGGCTGCCGCATCCAGCCCCCGTTCTTCCTTCTCTCAGCGTATTTACAGGCAGCTTTTCAAAACCAGAAACATTTATTGGCATCTTTGCCCGGGGTAAGTGTCCCGGAGGGAACGGTCTCTGGTGAAGAGGGTGGGCGGCCGTTGCCCAGGTGGTAACGCAGCCTCTGTCACAAGCCTCCTTGCAGCGAGAGGCCTCTTTGGCCACCTCGCGCTCTCTCTTTGGCGTGCTCTCTCTCTCTCTCTCTCTCCTCGGCCACCTCGCACTGCTGCTAGGGCTGACCTCTGCCTACTCCATGCTCACAAATGTGTCCGCGCTGCCTTGCTGCACCGCCAGGATCAGCTCCACAAAGAGGGATCTCTTGAAGACGTCTCTCACCTGCAGCTTGCAGAAGCGTGTGGAGGGCAGCACTTTTAGCTTGCACTTGGTGGCTGGAGGCGCAAGAATGGAGGCTGCTTTCATCAGCCCCTGGAGCCAGAAGGCGGTTTTCTGCACGTCGAGGTACGAGCCGCTGCAGAGGGTTTGCAGGAGGCTGGCTTCCTGACTGCTCATCAGCTCATCCTCAGGGTGGTGGAGGAAGCAGAGCATGTCCCCCAGCTGCCGCTCCCTGGTGCACAGGCACTCCAGTTCCACACGCAGGCAGGAGTTCCTGAGCGGCATGTCCCCTTCGGTGCCCAGCTCGAGGTGGAAGGAGTGCCCAGCGGGTGGCTTCAGGGGCACAAGCAGGCGATAGACAAGGTCTTCTGCACGACCATTCCAGCCTTTCAGGAAGGCACCCACGCCGACAGCTGGCTGCAGTCGTGGCGTGAAGCCATTGCCGCACAGGATTCGGCAGACCTGGAGAAGGTCGTTCACGAGCTCTTCCACCATCGTGCACTCTCGTTGCCTCTTCCGCAGTGGCCACGATGTGCACTCATGCAGAAACCTGTCCATGTGCAATGGGTCGTCCCCCTCTTCTTCCTTCTCCTCCTCCTCCTCAAGGCTTGTGGAGCTGCCATGCTTGCTGCTGCTTCCTGGCTCACGGCTCCTCTTCCAGGGCCGCCAGCAGAGCCAAAAGAGCAGGAGCAGGCCTCCAGCAAAGGCCCAGAACTGCCACTGCTGCAAGGAAGCAAGGAGCAGGGCTCCCCTGGTCACCCAGCTCGACTCCTGGGGTTTCAGCTGCATCTCTTCAAGCAGCCGAGCCATATCCTGGAGCAGCAGCTCCAGACGCTCTTGCTCGCGCTGGCACCTGGCCACATCCGGACCATGCCCGACCTGCAGTGGCACGTGCATGATGCCCATCACAATCAAGGTGAACCATGTCACCAGAGCCATGGCCTGCAGGAGAGGGGAGAGAAGGGAGCTGAGTGGGGCTGGGCAGGGGGAGCAGGAGCCTCAGGGACATGGGGGCAGGCAGGAGAGGGGGCGAGGCAGCTGGGAGGCAGCAAGGCCTGTGCCCAGCCCCGGCGCTGGCAGCACCGTGCCCTGCCCACAGCTCTCCCGCGAGTGCCAGAGCCTCGCCACAGGGTCAGACCCCCCTCCCCGGGGGCCCGCGGTCCGGCTCCGGCCCTCGTCCAGCCCACACCAACCTCCCCGCCGCGTGTGCACTCACCGCTGCCCCAAGCCGTACTGAGGCAGCGCTGCCTGCCGGTGCCCCTGATAACCACTGCCACCGTGACACGTCCCCTGTGCTGTCACAGGCGCCAGAGCGCATCACAGGCACACCCCTCCCACGCCCCGCCCGACCACACCTCTCCCCCCCTTTCTGCTCCATTTACTTTCCTTCTCCCGCCTCTGGCTCCTTTTTGCCTCACCTCTTTTCTTCTCCCTTTTCTCCTGCCTCTTCTTTATCCTCTTCCAGTCCATCTCCCTTTGGCCTTCCTTTGCTTCCCTTTTTCCTCTCTACTCTGCCCCACTCCCGCCTTTTCTTCTTTCTCTCCTGATCATCTCCTCTGAAGAGCCCACAGCGGACCAGGGTCCTGACGTGAGCCAAGGCAGGAGCAGGGGCAGGTCTTCTTGTGGCAAGAGCTGTGGCCCACGGGGGAGCCGTGCTGGAGCAGCTCTAGACGAACTGCGGCTCTTGGCAAGGGCCCATGGGAAGGACGACTATTAGGAACTGGCCGCAACCCCTATTCCCCATGCCCTGTGCCCCTCGCGGGTGAGGAGGTAAAGGAGGTGGGAGTGAAGGATTGAGGTTGTGCCTGGGAAGAAGGCGTGGCGGGTTGGGGGCAGGTGCTTTTACTTGTGACTTTGCTGCTCACCATCCTACTCCATTTCAGAATGGCAATAAATGAAATTCCTTTTCCCCGGGTCGAGTCTGTTTTGCCTCTGGTGCTAATAGGTATGGCAATCTCCCTGTCCTTATGTCGACCCGCGAGCTTTTTCGTCTCCTTTTCTCCCCCTCTCCTGCTGAGGAGGGGCAATGGGAGAGCGGCTTGCTGGGCACCTGGCAGCCAGCCGAGGTTAACCCACCACATCAGCAGAGGTTGGGCACCTGCCGCCTCCCGGCTCTCTGCAGCCTGGTGTAAGCCAGGCACCTTCTTGCCACCCTGCTATGCTCACGTCCCCAGACAGTTAATGGCTGCCGCATCCAGCCCCCGTTCTTCCTTCTCTCAGCGTATTTACAGGCAGCTTTTCAAAACCAGAAACATTTATTGGCATCTTTGCCCGGGGTAAGTGTCCCGGAGGGAACGGTCTCTGGTGAAGAGGGTGGGCGGCCGTTGCCCAGGTGGTAACGCAGCCTCTGTCACAAGCCTCCTTGCAGCGAGAGGCCTCTTTGGCCACCTCGCGCTCTCTCTTTGGCGTGCTCTCTCTCTCTCTCTCTCTCCTCGGCCACCTCGCACTGCTGCTAGGGCTGACCTCTGCCTACTCCATGCTCACAAATGTGTCCGCGCTGCCTTGCTGCACCGCCAGGATCAGCTCCACAAAGAGGGATCTCTTGAAGACGTCTCTCACCTGCAGCTTGCAGAAGCGTGTGGAGGGCAGCACTTTTAGCTTGCACTTGGTGGCTGGAGGCGCAAGAATGGAGGCTGCTTTCATCAGCCCCTGGAGCCAGAAGGCGGTTTTCTGCACGTCGAGGTACGAGCCGGTGCAGAGGGTTTGCAGGAGGCTGGCTTCCTGACTGCTCATCAGCTCATCCTCAGGGTGGTGGAGGAAGCAGAGCATGTCCCCCAGCTGCCGCTCCCTGGTGCACATGCACTCCAGTTCCACACGCAGGCAGGAGTTCCTGAGCGGCATGTCCCCTTCGGTGCCCAGCTCGAGGTGGAAGGAGTGCCCAGCGGGTGGCTTCAGGGGCACAAGCAGGCGATAGACAAGGTCTTCTGCACGACCATTCCAGCCTTTCAGGAAGGCACCCACCCCGACAGCTGGCTGCAGTCGTGGCATGAAGCCATTGCCGCACAGGATTCGGCAGACCCGGAGAAGGTCGTTCACGAGCTCTTCCACCATCGTGCACTCTCGTTGCCTCTTCCGCAGTGGCCACGATGTGCACTCATGCAGAAACCTGTCCATGTGCAATGGGTCGTCCCCCTCTTCTTCCTTCTCCTCCTCCTCAAGGCTTGTGGAGCTGCCACGCTTGCTGCTGCTTCCTGGCTCACGGCTCCTCTTCCAGGGCCGCCAGCAGAGCCAAAAGAGCAGGAGCAGGCCTCCAGCAAAGGCCCAGAACTGCCACTGCTGCAAGGAAGCAAGGAGCAGGGCTCCCCTGGTCACCCAGCTCGACTCCTGGGGTTTCAGCTGCATCTCTTCAAGCAGCCGAGCCATATCCTGGAGCAGCAGCTCCAGACGCTCTTGCTCGTGCTGGCACCTGGCCACGTCCGGACCATGCCCGACCTGCAATGGCACGTGCATGATGCCCATCACAATCAAGGTGAACCATGTCACCAGAGCCATGGCCTGCAGGAGAGGGGAGAGAAGGGAGCTGAGTGGGGCTGGGCAGGGGGAGCAGGAGCCTCAGGGACATGGGGGCAGGCAGGAGAGGGGGCAAGGCAGCTGGGAGGCAGCAAGGCCTGTGCCCAGCCCCGGCGCTGGCAGCACCGTGCCCTGCCCACAGCTCTCCCGCGAGTGCCAGAGCCTCGCCACAGGGTCAGACCCCCCTCCCCGGGGGCCCGCGGTCCGGCTCCGGCCCTCGTCCAGCCCACACCAACCTCCCCGCCGCGTGTGCACTCACCGCTGCCCCAAGCCGTACTGGGGCAGCGCTGCCTGCCGGTGCCCCTGATAACCACTGCCACCGTGACACGTCCCCTGTGCTGTCACAGGCGCCAGAGCGCATCACAGGCACATCCCTCCCACGCCCCGCCCGACCACGCCTCTCCCCCCCTTTCTGCTCCATTTACTTTCCTTCTCCCGCCTCTGGCTCCTTTTTGCCTCACCTCTTTTCTTCTCCCTTTTCTCCTGCCTCTTCTTTATCCTCTTCCAGTCCATCTCCCTTTGGCCTTTCTTTGCTTCCCTTTTTCCTCTCTACTCTGCCCCACTCCCGCCTTTTCTTCTTTCTCTCCTGATCATCTCCTCTGAAGAGCCCACAGCGGACCAGGGTCCTGACGTGAGCCAAGGCAGGAGCAGGGGCAGGTCTTCTTGTGGCAAGAGCTGTGGCCCACGGGGGAGCCGCGCTGGAGCAGCTCTAGACGAACTGCGGCTCTTGGCAAGGGCCCATGGGAAGGACGACTATTAGGAACTGGCCGCAACCCCTATTCCCCATGCCCTGTGCCCCTCGCGGGTGAGGAGGTAAAGGAGGTGGGAGTGAAGGAGTGAGGTTGTGCCTGGGAAGAAGGCGTGGCGGGTTGGGGGCAGGTGCTTTTACTTGTGACTTTGCTGCTCACCATCCTACTCCATTTCAGAATGGCAATAAATGAAATTCCTTTTCCCCGGGTCGAGTCTGTTTTGCCTCTGGTGCTAATAGGTATGGCAATCTCCCTGTCCTTATGTCGACCCGCGAGCTTTTTCGTCTCCTTTTCTCCCCCTCTCCTGCTGAGGAGGGGCAATGGGAGAGCGGCTTGCTGGGCACCTGGCAGCCAGCCGAGGTTAACCCACCACATCAGCAGAGGTTGGGCACCTGCCGCCTCCCGGCTCTCTGCAGCCTGGTGTAAGCCAGGCACCTTCTTGCCACCCTGCTATGCTCACGTCCCCAGACAGTTAATGGCTGCCGCATCCAGCCCCCGTTCTTCCTTCTCTCAGCGTATTTACAGGCAGCTTTTCAAAACCAGAAACATTTATTGGCATCTTTGCCCGGGGTAAGTGTCCCGGAGGGAACGGTCTCTGGTGAAGAGGGTGGGCGGCCGTTGCCCAGGTGGTAACGCAGCCTCTGTCACAAGCCTCCTTGCAGCGAGAGGCCTCTTTGGCCACCTCGCGCTCTCTCTTTGGCGTGCTCTCTCTCTCTCTCTCTCTCCTCGGCCACCTCGCACTGCTGCTAGCGCTGACCTCTGCCTACTCCATGCTCACAAATGTGTCCGCGCTGCCTTGCTGCACCGCCAGGATCAGCTCCACAAAGAGGGATCTCTTGAAGACGTCTCTCACCTGCAGCTTGCAGAAGCGTGTGGAGGGCAGCACTTTTAGCTTGCACTTGGTGGCTGGAGGCGCAAGAATGGAGGCTGCTTTCATCAGCCCCTGGAGCCAGAAGGCGGTTTTCTGCACGTCGAGGTACGAGCCGGTGCAGAGGGTTTGCAGGAGGCTGGCTTCCTGACTGCTCATCAGCTCATCCTCAGGGTGATGGAGGAAGCAGAGCATGTCCCCCAGCTGCCGCTCCCTGGTGCACATGCACTCCAGTTCCACACGCAGGCAGGAGTTCCTGAGCGGCATGTCCCCTTCGGTGCCCAGCTCGAGGTGGAAGGAGTGCCCAGCGGGTGGCTTCAGGGGCACAAGCAGGCGATAGACAAGGTCTTCTGCACGACCATTCCAGCCTTTCAGGAAGGCACCCACCCCGACAGCTGGCTGCAGTCGTGGCATGAAGCCATTGCCGCACAGGATTCGGCAGACCTGGAGAAGGTCGTTCACGAGCTCTTCCACCATCGTGCACTCTCGTTGCCTCTTCCGCAGTGGCCACGATGTGCACTCATGCAGAAACCTGTCCATGTGCAATGGGTCGTCCCCCTCTTCTTCCTTCTCCTCCTCCTCCTCAAGGCTTGTGGAGCTGCCATGCTTGCTGCTGCTTCCTGGCTCACGGCTCCTCTTCCAGGGCCGCCAGCAGAGCCAAAAGAGCAGGAGCAGGCCTCCAGCAAAGGCCCAGAACTGCCACTGCTGCAAGGAAGCAAGGAGCAGGGCTCCCCTGGTCACCCAGCTCGACTCCTGGGGTTTCAGCTGCATCTCTTCAAGCAGCCGAGCCATATCCTGGAGCAGCAGCTCCAGACGCTCTTGCTCGCGCTGGCACCTGGCCACATCCGGACCATGCCCGACCTGCAGTGGCACGTGCATGATGCCCATCACAATCAAGATGAACCATGTCACCAGAGCCATGGCCTGCAGGAGAGGGGAGAGAAGGGAGCTGAGTGGGGCTGGGCAGGGGGAGCAGGAGCCTCAGGGACATGGGGGCAGGCAGGAGAGGGGGCGAGGCAGCTGGGAGGCAGCAAGGCCTGTGCCCAGCCCTGGCGCTGGCAGCACCGTGCCCTGCCCACAGCTCTCCCGCGAGTGCCAGAGCCTCGCCACAGGGTCAGACCCCCCTCCCCGGGGGCCCGCGGTCCGGCTCCGGCCCTCGTCCAGCCCACACCAACCTCCCCGCCGCGTGTGCACTCACCGCTGCCCCAAGCCGTACTGGGGCAGCGCTGCCTGCCGGTGCCCCTGATAACCACTGCCACCGTGACACGTCCCCTGTGCTGTCACAGGCGCCAGAGCGCATCACAGGCACACCCCTCCCACGCCCCGCCCGACCACGCCTCTCCCCCCCTTTCTGCTCCATTTACTTTCCTTCTCCCGCCTCTGGCTCCTTTTTGCCTCACCTCTTTTCTTCTCCCTTTTCTCCTGCCTCTTCTTTATCCTCTTCCAGTCCATCTCCCTTTGGCCTTCCTTTGCTTCCCTTTTTCCTCTCTACTCTGCCCCACTCCCGCCTTTTCTTCTTTCTCTCCTGATCTTCTCCTCTGAAGAGCCCACAGCGGACCAGGGTCCTGACGTGAGCCAAGGCAGGAGCAGGGGCAGGTCTTCTTGTGGCAAGAGCTGTGGCCCACGGGGGAGCCGCGCTGGAGCAGCTCTAGACGAACTGCGGCTCTTGGCAAGGGCCCATGGGAAGGACGACTATTAGGAACTGGCTGCAACCCCTATTCCCCATGCCCTGTGCCCCTCGCGGGTGAGGAGGTAAAGGAGGTGGGAGTGAAGGAGTGAGGTTGTGCCTGGGAAGAAGGCGTGGCGGGTTGGGGGCAGGTGCTTTTACTTGTGACTTTGCTGCTCACCATCCTACTCCATTTCAGAATGGCAGTAAATGAAATTCCTTTTCCCCGGGTCGAGTCTGTTTTGCCTCTGGTGCTAATAGGTATGGCAATCTCCCTGTCCTTATGTCGACCCGCGAGCTTTTTCGTCTCCTTTTCTCCCCCTCTCCTGCTGAGGAGGGGCAATGGGAGAGCGGCTTGCTGGGCACCTGGCAGCCAGCCGAGGTTAACCCACCACATCAGCAGAGGTTGGGCACCTGCCGCCTCCCGGCTCTCTGCAGCCTGGTGTAAGCCAGGCACCTTCTTGCCACCCTGCTATGCTCACGTCCCCAGACAGTTAATGGCTGCCGCATCCAGCCCCCGTTCTTCCTTCTCTCAGCGTATTTACAGGCAGCTTTTCAAAACCAGAAACATTTATTGGCATCTTTGCCCGGGGTAAGTGTCCCGGAGGGAACGGTCTCTGGTGAAGAGGGTGGGCGGCCGTTGCCCAGGTGGTAACGCAGCCTCTGTCACAAGCCTCCTTGCAGCGAGAGGCCTCTTTGGCCACCTCGCGCTCTCTCTTTGGCGTGCTCTCTCTCTCTCTCTCTCTCCTCGGCCACCTCGCACTGCTGCTAGGGCTGACCTCTGCCTACTCCATGCTCACAAATGTGTCCGCGCTGCCTTGCTGCACCGCCAGGATCAGCTCCACAAAGAGGGATCTCTTGAAGACGTCTCTCACCTGCAGCTTGCAGAAGCGTGTGGAGGGCAGCACTTTTAGCTTGCACTTGGTGGCTGGAGGTGCAAGAATGGAGGCTGCTTTCATCAGCCCCTGGAGCCAGAAGGCGGTTTTCTGCACGTCGAGGTACGAGCCGCTGCAGAGGGTTTGCAGGAGGCTGGCTTCCTGACTGCTCATCAGCTCATCCTCAGGGTGATGGAGGAAGCAGAGCATGTCCCCCAGCTGCCGCTCCCTGGTGCACAGGCACTCCAGTTCCACACGCAGGCAGGAGTTCCTGAGCGGCATGTCCTCTTCGGTGCCCAGCTCGAGGTGGAAGGAGTGCCCAGCGGGTGGCTTCAGGGGCACAAGCAGGCGATAGACAAGGTCTTCTGCACGACCATTCCAGCCTTTCAGGAAGCCACCCACCCCGACAGCTGGCTGCAGTCGTGGCATGAAGCCATTGCCGCACAGGATTCGGCAGACCTGGAGAAGGTCGTTCACGAGCTCTTCCACCATCGTGCACTCTCGTTGCCTCTTCCGCAGTGGCCACGATGTGCACTCATGCAGAAACCTGTCCATGTGCAATGGGTCGTCCCCCTCTTCTTCCTTCTCCTCCTCCTCAAGGCTTGTGGAGCTGCCACGCTTGCTGCTGCTTCCTGGCTCACGGCTCCTCTTCCAGGGCCGCCAGCAGAGCCAAAAGAGCAGGAGCAGGCCTCCAGCAAAGGCCCAGAACTGCCACTGCTGCAAGGAAGCAAGGAGCAGGGCTCCCCTGGTCACCCAGCTCGACTCCTGGGGTTTCAGCTGCATCTCTTCAAGCAGCCGAGCCATATCCTGGAGCAGCAGCTCCAGACGCTCTTGCTCGCGCTGGCACCTGGCCACGTCCGGACCATGCCCGACCTGCAGTGGCACGTGCATGATGCCCATCACAATCAAGGTGAACCATGTCACCAGAGCCATGGCCTGCAGGAGAGGGGAGAGAAGGGAGCTGAGTGGGGCTGGGCAGGGGGAGCAGGAGCCTCAGGGACATGGGGGCAGGCAGGAGAGGGGGCGAGGCAGCTGGGAGGCAGCAAGGCCTGTGCCCAGCCCCGGCGCTGGCAGCACCGTGCCCTGCCCACAGCTCTCCCGCGAGTGCCAGAGCCTCGCCACAGGGTCAGACCCCCCTCCCCGGGGGCCCGCGGTCCGGCTCCGGCCCTCGTCCAGCCCACGCCAACCTCCCCGCCGCGTGTGCACTCACCGCTGCCCCAAGCCGTACTGGGGCAGCGCTGCCTGCCGGTGCCCCTGATAACCACTGCCACCGTGACACGTCCCCTGTGCTGTCACAGGCGCCAGAGCGCATCACAGGCACACCCCTCCCACGCCCCGCCCGACCACGCCTCTCCCCCCCTTTCTGCTCCATTTACTTTCCTTCTCCCGCCTCTGGCTCCTTTTTGCCTCACCTCTTTTCTTCTCCCTTTTCTCCTGCCTCTTCTTTATCCTCTTCCAGTCCATCTCTCTTTGGCCTTCCTTTGCTTCCCTTTTTCCTCTCTACTCTGCCCCACTCCCGCCTTTTCTTCTTTCTCTCCTGATCATCTCCTCTGAAGAGCCCACAGCGGACCAGGGTCCTGACGTGAGCCAAGGCAGGAGCAGGGGCAGGTCTTCTTGTGGCAAGAGCTGTGGCCCACGGGGGAGCCGTGCTGGAGCAGCTCTAGACGAACTGCGGCTCTTGGCAAGGGCCCATGGGAAGGACGACTATTAGGAACTGGCCGCAACCCCTATTCCCCATGCCCTGTGCCCCTCGCGGGTGAGGAGGTAAAGGAGGTGGGAGTGAAGGAGTGAGGTTGTGCCTGGGAAGAAGGCGTGGCGGGTTGGGGGCAGGTGCTTTTACTTGTGACTTTGCTGCTCACCATCCTACTCCATTTCAGAATGGCAATAAATGAAATTCCTTTTCCCCGGGTCGAGTCTGTTTTGCCTCTGGTGCTAATAGGTATGGCAATCTCCCTGTCCTTATGTCGACCCGCGAGCTTTTTCGTCTCCTTTTCTCCCCCTCTCCTGCTGAGGAGGGGCAATGGGAGAGCGGCTTGCTGGGCACCTGGCAGCCAGCCGAGGTTAACCCACCACATCAGCAGAGGTTGGGCACCTGCCGCCTCCCGGCTCTCTGCAGCCTGGTGTAAGCCAGGCACCTTCTTGCCACCCTGCTACGCTCACGTCCCCAGACAGTTAATGGCTGCCGCATCCAGCCCCCGTTCTTCCTTCTCTCAGCGTATTTACAGGCAGCTTTTCAAAACCAGAAACATTTATTGGCATCTTTGCCCGGGGTAAGTGTCCCGGAGGGAACGGTCTCTGGTGAAGAGGGTGGGCGGCCGTTGCCCAGGTGGTAACGCAGCCTCTGTCACAAGCCTCCTTGCAGCGAGAGGCCTCTTTGGCCACCTCGCGCTCTCTCTTTGGCGTGCTCTCTCTCTCTCTCTCTCTCTCCCTGGCCACCTCGCACTGCTGCTAGCGCTGACCTCTGCCTACTCCATGCTCACAAATGTGTCCGCGCTGCCTTGCTGCACCGCCAGGATCAGCTCCACAAAGAGGGATCTCTTGAAGACGTCTCTCACCTGCAGCTTGCAGAAGCGTGTGGAGGGCAGCACTTTTAGCTTGCACTTGGTGGCTGGAGGCGCAAGAATGGAGGCTGCTTTCATCAGCCCCTGGAGCCAGAAGGCGGTTTTCTGCACGTCGAGGTACGAGCCGGTGCAGAGGGTTTGCAGGAGGCTGGCTTCCTGACTGCTCATCAGCTCATCCTCAGGGTGATGGAGGAAGCAGAGCATGTCCCCCAGCTGCCGCTCCCTGGTGCACATGCACTCCAGTTCCACACGCAGGCAGGAGTTCCTGAGCGGCATGTCCCCTTCGGTGCCCAGCTCGAGGTGGAAGGAGTGCCCAGCGGGTGGCTTCAGGGGCACAAGCAGGCGATAGACAAGGTCTTCTGCACGACCATTCCAGCCTTTCAGGAAGCCACCCACCCCGACAGCTGGCTGCAGTCGTGGCGTGAAGCCATTGCCGCACAGGATTCGGCAGACCCCGAGAAGGTCGTTCACGAGCTCTTCCACCATCGTGCACTCTCGTTGCCTCTTCCGCAGTGGCCACGATGTGCACTCATGCAGAAACCTGTCCATGTGCAATGGGTCGTCCCCCTCTTCTTCCTTCTCCTCCTCCTCCTCAAGGCTTGTGGAGCTGCCATGCTTGCTGCTGCTTCCTGGCTCACGGCTCCTCTTCCAGGGCCGCCAGCAGAGCCAAAAGAGCAGGAGCAGGCCTCCAGCAAAGGCCCAGAACTGCCACTGCTGCAAGGAAGCAAGGAGCAGGGCTCCCCTGGTCACCCAGCTCGACTCCTGGGGTTTCAGCTGCATCTCTTCAAGCAGCCGAGCCATATCCTGGAGCAGCAGCTCCAGACGCTCTTGCTCGCGCTGGCACCTGGCCACATCCGGACCATGCCCGACCTGCAATGGCACGTGCATGATGCCCATCACAATCAAGGTGAACCATGTCACCAGAGCCATGGCCTGCAGGAGAGGGGAGAGAAGGGAGCTGAGTGGGGCTGGGCAGGGGGAGCAGGAGCCTCAGGGACATGGGGGCAGGCAGGAGAGGGGGCAAGGCAGCTGGGAGGCAGCAAGGCCTGTGCCCAGCCCCGGCGCTGGCAGCACCGTGCCCTGCCCACAGCTCTCCCGCGAGTGCCAGAGCCTCGCCACAGGGTCAGACCCCCCTCCCCGGGGGCCCGCGGTCCGGCTCCGGCCCTCGTCCAGCCCACGCCAACCTCCCCGCCGCGTGTGCACTCACCGCTGCCCCAAGCCGTACTGGGGCAGCGCTGCCTGCCGGTGCCCCTGATAACCACTGCCACCGTGACACGTCCCCTGTGCTGTCACAGGCGCCAGAGCGCATCACAGGCACATCCCTCCCACGCCCCGCCCGACCACGCCTCTCCCCCCCTTTCTGCTCCATTTACTTTCCTTCTCCCGCCTCTGGCTCCTTTTTGCCTCACCTCTTTTCTTCTCCCTTTTCTCCTGCCTCTTCTTTATCCTCTTCCAGTCCATCTCCCTTTGGCCTTTCTTTGCTTCCCTTTTTCCTCTCTACTCTGCCCCACTCCCGCCTTTTCTTCTTTCTCTCCTGATCATCTCCTCTGAAGAGCCCACAGCGGACCAGGGTCCTGACGTGAGCCAAGGCAGGAGCAGGGGCAGGTCTTCTTGTGGCAAGAGCTGTGGCCCACGGGGGAGCCGCGCTGGAGCAGCTCTAGACGAACTGCGGCTCTTGGCAAGGGCCCATGGGAAGGACGACTATTAGGAACTGGCCGCAACCCCTATTCCCCATGCCCTGTGCCCCTCGCGGGTGAGGAGGTAAAGGAGGTGGGAGTGAAGGAGTGAGGTTGTGCCTGGGAAGAAGGCGTGGCGGGTTGGGGGCAGGTGCTTTTACTTGTGACTTTGCTGCTCACCATCCTACTCCATTTCAGAATGGCAATAAATGAAATTCCTTTTCCCCGGGTCGAGTCTGTTTTGCCTCTGGTGCTAATAGGTATGGCAATCTCCCTGTCCTTATGTCGACCCGCGAGCTTTTTCGTCTCCTTTTCTCCCCCTCTCCTGCTGAGGAGGGGCAATGGGAGAGCGGCTTGCTGGGCACCTGGCAGCCAGCCGAGGTTAACCCACCACATCAGCAGAGGTTGGGCACCTGCCGCCTCCCGGCTCTCTGCAGCCTGGTGTAAGCCAGGCACCTTCTTGCCACCCTGCTATGCTCACGTCCCCAGACAGTTAATGGCTGCCGCATCCAGCCCCCGTTCTTCCTTCTCTCAGCGTATTTACAGGCAGCTTTTCAAAACCAGAAACATTTATTGGCATCTTTGCCCGGGGTAAGTGTCCCGGAGGGAACGGTCTCTGGTGAAGAGGGTGGGCGGCCGTTGCCCAGGTGGTAACGCAGCCTCTGTCACAAGCCTCCTTGCAGCGAGAGGCCTCTTTGGCCACCTCGCGCTCTCTCTTTGGCGTGCTCTCTCTCTCTCTCTCTCTCTCCCTGGCCACCTCGCACTGCTGCTAGCGCTGACCTCTGCCTACTCCATGCTCACAAATGTGTCCGCGCTGCCTTGCTGCACCGCCAGGATCAGCTCCACAAAGAGGGATCTCTTGAAGACGTCTCTCACCTGCAGCTTGCAGAAGCGTGTGGAGGGCAGCACTTTTAGCTTGCACTTGGTGGCTGGAGGCGCAAGAATGGAGGCTGCTTTCATCAGCCCCTGGAGCCAGAAGGCGGTTTTCTGCACGTCGAGGTACGAGCCGGTGCAGAGGGTTTGCAGGAGGCTGGCTTCCTGACTGCTCATCAGCTCATCCTCAGGGTGATGGAGGAAGCAGAGCATGTCCCCCAGCTGCCGCTCCCTGGTGCACATGCACTCCAGTTCCACACGCAGGCAGGAGTTCCTGAGCGGCATGTCCCCTTCGGTGCCCAGCTCGAGGTGGAAGGAGTGCCCAGCGGGTGGCTTCAGGGGCACAAGCAGGCGATAGACAAGGTCTTCTGCACGACCATTCCAGCCTTTCAGGAAGCCACCCACCCCGACAGCTGGCTGCAGTCGTGGCATGAAGCCATTGCCGCACAGGATTCGGCAGACCCCGAGAAGGTCGTTCACGAGCTCTTCCACCATCGTGCACTCTCGTTGCCTCTTCCGCAGTGGCCACGATGTGCACTCATGCAGAAACCTGTCCATGTGCAATGGGTCGTCCCCCTCTTCTTCCTTCTCCTCCTCCTCCTCAAGGCTTGTGGAGCTGCCATGCTTGCTGCTGCTTCCTGGCTCACGGCTCCTCTTCCAGGGCCGCCAGCAGAGCCAAAAGAGCAGGAGCAGGCCTCCAGCAAAGGCCCAGAACTGCCACTGCTGCAAGGAAGCAAGGAGCAGGGCTCCCCTGGTCACCCAGCTCGACTCCTGCATCTCTTCAAGCAGCCGAGCCATATCCTGGAGCAGCAGCTCCAGACGCTCTTGCTCGTGCTGGCACCTGGCCTCGTCCGGACCATGCCCGACCTGCAGTGGCACGTGCATGATGCCCATCACAATCAAGATGAACCATGTCACCAGCGCCATGGCCTGCAGGAGAGGGGAGAGAAGGGAGCTGAGTGGGGCTGGGCAGGGGGAGCAGGAGCCTCAGGGACATGGGGGCAGGCAGGAGAGGGGGCGAGGCAGCTGGGAGGCAGCAAGGCCTGTGCCCAGCCCGGCGCTGGCAGCACCGTGCCCTGCCCACAGCTCTCCCACGAGTGCCAGAGCCTCGCCACAGGGTCAGACCCCCCTCCCCGGGGGCCCGCGGTCCGGCTCCGGCCCTCGTCCAGCCCACACCAACCTCCCCGCCGCGTGTGCACTCACCGCTGCCCCAAGCCGTACTGGGGCAGCGCTGCCTGCCGGTGCCCCTGATAACCACTGCCACCGTGACACGTCCCCTGTGCTGTCACAGGCGCCAGAGCGCATCACAGGCACACCCCTCCCACGCCCCACCCGACCACGCCTCTCCCCCCCTTTCTGCTCCATTTACTTTCCTTCTCCCGCCTCTGGCTCCTTTTTGCCTCACCTCTTTTCTTCTCCCTTTTCTCCTGCCTCTTCTTTATCCTCTTCCAGTCCATCTCTCTTTGGCCTTCCTTTGCTTCCCTTTTTCCTCTCTACTCTGCCTCACTCCCGCCTTTTCTTCTTTCTCTCCTGATCATCTCCTCTGAAGAGCCCACAGTGGACCAGGGTCCTGACGTGAGCCAAGGCAGGAGCAGGGGCAGGTCTTCTTGTGGCAAGAGCTGTGGCCCACGGGGGAGCCGCGCTGGAGCAGCTCTAGACGAACTGCGGCTCTTGGCAAGGGCCCATGGGAAGGACGACTATTAGGAACTGGCCGCAACCCCTATTCCCCATGCCCTGTGCCCCTCGCGGGTGAGGAGGTAAAGGAGGTGGGAGTGAAGGAGTGAGGTTGTGCCTGGGAAGAAGGCGTGGCGGGTTGGGGGCAGGTGCTTTTACTTGTGACTTTGCTGCTCACCATCCTACTCCATTTCAGAATGGCAATAAATGAAATTCCTTTTCCCCGGGTCGAGTCTGTTTTGCCTCTGGTGCTAATAGGTATGGCAATCTCCCTGTCCTTATGTCGACCCGCGAGCTTTTTCGTCTCCTTTTCTCCCCCTCTCCTGCTGAGGAGGGGCAATGGGAGAGCGGCTTGCTGGGCACCTGGCAGCCAGCCGAGGTTAACCCACCACATCAGCAGAGGTTGGGCACCTGCCGCCTCCCGGCTCTCTGCAGCCTGGTGTAAGCCAGGCACCTTCTTGCCACCCTGCTACGCTCACGTCCCCAGACAGTTAATGGCTGCCGCATCCAGCCCCCGTTCTTCCTTCTCTCAGCGTATTTACAGGCAGCTTTTCAAAACCAGAAAGATTTATTGGCATCTTTGCCCGGGGTAAGTGTCCCGGAGGGAACGGTCTCTGGTGAAGAGGGTGGGCGGCCGTTGCCCAGGTGGTAACGCAGCCTCTGTCACAAGCCTCCTTGCAGCGAGAGGCCTCTTTGGCCACCTCGCGCTCTCTCTTTGGCGTGCTCTCTCTCTCTCTCTCTCTCCTCGGCCACCTCGCACTGCTGCTAGCGCTGACCTCTGCCTACTCCATGCTCACAAATGTGTCCGCGCTGCCTTGCTGCACCGCCAGGATCAGCTCCACAAAGAGGGATCTCTTGAAGACGTCTCTCACCTGCAGCTTGCAGAAGCGTGTGGAGGGCAGCACTTTTAGCTTGCACTTGGTGGCTGGAGGCGCAAGAATGGAGGCTGCTTTCATCAGCCCCTGGAGCCAGAAGGCGGTTTTCTGCACGTCGAGGTACGAGCCGGTGCAGAGGGTTTGCAGGAGGCTGGCTTCCTGACTGCTCATCAGCTCATCCTCAGGGTGATGGAGGAAGCAGAGCATGTCCCCCAGCTGCCGCTCCCTGGTGCACATGCACTCCAGTTCCACACGCAGGCAGGAGTTCCTGAGCGGCATGTCCCCTTCGGTGCCCAGCTCGAGGTGGAAGGAGTGCCCAGCGGGTGGCTTCAGGGGCACAAGCAGGCGATAGACAAGGTCTTCTGCACGACCATTCCAGCCTTTCAGGAAGCCACCCACCCCGACAGCTGGCTGCAGTCGTGGCGTGAAGCCATTGCCGCACAGGATTCGGCAGACCTGGAGAAGGTCGTTCACGAGCTCTTCCACCATCGTGCACTCTCGTTGCCTCTTCCGCAGTGGCCACGATGTGCACTCATGCAGAAACCTGTCCATGTGCAATGGGTCGTCCCCCTCTTCTTCCTTCTCCTCCTCCTCCTCAAGGCTTGTGGAGCTGCCATGCTTGCTGCTGCTTCCTGGCTCACGGCTCCTCTTCCAGGGCCGCCAGCAGAGCCAAAAGAGCAGGAGCAGGCCTCCAGCAAAGGCCCAGAACTGCCACTGCTGCAAGGAAGCAAGGAGCAGGGCTCCCCTGGTCACCCAGCTCGACTCCTGCATCTCTTCAAGCAGCCGAGCCATATCCTGGAGCAGCAGCTCCAGACGCTCTTGCTCGTGCTGGCACCTGGCCTCGTCCGGACCATGCCCGACCTGCAGTGGCACGTGCATGATGCCCATCACAATCAAGATGAACCATGTCACCAGCGCCATGGCCTGCAGGAGAGGGGAGAGAAGGGAGCTGAGTGGGGCTGGGCAGGGGGAGCAGGAGCCTCAGGGACATGGGGGCAGGCAGGAGAGGGGGCGAGGCAGCTGGGAGGCAGCAAGGCCTGTGCCCAGCCCGGCGCTGGCAGCACCGTGCCCTGCCCACAGCTCTCCCACGAGTGCCAGAGCCTCGCCACAGGGTCAGACCCCCCTCCCCGGGGGCCCGCGGTCCGGCTCCGGCCCTCGTCCAGCCCACACCAACCTCCCCGCCGCGTGTGCACTCACCGCTGCCCCAAGCCGTACTGGGGCAGCGCTGCCTGCCGGTGCCCCTGATAACCACTGCCACCGTGACACGTCCCCTGTGCTGTCACAGGCGCCAGAGCGCATCACAGGCACACCCCTCCCACGCCCCGCCCGACCACGCCTCTCCCCCCCTTTCTGCTCCATTTACTTTCCTTCTCCCGCCTCTGGCTCCTTTTTGCCTCACCTCTTTTCTTCTCCCTTTTCTCCTGCCTCTTCTTTATCCTCTTCCAGTCCATCTCTCTTTGGCCTTCCTTTGCTTCCCTTTTTCCTCTCTACTCTGCCTCACTCCCGCCTTTTCTTCTTTCTCTCCTGATCATCTCCTCTGAAGAGCCCACAGCGGACCAGGGTCCTGACGTGAGCCAAGGCAGGAGCAGGGGCAGGTCTTCTTGTGGCAAGAGCTGTGGCCCACGGGGGAGCCGTGCTGGAGCAGCTCTAGACGAACTGCGGCTCTTGGCAAGGGCCCATGGGAAGGACGACTATTAGGAACTGGCCGCAACCCCTATTCCCCATGCCCTGTGCCCCTCGCGGGTGAGGAGGTAAAGGAGGTGGGAGTGAAGGAGTGAGGTTGTGCCTGGGAAGAAGGCGTGGCGGGTTGGGGGCAGGTGCTTTTACTTGTGACTTTGCTGCTCACCATCCTACTCCATTTCAGAATGGCAATAAATGAAATTCCTTTTCCCCGGGTCGAGTCTGTTTTGCCTCTGGTGCTAATAGGTATGGCAATCTCCCTGTCCTTATGTCGACCCGCGAGCTTTTTCGTCTCCTTTTCTCCCCCTCTCCTGCTGAGGAGGGGCAATGGGAGAGCGGCTTGCTGGGCACCTGGCAGCCAGCCGAGGTTAACCCACCACATCAGCAGAGGTTGGGCACCTGCCGCCTCCCGGCTCTCTGCAGCCTGGTGTAAGCCAGGCACCTTCTTGCCACCCTGCTACGCTCACGTCCCCAGACAGTTAATGGCTGCCGCATCCAGCCCCCGTTCTTCCTTCTCTCAGCGTATTTACAGGCAGCTTTTCAAAACCAGAAAGATTTATTGGCATCTTTGCCCGGGGTAAGTGTCCCGGAGGGAACGGTCTCTGGTGAAGAGGGTGGGCGGCCGTTGCCCAGGTGGTAACGCAGCCTCTGTCACAAGCCTCCTTGCAGCGAGAGGCCTCTTTGGCCACCTCGCGCTCTCTCTTTGGCGTGCTCTCTCTCTCTCTCTCTCTCCTCGGCCACCTCGCACTGCTGCTAGCGCTGACCTCTGCCTACTCCATGCTCACAAATGTGTCCGCGCTGCCTTGCTGCACCGCCAGGATCAGCTCCACAAAGAGGGATCTCTTGAAGACGTCTCTCACCTGCAGCTTGCAGAAGCGTGTGGAGGGCAGCACTTTTAGCTTGCACTTGGTGGCTGGAGGCGCAAGAATGGAGGCTGCTTTCATCAGCCCCTGGAGCCAGAAGGCGGTTTTCTGCACGTCGAGGTACGAGCCAGTGCAGAGGGTTTGCAGGAGGCTGGCTTCCTGACTGCTCATCAGCTCATCCTCAGGGTGATGGAGGAAGCAGAGCATGTCCCCCAGCTGCCGCTCCCTGGTGCACATGCACTCCAGTTCCACACGCAGGCAGGAGTTCCTGAGCGGCATGTCCCCTTCGGTGCCCAGCTCGAGGTGGAAGGAGTGCCCAGCGGGTGGCTTCAGGGGCACAAGCAGGCGATAGACAAGGTCTTCTGCACGACCATTCCAGCCTTTCAGGAAGCCACCCACCCCGACAGCTGGCTGCAGTCGTGGCGTGAAGCCATTGCCGCACAGGATTCGGCAGACCCCGAGAAGGTCGTTCACGAGCTCTTCCACCATCGTGCACTCTCGTTGCCTCTTCCGCAGTGGCCACGATGTGCACTCATGCAGAAACCTGTCCATGTGCAATGGGTCGTCCCCCTCTTCTTCCTTCTCCTCCTCCTCCTCAAGGCTTGTGGAGCTGCCATGCTTGCTGCTGCTTCCTGGCTCACGGCTCCTCTTCCAGGGCCGCCAGCAGAGCCAAAAGAGCAGGAGCAGGCCTCCAGCAAAGGCCCAGAACTGCCACTGCTGCAAGGAAGCAAGGAGCAGGGCTCCCCTGGTCACCCAGCTCGACTCCTGCATCTCTTCAAGCAGCCGAGCCATATCCTGGAGCAGCAGCTCCAGACGCTCTTGCTCGTGCTGGCACCTGGCCTCGTCCGGACCATGCCCGACCTGCAGTGGCACGTGCATGATGCCCATCACAATCAAGATGAACCATGTCACCAGCGCCATGGCCTGCAGGAGAGGGGAGAGAAGGGAGCTGAGTGGGGCTGGGCAGGGGGAGCAGGAGCCTCAGGGACATGGGGGCAGGCAGGAGAGGGGGCGAGGCAGCTGGGAGGCAGCAAGGCCTGTGCCCAGCCCGGCGCTGGCAGCACCGTGCCCTGCCCACAGCTCTCCCACGAGTGCCAGAGCCTCGCCACAGGGTCAGACCCCCCTCCCCGGGGGCCCGCGGTCCGGCTCCGGCCCTCGTCCAGCCCACGCCAACCTCCCCGCCGCGTGTGCACTCACCGCTGCCCCAAGCCGTACTGGGGCAGCGCTGCCTGCCGGTGCCCCTGATAACCACTGCCACCGTGACACGTCCCCTGTGCTGTCACAGGCGCCAGAGCGCATCACAGGCACACCCCTCCCACGCCCCGCCCGACCACGCCTCTCCCCCCCTTTCTGCTCCATTTACTTTCCTTCTCCCGCCTCTGGCTCCTTTTTGCCTCACCTCTTTTCTTCTCCCTTTTCTCCTGCCTCTTCTTTATCCTCTTCCAGTCCATCTCTCTTTGGCCTTCCTTTGCTTCCCTTTTTCCTCTCTACTCTGCCTCACTCCCGCCTTTTCTTCTTTCTCTCCTGATCATCTCCTCTGAAGAGCCCACAGCGGACCAGGGTCCTGACGTGAGCCAAGGCAGGAGCAGGGGCAGGTCTTCTTGTGGCAAGAGCTGTGGCCCACGGGGGAGCCGTGC
This sequence comes from Phalacrocorax aristotelis, assembly GCF_949628215.1. Lineage (NCBI taxonomy): Eukaryota > Metazoa > Chordata > Aves > Suliformes > Phalacrocoracidae > Phalacrocorax > Phalacrocorax aristotelis. The sequence goes on along the minus strand of NC_134284.1, from coordinate 29,407,907 downwards.
TGGAGCAGCTCTAGACGAACTGCGGCTCTTGGCAAGGGCCCATGGGAAGGACGACTATTAGGAACTGGCCGCAACCCCTATTCCCCATGCCCTGTGCCCCTCGCGGGTGAGGAGGTAAAGGAGGTGGGAGTGAAGGAGTGAGGTTGTGCCTGGGAAGAAGGCGTGGCGGGTTGGGGGCAGGTGCTTTTACTTGTGACTTTGCTGCTCACCATCCTACTCCATTTCAGAATGGCAATAAATGAAATTCCTTTTCCCCGGGTCGAGTCTGTTTTGCCTCTGGTGCTAATAGGTATGGCAATCTCCCTGTCCTTATGTCGACCCGCGAGCTTTTTCGTCTCCTTTTCTCCCCCTCTCCTGCTGAGGAGGGGCAATGGGAGAGCGGCTTGCTGGGCACCTGGCAGCCAGCCGAGGTTAACCCACCACATCAGCAGAGGTTGGGCACCTGCCGCCTCCCGGCTCTCTGCAGCCTGGTGTAAGCCAGGCACCTTCTTGCCACCCTGCTACGCTCACGTCCCCAGACAGTTAATGGCTGCCTCATCCAGCCCCCGTTCTTCCTTCTCTCAGCGTATTTACAGGCAGCTTTTCAAAACCAGAAAGATTTATTGGCATCTTTGCCCGGGGTAAGTGTCCCGGAGGGAACGGTCTCTGGTGAAGAGGGTGGGCGGCCGTTGCCCAGGTGGTAACGCAGCCTCTGTCACAAGCCTCCTTGCAGCGAGAGGCCTCTTTGGCCACCTCGCGCTCTCTCTTTGGCGTGCTCTCTCTCTCTCTCTCTCTCCTCGGCCACCTCGCACTGCTGCTAGCGCTGACCTCTGCCTACTCCATGCTCACAAATGTGTCCGCGCTGCCTTGCTGCACCGCCAGGATCAGCTCCACAAAGAGGGATCTCTTGAAGACGTCTCTCACCTGCAGCTTGCAGAAGCGTGTGGAGGGCAGCACTTTTAGCTTGCACTTGGTGGCTGGAGGCGCAAGAATGGAGGCTGCTTTCATCAGCCCCTGGAGCCAGAAGGCGGTTTTCTGCACGTCGAGGTACGAGCCGGTGCAGAGGGTTTGCAGGAGGCTGGCTTCCTGACTGCTCATCAGCTCATCCTCAGGGTGATGGAGGAAGCAGAGCATGTCCCCCAGCTGCCGCTCCCTGGTGCACATGCACTCCAGTTCCACACGCAGGCAGGAGTTCCTGAGCGGCATGTCCCCTTCGGTGCCCAGCTCGAGGTGGAAGGAGTGCCCAGCGGGTGGCTTCAGGGGCACAAGCAGGCGATAGACAAGGTCTTCTGCACGACCATTCCAGCCTTTCAGGAAGCCACCCACCCCGACAGCTGGCTGCAGTCGTGGCGTGAAGCCATTGCCGCACAGGATTCGGCAGACCCCGAGAAGGTCGTTCACGAGCTCTTCCACCATCGTGCACTCTCGTTGCCTCTTCCGCAGTGGCCACGATGTGCACTCATGCAGAAACCTGTCCATGTGCAATGGGTCGTCCCCCTCTTCTTCCTTCTCCTCCTCCTCCTCAAGGCTTGTGGAGCTGCCATGCTTGCTGCTGCTTCCTGGCTCACGGCTCCTCTTCCAGGGCCGCCAGCAGAGCCAAAAGAGCAGGAGCAGGCCTCCAGCAAAGGCCCAGAACTGCCACTGCTGCAAGGAAGCAAGGAGCAGGGCTCCCCTGGTCACCCAGCTCGACTCCTGCATCTCTTCAAGCAGCCGAGCCATATCCTGGAGCAGCAGCTCCAGACGCTCTTGCTCGTGCTGGCACCTGGCCTCGTCCGGACCATGCCCGACCTGCAGTGGCACGTGCATGATGCCCATCACAATCAAGATGAACCATGTCACCAGCGCCATGGCCTGCAGGAGAGGGGAGAGAAGGGAGCTGAGTGGGGCTGGGCAGGGGGAGCAGGAGCCTCAGGGACATGGGGGCAGGCAGGAGAGGGGGCGAGGCAGCTGGGAGGCAGCAAGGCCTGTGCCCAGCCCGGCGCTGGCAGCACCGTGCCCTGCCCACAGCTCTCCCACGAGTGCCAGAGCCTCGCCACAGGGTCAGACCCCCCTCCCCGGGGGCCCGCGGTCCGGCTCCGGCCCTCGTCCAGCCCACACCAACCTCCCCGCCGCGTGTGCACTCACCGCTGCCCCAAGCCGTACTGGGGCAGCGCTGCCTGCCGGTGCCCCTGATAACCACTGCCACCGTGACACGTCCCCTGTGCTGTCACAGGCGCCAGAGCGCATCACAGGCACACCCCTCCCACGCCCCGCCCGACCACGCCTCTCCCCCCCTTTCTGCTCCATTTACTTTCCTTCTCCCGCCTCTGGCTCCTTTTTGCCTCACCTCTTTTCTTCTCCCTTTTCTCCTGCCTCTTCTTTATCCTCTTCCAGTCCATCTCTCTTTGGCCTTCCTTTGCTTCCCTTTTTCCTCTCTACTCTGCCTCACTCCCGCCTTTTCTTCTTTCTCTCCTGATCATCTCCTCTGAAGAGCCCACAGTGGACCAGGGTCCTGACGTGAGCCAAGGCAGGAGCAGGGGCAGGTCTTCTTGTGGCAAGAGCTGTGGCCCACGGGGGAGCCGTGCTGGAGCAGCTCTAGACGAACTGCGGCTCTTGGCAAGGGCCCATGGGAAGGACGACTATTAGGAACTGGCCGCAACCCCTATTCCCCATGCCCTGTGCCCCTCGCGGGTGAGGAGGTAAAGGAGGTGGGAGTGAAGGAGTGAGGTTGTGCCTGGGAAGAAGGCGTGGCGGGTTGGGGGCAGGTGCTTTTACTTGTGACTTTGCTGCTCACCATCCTACTCCATTTCAGAATGGCAATAAATGAAATTCCTTTTCCCCGGGTCGAGTCTGTTTTGCCTCTGGTGCTAATAGGTATGGCAATCTCCCTGTCCTTATGTCGACCCGCGAGCTTTTTCGTCTCCTTTTCTCCCCCTCTCCTGCTGAGGAGGGGCAATGGGAGAGCGGCTTGCTGGGCACCTGGCAGCCAGCCGAGGTTAACCCACCACATCAGCAGAGGTTGGGCACCTGCCGCCTCCCGGCTCTCTGCAGCCTGGTGTAAGCCAGGCACCTTCTTGCCACCCTGCTACGCTCACGTCCCCAGACAGTTAATGGCTGCCGCATCCAGCCCCCGTTCTTCCTTCTCTCAGCGTATTTACAGGCAGCTTTTCAAAACCAGAAAGATTTATTGGCATCTTTGCCCGGGGTAAGTGTCCCGGAGGGAACGGTCTCTGGTGAAGAGGGTGGGCGGCCGTTGCCCAGGTGGTAACGCAGCCTCTGTCACAAGCCTCCTTGCAGCGAGAGGCCTCTTTGGCCACCTCGCGCTCTCTCTTTGGCGTGCTCTCTCTCTCTCTCTCTCTCCTCGGCCACCTCGCACTGCTGCTAGCGCTGACCTCTGCCTACTCCATGCTCACAAATGTGTCCGCGCTGCCTTGCTGCACCGCCAGGATCAGCTCCACAAAGAGGGATCTCTTGAAGACGTCTCTCACCTGCAGCTTGCAGAAGCGTGTGGAGGGCAGCACTTTTAGCTTGCACTTGGTGGCTGGAGGCGCAAGAATGGAGGCTGCTTTCATCAGCCCCTGGAGCCAGAAGGCGGTTTTCTGCACGTCGAGGTACGAGCCGCTGCAGAGGGTTTGCAGGAGGCTGGCTTCCTGACTGCTCATCAGCTCATCCTCAGGGTGATGGAGGAAGCAGAGCATGTCCCCCAGCTGCCGCTCCCTGGTGCACATGCACTCCAGTTCCACACGCAGGCAGGAGTTCCTGAGCGGCATGTCCCCTTCGGTGCCCAGCTCGAGGTGGAAGGAGTGCCCAGCGGGTGGCTTCAGGGGCACAAGCAGGCGATAGACAAGGTCTTCTGCACGACCATTCCAGCCTTTCAGGAAGCCACCCACCCCGACAGCTGGCTGCAGTCGTGGCGTGAAGCCATTGCCGCACAGGATTCGGCAGACCTGGAGAAGGTCGTTCACGAGCTCTTCCACCATCGTGCACTCTCGTTGCCTCTTCCGCAGTGGCCACGATGTGCACTCATGCAGAAACCTGTCCATGTGCAATGGGTCGTCCCCCTCTTCTTCCTTCTCCTCCTCCTCCTCAAGGCTTGTGGAGCTGCCATGCTTGCTGCTGCTTCCTGGCTCACGGCTCCTCTTCCAGGGCCGCCAGCAGAGCCAAAAGAGCAGGAGCAGGCCTCCAGCAAAGGCCCAGAACTGCCACTGCTGCAAGGAAGCAAGGAGCAGGGCTCCCCTGGTCACCCAGCTCGACTCCTGCATCTCTTCAAGCAGCCGAGCCATATCCTGGAGCAGCAGCTCCAGACGCTCTTGCTCGTGCTGGCACCTGGCCTCGTCCGGACCATGCCCGACCTGCAGTGGCACGTGCATGATGCCCATCACAATCAAGATGAACCATGTCACCAGCGCCATGGCCTGCAGGAGAGGGGAGAGAAGGGAGCTGAGTGGGGCTGGGCAGGGGGAGCAGGAGCCTCAGGGACATGGGGGCAGGCAGGAGAGGGGGCGAGGCAGCTGGGAGGCAGCAAGGCCTGTGCCCAGCCCGGCGCTGGCAGCACCGTGCCCTGCCCACAGCTCTCCCACGAGTGCCAGAGCCTCGCCACAGGGTCAGACCCCCCTCCCCGGGGGCCCGCGGTCCGGCTCCGGCCCTCGTCCAGCCCACACCAACCTCCCCGCCGCGTGTGCACTCACCGCTGCCCCAAGCCGTACTGGGGCAGCGCTGCCTGCCGGTGCCCCTGATAACCACTGCCACCGTGACACGTCCCCTGTGCTGTCACAGGCGCCAGAGCGCATCACAGGCACACCCCTCCCACGCCCCGCCCGACCACGCCTCTCCCCCCCTTTCTGCTCCATTTACTTTCCTTCTCCCGCCTCTGGCTCCTTTTTGCCTCACCTCTTTTCTTCTCCCTTTTCTCCTGCCTCTTCTTTATCCTCTTCCAGTCCATCTCTCTTTGGCCTTCCTTTGCTTCCCTTTTTCCTCTCTACTCTGCCTCACTCCCGCCTTTTCTTCTTTCTCTCCTGATCATCTCCTCTGAAGAGCCCACAGTGGACCAGGGTCCTGACGTGAGCCAAGGCAGGAGCAGGGGCAGATCTTCTTGTGGCAAGAGCTGTGGCCCACGGGGGAGCCGTGCTGGAGCAGCTCTAGACGAACTGCGGCTCTTGGCAAGGGCCCATGGGAAGGACGACTATTAGGAACTGGCCGCAACCCCTATTCCCCATGCCCTGTGCCCCTCGCGGGTGAGGAGGTAAAGGAGGTGGGAGTGAAGGAGTGAGGTTGTGCCTGGGAAGAAGGCGTGGCGGGTTGGGGGCAGGTGCTTTTACTTGTGACTTTGCTGCTCACCATCCTACTCCATTTCAGAATGGCAATAAATGAAATTCCTTTTCCCCGGGTCGAGTCTGTTTTGCCTCTGGTGCTAATAGGTATGGCAATCTCCCTGTCCTTATGTCGACCCGCAAGCTTTTTCGTCTCCTTTTCTCCCCCTCTCCTGCTGAGGAGGGGCAATGGGAGAGCGGCTTGCTGGGCACCTGGCAGCCAGCCGAGGTTAACCCACCACATCAGCAGAGGTTGGGCACCTGCCGCCTCCCGGCTCTCTGCAGCCTGGTGTAAGCCAGGCACCTTCTTGCCACCCTGCTACGCTCACGTCCCCAGACAGTTAATGGCTGCCGCATCCAGCCCCCGTTCTTCCTTCTCTCAGCGTATTTACAGGCAGCTTTTCAAAACCAGAAAGATTTATTGGCATCTTTGCCCGGGGTAAGTGTCCCGGAGGGAACGGTCTCTGGTGAAGAGGGTGGGCGGCCGTTGCCCAGGTGGTAACGCAGCCTCTGTCACAAGCCTCCTTGCAGCGAGAGGCCTCTTTGGCCACCTCGCGCTCTCTCTTTGGCGTGCTCTCTCTCTCTCTCTCTCTCCTCGGCCACCTCGCACTGCTGCTAGCGCTGACCTCTGCCTACTCCATGCTCACAAATGTGTCCGCGCTGCCTTGCTGCACCGCCAGGATCAGCTCCACAAAGAGGGATCTCTTGAAGACGTCTCTCACCTGCAGCTTGCAGAAGCGTGTGGAGGGCAGCACTTTTAGCTTGCACTTGGTGGCTGGAGGCGCAAGAATGGAGGCTGCTTTCATCAGCCCCTGGAGCCAGAAGGCGGTTTTCTGCACGTCGAGGTACGAGCCGGTGCAGAGGGTTTGCAGGAGGCTGGCTTCCTGACTGCTCATCAGCTCATCCTCAGGGTGATGGAGGAAGCAGAGCATGTCCCCCAGCTGCCGCTCCCTGGTGCACAGGCACTCCAGTTCCACACGCAGGCAGGAGTTCCTGAGCGGCATGTCCCCTTCGGTGCCCAGCTCGAGGTGGAAGGAGTGCCCAGCGGGTGGCTTCAGGGGCACAAGCAGGCGATAGACAAGGTCTTCTGCACGACCATTCCAGCCTTTCAGGAAGCCACCCACCCCGACAGCTGGCTGCAGTCGTGGCGTGAAGCCATTGCCGCACAGGATTCGGCAGACCTGGAGAAGGTCGTTCACGAGCTCTTCCACCATCGTGCACTCTCGTTGCCTCTTCCGCAGTGGCCACGATGTGCACTCATGCAGAAACCTGTCCATGTGCAATGGGTCGTCCCCCTCTTCTTCCTTCTCCTCCTCCTCCTCAAGGCTTGTGGAGCTGCCATGCTTGCTGCTGCTTCCTGGCTCACGGCTCCTCTTCCAGGGCCGCCAGCAGAGCCAAAAGAGCAGGAGCAGGCCTCCAGCAAAGGCCCAGAACTGCCACTGCTGCAAGGAAGCAAGGAGCAGGGCTCCCCTGGTCACCCAGCTCGACTCCTGCATCTCTTCAAGCAGCCGAGCCATATCCTGGAGCAGCAGCTCCAGACGCTCTTGCTCGTGCTGGCACCTGGCCTCGTCCGGACCATGCCCGACCTGCAGTGGCACGTGCATGATGCCCATCACAATCAAGATGAACCATGTCACCAGCGCCATGGCCTGCAGGAGAGGGGAGAGAAGGGAGCTGAGTGGGGCTGGGCAGGGGGAGCAGGAGCCTCAGGGACATGGGGGCAGGCAGGAGAGGGGGCGAGGCAGCTGGGAGGCAGCAAGGCCTGTGCCCAGCCCGGCGCTGGCAGCACCGTGCCCTGCCCACAGCTCTCCCGCGAGTGCCAGAGCCTCGCCACAGGGTCAGACCCCCCTCCCCGGGGGCCCGCGGTCCGGCTCCGGCCCTCGTCCAGCCCACACCAACCTCCCCGCCGCGTGTGCACTCACCGCTGCCCCAAGCCGTACTGGGGCAGCGCTGCCTGCCGGTGCCCCTGATAACCACTGCCACCGTGACACGTCCCCTGTGCTGTCACAGGCGCCAGAGCGCATCACAGGCACACCCCTCCCACGCCCCGCCCGACCACGCCTCTCCCCCCCTTTCTGCTCCATTTACTTTCCTTCTCCCGCCTCTGGCTCCTTTTTGCCTCACCTCTTTTCTTCTCCCTTTTCTCCTGCCTCTTCTTTATCCTCTTCCAGTCCATCTCTCTTTGGCCTTCCTTTGCTTCCCTTTTTCCTCTCTACTCTGCCTCACTCCCGCCTTTTCTTCTTTCTCTCCTGATCATCTCCTCTGAAGAGCCCACAGCGGACCAGGGTCCTGACGTGAGCCAAGGCAGGAGCAGGGGCAGGTCTTCTTGTGGCAAGAGCTGTGGCCCACGGGGGAGCCGTGCTGGAGCAGCTCTAGACGAACTGCGGCTCTTGGCAAGGGCCCATGGGAAGGACGACTATTAGGAACTGGCCGCAACCCCTATTCCCCATGCCCTGTGCCCCTCGCGGGTGAGGAGGTAAAGGAGGTGGGAGTGAAGGAGTGAGGTTGTGCCTGGGAAGAAGGCGTGGCGGGTTGGGGGCAGGTGCTTTTACTTGTGACTTTGCTGCTCACCATCCTACTCCATTTCAGAATGGCAATAAATGAAATTCCTTTTCCCCGGGTCGAGTCTGTTTTGCCTCTGGTGCTAATAGGTATGGCAATCTCCCTGTCCTTATGTCGACCCGCGAGCTTTTTCGTCTCCTTTTCTCCCCCTCTCCTGCTGAGGAGGGGCAATGGGAGAGCGGCTTGCTGGGCACCTGGCAGCCAGCCGAGGTTAACCCACCACATCAGCAGAGGTTGGGCACCTGCCGCCTCCCGGCTCTCTGCAGCCTGGTGTAAGCCAGGCACCTTCTTGCCACCCTGCTACGCTCACGTCCCCAGACAGTTAATGGCTGCCGCATCCAGCCCCCGTTCTTCCTTCTCTCAGCGTATTTACAGGCAGCTTTTCAAAACCAGAAAGATTTATTGGCATCTTTGCCCGGGGTAAGTGTCCCGGAGGGAACGGTCTCTGGTGAAGAGGGTGGGCGGCCGTTGCCCAGGTGGTAACGCAGCCTCTGTCACAAGCCTCCTTGCAGCGAGAGGCCTCTTTGGCCACCTCGCGCTCTCTCTTTGGCGTGCTCTCTCTCTCTCTCTCTCTCCTCGGCCACCTCGCACTGCTGCTAGCGCTGACCTCTGCCTACTCCATGCTCACAAATGTGTCCGCGCTGCCTTGCTGCACCGCCAGGATCAGCTCCACAAAGAGGGATCTCTTGAAGACGTCTCTCACCTGCAGCTTGCAGAAGCGTGTGGAGGGCAGCACTTTTAGCTTGCACTTGGTGGCTGGAGGCGCAAGAATGGAGGCTGCTTTCATCAGCCCCTGGAGCCAGAAGGCGGTTTTCTGCACGTCGAGGTACGAGCCGGTGCAGAGGGTTTGCAGGAGGCTGGCTTCCTGACTGCTCATCAGCTCATCCTCAGGGTGATGGAGGAAGCAGAGCATGTCCCCCAGCTGCCGCTCCCTGGTGCACATGCACTCCAGTTCCACACGCAGGCAGGAGTTCCTGAGCGGCATGTCCCCTTCGGTGCCCAGCTCGAGGTGGAAGGAGTGCCCAGCGGGTGGCTTCAGGGGCACAAGCAGGCGATAGACAAGGTCTTCTGCACGACCATTCCAGCCTTTCAGGAAGCCACCCACCCCGACAGCTGGCTGCAGTCGTGGCGTGAAGCCATTGCCGCACAGGATTCGGCAGACCCCGAGAAGGTCGTTCACGAGCTCTTCCACCATCGTGCACTCTCGTTGCCTCTTCCGCAGTGGCCACGATGTGCACTCATGCAGAAACCTGTCCATGTGCAATGGGTCGTCCCCCTCTTCTTCCTTCTCCTCCTCCTCCTCAAGGCTTGTGGAGCTGCCATGCTTGCTGCTGCTTCCTGGCTCACGGCTCCTCTTCCAGGGCCGCCAGCAGAGCCAAAAGAGCAGGAGCAGGCCTCCAGCAAAGGCCCAGAACTGCCACTGCTGCAAGGAAGCAAGGAGCAGGGCTCCCCTGGTCACCCAGCTCGACTCCTGCATCTCTTCAAGCAGCCGAGCCATATCCTGGAGCAGCAGCTCCAGACGCTCTTGCTCGTGCTGGCACCTGGCCTCGTCCGGACCATGCCCGACCTGCAGTGGCACGTGCATGATGCCCATCACAATCAAGATGAACCATGTCACCAGCGCCATGGCCTGCAGGAGAGGGGAGAGAAGGGAGCTGAGTGGGGCTGGGCAGGGGGAGCAGGAGCCTCAGGGACATGGGGGCAGGCAGGAGAGGGGGCGAGGCAGCTGGGAGGCAGCAAGGCCTGTGCCCAGCCCGGCGCTGGCAGCACCGTGCCCTGCCCACAGCTCTCCCACGAGTGCCAGAGCCTCGCCACAGGGTCAGACCCCCCTCCCCGGGGGCCCGCGGTCCGGCTCCGGCCCTCGTCCAGCCCACACCAACCTCCCCGCCGCGTGTGCACTCACCGCTGCCCCAAGCCGTACTGGGGCAGCGCTGCCTGCCGGTGCCCCTGATAACCACTGCCACCGTGACACGTCCCCTGTGCTGTCACAGGCGCCAGAGCGCATCACAGGCACACCCCTCCCACGCCCCGCCCGACCACGCCTCTCCCCCCCTTTCTGCTCCATTTACTTTCCTTCTCCCGCCTCTGGCTCCTTTTTGCCTCACCTCTTTTCTTCTCCCTTTTCTCCTGCCTCTTCTTTATCCTCTTCCAGTCCATCTCTCTTTGGCCTTCCTTTGCTTCCCTTTTTCCTCTCTACTCTGCCTCACTCCCGCCTTTTCTTCTTTCTCTCCTGATCATCTCCTCTGAAGAGCCCACAGTGGACCAGGGTCCTGACGTGAGCCAAGGCAGGAGCAGGGGCAGGTCTTCTTGTGGCAAGAGCTGTGGCCCACGGGGGAGCCGTGCTGGAGCAGCTCTAGACGAACTGCGGCTCTTGGCAAGGGCCCATGGGAAGGACGACTATTAGGAACTGGCCGCAACCCCTATTCCCCATGCCCTGTGCCCCTCGCGGGTGAGGAGGTAAAGGAGGTGGGAGTGAAGGAGTGAGGTTGTGCCTGGGAAGAAGGCGTGGCGGGTTGGGGGCAGGTGCTTTTACTTGTGACTTTGCTGCTCACCATCCTACTCCATTTCAGAATGGCAATAAATGAAATTCCTTTTCCCCGGGTCGAGTCTGTTTTGCCTCTGGTGCTAATAGGTATGGCAATCTCCCTGTCCTTATGTCGACCCGCGAGCTTTTTCGTCTCCTTTTCTCCCCCTCTCCTGCTGAGGAGGGGCAATGGGAGAGCGGCTTGCTGGGCACCTGGCAGCCAGCCGAGGTTAACCCACCACATCAGCAGAGGTTGGGCACCTGCCGCCTCCCGGCTCTCTGCAGCCTGGTGTAAGCCAGGCACCTTCTTGCCACCCTGCTATGCTCACGTCCCCAGACAGTTAATGGCTGCCGCATCCAGCCCCCGTTCTTCCTTCTCTCAGCGTATTTACAGGCAGCTTTTCAAAACCAGAAACATTTATTGGCATCTTTGCCCGGGGTAAGTGTCCCGGAGGGAACGGTCTCTGGTGAAGAGGGTGGGCGGCCGTTGCCCAGGTGGTAACGCAGCCTCTGTCACAAGCCTCCTTGCAGCGAGAGGCCTCTTTGGCCACCTCGCGCTCTCTCTTTGGCGTGCTCTCTCTCGCTCTCTCTCTCCTCGGCCACCTCGCACTGCTGCTAGCGCTGACCTCTGCCTACTCCATGCTCACAAATGTGTCCGAGTTGCCTTGCTGCACCGCCAGGATCAGCTCCACAAAGAGGGATCTCTTGAAGATGTCACTCAGCTGCAGCTTGCAGAAGCGTGTGGAAGGCAGCACTTTTAGCTTGCACTTGGTGGCTGGAGGCGCAAGAATGGAGGCTGCTTTCATCAGCCCCTGGAGCCAGAAGGCGGTTTTCTGCACGTCGAGGTACGAGCCGGTGCAGAGGGTTTGCAGGAGGCTGGCTTCCTGACTGCTCATCAGCTCATCCTCAGGGTGATGGAGGAAGCAGAGCATGTCCCCCAGCTGCCGCTCCCTGGTGCACATGCACTCCAGTTCCACACGCAGGCAGGAGTTCCTGAGCGGCATGTCCCCTTCGGTGCCCAGCTCGAGGTGGAAGGAGTGCCCAGCGGGTGGCTTCAGGGGCACAAGCAGGCGATAGACAAGGTCTTCTGCACGACCATTCCAGCCTTTCAGGAAGCCACCCACCCCGACAGCTGGCTGCAGTCGTGGCGTGAAGCCATTGCCGCACAGGATTCGGCAGACCTGGAGAAGGTCGTTCACGAGCTCTTCCACCATCGTGCACTCTCGTTGCCTCTTCCGCAGTGGCCACGATGTGCACTCATGCAGAAACCTGTCCATGTGCAATGGGTCGTCCCCCTCTTCTTCCTTCTCCTCCTCCTCCTCAAGGCTTGTGGAGCTGCCATGCTTGCTGCTGCTTCCTGGCTCACGGCTCCTCTTCCAGGGCCGCCAGCAGAGCCAAAAGAGCAGGAGCAGGCCTCCAGCAAAGGCCCAGAACTGCCACTGCTGCAAGGAAGCAAGGAGCAGGGTTCCCCTGGTCACCCAGCTCGACTCCTGGGGTTTCAGCTGCATCTCTTCAAGCAGCCGAGCCATATCCTGGAGCAGCAGCTCCAGACGCTCTTGCTCGCGCTGGCACCTGGCCACATCCGGACCATGCCCGACCTGCAGTGGCACGTGCATGATGCCCATCACAATCAAGGTGAACCATGTCACCAGCGCCATGGCCTGCAGGAGAGGGGAGAGAAGGGAGCTGAGTGGGGCTGGGCAGGGGGAGCAGGAGCCTCAGGGACATGGGGGCAGGCAGGAGAGGGGGCGAGGCAGCTGGGAGGCAGCAAGGCCTGTGCCCAGCCCGGCGCTGGCAGCACCGTGCCCTGCCCACAGCTCTCCCACGAGTGCCAGAGCCTTGCCACAGGGTCAGACCCCCCTCCCCGGGGGCCCGCGGTCCGGCTCCGGCCCTCGTCCAGCCCACACCAACCTCCCCGCCGCGTGTGCACTCACCGCTGCCCCAAGCCGTACTGGGGCAGCGCTGCCTGCCGGTGCCCCTGATAACCACTGCCACCGTGACACGTCCCCTGTGCTGTCACAGGCGCCAGAGCGCATCACAGGCACATCCCTCCCACGCCCCGCCCGACCACGCCTCTCCCCCCCTTTCTGCTCCATTTACTTTCCTTCTCCCGCCTCTGGCTCCTTTTTGCCTCACCTCTTTTCTTCTCCCTTTTCTCCTGCCTCTTCTTTATCCTCTTCCAGTCCATCTCCCTTTGGCCTTTCTTTGCTTCCCTTTTTCCTCTCTACTCTGCCCCACTCCCGCCTTTTCTTCTTTCTCTCCTGATCATCTCCTCTGAAGAGCCCACAGCGGACCAGGGTCCTGACGTGAGCCAAGGCAGGAGCAGGGGCAGGTCTTCTTGTGGCAAGAGCTGTGGCCCACGGGGGAGCCGTGCTGGAGCAGCTCTAGACGAACTGCGGCTCTTGGCAAGGGCCCATGGGAAGGACGACTATTAGGAACTGGCTGCAACCCCTATTCCCCATGCCCTGTGCCCCTCGCGGGTGAGGAGGTAAAGGAGGTGGGAGTGAAGGAGTGAGGTTGTGCCTGGGAAGAAGGCGTGGCGGGTTGGGGGCAGGTGCTTTTACTTGTGACTTTGCTGCTCACCATCCTACTCCATTTCAGAATGGCAATAAATGAAATTCCTTTTCCCCGGGTCGAGTCTGTTTTGCCTCTGGTGCTAATAGGTATGGCAATCTCCCTGTCCTTATGTCGACCCGCAAGCTTTTTCGTCTCCTTTTCTCCCCCTCTCCTGCTGAGGAGGGGCAATGGGAGAGCAGCTTGCTGGGCACCTGGCAGCCAGCCGAGGTTAACCCACCACATCAGCAGAGGTTGGGCACCTGCCGCCTCCCGGCTCTCTGCAGCCTGGTGTAAGCCAGGCACCTTCTTGCCACCCTGCTATGCTCACGTCCCCAGACAGTTAATGGCTGCCGCATCCAGCCCCCGTTCTTCCTTCTCTCAGCGTATTTACAGGCAGCTTTTCAAAACCAGAAACATTTATTGGCATCTTTGCCCGGGGTAAGTGTCCCGGAGGGAACGGTCTCTGGTGAAGAGGGTGGGCGGCCGTTGCCCAGGTGGTAACGCAGCCTCTGTCACAAGCCTCCTTGCAGCGAGAGGCCTCTTTGGCCACCTCGCGCTCTCTCTTTGGCGTGCTCTCTCTCTCTCTCTCTCTCCTCGGCCACCTCGCACTGCTGCTAGCGCTGACCTCTGCCTACTCCATGCTCACAAATGTGTCCGAGTTGCCTTGCTGCACCGCCAGGATCAGCTCCACAAAGAGGGATCTCTTGAAGACGTCTCTCACCTGCAGCTTGCAGAAGCGTGTGGAGGGCAGCACTTTTAGCTTGCACTTGGTGGCTGGAGGCGCAAGAATGGAGGCTGCTTTCATCAGCCCCTGGAGCCAGAAGGCAGTTTTCTGCACGTCGAGGTACGAGCCGGTGCAGAGGGTTTGCAGGAGGCTGGCTTCCTGACTGCTCATCAGCTCATCTTCAGGGTGGTGGAGGAAGCAGAGCATGTCCCCCAGCTGCCGCTCCCTGGTGCACATGCACTCCAGTTCCACACGCAGGCAGGAGTTCCTGAGCGGCATGTCCCCTTCGGTGCCCAGCTCGAGGTGGAAGGAGTGCCCAGCGGGTGGCTTCAGGGGCACAAGCAGGCGATAGACAAGGTCTTCTGCACGACCATTCCAGCCTTTCAGGAAGCCACCCACCCCGACAGCTGGCTGCAGTCGTGGCATGAAGCCATTGCCGCACAGGATTCGGCAGACCTGGAGAAGGTCGTTCACGAGCTCTTCCACCATCGTGCACTCTCGTTGCCTCTTCCGCAACGGCCACGATGTGCACTCATGCAGAAACCTGTCCATGTGCAATGGGTCGTCCCCCTCTTCTTCCTTCTCCTCCTCCTCCTCAAGGCTTGTGGAGCTGCCATGCTTGCTGCTGCTTCCTGGCTCACGGCTCCTCTTCCAGGGCCGCCAGCAGAGCCAAAAGAGCAGGAGCAGGCCTCCAGCAAAGGCCCAGAACTGCCACTGCTGCAAGGAAGCAAGGAGCAGGGCTCCCCTGGTCACCCAGCTCGACTCCTGGGGTTTCAGCTGCATCTCTTCAAGCAGCCGAGCCATATCCTGGAGCAGCAGCTCCAGACGCTCTTGCTCACGCTGGCACCTGGCCACGTCCGGACCATGCCCGACCTGCAGTGGCACGTGCATGATGCCCATCACAATCAAGATGAACCATGTCACCAGCGCCATGGCCTGCAGGAGAGGGGAGAGAAGGGAGCTGAGTGGGGCTGGGCAGGGGGAGCAGGAGCCACAGGGACATGGGGGCAGGCAGGAGAGGGGGCGAGGCAGCTGGGAGGCAGCAAGGCCTGTGCCCAGCCCTGGCGCTGGCAGCACCGTGCCCTGCCCACAGCTCTCCCGCGAGTGCCAGAGCCTCGCCACAGGGTCAGACCCCCCTCCCCGGGGGCCCGCGGTCCGGCTCCGGCCCTCGTCCAGCCCACACCAACCTCCCCGCCGCGTGTGCACTCACCGCTGCCCCAAGCCGTACTGGGGCAGCGCTGCCTGCCGGTGACCCTGATAACCACTGCCACCGTGACACGTCCCCTGTGCTGTCACAGACGCCAGAGCGCATCACAGGCACACCCCTCCCACGCCCCGCCCGACCACGCCTCTCCCCCCCTTTCTGCTCCATTTACTTTCCTTCTCCCGCCTCTGGCTCCTTTTTGCCTCACCTCTTTTCTTCTCCCTTTTCTCCTGCCTCTTCTTTATCCTCTTCCAGTCCATCTCTCTTTGGCCTTCCTTTGCTTCCCTTTTTCCTCTCTACTCTGCCTCACTCCCGCCTTTTCTTCTTTCTCTCCTGATCATCTCCTCTGAAGAGCCCACAGCGGACCAGGGTCCTGACGTGAGCCAAGGCAGGAGCAGGGGCAGGTCTTCTTGTGGCAAGAGCTGTGGCCCACGGGGGAGCCGTGCTGGAGCAGCTCTAGACGAACTGCGGCTCTTGGCAAGGGCCCATGGGAAGGACGACTATTAGGAACTGGCCGCAACCCCTATTCCCCATGCCCTGTGCCCCTCGCGGGTGAGGAGGTAAAGGAGGTGGGAGTGAAGGAGTGAGGTTGTGCCTGGGAAGAAGGCGTGGCGGGTTGGGGGCAGGTGCTTTTACTTGTGACTTTGCTGCTCACCATCCTACTCCATTTCAGAATGGCAATAAATGAAATTCCTTTTCCCCGGGTCGAGTCTGTTTTGCCTCTGGTGCTAATAGGTATGGCAATCTCCCTGTCCTTATGTCGACCCGCAAGCTTTTTCGTCTCCTTTTCTCCCCCTCTCCTGCTGAGGAGGGGCAATGGGAGAGCGGCTTGCTGGGCACCTGGCAGCCAGCCGAGGTTAACCCACCACATCAGCAGAGGTTGGGCACCTGCCGCCTCCCGGCTCTCTGCAGCCTGGTGTAAGCCAGGCACCTTCTTGCCACCCTGCTACGCTCACGTCCCCAGACAGTTAATGGCTGCCGCATCCAGCCCCCGTTCTTCCTTCTCTCAGCGTATTTACAGGCAGCTTTTCAAAACCAGAAACATTTATTGGCATCTTTGCCCGGGGTAAGTGTCCCGGAGGGAACGGTCTCTGGTGAAGAGGGTGGGCGGCCGTTGCCCAGGTGGTAACGCAGCCTCTGTCACAAGCCTCCTTGCAGCGAGAGGCCTCTTTGGCCACCTCGCGCTCTCTCTTTGGCGTGCTCTCTCTCTCTCTCTCTCCTTGGCCACCTCGCACTGCTGCTAGCGCTGACCTCTGCCTACTCCATGCTCACAAATGTGTCTGAGTTGCCTTGCTGCACCGCCAGGATCAGCTCCACAAAGAGGGATCTCTTGAAGATGTCACTCAGCTGCAGCTTGCAGAAGCGTGTGGAGGGCAGCACTTTTAGCTTGCACGTGGACGCCTGAGGTATAGCATTGCAGGCTGCTGTCATCAGCCCCTGGAGCCAGAAGGCGGTTTTCTGCACGTCGAGGTACGAGCCGCTGCAGAGGGTTTGCAGGAGGCTGGCTTCCTGACTGCTCATCAGCTCATCCTCAGGGTGGTGGAGGAAGCAGAGCATGTCCCCCAGCTGCCGCTCCCTGGTGCACAGGCACTCCAGTTCCACACGCAGGCAGGAGTTCCTGAGCGGCATGTCCCCTTCGGTGCCCAGCTCGAGGTGGAAGGAGTGCCCAGCGGGTGGCTTCAGGGGCACAAGCAGGCGATAGACAAGGTCTTCTGCACGACCATTCCAGCCTTTCAGGAAGCCACCCACCCCGACAGCTGGCTGCAGTCGTGGCGTGAAGCCATTGCCGCACAGGATTCGGCAGACCCCGAGAAGGTCGTTCACGAGCTCTTCCACCATCGTGCACTCTCGTTGCCTCTTCCGCAACGGCCACGATGTGCACTCATGCAGAAACCTGTCCATGTGCAATGGGTCGTCCCCCTCTTCTTCCTTCTCCTCCTCCTCCTCAAGGCTTGTGGAGCTGCCATGCTTGCTGCTGCTTCCTGGCTCACGGCTCCTCTTCCAGGGCCGCCAGCAGAGCCAAAAGAGCAGGAGCAGGCCTCCAGCAAAGGCCCAGAACTGCCACTGCTGCAAGGAAGCAAGGAGCAGGGCTCCCCTGGTCACCCAGCTCGACTCCTGGGGTTTCAGCTGCATCTCTTCAAGCAGCCGAGCCATATCCTGGAGCAGCAGCTCCAGACGCTCTTGCTCACGCTGGCACCTGGCCACGTCCGGACCATGCCCGACCTGCAGTGGCACGTGCATGATGCCCATCACAATCAAGGTGAACCATGTCACCAGAGCCATGGCCTGCAGGAGAGGGGAGAGAAGGGAGCTGAGTGGGGCTGGGCAGGGGGAGCAGGAGCCACAGGGACATGGGGGCAGGCAGGAGAGGGGGCGAGGCAGCTGGGAGGCAGCAAGGCCTGTGCCCAGCCCCGGCGCTGGCAGCACCGTGCCCTGCCCACAGCTCTCCCGCGAGTGCCAGAGCCTCGCCACAGGGTCAGACCCCCCTCCCCGGGGGCCCGCGGTCCGGCTCCGGCCCTCGTCCAGCCCACACCAACCTCCCCGCCGCGTGTGCACTCACCGCTGCCCCAAGCCGTACTGGGGCAGCGCTGCCTGCCGGTGCCCCTGATAACCACTGCCACCGTGACACGTCCCCTGTGCTGTCACAGGCGCCAGAGCGCATCACAGGCACATCCCTCCCACGCCCCGCCCGACCACGCCTCTCCCCCCCTTTCTGCTCCATTTACTTTCCTTCTCCCGCCTCTGGCTCCTTTTTGCCTCACCTCTTTTCTTCTCCCTTTTCTCCTGCCTCTTCTTTATCCTCTTCCAGTCCATCTCTCTTTGGCCTTCCTTTGCTTCCCTTTTTCCTCTCTACTCTGCCCCACTCCCGCCTTTTCTTCTTTCTCTCCTGATCATCTCCTCTGAAGAGCCCACAGCGGACCAGGGTCCTGACGTGAGCCAAGGCAGGAGCAGGGGCAGGTCTTCTTGTGGCAAGAGCTGTGGCCCACGGGGGAGCCGCGCTGGAGCAGCTCCAGCCGGAGTAGGCGAGGCACGCGGAGGCTGCGACGGCAAGTCTTGCGAATGGGCGCTAGATTGGGGTAGAAAAGGGGGTTTTCTGTGCCAGGGAACCCGATAAAGAGCCCCGTGGGGCCCCTGCGCCAAAACCAACCGGCTGCTCTCGCGAGCGAGGCAGACGGGGCTTGGGCGTTGCTGTGGTAACGGCGGGTGATTTAAACGCGGAGATACCGGTAGCCCCACTCCGTCGGCGACGCACGCGGCGGCAGCAACATTAAGTCCTGTGAATGGGCGATAGATTGGGGTAGAAAAGGGGTTTTTCTGTGCCAGGGAAACCTATAAAGAGGCCGGTGGGGCCCTCGCGCCAAAACCAACCGGCTGCTCCGGCGAGCGAGGCAGATGAGGCTTGGGCGTTGCTGTGGCAACGGCGGGAGATTTAAACGGGCCTCTAGGGAGCGCAAGCGACCAGGGACCTCTCCTCAGAAAGCGCGTGGCGCGGCGGTTTGCACGGCAGTTCGAGCAGGCAGCTGGCGAGCTCTCCTTGTGGTCTGCGCTCTCCCTGAAGAGACTTAGCCATGGTCTCCGCTCGGACAAGAGCCATCGCCAGAAGGGTTGTGGTGACGCAGACAGAGCTCCCACTAAAACATGCAGCCACCCAGGTCTCTGGCTGCAGGGATTGCCAGAGCCTTGCTCCCGAGACAAGACTCGCGTGAGGTGCGAGCAGGTGGAGGATCTGCTCAGCATGGTGGCAGAGCTGAAAGAAGAGGTTGCAAGACTGAGGAGTATCAGGGAATGCGAGAGAGAGAGAGAGACTGGAGGAGCCACTCCCTGCCATCCCTGAGACAAGCGCACCAGATAGAAGCATCAAGAGAAGGAGTGGCTCCCTTGCCCTCATGCCATCAGACAGAGGGAGGGGACCCAAGAGGCGGAAGATGGATGCAGACCCCTGCTTGGTGCAGTAGGCGAATTTTCTCCCGGCTGACTTTGTCCCCCCAGGTACCCTTACACAATAGGTATGGGGCTCTGGAACCCGAGGGCCAGGAGGACAAAGATACTGACAGTGATCCACCCAAGGGGTTGACTAGAGGGAATCGGTCAGCCCCATGCATTACAACAGCCATTGGTAAGAAAAAAAAGAAGGGTAATTGTCGTAGGCAACTCCCTTCTGAGGGGAACAGAGGGCCTGATATGCTGACCGGACCCATCCCATAGGGAAGTCTGCTGCCTCCCTGGGGCAAGGATAAGAGACATTACCAGGAAACACCCTAGGCTAGTAAAAGAATCTGATTATTACCCACTAGTAGTTGTTCAGGTCGGCAGCGATGAGGTAACTGAGAGAAGCGCAAAGACAATCAAAAGGGACTTTAGAGAACTGGGGTGATTACTTCAAGGATCAGGAGCACAGGTAGTGTTCTTCTCCATCCCATCAGTGGTAGGGAGACATACGGAAAGGAACAGGAAGTCCCGTCTCATTAACACGTGGCTCAGAGGCTGGTGCCAGTGGTGGAATTTTGGTTTTTTTGATCATGGGGCAGTTTACATGGCCCCAGGCCTGCTAGAGACAGCTGGGGTTCACCTGTTGCAAAGGGGGAAAAGGATTCTGGCTCAGGAGTTAGCAGGCCTCATTGAGAGGGCTTTAAACTAGATATGAAGGGGAAGGTGATAAAACCAGGCTTGCTAGGAATGAGCCTGGGGGTGGCATGCTTGTGTTGGAGAAGAGATCAATAAATCAATTGAAGTGCATTTATACCAATGCACGCGGCATGGGCAACAAACAGGAGGAGCTGGAAGCCATTGTGCGTCAGGGAAACTATGATGTGGTCACCATCACGGAAACATGGTGGGATGACTTGCACAACTGGAGTGCTGCAATGGATGGCTACAAGCTCTTTAGAAGGGACAGGCAAGGGAGGAGAGATAGAGGGGTAGCCTTGTACGTTAGAGAGTGTTTTGACTGTCTAGAACTCAACGACGGTAATGGTAAGGTTGAGTGCTTATGGGTAAGGATCAGGGGGAAGGCCAATAAGGCAGATATCCTGGTGGGAGTCTGTTACAGACCACCCAACCAGGATGAGGAGACAGATGAAGTACTCTACAAGTGGTTGGCTGAAGTCTCACAATCTCTAGCCCTTGTTCTCGTGGGAGACTTCAACTTACCAGATATCTGCTGGAAATACAGCACAGCAGAGAAAAAGCATTCTCAGAGGTTCCTGGAGTGTGTGGGAGATAACTTCCTGACGCAGCTGGTAAGCCAGCCAACCAGGGGAGGTGCCCCGCTGGACCTGATGTTTACAAAAAGAGAAGGCCTGGTGGGTGATGTGGTGGTTGGGGGCTGTCTTGGGCTGAGCAACCATGACATGATAGAGTTCTTGATTCTTGGAGAAGTAAGGAAGAGGGTCAGCAAAACCGCTATCCTGAACTTCAGAAGGGCAGGCTTTGGATTGTTAAGGAGTCTGGTTAACAGAGTCCCTTGGCAGGCAGTCCTGAAGGGCAAAGGAGTCCAGGAAGGCTGGATGTTATTAAAGAAGGAAGTCTCAAAGGCACAGGAGCAGTCCGTCCCCATGTGCCGTAAGTCGAGCAGGCGGGGGAGAAGACCTGCTTGGCTGAATAGTGAGCTTTGGCTGGAACTCAAGAAAAAAAGGAGAGCTTACCACCTTTGGAAGAAGGGGCAGGTGACTCAGGAGGACTACAAGGATGTTGTGAGGTTATGCAGGGAAAAGATTAGGAAGGCGAAGGCCCAGCTGGAACTTAAACTGGCCGCCACCATTAAAGATAACAAAAAATATTTTTATAAATACATCAGTGACAAAAGGAGGGCCAGGGAGAACCTGCCTCCTTTGTTGGATGCGGAAGGTGACCTTGCCATGAAAGATGAGGAGAAGGCTGAGGTACTTAATGCTTTCTTTGCCTCAGTCTTTAGTAGTCAGACTGGTCATCCTCGGGGTTTTCAGGCCCCTGTGCTGGGAAATAGAGCTAGTATGCAGAATGAAGTCCCAGTTTTTGAAGAGGTGGCAGTCACCGACCTGCTCCTTCACCTTGATGTTCACAAGTCCATGGGGCCGGATGAGATCCATCCAAGGATACTGAGGGAGCTGGCAGAGGAGCTCACCAAGGCACTCTCCATCATTCTTCAGCCATCATGGTCAACCGGGAAGGTCCCAGATAACTAGAAACTAGCAAATGTGACACCCCTCTACAAGAAGGGTTGGAAGGAGGATCCGGGGAACTACAGGCTTGTCAGCCTGACCTCAGTGCCAGGAAAGGTTATGGAGCAGATCATCTTGAATGTCATTACGTGGTGCATGTGGGACAACCAGGGGATTGGGCTCAGCTAGCATGGGCTTATGAAAGGGAGGTCATGCCTCACTAACCTGGTCTCCTATGATAAGGTGACCCACTTAGTGGATGAGGGGAAGGCTGTGGACATTGTCTACCTGGACTTTAGTAAGGCCTTTGGCACTGTCTCCCACAGCATTCTCCTGGAGAAGCTGGCTGCCCACGGTTTGGACAAGTGCACTCTGCACTGGCTGGACGGCCGAGCCCAGAGAGTGGTGGTGAATGGAGTCAAATCCGGTTGGCGGCCAGTCACGAGTGGTGTTCCCCAGGGCTCAGTGCTGGGGCCGGTCCTGTTCAATAGCTTCATTGATGATCTGGAAGAGGGGACTGAGTGCACCCTCAGTAAGTTTGCAGATGACACCAAGCTGGGGGGAAGTGTTGATTCTGCTGGAGGGCAGGAAGGCCCTGCAGAGGGACCGGCAGGCTGGATCATTGGGCTGGAGCCAAAGGTATGAGATTCAATAAGTCTAAGTGCTGGGTTCTGCACTTGAGTCACAACGACCCCATGCAATGCTACAGGCTTGGGGAGGAGTGGCTGGAGAGCTGCCTGGAGGAAAAGGACCTGGGGGTGCTGGTTGACAGCCGGCTGAACATGAGCCGGCAGTGTGCTCAGGCGGCCAAGAAGGCCAATGGCATCCTGGCTTGTAAGGAGGTGATTGTGCCCCTGTACTCGGCACTGGTGAGGCCGCACCTCGAGTACTGTGTTCAGTTTTGGGCCCCTCACTACAATAAGAACATCGAGGTGCTGGAGCATGTCCAAAGAAGGGCAGCAAAGTTTGTGAAGGGTCTAGAGAACAAGTCTTATGAGGAGCGGCTGAGGGAGCTGGGGTTGTTTAATCTGAAGAAGAGGAGGCTGAGGGGAGACCTTATCGCTCTCTACAACTACCTGAAAGGAGGTTGTAGCGAGGCGAGGGTCGGTCTCTTCTCCTTAGTAAGAAGTGATAGGATGAGAGGAAATGGTATCAAGCTGCACAGGGGAAGTTTGGGTTCGATATTAGGAAAAACTTCTTCACTGAAAGGGTTGTCAAACATTGGAACAGGCTGCCCAGGGAGGTGGTTGAGTCTCCATCCCTGGAGGTATTTAAAAGAAGGGTAGATGTGGTGCTTGAGGGTATGGTTTAGTGGTGGCCTTGGCAGTGATAGGTTGCCAGTTGGACTCGATGGTCTTAAGGGTCTTTTCCAACCTTAATGATTCTATGATTCTATGATCAGTGCATCATCCTGTTAAGAGTGCACAAGAAATTTTATGGCAAAAAATCGAATTGCTTTAGTGTTCTCTTGATGCAAATGATGCAAAGGGCAAAAGTAACTTTTCTGCAAACTGCTTTGCCTCCACTAAGAGAAATTGCTGTAAGTATGCTGAGCAGCTAGAGATTGAGTTATCACATACACTAAGTATGTGTGTGAATGTGTTTTAATATATAGTGATGCTTTCTGTGACAAAAACAGTATCTAAATCATGGTGGCTCATGACTCACTTCCTTGCTGTTCTACTTCAGCACCCAGAGGCAGCCTGAATTCCAGCTGACTTCCCTCCAAATTCCCGTTTGCATATGCTGGTGGGTGGACTATATGTCCTTGTTTAATGTCTTTTCTCTTTGCTGCTCTGAGGAAAACACAGGGAAACTGAAAGCCAGCCAGATGCACACTGATGTCAACAGGGAGGGAGTGCCTGTGGTACATGAGCTATTAGGAATCAGTATGAAGAAAAGTTTTTAGGATACCAATCTCAAATGGTTTGTGCCAAACAATTCTGCTGAGGTGAGCAGCTGCAGTGCTGGCAGGATCCACAGTGGAGCAGAGGACCACGGTGCACCGGTGGGTTTCCTGAACCAGGGAAATCTCAGAGGAGCAGAGAGACTCACTGGGAGCCTGCAGCTCACACGAGAGTGGCTGACAAGCCCCCATACCAATAGAAGAAACCCCTAGGGAGAGCTAGATTAAGGGGACTAAGGGGAAAGCAAATGATGGTGATTGGCAGCTGTCTTGGTCACAGTGACTATGAAGTAGTTGAGTTTCAAATCATTGCTGACAGGAGTAAAACTGCCAGCAAAATTTTGACCCTGGACATGGGGAGAGCACACTTCAGGCTGCTGAAGGAACTAGTTACTAATGCCCCCTGGGAATCTGCTTTTGAAGGTGTTGGAGTCCATGAACACTGGTCAGTCTTTAAGAGCCATCTCTTTAGAGTGCAGGAGCAGGCAATTCCAAAATGTCGGAAATCAAGCAAGCAGGGCAGAAGGATGGCTTTGTTGAACAGGGATCTTCTAAAACTTAGGTGGAAGAGGAAAGTGTATGGACATGGATAGGTGACATGGAAGGGCTACAGAGATGCTGTTTGCAACTGTAGGGAAAAAATTAATGGGGCCAAATCTTGTTTAGAGTTCAAGCTGCCCAGCCCTGTGAAGGACAACAAAAAGGGCTTTTTTAAAAACGTTAATAGTAGAGGGAGGATCGGAGATAACATAGTTCTTTTATTTGATGGAGTCAGTTGCCTCACATATAGGCACATAGACAAAGCAAAGATGTTTAATGTGTTCTTCACCTCTGTCTTCAACACTGATGATTGGCCCTGGGACCCCTAGAGCCCTGTGTTGGAAGACTGTGATTTGGGGCATGAGGAATTCCCAGCTGACTCTGAACTTGTTTGAGACTTGTTGCTCAAGCTGGATGCACATAAGACTGTGGGGCCTGATGAGACTCATCCTAGGGTACTGAAAGAGCTGGGATGATGGTCTTGGGAGTCTGGAGAGGTCCCAGTTGACTGGAAGCTGAAAAAGGTTGTCCCAGTTTTCAGGAAGGGTAAGAAGGAAGGCTCTGGTAATTACAGGCCTGTTAGTCTCACTTCAGTGCCTGGTAATATTATGGAGAAAGTTATTCTGGGAGTTATTGAAAAACACTTGAAAAACAATGCAGTCATTGGTCACAGCCAGCACGGGTTCATGAGGTGAAAGTTCCGCTTACCTAACATAATTTCCTTTTATGATAAGGTCACCCATCTAGCTGACCAACAGAAGCCAGTAGATGTGTTTTTAGGGGGATTTAGCAAAGCTTTTGATACTGTCTCTCATAGTGAAAGTACTACAAAAACAATCCTGCAGTCCACTGGGTCTGTTTCTTTTTTTCTATTTTCTTTTGTTCAGCTCAACTAGAAAAATCTGACACATTGAGACAGACCTCAAATACCTAGCCCATTTTCTATTTGCTACCTGACCACAAGCATCTCTCAGCTTGGGGAATACCCAGATGCTGGCTTGAAGAGGTGAGGGAACAGTAGCCTCCCCTTGCTCCATGGCTGGTACCCAGAGCAGCACACACAGGCCATCAGACCACATTGCAGCTGTTCCCATCCATAGCACATCTGGATCCTGTCCTGACTCTGCCTCCTGCATCATGTCAACGTAGCTCACAGAGTTCTATGGTCCCCTATTCTGCAGAGGAGAATTACCACTGCTTTTGTTTTCAGGAGCAGAGGGGGACCACATTTGCCTGCTATGCAGATCTGAAGCTCTGCCTTAGCAGATGTATTTTTAAGCCAGTAATTTTCTATACCACTTTACACTGCTCATGGTTTAGCCCCAAACAGCAACTAAGCCCCACACAGCCACTTGTTCCCTCCCCCACCCCAGAGAATCAGAAGAGTAAAACTGAAAAAAGTTGTGGTTTGAGGTAAAGACAGTTTAATAGGTAAAGCAAAATCCATGCACACAAGCAAAGAAAACAAGGAATTCATTCACTACTTCCCACTGGCAGGGAGATGTTCAGCCATCTCCATGAAAGCAGGGCTCCATTATGCATAATGGTTACTTGGGAAGATATATATGAATTCTGAATGTCCCCCTCTTCCTCCTTCTTCCCCCAGCTTTATATGTTGAGCATAACATCATATGGTGTGGGATATCCCTTGGGTCAGTTTGGGTCAGCTGTCCCAGCTGTGTCCCCTCCCAGCTTTTTGTGCACCTGGTAGAGCAAGGGAAGCTGAAAAGTCCTTGACTAGTGTAAGCACTGCTCAGCAACAGCTAAAACTTCTCCACATTATCAACACTGTTTTTAGCACAAATCCAAAACACAGCCCTATACTAGCTACTGTGGAGAAAATTAACTCTATCCCAGCAGAAACCGGGACAACACTATAGAAAAGGCCTATTGAAGAGTGAGGAATAGAGAGTGCTAAACATGCACAAAATCTGTAATTATAGATATCTCAGCACAGACCTTCACTTCAGTCTGACAGTTTGCTAGGCTGAGGCACTCAGACAGGAGGGAAATAGCCGCTTCTGTTTCAGGCCAGTTAAATGTTGCGTCAGGATCGAAGCATTTTTTTTAGGCTATTGTAAAATACAGCACTTAAACTGAGAAATGGCTAGTTTACCTAGTCTTGTACTTTCTGGTTTGTTGCTACAAAATGGGTATTGCTGGAGAAAATACCTTGAGTTACAGTGGTCCTATCAAACCCTGAAAGGTAATTATAGCCACTGAGGCTTAAGACTGATTGTTTGGGCTGTTTTACTTTAGGAAAAGATACCACTGGAAAGACTGCCCTATGTTTACCCTTAGAAGTGGCTACATCCAGGGTCTAGGACATGATTTGATTTTATAGTAGCAAAGCAAAGAATAAGTCAAGTGTTGTAAATCTAGCGCTCCATGAACTGCCATCAGTGTGTCGTAATGAATATGAGCACATTGCTGAGGCCACTGCTCCCTAGCAGGTAAGTCCTGGTCATTCAAAAGTACCCCAAATACAGGTAGCTATTAATCCAGCTGTTGCCTCATTGGATGTGTGTGCTTTAATTCCTTGCTCCTAATTATTTCCTGTATTACAATATCATAGGAACTAGCCTGCAGGTGATTTTAACATGTTGCCTGCAAAAGAAAAGATTACATCCTTAGTAACAGTAAAGCTGGGCTGTAACAAGTCAGGATTAGCACGATTTGATCCCTAACCATTTGTTTCCTTGGGCTGTCAAATAAAGGCAATAATCCTTTAATGTATGGTGACACCAAGTTTCTGTGACAACCTGTACTGCCAATAACCACCCATGACCTTTGACATACAAGCTAAGCTGCACATTTGCATAGTTTGGCATAATTTCAGATATAAATCATCCAACAGCGTACCTTTCTATTGGAAAGTGATGGGGTGAGCAACCCTCTGGATCTAGCTGCTTAGAGAATCAACCAGCCTAAAGCATTTAGGCTGTATCAGGAATAGTGTAGCCAGTAGGAGTAGAAAACTGATCGTGCCCCTGTACTCAGCCTGGTGAGGCTGCACCTCTAATACTGTGTTCAGTTCTAGGCCCCTCACTACAAGAAGGACAATTGAGGTGCTGGAGCATGTCCAGAGAAGGGCAACAAAGCTGGTGAAGAGTCTGGAGAGCAGGTCTTATGAGGAGAGGTTGAGGAAACTGGGGTTGTTTAGTCTAGTGAAGAGGAGGCTGAGGGGAGACAGGGGACACACCTTATCGCTCTCTACAACTACTTGAAAGGAGGTTGTAGTGAGGCAGGTGTTGGTCTCTTCTCCCAAGCTACTAGTGATAGGATAAGACGAAATGATCTCAAGATGCATAAGGGGAGGTTTAGATTGGATAGTAGGAAAAATTTCTATGCTGAAAGAGTGGTCAGGCACTGGAACAGGCTGGCCAGAGAGGTGGTGGAGTCACCATGTAGACGTGGCACTTTGGTACATGGTTTAGGAGGCATGGTGATACTGGGTTGACAGCTGGACTTGATGATCCTAGAGTTCTTTTCCAAACTAAATGATTCTGTGACTTGACAAGAACCATATGTGACAGAGAAAGAATACAGAGATGCCTGTATCCTTCTTGCCAGTGTAGTTCTTAATACCTTGCTTGACGTCAAGGAGTCAGGACACAGGAGAAAACAGATATATATATATATTAGCCTGGAACCTCAAAAGTATGCAGGAATGCCACTTCTGCCAACAAATGCAAACCTACTGGGTTTCCTCTGGCACTATTCCAGTTTAAAAGTGGGGGCACTGGGAGGACATCTCTTAACTTTTTATTCTCCATATAACACTATATTTGCAGAAAGAGTCTGCCTTTAGAGTATCAACACTCTCATAAGCCATTTCTTCACTCAGATACACCAAAACTCTCATAGACATATCTAGAAATGTGTGGCTCCCATTTGGGCCAAGCAGCTCTTGCTGGAAGTGCCCACTCTTCAATCTAGGCGGACTTATTCGTTTTTAAATGTTTGAATAACATTTCCATGCATCTCATGGGTGACTGGAGTGGTAGCTCACAGGCGGTTTAACTGCCTACAGCACATTTCACCCATGACCAATGACCATGAATTTCCTAGGAAAATTTGGACCTGCTATACATTTGATGTGCAATTCAGCTGGATCTGTGTGGGTTAACCTCGGCTGGCTGCCAGGTGCCCAGCAAGCCGCTCTCCCATTGCCCCTCCTCAGCAGGAGAGGGGGAGAAAAGGAGACGAAAAAGCTCGCGGGTCGACATAAGGACAGGGAGATTGCCATACCTATTAGCACCAGAGGCAAAACAGACTCGACCCGGGGAAAAGGAATTTCATTTATTGCCATTCTGAAATGCAGTAGGATGGTGAGCAGCAAAGTCACAAGTAAAAGCACCTGCCCCCAACCCGCCATGCCTTCTTCCCAGGCACAACCTCACTCCTTCACTCCCACCTCCTTTACCTCCTCACCCGCGAGGGGCACAGGGCATGGGGAATAGGGGTTGCGGCCAGTTCCTAATAGTCGTCCTTCCCATGGGCCCTTGCCAAGAGCCGCAGTTCGTCTAGAGCTGCTCCAGCACGGCTCCCCCGTGGGCCACAGCTCTTGCCACAAGAAGACCTGCCCCTGCTCCTGCCTTGGCTCACGTCAGGACCCTGGTCCGCTGTGGGCTCTTCAGAGGAGAAGATCAGGAGAGAAAGAAGAAAAGGCGGGAGTGGGGCAGAGTAGAGAGGAAAAAGGGAAGCAAAGGAAGGCCAAAGGGAGATGGACTGGAAGAGGATAAAGAAGAGGCAGGAGAAAAGGGAGAAGAAAAGAGGTGAGGCAAAAAGGAGCCAGAGGCGGGAGAAGGAAAGTAAATGGAGCAGAAAGGGGGGGAGAGGCGTGGTCGGGCGGGGCGTGGGAGGGGGTGTGCCTGTGATGCGCTCTGGCGCCTGTGACAGCACAGGGGACGTGTCACGGTGGCAGTGGTTATCAGGGGCACCGGCAGGCAGCGCTGCCCCAGTACGGCTTGGGGCAGCGGTGAGTGCACACGCGGCGGGGAGGTTGGCGTGGGCTGGACGAGGGCCGGAGCCGGACCGCGGGCCCCCGGGGAGGGGGGTCTGACCCTGTGGCGAGGCTCTGGCACTCGCGGGAGAGCTGTGGGCAGGGCACGGTGCTGCCAGCGCCGGGGCTGGGCACAGGCCTTGCTGCCTCCCAGCTGCCTCGCCCCCTCTCCTGCCTGCCCCCATGTCCCTGAGGCTCCTGCTCCCCCTGCCCAGCCCCACTCAGCTCCCTTCTCTCCCCTCTCCTGCAGGCCATGGCTCTGGTGACATGGTTCACCTTGATTGTGATGGGCATCATGCACGTGCCACTGCAGGTCGGGCATGGTCCGGACGAGGCCAGGTGCCAGCGCGAGCAAGAGCGTCTGGAGCTGCTGCTCCAGGATATGGCTCGGCTGCTTGAAGAGATGCAGCTGAAACCCCAGGAGTCGAGCTGGGTGACCAGGGGAGCCCTGCTCCTTGCTTCCTTGCAGCAGTGGCAGTTCTGGGCCTTTGCTGGAGGCCTGCTCCTGCTCTTTTGGCTCTGCTGGCGGCCCTGGAAGAGGAGCCGTGAGCCAGGAAGCAGCAGCAAGCATGGCAGCTCCACAAGCCTTGAGGAGGAGGAGGAGGAGGAGGAAGAAGAGGGGGACGACCCATTGCACATGGACAGGTTTCTGCATGAGTGCACATTGTGGCCACAGCGGAAGAGGCAACGAGTGTGCACGATGGTGGAAGAGCTCGTGAACGACCTTCTCGGGGTCTGCCGAATCCTGTGCGGCAATGGCTTCACGCCACGACTGCAGCCAGCTGTCGGGGTGGGTGGCTTCCTGAAAGGCTGGAACGGTCATGAAGAAGACCTTGTCTGTCGCCTGCTTGTGCCCCTGAAGCCACCCGCTGGGCACTCCTTCCACCTCGAGCTGGGCACCGAAGGGGACATGCCGCTCAGGAACTCCTGCCTGCGTGTGGAACTGGAGTGCATGTGCACCAGGGAGCGGCAGCTGGGGGACATGCTCTGCTTCCTCCATCACCCTGAGGATGAGCTGATGAGCAGTCAGGAAGCCAGCCTCCTGCAAACCCTCTGTAGCGGCTCGTACCTCGACGTGCAGAAAACCGCCTTCTGGCTCCAGGGGCTGATGAAAGCAGCCTCCATTCTTGCGCCTCCAGCCACCAAGTGCAAGCTAAAAGTGCTGCCCTCCACACGCTTCTGCAAGCTGCAGCTGAGTGACATCTTCAAGAGATCCCTCTTTGTGGAGCTGATCCTGGCGGTGCAGCAAGGCAACTCAGACACATTTGTGAGCATGGAGTAGGCAGAGGTCAGCGCTAGCAGCAGTGCGAGGTGGCCAAGGAGAGAGAGAGAGAGAGAGCACGCCAAAGAGAGAGCGCGAGGTGGCCAAAGAGGCCTCTCGCTGCAAGGAGGCTTGTGACAGAGGCTGCGTTACCACCTGGGCAACGGCCGCCCACCCTCTTCACCAGAGACCGTTCCCTCCGGGACACTTACCCCGGGCAAAGATGCCAATAAATGTTTCTGGTTTTGAAAAGCTGCCTGTAAATACGCTGAGAGAAGGAAGAACGGGGGCTGGATGCGGCAGCCATTAACTGTCTGGGGACGTGAGCGTAGCAGGGTGGCAAGAAGGTGCCTGGCTTACACCAGGCTGCAGAGAGCCGGGAGGCGGCAGGTGCCCAACCTCTGCTGATGTGGTGGGTTAACCTCGGCTGGCTGCCAGGTGCCCAGCAAGCCGCTCTCCCATTGCCCCTCCTCAGCAGGAGAGGGGGAGAAAAGGAGACGAAAAAGCTTGCGGGTCGACATAAGGACAGGGAGATTGCCATACCTATTAGCACCAGAGGCAAAACAGACTCGACCCGGGGAAAAGGAATTTCATTTATTGCCATTCTGAAATGGAGTAGGATGGTGAGCAGCAAAGTCACAAGTAAAAGCACCTGCCCCCAACCCGCCACGCCTTCTTCCCAGGCACAACCTCACTCCTTCACTCCCACCTCCTTTACCTCCTCACCCGCGAGGGGCACAGGGCATGGGGAATAGGGGTTGCGGCCAGTTCCTAATAGTCGTCCTTCCCATGGGCCCTTGCCAAGAGCCGCAGTTCGTCTAGAGCTGCTCCAGCGCAGCTCCCCCGTGGGCCACAGCTCTTGCCACAAGAAGACCTGCCCCTGCTCCTGCTTTGGCTCACGTCAGGACCCTGGTCCACTGTGGGCTCTTCAGAGGAGAAGATCAGGAGAGAAAGAAGAAAAGGCGGGAGTGGGGCAGAGTAGAGAGGAAAAAGGGAAGCAAAGGAAGGCCAAAGGGAGATGGACTGGAAGAGGATAAAGAAGAGGCAGGAGAAAAGGGAGAAGAAAAGAGGTGAGGCAAAAAGGAACCAGAGGTGGGAGAAGGAAAGTAAATGGAGCAGAAAGGGGGGGGAGAGGCGTGGTCGGGCGGGGCGTGGGAGGGGTGTGCCTGTGATGCGCTCTGGCGCCTGTGACAGCACAGGGGACGGGTCACAGTGGCAGTGGTTATCAGGGGCACCGGCAGGCAGCGCTGCCCCAGTACGGCTTGGGGCAGCGGTGAGTGCACACGCGGCGGGGAGGTTGGCGTGGGCTGGACGAGGGCCGGAGCCGGACCGCGGGCCCCCGGGGAGGGGGGTCTGACCCTGTGGCGAGGCTCTGGCACTCGCGGGAGAGCTGTGGGCAGGGCACGGTGCTGCCAGCGCTGGGGCTGGGCACAGGCCTTGCTGCCTCCCAGCTGCCTCGCCCCCTCTCCTGCCTGCCCCCATGTCCCTGTGGCTCCTGCTCCCCCTGCCCAGCCCCACTCAGCTCCCTTCTCTCCCCTCTCCTGCAGGCCATGGCTCTGGTGACATGGTTCACCTTCATTGTGATGGGCATCATGCACGTGCCACTGCAGGTCGGGCATGGTCCGGACGAGGCCAGGTGCCAGCACGAGCAAGAGCGTCTGGAGCTGCTGCTCCAGGATATGGCTCGGCTGCTTGAAGAGATGCAGGAGTCGAGCTGGGTGACCAGGGGAGCCCTGCTCCTTGCTTCCTTGCAGCAGTGGCAGTTCTGGGCCTTTGCTGGAGGCCTGCTCCTGCTCTTTTGGCTCTGCTGGCGGCCCTGGAAGAGGAGCCGTGAGCCAGGAAGCAGCAGCAAGCATGGCAGCTCCACAAGCCTTGAGGAGGAGGAGGAGAAGGAAGAAGAGGGGGACGACCCATTGCACATGGACAGGTTTCTGCATGAGTGCACATCGTGGCCACTGCGGAAGAGGCAACGAGAGTGCACGATGGTGGAAGAGCTCGTGAACGACCTTCTCGGGGTCTGCCGAATCCTGTGCGGCAATGGCTTCACGCCACGACTACAGCCAGCTGTCGGGGTGGGTGGCTTCCTGAAAGGCTGGAATGGTCGTGCAGAAGACCTTGTCTATCGCCTGCTTGTGCCCCTGAAGCCACCCGCTGGGCACTCCTTCCACCTCGAGCTGGGCACCGAAGGGGACATGCCGCTCAGGAACTCCTGCCTGCGTGTGGAACTGGAGTGCATGTGCACCAGGGAGCGGCAGCTGGGGGACATGCTCTGCTTCCTCCACCACCCTGAAGATGAGCTGATGAGCAGTCAGGAAGCCAGCCTCCTGCAAACCCTCTGCACCGGCTCGTACCTCGACGTGCAGAAAACCGCCTTCTGGCTCCAGGGGCTGATGACAGCAGCCTGCAATGCTATACCTCAGGCGTCCACGTGCAAGCTAACAGTGCTGCCCTCCACACGCTTCTGCAAGCTGCAGCTGAGTGACATCTTCAAGAGATCCCTCTTTGTGGAGCTGATCCTGGCGGTGCAGCAAGGCAACTCAGACACATTTGTGAGCATGGAGTAGGCAGAGGTCAGCGCTAGCAGCAGTGCGAGGTGGCCGAGGAGAGAGAGAGAGAGAGAGAGCACGCCAAAGAGAGAGCGCGAGGTGGCCAAAGAGGCCTCTCGCTGCAAGGAGGCTTGTGACAGAGGCTGCGTTACCACCTGGGCAACGGCCGCCCACCCTCTTCACCAGAGACCGTTCCCTCCGGGACACTTACCCCGGGCAAAGATGCCAATAAATCTTTCTGGTTTTGAAAAGCTGCCTGTAAATACGCTGAGAGAAGGAAGAACGGGGGCTGGATGCGGCAGCCATTAACTGTCTGGGGACGTGAGCGTAGCAGGGTGGCAAGAAGGTGCCTGGCTTACACCAGGCTGCAGAGAGCCGGGAGGCGGCAGGTGCCCAACCTCTGCTGATGTGGTGGGTTAACCTCGGCTGGCTGCCAGGTGCCCAGCAAGCCGCTCTCCCATTGCCCCTCCTCAGCAGGAGAGGGGGAGAAAAGGAGACGAAAAAGCTCGCGGGTCGACATAAGGACAGGGAGATTGCCATACCTATTAGCACCAGAGGCAAAACAGACTCGACCCGGGGAAAAGGAATTTCATTTATTGCCATTCTGAAATGGAGTAGGATGGTGAGCAGCAAAGTCACAAGTAAAAGCACCTGCCCCCAACCCGCCACGCCTTCTTCCCAGGCACAACCTCACTCCTTCACTCCCACCTCCTTTACCTCCTCACCCGCGAGGGGCACAGGGCATGGGGAATAGGGGTTGCGGCCAATTCCTAATAGTCGTCCTTCCCATGGGCCCTTGCCAAGAGCCGCAGTTCGTCTAGAGCTGCTCCAGCGCAGCTCCCCCGTGGGCCACAGCTCTTGCCACAAGAAGACCTGCCCCTGCTCCTGCTTTGGCTCACGTCAGGACCCTGGTCCACTGTGGGCTCTTCAGAGGAGAAGATCAGGAGAGAAAGAAGAAAAGGCGGGAGTGGGGCAGAGTAGAGAGGAAAAAGGGAAGCAAAGGAAGGCCAAAGGGAGATGGACTGGAAGAGGATAAAGAAGAGGCAGGAGAAAAGGGAGAAGAAAAGAGGTGAGGCAAAAAGGAACCAGAGGTGGGAGAAGGAAAGTAAATGGAGCAGAAAGGGGGGGAGAGGCGTGGTCGGGCGGGGCGTGGGAGGGGTGTGCCTGTGATGCGCTCTGGCGCCTGTGACAGCACAGGGGACGGGTCACAGTGGCAGTGGTTATCAGGGTCACCGGCAGGCAGCGCTGCCCCAGTACGGCTTGGGGCAGCGGTGAGTGCACACGCGGCGGGGAGGTTGGCGTGGGCTGGACGAGGGCCGGAGCCGGACCGCGGGCCCCCGGGGAGGGGGGTCTGACCCTGTGGCGAGGCTCTGGCACTCGCGGGAGAGCTGTGGGCAGGGCACGGTGCTGCCAGCGCTGGGGCTGGGCACAGGCCTTGCTGCCTCCCAGCTGCCTCGCCCCCTCTCCTGCCTGCCCCCATGTCCCTGTGGCTCCTGCTCCCCCTGCCCAGCCCCACTCAGCTCCCTTCTCTCCCCTCTCCTGCAGGCCATGGCTCTGGTGACATGGTTCACCTTCATTGTGATGGGCATCATGCACGTGCCACTGCAGGTCGGGCATGGTCCGGACGAGGCCAGGTGCCAGCACGAGCAAGAGCGTCTGGAGCTGCTGCTCCAGGATATGGCTCGGCTGCTTGAAGAGATGCAGCTGAAACCCCAGGAGTCGAGCTGGGTGACCAGGGGAGCCCTGCTCCTTGCTTCCTTGCAGCAGTGGCAGTTCTGGGCCTTTGCTGGAGGCCTGCTCCTGCTCTTTTGGCTCTGCTGGCGGCCCTGGAAGAGGAGCCGTGAGCCAGGAAGCAGCAGCAAGCATGGCAGCTCCACAAGCCTTGAGGAGGAGGAGGAGAAGGAAGAAGAGGGGGACGACCCATTGCACATGGACAGGTTTCTGCATGAGTGCACATCGTGGCCACTGCGGAAGAGGCAACGAGAGTGCACGATGGTGGAAGAGCTCGTGAACGACCTTCTCGGGGTCTGCCGAATCCTGTGCGGCAATGGCTTCACGCCACGACTGCAGCCAGCTGTCGGGGTGGGTGGCTTCCTGAAAGGCTGGAATGGTCGTGCAGAAGACCTTGTCTATCGCCTGCTTGTGCCCCTGAAGCCACCCGCTGGGCACTCCTTCCACCTCGAGCTGGGCACCGAAGGGGACATGCCGCTCAGGAACTCCTGCCTGCGTGTGGAACTGGAGTGCATGTGCACCAGGGAGCGGCAGCTGGGGGACATGCTCTGCTTCCTCCACCACCCTGAAGATGAGCTGATGAGCAGTCAGGAAGCCAGCCTCCTGCAAACCCTCTGCACCGGCTCGTACCTCGACGTGCAGAAAACCGCCTTCTGGCTCCAGGGGCTGATGACAGCAGCCTGCAATGCTATACCTCAGGCGTCCACGTGCAAGCTAACAGTGCTGCCCTCCACACGCTTCTGCAAGCTGCAGCTGAGTGACATCTTCAAGAGATCCCTCTTTGTGGAGCTGATCCTGGCGGTGCAGCAAGGCAACTCAGACACATTTGTGAGCATGGAGTAGGCAGAGGTCAGCGCTAGCAGCAGTGCGAGGTGGCCGAGGAGAGAGAGAGAGAGAGAGAGCACGCCAAAGAGAGAGCGCGAGGTGGCCAAAGAGGCCTCTCGCTGCAAGGAGGCTTGTGACAGAGGCTGCGTTACCACCTGGGCAACGGCCGCCCACCCTCTTCACCAGAGACCGTTCCCTCCGGGACACTTACCCCGGGCAAAGATACCAATAAATCTTTCTGGTTTTGAAAAGCTGCCTGTAAATACGCTGAGAGAAGGAAGAACGGGGGCTGGATGCGGCAGCCATTAACTGTCTGGGGACGTGAGCGTAGCAGGGTGGCAAGAAGGTGCCTGGCTTACACCAGGCTGCAGAGAGCCGGGAGGCGGCAGGTGCCCAACCTCTGCTGATGTGGTGGGTTAACCTCGGCTGGCTGCCAGGTGCCCAGCAAGCCGCTCTCCCATTGCCCCTCCTCAGCAGGAGAGGGGGAGAAAAGGAGACGAAAAAGCTCGCGGGTCGACATAAGGACAGGGAGATTGCCATACCTATTAGCACCAGAGGCAAAACAGACTCGACCCGGGGAAAAGGAATTTCATTTATTGCCATTCTGAAATGGAGTAGGATGGTGAGCAGCAAAGTCACAAGTAAAAGCACCTGCCCCCAACCCGCCACGCCTTCTTCCCAGGCACAACCTCACTCCTTCACTCCCACCTCCTTTACCTCCTCACCCGCGAGGGGCACAGGGCATGGGGAATAGGGGTTGCAGCCAATTCCTAATAGTCATCCTTCCCATGGGCCCTTGCCAAGAGCCGCAGTTCGTCTAGAGCTGCTCCAGCGCAGCTCCCCCGTGGGCCACAGCTCTTGCCACAAGAAGACCTGCCCCTGCTCCTGCTTTGGCTCACGTCAGGACCCTGGTCCGCTGTGGGCTCTTCAGAGGAGAAGATCAGGAGAGAAAGAAGAAAAGGCGGGAGTGGGGCAGAGTAGAGAGGAAAAAGGGAAGCAAAGGAAGGCCAAAGGGAGATGGACTGGAAGAGGATAAAGAAGAGGCAGGAGAAAAGGGAGAAGAAAAGAGGTGAGGCAAAAAGGAACCAGAGGCGGGAGAAGGAAAGTAAATGGAGCAGAAAGGGGGGGAGAGGCGTGGTCGGGCGGGGCGTGGGAGGGGTGTGCCTGTGATGCGCTCTGGCGCCTGTGACAGCACAGGGGACGTGTCACGGTGGCAGTGGTTATCAGGGGCACCGGCAGGCAGCGCTGCCCCAGTACGGCTTGGGGCAGCGGTGAGTGCACACGCGGCGGGGAGGTTGGCGTGGGCTGGACGAGGGCCGGAGCCGGACCGCGGGCCCCCGGGGAGGGGGGTCTGACCCTGTGGCGAGGCTCTGGCACTCGCGGGAGAGCTGTGGGCAGGGCACGGTGCTGCCAGCGCTGGGGCTGGGCACAGGCCTTGCTGCCTCCCAGCTGCCTCGCCCCCTCTCCTGCCTGCCCCCATGTCCCTGTGGCTCCTGCTCCCCCTGCCCAGCCCCACTCAGCTCCCTTCTCTCCCCTCTCCTGCAGGCCATGGCTCTGGTGACATGGTTCACCTTCATTGTGATGGGCATCATGCACGTGCCACTGCAGGTCGGGCATGGTCCGGACGAGGCCAGGTGCCAGCACGAGCAAGAGCGTCTGGAGCTGCTGCTCCAGGATATGGCTCGGCTGCTTGAAGAGATGCAGCTGAAACCCCAGGAGTCGAGCTGGGTGACCAGGGGAGCCCTGCTCCTTGCTTCCTTGCAGCAGTGGCAGTTCTGGGCCTTTGCTGGAGGCCTGCTCCTGCTCTTTTGGCTCTGCTGGCGGCCCTGGAAGAGGAGCCGTGAGCCAGGAAGCAGCAGCAAGCATGGCAGCTCCACAAGCCTTGAGGAGGAGGAGGAGAAGGAAGAAGAGGGGGACGACCCATTGCACATGGACAGGTTTCTGCATGAGTGCACATCGTGGCCACTGCGGAAGAGGCAACGAGAGTGCACGATGGTGGAAGAGCTCGTGAACGACCTTCTCGGGGTCTGCCGAATCCTGTGCGGCAATGGCTTCACGCCACGACTACAGCCAGCTGTCGGGGTGGGTGGCTTCCTGAAAGGCTGGAATGGTCGTGCAGAAGACCTTGTCTATCGCCTGCTTGTGCCCCTGAAGCCACCCGCTGGGCACTCCTTCCACCTCGAGCTGGGCACCGAAGGGGACATGCCGCTCAGGAACTCCTGCCTGCGTGTGGAACTGGAGTGCATGTGCACCAGGGAGCGGCAGCTGGGGGACATGCTCTGCTTCCTCCACCACCCTGAGGATGAGCTGATGAGCAGTCAGGAAGCCAGCCTCCTGCAAACCCTCTGCAGCGGCTCGTACCTCGACGTGCAGAAAACCGCCTTCTGGCTCCAGGGGCTGATGACAGCAGCCTGCAATGCTATACCTCAGGCGTCCACGTGCAAGCTAACAGTGCTGCCCTCCACACGCTTCTGCAAGCTGCAGCTGAGTGACATCTTCAAGAGATCCCTCTTTGTGGAGCTGATCCTGGCGGTGCAGCAAGGCAACTCAGACACATTTGTGAGCATGGAGTAGGCAGAGGTCAGCGCTAGCAGCAGTGCGAGGTGGCCAAGGAGAGAGAGAGAGAGAGAGCACGCCAAAGAGAGAGCGCGAGGTGGCCAAAGAGGCCTCTCGCTGCAAGGAGGCTTGTGACAGAGGCTGCGTTACCACCTGGGCAACGGCCGCCCACCCTCTTCACCAGAGACCGTTCCCTCCGGGACACTTACCCCGGGCAAAGATGCCAATAAATCTTTCTGGTTTTGAAAAGCTGCCTGTAAATACGCTGAGAGAAGGAAGAACGGGGGCTGGATGCGGCAGCCATTAACTGTCTGGGGACGTGAGCATAGCAGGGTGGCAAGAAGGTGCCTGGCTTACACCAGGCTGCAGAGAGCCGGGAGGCGGCAGGTGCCCAACCTCTGCTGATGTGGTGGGTTAACCTCGGCTGGCTGCCAGGTGCCCAGCAAGCCGCTCTCCCATTGCCCCTCCTCAGCAGGAGAGGGGGAGAAAAGGAGACGAAAAAGCTCGCGGGTCGACATAAGGACAGGGAGATTGCCATACCTATTAGCACCAGAGGCAAAACAGACTCGACCCGGGGAAAAGGAATTTCATTTATTGCCATTCTGAAATGGAGTAGGATGGTGAGCAGCAAAGTCACAAGTAAAAGCACCTGCCCCCAACCCGCCACGCCTTCTTCCCAGGCACAACCTCACTCCTTCACTCCCACCTCCTTTACCTCCTCACCCGCGAGGGGCACAGGGCATGGGGAATAGGGGTTGCGGCCAGTTCCTAATAGTCGTCCTTCCCATGGGCCCTTGCCAAGAGCCGCAGTTCGTCTAGAGCTGCTCCAGTGCGGCTCCCCCGTGGGCCACAGCTCTTGCCACAAGAAGACCTGCCCCTGCTCCTGCCTTGGCTCACGTCAGGACCCTGGTCCGCTGTGGGCTCTTCAGAGGAGATGATCAGGAGAGAAAGAAGAAAAGGCGGGAGTGGGGCAGAGTAGAGAGGAAAAAGGGAAGCAAAGGAAGGCCAAAGGGAGATGGACTGGAAGAGGATAAAGAAGAGGCAGGAGAAAAGGGAGAAGAAAAGAGGTGAGGCAAAAGGGAGCCAGAGGCGGGAGAAGGAAAGTAAATGGAGCAGAAAGGGTGGGGAGAGGCGTGGTCGGGCGGGGCGTGGGAGGGGTGTGCCTGTGATGCGCTCTGGCGCCTGTGACAGCACAGGGGACGGGTCACAGTGGCAGTGGTTATCAGGGTCACCGGCAGGCAGCGCTGCCCCAGTACAGCTTGGGGCAGCGGTGAGTGCACACCCTACGATGTTCTCAGCAGGGGCCCGTTTGAGTCTCCTTCCTTTTCCCCAGCAATGCACAAGCCCCATCTGTCTCGCTCTTGGGAGCAGCTAGTTGGTTTTGACGCAGGGGCCCCACCGGGCTCTTTATTGGTTCCCTTGGCACAGGAAACCCCCTTTTCAATTTTGCGCCCATTCGCAGGACTTAGACTTGCTCCCGCCTCGTGCCTCACTGACTGAGATGCTATGTTTCACTTCCAGGGCCCTCTGTTCTCAATTGTTAGCATGATTACACAGACCATTTTTTCCTGCTGAAGAACTGCAGAGCGCTCTCAAGCTATATTCCTGCTTGAAACATGCAATTTATCATCACATGAGGTAACAGACTGATTCCATATGTCTTCTGATACATGCCACATTTACAGGTGTCTTTGCTTTGGATCCACATGCCTTCTGTGAGATACTAATAGAAGAGGAAGCTCAGCCTGATGTTCACCCTGCAAACTTGTGAATTGTAGTTGTTCAATACTGAAGATAACTAAAATATTGTGCTTTGAAATCCCTCACCAGATCTTGCTGCTTGTGACACAAAGGAAATATGCAGTTTCTTTATTAAAATAAATGAATAATAACTGAATAATTAATATCAATTATTAAAATCCCTAGTATCATAGCATCATCTAATGGACTGGCTGAAAGGTATTCAGGGGACCTACAAAGAGTCTATCCATTCTTTTGCAAAATAAGTTATTGTGATAAACGGGACCCTGTGGCATATTAAACTGTAAATTATGGGCACAGGAGGCATTTTCTCTGAAAATTAAAAAGGTTGCAAAATGGCTACAGCTTCTGGGAGGCAAT
Organism: Phalacrocorax aristotelis; assembly: GCF_949628215.1. Classification (NCBI taxonomy): domain Eukaryota; kingdom Metazoa; phylum Chordata; class Aves; order Suliformes; family Phalacrocoracidae; genus Phalacrocorax; species Phalacrocorax aristotelis. Next base: position 29,368,439 of record NC_134284.1, on the reverse strand, counting down.
TCTTAGAAGCAAAATGTAGCTCAGTGTTAGTGACTCCTTTATCTACTGCCTTCAGTATTCTCTTGGCACAGATTAGCGTGGAGAGGGGAGTCACCATATTTCTTAGTCATACTATCATTATGCCAATGACTCTGGAATGCCATAATCCTACAAAGCAGCATGGGCCCAAGGGAAAACCCAAGGGAATCACTGAGAGACAATATCAATTAATTTGAACTTCATTTTCTATTGTACTTTTAAGCCTATGGCAGCCGATATATGGCTTCCAGAGAAGTGGCTTGGCCTGCACAATGTCAATCTAGGGGAAGCCCAGCCTCAGGACTGCCTGTACTACACGCTGTTGACACATGTACGTAAGCCTGCTGAAACATTGTTATGCTGCTACCATGATGACCATAAGGCTGGTTACCTACGTTTCATGTCTCATAACCAAAAACTTGTGGATTAGGGTGCACAAAGCACAGTTACTAGCAGCAGGATACTGAGAGGAGTGGTGTCATGAGGTTTATGCCCTGATGCAGAGCTTCTGGAGGGAAGTGGAGGGGCCCTTTTAGTTGCAGTGGGTGATGGAGTAGCTACTGGTTTCTAAACATCTGCAAAGGTATTTTAGATCCCAGTAGTTTTTGTGATACTAGGTCACTAGGAAGGGTGACAGAGCAGTGGAACAGGCTGCCCAGAGAGACTGTGAAGTCTCCTTCCCCAGAGACATTCAGAACCCACCTGGATGCATTCCTGTGCACCCTGCTCTAGGTGTGCCTGCTCAGTCAGGGGGGTTGGACAAGATAATCTCCAGAGGTCCCTTCCATCCCCTACCACCCTGTGACTCTGTGATTCTGTGAAGTTCTAGTGCTTCTTCCTCTGAACTGCTCTTTACTTCTCCAGCCGTGTCAACTGAAAAATTACATCTTCCCAGGTGACTCAGAACTCTCAGCCCCCATCACATGCAGTAGTGCTCATTAGGCACCTTGCTCCTGAAAACAGGAAGAATTAGGCAGCAGATTAACTTTATAGGTGTTTTCATCCTGAGAGCCCACTTTTGTTCTCATCTGAAGGTTTCCCAGCCTTTCACTTGGCTTGTTTAGGGAAAAGCTTAAGCAGGGAGATACCTAACATTTCCCTGTGAGACTGAGTGCCCAGACACAAACAAGATCTTTTTGCACCAAATCCATAAATCAACACTTTGCATCTTACAGGATTTCTGAGTTGAGTATCTGATTGTAGTATTTACTATGCACTGTTACCTTAGGGCCTGGTATGGACTTTGGTGAGAGAAAATGTGCTGGTACAAGCCCCACGAAACATGGCCAGGGACCCAACTCCACCAGAGCAGGAACATTTGCCCTCTTTAAATTAAGAGACCCTCAAATAAATCCTTTCCTAGGTCAAGATCGTTTCAGGGGAGGGATCACTTCAGAAGGAGCAAATGTTTTATGTGATTTTGTACCCTGACCATTGCTACCTACTTTCTCTGGAGTTGGAAGGACATGGTGCAAGCATTTACCTTCTGAAGGCACAACTCTTTCAGCAGTCACAAAAGCTCCCTCATGCTGACCAAGCCCAGATTCTCATTTGAATGGCATCAGCCTCTTTTCTGTTCCTGTACAAAACATTCACAAGGAAACAAGGACATGTTTCTGCTTGGGTTAATGCCTTTGCCCAGAGACTGACTTTTCTGGTATAGATTGGTTCATGTCCGAGGGGCAGCAAGGCCTGAGAGTGCAGTTCCAGGGGTGGGACACCACACGGGCTGCATGGTCACAGGGACAGGGTGTGGGGGTCCACGAGGCCATGCCCGCCATGCCCAGATGCACCACCACTGGTGACTGAGCTTTACGTCACCTCCTCCAGAGCCACCACAAAACCGGATCAGAAAAGGCAGGTGGACAACATCATTCCCGTTACTGAGCAGCACCTTCTCTCCTAACTGCCACATGTGGAACAACAGCCCCCCATAATTGGAAGGCCATTAGGAAGCAAAAGGCTGAAGCAATCAGGATCTCTACATAGTTTGAGTCCCAAGCTTAGGTCTTGACTACTGCACCCTGGTGCATGCGCTGCTCTGGAGTGCTCATGAGAAAACAGGGGCATCTAGTGGCTGTATCAGAAATTTCAATAAACATCACCATTCCCTCAAAAAGATGTGAGAATTTGCCTTTTTAATCTCTCACCTCTAAAAATAAAAAATATTTTATTCCATAACGTTACGGGAGAGAGACAAATCCTCACTAGGTTTCATGCTTTCAGAGCAGTGTTTCCAACCCAGCTGTGACACTCTGCAGCAGTGTAACCATATTAACTGAAGCTGCTGCTGATCTCTGCTGCAGCTGCTGCTCTGGAGAGCCAGACCTGCTGCCCTGGCTGATTCATTGCAGGGGAAATGTCATATCTCTCTGTGCTGACTGAGGTGTCTCGGGTAGCATCGGAAGGCAGGAACTGTTTGCAAAGGTTTCCAGCCTTTGGCCCCTGTGCAGCTACTGTGCACTGCAAGCACCATCGCTGTGTGCGATGTCTGCGCTGGCCTGGGCTCTCCAGCCGCTGGTGCTAACAAAGTATTGCACTCGCTGTTGATCAGCCCCCTGCAGTGCTGAGCTGTAGCTTGGTCGCTGCCAGGCCACTGGAGCTGCACACCACACCACAGCAAGTTAAGGACAGGGAGGAAAAGCAAGGACTGATGTGTGTTTTGCTCCTGTGGCTCCCGCTGCCCAGCTTTACCCACTCAGCTGTGGGCCCTGTGACATCAGAGCAGAGCAAGCCATTGCAGCAGCTCACTCTTCCCTACTCTGGGGAGGGAGCCCGTGCTTTTCTTCTGGACAGGCACCTTCCAGATGCACACGGGGTTTTTTGCCTGCCGGGAATAAGAGGGAGATGATTGGAAATGCAGGTGAGGGAATATGGTTTACTTTAAGAGTAGGGATATGTTGCAACTCCAGGTATAGTTCACTTATACAATGCTCTGAGCCAACACATGCCTGCAAAGCAGTCCTTGTACATAGCACTTTTCACCTATTCACATCCTAGGGCTTGCAAATGTGACTATCTGGTAGCTAATTGCCGCCTGGCAGTGTCAGCTTTCAGTCTCTCTTGCTCCATTAGGTTCCCATCAGCATCACTGGCTTAGTGTGATCTGAATTTGCCTGCTTCCTAATGTATGGACAGAGCTGGCATACTGCTAAGGAACTATCACACAGGCAAGTCCCATGTTTTCTGATTTAATGGCTAGAGGACAGCCCAGCCTCCTGGGCTGTCAGGCATCTAACAAATGCAAAATTCATTCTTTTATTAAGCAAAAGGAATAAGGGAGAAAGCACAAAGCAAAAAACTGAGTGCTGAATGCTAATAGGACTGTTGCTGTTATGCAATTCTCCACAGAAAATCAAAGACAAGTGATAATACTAGAAAAACACATTATTATTTTATAGGCTTAGTCCCAAAGTGAGAGGAGGAGAAAGAAAAACATGCACAGCTGTTCTTCCCCTCTCTGGCCACTTTGTTTGCCTTACAGGATACATAATTTTGCAGGGTCTGTACGTGCTCATGACTTGACTCGCAGGTGAACTCCAAAGCCTGCATTAACAAGCCTGTTTTACTCATAAATGTGCATATTATGTATAAATACTGTTTATTTTGGTAAATTTAACAGGCTGGCACTCAGCTAAGAAAGGAGAGGTCTGCAAGGCTGTTACTGCTGTGACTGCCATTCAGGTGAACACAGCCAAGCTCAGCTCAGATGAGTGCACCCAAACCCAGCTGGCAGTGGGTCTGTGCAGGAAGGAGCACAGTCATGAGCTGCCCAGAAAGGTGGGGAAACAAGTCAGCAATGAGCCCATGCTCAGCCATTGGCGGTTGCAGCAGAGGGTTGGATTTAGCTCAGGTGTGTCACAAGGAGTCAGAGATCCCCTCCTGTTCCTGCTCTGCAAGAAATAGATGTACAGAGTTGATAAGGATTTGAAAAGTTTGATTATCAGCTGTCTTGTGGGTGTTTTTATGCACATATTCACATGCACACAGAAAAATGTACACAGCTACAATGTGCCAGGTGAGGTAACTGACAGCAGTTTTGATAGCAAAGCTTTGAGCTAAATGGCTTTTAAATGGAAGGAGTTCATCCTTGAGATCAGTTACAGCACAGTTACATGTGAACAAGGACATTTTTATTGGCACCCCTGTTACAATGCGGAAAATAACTCCCTCAAGGCTGTGCAGTCTGCCAGGGATGGCCTCCCCTCGGTGCATGGCTGAGGCTGCCGTGTGGGCACAGACCACCCCACAGAGAAGCAGCTCTCCAGCCTGCTTTCCTTTCCTAATGGCTCCAGCCGGCTGCATGGATCCAGTCATCTTTTAGTTCCTTCAATTCAAAAAAATAAGAAAACAGCACATGAATTTGAAGGAGAAGCTGGCTTGCTTTGCTTGCTCCTTGTAAGAGAAGGAGCTGGATAAAGTCTGTGCAAGCCCAGCAAGGGTTCATCTCGCTGGAATTGGTGGTGTGGTCAGTGCTTCCTTTCCAGACAGCCATGACATCCACTGAGGTGACACCAGGGACTTGCCACTGAGCGTGCAGGTGCATCTTGGGTGGCGAAAGCACTTGGCAATTGTGTTTGTGTCCGTCAGTTTTTCTGAGCTCACCTTCACCTCTGCAGTTGCTCACCTGACATAACTTTCAGTTTCCTTATGAGGAGAATAAGTTAAAGAGCATTTTGATGGCAAAGGGTAGGTCACAGTAGGCAGGGATTGCTTCTTGCTCTCTCTTTTTCCTATGCTGCAGTAGCATGTTGTGGCCCTATTCAATATAGAAGCACCCTCTGCATTGCCTCAACACTGAAAAGGAATTTTAATATTAATAATCCAGGAAAGGCTGTATTTACTGTAGTGAGCTTAAAAAATCCTCAAATGCATTAGGAGATTCCCCCGGCAAACAGCTCCACCGCTCCAAGACCAAGCTGCTGATGGAGGCGGGTAATGGGCAATGCCCTGTGCCATCGCATCCAGTCACATCATGCTGCTGTGTGGCCAGGATAGATCGGCCAAGAGCTTGACACTGGGGAACAGCACCAATCTACCACAGATCACTCACAATAATTAATTTTGGGACCGTGCCTTTCTCTTGGTAATCATCCACCAACACACTCAGTCACCACAACTCATGTGATAACTCTGTCATGTGTTAAGCTGCAGGAACCCACTTGTGTGTCTGAGCTGCAGCAATATGCTAATATTTTAAACATTTTGATGTATTACTTTTCCTCCAGCTAAACAAAAAGGTCTTTTTTACATACTTTTAATTTCTTTTCCATGCTGTTGAGAGCAGTTGGCATCTGCCGCGGTGATGAACAACCTTGCACGAGTCCATGTAAAAGCCAGGGGTTCTTGGCAATCTAATTCACTGGTGCCCACTCTGCTTTCTGCAGCAGGAGCTGCAGGCACTCTGTGTTGGTTCCTCATTGATCATTCTGGATACTGGAAAAAAACACCTCTTCCCACTGGATTCAGTCAGGAGCTGCCGTGTACTTCATCAGGTGGGAAACTGAGCTCAAAGCAGGGAAGCTTGTACTTTGCTATGAATCACCTCCATTTGTTTCACTTCTCCAGCTTCTTGATAACACACCCAAGGCTGCAATCTATCAAGGTCATTGCCCACTTTCCTCCTGGGAAGCTGATCCTGATCTGTCAGTGTGATGGGACAGGCAAAGGCTGTGTATGAAACAGTAGCCTGCAGAGACTAAAGATCTTGTCACGCTTAGAAAAAAGATGTATCTTATCCCCACGTAACAGGGTCACAAGGAGGGGGGTTAATGGAAAGCTCACAAATCTGTGTGTTCCAGCAGCCACTTTCAGAGCTGCTCGTTTGATTTCTAAGCTCTAATGAAACTGCGAGAAAGGGAAGGCTTCTGGCTTCCAGCAAGGAAAGGATTTTCACACCACAAATGATCTACACACACTTAGTTCTGTCGGTTACGGAGATGAAGCAAGGTCCTGGGGTTCAGATGCGTGCCTGAGGTGCTGGAGCTTTGCAGATTTTAAATGCTTGAAGTGATCTTCGTAATCACCCCATTTAACTTCCCATGTGGCAGAGACCAAAGAAGCTCCCTCTGTCCCTCTTCAGCAAGGCTGTAGCTTTGGTTATTTTTCAGTAAGATATCTTCCTGAAATGATTGGAACGTAGAGCTGTGTTTGGTCCCTAGCATTAGCACAGGCTGCAGGTAGCTCATTGATGCCCTCCAGTCAGTCCCAAACTGTGGGATATAGGAGTACTGAGGATGGAGCAGTGTGATATAACATCAGTGCCTCACTTTTCCCTATATTAAGTGGGGGTAACAGCCAGCTGTTTCCACAGCTGTTCCCTCCCTGTGCGCTCAGACTCCAGACATTTCCGTGCATGGGTCTGCTCTGGCATCTTCACATATATGGAGGCTCTTTGTTCCTCCAACGGTGCTGCTGCTGCTCCTCCCCTGTTGCTGAACAGCGAAGTCTTACCAGGGCTGCAGCACTGCAGATCTTAGGCCATGGTGCGGGGGAGCCGCACTCACCTGCAGACGAAGATGATGCCTTGCTGAGGTGATAGGGATGGACCTCACGACTCAGAGCCTTCAAACAGGCTTCTTTCCAGGACTCCCATCCCGCCTCCTTTCTCACACAGTAAATGTGCCTCAGGCGTGCATTGCTAGCCTGGTCCCCTATTTCCTACACAATGACTATTAAAGCTTTGCATGCAACAATGAATCATTACCCACTTATTAGAAGGTCCAAAATTGTTTGCCCATGTTGCATAACAGAAACAGGGCCTGTGGGCCAAGGGGAGAAGATGGGTAAGAGTGGGTAAGAGCCCTTTTCACCACTGTCCTCCAGATCTTGCTACACCAGAGGAATGGTTCGCAACATGGGCTCAGAAATCTTCTTCAGTGTTAAAGTGTTGTGCTAGAGCACTGTGTAAGTTATTGCAAGTTTCTGCGCAGACAGGACTTTGATTAGATTTTGCTCATATTATTATAAACTCCCATCCTTCACATTCTTCCAGTTCCCTTCCCTGGCTGCAGAGAGTTCATCCAGGGCCACCTTTGCCGTATTTAATCAGTCTAGGCATATTAACTACAAATTCCTGCAACAATTTAAACACTTAGGTCTCATATACATGTCCATAACTGATGATTACTAATTTTTAACTTGGATATTTATCAAGAATATTGAATGATTATTCAGCTCCCCACTCAGGATGGCACTGTAATGAATTACATTCTTTTCCAAAGTTTTGATAGTGATCTGAAACATCCCCATCAGTGTTGCAGAAGGATGTCTTACAAACAATAACATTAACTGTAAATGTCGGTGTGAGGTACAACAGTATGATAGCTTCATTTTAATGAAGAAAAACTGAACCCTGATATTTTCAGTCCCAGGCCAACAATCCAGCTTGCTCTCTTCACTGTGCTTTCTGCAGACTTCCCTACAGCCATGAAGCTGAGGGGCTGCAGTGTTAATTTCTGGATGACTGTCCCTTTTACACATAGGTAGTATCTTTTTCACCACTGGCTGGGCATACATTTAAAAAAATAAATGTTTCAATGGAGATGCAAGGGGTGTGCTCCCCCCAAATGTGACCGTGTTCATGTTGGGCATTAACTCATTTGACCTCAAAAATGCATACACAATTACATTAAGGGAGGGCAGAGGGGAGGGGATCACAATGGACTAAACTTGCAAAGTTGTTAGTCATGTAAGGTGTCTCAGTTTCAGAAGGTCCCTCTTGAAATACCTCCAAGGCTTCACTTAGAGAGGACAAGTGCTTAGACCTCTCTGACAGACATACTGCCTTAGCTTGTTTCAGATTGGGTGACTTGCTATGGAAAGTGCAGCCCTCCACAAGACTTGCTTGTAGCAGGGAGCAGCTTTACCAATAGCTAAACCGAAGTTTGGCCAATGGCTCCTAGCATAACAAAGCCTGAATTTTGCCAATGTATTTACATACCAATGGCAGGGAAAAAAAAAAAGTCTTAGCAAAGGGGCTGGATCTGTCTTCAACCCCTGGAATAGTTTTGCCCAGAGCTAATTTTGTAGCAGAGTGATATAGGATTGTGTACAGAGCTTATCTGGGGGAAAATAAAAACAGTCTTATTACACTACTAATAAAAATGTCTGTTTCTATCTGCACAGATCTTAGAAATTCGTCTAGTGCGAAATTAGCTCTGTTTTTGTGTCACCGCTTACAGCACGCAGCTCTGACAGTTGGCAAATAACTGACTTGTATCTGCACAGCCTGCTCCCATAATTGTATTTAAGAGACTAATATGGTGGCTTTAGAGGCAAAATTTTTGAGAATATGTTAAGAATCATACTGGATAATCCAGGCATCCTTTGCTATAATCCCATAAACAGTGTGGGCTAACATGCCAAAAAGAGTCCCTAGTTTCCATACTAGCCCTGCTGCAACAGGCGAGGTACTAAATATTCCTCTCTGTCTCTTCACTCAGGCTCATTTTCCTCTGACAATGTTTTTAAAATATAGTCCTGCAAATATGTTGAACTCTGAGTTTTGTCAGGACAGCTGTTAATCATAAGGCAATGATGCCTTTTCTGATGGATGTTTCTGTTATTACAACTGAAGTTTTGTCTCTTGAAATTAAGAAAGAGTAATTAAAGCATTTAGCGCCATGGGCTGATAGAATTGTTTTGACACTAGTTCTTAAAAAAATTGAAATACTCCATCTTCCTTCCCAGCACTGTCTTATACAGGGACTTCAGAAAAATAATTGTGAATTGTAAGTCATCTGGGGCTATGGCTTGATTGCATTTGAGATTACTTTTAAGGGTGAAGAAACATCTGGCACCTTTTAAAAAGTAATGTTTGTGAAGAAAATAGAGAAGAAAGAGAATATTGACAAGACATGGTAAACAAAAAAATATCATAGAGGCAGAAAAAGTACCATGGAAAATTTTTGTTTGTTGATATTATGAAACATTCAATATCCCTAGGAAAAGCTGTAAGAACTGGACTAATGGGTAACTATAACAGGGCAGATGATGGGAAACAATCCTTCAGTCTCCGGTCTGTTGTGGATACCCTTCATGATCATTACAAATGACATAACTCTGCCCTACTTTTTCCTTTGTAAAGGAGACTAGCACTGAGATGTTGCAGGGCTTAACTCCTTCCGATGTGTATAGTCCTACACAAATAGGTGTGCATGTATGTAGGCACAGTAGGCACAGGGTGGCTCAGAAGTGGATGAACCAGACTAAAATTTGGCTAGGGGGCCAGGGCTGCCTGATGTACAGGCAGGCTATGATATCAAGTGTATGACTGTGAAGAATAAGGAAACGCCTCTTCTCTGGATCCATTTTGTTTTCTCGTCTCTAAAAACAGCATAAATGGAGCTGCTGAACTGTATCAGACCTTCCTGGAGTCACTGCTGAATGAAGACTCCTGGACAGAATGGGCATTCCTTAGTGATCTGGGCTGAGCTATCATCTCCCCTGGAGAAGGGAATAGACCCAGGGTAGAGGAACCAACAAGAAGCAGAGCAATGCAGGAACATCCATTGCTTAGTACACGAAAGGTGTCAACTCCAAGGTGCAAGAGACTAAGATGCCTTAATTTGCCCTGGAGAAACATTTAGGAAGTGGAACATCTAAGTGTCCCATTCCTTCAAAAAGACTGGGCTATTAAAGAACAGCCTTGATGAAGGGGATCTTGACCCAGAAAATCATCTTCTTTCAGGATACTATATATTGGCTAGTCTTAAGTGTACATCTAAGTGCTCTTCTTAAAGCTGGTACTCCCAGATTAGAAACAGCAAGAGAGAAAAGAGCAAATACTTTTGAGCATGCAGCAGAATCAAAGAAGTAATCAGCATGGCCCTGTGCTAGAGATAGTGTTAGGGATAGTGGGGTGGCAAAATGATAGCCGTGAAAGTACCAGGCTCTGGGTCTTGTGAGCCTGAGAGGAGGTGACAGAGAAGTATAAAGATACAACTGGGGTGTTAGATACGTGGCACATGGAGGATCTGTCATTTCAGGAGACGCTGACAGGCTGAAACCTTTGGATGGGGCTTTTTTGTTTTTTTTAGTTCATACCTTGTGGTATAATTATGACAATTTTCATAAAAGTCAAGTCCCTTGCACAATTTAATGGGGTTTGGCAGGAGGGTTTGGGAGTGCTCGGCATGTCAGAGTAGCAGAGGAGAGCTGGAGCATGAGCTGCTGCTTGTGGGATACGTGAAAGCCAAAGCTGCCCAGAGCAGGGGAGCTCAGCTAGCAATGGCACTCCCCCAGCCCTAGAGCTCCATTTCTGAAGCAACACATGGGCTTACCAATGAAAGACGTCTAATTCTCAGTATTTCCAAGCACCCACCTTCAGAGCCAGATCTCACTAAATGCTGGCAGCTCTTGAAGCCCCACCAGCTCCTCAAGGAGCACAAGAGCACTTCTGCAAACCCCACCACCACTGGGATTTTAGGAACCCGTTGGGCTGAGTGCTGAACTCAGTCCTGTCAGAAGTCAATGTGAGCCATAGCCGGCTACCAAAAGTGGGTCTTATTCATCTGTGAGTTTCTTCTCTCTGCCCCATGTTTTGACAACCAGAAGAGGTGAGTGGAGGTGGTCTCAGCAGGCTTCCTCTCTGCCACACTGCTGGATGGTGCTCAGCACTTCTCAGGAATAGCTCCGTTATCAGGAGAAGGTGGTGACTGAGTCTAAACTGCCCTATCCCCTACAGGGAAAGAGCCAGACTTGAAATGTTAAGGGAGCCAATGCGCTCATAAGATTGCTCTTCTTGCCTGGATTCAAGTAAACCAAATATATCTTCTAAGTTGTTGAGGGGTGGAAGATCATTTGTTTGTTTGTTCTTACTGGGCTGCAAGTTTTCTGGTTGCATTGGAAAGGAGCAGTCAGAAAGAACGAACTTTGGTCAAGTTTGAGGTGAACAGTTACAATACAAGCTCCTATTATCCTATGCCATTCAGAGCTGTAAGTGGACCGAACCATGCAAGTGAACGCTGTGGTTTTAATATGACCATAATTGAAGCAGTGGGCAGTTGCGCACACTGGGAATTCATTTGGAGCGCTTCTACATAAGTACCTCGATACAAAATTAAGGCGTAAGTCTGGGCCCCCAAGAGAGAAAATTCTGGCTTGCACTCTGCCTACGTACACTCAGATTAATGCATAATGCAGCAAGTTTCTTCCTCTCTCTGCCTGCCCCTTTCTCTTTCTCACACACATACATGCATGCACGCAGCTGAACTCCCACACAAGTTCTGCGGGAAAATTACAGCCTGCTCATGTCACTCCCTTCTTTGTCACTGAAATAGCACCATAGGTCTGGAAAGTGCTTTCTCTGTGCGGTACTAAACTTTTTCAGCTCAGGAAGATATTACTTTGATAATACATAAATTAGTTTTCTATGTAAATCAACAATATTTTTTTTTCTTCCAAAAACTGGATTGCAGTGACACTCATCATAAATTGTAGCTTTCATGTTGGCAAATCTCTTAGAACTAGGCATGAAGAACCAAACTTTCTGTTGTCAGGTCACATTAACTCCAGGATTTCTCACAGGCAAATTGTGTCTTGAATGCTCTGCATGATTCACAAAAAGAGGCCTTTCTCCATGTGAAGCATCAGCTCCCATTAAGTGGAAGAAATAAACCACTGCATGCAAAAGATGTGAGCACGTGGCTTATGAATAATCAGACAACTTTAGGAAAATCACCTCAGAGCATGGCAAACAGCAATAACACGCTCAGTTTAGTGTCTCTGATCCTCCAAGACCAATGCAAGTGGCCTCCTCTCAGTGTTGAAAAGGGGCACAGCTCATGGCTTGTTACCAGTGGCAGTGAGAGGGGTGTTTAAAGCCGTGAATCTGCAGGGAATCCCAGTGGTGGAGCTCAGCAAGGGGCAATAGTCATTGTGTAGGAAATACTTGCATTCACCTCGATGCTCAGCAGGAGGCAGTGCAAGTGGCTGCCAAGGAACAGCGGTGGAAAGGTTGGAGATAGGTAGCAGTGTAGAAAGTATGCAGAGATGGGCTTGAAGAAAATTTTATCATTGTAAACCAGGGACAAAGAAAACACCTGACCACCATTTTTCTTTACACGAAAATGCAGCATAGTTCTCCCAACTCCTCCTCCAGGGCTTTTGAGAAGGCACCACCAGAACTTCACCAGAAAACAAAACTGTAACTGCAGTGCTGTCTGGTCCCCATGGAAGGTATTTCCTTGGCCTTGCAGATGGGAAAATGACAGCATTCAAACATTTATGTGCAGATGAAGAATGAGAATCAGTTAGTACATTTCAGACTCACTGCAGCCAAATTAAGTAGAAAATGAAATATTTTAAGCAGCATCCTATGGTAAGTGAATTTGAGTTAACTGCAAACATGGATGATTTTCTTCCAATGGCCAGACTACACAGAATAGCTGCTTGGATTTAATTCCTGCTTTATATCACATGTGTCTTTCCCTTATTTCCTGGCATAGATAGATGTGTGATTAAACTATCACTTTTGATATCCCAAAAAGCTGAGGAAAGGAGATTACACTATAAATCATAAAAATCCTCCTTTCCACTTTTTTGTGAAGTTTGTGAGTTTTGGACAGCTTTAAAATTTTTCTCTTGTGATTACAGCAAATTGTAATAGAGATAAAACGCAAAGTGTTATAGGTATTATTTTAGAGTCTTGGATTTATGAGATCTGTTTATAGGGATAATTTTGGTAACAAATGCACAGTCATTTAAGGTTTTTTACTTGCTATGAAGCTGTTAGATTAAAATACCACTTAAATTTGTTACTACCTTGTGAAAAGTGAAAAGATGGCATCCCACCAAGCTGGTCACTGTCATTTTTCATTTTGCTTTTTTTGGGGCAGGATATCCCCAGATTCAACCTCCATTGGTACATCTGCTGCAGCTACCCCCAGAATTATATCCTGTGTGTCAAACTCCAAACTCCAAACACTGGCAGCACTGGGAGCCCTTGAGTGCCGATGGCTGTTGAATTACAGCTCTGGAGATCCAGGGGTACCCTTCATGGGACAGAGACCTGTGTACACACTGGTGGTGCCTGCAGCTCCATGACACTTCTCACTCTGCACGTGTCTCGCATCCACTGGCTGCACTGGGGCCACAATTTCAGCAAGTGATCCTGTCACGTGGAGAGAGACACTGCCGTCTGATTCTCTGCAGCTCATGGGGAGTTCATGGAGGATGAGCCTGAACATCTGTGCTCTCGGGCCCCAGTCCAAAAGGAAGGACTCACCCTGAGTTGGATAGGATTTGAATCGAGTCCTGGACTGGCTTAGGATGGATCAGCAAATAGACACAAGGTAAATACAAACCAGGCGAATGGGACCTGACACGTATATGAGTCACTTCATCTGCTGCTGAATCAGAGGCACAGAAAGAAACTCCAATAGCTCTGCTGTGCCTGATTAATCTTACAGGGTGAAATCATACACCCTTCTTGACTTCCAGGACTAGCACAGAGTAGTGGTCAAGTGTGTTTGCTCCCAGGTTTCTCGCAGTCTGCATCCAAGCTGCGAGGCAGGTGGGTACACAGTCTCCAGTGCAGCCCTGGTGGACCCAGATGAAGTCAGGGCACTCTCACCAGCCAGGAAAAGCTCTCAGTCAGCCAGTTCATATGTAATTGTGGACTAGACATCTTGTGTCCCATGTACAGTCTAATTGTGGTGCCACAACTGAGGAGGAGAAATGCAGCAGCAGATGGATGATAATCCAAGAGGAGGAAATACTTTGTCCAATATTATGTGTCAACCAACAGAAGCCAGTAATAAGCTACTAGATGCTGCTACCAGTTTCCTCCTCCACTCCCCAGCAGCTGGTGGGGACTCTGTATATACTCCATATCCATACACTTCTAACTATTTCACTAAAACTGGGAGTACAGGGTATTGCTGAGGAGGAGTACTGTTCTGACCTGATAATCAGGCATTAGGAACTCTGATGAACATGGTACAGAGACCAGGAGAGATATCTATGTGCATATGCACATCCCTGCAGTGATGCAGGACATGGCCTTAACACTGGAGAAGGTAACTGGCACTTCAGCAGCTTGCAGTAAGGTATGAGAGCACATTCCCAATTAACATCCAGACTGGATGAATAATTCAGAGTATCTTTTATATAATTCACTTTGCCTGTTTTACCTGTGAGTAAATGTTGAGTATTTTTTGAGGTGGACAGCAGCCTCAAAAACATTTATAAAGTCACTTCTCTTTTAACCTCTTTTAACCCTGAAATCAAGGAACTACTCACAGCTGTATGAAAGGTCTGCTGGCTCAGAGCCCTTAGTCCCAAAGTAATGACACAGTCTCTCAGTCACTGGTGCTCTGTTTGCAATGGTTATTCAGGTTTTGTTCAATTAGATTCACAGGACAAGTAATCTCAGGAGGCTGTGAGTTGGTAGCTTGGTTCAGAGCCATTAATTGTAATAACTGTAATAATTGTGATAATTGTAATGCAGTTGCAGATCACAGTATTCTTCCTCTGGACAGCTCCAGGCCTTGGTGGAGATGCAGAATAAGCACTGGGGCAATGTGTGAAGGCATCCCAATGGAGGGATGCACATCCACCCACTGAGAGCTGAAAAGCACCCAGTATGAGGATAGAGGGGTCCCAAATCTGGCACTTGACTATCAGCATCAGGACTGGACTGCTCTGGAATGGGGCTTCATGGGACAGAGAATGTACCTACCTATGTACACCAATTTGTACTGTGGAGCTACTTTGATTTGTAGTGAGTACTGAGAACTGTGTGTTGTTGCACTGGAGTTACTCTCTCATTATACAACATTTACACTTTCTGATACTTGTAGTTATCATTAAATCTATAATCAGCACATTCCCCATGTCTGAGAATGTCTCCCATGTTAATACAATATAATTAAAACAGCTCCTGTTTCAACAGTATCTGCATTAAAAAGGAACACCAAAGAGACCATAGTAGGTGAAGAGAGGTTAATAATAGGTCATGTGGTTAATCTTCCAGTTACAAGGGCAAACACTAATTACAGGACTGGGATGGGAAAGGGCAGCCTGATTGCAATGGGATTATGGTGACCTTGTTAAGGAGTGATCCAAGTCATGATGGGGACCTCAATAAATAAAGATAATACACCCCTTAGCACCTCCCAGTGAATGTCAGATGAAAGCTGAGAGCAGTATTAGCCCGCTCTGCAGACTGGGCTGCGAGGACGGAGGCTGAGCCATATTATTCTCCGGCCCCGTGTCAGCACAGCAGGATTGCTGGCTTCTCATTCTGCTCACCAAGAAAAGCAAAAGCACCGGCTACTGATAACAAATATATCGTCTTGACTTCTAAAGGGCTCCACAGTACAGTGTGTTACAAATTACCATGAACTTCAACCTGTTTGAGCATAGGAGATGTAGCAGAGCACCGTGGTTCACCATGTTGTCAATGGCATGGGGGGAATTCTCAGGGAGCTGCAAAAGTACTGGTTACATCTAGACTGAAAAATGGTAAAAACTCAAGCTTTTTCTGCTGTTTCTTTTTTTAACCCTGAGTATAAACTCTGCTGCCCAAGAAAACATATCCTACAGATTATAACAGTTTCATTATCTCAGCAGAGAACTTGCTGTCTGTGCTGCAAACTGGTCCGTGGAGAAATTAACAGGCTCCCAAATTTAATTAGGGCAGGACTGAGACAAGGAACACAGTGAGGTTAACACAGATGTCTGTATGTCCCATCATTCTCACATCCTGTAATAAACAGGCATTTGGGGAACAGTATAAGTCAGTACTGGGAGCAAACAGTCCTGTATTACAGATGTGAGGCTGGTGCCTGCTAAACACTCATAAAACCGCTTGGGTCATTGGTATGGAAAGTCTTTTGTTACTCATTTTGCGAGTTAATTGAGGACAGGGTTAATGCGAAAAGCAGTGTCTCCAGACACATCAGGGCTCTGTAGAGCTCTCGGTCTGGCAGCTTGCTGGCTGGATGTGATCAGGGTGAGAGCAATGACTGGAGCTGTTCAAACTCTCTTCATCTGTGGTTTTAAAAAGTCTGCAAAAATTTGGGATATCTATTTTATATCATATCTATTATATCTATTTTGGATATATATTTTTTAAGCTACATTTGCTTGTACCTAAATGTATATTTTGTAAATGTTATATTTGTAAATGTCATGGTAACTGCCACAAGCACAAGGAAATAATTCCTCTGGGTTTAGTTATGCCTATAAATAAACTTCTGGCTTACCCGTGCAAAGCCCTGCTCTTGGGTGTCCAGAAGGTAACAGGGCATTTCTTCAGCTGCCGGCAATGCTAGTTTGAGAGTTTGCTGTGCTGGGGGGTTTGGAAGACTTCAGGCCGCCAGCTAAGGTTTCCACAAATGGGAAGACTGTGGGAAGAGCACTGGAACCCTGAAAGTGCAAAGGAAAACTGTGCCGGCTGTTTCAGTGTGTGTGTGTGTCTGTGCAAAAATGCAGAAAGCAATTACACTTTGATGTTTTTCTCTGAGATTCCCCTCATGAGGATTTCCTAATTAATATCAAAATAAACTCCATTTGTTTCATTCTATCCACCCTACCTGTCGTATTGCAGGTGTTCATAGAAAGCAATTTCATAGCGAACACATAACCAAAATAAGTTTACAAGGCTGTTCCACTAGCTCCCATACTACCTTCCGCAGTACCAGTTACCCACCTTTGAAATATCTACCCTAATGCTAACATTAACATTAGTAGAGAAAGCAAAACCAAATATATAAGGATAGTAATTATCTATTCATGCCATTTTTTTCTACTGTTAATTATGTCAGGTTAGAATATCTGGGGAGCGGAAATCAGTTTGCAGAAGAAAGGATCAGAGTCCTAGTGATTTTCCATGCATGAATTTTCAGCCAGTACCCCATACTCAAAGGTGAGCTGCTTTGGGAGGAAGCTGTGGGTTTTGTCCCTAAACGCCCAAATATTTTCAAGATATAGAACAAGACCACGATACAGCAACCAAGGAGTGGGTGGGACCCCAAAGCCCCTGTCTCATTCAAGCATGTGCAGTCCCACTCATAAATGGCCCAAACTCTGGGTTTGCTCATCTCTGCAGCAGAGTAACTCCTGCAAGTGCCTGGGGAGCAGAGGAGGGAGGGGAAGAGCCCAGTGAATTCCCAGGAGACAGGTTGCTGCAGAGGACTGCTGCCACCTTGGATGAATTTCGCTCTTTCTTCAATGAGAGAGTCACATTTTACAAGTTTTGACAAAGCTCATTTTGCAAAGAAGGCTAAATTGAACCACAGCGCTGTAAGGAGGGCTCAAATACACCATTCTGGAACTTAGCAGCTTTGAATTACCTCTGATTTGAGGACTTATGTGATTGTATCTAATAAAACTTAACTGTTTATTTCTTGCTATAAATCAAGGATTTTGTCAGGGTTGCTAAGGGATACTATTCAGTCTCTTTTTTATCTGAAGGCTGAATAGTAAACAGTTCTTCTGGGAAGCAACCTATTCTGTGATTTTGCTTTGTAGATGATGGCATTCTTAACTCAGCTCTTGCTGCTGCTCAGTCCTTCTGTTGCTCCCCTAAGTTTGAACATGACAAAAGGAAAGACAAAGGCTATGAACTTTCTGTTAGAATAAAATGCTGTAAAACAAACCCCACATTTAAAACATGTTTTGAGAAAAAGAAAAACAAGAGGATTATTCAGTGTAGCAGGGGATACAGTTGATCACCATGCTTTCTGAGCATGCCTGCTATTTTTAGTTGTAACATCCCTAATGAAAGCCTCAGATAGTACCACTGGGTTTACCCAAGGATCTGGTGTATTAAAACAATCATCAGCCTCATCAAGGCTGTGAAAGCAATGATAAGTCTAGAGAAGCAAGCTGTGATGTTCTACCCAAAGAGCCACAAAATGAGAAAGATGATTTAGAACAGTTCTTTGGCAAGTGGAAGTATTTATTCTCTGCACTCTAGAGAGTAAATACTGTGATATATTAAATCTTCTAGCGGCTCACTCAAAGAATTTAGAAGTCTGGCCTTCGTCACCTTGCAAGTGGATGTTGTGCCATGATAAAATATTGGAGAATAGAGGAACATCACAGAACAATTTAGTACCTGCTAATATTTTTGCCTGGTGCCTGAAGCACATGCAGTTCAGAATAGTTGCTATGACTTCCCATGAGCCTACTAGCGGCTGTAAATGCATCCCTTTCCACTGTTAGCTTTCCACTTATGTCTGACAACTTGGTGGCATCTTGAAGCTTACCTCCATCCACTCTGTTGCAATCCCAAACTATGTGACTCCCCAGGAGGTCTGCGGACTGGTATTAGGATGCCCTGACTATCCACTTCTGCTAGACACGGAAAGGTCCATGTGAACTGGAGAGGACTCAGGGAGGCGAGACTGGGAGTGAAACAGAGGAGGCATACAGAAGACGTTGAGGATTAGGGCTGGAAGGGAAAAAGTGTCTGAGTTTTTTAAAATTGTAACCATCCTGAAAAAGAATAAAAGATCTAATTTATCCATCTTAAGCTAGAGAGAGAAATAGACTTTGGTCATTTGGAACATTTTATCCTATTCCATTTCAAAAGAAGCCAAAAATGTCTTTTCCAAAAAAAGGTGTTTTCTTTGGAAAGCCCATAGATAGGACATTTAACAAGTGTAGATCCTTTTCCTAAGCTGGGGTCATCATTCACACATTCAGGCTCAGCTCCCTGTGCAGTTGACTACAGGGTCTCCACGTTGGCACTGTTTTTCTTGGCCAGCTTTGGCTGTGCCTCCCATATGGCCTGAGGGTATGCTGGGATTTGCTTTTGTTCAGCAGGTGCCCTACGAGCTGAGTCAAGTCTGCAGGCTCCTGTAGAAAGGAGGAGAACACGATGAGGGTGACCTCGGGTGAGCTGATGAACTGGGTCTTGATGAAAGTTCCCTGTCATTGCTGAGCTTAAAACTGCCAAGGATTTGGTCTGTTCTCTCCGTGGCATCTAGACCATTCAACCTCAGTGAGATCTGTGATATGTGTTTGAAGGGCTCCTCCTGAGCACGTGAGTTTGTTTTCTTTCAGATGGGATCCTAGCCATGCTGGTGGGGGGAGCTGAGGGAGAAAGAGAGGGGAAGAGTCCCTCATGTTTGTTCTACACAATAGTGGTGTTACTCAATATTTGCACAAAGTGATTTTCACTGATTGAGTTTTCATTTATTAGGATGTATGTTCTTAGACAGACTGTGTACCTTAGAGGGACTTGAATAAATTAATCAACACACACTCTGTACCACTGATGAAATGCAGGATAGCAACAGATGGCCACATGCTAGCAATTTCCTGGCAGATGGGTCCTATCCACAACCTTTCATTTATCCAATTTCATGCTGAAAACCACAAGCAAACTAATTGAAAAATAGCATTACACACACAAAACCCCTCTTTTTCTTCTTTCATTCCCTTCGCACCAATTGAATAATAAGTAGTAACTGGTGTATTATCAGAGCCACACTGCTTGCATGGAGACTAATAAAAGCATAACTTTGATCTGTTTTGACAAATGCAAGTACAACTTTTGAGTATTTAATAATTACATTAGTCAAAGCCACTGATTGTGACATGCAGCAGTGTGTTATTTAGAGAAAGGGAAACAGGTATTCATGTCACCAGGGTGGCTTCTGACACAATCAGAGCATGAAGGCATTTTTACCCTCCTTTCTCCTACTTCTTCCATGGGAAAAGCAATCAAAGAAAGCCTGGGCCAAAGGGAGCAGTGTCCTGTGACCAGGTTCAATTCATTATTCCTTGTTAGAGCAATATTATGTACAGCCCATCATTTTTTCCCACAATATTTGAAGAAGTTTTGGGAAATTATTGCCCATTATTGCAACACAGAACAGATACCGCAAAAAGAAGAGATGAGTGCTCATAGTGGGTGGCTCTGTTAAAAGGCACTGAGGCGCCTGTCTGCTGACCTGACAGGGAGTCATGAGAGCTTTGCACCCTTCCAGAGGTCCCTTCCAACCCCTACCATTCTGTGGTTCTGTGATTCTGTTATAAAAATAGTATTCACCACCCTGCTTGACTGATGCAAGTCAACCAACCAGGTGAGCAACCCTAACCCATTTCAGAGCAAAGTGAAACAGGGTTACTTAAAGCGCCTTAGCAGGGGTTTCAGGTACTCTGCTTTCCTCTATGCTGAAATGGTCTAGGCATGGTCGCGTGGTCACTTTGTGTGTTGCAGCTGGAGGGTGCTACCTTCTGAAGCAGTTACAGTTTTTCCTCTCGTGAACATCCACCAGCTTAGGTTATGGAATTCTTGCAATGGATCATTCCCTGGTAGATACTGTGCAAAGACAGTTATCCCTGACTAAACAGTTTTTTGTCTAAGTATAAAATAAGAGACAGTAGCTGGAGACAGACAGACTGACTAGGAGAAAAGGGAGAAAGCAAGAAACAAGGAGACAATATTGGTCAGGATGGCGGCTAATAGTCTCAGCATCTTGGCAGACTGACTGATGTCAAGCTGAGAACTTTGGCAAAAGGCCATCCTAGTTCAGCAATAGACGGAAGGCAGCAACTGGAAATAAAATAGCACTATATAATAAATGGAAGGAAAAAAAGGAAAGTAGCTAGCAATCAATATAAATGAGAAGTTAATGAGGTACAGAAAAATTATAAATGTATAAAAAGGCACCAGAGAACAATCCATCCCTAAGAACAATGTGAAGAGGTTTTAAAGAACCACTGCCAGGAAGAAGAGAAAAGCAAGAACTGAGATAGGCCAGTTATCAGAAGGAGGTTGGGAGATGGGTAATAATGGTCCAGAACAGACGTAAATGTCCCATAAGCAATTTTGTTATGTTATCAGGAGGAACAGGAAGATGCACCTGTATCACACGTTGTCCTGGTTTCAGCTGGGATAGAGTTAATTTTCTGCCTAGTGGCTGGTACAGTGCTGTTTTTTGGATTTAGTTTGAGGAAAATGTTGATAACGCACTGATGTTTTAGTTGTTGCTAAGTAGTGCTTATACCAAATCAAAGACTTTTCAGCTTCCCATGCTCTGCCAGGTGCACAAGATGCTGGGAAGAGGCACAGCCAGGACAGCTGACCCAAACTGACCAAAGGGATATTCCATACCATATGACATTATGCTCAGCATATAAACTGTGGGGAGTTGGCCAGTGGGGGCAACGATCGCTGCTTGGGGACTGGCTGGGCATCGGTTGGTGGGTGGTGAGTGGTTATATCACTTGTTTTTCCTGGGTTTTGTTCCTTTATCTTTTGTTGTTGTTGTTGTTGTTTTCCTTTTCACTATTTTTTTTTAATTATTATTAAATTATTAAACTGTACTTATCTCAATGCATGAGTTTTCTTACTTTTGCCCTTCCAATTCTCTCCCCCATCCCACCGGGGCGGGGGAAGGTGAGCAAGCGTCTGTGTGGTGCTTGGTTCCCAACTGGGGTTAAGCCACAATACACACACTTGACAATTTTCCTTCTGTCCTAGGCCAAGTAGTATCCAGCCAGCTAATCAATTAAATTATCAAATGAATTATTAAAATATCACAAAACTACCAAGAAATGTTTATATTATACAAAAAGTGTTAAAAGAGCAAATTAAAGTGCCAGTCTGTCATCAAAGCAATCTGGTTTGCTTGTTAACCTGGGCCTACTTTAACAAAGCGAGATTTAGCACAGAAAGGTGCAAAACCTGGGGACACAGAAAGCATATTAAACCTATATGGAACATGCAGAAACTATATGCTGTAAACCACTAATTCTGGCAAGGTTGTCAGATTCATAATGAAGAAGCTGCTCAAGTGTAAACGAAATCACATCCTGTACCCCAAAACATGCCATGGCTGTAAGTTTGCTAATGCAATCTTTGGTTGCAAAACCAGGAGAGCAGTGAGAAGGAGCAGGGAAGACATTTCTTTTCCATGCAGGACACTGAAATCCAGGACATGCTACAAAGTGCAGTGCTGGAATGTGCACGCACTTTTGGTGTTACAATTGCTCAAAATTTGAGAAGAATGTAGACTACACGTATGAAGCAATGTGATGGCTCCTGAAAACTCCATTTTCTCCAGGTCTTAAAGAGATGGATCCATTTAGATTATCAGAAAGAAGCATGAGAGGAATCTTGTCTGTGGTATGTAAATATGCTACAGAATAGAAAACATGAGTCACTAGAGGAATTTGTTAAACAGATGAAATGAAATGCCCCGAGATATTACTGGGAAGTCAGACAACAGGATTTGGTGGTTGCCTATGAGCTTAATATTTGTGAGTCTGTAACATCTGTGGGCAGTCAGAAAGGATGGAATTTGGAGGAGGAGGATATGGTAGCTATGCAGATGGCAACTCACAGTTCAAAAAAACCTCCAAAAGCAGTGAGCTGAAAACGTAACATGGCAGTAAAAGAGACTGATCAATTAGAAAAGTGGAAGATAAAGCAAATAAAAAGCTTGAAGTCTCACCAAAAATATGCAAGACTTTAAAGCAGTGTGGGAGGTGGACCCTGTGAAGGGAGGTGGAAGGAGATCCATCTCAAAGTGAAGGGGCAGGGAAATCACAATTTGCAACAGCTATAAGAGCTGCTAATTGAGAAAGAAGCTGGTAAAGACTGCAGAAAAGGACATTGCAATTCCCAAGTTATGATTATGGGGACTTGGCCAAGAGTCTGAGCTCTGTAGCTGGAAAGGCAAGGCTGTATGCAGGAGGTACTCTGGAGAAGAGATGGGGATAAAGGAAGGGAAAGAAGTGCCAGACAGGGATGTTCAGGAAATGAAAGGAGTGCCAGACAGGCCAGTTCATGGTGAATCCTTGCTTTTGCTCCAATGCCACCAGCAGACAAATTGCAGATGTTGTAGGCACCAATGCTGTGCACTGCCCCCTCCCAGCCCTTGAACTGCCTTGTGAATTTAGGTCTTCCTAAAAGACCTCTTCTTAATTTACCTCTTCTGTTCACTACCAGTGCATGCCAGAATACCTGAATGCCTGGGAAACTCCAGGACTGTGACAGGACATGTTCCACAAGGAGCTCATAAGTTAATGCAGTAAATTGTGCAACCACTTTTCCTCTCCTGGTAGGGACCCTGAGAGAGAAAGATCACCATCAGCTGCCCCCATGAGCACTATTACACTCGTGCTTTGAAAAAGAAAAATCAGCTGCAATGTTTCTGAAAGATTCTTCTGTATTTCTTTGTGAGAGCAGCTTTGAGAAGATATAAATATGTATATACATATATATATATAATCTTTTTTACATTACAAGAAAGAAAAATGTCATTGAAAATGTTATGCTTTTGTCATGTATTTAAATTTCTCTTCACAAATTTTAGAAGTTTGCTTTAGCTCTTTTTTTAGAAGGAATGAAAATGGAAACAGTTCCATCAAAACTTCCATGTCATGAAAAAGTCTTTTTTTTTAGTTGAAAAAGATTTCAATGGTATTTTTGAGTGGCATTATTACAGAAACAAAACCCGTCTGAAAAGGAACAGGAAAAAGAGGCTGATCTAGACATTCCACAGCATTCAGCTTCAAACTCGAACACAGCCAAATTCCCAGTTTGGGGTCATATCTATTTAAGTGGGAGACTTCTTTCCTGCCTTCTACTCCTGAGAAACCTGCAATGTCCCTCTGCCAGCCATATCTGTGGGGAGTGGCAAGGAGCACGTTCCCACTGTGGGTGACAACCACTAATCCCCAACCAACTGAGTAAATGTTTGAGAAGAAGTATGGATGAAAAGATGCAGAAGAAATGGGTGGCTCTGAGGCAGGTGAGTAATGAAAGCTGAAGCGATGGAGTCAAGATGGGAAATTCTCCAAATGGGAAGAATGAACACACCACCTGAATGGTCTTATAAAATATCCATCTCAGTGGCTCAAGGGACACACTGCGATTTGGTTTGGGGAGGTCGGGATATGTTGCCTTCTTGCAGCACTGTGCTGTCACCCCCAGCAGAGCCTAGTGACGCCCCCTTTCCCATACACTGCTTCCCCTCACATGGGGACCCCAAGAGAAAGGGGCAGGTGGTGGTAACACCAATTGCACTGATGCCAGGGTCTGACCCTGTCTAGGTAATCAGCACTCCTTACCCAAAATGCTGAATGAAACAGCAGGCTTGGCAGTGAAAATGTCTTCCCCATGCATCACACTGCAGCGATCAGCCAGTAATTCCTGGAATTGGTTAATTGCTGGCCAGCTTTGATCTCCTTGAAATAGAAATCAATTCACATACTGACAATTTCTCAAAAAAGGGCATGCATCAGCACTCAGAGGCTTCCTGCACTCTTGGATATGTCTCCTGTCTCTCCACCACTCCATCCTCAGCTTTTAGGAAAGTTTCACTTAAAGGGAAAAGTGATGGAGGGATTGGAGCATGGAGCCTACAGAGCTACATTTTTATTTCACTGAAAAAGGAACTCTAGCTAAAGGGAAAAAGCTATTAAACATCTTCAAGAGCAGAAAGCCTGTAGACACAAGGAGCAAGGGATGAAACATGAAAGTTTTCACAGGATCATAGGATTCGGCCTCTAGGACTGATCACAGTCCATCTGAATGGAGATGGTGATGCATATATGAAGAGAACAGAACATGCAACTTGGTTTCATTTGCCTAGATGTAGGTGTCCAGTATCACCTGAGATGTTTTGGGATATTCTATCTGACTTCCAGCTGCTATCCCAGAATAGCATGCATGTCACATAGGTCCCATGTCATATACACATGCCTTCGCAGTACGCCTCGGGTATCCCAGGAGGTGTGAACTAGACACCTCAGAGGCCTGCTTAAGGGTGGTGGGCCCTCACCTGGCATGCACGTGCAGGGCAACTCATGGGAGCCTTCTCGTCAGTGTGTATGTTAGAGGATTGTAGGCTGCAGCACAGGTACACGTGAAGCTGGAGCACTTACACCTCCCTCTGAACGGTTGTGAAGCAGAGGAAACCACATATCCAAGATGGTTGTGTTTATGACCCACATGGTCTGGGGGTACACACAACTCAGTGGAGGTGGGGCTGAAAAACTGGAATTTGGGGGATTGATTATAGAGGGGTGTTTAGAAGTCAGTAGTGGTATATCAGCCTTGTGTCAGTGCCTCCTATTGTGGTTTATTTGTTGCATTGCTAATATTGATCCTGAACGTATAGTTCATTGATTGCTGATTAATTATACATTTTTAACAAACCAATAAACCATTCTGAACTTGGTTTTGGTTTAAAGTGCATGAATTGATCAATTTTCCCTTGCAAGCCTTATCTTTACAGTCAGAGAAGCCTGGAGATGTATTCAACCAACCCCGTAGTAGACACAGTGCATGCTCACCTCCCTTGACTCTACTGATGGCATTGACCCAGGCTGCCCTGACCATAAAAGCAGTTCAGTCAGATAGTTCATACACAAACACCTACATCTAAGTATCTTAGTCTCAAGCTAAGCCATCTACCAATAGCTGTCTGAAAATGAACTACTTATTCTAAACTTGCTGCAGAGTCTGTAGGCAAGACATGGAAGTTTTGCTAGTGGTCATTCATCCAATCCTAAACCAGGCATCTAAGCTTGGATGAGTTGCCTTCTACAAGTGTCTGCTTTTCTCCATGAGGTGCAAATGGGGGATTTATTTGACTAGATGCCTTGCCTAGTGGATGACCATAGCGTGGTGGCAGTAGCCAAACATAGGGTGCTGCAAAGATCAATCAAGTGCACAGAGGGACACACGAAAGTGATTCACCATGACCAGGTGAACTGCAAAATTCCTTGTTTGCTTGAAAGGCTCTGCTTCACTCCACGTTAACTGCTACTACCACCACAAGGAGATGGAGAAATGATCGAAACTCATTGGTATTCTGGAAAACAGTTAGGTGACAAGTGAGGGCGTTGGTGATGCCTTTCGCACATTAATAAATAAACTTTCTTTTAAATCCCTTTTGGCAAAGTCTGGCCCTCCAATAAGCATTGATGCCTGTTTCTCATCATGTTATATGTTCAGTTAAGAGTTAGCCTCTCCTACGCTCTGTTGTAGCCTAGGGTAATACCTTTTAAATGTACTTTCATTACTTTCAGGAATAGGTTAGAACATAATAGCGTGTTTCACAACACAAATAACCTTTCCTGGAACAACAGAGCGTGTATTACAACATTTAATGGCAAAATCAATACATTATTTTCTTGTATTATATTTATATATGCCCTCTTGCCACAGCATCCAAGCATGAAGAAAGCCATTTTTTTCTCATAGAAGAGATTTTCTGTTCCATGTCACATCAAGTCTCTCTTTTTGGACTTGCTTCTACATTTTGACAGCTTTGTATTTTTGAGTCAGAAATACGTACCCAGCAATGAATCTCTCATTTGCTGAGTACCACCAAACACTTCATCTCTATTCCTTTGCTTCCATTATGAGCACCAGATTTTATCATTCCCAGACTTTTCCATTCCCATAAAAGCCTTCACAAACAGTAAGGTCAGAAACCTCTGATAATGTTTAGGAATCCTTTCCATCATCTGAATAGTTACTGAAAATACTCTGGTTTGGTTTGCAAAGTTGGAGAAACATTTGCTAAGTCAGCAAACTAGTTTTTAAAACGCTATATATTAGTATGAAACTTGTCAAGTTCATCATACGATTTGCTGCAAAAGTCTAAGATGTTGCTCTTTCCTAAGAAATTGCAGAGGAAATTAAAATCAGTTGTTTGCCCTAGTCAACCACTGCCTACATCTGTATGTAAAATTATTTAGAGTGTATGTAAAATATCCTATCTTCTACTCAGTATTAAAAAGCTTTTATTTCAATTTTTTTTTCAGGCAAACACTGTATCACTGAAAGTATCTCTTGTATCAGTCAAATTAGCTGTATGTTTATTTGGAATATGAAATCATTTTACATGTAAGAATGAGCCCCTTTGACCAAAAATAAAGAGGAAAATAAACATAATGGCTTGTTTCATTGTGTTTAAAATGAAACATGTTGACTTTTACTTTTTGAAGTGGTAGTTCAGTTCAGTATTTGCCTGAATTTAATTTTAAAAGAAAAAAAAAAATTACTCCCAAAATGAAAATTATTATTTTCTTTGTTCTGAAAGGACTTCTTGTTCATATTTTTCTTCATTTTATGATTTTGTAAGCACTTTTCGTCAAGTTGTGATTGCTACAGACACTTCTCAGGGGTGCTGCTGCTTCAGTCCTGATTGAACAGCTGCAACCTTTTAAATGAGAGCAAGTAATGAACAGCAAACCTATCCTGTTTGGGTGAAATTCCTTCTCATCCCTCTTCTGCCCTTCCCCTGGAGCCTGTACTCTCCTTACGTGGCACTTGCGAACTCAGAAATGCATGGAGTGGTTTGTAGAGAAGAGTGCAAGGCTCCTGAGCTCTCCACTGGACAGATTTTATTCCTGAAGAACAGCCATTTCTGTTCTCTGTTCATTAAGAATAAATATGAGGTACGTGAGCAAAAACAGCCTGAAGAGGCCTTGGAGATGGGAGAAATAGCTGTAAACATTTTTTCCGTGTCAAACTACTTGGTTCTCCAGCACACCAATGAAATGGTGCATCCCTTCACTGGGATTTATTTTTCCGTATCCGACCCTGAGGATCCAAATTTCAGCCTCATCCTCTGGTAATGCCACTCCACAGCTTCATGCTCTTAATACACCCACATTGCCTTTCCAAGCACTGGAGTGGCATCAGCATATCTCCAATTCCACCTTAGTTTGAAAATATTGGCAGAAAATATCCCTGAAAAGGAGGTGCAAGACTAGGGGTGAGAAATTTTCAGGGCTTGCATGTCAGAGGTAATAGCTTTGGATTTAGTAGCTCAAACTCTGTCACATTGGAGAGCATCAGGTTCCTTACAGCCTTAGCACTGTGCAGTGCTGCAGTCCATGCACAGGCAGGCTCAGTTCCCTGTGGTGCTGAGCAAGCTTCACTCTCACAGAGGTGAGGAGGAGTGAATTGTGCTCAGGAGTTTACACTCACCTGGGAAATGCCCTATTTCTAACACTTTGATGGAAACTTCTTCCAGCTCAAATGATCCACAGGGCAAAAATTGCAAGGAAATTATAAAGAGAGTAAATCTATTCCCTGGCTGTGTGCCTGAGCATGCCCTGCTCATTCCACATTGAGACTCTTACATAGCTATGAACATTCCCTATAATTTCATTCACCTCCCCACCCCCAAAAAAATAAATAAGATAGGAGACAAAGCTCTGATTTATTGAAGATATTAAGGCAAGAAAAGGAATTAAAAACTAATTCCCCAGCTCATGAATTAGAACTGTCAAAGCTCCATTTCTAACAATTCATAACGTTGCTAAAGAAGTTTTAAAAGGATAAAGAAAAAACCTATTGTTTTGAGTTCATAAACAGAAAGGCAATCTATTTGACACAAAGCCCATGGTCTAAATTAATATTTCATAATTCAGTAGTTTTATTTCTTGGGAATAAATTGTTTTCTCTGTTAATGGACCTGAGCATGTTTCATCAGCAGTAGAAAAACTATTTTCAGATTTACCCTGTAGGAGTTTTTGAAGTACAGCTTTTATTTACTACAAAAGTTTCTTCTCTACTTTCAGGAGAAATCCTGACTGAAGAGGTGATGAAAAAAGGTAATATCTGAGCCTTGCTCTTACCAGATCATTTGTCCTGCTCTTTTCTGCTAAAAAGTGATGGCTCCCTCCCAGTACAGCCAGTATGCAGCCAGGGTGCACAGCCAGGGGCCATAACTGTCTCCCAGGTCCCATGCTGCCAATGCTGTCTTTGACAACCAGGACCATTGTGCTTGAGAAGGAGTTGTCCTGCCACCTTCCCCCTTCCTCCTCTGCAGGCTCAGGTCTCATCAATATGTCGCCTTCTGCCTTCCTCACCATAAGGCACAACTTCAGTATCAGCCCCTCCCTGCCCTCTCCACCGGCCTGCATGCTGCCGTCTGGCTATGCCTTCACACATGCTGACTACAACGATCCCATGCCAGCAGTGGTGCATAAGCGCCAGGCAGAAATCCCAGCAGTTATCTTGTATGCTAGGTTGGCTGAAGCCCCATAAAACATCCCACTGATAGAGCTGTCAGGACTACTTACGCTCAACAAGTTTAATCAGTAGATGTAGCCTGCAGACACAAACTGAGATGCTATTTGTTCTGTGCTATAACAAAACTTAGGTGAGGGACATTAATGGAGCCACACTTTTGCCTGGCCTATGGTTTATAGCAGCTTCAGCTGCTGGGGATGACAAAGTCCAAGCACCGCTGGACCTGTAAAGGTCTGGGCATGGTGACACCATTTTTCTCCTTAGAAACTAACTAAATCTCCAAGAAGAGCTACCGAAAGGTTTGTTGTGTGAGACACAGTAAATATAAACATAGCAAAGGGATTGAAATTATACCTCGAATACTGTGTTCAGTTTTGGGGCCCTCACTACAAGAAGGACATTGAGGTGCTGGAGCGTGTCCAGAGAAGGGCAACGAAGCTGGTGAAGCATCTGGAGCACAAGTCTGATGAGGAGCGGCTGAGGGAGCTGGGGTTCTTTGTCTGATGAGGAGCAGCTGAGGGAACTGGGGCTGTTTAGCCTGGAGAAGAGGAGACTGAGGGGAGACCTTATCGCTCTCTACAACTACCTGAGAGGAGGTCGCAGTGAGGTGGGTGTTGGTCTCTTCTCCCAAGCTACTAGTGATAGGAAAAGACAAAATGGCCTCAAGGTGCATTGGGGAGGTTTAGATTGGATAGTAGGAAAAATTTCTTCACTGAAAGAGTGGTCAGGCACTGGAACAGGCTGCCCAGAGAGGTGGTGGAGTCACTATCCCTGGGGATGTTCAGAAAATCTGTAGACGTGGCACTTTGGGACATGGTTTAGGAGGCATGGTGGTACTGGGTTGACAGTTGGACTTGATGATCCTAGAGGTCTTTTCCAACCTTAATAATTCTATGATTCTATGATTTTATGAAAATTCCATGGCTAGATACAAACAGATGATTGCAAAACTGCCCACTAAAAACACCACAAACCCAGGACCCTTTGCCAGAGACCTGGGGCATCTGAAGTAATCATAGACTCATAGAATGGTTCGGGTTGGAAGGGACCTTTAAAGGTCATCTAGTCCAACCCCCCTGCAGTGAGCAGGGACATCTTCAACTAGATCAGCTCAGAGCCCCGACCAGCCTGACCTTGAATGTTTCCAGGGATGGGGCATCTACCACCTCTCTGGGCAACCTGTGCCTGTGTTTCACCTCCTTCATTGTTAAAATGTCTTCCTTATATCTAGTCTAAATCTACCCTCTTGTATTTTTGTTTAAAACCATTAGCCCTTGTCCTGCTGCAACAAGCCTTGCTTAAAAGTGTGTCCCCATCTTTCTTATAGGCCCTTTTATATACTGAAAGGCTGTAATAAGGTCTCCCCAGAGCCTTCTTTTCTCCAGACTGAACCCCAACTCTCTCAGCCTGTCCTCACAGGGGAGGTGTTCCAGCCCTCAGATCATTTTTGTGGCCCTCCTCCGGACCTGCTCCAACAGCTCCATGTTGCTCCTGTGCCAAGGACTCCAGAGCTGCACACAGTACTCCAGGTGGGCTCTCAGCAGAGCAGAGTAGAGGGGCAGAATCACCTCCCTAGACCTGCTGGTCATGCTTCTTTTGATACAGCCCAGGATATGGTTGGCCTTCTGGGCTGCAAACACACATAGCCGGCTCATGTCCAGCTTTTCATCCATCAGTATCCCCAAGTCTTTTGCAGGGCTGCTCTCAAAAGGAAGTTCCTAAACATTAAAGCATAAAGAGATGCTATTATATAGGTCTTGTACTCTCAAAGGAGATCTCCATGTTCCAATTATAATAATCACTGAGATTATAATTAAGTGGGCATAATGCCAGATAGGCATTTTATAGGCACCTTTTTTGTGAGTGTGCAGGAGCAAGACGAGATTCAGAATAATGATAATAGTGTGAAAATGCTGCTGTGATCCATTAGATGGTGAGCGTTATATTTAATACACAGCTATAATCCAGTAAGCACATAAGATGCCATGGATTTAAAATAGTATATCTTCAGGGTTTTCATAGTAAATTTAGTACTTCAAAGAGACATTGACTAATGGCTTTCAGATATTATAGGGCAGACTCTTCCCTATAGGAAATCAATTAAAGTTGAATCTTACTGATTTTAACCCATTTCTCCATATAGTGAAAAAACAGGCTTTGAACTCTCTTTGGATATAACCGCTATAGTATATTCTCTTCTATGGCTGAGGCAGAAGTAATTTCTAAATCAGATCAGGTGAAAGAAAGGAAATATTAGCCTATTAGTTTCGTCAGTTTTAAAAATCAACACTCTTCCATGTAATCTACTTGAGGGGAAGCAAGGTAAATTCCAGGTAACCCTGGAACACTGAAAGCTGGAAACAGGTGTAATTTGCACATGCATAAACCTAAAAGCTGATATGGGGCTGAAGAGACAAACAGACACAGCACCGACTCTTTGCAGAGAGATGAAAACAATTTCCAGCCACCAGGCACCATTTGCAGATACAGACTGAAGAATAGGGTTGAATCTTCCTAGGAAGTACTCTTGATGCCTAACATTTCTATCCATGTCACAGTGTGTTTTTTCTTCTGTTGGTTAAACAATAACTCTGTCCAAATAACTTCACTAAATTAAGTTGTGACTACTTCTAGTCTGTGACGGTTCAGCTCCCTTAAATTTTGATTGAGCTGGCCGTCCAGTCTGAAAGCAAAAGACACTTCTGCAGGGTAGTTCATCTGATCTGTGCTAGACATCTATTTAAAGGAGGTAATTCGCATCATGCTAGACTGCATTTCTCTCCTTTGGCCATTCAAGAATTGCTAACAACTAAAGCGGATATAGATGTGCACTGCAGATGTCTAAAACTAGGCAGATTAATGCTACCCTGTGTACCTGTGTAGAGGGGAAACCTTAATCTCACTGACAATAGCATAATAAGATTTTGCAGTGGAAGCTGAAGACAGATAAATTCAGGTAAAGGATAAGGCAGAAATTCTCAACCATTGAGTTAATTAGAACAATTTAGTTCAGGAGGTTATGAATTCACCATCACCTGAAGAGCTTAAATCAAGTCTGGATTACAAAATATGCTCCCTCTCAGCTACAAACTTTGGAAATGCAGAAATTGCTGTGTGAGGGAGGCTTTGGCATCTGTTGTGTCAGAAAGTCAGTGCAAATGGTTTCTCCTGGAGATCAGGTATTCTATTCTTCCTGCTCCTGTTCACACAGGAGACCACATCAGAGTGAACATCATACTGATCTGATTTGTCTTCAGTGGCATATTGTACTCAGCAGGGAGGCGAGGGTGAAATGACATCTCCACTGCAGCCAGCAGCAGCTTTTGCTCCTGCTCTCATCCGTCTGCACAGCCTCATGCTCTGGTCTCCCCTGGTTGAGGGCTCTGGGAAAGCTGCCCTGGCTGTACCTTGGCTTATGACTACCTGTGCTGTCAGTAACTGGAAAATCACCATTCTGGATTAACAATCTCCAGAAACCCATGTAAAATGCCATCAAGAAACCTGGGTCTGATCCAAATTTTAGTAGAAGGACGGAGCAATCACAGTACGGATCTTCCCATTTGCATCAGGACCAGGCAGAAGCAGTAGATCACTTGTAAGGAAGTATGGCTATGTGTGAAGCTTAGCATATCAAAGCCATTTAGGACAGAAAGTCACAAGCTGTGCGTACCTGCTGTGTACCTCTGCATGGGGACAGCCAGCACAACAGAAATCAGAGTAACGGCCAGAGCAGTAAGCCAAGGTCTTTAAGTCCAGCTAAGCTTTGCTTAGCACAAGTCCCAACGACAAGCAAAGTAAAGATGATTTAAAACTCTTTTGTTCCCTCAGCAAACTGAGGGACTGTTGGCTCCTTCCCACGTATTAGAGCACTTCCAGGCCAATTCTCATTTACATCAGCAGAAAAGGGCTCTCTGGCCTCTGTTGCCGGCTGACTACATGCACTGGCAGAGGATGGATGGTTGATCCAGACACCCTTGCTGGCAGCTCTGAGGACAAAGCAGGAACAGATGCCACTTCCTTTTCCCAGTGGAGAGAGGACTACAGATCCGTCTCGTCGCTCTCGAAACTTTGGAAACAAATTCAGCATTGGAAATAAATTCCAGAAGCCATTAATCTGTCTTACTTCTGACATGAAAGGATAAAATATAGATCTGTTTAAAAAAAAACACACCCTGTGAGCAGTATATTTTCATTTTCCAAATTACTGAAAGAGCAGAACATGAATCCTTGCCTGTCAGCCTGAGAAAATATTTTATTTTCCCTGTGAAGGAGAAGCAAATGTAAGATAATGCCATAAGTAAATGGCGAGAGAGTGCAGTTAGATGAACTGCAATGTGCTGCAGCCATCAAAAGAACCCAAAGATATCTATTGGCAATAAGAAAAATTCAGCAGACTTTTTTTTTTCTTTTATCTTCTTGATTGAGTTATAAGGTTATTACACTACAAGGAGTCTGCACAGCAGGGCCAAGAGGTCTGCACTGCACAGCCTCATGGGGGACAGTATGTGGGATGGTATGCAGTCGTACACAGTCTTCTTTACAGGTCCTGTGTCTTTCATTTAAAGATCTTAAAGTATTTTTTTTTTCTCAAGAGGAATTAAACACTGCCATTTTCCTGATACTTAAACAGAGGAATAGTGCCTAAAAGCAGGCAACTGCCTCTTTGGAAAATGTCTAACTATAATAGTGAAGGGTGAAAGAACTTCAGGTTAAGGTGTCAAAAGTTTGGATTAGAAGAAGCAGCCTCTTAATTAAAGATGGTTTTAGTCACGGTGGTCATAGAGACATAAAATATACAGAAGCAGAGAATGGGAAAGACGAATATAAGTAAATTAATTTATAAACAAATGAATCATTTTCTCACTCAAAGTGGCAAGTGGGAGGCAGAGGGATTCAATTAAAAAAAAGGAAGAAGAGTGAAGAGGTATAGGAAGGAGGATGGCCGCAGTTTATCATGTCTAGCCTTGGATCACTGCCACTGGCCATAAGGCGATGTGTCTGCAAGGAGTCTGAAGGAGGACAGAGTGGGTGTTGTGGCCAAAAGTGGATTTCTTTAAGGCATAGCCCTAAACTTGCATCCTCTGTCTTTCAGAGGTGACCTCAACAGAAACTTTGGACAGCAGATGCTCCCCCTGTAGAAATCCCTAGTTGTTCTTCAACCTCAATCAAAGGATTGAACCCACTTGATGAAGGAACCTCCCCACCCTCCCAGAGCCTGCCTATGCTGTGGCCCCAGCACTACGTGGAGCCATTTGTCTAAGTAAAACCAGCTCAGGTGCCCTTATCCCAGCCCACTTGGCATCTGGGCCACCAAGGAGCTCATGACAACCATGCCCACCTGATATTGGCTGCAGCAGATGGGGTGCTTAAAGGGACCTGGCGAGGACATCCTTGCAGGATTGCTGCCCAGCTTGGTACGAATGGCTGGTGGGGAGGGAAGATGTGGTTTGACACAAGGCGTTCTCAGCAGGGACAAGGTCTGAGGGGACACAGGCATAGATTTGATGGCTGCCCCAGAGCAGCTGGCACAAATCAGCCATGGAGCAGAATCCCCAGACATTTGCAAACATCAGCCATATCACATATTATTCCAGGTGCTTATACAATGTACATGAGAATGCTCTGCAGGCATGTGCACCTCCAGGAGGAACAGTGGGCTGCTTTTCTGCCATTCTTCTTCCTTTGCACATTGTCTTTCCCATCTTGTCTTCAGTAATCCTTATGCCAAGAACAAGGGAACCCTGCTGGGTGGTGATTGCATTATTTTTTTCTTTTTCTTCTTGAGTGTGTGCCATGCTGTGAAGACAGGATTGGCTCAGCATACCTGCCTACAAGGCATAAAATCAACATTTCTGAGATTCTCCTTCTGGCTGCCCTCCATACACAAATTGTCTCCTGAAGCAGATGTAAATATTCATTTTTTTTCTGTAGTAGGGCAGTGAATACCAGTCTTCCAGTATATCATCCATATTAATATATTTGCATATAAATATAATCCAGAAATGCATCTAGAGTCATGGTTTCCTAAAATTAGTAAGAGAAATTATGATCTAATTTCATTTCCTGCAAAGCACTAGCTGCACCATTTCTCCTTGTGATTCCTGCTCTGATTTTCTGTGAGTTCACACAAAGAAAATCCAGGCTCAAAGGCTGCAGAAGTGTCTTCCAAGCATCTACTTTCCTCAGTGGAGTTATTTTTAATTTCTTCCTCCTCTGCTGTGTTAACCTCCACTGCGCTTGGCAGAACGGTGAGAGAGGAGCATGGGAACGAGCCGACCCCGGCAGCCCCAGGGCGGGCAAACAGGGTGTGGCACTCCAGCCAGGGCGCGGCGCGGCAGTTTGCACAGGAAGGGCGCGTGGAGGGGCGCTGCACCCTGCTCGTAGGCCCACAGCCCAGGGAAGTGCTCTACGTCTCTGCCAAAATGGTGGGCACTCACCTCTGAGCTAAAACCAGTGTTCTTACAGAGAAAGCCCCAGAGGTGTCTGATGCACCCACCTAGATGGAACTGGTAAGGAAGGAGGCTTCAGTACAGGTAGTAGGTTGCAGCAAGTACCCAGACCCTTCTCCTGGTGTAAAGGTGTGCACAGGTTGATGATCTGTTGCACCAGGTGGCTGGTTGCAGGTAACAGTCAAAAGGCTGCGCCGTATTAGTGGAGCCGAGGTGGAGATAGATATGTTGTTTCAGAACCATGCTCCTGTAGCAGACACCACTGAGAATGAGGTACCGAGGACCATGGTGACCCTCAGAAGTAGGACTCCCCTTCAGTCTCCATCCTCCAGCACTGGAACAGGCTGCCCAGAGAGGTGGTGGAGTCACCACCCCTGGGGGTGTTCAGAAAATGTGTAGACGTGGCACTTTGGGACATGGTTTAGGAGGCATGGTGGTACTGGGTTGACAGTTGGACTTGATGATCCTAGAGGTCTTTTCCAACCTTAATAATTCTATGATTCTATACTATCCACTGTTACTCTTCTGTGTGGGCACAAATGACACTGCAAGCCAGAGCCTGGCCAGAACCAAGGAAGACTATAAAGGCCTGGGGAAGGAAGTGAAAAATATTGGTGCCGAAGTCATCTTCTCCTCCCTTTTACCAGTTGGAGAAAAATGGGCAGCCAGTAATAGATGAATAATGCAAATCAACTCTTGGCTACGTGGCTGGTGCCGCGTGAGGGTTTTGGCTTTTATGATGGTAGGACTTTGCCCAGTAACCATAGCCTGTTAGGAAGGGATGGAAACCGCCTGTCTAGAAAGGGCAAGGGAATCTTCGGCAGCAGGCTGGCCAACTTGATGAGGAGGGCTTTAAACTGAAGGACGGGGGGAGAGGTCCAAAGTGGCAGTGCTGATGCCATCACATCCAATGGGGGAATAAGACAGGGCAACGAGAGCAGTGACAAAGGAGCCATAGCTGACTCATAGGATGACAGTCAGAAGACCAAGCACCTCAAGGGTGTGCATGGCTATAGTGGATCCCCCTGCACCCCTCCAGGGAAACTTATGTGCTCAATTACCTCTCTGAAATGCCTGTACACCAACGCACACAGCATGGGGAATAAACAGGAGGGACTAGAGGTCTGTGTGTGGTTGCAGGGCCATGTTCTGATTGCAGTTACAGAGACATGGTGGGATAGCTTGCATGACTAGAATGTGGTGATGGACGGCTACATATTTTTTAGGAAAGACAGGCCAGCAAGGCAAGGTGGGGGAGTTGCTCTTCATGTGAGGGAGCAACTGGGATGTATCTAGCTCTGCCTAGGGGCGGAGGAAGAATGAGTTGAGAGCTTATGGGTAAAAATTAAGGGGCAGGCAAATATGGATGACACTGTTGTGGGCATTTGCTACAGGCCACCTGACCAGGAAAAGAAAGTTGATGAGGCCTTCTACAGACAGCTGGAAGTAGCCTCACAATCGCAGGCCCTGGTCCTCATGGGAGACTTCAACCACCCTGATATTTGCTGGAAAAGCAACTCAGTGAGGTGCACACAATCCAGGAGGTTCCTGCAGAGCACTGAGGATAACTCAGCTTGCCAAGATGACATCTGGTAGGCAAAATGCTGCTTTGAAATTAATGAGTTAATTTTATTGGGGTCTAACAAAGTGGACTGCATCCAAAGGCCAGATATGTTTTTAACTCATGAAACCCTATTAACATGGCTTATGGTTTGACCACATCTCCCTTTTACACTGGTCTAAAGCCGAGCGTGATGCCAAGTTGTTTTTGCAAACAGGAAAGTCAGAGGGTCTGTAACTTTCATGTAGAAAGCACTTTAGTAGCTTAACAGTTAAAGATTATCCTTGCTATATTTTCCTGCCTTGCAAATTCCTCATTCATAATGTATGAGTGAGATCATTAAAAGCAACATATTGGCTGATACCATCACAGCTGCTACCTAACTGTAACACTTCGTAGGAAGGAATAACGTTACTCTTCTGTTACGTATGTGTTCAGAAAGGGAAAGAGACTTGTAGCTGCAAGAAGAACAACGTAAAATGTTTAACCTCACAGAAAAAACTTCATGTGTTGGGCAATTACAGATTTGCTGGGAATATTCTTAAAATTAATAAAAAAATATTAATCTCTTTTTGCCAACCCTTTTCACTCTTTGCATCTATCGCAATATGACAGAATATTTTCCCCCTGCACAAAATCAATATCACATTATCTTCCCTAATAAAAAAAGATTAACTCCTACAATGAACAGAATACTTTATCTCTATCCAGGGAATTTTAAACTCTCCAACCCTTGACTGTTTAGAAACATAATGATTATTATTTTAAGCCAAGGATGGGATGTGTCAGTCCTATCAAACAGAGAGAAAGATGTTTTAGGGCTTCCAGGTGTAAGTTCTGTGGTTGCTGTTTTCATTTGTAGGCTGCCCTGGGTGCTGATCTGGTTAAATACATTGAATAAAAACACATTTAGGTTGACAAAGAGGAACACTTTCAGCTGAAGAAAGGCACTTTCCATTTTTCATGGGTTATCTGGATCTTTACAAGCTTTAGGCCTACATTTTTATTTTTTACATTTGAGGGTGAGGAATGAAAAGTATCTGCCATATAAAGCTGGCTTTTAATTTCCAAATATCTCATTTCATATACCAACCTGAGAGAGATGCTTATTCTTTATAATTCACGAGTCGCCTCTAATAACTTTGTTCCACCACATGTCTGAGAGTTTCTGGGGAAAAAAAATAAAGCCAAGTCCTCTTTTTTCCATCACGAAAAATGAATTAGCTGTCTTTGAAAGAGATGGCATTCCCTCTGGGCATGTAGCAACAACTCTGAACGTCACCAGCTAATCCCCACATGGCCGGTCTCACTCTGAACCACCTCGAGCCTGAATTTGCACATATATCCCCTATTCTTTGATGATGGTCTGTTCCTCCCCTCATGCCAGGCCTTGCACCACAGTCACCCTTCCAACACCAGTCGAGATGTCTCTGGCTTGCACTGGTGCACAAGCAGAATGGGGCCCCAAGGGTTCATTAGTCTTAAACTTTGAGTCAAGTAGCTAAAGCTGGGATGAAAGACTTCCTTCTGTTGCAAATTCATAATTAGTTTTGAGTGTGGCACATGAAACAGAGGGAATAACACAGTCCTTCCCAAAAATCTTCATTTAGGGTTTTAATTGTGTCTCAGAGGAATAAATGCAAGGGTTTTGCCTTCCTCCCTTCCCCTGCTTTCTTCCTCTGATAACAGCTTGGTTTTTACTAGCATCACTTATCGCTCCTTTTATAATTTCCAGTCCCTGACAGAAGCATTCCACTACCCTTTCCTGCTCAATAATGAATGGACACATTTGAAACCACAAGTATTTGCACTTATGAGCTCATCCAGGCAAAAGATACAAGAGACATGACTTATCTAAATGGCGGCCAGGGGACCAAGTAAATCACACGCACCCCTTCACCATTCCTCTGTCCTGCCTCCTGGGTACTGTACCTAAAAAAAAAAAAGTTGACAAAGTCTTGCATCAGTTTTTCTGCTATTTCTTCCCAGTCTCCAAACTCCTGCAGGAAATGTCTCAGGGAAGTTACATCAGGTGTGCCCAGTTAATTTGGATGCATCTAAACTTGTCACCTTTCACAGCCAGTGGAGAGCAATAGGCATTCTGAGGATGCAGTTTATTTAATTATTAGGTAGGTGGTGCACTCAGCAGGTCAGATAAATCTGTGTCTCCCTCGAAGTGCCTGTTTCTCTCCAGGGAGTTGTGGCCATGCTACAGGTAAGTGAGAAGGAGATCTTGAAAAAGGACTGGCAAGTGTGTCTGGGGACAGAAGACAGTGCTCATGAGCTTGGCCAGAGTCTCAGAAGGAAACCATAAGGAACCTAATCTTGAATTTCCTTGCCAAGACTGATGTGGGTGTGGAATAATTACTCTTTGAGTAACCACTAAAGCCAGTGTTTAATTTAAGCATGTAACAAGGAGTAGGCATTGAAAGTAGTTGGAAAAAAGCACTTACAGTTCCTCTTTGGAGTCATTGGAAAGTGGCTCTGTAGCATGACCATGTGCAGTCTCCAAAGCAGGACAGGCTCTCCCCTGGCTTAAAGCCAGGCTTATGCCAGAGGGGACATTTTCCAAAAGCTGCCATAACTTCAGATGCTCTTAAGATGCTCACCAATCCCTAAGTCCCTGAAAGACTGAATCAGTGAAAAATCAGACTCTGTAAGTGGATAGTTTTTACATGCTTGGTGTCCACATCAGAGTGGACTGCTTTGCCTGGGGATGGTGAAGCCATTCAGAGAAAGGTCCAAAGCACCCAAAAGGCTGAGCAGGGAGCTACCCCAACACAGGCAATAAGGAAACAATGAGGAAAAGGACAAATCCTAAATCCCCTTCACCTTTCTCAGGGCTTCTGGCAGGTCAACTGGGCTGCTAGTAAGAGGCCAGAAAGTCCCTCTGGGATGTTCTTCAATTCAAAGCACAGAGCAGTGTTTCCTCTTTTCTTCTAAACAACTGGGAAAGATGCTTTCCCCTTGTATTGCTGTCTAGACTTTATATAAAGTCTTACAGGATGCACCTCCAAAGCAGGAGAGCCAGGAGCAATTCTGCCCTTTGCCTGAGGTGATTTTAGCCTCTCTTTTCCACCTTGCAGGCAGAAGCCCTAGCCATGGGGACAAAGCCATCCTCCAAAAACATGGATCCAAGAGAGGGAACTTGTCTCAGGGTGAGTCAGCCAGCTGGCAGCCGAAACACTATTCTGGAAGTCAGGAATGTTGGTCTGTACCTGCTTGGGCAGAAGGAGGAAGTGAGCGGAAGTCTCTCACCCAGAGAGTGAACTAGCCACAAGGCTACATCAAGAAGGGAGCAGCCAACATCTGGAGGCTGGGCTGTCTGTGGGTACCAGGCCTGCCCAGCACACGCCCACCAGCCCTGGGGGTGTAAGGAAAAAATGGTTTTGAATCCTCACGGGTGATTTTCATGACCCTTAGCCAAATTAAAATTAAAAAAAGGGACACCTTTGGGGTTGGTTGCCTTCAGGGGTAGTACAGGGAGACAGGGGTGTTCAGGTGCAGAGATGGGGGACGTCTTCCTATGCTTCACCTCCATCCTATGTCTGGCTTTCATTTCCAGTCCTGGAGGTGGCTCTCACTTTTTAAGAGAAAGTGGAAGAATTTAGCACTGTAGAATATGGATAAGCTGTCCCCACAAATGAGACTCAGAAAGAAAAACACAGCCATTTTGGAGTGCATAAACATAATACTCAACAGACATGTGTCGTGTGGCTTTAGGTTTGTAAAGTGAAAGCTTTAGAAATAACTTTTGTTCACCTCAATCCAAAATTATGAATAAATAAAACCCATGGGAAAAGAGAGATTAAATGTTCTGCTCCTGGACTCTTTTTGACTTCCAAATTTTCCTTGGGAAGGAATCTTTTCCAGCCAAGTCTGAAATCCCCCAAAACTGGGAACAGATGGCAAGCACGCATGTAGTTTCAGTAGTGCCAGTGGGCATTACTGAAAAAAAACATGGCTGATATTTGTGCAAAAGTCGTCCTTTTTCTCTTCTCTCACTCAGGCAAGCATCAGAGAGTTTGAAATGTAAAACACATTCCTATGTGACAATGAAAGAAAAATCACTTAGAAGAAGACAAGGAGGAATTGAAGTTACTCACTCAAACAAGTCAGGCTGACAAATTGCTTCTGCTGTCTCCATTCATCCACATAATGGCTTCCCCATTCCTTGGCCAGTTATAGAAGAATAATTATGTCTTTCAGATCAGCTGCCTTGGCTTCATCATGAGTCAATTCTTTCCTCCCCTCTTGCACTCCCACTGCCTCCTTCCCCATTTTTATTAACGCATCCTTCCCATAAGCTTTTCCAAGTCCAGGTTTTGATTGACTACATCAATCTGATGACCAAAGCCTCCTGTGAACTCGCCATTTTTGTCACTCAACCCCAAAGTCCTTTTCCTGCCGTAGCTGAGAAAGTCCACATGCGCATTTGCGACGAGTTCACAGAGCTCAAAGAACAAGCTGGTCATTCTACATAAAGGACAACATGAGATGAGTGAAGCTGATCCAAAACTGCCTCTACAAGGAGATCTTCTGGACTTTTCAAAGCTCCACACATATCTCACACTGCTAAAAAAGCCATGGCTCTTTAAGCAAAGCATTTATATTTGTGTGTAGTCTCATTACAGATGCAGAGGTCATTGCAGAATGAAGTAAGAACAAGCCATACTCAAGGAATCTGCATACAAGTTTAAGTTCACTGCTGATGCTGGGTGTTAACAGGGCGATCGGATAGCATCAAGTTTTGGATGGACTTGCCCAAAATGGGCTGAACTCTGTTAATTAGTAGGGCAGGAAGTGAAGCCTTTTCCTTGCTCCCACAGGACAGATGCTGTGTCAGGACCAGGACCCTTAGCTGTCCTCCCCTTGGCTCTGGTCAGCCCTAGACCTGGCACACCAGATGGTCCTCTGCTTCTGCCATCCCAAAGTGTTCAGTGCTGACAGGGAGATACTTTGACCTCCTCTTTCTGGATGCTTTACTATGCCCAGACAGCTGATACCTTCCCACTTTTGCTCCTCCCCCCTCATTCCCATTAGCCTCAAACCTTAATCAGCCGAACCATGGCTCTGCTGGAGTCGATGGCAAAAGTCACATACTCCCAAAAAGCCCTGGTTTCATGGGAGCTGACATCAGAACAAACCGCTGGAGGGCTGACCGTCCCAGTGATGGACAGAGTGCCTTCGTGCTGCAATGCCTTTTTGTGCACAGTCCATTGGCTTTGTATGATTCCGTATTAAAAGCTTTTATACATTTTTGTGCCTACTATTAGGTAGGGGGTTTTAGTATTATTACAGTACCTTGGATACTTTAAAGATTTAAAAGGCCTTTTTAATGCATTAAATGAGCTGGTGAAAATTCCATATTCACTGATGAGAAACAAGGGGAAAAATATCCAGAGCAGTTGCTGTAAATTTCCCTTCTTTCCTCTCTTATTTCTCATTCAGGTTTCCTGAAATATATATGGCAGAGCAGAGTTTTTTCTCATGCCTCCCTGCCTGACAGAACTGGATGGAGCAAGAACTCTTATGGGAGCCTGGTGAAAATAATACTGGATGTACTCAGCAGAAAATTTCAGATACCACTCTAATAGTTATTTAAAACCCAAAAGACCAAATGGCCTCAACAGTATCAGGTTTTCCCCTTCTTTTATTTACACATTGTCATCCCCAGAAATGTAATAAAATAAGCTTGACAGCCTACTTGGGCAAGATCTATGAAAAATAAGCTCCCACTGCTGAGTTATGAGTGTCTGAAAAAAAAATTAAGACACAGACATATATTACTCTGTACAGCAACAACAGCCTATGGACAGTGGTTTGGGTGCAGTTGTTTTCTTCCCAGGGCCAAACACTGCAAGCCTTAATCTGACAGTATTGGGGTTTTCTGGTTTTTGAAGGTCCTGATATAAAGCCCTTTTTTTCTAGGGTGCTTGGTTCTGGTTAACAGTAAAACACTGTTACTGTGTGGCACAGCTGGCAGACTCCAGAAAGGCTTTGAAGAAGAGAAAAGGAAATGCTGGCACATCAAAGCAGAGCTGGCAGTTGACGCCAAATTAATTTGCAGCACCTTGGCTTGCTTTTCTCTCACTGATTTCACAGGACCTCTTTCCACTGGGTGTTGCTAGGGCAGAGGCAGCTGAACCAGCACCAGGCTGCAATCAAGTGGAGTTCACCCATTTCCTTAGAGAGCCTAGGATGATTGCTGCTATGCAGAGGGGGATTCAAAAGGACTTTGGGAAGAAACAGAAAGATAAGAGCTTAATGAGCCTGCAAGGCTCTCAATGGTGACACAATAAGCTCCTCAACTTTATATGCTGATGTATGTATTTGATGCTATTTCCTTTCTTCTCTAGACCCTGTCTTGCTTAACTAGATGCCCCGTGCAAGAACAACAGGTAGATTCATTATGCTTGCAACTAAGGCAGGAGGAATTACATTATTCCTTTCCCTTGGCACTTGGACATGTGTTCTAACCCCTATGTCCTACATGAGGGATAGATCACCAAGGAGATAGCCATGTTCCATGTTCTATCATCTCTCTCCGTTGCCACACAAAGAGAACAAGCAGCTCTGCTGCTGCCTTCAGAGGTGAAGCTGCGCAGCCACAGCAGCAGCCAGGGTACTTCTTCCATCTCCCTGATTCTTCTGAAACAGTCAATTTCTCCAATTTTACTTCAGCTACCTGTGAGGAGATGAAATGTGGCTTCATCCTGCAACTTGGCTGGAGACCATGAAGATCCTGCTAATCTTTCTCCCCACCTCACTCACTTCTCACTGGCAGTTGCCA
The DNA here is from genome assembly GCF_949628215.1 of Phalacrocorax aristotelis. Classification (NCBI taxonomy): domain Eukaryota; kingdom Metazoa; phylum Chordata; class Aves; order Suliformes; family Phalacrocoracidae; genus Phalacrocorax; species Phalacrocorax aristotelis. The sequence goes on along the minus strand of NC_134284.1, from coordinate 29,324,652 downwards.
ATTTCCCAGACATCCCCACATTTTCCCCTGTTAAGGCACATGCAAACTGCCAGCATTGCTGCCTGGCTCCAGAAACCTTTCAGGTGAAGCATTCATACCCCAGAACCACCAAGCCTACTGCTGGGTTTGCACACTCATTATCTGGTTAAGGTTTGCTCCTGCAGTCCTCCCTCAAGCAAAACCCCCATTATGTCTGTGGTCTCCTGCATGGAGGGAGATTCACCCCTATGCAGGGAGGTTTGGCTCAGCCTGATGCAAGCACAGGAGCTGCAAAATCAAGGCCTTTCTCCCTGGAAAGCAGATGCTGGGGTGGGTGGAGTCTGTGTGTATTACCTTCCCTTATGTGGGGGACTCAGGATGAGATAAGGCTTTTGAGCTCAGGAAAGCCAGGTTTTACTGAACATAAACTAAATGCTTGGTTTCTGAAATAGAGGAAGTACAAAGACATTCAGCAAAGCAGAACAGAAATAAGGAGGATTTATAGCGCTCTCTCTGCCCACTGCATCCTTCCTTCCGGGCTTGCACTCAGCCAAGTCCCTCTGGCCCCTGGGAAGTGCTTTCCCTTGCATCCTTTAACCTTCTTGCGGGAGAAAACATGAGACTTTCCGCCATGATTGTAGAGCCTTTAGTTGTTCAGGAATATAGCTCTGCTGCCAGCTGCTATCTCCATTTGGAGAGCTGAGATGTACAGCGATCTTACGGGAGATGCGCACAGCTTTGGGCAGTTGTCAGGACCCTGGCTCAACTTCTAGCAAAAAATGCCCATCTCCATCAACTATACACAGAGATTTAGGCCTCCAGACTGAGGTGCTCTGAATTAAAATTTAGTTTTGAGCCAAGATCAGAGGTGAAACATCCAAAAGGGGGAGCAAACATTGTGATTTCACATCTAGTTCCTTGTCCCTTCTGCACAGAGTCAGTGGGTGCAATGCCACAGAACTGACCATATCAATGGCTAAAACTGGTTGTAGAGCAAATTAATTAGCCAGGAGGAGCACAGTCAGTTACAGAGGAAGGAAATTGATGGATAAAGGCACGCTAATTAGGGTATACCCAGAAATTTGGTGTTTGAATATTGTGTGTCTTTTAAAAGCCTTTCAGAGGGTGGCCCTGAATGCAGAATTGGACAGAAATTGCCACACTCATAGGCAGGGACAGGTCTCTGGCCCCAGGAGATGCCATCTTCTTTCTCCCTGGCCATCTCAGCTATGGCAGGTAATGGCTCTCAGACCTTTGCAAATCCTTCTCCCATATGAATTCCTGGTGCCACAGACTCTGAGATTTTGTAGTTTGATCTGCAAGGGAGAGATTTAACACCCGTTGCATTTTTATCAGAAATTTGTCAGTCCTGATTTTTAGCGGTAATACTGAGATCCATCCTGCAGCTTTTAAAATGTTTGAACGGGGGAAAGGTTTAGGAATGTAAAGCTCCAGCATGACATCACATAAGAATATCTGCAATTCTTAATGTCTAAGGAGCAAGGGTGGGGATTTAGTTATGCAAAAGAGCTGATATACAGCATTGATCCAAGTAGCCACACATTCCAGGAGATAAAAGACCTGTCAGGATAAATAAATAAATAAATCTGCCTCATTCAAAATCATAACAAAAAACCAACTAATTTTGCTTACCCAGGTTTACTAACCAAGTTCAAACCATGACCGATGAAAGAAAGCTTATATTTAAAATCCTATTCTCTGCTCTACTGCAAAAGAACAATTAGGAAATAACTCTGTAATAGCATTGGATGTACCAGACTGAAACATATGCTCTTAATCACAGATTACAACAATATTTATGGGAGGGTGGGTTGTTGATATAAATTCTTCCACAAAAAAAAAACAACCCAAAAAAATAAACCCAACCCCAAACCAACACATTCTGCATAGAGAGTTAGTGAGAGAGGAAAATAAATACGATGTGAAAGAAAACCACCAGCAGTTTAGCTAATGCTTTTGTACAAAGAATGAACCAGAGCCAAGCCAGCCACATTTGTGAGAACTGGGCCATGTGGAATTAAAGATATTGCTGATAAAATTGCAGAAAGAGAAATTTGGTGGAGTACAAGATGCTGGATCTTCACAAGCTAAAAGACCAGATGAGGTGGCCGTCCTGTTCACAGCTGAATGTGGAAAGAAGAAACACTTTTATTCCCCTTTTACTGGTGAGGAGCTGATGGGTGGAGAGGTGACAGCTACTTCTATAACAGGAGATAAATGTGGTGGTGCAGCCCTATTGTGTTGTTATCTTCGTCATAACAACTAGGGTGTCAGGCACTCTGTCCACACCTGGGCTATCTGCTGCCTGAATGGTACATCAGGACCACCCTGAGATCTCAGAATAAGCCCTACCATGCTGATATCTTGGTCATAACAACTTGAGCATGAATTGTGGCCAGAATGTAAAATATTGACCAAAGCCAAGCATCTCGATCCAATAACTAGTGATCCAAAAGGGAGACCCTTTGAGCTCTCCGGGGCCACAGCGGGCTGTATGACCCTGTATATCCTCCTGGGCTGGGACACCACTCAGGGTAGATTTCACAAGGATTGAAGGATCGTCCGTTGATGATTTCATGAGGACTCAAACGTCTGACTTTGAGAGTAAGATTGAGACCTAGCTGCACCTAGACTTCTCTCTAAAAGGAGTTTAGAAAGCACCGGGGTCTATTCTGAACCTCGTGACTCAACAGGAGGGTTCTCCTTATCCCCTGCATCCATGATCCCTCTGTGAATCATTCTAACTCAAGCATAACTGAATTCTCTATGTACTTCTTCCATGTAAGTAATAGAGTGAACATTGCCATTCTCGAATCTTTAACTGAGTTGCTACGTTGATTGTAAAAAGTTCCATCAAATTGTTGTTTTAAATTGGCTGATGCTTAAGTGCTGTTAAAAATTATACACTCTAATACTGTGATCCATCTCAAAAATATTAATAAATCTTAAATTGCTAGCCAAAGCCATGTAACAAATCATATTCGTGACAAATTAGTGTAGTTGGCAGTATCCACAAATCTGTATTTGCAACAATAAAATAAGCTGAAGCCACTGGGTCTGAGAAAACAGCACAGCTCAAGCCCATGCATTTGATTCCTTTTCTCTCCAAAACACAGTTCCAGGTAGCATTTGGGCATGGCGTGTCTCCCAGTTTGCAGCCTTGAACTGTGGCTGGGCAGGGACTGGGAGAGGCTCCCTGGCACAGGCTGGACCACACGAGGAAGCAAGTAAGCACGTGTTGTTTGAAGCCATCACTGTTATCTTGGTGCACACTGATACCTTCATCAGTATTTGAAACACTGTACAACAGACTAAGCCCCAAATCAACAGCTAGCAGGAGGCTACTGATATTCCCCAAAAGATCCTCATCATACTGCCTTTACTCAGGAAAAAAAAGATAAAACATAGCATTTTGCCTGGGGCAAGAGTATGGGATTTGGCATCTGGCCTGTAGCTGTAAGCAAGGGGAGGATGCTAAGCTCAGCCCTGGTCCCTTGCTCCTGCCCATCTTTGTTAGGATGCTTACATGTTTTATCATGCCACTTTCATATTTTATTTAACCGAGAAGTCCATAAAGTCCCTTTAAATAGAAACAAATATTTTAATAATTTATCCAAGAGTAATTTCTGTTTCATTTCCAAGTCTGCTGAAGTCGATACTGCCTGCTGCTGGGAGCTGGGAAAAGTGCATGTCCTGCAGGGTACCAGGAAGAACAGCAAGCACACAAATGCATGTGTGCCCACACTGAGCCTGCTCCTGGGCTGCAGCCAGAGCCTGAGGTCTCCACTGACCTTGAAAACAAATCCTCGCTCACAGCTTGTGCGAGCTGAAGGCCCACACAGGCTCGGTGGTTTGCTGGGTCCCTCGGTGCCCTAGCTGCAACCCAGTGTGGCAGGGAGGAACCATCCTTCTTAAAGCGTTTGCTGTCCAGCACCTTCCACACCTCTGCTGGCTGGTGCTGCAGAAACAGCGGTTTTAGCAGGGGGTGGGTGAGGGGACCCTCACGCCTGGTCTGCCAGCCCCATCTCTTGGGAGCTGCAGGGTGCACCAGGGAGCACACGGATGGGGAGAGCAATGTTTCCTCTGGCTCTGCTCCCAACATGCAGCTGTACCAACCTTTGCATCCATCTGAGAGAGCAGCCGGGAATGAGCCAGCAGGGACAGAGATGGGGAGCTGCTCTTTTCAGGGGCATTCAAAACTTGGACCAGGTTGAAACAGCCTCGCACAGGTGTGCAGCCTGGATAGCAAAAGCAGATGATGGGAAGGCTGTATTTACCTATGTAACAGTCACATTGTAGGAACCAGTTAGCCAATGCTTTCAAATTGCTGTGGTGACACAAAGTGATAACACAATTACCCACGGAAGTCAAATTTGCCAATTCTGGGCCCTCAGCCCTGTCCCTGTTTCTTGAACAAATAAAGCTTTAGTGTCGTGTTAATTCTGCACCGCTTGTTGGGGTTACAAAGTACTCATTGTGTGCCATGTGGCAAAAAAAAAAAACTAGTAAGGAGGAATTTCTATTGCTGTGTCATGGTTTGTGCTGAAAACTGATGCTTTTATCAAAGACCAGCTTTTCCAGGTATTTTCCACAATCAGATGAAAAATGTAAATATTCTTTCAGCCTTGGTTCCAGCTGCAAAATCTATCTGTGCTGATTGAACCTGCAGTCTTCATTTTAGTTGTAAAATTAAGACACTCTGAAAAGACATAGTAGATATTTTACTTCAGGATAGCATGTACACTTTACACCATCTCATAATTTATCATGCTAAAGGCCAAAAATATACAGATTTGGTGAAGTCTTGAGGAACTGTGCGTAATCCAGAATGCTCCAAGGAATATGTGCATAACATTACTTCTGTCCCATTTGTGATCTTGAATAGACAGATCTTCTTTTTGTATTTTTCTGACCGAGAAGCCAATGAAAGGGCATATTATTCTGCTAATTAGACTCCTGGAGATTGCCACACCTCTTCAAGAACTACGAACCTTTTTTATTTTTTAATCTTTCTTCTTCAATCACAGAGGAAGCCTTTGTGCCATGTTTGTTTTTTCTCTAGTGAAGCGCTTATTGAAACTTCTAATGATTTTGCTCCTTTGCTTGTTGAAAAAATCTATTATAAGATTACAGTAAACAAGCTTGTAAATTAAATAGATGATCAGACATCTGCATTCTAGAAGAAGGTGACTGGTAAAGTGTTTTCCCAAAAGGCTCAATGACTGTGAGAAGAAAAATATTTGTCTATGATATGGCTTGAAAAGACTTAGTGTTTTCCAGGTGTCCTGCAACAAAAAACCTGCATACTCTTTTTTAAATGTTCTTGATAATATTTTGGGGATGGAAGAGGGGATGGGGTGAGGTAAACCTGGACTCTCATGATAATACTATACAGCTTGCTATTACAGCAGTGCACACATGGGATCAGGGCACCACCAGGGTGAGCTGTGCTTGTGGCATTGCAGCGCTTACTCTGAGAGCACATGCAGCAAAGAAGAAAACAGACGTCATCTTGTGAAAGGTGCTTATGCCTTGTAATACCTCCTGCTGCAAAAAATACTTTGGAAGTACCTAAGTTCCTTTATTAGGATCTTAAATGCCTTTCAAACCTTGGTCCTCAAAGGCCTGCGTCCTGCAGGCTGGTGAGGGAGTCTTGGCTCGGCTCTCACTTCTGATGTCCCTGCTTACGGTTTTCATAACTCTTGCAAATGAAGTTGCAGGCATCCAAGATATTACCAGCTTGTGCCACTTGCTTCTGCTGGCTGCTGACTGTGCTGGTCCCAAAGCTGGGATAGTAAGTTGGGATGTGCATCCACATCTCAGTTACTTCTGTGGCTTCATCAGCAGAGCAATCTCCATCACCTCTGCCAGAGACACAGACCACTGGCAGAGGTTGGGGACAGATGCTGACTGAGGATCTGCCTCTGCTAAACCATCAGGGCTCATCTGTGAGACCACTATGTCATTTTGGCATTGCAGGGCTCAGCACAGCAGTGATCAAACACCACTGCAGCTCTGGGCTGTAAGGGACATGCCTGAGCTCATGCAGCAGGTTGGTGGCAGCCCTGCAGAGGAAAGACGAGTCTCCCAACCCAAGTTCAGCGCTCTATCTACTGCACCCGCAGCTGTGCTTTACCTTTGCTTGGATTGTACTCAAAAGCATGGTTATTTGTATTCAGTGAAATAAATTGCATTTTAATTGTCTCTAACAGTACTTGTAAAACATCAGAACTCCTGTTCATCAGCACCATTGCCCTTTTATTCTTTCATTTGTATTTCTTTCTTCCTGCATTTGTCCTTCACACTTTAAAATGAATGGCAAAAGCCCATTTCATTAAGATAGTAGCAAAAGTAACTAATGGCACATGCTGGCCAAAGGTTGTGGAAAACATTCAGAATATTAACACTGTCAAAACAGAAGTATAAGAAAGTAGGACAGAAGCCAGATGGGTCAGGTTTCTCACTTGCTCCTGGCTTTAAAATGGTTGAAGGTGAAAATTATACACAGGTTGGAGGGAACCGTAGTATGGCAGACTGCACTGCGTACTCTACCATGAGCTAAATCTGCTGGGAAAGCACTCCCACCACCACTACAAGTCTCTCCCAGCAGACATCAGCATCCTTCTTCACACCACCTGAGCTGCATCGTTCTGGTTTCCTGTTCCTGTGGGGCTTGAGCTGAAGTGCAGCAGCCTGCCAGGCCACTCTGGGTCGTTCAGTATTGCTAGTCTGTGTTCACTGTACAGATGTGTAGTTCTGCCCCTCCTTTCTTTCCTCCAATGCTTTTATACCAGACTCCCATTAGTGACAACCACCAATCTTTTATATGCTCTGCCATGTGACTCAGTCTGCAGCTACATGGTGGTGTTGGCCAGATAAATAAAACCCACAGCACTCCTCGAGTAATTCTCCTCTTCGCTGCAACCCAGCATGTACGACACTGAGCACGACACACCCTTCTTCTTTGGCATCTTAACATGCTCAGTCCTCCTGTCTAGCAAAGGCCAAAGGGAGACCCAACCTGGCACTTAGCAGCTTGCCAGGCTCCAGCCAGGAGTCTGAGGGGCTGCTACTCCTTCTTGTATTTATTGATATTCATCTCCTCCGTCAAGGGTGAATGGTTGCTGTTTCACTAAGGTGTAGCTACACATCTGGATCTGACACAGCCTGCAGAATGTGTGCACCACTGCCTGGATGTCAGCTGTGGCAGCAGGCTATTCTGGATCCTATTTTCTGCTTCCCATCCAGGCTTGGTGTCAGTAATTTTTTCGACACTGCATTCAGGACAGCTCAGGAGGCAAACTGAGAGGAGCCGAAGCAGACCATATGTAACTTGGTACATGGTCAGTCTTTTCCCTCAAAGGCCATTTGGTCCCAGAGTTGAACAAAATACCTAAAATAGCTTATTCGACCAGAAAGTATTTTCCCAGGCCAGATTTTTTTTCTCAGTCACACACAAAAAGTGTGTGATGGGGATGAGCTCCGTGACACTGGTCATGTTTCAGTTCCTGCCCTAAAATCAATCCTTCACCATCTGAGAGAAGCCAGGTGAATGCATTTCAGAGGCTTGCGCACCATTTGTGAATTAGGTGCAAACATTGTCTCTAAGTATGACCTAAAGAGAGAAGCAAAGGAAGCCCCAGACATTCTATACAGACGTCAACAACATCCCTTTAAACGTTAGGAGCAAGGAGCTGAGTGATTCAAAATTGATGCAGTGCCATTACTGTCAGTGGAGTTCTTCCAGCTGATGTGGCCCTCTTTACATGCTGCATGAGTACAGAAACCCTGTGGAAAGAGACAAACCAGCCTTGAAGACTGCCACTGCGGCCGATTACTCACACTGGGCTTAGGCTGTCACTGTGCATAGTAACGAATTAACAAAATTATAGCTCATGGTAACAGTATGTATTGATGGGAATAGGGGTTTTTTTGGTCAATATTTCAATGAGGTTCCTACCCGCTGGCGGGAATGCAGATGAGGGAGGGGTTGGGCTGATGCAGCAGAAGAAAGGAACATTGCCAGGCGTCGATTGATGCTTTATTGGGCTATAATACTAGAAGATTTTGCTTGCAAGAATCAAATGTTAGATCTCTCTCTCAGAGTTTTATTTTGCTAGTACCTCTGGGAACCAGCTGGGCTGGCTGCCTAGTGAAAAGACAAAGCAAACTAGTTAGGAAGTTTATGATGATTTAAGACAGATGCTGATTAGTGATTCACATTTGTGTCAATAATAAAATAAATATGGAGAATAGGAAGAGTTGCTAGTGTATTTCTCTCTTACTTCCCAAGAAAAAAGAGAGCTCCTGTGTATAAGTTAAGGTTGAGAATTTTCCCACCACAGCAGACCTATTTTACTGCAAAGATGAGAGCAATACCTTGGAGAGGTAAAGATGTACAGTATTGTCAATGTTAGAAATTCTGTACTGAGGACATTTATGTTAGTGAATTGATTGGGAAGGAAAAAAAAGTAATTTTTTTCTCTGAAACATAAACAAGAAATAATCTCTCAGGGGAAAATGGCACGTTGCAAAAATTTGGAACAAGGACCCATGGGTGTGCTCCAGCGGTGGCAGAACTTCAAGAGTTTAACACTTAAAATCCAGCCCTGGAGGGACAGAGCTGGTGCGATCACTAGATACAGCTTACAGCATTGCTGCTGGTCTGGGCCAAGAGATGAGCAGCCTCTCATTATCTCTTTTCTCTGCTGGAATTCAGTCAATTATGGGCAAATTCTGAGAAAAAGTTATTTGCTGGACTTTACTGTGAATCTTTTGAAATGTGCTGTCTGCTTTCAGTGAATGGAAGTACGACGATTTGACACCTGAAGCTTTATTTTCTGCTTTTAAAGCAGAATGGGTCATTTTTCAGCAGACTCTATCTTCTTCAAAAGACTATTGTACTGCAGAATTAAATGCCTTGCCTCAGGAAACAGCATTAGAGACTCTGAACTTCTTACATGACTTCATAAAATTCAGAGGTTAGGAAAAGAGAGACCTGTAAGTTTTTAGTCTGGCCTGAGGAAAAGCTGGTTTCTGTAAGAGAATCAGAAGAGAAGCTCTGGCGTCAGGCAGACTGCTAGTTGAGAAGACCTCCTTTCTTGCAGGCTCGTTGAATTTCTGATGGAGCCAGGAGACATTTGACACTGAGGGAGCAGAGCTACCACCCTGGGAGGGAGGTTTCACCAAAGAGGCTTTTAGGTCTAACCTGGAGCTCCTTTCTCTTCAGAGCCAGATGCACCCTGCCATTGAGACTGGGCCATGTCAGGTCCAGCTAATCTAAAGAGCACCATGAACTTTTTTGAACTCACATTGTCATTTATTCCCAACCTCTTTTATAGGGCTGTATGACACCCTATATATTTTCAGATGGCTGGAATAACCAGTCTTGTTTTCTTTCCACATCTTTTTCCATCTGTGATTGCACTTCTTGATATCTTCTTTCCTTTCCAATGATGAATTTGGGTATATCTTCTCCTGCACTGATGTCTCTGCCTGCCTTCTCTTTTTTTTCTTTCTGCCTGCACCAACAACTTCTGCTCTCTTTTCATGATTTTTCCTTGCTTTGGGATTTCTCACCAGAAGTGACCATGAGAAGAGAATTTTTCCAAGCCTAGGATTTTGTTGCATGATCAGAGCAGACTCTAAGTATGTGGAGAGATAAATCATAATGGAAAATAGCTGCTGTATTCTGTTCACACAGCTCTTAAAATAGAAAGAAAGGACTCTTTGTAGGCTGCCATTCAGATATTTGTCTGATGCCATGCTAGAAAGACATCTGACTCATGAATTCAGTCACATTTAGCTGCAGCATTTAGAGATGCCACCATGCTGAACTGTCTGCCCTCCCCTTTGACCCACAGTTATTGTCCTTGTACCAGCAATAGAATGAAATGGTTGTCCTCATCTTAACCTCTCCCTCCTCATCACTGTCCACAGTATCAGCTTAGGACACTGGTGATGACAGGTTTGTTCTAAAAAATGGCTCTGCAAATTGAGGCAAAGAAAGACCTGCATTTTTTCTGCTGCAAGGCCACTAACTAGGGCAGAGGGGTACAGAGGGTGCTTGGGTGTCTACCAGTTTGACTCCCATCTGCACAGATGTTGTCCACACACTGAAAAAGTGTGGCTTACCAGGGCCTTTCTGGCTATTTTTTGCATCTCTTCAATTAGCAGACCTGAATATCAAGGGGAGCAGTTCCCTGTGAAATACAGGTGTAAGTTTCCTGCAGCCACCTGCAGTTAGCTATGTGGAGTGCAAAGGCCAGAATGGAAATGCATTTTAAATATCAGTTGGACTTTGAGACAATGATTGAATTTTTCATTGCATCCCCACATGTCCAGCATTGTAGGTGCAAGAATAAAATTACAAGATGGCAATGGCAGCACATACAGATAGACAGTGTATATGTGAACTGGCTCATGGGGGTGGACAAGCAAGGTCCCCGGCCCCAGCTAGGGACAGATGAGGGGTTCATGGCTCTGCAGCAGTCCTTCAGGCAGCTGTTGTGCGGGGTGGGGGGGTCTCCATTTCGACTGCTGTGAATCCAACAACTTCCACCAGCACTGAATTCCCTCTACACTCAATCTGTCACAGATAATTAAAGCAGAGACATTAATTTGGGTCACAGAGAATAAGTAACGCCAAGCTAAAATGCAATTGAAACTGCATAAGAAATACGGCTTTGGTCTGAATATGAGTGCACCAAGCAAATGTTTTTAACTGGTCCAAGGCAGCCTGGCAGGAAGCCAAAACCTTGAGCCCCTCTGTCCACGTCGAGTACAGTCTGTGCTGTACATGAGCTCAGGTCAGCCTGTCTAGCTTGCAGATTCTCGCAGGACTTATGGGGTTCATCTCAAGTGCAGGACAGCAACAAGCTGGTGTTTCTGCCAGGTTTGGGCAACACAGTGCCATGGAGCCTAGGAGGTCTGAGGAGCCATTTTATTGCCTGGATCAGCCTGCTCCCCTGTGGCCATGGGACCACAGGGAACATCGTAGCTGCTGACATAGTGCCCTGTGCAGAAAGGAGGGGAATGAGGGTACCCACCACATTTTGGCTGGCTGCCGATGAGCCATCTGGTTCTAATGACTTCCCCAGGCTACTGCTGTGCATTAGGTCTGAATTTCCAACCCAGAGGTGAAAGACTCCTCCACTTATTAGGCTATTAATTGTCCAAACCACCAGTCCAATTCTTAAGTGGCAATTAATGAGAAGCCAGACCTGGAGCTTGTAACTAGGAGGAGCCTTACAAAAGAAGGTTAATAAACACCAGAGGAAAAGGCTTGGGAGGGCATGAGATCTGGGCAGTTCATGTATCCAGTCTGTTGCCATGAGCTCTGACAAACAGCAGGCCCAGGGCAGGAAGTCCCACAAGGCCTCTGCTTTAGCCCAAGCTTTTTTGGCCCTTTTCTGAACAGCAATTTTCAACAAAGTGGGCTCTTCAGTAGTTCAGTTCTACATTTCTATCCAAAGCCATTACACAGCCTGGACTGCCTCTACTGTGTCCACCAAGGTAACACAGCAAGGAATTTCACTGAAACATGCTTCAGCACAAGACTTGGATTGTCAACATCAGGTTAAAAGACACATTAGTTATGGGAGAAAAGATTCCAGTGTAGTCTTTTAGGTTACTTCCCTATAAATTATATTTCTTTGCCATTTATCAGACCCCTTGTTCTCTGTGCATAAGTAGGCTCCTTATTTACAGTGTACGCAGCAGACATGCTCTAAACAGCAAGATGATTGGGCTGAAACACAGGTTATCAGCAACTTGCCCAGAGACTCTCTGTAGATGTTTTATGCAAACTTGCTCTTTGTCATCCAGTGAAATGTGCTCAAGCAAGCAGCCAGTATGTGCTCATGAGAGGCACTGCTCAGATGCTGAGCCTGCTAGAGACACGTGCACACACCCGAGATGCTGTTAGGCTCAATGCAACCACAAATGTTTCAGAGATGGAGAAGCGGTGTGTTCAAATACGTACATTAATGGAGCCTTTTCAGCTCATTGGGACTGTCATTTTCAGTTGATCTTCTTTTTATTACATACCTGTTTAAGCACCAGAAGGAAGCTGTTAGAGCTGCTGCTGAAGAGGAATAAATAGTATGAAGAGCCATTTCACAAAGGGGATGGCTAACCTGTTCAGCCCCCTGCGTTTCGGACATCTGTGTGTTATGGATTCCATGTTGCAACCCAGTTGTCTCTAGACTTGAATGGTCCAATGTACTCTCCATTGGGACAGCCTTTGAGGGAGCCCTGCATATTCTCAGAGGTGTGCTTGATGGCCACAGGCAGCACTTGATAGCCGAAGGCTTTATCCAAAGCTTGCTGACCCCAGGGGAAAGGTCCCTGCTGATTGCAGAGCCATCCCTCTTCCTCAATATAGACAGAGCCTCTTGTCTAGCTTCACAGCTGATCATTTTTAATGAGGGGCAGGAGCTCTTATTAGGGATCTTTTGTAGTGCACAATATGCCTGACACGGGCAGCCTGGGAGGCGTGCTTGGAAAACAGGGTTATTCAATGTACAATCTGTATAGATTTTCAGCAGCTTTTCTCAGCATTAGCCAAGGCTTGTGCATCATTGACTTCTAAAGTGCTTTGGAAAACATAACAGTAACGTAAAAGAAATAGTTTGCCCATCAGGTTTTCTCAGAGTGGCAGAGCCATTATTTTAGACCAATAGAGCTGCTAGGTGCTATAGCTGTACTATAGGAGCACAGAAGTTTCAGATCTCCACTAATGTGTTTACATGGCTGTTACAGACAGGGCACAGCCATCTGTAGCGTTAGCGCAAATGCTTTCCCATTCTATGCATAAATTAGGAGCAACATATTATTTCATGAACTGCTGCTTATACAAGTTGGCAGAGGATCAAAGTTCAAAAAATGTGTTTATTTTTTAATGCATGTGAAATGAAAAGTAAGGGTTGGGACAAAAATTCAACCCTGGAGCTATTTTTCAGGTTACAGGGGGAAAATACATCATAATTTTACCGGCAATGAAGAGAATTCCTGGAGTTAATTAAATGGCACTTTCTCATAGCTGGAGTAAAGCTGTATGTGTCAGCACTTCTGCTGCTTTCAGGGCTCCACAAATGGAGCCATTTTAGGTGCCAAGGCACACACAGATGCAAGATTTAAGGGGAAATCATTCTTAAAATTGTAATTTTGGAATGAAATGAAAACCAAAACGTTGACCATTTTAGTGCTGTTTCCTCCCTGTTTGCATTCAAAAACATCTGCACTGGAAAACAAGTAAGCTAGCAAATTGCAGGGGAAAAATGCCATTAGCACATGACAGAACTTGTTTTATTTGTTTATTAGAGGATGTCTCATGTATGTATTAAGACAGGAGCAACACTGCACATCTTTGGCCTTTGCCCAGCAAAACCCTGAAGGATATGCTTCATTTTAAGCATCTTAAGCATTCTTCACTTTAAGTGAATAAATCTACTCACATGCTTGACACAGAGAAAAGGGAGAGCATGGAAGCTGGTGTCACAAGGTTGGGGAAGTCTAATGAGAAGCTGCAGTTGGAAAAGAGTGCCCAGTATGCATATATAAGTTTTATCTGTACCTACCATATATGTAACTGGTATTTTCCTTGAACTGATTGCACCATGATCTCTTTAAAATATCCTCCATTTCTGGGGTTAAACAATTCTTCAGCATGTAAAATAGATGAAGCAGAACTGGACACTTTATGGTTTGTTTTATTCCATTTGCTTAAACAAGAAAAGGTAAGAAGACCATCACAGTAAATTTCTGCCTAAGGAACTTGGAAACTCAAACCACAGAATGAATGAATGGAAGTCATCAGTAGGAAATATGAATAAGTACAAATAATTCTTTGCGGCTTGCGTGATATGCACATTTCCTAACTGGCTAACTCCTCACCCTCTGTTCACTGCAGTAATAAGGACAATGAAAGTTTAACAGGTTGGAGCCAGCTCTCTTAGTTACTGATGTATTGAGACTCCATCACTCTCCTGTAAAAGTGTACCTGGCAATACACCATTCACAGGCAATAGATACCTAAATTAAGCCATCCCTAAGGTAGGAATTTTCTGTTTAAGGTCCATGCTGGGTAGGATGCACTTTATTGCAAGTCCTCATTCTCACATATGCATCCCATCCACATGCCACACATTTGTCTTGGAGCAGTTGCTGCTCTTTTAATGATCAAAGGTGGGGAGGGAAGAATAAGAGGTGCAACTACTCTACAGAGCCCTCAAATCCTGAAGTCTCCCACATACCTTGCAACCACCCATTCCCTGTACGCAAGCTCCCTTAACTCCAGAGTTAAATCCCACTGCCCAGTCTTGTGATCATCCATGGGAATCCTGAGTCACTGAGCTAGAAGAGAGCTTTCAGGCCAGCAAAGATGTATGCTTACATTGTTGTCAATACAAAACATTTTTCTACTCTTGAATGCAAGCAAACTGTATTGCCTCACATAGCAGAGCTGCTGGCAGGATCTTAGTCACAAAAGACTGCTCTCATCTTGCAGCACTCCATTATAAAAGAGCACAAACACAAACATACAGGCTGATCTTTCCTACAAGGACCAGTGCTCAGAATGGCCAGCAAGGAAATCTACAAGGAAATCTACAGAGTTCAGTGTGGCTTACTGAGATTATTTGGAGTCCCTTAAGCATTAGTTAGGTCAAATGTACACAGAAGCCTTTTTGGGGATGTTGTCTGTGGCAGACTGCTCCAAAAGGCAACAAACAAATATAGGAAATGCAAGGCAACTAAAAGGCATGTGCCCCCGTACCCCAGTAAGTGTCTATGAAGGTGGACAAAAACAAAGGTCATCAGTCTGCCATGCCCTACAGTTTTGGGTCTCCAGTCCAGAATAAGGGCTGGCCATCCACACTTCTGCTCAAGCATGTCCACCACCAGAGACTGTTAGAAACATGTGATGGGAGGGAGAAACCTACACTAGGCAGAACAAAACCAAAACATACAAGAGAGCCAGAGAACAGGCTCAAGGGTCTGAGTGCTCCTGTGGGACCTTGACCAACCACTGTCATGTTGGTCAGCAGGGAAGCTGAGGCCAATGTGAGACCCTCTTCCCCACAGGTGCTTTATGGTGATGACCATGAATGCTTCACCTAGAGCAGTTCATTATTTTTAGCTATCAGTTGTGTATGTTAGATAGTAAATACTTGCTTTGCACTCTTGAGCTCTGCGCTCTCTTCATACCAACCCTCTGTGATCAGGGTAAAAGTTGCTCAAAGTGACCCAGTGAGGAACAGTAAGAACAGTGTTTGAGAACCACCAGTCAGCAGCCAACAGGTTTTCTTGGCCCCATCATAGTGACTGATGTGGTGAAGTGCAGACATTTGGATTTGAAAATACCTGGCATGTTTACAGCTCCACAGTCATCCTCTCAATCTGTTTACACTGTTGTCATCTGCTAGGTTTCCTCCCCAGCTTTGCTGGACACAATAAGGAACATGCAGGTGGTGCTGAGCCATGCCAACCCCCGCTTCCTGCAGTGGTCACGAAATGCAGGGGAAATGTTACTGTAACTGGTGTATCCCAGATCATATGTTGGAGGTTGGATAGCTGGTCCAGTTTCCACCCATTTGTGCTGCTCATATGGAACAGAGAACAAATAAAGCTGCCCAAATGAAGCTGTCAAAGACTACCCATGACACAGGAACTTTCTTAGGTGACAACAAGCTGGCATGGCCACCTTTTTTCCAGCCTACAAAACTCATCATAATAAGCAAGCCAGGGAGAGAGTAAGGCAGGCTGTGTAGCATGCTGGCACACCCTTGGCAGAGGCAGCAGTTGGAGGCAGGAAAATGAACACACTGCCCCATTAGAGGCACTTGACTTGCTGGCTTGTGTCCCTGTAGAGTCCTTTGTGGCACAGCAGAGTGTAGACATTCAGGGCAGCACCTAGCCCTGCTCTAAATCACCTTCTGACAGGACACTGCCATTCCCCAGACTAAGAGGTGATGAAAGCAGGATGGTGTGAATACCCCTGTTAACACCCCCTTTAATCCATTCTAGGTTTTGCAGAGCTTCCTGGTCGGGGACTGAGAGCAGAAAAGATCTTTACACTTTGCCTGTTTGCTCTGCACTCTGCTGAGCTGAGAAGGATCCCAAATCTGGAGACCAAACCCTTTTACTTAAATAACCCTGCCCCCATAATACAAGCATCTCCCCATCTCAGGTGCAGCAAAGCCTTCTTTTCTTCATTATTTCCAGGATCTGTTTTACCCGCTATTACTGCCTTCTCTCCTCTCCTCCCTCCATTGAGCAGTTGCCAAGGGCATTTTCTATGCAGCTTGGCCCTTAACGTTTTGTCCTAAGCAAGCAGCCAGGACTCCAGCTGCCTAACTCCACTGCAGCTGGATGCTTACAGAGAGCTTCAGATTCCCAACCCTGAGATAAGCCAAGATAGCAATGCTGAAAATATACTCAAACCGAGGCTTGTATCTGGGTCACATAGCTGCCAAAACCACCCCCGTTCTGTTGAAACAGCTATTGAATTTGCTTCTAGAAGGAAAAAGACAGTAACATGCCAAGTGACACTAATTGTTAGGCAGCACTGAGCAAGTATAATACACTCCTGCAAATTATCTGGGAACATTTTTTCCCCTGTTTTATAATGCATTTTGAGGGAGGAATGGGGAAGTTGATCAAGGTGAATACATAATCCATGAAAATCTGTGAAAAAGCATAGCTCTTCCAGGGGAACGCTTCTAGAAGAAGGTTACCTGTGGATTAGACATTTGTGAGGGAAATATTAATAAGGCCTTACAGATTTGAGAAGGACAAAATCCTTCAAAACCACCAAAACCATCATCAGCTTACATGTCGATGTTATCAGCTCATCACAGGGAAAACCCTAGCTTTCCTTTGCACCACTTTCAGCACTGGTTAGGAAGGTGGAGATGGCTTTGCGGGAAAGAGGGCTTCTGCTTTGGAAACCATGATCAACCACAGAGAATTCCACAGTACCATTTCTTTAAGCAAGTTTCCTTTCTTAAAGCCATGCACACAAACTTCTTTTCATCATCATGAGTTTAGAAAAGAGATACCAACACACCAAGAAAAAAAAAAGCCTGAATTTGCTCTGGATTGGGTTAACATGGTGGATTTGTAAAAATGATATAAAACGTTGCCAAGCATACCATTGCCAATGCCCAGCAGAAAAGTCCAATTGGAAGGGTTATTACTCTAACAACAATTTCAGACTAGCAAACTGAGGACCAGTAGGTTTTGTCTTTGTCTCCTTTATCAAGTCTTCAGACAAATTATTTAACACCTGTATCTGGTCCTTTTCCCCAAAGTAAGCAGTACAGTATTCAGCCAGGAGGAATCCAGATGACTATTCAGGAACAAAAGAGCTGCTCAACTTAAAAAGGAGGCAGAACTTGGTGATTAATTTGTCTCCTTCTTTCTTCTATTTGGAGAAGAAAGAGGAAAAGACAGTGGTGGGGTAATTATGCTTAAATGCACTAAGACATTTCTGCAGTCCTAAATTCATGAGTGCTTTCAAGTTGCTCGGAGATCACCAGCTGGGAGACGCTTCCTAAATAGAGGGCAGAAACTGTTTGTGCTTCTTGGGTTTTTTTTAGAAAGCTGTATATGTAAGTTGTGGTGGCTGTGGAACGTGGTGTACGGAGAGAGGCTGTAACACACGGCTCGCTGCGTAGCACCACGCACCTGCCCCGGCTGGTGGGTAATACAGATTTGCTGCAGATGTGTGTGGTTGCACCGGGGTTTGAGTTTTACTTCTACCATTACCTATTTTTTCCAGGCAAAAGGACTTTTGAGAAAGCATTTAAAATATTTTAAAACCTGGGACTTAACACACCCAGCTGCTGTTCTGAGTCCAGTAGAGTCAGTGGGAGACTGACTGCAGCAAGGCTACAATTTCATCTTGGGAAGGCTTACGCAGACATTTCACCTTACCCATTTTATATTTTCATTAGATGAGACTTGTTTAAAGATAAGAATGTGCACAGGTGATCAATGTTTCATGATCCTTAACAAGGGAAAAGAGGGAAGCAGGCTTCCAGATGAAGTACTAGACAACATCTGATGTGAAATCATATGGGATCTTTAGTGTTCATTGATCATGGCTGGTTCTGGTACCACGAACTGGAGGCTGCTTCTGAAGAGCAGCATTATTGCTCAACAAGCATTGACACCATTTAGTGCAATGGTTAGCTATCTCAAATCCCACTGCTCTCATGCCATAAAGCACTTACTGATCTTCCGTGCTTTAACTAGGGGAGAAATGTACTCTAGTATTTAGGTTGTTTTCCCATTTATTTACACTCTTTCCACCAGTAAGTGGAAGAAAGAGAAAATAAAGAAAAGAGAAGCAGCAGTGGCATAGCTTCAAATCCTTTCCAGTCAAATGCAGATGTCATTAAGAAAAGATCAAGTCCACCTTCTGCAGCTGACCCCTTGCTTCATATTAGAGTCCCTTCATATTTGTTTTGCATACTTGTAGCCTAGCAGTGTACTCATATTTTGGGTATTTATGTGTGTCTTGTAACCAGCGATCTTATCACTGGTAATCTAAAGAACCTGTGTATCTGTTGCTTTAATAAATTGCACTATTCATTAATCTAGCTGTGATCGTTCTCATTGAACACGACCAGCCTGGGCATCTGCCAAATTAGTTACTAACAACAAATACTCTGATGAGTGGTTACTTCTACAACCCTTAGAAAATAAACCATTGACCAAGTCTGACACTAGACTGGGTTTAGCTGCACCTAGGCTCCTCTCGGAGAAGGAGTTTAGAAAGCAAGGGGGTCCTGTCTGAACCTCGTGACTCAATGGTAGGGTCTCTCCCTAGCCACTCCTCAGGCTCCTACCATTAACATAACACCCCTATACAAAATACATGCAAAATTCTTTATCTAGATCTCTGGATCCAGAGGATATTGAAAGGAAACACAGGACAGAACCAATGAGCCAGCATACGTGAATTTTAGCCCATGCAAAATTCACTACAGTCATTTCCCATCTCTAACGGTGATGGTGGCTTTGTTTTCCAATTTGGGTTTGGAGAAGTACAGAACACTGAGCGCTGCTGTCAGATCTGGATGACACTTGACAAGAACATAAAATAATTTTATTCCTGGGCAAGTCTGACAAATGATTTGGCCTGGACAATTTAACAAGGCCATAAGATATTGGAATCACTAGAGAATGATTTCATGGCCAATGGGCTAGAAGCAGCTCTCTTTTTTTCTGTCTAAGCTGTGGGTCATTATGGATGTATGACAAAATATATTCCAGGACTTCGAAGATTTGAGAAGTCTGAAGGTGAAATGGTAGCAGCTGCTCATATCACAGAGAAGGAAGATCCTTTTACAGGCAAACTAGAGAAAAATGTTACCAAAAGATGTATTTTCCTTGCATTTTAAATATATCAGGTACATTTCTGCATTTTTCCAGCCTTAGCTGAGATTTAAAATTGCACTACATATTTACACTGATATTCTTTGCTTTGTAAAAATGCTTTCTAAAAGATTTTCCCAAGCATGCTTCCAGTATGTCTAACGGAAACACCTTTTAAAAGCAATAGCCACTTGGGAGTAACATTTCTAAGAAACATTTTCCCTTTCTTTGCCCTGTGCTGTTCAACCAGCAATAGCCCCAACTGTGAGGAGCAATAGTGCCTCAGGGGACCATATGCTGCTACTAACAGGCATTTTCTGTATGTAAATTTAGGAGGTCATCACGTAACAGGTCTCAGATCTGTTACTTATTGCCTTTCATCACATGGTTCCTCTGGAGCAGGTGCCCTATCCAGTTTATATACATCAGTCCATAGAAGTCTGCTCCCATTCAAGCAGATAAATGGGTTTTTTTGTTTGATTTCACTTTGTCCCTTCACACATCTCATCTTCCATTATCCTGCTTTTGCTAACTGTTTCTTCAACGAACTAATATTTTTTCTGTTGCTACAGCAAATACTTTCTCAAGCATGTTCAAAGCTGAGCACGTTGGAAGATTTTGCTGAATCAGGAATTCTTTGCATAGCAATATCCCACAGTGTGTGTACAAACAGAGGACGGGGAACATTCTTAGCTACTGCTACATGAAACCTGTGAAAAATTAACCTTTTTCTTTGGGGCAAGACTCCTTACTTAATATAGTTACTACTTTGCTTACAACTAGAGTTGCCATGAAAAAAGTCAGCATGCAAGTCACATTGTAATGATAGCTTAGTTACCAGTCTTTCCTAGTTATTAGAATGGCTGAAAAAAAATGCTTATTGTTCTGAGGATGTCAGTCTTGTCCAGACAAAGAGTGCAGAGCATGCAGAAAAATCCCTACAAGGGTCTGCATATCACAGAGAGCTCAAAACAGTGGTGGAGAGAGTGATGATCCTCACAAAGATTTAAGGGAGGACAACCTTTCCCTTACCAGGGGTTGAAAAGGATTATTGAATATGCTTGTGCAATAAAATTGAAAATAAAAACCAACCCACCAAACCAACAAAAACCCAACAACATGTGCTACCCAATAATAACATACAAATAACTAGGATATACTACTGTCAAGCTAATGCAATGCATCTGTCTGTCCACTCACTCTGCTAGCTGCAGATCATATACGCTGGAATGTAGATTGCCTCACACCAATTTAGGAGCAGTGATAGACAGTTAGAGGTACTCCAGGTGCAATGCTGTTGTTGTTAGTTTAAATACAAATGTGGTATGGGCAAGCAATAAGATTTCATAGAACAGTAAGGAGACACTTCAGTTCTGTGAATGGCTCTCATGAGACCCATTTTTGAATATTTAGGTCCATCCTGTTTTCCACATTTCACAAAATAAGTTAAAAAATTGAAAAGGGGGATGAAAAGATCTCCAGGAATACTTAAAAGTGAGAGATATCTCTCAATGTATTATACTTAATTACTCCAGGAGACCAAGATACAGGTAGAGTACCTTCATCTGAAGTTAAAAGTTTGCTTGATCACTGTTTGCAAAGGTCTACCCAGCGTAGTGTCAGGCAGCCTTTGGGAACTGCATGTTGGAAATTAAAACTGGACCAGGTCACTCTCTTAATGAGGCACAAAAACTGAGTCAGGCTAAGTAACTGTCCAAATAACCTATCTAGGGATATGATAGACCTTCATATATTTAATATATTGAAGTCTAAGTTGCACACCTCTCACACACATAACACAAATAATAGAGATGTATTTCCAAAAGGGGTTATGAGATTGGTTCCTTCACTTCTCTTAGGAAGGTGGTCAGTTTAGATCATCAAGATGGTCCCCTTGGCTGCAATAATGAATGGTTCTAAATCCATGTGGTATGAGTTTTAGAAGGTATGATTTTCTTCATATTAGCGTGCAGTTATATAAGGTCTTCTTGACATCCATACAATGCTAGTATTTTTAAGAAATTAAATTAGCAGTTTGAGTGTAAATCCCGATACAAGTTGCAAAGTTAGGCATTTTTCCATCGGGTTGGCCCAATATTAATTCTTTAAAGAGCAAAAAGCTTTAAGATATACACCTTAATATATTTTAGTGCTCTTTTCTTCCTAAGTTATTAATCGCAATAGCCAGGCCAAGCCCTGGTCATTATGTAACCAAACAAAATAGCTGCAGGAAGCATTTACAAATGCTGATTCTGAAGCATTGGCACTATTATCATGTTCTTTCCATCAGGAATGTGGGCAAGTGGAAGATCTATCTAGGATAGTTTTCCTGCAAGACTTAATTACCTTACCACATCCCGATGAAACAAGATTATCTTAACTTCACTGCTGTGTCAGGCACATCTTTATTAAAAGGCAACCTAGATCCTTCTCTTGCATAGCTCTGCGTAAGACATAAAATAATGCCTGTTACCCCATTATCTACTCTTCTTGGGAAGACACTGTAAGATCCTGCAGGAAAATTGAGAACATTTCCATTACTCTGTTATTCTCTGCACAGGAGTCTCAGATGTTAATTGACATTTGAAAGACTATGTAAAACCAAGGCAATACAGCATGATCTTTTTATTCAGCCTGTAGCTTCCACAGGGATTACTTTCTGATGGATATTGAGTCTGCATATTGTCCGGTATAATTAGCCCTTTGGCAGAAACAGAAGCTCCACTCTGATAAAATGTAACTCATCGAGTGGTCAACGGCCTAAATACTGAATACAATCTCTCATCAGAAGCTTTGGGACTTAGCTCAGGATTTGACTTATCACTTGCAAAACTAATGTTCTCACAAGTGGTGAGTGTTTTGTAAGTTAGGAGCCTTCAGGAAGTGTGTTGTGTCCATTTTTAAAGCTTCACGTGGATGTCTAACCCCCTCTTTCTTCTTCCTTCCAGCAGTGCAGATTCTACACTTCCCATCATCTCTGCAAGGCAAAGTGTAATAAAATATAGAGGTAGATGTGGTCTGGTTGCAATGCAACTCGCTTTGGAAGGGGTGAGCATTCTGATCCAGAGCCTTCTGATGCCCACTGCAAATATTTCTGTAGGACTTAGAGCCAAATAACATGTCTATAATGCCTGGTAAGATGGCCCCAAAACTAGACTCTAAGCTAAACCTGTAAGCATGAATGGAGGTGAGTACACAGTCTGGAGAGCTCAAATTATGCCTGAGCAGTCGTGTTCAGCCATGTTTACGGGGTGCAGCCGGGTGGAGAATGGGATGAACATGAGTGATTCCCAGCTTAGGGCTGCTCTGAAGGGTCCTCTTTAAGTGCAGTTGACATGTAGTCAAGGCCACATTTGAGCTTCGTGCCACTGACCACCTTCTATCAAGTATTAACATCCTGAGACCAGCCAAGATGTGATCATTTTGTCTTGGGAGACGTCTCGGTAGTTTGCTGAAAACTTTCCTGTAAACATTCCTTAAGAGCAGAATGAGCAGAACAACTCTTTTATAAGGCCACTTATTAATACTATGATTGAACAAGTAGTCCATGTATCTAAGAGACATGGGATAAATATGAATATTAACCCACAATTCCACAGTTTAAATCCATTCTTAGAATTTTTTTTTCCGTAGCAGTGGCATTGGGCAGCAGTGGGCATTGTTTTCACATTTCGTTTCATTGTTTTGCACATTTCATTTTTTCAAAAGCTCCTTTTTTTTTTTCTTATTTGATCTCAATGAATTCTTCTATTCCTTCGCTAAGAACTGTCTTCCCATTTCTCTCTGGTTTTCATTTTTCTCTTCAAACATTTTCCAGCATAAGGTACCCTTTTTGCTTAAGTCATATCTGAGTGCTTTAATTTCTTTACTTTTTCTTACAGCAAGTACAAAATGCACCCCTTTCAGAGAAGGGAAATGGAGCCCACAGAGATTAAATTATTAGGCCCAGTACATCTGTCACACAGTGGAAAACTGAGACCAGGACTTCTAAATCCAAGATTAGACCTTCACCAATTGAACAAATCACACCAGACAATTAAGTTCCTGTGAGGTCCCACATGGTCCTGATATGGCACATGGCCCTGCCAGATGTTCCAGCAAGACCCTGGCAGCTGGAAACATATATCAGGCTTTTATAGATGCATCATCTGAGCTTGCGTTTCCCTAGAGTGTAGGCAACTTCAGGGCCTCCTCTGCACTGGTTATTTTTGTTTTTCTTCATATATTACAATCTAGGTTGTTCCACAAGGTAAGTTTCCCCAGTGAGTTCAGAGGGTTCCCAAAAGTGGCAAGGAAGGCTTGCATCTAACCCAAGGATGCCAGGGAGAAAGAACAAAGTACGCTCATTTTATTTCTCTAGGCAAAATGGGCAACAGAAAGCAAGCTGCACATTTAAGCTCTCCAAGTGAGATGACAATAACAAGAATTATGAAAAGAATTATCAGCAAGAGCACACACAAAGAAGCTCCCAAATCATCCACTACATGGCCTGACTTAAGATCAAATACACTGATATTAAAACACAGGAGAGACTCTCATTTACATTCAATAGGGATTACACTTAGCAGCCCTTTGCTGATGCTCTCAAAGGAGTGTAAGTTGAGATAAAAGAATTCTACCTTGGGACTTAAACAGCAGCTATTACTATAAGTAGAGAGAAGTCAGATGCAGATAATAAAGGGCTAGTGAGACGTGATGGACTGGCTGAGGCTGAGA
The DNA here is from genome assembly GCF_949628215.1 of Phalacrocorax aristotelis. Taxonomy (NCBI): domain Eukaryota; kingdom Metazoa; phylum Chordata; class Aves; order Suliformes; family Phalacrocoracidae; genus Phalacrocorax; species Phalacrocorax aristotelis. Next base: position 29,300,553 of record NC_134284.1, on the reverse strand, counting down.
GAAAGAAATACCTGTAACATGAAAGGAGTCTTAAGTTTTCCTTTTGATCTTCTTTAGTATCTTCCAGTATAATTTTGTCTGTTTATGCGCTCTAGTAACCTCCACTGCTGTAAATGCCTTGTGGTTTTTATATGCACTCTGAGAGTGGTCTTTTGAAGTAGGGGAGTAGTGATCCCACAGTTGAAAAGCAGCACTGAAGGAACAGGAAAGGTGATACGATTTCCCTTACATGACAAAACAATGCTCCAGTCACACAGGTTCATGTGGCAGAGCCCAGCAGTACAAGGAAGAATAGTCTGGAGGGGATACCCAAGAGATGTAGGCTACTAAGGAAGTGTCATACATCATACTTGGATGGTCATGACTGGACAGAGTGCACAGATAGGGAATATGTGAGCTTGAGAAATGCACGCGTGCTACCCATGATCACTGATAGTGCCAAGATCTTGTTTCACATGCTCTTGGTTCATACAGATCCTTTAGTACTGTAAATCTCCTTTCCAGCCCTAAAATCATTAGATACAAAGGTGTTTCTTAGCTTTTGAAGATATAAGCTTAAAAGTGACCTTAAGAAAGTAGAAAGCCTCATGGGTTTGCACATTCTGGCACAGAGACCTGTGTACTAGCCCTTCGGTCAGTAGCTTCTCCTATAGCAAAGCCACTGTGCAGAGTAAGGGGGTTAAACACAATTCTGCATGTTTCAAACCCAGACAGTTTTCAGGAGAAATTATCTGTCACCCTAATCCCTGCAGCTCTGTTTATCTCTGATCAGAAAGGGGAGTGCCAAATTGGCATACTGATTCACGTACCAAAAAAGAGTGTGCCTATAAGCACAGATCATGATTTGCATACTTATTAGCCTTGACTGCCAGGGAACATTCTGGCTCCTTTGTAAGCACAGAAACAGTAAAAATATGCTAATAGCAGCATATCAAATTTGGGCTTTAGCCAATCTGTCAATATTGAAATTACTTGCCTGTAATATAGTGGGTAAACAACTTGCTGTATAGGATGATCCGAGGTACGATTTGAACTTGTTGAAATTTAGTCATTTTGTGCCTGAAAAGCTCACAGATCAGAAAGTGAAACATAAGCATACATGCAAGACAGATTTCACACTGATTTTTTATTCTGTTATCTGTTTGCTGCCTTCTTTTCTGCTTTGTGAAGTGGCTTATTCAAGAAGCTGAGAGGGCAGGGTCTTTTCCAGAAAGAATCACTTAAATCACTGTCGATGTATGTCCTCAATACAGACCCCATTTCTTCTCTTCCCTGTACAATAAAGACAAAATGTCTCCTGACATAAACTTGATATAAACCCAAGTCATCCCTTTCTTACTACAGACAAATACAGCTTTTCCCACAGACATGATCAACAAAACCCACCAAAAGTTAATGCTCTTTCCTTAGCTTTCCAGAGTGCTCCCATTATTGAAATCAGCAGAAAAACAGATACAGCTGTCCGGAGGAAAGCTCTTCCTTTTTGCTGGGTCTTACACCCACTGCCTCCAATCCAATAAGAGTCCATCCCTCAGAAAACCCTCAATCACATTAATAATTGTAGTGATCATCCTACACAAACTGATCCTCAACTCCTAAAAATGACTGAATAAAACCTTACCCTGCTTGCTGGGGCAAATTCACTGCCTAGATTAGAAAACCCTTGACTATTCTGGGCTATGATGCTTCAGTCTGGCCAGCAACCCCTGCTTTGTGGTTACCATGTGGACATGAGCTGCTGGGTCCCCTTTGCTTCCAGATCAACCACATCATATAGGGTCAGGACAGTGTCTCTGCATGCCAGAACACACTCCCTGATCTTCTGCAAGAAAACCTCTAAGTCTGTGGGGTCACACATAACTATGATGAGGCCTTTCCTTACAGTCTTGATGTCTTTTAGAGCTCATTTTCTAAATCACAGACACAACAAGCTCCCTGGGCAGGGCAGCTGCCTCTCATGCAGCGCAAAAGGCCACCTCAGGCATGTGAATGCTTTTGCAGTCACTGTCAAGCGCTGCTGCATGCAGGACAAGACAGACTTCCCAGTATGCCATAATGTAATGCAGTTTACCCTGGCACTCTTCTGCAATCTCCAGACAAGAGGAGCTTTGCCAACATGACTCCGGCTCAGAGGAGAATGAACCTCTGAGCAGACGTGAAGATGAGATGAACCAGCCTACCCTGATAAGCACATTTTGCAAACACAGTCTTCAGGCCCAAATGTTACTAACTGAAGCCACAGTGGGGCAGGGTTACCTGTCTCTGATGCCTTTATGTGGCAAAGAGGCCCTGGTTTTTCTCTGTGGCTTTATGTGGCAAAGAGAACCTTTTCTCCATATCCACTATTTATTCTTTCACTCCATTTTTGTTTTACAATTATCTGGCATAGTCTGTGCTAATCGTGCACAGTTGCCTTGCTTTTCTTTGAGGGCTGTTCCAGATAGAAGGGAGAAAAATGATGGTGTAGTTAATGAAATATTTTTGGCCTGATTCTCTTTATTTTCGAAGAATGGATTTGAAAGTCCCATTTCTCTGATCAGAGCTATAAATAAAACCAGAGGAATAAAAAAAGACTCAGAAAGACTCCATGAAGTTGCTTCTGCTTATCCTCAGCATATCTTTACAGCCACTTCTCCTCTAGCCCTTATCTGAGACAGACTTTGCAGAGCAGAATCTCAGCCCCAGTAGTGCAAACCAGGAAAGTCCTTGAGCCAGACACACCTCTCCAGACCTTGCCATGCAGCTCAGTGACTTGGGTAGCACCTTGCACTATTTCCAGCTGTTTCACTCCAGCTAACAGCTTCATTGATCCTTCTGTGAACCAGAGAAGAAGGTGCCACCAAGCTGAGACTAACCTTTTGTGAGCTCTTGGGCTGCTGAATAGCCACATCTAGACCCCAACCCTGAAATCAAGGAGCGGAACCATAGGAATAGATAAGCAGGATGCTTTTAAGTGAAGAAGCTGGTTGGCAGGCAGAAGCCATTACCCTTCACAGTGTAAATGTGAAAAGTCAGGCACACAAAGCAGCATCGGATAAGGACAAGGAGGTCATTCTCAAGAGAAAAACAGCATCGAGCTCAGCAATCCCATCCGTGATCTAAAGAGTTGCACTCATCCACTTTCAAACACAGCAACTTATGTCACTTTCTTCTCAATGAGAAGAGTGTGTTTGCCAGAGACAGGAGCCACACAGCTGACAAAGAGCGCAACCCTGCTAGGAGTGCCTGGTTTAATTACAACATTCACAGTTTTTAATGCCAACACCTAAAGAGCTAGGATCCCAGTTACTGACTAGAAAATCTCAGGGCTAAGGACAGAGTGTTTCCAGGTTTAGAAGCTGCAGAGGAAAGCATGGAATTGTGTCCCCCTCAAAACCTGAAAAGAATGAAATAATTCCGTTTCAAAACCCATGTAAAACATGTGATCACCTGTTGGTTTGGGTTCCCCATGTGTTGTGTTCTGAGTGAGCCCAGTTTTTAAGACCATCCACTAAGTTTAGCAATTTATATTTGTGCATAATATCCATCCACATGTATGCCAGAGGGAGAAAGCCTTGTTGTCTGTGCTTCTTCCCCTGGGATGATTCCAAGTTTCACAGCCAAGGATGAAAAGTAAATTAAAGAGGATGTTCTATGATTTGCCACAAAAAAGGCAGTGTGGTGATATCTGACGCACAGCAGGCCCTCCTTGTTCTTCACAGAGATACTAGGTGGGATATCTCAGATAGCACAGGGTGGTAATTGTAGAGAAAAGTTAACTTGCTAATAGCAATCACTTTATCTTGTTTGTCAGTGATTAGCTATGTAAATTTGTTCTCCCCTTCAATTCCATACCAGTGCATCAAGGTGACATGCCACATGTGCATGATTACTGCCAGTGTTATTACCAGACCTTGATCTACAAAATGCAAAGTGCCACTTATTAGAAAGTCCCCACAATCAAAGAGGCTTCTTTCATTTCTCTACACATGTTTGCTGTTCTCTTTTGATAGGCACAGCATGTAAGAAGCCAGTGGGAAGCAAACACTGCATTCACAACATGGCTTCTCCTTTGTTAATTAGCTAAATCAGGTGTATAATATGGTCTGTGTAACTCCTAGAGCCTGCGACATTATTGCTCTTACAACACAGGGAAATGCTGCTTTATCCAAGTCTGCAAGACAATAGAAATTAAAAAGGAAGATGAAAAATTATGTTTATTTATTGTTTATACAGCACCATGGCACTTCACAGGCAAATGATATAAGAATCAAACCCCCAAGGAATTCATAATCTATGGGACAGATTCAAGCTGTGTCACTCTTTACTCCCTGTGTTGCACCTCTGACTCCAGGTCGATTCAACAGAAGTAATAACATCAGGATATGGCTTTAATTAAAGAAAATGTCAGAGACTAATAACCAGGATTAAATAAAGCGGTGTCGCCTCAGCCCTAACTCATTGAAACTGAAACAAAAAAAACCAACCCAAACACTAAGAGTTTTTAGTTGCATCCATGTTTTAGTCCTTGGTATGCAGAGTCATCATGGCTGGGACTGTCTTGCAGAGTCAGACAGTCAGTTTGGTGCACACCGTGTCCAGCCATAATAAAACTGAGCTGCTGATGACTTAAAAGCTCCAGTTAGCATACACTTCTGAAGAAACACATGCCATTGACAATAATCAGTAACAGGAAAGTTCCTGAAAGAGATAGACTTCATCCCGAATCATTCCTGTGTTCACTCTCCAGCCCTTCATCTCATCATGAGACAGCTCCTACTCCAGAATCCACAGACAAGGAAGTGGCAGTCCCTGCTCTTGCCTTTAGCAACAACCCACCTGAGAGGCCACACTTCACCTTGTGCAGCAAGGTATGGCCGGTAGGAACACAGTCTCCACGACGCGCAATGGGACGAGGTGCTGTAGGCCAGCAGCAGCAGTTACTGTATTACGCAAGGACCCAAATTCCAGCTGGGATCTGCTTGCACAAGTCAAGCAGGAGAAGGCAGCTGAACCCATAGGATTGGGACTGTAGTTTTTGGACCAGGTTCAAGTGCACATGCATTTCAGGCCAGAAAGAGCTTCTTTGGAAAAGTTACCCAGCAGCAGGATTATTTAATCTGAACCAGAGTTCATGTCAGTATTACACGTGGCAGAGGAATGTCTTCTGGGGAAGGCCATTCTGATTTGATTTAAAAATAAGAATTTTTAATTCTCTGTGCCCAGAGAATCTGAGATCAGTGCCACATCATACTGCAGTGTTAGAAAGCAAGAAGCAGAAAAATTAGGGAGATAACAATAATATTGCATTAGTCTAAACACAAAGGTAGCCTCACATATAAAGTGGCCTTGCTCCAAAAAAGGCTAACGATAGAAATAAAGCAGAGCCAGGGAAGGAGCAATAGGCTTCTTTAAGAAAGCACATGGTGTGCTGTGTCCTAATCTGGGCAGTCTGGGTCATCTCTAAGTCCCTTAGTGCTTTTAGTTGCCAAAATATACTGAAGATGAAGGAAAGTGCTATTAATCCAAGGAGGCAAATGAGGCATGGTGCAGCCGACTGACCCCCCCCCCCATCAATGATACCACCTGCCTGTGAAGGATCTGAAGGTAAGATACAAAAGTGTTTTACTAACACAAGTGCCCAGAGCCACATGGCCCCCAGCTGCTTGGTAAAGTGACCAGTTTGGTGTGGGGAGGGGCAACAGGCTAATGGTGAGGCAGCTGGTACCTAGCAAAATTAACACTTCATTATATGAACAAAAATAGGAAAAGCTTCCTTTGCAACAGGAGGGAACCCTGTTGTCTCCTGTTCCACAATCTTTGGATAGTTTAGTCTCTGTTGGACTCTCTGAGATTTGTGATCCCTACCACCCAGTGTGTAAATACAGTGCCATACTCTCAGTGTCCCGCCTTATCCCTGGGCTACAGGTGGGTGGTGGCAGCAAGAAGGGCTTTCCTCATGCCCTTCCCAAGCATCCTCTAGCAGTCCCAGTGCTTCTGCTCTATTTTGAGCTATAGCAACTGGCTGCAGCCCTCTAGGTCCAGCCCAGGCAGGGCTCGGCAGCATCTGGCCACGTGCCCTCCCCACAGACTCTATTTTGGGGACTGCCCTAATAGCTGGCTTTACCTACTTCTCACTCTCTGTGGTCAGCCTCAAGCTGAGGGGTTTGTCAGCCCTAAAGGATCAAGCTGTTCCCCATTTCCTCCAGAACTAGATGGAAATGACAGATAATCTGGCCCAGCCTCTGTGATGCAACCCTTAAACACACAGGAATCTCACCCACCCCCAAATTCACGTGGGCCACAGGGGCATGATTCTGCTCTTCGGCAAACCTGCTGAGTCAGCGCTGCCTGTTGTTCCTTTGAAATTAATGCACTGGCTCCAGATTTACATTGGCATAAGAGGCATCTGGGTACAAACAAAGGGAAAGTGTTGCAAGATGCTCTACTGTCCTGAGAGTCTCAGTGAAATGAAATCCCATGTGGGGCAGGATCCAGTACTGCTGGGGCAAAGCACATGGTTGGCCCCCAGCTCTGCCCAGATGGGCAGAAGCATCACCTTGCCCAGCGTGCTAACGATGGAGAAAATAGTCTCCCCTCTCTTTTCCTCCTTAGCTGCTCTGCCAGGCAGAGCCCTCTGGAATGGTGAGCCGGAGGAGGCTGTTGCTGTTGGCAGCTGCCGGGGGCCCGAGCTGCAGGGCAGGGGGCTGCGTAGGCAGCTGTTGACCCTTATGCTCTGCCTCTCTCCCAGAGCGGAGGGACTGTGGGAACTGGGAGCAAGGAGCAAATGAGACTGAGGCCAAAGGCTTCAGTGGAGAAGTTGCCTTATTGTTACAGACCAATTCAATTACGAACATCTTAATGGAGACCTGTTTTGTAACGCCCACTCAGCCAGCAGAACTAAAAGGGCATATACGACTTGCTGCCACATTACAAGTTAGGGGTCTTCACCCTGGTTCCCAGCAGGTCTCCAGGCAAAAGTGAGAGCGAAAGCTGAATAAATGGGCTGCTGCCAAAGGGCTGGTTTAATAGCTGATCTGGAGAGATGGCAAACCTTTGCTCTGACCTGGTATACCTTCTAACCCCAGTTCCACTCTGTCCCTATTAACAGAACTAATTGGAATATCAGGAGACTATCAGAGCCCTGAAAGGTAATGCAGCAAGAATACCTCTGCTTTTAGATGCTAACTTCTCCTGCCCGTGTGCACCATCAGGGAAATACATACATGTTTGTGAGCTTTAGAGAGTGTATGGTTTTTTCCCTGTCTAAAGCCTACAAAAATACTCCAGCCAGGATGAGGAATGCCTTTGGAGAAACAGGACCTTCTGCCTACTGAATACATTCTTGTGTTTTTCCCAAAGGCTCTTATTAGGCTGTAATATTGGAAAAAAAAAAAAAAACACTAAACCACTTAAGGTGGTTTGTTAGCAAGCAAAGACATATGAGAGCTGAGCAAACTGTCTTGTCTAAACTTTTTTCACCCTTCTCTAGACGAATGGCTTTCTTGTTCTCTGCAAAGTGCTTGCAGACAAAGCTGCAGTGGAGCTGGGAAGTATTATTAGTAAGGTTTATTATAGCATCTCTCCTTGAATGGCTGCAGAGAATGAATCCCCACTGGGTGACCCAGGGTGCAGATGAGTATAGAAGCTGTGTGATTCATTATACAGAGTGCAGCATGAAATACAGCAAACCATTTGCCTGGGGAAGAGCTGGGCCTTTTTCTGTCTTAGGGGACCTGTGATCTACCCAAGACCCTAGGCTCAAGCTTTAAACTGCATTGGTTAATAGGGAAGGTAGGTCAGGTAGGGCTATTTCTGTTCCTCAGCCAGGTAATCAAGTACTTCTAGGGCATGGAGTACATCTAGAGCATTCATTCATGTCAATGAATTTTCAAATAATTTTCTGACAATATTTAAATTTTTCCCTTTGTTGTGTCTTCAGGAGTGATTTCAAACTAGGGTGACTGTACCCCTTCTCTGATGGATGGAGCTTGCACCAAACCTGCTATATTCACTCAGATAATGTCAGTCATTTCATTGCTTAAAAAGTCAGTTATTTTGTGGTTACTTGCTCACTAAGTTGGTGTATTTGTGGAGAGTAATTGATATCACCTCTGTTTGAAAACATAAGGCCCAGATAAGGGGTAGCCAGAAATCTGACCATTCTTGTCAAGACTAATGAGGTTTAGGCACCTTCAAAATGTGAATGTCAAAACAACGTTCTCTTTGGAGAGCAGAGACAAGCAGCAAGCAAGAAGGATTTTCAAGATCCGATTTTGATCTTACTGGCACTAATTCCAGTGTGAGCTTCTCAGTCCTCTTCTGAACATGGCAACAAGAGCCTTCCCAGGGAATTGTGTATGCTTTAGAGCCAACCCTAAAATACGTCTGAAGAAATGAGAGTGGGTAGGAATTGCCAGTGATGGAGGGGAAAGGAAAACACAAAGGGCAACATTTGTAGAAAAATAGAGCAAAGCATAAAATTATCCTGGAAATTAAGGTCTTTCCAAGGTCCTGCCTTTCACAAAGCTTATCGAGGCAAGGTTATCAGAGGGAGAAAAACAGGTTACTACAGCAAGGCTGGTGAGGGATGCGCACATCAGCTGGAGCGGATCTGTTCTCACATTATGTGTTGTCCATAAGGAGTCAATCGAGCTCTCAGGAGAAGTAGTCGTCACTGGTGCTTCATCACTTTGATTGAGGTTATGGAGTCTGCCCATGAGCTCACAGGCTGGCTGGAAGGAGGAGGGAAGAAAGAATACCTCAGAAGACAAGATGAGGAAAGTACTGTAGGCTGGCTATGAGTGGGACAAGATGTTGGTGGTGTGCGGTAGTACCTGTCCACTAAGGGCTCCTTGTGTCACTGACAGTTTCAGGCTTTGAAGTGAAAGAGTAAAGAAAAAGTTTGCTTAGCGCAGGACTTCTGTCATTGCAACGGTTTCTGCTTAAGTGACACAGGGCTAGATCTGTTGCCTGCCACGTACAATAGGAAGGGACAAATCAAGGACTGTAAAGTAACACTCCCCCATTCTAAAAAACACAGAGGCAACCCCAGGGGCACTGATGGCTGAGACATCTACCCCTCAACTCACATACAACCGCCTATCAGTACCTGCGGCAATGTCCTGAAAATACAGCACAGCCAGAGGCACCCTGGAGACACTCGGTCTGTGGAAGGATGCTTCTCCTAAGGTGGCCTTACCAAACCGCTACCTGTATCAGCCAAAAGGGCAAAACTTCGCAGCCCTGGAGATGCTCCTGAGCAGGTTCTGCATTTCCTCCTGACTACGCTGCATTCAAGATGCATGGACAAGACTCTTGCTGTCTCCATGGGGGACAACAGCAGGATCAGTGCCACCCCCACCAGGTTTCTTTCCTTTATGGAGAAATAGATGCCAAAGTTGTTTGTAATTTCCATATAGGCAGTTCAGTCATTGCAGCAGTTGTTTTCCTCTCCCAACAGGTAAAACACATAAAATTGGTTATAACTAGTTCCATCTTTCCCAATACTAAAAATCATTAAAGAAAGGGATAAAGGCAAGAATTACGTTCTCATGACAGAGCAGAACACCCAGATGGTCCTTCCCTTTTCTCTGTGACCTCCCTGTCTGCTCGTAGGCTTTACTGCAAATACTTGTCTCAGGTTGAAGTGCTCCATTTCCTTCCTAAAATCTCTTTCTTGTGCTAGTAATCAGGGCAATATAAAATGTTCCTTTTAGACCATCTGGAAGCCACAGGAAACATCAATTAACTGCATATATTTGAATCATAAGTACATTAGGCTAGAAATTTCTATGTATTCTAAAAATTGAATCCTTTACAGATCTTAAGCTGTGCAATATTTAATTAAATGGTGGCCCCAGAGCATGGGGATCAGAATCGTGTCCCTGGGCCATGGTGCAGGGTTTGCCACAAATCCACACAAGCCAGTCCCAACCAGAAGTGCAGCTATAAAGTTTTCTTCACATTGTGAGCTCCCTGTCTAGCTGGCAGAGCCACATCACAAGCATTTCATTTATAGCCTCTTTTGAAATGCAGAGGATTTTATTGGATATGTCCAGCAGAGCTGCTGAAAAATAAAGGAAGTGTGCTCCCTACTGTCTAGAAAACCCCAAAGCAGAGCCTGCCAGTCTGATTCAAGCACACTGGTCTAAAATGCCAGCAACAGTTTAAAATTTAAGCCAAATCCTTTCTTTATATGCCTGCAGCATGCCAGGATGTGTGTGCACCACAGCCTAGCTCTCACCTGCAGTAACTCAGTTGCAGTCAACCCAACCACGCCTCACCAGTGCAGCCCTTGGGTGGCCTCACGTTGCAGTGAGAAACTGAAGGAGAAGGAAGAGTGCCATGCCCACCCTTCCTGTAGGGAGCATTGACTCTAGCTTTGATCCTTGCCTTTGCTTCATGACCTCAAGCAAGTCACAGTGCCGCGCTCTCTTCTTCTTTGTGATCAAAGCATGACTTGAATGCTGATACTTGTGCATGATACCGTAATCACTCCTGAAGCTCCGACTGTGAGCTGGCTGTACACGAGCAAAGAGATTTCCCTGCCAGTGATGGCAGCACAGGGCCCAGCACATCAGTTACTGGTTGCTGCATTCCCTGCTCTTGGGAGAGTGGTCGGGAGCTGGAAGAGGAGGGCTGACTGCTCCACCATCATTTCCCTGGCAAAGCCCTTCAGAGCTCTGACCTGTGCTGCCTGGAGGGCAACTGTGCTAACAGGAGAAATTGCACAGAAAGCAAAATGGTTTCCTGGAGTGGGACTGGCCACATTTACACCAGCAAAAGACCTGTCACTCCGTAGGGCATCCAGCAGGTACTACCTCCCCACAGCCAAGGCCCCTGCTCCCAGGGCAGAGAGGAGTGAGGCACAGAGTCCTGCTGCAGCTGAGAAGCTGCACGTGCACCACAGCAGAGGTGGGATGCTACTAGTTTTCCAGCTTCCCTCTTAGGGAGCTCCAAATAAATCAGAAAACCCAAATGGTGTGGTTGAGAGCCAGCCTTGGACACCTGAGTGTGAGTGCACTCTCCTCTACTCTGGGCTCTAGGGGAGTTCATCCTTTTCCACCACCTAGCCAGGTACAGAATGGGGACAACTTCGCTCTAGGACCAATTCATCCTGGGCAATCCTAGCCCAGGACTCCCCTGTGAATGCTCCTTCTAGTATTTCAAAGAAATGAATAATGAAAGACACTGAAGTGGAGAATGGATTTACTGAGTGTAGGTCCTGCCCAATTCACCTCACACCAGCCTAGTCAAAAGTGGGGTGGCAGGTCACCTCTGTTTGGACTTCATTTCATTCACAAGGGAGCCACAAGAGACTCTAACAGTAGGGAACTGTGTGGTGGATCAGGAGTTGGCTAAGGGGACGTGTCAATGGCTGATGTTAAGGTGGGAAATGCATGTTAGAGAACAGTTGTTAATAGAGATAATCAGAGGTAGTAATGACGAATGGTTGCATTAGTAATCTGAAATAAATATTATGATGCCATTATTAATGGCATCTGTTGATGACACAGAGGTAAGAGGCATCCCCCATAGAGAAAAGAATTGGGGATGCAGCCTGAGCAGAACTGAGTGGGCTTGAGGACTGGAGTATTAATAAAAAGAAGATGAAATTCAGTAGTACAATGTTCAGAGTCTTGTAGTAAGGAACCAATGACAAAACCTTTTTCTGTAAGGTGGGAGCTCATATGCTAAAATTAAGTGAAGCAGAGAAAGACCTGTGCATATGAGGTGATTATGGGATGATTATATGCTGCCAATGTGATGTCGCTGTGTGAAGAGAAAATGTGGTCTTAAGCAGTGTCAGGAGAGATACTGTTGTACAAAGTGATGGTAAAACATCATCCCTGTGGTATACAACAGTCCCTGCTGAAGGCAGATGAACTGCACTGGGAAAGATGCAGCAATCAAGGAGAAGACAAGGGTAGGCTCTGAGCATTTTGCTTTGCAGAGCCTGACACAATGAAAGGAATATGGCTCTATCTGTACATTACACAGGCACCCAACACGAAAGATGGAGAGGAGCTATTTAGCTCCACGCACAATGTTGTTCCAAGAGAGAACGGGTGCAAAAAGGCCATTAATAAAGTAACTGGAAATTAGGAGGTCAGAGCTCTGGGAATGAGCTGATCCTGCAGACGAGTCCGTGGCAGCAGAAAGCTAGGAAAAGGTGGTGCTGGAGTGCCATCGTCTGCCCGTTTACAGCGTTGCAAGGATCTCAGGAGGAGGATCATCACTGCAAGGGTCAAGCAGGACTTCTTTTGCAATTGGCTAAAAAAACCCCAAAATCCCTGTGTGTGCTATGTGTGTTTTGTACCACACGAAAGCAACAAGTCCTGACTTTCCCCAACAGCACAGCTGGACGTGCAGATTGTCCAGGCCTACGCGCTGACGCATGCAAAAGGGAGCAGAGGGACAATGCACACAGCCTCCTCAGCCGGCTGGAATAGTCCGTATCACAGTCCAAACACAGCAGAGAAATAATAGCAAAATATCTACCATCTCCCTGAGAAGAAATCTAGGAAAAGGCATGAATAAGCCAAACTCACTTCCAACCTCTAACATAAACCTAAAAACATGCAGTGTCTGAGTCGGTTGGTTTGCAGCAGACCATCACACCACCTGGTCATGTTACCTTTTACAGTGATAGTGGGGATAGCACAGAGTGAAATGTCTTTCTGCTCCTCATCTCTTTTGTAGCTATCTTACATGAGGCTCCATGGCATGTGAAAGAGAAACTGCAAACATTTTCACTTGAAGTACATGCTTTGGTTCATCAGTCCTCAACAGAATTGATCTTCTGTCTTGTTTTCTCAGTTAATTGTTCCAAATGGGAGAGAGGCTGCCAAGGCTGTAGTGCTGATACGTATCCTAATCACACACCTCAGAAGAGGATGAAAGGTCCATTTTTAAGCTACCGAGTGTAACTGTGACACAACTCGAAGACAGACATCTCTGTTCTGTATTTGCAAACATTTTGCAATGCGGGTTGGTTCTGCAGGTGTCAGGGCCTGCCAGCATCTGCAGCAATGCTGCCAGCCAGCTTATTAACAGGCCAATTGTCTATGCAGTGGTTGTTCAATATTGTCATATTACACCAGAGCCTAGATGGCTCTGCAATCAGAGCACCCATTTTCAACATCCTTTGCATATATTTATAATATTTTCTTCTTGTAAAGTGCCCTGCTGCTCCTGTGTTAAATGCTGCATCAACCATTTGGGGGAGAAAAGCATTGCGAATAAAGAGAACTGTCACTCAGTACGACATTTCTGAAATCAAACTCATACGTGATTGATTCTTACTTATCACTGCCACCTAATTTGTGTGAAAGGAGTGCCCATCCCAGGCAGAGCTTTGTGGGATGTGCCAGGTGAGGAGATCAAAACCCCTGAGACCCCATGTCCTGACACACTGTGTTTAGCACTGACAGCCCTGGCAAGGATGAAGTGGAGGAGTGGGGGAATACATCCCACCTTGCAATAATTGTGGGAAGCTTGGGATGTTAAAGAACTCACACCAGTGTGCAGGACCAGGCAAGAAAAAGGCTGGTGTGTGAGGCTCTCCTCCACCAAGCGGCCAGCCGGCAGGAGCAGTGGAAGTGTTTGGACACATCAGTATGCTTCTGGTACCTCGCACCAACAGTACCCTGGAGTGCATGGGCCTCACTGCAGCTGGTGGTTTGAGTGCTATTTGTCAGAGCAGCAGTGCTATCCAGCAGATCTGCAGGAGGGAAGCTAGAGCATTTCTTAGTGTTTACTCTGCATTCATGTCCAGGGCTCACTTTGAATATTTCTGGCTCCCTCTAAGCACAGACAGTGCCTCTACTCCTGCATGCATATGCTGCGTTTCCTCACCTCCAAAGCACTCCCTGCCCTGCCACCAGGCAAGCATGAGCAACAGAGCAGCACCTGCATGAGCACCTAGGCAGACTTCTGGTGCTTATGTCAAAAAGTGCAATTTAAAAAAAGAACCCCACAACCAAAGACCCCATGAAGTGGTCACCTCATGCTGACAGCACCTAAAGTCCTTGAGTGTGAGAGGAGCTGGGCTGCAGCACATCAGTAACGTGGCATCCCTAATGCTGAACCCCCGGCTCTGCAGTGAGCAGCCCACGGCGCCATGCGCATCTCCCTGTGGTGAGGCAAGGGAGAACAGCCCTGACTGACCTGACAGGAGGGAGGAATGGATGTCTCCAGGAGAAGCACGTGCCTCCCTTAGACATTAATTAAACATTGCCTCTTGCACTGTGTGCCACAGATAATTGCCCTTAATTTTGCACATTTATGCAAAAGGAAAGTAATAATGCCAGTGTCTTTGTTACCTGCCAAAAACCTCATTACTGTCATAGGATGCGGCCCCGCATGTTGATCAGGGAGTGAGGGCGGGCGGCAAGATTTGTGGTGCGTCATGGTGGTACGCCCTGAAAGGCTGCAGGGACAGGCATGATGGTCCCTGCTCTGCATCCTCTCCCCTTTCCCTATGGCTGTGGGGGCCTGTGGGGACCAACAGTGTCGAATCACCCCCACAGGGGGGCCCTGAGTTCCCCTGGGCCAGCAGCCCTGGAAATAAGGCAAGGCTTTGCCACCAGACCTCTGCCTGGAGCCAGCAGTGCAGCAGCAGGCCATGTTTTCAGTCAGCGAGGTCTTTCTTCCAAGCATCAAAACTGAATCACCTTTGATGGTGCAGAAAAGAGTGCTGTAGCACATCCCTTCCAAGGATGCGTGCCAAGCGCATGGGTGAAGGGCCCCACACGTTGCTGAAGATGTACGAGCATACACAGTGCCCCCCTTATCTCACCTCACAGACATGAATCTAAGGCATCAGTACTGCTCCACACACCTTGTTCCTTCTGGGTCCCGCACAGAAGTATAGGGTTTTATGCACCCCAGCACACATGGAGATGAGAGGAACTCAGATTACCCACAGTTCTTAAATCTTTTTCTCCATCTGTTACTCACCTTTTACACCCAAGCACCCTCACCACCCTACCAGGCATTCCTGTTGATCCCTTCCTTCCACAACAGCCCCATGCTGTCTTCCAGCTCTTACTTCAAGTTCTTTGTCTGTTAATCTGCTTTCTGTTCCCTCACCTTCTCATCCATGACAGCTCAGGTCATGACAGACATGAACAAAATGCGTAAACCTTGAATTATGCTCTGGCCATCAGAAAGGACCAGCAAACAGGAAGCCAGAAACGTTCCACAGGTACTTTTCTCAAGGAAAGTTTCTCTGCCTAAGCTAGAATGACCAGCCATTACTATACTCCTGGCTGACCTGAATGATATCTCCACTGAGGAGAGGCTACACAGGATCACATCCTGCTTTCTTGTGACCTAAGTCTTCTACCTGAAGCTTCCCCAGCCCTTAAGAAAATGGCCTGCACTGGAGGAAAACTACTGAGCAAGACTAAATATGTTTATTGATGGTCACCACCAACAGGCCATAACATTGCAGAGTATGTAGAGTTCACCAAACACCAGCGTGGATATAAACAGATGCATTTTACTAATTTTGCTGTGACTACACACACACACTTATTTTCCAAGTCAAATTTCTGTAGTTCACTCCTAATGGCTTCATTGAACTAAATCTCCCCGGGATTTCACAGGTCTTTACCCTTGCTTCCTGGCTCTTATAGGACATCCATCTCTAGACTAACAAAAGTAACCATACCAGAAAAACATAAACACAGTCTTACCATGCCCAGCCGAAGCTCTGTCTTGCCTGGTGTCCTCCTTCTATGGTAGTCAGTAGACAATGGTTAGGGAAGGGCACAAAACAGCAAGCATGCAGCAATCCTTCCCTGGAGACTGTCCTACTCCCCTCTCATCTACGTGGTTTCTTTGTGGTAGGACTCAGCTACCAAGCAGGTAGCTGTACTAAGTGCTGTTTCTTCCATTAATTAGTCTGCACTTTGAGTAGAACAGACACTTCACCTCCATTTTAGTTTTTTAACTGTGTTGCAAACAATATGTTGACTTCAGTAAGTTAACATTTCTGAGATTTGTCCTCTTTACTTGATCTTGGTTGCACTTTCAGGTATGTATCTTTTTTGGAGAAATGTAGCTTTAGATTGACTGGAACTTTTAGCAAATTTGCATCAACAGGAGTTAACTGTTTTATCAAAAACTGTATAATTAATTGCTGATACATAGGCAGTCTCTAGGTGGGGCCTAATCTAGTTGCTTTGCAGAGAGCACACACAGCTCCATTGACATGATACAGCTGAGGGTATGTGAACCACACCTGAGCAGGGCTAACAGGCAATAAGCAGAGGCTACAGTCCCCTTCACAAGTCCTGTGGTACCTACTGCCCTGCAGTACAGTCTACAAGAACCACTGTAAGATGCCGTGCACAGGCACACAGTCACTACCTGTGTCATATGTGGGCACTGCCAAATGTTCAGTGCTTGATATTCTAAAACAACTAAGATTCCTTCACATTGCTAAAGCTGCCTAACAGCATGACTGATTAAAAGGAAAGATGGGCAACAGATGGGTCAGCCTAAGTAAAGTGCTGTCACACAGAGAATGCATTTTCACTGTATTGGGTGACTCAGTTTTTCTGGCTGATCATTAGTGACATTACTGACATCTGAACTTGATGTTTCCCATTCTATATAGGGAGGCATCTTTTTACAAGAGGGTTATATATTGTTCTTTCCATTGCTAAAATAGGTTTTTTTCACCAGTTAAAAATGTGATGTTTTGCTGCAAGCTGGCTGAAAAAGACTACTTATTGAAAGGATGTGTCAAAGTTTCCATATCAATTTCCAAAAATATTTGTGTATGGTGGTGCATACTCTGCATTTAGAGAACTTGGCAGTCATTAGGTCTTTTTATCGTTAATGTTGAGTCTGGATAAGAGCACTTCTAAACTGTGGAGAATAGATCTCTGCTGTCTCTGACAACCTTAAGATTATCTCTAGTAACAAGTGAATAAAGCATTCTCTCATTATTTTGAGTTCAATAACTGTTACTTGTTTGCTAAGGCTGTGAGAGTGGCCATAGAGGTTAAAAATACAGTGAAAGTACTTTTTAATATGATTTTTCATTATCTTTTGTCTGAAGATGTATCATACTATGAGTAGGAGATCTGGGTCTTATGTAAGACCTATGCTGGGTCTTACCTGCCATGAATAACAGAGCAAAAGTCTCGATCACAAGGTGAAAAAGAACACTGAAACTGGCAACCAGACATCTCCGCTACAGAAGGAATCCAGTATGGCAATATCTGGACAAAGAATTGGGATCTTTATGTAGCCCATGTTTACAGCTCAGCCCAATGAGTTGCTGAGATCTGTGGCTCTGATCCAGCAAAGCATATGTTTAACTCTCAGCATGTGAGTAATCCCATTCACTTCATTTGTACTACTTACATACTTCATGATAAATATTTGTGTGACTTTCTGGATGTGGCCTTTACTAAGCCAAAAGGAAAGAAAGAGAAATGATTATGCAGTTCCATGGGGAAGAAAGTTTTGAGATTTTTTCTTTCTTGTTCCTTTCAAAGGATGCTGAATGAATGACAAGCCCAGTAAATGCTCACTTAATGTTCGTGGATACTGCTGCTAAGTTTCTTTTGGCTAGTAGTGACAGGAGGCTTTAGGATCTGTTTTTGTTAATGTTTGCAGGGTTGTGTTTCCTTTAGTTCAATAGATGTCAAGACTTGAAGAAGTTTTTCATGGTGCTCTGTCACTCTTATAATTAAGCGAGCTCGTCTTGTGCCTTGTAAGAATATGCTGAGCTGGTTCTTATATAATGAGGAATTTTTTTTCTGTTAATATAGGTGCCTGTATCCAAAAGCAATACAGCTGTAGGTGATGTGTGTGTGTGTTTATGCACATACATATTTTGAGCTGGAAGAAGCCTCTGTTGACTGCACACTTGATCTCCCTGCTGAAACGAATGACGTGAGGTGCTGTAAGCCACATTATTCCCATTCTTGAAGCAGGGTGAGCTTGCCAACGTTCACATTACAGGGAGACCACTTGACCCCTCTCCACTTACAATGCGCACACAAAATACATTTCATGATTTTACTACAGAGTGTATGATTGCCTCCATAGGTCAGCTTATCATCTTTCATAAATTCCAAAAAGAAAAACACCTCCTGGGCACCAGCCAAAATAAGGATTGCTGAGGAATATGATATTTGGTTCATGTTTATAGCAGGAGGAGTGAAGCAATGATAGATCTTCGATCACTTCACTCAAGTTCCTTAGTCTGGGTTATGCGATGAGAAGGCAGTTGCTCCAAGCAAAGCTGTGTAAACTTGTAAAAGCCGGTAAAGTTAGACCATAACAGAATATAAAGTATTATTAGAAATCTCCTCTTGCAGTTGGTCTTTCTACTTAAAACTGAATACTATTTCTTTTACTTATCCATCTGCTCTTTTCAGGGAAAAAAATATATAAAACCAGATTTTAACATTTAGCATTTTTTTTTTATTCACTTCTGTGTGATACAGTTCATTGCAGAGGCTTGTTGGGATATCCTGACTTCTGTGTTTTCTGGGAAGGTCCTTTACACTCTTTGCAAATTGCAATTTACTTTTCTCCATAGATACACCATGTTTCAGTGTTTTCCCTAAAGACTAAGGAAGAGTGCAAGACAGCTATATCCTGATAATAGCTTTGCTGTCTACCGTAGCTGAAGCTGGCATAATAAGAAGTGATTTCTTCTGGGGTATATAAGATAATTTTTCTCCAAGAGCTCAGTGATGTACAATTAAAGTCATGGTTTAATGAGACAGAGAAGGTGTTAAGAAATGTCATATCATTCCCACGAATTAGAAAGGTATAAAGCACTTCCCAATAGGCCAAGTCAAACTTATCAGATTTTAAATTAACCGTCATTATACAGCAGAACTTATCATGGATTGTCCTTCCAAGGCCTGCTAAAACTAAGATTTAAAAGATCACATAAATAATATCATGTGCACAGGTTTAACTGCAAATTTTAGGCCAGTAGAAGGCCTCAGATGAAGTCTAATTAGGCACATGGGCCACAAATGAAATGTAAAGCCCCTATCATTTTCAACGGAGCCAAAATTCCAGTTAGAAACTCTGACACTCTGGTCCTTATAACAAAACTCTTATTTTAATCACAGATTTTCTTCATTTATTACTGGTCCCGTCTAATTGTCTTATATAACCTGGACCGTTCTCTTACTCAAACTTGCCTAATTGCCTTAATCATACCAAGTTCTCGATTCAAGAATGTCTGGTAGAGTAAGTACCACAGGGCTATCATACAGTGCATGAAAAATAATTTTACTAGCTTGAAACATCTGATCAAATGAAATTTTGTTTATAAAATGTCTGCTGTGTTAATTTAAAAATGTTTGACTGGCTACATAGAAAGCATAACTGACATGTTAACTGCCAAAGTGGGTAAGAAGAATGGTCATAACCGGGGGCTTTTGTCATTTCATAGAAATTTGTTTACATTACTCATACTTTAATTTCCTTTTCATTTCTTCTAACAACTGTATTAATCTATTGTTAGTCTTCAGATCTTTTAAACACTCTTGTAATGCTTTTATTCAAAGGCAGCCCTACATCAGTCAGTATAATGCAGTTCACCCTATCCATTACCAACAACTCTGTGGACAATATTCACTTTTAGCTCTTTTCATAGTTGGAAAGATATTATCATCATCTTACAGATGGAAAAACTAAGTCTCTGGTATTTCTCTTTGTCTGTTTTGCTTTGCTTTAATCTACTATGTTTTCACATGTACAGTCTGGGTTTTAGCTGCCAAAAACATAACTCTTTCAGGAACAGTGAGGGTTAAATAGTGAATATTATAAGGGGAAATTTAACTTAGAGCCTTCTTCCCTGACATCCCACCAACCTCTGCTTCTCACATGAACTGCTGCTTCTCTCCTATTATCCCAACATTACTTGTGTCTGACCTGTTTCCCATCCCAGACTCCTTCAGCAGGTAGTTTCCACCGCGACCTGGGCAATTTGCGGGCTATGCACCCATCCCACAAAGGAGAGAGTGAGTCAGCAAAGAAGTATGTGAGGGAAAATTAATTTTTAAGATATGGTGCTTTTAAAAGGATAGATATAGGTTATCTGAATCATAGGTTATAAATATAAAAATATGGCATCAAAGACGCTCCCTTAATAAACATTCTCTCCACCTCTGCTTGCACCTTTTATCTGACTGAGAAGTAAATTAAGTTGCAGCAGCAGAAACCAGAAAGAGAGCTGTTAGTGCAACACTGAGCACCTCTGAATCACGATGAGCTGAAACCCCTGAGGACCACTGCAGTCTAAATGGTCAACAGCAACAGTAAAAATTCTGGATCAGATGTGCTGTGTTTTCCTTTTCAGAGTCTACACAGGAGATCTTCAGCAGTCTTTTAAGATCTCTGGGCTAACAAATTCCCTAGACCAGACCTGCAGTTAGTGTAATGTGGATCAGCTTTCCTCATGTTAATGGGGATTAGGCACATAGGAATAAGGAGGCCTCCTATGTTACTTATTCCATTTCCTTGCCGTTGCTGGTAACCTTGCCATCCAATCACCAGCATGAGCTTATCACAATCCATTTTAAAAGTACTTACCTCATTTGGGAGAATATTCCAATGTTTTAAAGAAACTGGATTTTTTTTCTTTTCTTTTATAAATTTCCACTACCTCAATTCTTCCCTTCTGAGAGATCCCGTACATGCAGATTACAATTTCTTAAAATGTTTTCCAACTACTTTCCCTTTTTTTTTTAACTTAGGAAACATTATCCCTAGCACTTTAATTAACCACACTGCCCATCTGCTCTGAGCTCTCATCAAATAACACCATTCTTGCGGCTGTGCTCTTCATCTAGTGTTCAGAGCTATCACACTATCTAGCCTCCACCATAGCCAACCTTCTGTTCCAGGCCAAGGAATCATCTCTGCTTCCAATCCCATGACTGTGTTACTCACAGGCACTTTGCTATTAAAAGCCTGCTTTCTGTATCAAATCATTATTTTGATCATTAGCACAGTCAGAATGCAGCCTGGTTCTGAGTACTCTAAGCAGAGGCAGGCAACATCAATGTAATAATAACTGCGAGTCAGTAGATGGCTCTATTACAAGCCATTGAACAGTTTTGGGGTCTGTGTACGGGTGGTGAGATCTTACAGTCCTGCATCTTCCTTTTTGAAATCTGGGTTCATACCCAAATCAGTTTCTCCTCTGTTTGTATTAGCTATAGACAAACTGTCCAAAGAATAGATCCCATCAAATACAAAACAAATCAAATATGTCAAAACATGACAATCCCCATATACTTTTAAGTCCAACACTAAGAGAAAGTGCTGTGGAACCCCTGATTATTTGGTAACCAGGATGACAAAATTAAAATTAATTACCTCCAGCTTCCCTCAGTTCATCCTTGCTGATGTTGCCTAGAGGTTGAAGGTGTTCAGAGAGGCCACAGCTTTTTAGTATCAAACTGGAGCCACTGATCTGTCTTTGTTGCATAATAATGTTTAATTGAACTTAACCATAACTGGATTAGATCCATGGTCCATACAATCCAATATACTGTTTCCAACTGTGACCAACAGTGAATGCTAAGGAGGATTATAGGAACAGGTCAAGTAACTATGAGATTGCCCAGGCATCCCAGCCCTCAGCCACTCATAGTTCAGGGATATTCTAAATTGAGAGAGTCTTTACATATTCAGTAATCTTCAACAGATTTCTCTTGCATGACCTGTGCAGCTTCATCTTGCACCCATCTAAGGCTTTCATACCAACAACATCCCACATCAAGAAGTTCCACAGCTTGTCTAGAGAGTCTGAGGTATTCCTCTTTTCATTTGTTCAGAGCCTTTCCCTGCCATCTTTGTATGACATCCCTAGGTCCTGGATTAAAAAAGTAAGTGAACAGGAAGGCTCTGCTACCTTTCTTTCTGTTGCATTTTCTTCAGTCCATGCACTCTCTGTCCACGACCGTGTTGCAGGTTCAGTATTACAGCTAGAGATACACTCTGGCCAGGCAATTCACATTCCCATGTGCCTTGCTCACTTCACGCAGCTCAGTAATCAGGATATGCTACAGCTTTGCCAAGAGACTTAAGGGGAACTGTGGTGCAGCTCGTGACATGTCTTATGAACACATTCCTGCCAGTACTACTGCACTGTCTAGCCCTAATATTGGGGGTTTCTCATTTTCTGTCTCAAGTACTTGTTCAATTTCACTTTGGTCCATCAGCAAGAGCAACTTTCACCAAAAGCTGGAACCAGGTCTTAGGCTATATTTCTTTTTAGGCCCAAATAACATTTAGTGCCATTAAAAGGCAATGGTAGTTCAGGGAGTTCCCACTGAGTCATCATGGGCATCAGGCACTCGGCTGTCTCTTGTACCTTTGGAAATGTCTCGCTAATAGTAACATGGGGAAGGAAGGAAGAGCATTCCCTGCAGACCCTGACACATTGCCAATTCAAGTATGATTAAGTCTGCTTGTCCATCAGAGCCCTGTTCCCTGCACCGTGTCCTTCTCACTCCTCTGTCTTTGACTGCTCCTTCCCCTCTTCAGGTTTGTGCCTGACTCTGCTCCTGGCTGTGGTTCTGCCCTTTAAGACACATGCATCTTTCCTACTTCAAGCCCTCTGGATTTCTTTCCATGGTGTATTGACAAATTACCCACCTACTACCCTAGATATGCCTTAAGCAAGAGAAATAGTTAAATCCCCAGAGCTAATCTCGTGCATGGTAAAACCATATCCAGAAAGATATGATTACTTCAAAATCACTCCATGAAGCAGTCAAACTTATAACTAAATACCTGGAAGGAGCGGACACTGGCACTGGGTACATTGTGGGTGTTTCAATTCTTGTCATTTATATGGAAAACAGAGAAAAGCTGGCAAGAGACCTTTGTTAAAAAGTGGTTTGACTCCTCTGGCTGTGTTATTATGTGGACAGGACCTGTAAGGCTTTGTGCTGAACTGCAATAAACAGGAAGCATTAACAATAGCTCTGAGACAAGAAGGCTCCCCTGAAAGTCTGTGGCCCAGATCTTTGGCTGGTGCTAATCAGAGTCATTTAACTGGATTTCAGGCAACTGCATTGGTTACATCAAAACTAGTCCCAGCTCACATGTCTCTCAGGGAAAGAACAAGTGACAGCAACAGAAGGTAGTGGGAAGCATTTTATTGTCCAGCTGAACATTTCTCATTGGTCAGAAAAGGGCTCACTCTCCAATGTCTTTTCAGTCCACACAGTAAAAATCCTGGTTTTTTGGCATTTTTGGATCACCCAGAGGAGATGCTAGCCTGATGCATCCTCTGAAAGGCTATATCACCCAAAAAATAATTTTGCCACAGGAAAATTACTCTTTTCTGTGACAGTTCCCAAGCAACATCTGATTCATAGTCTGAAAAACAAACCAAAGTAGGCTGGTACCCATGGACAGCTTTGGACAGGAGTACAATTGCAAAAGTGCAAGGCAGAAAAAACCCCTAATTACTAAAGTAAGTAAATAAACACACATTTCCACTTCCCATGTGTCACCTTGCTCAGCTCAGCCACCACTTGTCCCACATTTTCATCTTATCCTCCCTTTACTTGCCTTAGAGGTAAGGGATTTTAGTTTTTTTCTTTAGGTAGCGCTGGTACCTACCACAGACTGACTCAGGCTCTTGGCTGCCCTTAGGTGCCGCTACAGCACAGATAAATACATGTGGGTTTAGCTTGGTCTTCCTCATGTCATGTGAAACCTAGCCTTTGCACAAGCTGCCTTGTAAGCTAGAGCTGTGGGGAAAAAGCACTGAGCACCAAACAGGAGTCATAAAACTCTCACAGCTCCCCATGCAACAGGCTGCCGTTTTGGGGCCCCAAATTGTTACCTGGATTTTTTTTTAATCTAAATTAATACTTGAATTAAGTGCCTCCATTTTCCTGAGTCTGATCATTCCCAAGCTATTACTTTACTAGGTGCTTCTTCCATACTTAACACATTTTGATCATCTCTCCTCCCTAGAAATGGGTCCTTGCAGTTCAGCTGTCCCGTTCCATGTACAGAGAGCCTCATAGATATCCAGTTGCTTCATCAAACACTTCCCTACCTCCAGCCTTGCAGGTGCAGCTTTTCCCCACTTCCAGCTTTTCAGGCACTGTAGGATACAGAAGTGCCAAAGCACAGAATACTACAGACTTTACAAAGAGTGCTAAATGTCATCCTTCACTTTTACCAGTGCAAGAAACACAGATCAAGGCAAAATAGTAGAAGAGCAGTATGGGGCTCCGTGCCGAAGTTCACCACTCTTGAGCCTTCTGTAGGTTTTGGTCAGTGATCCCAAGACAGACCTCACTGCAGCTCTTGGTTTCTCCTATGGATCAGGGGACCTCAATTTCTCCATCCTGTGCAGCTGGCTTCTCTGATCCTCAGCTGTGAAAATAGCTCCTTTGCTATAAAAGCTTGCCCTCCTGTTTCTTTCTTCTACCCCAGTTTCCTCTCCCTCTTTACATTTTTTAAGGTAAGAACATCCTGATTTCTTTGTTTCCTCATCTGAGGATTCTCCCTTTCTCTTCAGACTGTTGAGTTTCAGATCCCAGGTCAGATGAATCCTCTGAAACTCTGGCATTCAAGCAGAGCCCAGAATAAAAGCTTATTTTCCTTGCTGTGTAGAGTTTCACAGCAATATGGGCAGGAAGAGTGAAAGTGTCTCAGGGATACTTCCAGGCTGCAACAGGCTCAACCGCAACATTCAGCAATACAGCAATTTCATGAAAATAACCCAAATTCATCAGTTATGCAGAGCCTTTCCACAGTGCTCCAGTGACTAAGTTAACGAGGTTAAACCAGAACAGAATTCTGTCCCTGGGATAGGCAGCGACTTGCCCGCAGCACCGGAAAGAACAGAGCTGGATTTGTTTTGTGCCCAAGGATATGCAATTTCTGCCCTTGAAATCATTTCCTAGAAGGAAAGAGATAAATTAGAGGCTGTGCTTTCCTCTCACTATGGGAAAAATTCTGATCTTGTTTTGGCTGAGGCACACTTGTGAGCTAATTCACAATCGGTTACATGGGCATCTCCGGCTCACCTGTAGAACCATTCCAGATCATAGGTGCTGCCAGCCAGGACCAGGCCAGGGGACAACCTAGGCAGCCACAGTGGCCTGATCCAGACACATCAGTACTTATGACCATGCCAGACATGCATGGCAGAAACCAATTCTATGCAGTGCTTTTTTCAATGTGTTCAGTCCTCTGGGTCTGAACACATGCAATTGATGCCAGAACTAAGGCAATGGGACCTGTGGAAGTGTGGAAGGAGCCTCTCTAGGGATCCAAGTATGAAGTCTTGGTGCCTAATGTTGTGCATCCAACTCTGTAAACTGTGGCCAAAGTATTTTAACTAGGCTGGGTAAGGGCTTGCTTCTCATATTGCTTCCTGTGCTTTTGTGCATTGTTATTTCTAAAGTTATTCAAAACATCTAAAGGAGGCTGAAGCAATTACATTGCAACTAAAATAAAGTCCTAATTTTGTAATCCACTTCCCCCCTCACCCACACAGAAAAATCCACAATGAAATATAGTGCCTGAGAAAATACAGAATATTCCATCCACCCACCCTTCAACAGTGCATGTATGAGCACAGCCCTATCACAGCCAGCACCAGGCTAGAGTGCTTTTCATTAACTCAGAATATATATGGGCAGAAGCTTGATAAGCAAATAGCAGTGTTCCCAGCACACCAGCCAAGCCCTATGAAAACTAAAAACAATAAATTTATTGAAAGCTTTTTTAAAATAGGAGGAAATTATTACTCATTTGAATTCTGTTCATGTTAAGGTCAATGGTCTTTTTTTCAGATTCTGATTGTTAATATTAGATGAAAGGACATTTCCTTTACATTGTATTTATGAACTCTAATGGCACAAGGGGGATAACAGCCACATACATTGCACACCAGAAACATTTCTGAATTTTACATTGTTTAAGAATTAGTTCATTACTCATTTTCCTTTGACCTTTAAGTTAAAGCCAGGGTTATTTAAATACATTGGGTCTGATTCTGGTTTGGGATGCAAAAAGAAATGATACTTTGTTGTTACCTTCCAGAAGTTTAGTCTGTGGGGAAATTCGTGGTTTCCATTCATCAGGGTGTCCTTAGATTATTCACATGGGTAAGAATATGGTTTGAAAAATATTGGTCTGAGGGGATTCAGTTGTCTCAGAGTCTGTGTGGTGGAGACAAAATTTCCAAAAGGTTGTAGGGTGGGGCCAAAGCTTCAGTATCTTCTGCAGAGTTTAACAGAACAATCCCTGTCTATGCCCCTAAGGTTGAGCCCCATAGTGCTCAGCTGAATGTGCCTAGCTCTGCATGCTAAAAAAAACCTGTGCTGCATAATTTTGTGGGTATTCAGAAGTAAATTTTTGATTGCTCAGGTGAGATCTTTCAAAACGTTGCACGAGCACAAAATTACGGTCTTAGATTTGCTGTGGCTTTCTGCTAACAGCAAACATAATTTGACAACTGAAGGTAGCCCCAGAGCCTTTTGTGTGGTCTATATAATGGAACAATTATCCACAAAACAATATGCTCCTAGTGACATTTCCATTGCCCAAGAAATTGCCACCTTTCACTCTGCTCGTGTTACTGTCATTTCATATCCTCATTAATGACAGTCAAAAGCTTTCTTTTCACGTGGAGGAAAAAAGAAGCCAAACCCTCAGATTTGCTTGTCTAGGTACTGGATATTGCTCAAAATACATCATTGCACTAGGTGATTGCTAACAGGAACCAAGGGGTTATAAATGGTGTCAAACCTCCACTCAGCTGTGGAGTCATTTCAGATTTCCCCAGGTGTCTGTGAGAATAGGGCTTGGCTGTGGGTATTCCCAAATGCTCCCTCCCTTTGCACCAGCTGCCAACACTGTGTCTTTGTCAGTGAGATAATACAACTGTGTGCTTTGCTCCAACAGTGCCATCAGCTCTGCGACTTCCACAAAACACCTGCGAGCTGGTAGCTTCCAACATAAGGTTGTGCCCATCTTTCCCTGGGTATGCAGTGCACCCTCTCCTGACTGGGGAAGGATAGAGGGGTGGCCAAGGCCTTGGGGCTAGCAGCCCTTCCCTCAGCCGCTTGCTGGTGCTTATCTCTGCCCTCCACCCCAACCTCATGGCTGGCGCCTGATGCAGTGGCACTGTTTGCTCCAGCAGCGGCTGTCCCTCTTTGCCTGGCTGCAGATACATTGCTCTCATTTTTCCGGTGAGAGCGATACCAGCGTATGTCCTCTTCCTCCTGAAGGGACAACTCTATAAACTGGGAGTCCAACTCCTTGTCCCTCTGTCTTTTCCTTATCTTGTAATGACAGGATAAATTGTAGCCTTCTTTTGCCATGGAGAGCAAGCTATAGCCTGGCAGCACGTTCTCATGCGCACACATCCCCATCAAAGCCTTTGCGGTTCTGTTGAAAATGGGAAGTATTTTGACATCTGTGAATGGTTTGGAAAGATTTAGAAGTCTCAGAACCATACTCCACCATAATTTATATCAATACAGTAGCAGTTTGTTTTGTAGTCTCCTGCTGTACTTGTTAAAGGCTCCTAGAATATATATTAAATTAGTAAAGGCATTTTCTGGTTTGATTCAAAAACACTTTTCTGTTCTCAGATTCAGAGTGCAGCAATAAACTCTAAGTTTGGGTATCACTGAGAAACCTTAAAATACGAAAGAAAATTATCAGCACTCTAACAGAATGAGACAGACAGCCTTCTCCTTTCACTTTCTAATCCCCTCTGCTCACACATGATGTACAGCAATAAAGCTGCACAGCACTTTTCTGAACAATTCTAGTTCGCGAAGAGCTCCACTAAACTTTTAGTCTCATTTAAAGTTTTAGGACCTCATTCAGATTTCAGAGTTTTGGACTAAAGAAGACATGGGCTGATACATTACTAGTAATCATCTGGACACCCACAGCTCATTTCAAACTAGCAATGCTACAGCCTTTGTGGTAAATAGTCATAGATTTTGTTTACGTTAAAATATGCAGAAAAGGCATTTGGGGGATGCTTTGCAGCCTTTTGAAACAGCATAAAGAATACTATGTTTCCCATTAGCCTTCCAAACTCACATATCTAAGGGTAGCTTAAAGGGAAAGACATAGTGAGGATGTCACGAGGCCACCCCAGCTCCAAAATAACAATAATACACAAATAGTGCAGCTCTTGAATAGGATTGGGTAATCCTTTGTACTTTTAGTATTTCACCATCTGCCAAGTCTAAAAAGAAGTACATGTAGCCAGGAGCACTGTGAAAGATAGGCAGGCGAGGGATCGTGACCCCTGCTTTTGACCTTGATGCTGAGAACTTACATCTCAAAAGAGATCTAAGACTGCAAACCTGTCACTAGTCCTGCCCTTCAGAGGTGGACAATTGGCAGGGCAGGGATTCATCTCTGTAAAAATGAGAAACTGTTGGGGGGGGCTTAAGGGGGGTGGGGAGAACACCAGAATACAACTGCATTTCGAAGTACCCAACTTATTCCTCTCAACCCTCCTATCAGCATTTCCCTTCTCTCATTTCCATACTGAAGGCAGATATAAAGCTGTGAAAGATGTTCAAGATGTGGCATCCGTTTGGAAACTTCCCAGGCAGTTGTACTAACATGTTTCTAAAAATTGCCTGTAGGTCTTTCATCTGGATTAGCTGCACATTCTTTCCTTGACTCTTCTTTTGTACAGAAGAGCTCACTTGCTTTTATCTGCTGCAGGACAAAGTTCCCCTTAAATCCCCACCTTAGAACTAGCTAATTTACACAATAGAAGAAGCTTGCTTACCACTGCTTTTGCATCTGTATTTACACACAAGGGCACCTGGATCCAAGTGAAGCTTCTTTTGGGGACTGACTTCCCTTTGCAAATCAGAAGTACATTCCAGAGCTTCACTCACTTTAAGTTCACACCAAATATGCAAGTTCAGCTGGTTTATTCATGGCAGTAAGGCAAGCAAGAGCTGGCCTCCTACTTGACT
The DNA here is from genome assembly GCF_949628215.1 of Phalacrocorax aristotelis. Lineage (NCBI taxonomy): Eukaryota > Metazoa > Chordata > Aves > Suliformes > Phalacrocoracidae > Phalacrocorax > Phalacrocorax aristotelis. Next base: position 29,271,577 of record NC_134284.1, on the reverse strand, counting down.
TCACATATGAGCAAGGTCTGCCTAGTCTTTTTTTTTTTTTTAACTTCTTACTTTTTAAGAGCTAGAAAAAGTAAGCAGAGGTTTCTGCTTTCAAAGAAAGGACTGGTGGATACATCACACCAGTCTTGTTGTCCTAGGCAACTTGTCTTTCATTACATTGGTGTTTTATTATTGAAAAGGAAAATAACATAGAAAAAAAATCAGGAAGATCTATGCCAGATGCATAAAGGTGAGGCGTTCATGTTTTGCAAACTGTTTCTTCTCCTGTCTGCTCATTGATAATGGAGTTTTCAACATTGAGCCACAGAAAAATAAAAAAACCTTTGCCTGCCTTGGCCAACCTATTATAACAAATCATCTCCTCTTTCCAGTCTGTTTCCAGTCCCCTCATTAATCCTTCTTTCCTGCCCAGCTAAACTCTCCCATCCTGTTATCTTTACTCTATGATGTTTCACCCAAGACTAGAGTGATGCCTACCATACTAAATTCCTCCCAGAGACCTGGCAAAAAGAGAATATGACAAGAATCTGCAGGTAGACAGAAACCTGGCTGGCTGGCCTTAAGCAATATTGATATTTCTGTAGTGATATATAAAGGAACTGCAAAAAAAAGCTAGACATTTGGCTCAGTAGGGCCAGTTACTTGTTTTTAGATGTGGCTGCTAACTAGTCTTTCAAAGGAAGGTGAAAAGTCACTGTTAAATTGAGCCACAGCATAACGCTACACATAGGAAATTTTTCCTAGACCTTAGGAAATCAGCAAGATATGTCATGGTTATTCTGGTATTGTCTTAATCCAAATACTTACAAATGTTATCAATCAACATCAGATAACTGAGTCCTACTCAAAATCCAGGTCAACAAATCTGTGTATGAGACTATGCAATTGTGTCATTGGTCATGATATGTTGCCCTTTAAAAAAATTTATTTTTTCTTCATTTTGAAAAGGTTGAAATAAATGATCTGATTGTCTTTGACCCAGCAAAAGGAAATGAAATAAGAACAGCTGGGTAGGTCAAGAAGGAGATGAGTCATGTTACAGTCAACTCATCAGGAAGGGCCAGAGATCTGGACTACAGGAATTAGGACAGCTGAGTGGGAGTAAAGCAATTGCAAGTATATTAGACTCTTATCCAAATCCCTTGAAATGGGCCTTGGTTCTCACAAAGACAGGGCCAAATAGAAGTCAGCAGAAAACTTGTAATATTTCGTTGGAAATATTTGACAGAAGTAGAAAATAAATTGCTTTTAACACAATCTTCAGTGGAAAATGTCAATCCTTTATTTGAAAATATGGGCTGCTGTCTGAAAACCTGGAAGGTTTTAGCAGACTTGTTGCAGCAAAATCCAAACTAATTTAGGTGAAATCAACAATTTATCAGAACTGTTGTCAAAAGATTTCTTACCCTGACTTGATGCAAAGTTTTTTTTACTTTTTATTCCTGAAGTATGTTATACAGACCTAAATCAATACACTGAAAAACTGGCAAGCATTATGAACAATACATATGCTTTCATTTAACTATCAATGGTATTAATGCCAGAAAGAGCAAATTGTGCTTTTTTACATGTATCTGATTACTTCCACTTACAAATATGGATTTGCTTTAATAGTGATGATCTAGAACAGGACACACCCTTGCATACTTCACACTTTTCCCCCTATAAATCATGTGTAAACTCCTTCCCCTGGCCAAAATCTCTCTGCCACACTGCTCCTGATCACTTCCACCATTTCTGCTTCTTATCCACTCACTTGATACTACAGTGTCCACACGTAATGTCCTAATGATGTCTACCAAAACAAACCCCCCCAGTTATGGATGAGTGAAAAAATCTCTGCATCCACGGGACCACAGATAATGCTCTAAATACAAATGTGCTGCATGCCAGTGGAATAGCTGAAAACTCTCTTCAGGACAATGAAGATCAGGTAAAATTGGAGGCAAGCAAAGGCAGGCAAACAGCCTTTGGATTAAGCACAATTTTTTTTTTCTGTGATTTTGCCTCAGGTTCATTTTGTAGTTTATAAGGTTTTTTAATTATAGCTCCAGTGTTTGAGGTTTTATTGGGACTTTTGGGGTTTCTTTTTTTCTGGGTAAAAAGAATATCGAAATATGATAAATGCTCAGACAAACTGGCAGGAAATGTTTCCTGAAACCAAGAGAAACAAAGAATGAGATGAAAGTACCAGTAGCTCACATTGCCCTTACTAGTCACTCCAGTGCTGAGGGTAATTGTTTTTTTGGCAAGGAACAAGAAGGAATGCATTTGCAACAGTAACATCTCTGAAGGAACAAGGACTAGCACTGTGTTGCCCAGTACATGAACTCCCATTAGCTCACTGCTACATAGCTGCATGGTGGGATGTATTTAAGTATCACACTGCTTCAAGAGAGCAATGAGTGCTTCAGATCATTGACTGTTGTGGCGTCGCTATCCTTGGAGATACTCCAGACTCAGCTTGATATGACCCTGAGCAACCTGATCTAGCTTTGAAGTTGCATCTGACTTTGAAGTTGGCTCTGCTGTGAGTGGGCGTTAGACCAGGTGACACTGAGAGGTCCCTTCCAGCCTAAGTTGTTCTGGGATTCTCTCTAAAGCTGCTCAAATTAGTTACTTGTAGAGCTAGAGTGACATAAAGACAGACAGTGACAATGCTTTAGTACAGAAGCTATAGGCAGCAACACGAGTAATATTTCTCTTTCCAAAGGTGAAGACAAGATGTGTTTCTAAAGTCATGATGATCTAATGATATAAGCAAGGCAGTTATTTGGAAGGTAAGATAGTATCTTTTTGTTAAGCCAACTGATAAGGGTGTAAAAGCAAAGATAAGGTTTGGGATATGTAAGCCTTTTTCAGTTCTGCTTTTTTCATGTCAGGTCATCTTCAGTTGATCTTGTAAATAATCATAATTAGTGCAGTTTTAAACTATGGAGAGATGGTGATTCTGTGCATATAATTACTCAAGAAAATGAAGAATGTGAGATTAAGCTTTAAAATGTGTATTAAGGAGACAGACAGCCTGAAGCAAAAGGAGCACTGAGTTTGTTTTGAAATAAAACACAGTGTAAAGGTAAATTCTACAAGTTGGATTTCAAAAGTAATTTTAATTTACAGGTTTATGCTTAATTTCCTTGGGATACTTCAGTTTGCACGGACTGTAAAACTACTGTTCAGGTCACTGGAAATGGTGGTCTGCTGAAGAGAAGCCCTTGTCTGGGACAGGAGAGGACACTTAGGTCAGAAGTGAAAAAGTTCTTTGCTAGCAGTGACAGACTTCAAAGACCTTCCTAGAGCTCTTCTTACCTTGTGCCAGCCCTGTGAGTCACTCTTTACACAAGCAAGAAATGTATCCAGAGTATGTATACTTAAAGCGAGAAGTCAGGATTTTTAACTCATTTTTATAGAGATGTCTGTCTTCTTCAACTGTTCAACATTAAGACATCTCCCAAGTGCTGTGTGGCAGCTGTGTATATCCTGCATTCAGAGATCTGTCTGACCATGTCAGGGCTGGTCTGTAGTTTGGACAAATCCAAACCTCCTGTATTTTTGCCCTTAGATTACCCTCTAGATTATTTGTAAAAAAAGTCCCTGCCATTCAGCAGCAGAATGAGTTATTTGTTTAGAGTCTGAAGAGAACCCCAAAGCCACCTTTCCTCTGGTTCCTGACTCTCCAACTCCACGTAGCTCAGCACCCCTCTTCTGCTGCCTCTTACTCTGTGTGGACTAACTAAGGGTGAAGCTGTCTTGGTGAGAGGTGGGGGGGGCTTTTTGGGACTAGTCTCCAAGTGCTGGTATTTTTAAAGAACCCAAGGTTATTTGAGAGGTGGACCATACATGTCCAAAATATGGTAGCAATTCTGAGAAAAGTCACAATGTGCTGGTTGGAAAAGGCACAAAGGACCCACATCCAAAGCCCACCGGATCAATGGAAGGATGTGCAACAACCTAATCTGATGAAGCACAGGGTAATGACATGCTCAGAAGCTGAAGCCTTTGATACATGAGCCCTGTAACAAAGATTCCCTGGATGCCTGGATTCCCTGGATGAAGGTGAACTGAGGTTAGCAGAGAGCAGATAAACACAGGAGGGCACAGACTTCCATCCACCTGATGAGGGTGCACAGTTTGCTTTCATCTAAGTGGGGCCCTCTGTTTTCTAAACATTTCAGATGCTGCGTTCTTGTTTTGGTTTGGTTTTCATTATTAAAAACGCAGCAAATGAAACTCCCAGAAAAGAAGCGGGAGGGAGAGCTGCTCCCACATTTTCACCTCTAGGTGGATTGCTTGACCCTGCCCACAGCCCCACCTCAAGTGACTAACAAAAACATAAATCCCTGTGGGACACGGGAAGATACTGTTTTTGTGTACCAGCAGAGCATGCCTCAGGAAAAGGTATGAAATCATCACCAAGGAATCTCAGCATTTGTATGCAGCTCCAAAGTAATCACCATCTTCTGTTTATTGCCTGGGTAAAACCCTTTATTTCTTGGGTGCTGCATATTTGAGTTCCTACCTATCGCAGACAAAACAGACATTTTGTTCTTCTTGCAGCTGCTTCCTGTATACTCAGGGGTGCCCCATGTTGTCTCAGATTTTCCCTTCTTTCCTCTTTATTGGCATCATTTTCCTCATTGAAGAACTATAGCAACATTTTGTTTGCGCAGGAAACAATGACATATACCAGGGCTACCATGAACATCCTGTTATCTGTAAGCAATACACCCTATGCTTATTTTTCACAAAGAATATTTCAAAATTTCCAGACCAAAATGGCTTGAAAACTCATTAACATGAAGCTGTCCAGTCTTTATCAGGCCTGTTATTTCTTTGACTACAATAAAGCTCTGAAATCCACCCTCAGTGAATTATGTCTACAGGGCATCAAGGGCCTTATAGGAAGGGAGGAAAGTTCCCCATAACTCACAGCTCATGATTTATGCAGGGACACCTGTGCCAGGTGCCCTGCCTAGAGAGCAGAGGCCAGTTAGGCAGCATAAACCACTCCATTCCCTGTGTACCTCTATTACATGCATAGCTGTTTCAGCGATGCACTGGGTTCAGCACGTTTTCTGCAAAGAAACAGATGCTGGAGAACACCCTTTGACACCTACATAGACTCCAAATCTTTAAAAATATGGTCTTTTCAGTATGAGATGAGAAACTATCTTAAGTGACATATGACTTGTGCATCCGTCTTCTGGCTATCAGTCCTTCGGTGCCAAGGCAAGAAGTATGCAGGTTAGGAAAACATGCCCATGTCCAGACCCTACAGATACCCTCAGTCTGGGCAACGGCAGATTAACAGAGTTGAGGATGTTACAGGGAGGCTATCTGTTCCCGGGAGCTACCCAGGGCAGACCTGAGCAGGGATCATCACAAGACACAATTGACCTGAGAGGCTTACTCGAGCAACAAACCCTAGTCTTTCTTATTACAAGCAAGTTTTGCCCCAGACAGTGTTTTAAAAAACTCGGTTCCATCTATGTGGCTAGTGCCTCCTGAACAGCCTAGATATAGTCCATCTGCACATGGGCTTGTGCACACTGTTGTCATGACTCAGGCTGTCCAAGAAGTTTGTCAATGGATTTCTGTGTGCCAACTAATAACAAGCCACTGGTTGGATGCAGACGATGGTTGTATTTGCTTAGACTATGGCACTCAGAGGGTGACTCGGAACACCTTTTCAGCAGCATGCTATGATGGGAATACTGTAAAACACTTTGCCAAATATGAGTGCACACGGTGTGAATGTTATAACAACCAAACGCGCTCTGTGTCCCTGTAACTAGTCAGAGCTCTGAGATTTCATCAGGGAATGAATATTGTAGCATATCCCAGGAAAATGTGGGAAGGTCATCCATGGTATAATTACTTATGCCTTGGGGTGAACTGAGACCTGTGTAAGTATTAATCCCAGGTAATTATTCCATAGGATTTTGCTAGAAGAAGGTACAAAGACTTGATACTTGAGAACTCTAGGGCCGAGAAGAGCTGGGTTTAATGCCCAGTCTTACGCAGACCCTGTCTCATGGGTCACATAAGCTGGCTGGGGACGGCTGGGTGACAGACACCCTCTTCTCTGGCTATACCCTGGGAGACCTGCAGGAATTACATGGCATCCCCCATCTGCCCATCCTTTTATTCTTCTTCTCCACCCTCCACCTTTCCAGTCCAATGCTTGCTGCCTGCAGCCAGCAGTCCCAGGAGCTGCAGCACAGCCTGTGTACTTCATGGCTATACTCCTGGACATGCCCCTGTTTGAGGCGGCATGGCTGCAAAATGCTGCTCTACCAAATTCATGTCTGGGTGTGCCTTTTCCAAAACACAAAGATAGGTTTGTTAACACTGCACTATCTACCATGATTTTAAAAAATCACACCTTTTTCCTTGTGCTGGGAAATCTGTGGGCGTTGGAGCGAGATATATATATATACACATACACATATGTCTGTGTGTATGTATGTTATATATATTCTGCATATCTATGTATATATATAGCTCTATCTGCTTACATATATGTGTATATGTACAGCTTAAGTCTTATCTGTAGAAGAAGGCTAATACGCCCCTTTTTTTGAAAAACAAACATTTATTGCTGACTTGTCAGGCATATTCCTTTTTGTTGTTTTTTTAACTTGGCCAGTTCTTAAAGTACAATAGTACATTGGCCATCTGTGCAGAGGAGTAGAGGGGTTTAATGAATAGACAAAGCAGGGAATGATTGACTGATTGGGACTGTTTCCCAGTCTCATTCATACCAGCCATACAATGGAATCACTCCCCATTTACACTGCCAGAAGTGAAAGGAGAATCATGTCTGTTTTGGGTTCATTCCTCAAAAGCTGGGATCATCCTCCTGGGCAAAAGACTTTAAAGCACGTGCTGCTGAAGCCAGGCTATCTAGTTTATTCAGAACATGCCCAAGCCTTTTATACATGCTAGTAAAATTAGCTTCTCCTCATCCCCTCTGATGGTGTCACACAGCAGACGTGGCCTTTGTATAGGGCTAGGACAGTTTGTGTCCGGACAAACTTGTTTATGCAATCCAGTATGCCCCTTCCTTTTTCTGTCCCCCTGTATAATGACAAAGTTCTAGGCACGTGGGCAGATCGTTTTCTCTCCCCTTTTGTCAGAGTACAAATTTACAACAGCCTGTTTGCATACCGTGTGCTGGATTTTAATCAAGTTCACTGTAAGGAGAGATAATAAAAATGAGAACCATGATTACTTCACAGTGGATTTCATTTGAATAAAGAGCCGTTCAATGACAGATGGTTTCTAGAGCTACTCTATATGTGAGCTGCCATGATGTTGAATAATAAGAAGCACAAGAAAGTATGTTGCTGTGGTCTTTGGGTCCTTACTTTGTCTTATCTATATTCATGTTTTATTCAGAGAGGAAATTAGATTCCACACCATTTTTTATTCAGAAGAGAAGGTTGGAAAGGGATAATACACAGTATGCAAACCTGCCAGCTTCTCTCAGATCAGGTCCACATCCCTCTACTCTGCCAATATAGCTTTAACAGTATCCTCCACCAGCAAAATGCCTTATTGTGAATGTATCTTGTATCAGGAAAACTGTGCTTTTGGTAGTGTGACTTGTTTCACCTCCACCCTCAGCCCAGAGGCAAATGTGTTATCCCAGAAAAGCAAAGCAAGGGTTTTTGTTTGTAAGACCTGCGTGAGGAAGGGACGTCTCTCTGCACTGCCTGATGTGGCTGAACCAGCAGCTCTCTGCAAGGCAGACATGAGCTGTGAGTCTGCTTCCACTGGCTTTGCATTTGGTTACTTCTGTTGGTTACTTTTGCCGTATCTATATGTTACAGTATTACACAAAATTGTTGAGGACTTTCTTTTCAGAATTTTATTCTGGGCAGCGATGCCCCTCTGGCATATATTGAGGGAGTAATATAACCCGTCCAAAACAGAGACTGACGCTTGCAGACTCTTCCCTGTCTCCAAAACCAGAGGTCTGCTGGCCACAGCTATAATTTCTTACCTTCTTGCCACACCTTGGTAACATATTCTTGTTGAAATGAGTGATTTTTCATCAGCAACCTAGAGTAAGTTTTTTCTTCTTAAACAGAATATTGTTTGCCCTCCCCCACCTTTTCTGATCTTTCCCTGATTGCATACTTACCTGACCCCAGCTGCATTATTCTGATTGACTCTCTTCTGAGCTGGAATGGAAAATCATTGACTTGATGCGTTAAAATGCTAGGCTTGCTTTGCATTTGCAACAGGTTTTCCAGAAAAGGAGAAAACCTGCAATTTCCAAACATCCAATTAATAATTAGGAAGGTCAAAATTTGTAGGGAAAGGGAATAGCTTTTATTAGACCAGCGGTTGTGCTTGGAAGGGTTATGCAAGTTTTTAAGCACACCACTGAACTTCAGTTCAGAATGTATAAATCTTCAAAACCAGGTACAGATTGAAAACTATTGCTCTTAATTCAGTTAATGTATCAGGAAGCAATACTGCTTGAGACGAAAAGTAGTTGGCCTGTGGCTTCTTGGTGTCAGAAGGGATTGTGAGTAAAACTGAAGTCCAGAAGGACATTAGCCCATGTGGTTCAGAGGGAAAGAAAATGGTAATTCATCACCTGAGGAATACAGAGGTATTTGCTGAGAATAGTTACTGAAGGATTAGAACATGCCATAAAGTAACTGTCTTTATTGCATCCACAAATTTTGCATCCAATAATGAGTAAAACCAAGAGGTAAATATTTCAGCACCTCAGGCCTCATTAATGGGAGTCTTTCCAGTGGCTTTAAAAAGCTTTTAATCATGCTTACATAGAGCACGTTCATCTTGTAAGGTTTTGGACTAAATTTTTTTGGATGTTGAATCATGGGTTCAGCTAGTGACCACCTGTGACTCTTGCGATCACGGTGATTATTTGCTTAGGCAAACGCTCTTGTCTTCCATTCCTCCTTCCTGCCTCCATTTATCCTACCAGGGTATTCACCTGTTGTGTATGGTCTAAATCCTTGATTAGGAGGTCTCCGGGTCAAGGCCTGTCTTTGTGTCCTTTGTTAGATCTCTTCAATATTAATCCCTTTCACATTGGCAATATATGAAAGGTGGATTCCTCACAAATTCTTATTAAGTACCCAATTAATAAGAGCAAGAGCATGTTAAGAGCACTGCACAGAGACAATGATCCATTCAGATGTCACATGAAATCAATTCTGATACTGTCATTTGAGTGAAGTCTGTCTAGGGCTGGGGAAGAATCCCATGATGAGCACTAGGACAGGATCATTAGCAGAGCTGGAATTTTTTTATTTATTTATTTGGAATTTGGTGTGTGTATAATGAAATAAAAGTAACAATGATTCCTTTAGTTTTGCCCTGTGCACCATTTAGAAATTCAGACATAACTTGATCCTGGGGAAAAAAGATAAATTGGCCTAAACATTAGCCCCTAAACCTGAGCATAATCAGGGGCTTCTTTCTGCTTTACACCTTCTCTAGAAGCATACCACAATGCAGAGCATTTTTTGGCCATTTGGAGGGACTATTGTATCTAGTATCCTCTCCTGGGGTATCTCTGTCCTTCTAAGGCACTCATCAGTTCCCATGTCCCAAAGGATTAATGAAGTTCAGACAACATCAGACCCAAAATCTGAGTGGAGCAGAATGCCTAAGAGCATCAGCAAGGACCCTTGTGGCAGATAGGCACTGAATAAAAAGCGGGTTATATTAGACTGAGAGCTGGGAGCCAGATGACTCTTTGGGATCAGTGACAACAGGGAATGAGCAAAGACCAGCTGACCGTGAGGGCAAGCAAGATGAAGGGAAAGGTTCTGGTAGGCTTGGCCGGGACTGCAGGTTGAAAGAAAACCCTGGAGTTTACCTGAAATGCCAAAGGAAGTAAGGTGCCAAGCTACAATATTCGCTTTCAGAATAGATGGCTCCAAATTTCTGGAAGGAGGCTTACATCTGAGGTTTCCAGTGGGTCCATACTGAGAGGTGTCAAGCTGTGAAGCATGGTTCTGCTTCCAGGCTCCTTCCCCTTGCAGGAATTCAGATTTTCTTTTCCCCTAATTCAAGTCTCCTCAAATACGAACAACAGAAAGCACAGGCATGTGTGGAGTGCCTTGAGTTTCTGACTCTACCATAGCAGTGCCTTGAAAAAATATTCCCACGGTGCACCTCCGGCTGTGGATGCGAGGTGATAAAGGCAGGCCTCTATGTGCTCCCAAAGATGCTGGGTGCTCGGTTTGCCATTCATTGCCCTATAGAGCAGCCTTTAGGCTGCTCTGAATGGTAACAGGTGCTTCTGGCCCCATTGTGCTGTCCCAGCTGTCAGGGATTTCTGGGGAGTGAGATTGTGTAGGAGTTGCTTTAGTGGCTCTTTGCCATTCAGGAATTCTTTTGCGCCAAGGGAATCCTCCACCAGCTGTTTGGGCTGGCTTGGTGACAGCTTTGTGCTGCCGGAGCTGGGCAAAGCAGCCCCAGCTGGGCCAAGGATCTGGCTCCTTGCATGTAACTTGCTTATTTAGGCCTGCCGCCCTGTTACATAGGTAATCTCTGCTACTGTTAGTGAATGCAGCAAGCTGCTGAAGTTGGTGGCCTTTGCCAAAGAGCAAAATACCGACTGATGTAATTGGAATGTGAGATCTGCAACGCTTGAAAATTCTGCCAGAAACTAGTTAAATGGAGATGGCATCTCATTAAAAGGAAGAATGGGGTCTCTGTGCATGTTTTCTGTCCTTAGTCTGGGCAATGGATCTCCAGCAAGTTTCCTCTGCAAAAGATAAGCATTTGAAAGAGAGGATGTAGAAAAGCTAGATCAGTGGGTGAAATGTGTAGGTGCAGGCCTACAGTAGGCCTTCAAGGATGTGACATTCACGTGCAACAAATGAAGACATGGTGAAGGCTACACGTCCCTCATAAACAAAGATTTGCTTTGCCATGCCATACTTTTGGTTTGTGTATGTGCCCTGAATGTCTTTCCTCATCCCTTTGTGCTATTGCCTATTCAGTAGCCACAAGGAGCATATCATAAGGCCAGCTAGCGACAGTGTCTCCATATCTACTGAGTCACGACTGGCAATGCACACTTCAAGGATCAGCTGTTTGATTATCCAGAGAGCAAGTGGCTTTACTCAGCTGCTTCGAGCAAAAAAAGCCAAGGACAACTGACTGATTGTCAAGAAGTGTGGACAATGAGGCAGGAGGGGGAATCCATGTGACTGGTTTCTGAGTATGGTCCTTCAGTATCCAGTCAAAACAGAATTGGCTTGAGCTATCTGATGACCTGCATATGTAAAAATATTTGTCCTTATTCAAAAGGGAGTGGGACACCATATACTGTGAATGGAACAATGCATGCAAGCATTTGGAAATCCAAATATGCCTTGTAGCTAAGTCATATGAAATGACATATATCCCCCAGTGAATTGTTGGCAATCAGGTCCCAACAAAGCTGTGAGGAAAATAAAAACGGCACAAGATAAACTCCTTGTTAGTGAGCAAGCCCATTATTTGTCTGTTGCTGAATATGTAGATACTGAAACAGGTTAAGCAACTGTAGCTTAGAAAGAGATATTTTTCTGCTCTTTTTCCTGAATTTTGTGGCCTAATGGACTAAAGTGAAAAGCTGACAGGCTGCTTTAAAGAGATGTTCCTTGTGGGGCAGTAAAAAGTCTTCATACATTACAGTAGACAAAACAGACAACCACCTCACTGTCTTTGCTCTGAGCGAGAATGGGACTGCTTTTTATATTGAATACTACTAAAGGATATGCTTTATTCCGGTAACTGGAAAGAGGAAGGATACACAATAGAGATAGATAGCATCTAGAAATTACAGTATTTGCCATTATTTGAAATACATCTCCCTCGGGAAGATGGTAAAAGCATTCACTTCCCTCACCTCTGTTACAAACAATTACAGAATTATGTGGCCTGGACTCATCCATGAAAGTAATAACTTGAAGGAACCTTCCTAAGGGAAGAGAGGTAAATGGTTCCCAACTATTTCCTTCCGGACCTTAGTGATGACACTGCCTGCAGATGGTGCCCTGATGGGATACCAGACTGGATGGGCCAAGACAGGGCCACCGTGTGGCTCTGTCTCCAGACAGCTTCCCAAAGCTTACCTGGAAAAGCCAGAAAAGACTGGAGACCCACCATGTCTCTTGCATTGTCTCCAGGCTGTCCGCTGGGGAGCAGGGGTGAGGTGTGGGGTGTCCAGCCCCTGTGGATGGGCTTGGCTTTCTGCGGATCCCCTAGGATTTGTGATATCCCTGGAAACCTCTTGGATGTGTACCACCCACCTCCCTCCTTCCTCCAGCCCAGTAGTGAGATTTCACCACATTGACCACATCACGAATGAGGGCCTAGGCTTGGATGATGGGCACCCTCCAGACACTTTTTCTGCCTGGGGGCTTTGGCACCCCTCTTTCCCACTGTGGGGGAAGCCAGGGCCCGCATCCGGGATGCTGAGCTGGGGGGCAGTTTCCCACAGGAGGCAAGAGAGGCCGAGTGGGTTCAGAGCCAGGGCTTGCAGCTATTCAAATGCAGAGGTAAACTTCATCTGCACCCAGAGCTAGTGCATGTAGGGGTTGAAGGGAGGGAGGGATGGACTCTCCCTGAGGTGATATGCTCCCTATGAGGGACTCTCCAGGGTTTTTAAGCGTAGGCTGCAGAAATCTTTCTGATTCGTAGATACACGTTGCTCTTTGAAAGAAAACAATCCCTGGGGTTCCCCCCACCCCCCCGTGGGGCTACTTCAAAATCTTCTCCCATGAGGACTTTATCCAAAGAGAGAAGACTCCTCATTGTATTAAAGAGAGGCCTGCTGGGTATGAGCCATTGCACCAAATTCAAAATAAACCTGGAAAATATTTCCGAAAATAATAATAAAAAAGAGCCTGTGTGGTGTGAGAAAACATTTTGCAAGCAAATTAAAATAAGAAAGCAAAGGGGAGCTTTCCTGAAGCAGAGCCTAGATGGTCTCTTAGGGCAAAGCCTGAGTATTGGTGACCCAGGTTCTGCCCCTCCACTCCTGCTCCAATGCTACACAGAGTCCTCCCAGGTCTCCTGGCTCTTCCCCTTCACACACGTGTCTCCTTTGCCACATGAACCAGTGCGTCAGATCCATCCCACTGCCCCATTGCTCCACACTAGAAAATGTGACAGCTGTGTTTATGAAGCTTGGTGCAGATATACCCAGCTTCAAAGTTAGAGAATGGTATAAACTAGGAAGAAAAGCTCCATGCTCCTCTGCAAGACTAAGTTTCTGTCATTGCAACCTGCTAATACAGGAAGAGGGCCAGCTATTGTCTTTTCATGCAGTTCTTTTTGTTAGCTTGAGCATGAGTAATGTCAGCTCACTGATATTTTTTATGTTTTAATAAAATGCAACCAACACTTTGGGAACAGCATGCATTTACATTTTCTCCCTCAGTCTCAATCACAAATGCTAGGCAGTTACCATCACTGACTTACAGTCACTGGTATGATGGACAAGATAGGAGAGAGAATACTGTTTTCTCAGCACTACTTTTATCTCATACTTTAAACCCCCATCAAAGAATTTCATACATATTTCTCTACATATTGCAACTTGTTGTAGGGGCTGGACTTGGATTGTCTTTTTAGTTAATTGCTACTTCACTTTATATTTTATTTAAAATACACCAGTTCTAAGAAACTCTGCTAGCAGGTCATTGTCTCGGGTACTGTGTAAATGTCAGCTATGTTTTTATTTGCTCCTTTATTTCCTTTTTTTTTGTTATGATTTTCCTCCAGGCCATTCCCACTTGAGGTTCAGAGTCTTCAAGGCTCTGTTCCAGCTCCTTTACTTTCCAGCTGAGCATCCTACTATCATTAATGATATAGCTCCAAAATGCACACATTTCTTACAGCTGAGATAAGAATCTTTGGGCCTCTCTTTGTGTAGTGTCTCTCCCTTCAGCCTCCTGTAACTGTTGTCGTTCATAGGCAACAAATCTGCACCACTTTGATTCACAAATTCATCTGCCTTGTCCTTGTGGACCTAATCCTGTAACTGGATCCAGATACAGATGCTACATGTACACTGGTAAATTAAACATGCCCAGCAGCGTTCCTGGGTGCTGCAGCCACTTGGCATGGAAAAGGCAGTGTCTGTGCTAGCGAACTGCCTAGTTAAAAGTGTTCACATGGTAATCACTTACTGGAAATTGTTCTTAGACTGGTCCAAGTGCTGTGCCCAGGAACACTTAGAATGGGCCAAATTCATGACAGGCATGCTCTAACAGTCTGCTAGTACAGCAGTCACACCCAGCACCAGGGGATGCTACTGCCATACCTGAATTTACTAGCATAGCTGTTGCTGATGGAGTATCTTGCTACAGAGGCAGTGCTGTGGGAGCAGGCCATAAGGATCAGTCCACTTCGTTATCTGGGTGAGTTGTTAGTACCGTGGTGCAAGCTGCATCTGCTGTATATGATAGCATACCACTGGTGGCTCAATTGCATGGCAAGATGCATTTGTCTTAAGTACTGTTAGATACACCGGGAAGTTAAGCCATTGCTAAATGACACACATTTTCTGGATACACAGGTAGGTAGGTAGGTAGATTAGGATTTTTCGTCCTTTGGCTCTTCCTCAATGTCTAATTAGAGAAGATGAGGTGAGGCTCTTAATCCTCACTGCAGAGCATCAACATAAAAATAATTAAACAAGGTAGCCCTTGAGTCCAGGTGCCCCAGGACCCTGTCTCTGACAGTGACCTGCAGCAAGTTAGTAGAGAGAGTCCAAAGCAGGACACGATACAGTAATTATCCTGTGGGCATAGCCTCCTCCCAGCTTTCAGCAGTCAACAACTTCCTAAGCCTTTGCTTTCAATAGACACTAAAGGAATTTTTCATCATGAATGTTTCTATTCCTTTTCTGAAACCAGTTATATTCTTGGACTCCAAAGCACCCTGGGCAAGGAGTTCCACAAATTCATTAGATGTGGTATGAAACAGTATTTCTTCTTGTTTGAGTTTGCTGCTTGATCATTTCTTTGCATGTCTCCCAGTTCTTCTATTGTAAGAACAGCTGTCTTTATTTACCTTTTCTATGCCATTTGGGATTTAAAACATTTTTCTCAGATGTTGCCTTTCATCATCACTTTTTTCCATAAGGAAGATTCTAGTCTACTTGTTCAGTCTTTGCATATAAGTTATTCCTCCACAGTTATCATACTATACTCTATCACAATTACAGATCTAGTCTAGTCCTGCTCTGTGCTTCCAAGATGGGGGGACCAGACCTGTTTGAATGTACTTGAATATAAGTAATGGCTTAATAATATTTTCTAATTGTTCTGTATTCTTTTTCCAATAATTAGTTTCATCCTATCTGAATTTTGGACGTCTACTGAGCACTGGTGTGATAGTTTCATAGGACTGTCCTCAGTGGCTCCACTTTCCCTTTCCTGATTGGTAATAGCTATATTAGAAGCCCTCATTTCATATGTAATATTTAGATTTTTTTTCTCTGAAGTGCGTTACATTGCACTTTCCAACACTGAATTCCATCTGCTGTTTTATCTTCTGGTCACTCAGTAACGCCAACCTCTTCTGCAATGCTTTGCTGTCAGCTGTAGTTTTGACAGCCAGGTCCAACCAGAACTGGTGGAAACCCCCATGCTGACTCTTTATTCTACCTTTGATTCCTCTCTTTTAAGGAAAGTCAGTTAACAGAGGAGCCCATCCATGCCTTTGCAGAGTCTCTGCAACCTACACACGTCCAACAAGAAGTCTTGTCATAGACCTGCCATTCTTCTCCAATTGATGTTGAACCACTGAATTAAATCTCTTATGCATGTTGCTGGGTATAAGATTGGACTTATCCTACTCTATAAGCGATATACTGTGCTCCATTGACCCCCTGCAGCAGTTTCGTCTCCACATATCAAAGTACTTGCAAAGATGGGGGAGTATCAATGTCTCCAGGTGACAGCCAGGGAAACTGATACCCCTTTTAGCAGTAACAGTATGCAGTATTCTGGAGTGGCCTGAATGCTATTTGTTGAATAAATTAGTTAACGAGTAACAGCAATAGTTGCTAATTAACATACTCAATGAATATTTATGCTGGCATCTTGCCAGTTGTACATCTTATACAATGTGTCTTTCACTCTCACTTTCCCCTTATTTATTTCATACCATGAGCTCCCGTCGGAAACGACCTATCCTGGCTCTGCCTCCCCAGCATCTGTTGCAAGGAAAGCTGACTTCTTCCCACCCTGCAATGACCAATCATGATCAAATGTAAACCTCAAAAATCATCCCCAGACTCACTGTGTCCCTACTTCCCAATGTAGCAGTCAATCAATGGGGCCTCCACAGCACCCCTAGGATTTACGGAGTGAAACTGTATAGAGGAAAGAAGATCCCAGTTTATGGGATGAGGCAGAACCGATGAGTAGCCTGTGGAATTCTAGGTTCTACCTGCATGTCTCTTGCCATTGTCACAGACCAGCATCAGAAGAGGTATGCCTTCAAAATGTAGAGTGTCCTGTATATTGAAAGCTTCATAAAGAAAATCAATAGCTTAATTTCAACCTGGAATCCAATCTGCAGCCGGCATAGCTCCAGGCCCATCACTGTACCCCACAGCCTGGATTAGCTCCAGCGCCTTGAATAGCCCCAGGCGTGTGCATTACACTCATCTCACTAATCAGGCATTTCAACTCTGTACTCCCTCTATGATGATGAGGTAAGAATTGGTGTCTGTAATTCAAGAAATGAGGGAGTCTGTTGGTGTCATCTCTCCTTTTGAGATGCTCAACACATCTTTGGTCCAGAGAAGAGGATCATACAGGTGCAAAACCCAAAGCTTGATGGCTTGTGTCCAACACCACCCTTAGCGATGGCACTCTAAGCATTAGCCCTGTATTAATCTTGCCCGTGTTAGTAAAAAGCTAATGTTAACTGTGACCAGTAAAACAACTAATGCTGGTTGAGAAGAAAATCTCACTTCAGCAGTGACTGCAATCTCACATTAGTGAATGATAACATTAACAAATAAATATTTCATGATAACAAATGCAAACTCACGCTTACAGGGAACAAACCCCACCCTAACAATGTCTATACAGTAATGGACATTACATAAGCTATTACCACTCAGGAAAGACACCCTACAATCACTGTGGATAATGCTGTTAAGTGCATAACTCCGGGTCCAGCAGCACTCAGAAAGAAAAACTGAACATCAGGAACTATTAGGAAAGAAACTGAGAGAAAAAAAAAAAGACGCCTGTCCCCATCCCTGTGTTGCTGTGTACACTGATGGTGTGTGCCCTCTTCACCACTGCTGGCAGGGCTGCTTGCTGTGCCTAGCAAAAAGAGGAGGACCAGAAATGTTCACAGGAGAACAACAGGGATGATCAAAGCTACGGAAAGCCTTCAAAATAAAGAAGTATCTTATAGACTGGGACTGTTCAGCTGGAAAAGAGACCACTGGGACAGCACATGAGAGGTATGTGAAATCAGGAATGGCCTGGAGAATGTGATAAAAACACATCTCATAGTGCAAGGACTGGGGATCCTTTACATGATTAAGTGTCAGGTTTAAAGCAAACACACCCAATGCATAATGACGCAGGATGTCGTGGAGGCCAAAAGTATACATGGGTTCAAAAAGCAATTAGAAAATTCTCGAAAGAAAAGTCCATCAAAGGCTCCTAGACCGAAGAGATGAAGATACGGCCCTGGCTCAGGAAGTCCCTAAACTCCAGATTGCCAGAAACTGCAAGGATGAAGTGGAGGAAATATTGCTGTACTTGCCCTGCTCTTGTGCTCTTTTACTGAGCATCCGCCACGGGCTGGTCAAGACAGGATATGGTCTGGGTGACCCCTCGGTCTGACTCAGCACTGCTGTTCCTGCAGCCTGGCTCTTTTCCAGCTGGGCTAATCCACATGATGGCTGCTTGGAGGCTGTATTTTTTCATGTCCTGCTATCATGTGTTATTCAGGTTATGCGGAAGAAAGGATTGTCTCTGCCAGTGAGGATAGACCCTTTCTGGGATCAAGTCAAAGGGGCATAATTTTTTGGACAAAATGACCAGGGCCAAGGAACTTGGTACTATGCAGTCAAGGGTCCTGACATGTAGCTGCAAAGGAAAGGCAATGACAAGTACAAGAGCTAAAACAGACCCTGAGTCTGCCATGGTCAGACCAGCATTGGCTACCACATTGCTCTGGCAGGACCTCATTGGGGTGTAGGAAATCACACTCAGATCCATTCCTTCTGAGATAGGCCCCATCTCCAACCTATGCCACACAGGATAGGAGTATGGATGTGTAAGGGATTTTGGATCCACACCATGTCAATACTTAAACACTTTCTGCCAACTTCGCCTTCTACCAGGGTGTAACAGCTCTGGGCTTTGCACAGCAGTTCCTTGCTAAACAAAAGAGGGGGCGAGTGTTGCTCCGGGCTCCTGCCAGGCTCTTCTCTGAGACTTCCCAGCCTTCCCATGGCAGATGCACAGAGCTGCAGGAGGTTCAGATAAGACCCTGTTCTAAAAAAAACCAAAAAAACAAACCACCTGAGCACCCAGGTAATGAGCAGCACCTGTGCACCCCTAGGCATACGGCACTTCCCAGCGGAGCCCATGGAGCTGCTTCACATGCTGGAAATTATGCCTGTACTTCAGCATTTTGCTGTGCCAAGGTGTGAAATTGAGCAGAAAAGCCCTCCTTTGCAAAGCTACAATATTTGTGAACGTTTTGCTGCAGATAAGTAGTTTAAGTGCATTGCAGCAATGTGGCTGTTTTTGAATTACTAAAATCCCAGCACTACAAGCTTTGTCTGTGATAAGCCTAATCTCCTCATCATTATCATGCTGGAAATCACGCTGGAGGCCTCTACGATCTGACTTCATTTTGCATTAACCATAATTGTGAGAACTTGCTTTCTGCATGCGTGTTTGGGCAGAGATTGTTTGCCAATGACTTTATACAATTATTTTACTACCCGAAGTATGCCAGAATTAATTTCTTTTGCTTGATTTAAAAAATAAAAAAGGAATTATCCCAGGGGAAAAAGAAAAGGAAGAGAAAAGTAAGTCCCTGTTGTACAGCATGACTCTGAGGTGTAACAGTAATAGCATTAGTGGCACAAATTAGAAAGCTAGGGATACTGAATAAGAGGCTTCACCAGTCAGCTTGGCATACATTGCTTCAGTGAACATTGCTGTGACAGATTACGTCCCAACACACCAGCTTTCAGTAGGGGAAATATGTAATGACATGTATTGCAGATGTATCTTCACCTTTGCTACTCTCTAATTAATACAGATACTGTGTTGGGTATGGACATCCTTTTTTTTTCTTCCACTTTTACCAAAACCCACACTGCCTGTTCACTCATTATTTTTATCTTTTCTTTAGAGACTATCAGGAGTTTTACTTACCTCCAGAGACTAATCCTATTCCTATTAAACCCACAAGAGGCCTCGCAAGAGGTGTGGGACAGGGGCAGGAGTTGGGATGGGAGCTGCAGAGGAAGCCCTGCACTGCAGAGGGTGTGGAGACTGAGCACAGGCTAACAGCTCCCCGGAGTCAGTCAGGAGCTACAGGGCTCAAAGAGCAGAGCCAATATCTGCAGCTGCAAAGCAGACCTGATGCTGATCCCAACACTTTTAGATCCCAGTCTGATACAAGAAAAAAAATATTTAATAGTCTTTCCATTAAACACCTTATCAGCGATGTTAAAGCATCTGGAGTGACTGAGTGCTAAGGAGGAGACACTCATCATGAGAGAGGTTTATAAAGAGGAACACCTAAGAACATGAAACCAAAGATATTATTATGGCTAATGAAACAAAGGCATTTGATTAATTACTGACATTGCAGAAGTACATTTTTAAAAGTGATTACTATAACTAGAGATGTTGAACATGATAATATACACTAAACAACATACAATAGGGCTGGAGAAGATTTATGAGATTTCCCTGCACCTTGGCTGCAACCAGGTAAGATCATCGAGACTCAGGAGTTCACAAGAAGAAACCTGAAGAGCTGTGAGTCTTCTCCAAACCCCCAGAGAGCCCCATTGACTGACAGAGACTGTCAGTGAGTCACCTAAGGAGGAGGAGAAGGAGCAAGGCTGCTGGGCTGATGGCCTGTTCCCAGTGCAGGGGGTATGGTGGCTTGGCCCTGACCAGAATGTCCAGGGAATTGTCTAACAGGAGGCACATGGGGCAATCACGGTGCTCACACTTCCATATGCCACTTCTTCCTTCCAGTCCCTGTGAAGTGGTTTGGAGGTGGCAGGGTGTTCTGCCACAGAAAGGCAAAACTGAGTTTTCCTGAAGGGCTTCACTATGGGAAGACCTCAAGCATGCATGAACCTTGCTGTCTGCTGGTGCTTTCCACCACCCTGGCCGAGGCATGGTGGAATCATACATTGCCTTCCAGCACTTGTCCCTGCACAGTTTGCTCGGGAAACACCATTACACAAGAGCCTCACCCGCTGCAGGGGGGGGGAATGAAACTGGCCTCCCTTTGCTGGTGCAGCCCCAAAGATATGGGGCAAAACTGGCCCAGGGAGGGGAAGCCCTCTGGAGAAGGGCTCCTGCAGCCTCCTGCTTCTAGATCAGGATGTCTCCAAAAGCTGAGGGCTATCACTTGAATTATGGATATGTGTTGGAAAATGAGTAATTTTTCATCAACATTTTGTACATTACCCATTGCCACACCTGGGTCAAATTAGTCACTGGTGGCTAGCAGAGCAGTCTAGAGAAATACCACTATCTGCTGCCCCGTTATTATCCCCTTCCACAGACACCAGTCCCTGGCTGCTCTCAGAGAGCACCATCACATAGTCAAAACTCAGGTTACACATTGCATGTTAATTTGTAAGCTAATTTTGCTCTCTTTACACTGTTTGTGTTCTGGCTCTGAGTTCCCGTTCATAGTTAGAACTAGCCATGCATATTTAGACAGTGACGGTAAGGAGGAGAGAGCTCAGGACAGGCAGGCAGCCGAGTCTTTAAGGTTTCCACCTACATTCAAGTTGAGGACAGCACCTAGAAACACTGCTCTTCTCTGCATTCTGCACAGAAATATGGCTTCATTGATTACAGGTAGGGCTGCAAACAGAGCATTTCTGAAATGGCAAACAAATGCTGATGACAAAAAGAAAAACAAGTTATAAAAAAAGCGAATCAGATATAAGAAGGCAGGTTGCAACAGTGAACACTGGGGATTTGTCTAGGGGCCAAAAACTAACCCAGTGTTGGTAGGTGCTCTTGGACAACTGCAATGTGAAGATTTGGAGCCAGATTGTCCGTCGGGGTAAGCAAGCGATGAAGTAAATTGCACTAATCTGATTTATAGCAACAGAGACTCTCTGCCATTAAAAGCATAGATCCCTCCAGAAGAGCAAGAGGCATCTTTTATAAGTTGCTGCATGACAGCAATTCCTTACGCACTGGAGAAACATCTTAGTGATTTCATTGGCAGATATATGCCCATAGGGATGTATCAAAAGGTGAAAAAAATAACAATATCCTTAAGCTACCTGCAACAATTGCTAATTTCCAGCTACCTTCTTTTTTAATCATCGAGTCTGGTGTATGTTGACATTCCTTTATCATTGCTATTAATCAGATTTCACTATCTCTGTTTAACTACCACCTTCATATGCCCCATGGCATTTTTTTGCATGTGTACGACAGCTCCATAATCTTAACTGTGTTGCCCTGTGCTAACGACACCAAGTGTAATGTGATAGGTTCAGATGAAGGTGCTAATAAAAATATGCTTGCAGATGGCCTTAACATGTTGGTGTTGAAGGAAAATATAGGTCCTGCCCTTGCCAGCAGAGGTCACTGCAGAATGGATGTGTCAACGTTCACCCAGAAACCATTTAGAGTCAAATACACAAAGTGAGTTATTTTCTTCCTTCCCAGAAAAACATGTGTGAACTCACACACATTAAGTCTTAGTTTAAAAAATGTAGACTTATGGACATCTGAATCCAAACAATACCAAAGCCTCCAGGTAGCACAGTGGCTCTCCCTGGCGCTCAAGTGACCAGACGCATCATATTTCTAATGATCATCTCTCCCAGTAGGTCAGATCACACTAATTTTAGGCGAGGGTACCCACTATAACCAAAAGCAATACAACATTTTCTCAAAATAGCAATATATTTTAATATCATTGATAGCTGATTGGCTACTTTTGATAGCAGACCTATTGTGTAAAAAAGGGGGGGCTATTTTTTTATTATTATTGTTCTTTATGTCAGTTTCTGTGGCCCTGATGTTGAATGCTGTAATCTCAGTGAGATTTAATTCTGATTACCCGGTATGGAAACATTTTCCTCATTCATCTCTTTGGGGTATATAAACACAGTGTGAATACAGACCGTATGGATTTCCCAGTGCACCCAGGGTCACACAAGGCTTGTCAGAGTAAGGATCAAAGGGGATTGGCATGGAAGATCAACCTGCTGGACATTCAGTTTTGTCATGGGAGCTTTTGTGATGACCCTCTGATCTGCTGTACAACCCTGATACAAAATCATCTCCCATGAGCTCTTCTCCATCTTCAGATGTCTCAGAGGAGATTTTGGGAAGTCATCCACCCTTGATTTAAAGAGAAACTGAGAATGCAACTTTACTCTAGTAAGTAGTGGTTAATTACCTTAAATTTTTTTACTTGACTTCTGTTCTGGATGTGTTCAACCATCAACAACCAACCACTGGATTTTATTATGGGTTTATTTTCTGCTTGAAACATCTGTTGCATTTTCCCCATGCTCATACTTGTAGACCACAAGCAAGTCACCCCTTAGCCTTCTTTAAACAGATGAATTCCACTGAGTTCTCAGCCTCCTACCATAATGTTTTCCAGATCTCAGATTGCTCATGTACCTTTCCCTGATGCCTTTCAAACCTGTCAACATCATTTTTGAAGTGCAGACTTGAAAACAGGACAGAGCGTTCCCATGGTAGCCCTGTGCTTTTGTGCACAGAAATAAATCCAGGTCACAGCTCCTACTGTGCGTGTTCAGGACATTCTGCACAGCAGCACCGCACAAGGAGCCGACATTTATCTGGTTATTTCCCATCAACCCAGCATCTTTACAGCTCCCCTATGGTACAAGGAATGGAGTCCTCTTCTTTTTGGAGGGATCTTTGACCCCTCTTCCCTAGGTCCATACACCGTAATGAAAGGCCGGCCCTAAGCTTGGGGAAGAAAATGGCTCCCCTGATCCTTGGACCATTTGGCTTAGGACCAACCCCAGGTTAAGTTAGAGCCTCAAGGGAGACTCCCCAGCTGCAGCAGCACAAAAAGGATGGAGCTGGGAGCAAGGGTGGAGCCTGCATTCCTCAATCTAAAAGGAGACTTTTAGTCTCTTCCTCACCTCCCTTTCTTTGAAATGTCTCTCTCGAGATGGTTAGAGAACAAAGGCGAGGAATGAATAAAATACACATTATCAGCACTTTGCATGAGTCCTGCAGGGAAAGGTGGCAAGCTCTCTCCTTTTCTCCTCCCTTTCTTCCCTTACCATAGTGACTCTCCCAGCTCTGGCTGGCTTGGCATCATCCTTGCAATTCTTTGCAGATCTCCCCTTGGACTCACAGGAGATGCTTGCCTCTCTGAGGACCTCACTGCTTTGCTGCTGCTTATTAGCACCCCGATTAAAAATGCCTCTATTGGAATGACACAAATGGCAGTAGCAGAGGGAAACACAGAAGAATTGGAACAAAATGCTGCACAATGATAAATGAAAAGCCGTAACTGTCAGGGGGTGGAGCACACCACTGACTCACTAGAGAGCAAATCAGAGCCATATCACTCCTTGCCATCAGGAAAATCTGTAAGGACTAATGTTACATCCTAGAACAATGACATTTTAAAACTTAATAGATTCTTTCTTTTCTGTCTTTTGAAGGATACCTTTGAAAACTACATTGTCCAGTGCGGCATTATACTTCTTTTTTTCTTTTTTTACATAGACTTTTAGTGGAAATTACTTCCTTTCAAACCCATAGAGCTTTACACACAGTTTCTCCAAGTGTAACTCCATTCGTGCTGTGCAATGGAAAACTGAGCCCTACATCTTGTCCGAATTGGTCAGAGTTATTTGTATAGGCTGGAAAAATCTTTTGAATGCATTCTTTTATCAGCTGTTAAGGAGTTTGTGTCTTTTCCAAGCAAGTCCTGCAGAAGATGGGCATTTGCTAGCCTGTAACATGCCAGCATAGCTCCATGAATGATGTAAAGCCAAATCTGAATAACGCCATTGGTATTAATTTGTATGACTGCTTAATATAATCACAGAAGATCTGGATAGGGATGGATTGTCCATTTTTATTTGCTGTACATGAACTGGGTTCAAAACAAACAAGAAGTGGTAGTTTTTCATGCAATAGATAGTAGATCTATGGAATTGCTTGCCAAAGGATGTTGTGGATGGTAAAAGTTTATAAAGGTTCAAGAAGTAACTGGACAAGTTCAGTGTAGAGAAATGCACCAAGGTTACTAAACATACAGAAACCACACCTAGCTCAGGAAGTCCCTGAACTGAGAATAGTTGGATGCTGGGAGAGTATCAGGGGAACCTATCTTATAGGTTTGCCCTTTCCTTACTCTTCCCAAGGTATCTGCTTATGATTAGAGTCCAAAACTGGATGCTGGGCTAGAGGGACCTTGGCGTGACTTGGTAGGGCTACTCTCCCGTTTTTATATTTGTGGTACAGGTAGTGGTGATAAGGAAGTGATAGTTGTGTTTGTATTTCCTGAAGTGTTTAGTTCTTATGAGAAAAATGACACAGATATTTCTATTTATTTCTACCATTATAGTAAGTTTTGGGTTATGCATGGCTTCCAAGAAGCAGTGTTGGTTAGTGGCAATATTACTTATATTTTCTGTGGGTGAGTTGTGTCTTCGTTATTCACAATTTCGCAAGAAAATCAGGACAGTAAAAAAAAAGAGGGGAAAAATTAAAAACAAAGAAATGGAGTAAACATGTTATTTTGACCCAAAACAAGCCCGTGACAGCTTAGTATACACAGACATTTCAACAGGCATGTTGACTTTATAATCCATTTTTTGGCATCAGCATAAGTGATGAAAGGTAGCCATGTGTGCAGATAACTCCATATGAGTGATTAGAAATCCTGGTCATTTTTCCCATGGCACAGGCCCCTACCTGCCTTTTTAAAGAGATCCTTCTTCCAAGATGCTTGATAAATGCCATCTAGTTGCGGTATTATCAGTAATGTCATATACCTGTAAACATGCAGTCCAGCCCTGCAAGAAACAAGTGCGAGGGAAGAGGATGAAAAGCAGCCTCTAAAAGCTTGAATACTCCAGATGGGCAGACTGTCCCCAGGGAAGAGCTCTCCTCTTGTTTCTATCAGCAAGCAGAGGGAAACAGTTAAAAGAGACAGGCCGTGTTTGCATTAATATTTAGAGTGTTTTGGCCAAAACGTAGCTAAATAACAAATCTGAAGGTACTAAACACTGTTGTGTGAAGCTGGAGCTCAGACCAAACAGAGGAAGAGAGTGGCAGGAAGGCATCTTGGGGAAGCAGAGACTCTGCTTGGCCCTGTGTGCCATCAAGGTCTCTCTGGAGGACTCCGCAGAGATCAGATTGCAAGACCATGATGAACCTGACAACAACCTCAGGAGAAAACATTGGTGCTAAATTAATGGCCAGTGGAGAGCTTTTACTGAAGCAGCTAAGGACTGCAGATTAGCTGAGAAAATCCAGCAAGGGCTTGTCCATCCAGCCAGTCAGAAACACCTTGGCTAAATTAACCAGTGAAAGCAGGAGAGGCATTACTTCCCTGAAGAGCCAGAGATCACCTGAACTTCCCGAGTGCCAGTCAACAGGAGCAGTGAAGGAGGAACAGGCACTGAATGAACACCACCGTACAGGATGTTCAAACTACAGGTGGAGAACTGAGCTCAAAAACTACTGCCAAGATGCTGCTGGGGGTGGGAAACTGTGAATCTCACTTAGCAGCCACAGATTAGATCTAGATGCAGACGCAGATATTGTTGGTTTATTAATGCGCCTATTCTCGAACTGGGTGGCATGTGCCCCCAGGGGGCTGGAACACATGGGGTTGAACAGTTTACTTCTGTGAAGGAGAAAGCAAGTCTGAAGCAAATCCCCTGCACTGCTTCCCTCTGTGTTACTGCTTGGATCAACCGGACTTGCTCTTCCAGGATGCCAAGACCCACAGGCCACATCCGACGTCCGTGTGGAGCCCCCGCAACTGCCCTGCCTGTTCTCCCTGTCGGGGATGTGACCGGCGGCTCTCACCATAGCCTCAGCACTGGCCTGGCCATGTTCTTGACTATGCACCAAATGACCTGCAGTGATTCCTCCTGCTTCCTAAAATTAAAGATATTTTCCCCCAGAACTGCTCTCTAGTGTCAGTTTTTCCAGGTTGAGGCTATGCCAGCTTTTCATGTCCTTTCCTTTCCTCATACACTAACTCAAGTTTTGTCCATGGGAAGCTTTGTCTAATAAAACCACCTGGTGAAGATACTAGTTTTCCTAGGCCTCCAGGCTAGGGCTCAGGCTGGTGGTTGCCATCACACCAGATGAAATCACGAGGCACTTAAACCTATCTCTGCTGCTGCCAATGGCAGCTGACAGGGTGGCTGCAACATCAGAGTATACAATAGCAATTTATAACAAATAAATAATGTATAAAAACTGACCAAAGACTGAGGTATCATGCCTGATGCACATGGTTGGTTCTACTGCCAAGAAACACAGTCTGCACTGACCAGAACTACACCAGCCTCTTCCATTCACTGCCACCTGTTTTCCTTCTGTTCATGCAAGTATTTGAGTTCATTCCTCTTCCTTTTGTACTCTGGTGCAAGAGGTTGGTCCTGGCTCTTGCTCAGCAGGGTGTGCTGCCACAGCAGTTTCCTCTTCTTTGTCTAGGGTAGAGCCAGAGAGCTAGTCTTCACTGCCTGTGCACTTCAGTCCTGCATGAAGAGCATGGACACCCACCTGCCCATGCTGCTTTAGTCAGCAGTTTTCAAAACCTTCCTTCAGTTCCTGGGCCATCTGGGAGCAGTGTCAGTGCAGAAGAGGTATGGGGGTGGGTCAGAAGAAAGTTTTTGGTTTCCAGTAATGTGATGCTGGCTGAGGTCCTGTCAGAGCCCAGGGGTCTTTTAGCACAGCCTAGTGGTTGGGCAGAAGCTGCCATTGGGGTTGTCTGATGGGAAACTGAGGCCAGCGGTGGGTTTAGTGACCAATGACCAGATCAACTCATCAGGTCCACAGTAGCAGAAGTCATGTAATAAGAAAGATCACGCAATGCTGGGTGAAAGGGAGGAAGATATTCTGCCTGAGGTTCACCACAAATTTAACTCCTGAGTGTAGGTTCAAGAAGTCTCTTAATTTTGTGATGAGAAATGCAGAGATTTGATCTGATGTTGGAGAGCTGGTGACTTTCAATACATGCTCCCTATCAGCAGAGCCTGACATGGCTCCACAAAGAACTGAATTTCATTCTAAACAGATATATTTGTTTTGGAAAGGTGTCTGTAAAGCTGAATGTGGTGCAAGTATGCTGCTGGCAGTGAATTTTCTGGCAGAGTCCCTCTTGGCATGCAGCAAAGTTACTAGTCCAGTCCCGTTGTTGACGCTGGGCCTGAATCACCAGCATGTTGCTGCAGCTTTGTGCTGGTACCATTCCAGAGAAGAGTGAGTCCCTGAGTCATGCCGTGCTCGTGCCTGCATGGCAAGGACAGTGGCAAAACTGCCCAGCAGCAGCTGGCTCTCTGCAGGAATGCCGTTCCAGCCGTGTCAAGATCCTCTTGGTGGTGTTTGCCGTCTGCCTGTCTGTGCCTTCCTTCCTGGTCCTGCATCAGGCTGGGTGGACAGGGAGCAGCCCAGTGAAAATGATGAGCAGCTGCTGTGCCTCCGACAAACAGTAAGAACTGTGTCCCAGCTGTGTTGTAGAGTGATAAAGACAGGGATGCTCTAGTGGAAATTGAGGGGAGAGGCACAAAATTCTGGTGAGGTTTACATCTGACCTATGCTCAAGGTGAGTAGCACCCTGCTTTTTTGGAGGAAAGAGTCATGTGGTTTAGAGTCAGATGTACGCCTGGTACATACAGGCAAAGAATTATTTTGAAGCTAAAACCCTAAAACCCTAAAAAATTACTTGAAATAATAGGTTTTAGTTCTCACCACCATCATGACTCTCATGTGTCACCAAACGATGTTATTTCTCCAGGTTTCAGTTCCTTTCCTGTGGAATGGGGAATTTAATCTTTCTTCTTCCATCCTTTTCTGCTTCTGCTTATTTAAACTCCAAGTTGTTTAGGCCAAGAGTTGTTTTCATATGGTGTACATACAGTGCATGTGCCTAGGAATAAAAATGGAAACTGAGGACTCCTATAAAACTGACAAGTTCCGATAAGGAACCTGCTCACCCTTTAGGCTGTGTCTACCAAGTGGCAGCATATGTGGTCAGCGCTTTTAAAGGTATTAATTTGATGTTTCCTTATACCCTCAGTCCCTTTGACCCTGTGTGCTGCCAGACATCCATGGCTACGGCAAGTCTCCCTAATCACTAGCTGCTGGCAAATACACAATCAGTCACCAGCCACTTTTGAAGCATGCCAGACACGTCGTAGAATATGTGCTCCTCTCAACCCATCTGCACAACAGGCTACAGATGCCAGCTGCTTTCCTTGGAGTGACATGGACGAGAGAGAAAGAAGCAAAAAGGAGAAAACACAGTAACTGAAAACCATATTCTCCACACTTAACTCACTTCCCTCTTGCCTGCATACTATTGTCTTGCTGTTGCCCCAATTCTTCTCTCCTTTTCACTTTTTCCATTGACTAATTAGACTATTGTTGAGTTAATGAAGTTAGTGAGTTTTTAATGCATGACAATAAATGTGAGATGTTCCTAAAGTGCCACCATAATGGTCTTTCAAAATAAAGGACTTCTATTCAACATTCCCCCTTGATGGTTTAGATGATTTGAATACACTGACAAAAGCAGGGGTTCTGACAACGCCTCGGTGTAATTCACCCTTTCTTTGCAGAAAAAACTGACACTGTCATTTTCCTTGGGAATAGTCCTGATTTTAAAAAGGGTAAGATACAAAAGATCACTGGGGATAATAAGCCTAACCTTCTTCTCCTTTATACTTTCCCAGCACTGCTCTGACTCCACTGACCATGACAAAAGTACTCCTGGTTGATGCTGGCCAGCAGCAGCTGAAATGGAAGTTGGGTAGTCTGAAATGAAATCTAGCTGGTCTACGGCAGGTACATAGGGAAATGTGAATGTGCAAGTTCTGAGGCATGCTGGATGGCAAACTGTTGTGAACAAGGCTACTACGTAAGTAGCTTGGGCTTCATGTTGCAATAATATTAACATGGTAATGATTTCACCATGACTCTTGTGCATGACCACACATATTTTGTGCCAGTATTCTAGGATGAAAATTTACTTCTTAAAATTTTTATCCTCCTGCTGTAAATCTTCATGCAAATCCTCTTCTTTTAAAATAAATGTAGCTGGCAAGCTTTTGCGCATGAAGGCACATAAGCATGGCTGTATCACCTGAATAAATTCCAGTTCAATGGGATTGAACTAGTAATAGAAAATGAAGTGCATTGGACCACTTGGATACAGAAAAAAAAGAGGAAAGAGATCCTTACTGTGTGCAACTTTTCCTTTTGAAAACAAAATGAATGAAAGCAAGCAAAGGTTAATCATCCCATGTGCCCTCAGACAAAAGGTGGTTGATGAAGACAAGAAGTCATTCTGGGCATTTTTCGCACACAAGTTTTTGTGAAATTCTGAATTCGGTCAACATCTACCACATCAAGCTCCCCAGCTTATCTGGGAGCCATGCAGACCCTCCCCACATGTGTAATGAATAAATAGATTGTGAACAGCAGAAGCCACATTTCTTCTGACTGAAGTCTGTCTGCACAGACACACCATATGAACGAAACCATTTTCAGTTCACAACTCTTATTAATTTGGCGACAGAGGGGAAGAACACAAGACTGGCAGGTACAAAGCTAATTGGGTAAAAGGCACATGAAAACACTATACCTATAATGTACCTTGTTAGCATATGCAAATGAGATAATTATACAGGCTGATGGCAGTTAGGCACAGTAATACATAGTCCATGTGAACTGTTCACAAATACACTTGAGATCAAGAAATGAAAGTAAATTCTTTAAACATCCTAATTGGTTGCCAAAAGGAAATTCATTCCAGCAAGAACTTAATTCAGTGTAAAGTAACGTAACTCATTTGATCATTTGAAACTCATTTGAAAAAAACACAACCATATCCAGACAATCTTGGATTAGGAGGCATTGTTTGTATATATTTACTACATAAAGTTATTATGTAAAAAACAACCTAAATGAGATGAAGGGTCTGTGAAATCATTCATTATTAATTCTCATGTGTTATTAGTGAGCTGAACACTGTTCCGTTTGTGCAAGGAGACACCAGATCTTCCTAAAATCTGGGTTTGCGTAGAGGATTTCTACAAGTCAAATGGATAGTCAGATGTTTCTCATTCCCTCAATTGCACTCAGTGATTTTGCACTTCAAATTTAGGCCAGCCTCTCACCTTTCAAACTATTAATGTGCCTCACAGACATTTTCTAGGGAATTATTCAGGTAGACAACATTTTTTCTACTTGATTTGCTATGAAATGACAAGCACTGTTAAACCAAAGGTTAATCATTGATTAAGTTTAATGACACTAAAAGAAACAGGTCATGTGAGAAAGCAATTGCACTTTCATTTTTGCTGTCACAGGTCATTTATAGCTTTTGATTCAAATTCCACCCCACGCAAAGAGTTGCTAACAACATCCTACTTCAAATTCTAATGTACTACAACTGCAGAGCAAGCATGTGAGCTGGCAGTAATCAGGCCATTTGTAAAGCATACACAGATTCTTTCATTCATCCTGGCCATTAAACTGTTTGAAAAGATTATTTTATTGTTCCGCATTAAGAGGCAGTGCTTGACAGCCTGTTTTACAGAAAAGTGCCCCATTTTATTTGAACACAAGACTTTTCTGCCACTTTCGTAAATTTAAGAACCACAAACTGATCATCACCTGCAGTTCTTCCTACTCTGGTATGGACTTGAAATAAAAAGCAACAAAAAAAGGGAAACCAGCTTGAAAAGAGAGCATTTATTTTCTCTGTGACCAATAGCTCTTGTGCCCCAAAATACATGAGGAGCTGAAAAGTCAACTGTAAGTCTCTATGATTCTTTCAAGGATGAAAGAATCATAGTAAGCAGTCTAGCAGTCTAGCAGTCTAGCAGTAATAGAGCTTGCTTCTGATCTCATCCTCCTTTGTACCGTCGTGTATCCATTCAGTTCCAGGACTGACTCTTCCTTTACACCAGCGTCACGCAGATCAGAATCAAATCTTCCACCTGCTGAGGGAGAGTTAATGGGCATTGTTAATCCAATATGCATCTATGCTTTGGCCTACTAGCCAAAATAATTAGCCCTCTAACAAAGAAAGGAGCCTTTGAAAACTTAGACATGGGGAGGAAATAAGCAAAAGAAGTAGATCATGAGGCTTACAAGGCTATATAAAGCTCTAAGTTTTCTTTTCTTCCTTTCATCCATGTAATATGAAAAATGAGGGACTACTGCTCTAAGCTTTTGGGCACTCACATCAGGACTCACATATTTTATGCACAAATGTCAAAGAATTTTCAAAACTGACGTTGTTTGAAAGAAAAGACCTAAAGACAGTGATATCGGCTTGACCTAAAAAGTCAGGGTTTCTGTTACAAAGAGCACTTACAGGCAAAGGGGAACTGTGTTTTCAAAAAAACTAATGGTGGGACAAAAGAGATGGAATTGCCTTTATTTGTAGACTGTACATGAATTCAGGGATGTGTCTGGTTCTTTGGAATTAGCCCATTGCCAGATGCAAAGCTGTGGAGAATGGCTTGTCTCTGAAGCATAGCACTGAATCTTCATGCAATGGGCAAACCACTCCAGGTGTGATTTGATGAGAACGGGCTGTAAGTATAGACCAGTTCCAGAGTATCACCAGAGTTGATATCAAGAAATTGGCTTTAAAATGGTAGTAGAACTGACTCTACATTCAGAGCGGAATGCTCTGAAGCATTAAGATATTTCTCTTTTCAAATAATGCATCCAGTGCAGCTCAAATATTTAAAACACGAAGAGAGCTCTAGTTC
Source organism: Phalacrocorax aristotelis (assembly GCF_949628215.1). Lineage (NCBI taxonomy): Eukaryota > Metazoa > Chordata > Aves > Suliformes > Phalacrocoracidae > Phalacrocorax > Phalacrocorax aristotelis. Next base: position 29,239,344 of record NC_134284.1, on the reverse strand, counting down.
TGCAATAGCAACACTATTTTTTTCCCTTTAAATCTAATTCAGGAATGATCATTAAAAAAGTCTGCATTAAAAATTCTCTTTTGCACTGCTGCAGTGTTGGAGCATTGCCATGGACTTTTTTAAGAGTTACTCCACATCCACATCTATTTTCACCCTTTCAGCCCAATTCTATATTGTTACTGCTGAGTGGTGGTGCTGCCTTTGAAAACATACAAAGCAGGTGATTTTCAATTGTGTAAAGCTGTGTTTGGCTTTAGGCATTTGAGTTCATGGGAATAGCCTTTCAAAGTGCCTAGTCCAAAGCACAGTGAAGTCAATGGAAAATCTCCAGGTGACTTCACTGGGCCTTGGATCCAGTCCAAACTCTGGAGCCTCGAAGTCTGGAAGTCTCAGCTGGGCTTGAAGTTAGCCCTAATTGTTCAAAATCAGAATAAAAATTTTGCAAGGTCAACCTCCTCCACACATGTTGTGTCCTATTTTGCAATGACTTCAGAGTCTCCTCGAAGGCCACAGGCATTCAGCGCCTCACAAAATGAACTCCCATCTTAGGATAAACCTTCTTACAGAAGTCACAGCAGTAGATGTGCGGTGGATTCGTTACGTTATCCAAATCCTTCTCTGCCAAAATTTCTCCAGCTGTGCAGTTTAGTCATTTCTAGCCACACATTGTGGTTCTGGCTCATCTGCTGAACTTAGAAAGACTCATGGAAATTCACTTCTAGGAGACTAGAATCAGCTAAGAAAAATAAATCAATAAACACAAAATTACAAAAATTTAAACTAAAAGTGTGATCTGGTCTCCAAAACAATTCTTTACCCATAAAGTTTCTACCCAAGGAACCAGTTATATGTGTGTTTCAAGGAACTATATTGTTTAAAGAAACTGTAAATGTCACACAGTTAAAAGACAGAGATGCAGCTAGATTTAGTTAAACAATTGACTAATAACTCAGTCAACAATATTCTTATCCTAGGTAGTAGTTATCAGCTTAGACAGCTGTTACAATCTTTCACTGTAATACTTAAAAGGCAAACCACCAAATTCAATACCATATTGTTTGTGTAGTAGTGTTTGTTTAAAGGTAAATCACTCATAAAAGTGTAATTTCCTGCTGATACATAATGGTGGATAGTGGCAGGAAGCCGGTCCGAGCAGACTGAGACCCTGAGATATGCAGCGCTAAATAACAGCAGTACTTTACCCCAGCTCTAAAATGATTGTGTTTTTACACCCAGTCACACCTAAATTAGCACCAGCATATTAGGCCTTCTTGCAGATACCTCTTTTCTCCTTGTGCAACAGCACAAGATAAGAAAAAGTGCTACAATTGACACAATGAAGTCGTGTTTTTCCAAATAAAGACTCCTTTCCTGCCAGGGAGACCCTGCTTCACAAAATTCCTTCCCCAGTCTGTTTTTCTTATTGGCTTGTTACAAAATCATATATATTTTCTTGAAATTAGTAATGAAATATACAGAATCACATTATATTTAGGTTTCCTGCTGCTTGCTTGCAGCTGACACACTACCTCATAGGATTTCATCATTTCTGGAACTGCTAATTGAAGCTCCCAAATTCAGAGCGTTTCATGCGCTGGTTTCTGAGTGTCAGCAGCTTAGACAGGACAACTGCTGTTGGCTTTGGGAGAGCTGCTCTAGATTGATGCCAGAATAACCAAAACCCCAGTTAACTTGTAAGCATGTTCACCCAATCAGATTTTCACCCAATGGCCCTTCAACCTACATAGGGGCTGGCAGTATGAAAGCACTGGGGATGCTCCCAGGGATTAAGTCTGAGACACTACATCAAGCATGGGGTGAAACATGCCCCATAGGGAATTGCCTGTCATTCCCATCCTTGTCCTTTGAGTTGAATGCTTTTTGCCCAACTTTATCTGCCTAAATTTCAGGTTGCTAAGTCCAAGCCAGCTCTCTATATGATATATTTTAAATTATAACCAATTAAAAGAGAGGCAGAAGGCAATTCATGCTGCACACTCTGTGTACCTCTTTTGGGCAGAATGAATCAGCATCCATCTCTCAGATGGTCCCTAGTGCCCAAGGCGGGTGGATGTGTATTTCACTTTCCTGCATTTCTCTGAAGAGATATCCCGGGATGCCATCAATAAGCCTCAATGCTCTGATGCCAGAGCACTCCCAGTGTGCCATAAGAATGCACTGGATAAAATCTTATAGCGTATAGCTCAAGCCTACGCAGAGTGGGAAGGAAAGGACTTGCACTACACCTCTCACCCTTCCTCTGCCAAGAGCCTAATTGCTCAGCCAGCTTAAGAGAGGAAGAACAACTTGTGTCCTCTCTCTTACCCGTCTGTACCTGTAAAGCTGGACCCAGCCAGACCTGGATCTAAGCCACAAGTGTTCAGAGGAAGTTTTGACAGAGGATGTTGAGCCTCATTTGGTTGGAAGGGCAGTTGCTGTGAAATTTGTACTGGGACTCTCTTGTTCTTTTGGACAGTGGATACCTCTGATACGTGTATATACAGATATTTTTGACCTAATTCCTTTTAGCAGTCCACAGAAAGGAAAGAGGAGTCCTGCAAAGATCACAGAAAAGTGAACTACTCTGCTAAATATAAAATCATAAAACATTAATACAAGGCTAAATTGGAAATCAGTTCCATCTTCCTCCATCTGCCAAGCTCTGCTTTCTCAGCAGCAAAGCACGTAGCTCAGGGAAATTCTCCCATCTCTCTCCATTAGGGTTTGATGTTATCGGCTTTTTCCTGTCACATACAAAAAATTACCTTTAATTAGCTCAGATTACAGCTATACTACCCAGCCTTGGAATCTTGTTTTGGGATATGAGGAACCAGTCATCTTCTCAAGTGTCTTATGAATCAGCAGTAGCAATAAATACATCAAAGTCCTGCAGCTCAGGAGTGCTGTCTGGCATAAGTGAGGCCAACACTTAGGCCTGGAGATGGAGCTGCATTGAACATGCCATTCCTTGTACACAGTCCCGCACCTAGTCCAGTTCAGCCATCAGTGCCCCTAGGCTATCTCAGCACTGAGAGGAACAAGAACAAAAAGCTACCTTGCCTTCCTGTGTCAGCAAGTGTATCCCAAATTATGACCTAGATAGAAGACTTTCTTGCCTAAAAATGCTATTTTTTCCCCCCAGGTTTTTTTTATTTGGTTTGTGTTTGTGCTTGTTTTGTTTTTGTTTTTGGTTTTTTTCCTAAACACAAATGCATTTAGGAACATGAGTTGCCTGTGCAGTGTGAGCTGCTCGTATTCCCTGAAGTTCATGTTGTTAGAAATTAAGAGGGACTCATTTCCTGATAAGTTGGGTGAAATCCTTTTGCAGGTTGCATAGTTCACAACTAAATATAGCATTTGTCAATGCTTTCCTCACCCGGAGGAAAAGAAGATTGTCTATTGGTTTCCTTTTCATTAAACAGTTGCTAAAATAAAACATCTTTGTTTAACTGAATACCTCTGCAGCCTTAGTCAGGTGCAACTCCTATTTCTTCCAACAAAAGGATAACAAGGGAAACATGCAACTGCCATATAACCTTGTCATTTGCTTTGAGGGGAGGAAGAGTTACATGCCAGTAAACTGTTTCCCTCAGTGCTTCAAGGCAGAAGGAACAGCTGTCAGTCTGGGGGCAGCAGGATGGAGGAGGATCACACACTGCATAAAAGCAGAATATGATTTGGAGTTAAACTGCAATCAGCAGGGAAATGGTTTGGAAAAGGCTATGAGGGACACAGTTTTCTCATGGCAATTCTCTCTGCTGGACCATCAGGTTTCTGCTGTGGTAGGTGGTTCCTTACCCAAAAAGTTCTCTTGAAGCCAAGTGAGATTTTACAATGACTCTGGTGTGAGTGAAGATGCCTTAATTTGGCATCACTTGTGAAAAATGGGCCTCTTTGCTATAAAGATTGACCTACTGAATCAAGGACTGGGTAAATGTCTACATTTAAAAAATATTATTTCTTATTATTGTTTGCATTGCAACCCTGACTGAGAACAAGACCTCTTCATACTTACTGAGGCAGACCCTGCCCCTCCAGACCTGCATTTGAAGTCAGTGAAGTCATGTGGCATAGCAAAGATAACAGAAATGGAAGAGAATGGGAAGGAAATGAAAAAGGGAAGGAAATGAAAAGGGGAAGGGAAGGGAAGAATTAGGTTGTCAGAAATCACACAAGAGGTTAGTGGCAGTGCCTGAATGTTGATTTTAAGACACTAGTGATAGAAAGTAGGAATATGGGGAAATAATTAAGGAAATCTCCCCAGGAGTTCATCACTTAATTGATGATAAAATTTAGGTTTTCTGAATAACACTCTGTGTTATTCATAACAACAGAATTCAGAGTAACACATTCTGTCAATAACATACATAGACCCATGTTTTTGCAGTCTGTACTCTGAACAAGCATAGGAATCTTGGGCTTTTCTTTTCTTAATTCAGCAGGACTGAATTTGTTCTCCCTTCAATTACAGCAGGGGTGACTTTGTGGAAAACCACTGGCTTATACCAGAATGGAATTCAGCAGAGAGCAGAAAAACAAGTCACTTTGCAGTTGCAGTGAGGCTCTGCCTGCATTGCCTTTGTAAGATGCATTTGCTAGCCTGTAAACTACTTCCACATGAACCTGAATCTGTCCCTTCTTCCTTTCTCCCTATCTTAAAATGGGACAGCAGAGGCAAAGCCCTACACTGATCTCTGGCTGTGGCAGCCTGTGCATTCATAGCTCCCCAGGCTTGAATGCCTTCTCTAGCAGTAGAAGAATAAAACCAGTCAATGATTGCAATTCATGGATTTGTAATTATACAGGTGTTAAGGCCAGAGAGGCTGTCATGATCTTGTGATCTGATAGTCTGACCTTTGGTGTAACCCAGGGCAGAGAAATTCATGCAGAAGCTCCTGCACAACACTGTGGTCTCAATTTGTGGTTGTTGGTGGTTTAGAAACTATGGCTTGCTCCAGTCTCCTGATGATGGAGAATCACCACATCCCTGGTCAGGTATTGTAGTGGTTTGCTACACTCAGTGAGTCACCTTAACACAAATCCTTTTAAGCCTCACAGGCCTCCTCTCTGCTTGCAAACCTGGAAACCAAGACATTTTACAGATTCTGTTTCAGTGCAATACAAATAAAAGTCTCGTGTTGGGTCTATTGCTTAGTCTAAAGCATCCAGCAGAAATAAAAGCTGGTGCGGAGAATGTATGGATAGTCTCTATAAAGTGTCACTGAGGAGAGGAAAACCTGCTTTCTACCTACATCACAAATTTACAAGCTAATGTATTATCCAGCACAGACGTTGTTATTGAAGCCAGTCTTGGCCTCAGAGAGAAGGTCTGACTTTGCCAAGAGGCTCCTAAAGACATTGAAACTGAATTTCTCTTCCTATTTGAAAACATCTCTTGCTGAAACACTCTTTGAGGGAAATCACAAACGCAGGAAACAGCCGTTACAGTGCCACATGTTTGTCCATATAGAAGGAATGCGATGACATCATTTTGGAATGTGCTTTCTTTCTCAGGTTTTTGTTTTGGTGGTAGGAATGTCACTTTCTTAAAAAGTAAAGAACATTCTTGGCTGTCCTCTCCCTCCCCCTCCTTCCGAATTTTGCCTACAAATCAATATTCCCATCTCCTGCCATGTATTCTTCCCAACCTGTCAGATACCATTCTCATGTTACTAGTACAACCATCTGATGTCAGGTATCCCAACAGGCAATTATAAATAGTCATTTACTATTAGCTAGAGGGCTTATTTCTATAGATGTAAGTTTCAAGATGTTCTTTTCTATTTTAACTTGAAAGCGTTACTTATTTGCGTTTGGCAAAGAGGATTTGACCATTTAAAACATGTCCATTTCTGTCATGCTGTGGTAAAACCCCAAGCGAAACCTCAGCCCTCTGAAATGAACCATAAATACCTCATGTTATCCATTTCCCGAGGAACCCAAAGGCACGTGATGTCCTATTCTCCACAAGTCTCACTGCGCACCTCTTTTACAGCTCTGCCTGAGACTGCCCATTTCCCAGTGGACACAGCCTTATAGTCAAATAACTTTTGTCAGTGCAGATGAAGCTGGCCAAGACATGGAGACCTTCTTTGCCATGCTTTTCTGTGGAACTGTCACTTTTTCCCCCATTTAAACCTAATCCATGTGTTATGCATCTCTATTACATTCCCTACTACATTACACTTTTACGCTTCTACTTCCAATTGTTAAGACTAACTTAAGGTTAAACAATATTCTAAACCAGTCCATCAAGGCCCCTAAGGACTAATGCCCCAAGGGGACTGAGATGCTGGAGAATGCACCTGTACTTCCAAGAAGCAAACCGTGTCTCATCATGTCAAGTTGTTGTCTCTGGGAGCACCTGCCATCTCATGGAGGAGTAAAAATTCAAAACTGTCCAGGAAACAAACCTTCAAACAGAAGAATCTCAGAGTTTAATACTACATTTCTCAATGAATTGGCTTCCTGCTGTGGATCTCAGTGTGCTTTACAGATGATCAGGAGAGAAATGATCCTTCCAGGAAACATCACGGGGCAAACTCTACATGGTTGGAAGGCTCCCTGGTCTGCATAGGGGAGATGAGTGTCGCTTTCCTGAAAGACAATGCTGGAGTTTGTCTCGCAGCAGTCTGGGACCTCTTCGAATGGCAAGTGGATCCCTGCTGGTTGGAAGAACAAAATGAGCTTCTTGACCATGCTAGCAGCCAGACTCAGAGTGTTTAAATTTTGTTATTGAGAAGGGCAATGTATATCAAAACAGTGAGTTACAGAAACCCTACTGATTCCTAGAAACAACATGTTTTCTGAAGAGTATGTGCTTCCGCAATGAACAGGTGGAAAAGAATACAGTAGAAGAACGGCAGGGTATTGCTAATATGGGAGTAAATTCAAATGCAAAAATGTTAATTCCTGTGTAAATGAAAGCTGACTCCAGAAAGTTAAGTCTTAATGTTGTCTTGTCCTAGTATATCTCATCTCCCAGAGATGACATGATGTGTTTCCTAAGTCTTTATTCTCAGAGAACTGCAACATTAACATCAATCAAACTGCAATTTCTGGTCAGGATCATCATGTCTATAGTAATGAATGCAGTGCTAGTGAAACCCAATTCACTGTCCTTGATCTAATGTTCCGTCTGATCTCCAGAGTCATTTCCAATGAATGCTACTGTGTTTTTTTATCATAAAAGTCTTCCCTTTTATTGAAGAATGTTTGACAAAATGCTAAGGATCTGTAATTGGACAGAGAATCAAAATTATCGAATATAATCAAGGACATCGCAAGATCAAATATTGACTTTGCACTAGCAAAGCCATCGCTACAAAAGAATTAAGCCTGGCTGGGCAGATGTAATCCTGCAAGCATCAGCTAATACATTTTCATAAGTCTTGTCTACTGGCTACAAAATGATTATGCAAAACCAGAGGCTTCCTACTGACTTAAATCAGTATTGTGTGTGGGTGTAAGGGTGTGCCTTCACTGGAGCAGTTTACATGGCAGGAGCCAGAAACCCAACTCAACAAGTCTCTGTATTCTTTAACGATTAGATAAACCAGTAGTAAGTTCATAATTGCAATTCCACAATGTAATTTCATGTGCCTGGGAGATGACAATATGCATAAAATTAAAAGAAGAAAAGCTCTTCATCCCTGCAAACTATATTACTGAATTCTCCAGTCTTTTTTATTTGCAGCATACAAGCAGAGGGAGGGCAGGGGTCACCCTGACCAGTGTGGAGGTACCAAGAGGGGAAGAGAGAATCCTCAAGGCTGTAAATTCACTGAGTTCAGTTCAACAGAAAAGACGTAAACCCAGCTCTCTGATATGCTACCTCTTCTTAGCAATTTTCAGCTTTTTGGTTGTATGCAAGAGGAAATGTCTTGGGATAAGGTTCTTAGACCTAGTATAACAAATAGGGTATGAAAAATCCTTTTTACTCTGACCATCTTTGAAATAACAAAGCAGCTCAATTTCTGAATTATTATATTTAAGCTGTCTTTCAACTTTCCTTTTTCCCCCGACAGCTTTAAATCTCTCTGTGGGTGTAGGTCTAATGTTGGCACACGCAATTCTATACTTTAATCATTTTTTAACTACGAGATCAAAGCAAGTAGGTTTTTATTACTCCAGTGTCCAATACTTCACAACTTAACTATTGAATGTCAGGCAACAGTTCTTCTCAATGTACTGCATTAAAGTTAATCTTTCCAGCTATGCTCCCCCTCCACCAAGAAAAGTATTAAAGAAGAAGAATATTTAGTTAACCATAGAAAATTAGTAGTAGTACAAATAAAATATAACGAAATTGTTTCTACATTTACTCTAGGGCTGTGCGAGCAGTATACTGCCTAAGAAGAAACCCTGTGGCAGACATCATTAACATCTTCTTCATCTGATTTTAATTTCTGATTTTCTTCACTTTCCCTGCTCCCACACAGGAGCCCAGAGGAATTAACATCTGGCCTGTAGCCAGGCTGTCTGGGTGAGTTGTCCCCTGGGGTTTTATTCCTCTGGTCACAGCAGTGCAGAGCCATCACACCAGAAGAATGAAGGCATCTTTTACTCCCCCCGGTGTCAATCCCGCCCTAACTGTGCCTGAATCCTGTCTGTGTTTCTGGTCTCTCTCTAACGCCCTGTCTATGGGAATTCCTCCCATCCATTTGAGAGCGTCTCACTCTCATGGCTGGGTATGATGGGAGTAAAGTTTTCCAGACTGACTGCATACTTGTTAGTTCTTTTGTTGACATCACTGGCTTTGAGTTTGGCACAATAACTGCAAGACAGGCCAAGATTTGATCACTACTTTATACTTCTGGAGAAAAGATTTCACTTGCAATTATACATAACTCGTTAATATGTTCACTACTGCTCACGGGAAGCGGCATTCTCTCATTCAGTAGTCGAGTGGAATTTTACCAGTGTCTTATTGTGACTACAGCATAAGCTCTGAGCTAACTTTTCTGCCTGTGAATCACTTTGGGCACCTGGGCAGTCCCACTGATGTTTGCCATTCAGCTGCTCCACACGCACGTGGATTTGCCAGGTGGCATTTCCAACCGAGTAGAGCACGCACAACGCTTGCACTTTGTTGTCAGGTTGAAATCCTCCCAAATACTCCTCTGTCACAAGCTGTTCCAATTAAGAAGGCATGCAATAATACCCCTAATTACATTTTACTTTGATGAGAGATCTAGGCATTTTTTAAAAATGCAAGTTGTATAGGGTTAGGAGAATCTTCAATTCTTTGCATATTTTGGCACGAGCCGTGTCTCCACCCTTCGGCAGGCTCCAGGCCCTGCAGGGACACGTGCATCTCTTCTGCCACAGCAATCCAGGCTCTGGATGCCAGATGCCAGCAGTGCGAAGGAAGGTTACTTTTTGCTGACTCACCCCAATGCTAAATCTGCAAGCTCTGACAGCTCCAATGCAAGAAGAAAAAAGACCCTGAGCAGTCCAGGGGCTCAGATGGAGGGGTCCTGCTGTAAAATGCTCCCTCGGAGCTGTCAGGTTCAAGCAAATGCTTAGAAGGAGATTTATATTTTGTTGATTACAATGGAAATAAGCCACAAACACAAATTCAAAGAGTAAGAGTCAACCAAACCCATGTTCTCTTTGAGTGAGATAAAATCTCTACCTTTTACACGCCTATCTATTGATGTGTTCCTGGATAAAATGTGTAATTTTAATTAACTGAAAGTACCTGCCTTTTATATTGAACTTGGTGCTAAAAACAAAGAAAATCATAGAGCAAAAATGCCATGTTGGCTGAGTACATCTTTCTTTTGTGCTGAGAAATTGGTACGTGCACTGCTTTCCTCTCAATCAATACACATTAGTGTATAATTGGGGACTCTAAAAATATCTGCCTCACTTCGCTAATTCTTTTGCCAGACAGGCAGAAGCATTTATATGTTAAGCTTCTCTGATGCAGGTTCTACAGATATATTTATTTCTACTAGTGAAGTAGCTACAAGGAATGCAATTATCCCTAAAATAAGGAAGGAAAAGAAGAAAACCTAAAACCAAATATGTCAATATAGAACTAAAGTTAAGCACAAGGAAATTAGATTCTTCACTATAATTTTTCGATACTACTCTAGTATGAAATACTTGTTTCTATTATTTAAACTATTATGTCAAAACCATCTCCATTTAATACACATATATGTAAGTATGGATGGAGGCATACATATTATATTTATCTATTTATATCTTAAGAATGCTGTGGTTTTGTTGGATCTCAGGATTGTTTGGTCAGTACAGATCCCTTGATCATACTACAGGACAATTTTAGGTCAGGAATTTATATTTACACTGAATCAAAATCTGAGCAAATGGGTATTTCATTACCGCCAACTTTTAATCTCCATCCAGACCCAGGTCTCAAACACCCCTTCCTGGATATCCTCTGTTTTCTCTGCCCAAGGGTTTTCCATCTCACTCTCTTTCGACACTACCCTGTTGCTTGGCTAGCGAGACACATTGCTTCTCTAACTAGATCAGGGATTTTGCCAAGTCCTATTCCTTCCACTTCTGTAGCATATTTAGAATTCCTCCAGCCCTCTCTATCTTGAAATTCTTGGCCCTGCACAACTGTTTTATTTTGGCTGCTAGAATCCCACACTAACCTAACCAGATTTTGGCTGGCAACACAGATCTTTTTAACCATGTCTGTTTTTCTCTGGGCACATCATTGTTTACCGAGTCTGGTGGTGGTGGAACCAGTACAGTAAAACTCAGCATATAAAGACACCAAGGAAAATCCATGCTGAATCTTTAAAACAAACAGAAGTGCCACAAAACAGAGCTGAGAATGTGACTTAGCCTAAGACTCAGGTTTTCTTTCGTTTGTTTTTCTTTTTGAGGATACCTTATATCTGTCTACTGACTACAGCTTCTTTTTAATGTTTCCAAAATGTAAGCATATGATGCACAATTTTAATTTTTCCTGCTCAGTTTGTGCACAGGTGAATGCCCACAAGCAACTGTCTCTGGGTAATGGCAAACATGATGCAGAGACTCTGGGATTCTCCCATTAAAGCTGACTGAACTGGGCTATTATAGCTGGTAAAGTCTGCTAATATATTAGTTGATTGCTGGTTTAATGTACATTGGTAGATAAATGTAGATGTTGGTATTGGTGATGGCAGTGATAAAAATACGAAAGTACAAATACACTGTCTTCCGCTGCAAATCACTACTTCTATTATCTTCCCCAATGGTTTAAGAAAAAATCAGCTTCAATTTATCCCATGCCCATTTTCATCAGTATTATCTGCCTCCTCTGCTAGGTTAGACAGAGCAATAAATTCAACAGTTTTCCTATCTACAAGATGTACAAGATTGCTTTCATTTAAGAGTTGCCTCAGTTTACTAAAAGACAAAGTTCATCTTTCTTTTTTTTTTTTTAAGAGCTTTTTATAAAACCCATTTTGGCTGAACTTGGAAAATGTGACTATACAATGGGAAAGGGCAGGCCCTTTTTTTTTTTGTCTGAACACAATGGCAGGATAAGGGAGGCACCGCTCATTACAAGGAATACACTTTAATCAAGTTGCCCAGCACCAAGTATTTGTCTTCCATCACTCTAGATGCCAATGTTTGTTTTCTGTCTGGGAGAAGAAAGAGACACCACTTTTCATTTTAATAAAAATCTTACAGAATGAAGCAAACAGATGACATAATTTGGAAGATCTTCTTCTTTACTTGGTTTGCAAGTGTCTTAAAGGTAAAGATCACTGGAGGTCTCCCATTACAGCATTGCTGGAGGAGATTTAACACTTTGCTGCTCAGTTTGATAGCTAAGAAGTGTGAGATCGTGTTTGATTCAACTCTCCCTGCTTCAACATTGCCATTACTATCACGTACAGCTTGGACTGAGTGGGACCTGCAAAATATGCTGCTGTGACTACAATTGCAGTTGGAAAGGTGGAAATCTAGTTTTATTAAACACATGTGGGCACATGTGTTAAAATTAGTTCTGCAGCTAAAAGCAGGACTTCATGTTCAGTCTCATGACAGTCCCAATTGCTGGTACGATAGCGTCCAGTATTGCCAGTTTTAAGGATATCATCGCAAGTCTTCTGATATGTTTCTTTATCCTACAGTACTGGTTGTCTAAGTATATGAAGACAAGAAATCAGCATCGTCAGAAAGACTCATCTTTCACCTAAATAATTCATTTTGAGCCTCCACGTTTGCGCAGAAAAACACAAAAGCCTTGAAGGCTCATAGTGAAGGAAAACTGAAATGCTTATTTATTTTGAATCCTCATTATATCGAGGCCAATCTCCAGAACTTTGGGACTCAAGTGCTACATTTTTATGTTGTTGGCTGACAGCAGATACTAACAACACTTGAGGGCTTCAAGCACCTTGTCCTGTCTGGATATAGCATTTGATAACAGCAGAGACTTACTTTACGAGCTGTGACCAGGTAGAAGTAACAGCCTGAAGACTCCTGTTCTGTTCTAGGATTCATCTCCTTGAAAGACAGATCTCCCACCCTTTTCTCCCAGCAGCACTTAACTCCCCAAAATCAAGGGAGGAAAGGGTAAGAGGAAAGGTGAAGAGACAGAAACACGAAACCTAAGTCCTCTTTCCCCTACATCACCTCGCACACAAGGCAGCAGCCCTGTTGTCACTGAGCTGGAGGCACAAAAGATGCCAGCACTGCAGGTTGTCCTCCAGAGACTCTCTGCTGAGAACACAGGAGGGATACCAGGGAAGAGGAGACAGGAGGTAGTAAAGGGCTGGGACAAACATATTTTCTGCCATGCAGTTCTCCCCAGATAAAACCCTACTTGCCCTGTGTCACACAGCCCATAACAGCTGAAAGTGGGTGGAATCAGTCAACTTGTCTACGAACTACCAAAAAATATCATATTAACTATCAGCCACCATGAGACAGTTTCCCTTGGAACTTGTGCTCCAGTGGTGAGTGATCCCCACTGTTGGAAACACACATCTTATTTCTCATTTAAACATGCCTCACTGTAGCTTCCTAGTGCTAATTCTTGTTATTGCAATACCACATAGCATCTCCCTGAAAGGGCGAATTAGGCAAAACTGAGGCATATAAAGATATTGCAATTTTTTTTTTTTTGTGACCAGAAACTAGGACCTGCTTTTCTGTCTGCCTGCCCTAGAGAATACAGCAGGTATTACTGACAGCATGGAGCTGCTTTTGAGGCCCAGGCTACCTGTGCAGTGTAGCTCATGTACAAAAAATAAATGGTATGTTATAAGGATCTTGTAGTAATATCTGGCAAAACATACACTGGACACTGTATACCTTGAGGGGGGCATTGACTGCTGACAAGATTCAGTCTTGTCCCAGAGCCATCCATGAATGGATCAGTCCTCATTTTCATAAAATCCTTGTTTATTTTAGTAGCCCACTAATTACTACTATTTAAGCAAATGGTACCACGTATGGTCTTCCATGTGCATTATTAAGAGCATCAACAACCTAGAGCTGCCAGGCACCTATGAGCATTGCAAGGTGCTGCATGCAAACATCTACACCCATCAGATGGGCATTTATTTGATTATCCCTCTGTTTTACCTTTGCTGTCTCTTCGGGCAGTTCCCCTCTGTGGGCACTGTCTGATATCAGCTGCCTACCAGTTTTAGCCATCAGTTGCTACCAGCTCTGTGCTATTCATTTGGCAGAGCTGTCACTCTCGAGCAGGTTTTTATGGTTGTGGGCATTTTCCTGTGTTGGACAGACCAGGAGTGAAGGTGCTTTCACATGCTTTGGCCCACATCACCTCTGTGGCCCACGGGATATCCAACTCCCTGAAACCACATCCCCTGTTCACTGCTGACACTGGGAATTCATCTGGATTCAAAGGTACAAGATGTAATTTAATATGTACTTTTCCTCCCAAACACTGTAAACCACCTTGGGATTTTTTTGTACCATTTCAGAGCTGACATCCAGGAAGATGTAGGATTAATTTTCCTCTACCAAAACCAGCAATACTATGTCAGCAGACAGTCTGTCCCATAAGCTGGACATGCAGCACTCCTGGTGACATGAACATGATTATTCTGCAGAATAATCTGTAGCAATCCTGCTACATATCACTCACAGAGACGTGTCAGAGATCCTGAGCTTGGGCAAAGGAGTGACCCAGGGGAACATAGAAAGACAGATTCCTGAAGACATCACTACACATAAAGCAGTCACTAAGCTTATCAACTCCAACACAAGAGTTTCATTTAGATCAAAACCGTTTAAATCAAAACATCTCATCATTCATTAGTCATGTTCTTTTCTCTTTTTTTCTTGTTGTGAGAAAATGTTTTTCTTCCACCCAGAGCTTTTAAAACAGGTTTTGTTCAGCAGTCTACTGTCCCTGCAGGGGAAGTGCAGAAAACAAGTGGAGAAATATATTTTCTATATATTGGAAATCTTTTTTTCCAGTCAGCTCCGTTACTGAGTCAGCTATCTGTGTGCACTGCCAAAGGAAGTAATGGAAGTTGTTCATACGAAACAGAGGGAGCACAAATCAACAGGAGAGAAAATTGGGTTTCTCTTGAGCCACCGGCAAAAACAAACCTAACAACAATGTAAAACGAGACAGGACTCACTGCAGACTTGCAGATGCCCTGTACTGTATCGACGATATCTAAGTTTCATGACTGTTTCACCGTACTTTTTCCTTTAATCCAAGTAGTATCAGCCTTCAGACAGCTTCTCAGCCTATCTGGCTGCTTGCAGACACTACTGCATTGATTTCCATCTGGTACACGTTTAAAAGTTTTCCTTGCAACCTTAAGGATTAATTGCCTCCCTTTTTTTTTTTTTTTTTTATTTACAGTTTAGATTCTGAAGAACGCTGAAGGAAACAATCATAGCAAAGGGGCACCAAATCTCTTGCAAACTCTCCCCTGATCATTGGGCATTCAAAGATCTACTAGCAGCTGTTAATGTAACGTTATGGATGTTTAGCAGGACTTCCTGTATCTAATGAACATAGCTCTTTCAGTGAGGAGACAAAGTGCAATGCTGTCCCAGGAAAATAAAAACGATGTAACGTTCAGTCAGGAATGCACTTACTACATGGCCCGGAATGGTGAATTGATCTCATGCTTCTGTAACAAAGATCTCATCTGTAGTCCCTATGCACTGCAGGCACTGGCACAGCTTCAGAACGAGGGCGATGATCCTGCTCCCAAAAGGAACTGATTAGGAGGGATGTTCCAGGAGCTATTTGATACAGGCAGCACAATCCAGAATGCCATTTATTGATTAAAAAAACCCTCAGCAATCTTAAATATTCTTATGCCTAAGAATGCCAACAGCATCATCTAACTGACAGTGAAAATAAAGGCTTTATAAGCGCTCCTATAAACATGGTATTCCTGGATTTGAGGTAAGCAGAGTGGATGGACAGATGTTTTGGTGTGATATGGCACATAAGAGAAAAAGGCTGAGTTTGTTTTCTGCTGCTTTCCTCTTGATTTTTACAGGAATTATACACGTAGGTCCATTTAAAATCCTACTGCTCATTTGTTGCCCCTGTTGCACACAGAAAGTATCCAGGCGTATGTGAAGCAAAATGTAAAGTTTCGAGGTGACCCAGTGGTGTTGGAAACAAGGACGATGCAACACAGGCAAGTTGTAAGAAAGGTTTCCAGCATCTTTTGCCAAATATCCAACTTGTAGCAAATGTGCAAGCAAGGGAGTAAAAATGTACTTAGAGTTTTGCTTCATCAATACTATAAAATAAATCCAAGTTAAAATGGGTGTTGACCAATCCAATTGTCAAACATTGCTGCCACAATACAAAGACAAATGTTTATTGGCTTAACTTTGAAACTGCAGTAAATGCTCTTCTATTCAATTAGATAAACAAATACAGTACTGAGTATATAATAGGGTCCTTTCAAGTAAATTATACTTCCTAACTCATGTGTAAAAGAAAAATGACTTCTAATGTTTATATTCACGTAAAATAAGAAACCATCAAGGCTCTCCTTCTGCTATATTCCAAACATTAAAAAAAAATAAAGAAGGTTTAAATGATGTCCATTTTATGACAACGTGAGCAACGCAAAAAAGTATAGCCAGGCTGACATTCCAGTGTTTCTTCTCACTATTACGAGAGAGAGGGAGAAAAAATTCTCTGTTCTGTTCTCATTTACAGTAGCACAAATCCCCAGGAACTGCACTAACTTCAGTTGGTTATTCTGGATTTACAGCAGACTGAAAGAGATTAGAATTTGGTCACACATGAATGAAGAACAGAACATCCACATTCACTCTAAATGTATTTTCCTTTCTTATGTACACAAAAGAGCAACACTGTCCTTAGCAGTGACAGATTATGTGCTATTGGTTTACCTGATTGCCTAGAGATATTTATAAAGGTACTAAGCAGGATGCCTCAGTGAAGGAAGTACTTCATTACCTTCTCCAGCAAATGCATCCACATCTATTTCAAGAAAGAACTGCATTCTCTACAGGATCAGGGTGTTAGGCAAAAGCCTAAAATGCATACATACAGCACTATGCATCCAGTGATGGGAAACACCTGTTTGTGAGTCTGTTCTGTTGTTTCTGCCAAAGATTGGCTCTAAGTCATGACAATCTCTCATGCAGATATATTAGCATACATGGATGGTGTAACTTTAAAATATGAAGTAGAAAACTGTAGTAGTTATTGTAGAGCGCTATGGTTAAAACAATAATAATTGCTGACCTTGATGAAGGAGGGCATTCTCTTCATACAGCCTGCTTAGCGATGAGAATCTCAGATCTAGTCTCAGCAAAAAAGTAATGCAGAAAATAGCTCCCTATCAATTTAAAAGCAATGACACCCCTTGCACAGCATGAACCATCCTAAAGTCCCATGCTTTGTCAGTCTTGTTCAGCTGAGGTGTAGCATCCTTATGCACAAGCAGGTAGCCAAACAAACAGTGTCTTTCCTTTGGTCTTGACACCTACCAACATTAAATATATGTCTCTTCCATTCTGCAGGCCTTCTAATGAAGTGGCTGCAGGCAAGGAAGAGGCATTGAGAGAGGGAGCACTGCAAAAGTGAGGTGAAAATAGGCTGCTCCAGGAGATTGAGAGATTAGGGTTGGATATTCCTGGGCTCAGTTTTACTGTGAGCATACTAATGCTCAAATCTCCAGTTGAAATGCTGTGAAAACCTCCTCTGCAGCCTCTAAGAACCCAGTGCAAAATAATAAATCCAGCAAGATAGTTCACATACAGGAAAGGGGGGGAAGGGTTGACTTTTGCGGTTTTGGGGTTTGTTTTTTTTCTGAACTATAACCAAAGAATTGAAAATGTCTAAATATGCAGAACTTCTATTAAAAAAAAAAATTGTCAAGTTTCCAAAGTCAAGCACTTAAAGGTCTGGAAACATCAATGCCAACAATTTTGAGAGTCCAATGTCAGATGCAACTACTTGCAAGTTACTTGCTAAATCACCTCAACTCAGTCTGATCCCTATATTGCTTCCTGACTTCAACTCTCCTGTCCTGAAATCCTGCTGCCCTGTATCTCCAGCCCACGCCCCGCACTACCATAGTGCTTCCAGGCCCTGTTCCCCATGCTCCTTCAATCACACATGCTCTTTGATGAAAGTTACACCCCTTTGAAATAGGTTGTGGAGAGCTTACCCTGTCCTTCCTCAGAGCTCTCCTCCAACTCACATTAACCACAAGAATTTAGGCTGGTTTGTTCTGTGTTTTGATACTGATGAGCACAATAAAGTTCTGGATTCCTAAGCACCGCTGCAATACAAATAAATACAAAAATAAGACAGTATGCCTAATGAAGAAGAGGCAGGAAAATGGCCAGCTGTGTCTCCTTACCTTTCTATCTCATAAATCACATATACATGTATTTATACTTAAATATAGCAGAATAGAAGCCAGGTACCTGCTCCCTACATCTGGTGGAATAAAAACCTCTACTTTTTTCTTTGGAATGTCTCAATTTACTGAACAGAAATATTTCATACAGACAAGTATACGATTAAATTCCTTCGGAAAACAGGCAATCTTCCTCTGGAGCTATGCCAGCCCCAGCTTTGAGCAGCCCAGCTGGTAGTGTCCTGAGGACCAGGGCTTCCAGCTCCCACAGCTTCAGCAAAACTTGCTAGGGAAACTGCCTGAAGATTAAGGACCCGTGGGCTTAAAATGTCTGCAGTCCAGGGCAGGCTACCAGGCATAGCACAGTGTCATGGTGATTGGAAAGCTCAGAGATACCAGGGTCATGGCTAGAGCCATGGCCAACATTCAAGATTCTAACAACTCAGGCTCTAGTCCTTTTACAGACATTTTCAAACTATTGGAACATCAAGGTTTCCTCAGAAATCAAAATACTTTTCTCCTTCCAGTTCTATTGCATACATATGTGGCAAACAAAAGCAGATTCTTCTTATTCCTTTACTCTCCTTCAGCTGTTCCTTCTTACCATACATTAGTCTCGTTTGTGCCTTTGTATGAATTTGTTTGCAGCTCTTTTGGGAAAGACACCACTTTTCTACCTGTATTTGTGCAGTTTCTAGTGTAATGAGACCCAGACTGTAGCTGTACGTGGTACTGTAATACAAACAACAAGGTGTTATAATTTTCTTTTCTCCCTTATTAGAGCGAAGCCTATTGAAAAATCTAAGTCTTCCATCTAATCATTTTCACTCTGTTAGCTGTAGGCAATATTTGTCAGATAGTAATTAAATTAAAAGTATCTAAATTTTGCATGCATATCGTTTATTTTTTCACAGATTGTGTTTTTTCTTCCTCGCACTGAAAAGCTAGAGATCAGAATTTACTTCCCATGTTCTCACCTCCATCTCTCTATATCATATTGCAACTTGTCATACATTATTAATACCTTATGAGCTAACTGACATATTACATATTTATGTTAGAGCTTTTTCCTCCACTATTTTTAGAGATCAATTTCACATGTCTTGATATTCGTATCTATATTTATACTGAATATATTTAAATTATTTTTTTCTTACCATATTTAGTTCAAGGATTTTAATGATGATATGCACTGAAAACAGAGCTTTGCATCAGCCTTCATTTCACAAGGCAGATGGATAAATTTCAGCTCTTCTGGGAAATCACACTATTTTACTAGACACAGGTGAGTTTTCCACTACAGCCACAAGACAGTGCTTGACTGTACAAAGTAAAGACCAAGATGGTCTTTTCCCGTTAAAAGAGACACACTTTGGTTTTCTCAAAACAAGGAGGAGCTAATGAAAACATCTAAGGGAAACAATCTGAAATACTCCTCTAACGTGGAGTGGTGCACATCAGCAATACCACACACCATTCCTGTCTTGCTCTTGCTGTCAGTCCTTACGAACCAAATTCTGCAAACCCATACATGAATAATTACTCTGAGTTCTTCAGGCTGAGGCTATTCGTGTGATTAAAGCAGCTCTGAACCAACCGATGGTGAATAAAATTGTTGGAACATAATGTTATGTACTGCAGTGCAGACCTCTAATTTTGTATTTTGTAATAGAAATGTAAATTATTAAAAAAAAAGTAATCTCCCAGAAATGTTACTACTAAAATAAAAATAAATTTCTCTAGGGCTCTATTTACAATGCCAGAAGAATTGCATAAGCACAATTTGTGACTTTCATTAATGTAACCAGGGTGGTTATGCCCCAGAACTGAGTAATAATTAAAAGCTAGATATTGGCAGCTTCAGGCTTGCTTTTCCACAGGAGCCTAAGGCATAAACTTTGGAAGGCAAACTTCACAACAGCCACTGAGTTACTGAAAGAACCTGCACCTAATCCCCAGAAAGGCACTCAAAGCTAACATCCCTGTGGCAACGCAAGGATGGCCCACCTGAAGAGGACAAGCTGTCATACTGCCAACTGTAAGGATTCCTAACATGAGATTACAAAATATACTGGATTTTGGACATTTTCACCCATCTATCCCACTAAGTCTGTACAGCAAAGGTGTCTGACCTTTCTGATACCCTTATGTGACAAAAACTGCATGTGGCCCAGGGAGCTGAGGAGGAAGAAGTTCTGGGAGTAGTTTCCAGGCAGAAGAGAATGGCCCTGCACGTGTCCCAGCCACCTGCTGCTGGATGGGGCTAAACCAGGCATGCAGCTGGATCCTGGGTGAGCCAGCAGCCATGGGCTTCAGCAGCCTCTGCTGGCTTTCTTCTGCCCAGAGCTGGGGGTTCAGGTTATCTGTCATCCCAACATCCAAGCCTTTCTACTATATATGTGGCATCGCCTTGGCACAGGACCTATACTTAACAGCTCACAAACCATAGGCGTGCCATCATTTACATTTCCCGGCTTTTTTTCTGCAACCATGAGGGTTAGAAATCAGCCTTTAAAAATGACAGCTGAGAATTGCAAGTCAGCATGCCTCTAGCTGCTGAGGCTTTCATACTTGCAGTATCTTAGTAACTACAGTACTTAAAAATATCAAAAGAAATATAAGAAAGTAATGATACTCTATGATATACTAAGGAGCCCTCCGGAGATAAGAAAGGCTCAGGACTTGACATTTGCTTATGAGCAATGACATGTCAAAGAGCGAAGTGAGCCTGATAAGGATTGACTGAATCTAAAAGCACATGCAGAAACGCACACACATAAAAACTACTATGGAAAATGCGCTGCCTCATGGTGCACAACTGAACCCAGCAGCTCAGGTGCTTTGCTAAGCTCCAGCAGGAAGAGGGAAGTACTGCAAGGGTAATTCCTGGGTGCCCACCCATGGTAAATAGTGGCGCTGCTGCCTGAACAGATGGGCTGGGGCGGGTGGCAAAGGGCTGTCCTGACTCCCTGCACACCTGTACCTGTGTGCCAGGTGGAGGTGAGAGGTGTGCTTGGCTCCCGGAGCCATCGCCAGCAGGAGAAGGGCCGTAGTGCCAGGCTTGCGCAGGAAACATTCCCCGTTACGTCCCAAAGCAAACAGCCATAAAACAAACTGGTAATGAGGATGCAGCCTGACCCTCTGCAAAGTACATGTCCAAGGCCTGGGTGTCTGCCTGTGTTTAAGGGGAAGGGAAGGACTGTATTGGCAGAAATTTCAAGCTCAAGGGGATTTTTTTAAAAGAACAACAAAAAAAATTGTTTGGATATTTTGCTGGTAATAAGTTACTCACAAAGTAACAGAGCAAACACTGCTTTGAAGGAAAGAGAACTCTATTAAACAAAGAACCTTACCCTGCAGAAAGAATTCCTTTTTACCACTAACGTTAACATTTCATTTTTTATAAGAAATCCCAGTGGATCTTCCCTTAAGACTCCAGCTCCAGACAGGATGCTTCTCTTTTTTTCCCCTCTGCCTGTTGACCAACTCTGCTCATCCTTCTTTCCAGGAAAGAAACAAACTTTTACTCACATTTTCTTTATTTAGGCTGTTTATCATACTGTTACACAAACCATTCTCGGACCTGTTAGAGCCTGTACAGGCAAAACATCTAGATTTTAGCATTTTACAGCAGGACACCAGCAGCTCCAGGAAACTAAAGGACCCATGAGGAAACCACCCATGACAACATTCACAACCTTCTATCTGTTTAAAAGGCAAGAAAGCCACATATAACACAGAAGCCACTTCTAAGGAAGATAAAAGAATGTATTTAATGTAGTGAAAGGCAACCTGTCATTCTGACATGTTCCTGTTTTGGGAAGAATCAAATTAGCAATAACACTTACCAAGGAAGATGTGATAGCACAAGACAGGTGGGTTATGGAGGCATATGACTGGCAGCTACTTCAATTAGGAGCATAATGGTAAACATGGATAGTGCTCTGCAAAGGAACTGTGATGGCACAGGGTAATCCTGGATGTAAGATGTTTGGGAACTGATGATCTAGGGACAGTATCATAGAAATGCAAATGATACTGTACGGAGTAGTGCTAACTGAAACCAAAAGATTTTGCAAGCAGTTAAATACGGGCTTGAACCTAAGTATTGGAACCATCCCACTGAAGCTAACAGACATGAAGATAGTACTTGAACACCTTGGAATTAGGAATGTCTATTTTCACAAGTTTCTGGAGGAACACCAACACTAGTACTTCTGCTTTAAAAAAGGAGCAGACACACAGGGATGTCAAGAAAGACACAACAGAGTAGTTCAGAGATCTGCAAGCTGATCATTACCTGGGGTTATAAATCTATATGGGGCAGCATTCCATCTGAGCAAACATGCCTGGTCTCTCAACGTCCTTTGGAATCAAGTTACTCCAGTGAAAGTGGTGAGCGCATGGTGGGCACATCTGCCCTGGTGGGGCTTTATGTGTGAACAGAGCCCTCCTGACCCCTGAGCCGAGCTGCTGAGTAGCATCTCTGCATTGTATCCCCTCCTCATTCTTGCTGTGAAGCCAGTGCATTTAGAGTCACATGACAGTCACTGCACCAGACAAGCTACAATAGTGCAAGGAAACAGGAAAGCAGGAGCGCGCCTCACCCATTCAAAAGTAAGTTATTCCCCTTCATTACTGTTCATTGGAGTAAGTGGGAGCTGAGGGGCATTTCCTTCCCTGGAGCGCTCCTGGACCAGCAAGGGCAAAGCCACCTGCTGCACTGGGTATCTAGGCCTTAAAGAAGAATTGTAATGAAATTCAAGTTCAGCTGCTCAACACTAGTCCCGCTACGCAGGGCATATTTTTCCTGTTTATTTTCTCACTCAGGTTTCACCTGTAAAATAGTAACATTAAGGCAGTGCCTCAACCTCAGCCTGTTAAATCCTTAGTTCAGCTAGCATATTCATAAAGAACATTTCTCAATAAAGAAGTCTACAACCTTCAGTTGCAATTGTAACACTAGAGCCCCCTTAAATGCGTTTTCCTGAAACACTGCGCTCAACTGTTCAGGTGCATTAGCGAGATCAGGTCTGTGACACATCACAACTCCAAAAGCTTCCCACCTAAGCCCAAGAACAGAATAAGCAATCCATCACTTGCTATGGCATGTTCCCCAAAACACACACACACATACACGCTCAAAATCTTAAAATGGTGTCAGAATGTTTATTGAAGAGGGCAATCTAACTGGCTGAACGGACCTGGGTACCCAGTAACTTTTAACATAAGCAGAGATACTGTAAACTTGCTGGGCATGGAAACTGTGTTTATACTTAAATTGGACTTGGAAGAATGAAATAATTTAATAGAAAAATATAGCTTAAGTTCCTAGGAGCTCTGAACGACCTCAAGATCATTCTGAAAAACCAGAAACATAGGGAAACATCCAATGATGCAAATGGAGTTATTCAAATATTTTCAAAGTCAGCTAACAAAATACATTTGGTTGCCTATTTGTTATGATAGCTTTGCAAATACTTTTTAAAACACTTTTCAGTCCCACCAAACATTTTTCTGTCACTTGATTATCACAACTGATGGTACGTGTTCTGCAGTGTAAGTGCTGCCACATTTACTTCTTGGTGAGTTTTGTAATTACTGGATCCGGTTTTTTTTAGCCATTCTGCAAAGATTCTTAGTACCACATAGCAAAATAATAAACTTCCTTAGTGATGCAGGGGAAGTAGATTAGAAAAAGAAAAAAAAGAAACAGATGCAAGAAATTTCACGATTATTCTCAGTGCAGTCAATATATTGACAAAATAAATTGATTTTTATAGCAACTGAAACAGCTGTATACTGGAACATCTACATAGAAAGTGAACACAGATCAGAGGGATAATGACCACAACAAATTGTGAGCTCTGTTGTTCATGAATCTAGAAAAGCATGATCAGGAATACCGAAACACCAAGGGGAACCTAACCTAATGTTGCATAATGCTGACCAAATTCCTACGAGAATAAGGAAATCCTTAAATCTATTAGTTATTTATTTTAAAAAATGAAGTAAAAAGGGAGAAGGTAATTATCTTGGAACTGTTTGTGAAAAAGCCGGATGAGTCTAATGAAGCTGCATTTGCTCTTCTGCCATGGGCCGGGTGCGCGGCCGTGACTGGAAGCTGGCCCTGAGGGGGACCGTTTGAGCCGCACCGACTGAGGCGCTGCAGTTACCAACGGATCCGCACTCATACCTGCGTACCCCGCGCCGCTCATACAGCTCCTGCTTTGACATGAAAACGCCACGCAGGCAGACGTAACAGCAAGGTCCTCACCCTGCAAAACCTTACGTACGTCCAGGATCGGGACACCTGTGGCAAACTTCAGCACTGAGGTGTTTTGGGGGAGTGAAGGTGACAAGGCCCCTCTATGCCACTGCCGCATCCCCGTTTTGGGGGAGAAATCCAGCATTTCAGCTGCTCTCAGGGGGAAGCGGGCAGGAGGAGGCCGCAGCTCCCTCCTGTCACCGCTCCGCGGGCCCGCCTGCCAGGGAGGGAGCCGCCGGGCTCCGTGTCTCGGCGGGGCCGGGGCCAGGGCCGGTCCTATTGATGCAGCCGGCGGCAGCCGCCCGCCCGGCCACGGACACCGCGCTCAGCGGGGTCACGCTAAGCCCTGCCCGGCTGGGCCCTGCCCTGCCCGCCGCCCTCGGCCCTGCCCGGCTGGGCCCAGCCTGCCCGCCGCCCTCGGCCCGGCCGCCAGTGGCTGCGCGCGCCTCTCCCCTTCCTCCTCCTCCTCCTCCTCCTCCTCCTCCTCCTCCTCCTCCCCCTCCTAGCGGCCGCTGCCCCCAGCAGGGATGGAGGCCATCGAGGAACTAGCGCTCGAGTCCTGCACCTCCTCCCTCTATCTACGGCCTTTCCGCCTCTGTTACCGGCAGGTGAGTGGCGCCAGCGGCTCCCTCTCGGCGCCCGCCCAGCCCCTTCCCTCACGCCCGGCCCTTCCCTCCGCCGCAGCCGGGCGGCGGGGCTTTTCCCGCCACGGCTCGGCGCGGCGCGGAGGGACGGCAGACCGAAGGAAAAGGGACGGACGGCCCGCGGGCGCCTCTGGCCTCTTGTCACGCCTCCGCCATTTTGGGCCACCGGCGGCGTGGCCGCAGCAGCCAGCTGCTCGGCCTCCCGACGCCCGCCCGCCCGCACCGCCAGAACCGCCCCTCAGGCGGCAGCTCTGCCCCGGGCCGCCCGCCGCAGCCTTCCCGGTCGGCGGGAAGGTGGGGCAGTGGGTGCACGGTGAAGGTAGTCCGAAGGCACGGTGCCTGTGCAGGGCACTGCCTTGGCGTGTGCCACCAACTCCAGCTCCTCCATGGGTGCACCAAGCCCCCAGGTGCCCGGTAGCTCACCGGGGTCTGGGGCTGTCTCCTTTTTCGGTTCATCTTTGAGTAGGGCACCTCTTGATTTGGGCCTTGCTTTGGTGCTGATAGTTTGCAGATTGAGGCCGTTGCTGGCCAGCCCTCAGCACGGCAGGTTGTTACATCTATCGACAAGTTATACCACTGCTCTGTAAGGCCAGCCGCAGCACCGGCGCGTGGAAGCGGGGAAGGAAATCCTTTCCTTATCGTGTTTATATCAAAGTGAGTCACTTTTCACAGGATCCCTGAGAACTGGTACCTCCAACAGTGGCAGGAATGCAAGGCGTGAAAGGAAAGTTGCTTCTTGTGGCAGAAAGTGCTGCATGTCCCTTGAACGTTTTCTGCGAGTGAGGTCATGCACAAAACCAGTTGTTTCTCTAGCTGATGATGCAGTATCGGCTGGTCCAGGGTGAGCTGTTACCCAGGTAGAGAGGTGGAAGTGGAAATGCAGAAGAATTTGAATAACCCTAGAAATGCATTCTGCAAACCACATCTTCTCTTACTCCTTCTTTGCTTTGGAACGCATCACTTGAAAAGGCAGAAGAGGGAATGTATATGGCGGAGGTGTGTTTAGGTCCAACAGTGAGATAAGATACAGAAAAGGAAAAGCAAGGGTTGAAATAGCTTGCAGCAAGGCAGATGAACTGATATTTTTACCTTTTTTTATTACATTTTGTATATGACTTTCTTAAAGCTCTCATCTCATTGGTTGGGATAAGTAAAACATTTTGATTTGTGAACAGCTGAAAGCTTTACACCAAGCGAATTATTTCTTTTTAGGTATCAGAAAAAACCCTGAAGAACATTCTTTCACGTTCTGAATTTTTGCTGGCTTAGTTTATAAGTGACAACTTCTTAATTTCATTTTTAGTTGAGTCATGCTCGATTTATGTGATAAATGGGATTTAATTAAAATGTACAAAACAGTATTACAAAATTACATTTAATTGAATACAAGTGCCTTAAATGTGATGAGTATGGTAAAGAAGGAATAAGGATGTGTTTGGTCCCGTGCTGTGATTTGACAGAGACCAGCGTTGCCACCAAAAGAAGTAGGCTTGCTCTTTCTGCACGACTTGCTACTTCCTCTCCTTGCACAAGTGTTTGTGCAGCGACATAGTGAGCTGGTCCAGGTTGAACCTAATCTGGCCAAAAAAAGAAGTTAGTTTTCACGTAAACAAGGTCTCTGATTCAATTCAAATGCTTATGCCGGCAGAGGGGAGGTGGTAATATGGTGGTTAGGGATGACTGTTTAGGGGCTGGTTGAGGGCATAGATTGTTTCTCTTGGCCACAGCATTGTTTTAAAATGAAAATGTAGTTTATATGGCATCTGCACAGAAGCTGGCTTGGGTCCAGCCTAGTGAGAGCATAAGCTCAACAACTGCACAACTCTCTGCACCTGACCTGGGAGACAGGCCCCGCGTTTATTAAAAACACATTTTGCATTTAAAAACTGACTTACTAACCAGAGGAAATGCTAAATATTTTTAGTCATTTGAGTAATTGTTTCAAAGGCATTTAGATCTGCTGAAAACCCTATTCAATACCTGAACAGTTAAGTGTCTTAAATCTAGGAGTTAGGTGCGGGATGTACTTAAGAATTTTTAAAAATTCCACCACTCATCGAAAACTGAAAATAATTTCTGAAATCTAGCCCTTGGTCTTAATGGTTTTATGCTGAGTAGAACTTATACACTGTCTGGAAAAAGAAAATAAACTTTTCTTATTATTATTGGTGCTTTTTCTTAGAGTAAAATTAGTTTCCTCCTTCCATGAATTCCCTGTACCTGCTTTAACCCAAACCTAATTAAAAAGTCTTTCTGAATAACAGAACAATTTAATGGAGGAAAATTTCAATAATGGCATTTGTTGCACTATGGAAACTGAAACTAGTTTGGATACTTACTTTATGCAATATGCATCAGGCTGTAACTGGAAGGTTTGAGGCAATCTTACAGGTACTTTTTTTGAAGATATAACATGTCCCTTATAATTATTTGAATCCGAAGAAGATTAATTGACACACATTTTTGTGTTATATAATATTGACAAAGGATAATTTAGGCATTTAAGACTGAGATTCTGAAATCTGTTTTCAAACAGATAAGGCATTGATATTTCAACGTAACTTCTCTATCCAAGGTTGTATATAGAATGAGAGGTTTTTTATTTTATTAGTTTGGTTTTTTATAACTACTGCTTTTCTGTACAAACAGGAATTGAAAGAATTTTTACATACAGGTAATTTTAAGATTATTTCGAAGCATTCATGAACACTTATGTTACAGCATTGACTTGAAGACATTTCATCATGGTCACATATATTGTAGCATTGATTCTAAGACATTTCATGTAAAAATTACACTACTTGTGTGGAGGTAATTTTGATCCCACCACTATAGTTAAACCAGTTAAGTTTTCAACAGTTAAATTAAGATATAAATGGTTTATATTGTGGTTTACCATGCAGGTCTGGTTTTATCCATTCAGTCCGTGCCCCACTGAGTTGTAAACCACAGTTGCTCTAGCAGGCTTGCAGACCACCAAAAATTTGCAAGACATCAGAAGGGGATCCTGGAGGGGGGTGAAATCTAAACAAAATGCTGAGGAAATACTGTTGTAAGCCCACATAGGTTATGCATCTGAAGACGACTGTGGTCTCATCTGATCAAGAGTGGAGCCAGAGGTGCAGATGGTTGTCTACCTTTTCGTCAGAGGCACTTAACACATTCAAAATTGTAGGCCCAAAGAGGGGATTAGTGTTTTGGCCAGCAGAGTTTTTTCCTTTGGTATCTGGATGTTCAGACAAGGAGTTGTGGACACACGCAGGAAGAGAGTTGTATGTACTTAAAATCAAGTCAGGTGGTTACTATCATGTTCGACAAAACTCCAGGAGTGTCTTTCTAGGCTTGTGCTCCAGTCCTGAATTGCCCTTGTTCCAAGAGCTTGAGTTGTCCTATGGATTGGACCTGTTACATTTGGTTACATATAGAAATACTCTTTCAAAAGATCACGAGAAAAAAATGTAGGTTTCTGGCTATTCAACTGTAGTGAGGATTGTCATAATTCTTAGGAGTTCCTGAAGTTACAGCAATTTATGCCCACGGTAGAGCTGCTCTTCTAATAGAGGATGATGAGATCTTTTCGTATGAGGTCTTCCACGTTTCTCATCTCTGCCCAGCCATATTGTTTTAAATAACAGTAATGAGTGCTGTATGTTTCTTATAAAGCATAAAAGTAAGTGTACACCCTTCTGAAAGAATTCTAGGTTTTGAACCATGTGGAGGGAGGCAACATGCAGCTTGGTGTTAGGCATCCAGGTTATGGGGAGTAGCCTGGCTCTCCAGACAAATCACTGTACCAACCACTTTTTTAAATTATTTGTTCTGTCTTTGTATAGTGCAAAGGTAGCAATGGAAGTGCAGTAAAGGAGTAATGGAATTCAGCAAGCTGTAGGGCCAATGTGGAGGATTAAGGTATGGTTTAGAACTATGTTCTTCAAAATAGACATCTAAAAGCTCCTCAAAATGGACCTCACTTTCTACTTGTGGTTTTCAGCTGTCAACCCATTCCTCATGATGGACCCCTCAGTCAAGTAAGCCATATAATTTTAAGTGGGGTGGCCTGAGGATGAGAGATGGACAAGGTACCTCACATACCCTGATGAATATCCTCTTCATTTTGTCAGTAGGAATCCTGTGTACGTATTTGTGTTCTGCTTGGTACTGAAAGAAGAAAATTCTTTTGTCTCACATAAAGGATAGCATCTGGCTAGTTTTAGTGTGTACTTGCCTCCAAAGTGCAAATTGATTTGTTGTCTAAAGTGGCTTTTTTTCTTTTTTAAACATATATCACCTCCTGAAGAATTGGCTTTTTTTTACCAGAACTCCATGGTAAATCTCTTTTCACTTTTTCCTATTGAAGTTTTTCTGCTTTTCTTAAATAATTTATTCAAGAGACTAGAGGGATGGCTAATGAGAGATTAACTCAATGCCCAAGGGCTAGGGCATTTCCCTGGGATGTGGTAGAGTCACGCTGCAAGATGTTGCTTCAATTAATATTGCTTCCCACATCACAGGAGGGTGTGCTCACTGCTGGGAAACACATTTGTGTGTAAATCTTCAGCTATTTTGTGTATGTTAGCCAGGCACCGGCCTATATATTAGACAAAAAATGCCAAGTTGAAGAATTCTGCTGAGACTAAGTCATGAAGTAGATTCTGAGTAGTAACAGTTGAGCAGAGTTGTTAGGGTTCTGGGCAGCATTAAGTATCCAAATGGGAATCTGGATTCAACATAGTCATCTTAATCAGCACCTGAGCAACGATTTCAGTGGTTCTGCATGTTGGATTTGGACCCTGACACAGGGCTTTGAGAGACAGAGCTCTGGTGAATCTTGCTATAGTAATTTAAGGAGTTACTGCATGCAATTGTTTGTCCCCGTGCTAGTGGTTATTACCCTCTGAGAATCAGCAGAAAGGAAACTAGTTTTGCTCCAGCTCTTACTCTGCTGTTACAGTTCAAACCCACCTCCATTAGGCCTTTATGCTAAATTACTAAGCTTTGCATAAGGCGAAGCAAAGTGCCGTTGCATATTCCTTTTGGTGACCTCTGGGCAGTATCCTTCAAGGGGAGGCAGAGCATCAGCTACGGGGAAGCATCTAGCCAGGGGAATATCTTGACCTGTTACAGAAACTTTTGCCCAGAGCTCACATATCAAAGACTTTGTGGATCTAGCCCAGACTTCTGTAGCTTTGTTTTTGAAGGTGGTTCTGGCAAGGGAGCTCTTGCCACTGTTTCCTCGTGTTGTATAAACATATATGTGCGTTCTTTCCAGGAACTTTCAGAAATTTGCTACTAGGCTCATATCAACTGTGAGTAATTTTCCCAGTACATATATAAGTGAATTTGTATTTCGAATCTGTGGAATGGTGAATGGGCGTCTGTTTCAATGATGTGAGGTAAACCTCAAAAACTCTGTGCCTATCGACAGAACCATCCAGTCATTAGTGGTAAATTGGAACCATTTGGTCTTTTGTGAGCTTCACAGCCCTTCCACACTTAGAGTAGTCCAGTGCCTCAGCATCACATATCCTCTATTGATTTAATGTTTAGAATCATTCATTTTGAAGTTAAACATGAAAAATGCTCCTTTCCATTTCATTTTAATGCATGATGTTTTCATTCAGTGTTAAGGGAATTCTGTTATAATCTCTTTGAGTTTTACAGTCATTCTAAGGTAATTATTGTAGATTTTAACACATCATGAACTTTGTAATGGGTAGAAAATGTACTTCAGGAATAGTGTGCAATTCATCAGTTAAGAAGGAATTTCTTATTTCTAATCTTAAATTTGCTACTAGTTTCTTTTGTGACCATGAGGACCCACTCTGTTTCTGTGCCTTACAATTTCACTGTCTTGGAGATGTCATGAAGATTAAAACCCTGATTCTAGATATACATCCAGAGAGAAGTGAGTCCTGTATCATTAATGTCATGAGAACTCTGAAGATGAAAAAGCAAAGCAGTGCAGTGTTACAATAATATTAACAATCTGCTTTTACATTCATAATTTTTTTTTAATATGGCAATAGCAACATGAATGTGCCCAGCTGCCTGAAATATTCTCTGGAACTTCCATCTGCTTTTTTATAAACATAAAACATTCTTTTCTATTTTGACAGTTAAAAATGATGCTGTTGAGGGAGTAAACAGATTTTTAAGTTACCTGTTCAAACAAGTAAGTCTTCTGTTGAATCTTCAAAAGGCCCAGCAGTAGGAAATACTACCAAGTAATACATTTATTTGCAATTCATTTTTTCAAAGCAGTAGTGCAATAAAAGGAGATAGCATTTTCTCTGCAAAATTTTTCTTATTTTCTTCAGCTTGGCAAGTCTGTTATGTCAGTATATAGCATTAATATTAAATGCAAACATAGAGCTTCTATCTCAGGAAGTCCCTGAGCTGCAAATTGCAGGAGGCTGAGAGTATTTTAACAATATATTGTTCCTTAGGCATGTTGGCTTCTGTCAGAGATAGGATCCTGGATGAGACAGATTTTTGATCTGACTGATCTGACTGCTGCTGTGTTAACCGGGAATTATGGTTGAAGTGCAGTATAATTCTTTTATATGGATGAAAGAAAAGAAACATGAAGTTTTTGCAACTACATCATTAGGGAGTTAAATACTGAGGGAACATAATTTCCTGTGAGAGAAACAGTGTTCTTTGCTATTAGAGCACAGGTTTAAGGAAAGAAATTAAGGAATCTAGGCATATCTGCTTCTGCTTATGAATTACTAAAGGGGGAAGTGAGAAAGTTCATAGGACTAGTAGTCAAAAAGTACACTAGTACTTGGTTTTGTTTCAGTGAATATTTTGTTTGTATTAATTATGCAGTATGCTTTGACAAGTGAATGTAGGGTTCTTCGAAGTAAATACAGGACAAATAGTTGGCAGTGACAAGACTTCACATTTTTAGGTCAGTCATATGATTCAACAAACATATGACAGCAAATGTCACTTACTGGTAAGAACAAGGCTCTGTTGAGCATCTTTTGTAGCATCATAGCACAGGGCTGAAATGTGTCTACACTTAAGTAAATGAACCTTAAAATCTCATTCAATGTCATCAATAGCTAGACTATTTGGGTTACTGTGCAATAGTTATGAAGTTAAGACTGAGGATTAGGAGGAGGCACACAAGTTGTAGTTAGCTTAAACCAGTATTTTTCAAGTTCTGATACGTAGCTGATTGAGCACCATTGGACTACTTGTAGGTCATCCACGTGAGTCAACTAAGAAAAGCAGATCAATTATCAGCAGATTTTAATGTGTTTCCAAGGTCTGCAGCTTCACTGGGAGATGTTTCCAGGTCTGCAGATGAAGAGGTTGAAAACCATTGGCTTTGACAATACCACTCCAGTAGCCTCATCTGCAAGGGCTTGTCTACACAGGACTTTCCTGATTAACTCCATGTCTCATTCTACAACAAAGAGTCTGGTTCTGTTTACGTTAAACCATTTTCAAAGTACGATTGCACTTTGAATTCATACCCTACCCTAATCCATGTTAACTTTCCAGTGCATGCCCTAAGGGAGCAGTAAACTAAACTGAATGACTGTGTCCACACAGGGGTTTAATGGAGTTTAACTAGCAGAATTCAAGTTCATCAAGGTACTTATTTCAGATTCATTTTCTTGATATCCTGGTATAGACAAGCCCTAAGAATGAAAGTGGTTTAGTTCTAAGGGAATGAGTTATAAAGTCCATCACTGAGATTTTATTATATCTTTTGTGTGTGAAGTACGACTAGGGTATAAAGTAGGTTTTTTCGACTTGTTTGATACCGTCTCTTTTGTAGTAATTTCAGTTAGGTCTAAGGAATAAAATAGTATTCATGTTCTTCAACAACTAAATGCTTTATTTGTTTTTCAGTTTGGATCAAAATACATATGTTTGCTTAAATAGCAGAAACTTCTTTTTCCCAGTACAAAAAAATCTGTCATCTGAATCATAATTTCAGCTATGACATTATGTGTATTTGGTATGTTTTTAAGCAGATGAACACTGTAACATTTTAAGTGTTTATAGCAAATCTGAATATTATGGAAATCAGACATTTTCTGTAAATGGGAATATTCTTTAAAATGTCTGGTTTTGATGATCTATATGGGATGAAACTATACTTCATGATATTCCTGAAAATACAAGCGTGTTTTAAATAACAATTTTGCCTCAACTGCTGCTGTATTTAAAACACGTTTGTATTTTCAGCTGTAACTCATAAAAGGTCAGCTCCTGTGCTTTGAAAACTCTATGCAAATCGATGCTGCGTAAATAAGTATGCTTTACACAGCAGGCATATAAAGTTAACTGACCCTCTGACTTGCATTCAGGTTAATTTTCTGTCGTAATTTTTAACTAACACAAGTTAAGAACTTAGCTTTTTGGTACTGTTCTTCAGACATTGATCAAAATCTTGTTAATGCAGTAACACTAAAGTTTACTGAAGTTTAAACAAAGTAAAGCTCAGTTTTTCTTAGTGGTCAGCTCATGTCACACTAAAGCCCTGATCACTGATCAAAACAGCATTAATTATTTGTTTCACATTGCGGTTGCTGTGTCAAAATCCTTTAAATACCTCTTGGAGCTGAGAGGGAA
The DNA here is from genome assembly GCF_949628215.1 of Phalacrocorax aristotelis. Lineage (NCBI taxonomy): Eukaryota > Metazoa > Chordata > Aves > Suliformes > Phalacrocoracidae > Phalacrocorax > Phalacrocorax aristotelis. The sequence goes on along the minus strand of NC_134284.1, from coordinate 29,206,000 downwards.
TCTTATGGCCTGTGACAGAGCAGCTGGTCTGGACATGGGCTGATGCCCCAGTTGACAGGTTGTTGGATTAGAAAGAATATCAAAGGCAGTGGGTAAGATTAGGGATAAGTGAACATCTGACAGCAGTTTGCAGCAGGGGAGAACAGATGATAAACAATGGGAGCGGGGTGTGTGTGGGGGGGTGAGAGGTGAGAAGGCCATGGGAAAAGTGTGGCGGCAATCACTAAAGCTCCAGGTTGCTGAGCCTCATGAATAGAACAGGAAATGGGATTTGCTGGGACAGATGTGCTGAGCGGTGATGAATACATTATAGGGAAATGAGGCTAAACTCCTAAAGGTGAGAGATGTTCTTTCTCCGAAAATAGAAAATACGGGGGGAAAAGTTTACCCTCCTGGAGAAGTAAGCATTAATACTTGAAAACTAATACAGAAAGAAGTAATGCCAATGGTAATTTTAATTAAATGGTTATTCCGCAGTAGCATTCATGATGAACTCTAGGTCATGTACTTGTAACATAACAGTCTTACACTGCTATTACATATATAGAATTGCAAGTATTTGTTTGAAACCTAAAATTGCACAAATGGTAGAATATTTTGAATGATGGAACAGCCTGAATGGAGGCTCTGACTGGATAATGCTCAGATGCATATTTTGAGTCTGGCATGTATTATATAGCGCTCACATAACATATGTTTGATCCTGTCACCGTTAAAAGTTGTACTGAGTGATCTTGTGAGGTCCTTCCAACTTTACATTATTTCAATTCTGTAAAGTGATTGTATGCTTGTGGAAAATTATACATAACTGTTCCTGTTCCTTAGGATATTGTTTCTGTACTTCTCAAACTTTTCTAGTTTAATATTCTTGATGGATCCTTTTCCAATATTTATGATACAGTCATCTCAGAATGCCAACAGAAACTTTTTGTGTGTTTGCTAATAGGACCGTATGTCAGTTCACTGACTTAGAATTTCCATGGTTTTGTTTTTTAATTTTTAAAGAAAATCTCATTAAAAAAACAGATCTCCCTTTAACATTTTCATAGCGTATTACTTTAGCAGAAGGGGGAGTTGCAAAAAGTATGATTGTGGACATTGCTCTGAGAAAGTATCGATAAGATTTGTTCTCAGACATCTAGAAGTTTATTCCACAATGTATTCTCCCAGTCTGTTTTACAAATACGAGCTAGCTAAAATAAATTCAAAACACAAACTGTGAGAGTCACCAACTGGAAAACATAGAGCTCAGTTGTGTAAGGACAAGAGGTGACGTAGCTGTAATGGGAATGCCCACCATCTGTCTTTCCTGACCTCAAATCTCTTGTATGTGCTGCCCCTGTCCTCAAGATGAGGCGGCATATATCTGGCTTCCTTTAGTCCCCGTTTGCTCCTAGCCATGTGTACTGTAACTGTAGCTCTAGCTTTTAGAAGAACAAGGGATTGTAACTAGAATCTGGGATAAATAAGTATGTCCTATAGCCATGCTTCATGGAAGTAGGTGTTCATGTTGCAGAAATGCCATGTCTGGTATTTTGACCACAGTGGCATCACTTGAGTACAGTGACTGAAGAGTCCATTGAGCTCTGGTGTTCCAGAAGTTCCTCAAAATTAGTGATCAATAAAGATCATACTTAAAGTGGCCATAATAATAAAGAAATAAAATGGTGGTGAGCACAGCAAAACATAGGTAAAAAATAGGCTCTACTGATTCTGATCAGCATAAGTACTATCCCAATAGTTCTGTTTTCCACAAAACTTTGATTTCTACATTTGCATGAAACTATAACCAAAGAACTTGTCATTTGCTACAGGCAGTTCCCATTTTTAAAGAGTGGTTGAAGATTAGTTCTGTAGTTTATATCCCAGGATTTAAACTGTTACAGGGTTGCTGTCATTATGAAGGTTTCAGAAATACTGCAGTAAAACACAGAACCGTATATAAATCACTAATTAATTCAATCAATTGAATGTCAGTTTTATATTACTTTTAAGCAACAGGTAGATTACTTTGTACCAGCGCTCTCTTCAGAATAGATGACAGGTTAGAAGATGTTTCCAAGTTACTTCTTGAATCCTTCTCTGTGTTATATTTTCTCAACAGGAAGATATGAGGACATGACCACCTCCACAGGAACTGGATTTCTGTTGAGTCTATCAAAATTGCGAGGTGAAAGTGAAATTAAGAAAATAGCACAACCTGGAGCTAGTTGCATCTGTCACTTTGAACTGATTTTTGGGGGATGGGGAGAAAGGAGAGGATGAAAAGCCCTGAGGATCTTTGTGAGGAGGGTCTGTGAGAAAGTCTTAGGAGAAAAATCTAAAGATTGTTACTAAGCCGTGGCTTCTATTAGCCCCCTGCTGCTGTTCTTCATCAGGTTGTTTTAATGGCTTTCAAAGCAAGTGAGTGGAAAATGGTTTCTCTGGAACTTTAAGGAGACTGAACAGAAAACTGTCATTGCTTTATAAGTAAAACACATCAAAGATTGATGGAAGAACTGCTTGTTAAACACATTGTAGATTTTAATTAAAAAAATTGGGAGATATCATAAAAGAGACATCAGATCATCATGACTACCTAAAGGTGAAAGTTTAACGGCTTGTCATCTGCTCAGGAACCTGTGTTAAGTACCTCTTTCATACCTTTTGTGACCCTCTGTTTGTGTGCATGTGTGCAAGATTTTTTTTTTTCCAAGAGGGTTGGTTTTTTTTTCCATAATGTACAGAGGAAGAAGTAGGTAAGCGTAAAAATGTAGGTGGCAGTTACTGTGCTTTTTCATTTTTTTCGCCCTGCATTTAGGGATGCTGCTTTCTGCTATTTTTAACTACCCAGTGCTGCAAATTCTTGTGTATTTCTGAAATAGTTATTTTTCTTTGGGTTGCAGTGTAGAAGATATGTTCTATGCATTCAGTGTGTGCAAAGTGCATTCGTGTATCATCTAGTAATTACATGAGTTTTTCTTCTAGAAACCGTTCCTCTCACTTTCCTCTCCCTACCTTCTTTTCCCCTCACAGTCCTCCCAGAGAGTAAATAGTGTGTTTGTTAGAGTTGTGTCATAGATCTAATAAAAAAAAAAAAAGGGCGGAAAAAAAGCATGCACAGAAAACAACATTTCCACTGAGACTTAGAGCTCCATTCTTTTAAGCCACATGCTTGTTCTGATATGTCATGTTGCATATGATCAAGGTGCATATTTGGTAAGCAAATACAAATGATTTAAAAGACTAGAAGAATTCCTCAGCAAGCTGATAAAGCACACCGTGCATTATCCATCTTAAGATTTCAGAAATATTCAATGTTGTAGTTTCAGTTTTAATTCAAGGGTCTTTCTGGAGTTAAACAGCTATATCTGTGCATGATTCTGACTCCAGATCTGTTTCTTAATATAGAAAATTGTTTTTCCCAAGGGTCTAATATGTGATGACTGTAATGACTGGATTTTCTGCACATGATATGCTTAGAAAAGGTATATACCATCAAAAAGAGTAACATTCTTTGAGTGATTCTGTGAGATTTTCATTACTTACAAGATAATTTAAATTATGAGTAGGAATAATGACTATGCAATCAACTACATAGAATTTGATAACTTGATGTTATTATTTTAAAGATTATTTTCAGTGACCTTTGTCATTTTAGCTGATGTTTTAATTAGCTATAATAGGTATTTGTGAACTTGGAACAGATGTAGCATTTTGTTTTGCTGCGTAAAAAGGTTCTAAACTATAAATGTGTCTGGACTACGAAAGGCCAGACATGAAGATCCTTAGCATGTATTTTTACACTTTTGGAATTCCGACCTTGCTGAATGCAGTGGTATTTTTGCTCTTCTCATTGGTCAGGCCAGTTCTTCACTTGCATTGTTTCTATTTAATCCTAGTTTAAGCAAAGTCTAAAGCAATTTGACTAATAGATGGGGTTTTTTTACTTAGAAAGTAAGGTGATTGGAGTCGCAGCCGTTCAGTGCTTTTTGACTAGAAATTACATGTTCTGACAAACTGAGCTGGAAGTCAAGATGTGGAAAAAATAGGGGAAACAGGTAGATTTATATATTGAGTATAACATTGTAAATAATTAAAAAACTTATTCATTATATGAACCTATATAGCTCTTGTATATATTCTTTTCTTGAATTGCTGAAATAAATTGTCACTGTTGGCTTCATTCCATTTTGTTTTGACTTTAAGACATACTGTTGTTGTTATTTGATCACTTAAGTTTGTTGGGCTTTTGAAGCAGCAGGATTAGAAGAAAAGATGGCTTTTCTATCAAAGACTATCCTATCAAGTCTTTTGGCAAATCTGTCTTAGAATTTCATATGTATGTCTGCAGTTAGCACTCAAAAATATTGGGCATAGGTAGGCAGTTACTTTGTCTGCAAGTCTTCTGTTGCTTGTTAGAGTGACATTTCCATAGCACTGAAGTTTGTACGGCCTAAAATTTGATCAGTAACTCATCTGATTTGTGCTCCTCAGATATTTAACTCAGATAAGTTAAATAATAACGTGAGATTATTGGCCTCCTATTCAGTGAAACCAGTCAGTAATCATTAGTACAGAAATTACTATTGTAGTACTTTACAGGATACTTCCGTCAAATTTGAAACCTGATTGTCTCCCTGACTGTTTCTGTAAACCATCCTTTTTTCTTGTTGAGGAGAGATGGTTGACCTGTCAGTCTGGAGAACCCTGTTTCTTTTTATCTCGTTACTTTCTCTTTGATCTGTCTAGGAGTTAAAACCTCTTGGCAGAGCTCTCACGAGACTCCTGGGAATGTACAAGCCTCCCTAGAGCATTAAGGTACACTCCATAGAGAAAGATTAATTTGTAAAAGTAATAATATAAATGTCAAGATTTAAGTGTAAGAATTATGTTGGGGGGTAGGCGAGTAGAGATTTAATCACACCCGGGGCTCAGAAGAGCTAGTCAGGGAAACTATTTCACTAAACGGAAAAACGGTTGGAATATTTGCTTTTGATGTCTCGAAAAAACCCAGATGAATGCCAGTTGGCATTGTGTCTTCCCTCCCTTCTGTCTGTACATTCTTCTGCAGCCCTTATGATAGTGGCATGCCTTCCAGTAGCGCGTTAAGTGGGATGACAAACCACACCTAACAGTTGTGCCTTGGGGAGAGGATGAAAGAGAAAAGAAACAACTTTCTGCAGTGCTATGTTATGTATACTTTTTGGTCAGAAAAGTGTGTCTTGCACTTGCAAGGGAAGGTGTGTAGTTTTCTGTAGTACTTGTGGAAGTTAATTCTCAATTCTCAGACCAGCCCTGCTGATTCTGTGGAGTGAGTTTGCAACCTTCATTCTTTGTCTAAGATTTTAGACACTTCTGTATATGCTGGGTTCATGCCATTGCATGCTCAGGGTAAAGTCTTAGAGCTTAAGGTGTCTTGGTATGCAGTTGAAGGAGCCAACAGAAATGGCAATAAATAGTCTTAACATGCTCATAGTATTCAGTATTGTGGAGGAGACATGCTAAAACTCCTGGGACCTTGTCTATGAAAACGCTTGCAGTAAGTGGTGACCTTGAGTTCCTGTGAGACTTGCTGTGTAGGAGGTCTCCTTCCCTGCTCTTCCTTCTCCACAGAGACACCATGGTGCTGCATCTGGCTTTGTTCCCAACTTTGTTGAAACTTAGGATCTCCCAAGTGCTGCTTGCTAACCTTGGTCAATCCTGTTAATGCTGGTTCTTTGTTGGCATGTACCAGACTGGTGTGTGATGCAAGGTGTACAGTTCACTGAGCTATACTGTTCCTGCATAGATTTGACTTCTGCATCAGAAATATTTTGCCCTTCATAAGTAATAGGTAAACAAATAGATTTGTTAAATTACTTTTAAAAATCATACTTATGTGATCCACACTGTTGGTTTGCAGATGCAACAGTCTATACACAGGCTTTTTCTTAACAGTGTTCTGCTTCAGGTGGCATAGTAGTTTTTGTTTCTGAAATTAGAACAGTATTTGTCAACGGCATGCTTTTTGATGCAGCTTTATTATCTGTCTAAGAATGGAGTGGTCCAGTACTGTGGTAGAAGAGGGGTAGGTTTTTTTTTTCTGCTGGCTCTTGTCAACCAGAGAAGATTTTAATCAGACCCTGTATAAATTGCAGTGGAATTTGTTACAGTGACTAAAGAGATAATGAGAAATATCAGACAATTGATGGTAGTGATTAGCATTTGGCTGAAATACCAGTGGCAACTTAAACTGTGTTTTTATGATGTTGTCAGTGTTGTTTTCCTAAATGGCATAGCAAAATTAATGATGAAAGGACAATTTCTTTCTTTCCTCTTTTGGATGAGGGTCACGACCTAGGCTAGCAAAGAAGAAATTATGCTTTAAAGCATAGTGGTTGCCTTGGGACCGATGATTTTAAGATTAATTTTCTGCTTTTACTTCTGTTTGCTTCTCTCCCCTGCTGTGCCTGCAGAGATGAGGTGAGAGACCTAAGTCCTGGCAAAGGCAGCAGGATGGATATCTCTGAGTCATCTCACGAGGCTGTCTTCAGCAGTTATTTGGGGTGCTATACCAGTAAGTGGTCAGGGGAATCATGAGTTGTAGGAATGTGATTTGGACCAAAGCACTCTTTGTCCAGTATGTATCATTTGGAGAGTCCTCTTCCTAAGGGGTTGGAAATGATATTTTGACTAATGAGAGCAGAGGATGAATACGTGAAGGAGTTCAAGAATATCAAGTGAGATTTCTCATCTACTGTGGGGTCTAGGAGTCACAGTGGGTACTTTATGTTGAATCTCACTCTATCTTGAAACAGCTACTACAGACATAATTGGTCTAGGTATTTTATGCCGAGTGCAGAATTATTTCCTCTGAAATTTCATAGTTAGGCCCTTTATCTTGGTAACTCTGAGGTCAAAAGAAGCAACCAACAATAGACCAGAAAAGATTAAAACAGGCTTCCTGGAGATGTTTTTCTTTTTTTTTGCCTTTTAAAAAAAATTAGAACACAGTTTATTTTTCTTATAGTTAGCTGTGTCTCAGTAAATTTTAGCAGTTTCAAAAATGTTGCCTTCAGTGACTTAGGTGTGTAAGTGCCATTTTCCAAAGGAATTTGCAGGAATCAGTCTCACTGGATTTCACTAAGGCTTCATCGGGTAGCAGAGCAGAAATAGGTTGTAGTCTTAGAACAAATACTGCAGTTTAAATCCCACCACAGAATATGACGTTACTCAGTAAAAGTGTTTAGACATTATTTGGGGGATCTGGAGTTTGCCTGAAATGACAGTGGTTCAGAGTAAAGTATAAATTCAGATCTTCCATCTTTCCAGTGAGTGCCTTAAATGTGAAGGTTATTGAAAGTGCTTTCTTAAATCTTGTCTTTTGGAGTTGTTCATGATTTATTATAAATTGGAGCAGAGATATGAACCCATGTCTCTTGTTCTCCAGATTTGTTTATTACTGAACTACAAAGGCCATGTTTGTTTGTTTGTTTGTTTGTTTCTAACTCAATGAATATGTAACAACTTCTACAAATAAGGAAAACTCCAGAAAAAGAAACGTAGAAGTTCTCAGCAGCTCTCTGGTTGAGGTATTTCCCTGGCTTTTATTCTCCGAGCTGGAGCCAGCAGATGTGCCTCCTGGATCTATGTTTCTCAGCCTCTTAGGTTGTTCAGGGAATTTTATTTTTCATTTCCCTTAATGTTCATGGGATGTGTAATGTAGACAATAAACTAAAAAAAAAAAAAATTCCACGTTCCTTTTCCACAGGGATGCGCTTCTAATGTTAGTATCACTTTTGCCTGTCCTGATACAAAATTCAGAAGACAAAATGTTAAAATTTCTGATCACAATTTAGGCAAGACAGTTCTCTCAATCACTTCTAGCTTCTGATACCCTTCAAAGATACATGTATTAAACCCATTGAACATCACCAAGTCTAGTATGTCCTTAAGTATTTGGCAGATCAGAATTGTGGAATGTGAGACGTGAAATTAGAGGTACAATTGTCCCCTCTTTTGCGTGGCTCATACCTTCAGGAAGTGGCAACATGACTATCAGTGGAGAAGCTTTTTTTGTGTTGGGTCGGTTTAACCAGGTGACATCTTTAGTGTGGCTCAGTGTGTGGTTGCAGAAATGTTTGTGCTGCTTGCATGCAGGAGACTCTGCAGAAAGCAGGGAAAGGGAGGGTGATACGATTTTGATGGAAGTGCTTATTTGGGTCAGATTAAGCAGAAAATATGGCAAAAGAAATCTTAGTGGTTTAAATTTCCTGAGTTTTTGTCCCTCTGATAGTAATTTTACAAATAAATTGTTATTGCAAATTCTGTGAGTTTTTTTTCTTTAACAATTACAGACAAATATAGGTAAAAGATTACAAAAATGGCCTTTGCTGTGCAGGTTTTCAGCAAGTATGGGTATAAGTGGCTGTGTGAGACGGGTAATACATCTGTTTAAAAGTAAAGTACTTATTTACACAGAAGTATTTTGCCATCACATCAGCTGAATGCACAGTTTGCAGATTCTATTATCTCTGTTAAATAATCTTTCAGTATTAGGATTATATTACTTAACTATGTACAGTCAAAGTTTCAGATTTCATGTTTTACTATGACTTTGTGGAAAAAATAGTGTTAGTAATTTTGTAAATATGGAAAGTGTACGTTCCTTTTACCCCTGCAAAATAAGAAAGTGTGACACACACTTCAAAGGGACAACACAGTTTAGAGAAAATGGGAAAATACATGCAGCAAAATGTAATAATATGACAGGAATTTAAGTAAAACACAGAGCAGTTGAATGCATGCTTTAAATTTTGGCATTTATGTACAGTAACGCAACAGTCTGAAAATGTGTTAGCAGTTGGTTCCTTTCAGTAGAATTGGTGTTAACTTAGTGCTAGGAAAGCCCCATCTGTATCTCAACTTATAACCTTAAATTATATGCTGACCTGGCAGTAAAATGATGTGAGAAAAGTCATAAATTTGACCTTTGTGCATATTGTGTTTCTTAAGGCAAGCCCCATATCCTTATTCTTTGTAGTATAGATTTCAGTATGCTACTATGTATTTGCCGTGGAGTAAAGTGTGTTAGATGTGTATATGCAATTGTTGTTAATAATAATGTATAGTAAAAACAGAAAAACAAGGAGAGAAAGGAGATTTGACTTAATTTACTATACTTATATATGCTTAATTCTCATGTTTTATAAATTTCATTCAAAGGTAAGTGATTGTACTGATAGTTGAATGCCAAGCTAAACTGCAACAACACCATTGTTGAAAAGTACACACAAAAAACAAACTGTGACCTGAAAAGTAAACTTCCAGAGGATTATAAGAGAAAGTTTACTTACACATCAAGTATCTTAGTTGTAATTGTTCTGGCAGTTGATGTACATAAAATGAACAAAGTGGCTTGGCCTAGTATTGCAGTAACAGTTGAATAAATTAATGCGTTCTCCGTTGTTTATTTTACCTCCTAAAGTGTGAAAAAATTGCACCTTTGAACAGTAAACTCTCTTGCCATAACCATCTGTTTGCAGTTTCATTACAAACTCCTACCAGAATAACCCTCACTTTGAAGAGAAAATTGATATGGGTTGTAAAAATTACAGTCTATGACCTTAGGTTTTATGTCTCTTGAGGTATCGCTGGTGTGGTCTCTGCTGGTATACATTATGATTTCTTCAAGAAGTACCTTTATGTCTCCCAGCTAATTTCAGATAAGAAGTCAAGTCCATGCTGCAAAGAGTTTGCTGTTATATAAAGCTGAGCACCTCTTGCTCTCATTCAAGATCCTTATACAATAAATGAGTGTAGTGGAGACCACAGCAGCTTTGCCCTGCCCTGCCCAGAACTGTTGTCAACTGGAGCTAGCATGTTGTTCTTTAGTGTATAGGATGATCTGTCCCCATGAACTTTGCTAGCTTAGCCATACTTCGGAAATTGTTCATATTGTCAATTAAAGCCAGTTAGCAGTAGTGTGTGCACTTTAGATAGAACGTTCATTTTTAATGTTGTTGAAAAGTCATCAGTTTGTGTATTTTTGGCTACAGATTCCACAAAGCCAGTAAAAACAGTAATTTCTAACTGAAACATTTGAATATGGGTAAGTTAAAAACTGCAAAACGCCATTATTTGTAATCATGATGCTTTTAAAATAAACATTCTGGATAGTTTAGTAATGAAATCTTACAAGCTTTGTTTAAAAAACAAACACTCTCCCCCTCTTCCTCTTGAGCTTAAACAGTGGCTTGTTTAAAAAACAGTAAAATTCCATAACACTTAAACTCTTTTGAAGTAGTTCTTCAACATCAGCAAGTAATTCTGCAAATTGCTTTTGAAGATGGGGCTTCATTTACTCCAGCGTGTGCAGTCTGATGGAGTGGATTAGTGGGTGTTGGCTGAAATTGTAATTTAGGCTTTTTTGTGTGCACGTGTCTTTCTGTAGAATACTCCTTATCAGATACATCTCTATCCTCTTGGAGTAATTTTGAATAGACCAAGGCTGTTCTGTTTAATAGTAATTGGTGAAAACTTGGAATGTAGATAATGGCACTATGATCATGTTAACTACTAAAAACCAATTTTTTCTTCAGGTTTTATAGTAGAGCACTTTTTTTTTCTAGCAGATCGGTTCCCAGAACCAGCTTGCTGCGTGGTTACAGAAAAGCTAATGATGGGGTAAGAGTAGAGCAGACATGTGCAACTGGAGTAGAAAAAGGGGCAGCCTGGGTTTTGATTGACTTACGCTGCAATGGGACTGCACCTTAGGACTGAGTTTAATAGCAACACTGCATTTAAATTAGTAGTTGTGTGATATGATAGCCAAGCATAAGACAGTTTCCTAATACTGATGTATGCATTCAAAAGGAAAGAAAGAGTGTGAGGCACTCAACTAATGCAAATTAGAATGCTTTTATTGATTTATTATTTTTTTGAGTTGCATGGTTTTAGCCAGCTGAAAGTGCTTCTTTTCATTTTGAAAGGTATGTAATACTTTCTATGAAATCTGTAATTACATCAAAAGAAGACAGCTTTCTCCCTCCTTATCACAAATCAAACCTTTAAAGTGGACCAAAAAACTGTGATAAGTCATTATTTCAAACAGATTTCATATGCAAAATAGTCTGTTCAGGACGGGGTTTTTCTTTTAGATGAAAAAGTTAAATCTTAATTGTCCCTGAATTTTTGGCTGTTCCTTTGCACTGTTTTTTTGTGGATGAAGAAGATTTTTAGATACAGCATGGTAGCTCTCTAGCTTCTATAAAAAAAAACCCACCCCACTAACTTATTAATCCAATAAAAACACTCAACATGAAGCAATGAAATTTTTAGAGCATATGGAACAGGTATTTTGTTTTATTCTTATTTGGAAAACTTCACAAGTCCATACTTACTTTGGCTGACTTTCTCTGATTTCTGTTCTTCATACAGGTTTCACAGTATCATGTTGACTACTAATGCTTTTTTTCTTTAAAAAATCCCAAACTATGGATTTGGGGGGGGGTGGTCAAAGCTGGTGGTTTGGGTTTTTATTTATTTACGTAATTTTTGTATGTGGCATAGCGTTGAGAATACTATTAAAAGTATTCAGACAGTGAGAGGTAATCTGGTCACTAATTGTATGATAGGAAAGTGAAAAGCAAGGAGTATTCAGTCTTGAGTTTGGTCTGGAGGTACAGCTCTGTGAGCACATAGTTGTGCACACTGGAAAGATTATGTATTGATGATATGTAACAAAGGGTTATAGCATTAATAATAAAACTGGCAAGAAATGGTTTATATTAGATTATAAATCCTCATACGTTTCCACTGAAAACTGCTACAGGTGTGACATCAGATTCCATTAAGCTGAAAAAAGAAGTATAACAAGGAAATGTCATCTGGTAGAACAACTTCTTCTGTAGCAGGTGGAGAAAGGAAGGGAAAGTGTAATTTACGGAGGTATAAGGGCTTAACTTTTAGCATCCAGTATCTTCTGTCTTGCTGGGCTTACCACAGGGGAAGTCCACTGTGTTTAGCCCAAGAACTGAGAGTCAAGGAGAAGCAGAAGCTAATGCACATCTTCATGGCATATTTTCCCACTGTAGGAGCATGTATTTTATAAACCAAAAAGTAATGAGTTACTGAGTTGCTTTTATTGTGAATTTACCTCCTGGCAGCTTTTCTTGGTCATAAAAATGTGAATATGACTGAAGAGCATTAAGCTAAGACCACTTAAGGAAATAAAGGTGGCAGGAGGCTGCAGGAGCTGGCGGCTTTGGTACAGATTTTTGCCTGTCTTCATGAGCCAGTGATTTGATTCCCCAGGCGTGCTGCTCATCTGCATTAATGTGACGAAAACCCACCTAATAAAGCAACAAGTTTCATTTTCTCTTGCCATGTGATTCTGGGCAACGAGTAGACACCTCAACAACAGAATGCATACTGCATTTCCAGATAGAGGCACTGCTGTGCACATTGGTATTGAGCGAACTGTGTATATAAATTTATAGAAGATTGGTTGAATGCGAAAATAAGTGCGATAGAAGTACAAGTTTCACCCATGTTTTTAAAGAAAAAAATATCCTTATACCGTAAAAAAAATTTTGAGAACAGAAAAAGCAAAATCTGATTATTCTCTGGGAAGGTTTACTGCTTTGTTATGTGTAAATTATTAAACAGGGACCGCACACTTGTTTGGCTTTGCTGACTCTGGTTTAAGACCGTTATTTAGCAATTAATTCTCTTATCTGCTTTTCTTTTCCTCTAGTGTTTTTTTTTTTTTTCTTTGGATGAAGAATGGTCATAATCCCTTTGCATTAAGGACATGAACTGCTTTTGTGTCTTAGGAGTGTGGAAACAGTAAATGGAGCAGTGAGGACAGAGTTATTTTTATGTTATGACTTCTTCAACTTCTCGAGTTGGATTTTTTCACAAGCATGGAACATTTACTTCTTGGATGACTGCTTTGAACCCAGTCCAACTGGTAGAGGCTAGGGGATCATGACTGTTGTTTGCCATTTTAACCCTCATAACTTGTGCATGTAGCTTATCTATACCGTAATGCGTTTGTCGTTTTTCCTTAACTGCCTCTGTTTGTTTACACTAACTTTTGTCTGGGCTCTAACTGAATTGTAAGATCATTCAACAGGAACTGTTCCCACTACATATGTTTAGTGCCTATCACAATGGGTCGCCAAACGTCATGTTGTCTCTCCTGTAATGTAAACATTAAGAAGTTAATCATTGTCATGGACAGATTTTTTTTCTCTTTTAGTGGCATATGTGAAGTTAGTTTGCTTATTTTGGAGATAGGTCTCCAACATTTTCAGTAATCTGCCTGCGCGGCATGTTACCAGTCTCAAAAATCTCTAATACAAGGTATGAACCATTTTTACTGAGGTGGTTTTGGTGTGACTTTACAGTTCTTGGCAACTTTGGCTTTGTCTGTCCAAGCAAAAGTTTTCTGTGGATAAACATGGGAGATGACATACGGTAGTGCCTTTGATTCAGTTGTTCTTTAAATTATTAAATACTTAAATAAGGCAAATAAGATAGGAGAAGCTTGGGTAAAGATTGTTTCTGCTTCAGTCACATGTGGTCTGTCCAGAGCTCATTACAAGAAGTCATTTAAATCAGTGCAAATCCAACGTAAATTTTGATTTGTTGAATGGTCTGAACTCCCAACAGAGTAACTACAGGAAATCTGTTACTGTAAACCTGCGTGTTGAGGATTTATTTTAGACACCCTTGCGTGATGTTGCAAAACAATTATTACATAGATTTAAAGGAAGCATTCAAAGAGGTTTTGTGAGTGTTCTTGCACCTGTTACACTAAAACATTTTCAGTTTACTCTTCAGAATAAAACTTGTGGTAACATCTGAGAAGTAGAAACCTTTACTTATGCGTGTTTAAAACATCTATGGAATAAAGTAGGTGTTTCAGAAGCTATCAGTTAACCCTTTTATACATAAAACAAGCAAACTCCTCTGTGCAGCTGCTGGACTTTAGCACTGGTTCCTTGAAAGGAGACAATTAAGTGCCCAAATAAGCCTTAGCCTTTCTCCTCAGATAGCCAGCTATGACATAGTGCATCTATATTATGAGAAACAGTGAATAATTGCTTAACATTCACCATCTCCATGTCATTCATTATTTTATAGACTTCTGCCATGTCAGCCCTTAGAGTGGCACTGTACCTAGGTTACCTTTAGCTGCATGGCATGTCCTGCTGTACCACTATCCCTTTCTTTTCCTCATCTCAAACCCCAGTAGCACTGGAAAGGTCTTCTTTCTAACTGTGGCACCACAGCTCTAAATCACTTCCATAATTTATAAACAGATCCTGTTCTTTGGGAGGGTCCTTGGAGGTGATCCTTGAGGAACGGCCTACATCTGCCTCTCTAAAATTATGTTTAAGTACTTATTCCGTCTATTTGAAAAAGCTGCATCTACAGAGAAACTCTTGTGAGTCTCCGCAGGGCTGTACACAACAGTAGAGATCACAGCCAAACTGGAGGGGTTTGGTTTGTTTGAGTTGGGGTTTTTTTGAAGGTGTCAGTGTAACAGTGAGCTGAGTAGTGGTAAGTGTGGAGACGCATTTACCTGACATATGAGTTGGTTTAAGAGCTTCTCAGGTGGCAGACTGTGCATGGGTGCTGCCCTCAGGAAGAAGAGGGAGGAAGGCATTGAAGCTGCCCCAAAGAAGAGTCAAGGGAAACTGCCAGGTGACTTGTTTCAGAGCATGTCTAAGGTCTGTCACATGTGGAGCACACTCTGTATCACTGTAAGATCAGTGCCAGTGAATGTTTCTTCCTGCATCATTAGCATAGCATGGCCTTTGTATTTTCTTTATTGGCTAGCCTGGGCTAAGTCTTAGGCAAGTTTCTCTAGTAAGCAAAGTTACACTTTGCATAAGTATCCTGCCAGCAATTTGACCATGTTGTTTAGATATTATATTGTCTGAAGTAGCAGAGGAAAGCAGAAGACAGAGATATCCCTGGTGCAGTGATTCTTAAGGCATTTTAGCCAGAGACAGAGAAAGTGTAGGCGGGAAAAAGCATGGTATTTTGACTTAAGGTTGCAGACAAGTCCAACTTATCCCTAACAGACGGTGTGAGCAGGCTCCTGCCTGTAATTATGGCAATGAGCAGGTGCAGGAAAAATCTTAGAAGAATGATTTCAGGGATGAAAGGATGACAGAGAATGTAGAGACCAAGTATGGTTGGCATCATAAATGGCGCTCCACTGGTAGGAGTCAATCTGCTGAACTTGCATCCACTGTCAACACTTGTCTAGCAGAGAGCTCTTTGCAGTGCATGGTTGTCCTGGAATCACTTGAACCAAAAGAGATCAAGTTCTCCTTGTGCAGACTGTCAAGCTGGTAGCATACCATTGTAATTCTAAGTTGTCAATGCCATTATCAAGTCAGTCTTACAGACAAGATGTGCAGAACTTGTGGCACACTATTGTACATTCAAATAGTATAGAAATGGCTATTTGTGCTTGCTTTTCGGAGTGGGGGAAAGTAAACACTTTCGGAATGTGTTTACTTTGGATGCCTTCTTGAGGGATCGTCTTTTGACACCCTTCAGCTGCCTTTGTCAAAGGCTTGGAAGAGTATTACAGGGAAGCATTGCTCTACACTTCCTCTGTTTTTAGATTTTCCTTTTGCTGTTAGAGACAGGCAAGATGGACATCTCATCTGACCTGGTACGGTTTTCTTATGCAATTTGTGCTTATGTAAGTAATCTGTCTTCTGTGTAATATGAAACGAAGTTGTCTTACATGCTGCCTCTCCTGGAATACAGCTTTATTAATTTACACATACTATATGCACTAGTTCAGCATTGCAACATCACAGAACCTGATCACTGAGCACAGAACCGGAGTGTGATTGCTTTGTGATTAAAGATTTACCAAATCAAATATGTGTTATACAAGGTTGTTGCAGTATCAGAACTGCTATTCTTAACAGATAAAAACTAATATAAACACTTTTGAGATATTTGTCTTTATAAAACATCATGGGACACATTTCCTAGTTGAAGAATAATTTTTTAAAATCTTTCTTAAATGTAGTAATATACTCCCTTTCTCCTTTGCGTTGTCAGTGTTCAGATCTCCCAACCATCAGTTATACTTACTTCTCTCACTTATTGGGAGATACCTTTATTGTTCCTTATTAGATATTGGAGAATGGACTATTCTAAAATAATTAAAAAATACGTGTTTATTAAAATGAAGAGCATTAAGGGTTTGAGAGAGCTTTTGTATTTCACAAAGATACCTTTCTTTTTTTTGGGAGTGATGTTGACCATTGATACCTTTAATTATTTTCAACTATCTGTAACTGTGGTGATAGGAGGGCATTATCAAAGACCAGGATATACGGGATGGAACAGTTTAACAAGGAATCATGGCTACTTGGCTTTTAAAAGCATGAATCTTGATCACTTTCAGCAATTAATATTTTTGTCTTAAAGATAAGATAGAGGTATTACATACGGCTTGATATACTTGGTCAGAAACTGGTTAGAATTAATGTTCTGTAAAGTATGTAAAGCAGCATAAGAACCATTGGTAACTGTTTACATGCTATTAATAATTAGCAACCTTCATACTAGTCTGTTAGGAAAGAACCATGCATTGGGTACAATAGAAACTCAGCTCCATACGGTTGGGTTCAAATTACATTTGACTTGGACAATAGGGCATGAATGGGGCTCATTTGAGTTTCTGCCACTGTAAACAATGAGATGTTGGAATGTTTCATTTGTTTATTGATTTATTTATTTGGACAGGTGCAGGTTGATCATATGAAATAATTTTTTATTCAAATATAGGCAGAAAATAGCTTAACAAACATTGTCCAGTCAGAGTGTACGATGATAACCAACATCTTGAATGGACAGATTCAAATTAACTTAGCTTGTGGCTGGTTTTCAGTTTGGGTCTTAAACTAAACAAATCATGTTCTAGAGAAAGTGCTTTATGTGCTGTCCAGCCACTTAGAAAATATAGATTTTATTTTCTGACTCATTTCTTTTTAGGTACTAAGTTCCTTCTACTTTCTGTAAAAATAATGTGCACGTCTGTGAGGTATATTCTGTTAATGCTAATGGGGCTTATCCTTGAGAAGAGGTCATTCAAATCTGATGGATCCCATCTGGATGAGGACCATCCTCTAGGGTGTAATTTTCTTCAGCTATTTGAAACCTATTACGAAGTGCTCCAAAGCAGTCAGGTTCTATAATTTGCAAAATGATGGCAGGAGGGAAGAGCCAGGAAGATTGTTTCTGGGATCATACGTTAGGAAGTGGTATCACAGGACTGATAGCCTAAATTAATGTAGGGAGAGCCCTGAATAAGGCTTTTTTGTCTTCTCCATCAACTGGGCACCTGCATTTCTCCCAAGTGGACACTACAGAGAGATGATGGTAGCACATCTTACCGATTGAGACAGGAGAAGGTTGAAACTGGAGTATCAGTATGAAGGTACATGCAGAAGACATTATCCTTGGTCCACAGTTTCCCAACTCACTCATGTCAAACAGAAAATTGCACATCAACCTGCAAACGAGAAAATCCCATAAATACATGTCTTAAAGGTAGAAATAAACCTATAAAAGAATTGAGCAGACCTACATTTAATACCTTAAACTGCCTTACTGCACAACATAGCCTATGCCATTAAGTTCAAGTGTTGCAACTACGTGTTGTGTCAGAGTCCTTTCAAAGTTGTTCCTCTGTCTCTCACCGGGTGGAACGGATTGGATGTACACTGAGCTTGATAAACAACGGATTTAATATTTCAGTTCACACTGAGAATTTGCTGTCTGTGTTTCAACATTATATTGCATTTAAACAGTGACAGGGCTTCTCTTCTAATGCACGCATTTGATTCCTGTCAATGCAAACAGAAGGTATGTGCAGACACCAATGGAAGAGTAGACTAGAGTTTCTCTTGAGGTGAACAACTGTTTATAATTAGAGTTGGGGGAATGAAGGAAAATGCAGCTAGCAAGCAAACAGTCACTCTTCCAAAAAGCTTGGTAAACTCATAAAGCTCAAGAGCTTAATCTCTGAACCAGAGTGCTTGTTATCTAATCCCCACCAGCTGTTGTGTACTTGGTAGCCATGACATCTGTAATAGAGCTGAAGGGCCTGTCTATATTGGTTGGCACCTTTACCCACCAACTGAACTTGATTCTTCTTTCATTGCTCACATTTACCTGCTTTAAATCATTAACCAGTTGCTCAGGGTTTGATCATCCATTTAACCATACCGTATAATAGAGAGCTTGTGCTGCTTTTCACATTAAGCGTATTTTAGGTATGTAGGTTTTCAGCAGGTCTGTTTTTTGCCTTGCTAATAAGAGAAAGGTATCAACCAGAAGAATTTCCTCTGATTGCATGCTGATTCCTTATATAGACTTAAAACTCACCTAGAAGTGAAATCTCCTGAGTTGCATTTCAGCTGGAAAATACCGTCACACTTCTAATAAGCAGGGTAAAGAATTATATACATATCTGTTAACTGGTGTATATGAATTGATATAGGTGATTATAGAACATAAACTATAAATGTAAGTAACTGTGTACATGTTCATTATAACTGTGGAATAATGCTTGTTTTCAGGGATTGGTTTCAGCTGTGCTGAAGTGAGTGTTGTTCTTTTAAGATAGCAGAGGACAGAAATTGGCCCAACTTGAGAAAAGAATCCGTTTTAAGTCTCCCAGTTCTTGGGTGAGTGCTGTGACTTCAAGCCTACTGTTTGACAGTGTCACCACCACCACAAGCAGTGCAGAGTAACAGCTGTTGGGCCTTGTAAGGGGTTAGAGTAAAGGATGTCTTGTTCCTGGTTCACAAATGAATTTAGTTAGGAGGTAAGCGCTGAGCTGTCCTCCTAAGATAAGCCCATTTCTGGACACGGAAGAGGTTAGATCTATGGGTTATATTACTAGTTAAAACTTTGATGCTTATAGCTTCCTAGCACCTGAACGATTAGATTTGGCACCTGAAGCGAATACTGTGGCCAAAATTGGGCCCAAAGACTACCACAGTCTTAAGTTAGCTGTCAGCATAATATTGTGCATCTAAGAGTTTGAACTGTCCTAAGACAGTTCTCAGCATCTATAATACTTACTGTCAAAATCCAGAATAATGGTTCAATAAATAAAACCAGCAATACCAAGTTTTCAAAGAAATATGTGTTAAAATTTTGTTAAATTTCATTATAGTCAGTTTTCACTTGAAATTAATTTTACTGATGGTTTTGTGGTTTTTTTTCCCCCCAGAATGGCACTAAGAAGTTCTGGGATTTTATGAGGACGCATGACAGGTAACAGATGGAATCACGTCTTTTCCTTTTGTCTTTATGTTGGTTTTCATACTGTATTCTCTTCCATTGGTTAAATCTTCTTGATGTGGAGCCACTTCTTTCTCCTCCAACTTCCTCTTCAGTTCTCACTTCTTGTAATACTTGCAGATAGTTCTCTACTCTTTTAGACAGAAATAGCAGAAACTTTTAAATTCCCTCATGGTTTATCATGTTTTCAGTAATTTTAGTCTGTGCTTGGCTTTTCAGATATTTGGGACATGATGTATTTTACATTTTAATGATTACATAGAAGATGGAACTGAAAGTTTGGATTGTATGAAATTTTCATTTTTGAGTGTGAATATATCACCTGAAGGAAGGACATCACTCCCCACATACTTAACCCTTTTATTTGTGCCGTCAAATGGTCTAGTCCCAAGTATGTGACCATACTCTCTCACCTGTGAATATTCAATCCCAGGAACTGTGCTAATATAAAGAGTGTTAAAAAGCCATCTAAAGTTATGGCCATACTATTTAATTTTTCTCACTGGCGATTACTTGGTATAAGGTAGAGATTCTGTTTTATGTTTGAGAAAATCCTAGTATGCTAGCTTTTTTATTTTAATTCTCTCTGTCACTGCTATAAAAGGATGTTTTAGGCAAAGCCTACTTCAAGTAACTTTACAAATGCCTGATACCTTTCTGGCACTCCATTATGTACGCCAAAACCCACTCTTAAGCGCACCGGAAGAAATGGATGGTCAGGAACTTAGTTCTGTCTTTCCAATTGTATTTCTCCTATCAGGGAAGAAAAACAGTCGACTCCTGTCTTCAAAGATCATTTCATGCAAAATTATAACAAATAGGGTATATATGAAACAGACCCAGTCTCAGACTTATTAAATACTAAAATATTCATATGTCTTTAAAAATTATAAATATTTAATCTAGTCACTGAAAATTTGGGTACTAGAAGATAAAAATAAAAAGCAAGGGTAATAACGTTTCCCTAGAAAAAGCTTTTCTAAATCTATTAAACGTAAAAAATGTAGTGAAACACTAATGGCAAAAGAAATTGTGACATAAAACCAGAACCATGTTGAGAGATGCATTCTTCTTGTGCATGAAATAAGTAGGTAAAATCAATTGCATCTCTGGAAATTCTCTTCTGTTGGAACCCTCTAAATCCTTACAGTGAGTCTTTTTGTGTGTAGGTACCTGGGACAGACATAAAGTGATACAAGACTTTTTATAAAAATAAAGATTATAAAGTTAAAAGTTCCAGGAAGACTGGGAAAATATTAGATAGAATAAAAATGCCTGTCGTGCTTGAGAATGAGGACACAAAAGGGAGTGATATTTTGATGCTGAACTTCACACTTGCTTTTGGAATTTGCCTGGAAGACAGTTCTGTCTTTGCGCTTTGTCTCTCCATATGGGCATGTGCCTGGATTTATGATCGCAGATACAAAGGCTGAAATGGTAATTGATTGCTGGAAATTTGATACATGCGCTGTACTTTTAAGCAAGTGAATCCAGCCTCAAGTCACCATCCTGAGAACGTGACTTCCAGATGAATAATTTGTATTATTATTTTTGTTTAAACTTCAGGTTATCACTCTGTGACAATGTATGAATATATGCGACTGAGTGGGGTACATATGAAAGGATTAGTTTTCCATGAACTTCTTGAGAACAGTATTTCTGAAGGACTTTTGTGGGCATTTTTAAAATAGTTGAGAACATAACTGTATAAAAAGGCTACAGCCACATGTCATGCCAGTCATCTCTGGTCAGATAACATTTGTTAGCTTCAGATGTACAACAGCTGCCATCTTAACTTATTAGCGACTACTGTTGAACTGTAGAATGTCTTACGCTATTTCACAAGTAAATTCAATGCAGCTTCTGACACCAAACATAATAATGTGAACTTTATAGGAAATCCAGGGTTTTGCATAAATTCTATTTGTGAATATGAAGGCAGTTATTATCAGATAGATCAGTTAGGTTCAAAATTCCATATAATGCATTGAAACATTGAATCATTTTACTGTATTTTAATAGGACTGCTGTGATGCTAGTTATATGGAAAAGTCATGTTGTCTAGTTGCTGAAGAGTATAGAGGACTTCATACTTAGAGGGGCTTTTAGAGGTTCATTACTCTTAATGAAGGATAAAATTTTGAAGCAGAAGAGGGGTTTCCAGGACACATGTCATGTTGGTCAGTATTTCCTAGTGCATATGTCTTCAGGAAGATTGAAGGCATTTTCCATAATTAAGATCCCTTTTCTATAATTAAGACCCCTTTTTCAAAAGTACTCAGAATTTATTTTATTTCTGAAAATGCTGTTAAATGTTAAATACTCCAAACTTTTTAAAAAAGGCAGTTTACCTAAAGTGAACATACACATCGGAATGCCAGATCTGTAAAATACTCATGTGTATATATTATGTATTTACATATAATTGGTATGTATAATGAATCTAATGATACTGAATACACAAAAAAAATACTGTGCTGGTCATATAAAAATAGACTTTGAGCCTAACTCATGTCTTTATCTGTCATCCTCTTTCGTCAGCATAAGTAAACGTTTGCTTAAGACTGAC
This sequence comes from Phalacrocorax aristotelis, assembly GCF_949628215.1. NCBI lineage: Eukaryota > Metazoa > Chordata > Aves > Suliformes > Phalacrocoracidae > Phalacrocorax > Phalacrocorax aristotelis. The sequence goes on along the minus strand of NC_134284.1, from coordinate 29,184,111 downwards.
TTCCTTGGTGTATGACATGAATGACACTGAACTGAGAGCTTGTGTGCTGGCTTCCTTTGGGGCCCTGGTGTTCTTTCTCATTTCATAAGCCCATGTTCAACTATTCAGAATATAGACTTAATACAGCAAAATATTAAGCAAGAGAGATTAAGTTATTTTTGTATACGTTTATCTTTTCCAACTGTTCAGATGAACAGCTGATTAAATTATACGAAGTTATACATGAGGACTGCAGTAGTCATTTAATTTGCCTTAAGTGTGAGTCATCTCCTTTTAAAATCTCACAATATATTGCAGTAGGACAGGATCATTTAACCATATGCAACTGGGGTGACACTAGCACAAGCTGAAATAGCAGATTTTTATTAGATATTCCTTTTTTCTTTCCCCCCTCCTCTTTTTTTTCTTCTTAGTTATTGCAGATCTGAGCTTGAATCTACAGTGTGTGGCTCCTGAGCTTTCTTAAGATCAAGGCTGTTCAGAACTAGGGTATGAGTCCTGGAGTCTCCTCTGCTTTATTTATTTGTAATTTCTGCTGAATGTATCACTGCTTGCTCTCAATCCTTCTGTGCCAGTTCAAGAAAAAAAAAACAAAAAAAACATTTTGCAGAATTATTACTGGCCACACAACAAACTGTTACCAAGGCAAACCTTCAAAACCTGTGTTGTCAAAAGTCAATTGACTGTCAATATAGACAAAAGCAGCAGCATTTCCTACCGTATTTAGATTTCAAGTGTAACAGAAGGAAGACCCGGGACACAAAGACATACCCATGATGAGTAGTTAAGTCCTGGAACATTCTGCTCAGACAGGTTGAGGAACCTAAATCAGACCTAATTTAGAAGTTAGTCCTATTTTGAGCAGGAGATTGGATCAGATGACCTCTAAAAGTCTCTTACAACCTGAAGGTTTCTGTGATTTTATAAGTAGATTAAATACTTAATAAATGTTACGGTTCCCATCTGACAACTGTCAAAAATTTGTAAACTCATCAAGAAATCTGTCAACTTATAAGCCATTTTCCTATAGGAAAACAATGCGTTTACTCTACCATTATTGTCCTGCAGGGTTACATTTAAGGTAGTCTTTCACTGAAACATGCAGATGAACATTATCAGAGTTCATTGCAAGGTTTTATTACACTGCTAGAAACAACAGTGATGACTACTAAAAACATATGAAGAAGAATAAAAATCCTAGATCATGTAATTATTTAACAAGTTTATTGAGGTGGAGCTCGTAAGTGTTACATGGTTCTGGCCTGTTGAGTTAGGCAGTGACAGACAGCAAAAGATGCTTTCTGCAGTTATTTTGTGCACTGTTTGCTTTTCTAATTAAGTTTACTTTTCCTGTGAATACTTAGCTGATGTGTTTGCTCGTTATAAATGTATCCTTATGAAAATCAAGCGGAGTGCAAGAGATGAAAATTTAAATGCAAGGTGTATTTCAAGATGCTTCTTAGACTTGGTCCTAACAGAACTAGTTAGCAATTTATGCTGGTGTGATTTGCAGGAGGAGGAGCTGTTAATTTTTTTTTAAAGTAACTGCTTTTAAAAATAAAAAACGTGATCAGGAGGACATTTTCCTTCTGCAAATTTATGGTGATTTTCTGTCAGAAATAGAAACGTGCCAAATACTACAAAGTAATCCTCGATGCCCGTAACAAAAAATTATTCTCTAAAACCAGACTCACGTTCCAGTTTCATTCTCCGTCATCCTAATTTTGCTATGTTTAGTACAGTAAGAGCCTGAAATGTAATACTTAAGTTTTACATTCATCTACTTCATAAAGCAATAGACCAAGTTCGTTTCAGGTTTCAGAAACTCCTCTAAAACATATTCAGGTCTTTTAAAAGACATAACTTGGGAACAGATGAAGGTCAGTGTACAGTCATGTGCTCACTTTTGTGCTTTGAGTAATAATGTTAGAGAACAGGAACATAACTGTACCTTTTGCTAGTTGACAAATAAAAGGACAGCTTTTAAATTGCGTTATGAATACATATAAAGCAAAATTATGGCTACTTCTCTATTTAAAAGTATGAAAAAATTACTGTAAAGTACACTGCAATTGAAAGAAAAACAATTTGAGGAGACTGAATTGCATGCAAGATTGTTATGTGAGTTCCTCTTAACCCGGAAAATGTCATGTGGCAAGGGAAAGGCATTGGGACCAAAAACCTTAAAACTGTGCATGTGCATTGTACCCTTGTTACGCTGTGTTTTTAACTACAAAACCATGTCACAGTGGCTCAGTAATAGTTCCTGTCTTAAAAATTCTTAATTGAAAAACCTTCAAGTCTCTTCTTATCTCTCTAAAAGGAAGAGGAAGTAGTATTCCTGCCTTATAAGATTGGCTTCTTTTAAGTAGAGAGATTAATCTATTTCACATTTAAAACAAATTAATTACTAATTTAATTTAACTGTTTGCTCAGAAAAGAGGCTTTATACTTTATCTATTACAGAGAAAACTGAAAAGCATATTTTTCCACCAGAAGGGAGTTTGCAGACTGAAGGAAACCAAGGCAATCTGTACCTTGGCATGTTGTCTCCTGCAGGTACCAGTGCTGGGGATAAACAGAAAGAGGTTCTCAAGGCAAGTTAAAAATGAACATAACTCAGAATGGCAAGATTAATATACTCAACAGGTCACTCTGTGCTCTGAAGTTACCTGGCTGAGAGCTGGTATCTGCGCGCCGCTGAAGTTGGGGAGTGCGGCTGCCCAGAGGAGTGAGGAATGCTGCCGCTGAACAGCTGCGCCGTGAGCCTGCCGCATCCCCGGCCCTGGCCACGAGAGCTGGCCAAGTGACGGGTCACTAGAGCCACGCGAGTGGCCTGGAGGAGCCGGGGTTGCTATTCTGGCTCAGTGGCTGTAGCAGGCAGCTATGGAGACAGGGTGGAAGTCATGTGCCCTGGCCACATTATAGGAGTGGATTAAATTCCTACTCCTATTTCATATGCCAGATCACTTGGGCTTTATGGAAACTTCATCCTGTATGTATTTTTCTGGTTTATGTCCTAGTGTATTATAAGACACCATGAAATTTAACTCAGATGCTTCCTTTGTGCAGGAATTATCACAGGGGCTTTAAAATGGGTAAAATAGAGCTTTTAAGCATCTTTATAGGTAAAAAAAGAAATCTTTCTTGGGTGGCATGTGCCTTCTATGTGCGATGATGTGCTGTTGTGCTGTAAACCTTGTCTGTTGTCTGTCTTTTTAACATCTCCTCCAGGGTGTCAATGGTGTGGAATTTTCATTATTATCTTAAGAGATAGTGCAGAAGATAATGCACTGTTTCAAATAAACTGGATGTAGTTCAACAAACAACAAAAATGATTAAAAGTTTAGGGAAATAATAGCTGACAGAAGGTAATGATGGCTGGGCATGTTCATGCAAAGGATAACACAACTGAGGAGAAAAATTAATACTTATCACAAAAATGGAAAGGGATGTTATAAAGCAGTTCGGAATCATTTTGGAATCAATGACAGAACAAGAAATATTGTCTAATGTGGAAAGTATTTTTTTAAATTAAACATTAAGAAACCATTTTTACCAATAGGCAATAAGATAATCTAGGAAGGCATGTTTTGTAACCACAGTCAGTGAAAACACTCAGGTCTAGAATAGATATCTGTCTATCAAGGGTGCTATCAGGAAAATAATATTTTTCCTGCTATTAGAAGGAAAAAATATAGTAGCCTATTAGTTCCCTTCAACCCAAGTAATTACATGATTTGTTTGCCTATGGTATTTGCCAATAAAATGCACTTAATGCTTGTGGGTTTTTGTTTTTGATTTCTGGGGTTTTTTTAAGCAAAGACTTGACAGATCCTCTGCTTATGTGCCAGGAATAATGCAGGCGTATTTACTGTCTTTTAAGATGTCTTATTATGTTGTTACATTAGGATCCGATCTAAATAAAATCATAGCAACGAGGCAAAAATAAATGTATTTGATCCTGTAAAGTTATCAGAGAAAAACATGAAATCAAAAGCCAAATTTTCAGAGTCACATTTCATCTGTTTAAATGTGTGATACAAAAGCACTATATAGCATATAAACTCTTCTCTGCTATATCACTGGAAGAGGGTAAAATGGCAATAAAATCTTTATTGAGGGCCTTGCTTCATGGGGAAGTTAAATGTTTGCCTAATTTGAATTATTTAATTCTAATTCTAATTTAAGAATTCATAAAATTCTTAAAACTAAGCAGGTACACAGGAGTTTTGGCTGATTACTCACAAATTTCTAAATACAGGTTTCTAGTGGCCGAATTAGAGGTATCTTGTTTTTACAACCTCAGGAATTTAATTTTTTAGTATTTGCAAAATCTGCAAACTAAGTGGGTATTTTTGTTCTCTTATAGTTACTGAAATCAAGAAGAGTCTTCTCTCTGCTTCCAGGTGGTTTTGAATTAAACCTGTTTTGTCTGAAGAGTGCCAGAGTTTTACATAGCCTAGAGACAGTAGCATGGTCATGACCTACATTTGGGATTGGTAAAAATAATCTTATGAAAGCTAGGAAATGTTCTGTAATCTGAGTGCCTGTATTTTTAGAATTTTATATGAAAATCTCTCTTGGAAAAGAGGAAACTATCAAAACCATTATTCTCAAAATGGGGAAATTAGGTAAATTGTGAATGACTGACTTTTTTAGTCTATGTTTCTCACTAATGGTGGTGAGACTATACATTTATTCCTGGTGAAAGATTGCGTTATTCACTTCATATTTGGGTTTTGGTAGGTAAGAAACAAAGGGTAGGCAGAACACGCAAGCTTTTTATTTTCTGAACTCTCCTTGAAACCTGAAATTGTTTTGAAACTTTGATTTTTTTCCATTTCAGAATGGAGTCATACTTATGCCTTTTAGATGGATTATTTATTGGCCTTATTATGTGATAACATTCATAAATGGCAATTTCACAAATAATTAGGAATTGTAACAAAAGCCCATCAGACTCTGACATCTGTTGCACATAATGCCCACGGAGCTTTATTTAACCAAATAAGTTAGAATAAAACCTGAATTTATTTATTAAGATATTTTGTTGAAAGAATCCCATTGAGATGCAATGTGTCATTTCCAAGGGTATCCTGGGATACAGGCCAAGATATGACACTTAAAGAATGTTATTGAGAGCAATGTGCTTTGATGTCTCATTTATTTTGCAGTTAAATTTACTTTCTATTTTTTTCTTTGTTATATGAAAACAGGGTGCTGGGAGGATTGTTTATTCCAAATAAGTTGTCCTGCATCATATTTTCTGGTTGGGTACAAATTACTACTTTACAAGTAGATAGCATTACATTTTAAAAGTGCATGAGTATGGATTTGTTAGCACTTCTTAATTCATTCTTCCACTGGTCTGACGATTAACCAAACATATGCTTCCTGCTTCATGGTGTCATGAACAACTTCCTACTGCAGTTCAGCTTACTGAAGCCAGTCTTCCTTTTGATTTTTTCCAAAGTAATATTTATTTTCTTAAGATACATGTCTCACCACTTTATCCTCATTTTACTTAGTATAAAATACTTAAGTTGTATTGGAGAAAGTATTCAAATTTCATCAGAATACAGAAGTCTTCTAGACATCTCTAATTATCTTTTGCCAAATCCACTTTATCTGTGATTAGTATGAAAGGCTGAATGTTTTTGTCAGGAGCTTATAGCTTTGCTTTTGTAATAGGCTGCATTTTAAGCAGCCAATTGGATTGGTGTTGGCCTTTGAAAAATGTAAAATGCTTTGAAGGAAGACTTAAATGAACCAATAAAGATTGTGCAAGCACACACATTTAATCTCAGGACTATCTGCATTATAGCTAAAGCTCTGGGAAACTAAGGGAATTGCACTGGAGAATAATCAAAGGGTACAGCTTTATTACACGTCTGTTCTGAAAATGAAGGGTCTGTTTGGCTTAAAATACTAGGTGCTGTTCTGGTAAAAGAAAGAAGACAGAATTTTAGATACCACACTATAAGTTTTCGAGGACATGTCCCACTGTGAAATCAATGGTTAATTTGAGTACAGATGTAACACAGGAGCTACATATAATTCTTTCTCATGGTCACCAAAAATAATCTTGAAATAACTTAAGATGAAGTAGGCCCTCCTGAAGGATGAATCCTCCCAAATAATACTTTTGATTGTTATCTCTCAAGCAAGTTTTGGGTTTTTTTTATTATCACTGCAAAATTGAAAGCACAGTCATGTCTGATTTGAACAAGAAAAGGACACATGTTCACTAAGATGCTTCAATCCTGCTCTGGGGTGTTTCTCAAACATAGTATTTTTAAAAGGCTAGAAGGAATTAGAGTCTTGACATGGAATACAATATAAAAGATCAATTTGTCAACTCTGTATGAACAAAGAAAGCCAAATTCATATAACTTTAAGAAGAAAAACAAATTTATATTTTAAAGCTAAAATAATTATAGGACTTCAAAATGTTTTTCTTACTAACTTTTCTTCTAGTATGATTCATAAATCTTAACATTTTCGCCCTTAAAAGCCATATAGGCAAAAATATTACATGTATGTTTTATATTCACATGCTCCGCAGCTGAGATGAATACATCTCTAAATACTTCTGTGGTTGCGCACTACATTTGATTATTTTCTTCTGATTATATCAAAGGGATTTTTAATACCAAATATCTGTGGAGAGTCAAGGGGACTGATTAAATCAATTACTTGCTTTTATTCCTGCATGCCATTTTTGTGTTTCTTTTTTGGAATCTACCATTCTTTTTTCATTGTCTTCTTTGAGAATGGTAACTGAATTACCACAGGCTCTGATAGTGCTGCAGGGGTTTTGGTGTTTTGGTTTGGTTTGTTTGCTGCATTTTTTTTTTTAAATCAAATAAGATTACGTCCTAAAGTCTTCACTATGGAGCTGAGATGATTGTAAGCAGCACAAACAATATTACAGGCTTTTAACCAATTTCGAGATGTTTTTTAGCCTTTAAAACTAGGTGGAAGTGGCTGAGCTTAACAGCTGGGAAGCCCTGGCTTTCAATTTTAACATCAGTCTTTTTTTAGGTGCTTTATCTTCCATTACTCAATTCTGATCACAATTTGTGTGTGACACACACACACCCATGCTAGACACAGGGAGATCCTGAGTTGCTCTTAAAATGGTTAAAGAAAGGTCGGTTTCTTTCCCATATTACCTTATCACTTACTTAGCATACTATAGTATTAGTACAAGATTATCTTTTAAAATCCTCATCTCCAGCCTCAAGAGTGTTGTTTAATTCAGAGAAACGCAAGAGAATCTTGTCCTTTTCTTTGCTATTACTATACTGTGATTTTTTAAAAAATTGTTTGTTAGTTTTGCAAATTCATATTTGTCAAGTATGCATTAAGGTCACATTTAAGAATAATGAAAGGCTGAATCAATCTTTTTTTATTAAAGGATTTTAGAAGTTTGTCTCATGAAAAGCAATTAGTAAGCATTAGCAGTTGCTTGTGGATTAACTGTAGCCCGGGTCAACAACTGACAAATCATTGAGATAAAAGACTACCAAACCTATGACTAGAAGGTGAAATTATATTTTGACCTACAAAAACCCAACAACAAAGCAAAAAAACCCTTCAGGCAAAAATAAAATCCACAACAAAACAAAACAACCAAAAAAACCCACAAGTGCCACCCCAAGTCCCTAAACCCCACCCCGCAAAACCTTCCTTCAGGTATTGGAGCTCTAGAAGTACCTGTTCTTATAGCTTTGGCAAAGCTCATTTGCTGATCTTAATTGCTAGGACATATTTCTAAAGAATTAACTTTCCGTCCATCCATATGCATGTGTACATTTTCAAGGATGTCAGTTTTCATCTGTCCCCTGCCTCGTAACTGCTGTGGTCAAACACTGTGCTTCTAGAAACACCACCTTCCTTTCTTAGGTTTGAGAGTGTGAAGGTGTAGTAGTATTTCTATATAAATGTCTGTCATAAAGCATCAGTTACCTTGAGTTCAATAAAAACAGAGCTGTACTATGTTGTGGGAAGGAAGAAATTTGGAAATAATTTTCTAGGCCAATGACACAAAACTGAGTCATTTTCTAAATTCTTATAATAGGTGTTTTCAACTGTAAAGGTTGTATTCAGGTGGATATCTTCTCTTTCAGTTAGGTTCTTAAAGGTGGAGAAGGAATTAAGATTGCAGATGTCCATGGGTCAGTTGTATGTAATTTCTGCACATTGACTCAGACGTTTTAGGGAAGCCAAATATCCATTAGAGAATCCTATTTCAGTGAAGGTTTTCTTTGAAGTTTAAATGGTTAAATGCTACGAGATCCTTGACTGAATAGTTGGAATCCCTTTAAGAAAACACTGTGTTAGATACCAAGACTAAGCACACTTTAACTGAAAACTTGAGTACCATAAAAACTCAAGTACAGGTTAGCTGGTCTGTGTAGATATTTCTTCATGACATTTTAGGTGCATCTTTCTTAAAATATTTTAAGGCTACCCTAGTTGTTCCTGTATTTATAGAAAGAACAGTATCCTACGTTATTGCGCAGTAACCTGTTTACATGCATGCTTTCTTTGGGAAAAAGTCTCCTGTAATTGGAAGAGTGATTTATTTTATGTATAAAGTGAGCAGGACCAAATTATAGCTCCGGGTTGACACACAGAGCCGATTTTGAAGAGTTTGCTTCTCAGCGACCTCTTGCCTACAGAGGTGGCATGCCCACTGGCAGTGGCAGGTACCGAACGTGATACCTGCGTGCAAGAGTTGTGCTGTGTGCTTGTTGAGCCTGTGGTGCAGGTCTGTGGCTCCGTGGCATTGCGTTCGCATTAATCACCTCTCCTTTTACACCAGCAATTTCCCTGAGTGCCCACTGCTGGAGGAATATCCAGCAAAGACGTACAACTGTGGAATATGGAAAAAAGTAATAATCTGCCACTCAGTATTAAAAGGTTGGCAGGTCTAAGCTGAGACAGTGTTTCATTTGTGCGGATGTGTTATACCTTGTTTTTAAGGTATGGAGGCAAGTTTTAGATCCATCATGATTCTTTTACATGTGAGTATTCTTTCATTCATAAAAAATAACAAAAAAGTGGTCTCATGCTTATCTTTCAGACATGGACACATGAAGCTGTTGGTAGGTTAGGACCTTTGATGTCACTTTCAGACTAAATTGTTGTCTAGGGTTGCTGCCTTTTTTAGGAAGTGTGGCTGGGCTTTTTTTTTTCTTCTTCCAGTGGTTTGGTGTGATTTTTTTTCTCTGACGAACAAAGCCCAAGCCATATGTTATCGTCTGTATCTTTTATTTATGGAGATGTTCCAAAAGTCATAGTGGATGTTTTAAATTTTTATTTTATATGTTTACTCTTTATCAATGACTTTAAAGCGTAAAGATGCATATATAATACTCTAAAATAGGATTGGTTGTAATATTTTAAAAGGAATTACCTTGAAACGTCTAATACCGTTGTAATATCCTGTGGTATCATACCACTGAAGGATGCATTTGCAATTCTGCTTTTGTAGTAGTCCTTTTTGGTAGCCTGTCTCATCTGTAAAAATAGTAATCACAAAATAATTTTGTAGTGAATTTTTGTATGATGATTTTAAACTCCAGAAGATAAATACTTTCTTTATCTTACAGGCCAGACCAAACAGCTGAGCCCACATATTTAGGTCATTGCAGCAATGAGGAAACCCATTGAAAGCAGTGATTCAGGGGATCCTCTACTTAGATCAATTGAACAGACTTGCCCTAACTTTCTGTAATACTCATGTAACTGCCCTGAATGCAACTTCAAATGGGTTTTCAGAAGTTACAGACCTAGTGACCTGTGGAAATATTTCATGTTATGCTGTTTCTTGTGGAATAAGAAACACCAAATGGCATTTGTAATGTCAAACTCCTAAGAAGGTGTAATTCTGACCTTTCTCCTCCATGACTCTCCAACTCTGACAAGAAATATTAGAACTTGTCTGTTGTGGTTTGTTAAAAAATGTAAATTTATGTTCAAAATTGTTTGTCAGTCTCTCAGAAAATTAGAAGTAATTAAATAGAAAGTTCTACAGATTTGTGCCTTTTCTGTACCCTCTCATCTCAAGATGGTGTGAGAAGCAGACAATTGTAATAACTTGCTGCTACTCCTTTCCAGCTTAATTTGATCTTGTTCCTTAATTCTGACAGATTGTTTTTAATTTTCCCATCTGTTCCATAAAAATCTCAAGTGATTGACTCTTAGGAAAAAATAATGTCTAATAGCTGAGCCTTTTTTAATGAGTTGGTATGAGCTATTTAATGAGACGTGCTGAAGAAGGCAAGCCAAGTGAAAGATTGGGCCTGGGGTGGTGGATCTAAGAAAGGTAAAGGGCAACCGTATGCTTCAGGAAATCTCTACTTTTTATCCTCAGCCTTAGGCAGCTGCGCTGCTGTCTCCAGTTTCAGGCAGTGCATATCTTTAGACCCATGGACAAAACCCAAAGGTTCAGTGCAGTAATTCCTTTTCCCGTTGTATTTCGTGCAGTGTCTACCTTCCGACAGTAGTGCTTTGCAGTCTTGCAAAGGAAAAACAAAACAAAAAAAATTTTTCAAAGAATAACACTTAAGTAAAATTAAAAGCATTGTAGGCGGTGGTTTAACTTCACCTCTTCTAGTAACCTACACTGTAACTCCCAGTTATTCTAGTGTTAGGTCAGAAAGAACCCCCGTGCCAGTGAACAGTGACTGTTCTCCAGCCTCTCTGAAAGCTAAACCCCTTTGCTTTAAAATTACCTGCAGATGACATCTCCTGGGGCAGGAAGCCATCAATATGCAGTATGGGTCTTTGAGAATAGCAACCTGAATATAAATGTTAACATCTGGACTTCTCCCTTCTGTTTTGGTTTTAATATATTATTATAATAAACATTAACATGATTTTTAATAATCATCAAATAGCAGTTTCTCTGGCAGCCTGATACTTCATTATTAAATCAGATGGTGAAAATAAATATACAGCTCTTTTACAATGAAAGTTGGAAGTTTGACTCAACTCTGCAAATATGCCATTGTTAGTCTAATCTATTGTAGAATTCATAGAATAATGAATTAACTTTCCAGTTGCATACAGGGAAGCATAAAAAATGAGAGAATGCTACCATGGTAATGAGCAAAATACACACTTGTTTTTGCAGGTTTTAATGGGCTACCAACTAAGGAGAGAGACTTTTGTCTGCTTTTTTTTTTTAATAGAAAATCTTGAGAGCAGTTTAAGTGAAAAAGAGAGCAGGGAGCATCAGTACTCCACACTTTTAGAGCATCTTGAAATAATCAGCTTGCCAGGTTTCCCTATGACATGTATTTCAAACAACCGAAGAGGACAGGGGAAAGATTAAAATGTGACTTTTAAACCACTGAATGCAGTAATGGTTAAGACTGTTTCTAGTTTAAATTTGTACAAAATTGGACTTGGATGGTGTCTGTTTTAAGGCCTAATCCCAGCAAGTAGCCACAGATTGGAGATGCTCTGTGCTTACACAGAAAGAAGCCTGTGGCTCTGAATGAGACTAGACCGCGCCTATGATTTAGACTATCCTAATATGGGACTGATATAAGGGAATAAATTTTTTATTGTTAAGGATTTTTTTTTGTTATTACTATGTAATAGCAATGTTCCTGAAGTTGGACTTTTTTTTTCTCTTGGAGAGAAGGAATTGTTTGGTAACTAACTTTGTCTGCATGGCAAGAGACAGAAGTGACTTAATTTTGTGTTAATTGTCATGGACTTTGGGAACATGACCCATTATCTGTCCTCCTTGATAGATTTTGGGGAAGGATCTTGTTGCACTGTGGCTTTAGTAATAAATCTTCTTTGTATTTATGTAGTTAAATTTACAAGATGTAAGTTAAATAGTTCTGCATGAATCCTCCATAAAGCATTGATCTTTTGTTTTTATCTTCCTCCTCAGTGTGTCAATCCTGATCTTTAATACTTCTCGGCAGTGCTTTGTTGTGGTGAAGCAGTTCCGCCCAGGTAATCCTCTTTTTTTAGATTTACTTTTGCTCTCTAGTGAAGCAAGCTTTTAAGGGTTTAGCAGTTAAAAGTTGGTGCATCTATGGTGATGAAATCTTTGTTCTATATTCTGTTTCTTTGTATGATAGCCCACCCTTTTCAGTTGGTCAGAATTTCTAACCAGGGAAATTGCCATTATAGATTAAATGAATGATCAGGATAGCCTTATGTTCTGCTTTTGGGATAGTCATTGTCCTCTTTTGGATGAAATTACAAACAGCTCTACAATGATCATGCGATAGATTGCTTTTATTTGAAGTTCCTTCTTGACCCATCTAGTATTTAGTAGGCAGCTTCTGTGCAGAAGCATTGTGTTCCTTTTTTTTTTTGTCTTAGATATTCCTTTTTTTAATGTGTTATTGGTCATTGTATACTTGGGAATTTAAAATGAGGTAAATTTAGGACTGTATGCTTTTTCATCAATACGTGGACAGCTTCATTCTACCAGTTATTATTATGAATTTAGGTTAATATACTTTTTTTTTCCTTGAGTTTTTCTCAGTTATGTTAATTCAAAGCAATATTTACTTTTTGGAAGTTAAAATCAAATGCATATTCTCTACATGTTAATTAAAAAAAAAAACACAAGATATTTCACTGACTGTTGCTAAGAGACCATTTCAAGACTGTTCCTGGTAGACTTTATAGGAAACTTTCAGGGGTGGTGTCATGGTGTCCTTTCTTACTAACCGTGATTGACAGGCTCTTCAGTGTTGTGCAGCACTGTTATACCGACAGTGCGTACTTCTCATGAATCACTCTATTGACTATTATAAAAAGAAGTTGTTTATTTGTTTATTAATAATCCAGTATGTTTTATTTGCCAGCCGAAAGAATCGCTCATATAGCTATTGCTCTCTTTGAGGCAATCTTAGGCAGAAGACCTCATATATATGCATTTTTTTATATATATATATGTACTGAACAGCGATGTGTTCATTACATCATCCCTATGGAAGTGTCAAATCTGCCTCAAAACACTGGACTATTCTTGGAGTTAAACTGTTCCAGAGGCTGGAGCTGCTCAGTAACCTGGCCTTGGAGACAGTGGTCAGTCACACACTCCGTAGCAGCTCAGTGATCGTAGCCATGCCCTGACATTACTCACATCACTGTAATCATATTTCCATTCTTTGGTTATTGCCTGCCTTAGTGCCCATTCCACAAAGGAAAATGAAGGCTGAGACTTTTCTCATTGCTAGCTCCTATCAGGGTCCCACCAGAAAGGCGATAGCTCGTTACTTGTGAGCAACAGCTGCCGCTCACTCACCGGGCACATCCCCTGCATGTGTGCTGGTTGACATGTGCTTGCCTTTCCTTAGGGTACGGTCTCATGCTCAGGTTTTCCCATTGAAGTCTGTGCTGCCTATAAAGGCAGTCATCCTTCCCTGTATGTACATTCCCACCCCGTTCCCTTTGGCAGCACCAGCCCTTTGGCAGCAACAGCAGAGGCCTTATATGGCTGCAAACAAGTAATTTTGAAGATTAGACAGCTTATCTGACTGGCCTGGAAGAGTTCGTGCTGGCTTGAGGGGTGGCACAACCAGGGTGAGGCAGACAGGACCATATTTTTCAGTGTACTGTGGACTTAGATCATCTTGAATGAATCATTTCGAAAAAGCAGACAGAAAAAAGTTACACGTGTATCTCAGTAGTTTCCATTTTAGTTTCTTATCCATGACTGATTGGCCAGCGTCTTGGGTAATGCTCATTTTAGTAACCAATTGACCACGTGTTCTCAAATACAGTAAAATAATATGTTCCTGGTAAAGGCTAGGGTTAGTACCTATGAACATGTGCCCTGTTTTTTTCACAGTAACTATATTGACCTTTCAATGGATTGTGGTGTTTATTTTTGCAGTGACTTAAAAGAATAGTATCAGAGATCTGAATCATAAGCCATGCTCTGTTTCAGGAGGTACAAAACACTGGTGCAATCAAAAAGAATTTAGAAGTTTAAAGAAAAGCTAGCAAGTTCCCCAGTCAGCCAAACCCCACTAGCTCCTTAATCCATACTTTTGCTTTCTCCTCTTTAGGGATAGCAAAGAAGTATATGAGCCATCTAACAAGGCTACTTTGAATAACAGTTATGAATTTATTTGATGAGTTTGGTTGAGCCATCTATCCTTTGTCCCAGATTTGCAGAAAGGAAGACAAGTATATCAATTCTACTGGAGTTTCCACTCTGAGACTTCTTACAGCTGAGTGGCTCTGGGATAATTAGTCAAGATATCTAATGAGCACTAGATGGTTGGTTGAGTCCTCACCATACTGCTGCTCGACACACATGTCCATCTGATGATGGAGGAGACTGCGTGGTGATGATGAAGTGGCAGTTTCTGACAAAAGTAGCAGAAGCAAGAGAGCAATCAGACACAGGACTAGTGGGTGGGTGACTCAGCTGGGAGCTGAGTTCTTGCTTCTAGTTTCTGCTCTCCAAACTCTTTGTGCATTTGCAATAAGCTGACAACCTGTGATGAGGAAGAGGAGAGTCACAGGTTTCCCTCTGAAGAGTGTGCCCTAGCAAATAGACCACAGGCAGCTTTTCCATCTGGTGCTTCATCACCCTGGTGCATCACTTGTGCAGTTAATTTTGCACCTTCAGGAGAGGTGTGGGGGACGCCTCTGTTCCCTGACATTAGCAGGCAGCTTGGTTTTCTAGGCTTTGCTTATCTATGAGAGATAAAATGAGTTTGAACCTTTCTGAGCCTGCTAATAATGAATTCATACTGTGATTCCTTGGTGAATGCTCTAATTTTTGGACTGTTACCGGAGTGGCTGGTACTGGTTCTTTTCTTCCTTATCTGCAGAGAAAAGCTGTTAGTGTGCTTTGAGTGTTAGCTTTGCCTTAAAGAGGACTGCTGGATTGGGTCCTTTTGGGAATGTAGGTTTTGATCTACATGGAGCCCAGTTGTGCTGAGGGAGAAGGAGAACGGCAGGTGCCTGCCGGAATGACAGGAGGGGTTTCAGGGATTCAAGAAACTTGTAACAGAGAGTTACTTTAATCACAGTTTCATATTTCTGTACCCACATTATTACCTGCATCCTGTTTTGGTGCCCAAGTCCTTTACTGTGATATATGCATTGTTCCTTTTTGAATTTACTGGTATGGATAAGTCAATACTGAAAAAGCAGTACAATCTTAAGAGTGTTTGGCTCATCTCAGAGATCCTGGAGGTGGTTGTCATTTATGATAATTGCCATAGCTTTTAGAAGCTTTTGGAATAATGACAATAGACACCCTTCAAGGATCTGTCCTTCAGACTCTGCATGGAATATTTTTCTTTGCCACTTTTTTGCTGCATTTTCAAAAGAAAACTGAGCTCTAGCCATGTTTTTTAACTAAGAAATGGAAGCTCCTTTCCTTAAATGTTTGAATCTTAAGCTGCAAACAGCTTTGAAAGTTTTAAATTCTGGAGAAAGATTAATTTTGCGGCAAACTTCTGCACTTCGTCTTTCTTTTTAGACTGATCTAGACATCTCCTGTTCAGGTGCTGATCTTGCTATACTATACTTCTGAGGCAAGAAGCACTATAGAAGGAGCCTGGCGACAAACTTCTGGGGTATAGACTGTTCCCCAGAGGCCAAGTGCTTGGGAAGTCACTGAGATGCTTTACTTTTATGCGACATTTTTTTTAGGGATCTCACTGTGTATCACAGTTTTAAGAAATAATAAGCTAAATCCAGTAAATGGAAGAAAAAAAAGTTGTCCATTAAACTTGAGGTCTTATATACACTAGTTCTGTAAGATTTAGAATGGGGAATAAAAGATAAGCTCATCTGAAAACCATTTTAAGTGTGTATGAAATATGCCTGTAAAATACTTTAATGGAATAAAAATAATTTCAAATTTTAAGATAGTTTTATTCAGAGGTTTTACAACACCCTCATGGTAACCTTTCATGAAAACCAAAGGGATAGACATGAGGAAATTTCAAAGAAGGAACAGGTGGCATTATACCTGTAAGCTAAAGTTACAGTGGTTGGAATAGTCAGTAGTGATTCTCTGTGTGTTAATATCCAGTCCTGCTGTTCTCACTCATGCAAAATTTCTGTTGACATCAGTGTGAGGTTTGCTTAAATAAGGACTAAAATCTGGCGTTTGCACTTTCTTTAGGAGCGCATTACAGTGGCAGCTGTTTGTAGATTAATTCAAGAAGTCTTTTTCAGACTCCACACAGGAATCTGTGCAAGGAACTATATGTTCAAAAGAGGGTTGGCTTTTTTTTTTCCCCCCCAAACAAACATACATGCTTTTCATACCCTTTCTAAATAACAGCTGAGTTGACAGGCTGAAAGACTCATCATTGTGCACATGGTACACAATGTGCAACCCAACTTTCCTACGAGATAACTACATAGCTTAAATTAAATCCTGACATCCACATTGCCCAACAAATGGAAGCTGTATGGTGCTTCTGGGACTTAGGCTTCATGGGTGAACTACCTTCCTTGTTTTATTTTTATTTATTTTGAGGTGTGCATGAATTCATTTCAAATGATGTAAGCACAAATAGAGTTTAAAGGATAATTTTACAGAAACAGCAGCAGAACCTTTGCTCTCTAAAATTCCAATTTCAGCGTGTCACAATTTAAACAGGTAACACAACTGAATTCTTTGTTACGCTCACGTACTCTAATGGTTATAAATTTCCAAGCAAAACTTGTGTACCATCTTTTTTTCTAGTTAATATGAATAAACTAACAGCCCTCACCACTTGTTTTTTTTTTGGATTTTTTTTAAGCTGTTTACATGTGTGAAGTAGAAAGGCATCATCCTCAAATCTTTCAGCATCAGGACAAGGAGACCCTCTCTTGTCTAGAGGACCCCTTACCTGCTGTGGTAGGAGTGACCTATGAACTCTGCGCTGGCATTGTAGACAAACCAGACCTTTCCTTAGAAGAAATTGCGTGTGGGGAAGTCTTAGAAGAGTGTGGCTATCATGTTCCCGTTACAGACCTAAGGAGGATCACTTCTTACAGGTAAAGAGCAGTAAGTTAAAACTCTTTGCATTTTGTTGTTTCACAGATGGCTGAAGTAGCTTGAATGTAAATTAATGTTCCCTGTTCCCTAATTTAAGCAGTGTGTTGGAGGAACATGGACATCTGAAAGTATATGAAAGGTGTAATTTTCAGCAAGTGAGAGAAGTATTTACAGAGACTTAAGGAATTATAAACTCATAATTATGGGATTGAATTCCCAGTAAGAATGATACTGTTGTGATTTATTCCAAAGACTATTACAACTGGGGAAACCTGCATTGAGCTTTTCAGAGTAGTTTGTTACTGCACTAGACGACAGTCAGTCTTTACTGTGTCAGGCATTTTCCATCTCGGATTCTTAGTATGCTGATTAACAATAGAAGCTGTTCAAGATGGACTATGATTTACCAGTAACACAATTTTGCAGAAGCATGAGAACTTCTACCATTAGATCTCTTTATAATATTTGTGGGCTGCAATTAAGCGTTCTTTGAATTGGACAATAATTAACATTACATATGAAGATTTTGCTGATTTGACTGTGAAAATTTTTACATTATCTTTTTGCAGGGTTTTAAATAATTATTGAAATAGATTTTAACATGTTTTATAACATATACTAGGAGTAAGAGGAAAATTTGATATGTAAGAGGAAAAATACAAAATGTGAGTTGCTGGAGGGAAGAAATCCAAAAAGCCTCAGGAGAAACTTTGCACGCAGCTTTAATCCCATTATATCTCCTCCCCAGCTTTTAGAATTCTTATCCAAAATGTATGTGTGTTTGTATTTTAAAGAGAAGGCAGCAGGTTTTTTACTTTCTTTATTTTGCTTGACATCTCCATTGAACTAGGCCCTGTCATTGGTTTTTAATTTGGGAATTGAATACAAATCCACAGCTGTCAATCCTGGCAAATGTTATTTCCTGCTGGATTAACAAGCAGTGCTTCTGTTGAGGGGAGGGGGTGAATCACAGGAGCTGTCTTTTACAACTCCTTAAAACTAGATTAAGGGTTTATTCTACTGAAAGAAAAAATGCCTGCTAGTTTATGAGCAAAAGCTGTCTATAGAATTTCATAGCCTGGGTGATGCTGACAGGCCATAGCATGCAGTTATATACATATGTATACGTACGTATGTATGTGTATACAAACACAAAACGGGAAAAGTAGAATATAATTTCTGTAGCTGTAGAAGTTTGTAGCTTCAGCGTAGAAGTTTCACTCAACATTAACAATTTACAACTGGCTAAAACACCGTATGTTTTTTGGTTGATAAATGTCTTTGTATCTTACAGCTCGTCGTTCTTTCAGTTGCTTTTTTTTTTTTGATTGCACTGACTTGCAAAGAGAGTATACAATTGGAGTTTTCTCTGTTGAGACCCATGCAAAGGACACTTAAAATGTTAATCCTCCAATCCTGCTTTGTCTATGTGGGCACAGCTTTCTGCCCATGGAGATCCATGCTGAAGTCAGAAGGACCTGTATAGTATTTACTTTTTTAGGTTAATATGAAAGGTTGAAGCCTCAAAGATGATATTTTAGAGTTTCTTTTTTTGGACTTCCTGTGCTCTGTATTAGAATTTTAATCTAAATGTTACAGTCTTCCTATTAGGAGTGTCCTGTTCTTCCTTCAGCCAGAGACTGGCGTATCTGTCTGATACTTGACAATTTGATGCAAAGACAGTTAGTAATTGATTCCTATATGGTCTGCTAAGGAAGTTTTTTTCCATAATGGCTATATTACATATAAGAATTTCAGGGCTTTTTCTAAGTGTAACAGGTTTTCCTGAATGGTTTATGCTGTGACTGTCAATCCAAAGCATTGACATGAAGCGTTACATTAATGCATATGCATCCCATTAATAATTAAAATACATTATGCACTTCTATTATTATCTGTCATCTCAGTGATCCAAGAGATAGTTGCTCTATATTATTTATTGTTCCAGTGCATCAGATCAGAGAGAAACCTTAGAAAACAGAATTGGAAGGCATTTTGGGAGGATCTCACCTAGACTGCTCCTCTTCCAAAGATCAGGCTCAGTTGCATCTAAGTCACTTCTGATAAATGTGCATCTGTATTTTCTTGAAAAGCTACTCATTTCATAGCCTCTCCAAGCATTCTGTCTGAAGTGTCTAACTATCCATACCACGAGCAAGATTTTCCTCATGTCTTGCCTAAACTCACCTTTCTTCACCTCAAGCCTGTGACTTACTATCCTGTTCCCTGTGGACGTGAAGTACTTCTGCAGCTTCCACATATTTGTTTGAACATGTCTCCCCTTTATTTTATTTTTGCCTTTGCAAAACTATCTTGGTTTAAGCTTTCTCTTTAGACCATGTTTTCTAGATGTCTGATCATGCCTTCTGCTGTCCTCTGCCTTCTCTCCATCTGGTCTGCATATTTCTTAAAAATGTGTCACACAGAAACCTTTGTACAAAAGCCTTTTCACCATGCACACAACCTTAGTTTTTATCTACAAAAATCTAATAGACTTAACTCAGTAATTATTAATTATAGTTATGTAAGTATTTTAACATGGTTTTATTTGCATCAGGAAAGGAACAACAGCTAACAGATTTGGCAGGAATCACAGGATATGATGATCTTAGAGGTCTTTTCCAACCTTTATGATTCTATGACCACACCGTTTGGTCTGAAAGCAAGGAGTTGTCTTGTATTCCTAATGACACCCCTTTCTGAAATCATGGTAATGAGAAGGAAATTTCCTGACTGGAATAAAAGCAGGACTTGAACTAGACCTGACAGAAGGACATGGAAAGTAGGATACACATCAGATGTGAAGAGAGAAACAGTTTTGGCTAGGGAGGTCAATACAGTTCTGTGACTAATGGATTCAGAAGGGGAGGGCATGGACTATGCATAGGGAGAACTTAGCCGAGGGGGAAAAACAGAATAGAAAATCCTTGAGTAAAAAAAGAGGAAAAAGAGATGAAGGGCTAATGCAGAGAAAAAACATGGGCTGAGAACTAAATGGACTTGGAGAAAGTATGTTGACAGTGGTGGAGAATTATTCTCTTTAATGAAATGAGGAAAGTACTTAGACTGTGTTCAGGCAGAACTTTGCTTTATTCTCAGACAATGGGTGCAATAAAGACTGAAGGTAACCTGAAGATAGCAATTTTTTCCTCTTTTATTATCAGGGCCTGCAGCAGTGGTTTTGGGGGATTTATTTTTTGTTTTTTAAATGTTTCTCAGCTAACCAGAAAAGGCTAACTACAGTACTGCTATAGATATTCCAAAAGCACATAAAAGTAAGCCATTGGACCCCATTCTTAAGGTCTGTCAAAGCTCCTGTGATGTGATACTCATCAGATGAAGTCAGGCACTGAATTAAGCAGATCTCGGGCTTAATTACCCTGAATGATCCACAGAGTAGCTGTGGAGTCAATGAGAAATCAGGAAAGAAGGCAGGAGTCAGGGAATTTACACTAGTTGAGCAAGAGTCTTAGGAACAGGTTGCTTCAGCAACAGGAGGACAGTATGGTGTGGGTCAATGAAGGAGACTGGATTGGGGGCAGATAACGAGAAAGACAAACATGTGAAGAGGGACTTGACTGGAGGAAGTCAGAGGAATCAGACTTTGAAGAGTCAGAAATATCTGTTCCTATTATAGAAAAATGCCAGCCAGAAAGTGAATTTAAATGCAAATGGTTCATTTTGCTGTGTAGATGGAGGCAGGAATCATTCCAACAAAAATCTGTATTGCTTGCAACCTGTGTGGTGCGTTTCCTCTTCTCATCATGGCTACACAAATTGCTACTTTTGTGCTTGGCATACAATAAGTAACCTCATTTTGGCATTACAGAAAGTTTGTTTTCTGTTCTGGCAGCTGCTATTCCACTTTTGGAGGCTTCCTGAAAGTTTTGACGCCTACTGGTGTGTTGCGTTCTTGTCAATTGTATGTATGGCCTCAGTCAAAAATAGCATAGACGGTAGATGCGATGGGTGTAAAGGAACCATTCAGCTCAGTAATAAAATTAAGCTAATACTACAGTAGTATAATTGTAAACTGAGGCTTCATGAAAATGGTTGCCAGTTAAATTGTTCATTTTCAAAAGCTTTAAAAGAAATCTGTGAGCTTCCCTCCATTTTTTTTTTTCCCTAAACACAATACCTTGTAAGTGAACAACTTTTGGACTTACTGATATATCAGATACAATAGATTTTCTATCTGTCATGGTATCCCACCAGTTTTCAGTGTGAAATTCAGCTGTGAGTTAGTTTCTTAAGTTGAAGTACTTCCAGCTATCTTCCTTGAGACTTTTTTCCCTCCTAGACAGGGGCAGGGAAATATGGTGATGTTGTTGTTAAATATGTTGTTATTGCCATTGCAACTTACAGTATTTTCTTTTAATTCTTGAAATATTTTGTCTTCTTGAAGAACATTTATAAAATTATTTGGACTTAAATAACACCTCAAAGTATCAGGATGAAGTTGAACCAGAGCTTCTTGTTCGACTTCCTTTTCCCTTCATTCCATCTTTATTTTCTCCCAGAGGTTGTAATAAACTCATGGCTATGAATTGGATACAATAGGAGCTGTGGGTTCTCAGCCCCACTGCAAAAAAATCAGATGGATTGGTTCAAGGGCCTAACTATATTAATATAGGTACTTACTTTAATCTCCCTACATGAGATTTTTTTTCCAAAAGTACACAACAAAGAAGAGCATTCAGGGAATTAATATTGGATGTTCCAATTACTGTGCTGTGGCTATTAGCCCATGTGCAATGAGGTAAAAATGGTTTGTATTCACAGGTTATTATGTAGAAAGAATAATAGCCTTGAAAATGTTGGAGTGGATTGTAATTAGAAAGATCACCTGCTAGTACACCTGTTGGGTGATGGCATAATGTAATATAATTTTATGTTAATTACTTCTCTGCTTTTTTCCTGCACCTGCTGCTTATAATGTCAGAACTGTACAAAGGTCCTACGAAGTGACAATAGGAGCTGCATTTCACTGTTCATCAGTTTACATGTTGCATGCCTAAACAGATCTTGATTTCAGCATAAATAACAGAGATTTGTGTCACATTTACTTGTAAACATGAATTATGTATTCGCTATATACCCAAATTCCATATCCAGATGGCTTACATCTTATAAAAGGATATATTTGCATTTAGGAATTTTCACATTATCTATGTCAGATTAAAACAAAAAAATTTATTTCTGTATTGATAGGAACACATAAATGTTGATTGTTTATGGATTTTATATTTATTAAATATTAAGAAATTCTGAGAAATTTAGCTTTTAATTGCTGTCTGTCAGAAATCTGAGTTAAACTAATAAGTCTTCACAATAAGAAGTCAATTTATTTGTTCCCAGCATTGCAACAGAAGAGTAAAGATATTGATTTATTTTCTCATTCATGTTTGTTCCTTCAAATTAAAAATATAAAATCTATGAATGTAATAATTACGAATGTAACAACTGGTTGGCATAGATGAGCATGCAGACGTGAGAAGGCAAAGCTAATTTTGAGTACGTGCTTTGAATTTTGACCCTTCTTACAAATGTTCACGTGTGCATACGTGCACACGTGTGTGCACACACACTCAGTTTGAAGAAGAAACTCACTGTTACTGAGCATCAGCAGACATACAAGGAGGACTCAGTCTCACTTGCGGCTTTTAGGCACTACTAAATTTTTTTTTTAAAGCAATAAGATACTGTTAGCCGCTTGTGATAAAAAATATGTGTGTAATGTTACTGTGTGCTTATGAACTTAGATATGACAAGTGAGAAGTCTCATTCTGTGAGCTCCGTTTCATGTGCTACATATTTCCTCATGAATTTAATAAAAGGGAAGAGCTAAGCAAAGACTTTGTGAGAGCTGTTATTGCTGTGTTTCACAACCAGATTGGAGTGTCAATCTGTCTCTTCTGTTTTCCCTGGTCTAAGAAGGAAGTAGATAGAAAATACTCTGGTTGCAGCCTCATTCTGCCAGCCAGTCCCACCCCGGGGCAGGAGGTGAGGAGCAGCACTTTCAAGTCATGCTGCAGAAACTGCTTCTCCGTTGTGCTGTTGCCTACCAAGTGTGTTGCCCACGGCTTTGAAAGCCATAGAGTGATTTAATCACAGTGTTTGAGTGTTTTATTTAAAATGAAGTATGGGAATTCAGCATACAATCTTGTTTTGGTGTGTTAAACTTACATTTAAGTTACTATTGTGATGAAAACCATACCACTTTGGTATCCTTACTTGGACATGCTTACATTCTTACACTTGCTGTTGTCAAAGGTTTCTAATTGTCTCTGAAGCAACGCTGTAAGTTTAGTGCTAATAGACTTTTGGTTTCAAAAATCTCCCTCTGTTAAAGTTACAGGGTTTGTGAGCATAAGCCCTGATGATTTGACAAAGAGTATTTGTCAGCTGTTTAGCTGTTAATTGAAACAACTATAAACTTCTCATAGAGACCAGTCCGTGCGATAAAGAGAGGAGGAAAACAGCTGTGTTTTGTATAGATCATTTTCATTTGTCCCACAGTGGTAAATAAGAGCCAAGCACATACAGACACATCAAAATACATCTGGAACAAGCAGCTAGGTAAAGCCAGGCTTAGTAGGTCTGGGTCAGTATGAGCCATGACATGCCCTGGGCAACACAGTGCTAAACCTGTGGAGTGAGACTGAAGCCCAAAGTCTCACCCTCGGCCAATGCTGTGAGTTCAGACCCTGCTTGTTCTCCCCCAAACCAAGCCTCTCGAGTACTGGGGAGACACCTTTATCAGGAAGGTGGTTTTCCCAGGGTGAAACTCATCGCTTGCAGTGCGGGTGTGCTGACCCCTGTGATTTCCACAGATGCAAAGCTAATGAATATAGCTGTAATCTGTTAATAGGTGACTCATTTCAGACCATGGCAAAAGCATTTTATTTGTAACGTGAAATACTAGGGCAAGGAAAAGCATATGTCACAGGCTTGGGATGGAGGAAGAAGGCAGCAGAAAAAGGAATGTAACTGTGAATGAAGGCACATAGAAATTCCTGAAACATCATACTTAGAAAGTGCAAGTGAGTGTGCAAAAGCATAGGAAGATCCTAGTGACAGATAAACCTGAAAGCATACTGAAAACGTAATAGCAGCCTGTTGCCTCTTTACCAGCCAGACCCACCTTCTCCCTCTCTATTCCTCCTCCAGCCCAAAGTACCAAAAATCACTGAAATGTATACACATTTTCCAAGGGTATGTGTTAAAACACTTATTACTTCAACCAGATGGAGGCTCAGAATGACTTCAAAGCAACAAACCTGATAACTTTTGATTTCTGTAAAAGCCAAAGGTACTAAGAAAAATGAAATGTCAATAGCACTGATTTTCTAAGGACAAGCAGGATACATTAATATCTAAGAGTCTGGACATGTTGTGAAAGACAGCAGTAGGCAATACCGGAGAATATTTAATTTAGTAAAGGGCATTCCACATGGATCCATGTGAAACTGATCAACTGGCAGAGTAAGCCACAGCATTTAGAGAAAGAAATATGAAATAAAAAAGGTAAGAAATGTGCCCTTTTAAAATTATATTCTTGTATCTTTCAACCTCTTTCTGAAGACATTGGAATAGACATGTAGTTAGACAGTAAAAGCTGTGAATATGTACAGAAATAATGTCATGCAATATTCTCCAAAGTCACCAGTTTAAATAGTGAGGGGATTCTAAGTAGTCTTAGAAATGTTAAATTTGCTGGCTGGGGTTTTTTGGGGGGGGGGAAGGGGGGAGGCGCAGGGAGGATGAAGAGTACAATAGAATCACATAAGTATTAATTTGATAAATTTTATTTATGGGTCATTTGGAAGTTTTAATTCGTTTTTAATGAATAGCTCATAGCAAAGTTGCACCAGAGCAAGATAAGTTAGGTAATCAAATAAAAAAAAATGAACAAGTGGTTATGTCCTCCCTTGAATATGTATTGTTGTAAATTTTTCATTGGTTTCTGTGGCAAATGATAAGCCAGTATATGTGAAGAGATGCCATAATTTTGGGCATATAACAAAGGAAAGATATTGATGTCCGGTGCTTTCCTCTGGTGAAGTATATTCAGTGTAGTAGCCACTCTTGATGTATTTAGTTCATAAGAAAAGAAACACTGATTTAATAGAAGTATCGTATGAGTAAAGACAATGAAATAGTGGCATGTTGAAATCACTCCGTGCTATTTGAGCTACAGTGGCAAGAAACTGAAGCTTGTGGTGTAGCACCTCAGGAAGCAGTCTTCCTTTATTTTAAAGAAAAGATGTGTGGAAAGTGAACGCCTGTGATTTCCACAGCTGCAGCGATTTCAGAAGAAAATGGTCACAGGTGGTATAGAAGGAGATTATGCTGTAAATAATCAAGCCAGAATGTTCTTATACAAGCACTTCTTAAATAAAGTCTCTACATTTTTATATAACCTTTACAAAATATCAGGTGGACATGGGTATACTCAATTTAAGAGCATTTTCATTCTCCAGGTGGGGCACCTCAGATGAAGCTGA
Source organism: Phalacrocorax aristotelis (assembly GCF_949628215.1). Taxonomy (NCBI): domain Eukaryota; kingdom Metazoa; phylum Chordata; class Aves; order Suliformes; family Phalacrocoracidae; genus Phalacrocorax; species Phalacrocorax aristotelis. The sequence continues at coordinate 29,158,593 of NC_134284.1, read as the reverse complement.
GATTTAACACTCATAAGAAATAACAGAGCATTAAATATATTATGCATAGTCTTGTGTTTTTTCATGGTACCTGTGGAGACTAGCAAGAGGCATTGTGTTGCAAATTTTACAGTATAAATTAACTTGTGTTTTTTATTCTTATTCTCAATTACCAAAAACAATGTCTGAACCCCAGGCTTCCTGTGTTTATTTAATTACTAAAAATGCAATTCTTGCAGAAAGAATTGAATAAAATTATATGTAAAACCAGATCTGGATCTCTAGTCGATTGAACAAAATTCTTTCTGCCTCCTCACACAAGAAAAGAAGAAGGAAAAGAGGAAATAAAAATTGAGCAAACAATCTACTATTCCATTACAAATCCGTTCTCTCAGAGAGGCTCCTTCCAATGGACACAGCTACGATAGTGAGCAGTGGGTAGCGCACGGGTCAGTGGGCTGCGACAGACATCTAAGTGACTAAGCTGGGGGAGAGTGTTCACTGAATGCCTAGAGCTTAAATAGCCAGCTGTGACAGATTGTAAAATAGATCTGTTTGCTTGTAATCATTATTTAATTTCTGGTCTTGCTTTTTAACATGATACATTATTGCTTGGTAATACCAAGAAAATCTATTATATTTTAGCACAAAGGGAATCTAGTAAAGTGTGTCAGCATCCTCACGGCGGAAAGGGCGCTATCAGTGCATATTAGCATAAAAAGTGCCATTCCAACTCTTGCGAGCTGGTTGCTGATAGCAACTTGATGAAAAATGAATCTACCTTACTTTAATAATGAGATCAGAATGATTAAGCCAGCATGGTGGGCCCAGTGTGCAACTCCTGCTGCTTTCAAAGACTGCGTTTCTGTTGTGCTGCTGCTGGTTGGATCTTCAGTTGTGGTGAGGTCAGTGGCAGCACGGCTGGTGAACGGCATTACTCTTCCAGGCAGCTTCCTGTCAGAAGGGGGAAAGGGGAATGTGGCATGGGAGTCCCGAGAAACCGTTTGATCTAGTGCCAGTGGCAAGTACAGTCTGTGGATGATTGTCAGCCCTGCGTGGCTCTTTTATTGGCAAACTATCTCTGATGGTCATCAGAATAGCATGCAAACACCAAGGACAGTGGCTGCAGAAAATAGGTCCTTAGGGAAAGTAAATACCGAATCAGATTAACTGAGAAAGGAGGTCATGTACTTTGGTGAGAGTGGAAGAGAGAGGGAAAACTGTTAGTCTGGCCTCTTGCTGCATCCTAGTAGGTCACGTTCCGTTGGTTAAAATGTGTATCAAAAACCCCACTTCTGGCACTGAAGTAAAGTGATGAGCCCAGAACAAAAGAAATCCCATAGCAGCCTTCAAAGTTCTGGAAGTGCCAAAGACACGTAAGTTTCTCGAGCACTTTGTAGAGATACAGGAATGATCCTGGAGTTGTGCAACATCTTTCCCAAAGTCACGGGATGTATCAGTAGTAATTTTAGGAAAATAATTAGCTGGTTCACTCCCTATTCTGTGTTTAAAGGAAGAGTGTATATTGAGGTAAGAAACCTCCCAACAAAATAATTGCCAATGTTCTTGGAAAATTGAGAGATGAATGGGGTGCGATTTATGCTGGATTGTCTGGAAGATTTCATTGAGTAATGATTGGGTAAGGATTGATATATACTCTAAGATCATAACACTGCTACAAATCTTAGAATCCTCAGTATGTATAATAATATGGAAGCTAATTTTTCGGCTTGCCCTAATGCCTCATTCATAGTTTCAATGAACTTTGGATCCAGATTCAATGTGAAAAGTTACTTGTAATCATGTGAAATGAAGAAGCCGCGATTACCATGTGAATATTCTCTTGGAAGGACCATATGAATGGATTATGTACTTATCCCTTATTTAATAATATCTAAATTAAACAGTCCTAAGGAAATAGAGGATTAACAAATAAGAAGTATAACACACAGCAAGTGGTCTAGCTGAAGAAAGACTACGTAATCAAAAATACCCTCAACTAAATCCACTGTAGCAAATTTAGCAGGGAGACTGAATTACTTCAGATACATGCGTGCTTGCAGTGGTCCATTTGGGTCAAGGCTAAAGTTCAGGAAGGACAGAGAAAGACTCTCAGGCTGCCTTTCTATTCCTGTCCCTACCCTGTCCATGAGTGGAGAACTCCAGCTGTGAATGGACATAATCTTCTTAAGAGTAAAAAATCTAAATATTTGTGTAAAAACAAGCTAACAAATGTAGCATGATAGCATACAGATACACTGAGGAGCTTCATTCTGCTGTTTGTAAATCTCTGAGTCATCGCAGCCCAGCTCCCACTAAGGTCAGCTGAAAAAGCTTCGGTTGACTTCAGTATATGTAGAACAACTGTTACCTCGTCAAAGACTTTTTTTATCTTCTCCCAAACTAACATTTTTTTCTGAAGTTGCGGAATATATTTGAAGACAGATCCATTTCATATGCAACTGTATTCAGAAGTGTTGCTATTTCTGCATGGAAGTTGCAGTCAATTTCTGTATTAACAAAATTGCGTTTATAGGTTCTAAGTGCCATTAACAGAGGGTAAGGACGTGCATTTTGATGTCGCTTAGTGACAAAAGTTAAGGACCCAGGTTTCGGTTCCTAGTTCCTAGCTACCACCTTTTTATCTAAAACAAAGTTTCCTCTCTGGTTTTTTCCAGGTCTGGAGTTGGTGTGACAGGTTCTAGGCAGACGTTATTTTATGCAGAAGTAACAGACCAGATGAGAGCTGGGGAAGGAGGTGGCCAGCCTGAAGAAGGAGAGCTGATTGAAGTTGTCGAAATACCTTTAGAAGACTCTATGAGGTTTGCTTATGATGAGACTCTCCCAAAGACGATGGGTGTCATCTTCAGCTTCATGTGGTTCCATAACAACATAGCACCCAAGTTCCCAAAAAATAAAATCAAAACACCATGATTTTAAGAAAAGCTTTCCTGCTGGTTCTGTGGATACAGAAAACTGTCTGGCTCAACCTACTCATCACAGAGCAAATCTTTCTCAAAATAAATTTGGAAGTAAAATCTGAATTAAAATCCTGACCCAATTTCCATCATTGGCAAAACACTTGCTGGCTTCACTGGGGCCAGGATTTGCCTCTGAGAAGTGAATGTTGATTTTCACACAAAGGCTAATTAAATGTGTCCAGTTCTCCTCTTTCATGGCACTGCTCTACCACTGTTTTGAAGAGTTGCTCAGGACCTCAGTGCAGCTGCTGTACCAGCCTGTCACTGTGGTCTGTGCCTACTGGCAGCTGTGTATTCACTGTAGTTGCTGATATTTCTGGGGGGAGGCAGCCAACCTTAACAGACACAGATATCCTCACTACGTTCCTGAGTTCTGACAGCTTTCAGGGAGCAGCTTTCTCTGTGGTGGGTAGCTCCTGTACAGGGAAAACGTTTCCATTTCTGAACACGCAAACCTTTATTTCATGAGCAAACATGTCTGTAATCCTTCTGCTAATGTGTCATTTTGACAATAGACCAGCTGTAAGATTATGTGCTTCTGTTTGTTCCCACTATAATGCTGAGCAGCCGTGATGGAAGGATGAATTATGGGGCTTCTACTGGAACACATGCTGCTTTGTTTGTTTTATGGGTAATACTTGATTAATTAGATCAAACTTTGTCCTCTAGAGCGGGACTTGAGAGGCCAAATTCTTTTAATTTGACTCTGAGGTGACTAATACAAGTGATTTCTGTGAGGTGTTCTGTGGTCTCCATTTCCCTATCGCCTAAACGGGGAGAATGGGACTTACCCCTCTGATAACACTCCTGGAAATCTAATGATCGGAAGTGCTTTATTGAGAGACTTCTATCATGATTTGTGCAGTTTACATTGAAGCCTGTAGAACCTACGCAGATGTACTGAGCACACAGTTTGATTTAATAAAGTGGTCTAATTAGAACGTATATTATTTGTTCTGTCAGCGCAGTTTAGATGTGGACTATTTGTCACGTGAAACTATTAAGAGCATGAATGAAAGAGAATTGAGTCTGGCAATTTAATTATGCAGCGGTTTATGTTATTCACTGAGTTAATGTTAATTAACATGGCTACATTATATGTGCTTCTAGGATTACTGAGGTTCTCAGTATGTTCAGAAGATGAGTACTGCGAATATGCAAACTTTCACAGAACAGCTGGAGTAAAAGCAGCACAGGTGCCTGATGATATCCAGTGGCTGATTTAAAATCACTGCGCGTCTAAATAGGTGTATAAGTAAATAATTTTAAAAAAAATGCTTTTAGCTCTGGTACTTGCTGGTTCTTCTGCTGACAGGGAGGAAAGGTCCTTGGAAAGCCACTGGAGAAAGAGCAGCCTTAGTCTGCAGGAGTCAGACACCTTTCGTGAAAGTTCAGACACATTTGCATTGAACTGTGCCTGGTCTGTGTTGAGTCAAGGGCTGAGTTATCTTGAAAAGTAAATAAATTCTGTCTGTCTGATGTATTTACATAAAAAGGTGTTTTAGGGTGGGGTCTCTGCTGCTCTGCATCTTTACAGTGTCAAATACAATGTGTCCCAACTGCTGCTGAGGCCTTTATGAACCACTACTGTATGTGTAATAAATAATGACTTTTATTCCAGGCTGTAGTTACCAAAGCGTCTATTTTGATTCCGTCAAAATTATTACACAGTACCTTGTTGATCTGTTTAGTATCAAGCTAGTAAGTGTGTGCGTATACATGTCAAAAGCCTTTTTTGCTGCATAATGCAGTAATTTGGAAAAATAAATCGGTGTAGTGGAGGGGGTCAGAGTTTGAAACTTTTCAAAGCTGCTTTTATGTATTTATACCATTTGCCCCAGAATTACAAATGGACAAAACTCCACTTCTGATGAGGCTCTTTGCGCAATGCTGAGAGCTTTCCCCCCGTCAGACGTTCCCTCCCCAATGCATCCAGGACCTGCAGTCCGTGCATCGCAAGGTGCGCTCACATTGCATTAATGACCTTGGTCAGAGCCCAAGGCTTTGCCCCACCACAATTTCAAGGTGTGATTCATCAGACTAAATACACATTTTAGTGATTAGTCTGTCTAGAAATGCCTTCAAATCTTGGCACCTGCATTCGATTTGGACTCAGACCACCCCTGGAGGAGGCAGGTCAGCCAGTGCTGGATCTGTTGTGCCACCATGCAATGTGCACATCATGAGGTGTGGGCTGCTGGGCCACCAGAGAGAGCGCGTGGCCATACCCGGCGCAGGGGAGGATGAAGGCCCTAAAATCTCTTTGCGCTTCACACAGCTGGTGCCAGCTGGTTGTGCCTTGGCTGCAAGTCTTTGAGCTGGACAGTTTGAAACATGCATGTTTTGCCCACTCCAAGGCGTGGCGGCTGTCCCTCTAACACACCGTTCCTCCCCAAGAGCGTGTGCGTCGGGAGAGCACCAAGGGCAGTGCCCGACTTGCCAAAATCCAGCCCGAACTACTGCTGCTGGTCAGCAGAAGGCTGTTCCCCATCACTCAGACAGCAGGGTGGAGGGCTTGCAAGTTGTAGGTGCGTGAAGCCTGTCTGCTTCACAGCTGAGCCCTGGGGCCACGCAGGGTGACACAGGAGCTACATCCCCAGAGCAGCAGGAGGGGTTTCCCAGGCATGGGACAAGAGCGGGAAGTCACTGCATGGCAAGAGGGGTTGCGTGGTGCAGCAGCACGGAGGGGTGCGTGGGGAGGGAGGCCGCAGCACTCGCGAGGGCACAGGGGAAGCAATGCCCTCGTTGTGCCCCAAGGCGACCATGGCAATGCAAGCTGTGGGCTTCAGACTAACCATTTTTGATGCAATTCATATTTCTCTTCTGTTTAACCGTGACAGAGGGAAGCTGCATGAGCTGGGTAGTCCCTCAGCACTTTTCCATGAACCAGAAGGCCGGGTGAGAAGCTGGGCAGCATTGCCCCCCCACACCAGTCCGTTCCTCCCCAGGAGTGTACTCGGCAGACACCTACAAAACCCCGGGGCACTGCGGTGGCTCTGAAGCCTTCACGCCCCAAGGGGTGCTACGCCCAGGCCCTGTGCTCTGCCCGGCCATCCCCGCAATTTGTAAGTCTCAAACAGAAACAAAACGGTGAAGGGACTACTTTGGTTTCTTCCACAATTTGGGAATTTTTCACAGAAACAGCAGTGATGCAATATACTGAAAGCTGTACATGTTGTGTCTGGTGTTCGACTTTGCAATATTAAATATAAACATAACTTCATCTCTTTCCTTTTTCCCTGTTAATCTTGGTGGGGATTTTAATAAGGAATTAGGAAGCTTTGGAAATGTGGGAGAAAGGGCTTGAACATTTTTCAAAACAGTAGATGATTCATATTTATAAAAATACAACCAGAGCAATTCAGGTGCCACTTCTCTTGTGAGGGCTCATTTCAAAGATCATAATTAGACAAATCCGATACACATCGGCCAAGTCTGGGCAGGAAAAAAGTGCTTCTAATGGAATCTTGAAATCACATCTGTGTTTTAGATGCATCCTTCGGCCGTGCCACCACACATACGTCCATGGAGAGCAGGCAGTTCAGAATAAAACAGGGTCCCCGTTTGCTGCTAATGAATACTGACTCCAGCCTGCAAAAATCTTATCTGATCTCATCCAGCCATCCCCATGAGATCAGCATCTTTCTTTTATTGAGTACAATTGAGTGGTCTGCATTTAAAAAACAAATCTTAGCATCTCTCTCATCTTTATGATGTGGCTTTGAGATATAGAGATAATCTAATGAACCTGAAATTATGACTCAGGCTTCTAATGAAGCCTGAAATAATAAAATCTTGAATGTAATGTTGCTGTCAGGCTCGCTATTAGCTGGCAGAATAGACGTCACCAGCACCTTGAAAGTACACGGGCCTCATTTATTACTGTTATTACCCTATTTGTAAAGTACTTACAAGCCCTGAGCTACTCCCAGGTCTCATGATATTAAGCACTGAAGAGTGATATGGTTAAAATGCCGTCTCTAAAAGGCAGGCACTTTAACTAAATGAGCTGAATTACACTACGGGGTAGGTGGGGGCAGGCGCAGGGATGGGGTGCAGGGTGCCCTGGCCGCCCGCGCTCCCCGGCTGCGCGGGGATGCTCCTTGTGCTGCTGGAAGCACACTCCCCTGGCAGGCGGCCGCTTGCCTTTTCACCCGCTCCCTCATTACCATCCCTCCCCGCCAACGATAAAAGCAGCGTTCCCCGACTCCCCGCAGGGCCACGGCCGGGGCCAGGCCAAGGGCAACCAATATAATTGCTCCTGAAATACACGTGCCGACCGAGCAGGGCGACCCACTGGACAAATAGGATTTTTTGCTAAATTAGGACAATTGCTGAGCACGCTTCATCCCCTCGCCGGGGCTCTATACATAGATGAAAGGCACACCCAGTTGTGAAATCTGTTGAAATGGCACACCTGGTGCTGTCTGCAAGTCTATTCACAACCGTTAGCAGGTGCGACTTGGCCTTTGTGGCCATAAAAGTCTGGCTGCGCAGCTCCTGCTGTGCTCCCTGCGCCTTCGCCGCCCTGCGCGCTTTGGCAAGGGAGGCTGTCACAGATTAATACGGTTGTTTGAAGCTGTTAGGAGCCACCGCCTGAAGCATGTAGCGGCTTCAGAGGGATCAGAATAAGGCCTGTGCACACAGGGTGGATTTGCAGCTTTGGTCTCGGTGACTGTGCCGGGGTGGAGGTAATGGGCAGTGCAGGGCTGCCGCCTGAGCAGGGACATGGTGCAGCATGGTCCCTGCGGTCCCAGGGATGCTGGCGAGTGGCCTGGCCAACAGGTACCAGCGATTTTCTATCTAGCCCCTGTCTGGGCTCAGCCTCTCCAAAAAGGGTTTTGTTTGCTCTGCTTTGCTACATCTCAAACAGTGCAGCAGTAAGGTGGAGCCCCAAATGCCCCAGCCCCAAATTTAATTTAAGGAAGGATGCCATGGACTATGGAGCAGATTTCCAACAGCAATTTTCATTCCCACTGGTTCACACAGGATTTTCCTTAGTATGAGCAAAAAAAAGTGATGCTCATACAAATCCTGCGCTACTGCAAAAACTACTCCCCAGTTCGTCTAATCCTTCAGACTTAGTCTCATTCTTTAATTGGGAACTCATTTTTACAAGGGCTTTCACTGCTTTCCAGATGAATCATAAGGGAGGAGGAGAAGTCATAACGTAGCTAAATGGACTGTATTTGCGGTGCTCAGAGGTCTCTGGCCTGCCTCAGGACTGGCTTCAGTGCATTTCTCGTAATTGGAAATACAATCAGATACATATTAAATCCTGCCAGCCATGGGCTGTATTGCTTTGCTGCTGAAGTACTCAATATCTTGTGCTGGCTTTGGTCTCTAATGAAGCATTCAAAAGCAGTGGTTATTTGAGAAACCCCTTTTGGACACTTGGTTACAATGAAAATAGGCAGGGAATGGGCAGTGCAGGAATGGCTGTCAACCTCGTCCATTGATGGCTACCCTCACGCCCCAACTGTGTTAACAGAAAAATCTCTGGGTTCTTCTGCCCACCTGTGGTTTGGTGTTTGGGGTATGGGTGCAATGGGTATAGCATTCAATAGTAAGAGAAACATGATTTTATCATTTTACAAGAGCAAAATATTGCTGTGATCACTACAGACATGCTTGTGGCAGCAAGGAGCCAGCCCTGGCTCGGCCACATCCCACCAGCCAGGGATGGACGAGCTGCTACATGAGCCCCGAGCAGTGTGTGTGTGCGCGGGGACCTCCTGGGGTCAAGGCCACCCATGCGAAATCCCAACCCCTCTTAACGACACCGTCCGAGTGCGCATCCATCACGCTGTAAAGACAGCTTGGTTTTAACCCTGTTCCACTGGAGTTGTGGATAGGGGCTTGGGAAAAATAAGAACAGTTAATTAATGCTCCTGAAAATAAGCCTAGGAGGACATCATCCCACTTGGCTCCAATGGAAATGGAATCACGGGCCATGAGCCTTATTCCACTGCTTTGGGGTGCCTGGCACAGAGCCAGTCCCTTCCTCAGCCCTTTCCAAAGTCCTCAACAGGTTCTGGCGGGCAGAGCTGGGTGCTCATGTGCCCTGTGCACGGCACAGCCCAGCTGCCGCCTCCGAAGCCTCCCCAGGAGCTGTGGGCAGGGGCCGGGGCCGTGGGAAAGGGTGTGCTCCAGCCTGCTGGTCCCCTCCAGGGCTGCAGCTGCTCCAGCTGCTCCTACAAGCCTGGGGATGGGGATGGATTTCGGGGCCAGAGTCACTAACTGGGCTTCCACTGAGCCTGGCCAGTGGAGGTGGTGGTGCATAAAACATGCCTCCAGCTCCTGTCCACTGCGTGGGTCCCTCTGGCAGACCTGCTGTGCATTTGTGGGGATGGGGTGTTCGGGTAACACTTTTGCTCAAGCAGCAATCACTAAAATAACTGGACAAGGCACAATCACGCACTTGAGAGTGCTAGAAACAATTTAAGAAATGTTCTTGGGACAAATGACGGGTGCTGTGCAAACAGCTCCCCGGGGTTTGTGGAAGGGGCCCTGGCTGCCCAGCCCGCCCGGCCCTGTAGGAATGCACTCGCGCCGATAACCTGCCCCGCTCCTTTCGTAACCTCCTTCATTTCATCCTTCAGGCTCCCCCTGCTCCCGCCCTGGAGTTTCGGGGTGCTCCTTTTCCACTAAAACCAGGAAAACAAAACCAGAGGTATTGCAAGCCCGTGCCACACTATTTCCCTCTCCACGTTTTTATTCAATATGAAGGTGAGGGACTTTGTCAGCATTTCAACACTCCCCATGGGTCTCCCCAGAGACATAATTTGGGTTTTGCCCCTCCACAGCTTCCCAACTTCAGTAGACTTTAAATTGAAGCTGGCTGGCCTGGCTGGGTTCATACCGCAGCCGGAGTGCTGCTGACCCTGGAGCTGGCAGTGCAGCAGGGATGTGAGGGCTTGAGTTACAGCAATCCATCAGCTGCTAATCCACTCTGCCAGCCCCACCGCTCTGTGCTGCTATCAATCATGCGTGGAGTCCCAGGGCGGGTTTGCAGCACGTTTGCTCCCACTCTGATGGGTTAGCAGGGTTGTGGCAGCACAGGGGAACCCCAAGTATGGGGGGGCTAAATGCAGCCCCCAGAGCTGGGACCTTACAGAGGCATCAGGAGAGGGAGGGGGACGTCCACAACGTGTCTTCTTGATCTTTGGGACTGGTGTCAGGATCTGCCCCATTTCTTCCCATCACAGTCAGGGAAGTTGGGGACAAGCACCAGCGCACCTCAGGAACAGGCAAAGCAGCCAACATCATGTTCAAGATTTGTGCTTAGTCATGGAAGTACTTCAGAAAACCACATTTGCTGTGGTGAGCAACCTCTGCCTCCGATACTTTTCTCTGATATTTATGCAATACCTTTGAAGAGCAGGGAGGGGGGCTTGCAACAAGCTCCCAGTGCAAACAAAGAACAAGGGTTAGGCTGATGCCAGGTGTGTATGAAAATTGCACAGCATCATGTTGACCCTCCAAAGCAGTCACGACTCTACGCATCCCCGGCCAGCTGATTTTGTAAGGGTGAAGGCTGTCCCATCTGCAGCAGCCCCGGTTTGCAGCAGCAGTGTCACACTGAGCAGCTTCTGGCTGCACACAGCTGGTGCAACGAGCAGGAGACAGCCAAGCCAGGTACCAGCTTCATACCCAATGTTCTCATCTGCTGCATCTTCCCAGTCACGCTGCCACCTTCATATTTTCAAATTAGTTTCTTTTACCTCTAATGCCTTTGTTCGCTGGGGGTTTTTTATTCTATTTTTTTCTTTCTTTTTATTGCTCTTCCATGCAATCTGATTCCAGTCTCTCAGATGAGTACAGTCAAAATAACACCAATACATCAAAATAATAAGATCTGATTCCAAGGGATCTCACAGAGCCAAGGCACTGAGTGAAGGCTAACGGGTTTATTGAACCCAGCAGAGGGACATCTCTCCCTAGCACAGCATTTACCTCCTAGGTAGGCACTAATGTGTAGATTTGGGTTTTGTCACTGGCAAAAGCAACATGTAAATATTCTGCAGTTAATGATACAGGTATGTTCCTAGTTTGATTAATGGGGAGGTGTCAGCAAACATGAAAAGAAGCAAAAAAATTGAGGTGACAGTCTTGCCCTCTAAAGCTGCATGACTGATCCCAATGCCCTGTCCTTTTTCTATCAACCAAGGCTGATTGGCAAAGCTTTTTAATTCAAGTCTCTAAGCAGGATGATCAGCATTTACTTAGCTAGTGTTGATTTCCACTTGACCAGGCTGCTCTGGAGTAAGGTATCATCTTATAGTGCAAACCCTCTTACAAGGGATAAAGAAACTGAGACCGCCTTGATCCTCCTCATTACCCCCTCAGACCTAACGATCATCCTGAGCAGCTCTCAGTGTGGGTTGGGGGGTTGGGGGTCCCACAGGAGCCAGGCTGGCATCCAGTGGGGACCGTGGCTTGGACCAAAGGGGTGCAGAGCACAGGGTATTGCATTTGGCCCCAGCCCAGCTGCCGTGGCTGGCTCACAGCTGCCCAGCCCTGTGCGCCCCCCACCCCGGCCCCGGCCCTCGCCCCAGGGCGCTGCGCATGGCTTGGGCCCGAGTCCCAGCGTTGCTGCAATATAAAACAAACCTGGCACCAGGAGCACACAGCCTGTGGCACATCTCCCCTGTCTATTTTTAGCTGCTTTTCCAGAGAAACTGGGCTTATGCAGCCTGTCTCTGAGTGCAGGGGGCTGTGGCTACTACCCACCCCCCAGCACCTCTGCCTCTCGGACAGAGTGATTGCTCCAGGATGGGTTTAACAATGCTATTGGAGAGGGCAAGGCCATGGAGCTGAGACACAGGCATCCCACACACCTGGCCCCCAAGTGCAGCTGCTCGCAGAAGGACACATTTCTTCCAGCATTTTTTATGCCATGTGCACCTGGGCACCCACCCAGGGCTGCCCGGTGGGGAGAGAGGGGAGATGGAAGCATGCAATGCAACTAGTTTAACGTTAAACAAAGTGAATCATTTTTACATAGCAAAGTTATTTCCTTGTAAAACATTGTTCTCTAAGGTCCTGTCCTGTTTCTGGAAAAGATCAGAGCGGGTCTTGTGGGTCAGAGCTGAGTATGGCGGTTTAGCTTTGCAGGACTGGCGCTTGCAGGGCTGGCTTTTCCTCACTGGCTTCATAAAGCACATGCAGAATAAGCATACAGCAGTGCAGAATTACCACAGAGCATTTACTCTTGATACGAAAATAAATAACTGCAGGAAAGCAGTCAGCTGCAGCTTGGGCCATTTCGCAGCTCTTGTGTTGGCAGCAAAGCAGCACACGTTCTGCCACATAACACCAAGCTGAGCTATGAGACAGGGGAGTCAATGGGAGCCACCTGTGCAGGTTAGGAACTAACTATTTCATCTGAGGCACAGAGATGTGTGCCTGACCCTTTGTGCTACCAGAGATGTTAGATCCTGTGCAGCAGCATCCAATATGGAGCGGCCTGATGGTATTCCTGGTCATTAAGTTGAAGCAGTGCTTAGCCCACCCACCTGCCATTTCTGTGCAGGTCATGGATGCTCTAGATGAAATGAATTCTTCTAAAATGTCTATAATTTTCAACACTTACATACATAAGTCAACAAGTGAAAAGTGGTCAGCAAAGCACCAGGACTTCAGGAATTGTGTTGCAACACTAAGGCTGGGATCCTGTTTTCCTCTCTACCTTTTCTTTGATCCAACCATTTACACTCTGGTGTGAGATCTGTGTTTAAGCAATGAGTTTTTGAGCATGCTCACCTCCTCTTTACCAAATGAAAACATATAGCTGTTGCTGTTTAGTGTACCAGTGTATTCACATAGTCACAATAAAGATCATGCATCTCAGCTCATAATACTGTCTTAACTTACAATAGTTTTGGTGTTCACATTTAAAGACATGTAAATGCCAAACAATAAAAATATTAGATGATTCCTCTAAGCCCATGTGTACACTAATACTCCTATTAGGCTGCAAAACACACTATTAAGCATGGAAAGACTATTTCACTAATGCCCCTTATAAAATCAGCCTGAGTTTTAGTACTCAGAAAGCTGCTTATCTGTTCCTTTGGGCTAAGAAGACTCAAATGCCTTTCAATTATTAAAAGGGTGCAATTATGTCTCGGTCTAAACTTGGAAGTCAGAGGAGCTACAGACCTCTCTGAGACCTCTAAAGGAAGTAAAATCCTTCAAACCCAAGCTCAATTTTTCAGAAAGAGTATGCAACTTCAGGAGGGATCCCTTGTTTGTTTGTTTGTTTTCAACTGAACTTATTTCCAAGCAATTTGCATTAACACACTTTATTGGCTTGGGCTTTCCAGTGCTTCAGGGAAAGTCCCAGCCTCAAGGAATGTGCCACCCCGGGTGATAATGGATGGACGTGCAGGGAGGGACTCAGAGCCCAGCCCTGCATGTGCTGGTCAGTCTGACTCTGTCCCAGCATCATGACACCAAACAGCCTTTTCTAAGGAACATTGTTTTCATATGAAAATTTGGAGGCTGGGAAGCTCAATCTGCTTATTTAGTACAACCTAACACAGCGCTGTAATCCTGAGAGGTCTCAGCATCAGAGGCAAACATTTCACTTGCAAGCTGATAAACCTTTTAAAATGGAGTTTTTCTTTGTAGAACACCAGCCCTGGGTAAAAGCCAAGGTCTTGAAGGTTAAAGGATAATAGGGAAATACAGCAGACCTACAAGGGTACTGGATAGACTTTCTATTTGCAGATTTATGTGTCTGTCCTGGCATGTGGTTTTTATCATGCATGCAGCATGAGTTCTGCATTTGAAACTTTACATCAAGGAACAAAGGACTAAAACAGTGGAAAGAACTAAACTGAATTGAATTAATTCGTTTACCCTGCAAATCAACATCGGCTCAGGCCTATTTCTTTCAACTCTGAAGTTGTCATAACGGAATATTTTGCCTTCTGCTCAGTCTAATTATAGACACACAAGCCAAAAGCTCTCAATTTTACTCACAGTCATCAGCAGGAGCTTTGCACTCAGAGTGGGCAGGATTAAACCAAGATGGGTTTAAAAGGCTCTTTTTCAGGAAGGTGTTTTCTCCACTAAGTTCTGGGTTGGTGCCCAACTAAAGGGATGTTTTTACACTGAATTCATTGTATAGCTTCTTTTCAGCACTGATGAAAATCATCACAAAAAAAAAGACACCAAATCCCAAAGGATCGGGTCTGCTCAGGCTAGGCTGGGAGGAAGGAGCTCGATGGCACACAGCTCTCTGTCATTGTCACCCTGCAGTGCCCAAGAGGAGATGGACTTGTGCCACAGCACAAATGAAGGACTCCTCACCTCAGAGGGCCCTGGAAAGGCTTGTAACCCCATAAATATCCACTAAAATGCCTTTCCTCGTGTGGAAGTGTGGCTCCTGCAGACAGAGCTGCCCAGGCTGGGACAACCATGGCTTCACCCAGCCCAGCACAGAGATGCCTGCAGGTTCAGTGGCATCAGCCCAGGGAGCCTGAGCCTGGTGCATTTTTGTCTACACACCTTCAACTGTGGCATGTATATGACCTTAGCAACCATGACCATTAGGTTGCATTTCTGATCATCTCGGATGATATCCTTTTTCTGTCAACCCCACGAGAAGTCCAGGTGTCCCACATGGTAATGATAAAGGACTGTGGCTTAATCCTTTCAGGTTTCATCAATTTTCTTGGAAATATGAGGCATGCCTGCTTCAAGAGATCTCTGAAAGCAGAGGGGAATTTTCAGCTGCTCGCTGTCCTGATGGAAATGATATGGCTTTATTTGCAACCTCAGGGCCAAACCAGTTTGGATGCAAATAAATACAGCTCCATTGTTGTCAGAGAAAGGTCTATGTTGGCTTACACTACACAGGAAGATAGCATCACTTTTCTTTGCCTTGATTGTTTTGGCACAGCTCCTGAAGTGACCTGTCCGTCTTACAGGAACTGTCAACACTGAACTCCAGATCTGCTGTTAAGGAAAAGGAGCACTCACAGGGTTTCCAGGACTTCTGACCACAGAGCCAACCAGAAAAAGGACACGGGGATGGAAATGTGTGGAGAAATTTTTATTCCCTTCCTCCAGAGCCGTACCTGTCTCTGAGCTCACCCCAGGACATTTTTCTGGCTAAGAAAGTGTCTCCAGCATCTGTCGGTTGCTGCCCCCGGCAAGGCCCTGCCCTGCAGCTCCTGGAGATATTGTCTGCCTGCCCTACCACCCTACTGCTGCTGCTGCTTATCAGCAGCCCTGGCTTGAGGCTACCCCCAGTAATTCTCAGTTTCAATGCATGGTCATTATTTCTTCTGTAGAGTTGCAGAGTTGGGTAAAACAAGCTTTTCCCAACATTTGATATTCGCAGCTGTGCATTGCAAACTAATTAAGTCCCCTATCTAAAGCCATCTTCAGCACACCAACTGGGTCTTTAAGTGAGGCTCATTTAAAAAAAAAGAGTATCTCATTAGCAGTATTGGGCCTCATATATTCAGGGTTTTCTCTGAGAGGCTTGTGGAGATGAAGAGTTTTTGCCCTTAAGTCACAGTCTTGAGATCTGAGTGCTTTTCTCTCCATTAGAATGTGCCCTGGAAAACGCAGCTGCTGAAAGCAATCCCTGTGCCCGGGCCTGTATTGGCATATGCCAATATGGCAATGGGCTCAGGATGGTTAACTTCTCTCCATGGATAGGTTTTGTTGCCTACAGCACCTTCCTTACCTGCTGTCTCTGGATCTTCTGTCAGAGTGGTTGCCTCAAACATCCTGTGGATCTCACCCCTGGATATGACACATTGGACCAGAACTTATGGCAAAAGTTTAATATTGCCATTTAAATATAAAGACAATATTAAAAAACACATCCTCTGGAAATCAGCCCACCCATTCACACAAGGTAGATCAGCTGCAAGTACATCCTCCGGAATCTCTGGAGAGGCGAAGGTCCCTCAGTGGGAACAAATGCAGGTATGGTCCAGATGTTCCCTGTAAAATGTGGAATAAATGGCTGGAGTGAAGTTAGTGCTACAGTTAGCTATTGAGATGCTGCCTAGCAAAGAGGTACAAGAGACGTGGGACGAAGGGACATAGTAACCATCCTTGTTCCTCCAAACACTGCAAAACATCTGCGTTTCTCCAAGTAGTACCTGGCTGGTCTGTTCAGTTGGATTTTAGGTTGTAACGAACAATGAAAAAGAATATGATGTAGGGCAGTAATGTGCCTCATGAAACCCTGGCCCATGCAAGTCAATCCACCAGTTTTGGTAGGGCCAGGTTTGGACTTTCTGCCAGCTGCCCTGTGGCCGTAATCCTGGAGTATGGCGGTGGCTGGATGTAACTGCTACGTACCAAACATCTGCAGGGCCTTCTCCACAAGTGGCACAGCTTTGCTCCAAGCTGAAAGGCTTGGAAAATTAAGGTTGTACTTGAGCAGTCTCCTCTCCCAGAGACCGAGCAGGAATTTGGAGCACTTGAATAGTCCATCCCCAAAGAATCTTTTCCAGGTCTGACCCTGATCCTGGTGCATGCTGAGACAGGACCATGTGAATTCGTAATCAGGGCTGTAGACATGATTTAAGACCCTATAATATGTATCTCACTATCACATCACAGTGCTTTGAATCAAGGAGCTCGAAGTATTGTATTTTCATGCATATAGCCTGCATCTCAGATAACTCATGCCACTGTAAAAGAACTGTCCTTTGCAAACACGCACTTAGCTAATCTGTGTCCTCAGATAACCCAGGGGTCATCTCAGATGATCAGTTATATATGTGAAACCGTGTGTATAGGGTGGCAAGCAGCCGTCCCCTCCTTCCTCTAAGCCTCCACCATCCATTCCTGCTCCCACCTCCTTGCCATGAGAAGGCACGTTTTCTGCAGTCCCCATCTCTGTCCCTGTGTGCAGCAGGTGTGAGATCGGACAAGAGGGCCAACAGCATCTCATGCTGCGCACACCTATCCTCTGGATCAGTTTTGTTTCTACGTGTAACTCTTGGTGCTGGCACTGAGCATGGACCATTCAACAGGCTCCAGGGGACAGTCAGCATGGTGGTAGCCTGCAGCTGCCTGGAGCTGATGTGAGGAAGGTGGAAAGATGGAGAAAAGTCACAGGTTTGGCCCTAAAAGTGTGCTGAGAAACAAAATAACTAATTCTGTTTCTACTGCGTGTGTTGCCCTCTCAGAGGTAGCTCTATCCAGATGATTCTGCATCTTGTTTTCTTATTCCCAACTCACAGTGCAGACAGTAAAGCCTCCCTGATGCAAATTTCCACTCCAGCCTACAGAAGCTTGGCAGAGGAGCTGAGCATTTACAGGGATGCTTGTTGCAGCCAAGAGCCTAAAATTAGACTTCTAATGCCACAGCCAGCACCCAAGAGGTGACCTGATTTTCAGAAGTGCAGAGGAAATTTCAAAGCCTGGTCCATGTACGGCTTGGTACTCCACGCAAGCAGCTGAGTCTGCAGCAGCTCTGAATCAGCTGCTTAAACCCTGTTTTGCACCAGTCGGGCAGGTCTGCAGCATGGAAGGACATCATGCATGTAAAACCCAACTGACCTCTCATTAGGGGACATACCTGCAGAGGTTTTTCATCTGTGGCCAATTTATAAGCCCACCTTGCCTCCTCCAAACTCATCACACTTGCAAAAATGTCTGATCATCCCTTTCAACTTCTGCAGTTGAGCAACTTTGCAGCATTTGTTCAGCTGAAGAGATAACGGCATAATGTATTTGCAAACATCAGCTCACGGGCACAGAAATTTGCCAGGCTACGGGGTTTATTTAAAAGCATAGATATATTCCATGGTTTTAAAATGAGCCAAAGAAATAGCTAACTTCCTAGCCAGCAGCAGCAATGCTGCTGGGTGTACACAAGGCCAGCCAGCTTCAGCAAGACAGTGACACATAAAACCTTTTTATATAACAAAACCTGTGAGTGTACCCACTCCTTTGCACATGCTGCACCTTGGGGCCTGTGTTTGTTTTTGACCAAGGTCATCAAATGAAGTATATCCTCATTGCAGGGTTTGTAAGAAAGGTCTTTGAAAGCAGATGGGATTGTGAAACACTCTTTTACTACACCTAATGCATTGCAAATAACAGTGAAAAAACTGACAGCCAGCTGGAATGCTGAGAAAATTGCTTTGATAAACTAAAGTGTTTAAAATAAACTTTAATGTTACTGATTTTAACCCTTGTTGGGAAGCTGAAGCAATAAGCATTCTTTCTAGAGTAAATGAATTCAGCTCCAAGTCTCTGTAAAATCAAAAAAAACCAACACAGGGAGCAAGAATTAATCTGTGAAAAATTAGAGATGTACAAGACATCTCAGAAGAACACAAACACAGGCTAGGCATCCCTTAAAACTTGCTCTGTTTTTATTATTTTCTTTCACAGGGGAGTATGAGCATCCTAGTTAGCACTGTGCACCCTAGGTCGAGAAGGCATTGGATGGAGGATGCAGACAGTCAAACACACCATCCTTGGCAGCATTGTCCTCGGGGCAGGGTGAACTCATGCAACGCCTGTGCCAGGCAGCACCAAAGGGCCATCACCTGTGCTGAGGCTGAGCCAGGACCCTTCCAGGTGACGTGTGTTAGAAGACATTTCTGTTACAAAGTCACCTCCATGTCTTTGGTAGCTCCTGTATTGCCACGCAGAGATGGTGTCCCATGGTTCAGTCTCTGAAACTGAGCTGACACAAGCATGTTCAGCACCAGGCAAAGGCAGTGGAGAAGGGAGATCCTGTGACTGCATCAAATGGTCTATTAATGCTGTGAAACAAGAAATCAGCACTTGCTGAAACAATGTCTGCAGAGATCTTATAAATCTCTGGCCCCCATCTCATCCCAATCTTAGGGATGTGGGGGTTGTCTTTGCACCACGACAGGCTGGGAGGAGCAACAGTGACAATCTCTTACGGGCAAATATCCCCAGAGCCATAAAAATACATAAATTGCACTTCTCCCACCCATGGAGACAGGGGAGTGTTTACAGCCCAAGGGAGCAGGCACTGCCCTCCCATACCTCCTCCAGCAGAGACGTCTGCTCCAGGGAAGTGGCAGCATACAGAGCAGCTGCTCCTTGGATTCATGGCTGATGGATGTGCCACACCAGCATGGACCAGTATTCCCAAAGGGTCAGTCCCATTGCACACCACTCCTGCTGAGCAGGCTTGATGGGCAGCCAGCCCCATCCCTGGGCACTGGGATATCCCCTGTGCCAGCTGCCCATGCTCTCTGGATCGTCCCTCCTGCTCCAGAGGTCAGCACTGATGGAAGTTGCTGGGGCTTCTCTGGCCATCGCTATTTCTTGTCAAGAGAGCTGGTCGCTCACTTTGGAGATCAGAACAGAACATATTACTCTCTCCCAGGAGTTTTCTGCTTCTCCCCTTTCCACTGATCCTGTACCTCCTTTCTGGCTCTGCAGGTTTCATTTCTGCTCAGGGATTGTGTTGGCTCCATCCATCTCAGAATACACACAGAGAATCGTATAGGTTGGAAAAGACCTTTAAGATCATCGAGTCCAACCGTGAACTGCCACTTCACCACTAAACCATGCCCCTAAGCACCACATCTACATGCTTTCTAAATACCTCCGGGGATGGTGACTCCACCACCTCCCTGGGCAGCCTGTTCCAATCCCAGACAACCCTTTCAGTGAAGTAATATTTCCTAATATCCAATCTAAACCTCCCCTGATGCAGCTTGAGGCCATTTCCTCTCATCCTATCACTAGTAACCTGGGAGAAGAGACCAACACCCACCTCACTGCAACCTCCTGTCAGGAAGTTGTAGAGAGCGATAAGGCCTCCCCTCAGCCTCCTCTTCTCCAGACTAAACAACCCCAGTTCCCTCAGCTGCTCCTCATCAGACTTGTGCTCCAGACCCTTTCCCAGCTTCGTTGCCCTTCTCTGGACACGCTCCAGTACCTCAATGTCCTTCTTGTCCTGAGGAGCCCAAAATTTAACACAATATTAAAGGTGTGGCCTCAACAGTGCTGAGTACAGGGGCACAATCACTGCCCTGCTCCTGCTGGCCACACTAGTGTTGACACAAGCCAGGATGCTGTTGGCCTTCTCGGCCACCTGGGCACACTGCTGGCTCATGCTCAGCCAGCTGTCAGCCAACACCCCTACATCCTTTTCCACAAGGCAGCTCTCCAGCCATTTGTCCCCAAGACTGTAGTGTTGCCTGGGTTTGTTGTGGCCCAAGTGCAGGACACAGCCTATTGAATGGTAGTCCAAGCAGAAGACACAACCTTTAAACAGCCACTGAAACTCTTCCGACAGCACAGGAGGGTTGGGAAATGCTACCTTCTGCCCAGGTCACGTCATAGAGCTGGGCTGGGACTGGGGTCTTTGAACTGAACCCAGATTTGAGGCTTTAATGCCCTGTCCTGCCCCATGTCCTAATGTCCTTGTACAGGCCCTGAACTGAGCAGAGGGTCAGATTTGTTAAGGCAGATTTGTAAAGGCTGCTTGCTTACATCTTTTTCCTGGAAATCTCCCAGCCAGCTGCTGCTGTGGCCTCGTCTTGTTTGGCTCACGAGGTCTGATAGGATCACAGCCTGAGATAGTACAACCGCAGGCCAAAATGACTGGTGTCATCTGCTACTCACTTGTAGGAATGAGCCCCTGAGGACTTGATGGTGACAGGTCTGTAGGGTCCCTCTTTGGGGTCCTCCTGATGGCAGCACCATTCTCTGCAGAAAGGATGTTGTTGATACATATTCTAGGTCCCTCTTTTTAAAAAACCAGAGAATAACCCTGCATTTGTCTCCAGGCTTTGATAGATATTACGTAAAGCAGCTGCTTAACCCCTAAGGGCTCTGTGCTCTCTTGGCTCAGAGTCTCAGGATGTGGAAGCAACATAAACCCAAAATCTCCTGATGAAACAGCTCTGCTGGCCTCGGGGACTGGGGACCCATGATGGGAGTGCAGGACCCCCAGCTCCAGCCCCACCTTGCCATGAGCAGCACAGTGGTGTCATCCCCTTTTGTGACTTGATCTGTCTCTGCCATAACACACTCGGCTTTCCTACAGCAGCTGAGGCTTTGCTTTTTGCACATACCAACACAACCTCTCTGGGTATTAAATTCTACCTCAGGTCCAAGTCTTTAAAAATATATATCAATATGCACCATTTCTGACAGTCTAGTGGAAGTGGAAAAGCCCCTGGTGTTGGATTATGGAGATATTAGAGGGGCAAATAATAATAATATTAAACCTCAAATGAACTGTTTTAGGGTAATGACTGTTCCTTGGGTGGTCACTGCAGGCAGGGCTCCATGTAACAATGTCGTCCCGTCCTGACCCATCCCAGCAAGTGCTGGTGGCCACGGCACTACCTACGTTTGGAAATGAGCAGCCAATTGTGGGCCAAAAATGGCAGAGCACGGCATAAAAAAGAGGGTGTGATTTGGCCCTGCAGATTTATTTTTAGACTTTCTATTTCGAACTACTCATGTCTAGCATAACATCTGTTGGATCATTTTATAGCTGTGATTGTTTACTGGTGACCGGCTGACACTGACACTGCAGGGATTTGATAATAGTATTTCTTCTGTGTATTTGTAGATACATGTTACTGGAAGGCAGTGGGGACGGGTAAAACAGCTGTATTTAAATGCCACGCAAAAGGAATATATTTTTAAATCAATCATTTTCTTGCTACTTGTAGGATCATCTAGTCTGTAAAAGACAAAAGAAGCAAGCTCTAGGCTAATGTTTGCTATTCAGAGATTACCTTGAATTTGACCCTTCTGCTCAATTTACTCTGTAGGAGCTGCTGAAATGGTCATGTCCAAATGCCACAGAATCAATTAATCCAGGCTTTGCTGTTGCAACTCTGTCCAGGGACGTCATGGTTTCTGCACTGTCAGTTCCTGTGAGAGTCTTATCTGCAGGGCACATCAGACAAAGGAGAGTGAGGGGTTTTTAAAAGATAAAATTATGGTTTATTCCAACAAAAAATGAGGGAGAGGGAGAGGCAGAGAGGATGGGCAGTTTCCATGAGAGGAGAATCAATCCAGGCAGAATTTCCAGCAAGGCACATTTAGATGCAGCATGTAATGGAGATTACATTGATTTTCCTCCATTTACTGTAAGGTAACTGCGAGTGAATCTGTAACAGGAAACTTAGAAATGCTCTTCACAGAAGCTATATTTAGGCAGACACACTGACATGATACCACTGAATAAAATAAACATACAGGAGACAACCGGTCCTGAGAGACTTTCAGCTCCACCCGCATGACATGCAGCAAGGGGAGTGCATTATTCCCAAGCCATCTATGCAATTTTTACTGTAGAAACCTATAGAAAGCCAGCAGGCTACTGGGCAACAACCTGGGTAAACTGAGGGCATCTCACTTAAATGCAAGGGTTTTGCCCTTCTCTGCTGAAACAAGACGCCTGCTAGCTGGCCAGAGCAGAGCTCCTCGGGCTGCTGTTCTCTTTTATGTAACAGGATAATTTATGGCTTGTTGTCAACAGAAAGAGCAACAATTTGTTTGCTGTGCAGGCTGGAAGAGATAAGTTTTCTCAGAAGTCTGGGTGATTTCTGGAATTATGGGGCAGCTGCTTCTTTAAAGCCTCTGGCATTGCCTCCTGCATGAAATTAAGCCATACACCAGGTCCAGCCGCCTGGTCTCAGTGATGCCACCACAGTGTATGCAAGGTCCTGATTTTCCACAGGGCACCCAAAGCTTTATCCAGTTGTCTGCGCTGAATATCCTGTGGTCCTTTACCACTGGCATGGAGCACCCTTCCCCAAAAGGGCAGCTCCCAAAGTCACAGAGAAAGAGAGCAGCCCTGTGCCCTGGGGCTCTGCTGGCTTTTAGGTCCTGCTAGGGTCTTTCCAGAGCAGCCATGGACAAGTCACTTAACTCCCCTGTAAGTGGGAGCAATGATGCTTTCCCTCCTCACAGTCTGCACGTGACACATGCTATGTAAATATTTAGTATTTGAGCCAACTAATGCTTGCCGGAGCGGCACAAGTGAATATCAGATCTGCAAACATTACGTCCAGGAATGCAGCAGAGAACACTGTTTATTTTTATGAGCTAAGTGCACACCTTCTCCCCTTGGCTGCAAAGGCTGCTCTGTGATGGGAGGGGAAAGTGTAAATGTCCGAACACTGTCCCAGATCTCACCTTATTCCTCCTTGCACAGCATCCACGTTGAAGTTAGCCTTGCAAACATTAAGGACAAGATGTGAAATGACCTTCCCACTAGGCTGGAAGATCTCAGGGTGCCACCATAGTTCCTCGATAGCCAGGGAAGACAGGGAGTTTTGGCAGTGAAATATTCTGCCCAGGCTCTGAAGAAGTCGATGCCAAAGCCAAATACCCTCACAGATGAGAAAGCAAAGTCAGAGGATGGTATGGGGCTGGCAGGGTCTGCAAAGGAGGCACAAGGAGCTACACCAGCTAGTCTTTACCATGAGCCATGCTTGAGGATCCCCCTTGAGCCGCTGGGGACTAAAGATAATCCACACAGGGAGAGGGTATATTTCAGCCCAGGAAGGTGACCCATGTAATCTACTCTTCATTGTCAATCAAGCCCATTGTTTCCCATCTTCTGGTTTATACCAAGTGACAAAATGATGGATTCATTTGTCAGAATCAGCCACATGGAATCAAGCCTTTGTTTTTGCATACCTGGGGTTAAGACACTTCTCTGTGCATTAAAGCAGTTTTTATCTATCTGCCCACCAGAAAATAGATTCGCGACTCTGACACAGATTGATTGCTAGGTTGGGGGGCTGCGCGAGCAATGCCTTGTTCCATTTCATGCACACACTTAACATTTGGTTACATTAATCACACAAAACCAATTGCTAGGCCATTTCTTCTGCCAGGCAGAGGCAAAACCTCCTTGCTCTGTGGCTACAGACTGCAGAACATGCTCAGTGCTGACGCCACAAACTAAGATAAATATGTTGTGTGATATTTCAAACATTTGCAATGGCTTGAAATCCAACTATTCCCTGGATGAGTTTCTGTATGAGCTTCACTTGTTACAGACAAGTGTCTATAAGGCATCTCCAAGGCATTTATCCTGTGCACTCTCCATCTTTCAAATGACTACTGTGGTAAATCAGCACATCTACTGTGACAATTAGATGTGTTTGCCAGTGCCGCTCACCCTCATTATATTTAGCAACACAAGCACCAGGTGGGCCAGTGAGGGCTGACACGCTGCAGGGGAGAGCATGGATAATCTCACTCCCCTGCAGACTGATGGTGCAGGAGGGGAGGAAGAGGCATCAGTGGAGGCCAAGGCAAACAAACGATACATGTAGTTTTTCAGTTATTCTGCTGTTTTTTTACTTGGTTGGTACAGGTCACAGGGAGGCCACTGGCCAAGACGAAGAGACATCTCTGACACCTCGGTGGGGAACATTTCTCTGCAGCATCACTAGCCTTGATCCAACTTGTGCCCACTCATTTGGAGCCCACATCTACGGGTGGCAGATCTTTAAACAGGAGAAAGAGCATGGTCCAGTGCTTGCACCCCCAAGAGACAATGTGATGGGGCACAATGTTGGGGTAGGGAACTGAAGCCCAGAGAAGGGCGAAACATGCGCGAGGAGTTATGGACACAACACAAGCCGTCGAGTGCCATCTGCTGCTATCTGGAGATCATGTTAGCTCTGCGAAGGGCACGACACTTAGGGGTCTGCCTAATATGGAAGGAAAAGCAGGAATGAGCTCAGTGGTGCTGCATCTGCTCTCCCAGGCTAAGGACGAGCAAGGAAGGGGTCTGGAAATTGTATAGATCCACTGGCTTGCTCAGCACAGCCCTGATGCACAGCACAGCCGTGCCCCTGCACTGAGGAGGAAAGTCTTTCCCAGTGATGTTTTTCTTGCCACCAAACATTAATAACATGGTGTGAGGTCCTTGCAGACAGGCAACTGCTGCCCTTTCTCCTCCCACTGCAGAGCGCTCTGACGTGATGTTTCTCCCTGCTGCAGGGGCAGCTGGTTTGCATGGCCCTCGCTGATGCCATGCAGGGCCTCCAGCAGCGGGGAGGGCTGAGAAACGCTGGCAAACTGCTCTCAGGAGCTGCTGTAGCTCCCAAAGTAGTTGCGTTGTATCATTTCAGTCCCAGTGGGCCAAACACAGCATACATAGGGAGCAATTAGGAAGCTGTTTGGGCAGCCTTTGCTGCTTGCACAACCCTTCCTTGTCTTCTCTAGATGGATGGAGCTGCTGTACTGAGATGTGACCTATGGGCCACCACGGGAACTTCGCTGCAGAAAGGGTGTGTGAGACATGGTTGCCTGCCCTCTTTTCCATACCCACAGCACCCGAAATTATGTCTTAATCATGGCAGGTCTTTGCCAGAAGACAGAGGCTACACCCTCCAACAGCATCCCAGCCAAAATCCCCTTGCCCATACCTGACTTATGAAAATGCAAACCCTTCCCTTGACTTCCTCCTTGAACTTTTCCTAAGTGCAAAGTGAGGCCCAGCTCTGGTGTCCCTGCCTTGTCTCAGTGCATGGCGAGCTGTACATACAGGGCTCAGGCTGCTGGAATTAATTTACTCTCAGGCAATGCAAGAACTGCAATTTTTGAACAAGTGCTCCGGTGATTATTTCATTACAGCATCATGCGAGCTTGGTCCCTCCTGTCATTCCCTTAAGAAAGACTGACTCGGTTAGGAGGGCAGGTTCATTTGTCAGTGGTGTAACAGCTGCAGTTAAATCCAGTTCTCATCCCCACCACACAGCTGACCAACTTGTTCACAGGCCTACCCTGATCTCCCAGCCACAATACCATAACCTGCTCAGTGCAGTATTCAGTACTGAAAATGGTGATTTCTTTAGAAATAAATATGTATCAAGAAATTACGAGACAGTTTCCAGGTGGAAATGCTTTGTTTTCTGATGCCAGACTCCTCTTGTGAACTACAAAACCCTTTCTTCCTCATCAAGAGGTAAAGCAAATGGTAAAATTGCCTTTTTTTTTCACCTAGATGGGTCTCTGGGTGATGTGAGATACTTCAGACATCATTTCTTTGACCCCACCAGAAGCAGGACAAATCTGGGCATAATCTGTTCCCAGCACTAGGGATGGGGGATGCCAGGGGAGCAGCACTGGGGCTTGGTATGGAGGCAGGTGTGGAGAAACCAGCACGCGCTCTCTGCCAGCAACACCTGCTTGCGTGTGAGTCAACTGTGGAGCGGAAGGCTCTTGAGAGAACATAAGAAGGAAAGCAGATATTTAAGAAATTAGTCACAAACATAATGGCTTAATCAAGAGCCTGTTGGAGGCACTTGGGCTCCATTTCACCAGAGGCTGCTCCAGCCACCTGGGCCGAGATATGGGGGTGAGGGGTCCTGGTCAAGAGCGTGGCTGGCTCTTGGCGTCCCTGCATCTCTCCCCTCCTCGTCCCTCGCCAGTGCCAGGGAAACTCTCCTGCCACATACCTACCTGTGCGGCATCTCTGTGAGCCAGCCTAGGAAACTGATAGAGCTGGAAAGTAACACAGGGAAGGAGAAAACAAAAAAACCTCATATTTTCCCCATGGCCAAATCTGATCTCTGCTGCTGTCCTTGCCAGACCCCGGCACCCTCCCCCAAGCATGGCCAAGAGGATGGAGCAGGGCAGGAGCAAGTGGCTGGGAGGGAAGGGTGTTGTGAAGGGTTGGTTTGGATGAAACTCAGTGTGGCTAGAGCTAATGAGCCTGGAGGTGGGTCGCTGGCCAGGGCCAGTGCATCCAGGTGGGATGTCACACCACCCTGTATGGCACTGGTACCCGGGCCACCACGCTGAACCATGTAAGCATCACCTTCAGGACTTCAAAGTCTCCAAAAGGGATGATACGGTGATGGCCTCCCCTCCCTTGCACTGCCTGATTCTCCTTTAGCTGTTGCTGCTTATCATAACAGCAGGTCATATATGTATTTATAATGAAAACCTGGGTATTGCCATAGTACAAACCAAGGGAACAGAGGGGTGAGATTCTGAAAAGCATTTCCATGTTTATGCTGTTCACACTTGGTGATTAGGTCTGCAGTGCAACATGGACGTTGAAGGTGGACAAACTGCATCCCCCAAATAGGAAATTAAGGAGTATTGTATAAACACAGAAAATTCAGACTGAATCAGCTGAACTACTGAAACTAGTTTGTATTAATAGCTGTGTATTTAATTTCAGGTACTGACTGGAGTACATCCTACTAATAGATAGGAACAGAGGATACTGCTATTAGTGAATTTAGTTGAAACATTTCTGCTGAAACATTTTTGCAGGCAGAAACAGTAATTTTCACATATAAAAGCCTTTCTCTATTCCATAAAAGAAATCCAGGTTTTCCTGAGAATAGCCAGTATGCTTCAAGACAGCTAAAACTTCATTTTGTCAAAAAACATCTCAGTTGGAAAAGGGGAGGGAGAGACAAGGAAAGGATTTTCCTAGTCCACTCTAGCTATTAGCCACTTAGTTGCTTGATATCTTGATTTCATAACCTCTAATAAAACGTTAAGCTACAGGAGAAGGAATAGTCCCTGCACGATGAAGTTATTTTTTCTGTCTCTACAAAATGCCTCAACAAATCTTTGGCACAATGCAAGAAGCTCTGAAAAGAGATATTGCCAATAAATTCCCAGCTGCATTAGGATGTAAATATAAAAGACAAGCATTACCAAAAAATCAAAAAAAGTAACAATTTATGTTAAAAGCATTCAGGATGGAAAAAGCAGTTGCTACAAACAAGCCTAGAGGTTTGAATTAGATCTTTCTTTTGGGTAGCCCACCTACTTCAATCTGGCTCAGGAACTGAAGGCAGAATCTGGCTTTTTCAGTGTATATCTACCATTTGCATATCAGGTCTATGAAAATGTGCTATCAGACTTAAATTATTACTTCTCATCTGTTCCCTAAAGATGAACCCTTTGCACAAAGAAGTAAGACTATGTGGCCATGTTTTCCTTACAGTAAAACAAATGAGAGCAAAGAGGGAATAAAAGCCACCAGCAAAACCCACTCCTTCTGTTTAACATTATAGATGTAAGCAAAGAGCCCAGGGAGCAGCCCATATTAGGCAAAGTGCACTCTTTTCTTGTAAAAAGTTTGAAGAATTGAAGGTCTGCTGTCCCCACTTACAGTCATCAGCGTGCTTGCATACTGCAAATGAAAACAAGAGAAGATGTTAGGATACCAGAGCAAAAGGGAGGACTTTAAACTCCTTGCTGTAGGAACTGAGGGGTAGAGGGGGTGATGAGATGTGCACAAAGGGAAATCATGGGGTCACCCCAGTTTTGGCTTGGTCCTTTCATCCAAGCTGGGGTTCGCATCCCTACCACTTCAGCCGCTCCGCAACCGACAGGGGACTTTTTGGCTGGGCTCCCCAGGAGAAGGGGTAGCCCCAGGGAGAGCAGCATCCCAGGGATTTGTTTGGGGTGCCCACATTCATGCGACAGGTAGCAGTGATGGGCCACACTTTGCTTGGCAGTCCAGCAAAGTGCACCCTGTGCTCCCGAAGCTCCATCAGACAGACTGTGAGCACCCAAGACACAACGCTCTGCCTGCGGTGACAAAATGAAAGCTCATTTTAGCTCTAAGAACCTCACTGTACGTGACAGCGCTGGGTAACCTAGCGAGGACATCGCCAGTAATCAAACCTGTTTGAAGCATGATGTAACGCTATACCTGGGTCAGGATCCCAGGTATGATTTCTGCCAGCTCTGCAGCTGAAAATGTGCTTTCTGGTATCTGGTCTCTCTCAAGCTTCAGGGATCAGATTGGTTTATGAACCTGCTTATATTAAGAGCAAACAATTTATCACTGCAGATTTTCCGTGGAGTCGTCTCGCTGTTGTTCTGGTTTCATAGCTACCTGCCCCCGAGAGCTCGAACCTCGACCCACGGCTTTTGGGAGCTCTGCAGCCTGTAGTGCCTCTGTGGGTACCTTTCCCTCCTTCTACCTCAAAGGCACACCTCAAATCTGGCATTTTTCATCTTTTGTTTTACTTTTCTTGTAACTATTCTTGCAAGGTGCCTTTGATCACAAACATTGCATAAAGGGCGCTGGTGCATAGCACGAGCAGGGGTAGTACACTCTCTATCCTTTACATGCAGTCGTCTTCTTCACATGCCATGGCTTTTGGGTTGGTTACACCACGATCAATAAGGTGTATTTTTTTCCAGATAGACTCCACATACCATAGAGTATGTTTAAAATTGCTGCATCAACAAATCAAAGTAAACAACCTTCTCTCCTCTGTGAGATGATGAAAAACATAAATTATGTAGTCTTTAAACAAATGGTAAAGAGTTTCCTTATTAGGCTTCAGGGTCCTGTGTGTGTATATGCCCCTTGTAAAATCCTTGTCATTCCTGGGTCTGTAGGTCTGTCTAATGTTCTTCACAGATTCAATTGAGTGGTCAGCATACCATGCCTGGGCTGGGGGATTTGACATAGACTCACACACATAAGCAGATATATATATTTATAAACTACGGTGAAAAAGTTAAAATCTCTGCTGATTCTTTTGCAGAAATTTTCTTGAGGGTTAAAGCTTGCCTTGCTTTTGGGAGATTACCTGTTCCATTTCCCTTCTGTAGCATTTTCTCCATTTCTTGACTTGCATAGAAATGTCTCCTATGTTCAACCTCTTGCTTTACCACACAAGGAAGATGCAGCCAGGGGACATGACCTTCTCCTTCCCAGCCAGGCATGCTCCAGTCCACCTCCATGTCCCCCAAATGAAGGACCCGGTCACATGCTCACTCGTTGCCTTCCCCTGCCCACCACCTTCTCCTGGGCCACAGCCACTGAGGTACCTGAAAACCACGGAAGTCTATAGTTGAAAATGGAAAAAAAGACACTGAAAACACTGAATAAATATGTATCATCAGCTTTGCTCAGTTTCTCCATGGCAAGCTGGGCTGTAGCAGACATTTGGGTGAGCTTCTCAGGGGCAGTGGGTGGGAAGCACCAGGAGATGCTGTGCTCAGTGCCCCAGGCTGGCAGGGCTGCCCACGAGCAGGGGATAGGGGCGGCTCACCGCAGCCCTGTGGGACCACCTGGTTTCTTTGAAACAGGACATCATGGTGACCATCGGCTACCCAAGAACACCTGCAAGTATGAGAGTCACAGCACCGGCCTTCCCTACATAAATAATTTTGCTTAAACAAATAGCATCTAGTTCATTGTACTTGTTATGGGAAATATCTTGAATAAGGCAAATACTGAGGTTATCAGAGAGATACGTCTTATCTAAGGCAAATGGCAATTTTTAGGGGGGTCATCACTGTTGACTGATTAAACATGATCCTGATGGGATGTCTAGCATGTACTTATCCATAGAAATGCCTCACTTTTTCTAGGTAGCCTTTGAGAGCAAAACTCTGTCCTGGTCTCTTGCCCAGCTTCTATTTCCCAGGCAATTACCTGTTATCTCAAAGCAATTGTACAACAAAGGAGGAGAACTAACAAAAACTTTGCAAAATGGGGTGCTGAACCACAGCTAGGCCTCCAAAGATTACAGCAACACAAGTAAGTGTGCGTTACCAAATGTACTTAATATCTCACCATCCTGGTGGTTCTCGATCTCCTTTCTACACCAGCTTTTCACCCCACTATGTTGCTATGTCTAATTTGAGATTTAACTCACATTAAAGCTAACTTTAACTTTAACTGAGTCAATGAACATCCATCCTAGGATCAAGCCATGAAACTGCAATCTCTAAGGATGATTTTTTTTTCTCTTATTTCTCATGCACAGGTGAGCAGCTGTTCATGTCTGGAAATAGGACAAATAGGACTGGAAAACCAAGTACTGCACAGGTAAAATAGCAGGATTAAGGAAGTCTTTAACTATATAATCACCTCCATTTTCTTGCCACATTGCTAACAATTCCTCTTTGCAGTAGCCGAGCTGTTTGCTGGCATTGACTCTACCAGCATGACCCCCTGAGAGACCTGGTGGCATTACCTCTGAAAGCTCGAAAAAGGAAAAACTAGGAGATGAATGTCAAAATTGACGACTCCCTTATTACTAGGAGTACTCAGACTGAGATTTTTCTGAATGGTCCTTGTTTTATAGCATGAAGCAGACTTTGTGGCTTGAACACAAAGACCTTGCACCAGCTGTGAGCACTCAGATATCTGGAAATCTGAAGTCAAGTATTAATCCAGTCCTTGTGCCCTTAACATCCCTACTGAAGCACCGCCAAGTCAATGGCTATCTTCCACCCGTCTCTCTCCTCCCTCCCCCAGTACACACATACACACACGCTCAGCAGACCCATGAAGGGACAAGAGTGTCACAAGCAAAGAGCAAATAACGCAATGATTGTTGGCGTCTAGGAACTTCACCTTGGCTCTCCACTTCACGTGGAAGGCACTCAGGTGCTATAAAATGTGGTGGCAATGTAAAGCAAAGAAATGAGTGCCTCACACTGGGAACCTAGAAAATAAGGAATACACTAAAAAATTGCATGCAAGTAATTTGCCATGTATTTTGTGCAACTCACATGATGGGAAAATTACCTCTGCTACTGCCACCAGGCAGGCTTTGCCTGTCATGCTCTGCTCAGCTGCCCAACCCCAAGCTGTGGGAGAAACCAGGGATCACAAGGGACATGGACATCAGGTTGTCCGCCGTGGCACAGGGATACTGGCCGTGTGGGAGATATCCCAGCTGTGTCACAAATAAAACCTTGGCCAGATGGCATGGGGTCTTAACTGAAACCAGTCTCTGAGTTTAGTTAAGGAGATTGTTTTCAATTAAATGGGCATTTTCTAAGGTGATGAGTAATGTAAAGGTAATTTTTGGCTTTGATGTCTTAGCACATACTGCAGCTGGCTCCTTTAAATCACTGCTTTTCAAAACTCCCGAGGTAAGACAATATACAGTTTCTTCTCCGCTTTTAGCACCCTCAGTCTTTCATGGTGCCACATGATTTTTATCTGATTACTCCTAACTTTACTTTCCCCGCCTGGTGAGAATTCCCTGGAGTAATAGTCCTCGCATCCTCACCCGTGGCTTTGAAGTAGAAAGGTTTGTGATCTGGAAAAGTGGGTAAAGACTCACTGAGAGAAAAAAAATGCAGCTCATGCAAGGAAAGCAAGGAATAAGCATCTAAAAATCTTAAATACTTGCCATTTTACGTTAGTTGAGATTTTCTGCCACGGGTAATTCAACGCAGTTCAACATAACATCAGGGACCCGACTCCTGTTTCATTTACCTCACTGAAAAACCAGAATAAATCCATTCTATTCAGAGGAACTAAACCATTTTAAAGGAGATTGGAGGTCACCAGTAGGCGTATGAAATCTAGGGAAATTTACATGATGTAGGAGTCCCCAGCTTTTCAGCCACAGTGTAGCTATTAAGTGAATGATCAGCAGTTCATTATATTAGTGTTGGCACGTACTACAAGGTAGCAGATGACTGGGTAACACATTTCAAATGATTGCTGTGAATCAGATTCAGCTCATGCTTTCACTGAGTGCTGCTCACCATTATCTCCTGTGCAGATCTTTTCAGGCAACAACTTCAGGGAATATGCACTGAAATGCTCTCTCCCTATAGATCGATAGATGCACAGAGATGGAGCAGGAGGTCAATGATCTGCACATCTACACGCAGCAGGACCAGGCTGGGCACTGCCAAAAGCAGCCCCTATGTGGACCATCAGTGCTTCAAAGACCCATTGCAGCATCTGCTACCCAGGCTGAAAACCACTACCCATCCTTGCACCCCCAGGACAGTTCGTGCTGGGGCAGGACCAATAAATAGATGCTGTTTACATCTCCACTTCCTCACTCTAAATGTCAGGAGGGTTTCGGGGTATATTTTGCTTTCGTGCGCAGTGTTTATGATGTGCATCCTATGTTTCCTGCTCTTGGTTTTGCCTGTGCATGCACTG
Organism: Phalacrocorax aristotelis; assembly: GCF_949628215.1. Taxonomy (NCBI): domain Eukaryota; kingdom Metazoa; phylum Chordata; class Aves; order Suliformes; family Phalacrocoracidae; genus Phalacrocorax; species Phalacrocorax aristotelis. The sequence goes on along the minus strand of NC_134284.1, from coordinate 29,125,758 downwards.
ATTGTGTGGATACTGCCTTATCTTTATCCCAGCTAAGCTTTTTTATCTGGACTCTGCTGTTTATTGCTTAATACATCCCCATATAGTCATTTGGTGGCTGAACACATGCCTTGTGAAAGGAAGAAAAGAAGTGGAAGCGCACTTCCAGTAGATTTAGAGACGTTACACTAACTAGCAGTTCGTGCCAGACACTATACAGCCAAAGCTTGAATATGATTTCAAAACCTACCAAAATCTAGAAGTTTTAGGCTGATTTTTCTGTTACTTCTCTATCCCTCATTACTGGCTCAAGAAAGCACTTTTCAGTGTACAGACCCGTATCAGTACTACTTTTCCACATGGGTAAAAGAAAGACCTGAGCATAAGCACACAGGTCTCCAGCAGAGGCAAGAATTTGCAGCTCTGTGTCTCCAAAAAGCTCCCCAGCAGCAGTGGTGGCTGGACAAAACACTCTCCTGAGCACTCAGGGAGGAGGAACAGCGCCCATGACCCAGCAGTCTGCCACAGAGAAGAACTGCTAATGGCATTTCTTATCTCTTGGCAAAAGCTGCTGGAGATCACAATTTCCATTTCCACCCATTCCCACCTCCCATTAGACCAATTTGTCTCTGGCAGCAAAGTAGAAGAATAAAATATTTGTGGCACTGGTACACACGGCCACCCCAGTGGCTGGCAAAGCCAGCATTGCTATACAACTTATTTAGGAAGTCATTACCATGATTTAGAGACATTCTGGTGTTTATTTGCTTTTTCCTCAGTCCTCCTTTGCCACCAGGACTGCTGTCTTCATTTCTGGCTTCCGCCACAGGCAGAGACACCCGCAGTGACCAGCTCTGCCAGGCGCATCACCCAGTCTGAGCCAATACACAGCTCCTGGAGCAACAATGTGCGCCCTCTGGGACTGATGGTCAGGTCACAGTGTTCCCTCCACATCCACGGGAGGACTGGGAAATAGTGTAAATGTTTCTGTGTGCAGTATGCAGGTCCCTGGCTCCAGGAACAGGGCAAATCAGGCACCTGCCCCCTCCAAACTGCTTTCTGACCCGTCCCAGTTTGCAGACCCTCCCTTCCCAGGAAGTGCCCTGGAGGGAAACTGAGGCCTGCTGGCAACAGGGTTGCATTGCCTATGCTACTGATCCACGTCCATGTTGTTTGGTGATGAAGTCAGTTGTGCCAGCTTAACGGATAGATGGGATGGTGAGAGTGTGGGAGCATCGGGGAAGCATCTGGGGATATGAGGACTCTTTATGGTGACATTGTTGTCACTTCCACTGCACTGGACAAGCCCCAGCTGTGGATCTAGCTATGCACCTTGGATTTTTTACCCTTCAAAAGCTGGATGCAAAAGGTGGCTCTCCTGAGGCAGCAGCACTGCTTCTTGCTTCCCCCCACTGGAGGGAGGGCAGGCAGCCAGGGATCGGGCCCCCTGAGGTGAGCCATGCTGCAGAGCTGGGGCTTGGAGCCCCTCAAAGGGTAGTGGTGTTTGGATGTAGGAGATTCATTCAGTCTGCAGTGAAGACAGAGCCTGTTTGCAAATCTGGATTTCAGCAGGACTCAAAAATCCTGAAGACATAGCGTGTTTTAATATAGGGCATGTCTTTCTTAAATGTTCAACTCAGGAAAGAGTTTAGCTCTTAATCCTTCCTTCTTGACTCAGAAGGGAAGGATCAGTCCTCTCTGTTTTCCTCCTATTATATAGCACCCTCTGAAAGATCACTAGACCCTTCATGATGTTTAGATGTAACAGTGACGGTCACATCACGAACTCCTTAGAAAAATAAATTTGCTTTGACTGTTGTAAGTTAATTGGGGATTTATTTTCTTGAAAGCCCAAAGCCCCACCTCTTCAGTGTCTGGGTTGGTTTGAATAGGACTCAAAGGCCCAACGTTCAACCTGGGCTTTGAATAGGATGCCACAAAGCATTTGCTTCGTTCAGACCCGGAATGCGATGGCGAGTGCCCAACAAGTGAGTCAGTGAGGTTCTGTGAATCTGTTTATCAGACGGCAACAATCATTTGTGGAAATGTCTTTTGTAGCAACAGAAGAGTCTATCTGACGGTAGCACTGACTAATGTAAATGAGGATTAATTAATGTTTTCCTGCAGTGATGTTGGCACTGATTGCGCCTTATTCATGTAATTTAATTTCTATTGACAGGCTGCTAATGGAAATGGATAGCAATGGGTGTCTCTTCCATCAGGCACGCTCTGCCACAAAAATAATTCTCTGAACTGGCAGTTGGACTCATTCATTGCTCGAAATGTGAGGCAGTAAAAAAAGACGAGTCAGAAATGGGAAACAAAGGGACTTATTGTCTGATTTGTAGCAGTCATCTCTCAGGTATTTGAACCAGAATAAATTTGGGGGTTCAGGTCTGCTTTGGGATCAGCTGCCCCTGAAGCCCAGTTTCATTCAGCCCCAAATCATGGATGTGCGGCGTCGCAGTGGGAAGGAGCACAGTTAAAGTGGGCAGGAGGATGTGCAGGCAGTTCCATAGCTCAGGGCTTGGGAGGGGAGAGGCTCAGCTCCGGACCTCTGCCTCCCTCACAGCCCAGCGCTGTGGCTGGAGGAGGAAGGGTACAGCAGGGTTAATATGCACTGAGTCAGGTCCTTCCCTCCCCATGGGGAAATCCTGCACGTATGGATGCAGAGCAGTCCCCACTTTGAACATATCCCCAGGAAGGCCACCAATGTTATCCTAAAGCAGTAACCAGACACAACTGCTTGTGTTCAGGGATGGTTTGTGTCCAGCAAAAGACTCAGGTTGGAACCCGCTTACGAACAGAGAAAAATGGGCGAGTTTTCTTTTGGTGTTCAACTCCACACTTTGCAGAACTCTTCTCCTTAATATTTTGAAGCGCAGTTGGGGAACTGCAGTTCATCAGAAATCATGGAAACAGGAAAGCAGAAAGAAATAATCTGATGAAAAAAATATATTCCCTCTTACCTAGCTAATTCATGTGCAGAATTAACATATAAATATTGTTTAATGTACTTAATGCTGCACATTGCTTACTTCTTGAGCAAAGATACACTTTTTAAGTGTCCTTTTGTCCATGGGAACTCATGCTTAATTTTCAAGGGACTGTGGTTTTATCCTCTACTGAGGAAGTCCACACAGTACTGACTGAAAGGTCCTCCAGGTAAGCAGGGAATTACCACCCCATCAGAGCCCATCACACACCATCGCCCCTCTTCTCGCAGAACCGAATGGCAGGAAACCATCTTTCAACATCTCTGTATCTTCAAGCACCACCAAATGTCTGACACTGAAGAAGTTTTAGCTGTTGAAGGTCTTTCATATGGTCACCCTGAAATAGTCAAGGCCATGTTTTGGATCATACTCCTGCTCATATGACAGACAGTAGAAAAATACTTTAAAATGTGAAATGTGCCTGGTCATAGTAAGAGGGAAGGCTGGAACAAGAGCAACATACCAACCCCCACAACCAACCTGGAAACAGGGCACAGCAGCACCTCTATGAGAGGCAGGAGCAGCCGAGGCAAGAGCCCTGTGGCCAGTGGCTACCCTGTAACACTGCTTGTCCTCACATGTACGGGCCTGCAGCTTTTCCTCTAATCTGATCACCCATTTACATGCTCACCATTAGCATTTGCTTAATCCTCATACCTTCACTGAACTCCATCCTTGTCCTTTCAAAGGCAGAACAGTAACCTCTCCCCTCCGGGTACGCCGCTGCTGCTATCCCCATTCTCTAACCAAACTGGAGGCTCTAATTTGATGCTTCTGCTGTGCTCTGCCCTGACTGCAGCAAGAGCAAGGAGAGTCCAGCACCTCAGCAAATGAAATATCTGCCATCTAAAGCCAAGCACCCAGAACCAGAGGATACTGAAGTTGTGAGGGGCTGCGATGTCCAAGTGGACTGCAGTGTTACCCCATACATCAAGGTGTGGGTCTGGGTGAGATCAGCTGTGCTCAAAGCTGCGCCCTGGGTGCTGAGAGCAAAGCTATGGTGGCCCAGCCAGCAAAATCCCTCCCAAGATCCTACCAGCTGAAACCATTGTTGCAGTAACAATTCATTCCCCGCTGCCTTCTGGCATACCTCCTTGCTGGTGTGAGCAGGGAGGATCCTAGCTGTGCAGACCAGAAACCACCCCCCCAGTTCCCACCACGGGCACATTCAAAAGGGGAGCCAAAACCACTGGAAGTCCCCCAGGCGGTCACCCACGCCTGGCTGGGATGCAGAGGCGTTCTCCATCCTTCCTCCTGCTGATGCTGAATCAAAATTAACTGAGGCACTTGTTAGCCAGGAGATGAGGAGCAGAAATGGCTCCTCAGCCTTGTGCTCAGGGCACTCCTAAGGAGAGCACTCTGCATTTAACATTAATCAGATGCTGAAGGAGTAGGGGGAACAGGAACAACAGCACAGGGCTTTCCTCTCCCTGCCATTAGTCAAGGCCAGGGTTGTATGGAGAAATAATGCCCCTCATCAGACAAGCTCATATGGTTTAGAGAAAACAGGCAGGTTTCCAGGTCTAAAAGCCCTTCTTTGGGATTGAAAGAGAAGCAGCAATTCTAGTCTGGGGATATCTGCACACACCTTCTTGAGTTTAATTTTGTTAGTTACTTAAGGTAAGAGAAAAGGAGGGTTAGCACCTGCACAGAAGAGAGGACCATTAGCAAAGTGATAAGATCAGAAAAAAAAAAAAAAGAGCAAAAATGACTGCCTAAGGAAGGGAGAGATCTTAGTTCAAGGTAAGACCTGAGGTAGAGTGTTAACAAAAGCCTGTGGAGTCCTTGGTTTTTTGCAGTCAGCAGAGCCTGGTTTCCAGGCTCACCTCCTTTGTCACAGAGGTATTTCTCTCCTTTGCCCTACTTTTCTACAAGCACCTGCCTGCAGAAAGTCCCAAGCATCCTGTCTGTGACCAGACAGCTACAGTGCTCCCCTTAAAGGTGAAGGGAGTGGGGCTTGAACCTGTCCCCTCTTACAGAGGAGCTCTAATTAGGTGATGGTATGGAAAGTGACTCCAGCCCGCCTCCCTTCCCCTCCCCACCTAGAGCACTGAGCAGCAGCCCTGTCCCCTTTTAACAGCAATGACAGATGGGGGTTATGCAGTATGGCTTCTCTTTCCTTTTTCAGTGCCTTACAGCCATGCGCTGTGGCTGCTGCCTGGATTGGGCCCCTCATTGCCGACAACATCCTAAACCTCAGTGGGGCTCAGGCAGCAGGTAGGCAGGGGCAGGCAGGAATTCCCACCCAGATCACAGGCTCGTACGGACGTGTGGAAGAGTGGGCAATGCATGCAAGCGCTGGACAGAATCTGCAGCTGCATGACACGGGATGCTTGATGCTCAATGCTTGATGCTCCCAGTTTGTGTTCTGGCCGTGCCCGCATGTGCCCCTTCTCTGGGGATTTGGCTGTGCCAGGGACTCACTAGGTGATTTTACAGGGCTGCCCCGAGGCTTTGCAGCCAGAGTGTATGCATAGGCAGTTTGCATGCAGTGCACAGCACCCATGGGACACCACAGCTCGGAGAGCTTGTGCCAAGGCTGGGCATTGACCTGTTCCCATCCAGGCAGTGGTGGGTGCTCAGCAGCACTCTTGTGTAGGTCTTGAAAGCCAGTGCCCTGACAGAAGCACTGCTAAGTAAGTTGGGCAGCTCTGGAATGGGCAGAAGAGGTTCACCTTTGGGTGCTTCCTCCTATTTTTATCACCTATATCCTTTATTGAACATAGCTTAAAGCAGCCCCACACCAGGTTATGGTGCACTGGAAGCATGGGGTCACACAGAAGCTGCAGATGCTGCATTGCTGGAACTGAAACAGATGCACAGATGACAGGAGGTGTTTTGTGAAAATCACTTTTCCGCTGTTAGGGGATTCTGTATTTTGGGCATTGACAACCATCTTAAAATCCACTTCCATACATTTGATCCCTGGGAGGCTGAGCACTGAACGTCTATGTGCAAGCCTGCTTATTTTCTGTTGGGGTACCAATAACTTTTTTTTTTTTCTCTCGCTCATTTGCTGCTTGCTAAGCCCATGAACTGACCTCTGTGAACATTGTCACTTAGATCATCTGTCGAGTAGATGTGACCAGCAGGACTCACTTTCTGCTGGGTCCATCAAGACCGCCTAGCAGTGTCTGACAAGCATGCTTGCTGATCTTCCGATAATAATAGCATGTCACCCTACATCTTCAACACTCCTACCCCACGCAGGCTTTCCATCTCTGTTTCATTTACAGAACACAGTAATTATCTGTTTTACACATGAAGATACTAGCGGCAGCCTGGCATTGTTCAGCTCACAGCGTTTCACCACAGGTTGCAGTCTACCCTGGCAGCCCAAGAGGTAAACAAACAGCCTATTTAATAAGTACCAAATTCTGTCAATGCTGGTAGTTGCTATGGTGAGGATTCCCGGTGCGGTGCTGCAGCCCTCGGTCACTCCAGGCAGAAAAACATGGGTGTTTTGGATCACAACACTCTGTTTACCAAGGTAGGTCTGAAGCGCACCGGCGAGCAGGGGTGGAGGTTGCTGGAACGGGGAGCCTGCTAAGGAAACTGCCAGAAACAAACGCTTGCGGATGGGAAAGATTTAGGAATAATCAGAAAACCAGCTCTGGTCGGCAGCACCAGATTCAGCACTGGCTAAGAGCTGTTTGGTTTCTGTTGCACTGGTATTTTTCAGGGCAACCCAGTGTGCAGGGATCCAGAGCACAAAACCCCTTGGCACAGCAGCCAGCAAAAGCACCACCAAGCAGCTGCAGATGGAGAAATATCTGCTCTTTCAGCCCTCGGGGAATGCTGTGCAGAAGAGATGAGAAGGCTGATAGCACTTTGCTTGATCTGCTTGCTGCATCCTTGCTTGGCGAGGAAGATTGCAGGCTCCAGGGTTGTCAAACCGTCAACTTTCACTTGGTTTGACAACAAACTCGCTTCACATATATGGTTACATTTTAAGAAAATAAGAGGAAGAAAAAAAGAAAGCTGTTGGAGCAAGTAATGTCCACAGATGCTTCCTAGAAGTAGAATGTTATTTTGCGATCTGGCACCAACATTTTAGCAGCCTATAAAAGGTAAAGTTGGTACTACAGCCAGCCATTTGTACTGTACAAATAAGAGCTGTGAATATATTCTGGAAGTAATGTCAAAGAGGACCAGATGGGAAATGAGCAGCATTCATTCTAATTTAACAAAGACAGCTAACCCAGAATATGCATTAATATGTAGCATTTTTCATCTGCCTCCATTCAGAACAGATTCTCGGTATCATTTCCAAGCAAAGGAAATTGAAGGAATACTTACTCCTTGGTGAATTACTGTTCTCTCATAATTGGAAAAGTTTGGCATCCGAAGCTAGGTGTAATATGTTTTGCCTGGAAATGTATGCAAGGACACAATACACCCACAAAGCCCTGCGTTTGGGCATGCAGCCAGCTCCGTGTGTTTTGGTCCATGCTGGATGGATCCAGGGTTTCAGAGGCCCCGGGCATGTTGCTGGCCTGCGGAAAGATATTTCATAAGGCATGGGAGCGAGGGGAGGCCGCGCCAGCCGTAAGGTGGGTCTGACACAGGAGCTGGGGGCATCTCTCTCCAGATGGGGGTCAGTTTGCACATTAAAGTAGCAGCAGGTCCTATTCCCTGTTTCCTTGCATACGTACATTGCGGCTTGTGTACGACATACGCTTTGGACACACACTTTGAGGCCTAAAACCAAATTTGGAGGCTACCAAATCCTAGACGTACATTTCTAAAATGCAGACTCATTTTTGGCTCTTCCAGGACTGCATTGAATAGGGTGAGCCTGCCTGAGGGGGGGATCCCAGGGTACAATAAACTGTGGGATTGCTTCGTGTGTTTAGTAGAACCCCTGATCCTATTTTTAAACAAAATACCATTTCCATTCCCTCTTTTTTTTCCTTAATATTTAGAAGAGATTAACAACAGAAAACAAGCCACATCCTGGACATTTTTTTTCAGCTTGAATTCAATCTTTTTATTCAGAATTGTTCATTACTGGAACCTCTCTCAACTTCCAAGCTCCTTTGTGTAACATTTCTTTTTTTGAAGTCCAGAACTGCTGCAGTTCCCCCAAACCTCCCATCCTGCCACATTGCAAAGCCAAAGTTTTATAACATTCTGCTCAGTGGAGCACTCCATTTAAAACATACCTCTAATTTATGATAGCAATGCAACTTCAACATGTGGATAACAAACAAGTATCTGCTGCACTCCAGAGCACTCTTCCTTTGTCCGGGAAAAATGCAGACACAACCTGTGCTGGGTCCTGGGGCTTTTTCTCTGATGCTCAGCAGTGTTTTCTTAGTTTGCTATGCAGCCCCTGGGCCAAATCCTGCCCAATGAGTGGCCCTTCCTGAACCGGACTCAGGGAGCCCTGCTGCACAGCCTCTCTTAACAGCAAGCAAACTGAGTGAAAGCCTGAAAACCAGTTGAGGTCAGACCGGATCACCATCAAGTTTCCATCTGACCTTGAAAAAATCTGATCAAAATGCACAGCTCTAACTGCAAGTTGACACTGTACACAAAATGCTTTTTGTACAACTGAAGCATCTGGTTTCATGGATCCCTTTGGTCCCTTAGATTTTTCTACACTGAATCACATTTGGAGATACTACATGTCCCTTCCAACCTGGGATTCTGTGATTCTGTGATTCCTGGCCAGTGATCTGTGTCTGCAAGGCACAAATCCTCTTTCTCTCAATAACACCTACAATTCATTCAGCTGGCATGTGAAGAAGCCACTTTCAGAAGCAGGATAGGATCTCCAACTTTCCAGGTGAGGGCTCTGCCCTTGCTCCCAGGGAGAGCCGTGCTGGCCCAGCTCTACGGGGGACCCGGCATGCTGGGGGCAGACCAAATCTGGCAGCAGTCCCTGGCCAAGGTCTGCAGCCAGCACCAGATCTGTCCTGGCAGACTCACCCAAATCCCCGCTCCCCCACAGCTCTGGGATTCTGCCCTGTAGGTCCCTGCACCGCTTCCTACAGGGTTACTGCACTAACGTATGTGCTGTGTGATTCTCTGTGAATAAGATATGGTGGAGCCTGCTGAAAGTGGTGGCAGCCTGTTCCACTACCTGCTTCATCACTGCTTCATGTGCTAAGCAGGTGCAAAACTGGCTATCGGTGAGTGAAATGAGGTACATGCTTTGAGGCTTGCTTGTTCGTGGCTTTGAGAGTTTATAAAACAATACTGAACAATGTGAGACTGCTGCTGTGTGATTATGCTAGGGATCATCATGTCCAGGAACAAAAACACAGGCTGGAAAAAATCTTAACCTGCAATTATGTGCAGTATAGCGTACCAAATCCTTGAGGTTTTTTTTCCCATGCTTTCAACCTCTGCAAAGCTAAGGCACAGGTTGTGTCCTATTCATTAGGGCTGGAGTAATGACTTACAATGGCTCCTGAAATCACTACCCTTGCTGGCTAGGGCAAAGAAAGCAGCATGAATCTTTATAGGCAAGAAAGACTAATCATCTCTCTCCCTTCTCCCTTCCTCTAAAATCCTCCCTCACCCCTCCTCTCCCGGAACAAACACACTTTTAAAAAGGCTTTTAAATAATCTCATGTTCCTTAACAAAATTACAGCAGCGGTTTCCTCCTTTAATAGCACTCTTCTTCTTAGTAATCTTGTTTTAGCTACAGTTTTTGATGGGAGAGCACTGGTAGATGAATCATCTGTTGCTCCTCTTGGTTATTTTGCCTGGCTCCAAGAAGAAGGAATTCTATTTCAGAGCTACATCTCTTGTTGAGAAGAGGAAGCTCTCATTTATGTCTGCTTTTAACTAGGAGTGATAAAAATTTTATTTGAATGGTTAATCAGGGCATAAACAGATGAATTGTGAATGTGACTCTGATCCAGCACAATGGATGGCATGGTCTGGCTCTGAGTCACTTAGCTCAAATGAATTGAGCTGTCTTCTGCAAGCTAGAGGTCGGTTCCTGCACATCACCTTCTCACAGAAAGCACTGGAAGGCACTGGCTGTTAAGAGAGTCAAAGACTGACCAAGATCCGAGTGTTAATGGAGTCAGGGCACACAAGTATTTCAGTTCAAGAGCTCTGATGTGGATGATCACTTCTCTGACAACCTCAGCTATACATAAGCCCAAAGACAGATTTTTTTAGAAAGTAATCTAATTTTATTTATCAAAATATTAGGGGCTCGAGGTGCCACTGAGGGAGAAGAAAGTGTGCATGAACATGCACATCAGGTCAAATTATGCATCAAGAGTGATTCAAATAAATGCATTAGTAACTGGAAAAAAATCTATAGGAATTGCATGACTATTAGTCTTTTTTTTCTAAAAAATCTGTGTCACTTTATGGGCCTTTGTGCTGGAAGAGCTTCTCAGGCACATCTCTGCTGCTGACACTGCCCTGGCATGACACTCAAACTGGTACATCACATCAGCAGTGCCACATACAAATCTGCATTTCCTTAAGTCTGACTGCTTTACTTTCAAGCACATTGTGTTACAGTGGTCTCTATAAGGCAGAATAAAAAGCAAACCCTCCTCCTCCAGGGTTATGTAGGTTTTCCAGGTGACCAGAAATAGCAGACAGTATCAGCTGAGGATGCTGCTGTGCGAGAGCCTAATATCAGTGAGAAATGCATGAATCCTACTCCACTGATGGTGAGTAGGATGTTTTCAGACAAAGAAGATGGAATAATAGCTTTAAACACTTCATATTTCTTCTTCTGTCATCTACCATACTCTCCCACCTTACTCACATTTAAGTTTAAAAAGCTGTGAGCTGGTCAAGGCCAACAACATGGCTAATGTGGTGAAATGAATGTCTTTGTATGAAGAGAAATGTACCATTATATCTATGTATATACATCTGATACTTCAATCCATTGCACCTTAACAATTCATTGTGTAGTTACACGTCTGATTTCCTCTCTACTGACTGAACACGTCCCTTCCACATATGTGGATATTTTATTGCACTTCCCTGAATCCTGCCACCTCCTCTTGGCAGGCCAGTAGCACCTCCTGGTCAACACCACCTCCTGCTCTGCTAAGTGGTCCAGATGCAGGAAAGAGATGTCAGGCCTCCCTCCTCTGACAGTAGATGGTAAAAAGATGTCAGTGGCTTAGTCTGAATCTAGACTGGGTTTCGACTGGATAAACTTCTAACTGCACCTTGGATAATTTCCTTATGAATTTTCCACAGGAATTAGAGATCTGTCGTGTTGGTAGTTGGTTAGAATCAACATATCCAGACTGGGTTTTCTTAGCATTGGTCAAACCAGTTCATGTATGAAGGGAAAATTCCTTCCATGAATAAAGCACTAGCTATTTTGGTCACAAGTGGCATCAGATACTTTTAAGTCTTTTCCTGGAAATGAATGCATGGGTGTGCAGGTAGTATCACCAGGAAGGTTTTGACTTGCTTGAAATTGGATGGATGTTCCAAGAAAAAGAACTGGTGATCAGAGCTAGCATTCAACTCACAAGGCAGGATGAGCATCTCTGTGCCCTGATCTGCTGAATTAATGCAACTAGGATTCTCAAGGACTCGTTTAAAAAGTGAACAGGTAAATACAAGCATCAAGTACTTGGGCAGTGGCGTTACAAACTAGGGGAAATACCATTACTCATAAGAAAATCATTGGAGGGATGCTGAAGGGGACAATGGATCACCTGATGAAATAATGCAAACAGCATTAGGAATAAATAAGAAGAGATTAAAACCTTGATGCATAATCAAAAGAAGAATTGAATTTGACTCTAATGAAGGAGAAGGAACTGCTTATAACATGCAAGAGGAATGTTGCTTGGGTGAGAATGACCATGAAACAACAGAGTTCACAAGTTGTAGGAAAGGAAGGAAGGAGAACAGCAAAATAAATACAATGGACTTCCAGAAACCATATTTCAAAAACCTCATAGAACTGATAATCATGAGAAACAAGTCTCAGAGAAAAGAGAATTCAGGAAAGTTCGCAGCACCTTAAAGAAACAATGGTAAGGACATCAATTCAAACAATCCCAGCAGAGAAGGGAATGCAACTGTTGTAAGAGATGGGTGGTTTGCTTAAATCATGACCACTTCATTGACCTCTAATGAAGAAAGAGTGCATTCAGAAAATGGAAGAGAGATTCACTTACATGTGAATTTAAATGCATAGGCTGAAGATGTAGGGACAAAACCAGAAAAGTCAAGGTGTAAATAGGATCAACAGGACATTAAGAAAACATAAAATACATTAGCTGGGACCTGAAAACCATGGAAGAACTACCCAATAGGGAAGTAAAGCTAGCAATGTGCAATGTGAAGACAGTGGAAGTACCTGCCCCTTTTTACTTCAGCTTTCAATAAAAAGACCAAGTACACACAATTAGTGCCACGGACAACAGAGAAAGAACTCAGTCTAGAAGGAAGAAAGAATCAGTGAAGAATACTTAGCTGGATTAAATATTGTGCTCTTAGGCTGCTTGTTGAAGCAATCTTATGGCTGTTAGCAGCTTGCTGAGACTCCACAGAGAACCAGCGAGGTGTCAGAAGGTGGGAACAAATAAAGAAATGTTCTATAAATATATTGAAAATAATAAAGAAGTGAGTAACAGCTATCACAAATTTGTAAAATCACCGAGTTTTTCCTATCACTGGGGCCCCAGAATACGCAAGAACTAGGAGATGCAACAAGACTATCCTTTATTAGGGATTTTGACACTCACATCACATTCTCCTAACAAGAAGGCATGAAGTAAAGCTCCAAGAGTAAAAAGCTGCTCCGTGGAGGGCAAACCATCCATCATCATGCTGTTGCAAGAAATAAAAAAAGGAACATTAAAGCAAGCATCATGCTTGCACACATAGCCAGGAATGACTTCTGCCTGGTCTTTGGGGTATTCCTCCCACTTCATCCAGTGCTGACAAGATCTCACCGGAACTCTGTGTCCAATCTGGGGCACTGGATTTTAAGAAAAATGAGGAACAAATGCAGAGAGACTACAGTAGGTCAACATGAATGATCAAGGGTCTAGAAAATATGGTCTACAATCATATAAGACCAGAAAAATACTTTTTTTTTCCATTTTAAAAAAAGAGACATCAGAGAGAGGCACAACCATAGTTCTCAAATATATAAAGGGTAGCAGCAGGGAGGAAGGGATTATGCTGTACTCCACGTCCACTGCAAACAGGCCAGGAAGTGGTATCAAAGCACAGCAATACAGTAGCGTATATTTTCTGATGGTTAACCACTAGAACTGCTTATCACAGCTATGAAATTTCTGTGAGGGGATGTTTTTAAGAAGAGGTCGGATACCCATCTGTTATGAAAGAAGCAGGCACCATCTGTCCTTCCTTGTGGAATGGGATAAAATAGTCAGTCTCTGGATATCCCTTCTGACCTTATTTTCTGCAATTCATGCACCAGGAAAATCATAGATAGAGGTTTCTTTGAGGATGACTGCACTGAACCTTAAGAGCTATGGCCAGCTGTGGATAGTGGACACAGCATGGTTCAGTCAGTTTTGAGAAGGCTTCTCAGATGGATTGTCTTCTGAAAATCCACAAAGAAGATAAGCCACTAGGAGAGCATGAACTTCACTTTTAAGGGATTGGATTGAGCCTCAGAAGTCAAATCAGCTGAGCAGGTCTTCTAATGTTTTCTTCCCCCCAAGTGGCCAATTAACACTTCCACCCTCACCCCAAGTGTTAACGTTTTAGGCAGAGCTTTGAAATGTGGGAGGTGATCAGTTGGGAGGAACTCTCTTATGACTACCTTCAGTACATTTTATTAATATTGCTGGCCTTAGGTACCAAGCTGTACAAACTAAGACCAACTGACTTCTCAGGCCAGACAGCATATGCTTCTGCTGGCAGAAGACTAGGGCTCAAAAGCAGAAAGCATGCCAGGCAGCAAAGTTGAAATGATAGGAAACCACCTTCTTTCTGCTCTGGAGCCCACAGAGACCAGTACCAGCTCAGAGCTGGGCAATGACTGATATAGCAAAGGGTGGTGCCAAGATCTCAGCTGCTTTCCTGGCACAACTTCCATCAAGCATAACTTTCCTAGTATTAGTCAGGAAGGAAGACAGATACAAGCACTACCTTATGCCTTCTCCACTTGGTCTTCTCTTGGGCTATACTAGCAGCTCAATCCTAACTATGAGAAACCACTTCCAGGACTTATACTGGAAGATATTTAAAACCAGCATCCTTGCATTTCACGTCTGCTTTGCTTCCATGAACAGCACACATATGCATGTATACGCTCGCTAAAGACATTACCTGAGCATACAAATCCAACAAGACTTTTCAGTCAAAGTCAAGGGAGAAGACATGTCTTTACCCTGCCAAGTCCACAACAAAGCTCAAAATACCTTGCTCTAGCCAAGTTCCACAAAGAAGAGAGAGAGAAAAATCCTTATCTTTTACTTACCCTCTTGCTTTCTTCCTGAGCAGTCTTCTCCATTCATACGGTCAGCCCCAGCCCACAGGGCTTCTCACGGAGGAGGAAGGAGAGAAATTAATTCTTCACAGCTGGCTCTGTCCTGCAATGCCTTGCTCTCAGGACAGGCAGCTGTAGCCTTTCTGGCCAGAAAGGGAGGGTTAACTCCTACCCTGCCAAGTTTCAGATGGACAACACCCAAAATGATCTTCTTGCCTTTAACTTTCCCAAGCGGACACATTCTGGCCTGGGTAAATGAGATGTATGTCCATATCCACATCCACGTGCACGCTGACAAAAGACATCCCTGTACCTCTGCCGTCTCTAAGGCAAGTGGATAAAACCTGCTCCTTCCTAACTGCTACAATCCTCCAGGGATATTTTATGTAAGTGATTTAATGAGCATACTTGCAAAGGATTTACATACAGGCATAAACTTAGCACAAGTGCGCAGCCAGAGCACAAAAGCAAAAATCCTGGCCCAGAGGGCTGGGAATGAGGAGGCGCGGGATGCCGGCACTCCACCCTGCCTGAGCCTCATGGTGAGCGCGTCCCTCCCCAGCCGGAGGGACTGATGTTCTCCAGTCGTGTCCCTGGTGCAGGATGACTAACTGCTGACTGCAAGCTCAAACCCCAGTTAAAGTAAAGCATGATGAGTTTCCTCAGCCCTCTTTCCACCCCTCTCTCTCCTGCACAACCCCCCATTCCCACTTGCTACCCTCAGCAGGGGTTGCCAGAGAAAGGAGAAGGAGCAGCAGCAGGAGGAAGCGAGAACGCAACAATGGGAGGACATTCATGTTTTTTTTTTTTATCTGGATCTTGACAGCCCTTTTTTTGGTGGGGAAGAAGCAAAAGAAGAGCACCTCAAAGCTTGTGCTTAGCATATGGGAATTTATATCGACTTTTCCTGAGCGGCAGGCAGGTGCTTGCCTGCATGGGACTGCACAGACAGCCCCACAACTCAATGCAAAGGCACAGGGACCCTTCTCTGGGGAAGGCAAGGGGAGGATGACCCTGCAGCGTGGAAGGAAAGGTCCTGGCCTCACTCGCCAGGGAAAGGATGGCTGCCAGACCAAGGCACAGCCAGATGCAGGACGGCTGGGAAAGACGGCGGGTTGGGTGACAGCAGGCTGGGCTGCAGGTGTGGGTGTAAGAGGAGACACGTTACACTTGGCAGCCAGGGCCTTGAGCGGGCCTTGGAGAGCGCAGCTGATTGGGAATGAGTTATGGAGCTGGCTGCCTCCAGCATGCATGCTCAGTGTGGGGGAAGCCTGGCCCCATGAGCTGTCCTGTGGTGGGGGTCCAGAGCCCGGGAGATGCTGGAGCAAGAGGCGAGCAAATCCTGCCACTGCACCCTGCATGCAGAAGAGTTCACTGGCCTGTTTAAAGTGTCCAAGGCACCCTAAGGGCTGCACAGGATCTTCTGCTTTTCATCTTGTCTAATTTTATCTCCCACAAAATACTAGTAGGATGCAGCCCCCATAGAAAAGCAGGGACTACATGGGAGGATGGACTGTCCCCCTTTCATGGCTGGTCCCGCAGGGGTGGTCTGACACAGCTTGTTCAAGCTGCAACGGATGGCTCCTCTTAGCCTTGCTTAGCATTCACCTTCAGATCCAGCCACCAGGCTTTTCTAAAAACTCAAAAGTCGTACATTAAGAAATATTTTTGCCACGTTTCCTGAAAACCATACACCATCACTATCCGTGCATAACCATAATGAAACAATTTTGCATACCTGTAGAAGAAAAGAGTGAATGTCCATGGCACTTAAGAAATAATAGTAACCACAGAGAGAGAATTAAGGAGTTCAGGCTGAAAATGGGGCTGCAGCACCAAGAAGAATAAAATGAAAATTTCCCTGAGCAGACAGAATGACTGGAAATAGCTGCAACTCCCCTCTCTGCTCCTGTGAAGTCAGGTTACAGTGAGAAAAGGCATTTTTAAATGGCAGCAGAGTTTTTGAGTACTGTAGAATATTTACAAAGGCGAAACCAAGGCACAAAAAGACCATGCAGCGTGGTCAAGGTAACAAAGAAATTCTGTGATACAGCAGGTAACCGAGCTGGGCTCTGTAGAGACTGAGCATATGCTGTAACTACTGGATCATCTTTCTTCTGTATTACATTTGCTTAGCTTGGTGATAAAAATATATGTCTTCCTCCACAGGTATATTGACCGCATAATGCTGAACGTAGATTATGAGGTTTTATGTTTGTTTATGATGATACATGCAAACAAAATACCTGTATTGCAAAATATTTTGGCTGCCATCCACCACAAAATAATCGTTAGGCAGAAAGTTAGTCTAAGAAACTCCTTCCCTTCAGCCACCAGAAAAAGTAATTAAAGAGCATTTGCCTGTCTATTTAGAAGCCAGCAAGCAGTGCAGCTGGGCAAGGGTAGGGGCCCAGCAAAGTTTCTGATTAGTAAACCATAGTGACTTTAAAATAACACCTCAAACCAAGATCCTGGCCCTCCCTCAGCTCTCCCTGCTTTCCCTTTGCCGCCTTCCAAAGGTGGTTATACTAGAGGTTATCTTAACCAAAAAAATGCTTGAATGCAGTTATGTTGGGAGGCACAGTTTCAAAGAGGGGACACAAAATAATTAAAAGCAATATTCACTGCTCCACTTCAGAGAGCTCCTGGCTGAGGTCAGGAGGGATGAGAGGGAAAGTAAGGGATGCTTCCTGGTGAGCAAGTAAGGTGAATGAGGACAGCAGAGGGGTAGGCTCAGGACAGTGGGGAGATAGGAAACCAGAGCAGATTGTGGCAAGTGGGAGACGTGGGTGGGGAAGGAGAAGCAGGTCTGTAGGTAGGGAAGCAGGAAAGCAAGGGGAGCAGGGAGGACAAGAGGATTTTGGAGAGTGGCTAGCCAGCTGGCACACATATAGCAGCTGCTGCTGTGTCAGCCTAGGAGAGTAGCTGCAGCTGCATGCTGGCCATGAATAGCAGAGGAGCAGCGTGCCGGCTGGCTGCTGGAGGGACGGGAGGCAGCCGGGGAGCTGAAAAGGAAGGGGGAGGCTCTGTGAAAGGTTTTCCGCACAGGGGAACATGACAGCCCTTTGATTTCCGAGCTGTTTGTTCTCCAATTGTCCACTCTGGTGGATGATCAGTACTAAAGAGTTAAAATGGGGAGAGGGGGGATGGAGAGAAACAGAAGGAAAACTTCGGTCCTAAATGTGGATCTGGGCTTTGATAGCATATCCATAGAATGCAATTGTCTGGATGTATAGCTTTCATAGTTGTCAGCAGGGATCAAAATCACAGGGTGCTTAAACTAAAAGAGAAATCTCTGCTCGGTTACTCTTATACTTGCTTGAGCCACCACTGGAGGAGGACATGATCCCACCACTTGGCCATCTGCTCTGTGTACCACACATGTCACTGAAAGCCCTCTATAAGCAATCCTGTGCAAACTCCCACGTGGCTGTGGCCGCGCACACCCTTTGTGCTTCTCCGTGAGTGTGGGTGCACACACCCCATGCACTCCCTCCACAGTCACAGGCACGCACACCACATGTGCTCCTCTGCAGCTGTGGGTGCATGCAACCCACATGCTCCACTAGAGCTGCGGGTGCTCCCACCTTCTGTGTTTCTCTACAGCCATGGGTGCACCCACCCCATATGCTCCTCTACAGCCATGGGTGCACACACCATGTCCCTACACAGCTGTGGGCACTCCCAGGCAGCACAATCCTCTATGACTGAGCACATACAGGGTACTTATGCCCCCACAGCTGTGGGTTATTCTACCCAGTACACTCCTCCACAGCTGTGGGTTCTCCCACCCAGTGCCCTCCTCCACAGCTGTGGGCTCATGAACTATGCATGCTCCTACATTGTTGGGGTACTCCCACCTCAAGCACTTCTTGACTCTGCGTGCCTGCACCACGCGTGCTTTTCCACACCCATGTGAGCATACACCCTGCGTAGTTCTACATGCGCAGGGATGCACATACCCATGTGCCCCTCCACGGCCAGGGACGCACCCACCCTACGCGCTCCCCCGCGGCCGCGGGTGCATGTATCCCACGATCGTTCCTCCCACGCCGTGGCCGCACGCACTCTGCGCGCTCCTCCGCGGCAGTACGTACACTCTCCCCCACGTGAGCGTGGGCGTATGTACCCCAAGCGCTCCTCCGCGGCTGCGGGCCCTCCCGCCCCGCGTAGGTGCACGTACCCCACTCGTACCCCTCCACGCGCACTCCCCCGTCCCCCACCACCACCACCACCAGCCGGGGCTGCGGACCCCCCGCTGCGGCGGGGCAGGGCAATGCAGCGCAAAACGAGGCAGGGTAGAGCCGAGGCAGGGTAGAGCCGAGGCAGGGTGGGGGCCCTGCCGCCCGCCGCCCTTTAAGAGCCGCGGCGGGAGCGGCGCTGGCCCCACCCGCCGGCCGCGGGGCCGGGCCGTCCCCCTCATTAATATGAAGGCGGCGGCGGCGGCGGCGAATGGGTAATGAAGCTGTCACTCCGGCACCTACTTGTTGGGTGTCCGCGGAGCCGAGGCGCACAGAGGGCGAGCGGAGCCCGCGGGAGGGGAGCGGCGGCGGCGGCGGAGCGCTCCGGGCGGCCCCGCCGGCAGCCCATGCCGGGAGCGGCCGCCGGTCCGTGGCCGGTGGGCTCGGCGGGCTCCTCTGAGGCGGCCGAGCGGAGCAGCAGGCATGCGGGGCGCCGGCCGGCGGAGCCGGGCCCCCCGCGCCGCCGCGCTCGGCCTGGCGCTGCTCCTCGCCTCCTGCGTGCAGGTAGGGGGGTGCGGGGGGCTCCGCTCCCGGCCGCGGCGGCCGTCGGCGGCGCGTCTCCCTCCGCTCCGCGCCCGCCTTGCGCCTATCGATGTATTTGCAATATCGCGTGTATGTCTATACGCTGCGGCGGCAGGGTTGAGCCCGCAGCCGGCGAAAGTTGGAGGGGGGAAGCGGGGAGCGCCTCGCCGCAGCCCCGCGCTGCCCCCGGCCGCGGGAGTAACGAGGCTGTCTCTCCCTCTTTGATTTCTTTTTTTTTTTTTTTTTTTTTATTTTTAGGTGTCCCGGTCCACGGGCTATTTCGAGCTGCAGCTTAACTCGGTGCGGAATGTAAACGGCGAGTTGTTCAATGGGGAATGCTGCGATGGCATGAAAAGCCCCGAGAACCTGGACTGTACCCGGGACGAGTGCGATACTTACGTGAAAGTCTGCCTCAAGGAATATCAGGCCAAGATCACTCCGGTCGGACCCTGCAACTACGGATTCGGATCTACCCCCGTTCTCGGTGGAAATATTTTCTATTTGAACAGCAACAAATACTCCCACCAAGGCAGAACCCCCGAGACGGGCAGGATTGTTATTCCCTTTCAGTTTGCCTGGCCGGTAGGTTGATGATCGGGCTGTTGTTATCCCCCCCCCCCCCGCCCCCCCGTATTTTGTGTTTCCGCACCCCGTTCCGCAGTGCTGCCCGCTCCGCAGCCCCGTTAGGGACCGGGCGAGCCGCCGCCGCGCTGCTCGGGCGGGGCCGCCCGCCTCCCGGAGCCGCGGGGCAGGGGCCGCGTTGCTCTCGCCCCGCGGAGGGGCGCGGGGGGAACCGCAGCGGCTTCGCAAGGGGCAGCCGGTGGCGGGGGTGGCCCGGGAGGTGCCGGCGCCGGGGGAGCGGCTGCGAACTGACGGCGTGACGGGGTGCCGCACGGCCCGCAGGTGCGGCTGGCGGCACCTCCTGCGCGAACAAATTAAAAAAAAAAAAAAAAACCGGAAAAAAACCCCAAAAACGTTAGAATAGGGGAAATCGGCCCCGAGCACGGCGGCCCGACGGCAGCGGCGGCGCGGCCGCGGCCCCGCGCAGCGGTGGGATCTCCCCGGCAGGGGGCGCCGTCGGGCGGCGGCGTGCGCGGCGCAGGTGGGGGCGCGGGGCGCGTGCCGCGGCTCGCGAAGGGCGCGAGCTGCAGCCCCTCCTGGGGCGCGGGCGGGGCCACGCGGCGGCGGTGGCGCGCGCGGTGGCCGTTGGCGGGGGGGTCGGAGGGGCGGGAGGAGCTGCCGCCGGTGGGCGTGAGGGCTGGGGCGGAGGCCGTCCGCCTCACGGGCCCCCCGCACCTGCGGGAGGGCTGAGCGTGGTGCTCGCCGCTTCCCGGGTGGCGAAGGGAGGATGGAGCCGCCCGCCTCCGGGTGCACGGACCGGAGGGAGCGGCCGAAGCGGAGCCCCGCTCTGTTCCTGTCAGAAAACGGGTCCGTGTCTCGGCTGCGCGGCGCGGGAGCTGTGGGCGTGTGTGAGACCCTGGTGCTGCCTCCGTCCCTCCTGTCGGGGTCTCGGGCGTTGCTGTGCCTCACCCCACAACCCGTTGCCTCAGCCCCCGCCGCCCCATGCGCCGCCTGACCTAGAGGGCACACCCGTAGGGCAACGCTCGCCCCCCTCCTCCCGGGGCGGGGGTACTTGTGCTTTTCAGGGGCACTGGGTGCGAGAGGGGCCCGTGGTGGGGAGCGGCGGGCGGGAGGAAGGGCCGGGCGGCCTGCCCGGCTGCAGGCAGGTAGAATCCTGCAGGGAGTTTCACAGCTGTTGCTCCTGGCCCTTCCAAGTGGGCCACGGGGTGGAAGCTGGCGGGTTGCGAGGCGCTGAGGCATGGGGATGGTGCAATGCCCTAGCTCAGGAGGGAGATGAGTATCGGGAGCCCCCGTACCTGTGAATTGCATTTGGCACCTGGTGGCTAACAGATGAAATGACCCTTGCCGACCTCTCGAGATACGTAGCTCGCAGGATCTTTGTTACTCGGAAAACTGCTGCTAGGAGTGGTCAGGGACAAAACTGTGCTAAAGGAAACCAGTCCCCATAAATCACTTAACTTTCTGTGCTACCGGGGGCCCTCCAATCTGACGCTCATACACCTCAAATTAAGAACTGGCTGATATTTGAAGGTAGACCTGTAGGGGCCTTGCTCAAGTTAGATGGTTTAAAAAAAAAACAGTGCAGCCGATAAATTTCTCTGCACAGAGGTGCTTACCTTCTGATTGCCAACTTGGGTGCTTTGATTGCATTTGTTGGTGCTGTGGTCTGCTCAAGTTAGAAAGATTCCTGTTAACAGGCCAATACCATAAAAACAGGGTACTTAGAACTCTGCTCTTGAGTTATAAGATCAAAGGGAAAATTAAGATTCTTTCTTCTCTTCTTTGACCGTTTAATACAGGCTTGATGAAATAATAAACACTTCAGTAGGAGATTTTGGAAATATAAGCACCTCAAACTTTATATGTTATCTGCAGGAAGAAGTTAAGGTAACTTAACTGACGCTTTTATTTCGCTACTTTATAGGATTGCTGCTTGAAAGAAGAGAAGGGTTTGATAGTCCTTACAACGCAGGTCCCTAAGACCAGCCTTCTTTGGTTTTCCTCTGTTGGAATAAGCACATTCCTACCTTGCAGCTGCCGGATATTGTTCTGTGCTCATCAAGTCCTAAGAAAGGCCTGTTTGACCTACCTCTTGCAGCTAAATTACCACAGTGTCTCTAGCATACAATACCATGTCTGCTCCTTTTTTTTTTTTTATAATTGCCTCCAGCATTTTAAAGGACTTGAAATATTTGGTCTTTCTTTCCACTGTTTGTTGGTTTGGGTGGTGTTTTTTTTTTTTTAGCTGTTACGAAGCAGCCTGTAATTTATTTAAACAGTGCCACTGCAGTTTAGTGGGTGGCTGGCTGATTTTTGGAAGGTTTACTGAATATTCTCCCTGCCCACCCTTAATTCAAAAAATAAATTGTGGAGTAGTTGTGCCTTTAAAAACAGTCCCTGTACTGCAGTCTATGGATGCAGTTATGGGAAGAAGTCCCTCCTGTATGTACATGTCTTGAGCTCCGGGGGTTCGGTCTGTTGGTGGGGAAGGTTGCATCTTTGTCACAACTGTGCATAAGCCATATAGACTTCACAAGGCAAAAGCTTAATTTTAATGCTAGTTCATGGCAAGTGTTTTTTGAAGTAGGTTGGGTTGCTGGGTTAGGCTTCAACTCCCTGGGGTATTTTCAAAATTATTCTCAAATAATATTTTTCTCTACTCAAGTTTGCAAACAAGAAACAACAATGTGGACATAGCCTTTTCGTCTGACTTTTTTTTTTCTGCTATGCAACAGTAATGAAATTAACGTTGCTTTATTGAATATGCTGGGAAGGGCAAGACTGAAGAGAACTGGAAGTTGTGTCTTTCACTTACAAAACAAATTTGCCTCGGTGCTGGCAGTGAGCGAAGGACTTATTTCAGTAGTTCTAGATTGGATTTTTAAGACTGAGAAATCCAACCTTTATGAAAGGCAGCATTGATATATATGTGAACTACTTACTGAACCTCATCTGAATGGTAACTCCCTCACTTAAGGAGAGTAATGTATAAATAGCTCGAGGGAGGTTTTCTTGATGTGTGTTAGATACTGCAGTGTCCTGAGCTGCTAGTAGCTGTAAGGCAAGTAGTATCTTGAAAGGCGGTTTTATTGCTTTGGTTTTGTTATACTGATTTCTTTCTTTTATTGGTAAAATTTTTCTCTAAAATTTGAACAAGTGTCTCTTCCGTAAAGCTGCAGTACCAGAGTTCAGTGATTTCCACTGTTTGATACAGTGTTAGTTATCCAGTTTATTCCTATTTCCTGTCTTTTTTTTTTAATTATCAGTAGTCTGATCTCTGATTTGCAAGAGGAGCTTGGGATCTTGCCAAAAAGTTCTTAAAATTGCTACCTTGGGATACATCATCCACAGAAATCTGGCGATGGGAGAGGCTGAGGAACAGCTAGAACAATGCAGCTGTCTTCTTCACCCACCTACCTCACATTTTTTTCTTTGCCTCCTGCTGTAAGACTTGAAGCTTAATCCTCATTTGAGATTGTTAACAAACAAATGATGCAATTAACATTTATGTGCAACTTCTTTGTTTTAGGCAGAAGAATTCAAGTAGCTTTGAAGAATTGATTCTGATCATTTAACAGAGTCTGTGTTTGTTAGTCTTGAGCATTTTTTCTAGGATGAAGCTGTTTGCTCAGACACTGAAGCTTCAGAAATACCTTGCACAGCAATATTTATCAATAACAATTAGGTTACTGGCAGAATTTTAGGTTTGGGTTTAATTGAAAGCTGCTTCTGAAGATGATGTTTTAAAGTTATAGGTGTTCTGCTGGATGGGTTATGTGAAACCATTTTTCATACTCCTTTGCAAGATGGTATTGCAAGATGGAGTTGCGTGTGTGTGGTTTTTCCCTCCACCCTGTTCCTTCCCTCGGGGAATTCACAGCTTTTCCTGCACCGTAAATATTGGTATGGCATCCATTACTTCAGTTAATTAGTCATATAGAGGAATTGTTCTGACTAGTTGTGGATGTTGAAATCATGTCTTACAGTATGCCTCAGTATCGCCCCTGTTTTTGAGATTCTAGTGTGACTGACAGTGCAGTATACATAGGAGTACAGGGTTCTCTGAACTCCACGGGTGAACTTCAGAGCTCAGGGTCTTGGAGATAAGTGGCAGAAACAAGCAATTTCACTTCTCTTTCACCTTGGTGCATAGCTAGGACGCTGTGTACCTCTCTGAAGAAGGGATGGTAGAGGTTCAGACAGCCCTCACAACTTGCTTGGGTAAAGGGTGCCTTCCCCACTAGAATACGGTTAACTAATTTGTTATTTTTGTAAGAAGTGATCTTAAGTTTTTCCTATTTAGAGTGTGATTGTAGCACCTCTTTCTAACCTTCTGAAGTACTGTTAACTTTCAGGTAGATAAAAATGTGTGAAAGTATATAAATTGAACATCCAGGCTCTGTGTGAGTTTCATCTATATGCAGTCAACGTGTGAGTCTCACCCAAATGCCTGGAAGGGTTCAGTCTTGGTTTAAAGCATACACAGGAGCATGAACCATCAAACATGTAAAGCTGTTGAGAGGATAACTTGGCTGCAGCAGTAAATGTTGTATGTCTTAGCAACCCCTCCCCTGCCAAAACCTGAGCAGGAATACTTGAGCTTATAGGTTTTATTACTTAATGGGTACGGTGTTCTGTTTGGCACTTTCAGATGTTGTCTGCTTCGGTATAGGCTTCTGCATCAAGCTCTCTCAATCCTTCTAATTTGAAAAATGAAGGCAGTTAGGCCCTGGAAGGCATCTAGCCTTGAAGCGCATTACCTGGAATCCCTGGTGCCTGTAGGGAACTAATCGCCTGACTGTAGGGAATGTTCTTGTCTATTTTTATTTAGCTGGTAGACATACAGCTGGTCTATCTTCTGTCTTAACACAGCCATCACTACTCTCTGATCAGGATCTTGAGGCTTTGTAATGAAAACATCCTGGATTAGATTACTCGTGCTCCCTGCTAGAGTAAACATGCATCCTGTCAGCTTGAATGGCAACCCATCGTGACAGATATGCTTAAATTAAGCAGGTTAAAGTTAGGCCATTTAGCACTGAAAAAAGTGCTGTACCTGAGGAACAGTGTGTAAAATATTCTCATGAAGAAGATCAGAATTTCACAAAAGAAGCACCCTCTTTTGTGATGCACAAGAAGTGATGAACAGCAAGCTTTACCTCTGAATGGTGGTTCTTTGCTCCATTGAAACTCCCCTTAAAAAAATAACTGCATGCAAACACACAGTCCCAAGCAAGACCTGAGGGCAGAAGTGAGAGCGAGACCTTATGCCAAAATGTAAAATTGACCTGGTGTAGTGGTGAGTTATGATGTATGTGCATCACATCTCATTAGCAGAGCAAGTCAGCATGGAAAAAATAATGTAGTTGATAGCCTTATATTGATAAACTACATAAAATTTTAATGTCTTATTTGCCAGCAGCCTGATTTTTTTCCCCACAGGTGGAAGGCTCTGCTGATGGCACAAAGCTTCCTTTTTAATACTTGATTGCTTTTTCCCACCACCCCTGAGCTTACTGCTTGCTTACCGAGTCTGACTGACTGGCCTCTCAGTAGACTCTAAGACTGCTGTGGTAGCTGGCATGCCAAACTGTTTCTTATTTTGACAAAACATTTGTAGTCTTTGTCCTCTTAAAGCCTTTCCCTGCCTGTTGCAATTCATGGGCAGACGTATTGTGGATCAGAAAACATGGATCGGTGTTTCCTCAGTCTTGGGGAAGTAGATCAGGAAATAGTCTGCTTTCATCTGCTTAGTGCTGTATTTGCCTTCAAACTTTTTTGATCAGAAATGAAAGGTTGAGGTTGGGGGAATGGTTTATTAGCGAAATGATACCCTTCAGTTTCAAGTTACACAAATGCAAAGAGTAGCTGCAGGTTTTGTTATACTCTTTCCTAAAAGAAGATAAGTGGGTGATGTTTTAGAGACTGACTTTAGCAATGCTGGGTAGTGACAACTCCAGTTGATTTCAATAGCAGCTGCAGGTGTCACCTCTAAAAAAGAATCAAGGCCTTAATGGTGAGCACTTCAGAACCACTCTTTGAAAAAGGGATTTATTATTGGCATGCTGTCTGTGCCAGCAACTATTTGCAGCTTGCCCAGAATAGAAAGCCCTAAAGACTTAAGTTTCATGTAACTATAGAAAATCCATCTTCTAATTTTAAGCAGAAATGTTCTTTGCACTCTTAATCTTTCATAAATTAATGTCTCTAAATCTAAAATTTCTACTGTCCTCTGAGGTGTATTTATTTCAAAGACATAATTCTGCTAACTATTTAAGATTTATACCTTAAAGTTCTGGGGGGTTTTTGAATGTCACAGAGATGGTCAGATAGTAAAGAACACTTCTATTTATACTCCTTGAAAGCTTCCTTAAATAAACACTTGCTTATTTATTAGAAACATTGAGGCTGAACTCAAAACTTGCAGAGAAATAACCTTGCTTCCCAGACACTGAGTGTGGTATGCTCAGACACCTCTTGTCAACTTTCTAATCTTTATTCCAGAAGGTACTCCAGCCAGCCTATCAGTGAAATGCTACACTCTCAGCCACACAGCTGGTGCAGGCATTAAATCTTTGACTGAAAAAGGAATAGGTATTAAAGTAGTCAGGATTACTCTTACAGTAGAGGATGTGAGGTAGAAACAGCACATCTGATTCACTGCAGTGTGGTGGAGGCTTTGCAGCACTGTCTTTGGGCTGTTTGGAGATGTTTCAAACACTCTTTTCTCAAAAAAAAAAAAAAGTCTGCACATGAAATGTCTGCTAAAGGCATGACTACTTGTAGCTTTAATCTTAAAAACAGTCAGGTTTATCTTTAACATGGGTGGTTGGGGTAAAACTATAATTGGTTGTGTTTATATCAGACTTGTGATGTTTGGCCTAATTGGGCTGTGCTCTTACTGTATTGTAGACTTTCTGAGTGATCCTATGAAGTTCAAGGAAATATGTTGGTGTAAATGTTGAAGCTTTGTGTTGTAAAAGCTACCTTCTTTGGTGCTACTGCTTGCATTCCTTGCGCAAGTCTAGCTTGTGTGGAGTTATTACTGGAGTTCACTGTTGACACAAAAGCTGCAAAATATTGAGACTCTGTCACACAATAAATGATGTGAAACAACTACGTTTTCTGGGTGTAAAAAATGCCAAAAATGGTTTAGTGCATTGTTAATCTGTCATTAATCAGTTGCCATGAAGTTTTTCTTGTATGAGGATTGCATTTGAGACAGATGTGCAAGGTAGATGATGATTTTTTTTTTAAACTCTTAAAGTGACTTTTGTTCGTGCTGTCACTGTGGGCTGGTGGCTATTTGGACCCTCTTTTGAGCAACACTATCAAGTTTCACCTGTAGGTGAGATGAGTGGAAGTCATCCTTTCTGTGTAGTCTGACTACTTCACTTGTTTTTCCTGTAGGTGTTGGTTTGTGCAAGTGTTGGCTGTGAAATACGTGCTAGTAACACACTTTAGAAACTACTTTATTAAGTTCATAAAGCAGCTATGATTGCACTGTATACTTAATCATATGCAGAAGCTTTAAATTATTGTGTGACTGAAAGCTTCTCTCCCTCCTTCTGAAAACAAGGCCAATGTTTTGTCAACTCTGTGTGGGTCCTGCTTGTATTGCTTGCTCTAGTTCAGAGCTGCTCAGCCTACTGAAGAGAATGAAAAAGGAGGGTCACTTTCCTACTAGCACAACGATCTATTTTCCCTTGGTCCTCTCTAGTTCTAGCTTCTATTAATCCTCTGATCTGGAAGACGCTTGGGAGCAGCAGTTTTGAAGGAAAGAGGCTAAGCAGCTACTTCAAAGAGTGAGGAATAAGGGTATACTGGCATTGCTTCTGGCTCCTTAATGCTTAGCCAGGTGCTTACCCAAAGGATAGTTGCTACTGTTCCTTGGCAGTAACTCCACCATTCTCTTCCCTTTCAGCGCTCTGATGTGCCTTTGATGCTTTCCTTGCTAGAAAGCTGCTCTGTCTTCTGGTTAGCGAGTGTAAAATTCATCCATCTTTGGCCAGAGATGACCACTAGCAGTACTGTCTGCAACATCCAGTCGGTGCCTTGAGCTGCGTGTTCACCTGTTATGGGCAGGTGGAGGACATGTAGCCTGGCCACTTTCCCCTTCCCCTGTCTCTGCCTCCAGGGCTGGGGAATGAGTGTGGATGGCTGAGACCACCTATGCTAGGTCATGCTGGGCACCTGCAGAACTTCTGCCTCCCTTGGCGTGGTGGGACCCTCTTAAGGCTGCTGCCTTCCCCTGCTGAACACCCAGAAAGACTTGTCAGGAGGGAGAAAGCTGAAGAGAGCTGTGTGATGGCTCTTGCATAGGTCATCTTGAGTCTGGGAGGAGTGGCCATTCCTTATTTAACCATAGACTTTCGGTGCCTTTGCTTATTGTGTAAGGAAAAATACTCTATAAAACTTCATCTTTAAGACTGTTGTCCTAAGTGGAGACCATCGTATGTCCATTTATATTACAGATGAGCAACGGAAGCTAGACTAGGACTGAACAGATCAGTTTATTTCTCAATTACGCAGATTCCTTTGGCTTTTTTTCCTGCTCTGATGGCCGGAGTTTTGCTGAAAGATACACTTGGTTTTAGAAATCCAGTGTGTGCAACATAGTAGATACATTTCAGCATCACCAAAGATTTAAATGCCATCCAGCTCTGAGACAAACTTCCCTGCAATGTCTCTACTGCTGCTTTTGATATTAAGCATTTTTCTTGCAATTATATTCGGAGAACGTTTTACTGTTATCAAATCCTCTTGTTTAAGAGTGGGGGTATAGCCTATGGTCAATTACTAAACTTTATTGCCAATGTCGGGGTTTTTTAGCCTTTATTCTGTATAAAAAGGAGGAAACTTAAAAATTTACTTAGTATCTGAAACAGCAATTAATAAAATAGAGTGTAAAAAGCATATTTGACATGAAGATCTGATAGCAAGTGCTAAGAGGAACTCTCAGCTGAAACATAGTCAGCATGGATTTTTATCTGCGGTTGAAATGACTGCTCCTCAGTACCAGTTAGGATGCTGTATTAGATGGAAGGGGCAAGGCATTTCAAGGCTAAATGACAATCTTAGTCTTACTTGATTAGAGCTTGCAGAGGTTGCTAAGAAACAGTCTAATAGTCTTCGAGTAACCAATTATATGCCCCTTGGACAGATGCACAGGTGCTCACTCTCTAAAGTTAATGTGTGGGTCTGGTATTTTTGTGTTTTTTTTTTTCTTCTTTAAATCTGAGATAAGGCTAGAGTGTTACTACATAAACTGCAATTTGTTTACATCCTGCTTTGGGCTTGAAAGCCCTGATTATATATCTTTTTCCCAGAAGGATGCGTTCTGGTGGTTTTTGTTCAGTACACTACTATTGTATTATTATGCTTAAATTGTTCTTGCAATGCCTCTTCTACTTCCAGGTAGTCCACTAGGTCTCTAGTCTCTCCTATGCTTTCTAGTACTCTGAACATACCAGCTTAAGTAACTTTAAGCACCTAATATTTGAATTGGATAAACTTTCAATTTCTCGACTTCCAGTGAGTAGCTAGTATTAATATTGATGCACTATCCTAAAATTGGTAGAAACTACTAGTTTCAGTTGGAGGTAGCTTCCCTTACTCCTTCCGAAGCAGTTCTGTACATGCAAATGGTAGTGAATTACCCTTTGGTCTGGCAGTTAACTTAAAACATCCAATAGGATTCTTTCAGTCTTCCTTCCTCCCCCCCACCCCCATATATAATTCAGTTCATAGCCTTGTGAAGTTGAAATATCTACCTTTGAAACACAATCAGCACTTTTAATATTAAAGGTCCAGGATTCCAGCTGGAGAACTTAAGTTCTGATTAGGGAGCTTATTCGTACTTGGAAGGCTTGACTGACATGTGCTTTAAGCAGTAAGTTGAGAAATGTGTAAATAGCTTAATTATTGGTCTACTTCTATCAAGACTGAAGTACAAGTTTTTTAGGGTGTAGAGTTTTTGGTACCATTTACTGTTTTTCCTATTGATTGAGGACAACTTCAATAGCACTGGCCTGGTAACCTAAAAATAGATTTAAGTAGCAGTTCCCTTTTACACCATATACAAGTGCTTTTGATAGTTCTAATTCTCTTATGTTACAACAGCATGATTTTCCTTATCTCACAACGTGGAGTTTTACTGTAACTGGCTGCATGTCATCAGCAAAGTCTAGAAGTCAGGCCATGTTTACTTGGACTATTAAGAGCAAGTATAACCATCTGCTGCCCCTCACTAATGACTTTTTTGTACACAACAATGAGCTGATAGCACCTCCTCTGTTGGTATTAACTGTTGTTTGAACCAAATGTTTATATATAGGCCCAAAATGTTGTTGTTTTGTATTAGGCTGTTGGAGACCTTTGGAGAACGGAGCATTGTTTCCATGATTCATCCGCACACACCAGTTCATTCTTCTGTCAAAAAGCGAGGAAGGGAAGGAAGTAGAGAAACTGAAATATTTCGACTTGCATATACGCTTAAGATGTTGGTTGTCAAATATTCAGCGCTCCTGCAGTGCCTTCTGATGTTTGCTGTTAAGCTGTGATAACTTCAGGGTTGTATGGTTTATAGCTTGTAGCTGCTTCACATCTCTTCTTGCTCTGTAAGAAGTGAAGGGTAAAGTGGTTCCTCAAACCTAGCTGGTGGCAGTTCTTTAGAGGTTAATTTCCAGAATTCAAATCCCTTTTTTCTAACACTGCATGTCCAGACTCAAACTGTGGACTGTCAGAATGTAATTGTCACAGGGCTTAGGCAGAAGAACAAACTGTTGCACATCGAACAGATCTTCTCAAGCTGTTCATATCTATTCCCAGATCACCAAAAATGTAAGGTAAATAAAAAAGCTTTAGCTGACAGGAGACTATAGTATTGACTTGTGGCAGCTTGCTGTCTGTGATGATTTGTTCGTCCCTAAACACTTAGGATGGATTTTCAAGATTTGGTAGTGTGTGAAATTTCAGCTTGCCGAGGTATCTGGGGAAGACAGAACAGTGGAAGAGTCAGTGGCAAATTAAGTACTAAAGAAACTGAAAGGTATTCATTAGTACATGTTCTTGAGTTATGAGTCCAGCTTTGGACTAGTAAAATTAGTCCTCAGTTTTTTTTTAATGTTAGTTTACTTTACGTGGCTTCATTCTATTTTCCTTTGATACTCATCCTTATGAGGAAAGCTGTAAGATTGGTACCCACCAGAGAAGAAACTAGGGTTCAACAATGAAGTGAAGACTTGCTGAGATAATCTCCCTTTCATAGCTTGTAGATCCATGTCAGTGGGAGGGGAAGGGAAAAAATAGAGAAGCACTCTTAATTCACTTGCTTAAATTTACAGGGCAAGTGCCTGCTTTTGAAGGTTGTTCCATGTGCTTTGCTACACTTGTTACAAAGCTTTCCTTCCAGAGGCATGCCAATTTGTGCATTCTGTCTGATTTGTAATAATATAAAACTATATCAGATCCCCTCCAGTTTACATTAATCTGAAAGATATGATTTGCTGTTAAAGTTCTGATGCTGCTTTGTTATAGTGAGATTGATCAAGTCATGGTTGTACCTATTCAGATAGATACCTTGGAATTGTAGGCTACATATACTGTTTTATGTTGTGTTTATTTGCTGCTGTAAGCAGTTCCTTTTTAATGGTAATTACAGTGTAATGGTTGGTGCTGCAAACACGTGATAAAGTTTTACTGTAGCCACAAAGTACTGTTCAGAGTATTTAATCCTGATGCTGGTATATGATACAAGCATTTGTTTCAGGAACATGTTTATCAACTTAGTTTTTTCACAACTAAACTCTGGAACTCCTACGTACATTTAACTAAGTGTGCGTGTCTGTGTGCAGAATCCCTATTTAATCTTTTATTCATGTTCCTTTCATGTGTTGATCTGCATGAAAGAGCTTGTACCATCTCTTGACTTAGTTTTCTGTTCAACTCCTGTAAATTTATGGAGAACAGCAAGATAGGGATATAGCTTTGGCTGTGTCTGCAGTCCTGGTTCAGAGAGGTGAGGAGGTTGTAAGGGAAGGTGAGCAGCTACCTATGAAGTTGAAATAAGGTATTTTCTGTCTGTTTCTCTGCCAGCCTCTTTAGCATATGCAGAACTTCAGAACCAAGCTGGTGTTTAGTTTGGGGCTGAAATGAAGGACAGCTTAAGTGTGATATCCTCTTTTTCTGGATTAATGATAGTTCTGTTACTAGCCAAGAGGAAATCTATAATCTGTTTGATAAGTCTCTTGTGCAAAGGTGAAGTTCAAATTGACTGAAACTGTCATGCAACTCATATAGCAATAAAACCTAGACATTTGTGTTCTTTATGGTGAAAAGGCCTGTGACGATACCTGTGCTACAGAGCCAATGCTACTGGAGAAAAATGATGCATCTTGTTTGGAGCTCTACCCATGTTTGATCAGTCAGCTGCTGCTATCACTGTGGGCCAGTGAAGCCTTTGCCTCGCATGCCCTCTTTCAAATGTGACTGATGCTGCCCAACTAGCTCTAGAGTTGACTCATTTGGCTAGGACTGATGAGGGAGTTGAAGAGGACTTAGAAAACCAGTGCCCTAATCTCTGTGCTCCCTTAGGAACAGAAGTTGAGTATGGTCCTCTCTTCTTCCTAGGGCAAGGCATCTAGGCTCATTAGTTTGGATTGGTTTGTGGGCATTTGCTTTTTCAAAAACAAAGGGAAGGACTGCAGTGCTATCAACATAACATTATTTAAAAGGGCTGAGATTAAAATACTGCTCTCTCTTCCTGGGAAATTTGCATGCATAGAACTTGGGGGCATATCTATTTTTTTCTATATCTGCCTGCCTTCTTAGTATGCATATTTCCAACACAAAAGAGTGCACGCAGGTGTTCTGTGTTTAGAACAATAATTAAAGTATGTTATTACATAGTTAGCTTAATTCCCTCTTGACTTAAAGTTGAAATTATAATAATGCATAGCTTGAAGTGCCCAGAGGACACTAATATCCATGCTACATGGAGCGTGGAGGGGAGGGGAGGAGCAGTATTAATTACTAGTTCATCTTTGAATTCTAAATATTAGCATAAAACAAGTCTTGCACTAACCATTAATGGGTCTTCATGGTTGTTACATACACTTCAAAAGAGAAAATCTAGCTACATTTTCACCAATGCAACAAGAAAGTGTACATATAATGGGCTTAATTTATCTTGGACTTTTTCCAAAATCTTAGGAAAGGAGTAGGACTTGGTTAATATCAAGTTTGTCTGAAACAGTTCAAAGGTGGTAGCAAGGCTGAAAGCTTCGGCTTAAATCTAATAAAATGACGTTAAGATGGCACCCAACTGTCTGCGTCGTATTGTACTTGTACACGTCTCTTTCTAAAAGGCTATTTTTCTGTTCTCTAATTTCATCAATGCTTTCTTCTGTTCTTCGCTATTGAATTAACTCAGTGGATTTCTGCAAACTGCTAGTGCTAGTGTTGGGGAGAGGACTGTATCTTAATAGCTGTGAAGTCATGAAAGTACGTAAGATGTAAACAGCTTGTTTCTTTCCTTTTATGCAATGATCAGGCAAAATGTCTATTGAAACTTAATTTTGTGACCCTCTGTCTAAAACAGTGTTTTCTGGTAGGTTTCTGACTTTCCCTTTTGTCCACTAAAACAGGATACTAGCAGAGAAACATCGGCTGGAATTGCTACTCTTTTCTCTTGTATATAACTCCTGATTTAATCTCAGTTTATAATCTCAAAAATCAACACACTGTGTTCTCCCTAAATATGATGGAAGGGAAGGATATTACGTAAGGTTCTAGCAGGTTTGCAGGGTTGATGCACATGGGGTTAATTTCATTTTTCTTCCTGCTGTTTCTGCTCTACAAGTATCAAAAACAGAAATGAAATCTGGGGAGGTTACACTAGATTCTCCCATGTGAGAGTACAATACAGACTGTGGCTCTTGTTTGATTACCTCCAGGTAAACTATGGTTCTGTGGCTGTAGTATAGCATACCAAATTCTATTGATTTGGTAGCTGTTATATTGGTTTTATTTTGGTAATTGGCTGGCTTTTATACTATCTGATTTCTTCTGAGGTTTCATATCCCAGTTTGATTTCCAGAAAACCTCATGGGAACAGGCACAGTAACACCTATATCAAAGGATATTTAAAAATCAGTTAGCTTTTCTTCAGATTGTGTAAAGGTTTACTGTATATAGATGTGTTAAGTAAATTAACTAGCAGAGGAGCCCTGTGGCAGTAGGAAGGATGACTGCTTCTTCTGAGCACTGGTATAGGCTAGTTGCATTAGCTCTTTCGTGTTCTGTGCTCATCGTTAGCTCTGATCAGCTATTGAAACAAAGCTAAGTGACAAGCAGGATGGTTTATTAAGACTCTGTTTACAGCTGGATTTTACTTTTTCTACGTATCATCCTTCTTCATAGTGTCAGTTGCTCTTCCACAGTGGTCATGTATGAACAGAGCATTGCAGTGCTCAGGCATCTGTGGAAGAGCTGGCAGTTGAGAGAAGCTGTACTTTTTGAGGCCTGTTTTTCCACAAGCATAAAGCTTTCTGTGAGACGCTAGACTTCTGTGCAGCAGATCTAAGGATGCAGGCAAAACCTGCCGTGCTCTTTGCAGATTGGAATGTGTGTGCTGGGGTGGGCTTCCTTTACATAGAAGAAAAGCAGTTTTACTGAGTTGTTGAATGGTATCAAGTTTCTGGAAGTCTTTTCCCATGACTTGTTAGAGATCTGAGGAAGAAAGTCTTCTGTGGGTACTGATGAAAGTGTTTAAGGCATTTTTCCATACTGGACAGTATGCAAAAGTTCAAATCAAAAAGTATCTGAAATAGGTTTATCTCAATAGGTTTGGCTCTGAAAGGCCTATGATGTCATAATATCTGCTTTCCTTTTGGTCTAAAACGGGGTTCCTGAGGTCACTAAGGATTCTGATCTTGGCTCAAATTCTGAATCTGTGTTGTCTGAGCCTGGACTGAGCCTATAGTGACTGTCAGGTACATAGCTACTGAGGCAGATCCAAAGGGCTAAGTGGATATATCTACTGCTTCCCTTTGTCAGGAGTACTCTAGCTATCCATGCAGAGCATCTAGGAGCATCTGTTAGAAATCTAGGCAGTCTGGCTTGTTCTGAAGAGATTTGATCCTCTTCATGTAGTTTGTCTAGGATCTTTAGTAATGACAATGATTCCTTGCAGTATTTGTAAATAGGTTTTACGGATAGCAGTGTTGCATTTGAGGTGGTTCAGTCAAGTTAGGGAAACTTCAGGAGTAAGTCTGTGACTTTTTAATTTTTTCCCTTCCAGCTTTGAAGTTCTAATGCTTCTTTCTTGTTAGCTGGTATTTCCAGACTGTCCAGACTGCTCTTGTCTTCACAGCTTTTGTGCCAGGCATGCTCATCTAATCTTCACCCTTCCTATGCTATTCTTCTCCTAATTCCCCCTGGAGAATATAGGTGATGTTTTGAAAGCTGTTTTGTTCCTTTTTAGCGGGTGGTTCCTGAGTGACTTAGAGGTCAGGCTTTTAATGGGGGAGGTACTTCTTGCTTGTGCTTCAGCTAGTGTAGAAGAACATGTCTGTCCAGAACTGTGATACCTGCCTCAGTGACATACATAGGCAGTGCAGAATCACTTTCTTAATGGAGTAACTAGGACTAGCACCAGCCTTCCTCTATGTTACATAGATGCCGGTAGGGATTGGTCTTGACTATTGCAAATAGAACAGCTGAAGTTTGGAGGTGAATTGCGTAATTATTTCGGTTACCTTTCTGTATAAACCTCAGTTTAGTCTCTCCAAGACAAATACTGGTTTTCTTATAGTTAAACCAAGATTTTTATCACAAATGTGGTGACAAATTCTTGTGTGAAAAATTGCTGTAAAATCATTAAGCTTAGTATTTCACTTGGCACTTGTCAATTTTCAGCAAGTTAATGTCTTTGTGCATTTATCTTGCCTTCGGTGACAGTATGTTCTGCTTTGTGTCACCTACTTAAATCTCTCTTAAAGGATTGTCTGGGTTGCATTTTCCACAGGGGAAGTTTCAGAAGCCTGTAGTTCTGTAAACCTTTATTCCAAGATCTCCCGGTTAATAGCTCAAGCTCAGCTTCTTTTTTTCTCTTCTGAACAGCATTTGTTGCATCTACTGCAACAGGTATATGGCTTGCTATGCATGCGTAGCACTATGTGGTTTGGCGATTTGTGCAATGATTTTATTTCATGTGACATTTCAGAATTGCAGAAAGGAGACTCTTGATTAGATTTTACAATTATGACTTCTTTTGTCATGGCTTTCAGAGAGGAGTTCTGAGGTATAATTATAAATCTAATTCAGAACTAGTTGTTTTTCCTGGCTTCCTTTTTTTCCTCTTAACATTGCTAGGTCACAATTTTGATTACCCTGGGGTAGATACTAATGGCTTGGGCAGGCATGCAGGATTCTACAGTGTAAATTTTAATAGTTTTTTTTCAGTAGCATCTTGCTCTAATGTCAGTCATCAGAGAAAGTGGAACACTTGCTTCAGAACAGCACCCATACTGAAATCAGAGTTTAGGGAGCATAAGCAAATGTTCATGGAAGTCTAAGGGCAAGAATATGGAAGACTTCTCTTCATTCTCCGAAGCTTTTTTTGAAACCTGGGAACTTCCTGAACTCATTGTGGTTGATCTCTCCTAACTATTTGTGTCAGTCTGCCCTTGGACCCACAAAGCTCTTAAAACCACTTTGCTCTTAGGCAACCCATGTAACATTTTGCCAAGCTTTGCATGAAGCGCCATCTTCTCTTATTTCTTTTCTTATGGCCGTGGTCCCTGTTAGCTTGATCTGATGCCCTTTAGTTCTTGTGAAGAACAAGAAAATTGGTGATCTATTTCTAACCATCCCCAGGGCCTTTGTTAGTTTTGTAGACTTGTATTACACACTTCTCTTGTCTCTCAGGCTGAGGTGACCAGCTCTTTCACTCCTCTCATGGAAATAATGTGGTTCTTTTTTCCTTGTTGCCTTTCTCTGGACCTTCGATTTCTAACATCCCCCTCTTGGGGGGATGCTATTTATCCCATCTCTTGAGGGAGAACAGAACTACACTGCTTCCATCCACCTTCAGTTACAGAATCACAAAGTGGTATAACGCTGAATGTTGCCTTTCCTTGTTTTTCCCCCTGTTCTCTAGCTTCCCCTTCATCCAGGGTGCACTTTCCAACTGACTGCTGAATATTAAGTAGTCAAGACATGGATCAGAGTAGGAAGCAGATCTTTTGATCAAAGAACTTGTGTTGATCTTGTGAAGGGAACTTGCTTAGCCAGAAACAAGCTGGCGTTGGTGGGTTGAAGGAGCAGTTGTTTATGGAATTGACAAGTCACAAGGTATATTTTGTGAAAACTTGCTTATCAATACAAATTTGCACAGAAGAACGGAGTCATAAGTGTCATTAACTCAGGGTTACATGAGGCTCTCTGAAAATGTGTTTACGTTCAGTAGGGTTGGAAGTTTAAATGACAAGATTTCAAATACTGTACTTTCATGATTACAGTTGGTACAAAGAATTCTTAAAGATATCATGGAAAGAGAAAGAATCATCAGTAAGATTAAACTTTGTATATGTCAGTCTAAGAACTAGTTTCAAGTTTTCCTAGACTGACACTATTCTAGTCACAAGAAAAAATATTGTAGTTACTGATCATTCACCTAAGATTAAATTGATTCTTTTTTGAGCCTTATACTTGCTCAGCTCGTTCAGAAAAAAAATTTATCTATGCCACTCATGATGTATTGATTAATTTTATAAACCAGTACTTCTGTTGAGACTTGTGGTACACAGGAGGTTCCTGGAGGTTGTATAGGCAGAAGGCTTTTGCAGTAAAATAGAAGTGTTTCAACAAAACTGGTAATGTGGTAGCTGATAGCTTGGGTTGGTATTAAACATCAATATTCTCATTTCTTGCTGGAAAATCTCAGCAAAGGCAAGTTATCACAGGAGCCCTTGCAGCTGAGTAAGTTTTTGCTGATGCTTTTCTTTTTTGTTTCTTTCTGGAAGTATAAGGAAAATAAATTATTTGGAAGCCAATCATATGGTGTTTGTTCAAATTTAAGTGACCACAGTTGATAGCTTGGACTTCAGAGTTGGAACTTAATCTGAGTACAGCGGAGATGTGTGTATGCTGGAATCAAGAGGGGGGAGATGGAGGAGGGTGGGGTTGGAATAGCATCTATAAAAAGCAGAGCCAGGAATTACTTCTATTCCATAGGACTAGCATTGCTGCTGTGCATGTAATGGTGAAAGGCACCCCTTGAAAATAGGGACAGACTGTTCTAGAACCTTTTAGTATCCTGTGAGCTAAGAGTAGCTAGCAGATCAGCTTTTCTTCAGCTAAGTCCTGACATGACTACTGCTGGGTCGGATCTCCTGCAGTTTTTCTAAATAAGAAGCTAATGGCTTGCTTCCGGCACTGTGAAAACTGTCAGTGAGGTGCACGCTTCCCACTTTCTCAAGGATGCTGCTGCTCTGTCTGCAGCAGCTGTCTGACAGAGGGTGCTATCAAAGGTTAGGGCTAGTACTGAGGTATTGGGAACAAATACTCTGTCTCAAAGACATAATTTGTGACAAGGTTGGATTGCCTGAAGTTTGCTTTGAGTTTCTGTCTAGGGTGTTAAGTTACAAGAAGCTGGTGGAGGCTTTCTTCCAACGGTTTAGTTTACAACCTGGGTTTTCAGTCAGTCAGAGCAAATTTTTTAAAACAGTATTTGGGAACAAACACAGCAAGTTCCACCTGAATGAGGAAAAACTTCTCTACTGTGAGGGTGATAGAGCAGTGGAACAGGCTGCCCAGGGAGGTTGTGGAGTCTCCTTCCCTGCAGACATTCAGAACCCACCTGGATGCATTCCTGTGCCTCCTGCTCTGGGTGTCCCTGATCAAGCAGGGGGACTGGAAAAGGTGATCTCCAGAGGTCCCTTCCAACCCTTACCGTTCTATGATTCTTTGTGTGTGTGATTCTCATATATAAATGGATCTCCAGAGAGCTTTCTCTTTGCTCTGTATGTGGTCTGAGGTGATTGTGTTAATGTCTTCCATTGAGGAACACTAGTTGGAAACATTTTGGCCTATTGAGAAACTGCTGTTGCATTCTGCCTTTGCAGCAGGATCAGAGTATCTTGATACCTTCACTTGAAGATCTTCCTACAGATATATTATCTGGTAAGGTATGCTATGATCTAGTAGTTTGATCACCTTGGAGAGAAGCACACTATGGTGCTGTTTCACAAAGCACGAGGCACTGCCAAATAGGTGTTGTAATACCCCTTTGAGTTCCTCCTTGAAGTTGTTTTATCTTTTAGATGCATGCAGCTGGTTGTTGGTAGGATTCTTCCACCTAGTTGCTGGGTAATTTTCTTTAACTGGAGGTGAGTCTCTACCTGGGTGTTAAATTTGATGTGTTAACTCCAAGACTCTCTAACTTATTCACCTGTTGTTTTTATTTGTGCTCCTTTTGCAATGAAATGAGTCTTAATAGTCTAGACATCTAGATTCCCCCTGCCACCCCCATATGCGTACACACATACACACCCCTCCAGTTTTGACTTTGCTTAGTTTGGGGGAGGAGTGGAATGAAGTGTTCAAACTCACGTGGGTGGAGAGATCAGCCTGTTGGCTGTTAACCGTGGCAAAAAATACCCATCTCTCCCCCCTAGTTTTGCAGACTTCCTCAAGATTGTCAGGTGGGGCTAATACATAACGAGTTCCCCTTGCACAATAGTAGGGCTCCAAAGTTTGTAAACATCATCTGGCTTTTGTGACTGGGCTGTGAGGAGTGTAACTGCAGTAATTGCTCTGAGATAGAAGGCTTCAGCTTGCTCAGCTGCTTTCTGCTATCTCCTGCCGACGTTTGCAGTACTCTAACCCAGCCTTCTACAGCAGTCCTAATAAAATGGGATTGTTTGGCCCTGGTGTCCAAAGGGAAGACTTCTGTTTAGGGCTGGCTATGCCAGTGGTGCTTCCTTCTCAAATGAAAAATGAGGGTTTAGAGAATGGGCATCTTTATGATTTTGTGTGGTGGAATAGCCTGTGTATTCAGCAGACAAGTTCTTGCATGCAAGTGTGGCTGAAATGCTCTTCAAGGTTCAAAAAGCAGCCCTTTCCCCCCCACCCTGAAATGGGGAATGCTTATTCCTTCAGTAAAAGTCTTCGTTATGTCTTTATAACATCTGCTTCTAAAAGATCAACCTGCAGGCTCGTACCATCTGTCAGCCCTTAAACCTGTGTTGAAGATGAGTCCTGGACCTGCTTCATTTCTTCCTTACTTGCTTTGCACTTCTGGCTTATTCATGAAGTTGCAAGAACTTGCCTAGCTGCAGAGCTCCTGGGGAAGGGAATGGAATATGCTTGCCTTTAAGTCAGCTTTTTCCATGGCAGGCAGGCTGTTTGGGGGAGGGGGAAGCCCCAAGACCTGTGCTTTCCTCTAAAAGTTTTGTAGGAAAGCAAATCTGAGAATTGACCGTGCTGATCAAGACTTAATGGACTTGGTTGCAAAAAATATTGGTGATGATTTATTCCAGAAGTTGCAAAAATTAGACTAGTAATAAGAATAGTGATATGCTGCTGCTGTTTCACCTGTTTGCAGTTGAAATGTTAAGATATAAATGTTGCCTATCCTTGACTGAGGTTTGAGCAGAAATGGTGCTTACTGGTCGCGAGACCCTGCATTTACTGTATGACTGTGGAACTAGAAGATAATATGGGCTCTTTGAGAGCCACACTTTTTTCTGCTTCATAGCTGATTCCTGATTTCTTCTGAAGTTTTTCCCTGCAGAAACTCCAGTCAGTCCTTTTATTCTACTGAAATTGATACTTTTATTCTAACAGAAAAATAATTATTTTAATACAC
The DNA here is from genome assembly GCF_949628215.1 of Phalacrocorax aristotelis. NCBI lineage: Eukaryota > Metazoa > Chordata > Aves > Suliformes > Phalacrocoracidae > Phalacrocorax > Phalacrocorax aristotelis. The sequence goes on along the minus strand of NC_134284.1, from coordinate 29,085,143 downwards.
AGTTGCTTATTATTGATGCAGAAAATGTCAAGTATTGATTTCAGCTCAACCTTAGCTTTTGGGTTTTTTCAGACTCTGATGTAGAGAATGTAAGTTCTATACCTGATTGGAAGTGCTGTCAGCAGATTGGTCATCTTTCTTGGGATGAAAGGCCTGACATGTCTGGTTTGCCAAAAAAAACACAAAACCAACACCAAAACCCAAACCGTTTTGAATGTTAATTTGCAAATATCAAGGTAATAGTAATAGTTCATGAAAAGACAATGCCAAACCAATATTACAGGTTTTTTCCCCCTCCCCAGAAAGGAGGTCGCTGGGATAGTATGAGGAGTGTTTTGTTTAGTGTAAACAGTGTGATAATGCTTTGAAGTTGCTTTTGTCAACACCAATCCTGAGAAAAACAAAACTGAAGCAGCATTACCAGGATAAACAAGCTTAATTTCTATCTTTCCAACCTGCTTGGCATATCTATTTAGTTAACTCCTACGAAATGGTGCTTTTATAAAGCTGTGCTCTTCTGCAGAAGTGTGCTTATACTTCTGACTCGTAGCCTTTAACATAATCTTCTGGTTTTAGATTTGATGAGCACCAGTGCTGATTGTGTTTAATTCTTTCTGGAAAATAAACCTAGACACCAAAGTTAGTAGAAACAAGTGCATTTTCAGTGCTGTATGTTCACCCCCATCCCCTCCCCCTCCAATCTGTGTTATAGTAACTTTTAAAATATTTTCTAAATAGTACTTGCTAGTACTAATTGCAGTGATTAACAGATAACTAATTTACAAAGCTTTTCTTATACATTAGAACGTACTGGAATGTGCATGTCCTGCTGTTGTGAGGTGCTGGTTGTATCGGCCTACAACGAGAATTCTGCACAAGTTAGAAAAGAAGCAGGTGCGGTGGTAGTTGTGTATTATGCATGAGAGTCATTAATTTGGGGCATTCTTAGGATACTTGTTAGAACACTATAGAGTTTTCTGTTAAACCTATGCGGGAACTTGGAACACACATCTAATATCATTAGCCTCTCTAGAGAACTTACCGTAAATAGCTTTTAAACTATTTTGTTCTTATTAAAGATATATCAAAGAGCCAATATACTACTGGATTATGTGATGGGTTTAAAGATTTACACTATGGGTAGTCCTTAGATTCTGGACAAGAGCTAAATTAATGTGAGTTCTGTAATTATTTTCTGGAAGCACAATTTAGGAAAGCTGCTGTTTGGTGTAAGTATCTGTGCTACAGAAGAATTACTTGCAGCTGGTGCTAACAGATGATGTGCTGGGTTAGTCTATACTAGACTTTCCAGTGAAGAGTACAGATGGTAGAAAAGCCAATGGTAGAGCTTTTGTAGAATATGTATGTCCATTATGTAAGCTAGAAGTATTCTTGAAAATGTATATCTGTTAGTGTTATTCAGCCTTATAGCTCTTACTCTGGTTACTGGGCATGGTTACAGTATAGGTGGGTGTATGGATATTAAAATTTCCACTAATAAATGTTTTTTGGTAGTCAAATGAATGTTTCTGATGGTTGAGCAACAACTGGAAAGCTTTCAGTGCAGCACACTGTGAACATAGTCACACAGATGCTTCTCTAAGTTCTCAGCTGTTTTAAAATGAAGTGCAAAATTCAAAAGTGTTTAAGCAGATCTAGTACAAGCCTTTATACTTGTGGTGGGGGAGAGAGGGAGGGGTCTTCTGAACCAGCAGATTAAGAATCAGTTTCCTGTTTTGAGGTGTAGTAATTGTAACATGATGATCCATCTTGCTACCGCAGAGAGGAATTCCTCTTTAAAGTTAGTGATTAGCTGTAGGTGGGGAAGAGATGACAAGTTGGCTTGGTATCTATAACTGTCTTCTCTAGAGGTAGAATAGCCACAAAAAATGAGTTTCTCTTCCGATTACATTCTTACTAAGTCTGTTAGCGGGTTTTGAATGGTGCCTGTGTAACCGTTGGTAAAAAGTAGGAAGTTGCACAACTGAGAACTGTCCTAGCTGAAACTGATTTTTCAGTAAATGTGCATTTGTCTGTCAGTACCGTTTACTGCTATTTGAATAACATCTCTAATTGACTACAAGCCTTCCTAAAATTGGCTGGTTTTTGCAACAAAAATGTTGCACTCCATATGCTTGCTCGCATGTAAACAGCCAAGTGCTTGCCTGTTAGCCCAGAAGTCGATGTGGGGAAACTGAGGCTATAGAATGCCAGTAAGTGAAAGGATTTAATAGTGTGGGTCTTGTCTTTGTGTATGTTCTTTAAGCTTTTTGTACATGGGCTTATAGTTGTTGATGGCCACTAGTGGGAGGAGGGCAAAAGCAAATGCTTGAAACCAGCTTGGTGCAATGTGGGGCTTGCAGAGCCATGTCCTTGCCCTGCATGCCACCAGGAGGCAGCAGGAGCTGTGCGGGCTGCAGAGGTCAGTTTTTTGGCCAGAAATTCAGTTGTTCCACATCTTGGAAGAAGAGCTGTGCACCAGTCATAGTTGCTTGTGATGTACTAGAAAGTATTCTTCTACTATCTTATAGAAACTCAAAACTCCAGAGTCTGTGCCAGTTTAGATGGTCAGATTTGTTACCAGAGCTATGAGGCTCCTTATTTTAAGCATCTTAAAATTGGTAGAATGGCTCCTTATACCCATTCACACCTTAACAATGCATTGTGTGGAGCGCTCTACCTGCAAAACTTCCCTAGCGTCCTAGGTAAAGATACAAATCTGCTTTCAAGTGGAATGACAGGAAGGCATAATTGACTGATCTGTTTCCCAAGACAACAAGTCCAGCTTTCTTTTTTTTTTTTTCTTGCCTTAGCCTGTGTGGGCAGTCAGATGCAACAGCCAATTTGCAGTAGGAAAGACCAGCACTTACATAAGATGAGTAAGTGGCCATCTGGAAGCACTTGAGCATTGTTTTGTATTTCTAATACAAATCAATGGAACACAGGAAAACAGGGATATGTTGGAAGATCAGTTGTTAAAAGCAGGGGAGGTGGATAACAAAGGTTTGGATCATGCACTGATTTGCAGAATTGTGCCTAGGTTAACACTTCTAATTTTGACCCAAAATAAGGAGACTTGCAATTGCTAGAAAATAATGTTAGGGCAATACTATATAGTACTTATGTTCTGATATTATTCACTTTACGTTTATTTTTCAGGTGGCAGTTTAGAGAAGGGGTGGCAGGTAGTGTTTTCAGAACACAGTAGGATCCTATCCTGCTTACCTAAATGTTGAGATTTAGGGGCAGCGGAGAGCAGGCAGTTGGAGGGTGAAGCTACTGAAGTGTTCTGCTAACATTTGTTTTCAAAAATTAGTGGAGTTGAGTTGTGCTATATTGTCATACCTTGAAGTAGGGGCCTTTAATTTCTCAGCTGATCTTCATCAGTTGTTCTTTTCCAAAGGCAGTTCAAGCCCAAGTATGCCTCTGTCCATTGTAGTCATGCTGAACAGCCTTTTTCCTTCTTTCCTTGAGTGTATCTATTTACCACTAAACCTTTATCTGCTTCAGTGATGGAAATTCTTCCCTAGATTATGTCTGAAGGCTGAAGGTACAGGAGAAACATTTTTCAAAGGAAAAATTTTTCCAAGGCATAGGTTGTGGTTTATATGTTAATGTAACCAAGCAATAGAAAATACACGCTCAGGGAAGTGTGTTTCTGTAACTACAGCAAGGGATCAGTCTATTCAAAGGACCTTAGGCAGAGCTCTCCTGCTTAGGGTTCTGGACTGATCTTTCATGATGTTGCTGCTGTTCTAAAATAGGGAGATTTCAGTGTTACGATCAACCCTTCTTGGTGGGGAGGTGAGTGGCATACAAAGCACTTATGAGCTATCTCAAAGTAAAAACATATATCTCTTGATTTAATAGTAAAATGGTCATAAGCACCCTACGAAAACCAGCTGAATTTTTCCATAATCCTCTTCCTAAGGTGATGCTCATAATTTCTTGGCTGAATGTCCCCAGTTCCATGTGAATTCATAGATCGTTACCTTGTGAATTCTGCGCAAAATAAGGCTTGGTTCTGCTGTATTTAACGAGCTTCAGTTTTTGTTGTGGCTTGCCTCTAAGCATACAAATGTATACGTGAGGGTTTTAGGATAGTGGTGCAGTAACTCTTTCTGTTCCTGGAAGTTTCTTCCTTGGTTTTAAATATATGTGAGAATCTCAATGTTAACTTGCACAAGTTATGAACTATCAAAGCTGAAGGATTTGACAGTTACTCCTGTTACTCAAAACAGGTAAATGTTACATGTATACATGAGGTAACTTTCCTAAGTAAGTTTATTATGTGAACATCAACATCTATCCTATATGTTTGGTCATAAAACCAAGAAAAATGCCCAAAGCCTTGCTTCAGTGAAGTAAAGCCTTCATGTCTTTTCCAAATAATTTTAAAACTGTCTGAAATCATTTCAAGGGAAATACACAATTAAGTGTGCTTCCTTTAACTATTTATGTTTCTGCTCTGTCCTTTGCAGGTCCATTATTCACACTACCCCTTTCATGAGAAATAAGTCTAAATTCTTGGTAGATGTGTATTTCTTCTTTAGGTGTATTTTCTAGAAAACAACAAACAGATCTGTTATGTAGACTGATCTTTTGTGCATTTCCTAAAGGATGGCTCTGATTTTATTCCTTTTTTTTTTGCATCTTCCGTTGCTTAAGTCTTAAATGTCCTAGCTGTTTCCCAATGTTCAGAACCCCTCACTTCATTGAAACCTTTTAGGGCTACTTCTGAAAACTATTTGTGTGGCTGAGCAAAGCTGAGAATTAGATGCAGTGGGAGGAGAGTAAAAATAATAATTCAGTCCTTGGTGCATGTGTGGGGGAATGTTTTTGTTTTGCTGTCAGCATGCTTTGCCCCACAATTTTTAATGCTGTTATACTTCATGCTTTTGAGAAGATGCCTTCAAGGGCTTTCACATTACAGCAGTGAGGTGAAATCTTTAACTGCTTTCAGTTGGCTTTCTTGTACCAGCAATATCTGCTTATTCCAAATCACTGTTTGTTTGGTGTGCAACGGTAGTGTTTTATTACTAACTGGTGTCTTGTTTCTTTTCAGAGATCATTCACATTAGTAATAGAAGCATGGGATTGGGATAATGATACAAAAGCTGGTGAGTATGTAAAATTTGCAGTTTTCACATACTCTGTGCTGTATGTACACAGATTGAGGAAGGGGGAAATCGTATGCTGCTGCAATTAGCGCTCTCTTCAAATCAGTCTGAATGCAAGCCTGCTATCTAAGTAAAGGGGATGTACAAATCCAAGCAGGGAATATTGGGTTAGGATCTGTGAATAATCATTACTGATAGGAAAAAGGATACACAATAGTAAGTGAAGCTTGTCATACATGACTCAATAATTAGCTCTAAAAATGTTTTAAAAAATCATGGTAGGCCCCCTTTTCTAAAAAAAGGAAAATGTCTGTGCTGTAGATTTGCACTTTAAATTCCCTGCAGTTTACGCATAACCATCTTGTGCAATACTTTTCATGATCAGGTAAACAAATAAACATTCTTGCTCCCCTAAAGAAACAATGCTTGATGTTTTTGATGAAAGTGTTCTAAATCATGGTATGATTCCTCTGTTTTTTCTTTTCAAGTACTGAAAGTAATCTTGCATTTCTGGTCTGTAAATGCTAATGCTCACTATTAGAGCAGGGCTATTGATCTGAAGGAAAAGCAAGTTTATTGTAGAAGTACTTCAAAAATCATATGACGGCGCTGGTTGCCATATTGTTGCTAAAGCAGGACTCCAGCTTGAACCTACTCTTTGGTAATTGTTTACAAACCTGTCTTAAAATAATCAGTGCTTTTGCCTACAAGCATTAAGTGAAATTCAAACTTTCATCGTGGTTAATGATAGACTATTTAATCTTGGCTGGGATCAATATAGAGGAAGATACGTGCTTGGCCATTAAGATAGCAAAGATTTATGTCCCAAATCATTATCAGTTTCTAAATACAGGTTCCATTCTTTGCTGCCTCACTGACCATCCTTATTAAAGATGCGTCAAGCATAAAAAAACTGGCAAAGCTCAATAGATATTAAGGCTATGTTAGAGTTTCAGAGTCCTTTTCCTTGAAGATTGGGATCAGTCCCGCTTGAATTTTTTCTGACAGACTTTCCTACCTTGGAGACTTTGCGAACGTACTCTGTCTCCAGTGATAGATGAAGTAATGATGAGTTTCTAGTCTTTCTGAACCCTCCCTCTGTTAGAATTAAGCTTCTTTTGTCTTGTTGTTTAACAGCTCCTTCAGCCTTTTCTAACTGGTATGTTTTCTTTAGATCTCTGGTAATTGATGGCCAGGCCCAAGGAGCTGTGGTAAATTGAGTTAAATCCAGTTAGCGGCCAGTCACGAGTGGTATTCCCCAGGGCTCAGTGCTGGGGCCAGTCTTGTTTAATATCTTGATCTCCTTGTCCAGATTATTGATAGAGTGCACCCTCTGTAAGTTTGCAGATAACACAAAGTTGGGCAGGAGTGTTGACCTGCTTGAGGGTAGGAAGGCTCTACAGAGGGACCTGGACAGGCTGGATCAATGGGCCGAGCGAGCCCAGCTGTATGAGGCTCAACAAGGCTAAGTGCTGGGTCCTGCACTTGGTTCACAACAACCCCATGCAATGCTACAGGCTTGGGGGAAGAGTGGCTGGAAAGCTGCCTGGTGGAGAAGGACCTGAATGCTCATGAGAAAATATTTAATTTCAGGAAGTTTTTTAGGAGGATGCTCTCACAGCATCATCCTAGAGAAGCTGGCAGCTCATGGCTTAGACAGGTGTACTCTTTGGGTAAAAAACTGCCTGGGTGCCTGAGCCTAGAGTTGTGGTAAATGGAGCTAAATCCAGCTGGTTGCCAGTCATGAGTGTTGTCCCCCAGGGCTCAGTTTTGGGGCCAGTCTTGTTTAATATCTTTATCAATGTTCTGGATGAGGGGATTGAGTGCACCCTCAGTAAGATTGCAGGTGACACCAAATTGGGTGGGAGTGTCGATGTGGTTGAGGCTAAGAAGGGTCTGCAGAGGGACCTAAACAGGCTGGATCAATGGGCCCGAGGTCAACTGTAAGAAGTTCAGCAAGGCCAAGTGTTGGGTCCTGCACTTGGGTCACAACAACTCCATGCAAAGCTATGGGTTTGGGGAGGAGTGGCTGGAGAGCTGCCTGGTGGAAAAAGGATGTGGGGGTGCTGGTTGACAGCCAGCTGAACATGAGCCAGCAGTGTGCCCAGGCGGCCAAGAAGGCCAACAGCATCCTGGCTGGTATGAGGAACAGTGTGGCCAGCAGGAGCAGGGAGGTGATCGTGCCCCTGTACTTGGCACTGGTGAGGCCATACCTCAAATGCTGTGTTCAGTTTTGGGCCCCTCAGTACAAGAAGGACATTGAGGTGCTGGAGTGTGTCCAGAGAATAGCAAGGAAGCTGGTGAAGGGTCTGGAGAACAAGTCATGTGAGAGGAAGCTGAGGGAACTGGGGCTGTTTAGCCTGGAGAAGAGGAGGCTGAGGGGAGACCTTATCGCTCTCTACAACTACCTGACAGGAGGTTGCAGTGAGGTGGGTGTTGGTCTCTTCTCCCAAGTAACAAGCAATAGGACAAGAGGAAATGGCCTCAAGTTGGACATTAGGAAGAATTTCTTTACTGAAAGAGTGGTCAAGCATTGGAACAGGCTGCCCTGGGAAGTGCTTGAGTCACCACCCTTGGAGGTATTTAAAAGGTGTGTAGATGTGGTACCTAGGCACATGATTTAGTGGTGGACTAGATGGTCGACTCCATCGTAAGAGATTCTGTGATTCTAAGTAAATCTTGTTGGTGCAACCCTTCTGTTGGTCCACAGCCTTCGGGGCACATCCCAAAGCTGGGCGTAGTATTAAAGATGAGATCTTGTGTGCTGAGCAGAGTAAGCCTGCATCTTGAGTAAGTTTAGATACCCTACATAGCAACAGATTGAAGGCATCCTCTTGAATGCTTTGTTCAAAAAGTACTACATGAAGTTAAATCCTTTAAATAGTTTCCAGCTTGGGAATAATTTACCTAGGGGCACCTTCTGCAGCAAATATTAGAATGTTCATGCCCTAGTTCTAGATGGCAGATCAACTCATGAGATGGTGTAGATGGGGGTGAACATGAAGAGTCTGTCCTGCAAAACAGATCTGTATGCATTTAAGTGCTGAATTTTGTTCTTTAGTATGTTAAAAAATAATGCTCTTCTAACTTGCTATGTTTATGTCTTAGAATCTGCAGTATCCTCTTGCAAATCTGTAGCTTTAAAATTCAAGTTTTTAAAAATACACTTGATAAGGGGACAGTCATTTCAGGCTTGTGATAAGTCTTTCTTACGCCTTTGAGCTTTTTAATATGCTCCAACAAATCTCTTTACTTGCATTGATGCCATTTTTTTTCCCTGAACTTCAGGACAATGGGGTACATAGTGTCTTGGAGGCCCAGTAGGCCATCTCCTTAATAACAGTTTCTATGAGTTACGGGAGTCTGTGTGTCAGATTATAGTTTAGCTTCCATGAGAAACTGCTAATGGAAGGTGAACTTCCCTTTAATATAGGCTGCCACAGAGGTGCTGTTAAGCTGTATTGCAGTTGAAACTTAGAAGGCTTGTTATGTGAATTCAGGAAGGCTTTCTTGGCCTGTAATTTGGCAGAAAACTAGCTAAACACTAGTCTTGGTTATATGTTTCTGTAGTCTTTTTACTGATAGAGTCCTGTTGCTTTGCCATGCTGAAGTTTAGACTTGTGTATTAGATTCCTAGGGAGAATTCCTTAATGCTGAAGATTTTTTTTCTGAGTCATCTTGGCAGCGAGTCCTCCGGTAGGTTTTGCCTTGTGAATCTGTTAAGATGCAGAGATACTTCCGTTATATTTTCACAAGGACTGCTGAACTGCCAAACAGGGATAGATCAGCAAAAAAATCCTATGTAAGAGAATAGGGAAGGGAATATGGCAACTCCTCCAGACACAAGATGAACAGTATGTGGATTCTGGAGAGGTGAAGAGAGTATCTGTGGAAAGCTGAACTCCCTATCATATCCTGAATGTTGAACTGATCTCTGGATCAGGTTACATGTTTTCTGTTGCCACTGTAAGAAAGATTAATCAAAGTAATTGCCATAGTCTGTTTATAAGCTGATTAATTAGTTCCAAAGTCAGCTTTTGCTTTCCTTTAATGGGAGTGAGTAAGGCTGAAAGTTAAATGCAGGTCCTGTGTTCCTGCTTGGACTTTCAAGTGGGTATTTATGGAAAAAATCTACCCAAACAAAAAAAACCCAAACCACCACCCAAGCAAAAAAAAAAAAAGCCCTGACAAAAAAAAACCTGGAAAGAGGGGTTTCCAGTGAAGAACCTGAAGGTTTTAGAACAGTTGTCATTATTCCCTCCCTCTATTGTCTTAGCATCCTGTGTCCTTCCTTGCACCCATTGAAAGCAAGGCAAGGGTACTCAGAGCAGATCTGTGAAGTACCATCTTGAGAACAAGTCTGCCAGGGCAAATGTTTCCCCAGTACTTACCTCAAGCTACAAACTCTGGGGGGCTATCAGACCCTGACTCCTGAACTGCTCCTGTGCCTCAGTGCAGCAGGGTTGGCTTGGAGGGAAGCTTGTGGCAGTATAGCATTACCACTTTTTTGCTTTGTGAAGGTGGAGGAGGGGGAGAGGAAACTGCCTTAGATACAAAGTCACTGTAAAGGGCCTGTTCTCTGCCATCTGTTACAGCAGTTCACGCTACTTTCCAGGTAAGTCATTTGACTTGGCAAAATTCTAGTTGTATAGTGGAGGTCTTGGCAACACCTAAACCCAGCACTGCCATTATGAAGCAAGCTGACAACTTCATTTGTGAAGTAGCTTTCCACTTGACTACATGTCTACTGTGGAGGATGCATTAGAGGCCTTCCTCTTTCATCTTAGTTTGAAGGAGTCTATCTGCCCTTCTGGCTTTTTGAAATGGTTGCTTGGAAAGGCATGAAGTTCTTATGCTGCCATGTGTGTTTCCTTGCAAACAGCTACAAGCATCACCTTTTGTATTGCCCTGTGAGTGGCTTGTTGAGAATGTTTGACCTCTGGTAAAAGTTAGTGTGTTGATAAGCAGTGTTCTTATTTAAGTGTAGTCATGGCTCCTGGTTTGCACAGTTATGGTTAAATACTCCTCAGATAAGGATTCCTCTTCCAAAAAATCAGATGCTTAATTAAAGAACCACCTTCTAGCCATCATCTCCTTTTATGCAGACATCTGTGCCACTTTGTGCTTTGCTAGAGAGACTTGAGAGAAACTTCTTGATAATTAAGGAGTCCTGTTACTTCTGAGGCATGTGCGGAGGGAGGTTAGAATAGCATATGCTACTTTTTTGACTGATAGCCAGGAAAATTCAGCTATGCAGCTCCTTGCCTTTACTGAGGGCTAAAAGTAATGTGTGTGAGCTCCTACCATGAATTTTAATGGTAAACTAGACGCAGGGAGCAAACTTGTCTCATCAAAACAGTTAAATGTGAGACACTGAAATATCTTCAAAAACCCTTTGGCGTTGTGGGGGAGGAAGGAGAAACCTTGACAAACACGTTCCTCCCTGCGATTACAGATCTGGTTGGAAGATGTACCTTCTTCTATTTGGGACCAGTTTTAAATTTGAAGTGAAGCAGAATTCTCATACTTTGGTACTTAAGAATTTAGTACTACAAACTAAATGACTTGGAGCTGATTTCCTGGTGCCTTTTGTGGTTCAGGGTAGATTATTTGGCTTGCTTATTTAGGCTGTTAAGCCCTACTTTTACTGATATGATCTAGAGCAAAAGCTTTTAAGGCTCAGAATACATTCTTTTTAGAGGAGTTTATGAAGGTAACTTAAAAAAAAGTAAAAACCCCACCAAAACTAAACAGTGTTGTGTTATTTCTCCTATTCTCGACCCCAGGTATTAAGAGGACTGTTCTGCATAGGTGTTTTTGAAATAGCTGTAATGCTTTTTCTAGTTGTTTAACTGTGTCTGATGAATCTACATTAGCCTGAAGATGCTTGATAAGATTTTAATTATATAAGCCACTCCTTTAATCTCTGTCCATGTGATGCACTTTGAGGAAACATAGCAGTGGCTGTTGCAGCCATTTTTAATGAGCCTGTGTTTTGCTTATAGCTGGAAAATAGCTCTATAATGCTTATTTGCTCTTAGTCCAATTTCCTTGGCCGTCCAAAGATTCAGCAGTTTTCTGTCAGTTTTTCATCAAGGTTTTCTGATCAATAGTCATTAAAGAATATGATTATGAAAGGATGTTGAATCTAATTATGAAGCTTTTAATGGTGACTGGTAGTATGATAGATATCCTGTTCAGTCAAAAACAATGCAGGCAGCCTTTTCTAGCTTGCAGATTTCTTGTCCACCCTTAAACTGGCCATGTGCTGCTGGATGACAGAGAAGTTCATGTATTGGAATTTGAGAGTTAAAGAACAGGGATAGACTTCAGTGTGTCTTCTCTAGCCATAAAATGTTTTATGCAGACTACTCCAGGCAGTCATGAGTTGTAGCCTATACATGGCAATACCACTTTTAATATTAAAGCAGAGAAATACTTTGAGTTCTTAACCATTGGAAGGTTCTCTAATTATTAACTAAACCAGCTTTTTTTAGTTCAATATTCCTTAACTTTAAGGGGAAAGATTTTTATGGTAGAAGCAAGCTTGAAAGATGATGTTAAGATAACAGAATGCATTGCGGAGCCCACTACTTCTGTAGTTTTCCTTTTCCTTCAACGTTGGAGTGACTGAAAACTCTTGCTTGAGTCCTTTTACATGTGGAGGGCTTTGGTAACAGGTGCATAGGATACCTCTATGCTGTCAGTAATTTCCTAGGTGAGAAACAGTCACTCCTTTGGCTTTATTTTCTAAACCGATTAGCGTAATGAGTTCTAGAAAGTAAGTAGGTGAAACATATTTGCTGAAAATGGTAGTTCAGTATTGCTTGCTACCAGCTTGGCATGTTTTATATTCTTAATAACCTGAAGTTTAGACTTTATCTCACTACCGTTACAGCCTCTTGCTGTGTGAAAGTTTTTTGATTCTTCGTTTCTTTTAACATGCATTTTAAAGAATATTATTTAAAGAAAATTGACTCTGAAGCTCTGAGCTGGCAGTGTTTTAGCTGTTTCATAAGTGGTATGAAATTCATGTATTCAAGCAGAGCTTCTTTAAGGACCTTGTCCTTAAATTGTGCTTGGAGTTCTGGCTGCAGCTTGCAGACTCACCTGGAGAAAGTCTTGCAGTGGGATGCTATGAGATTTGAATAGTGAAAACATTTGAGGACGGTAGTCACTGGAGTTACTCACTGTCTACCCTTACCGTTACTGTGCTTTGCTTATTCTTAACGTTTACTGAAGCAATTGTGTAATTTCATTGTATTGACTATAATTTCGTCTCGTCTTCTAGTACCGAAGCTTCTATATCAAGAATGAAATGGATAAATACAAAATGGATATTCATAAAAATACTTTGGCAATTTCATAATCTTATATCCTAGAATCCTCTTTTCCCATGTGATAGCTAATACTTTGTGCACATTTGGTCTCAGTTAATGGAGCCTGGCAGTAGCAGTGCTGCTGCTTTCTGTGAGGGCCAGGCAGTATGCGTATAGAGTGTATTGCAACAGCGATCATAATTATCAGTACTCCCACTGGGGATAAAGATAAGCAGGATACAGAGCTGAGAATGGCCCCTTGGCAATCCTGGGTTCACTTGTGTATTTCTTCTCAAAATGTCAAATACCAGCTGTACAAATTGGTCTATGAAATACTTGTTAAAGGGTTTTTGCCTTTACTGTAGAGAGAATGATAAAATGTTTCTGTATGTAATGCAAACCTTTACTATTTTTTTTAGCAATCTTGTAGCAAATTGATTGTGTTTTGCTTTATTGTTAAAATTAAACTTGCACCAGAGAACTTTTAGTATCTTAGCTACTAGGTTATGCAGATTTTGCAATTTTATAAGAACAGAAAGGAGGCAAAAAGAACCTCAGATCAAGATAAAGCTGCTGGTTGTCAGTGTGTGGGTGTGGTATGTTTGGCTGCCTTGAAAAATAAGCTATTTCCTATGGATTATGTTCCAGGGTTTTTTAATATTTCCTTTGGGACGCTTTTTTAAATTGGCCTTCCTCTAATGAACTTTGCAAGGCAAAGGAAAACTCAGTTATACAGTAGATTTTTATCATCTCAATGTTCTCTTTACTAGGTTTTCTCTTAACCAGTTGATTACTTTTGATTTGAATTTATATACTCTTGTGTGCTATCAAACTTATTGCCTGTTGAATTGACCTTTTTTTTAAAGGTGAAAACTCGTTAATAGAACGAGTGGCACATGCTGGCATGATCAACCCAGAAGACCGATGGAAGACACTACAATTTAATGGTCCTGTTGCCCATTTTGAAGTACAAATAAGAGTGAAGTGTGACGAAAACTACTACAGTGCTCTGTGCAATAAATTTTGTGGCCCTCGAGATGATTTTGTGGGTCACTACACATGTGATCAGAATGGAAACAAAGCCTGCATGGAAGGTTGGATGGGAGAAGAATGTAAACAAGGTAGTATTGTTTGCTTCATTTTAGATTAGCTCTAATATATATAGGGATATAGTAGATCTGTAGTTGTAATATATATAATAGATATAAACTGCAGTAGGTGTTTCTGTAGTGTTGGTGCTGTAGCATAGTAATTTTAACACATACAGACTTTATACTTTAAATACAACTCTTTGAAAAAACATCCCCTGTGAAGAGTGGAGCCCAGGGCAGGATATACTGTTGCTTGCAGTGTCTGCTCTGGGGGCTGAAAAACATCTTTTTACTAATTGAGTTTATCAATGATGGTGTTACTTCAAAGCAAAATGATGTGTTACATCTGTTAATGTAAGATTTTATTGAACAGCGATGATATCACTAATGCTGTAAACTTCAATGCTGTAAAAATGCCATTGTAACACTATTTTTGCAAATGAAAAAGTTTTAAGTGTGATGTATGCAAAGCTGAAAGCTTTTTGATAGCTCTTAATGTGAACAGAAATTCAAGTGTAGTCATCCTTTTTAATGTACCACTCAATCAAATCTCTTTGCGTTTTGCTTTCAGTCTCAGTGAGTAATTAGTTCTAAAATTACTTGACATACTCTTTCTGTTGGGCTTCTTGGTTTTCTTTTTTTTTCCTGTTCCTTTTCAGTAAAAATCCTGTTAATGAGAGGGGGAGACCACTTTTAGGGCTTTCTGAAGGTCATGCGTATCTTTTGAAGCTTGGGATTTCTAGCATAGTAACAGTCTAATAACAGGTTTAAAAAATAACTGTATTTGCTAAATGTTTCAGTGCTGACACTCTTGCTGCAAACCTATTTGGTAGCAACTTTTTCAAGGAGTTATTTTTCATAAACAGTTGTTTTGTGAAATAGCTAACTGGAAGCAACAACTGTTGGAACATGTCAAGAGATAGTCTGCTTTGCACAAGCAACAAACAGGCTAAATGACAAAAACACTAGCTGAACAGGTCTAGATTGCTGCTGTATTAATGGACATCTAGCTGCCCAGACTGATGCCAAAACCTTTTTCTATTTACAGCTGTATGTAAACAAGGATGTAATTTGCTCCATGGGGGTTGCAGTATACCTGGGGAATGCAAGTAAGTCTGCATGCTTGGGTATCTTTTTTTGACTACTGATCTCTCTAGTCTTTTCTGTGTGTATGTTGCTACTTTTAAAAAAGTCTACTTTAAAATGGAAAAGTCTATTAAAAAACATGGATGGAAATAGCTCTGAAGTAGATTTCACATGTGTAAGAACTACATATACTTCATACTGTTTTGCAAACCTGTTCTATTTTTTGTGCATACAGGACTGAACAGATTTGCTTCATGTAATCCAGAACAATGCCTTTATCAAATGGGTTTGTTGGTAGCAATGAAGATAATAGTAGCAACTCCAAGCTAAACTTTCTACCCCAAGTGAATGTTTTTTGGTCCCTAAACCTGAGAGAACAGAGTCTGAAATATTCCCTAACTTTGTGATGAAGCCTTAGTAGCCTCTGTGGTAGCAAGAGGAGTTGATTGTTTCCTCGTAAAAGTTCAGGCAGCCAACGCAGTGGGTGAAGGGGAAATGGGTGTTATTTTTTACGCTGGCTGCTGAAGAAATGGAACAGGTCTACTTGCAAGTTTGGGATCCTGTGTAAGTTCTTGAGTTGATTTGTGGTCGGAGTTGTCTGCATCATTGTAAGAGTGGATTTGTGCAGTGGTTTCTTTGTAAGCTGTATTGAATCTGCTTGCTTGGGATGATTCGAAACTGAACTGGCTGCCAGAACCCCTGAGAGCTGACAAATACCGTGTGTGGCAAGCTGTGATACTTTAAGGCAATTCTGCTTCATTCTTGTACTAGTAACTACTGCAACCATCTTGGAAGTGGCAGAAATAGGATGTAGGTTGCTTAGCTTTGCTGGACTTAGAGCTTAAACTGGGGTTGACGTGCCAGTTTGTGAGCTGTGACAGCTGATATGCAAACAAGTCCCATCCTGCTGGAGAACCTGAAGTTTCTGGCAGTGGGGTCACTTACACAAAGTAAGTCTAAAATTGTTGTACCACAGAGTGGTTTCTTACAGCCCTGAAACTTCCATCAGATGCTGCTGACTTGTGGAAGACTTGATGTGCTGTAGCTCTCAAATTTGACTGAACACTGTCAATTCCAGTACATGAAGTGCAGTGTTTGAGTGCGTGTGCAGTTTCACTTCTTGAAGAGCTATAAAACCTCTCTTAAAATATTTTTTTTCAAGGCAGATGTTTAAACCATGGCTTCCTTTTAGTAAGGAAGAATATTTCTATTCAATGTTATTTGGGATCTTTTGCTATCATTAAATATCTTACCTGTGATTTCAAGTATGTTGGTGATTTTTTTTTTTTAGGTTACAAGTAGAGATTGGGGTTGAGAGCTGGGCCAGTATCACTTCTGCCTGAGTAAGAAGTACTCCTTCTCTTGAGCCTTCCAAGAACACTTTTTTTTTTCCCCTTGAGAACCTACTCTAATGTATTTTCATTCATGTAAGGATTTCTGGAGTCCTGTAGGTATCAAAGGAGTGTCCTAGGAGCCTGTGGATGTTTGCTTTTCAAACACAAGGAGCCTTTGAATAAAGGTGAAGAAGCAATAGGCACAAGCAAAAGCAAAACAGTACCCTTTTTTTGGAGGGTGAGAGGGAGTGATGCGGTTTCCTTTTTAGCTTTCATTTCTCTGATGCCAGCTGTATCTGGGAAGACAGAAGTTGGCGAGGAGGAAGAAGGTTTAAAGAAGGGAATACAAAACAGCCTTGGGTGGCTATGGTACCTTTTTTAAGGTATTTGTCAACAGGTAGTCTCATATGAGCAAAACCTTTCCTTACAGAATGACACTGACATGAAGAAACATCTAATGTTTTAAGTGTAGGTACCCTCTTCTAACCTGCCCAGCTAAATAAAGCTCACAAAAATAATATTAGGTCTAGTGAAGAACCATGACCAGAAATCTCCCTATTTTATTGGATGGATTCTGTCATCTGAAAGAAGTTACAGAAATAAGGGACTCAGTGTTTCAGATGGATTGTATGCCATTTGCCTTGCTTCTTAACACCTGTCTGCTGAAGTGATAGATCTGTGATAAGCAGTTTGAAGTAAAAAAAAATGGCCTTTCTATGTATGGCCGTTTTATTTCCAGTATTGCAGGCTACCTCTTTAAACATAATTTGGTAGCTTGAGCTTGTTCACACAGATATCTTTAGCTTGTATTCTGTAATGGTTATTAGGCTACATTAGAAATGTTGCTTTTAACCCAAATGAATAATACTTTCTGTAGAAAAATGATGCTGAATTAAAAATAAGCAAGGCTTACAGACATGACCTTTATCTTCAGCAGTACAAAGGAAGCTGTTATTTAAAATTAGCTGCTATGTTTGGTGCTATTGAATTATAATCTAGATTCCTTCATCCGTCTTTTTGGACAGTTGCCACTGTCATTTAACAGGTGAAAACAATGCCCTTTTTTAATTCGGAAAGAAAATGAAAATGTGAGAAAAACATGGGTGTGAGATGTATAGAAATCTTCTGGTGCCAGTAGCTATTTGATTGCCAAAATCTGCAGTGACATTTATAAATAGAAAAGTTGTAAAATGGTTTCCATCTTCAACTTGTATGAACATGCAGGTAACTTAAGCAATGGCTCTGAGACTTCAGCCTAACTCTCATAGCAAGGATCTACCCTCCATGCTTTGATGTTCCAAAGTAATTTAGAGCTGTTCTTGGATTAAATGTTATACTAAAAACAGATCATAAAGTTACCTAAATGACTGCAGACTGCTAATAAAGGATATGTGATTAGCAGTAACTGTACATCATCTGTTGGGCCAGTTTACGTACTCCTTGTTTGGAGAAAGTTATGGTGGTGTTTGGCGTTTCAGCTTTCACCAAAGAAATGGCAAATAAGTAGGGATGACCTGATGTCCTAAAACAACCTCACGTAAATGAATTTGTGCTATGGCTGGTCTTGGTGATAAGTTTTTTGTCACTGTGGAAGCAGTTCAGAAAAAGTAATGGTTTACTAAATAATGAACAACAATTACATCCTTGAGGAAAGCAAAAGCAGCTTAGCTGGATCTTGCAAAAATGTAAAATTGCAATTATTTAAAAAAACAAGTAAACAAAACCAAAACCAGAAAAACAAAATTAAAAAAACCACCACCAAAATCCAACCGTTATCCATATCTGGGCTCAAAGTTTTTGGCCACTGTAATCTTTGGGTTTTTTTCTTCAAAGCTTGCAGTGGCAGACCAAATGGCCTTACTCATAGGCTTCACTGGCCTGAAGTAGTAGGAAGGATTGTCAAAGAAGCAACGCTGCCAAGCCATGATGATTGGTGCTTTGTTGTATGTTTTTGCATCATTTGAAGTACTTTGTTAAATTCCATTAAACTGTCTAGAGAAGAATGATGTTTGATCTAATGGCTTATAACTGGCTTAGGCTCAATCACCTTATGAAGTTACCAGAGTGAATATAAAGAAACCACAAGCGACGGTCTCCTTCCTTGATTAAAACTGCTGACTTGAGTATGTTTGATACCACTCAGAAACTGTCGGTAAGCTTAACAGCTTAATCTTCACTTCCTTGCGATCCAGAGTGGTATGGGTTTGGCAGGAGTCCAGACATGCCTTGTATCTGGGCTACATTGTCACATTTCTGCAAGGATGATTCTGTTTTCTAGAAGTCTTTACTTTTCCTGTTGTCTTTGAATGTTTTAATTTCTCTTCTAAAGCAAAAGGGAACAAATCCCTTACACTGCTCAGCTTGTGCTCAGCTTCTGGATCTATGGTAGGACCTAGGTTATGTCCTAGGAAATGCAAGCCTTACTTCATACAACAAACACTTATTTAAAATGTGTAGACTAACTGAAATGAATTAGAAATGAGATTGCCAATAGTACTTAAATATGAGTTCATGCAAGGTGAACAAAGCAAGCATACAGTTTTTAAAGCTTTTTAAGTAAATCGTTTAATCTGTGTGCTTTGACCTGTCTTTAGAATTACTTTTGAATTACACGTGACAAAATTTTGGTTTTATAATTTGGTGACTTTGTTTATATTTAATCACCTATCTTATGATTGTCCTGTTGAAACACATTTCTCAATCTTCCTGTCTAGTGCCGTGCCTTTTGTAGTCTTTGTATTCCACTTCAGCCCTGCTTGTGAGGCTGATTTCTTGTGTTCAGCTGTGCCTGCAGGTGCTCTATGCTTCTCCCAAGTGGTTTTGCTCCCTTAGTCTGTCACTGTAAGAGCCAGAACCTGCTCAGCTGTCATTCAGTACTGTCTTTGGAGAGATGCAGGAACAAAAAGCCTGAGTAGCAAAATGAGCTACAGCTATCTGGAGTGTTGGAGGTGTAGTAGCGTTAAAAAAGGCAACTGGATTCTTGTAAGCTCATTCTTGGGTGCAAGGAAATCTGGTGAGGCATCTCAAAGCAGGTTGTTATTGAAAGACTGTAGAGGACTAACAAAAGATCTTAGAGGACTGAAAAAAGAAGGAAATAAAATGCCCACTTCTAAAAATAGGGAGAGAGTAAGAAATGGGAGACTTCCATACTAGCTAGATCAGATAAAAATACCAAAAGAACACTGAAATAGGTATACCATTTCTAAACATCTAGAAAATGCTCACAGATGAGTTACTGGATAACCAGGACTTGTGAAGAGCATATTTAAACAACATGGCTTCCTTCCCCAATTGTTCCAGAATGAAACTATGAGAAATCTCTCAAACTCTCAAATTAGGAGGAATCTCATAAGCTGCTCTGAACAGTAAACTAGGAAGTCTTATTTGAGCAGTGTTCTAGCTGCTGTGGCATCTGACCATTTCAGTGCCTGCAGCTTGGACTAGCTGTGGCCCCTGAAGAGTTTAGGGCTATTGTCTGGCCCTGCAGGAATTCACTTGGTACCAGTCGTCCTGTATCTCCATTTTGATGCAAGGTATTGTATCACAGCTTCAAATTTCAAAGAACTTGCAAAATTAATTACAATTGTTGCATGTCTCATCATATAAACTCTCTTGTCTGTTATCATAACCAGTATGCTTTTATTATGTTTTTTTATGTACTCATGGTAAGCCTCCTGGCATTGTTGGCAAGTATTTCACAAGTAGACGTTAAGTTAGACAAAAAAGAATCCCATGTTTTGTTTCTTTATTGGTCAAGGAACTGAGGCTCACTCAGTGTTTGCTTCCATGGATGGTTAGGTGTTTTTAATTTTAGACTAGCTGTAATCTCTTGTGGACTAAATGCCTTTTTGCAGCCAGAATACATTAGTTGTGCTCCTGGGGTACGTTGTCTTACATTACTTTGGTTTAACCTAAAGGAATCCAATTCCATTGTTCCAAAACAGCTCTGGGATGTGAACCAACACACCATCAACAGGAATGATCAGGTAGTTCACTTAAAGCATGCTCCTGGTGTGAACTAATATAAGTATAGACACACCCTTAGAGCCACTCACTGCAAGTTAACTGCAGCCTTTCCCCATATGTTCTGGGTAAACAATTTTGAACCATCTTCTCTATCAGCTCCTTCACAAAACTCTAAAATACTGGAGTGAGAACGTTAGATTTCAATTACTTCCTTTATTAGAGGAGAAGAAAGTTTGTAGGGAAAGGTTTGTATCTTTTGGTCTAACAAGAGTGGTGGGGGTGAGAGGAAAAGATGACAAGCTTTCAGGTAATTAAATTGAGTTTCCTTAATTAGCATCTTTTCCTTTGCTCTTCACAAAACCATCATGCCTATTCCAAAGGTAGGAAAGTGGAAAAAGCAATTCTGTGACAAATCTTTGAGGACTCTACTAGGTATAACATTGAATCCGGATGCTCAGAATCATAGGATCTCCTAACAGCTAGACCATATTGCTGCCTGCAATGCAACAATTAATCTCTTAAAAGATTAAACAGACTTTCTTATAGTTATTTTAAGTAAATAACTAATATAAAGCTATTGTTCTGGTCTATGCAACACCATCCTGTTCACGTCATTAGAAAATTTAGTGGTTTTCCATTTAAGAGGGCTATTTCTCCCCCACCCCTGAATGATGCATTTTGCTTCTGCTCTTAATGTCACTGTTTTGCTTCGTTTTCCTGTGTTGAGTGTTTTGGCCACACGTTCCAACTGAGCAGGAGAAGCTCCTTCCAAAAAGTCTGCTTAAAAAATGACATGTAAATATGGCACAATGGTCTTCACTTCAGCTTTTGTAGGATGTGCAAGATATCAGTAAGGTGTAACCTGTAGTATTTAAAAGCTTATACTGCGTTGCCTATATCCTCTGTAGGATTTTTCTGTTTATTTTTAGGCCCCATATTTTGACCTAGACTTGAGAAGTAGTGTGGTTTTAATTTCCTTCACATTGATGGTTTAGGTGTCCTTGTGCATTAAGTGCTGACAAAGCTCTGTAGCTAGGTGTAGAACATAATACACGAGAATAAGAGGATACCTAAATACATTACAAGCCTTTTCATAAGGTTAACTAGAGGTAGATGAGTTGATGGGATGAGACCTGCGATACGAAGTTTCTCCGGCAAACTTTCTGCACAGAAAGTTCAGGACTGTCAACCAGAAGTGGTTGAACCAGGAGAATAAACCATGTGTGAAGACAATACAAAACAGCTGAGTTAATACTGACTGTTGAGAGCACCCTAACTTTTTGGTATGTAACAGATGTCTTCCTTTTGGATAAGGAGGAGTTAATAATCATGCAAAGTGCTGAGGGACCATGCTTTACAGACCATCAGGATTTGGGTACATCTTTTTGCATCACTTCCATAACTACCACTGTAGGGTTTATCGCAAAATCATGGGGTTTGGAAAGTCCCACCTCCTGCCCAAAGGAGGTCTGGTTAGACCAGATAGCTCAGGGCCATATCCTCACAAATAATATATGCTTACATACAACAACATGGTATCTTTTGAACACCTTGTGCTATCTGATTTAGAAATGCTTGATTTAAACCTAGTTTTCACTAAATTATAATACAAACATCCTCAGAGGAAAGCAAAGACCAGTATTTTTGCTTAATTATAACCGTTTCGGAAGAATATAGGGAAAGAATAGTTCTGTAGAAAAATCTCTATCTTATTGAACTTGACCTGCTTAGCTTTTTTCATAGCCCCAGGAAAAGCAAAAACCCCAAATCTTCTATTTCTTTCTCCTTTCTCTACTTCCCCCCCACTCCTGCCTCTGAGTACACAGGTGTCTCTGAACTGTCCATAATGATGGGTGCTTCTGTAGGATTTCTTGATACTAAATTTACTACTTTAAACGCATTGAGATTTACTGTGGAAGGTCTTTTTCCCTTGTCCTAGCATTTAGCTGTTTGAAGCCCACTTGCTGATTGTAACCAAGTATACACTATGAGTTGAATTATTTGGCTTTATCTGCTTGTCAATGACAACAGTATTTTTCCTGCACGGTTTCAGTTTCTCTAATCTCAAGAATGAAACGTTATCTAGAAACTCTGCTAATGCTCACTCCTGCCACTTCCCCTTCCTCCAGCCTTGTATTTCAATTCTCATTTTCTATTGCTACCAGTCTATCATCTAAGGAAAATGGAAGCTGTGAAGCACGTC
This sequence comes from Phalacrocorax aristotelis, assembly GCF_949628215.1. Taxonomy (NCBI): domain Eukaryota; kingdom Metazoa; phylum Chordata; class Aves; order Suliformes; family Phalacrocoracidae; genus Phalacrocorax; species Phalacrocorax aristotelis. The sequence continues at coordinate 29,063,024 of NC_134284.1, read as the reverse complement.
AGTAGGATGATCAGGATCTTTTCTGCAAGTTCTTGGTTTTAAGATAACTAGCACTTGTTCTTCTATTCCTATTGCACTCTGTGTAATCCTGACCTGAAGCATTCCTTTGGTCTGGAAGCAGATGCCTGTACTTCAGCCTTCCATCAGGAAGTTACTAAACTGTAACAATCTATTTATGGTAGCTTCTTTTGTACTGCTAATAACCCAGCAAGGGCTAAGATTAAGCCATCTCTGATTTTGTTTTGTGTGCATTTGGTTGTAAAGATGAGTTAGAGCTGATGAAGTCAGCAGAGGGGAAGGACAAAGGAAGTAGAATCTTGATTCTAATAAGAATTTTCTTTGTCCGTTTAACAATGAGAATCCTTATGAATTCTCTAAATTTGGCTTTTTTATTTACTCAGATGTGAAAAATGTAGGATTGCAGAAACTTCCAACAAATTATTCTCAGCTGGGGGGAGCAGGGAAGAAGTAACTTTAGCCCACCATTAACTGTAACAGAAGTTTCCTTTTGGCTTTTACAGAAGTCATTGTTACTTGGAAAGGAATTTTGGTGGGGTTTGGTTTTGGTTTTTTGTTGTTGATTTTTTTGGGGGGTGTTTGGGGTTGTTTGGGGTTTTTTTCATAGATGATATTGCTTTTGTGTCTGTACCTTTTTGGGCTTCTCATAGTGGCTCATTAACCTTGTTTCATCTTTGTGTTGTAGCTTGATGATGTTTTTCTCATAAATGACAATGCAACCGTTTCTGAATTTATTTCACTTTACTGATCACATCTTGCTATAGGGGTGAGCTGACATCCCTGTAAACATTATCTTTTTAGAAGGAAGTTGAATTAAAGCTGCTCTAGCACCTGCTAATGTAGGATGCAACCAGACTTCCTGTTCAAGAGGAAATCCTAATTTATTCTTCCTTGTAAACTGAAGGCTGATCAGCTTACCACATAGTAACCTTTTGACTTGTAAACACTGTGTTCCGTTGGGCAGCTTTTAGCCTCTAGAAATTATTTCCCTCGGGCTTGGTGGTGACTTTAACAGTAAACTTTGACTGTGGTGAGTATCTTGAAAAAGCAGCAACCCTTTTCTGCTGAACTAACTTTAAGGCAGTCAAGCATACCTACACACTCAAGTAGGTACTTAAGATGCCTTCAAGTTCTAAGAAGGTGGCTGTATTTTCCTTTGCACTCTTAATCCCCAGTGCAGTGTTAAACAAAGAAACTTGTTATCCATTGGGTATGGAAAACAAATTGAGGTATTGTGATTATTTGCTTTGTGATGCAGGCTTTCAGCCCTTGGAAATGCTTGTTATATGTGGGTGGGGAGTTGGCTCGTCTAGGATAGTCATGGTGAATCATTGGCAGCAGTGCCAGGTTTGGCATGGATGGAGATTTGGCTTGGGAACAGTAAAGTGAGTTACAGTGCTTTTTTTTATTGTTTATTACCAGCCCCTTAAAGATTTTTCTGTCCTTGAGGAGGAAGGAAGAGATCAAATTTAGCAGGAGCAGTATTTGTTTCCTCTTACTGCTAATACAGCAAAAGCAAGCTGCTTCTGAAAATGTATGTTCTCTGGGCTTCTGACAGCCTTGCTTAGATGAGTGATCGGAGGCCTCTGGAGTAGGTACACAGCTGAGGCTCTCCCTAGGGATACAGCAGCTGTGAAGTTTTTGAATGATGAGCAGAGACTGGGACTAAGAACTCAAAGTAGTTCTAGAACTTTGTATTAAAAAAATAGTCTTGCAGAGATCTGCATCTGAATTCCTTCTGCCTGTGTAAATAGTAGAAATTGAAATAATATGCTGCCAGCATAACCTGTTCCATTCCTCTGGGGATCGATACTGCTTTACTGAAATGGTGGAAGTGGATTAAGTCACAAGGAACCAAGACTCCTCATTTCTACTACTTTTTCTTGTCTTCTCTCACCACACCCCAAAGACTTAAGAATTTGTTTTCTGTTCTTTTATGGTATTCAAAGCATGTTGATAATACAGTGGTGATGCTAAATCTTCAAGTACAGTTTCCTTTCTGATGCTTTTTTTCCCCCCTTAGGCATGTGTCCAACTCTCATTCAGTGTATTTTTATGCATCTCTGATGCAAGTATGGCTCTTTTTATAAGAAATACTCTTAAAATAACAGGCTCTTTTGTAGGCCCAAAAATACAGGCTTACTATTTCTTTTTGATTAAAATGTGTGAAACATATGTTAAGAAAAAAAAAGAAAAGACATTACCTATGCCAGTTTCTTTTTCTTTTTTTTTAAAGCTTGGACTTCAACACTTTTCCTGTAGCACAAACAGTTGCTTTTGTTAGCAGAATTCTGCTACAGATAACATAAAGACACTGGTCTCTGAAGAAATCTTGTGACAAAATTTCAACTCTCTTTAAAACAAATGAATTATTAGTGGATTTTATTTCTGCTCCTTCTCCTCCTTGTTCCAAAGAGCAACCTTTTCATAATGTCACTAGGGAACACTGAGGATATAATAGAATAAACCTGTGAACAGGGTTTTCTTGAGAAACTGACTCCTAAGAAAGTGACAAGGCAGCTGCATCTCTGGCTGCCCTGGTTTTTCAAGACTGCAGCTCTCTAGAACAAACTAGCTAATATCTTGAAAGCTATCTTCATAGAAAGAAAAAAGCTATGGTACTTGATGCAGTAAGCCAGCGGTCTCCTTTGAAGAGACTTTTTTCCATGCCAATCTCAATTTTTATCATAATGTGAGATGATTATGTGAAGATGGGACTTCTCATGAAAGAACTAATTTATATACGGTTCTCGTAATGCATAGTGCTTAGTGTTGTTTGTTGCCATGGTGTGTAATACAGTTGAGCAAGATGAGTTCCAGTAAGGATGTTCAACAGGACTAGTGTGTCCCTTCTAAACAGGAGAAATAAAGTTTTGTTATCTGCACATTGAAGGGTTGACCTAGTTCTCGAGAATGGTAAGTGTAGTGTTCCAAATACCTGTAATGCTGGTAATTAAGCATCATGTTGCTAACTTTTTTAACATGTGAACTTACATCTTAGGTGTCATTATGGTTGGCAAGGACAGTTCTGTGATGAGTGTGTCCGCTACCCAGGCTGTGCTCATGGGAGCTGTAATGAACCATGGCAGTGTAATTGCGAAACCAACTGGGGTGGCCTGCTCTGTAACAAAGGTACTTAACATTAATATACAGGAAAATTAATTAAAGTCGCATGATTAACTGATAACTCATTAACCATTTTTCTCCTGCTAGTGTGCAACTACCTGAGTATTTCTGTGCCTAATTCTTTTGTGGCAGATAGTGCCTAAACATCATAAGTGTAGAAAGTTTAAGACAAAAGGCTTGGAATGGTCCTGACTTTTCTAACTTATGTAGTTGTCTATTGCTCGTCCTTCCCTGTTCTGTGGATAGTAATGAGATGACAGGCTAGCTAATGGAATATGGGGATCATGTGGTTGAATGATGTTCAAGCCAGAAAGGCATCTGTATGTCTGACTAGGGATTAAAACAGTGATATTTGTGTTCCCTGTTGATTTGATGCATTTCTCTGTCCAGATCTGAATTACTGTGGAAATCACCATCCCTGCCTGAACGGTGGAACCTGTATGAATACTGAACCAGATGAATATCACTGTGCTTGCCCAGATGGCTACTCTGGAAAGAACTGCGAAATTGGTATTTCTGGATATTGCATGTGTCTTCAGAAATCTGAGACTTTCAGGCATGGCTATGTTCTAGTTAACCAGGTGGCATTTTTATACACTCACTGTTACTTGTTTCTTTGTAAAGTGGAGGGGCTGTTTTCTCCTCTCCAGAAACTAGCTTGGTTTTTGAGAGGGGAGGTGTGAAGAGTGGTGGTGTGCAACTTGTCCATTCAACTTGTTACTTTGTGTGACAGTGGAGATATACCAGCTCCATCTCTCCTGTCTAGTGCCTTAGGCTGTCTGTTCAAAAAAACCACTGAAGACATCAGAAATGCTGCAACAGTTTCCCTTGGATTTAGATAAGACAGAGAATTTCTTCTGTTTGGCTTCTTTGCTTCTTTAATCCAAGTATGCGATTGGGCTATAGTCTTATGGCAGTGGGTTACAGGTGCACCTTTCTCTGTTACCTTTCTTCCTGCTACCCATTTTCTTGTCTTCTGGCTTGCTTGCAAACATGCATCTTATACAAGCTGGTGACTAAGGAAAGTAATAGTGATAGATGCTTTGGTTTTAACTGTGGTGTGGGGTTTTGGCCCAATTTTTAGCTGTCTGAATGTGGTGACTGTCCTTTTTGATCAACTGAAACTTGATTTTTAAAAAAATCATCTTTTAATATGGGACTCAATACGTTTGGATTAATGACACAGACTACTATGGAAATGTGTTCAAGCCCTCCTACAGACTTACCTTGAGCAGTCTAAGTGAAAAGTTAAGTGTATTCCCTGCTCCAGTTGGTAAAATGGAGGAAAGCATTTAAACCACGTTTCTGATGTCTTCTTGACTAGAGGTTAACAGGTCTGTGTCTATCCAGCATGAAAAACTGCTTCCTATCTCAACCATGCTACAAAGATAGTGTATTACTTTTTTTCAAGTAGATCTGTGTCTCTATTACATGAAGACCAAAATTTTCATTTACTGGAGACTATTTTGGTATTTAGAGACTTTTCCTGGCTATTCTTTCTCTGGAGATGGAGGGGCAACTGCAAAATTTCTTATTTCTTTCTTATTTTGCTTTAAAGATTTGATGTTTGGAGAAAAATAAAAACTTTTTGGTTCAACTTACTCACCTGTAGTACTTAGTTGGGTGTTCTGCAGTGACTTTATTTGCCATGATGGATTGTTAAATCTTTTTTCAGCTGTGGTATTCCCACATGTGGTATTCTCACTTTGAATTTTGCTATTACTTGATATAGTTATAAGTATAGATGGAAAGAACCTCTTTTCTTTATTTATTTAACTGTTTGGCCTTAAGTTCACAAGACCATTATCAGCAGAAAGTTTTCACATTTATCAGGGTGTAGATCATCTTTGAACTTATATAAAGTCCTGCGTGGTATTAATGATACTATGAAAACTTGAATTTTGCTTCAGCTGGTACAATGTGATACAAAGTTTTGGCTAAAATGAATGAAATATTGTCTTAGTTGGCCCCAAAAGTTGTGGGGAAGCACCTTGGCTTTCCAGATAGAGAGGTAGTGCTATGGTATAACACCATACTCCTGTGGTGCCTCACAGGAGGCAGTGATAAAAGGAACCATGCATTTGATGAGTTCTCTACTGATTATTAGCAGTAGATTGGTATATGAGCTGTTTTAAGCACTAGTACCTGACATCCTAGACAATGTAAATTCAGTTTGCAAACTAGATAACGTCCCTGAAAGAAGGATTCTGAAAAATAAATGCTAGAAACAAGAAGAAAGTCTTACCTAGCGAGGGGATTGCTTTCTTTTTTCCAAAAGATTCCTTGGCTTCTGAGAGGGAAAATATCAAAAGTGATGGCATACAACTTGTCCTTCTTCAGCTTGGTTGTTGCTTAGTGCAGCTTCTGCAAGTGTTACAGCCCTACATGGAGTGACAAGCAGCAGTACTGCCTGTAATTGCAAGTAGCTCTATACTTTGCTGTTTCCAAGGAACAGTATTAGAATGAAGCTAAACAGACCTTTGATACTTAAACTACTACTGTTCAGACCTCTGCATACAGCATATCTTTTTGTCTCACTGAACTAAAAAAAAAAGTGCTGGAGCACTCTGGAGTTGGAATTGCATGGCTGGAAGCAGTGGGTTAATGGGGAACTTCTCTAGCTCTTGGGATATTGAGATATGAGTGACTTGTATGCCTCCAGGCTTTCTAGTCAGTAGTTATGTAAAGAATGATGCACTTTCAGTAAAACCCTGCCTCAGTCTTTTACTGGGAATCTTGCAGCTGGGAGAGGGAGGCTCCAAACTTCTGTACAAGGCACCTCTTGACTGCTTATGCTCTTTGTCACTTTAATCAGAATGCAATTTCTAACCATGTGAGTATTTAGCAAGAATTTCTTTCCCTCTTTCCTCCCAGCTGAGCATGCTTGCGTGTCTAATCCCTGTGCTAATGGTGGAATTTGTCATGAAATTTCATCAGGCTTCAAGTGTCACTGCCCGTCGGGGTGGAGTGGACCAACATGTGCTATTGGTGGGTATGCATTTACTGATGACTGACCCATTGGGTTGGAAGGGTTGATAGAGCTTACTTGACGATCGTGCTCTGTGGGTATGAAATTTCGTGGTAGTCTTTTACCTTACCTGTTGTTTAACAGCTCTATGCATTGGGAGCCTCTGAAAAGGTTAATAGTACTGTGCAACCAGCAGTGTCTATCTGATGCAGTTGAGATCTATAGGTTATCAAAAGCATAGCTGGACCATATACAAAGAAGTGCCCTGTTGCCAACGCTTGTAGGACTATTTCTGTCTCTTTAGCTAGTCTAAAGCAAAATACAGAATGGATTTGTGTTAAGAGATATAAATGTGTACATGAAAGGTTCTCCCCTTAAAGAAGTAAGAGTAGATTAGTAGCTCAAATGCTCAAGTGTCTGGTGTGGAAGGCGGGGAAGTGGTTGAAATGTATTATGTACCTGTGTAACTGGTTTGCGTGTTGTCTGTGATTTGGTACATGTGATTTTTATTAATTTTTCAACAGCAATTATCCTCAAAAAAAATCCTGGCTAAACTTGTGTCGTGATCTAGGAACGTGACTTCCGGTGAATGTGTTAATTGTTGGCAGATTAACTGAATAATCTTGCTGTTTGCAGACAGAATTTCAGGCTTTTCACACATCTTTGAGATAGGGGAGAGAAGAATTCTAAGTAAAAATTAGGTTAGAAATGTGAGTTTGTTCCTAAGCTTATTTATTTGTACATTCTTCCCTTTCATCTAAAAAGAACTTTAAAAAAAAAATAATTGTTCAGGCCAAATGTTAAACCATGTAATAGAAGGCACGCTTTGACATTCCAGATATCGACGAATGTGCATCTAACCCTTGTGCACAAGGAGGGACCTGTATTGATGGTGTTAATGCATTTGAGTGTATATGTCCACAACAGTGGATTGGAGCAACATGTCAGCTTGGTAAGTAATTGTCTTCTGAAGTTTTGAACACCGCTAGAGAATGTTCCCAAATAATTAATAACTCTATAAGTGTGTTCCGTACATGATTTTTGTTGAAGTATGTTGCTATTGGTATCTTAGCTCTTATTTAGTAGATCTTAAAGCCAGAAGCTTCAAGGGAGCCTGTAACTAGTTAAGCCCTAACTTAAGCTTACTTACATTAGTTCTTCTAGAAAGCCTGATAACTTTTCTGTTTCAAAATACAGCATTGGTGATGGTAGCTCCTCCTTCATGGTGGCAGAACAGTGACTATAAGCTTACAAAGACAAGGAAGGGATTTGCCCTGACTAACATATTACCTTTTTGAGTTTAGGCAAAGGGAAAAGGAAGATATAACATGCATGTTAGAGACAAGTGTGCATTAAAAACCTGTGGTATGTAAATGGTTTTAGTGACCTACCAATATATAATATGAGCTTCTGATGCTTGGATTGCATGGAAACTTTGCTTGGTCCTGTGGTAATCTGTTTCTGGGTTTGTTCTTTATTCTCTTCTTTCTTTTATCTTCTTTCACAGATGCTAATGAGTGTGAGGGGAAACCCTGTGTTAATGCTTACTCTTGCAAAAATCTCATTGGTGGATATTACTGTGACTGCATTCCAGGATGGACAGGAGTAAATTGTCATATCAGTTAGTATTTCTTTAGTATATGTGTTGACCATAGGATGCTTTATCCTTTTAAAAAGAAGGTTTTATGATGAATGATAGCATACATACTTGCACAAGAAAAAAATACCTGTTATCAGGGTTTTCCTAACTTTCAGCAATGTAAATTGGAAATACTGTTTGAATTTATTTAGAGGTGTAATTGGTATTAAAATGAGCGTAGATATACATTTATATAAGTCTAATAAATCTCTCCTTACTCACCCATCCCTGTTTCTGAATTATATCATGTACTAATTTGATTCAAACTACTTTTTAGGTAAAATGTTACATATGAAATTAGCTCATAGAAGTATGTAATACGTAAGTTTATATTACATATTCATTTAAATAAGAATCTACTAAGGCATCAAACATCCTTGCTTTCCATTGAAACACCTAGAAAAATTATTTGTTCTGCCTTTTTTTTTATGCTAGACCTGTACTTTACAGTTTAGTCTTCCAGTGTAAATTCTAATGCCTTGCATATTTTATCCATAGATATTAATGACTGTCACGGACAATGTCAACATGGAGGGACTTGTAAGGTAACTCGTTTATTACATGCCATGTTGAAAATAAATCTTGTTCTGGCTAGTTATGAATTCTATAGTTTGCAATTACAGGTTGGTTAAATACGGTTGTATGTTAAGTGTAGTGTTGCAATTGCAGGCTCTTACACTGTTTCACAAAATAATTTTGAGGTGCTACTGCTGTTCACAAATCCAGAATATAGAAATAACTTGAATACTTATATGCAAGTTTAATCAATAAACAAATCTTTCTACTTTTGCTTTTTTCTTCCCCTCTGAAGGATGAAGTGAATGGTTACCATTGCTTATGCCCTCGTGGTTTCACAGGAAAAAACTGTGAGATAGAAACAAATGAGTGTGAAAGCAATCCATGCCAAAATGGAGGCCGTTGCAAAGACCTGGTGAATGGATTCAGTTGCCTGTGTTCTCAGGGCTTCTCAGGAGTCTTCTGTGAGGTGAGGGCAGCAGTGATATTACTGCAATACTTTTCATGGATTGCATTCTTGAAAGCAACATATCTCTGGTTTAAATGGGAGTAACCCAAGGCTAAAGCATTACTAACGTAGCTGTTATTTGACACTCTGAATAAGCAAATTTGTTGTGCAGTGCTGTCATAGTTGTTGTAACACTTGAATTTGCAGCCTGATAAAGTGCAAGTTGTTGCACATAGGTGTTGGCTCTCCTAATTGTTTTAAGGCTGCAAGTATTCCTTAAGTTTGAAACATTTGTCAGGACCTGTGTCCTTTTGTTACACTAGAATGTTTTTGAGCTTTCTCCCAGTCATTCTGCAGCACATAATTGAATTATCTTTCAAGTAATCTTACTCCTGTTGGTAGGAGTATCAACATAATTAAAGGCAGGCAGATATGCAAGTATTGGCTCTCCAAACTTTGTGTTTGAGATCATTTCAGGAACATGTAGTTCTAGTGCTTAAATAAGGATTCAGATCTGAAATACTGAAGTGCTAGTGATAATTCATAAAGTTCTTTATGATAACGAAGATCTACCTCTTTCTAGGCAGGACGTTAGACTTTTCAGTGTAAAATTATATTGCTCTAAGAATGGACTTCCTGGCTTTCACTAATAGCCAAATTCATGCAAGTGTTTTGGTTAGCAAGGCAGCGTCAACTTGGAGGCATTGGATTAGAACTTGGCTGGATTTGCTCCAGAATTTTTCATGGAGGACAGTGGAGTGATCTCTCTCAAATGCTGAAGTAATTTCTTTCTGTATTATTTCCATTGTTAAAGAAACAATGCCATCCTTTTATTCAAAATTGGAAAGGGTTGCAGATACTGACCAGTTTAATGAAACTGGAGTAGTACCTAATAGCTCGGGTACCATTTCTACATAAGGATCATAACCTGAGTGCTCTACTGGCTGATTTATATCATACTGTGTAATTAAAGTTTTAGCAAATCTGTTTGAATAATAGGGGGATTTGGCTGCTTGCCTCGTGTGTTGCAGGAAATATCTACCATTGATTGCAGATGCTAAAGTACCAGCCACTGAACTTGCATTGGGAAGGGGAAATTTACACTAATGGAAGGAAACAAATGGAGACATCTGATAGAGGAGATCTGAGAATCTTTCTCAGACCCTAGCTATTTTTTGTAGTTTGCTCTGAATGTTCCATATAAGAGCATGAAATAGCTTGCTGAAAATCTCTCTGTTGCAGCTGCAATTGTATGTGTTTCTCTGAGTTAAATACTTAACACCATTTATGTTCCTTCTGTTCTGGTTAGCTTTGAATTTTTCTCCTATTTAGCTATGGAACTACTAAATATAGTGACCAAATCCACTGTTGGACTTAGCTTTCTCAATCTTACAGACATAAAATTATCTTTCTCACAAGAGAGATGTGAAGAGGGGAAAAAAAGCAATCCTTAAGAATAACAATTTGGTGGAAAGACACTGTGATGTAACAATATCTCTTTTGGGGCCATTTTGTGGATTTTGAGGTCAATTTAGGGTATCACCAATAGGTGACCTTGTTTGCCAATCTAAGATGTAGAAGAAGCAGAACTGCTTTGCTACAACAACTGGTCTGTGTTAAGGGTTATATGATGAAAGCTAGGCTTAAATTTTGCTTTTTTGAATCGGGTGGTAGGAACTGTTCAAAATATACCTAGTGTTTCTGTGTGTAAATTGGCATGGTGATAGTATTTGTCAGAATAAGGCCCTGAGCAGCTTGGTCTAACCAGACATACTTTGAGCAGGAGGTGGGAGTAGCTGACCTCCAGAGGTCCCTTCCAAGCTACGTGGTTCTATAATAAATACAATGTCTTAATTGAGACGGGGAGAGAAGTTGCTGTAGACGATAGGATTTTTTTAAAGGTTCTGTGTATTTTAAGTGTCTTGTAGACGCAAAGGTGACAAGTGCCCTGGTTTTTAACTTGCATTATAGCACTTAGCATGTGGGTGTGAAAGGCAGAGAATTGACTTATAATGACCCAGAATAGTCACAGTAAGATGGCTCTTAATGGCATGTTCTTTGCTAACAAAGTTATTGCACATGTGCTTATTTATCCTTCTGCAAAGGAATATCTTTTTAGCAGTATCAGAAGTGCTTTGTGTTAGAATTGACTAAAGTAACCCAAAGTTTCTCTCTGTTGCAGGATGGAATGCAATATATGTATGATTCATAAACCTTAAATCTTGAGGTTCCTTGTAAATTAGTTTCATCTGTGTCTTTGGCAGCACAGATAATGCTGCTTATGCCTGGGAAATGAAGCAGCTGCTGCTAACTAGTTTCTCTTTCAGGTGGATATTGATTTCTGTGAACCTAACCCTTGCCAGAATGGGGCTAAATGCTATGATCTGGGAGGAGATTATTACTGTGCCTGCCCTGATGACTATGATGGAAAGAATTGTTCTCATCTCAAGGACCACTGCAAGAACAATTCTTGTAAAGGTACCTGCTGCTGTCCAGAAACTTCTCTTAATGTACTGGTGGTACATCAAAAAAGAAAATTAGTGTCTCTGGAAATAGCGTAATGCAGAAACATTTTTATTGTACTCACCTGGACTTTCAAATAATGAGGCAGTGAGAACTGCTTGTAGCAGTCCTTATTTATAAAGAGGTAGAGGGTTACTTAGAGTTAACATAACTTAAATCGTGATTGGTCTTAATTTTTTTATAACCTTTTTAAAATGATTGATTGGTGGTGCATATAATTAGTCTAACAGTATACTACTTTTTCTTAGTAATAGATAGCTGTACAATAGAAGTCTTCAATAATGCTACCCCAGAAGGAATCCGTTTCATTTCATCTAACGTTTGTGGGCCTCATGGACGGTGTATTAGTCAACCAGGAGGGAATTTTACTTGTGCCTGTGAAAGAGGTTTTACTGGAATATACTGTCATGAAAGTAAGTATGAGTTTGTTCTAAAGCATTTTGTTGCTCTAAAACTTCCTTAAAGTTTTTGTTATGCAGCTTTACAACAAAAAAAGTTAAGATTTTAATAAAGTTGCATAGAGCATCGTTTCACATGTACTGCTTGAAATCAGTTGCTTCTGGTAACAGTTGTCTTTGTAGTGCTTCACACTTCCTCTGTGTAAGAAAACTGGTTTTAGTCCAACTTCAGAGTGGATATGTCTGTACCCACTACCTTTTTGTACAGTCTTACAAGAAGCCATGGATTTCTTCAATGTGGGGATGATAAAGAAGGGACAGACACATTGACAGCACAGCTTAGGAGCATGTGTTTTGCTGTTCCAGGTATTTTGGAACACCTGGTTATTTTTGCAAGGTAAACTTAATGCTCTGGTTTGACTTGCCACATGATAGATAATACATCTAGAAACTTAATCAGGCTGGAAAACAGATGTTTGAGCTGTTCCTTACATATGTACAAATGAAGCATAACTTTGTGCTGCTTTTCCTAGAGGCACAAGTATAGATCACTCTTCTAGGTAGGTGAAGACAGCCTTGAGCAATAATTGTTAACTTTTTGTCATAGATATCAATGATTGTCTTGGGAAACCTTGCAAGAATGGTGGGACATGCATCGATGAAGTTGATTCATTTAGATGTTTCTGCTCAAGTGGCTGGGAAGGAGAATTGTGTGACACAAGTGAGTAGTGCTAAGTGTTGCTGGGTCAAATATTACAGCCTTGCTATAACAGTTAGTGATGGTTGCTACATGGTTAATAGTAATAGGGTATTTTCTCTGTTCTGTAACTACAGTCTACCAACTGTTTGCAAAAGTATTTTCAAGAAGGTTTTTGGGTGGCAGCTTTAAAATGCTCAATTCCTTTAATAGGACCATAATCTTGATTCTTTGGTATAGTACAGAGTGTATCTCAAGAGGCAAAAGTGAACATACCCTGTTAGGGGGTCTACTCATCATTGTTTTGATTGCTAAAAGCATATATACCTTTTAGTACTTACGGTACATAAAAGTTTGTCCCTTACCCAGTCTACTCATACACAGTAGTTTCCAAACTCGAAAAGCTTTTTAGCTCTAAGCCAGTGCAAGCTATAATGTGCTTCAACCTTACTGAAGGAATTTATATTAATATCTATTCCTTTGGTAAGAAAACTGTTGAAGCCTGAATTTTCACTTAATGAATATTGTGAGTCAGTGTTTTGTATTCTGGGCTCAGTAGGAAGCAGGCTTTTACTCTTGCTGCCATGGCTTGAAACATATTGGGCCTTAGTTGGCAAAGCGTGTTAGATCATTTCATGGTTAAGTTACCTTAGAGGAAACTGCAGTTGGTTCTTTTTCTAATCTGAAATAAGACCCTTCTAAAATGTGATGGCGAGGACTTGATGAGACTTATTACAGGACATGCACCAACTGAGATTTGAAATAAAGACTGAGAAGCTTTTGGCAGCTATGACCTGTCAGAAGAGCTTTTTGTGTGGTCTAGCTGAAGTTTGGTCTGGAATAATTATGTTCTACCTATTAAACATTTGTCTTGAGTGAAAGAATTTTCTCTAAAATTCATGTATGTGTAGTATGCACACGCGATATATGTGTATATATACACACATATATATGGTTAAGCCATTTAATGGTGTTAAGTCTCTGTATGTTGAGACATAAAGCAGGAGAGGGAGCCTTAACTTCTTCACATGGCTGTCCTGGGATGGGGCTTGTTTTCAAGACAGTGTGGTCCCTGCTAGAAAGCATTTTCTGAAGTCCAGAATATAGTAGTTTGCTGGAAGAATGAAACTACTTTGGTGCTCTACTTAGAATCCATACTGAATGATACCTTTTTTATTAAGCTGTCAGAAAATATTTCGTAATTCATGTTGTTTTGTATTAAATCAGAGTTTTTTCCTTGCTTATACAAAGATAACCCCATAAGAATTAGGAAAACTATCTTCCTAAATACTACACCAATTATTTCATTTATAAAGAAGTATTTTATACTTTCTCATGGCCTTGGCTAGTCTAGACCATCTAATTTGAATAACTCTCTCTCTAGATTTCAATGACTGTTCTCCTAACCCATGTCACAACGGTGGCCGATGCATTGATTTGGTAAATGACTTCTATTGTGAGTGTAAGAATGACTGGAAAGGCAAAACTTGCCATTCACGTAAGTGTTCTTTACTTTGATCTTTAGTTTACCCAAAGATTTGGTTTCTTTCTTTCTCATGAGACTACAGTTCCTGAAATTTAAAATAAAACAATTGCAGTGAAATAATAGGCATATTTTCATTTATCTCTTCCAGTTTCCCAGCAACAAAAGGGAACACTTAAAAATATATTCCTTCACATAGGGAAATAGTGCTGTAAGAGATGCCCTTAGATTCTGCTCTTTTGGTTGTTTACTGAAATACAGCAAGTGGAACTATACGTTTCTAGAACTGCTGCATTTAAATATGAAGTGTCTTTAAAAGTAACGTGATTAAACAGTACCTGGCCTTAAAATTCAGCAAGACCAATAGCAATTAAAACTTATTGTGATGTATAGGTGAATACCAATGCGATGCGAATACTTGTAGCAATGGTGGAACATGCTATGATGATGGAGATACATTCCGCTGTTCATGTCCTCCAGAATGGATAGGAAGTACTTGCAACACCGGTAAGCTTTTGAACTGTCTACAGATAAAGCCAGAAGAAGTAGAGAAGTGTTTAAATAATACTTAACTGTTTAGTAAATAGGCATACTGTTCTTCTAGCTGGCTGGTTCACAGCTGTTCCAGTTGGCTGGTAACTGAAGTTTAGAGTAATTTCTTCCATGCAGCTGACATGATACTGATTTTTAGGAAGCTGATTTCCGCAGGCTGCTTAAATGGTCTTTTACGTAGCTTCTCCTAAGCAGATTTGGAACACTTGGACTTGCGCCTTGGCTTCTCTATTAGTCTTTAGAGAGCCTGCGTAAAGATTTTTCTTGTGAACTTAGTTCTCCACTTTGGACAGTTCATAATGTGATCAAGAGGTGTGTGAGCAGACATACTTGGGGAAAAATGAAATGAAGTGGTTCTTCCTAGGGGATTTGCAGGGTTACTGACTGCTGTAGGGAGCTACTCTTGATCTTTCGGGGGATTGAATGTAGTCTCCATGGTACGTTTTTCTGAATGTGAAACATCCATTAGGAACAAGAAGTTGGATGAAGGTAATTTAGTATAGTTTTCCTACTTTTTAGATACAATTGTGGCATTTAATAAAAATCTTGACCTTTAAATACTAGTATTTCATTATGAAGTACACCTTGTGACCTGGGTACCTCACTGCCAAAGCAGGAATTTAGCATTATTTGAAGGATGCTTGCTTACACAGATGGGAAAAAAAATAGATAATATTTCTTTTTTTATAAAAGTTAATGGTTCAATCAAAAAATTGAATTGGGATGATGGTGATGGTAAGGTGAGGGATTGTCATGCGATGTGACTATTCTTGGAGTCATTTGACCACCCTGTAAGTCTTGCACTGATAACTTAAATGCTGTTCAGGATTGTGATATTGACCTATCCAGATGATACATTTTGTTTTCTGTACTAAATAGAGACCTTTTCTGTTTTCAAAGCTAAAAACAGTAGCTGTATTCCAAACCCTTGCATGAATGGTGGAACATGTGTTGGCAGTGGAGATTCCTTTTCTTGCATCTGCAAAGAAGGATGGGAAGGACGTACATGCACACAGAGTAAGGCTTTTCTCCTTTCTTCCCCTGCATTCCTCTGGGATATTAGGAGTGTCTGGTAAATAGCTGTTAACTGGAACAAAGCAAGTTTATAGAGTTCATGTGCCAAAATATCTGAATCATTCAGGGTGGGAGGTAGGTAAAGGTGATGATGCTCAAGTAATGAATGAAGAATTTGTTGTGCGTCTTTTTGCACCTAGTCTCTGCCAAAATAAGACTTTCAGCCTTGTATAGAAATATAATTTTTGGGAACATGTGCAGAGGAAAAAACCCTTGCAGAAATACTAATTTTAATAATGAAAAGTATGCGGAAAGGCAGGCAGTAGTGTATATTCTATCATTTTTTTCTGAGTATAGCAATTAACTACTTTGACATACCAATACAATGAATTGGTTAGGTGGAGTAAAGCTTTGAATTTTATTTTCTTTTTCCAAGGTGTAACATAGAGGAAGAAAAACTAATCTAAATTTTTAGCTCTGTTTCTATTCTAAACCTACTGTGAAATTAATGTTGTATTGATGTATGCCCTATTTAGCTTTTTAAAGCTGACAGTGCTAATATAAATGCTAACAAACATTTCAGAGCCGTTTGTAATGGGAAGGATTTGTTTAAGAAATTCGACTAGTTGCGCGTATACATGTGAAGTGCCAAAGTAGTAGTAATCCTTCAGAAAGCTTTCAGAATCTGATTCGATTATCTACTACCAATGCAATCGATACCGTTTTATTTCTGTTATATTGCCATCCTGCTGCATATCGGTCTGTGCTGTAGATATATTAAAATACACCAAAGTTTTACAATTTTGCATTCATAAAATTTAAGGTATTCATTGGTCTGTTAGGTCTGATTTGAAATTTCTTTGCAAGTGTGGAAGAAAACGTTCAATTCTGTATTATTTTTCTTTGCTTGCCTTATCAAATATAGCGTCTCTTGAACTATAATACCCCATGTTAGAAAAAACAAAAATGCCACTAGTAACACTGGTCTGTATTCTTTTTTTATAGATACCAACGACTGCAACCCTCATCCATGGTAAGTATGCAAACCCCAGTTCTGTACCTATTGTGAAAATAAAAGTGTGCACAGTAATATGGATTTCCATTCCAGATTAGAACTAATTCTACCCTAAAATAATTTAAGCCAGCCTCTGTAAAAATCTTAAAACAATTTTTTGCCATGCCTTATCTATTCCTCGACAGCAACAAAGACCACAAAACAATCCTCAGTTAATTCATATATGAACAGATAAAAGTATTTTACTGTAATCTTCGTGCCAGAACTGACTAGTAAGTTTCTATGATATGAAATGAATCATACTTGATAACATTTCAGGCATCTACAATTGATTTTTCAGAATAAAATTGAGAAATCAAACCCTGTTAGTTTACAATAAATAATTTTAGATAACGTAGAAATGTCTGTTAGATCAAATACTATGTATAAATGTGTTTTTAGAAACAAAGTTAATTTTTTGGAAGAGTAGGAGTATTTTAAATATAGAGACTGATACATTTGAAGATGAAAAATACTGATCTGTGAATGAAGAAATCCATCTACCTCATCTTTCTCTGTCCGTTCTGATGCAATAACCAGTACTTCATATATTTAAAAAAAAAAAAAACCACAAACACAAAAAAAACACAAAACCACTACTGGCAAAAGCTCAGTCTTTCTCTGTATTTGCTTTACAGTGCTGTTTTATCTCTTTGTTCTGTTGATAAACTTCCCCACTCATGCATGCACTTTTGTAGGATGTTGCTGTTTTAACAGGTGACTTACTAAGCAATATTGTTTATCTAATATTATGCTTTCCCTTTTGATGGGAATAGATCGTCCCCCTAAAGAGCAGCAGAAGGTTTAATTAACACAGCTTTAATTAGAGACCAAAGAAACAATGTAGGTGGCTTATTAAGTAGACTCATAATAGGAGTGAGCAGGGACTTTTAAATTCTGCATTGTTGAATAGTGAGAAAGTACTATGAATAGGGACAAAAGAAACCTGCATTTGAACACGCTGCATGAGACCCATGGTTTTTGCTCACCTTTAGGCTACTGAATCTACCCTGAGAATGCTTGGTGTAATGACGATAGCTTTATTATTTTTACAGTTACAATGGAGGCATCTGTGTTGATGGTGTGAATTGGTTTCGATGTGAATGTGCACCTGGGTTCGCTGGTCCTGACTGCAGAATTAGTAAGTACCTGCACGGGTAAAGTACCTGAAAGGCTGTACCATTCTGACGCACAAATCGGAAAGAACACCCTGTGACCCTTTTTGCTTTAGGTTAGCTGAATTCCAAATAATGAAGCAGAAGCCACCTGTCAGTTAGTCAGGTACTGATACCTGGAAAATAATAGCAATTTATGTTCCTTTCTTCATTTCATCAAATGGAACTGAAATGGCTTGGCTTAAATTACACTCAGAGACTTCGTTGCTGGATTTTGTCAGACACTTCTGAAGGTTCTGGCTTTATGGAAGCTTAGTAAGTTTAAAGTATTTTTCTTGATAAGAAAGTTGTTGTTAAATATATCACTAGGTGTTCCATTTAACATTAGAAGCTGAAATCCACTCAGACATTGTAAATTAAAACAAAAACGTCAGGAGTGTAGCCGTGGCACATGAATAACAGAAGTACGATAAAGGTCTTTCAAAGCTATAAAATAAACTTGTTACGCTGCAGTTAGCCTGAAGGATAGAAACCAAAAAGAAAGGGGAACAAGAGACCCCAAACTGTATTGAAGTGTTGTGGAAGTCTTTCTCTTTTTTTTTTTTAATGGAATATTACCATTTTGACTTGCATGTGGTAGATACCTATTTTTACTTTATTTCTACCTCTTTGGGAGATCAGACTTTGAGCCTTCTGTAGCATCAAGGCTGTTGGGCTCTGTCCTTCCACTCTGTCAGTACGGTGGTGTGCTTTCAAGTTGAGATTTCATCCTCATTTGGCAGACACTAAATGAGCCAACATTTCTAGTCAGAGGGAGATTCTAGCACTTGTAGCATCATCTTAGTGATCTGTGGATATAGGGATGGCAGATAGTTGTGTATCTAGATCCAAACATGCAGTGAGAGATAACTGCATTTCTTCTGAGTTCTCCTCCAGACAGCACTATTTGTAGTCCAAGACAAATAACCTGCATTTGTAATGGGACTGCAGACTTGTTTTGTTTTGTTTAGACTGATATAGACAAAAGGAGTAGCTCTGATAAAAAATGTGTTTGTATGGCTGATAACAGAAACAGAGCTAACAGTTGCTTCTTTCAGCACACAGAGGTTTGAGTATCTTAAACCAACAGGGCTTGAAGAGAGGGGGAAAGTGTAGTTAAACCCTGTAGTAGCTCAGGTACTTCTGTGTTTGCATAAAACTTCATCTTAGAGCACTTCTGAAGGAAGCTAGAATAGAACCAAAAGCCCTTCCGCATCCATTTGGTATTTCCCATTGCCTACATGGGTAACAGTCTCACTACTACAGTCTATCATGTTCACTTTCTAAGTTCAGCCCTTTAAACACAGATGATGAGCTGATACCGTGCATCAGTCAAGAACTGCTGTTTAAACAGTTTTTCTGAGGGGTCAGAATGGACATTCATTTTCTGTGGAAGGAAACCTTTCAAAAGATGATTTGGAAGAGATTTGTTATGGTTGAAAATGAAGCAGTGGGTGCCTGTGGCTCACAACCTTGACAGGCTGGTTTCTGTTGCCTTTGTTGGTAGACTGTTGCATAAATTAGTATTGGTCACTTCCCCAGCATAACAAATAACACATTGCTGTGCACCTGAATGGTCTATGCTTCCCTGCCTTTTCAGCAGATTCCTATGGCCAAGCCTCTGAATCTTTGAAGGTTTTTTTTAAGGTGCTTTTGTGCTAACTGTGTATGTACTAAATTAATCTACTCACTACTTCAAGGTTATTAAGAAAGTAACATCAAATGTCTGTTACAAAGTAAACTACTACTCTTCTTCCTTCGGCTGAATTTTATTGCAGTAAGTCACTTTTTTGAAGCACTGTTGAGCCAATTAATTGTTCAGCTCTTGCATTGTGATAACTTCCTGGAAGCATGTGCTTTTCTAGGAAGCCTAAACATCTGAGATCAGTGCCAGAACTGGATGTGGGAATTCAGTTCTATAGATTAATGTGGAGAAAGACATTAGCACCTTCAGCTGTCCAATACCTCTGCTCTGTGAGATGAGTCAGTATATGACTCCTTCTTTGATGACCAGAACTTGAATTAGAGTGCAATTATGAGAAATCTGTTAAAGGTTACTGCTGAAATGGTAGAACTGTCCAATTAGGAGATTCATTCTGAAGCCAAACTGTCTTTTGCTTGTGAAGAAAGCAGGTATTGCCAGATTACATCTCAGTAAACTGTTAATTACAATGTGTTATGTCCTTGCCATTGAGTTCTACCTATTTTCTGTCTAGATATTGATGAATGCCAGTCTTCCCCTTGTGGATATGGTGCCACTTGTATAGATGAAATAAATGGATACCGATGCACTTGTCCCCCTGGAAGAATTGGTCCTAGGTGCCAAGAAGGTATTCCTATATCTGCTATCAACCCTTACCCAAAAACAGTAGGGTACAATGTAGCCAATACAGAGTTTATGGGGAGTAGTCTGATGTGTAATATTTTTTTATTTGAATTTGTATAGCTTCAGTAACTTGAAGACATGAAGTGTGTCAGTGTGCCTTTTTTTTTTTTAAGTGATTGGAATTGGAAAGCCTTGCTGGCTTAAAGGAATGACCTTTCCCCATGGCAGCAGGTGGGATCAAGAATGCAACAACTGCCACTGTTTGGATGGCCGTATTGACTGCACCAAGGTAGGCGTTTTGACCAATTTTCTTAAATCTTTCTGGCTGAAACAAACTTACTGTTCTTCATGTACAAGTTAATCTTTGGGGTTTTTCCATCTAGACTCTTGCATAGGTCTCCTCCAAACTGCCTTTGTTTAGAAAAAAAAAAAGTGTCTAATGACTTATTGCAAAAATTCTTAAAGAATTGGCTTTATAATGATAAGCTACTGTCCTGCTCTCTACCTGCTAGAAAGAATTATCTAGAAGCAGACAGGCTTTCATTACAAAAAAGGAAATATGAACTGGAATGGAATGACAATCCTTGAAATAATAAATAAATCACTCTCCCAAAGCTTTGCAAACACAGTTTTAGAGCTCCTAATTTTGTGAAACTTTAGTTCCAAGGTAAAAGACATGTAGGAAGAAGAAAAGTTTCTGCAGTGGGTAGTAATTGGCTCTTTGTATTGTCCTTCAGTAGGTTCATGGATTGACAGATTGCAACTTTTGTATATTTATTATGGACTATATCCTGGTGGTTGTGACTTAAAAAAATAAAATTAGCCTAAATGCAAATTGAACGTGTTACTATATGTGCTCCAAGCCTTTCAGAACTCCTGAGATAGCATTTCTCTGTGGATTTGTGGTACCTGTGCAGCTTTACATCACATCTAGAGAGAGACAAGATCAGTGCTGCTTACATGTTGTAGGGCTAGGTGGGTGGCTCCAGATGAGCACTGATAGCACTTGGAACACGGCCTCACACAGCAGTCTCCCACATTTCACTGGAAGCACCAGGCTAAAAACTTCTGTGTTTTATTAATCTATCCAGCCTTAATCTTACTTTGTTTAGCTAGGTATGCATTTTAGGCAAAGAAGTAATTTAAATCTTGCACTTAGTCATTTAGAAATGCTATTTTAGACCCTTTATGGTGTTGTGATTTGAAGTTTGAGATGTCTTCAGAACATAACGGCACACGAGGGTAAGTAGGATCTCAGAAATGGTGCAGTAAATGCAACTTAACCCTTATATGGTGTTTGGCACTTTCATGTGTAATGGAACAAATACACTTCCCTGCTGTCAATTGTGCTTTAAGAAATCCGTAAGTTCCTGAACGAATATGTGTATAGTATGATAAAATGTTAAAGGTTACATCATGAAATGGAGCTGTGTTTGGAAGCTTACTGCACCCAGTAACTTGGGGGTACCAGCATTCGTTTGGGAGAGCAGTTGAAGTGATACTGCTCTATCACCAGTGTGCATCAGCTCTTTGTCTTCAGCTTTCTGTGGCAATGATCTCAGTTTAAATGTTGAAGAGCAAATAATCCTTGTGGAGTTGTCTCACTTTCTATAATATAGAGGCCTAGATGACTAGTTTAAAATAAATGCTTGAACTTCTGTACAACTCAGTTATGTTGGACAAATCCATTAGCCCCTAAGGAGATATGGCCAGTCACTGGTGTCTCTGGTAATCTGTGCACAGTGTTTACTCTTTTGTACATACAAAATGTCCTTGTTTTGTGGAAGAGCAGCTCCATCTGCCACTAGGACTACAGCAGTATTGAAATACAGATATTTTTTTTTTGCAGTCAGTAGTAGATCATGGCCATCTTATATGAATTGCTTATTTTGATTTGATGCATAAGAGCAATTAACTATAACAGTACTTTGTTCTTAATTTCTAGGTGTGGTGTGGGAAAAAACCTTGTCTGTTACACAAACACTGGGATAATTCAAATAACCAGTGTCCCATGGGTCAGGAATGCCAGGAGAAATATATGAAATGTTTTCAGCCACCATGCACGGACTGGGGAGAATGCAGTGCCTCTGAACCTCTGCCTGCCAATATCAAGTGTCTACCTAATTCTGGATACTTGGACAATGACTGTGCTAGAATTACTTTAATTTTTAATGGAGACAAAGTCCCCCAGGTGAGAACAGAATTAATGAAGTATGGCATTATATTTAGGAACATATTCCATGTCAAAGTGTGGAAGATTAACGTTTCTAGTGTGACTCCTGACTGTCATAAACTTGCAAAATTTACTATTAGACTCCTCTGTTGCTATTAATTGTGCTTTGTTGAAAGGGCGAGGCAAAATTAGGGTTTGTACTGAATTCTTTATTTTCTCTTTTAAAGCTCAAAGAGCTACTTTCTAACATTTCAAGATGGGCTCAGACTGTACTACAACAGTCATGCAAGCTCAGTTTCTCACCCTTCATTCCAAAACCCTGTTTTTTACTTTTCTGCCCTTTCTTGCTGCCATCTTTGCTGCCTTCATCAGGTCTCAGTAACTGCAAGAACTCTGAAGACGTTTATGTACTTGAACTAAAGTCATACAATCTCCCTTGCTTCTAACAGGGCACTACAACTGAAAATATCTGTTCTGAAATCCGGTATTTACCAGCTACTAGGACTGTTTCTAGGGACAGAACTCTGATAATATTATGTGATCTGTCTTACTCCACAGAGAATGCAGTAGAAGTTGCTATTGTAAGTATGAGACTTGTATTAATGTGTGTGTGTATATATATATGAAAATGTTTTCTTATTAGTTTATGCTGGGGAAGAGGTTGTTTAAGCTTGTTTCACTTCTGTGAAGGTACTGCAATCTGTGGCTTCGTCTGGCTGCAAAGCAATTTTGTGATCTCACAATTTCCTATAATGCTAGATAACTGAAACCGCAGGTTTCGTTAATGACAGAAGACTACCACAACCTCCTGATAAATTACTCCAAAGACTAATTCAGCCCAAATTAATGAACAGGTGCCTACCTGTTCTGTCAGAAATCCTGGACTATTGACCTTCTCAGTAAGGAGATATGGTTGCAGGTGGCTGGATCAGATCTTATGATGTTGTTTCTGCTTGTGCATTTAGAGAATTCCTGCTTCAGGATGTCCATTAAATACATAAGTGCTATATGGGAAGTGAAAGAAGGCACAAGCTGAGTAGATGAAAGTAACTGTTGCCCTACTGAGCTAAAGACTTGATTTAGAGGCTTTTACAGCCCAATCACTCAATGCTTGCGTATTGCTTCCTTTCCAAGATAGAGTTAATTTTCATAGTAAAGTGTTTATCCAGGCAGAAGCTGGACTGTCTCTACCACTACTGTAAAGAACACGCTGAGCCATGATGCAGGAAGCAAAGCATATGGTATAAATAGAGCAGACTGTTATTAGTCCAAGCTTCTATCTAGGTAATCCACATGTCTTGAAGTGCTCCAAACTATGACTTAAGTTTAGCTCAGCAGTGTAAGTAACGTGAAAGTCAGCTGCCTTTTATTTGAGGTATGCTAGATTAACAAGTAGGCATGTTACCCACCAAGTCTGACACTGCATCTGCAGTTTGGATAGAGGCAGTCGTGCTATTGCTGCAGTAAACTTTCAGGGTAGTGTTTCTAACTACTGTGAGGCAAATGCAACCTAGTGAACTCAATTAAGATGTAGTTGGATTTAAAATGTAGGTTTCCATTGTTAGGTGATTGCAATAACTTTTTGGTTTTTTCCCCTTACTCCCTTTAGTCTTTTGTCCCACATCGAGATGAACAAGATAACAGTCTCATACAGAATGCTGCTAATACAATAGTAAATGCAATCACTAAGCGGCAAAACAGCACTGTCATGTTGGCAGTAACTGAAGTCAAAGTAGAGACCATCGTTGTGGGGAATTCATCATCAGGTAAGGTTCCCAGTGCATACACCCTGTGTGTGTGTAAGCATTTTCTGTTCCCCTACTGCCAGTCTTTTCTTATCTTTCTTTACGCATTGGAGAAAATGATAGATCAGGTTGTTTCTTTAATTGCTATTACTAACTGAAGAGAAAATGGCTTTAAAATCAAGATTCCGTGTTTGTGTGCTACCTTAAACTTAACCTCATCCCTAGTGTAATATTCCCACCTGCACTTGCCACTGTTTTGACCCTGACTTCCAACCCTGCTCTCCAGTCTAAGCACACCTTTCACAAAATCAGGAGCTTTTCTCCTGTGCTGTTCAAATCCTTCCTGATTCTCCTACTGTAACTCAGCCTCAGCCCTTGCTGCTGCAGTATAGAAACTGAGGCTGTGAGGTAATGAAAATAGGGGGAGGGGGAAGACGCTTAGTGTGATACCAAGCCTCTTCTGAAGTGCTTATGTATTATTTACCTTAACAAGAGTTAAAGATGCCTAGTATCATGCAATACTTGGCCATGATAATGTAAACCTTTTGCTCTCTTTTTCAACACGTGTTTCTCACTAGCGCACAGCTGGGTTAAAACGTAATGTTCATTCCTCTTAATGAGGATATGGTGTGATGGGAGAGACCTTTATCTCCGAATATGAGCGCTAAGAGCTGTGCCAAAATAAGCAGTTGAAGATATTGCATGCCTATGTTCCTGCCTGGAGGAGGCAGGAGATGGTCTGGTGGAAGATCCCTGGGAGGCTTCAGTTCAACTAAGCCCCAGAGTAGAAACCTTACAGTGGTAGGAAACTTTCCCAGCTTTTTCCTAGACCTCCCCAACGTAATATTCTGGAAGGTCTTCTACCCGTAGTCCAAAGAATTCCTAAATTGCCTTGTTCCATTTTCCTTGCATTTCCCTTCTAGGGAATGCCTTTGATCTGTTAAAGCCTTGGCAAAGGTACTATTTCCTCAGCTCCTCTGAAGAAGCATACTAGCTTTGTTCTTGTCTTGAACAGAAATTGCGTAGATGGTAAAGAATTGAGCTGAGATTGTAATATACCTCTGTCTGTCTTCTGATTGCGTTTTAAATGCTAGGGCAAAAGGGGTGGGGATTACTTTGCCTCCCACCTCAATAAGTTTCAAATAGTCTGCAAAGATGGTGGATAGACTTTGACTTCTTTCAGCTAGTGCTAGAGAATGGTTTCTGGACTCTTCATTTTAACATGGATGCTCAGTATTGACCACTGGCCCCTAGTTCTTTAAGTGGAGTTGTTACAAAGTAAACTGTAATCTGGACTCTCATGTCTTTGATTCGGTTTGTTTTATTGTTACCCCTTAATTGTGTGAGGTAGGTGGAAACCTGTCACAAAATGTGGTGTAAAGCCTTATGTCTGATGGTCTCATTTTTGTGGGATGCTCAAGAGCCTAGAGGGAGATGATCATTTAGACACTCATTAATTTCCTCTACCTTTAAGAAAAAATATTTGGAATTTGGAATTGATGTTCAGACAGTTCTGTGTAAGATCCTTTTCAGTAAACTTGGATCCACAGTCATATGATGAAATAATAGATGTGATAGCAGTGAGAATGCAAATTTTATTTTATTTAAGATTATTTTAATCTGGGGAAAGCTGATATGAAGAACTCCTTTGTCCTTGAAGTATTTCCCCCTATTCCTGGTTTAGTATTAGATTGCTTATGAAAACTGAGGCGAGAATAGCAGTTACCAATAAGAGTACAATCCTCCCATAAACTGCAAAAAATAGTTTTTAGATCTCTTGAGGCCAACTGTATTCACAGTTTATTCATTCCCCTTTACCAGAAGGAAACATTTGAGAAATGTGGAATATGACACAAAGAATATGTTCAGAAGACGTTTTAACACTAGAATGAATGCCCATGTTGTTGAAGCAGTTGGTTGGTTTTGGAAGCAATTTGCAGGTTATTCTGTAAGCAGTTGTCTTAAAACTGCAGAGGGAATTTATGTTTGGATCAGAGGTTAGTGTCAGGCTGGCAGCATTTGTCTGCAGAGCTTCTGAGCCATCCTGCTGTCCCTACAAAAGGCAAAGCACCTCCTGTCTTATTTCCTCTTACTATGTGTGAATTCTGGCTTATCAAGAGTAGAAAAATGTTGTTCTATCCTAGCACTAAAGCCCTTGGGGGGAGGGGGGAAGTCCAAACATATATAAATTTTCAGGAATGGTTTCCTAGAGAAATAATCTGGGTCTGTGTGCCTGGGAGAGCACAAGTGGGGTTTGGGAATGTGGAGAAAAGCAATTGCCTCATCTACTTTTCTTTTACTGATTAAGCAGTGAGGACTTACTTCTAGTAACAGTATTGTGGTATTCTACTCTGAAGTAAAACTGGAATATTCTAAAGAGTGCATGATTAATCTGATGACATAGCTCTAACCTGAATGTTTTTTATATAGTTGATACAGAAATGTCTGAGGACTTAGTGGTAAAGGTCTCGTCTTTCTGATAGTAAATGCGGGACATAGTTGTGATGCAACTGCCAATACTTCTAGAGCAACTTAGATGCGTAGTACTCTTTATAGCCTGCCTCCTACAAGGATAGACTTTTTCTCTTAGGAGTCATTACTGAGGTTTCCTGGGCCAACTTATCTTAGGTGCTTGAGAAAAAGATGCTGCTTATATGACCAGTCTGTCTGTTGGGGGGGGGAAAAGGTCTCAGATGTAGCATTTCTCCCATCATCATTAAGATGGAAAACTAACTTGGTTTAAACCAGTAAAGAGCCTTTCTAGATGAACTAGTGCATTCAGGGAGTTACTGTGCTGAAATGACATCTTATTTCCTTTCTCCTAAAAACCTTTCTAGAGCTAACTTGTAGTTACGTATGGGTGCTTCTCTTGCAGATGTCCAGTGCTATATACCTAGTTCTGTTAACTCAAGACTTTGTATTTTGTTATTTTGGTTTTTTTTTCCTCCATTTGCCCTCTAGATTATTTGGTTCCAATTCTTTGTGCGGTATTTAGCATTGTATGGCTGACTTGTATAATCATCTGCGTCTGGTGGACTCGGAAGAGAAGAAAAGAGAGAGAGAGAAGTCGTCCTCCCAGAGAAGAGGGTGCCAATAACCAGTGGGCGCCTTTAAATCCCATAAGAAATCCTATAGACAGATCTTACAGTAACAAAGACATTCGTTATGAATGCAAAAACTTTATATCTCCTCAAAAAAGAACTTGTGATGCAGTAGAGGAGTATGTAGAGTATGAGGAAGAGGAGGATGAAGAGGAGGAAAGAGATGAGGAAATGGACAAATTCCTCTCTCACAAACTCGCAAAGCCTTTGCCGACAAAGGCGTCTGACACATCAGAGAGCAGTCCAGTAAAGAAATCCCATCAAATAGGCAAAATGGACAACAGATCTGTTAAAAATGTGAATGCATCAAACTTTGAAGGCAGTAGAGACTAACCTGTGTTTGGAACGTAGGCAGACTGCGCCTGCACTTACTGGGGAGGGGAAAAATTGACATCTCCACTTTGCATCAAGGACTAAAAGTATCTGGAGTCAAATGTTCATAGTTTCTTTATTTTGCGTAAAAAAATTAAATAAATAAAAATAATAAATAAAATTTATTTTGTTTCTTTAGCCTTGTATAAATTATTCAATGACTGTCAGATGAAAAAAATGAGTAATCTTTGATAGTTGCTATTTTTGTAAAGTTTACTTATAATACACTCGCTGTGTGGCAGAGGAGAGGTTGTATTTTCAATATGTGTAAAGTTTATTACAAAAGACTGTACACTGTTTACAGAATGTATTTCTTTTTATTACTTGCTCTAATTTAATGGTGGCTTTAAAACCTCCTGGTTGAGGAAATTGTGTGAACTTTAAACTTTCTTGACTTTGAATCTCTATTAATGGCAGCTCACTGCACTTGTTACGTTAGTAGCTTCTGTAAGATTTTTTCCAAATTTGCCTTACACGCTTTGTAATAGGAACAAAAAAAATCATAGAGATCTTTCAACTGTGGTTTAAAAGTGGCCTTTTTATTTCTGTCTAATTACTTTAGAATTGCAGTATTGAAGCATGTGACAAGTGCCTTGAGATTAAACTTTTTCTATAGCAACTGTCAAAGACTGCCATATCAATATAGTAAAATTGTGAGAACTTTAGGTTCCCCAACTGACACAGTTTATTTTCTAATAGTGAAAGTGCTTTTTTGTAAATATGTACATATTAAATGAATCACTCTGTATATTTGATTTAATAACTTAAATATTTTGGTCTTTTTTTTACATGTCATTCCTTTTAATTTATGTTGCAGAAAAGGAGGTTTTATGGCAGTTTATAAGACTCTTTTTTTGGTATTATGTCCAGATTAGAAAATTATGTTAATACAATCAATGTTAGGAATCTGTTGGTCATCTGTATTTACATAGGAACATAACCACTTACGTGTAAATAGGTCCAGAAATGTTTGTTTATCCCCATGTTCAGCCCATCTTAAGAACACTAACGGGTGCATCTACTGTACAGTACCAACATAGCGAGGCATTGTTTTCTTTCTTTTGTGAATATGTTAATTACATGTGGTATTACTTTTTTGCGTTTAAATACAGGCCTAATGAAGGGAACAATATTTTCCTCAATCTTGTTTCTGTTGTGCTTTATTCATCTTTTGCTCTAAAGAAAAAAGGCTGGCAAGCTCAAGATGGGAGTACCTCATTAGAAATGGTTATTTGTAATGGAAGGCTTATGCGGTTTTTTTTTTTTAAGACTTTATTATTGCTATTAACTGGGCAAACTATAAGTTTATTTTAATTACTGACAAAGCATAACACTACATACACCTAGTTACCCTACCAATGAGAGGAGCAGATGTGTGAGAGTATAAACTCTGGCCCATGAACAACGTAAACATGAATGTTTTGAAACCAGTTATTTTATACAGGAGCGCAGGATTTGCTTTGCAGGATCTTCTGTTTTAGTACATTTTTGTTTGACATGTTCTTAAAAAAAAAAACTTTCAGAAAAGAAACTATTTATTAAAGCATTTTATAATGATGTTTGTTGTAACTTTTTTACTTGTGCTAAATATTCAAAACTTATTTTGATAACCTGGTTAGGAGTTAGTTTAGAAAAGGGTACTATCCTTCTCATGTTCCCCAGTATAATCCTGAGTATTTAAACCAAAAACACTTTTTTTTTCTGCTACTCTTGTAACTTTTTGTACTGTAATGCTGCTGTCTTCCATAATCTAATAAAATGATTCCCTCATTGTGTGTAAGATACTTCAGATTGTGTTTGCTTTCTAAGTGCTTGGAGTTCTGATGTGATGAGGCTAAACGAAGGAGGCGCGAAAGTCCTGATTTAATACACAGTACTTCCTGTAACGTGAGCTTACCGCCTGCATCCAAGTGCTGATACTTCCTGAGCCAACTTGGCAGCATTGTGCTCTGCCCACTACCAGTTTGTGTAGGAGGTGGTGTCCCACGTGTGGTCTAGAGACAGACACCTGCAGTGCCTAAAGAGGGACTCTCCCTGCGCTGCCTCTCTGCAAAGTCAAAGGCTGTTTTTAGCTGACAGTTACTGACCCTGCGTACGATGCACCTTTTTTGAAATGGTTCTCCTCCCGGCTGCTGAGCAGAGGCTTGTCTGAGCAGTATTGTCTTGCTTCCTTGGGTGGTGAGGGCTGTTGAGCATGCAGGGGCTTTGAGGTATTCTTGCCACACTAGGTTGGATTTTTTTAGTAATGCATTTTTCCTCTATTCTGCAGTCATTCAGACTTTTTGCTTGTCATGCTCCAATTTCAGTTTAGTAGGTCGATGCCTGTTTCTTATGGTGATTTGAATGGCTTTTGTACAGAATTTTTTTCTGTAGTGAAAGGTGAACTCTTAAGTAAGATAATATGGAATATAAAACTTGAATTTTCCTAGTAGCTGTCACCCTCCAAAACAGAATTTTCAATCATAGCAGGTTTTGTATTCATACAGTTACTTTGTTGTTGTTCTTTTCCTTTGGAGTATTGGCTTGTCTTTATGTTAAGTGAGAGCTGTTTCTAAGTCAGTTCTCAAATTCTATTGTTATCCTTGATGTCCACTTTTCAAATATCTGTCTCCTGCCCTTGAAGGGCTGGTGGGGGAGGGGAACCCCAAAGCTGAGATAAGGAACCAACACTTTTTCAATGACGTCTTTCTAAAAATCAACTCCATGGTGCCTTGGGAAAACTTAGTAGCTGCTGTTAGCAGGAGCAATGCTGTAACCATTCAGGACAGTGCCAGGTCAGAAAAATGCCTTTTTGTAAGATGCACCATTCTCAGACTGCAGTATTTATGAGTACCTGCTGCAGAGGGCAATTTCTGATATTCACAATGCACTTAAAACAGCTGAGAGAATGCTCCTTGCTGGAGGTTTTAGATTAATACAAATAAAGGTAGTGGGTGTTGCTGCTGTAGGCAAAAGGTGAAATAATTGATTTTTGTATACATACAGAATAAGGCTGCTGCTGTTCTGTTGTGCAGCAGTGAGCTGGCTCACGGCTCCTGAAGGTTCTAGTTCTGCTTCTTCATATTACTGAAACAGTATATAAAGTGAGGGACTTTGCTGTTCTAAACAAAGGGTCAGAATGTTTCCCGGTGGCTGATATCGTGTCCAGGACTTGCTCCCCTGTGGATTCATGAAACCAGCATGGGCACATGTTCAAGTTGGTAGTGCTCCTTGCCTGCCAAATACAGGACTTACTTTATTTCACTTTCATGTGCTGACCAAGGGTGAGTTATGTAGACTGAGATGTGAAATGAGATGAATAAAAGAGGATGAACAAAAATCAAACTTTTTTGACTTGCGTGGTTTAACCTTGATCTGTTTTATCCAGATTTTTATTTCTATGCTGCTCTTAAACTAATTGCATGTCTTCTCCACTTGCTCCACATCACCTTATTCAGTAGTTTTGTTCCCTTTTGACTTACTTTTACATGAAATGTTGGACTTGTATACCTCAACTTCTTGCTGGTGCACATGGGCTAAGCATTATGGTACTTCCAGAGTCATATCTGTTATAAGAACTACATAATGAGAAAAACTAGTAAATGGGCTCTTCCTTGACATTTTTCTAAGTAACGAGTAGTTCCATGTTAATTTTTCTTCTGTGATGCTAACCTGAAATACTTGGTGAGCTTGATTCTTTTGGCCATTTGCTTTTGTCTGGTTTGTTCTCTAGTAAACCGTGTAATTAGTCCTCTCGAGGTCAAACTATGCTTGGATGGAAAGTGAGTTCATAGTAGAAAAATAACTCACTGCTGCCCATCCTTCTTCAAGAACAACCTAAAAGTTGAAAGGTATTTTAGTCACTGCCTTGAAAGCTGCAAAGGACACTAGTTGCTGTGCTAGCTGTAAGGTAGCTTGGACAATACAGGATTGGGGTAGCAGGGAATTAACCTGCACAGGAATTCGGGTTGGTTCGATGCAGGTACATGCATGGTACCTCTATCTCATTGTTCCTGAGTGCAGATGGGTTGTCATCATCCTTTGGATGCAACAGAGAGAGAATGAGCCTGAAGAAGAGTTCAAGTAGCTTGTGAGCCTTGCTAGGCAGTTAGCATCGCTTCTGTTAAGCAGTCTAGCTGTGACCTTTGGGGGGCTCATTGTGAGCAAGGAGGGTAGAGGGTGACTTGCCTTTTTCTCCTTTCTCAACAGTAAAGGAGGTGTTTGAGTCATTCTTAGTAGGAATCTTGCTCTTGCTGTGGAAAAATCACATGAATCTCGGACTTGTGGTGTTCAGTGCTGCAAAGAGCCCCTGATTAACCCCTTGTCCTTATTTCATCACAGATGGTGGAATAAAGAACGGGCTTATAAAACAGTAAAGGAGCAAAAGGTCCCCTTGGGAATGAGATATGATTAAATCCTTCCCGTGTTCATCCCTTTTACAGTACCCGTTCTCATGCACGCAGTGTTTCTGTATGGATACGTGGAACTTTTTCCTTTTGCTCTGTATACAAGTTATTTCTTTCAGCACAACAGGGACTCAGTGTGAAAACCTCTCATCTTCAAACACTTGTTTGTAAACAACTTGCAATCAAATGTTTATCGATAAATGTCATAGGTGATGTTCTTAAATAGGACGTCTTTTTTCTGCAAGCATGACTAAGTTTATGGTTCATTGGTTCAACTTTTCCCCTGCAAAAGCCAGTAAAATCTGGGTGGTTTGTATGGATCTCCTTTTTACACTGTATATACTGCTTGTGGAGCAAGAAGAGACAGCCATTGTACGGAGCAGTGTCTGTATTTGACTGGACAGGGACAGGGACCCAACTCCCCTGCCTCAAAGTGGCTTGAGTTATTTTATTCTGGTTATTTGCAGAGAATCAGCATGATTTGCACAAGGCCTGTGATTTCCCAGTGATTGAACAGTGCTATCTTGATGATTCTTGCAGCTAATAACAATCCCACGGTTCATACCTATAACCTGTTCCTACAACTCTGCAGATGGAGCACATCCTTCTCAAAGGGTACTTTGCAATACCTCTATGAAAGGAGTACGTAAATTGACTAAATTGAGTGAAAAATGACCAGGTCTTTAGTTGATTTCTTTCCCTGGCAACAAAGCTGCTTCAAATTTTTCTAGATGGGCAGAAATAAACGTGGAAACCTTAACCAAGCAGTGTTTATGAGGCATTATGCTTTTGTTCATATTAATGATACTGCGTCCATGTTACTCTTTATAACCACAAAGACACAAAGAACGTGTGCTTTTCTGAAAACTAAGATTTCTGTTTTTTTCAGTCGTGGATAAGGCAAAAGATCACTTTGCAGGTGTAAATGTGGCAGTCCTGTAAGGGTGCAAGATGGTGACTAGGGAGTCACGCTGTTTTCTGGCCTGTGGGTTCCCAAGATAGACTATCGCTTTCAAATGTTCTGTCAATAAAACCCACAAAACCAACCAAAACCAAATCTTTCAGCCCTGTTTGGCAGGGAAAGACTTGTTAACTTGTAGATCTTTCTCAGCTGCTATCCTATCTTTTCTCCCACCCGTCTGAAGGAGGCTTGGTTTGGAGGGGACCTCTCCCTGTGGCAGATTTGCTGTGCCGATAGGCTACATCTGAAAGAAGGTTGAGGAGGGAGCTGTGGAGCAGGTTTGGAAACTGCTCTGGCAGCGGCATACATAAGGCCCTTTGAAGGCTTGGCCATCTGCCTGGAGGCATAACTTGGGGCATAACCCCACCTGTTAATTATCAAAGCCCTACTTGTGGGTGGAAGTTAATTCAGGCAGCAGCCGTACTGGTGCAGATCAAAGGTCCATCGAGCCTAGCCTCCTATGTCCTGCAGTGGCCAGGGGAAGATGCTTAGAGAAAGTGCAAGAGAGCAGCAAATTGCAGCGTGAGCCCTTCTCATACCTATCCAGCTTCTGTCCATCGATTGGTTTAGGGGCTTCCTGAGCCAGGCATGTTTGATAGGCACCTCTTCTCCATGGCATCATATCACCCCTTTTATGCTTTAGGCCTCCACAATGTCCTGTGGCAATGAGTTCCACAACTGCACCATGAACTGTGTGGAAAAGTGCTTTCTTCTCTTTGTTGTGAACCTGTTCCTTGATAAGGTGATGCTAAGACAGCAAGCGGTTGGTTCCCTCTCCACCATCTCCACATTTGGGATTTACAGTGCATTGCTCTCTTCCTAAGTCTTGGGGTTCAGAGTCCCAGTCTCTTCAGTTTCCACTTGCAGACATGCTGTTCCAAGTCTCCAGCTGCTTTTCCTGTATGAGCTCTATGCCTTTCCAAATTATTCTCTGCTACTTTTGAGTTGGGATGACCAAACTGAGCAGCATCTGACGCACGGGCACCCCATGCAGACCAGCGCTGGTCTCCACTTTGTTCCAAGCCTTTCTTGACAGTCCCTATGTTTTGGGGAACGCTGCATCAGTAGGATCCAGACGTGAGAGTCAGATAGGTACCACATCACATTGGTTCATCCCTTGTCTATATCTCTGCTGCTGAAGAGCTGTACAACAGTGACAGCCAGCACAGACTTTCTCAAAAGCGGTGTGTAACAGCACCGTGCTCTCCAGGTGAGGCCAAAAGGGCCGTGTTTGTGAAAGAAGAAGGGTTGGGTGGCTGGTGGCTGTTGTCCTGTGCCCAGCCCTGGGCAGACATGGGGTTGCTCAAGCCAGGAGAGCAGCCTGGGTGGCTTCTCCGCACCTTTATCTGTTAGATTTGCCCATGTCTAACAACTGCTACAGACAGCTCGTTATTTTGGGAGCAGAAGAAATACCCCGGCAGGGCTTTTCTAGGTTCTGGTACCTTCTAGTGCTGAAAAAAGCAGCAACAAAGGCTCAAAATTGCAGTTTCGTATATTTAGGGGTTCTAGTTTTATATGAAGTTTCAAGTGTTAATTTGTTTTAAAATAGTGCATGATGTCTGTTGGGGAGAAGGGGGTTGCCCCTCCTCTTGTACCCTTGTTAGATGCAGTCCCAGGACCTGACCTCTCCACAGATGAGAAATTCAGGGACAGTTTGTATCTGTTTCTCCTTTTGCCATGTGGCTTGTCCAGTTCTTCCTTCTTTGGTGGTCCCTTCACTGATCTACATCTACGTGACTGGGCCACAGTCCAGAATCCTCTGTGCATTACAAGGAGGTGTAACGGAGCATGAGAAAGGGCTATTCAGTGCTGAAATCCCAGGTCGGCCTGCACAGATGTGCAAACCAGAGCTTGCTCTGTCTAAGGTGATGTCCCTGACCTGTCTTGCCTTCCGTGGGGCTGGAACTCCCCCAAGCAGGGCTGGCCCCTCTGCAGGGCACTGAAGGTTCAACTGCTGCAGCATTTTCTAATCTTCACTTCCCAAAAGCAAATAGAAAGGGTGAGTGTAGCAGCTTCTCAACAGGAGGCAAAATAAGGCATTGCTGGAGTTGAATGGGCAAATTAAAAGGTGAGTGTGGATCAGCAGGCTTTCCTCTCTGTTTCTCTCCCCCCTCCCTTTTTTTTAAATAAAATGACAGCCAAAAAAAAAAAAAAAGAAAAAATTTGGTAGCAAAGGGCTCTGCTCTCTCATGTCAACCTTGAGTGTGCGCTGGGAAGCATAAGGGTGCTGCCTTGGCTCTCTGGTCCCCGGTGGGCTGCTGGGGCTGTCCGGATGCAAACCTCAGCCCAGTGAGGGTCCCTGGCATGGTGACATGGGGACAGCCCTCAGGCATGGCGCCACAGATGTGGCGGGTCAGCAGGGAGGTGTTCTGACAGCCCGCTGACACCACTTTCAGTACAGATAAACCAGCGAGGTTATCTCAAGTGCAGCAATATCCTCTAAAAAAGTGAGGAGGAGAACCTACTTTGCACTGTGTCACCATGGATAAAAACCTGCTAATGAGCAGCAGTGGTGGGAGTGGAGACCCAGCACCTTCTACAGACATCGTGCGGCAGCAGCCTGGGTGTGCAGGACCCGCAGAGTAATGCAGCGGAGGGACTATATGGCCAGCATTTTCCAGGCTGGGTGTTTAAATTTTGCTCTATATTTAGTGCCCTAAATGAGTCCTTTGATTTGCAGTATTTCCAAGCACCTGCTGCTTCCATTGACTCTGGTGGTCTATATGGGTCCCAGCAATCCTCAGGGTTAAGCTGCTCTATCTACATGCCTAAATTTGGGTACTTGGGTTGGGAGCTGCGGGTGCTATATTCTGCTTGGGTTTGTGTTTCTCCTGCTGTGGGGTATGGTGCTAAACTGGGGTTTGT
The DNA here is from genome assembly GCF_949628215.1 of Phalacrocorax aristotelis. Lineage (NCBI taxonomy): Eukaryota > Metazoa > Chordata > Aves > Suliformes > Phalacrocoracidae > Phalacrocorax > Phalacrocorax aristotelis. Next base: position 29,027,506 of record NC_134284.1, on the reverse strand, counting down.
GGGCCAAGTGTTTTCAAAACAAGAGCGGCTTTGATTTGCCAGTTTCTGGTTCAGCTCATCTGAGCGATTAATCATTTATTGGAGAAGAGAATGATTAAAACTTCTGGAAATAAAAACTGACCTAAGGCAGACTGCTTTTTCCTAGCAGCAGATGCCTGATGCATGCACAGCTCAGCCACTGTGGTCCACCTCTCTTGCAATGGGCATGACTTCATGGCCTGTCCCCTGCAGACCCAGTAGAAATGCTGAGCTCTAGTGCTGAATGCAACCATCCCACTGTCAAAACCTCCAGCTGGCTGCGACAGCTCAGTGGGGCACCACTGCCAGCAGAGCCAGCTCTTGCCTTTCAAGGAGAACTGGCCTGGAACTGGGCATAAATGCTTTTCCCTTGCATGCTCCTTTCCAGGGCAGGTAATTAATTTATGTATCTAGGTAAGCACTGGCAACCATGTCCATGTTTCTGTCCCTTTGTAATATCCTGTTGTTTCTTTCCAGAGAAAAATACCAGCAGACATTCAAGGTTACTTCCTTGGCATGCTCAGTGTGTTTTCAGCCTGATTGTATCTGCACTGCATAGACATTTCCTGACATGCTGTATCTCCCCTGCTCTGGCATCACAGGCTGAGCATTAACTTTGCATGCTTTGCTGCAACAGGTATTTCTTTCCTGACCATGGCCCCAACTACCTTTCAGAGGCTTGCTTCCAGCCACGTTCCCTCCATTCTGCTACTCCCACTTTCCCAGATTGCTCCTCAGATACTTCTTCACGGTGCTCAATAGATGTTGAATGTTGAGGCAAGTCTCTACCTAGAGTAGGAGATGAAGAGTGAATGTGGCAAGAAGCAGATGCCCACATGGGCGCTGGAAAGGGCCCTCCGCTCTCTTACTTTGAGATGAATGACATCTCTCAAAGGTGGTTTTACAAAGTGACTCTCGAGGGCTGACTGCTCCAAGGCTGCATCCAGACGTTGCTGTGGTTCTGTGCAGCACCTCAACAAAATGGAGCAGCCCTGGGATCTTCACATGTGCCTGATTCCCTGACCTGATGCAGTTCACTTTGCTTGTCCAGACCCTGAGAAGTGCAAGTCCAGGTTTGCTGTTCCTTATTGCTCGAGGATGCTTCTGCCTTGAAATTCATTAAGAAGATTAGAGCCTGTACCCCAGGCCTGGGCTTCAGCAGCATGGTCCAGCCCCCAGCACAAAGCCTGTATTGCACATGATGCTGCAGATGAAAGTTGTTGTTTGTTTACAAGATTTCCTCAATCAGAACTCATTTGCTGCTCACACACTATACTTAAAAGCTCACGTTTAAATCAGCGCTGGTGATTTAAGAGTGCCTGTTCTGTTTTCTTTCCTAGATACATACAATAATTCCTCCACCTGTTAAAAATCTGTTGCTAATACTTGCTGTCAGGTTTTTCTTTTTTTGTTGTTGTTTTGTTTTGTTTTTCCCCTACCAGGATAGCCAGAGGCCTGCAAGGGTTTGTTTAACCGTAGCTGCTTATTTCTCATAAATTTCCCTGTCTGCAAATCCATTTGGTATCAGGCAAAAAAAAAAAAAAAAAGCTTTGTGATCAAGCTGGATTTGATCAAAATAGATCAGAAAGTTTCAGTTTGGGCATTTTGGCAGCCTGGGATCTCCTCAGAGTCAGTCCCTCCGTGAGGTTTTCTGACATGCAGCCCCAGAGGTATGGATGCAATAAGTGCATGTCTTGGTACCACTTTGCAGACTGGTGTCCTGGCCGGTGGGGCAGCGGCAGGAGCTCTGCCCCATGGGGCGCTTCCCTGAGCCCCCTCCAGCCCCAGGGACTGCTCCAAGCAGAGCCACTGTGCCCTCCTGCCAGGGCTTAGGTGACCTTTTAGCCTTAATTGTTACAGGGTAGTTAAGTGGGGAGAAATGTAATCGGATTTTTTTGTTGTTTCTCAAGGTTATTGTTTTTACAACTTTCCTGTAATTTTCTTTCCATTCTGTTTTATTCTTCATTATGCCTTTTTGTTAGTTCATTACAAACTTACCACCTGATGTCTATGTGTACATTTTTCAGAAAATAAAACCAATCAGATCAAATTTACCCATGGGAGGATAACTTAAGCCTTTCAAGAAAAGTTTTGTTGAGATTGCAAAGTACTTATAAAAAATGTCCTGTGTTTATATGCACTTATTTCATTTCACCTTTCCATGAATGAAACTTGTGAGAGCTTGTTAGCTAATTTCCAATGTAAACTTAAAAAACTTGGGGTAAACCCCAGACGAGAAGACAAACTTCCTTGCCATGCAGGTGAACTAATCCAGCAGACTTCCAGGGAAGAGGAGCACACCCAAGATTTGACACCTATGACTTTGGGTTTCATCAGTCATTTCTCCCAACTAAACCTGTCCTGCCAGAGTCCTATTTGTAGAATTTTCCTTTCTAATATTTTTCTGTCCACCCACTAAATTGTTACGAAATTGAATGTTTGCTGAGACCAGCATGGGTTTTCCAAAGGGCTATGAACTGGGATGCTGACAGAAATCCTCCCAAGTACGTTTCTGACTGGGATGTGGCACTTCTTTCTTCCATGCCCCCAGACCTTCCCTACAGTTCATGCTTTAGCCAAGGGCCAAATGCTGACCCCCGTTGCCCACTTCCATGCCACGGAAGTCAGCAGAATCATTCTGGATTTTCTGCGATGTGCATGAAAAACTTTCTTCGTTCCTTTCGTAATTTTTAGAACAACTGGAGTGACTTTGGGGATGCAGTCAGGAAACATAATCTTGAGTAAGATAGAAACAAGAAAGTCGAGTCCTTGTTGTATCTTCTATGCTATTTCCATCTCCAATGTATTTCCTCTCTCAAATTGCTTCTCTCCAGAGTCACACTCTGCCAGAGATAACTAGGTGGCGGTGAGTGAAGAAAGGAACAGTATTGTCTACAGCTTTGAACCATGAATAGCCCTTGGAAAAACAGCAGCAGAGAGAGATACAAGTTCACGTTGATAAAGCAGGTTGCCAAGTGACAGAAGGCTTGATCCTGTTTCACTGAAGTTGGCGGTGAACTCCCACGGACGTCACTTTTATCGCGGCTCCCAGCCCATCTTGGGCACAGTCCACCACCAGCCTGGGCAGAGCGTGGGCAGAGTGTGGCTCTGAGGATTTCTGCAGGGATGGGGCTGGCTTTGCTGGTTGAGCATCCTTCTGCTGCAGCTGCTGGGGCCAGGGTACCATGCGTGCACGAGAAGCAAGGTGGGTTAGCTGAGGTTCAGCACTGTGCCGATGCTGTGCAGTGTGCTTTAGCTTTGTGCTGTTGAAGGAGTGAGTCCACATGCATACACACATATACATTGTATTTATGCATATCAGGGCCTGATATGCCACCAAAAAGCCCCAGCAGAGACCATCTGCTGCCATTGACTGGTTCCCATTGGTGAAGACTGAGGCCCTTAGCTCTCTGTTAGTATTGCAACTCATCCTCAGTTCTGGCTCCATCAGCAAAAGCCACCCCTGAATGCGTCAGTCCAAACCCTGGTACGCTCCCTGGATGGCACAACGGGCCGTGCCCACGTGAAGGGCTCACCTCCCCAGCCCTCCTCCAGACCTGCCGCTGCGCCTTCACCAAGTGATGGAAAGGGACGAAGTGATTTGAGGCTGTTTCAATAGCTGCCCACTTCCCTACCACCCTTTTCTGCCCGCTCAGTGCACACTGGGCAGCCCTGCAGCATGGTCGCTCACCGCTGTCACCGAGACCATTCATCAAAGCCCTGTGTAATGTCAGCCGACAAAGGGAAACATTTTTATTCAGTGCCTCCAAGGGGGCTAGATGAATAGCTGAACTGCAGCAGCCTAATGGATTTTGGAGGGGGGGGGAAGCAGGACAGGACACGGTAACAATTTGCTGGGAGGCGTGTGGGGAAATGTTGTTGCAGCGATGAGGAGCGGGAGATGGAGTAACAATGGCTCCGGTTTACATTGTGCTGCGCCGGCACTGTGATCTGCTGCCAAGATCAACCCGGGAGAGAGGAACTTGAAAATAACACGAATAGTGTGGCAAGAGAGATACCCTACAGCATATCCTGCTCCCTTGGACTTTGCCTTTGAGTCAGGAGTGAAATATTGGAGCTATTGTGGTGAAGTGAGACTTAAAAATAAAAGGAAAAATCGCTGCTTTTTTTTTTTTTCTCCAAGGGGACATTAATTGTTTTTAAGTTGTGCTACTTCTAGTTTGAGTAAAGAAGGAAAACACTTCAAGGCATTGAAAGGCCTAGAAAACATGTCACTCATCAGCTGTGGTGTGAGGTCTGCCCCTTATCTCCATTGCCATAGCGATGCTGCTGCTCTGGTAGCTCTCCCCAGTGGGTTTCACACCGCTCCCCACGTTACCCTCCAGGCTTAAGATCCTTTCACAGGAGGCCTGGTTAATACCACGAGCCTTACAAAAAACTGGTGCCCAAGCTCAGCTTTGTGCTTGGGGTAGCATTTCTGGTTACCTGTGTGCATGCCCTGCAAGGGACCAGAGGGCTGGTGCCAGGGGTTTCTGCCCAGAGGGTGAAGCTGTTTTCTGGGCAAAAGCTGGAAATTGTCCTCTGTCTTGCAAGAGCAACACCCTGGAACCAAACTGGGCGTGGGGACTTAGGAAGCTTATATTTCTTGTAGTGTTTTATCCCATTTGGGTTTTTTGTTATTGCAGGGATTGGTGGGCTAGGGCTAGTGCAGTTGCATGGTAAAGCTTAGAGGTCTCTGGATGTTCAGAGCATTGTATTTAGGATGAATGTAGGATGAAGAACATCATCATCGGATCTGGTTACAGCAATGCAGATGCTGTTTACCTGACATCTTCAGAAACAGCACGCTTCTCTGTGTTAGGCTCCTGTCCGGGTGCTGCAGGATGCTGCTGATATTGGACCTCTTCGAGGTGCCTTTCAGGGTGCACAAAACCCTCCCTTTCTGCCTCTGAGCTTCCATGGGAGCGGAGAAGCCAGTCTGGGATGCCAGCACCACCACTACCCTGGGACAGCTGTGGATGACTTCCAGCCACTCTCCTGGGGGGTGGTCCCCCAGCCCAGACCTGCTGCTGCCCTTCGATGAGTGACTGCTGCCACGCAGGGACAGGGCTGCTCCCCTACAAGGAGAAAGCTGCACTGGTTTGTATAAATATAACACACGACATTTATGTCTGAGTTTACCAGATTCAGCCCTTTCCCACGAGTAAACTGTGAGAACCATCAGGCTTGTAGCTTTTATGGCCAGAAGGAATTGCTAAATCTGGATTTACCCAGATCACTGAGCTTGATCACTGATCTCAATAATCACTCGAGCTCAGTAGCTTGTTTCACTAAGGCCCACATTGCTCTGAAGACACTGGGAGATCTTTTTCTTTGTCCCAATAACTGCTCACCTTCATCGTTCAGTTGCATGCTTTCCTTCTGGTTCAGATATGATTGTCCTTAACTCTCAAACCACCTACGCCTTTGGTAATGTTAAAGATCTCAGTAGCACTGAATATTTTCACCCCTTCAAAGCATGTATATCCAGCTGTCTCTCAGTCCTCTTTGCTAATATGAAGGAAAGATTCAGCTTCTTAAGGGACTGCCTCGAAGGTCTACCCTCCCCTCCTGTCCTTGTGTTGCTGCTGTGTCTCTTACATCCATGATGGAAAACATATATCCCTGGCATTCATCATTGGAAACCTGGTCTCCCACAAACAATTTCCAAAACTAAGGATGTTTCATTTTTCCTCAGGCTCTGGAAAGGGCCTGTGACCAAACCAGGTGCTTTGGGATGAGTTTAACTGAAGAATCCTCTGTGGCTGAGATCCTCCTGGCAGCAGGTCCTGGGAAAGCACCTCCATGGGAGGTGGCCACCACTGAAAGGCACTGATGGTTTCTGCAGGAGGGTGGGGGACACAGCGGCACCTTGCCCAAGTACGCAGCTCCTCCAGCAGCTCAGAGGAGCCACCATGCAATGGCTCATTTCTGCAGGAGATTGAATCAGCAGAAGGAAGTAAATAAAGAACAAGCAATGGACTTTTAAATGATGGGAAAAAAGCCTTGTTTCAATGTGAAGCCTGACAAAATACCAAACTACTCTTTAGAGATAGCACAAACTTGATAAAGGTGATGAAAACACAACATGGGGGCAGAGAAACATCTCAGGGTCTGGTACTACACTGGACATGGGGGTTGGCATCCCAGATGGGATCCCTGGCCAGCCAGGACAGGTCTGATGATAGTGCTGTGACGAGTGATCAGTGGTGTTTTGAATTCATCCTGTGCTCAAGGAGGGGTATTGTCTCAAATGCTGAAAGAGGAGCAGGCTCGAGTCGTTAGCACAGGGGCTTTTCAAATGCCCTTTAAAAGGAAAAGGAGAAAACCACCCAACAGCACACAAACATTGGAGGAAAAATTAGTCACTGTCTAAAATCTGGGCTATTCTTGCCGGGTTATGGCAAACTGTTAGTCCCCAAAGCTCTGAGAGAAGGCTGGGGTGAGGATGTTCAGGATGTAGGACCTTGACTGCCAGAGCTGCTCGCTGGAGAATGAGGTTTCCTTTCCACAATGTATTTTTTAGCTCAGCAGCCAAAGAAAGCCTCCCATGCAGCCTTCCCTCCGCCTTCAGCCTGTGGGGTGCACAGCAGACAGCCACCTTCCTCCTTCCCAGGGCAAAGCCTAAGAGCTATGCTCACCCTGCTGTGCCCTTGGCTTTGACCCAGGTGGAGAAAAGCCAGGAGCACCTGTGGTTTGCATAAGGGACAGGGAGAAAAGCCCATTCGCCCCCTGGCTGGCTAGTGCCTGGCCTGGTACCCATGAGGACAGAAAAATCAGAAGTTGAAGGGCTCTTGGGACCCCAGTGTGGGCCCAGGTTTTGGCCACACATGGTCTCACTTCCAGTTTCAGAGGTAAGAAACCAGGCAAAGACCACAGTAGATCGTACTGGCCACACTTCTGGGAATTATCCTTCTGTCCACAGGAATCACTGTCCAGCTGCAGCAACTTCCCTGAGCTGGCTTTAATGCATCACAGAACAGAAACGTACCCCAGAGCCTGCATACCCCATTAAGACTCACTTGAAATCAGCCTGTTGGGCTTTGCTCACTTCATTGTGTTCAGATAAGAGCCTGTTACGCTGTTTAGGTCTGCTTTTTCCTTTACCTCCAAGGGAGCTAATGGCACAGCTCCCTGTTCCCTTGGACTCCAGAGTGGTTGTGAGCTGTAGCAGGGACTGCACAACGTCCTGGTGCAATGATATGTTAACCTCCTGGAGCAATGACATATCAATGTCACAGAGCAATGACATGCTAACATCCTGAAGCTATGAGATTCTAGTGTCCTGGAGCAAGGACCTGACAACGTCCTGGAGCCAGAGGTAGGAACCAAATCCTCACTTGAGCCATGGTAATATTTATTTTACCAGAGGACCATGTGGCAGATCAAACTTGCCACTTTTGGCACAGAGTGACTTCATATAAAAATGCAGGACTGCCTGACAGACTATGCTGATTGGATCGTCATCATCATCATCATCATCATCATCGTTATTTTATTCTTTCTTTCTTTTTATTCTTTCTCTCTTTTTATTCTTCCACATGGTCCCCAAGCAGCTCAATTCATACCCCATTTCTATCCCTTGGACACAATTATTGATCCCCACTGAACTGTCTTTCCTGATACAGAAAGTCCTCTTAATACAGATCCTTTGCAGAATTTTATTTGGTTCATCAGGGGACAGAAAAATATGCCACAGCCTGGATTTCCCATCGGAATGCACCTCAAATTCCAACAACAAGGAAAAAAAAAAACAAACCAACAAAACTCCCCACCCACAACCCACCAAGAAAAACCCAAGCCCATAGTCTATATTTCCAAGGAATTCACAGGGCCCCTAGTCATATTCACCAAACAAGTTCCTCACTAGGAACTATTAGCTTGGTTGGAAGAGAGTGTTTTCTTGCCCTCTGTGCGGTGTTGTGTCTCAGATGACAATTTAAGACTCACCCACAGCTGGCTGGCTCCAGAGATGGGCGATTTACCATTTCATCCACCGTTCCACACAATAATGTCACTAAAAGGGGTCACAGCATGGGGTCTGTTTGGTTATCAAATAATTTCCCCTTTAAAAAGTAAAGTCTTTGCACAGCCCAGGAATACTCACAGCTTTCTACTACCCTGCTGTAAATCATTCAATCTTTAGACGAAGGAACATTTAATATTTGTTGTTTTAATCTGCCCAGGAGACCAAGCAGCCTTCTGCGAAGCTAATTGAATGCCACAGAGCAGTCCATGGCTTGCAAACACAAGAAACTTGTCTTCCTTATGACTAAAAATAATAAAAATGACCCATCTCAGGCAGAGGAGTGTAGTGATTCAGCAAACGATCCAGCAATGGCCTGGATGGCATTAATCAGCTCTCGTGTCGGAGGTGATGTGTGCAGTTGCCTCAGAAACCGAGTTCATGGCAGCAGCTTGTGCACACCTCTGAGTCAGCTACAACTCTGAAAGCCCGAGATGCCACATTTCCCAAGTGACCTCAAGGTGGTTTCCCAAATAGGGAGTCAAGTCCGGAGGGTTTGGAGCCCACATATCTGCAACGGGACTGGGACACCATCCAGCTGTGAATCTCCTGCAGGTAAGCCAGCCAAAGGGCTCTTTGTGCAGGATCTCATCTGAGAGGAAGAATGTCATAGGAGAGGGAAAAATGTGCAAAAACTTACTGCATGAGGCCAGTCTTTAGTGCAGCTTCTTTCTTCTGCCTTTCCCCCATGTATCCAGAAGCTGCGCTGCTTCAATGGATGGAGAGTCAATGACACCTTCTGAGAGCACCTGCTTGGTTTCTGCACACACACAGAGACGCTCCCAGGCTTGCTCCTTGAGTCTGTGCTTGTGTTTGGGTCCGGTGCCAGCCATGGGGAAGGGATGCCCAGCCTGTCTTTGGCCACAGAGCATGCCTAGCTCAGTGCTGCTGGTGTGGGACCAGCCCCTGGCCATGGCCATGCAGCATCGCTTTCCACAAATGCTTTGGTGTGTAGCCACCATGTCCACAGAAGCCCTCAAATTTTGGTAGTGCAGGTGAAAGAACCTGTTTGGCAAGTGCTCCAGGGCTCAGGAATTTGGGTCCCCTCTAATCTGATCTCCACTTCATGCCTGCACTGGTCCTGCGGCTGTTATCCCCTCTACAGAGACTCTCCTCCCTTGTAACAGTGTCACCGTGCCAGGCAGTCTGCAGCAGGGCCTCCTGATGCCCCTTTGACACCTTTGGGAGCAGAGTCATGCCAAGAGCAGCTGAAGAAAAGCACCTCTGAATGTTCTGCTTTTCAGCATTTTTTTCTCCCCACCACAGTGTGTCATGAAGCTGGATATCCTCTGGGGTCCGTCTCCAGCCACCTCCTGTTTCCATTTCTGCCTGCACCTCCCCAGGGACTGCAGCCAGGTTGTCTCCTTTAAAAGGTCAGCAAGAAGTAGGGTTAATACAGTCACAGGCCTTCAGCATAACCCTTCTGAGCCACAAACAGCATTGTGCATTATTTGCTTCAACCTTGGAAAAGGCCCTTGCTGTGCTGCCTGCAGGCACCCCTTCCACCGGAGGTTGCTAACAGGGTCACTACACCCCGCTGCCTTTCACACTCCTCACAGATGTTCCCCAAGAAATTTTCTCTGCAGCCATTTTGATGCTAAGTCAAGCAGATATCGCTATACTTGCACCAGGGGCAAGATTCCCTGTGCTCTGTATTTGGATACCTGTGGCTTTTTGATTTAAGAACCTCCAAGTTTGGAGGTGGTTGATGGGGTTTTTTCTCACAGGCTTTCGCATTGCATTCCCCACAGCCCATAGCTGGCTTTCTACCAGCTCTGCAGCTCCTCGCCCCTCTGCCTGGCAGCAGCACTGACAATGACACATTTTGCAGGTCTGCAGGGAAATGAATAAAGCTATATGGGATGAGAATTTCCTTTGGGGGGGGGATTCATGTGGCTTTGAAACTTATCTGTGTTTGAAATATTGGTTCCAAACCAAAACATAATTTAAAAAAAATGTTTGAAAACTCCTTCCAGAGGTACGAGTGGGACCTCAGATGTCAGAAAAACATTATCCATCAATACAATTAATGCTCCTCATTCCAGACTCAGTCTTTTCTCAGCTGCACTGCTGTTTGTAATAGAATATGCATTAAAAATTAATGAAAAGTTGTTTTAAAAAAAAGAAAAAAAGGAAAGAGGCTCTTGGAAAAAGCTGAGGGAATATCTTGACCGTGGCAGGAAACTGGCACTGTAATTTCTTGCAAAGTCACTTTTGGTTGAAAGCTGTATGTTCTCACAAAAAGCTTAATTCTTTTTAAGAAACAGCATTTTCCTTCCCTTCCCCTTCTCTTCCCCTTCCCTTCCCTTCCCCTTCCCTTCCCTTCCCTTTCCCTTCCCTTCCCTTCCCTTCCCTTTCCCTTCCCTTCCCTTCCCTTTCCCTTCCCTTCCCTTCCCTTCCCTTCCCTTTCCCTTCCCTTCCCTTCCCTTCCCTTCCCTTCCCTTCCCTTCCCTTCCCTTCCCTTCCCTTCCCTTCCCTTCCCTTCCCTTCCCTTCCCTTCCCTTCCCTTTCCCTTCCCTTCCCTTCCCCTTCCCTTCCCTTTCCCTTCCCTTCCCTTCCCTTCCCTTCCCTTCCCTTCCCTTCCCTTCCCTTCCCTTCCCTTCCCTTCCCTTCCCTTCCCTTCCCTTCCCTTCCCTTCCCTTCCCTTCCCTTCCCTTCCCTTCCCTTCCCTTCCCTTCCCTTCCCTTCCCTTCCCTTCCCTTCCCTTCCCTTCCCTTCCCTTCCCTTCCCTTCCCCCTTCCCTTCCCCCTTCCCTTCCCCCTTCCCTTCCCCCTTCCCTTCCCCCTTCCCTTCCCCCTTCCCTTCTCCCTTCCCTCTTCCTCTTCCTCTTCCTCTTCCTCTTCTTTTTTCTTCTTTACTTTTCTTTTTGGAAAGGGCTCCACCTGAATATTTGCAGACAGCTGTCTAAATAAGCTATGTCAAAAATGTCTTCTTGTGACACCAAAGAATGAGCAAAAGTATTTTTGGTCACTGAAGTGGATGTACTTAATATCATACATTTTTCCCTCTACACTTTCCTCAGCGTATTTCCCAAAGCTGCTGGGAAACGTATGTCCCTGCTTGGGAATTTCATCCTGGGGTTTTTGCTCCCCGTCTTGGGCCCATCTGAACCTTCTACTGCCATTTTGTCCTGTTCCCGCTTATCCAACCCATCATGAGCCAATTGCTTCTCCCCTCTTTTTTGCCAGCCTGGTAACCTCTTCAGGGATCACAGCCATTTGTTCATAAAGTGTGTATCGGTGCCCGCAGGCAAACTTTAAGTCCCTAAATCCCCTCTTAGATGCCTCAGTGGTGCAATGAATCTGGTTTAACAGTCTCTTAAGCAACAGACCCTCCATGAAGAGCCAGGGGATGGGCACATCCCTTTCTTTCCGCTGTAGTTTGCCCTCCGGGATGAATAGGAGCACCCCAGCTTGCAGCTGATTATTTTTTTAACATGCAGAGACATCTGCCTGGGAAAGTGGTCACCTCCCCAGGAACCACACGTGTTTGTGCGTCAGACAAGTAAATGGAGGGCAATTTTCCAGAAAAGTTGCTAGGAACGTGTGTGACAGCTAGAAATTGCAGGGAGGCCCTGATGGAGCAGGGAGAGAGGCTGCATCCCATAAATGACCTTTCCCAGAGGACGAGGAGGAGGGGGAGGGCAGTGAGGAATATGGGTGAGGGAAGCCAGTGCAAGCACAGTGCCCTTTCTCCTTCTGCAGGGAGAAAAGGCAAACACTATTCTCAAATGAATCATGGGGAAATTCTGCATTTGTTTCCAAAGATATGGCAGATCCAGTGGCTGAGAAACCCAAGACCTGCAATTTTCTCCCCATGCCTGTGCAAACAGCTTGTCCCCTGCTCGCCACATCCGTCTGTGGCTTGGCCATGATTGCAGGGCTCTGCGGTAGCTTTCCCTGCCTACATGACTTGCGCTCACACACAATGCGACAAAGGAACCTTGTAAAACCAGGAGCGAGAATGGTGTTTGGCCCTCCGACCCCTGACCCTCCGACAATTTAGTTAATGATTCTGGTTATCAGATATACTGGCTCAGCAGTGCATCCATCACTGGGCTGACAGGGATTCAATCCTATAAGGGGAGGGAATGTGCAAACACATTCAATCCTGGCCCAGCCAGCCCCCCATCATGCCCCCCCCTCTAAATCCAAGAACAAACAGTTTTTCCATGAGGGGAAGATTTGCTGTGATTTATTGTAAAATAATATACAAGAAGGGCCTGTAGATGCTGGCAATTCCTCACATGCAGGACAAACCCATGAGATGCTGCTTAGCTGCCAATGTTTCTTACAGTGTACTGGGAGAAAAGCAAACCAGCTTTACTTTCTACAACAGCCTTTGCCCATTCCTCTGCAATATTTTAATTGCACTGTGTTCAATCCTGCAGCCTGAAACTGGTCAGCAGCTTTCTTTGCTGAACCTAAGCCTTACACCTTGCATCTGTACCTTGTAGAGTCCCAGCTCTGCACTGAAGCCACTTGTCCTATTTGTTTTCAGCCCCTGCTCGGGACGCTGTGACCCTCCCTGTCCTGCCCAGTTCCTCCACCTCCATTCGGTAGATTATTCTACATTAAATCACAGCAGGCCTCGCATGATGGAAAAGCTCTGTTTGTTCTTGGATTTGGGGGAGGTCGGTAAAGATGCTGTCAGCCAGAGCAGCCCCAAGGGCACCAAAGTGAGGAAGAGAGAACTAGTGCTGTGACAGCAACAGCCCAGGGTCAATTTGCCCACACTTGGACACAACCCAAAGCTTCCCAAGGCTTTCAACCACTGGCTCATCCCTGTATTTTTTGATATCTCTGTATTTTCATGGTGAGCAAGGCCTGAGACAAAACACTGAAATACAGCTGCTAAGCTCACCAGCATTTTCTTACCAGGCTTGGAAAAATCTGGAGACACTTCCTTTGAACAGGCAGTGCAGAAACAAGCCTGAACCCAGAGCGTCTAAAGACCAGTTCCTCCTTCTGCTCAAATGCCATCAGAAATCCCCACTCCTGTTTTATTTTCTTGCCTCATCAGGTCACACATGCATGGGGTGGTGTCAGGGAGGCACAGGGCATCTCTCAGGGTGTGAATTTTCACCTTACCGGCTTCTCTGTATGGACGAAACCCCCCCAGAGGAGATGTCCAGAGGAACCACCATCAAACCCTGGCCGTCCAGGAGTACTTGGAGACAACTGACTGCTGAGTGGGGCGTGCATTAACCAGCCCAGCGTGCATCTGTTTTGCATAGCAATTATTTCAAATAAGGCCAGGGTTAACTAGCTGCTCCTGGTTGCTGCTGCCTAAAACAGGCCACCCTCCAGGCAAAGGGCTGTAGTGAAAAGCAGACCTTACACTTGCCTTCACTCCTGATCAGAACAGGGCAGGCAGCACCAGCCAGGCTTTCGAGGGGTGGGAAATGGCATGCTGAAGTTTATATCTAGTTTTGGACCCCTCAAGCTGCCCAAAACCTTGGCTTAGCCTTCTCAAACCTCACTCATAAACAGATAACACAAGCACAGGAAAGCTGGCTGTAGAAGGGATAAGGCAGCCCAGGAACCTCCTGGCCCATGGGTGCTCTCTAAAGTGCCTGATGCCAAGACAGTCTTCCTGGAGGCTCTGATGCTCCCTGTACAGGCTCATGAGTAGCTGAAACCCCCTTCACTGGGGTTTACAACATGGCCAGGTGCAGCATCTGTACACAGTGTTGCCTTGGAGCAGTGGCCAGCTGGGGGGAAAGCTGCAACGAATGCACAGGTTTCCCCTTGCACTCTTTCCTTTCCCTTTGCTTTTATGGCATCCCTGAGGAAGCCAAACGTGGCTGTCAGTGCAGGGAAGATAGCCTGCACAATTTCTGGGTAGCGCTGCTGCGCCGGAGTCTCTGGTGCCATGCTGGCAGCCTTTGCGCTGGCCGGGTCCCGGAGGGACCACTGCGCTAGGGAAGCTGCACTGTAGTACTGCGTGATAACAGCAGATAAGAGAGTTCCTGCTGTGATTACGGCAAGACCAAACAAGTTTCCTGATCCCGTACCTATGCCTGCCACTCCTTGAGACAATACTGTTATCCCTGGCAGGAATGTGCAGGCAAGCAGGAGCAAACAAGAGCTGCAAGCCCTTCTGCCCTGTGGCAAATAAACATCACTATATACCCTTGTCCCATGCGGGGGGCTGGCTCAGAGACTCAGTGCAGGGAGATTTCCCCAGGAAATGTCCTGGCAGGGCAGAGCATCCTCACTGCATCAGGCTTGAAAGGGACATGGAGATGGGAGTTCAAAGGTAAAGTGAAAAGAGAACAGGATGTGAACCAATGTTGAAAATATGACAAAAATCAACCAAAAGTGCAGAGAAACAGTCTCTCTTTGCCTAGCTGCAATTTGCAGTTGGATGCTATAGGGGAGCTGAGGTTCACAGCAATAGAAATGGTCTTCATGAAGCAGGTCTTCCTAGCTCCACCAGGGATGCTACAGCTGCTCCAGTATGGTGGTCCAGCATGCTCTGAGCTAGCCCCAAACCACCATGGCCTTATCACCTTGTCCAGCAGAAATGTACATGGAAAAGATCTCTGCAGCTTTGCACGTGTGGTCTGGGCTTTGCTCGCTTAGCTGCAAGAGAAGAACCTGGCTGGCAGACTGGCTCAAGCCTTGTCAGTGCAGTGCCTGCTGTCTCAGGACAAGCAAGGCTGAGGAACTCTCGGCAATGTTTTCTTGTGGGACCATTTGTTTACATGGGAACTTAGCTGGGAAAATGCTCGTACTCCACATTAGGCTCATCATTGCTAGGCTGGTATTGGTATTTCAGGGTAGACCATGTGCTGACCCGTGGGGGGAGGCTTTGCTGAATTGGGACCTCACCCACAGGGTTTTCCTGACTGATTTCCCTGGCCATTGTGGGATTATCACTTTCCTTTTAAGTGAACTAAGGGCTTTCTGGTGCTTTATAATTTGCTTAGCTGCCGTTGCAGCAGCAGACCAAAGCAGAGAGCTCCAGACCCACTCAGTGCCTTTCCGGTCTCTTCTATATAGTTGCTTGAAGGGAGCACACCTGATTTTAGAAGCAGATGTATCACACCACTATTGTGTATTCAAGTTCTACTGTAAGCATGGAGGCACTTACCTGTGATTCTTACCCTGTTTATACGGCAGTGAAGTCATCAGGACTATGCCAGTGGAAAACAAGGCTCATACCTGTGTGACTTGGTGTATAGCTGAAAGTGGTTTCTGAACCTCTTGTTTTTGCAAGCTTGGAGGGTCTGTGCTCATTTAATTTTAGTGCCCAGCCTGCAGTCTGGACAAACAGCATAGCATCACACCAGGGTGTGCATTCAGCATGTACAGTCACTACAAAGGAGCAAATAACGGCCCGTTAGACCACGGTATTTAACAAAGCCCACAAGAAAGAGCTTTCTAGCTATCTCAGAGGGCTCATTTGCATCGAGAGAGCCAGTTTGCTTCTTTGAATGCTTTCTGGCCTGCCTGAACAGTGCTACCTCAACAGCTCCCAAGAAACATTTTAATAGATACCACTGGATAAAACTTTGTAGCTGCAAATCAGAAAGGTGACCAGAAAAACTGCTCTGAAGGTTTTTTTTCTCCATTAAAAGTTCATTTGCATAAATACAGAGGGATCACCAGGAGGTTTCACCATTCTTCAAGCTAGTTTCTGCAAAGGACCCGTGAGGCAGAGACGATCTCTTCCCCTCACAAGCAGCAAAAGTGCTCTGGTAAATACTCCTGCAGTTGTCCCGAGGTGCAATGGTTGAACATAGGCTTTTTCATGAATCTCCACGGGGCACTCAGTCCTGTGAAGACCTGCTCGGTGAGCTACCTCCTTTCATCCTGAGAGTCAGGTCAATGGTTGTGGTAGACCATCTCCCGGTGTTTTGCCTCTTGGGAACTACATCTTGGCAATGGGATGGGAGGTCAGAAGAAAACAAAATTGTGTGTGTCATTTGGCCAGCTCAGACCCAGGAGAGGAGGAGGTGTGTGGAAATGAAACACATTAATGGTGTAATCAGGCGGAGGTAGCGATTTCTACTTTACTAAGGAATCACCTACCAAGTCTCCTGATCTCTACCACTGCTCAGCTGATAGGCAACTCTAGTGTCAGAAGAACAGCAATGATAATTTATCATGATTAAAGGTGCAACAGGTCTCTCTAGATGTAATGAGGTGCTCTCCAAAAGGAAGGTACTATAGCTAAGCCTTGCAGGCATGTTTACTTGACCATAGATGGCCCTCATCAGAACATCCAGTACTAATATATTATCACTAATGATGACAAGCAACAGTTTCTTCTCCACATGAATTACAATTACACATTCTCACTTGGCTGGAGAGTCAAATTTTTCATGAGGAAAACTTTTTGTTCATAGAGAACAAGAAATATTAGCAATACCTACAGGTTGTTCTTTCCCACCTTTTTTTTTTTTTTTGATTCTCCGTTTTCCACTGCTAATTTGTTTCAAATAATTTCCAGCATTATTAGATTAGTATGAATGATCACCCACCACTTCTCTCTTTCACCAGCCCCCATGCGTCTTTAGATGCTCCACATTTTTACAGTTAGCCTGAAGGCACTTTTTGATCTCTTAAACCAGACATCCCAAGAGGGTTTGCCAATCTTTATTTCACCACCAAATGCTTTTTCAGTATGGCATTTGACATCTGAGCCATGTGTTCCTCTTACCTCAAGTCCACCTTTGCAAATGTTCCTTCTCTAACAAGCATATTTTAAGGACCACTGCCCTGATGTCCTATGCTGTGTCCTACATTTAGCTTAACAAATTCCTCTGTAAAGAGGAAGCTCTGAAGCAGCTTTGGAGGAAGACTGCCCACTGCAGTGTAATCCAGTGGTCTGAGGTGGCTGTTACCCATGTGTAGAGTGATACTGTAACAGACACTCCAAAAACAGGGCACATCAGGAGGCTCTGTGAAGCAAAGGTAAGAGCATCAGCTGTTCTCACAGCTGGAGGTGAAATGCATTAAGAGGCACTAGTGTGGAGGGAGACACAGAAGTATTTCAGCTAGACCCCAAAACAGGTGAAATGACCCAAGAAAGTGGCACTAGGAAAGCCTGAATGTCATGGCAATCTCAGCAGCATCTGACAGACAACACTGATGTCCTGAGCTGCTGTGACGGATGGGGAGGTATTGCATTATCTGGGCTAAAACCACTTCCCCAGCTCTGGGGAAGCCCAGTGCCACTGTGAGTCATATCCTGAAGTACACAGGCCCAGAGCTCAGCAGTGTCTGCTGCTGCATCCCTCTGTCTGTCTGTCTGGACTGATCCTGCAAGAGAACAGGGGGCTGGTACTGCCTAGGGAAAGCCCACCAATACCCAGCACAGCAGCCAGCACCTAGTCCAGCCTCCCTGTCCCTGCCAACAAAACTCCTTCTGAACAAGATTTGTCTCCCTGTATTTGCAAAACAGTCTCCCGGCATAGCAGGCTTGCTTTGGGGCACTGCTCCGTCGCTCATTCATCCCCTGAGGGATGAAGGCATGAGTCTCTCTGCTGTGCAAGAGTTGTTTTCTGCTGTGATGCACAGCTGCAGCTCAGGTTTACTCTCAGAAATGAACCCGCTCTCAGGTTGTGTGGATGCTAATTCTAGGCCTCTTTGAGTAAACCTTCTCTTTTATTTCTGTCTTTCCCATCACCCCCAAATTGTTACTTGGCCAAAAAAATTGCTTAATTAAAGTACCTTAAATAAAAAAAGAAGTGCCAGCAAGCTTAGGAAACACTTTTCTTTCTTTGAAAAGTCCTGGCTAATGACAGCACTCCAGGCCCCAAGGTGCACCCAGAGAGACCAAGACGTGCTAGCAGCATCCAAGGTACTTGGCAAGGGGGTCTGAGACCTTCTTCTGCTCCTTTTGTAACATGCTGGCTCCTGCCCAGGATGCCCAGAAATGAGCTGTCCATTTTGGGCAGCCTCTTCTCCATGGGACAGAGGGAGATTGCATTCAAGTTGTTCTGTCTTGTCAGGCTGGGGGATTGTGCCTGGGGAATGCACACGTATAGTCACCACTCAATCAAAGAGTAAGCTGCTGCCTAAACTGAGGCCAGAAGCTGCGTCTTTCAGATTCAGGTGTCTTTCCTGTGGAAGAACTGGAGGTGAGCCAGCACTGGACCCATAGCTTGTTTTACCCCGCACCCTATTTTGATGTATTGCAGAGCACTCAGACTCAGCTCTGAGAGCAGACTGAACGCCAGCATCCCCAGCCAGCAGCTCCAACTGTGGCGCGGTGTTACACCTCTCTACTCTGGTGGTTTTGCTGCAGCCTGCTAAGTACCTGCCCTTCTAACACTTTCTTGATTAACAAACCTCTGCAGCCACTTCTTACTGTCATTCACAGTCCTTTACTCCACTGAAACCTGCTGGCATCTTGCCACCGATTTCAGCCGGGCAGCTGGATTTGACCCTCAGAAATCAGGGCATTGCAATCAGTAGGTTTCATTGCCTATAAAACGGAGCTAAGCACCACCCATGTTTTTCTTGGAGTCTTCACTTGGCTCAAAGGTCCTGCTCCAGCCTGCCATGGAGCCTGTCCTGCACAGTGGTCCCCTCCTTCCCGCCTGAACGGGACACGGTGCCCTGGAATCTCATTCATGCATCTGCTGTTGCACCGCTGCTGCCAATCCAGCCCAGGCTTTAGGAGAGGAGAACATGATCACTTTGCAGGGCGCTGATGGAGTCACCGCACAAGCAGAGAAGACCATCTAATCCTTGCATTCCTGCAGGAAAGAAAGCCCTCAGTGAGCTAAACATAAATGGCCAATGGTGTGTGTTATTTTTAAGTCCAAAAGCCTGAAGGCAAGGTTTAAAGGCGAGTCTAATGGCATTTTTCATGAGCTGTCTTAAGTCCCCTTGTCTCTTGCCTGGATTGCGTCAGCCAGCGGTGACATATTTTGGTGCGGGAGCTGCCTCTGTCCTTGTTCTCAAGGCGCTTTAAGCCTCCATATGCGGCTGGAGCGGGCAAACTGAGACATGGAGCAAATGCTGGCTTCCATCTACATATCTTGTCATCCAGGATTGACAGACCACAAAGTGGCCCCATGAAGGGATAAAGTCAAACGATACGCCTGCCTGATGTTTCATGTTATACCCTGTCTCTCCTCCCTGGAGCCAAAGGGAGGCTCGCCATGCCCCGCGGTGATTTCCCTGCCCGCCAGCTGTCCATCACCGACCTTCGGCGAGAGGCCCTGGGCAGCCCCGCTGCGCCACACCACCTCCTCCCTGCTGCCCCGAGCAGGAGCTGAGGATTTGAAAGCCCAGGAAGTATCTTCCTTCCCCTCCCTGCTCTTGCTGGCCACAGAGAGCTGGGGCTCCCCCAGCACTCCCGAGTGCCCAGGATCATCATGACTCCCGCTACTACACTCTTTGCTCCCACAGCTGCCAGAGCACCGTGCTTGTCCTTGCCAAGACAAAAACCAATGACTTTACAGTATGGATGTGTCTAAGTCCCATATTTAGCCACTTTATTGCTGTGTGGGACAGTGTTAGGAGATGAAATGATGGTTGCAAATGAAGAAGGAGGAGCGCAGCATGTGCCCTCCAGGAGCCCTGGGGAGGCAGCCCCTGGCTCGCATGGGCTGAGGGCACACACCCGGTGCACCCAGGCACAGCAGCCAGCTTTCACTGTGCTTGCTCTGCTCTAACTCAGCATCCCAGGTACACACTGATATTGTATGGCATTAAGTAATAGATCCCTGTTTAACACTTTCTCCATTGAAGCAGCTATAGATGCACTTGAATGGTCCCCAGAACTCCACAATATATGCCACACTGATGTTTTCATATTCCAGCAAGCGTTTCTGACAGCAGCAGCATTTCTGAGACTGCTCCAGCCAGCTCTGCCATAACTGCAAAATACAACCAGCTTTGACTTTTGCAATGTTTCGTACTTTAAAATTAAGATGAATATTTTTGTTACAGTACAGATGGCTCTTGCTGAAACAGGCAGACATTCAAGCTGGGATGAAATCCAGAAGGTAGGTGGCTTTTTTGTTGGTGTTTTTTTTTTTTTTTTGAGGGAAAGATGACTCCATGGGACAAAGAAGCTCAGGTCTTTCCCCATATAGAAAGGATAGGGGCCAAAGTCAGAAACCATCATGCCACAGTGCTGAAGAATGAGAGAGGTGATGGGAGGCAGCCTCAGGGCTGAAGCCTGAGTGTGGATTTCAGCCCATCTTTCAGGATGGCCTCAGCTGCATACACACCAACACAGGCTGACACTTGATCCCGAAATCCCTGGCCTGCGCACCCTGCTGCTCCTGACACAGAAACCCATCACTGGTGCTTTGTTTTCTGAATACAAACCCGTTCAAATGAGCTTTCTTTTTTAATTTTTTTTTTTTTTAACTTTGGGTGCAACACCTTCTCAGTTGCTCCACTTTTCAGTGACCTCATGTGCATTTTTGCTTTTCCTACTCCAGGTTTTTCTGCCCCATCTTCTATCACCCGGACACCCTAGCTCTCACAGACAATAGAGTTCAGGGAGAAAAGATATATATCCCTCTACCCACCAGACCAGCTTACAAAATTCCATTTCTTCCTCTGCTGTACCAGGCTGACATCTATGGGGCATCTGGCACAAATGGAACTGATCTGAAAGCAAAGTTCCCTGCACAAAGAGGGGAAGGCCTGATCGTATGGGCCAGCCCCTGCATCTCTAGAAGTGGGTATCTAGAAGCAGCAGTGGCTTGGGGCCAGCAGCACAGCGTTCCTGCAGAAACACTCTGACTTGTAACCATGGCCTTGTCCCCACTGGGTGAGGGAGTCTGGGCAGACCCCAGTGTCTGGGCAACTTCTTCAGACTGCCTTGGAACAGAGGACTTCTCCTGACTTGCTGCAGAGGAAACAAAGGAGAGGAAACACCAACATCAGTTTGGAGATGGAGGCAAGGAGACCTTGTTTCTGAATTTTTTAATTAGTTGGGTCATGACAGTGAAAACAAGATCAGCTTAAAGAAGCCAAACTGATTTTATTACCAATATGATTATGAATGCACTGCCTTCCCAAGCAGAGGAAAGGGTCTGATCTTCAACAGTTTCATTAAAATAATGACTTCTACCACCTCTCCCTCCCCCCAGCTCTCACCATAGGTCATCCCTCTCCCATGCCGGTGAATGTGCTGGGATATGCCCCCGCTAATCTTCTGCTATCCTGGGGGCCTGGGAGGCAGGAGGGCCATGGAAAGAATCCCAGCGTTTCCATCTGTCGAATTCCCAAGCGGCAGAAACCTGACCCTGCATGGAGCGGGTAAGCGCTGCATTATTGCTGCTGTGGCAGAGCAAGCAGCCTGTGCTCCTTGTCATGCATTATTAAGTGAGCTCAGAGAGAGGGAAAGACTCCAATGAGAGGGTGAGTGAACCTGAAAAGTGGAAAAGTCAAATCTATCTCCATAATAAACAAATTAAAAAATAAGTCCAACCCTGAGCAGCCTCAGTAGCTGATGCGGCAGCTGCTTTCATGGGCAGAGCTGACCAGACGTGAGACAGAGACATGACAGCCATGCTGATGGTTTGCTGCAATAGCGTGGGGTTTTTCCATGAATTTAGCAACTTCCTAGAAAGGGAAGGAGCTTGTGTGAAAATGAGGCAATAAATGTTAAAGCCTGCAATGCACTTGTTTCTGTCCTAATTAGCTCAGGGCTGAGGGAGTGGGAATACCTTGCCATTGCGTGAGCTGCCCCAGAGACAAACCCCACAGAAGTGGTGCAATCCCATACAGTGATGTACGGGCTGTGAGCCTGGCCAAGTGCTCCTGGGGTGGCACTGCTGGCGCCTGAGGCTGGGGGACACCATGGCTTGTACAAATCAGCTCAGCTTTGGCTCCCCAGGCAGCACATCCCCTTGGTCCTGAAGCACACTTGGGACTGGGGGCAGGGCCCTGCCATGGGCATAGCACTTCTAAGCCATCAGCTGACACTACCCTGGGACCCACATTTAGCTGTGCAGGTTCATCCCTGCAGCTGTGCTCCCAGCCAAACTGCTGCACCCTGAAACTGCATGGCACGAAATACAGGGGAAGAGTGTAGGTGCAGGGTTTGTCCTCTGGGACTCCATCGCTCGTAGAGGTGGGTGCAGTTTGAAGGTGGGGGTAAGGGGGACCCCAGAAGTTGCCTGCCTTTGCCCAACCGATCACCGTCACAGCAACAGCAGGAGGGTTTCAGCCAGCAAACAACACTGAGTTCACCTGCAGGGAAAGGCCACCCACCAGCAGAGGTCTTGGACCAGAAATGTAAACTTGACCACCTATGTGATTCCTTCCCAGTCTTTTTCTGAGCTTGTTTAGTGATGCTTTTATGGATGCTTGTGCCAATTTTCCAGCCCAGTGGCAACTATTCCTTATATGGAAAAACAAGAGCATAGAGGAACTTAATGTGTTTCTAGCTGCTTTTAATGAAATCTAGTAACTTTGGCAAGGAAGCACAATCAGCCCAACTAATTCTTCATGAACCCAGAGCCGGTAACTTGAAAGTCTGTCTCAAGCAGAGCAAAAATGGCCACTCCTGTTTTTGCAGAAGAGGCAAAATTGCAGAAGGTCAAGTGTTGCAAAACCCCAGGCTCTGCAGAAGGTGATTTATAGTTACCTGCAAAGACGTGACTAAGGAGCTCAGGAATCCCAAGCTGAACAACAGTCCATTGATAAGCCCCAAGACACTGCGGGCCAAACTCTTGGCTACCCCCCAGCTGACCCCTGGCAGTCTCCTGGGCTTGCCCAAAAGGCGCATGGGTGCAGGTGAGAGGCAGCTGGGAGCACAGGAGGGCACTGCTGCGGGCCAGGGGCTCCTCACACTGTGGCTGATTTCCTTTTGCCAGCAGAATATGGACCAAATCCATCGCTGGAGGCAAGCAGCTTTGTTGTTGTCAAGGGGCTGAGGGTCAGACCTCTGCTAATAGGGTTTTTTTTCAGGGATGTTTTCTTTCCACTTGTGCTCCTGGAAATGCAGAGGCACACAAATAGAAAAGGACAAATCAATAAGCATTTATGAGCCTTGAAAAAGCTTTCTTCTTGCTCAGGTAAAATCTTAGTTGTTCTCTTTATGTGGCTGGGATGATTCATTATGCTGCCCTTTCCCCTACAGGCAAGCAGAAATAAATAGGAATACTTTTCAGACTCAGGAAGCACACCTTCCCTTCCTCCCTCTTTTCCCCAGTATTGGTATCATTTTCTCCACACAGCTCAAATCATACTCTCTGAATACATGTAAACTCCTGATCATGTTTGGTTTGCTGCAGCATAGCCTGGCATACAGTCGACAGGTCTTCCTGGCCATGGATATGTCCCCAGTTGACAGGTCATTTCCCTGTGTGCCAAAACACCCCTCCAGTCCCCTGAGCTCTGCTTTTGCTGCCACTGGAGTCAGAGGCAAAACTTCCCTTGGCTCCAGCGGGAGACAGAGCATGTTTCATCCAGCAAATCCATGCATATCACCATACGTTGCTTTCTCTCCCTGTTCCATTTTCCTTTTGGCCCTATCTGCTTCATCAAAGAAAAGGAGCTGATCACGGCAGCCACGCGGGGTGTTTGCACAAAGGCAGTAATTCAAGCCCTGGTGTGAGCTGTTTTGGCAGTGTAGCCTAGGCACCGCTTGTTGTTTCAGCTGACCCCTTTGGCAGTGCCTGCCCTGGCCTCCTTGTTGGATGCAGGTGGGTCTCATGCCAGCCTTCACCCCAATGCATTTTTTAAAACTATTTTCTTGTGACTGTCTTGTGGGTGAATCAGCATGTGTCCTGCTTAGCAGGACACCTGAAGTCCTCCCACCGGGCAGTTTGCACCCTGCATTATTTTTAAGACCCTGCAGGGTCAAGAAGTGCTGGGCAACAGCAGCAAACTCATAACAACACTAAGAGCAGGTGCTGCCAGGGATTTGGCTGGTGCTGGTTTTGCTTGGGCAGGAGACCCACACGCTGCTCTCCATCCTGCTGCACAGGAGCATTCACTCATCACGCTTGCGGGACCCAGCTATCAGTGCCTCCAGCATCACACAATGAGGACAGGCATTGCAATTCAAAGGAAATCATTACTTTCTTTCACATAACCATCCCCTTTGTATGTGAATCCTCGCGTAGAGGGAGGCACCCCAGCCCTTCTGCTCATCCTTTGCAATGGCCTGGGACAGTGCTCTCTGGCTCTTCCTTTCTAGGGACTTTATTCCAAACCTACTGCCATCATCTGAGGTCTTTGTAGTGAGTTTGCTGGTCCCGACGGGTTTGGAGAAAGTGCAGGGTGAAATTCCCTTTCACTGCACGCCTCAGTTTGGTTTCTCCCCACTGCGAGAAATTCCAGGATGGAGAACAGTCAGATCAAAGAGAGACAATCCCAGCTGAAACATGCATGATTTGCATATTCCATTAAAAAAAAATCAAAGGGGAGGGTGTGTAAAATATTTGCGCCCTGGAGCACATACAATGTATGCCCCAACAAGATGCTCCATGTAGGGCTTACACTTATTTACTCTGATGCCTAATAAAAAAAAAAAAAAAGAAAGAAAGTAAAAGAGGCTGTTGTAATTTTCACATCCCAAAGGATTCTGGCTCATCTGATACGCAGACCATCTCCTTGAAAGAAGCACAGATACCCCTAAAAAACTTGGGCTGATTTTTGGCAAATTGTTTACTTTTGAAGGTCATATAAATACATTCCTTGTGCAGTGGGAGGTCCCCCATTGATAGAAATCTTTATGGCTCTGGTTCTGCTGTTCCATTTAACATTCGATAGGCCCCAAACACGGGGAGGTGAGTGAAGGATACATGCGCCTTTCTCTGCCGAATTTCAGGATGGCGCTATGAAAAGCCAAAATGGCAAAGCTGAGTTTGGTTTAGGCTGAGAAAAGCATGGGTTGTGAATTTAATACTGCTGCTGGCTCTGCTGCCAGCCAGCTGGATGACAGTGACAAGGTCACTGCTCTTTGCCACCGTTTCTCCATCTATAAAAAATGTTATTGATCCCTTCTTGGAGTATTTTGAGATCGACTGGAGGAAAAAGAGCTGCCTGAACTGTACACCATTATTGCTAGCATTAATATTCTTATTGCCTTTTATTACCACTGTGGTGGCTATTAACACTGCTAGCCCATATTGCACCACCCTGGACTTTGAGCACAAGCACACCCTTTTGCAAAAGCAGCGTGATACTATTTGCATGGGAAGATGTGACCTGTGCTGCTTAACCTGAGTCTAATGACCGTCCTGTTTTCTACCTACCATTTCCAGCTCCAAAGCCTGCACCGATCTGCACTGCCTTCCAGCAGAAAGAAACAAAAACTAAGAAACCAACTGGTTTGTGCTCCCTGTGGAGCAATGGGTCACCAACCCCCATCCCCAAAGCCTTTCTTCCCATGACGGGTCTGGTTCACACATCAGTAGGGCCCAAGGGATACAGCAAAGGCTGCAGGGCAGCACGCAGAGAGAAGAGGCAGGGGAAGACAATGGGTGCACACCCAGATGGAAAAACACCACCAGCAAGAGCAGAGAATCTCCTCCCTCCTGCGGCTGCCCCAGCCCTTCCCCGGGCAGGAGCACAACCCTTGGATGTCCCCTGCAGAGCTACAGGCTGGAGGAGACACTCTGATCCTCTTCCCCACAGGCGTTTTCTCATTTTCTCATGGGTAAAGCCCTCCTATGCCAACACCCCACGCTTGCCCAAAACCCCAACCTGCTCCCTGCCTCATCCCACGGTCCCACAGCCGCCGCGCCTCACTCCAGCCACCCACCCCCTCAAAAGGTCCAGGTGTGGCAGCTGTGCATGGTAATGCCCTAAGAAAGACACCAGCTTCCTCCCATTGAGTTTTCCTGGCTGTTGGCACACCTCAGCAGTGCTGTATTGATTTATTTAAAGGCAATGGTCGAGTCCCTTATAATTTATTGAAAACCATCCGGGTGGTTTATGCTGACTCCCACGCCTTATGCAGCTCACATTAATAGCGATTGGGTACCAGCAACGAGTAATTTTGGAGCATACAGTCCCTCTCATAGAGTATCTTCCAAGAAAAAAATAATATGCAGGAAGAATGCACCGTGAGACATCGAGCATTTTAGTGTTGGTTTGTTTGCTTTTTCCCAACAGCCTGCCTTTAAGGTACATCATTTCTGGCATCAGGTTTCCTCACGTAGAGACCGTTTAAGTACTTAAGGTGCTCTCTATGTACTCAGCCAAATGTTTTGCCAAGAAACCTAGAATTTCTTTGCTTTAAAGGCATAAAGTCTTCCATCTGAGTCTTAATTATAGGGTTGAACACACAATGAAACTGCTGCTAAGCCCCTACATGTATGGAATGTAACACCACTTCACTGCGCCTCACCTGAAAGACAACTTGTAAAAAAGCCACAGATGACTAATAAACTGGAAGGACACTAATAAGAAAAGAGAAAATATTAAAAAAAAAAATCCCTCCAGTAAATAATTAGCCTTTTTCAGGTTATAGTCCTCCTGATAAAAGACAAAGAGCTCTGTCAGGAAGTGACTCCATCTGAGAACCTACTTCCAGAAAATGTGGTTTTAGTGGCCTAGACCATCTGCTCATGGTCACGGGAAGGGTGGGTCTGAACCCACCTGCAGTCAAACCACTCCAATGAGGTGCTGAAGCTCTCTTGAATCATCTTCCTGGGTTGGGTGTCCCAAGGGAAGCAGCATGAGTGATGGAGTCCCAAACCTCCCCTAGGAGAAGAAAGCCCAAAAGCCATCACTGCTGGGACTTGTCCTTGGTGCTATTAAAGACCTGCAGTGCTGGAGTCAATGGGAAATTTACCCAGGTTTCTGTGGGCTTGAGGTCAAGTCCATCTGCAAGGCTTGTTTTGCACCTGGTCAGGGGACAAGGTAGCTCTGGCAAGGTGGCAAACCCAGCTGCTCCTTCGGGGCAGCCCTGGGGGTCTCCGGAGCACAGCAAAGTTGTGGGCAGTGGTCTCATGGCCATGCTTAGGCTAGCTCAAACCTCAGCAGCACTGTACCCACCCAACTCTGAGTCCCCACCACACCTTTTCTGCTGCCAGGGCTGTGCTGTGGGTCTTGGTGGGGTAAAACAGTGTGGATAAAAGGGATTGCCTGGCTCCAGGGAAAAGGAAGGGGTGTATGGGCTCTCCTTCCTGGGAAGGAGACGGGACAGGCTGAGCGGGACGGTGCATGGGGTGGAAAGCCCTGGAGAAGCAAGTTTGCTCTCCATGGCTGTGGCAGCCGGCTTTGCCTTTCCCCTCCTCATGGGTGATGTGCTGCATGGTACAAGGAGCTGAACAACAGAGCAAAACTCCTGGGATAAATCCCTGGCATGGCTGGGTCATCTGCTCAGGGACAGAGGTAGGAGGATAACAAACAACAAGATCAAGTTAGTGCTGCATTACTTTGAAAGAAACATGCACTGCATTTCTTAGCAGGGGAAGAAGCCTCATCAAAGCATACCTGAAAGGAGGGAGCATGCTTCACCCAGAGCACATAATCTTCATTTTTAACCTGTAATTTATTTTTTCTATTGAAAGATCAAATTAACTGCTTTAGCTCCATCCCTAATTAAATGTTTTTCTTTTTTCCTTTTTCCAAATTGCAAATTCCTGCAAATTCAAACAAGTTATATCACCTGGCAGAATTAATTTTTAGTCAGGACATGCCTGTCATTCCAAACAAATTAGATATCTGAAGGGGTGGGTTTAGCCGCATTTCTGTGCACTAACCAAACCAAGCGGTTATGATCCACACAGGGCCAAAACCGATGTTCTTCAGGCGACAGCAACCCCTATGCATACCAGCACCTCGCTGAATCAAAGAGTAAACACCCATTGTACCCGGGCATATGCCGCTGTGGGTCCCTGAACCGATGTTTAATGACCTTGTCAGGGAATGTATGTGCTGTACTCTTACATTTTTAAGAAAGCATAATGGTGCTTTTGTCTTCTGTTTTTTCCTGTGCGGCAAGTTGCAGCTAGTCTTCAAACTTAGCTTAAAAACTTCACTTATTATTATGGACAGTTCTCTTGCCAGGTTGTTGTTTTTTTTTTCTTTCTGTCTTTAGCTGGGTGTCTCAGCAGATATCGAACTTTTTTTTTTGTTCTGTAATTGATAGTTTGCAAACCAGTTGTGTGTCTGTGCATGTGTGTATCTGCAGACTCACAGTCTCCAGTTCATTGAACAACCATACGGCAAGGGCATACTTCTGCCCGAAGACCTAAAATAAACATTAATGCTCTATTCAAAGGGCCCTGGTGTTTAGCGTCTCCTTACTCAGGAGGGAAGTTCACTAGGTGGCTGCCTTTTAGCACATGCCAAAGTTCTGTTAAATTAAAGATTCTACAAGCTTTTATAGACACTTAACACAGTGAAAATGCAGGACTCATAACTTTCTTTCCCCCCCACCCAGAGGCTTTGAGGACAACTTAGGCCTCTCTTTGTCCATGTTTGTCTTGGTGTGGCCATGGATGTGCAAAGCACATGCACAGCTCATCAGCCTGCCCTAAATCCCCAGTTACAGCAGTGAAAGGCTGCTGTTTCTGGCATCTAAATCTGCAGT
The DNA here is from genome assembly GCF_949628215.1 of Phalacrocorax aristotelis. Lineage (NCBI taxonomy): Eukaryota > Metazoa > Chordata > Aves > Suliformes > Phalacrocoracidae > Phalacrocorax > Phalacrocorax aristotelis. The sequence continues at coordinate 28,998,981 of NC_134284.1, read as the reverse complement.
TCAGCTACAGAAAGGGACACTTCATCATGGATGAGATAACAAATGGTGTGCATATGCCCAGAAAGCTGGTACAGAAGCTTCATATACATTTCTTGGGGCCTGTCACTGGGAGTGGGAGGTTCAAGAGGATGTCTGGGATTAGGAGGTAATAGGAACTATTCATCTGGAGCAATTAGAAGTCAGGGGTTTTGATGACTTTTTCAGTGCAGCCGTGGATTTTTCATTATTACTTACGTTCTTCTTTTTAACCAACTTTAATTACTGGAGAAAAGTATTCGTGGCATAAAAGTAGGACTCATCTAACAGAGTTTTAGACATTTACAACACTGCTGCCTTGTCAGAGCTCCCTTCACAGTCATGTAACGTGTGCTAGAGAAGGATGGATGTAATTGATTTTGGGCATCTGTTTTAGCATAAGATGAATTCCACTTGAAGCCATCAACTCTAAAGAGACAACAGCAGGCTAGACGGTAACCAACTAAATAGAGGTACCTGGAGCTAGGGAAATGAATTTCACCCTAGGTACCATTTAAGTGTCGAACTGGTCTACCAGCCAACAGCTTTTGCTGCAAAATTTGTAGGAAAATTAGTCAGGGAGCTGGAGGAATCTGGCTTTAGGCAAGGAACACTATCATCTCCTGGCAGGAAGAAAAGGCACTGGGAAGTGAACAATTAAGAAAGTGTATGAATATTAAAATCATAATGGCTCCTGAGGTACCTGTTAACTCTGCTAATACCTGAATGGAAGAACCACAATGGGACTTCCTAAAGAAGATGAGTATGAGGAGTAAGGGAGCCTTTGATAAGCTGATTTTCCTTCATGTGCTCTAATGCCTCTCAGGAGCCAACCTTCCCCTGGAGGGCAGCTGAAGCAGGGAGACCCAGAGCTCTTAGTCTCAGCCATGGAGGACTGCTCTTCAAAATCCACCTGAGAGCATCCTCAAGTATGCTGAAGTGCTGGGAAATCTCCTCAAAGGTTATGAGATTTGGTGCAATGAAGTCTCAAAGGGTCAAGCTCAGATGATTTTCCAGGAGGCAGACCCACTTGCTTTTACTCCCACTGCCTGAAGGACAGCTCTGCAGGACTCAGGGAGGAACCAGAAAGGTGGGCTGAAGGATCCCTTTCCTCATTGCTCCATCACATGCCTCAAACACGGGTGTGGAACACAACCAGCTCTGCAGCGTGGACACTGGAAGGACATGAGATGAAGGATGGAAAACACAAACAAGAAGGTGGGATCGAGACCCTGAGAGGGTGATTTACCCTATGACATGCTGGGAAGGGGACTGAATTTCATCACTCATGCCTCAGCTGAGTGCTTCACTCCCAAAGACCCTAGTCCACACTGGATCAGCAGTTGCTCATTCCATACACCTCATATATCTTGCTGCCCCATACTGCAAGCCTCCCAAGAGCCTGCCCAGGGGCACCATACCATGGTCCAGGGATAGACACACAGCTAAACCCCAAGATAGCCAGGAGATGCTACTGTAGGCAGGATGTGTCCCTTCCCTCAGCTGGGATGTGGATGGTTCAGCAGCCCCCACATCCAGCCCCATGTGTGTTGTTCCCACCCCAACACTTCCCACGTGCTGACGTGCCATCTTCCAGGGGTCACAAAATGCCACACCACACAGTCTGCACATGCGTGTGAGCACATGCTTTCATATGTACCTACAGACAGAGCTTTATAGGTTTACGAATACAGAAAGCTCCTAAGTCTTTCCATAGTGTTATAGGAGACCATTACGTATAATGTCAGAACATTAAGGCCGGCAGCTTGGGCCCCACACAAAGCGCCCCATGTGAAGATAATGCTTTCTATCCCAGAGCGCTTACAATCGAAACATAAGAGCAGGGGCAACAGGTGGACACAGACAGCCAGGCTGGAGGGACGCACACAGCAAAAAAGGAAACCAAGAAGTGCATGCAGTGCTGATGAAGCTGCACATCCCTTTTATTGAGATTGATTTTGCCCATTTCTTGCAAAGTGCTGCATCAAAAAATTCACATGCTCCATGCTGGAGACAGAAATGGACCAGCCATAACCATACACTCTAGTATGGGCAAACACTGGCAACACATAAGGGCTTGTGTCCTGTACAGGAGATCCCAAATCAGATATTTTTGTTTAAATGACACTTCTGCCCTTACAGCTTTTCTCACCAGCTGTCCTATAGAGGACTATGTTCTATATCCGTTTGTTTACCTACTCTGCTGTAGGAACCGTTCCTATGACAGCTCCTATTAGAGAGAACACCTGCAAGAACCCTGTGCTCCTTGGTTCAGAATTTAATTGTTCTTCTTGATGGGCTGAAGCCTAAATAATTTGAAAAAGGGGACAAGTGAGAGTTTTCAAAGAGCAGTTAGAACTGCATAGGGGGAGTTGCATCTAGAAGGTGGCAGGAAATCAGATAACGATTTCCAAAATTCCCCCCTGCCAGCATGTTACATGATGGATTTGAAACAAAAGTCTGCAGTTGCCTTCCTTTGTTAACTACCTGTCTGATGGTAAGTCTCCAGGACCCCTGGGCTTGCTGTAGCAGGCACTATGCAAACATATAGACAGAACATAGCCCAGAGTTTACAGTAACATGGGCTCATTATTCTACTCTGCTCATTATTCTTTTTTTATTCTGCTCATGAATAAGAGCTGGGAAAAGATTACTTGCACCTTCACACAGCTCAGAATCAAAGGGCAAGGTCAAATCCAGAAAAACAAATCTCCCACTCAAACGGTCCTTCTGCATTGCTGAAATTAAACTGAGTTCCAGCATGAAGTTCAAATTCTGGCAGTTAGATGCCAAACATCCAACAGCAGACACTGTAAAAGCAATCAAAGATTGCTGCACCAGCAAACATTCCAGCAGCTGCATCTAATATTGGTGTAATCTTCAGCCAACAGACAAATGCCCAGTGACTGTACCAAGGAGGCCAGCCTGGACTACAGCATCTATACCGGAAACATGCTGTTTAGTCCTTCTTTATCTGGCAGAGCACTGTTCTTGAGTAATGTTTGCTAGAAGATTGAGCTTAGTGTCTGGCAAGGTTGTTCCTGTTACTTCCCCAAGAGACTTTCCTAGAGTACAAAACCAGAAAAAGACATTTTTAATGGGTTAAGTTGTTTTGGCTTATCTGTGGCTTTCTCCACACAGGAGGATGAAGCATGACCACTGCACATGTTAGCACACTGCTAACACATCTCTAGCAAGGATGCCGTGACATGAGCTTTATCAAGCACAAGTAACAGGAGAACAAACCTGCTGGGGACCTGAGTAACAGTCAGGTAAAAGCAGGGCCATGGTGCTTTCATTGCCCTGTTTCTCATGCTAGTTAGATGAAGACAGCGTGGGCATATTACATTGACCACCTTGCTCTGCAGCCGTACTCAGGCTTTCATCTCTTGGCTAATAACTCCTTCTAACTGGGGGCTTCCTGTGCTCCCCAACTGGAAGGCTTTCCTCCGTCACCTTGCTTATCATTCCGCATGGCTCATGAGTCCCATGGTGGGAGTAAGTGGCAAAGAAAAATACTACTTGTTTAAAATTCTGATTTCTGCCCTTTGGCTCTACCCTGGTAGGATTCATGACACAGCTCCTTAGATTTTTCTCTGCAGCTGAGCAGCCATGCCCAGGGCTGACCTAATGCAGTTCATGCTGGTGGGTGATAGCAGGCTGAAGAGCAAATGAAACCTCTGCAAACAAACTCTTCTGTCTTAGAAGCACAAAGGTAGGTGTGCTATTTAACATTTTGGCTCTCAAAGTGATACAGCTGAGTCTCAGAAGCATGAAACACCTTGACAGGGGCTTGTCCCAGAGGCCAGATTTCAAGAATGACCTGAGAGGTCCCTTCAACTCTACTCCCCTCTACAAAAAGCACCTTGGGAAAGTGAGACTCACAGATCAGAGTCAGAAGCTTATATCTGGATGGTGGTCCAGCAAGCTGCTAAAGCAAACACTGGCAGCATTGCCCCTTGACTTGCCCTGTAACACAATACAGAGCAGCTCTTAGGACTGCTGCTTTGCAGTGCTGTCACCCGAGGAACCACTGGACTCTGCTGGTAAACCAATCCTTGAGGTGAGGCTGGGGGGCAAAGGGGAAAGGGGCACACTCAGATAATTCCATCTCCTTTAAAAATTAAAAGCTGTGTTCCACCACTCTGATGCCAGGTAGCACTTTGCTCTGTGAAACACTCACAAAAGCCAGGGAAGTTTAGGTGTGCAAGCTGCCTGGCTCTTAGCCAGGTGCCACCCGAAGGGCCTTGCCTCTGTCCCTCTGCAGAGGCAGAGAGCAGGCACCATGGAGGGCCATGTACCCCATGGTCCCATGTGCGCGGCCTCAAAGAGGGCAAACCCCCTTCCAGAGAGCCCCAGAGGTGGAGGGACACCCAAAATCATATCTCCTGCCCATGGACAGTAAGAGCCTGCTTTGCGCAGATAGTTCCATGTTTTCAATTTCCAATATTTTATTAGCACCTACTCCTTGAGAGACACTTCCCCATCAGGTCTGGGACCTCAAAGCCTGTGCAGCAAGCAGCGCTGGGGATCTCACAGCCCAGGGATGACAGCCAGGACTCAGAATGGTCCAGAGTGGTACGTATGTCCTGGGTAGCTGCCCCTCTCCAGCCTGTCACAGGCTGCCACCTCACTGGGGTTAAATTTAGTGAGGCATCTGCGGTGACAGTAATTTTTCCAGTATTTAGGAAATGCTAGTGCTGTCTTCTGGTTGGCTGCCAGGTGCTACTGGGGAACATGTGTTGGGATTATTTCTGGCGCTCCCACCACCAGAGTGCCCATCAATCATGCCTGTGGGGCTGCTCCAAGTCTGTCTGGACCATGGCAGCCTTGCGAAGTCCTCCTGCTTCTCTGGGGTGGGGGGAGTGTGAGCACAAGGAGGCTCAAGGGACACATGCAGATCATTTTTTTAAGAAATTCCTGTCACGCCATGCTTGACTGAGCCCACCCAAGCCTGCTGCAAAGCCTGGGGAAAGGGGTGACGTTTAAAGGAGGGGCCTAGGCTGGGGGCACGTGCTGTCTTCATGGTGAAGGCTTCCTCTGAAATGGTTCCCAGGAGAAGCCAAGCAAAATGCTCTTCTTCCCCAACATGCTGGCTTGCAGCAGGGGTTTCAGCAATCAGGGTGTTGCTTCATTTCATGTTGGCTTCTCCCACGAAGCAGCTCTGAATTTGCTTTCTGCAGGGGAATTCTTGCTATTTAGAAAGCAAAATACACTAAGTAATTGCTTGTAACTAAGTAAGGCATCAGAGGCCAGCAGAGAGCAGAGGGTTTTATAAGTGGTGTTATTACTGAATTGATATGCTCTGTTAAACACTTTATTTTCTTTTAAATGGGATTTTTTTTTCAATGTACTTGGGCCACAGCAGCATCAAAGAAGCATGGCTCAAATAAACGCTTCTGCCAGGTCTTGATACGCTTTCTCCTGGATTGCGACAGCCTTTCCATGGTAGGGTTTGCACGATCCAGACCTGCCTCCACACCTCAGTTCCCACCACTTCCTGCTGAGGCTCTTCCTTTGGGCTCTTGGTTCTCCCAGATTTTCCTTCTCAGCCTCTCCCCTTCCTCACAGCTACACTTCACTTCCCTTTCTGCTCTCCCACGCACACGTCCATACTGTGGGCTGACTGCATGCTGAGGTCAGGCTGGGAATGTACCTCAGGGAGGGCTTTTGCTGAGCTCAGCCTTTAGCAAGGCCTAGCTTGCCCATGGGCTTGGTGCTGCCGGCGAGTCCCTGCAGGCTGGGGCAAGGGGTGAGCGCTCGGTCCCAGACCAGGGCAGCCCATTAGCTGAGGAAGGGCTGCAGCGGCAGTGGCTGCCTCACCAGCATCGCTGCACAGGCTCATGCCTTTGATGTAAACCACTGGGAGAACAGATTGCAGTCACAGAGGCTTGTTTCAGGAAAATCCACACCCAGGGAAAAGGGGAGAGTTTCCCAGCTGGCTGAAAACAGCAAAGCCTATTCCCAAGCCCAGCATCCCTAGCAGGGACAACAGCCGTGGCCCTGAGCCTTTGCCTCAGAGTGGCTGCTGATGTTTCTCTCTCCCACCAAGAATTCTGTCCTTCCCTGTTGTGCCTCAATGGTCTTAAAATGGCATTTTAATCTCCACACTTTGGTCTGCTGCTCAATTTTTTCACTGGAATATATACATATGTCAAGCTGCTGGTAACTGTAAAAATGTCTTGCAAATAATGCCATTAAGAGTTGCAAAGTGATGGCTGTGAATTAAAAATGATTTACAGAGGAAATCTGGACATTGTTTAGAACAACAGATAAGATACAGAGTTTTGCAATAGGTGTGTGAGACAGAAAAAGACATGACATTTCCCAAGCACGTTGCTGGTCATGGATGGATTCATCACTGTGTTGTATCTCTTGTTTCAGCTTCTGCTGTATGCAGTCTCAGAGAAGCACCTTTTTATGAAATCACTTATGAAAGTGTTTAGGTTTCCCTGATAGTTATGATTTATTAATCTGTATTATATATTATGGCAAAAGCAGGTAGGGGATGGCTGATTTAGTTGCTGGGAGTGGGGAGGTCCTGTTTGTGCAAAGAAAGACATTAGGTGCAAATCACCTGCAGCTGATGTTTTTATGATTCAAGTGGGTTTTGTGGAGGTCCCTTTAGCTATGTCTGGTGTATGCCATTGTCACAAGACAAACACATTTTGCTACTCCTGGCAGAAACTGCTGAACTACCCAGCTGCTCTCTTTAAAGCATCTGTGCAAGCGTTGGACCAGTATCCAGAACACCTTTCCACACCTAACACTGACTCCTACATTTCCCTTTTACTTTGTTCTTGAGGAAAAGTGCTACCAGCCATCAGCTTTCCATGAAATGCTCCTTCACTGGCCAGACAGGAGAGGTACATTGCACAATCAGGGACAGCAAGATCCATAAAAGGGTGAATTTTCTGCCTGTCTGCCACATCAGAGCAGCATGAATGCCCATCTCTCAGCTTGCAGGTCAAAGCAGTGGTTCAAAGTAGAAGTTACCACCCAATGCAGGCTGGGAAGGCATTTGGGGCCATCCAGTCCAGCCCCACATCTGTGTGAGCATCACTCAGCTCACCGGTGCCACTTCTCTATGCCCCAGCCACATGGCGCAGGACCAGGGCTCTCTTCATCACCCAAAGAACATTTCCAATGGAAGACCAGAAACCCCAACATGCCAGAGGAAGGAAGCAAGAGGAAACAAGTTGTCACCTCTGTCCTGGGCCCAGACAGTAGAAGGGCTTTAACAGGTGGAAATATTCCTGCTGAGACATATCCCATTGCCAAACCTCAGACTGCCCAAGCCCCTCCCTAGTTATCATTCCCCCTGGGATTTTTGCTGAACTGGCAAGAAAACAGTTTCTTATCAGTCTTTTGCTGCCCCTCCCCAAAGGCCAAGTTTTGGTGATAGCCAGGGTTATTCCCAGGGTTTCCAGAAATAGGTGAGAAGGGCTCTGCAGTTCATGTGCACTCTCACACAGGGGCCCACAGTGTGCTGACAGCATGCCCAAATCCCACAGGCTGGCCTTGGTCACCTTCAAGCTGTACATGCAGCACATGATGAATACATTGAGTGCACTCTGGGCAACTTGGACCTGCTGTGCACAAATCGTGGAGGAGATTTGTATATGGTCAGGAAGCTACACGTGTGCTGAAGACATCAGATTTCCTGCACAGTGCTTGCTCCAAGAGCCTGACGCATCCAGTACTGCTGCTGTACTCTCCTGCATTGCGCAGTTTCTCTGCCCATGCCACCACATCTTGCCCAGACTCCTCAATGTTCTCAGCTAGGGCAAACCCACTGCCCTGCCTGAGCTGCAGACAACCAGTAGACCTAGATGCAGGACCTTTGAAGTGAATCTTTAAAACCCCAAGAGATTTATCCTATTCTTGCAATAGGAGCATTTGTTAACCCAGGAGGGATGCTGAGGAGCTGATGCTTTCAATGTATGGAAAGCACAGCATCACTCATGCCTGTTAACTTTATCAGCCTTGTCCTTTGAGGACAGCAAGGAGTGAAAGGCCAGTGCAGTTGCTAGCTACCCACCAGGGACTCTGGAGACTGGGACTTCTGGCTTCCCATGGAGCCTAGGCTGGTAGCTGAGACCCATCTGAGCTTGGGCACTTCATGAGGCTCCTAGATGGGAATTTTGCCTTGGGAAACCTTGGAGCTCTGCAGCAAGAAGTCCTGCCTGGTTGAGTTTTCCCTTGTCTGGGGAATAGGAGATTGTTCTGGGTTGCATCCATGGACCTGGGCACTGCCTCCCTGCTCCCACCCAGCACTGTTCCACAGCAGCCGCTGCACCTACGCTTGCCCCTAGCACCAGCTGCAAGAGGCTTCCAGGGCAAATCAGCTTCAAGCAAAAGAAACAGTAGCTTGAGAATTATTAAAGGGAGACAGCCTTCTCTCCCAAGGTAGGAGCTCCCAGTGTTGCACAGCTTCCTCAGAGCTTGTTCACTGGAAAATTCAGTTCCTGGAACCACTCATGGTAGGTTGAATTTAAGAATGGCATAGCTCCTTCTCAGAATGGGAAGTATTTTAATTTAATTTTATTTTATTTTTAGGTGTTGGACGTTTCTCAGAGAAACATTTGAAGCTGACATATCATTTAGGAAGTGAGCATGGCTGACTTTTTACTGGAGGAATAGAAACTGAAACATAAAAATTAAAGAAAATATTTCAGCTTCAGGGACTGCAACATTGCATTTAAAGAAAAGTGTTCAGAGTGCCTTCAGAAGTTATTTCTCATCCAGGCAGCCAGCTTACTTGTGCAGTCCTGGGGGGGGAAAGAGGGTCACAGGGACATGGCAGCCTCCAAACCCCCTTCTCTCAACCATGGGGACGGCATTGCCCTTCACATTATCCCTGGGCAACATGTACACGGGGCTTGTTAGAGCTCATCTTGCTGCTGGGAAACTGCATCACAAATTTTCCCTTGAGCGGCTTTTCACATGTCACTGACAAATCCCTCAACATGAAGTCTATTATCAAAAATATTCAGCAAAAATATAGTGTATCAGGGAGGAATTTCTCAGTCTTCCTGCATGTGATCTCTTTTGAATTACAGCTACTCAGTAAAGGCAAAACTTGTGGAGTTGCACAAGTTTCCCTACTCAGGGAACTCTCCCCATAACCTTCAGTGGGATTTTTGCATGGGTAAAAATCCAGAATTCATCCATGACGGTGAAAGAGATGATTCTTCTGTTTAGTTTCCAGGTTTCCTATGGAAAACAGCATCAAAAACTGTTCTTTCATGTTAAATGGTTTTTATGTGAGATCTACTGAGCTAATTTCAGGAAGAACTCTGTGTGTGTGTATGTGTGTATATATGTTGTGTGTAACCCTGGTGACTGCCCGCTCTGGAGCCTATACATACAAAGACTTCAATCAAGATTAGTTAAAATGTAATAAATCTAAGTAGGCAGACATGGTCTGCCCTGACTATTAATAGTAGGAGTGGGGAACTCAACAACTGCTGGTTGCTCAAAGGGCTTAAATGGATAAAATGAAACAGAAGGTATATGTTTTATTATAGGGTGTCACAGTGTTATCAGATGCGTGGAAATCATCCTTGCAATGCTACTGCACCACTAAATCTTGCATGCAGGCTGAACGAAGAGGATTATTTCCAATATCCTTTTGCTCATGCTGCTGTCACAGCTTTTCCATATTTGACTTTGGGAAAAGAAGAAAAGAGTTTGCAAAATGAAGAGTCATGGCAACACTGCGTGCTAGCACCAAATCAAATCAGTCATGCACTGCTCTCATTGGTACATCAGAAGAAGTCACCAAGCCAGCAGAAATGGCTCAAGATCCTTTGCAGCAGCCCATTGGTATTTAGGTTTATATCCATTTCAAAGGGAAGAAGATGTGCACAAAGCAATTTATGGCAGACTGGTGTACAGCAGTTATGAATGTAAGAGAGTAGGCAACGTGGTCCAGTACACCAGAGAAAAAGTGCATTTAGATCTGGATTTTATTTTCATCTCTTTATACTGTCTGACTCCAGTTCAGACACTGCTTCTTAACCTTGCCCACCTTTAGGCTCCCTTGGGCCCTGGGGTTGCCAGTTGTGTGGCACAAGCACTGCTTCTCAACATACACTTATTCAAGGACTATCCCAATGTGCCCAGTCTTAGTGTCTGTAAGAGGTATCATAATGATAATATAACCTGTGGGTTGGCTTGAAATACTTTTAAATACACTACCAGTATGGCTCTCTGTGTGGGTATGTAACTGGGATTGGCAGGCTTTCTGCAGATACTACTAGAATTGCTAGAAATGAACAATGGAAAATGAAACCTAATTTCCATTACTGTCTCTTGCCTCTTCCAGAAAAGTGACAAAATATATTAAAACATTGGAAATGGGACACATTTGTTTGACTACAGCTATACCACTTCCAGTAAGAGCTATTAGTGACTTCCAGGGTTCCCTGTTTCTCTTTCAGCTTCCAAATTCTTTGTAAAATGAAGGATGGCGTGTCAATGCTCATGGGGGATTTTCCTCTGTGTTGGCACAACATGAAATTGTGTCCATCTTGCTTACATTTTCCATATCAGCCTAGGAGTCTGCTTTCTGCTTAGTCTTCCAGACTTGTATATAGATCTACAAGTTGAAACTTTGGTCCAGTGACCCTTTCAAACGTGCAACTTTCTGAAAATCTACCACAACCTTAGGAAAACAAAGGAATGGGAACCGATGTAACAGTGGAAAACCTGTAAAGGTTACCCTGGAAAATGGAGCTTGGTCTTGAAAGGCTGTTTTTTCACTTGACAGCTCTATTAGGTGTGCGTACCCACATGACAGAGAACTGCTGGACTCCTAAGGGACTCCTCAAAAAAACAGAGATGTAGTTGAACAACGGAGGCCCAGATGGACCAGGGAGTACCAGTGGCACAGGCATTTCTCTGGGGTTCTATTTCTTGTGTGGCATGTTGCAGAGCAACCTTTACTAGGGGGACTCCATTCCCATCTATCATGGTCCCTCACTTCTTGGATCAGAGGGAGTTTTCACATAAAGCCTTTGCTGCCTGCCTTCCAGCTACAGCCACTGTCCAGACCTGCCCATTATGCAAGGTCATGCAAGGATTAGTGATCCTCCCTTGAGCCTTCCATCACACAGGAGGCTTAAAAAATAGTATATTGGGCTATAGATGCAGGGTCAGAGACTGCCATGAAGTGCTACTTCCCTAGGGGAAGCCTGGGGCTGGCCTGAATGCACAGACACGTAAAACAAAACAGGGGACCTTTCTGGGACACTAAGTGACACAAACTGTCTGTGTCCATGTTCTACAGCATTTGGGACCAGATCTCCTTCAGGGCCTTTGTGATGACCCTACAGCACTAATATTTTTTACCTTCTTTTTTCAGCTCAAACTTTCTGCAGTAGCACGGGGGGGTCATGCTGTCACCAGTCAGAATGGTTGAAATGGAGGTTATGTATTGCATGCCCTGGCAAGAAGCTGTGGGAAGATGAAAGCATATGGGGACGTGCTCCATGCTGCAATGATAAGGGATGGCAGGAATAAGCCGTTGGACAGGTTTATCCATACAATCCCTTGTAGAAGGGCCGGTACCAGCTACACCATACCATTGTGTCCCACGTGGTCAGGAAACATGTAACAGGATGATCCCAGAAAAGGAAAAATTAATTGTCTCCTCTATATACTGTGGGGGATGTCCTGTAGTGCCTGCACTGTGTTGGCTGACTGTCTTCTCTCTGGCCATCTGGAACTAGGAAAAGCAGCACATAGCATGTGTGAAGGCAGATGATAACAGCTGAAGCTGGAAAAGAGAAGCAGAGAAAGACAGAGGAAGATGTTTGTGCTGCCAGAATCTATTCTGCTAGATACAGGGGTTTCATTTATTCAGGAATAAATGTCAGAGATTGGAAAAAACTAGAAATGAGCCCCAGAATGATGAAGATAGACCTATGAGAAATACTGAGGTTTGTATTGAAAAAAAAAATCAGTCATTTAAAATATTGATACTGACCTATTAAAATGCTTGAAATTACAATATTCTTCCTTATTTTTCCCCTTTTACTTTTCACGCCAAGTCCCTTTGTTCCTCACTTGTCACTCAATGTCACATAGATTTTATGATATCTGAGGCTGCATTTTCTTTTCAGCTTTCTTACAATCATCTGCTTGCCTGTGTCTCATTTCTCTTCTAGTCACGCTGGGTGCAAATCATCTGACGCAATTTTAGCCATTTGAGAGTTAGCTACTTACTTGAGCTGGTCTTCTGGGCTCATTTTACAGTGGGCAGAGAGAGACCCAGCTGGCAGTTTATCCCATACTCTCTAGGAAGGGGCAAAAGGCTTAGCTTAGCTTTCACTAGACATCTAACCCTAAGACAGTGAAGCAAGAGGGTGACAAGTCCTGTCATCTGTGACTTTCCAATAACTGCATGGTACTGGACTTAAAAGGACAAAAGGAAGAATAAAACAAAGACAACCTATAATCTGAAAGAAAAAAAAAAGTAAAACAAGAATTGTCCACTTGTCAGAAAAGGAGATTTTTTTTTTTGAGAAATATTATATTTAGCTAAAGCCAAATCTTTTCACAGGAATTCCTAATTTAGGGCAGAAAAGGCATTTTAAGCAAAAAAAACCCCAACCAAATTAGATTTAGTAAAATTATAGACATTATTCATCTAAAACTCTCCAGGATGTAGTTGGATACTTTATGAAAGGTAAGAGGGTGTTTTAAGCAAGAACAACCTCTAAGCAGTTACAAGCAAATTTGTCAAAGACCATGGGGCAGACGTCTTCTGCAAAGTGGCAGATACACCGTCACAGGCTGCGCTGCTGCAGTGACAACAGGGGAACCTGACACATAGATCAGAAACACATTTTATCTGGAAGCCTAGTGCATTGGCCATAAAAAACAATAAAGCTAAAACAGGCATGAAATTTATCAGAAAATTATCTAAAACTTGGAAAAAAATAGTCTTTTGTTTTTTCAAAGAAAAGACAATCAGTATAACTTCATGTGATATTTAAGTGCCTCTTCACTTCCCTGTCAGCCCCACACTATCATTTGACATCTCTTCATTTACCCTTATTTGTCTCAATTAAAACATCAAATGCCATTTTTCCAGCTGATTTTTCTTCCTAAGATTTTTTATTCCTGTTTCCAACATCCTATTAAATGTCTGTCTCTCCACACATGCATAAATTACTTAATAAAGTTGGGGGAAAAAATAACAGCAAGGGAACATTAGAAAAAAACCCTAAATAATCCTCAAATTATGGCAAATTAATAAATGCTACTAATGCCATGTGCGTTTTGATGCCATGGGGATGCTCTGCTAACTAAAACCTGTCCAGTCACTTTGCCCCTTCCAAGGGCCTGTCTCCATCATCTCTCTGCACACACGTTTGCATGTGCCATTGCAAGTAGTGGGAGGTGAAAACCCGGTTGTGCTCGGTGCATCCTGCTGCAGGGTGCTGCCACGGCCATAAGAAGTCGGCTGCAGGTTTTTTGAAAAGGGTGTTCAAACCAGGGTTTCAGGCCATGCACCTTTCTGCTTTGTCCTGAGCAGATCTGACACACAATAATCCTCAAAATTTGGAGAAGTGTCCCCTGGATGAGTGCTCTGTATTACGCCACCTTGCAGATACTCGCTCACCAGCTGAGCCCCAGCATCAGTGTGCAATTGCACTGAACATGAGCAACCTTCTTTCTTCTCTTTTTAGTAGTAATTTATTCAATTGGAAGTTACCCCAGCTGGAAAATTGGTATGTCCCTTGCTTATAGGAGCATATGAATGCACAGCTCCTTCTGCAAACAGAGGTTTAATTTACTTCCCAATCGCTGTGAACTTGCAGTGATAACTGCACCAGTGTCCTGTATAATCATGGCTGAGGTCAGGCTTTAATGTTTGCAAGCTCCTGCCCAACAAAGAGGTCTTTTGTCAGTAAGTCTGTCAAAAGGAAGCACTTTTTTCTTCTAAAAGCACTATCCTTGTGACATCCCTGGGTTACCGTCATTGCAGGCTTGTTGCCCCTTGTGAGCGTTGAGACGCTCAGACAGAGCCCGTGAAAAGAGGAATTCTGCAGATGGGGAAACAGAGGCAGGGAGTGGCAGTGTGGCCCAAGCCAGAGCCAATGGGGATTTTTCCCATGGTTGTGGTGCTCTGACATCAGGGTTTGCCAGAATTAGCAGTCAAACAGTAATTATGACTCCCAGGCCATGCTTTCATGGTCCTTTCTCCTGCAAAGTATTTCCCTTGGCGCTGACGCTGGCGTTCAGGATTGCACACTGGTAACCAGCAGATCCTGGCGGCAGTTTGGTGAAGCATGTTGGATCCTCCATGACTTCCTTGGTATTCTCAGCTGCCTCCAGCCACTTTCTCCCTCCCTGCTATCTACCCCCAGGTCTTTTTTCTCACCTCTAAGCTGGTAAATCAATGTCTTCCTGTCTCCAAGTGCCTTTGTGATAAATTCATTGGTGTTTATGAACATGCAAAGGCAACTATAAAAGTGTAAAAAATGTATATATGTTAATGTATTCTGTGATCATAAAACCAGAAACGGGAGGAAAGAAAGCAGTGATTTTATCTCTGTAGAAAGAATAATTTAAGGAACATTACCAAACATAGTTCTAGGGCATGGCCAATGACTCTATTTCAGGTCTTAACCTTCATATCGACCTGCTCATAAATGAGGTATTTTTTCAACCTCATATATTTCCCAAGCTGCAAATAATCTGCAACATCAGTGATTCTGGTCTCATTTATTTGCACCAAAGTGACTTTATTTTTCAAATAAAAAGCACACTGCCACACATTTTGCCTACAGCTGGAATAACATTCAAGTTGTTAGTTTTTAAATTCACCCAAGGGGAGCAGTTTAAGGTAAAGCAGAATTAGCCTGGAGCACATGTCACAGCACAACAGAACCTCTTGAAAATGAATATAAAAAATGCAAATCTGCCCTCTGCGTTGTCTGTTACACTGTGTCTCCCGTTCAGCCTTGTCTCTAGGCTTCAAACATTAAGGGAACAGCCCTGTATGATTTTTTACTCCCAGATTGGTTCTTTAGCTCAGTGCACAGATATCACTTTGTCAAATAACTCCCATGGAATTTGAACTACACTACAAGATTAATCCCTTCTTTTTTTTTTAGAGGACAACCTGATGGAAAGAGCTGCAGTTAGCAGGTGGGCTTGTAGCAAAGAAAAGAGAGCAAGGATCAGTTATAACCTTGAACATGGCTGCTCGACTATGTATCAGATAACCACCAATTCCCTTAAAATCTGTCACTAGCCAGCAGTTGTTATGCAAGGGTGAGTGTGAGGCTGTTTAGTTCATGTTCATTGTCAGGCCAGGTGGGTGATGCCTTTTAAGGATAAGCAGCAGGAGGAATGCATTGGGACCCAGGATGAACAGCTCCTGTCAATTTTGCCACAATAAAATGCACCTGATGGCCTGGGAGCTCTAGTTTTGTCTGCAAAGGGTTTTTGCAGGGGGGTTACAGAGAAGCAGAGCCCTATCGATCAGGTTGTGATGGTGCCGACTAACACAGCAATAGTCTGCAACAGGCAGTATTTTCCTCTTTTGAATTTTCCCTTATGCACTGGCCTAGGTCAAAGCTTTGATGCCATGGATATTTGGAAGACAAAGAATTTGTCTGATCTAGGAAGCACTTGCTTTCTCCTGGACTCAGCCCCCTTCTGAATATCCCCACGTTTTTCACTCTATCATATGTTTCCGTGCATTTCTAAGAAGCAGAAGTGATTTTTCTCCTCCTGCCAGCACAGTTGCACAGACATCCTCATTTCAATGCAGCCCGTAGGAGAGGGCAGAAAAGCTGGTGGTTGGTTTAATTGGTCAGTCAAGATTTTCACAGGTAAATGCTTGACATTGCTCCCTTATCTGTGGGGATACATGCAAAGCATTTCGATGAGAGCAAGAACATGATGGTTCCCATCTCACCTCTTCAGACAATCCCCTGAACCTGGTTAAACATCTGGCTGATCCAGCTGTTACACTTATCTCATCAGATCTTTGTGTTCACCAATACAAACCAAACTCTGCTTTGTACCACCTCCTGCTATCTCACCTGACAGCAGTTTCACTTGCACTGCTGAAACAGTCAATGGAAAAGAGATCTGAGAGCATGAGTTAGAGACCCACCAACATTATCAAGTATGGAAATGGCTCTGGGGCACAAAAAAACCTCACAGATCAGCTGTGCATGCACAGTCTTTCCAATGCTCCCGGGCCTCATTCAACTTCTTGTGATGTGCATTTATTAGGATTGCCCAAAATTTTTCACTGGGCTATCTAAAACATTGATCAGCAGTCAAAGCAGTACAAGGATGGACGGGTTTGAAGGTGACGAGACACACCCTCAGCAATATAAGCTCTCTTCTGTATGGGTCAGAAGCACCAAACCTGATATGACTGTACCAGCTGGACCTCCTCTGTGGTACTGCAAAGCCAGATGATCCTGTAGAAGAAAAAAGAGAAAGCAGCATGTAGTTGACCTGTCAACAGAATAGAGTTGACCAACAGGTGAAGAAAGGAAGGGCAATGGGACACATCCCTTCCAAGGTGATCACAGATTCACAGATGAAGCTGTCCCCACAGTTGGGTGCTTTTCAAGTGTAATGCAGACTAAGGCTGATTCATAGCTGTTCTTCAGCAAACTTTTTTTTTTTTTACAAAGTCTTGCTCAGAGGTCAGTAAAGAACAAAGGCAAAACAAACACAACAAAAATAAATACATATTTTAATGCCAAGGGACCTGGAAATTCTTAAGTGTCAAGAAATGAAGCTATGTTTTCAGAAGTGACTCAAAAGATTGAGATAATGGGAGCTCAGGGACTTGTGCTGCCACTGTATAATGGGACAGCTGAAGTCAGAGACTGTTCCCAGCTGTCCTCTTCATGTTCCCCATCTGAGAGAGGTGCCTCTGCTGCAGAAGCTGAGGCAGGACGTCTGCCTCAGCCATTGCATATTTAACTCAACGTGAGTCAAGACTCTTAGGTTCCTCCTTTTGAACGTGGGGTGTAGGTCCTTACATCTCTTAGCTGTGTATAAAATACTTACCAAGAACCAGACACAGAGTTACAGGGCAGTGACTCACAATTGCCTGATATTTACTAAATATTTTTATGGCATACTAAGCACTTATGTTCTTCAGTGCCCTCCAAGGGGAATTGTGGCAAACACTTTTTGAGAGATGGTGTCTGTCCCAAAGAATTTGTAATCTGGACAGACAAGACAGACAAAGTGTGGAAAGATAAACAGTGGGGCAGATAAGTGATTTTCCTGAAGGCATAGCATTAAAACTGGGACTGGCTCTCCTGATGCCCCATTCCCTGTCTGAGACTTTGTCCACTCAGCACTGATGCTCTGTTATTCCTGGCAATGGAAAATGTTAACTGAAAAATATGGCAGAACAGATTATTACCAATGAATGATAGGGGTTTTTACCTGATGCCTATTTACCGGAGTAGTTATTACAGAGGAACTAATCCTGAGGGTTCTGTGCTCCATGAAAACCGGTTGGTTGTCTTTGATAATATTTTTATTTTCTCTCTTCTGCCACTGAGAAATGGTAGTTTACCTGCACTAGATGAGATGTTTATTGCAACAGCGCTTAATGTAGATCCTATCACTGTCCCATAGGTACAAGTGATATATCCATGGTATTCCATCTCATCTGTGGCAGGGCAGAGGCTGGTGATGCAGGGGTGTCCTCTAACAGCTGAGCAGAGGAAGAAGAGCAAGTCCCCTGGCTGCTTTCCCCACCCGCCAGCTTTGCAATCCTATCCTTAGTTCAGCTGGTTTTGGGGAGACCACTCATGCTATCCTGTGAACTTGGGGTGTTCCGCACGCCTGTCGTGTCCCCGTCCCTGCTCTCGTGTTGCAGGAGTGTCATTCAGATGTTTCCTGTTTTACCAGGAGGTGACAACTCTGTGTGCTCAGAGCACCATGAGACCTGCGGACAGAAAGGGAAGTGGAGGGGATTACGTGTGCCGCCTGGAAACCTCAAAAGAGGCACTGGAAAAGCCAGGGCTATAAGCTAAATGTTAACACCTGCCTCTGAGAGCTCTTTGCTTTATCTATAATTGGAATATTTGTCCTTGAAGCAGCTCAGCTATGCCCCTGAGGAGGAAGAGCAGTGAGAATATCTGAGGGCACTGTAAGAGCCAGTAAGCTCCAGGAAACAAAAATGTGTGTATCTTAGGCTTTTGTGGTTCCTGTGATGTCTTGCTAGATGTTGGAAAGGTAGTCAAGTTTTAAGTACAGCAAATGATCCAGATACAAAATGAGCAAGAATTCAAGCCCTTTGCAAACCACCTGTATTTTAACAACATTTATTCCTATAAACAGGCAGCAAAAAGAGGAGGCGTTGAGGGCTCGTTCTAGCCACATGAACATGCTTCCTATGGCATTTACTCCTCATTTCCTAAACCCACAAATGAATGTGGATGGGGAGAGGGGAGGGGAGTTTTTGTGGGAAAGGGGGGAAGAGGAGCACCTTCGCGTGGTAGTGATGTGCAACCAGATCTGTGAAAGGTTTCTCATCCTTGGGACTACTTTGAGGGTATTTTGTGTGGACACAGGTATTTGTGCATTCAGCAGGCTGTGAGTGTAAGCTGGGGTGTAGGAGAGCTGTCAAACTTCAGAGGAACTGCTCCTGGCTGTGGGGGCCATGGACAGGGAAGAGGTCTCTCCTGGCTGACAGTGTGTAAGGACCTCTGCATGGGTAGTAGACAGGTTAGATTGAAGGGAAGATGTGGACCCTGAGGCTTTTCTTAACCAATGGGAGATGAGCTGAATCCCTCTAGTCAGTGCAGCAATGGCAGTTAAATGAGCAAAAAGGCAAATCCTTCAATGGCCTGAACCTGCAACATCACAAGTTGGCAATCTAGGTGAAGAGAAAAATGGCAATGATGTCCCTTGGTGCAGACCACAGTGGGTCTCCCAAATAGGTGTGTGGGTGTCTGAGCAAAGACAAATTTACAGAAACAGGGCTAAACCCATCATAGCTGTTCAGCCAAGCTCCAGGCAAGGTTGGGACCTGAGCACTGGGTGAACCCCTCTCTATCCCTGGGAGATGAGCTTCTTCCCAAGACAGTGGGAGCAGGAGCAACATGAGCAGCAGAGGAGTTGGCATGAGCAGACCTTCCCCAGCTCGCACCCCTTAGTGGTGAGAAACCAGCTGAGCTGATCACCCTGCTGCTGCCACCAGCTGCGTGCCAGCAAGCCTGCCCGGCCTTGCAGAAGTTTTATCAATTTAATTAAGCTCTGCAAACCTGGAGCTGCTAGGACAGGATTCATGCCTCTGGTATTCGCTCTTGGCTCCGGTGGGGACACGCTCTCCACGGCTTTTGGGTGCCGGGGAGGGGCCTTGCACACCACGGTGCTGGCAGAGCACAGGCGCATGCCCGGCAGCTCTGCCGACGTCCCGGTGCCTGATTCTTGTGGAGTTACTCAGTTGGCTGGAGTGCACAGGGCAGGAGGAATGAGCTCCCTCGGGGCACAGGTTTGGCTGCTCTGGGTGAGGTCCAAGAAATGCTGGTAGCAGTCCCACATGCTGGTGTGGGGTGACATGATGGCCAACGGACAGCCACACGGTCCCTCAGCAAGGCAGGGACGTGGGCTGCCTCTGCTCGGCTCATTGCAATGGCTGCGATGCTCAGGCTCTGCCCCAGGTTCACGCCAAACTGGATGAGAAATTGGGCTTTAGTAAATGGGCACAGCACCACACAAAGCTGTTAAATGCCCCCTCCAAGGATGTGTGGGGGTTGAATGTGAGGTTGCTTTGGTCTGGCCTGGTGTGATGTTGTAGCACTTCCCGTAGGGTTTCCCAGCCAGCCCCCCGTGGTCCCCAGCGAGCCCCAGCCTGGCAGGGAGGTGGTGTGCCCGGGCTCGGCATGCCAGGGCACCTTTCCATCCTCTGTCGCGGGGGCCATACCTTCCCTCCTGTGCTGGCCCGTGCTGCCTGCCCACGCTGTCTCGACCGCTTCCTGCAAGCACCAGCGGTGGTGCCAAACAGAGGGTGCAATCCCCCAGGGGCTCTGGAA
This sequence comes from Phalacrocorax aristotelis, assembly GCF_949628215.1. Taxonomy (NCBI): domain Eukaryota; kingdom Metazoa; phylum Chordata; class Aves; order Suliformes; family Phalacrocoracidae; genus Phalacrocorax; species Phalacrocorax aristotelis. The sequence goes on along the minus strand of NC_134284.1, from coordinate 28,978,921 downwards.
AGGTACGTGAAATGTCCCTGAGGAGGCTCAGAGGTATGCACCCAAGGACAGCCTTCGTGGTGGACATCTCGGCAGCCTGCAGCTCCAAGGTTGCTCTCCTTCACCCCAGGATGACATGGAGTCACCTTGTTAGTGCCAGAGCAGCCTCTTCATCATTGCCTCCGGGTTCAAATGGGCAGGGATCCTGCTCTGTGTAACACCCTTCAGCAGCTCCTCAGGAGCATGAATCTTCATACAGGTGAAAGAATAAGGCTTTTGCTTTGTTTCTGTTTTCAAAAGCAAAAGATCCCAGTACAAACATTTTAGATCTAATAGCCTAAATAAACTTTGAATTCATGTGGTCACAAAAAAGTGATGTCTTATGAACATCCATAAAAATTTCAGGCATTAATCACACGTGCAATTATCCCCTTTCTTCTTCAGAGGCAGCAGGTGATGTGTTACAGTGACGTGGTATGTGCTCCTGCAAAAAAGGGGAAAGGCATGCCTGTGAGGTGGGCCCCAGGACAAAAGGACCAAACTGGCACCATCCACATGCATGAGAATATTCGGAGTAGCATTTCTAGCTGAAGTCAGTGGAGCTGCTCCAGCTCTGTGTCACTGTAACTGAGATCATACTTTAGCCTAACACATTTCCAAGCAGCCTCAACAGCAACGCCTCAGTGCACCTGGGAGAGGATCACGCATGGCAAGTGTGCCTTCTTCCCTCCGGTGCCATCTTTATCCCTGTGCAGCTGAGGGTCTGTTTAGCCTCCCAGGGTTTTCAAGATATTTTGTTTTATTTTTATTATTGATGAAGGATTTATATTGTACTTAATGTGGTGATTCGGCTTTTAATTGCTTTATCTTCTAGGAAATGACTTCAAACTTTTATTGTTGTTTTAAAAGTTAAAACAGTTTCTTTCCCATTGTGCTTCCTCCCTTCCTCAAAAGAAATGTCATTTAAAGGACACCAGTGTCTGCACCCAAAGTTTTAATTGCTTGTGGAAACTTGTCTGTCTACGTGTGTCAGCTGTTTTATACCAGAATCAGAAGTGTATTTAAAGAAAAAAAAAAGATAAAAGAAAATGGAGTGTAATAAAAAGCATAGCTGAAAGGGTTTTGAGCAGTATCTCCATATCAAGAAAAGTTACATCACTTGTGAAAAACATCAGATATACTCTTACAGCTCTGCATCATTATCCTTATTAGCCGTGTTGTTATTATTGCTGGAACAAGCATGAGCTCAGGGCCATGGAAGCAGGAGGGCTCAGGGCCACATCCTGCAGCACACGTGATGGGGGACCAGACCTAGCCCAGAAACAGTAAACAAACTTGTACAGAAGAGATGAAGGAACATTTTTGGTAGCTGCATTTTTAGAAGTGTTTTTTGGGGAAGAGGCATTTCAGAAAATCCCTTTTTTTGTTTCTCTCGCACGCTGTGCCTGGCCCCTTCTCACCGTCACCAGCATCACAGTGCTGGGGCTCAGCCTAGCATTTCTCTGCTCTGCCTCTGGGGAAATGTTCCAGGAGGGCAAATCCTGCCCATTCACCTCAGAAATGACCCCAAATACAGTGCAGCAAGTGGCATAAGAAATTGGGCAGGCTACTAGAAAAGAAGAAGGTATGTATATTTATAAAGCTCTCCCCTGGACAGAAACTGCCTGTAGCCTGGCAGAGGTCTGCCTGCTAGCCCATCAGAGAGGCACACGCTGAGTCCATCCTCACCTTCAGCCATCAGCAACGCCCCAAAAATGCCACTCAATCTTCCCACACTCCCAGGGACAGTGAAAAAATTAACCGCTTAGTTTAAAGGAGTTGCTGTAGTCCCATCTGTGGCAGAGAAGAGAGGTGGACACCTCAAGGAGGTTTTTTCACCCTAAGGAGAATATTGAGAGGAAAGGGCTGCTGCTTTTCATAGGCTCATAGCTCACCGCACCAGCGATAAACAAAGACCAGTCTGACTCCACATGTTCCCTTTAAAATGGACTACTGGCAGGTTGGTAGAATTAAATATGACCAAAGGTGGATATTTTTGTAAACAAATCATATTTTAAAAAAAGCCAATCCGCTTTCCTAAGAAGCCACCCACTTTTTGCATGCCAGCTGCTCTGCTGCCTGGAAGCTTTCCAGACAAAGTGCAAAAAAGTTTCTGGATGGGCTGCAAATTAATTCAGCAGCAGTCCATTTGTTTCCCTTAGCTGCATGTACCAATTGCAAATAAGGTTAAGAGATGATATTTGCTACTTAGAATAGTTTATAAAACACTACAGGAATTATTTATAGCCTGCCTTCTCTGCATGCATGGAGTTTTGATTTGAGGTTCAAGAAATCGAGTTCTCTAGCACAAGCTAAACCCCCTCTTGTGAAAGTTTCATAAATTACCACCAAGGGACAACACTGTACAGACTTATACCATGCCAGCTGATATTCTGGAAGACTGGAATTCCTCAGAGAGAGGAATCACACCAGTTTTCACAACAAAACAAGAAGACAAATGAACTAATGTTTATATTGTTCTGCATGGGTTGGGTCCTCTGCTGATCTGTGCTGCTGGAACTCCATTGCAGTCAGCAGCACCACTACAATCCGCTCCCAGCTGGGGATCCAGATTACAAAAATTAAGTACATTTAATTTAAATGTCAGCATTTTACAAATAAGCCTCCATGTAAAATTCCTGCACTCCTCAGTATGCACTATGTCTCATTTTTAGATAATACCAACATCCCACTTACAGGTCAGTTAGGAGATTAGCATACATGCACATCCAAAAGTGTGTGTATGGATGTGGATACAATTTCATGACTACCACGCTGACAGAAGAGGAGTATCATAGGCCCAAACTGCACTACTGGCTCCATTAACTCATCATCAGAAATGTCGCTTCTCCAGATCAATCGTCTCCTCTTAAAGCAAGTTTAACCCCTCAGACTTTGTGGTTATGGGATAGTGTTGGATTGGATCACTGGTTACATATGAGTCTAGAAAAGTCCTGCATGTACGGTTACTGATTTTGCATTTTAAAATGAGATGGACCACTTATGTGTAAAAATGGCCTTGAGGTATACCTACAGCAGCATAAGGGATTAAAATATCAGCCTTTCTTCAGCCTCAGAAAGAGGACAGTTGACTCCTCCAAAAACTGCTGAACAAGCTCTGTGCTGAAGAACCTATTTGGAAAGAAAACAAAGCAGAAGTGCCTGGTCTAGCAAGACTGCGATTTTTTTCCGTGGGATCTACCAGCACTTGTGATGCTGCTACCAATTTAGCTCTGCTCCTACAAGGAGAACTTACAAAGGTCTGGAGCTATTGAAGGTAAACCTGGTTTGCCTTTCTCCTCCATCATGCCTATGAACCCTGGCAACCCACCTCTCCGGAAAAAGCTTACAGACGACCAGTGAGGTGACCATGAGGCCTTCAGATAATAGGCATGAGATGGCTGCAGACATTTCCAAAGGCATAAGCATCATCTAGCAGTGATCTCTGTGCAGTGAGCAGCAAGTACAAGGCATCCAGCACATGTAAGTGCCAGGAAGTGCCTGGCATTTGAAGAATTTATGTACTCATTGTTCACATGAACATCAAGTCCCAGGGCACCTGGACACCCAGAAACAAGACAGGCACTGCGGGTGCTTGCAGACCAGCCATATCGCCATGCTGACTTTGTCAGAGTCAAATGCCACTTAGTTTGAACTGAGCATCTCTTCAGCTTGCATGCAGAATCATATCTTCTTTTCTTCAAGTCCTCTCTAGATTTACAGCAGGTTGAGTAATGGGAGGGATCAAGCTGGAGTTAAACTCCTGACTTCTTTCAAAGTCAGATGAAACAGCACTTACTTCCTTGCATTCCTTCAGGGAGCTCCTGCCCTACAGGAGGGATCTAATGACCTAGTCCATATGGAGCCCTTGAGATACTCTCTTTGCTTCAAAGACTGAGTGCAAAGTTTGTGTTTGTATCATATGTGGTTGAAGGGCTTGGCATGAGTACAGAGGTGGGAGGTCTGAGGGATCAATAGCAAGTAATGGCAGCGCCTTGCCACAAAAAGGCTAGAAAACAAAAGTATTGCTGGTTGTCATTCAGGATTTGTTGTCATGGTGCAGGGACTGCCTCAGGCACTGCAGGGCCCAGCCTGTGGTCCAGAAGTGAAACCCCAAATGATTTTGAAAAAGCAACTTTGTTTTCCACCCCAAATTCAAAGACTCCAAATTCCTTCCAAGGCATCTTCTCACACCCCAAATCCTCTGCCTCTCCCATTACTCTGCCACTCAACCACTACCTCCTTGGGTGCCATCCTCACTCTGGAATGCAGGAGGCCTGGGCTGAGAGCCCTGACTTCCCTGCGAGCAGGTGGCTGTGCCCCATGGCCAACCAGGCATGGGCTGCTAAGGTCACTCCACTGAACACTGGTGTGGAGGCATGGAGGAAGAGAGGTGACTGGGAGGACAAAGAAAGTCTATGGACTGCATCTTTTCCATTTCAAGTATCATCTGCTCCTGTCACTGACTCTGCCCAAGGCCACTGGCCTCCAGAACTTGTCAAATTCTCTGTGACAGCAGAGATGAGATGAGCCAGGGCATCCAGTTTTTCTCAGCTTCCGCTCATAAAGGCTGTCTTCCTGCTGCTGCTTCTCCCACTCATTGAGGTGCAGACACCTCTTCTCCTTTCCCGCCCTGTTCATTGGTGATCTCAAGTCACCACATCTCTTGCAGTCTTTAGAGTTGAGCCCAGGTCATGGTGCTCAGCCCTGAAACAGGAATCAAATCAAATGAGGACTCTGACCAAATGTGGCGTTAACCGGCAGTAGGCAACAGCATGTTTCTAAAGGAAACCTCACTCGGTGGGAATTGGTGCTAACACACCTCCTTGAAAAGCCTCCTCTTGGTCAGAGCTTGCAGAATTCATGCAGACTGGATGTGATTTCCAGAGACTGCACAAAACCCAGATATTGAAGACTGTTGATGGCTTCTAGGAGGGGTTGAAAACATCATCAACACAGCATAATTATTCATAAGACGGGCCAGTTTCAACGCTCAGCACAATAAGGTTTTAAACAATACTTGATGAAAATCCATTTCCAAGTCTGTTGAAAGGCTGATAACATCCCTGGTTACATTGCTAGTCCCACTGGCGTGCTCATTCTCAAGTAATCATATTAGAGGCAGATGTCGCACAAGAATGTGACGACACTAACCATTAAGAGACACTGAGCTCCTTTGTCATATGAAGCAAGTTTCCATGGGATTATACTGGGTGGAATAATTTAAGATAAAAAAAACAATAACAATCCTGAAATAATTTAATGGGATATTTCTTTAATCTTCCTTGTATGGAAGAATCCAAACTAATCAGGGGTAAGCAGACACCTGTCCCCAGGGGTAAATGGCCATGAAATGCTAGCTTACATCCAGTTTCTGTGGGGCCATGACATTTAGTGGTTGTTGGTATCTGCAAATCTCCCTCCTAGGTGAAATTGCACTCTCCCATTCTCCTGCCAAAAAGCAGTAGTCATTCTTGGTTTTCAGGGGGGCTTTCTTTTTCTAGATGAGAATATACAGATATTCTCATCGCTTTAGAGAGGCTTTCAAAACCCAGGTGCAGCGCTTTGGCATCAGCAATCTCCCCAGAGCACTTTACAGCACATAAATCTTGCTTCCGGTTAATCAAACAGTGCTGGAGTGAGCCAGCACTGAAGGAACCATGAGAACGTAAACCCCTCTCCCCCTCCTTTCCCATTTATGAGAGGTTGCTGCTGCTTCTTCAGAGGCGGAGTGAGGGTTTTTTTTGCTTTAAATGTGACTTTAACACTGACAAGGAAGCTGACTTTTTTGGACATAGGCATTTTCTGTGCAAAGAAGTTTTCATTTTTTCTTTTTTTCCAGAACTGCCCTTGGTGGGCCAGATGTTCTTCCTTCACCCTACACTGGAACAGGCCCTTCAACTCCCACCTCTGCAATGATTTATGCTAACTTTAACCCCAGTCTGAGTTCTCAGCAAGGCTGGAACTGCTTTGCAGTTGTGGTTAGGGACAACCACACTGTTTCTCACAGCCAAAGACTTAGCTGAGCACATGGCTGCCTTCCTAATACTGAAGCAGAGCAAAATGCAAAGTGTTGTGAATAGGATAATATGATGATTCTTCTGTTGTGGGTGTTTTGGTCCTCCGTGCTCCCAGGGTTGTGTGCTACAGGACAGCTCAGGGTGCATTGCATTTTGTTGATGAAGAGCTTTGTGAGGGTGGGAGAGGAAGTAACACCACTTAGACCATTCTTTTCCCACCAAAGGCAACTTGGAGCAACACCCCCTTTTTGCCCAAAGTTAACACTGCAGATGCCAGACGGATTTACAACCAGTGATGCACAGACTCAAGCTAAGCCATTTAGAGCCAGAGGAAAAGACTGCACATCCATCTTGTTAGGAAATTAGGTTTAGCACCTGAAGCAGGGACTGCGTTTAGAGGTTTGTTCAACCTTCTGCTTAACTGAAGTCCTTACTTTAATCTTTAATGGCATCTTGTTTTGTCTTAATGAAGTTATGCAAAAAGTTTTTCACAGAAAAGGCCAACCCAGGATTTTCTTTCTTGCCTTCACATTGAGATGAAAAGGACTGCCTGCAGCCTGAAAATTTGTTTCCTTAAGGAAACAGGAAGCAAAGAACTTATATTAATTCTTCCCATCAAGCACCTTTGAATTTCAAGGGGTGAAAATTAGCTTTGACCCTGATGCTGTGTCTAGGTTTTCATAACCTTTTTTCCCACTCTGCTGGCTCCAAGGTCAGTCTATTGCACTTCTGCTTTGGTCTGTTTTAATTCTGGTCTCTTAGCACTGATTTCTGTGTGCAAGACATGGAAGCCACACCCCAGTGTATGCTACTCCCAGGCATTAACAGCCTTGTGCTAAATAAACACACAAAGATACTTCTGCATCTGGTTTTATTGGCAGCAGAAAGAGACATTATATGTCTCTGGAAATCTGATAAGGCACTGACATATAAATCCCGGATTGCAAACATTGCCAGTTTAACTCCACTGGACTGAATTTGCTGCAATGCTTAAGGCTGAGAATAAGATTTCTCACTTTTTCTAAGCACTGTAAACCAGACAATTTTAAAATTAGTATTTGGCACTATCAGCAACTTTCTACCAGCAAAGAACCACCCCTCAAATCCAGTTTCTGCAGCCTGACATGGTACTATAGAGTAATGACTTTTCATTTGTTCTGCCTTATTTGTGGATCATTGCACAGGCCTGTCTGTCTTCTATGAATATTTTAAAAAGCTGGATAGTTGCTTGGTAAAGGCCTGGGCTGGTGCCTGAGTATTGTGCAGCCCATACCGTACTCTGCCACAAACTTCCTGCGTGACCTTGATAAGTGCCTGCATTTCTCCCATTTCTCAATTTCCCATCATTGCAGTACGCGTTTCCTTTCTTCTGTACTTTGTCTCTAAATTCCTTGAACTAGGACATATTTCTCTATATATGCACCTTTATACAGGGCTTATAGCAGATTTTGTTTAGGTTTTCATATGCTAGAAGCAACATGATTAAATTAAGAAAAAAAAATACTACAGTTGGTTTTGTTGCTGCAATATTTGAGATTATTTGAGCATGAGAGATATATATTTGTTTAGCCCATGTTTGCAAGAGCCATTCAGCTAGCATCAAATATGGAGAAAATAGCCAGTGATCTGACCTAGTGCTTGGATGCAGGCAGGAGGCACAGCTGAGACGGGGGAAGAGCAACACCCTTGAATCACTTGCAAGTGAGATTTAATACTTGGAACAGGAGAACCTTGCTACAGAAGAGGACTGCCAAGCCTCATCTCTGCTATGAGCTGTGTGTCCTTTCCCAGTGCTAGACCGAAATGTCCCTGGTGCTGTATTCAGGAGCCCTGATATGTGCCAATCCCCCCCGCTCTCCAGCAGCAGTGTGAGCAACCCCTCACAGCTCAGCACACCCCATCCTACTGCCATCACATCCTGCGGGCAATGTTCCTGCCCTCCCTCCTCCCTTTCCAACCCACCAGCTGTCACGATATGGAAGGAGGTGGCTGGAAGGGTGTTAGGGAGGAGGTGGTTCTGGCAGCATTTTTCACTGTAGGTGAGGAAAATGAGCATGGTTTGGGGATACCTGGAGCAAAGATGGCCTTGAAAGATGAGTTTACAGAAAAGCAAGAGGGCAGAGTTGGGATTGTATGGGAAAAGTGGAAGGAAACATGGTCAGTAGAGCACTGACGACAGTGTAGATGGAGAATTTTCCAAGAGTGGGGAAAAAAGATGGAAAGAGTGGGTATTGGGAGTGAGAACAGGGAGTTTAGCTCTGGCCACTGCATGATCTTCCTCATGAAGAAAAACATGAGCAACTAGGACATGAGAGTTTCCTTCAGAACCCAGGACCTTCCTGGCCTGAAGAACCCAGCAGGATCTCACAGTTGTTAACAAGGAAACAAAGTCTGCATCTGTTTAAAATGTAGACTCTCCTGCTGTAGTCCCTGTCCCTGCCCTTTTTAAGAATTACAAGTGTGAGAGTTCTGGCAAGAAACTTCCCTCCTTGTTACCAAAACAAAGCCACCACCTTCTTAGCAGACAGGGTAGTCCAGTGCAGCAGTGATAGAGAAAGCCATTGATGAAATACTTAATTTAGAGTGTTTACAGAGGCTTCATCAAATGAAATCAGAAAGAAGACTCCTGCAAGGGATAATCTTTTCATTTAAGCACACAAAGGCCACATTATTACTTGTATAGACATTCACAGTGCATGTACATGGGCTACATTTAAGGAATGTATTATCTAGACATTAAAAAGTCTTGAGTGTTGTGGAAAAAGAATATCTACTGATAACATTGACACAAGCAGAGCTGTGAGTACTTAACTGCTTATCTTTGCTTAAGTGTCCTCTTAGAAACACATGTCTTCATATGCAACTTAATTTACAGAGCTTAGGTACGAATGAAATTTGCCTGCCAGCTCTTCCATTTGATTATTTAAAATACTAGACTGGATTCTTTTCTTAGCTCCTTGACTGAAGTGGACGTGTCTGTCAAATCTGGGCCTCTTCTGCAGAAATGTTGCTAGTGCTCTTGCCCATATTTTGCTATAATTAAATAGTTTCTATGTTTTGCTTTGATGAAAGTGTAGGATTTGTCCTTTGGGATCTATGTCGTATTTACAGTTTCTAAATGGGCCTTTGTAGTTAAATCCTAGAGATATAATTCACTGCAGAGCAATGGTATACAATTAAGCTTTGGTAAGTACGAAAATATGTACTATATTTGTGCATAACAAGAATTTGAGGGCAAAATTCTTCTGTCTGAGCCACACAATGGGGGCATAAGATGTGCTGGAGATGTACCATGGCCAGCTGCTTGGGTGCAATTACGTGATATGTTTGCTTTGATGGTAAAGCTAGCTTCAGACGTTCCAGTGAAATAGAAACATTCCAAACACTGTTTAATAATTTAATTTCCCACTAAGAAATGTGTGTTCTTCAAAAATGCATTCTTGCTGAAACAACTTAATCAGTAACAAATATTACGACAAGGTATAATGTAGATCTTCTATGTGCTCTATTGCTCAGAGGAGAGTTTTGCCAAACTGGAGCAGACGAGGGCACAGCATGTTCACGAGAGAAAGATGAAAATAGCCACAGTGTGTAATTGTCATCCCGGGGTTCAGTGGATTTGACACTTACACCAGGCGCAATGGAGAATCAGGGAGGGTTACTGGACCTGAGTGTTCAGTACGTGAACCTGAGCAGCATAAACATCACAGGAACAAAGCCTGTTTGAGAACTGGTGTTTTCTCATAAATTTGTTTATAGATGTGATTGTTGTCCATGTACCAGTATGCTGAGGCACTATCTTTTTTTCCCCTCTCTTTTTCCCTTTTCTTCAGATAAGAGCACAGCACAGGTTATTCTAAGCTTACAGGAAATGACAGCAATATTAATCACTGATTAATCAGCATCTCTAACAAAGGCTCTGCTATTTGGAATATTCATATTGCCATGATGTTAGGAATGTCAGAATTGCTATTGTTCCGCTGATAGTTACACATCCCCACTCTTCCAGCTCAGCATCTCTGGGATGCAGCTCCAATGAGAGTGAACCATGCTGTTTCTTCTAAAGTGCTGCGCCTGCTCTCCAGATGGGAGGCAGGCACAGAGACATGAAATGACTTGGCTGGATCACATAGGATCCCAGGGAGAGCCAGGAAAGGAACACAGGTCTTCTTAATCCTGGCACAGGGAGGGAACTTTGTTTCTTGTAAACAAAATAATTCACATACCTAACATGAAAGGATGTATCAGGGTGATGAATGTATATGTGAGTACATGTGCATGTAGATAATATATATATAATGTGTGTGAGATATATAATATTAGATCTGTAACTCATTCAGACTTGCCCAGAAAGAGCTATTATAGTGCTGGCTGAACAAATTTATGCAAATCAGTCACTGGTGAAATTAATAAGATTTACAATATTCTTCAGGCAAATCAAATGCTTGTGGAACTGTTAGTCACAGAGCCCCAGTCTAGAGAACAGGTGATGATGGAAGAATGAGTCTTAACAGAGGCTGAAGGAATAAGAAGAACTATCTGTTGTCCATCTCCCTGCCATCACCCCATGGCCATTCCCCTAGGGTTAGCCTTTCAGCCAGGACCTTTCTTGCACAGCTGGTAGTCAGCTTGGGGAGTTTGCTGCTTTAGCAGGCTGTGGAGGCAAGGCGTGTAAGCAGGGCCAAGGGGGATTAGGCAAATTCATAAACAAAAGGAGCAAGCAGGGATGTGCCCTCTAATGTCACAAGTTGCAACATGGAAAATTCCAGTTAGATATAAGGCCAAAAAATTTTTTACCATGACGGTGGTCAAATATAGCACAAGTCACCCAGAGAACCTGTGGGATTTCCCATTCTTGGAGGTGTTCAAGGCTGGACTGGACAAGTTCCTGAGCAAGCTGATCTGATTAGCCCTACTTTGAGTTGGACTGCGTGGTCTGCAGAGGTGCCTCCCAGCCTAAATTATTCCTTGGTTCTCTAACTGAGTTACCAGCTCTTCTTTTTACTCCTCGTTCTCTCTTTCCTCTCCTCCCCATCTGGCACGCTTTCTCCCTAACATGGCTGGTATTGAGGAGGATGGGTTTGCTCTCCCCTCTTGCCCAGGCACCCTCAGGTTGTGGCCTTCAAGATTCTCATAATACTGTCGGGTCTCATGTATTTTAAGGCTAAGTTCTTTGCTTTTCTCCCTGGAGATTTTCCAGACCCAGCTCCTTGAAACAGAAATGCTGTTTTCCTCAGGCAGCAGGTCCACGGTGCTCTTACTCCTATCGGAAACTGGGATTTAACTGGCCAGGGAAAGAGCTGGCCCAGCCCTGCCACCAAACAGTGGTTTCCATGACCACGGTACACCAATTTCCTAACATTCATCATGCTTTTGCATTTTACCTGGCCCGTGTCCCCACATTGCCAGCCCAGGTATGGGAAGCCTGCAAAGATCTGGCAGAAATTTTAGCTGGCCATCAAGTAAGCATTCACTCAAAAAAACATTAAACAATCTTGGCCCACCTGGCCCATGGTCTAACACTTTGAAAAGTTCAGGATGTACCCAGCTTTAATTGGTTTTGGTCTCTGCATATGCCTTGCTCTAGCTGGCCTGTTAATGCTCATTTATGTCTAAATGAAGAGGCAATGACAACATGAGATGTATTAATGGGAAAGAAGACACTGAATTTCAAGTGTCTGTGATAGAACTGGGAGATTGTTTTAATGTTTTGTGCGTCTTCCTGCCCTGAAGTATTTCAAACACTCATGTCTTGTTTGCTGAACACTCTGAACAATACATGTGTAGTTACAGATTGATGTCATAAATCACCTAAAGAACAAGACGATCTTTCAGAACAGAGAGGACAATTTTGAGGAAGTTTATTTTTTAAATGGCAATATTTATCCGCTTATTACTTTAGAAAGAAAAAAATATCTCAGCTGTTGGGCCTAAAAACCACCTGGAAAACATTAGAAAAGGCCCACATTCAGTCTTTGACATTGTGTATTTGTGTATGTGTGAATGCACATGTATATATGTGTACTTATATATGTATATGAAAATCAAACAAAATTAAAGTGTATAGGACCAAATTTCACAAGTCAAGTGAACTCCAAAGGTCACTTTATTTTTTTAATAAATGCACATTTTTGAGCCAGTGTAAAGATATGAAGCTAAACAGGAACAGACTGGATAAGCAATGATGGAGGGTGAGTTTCTCCTTCAGAGGCTGTGCTGGAATAGCTGCGTTGGCAGAGACCCCAGATGTCAATGTGTATACACTAATGACAGGAGCTCCGTATCTGGTACAGTTACACTGTGTCTCCCGGTAATATAAGCTGGGCCAGCAAAAGAAATCTTGGAAGGTCCTACTGAATGATGGTGTTCTGCCTCAGGAAGATTTCCAGAGTTTGTCTTTGTTCTGAGCAGGGTTGAAAACCTGACATTTCAAAATTACTGTAAGGGAAAACTTGGGGGAAAAAAGCAAACAAACATGGGTTATGGTTGCTTGATTTTAATTCAATCTATTGATCTGATTAATTTTGATTGTTCAATGTTTTCATTTTGCAGTATATTGTATGAAGATTTCCTTACAGTATGACCCATGCTCTAATAGAATATAAAAATAAGAAGCTCTTCTATGGTGAAAAATGGAAATTACTTTATTCTCAGAAAGGTGGAATAGGTTGTTTCCACAATTTATCTGCTTGATTTTACAAATCTTCCAGATTTTAATAGAATCAGTTAGTCTTATTTCCATTGACATTTCTCTGCCTAGCCAACTTTTTAAATATTAAATAATTAAAGAGTGAAAGATATACCTGATGGCCAGTAGCTCCACATAGACAAATCCTGCTTCTAAGCTAGGTACAGTTTTTCTCTTGATCAGAAAAGGCAATGTACCATTGTAGGAGGTTGCCAAGGAATATGACAGATTCCCTAACACTAGAATTCTGTAAATCAAGATCAGATAATTTTTGAAAGGCCCACTTTACATCAGCAAGAAATTATGAGGGCAGCAGCAGGAACTGTGCAGTGAAATTCCATAACCTGCACGAATGATCAGAAAGATCTTTTTGGCCCTATATCAAGCCATGATTTTCAGATTCAGTTCCAAGTTCAGTAAAATGGGATATGTGCAGTGATGTGCCATACCTATTACCCTATCTGACAAACAGCTTTCTGTTTCAGAAGAAGTCTCCGTACCAGGTACAGCACAGCCTGCCCACATGCTGTATTTTCCAATTACCAGGTGTGTTATTTACATACATTTCTATGGGACTAACTTAATTACCCAAGGAGTGATAACTCCAGGTTTTGCAAGTGCAGCTGTTAAACACAGCAAGGGTTCAGCAGCTGGAATATGAAGTGGCTTCAACTTAAAGAGGTGTGTGACACATGCTGTTCCCACAGGCTGTCAGGCAAAGGTAATGTTATCTTACTTCACACCAGCCTCTGCTTCTGTGCAAGTGACAAATTGGTGCTGTGTGTTTGCTCTATGTCATGAAGTGAACAGAGGAAGCGATTATCATCACTGCTCTCTTCCAAATATTAATTAAAGCAACCCCTTCATTTTCATAGAACCTTCAGTATTTGATCACCTGCCTTTCTTGAGCAAAGTGTCCTCTTGCCAGGGGCACATCATGAGATCTGCCAGCCCTGCCAAGGGTTCGGCTTGGCTTCAGCTTTTCTGTGCACATGGACACGTCTTTCCTTGGTACAAAGGGGTCCTACCTTGTGATGTCTCTGCTCTGAAAAGGTTTGTTGCAAAGCAGTCGATCAGCAGCCCCTCAGACACAGAGGAGAAATGATGCTCAGTACCCCCATGCTCCACTGCAGATTTAGATCAGGAGCAAAAAAACAAAAGAAAGAAATAAAACTAATTGAGGCTGCTGTCTTTCCTAACAAAGAGAATGAAAGAGAAAAGTCAGAATTCTCTAATTTTAGCCAGTCACATCCATCTTCACCTCCTCCCAGCCATTGTTAGCAGTCAGTGATGTTCTGGGCTTTTAAATTGGATTCAGCTGTGGTCCTCCTTCAGGCTGCTGGAGTTTAGTGCACAAAAACATGCATAGTTTGGACAGGATTTCTGTGCTGATACTTTATAAGGGTGTCAACTGCTGCACTTTGTGTTTTCCTCAACCCTTTCTATACACCCCTTCATGATGGCTGATCACGGCAGGGAAAAAAAAAGTCAGAAACTGAGAATGGGGGACCACAGAGGCGAGTCCACACTCATTCCCCAAAAATAACAGACCCCCTGAAAATCACTCTCCTTCCCATTTTTGTACAGAAAGCGTACAGCACTGCACCTTGGAGCTCACTTCTGTGAAGAGTTAAAGCACTTCTCTTGTGTCTTCACCTTTATCCTGCCTTTTGGACCCTTTCCAGGCACACTACATCATGACCCAGGTGCAGCAATGTCCTTCCACGACATGCACTTTGGAAGATATTTCAGGACACTTTGGGAGAAGATGTTTTCCACCACAAGACCTGTGCCACTGCTCCGACCTCCAGGGCAGGCAGAGCCCAGGTTCCTCGGTTTGGTCCACGCCAGCCAGGATTGCAGCCTGCCTCTAGGTCATGCCTGCCACATTCACGCCAAAGGATTGCATCTCCAGCAATCCACCCACTTCCCTCCTTGCTCCTGTCATAATTTGCTAGGGACCAATGCCAGGAACAAATTGGCATCTGTCACCAGCTCAGCTGCGCTGCCGAGTGGGTGCTGGATGGGAGAGGAGTGCAGCCCTGCCACCTGCTCCCTGCCCCTCTGTGTGGGGACGGTGCTCCCTGCCCTCTCCAAAGGCCATTTTCTCCTCCTGAGGGTTTCTCCAGACTTTTGGAGGAGGAAGGGACTCCCATTGCAACCTGGGCCCAAGAGAAAATGAGAGGAGGAAAAGAACAAATGAAAAGGAGGAATAAGAAGAGGGCTCAGAGCCATGGAACAGACGGACCCATGGCATCCAGGTGTGCTGCACTTGTGTAGTTTCAGCCCCATGGAAAATAATGTTGGCTCTCCAAGTCCTTGGCTGTCGTGGGGTTGGGGGAGAGAGGGAGGGGACAGAGGTAATAGTTTCACAAGGACATACTGTTCTTGAGCAATTTCTGTGCAGGTATAAACATGATTTCCTGCAGCACTGATTGGTACATAAGCCTTCTCGCTCAAGCAGGGTGGAATGCATTTGTTTACTGTGTTTGATGCAAGGAAAACTTCTGACATATGTTTTATTTATGAGGTGTCCTAACATGGTGAAACTTTTTGTGTGCATGAAGTAAAGAGGGAATTGGTTGCCTCTCCAGGGCTCCTAATTTGAATGGCTGAGGACTGGGTTTATAGACATGTGGAGGGATGACTTAAAAGATATACAGACCTTGGCTGTGTAAGATGCTCAGTAAAAGTAAAGTGCCTGCTACTGGCTATGTTCACAGACCCTACAGCTTTCCCTAGGGCTCAGCTGCTTCTTTAGAGATGCCTGAAAGACAGCAAAGGCAGTCACAAAACCAGGAGGAGTGAGTCCAAGAGATCTCAGTCTTTCTGAGCTGCTGCTGCATGACTTTGCAGCAGATGTAAAGACCAGGGGGAGGGCAAATGCCAGCGACTTCCAAAACCAGGAGAGGACAAGGAGACGAACAGCAGCATGGACAGGACAAGCCCCATGCTCATAATGATGCTTGGGATAGCAGAGCAAGCCCACCAAAGAGAGGTCTGGGCAAGCTGATGTCCAGACCTATGGCAGACCCAATCTTTCCAAGTGGTTGAACTTGCTCAGCCTGTCCCCTCCCTTATCAGCTGGACATGGGTGGCATGAAGGAGGTGGCCAACTGACTTGAGTGCTGGGGGTTGAGAGCTTGCTCAGGAAGGGGAGATGTGGAGAAGTTCATCAAAACATAAGAAGGGTTGTACCGATTCAGTCATCAGATCCACCTCAGCCAGAAACCTCTCTCTTGGCCTTGACCTACTGATTGTAGTCCTTGTAAAAAGATAAAAATATGGCAGATGTGTATGTTGCTGGAATACTGCTAGCCTCTGGAACTATGTCACTCTTACTTCCTGGGCCACCACTTGTACCCATGTAGCCCTCAATAATTTCTTCTGTTGTGATCTGGCATTGACTTCATTAAAATGTCTGACCTTTCCAGTACCCTGCATCAAGGATTTAGAGGAACTGCATGAGGAGAGGACTGATGTTGCGCTGGTAGAAATGGAGGGAGCCCTTGGCAGAGGGGTTAGAGGACATTTGTCCTGGTTGGGCAAAGATGCTCTTTCTAGAGGCCAAGGAGATGGCAGCTGCTTTGCCAAGGAGGCTGGAACAGGCAGCAAAAATGGCAGCAGGAGGTGAAGAGGCAAAGCAGGCCTGAGGAGGAGCCCTGGTACAAGGTGGAAGCCAGCAAGACTGACTGTGATCACAAGGTAAAAAAAATACAGACCCTGGGTGAAGACTCCAAGAAGAATGAAAATATGATTCATTGCAGACTGGGTCAGGAAATAATAGAAAAGATGGGGAAGAGGGAAACCATCCAGATAGGGAGCTGGGAGAAGAGCAGCTGAGACTGTTTGGGCCAGAGTGCAGGCAAGAACTGGAGACAGTGGGATGAGCTTCAAAAAATAGCATGCACTGAGCAACCTGCTGCTCAAAAGTGAGTCATTTAAAGGCAGTTTGGGTGCATCTGCCCTGCAGTTACTTTTCTGAATGCAGTGAATTATTAGATTTGCTGGCATGGGCCATTCTGCACAGGGCAGGTTACTATAGCAGTGTTTACTTTTACAGCAAACAAACTTATCCTGTGCAAGTTACCTTGGGGACAAGCCTCCCTGCTGAGCAATAGCTATGTTACAGCTCAGCCCATGTTTGAGCCTTTCCTTAGGCTCTATTGCCAGGAGGGTTTGATGGAAAAAGGCTTTAATAATCACTTTAGGAAAGAAAAACGTACTTATAGCTTCCTGCTGACTTAAGTATTAGAGCTGGATGGGGTTTCTGTGCAAACCAGTCCATTAAACAAACCCACAGATTTTTGGAGAAATGGATGTTATTCATGAAAACAGGTGGAATTTACCAAGAGTTTTGGCCCAGCCAAATACAAACATGTGCTGTGTAAGGGTGTGGTGTAGAGTAAGGATACGAGGGGTTGAAGAAGATGACAAAAAGGTGAAATAAGATTTCAAAATTTTGAATTTTGTTTTAGCATTTTGTTTGGAAAAAACATCTTTTCATTCCATTCTCAACCTCTTTTCATAGTCCCCTCCTTCCAGGTTTTTCTTGAAGGCTTAGGTAACTTGCGAAGAAATTAAACATTTTTTTCAGAAGGTCTAAGTGGTCCAGGGTTTCCAAAGTTATTTTCTCTTCCCCCCTAAAAAGAGTAGTAACAAGGAATATTCTATATAATGTAAGTGGTGGAAATTAAGCCTGGTACATGGTAGTCAGCCTGGAGATGAGCCCCTGGGGACCACTGCCTGGAGTTAGAAATGGCTGTGCTCGTTAGGAAGGAGAAGAATCAATATATGTGCATGTCACTGCTAGGGCAGGGTGGGGAAGGAAGCATCTGAGGATTTCGTCCCTCCCCCGGTCACCCACACACCCATTGTATTACAACTCTTACGTGTTTTTGTGTAATATCCACCCTGACCTGGCCACGCGCGTAAAGCATAAGGCACTGGATGGTCTATATATACTTGCCTGCAGGAAATATCAAAGTCACTTCCCCTGCAGTGTTTCTTCACCGACTTAACTGGAGAATTGTCTGTGGTGACGTGGTATGGAGAAATGTCTGGCTGCCACCACAGCCCAGGCTCCTTAATGGCAAGGGCTAATTGCATCAGCTTCCTTATTGCAAAGACCTTCCTTCTCCCAACAAGCACACAGCCCGATTTCTTTTCACCCTGAAATATCCCAGTCTCTGAGTCATCCTATCCACAGAATTCAAGGCAAAATTCAGCCCGTCATATCCTGCTTTTTATTTGAAGAAAACAATAAGCGACAAGTCTGCCAGCAGGGTCTTAACACACTGGGGGCTACTGTGGGCGCTGAATGAAGTCCAAGGGGATGTGGCCAACATATGTCCAGGAATCAAGATGGCTTCTTTGTCCACATATCTGAACGCATCAGAGGACGCAGAGATGCACTTGAGTTTCCAGACAGGCCTCTTGCTTGTAGCAGGTCTACTGGTGGTGATGGGAGTTTGCAAGGCCATTGCAACCAGCTTAGGTTATGATGATTCCTCTGGACTTCAGCAGGATGCTCTGAAGCTTGATTTTGGCATCCACCTCATGCAATTCAGCTTCCAAGTCACTTCTAACTTCTGGGCTTAATTTATTTGGAAGATGCTCTTTGTCCCTCAGTTTTGCCCCACAGTTTTTAGGTAGCTCATTGACTGATAGAAAATTCGCATTCCCTTCATTTGTTTTAGGGTAGCTTTCATAGGAAGACTGTGGCAGGAGATAGGTACCATGAAGCTGACAGCAGAAAAGTTCCTGCGCAAAATGCCTCTGTCCCCGAATTCACTTGAAGGTTTGGAGACATTTTAGCATGCAGGTACAAAATGTAACACGATCTGTGTTGGACACAGCACTGCTTGTCCACTTTGTTCCAGCCGCAGGGATAAAAATGAAGTTTGCTTTCCATCATTATCAAAAGGTTCTGCAAATTCTATCAACATGCCATGTCCTTCAAAAATAACAAACGTCTCTTCTTTAGAACGAGCCGCAAGAAAATGTGTTTTGCAGTTATTATCCAAAGCAATCCTCCTTTGACAGGCTGTCTCTTTAAGTCATGTGCAGAAAGTCCAAGGTAAGGCTGTTTTTCTATCATTTTGGGCTTGTTTGGTTGTTTTGGTTTTTTTTCCAAAGTCCAGTTTGACTCTCTAGAGGGTACGTGAGCCATAGGTAAAATCTCTTTGAGGTGGGTAGTGTAGGTCCAGTAGCTGATCAGGGATTTTGCAGCTGTTCTCCAGCAGAGATGTGCAATAACCATGCACAATAACGTACACGTATTCTCTTTCTTAGTGGATGTTAATTTATGAGCTCGCTTAGAACTTTAACACTCAGTTGGTTTATGCTGCACCTTTTTTTGTTACACATAGACAGCATTTCCTGAACCAGGATGGCAACTGGATACGGGATTGTTTCAAATCCTCAGCAAGGTATGCTGCTCAGAAATTCCACTCTAAACCCAGCCAGGTCTTTTGTCACAGAATATTATTAGTTCACCCTAAAAGGCCCTGAGAGTAACCAAGTACTTTTGGTTTTTTAAAACCCAAACTTATCTCAAATGGAAGGGAGAAAATGTGATAGGAGACATCTTTCTGGGGAGAAGATGCAGACAGCATAGGATGCTTTTCTCTGGTGCTCTTGTAATGTGTGACATATCTGCAGGTCTGAAAAGAAGTCCTTCTGCCATTATAGCTGGCTCAGCATTACTATCATAAGAAAACACTTATTTGCTTCAGGGTGGAGGCCACATCCCATGGATTTCCGACAGCCCCTCCGCAAACCACAGCCTTCTGAGAGGGACCCTAAAAAAACAGGTTTCACCCAACCAGCGCTCTGCAAATAAGTGCTTGGGGCACTCCCCCTGAGGGAAGATAGGAAGAGCCAAGGTTTACGTGGTACAGAAGTGCAGCAAAAGGGGGTTCCCATGCAGTAGGTGGGCATCCGACTCACTGGGCTGCAGCATAAACGTAGCATTCATTCCCTGCTTCTCTACCTGCACACTTCCAAAGATCTTTGTGGCTCTGGCTCCTTTCTCCACAAATTATCCTTTTGCTTTCCTGTAAAAGAAGTCTTCAAGTCACTCAGGTGAAACAGATTTTTAGGGCTGAAAGAAATGTTTTATTTGATCTGCTTTTTTTAAAGCTTTATCAGTTTTCTCAAACTCCCATCCAACAAAAAAAAACCCAGCTTATTTCACGCATGGTTTAAGCATGTGGTTAATTTCTTCTGATTTCCAAAGGTACTTTCTACAATACTTGAAAGTAAATACATGCCCAAGTGTCTAACTGAATTAATTCTCCCTGTTCTTCAAATGTGGGGAACAACCATGATTGCAGAGTATCGCAGAGAAGTGCAAAAGGACTTCTTGGGCTTCAGTTTAGAGCAACCTTTCAGAACTTCATTTCTAAACTCAGACAAATCTCTGGAAGTTGTTCTGACATGTATTATAACAATAAATAAATAATCACATGGTATTTTATTATACCATCAGAACTCTCTTTGCATGGGATACAAGTAGATCTGGATGAAGCCAATTCTAATTACAGATAAAAGGTTTGATGCATGAAAAGAAGCTGGTATTTACACCCAATTATCTGAGGGAGGAGAGATAGGGATGCACTTCCTTTTATCATTTTCATTAAATTTCTTTTGAAATTAAAAGACTCCTTGAGTTTCTGAAGATGCAACAGTCTTTTCAACTTGCCGTCAGTGAGATGCAGGTTGTTTTCCATGATGTGTTGTATAAGTTCAGACACTGAGATCTTTCCCTGCTCCCTCAACTCCAGTAGCGCACTGCATGGTGCTTGTTCACCCAGTTGCTGCTTTACCATCCATTTGCTGAAGTTTAATCTCCTGGATTTGCACTTCATGTATTTCGGGTCTGAGGCCAGGTGCCCTGTAATTGTTAACTGCCTCTGCCTTAGCATCACCTGAAGTAAATCCCATTTCATGCTAACAGAGGGCAGCTGGACCTACAAATGCCATTTTACCCCAGAGAATCAGGGAAGGGAAGGGGGAAGGGAAGGGGGAAGGGAAGGGGGAAGGGAAGGGGGAAGGGGGAAAGGAAGGGGGAAAGGAAGGGGGAAGGGGGAAGGGAAGGGAAGGGAAGGGAAGGGAAGGGGCCAGGTGGATGTGTTATCCCAAAGAAAGCAGCTGTCAGGGATGGGGGAGAGCAGGACCTTATCAGCTCCAAGTGCTGCTCACAGTCCAGAAGACCTGGTCTTTGCCACTCTTCTCCCTCCCTTCTGGGTCCTCTGAGCCCAGCCTCTTTTCTTGATCTCAGAATAGGTTCCTTACTTCTCTTCATTTCTCCATCTGCAAATTGGGGATGATGTGCGTAAAGCTCCCTGAAATCCTCTGCAGGGAGGTGCCACAGAAGTGGAAAGTATTAGCTATCAGTATCCTTGCTAATATTCTGCTTGACTCTGAGTGAAGTCACATAATCCTGTGTTTGGGTCATCACTGTTTGTTGCTATGGAAATGTGTGTTATCAGATATTACAAATTCAGTGTCTGAGGACATCTGAGGAGGGGGAAAATCCTTTGTTTGAAGAGACACTTGTGTCGGTGTCAGGAAACTTTGCCAAAGAGAATTCACTTATTTGTCTTTCATTCTCTGAAATTTGCTGGAATGAGTCATTACGAGTTTCCTCCCCCCCCTCACCCCCTGAAAGCCAGTATCTCTTACTCGATACACTACTCCAAAATGACTGCACATGCTGGGTGAATTTCCTGCAGTCATATGTGAATGCATCTGGTAGGATCATTAACACTAGAGCAGAAGACAAATGCAAAGTATGTGCTTGACCATATGGGTGAACGTGAGCTGCTTAAGAGTGTGCACCGTAAAGGAGATGGAAAGTCTTACGAGAGAAGATCACTATCCCCCCATCTCTTTGGTAAGGGATTAAGGCAGTTGGTCTTGCAGGAGTATTCATAGAGTGTAAGGCCAAAGGGGACATTTAGGTCACCTAGACTGACCTCCTGCATGTTACAGGTCACGGTATTTCATCCAGTGACCCCTGAGCTGAATCCTGTAACTTGCATTGAGGCTCCAGTGAAACTTCCAGACAGACCAAAGAGGCAGATGCTAACAACTGCCTGCCCGGTTTGTTCTAGTGAATTTGCACTCTCACTGGTAAAGAACAACTGGTAAGTGTGGTTGCAGATTGAAACAAACTTGCTGCGCTGAGGTCAAACCCAGAAATTGATGCCCTGGCCCAGTTCAGCTTCCAGATCTGAGCTGAAGTTGCATCATCCTGCCTCTCAGTCCCTCTTGGCTCCAAACTTCTGCATGAATATGCCTTTTCCCTGAGAATGTGCTTACCCACCAAGTGACCATGCAGCCTTCCTTGAGTGAAAGAGAACAGGCTTTTTGGGCAGCTTGCTGCTGATTTCTATGGTTCTCTATTGCACCTGTGCAAAATCTGATTATATTTTTAAAATCTATAGATGCTCAACACATGTAGGTGCTCACTGTTGGTCCTGTGCATTGACGCTA
The DNA here is from genome assembly GCF_949628215.1 of Phalacrocorax aristotelis. Classification (NCBI taxonomy): domain Eukaryota; kingdom Metazoa; phylum Chordata; class Aves; order Suliformes; family Phalacrocoracidae; genus Phalacrocorax; species Phalacrocorax aristotelis. Next base: position 28,956,694 of record NC_134284.1, on the reverse strand, counting down.
CAGTCTCCTTCTGGTATATATTCAGCATTGCTCTGATTTCTAGACCTTACTGTCAGGTTCCCTGAACAAAGATTGCTGTAAGAGAAAACATGGTTCAGGTTTTGATAATGTCTCTATTTGAGGTATTTCACGGCCACACTCTTATCTCATGCTTAAAGATGAAAAAAAAGCCACACCTTTATTTCCCTTTGGATCTCTGTATTGAGTGCATTCCTCATCCTTTACCAGTTTCTCATTGGGATTTTCCTCCCTGCTTCATAGAAAGCTGATTTCAGACTGAAAGCTGGGAGAAAGATGCTGAAAACGAAGCTGGCCAGCTTGAGTTTTCTTAATTAAGGTGTTTATTTTCAGCTCTTCAGGCAGGTTGTAGAAACCCAGTAATACTTGGAGGGATGCAGCCACTGGCAGGCAGGGCTGATAAAAACTGTTGCCTGAACATAATGCATATACTATTTTTAGCAGGCAAACACCTGTACCCAGCACTAACAGAAGGCTCTTGCAGTGAGAAATGGCCAAATCATGAAAATATGTATGTAAATATGTGTATATACGTATATATGTGTGCATGTATATATATATACATACACATGTATGTCTACATATACATATATGCTTATATATTTGCCAAGATTTTTTACTGTGACAAATATTTAATCCATTTAAACTGATTTTGCCATATTTAATGGACAGTTCTCATGAAAGACTTTACACTTCCTAAAGAAAGGAATATATGCTGTAAGGTAATTGTATATTGTGCTCTATAAATTTCCTGTCTGCTAAGAAAGATGATACAGCTTTTATTTTGTACAAGTTTCAGGTTTACAACTCAGACAGTAAAGATCTGGCTGGGAATCTGAACAGTGGCTTACTGTTCCTGCATCTCTACTACCATGGTGATTTTTGCCATCAGAACTGAAACCACCAATTATAGGGTTGAATCATGAAACGAGACAGGATATACTTCGCTTTTCCATCCAAATCAGCAGAACCTGCAAAGCTCTTGGTACTTGTAATTAATATTAACACTGTCCAAGTCACATTTAAAAATCAAGATGACATCCAGAACTGCCTAAGGTGTTGCTCGTCAGGAACAGAAATGGTGAATTTAGATCTTGTTTGTAGGAAGCCATTTTTGGACACTTTCCATTGCCAGCTCCATGCTATTACAAATCACTCCAGTGACTGGGACATTGTCACCCCCTCTCAGAGACTGACAGTATTCAGAAGGGGTATTGCAGACACTCTGAGGAAAAATGCTGGTGTGAAAAAACAGTATCTCTTCTCCCATGTGCGATGGGAGAATGCAGGTGCTCCATGTTTTCCAGCTTATCTTCTTCATGGACCTCAGCTCTTCTCTTTGCTGAAGCACAGACCACAATTCTGACCTTTCAGGATGGTTTATCAAGAACTATAGAGACTTAATTGTTAGAACTGTTGCAGGTAAAACCCCCAAATAAACATACAACACACAAAAGAGTGCCATATAATTTTAGAAATATATAATATATCCATATTCTGTATGTGATAGCCACAATACATACCACTCCTTAGTAAAACTTACTTAATTAAAAAAAAGTTACAATTTTGTAGCTTAGTTAAGTGCATTTTCTCTAGTCAGGATTTGCAAGCCTGTTTGTACCATTCTTTTTCCCTCCAGGTCAACTTCTGATCATTTTGGCCACTTGCAACAAACTTTTGGCAGAAGGGAAGGGCTCTCAGATGTGCTATACTCCTAATATTTTTGTGAATACTTGTCTCTGCTTTAAGGAGAGAGAAACCTCATTAGCTTGCAGGGAAGAAGCTGCAAAATGACCTCAACCACAGCAGGCACAAAGGGTGTCTACAGAAGATGTTGTAACGGCCCAGCCACATCTCATGTTTTATTAGACACTGGAGTCTCCGGTCACAAGACACACAGCCCTGGGCAGCTCCGCTTGGCCTCTTTGGCTGTTTCTGGAGCTACTTTTTTTAAAACCTCACTGGGCACACATCAGACACCAACATGAGAAACTCAGCCCACAGCCCACAATTTATGAACCACATCAGCATGACACGCTTCTACATTTACACATCCTTTTGCTGAACTCCAGCCAGTCTGAGCCAGACACAGCATTTCTGCAGATCCATCCTGACACTGCTGAGCTTAAGCATCAGTCATCTTCCACCTTGATTTCTGCAAACGCTTTGATGGCTGTAAGTGCCACAGACTGACCAAAATAAACAAAGGGATTGCCACACATTGGAGAGCAGATACCCTGGATGCTGTCAGCTGCGCTGCAGGCTGTTGCTAAATGCTGCACTGCCCTTGGCTATGGAGGGTAGTAGTCAGTAGCTGATTAGGGCATCTCTAGGGTACATTCAAAGGGATGTAGGTTTTAAGACCCAAAAACAGGCACAGTTTTGAGTCCTGGGCTGGGGTGGGCAGGAAGCATTTGGGTCTGGTTTAACAGAACTGACTAGTAAAATCCATACCCAGAAAGTACCATTCTCTGACCCCTTTTTTGGGAGCTGTTCCGTGTGGCTGCAACATAGCAGACCTCTTCTCCTGCCCCAGCTCCCTAGAAATCCTGCCCTGTCATTGCCTCATGGCTAGTTGCCATTGCCCTGGGGGCTGCATACCCCAACATTTGCTGGCTTGGCTTCTCCATGCAGTGGAGGAGATGCCTGTGGCACATGCTGGTGACCTGCCCCACATATTGCTCGATGTTTCTAGCCTGCTTCTGTCTGCATGACTTTGGTCTGCTCTCTGCTTGTGTACAGGCACGTGGGGATTTTCCAGCAGAAAATATATGCCCCTTCCCTGCTCTTGTGCTCCCTTTCATCAGATTTAAATGGTGCCAGGTAAAGCTTAAGGGTTTTAACTGAGCAAAACAAAAGTAGTGGTGAAATAGGGCCATGGGTATACAAGGTAGGACTGACTATGTGTTTGCTACAGATACCTGAGGGCAAAGTTTTGTTTTTTATTCACTTTGGCTGCTCCAGGATGCCTCTCAGCTCACACACATTTCAGCATGGGTCATTATGGCAGCACTGAATGATGTTTCTCAGTAACTAGTGACATTTTCCCTCTCTCCTAGTCCACTTTGTTTTTACCCTGTGGTGCCAGCCACCATTTCCTGCCTTATTTTCCACTTGGATGAGGTTCTCCACCTCCTCTAGCCATGTCTGCCCAATGTGTTCCCTGCTCCTTCCACTCCCTCTAGCTCGAAACCTCAGCCCTTTCTCCCACATCTCACAAAAGCCGCATCCTCCTCCCTGTAGGGACAAGCTGTAGGGACAAGGTCCTTTCCCAGTCCTCTCCTCCGTGTCTGCACCAGCAGCACACTTTGCGAGCCTCTTCCTTCCGTGCTCTTTTCTTAGGCTGGGCTCCCTTCTCCAACTGCCCCCCCGCCGCCTCTCCTCTCCGGGAAAAACCAGCACTCGCCCTGCCTCCAGCCTTGGGAGGCTGACTTCCTCCTCCACGAGCAGCCACAGCGGCTTCCTCTGACCGCGGCTGTCCCAGACACTCTGGCTCCGCGGCACACCCTCCACGTGCACAAAAACACTACAGCAGTGCTTTGCTTTCTTCTTCAAAAGTTCAGCTCAGCCTGAGCAGCTGCGCCATTGAGGAAACACCTGTAATGAACGTACATGCACCTCTGTGCCACTGCCAGCATGGACACCCCGACCAGCTCCACCAGCCACCATGACACACCGCCGCAGGTGCCGCTGGGGACTGCGGCATTCGCTCATGGCCTTATGTATCCGTGTGTCCTGTAGGGCCATCCTGGTAGTCCAAAGGAGGACTTATTTTGCAAACAGGTTCTGTTGTTTTGCTGCAATGCAGATGTCCCTTGGTTTGCAGAGGGCACCAACATTTTAAATGGATCTGCAGAAAAGCACCTTTCTTGGGTGGAAGCTTGCATAAGAGATGGGGAACATTCAACTGGAGCTAGTGGCCATTGACAAGATTTACCCAAGGGGCCGCAGGGAATGGGCAGGGAGAGATGGAGGCGCATCTCTCCCAGGGGAGCCCTGTTTGCCAGCTGCCCTCCCAGGTGTCATGACTCACCCTCCCACACCTTCAGCTTGTGTAATGGAGGGCGAATCCCTCCCTGTGAGCTGCTCCTGTTGGAGCTTGCTTGAAGGTAGGCTGCTCTGCACGTGCGGCCGTCAGCAATGGAGACAGGACCTGGCCATCCCTGTGTAACCTTGCCACTGCCACACAGTGGGGGGGCTGCAAGTGAAGCCTGGACCATCCCTGGTGGCCTATGCCTGGTCTGTGCAGATGCCCACGTGATGGCTGGCAAATGGATAACCCAGCTCTTAGCACAGTCCTTGCCTTTGATGCTGCCAGCTCTCAGCCAACTGTCTGTTTTCAGGTCTCATGAACTCAGCAGGCCTGGAACAAGCTGCAACTTGGCAGAGGCATCCAAAGAAAATCCAGATGTTGCAGGAAGCGCTGTCAGGCTGGGTCAGCTTAGGACTAATTCAGTGCTAGTAGGGGCCATGGTGTTGCTGGCCTCCAGCCTCCCAAACAGAAAGCTACTTGTAATTTCCTGGTGGCTTGCAGCCACTACAACCACCACGATCTCCCATTTCGAGATGCTGAAGCCAGAGTGTCATTGGCCAAGCCTGGTTTTAACTTCCTTAATTTTCTGCTGCAGTTTAGAGCAGAGAAGTTTTGTTGATTACCTTCTTTCTAGGCAATGGTTGTGTAATACTTCTGGCTTGTGAGAGCTGCTGTGTTCCAGTCCAAAGCAGCTGTGTTGCAGCAGCAGATTTTGGTGATCCATTACTTAGAGACAGTGTTTGTCATCTGTCTGAACACCCTTTGCTCTGGGGGGAACTCTGTGATGATAATGAGTTAAATGCCTTGACCCCATTTGGGAGTTTTACTGGGAAACATGTGCAGAACTTGGCTAGTGAGGGTTAGGGATTGTCAGCCTGTTCTTTATGTTTCTGTTCGCTTAACTACTTACTCTTTGACAAATGCTATCTGGAAAGTCTGGCACAGCTGCAAGCTCTCCAACTCAATTAAACTGCAGGTCTACCTACAAGATGGAAGACTACTTTGAGAAGTGGTGCCAACAATGTCAAGAGATGCTCTCCATGCAGTGGGGTGACAAAAAAGTCTAGTTCTTTCACAGAGAGTTTGAAGGTGGAGTGACATGCAACCAGGAAAGAAATCTTGCATCTGTTACAAGAACGGCTTGTGTCAGGGCAGCAAGAGGACATGAAGACACTGGAGGGTGTAAAGGAGGATCAGTGAAGTGAGGCTGCAGCTGGGAAATGAGCTGTGTGTATTAAGGAGCAGGATGCTTTTTGTTTGCCAGACAGCAGGTTGAGAAGTGACTTAATCACTGTGGGTGGGTGGTTCCACCTAGAAGAGGTCTGACAGAGGGGAACTGGAGGGACTTTTCAGTTTTGCTAGTGAAGGTTCAAAAAGATCAAACAACGTCAAGCCTGGCAAACCCAGCCTCATAGTAAGGAGTCCACTGACATCTCACCATCCCACTTTGTTGTAGCAAGAAAGAATGTTTTGCTGCATGATATGCTTTGATCCAGCTACCAGGAATACTCCTCAGTGAAGTGCGTATGTACAACAGTGTAAGATTGCATGGGGTGGGAGGTACTCTTCCCTCTGAATCCAACTCCTGTTCTTTCTTTTCCTCTATGTTGTGGAGAAGGCAGCCAGCTGCAATTGTCTTCAATGTGGTTATCACATACATGGCTCTCTGTCTTCACAATATGACAGTAATACAGGCTCATGGCTCCTACGGGAGTAGATGCATTCTAAGAGTGTATTTTTTGTTAATTTACCACCTTCCCCTGAAGGCTCAGGATACTTCCAGTTCCCAATATGACAACAAAAGGGACAGACTTGCAGATTGAAGTGTTCCTGAATATACTTTTCTGTCTGGCTGATATCTGGCTGATTGGCCTACTGGCATACCTCACTCGCTCCAAGAGGGTTCACACAGATTGGTTTCTCCAGAGGCAGAGAAACAGTAGGAAATGCGTGTACATCTGCAGAGGGCTGGGTGATTCAGCTGGGAGTTCCCAGAAGCAGCTAGTGAAAGGATGCAGCAGTTACTGGAAATGCTCAGGTGTCATTTCCCCAGGACCGAGCGTTAGCGTAGGCGGTCGAGCTGGCAGTTCACACTCAGTCACACTCACCAAAAAAGGGTGCAGATAGAGAGGACTGTGTTTTAGCAGTTTTCTCTTGTGGACTCAGTTTGAGCAACCTGTCCCCCAGGGGATTTGAACTTTGTGGCATGTGTGGAAGGCAAGAAGGGGCCTTTGCCAGCAGCTGAAGGCTAAGAGGAAAGACCTCTGGCAAAGGAAATTAATTAGAATAGAATAGAATAGAATACAATACAATACAATACAATACAATAGACATTTCAGTTGGAAATGACCTACCAAGATCATCTAGTCCAAATGCCTGACCACTTTAGGGCTGGCCAAAAGTTAAAGCACGTTGTTAAGGGCATTGTCCAAATGCCTCTTAAACATTGGCAAGCATGAGGCATCAAGCATCTCTTGAGGAAGCCTGTTCCAGTGTTTGACCACCCTCTTGGTAAGGAAATGTTTCCTAATGTCCAGTCTAAACCTCCCCTGGTGCAGCTTTGAAACATTCCCACGTGTCCTATCACTGGATCCCAGGGAGAAGAGCTCAGCATCTCCCTCTCCACTTTTCCTCCTCAGGAAGCTGCAAAGAGCAATGAGGTTGCACCTCAGCCTCCTTTTCTCCAAACTAGACAAGCCCAAAGTGCTCAGCCACTCCTCATAGGACATTCCTTCCAGCCCTTTCACCAGCTTTGTTGCCCTCCTCTGGGTGCATTCAAGGACCTTCACATCCTTCTTAACTTGTGGGTCCCAGAGCTGCACATAGTACTCAAAGAGAGGCCACACCAACGCTAAATATGTTGGGATAATCACCTCTATTGATTGATTAATTGCTTGTTGGGGAGAGGCTAAGGTGCTGCTATTCCCTTACTCTTGTAAGATGAGGACACTACAGAGTGGCATCATCTTTGAAAGAGCTGGTGGGAATGACAGCACAATGCTCTTCTGAGACTTTATAGTATGTAACAGCAAGAAAAGGCCATAAAAATGAGAAACACAAACCAATTTATTGTTCAGGACTCCTAGATTTACTGCCTGATAATTGATTTTCCTACAAGCTATTTATAGTATTCAAACGGCACACACAAGTTTTTGTGTGCATCAAGTCTTACATTAAGAAATTACTTACGTTAATTTTACATGTTGTCTGGGAACAATTAACAATTACTAATGAGGATGTTATACACTATCACTCTGAACTGTTATTCAGTATAACACTGGTAAATCCTGGCCAGAAGGGTCATGGACCATCCTTGAGCAATATGTGGAAGTGCAACGAGAAGTGGTGTAACAGTTGTACATGGCAGTGTTGCCACATCCCCTTTTGACTCTTCACTGTAACTTGGTGAGGGTCAAAGTGATTACTGTGATTGAGGTTCAAAACTGGTTTTTTCATCAGATCAGAGAGCAAGGAGCTGGATTCTTTTTGCCTTCCTCTACAGTAGTCAGTTGCAGGTTGCCTGCTGGTATCATGGAGGCTCAGCTCACCCAAGCCCTTCTCTGCTACTGACGAGGCATCAGTCAACAGCAGGATCGGTCTATCCCATTCCCAGACTTTTGACCGAGACCGTATAGCCTTGAAAGGACCAAGCTATTTTGCCTAACCAAGTTGCTGGACCCAGTACTCAGGCGAAATCTGATAGTCTGTGATTGCCAAGCCAGGTAAGACAAACTAATGGCCCCTTCTGACTTACAGCTGCATCACACGTTGGGTCTGTCTTGCTGTGTCCGTGCAGTGCTCGATGGGGTCTGGAACAGGGTCACTTTTGGGGTCCACAGAGGGGTGCCTGGGGCTGAGCCATTCAGAGGTGGCACAGCCAAGGGGACAGGTCGCCACGAGGGAGGCTGTGGGGAGGCTCGTCACGAGGGGAAGGTGCTGGGCACAGCTGAAGCAAGTGTCCCAATGGGCCTCCAGGAGGGCTCCTGAGCACCTGAGGATGCTGAGCTTTAAAATCTCACCGAATTTTCCCCTGGATGAGTGTGACCAGGTTTCAGAGCTGCTCTCAGACTGCTCGAGCGCTCACGTATCTGCAGGACATTTGATATACTGTCTCCACGTCTAAATCCTACCAACGTCTGTGGCATTTTTTCTGCATTTCCTTTTTCCAGTGCTGCCTCTCCCTTCTATCTCCTCTCCCCCACTGCAACTGTGGACCCGTCCCCACCACCCAGCTCCTGCAATGGTCTCCAGTTGAGCTGGTTTGAGAGGGGAAGCAGCCCCCCAGGGCAGCTCTGGATGCTCAGTAGCTCCCTCCTCAGACGTTAGCGTTGCCTGCTGATGTGTATCACTTGCAGAACACTGTTCACAAGAGAAATTTCTCACGTGTTCTCCTTGGGTCCTCTTTATTCCCAGTCACAGCAATTACCCATCTGCTTTTTGGCCTTTGTTTGTCCTAAGCTGTTGTGCCTCGAGTGAGCTCTTATTAGCGCTTCCTTCTCTAAAAACGAGTGACTGCAAAATAAGCCAAGGGTCATTTCCCTTCCCTTGAGACCAGGAGACGTCCTGGCTTTTAAATCAGGCTCCATAAATTTTAAGACTTAGCATCTCGTGTGTTTTGCCTAGAGAGGGGTGGAGGTTCCCCTGGAGAGACTGAGGAAAGGAAACTCCTGATGTGACAGTGCATGCTTAGGCAAGTGTTTTTAAGGCATCCAAGGTAAATGACAGCACAGACCAGTGAAAAAAAGCCATCGTTAATATACACTAACTCTGTGAAACCAGTCAAAAGAAGAAGTAGAAGAAGGAAGTGACCATTTTCTATTTCTTGCATCATCTTTTCTTGCATATCATCTTGCAGGGTTGGGCATCAGCAGGTGCAGTTGCTAAACATCAGCCAGCAAAAAAAGTGCTCCTGGTAAATAACATGATGTCGTTGAAAATCAACAAGAATAGACCACGCTATGTGTGATGAATGTAAATTTTTAGACTGCAATACTCCTGATATCTGCATTGCTCACTATACACTTGGAAACAAGGATTTGGTCTCATGACAGAAGCTTGAAAATTCTACAGGTCCATAGAAATCCCACATAAATGGCTTTTTCAGCAGCCAATTCTCTCTGCAAGGGATTCCAGTGGGAAAAGCTGTCCAGAACAAGATGCCTCCTAACACGTGATAACAGGAGTATGTGTTAGTGGGGTGATGTGACAGGGAGGTCAAGAGCTGCAATGACTGACTTCTTTCAGTGGTAAGCATGATAATTGTACCTCAACATGCTCTCATCCTTTGATGGAGTACACCTCTAATGGCTGTGTTTACATCCTGAGAGCAGAAACAAGGCTGCATCAAGGAGTTCCTCTCTGCCCCTTCCCTTTCAGAATGAGGGTCAGTACTGATAGCTGGAAGTATTCACCCCCAGGGTGAGGACCCTCACTGAGGCAGTACACCTGCCCCAGAAACAACCAGAGGTCAAGTGCCAGGCTCAGCGCTGTTTCTTGGTTAAAGTCAATAGGTTCCCCATGTCCCCTCACTAACAAATCCTATGGATGCTAATACTAGCTTTGCTTTTCCCCATCAAACCAAGTGGCTTCTCTTTCGCCTCAGTTTTAACTGATTTTCTACAGACACAATGGTGATGTTGTTACAAGTTGCATATTCAGGAGGGCTATGGCCCAAAGAAGTCTAACTTTTCTAAATCCATGAGCTGCTTAGTGAGATTTTCACACAGCCCAGAGCTGCAATACAACCCACCTCCCCCAGAGAAGCAGCTCATGGGTAGGAGACAAGTGTGTGTCAAGGGCTCTTTCACTCCATCCCAGGAGCGGACACCCTGCATCACAGTGGCAGGACAGTAGCCTGACAGTTTCATCCTCAGTTAGGGATTAGACCACTAACACCTCATCCACCCACAAGGGACGTACATGGGATGGTCCTAGTATAGGAGCCACACCTGACCACAAGGTGTGTGTGGCATACAAGCCCACTTCTGCCTGAAAATCTAAGCATTGCTCAGGGTATGGAGTAACCTACGCGTGGAGGAAAACTGTTGCCGTCTTCTCTGGCAACTGACAGGGCTATGGGTGAGGGTGTGCCACAGACAGAGGGAGAAGACAGGGAACCAGAAGACTATTATTTCTTGATTTCTATGCTGCAATTAAGAAAGGGTTGTGTTTTTTGTTTTCACGTGCCCCAACTCCCACCAGCTGCATGCACCCACCCACAGCATGTGTGCTGTGTTTTTATTACGGCTGTAGCCTCAGGTAGCATGGAATTGGGGCCAAGCATACATTAGTAAAATTAGAAGAAATATCATCTGACGGGTCTGGACGGTGCTGTGGGCAGAGCATATTTGGCAAGACTCTGCTTCCTTTGCAATCCAGCCCAGAGACATTCCCTGATCCTATCTGAACAGGGACTGAACTTGCAAAACGAGTCCCAGCTTGTGAGCTGTGAGTCAGGGATGTCTTAACCACTACCTCAGCATCCAACACCAACAAGCTCTTTTCTTGTTCATCCTGCTTAAATAAATGCAGCAAGTCCTTGTGTAAATAGAGCAGCTTTGAGGGCTGCAAGCCACAGGTCTGATTTTTTCAAACCCTCCAGCATTTGTCCCTTTGATTTTGGTCATTTTTGACCCATTATTCTCCTCTTCTCTGGCTCAGCAGATGAGACCCTTGACTGCACTGTTCACAGGGTGGTTTGAAACCTGCATCTGCTCCTTATGGCCATGTTCATGTTCCTCACTGGTGAGCTATGAGGATATTCTCACTTCAATGGGTTTCTCTATGTAGCAGCCTTCGATGGATGTGTGTCTGTGCTTAAAATCAAGTATACTTTCCAACTTCCTTTGAATATCATCCTATAAAAGAGAGACTCCTTCACAACTCGAGAGATTTCATAAATTGTCTGTCAAGACAGGCAGGAGCCTGCAGAATACCCTGCAGCACCCCTTCATGATAACTGAAAAAGACTAATTAGAAATGTTGCATTTGGGAACCACTTGCTGAAAAACAGTGATGAAAAAACATCAGATCAGAGGAAGACAGGACTTATACTGATCTATTCCAGAAAATCCCACCTGGCAATGATATTACAATGGCTTGAGCTATCCTTGCCCAAGTTTCTGGAGCTCAGTAAGAAATGCAGTAAGGAATAATGACTTCAAAGCTGCATTTACCTTGTTACTAGAAGTCAGAAAAAGAAAACATTGTTCACCTGTAAAGCAAGGAATTTAAGGCAGAAGTTTGTAGTGACGGAGAGTAGAAAGCATAGCGTTTTGTTCAAATACAGAGCAATAGAGACAAAAAAAATTATATGAAGGGACTACATGCTATGTGTCTGATGCTTTCATAGTCTTGATTTATTTTACATCAAAAATGGGCAGAAGTCACAAAGGATAAATGAGTCCTGGATGGTAATAAACAAATTACAGTACTATACAGGAGATCGTGGGTCATGCTTGTGTGTACTACATATGTACCAAGATATACCATAATCTCATGTACCAAGAAAGACAAATTTAAATCTAAATTTCTAAGAAGGGAGGAGAAGGATCAGAGCAAAAGAGAAAATAAAGGCACCTTGAAACTGGCTTTTATCTTAAATATATGTTGCTCCTCTTCCACGATAGTGTGTAATGCAGTCTTCATGCCTCTTTTCTCATCTTCCTTTTGCTTTGCAGTATTGCTCATTGCTTTTTACATGTCAGTACTGCCCACTATCAGCACAATGCAAACAAATCCATTCCCCTCTCATGGGCTTAGGATGAATTATTTCAGAGATACCATTCAAGGGCCTTAAATATATTGGCTTTAGAGCTCTTTTTACTTGCAAGTGCTCAAGCCAGACCTTTGATGTTTCATTTGGGTTCAGGGGAAAGTAGAGAACACATTAAAATAAGCAAGAGCTGGTGGTTTTGTACTAAGTGTTACCAGAAGCCAGGGTGAGACCCAGAAGAGGAAGGGAAGGGGATTGCCAAAGATTTCTGTTAGATACTTATTCTCTCCAGGCTTTGTAAATCTGTCCGGTAACACTCTCAATCCCTCCTCCTGCAGAGGAGTATGATATCACTGAAATCTTCACAATCCCCTGCAAACAGAGGTTTTAGTGCAGCCCTTTGTTTATGGTCTCTGCAATTCTTTCATTTGTCAGGAGAAAAAAGGGGTCACTTCTTCTCTGGAGCCTGAAGGCTCAGGGAAGTTGTCCAGCATCCCCTTTTGCTCTGCTTCCCATCCAGCATTTCAACAGGCATGGACTAGTCCATATCTAGACATTGCCTCGCTGGTTGTGCCAAGGCAATGGAGTGTTGGAAACCATGGCATGACAATTTTCCAAAGTCAGGGTGAAGGGGAGGCAACCACAACTACGGAGCTTGAAGTCAATGTCCATATGGCACTGAAAGCAGCCTCTGGAGAGGCTGGAAAGCCATCCAAGCTGTCTGCTGCCCAACGGTCCCCTTGCTAATGTTGCGCACAGTGCCTGGGGGCTTCCTGCATCTTTGCCAGAACCCTAAGTATTGGGACTGAAGAGGTATGTGGGGCTTGTGTGCCCCTCCATGGCACCCTATGGCTCTGCTCAGGGCATGTGCCATGCAGGAGGGAGGCAAGCCTGGTCCTGAGAGCAGCCTTGGGAATACCCTTAGCCAACAGCATCTATGTCATCAAAGGTAGCAGGGTCTGGGAGGCTGAACTGATCTGCTCCTGCCTCCCCACCCATGCCAGAGCTGAGGAAAGTCAGAAGTGCAGAGCAGCTCCAGCATAGTCCTTTTGGTGAGTCTGACCTGAGATAAGACAGAAGCTTTCTCATCTAGTGCACCTAAAAGTGAGAAGTAAGGAGACTGTCCTCCTCCATCCTCAGTGGATTGTACAGGGAATAACTCACATCCAAACTGAAACTGTCCTGGGACCATGCCCTGGTAGATGTGCTGCCTACTTGCTGTTTCATCTAACGAGCTTTACTTACTTTTTACTACACCTTTCGGTATGCGGGTAGACCCCACATTGTCTATAGCTATTTCAAGGACACTGTGTATTAAAGGCAGTTCAGTATAAACCTGTTGTGTCTAACATGCATATGTAGAAAGGAAATAATTAAAAAAAGAAAAGGCAAAGGAAATCCTATAGAAGTTATTTTAAAGGAAAAATATTCTGGGAAGAATATGGGAGAATAGGAAGAAAAGGTTGAAGAAAAATGAAAGCGAGTCACATATAAGTGAGCAAGGGAAATGCACAGTGTAGGAAGATGGTGTTGATGTTAAAATGGGAGGAGTTTTGAGTGTTATTGAACGGAGAAATTACCCTGTGGCATCTACAGAGATTAGCAATGCAGCCAGAAAACAACGTAATGAAACTGGAATAATATAGGCTACTGACACTCAGGAAAAAATAACCCCAAAGGACACTCAGAGGCAGCCACATAAGGAAAGTCTGAGAGGTGATATAGGAGGACAATCTACATGTAACTTTTGCAGCCAGCTTGCATTGCAAAAGACCCATGCCATCCTCAGTGGGCATCACAGTAACCGGCCTGGCTTAGACACAGCTGGAAGTTTGCTGTTAATTTCTTGGCATCCCAATGTCAAACACTGTAAAATCAGAGGCCTCAAAGAAGAGACATGATCAAATAATTTGGTGTGGGATTTAATTGTGAAGATTAAGTGATGCTTAGATATAAGCTAGTGAAGAGATATGAAAATAGCAGACATGAGTCTACAAGTATCTGAAGGATGTAGGCAGGGTCACATAAATGAGCTTGGAGAGAGAGAGAAAATAAGTCTTAATAGGAAGAAGGGAAAATTCCCTGCTGGTATCAAGTAGACAAGACTTGGATATAAGGTCTTAGACTAAGAGAAAATTCTCTTGCATGGGACCTTTCAAATAGCAGAAAATATTCTGTAGATGCAGTCTTGCTTGAATAGGGTAAAAGATAATAGTTACAGCTCAGACTTTTAAGACTCACTGTTTCTTGGTGAAAGATGAATGCTAAAAGTGAGATCATTTCTGCCATGGATACAGTAAGCTGAAAAAAAATCATCATCTATTTCAGTTTTCTAAATTTCCTTTAAAAACATTACATGCGATAAGCAATCAAATGAAAGCCAAGAAGCTGAGAGCTAAAAGTTAGCAAAATCATTAAAGAAACAGCAAAGAAATATTAAGAGCACAATGCATTCAAATTGGCACAGAGGGCCAGATGGTACATACCCAAGGGTATTAAAGGAATTAGCTGAAAAACTCTTAGGCCCATTATCCATTACATTCAAGTGCTCCTGAAGAACTGAGGAAGCCCTGATGACTGGCAGAGGGAAAACATCACGATTCTTTTCCAAAAAGGGAATTACAGATCAATTAACTTAACATCCTTTCCAGGTGAAACTTGGTCTCTAATAATCAAAACTATTAGTAGATGTTCTGCAGGAAGAACAAAACAGAAATGTGTTACACACAAAGACAGGTCACATTGAGAAAAGCAGTTGCATCCAAGTGATAGATTCTACAGCCGGATTATACTCACAGTGTTGATGGGAGGAGGAAAACCACAGGGTGTGTGTTGGGTGGGGAGAGTGAAGAATAAGCAGCTGCTTATCCATCATGTGGGATGGAGTATACACGACAGTGGGCCATGCTGGTAGGAGGAGAAGGGGGATACAGTCCCTTAGGTTGCTCAGTAAATTTGCCTTTAAGGGTTTCACTCATTGACAAGACAACTGGTTGTACAGAGAGCTCTCCTGCAGACAGGTCCTTGATTTCAGTAAGTTATTTTATTCAGTTTCTTCAGATGTAATATTCCTGATCCATCCCTAAAGGATTACATGCAGGCACAGTTGACTGGGGTTGGACTGACCCCAAAGAAGAACAAGATAGATGTAGGGTGGTTGTGGAGAATAACAATGAAAGAGATTAATATCTGCCCCTACAATAGAAGGTGCAGTATGCTTGCATATATTGCCATGTTCAGTTGGTCTCCTCAGGGACTCTTGCTGTGTTGGACATTATATTCATCTGCAGCAGCATCAAGGAAGAAGAAAAATACATCAATCAAATTCAAAGATAACATCCAGCTGGAGCGTGAATTGCAAATCATTTATTAGAAGCACCATCCTAAAGGGATTTCAATAAATGAAAAGTGGGACGTAATGGGAATAGCAAGAAACTGAACAAACCTAAGTGCAGAAATATCTACAGGGTAACAATGCTCACTAAAGAAAGGTCAAAACAGTAAGCCAGTGGCTGTAGAAAGCAGTAATCCAGAAAAGACCCTTGGATGCAAACGTTAATAGAAAACTACAACTGATAAGTCATTAAAAAAACCCCAGATCAATCCACTTTTGAAGTGCTAATAGGAATACCACTTGGGGCAGGGCCTACTGAAAAGTGTGGAGGCAAACAGGTATTGTTATAGATTAACTGGCATAGACAAGAGGGTGGAAGGAATGACCTATTTACTAGGAAGATCAAAGGAAATAAATACATACATAGCCTGGAAAAAAAGGGAGGCAGCAAGTTATTGTCTGATATAGAGACAAATCTTACCATAGAAGAATGCTGCTGAGCGGGCAGGGCTCATCAGTTAGCAATGGTGGGGCTACACACACAAGGCCACACTCAGATTGGGAAAGAGGGTAGTGATCTGAAGACTTGACAAGATCTCCAGCAGGATTGGCTTGGAAAGGTATCTGTTGTCCAGAAGAATAGGTTTTAAAACCACTATACACACTGGTCCTGCATTTGGTTCTCCACCTACATGGAGTCACCAGCTGGCTGCCTCTGAGTTCACAGGATGTTCCTTGGGCCAGTAGATGTGAAAACGGTAGCAAAATCAACAGAGCTTGAATACTGGGTGGAAAGTGTTATGGCTAGTGGAAGGAAAGTCACTGCAGAAGAGGTAGAAAATCCCAGCTGCATGGGATTAGATCACTCCAGGTGTGTACAGCCACGGATGGGCAAGGAAAATATATGGTAGGTAAAGAAGACATGGAGAAGCTCAGCCCCAGCATGAGGGTTGTGGATGTCCTTGGCAGTGGTGCTATTTATTCCCCGTTCTTGGAGACTAATCAACGTAGTACCATGGTTGTCCAATGTGGGAACTGGGAGAAAGCTGTGCTATGCTGCCATACCTCAAGGACTTAACTCCTGTTAGCTCACAACCTCAACTAGACTTTCACTGCAGACAGCAGATTAATGCTAAACTCGAATCCTAGTTTTGTCCATCATCTCTCATGCTTCCTCTGTGGACAATACCACCCAATCTGGGAAAAAATGAGAGGACCCATTGGGAATTTCAGTCATTACCTTAAAAAACTGTTGGACCACTTGTTCCACCAGTGGCCCCATTCCTCTGTGTTGGCTGCCCACCGACTTCTGACTGGGATTTTTGGAGGTGTTCAAAAAACATGTAGGCTTGGCACTTCAGGCCATGGTTTAGGAGGCATGGTAGTGTTGGGTTGATGGTTGGACTTGATGATCCTAGAGGTCTTTTCCAACCTTAATGATTCTATGATTCACAGTGCAAGTTATGATCCAGAAACCTCAAAATATGCATGGTCAGTTAGCCAATTCTTCTTCTTTGTATTTACACGTCATCTCCAAGTCTTTATTAACAGACGGCTTTCAGGAGCCTATGGAAGGATGTGTCTGCAACAGGCCCTCTGCTTTTGAATTTGCACCCAGTAGAGACACTCCTCATCCTTATCTGATCTTTACCAGAAGCAGCAGCTCTTCACCTCTCCACTCCGGCAGTGTTGCTCACAGTAGGCTAAGGAATTCCTGGCAATTCTTCATGGTGGAAAGGCTTTTGCTATACGTAAGCAATACAAAACCCACCTACATGTTTGGGAGGGTGACAGAGCATTATAATCATACAGCATCACTTCAGTGCCCATAACAGTGACTGTAGCAACACTAACGGAAGCTCTGAAGGAAGGAATGAGAAATTCACTCCCACCACTTGACTCATGTGGGTTGCTGCTTAGATACAGGTTGAAGCAGCCGCTGAAGTCACGGGTGTCTGTGGGCTGCCGAGTTTCTAACTTGATGTTTTATGGGGCTCTGCCTATCAAAATATTTGGGATCTGCTCATCTTTGGTTACCGTGCTGGTTTCAGAAACATGTTTTGACTGCACAGAAGCCATAGTAAGGGATGATCTTGCTCAAATGCTGTCTGAGTTAGCTGCATTTTGAACATGGTTATCAGAGAAAGGGCATGTGTGTACAGTAACTATGAGCTGCTGAAAATAGTTTTTAAGGGGCATCTCAAGGCTCCAGGGCTGCTATTCTGACTGGACAATATGGTGCTTACATAAGTATTGTTTCAGAGAAACAATCAAAGGGAATATGCAGATATGTGAACAATTGCTGGATTCAGGACTAGTAATCAAGGACCCAAAATTAATATTATATTTTCAAAGGAAATGTTACATTGTCTAATCTTCAAATTGCACACCACTTCAGCATTACTAAATAAAAGGAAGCGCAGGCTCACGGCTGAGATGGTGGGATGAGTAGTCCAGGGTCGGTTCCTACTTCTAGTCCAGGCTTGCTAAACCCAATTTACTTAGTCCTCCTACCCTTATGTCCAACAGTTCCCTATCAGGAGATAAGGATAATACTACCTTTCTCCATGCTTCTTCTATTTTATCTACTAAATTTTGGGGGGGAGATGGACAGAAGATTTAATATAAAGACGCACAACTCCCTGCAGTGGAACACCTCATCTTGACTGAGCACAAATACATTACTGCTATTTATATTCATTTCAGCTGTCTCACCATTTTCTTTTATACAAAGGAAGTCTATTACACTAAACACCTGTTATAGAGCATGGATAACTAGATATTACGTGGGTCTGTCTCTCTGGTTTAATGAGGCATATATATCTGTCTAGGTGTGGGCAATGTATTAGAGGCAGAGTGATTTACAAAGGGGCCAAATCTTGTGAAGGAGAGTTTATTGTGACTGAAAGGCTGAAGACTAACTCATAATTTTCATATATTGGCTCCCAAAACTAGCTATTTTTCACTATACCTCTATGCCATGAAAGAGTAACATATATAATTAAAACTAATACAGGTATTTGATCAGTTTGGGTACAGATAACCTCGCAAGTCTATTTTAATTCATAGTATAATATCTATTCTATATTTTGCAAGCAAGAGTCAAAGTATAAGGTAGACTTTTTTCCAAAGCATGGTGAGTCAATGATAAGCTATTTAAAACTTCCTATTCAGGTGAGCGGTTATCCCCTTGTCCTCTTTCAAATTTATGAACTTTCGTCCTGCCTTTAATTGTCCTGGTTTTCCTGAGGAAATCAAAACATAATGGTATAAACCAATCATTTTGTTGTACATAACACATATCATTTGCCTTTTAACTTCAATGGTTTTTACCCATCTAAGGCTAAGAGCACAGCATTTGTGTGCTGTGGGCCAGAGTTAGTGCTGTGATGGTGGCGAGCAGGTTCTGCTACCTGGCTGTATTTGTTTGGCTTGTTCTCCAAAGTGTCTGAGGACACTCAGGGACACATCCTGAAGTCATCTGATACCATCTCAGATGCCCAAAAGTCAAGAGCTTAATCTATGTTAGGCACCATAGTCTTTGGAGAGACAACTCTGCAGACTAGAAGCCTAAAGTACCTGCTTAGGTATCTGAGGTGTATTCAGCCTTCTGCAGGAACTGAGCTGTAGATATCTCTGAGATCAATTACCCTCCATCCCCTCTTGCCAGCTAATACGGAAGGAAGGTTTAAAATTTCAGTTTCAGTGTTCTTACCCATGTCTGCATGACTTTATTTTAATAAATGGGATAGAAGGGAAGGTGTCAGTGTTTGCAAACCAGGAGTTCTTGGAAGTACTGATGTGCCACTTCCAATTTACGTTTGATATATACGGCTTTCTGTTTCTGTTCTTAACAGTCATAAGTAACCTGACACAGAGCACACTGAAATCCGTGGGATTTGGACCGGGTCTGTGATGGGCCTAATGTGTAGAAATGCTGAGTATATTGATAAAGCATGAGATTTTCAGTCAAGCTGTGGAAGTTGGGCCAACCTTTAAACTGCCTCAACACTACTTTCATTGACAAAATACCTTCTAAAATTATGCCCCATCTGAATTTTTCACGGGGACTAACTTAATCCTAATCCTCCTTCATAAACCCTGTAGCAATAGCAGGCTCATATTTTATTAAAGAAGTCACAGTTTTACTTTGCATTTATAGATGAGACTGATCTTTACAATAAGTCTTTAATCACTGCAGCTTCTTTAAAGAAGTAAAAAGACATAAGGGAAAGAGTTGGAAATATTGATTTTTTTTTTAGGTTGTCAAATGCTGAATCGCTACAAAATATGCACTGTGCTCTTAAACCTGCTGCCAAGGAAAAGTGAGAAAACAGGCACTTTTCCCATGTTTGTCTGTGTCATCCTTTCATAATGTCTGTTCTACAAACAGCACTGTTTGTGCATTTGAGCATTGACAAGCTTGCAGATTGAGCTCTCACATAAACCAGAGGTGAGACAGACCCTAGATAAGCAAAGGTCTCCAGGTTATATTAACGTCCTTTTGAGGCTACTTTGCTGAATAAGGCTGTGCTGAACACCTTCAAAACTTCACTCCCACCAGTACATGGGACAATTCACATCGACCAGTCTATTTGCCAAGCATAACCTCTGTGGCCACTGAATACTAGTCTCTTCAAATTTGGTGGCTCTCTGCATCTCTACATTTTGTACCTTTTCTTTATGAGCAGCGTTTGAGTTGCAAAAGCAAGTCTGGCCAGGGCGAGCATTTCTGTTGCCTCATTTAAAATTTGTTTTCCCTAAACACACATGTGGCAATGTATTGTTCACTTTCTACTCATTTACCCCAAAAGGCCATGACAATGAGTGTTAAGTAAGATGTGAAACAATATTAATAAGATTTAAATTATAATTACTGTCCATAGGACATAGATACAAGTAAATACACCTCCTTCCACACTACAGTAGGATGTATTTTGTTTTCCAAATATCCTAAATGGAATGTCTTCCTGGAGTCTCTGCTGCAGCCATGTGTTGCTTTTAAATATCAGATTAGTTTTTCCAATTGGATTCAACATCTTATGCTGTGGCCAGCTGATGTAAATTGGCATAGGTCCATTATGTCATTGGAAATATGTCAGTCTATACCAGCTGAGATTACAACACAGTTCTAGTTTAAATTATTCTTAACATCTTTTTAATGCTTTCTTGAACAATGCTAGTGAAGTCACCTGTTTTACCTCAGTTTCTGTCCTCAGTAAAGTGTATGGGTAAAAGTTAACATCTTGAGGAAGATGAAAGAGAACACGACCCGTCCCCACTAAATCTTTAAGGCAAATATCCTTTACAAAGTCATGATGGGAGGGACTGAGTTTCTGAAAGACCAGGGGGATAAAAGAACATAATTTACCATTTTAAGTGGTTCTGAAAACAGTGCTAAATTCAAAGCATTGAAACAAATCTTTTTGGCTTCAACTCTGGTGCTGCTTAAATTATTCACTGTAAACATATGACCATGCTGATTTAACACTTTTGCTGTTCTTTGTGATTTTATTGAATGAGATGACCTTGACTTGCTGCCTGTTGAAAGCACAGTTTTGCCAGTTAAATAACTTTCAACTGTTCACCTTGGGCTGCCTGAAGGTATTACTGATACGTTCACGTATTCCTCCCCTAGAAGTGTCAGTCTAGTTGTATCAAAAAGAAGTACATGCACATTGATCTCATGCTCTCATGTAAAGTACTGCTTTGGCAGATCTTTATACTTGCCTGGAGTCACCATATGCTGGTGGTCCCTTGTGCAGTCTCTCATCTCCACACCTTGACGTTCTCCATGGACTGTCAGGGGAGGACCTGTCAGGGACTAATGATGTTTTGGGATGGAGCAGCTAACTCCTATGTGTTCTTCCCAACTCTGCGTTCATTTGGCTGCTCGTACCATGAGTGAAACCAAGCATCATGAGCAGGGCTCTCTGTGGGGACTTAGGCAAGATGGCCTAAGCGCAGGCTAAAACAGAGCTTTCCCAAATGTTTGCCAACTGCAGGACTGGCGTTCCAGCAAAAGCCACTTTCCCAACTAAGCTCACCCCTGCACCAGGCAGTGCAGTACAAACCCACAGCAGGGTATATCCTGACATACCACCAATCTTGGAACTGCAGAGATTTCCCATTGCTTTGAGGGGAGAGCTGTATGGGAGCTGTTCTCATGTGCTCTGAGAGCCTACAGATATCCATCACTGCTCTTTGGGCCCACAGCCAGCCACAGCCTGTGCTATAGGTAATATGCTCCGCTGAGCTGTTCCTTAACGTATTTATTGAGTTAACAGGAAACACGGATAGTAACTAGCTACCTCAATAAAACCAGAAGGATTGAACAAGAATGTAAAGCAAATGTGGGGTGATGAAGCTGAAGCATGGATAAAGATGGCATTGTCAAAGTGAAAGGTGATTTACTTGACTACATATACCTCTTCCTGAAAGTTCAGTCATTGTGGGAAGACTGCCACTTAGGTTGACTGTAATGGATGTCCCCGGGTGGTGTGGTCCCTGAGGTACAGAGCTTCAGCTGTGCAACAGAAGGGGTATATCACAGCTGTTGTCCTCCCAGGGTCAACACTGGCTCCCTTCCTGTGGAAAAAGTGTCCCTTTTGGATGCTATCAGAGAGCTTCAGGAAACCATGTCGGTCATAGACCCCTCTTTGTGCACCCAGGCATCACCCCAGCCTTTCCTGAAGCATCTTACTTCTTCCTTCTCCCATCCGGACAAGTGCCTGCCACTTTCTGGTTTTCTCTGCTTTCATAAGAGAAAATTTGGATTTGTTTTTAAGCATTTTTTCTTAATTCAGAAACCTCTAAATCTCTGTCCCATTCTTCATATCTTTTAAAAGCCTGTTTTGGGCCATTTAGCTCAGGTCTGGGGTTTGAGACAGTTAAGTGTACAAGTGAAACAGAGCTGATACACATTTCTGTCTCTATCTTTCTATACCCTCAGCTTGTCTGCCAGGCAGTGCACTTGCTGCTTTTCAGATTCTCTGGTGATATCTGAAGTCCACTGAAGTGCGAGTGGGAAAGCAAGAAGGATGCCATTTGGCAACTGGTGATTTCAACGTGATCACATTTCTGTGCTGCTTTTACGCAGCAACAAAATAAAGCTTAAAGGTCTCTTCTGTGCATGCCATTTTCAGTATGTTTGAGAAAATATATTTTTACATATATAAAGCAAAGCAAGCTCTGGGAGGCTGCCAGCTCCCTCCAGATGACATAAAAATGCTAGTACCTGGAAAGAATAAGTTAAAATCCCAGAGCTGAGTGAAATTGTAAAATGCAGGGCAGAGACTTGTGTAGTAAAACTAGTCTCCAAAGCAGTCTGAGGCTGCCTACTTGCAAGGTCATGTTGCTTTTCGCTATCTCATTAAATGTCCCTCTTGTTAGAGTCTACCACATAAAAAGATTTTGGTAAGTTTTAGGTTGATTGTCATGTCCAGAAGGCATTTAAATATGCCTTTTTTTGACCTGAAGGAAGCCTTGCTTGCCAAGGGAAGCTAAAACTTGAATTCAAACTCAAACGTGAGTGGTAGCATTGGTATCTCTAACCCTGAACACTGATGAAGCTTCCATCACTCACTGCATAAAATGCTCCTCCTCAAGGTCCAAGTCGAGTCCATGAGATGTTTGAACTTGATCCTGTTCTGGTTTGAGACAGTTTGGTTGTGTTGCAGCCCTCAGCAATTCTGCCAGTCTATGCCAGCTGGACATATCTCCCTGGCCATCGGTCTTCGCAGTGTGTTGCACCCAGCAACTGGCAAATGTTCAGTGGTTTTTCTATTGCTTGTGTTTCTCCTAATGGAACTCCTAAGTAACCTAATTGGCAATTCACATTTTAATGAGGTCCTTATTATGGGGTTAATAACCTGCATTATTTTGTGTGGTTCTATCCATTAGCAGCTTGATGTTAAATTGTTTTAATTTGTTTTGATGCACATCTGTTGACTTAGCACCTCAAAAAGTAAAGAGTTCAGTGCAGATTTGATCAGGAATGAATCTGGGATATGCCCTTGAGGTCCTAAATGCAGGCAGCAATCCTCCCACTATCTGCGCTCTTTCAATTCACCTTATTAAGACTTTCCTGAGACCCAGCAGGATACATTTTTTCCAATATGGTGCTCCACAAAGTTGTCCGACCACTGCGGTAATTGGTGGCATGCTGTTGTAACCTGACAGGCTTTTCAAAGCATCTCCCTAGGTGTTCAGCACAAGGAATGAATTGATACTGGCACCTTGGGAAAAAAAGGAGAGAAATCTGAAAAGGGACTTAAATGGGTGGGGGAGGAGGAGGAGGACCAGTTCCCAGGGATTTCACACATAACTTCTGTTGCTATGGCAATCACTCTGTCTGTCTGTACTTGTTCAGAGCAACAGCTTCATCCTAAGCCACACAGTCAGGCAATTTTCTTAGTTCTTATTTGGGAGTGAGGGGGACAAGCAACGGGGATGTTTTCTCCAAAAAAAAGTGGTGGTGAGGGGGGTGTGATAGAGAGAGAAGAAAGTTTGCAAATATGCATTAGTCTGGTCCCTGCTCTCACCAGGGTGTCATCTGGGGCACGTTTGTGTATGGCACCCAGTACCACCACCACCTGAGTTTCAGCTGGAGCTTCTAGGCAGAGCCGTGGTGCAGATAAGCAAAAAAGTTTGGGTCAGGGAAGTGAGAATTCAGCAATCACACCGTCCAGCATGTGGAGGAACTACAAAATGTGTCTTGTATCCAAACATCTCTTTTACATGCTCTCAAACTAGCAGGATGGGAGAAAGTGTTGAATCACAGATATTGTCCTTGGTAAAACACTGTCTCACCCACAAATTGCTTATAACACTAATAGAAACATGGCACAGACAAGAACCTGTGGGAAGAGTGAATCACTGGAAATGACATATTTATATAGCACCTCTCAGCATTGTATTATGGCAACTCTGCTTCCGTGGGATCTGATCCTAGAGGTCCTGCTGCACTGTAGATCTTGAGGATGTACTCAGCCTTCAAGCTCTGCTTAATCATGGCCTTTCCAAATATAGGAGCTGGTCAAAGCGTTCCCTCCAACAGGCTACCCGGTGGCTCACTTCCATTGGCCTTGAGATGGTCCAAATTTCAACTGTACTTCATGATGCTATGTGCCCACAGGACAAGAGGGGTGCAGTGTAGGTCCAACCTGCAAGCAAGTAATCTTGCTTCTGCAGAAGGTATTTTCACCGGGGTAGAATCAAAGAAAAACTCTGTACCTTTCTGCACCCTTTTCACAGTGTGATTTCAGGAAACTGCTCCCTTGTGATTAAAAGTTCCTGCAATAATGCACCCCGAGGTGTTGGTTTTTAAGCTTTTCCAGAAAACAAGACGTGTCCTGCTTAGAGAAGTGTACTCACCATGGCACAGCTTGCCAAGTGCCAGGATTCAGACTCAGAGAATTGTTTTTTGGTTTTTGGTTTGTTTTTTTTTTTCTAAATTGAGCTGGATCAAATCTTTGTAAGAAAAGAGTATCTTGGCACAGCCTGGATAGAAAACAGAGATAATGCCAGTTGCGTGTTAACTTTTCAACTGGCATGTATTTTGTTGTTTAGAGCTGGTATTAGGGGGATGAGATTGTCTCTCCAGTGCCAGAGAGGTTAATGTAGCTGTCACTACAAGCATTTGAGTTAGGCAACACATATCTCAGTTTAAATCATGCTTCACATGTGGACTTAGTGTATTGAAAGCATTTAGGATTTCAATCCACACTTCCTCTTTCAAGTCAAGGCTTCTTTCAGTTTCTCCAACTACTTTTTAATGACTTTTAAAGAAACCGAACCAAGTGGATAGAGTGCTTGATACAACTTCCAGCATGCAGAGCAGTGCACACTCTGCACCATGAGCACCACACACAGCGAGCCTTGTTCCGAGTATGGACTCGTGGCAGCACCTGCCGTCTTTCCCTGAACCCTCATTGCCATCAACCATGGTCCAGAGGAGTTTCTGCTCCATTTCACTGAATCTTCTAGAAATGTCTCCTGGCCCCATGTGCCCTGGAATCTACTTTTATCTGGAAAAAAAAGTGAGGCATCCTTTCATGTTCTGATTGCTGTTGTGCGTAGCACGATCAGGAAGGGAGCATCTGATCAGGGAGACCCCTATCAGAAAGCCCTGCTCAGAATAAACACCAGGTAAAGCAGACAAGAGCCTATTTTGTTGGGCCACAGAGCTCCCCTGGTTTCTGCTGGCTGGAGTCATATGAATCTCCCACGCTTTAAGCAGCAGAGTGGGGTTTTTTTTCCCCAGCTGTTGAAGTATTCCACTTAAATAAATGGACTCCTAAGGGGGTTGCCTCCCCACTACAAGAGTGAGAAGTAGTAGGGCCTATCTGAAGTGAACTGCCTGCAATCATGTTTCTCTTTGAGAAAAATCTCACTTTTTCCAGAGGGTTCCCCCAGCCTGGAAGCCTGGAGATAAGGAGGCAAAGATAAAGGCTGCTCTGTGGGGCTGTTTGCATTGGAAGAGACAATAAAGTTGATGATAGTAAATGCTGAGTGTATGAGACTGAATGGATGGATGGAAAATTACTGAGATATTATATGCTGCCTTATCTTGGGAACTCAGCAAGCAAATGTGATTTCTAGCTCAGCCGTGATATGATACTAGCTGAGCTGCATCCTAAGATACATAGGAGGATGGCTGGCCTCTCCCGCGTGCCAGCCTCTGCTCTTCTCAGGGGTCTTGTCCACGAGCTTCACACCATGGACAGTGGGTGGCCTGGGGACTGGTGCATCTACCAGGGGCTACCAGGCTGTCAGGAATCATATCCTACTTGTGCCACCCCTGGGAAAGTCACACAGACCTGCTCCTTACCTCCTTTTGATTTGTATCTAAGTCCTTTTGGGGTTTGGAGCCTTAATCTGCCTGTCAGTCACTCTATGTTAATTTATTTTTTTTTAAGGGCTAACAGCACTTCCCTTCCCACAGCCGTGTTGTGTAGATAAATAGGTGGTGCCTGAGGGTGTACTCTCCAAACCTTTCTGACAGAGTAAACCTGAGGCCGGCACTGGGAGTTGGCCGCTGGGGCAGCAGAACAAGAGACAGTACTGGTCTTAAAACAACATCCAAACCAACAAACAAATGAGTGAGACACTTCCCTACCATCTGAAGCCTTCCTAATCCTTACCCAGTGCTCACAGCTGCCAGAGAAAGTCTTCATGGAGCACTGAGCTGACTGACTGGAGGCACAAGGAGGTTTTCTTTCCTCCAGCCTGTGGGTTGCTGTTCTGCACCAGAAACTTCCGCAGCGGTGGGAAGAATTCTTAAATTCAAGATTCATAAAAATGGAAGGCTGCTAATGTACCTGAGCTGGAATTAGGGTAGAGCCTTCACCATTCCTTTATATTTTTTCCCTTCCTTCTCCTCTTCCACTCCCACCCCACTTCAGCAAGTCAAAGAGGGGCTGGAGGGCAGGAGTGGGACCAGGTTGCATGTGAGGAAGCATGTGCAATGTCCAAAGGATTCACCTGGGACCTTCCCAGGGAACCACTGACTGCAGCCTGTGGGTCGTCTGTACCCAACAACCCAGTTAGCCCCCATGCGGGACCCAGCCTCCTGCATCCAGTTCTGAAATGAAGGAATGGTCTGTGACCAGCAAAACAGCAACCTGCATCATTCTCCTTTCTGAATTTTCTGCAGAAACACACTGGGCACTGCACGGACTACAGCTTTGTTTTGCTTTACACTTTGTATTTCTAAAGGAAAGATATTAGGCCTTGAAGCACAAAGAGAATGGGAAGGGTGGAAATAAATGCATGAGCTACATTCCTCTTAGATATAAAGCAACTGGGGCCACCAGGAATTAACTTGCCCCATTGCCTTCTAATTTAAATCACGATCCTCCTTTTTTTTTTTTCTCTTCACAGAAAGGCACATACTTGCCAGAGGTAGGCACAGAGGTTTTCAGATGTGAGTGTCAGACCTACAGGTGGAGTTCCCAGTTTAACCACTGAGGTCTGAGAAAACCCCTGTTTCCAGGCTGCACTGAAAAAATGAGACAATTCAGCGTCTCCCAGAAGCATGCCAGTCCTCTCTTTGCTTTGGTCGATGCTGCAGAGCTTTCCTACCCTACATGCTGTTTCTTCACAAGCCTGGAATCTGACAGGGCTTAAAAAAGGACAAAAAATGGTACAGATGTGCATTCCAGACATCATTCCCACATGAACCAACAAGGCCCAAATTAGCCTGGATTTACACCAGTGCAGTAGGTCAGCCCAAATGTGAGAACTGAGCCCAGTGTACGCCCAGGATCCCAGCCCCACTGTCCTGATATCTCTGCATCTCTTAGACCAATTCAGTATGAAAGGGATGAGAAGGGTCCTGGGCAGACTCTGTTGCCATGGTCTTCTCTGCAGAAGCTGCTGCCTCAGTTTCGCTATTCCCTATTCCCAGGGCAGTCTGGAAGAAGGCTTTGGCAGAGGTTGGTTAGTCCTGTGGTGTGTCTGTGGGGAGGAGGTTATCCTGTATTTCCACACCTCACAGGTAACTGGAAGTCTGGGAGGGGGTCCTAAAGCCCCAGCTAGTATCCAAAGGGCAGCACTTCTACTCTAAAGTCTGATGCTACCATTTCATGACCCACATGAGGGTGCTTCTCATTACGGGCCACCCTGCATATTGACCCTGCAAACTGGAAATCTTCCTAGCACCTTTGTGATGGATATATCTTATGGAGATTACTGGGCCAGAGCCTTAGCTGGCATAAACATGTGCAGGTCTAACAGGGCCAGCTCGTGTATGCCAGAAAACATGGCTTTGTGTGACTGAAGCTGAAAAATTTTACTGGAACTGTCTGTGACATTTTGTCACATGTCACATTGTTAGTAAAGCTGAGCAAATAACTCACTCTAAATCATCCAGTCAATGAATGCATCCACATTGTTGCTCACAAAGTCAATGTGGGACCGATGGGCACTCTCCTCCTGAGCCCAAATTTGTGCCAGGACGAGGGCTGGCCATGCACAATTCCCCCTTCCTTCTCACCAATTCACTGCAGGGAAGCACCCCCTCCATAAGCCCAGAAAGGAGACAAGCTGTGCCTTGGAGTTCACATCCCCCCTAATCTGGGCATGGCCAAATTATCCAGGAGCAATGTCCAGTACGCACAGATTAATTTCCTGTGACTCACAATATAATAATTCCTGCTGTAATTTGTGGTATGATTCCTAGCATTGTGCTTCTAGGATTCACCATCTGAAATTTGAGGAGAATTGCGAGGGCTTGATTGGATGTGAGGATTGCAGAGTGTCTCCCAGGGATCTCACGGCCCAAGCGCAGAAAGCACACGTTCTCAGCTATAAATGTTTCCAGCCCAGAAGTGTGGTGGATTTCCTGTTTGCAGAGATCCCAGATGTTTTCTTTAAAATTCGCTCCAGCCCAAATGTTCACACCGGGGAACTTGTTTGCTGGACTGTTTCCAGAAAATGAATGTAAAATTGGGGCTGGGACGCAGGGAGGGCACGACACGCAAGGGTTTATGAGCTTGCTGTGGGTGAATCAAATGCACAGAGACACTGTCTGGGATCTGGCCAGCCATGATTGGAAAACTTGTAGGAATCAAGTAATGGAGATGGTAGAGGAAATCCTGTCATCCATTGTTTTAGTCTTACTGATGTCACTTTTATGTCTCTTTTATGCCTTGTCTCATCCAAGGCTTCCAGAGGGAAAGTTGTGACTGACAGTTTTGGTCAGACAACCAGACATGACGTGCAAGAGGTCAGTTCATTCTCTGTTTGTCAGAAAGGAAGAGATTTATTTGCTGTAGGTACATCCGGCTTTGACTTCTTTGCGATGCTCTTTTGTTTATGCAAACCAGTCAGCTGGGGGCATGGAGGTCAAGATCTACATCCCAAGTAGGAAATTGGTGCTCAGAAATAGCAGCCCTGGGAGTTCAGGAGATGAAGGTCCCTCCAGGCTCCCTCTCAAATGTACCCCGTGGAAGGGAAAACAAAAGCCCTGTATTTCTACAGCAGGCTGTATTTATGGCTTTAAACTGCAAAGCCAAGCTTTATCACAATGCAACCAAATGATTTCAGGGCAGATACACAGAGGAGGTGATCAGGAACTATTAACTACCCACATTTTTCAAGTGGAAATTCCAAGCGCTATAGAACATGTTGTGTTTTGATAAATTTTGCCATACCAGCCCCTCTTGCAAAAATATTTGGGGATCAAGCCAATGAGTCCCTCTTTGCTGTTTAAACACAGAATAAAAGTGAGGTTTGTGCCCAAAAGAACACAGGCTTTTAATAAATCTATTCAGGTGGCTTTCTTCTCTTGATCTGCAGTTATGCGGTAACCATTGGGGTTTTCATGAGCTGAGGGCTATCTCTACATGACATAGGACCTCTCTTACTTTGCAAGTTACTTTTACTACTTGTTTGCAGCCATAGCTTCTTTATTGTTTTCCTAACACATTGCTGTTAAAAATTGAAAGTGATTCAAGTCTCAGGTGAAATAACTCCCTCCACTGACCCTGTTAATGATAGACCTATGTGCTGGTCTTGCACTGAGTTCACAAAGTTGGTTGGTTTCCTTGTGCTGCCATCTACAGAGCAAGCAACAGGTAGTGCCTGGGGATTATTAACAGCCAGATAATTCCGAATCCTCCTCTTTAAATCTTTATGATCTGTACCTTCTCCAGCTCTGATAAGCATTGGTGGCAGCTGGGACTGCTGGTTTGCTCTCCCAAGATGGTCCTTAAAGTCATCACCATAAGACCAGCAATCCATATGGTTTTGCTACAGGTCTGTGTCATGGGCTGCTTCAATACCAGGGAGATTCAAGTCTCTAACCCTCTGACCAGAGATCAAGAGCCAGGTCTCAGCTCTAGGAGTATCTGGGCCATCCAGCAAGTGACCTGTTCCTGCCTCATTCTCACTTCATGCTTTGATTCTTCATCCTCGTCTACACAAGACTTCTGTCTCTCCTTCAGCCACGTGAAGCTCTGAAATACTCTTGTGGCATCAGCGGTGACCTGTCTGGGGACAATTTTCTGCACACCAGTGTTCCCAGTGTGGCACAAGGGAACTGGAGTCTCTGCCACTGAGCTGCTGCATGCCCTCAGTCACATCACTTCACCCCAGTGGCCCTCTGAGACAGGGCAAAGCTGTGACATTCTCCCATAAAGGAGGAAAAGATTGCATGGGGTGATCCTTAATCTTTCTACTGATTTCAGTAGTTTCAGGGTTAGGTGTCCAGAGCTAGGTATCGCTCATGCCAGATTGAGCGTTCTCTGTGCACAAATACACAATGATGAACCTCCAGGGCCCAAGAAGTAGACAAGAAACCCCTCAAGACAATCAGGCTGATAGGAATACATTTACTTCTGGTGTTTTGGACATTGCAAAGATGTCCTTTAGCAAATCTTGATGGTATTTAAACTGTGTCTGGAATGTCAAGGTGCTGGATGGACCTTGCCTTCTAGCAGAAGTGAAGAAAGCAGATGGGGAACATATTGATTTATAATGTGCTAACATCTTTAAAAATCTGATCCAGCCTGAATGCTCCAAGGGTCTCTGTATGAAACCCTACCCTGGGTGACTCCCTTTAGGTTAAAAATAAATGCTGCATTTCTGTATGTGGTGCAAGTGACTGCAGTCAGAAAGTCTGGATTCAAAGCGTACGGACCAGCCTGCACAGGGGATTGCAGTGCAGGGAATTTTGTCACAGGGATGGGGCTGGTGCTGAGTGTTCCTCTGCGGCAGCAAGAAGGAAGCACTCCAGCATGATGGCTTTCTCCTTCCTGTTGTGTTTGCTCCCTGGGATGGCAGCAGGCAGGAAAGACCAAGGTCTGGTGCAAGGTTATAGGTTCAGCATGCAGACCGGCAGCAAGGCATACAGTAAAGACGTTTTCAGGCACGGAAAAGTCAGACTCTTGGGAAGCCCCAGCAAGCACGGCCCATGATTTCTGCAGTCCCATGGGAAATGGGGGAGTTAACAAGTGCCAGCCCTTCTCAGGGTCTGCCTGAGTCTGGGGGGCAACCAGGCTCTGCAGAGGTAAGGGAAACATGGTGCTCCTGCCAATTTGCTCCATGCTGGGAGCTCCTGTCTCCCTTCATGGCTCTTTCTCCTGCACAAAGTGGCAGCCAGCAGCCTCCCCACACCGTGGCCTTGCAGGAGCCAAGGAGGGGTGGGGGTGAGCTGCAGCTCGCGGAGCTGCATTGGAAAACAAGCCTACATGCCAACATACACAGACCAGGCATTACCTGGGCCAGCTGTAGCTCCCGGGACCTGCTGTGGGGCAGAGCTTTCACCCAGCTAATGGCTGAGCCGAGCTTGCCAAAGCAAGTAAAGGTATAACCTGCAGCTCCCTCAACGTGTTTGTGCAGCTCTTTGCCCGTGTCTCAGAGAGGAAGGAGGGCACTAGGCAGTAACTCACATACCTGCACTAGATTGTGTAAAATGTGGCTGTGAGCACCCGCCTGCCATGTTGCTGCATGTGCATTGGTTTTATTACTCTCTGCCTCAACAGTGTACACGCTGGTATTTTCAGGGTGGGGTTCATCACAGGTTTCCATGATTTATTTCCCTTCTCTTTGTTGGGGTTTCTGAAGACTCTGAAGAGGCTTTTGAGACTGATAGAGGGAATCATATTTTTGTGCCATCTGCCTAGATGAGGCTGTGTCCTGAGTGTCTTTGGCTTTAGGGTCATTCTGTAGTATACACAAGGAAGAGGACTGCAAATAGAGATTTTTTTTAATGCTGCTAAGGCAAGGTCTGGGTGCTCTGTACTAGAGCAGAATCTACCCTTGAATAGGATAGGAATTGGTTTTATTTCCAAAGACTGGCATGCAGGACTCTGCACAAACCAGCACTGGCCAAGGACTTATGGCCACCACGTAGGTTTCACTGAAAGCCTTACCTGCACTGTGTAGACAGCCTGCTGGCCTCTCACATGGGATCCAAATCCATGGCAAAGGAGAGCCTAATAAGCGACAACAGCCAGTCTGACTCTCAGTCTCAGTTCCCAGGTTTCTTGCTCCACCCTACACATCCCACACGGTGCCTTAATTCCCCTGTGCCACTCCTGCCTCCCAGGCTGACGGGGAGGCACCAAGTCACCTGCAGCAGTGAGTCAGCTGCGTGCACCCATTGCTGCCCGTGGGTGCCTTGCAAGAGGCTGGGGGTACAGGCAAGCACTCCTCCTTTCCTGCAGAGGACATTCAGATTTATTTTAAAGGCATGATTGACATTAATAGCATGCACAGCTACCTGGAGGCTGAAAAACCTGCATGAAAAACTGCTGTGAGATGAAAAGCAGTTGCCTGCGGTGAAGGAAGCATCACGTTGAGCTACTGCCCTCTGCTGCTCTGCGGCCCCAACCAAGGCAGATAGTCAGGGTGTGCATCCATTTCCAGCAAAACTTCTCACCGGGAGGTTTCCGAGTCTGCCATCCTTCCTCACCTAAGAACTGGGAAACTTCTCTCAGGTTTTTGTTCAGGATCAAATAAACAGATTTGTTCAGCTTTTCCTGAACACTCATTGTCAGTGTAGGTAGCCTACAAGGAAGTAACTGTCATTTATCAAGATAAAAGGTTGCAATTTAATCACTAATTATCTCTTATCATGCTTTGCTGGCCTGACATGAGCCAAAATAAATGCAGCGCTGCCAATAGGTGCTGTGCTGGTGCCTGGGGAGAGGGATTCCCTGGGCTCCGCTGCAGAGCACAAACAGGCAGGGCCTGGGGTTCCTCTGAGCCTTGTCACACACCTGGGACCCCCTGCACAGTACACGCCATCCCCACCAGTCACATATTAATATAACACTACTTTTTAAACAGCTCTTTGGTCTGTTCTGCTGTACTGATCAGTGTCTAAATGCTGCTTGAAAGGCAGGAGCAGGAGGTAGCCAGGAGACATAATAGCATGAGGAATGAACTGCTTGATGGGACACTCAAAACAGGCACATGAGCTCCTGCCGGGGTACCTTCAGGCCAATCTACCAAAAAAACCCATAGGGACAGATGACATCGGGAAGCCATTTCAGGGAGGGCTGCAAGCAGTCTTGAATAACAGTAGGGTATAGACAGCAGTATTAAAAGCAAATGTTTTGGAGGCACCTGAAGCACAACGTGGCTCCTGATATTGTCCCCTATGATGGTAGGAAGCAGCCTTTGCTGGATCTGGATGCAGGTTGTACCCACTTCCAGCTGGGCTCGTTGGCACACAGAAAGCAACATTACTGATGTCACTTCCCTGCTGCCACAGCTTGTCCTACTGCTGCCCATACCAAGAGGTGTGAAGATATTTTATATCCCTCCCTCCCTAAGTAAGTAAACAGCATAGGCCATGAGACCAGCTTATGAAAATAAAGTTAATGCAATCTCTCATATTTGCCAATTTGCCATGAAAGAAATGGTCTCTGCTCTGCCCTGTTCTAAACCCCACATCCACCTCTGCAGGCAAAGAGGTTTTCAATATGGTTTAGAGTAATCTATAACCCTAGGTTCATCTTTTCTTCTCTTCAAAAAATAGTTAGGAAGTTAAAAAGCCATCTGGAGAAATGTGTCATCTTCTTTGAGATTTACCTATTGAATTAGCAAACGGTTTTTGTAGAAAAGAATAGTTCAGTTGGAAGGCACCTACAATAAACATCTAGTCCAACGGTATGTTAGATAGGTAAGCAAGTATTTTTACAGAATTGTGTATAAATTAGACAAAATTTCATAAAATGGGATGGTTCTTCAGTAATACTGGGTCAAATGTCTGTCACTTCATCTTGAGCAGAGTGTATGATTACAACCAGCACCCAAAACAAAGATCACAGACTACATCCCTCATGCTGCTGTTCTTTTCACTCCAGAAACATTATGTCCTAGATATACCATAATATTTTTTCAGCAAATTAGCCAAAAAAGTCTGGTTTAGTTAGCATATGAAATGCATTCTGAGCAATGCTACTGTCAAAATTGTAACTGACTGCATAATTAAATATAATTTGGGATGTAAAAATGGCATTTTAATATGCTGTACTCAGGGAGCGGAATTTGATATGTCATGCTGGCTTACTGGTAATGTACATTTCCCACCGGGCAAACTAAGAGTCTTACTATCCAGAAAGGTGTCAAGTCATACCCAGTCAAGAATAAGCTTTTCTAGGTCATACAGAAAAATGTTAAATTTTGCAATACATCTCTTAATTCAGAGAAGATAACTGGCGTCACATGCTTTAGACCAAAATTACAGTAGTCAGGTGATTGTTAGAGGAGGTATTCACAATCACACCAAACTGGAAACAAGCAGAAATGATCTGGCATTACACAGCCTAAATCTTGCTCTGCTTTGCTGCTTGGGATGCTGTAATTTGGTGGTTAGGTTTGGCCCAGGGCTGATGTTGGAGTTGAGTATGATAACTGGAGTTTCTCAGGGTGCAAGGCATTTGGAGCTGCAGTTCCTGAAAATAGCTTTAACCAGCCTTCCCTTTTGGTTAAAAGCTGGGGAAATGGTTTCTCAGATGTGTGACTTAAAACCAGAATTTCTGTTGAGGAACCTGCCAGTAAGAGTAGCTGCCAGAAAAGACCAAGAGACCTGAGCCACTGCCACCATCCCATAACAACAGGCTGCAGGGAAGGGGTTTTGTCCCTGGACAGCAGGAATGTTGCTCTGCACCAAAAGCTGCCCCTTCACCTCCTGCAGCGACCCTGAGTAATGGCAGGCTGCCTGAGCCTCCCCTCAGCCACACATCAAACACCCAGGAAGGTCAAGGTGCGAGTCAGGACTTGTCTGTCCCTACAAACCGTGCCCCCAGAGCATGGGGAGATGGCCCCTACCCGCAGCACCGGCCGCCTTTGCTGATGGTGAATCCACTGCAGTGCTTGATCCATACTGCTCCTTGACCAATTAGTGAGCTTCCTAACAGGATGTCATGTCCCATTATCTTTATTTGTACAGTGCTTCAAATGCCGGAGAGCTGGCTGGACAGCCGGGCAAAGCTGAGCGCTGACTTAAAGGAATGTTGGCCAGTTTATCATCTGCTCCCTTAATTTCTGATTGCTTCACAGGGAATCTTCTGACCTTTCCCCTCAGACCCAGAGCCTGGCCTCATAAGCAACCCTTCCACGCCTCCTTTATTTTTGTTTGTTTCTGATTTATTTTTGGAGTGATGGACAAGAAAAGCCTGGTCCCTCCTACAGCTCTAACTGTCAGGCCAGGCTCATCCTGAAGGTCCAAGCAGAAGCACTTCCCAAGCTCTGGGACCCACCCTTCTGGGAGCCGCAGTGGTGAAGGAGACTTCTGCCAAGGGAAAGGAGCTTTCAAATCCCACCAGAACATCTTGCCTGGGAAAAGTGAGTCTCTGAGTCACCACCACTCCTGCTTCCCCTTTCTACAATATCCCACCAAAAATGTTTGTTTTCACTGCTTGCACCAGGCAGGGTCAGAGCAGGGGATGGTAAAGGCACAGGAGGCACAAATACTGCAGTGATTCACCAGTATAAAGCTCTCAGCTGGCAAGAGGGACTTCTCCATCAACTGCTCACAGAGCCCAGTGTCCAGTGCTGCGCGTCCAGTTGGTGTGAGTGGGCCAGGACACCTACCCCCAGGATGAGCCCACCTTGCCTTTGACTTACCCAAGCCGCAAACAGACCCTTGCAATAACTTATGAAATAATACACAACCCACCTTTTGGAAACTGCACATTAACAGTCAGCCACTTATTATCTGGATTGGTTTAGCATTGCATTTTGGCTAATGCGCAAAAGCCTTACAGTCGCACAAAGGAGCCGGTGTCACACTACCTGCAGCTGAGCGGTAACGTTGTATAAGGCTAATGAAGGTTGAATAAAGCACGGATCCCCACGAAGGCTGTGACTGTCACACCAGGGAGTCTGTTAGTGCTGCAGCTTCGCTTTAGCACGATGAAGGATTTAGGATTGCTTTTTTGGCCCAAGAGCCTCCACAAACTAGAGTGTCTGCTGCAGGATGACTGACAGGGTGTTACAAGCATGGGGAAATGGCACGCACACCAAGTATGTAATGAAATGTGTGTGTGCACTTTCACGTGAGAAAATGTTTGAACATGCAGAAATGGAGGTTAGACTCAGAAGTGAGACCAAAACGGAGAGACTTTTGGGACGGGTGACCCTTGGCCACCTATTTCTGCAGTGCAGTAAGGTAGAAATACTGCAACAGGCACCACCAGCTCCATCAGCATCTGAATTACCTGGGATTCCCTGGTGTACTGTATCCACTAAAGCCTTTCCTTATTCTGTTCCCACT
This sequence comes from Phalacrocorax aristotelis, assembly GCF_949628215.1. Lineage (NCBI taxonomy): Eukaryota > Metazoa > Chordata > Aves > Suliformes > Phalacrocoracidae > Phalacrocorax > Phalacrocorax aristotelis. Next base: position 28,920,363 of record NC_134284.1, on the reverse strand, counting down.
GGCTGTACCTTTTCAAGTCCAGTTTAACAGACCATTTGTTGAACTTCACCTTCTCCAGCTGGACCAGAAACATTGTGTTTAGGTGCAGAAAATATGGAGAAGCAGTTTATATTGTGTTCTTCAACTCTGCTGGAACAAGGAACCTGGCTGGTCATTACATGGGGCAAAACCAGGCAGATGGAACTCTCTAAGATCACCTCAAGAAATATAAGTTCAGGAAAACTAAGTCTGGGCTTAAGTTGGTGTCCAGAGGTGGGAGAAGTAGAGAAGCAGCTTGCAGGAAGCCTGCGCTCCTCTTCCAGGCTTTCCACAGAGCATGAGGCTCAGGGTGCCTGTGCAGTTTTCCTGGAGACTGGGTTTGAGCTAACGCATCAGTGCTCAGTGGACAGATTTCTTCACAAGCGTTTGCCTTCATCCACACTGCAGTTCCTGGAACCTAGCAGTGAATTATGAAATGACTGCATATAAAACAGGTCACCTCTGGGAAGAGGAGGGGAAATGAATTGTCACAAATATACTTGAAGAATGGAAGTCATTGCTTTTAGAAAATGGGGTATGTTGTCCCTCTGCAAGCCCAGATGTGCCCTTTCCAGTTAAGGCACTTTAATAGCAATGGGGAATTGTCCTGTCCCATCTGCAGGGCAGCACCTTTGGACTTCTTTGTTAATGGAGCTGAGATTTCCCCATCCCCCAGTGATGACTGGAGTAGGTGGCCTGAGGAAAAATTCTTTATTCATGTGAAGACAACCCATCAGGTTCATTAAACTGCAGATTACATAGGCTGATGACAGAAAGAAATTAAATAAGGTTTTGTCTCTTTACTTCCTTATTTTTAGATGAATAATGGACAATTAATTTGATTGAAGCTAGTCATGTTAAACAGTTTCCTAAGATAACATATTGAGAAACATCTGATCCTGCAGGTTGCCCCGTGACTTGGTTACTTCTTTGGCAGTGATTTTGAGATGCCCACTGAGGTGTTTCTCCTAGATTGCTATACTTTTACCTTTTTTGGAGGAGGCGGTGGAAGATAGGGTTATTATCATTATTCCATATGTAAACCAGACTCAGAGGTGCTGGAAAAGCAAGCTACTGTGAAAGTGGGACAACTCCAGTGAGAACTAGGAAGGAAGAGGGCACAAGACCTGAGCTGCTGACATGAAGAAGGTCCAGGCTGGACAATGGCTGGACAGACACTCCCCTCCTGTTCCTTGCACTTGTGCCCATGTCAACGTTCGTGCATCCAGCAGGAAGTGTGCCTGGACATGTGAAAGACTGCCTGAAGGAAAACAGGCTGAGCACTTTCCAGCCCACATCTGCAAAGCCCACAGGAGTGGGCAGATCCTCAAGGAAGGCTGCCCAATGAGTTACGGACAGACAAGCCACTTCCTCACCTCACTGTGTCTGCCAACACCTGTGCCAATGCCCAGGCTGATCAAATCTGGTGTGGAAATGCAACACGAGCTCAGTGGAGAAGGAGCGTGGCAAGGTAGCTGCCCCTTGACGAGGCTGGATCCCTCCCCGCCGCAGAATGTGGAATACAGTTTTGCTCCAAGCACGCATAGTTTGTGTGGGTGTAGATTTACATTTTGTTAAGGAAAATGAAATAAGGGGGCTGGTTTCAACTAGCCTGAAGTTTTATTATTTGCAAGAGCCCTTGCCTTCATGTGATGCTTTACGTAACAGCCTTACACATCTGCAAAGTATGTAAAGCATTTCCACTGTTGGGAAAAAAGAAAAAAGGGGAGGAGATTTCTGAAAGGTACTGTATCTCCTGGGAGGACTTTACAGTTAATTTTTAGCTCCCAGCAGGCAAGAAAACAGCAAGGATCATGGGTCTGCTCTCCAGGGCCAACTTTCCCTAGCTTTATGGGATAGTAGACCACATTTCCAGGGATGACTACAATGCATGCTTGAGAACATATCAGTAATGGCTTCAAGTTCAGAAAGAAAATGCTAAAATGTGACAGGCTCAGCAAGCATAAAAGTAGCAGGAAACTGGGACGTGCATCCTCATCTCAGGGAGAAACAATGGTACCAGGAAGAACATGAAATTAAGAAATGAACAGAGCTTGGGGAACAGTCGAGGTGTTGCTGTGAGCAGTCTCCGAGCTGATGCAGAGCTACAGAGAGCTGAGCTGTGGGCCACATTTCTGTCTTACATCACCTAGAAGACGTGAAGAAGCACACTTCTTCTTTAACACTTATTATTACCCTATCTGATAATGCAGTGTATATACACGTAAGGCTGTGGAAAAAAAGAGCAAAAATGTTATGAATGCCTCCAAGGAGGATTGGAATGAATGAAAAATGTCTGAAGCCGTTCAAAGTGCAAAGTCTAGTGAATCAGTCCATCCACTTTTCTTTGGCTTCTGAGTCTGGGTGGACCCAAACCACAAAGAAAAGAGGAAACAAAGGTGGAGTAGACATTGAGAAAGATCTTTCTGAAACTTGGCATTCAAATGTAAGAGCTCCCAATCGCTGCTCAGCCCACGCAATGTGAAGCAATTGGAAAGGACTGGAAAATCACTGCACAGTGCCCTGAGATGCAGGGGGTGTTTGTTTGTTTCTTTTCCCCAGGAGCTGCTTAAGAGCTATTTGACTTCTGAGGAATTGTCACCGAGTTCCTCTTCCACTGAGGTCTCCCTTAAAAAGACCTGAAAAACCAGAGGAAACATGAATGTTCGGTTTGATTCAGTAGTTCTGCTTCTGCTTTGCACTTAGTTGTCCTCATTTAGAGGTATGTCACCAATTCTAACAGTCTTCCCTATTTTCGTAGTCAGGAGTAAGATTCAGATGTTGAGCCTCTTTCAAAACAGAAACTTGTAACCTTGGTATACAGAGTTTCGAAGTGCCCATCTTTTGGACATAATCCTGCAGACGCTTGCTATAATGAGCACGACTTACCCCTGAAAGCCAATCCCCAGTCCGAAGCACAATGGAGTCAGTCCTGGTTCATCAGGTCTCAGGAGCATAAGACCATCCAGCTCCTTTCTGCCAGTTCCTACTCTAAAATCACACTATAATGCTAAAAAAAGCAGCATTTCTCATGTCAGGTATCGCCTGTACCCACAATCCCACATGGAGCTCAGCCTGGGAAAGTAAGGTAGACGAATATGAAGTTGTAGAACAGCTTAGACATATTTATGCCTTCAAAGAAGGTTTGGATCCCGTATTGTCCTAGCCCCTCTACCAAATCAGCAGAAAGGCAAGAAAAATTGGCATACTATTTCATGTGGGCCCTTTTCTGTGGCTCTGCTCCTGTCCCACAAGCCTGTTGTGCACAAGCCAGCAAAGGGGCAAAGGAACCCTGCTCCAGAAGACAGGGGACAGCCACCAGCCTCTGAAATCCCTACTGGGGTGACCATAAACCCCTCAGACATGGTGCAGATAGAAGAGTTAATTCCCCTGCTCCCTGCCAGGGCTGTATCCATCTGAGGACAGACACTGAATTTTCCAGCAAATTAGGAGGGCGATAATTCCTCTGTGGATTTCTTTGGATCTTCAATTTTGGCATATAAAATGCACCTTGAAACACCTTGCACTGCTGCCCCCATGACTGCACATCACTCTCCTTCTTTCTTTGCCTGAACATCTTCTTGGCTGGGAGCCATACACAAGGAGCCTTTCCTTCTCCCAGTTGTGTGCTTGATTTGTACTCCTGTTCTATCTTCTCCTCCTTCCTTCTGACGTATTTATCACTCGGTAGAAATACTTGCACTACTGATCTATCTCAGGCATTTTTACTGCTGCCCTCTCCACAGCATCTGATCCTCTTCCTTATCACTTTTCCTTTCGTTACTTATTCATATATTTACACCATATAGGACTCAGAGATTACTACCAGAAACATGGCCCGATTGTGCCAGGCCCACAAGGAGAAACAGCCCATCATCTGGGGACTGTTTAGTTGCAATGGCCAAGGCAGATGGAGGCGTGGGGTGCAGAGGGAACGACCACCATGCTTGCACCCCTCATCTGGACCACAGGAGTGTCCTCCTTGTCCCTGCCTGTGGTTTCCCCTGCCTGCCACATTGTAGTGAAGTATGACATGAACAATATCTCTTGCTTCACAAGCAAGCACCAAGAAGCCAGAGGAGTCCTCTCCCTCCCCTGACCCACCCTACAGTACTGTCCTCCTGGCCTGGAGCTGGGTCAGGTCCTTCTCTGTGGGAGCTGCATCCCAGCATGAGCACGGTGCAACTTATTCAGCTTTCAAAAATGATTTGCAGGGCACATTTTTTACCGTTTGACCCCTGAGTTGCAGCCTTTCCCCATTGTGCATACATGCTATTCTTTTGCCAAGCAAATGGCAATTTTTCTTCACTGAAGGGATAAAGGCAAAAATTTGCTCCCAGAGAGAAAGGGGAACTTTTCTTGTCCTTTTTTTTCTTTTTGTCCCTTTTTGTAATACTGGCACCAAGCCAACTTGCTGCATTTTACTTTCTTTCCTCTGAATGTGTGAATTTTTTTTTTTTTTTGCACAGCTCCAGAGGAAAAGGATTTCTCAGTCTTAACATCCTGTTCACTTCTGCATACTTTTGAATGCTCCTTATTAAAAGATAGCTATTTATACACAGGAACAAAGTACATTCCACTAACCCCTTGTGGCATAGCTCTGCATGCTGACTGCTAAGCTCTAGAAAGGTGAATCGAATGTATGACAGAGAGCTTTTTATAGGGATTGAATGCCCACTGTACATCAACCCAGTAATACCCTTTTAAAATTCTCTTTGCTATCATGTCTTTGGAAATATGAAAGGAAAACCTTTCAACAACCTCATTCCCCCTGACTCTAATCTTGATTGTGTTGAGAGGGATAGGTGCCAGATAACTGTATCAGTGGAAACAAAGATAAGAAGGCTGTGCATACCATAAACAGTTATATTGCTTGAATTATGTTCTTGGACAGATGCAATGACAATAACAGGACAGCATTAATAGGGCGAGAGGTTAATTTACCTGCCTGGTATCTTTCAAAGAGATCAAGTTGCATTTCATTACTGGAAAATTCCTAAGGACCTGAAATGAATCAAGAACAAGTGTATTATCTCAAAATCACCCATCTGACAATACAACACAGTGGGCATCTCACAAAGAGAGGTTAATTTAAGTGATGCCTTTGTGCAGCTCACAAAAGGGACTGGGGTTGAAAACAAGATGTCAAAGCAATCTCTTGACTGAATAATAGAAGGATCCTTCAGAGAGAATTTAGATGTTTTGGGTCTGTCTACTCTTGGAATATCTTTAAGACAAAAGATTGGTGCCCAAGGTGCAGTTCAACATTTTTGCTTTGATTTTTGCCTTTTTTATATTCCCATCAAAGGATGCATGATGCCCCCTCCAATTCACAGCTGGTACATTGGTTTCAAAACCCACTGAATTATACTTTTCATCTTGATGGAAGCTTCTTCCACCTGCCAGCCCCAAAAGTGCTTTACTGTATGCACAGCTGTGACTGCAATTCCACCTGGCATTTAACCACCTTAGTGTTTTCTCTGGGCCTTCAGAAAAAAATATCTACTCGCACAACAGTGTCTTCACAGAGCACATGCCCCAGGTCTCCCAGAGGGGATTCTGGAGAGACCACATCAGGACTTCCACCAGTATATTGTGGGAACAGAGCAGGTACAGCACTTCGTTCAAAGTCCCAGGTTTCACGAGGACAGAGGCTGTAATGCCATCCTACCTCATTTGTAGAGACTCTCTGATCAACGCATTGCCCAGTTTTCATAAGTCCTCACTCTTGCACTGTGCTGGTACAAACTGTTTCAGAAAGCCTTGGCAAAGGAGAGCAGAAAAAGTAGCCCTTCTTAACCCAGTTTACTTGACAGTTTCCATAACAACTTGACACAGCTATTTATATAGTGGGAGAATATAATTTGCGTTTCATCATTTTTAGTACCTTTGTTGCCATATCAACCTCAGCACCATGCAGCAGAGCACAGCCCCATTCAATTCTCTCTTGTTTGCTCAGAAACTTCTCTCTCAATGAACTGAAATTTAGTTGCTCTCAGAAGGACCCTTAAGAGGCCTATGTGTCACTTAAAGCCCTAATTTAAATGAGTTTGTGCTTATGTGACCTGTCTGCACCAGACAGGTGGGACCATCTGCAGTGGTAAGCAAAGATGAGGACCGGATGGACAAGCAGGCCAGCAGTGCCAGCAGATGGCTTATCTTTCTTGGGAAAAATAATCAGAGGGATATGGCAGCTACTGACTTTCTCTGTGACGAATGGGGAGGGAAAAATTAATTTTTAAATATCAGGGTTTCAAAGGCTTGGTGTCAGCATTCCTGAGTCAGCATTTTGAGAAGGAGATTGGGTGTCACGGAATTCCAGCAAAGAGCAAGGTTAGGATACAGTGAAAGTCAAGATGGGTAGAAAAGTGGCAAAACACAACTGCCAGGGGATAGACCGCGGTCCCAGAGGAGGAGAGGAGGAACCTTCCTGGTGTGGGTTCGGGTCCTGCTCAGTCCTGGGTTCATTCCCCACAATGCCAAGCACCAAAAGGCAACCTAGAAGGAAATAGACATCCCCAAAGAACAACACAGGTGGGGATTAGGTGTCTCCCAGTACCTCTCTTTGAAGGAAGCCATGGTGCTTGGGCATTTAAGTTCTTACAGCGAGGTGAAATGAATCTGGGCCTCAGGTTCTCACCGAGGATTTTTTTCTGGTTCTTACTGACTGTTCCAGCAAGTGCTTATCACTCGCATATCTACAGTCTGCCTGGGGAAGTTCAGCCTTGCAGACTGTGACACCAGATCTTCCCTTCCAGGTCAGAATATAACTAATTTAAAAATACTTGTACAACGTGCAATCAGAAGTATCTGTAATACACCTGACACCTTTGGCTGACTAAAAGCATTCAAATAATCCTTTGGTTGTGCTGCATTTTGTCACTCACACTTCCTCGTCCTGTTGGGAGATGGCAGGTCTGTTGTCCGTGCCCTGAGACCCCACTGTCTCAACCTGCTGTGTTTGCTACTTTCCCAAGACACTCCTGTTCAAAATAGGTGTCCCCCAACTCCCCTCCTTCTGAGATCTGAAGGTGTTTGTGTATTCCCTGGAGCAGGCATCCATTTGGCATAGCAAATTTCATACAAATAAGGCAACCAGCTGACATAGTGCCAGTGATTTAGCCTGCTTTCCACCCACAGAAATGCACAGAACATAATTTCTAAAAAGCGGTGGCAGTTCCTGGTTTGCATTAGTCGTATTATTCTGTCTTCTCTTAATCGTCTCAGTATTTCTACTGGGTCTCCAGTGAGACTGAGAAGCATGTTAGCAGCTCCGGAACGGTTGGGTTTAGCTGTCTGTGTCAGCAGATGAGAACCTCTGCCTCACGGATGTGTTTTGTCATGTAGCAGTGCTGAATACAGACTCTGCAGGCTTTATTAATAGCAGCCCTATTACTTTAACGCGATGTTCCACCAAGCCCTTGGACTGGGGACAATAGGAAACGGCACTTACATGTTTAAATTTGTGGCACACTGAACTGTTTGAATCTGTATGATTCATTGTCAGACAGTACTATGTCAGGCACTGCAGGCAAAATAAAATAGACTGCATATGCATGACTATATGCGTTCTACACGTAAGCCATATGAAATGCATCATGCTCAACTTTTGATCGCAGAAGCCATAAATGAACTCCACGTGTCCTTTAAAGGAAGCATTCTTGATAGGACCTTGGGAATCGCCAACCTGGTGCTTTTAGTCACAACCCCAGATGTGCTAGGAGCTCTCTCTCATCTTGTCCGCAGGCATTTGGATGATGTCTGACTGGCTACTGGAAGGAAGTAACTTTAGGTTTGTCCTGAAATAGATAATTTGATTGTTAAACCCAGCAGTTACCACCCACGCTTCATCACGCTTCATCAAAAAACCAGAAAGTTTTGGAGTTTTGGGGTGGGTTTTTTTCATACTGACAAGTATTAATTAACCCCTGAGAAATCTGGGAAGCCCTGAAAGTTTGAAACTTGCACTGCTCACATTCCTCCACATCTGCCTTCACTGATTGGTGTTCCTGGATTTCATTTCTCTCACCTCTTCCTTCCCTGCTTGATTTGCAGCATAATTGATACTATTTAAAGTCACTGAATTCAAGGGGAAAATTCACATTTGAAAAACTGTATCCTGAAAACACTGGTCCTTGAACCAAAATAATAATTCTGAAAGCTGTGACATACCCTGAAAGCTTGTGGCTCACTGTACAACTGGACCAATGTAAGATGTTTCTAGAATGTTTTATTTTCTTCAGACTGCATCTCCAGTCCTGGAACAGAAATGGTTGTAAGAAACACTTGTGTGATTCTTCCTTTTGGAGTCTCAGCCCAAACACAAATGTCTTTTTCTTGAGAGCAACCTGCCCTAGGAGGATACTGACGTAGAGACATGTGTATGCTGCTGCTAACACCCCTTTGAAAGACTGACATTCTCATATCCAAATCAGGATTTCTTCAAAAACCAAACAATGCCTGCAAACTAAACAAAAGAGATCTGATAAAATGTTTAAGAGTGTTCCCTGGTAATTCCCAACCCAGCAACATGCTCCATTTCTATTGCTACTAAAATAGTCTCTTGTTCTCTGCTAGTTGCTTTCAGTATGAAATTAGACCTTACACATAGTACCTCTTTTTGTACTTGTCTGCAGAAAATAATTTTTAATTTACATTCATATGACAGTGATAGTTACTGTTTCAAAGAGAAGTCCATTTGTCTGACAGCTGTGGTAAAATCACTGCCTTTCTCCCATCCCTCAAAGACAAATGTCTGCTCTGAGCATCTTGCATGGTCACGATTTAATTCAGCTTTTCTCTTCTCCCAGACCTGCTCCTGAAACTGTGTCCAACCTGACCTGCCTGGCCCAGCTAGGGAATAACAGACATCCCAGAGAGGCTTTTCTTTGGAAAGCAGCAGGGAAATCTAGCAGAACTGTAGCCCCTGTAGCACCATGGACATGGACAGCATGTGGTGTACCTTCCCTGCTATGATAGGCCACCATAGAGGACCTTCCAGAGACATCAAGCCTTCCGCCTGTTGCTGATCAAAAGTCTTGTGCATAAACCTTCCAGAACTCATGACGACAAAAAAAAATTTCCTCACTGTCCTCCTTGGCCCTTTGGTGTCTGCCCTCCTGCTGCACATCACTGCCAGCCCAGCAACAGGTGGAGATCTGCAGGCATCATCTCCCAGCAAGAACTACACAACATCCCACCCACCAAAAGCATAACCTGCTCTTTGCCCTTTGTATGTCAGGTGGACTCTGTATCTTTGGTTTTTCTACACCTAAAACAGTGAAAGGGAAAAAAAATCCATGCTCCAAATGCTAAGCCAGGGTCTGGTACACTATAACGTGATCCATCCCATTTATTTTATAGCACTTTAATGCCTCTCTCAGTCGTCTCACTACACAGACTTCAGGCAGAGTGGAGCCATGTTACTTAGCAACTCACAGTACACATGACAAAATTAATCCAAACAGTTTTGCTTATTAACTCTTAATAAGGAGCAAACAAAACAGCAACCTGAGAGTTTCACAACAAGAATGTTTTCCATTTTGGGTGCATTACTAATATTACAGATGACAATGTTATCTTGGGTGTTCTGTGGGATATTTTTTTAGCCCTTTTGTGAAGATCTATTTGAAGCACAAAAGTCTCCCCCACCCTCCCCACTGCCTGATGTTTCTATAATGGAAAAAGTATATGTAATAATAGAAAAATTAGACTACTGGAGCTAATGAGCTCTAGCTGATGCCTTCTTGGTCCTGTGAAATCTAGGTTTGAGGGTTGAAGATGTTAGTGTTACCCTAGACTCTCTCCCAGAGTTTGGACAAATTGCAGGGCTGGGGTTTTCAAACTGCTGTGACTTACTCCAGGCTCTTCAGAAAATGTGACCATCAGATACCCTGTCCCTGTACCCCAACCCTTGAAATACAGTCCTCCTTCAGAGAGATTTGAGGAGGATACATGTATTAACACATGCAAGGCAGCACAGGCTTGATTTGAAAAGGTACTTAAACAGCTAACTAAATCACACTGATTTCAGCAGCAATTGGGTGTCTAAAGATCTCATTTTCAGGTGCTCTGGGGATGTAAAAGCCAGACCTGTTCCTAGGAAGAATATTGAGGAAGCCACTTGTGGAATATGTTGGTTTATGTCCATCATAAAAAGAGGTTGGGTGTATTCTTTTTATGGTTTCTTTCATATGGAGTTAAAAAAAAATGTAATTGCTTTTCAAAAATATGTAAAACCTGCCAGGCTTTACCAAAGAACGAGAGCCCATTGCCTTGCTGTCTCAGGGGATTCGGATGAAAGGCTCCTGCCAAGAATTTCAGCCTTAGGAGAGACTTCTGCAAGATTATTTCCAGATATGAAACCTTTTTCCTGCTGTGCTGCTGAGCCCTCCCTGTCCAACACTTCATGGCGACTGCTGATAATGAAAGCGCAGAGGCCTCCCTCCCAAGCATTAACCACCACAGCTGATCCAGGCAGTCTTTTCCGGCTTTTATGGAGAAGAATGAGTGACTTGTGCTTTTTTGTGAGAAACTACTTAGACACCAGATACAGCATCTATAGGTTCTTATGGAAGCAGAATGCAGATTCTTATCAGTCTCCATTTATTTAGCAAGTAATGACAAATGAATTCCTTGGAAATTTACTCCCAGTAATCCCAGAGCACTGAGTGCTCGGCATTGAAACAGCTTGGAGGCAGGGTGGTCAGAGGCACGTACTCCAAGGGTCATGCTCTGGCTGGTGCCAGCTGGTAGAAGGGGTGGCAGGGAGGCAAGACAAGGATAGGGACTAGGAGGTGAAGGAGAAGGTCCACTTGCACTCTCAGCTCTGCAGCTAGGCTCAGTCTCTTTCATGGGTTTCTGCCCAGATGCTAGTGAGGAGGTACAGGCTGGAAGGATGCCAATATACCCTTGCTCAATGCAACGTGGTGTAAGTAAACAGATCACTTTCCTTATCCAGGTCATCCTTCATCCTACACAAGAATTTTTTCCTTTTTGTACATTTTCCAGTATGCTAAACCTCAGTGGATGTAAGCATTTCCCTTAGGAAGTCTTTCACAAGTGACTTGCTTTCCCTGCCAGGAGGTCTTGCACAGGCTGCAGCTAGAGCCCCATGGCCAGGTGTTCTCAACAGGAAAAGAAAAGGGGGTGAGTTCAAATACATAAGGGATTCCTGCTAAAACTAGCCTCCAGCCTCGCTCAGCTCCCCACCCAAAATTTTGGCTAACATCTTCCAAGGCTCCCTGAATATTGAATATTTCCCCTTTCATAAGCACTCAGTATGGAGGGCAAACAGTTGGTCTGGGAAGGCACAAAGGCAGTAAGTCAGCCTATTTGTGCATGCCAAGTGTAATGCAGATTCCCCTCCTATAGTGCTTGCTCAGGTTCATATGCTATGCAGCCCGTGGGCTTTTCACGCTCTGCCCCAGCCCTTTCCATGCACCCTCTTATAATCTTATTACTGGCAGCTGTGAGATCCCAGAGAGTATCAGAAAAAATGGTCCTATCCTGCCACATGGGGTAGGCAAGGGCCTTCCTCTTCCCCCACACATAAATTTTTCTGTCTCTGCACCACTATGGCCTTGGCAGTCTTGCACTGTGCTTTTTCCTCCATGGAAAGCCAGGCCAGCTTTGTTCCTACATCTCAGGTAAGAACCCAACCCTCCTTCCCCATTGTCTTTTCCTATCCAAACTCCACAGCCTCTGTGGTCCTTGACATTCGAATGAAGACATCTCAGGCACATTACGGTCAGGTCTGCTGCCTTTCAGTAATGAAAAGTTGGCAAAATTGAACGGACCTCAAAATAAAATCTGAAGAGACTTTCACCTTCTCTCTAGGACTGACATGACTATGTTGGCGTGACATAGTACTGGCCACAATCGAAGGGTACACACTGACTTAGCACATCTACAACTGCAGCATCAAGCAGATTAAGATTTTAACTCTTTGCTGAGGACAGGAAGAAATATGACCTGCTCTCCCTGACCCAGGCTGGGCAGCAGCTCTCTTAGCTCAACTGTATGATTGTCTAAACTGGTAGCTAGTAGGTGTTAATGCTATATGGCATAGCAGGAGCATCAAATCCTAGAGCATATGAACCAAACCTGGGATTGACTTTTAACCTCTCCTGGCCTCTGCAACATGTGAATGAGACAAACTGAGCCTTGTGGAGCTATCCATATCCATCACTAGAGTCTGCTCTTAAATGTGGCTCTGGGAAAAAAGAAGGGGCAGGCGTGTGGCTCAGAACCTCAGCTCTGAGGTCTGCTTCAGCTGGCTCCAATGTAAAAAGGCTCTGAGAAGAAAGAGCTGAGCAGATAACTCATACATGGTCCCCCTTAAGATGCCCGGTCTGTTTTCTTGCTCAGCTCCCTCAAAATCCCCAGCAGAGAGGAGGAGCAAAATCTCCAGCTGCTGTTCTGCCCCCAAGTCAGAATATGAGAAAAGGAGAGGCAAGCTTTATCTAAAGTATTGCTGAAGAAAAGGACAGGATACCCTGGGGAAAGGAGGGGGCTTTCCCCAGGGTCCAAAATGCCTGATCCCATCCACTCACAAAGGTTTCTTTTCCTTCTATTTTTAATTTTTTCCCCTTTCTCTGTGCACTTTCTCCAAGAGGGAAATCAGAAAGCTGACATTGCCTCAAAACCTTTCTTTCCATTCCCCATTTTTGATTTTTTCTTAAACAGCTCCCTCAGTCACCCCCATCTCACTCTGTGCCTTGCAGCAAGAAGACTTGGATACACATGAAGGTAGATTTGAACTATTGCCTTTGGTAGTTGCAGGGTCTGCTTGTGCAAACCAGACTTAATACACAGGTTTCTAATGAAAGTTTACACCATCCAGGTCTGTCCTGGCTTGGGCAGCAGGTACAGATGCCTTGCTCAGCCCAGCTTGGAGGGACTAGTTTAATTCATGCTCTTCTGTCAAACCCGTCTTGTGGAGTTTGGAGGGTGCTTGGACACTCAGGTCACCCTGGAAACCTTTGTGCTCTGTTCATTGTAAAAACTGTTCAGGTGAAAATGCCCTGTGAACCCTGTGTAGACCAGTGAAAAATGTTCCCCGGGAGACTGGGTAGATTATTCTCCTCCACCCCTTTCCCTTCTTTTCCTTTCTTTGTTCCAGGGCACTGGTCAGCCCCCAGCTCACCACCCTCAGACACGTGTACGCGCAGCTGGGCCAAGAGGGGAAATGAATCATTTGCAGTGGGCGATCACGATTGCAGGATTCTTATCTTGAAAATGAACATGCACATCTTCAGGATCCTTGCAGGGCAAATCTTCACCAACTCAAGGACTTGAAAACAAGATTTCCTGGGGGTCAGGAACAAGTCTAGTTTCTTATTCTTATTTCTTCACCCCACCAAAAAAAAACCCAACCCAAACAACCTATATACCAACCTTTTCAGCTGAAAACTATGCACAGTGGGAATAGGGAGATGGGAAAAACCCTACGAGATCAGTAGCTCCAGGCAGGATATCCTCTGTGTTGTGAGCTTCAAGGGTCTTTCAGATTCCTGAAAGCTGGCTGGCTGCAGCCATTGTATCAAATTGGATTACATGGGTAAGAATTCCTGACCTGAATGTCATTTGGCTACGGCTGCTGCATACGAGCCAATATTATGTAGACAACGCTCTGAAAATCCAACAGGTCCTCTGAGAACTTAGAGCTTCTCAAGGCAAAATTAATTAAGAAGTAATGAACTGAGCTTTTGATACCACAGTGGAAGTGTTGCTGCAGGCACAAACACTAAGAGAAGGGTGCTTTTGACTGATTTTTAATTAGAATTTAATAGTGCCCTGAAGTTACATCTCTCATTAAAAAAAAAAAAGTTTACCTAGTTCTCTGTGATGAACAACTCAAATTAGATTTTAACATATGCAAATAACTGGTCTGAAAGATCTGCGTGGGCGTAATAGAGATAGGACAGGTTAAAGCCTTGACCCTTTACAGTTGATTTTTCTTTAACTGTTCCATCAGCTGGCCTGTTTGCAATTAAATGTTAGAATTAATAGAGTTTAAAGGAAGCACCGAAAAGCCATGTGAAATGCAGACACTGAGGACTTCAGCTGAGGTCAATTAGCACAGCCCATTGATTTTAACCGCATTAACTGCATTAACTATCTCACTGGAGTGTGCAGATCTTAACTGTACGCAACATTTCCAAGTCACAGCCAGTCCTGAGTTCCTACTTACACTGAATAACCTCTTAGTCTCCAAGATGTCCCATTAGTTAAATACAGCTCAGCATGTATAGGCCTGAGGAAATCTGCCTGTAAAGTCATCCAGATTGTTCAAAAGGCCCTAGCTGGAAAAGAGTGTGTGTTAGGGTAACTCCAAGGGCTCCTGCGGTGGCTTAGCCAAGGAGGTTTGTACTTTTGCAGGAATGTTGCTGTTACTAATAGCATGAAGAAACCCTGCTTAGCAAGAGTCCACAGGGTCTGGCCCAGGATGACCTGCTATGACAGGCAGCCAGCAAAATGCCTTAGTTCATCCTGAGCAAACAGCACCTTTCACCATGCTCTGTGTAATAGAATATTTATATAATGTAAATATAACTGACCCTCTCTGTCTGGCATGCTGTGCTTTTGCTGCACTTCTCTCAATAAAATCTCCACCTCAAGATGAACAACATCATGCAGTGTTAAATAGTAAAACTAAATAATAAATGTGATTCCCCTCAAACGATCCTGCCTAGCAGACATTACCACTTAGCTGCTTTTCAAATGCGTCTCAAACTCATTCAGAGGCACAATACAGCTGCTTAGCTATTTAAAATCAAAGACCAAACTCCATCCTCATCTTACAATGCCTGGTGGCGATGGAGCTTTTCACACAGCTAAGCAGAAGGGAGATGAGCTGAAAAGATACACAAAATCACACCTTCTACTCAAGACAAAGGGCATCTGGATATCTAATGTAAGTGCCACAGTTGTTTTTCTCCAGTCACTGTACCAAAGCCTTGGAGTCCTGGATAATAAGCGACCTGAATCACTTACAGATCTCTTGCAGTCGTATGCTATAGCAGTTGGCTGTGTGCAGTGCCAGCAGCAGACTGGATACAGCCCATAAGCTCTGGTCTGCTATGCTCAGGAGTCTTGTCTGTACAGTTGCCTAGTCTTTAGGACTTCATTAAGCATAGGGGGAGCAATAAAAAGTGGTGCTTGTTGTTGTTTACTGTTTTTCCTTGCTTCTTTTTAATTACACGAGAATTTAAAGGTAGTGTAGAAAGGCTGTGCCTCATCAGTTCAATGTTAGTTAAGCATCGATTCTGCAACTACTGAAAAGCAATTTTGCACCTTCTCTTTGACAGGACCATGATCTGCTAGAAAGGTTTCTGTTTACACACAGGAGGAGACATCCTATTGCCATCCTACATGTCTATCGGACACAGGATGGGGACAGTTGTTTATGTAGCTTAAATGTCTAGGCCATAATAATCTCTTCATGTGACCCATGGCAGGTTGTGTTCCCAAAGACAGAGGCTATCAAGGGATGAGGGAATGGGCAGGATGAGATTTTCAGGTCATGGGCAAGTAATCCATGCAGCACTGGGCAAGGGGCTGAAGGTTCACTATGTTTGATGGGATGCTGCGCATTTGGTTTGCTTCCGAAGCAGGGTGGTGGCAGGGGATCGTGCTTCATCTAGCCATGTGACATATGGAGTCTTTCCCCACTTTGAATCCTGTTATATTAGTAACAAACACTACCTGGGGTGAACTCCTTACAAATGCATTTCTAGAGACATGTTTTGCTTTTGCAGCTATGGGTCTTTTCCGCTCTGCATTCAGATTTGGTGCCAAAATAGACACTGATTTTCCTTCAGACCACCTCTGTCATCTCAGTGTTTAAATTGACTCATATCAGTACCAAACTTTGCTTAGTTGGCTGTTTATTTTAATCTTCAAGTTCCCAGATCACTCCTCCAACACTTCTCCCAGCAGTCCTTGACTGTTTTGCTCCTTACCCATGCCAGCCTCACAAATCCCGCTATTTACCAAGGAAATATGGGGCACCCCAGCAAGCAGTGTTGAGACCTGCAGCATCTAAATGCCCATGGTAGCTGAACTATCAAGGTGAGTCCTTTGGGTATGGAGAAGGACACAGGTATAAATTTGGGCTTGGGACGCTTTTGTGTGGCAAGAACAGCTGGGAAAGCTCATGGGTAAATCGTTCTCTTTTGGTGTTTATTGAGACCTCTCATCACTAGTTTGTACTTTCTCCTTAGCTCAGGCATGAGCCCAGCATGAATGTATGGGGGCATCACAGGTAGATAATGATAACATCTCCTTGGCAATTGCTCTGTGTCACCCCCAGCACAATGTGTTTAGAGAGTGTCTAAAGTGGGTGTTGTTTCAAAGGGACAGAGCAGCTCCTCAAGCTGTTTTATGGCTTTGTAATTTATTTACCAAGGGAAGCTCAGGACAGTCACACTATCTATTTCTTTTTTAATGAGGTGCTGTTTATTTTTCACTCTCATGTTCTGGATGGATTGAGACACAAGGAGGTCAAATGACTTTTCCCTGAAGTCTCCAGGGCTTACAAAGCTAAGCCATTCCACGTTTAATGTGTTAAGCATGGAGCTTGACTTGAAGTCAGGGGAACTGCAAACACATTTAAAGGTGCTAAAAACCTTCCTAATGAGGAGTCTACATTAGAGCTTTGGTCTTCTGTGTACTATTGAGTTTTAACACCCACTTCAGCCAAGTCTCACTACCAGATGAGGTGAACTAAGGATATCCTTTGGGAAAGGTCTGCAGAGGAATATTTTTCATTAGCTCAAGTACTGATTCGGATAAATTCAGATACTCCCACTGTTTTTCAGGTCTGAAGTAGAAGTTCATAAACTTAGTTTGGATTTTGCTCTTTCAGACCAGTCAAGGCCTGGGCACTTGCCTTTCTGTCCAAATATACCAGAGGGACTTATTAAAGATATTGGCTCTCTTTCCACACCTTGCCTCCACTTTAAAATTGGTCTAACAGACCAGGGAATTAAGAGATCCTTTGACAGTGCATGGAAGTTTACTATTAAATATTGAGGGCTTTTCTAAAAATAAGTGCTTTTTCTTTTCCCCTTTCCTTTTGTAAAATAAGCAAACCCAATCTGACACTAAAAAAAAATCATCCCAGATGCTCTTGCATAACCAGGTCATTAAAGAAAAGCATCAGGTGAGAAACAATAAAGGCTGGTGTCACTTAGCGAGGTGAAACACAGAACCAGCACTCAGATCTGTGCTATGGTGGTGCCTGTGGGCTTCAGACACACACGGTGTGTGGTGCTGCACAGCAGTAAACCTGCAGACAAGTTGCTGTGCTCCCCTCTCAGGCCACACGGCCACCCCTGGAACCTCCCAGCTCAGATTTGGGTGCCCAGTCCTTTGCCACAGGGAATAAGAAAAATGAAGGGCTTAAGGTCATAAGAATTGAGCTAGCTGGGTAAGGGGCAAGAACGACCCATGGGGAACCCAGAAGAGGTGACCAGGTGTTTCTATCCACTTGGGAAAGTCATCACTTATGGTCCCCAGGTGGCCTGGGGAAGCATCATTAAGGAGTTACCTTGTGGTTTTGCTCTTTCACCAGCACCTGCCTTCAGCCAAGGCTGGAGACAGACATGGAGCCAGATGGACCCTCTGACCTAGCTAATGTTTCAGGTTTTATGTGAGGTATCTTGGGCTCTTCCCACAGAGGCATCTCAGCTCTTATATCAGCAGTTAAGATTCTTGCAGATTTTGCAGATGGCTCTTGATGTCCTTTCTCCCCTGCTTAGGGAACTGCCCTGGATGGTCTTGTGAAGGGGAGTTGGAGTCAGCCTCTCCTGTTGGACCTGGTCCAGTCTGTGCTGCTAGTTAGTTGTTCACTGGAGCAGGAACTTATAACTTGACTTTCCCACATCACACACATGAGTGTCCAGACTATGGGGCTGGGGAGTCCATCTTCCACTTCTTCTCTTTGGTCCAGTGAATGTTTAATTATTTATACAGCAGGGAACTGCTTCAGCAGAAGACTTTGAGCCCAAACCCCAGACTATCTATCAATTGGATGCTCACAGCACTTTTTCAGGACTTGGGAGGCTCTGCATAAACCATAGGAGATAGAGGTTCAGTCTGGGTTTCCAACAGCCCAGGAGAGGGCTTAAACCAGTGGCATCTGTTTTCCGTGCAGATTACTGGTGCACTGAGAAAGCTTATGGGATTTAGCCATTTATAGAGCTTCTTGTGCCCTGTAAATTTAGAGGATGAACTCTTAGTCAAATCAGGAAAGGGGACAGACTTCCCATTTGTTTCCATGGGCTGGGAAGTCATTAGGCATGATCATTTCAGCCAAGCCAAGATTTAGGCAGGTTTGCATATATCAGTATGTCAGAAATGTGAACACTACAGCTAGATGGGGCAGATGCCCCTGTGTTAGAGTCAGGCTCAAAGTGGCAATTAGATTCCTACCTACCTTTACAGATCTAATCTGTGATAACTCCACAGCATAAAGCTGCAGAAATGCAGCAATATAAGCGACTGGGAATAACAAAAACAAAAACAAACAAACAAAAAAAAAAACCAAAGAGGAGGGAAAGATGTAAAGGCATACACAATGCAACCATCCTGCAGCATTGCCTTTGCTTAGGCTGTATATCACAGGGAGAGATTTTATTAGAGCTCATTAAATTTTAAAGCCTTAATGGTACCTTCTGTACTGTGTGATTTCTACGAAAAGGAGAGCTTGACAAAGCATTAATGCAGAAGGACGAAAAGCGTCCTCCACTGCAGTGTTTGTGGCTGGGCGATAAGCTCCGGGCTGCAGAGCATCCGCGGGATTAGTGTGACATCTTCTGGTGAAAGCTGGTATGAGTCCTTCAGCTCAAGGCTGGAGCATCCCTGGGCTCGCAGGAGACGATGAGAGAAGCAGAAAAGATTTGTGAGGTCAATGAACTGGTCCTGATACCTTTCAGAGGAGCGTGAAGAGTGACAGTCAGGAGCACAGGCAGGACTGCAGCAAATAAAGCAGCCGAGTATAGCAAACGGTGTAACAAAACTGTAAGCAACCCAAAAGTCCAGATTCTCGCTTCATATTAATTGGTTCTGCTGCGGCTAAACCTGTCCACTGGGTCTACTGCCTTTTTCTTTCTTTTCCCTATTCTTGGCTTTTTTTAAACGTCAACACTTTAGCAACGAGTTGACACATTATCTCTTTCTGCTTGTCTGCCACCTCCAGCTGCACTTTGCAGCCCAGGCAAAACACACAGTCACAGGACAGTGCTGAAGGCTGTAGCAGGAATGGCCAGCAGCAGGAGGAGGGACTCCTAGCAGAGCAATAAAGTTACTGTCAGGTGGGTGTACTGTGCATGACTTGAACCTTTGCATTTAGAAACCAAGAATCCATTTGCAAGGCCAGTATGTTTTAGGGCACCAGGGCTGAAATTAAAAAAAAAAATCACTAAGGATGTTGCATATCTAAAACCTCAGTCTCTTTGGATATCAAAGGCCTAAATGCACTGGAGTCTCTCCTCTGAGCTGTACACCCACAGCGGTAATCTGAAACTGTGCATGTTTGTATCCAGGTCAGAGGAGCGGCATAAGAGCTCATTTACCTGACTCACCAACTTTCTTGCCAAGTGAGCATGAAATTTTCATGATGCTGCAAAGTAGCTCATCCACAGCCTCCTATATGTCACTGCTCCAGACATGTTTTTTTTCTAGTCAGGAAGCACCCCGAATAATTGATTTGCTTTTGGGATGCAGGATAATTTATTTATTTGTTTATTTATTTATTTGTGGCAGTGGTGGTGCTGGCGGTTTAGGAAAAATATATCAGCTGAGTCAGGGAAAACAAAATCTCTGTAAAATCTTGGGTGGGACAAGACTACCTACCTAGCTTTGTACAGAAAAACATAGAACAAACTATAGGAAGATGACACATGGCTGTGATTAAACTTTAAGTTCATCCCTGGACCACAGGAAGAGTCTCGAATCTTGGAGATGGAGTCCTCACCAGTCCACTTTTTTAATACAACCAGCATCAATATCTCAGGTGAAGCTACTGTTCTCCAGGGATGCTGAACATCTGTCCAAAATCCTTTCAGTGGCAGCTGAAAGTGACCTCCTAGAATAATTCGCAGCTGTGTCTTTTTTTTTTAAGTTTGTGTCCATTATGTTTTGGTATTCTCCAAAATGCTAATGAAAAAAGTGAACGGCCCAAGCAGCGAATCTAAGTGTTATCCATGATTTTCAAAGCACCTGGCAAGAACAGCAAATGGTTTTAAACTCTAAATGCTGGCATGGCCCTTCCCAAATTTTTTCTCATCATTGGCTCAAATGACAGCCACAGAGGCACATGAAACCTTTCTCCATACCCCACTTTTGCTACCCAATGCTCACAAGGGCCTCCCCAGCTTTGCTGATTGTACCCACAGTGTCTCAGATATTTTCCCTGCCAAGACTGAGTAGTTTCCAAGACCAGGTCATCCAGCCAGGTGTTGCCAAGAGAAGATATAGCTGTGGGGAGTGGAGCAGGGGGACAGACTGACACCTCAGTGATGAGAGAGACTTGTGCCCCATGCCCTGAGGAACAACATCCCTTCTGCAGGACCAGTATTTGTGGTGTCAGCCTGGGACATTCCTGAATTTCTCTGGTTTGAGAGGTTCAGACAAAAGTCATCTATCAGTTAGAGGTACAAGATGCTTCGAAGCCACATGTTACAAGCTGAGTCTTGCTTTTAACACTCCATGGGGCCCAGACTGGGTTGCTTTATTATTCAAATGCACTACATCTTAGTCATGTTATTTTTTTCAACATGGAAACAGCTACATTCCTTCTACAAGTAAAGAGGTCGGATGTACAGCCTGCACAGCTGAGGCATGTCTGAATTTGCCTCTTTTAAACTCTTTGATAATTTTCTCTACACCTGAGTAATTCAAATAGTTTTACAATGAGTGACCCAGGGGAAAAAAAAAAAGAATCCATCCCTTACTGCATAAGCTTTTAAAGGTTTCCTTCAAATCACTAAATTGTGACAGCTTTTCCATGCCACCTCTGAGTCCTCTGCATGGAAGTGTGTGAGCTCCCTTCGGTCATGCAAGAACAAGAAGATCTCTGCATGTGCAGCAGGAGTCTGAGGCTATTTATGGAGGCAGCCAGCCTAACACAACACAGGCAAAATGTAAATGAGTACTGTCTAAGCGCTCACACACCAAGAGCGTGCATGGGCTCCTCACCACTGCTGCTGGATCTCATTAATAAATAGCCAAGTAGAAAATTATAAACAGCTTGGTATCAGCAGCAGGTAGCTCTGTCAAACTGCTCCTGGCCCAGCATGAGGCTTCCTCCTCAGTGGCTTCCCGGGCAGAGTCATGGTCTTCTGCCTGTGGGAGCCCAGGATCTGTCCTTCAGACACATGGAACCAAATACATGCCCATGAGGCAAGAAGGGACGTACAGCTGCAAGGACTGCGGCGGTTATCCATGAGCAGTAAAGGAGCAAAGCAGTAAAGAAAAATTTTTACTTTTAAGAATTAAAAATTATTTTTCCTATCAAAAACAGAGCTACATTCAGACCATCTCTCATGTAGCTTTTTGGACCTGAACTTGTGACCCCGGCAGGGTAGCTAGGTGGTTACAGCCTTGGCTGTAGCTGTTACGGTTCTGCACCTTTAGCCAGCTGTCCAACCGTCCAGGAGGTCCTGCCTGGGGACAGACAAGCAGACAGACAGACAGGACACGCAGTTCTCTTCTGTCACGTGCTTTCCCAGTGACTTACTCTATTTCACAGTCAGAGAGGAGCTGGAAATCTTCATCTGCATTTTAACACATTCCCCCCCAAAAAAAAAACAAAAACCAAACAAACCACCAACCACAAGCCAGTTTTGATACATGCAGAGAGAGGACTTTCAGCACAGCCTAAGGAAATTTTCTGAGTCAGTAGGAAGGCACCGTGGTGCCGCCAGCAGAGGGACCGAGGGAAAACCCCGCAATGATCCCAGCCATCACTAGGTGCCCTCCTTGCTCTCTTCTGTGGGGAGCTCCTGGGGTCTCTTCCTTAAAACCTTTGAGTAGCTCTCCAGTCCCGTTCCCCATTTTGGGCAGTTGTCCTCAGCTTTCTTGTAGCCACGTCTCCTTTCAGAAAACTGGTGGTTTCACGCTTCATCTCTCAGGACAACTGATACTGCCTGCTCATTTGCCCACTCTCTACTCCAGAGCTTCTTGCAGCTTTCATCTCCAAGGAGAAGCTAACAAACCTGGTGATGGCTGCAGCTGATTCCATTCAGGTACTCCTTAGTGAACCTTCAGCCCTGTCTGCTCCAGGAGCTGGACTTTAATCCCTTGGCATCTGTCCCAAAAATCACCTCTGCAGTCCTTGCCAGTGAAGGCATCATCACCATTTGCGAGTCCCTCCCCTGGCAGACTTGTCCCTATTCCTTACCACAGTAACAATTTTTCTGAGAAGGACATTTTCATCTGCTATGTTAGTCTGACCTCTCTGTAACTGTGAACTCTTACATGTCCCACCACGAGCTCCAAGACTGCTCTTTCTACAATAAATGTTTCTTTTAGACCCATTCCCATTCCTGCTAACTCTCTCCTCTACCTCCATGCCAAATTCACTCTCCTTTTCTTCTCCTATCTTCTTATTCCCACCCTGTAGTCAGATTACAGAATCACAGAATCACAGAATGGCAGAGGTCAGAAGGGACCTCTGGAGCTCATCCCGTCCAACCCCCCTGCTTGAGCAGGCACACCCAGAGCAGGGGCACAGGAACGCATCCAGGCGGGGTTTGAATGTCTTCAGGGAATGAGACCCCACAGCCTCCCTGGGCAGCCTGTGCCCCTGCTCTGGCACCCTCACAGGAAAGAAGTGTTTCCTCATAATCAGGTGGAACTTCCCGTGTTCCAGCTTGTGCCCATTGCCCCTTGTCCTGTCATTGGGCACCACTGAAAAGAGTCTGGACCCATCCTCTTGACACCCACCCTTTAGATATTGATAATTATTGATAAGATCCTTCCTCAGTCTTCTCTTCTCCAGGCTGAACAAACCCAAGTCTCTCAGCCTTTCCTGTTAAGAGACATGCTCCAGTCCCCTGATCATCTTGGTAGCTCTCCACTGGACTTGCTCAAGCACTTCCCTGTCCTTCTTAAACTGGGGAGCCCAGAACTGGATGCAGCGCTCCAGATGTGGTCTCATTAGGGCAAAGTAGAGGGGGAGGATAACCTCCCTCAACCTGCTGGCCACACTCTTTTTAATGCACCCCAGAATAGTGCTGGCCTTCTTGGCCACAAGGCCACATTGCTGGCTCATGGTCAGCTCGCTGTCCACCAGCACTCCCAGGTCCTTCTCAGCAGAGCTGCTTTCCCGCAGGTCAGCCCCCAACCTGTACTGGTGCGTGGGGTTGTTCCTCCCCAGGTGCAGGACCTTATACTTGCTTTCATTGAGTCTCATGAGCTTCCCCTCAGCCCAGCTCTACAGCCTGTCCAGGTCTCGTTGGATGGCAGCACAGACTTCTGGTGTATCAGCCACTCCTCCCAGCTTGGTGTCATCAGCAAACTTGCTGAGGGTGCACTCTGTCCCTTCGTCCAGGTCATTGATGAATATGTTGAACAGGACTGGACCCAGCACAGACCCCTGGGGAACACCACTAGTGACAGGTCTCCAACCAGACTCTGTGCTGTTGATCATGACCCTCTGAGCTCTGCTGTTCAGCCAGTTCTCAGTACACTTCACTGTCCATTCACCTAACCTATATTTCCTAAGCTTACCTATGATGATGTTATGGGAGACAGTGGCAAAAGCCTTATTGAAGTCAAGGTAAACAATATCCACTGCTCTCCCTTCATCTACTCTGCCCAGCCAGTCATGCCATCATAGGCTATCAGGTTCATCAACCGTGATCTCCCCTCGGGGAATCCATGTTGACTACTTCTGATAACCCTTTTATCCTCTACTTGCCTGGACATGATCTCCAGAATGAACTGTTCCATCACCTTTCCAGGGATGGAGGTGAGGCTGACTGGCCTATAGTTTCCCAGGTCCTCCTTCTTGCCTTTTTTGCAGGCTGGAGTGACATTGGCTACCCTCGATCCTAAGGCACCTCTCCAGTCTCCCATGACCTTTCAAAGATGAAGGAGAGTGGCTTAGTGACAGCATTCACCAGCTCCCTTGGCACTTGTGGGTGCATCCCAGCAGTGCCCCTGGATTTGTGAGGATTCAGTTTGCATTGGTGATCTCTGACCCAATCCTTCTCAACCAAAGGGAGGTCTTCCTTTCTCCAGATTTTTTCTTTCTCCTCTGGGGCTGGGGTGCCTGAGGGCCAGCCTTAGCAGTAAAGGCTGAAGCAAAGAAGGCATTCAGTAACTCTGCCTTCTCTGTAGCCTGCATTACAAGGGCACCCACCTTGTTCATCAGTGGCCCCACAGTTTCCCCAGTCTTTCTTTTACTACTGATGTATTAGAAGAATCCCTTCTTGTTATTCTTGACATCCCTCACCGGATTTAGTTCCAAGTGGGCCTTGTCCTTCCTTGTTGCATCTCTGCACACCCTGACAACATTCCCATATTCCTCCCAAGTGGCCAGTTCCTTTTTCCACATACTGTAAACCTCCTTCTTCCATTTCAGTTTTTCTAGAAGTTCTTTGCTCATCCATGTGGGTCTCCTGGCTCCTTTGCTTGACTTCTTCCTCACAGGGATGCACCGATCTTGAGCCTGGAAGAAGTAGTACTTGATTAGATAACTTCTGCCTTTGCTTATAGCATCACCAAATTCTGGGTCTTTTCTCATCTTGCTCACAGTAAAATCTCCTGCCCACACCTTCTTCAACCTCCCCCCACCTTCAGTAGTACTAATTCCTCTCCCCTGACTTCCCGTGCAAAATTCCATGGCTACAGAAAACCCCTTGCTCTCCCTGCACCAACCCACTTTTCCTGTCTTTTTGTGCCTACTCTGTAATACTTTCAAGTCTTGTCCTGACTTTCTAGACATGACACAATGATGACTCTTTTCCATCCTTATGTCCCTTGCTGCTCTCAGGGGGCTCCATCCAACCTTCTTCACACTACCTGATGCAGCATCCATGCTGTGGGTTGTGGGATCATAGCAGCTCTCTGCCTCGGTAGCCCTCTGCCTTTATGCAGAAGATGCCTTCCTCTGGCTCAGATTTCCATTATGTTTCTCCTGCCTGTTCTAGGCTCTGTAACCAGTAGCCAGGCCATCCCCTCCACCTGGGCAAGTCCTAGGTGGACTTGGCCACCCTGCTATGGGGTGGGAGCTGGGATCTGGGAGCCAGGAGCTGGGACTGTGCTGCTGAACACTGTGTCGCCCTGCCATGTACTGCAGCAGCTCCCAAAGTGGGAGGCTGTCTGGCTCATGGTGTTTCTCACTTTCTCAAATACACGCTCACTTGCTGTTACTGTCTCACACTCTCTTCCTTTCCTCCTTCTTGACAGGCACTCCCACCACAACAGCTTATCTCACAAACACCTTCCCTTGACCCAGATATTATAGATGATGTTTCATTTTTTATTACTGTAGCAGCAATTTAACATCCATTTCGCTTGTTCATGTGAATATCGACAGATCAGCAAAACTGATCTTGAAACATAGAATCATAGAATCATTATGGTTGGAAAAGACCTCTAGGATCATCAGGTCCAACTGTCAACCCAACATCACCATGCCTCCTAAACCATGTCCCAAAGTGCCATGTCTACACATTTTTTTAATATATCCAGGGATGGTGACTCAAGCACTTCCCAGGGCAGCCTGTTCCAATGCTTGTCCACTCTTTCAGTAAAGAAATTCTTCCTAATGTCCAACTTAAACCTCCCCTGGCACAACTTGAGGCCATTTCCTCTTGTCCTATTGCTTGTTACTTGGGAGAAGAGACCAACACCCACCTCACTGCAACCTCCTGTCAGGTAGTTGTAGAGAGCGATAAGGTCTCCCCTCAGCCTCTGCTTCTCCAGGCTAAACAGCCCCAGTTCCCTCAGCTGCTCCTCATAAGACTTGTTCTCCAGACTCTTCACCAGCTTCACTGCCCTTCTCTGGACACACTCCAGCACCTCAATGTCCTTCTTGTACTGAGGGGCCCAAAACTGAACACAGCATTTGAGGTATGGCCTCACCAGTGCCAAGTACAGGGGCACGATCACCTCCCTGCTCCTGCTGGCCACACTGTTCCTCATACCAGCCAGGATGCTGTTGGCCTTCTTGGCCACCTGGGCACACTGCTGGCTCATGTTCAGCCGGCTGTCAACCAGCACCCCCACATCCTTTTTCCACCAGGCAGCTCTCCAGCCACTCCTCCCCAAACCCATAGCTTTGCATGGAGTTGTTGTGACCCAAGTGCAGGACCCAACACTTGGCCTTGCTGAACTTCTTACAGTTGACCTCGGGCCCATTGATCCAGCCTGTTTAGGTCCCTCTGCAGACCCTTCCTAGACTCGACCACATGGACATTCCCACCCAATTTGGTGTCACCTGCAATCTTACTGAGGGTGCACTCAATCCCCTCATCCAGAACATTGATAAAGATATTAAACAAGACTGGCCCCAAAACTGAGCCCTGGGGGACAACACTCATGACTGGCAACCAGCTGGATTTAGCTCCATTTACCACAACTCTAGGCTCAGGCACCCAGGCAGTTTTTTACCCAGCAAAGAGTACACCTGTCTAAGCCATGAGCTGCCAGCTTCTCTAGGATGATGCTGTGAGAGCATCCTCCTAAAAAACTTCCTGAAATTAAATATTTTCTCATGAGCATTCAGGTCTTTCTTGTTTCCATCCAGCTAGAGCTGATATGAAATAATAGCCTGAACACAAAAAGGAAGATTTCTATCTGACTGATATTCTGACATATCAAGTCAAAACAGAACAATTTTGGGAATAAGCTGTAGGTGGCCAACACAATGGATATGAGGCGACCAGGTTTGCTTTTTCTTGTCTTCTTGAGGAAGAGAGGTAACAGCAAGAACAGAAAAAAAAATGACTGTCACATGTAGGTTCCATGTATTTTTACAAGGGGACATACCGGGCTGGTTAGACCAGCAACACTAAAGATAGCTCTGAGAAAGTGAGTGATGCAACTCCATATGCAGACAACAACTTAGCAAGACTGAATGAGAAAAAAGTGAGAGCTTGTAGTCATTTATATTGCTGCTAGGAAGGTCAGTAGCAAATGAGAGGAAGAGGAAGGTATGTTACTTGTGAAGGAATTTGATGTAACTCATGCCACAGAAGGCTCGTGAGATGACTTTCCTGATTACTGTACTAAAACTGTTGATTAAGAAGGGCAGACTGGGGGCGGTTCTCTATATCATCACTATCAGCTTGTGAGTTGCTACATCAGATTTACCGGATGATGAACAGAAGAGGGAGAATATCTGCAGAATGATCTGCTACAGACCATCAAACAAAGTTAGAAAATCAAAAAGCAGGAAGAGTCGTTCCTGAAACCCACTATTCATTAAACTCTCAGCCACTTTGTGAAAAGCTCTGTATGCATGGCAGAGTGGGAGACGTATGCAGTCAACAGAAAAATAGCATTTAGGTGATACAGAATTCTCTAACCCAGCAGGTACTGCACCCAAGGTGAGATCATTCATTACGACATACAATGGTGAATTAACTGTGGGGCAGAAAGTTTGTTGGTCTCTGAAGACCACCCATCATGACTGTAGCCTGATTATTTGTAGCATTGACTGCCCTAAATACTCAGCATAAAAGAGGTAAATTCTCTAACTTGAGGAAAGTGACTATCCAGATTAATTGGTAGAAAAAAAGTGGGTAAAAAAATCTGAATGGAAGTTGAGTGCTTTGAGGAAGAGTTTATCAGATGGTCAAAAAGTCAGGATTTCCAAGTCAAGAGTACAAACAGATCTTGCTAAAAATCTCATCCTAGTTCACTGACAAAGTGAAAGAATCGATGCGAAGTAGAAAATCAACCTATCACAGATGTGAAAGAGGGAAACAGCTGCCAATTAATATAAAATAGAAGTAACTAAGTGTGAGAAATGAGTAAGTGAAATTAGAACCATCTGGAAACATCCCAGAACAGAGCAAAGAAAGTATTTTAACACCTACTAAGAACAAAAGTAGCTTAACAATAGGGCAGGAATATCACTGAAGAGAGGTAGTAAAATTAATAGTACTGTAAAAAAGGAGAGTACTTAATAAATATTTGTCTGTATTCAGAAAGAAGTCAGATTGTGCACATGTATAACATGGGGCTGCTAATGGACTTTTTTGCTCAGTAATATCGAAAGGATGTTAAACAAGGTCTACTAGAAAAAAATATTTTAAATGAGCACTCTAGCTAGTTAGCATTCCTGAAAGAGATTACATGATCTCTCTCCTGCTTCCATTTGAAGACATGCTTATAGTGTGTCAATACTCCAAAAGGGTAAAGAGGATGAACTGGGTAAGTACAGCCAAAAAGAAGTGACAGATGCAAACACTGCGAACTAAGGGTGGGAGTGTAGCAAATGCTATTAAGCATCTTTCAAAGAACAACAAGGTTTATTTGCCAAGTTCCAGCTTTTATGAGTCTCATCCAGACATTCAGAGTTTTCCAAGGCATTGGATACTATACAAAGAAACAAACCCATGCCCTGTAAAACACTAAAAGTTATCCCATAACTCATGTGAGAGCTGGAGAAGTGAGAGATTTCATATACAGATGAATAACCACAGCATGGTCTCCCAGGACAGCACTATAACATAAGGAAATAAAACAACTGTAAGTGTGTATATGGTGTTACATGTAGGCAAAGATGTAGGGAAATTATTTTTTTCTTTACACTTTCATGCACAGCAGTAGAAAGATCAATGCTGAAATAGTCCCTGACCTGCAGATTCATGGAGTCAGGGAGAGGCTGTGGGGAGAGGATACTGTGTCCTGCCTCTGTTACATTGCTTTTCCCCAGGGGCTGCTTTTAGCCACCGCTGGAGACTGGATCTGGAGCTAGACAGACCTTTGGTCCCCCAGTAAAGCCATTCTTATTGTCTTATGTTGTCCACACACTTCCCATGTGTGCATTCTTCAAAACAATCTGAAAAAAGGAAACCATGAACTACCTGCGACAGCTCAAAGACCAAAGCAAACACCACCCTGTGTGAGGTTCAGGGCTCACTCTGCTCTTCAGTCTTTCATTGGCTTTAGCCCTTATCATGTTAAATCACTTTTCAGTCTCCTGTGACCATGTGCAGGCTAATTGCACAAACATTTGCACCAACAAACAAAAAAAAACTTGTTTCTTGAGTTCCTAGCTATCACCAGTCTTTTAGCGTTTCCAGCACAGGTCCAGCACCACCTTTGTCAGGGTGCATGAGCAGCAGTTGTGTTTTGGGCCCAGCTGTCAGGACTGTTCCTCCATTTGATCCACTACGGTTGTCAAAAGACAAAAATAGGCCCAACACTAGGGACTGGGACTTCCTTCAGAGAGCCAAGTTCCCCTGTCACCGGGCCAGTTCCCCAATCACTTTCCTTCTGAAACATAAATGTATTTTCCATATACTCATCCTGCTTTCAGTGGGAGAGGTACAGACCTCACCCTCCTCCACCTCTCCTCTCTTCACCACATCTTTTCTCCAGAGCAACCAAGATCCTCATAGGAACTGACAGGCACAGACTGGTACCTGCCACCAGCTGGGGAGTCAAGGACTACAGCTGCTGGATTGCCATACACTAAAGAAGAAGAAAAGAGAAGGATTTAAAAAGTAAATCCTGGGTGCAGCAGCATTTTCTGGAAGGACTTGTTGCTGTGAGGTAGTTGTCCCCAGTGTGGATCTGCTGTACTGAGACTTTTGGGGGGAAGGACCATGATTTCACCAAGTTTTTGAATCCACACCAAGATTAGGTGATTCACTGCTCAGCACTGGGCACATAGGAGAACTCAGCTGCAGGTATCTAGGGACCACAGATGATAAAAATCATTATTTTTAAGGAGAGGAAACAGACTGTGGGTTAGATGTGGGCAAAACAGAAAGGGGGGGTTTATGTTAAATATCTGTTGTTCTACTAAGAATGGCTTCCGGGAGTTAAGCCATTTTTTTGTATCTTGAATTTACACGGAAGAAAATACCAGAAGCAAAAGACTGCTTTCCTTTAGGTAAGAAGGTTGAAGTAGGTGTGTACCTTATGTATAAAACAGGTATATTCCTTATATATAAATGATGTGCTTCTGAGGCTGGAAGAAAGGAGACAGCTTTCAGAAGTGTTCTTTGATAATTAGGACAAAATACCATGGGAAGTGACCAAGCAGAGCTGAGGACTGCTGGAGTCTCTGTTGTTTGCATCTTCAGAGCTCGGCTGTGCATCTCTGCAGGAGATGCTCTTCAGGCTTTATGCAGAGCAACAGGGTGAAACATGGGTGAGATGCAGAGCTCAGACTCAGCAACCATTCACCAATGCTGGCAGAAACCTACCCAGCCAAGGACCCGGCCCATTTTTATGCATACTGGAAATCTAGGGGAGGTTTTGGGAGAAGGGGATTGTTTGGGCTGTTTTTTCCTTTGAACCTTATAATAACACTACTCATGTCTAGTTGCACATGATCTTTAAAGAGCTGGGATTCCCCCTTCTGATAGAAGTTACATAGTCGTCACACTTCCTTTAATCTCCATCAAACTATTGTTTCAACATACCACCTACACAGCAAGACGAAAAAGCACCAGTAAAAGGGAACTGTTGTTTTGGTTTTCCTTCTCAGAAAAGAAAAAAAAAAAAAAGAAAACAAAACCCCCCCAAACCTTAGAAGAAAAGCTCAGAGTCCGTCTTTGTATGTGCTAACTCCTCCTTTTCATCTGGAAATTCCCCTTAGTTATACCATAAACAAACTACCCTCAAATATGCTAAAATAAATTGAACTGAAATTCAATAGCAGTCATGGAAGCAGGGACTAGTTGTAATCTGGTGGTTACCAAAAAAAGACCAAGAGCAGATTCTATCTGATTTTTCATTTTAGACTATTTTAAATTTTGTATTCAATGCAGTAATAATTTACCATATAAAGTACATTGCATTTTAATACAGCTTTTCATTTGATTTTGTGATTCAACTTGATAAGGTTTTTAACTACAAGAAGTTGCTTCTCTTCATTCCCAAATAATGGATAAGACTTTGAAGAATAAATACCACCATGCTGCTAGCATTTTTCAGAAGGATTCTGGCATCATCAGATGATTATTTCTTGTTTTGTTGTCCTATCACTGATGCTTCTAGTAAGATCACCTCTAACAGGGAGATGAAAGATCGTCTCTGAAAGACGAAACATTGTTGCTCGGAATAGGTGCACAAATTTTAGATCACCATGGCACGCTCATCATTTGCTACAACAAACCACAGAACAATCACAGAGAACACCAGAAGATGTTATTT
Organism: Phalacrocorax aristotelis; assembly: GCF_949628215.1. Lineage (NCBI taxonomy): Eukaryota > Metazoa > Chordata > Aves > Suliformes > Phalacrocoracidae > Phalacrocorax > Phalacrocorax aristotelis. The sequence continues at coordinate 28,888,992 of NC_134284.1, read as the reverse complement.
TTATAAACATGCCAGCCTTTATTCTCCCATGTTTCTATGCCTTTGGATTGATAAGAAGCTTTCTAGGGAAATAGGCCTGGTATCCACTGTGTCCATTTTATTAACTTTTTAAAATAAAATTTAAAAGCAACAAAATTTAGTGTCACATCCCAGGCTCTCATTCCACCAACCAGCAGACAGAAGCAAAGCATTTTTTAAATTGTGCTGCCATACGCTAATAGGAACAGCCATGGGGAGCCTGATGCTGTTCTAATAGAGATCCACTTACTGAAGCATTCCCAGATCTAACTCCATAGCTCTGCTCCAGTAACAAGACCTCAATTCATCAAGCATTTTAAGCACATACTTCAGATTTATATAAGCTTATATAAGCTGCAGTTCTGCGCTGCCAGCCGCCCGGCATTTGTCAGAGCCTTGGTTGAGCCACTTCTTCTCAATAAATGGCAGAAAACTATCCTATTGTTTATTTTTCAAAGAGACCTGGACCTTCCCCTTTGGATAGATGTGGACTGTGATGCTGGCTTGCCCTGCCTCCTGGAGCTGTGCCCTCCAGCAGTTATTTAGATGCTATGTTAAACTGTAGTTTACAGCACTCTGGTTTCCCTTCATGCTGGTTTGGCACAGTGCCTATAAGAAAGAGGCTCTGGTCCATACAGCACAGTGTCAACTGCAATAGTACAAATAAAAATATTGTATTATAGACTCGCTAGAAACTGCAGGCCTAGGTGGCCATTTCAGGAGGTCTGCTGGGGAGCAGACTGAGAGCACAAGTGGCTATTTTTATACCAAGCAAAACGTATGAAACATGAATCACCTGAGGTGGGTAACAGGAGGCTGATGACCAATACTTCCACTGTGGCTGCTGCTTCACTGGTCTTTAAAGAAGTCCTGAGCAAAGGGACTGCCTTGCTGTAGTAATACAATGTGAGGTTTCTCCAGGGCACCCACCCATAGAGTATCAGAGGCTACTCCTACAGCTACCTACAGATACTCACGTTCATCTGTCCACAGAAGAAATTAACTCGTATATCACAGCCCAGAGTCCTCACCAACATCTGGGCATCTCAAGCATCTTGAAACTAAGCAGAGCAAAGGCACTACATCCTTTCTGGACCATCTTCTTTCTCCCTCTGTCCTCACAGCACTTTCATCCTGCTCCAAAAAATTGTCAGGGTGTCTACCAAAGTGACAGGACAAGAAAGGGCCATTGTAACAAAACGAAAGTCAGACTTTATGGGTTTACTGGTATCTGGCACTTGGGAGCCTAATAAGGCGTGCTTTATTTTGACCAATATATCTGCTGTATGTATTCTATAAGCTGCAGCTCCAGTCCGCAACCTGACTTTCTCCTGCCAGACTGGGTTCTGTCTGACTGGGATCTGAGTAGCGGTGCTGGCACAGAACACCATGACACTTTTGCCCAGTCAGGTCAGCAGGAGTCTTGGCATTTAGTTCTGTAGAATTCTGTGAATTTCATCCATGTTCATTACATTTAGATATCTACATATTTTCTAATTTGCAACAATACCTGGGTCTCATAGAGTATCTTTTTGCCACTTCGTCTCAAAATGTCTTCAAAGGAAGCAGACGTCACAGCTGTGTTTTTAAATAGAGAAGATGAAGACTCAGACAGAGATTAAATTAATGAAAAGACCCCACAAGATCAGTCCAGAACAGAGTTTCATCTGTTTCCTTCCCATTTTTTTTGGCCACATACTCCGTGAAAGCTGGCGGAGAATTATCAGAGATTTGCATTTTTTTAAATGTTGAAGCCTGAGGTTTGCCTGCACTGAAGTTTCATGCAAAAACACCCCACACCTGGGTAACTTGGAGTACACAGAACTTTGTGGTGTCAAGGTCCACCTGCTTCCACTCTGCAAACTCACTCTAGAAAAGCGAACTCAGGTCTCACTTTGACACACCACAGACTGCAGGGCAGGCAGCCTTCCCGCCTCCAGTCTCACATGTTAAAATGTCTGTTCTACACCAGCATCAGGTGAAGCTACACCATTTATCCTTCCATGGGTATCTCTATTTACAAAATGACCCAAGCTGCTAAGGTGTCAGGAGAAAAGATGATGGCAGGGAAGTCTTTTGATGTCAAAGAATCTTTCCAATTAATATGGTTGCTTCACAAATACATCTTCAAAAAATGCATTCCTGGCACCAAGTAGGGCATGGAAATAGTGTTTGGAAAATGAAGCTGTAAATTCGTCATTTAAGTGAATGAACACTGCTGAACACAAGCCAAAATCCTGGGTGTGTATAGAAAGACTAATTTATAGGAAGATGTGTTTATACTGAGGAAATCGTGCCAGTGCTCCACAGTCAGCATTTTCAAGGGTGATTTCCAGTAGATTTTTCTGCTGTCTGTCCCATCCAATGGAGTAAGAGGATCTGAAAATCTAGTGGGAAGGGAAGGGAAAAAGCTTGGATTTTTAGCCCAGGGTGTTTACATACCTAGAAATCTCAAGGAACACCATGCTTATTTTTTCAGACTCTATCAGGGAATTTATTTGAGAAAAAGTGAAGCAAATATCTCAAGACGTGCCCCACTAAATCTCTCACTTTAATTGAAGTCTGAATGTCATATCTTCATCAGGCACATTCCTTTCTTCAGAACATTAAGTTGCTCATGGCAGTAGAGCAGCAGAGACTGGAAGGGCCTTTCACATATAGCAGCATCCCCCAAGACTCAGAGAAGATGCCTCAAGAGAGGCATCAGAGATAACCATCTAACTTTACAGGACATAGTTTCATGGTCTGGCCACTGCAGAGTGGCATCATCACCCAGATCTTCACCCACGTGTGAGCCCCAGTTTCCTCACAGGGCGCCAGGGACAGAAATCAAGTGGAGCAAAATTAAGAAACAAGTAAGCCTGGGCAACTCTTTGAGCTCCCCCATTGAGGTGCAGTCAGGTAGATCACAAAAATGTCTGGCAAAGGCTCAAAAAAAAATCAGTTGTGCAGGGAGGTTGATGCTCTTATGGAGATACATACTGCTGGTAGGAGGTGGCTTGCTAAGGCTCACATCATGTGGGGGGTTTTACCTCGCAGAGAAGTCACGCAGACCTATGAGGTCTTCTTGCAAATGGGGCTTTTGAGAAGGTCTGAGAAATGGAGCACAGGGTGGGGGGACACCTCTACCATCATATGCCTGCTCTGCAACCACTTCTCCATCACACAGAGGTTGAAGTCAGATCAGTGCCACAGAGATTGATTTGCTGTAGATGAGGGCTATCATGCCAAAGGTGATTCCAGCTGTATACAAGAGGGAATTCCCAGTGTGGGAGAATCCCAAGATGATGCCAGTTGCCCATCTTGTTAAATAAATACAGACATTTCCCTTTGAATCAAAGGACTCACATCCTCAGAGTTCCTGTGTGATCACAGACCCCCACCACACCTCACGCTCAGGAGAAAACCCAGGACATTACGTCCTGTCCCCAGTGAAATCTGTCACCCTGTTTTGTTGTCCTGTTGCCTTTTTCCTCCCACTCCTCCTCTGTCCCATTTTCTTTTCCTGTGATGCTTACATGGCAGCTCCTGTACATGCAAGTCAGTAAATCAAACCACTTACAGACTAATATTTTCAATGTTATCTCTGCTCTGCAAAGTGTTTCCTGCTTTCCTGCTTTCCTGTCTGCAGCATTTCTCTATGGTGCTCCTCATCAACGAAGTCCCAGCGCAGGCATGCTGGGGGCAACCCACAGGCACCTGCCAGCTCAGTAGCAGTTTTCCCTAGCAGGGCACAAACTTCCTAAAGCCACTCACCCTCTGAGGGCTTGGTGCAGCTCTCCAAGGTGACTGCCAGGGTCTTTGTCATGGAGAGCTGGCAGCAAGGCTACCTGACCATACTAGGAGGAGCTGATGCAATATAAACACCATAACCCTTTGAATCTCTGCCACATCAGCTTGGTCAAGCCTAGCTGCAGAGCAAACTGTTGGAGGCTAAGGGGAAAAAAACAGAAGTAAAAAAATTTTTTGGTATATGGCAGAGGTGTCTGGGTGGGATTTGGTTGATCTGAAACCCAGATTTGTCTGAGGCACTTACTCTGCATATGCCAATTCACTGTCCTTCAGCCATTCACCTCGCTGGGGATTTTGAACGAGAAGACAAATTTTACGACTTTGCTTCCGTGGTTGACACGGTTTTTGTATTAACCTGAGATATAATAACCAAAATCAAGATAGCTATGCAGTAGCACAGAGCTCTGGGTAGCCACATTAAAAAGTCATACCTCCTCAGTAAATCACCCCCTTAATGTATACTGAAAAGCTACAGTTTCATCAGCTTTTGGCTCTCTCACGGAAGCCTTGCAAGCTAAAAACAAAGCGAGGCTTGAAATTACAGCATTGTGTGTAGAAGGTGTAAAACCAGCTTGAATTTCCATATATTTTCACCACAGGATAAATATGGTTGCTCAGGCATATAGACCATGCTATAGATGTGCAATTGGTTCTTCCCTCCGAGTCTGACAAGGTTAAACTGACTTCAGGTGTTGGCCCACCCTAGCTGCTACTTTGAGTTTGTAAAAAAACCAGAAACGTGTATTCTTTGAACCGCACCCTTTTCCTCCCCTTACACACTAACAACTGTAACCTTTTTAACTCTGTGGGTGTTAGTTTCCTAGAATAAAAATGGGTTTTTATAAGAAGAAAGCCAGACATCTCCAGCAAAAGGCTACAACCCAGGCTGCAAGTGCAGTGCAAGCAGCAGAGCCAAGCCGGTGGTGCAGTATGGCAGTTGGGGCTGCTAGGCAGTGATTGGCATCTGCTATGCAATTCTATTTATAGTTTACTGTTGCCTTTTATTCCAGCAGTTTGAGCTGAACAAAAGAACAATGTGGACAGGCTGGGATGTTTGGGGACACGCATGTTCAGAGGTGGAGTTCAAAGTGTGAAGCCAAATCCGTTGTTGCTGCAACACACTCACTTGTCCCAGCTCTGGCACGGGTGCGTTGCTGGCAGCAGGGTCTCCCAAAGAGGCTGTTAGATATAATACAGCTGCATACCCCACCTCGTCCCAAGGACACCAACGTACAAACTGGCACCTCTTTACTCTTACCATACAGAAGACAAATCTGTCATTGCCCTAGAGAAGTCAGTAGAGTCAAAGGTCTCTAAGATGCAATGTGTGACAACCAGGTGTGCTATGCCAGGGAGCAGGACTGTCAAACATGATAGGGCTTTTCTCTTCAGGTGAGAGTTCTTTCCTTGATGAGGGAATGATCAGTCACATATTTGACTTAATGTATTTCCCCCTAAGGCACACAGTACCTCACTGCATCAGTGAAAACTGAGGACCACCAAATTTCTATACACCATTCACAAAAATGGGCAAATCAAAAGCAGGAGGACTTTCAAGAGCAAATGTGAGATGCAGGCATTTATTCAGCCTGACAAACCAGAAGGAATCTGACTGTGTCATCCTGCCTTATGATAGCACAGCATGCATCACATGTAGAAAGGCTAGTGCATCAAAAAATCTCAGCAGCTGACACTTCTACATTTCATTTCCAGCAGCAGAACATGAAGGTTTCTGCATTCCCTGCAGACTGCGTGCTATGAACTAGACATTCATGAGAAGCCAGAAACCCGTGTGAGCTCTGTGCTGGGCTCAGCTCAATGGTTTTGGCACTTTGCTGGCCTGATTGCCAGGGTGGAGCAGAGCTAGACTGCAAGTATAAGGGGAAGACTCTGCAGGTAGGCGGTTGCTAGGAGGAAGCTGAGCTTTGGTTTTAGCACAGATCTCATCCCCCTCTATCTGGCTTGAGGGATCCAACCTGTGCTTGGCCCTGTTATCAACTGCAAAACACACCATGGCTGGTTTTTGTCCCTGTACCAGATCAACAACATCACACCCACTGCCACAGACAAAACAAGTTTGAACCACAAGCTACTGAGACTTTTCATAAGGCACAGTTGTATATCATACCAGTGCAGGCAGACTTGTACAGTGGCTTGGCCAGAGGAGCACAGAGCCGAGCAGACTTCAGTCCTCAGTGCTTCTTAGCCCGCGACTATGGCTGTCCTAGAGAGATTCTTGAGCACTTTTCTGCCTTGCTTTTATCATTAAGAAAGTCCTTTTTGCCATCCTATACATGCTGCATTCCCCAGACGGGTCTGCAGCTCAGTCCCCATCCAGTGTGTTGTATGGTAACAAGCGCAGAGCCAGGCATTTGGCTTTTTCCTACCAAGACCCATACTTCAAGGAGCTGTTTTCATTTCCTTATCTTTCATGCTGTAAATTTTAAAGCCATATTCCATCATTTCCAAGAAAAATTAGCCCCAATTGCTTACCAAAAAGATACACAACTGTACAAAAACTGTCTGTGTGGGTAACCTTTTGCACAGCTGTTATGTGAGTGTAATTCTGTGCTTATTTGTATATGGAGGTAGGAGAGGCAAATGTCTCAGGTTTCCTCCATTCATAGGTTCTTGCTGGTCACAACTAGGGGAAGATAACACTAACACAGCGAAGTATTTTCATGTGCGGTGGAACAGAGAAATGCCAAATATCATACCAGCTTTTCTCTTGATAGTTTCTAAATAAAAAAGGGGAGTGAAAAACTCAGCCTGAAAGTCTTTTGAAGACATTGGTCTGGCCAGTCTTCCACAGTTATTTCTGTTTACTGGTCAATGGTGCACAAGCACTTTCCCTAGCATAGTGCTGTGAAAATCCCCCAAAAAGTCAGTGTTATGCAGCACTGAGCTAAAACAAAGCTGGACTCTTTTCTCCCCTATTCTTCGGACAGCCACTCTACCCCAGCAGGAAGTTGATGAAGAGTGCAGAGAAGACGTCTCATATGCAGCTTGCTTAAACATGCTACCTTAAAGGCAGCTATCTAAATAGCACCCAGCAATCAAAAGGTGGAAAGAAATATGCTCCAAATGCCCAATCTAAACTCACCGAGGCTCAAAGAAACATTTCCATTTACTTCAACTGGATTTAGACACAGGCAAGAGAGTTTCTGCCTGTTCTTTATCTGATCTGATCTGATCTTTTTTCTGCCTGGATATGACATCAGTACAATACTACTAAGGCCAACATTTATATTGATGCATTGCTTGTATTATCTCTACTGAATACAGACTAAACTTACTTGAAATGTCTGGGTTGGTTTTACCACCCACAGACGCGCAAACTCTGTTTTCATCTCCAGTCACAGAAGATCTTGTCAAAAGTTTTTGAAAGCGTGAACTCATGGCATCAGTCTCCAGCTTGCCAGAGCAATGACTGTGGGTGATGTTGATTGGGGCCATATTACTGAGAGAAGCATGAAGCAGCAGTGACTCTAAATAGTAATGTTTTTCAGGTTTGTCTGAAGACTCAAGGGCGCAGAGACATGGTGCCTTCCATTTATCTATGGAGGACCAGGCAATTTTCAGTGTTCCACTGTGAAATCTAGTGGGCAAATGCATATGTGTTTCTGAATATCCTAAACCCTGTATCAGCGTGTACAAGTAAGCATCACAGAGAGCATAATCAGGCATGTATTTGACCGCACAGTTGACTGCACCTAAATGGGAACTGTGATATGGTACATCAAAAATACCACAGTGGAGCCCACTGGTCTCTATGAAAACTCCAGTTCTTCAGGACAGAGAGCACTCTCCTCTTTTCTGTCCCACATGTCTGTATGAAGAATGGTCATCTACAGAGAGAAAGCAGTTCTAGCCATCTCAGAAACATTATTCCCGTCCTTCTTTGTGGTTCCCTTTGGGTTTGATATCTATGCAGAGGAGGACAAAGATGAAATCATGGGTTTGGAGCAGTGCACAGACTGGGTCCAGCACCATGTCCAGCCAGGCTGAGCTGGTACAGACAGAAATTTCAACTGTTCTCCTCTGCAGATGGAGGCTACCAAGCCGGCTTCAGCCTCTTCTTCCCCAGTTCCTTCTGGCCTCTGAGAATGAAAGACCTTTCCCCAGAAACCCTCTCCATCATAACTGAACCAAAGTAACTTTTTCACCCCAGAATGAAAGTACATGTCAAGCATTTCCTTAATTTTCCAGAAGAAACGATTCATTTTGAATACAGCTATCATGATTCTATGATATCAAAAGTAAATTCAGTTATCTGCTTGCCTGAGGTTGCCACCCAGTTCCTCCCTGTATTACCTCAGCCCCCAGTAGTCTGCAAGCACTGACAGACCCTCATGGGGTGCTGTAAGCACCTCACTGCAAGTGGAATTGGTAGAAGTTGATCGGGAAGTTGCCTGAAAATTTAATAAATCTGGTCATAACTGACTTTTGCAGGGTCACACACAGCATCTGCAATGACACATGGAACTGGTCTCACAAACAAGGTCTAGGCTGGCAACATAACATTGGGATCTTCTTCCTCCTTCACTTAAAGCCTGAGCTAGGGCACTTGGTAAAGCTCATATGCTCCTTCATATCAATGCTCTTTGCCTTTAAGGAACTCCTGCCAGTGAACTCTTCTTCTCGAACCTGCTCAAACCACCCTCTCATCTTTTTTAGTATCTTCAGTCTTTTCTAGCATGACTGTCACCAGAATGGTCTTTCCCTCGTATCATCACTCCCTTCTATTGGGCTCTAATATGGCTGCTCATCCATGTGAATACCTAGCCATTTCATACATGTTCAAGTGAATATATGTGTAGCACCCAGAGTGGGTATTACTTCCACTGTACAAATAAGGAATAAGTACCTACTGCAGGCACCGTGCTCCTGACAGAGCCTGGCAGCCCAAGCAGTGGGGTTTGGGGCTGTTCATTGGTCTCTTGTCCAATTAGCACACTAGCACAACGATTAAGGTGCACACCCAGAACAGGAGTCCAAGAAATTAAACTTCTGGTCACAAATGGAGTCTGGCAGTTAGAAGAGCTGAACCTAGATCTTCTTACACCTGTACAAGTGACAGAATTTGAAAGCAATCACTTCCCGTGTTAAGGTTTTCTTTTCTCTGAGCTGCTCTTCTGACTGCACTGCTCAGTCTCTGCTTCCTCCACCCGCCAGCCGTAGCAGCTCATTGTGCCACACCTACACAAGCCCAGCAAAGAGCCCAAGCATACCAATGCATGTCTCACTGCTCTGCGGGCACAGCAAGAAGGATAAAGTAAATGGAGGCTGAAATCAAACAGCAACAGCCCAAACTCCCGCGAACCAGGCTGTGTTGTCTGGTTTAGCACAGGGGGCCAGGCCTCTCTCAGGCCCCCTTCTAAAATGCAGCCATGGTTGCTGAGCCACTGTGCTGCAAAAGGCAGCAGCCATGCATGGCTGATGCCAAGTGCACTGTGCGAGAGCATGGGCACTGTTCTGTACCTGAAAGCAATACAGGGGACAGCAATGAGAACAGGCTGTTTCACAAGACTTTTTGAAACCTTTGACTTTGCAGCACTGTTGCAGAAACTCTGATATCCTGTGTGCCCCGCTCAGTAGAAACATTATAGCCCTCAGGTCCTGGGCTGCACTTACACATAGACCCACCAGCACAATGCTTTTTATTCCTTCTATTTTCCGGCTAACTCCACATTTTCCTGTCCTGACCATTTGCTTTTTTGCCTTTCTGATTATCCTCTACTTACAGTAACTAGTATATAATTTCTTCTGCCTCTTCGCACTCTTTCAGTGTATTTTCAGGAGTGGGTCTTCCCCAAAGATATTCCTTGCCATAGATGTCTTTTCGCAATGACTTTCCTAAGTGATGACAGGACTAAGACTTTCAAGGCTGGTGTATTCTAGTCACCCTCCTATCTATACATGTGCATCTAACAAGTTACACACTTTGGGAGCCTGATGAAGTCATAAGCAATCTACTTTCTTTTAGTTCCCGCCACTTATGATTTGACACAGTATCTTTAGCAACTTCCTGAAGCTTTTACAGAGCAGCCTGTGAGTACGGCACGAGTTGGAGCACTTCATCGTCTCCTCTGCAAAAGCCAGATTAAAAAGAAGTAAGTGATTTCTGTCCTTGAGGCAATGAATTACTTCTACTTAGCAGCATTTTGCTTTGTTTTGCTTTGATTACTGCTTCTCCATGCTGTGCCTTCGTGCTTCAGAAATGCAGACTCTGTTGATGTTTCATCATAGTCTAAATCTCCTTGTGATTGATAGACAAAAAGCGTTGTTGGGTCTGTATTAGAGTCCATCGCAGCTGATGGAGTCTTTGCTACCTGTCTTCCGTATGAATTCCTTCTCCCATTAAAAAAAAAACTTATCTCTCACAAAACAATTCTAGTTCCAGCCATGGATAGAAGATAATTAGGACTGAAGGATTTTGGCAGCATACAAGTTGCTGTGAGGTTAGATTTAACTCTCACTGCAGAGCATGAGCCATGAATATAGAATTGTATTAGGAACAGGAATGCTGGGCTTCCTTTGGTAGACCATAATGAGAATTCACATCCAGCCTTTCCTCTCATCCTTACTCTGCTGGAAGAGCAAGACAGGCATTTTATTGAGATGTTTACCTGCTGCTCTAAGGTGACTGGACACACATTTTTTTCTTTTTCTCCATCTTTTATTCACACAGTACAGCTAATCTCTGGCACTCAGAAATGTGGAGACTGAGCTACAATTTTTTGGGAGCTACAATATTCTGGGAGTTTACTTGTTTCTCTGAGACTTCAAAAATACTGGGACCATGCTTAATGCTCTCCTCAGCAAACCAAAGACCTTGCTTTTAAATGAAAGTTGAAACTCCTTTGCGTTTAGCACAGCATAGTAGCTGCAGCTTTAAGGAGACTACAAGTCTTGTGATAAAGTCACAGGTTGGTAACAGCAATTGCACCACACTGGTAGATGGGCAGAATGAATCAGTTTGGGTTCCTTTCTTTGAGACTTTAAAGGATCCTAATTTTGCTTTGAGAGATTCTGAGATTGGTGAGGATCTTTCCTACTCCAAATAAGATTTAGCAACCTACTAGAACCAGGGCTGACCTGTTGACTTGATCAAACTGAATTCTTTCCTGAATTTAGTTTCTCATAGGGTCATCTTCGTTGGTTTTCTTCTCCCTGTTACCTCCCCCATTTGTGTTTATGTTGCAATAGAAAGCACTACAGGTTATAGCTACTGACTTTTCGTGAAATTTTAACATGAAGTTTGCCACTTTTCCAAAGACCAAGGAGCATCTGGGCTTAATTTTAACCTGTCTATCCCATAATCCAATGTAGATCAGCTGTTGCCTCTAAACCAGCGGTTTCTTATCTTCCAGTAACCTCATTTCTGGGTGGGGGGGAGGAGAAGTAAAAAAACCACTTATTTGGCTCTTCAGCACTCAATAGGCAAGGCTGATTTTCTTCTGAGCACCCTCTCTGTACAGGTTTCTGCCTGAAACTGCAGGCAACTCTTTCAGGTTCAACATTTCCCATGCCTCCTGGGGGGACATTGATCCTGTAGCCTCATCATGATCACAAAAATAGCATTGCTGTCAAAGTAGAAGTGCCCGAGGGCAATATTTCAAATATCTATCTCAGCTGCCCCGACAAAGCTCATTCCCACTTCATAACTGAAATGGAAATTTCACAGCTTTGTGCATAATGATTTTGCCCTCCCAACCAGGTTCTATATTTTTGTATACAAGAGGCTACAAAGGTGCATGTAAGTCAGTGGTTCCCACACCAGAAAGAGCTGGGAGCGGGGAAGCGGAGAGTATCGCTGCAGTTACAAAGAGGGTCATGCCACTGCTTACATTAGCAGTTGCAGCCTCAATGCAATAGGAATGTGGCTGGAGTGGCAGCTGCAGCAACTGCTGTGCCAGACAACATGAGGACAGATTTCTGTGTCTGCTTTCTGTGACTTAGTGCCTAGGCATCTGGCCTGAGCTCAGCACAAGCTCACGTTCTGCTTGCCTTTTCTTGATACTCAGTGCAAAGCTGTTGTGTTTTCAGTGTGCCATGGGGTGTAATTAGCAATAAGCAGTTCAGTGCAGTTCCATGTGAGGTTGTTTTTATTTCCTTTGACCCCTTTTCCCTCCCTGCACAGACTCAGCTGCCTGTACAAAAGCATCTGGATATCTCATCACTGCTCCTGGCTCCAGGGTTGCTGTGCATGTCTCACGCATGGAGTCAGGACAGATCTGGCAGGGTTTAGCAGAGAGGACAGATTCTACATCCCTCTGCCACACATTATTCCCTTCTGAGTGGGTGTGCCTCACTGTTCAAAAATCACTGCCTTAAACTGAAGCCTTTTGGGGCCAGCGAATATGGAGGAATGCTATTTTCACTTAGCCCTGCCTCCTATGCTGGGGCTATAAAGGAGCAATGGAGGAGGATGTAGTCAAGGATCCCACCATACTGGCAGAAAACCCATGACCTTTACAGCTGCTTTCTTAGAGCACATCAGGCTTAGCAGAATCTGTCTCTTAGGCTACCGCTTCTTTGATCTCATCTGCCTTAATGAATCAAGGCTATTTTTAAAGCAGGGTATTTAGTGCAGAGAGATGCTACCAAACACATCTAAGGTTCAGATCTGGCTGCTGTCAGTGGAGAAGAGCCTGTGACAAAAACTTTCTCTAAGAACCAAATATCCTGCTGTGGACCTGAAGTCCTTAACATCAAATGTTCAGTGCTGAAACTGAAGCGGAAAGTGAAGTGGGTTGTATCACTGCACAGGCGAGCAGGGCCTGACTGGAGTGGAAAAGTCCAAGAGAAGCGGGAAATTCAGAACAGCGTTTATCAGAAGCAATGTATGACTTTAATATCCCTGAAGAGGATATTTTGTGGAATATCTTGTAGCTGGGATTTTTACATGAGTAACTTCCAGGGTGGACTCTAAGAGTCCCAGTGAAAAATGAGGTGCTCATTGTGTTAGGTGTACAAAGAGCTGGAAGAGATCACAGCTGAGGATTTGGACAAGATGCTACAGGAGATTTAGCAGAAATGAGTGGGCTTACTGAGATGTCAGAGACATGTATGGGTGCAAAGAGAAATCTCTGAGTATCACATTTTTTGATGGTGTAACTAAGGTCTTAAGCGGAAAACCCTGCCAGTGGTATGTGAGCTATAGGAGGTGACCCAGATGGCAAAAAAAGGAAAATGGTAGTTCTCCAATTAGTTGAGAGTGAATCATAGGACAAGAAGGAACAAAGAAACTGAGTTTCATCATAAATGAAAAAGGAGGAAACATTGGTATCTGAGTTCAGAGCAGTCGTAAACATCATCTTTAACTGCTCTGTTAAAAATAGGATTGTTTCAATTATAGAAGGCACTGTGGTTTTCACAAAACTGCAGATCCCACCTGCTGAGACATATTCACTTTAGACAAAAGTAAAAAAAATTTGAGGGGAACTGGCTAGACTTCTCAGTGACAAGCAACATACCAGTGAACCCAAGTCGGCAGGTCACAAAATTATTTTGGGCATCTTTTTGCTTTGTTTTTCCCAAGCAACCCCTTTAGTACTGATGCTGCTACCAGCAGCAGTGCAGCTCCCACATCACAGCAGGTCCCACACATACCCACAAGACCAGTAAACTCCCCATGGGAGAGAGCTAATCTACCAGCAGAAGGCCAAAGCTCAACACTGTCTTTGCATTTTCCTACTATTGGCAGAGAGCAACCATCCTGACTGTGCTCACACTTTTCAGTACAGCTAAGCCACAATCTGAGTGGAAGATTTCAGAATGATGAAAAGGACACCATATTTTAGGGATGTAGCAAAAGCCTGTGATCACTGTGAGTCGCTATTGCAATGGAGGTGTCAGTGCAGGAAGGGGCAAAGCTTGTGAATTGGGAGTTTGATCAGGAGATGTGTTTGGTTATGAATAAATATCCTTTGCAAATGGGACTGCCTGGTGGCAGTCCTGCCTGGACGCTTGTGCCCTGAGCCAGCATCCTCTGGCTTCTGTGGGAACTCGAGCAACAAAAGAGGTATGAGCTACCATTTGTGGATCTCCTGGGACATCAGCAGTTTGAAAACCACGGATTGACTTGTGACAGAGGGATAGAAAGCAGCAGTGGGATGCTGAAAGGCAGGAATGAACCATGGCAATGAAGAGACCACATATAGGGAAAGACAGACCCAGGTGATGACAGGTTGGCAGGATGTGACCAGGTCAGCAATGGAGGTCAGAGCCTGGGCAGGGCTCAGCAGCAGCAGGCCACCAGCATGCAGGACCAAGCTGCAGTTGGACACAACCCTTGGCCATTCATAAAAACAAACCAATGAAGACATTGCACAAAGAAGACAAACAGAGCCATGAGCCAGCCACAATCCAGAGCCAATTTACAAACAGGCAAAGAAGCTTATCACAAGGTAGGATAACTGAGTGGTCACTAAAACACATGCCCTCTACCCTGCTCTGCTACAACAGCATTGCTCTGTTCATGTGTGGCAGCAATAGAGCCCAAGGTCCCCATGGTCTTTGTGGGTCCAGGAGCATGGAGGTGCTGGGTGCCAGCTAAGGTCTACCACAAGCCATAGGCATGGCTATGCCATTTCCATGCTGATCACCTTGCCTGCCTGAGAGGTGATGAGATTGAATGTTCATACCTCTGGATATGATGCTTCTCCTCGCACGGACAAGTCTCTCTCGGCCACTTGTGGCCGTGGTTCTCCATTGTTTGTTCATGCACAGACTTGAAGGCCTTCACTTCAGCCTTGCGTTGGTCCAGGTGTCTCATGTGGCCACCTGCCAGCATGTACTGAAGGCTGAAAAGATGTATGACCTCAGTCCACATGTCTCCAGCAACTCCGGGTGAACGGTTGCTGCCCCAGAGATGATTTTGAGTCTTAACAGTTTGGGGTGAACACAGCTCTAGCACAGGTCTTGCTGTGGTTCCTACCATGTTTCTAATTGGAGGTGCCAGAGGTTTGGCAGGAGTCTCCTGTTTGAAGGCCTGGATGACTGAGGGTCAGAAAAAGGAGGATGTCCATAAGTAGCTGCTGGGGAGATCCTAAAGGATGACAGAGCACTCCTTTTTAAGGAGTCCACCTGTGGGTTTGAACATAGGTCTTGGTACTTCTCTGTTCAGCCACTTGAAGCCGTATTTTCCTTAACCTGTCAACTAGATACAGTCAGCTGTAGCAGTGTGCCAGCATGGCCAGATCTCCTTGCCTTGTTAAAACAGCCTGCTCCCTGAGACCCCAGCCTGCTCTTTCAGGAGTCTGGAGCAGTATTCATCCACATGTACACCCTCAGTGTCAAATCTGCCAGCATTTGGCTGTGTTTTGACATCTAGGAGCACCCCAGGGCCGGTCAGAGAACCTGTGCATGGGAATCCCCCGTCATCTCCTTCTTCCAAGACTTCATAATTCCAACACGAGCCAGCAAGAAGGTCTGGCCAGTTAGGTTTCCAAATGAGCCACTCGAGTAGCAGAAGCCTTATTTAAATACTCATCACTGCCAAGACTATCAATTAAGCTGTGATAGCTTTAGGGAGGCATTGAGCAAGAGTGCTTGCTGGTTTTATGTGTGAAGAAGGCATGTGCATCAGCAGCACAAAACTCACCAGCCTCAGGACTGCTCTCAGCTGTTCACTTTTCACTACCACTGCTCTGAAACCTATGCTTTCCTCAGCCTTTTGATTTGATGGGCTTTATAGTTTAGCCTCAAATTTATTACAGTATTTCTGGGGTTCCTGATGACTCTCCTGGGCATGATGCCATTCCTCTGGCTGTGGGACCTTTTCTAGACAAGCTGGTAGGTACCAGAGAGTAAACCTGCCCTGCAACAGCCACTTTCTGATGTTTTCAGGGAACAGAGAAACTTTGCTAGGTCCAAAAGTCCCAAAATCATGAGTCAAGGCGGAATCATGAGACGGGGGAAAAGTCCACTGGCATGGGGGGATTTTGGGGTCTGCTTTTTGTCTGTGAACTTCCCCTATCTACTCCATACGACATGCATGTAGTTTTACCTACTTTTAGATGTGTCGAATAAGGTGGTTTTAAATTCTGTAGCAGGTTTCCTTTATACATTTCTCTCTTACCTGCCCGGCATTCCTCTCTACTCTGCATTCCCTCACCAGGTGGTGTTACATGGCCCAAAGACACCCAGTTTATGGAAGGATCACAGTTTTAAGCTGGGTCCTTCTTCAACTCTGAATTATGCAATAGTTCGCTCCCAGCTGCTTATTTTAGCAGAACAGCATATTTGTAGAATGTAGGAAGGGGAAAGTGGATGTGTGGATCTACGTAGATGCCCACACACAGGCATTTAAAATCTCTGGTTGCTGAGAGTTCATGTCTATGAAGAGTGAATCATGAGATAAATCAAACACCTTCTTATCAGAAACAATTGCTGAGTTCCTTTCCTGAATGGCAGATGATTAATATCTTCTCTCTTCTGACAAAAATAATCTTTTTTAGTAAGAGTCCTTACATCTGCAGTATAGAGTTAAATATTAAGGCTGCATAACTAATCTCAACGTCCTGCTGCTTCCTTACAGCAGCTATTTTCAGGCTAAAAATGCTCCATAGCTTGTTTTAAACACCACTATTCAACAGGGGCATTATCTGCTTTCACCACAGTCTGCTGTCTTGCAGTTGGAGATTAGTGTAACCACTGATGCAGAAGTGGTTGCTTCTAGCAAAAAAAGCTACCTGAACTTCACATGACTACACTTGGTGACAAACACAAAGTGTATGCCATGCATCAATTCAGCAGAAGACTATGTAGAGGTGTTTCTTGTTTCTTGAGTGTTCTTATTAACTCTATCCCAGCCAAAACCAAGCACATCTAACAAATACAAGAAACTTGCCACGTTCATCTTTCAGGAATCATGTATAATTTTTTTTTCCTGACTAGGCATTAAAGCTGCTTTGAACAGTGTTTATTTGTTTCCTTCTGATCAAGCTAGGTTGCAAGCAGATATTTTAAAATGTTGTGCTCAGGCTGGATTCCCAATATAGTCCTGTAGCTTATAAAAACACCCTTTTTTCTCTACAGAGCTTTGAAACAAAATAGTTTCAAAATTATGTATTTGTACATTATATTATTATACTCAAATTTGAAACTATATAGTTCCAAATCCCACTATCTTGTGCGTGTCAGTAAAAATGGTCGGTCTGCTGGGTGGAGCCATTGCTGCTTTTCCTTTGTATGCTGAGCCTTGCTTATAGAATTACTTCATCTACTAATTTGCTTAAGAAACCACAAACATTTCTCCTACTTTCAAGCAGAGCAAATAATCCTCAGCAGTTTCTTACTTTCTATTAAAGTTAACAGACACAAAAGCTAGTGGCTGGAAAATTTAATAGTTCATAAAGTTTACAGACAGGTAATGTAGGTTCTGCATGAGAAAGAGAAGCCCAGGTTCAGAAGAGGAGTGATATCACTGGTGATGAGTATTGTAGATGGCATATCTCTCATAGCTGGGAACCGATGTCTTACGATACTAGGTTTGAGTGGTCAGGCTGACATCATGTTACTATTCTCGTATCACATAGTTACAGTAGCACATGCTGTGAAGGAAAGCACACAAAACCACTCAGGAGAAACTCAGGTCCTGTTTCACTGAAGGTTGATTTATTCTTTAAAACATGCAGATTGTTATCCTTTCCAAATACTGGAGACAGGAAGGAAGGTGTGAAGGGATGGTGTGTTTTTACCTTAACCATTATAAGCATGACTTTTTAAAATATTATTCTTAATATCCACATAAACTCGTCAAAATTTTCAGCTCTAACAATAATCCTTGGCATAGAAGGACAATCAGAAAATTATTAGAAAATGAAAAATATATAATGTGCTCTGCTGATCTAACGGTACCCATGTTATGGATTTCACTGTGTCTTTTTTCTCTTCTGTCCCTCTATATCTCAGGTGAATTAATCCAAAGACTTCCAACCAGTGATTTCTTCAACTATTTTGCTTTTTTTGACTTCTCCCTCTCTTCCCTGTAACTGTACCTGCACTTTGCTTTTTTCCCTTTCTTAATAGTGGTTATTTTTATCACTCCAACTTCTTTGTTGGAAGTTGAAACAGTTTTACATGAGTAGCTAACAGGCAAATAAAATAAAAAAAGGGGGCAAAATAAACCCTTTGCTTTTCCCCTTGTTTTCACTTCCCTTTTTACACCTCAGTGTTAGCAAAAACACTTCAGTCTCTTGAGGGAAGACCAAATATTATTGCAACTGGCCTGAATGAGCAGCAAGAACACCCAAACCCAATAAGTCTCTGCACCTCTCAGGACCCTGTTCTGCTTCATTCAGGGACCAGACTCCAGTGAAGATCTTAACATTCACTCGGAAGTGATAAGCTCTAAGCCGACAGAGTCACCAAAGTCCACATGTTTCTCAGGGCTTAGCAGTGGCATTTTCAAGGCAAAATAATTGAAGACAGCGATGTGGTTAGAGATGCTGTCCACCTCCAAGTGACTCCAACAGCCAGATGCACTGTTTATCCAAAGTGGTCTGCTTAGCATTTGCAGCGCCCACAGAGAAGGTGCCTGGTTGGGTAAATCAACAAAATTAGAATAGAATAGAATAGAATAGAATAGAACAGAACAGAACAGAACAGAATAGAATTATTAAGGTTAGAAAAGACCTCTAAGATCATCAAGTCCAACAGTCAACCCAACACCCCCAGGCCTCCTAAACCATGTCCCAGATTGCCACGTTTACACATTTTTTAACACCTCTAGGAATGGAGACTCCAACACCTCGCTGGGCAGCCTGTTCCACTGCTTGACTACAACTCGGTTGCAAAGACCCCTAAATAGTCAGCAGGGATCAGTAGTGCCACTGGAGACTGATGGAGGGTGCAGCTCACACTACCGCCAAACTGCTCTCAGTACATCCCCTACCTCCACCTGCCTTTGGCTGCTCCACTCCTGGCAATGTGCTACTTACTGCTAATTCCCTTATGCCAGCCCTGTTGCTGTGACCCTAGTGAGCCACTTCAGAAAGGCCAACTGGTGGACAGCTGACCCAGATAGAAAAAGGGGATAGTTTTCTGCTAGCTTACCACTCTGTGCACTACTCTGTGCATGTTCATTGCATGTAACCTACTGGTCAGGGACAAGGCAGAAAGGAAAATAGATGACAGACAGGTTGTTATTCTGGTGTGTCTGTGATCTGAAACCACACCATCACAGCATCCCAGGTTCACGATTTAACCTCCCATGACATGCAGGGCATGTGTGTTCAATGATCTGATCCCTGATGCTGGGTAGGAGAGAAGACAGGCGACCATCGCACAGGCTTTCCTGCACAGCAAAGCCGTGTTTTGGCCCCTGTCCACAAGATGGAAGTTCTGATTTCTAGACCAGATACCTTCTGGTATTTGAAATCTGTGGCTTTCTAGGAAAGCCTGAGAAAGAGCACCTTTCCATTGCTCCTGGTAAATCCAGGCCACCTGCCACGAGGAATGCAAGGTACACTGGATCAAAGAGAAGGTAAGGAACGGGCAGTCAATCTCAATCTGGTTTCAGCCCTGCTTGGTAGGACTGCAGCAAGACACTTCTGCTGCTTTCTCACCACACTCCAGGAAAATGGGATTTCACATCTGTCATGCCTCTTCCATCTACAACCCTTTTCCCTTGAGCATCTCCAGGTGCCCTGCCCTTTTCCAGGATTTTCCCTCCATAAGTTCTCAATAGATTACAGCGTGTAGGCACTCCATTTTAGGAGTAAGAAATGTAATTATCTATTCATCTAACAGCGTGAACATAACACAACAACATTAGAAATGCTAGGCCTACCGAGCCCAATATTGTAGCTATAACCTAGCCCAAGAGCAGATGTCCAGGGAAGAGTGTAAATACGGAGCAGGCACACAGCAAATCTTCCTTAGTGGATTACCCCACCTTCACATTTGTCCTCAGGCATTTCCTGAGCCAGAGGTGATGTCTCTGTCCTGGAAGATGAGATATTTTGCACGTCTTGAAGGTGAGAAACATGCACATGCTGACTGCGGTTTGTCAAGTACAGCAAGTCGCACAGAGCAAGGAGCCTCAGAATGCTGCTAAATGTATGTTGAGCTATTGATGCAAAACACAGCCAGGACCTGATGTAGCACTTAGTAATGGTTAGCGAGCCCTAGCAGAATAGGAAAGTCACAGAAAGATGAGAACAGCTACTTTGGACAGGCTTTGCTCAATTGAAAGCTACAAAACATCTAAGAAAACTAATGCATTGAAACAGCTTGTGTCTTACAAATGCATTCTTGGATATTGCTCATCCTTGGCATCACAGCTATGTTTGACCCTTTATGAATGCTTGAAAATTGCTGGATGTGATAATTCTCTTAAGTTCTGCTCTTCCAACCAATCAATGTTTCTATTACTAAAATTGTTCATCACAAATATTAGCAGAAAATTAACCCAGAAATGTTGTGTGTTTTTTTCAGCTGTGTAATTATTATTATTTTTAATTTGAATTTATATTTAAGATTCAGTCCTGCACCAGTGTGGGACCACAACAAAGTGCTTGCAGATAACCGGGTGCCTTTTTAGATAAAGCAGTACAGTTATTAATTCTACATTAGACAGATGTGAGGATACATCCATCATAGCCCAGTCACCACAGAAGAAGACAGAACTGGGAATCTTCTGGGCTAAGCCGAGTATCAAAACAGCAAACTCTAAAGGCCTGACAACAGGATGAAAATGTGCATTCAGTTGCAGATGGGCAATGTCACAGGGAGAAATTTCATAAATTGCCTGCTGCATGTTGCTTTCTGATCTTCAGTTTAAGGAGGAAACACCTCCACAGGCCTCGAGAGCTAAACAGAGACAAGTGAAGCTCAGAACTGGGGCTGGATGCAGTGGCCAGGGCCAGAAGACTTCCCTGGACAGGGCAGAGAGTCAGGAGAAGGTGAGGGAGGGAAGTAGATGGATGTTCTCCTCTCCTCCTTCCTGGTATAGGGCTGAGACATAAAGTATTACTGCTGGGAAGGATCCAGGCTCCTGAGGTGACAGGCCAGACCTTCAGGAGAGGCATTCAGCACGTTTTTTTTCTACAAGTGTAAATTCACATCTATAGCTGCACTTTGCCAGTTAAGGCTTTGCGCTTGGTGGCTGACAGCCATTTAAGGGTGAAGGTCTCTTCAGCTCAGTCTCAGCCCTGTGGCTTAGGCCTTATGCCAAAAGCCAAGACAGAAGCATGCCCCATGCAGGCAGCTTAAAAAGTCGCAGACATCTCCTTCCTGAGGCTCACTCACGGGTGCTAAGCGTGGAAAGGAGACTTGCAGCAGGGAGGAGGCAAAGGAAGGAGGCAGGAGAAAGAAACATTGGGAGCCATGTGTCTACAGAATAACTCTTCTACCACTTCCTTCCTGCCCTGCACCACCGCTGGCTATTTGCTGGCGAGACAGGTACCTCTGGGGGAAGCATGCCTTCGCACAACGAGCAATGAACAGCAGGCATAGGCAGTGCAGAAAGGAGAACATTCAGACAAACACAGGATCAAGAGAAGTGTACAAAGCCCAGGGGGTGGGAAGGAGAGGGCACCTTCAACCACTCTTGAAGGTTTTTTTGCTAAGGCACAAGGGGTAGACAGCTGCTGAGCAACCAAGGTGGGTGCGACTGTGCAGCATCCCCACCTCAGCTGCTGCCATCTCCCTCACGTATGAATCCTATTCACCTGCTGTGCTTCACCTTAGAAGGGGAGGTCTCCAAGACCGCTTTGTGGTGTGCAGGTGTACAGCAGCTCTCACATCAGTCAGACATGTCTGAGTCGAAGGCAAGCTTTCATATGCCACAACCCAGGTGAGGTCTGGGCAGAGAACTGCTGCTGACCCTAAAACCAAGCTCTCTTTTTATCCCCTCTCTACAGCAGTTTAGTAGGTGGCCCAGAGAAGGCCCCACCTCATTCACCAAGGGTGGCAGATGCCCAGAGGCAGCAAAAAAATCAGGTCACCACCAGCCCTTATCACAACCATCATTTTTCTAAGTTAACACCAGCTATCAGTACACTTTCACTGCTAGGAAAGAAAGGAAGTAATTTTACACCCTCTCACGCAGAAACCTTGCAGCAGCCCTGCTGAGTTCCGTGCCATCTTCCTCCCACACAGCAGTGAGGATCCTCTTCTACAGTTGTTCTTACGGTGGGACATTTGAAGCTAAAGGAAACATCAGATCCCTCTTGAGAGGGCCTGAACATACCCACTGGACTCTAGATGGTCCGATTCTCACACGTGGAGGGATACAGCCCTCTGGTAAGACACTCTGGTCCAACCAGCACAGCAACCGCTGCCTGCTAACCCTCATCAACTTGTCAGTACACAAGCGGAGCATGGTTTGCCATAAGGGGAAGTAGAAGGTAGTCGCAGAATGTGGTCCCACCCTCCAGTGTACTTCTTACACACACAGAGCACCTTCTCAGTTCCTCTGTCTGTGGAGGCCCCTTCCAAACATCCTCACCCTGGGAAACAGCTCACAACTGCTGCTGGGGTTGGGGATGGCAGGTACTGCTGCCTCTGCCCCGCCTGCTTGCTTGCTGGGGCGTCTTCACTCAGAAGCTGCTGTCATTGAGCGGGCTCTGACTGCATCGGGGTACTTGCTGGAAACGAATGCCTCTTGGCATGGGCAGGGAGAACCTCTCTTGGTGTTTGTGGCTAGCACCATTCTGCTCTAAGGGTCTCGCAGGCAACCTGTGTCCATTTTCTCATACCATTCTCATCTTCTGGTAACTAAAGTCAGGGGACCTGATTGCCCTTCAAGCTGTAGGGATCTCACATGGCAGGTGCCCTGTAAGGCATTCACGGTGGATCTGCTTGTGCCACCCCAGGGACTGCTCTTGCCCATATGGAGGGGAAGGTCGGTCCCCACCAGCTTGTCCACCCTTCCAGAGATGCAGGAGATAGTCTCACTGCACTGGGAGCAGACTGCTTCTCCTTGGTCTGCTGGAGGTGGGCCCAAAGAAGCAACAAATACATGTTCCGAGGCTACTAAAAGCTGCCTTCTCCCCTGCATGAACTCAGTGTTAAAGAAACTGCTCATACACAGTGTAGACCAAGAAAGCTCACGCCCCTCCTCTGTCTGCAGGGACTCAATCTCTGTCAACACATCTCCTGCTTCTGGAGTTAGCTGACTATTCCCTGGAGCAGGTATCCATCCCATAAGGGAACGCCCAAAAGATTAGATCAGACAAGACCTTTTTTTTATCAAGGATGTTATACAGTGGACACCTTCAACTCATAAATACAGCAAAGTACAATTTTAAGGGCACACAACACTGTTACGGTACACCCACCTCCATATTCTACTCTTCACTTGGAGAAGACTTCTGCATGGAAATCATCATATGACTTTGCAAGAAACGCTTCTCCTAGCGCTACTTAACACTAACCAAATACCAGGTCTGCTCTTGTGTACGTTATCATGGAAAGGTGGAATTTTTTTGTTAACTTTCTTCACCTCCATTTCTTCAATGTGTGTATATTCTTCTTTTTGGTCTTGTTTACTTCCTCCAACTGTTCTTATTTCCTGTTGTTTCCCAGAGGCACCAAACAGATGTGGTAGGCAGTTTCACTGGTTTACTATGGTCAGGGTTATAGAGCACTACACGTTTTTGTTCTTCAGCTGCTGTTATTAATAAAGAGGAGGGAGAAGAGAAGTATGAATTAGCTAGATGTGAACCACTATGATGTAATACAGTGTGAAGGTACACACCAGTGGCCAGATTCCAGTTCCTGTATGCTGGGTAGTCTCTGACACAACAACTACCACCACGCACTTCAGAGAGTTTCCCCATCTGACCAATCATAAATGATAGCTTCTTTGGAAGTCTGCCTCTGAAATCTCTACAGTTTACATTTTTTCCTACTCAGTTTGAAAAAAAAATTAATTGAAGACTAATGCCCTTAATTTCCTCCGGGAATTGACTAAGTAACTGATCAGCAGCTCTGTCTTATTTATGAGGCAGCCTGGTTTAGGGGCAGTCCCCAGTACCCTGTTTTAGAGAACAGGCATTCTGTAGTCAAGAAATTCCTTGTTAAGAAAGGCATTTTTCCCGGAAGTAAATCAGACCTGATTCCCAGGAGACCAGCAGGTCTCGGAAAACTTGCCTGTCTCAGACGCTTCCCCAAGACAAACACACTACTTGTTCCCCTGACATGTCCTGTTGGCACCTATGGGACGATAAACTTTACTGACACATTTTTAAGTGATGCAAATGCTGACTGTCCACCTTGTCTTCTGATTCTCAGGAAACACCAGCTGGAAAAAGAATAATGGAAAATTGTACAGACACAAATAATAGTTCCATCTGCCACGATATGTCCTATGGAGAAAGCAAGACACTTCTGGTTGCTGTTTACAGCATCGTTTTTGCCGTAGGCCTTCCAGCAAATTGCTTAACTTCCCTGTTTACATTTGTACAAATCCAAAGTAATAACGTAATTGGCATCTACATTTTTAGTTTATCGTTGTGTGAGCTGATGTATTTAAGTACCTTGCCTCTCTGGATTATCTACGTGCAAAATGGGCACAACTGGGATATGGGTGTAACGGCTTGCAGAATAACAGGATACATCTTTTTCTGCAACATATACATCAGCATTCTGCTTTTGTGCTGCATTTCTCTGGATCGTTATTTGGCAGTGGTGTATGCTCTGGAGTCAAGGGGAAGAAGAAGAAAGAAAATGGCAATCACAATAGTGTGTATGCTCTTTGTTCTGGTTGCAATAATCCACATTCCTGTGTTTTACATGGATGATACAGAACAAAAACATAAGACCTGCTTTGAGACTTTGCCCCTCAACATACAATTGGCTTCTTTGAGCATTGCTAGATTCCTATTTGGATTTGCCATACCTTTCATAATCCTCATTTTCACAAACTACAAAATTTTCCAAAATACAAAAACAAGCAGCAGCTTGACTTGCCATGAAAAAGCCAAAGTGAAATATCTGGCAATTGCCATTATTGTCATTTTCCTGATCTGCTTTGCTCCCTACCATGTGGTACTCATAATAAGATCCATATACTTTATGCTTCATCAGAATTGCTCATGTCCATTTGAAAAAAAAATATATTCAATTTTTACAGCATTTCTGTGTTTAGCCACTGCAAACAGTGTTGCTGATCCAATCCTCTACGTACTGGTTAGTGAAAATGTCAGAAAAGATTTTTATAGGAGTCTGAGAAGATGGAGACTGAACTCATCCAGGCTGAATTCATCCATTAATCACAAGACGGAGAGCATTGAATCAAAAATGTCAAAAGAATCACAGGAAGAAGGGCTAAGAGAAGAAAACAAAGAAATACCAGAATCATCTGACATTCAAAAGACATATAATGGCAAAGACCAAGAAGGTGATAGCTAGCATTTAGCTGCTGGCACAAATTATAAGTTCCGAACACCAGCTACAGGCTGCAGACAGCAGCACACAAGTATTTACATGTTGACATCCATAGGAAGTTTTGCCATGTGCATGAGCCAGTAACTCCTTGAGGATGCTACAGGAGTGATGCTTCTTATTTCTGCTCGTCTCCTACTATAAAGTTTGCCCACAAGTATCATTGGTGAAAATACTGCTTTGCTAAGAACATGCGGAATAAACTAAGTAATTTACTTTGACTCAAACTGAAATCTTAAAAGCTTATTTTTTGGACTGGCTCTTTTTCTCATGTAAATTCAGACCCAGTTTTATCTTCTGAGATGGACAAAAAAATAAAAAGTCCCTGCTGAGAAGAACAATGTAGGGCCCATTCTTCTGGTTGACATTTTTAGTTCTTGAGGAGTTCAGGTTCAGGTTCTCATACACGTACTCTTGTTGTTTATGATCGTGGTTAACCAGTGGAAAATATTAAAAATGAGGAAGTCTTTCAACAAGAGCCTTGAAAATGTTCCTAATGCTTCAGTATGCAGCTTTATCTACCTTGCACATTCTGGGGAGAATTAAAAGGGCCTGATAATGCAGACCAACAGCACTTCTACTGTATTAGTCAAGACCCTGCACTGTCCTGAAATTCCTAAAATGTACAAATCTAATGTTTGATATTTTACATTTAGTAGATTTTACTTACTTTGCAGTCAAATCTGGAATGCACTGAAAATGTATACATTTCTGAGTGGTGTCATGGAGTGGTTTTACGCCATCTCCGAATGTTTGTTGAACTTGTGTTTCATTTCTGACTAAGCTAACGCTTCCCTTTTGGTATTGATACAACTTTTAGTGTGTAGGAGTCTATACAAGTGCTAAGTGCCTTACTGGCAAGGAAGGGATGGCAGCATGGAGGACACAGTCCCTTCTCCCCATAGATGGGAACTCCCTCGGACATGCTGGTGGTGCATACATGATGCTATGCTGGGGTAGATTTTGTTGTTGCTGCTGCCACTTTTGTTATTAATAAATTATTGATGGTAGTTTCCTGTGCCTTCAAACCAGAAATTAAAAGTAAGAATGATATGAATCTGGCAAGACTGTGGGGTTTGTATTTTCATATGCATCCTAGAGATCAAACTCTTTAAGGTATAAAGAGATCTGCAAAGTGCAGAATATCTGTAACTTTGCTGAAAATCAAACTTTCCATTATTAAAAAATCAGCAGCAGGCATTGCTTGTAACACCCCAGTCAGGCAGGGCATTGGTGATTAATCTCTGAAGATGTATATGCAAACTGCGCCAGCCTCAGGATATTCATAGTCTAAATGTAAAACTCTGATAAATAATAGCAGTGAATTTAGAAGAAACCAAAGATACAGACTTCTGGACTGATTGAAATGGAAGCAAAATAAATATTCACCTCAATGAATTCTGAAATCTCTTTGATGTTTTTCCTCTGAAAAAATGTGAGTGTCTTTAGAGCAACCAATATTGGAGCCCAGTGCCGTAGGTGCAGGGAACAGGGATTAGCAGGGTGTGATGCAACACCTGTAATTCTTTTGCCTTGCCTAATTTACATAATGTTCTAAACTATTACATCATTATGCATCTTCTTTTAATGAAAATCCTTCGATCATCTTTGTTCAGATGTGGGCTGAAGTAAAAGCCTTAGGGGTGACAAGGTCCTGTACATCCTCATCCAACTTTGAAGATGACCTAGATGATCTCCAGAGGTGCTTTCCAAACTAAAATATTCCACGACAGGGATTAGAGGGCAGGTACCAAGCAATGTATCCACATTGAAAAACAGCAAATCCTGACTAAAGACGGCAGTATTTAAGTAATTTTTTGGGGTAACTCATAAAACTCTATTCCTGTTTAAGAAATGCTTTCATGGTCAGTATTAAATTTTCCTTCAAGACAATAGTTGTGAAAAACAGGCAAAACCAGATACGAATGAACTCAGACTCTCCATGCATTACAAAGTTTCATCTGCAGCTGGTGACCCAGTAGCCAGTCTGATTTAGTCCCTGCTGTCATGTACAAGCCAATGTCAAATTTCTGTTGGGAGGTGAGTGATGAAACCTAACTCAGAACTAGGCTCTCAAAAACATCCACAGTCTAATTGCTTTTCTTCATGAGCATATTGTCATCCTACAGGTCACGCTGTGTGATAGGTCTTTTAGGAAACACCCTCTATATAGTGAAATGACACCAAAGTTACCGCACAACTTGGAATACCCATCTTATTTTCAAACCAGCACAAACTAAAGGTAGCAGATAAGGGGGGGGGGGAGGGATTCCATGAGAGATGGAATAATTTTTTTACCTTCTTTGGTGTTCAGGGAAGCATACAGGTGGCAGCAACCCCAAAGCTGGATCTCCCAGCACGTCTTCTGCAACTAGTGTCTAGAGATGAGGATGTCATACCTACCAGTCCTCTCCACCTCTTCTAGTGCCTCCTGGGGTGGTTTGCATCCCGCTGCAATCCCTTTCCCCTGCACGATTAACCTTTGCACAGGAGAGGGCGCTTCTCATACTCTATTTGCACCAGGGACGCAGTATGGCCTCATCATGCAATCTTCAAGTGAAAGGAACGTGAACCATAAAAAGAGAAATCCGTTATCCCAAATTAGACTAATACCGATATCGTGGTAATAGATGTAATAGATGTAATAGATGCTGCTATCATGAGCTATTGGTAAGAAAGATTAGGACTCTAAACTCATTGTGTCTCATCACTGTAATTCAGATCACTGATAACTTCTAGGGTTTTACACTCTTACTCCATCCTGTAAGAAATGATCAGAGGTAATGAAGCAAAAAACAGCCTTGCAGACAGACGAAAAGTCTGCTGAGGAGAGATGATAAGCTATGTAGTAAGAACTTCACAAAACATCACATGAATATCATCTACACGAGCAACCGCAAAATAAGCCTTCTCAGTACATCATGAAATTACCCATCCTGTTTGGCAGCCTCAGTCTGTGGCAGGGCCCAGGCATTTCAGCCCAAGATCACAGAGCATCCCCTGTATGTTCAAAGGCCTGTCTTGAAACATTTTCTTGAGGGAGGTGAAGAATCAAAGGGAAGAGATATACTGTGGGAAAAGGGTGTTGTATGATATACAACGTCCTGGAAAGCCTTGTAAACCTGAAGTCGCAGATGTTCTGAACAAGTATGCAAATACTTGAGTGTTAAGAAAACTACTTCGAAATGCATCAGCCTGCATCACAGTTCCCCATCTGTAAAATGGGACACTTCTTCCCTTGAGCATTTTCTGTCCTCTTGGTTTAAAATACAAGCCTTTGCAGGAGACACTAGAAAGAGATGCCAGGTGTGTCATATTCATATTCAGAGTCTACTGCAATGGAGCAGTGAATGGCATGGAGGCAAATAAAAGGCACTAGAGCACAGTGAGTCAGCACTTTCAGGGTCAGATTCAAAGCACTTTATTTGCTTCTATTTATGTTGGGGCATCAGAAAAAAAATATGCAGACTTTCCTTTTACCTTTGGGTCTCCTACTGGTATCATGGGCACTAGATCCTCGGGGACTTCACTGGGATTTTTCCGTACTGGGATATTTTGGTGTGTGGAGGTGTTTTGTTTCTCAAAAAAGTTAAGAGTAATACTGTTGTAGAGAGTTGCCTTCCAGACTGGAAACACTGAGGGACAAGCGCTCACAAGGCTCATAGTACCTCTCTGGGTAAAGAACTGAAAACAATCAGTAATGCTAATAGCATTTGCTGTTGCAACTTCTGTACACAGTAGGCCACCAGTAATAATCTCTAAAATCCGTAGTGCTTTGAGATTTACCCATGTGGACACTTCCTCTCAAGCTCTTCCCTTCCTGGCATTCCTATTTTTGTGGGTTAGGAAGCACTTTCTTAGCACCAGATTACTTAAATGGGTCTCTGACAGTGTGAGCCTGATATGCTTGAGGCAACAGCACTATTGCTTACCTATCTGATTAATTTAGGGGGGGTTTTAGCCTTTCTTAAACATAGTCCAGAAGACTAGGCTCACACTACCCACTACAGGTAGCTTTTATTATTGTATGTTTGACATTTATAGGTGACGTGACAATAGGTTGGATAAAGGATATTTAATAAGGCATTTAAAAAAATGCTGAAATTTTCCTTTTAGCTGCATGTATGGTCCTGTCTACTTATAATTACTTTGATCAAGTCTTTCCTAAAATAAGGCTTATGAGAGCCCACAGCTCTCAATGGAATGGTGCACTTAACTGCACTGCTTGCAGTAATAGCTGTGTCCCAAAGACAACAAATGCACAAGCCTCAAACTAAATTCAGGAGTGGATGAAGCAACATACTAAAGAGAAGAAAAATATACATTAAATATCAAGGGAACTCAGGAGTGTGACTGACTTCTTGCCTTCTTGACTCTTACTGTGGGGAAGGCAGGCGATTCTAGCCAGGCCAAGTACAAATCTGAAGTTTCTATCAGAAACAAGAAAAAGCGGGTGAAAGGGGAACTTCTTTTGTAGACAAGGGTGTGAAGCACATATAGGCAGACTGTAACATAATAACAGAAAAGATCAGATGAGAAACGAAAGGTCAGCAGGTAACTTCAGTACTCCACAAAAACAGAATTCAAAGGCTGGTGTGATTTTATAACTCAGCAAGGGGCTTTCCCCTAATGAGAGGCTGAGTGGACCCTGCTTGCTTTATTCAAAGATGAGTCACTCCCTCTCCTCACCAGAAACATTCCCCCCTCATAAGAGGGAAGAAGCCGGAAGTTGTACTAAATACTTGTCTTTTTGTTTTCTTAGCATTCAGTTTCAGACACTAGAACCATCTCTTAGTGAAATTCCAAGATTAGAAAAAAACCATTGTACAACATAAAACCATAGAAAATAATCTCTTTTTTTCCTCTGGAGATACCGAAAACCATTACAAATAAATCAATGTGAAGTTAAAGCAAAGCTGTGAAACCAGCCCTCCTCCCCTGAAGGCTCTGGAAGAATGAATGTGAATCTGAACTTTTTTTGCTGGCCTATAGTTTCAGATCATAATGACTTTAAACCTCCAGAATTTGGAGAAAATACTATTTTTTTTTAATGTAGAAATGTAGTTTGGACATATCCTTCCATGATACAAAACAATATTAATGCATAATCCTGACTTGTCAGTGCTTCAGCATCCTACATCTAATTGACTAACATGAAGAAAAGTTTTTATGAAAGCACGTATCGTTCAAATATTCAACACGTCAGTCAACTACAGGTCGTGAGTCTACTGCCTCTCTGCTGAACCACGCAGCAGAAGTTTCATTTCAGAAATGACACTGAGAGGTTAATTTCCCTTTTCTATACTTCCAGCTTTTGTTTTGAATAAATTTCTTCATGTTTTCCAGTGTAATTCAAGCCCTGATCCCTTTTAGGACACAGGATGATGGCTTTTCCAGAAGTTTAACATAGTCACAAGAGGGCACCAGACTCTAGCCTATTTCTCCTGCTGGCCATGGTGAACTTCACCGTGGAAGAAAAAAAAATAGTCTCTCATATCTCTTACGTTCACAGCCTTTAATCATAAATTTGTAAGACACTGAGCTGCTAGGTAATACAGTCCATACAGATGCATGTGTGCATGGTCATGCTTACCATACAGATGAGGCAGACTTACCATGCTGTTGAGGCAGACGCAAGATTGGGTTATAATGTTTATCTAGCTATGGAAGAAACATGCCACATTTTTCAAATGGTGGTTACAAATAGGCAGGAAAAACAAGAAGCAAAAAACCAGAAATGAAAACAAGCAAGAAAAATCATGGGGATTAAAGAAGTGAGTCAATTCTCTTGCATCACGCAATAAAAAACAGAGGATGATAGAACTTGCCAGGATCTGCCCTTGATTCTCTGGATAGGATGCAAGTGGCAGGAGACAAACATACCATCTAAGGCATTCAGCTGAGCCAGCCCCTGTGGTATCTGAACACCCAGCAAATTCTAAACAACTCTTTCAGGAGCCCCACTCTGCCTCCCTGCCTCGGCAAACCACTCCACATAGTCCAGCACCACTGCTCACTGCAGCTCCGGTGACTTTATCCCAAGTCTATTGGCATTTGGTACTATTTGTTAGTCAGATTAAGTAAGGCCAATTAAAGATTTATTATTCTGTTAACATTAGAAATGTTGAAATGATTGCTGGGAAACCACTGGCTACCGACAGAGCACCAGGAGATGTGAGTTAACATTCCTTTATTGCTACAAAAGTCAAAGCTGTCATTCCCATCAAGGCACAGGAGCAGAGCAGAGAACAAGAGCAGCTCACAGCCTGCTATCTGTGTTCATACTCACGCTTCTAATTGGGTTAACCCTTTAGCCAGATAAGGCAGACAGGCATTAGCAATCGTTCTCTTAGGAAAAAAACAGGGTAAAAAATACTTTTTAAATACGCCCTTTCGTGCCCTAGCTCACCTACTACTTACGCTCATTTTCGGATACCCTCCCTAAACTACAATTACTATGTTCCTACTATAATTTATGACATATGTTTTCTTATAGGCTGTGTAATTCAGATAAGTCACCGTCAAATCAACATTAGCAATAATCTGTGTACAGTACATCTTCCAGTTTAACCTATCAACTCACCAGACCCTAAAACAATATTTTGAAACACTCCAACAAGCCATTACACGTCCACTCTTCCAAGAAGCTCAGAGAATCAATTTAACTTGGAGATAAAGCGTTAACTTCTATACCAGCATATTTCTCTTATGGATGCTTAATTTTATTCTCCTTGATATTAATGATGGGTCTAAAGAAAATCACATTTCACTAATATTGTCAATGGCTTGTTACTAAAGTCTCAACCGCTAGAGTTAAGTTACTGATAAGAAGCTAATCTTTATTTTTCTAATGTCTTTATTTTTCTAATTTTTCCCCTGGTTTTCATGGTCCAAACGCTTAACAACTTTAAGGCAAACTTAAAATAAACAACTGACCTACATATTCTTAAAAGTTTTGTTAGATTTAACTGTGGTTTTGAATTATAACTCTCCAGTTTGTCACTACTGCAGAAATTAGTTTCCCACCAACACTGTAATTTTCAGGGACACAACTTCTAGAAACAGCACAGTGCCTTCCAAAAGGCTGGTTTCAAGAGTAAAACACTGTACACAGCAAAGGTGTCAGCCTCAAATCTGGCCTAAAAGTTCTGAAAGCCATACTGTAATGTATGTTCAAGGATATACAAAAAAGGAATTATTCATTAACTTCTTCAGCTTGCAATCGCTTCAGGCTATTTTGTTCTTACAGTATCTGCAGTTTTCAAAGGAAGGTAGAGCTGGTGGGGGGAAAAAAAGATCTTCATACGCACATGCCTCAGAAACAGACTGACTCCCAAGATGAAGATATGGTACTTAGCTTGCTGCAAAGAAAGGAATACCTTGTGTAGTGACAGGCTGCACATGTTTTCTGAGCTTGTGGGTGCTATTTAATAGTAGATGCTTAGTTGCTATAGCAACTGTCATGCCCTGTGGTATTTATGCTTAGATATGGAACACATATTTTAAGCAGCACCATACAACATGGCATTCAAGTGTCCAAAGTGTATGTTTAAAAGCAAATCCCTTTTATGAAGGAAATAGGTGTGTTCCTCTAGTTATTGGAAAACCTCTATAAAGCAACACTTTTGCAACAACAGTCTTGTCCCTCACAAACATAGAACTACCATGATGATTCAGAAGAGGGCTTAGAAGCCTTGAAATAAAACCCCAAACAACATTCTGTGCTTTAAAATCCATCGTTGCTGGATGCCACTGCATATTCTGGAGACTTTTGCTCTTTGGTCAGTGTATGGTGCTTTGCCACTAGAGGTTTCTATTGTAGTTTTAGTATCTCGCTAGGTACTGCTTTGAAAATCTTAACTTTGTGTCACCTGGGCTTTGTTCCTGCCACAGATGCCCACCAACAACACAAAGCCACATACTGGCTGTTGGCCCCTGCCTGCCAGCGCACATACCTGTTGTTTGTGGTTTCATGGCTGGAATTTCTCAAGCGTGCTTTGTAGCCCCTTTGGCTTTTGTAGCTTTGCATATCACCCAGTGGAGAACACTTTCACTGAATTGGCTGACAACTGTAAACCTTGCTGAAAACACCTCTTTTATTTTGTCACATCGTGGTGGTTATGGTGCATAAGCAAATATTGCAATATGAGCATACTCTTTCTTTCAGGTCCTTTCCACCATAAGAGGAAAGTGATGGTCAGTAACTTCTACAGCTGTCTGTGAAGGGTCCTCAGCTCCAACATAACCACTTTAGCCAGGCGAACTAAAAACGTTTGCAGACTAGTACAAACCTAACAGCTTTCACATGTCCTGTTTCCACTGTACTTCCTGCAGTCAAAACATATTCATACCACTTCTCACCAATTTATTATCAGTTCCATAAAGTTGCCAGCTGAGCTGGATAAACACAACGGTGCCAGTTTTAGCGCATAGGGTTTCTTAGTCTGAACAAGTTCTTTTTAGCTCATTCTTTGCTCATTTCATAGCTCATGTCATCCCTAATCCCCCTGGCCTCCTAGTAGATAGATCAGAT
This sequence comes from Phalacrocorax aristotelis, assembly GCF_949628215.1. Taxonomy (NCBI): domain Eukaryota; kingdom Metazoa; phylum Chordata; class Aves; order Suliformes; family Phalacrocoracidae; genus Phalacrocorax; species Phalacrocorax aristotelis. Next base: position 28,855,250 of record NC_134284.1, on the reverse strand, counting down.
ACCCACAGCCATAAAACCTAGGGCTGGAGGCTGGTGGCCTGAGGCAGAGAGACTTCTGCCTAGGAACAGATTTGCTTTGCCACTCTTGTGCTGACAGCCACACACCCTCTCTCCCATCACCTGTCTGCTACTGCTCTTCAGTTTTCCGCCAGCACAAACACCCAGCCGAGCCAATGCAGCCAGCCAGTTGCTGCCATGTTCAGACATTCATTAGGTGGAGCATGGATTAGTTAGTGTGATGAGTGCTCTGACTAGTCTATTCTCCTTTTGTAAGCCACTAGCATTTGATGTCAGCATCATTATCATCCAACATCAAGCTACAGTTAGCCCACAAACATTCACTCACTCACTATGAATGCTTTGATTTGTGTTACAGGCACCAGATGCCTGCTGTTCTTTGTCCAGCCCCCCTCTACAGGTAGCGCAACAGCCTTTCCAGGCTCAGAGCAGTGAAGGAAAATATTACCCTCACTGAAGGCTGAGCAGAACTTTCAGCCACCTTTGGTGGTCCACATATTAACACGCTGTAACAATACAAAAACACTTTCTCTTAAATTCAGTGCACCATGACTGCAGACCACACGCAATGAAGTTGTACCCTGTACCTGGCTTACAGGGCCCAGCTGAGCGGCTACAACAGGCTTACTTCTTAGGGAACAGCCACGTTTAATTACCCTCCTTAGCCTTCCTTCCATCTGCTCCTGGATTTTTTAGGCTAGCTCTGCTGCAGGAACGTGCTCCTCTGCAGAAGCACTCAGGACTGTTTCATAATGCTGCCTATCTCAGAGGTAATCAGAATTTGCGAGGTTCGTCTTAAAGGAAATGGTACATTGTAAGTGGGCCTCCTGCCCTACTCTGGAGCCAAATTAAGACAAACATATCTTAAACACTTTAATCAAACAGTAATTATGAGAGAAACAATACAGACTCAGAGCAAGTCCACATTGTCTTTAGCAGGCAGAGGCAAGCAAGCTCTGTCCCCGCTCTGAACCAGCGGGATCACAGCCAAAACTCTTCCAAACCTCACGCAGTCGTGCCGGTACAGCACAGAGCGTGAGCCAACACACCTAGTCTCTCAATGAGACTCGCTAGCCAGAGCACAGCACTACACTGACGACAGCTCACGGCTTCCAGTTCAGGGCTGAGTCATGTCTGGTTGGCCCCAAGCACCACCCATGCAAGCACACATTTTCCTGGCTCTGACTCCACCGCCGTACTCTGAACTATTTAACTATTTGCCCAGCTACATAAACCCCAGGGCCCTCAGACCAGAGACAGAAAACACTGCAGCCACACAGAGTGCAGAGTGAAAAACGCTTCACTGTCAGCTCAGTATTGGTATTGAGACAACTCCGTCCTATCTCGCTGAAACCATTTGTTTCAAAGCTTAAGCAAACTCCTGACTTCTTTTCCTGCCCTCTGCCTGAGAGCTTGCAAGGCACCAGTTGTGAAACACTGCACTAAGCCTCATACAAACATTGAGTAAAAGACAGTGCCGGTCAGAGCCCAAGAAACACTCCGAGAGACCTTTCCATGGGCTAGAAATAATATCAATGCAGTGACCCAGTAGAAAGTGAGGAACTTCACCCTATATATATTTCTGTTTCTTATATACCTATATAAAGATTATCTGCATTAGCCCTTTAAAAATATTAAAACCCATTATTATTATAATAATTTGTAATGCAGAAATATCAGGGACTGAGATCCTTTGTGGAGCTTGAAATTGCACAAATATACTGGAAATTCTGTCTACTTTTTTTTTTTTCATTTTTCAAAACCACGGTTTCAGCCCTGCTCCCAGCCATTGGGTTCCTATTAATTTCTGCGGTTTTATAAACACTGTCCAACTCTAAAGCAGCCTTCCCGTCACCGCTGATGTGTAAAAGTCTGGCCAGCTCAGCAGGGGCTGAGCAGCTCTGAGAAGGAAGCAGCAAATCTCCCGAGGCATCAAGCACAGCCCAGCACAGGCTTGCTCCAGAAGGGAAGGGAGGGGGCTGGGAGGGAGGGGGTAGTGGCAGCTTTCCAACGAGCATGGCAGGCAGGTCACACCACCCAGTACCAGCCACTGCCGGAGGAAGAGGCAGGCCAGGGCTCCCGGCAGAGCAGGCAGGCTGCGGGATGGGGAGAGCCAGAGCTGGCTGCCAGCACGGCTCCTGCAGCCGCTCAGCCTTGGGGGAAGTGGCACAGCTGGGGCCTTCCGCACATGCGGCCCTCACAGACTGAAGTCGGGCCCGTCCTTCACCCATGCCGAGCAGAGGCTAACCACGGCCCAGCCAAGGCAAAGGGCTCAGGGTAGCAGCTCCACTTGACCTGGCCCTCCTGCTCCGGAGCAGGGGCTCCAGCTCAAATAAGCCCCAACACGTGCTAAGGATGGATCTGCACCTTGGATCTGCTCAAGGAGGTCGAGGCAGTGCCTGCTCCTGTTAAACCGGCCCTGTACCTCCTGTTTTCAAAGAGGAAGGGCACCCCAGTCAGTGGTTTCCTCTTTGGTAATCACACTTTTATGAAGGCTGCCAGTGCTTTTAAATCCCCTTTGGACTGCCACTCACTCTGAAGATTTTGCTGAGTGCCCATGGTGACCTGTCTTCCTGGGAGAGAACTGCTAGCTGGTTTGCATCACTTTCTCCTGTCATCTGTGGCAGGCATTTCATCAGCAAGGTTGCTCTGCAGTGTCTCACCAGGTGCAATGCCTCTCAATTGTCTAGAAGCTTTGAGTACATATTCTGAATCACCTTTCAATTAAAATGCCTCCTGCCATTTCTGACCTATAATTTCCCCCACTTTTTTTTTTCCTTTTGTACGCAGTTATTGTCTTGATTTCTGTTTCCCCTATCAGGCTGCTTTGCAGATGTTTCTTTCCAGTTCTGCTCCATGCTTTGCCTCTAGACCTTCAAGTTAGGCATCAGTTCTGCTTTTGCTTGCAGATTATCTTAGCTGCAAAGGTTTCATGGGCTGAGATAGCTTTCTCAATATACAAATATCTGTGTAGGAAATTACCAGGTTTTCACCTGTTCTTTTTAACTCTAGTGTTAAAATTTCATTTACTGAAACCTGTAGGAGGATGAAAAACTTTAGCAAGTAGCTAGAATTTAATCTTTCTCTTTATCACACTGCTGTTACGATTCAGTTAAATTCTTTGTAACACTATTTTAGGACTATCAGAGGTGGTTTGCTTTCTAGTAAATACTTCGGGCTGTTTGGTTTTGCGTAGGTCTGTCCAGATTCTTCCATTTTGACTTTTCAAGTTTTGTTCTCACAAGTGAGTTGTGAGATTTTTCTCCTGAGAATAATCAAATCTTGTCATACCTCGATGAGACAGAGTTTCTCAGCTTTTCAAAGACAACAGAGTGCTGAGAACCTTTCAGTTTTTCTTTCAGTGGCTTAATCAGAAACAGAGATGATGTAGTTTTTAAGCCATCATACATTGTCTTGTTTCACTGAAGAATTTATTGGGGGGAAAAAAAACCCACAAACAAAAATGTCAAGATCCTCTCATTGTATGTAAAAGGAAAAAAAAAAAAAAAGATAAGGAGACAGTACTTATGTACCTCGCTATATAGATGAGCAACACCGATGAACTCTTCTAGCAGTGATCCTGCAGGGAACAGCACCCACTACCTCGAAAGGGAAATCCACAGAGGCTCAAAGGTTCTTGCAGGATTTATTGTGGGATTACCTATTTGAATTCTTTGCGTCAAAACTAGAGGAAGCCAACATCAAGCCGAAGAGAGCATGAGAACATCTCTTTGCGGTACCGTTCTTTCAAAGTTTTGACTCGTAATGATGTCATAAACACGGTGCAAGAAACTGTAAAATCCAAGGGGAAATACTGCACTTTGCAACCTCTCTTGTCCCAGAAGCTGATCTTGCTTTGCTATGGAAATGATAGTTCCTCCTGCTTTCTCGTACCAAGCCACAGCTCTCTATTTTAGAGCCTCTCCCACCGAACCCGAGCCCCAAACCCAGCTGATGCCCCCCTCCTCCTGCTGTCCAGCCCTGCCTTTCTCCATTTCCTTCCCTCCCTCGCTCCCCGCCCCGGCGGCTCCCTCCCGGCGGCCGCGGCCGGGACAAGCCCGGCTCCCCCCGCCCTCCTCCTGCCTCCGTTGGCGGCAGAGGCACGTCGCTGCAACACCGGGAAAGCGACCGAGAAACGCTCTGTCGGCCTAAGCGCTTGCAGATGTGCGGCCGCATCGAGGTGGACGCCACCGCAGCGCCCCAAAACTTTCAGGTTCGGTTGTTTGTTCCCGTTCAGCAGAGCGGCCGGAGCTTTTGGGCCGGCGGGTCCCCGAGGGGTGCGAAGCTTCACCCCTTCCCGCCCCGCGGAAGCGGCTTCCCCGTGCCCTGACTCCGAGCCCCGGTCGGGGAGGCCAGGCTCAAACAGGAAATGACACAAGCCTTGCTAATGGAGTCGGGAGGCTCGGCGCCCCCCGCGGGGCGGCAGCACCGGGGAAAGAGCGAGCGGCTGCCAGGGAGGGCGGGAGGGCCGGCAGCGGTTGGCACCGGGGACCCCCAGCCCTGAAGGAAGCGGCGCCCGGCGTTAGAGAGAGGCCGGGCCCAGCAGGGGAGGCGGCGCAGCCTCAGGCTGGCTGGCAGCCGCCCCCTCTCCCTGCGGGCTGCAGCGCGGCCGCGTCCGAACCTGCTCCCGCCAGAGCCCGTGGCCGGGAGCCCAGAGGCACCGCGGGGCCTTGGCCGCCGTTTGAAACCGGGGCTCCGCCCCGCCCCCGCCTCCCGCAGCCTCTCACGGCCGAGGGGCGGGGCTCGGGCGCCATGGCAACCCTGCAGCCTCCGTGGGCTGTGACTGGGGGCGGGAGAGGCCGGGCGCCAGGGCAACGGCCTCGCCAATCGCAGCGGTGAGCGGCGCCTGTATGGTTTGGCGAAAGCCAATAGCAGCCGCTGTTTCCTTTGCGGGCGTGGTTGCCGGGAAAGCCCGCCCCCCCAGCGGGAAGGCGGGGGCGGGGCGGAGGGACCGAGTTCCTTTGTGGGCTTTGACAATAAGATGGCGGGCGGGGGAAGGGCGGGGCTGGGCCCTACAGTTGGCCACGCCTCTCCCCTGAAGCGCGGAGCGGTCGTGAGGCGGGAGCGGCGGCTCCTGCGCTGGCAGGCGGCGGCGAAAGCGGCGGCGAGGCGGTGAGCAGGGCAGGCTGGGCTGGGTCGGGCGCAGCGCGGTGCCCCAGGCCTACCCGCCTTCCCCGGGGCTCCGCCTAGGGACGGCGCGGGCGGGGAGCCGGTGCCGGCGGAGCCCGCGGAGGAGGGAGCCGATTCAAAATGGCGGCGGGCCGTTTGCCGCCAGCGCGGGACGTTGAGGAACCGCCGCCCGGGGCCGCGGTGAGGGGGGCCAGGGCGAGCGGGCGGGCCTACGGGGCCCGTGTCCCCGCCGGCGCCGGGCGCCCCTCTCCTCCTCTCCGTCCCTTCCCCAGCCGCGTCCCCTCATCGCCCGTGCCTCCACCCCGGGGCCACCCGTCCGGCGCCGCCGCACGCCCTGGCGCTGCTGCCCTCCCGCCGCCGGTGCACTGTGGCCGGGGAACCTTCCCCGGCTTCCCGAGCGCACGCATCGGGGCTCAACCCGGCCTCGGCCCCCGCCGCGCTCCCTCTCCGGCCTGCGTGCGCCGGAGCCCGCTCCCCGCCCCGGCCGCGCCCGCGGTCACGCCTCTCCCCGCCGCCTCCCCACGCCCCGGCCTCCGTCGTCTCCGTTTCCACGAGATTTCCGCTCCTCCTCCGCCGCCTGCCCTGGTCGTGCGGTGCCTTCGCTTCCCAGCGTGCCCTTCCGCGGGAGCTAGTGCCCCTTCCCAAAGCCCTGGTGTTCTGGAGCGATGCTTGCCATCCCCCTACGCCCGGGGGGCGGACCAAACCCTGCTGCTTTATAGGTGCCTTTGTCCCAGTCCGAACAGGGATGTTTCTGGCCCTGCCAGCCCTCTGCTGTGTCTGCAGCCCATCTGGTAACACCACCATACGCACACATGTGCATGCTTAAAGAGGAGTACCTGGCTTTCCGTTGTCTTTGCATCATTACACATAGCTTTGAATTCTTGCCACAGTTGTTATAAAGGACAGTTGGGGGGGCAGGGGGTTGATAAGAGTGGTAGAGGGGAGATAAAATACCTTCTTACCTTCCTTTCCTAACCATCATCACTATTCTGATGGCTGTACCAAAAGAAAAAGCACCCTGATTAAGTAAACCTCCAGCACTGGCCTAGGTAGTTCTTGTCTGCTTCCTAAAGAGGAACAGTGCTGAAATGTCCTATCTTCTCTACTACCCCAAATCTTAGGAACCGACTTTTCCCCTTAAGTACTTCAGTATATTTTTGGCAGCGTATTACTACATGAGTCTGAATTAAGTGTGAATCTGGAATGTGTAAGTTGATGTTCTAGTAAGAATTGGATCAAATTTCAAGCACCTTATTTGTAAAGCAGACTGGGAATTTGTCAGTCCCAGAAGCAAAACTTTAAATGAATTGCATGATACCATTCTCCCTGTGCTATTAAAAAAAACCCACAACACCCAAAACTCAAAAAAACTAATTTTTTCCTACTGTATTATGCTACAGATAGTTGTCTCCTTGTCAGCTTTTTTTGTACAGCTATTTCAAACAGCGGTTAAGATTAATGCACTAAGTTTGGGCTCTTGACAGTTGGATAGTAGTGGAAGAAGGGAGATGATATAGCTAGTCTAGATGTTGCCTCTTAGAGAATGATGCTGCTTAAAATTGGGGAGTTTTGAACACCTTGTTTCTAAAGCAGCAGCAACCTTGCTGTCGTGTACCAAGAGATTTTACACAACGGCTAAGACCTTTTTGAGTATGTTAATATGTAATTCAATAGAGAAACATACTTACATTTTAATTAATTAGGTTTCAAATTTAGTATTCTCTTGAGATGAGCGCTTGCTGGAGATAGTGCAGGGAGGTGTGGGGAAGATTGTTTATTTCCAAGGTTTTAATTGCATCAGATAATGACTATGAAGTTAATTTTATTTTTTAGTGAGAACTTAGGATCTGAGGCGTGCTTGTGTGCCAATTAATAGAATCTGAAGAAATAATTGCTGTGATGGGCATATTCTTCATGCTAACGGAGCTCCACATGGTTTATTTATTGCTCTAGGCAATAACCTGGAATCGCATGCAGGAGCTCTAACGCATTATTATTTTGCATGGGAAAACTGTTTTCTTCTTTAATATGTTAATAGATTACAGACTGGACTGGTCTGCCAGCATCCCCTATGTCTTTTAGTTTGTGGATGTGATAATGGCTCTTCTACCCAGGACTCATGCACTGCCATTAACAGTCCCCTCCCGTGTCAGTCTGCTATTTTGGGAGGCAAACGGCCAAAGTGTCTTCCTCTAATATTATCAAGTATCCAATATAGCAGCAGAAAATATTTTAATTTATTGTTCTTGTGACTGCATCATCTTCATCTGTAGTTGTTGTGCATTTTTTGTGCATTTGTGTCTGTTTGGGTTGTTTTTAAAACAAAGTTTATGCCCTTGTCACCTACCATAAACTAAGAGCGTATCATCTAGCAGGAATGTGGTATTCAAGTAGTTACCGTATACAGGCTCCCAAAGAGATTGCCCTTCATTTATAGAGTTTTTTGAAAGTATACCCAGGGAGCAAAACCTTCTGAACTTTTATAGCATGATAAGGTGTTTGACAGAAAAAAGAAATACTTTATTGACTTAGTATTACGGTGTCTTACTGGAGCTGTATTTCATACTTCCCATGACCCTGTCTTGAATGTTGCTGTGAGCTCAGTCTGTAAAAGAGAATGAGACTCTGAGTTGGTTGAAATATGGTTTCCATGACATAACAGCATTTTAGTCTGAATATTTTGGGACTGAATCAAAAGACTTTGGCTTGGGAGTGTTTAAGGTGGGTTTTTCTTGTTGTGGTATTTTTTTAACAAGTATGCAGCTTCTTGAGGAAAAATATATTTTCTGGCTTCCCCCCCCCCCGCCCGCCACGTCCTCTGTCAACCATCTCATTCCCCACCCACTAATTTTGAAAGCAAGCACTCTTCAAAACTTTTTTATTACTGGCCACAACAGAAAACAAAAATAGATGTCCATATGCATCCTCTTTACTTGTTTCTTTTCTAGGTGTGCACTTCAGTTGCAGACAGTGAGCTGTCATGCACTGCACAGACATGTCTAGAAAAGTATCTGAATTGTTTTCATATTTTATCGTGTAAGTTTTTGTAACCTGTTGAAATGGAGCATTCTTTTAGGTTTCAGTAATCAAATGAATTGTTGCATGTGTTTGGTAGTTGTATTTGGTATATCAAATCTTATTTTGCCTTAAATGTGTTTTTAAAACTCGGCCTTTGTCATTAAAACAATTTAATTACTGTCATTACTTTCATTATTGTCATCTTGCAAAGTAAATCTTAGTCACAAAGTTTCTGTGTTGGTAAAGGAAAATTCTCCTTAGTTTTGCTGTTTCAGTTTTGTATTTGTGCGTACTTCCTCTTTAGATGCTGCAGAGATAAGTGGTTTTGTACAACAAAGGTGAAAACTGTTTAGTTTTGCAATAAAAGTTGTGAAGACTTGCTTTCAGTATGCTTTTGTGCACAGTTAAGTTTTTCAGATGATCACTGAAGAATCTGATTGCTCTTTAAATTGCAAAGGTGTAGGGAAAAGGGAGAGGCTGGACCAAAGGTCAGGGTAGTAGCCTAGGACTTGGACTTGAACTGGCCGTTTCCTTCTGCCCAGATTTTGCATGTATTGTTGGGCAAATCACCTTTGTGCTCTAGCTGTAAATGAGGTTTAATAGTACTATTCAGGTTTGTAGGAGTGTTGTGAGGATAGAGATACTAAAGTAATTGACAAAATATAGAGGTATGTAAGTTTCTGAAATGGGAAACTGTTTTGTTCTGTATCTCCTGTACCTGGCTAACATCTTGCTTCCCTGTACTTGGTAGGTGGTGCTGTAACTTTTACTGTATGGACTCTTGCTCAGTAGCATGGGAGAAGAGGAAGGACTACATCAAACACAATTACTGGTGTGTAATTTTTTTGCTTCTTAAATGAAACAGAAATGTAGTGCTTTGTGCAATCTCAGAAACAGGGTGACAAAGAACTGTTTTTTTGATGTAAGATGCCAACTGGAAGTAAGGGTGTGCTGGCTTTGGCTGGGGTAGAGTTAATTTTCTCCATGGTAGCTAGTATGGGGCTGTGTTTTGGATCTGTGCAGAAAACAGTGCTGATAACACAGGGATGTTTTCGTTACTGCTGAGCAGGGCTTGTACAGAGCCAAGGCCTTTCCTGCCCCTCACCCCACCCCACCAGCGAGTGGCTGGGGGTGCACAAGGAGTTGGGAGGGGACACGGCCGGGACAGCTGACCCCAACTGACCCAAGGGATATTCCATACCATGTGACGTATGGCTCAGCATATAAAGCTGGGGGAAGAAGAATGAGGAAGCAGGGAACGGTTGGAGTGATGGCGGTTTTTTTCCCAAGTAACCATTATGTGTGATGGAGCCCTGCTTTCCTGGAGATGGCTGAACACCTGCCTGCCGGTGGGAAATAGCGAATGAATTCCTTGTTTTGCTTTGCTTGTGTGCGTGGCTTTTGCTTTACCTATTAAACTGTCTTTGTCTCAACTCAGGAGTTTTCTCGCTTCTACTCTTCCAATTCTCTTCTCCATCCCATCAGGGGGGAGTGAGTGAGCGACTGTGTAGGGCTTGGTTGCCAGCTGGGGTTAAACCATAACAAGGGGTTATAGAAAAAAATCCAATGAATGCTGTGAAAGGTTTTCCTTTAAAATCCGTCAACATTTTTCCCTCTGCTTCTACACACCCAAGTGCATGTGATGTATTGAGGCTTTAAAGGTCTCTATTGCATTCTGTTCTTCTGTTGGTGTGCCTTAGAATAGTAGATATATGAAAATCAGGTTAACATGCAATTCAAGTTTTAATTATTCTTCACAAAAATGTAAGTTGAAATAAAAGAAGCAATAAACTCTGCACAGAGCGTTTAATATTTGATGACATAATCATACATTGTTGATTAGTAGTCCCAAAAGGTGTCTCTAGAGGTCAAGTTTTACATGGAGGGGGTGTGTTTAGAAATGACTGTACATACAAATTTGTAGGAAAAACCAAATGGGATATCCTGTGAGAGGAAGTTGCAGGAATATCTAAAAATCTGGAAAAGGTACTATCAAGTTAAAACTTGGTTGTATTTAATGGGAATAATGCAAATATGTTAGGTTACAGGAGGAAATTTTAAAAGAAACTTCCAAAGCATTTAATATATTGGTAATCCATGCATAGCTTTTAAGAATTGTATGAAGAATGACCATAAGATCGAGTTCATATATTCTATATTGTAGTCTGCATATTATGATTTCTGCATATTATGATTTCTGCATATTATGATTTCTAAAGAGTTTTGCACCTTCAGTGGAAAGAAATGTTTAAGAGGCAGCAAATACCAAAAAAAAGGTTATTTCATGGATATCTAGAGTAATGTAAGAAGTGTTGTACAGAGTCAGTCCAAATGTTTATCTAGCTACTGTGCTATCCCCAGGTTTTCAGCATAGATAAGCATGTAATATATTTTGAAAGGAACAATGTTTTTGCACTTTGGTGGATTTTTTTAGTGACTCTGAAAAAGCTGAGAGCGCACTCCCTGAAAATACATGGAACATACATTAGCAACCAAAAAAGCAAGGCAGGGCTTACCAAGGGAAATGAAAAATTTTATAGAAAGGCACTGCGATAGTATTTTGGTTTTATTAGCTTTTAGTTGAAAAACTTTGTTTTATTTGGGTCACTAGACTAAAAAAAAAATCCCCAAATATTAGGCAAGCAGCAATTCTAAGGACAGAAGACCTAGAAGGGACATAACAAAGATGCATAAATATAAAGATCAGGTACTAGCTTTCATTTGCAGCCTCATTTTTATAAGGCTAAAATAAGTGACATCTACTGTGTTTTTTTTTTAAAAAAAGTTTGTTTTTCAAGATATCAGCTGCAATATTTGCATGGGGCACTGTTGTCAAAATTAGTGTAATTCAGAGGAAGATCTGGAGGCTAGTCCTTGAAAGTCATACCTTGGAAGATTCAGCAAGTGATTTTTAGAAGTAAATAATGAGAAGTCTGGATGCACCCCACTTATTTTTAGTTGGTGAACCTAAACTAGGGATATGGGAATTTTCCTTTCATAGTCCACTGGAAAAGAAGTACAGAAGCCCATACAGAGGATGGCTGTGCCTATCCTTATTGGACTTGCACAATTCATACTGGAATTACAGAGTTCAGTTACTCACCTGACTTAGGGAACCAGAAGGACTGCTTTAGGCACGTCAATTGAATTGAAGTTGAATATCTCAAGTTTTATGGAACAAATCAAGATCTTACTCTCCCTGTAGCCAAAATAAGCTAACCTTTCAAGTATGCTACCGATGGTATTTTTTTCATGTCGCTCTGTTAGGCATGTTGATGTTCTGGAGGGGTCAAATCTTTTAAAGTCGGTGTGCCAGGTTGTACATTTCCAAAATTAGAGGTTAAGCATGCAAGTAGAAGCTCAGGGAGACTGAGGAGAAACTGCCTCTCCAGTAGGTGAAATGCAGCCATGGAGAGGTTTGCTTCTGTGTGAAGCAGCAGCTCCTGGCTTCCATTGAGCGTGGGGCTTAATGGAAGGTAGGAGGTGGGAGCCCCTGCCTCTCTCCGATGCCATGAGTTGTGGACCTGCTCACCTCTGGTTCCTTAGTGCCACCTTTGGGATCCAGTCCATATGTTCCTGACCCCTGTTGTACCACACTGGCCATTCCATAAGCTAGTATGACAGTTCTGATGTTTGTGTCTTAAAAGCGTTTGCTGTTTATATTTAAGATTGAAGTTTTCTGTTCTGTTTTTTGGTCTTTTTTCCCTCCCTCTTGAGCTGTTTATGTTGTACAAGAATTTTTTATTTTATCTTTTTTTAACAGGACACAATGTTTGTGCGAGGATTAAAGAGAAAATGTTTTGATGGTGAAGAAGATATTGAAGGAACTCTGGCTGGTATTAAGGCTATTCCTTCATATAATCTTCAGCGGCAGTCACTTTTAGATATGTCCTTGGTTAAACTTCAGCTGTGTCACATGTTGGTTGAGCCTAACCTTTGTCGTTCAGTACTTATAGCCAACACGGTACGGCAGATCCAAGAGGAAATGACTCAGGATGGGACTTGGCAGATGATAAATACCCAGAGTACAGGGCAGGCATCCCTGGATCGTCTTGTTTCAACAGATATCCTCTGTCGTTCATCTAGGGAACAAGCTGAGGGGAAGCATGTTCCAGGCTACAGTACTTTCAATAAAGACTTTGAGGGTGATCAGGCAGAAGATAGTTCAGGAACTATGTCAACAGCCTCTTCAGCACAAGCTCCAAGAAACCTGCAGAGCAATGTGTGGGAAATGGAGAACCCACAAGAAAATAAAGGAAACTTTCAAAAATCATTAGATCAAATATTTGAGACACTGGAGAATAAAAGTCCTAATTCTGTTGAAGATCTGTTTTCAGAAGTTGACAATTCTTACTATGATCTTGATACTATGTTAACAGGCATGATGAGCACCACAAAAATGGGACACTGTGATGGGCTTGAAACGTTTTCTTCTCCAACAACTACAACTTCTAACTCTAATTGTAAATCTGATCTTAATGAGCTTGATCATATTGTGGAAATCCTTGTCGAATCCTGAAACTCCTTGTGTAGGAGATCAAGATCTGTTAATGGGAAAAAAAGACTCGAGAAAGCTATTTCCACAGTTTGTTCTATCAAATCTGCACGTGTATTTTACAAATATCTATATATTATATAGATATATATATTGAAAAAGCACTTCATATTGCAAAGTAGTGTTAACTCTTACAGTTAACCTGCAACTTGTAGTGTAATAATCCGGTTTATTGTCCATTGAACTGTAAGTCCATATGGTAAATGTTTTTAAGATTGGGGTCCAAGGCTCTTGAAATTGGGTTCCTTTTACCAATTTGTTTTAGCCTTTGATGGAGGATATGCTAAGTGAGAGGGAGTCTCTCATCTTTCTTACACTTCTCCCAGTAAAAATGGTAATAAACATAGAGAGAAGTTGGATAACTGGTTTCCTATTTTCCTCCATTTTCCACTTTGTTACACCACATAACTCCTACTCTGCTGCTTCTGTTCTAAGTCGCTACGTGGCTCTTAAAGAGCAGTATGCAATAGTTCCTGTTACCTTAGCTAGCTTATTCTGTTTTTTGCTACAATTTTTACTTCAAAAATAGTTCTAAAGTGTTTATTGGTGTTTAGATTTTTCCAGGTATTTTCCTAAAATATATTTTTACTACAGATGTTATGTCAGCTGCTAACGTAGTAACTTCTGATCATATTTGCAGTTGATGTATTTTTTTGAAAGATTTTCAAAAAGGGATGTTTTTTTACTGTGAGCTACCCAATGTAGTTCAGTAAAGTGTATGTAAATGTAAATATACAATTTTATACTTTACATTAAAATGTAAGAGCTGTTTTCATGATTCTGTTTTATAGAGTAGTACTTTACTAAATTGAGAATTGTACAATTATGCTTTTCATACCCCGTATACTTGAGTATAATTAGAGGAAGAGCTTTGATCCAGCTAGATACAATTACATTTAATTCATTTCAGACCGTATTTTTTGTTAACTACAAACCTAAATTATGTAGGTTTTTATTTATGTGTATTTATATGTAAATGTCATCAAGTGAATTGTTTATCACTGAAGTCTACCATCAAATATTTGTTTATATCAGATAACTATCTTGCACTAATTACTAGAAAAAGTGTTATTAGCGGCCTTTAAATCTCAACTAGTATGTCATGATCTCTTGTCATAATTAATATGCTCTTCTCTTACCAAGGGTCTCCTCTTGGCTTTTTTTAAATAAGAAAAGATAATACAACATGGGATGGTGTTCTTTCCTTCAGGTACTCACATTTGGTTTTTTGAGTGTATATAATTAAGCTTATTCCTCAGATTTTTCGGGCGAGAGGGACAGATCAAGTACAGTGTATTATTTTTGTTATAAAATAACAAATGTTTACCTTCATAAGCTGGTACTGGGGAAGAGCTCTGAACTAGCAGGGAGATAGAGAAGGGGGGAAAGGTGGATTGGTTTCTGGTATGTGTTAGCACTGGCTGTGCTAGGGGAAGACTGCTGCCAGTAACTCAGTTGTTTTCTGTAGACCCGAACTAAGGAAGGCGCTGAACATGAAGAGAGTACATTTCTGCGCCTGAGAGACTCTGCCTTCCCACAAGTGACCTCCCCTACTACACACTATCCTTTTCAGATTCTCAAACCTCTAAAATGGGGAGGGTGGGAGCAGGGGAGTGTTCATGAGATAACAGTGTCACCTCCACAAAAATGAGGCCACTGAGGTCATGATTTCAACAAGTGCTTTAGAAGCATCTGGTTTGGGGAAAAATGGCATTGCTTTGCTAATTTTTTTGAACTTGATAACTCCGTCACATGAAACCACGCAGTTGGTGTGAGTCTTCAGTGAATTTGAAACTGCTTTTTGTATTAAACTTGGACATGAGATAATCCAGTAGTTAAACATTGCTTCCTGAATTAAAGCTTGATTAATTTTGTATTAAACTATGAAAGACTGTATAGATATGTGAAGTTCAGTCCATATAATACAACTGAACCAAAGAGACAAGCCTATACTACATGTTTTAATCAATAGAGACATCACTCATAACTGAAAGGTGTTGCAGTAGTATATCCTGCTTCAGGAGGATACAAATATTGATGTGAACTGCTGTATCTCACAGCAATGTAACAGTCAGTTTTATTAGGCATTGTTGTTTGCAGTATCAGAGATTCTTCCTTCAAAATTATAAATCCACAGGAGATTTTTCCTTGATGCTTTTCCCCGTGAATAGAGCCACTGAATTGGATGACAGATGCCTTAGGGTAAAGCAGAGAGCCAGGCACTTTCAGAGTTTTATAAAGGGGAACATTAGCATTGAGTTGAATAACAAAATATCTTCTGCCCCTCTGGGAAAGTTCCCCAAAACTGCTATGAACTGCAGTTCAAAATCCACAGGTTTGAACAGCTGTGGGTGTTCCCCTCTGCCCTCCCTCGCCTTACATTTTCATTAGCTGAGCAATTGTATGTTAAAATGCTTTCCCCCTACCTCCTTAGTGTGCATCAGTCTCCACGTTACAGGTAGGAATTAGTATAATTTGTTCATAACTCTGCAACTGTATATGTCAAATGCATATGTGTGTGCGTATATATATGTATCTGTATCTCACTGTACCGGGCATCTAGTTGGGTGCATTCCTTTACTGAGGAAACTGTGCCTAGTTAGAGCAATTCAAAGAGACTGTTTGGCTTAACAGGAAAGGTATTAGGTAAGTATGCATTTATGTTACGCATTTAAACAGAAATAGATATCCTGTTTTATTACATTCTTAAAACTTATGCCAAATCTTATGTGCTTTTACATGCCTGATATCTTAGCTCTAGTCTTCAGCAGGTATAAGAATTTGTACTGCTGAAACTTGCACAGTCACTGTCTAGAACTGATGTGTGCCTAGAACTGGTCTGACTTTGCAAGGACCAGTTAGTGTAAAATCAGCTTGTCTCCCTACTGCTTTATTGGGGAGTCTCACTCTAAATCAGCCGCTTGTTCTGGGTAGCTTCTCTTCACATTTAAAGAATTTAAAAAATATTTTCTAACTGGCATCATAATGTCTTTGCTGGTCCAACGAGGTCTTAGTTAAATATGCATCACTTAAAAGTTAATACAGTATATTTCCCCTCTTTGTATTCCTCTAAGATGCTGAGTGACTTCAGAAGTGATAGGGTGCCTGTAAGATGGTGAATTTTAATTATTTTATGAACTGTTACTACAAATGGCAAGAAATGATACTTGCTGATGGTGATTTTCTTGTATACACATAAATGGGAAATAATTGAACCTCTGTTAAATTAGGAAGGGCTTCTGTAAGATTTTGCTACCACTTCTAGCAGCCTTTTTTCTTCTATGTGCTCCTAGGGAAAAGAGTCATGAAACTTGCATGGCAGTCAACTCTGTCTGAAACAAGGCTGCTGGTCTGAATGATGTTACCCAGATTTAGACTTGCACAAAAAGAAGTACTTTCAAGCAAATAGCTAACATCAAATCTGCTTCCTTCTCAGGTAACCTTGAATATTTGTCTCGTTCTGCCTCTGTGCCTATGGTTTTATTTCTCCTTCTCCCTTGCCAGAAAATCCAGAACAACTGGAGCGTCTGGAGCTTGGGCATTCAGCAAAGGCAAGAAGTGTGAGGATCCAGGCTGCGTTAGCCAGGGCTTGTGTGTATGAAAGCTTGTCTGCTTATCATTTCCCCATTTGTTCGGTGTTTGTTGGCTTTTTTTAATCCCCTCTCTCTTCCGCAGCTCTGTGAGTTTATGTAGCAAAAGATGCTGCCTGCCTCTGTGAATGCAGCCGTATTTGCCTAAAGGACAAATCTGGTGAATGAAGAGGGAATTGTCCCTTTGGATGAAAAGCATCTTTCCAAACTGCCTCGGAGATCCGGCAGTGAGGGGTTTCAGACCTGAACAGGTTAGGGATTCACATGCGAGTGTTCACACTCAGCGGGAATTGCCTGTTTTCAAAGCTGTCCTTAGACTTTTTGAAGTCTCAGGTATGTCTGGACTGCTTTAGTAGGCATTTTAAAAAGCATGATTGTAAATTGATAGTACAGTTTTATATTGTAATCATCAGTCCATTACGGATGTCTTGTGCCCCAGAACATTGATTTGAGTGTATGACTGCTGCACAGTTCTGCAACTTATTCCATATTCCCATAAAACTAAAAAAACCCTGTCAAAAGCTAGGATGAAAAAAAATACCCATTTATTTGCTGACATCTGAGATAAGACAAATAAAAATGCTTTCAAAAGTGACTTCTGTTCAAAGTGAAAGTATGCTCATGTCTCAGGCCTAGGATGTGTAGTCCCTTATGCAAAAAAATAAAAAGACTGATCATGACAAATTTTGATGGCTCATCAACTCTTAAATGAGTGTGATTTCACACTATGGGAGTAATACTAAAAGTACAAAACCACCAAGTTCCAAAGAAATTAAATATACATCTTAGTAAAATATGTATTTTTGTCAATTTGGCTCGTTCAACTAGAAGTTTTCCCAAGGACTGTCTAAACTCCTTTTGGTGACTCTTGCAAAGTTGACAGTTAAATTTTCCTGTTTTCTTCAAGGAAGTTCCACGAAGAGGTGAGATGAGATCCCGCTGAATAATAAGTTGTCAGGGAGGAGATTTACTTCTGATGTCTGTAGTGACTTGACTTTTTTCTTGTTTTTAGAGCCAGTGAAAAATACTAGCATTTCATTGCCTGACATGATTTTCATAAGTTTGTACGGTAGCTTTTTTTAGAAAAAATAATTACTCCTTTGTTTAACCAAGATTCCCCCAAAATGAGTGTTTTATGACCTGAAGAATTATTGTGGTAAATGTTGACACACAACCAACATATCAACAGGAAAATATAAAGCTAGAGGCAACTTTCCATTGCAGGGAAAACATTCAGTAATATCATCTGTCACCTTTTTAGGGAGGAGTAATTGAAGATACAGGTGATTACATGACTTCTTGCAAAAACAGAATTAAAAGGAAATGTGTCCACATGTCTGCTGTACTTGGAAGTCCCCTAGGAGCATGTGGGAAGTGGCAAGTAATACTGCAATAGTAAAATGCTACAACAAAGGAACAGTGTATTGTATTTTTCATGTGCCCATTACAGATAAGACTTGGAGATCAAGAAAATGTAACTTCAACATTGGGTTGTGCAAGCTTCCAAAACAGGACTTCCAAAGGGAAGTGCAGGTATGTTGCTTTAAAAAAAAAAAACAAAAAACCTGAAAGAGTTTAATACTCAGAGGAGAAAAACAGTACCTACAACAAATGCACTTTTCTGTGTTTGAGATCAGTACCGAGAGCAAAAATGCTAGATATGGGAAGTACTGGGTGTTGTGATGGTTCTTTGTCCAGTGAGCTGTCTGAAGGTCAAGATAAAATTGTTGAATTGTTATTTATTTTAACTGAAGCCCAGTAATCTGGTTTGCTTTTGTGTCTCTGCTTTGTTTGAAAGGTATGGGGAGAAAGTGCTTTTTCTTGAAAATTTTGATGCTTTTGATGAAATAGAATAATGGCTTAATTAGTACTCTGACAAATATTCAGTGTTGTTTTTTTTTAAAAAAAAACATCTTGAGTCATGGCTTTTTTTTTTTTTTTTTTAAAACTTGAGTAAGTGTAGGGATTAGTTAGTACTTCACAGAGGCTTTACCACCAAAAAGAGGTGGTAAAACTAACCAGGCTTTAGTGCATTAGGCACTACCCTTTCTCCCTTTCCTAGGAAGTATGGCATGCGTGATCGTGTCATTCAGCCACAGAATAGCTAATTAATTTTAACCAAATCTGTCAGATCTCACAGTCACTACATTTTTAGAAATTTTTTTTTTAAGTGTGGAGGTGAAAGGGAGATCAGAAGAAAACTGCGTTCTGTATTGATATCCAGTAATCCAGATAAGGGAGAGACATACAAAAGTTTCCAGGCATGAGACCAGCTTCAATTAGAGCTTGTACCTTAGACACAGAGGCAATTAATCACAGGCATAAATCCATAGGAAAGCTGTCTTCATTAGTTCCTGTGTTCCTGGAACGTTTTGAATAGATGCCTAGTCCAAGGGTAAGTAGAAAGAAGTAGCAGACCTCCAGTAATCCTTTCAGATGAGTTATATGGAGACCCTGGTTGGTTTTAGGGTTGGGTCTTTTTCTGGTTCATATGAAATTTGCTGCAAAAGCAAAACTGCTCATGAGAATGCTATACTGGCCTGCTGCAGTGAGTATAGTCATACTGAAAGACCCTGTTTAAGTCATAAAATAATCATATTAAGTCCTCTGTTTGCCTCAAGGTTAGTTTAAGGCAAAACGGGAGAGTATTAAAGACTCCTAGAACATGACCTCATTTGAGAAAGTAAGGGCCTTTTAGAAAACTTGTTGTGAAAGACCTTACATGTGAGCTCAGACCTCTGAATTCTTCAGCTGGCTCCTCTAGCTTAAGATGCAAGTTGCACGGGACATAAACATCGCTAAGCTGAATGAGGTTCCAGTTCTCGTATACGAATCCCACCATTGACACTTTACACAAGCCGAAAAATGGCAAAAACTTTTGCAAATAAACAGTGTCTTTTGTGTAAGTTCTATTAACTTCTTCAAATGTTGGGCCATAAATCCAAAGTTCTGATGTGTGTGTTTAAATAACTCCCTGTTAATTTTTTTCATAGAACTTGTCAGAGCATGTATGAAACAGAACTGACCTTTCTAAAAACTCCTGCTGTAGAAGGCACGCGCACCCTTTCTGTTGAACAAAAACTGGTTACAAAACAGCTGACCACATCAGGTTAATAACTTAAGAAAGAGCGGGGAAAGCGGAGCGACTGGTGTTGGTGTCTGCCAGAGGTCTGCTGACCGGGGACAAATGTGCTTTACCCATCTAGACCCCTGGCAGCGGCAGTCAGAACGGGAGGAGATGGAGGCGAAGGGGCTATGAGAATGGCGGGGTGGCTCAGGTACTGCAGTAACTCGCTGTAGCTCTGGAGAGGAATGAATTGACCGCTGTATCAGTGCTGTGGGGTTGCCTGGAGATTGTGTAGTTTTGGCCAACTGGGGTCAAGTCTAGGAAACCTAATTTTTGCTTGAGTTATTAAAACATTTTGGTGGTGCTGCTGGTTAAATTACCCCTTTATATGCTGCATTAGACACAATCCTTCCAGATATGTCCCTTCTACACCAGCTACCTTTGTACGCCTATCCTGCATCTACTCCTCAGAGATAACCCCTACCATATGGCAGGGGTCGGTCCTGGTGTAATGCTCCTCGTTGTCCCTGGTTGACTTGGGCAAAGAGAAGAATCCTGAACATCTTGGAGTTACTTTTCCACTTAAGCCACAGCGTATGGTAGGAAGGGAAGGGGTTACAGGGGGGGATATTTGGTCCACTCCTCCCCCTCAGCGCTGCCACCGGTGCCCTGTTTATACCTGGTGCAGCAGATGGACTGTGGGGTGGGGGTGTCACCCCTCAGCCATTCGGGGAGGCATCATCCTCTCTGGCACAGCCCCGGCAGCATGGCAAAAGGATTCATTAATGCTTCTTGCAGCAGCGCTCGCTCCCCTTCTGTGCTCCGTGACCCCCAGCAGTGAGGTCAGGGCACAGCTGTGGCCCAGAAATGGGTGGCAGCACGCTGCCGGAGAGGTGGCCTGGAGATACAGTCCCCTCACCTCCAGCCGTGGACCCTGCCGGGGTCAGCCACGGCTTTCTGTGCCTCTCTGCTCTTCGCCCCTTCCTTCGGGTCACAGGCCCTGCGCGCTCCTGCCCCTTCACAAATGCCCATCAGGAGACACAAGGGTTAAAATCCCTTGGACCTGAGGGGCTTCATAAAACCATCAGTTTTCTTTAGCTGAATAATGACAAAAAGCAACTCCTGTTTCATCAAAGTTGTAGTTTATCTCCACCAGCCAACTGCAAGTGTTTCTGTAAAATCTATTAGACCAACATGCAATCTGTGTGTGAATTTGGTCTGTGTGCGCACATTCCGTGTAGGAAGAAGCTGTCTGTCCGAATGTGCTTGATTTTTGTTTGGTTTCACTGTCCTAGGGATTAATCTAAACCCATCTCAGAGAGCTGAGAAGCTTTTTGGGGATTCATCACGTAACCCATGGCAAGGTTCGACAAAGGCTCAAAATCAATCCTTACAAGTACTTGAATGTCAGATTTTGAAATCTGGTTTGCACAAGCACTTGTGCCAATGTAACTCGATTACGCAAATGCCCACGGAAAGCAAATAGGAGAGGTTTGAACATGGCCAAAACCACCTCATCTCTAAAGAAAAAAAAATTAAAGGGAATATTTATGGAAGAATTGTGCAATGTTTGATGTGGCTTTATCGCTGGCTGAGACGTGTGCGTCTTCTTTCCCAACTGCCCTGGAAACGGGAGTTGTAGGAACGCTGCTGTAGGGAGGCCCTTGCGATTCCCGATTTAAATCGGGCAATTTCTGTCACAGCTAACTCTTTGAGTTTAAACCACAAAAAGAAAAGGGGGGGTTGGGTGGGTAGGGGGTGCAGGGCTTGGGTCGGGGTGGCCGGCGCCGCCCCTGGGGCCCTGCCCGGCCCGGCTCCGCCCTGCCTGCCCTGCCTGCGGGCGGCGGCGCGTGCCGCCCCGTGCCTGCCCGCGCGCTCCGCCCTCCCCCCCCAAGCCCTCGTCAGCGGCGCCCGCGCCGCGCGGGCGGGGCCGCCTGCCGGAGCGCCGCGCCGCGGGGACGGGGGGACTCAGCGGCGCCCGTCTTCCGATTGGGCGAGGCTGGCGGGCGGCCCCGCCCACCTTATCTCTGTCGGCTTTCTCATTGGACGGTGTAGCGGGGCTAGTTGGGAGTCCAACCTCTCGGCTTGTCGGCCAGTGAGAAAATGGTTGCTGGGCAGGTTGAAAGGGCGGCTGGCCAATGGGAAGGTGGCCAGCTGGCGGGCGCCGTGCACGCAGCGCCCCCCTCCCTCCCTGCTGCTGCCGCCGCGGGCGGAGGGAAGGGCGGAGCGGAGGCTGCCGTGGCCCGGCGGGGGTGGCGCTCGCCTCCGCCTCCTCCCGGTCGGAGTCCCAGCCCCGCTGAAGGGAACCCGGCCGGCTGGGTAGGGAGGGCACGGCAGGCTGCGAAGGAACGGGGGGGGCTCCTCCGCTGCCAGGTGAGTCGCCGGGCCGGGCCGGGCGGCTCCGAGGGAGGCGCCGTGAGGGGGCAGGGGGCGGGAGGGCAGCCGCCACCCTCCGCGGGCGAGGGGCTGGCGAGCCTGGGGCGGGTGGGGGGGGCTACGGCGGGGAGCAGCGGCGGCGGCGGTGGCGGAGGGAGGGTTGGGCAGGGCGGGCGGCTGGGACGGGAGCGGCCGGGAGCCCCGGTGGGGGGGGGGCGGGGGGCACTGCCCGGGGTGGGGGCAGGGCGCGGGGGCCGGCGGAGCAGCGGGGACAGGTAGGGTCCCTTTGGGACTGGCGGGAGGGCAGGCACGGCGGGCCCCGTGAGTTACGGGGCGGGGTGGGGGGGGCGGCGAGCGGGGCAGCGGGAGCCGGGAGTGCGGTGGAAGTTGGGAGCGCAGTTATAATTAGCTTGGCCGGGGTCTCCGGTGAGCCAGGAGGAGGAAGGGGGCGGAGTGTAACTTTTCGCAGCTCGGGAAGCCCGAGGACGTCTCTGGTTACGGCCGCCGCGGCGGGGGGGCGGGGGGCGGCCGCCTGCAGGAAGCACCGGCTCGTCTCCTTCCACAAAGGCCAAATGGTGGCCGGCGCCCCGGCGCCCTCGGGCTCTGCCGGCGCTGGTGCGCTCGCAGGGGCGGCGGCGGCGGCGGGGGAGGCTGCCCCTGCATCGCGGCTCGCTCATCCCGGCGCCCGGGATCGCCGCTTCGGCAGAGTTGCGACTGCTGTGTTTGCTGCAGTTACGTTCTTTAATAGCAGGGTTTGTTTGGCTCGGTAAACGCGTGTGTTAGTCTGAACTGCGAGTAGGTGGGCAAGGCTCGGGGAGCGTAAGCTCGGTCTCTCTTGCGCATATCGTAAATTCATCTCGCTGATAGATGCGGTCAGTAATTTCTGCCCCTAGATAGGCCTGGAATTTTTCAAACTATGTTGGAACACTTCATTTCCAAAAACGTAGGTAGGAGCCCTGAGCGGTACTTTTCTAGTTTGTTTTGGGATCAGCTGAGATTCTTTAGTACAGGTAGTTAACTGCAATATGAACAATACCATAAACATTGAAATTAATGCTATAATCTAAAATGTCCTGTAAGCCAGTACTAGGAAGCTGTGAGGGAAGACAGTAACAGAAAATGAAAGGAAAAATCTGCTGCACATACAATTCCTAGTGATTTACAGCTAGCTACCATGTGTCTTTTATATATCTCCATATATTTTTTTTTAACAGACAGTAAAAACTAAACTTAGTACATTACCTCTGTACTTAGTCTGACAGTCATCCCAGTGTGAAATCATATAGGAGAAAAATCATAACCTCAACGGTTAATTTTGCAGGAGTACTTTTAAGTATATAATAAAGGAATTAAATTTGAAAACTTCTTGGACTTCTAGTAAAAGTTCTAGCGCCTTCTAGCAAAAAGGTTGGACTTCTAAAGTAAAATTAAGAGTATTAATTTTTTGTCAAATGCTTTTAGCTTTTTTTAAAACTAAGGTGTGATATATAAAACTTTTCAACATTTTAGTATCCTTGTTAGCATTTTTAGGATTCTTTAGTGCTAAAAAGACTTAACGTTCTAAAACATTTGTTCCTTTATGTTCATTGTATAGAAAATGCAATTAATGTACACCTCTCCCTGTGACCTAACAAGTACACTTCAGTAGACTTCAGCAGTGACCTTCTGAAGTCCTGCTGTTTCAAAGCAAACAAGTTATGAATATCCATTTTTCTGTTTATTTTTTATCTGTTTTTTATTTACAAATACCATGGATCTCCTTGCGATAGGAAAGAAGTCGGGTTCTAGATGGAGGGAGAGAGATACTAATGTGTTTATCGCAGTGGGTTAGGCATGGCATTCTTAGGTCATGGGCATTTTACTGCTGTTTTACTGCATCTTTACAGTTCCAAGATTCTGTAAACAGAGGAGCCCTTTGCTTAGCGTCAGTCTATGACTTGCTGTGTAAGATGAACTGTATTCATTTACTTGTCCATCTGTCTAAATGTAAGGTAGCCTTTCACTATGTATTAAGATCTGTAGAATAACATATAAACTCTTGATCATGAAGGAATGTATTTATCTGTATAAGTACTAATTCCTGCTCTTGTGGTAAATTTGTGGAGTAATTGGTTTGCTGTAGTTGTGGGGCAGGTGTCTCTGCGTGTATGTGTATTGTACACACAAAAACATGTTAAATACAGTCAAGACAATAGGCTGTTAGCTTGTATAAGGACTTTAATTCTTGGAATTAAAAAACTTTGATTCTTCGGGTGGAGCTGACACCTCAAGAGCATAGATCATGCAATTCTCTCCACATCCCCTAGCCTAGTTCATAGTTTACTGTCACTTCAGCCTTTTCACATTTCCCAGAGTTTCCAGTGACTTGATTTAATCCATTTGGTCTCTGGCCAAACTGAAAATATTGCTTTATCAGGGTTTTGATGAAAATTGTGCCACACTGAATATTATATGCAATCACAGGACATCCTGCCAGCTATCTTCTCGTATTGGTTTTGTGTATGCTGAAAAAGAGGAAAGTGAGGAAATTTAATAAAAATATAACTCCTTTTGCAGCCTGTAAATGTTAGGGGATAGCTCTGAAATGTACTTCTTCGGTTTATGGTATTGTCTCTCCTGATAGGTGATTTCTGAGACAATTACAACTGTAAATCAGTGTTCAGTAACCTGAAGAAGTATCAATGCAAGTTCTTATCCTAAAGCCTAACACTTAAAGGATCAGTGTTCTGTTCTGTGGTATTCATTTATGAAAGATCATTTCTATGTTTTATGTGTTCATAGGGGAAACTATTAGGTCTTCTTATTTCAGTGTATTAATGAACTTCAGTTTTTCTTATTCAGTTTAACTTTTAATAGGATTTAGCACAAGTCGTTTAAAACGTATTGAATTGTGAGCTTAATACTTGTGGTTTAAAAAGAATTTCACACAGTAATGGAATACTCTATTTTCGTTTTTGTTTTGTTTTTCCCCTTAAGTCACATCATCCTACCTCGGTGGATGGCTTGGCCTCTTGAATAGTTCAAGACTCTTGGATGACCACACTTTATGCAAAATCCAGAATCTTCCTGCCTGGGCGCCTTTCTGTTTTCTAAGGGTAACTACTTGTATGTTTTTATGAAATTGTATCTTACGTGCGTAGCGCATGTTCTGATAATCAGCCTTAGATGTTGTATTTGTGGGTTAGAATGGTAAACTGAAAAACAATTTTTAAAAACAGGGTATAGAATATAAAGTAAAGTGCTTCAGGCTTACTGAATAGTATAAGCTCTTTGGTTTGACTATTCTGAATTTGCATTTCCTTTATAATGAGGAAGTACTATAATTAACAAAGAATATTGCCGTAAGATCCCGTTTCTTGGAAATTAATTAACTAAGGCCTCAATCTTACAGCAAGGGCCACTGTTCAGCAGATGAAATTGAGTGTTACAGTCTTATCTAGTGAGGAGAAGGCTCACAACTTGAAAAAAAGTTGTGCGCTACTCTTAGAGAAAATTTAAAGTGATTTCTGATTTGGTTAATGAAAATTATTTACCTAACTATCCCATACAGAGAGCTAGAGTAAATGTATGGTCTTCTATCAGGAAGATAAAGCTGTTTTTCTTTGTTTTTTGGGTGTTTTTTTGGGGGGGTATGTGTGGTGGGTTTTTTTGTGGTTGCTTTTACTGTTAATGGTCTGGTTTTTCTGTTAAAGTATGGGCATGCCAATTTGATGTAGTTAATAAGCTATAACTTTTGTTATTAATGGATCTTTATTTAGATCACTGTAACCCTAAAGTACATGTCAGTGTTCTGTAGGCAAATACATCCAGTATCTCTGTATTTGAAGTGAATAGATACAGTAAAGAAAACAGATTGAGAACTGTTCAGTTGATTAGAACAAGCTGCGAAGAGGTATGTCATCACATTTGCAGGTCTAATGATTGTTTGTCTCTTCAGTGAGATAGTTTGGTGGAACCCTGGTGGCTTGGTTCTTGTTGTTTGGATTCCTTTATGTTCTCATTTAATTACAGTTTAGTTTTACTAGGGGAGTTTCTAGTTTTAGTAACTCTTGATCATGTGTTAACTTTTCCCAACTACTATTGATCCTTGGTTTTAAATGCTTCTGGACCCTTCTGCTAAAAAAAATCTACCTAAAATTCCTGAAAAAAAAAAAATCTGTTAAACGCTCTTATTAAAAATACACACCTGTGAGCTTTATTTGTAAAGGTGGACATAAATACACAAGTGTAGAGGGGAAGAGGAAGGAGAAGAGTGACGGTGGTTTACTTTGTTTTCCTTTAAGGATGGAAGTTCTTCTCTACCTAACACCGGTACTGCCTCAGCAGCTTTCTCTATTAGCCTCTAGAGATAGATATCAGCTGCTGAGAATACGGTTCATTTACTGTTGTAAACAGCCCAGCTCCACTTGTTTTAGCTTGTGGAAAGTGCACATCCTAACAGAGGAGTTTATTCTTCAGAGCAAAATGTTGTGCTCTGAAATTAGCTTTGATAGTTTGTAAAGCAAAGATCTTACCAGTGCTTTATGAAATAAAATAGGAGTAAGGAACTTAGGAAGATGTCCTTCAAGGGGAGGAATTTTCCAGATCCCATTAGACATAAACAGGTTGTGTGGGGTGGGATTGAAACTAACTTTTAAATCAAGGCAAAACTTACTCCCAAGTGCTTTGTAAACATCATTTCAGCTCCTAAAATATTAGTGTATGATACATATTTATTCTCTAGTTCCACAAATAGTGAAGTGACAGTGGGAAGGTTATGAATTCCAGACTAATTCTGTGCTAAACTCGGTCTACCTCTCATTCCTTTCCTCTTGTTAATGAAACCTATTCAGCCTACTTTTATTTTGAAAATGCGGGAAAGGATGTTAGGAACATCCATAGGTCTGGGGTTTTTTTCTGTGTGGTTTGGGGGGGGGGGTGGGGTGTTTGTTCTGGATTTTTTGGGTTTGGGGTTTTTTTAAGTCTGAACAGTAACATATCTTCGTTCTGTGTTCCAGTTGCTTTAGTAGTAACTTTAGGTGTACTATAGGTCAGGATTTGGTGACCAAAGAGTTTGATGTTAATTCTCCCCTCTTTGAGAGCAGCTATTTTCTGATCATTTCTAACTCCTGTGAAGAAGTTGTTACATAGGAGTTTAGGTATGGGAGTAAGCTGGTAGGACTGCACTCCGCCCTTTATGCACACTTTTAGCCACTTGCGCCTTCTCCAGCAGTTACTTATCTTGGCTAAACTGGGGCAGAGCTTTGGGGGGGTGGGGAGGCAATGGACTTAAATACATTTTTGTGTATTTTTAAAGTGTCTTCAGCTCCAGATTACTTTTTACTTTGCTGTTTTCTAAGGTGTTTAATCCTTCTTCCTTCGCTTCCTTCTTAATTTTTGCGGACAGCCAAGATGTGATGTTATGGGGATCTCCAACACTTGCTGAGGACACCAGATCAGATCCACTGTTCTGTGTAGTCTGACAGCTTACTGTGTTACGTAAGTCATGTTTAAGTGATCAGCGTTAAGTCCGGATGGGAGGAAAGGATTTATACTGTGTCTGTCAACTGTACCTTCAGTCTTACCTTTTTCTTGTGCAGCTTCTTATATATGGAATACTAGTCAAGAGCCAGTCCACTGCTTAATTAAAACAATGGACCTGTGTTGCCTAAGCTAAAATGTATGTTGGGTAGGGGAAAGATTATAATTAAAAATAGCATGTAGCATACATCAAATAATGCTGGGAAGTAACCATAACTGTAGGGATGTTTGTCTTCCTTTGCACTTCCTGCAGATAGATGTGTGCTTGCAAAATGGGTGTCCATGGAAGAGACGAGAGAGCGGGAGATCAGGCTATCAATTGGCTTCAGTCAGTCACTAACACAAGTTTACAATCCAGAGAAACTTCTGTCCTTTTTTACTGTTACGTGCTGTCTACGGTTACAAGCCAAATGAGACCTTGAAAGGGAATTAACCAAATTACAATAGCAAGGAGTCTCTAATTTTCATTCTAATATTTAAGTTTCATTACTGAAAACTAGACAGGCAGCTTTCACTCATGAGGTGCTTACACCTATTCAAATCTTCTATTTCTATCCTATGAGAAAAAGCAGTTTATCACTTTGAGGCAGTCTTGTGCTGAAAAATGCAATGCTGTGACAGTATGAAAAGGATCAAGCAAGCCTGAGTTTAATAATATCCTAAGAAGAAAACCCAGTCAATGAAATGATTTTGACCTGCATATTGCAGGCCAAGTACTTTATTGATGATCTTGCTTTTTAAACATATTCTAATGGTAAATTAATAACTATTGTGTCGGTGACTGTAGTGCTTGTCTTGTGCATGAAAAGTTCATGTTCAGCCAATACTAACTGTGGCAGTTGTGTCTTACATACTCATGTTTTTTGAAGCTTTACTGAAAATTAAAGCTGTGTGCAGATCTGAGTTCTAAACATTAACTTGCTCTTAAAACCTTTTTTGGAAGGTGAGGAAGAGGAAATTAAGTAGTAGTTTGCCCAGATAGAAGTAATTGAGGGTTTTCACATGCTGCATTCTTCTTTGTGACTGTTTCCAGCTGTACTTCCTAACCATGTGTCAGCGGCAGCTGCACTGCACTATCAGACCCTGTGACAGATGGAGCTGTGTTTTTCCTCTGAAATGGTGGCACGAGTCCTGTATTGTCCACAGCGCATTGCAATGTGAATTTTTCTTGGTAGCCTGGAATGTTTCTTCTGAGTAGCTGCACGCTCTGACCAGGCCTGTTTGTTTGGTATTCTGTGTGGATTTGCCAGCCAGGGACATGCCTCTTCCCTCCAAGTTTTTTTCAAACCATGGTACGGTGTAGGATTACAGTGCATGGATGCTTCTTCCCATCTTAGCAGGGAGGAGTTTCTGTAAAATGTCCTCCATGGAACTGGAAGAAACTGAGGAACATGCTGTCAGGGGCAGAATTTCTACGTAGAGACTCATTTGTAGTTCAGTGATGTGGATGGAGAGTTTGGTTTGGTGCTCCTAAATGTTAAGTTCACTTCGCTTCCTTCTCTCTACATCTGCAAAATAATTTTAATTAAAAAAAGCCTTCTGCCATAAATGGCCTGTGGCTCAGTTTGCATTACTATAATGAGGGAAGATGAGAAAATGCCAGAAAAAACTTGATGTGGCATTCCTCATTGTTCTTGGTTTTTTCATGACAGAAGATTCTAAAATAGGGCATCTGAACTCAAAAAAATTTGATTGTTGAACTTTAAGGAAAAGTTCAAGAGAAAGGTGACTTACGGCTTTCTTCTTTTATTATTGAACAGCTACGTATAAGACCTCACATTTGAAGTTGGCATCAACTTTAATTTTAGTTCAGCTTATTTACTTACAAATTACAGAGTTATCAGATTGGCGTGTTCCAAAATCCTGTTACTTGATCCAGTTTTTTGAGATCTGAGTAGGTTCCTAGGATTAGGCTGGAGTAAGGAGAGTGCAGTTTCTGGACATTTTTTGTGTTTTAGTATGCCCAATTTGTGTTGCTTTGAACTGGCTGTGCTGTTCTGTCAGCTGATTGAAAGGACTGGCAGCTGTGCAGCAGTCACTCAGTAACACAGGATTGTCTGGGCATGGTAGCATGGATTTTTGTGTGGCCTTACCTTTGTTTTCCTTAGTACCAAAAATTGAGGTGGGGGAGTGCTGCATAATTAACTAACGTGATCAACACCTTTATATTGCAAAGTAATGCTATCAAAAGAGAGCTTTTGACAGGTGTGTGAGTTTTGGGTTCGGGATGTGCGTGTTAATACGCAATGCTACAAAAGGAAAAGTTATTTAGAAAATACGGAGTAGTTTATTAAGGATATGACCCTGTCAGAAATTCTTGTGCTAGAAAGTAAAGCAAAAGGCCTGATAAAATGTAGATTAGCTAGTAACAAAGACGCTTTGTATCTTTTGTAGGTCAGCAGCTGAGTGTGTTTGAGAAGAACTGAAATTTAATGTCTCCTGTAGCAACCGTGAGACTAGCCATTTTTAAATCCACTGTACCAGTGGTACTCTGGTTTTCATTAGCCTTTTCCAGATTTTTATGTAACCTCTGAAGTAATATATCTCCTGGAGGGAGACTTAGGGATCCTTGCAATTAGGCAAAATTCACATTAAACAGGCAGAATTTCTAAAACATAAAATAGGACTATGTGTATTTAAAAAAAAAAAAACCCAAAACAAAAAAACTTTGACATCTAGAGAGTGGGGAGCTGGTTAAGTGAAAATATTTGAAGTTGGAGCAAATAATGTTTATTGCACTTCATTTTTATAGTTTAGAATGCTGTCATGCTCAAGCTTTGTTACATATTCCTAGAATGCTCTGGGACAAATTTTATGAAGGAGATTTGAGGAATGAAAAGGAGGATGTCTGTATGTGGGCATGAAATATTTAGCCTAATTAGACTGCTGTATGACTTCAAAAGTTAAACGGTTCATTTTGAGTTGTTTTCGTGGAATTATGTATGTTTCATATGACGGTTTGCCTGCCTTAAGCTTGCTTACAGAATTTAAGTACTAGCACATTTCTGAGATGTTAGAAATTAACATTATTTATATAATTCAAATAGATAAGTCTAGTATTTCCTGTGTGTCTAATGAAGTGTAAACATATTAAAATATATTAAAAGCAATAAATTGTCAAAACCAACCATTCTGAATGCATAAACTGTCAGAATTACTCTTCTCTGTATGGTCTTAATTCCAGTCCCTTGTGTGAATTTTGGTCTGCTTTAATTAGTTAGTGGGGAGGAAAAAACCTAGTGTGCAGTGTATAGGAAGGATAGTTCGTAGTCAATGAATACCCATTTTGATGTATATTTTTTCTTTATAGTGATGGTATGGGGTAATGCCCTAGGTAGTACACAGCATTTAAATGCTACTTAAAATGAAGCGCTAATAATTTTATTGTCAGTTTTCTGTGATTTCTGTGACACTAATTGCCTTCATGATATGTTAGGAGTTGATATACTTAGCAACACTTTACAGTAAAAGTCCTGAATAATTGTGATTTTTTGCCATAGATTGTGTCTAAAATTATCAGTTGCTGATGGTGTTGTCGATAATCACCGACTGAGGCATCCTCACACGCGCACTGCCCTCCCAAATACTTTTTATTATTTTATTTGGTGCCTGAACTTTGTATCCAGATTTCTGCTGACTTTGTAATTGAGTGCTCTGTTCTGTCTGGTTCTGTTAGCTCTAGATGGGGTGCTGGGGTAGGGGAGCAGTATGTGGTAAGTGTGGGAAGATCACCTAGGTGAACAGGCGCACCACATCCAGACACCTTATGTTTTCTGAAGAGATTCAGCTGGTGCTGTGGCAGCTTAGGAGAAAACTTTGGAGTAAAACAGACTTCCAAAGTTAAAAAATAGCAGTGGCAAAATGACAAGTAATTGAAGTGTTTGGTGTTTTTTTAAATACTGAACATGTTCGTGAATGGAACTATAGGCCAAACTACTACCTGTTAAGTAAAAATGCATTCTTAGGACAAATTTGATTTCATCCAGGTATGTCCCTAAAAGAAAAAGTGGGTATGATCTAGAAGTCTTAAACTCCTTTACCAGCTGCCTGTTTTTTCCTGTGTGTCTCACAGAGAAGTAAGCACTGTTTGCTTACTTTCTGTTCCTGCAGAAGAGCCGAGTTCTCCAACAGCCTTGTCTAAGTGGGTGGATGTAGCCATGGAGTCCTGCAGTGCTTCCTGCAAATCTGGAGAAATCCCAAAAGTAAAAGAGGCTTTATCCTGCTGCCTTCTTCTTGTCCCCAAAAGTCTAGCAACAGGCTACCAGCTGGCAGCTGCGGCAGTCAGCTGAGCTCTTGCTGGCAGTATCCAGTGCTCACATGAAAAGGAAGTTGGGAGGCCCTCCGCAGCACGCGGGGTCTGGATCATTGTGTAGGAAGGATCTGCCCTTAATCTGCCACTGGGTGTCTAATTTATGATTGCTTAATTTTTGTTAATTGTTCGGGAGTGAGGTGTCTGATTCACGGACATATCAAGATGTGTGTAACCAAGATTTTACCAGTGTTTCCTGTGCATGGTGTACTCCTTTTCTGTGTTTATACAAGTGATTGCATAGTGCTTGTCATCCCTAATGAAACACATTGTATTTTGAATGGTAATTGCAAAATATCCAAGCACGTCTTTGTTTGGATTGTGTGTATTTCAGGTGTGCGTGCATATGGTTTTTTTGTACTGCAGTGTTCTGTACCTACTGTATTTCAATACAAAAGAACACAAAGCAGGCTGAAAGCAACTAAATTCTATTTCTTTCCTTTTAGCTATTTACCAAAATTGGTCACTTTTAAAATGCTGTTTGATAGCCGCCTGCTGGATGCCCTTAGTGCTGGGTGGTTCAACTGTAGTAAACCAACTTCAAGTCCCCAAAGAAGAGGGAGAGAAATGAGTTCTGAGACACTGAGCAAGACACTAAGAATACCTTAATGAGATTAAAGCTAGTTTCAATATCCATTTTTGTCTTAACTACTGTACCTAGGAATGAATGCTAAAAGGAAAACGTTGATATATTCTGTATATTTATTATAATCCTTAGTGTAAGCATCTTGATTTCATGTGGACATTCAGATGTCTCTCATCAATGAATTTTTGTATGCTATGCAATTTAAATGGATAAGAGGCTAGAAAGCTCACCTATTAAAGATTTTAAATAATTAAATTCATAGTCTCATAGTAGAGTTAAAAGTAAACCATAAAACTTTTTTTAAAAATTACTATGTTTCTTTCATGTTTTCTGTTTAAAAGAAATTGTTATGAAAGAATAGAGGTGGAAAATGCTTCTCAATGAAAGTAGTGTCTTGTGTAGGATTTTATTTTGTCTTTCAGTGCTCTATGGCATTAGAGTCTAAGTTAACCAATACGTGTTGTGCTAGACTTTTCAGAAGTGTCTGCTGACATCGTGCAGAAGAAGCAGTAAGCTTGCCCAAGATTAATTCATAATTTCTATCTTTCAGGTTCATGTTGGGGAGAGGTCTAAAACGCAAGCTGAGTGACTATGAGGAGAACATGGCTGGTCTCTCGAGTGCCTTTGATTCCAGTCGAAATCTGCCATATCCGCTTAAGAGGCAGTTGGTGCTTAATATGTGCCTCACCAAGTTACAGACGTACAAAATGCTGGTGGAACCGAACTTGCACCGCTCTGTCCTCATAGCCAACACAGTACGGCAAATTCAAGACGAAATGAGACAAGAGAGTAATCAGCAGCCAGTTAATGTCTGCCCTGGCATTACTCCTAGTTCTCACAGCTACACAGGGATGGAGTCATCTGGGATTTCTCTTCAGTTGCCTTCAGGTATTAGTCAGCAAGAGTCTAACTGTTGCGACTTGCGGCCTGTAGAAGACCCAATTGAAAATAGCCTGCTGATAGTTTCAGATGATGATATGTCATCTGCTATCTCGTCTATTCTGAAGGATTTAGACTTTGTAGAAGATATAAGCCCACCTACTTGTCTGGTTCCTACTGGAGATGACCAGCCAAAGTTTCCAGAAAATTCTGGTCTAAAACTAGAAGATGATAGACAGGATTTGAAGGCAGCTGAATGTGTGTTTGGTTCCTTTGAGATTTCAAATTCAACTAGTTACTTGAAGGATTTGGCAATAGATGACATTTTTGAAGATATTGACACTTCAATGTATGATTCAGACTTTTGTTGCCCTCCGCTGATGCCGCCCAGACCACCATCTCTTGCTACAGAAGAACCATTGAAAACCTTTCCATCTTGTAATTCTTCTTCAGCAAACAACATTCAGATCTGTAGAACAGATCTGAGTGAGTTGGACCACATCATGGAGATTCTGGTTGGATCCTGATACCTGTTTTACCCAAAGATACTTCTTAACTGCCACCTTCCATTTGATTTCAGGATAAAAGCCACTGGAAAAGTTGTAAAGAATTCTTGAAAACACAAACTAAAAATAATTTGTCCATAGTGGGATTTCATAAATGATTCCAAAACTTATAAACCAAAAAAGTGGCAGATTTTTTTTAAAGAAATATTTATTTATCAGAACTGTGCAATCATCTTTTTCCTTCCAGGGTATATGTGGAACAATAGGCACATACCCTTATCACCCTTCATGCCTCTTTCAATAAACTTTTTTTATGTGCAATTCTTAATTTGTCAGAAGAATTTACATGCAAAGCAAATTTCATATAAGATGATCTTTTACAAAGCCTCCACTTTATTTTTAATATCAGAGTCTATGCCAGGTTGGCATAATTCAAGTTGCGTAGTTGGATCGCGTGGATTGCAGACACATTACTAGAGATGGGTATATTTTAAAAATGAGACATGCTTTGCTTTCTTTCAGTCAGAAAAGCAGATCAAGAAGCTTATCAACGAAGTCTCTTGCATTTTCTAAAGCATTCAGAACTATTTATTTTTGTAAATTTTATAGTCTTTCTACATTTTACTACGTTATTTCATCATAGTTCAAATATAATGGACTTCTAGTTGGATGTGTTTAGCACTACCTCTGAGCTGAAATGCTTTAACTCTTTCCAGTGCTTCGTCTAAGACTGCAGATCTTTTTGTTTCTATTTTTTTTTTTTTCTGGGGGAAAGTACTTCTAACTCATTAAGCTGATCCTTTGACGGTGACCTAGCTGATTTGTGAAATCAAGGGTATTCAATGTTTAAAAACCTTTAAGTATTTACAAATGTAATTTATATGTAGATTGTGCAATTTAACATTTTTCTGTCAGTATTATGTGCTTAGATTTTGAATAATCTTGGCGTTCTTTAAATTAAAACTTGCTATGTACAGGTAGCTTTTTAATCCGTTTTGGAAAACACTGTCCTTCAACCCTGCTTTCACTACAAAGTTTAAGATGATTTTTATGTGCAATATTATTTAAAAAGATACACATTTGTATACCTGGCATTGTGGAAAGAAACGCTTCAAATTTAAAACTTCTAGCACCTTTGGAGGATACTCGAGAGTCAGCATTTCTGTATCCTTTAAGAAACAAAAGTTGAAAACACTTCTTAATACACCGGTGCTCACTGCTCGGAGTACTCCTGAAATACGCGTTGATACGTGGTGAGTCAGTGCTGACGACCGAGAGCCACCCTGCAGCCGTGTCGTGGGAGCTCGGGGCTCTGACGGCGCAGGTGCGGCGCCAGGGCTGGGGCCCGGGTGGGCTTTGGAAGCGCTGTGGCGGTTGCTGCTGATGGCGCTGCAGGTTGTTCTGGGGAAGGAGGGGTGCGTGCCTGTGGCAGGTGTGTATATAACTATATATAAGCGCACTCGATAACTGAAGATGAGATTTGCAGTGAGAACTATTTTCCTGTAAGATAGTTTGGATACTCTGTTTCAGCTTGAACTGAGGTCTGTATTGATCCTTGCTGTCATCTTCTGAACTACACACTTGCACATTAGTTTTGAGGGTGTTTTTAATTATAAAACTTTTACTTTGTTCTTGAAAGCTGCAGCACCTGTCCTGTAAGAAAATTTGCAGTTGTAAAAGCTTTGCTTTTGGTTTGTTGGGTTTTGGGTTTTTTGTTGTTGTTGTTGTTCTGCTGAAACTTTTCATGAATGGGGCATCAGCAGAGGAAGAAATGTTGCCTGTGCATTGCATCTCACAGAAGTTGAAATCCTGGCCCTGTTGAAGGGGCCAGGGTGTCACCTAGTATTTTGAGTCCTTACTGATGCTGTGGGAGACCTACCTTGTGCAAAGATCTCTCCTTTTTTTTTTTTTTTTTTTTTTTTTTACTGTGACTGTTTCGGTTAACAGTTAGCTGCCGATACAATTGGGTATCCCGAACCAATGGAGAACCAGTTCAGGTCACATCCTCGCAGCCATCGGGGTTGTTTAGCAACCTAAGGGTATAAATGTATTTATAAGCATATAATGTATTGATTCTAATATAAAACTTCTGATCTAAAGTATTTTGAATTGCTGGATAAAGGGATTTGTTTGAAGAGTGTATAAATAGTTCTTGAAGAGGTACAGCTTCAGAATGTACACAGATTGTGCATTGTGTATAGACTACTCTGGCTTTTCCTCAGCCTCTACTTTTGTATTAAAGATATGACTGAATAAATCCTTGAAATATTAAGGGCCTTCTGCACTGTGATGAAGGAGAGTTGCGGTTAAAAATGTCTTTAAATTCAGTGATGAGGAATAAAATAAAAGACTGCATCTAATTTCTTTTTGCATTTGAAAATACAGAATGTTACTATGCAGTAAAGATATTTTGGTATGAAAATTATATCATGCAGCAAATAGTGAACCCTTAATAAATCCACTTACTCACCTTGCAGCCCCTACAGAAACATGAGAGAAGACAACTTTTCAACATTTACAGGCTAAAGTTTTTTGTATACTTCAGAAATAGATTAAATTGTTGGTAGATGTTTTATGAACAATTCAGAATGCAGTTTTTGTTCAAGTGCTTGCTGCAAAGCTCTGTTTCTGATTGGTTGCTTGCATCACAGTGCCAAGACCGTGAGCTGGTATGTAATGCAGTTCGGTTGTGTATGGAACTATGTGCAAAGGGAAGTTTAATTTTTAAATATGCACAAACTAATTTTAAAATCCTTCCATGTAAAATGAAGTTAGAGGCTAGTTGTGGTGGACCTATTTATTGTATGTTTGGAAATAAAAGCCACAGTTTTGCAGTTTAACCATTTATGGTTTGAAGCCTTCCATTATTGTTTTAAGAACAAAACAAAAAAGTTCCATGGCACCTTGCCACCCTTCATCTGGTCTTTTAATCACAAAGATGTCACACTTGCCCTGGCTGACTGCTTTTATACCTTTTTTCTTTTTTTTTCTTCATATTTCCCCAGAAATAATAAATACCATAAAGAGCTTCACCTGCCCTTGGTTTGTCCTGTCCCCACAAAACAAGGGGTGGCCCACAGAGCATTTTGTCCCCGGCCGGTGGGGTGGGGGGGTTCCTCTTGTGAACAGGTGGCACGTGTGTGTTAGCACTGAGCTGTCCTCTGGTTCTTGTCTCGACTGCCCTACGCAGTCTTCCTGGCCCGTGTGCCTCTTTGTGTTGCTTCGGGGGTTGCGTGCTTGAAAGCAAGCCTTGGAGACAAGTGTCCTTGATGCATGTACTGTTGACACATTGGGCTTACATACTTGTCCGTCTGGGACGAAAACAAGGCCACTCAGTGCTAGTGGAAGGCTGTTTGCTAGTCTGTGCTACTACAAATTACACCAGCAGATTTAGAGGTTTCCATCCTCTTAACTCTTGTGGGCCTCTAAAATGAGATCCTGACTCTTCTGCAGTGAGCTTCATCTTTTGATGAGGCTGCATTAGCTGCTACTTGCAGACCGGGAGTTCTGCCTGCCTTTTGCCCTGGAGCCTGCTGATCACGATGTGAAAAGTGCAGGTCCAGAAGTAACTTCTTTGCAGAAATCTGGTTTTAGCTGTGAGGTGGTTACCATGGCAATGTGAGCCCTGGGCCAGTCCGCATTGCTGAGCAGGACGTTACCGATCCTGCAGTGCAGACCTGCTCTCGTACTGATGGGTCCTGAGGTTCGGCAATAGAAAATGCTGCCTTACGGAGGCGTGCTCAGGTTAGTCTTCTAAGAAAATATTTTTGAAATATTGCTTTCAGGTCACATTGAGGATCTTTAAAGGTGGTGTAGGTTTTCAAATATCATCACCAGTTTTAGCCACACTGAAAGATCTGAACCTAAAAGTACGCTGAGCAGCACAGCTCAGTGCAATGCTGGTTTAAAGCAGGGCTAGGTGGGGAGGTGCAGGTGCTGCCCGAGTGCTCTGTCAGGCTCAGTATTCTGTATGCTGGCAGCGAGACTTACAAAGCCTAACTTTCCTGCTCAAGCAAGAGTAAAATACACGAAAGATAATAACCTATTCGTTCCGTGAGAAGGATGAGTTACAATTAGTTGCAAAACTAATTTTGAGCTATTAAAAGCCAATATTAGAAGTGAAGGGTTAAGCTATTAAGATGCATAAGTGTGTCTCTAAAACTATGTATTATTAAGGCAGAAGTTCAGGAAAGCTGGAAGACTTTCGGCATTTAAGTATTTGCCCAGCGGTCACAGGCATCTTGCATTGGTTGAAAAAGAAAAAAAAAAAGTTCCAACTTCATGCCATACATTTTTCCCTCATTAGGACCCATTTATCCCAGCAGAGTGCTAAGCCCTGCCAGCTGTGCTTTGGCACCCGGGCTGGGCTGTGGGCTGACGACGCCGGAGGGTCTCATCCGTGGGATGAGGCAGTGGGAGGAAGGGAGAGCTTCCGCTTGGTGTGGCTGAAGCAAGCCTTTTGCATCTGCTGGCTGGGTGCGTTGTCTGTTTCTTTTCTTTGAATCCTACGAGTGAATCTGGCAGGTTAAACTCTGATCCACAGAGAAGTTTGCGGTTTAACAATTAATTTGAATGCAGCTCATTTTTAGCCAAATTCTCTCTGCCATCTTAACAGGAGCAGGAGTGTTTCAGGAAGTCCTGCTAAAAAATGGGAGGACTCTTCAAACTGATCTTCACTATTAAAAAGGTGAGAGTGCTTTTAAATCCTGTAACAGCCCTGCATTTCGAAAAGAACTTCTAAGCTTCTGCAAGATTTTTTGTTTTTTTTTTACGCCCAAGTCTCCTGCTTATGTCCAACCAACAGTGGGCTTATGGTATACTTAGAAACCATCCTAGGGTCTGGAATCTAGCTCCCCCCCCCCCCCTTTTTTTTCGTTAATCAAATTCTACATGTCATTTGGACTTATTTTTAAAAGTCTACAAATGCTAGCAACATGCTGTTTCTCAAACAAAACTTCCCCAAACTTTGCCTTCCTACTCTGCTCAATTTGAAAGATTTTTGTTAAGTTCCCTAGAATTTTCCTTATGCTGTACCTGTGAGCAGAATATGCATTGAGTTATTTTCAGTCTTTCATGATGCAGTTGGTTTTTTTTGCAAAGCTGTTTACAGTGTTTCTTCAACAGAAACAGGTCAGTAATTACACCGCTGATCTGAACTTTTAAAAATTTTGCTCTATGGATGTATTTTCCCTCTAATCTCAGCGCAAGAAAAAGGCATTTCTGTCTAGCTCTGTTCTCTAAGACTCTTACCATGCTTTAGTTTTCACCTTTTCAAAATCCCAAGCAAATATCAAAAGTCTATGGTATTTGCTTTCTGCAAACACAGAGTACAGTAACATGTTTAGTTCATCAAAACTCAGTATTTCACAGCTGAGAGCTCACAACCCAGATGAGAAATTATGAAATTCAGAGCTAAAATGTTCTAAGATACAAAGTTTTTCTTTCCTCCCATCACCTTTTTCACAGACTAGAGACCTGCTACTTCTCAGCGCAGCCGTGCACCCGCAGAGTGCGCGCGCGCGGTTGTTGGCACGCCTGGCTGGGTGCTGGGGAGGGCAGGAACGAGGAAATGACTAAAGGAAATGAGTAGCCAGTACTTGTGCAAAACGCACCAGAGGGGTTTCCGGCACCCCTCATTTCCCAGGATAAGAACAGGGGGCCAGGCTACTTTATACAATGTGATACGCCTGAAAACTGGGCTAAAATTTGGTTTGTCGCCCTGAGCGTCCTCTCCTGTCAGTTAAGAGAAATGAAGTGCAATTTTCTCTTTGTGAATACCCCAAATACACAGGATGTGTCCAAATCTTGATAAGGGTAGGAGGGCTGCCAGCATTCCACAACCTTGAAGCTGAAATGAATTACTTTGTCATTACTAATCTGCTAGTCTTTTTCTTTGAAGAGATGAACTTGTTCATGTCAGACTGAAGACGAGTCAGTGCTCTCTCTGCTTTCTTGTGCGGTTAGTGATTACAGGCAGTGAGGGGTCAGGTGGCCCAAAGCATCTCTCTGAGAAAGAAAAACCTGAAACGTGGAGCCCATCACCTTTGCAGCCCCAGTACTTTTTTCCCCACTGAACCACAAAGTGCTGAAAACATTCCCCCCTCCCATAGGTACCTGGAGAGGGCTGTAAAACCTGCTACTATGAGGGAAAGATTGTGTGTTCACCCTTCTCCTGGGGTAACAGTGCAAAACATTCTTCAGGATGGCCATCTGGTGTTAGCCAAAGCGAAGGCAAACTTGCAAGCCCAGAGGAAAAAAGAGGGCCTCTGGGCTCTGGTGCATCCGCCCACCGTACACGCTAGATTGCCCTCTCAAGCCCCTCTGCAGGGCCCTGCTTGCCTGCAAGCAGAAAAATAGGATGTTGTTCTTACAATTGATTTCAGTAATGTTTATTACCAACCTCAACTATCTATTCATTGTTCATTGGTAATTGACTTTTTTGTGAGTTATAACTACCACCTTTTTAATACATGTTTAAGGGCTCTGAAAGACTTAGATTCAAATCCAGCATTAAGTGAAAAAGTTAACCCTGCTCTTGTACCACATGGCGTTTTCAGCCTGGCACTGCAGAACTCCCTCTGGGGCCAGGGAAGCGGCTGAGCCGCTTTCAAATAGTGCTTTTCCAAATGGCCTGTTACCATCTACTGAGTAACCAATACACCGGTCATCCTGTGGTAATAGCACTGAGGTATCATAAACACTACTAAAGCTATAAGTTATTATAGCAATTGTAATTTCACTGCTGAACTGTTTACTAGATGAAGGGTTGGAGTCTGCCAGTGCTTTATAGTATGCTTAATGCTAACAGAATAGGCACAGGATTAAATAATTAACTTAGTTTGGGAATATCCACGTTTGTTCCCTGCTTTTAACACATGAAGTGTCAGTTGCAGCACTTAGCAACTCTTCAAAATAAAAAGCCAAGTCAAATTCTCATTCAGAATGGCCAAAGCCATAAACAGATTAGTAACTTGCTTAAAAGTTATTACTAATGAATCAAGCTGTTGCAGCAAAGAAGCACAGATTACATGAATGCTAGTGAAGTGCGTCCCCTCTGGCGCTCAGGCATGCAGGAAGATGGGCAACACAGGTGACAGTTACTGTAAAATTTATAAAGAGCAGCAATTTACAGCATTGCGCAGTGTAGGACCTGAACTACACCACAGTTAAGCTTTTAACAAGCACGGTTAGGCATCATGTAAGTGTTTGGTAGCTGAATAAATCCAGGAAGTCCTGATACAATCGGCTTCAGAAAGGTGATTTACTTCAGTTAGAAACGAATGCCAGAACAAAACGTTTCACTGGCTCTACCCATATTAGCACAGCACACTTTATCAGACAGAAGTTGAGAGTTTTATTTTCCTAGGCCCCAGTGAAAGCCAGCGGATGTAGATGGCTCCTCTTGTTATGTCCAGCAGTGGCAAAGTAACTTTGGATCTCAGCTGATCCAGACTGGCCCACACATGAGGAGAGGCAGTGACAAGGCACACTGCAACACACCTCAGGTGTGTTTAGATTTTGGCAGGGAAACAAGGTTTTTGATCAAAGAGGCATTGAGGCCTTAAAGGTCCACAGTTCAGGAGAGTACTCTACCAGAGTATCTTTGAAGTGTGGTTGCAGCTGAATTTACTGCAAGAGGCATGACTCTGCAGGAGAAATTAGCAGGACAAAACTACGCCTCTGATTTCATAACTAAATAGGATAAATATCTCCTAATAATGGGGCTTTAGGTACTTCATATACAGTAATACGTTACTTTCCTAAAGAACACATGTAGTGTATAGTACCATGCCAGTAACAAAATGAAGGTAAACTCCATTCAGTTCAAAAACAATAAAAAAAGTGCATTTGGTTCAACAAATATCACTACTGAAAAATTTCATTTTTAGGTTGTGTGTAGCAAAAACGTTGTTCTTCCTTGGGCTTGTTATATATTTCGTGTTTCCATCTGATGATGTGGTTTTCATGAAGAGGTTACAGGTGAAAAGATGACCGTGTCTGGAATCTGGTGATACAGAAAGCTGAGTGAAAACAAAAAACTAAGTTAATTTTTTTCCATCCTACAGTAAGCTAATCACTTAGCATACTTCAATCTCTTACACAGATATCCTAAAAATAAAATTAGCATAAGAAAGAAGAAAATGACATAACTAGGAAGATAAATTGAAAAGATCCCACTATATGATTTAACTTGCTTAGGAATTAGAAACGGCGACATACATTTCCTGATGAGCTCTACTTTGAGACCCCAAGATGCACGCCTTGTTCTTTCCCCTCAGAGGCTACTCCAGAAAAATATTGTCCATTTACCTTAACTTTCTATTATGATTCTTTTTACTTTTATTCCTTCTTCGTCTACCTTGAACCACTTATCCTTTGCCTAAACCCTGTCTCTGTATTTTACACATTTCCAGTTACTGCGATCCCACCCCTCACGTATTCATTGAGGAAAGCCGAACTGAATTGTTAAGAAATAAGCTGGACAGTCCCTTTCGGTTTTTCTTTATGAATTTTCCAGCCTAACAGCTTGTATGTACAGGGTTCCCAGAACAGCGTACATCCTCTGTGTCCCATGCAGTAAGTAGAATAAAAGATAGCAATGAAAGTGTGCGTTAACCTGTCCATCTCCACAGAAACAACAGTTGCTCAAGTTTGTTCTCTGCTGAGGAAGGGACCTTGCATTAAACCCAAAATACTTTGCTGGAAACAGAAAGTGGGTGATATTTTTTAAAAGCAATGGGGAATCACAGAATTTTCCTTCTAACTTGCATTGCTTTAGCAAGAAAGAAACGGAGCTCATTAAGGCCTGTTTGACCAAAGACATCAACGCACTAACAACAAAGTATTTCACCTCTCTATATGTTCTGTAACACAGTTTAAAAACCAGTAATGTTCTCAAATCCTTGTAATTACATCATCAATTCTGCCTTCCTCCTTAAGTAGCTCCTGTTTTCTCCCCAATTGAACAAACCAAATCTGAATCATTCTGAGTATCTGAAATGCAAGTTTGAATGCAATTTCTTCTCTACCAGCTTTGCTTCTAATGTCTCCGTTACCATATGTTTTAGGAGTGAGTTACAATCATCACTCTCAGTGATTGACACGTTGATCCTTCTACGGACACGCGAATCTTCCTTTGCCATCAGAGCATCCTGACTAGATTCTATGTATCACTGCTCTCTCTCAAGCAATAGGTAATGTGGCATAAGGTCCAGCTTAGGTAACAAATAACCTTACACGTCAGTATCCCCCGCGTTATGTTGCTTTGCATTCGGTACCTTTACTAAAGCTGTCAGACAGATTTCAAAGAGCAAAAAACAATTCCACATCCAAAAAATCGTATCAGGACCAAACAATTACGTTAGGACATACGCTAGAACAGCTGGCTATGGCACAGAGGGACATGCAGGAAACACTCTGTGGTTCTCTGAAGTACCTACTTTCAGAACAATTCTTACCTTGGTCTGGATCAGTGCTTTGCAGTCATTCATACTGAATCCATCAAGTCTGAAGTCCTCATTATCTTTAACATTTGATTCCTCAAAGATGTCATCCTGGCTCTCCAAAAATTCCTAGTAAAACATAATTTACATTTTATGTATAAATTTCTGTATGATCTCAAAGCATATAACCTAAAGAAGTTTCCCTCAAATAACAATAACCACTAAATCCTATTTTCTGAAGCTGTGTTTTAATTTATCATGTGCTCCCCTTGCATTAAAACAATTTTATGCCAAAACAAGTTTTACACAGCTGAAGCTAACTGTGACTTAAAATTTTTTAAAAAGCCATTTCCAATTAAAATTAGAACTAACCATAAAATAGCCAAGAAATACATCATCATTGTCAGTATTCACAGAGCAATACAATCTTCCAGTAACAGAAAAGAAGTAGCGACATAAGTTTAAGCTGACTGTGCTTTGATTTAATGCCAGTGTGTCTATGGGCAAGAAAGGAAGAGAAGGGGAGTTGAACTCTGTTGGAGAAACATCTCCCATTCCCTCCTGTTAAGTGGCAGTTCTATAGAAGTCACTTTCAAGTGCAGAATAGGTCCTAGACCTTCAGCACTGTCATTCTGTTTGTCCACAACTTGTATGAAAGGTCAAATATGACTGTAAAATGAACACTGAATGCAGCACCCCACCCCTCATGCTTCAGCAATCAAATTACTGATAGAAACAGTTACTTCTGAGAACAAGTGACTAATTCATCCCAACTAAGCAACCAGGCTGAATAC
Source organism: Phalacrocorax aristotelis (assembly GCF_949628215.1). Taxonomy (NCBI): domain Eukaryota; kingdom Metazoa; phylum Chordata; class Aves; order Suliformes; family Phalacrocoracidae; genus Phalacrocorax; species Phalacrocorax aristotelis. Next base: position 28,811,459 of record NC_134284.1, on the reverse strand, counting down.
TAAACCATCTCTGATACCCTTATCTTCTCAAAACAAGAGATTGAACAGAGATATTTCTTTTTGAGATCTTTAAATACTGTAGGTTTGTTCTCAGTTCAATTTAAAACATTCTCCTCTCCCTCAAGCCTTACAAAAATAGAATAATCTGAGGAAAAGGGAACACGCTTTCAGTTCGTATACAGTAAAAACATCCAGTAATTACTTTAACAGCCTCTCTGATTCAAATATGATTTTCACTTAATGGAAAGGTATTAGAGGCTAACAATTTTATCACACTCTGAGCAAAAAAAGAAAACCATCTTACTGCACACACATCTGAAAGCTAATTCTACACCTGTACTAAAGCTGAACGTACCACCTAATGCAACAGGGCACCACATAATGGAGACTTCAATGTAAAGACAATCGAAATTTGATCCTGCACAATTTCACAGTCACTTACACATAATGATGAGAAAACACCAGACTATCATTTTAAAAGGGTGTCTGTAAAAAAAACTTATGACTCACCCAGTTCTAGTTCCTCGTGCCCCTGCATGTACAGCTTACAGAAAATCAGATTCATAACCAAGGGTTTACACTGGCATACTAGCAAACCGATGCTCAATTACCTTTTGATTTGTATCTATTCCAAGGACACTCAAGAGGTTTTCTTGGCAATGAGATTTACTCCGGGGATGTCTTAAGCTGGGGGTATTACCAAAATCTCTAAGTGTCCTCCATATGTTTCCAGAATGAATGCTAGGAAAAAAAACACAGTCTGAGGTTATAAGGTGTACAAAGTTTCCAGTAGATGTATATAACTTAGTTATTTTCACTACACAAGTCGTGTACTAGCCTACCTTGATCTACAAAGCAATTTATCTTAAACCTATTCATTCAAACTATCAACCCAAGGTACTAATAAGCTTGCATGACAATTAACGGAAACAGTAAGACAACATAACTGTATGTTTGGGCTCCTCAGATAAGTGCGTTAGAAGTGTATTTCAGAGATTGTTGTATGCCAGCAGCTCAGATTATTCAATTGCTGTGAAATGCGGGTGGAGTTCAGCCCTATTAATTCTGCACTTTGCATTTTCTGTCTCTCAAACCTTTCTCCCCCCCGTCAGTCGTGCTTCTCCGCTGCAGCAGCCTGCTGCTCGGGTGAGTGATCTGCATCTGCTCTGGACACATAGGTACTGCCAACCAAGCCAAAGGCACACGCTACTGAAACAGTGAGAATTAGAGAGTTCCCTCTACATAGTACTTTGGGTTCTTATATTGCATTCATCCTATAGAAATCCAGTTGCTTTTTGCTTAGTACAAGATGCAATTATCATTGACCTTAGTTATTCACCACAGTTGGATCAGGGTCTTTTTTCTGTATTTGGTACTCTGCTATAATATTACAGTCCCTTTTACATATATATCATATTTCTCCACAAGTTTGAGGCCAATTAGAATATCACGCACATACAAGGAACTTGCCAAAAGGATGCCCACATTAGATGTTTTGGCTAAATTTCTTGTGATTCTTATGACATTTCCAAAGTATGGCCTCACCCAGCTTTCTAGATACAAAGCCTCAGACATATGCAAAAATAAATACAATACTGTTCTGTAACTGCAACACTGCTGAGAAGCTGCTGATCCTTCAAAAACAGGTAACCAGTCTAAAAACATTCCATCTGTCTCAAGGGAAGCTAAGTTAATGATACTAATAGCTATTAACATAACCCCAGCAAAGAAGCCAGATGCACCACAGACTCTGAAGCACATCTGGTTAAACATGAGAAGAAGTTACCACCTGGGAAAACTGGGGAGGGAGTGGGAAAAAAAGCAGTGGGTTGTCAGTAGAAGCAGCAGGAACACTCCTGCCTCAGACGGTGGAGAAATAAGTTAGATGTGTTGTAAAGAAAGGACAAGTGAACCGGAAGAACAGGCTGCCTGTTGGGTGTGCTGGCATTCCAGAGGCTTAGTCATAAGGAGGTACACCAGCAGCAGGAAAAACCCCAAGCAGGAATTTGTAATTTTGACATCTTCCTTTCCTTGTTTTTCAATGGTTAAAATACAATCCATTTCCTTTAACAAGACAACACAAAATTGGCAAGATCTATATGCTGAAGAGCATAGTGATGGAAAAGAATTTTAAGTTCACCTGCAAGTACCACTGATTTTTAAATTATGAAATAAATAAATAAATGGTGTAATTGCTAAGGAACCTTTAATTTTTTTTTTAACTGTTAATCTCAACTCATTACCAAAGCTGATTCTCCTTGAGTTCAGGAATTCCAATATCTTCATTATTTGTATCAAGTACTTGATCTAAGCTTCTTATGCTCTCTCTGGACTGTGAGACAGACACTTCTGGAAAGCCCAACTTAAATGTATCCTCATAGCTGTGGTTTGCCTAGAAAAAAAAAGAGTTTTATTACATATTATTATTATTATTATTTTATTACAAATTATTACATATTACAGACCATCCCCACAGTTAATGAAGGGCCTAGTCCAAAGACTACAATGTTTCCAGAGATTGTATTATTGACTGTTTTTAAAATTTGTGTCAATATTAATGGCACAGAGGGACTGAGCCCATAGTTCAATGTTTTGAGCATTTACCTAGAATTACAGGAGGAGAAGCAAGAGTCCAAGAGCTTCTGATGAACCTTAGTCTCTAGCTTCCCAGCTACTAAGTTATAGACTGCTTTGCCTATCAGCACTCAGGGCTCCTTCTTCTGCTCCGCTAATTCAGTCCAGGTCAAAACTGATGTATACATCAATTCAAAAGCTTGTAACCAATAAACACTTGCACCGTGTAAGCCTGCATAAAAGCTGGGGTCAGCATGCCTCTTATATCCTTGCATTTGCACCAAACATTTTCCAGCCTATGTTAAAAACCAGTGCCAGATTTACATACTTGTTCCTCCTCCAGCAGTGATGAGGAGGAAGTTTGGAGGACTGAACAGAGCCACATGAGCAATCCAAACAGGCCTACTGGAAGTAACACGGTTATCTGAGGGCTAAGAAATACATGTACAAGGAAAAATGTGCATAATTTACATCCTATCCTAAAGGGATGTTATCATGCCATCTGGTCCAGAAGCTTTGTCCTTTTCTTCCTTCAAGGAAGGAATTACTGCAGTTTTCTAAATCAAAGCAATTAATTGACTGCAACACCCTGCAGAGGGACTGCAATCCAGGAGCAGCAATGTTGTGTGAAAACTAGAGAATGAAACCAGTCAGCTTGCATGCTTTGCCTGCAACAATTTAATCAACAATTTAATCTGAAAAGCATAAGCATGGATGCTCCATATTTTGACAGTTTCATTTAGTTGTCATTCAAACAGCTGAAATAAACTGAGAAATTTCCACAGTTTCGTTATACTGAACTCAGACGAATGCAGTGAATACTGAAAGAGTGTGGATTTAATCTAATGATGAGTGGGCAAAATGAAGAAAGCTGGTAAAATGCTTCTGCACTTCTGAGCATCCTTCTAGAAATAGAATTTGTGACCCACGCTGCTCCTTCTGAAGTAAGGCCTTGCTATACTGCCTATCCTGAAGGGTGACGTTCAAAGACTCCTGGGCAAAATCCTTTCCATCTTGCCCAAAGTGTCATAATACTTAAATCAATTTGTAAATTATTTCAGCAGATTTAACTTAACAGGGATACTATATGGAGCAGGAAGATGCCTGAGAAGCAGAATTCTGTGAAAGCACACTTGCTAAAGCATACATGGGGGCACAGTCAAGGAAAAAAAAAAAACTTCCAAGTAAATACCAAAGCCTAAATGGGATGGGAGCTCAGGAAAAATCAGGCAGCTGCTCTTGGCTTTGGGGTGGGAGGGAAGTTACAGCCACAGAAGTGTGAATCGAGGGAAGCACAGGTCTGCCGCAATAGTAACAACTTCTTAGAGCCTGTGATGTTACTCCAACATGCATAAAAGTCACCGGCTTAGAGTTTAGCCAAGCCAGATAACAAATGCAAGATATTTTTTTTAAATTACCTTGATTACTGTCCACTTCAGTGGGCATTTCTAAAACAAAATTTGGGTATATTTTCATTTACCTTGCAGGTTTGTACTAATTATAAAAACATGAATGCACAAATTTCTTATCTCTGCTTTTTGACTAAATCCTCTATATCCTATTATATCAGAATACTCCAGTGCTTAAGCAAGTGCACTAGTTCCTTTCACAAAGTCCAGTATTTAAAGGACACAAGAAAAATCCTAATTCAGTCATATAGGCAAAATATCCAGCTACTGCAAGGAAATTAGTGACTGTTTTAATCTTAAAATACAGACTGACATTGTTTAATTAACTGAAGCATTAGATACTGAAGGTCAGCCAGACATCTGACCTCAGATGATCTGTAGATGTCCCTTCCAACCTACCTGGACTTTTTTTTAATTGACCATATTGAAGACAGAGCCCCAACCTCAAGAGTTTAAGATCTCAAACAAGCAATGCAAAAACCACATGGACGAAGGACAAGCTACATGTATATTCTACACCCAAAGAAATCTCCAACAGCTCTGCAGCTTTTTCCCTACCCTGAGACAACTTGAAACTCTAGGCACAGTTAACTTATTTAGCTTGTACTGGACATTTCATTTTGCCTTTAATAAATGCAAAAATAAAGCAAAGGCTTCAGGAAGATTAAGATCTACTGCTGTTGGAAAGAAACCAAACAATCTGCTATATTCTATTTCAGCTCCAGTCATTACATACTCTCTTTTTTCAACATGAGACTTCTTGTCCCAAATTTCCAGCATTACAAACAATCTAAATTCTCTGCGCACCAGTAACCAGGTGTCTTGTGATCTCCACTCTCTCAGTGCTGGACAGCTTACCCCATGCGCACCTTTGTGCTTTCCCCAGTAATACCTCTGCAACAGGTAGGCTTCACAGGCAAGGGCAAGAAAGCCTGTCTCCAGAACCCCCACAGTTCCCTACGCATACTAAAACTCTTCGAACAGACTACAAGCAGTAAGCTATTACTGCTACTGATTAACACCCTGGAAGTCTTTGACAATCGTTCTCTTTTTTCAAGTGTTTTAAAGTAGGGTAAAAGTAGCGAGAATGAGGGTGGTTTGTATTTGTACATTCTTAATTTCCTTCTGTTACTTTGCTTTGGTGATGCATGTTTGGTAAACATAGAAACTCATTAATTGCACCAACGTATAACCCTTAACCTGAACCTTTCTTTTGTGCTGATAAGAACACATTACACTATTTATTCAGACTATTGGTTCTAACATTGTATGAGCAAATGTAACATCCTGTGCTAGAAAGTGAATGATATTAAATTATTTCTACGCAGTTTTTTGTGTCATTAACTTCCACACGCAATCAATCTAAAAATCCAGAAAGACCGTTAGATTACTCAGGCTGTATATTAAATATCAAAAGTTATTGGTTTTGACAATTTCTAGCTCTATTTTATGTTGGTTTATTTCAATAAGCTTGCAGGCAGCCCATAGAATTTGTGTCCCCCCTGTTTTTCTCACCCACCTTCCCGATTTTTTGTCTCCTGCGCTCATTCTTGCCTAGCTCTTAAATTGTGTGTGCTTCAGGGCAAGGTTCACCCTTTCTACTGCTTACTCATTCCTAGTGTCTAGAAGCAAAGTAGTGCATTACATTCTTCAAAGCTCTCCAGCAGGATAACTTAAGTATTTGTCAAACACTGTAAAGAAGTTGCTTTTGTTCCACTTGAGTTAGCTGCAAAGTAGCTTGACAGTTTCCCTCCCTGTACAGCATTATCCTCTATAGAGAAGACATTCAGATACAAATCTTGAGATGTAGGAAACAGTAACCCAAACATTTCTGGTCTTTGGTTTACTGTTAGCACATACCTCATTTAGAGAGCTCGAAGCCTCCTGTTTCCCACTGTGTAGAGATGGCTCAGAACTGAGGTGCCCAGCAGAAGTGCTACAATGTCCGCTGCTTGAGTCCGTATCAACTCGAGAAGTTTTTGCTGACTTCACCAAAACTTCAGAATTATGACCGAATCTCTCTGATTTGTCTAAGGACTCCTTGAAGCCTTCAAAATCGCCCCAGGAACCACTGGGTTCTGAGGCACCATAACTGCCCTCAGAAAACCCCTCACAACTTCTCCTTTTGCTATTCTCTAATGGGAAGCTTGGCCGCATTAATTCAAGATTAATGATTTCTTCATTATTTGTACTTTCATTTAAGTCATGGTCACTTTCATCGAGAGGCACACCGCCTGCTTCAGCTGCTAGATCTTTTAGAGACATGCGGTGTGATGTGTCTGTATTAGTAAGACTTCCTACTAGTGACAGGTTCTGCATCTTTAAGAAAAATTCATTTCTTGAAATCTGTACTGCAGAAAAGGCTACTGAAGTTCAGTTACATTAGAAATCTGAATACTTAAAAGACAGAATAAAATTCTTCATATCACCCCAAAGAATAACAGCACTGCGAAATCAAAACAGGATGTCCTTCAGCCTCTCCTACAGTAATCGGCATGGGCATGTTATTGTCTCACTTTCTGCGTAGGATATTAGCCTGCAAAGAAAGAACTGTAAATAAATACTTCTGTGATAAGGGCTGGGTAGGAATAAAGAAGGACAGCGGATAAGGTCGGAGAAGGAACGCTCAGATTAAAATAAACACATTCCAGGATTATACAGCTGAAAATCGGCGTAGCCAAATTATTTAACATTTACACGTAACTATCTTCCCGCACCACAAGCAAGCCACTAAATTAGTGCACGATAGTCAGAAAACACTTAACAGAAGTTGTTGGATATTAACTGAGTACTGATTGAGCATACAGAAGACAAACCGAAATAATTACAGACAACATCCAACACTTATTACATATTTCCTACAGCGATTTTCTCCCAGCCCGTGCATGCTCTGCGGGCCCTTTCCGTGGGCGCGGGCTCCCGCCGCCCGAGAGGAGCGCAGGGGCGGGCTCGGCTCTGCCCGGCTCGGCTCGGCCCGGCTCAGCTCGGCCCGGCTCGGCCCCGCTGAGCCCCGGCAGAAACACAGCGCCTCCGACCGCGCGCGCGGCTAAGGCGGCTTGACGACTTCGGCCTGACACCTGTAAATCATACAGGCAACGCGGCATTTATCGGTTTCGACTAATCGCACCTCCTCAAGCGTTTTTCCGACTGACAAGCTCTTTTGGGGGGGGGGGGGGGGCGGGTCAGGAGCTACACGAAAACCGCTCCTGAAAGACCGGCCGATATTAGATACTTTCTGAGCTTAGCCGGCGGACCCCAATCTCGGGGCTTTTCCTTCCAAGCTCATCTGGAAGGGGGCGCAGGGCGGGCCGGGCACAGACCAGGGGCGGGGCGAGCCGCAGCGGCGGGGCTCGGAGGGGCCGGCCAGGACAGGGGGTCCTGCGGGGGCCTCCCTCCCGCCCGGGCCTGCCCCGGGACCCCGGGCGGAGCGCGGCTGGGGAAGCCCCGGCGGGCGGCGGCCGCCCCGATCCCGCCCCACCGGGCACCCCGGGGCGCGCCACCCGTGAGGAAACAGCCTTACCGCCCATCCAGGGGCCGCAACCCCGTGACCGGCCGGGGCACAGCGGAGCCCCCCGCGCCCGCCGGAGCCCCTCAGCCAAGGCGCTGCCTCCCGCGGCGGGGCCGGAGAGGCTCCCCCGCCGGCCAGCCCGGCCTCGGCCACCGCCTTCTGTCAGGCCGCCGCCCCGCCCAGGGGAGCGGCACGGGGCAGCGGAGCCGCGGCCAAGTACTTCCCCGGTGCTCCTGGCTGGCCCCTCGGCCGCCGCGGGTGCCTTCACCTGCGTCTCCCCTGGGCTGAAACCGCTCCGCCGCCTCCCAGCCAGAAGGCAACGGCCGCCCTCCGGGAAGAGATTCGTTTTAAAATTGTGAAGTGAAAAAGAAAAGTATTCACGTTTTTCCAGCTTCTTTCTGCCATCTGGCAGGCTAAGGACATACGGTTTGATAGCAGTGGTTTATGTTTGCTTTTAATTTGAGAACAGCTAAAATCCTCGCATCATTACAAAATTCCAGGGTCCGGACTTAAAAAAAAAACCCCAATCAATTCACCCAGTAATATAACCTCATGACAAAATGGTTGCAATAGGCCACTGACAGCCTCTCGGGATCTCCTCTTCCTCTCTCCCTCCTTTTGCCCCATGAGGTATTTGGTTGTGTCCCCTCTCTCCTGAGGCTGGGATTTGATCCGCTCGTATCAGATGGAGCCAGAAGCTGCAGGTCTGGGCGCTGCAGGCAGGTCACCCCGCAGCCTGGGGTGACCCTCTTCTCACCCATCTCTGAGGAGCGGCAGTGCGCCCTGCCAGCAGCGTGCCCAAGGCTGGCTGCTCCCACATCTGGGTGGCAGAGGGAAGAGCGTGAAGAAAACTCCTCAGTATCCCTGTCCTTGGGGCTGGGTTTAACATCTGAGCAGTCCCAAGCAACTGGGGACAGTTGTAAAAGCAAGAAGAAAGGTTTTCTGGAGCAAGGCCCAAAGTAAAAAGCATTTTCTAGGCATTACAGTATATATGTTTTCCAGCCGAGGCACAGATACATGTGCTCCCCTCCCACACATCTGACTCTCATTCCAGGCTGTAGTGCTTTATCTGAGGGTGAGAGGCTGAATTTGGGAGCGATGCCCAGACACACAGCCAAAGCAACTTTATCGGCAAGTCTCTGAAAGATTTTTTAATTTCTTTTCTTTCTGCTTTGGAGCAGTTTCTTACCCTCCCTGGCTATCCCGTGGCAGCCTGCAGCTCTGAGGATATCCAGCCAGCTCAGCAGGACCACAATTCAGCCCCAAAGCATCTGACACTTGTTAGGATAGCATCATCCTACACTGCAGTAAGTTTGTGCTGCAGGGACCTCTGGGGTTGCAGCTCTCTTTTCAGTTTTGAAGGGAGCTCAGCTTTTTTCAGCTACCAAGGTTGTTTTGCACAGCTTTACATTTTCTCCTTTGCCTTCTCAAAGGAAAAGGCTACAAACAGACTACACAAAGGCTGAAGCCCTCCTCTTCATACCATGCTTTGCATCCACAGGGGAAGGGATGTGTGGGTTTTGCAAACCTGCCCCTGCCTTGCCAAGTTCAAGCTGTCTTTACAGTTGTATGGAGCGGTGGGAGAGCTGGTAAGCATCAGAAGCTGCCCCAGACCATAGAAACCTCAGTGTAGGAACAGAAGAAACCATAGTGCCTGCTTCCCAGAGTAACATCAGTAACTTCATTAAGCACTTGCCACATAATGGTGGTGTTTGTTTCTCTCTCCAGCACACCTTATCACCCACCTCGGGAAAACCAGTTGCTAACCCTGAGTCCCTGCAGAGGAAGCACTCGGCTGCACCATCTGCTGGATGTACCTACTGCTGCCTCCGCCGCTCTCAGGAAAACACAGCTAAAAACCCACAATCACCCCAAGAAAAATCAGCGCTGGTGCGCTTTGGGCAGACTTTCAAATCGGAGTCAGCACGAGGTGCAGCGGCCCTGCAAAGTGGATTTCACCTGCCCTCCTCTGCATTCACTTCTCTTGACGCAGCCAGCTGAGTGAGAGTGACAGCTGCTGAGATCCCTAATTTATGTTTTAAATTAGACCCTCGCATAGACTGACTAGTTTAAGTTAAAAACATTACCACAGTTGGATTAAGAGTTTTCCCCTCTGAAGGATATTGGGGACAAAAATCATGTTATCTGTTTGAGGGATAAGTCTTAAGAGTTTGTCTTATATATACCAGGCCTTGGCATCTACTCCATAATTCCTGCATTTAATCAAGAATTTCTTTCTGAACTATCACTTTTTTTTTTAATAGTACAGTCTTTATTTACAGGGTCAATTTGCCAAAACCTTCAAACATAAACTATAACCTTCTATTTAGACGCTTAAATGTATGCATCTGCAAAAGCAGAGCCTCACTACTGAAAAACTCACAAACATAAACAACTGATTTTTCTGATCGTTCATCTGCAGCTGCTATTGCTGCTCCTGCCACCATTCCTACTGGAAAATTATTTCCAGTGTGTAAGTTTAGTACATACACTCTAGTTTTTTTTTTTCATTTTGACCTTTGGAAAAATGCCAATTTACAATAAAAAAAATGCAACAGAAAAACTGAAAAATATTTACTTTCAGAACAAATCAGCACCGCACTGCTGTAATATGAATTTTTACTTGTGTGAAAGATCTAGTCCTAAATTATTGAATTGTGTGGTTGCCCTGTAAATGACTAGGATGATATGGATGGCTTTTTTCTCCATTCATTTTCTGTTTTGGAAAAAAATATAAACAATCAGTACCTTTTTATGTGGAATTTTCAGTGTTTTTTTTTTTAAGTGAAGCATTCAACAAGAGCAGCTTGCTATTTAAATGACAGAAATATTTTCTTTCATTTGTATTAAATATTTGGATATCTTTTCTTGTAAAAAAGAATAAGTTACATTTAGCTAAACTGGCTTAAAAATGTCATTTAGAAAGTAAAAGTAAATATGTTTTCAGAAATAGATAAGTAATTTTGACTCAAAGTAACTTTTCATTAAATGAGCTGCCTTTTCAGTAAATGATTAAATTTTTTTTTTCTCATTGTAAGTATCCAGGTTTTGGAAGTGCAGGACATCAGCAGCTCTTTCATTTCGATAGCAATAGGGAGTGCTCAGCTTTTTGAAAAACATTGCATTTAATTGACTAGCTATGGCTTAAATTTAAATATGTGATTCATAATTCCAATAAACTCCCTCCTGGGGAGGCATGGCTTTTTTTGCCATACCTTCCAGCTTTGTATTGTTGTTGGTGTCTCAGCATGGAAGTTTCAAAATGTCAGCAAAATCCTTTGGCTTTTTCCTGAGTTAGAGATTAGAACAACAGCACTGCAGGGCAAACTTTACCTCTGCCAGTGCCCCCTGTGGAATATTTCTCTGTGTGCTGAAACAGTGGGATGGGAGTCACTGGCACTAATGAGTCACCTGCAGCAGTTAGTGTCTGGGCTAAAAGATGAACCAGAATCTTTCCAACAGCAGATGGCAGCTCTCCCTTGTCTCTCTTGCATGCACAGAAAAACACTGTTCATCCTCCGGAGCAGGGGGAGTAATTCATCCCCTCTCCACACTACATTAAAAAGGTATTGGACCACCAGCTTTATATACTGACCACAGAAAAGCCATTTCCTAGGACCCCTACACTGATGGGTTGTCAATATAGAAAGACTTGCCCATAAAAAAAGGCATCATCCTTTGCCAGGAGATGTATGCTTTAGGTCCTTCTCTTTCTTTCAAGTGTGGAAGATAAGGGAGCTGTAATCCATCTCTCAAAAAAGTTAGATATGCAAGAGACATACGTGCCCTGGCTGCCTTCAGTGCTTTTGTCTACCCCAGTAGTGTGGTTTTGAAGCAAAGCTCACACTTGCGTCTGTGGCTAATCTGGTTCTTGGAGTGATTTTGAGGAGCACAAACTAGGTGTCTTCTGGGGAAAGGCAGTGAAATGCCATTCCACTCCAGTACTTCTTCATGGAAACATCTTCCAAACCCATGTGTGGGCTGCACTACTTTAAGATCCTCCAGCATGTTACCTAGCACATGTGCCAAAAGAAGACTCTCAAACTACTCAGAGCTCCCGCAAGATCCTGAGGTGGTTCTTGTGCTATATGTGAAGGGCCAAGTGCCACAGGCACCTTCCCGTCTGCCAGCATCTGCCAGCCTTCAAGTCTTTGCCACCACTTCATCATCCACTGACACTTCGAGTTTGAAATCCTTTCCTCTCTTCAGCTGCTTTCCCTTCTGTTGTCAATCCCACTTGCTGAACCCCTCATTTCTTTTATCAGATCTTTTTTCTTACTATGCATTTGCCAGCTGTTCTCTCGTCTTTCTTTAGCCTCATAAAAACTCAGAGAGTTGCGACTTGGGCGCCTTATGGCAGTGGTAGTGCTTGTTATTCCATGAGAGGGACAAGGTTTCCTAGGTAGCAGAATAATTTGGTGGCAGAAGCAGGAGGTCGCTAACCTCACAACTACTCCTGCTATGAAAGCACTGGCAAGCAACAGTCCACAGATTTTGGGAGAATAAAGTCCTGTGACACTTCACTGAGAGCATGGCAGACATGCACCTACTATGCGACCACAGCATGGCAGCAGCTGCTCAACTGGACTCTCACCATGGTGGAGAACCTGAGCAATGACAGTGCCTTGACATGGCCCCAGGGTTCCTATCCTTGGATCCCATGCAAGATCTCTTCGAGGTTGTACTGTAAGATACCTTTTTTTACCTCCTCCTCCCCCCCATAGCTGGCATCAGCACCCCCATACGCACATTCCTGTTACCAACACAGTAAGTGTACTGCTTTTCTATACATGTTGCTTGGCAGGGGGGCACAAAGCTTCTGACGGAATTACAGCTTTGGGCTCAGATCTGCAGGGAAGTGACAAATATTAGCAGGCTGCCCAGGAGAGCTGGCACACCTTTAAAAGCAGTTCTCCGGGGGCTATGAGCTGCAGGAGAAATCATTCACACAGCAGCTACGTGAAACTATCAGCAACGACTGGAAACTGCCTGCCTAGTCCTGACCCGGTATGGCTGACTTTACCTCACAGCCATACAACAAACATTGTAATGTATGTGTATAGCAGATACGGTAGAACACTTCTCCACTCATTCAGCAGGGCTGACAGATACTACAGATGCCAGACTGGCTACTCAGAAACAAAGGCTCTGGGGAGGTGGCACAGCCCCACAACAGCGTCTCCCTCCAGAGCCACTAAACTGCTCTCCGAACACACATCCTGCAGGCAGGCCTGCAGCAGGAGCCAGGGGAAGAGGGAGTTCAGCACCTTCCAGTGACTGACGTGTGAGTCCAGCCCTCTGAAGACAGCCTTATTGAACCAAATTACTTGCTACTGTAGGCATAGCCAGTGGCCATCTAAAGGTCTGTCTTCTCATGATCCACCTGGCTGAGGGAAAGATCCTCAAGGCAGATGATTACACATCTCTCGAGCTCTGAAACCTCCAACTCCTGCTTCTCTTGCCGCTGTTTTCTTCTCCTACTTAAATCTCATCTTGCCCTGAGTGTAGTCAAAGCAGAAAAACTGGGAGCATATGTTCTCTTTAGGGTACCCCTTCTGAACCCAGGTGAAGGTGGGGCCTACACTCCCTGGATGTGCTAGAGCTTGTAGAAGGATGCTACGTATTCCACATCTTCAAAAAGGTAGTTGTTGAAATGTATGGCAGTAGTGTGTGGTGTCACAGTTGAACTGTATCTGGTGCTTCGCAGTCACCTGCCTATACCCTCTCCTTGCTCTATTGTCGTTTCCCGTTAAGCCACCACTCTGTGTAGCTTTTTCTGCTGACCGTTCAAAATAGTCACACATGTATATTGAGTATAAGTCCAACAGTCTCTGCTGCCAGCATGGGTTTTCAGATACGTAGACATTAATTTACTGAAAGCATGCCTTGTAATTTTTGCCAGTCCCCTGCATGCACTGTAAACTGAGTCACGATCTCTGCAGTTTGCAGCTCACTAATCCTCTGTTTTAATGCCTGATTAGGTCCCAAATCCGTTATTGTTAGTGAGATGTGGGTGTGGGGAGGGTAGGAAGATTTCAGCCTCTTGGCTGAGAGTTAAGCTGCTGGAGGTACACCCGACTGCTGCTGTACCAGTGTATTAATTAGCTTGCCTGGAAATTTCGTTGGTGCTGTTCAGTGAGGTTGCTGAAAGGTCAGACACTCCATTAGAAGTGCTGTGCTTCAACTTAAGTCATAGCACTTGACACTTAACAAATCTCTAGGAAAAAAAATCAAACAAAGCATTACCATAAAAATATTTTTAAAAACTCAAGTCCTCGCTTCAAGCAGCATTTGAAAGAACATTGAATCGTAATAATTAGCATATTTGTAGCTCCTTAATCATAAGGATCTCGCTTCTGCATTCTCTGAGTGAGCTTCACAAGGGCTCCAGGGTAGGTGGAGTAGTGGTCACTACTGCACTTTGCACAGGGGGAAACGTCACCATTTCACCTTGCACAGTGGGAAACAGAATTAAAGATAGTTTAAGTTATCTGCCCCCAAAAGAAGACACCAAGTCCTTGGTGGATGTCCCCATGTCCCCAAACCCTGTGAAATGCAATAAATTATTAGTAAAGATGTCATTTTATTTCTTAAAGTATAGCACTACAGTATGAATGAAAAATATATGCCATCCTTGCAAGAAAATAAAACCATGGAATTAAATGGCAAAAAGGCAGAATTTGTGTGAGTTTTGCATATGTGTGTAAGGTGGTCGTCTGCCTTTTCTGCCAGACGATGCCACTGCTCTGGTAAAGCAGTGTGACTGTGGTACAGACAAAAGGCAAGGGCTTAGCTATCAAATAAAATAGGTGACAATTTCTGAAGCTGAAGTAAACTGCCAGCTGAACTTTCAAACCCCTGCTGTGCCTGCTCTTAGCCCTGGGAGGTGGGAATGTCCTATCTTGCACCTTTCACTCAGTTTTAAGATAGGACACGTGCATCTCATAGCTGGGTGAGCCGAGAATATGTGTCCAAGGCGTTACGGCAGCGCGGGGGACAGCTGGCAGCTTGCGAAGCTGCAGTGTCTCAATCGCGCCGGGCTGCGGGTGAGCCCGGAGCAGCAGGGCAGGCTGTCAGCTGGAGGGTCTGCGGGAACAAGCCCTCCTCTCCCACCTTAGTTGTGAACATCCTATGTGTGCTCTTGGCTTGTCTTTCCCTTCCAATCACAGCTGAAAATAGAGTGTGTATCACACTCTGACAAATGTTTTAGAAGTGTGGGTATGGCATACGGACTGCATTTAAGCCTTATTCAGCCATCTCCTTGAGCCATATTTCCAGATGCTCTTTGCAGCATGCAGTTAACAAGAAGGCAGGCTTTAAACTCATTTTGCTTGTATTGCAAGTGGTAAACTACAGACAGCTAAATGGATCACAACGTAGCTGTTTTTGAAAAGAGAAAACTGTTTAAACCCACAAGGTTAGAGCTAACAGTCGGGAGCTGGGTGGGGAAAGGAGGCTGCTCTCCAGCTCTGCGTATATAACACCATAACCATAAGGCCAGACAATTTCCAGAAAAGATCAAAAGAGGGCAGGCGAGAGTACACAACCAATTCCTCCTGTGCTATCACAGCTAAAGCTGGAAGAGGGCAGCATGTGTTTTATTTAATGGTTTATATTGCTCCATTTCTGAGAGCAAAACAAATCAGCCGTAAAAGCAGGGAACCTCTGCTGCGGCAACTGGGTCTGGCCTGGAAATTAAAAGTTTGGGTCTAGACCCAAACTCTCACCAAATACCCAAGGACTTACATTTTATGATTTTGATTATGTTCATTGCTATTTATGGTAAAAAAAAAAGAAACCCCAAAAAAACCACACCAGAAAAAGCTTAGCACACGTCTATTAACAGATGGCCTAGTCTTCTTATGCTACTGTAAATGAGGTTAGCAGGACTGTGCAGAATATTATCATAAGGTTGCAATTAGCAAAGAGAATTATGCCACACACATTTTACAGTAAAGGAAACAGTTGTGGTAAAAGGCTATTCAATTCAGACAACATCAAAGACTCAATTGTGTAAATTAACAATACAGCAAAATATAACTTTAGATGTACAGATGCACCGATAGCTTATTTTTTAAAAAAGCGCCTGTTGAGAAGTTTGGTCACGCTTTATATTAATTTTCCATTTTAAAATAATTTATAAAAGGTCACTAATTTATTATTAGTTTGAATACAGACATGATTTATATGGGTATGAATGTGTCAGAAAAACATGAGTTATATGCAGGCTTGGGTTGGTACCTGGGCAGTCTGGCTGCTTCAGTTTGAGCATGCAGATTTTATTTGACTCCCAAGCTGGGGATCTGGCTAACCCAAGAGAACATGAGCTATAGGTCTGGCTTGGATCTATGCTTCACCTGCATGGAATCAGCACATGGCTGCTGGTTCATCGCCCCCTGTGCAGAGAGATGCGATCTGCTGCCCAGGTTTCATCTAGCTCTGTGCGAGGACACCATGTGCCTCAGCCATGTGTTCGTACACTGTGGGTGGGCTGCTAAACATTCTTCCCTTTCCCACCCATGGACCTGAGGATAAAAATATGATCACCCATCACTTGCTCCTTTTCTTAAGCTTAACTATCCATGAGATAGTGGTTCAACCAAGGGTCTAAAGGGATGATTTACACCTCATCCTCCAGACAGCCATGTGAGCAGTCTGCAGTTCAGAGCATTCTGATAGAGTTGTCTGTTCTATTATGGTTTTGCTGGCTTTTTTATCCTTTTCATTTACTACATTGCAAAAAAATCTGCAGAGTCTTATCTAATTTGGCTTCACTTACTGTAAAGATTTCAACATCTAGTGAACCAGCCCAAATTACTGATTTCAAATGCCTGATCTATAGCATGGATAGAGTCTTGAATCGATTACAGCTAGCAGAAATGATATGTGTGCAGAAGTGCAGGCTCATTCTAGCATCATACCCCTTTCTGTCTCTATGCTTTTCCCAGGAACTGAAGAGACTTTTTCAATAAAACCTGGAGCCCATGATTTTACAACAGTGCTTTCTAGAGATCAGTTTGCTGGCTATGCTCTAAAGTCCCTGACACTCTAAGAAACAAGGCACAGCAAGAAATTTGAGAACAGTGTGTCTGACTGGATCATACATTTTGTATGAGGAGGCACCTGGGGATACAATTTTCCTAAATTTTCTTTGTGAACAGACAGTTACCTTCCCAGCTGTTGTATGCTCTAGAACCACTATGAATAAAACCACACAAAGTGTAAATGGCCACTGCTATTGTAATTCAAAGCAGTTTCAGCCATCAATGGATCATACTGCAAAGCATGGGTTTTCTTGGAGCTCTTCCATGGGCAAGGGGACTTTCATGGCTGAAGGAGCCGCCTCCTTTCAGCTGAGCCCTGGGAGCTGGCCCCATATGCATTTCCTACAGAGTTAACAAGCGTGTTTTGTTCCTTGGGTGAAGCAGGTGGAAAGCACATGAGAGACTGTTACCAGGGTTGTGGCACCTTAATAGGTTTTGATGTTTGTCCACACCTTTCCCATAACTGTGAGTTACCAAGGTTGACCTCATTTGTACCTACAGAGCTTTTCCCTAAGGTCTCAGCTGCTGGTGCAGAGGAATAAGCCTGGCTGTGTGTTTCACCAACAACTGTTCCTTTATTTGTCCAGATTTTCTACCAACTTTATCACAATTTTGTAATAACTAAGCTCAGGAAACAGATTTGCGAAGTCCATACTGAAAGGCTCTTCTCTCTTCTTAAATAGCAATTTACCCTAACATCATATATGAAATAATTGTACGATAAGATAAATTCACACCAAGCTTTGCTTGTTCCAACTGATCCAACAGTTTTCTCCAATTATTGAAAACAATTATTGTGTAATATAAAAATGAATCAGGCCATTTTATAGACTTGCAAGCTGAGCTTTTACCAGATACACAGAATCATATAGGTTGGAAAAAGACCTTTAAGATGATTGAGTCCAACCATAAAACTAACACTGCCAGTTCATCACTAAACCATGTCCCTGAATATTCATTTTGAATTAGTTAATCCAGAATTTTACATTTCTAGGGTGGATTGATAGTGCTAAAAGAGTAGGTGTACATGCAGCAGTTTAAAAAATCAGACTAAATTTTTCATGGTGTATATATAAAGTGGCAAAATAGCCATCTTAAGGAAAACGCATTTGAAGAACACTTAATGTTTGTTTTCCCATTATTTGAGTAATTTTGAAAGGCATTTTTCATGGTTACAGAGTGTTAGGTAAGAAATATGACAATATTTTGCCTTAGGGGGATTGTGTTCTTATCTTCTGAATGGCAAGAGGCATGGGGTGAGATGTCCAAGCTGTTCTAGCTGTCATAGCTACATAATACTACTTTGAAGTATGTTAGTATTCTTTCTGAGCTGTTCCACTGCTCTCCACTGAAATCCTCCCATTACAAGTTGTCTTCAAATAACAGGAACAGCTCAAAGAACCCCTAATCTGCAGTGCCATGCGATGCTGCTTTAGATGTTGCAAAGGGGACAACAAAAGACAAGAAAATAAAACTAACTGATGTGGTTAAACTGTGGAAATTCATGCGTCCTGCATTCCATGGACTTACTTTAATCAGTTCTGCAATCCGTTTAGTTAAGCTCTTGTAAATCCTAGTGTAAGCACTATGAAGGATATTTAGTAAGGCTAAGACAAGGAAGACTTGTTTCCCTGGGCTCTTTCCACAGTCATGGGAAAGCGAAAAAGGCTTTGCCAGGAGAACAGCTCGGGCTGTGGATCCACTGAACTGATCTCACGAAAAGATGCTGAAAGGACCATGTCCCTTCCTTCAGTCTGTCTGCTCCCTCCAGCTAGCTCTTGCTCTCTCTGGGCTTTCCCATCAGCCAGATCAGCTTTCTAACATAGAAGAAAACAATGCCATATTTTTCTGCCAGGTTAGTCTGCTGCCAGGCTGGTGGCTGAACTGGCACACGGGGTGATCTGGCCTTCTGTAGGTAGGGACTCCTCTCACAAGATGATGAGCAGTACTTTGAATTATTGAGCATCTTCACAGAACTCTGTGCCTTATAGGGCATCATGATTATTCTGCATTAACTATACATACAGATAGATATACACACATATACATACAGGGACATATGTTAAATAAGTATATATGCCTATTTAAGTACTAACTATAGACACATACTTACCCCTACATTTGGCTAAGAAAGGGTTACCTCAATGTATTAAAATTATGCTGAGAAGCAGTTTGGTTAAAAAAGTGTTGCTATGGCTGCAGTGACTATTGTGTGTGGTTATTTAAAAGTGGGCTTATACAGAATGAAGAGACAGACAGGTGTGTAACTTTGTGTGGTCAAATTGCCACGGATTGTTGGTTCAGCTCTGCTTGCTAGTTATGACAAAGGACAGCATCTCTGGTGTCCTGGGTGAGCAAGACTGGAGCTCACTACTCATAGCCATCTTCAGGTAGCTGAGACTCAACCAACCACTCTGCAACTGTTTGCTTGCTTGAGAAAGGAGATGGGCATGCATAATTTCCTTGCATAGATGCATAAGCATCATTTTCCTTTGTCCTTTTTTTTTGTGGATTTGTTTTTGTAAATGAGATGGCAAATCACTTGGGACCTACAGAGCAGTGCAAACTGCATAAGGAGGCCAAGGCTTCTGAGCATGAAAAGGCTGAAGGATCTGAATATTTTAATAGGTCTTCATTTGAACTCCTAAAAAATCCAAGAGGCACCTGAAATGACAAGGTACTTAAAAATGTTGTCCTTGGGTTACACAAGGAAAAGCAGTCAGTGAGCCTATCAAATAAGGGATGAAACTTAACTTGAGAGGCATGGGAAGGAAATGTGGCATGGAGTCTGGGGCTGAAGGGACTGCAGGAGGAGTGATTTTAAGGAAGAGCAAGTGAGTGCTTGGCAGACATGAAAAGAATACTTGTTCATCTCTATTGGGTAGTCCAGCTTCCTAGAAAGATATTTCGATGGTCTGATATTGGGGATTATTCTTGTCTTTCTTTTTTGTTGTCTTCTGGGGAATTAGATCAATTAGTGGCATAATCACAGATCTGATCAGTATGTTCCATACCTGATGGGCTGTAACAGTATTTCCAATGCTCTGTTCATTGCTCTGTTGCTTTTCATTTTCACCTACCTTCTTAAAAAAGCACAAACAAGAAAAAGGCAAAAATATAAAAATGAAAAAAGGGAGGGAAAAGAGAGCAGACATTCAGACTTCAAAGGTCTTAACAGAGTTGATAAAGCCCTGAGTGTAAATACCAAAATGAATATCATTCCTTTGTTCCCCAGTCTTGAAAACATTTACGAACAGTATGCTATTTTTCACTTGCTTGGAAAGTCCAAGCCCAAGAACTGTGCCATTAGTGAGGTGTGCACCATGCAGATCCCCATAGCATCTTGGTGGGAGGCTGCACATTGCTCATTTGTAGGTCAGAGTCCAGGTTTTGCCCATGGAAAGAGTAGGTGAAGTTTTGAGCTTCATGCTCTGCTTGGGGTGCCAAAAAGTTTAATCCCTTTGGAGAAGGATGACTAAATAATAGGTTGGTCCCAAGCCACCTATCTTTGTGGGTCAGTAGTGCTCTGGTATTCCCTACAGACCCTCGGCTACCCCAGCAGTTTACGGGCAAATGTTGTGTGCAGCAAACAGATCCAGATTCCGTGAGACCCTCTCTGCTATTTCAGATCAACTCTGCCAAAAAAGCCTGCCAAAAATCGATTTGCAATTGTTTCCATTGCTGTGTCTTTAGAATGGGATCATTAATTATCCTCCATGTTATTTACAAAACAGTTCTAGTGATTTTCAGAGTTGGCCTTTCCCAGCTGACATCTGTGCTCCAGAGATGTATTGATAAAGGCCCTGATGCCCCCTGAGCTCCACACGGGCAATTTCTGCTCAGGTGACCTCTCTGGAGCTGCAGACCCTCCACCAATCAATCGCAGTGGATCAGGGCCTAAAAGTTTTGTTTTCCATACTCCCAGAGGTGAAATGGGCTAGAACCAAGCACAGAAGGATGCCAGGAGAGCTGCTCTATGCCTGCAAAATTGTAAGAAAACAAGTGGTCTGGATTTTATGAGTTAAATGCTTGGATGTAACTTGTAGCCCTAGTGCATGTTATGTATATACATATGCATGTTATGCTATGGTATATATCTTGCACTGAATATATCATGCTATGTGCTGACATTGAACTACCTGCACGAGCTGAAGGTGTTACATACTTTTTAGAGTTTCTCGTCTTCATAATTGCCATCAGTAGTTGTATTTCCCATTCAAAATGTTGGAAGAATGTCTATTCTCTTCATTTCCAGCCATGACATTATCTGTTGGATTAATCTGATTTTCCTTCTCTGAGATGTAGCAAGGATTTGTTCAAACCACCCACTTTTTGGCAATGCTGGTAGAAGCACAAGTATGAATAAATTCCCTAGCATCTCTTAACTTAAGAGACAGGGATAGAGAGATCAGAAGGGTAGTACCTAGTTGGTAAGGGTTCAGACTGGTTTGTCTAGAAGGCATCTTTCTATCCATAAGAAAGATACTGTCTGTCATCAAAGACTTTATATCTGATATAATGATTACATTTGTGTGCTCATAGCTGTGCTAGCATTGCTATACCTGTTACTCACCATCAGATGTAAATACTAAAAAGAAATTTAAAAATCTGTCCATCCTTATCTGGGAGGAAGCGTCGCAGAAACAGAACATCCCCCAGGGGATGCTGGTACACTGCAAAGTAAACCTGGCACCTCTGTAAATAGAAGCGTGGGCCTCTGTAGTCTGGGCTAAAAGTCCATTCTCTGTGAATAAATAGGGCAAGACCTGGGTCTGAGCACTGCACATGATCATCCTCATCACTAAGCTGCTGGTGGGCACCATGGCATGGTTTCCTCCCCGCGTTCAGAATTAGCAGGGTCAACGTTGCTCCTGCATGCCTCTGGGTCATAGCCACCACATCCTGGGCAGTAAGAGAGGTGAGCTGTATTGACACAAACTGTGGCATATCATGGCCAGGAAACAGTCTGTGCACCATTTTATCTTCCAGCTTGGATATAGCCAAAAATCGAGTGCTCAAGCTGAGCAGTGTGTCCAAGGACAGCCTCTGTGTATTGGGTACTACCTGGGAGATGGAGCAGACGCTGGCATCCACCACATATTCAACATATTGGACCAAGTACATGTGTGAAACTGTGGAGCCTACATAAGGATTAGGTACCTGAAATCCTCATTGGATGTGGGTCTTAGTCACCCGATAGGGTACTGATTAGGCATTTAAATGGGTAGCTCTGAAAATCCTCCCTCAGTAGACTCCAAGAGTATCTAAGAGTATCTAAGCATCAAAGGTCCCTTATTTCCTGACATTAAAGTTCTCTGACACTTTACCATCATGCTCTGGGCCTGCAGATCTACAAACAAGGCACTTTTCCATGTACATCGCATAAGCTTGATACAGGAGGCTATCACTGAGGAGACTCCGACGGAAAGGGGATCCTGCCAAGTGCAGACATCTGTGTCTGCCTGAAAATAGCAAACTGAGCGTTGTCCCCCTAGAAGGGAAGACTCCATCAGCAAAGCAATCACTGAGATTGTAGGAAAACCAGGTTCATCACTCACCTACGCCTACAGGAATGCACATTCCCATTTCCTAGGACACCACTCTAACCACTGAGTCTCAAAGAGAAGGCCTCTCCCAGCTTCCACTTGAAAGGTATTCAAGATACTTTTTGTCAGAGAGCAAATACAAATGTTAATATTAAGGTAATCTCCCAAGGGTCAGGAATCCTGCAGTATAATTTTTCTTCCTGGATCTACTCATACAGATGATTTTCACATGTCATGCATGGATAGTCCCAGGAACAGAGGTTGAAAGTCAGGTTGAACATCTAAGTGATTGTCCCAACCAGACTGATACTGGGTGCCCCATGTCTTAAATGCTCTGAACACCCCTCGTGGAAGAGGGTGCATACAACACCTTCCTCAGTATGATGCTGTCTCCCACATTTTGAAAGAAAAGAATGGATCTTATTCCTATGAAAGAAAGTGCTGAGGTCCCTTTCTTGGTGGGGTGCAGAATATGGATCTCGAGTGGATGGGGGCACAGGCTGGCAGCTCTAGGAAGGAGCCTCATCACTGCTTGTGGATGAGGTTTATACAATTCTTTCTGCTCTTCCCCCAGCAACCTGGTGCTCCTGGATTACACATTGAGGGCCTTTTGTGTAAGGAGCCCGAGGACCCAGATGGTGGATTTCTCTGTGAGCTATGGGTGCACATTGCTGTGATAATGAGCCACTTCCATCAGCTCCTGAGCTCATAGCACTGCAGAAATGCTGAAACATGTTGGCTGAGTGCAGCCAACACAAACCACAGGTCTACAACCCAAACCAAATTGTGTTGTGCATTCTTAATAGGGAATTATATAATTTATTCAAATGGCACTGTATGAGCACTAGGAGGATTTGTTAGTCATTAGATTGAGCAAACACACGACTGTTGACTTGTCTTTTTGACCAATCAGTTCCTCTGTTGGTTACTGAAATGTTAAATGCCCAGTAGAACCAGTTGAGGTTCCTGAATATTACCTTTGTTCCCCTGAAGTCAGGGTAGGAAGGGCAGATGGCTGGGCCATATGCAGCACTTGCTCTGTATATGTTTGTGTCTGTATGTGTGCATACATGCCTGGACTGACAAATACAGACCATGTTCTGGTTTATGTTGCGAATACATGTTGCAATACTGTATGACTTAAAGAGTGACATTACAGTATTCCAAGCAGGGAGTATTTTACAAGAATCTATAATAATGTTAATTCATAATGGCTAAAACCCCTACAGAATTGTTTTCCAAGGGTATCAAAGTACTTGGCAAGCGTGGGACTAACTCATGCTCCTACATCATAATATTGACTTTATGGGACATGTTTATGTAGAAAAGGTGTAGGAATATTTGCCTGTTTCATACTAATGAAAGCAGAAAAGGTGAGTTAACCTTGCATGGTTTCTTTTTGGAAAGGACCTGGCATTCCTGGCTTGACTGGATGCAATATTGGCAGTCCATGTTATTCTCTTCTTTGCTCTAAGTTCTGTGAGACAAGGCTCCTCCTCAGGTCTACCTGTCAGTGCTTTTGATATTCTGATGGATTAGACCACTGGTTTTATGAAGTCAGGAGAGATGATTCAAGATCTCTATCTTCACATTTGGCAGTGTGCTGGAGTAATCAAAAGGAAGAACTATACTACTGTAGCAAGAAGTCCCTGTATGAAGGCATAATGAAACTGATCCAGGCATCTTCTACTAGTGTGTGACACTGTCTCCTTTCCTCTTACCAACCTGTGTAACACCCATCCTGAGAATTATTTTTTTTGCTCCTGTAGTACCAAAACAGAAGTTCATAGATATTGGAAGGTCAATGAAACAAATAAGCCATGATTTATAAGTCAGATAATTGTGAAGGTGAAAGAATAACCACTTTTCCTGGATCCTGTAATCATCATTCAGTAGATCCTTAAATCTGGGCCAGCCAAAATTGTTTCTCATGCAGGTTTCAGAACAAATGACTAGGCACAGCCACACAAAGCCACTAGCACAGAAGAAAATGAAACAGAACAATACATAAGAGATCATAGAAATATTGAAAAATTTGGGTTGGAAGGGACCTCTAGCTGTCATGTAATCCAGCTCTTCACTCGATGCAGGGCCAGCTACATGGGTTGCTCTGGGCCTCACCTAAGTTTTTACTGTCTTCCATGATGGAGCTTTCCCGTCCTCTGGGAGCCTGGTTGCCCAGTGCTTGCCTGTCCTTGTAGTAACATTTTTTTTCCTTAGTAGGACAGCTTCTCACTCTCCTACTTGTGTCCATTGTTTTTTGTCCTATTGCTGTGCAGCTCCAAGAGGAGTCTGGCTGGGACGGTCTTCCAGTACCCTCCCAAAGTAGTTGAAGACAACAGCAAAATCATTCTCAGCCTTCTCTTTTTAAGGCTGAACAAGCCCAGTTCCCTCAGTCCCTCCCTGTACATCATGTGCTCCAGACCCACACCTACCCTATCTGCTAAATATTCTCTCCCCTCAGACCTTTTTAATCAAGAATACGTCAGGGCAGTTGAGAGGGACAGTGACCCACTGTCCAAATGGAGTCCTAGTAGAGTGAGGAGCAACTGCACTGAGGTTACTGGGGCATTGGCAGAGCTATCTGGGCTCCAAAACATTGCTAAACCAGCAATTTTTAAAATGCAGCAGTCTCTGGATCGAAAGTTCTCGTGAGTGTTGCTGCCAAGGTAGTTCTACATTTCTGCTCATTGCGGTTATTGCTACAGGAACATTGCTGGCGTACCATTTTCTCCTGTAGTCTTTCTAGAGCACCTGCTTCATTCACCACATGTGCAGACATAAGCCAGGACAGATGCTCAGGGAAAGGGCTGAAACCCCAAAGCCCACAGTGCTGACACCCTTTATCAGAAAAAAGGCCACCCAAGTTCTTAGTTTAAGGAGGGAGGCAGGAAAGAGTCTTTGGAGAAGAAGCAGCTTCCTTAAAGTGTTTAAGGGAACCCTTTCCAGAGGCAATATTAAAAATGCATGGGTGGGGTGAACGAGAAGGAATTCTTATTTATGTATAAAGTTACTCATGGAGACAATGTCCAAAATCACTGAAAAAAAAAGAGTCTGTGTGTCTCTGTTTTCCTGAGTTATGATAGCATGTGTTTAATATTACGGTTAATTCCTTTTAGGAGCCAAAGTTAATGTCTTCCAAAGCATAAGGGTTTTTTTTAAAGCTCATTTAAATTCTAGCGATTCAAAACCTACTTAAACCTAGCAAAAAACCCTCTGGAAACTCTTTATTTAGCTTTCTGCAGTTGAAACAATTACGTAATTGGATAAGCAATCAGGCGAGTTCAAATAGATGAAACTTTGCATTACCGAGCAGAACAAATTATATTTGAACCTGGAGAATATAGTAATATAAGAAATGCAGAGGTTTTTATTCTTTGAGAAAGGACAGCCACACAGATCTAGTCTAAAGAGGTCTTAAGGAAACAAACCAAAAGACTTCATGGGATGACATATCATGCACCTCCCAGAGCGCAGAGGTGTCACAGGACGGTTGGATGCAATGAAAGGTGGCTAGGGAGGGTGTATTTGGAGGTTTTGCACAGTTCTCACATCCCAGCATATGACATTCCAGTCACTGAGGCTGTTGTCTGTGGTTTTTATGTGCTCAGTGTGTTGAAGCGAGCAGGCTCTGGAGGTAGCGAGTCACAAAGGGGAGGTAGGAGCAGTTCGCAACTCCCCATCCTGTCTTTTCAAGCAGTGCAGCCATCAGATAAACAAGATGGTAAAGCACGTATGTGTTTCCCAAATGGCTCAAGCCATGTAACTCAAATCTCTTCTTGATTGTGGAATAAGGGATTTCACTTTTAACATAATCTCAAACAAAACTGCTGGGAGCTGTAAGTGTATGTATTTTGTTAGGGGCTTTCTGTGGCATTGCTAGTAGGAACAGCGTAAAAAATTATGGTTGTAGAACTCATGCATTAGGAGGATTTCTTATGTAGGAGAGGTCATAAAGCTAAAATGGATGTTACTTTGCCCTGAATCAGTTCTCCCTCATTCTCTCCCTTTCGATGGCCTTCAACTCCAGTCTGGCTGGTAGTGATGGTGTCCTTGCTGTAGTGCCAAGCTGCAAGGGACTATATGTGAAGCACTATGGCAGCAGGAGCACGTGGGCAGGACAGGCTCAGTCTCCCTTGTTGGTTCTACCAGGGCCAGGTCTTCTGCCATGGTCTTCAGTTCAGGACTAACAGAAAGCAGGTTTCCTTTTTCAGATATTAATTGCCTAACAAAATATAATATTTCTATTTATTGTTGACACAGGGGTTTTCTTTAATAATTTTCTTGTTTTAAGCACTTAAAGGCTAGGATTCAGTGCAGCACTTCATAGTGCCTGGAGAAGGGGACCGCTGATGGCAAGAACCGTGATCCCTTTCAGGAGTCAGCTCTGGCAGGACAAGGAAAGCACAAAGCTGGTAGAATTTCTGCACTTCATCCCTCCCTTGTCCAAGGACAGTTAATGCCATATGGTTTAAAGCAGGGAAACTGAATGAGAAGCAAAAAGGCCCCATAATTAAAACCTGAGGGATTCAGTATGGACTCAGTGCCACCCAATGGTAGCCAGAGTTCCCATCCATCCAAGCTCGATTTCCTGCAATTTGTTTAATCTTGCCAAAATACTGCATAACAAATCACCTTCTCAGATAGCACAGGGAGATAAGCTGTAATTCCAGAACACAGCACTTGCAAACAAAATGTTAGCAAGGTCTCCTTGGGCAAAGAGTAACCCAAGTGGTGAGAGGATGACTTCTGGTGGTTTTCTTCATGAGCACAGCAATTAGATTTTTTCATTAATTTAAGAGAATCAGCAAAACACCGAACTATCTTGATCGATACTAGCACTGTCCAGGCTGCCAAGCATTTAGCAGCTGATAGCAAATTTGTACAGCTGCTTTCATCTGACTGATCCCATAATTTTTCCAGAGTTTTAGGGGGGAATATGACCAGATCCAATTTCTGTATTTCCAGAGAACTGACAGGAGAAACAAGCCAGACCAAACATGGGCATATCCCTTTTCTATACATAAGGCCAGGAGAGAGTGAACCACAGGAAAAAACATGAATTTTCCATGTTTTTAGAACTGGATGTTTCAGCTGATCACCTTCCAATGAACCAAGGCAAAAAGAGAAGAGAAAATGGTTTACTACAGATCACCACTACGATAGCAAAGACTTAGTTCTGTGGGAGAAGAGCCACCACACTGTGGTATTTGCTCGTTTTCTCAAGCTTGGCCCCTGGGCTTTATCTGCTCACACATCTTCATGAAGATCTTTCCACCTCACTCCCTATCTGAAATTCAGAAAGAAAATACTTTTCACAGCTTAAGGTCCCACTGCTCTGCAGGGATGTTTGTGTTTTGTACAATATTAGAGGCTTGCTCTCTTCTGTGGTTGTATTATTTACCCTGTGCTTACCTGGCCACCATTCCCTGGTGTTATGTACTCAGACTTTGCGTGGGGACTTGAATACAGTTAGATGAAGTTGCTTTAGGAGAATAAAAGCAGCAGTTTTGTAATGCTCACTGTTTCTCAAGCCCAGTTGCAAATTTCCCCATTCCTCCCATGCAGGCAGAGCCATCTTCAGACATAAAAGCTTTACAAGGACTTATGGATTGGATTAGGTAGATGAAATAGACACAAAGATGAAATTTGCAGAGATCTTGCTGAGAGATTGAGCAGTGGATGGGAACAAGAGCTTCCATACCAATTTGAGGTCTAATCACTTCAACCCTTCTGTGTTTTAGAGGCCCAGCCAGTAGAGAGATGCTAGAGAAAAACCAGGCTATCCAAAACTGTTATGTGGGTCCGGTGAGTGCTCTGCCCAGTCTTCAGACATTTCTGAGGTCAGTGGTGGGCTATAGACTGTTAGGAGTCACAGCAGAGATTAGCCATGGTGCGAGAGACCCACATGAGTTGCTACAAGGTGGAGAGCAGAAACTTTCAAGGTCACATCTAGACTGCTTGCTGCCCTATGAGGGACAGATGCAGGCGTGGGGGCTATTCACACCACCTACTGCTGGGGCTGTCAGACCGTGGCTTTCCAACAGTGAGATCTCAACCCTGTATTTAGGCAGCCTACTATAGATGACTTAAATAACCTTTGCATTTTCTTTCCTTCGCTTACCTCTTAGAGGAACATCAGGCTGCGAAACTAGCTGGTCCTGGTCCTTGGCTGAGCACTCTGCCCTTCATCTTCACAGTAAAACCTGGAGTATGTGACAAAAGCAGCACTCATCAGTTTTGATTTTGCTCACAACCGCCTATCACACAGCCTGGAAGCAAAGCAAATGAGTAATGACCCTCCCACACTCAGTGTATAATTGACTATCAATTTATTCTGTTCCAGAGGCATGTGCACACATCCCGCACGCACAGCAGACCCCCTCAAAACAATCTTCCCCATAGGCGTGTCATCAATATGACCACAATTTGTTTCACAAATAAGCTTGTGTTGCAAAACAGAAATGCCTGCTAAGTCAGAAAGTCCATCTAGCACAGTCTTCTCTCCGACACCAACAAGAAGCAGTTTCCTGGGGGAAGAGGTAGGAAACATGGCAAATATAGAGTTACCTGTTCCCTGCTTATCCCAGCCCAGCCCAGTTCCCAGCAACGAATGCTTTAGGGACTGTGAGCTATAGGTAGTATCTGAACTATCTTATTTAATAGTTCTCAGTGGACTTCTTTTTCCTGAGTTTGTCAAAACCTTTGTAGGCTTTTGGCCTCCACAACATCCTGCAGCAATGAGTCATGATTCAGTTATGTGTTGTGTGAACAAATACTTCCCATTGTTTATTTTAAAATAAATCTGCTACTTGCTCTTTTAACTGAGCACCCTTCAGTGCTCATGTATAACAAATAATGTCCTGTTGTTCCTTAGCCAACACTCCCCACCATTTGTGAGTGTAAAACCCTATTACCCACCTTTAATCTTTCCTCATTGTGCTGGCTTTGGCTGGGGCAGAGTTAATTTTAATAATATTTAATAAAAATAACAGTAGCTAGTATGGGGCTGTGTTTTGGATCTGTGCTGAAAACAGTGCTGATAACACAGGGATGTTTTCGTTACTGCTGAGCAGGGCTTGTACAGAGCCAAGGCCTTTCCTGCCCCTCACCCCACCCCACGAGCGAGTGGCTGGGGGTGCACGAGAAGTTGGGAGGGGACACGGCCGGGACAGCTGACCCCAACTGACCCAAGGGATATTCCATACCATGTGACGTATGGCTCAGCATATAAAGCTGGGGGAAGAAGAATGAGGAAGCAGGGAACGGTTGGAGTGATGGCGTTTCTCTTCCCAAGTAACCATTACTCATAATGGAGCCCTGCTTTCCTGGAGATGGCTGAACACCTGCCTGCCGGTGGGAAATAGTGAATGAATTCCTTGTTTTGCTTTGCTTGTGTGCGCGGCTTCTGTTTTACCTATTAAACTGTCTTTATCTCAACCCATGACTTTTCTTGCTTTTACCCTTCTGAGCTTCTTCTCCATCCCATCAGGGGGGAGTGAGTGAGCGACTGTGTAGGGCTTGGTTGCTGGCTGGCGTTAAACCACAAAGGTCCTTTTTTTGGTGCCCAACATGGGGCTTGAAGGGTTCGAGATAATGACATATTTGATTGGAAAGTGCTAAATAGAATTGATAGCTATTATTGCTGTTTAGCTATTAATTGACATACTCCTGGGCTTGCCATGTGGCTTGTTGGCCTGGTACTTCCTGGTACCAGGAATGCAACAAGATCAGTGGCCTCAAATGTAATCCAGTATTTGAAGCAGTATCAGTGGGGAAAAAAAAATCTGTTATTACCTATAAATGCCAACAAACTTGGAATTAGACAGTGGCAGATAGATTAAATTTACAGCATGAGATACAAGCTTGCTTTCAGTGCTCACTTTGGGCAGAAATCAAGCTGAACAGAGTTTTTTTTTGGCTCTGACAGTGCCCTTATTTTGGGAGGCCACCTCACATTTTCCTGCCAAGAAGGATAAGACCTTGCCTGCTTTGTGAGCTTTCTGACTGAACCTGAAGTCAGACCTGTAAGCTGTTCTTTCAGTCTTGTGCTTTCTGAGGGGCACACACAGATGCCTGAACCAATAATGATCCTGATGAGATGGATCAATCACTTTATGACCCAAAGGTAAAAATACCCCTGAGAAGATAAAAAAAATACTCAAGCATATCAGTTCAGGATGGTGAAATGTGCAGGAAGACATGTCTCATCTACTTGTAAATGCACCAGCTCTCATACTCCATTTTGCTACAATAAGTTTAACCAAGCAAAACTGAGCTCAACATCTGACCACTGTGGACAGAACAGTGTCTCCTGCGTTAAACAAACCCACCATGACTTTGTTTTTTTCAGTAACCAGTCCTTGGACAAATCGGTCCTCAGTACAGCTCAACAGAATTCAAAGATCATTGAAAGACGTGGAACTACTGGAGAGAGTCCAGCGGAGAGCTACCGAGATGATCAGGGGACTGGAGCATCTCTCTTAAGAGGAAAGGCTGAGACACCTGGGTTTGTTCAGCCTGGAGAAGGGAAGACTGAGGGTGGATCTTATCAATGATTATAAATATCTAAAGGGCTGGTGTCAAGAGTATGGGTCCAGACTCTTTTCAGTGGTGCCCCAATGACAGGACAAGGGGCAATGGGCACAAGTTAGAACACAGGAATTTCCACCTGATTATGAGGAAAAACTTCTTTTCTGTGAGGGTGACAAAGCAGTGGAACAGGCTGCCCAGGGAGGCTGTGGTGTCTCCTCTCTGGAAATACTCAAAACCTGCCTGGACACGTTCCTGTGCACCCTGCTGTAGGTGTACCTACTCAGGCAGGAGGGTTGGATGAGATGATCTCCAGAGGTCCCTTCCAGCCCCTAATGCTCTGTGAGTCTGTGAATGATGCCCAGTTATCACCAACATGGCTCTGCTTTTCTTTGAGTCACATAAATATAAGATATTTGAGGATTAAGATGTGGAAATGCTATTGAAACCACGCATCCCTTTGGGTTGTAACTGGAGCATCCTTTGGCTTGAGGGTCTGCTAAAAGAATGGAATGAACCTTGAACAATACCAGAAATTATTTAGGGTTGTAGAAAATTAGGTAATTATCTTACGTGGGGCAAGGACTTGATCATTAGAACAAGCAAATGCTTGGCATGTTTGTTGGCAACTCATGACCACTTACCAATCTGTAACATTCTTCTTTCAAAACAGTTTGACAATGCAATTTGAAATTAGTATGAGCCATGGGACTAACCCCACTGGACTGGTATAAGATAAGGTTATACCAAAGGAATCTGACAGAAAGGCAGAAAAAATGTCTGCTCACTGTGTATGTGCCTCTATGAGGCAGCCATTTTAACAAACCTGGTATTTTTTCTCGCTTACAAATAATACAGCCAGGCAGATGAAAGCACAAGTATAAAAATATGAAAATGTTAAAAAGTTATAAATACTGGTAGCTGTAGATGAGCCTTTAAAATGGTGTCAGAGGTCAGGAAGCATAATCTCCTAACCCCGATGGCCAGGGACAGAAAGACTCCAGGCCTGAAGTTTTGTAAAGGAATTTATTCTTCAGAAATGATGGATTGAGGTTACATTTTAGCAGCAAGGTCACAGCAATGAGATAAGGAAACACAAGGGAATCTGTTACTCTTCATAGGTTTACCTCACTGGACCGCAGTGTTGACACCCCTAATTTGCATGAGCACAAAGGTGAGCTGAAGGAGTTCACCTCTGCATGAGTGGTTGTGTAAATAAAATGCAACGTTTCACCAGCTGTGCCAACACTGAGCTCCTCTTCTGTCATGTCAGGGATTGCCCATGGGCAAAGGTTGGGCATAAGGTCAGAGGGATCTGTGGTGTCCAAACAAGCCTCCTGCTCCAAACAATGTGGGTTTTGATGGTGAAGAGCCACAGACCAACCTATGGCACAGCCTGGGCACAGCCCCGGTCCTAGAGCTGTGTTCCAGCCCTGGTCTCTGAGGAGCCATCACCATACCACAGGTCCAGACTGCTGGTGGTTTTTACCTGGGCTGGCAAGCCACTGATGAGACCTGTTCCTGGCACCTGCAGCCAGTGGCACTTAATGACCCCATTCATAATGAACTTGGTGCTTGTGTAAGGGTGGGATTTGCCCTGTGGCTTCCTGGAAGGGACCAAGTGAGTTCAGATGCTGTAGTGACGGGGCAGCTAGAGATTCACAGCAAAAAATACATGAAAACATCTTGTCTTGCTTCACTCAGAGGGAAACAGAGTGACTGGGGGCAGAAGGGGGACCTAGAAAGAGAGCTCAGATGGTTTCTTCTATGGGATGATGAGACTGTCCCCAGAAGTGTTTTGATTTCTGCACTTTGTGCTCTTCAGCCTTCTCAGTTTTTCTGAGCCTGTCTATGCACTGTTAGCCTGTGTCTTTGGGCAGAGGGAGAGGAACTTCTTTGATTTTCCAAAAAGCAAGAACAGACTCTGCCCAGTGCTGGGAACTGAGCATATTGACCCTGATCCTGTTCCTGGTGAAACTGGAGCAGAATTAAGGCCCACAAAGTAAGGCATATCCAACAAAAGCAAGGATGACTGAAATAGCCACTACTCTGGACTGAACTAGAAGTGGCAGAGATAAAAACTGTGGCTCTGCAGCTTGAGCTGTGAAGCTGGCTGTGAGAAATCTGTGATGGAGTCACAGCTCCTACTCTCGCAATGGAGAAAGATGCCTCGCTGATGTTATGCTTACCATAGAGAGACCTCTTGTTTTGCTATTTCACTGCTCTGGCAGTGAGCTGCCAGCAGGGGATTTGTTGGATTTGTGTGTTGGTTCCCCCCCCCCCGCCCTGCTTTTTTTGGTAGAGAAAATAATTTTTCTCCTTTCTGAGTTTGGAAGTTCCTGGCCTTTGACCCCCATTTGCACATGGAGCAGTTCAGGGTCAGCTCCTGGGTCAGGAAGGGGTCAAAGCAAGGGATATCGGAAGGATGGCTCTGGAGAGCATCATTGCAAACATTTTTGAAGGACACTGAAAAACTGTTCCCACTGTCTGCTGTGGAGCCGTTGCAGCCAATGAAATGAGGTCTCCTGCTAGACCCCTGGATACGGCAGGGAGCTGTCAGATAACTCTGCTCTACAGATGCGAGCCTTTGTATTCTCAGAGAAGAAAAAAGGGCCTTTCCCTTCATTCGTCCTTGGCTGTCTCTCATTCACCAAGATTACGTGCTGGAGAGAGGAGACAGATGTGCTGGATGTACTGGATTTGGCTGGTATGGAGTTAAATCTCTTCATAGTAGCTTCTATGCTTGCTGCCTGCCAGGGTTAAACCATGACAAAGGGAAAAGCAGCAGTTCTTCTCACCTCCCCCTGTACTCCCACACCCCCTCCAGCTCCTCTGGGAGGTCCCGACATCTCCATCTCACTCCTGGAGGAAGCTGCCCCTGGCAGCACTGTGGTATGGGATAAAGCACCCCATGCCTCCAACTCACTGGAGCTGAGAGCAGCTGTGCATAAAGAAGACTTGAAGAGGCTTATTTTTAAGTCTCCTCTGGGATCTTCACTCACCTAAATAAAGCAAATGCTGGCTGAAAGCCCTGCTCCACCTGGGAGCTGAGACCCTGTGCTAGATGGGGTGAAGCCTCCATCAGTCTTCACTAAGAGTATTTTCTTTGCTTGTGAACAGCCAATGACCCACGCAATGGTGCTGGTGGGGCTATGGGAACAGCAGCTTTCCACAAGGAGGAAGCTCTGACATACTGGCCCTAAATGGTCAGCAGAGGCTGTTTTTCAGCTGAAGAGAAGGCCAATAGGGTTTTTGGATCTCCCCACAAGTATACAGACCCATGTGTAGTGTGGATGGTGTCACTGAGGGGTGGTAGGGTGGTGACCAAGCAGAGGTGCTCTGAGAATCACGTTTTGCTTTGTGGTCAGACTCAGGCAGCGTCTATAGCAGCAGCTACACCCAAACCACCATGGGGTTGCATTGGCCTGATCATGAAGGCTGGTGAGCACAGTCAGGAAGCAAACACGCAGGCAGTCCTTCATCCACTTGGGGATTTGAGGGCTGTAGGTTCAGATCTGCCAAGACTTAGACACATCCTGGGTGCTCTGGGTACTACTAATAGCGCTGCCAGAATATTTGCTGTTGTTGCCAGCTATGGCTGACAGCTTCACAGGGGAGTTTCTCAGACCCACATGTGGTGAGGAGCTGTCTGTACATGTAGCAGCAGAAGGATTAAGCGTTAGGATTTTGCACACCTCCATAGGAAACGTGAGGGATGGAGGGTTGCAGAGCTTACTGCTGGGGCTGAGATTTGTGGGGGACACCAGGGTGTGGATGTGCCAGAGGGACTTGGTACACCTCCCCAGAGAGTACCTGCGTCCAGGCCCGGCCAGGGAGAGGTAGGTTGCCGCTGCACCTCCAGCCAGATCTGTGCAGACAAACTGGCACCAGCAAGCAGCCGCCCCAGCACTACCCACACAAACTGTGGTGCCTTCCCACAAGATCAGAATCAATCCCTTCAGCCTTACACTATCATCTTATTTGCTTGCTTAGCCTTTCCCTATATATCCCATAGACAATGCAGGAAAATGTGTTTTTTCTGGTATGGCCATGCCCACGTGCATCTGAATAAGCTGACGTTGTCCCAGCCTGAGCTTTCACCATTCTAATGGCTTCAGGTTTAATCATCAAGCACTGTTATAAATAATGAATTGTGAGAGACGACGTCTTCCAGTAAATCCCGCTGTGTCTGCTTATGTTTGGATCACTGCATTATGCTAAAGTCAGCTGCTCAGGAGCTATTAATGTGGGGAAGCATGGAATGGATGAGGGAGAAAGGGAGAAAGGCATTAATCTGCTTTGTTGGGTGATGATTAAGGGGCAGTGCTAGGGTGACTAGTTTAATGCTCAGAGTGGCCTGACTCTGCTCCATGACAAACCATGGGCAAAACCAAAGCTAAGTCCAGAGGGAGCTGGATCAGACAGTTGTGAGCTTGATTTACGGTGTAAGGGGGATTTAAATCCTTGTGGGACTCACCCAGGAACTCTGGCAGATGGGTCATTTGACTACTAGGTGAGGGGCAGATTAACAACCAGGGAAGCAGGGAAATGGCAAGGAACTTCAGACAGGGGTCAAAGGATATTGTCTTCCACTTTTACAATGGATCCGTAGGGACTTCAGGTGGGATCTGCTAACCCCACAGTGAAAATGTTCATGTTGCTTGTACAGCTGGAATACGCCAGTCCTCAGGTCCAGGGTACACAGCAGTAGGAGCTTGTCCTTTCTAGGAAATATCTTACATTACACTGACTTTTCTGTGAAAAAAATGTCATGATTAGACAAGTCCTGAATCAAAGTAAACACGATTCAGAAAATATAGATGGGACTTACATGGCCTCCTTTGAGCAGTACCCTGAGTTTTGACGGATTTAACCTCAAAATTCCTCTGCAAAGTATATGCCCTGTAGTTCCCAGTTTACTGCTGGAGAGCTGAAACACAAGGAGCGCAGGCACTGGCCAGCTCAGCTTTGCAAGACCTGCATGATGCTGATGACCAAGAGCAGACCTATCCATGTGACAGACGCTGTGCAGAGACTCTGGAGAGCACAGGCTTTGCAGGCTATAGGACCACAAGCCGTACAGCCGGGCTGTAGCACTGCTGTACCCGAGGGGAGCATCTCCCAGCGGAGGCGGACTGCGCATTCCCAGCCAAAGCAAACGCGTGTCTCGGGGCTCCCTGCTCCTCTCTCTGCACAGTACATGCTGTGCTGTGTCATGCTACCAGCCCACCAGGATCGCTCACATCTCACTACACACAAATGCCCTGAATCTCCCCTTCAAAAGTGGCCCAGTGCAGGTCCCCACCTCCAAAGGTTTGCTGTTATAACACCCCTGCACAGCTAGCCATGGATACTTAATGCTGATGGAAACAAAGGACTTCACAAGCCTACCCAGAAATGGACTGATTGGAAAGTCCTGCTGCTCACCAACCGGTTTTAATGAAAGTAAATGACTCTAATGAAGTATCATACTGTGAGAAATTGCATGCTGGCTCTGGACTGATTCAGCACAATTCCCAGGGCTCTCTCTGCCCTGCGTGGCCGAAGGCAGCACTGCCCCTGCTAGACACATATCCTTGCCCCTGGCTGGATGTCCAGTTCACAGACCCATTTTTTCTGGGACATCGACCCTCAGCCAGGCCATCCTGCTGCCCAGCCACTGCCACCGAGGGGTCACTGTCCAGACTGGGGCTGGAGCCACAGGTAATGCTCCAGCCTTGCAAAGTAAGGAATGCCTTGTGTTTGCAAATATCCCATATCCCATCTCCCTGACTTTGACTCAGCCCACCCCCAGGGAACTTATGTGTTGTAGGAACCTGTATGGTAAATTTTGGTAAGAACCTGAAATATTGTCAGTGAGCAGCTCTTTTGAAGTAAGAGATTACTTTTTAAATAGTACGAGAGCTCTGGTTATTTATTTACTTGTTCAATACTCTCAACTTTTAAGCAAAATTAGTTTTGATGTAGAATTAAACATTTCCTGGTGTTTCAAGGTCATTCACATTTTTAACTTATTTAGGTTTTGTGTGGCTGTTTCTCCTTCTCTGCTTTTCCATCCTGAATCCTCCAATCTGGCATTAATGGAACTTGGAGGAAAGGAAAAGGAGGAAAAAAAAAAAAAATAAAAATTCCCTTTTTTGTGTTTTAAATCACATTGAGCCAAAATGAGAAACACAGTTTTACTGCAGATTGGAAAAATTCCATAGGGGGAAAGAAAAAAAAAGGAGAAACATAAATTGTTCTAATCGTCTTCTGAACTAGGATTGCTCCCATTTCCACCAGCCTCCAGTTCCTGAAGCCCTTGCTGAGATGCAGTCCGGTGCCTGCCGAGGGCTGCCGCAGAGTGCGTCTCACACTCCCGCCTGCAGAATGCCAGCCTCCAGCCAAGACGGAGAATGCTGCAGACCCCGGCATTTAACCTTTCAAAGGGCTCCTCTGTCTCGGAGACACACTGTGCAAATCTCCTCTACTTAATGTTTGTTCTTGGCCTGGCCCTGAAACATTGAGTGATTACGGCAGAGAAAGGGCCTGTGATGAGTGATCAATTTAAAACGGTAAACAGGTTGTCAAGGACTGTTCCAGGAAATACAATTTTTTTTTGAGTCATTTTTATGTGAGAACATGAGGAGGGTAAGTAGAGAAAGCTAACAAGTGTATTCGCTTGGAATTAATAACATCTGAGTGAGATACACAGGCTTCCCATTAGCTAGCAGTAGCACAGAGAGATCCTGGAACCTAGATTTTAGGAATGGAAGAAGAATAACAAACGCAGGTGATGTAAGTACTGCAGAATATAAAATTTTTCAAGACGGCATCCACCTGTTAGGCTGGTTATCTCCTTCCAGTTCACTGAGGCGTGCTCCTGTTTGGGATTGCATTTTATTCTCAGGTCAAACCATTCCAGACTTGGAAAAGATAGAACCTCAGCTGGTTCAAATCAGCAATATCCCTGTCACCACCCAAAGCCAAGGGAGTTAAGGCATTTACACCTGTGGAGTCTTCCTCAGGAGATTTGCCAAATGATCTTAGGGAGCGCAGAGAGCTGAGAAAGGGCTGGGCAACAGCAGAGTTTCTGACTGCCTGGCCTGATCCTAAAAGTTGCACCTAGTTTAGGGAAAAACTAAGTTTTAATTTTGTTTCTCTCTATCTTTTTTTTTTTAATTCATTTTTCCCAGGACCAAGCAAATAGGGGTCCACAATGGGCCTCTAGGCCTCCCACCATGTCCCAGGAATGCCTGAAGCTTCCCCTCAGCCAGTTTCCTTAGGGCGCAGCCCATCTCCTGGATGTGCTTCCTGGCCAGCCCTCCAGCCACTGGAAAACAGGGTCTCTCCACTGCTTTTAACAGTGCTTTCTAGTTTATTCTATGTGAGAATTTAGCTTTTTTATTTCCATGGGAGTTGTGTGGCTCCTGGGTTATGCCTCAGAGCTCCTGGGCCTCTCTGGTCTTGCTATGGATGGTCTTAGGGTGGGCAAGCTGGCAACACCACTCCTCATGGGCTTTGGCTAAATCCTGAGGACCCAGAATAGCTCCTAATACCTCTCCCATACTTGTTCTCTTTGTTTCCCATATTATTTCTCCTCTTTCTTTTTGCTGTGACTCAGTCCTGTAAGCCTGGGACGAAAGCAGCATCTAACAGCAATGATGGCAGTAGGACAGTGCTGCTACCAGTTCACTTGGTCCCTGGGGTAATGATAAAATCGTGCTTGGACCAAAGGCTCCCCAGAGCCCATTAACCCAGGGATGACTGAAAGTGAGAGTTGCCCCAGGGCTGCAAGCTGAAGCGGTCTTTATAGGCTGCTCGCTTGTGTATCTGCATGTGTTTAGTAAGTTGAGGAGTTTGGTCAGTAATTGCTACAAGGAAAGCAAGCCAGCAATAACACAATGCAATGTTTGGACTTATTTAACTATTTAATATTATAACAGGGAGATTCTCTTCTGTTTGACCTTGAACTCTTTTGCTCTTATCCTGTTCTTTACCCTGTTTCTGGATTCTTCTCTTGTCTTCAGGTCATGTATTCCCTTTAGTCCCACAGTCCTGCATATGCACCCAGGTGGGCTGCCTATCTCCTTCACCCTGACCTTGCTTTGTGCCATCTTCCACACCATTCCCCCCACCAGGAACATCATCTCCAAGGTGTGCTTATAGTTCTTCTCTGCAACATCATCACAATGGACCCGCATGCTCTTCCTCACACCTCTGGCTGGTTTGTGCTCTTTTCCTCTTGTACCTTCCCCCCTCAATTTCCCCTCCTGTGCCCTTGGATGAGGTGAGTGCACAGCCAGCCTCTTTTAACTCTTCGCCACAACTAGGCAGCAACAGAGCTCCAGGGAGAAGGAAGCCCTGGATGTCCTTAGTGAGAACCAGGGTGCCTGTGGGCAGGAGCACAGGAAAAGCAGAGGGAGCTGCAGAGCAGTTCTCGGTCAGAGTAGGGCTGTGAGTAGCATTGCAGGAGGGCTTACTGGATAGGTTCTTGACTGTATAGTATGCTGTACTCATCCTTCCTCTTCCAGGATCTGCTATCTTTGGCTATGAAGTAGTTGTGATAAATTTTTCTTTTCTTCTTTTCTTGGAGTGTTCCATGAGAGATACCTAGATGGTCTCCTTAGCATGAGGGTGAAGCTGAGGCTGTTAAGGGTCTTGCCTGAAATCACTCAGCAAACTGATAAAACAGCCAGGATTCAAATCTAGGGATCCTATGCTTCAGTGCAATGCTCCATGTTGAAGGTCTTAAACAAAATGGCAAAAAACACCTCTTCCTCAAATCTCACCTTCCTGGAATGATGAAAATTACTCTGAAGTCCCAGGTCATGTTTCACACATGGCCTGCTGTGATGGTGTGTCTGTCCACCCTCCTCTTTGGACCAGGAGGGTTGTTCAAAGCAGCAGAAGAGACTATTTCATGGACAAAAGCCCCTGTCATGGAGGGTTATTGCATGTTCAAAAGCCAAGTGTGAGTTTTGCTGGCACAATCTGGGCAGGAAATTTTACAAACACTCCAACTTTCCTGTGTAACTTCATCTCTCCCAGCAGTATATGCATTACTTGGTCAGACATATCTTTACCCCATACTTTTCCCATTCCTTTTCAATTTATTTGAGCTATGTCTCTCTTTTCTCCCTTCCAGAGAATGTGCTATCATTTCACTGGTGCAGAGAAAAAATGTGAATTTTTAAAAAGGAAATAAAGAATTAACCATCTTTCAAACTCTTTTGTGAGTGTTATGATGACCGAAATCATCATCAACAACCCACAAGTCAGGAAGACACAGTCAAATCCTTTGCCTCTTATTTTTCTGTTTCTTTTTTATATCCTTATTTATTCATATAAATCCTTCCTTTTACAGCCTTCTTTTCTTTATAAACACTTTTTTTTTATACTCTTTGGATCACATTGTGGTTTAGGTACGTGTTTATGCTTTCTTAAGGTTTGAAATGGTGTTCAGTCTAATGCTTGGTATGGAGTTATGTCACAGCTAGGGGGTTATTAGCGGCAAATTAAAGAAGGATTAATTCTTCGCCTACACATTTCTTGCCGCAATCCAGATCTGCTTATCAGTTTGGTGTGATGATCTGGCAAAAAATACTTTAAGTTCTTGGTGTGTCTGTCTGTATGTGTATGCAGCAGCTGTAGCAAAATGGCCAGAAAGTATCTAGAGAAGTGGCCCAGTAGCAAAGGGGACACCCAATTGCAAGTGGGACATTAGTTTGTATAAGTGAAGCCTCTAGAGGTCTAAACAGGGTTAGTCACTTCAAAGGTACTTTTTTAACAAGAAAGGTAACTGCAGGTATATAAGCCTTCCATGACAACAGCTTGTTTGACTGATTGATGAAGATAGAAAGTTTTGCCACAATAACAATTAGCATGCATTGCCTAATGCTTTTTTTGGAGGTGGATAATGTCTAGGACTTTGCAGGGGAGAGGCAGGGAGAAGAGAGTTTGGAAAATGAAGTTACGGATCCCAAATACACAGCTTAGCTTATGCTGCCAGAAAGATGCCAGAGCATCGAACCGACCCTGGGGCCTGTGCACGGAGCTGGACTCAGAGGGCTGAGGTGCAGTACCTGGTACTAACCTTTTGCCTTCTTCTGGCCAAGCCAACTCCTGCCTCAGTTTCCCCATTTGTAAAACAGTGCTAATTATATGTTTACTCCCTTTGTGAAATGCTTTGAAGCCTACTCATAGTAAATGTTACCTACAGGACTGGTAATGTCTATTATAATGAAATTGCAATAAAATTATATATATATAATTTTATTTATATCATTATTAAATTATAATTAAAACTGCTATTAAAATGTAATTTTTGCATGACTTGAGACAACTTAAACAGTTCCCAATAAGTCAGAATATCTCAAGTTCTTTTAGTATAGAGCAAAACTGCCATTAATTTCAAGCTGGAGTTTTAGTGTAAGCAAACCAACAAAGGAAAGCCTCAATCAAAGAAGAGTATCCAGGATTGTTAGTATTCTTCTCAGTATTTAAGTTCTTTAAGCAGAGGAGATTTTCAACATTGTTTTGACAAACACATAAAAGTAGGAGTAAGGGAGTTCAGTCCTCCGCATCAAAAGTGAAGATCCAGGTCTGGTTTTGTCCATATTTTTCGTCTAAGCTCAGCATCCCTAATTCATAACTCAGACAGATGTGTTGGCTTTTTCGAAACTGGCAAAAGGTTTGATTCTTCCTTAATTTAAGTGGCTGTTGGCTGCCAGTCAGAGGATCGTTATTCCTTCCCACTGGTTTGCAGTATAAGAATCATTCAAGCTTTGCATTAATTTGAAAGCTCTCTCCTAAAACTCTAACTTCCAGTAGTTGTCCAATTTAATAAAAAAAAATTAAATGTAAACCAGGTTGATTTATATATTACTCAAATTCCTTGGGTGCATGATCTTCAAAAAAGAAAAACATTAATATAATGCAACCAATGTCAGATGCAGGATATAGTTCTCTAACTGAAGACGGAGTGAATTGTATTTCCAATTAACCAACACATCAGTCACCTTCATTTCAGAGGCTCTGTGACATTTAATGAGTTTGTCTTCTTAATGGGGCACTGGACACATTACAGAATTAGGGTTAGAGCCAGAAATGCATTTAGCTGCTTAATGCCTAATTCCCATTAATTTCAACAAGAACAAGGTGCAAAAGTACTGCTGTGGGGTCCCTTTGCATTTAGCTGTGATGGCTTTGTGTGTTAGAGGAATGAGGAACAAAATGCAACCTTTTGCTTACAGTGCTCCACTCTCCTTTCGTTGCATTGACCTGCCAAGTGCACCAAATCCACCCCCCAGCGTTCCCTGTGAGTGGGTGACTTCCCTTCAGACCCCTGGGCTCCCCAGCTCTCCACCACCTGTGAAGGGCAGGGATGAAGACCACAGTCAGTACATAACAGACTGTGGGATTCCCTTTCCAAGGTCACCATCTAAACATTCCCTCAGCAGCATGCCTTCTCCGTCCTCCCTAGCCGGACCATAACAAGACATTCCTCCAGCTTGCAAGCCTGCAATTCATACAAAAATTGAGCACAGCAAATAGGAGAAGGATGACCATGCTCTGGTCTTGCTTTGACATGAGAAGTCTGTAGTTTCCACCATGGACCACCCAGACCCCAGGGCTGAGCCCATCCCTTCCATGGGATGATACCTAAAGGATCTGAGCAGCAGGCACCGTGCACACAATGCCTTCTGTAATGGCAGGCAGTAGAGAGTGCTCAGCTGGACTTGGCTGCAGCTCTCAGGAGCTATTTGTATCACACTTGGCTTGTTTAGAGAGATGCTTTCAGCTCGCCTGCCTTCAAAAGCCTCTCATTTTATGTACAAGTGGTGCTGTGAAATCACACCAGTTCTCCTTAATTCTCGATTGTGGCGACATGGTTGCCACAATCACAGCCCAAGCATTGCTCTGACTTCAGGAGAAACTCTTGACGTGTTTATCTCTTTGTGCTGAGACAGCTGTCAACATGGCTCTGCTGTACAGCTACATGATTAGATAAATTGCTGTTTTGGGGAAACTACGCCTGGCACACACTTCTGGCTCAATATCTGGAGGAAAATGAAGGTTTTATTTAGGTTATCTGCTGTGAGGAGATAGAGTGCTCTGTGCACTTCTTGCTTAGACATGAAAGCTTTGCCGCCATCTGTAGTTTATGACTACTGTGTTGTAGTTGAATATGTGTTAGAGCCCCAAATCGAAACTGGAACCATCCTTTGGTGGATGCTGCGGAGGAGACAGGCTCTGCCACCCAGTCCCAACATATATAAATAAGCAAGAAAGTCATCAGGAGAAAGCGAGGGCTGTACAGCCCTGAGGCACAGCTTGATTACTGCGGAGGTCCTTAGCTCATACTGACCTAACTCAGTGGGAATTAAGAACCTGGGTATTTGACAGGACGTTTAGTCTAAGAGACGTGCTGAAGGAAACACAGGGAACCTGAGATACATTTAGGAACTGGAAGAAAATGCTGAATTGTTGGTCAGCACATGGACCACAAGGAAATTATCTGATAATGTTCTTTATTGTTCTTTTAGAACAATTGCATAGTTGCCCAAGAAAGTCAGGCTTGATCTGGCATAACTCAATTCCTGCCGGTTTTGCTCTGTGAGAATTTACCCTTTAGGACCTATAGGCTTTCTTCCTTCTCTTATCTCTGTACATATCTTGGTAGCCATTAAGCTGCCAATTTCTAGAAATACAGGTAATTATTTTTGCCTTGAGTTACTTTTGTCAACAACAGGTGCTGCTGGAGAGTTTTACAACGGCTCAGGTGGGAGAGGTTTCAACAGGAGAGAAGGCAAGGAGACCCCTGGGAGATCTGAAGGACCTCTAGGCTGAGAGAGGAGTTTTGAAGGAGAAGGCTTTCTCCATAGGGAAAAAGTGTGAGCAGGCAGGAGCCATACTGCAGCAAAAGACTGTAGGTAACAACAGCTTATTAAAGGTGCTTCATTCTGTTGAAACCTGGTTTATTTTGCTGAAACCCAGTCAGTAGGAAACATCACTTTGGATCAAAGTTTCTCATTCTCTTGTACAACTCCGACGTGAGCCCTTCACTGTGCCACTAGGTTAGTCAAGATGAATGTTTTCAAGGCTCATGGATACATCAGGTGTACCTTTAAAATGGGGAAAGGTTTTGCAAGGACTAGGAGGAATCAAGATTTAGCATGTGAGATAAAGGTGGAAGCTGCTTTAATTATAGATTCATTGCACATTGCATTAAGGATTACTCAATAATGAGATGACCACTCAGTCCCCACATAACCTCATTAAAGACTGATAGGCTTGTCTTTTAAACATTTGCTCTTCACTGTGCCAGATCTTAAATGGTTCTCTCCCGGTAATGCAGCTGTATCTATTCAGCAGACCTAGCTTTTTTTAGGTTATTGAAGATGCATTAAAAAAATATTAATCTGCAGTGCTTCAAATCTGGGATCTTAAATGCTGACTGCTTAGCCTCTCAGAAGACCTGTGGAGCAGCCGCTGGACTTCTAAAGGTTAAATTCTGCAACCAAATTCCATTAAGTTTTTAGCAACATCATCCGAGTCTGGCTGGCTCAGTTACTGGCCTGATGAGTGCTGCATTGGCAGCCCTGCATGGTCAAAGGTTTGGATCATACCTCGTATCTGCATTTCAGTTTGCAGTTGCTTTCCCTGGATCTCCCAAGAAGTACAGTATCTTTCTTGGTGGTTGTGAAAGGACCACAGGGATACAAACCCACCAGGATGCTGGCAAAAACTCCAAGGGGATGGAGGAAAAGTGTTGGAGACCCACCACCAAACAATACCTGAATGTTTCTGGCAAACTCTCACTCATCTTGAAATAAGCTTAGCCAGGTTATATAGGAAGAAAAAAGGCTTATCCGTCTAAGACACTGTATCTGGAGTCAATGCCGACTTTTCCATAGATTACTGCTGTGACTTCAGACAAGTAACTTACCTTTTCCTTACACCATTCTCAGATAAAATAAGAATAACAAAATTTGCCTGTGATTTGTCTCTTCACAAAGTTGAGGTAAGTCAAGAGCATCACAACTGGAGTCAATGGATTTGCAAGGATGTAAAAACAGGTGAAATAAACAGTTACAAGTCTACTTAGAGTTAAGGTGTCCCTGGCTGCGTTAACACCTCACTGCATGATGTG
The DNA here is from genome assembly GCF_949628215.1 of Phalacrocorax aristotelis. Classification (NCBI taxonomy): domain Eukaryota; kingdom Metazoa; phylum Chordata; class Aves; order Suliformes; family Phalacrocoracidae; genus Phalacrocorax; species Phalacrocorax aristotelis. The sequence continues at coordinate 28,766,712 of NC_134284.1, read as the reverse complement.
TATGTAATACTTGGCACAGTGTGTCACAATCTCAGCTGGAGTCATTACATGATCCTATCCTATAATTAATAAACATGTCCACAGTCATTGTTTTCTAAATATGACATGCAAAACTTTTAACAGCAGAGTATTCTTCATTTGCTAGTCTCAAAACGGTCTCAGATCAATACTCTGATTTCTACTTTAAAAACCTGTTCTTTTCACTTGTCTCATGGAAAGAAAACAGCCTTCCCCCTGACGCTCAGTCCAGAGAATGAAGGGGAAAAAACCCATTTATATGTTTTTGCATTCCTGCCAAAGTGATTATCAGTGTCTTTAACATTTACAGCATTTTTAAGTGAATCACCAGCCTACATCTCATCTGAGCACCTATTTTTTCCCCATAATCTGCTTTTAGACAGGCTTTTAACGGCATCAGACTTTTCTTTCCCATTAAAATGCTGCCTGGATGATTGGAAAATAGAATAGCCAGTCCTCATTGCTTAGTTTCCATAGTGAATGTCTGGAGCAAAGGTCTGTGGGATTATTCAATTACTGCAATACTGGCCTTTGACCTGGTAAAAACAATCCAGAAGACAGAATTAATCTATTGGATTATTTTTAACATTAATCATATTCTATTTAGAAATCACTGTAGAATAGCTAGGGTTGAAGACAGACTGCAAACTCTTTGTGTGTACTTTATTGAAGTGGCTTAAATTTTTATGTATATAGTTACATGAATTATGTCTTTAGGGATTTTTTCTGGCCTCTCACATTTATATACTTTGCTAAATGTGCTTCAGACTGGAAAGCCTCCTCTTTCAGCAGCACATTACCAGCACTAAATACAACGACTGGTGTGATCTGAGCACTCTGTGTAGATATTAAATTGCAGATGAACAAATGTTCTTGATCCTGAAACTGCAGAATCAAGGGGAAGCAACAACACCTTGCGCTTGAGGCTGAACTATTTGTTTCCATGGATTAAATGAAGAGTGAACAGACTCAACCAGCTGTCCCCCCAGTCCACATGTCATAACCTTACCCATGACTCCACTTTTTGCAATTTATGACTACGTAAAAGAGTGAATCCCTGCACAGAAAGGAATTGTCCATGGACAAATTCCAGGGAAAGATTCCTGGGATCACCAACATATGTGTCATCTTGATGCCCTCCCCTAACATCCCCCAAGCTGCTGACTGCAGCTGGGGGCAGCAGAGCCATGCCACCTCTCCCAGTGCACAGTGCTTACTGACTCAAAGCCCAGGTCCTCCCAGGGAAGGAAGAAAGATATGGGGCTTGCAAAGGAGGTCTGAAAAGCTGTAAATCGTGATTAGGTTTTAAGTTGAAGTACCGGCTGAAAACGACTCACTGTTCTAGCAAACTCATATAGGATCAGATGCCCTAGCTGAAATTGCTGGAGGTTTTTGTTGGCATGATGCTACATCCATAGCAAGGACACATTAAGGACACTGGCAAAACAAATAAACATCTGGAAAAGGAATTCACACAGCAGGAATGCTGGCAACACAGGGCTTCCCACCCAGTCATTTTAGAAATTACAAAACACATCTGCTGTGAAACCCGGCGACTGTAAGGAAGATGCACACCTGATCAGGAGCACAGTGCCCTGCTTTAAACTCGTCATCCTACTGTGGGAAGTAGATTTATGCTCTGACATCGGAGGCAGTAGTACCATGGGCACCAAACTCTCCCTGCAGGCCCCTGTGGGGGAAACAACCACCCTGCTGCTCACAGCAGGTTTGCTGGACGCCCGACAGTCTTGCTTGGTCCACCTTACTGGTGGTATAACCATGCGGCGTGCTGATTATTGAAAAGAGGGTGGCCCTGCTGGGCTCATTGAAACAAAAGGATGGAAGCATCCTTCCCTCCTGTGAGACCTCTCTTGTGCCACATCCACTCATCCAGCAACCTCTGTTAGCCAAAAGCCAGCTGCACCTGCTGCTTTCAGACCCCTGTGGCCACTAAGACTCTGCATGTGCTTTAAGTGGATATTTCTTTTGTGTTGTCTCATGCCAAGGTACTTGTTTCCAGGAAAAAACTCCCTATAAGGAGTATATTTGAGGGAGATGCGTTTGCTCTCAGACACACCTCCCCAGTAAAATAAAAATATCACCAGAACAAAGAGATAGAGGTCTGCCCTGGAGCTTCTGAAATATTAGGTGAGATGAATCCTGCAAATCACCCACAACAGAGCAATTGTTACACTGCAATGTTGTGTCTGTGTGGCTGTGCCCTTACACTGGGGCCAAGTAGAGTCCAAAGAGATTTAGATGCTCAGTCTGTCCTGGCTCTGCCACAGAGCTGGATGACTTTCAGAAGTCCCTTTCAGCCTTTACTTTCAATGGTGCTGTGATACAATTAGAGAGAATGAAGAAAAAGTATAACATTTTTTCCTTGAATGAAAATTCATAATTTCTTAACAGAGGCATACCCAATAATTTATCAGTGCTTACTCTGACAGCAAGATACATGGCAGCCTGTGATGGGTCAGTTATAAATGTCCCAGCAGAAGAATCTGCTTTACACTGGGTGAAATCAGAAGGGGAAAATCAGATGCTAGAAATGTGCTGCTACCTGGAAGAAGAGGCTGCATGCAAAGGGATTCCTAAAAGCCCACTTTGTCCCTGAGGGCACTCCGGGTCCCTCCCAGCTCACTGGCAGTTTCACTGCAGCCTCCTGCTTGGCAGAGATGTGTGTGTGCATGCATGCATGTGTGTTTCTGTGCGTGTGGCCAAAATGCCTGTACCTCAGCCTCCAACAGCGTTACCCTGGTTTATCAGTTAGCCTCACCACTGATAAGGTTCGGTGCTGAGAGCAGGGAGAGAGTGGTGGTGCTTGGCAGCATCCCTCTAGCCAGTGGAGTGCTGCAGGAGGACTTTCCCTCACTGAGGTTTTGTAGCATTGGTGCCCCCGACACAGGAAAGTGATTACAGCAAGGAGAAAATGAATAGGGACCCACCGCGCAGATAGCCATCACTCCAAGGAGTACCGTGGGCATATCAGCTGCCCTGAGAGCTTGCATCGCATGGGAGGTGTGAGAGCAAGGAGCAGCCCAGTGTGTGGCAGTCTCAAGGAGGTGGCAGAGGAAGATTCACATGATCTGAGGGGACACATGCACAGAACATGCCTTTGCAAAAGGTGCTTGTCCTTTACCCCCTCAAAACATAATGGGATGGAAGAAACAAAGCAAATAAACTGGAAGCCCACCGCAGAGCGCTGCAGGCACAAACTCCAGGACAGAAAGGGTGAAAACAGGCCTGCAACATCATGTCCCTGTCTGAGGAAATGTCCCACAGACTTATGTGGTGCAAGGAGTGAGAAAAGCAGCTGATGCACACAAATGGAGTGCTGCCAGATCCCAGGTTGAGCTTCCCTGGGATGAGCCCCTTGCTCAGCTGGGGATGGTCTTCAAAAACATGGCACTTCACAAGGGTTGTGTTGGTCACTGCAAACCAGGGCTGTACATCAACCCATGGGGTGCAGGCAACACCCACGAATGGGGTCTGCCAGCCCTTCCAAAAAACTTTGGACTCCAGGACAGCAGCCAAATGTTCTCCCTCCACCCATAGGCTGCTTCTCAAACTCAGCATTGAAAATGAGACTTCTGTCCCCAAATTGATACAGGTAAAATCTTTTTTATCTAGGGACTGGGAATTTCCAGTGCCCTGTCTTGGAGCAATGACTTTGCACCTCCTCTGCCCAATTACCCAGCACCACACCCAGCACTTTTGGCCATCCAACTGTTCAAAGCAGTATGCAGGTAGCTGGAAAGAAATCAACAACTTCAATACGGGAGATGTACAGGCAGATTATAAGAAAGCCAAGCAAGCATGCACTAGCACAGGCTTCTGTAAAAGTGGTGGAAGCGAATACATTTTGCTGTGTAAGCCCTACTTTTGATAGGGCTCTAACTGGGAGTTTTTATTCAGCATTGACTCTCTTTTATCAAATTCTTGTCTAAGTGAGGTTCTTCTATGCATGGTAAAATGAGATTCATATTACCACATTTCTGCTCCTCCAGGCATTTTCACTTCTCTTTTCCCCTCTGCAGATGAAAAGCAACACAGTAGTAACTGGCACCTCTGTAGAATATACTGCCTCCAGACAGAAACTGCACAATTACTTCTCCCTATGGAGAAAATAAGGCGACCGAAGACGCAACGATAACAGCACCTTACCTTTGCAAGGATGCTTTGATCCTGGAGAATCTAACAGAGTTCCAGAAAATCTGATCCTGAAGTAATGGATCATGTGAACTGGGCCTAGCATTTCCAGGATGTTTTTTTAAAAATACAAACAATGGTCATACATGGACAAAGCCTCTGAGGTTCTGTCACATATCTCCCATGACAGATTTTGATAAAAAGGGTAAGAGAGTATGAAAATACCCATGGATTACCATATACCCAAGAATTCTGGATTTTCCTTAAAAACTGAGTCCCTTACATTTCCTACATCACGGCAATCTGCTGTTGAGAAGCAAGAGACGTGCAGGTAGAGAGAGCATGACCATTACGTGAGAGCAGTTGTAATTCAAGCAGAGTAAGTGGGGTTGATCATAGTCCAGAGGTCTGGAATAAAACCATTTTGTTTCCTCTATGGCTGCAAGGGACTGGAGTTACACCCATCTAGTTGTAGGGAGGTCCTGGGTGCCCATCTCTGCTCCTGGAAAACCCTTACACCAAGTATCCTACAGTCTGGAGGTTAAAGAATTACCCTGCTACAGGGATGTTTGCCTTGTACCATGAGGAGAAGGGCTTTGCATATGTGTCTTCCATATCTATAAATACAATCTCTCTGAGAGCAGCTGAAGCCCCATCCCTCTAACTTCTTGTTTTCAGGGCACAGGCAGTCCCTGAAAGAAACCCAGAATGAAATGTATGTGGCAGTGGGGGATGGAGTAGGCAAGAGCTGAATGTCAGTGGCATTACACTTTTGAATGTAAGAGTCTCATTTTCTTCATATATAGCTTAAAGACAGGTGATATCGAACAGGTGCTTTGCAGTCAAATAACACAAGTTTAGTGTCTGGGATATTTCTATGGTAGTACTTTTAGCTGTAGTAATTCAGAAAACATCTTAGCCTGAACTACCCACCCAAGACACTGACCATATCTAGCATTTTTAAGAGTGAACTGTAAAACACAGTAGGGTGTTTTAAGAAAAATTTAGGACATCTGGCTCTCCCTATGTAATAAAATAAATAAAAGAGCCTGTGTGTGAACACTATACTTCACACCCAATAGAAGCTTCTGACCACCGATTGACTCATGAAAGCTCACGCTAGCAGACATGAAGATGCTGCATACAAATCCTGCCGTCAGCAGAGCTGCAGCCCTGGGAGCTTTCTTTGCTCTCACATTTTGTTGGTGGAAAATTTTACTTCCAGTGCCTAGCTCTCAGGCAGATTTCTTTTTGACTTGGTTTTAACAGCCTCACTAGACCATTCCTTAGGTGGCTTCAGTTGCTGCAGGTTGGCTTCCTGAGCTGCCCAGCTCAGGGATGGAAACTGAAGTAAGAAGGAAAAAACCAAAAAGTAAGGCAGGATGGTTTTGCTTATCAGCTGCAAGAAGATGGTTTCACAGGCCTGACTCGGAAAGTCTTCCCAAAATCTGCTTTCATAAGCTGTCCAATCTGCCCTCTGCTGCCTGGCTCACATATACTTTGCTGGCTCGGTAATGAGCTGTTTTAAGTGAGACTCCTGTAAATCAGATGACTTTGTAGTCATTTGATGTTTATATTCGGCATGCTGAGTCATAAGGACGGGGGTTACATCATGTCAAGCTAACCGTGCAAAATGAATTACAGCGGAACAGCCAGCACCAGGGTGCACACTGGGAAGGTGCGCTCATGCCACATGGGTGGCCCCGAGGTGCGATAGCTGGGCAGCCATCGTCCTGCCCTTACCCCAGCCATGCCTCACTGTAACTGGGGTTTTGTCCCTCACCGTTGCTCCTGGCACAAGTCTTCTTCCTCTGGCAGGAATATCTCCTGCAGGCAGTATCTATGACAGACTGCTACAAGGCCCCAGATAATGGCCAGTCACACACCCAGGTTCAGAGTAGGGTCACACGGGGTGTTCCTCCATGGACTTACACAGAGGATACTGTATTTTTCTTTAAAATATAAAAACCCACATTATATTATTTTGGAATGCAATGTTCCCTCTTAACAGCCTGTCCCTGACCCTGCCTGTTGGCTCTACACTTCCCTCCTTGAGCTATGGCTTCATCCCTGTGGTCCCTCCTTTTCTGCACCTTCTTGCTCCCCGAGTCGTCCCCAGCACTGTGCCCTCTGTCCCTGTCTTCATACCCATGTGCTGACTCTGGGATAAATCCTAGGCAACATTTAGACTTCCTAAAGATAACAATCTTCACTTAAGGGCGTAATGCAGTAAAGAAGCCACAGCAGCCTCTCTCAGCAACCCCTTTGGATAATTACAGTCGCTGCTAAATACTGCCCTGTGCTGCAGTTGGATGTACCCACTTCTCACATTGAGCTGCGGGACCTTTTTGTGCTTTTGGCTGCTTAGAGTTTACAACAAAACCACGTAGACACACGGAGTGGAAAACAGCCATATTACCACCTTCGTTTTCCATACAGGTGGGGCAGCTTAGAATAAAGAGCATTTCACGCCATTTGTCTTAGAGTAGTCTTAAATTGTAAAATAACTCAAAAGCCTACAAGTTGAAGCCAGGACAGAAGTCCCATAACCTCACGAAAAAGCAGTGTTTGGGTAATGTTATCCTGGTATTCCCCAGTGAAATATTTTGCAACTTGCCTCTGACAGGATGGTCTTAACTTTCAGTTTTCCCTTTGGATTGCAGAAGGCAAAGAAACCTCAGTGCATCTGCAGCAGTGGAAAAATGATGACTTTGATGGTTTAGCAGTCAAGCCGCTCACCTAGGAGAAGGGGCACTCTGCTCCAGAAAACCATTTCCTTATTTTATCTGCTAAATATTTAATGCAAAATGCACAAGGTTTGGCAGCCACCTACATACCCTGACCAATAAGTCACAGTCATATTTGTACCAGTGCCCTCTCTAGCTGATACAAGTCTCAGTTCCTCACTGCACAGCAGATGCATTTTCAGCAAGAGTGATGGGAAGTCTCACCAGCCCACACTGGCCTAACTGGTTAGCAAGGATGGATTTTAATCCCTTCACTTACCAACCTGGCTCCCACACTTCTTGGACCAAAGCTCCAGCCTCTGTGTAATCACTGAAGAGGAGGAACAGGAATTCTTTTGGAAAGAAAAGCAGCAGCTCTGGTGAGGTCTGTGAAAGGGGTTGTGTCTACACCTGCCTCCAGGGAAGGGTCCTGGGTGGTGGATCCCAGCTGGGTGTAGGTATCTCCTCACAACACTGAAAAGGATGCTGGCCCTTTAGATGGACAAGTTTTCAGGTATACCCTATGCTGAATGGTAATACCCCTGTGGCAATATCAGCCACTGGCAATCAGTGTGAAGAAACCAATGCATTTAATGGGCCACCACAGCTGGAAACTGGGAGAAGGGCAGAAGCCAGGTGGCCAGCAGAGCCTCACTGGCTGCTGGAGAGGGCTCTGTTCAAGCGCAGAGTTATGGAGTCTCTGGTTGAATGCTCAGAATCTCTGCAAGGCACAATGCTGTGCCCTCACTTTCCTTAGAGTAGGAGGGGTTACTTCTTAGGGAGTCCTATTACCTCTGATGGTACAGGAGTTACCTTCCCTCTCACTGACTTCTTATCCATCCTCCAGCCATATACATATTTCAGTTATGTGACCACTTTTGTGTTTGGGATCATGGTTTGTTCACAAGCAGAGTGTTTTCCTAGGGAGATCAGTACAAGAGCATCATGCATTTGATTTTCATCCCTATTCTCTGGAAAACAGGGCAGCCTCCCCAGCAGTGTCAGGCCAAACAAGGAGGAGAAAAGCCATCTTGGTGAGCCCTCCCTGCTGGCTTGTGGCTGGAGACGGCGCTGTGCACAGCAGCAGCTCCTGTTACCAGCAGTGCAGGAACTGGTCCCAAAATTTACAGCAGGTGATGAGCTGTGGCTGCAGCTGATGGTGTGTCCATGTGTGCCGGCGGTGCAGCCATCCCTCACCGTGTGCCTGGCTGAAGCTGTAAATCCCTGGCGGCGGCAGCAGCTGAGTCACTTTCACACTTTTCCTTTGCAGAGGTACGGCACGTATGAAATAAGTAAATAGCAGCAGCCCTGCTGAAAGGCTCCTGCCTTACTGGGGACCAGGTTGAAATCCCAGCAGGCAGCAGGATCACCTTTTCTGTTACTCTCCCTTCTCTGAGTTTGCTCTCCCTCCTCTCCTCTGTGAGCAAAGAGGGGCAAAAATCCCACGGCCACGGTCAGTCCCCATCCTGGCAAGAGAGGGGATGCCTGGGCTGGGAGAGGCACAGCTCTTACTGCCAGGCAGGGGTGCGAATGCAGAGTAAGGGCTGCATGAAACCTCCTTCAGGGCTTCTGGTTTTGGCCTCTGTGCTTTTAAGCAGGAAGAAGAATTCTCCTCATCCCTGGGAGAACCCCCCTGGGTGGGGGGGTTTTGCAAACACACAAGATATGGCAGCCCCACCCAGAGAGATCGGCGGATGTCAGCCCCAGCGTTGGCCTCAGCACCAACCTGCAGTTGGTCTATAGCATGAACGAGCAGAAAGGTGAAATTTCTTGCACACAGGGAGCAGCTGCAGTGCTTGCTGCAGACCAGACCCTGGCCTCCGGGAAGCCGAGTGCAAGCTGTGCTCTGAATATCCAATCCTATGTGAGTCACGGCTCTCCCTGCTGTGATAGTGCCTGGTGAGCTCAACAGCAAACAGCTCATACAGATGCTATGGAGGTTTCAACACCGAAACGATCCTGCAGCACGTCTCTGTATCTAAGTCTAATAACAGCCCCAGGTGCTGTCCCTCCTCTCCCTCCAGGCAGAGCTACTGTGCAATATGAAGGTGCTCAGGTTTTTGGAGAAGAACACCATGCGCAACTTGATCTCCTGAGGACAAATAATTACAACGTTGTCTGCTGGTGCCTGTGGGGACCAGCAATGCACTTCTTGGCAGCACTCACATGTTCAAGGCAGATTACCTGCATAGATCCGGGCGCTGGCTGTCAGCCACAAGTAGGACGGAGACGAATGCACTCGCTCAGGAAATTATAAAGAAACCGAGTGAATGCTTTTGTTTATGAAGCAGCGTCATTTGGAGAGCCGTGAAACCCCTTTCCAGAGGCAAATGCAAAGTGTGGGAACAATGAGCAGCTCCTAACCCCCTGCCAGGCGTTGGGTCTTGCTGCGTGAGCAGCATGTGCGAGCCAGTGGCTGCCACAGTGCTAGCAGTGTCCTGGAGCTGGCCAAGGGGCAGAACAGCCCCCTGCCCCTGTGTCACTCCCAGCCCTGCCAGGGGTCCCAGCCCAGCCTGGCCATCAGTGGGGGTTTGGTATCAGCACGATGAGCCACCCCCATGGAGTGACAGAGGGACACTGCCGCTGTGACGTTGTGTGTTCAGTGATCCCCAGTGGGAAGGACTGACCCCAGGTCTCTATTGGTTGAGGTTCCAATACTGAGAGATCTTGTCACCTCAGCAGAGAAGTCCTGAGCAGGAATGAATTTTCTTCCCAATACCTTAACCATTAGACAGTTTTATCACACTTACTGTGGAAGCCACCAGCTGAAGCTTTACTTGAGGCATTGCAGATACTTCTGTAATCCTCAGACACTGAGGATGGCTTCTGATTGACTCAGACGTGAACATTTGCCAGCTTTTTGTTTATTAGTGCACTTTTCTTCTGGCTTACTGGGTGCTTCTTACCACCTGATAGGCACAGGCTGAGTGTAAAGTGCACAGACAGCAAAAAAAACCCCATCAGCCTTCCCTGCCTGGTCATTGAGGAATTACCATGGCTGCATGAACTGTGCAGCACAAGAGCGTGGCAGTCAGGTAATTCTCAAAAGGGCCTTAATGTATTGTCATCTCCTGAGCGGTCCCTGTGGGAATCCCACTGATGGAGGAGGGAGATGGCCAGAAGGATGGTGATCCACTTGTTACGAACTCACCTCTGTAAAAGTAAAATATTTTTCTTTACAAAGCCAGACTTGGAAATCAGGAGAATGATCTTGGCATGGATGAAGCTGAGAGAAAGAGAGAGCAGATGCAACAAAGGATAATGAAGTGGCAAGTATTACACAAGTGTCACATAAGTCTACAGTAGATAGAGAAGACCTATTAGCAAAGATGGACTGGGGGAATTTCAGCACTGGGAGAAAACATGAAACTCTGGAGTTAAAAGGCCTTTTTCACATGGGAGATTGCTTTGCAGAGATGAGTCATGGGTGAGCTTTACAAATCAGGCATCCTCCAAGCCAGCAAGCTCTGGAACAAGTCCTCTGGCAACACAGAAAGAAGAGGTACCCACCAGCCAAAGCATTTTCCCAGTCATGCAAGAGCCCAGTTTGATCACTTTCCCTGCTGGGACGAGGGATGTTTTCATGTAAGGTGCAGAGTGTCTTTTCTCCTGCAGTGGTTCGCCATGGTGTAGCCAATGCTTACAAAAGACTCTTGTACAGCGAAAGGTCACCAGGTGCTCTTCTCCAGGAAATGGAGGGAATTGCTCTTCAGTTTCTCACCTACCAGAAGAGTCCTCCAAACACCAAGCTATTGCATGCAAAGGGAGACGGGCATCTCCCCAGCTGTGTTTTGTGACAAAAGGGTGGCTTGGACATGATCTCCAGGATAGAGTCCATGGTTACAAATCCAAGGTGTGAGCAGGCACCTCTACCGCTCAGATATAAGTGTCTATATCTCTTTGGAGGTCCCTGCTATTCTCCTCACTATTTTCTGCAGGCTACCTTAGGTGATTGCTCATTGTTGGCTTTGGTGAATTCCACTTGTACGTGTCCAGCTCTCCCAGGATCTGCACAGGACTCAAATCAGAGCTGGTTAGGGAAACATATGAGGTAAAGCCCTGAAATACTCAGCCCTGCAGCATCTGAGTCCTTTCACAGTCCTACCCCATTATATATCTGGGTAACGCACGTCCCCCAGGTAGCTAACAGATCATTACTTTTTGGCTGATTAATGGAGAATCACTGGTCTAACCACTGTGGAAGGAGAGGTATTTCTGCACTGATATTTTCTATTCAGCTGGGAAGAAGAGATAGGGAAACAGAGCTACAGAAAACTAGCAGGTTTTAGATAACCAATGGGCATTTTTCCAAGCTCACTCTACCTCTTCATAGACCAAGGAAAATAACAATGAAAAATGTGTCCTTGTGAAAGGAAAGAAATTTCTGTAATTGATTTTCTGGGATTCAAATGGTTGAGACAGAGAAAAATGAACTATTGTCATAACTGGACAAGTCAGAGTATGCAGACAGTTTCTTAGAAAAATGAAAGCTTTGATATAGTTGAGGTTGATATATTTCACTCAGAAATATTCAGATACATTTTAATGAAACTTTCAAAGTTTTTTTTAATAGAACATTAACTAGAAGAGTCTGTCTGGGTAAAACATTGAGACATTACACCTGACTGTCTCAAAAAAGGAGCCTGAAAGTGAATTTATTTTTCTAGGAATATCTGTACTGCACTTTTGCATTTCTATAGTTTGATGACAATGCAGGAGACTAAACCTAACCAAAGTACTTTCCATGGTTTAGCGCAGTGAAATCTCTTCTGCCCAAGCCTTGATCTCTGCCTAAAGGTTTATCACGAGGAAGATACAACAGAGAGCAAAGAGGGGACTCTTGTAAAAGGCAGGAAGAGCAATAGTAGAAATTGTCCAAAAAAACCCAGTTGAGGCACAGAGGGCCCAGTTATATCAGCTACAAAACCCAATATCTTTACAAATAATGACCATGGAGGGGGGGTCAGTCTCTACAGGTCTTGCCCAGTCCTTTGTCAGCCTGAGTCAGATGCTGAACTGTATTGAAAAGTCCAGTATCAAAACATCTTTGAACAGCTGGTCAGTGGAGCTTGGCCTAAAGAATGGCTGAGTCAAGACATCAAAGCAAGACCCTACAGAGACTGACTGGACACTGCATATTTTCCTCTTTCATTGCCCCATGGGTGTGCTGATACATGCTCACATATACACGAACCAAATACATTCACAGAAAAGAACGCACAATAACAAGATCCTTGAAAATCAGGACCCATAATCTTGAATCTTTGTTCAATCCAGTGAAGTGGTGTGGCCTCAAGTAACTAAGGCCTGGAAAAGATCTCAGGCTAGAGAGAAAACAGCAGTGTAAACAGCTGGCCCAAATTTTCTTAGAAAAGGACCATTTTTTCATACATCTGACTGTACAGGCTAAAGGCCAGTGCACCTGGGCTCTTTCAGCATCATAGGGGCTGCAGCAGAAACCATGCTGTGTCTCGCATGTTCACTTTGGATACTGCATGTGCACAGATCCAGCAGCTCAGAAAATCACAAACATATTTAAAAAGGAGGGATGGGGCAGAAGTTGAAAGGTCTTTTTTTATTTCAGACAAAATAGTTTAATGTTTTGTATCTATTTTTTCCATACAAAATGATTAGCTTTGCTTGCCTGTAGGAACAGTTTCAGGCAACTGCTAAACTTGTTTCTAAGTTCTCCATTCTGTTCTTCAGTACTGCTTAAAGCAGCAAGACATGGAAGAAATGAATGACACCCATTTGGCTCCAGTGAACTTGGTCGCCTTACTTTCACTCTGCATTTGTGCCAGGAAAAGTTTGTGCATCTGAGATGAGAGCAGCTCCCTAAGCAGATTTTTACCTTGGGGAAGGGGCTAGCTGGATGTTAGCAGCAGAGGAGACTCTATACTCAGCAGACACCAAATCACAAAAGTCAGGTGTGAAAAGTCCCTGGAACTTTTCCATGCCATGGAGACTAAAACACCTGATAATCTAGAAAGTTAAGTAAAACATCCTAGAAAAAAAGCACAGAGGCAGATATTACTGCTGAGACAATAGGTAATTCAGGAGAACTTGCAGGATCTTGCAGGATCTCAAATAGCTGAACTGGCCAGAGCATAAATCTAAGGAGAAAGCATGCATCAGTTAAGAACGGGCACATTTCAGAAGGCCATTGAAGGGGAGGGACTAGCTGGACATTCTGTTGGACATGGCAGTGTGAACATTTTTCCCAGGACAATGCAGATCTCCGCTGGCCCCAATAGACCTCAGCGGAAAAATCTCCTGCCACCCGTTTTCCATATTTGCCCGTGCAGTAGCAGCACGCTCTGGCCAGTAATCAGCAACTAAGGATCGATGGTAAAGAACAGAGGGATCCCTGCTTTGACAGTGTGGAAGAAGGGAAGGAGGAGAGAGGGATTAGGGTGTTTTCAAGAGCAAGGATGCTAATTTGGCTGCTAGAGTGCAAATGCAGAGAGGAATGTAGGAACTGAGGCTGGGAGATAGCTGTGCAACCTGGGAAGTTAAAATGCAGAGTGACGGTGACACACGGTCCCGTGGAAACGAAGGAGCTTCTCCCACTTCAGAAATGTACCATTGCAGAGCAGCTGGAGGGCTAGAGAAGACACTGCAAGTCTCACGCAGCCGACCCACTGAGAACAGATGCCAGTGGCTGATCAGCCTTCCTCCGGCTCTAACTTTCAAAGGCGCTAGCTATGTTCCCTGTGTTTTGCCTATGTATTTGAGGATCAGGGAGGCATTCGGCCCCATTAACCTTTCAGTGGTATGAGAGCTGCAAAGCAAGAGGACAGCTGGAATTCTTCCTCTCGTACATACTGTTGCTGACCTATGGGCAAAGTAATCTGAATGCACTGGTGTGGGGAGCCGTGGTGAGGGCTGACCCAGCCACCACTTGGAAAAATTCTCCGGATACCTCCAGAAAGTATATTTCTAGCTCCTACTCTCTGGCAATATTTATATTTTTGGCTAGACTATGGTGTTATTGTGCAAATTGACAAGCTGAGGGAGGAGATCAGGTGTGCTGCAGCCAGCACAAGCCACTGGCTGGTCTGTGCCCTGCTCTTGCCCTGCCATCGTGCTCCTGCACAGGCTTCCGTCCTCCAACAATGCAGAGGGAATGTGGTGTGCCAGGCCAGAGCCATAAATCCTGCTGGAAGAGCCTTCCCTGTGAAATGAACTAGATCACAAGTCCAGAGAAGGAAGCTTCTAACAAGAAGCCCAATTACGATTGCTATCCATTAAACACATACAGGGAGAACAGAAAGACAAGCTCCCTTGAGGAGCAATTTTTGCAGGTGTTTCAGTGTTTGGAAAAGTTGAACTCCAAGGGAAAGAGGAAATCAAACAAAAGAAGTAGGAATGAATGTAGAAAAATAAATATGCAGCTCAGAACAACTCCAATCTACCCATTATTCAAACTGTCAAGATCCAGAACAGATGTGTTGACTCAGCTTTAACAATGTAAAAGTGAAACCTCCTTGCCTAGGTTCAGTTGTCCAAACGTAGGCAAGCAGAGCTTTTGAGATGACCAGGGTATCCTGCCTTGCCTCGCCTGGCCTCTCTGGAAGGGGACAGGTTTATCCTGGGCCCTGTGTCAGATCTGCCAGCCCCTAAGCCTGGGTGGCTTAGGGACCCTAAGGTGGCTGGATGGGCACTATGTACCCATGCACATGCAATGAAATGGAGAAACTGAACTGAACCTATCCTCCAGCCTCCCTGTGCAGTAATGGAGAGGGGTGTGTGTCTCCAACACCTGGCACTGGAGATGGGGGAGGAATCTCCCCTCAGAGGTGCATTTCTCTTTCCAAGCACTGTAAAAAGATCCTTGAAAGTTAACTTACACTGTACATGTCCCCCTTAGGAAACTAAAGACACTTTTGTTATTCCCTTCCACGCAAACATACTCCTCCCCAATACCTCACTTTTGGGTCTTTGTAGACTCAGTGGGAAAGAAAGGGTCTAGAAATATCATACCACCAACCTCCTTCTGCTAGGTAATGACTTTGCTTCACTCTGGGACGTTGCTCAGTTGGTGGCCTGGTCAGGCCTTGTAGCTCTGCCATACCGTGGCCAACTCAGCCTGGTCTAGGGGACTAAAGACATGACAAGCAGTGAAGGGATACAGAGCGGCATGGCTGCACAGCAGATGGAAAAGGCTCCCAGACAGGCAGTTTTCCGAAACCTCAACTCACTGAGGCACTTGCACCAGGGGCTGCTCCTCCCCCACCACAACCATTCTGGGGTATGAAATGTCATGAGAAAGGTCTGGTATTGTCTTTTTTACCTTATGCTTGTTCCTGGCCCCTGAGGGGGCATTGGCACATAGTAATTGC
Source organism: Phalacrocorax aristotelis (assembly GCF_949628215.1). Lineage (NCBI taxonomy): Eukaryota > Metazoa > Chordata > Aves > Suliformes > Phalacrocoracidae > Phalacrocorax > Phalacrocorax aristotelis. The sequence continues at coordinate 28,751,474 of NC_134284.1, read as the reverse complement.
TTTTTGCTATTCTTCTGTCATCTGTCGATGTTTCCAAAACACACTTGCCCTGAGGCCATCAGACCCAGATGCCAGCCCCAAGGGCATCTCCACCTGGCTAAACATAATGAGCAACAGAGGAAGTTTTGGAGACGAGACATTTGGATTTTACAGAGAAAGGGTATGCTCAGAAATCTGTAGCATTAGCTCTCTTCACAGGTTGAAAGAACTTGCAGAGAGCAGCAGAAAGTCTGGGAAAAGCCTAGGAAGGACAGGCTGAGCTTTGGCCCTGCAGAGGTTGACCAGCAGGTCTCTCTGTGAGGTTGTGCAGCTACAACAAAAGCCTGGCTCTGAGTAGCTGGCACATGCAGACGAAACGTGCTGGAGCCCACTAATTGCAGCTCTGTGTGTGCTGTGCCATTTCCAAGTCTTGGTCCCTTCCATCAGCAGCACCTCAGACAACCCCATGTTTCAGCAGTGACTGCCACTGTGGCGACATCTGGTCCAAAGGCAAGAAGCTGCTGATTTCTCACCATTTACTTCATGAATGGGTTGTCACTTTCCCTTCATCTTCATTCAGGAAGACTCTGTCTGATGGAGTGTGTTCAGCAAGCAAAAGGCACAGAGCTTTCAAAATGGCCTCAAGAGAAAATGCTTTCCAGACCCAGTACAGCTCTTCACTCATGTCTCTGGCTCTTTTGAGATAAGGAAGATGGGGATCCAAACTTCATCCTCGCAAAACAGACTGAGAACTGAATCCAGACCCTCAGCATGGCAGGAGAGTTCTCCATGGCTGGGTCCTTGGCAGCACAGTGCTGGACTAATTTCTGCACACATCATGCTTCAAGCTCTGAAACCTTGTTTGAATCTAGTCCCCAACTATGGACCTCTTCCATGTCCTGCCCTGCTGCTTCCGGTGCTGGATGGTGACATATCAGTGCATTCCTTATCCTGCACACTTTCTACATTCTACAGGATTTCACTAATGATATCAGAAGCAAAAATAAAGCTAATCAAAGAAAGACCTGCTACAAGAATAATTTTGGCTTTGTAGGTGCAAACACGTGACTGAAATGAATAAATAAGGGGAATCTTCCAGCTGAGCTGTTCTCCTATGTCTGTGTTTGTGCATGTGCTTCCATCTGCATTTTTACTCGAACTGTTTTCGTCTTCACTAAATATTTTACTATCTTCAAAAGCATAATTTTTAAAGGGCTGACAACAGTAGGAAACAACACATGGGTTTTTATTCCTCTGCTGCACTAAGAATAATTCGCTTGTCAAATGCCACACTGCTATCCTGATCAGCTGGTTCTTCAAATAGAGAGAAACCACATCCTATGTGCACAGAGAATCCCTGAGTCACCTCTCTATTTTCTGATTAATCTTCTTTATGTTCAAGCAGCAGCAAGCTGGGGTCCTTGGACTGGCCCTGCTCTTTAAGGATTTATGACATCAGGCATAGGTAGCAGAATATAAAGGTTAGGAATATAATACCCTAGCAAAAGGTTTATTAACAGCCACCACTGCTCTTATCCAAGTGATGCCTCAGTAGACCATGCTGAGATGGTGAATATCCTGTTTTCAAGTGCTGTTGAGCTCCAGGTGGGTGTAAGGGGCTCACACATGCAGAGCAGTGTGGCCTTACACTGCCATCGTATAGTGAAGGCAGCGTCTGTCACAGGCACTGGCCCAGCACTGTGGCAGTTTGTTAATACGGGCTGGTGTATTTAACACAAACTTTGGTCTCCTGTCTTGATCCTCTGCAGCAGCTCACCTCATCACATGCAGCTACAGTCCCACAGACACCTGCAGTGGCATTCCTCTCATCTAACTGTAAGTAACTGAAGTGTAGGTCTTGTAGGCCTCTACACCTAAGCTTCGTATCTGGGCTCCCAGGGCAGTTCAAGAGGTCAAGGGTCTACAGTCATGGAGTCAAGACTGTAGGTTGCACGGTCCATACAGACAGTTAAGTCAAGAACACAGTCTCTTAACAGCCACATATGGTTGGATGACTATAGTCCTTTGACTACAGTGGGACACAGAGTGTAAGCTTTTATTCTGTGAACATTTGAACCATGGGAATGGAACGCTAGCCTCCACAGACCCTACTTCTGGTGGGAGTCAGTTCTCCTATGCCCTTTGAGGCACCAGATCCCCACAGTCCTTGCCTGGCCCAGCTAACTGGTGTCATGAGGGCTATGCTTATTAAGACAAAGTAAGGGCTAGGCATGATTTAAGCTGGGTGCCAGAAGCGGTACAGCCACACATGTTGCCTTCTTTGCCCTAAGTGCCACAGAAGCCAACTCTAGCATGAAGACTTGAAGTCACTTCCTACCCTGTGCTCCTTACCAATACCACTGCGATACTCACAACCAGAAAGCAGGGGTGACAGTATGAGCAAATTCCCTGCCTTTAGCAGCACTCACCTCCTGGCTCACACTGGCTGCTCTCATTTTCTCCTCAGCTCAGGATAAGGGAAACTTGTCCCATTGATCTCAGTGGTCACTGGATCGGCCTTAATGTTCACTCTTGCACAAGCAGCTAGTTTTGGCCCAAGGCTGGTTGCATGTGGCATGGGCAGCTCGATTTCCATGTTTTGTAAAAATTACTAATGCAAGGCGTAGAGGGGCTTTGTGATTTCTTTGCCTGATGTGGATTGCATAAATGTCTGAGCATTATCATAAGTGTAACTTGGAAAATCTACATATAATTTATATCTTGCTTTTTTCATCCTTGATGGTGGTAAGCAGCTGGCCACAAATTGAAGTTCATTTCCAGGATGTGTCCTAAGCCCCTTCCTTTGTTGGGTGTCCAAGGTTTAAGTATGTGATTTTAAGCACTGACAGATGAGCAGGGTCACTTCTGCTGGCTTTAGTGGGGTTTGGATCAGGCCCCGCCTCACGGGGAAGGGAAAATCCCGGGGTCTGCTGCCCCTTCTTGCATGCCTCCCTGCGTTCTCCCAGGGAAGCATGCAGAAACCTGCCTTGCCATTTCTCGGTCCCATTCCCCCCGGGGCTCTCCTGGCTCTCTCCATCACTGTGAGGCTGCTGTGCTCTCCGAGTCAGCTTGCCCTCTCAACTGGAGCTCAGGGAGCGCAGCAGCCAATCGGGCAGCCAGGCAGCCCGGGTATCCTTCATCAATCTCCCTAAGTGTCTTTGGGCTCTGCTAGGAACATCCACATCACTCCTTTTCTCTCTCTGCAATGACCTGAAGCTCCAGCTCTGCAAGCAGTGATCAGTCAGGCATAATGCAATGCAGGGCAGCCCAGAATAATCTGGTTGGCATCCAAGGATGTATATTCACTGAGAGGCTGAGGAGTGTGTCAGCATTTAGTTTCAGTCTAGCTGCACTTTTCCTGCAGCACAGAATCGCAAAGTCTTCGTCTCCTCCTCTGGATTGGGACTGATTCTGCACTGGGATCCTCTGAAAAGACAAAGTTTTCCTCTCTTGTTATTGCTGTACCACCATAATCTACCAAGATGTGTGACTGCTTTCATCTAGTTCTTCCTAACTGGCCAGGATCTCCAGCCAGTGGTGGGCTTACATTTTCTATACTTTTCTGTATTCTGCTTCTGCTTTTCTGTGCTCTGCTAGCTGCGAATCAACCTCCGAGGCAAACCCTGCAGCTTCTAGGGTGTGGCTTTCTCTGATGCTGCATGAATCAGATAAGAAAAAATAGAGTTAAGAAAAGCCTGTCGTTACCTCCTCTAAACTTTCCTCGGTGCCTGCATTATGTTGAAGCTAAGCTTAAGGAAGCTTTTGACTTTGTAAACAAATTAAATTCAGTCGTGTCTAAATTAACTGTTTTGTGTTGCATGCCTTAATTCACATGCTTGCCCTTCATTTCTCATAGCAGTTAGGAAGTGACTGGCAGGATACAGTGCATGATACAATCTACCTGGCATTTACAATAGCTAAAAGCTGCGCTGTGTAGTGTATATTTGCAAATTCAACGTGTCCTATGCTCTGTATTTGATCTGTTGGCTGACCAGTACAGCACTCTGGAGGAAGGGCTTTTTTCTCTGTTTCCCTACTGCAGAGCAGAAGGAAATTAGCAGTTTAATTAAAGGGGAAAATAGACACATTTTAGTATTAAATATTGCTGAAACAGAACAGTGATGATCGGAGGAATGAGTCAAAAGAGTAATGAAAACCAGTTCCTAGCTGGCAGAAGTGTATCAATAAATTACAAATCTGCTCTTTAGTTTATGCACAGATTAGCCTGTTTTAAAATAAGCAACTAGTTGTCTTAAGGTTGTGTCTACAAAAATGCCAAGAATCTGAAATTTCTACAGTAACTTTTTTTCTCTGAAATACACAAAATCTATGTTTATCTACATTCTGCAATAAATTTCCTCACTATTTGTTCTGGTAGAAGAAGTTAAAATCTACAAAACACAGTCTGTAAACATTTTGATAACCTGAAAGGGGAGACCTTTTTTTTAAAAAAAATATGCCAGATTATTTCTGCTTTCCTTTTGTAAATAGTTTAGGATTAGATTTTCCACAACAATGGAAAGTCGGAAATTGCTTGTCACACTCCCAGTCACACAAAGGAGCATCCTATTGCTTAAGTTGCCTTGTTGAAATTAAGGAGACAACTCAAGGAACAAGTCACTTCTCTCCACCCAATGAAAAGATACAGTCCAACCTCTGCTCATTACCTGGTGTTTAGATTGAGTAATGAAATTGATATAAGGCTATGGCCAATATTTTAGGACTACGCCCAGACAGTAATTTAATATGATTTATAGAAAATATACTTGATAAATGTTTTGGAAGAAAGATATTCTTTTATAAATGTGACTTTTTCAGTAGTATCATTTTCCTAATGTTTGTCTGCCTGCACAGATTTATTTATTTAGCAAACAAACTAGTTTTGTGGCTCTTACTATTTACCACATCAGAGACGTTGTGACTTCTAGGTGCAACCTAATAGAAACAAATAAAAACAGAACACTAACAGAGCGCTCCCCATAACCACCCTCCATGCTTTCCCCACTGATTAGCAAAAAGGTTTGGTTTTTTTCTTTTTGCTATGGAAACAAAATTCTCCCATGACACAAACACGGGTTGTTATCTCTCTGGTACAAGTTTTCTGGTGGTGTGAAAGGATGCTGCGGCGGGTCATGCTCAAGGGAAGCATCTCCTGCACTGGGTCATACCACAGCACCAACTGGACTCCAGAGCCCGGCCCGGGAGGTGCAGAGCACGAGTGGGGCCGTGGCACTGACAGCAAGGTCTGTGCTGGGAAAGGACATGACAGGGAAAGCCAGTTGTATGTGAAACTTGACAAGCATCTGTTTTCCAAACAGTTATTGCTGGTGTTTCTTGACAACGGGTTATCATCCTCAGAGGTCAGGGTGGGGCAGGGAAAAGCAGGTCTGTTTTTCTCAGACAGGTAGGCTGGCTGGCTGCCCGGGGCATGTGATATGTGTTTGAGAAAGCCTGCCAAGCACAGGAGAAAGAGAGGAGGAATACCAGCATGGTGATGAGGCAAGCTCATCCAAATGAGGGTGGGGAAACCACACGGTGAATCCCACATCAAGAAGTGCATATTAAATCCCTTGTTTCCTCCACAGCATGGAGGGAAGACTTGTTAAAATTAGGCTCATTTCGTAAGCTGCTGTCTCTGCTGGCTATATTCATCTGCCCTAGCTTTAGCTCACTGTCATGATGACACAGGTGAGAAAGAAATAAACGAAAATTTGCCAGTTCTCTTTATTAGCCAGGCAAGCACAAGCATGCACTGGGATCTGACATCTGGAGGATGCCAGGAGCATTTTTCAGTTGTTGATGAAGACTGAGGCAATGTTTTTCATGGATATTTTTTGAGTCTGAACAACAAATAAGCAGGAGAAGAGAACATCTGCATCAGCAAAGTGTGGCAATTGGCCAGATCCCAAAATATAAAGGTCCTCTAGCACAAATGTTTTCTAAACCTATTTTTTACCTTGTTTGAAGTGTGATCTAAATCCCCAGAAATTAATGGTAGTCTTTAAAAGACATGGTTCAGTAAGACACTTGAGCAAGTTTGTGTGGCCCCCTGCTTGCCACAGGATCGGAGCACAGGGTCAAAGCAAAACGCATTTTAGGACTTTGCTGGATGGGCACTTGAACTACAATGTTGCTGCTTCTCATGTGTCAGGTTCATCTGTGGACTGTGTGAGAACAGCATACAAGTGGGTTCCTGAGATCAGCCAGAGCTGTGAAAGTCCCTGGGCTGGACTCCATTGCAAGATGTGACATCCAAAAAATGCTAAAGGCACAGTGACATCCCTTATCCTCTGTTCTTATCTGCGATGCCAAAGGCATGGCGAGGGCTGGTTGTCCGTTCTGTCTTATGAAATGCTGAATATGGCCCACAAATTTTGAGGATCTAAACCAAAATGCCAGCTGAGCTGCATTTTTTCTTAGAATTATTTTCTCAAGATGTTTGTCTACAAGCTGCAACAGTGTCTGTCCCAGACCCATTACGAGACAGAGATAAACAAACCCTGTAGAAGTCAGACTCACAGCCTGGGCGAGGAACACCCTCCATGACTCTCAGGAGAGGCTCTGACCTGCCATGCCAGCATATTTAGTTTCCCCTCCTTTTACTTCTTTCAGTGAGTAAAACATTAAAATGACACAAGCCTTTTCAGTTTCAGTAGACACGTCCGGGTGTCAAACTCACTATCCAGTAATGCTTCCCAAACATACACTCCTTCTACCCATGGTGACACCAAAATAACTGCGGTGCCAGCACAGACTGAAAGGGAATCTGATTCATCTGGCTCTGGCAGAGAGCGCCCTGCCAGCACCATGAATCAGGCTCAGTACATTGCATCCCTCTGTCGTCTCTCTGCTCTCCCTCATTCCTGAGTTTTTATTTTTGGTTATTAGTTTCACACTTCTATTTCCAATGGGTACACACGGGCCCTTTGGTGACATGAGCACCGAGTGGAAAAGAAACATCAGCGTGACAGAGTCCCACAGGCAACAAGGCTTTCTTTGTCCATCCACTGTGCAATAAAGTGTATTGCTGTTCTCCATTTAACTGCAAGAAATTAGGATGGTATGTACCCATTAGAGGCATAGCACATTGTGTTTGCCACAGTTTCTGATTCATGAGAGGAATGGGCATGCCCTCGAAGCAAACCAAAACCAGCTGAAAAATGTTGATTTTTCTTTACTGCTGTGTTTCAAAACTTAAAGTAGGAGGAAGAACTAATAGACATCTCAAGTCAGCTTTGGTAGAGCGCTCCTCCCTGAGCAAGTTGAAGTTGTGATGCATGTGCCCAGCGGTTTGTGCACTGTCTGTTTCTGTCCAAGCCATTCTGGCTTCAACAACCTCTTTTTCAGGGCCCTTGTTACTGGGTGAGAGGTGGAGGAATGCAAAGCAAAGGCCAGTGAGTGCCTCCAGGGCTGCTACTATTGCTGCTCGCTCTGGTGAGGGGTGCTGCCGCCGGAGATAACTGACACCTTCAGTTCAAGGCGGGGACTTGCTGCCAAGACAAACAGTCAAACACACAGCCAGGCTGGGCTTGTCCATACAGAGGAGAGATCGCAAAATAAGCCCAGATGTGAGCTTGCAGCACATGTGGTCACCCAGTGCCAGTGACCCATGCAGATGGGCCTTGCACTTCTTGGGAGCACAGTGCTGTGCACTCTCATCCTGATAATAAACCCGTCTCCAGCGTGTCTTTCCTGTAGCATGGGCCAGCAGAGCTGCCACGGTAACCTGAGTCCGTGGGATGCTCGGGGCTGCATTATTTAGCATTGGGATATCCCCATGGCTTTTTGGTTGGCAGTAAGGTTGCAGGGGGGTTATTTTCACCCTGGTGTGACTTAGGGTGGTCCTTTGGGAATGATATGGCAGTGAGAATGTGCAGTAGTGGGGATAATGAGGAGCTCCTAAAGTCAGTGATGCTGTCAAAGAAAAGGCACGGGGAGCTGGTCTTCTGCACAAGGGAGCTTCTTTCACCCTGGCTGGCCCATTCTAGAGCCTGTTCATCCTAGGAAATGAAGGCCACAAATCTATCAAACACCACCGAAAGAACAGCCATCTCTCAAGAGTGCATCTCTACCTTTATGTCAACACAGACAATTACATAATTTTATTCAGTTACGAGACACATGCATTTTAAAATGCCTGCAAGATCCTTAACTTTACATGCTTACTAGTAGCAGATACTACTACTAGATAGTAGTACCTATGTACTAAAACTTACTGGCATACCATCGTCGTTTTGTGTTGAAGTACCTTTGGGGCCACAGAGGTTTCACAAGTGTAACCTTTCACACCTGTTTCTCCATTAGTTTGTTCCTATACTAACGCTGCTTGCCCACGTGCCTGCACAGAGCCTCGCCGTGCGGATAGCAGCCAGGTTTGAGGTTAGAGTAATTAGTACTTGCTGGGCTTGCAGGGTTTTCTTTAGTACAATTGCACCATTAGATTTCTATCAGTGTGCGTTCCTCTGTCAGAACAGGCTGGAAAAAAATGTGTCCAGCTCCTAAAATCACTGTGGGAGAAATTGTAAATTATAGCACGCACGCTTTTACCTGCACTTAATGCTGCATTCGTAGAATGCAGAGAGAATGTAGAGAAAAGAAATAAAACTGCTTTATCTGTTCTTCACTGCCACAGGGCTTTCCATCTCACCTCAAGACAAACTTTTTCTAATGAAACACACAGCTGGGATGGACCAGCAGATTAGGCCAGTGTGAGAGCATGATGCACATCTATGCACCAAGAAAAGAAGAGGAAACAGCCCTTTCACCTTCACCCTTTTCTTAGGGCACATAAGGCAGATGGACTGCACAATCTGGGAAGTTTTCCAAACTCAGTCTCTATTTTGTTTTAAGATCATGACACACAACATGAAGCAGAATGCTTTAAGCTACTGTGGCATCACATGTTGTTCAAAAGAGGTGCTGTAATGAGGATCAATACAGAACAATCAGGTTCCCCCACCTTCGTTTTTGAGGTCTGGCAGTACCAAAGCAGTGCTCAGATTGGAGTCCTGATCAGTAAATCCCTTTGGGACTCAGCAGTAGTGTGAGAGGGGGAAATCCACCCCGGACTCCTGGGAGACCAGGAGTCCAGCTACTATGGGCTGGAAGAGGAAATGTGACAGCCCCCAGTGGAGCCAATGGGGTGGTTTGTCCCCGACATTCACATTCAAGTTTCTATTCTGTAAAGGTCTCTGCCACTATTTAGCATAGCAGCAAGAAAGGATTCTTTTGCTGACCCCAAATTTGATTCAGCTGTGCCTTGGAAAAGACCCAACACTTCTGTGGCACCCATTTTCACAGTGGGATTGATGTTCTGGTAGGACAGAGACAAGAGACGGGGACTCTTCTGTTGACTCCTATCATGGACTGTGAGCTAATAAAATCAATGGGAGATTTCACCACAAAGCCATGTTGGACCCTTGATATGTGCCTTTGAGAACATTTCTGCCTTCTTAGTGCCTCACCCTGAAAATGAATACCCTCGTCTTTATTGGGCTCCTATATTTAATTAATGGCTGTAAAGCATCTGGAGAAGGTTGAAGTAGGCAAATTATGCAACTTAACTCCAAGTCTGATGATTAGTATCACCATTCCCAGACTACAGTCTCTCTTTGATATTTGGAACAACAGTGAGAAAGATGCTGATGATGGTGACATTGGTTTTGGCTCTAGCTGAGGGAACAGTCGTCTCATATCTTATAATCCCAATTACACCAGCAGATTTGCTCTAGGTTCACACTAGTGTAACTGGAAGAGGTAGTTGGACCACAAAAATCTTTAGTAAATGGGGGTTAAAGCAATGATTAGGAAAACAAAAAGGATTAAAACAAGGTATGGGAAGAGATGAAAAAGGTGAGTCTCAGCAGCAATATGTGAGGGAGCTGGATCTCAGGCTGTAGTGAAGGATAGAGCAATTGGTGATCTGGCCCAACAGTCAGAGATTCTGAGTCTGTATTACAGAGAAGGGCCAGCAACCTGATGAGAAGAAAGAATCAGGGTTTGGCTCCAGTTCCTACACAGATGAGGAAGAGCAGGGGAAAATATGAGACTTGGAGAGCCACACAGATCCCACATCATCAGAAAGGCAGCAGTAGCATTAAACGGAGGAGGAAGGAAACAACCTAACAAGGCTTTGCCATAATGATAATGAAATTATATATCTCAGAAATTATAAACAATCTCAGAGAGAAGCTAAATAACAAAACTTTTCTTATCTGCCTTCCTCCCCCTTTGTGTCCTCTCTTAATCCAGACCGACCTTAGCAAAGAATAGTTGGGCTCCACCTAATTTGGTCTAAGGATAACTTGCCTCCTCCCTACACTATTTCCATTACTTTGGTCGACTAGTGCCATATTTGCCCCTTACATTCTGATCTCTGCCCTGTCCCACAGCAGGAGTGAGTAGGGAAAGAAGAAATATTAACCTTTTCCTTGATAAACAGAGCATGACTGGTATGAGGGAAAGCTTGGCCAGTGACTTTGCTTGGCCAGTGAATTAGGCAAGCAGAGGAAAAGCTGCTATTTGCATGTCACTATCCTGATTTCACAAAGGGAAAAAAAATATAAATGAGAATCTGCTCCTCACCACCATCAATCCTGCAATTTAACTGAACTTTAACAAAATATTTGCTGGCTTATGTAATAGAGATGGATTACAACAGCCTACCACATGGCTGAAAACTGCAGTTTTAACCCCTGGACAGACTGCCTTGCAATAGGTAAAGATAAGCAACCTCACAGGGTCATGAGAATAGCCCAGCTCAGACAAACCTCTCAAACACAGTTTGAGGGTCCATCTGGTAGAACTGCTCCAAGTATCTGAGGCCACTTTTTGTCCTGAACTTCTTAGCTATGCACAGCCTTTCTGTTTGTCTCTTCGTCTCTCCTCTTGAGCAGCCTCAGTGGGGTTCCTCCCATTCCCAAGATGGCTCTTTCTCAGGCTTCCCACTCTTCCTGGCTGCCAAGGATCCCTTGAAGATGTTCAGTGTCACCCTTTCTTTATGTCCCAGCCAGCCCTCCTGCAATTGCAAGTGTTGTTAGTTGCCTTAGTATTACCTTAATTCAGTGAACAGTGCCAGGACTAGGAGCAGAGATGTGGCAGCCTGGGCTGCAGGGCACTGCAGAAATCAAGGCATGAACCATACTATGATCATAAACCCCAAGCCACCATGTCTTCTCTGGTGTTATGTGCATTAGCTGGACAAACCTGCTGCACTCATGCTGGGGTAAGCAAAGCGGCACCTTCATTTTTCAGTACAGATACAGCCTAGGCTTTAGGTCTCCCTACATCTGATGAGTGGAGTATTGTAGCTAATTAACTGAGCCAGAAAGACATAAAGTATATTTGAAACAGAAGAGAAAACAAAGGCCTGGCGAGCATTCAAAGACAAGCTAGATTGGCTGCAATTTGCCGCTCAACACGTGGAGAAGCTCATGAAGGCTTACAGAAACATAGGCAAAGGTTCCCAATGGTTTTAGGAAGACCTAACTGTGAAGAGCTCACATGACGCAGGGCGGGGTTTGGAGCTGAAGCCGCCCCATCTGCCCCACCCTAGGACCGGGCCCTATGAAGAACCCAAAGCACCTCATTCATCACAGCGGGGACAGCTGTTGGCCAGGAGACTGAGACCAAGACCTGCCCACGGCTTCCAGGTAGGAGCTCGCTTCTTGCAACACATCTGCATTGCCTTGCCTTGCCTACTATCTTGCAGTCACTCCTGCAGACGTGCAGGAGGAGAGGTGCCTGCTGCCCTCAAGAAGATGTAATTTCTTGCTTCTCTGAGCACATACCACATCAAGAGCTTCTACCTGTGCATTAGGTCTTCCCTCTCTTTACTCCAGCTGCTGGGGTTTGAAAATATTGCTGGACATGTGCTAAGGTGATAATCTGGTTTTATTTCCCATCTCCTGGTATTGTTGTCATGACAAAAGAGGAAAGTAGACTCCCCCCACCCTGACAGAGCAACATACATGCTGCTGTAGCATGTACATTTGTGTTCTTTACAAATGCCTGCAAAAAAGAGTGGCAAGGAACTTCTTGAAATGGTTATGAATCGTTGAACTTAGCTGGCACCAACCCAGGCCCCCATATGGGAGAAGAGGAGGTTTTTCTAAGCCCTTCTCACATTCTTGTGCAAGTAGAAGGGATGAATAATCACCATCTCCAATGCCAGACAGTTTTCTGGGCCAAATTCACACATAAGTCTAAGAAAGCCAAGGGGAACTGAAACTGGTGTAGCTCTCCCTTCCTTCCGCTTCTTGCAATGAGCGTATTTCATATGCTCAAATCCTTCTGGGATTGCTTAGACTGACTTTGTGTAATTATTTTCATCCTTGGATTAAACAGGCCAAATATGTAAGCTGGATCTCAACTTGCTGAGATCTTATTTTACACCATATTTTGTCCCTCTGGCATATACATTACACAGCAGCAGATTGGATTTAGTAGTTTTTTTCAACATAAAAAGTCTGTCTTTGCTTAAGGGTGTAAATTTTATAGTAATCCTTGCTGCTCTATCTTGTATGGACACTTCAAAGGTCCATGGAAAAGTCCTACACCAGACATCTACCCACACTGGCTCTCAGTAAACACTGTCTGACACCCCTCCAGACTTAGAGCAGGCACAGATTTCTCAGCCTAGAGGTTAGGGGGAAGGTGTGACTTGGTGCAAAAGCCTGTAACTACAAACTTATTTCTGCCAACTGTTCATGTCCTTCATTGTTTGTGATCACTGATGACATGAGCAGATTCGTGAATGTGCCTAAACCTGTGGGATATCCCTATGCTCAGCTAGAGATTGGCGCTGATTGAAATTAAAGACAAAAGGATACAACGACTGCAGGACCCCCAGGGAGGAGCAGTGGGTTTGAAATCAGCTTTAAGTTGCCTTGTTAGATGTGTGGGGCCAGCAGGTGTACGAGAAAGAAAGGTCTTTCTGTGTACCATGCTAAGGGAAGTCCTGAGTCCATCCTGCATGGAGTGGCATAGTATTTATACATTATGAAACATTTAATATATTCCATCTGCTGGATCAACAGATGCAGTCAAAATTAACAATATTTTTGATGTGCACCACCTTTCTTTCTGCTGTCAAAGGGCCACCTAGAAGCTTAAATCTTTCATGATTGAAAATTATTTGTTGAACAGCTTCTATGAGCAGCCAGAGATGTCCAAGCTTTCCAGGGAAATAATAGTTTTGAAATCTCCAGCTGTGGCTCCTCTGTACATTGGTCTTTCTTAACTTTTGCTGTGAGCACTTGCAGTCTAAAACTGGAATTGTAGTGTTTGGCCATCACTGGAGACAACTTGGCTAGAGAAATCTCTAGTCTCTTCCCTATGAACTTGTGTTCTGCAAGATTTGTGAAATGCAGTTGTGATGGGTAGAAAATACAGAACGGGCAAATCCTAGCTACGCACCTGAAAGGACTGTTTTCCACCAGACCCATCTCTCCAAGACTCCATTCCTCCTTGCTCCACACAATAAATTCCAGCTTCTTCTGCACTGCTGGCATCTGTCTCCAAGGGCTCAAGAGGTTTCCACCATGCTCCTCATACAGTTCAGGTGAAGATGTGCTTTCCTTGGCTAAGCCTTGACTAGGTTCAACCTGTACCTGAGCCTGATCCCTCCAGCAGGTATTGCAGTAGTGCCTGACGTAGTTTTTGTCCAGTGTCTCCTCTCTCCAGCTCTGTAATCTGCAGGATTGTGCCAAGCAGGGGTTGACCTGCTGCCAACCCCTCCTGCTCCAGGAGAGAGGTGTTCTCTGTAGGGACATGTTCTGTCCAGAAACAGAGAAGTTTTAAAGGGAAAAAAAACAGGGCCACTGAGCTAAATTATGTAGCTAAGAGAATCCTGCAGTCATTGTGAAGGAGGGGTTGCCTCAGGCTCCTGTCTGTCTCATGTTGGCTTTAGCAGGAGCCCATACCCAATGGTCTCACCATCCTGGCTCTGGCACTGTTCTCCTGCTCTGCCTATTGCCATGTCAGTCTGGTCTTCATAAAGTGACTGTTTCTTAAGATTCATGGGCTGTCTTGCTGGTAAGGCTCTAGGTAACTTCTGGCAGGATTAACTTTTCCTTTTAGCAGATCGTTGTATGATGACTGTGGGCCTTGCACTGCTGATTCCCAAACCTGTTCTGTTTTGTAGGCACCCCAAGGGCTGTTCTGCAATGCTGGTCTGTTATAACTTGTTCCCTTCTTAAAAGTCAAAAGCTCCCCCAGATTAAAAAAAGTGTAAACTAAGAAAATGAAAGATTAATGCTGTACATGAAACTAATCTCCTTTCCAAGCTGTCTTTTAAGGTCTCCCTGAGGTTTCTGTGCAGTTACCCAGGACCAGTTCAACCACGCCCCTGCTCCTTTGTCTCACAACCCTTGGTCCTCCTCTCCCCAAGTTTACTGGAAAGTTAGGTGGATGCTACAGAGTGCAAACAAATCTTCAAAGCTGTTGCTGGCACCTGCACTCTCCTTCCTTCCTCCAAATCAGTGCAGGGAGTTATATTTGCAGCTTGGTCGAGATTTAGGCATTTGAGAGGCTGTAAATAAAACACTGTTCAAACTTGTCTGCAATATCCATGGTTGTCTAGATTTGCTGATTTTGCACTAGGCTCATGCTCCTATTTAAAAGTGAATTGACTGCCCTGTGTCATCTCTTTCTGGATAGCATGACTCACATTAGAAAACTCCTCATGGGTTTCTAACAAATTTATTATGGAGTATGTACATACAACATCTTTTTGATGGTCTCACAGTTTGTGAGATGTTGCTAGATTTTTAAAGAGACCACACATGATATGATAATAAAACTGACTAATTGTGCATTTGGGATGTTTCACTCCTTCATTCCTTTGCCAGTTTTAGAGTTTCAGGTTGTTGCTTGGGGCCTTCCCACTACCTCCAACTGCTTCTGTTTTTCTGTGGTTCATGATCAGTTTGGAAATGGAGATGATTAATGGATCCTTCATTTTCTGATGAAGTATCTTTAATGTAGGACTAAAGTTCAAAATCCGGGAAAGGAAATTAATTATTTTCCCCAGAGAAAAGAAATCCATTTCTCTTTGAGTGATAATTTTATATCTGAATACACAATGTGTTTCATTTGCTTTTCCCTGTTGAAATTTCACTGTCCGGCAGAGGGATGAGAAAGCCTTTTCAGCAGGGAGTGAGAGGATATATTCAGGAAAGACAATCTGCAGCCTTGGCAATATGGACTACAGAAACAGCCTAAAGTGGAGAAAAAAAATAGACCTAGGCCACTGCAGTATGGATGTGTTTCCAGAGTTAGTGTTGGAGCTGAAAATACTGAAAGCAAGGCGAGCAGAAAGCTGTCTTTGAGGCGGAGTCATGCTGGCATCACTGAGCCCCTGATGCAAGGTGCTCAGTCATTCCAGTTCCCACTTGCAGCTCAGCAGGAGGCAAGGGGGTGATATTCACGTTTCTTACTGAACCTCTCCGTTGAGAAGGGCTTAGGAAAGAGAGTGAAGGAGAAACCCTCTGAACCCAGCGTAACTGAAGATGAGAGGAGGGAACACAAGACAGTCAGATCAAATCTGGTTAATTGTTGTCGTTATGTTGCTGTTTTTATGAGCTAGGCAAAATCTGCTCAGCCATCTTATCCCCATGTCTGCAGGGGTAGAACACAATTGCAACTCTCTCTGCCATCAGAGAGGGCTGAAAGGCACCTGGGGAAAGAGAACTGGTGAAGGAAGTCTCACACAGGGTCCATGTGCCATTTTTACTCATGCGTTTTTCAGAACTGGAAGACAAATATTTTTGCTAATGAGCTAAATTATTAGCCCTGTACTTGTACTTAATTCCACAGAACTACAGACCTACACCCAGTGAGGCCCATTTTCCACGCAGTATGAATCACTTGCTTGTTTTTTGTGCTCACTAGTTTTGCATTTTAATTTTCCATTCCTCTGACATTCCTTATGCAGATGAATAATGGACCATTTATAATATATCAACAATATCAGAGCATACGATTATGGCTTCAGTCCCTGTAATCCCTTCAGAGAGTTTGCAGAACACAAATGCACTTTCTTTGTTCCACAGATAAAACGCCTCTCGTGTGAAGCCACATCCTATTTCCACAAAGAAAACAGAAGGGGATGCCAGTCTGGCAGCTTCTCCCCTCTGCCACTCAAAATAGCTCTCAGGAGCTGAGTCATGAAGAGGAGCCCAGAATAACGTGCAATTCCTTTAACCCAGGGACAACAATCAGCTGTGTTAACAATTACAGATGGAAATGGGCTTCAGGCAGCAGTTTATCATAAGACACACTGAGCTGTAAATAAATGCCTGGGTAAGCTTTCTTTGAGTACAACTAAATAAGGCTGTGTAATTGAGCTTTATTCTGTTTAGAGGTTGAGCCTGCTCCTACTGCACGTAGCTGTGGTGACTCCAATGGGTCTTTGTGCAGAGGCAGAGGCAGCCCAGAGGACCGAGCCCGCTCTGCTTGCCCATGGCTCTGCGTGACCGGTGCTGCGCACATTCAGCAACCTTATCTTCCATAGATATTGCTTTAAGGATAACGTGCTTTTCTTCAGGCATCCAAAGACCTTCATTAAGGACTAATAGATCAGACTTAAACATGTGACAGATGCTAATTGCAGTTCTGCTTTTCTATTTCCTTATTACACGTTTTCCTCTGTCATGTATTTGATGAATATTTGGAAAAGGAATAGTTTCCTGAAACCAGTATTTTGAGTTAGGAAATCTGTAGGGTCAGTACAGCCCTTATAAACAAGCTGCTCCATGCACAGGATACAGTCTGCACAAG
Organism: Phalacrocorax aristotelis; assembly: GCF_949628215.1. Lineage (NCBI taxonomy): Eukaryota > Metazoa > Chordata > Aves > Suliformes > Phalacrocoracidae > Phalacrocorax > Phalacrocorax aristotelis. The sequence continues at coordinate 28,734,716 of NC_134284.1, read as the reverse complement.
AAGGTGATGAATCATGTGTCTATTCAGTGTGAAATGGGAAGCCTTCACAGAGCTGCTTGTGAGCTGTCACATGTGTTTGTTGCCTGACTCACTCACATTACTCAGAAACAAAGGCTGGGATGTGGCGCGTGGGTCTGCCCAGGCAGGAGCCTGGTCCATGCAGGATCCCGCAACTGCCGGTGGGGCTTGGAGGGAGCTCAGGACTGTGTCAGTGGGAAGGGTTGTGTAAGTGATGCCATAAGGAGCACTACAGGCATCCATTTTAGTTCCGTGAGCAAGTTCAGTGGCTAAAAATACATTTAAGAAATTCCCCAATAACTTCCGTCTTACCTATTTATCCATAGGAATACTCATTTTAAATGAGAAACTGTTAAGGAGACTTCTTCCGTTTTTTAAAAAGAAAGGTGTTTAAACAAAGCTAACGTAGAATTAAGCACACCAAGCATGAGGTAGAAAACACCAACGCTACATGCCCTCTCCCTTCTTTTTTGGTGTTGTATTTTTTCACTGGTCAGTCTAGGTATTCTTGGGATTCTTTTAATTAATAACATAATTTTAGAAACTTCTTATTTGAAAAAAAGATAAAGAAAAAGCTAAACTACCAACACTCTTGATTTAGCTTTCCAAATACTTTAAGGAACATTGTGAAAAAAAAAACCTTTAAAATTCAGTTCTCCTCCTACTCCCCAGATACTTCCAAACCCTTCTTTTTTAGGAAAAGGAAAACTAAAATACTTTTCTTTACAAGCAAAGAAAGACTGAAAACACAAGCACTTGTGTGAGATAACAGATTATGGAAGAATAGGACTTACTGCTGACAGCGTTCAGTTTGCTGTGCTCCCAGAGAAAGTTCTCTGCTCCCAACGCTCTGGCCATTCCGGGCTCCACAGTCTTTCTTCTCAGCCCACGTTCTGAAACTGAGAGTACTTCTGCTGTCAAAAGACTCCACAATATATATAATGCTTCCTCTTAAAAAGTGAGTTATTTGCTCTCATTTCATTGATTCCTATCTATGGGCAAATGCAGCGAGAACGAACATAGCACCACATGCTGTGCAAGACTGAACAGCAACTTTGTTTACCATTAGCATCATTATCAAATTAGGAGGAATTAATTATTACATACTGGGTTTGTTTGTTCAACCAAGTGGTTGGCAGCTGAACCCCAAGACATTAACACAGTGCTGGGGAAAGTTTTTTTTCAATATCACTGGTACCAGGGGTCTTTCCTTCTCTCCACTTCGCACACAAAGCCTACCTTGCTATTGAGCACTTCATTAGAACGTGAAGAAATCCCATTTATACAGATCAAGGATCAAGCTGATTTTTCTCTGCCAGCAGCATCAAATACAGTTTAGGTTCAGTTTCTGGATATGTATCAAGTTGTTGGGCAGCTTCAGTGCTAACTGTCAGTAACATTTTACTTTTCTCCAGCGTCAGCCTGCTGAAAGGCAACGTGAAGCATTTCTCACCCTTGACTGAGGTTGGTTCCTGTTGTTCCTTCTCCTGTTCAGAGGGAGAAAGTCAGGAACAAAGCATTAAAGGGCTCAGCTTTGCTTCCATTAAAGTCAAAGGCAAAACTCCAGCTGATTTCAGTGACAGCAAACGGGGTGAAGAGGCCTGAATCTACAAAGCACTGACATGCAAAGGTGCATGTGCCAAGACCCTTGATGCCCAAAGATTTCATTGCAACTTTGAGGGTGCTGAGAATCTCACAGGATGAAGCCAACATTGCACCACAAATGCTTTGTGGAAGGAGCAGTCTTTTTCTTACTCCCTCTTGGCTGCCATTTCCCACAGGTTTCCTTTCTGGGGCACCAACGAGCCAGGTCAGCCGAATAAGCTGAAGTGCAGAAGTCAGATAGGTAACCATGCAGTTTGCCTGATTTTATTTACCCTGTACTTCTGGCTTTTCCCTTTCCAAGGGAAAGCTTATGTGTAATGGATGTAGGGCTTTGAGGTGAATTTCATGTCATTGGAAAATCAATCTCAGCGCTGTAAGGGAGCAGGAGACCTCGCAGACCCAGATGGGATTAACCAAATATATTTCCACCTCTCACGGATGTTGTTTACACAGCGCAAGACACTCCAGAGCAGTGAAAGGTATATTTAAAACAAGGTCCTCTAATATTTGGATCCACCCCATCACTCGACTTAACAGATACTTGATACTGATCAAGTGACTCACTTCATTAAGAAATAAACCCTGCTGTGTTGCCGACCTCAGACGGCAAACAGTGAGCCCCATTGTTATCTGCTGACTCCTTTCCCTGTCCCAGCCCACACGCCCTGAAGATGCGCACCGAGTCATGGAGCACAGCAGCAGCACTGACCCTGTTTTTCCGTGGTGGTGTGTGCCAGCCACGGGCACACAGCTAACGGCTGTGCGCGTGAAATACCCTTTTTTAATCCCCAGACTCCCTGCGTGACTGCAATGGAGGGGTAAAACAGGGTGATCATTCATGATCTGGAAGTAGACAGTTTGTTTTATTAGAAAGGTGGGAGCTGGTGCTTGGTTGTTCCCAGTTTGAAGGAGTTCCTCCTGTTTTTCCCATTCACCTGGGCTTCTTGCTTGCGCTCAACAGCAGCGTCTGCCAGCTCATGCCCACAGAGCAGGGCGCGACATCAGCCACAAGTAATCCAATAACAGGTGGTATTGAAGATGCATGCAAGGGCCTAGGTTAAAACAGTCTCAAAAAGAAGTAACTGTAAGAAATGTATCCCCGTGGCCAGAGCCACTGCTGGCAAACAGCCCTTTCCTGAGCGAGACTGCATGGGTACAGCCAGGTGCCCATGTGAATATTTACACCCCTTCCACCACTGAAGGCAGGTTTCACTGGGACCCTGGAGCCAGAGGAAAGGGGTTATTTCAATGCAGTTCCCAGTTACTGCTTTATAGGCTCCACTTCAACAAATGTACTAATCACTGGTGGTTCACTAAATGCCATGGAAACCCCAGGGCACACAGTGAGATCATCTGCCAGTACTTCAGTACTTTTTTTATTTTAAGATTTTTGTTTAAGAACTGTTTTTCAGGCTTTGGTGGGGGGGGAAGCAAGGGAGGGAGGGAGGGGTCACTGAGAATCATTTCTACAGCTGGCAATAGACTTTGTCATAAGCCCTGACCATGCAAGCCCCCACAAAAAGCAAGAGTTTATACACCTCCATACAATGACTAGTAAAAAGGAAAAGAGCCCCAAAAAAAATCATAGTGAAGCAATTGAAATGTGTTTAACAACTGAAAACTTTTGCTTTTCCAATGGCATCTGAGCTACTATATGAAATGTTTATACTGAGCTGCTACATGAAATGTTTATACGTGCCTTTTAGCAGTGTCTGCTTTTTATGAGATCTAGAAACATCAGTGACAACATCCTTTAACTTTCAGTTTGATAGAAAAAAAAAGTGTCTTGATCAAATACAAAATGTCCCACAAAGATTCTTAAAAGTACTGTTCTCTTCAGAAATATCCAATTCAGTAAACAGCCGCCTAAAAATACAGAGCTTGTGAATGGTGTATTCATGTTTTGGCAGGCTTTGGGGTTTTTTTTCCTGGATTTCCAAAGTGAAGAAAAATTACTGACTTGGTGATAACTAGAAGTACCAAAATGGTGGCAAGAAAAGGGCTTTAGTCAGCATAATGACATTGCAGAAAGAGAAATAATTTGGTTGAAACAATTTTTCAGATATTTGAGCATTACCACCTCTTACAAGCAAGTTATGCATGGGTAATTAACACTTACCTTTCCAGCTTGAAAAGACACTTTGGTTCTCATGGTGTCAGCTATTTGTCACTAATATTCACTTTTTAGGAAGGAGCCGGGTTCTGCTTTCTAACCAATATCATAGGTTGTGAAATAGTAAGCTAATTAAGGTCCAAGGTCAGCCAGCTCTGAACTCCAGTTGATCAGACAGTTAAAAACAGCAGAGAGAAGGGAATGAGATGGTTGGGGGGAACATGGAGAAAATATTAACTTTTAATTAAAGCCCTCGACAGCACAGTCCAGAGATAGATCTCCACCAGCAGAGGACAAGGATGTTGATGGTTAGAAGACCCGTCAGGTCAGGGTGTAGGAGTTCTGCAGGCAGTGGCTGTGCTCCACTCTGCTCTGAACAAGCTGATGCGCAGCTGACGGGCAGGAAGGCAGCAACTCCGCAAGCACCATGGTTTTCTGCAATTCCTGTATGGGCCTTGCTAATTGCAGCAGTTTTCCCCCAGGTCCGTGGCCATGGCTGCATTGCCCCTTGGTCTGGCTGCCTTCTTTCTTCTGGTTCGTTCTGTCCGGGCTATTTTGGCTGCCAAAGGTCAATGCCAGCACTGTTAGGGCTAGTGGAAATGCAGTGGGGGACAAAAGGAGATGGAGCATATGCCCCAGGACAAAGTAAAAGAAACTGTCCAGAGTGAATTAGTTTCCTTTTTCTTCTCCTGTTATTGAAAGGATTGGTCTTGGAAATGTCTCATTTTGTTTCATTTCTAAATAATGCTTTCTCTGTGGTTGGTCGGGTTTTATATTTATGCTGGTTGTGGATCAGCATTTTTAACTTCCTCTCTTTTTTTTTTTTTATCAGCAAGAATATTAACCACTAAAGTGAAAAAATATGTATTTAGGAATCCCAGAAGAGAATATTTGACTTTCTGAAAATACACAACTTTTCCCTGGGTTTGTTTGGGCTATATTCCCTTGAGTTTGGCTTTTATTACTCTATCCCTGGATACTGTGGCATTGACATTTGTTTATCTTCACAAAAAAGAAACCTATTACTATGTGAAATACTAGCAGTTGCAGCTTGCTGTCAGTGCAGCATGCAGGTAGTGTTGGTAGAATCTACCAAGAGCAGGTAGACACTGGAGCCTCTTTTGAGTAAATTCTCAGATGAAAAGGTTATCAAGGACACAAGACTAATCAATTTGGAGGACAGATTCCAGTTATGTTACAGGATACATGAATGACACCCATTCACGGGTTTTTTTGTGTGTGTGTGAATTAATCTGAATTGACTAACTTCAGAATGAGGTCTTTGAGTCCAACACAGAGGCTTCTTAAAAGAGGCAGTGATGAAACCTCATTTCCATACCTGGCGTTCCTTCTGTTTATGAGGTTATATGCCTACCTGCAGCTGAAAGAGTTTTATGCAAAAAAATGTTGAAGAAAATCAATCAAATGAACGGTTTATGTATTGAAAAAGAGAAGAAATTCAGAGGAACTTTGTGTGGCCGGCTGACATACCTTTTTAGTTCAAACTGAAAGACTGTAAAATATATAAATATATACATTTCCGTGTCTTAACAAAATGTGGGGTCACAGGAAACAAAGCATAGGAGATGTCTGTAAATTGGTGATTAATGTTATATTTATCTTCCTCTGGGCTTGATCTTGGAGTTGGTCACCAGGTCCATCCACAGCTGTCTATTCATTCCTCTCATTGCTAGTTTGACATTCAGTTCCATCTACTCTTCTACATCTTCTCTTCACACTGATCTTGGCTTTCCCTTCCTTTTTCTTTCTTCTGTGGTTCCTTCTCTTGGCAGCCCATTTCTCTTTAAGCTAGAGGTCCTCAGTTTTTTAACTCCTTTCTGGATTGCACAGACAAGTTCACTTTCTGCAGCTGGTCTTCTCTGCTACCTGGTCTTGTCTACATGTGGAAGTTTGTGGCCTTCCATTTTTCCCCCAAATGTCTAAAGATTCATAAAAGCTAAAAAGGAAAAAAAAGTATCACCCTTGCATCCTCCACAATAAACTACAGCGTTTTCTGTTTCAGAGCATGCTTTACTATAACCTCAGTGAACATTTTGTCTCTTTCTCTTCAGACCAAGGAAAACACAAGAACATTCCCATTGTTTTTCATCTCATTTCTCAATTACTAGTAAAGCAGCACACCCTTATGCCCAGGCCTAACATCAGTCCATTCACAGGTCAGGGTGGGAACCACATTAATAAAAGAAAGCTTGTGTTATTCGACTGTGTGTTCTCAGCCTTACCTGTGAACTGAGTAAAGAAAGCAAAGTTGTAATATAGGGAGCTGCAAAATGGAGTTAGAGATGGAATAGAGATGTGAGGTACAACGGTATTCCCTGGCAAGGCAACAGAGCAGAGAGGAACTTTCATTATTGCCTCAGCATAATTCAAAGAGTTTCTTTTGTAATATTTAGACACCTATCAAGAAGAATAACCAAGAAGGGCTATATGGAGTATGCCCACTGAATAAGTCAGCTCTACTGTGCTGGAATTATTTGGAGAATTGGAAATTATCATCTTGGTAGCATTTTTTTTTAATAGCTCAATATTTGATAAATATGTAAAAATAAACCAAGTGAGCATTATGCATTCTCAGTCAGTTAATGTTAAAATAATTTGATAGTCACAGAACTCCACTATACTGGCTGACAAAAGGAAAGATTTTAGGTTGGACGTTATGTAAGGATAAATGTCCACATAGAGGTTGCATTCACTGGAGTTACAGCAGCAGGGCACTGCTCAGACGTTAGGTCTTGCAGTTCCAAGATGAAACTGGAAAAAAGCCAGCAACAATGAACATAGATTTCCCAATACCTTGAAAAAATAATATAGTAATTTCTTCCAGGTTTGTGGAAAAACAGTTGGCTTCTCTCAACTTAGCCAGGGTTTTGTCTCATGTAGGCTTTAAAAATTCTTAAAACAACGCCCATTAGTATATTTAGCAAAGACAGCTGAAATAAAACATTGAATAGGGATTGAGCACACTGCTGCTGTTATACCACGTCTGTGCTCTGCTGAAGTGCTGCTGTTTGCACCATTGGCTCTGGATAAAGGACCCAGATTTCTGCATCCAAATGACTTGTCTCTGCATCAAACCATGGTGTCAGGTTGTGCTTCTTGTTTTGCATGCCTGTTCCTAAAAACATATGTTGTTTGTCAGGATGATATTGAAAGACAGTTCAGAAAGGCTGGACTTCAGTAGAGTCCCAAGGACTGAGCATAGAAAGAGGGGTGGCAGCAGAGCAAACCAAAAAATAGCTATTAGAGAGGTCTTCCTCCCTTTCCCAGTCATTACAGTTCACCTTTCTGCTGCTCACCGCACCTCAGGAGGCCTTTATTGCTTCTGGTCACCTCCATCCCTGAGGCAGCTGTGGCAGGTCTCACTTGAAACATGCCACCTTGAAGAGTCTCACATCCCCTGTGCTGATATAGTCTCATCACCTCATCTCCCTCCTTTGCTGCTATACCTCCCTGCACTGGCTACAGCCAACGTACTTTTTCTTTTTCGATGTGGATGCCACGGTCACAAGAAGATAGAAGTCGCGTATGAACTGCATAGTGTTTCACATAATATTTATGTTAATTATATAATTATATATATATAGATATATATGTAGTACATAATCGCACAGGACACTCCCAGGGCTGCTTACGTGTTGTTTGCATTTTGCACCCTCTCTCACCTAACACCTGTTTGACAGCATGCAAACAAGAAGCCAAATACTTCTGTGAAACAAGGAAGCCCAGACTGAAATCTGTTGTTACGATTTTTTAAAGCTTCAGGAAAGAGGAATCAGAGGATCAGTGGAATTCCTCTGAGAGGGAGGAATCAGCTGTATTACAAATTTATTTCCTATGCAGGGGGTGGAGAAATAGAAACAGGTGAGAGGAGGGGCTGGGAGTTTTAATAAATCCATTTCTGCTGGTGCTAAGCAGCTTTCGTCATGTGTTGGTATCAGGACACACTGCAAAGGCAGCACTAAGCGCGCTGGCACTCCCATGCTGTGAGCCATGATAACGCTTCGTTTGGTGTAAGGTCTGTCAGCTCAGTGTTCAGGTTTTTTTTTTGCAGAAAGTATTAAACAGATGAGTAAAAATGACAAGGAAAAATGAACTTTAAGAGGACACTAGAACAGCCTTCAAACCCTTTTGAACCACGCTGTTGTGACAGACACACTCTGTGCATGCTTGCATGGGAATTTACTAATAGTTATAATGTTTATTACCCTCTTATGTCCTGAAGCAAGGCTGGAAATGAATTTCAGGAAAAGAGATGTTTGTTTTGCGCGGGCGCCCACATCCCATATACTTTCAGTCCTGAGGAAACTGCCCTGTATCTCCACCCTGTGTACGCTCGTGCTGTAGCTGTAGGCAGTAAACAGGGAGAAGACACGGAGCTTACGGAAACCCATGTACCCCTGTTTCTCCATGTCCCCCAGCATGGAAAGCCTGACCAGCAGCAAGCCCAGGGTCTACCCGCTGCTCCCGCCTCAGCTGAAGTTGTACAGCTGTTGCCTTAGTAGAGAAAGGGATTGGATTTCACAGCCTGTTTAATCTGCGACAGCGCTCTTTGGCTTGGGGATAGCAACAAGCCTCACCCAGGCTTAGCCATCCCCTTTCTGCCCGTAGAGGAACGCCCCGGTTGACATAGAAGGAAAATTGTTTGCTGAATTTCTGCACAGCCCTCCTTCCAATTGCTGGAGAGAGAGGGGGAGTCAGAGAGAGTTTAAGGCAGGCTCTGCACTGGTGTTCTGGGCTATTTCAACTTCAGGGCAACTTTAGAGAACTTCAGTTATTTTTGGTAAGTTGTTTTTTTTTTAAACAAACCCCTTTCTCTTGCTTTCTCTCTTTTTAATCTCTGATGCAGATTGCACAAGTTTGCAGTAGATGATGGGCTTTTAAAATTGCAAAGAGATGTGGGTGTATTTTGTATCCTTTGATACAGAAACTGGACATTCTGATTATAAGGACATAATGTTCCCAGCTGCTGTACTTGATAAGAGAAACCTGAAGATGCTGTGCATTAAGCAATACCGCTGGGGAAAGCACGGCCAGAACTTCAGCCGAGGTGCATCCCACCTGGTGTAAAGCTTTGCCGCTTTCTTGTGTATTGGGAGAAGTGAGATCAGGGATGAACAAATATGTTCAGCCTGCTAAAAAGTTTCTGATCCACCTTTTTAACGCAGGGTTTTCAAGTTTGTGCACTAAGCCTCCCAAAGCTTTCAGAGGGATGTTGGTTCTCAGTCCCGTACACACCCCTCCATTCACTAATCTCTATTCCAGATCATGCACGTTGTTTTTCTTACTTCCTCTGTCAGTATACTTAACCCATCGTACAATCTCAAACCTCTCAAAGGCAGTGAAACGCTCCTTTGTAGTACAAAGAGCCAGTCACAGTTGTTGCAATGAACTGCAAGGTGCAAATTGCAATATACTTACCGTGAAGTTGGTTTCTGATGAATATGAGTTTTCTGTTATTTGTTTTCCCCATAGATACGTTTCAATTTTTATAGTATCTGTGCTTCTGCTAGAGGAAATCTATTTGTGTGGATATTATATCTCAATAGATACCATTTATAATATATATGTATCATAATATACTGACTTGGCACTAGGATCTCTGTATGTTAGTGGTATTTGAGAATAAGGTTAACCTTGAAGCATTTAAAAAACAAATCCATAGCCTTGTCAGTAGAATTGGGATCCTGTACGTGTTCACTGCAAGGCTGCTGAGGCTGGTTCACAAAGTGCTAGGAAATATGCTGGGTAAATTATTCTGTCCACCTCCAGGTTCTTTGCCCCATCCATATACCTTAATACGTTTCTGAACACACCTATACAGATGATCAGAAGAAGGATTTATAACTGTAGAGAGAATGAAAAGTACATGTTCTAAAAGCTTTCATAGAAAAGAGAAAAAACATTACTCACATGAGAGAAAACACCAAAAGTGTACCCCTTTAGAACAAAAATAATCATTCTTTTTTATAATTTATGAAACAAAAACCACAGAAAGTTGGAAGGTGACTCTTAAGAGATACAGTACTTTGCTTATGATCACCTGTTGCGTGCATGAGGGAAAACTTCTAAGTATGCCTTGCTGTAACTCTTACAATAATAAAGAAAAACTATAAAGAATTTTGCAGATCCAAGCAAATTAGAGGAAAAGCAACTTACGACAGCCAATTTACTTCCAAAATCTATCCTAACATAGGTCAAAAATCCAGCATGAAAAAGTTTCAGATGTCTAACAGCACAGGAAAACATATAACATCTCAGAATTTATTGGGGCTTATTAGCTATGTTTAAAAATGATAAGTGTGACTGGAACTTCTAATTGCAGTAACTCTATAACAATGGAGTTAACAATAACTCTTCAGTAATAAACTGAAAACTATAAATCTGCGCCAGGCGCTCTGCAGTACTGACATGTTCCACGATGGCTGTAGCTTTTCTGTGGAAGCATGTAGATTGTTAGCTAAAATTGCATTTTACTATCTTTGGTGTGGCACTCTCGTAAAGTAAACTCTACTATTAGATTACGAGGCTTGTGTAAATCTCCGACTGAAGTCAGTTTGACTCTAGTCAGTGCTCATAAGCAATCCATCGAGGATGGCTGCCTTCCAACCTCCTCTACAGTGGGTGTTAACGTTTTTTCAGTCAGACAGGGCAGTGGTAACTTCTAGCACTGATTCGCCAGGGGTTTGGAGATGGCACATATTTTATGCTTCTAATTGTCTTGGACGCTCAATCTGTATTCACAACTATGAGGTCAACGTGCCTCTACTCACTTTTGGCTGTACTTGAAGCTCATCACTGAAACAAAATCCAACAACCTGTAATACATGGTCAGGGGAACAGCTATGATCTGAGTTAACCTCCTGTAGACTTCAGTGGGCTCAGTGCCCCGTGCTTGGAGGCACCCTTCTCCAGGAAGCCATGACAGGAACTTCACAAGCACTTTACTTGACGTTGACACTGCTAGTGGAGGGAGTAGGACGTACAGCATTGGGATCTTACCGAAGTGTCATGTCTTGTATGAAGCCACAGGAATGTATATTCCCTTGGTTTGAAACCTCTAAAGATGCACAGAGGTTTCGGCTGGGCTTTTTTCCTCAAGTCTCCTACTATGGCAAAGAAGTCAGTTCATCCTATGCAAGTGTAAAACACTGAGGGATTTAGGTAAGATTTTTTTTCTAGGATTCCTCGCATCAGGAGATCTAAATAATCAGAATATAAGGCAGTGTATTTGAAAAGTGTGAAATTTACTGGCTTATATTCTGAGTAAATATTTGAGTAAACAGATTCAATCTATTTTTTACATGTAGCTATTTTTGCGTTCCATAATGTCCCTCACATCAGGGAGCAGCAAAATATGCACTGGAAAAATCAGTGTTTCCACGTCTGGAAAATCATCTCACTGGGTTTCTGGGCTCCATGTTGCAGGTTCAATACAAACCAGTAAGGCTGCAAAAGGCCTCAATATTAGCCCTTCTCTGAGTGAGGGGGGGACCTGGCCCTCTGCATCGGCACAGGCAGACTGAGCACAGGCAAGCTTTTGCTTTCAGGCAGTTTGCCACAACCTTGAGCCCTAGTCTGCTAAGAAACCATTTTACTGACAACATCATCTAACAACTATTGCCTTTCCTGCTTCTCTTAGCTGTAACTTCCAATCTGCCTAGCAAATCCCAGGCAGCAGAGCTGACCTGGCCTGGCTCTCAGCCATACAGGGCACACGCAGCCCCACAAGCAAGACCAATTCCAAAGGCTGGGACAGTCAGGAGTCAAATGGGATTGAAACCACGCCCCAGCAACTCCAGGCACAGGGACATTCAAGGCACTTCAGCCTCAGGTCAGCGCTGGCTCTCAGGGCTCCTTGTCCCACACCTGGCTTCAAAACTCAGGTATTTTCTGACCTGCACACATTGGAGGCTGCCTGTTTTGACAGGCCTTGCCATGCCGCACAAGCACACATTTCAGGCAGGCCAGTTGCTGTGCCTTCAGCTGCTAGGCAGGCTTTTCCCTCCGAAGCCAAGCAGTGGAGCAGCACTGAGCTATGTAGGGGGTTCAGCTCCTAACGGAGCTAAGATTAAACCCTAACAAGATCTGGCTGCCATCTCTCCACATGCAACAGAAGTCAAGACAACAATCTTGTGGCAAGAAAGATCCTTTGGATGACCCACAGCTGTGCCTAGCCCTGGTGCGGGAGGTTTACGGCTGCGCCTAGGGGAACTTGTTAATTCTACACATTTGCTCATCTCACTTCAGATTTTAAAGTCAAGGCTGGAATTCATTATTTTATATTGGAAAACAAAACTTCAGTCTAGGAGAAGGTGTTTCACATACTAAATACTTCCTAACACCATGTTTACTTCCTGAAAGTAGGCTATAGGTAGCCAAATATCTGGAATTAACCACTGGCTTATTGCAGAGAATGGGTCTACAGTTTTCTGTCAGAGACGGAGAACCCCTGGGTTCACCATCCAAATCTGACCAAATGTGTAGTCCATAGTGGCTGGAATGAGCCAAAATATTTTAAGGTTATTATGGCATGTAAGTAATAAATAAGCCAAGGTAACTGATAGGGGACCCATCTGCTCCCATGGGATAGGGACGGTAGCTCTGCAGGGAGTGAGTCCCAGGCCATGGTAACAGCCCAAATCCCGGTGAAATTCCATGGAGCAGGAATGCAAGTGCCTGAAGAAAAGCAGGCACCGAGCCCATTTCATCTGCCCAATAAAGATAGCAGTGTCTTCAGAGGGCAAAGTTATCTGTTTTTCAAAAACACAAACAAGGAGATAAGGTTTATATGATTTCCAAGCTGGCTGATAAATGGCCGAGACTCCAAAGACACAGTAACTGTTCTTCACTGTTGGGCAAATGTTATTTCTTCTCTGTAGTTAAGAGAACAAACACCACTTGATTTTGATAGCGGTGGGTTGTGCCTGACGTTTGTAGAGGCAGGGGAGCAGCTGTTATCCATACAGCCATCTGATTTTAAATACCTTTCTACCTGCCCACTGACCTCTCAGCTCACCTCCCTTGAAGAGTGGTATGTTTGTGGCCTCAGTCAACCAGCACTGAAAAGCAAAGGTTTCAAGCTGCACGTATTTCTTCCTATTTCTACAAGTCCTAGCTAAATAGTCCAATAAACTACTATAGATATAAAATCTTCCACCTTGCAGTGAGTCCTGAAAGCTCACACATTTTACTAGTCCAACCATCCCTGTTTTTCTTAAGTACCCCATACTCCATACCAGCCCTAGAATGCTAATGTCATTCAGCTTTCCACAGGTCACCTCTTCATTTACTTGCTGTGTGGTTTGCCCCAGCACCCAGCCCTTTGACTGCCAGCCAGGCACAGTGCTCTACTTTTCCCTAAAAATAAGTACATGCAGGAAGTTTTCTTTTCCTTGCCTCATGTCATTCACATTTTAATCCAAAGATCCAGCCTTAGCAGAATTACTTGGAGGAGTGAATTCCAAAGTGGAAATTTTAACATGAAGAAGAAACTCAAAGGACATGCATGCAGGAGCAGAAATTAGAGTTTCTTAGAGAATGGGATAATACATTTTCTACACAGCAAGAACAGCTTTAAGTGATGTTTGCATTATGTACTGAAAGGGAAAAATGTCTAAGTGGGAGTAAGCATCATTATTTTGAAAAATAGTTAGAAATCAGCTTTTGGTGAACCTCAAAGAGGTTAGTAACTCTTCCTCAGATCAGATAAGCATCCAAAAACTTGGGTTATTTTTTTTGTTTGAAATGTATGCAGGTTTATTGGAAGGTTTATGAGCTGAAGATCTGTGAAACTATCATGAGAAAATTAGTCGTTTCCATTGCTGATATTTTCTGGTGCGAGCTGAGCTTTCCCTATTCCTGCTTCTAAAATCAGCCGAAAGCAAATAATTTACAAGAACACAAAAATGTCATTAAGCATTCCCCAAATATTTTCATGTATGTCTGAGTCAACCTGATTTATGTTTTAGTGAAAGGTTGCATTGATTTTTATATGAACTGTGTCCTCACACTCCTCAAGGTTGACTTTTTCACATAATGGGCTTGATTATGAGAAAAAAATTATTTGCGCAACAAATGTCTCAGGCAACTCAGTGCCTAATTAAAGTAACCAGTTAGTCAGAGCCGATTTTGGAAGCAAACTGGGCATTTTCACATGAGAATGACTATATGTGGCATTTGTACTCATGGTGATGGATAGCTACAAAGGCAAATGATGCATGCAGTTATAATGCTAACTTGTTAATCAGGTTTCCTATGAAGACAGTGCTGGCATGGTCGTGAAGGGTAATACTTTCTTGGGCTCTGCTATCACACTCTTCTTTTGGGGCATGTGTTGGGCTAGAAAATTGATGACTGTGTAAGTGGTGTAAAACAGACTTTTGAAAAGTATTTCACACACAAATATTTATAAGGGGACTTTTCAGTGGTTTACAGAGCTGGATGGAGGCAGGTCTCCCATAGAACTGTTATGAAAGGAACATGTTTAGTAATGGCACTGTGATCTTACATCTGTATTTGGATTATATGTCCACAGTGGATTTAAAAACTGCTTCAGACAGTCTAAGAGGAATCTGTGAATGGAATGGTTTGGATAGAGATAGCAGGAGAAATAATATTTTTCTTTTTAAAATTATCCTTCCTCAGAGATTAAAAAGACACTTTTGGATAACTGACTGTGTTACGCCAGGAAAGCTCATCACAGAGATTAGGGCACTAATTACATAATTATAACATATACATTGCACGCTTCACCAACAAAATATATAAACCCTATTTATTCTAAATAAACCTTAAAGCCCAGAGAATAATCCTAATACTTGCCGATAAGCTCAAGAATTAATATAATCTCTCCTAAATATACCAGCTTGTTTCTTAGAAATAAAAGAGGGTGCTCGGTGCATGTGACAAGAAATCATCCCTGGGGCTCATGGTTGAGGAGATCACAGCAGCCGTCAGGAGTCTCCAAGGAGCCCAAGCTAACTGTCCACAGCACATTTTACTGGGAGCTCTGCCCCATGCTTCCTCCTCCTTCTCTCCCTTTCTCCATTTTTCTGCTTTGCTGATATGGATTAATAATCCTGGTCCTGCAGAACCACTCACATCCCAAACATGTGGCCACCCCTAGTCCATAGGGCTCATCCCAGAGACCTGCACCATGGCTCCTCTTCTGCTGCTGCTGAGCACTGCAGGACTGGGAACATGGATGGGTATGTGGACACAAGGGGTATGTCTATTCAGAGGTCAGGCTGCTGAGAGAGTATTGGAAAATACAACATCCCAGAGTGGCAGGATTTCAGTGGCTGTAGGTAAGGGGAATCTGGTAGCACAGATGATGTTTGGCGGGCAGCAGTGTTTCGTCACTTCAAGGCCAGCACCTATAGCTACATGCATCAGCAACGTTTACTGTACATCCAGTCAGGCCTGGCAAGACAATGTCCCAGTCAGCCTACGGGCTCTGGAGTATGTTGCCATACAAATCCAGATATGTCTCTCTCTTGACTTAAAAAATGATGCATAGGACTGTGGCTTGCCCAGGAGACAACTGCACAGCACAGCAGTAGGGAAGGCTGTGGTGGGCAGATGGCAGAGCAGATGGGTTGATGGTAGAGCAGATGGGGTGTTTACATGCAGGCAAATGGCGCTCAGCCTGGCAGTGCAATGCTGGCAGGGGCATTCAGGGCACTCATCACTGGAGAGGTGCAAGGTGCTCTGAAACAGAGGGGTTGAAGTAGCTGAGTCAGATTAACTTGGATGTGGACCATAGCAGATGGCAAGGCTTGGGTAGGTAAACCTGTGGACAAAACCTGATTTCCTATTTTCAGTTTCTAGAGTTTTTCTGAAGAAAAGTTTAAATTTGTACAGCAGCCATGAAGGAAGCTTGTGACAGGCCCACCTTGAAATTGTCTGCAGGCTGGTATCTCTGGGGTCAGTCTGCCCAACAGAGGCAACATAGAGAGAAGATACCCTGGCAAAAAGACGGGCTGGAACCCGCAGGACACCCCACTGCCAGCACCTCAGCAAGACTGCCTAAAGGTGCCTGCAAACCCTCGTGATGCAGTGATGGAGTCAAAGACAACCCCAGAGCAGGGACATTTCCCTGGAAATGGCGCGGAAAGAAAACCAGTGATTTTGGATTATTTCTCAAGGGCACTGAGAGAGTGTCCAGCAGGGTCACACACACACACACACGTCCAGACACATGATAGTGAAAACCAATGTGGGTGAGACAACCCCACACAGCAAAACCCTTACCCCCATGGGCAACCATAGCCTTTCCAGCCCAGGGGAAACACCTCGTAGACATTGCGTCAGACCCAGGCACCACAGAGCTCTACTGGCACGTAAGCAGCAAGACTCACAGCCGTCCTCGCAGCAGGTAGGGCGTTTGGGGTGTTTCTGCTGACTGCTGCCCCTGCCATTCTCAGATGTGTTTTATTAATTTATTTGCACTCCTTTGTGTTTGAGGCTCATTGCTGGCTCGCGATCAGTGTCTGCTGTGCCGTGTGATAGGGAAGCAGTGCGTTTGCAATGTCTCCCAAGCTGTGACATGCGTCAAAACCCAGTCTTCTGACAGCAGTCCTCTGTGTGGGGAACTACAAGGGAAGTCAGGTTCTGCATGAACACTTCTCCCCTATCGCACTGTTATTTCATGGCCTGGGCTGACAAAAGTCAGGCCCCTGGGCAGCACACACAGATCCAGGCCATGAGCCTGGGCCTGGGGCTTTCATTTGCACCAGAGCAAGGGGAGATATAAAAAGCCAGGAAAATAAGCATTTTCTCCTTCCCACAAATCCTTCACTTTTAAATGCCTGATAAGGGACAGAGAGACAGAGAGAGAGGGAAAATGATCACTAATCCAAAACAGGAGCTGGCTGTCACACCAGCACAAATGCACCATGCTAACTCCTCCACTAACTCCGTTCTTGAGAGGAGACAGAGATGGACTGTGATAAGGTTTTGGCTCTCGGATACTCTTGGAGCTATGTACAAGGCCAGCCAGAGCCTGCGTGCTCAGGGGGAGCCGGGACTTGCTAAGCTGGCACTGACAAATCGCAGCAAGGAGCAATGTCCTTAACCTGGCTGCAATAGCTCCAAGAAGGAGTGAGAGTTTCTTGCTTTGCAGAGACTTTGCAGAAGGCAAGGTCTCCGGGATGAAGGCAGGCTCAAATCTGTCAAACATACTATTGTTGCACAAAAATGGCACAACCCAGCCGTGTTTGTCAAGACTTATTCTTGTCATTTATTGCTGCTGCAGTCTGATGGCAGGTTAAGGTCCTCACTGTGTTAAGTGATACAAGCCACCTACCCGGATGTGCCTCAGAGGACTTACGAGCTTTGTGTCAAACACGTCTGGCAAAATATAGGTGGCAGTAATGAGGAAATAGTGGAAACAGTTTTACAGAGAAAGGAGGAAGGCTTTTTTGGGCTGTGTTTTGGTTTGTTTCATTGTCTAGAAGCTCTCTGATATTCTCAGTCATAATAAATTCCTGCTGGCTGGAGCAAAGATATGGATGCTGTTATCCAGCATGTGGGTTCGTACAAAGCGCTCATGGTGGAAGCACGTAGTATGACTGAGCATGAACACTGTGATTTTGCTATGCGTGTGATCACCTGCTGCTGTCCTCCATGAGAGGCACGGACCTGAGGTCAGGAGTCCTGAATGCAAAATCTTGCACACATTTATTTTCTAGTCAAGAAAAATGAGGGAGTTCTGCAAAGAGAAGCTAAGTATTTTAGGCACCTGCAGCTGCTAAAACTTTTGTTCCCGCTGTCATGCCCCTTGGGTGTTTGGGGGAGAGGATACAATGTGCAATACTGCATTTTCTTTTAACTTCTGTCCAGCTCCTCTAAAGTACCCTTTGGTAGCCAGAACAACACATTGGCAATGGAGTTATAGCAACAGCAGCACAACACCTACAACTCCCAGCTGGATTTTTATGATGACATGCAGGAAAAATGGAGCCACATTTGCCTCAAGGGTGAAAAAAACCCGCAAGTACGAGTGTGTTCAACTGCTCAGAGACCTAGACTCACCTTGGGCTGACAGCAGTAAGGATATTTTGCTGACAGGATGTGACGTATTCCCATGGAAATGAGATTTATATCACTTTTGGAAAATACATGGAAGTGGCCCTCCACACAGACACCATAGATAGCTTACTGAGTAAATGTTAAATATTTGGACATTTTGTTCACAAAACAGATTAATAGAAAAGTAATGCTAATTAGAGATCAGTCTTTAAGCAAAACTGAGTAGGTTCAATGCAAGGACCACCCTGACAGACCTTCCTACCTACCAACAGAGTAAAAAGGTCTAGATTTGCTTGTTTTAAATCTACACTTACAAAAATCATGATGCAGTATTTTAATTTTTTTAATAGTAGTAGATTGGTCTTTTCACTAGCTGAGTTGCAACAATAGTATTTTTGTAATTAGTGGTTCTTTGCAAAGTCATGAAATATATATATACAATGCATATCTATATTAAAGTAATATGTGCTTAGATGAGTTTTGCACTGATAGGCTAGTTGGCAAAGAAATCTCTTTTAGTTGTCCATTAGGGCTGGATTCAATAGAAATGTTGGCTGACTTCACTGCAAGCCTTGGAAAGCATTGGAGTGTTCAAGGCTTAGGCAGTCAAATGCCTGCTTTAATTTCTATTGACAAAGGAAAAGGAGGGATGAGTAAATGCAAAACATTTCCTTCCAGCACTGAGCTAAGAGAGGCAGCATGGTGCAGGGAGGAGGTGGAATCCAGGACATCTGGGTTGTATTTATTGCTGGCTCTGCTGCCAACTTGCTTTGTGACTTTGAGCAAGTTGGTTTTTTGCTTTGCTACCTTACTTTCTGTGAGACAGGGAGAGCTTGCCTGCTTTCACATGGTGCTCTGGGGAGGTGCAGGGACTTCCTTGGTGACCATGATCAAAGGCTGCAGCTGCCACACTAGCATATTCATATGTGGCAGGCAATGCTATCTGGGTGATTGACAGCCCAGAGGGTGCAAGAGGGGTAGCTATGCCCCCTGAGAGCCCAAAGATGCTCATTAGGTAGCACTGCACCTACATGAATACGTATCCATAAGTACTAGCAATCATTGCCTCCGCCTACTACAGATCATAAAGTTATTCAGGGCAGGAGTTGGGTTGGCAACCTCTTTCACCTATACTTATGATCTCTTATCTCATTTTCTGCACCACTCACAGGGAAAAGCAGTTGCTTTTGGGGTAAGTCACAGGGAGTGAGGTAGCTATTTTGAAATGGTCTCTGTATTGTGCTTCTAGTATCCAAGGCTGTTTTCAGGTTTGGAGGAAAGAAGCCTGGCACGTTTTTTTTTCTTTTCTGTAAGATGCATTTTCTGCCAAATGTGAAGAACTAAAAAAGCATGTGAAAGCAAAGAAAGTCATATATGGCCTTCGTCATGTCACAGGCAATTGCTCTGTAGTCCAGAAGTGGTATTTAGGTTATAGCTGGAACACTTCTGCCTATATCTTATTTGCCTTTGTTTTTCACTTTGTACAACACTGATGTCTTAATGCCACTTGCTGTATACACCAACTGAATTCATGACTAATCTACAAAAAGCTTGCTTTTTTATTTTAAATAATTTACTCTTACAAGGATGCAGACATACATACTGTGTGCAATGCTGTGTGTTCTGCTGGGTTTTACAAGACAGAATCAAAGCTGATCTCAGCCCATATCACAGTCTGAATTACAAGATGAATGTGATATAGCATGCCATATATCAGTTTCATTGAGGCCCATGGATGTCTTGCCTGGGTACGCAAAGAATGAAATCTCAGTACTTCAAAATTTGACCCTGTGGCACTAAATGAATGGCAGGTATCATCTGAGTCCTACAGACTTTTGTATGCTTCCATTTATGACACAGTCCTTTTTATCCTACCGATGGGTCAAGACATCTTTCGTGAACTCCCCCCTTGGAAATACCCAGAACTCCACAGCTTGGTCAGACCTCCCTCTCCACAAAGCTGTATACAATCTCAAAACTCTCTGCTGAGAGTTGGGAGAGGTGATGGAAGAACTTGCCATGAACTGTGATAATCAGATGTCTTTATGCACAGTGAAAATCTGTGAATAAAGATGAAATATTCAGTCTGGAGCACAGTAATTAATATCAATAGAAAACAGATCTTTTCTGTGTCTATACACTGCACACCAATATTCCCCTTTATTTTTTTTCACCCATGAAGGAAAGATGTTAGTAAGAATAACAGGGCAACACTAATATAAATTTTTCCTGCCATAATGTAGCTTTGTTGTAAGTTATCCTAGTTTAGGAATCACTGTAACTGTATTGATTTTCCCTCCTCTGCAGGGTACACAGTGTATTCTTCTTCCCACAGTAGTGTATTTGGCAACCTGAATCAGACAAGTGAACTGGGGTGCAAGACACCTGGGTTCAGCCTCTGATTTGGTAGGTGGTGCAGTTACATTGCACTTCTGTCTCTGCCTCCCACTCTCCCTCTTTCCATCTTCCTCTCCCTTTGGCTCTCTCCGTTAGTTTGACAAAAAGCTCTTCAGGGGCGACATTGTTCTTCACTGTGTATTTGAACAACATAATGAGGTGTCAGTCTTGGGACACGCTCCTGGAAACTACCAAGGTATAAATTGTAATAGAAATTAATTAAGTGAATACCAGTGTCCTGGATGTCAAGGCAGAGTGTAAAAATGATCTCAAGTAAAGGGGTCTGAAAGTTTTAAAGTGCTATTTAAAGCTTCTCCAGAATTTAGAGGCTTAAATCCATCCCTTAACAGGCAGTCAGGACTTCCTGCAACATACTGTAGTCCTGCAGAGACAACTTGCAATGTGAAATAAAAGCTGTAGTTGAATCACCGTGGGTTAAAGCCGGTTATTCCCACAGTTCCCATTTCCTAATGTTTTCCACTCATGATGTTCTTCACTTCCAATGTCCATAGTAACTCATGCCAAAAAAGGTGTTTCCTATCATGTTCTCCTCACATTGTGTATTGTGGTTGGGGTTTTTTAATTCCATATTTTCAATCCCCAGAGAGAAAAGGTTAGTCATAAACATGCTTTTGGCTATCAGATTCATGTGTGGTTGATATAGCAACAAACAAAAGCATTAGTCAGAAACTGGCATGAAGCTATAAACACATATTTTTTGGTGATATTACCCAGAGTTAGTTTAATTTATGTGGTACACTGTTGCCACATAACTGCATCCTAGTTAGACTGTTATGCTTGTTGAATAGGAACTTCATAGAAAACCCAAAGAATATATTGCAGAGAAATAAGCAAGTCTGTTAACTGATGTCATCATCTGAAGATCACAAGCCAAATTCTGCTATTGCACTGGTATAAATCCAGATGAACTCTTTCAGAACACACATTTAGACCAGGGGACAAAATCTGAACCTATATCTATTGAATAAGAGGAAAAATATCAAGTAGATAAACATTCACTTTGCCTTTGCTGTTTTCACCTCCGTAATTTTACTGCAGCAAGATGATTAGGGGTAAGCATTATCAGATTGCGGTAGATGGTTTAAGTTCACCGCCAACACACTTGGAACACAATATCTGCAGCATGACAGGGAAAACAAGGCTTAGATAAACATAGTCTCTCTCCAGATGTGCCTATGCAGCACTGGGAAGGTGCAGTTCATGCAGAGACAGTGTCTATTCAGCCAGTCTGGGGACAGGGAGGAGTGGCTTTGTGCAGCAAGTACTGACTTCCCTGGGGAGTTGGCTGTGTTTGTACGGCATTCACTGAAATCCCACAGCCAGACAGCTACTAGTCCCTGAGCCAGCTAGTTTAAATGTTGCCCTGAAGGCTCTACCGAAGTGGTGATTTTGCTCAGGCAGGGTAGGCACATTCCTGTTAATGCCTTATTCCAACCATTTGTCTTCTCTTTGCTGCACCTTTTTGGGAACATGAGCCCTCCTCTTTTTTGACAGCTGCATTTAATAAAAAACACATGCATGAAAAATGTTTTTTCCAGTATCCCTAAGCTGGCATTTCTCAGCAAGGAGAGCTTAAACTTCCCTAGAAATTGTTCAGATACATTTTCAGACCCCTCTCTTCAGACATAGAGCTGTGAAGTGTTCGTGACCTTCCCTGCTGCAGAAGCGTGCAGAGTAACGTATAAGTAATATCCACATGTGTCCGAGCGATAACAGTAACAAAACCCTCAGAGCCTTCTTATACCTACCAGTCCAGGAGTTTTTAACTTGGGCCAGTGGTTCCAGCTGCAGAGGATAATCCTGCAGCAACATGTAGTTCACATATGCACACAGAGGCCCTCTGAAAATGGCCCTTTGGAGTCTAGGGATCAAGAACAAGATCTAGCACCACGTGTTGGCCAAGCTGTGTTCCAAAAACAAAGAGCTCTTTCCCCTACTGAATCCATAAGCAGAAGAATATGCCTCAGGAGATCCTACATTTTAGCCCTTGTCCTGTTCACTCTGCTTTGCTTTATCATTTTAGATTCTGGGTCCTATGCACTTGAGACCCTGGTCCTGATGTCTTTTCAAAACCTTTCAAGATAATCTTACTATGATAGATTTACCTGGTGTAGAAGTGTAAAAGCACCTGTTTTTCAGTTAGCAGCTCCTGAGGTAGGATTTACGCTGGGCTACGTGTAGGTTGCCGTTACCCTTTCCCATCTGTGCCCAGTTGCACCAAGCCCTGCATTGAAATATGTCTCTGAAAACAGGAGAGCTCTGGCTGTTTGTCTTCCTCAAAGATCCACCTGGTGCTTTTCTGTTTCTTTTGCTCCCTTTTGGTCAAATGGGGACAGACTTTTCCTGTAAAAGTTTTCAAAGAGTGATTAAGTAACATTAAGTATTTGCAATGAAGAAAAAACAAATTCTGCTCTCTATGTGGTTGCAGAATGCTGTCAAAACTGACACCAACAGCACTACACAAAAAATATTTCAGCTAAAATGTTATTGACAGTTCGTGGAGGACTTTGGGACTGCATTATTTAAAAATGTCACAATAAGGTGGTGGTGGAGCTTTTTGTTTGTTGAAGGTAAAGTGAAAGTTATTCCACCCTGTAAACAGTAGACAGGATAAGTTTACGGTAGCAATCGTTCTTCTTTTCTGGCTTCATTGATTGTAACGTGTGTATGGTGGCGGGGCAAGGAACACCAATGCACCTTCTTTAGGAGAGAGCAATAGTCTCTCTGCTGTACATGATGAACCGCAGCTCACAGACAGAAAGCAGAGGGTTCTCACCGCGGCCGTTGAATGAGGCAGGGTGCAAGAGAGCATGAGTAGTAAAATACCATTGGTTTTAAAATGCTTTTTGCAAGGATGTGCAGAAAATCCTGCAGGTGGACTGAGGGACATCTCCAGGTGCCTCGCATTCTATCCTCTTGCACTCAAACTCTCCACAGCCCTGCAAACCAAGGTGGTTGTTGCCATTCTGCAAAGTGGGGACGAGCCACTGGATTGTCCCCCTGCTGCACAGGTATAAATGACTCTGCAGAAGCCACCTGAGAGAGCAGTCAAATCCACCTACCTGAGTTGGTCTCAGAGGCTGTAACTGAAGCCCTGGGGTCTTCCTTTTGCTTTGTATTGGTACAAGGCTGTTGATTTCAGTAGAGCCCTTGCTCTAGCTAAAGGGCAAAATGTAATTTTCTCTCTGTTATACATTGGTCTGAATCTAGCACAGCTGTTCAAGAAAAACGTTACCATGTGCCCTCAGAAAGAATGCATCCTGTTTTAACTGAGTTGAAAAATATGTAACCTGTGTGTGAATAGGCCATTATGATAAAGGAACAGTTACACTGTTCCAGAAGATATTATTATTTTCTTATTACAGAGAGGCTGTGGATGTTTGGAACTGCTATGAATCAGCCTTAGGGTTGATAATCAAATCCAAGAAATAGTCCTCTTAGTGCTTTCAAACAACTCCACCCATCTCAATTCATCCACCAGTTACTACATGGATGAACTGCAGTGCAGTTACTTTCTCACTATTTGGGTCTTTCATCAAAAAGAAATCCAGAACTGCAGTAATGAGTCTTTAAAAAAATAATGTCTCCCTATTGTTTATACTAGCCTCTGTGAAACATAAAACTTAAACCTATTTCCTTAACTAAACTGTGTTTTCCTCTAATCTATTAGGCAAGCATGTTGGTTTGTTATTTTTGGGTGCCTCAGTACTGGCTACAAGGCACTGAGGGGGAAAACGAGCACTGAATCATTTAAAAACCACACACAAAGATTGAAATAATTTTGTCTGCAAAGATATAATGCAAAGAAAGTTTGCCATCTTCAGTTTTTCCTTCTATAACAACACACACTTAAAATGCCAATATTTTTCATTCTCACATATTTGTTGATTTCCAATTTCAAACAGTAAAGATTAAGTTAACAAATTTTATTTGTTAAAAAAGACAGTTATCAAACAGCAAATTTAGAAAATGCTGGGGCAAGGTGGACATCTGCTAGGGAAAACCAATGAACTGAAATAAGGAGACAACATTTTTGAAGAGAACGTAGTACATCACCTGATGAATTCTTTTGAAACCTGACATTTTTTGGACTGAAAACTGAGTTTGTGGTCCATTTATTCAGATTTTAATTGCATTGAAGTGAACTATAATAATTAATTTATTAATTTGACTCAATGGATTAATTTATCTGTAAGTGAGCTTTTATGCTGTTGTAAACCCACAATCTGCTCCCAGAAATTCTCTCTAATTTTTAAAGGGACTCTCCTACTCACATAAAATGAGGAGAAAACGAGCTGTGCCAAATACTGTTTTGCTGCCATCACTGTTTATTGACAGAAACGATTTTTATCTTAAGAAAGTGAGGGAACTGATAACTTTATCTTTGATGTAAAGTATTTTCCCATAATAATTTTCTGTCACCTTTATCCCATATCCCTTGTATTACATATACATTAAGGAATTTAAAAGCTTAAAAGATTTTTTTTTCTATGATGATTTACATCCAAACAAGTTGCCCAGGGAACTTTCTCTAAAACTGAAAACTTGTTTCCAAGGGCAGATATTTATATAAAAGCCCCCATAAAAGGTTGTGGAAAAGCTACAAGGTTTTTGCTGCATTCCTGTTTTGAGAGGGACTATGCCCAGCATACCAGAGAGGTGTGCAAAGTAACATCACTGCATCAATATTGCTACATCTGGGCACTTAATTCTGCACTGAATTTTGTCAGTGGAGTAAAAAAAAAATTAAAAATCTTCCTAGACTTTAATGATCTTCAATGTGAAAATATATATATATAGGTAGGTACATACATATACATGTTTATAATTATATAAAAATACAAAATTTTTTACTGTGCATTGGTTCTGATAAGGATGTTTTTAAGCAGTGGTTTTAAAGGCAGTTTGGGCTGAAAAATCTGTTTCTAATTTGGAGTCATAAGTGCCATTTATATAAAGCCCGCTTTAGGCTTTTTGCATAATACTAGTAGATCCTCTATTCTTATTCTTATTTTAAGACCTATTCTTAGGGGACAAATGTTCTCTCTACTAAAAGCAGCAAGAATTAGCATCCTACTTTAATGTGTCAGAGAGAGGACAAAGAGTAGTCAGCTTACCCTGCTACCTCTCTGGGTCAGTACTGGGCTACCTTAAGAAACAGCTCAGTGTTACAGCCACTACTTCTCAAGGAGTACTTACTCTGCAGCCAGAGAAATTGAGTCTCCAGGGCTGCCGATCAAGCCTACACAGACAGAACAATAATTTTTAACAAATGTATTCATTTGGTTCGTTTCTAAATCTGAGCAGGGCTGTGCTTTGGCAGTGGAACAGGCAATCTGCCCTGGGAGAAGCCTGGATTCTTGGGGGGGTGAATCATGAGAAGGAATGTGAGAAGGTTAATTTGCGTGAGCTTTATGGTCCTTATCTGCAATAGGCACCCACCTGCCTCCGCTTCTAGGCAAGTCATGATAAGAGCTGAGTTCACAGCTATTTAACAGGGAGGACAGCAGGAATCTACTGTCCCTCGCTCTGAGAGAAAAGCAGCTTTGCATTCACTTTCAGAGACTAGTGTGTTATATAGGTGAGGGGGTTTCTTTTGAGTGAAAAAAAGCTGCAACATGCCTAATCAATATACTGGATAACCAAATAACTGCAGAGTAGTTCCTGCTAGGGTTTCTGAAACTGGTAAGCAAGTGAGAGCACTTCACTTGCAACATGCCCCTGAAAAGCTTCTTAAAATCCAGATGGCCAGTGACACCCTGGGAGTCCGTGGGTATCCATGCACCTATTTACAGCACTGGTAGACACTCAATTGCAAGTAAAAGAAGTATACCCCAAGAGATAAAATTGAGAGTCCCAGGAGATAAAACTGTTGAGGATCACAGTGGATTAGACCAGTCTTTATTGCTTTATTTGGCTATGAATCTCTAACCCACTTTTGCCCTGTCCAAAAGGGTGGTAAGCAACTTTGGTTCAGTCCAGAAGCTAGGACACACATAACAACAATTGCTAAAAAGTGGTTCCCTTCTCGTACTGACTTTGTGAGAATAGAGACCCTGCACTCCTGGAAAAAGATCATAACATAATCATCAGAGAGGGTCCTAATGTCACACCATCATCACAATAATTATACACCAGAACACCGTGGGAATTCATGCAGGAAGCCAAATGCACATTGGAAACCCATTCTGTCACGTAAAACCTGAGAGGAAAATTCCTGCCTAAGACAAGCAAAAACACAGACACAGGACAGGACAGGACACCTACCCTCCAGGCAATTGTTAAACTAAGACTACAGAGACAATGCAGAACTTGTGCTTCTGAGACAGAACCATTGGGTAGGGGGAAATTGCACTGAACCTCTGGTCACCTGGTGGGTGCCATGAGCATTTCTCCAGCTGCTTTTTTCACCCTGCCACTTACAACTGTATTTTTGCCAGGGAGAGTAGGGATGGACCAGGAGAGACAAATTCAGGTAGCAACCACGGCTGTGTCACTCCTATTCTTTTTTAGCAACAGGTGAAATATCAGACTAATAAAATATTTTAATAAATATTTTATTCTTGTATCAGAAGAGTTATGCAGAGCTGGCCAAATTGCATTTTCTGTATAGCCAAGTAACCAAAAAATGGTGATAGCTGGATGAAACTCATTAACCCAGGACCTGGGAAATTTCAGCTTGACAATTGAAAAAAAAACAAAAACAAAAACCAACAACAACAAAACTAACCTAAAAAAAACCCAACCAAACAAAAAAAAAAAAAAAAAGAGGTCCCCTGTGCTTTTCTTGTCTAAATATGACTCGAGCTGAGAAAGTCTGTGTAGAGTCCCATCAGATCAATTTCTTTTCATGCTCTGAAATGTCCTGTGGATTCTATTAAGTTTATCTTTAGCATCAGAGGAAAGGTGGACTGCTGTAAAAATAAAGAGCTCCTTTCTGATCTTTCTCATTAAGGGTTTTGCTCCTATTGTGAGGCGTGAGCAGGCATGCTTTTAACAGTTTTAAATCTGTGGGCAAAGCTTATCAATAAACACACACTCACAGGAAAGCCATTCACTCTCCTTTTCATCTGGGGGCTGTTAGTTTCTCTTTTATGGTAGTGTTTATATCTGTTAGTTGCCAGTGCTCTTCCACATCTTCCCTGATATTCGTCAACCTGTAGAAAATGCTCTATAAAATCCTACAGAGCTCAGTATGGTCTGTAAGAAGCCTCAATTCCCTAGGTGTTTCTCTACTTGGATGTACTTTGCACAGCAGAGTACCGTTCCTTTTGATAAAAGTAGGAGCTAACTTCACGAGCAGGTCTCCAGCCAGGCAAGGAGACTGATGATTGTAATTTACATATATTTTCTGTTTTCAGAAGGATTTGAGATGAGATGATTTGAAGGCTTTTAATGAAGTACTCTAACTGCCGACAAGGGCAGCTTAACATACCAAGGCATTAAATCAAAACATCTTGTTCATGCCTTGAATGGAAGGAAACTATTCACACGTTGGTTATTTGGGAGTAGCTGCTCCTTTAGCTCTGCTGTGCTACAAGCCCCTGCTTTCAGCTCCAAAGTCTGAGCAACATTCATCACAGTACAAGTATGCAGCTCAGTGACAGAGTGCAGCCAGGGAGCATTACCCAACCAAATGCAAAACAAAGGCGGGAGTATAGCTTAAACACAGGCCTAGCTGGTTCTGTTAGCATCCTGCAGATAATAAGGCCTGTTAAACCCCTTTAGCAGCAAAATCTTTATCTTAATTCCACAGACTAGTCCTTTGTCTTCATCCCACAGAAACAGTTAGGGAGACCAGGATTTCAGGGCTTGGTGGGGAGGGTCCTCCTCCCAGCACAGGGCAGAGGGGAAATGCTAAACGGGAGGTGCTATTCCATACTTTATCACTCCTTCTGATGCAGAACGGCTGCTGTGGCAATCGTTCATTTCAGAGTTGACAAGCCGGTTCGTCTAGGTGGAGCTACTGGGTGCCCCTGCTGTCTTTGTGGCAGTAGTTCAAGTGAAGTAACATTACATTCCTGTGATGGAGGCTGGGAGAGGCAGCCTTCCCCATGACATCACGCCTGCATCTCCCCATTGCCATGTATCCTGCCCGGATAGAGTGACAGCCGCGGCATTCCCGCTGCAGTCCTGCCGTGCCCCAGAGCCCTGCCCAGCAGTTGCTGTAACTTAGTCCGTGGGATCTTGCAGGACAATGGAATGAATCCAGGTCCCTGAAATGTACTAGGAAATCTCTGTAGAAGATGAACCTCTTTATTTTTCACTGATGGTTTTCCCCAGCACTGTTGGAGCTGCTTCCTGGGAATGCCATGGGCCTGCTGAAGCTCATAGTCAAGCCTACACAGACTGTGCAAAAGCCTGGCCACGGGCTGTGCTTTAAACATCTTGGCAGCTTCCTCAAGGAACACGGTGCATGCATAAAAGAGTTTATTTGCAGACACTTTCAGATTCTTGTCTTTGCCAACTGATGCTTGCAGGATTGTTTTCCTCCAGCATTGCTTGCTTGGAAGGACATGACTCCCCCACCAAACTGCCCAGGAGGATTTGGGTGGTGGGCATGATTGCTCTGAACTGCCACAGCCAAGCCTCTCTCAACAAGCAGCCCTGCTACACTTGTGTGTTCCTAGTTGTTCTTGTTCATTGTCTTTACACTCAACCTTGGCATTTACACTTAAGGAAATTCATAGTGGAACCCAAGGAATGGTAGTAGAGCAGATGCTCTTTGCCATGTAGCCTCCAGACAGCAGCTCTAGACAGCAGATCTGCCGTGGTCTGTTTCTTTTTAACTATGGAGCTTGAGGCATTACAGTATCCCTAGGCTTTTAGTCCTTCTTAATGTACCATTAGATTACCACTTCCATTTGTAACTCAAGCTGAGGAAAAAACTGGGGGAAACAAAGAGAAATAGTGAAACAACTCAGGCCTCTGCTGATACTGAGTAACTATTTTTGTGCTTATACATATCATTTGCACATTTTTAGCTCAGGGATCGGCAAATTCTGTCCTGTCAAGCCAATTGATGCAGTTAGAAGAACACAAAGATCTGCTTGTGGGTTCTAAGCTCTTTAGCACAGCTGGTTTTAGAAAGTGGTTAAAATAGTTCTTTTAAGTGCCAAAAACTCAGTTTTATATGCAGAAAATGGTAACTTTGTGAGGCCTTTAAAAAAATCTCATTTAGGCCAGTTTTCAGTCATTGGAGCTTTAAGAAAACCAAACCAGGAATCCAATAGCTTATGTACTTGATGAAACTGCCTAGCTGAAGTGACATTTTAATTAGCTCATTGATCAACATTTATTCATTAGTCTCCAGCCTTCTGGGATATTGTGGGAAAAACAAAGAACTCACTGCAAGGTGCATTAATGTAATGACATCAAAATAACAGATTCAGTGGATTGGGATGCATATAAAAAAGAAGCAGACATGGAAATTGAAGCACTGAGGTTGCCAAAGAAAAAGTAAAATGTTTGAATTGTTGTCTTTCTGACTATAATCCTGAAGTAAGTAAGTTCTCTCAGTAAGCTGAAGTAAGGTAAACTTACCTATCTGAAAAAGTTCTCTTGAGAGGCCAAGTCAAATGGCAAACATGTGCATAGCGTTCCTCTTATCAAGTACTTTCCTGAACTGGGACCAATGACTTTAAATATTCCAACTATTCTAAATATTCCTTATTTCAAATATAAGGAGTGAATCAGAAGGCGCTGTGGGGCTTCACAGCAGCACTGCTCAGGCAGCTGTGAGAGCTCTGAGGGAAGAGAAGCAATCCTGGTAATTGTGATACCTGCAAGAGAGGGGGAGCAAACTGGGTGGGGGGAAGCAGTCATTTTGAGAAAGGGGTTTAATTTTAAAAACAGAAGAAATTCTGGAGCAGTGCATTAGCAGTGAGTAGCCATGTATGCATGAGAAGTAACAGGCCCATGACAGGGAGCCCAAAGGCACAGGGATGGGCAGATCAGCAGGCACAGGGACCATTGGCTGCAGGAAGAGAGGTCTGAAGCAGAAGCCAGCAGAAGCTGTCCATGACAGCAGTGATGTGATGCACAACCTTATTTGCAATGGGACATAAGCACATGAGGGGGCACTGTGAAAACTGCTGACCTACATGCATAAATTCTTTGCTGGGTCAAACACAGTGTCAACAATGACAATGATATTAAATTATTGTTGTTGTTTGTCTTGCAATTATTCACCCCTCCTTCTTCTTAATACTACAAATCAGATTATGTGCCCAGAGCATGCTTCACATTGTCAGAAAAGACCTGAGCAAAAGATGTCTCAGCCTTGCCTATATGTTAAGGCACAAGTGCTCTAACTGGCAGTGGACTCAAAGCTATTTGTTTCCACAATACTGCACAGACAGGACTGTTCATTTCTTATCATAGCTAAGAAATGGTAACTAGCAGACACCAAAATGCTACTAAAGCGCAGGCATAGGTTGTGACTTTCATATATTAACAACTAAAAATTAATGAGTGAGCAAAACATACAAGTTTTCGCCTGTGGACAGATGTTTACCACAGATCAGGTTTCTGTTAAGAGAAACTAATTGTTGAAGTGAAGTTAGATAATTCATATCAGTCAGTACATGGCAAGAAGGAACCTCTTCTCCTGGTGAGGATATTACCTGAGAATGAGCAATATTTAACCTGCATCTTTGTAAAAAATATATGCATCAGAACCATTGCAGCTCTTGTCAGTTTTGACAGATCTACATTAAAATCCCAGGGAAAACAACACAACAGTAACATTTTAGTTTTCTCCAACAAAAACCAGAACAAAATTAAATAAAAGAAAACCAAAAAAAGCCACTTTTAGCAAGAAAGATAATGCCTAAGAAGCTGATGCAAGCAAAAGTTACATGCTTAAAGATAAGAGCAGGTTACTTAAATTCACTACATTCATATGCAAATGTAACTTTAATATAAAATCTTAAAAGGCAGAAAGCCCAAATCTAAGAATTGCAGGGAAATGGATATCATTTGTAAACAAGAAAGCTAGGATGATCAGCAAAGGACGTTATAGTTTCTTTTTTTTTAAACAACATCTCTGGTATTCACGTTTGCTGGTTTATTTGATTTTAAAGTATACAGATTATGGTAATTTTATATACCAGTGTCCCAATTAAAGCTAGTTTTCTCTTCATTTTATACAAAATATTAAAGAACAATGGGCTTAAGTTCAATGACACTGTCATACTTTAAACTGATTACAATGTCTCAAATGTGGGTTTGGAGACAGTTACCCACCGAATGTGAATACCAAAAAAATAACCTGGTTTTATGGTTCTGTGATTTTATGGAAAACAGTCCAGCTGGGTTGCTAGATTTAAGACAAAATAATTTGTTTCAAAATTGCATTTTAAAAAAGCCAATACGATTTTCAGTCTTATGATATGAAAATGTTCCAGCCTATATAACTCCTACTGCCTAGTTTCAAAAAATTCCCTTGTTCTGAAGTCAGTTCAGTGGCTATTAGAAGTAGTCACTGATGTAAATTCCATCTTGTTTATGAAAACATTTTGAACAAAGCATCGATTGTCCAGAGTTTATAAAAAAAGTTAAAACTTATAAAATGTTGGCATCACTACCATTTGGGGCATGAGAATGACATGCATATAAATTGTAGTTTATTGGCACAGTCTTTTATACATAGAAAGAAGACTTTGCTGAAAACGGAATTCATCGATGTACTGTAATTCCCCTCTTTTATAGTTTTGGTTTTTTTAATGTATTCTGAATCTGGAAAAAACCTGAAGCAAATTTTAGTCTACAGTAGGAATCGGGCACAAGAAATCTTTTATGACTTGGGTTAGCTATGGTAGAAGAGAGAATTAATATACAAGTAGGCAGGGTTTGGGGAAATCAGGATGGATGCAAAGACCTCAGTGTGAAGTTCTGGGAGAGAGGGTCATTTGTGTAGCTGATGTCTTGCCATAAAATCTCAGCCACATCTGTGTTAGCCCTGCGGACAGTAGTCTATTGCTCCATTTTGTAGGAAAGAGTCCTCTATCACCGCTTGGGAGAGGCAGCTGTTTGCTAAAGGCTTTCACAGGAGGATTCTTTCTCTTCCTGCCCATCATAAGGTGGGTGAAAGAGGCCTTTTATGCAAAAGATTTGCATCTTAAGAGAAGGGTATTTTTTTTTCCTGGTGACATTTTTTTAAACGTTGATCCACAGCTGCTTTAGTGAGGACAGGTAGAACAATCCCCTGCCAATACTTGGCCAAGCATGTGAAGTCACCCTTGTGCCTCACACACCA
The DNA here is from genome assembly GCF_949628215.1 of Phalacrocorax aristotelis. Classification (NCBI taxonomy): domain Eukaryota; kingdom Metazoa; phylum Chordata; class Aves; order Suliformes; family Phalacrocoracidae; genus Phalacrocorax; species Phalacrocorax aristotelis. The sequence goes on along the minus strand of NC_134284.1, from coordinate 28,702,251 downwards.
CTGCTTTGCTTGATTGACAGCTGATGGAAAATAATAAACTTCTCTCCTGGTCAAGGCCCAGATGAGATGTCATCCAAGCCAGGTCTACCTCTCTACATGCACGCTGAACGAGACTTGGCAGTGTCATCTGTTGTTTTAAAATGGCATCCCAATGGGAAATAACTGTTCAGGTCTCACTGTGGGAAGTGATCTAATTCTCTGGATTTTATGAGTAGCCCATTCTTAGCAACAGGAAGATTTTGAAAGTGTTGGTCACCTAATCGTTCTAAGTATCCTTTGTTTAAAATATCTGATTTTAAAAGTTTTACCTCTGTTAGAACTTGTTCGATAGCTGCAGTACCCTAGACTCAGAGTCACTTTCTCTGGATGGTGATAAATCCACTGCACAAACTACACAGGACCATTCAAGTCCTGAGAACAAAGCACCCCATAATTGCATTGCTCCAGTTCTAGACAACTAAAATGTCACCGAAGTTACACCAGAGTAAAACAAGAGAAACAGCAGTGATCCAGCCCAAGAACTCTCCCAGATAATTCTTTCATTTTTCTTTTCCAGTAGCAAAATTATTGGCAGCCACCAGGGATCAATGCTGTAATTAGCTTTGAAGTTCTGCACTGAAGAGCAGACTCTCTAGCAATCCAAGCAATATTCTGTTAAGTCATTCTACTGGACTGCAGGGCTTGTGGGTGGGATTCTCCCATGTGAAAAATGTGGCAATGCCACAAGACTAAGTCCTTACTATTTCTTGGAATTTTAGTAACAGCCATAAAATTTGCTGTTGGCACCTGAATCTTTAGAAACACTAAGCAAATGAAACAATCAAGCCTCAGTCCTGCAGCTCTTCTTCTCATACGATGGTTATTAAATTACACGTGGTGAAGAGCTTCATGAATGGATTTCAGAATTTTCAAGCAAAATGCCTAAAATCAACTTCATAAATCCACATCTAAATTTTTTAACAAGGTTATGTTCCTTTTCCAATTTTCTTGAGCTTCTGAAAATTGCAAATGATAGAGCTTTTGAAAAAAAAAATCAAGCCAATTTATGTAGGTCTTTAATCTGAATTAGGATTTGCATTAAGACCATTTTCTAGAATCATCTGTTGTAGGTGTCAGGACTAGTCCTGTGAAAGGTAATGGAGGTATGGTCTGGCAGGCCCTGGTGTGTTCTGAGTTGATTCTAGTTCTCTGGAGCTAATATCACAGGAGAGCTGATTAAGGTGATGTACATATGGCTAATGAGGATGCCTTTTATTCTATCAAGTTTGGAAACTTGGCCCACAGACTGACATGGGATATTCCCACTGGAAGCACACTATTATCATTCATCTTAATAAAGTGGTCCATCACAGATCATGTGGCATAACTCCTTCAAAACTCTGCCTATACTAAATAATTTCACCTTCAAAAAGGTCAAGGAAAAAATAAATGTAGGAGATCAGAAAACTATGAAGAAAGGCTAGTAAAATCACAGCCATTTTAACAAGAACTTGGCAACTTGTGTAAGTTAGAGTGACTACATACATGCATAAGTCGTGCCAGCTTGTCTGCACACGCAACATGTAATATCCACATCCAGCAATGTTGTGTTCCAGCCCAAGGATTCTTCATTTAAAGTAGACAATGAATGAGTTGCACAGTTCTGCTTGTGGTTGTCTTCTCTGGTGTTCGAGCATATTTTTAAGCCAGAGGATCTGTGTAGGAGAGCCAAAACTATGTATACTAATGCCAGCAGACAGCCTGATGGCTTGAAAAAAAAACAAAGAAGGATCATGGAAAGAGACATAGTTGTCAGGAAAAGGACTTGTGTGTGTATTAGAATAACTTGTGCATCAGGGAATGTGCAATTCAGCCACACTGTCCTCTACTGGCTAAGTCTGGATCACTGAAAACATTGATGTATTCATGCTGTTTTCATTCTTTGGTGCCCAAATTAAGGCATTTCGGCAGAATCATACTTTCAAACAGTCCATCTCCTTTACCTCATCTTTCTCTGCCCTCAGTACTTTTAAAACCCAAGAAAGCAGAGTATTTATGACTGTCAAAGCTTTATGACTTTTACTCTCCAGCTCATGTCTTAAGACCTCTGTCAAAGGCAAGGAAGAGTTTTGCAATTGAGAATTTCAATCAATTAAATTTATTGCCAATTAATGAACTTTTAATTACTGATCCTGACATTTTAAAAAAAGTAAAACCACTTAGGGAAAAACACCTCAGCTCCCCTCCATAAACCTCTCCTCCCCTCTTTCTGGTCTCCAGTCCCCTTGCTGTGGGTTATACTCAGTCCCTTTGCGGAAGCGAGGGATGGTGCAGGAGATGGGGATCAGCAGATGGTGGCTGCTTTTCTTTTTCCATGCCTTGTTTTATACTCAGTTGCACCAGGGTGGGTACCTCCACCCTGACAGAGTTGAGCCTTCTCCTCTCTCCCCCTGCTGACGTGGCTTTTTTTCCTCTGGCCCCTCCTCAAGATCCATTTTTGCTCCAGCGTTTCTCTTGCTCTGCCATCTCACCTCTCTCCTCCTGCTCTGGTGTGGTCTTCTTTGTCTTTCTCCTCTTCCTCTAGAGATGTTGTCTCTTTTTCTCAGTGTTTACCACCCTTTCTTGAACACATTTGCACAGAGGTGCCAGACACTCCTCCGATTAGTTCAGCACTGCAGGCAGAGCTGGCTGCAACTGGCACAGAGTGGTCTGTGACCTCCTCCCACAGAGACCACCCCACAGCCACACCACTGCCAAACCCCTGCCAATTCTGCCCAAAACACACCTCAAGGTCCCCTTGGTAATAAAAAAAAGATCTGACCAACCTCTAGTTCTACATTTTCTCCAATCTGGGGATTTTTTCCTTCACAAAATCCTTTACATTTCTGGATATGAATATTTCTGGTATCTTCGGAGAGATCAGCCTGATGAGATCTGAGATAAGGGATCTAAATGAAAGCAGGCCTTTCTACAGCTGGCCCATGCATGTCCCCTGGGCATGCTGCTCTGGAGGGCTTCAGCTTGCAAGCTGACTGCTCTGTGCTGTGCGTGGCTCCCACGGACACCGATAACCTGTATGCTGCTTTCAGGTTCTGGACGACAGCTGAGACCTGCCGAGCCTCCGGGAGATGCTGATGCAGACGCAGATGCAGATGCAGAGGACGAAGATTCTGTGAGGGTTTTTTAGAGTTGGATTTTTTGGGGATGGGGTTTTGGCAGTTACTTTGTTAAAATAAGATCTTAAATATTTTTTTTATAGCTGGGTCTTGCTGGTGATTTTTTTCCCCATCAAAAATGTTGTATATCTGCTTGGGATCCTCCTGCCAGCTCAAAAGCCAGCGAGATGCTTCAATATAAAGTGATCTGCTTATTGCCATGATTTACAAGCATAAGTTTTATACCAACACTTAGCAAACGATTACATGGCTGTTGACTACAGTAACATTTCTTTAAATCTTTAGCTGGTTTAGGTTCCCTATTTTTTGACTCCAGAAGGAAGCATGCCAAGTGCTTGTCAACAGAAGTTACTGATGGGACTCTTCCATGGTTTGTTTGGTTATAGAGGCCAATAAATTTGAAGCCACAGAATGCAAGGGTTAGGTATGCAAATAAATCAGCTAAGGGATTTTTTATTGCCTTTTTCAATTATTACTAATTTATCTGTCCATATTTTTTGTCTGTTTGGCCCATAGATGCATACAGTTCATAAAGAAAACCAAAATCAGATTACCATTGGTTTTGCCTCTCAGGATTCTGTCCCTTGTGTTCTTGAGTAACTTCCTTAAATGAGAATTGCCTTTGTTCTTAACCTAGGGAAAGAGTTATTGGTTATTCTACATCCACCATTACTAATGAAAGATTTGTAGATAGGAGACTATGCTTAAATAGAAAAACTCTCCTAAAACAATGGGTGACTGTTTAATGGTGCATGTTCCTTTCTCACCACCCATTTCTTTTCCACAGGTTAATGAAGTGGCAGTAGAAGACATCCGTCCAAGGCCACAAGGATCCTCTCCAGTTTATGAATATTCCATAGAAGAAGAATATTTAAAGGCAAGACACTTGGCTTTACCAAGTTCATTCAAGAGGCTTTAGCACCTACAGCTAGCTGAGACCCATATGTCATGTAACAGGATGTTGTTGCAGCCATATAGTCTCTCTCTCTCCACCAAAATCAGGGCCATGTTCATTGATGGCTTTATATGGTACTGGAATTGTTGTTGGCCATGTTCTTGTTTCTTGGCAAAAAGTGCATTTGACTTCATTCCTTAAAGGACCTGGGGCAGAGAGTGTGAAGAAATCACAATGCTTTCCCTATTAGAATATTTAATTGGCTTGAATATAACTGATATGTATTTCAAAATTACCTGTACTTCTTGGTTGTTCAAAGATGAAGGTTTAATTAGTACTGTCATGTTAAGTAGGCACCAGTTTGAAATTCATGCTGAAGTTGAATAAATGAAAAATAACGTATGTTTACAAAGATAAAAACTTGAGAAATGTGCTACATAACACACAGAGAAGCTCCAAATATCTAATACAATTGGTCTCTGGTGTTCATTTCATGCAAATTTTGGTACAATGCAGGGAGACCTGGCATCTAATTTACTTCTGGGAATAATATAGTTAAATCATTTGCATTGTACATTGTGCTTGTAGATCCCAATTTTGCTCTGTTGCCATTAAAGTCAGCTTCACCTCAGTTCTTAGTCTAAACCAGGCATTTTAACTGATGTCAGACTTTCATGGTACTTTACAAAAGCACAACTTCTGAACACTAAATAATTGCAAATTATTTTTCAGCTTCAAGAAGAAAACAAAAAATATTCTACAGACAAATCAAAACAGAGTCATCCACAGGTCAGTCAAAAAGCACTCAATAGTTTTAGGCATGTGACTTGCAAAACAGTAAAAGTCAATTACAACAAAGAGTCACTTTAGACTTGTTTTGACCAGGAACTTCACAAATTGCCAGTTGTGGTACAAGCATGAACACTCACTCGTCCTATCAGGGGTCCTTTCATAATTCATTTTAGCATTCTTTGGTCTTCTCCAGTTTGATCACAGTACAGCATGAGCTCTTAGTCTGACTTTTCTGGCCCATTGACTAATACAGGTGCTTAACATCTTCACAGAAAATAGTGTCTTTCAGCCCTAAAAGATTCTATATGTTTCATGTTTTAGAATTACAACCTATTTTCCCTATGGCCCTGATCCAGCAAAACCCTAACACATGCTTAATTCTAGTTTAGAAGAGAGTCAAACCCACACTGAACAAGTACATTCTCTATTTTAGATAACCTTTCTTGAGCTACTGAAAATACACCTGAGGAGACTCAATTTTTTTATTGTAGAATAATGTAGAACATATTGATATAAATGAATAAAAATTATAAATTCACACATTTTTCTATATTTAGGAGACAATGGAAGTGACCCTGAAAACAGAAGTGGAAACTGGTGCTAGTGGTTTTAGTGTGACGGGTGGAGGAAATGAAGGAATATATATCAAAAAAGTACTTAAGGAATCTCCTGCTTCAAAAATATTTAGTCTGAGAGAAGGTACAGTCTGATTTTCTGTTTGGGGTTTTTTTTGGTGTTGTTGTTTTGTTTATTTGTTTTTTGGTTTCAGGTTTGGGGTTTTTTTCATATATCTTAAAATAATCAGGTGTATAGCTGTGTGTACATATAGATGCCTACCTGACCTGTCTTCTCTTTAGATAATAGAAATAATAGAAACCAAACCAACTAATATTATGTGTGAACTTAACCTTTCCATATTAATAACTTCAAAGATCAGTTTCTTAAACAATAATGAAATGTGGGTTTTTTTTGTATACCATAAAAAAAATATCTAATTTTCACTGGAACAGTGAAAAAGATACATAGAAAGCAGTGTACACGCAACTAAAATGAAAAAAACCCGAATTATAACATTCATTAAGAATATGCCATTAATTAGTTCACAAAATAGTATGCCACAAAACTACAACAAATAATGATTTAAACAAGAAGCCCAGAGTCTGAATACCAAAAAATACAAGAAAATACTTTGTTACTGTCAGGGTGGTCAGACACTGGAACAGGTTTTCCAGAGAGGTTGTGGAGTCACCATCCTTGGAACTATGCAAACCCTGACTGCACATAGATCTGAACTGGCTCTATGTGACATTTCCCTAAGCAGGGCAGTTGGACTAGATGACTCTAGAGGTCCATTCCAGCTTTAACTATTCTGTGATTTTATTATGTGAGTATCATTTTATATTTTAAATAAATGGGATGTGATAATTATTATTTTTTAATGACCATTAATTCAACAGAGTTTGAAAAACTGCAAGAAAGCACAAACTAAATAAAATGATGTCTGATTTTTCTTGCAGGTGATCAGCTGCTAAGTGCCACAATATTTTTTGATAATATCAAATATGAAGATGCACTCAAGATTCTCCAATATGCCGAACCATACAGAGTCCAGTTCAGTCTCAAAAGAAAAATTGCTGGGAAAGAAGAGCTAGAACACATTCACTCTGCAGCCCAGTATAAAAAGGAAAGATTAAGCCAGGTAGATATTTGAAGAGTTTACAAAGTTTGAATAAGATTTTAGTAATGTGCTGTGTGGAAATAGACAAGAAAATACACACTTGTGTCTTCTTAAGACTTATGCATGTATTTAAACTTACTAGCATGAATACTCATGAGAAGAAAAAATTCCCAAAGAATATTTGCAGCTTTATAAATATCCTGGGCAAGACTATGGATTTTGGATAAAGCCACGATCTTGTGTTAGTGTAAGAAAACATTCTTCTCCAGTGAGTCAGCACTTTTTCTGTTGTTCAGTGTCCACTGATAGAACAGGCTCAGATAAGCTCTGTAATATTTATATTCAATGTTTTCCAAAAAGTGAAATATCAGTAAATATTTTTCTCAAAATATAATAAATGAAATTTTCTCTTTAAAATACATGCTTTATCACTGATATCTCCAAGATCTGCTCACAGGTCTCCATCACATTCAAAATAATTTTTCTCATCATATATAAATATATAAATATTATATATATTTGTACAGACATAGAGAGACATACATCTAGAAAACCCTATTTAGTGTAAAGTTTTGCAAAGAACATGAATCTTTTGAAACCCACATACTATAGTCATATAATCGATTTGTTTTGTGTAATTTCTGCCTGAATTATATAAAGCAATTTCAGGAATTTTTTTATATAACAAGTAGATACTGTGAATAAAAAGCACATTTTCCCACATATTTTACAGCATGTATTTTATTTTCTGTTGCTGCTATATTTAGTTTACTTTTAATCTTCTGACTACTATTTGTTCTTTCAGGAAAAAGAACTCAGTGAGAGCATTCCTGAAGAAACACTGCATGTTTCAGGAAAAGCTATTTCAGAAGAAGACAGGGAAACACTAATTGTAAGCCAAAGGGTAGGAAGAAGCAAGAGACCTAAAAAAGATAGATTATCATGGCCAAAATTCCAGTCAATTAAAAACAAAAAAATACTGGGGCACAGAAGATCTCATAGTACATCAGATGCATATGAGTCTGCTATACAGGATATTTCCCCTACAAGCACAGACACAGAGTCTCAATTTCAACAAGATGTCCGTATCAAAGAAAAAAAAGGAAGCCAAAAGAAACTGAAGTTCCCTAGCATTGGATTCAAAATGCACAGACCCAAACCAGAAACGCAAGACAAGCAAAAAAAAGAAATAAAAACAACACTGTTATCTGAAAGAGAAAAAGTACATAAAGAAGATACCAGCCTGGAACCCCCCGAAATACTGACTGTTGAATATACCACATCTCCTGCCTATGAAATTAAAACAGGGGAGGTACACGAAACTTTAAAAAAAGACTTAAAAGATATGAAAAATGGCATTCCATCTCATGTTAAAAAATGCCCTGAAGTTGAAATAAGCATTAAAAAAGAAAAAGACAAGGAATCAACATCAAAATTTACTGTACCTGAAGTACCAGCTATAACAACACAGATAGCAAAGCCCGATTTAGAAACGCCTGATCTGAAAGAAAGCCCAATTAAACAAACAACACAAGCCTCATCAAAATCCCGAAAAAAGAAACAGAAAGGAACAGCGGTTAAAACAGAAAGAGAAACAGGAATTAAAATAGACATGGTGGGTCCCACAGTGCAAGGATCTATACAGGTAAAAGGTCTAGAAATAGGCACTGCTAAAGCAGAATTACACACAACATCTGACACACTGGAAACAGAAGAAAAAAAAGCAAAAGACGACGCACAAATATTAACAATTCAAAAAACAAAATTTGGGATTTCAATGCCCAAAAGAAAAGAGACAGGGACTGAAAACACCAAATTGGGAAGTGATATTCCACCTTCAGTACCAGAAAAAACAGCTGATACAAGTTCAAAGGACGTCAGGAATTTGGATGTGAAACCTCACACGTCAGATGCAGAATCAGAAGTATCTACTTGGAAAATGCAAATGCCATCATTCAAAATGGCCAAAACACCTAAAACTGATGTGAAAATAACAGGAGAAGAAAGCACAGCTGAATCAGTAGAAACTGTAAAAAAAGCAGAGACAGAAGAAGATGGAATGCCCACAACTGACAAAACCTTGAAGGTAGGCGTTGGTATTAAGACAGGAGAAAAGGATATAGAGGGAAAAGAAGGAAAATTTAGACTGCCGAAGTTTAAATTACCAACCTTTACCTGGGCAACCACAAAGGACGAGACAGGGCAAACTGAAATGCCGGTAAGCAACCGAGAAGGAAGAATACAGTTCCTAGACAGAGATGCAAGAGAAAAGATGACCGCATCAAAGGAAATTAATATTGCAACAGGTGAAAGGGAAATTGAGATCTCAAAAGTAAAAATAGATGACACAGGTATCAGCGCCCTCAGCATCGCGGCCCCCGACATCAAGCTGCCCTCCGCCGAAGGCTCCCTCGAGCTCCAGGCCCCCGAGATAGACCTCAAAGCACCCTCTGCCGAAGGCTCGCTTGACGGAGCCGAGCTGGAAGCCGCGGGCCTGAAAGGGAAGTTTAAGATGCCCAAGTTCGACAAGCCCAAATTCGGAGTGTCGCCTCCCAAGGCGGAAGGGGTGGAAGGGGAGGTCAGCCTGCCCACCGCAGAGGTCGACCTGCCCTCCGCCACGGTGACGGCCGCAGGGGAGGGCCCCGCGCTGGGCCTCAAAGCCGACGTCCCCGGCGCCAAAACCGAAGGGGCCAGCTGGAAGGTGGACAAGCCCTCCCTCAAAATGCCCAAAGCTGACATCAAGGCTCCCAAGGTGGACATCAGCCTCCCGTCCGTCGACGTCACCCTTCCAAAGGCCAGCGTCGACCTGCAGGCGCCCGAGGCGGCCCTCGCCCTCGAAGGGGAAGCAAAGGCCCCAGAGAAGGAGGCCGCGAAGACCAAGGACGGCAAGTTCAAGATGCCCAAGTTCGGCATGCCTTCCTTTGGCTGGTCCAGCAGCAGAGAGGCCAAGGGCACCGTGGCCGCTGATGTGGACGTCAGCCTCAAGGAGCCCCAAGTGACGGTGCCCTCGGGAGCCGCCGAAGTCGACATGACCCTGCCCGCGGCCGACATCCAAGCGCCCGGCGTGGAGCTGACCGTCGAGGCGGCCGCCGGAGGAGACGGCGAGAAAGGTCGATTCAAGATGCCCGACGTCAAGATGCCCAGCGTCAAGCTGCCCAAAGTCAAAGCTCCCCACGTGCAGGTCAGCCTGCCAAAGGCGGAGGTCTCGCTGCCCAAAGCCCAGGCCGAAGCCCAGGAGGGCGAAGTCGCCCTGCAGGGCCCCGACGCCGAAGGCGGCCTGGAGGTGGCTGCCGGCAAAGTCGAGGGCGGTGGCATGAAAATACACATGCCGAAAGTCAAGGTGCCCAGCGTGGTCTTCTCCAAGCCGACCGTCAAGGCTCCCAAACTGGACGCAGACGTCAGCCTGCACAAAGCCGACGCCAGCCTCCCAGAAGCAGACCTCAAGGCGGGCGCCGGCGCCCTCAGCATCGCGGCCCCCGACATCAAGCTGCCCTCCGCCGAAGGCTCCCTCGAGCTCCAGGCCCCCGAGATAGACCTCAAAGCACCCTCTGCCGAAGGCTTGCTTGACGGAGCCGAGCTGGAAGCCGCGGGCCTGAAAGGGAAGTTTAAGATGCCCAAGTTCGACAAGCCCAAATTCGGAGTGTCGCCTCCCAAGGCGGAAGGGGTGGAAGGGGAGGTCAGCCTGCCCACCGCAGAGGTCGACCTGCCCTCCGCCACGGTGACGGCCGCAGGGGAGGGCCCCGCGCTGGGCCTCAAAGCCGACGTCCCCGGCGCCAAAACCGAAGGGGCCGGCTGGAAGGTGGACAAGCCCTCCCTCAAAATGCCCAAAGCTGACATCAAGGCTCCCAAGGTGGACATCAGCCTCCCGTCCGTCGACGTCACCCTTCCAAAGGCCAGCGTCGACCTGCAGGCGCCCGAGGCGGCCCTCGCCCTCGAAGGGGAAGCAAAGGCCCCAGAGAAGGAGGCCGCGAAGACCAAGGACGGCAAGTTCAAGATGCCCAAGTTCGGCATGCCTTCCTTTGGCTGGTCCAGCAGCAGAGAGGCCAAGGGCACCGTGGCCGCTGATGTGGACGTCAGCCTCAAGGAGCCCCAAGTGACGGTGCCCTCGGGAGCCGCCGAAGTCGACGTGACCCTGCCCGCGGCCGACATCCAAGCGCCCGGCGTGGAGCTGACCGTCGAGGCGGCCGCCGGAGGAGACGGCGAGAAAGGTCGATTCAAGATGCCCGACGTCAAGATGCCCAGCGTCAAGCTGCCCAAAGTCAAAGCTCCCCACGTGCAGGTCAGCCTGCCAAAGGCGGAGGTCTCGCTGCCCAAAGCCCAGGCCGAAGCCCAGGAGGGCGAAGTCGCCCTGCAGGGCCCCGACGCCGAAGGCGGCCTGGAGGTGGCTGCCGGCAAAGTCGAGGGCGGTGGCATGAAAATACACATGCCGAAAGTCAAGGTGCCCAGCGTGGTCTTCTCCAAGCCGACCGTCAAGGCTCCCAAACTGGACGCAGACGTCAGCCTGCACAAAGCCGACGCCAGCCTCCCAGAAGCAGACCTCAAGGCGGGCGCCGGCGCCCTCAGCATCGCGGCCCCCGACATCAAGCTGCCCTCCGCCGAAGGCTCCCTCGAGCTCCAGGCCCCCGAGATAGACCTCAAAGCACCCTCTGCCGAAGGCTCGCTTGACGGAGCCGAGCTGGAAGCCGCGGGCCTGAAAGGGAAGCTTAAGATGCCCAAGTTCGACAAGCCCAAATTCGGAGTGTCGCCTCCCAAGGCGGAAGGGGTGGAAGGGGAGGTCAGCCTGCCCACCGCAGAGGTCGACCTGCCCTCCGCCACGGTGACGGCCGCAGGGGAGGGCCCCGCGCTGGGCCTCAAAGCCGACGTCCCCGGCGCCAAAACCGAAGGGGCCGGCTGGAAGGTGGACAAGCCCTCCCTCAAAATGCCCAAAGCTGACATCAAGGCTCCCGAGGTGGACATCAGCCTCCCGTCCGTCGACGTCACCCTTCCAAAGGCCAGCGTCGACCTGCAGGCGCCCGAGGCGGCCCTCGCCCTCGAAGGGGAAGCAAAGGCCCCAGAGAAGGAGGCCGCGAAGACCAAGGACGGCAAGTTCAAGATGCCCAAGTTCGGCATGCCTTCCTTTGGCTGGTCCAGCAGCAGAGAGGCCAAGGGCACCGTGGCCGCTGATGTGGACGTCAGCCTCAAGGAGCCCCAAGTGACGGTGCCCTCGGGAGCCGCCGAAGTCGACGTGACCCTGCCCGCGGCCGACATCCAAGCGCCTGGCGTGGAGCTGACCGTCGAGGCGGCCACCGGAGGAGACGGCGAGAAAGGTCGATTCAAGATGCCCGACGTCAAGATGCCCAGCGTCAAGCTGCCCAAAGTCAAAGCTCCCCACGTGCAGGTCAGCCTGCCAAAGGCGGAGGTCTCGCTGCCCAAAGCCCAGGCCGAAGCCCAGGAGGGCGAAGTCGCCCTGCAGGGCCCCGACGCCGAAGGCGGCCTGGAGGTGGCTGCCGGCAAAGTCGAGGGCGGTGGCATGAAAATACACATGCCGAAAGTCAAGGTGCCCAGCGTGGTCTTCTCCAAGCCGACCGTCAAGGCTCCCAAACTGGACGCAGACGTCAGCCTGCACAAAGCCGACGCCAGCCTCCCAGAAGCAGACCTCAAGGCGGGCGCCGGCGCCCTCAGCATCGCGGCCCCCGACATCAAGCTGCCCTCCGCCGAAGGCTCCCTCGAGCTCCAGGCCCCCGAGATAGACCTCAAAGCACCCTCTGCCGAAGGCTCGCTTGACGGAGCCGAGCTGGAAGCCGCGGGCCTGAAAGGGAAGTTTAAGATGCCCAAGTTCGACAAGCCCAAATTCGGAGTGTCGCCTCCCAAGGCGGAAGGGGTGGAAGGGGAGGTCAGCCTGCCCACCGCAGAGGTCGACCTGCCCTCCGCCACGGTGACGGCCGCAGGGGAGGGCCCCGCGCTGGGCCTCAAAGCCGACGTCCCCGGCGCCAAAACCGAAGGGGCCGGCTGGAAGGTGGACAAGCCCTCCCTCAAAATGCCCAAAGCTGACATCAAGGCTCCCAAGGTGGACATCAGCCTCCCGTCCGTCGACGTCACCCTTCCAAAGGCCAGCGTCGACCTGCAGGCGCCCGAGGCGGCCCTCGCCCTCGAAGGGGAAGCAAAGGCCCCAGAGAAGGAGGCCGCGAAGACCAAGGACGGCAAGTTCAAGATGCCCAAGTTCGGCATGCCTTCCTTTGGCTGGTCCAGCAGCAGAGAGGCCAAGGGCACCGTGGCCGCTGATGTGGACGTCAGCCTCAAGGAGCCCCAAGTGACGGTGCCCACGGGAGCCGCTGAAGTCGACGTGACCCTGCCCGCGGCCGACATCCAAGCGCCCGGCGTGGAGCTGACCGTCGAGGCGGCCGCCGGAGGAGACGGCGAGAAAGGTCGATTCAAGATGCCCGACGTCAAGATGCCCAGCGTCAAGCTGCCCAAAGTCAAAGCTCCCCACGTGCAGGTCAGCCTGCCAAAGGCGGAGGTCTCGCTGCCCAAAGCCCAGGCCGAAGCCCAGGAGGGCGAAGTCGCCCTGCAGGGCCCCGACGCCGAAGGCGGCCTGGAGGTGGCTGCCGGCAAAGTCGAGGGCGGTGGCATGAAAATACACATGCCGAAAGTCAAGGTGCCCAGCGTGGTCTTCTCCAAGCCGACCGTCAAGGCTCCCAAACTGGACGCAGACGTCAGCCTGCACAAAGCCGACGCCAGCCTCCCAGAAGCAGACCTCAAGGCGGGCGCCGGCGCCCTCAGCATCGCGGCCCCCGACATCAAGCTGCCCTCCGCCGAAGGCTCCCTCGAGCTCCAGGCCCCCGAGATAGACCTCAAAGCACCCTCTGCCGAAGGCTCGCTTGACGGAGCCGAGCTGGAAGCCGCGGGCCTGAAAGGGAAGTTTAAGATGCCCAAGTTCGACAAGCCCAAATTCGGAGTGTCGCCTCCCAAGGCGGAAGGGGTGGAAGGGGAGGTCAGCCTGCCCACCGCAGAGGTCGACCTGCCCTCCGCCACGGTGACGGCCGCAGGGGAGGGCCCCACGCTGGGCCTCAAAGCCGACGTCCCCGGCGCCAAAACCGAAGGGGCCGGCTGGAAGGTGGACAAGCCCTCCCTCAAAATGCCCAAAGCTGACATCAAGGCTCCCAAGGTGGACATCAGCCTCCCGTCCGTCGACGTCACCCTTCCAAAGGCCAGCGTCGACCTGCAGGCGCCCGAGGCGGCCCTCGCCCTCGAAGGGGAAGCAAAGGCCCCAGAGAAGGAGGCCGCGAAGACCAAGGACGGCAAGTTCAAGATGCCCAAGTTCGGCATGCCTTCCTTTGGCTGGTCCAGCAGCAGAGAGGCCAAGGGCACCGTGGCCGCTGATGTGGACGTCAGCCTCAAGGAGCCCCAAGTGACGGTGCCCTCGGGAGCCGCCGAAGTCGACGTGACCCTGCCCGCGGCCGACATCCAAGCGCCCGGCGTGGAGCTGACCGTCGAGGCGGCCACCGGAGGAGACGGCGAGAAAGGTCGATTCAAGATGCCCGATGTCAAGATGCCCAGCGTCAAGCTGCCCAAAGTCAAAGCTCCCCACGTGCAGGTCAGCCTGCCAAAGGCGGAGGTCTCGCTGCCCAAAGCCCAGGCCGAAGCCCAGGAGGGCGAAGTCGCCCTGCAGGGCCCCGACGCCGAAGGCGGCCTGGAGGTGGCTGCCGGCAAAGTCGAGGGCGGTGGCATGAAAATACACATGCCGAAAGTCAAGGTGCCCAGCGTGGTCTTCTCCAAGCCGACCGTCAAGGCTCCCAAACTGGACGCAGACGTCAGCCTGCACAAAGCCGACGCCAGCCTCCCAGAAGCAGACCTCAAGGCAGGCGCCGGCGCCCTCAGCATTGCAGCCCCCGACATCAAGCTGCCCTCCGCCGAAGGCTCCCTCGAGCTCCAGGCCCCCGAGATAGACCTCAAAGCACCCTCTGCCGAAGGCTCGCTTGACGGAGCCGAGCTGGAAGCCGCGGGCCTGAAAGGGAAGTTTAAGATGCCCAAGTTCGACAAGCCCAAATTCGGAGTGTCGCCTCCCAAGGCGGAAGGGGTGGAAGGGGAGGTCAGCCTGCCCACCGCAGAGGTCGACCTGCCCTCCGCCACGGTGACGGCCGCAGGGGAGGGCCCCACGCTGGGCCTCAAAGCCGACGTCCCCGGCGCCAAAACCGAAGGGGCCGGCTGGAAGGTGGACAAGCCCTCCCTCAAAATGCCCAAAGCTGACATCAAGGCTCCCAAGGTGGACATCAGCCTCCCGTCCGTCGACGTCACCCTTCCAAAGGCCAGCGTCGACCTGCAGGCGCCCGAGGCGGCCCTCGCCCTCGAAGGGGAAGCAAAGGCCCCAGAGAAGGAGGCCGCGAAGACCAAGGACGGCAAGTTCAAGATGCCCAAGTTCGGCATGCCTTCCTTTGGCTGGTCCAGCAGCAGAGAGGCCAAGGGCACCGTGGCCGCTGATGTGGACGTCAGCCTCAAGGAGCCCCAAGTGACGGTGCCCTCGGGAGCCGCCGAAGTCGACGTGACCCTGCCCGCGGCCGACATCCAAGCGCCCGGCGTGGAGCTGACCGTCGAGGCGGCCGCCGGAGGAGACGGCGAGAAAGGTCGATTCAAGATGCCCGACGTCAAGATGCCCAGCGTCAAGCTGCCCAAAGTCAAAGCTCCCCACGTGCAGGTCAGCCTGCCAAAGGCGGAGGTCTCGCTGCCCAAAGCCCAGGCCGAAGCCCAGGAGGGCGAAGTCGCCCTGCAGGGCCCCGACGCCGAAGGCGGCCTGGAGGTGGCTGCCGGCAAAGTCGAGGGCGGTGGCATGAAAATACACATGCCGAAAGTCAAGGTGCCCAGCGTGGTCTTCTCCAAGCCGACCGTCAAGGCTCCCAAACTGGACGCAGACGTCAGCCTGCACAAAGCCGACGCCAGCCTCCCAGAAGCAGACCTCAAGGCGGGCGCCGGCGCCCTCAGCATCGCGGCCCCCGACATCAAGCTGCCCTCCGCCGAAGGCTCCCTCGAGCTCCAGGCCCCCGAGATAGACCTCAAAGCACCCTCTGCCGAAGGCTCGCTTGACGGAGCCGAGCTGGAAGCCGCGGGCCTGAAAGGGAAGTTTAAGATGCCCAAGTTCGACAAGCCCAAATTCGGAGTGTCGCCTCCCAAGGCGGAAGGGGTGGAAGGGGAGGTCAGCCTGCCCACCGCAGAGGTCGACCTGCCCTCCGCCACGGTGACGGCCGCAGGGGAGGGCCCCACGCTGGGCCTCAAAGCCGACGTCCCCGGCGCCAAAACCGAAGGGGCCGGCTGGAAGGTGGACAAGCCCTCCCTCAAAATGCCCAAAGCTGACATCAAGGCTCCCAAGGTGGACATCAGCCTCCCGTCCGTCGACGTCACCCTTCCAAAGGCCAGCGTCGACCTGCAGGCGCCCGAGGCGGCCCTCGCCCTCGAAGGGGAAGCAAAGGCCCCAGAGAAGGAGGCCGCGAAGACCAAGGACGGCAAGTTCAAGATGCCCAAGTTCGGCATGCCTTCCTTTGGCTGGTCCAGCAGCAGAGAGGCCAAGGGCACCGTGGCCGCTGATGTGGACGTCAGCCTCAAGGAGCCCCAAGTGACGGTGCCCTCGGGAGCCGCCGAAGTCGACGTGACCCTGCCCGCGGCCGACATCCAAGCGCCCGGCGTGGAGCTGACCGTCGAGGCGGCCGCCGGAGGAGACGGCGAGAAAGGTCGATTCAAGATGCCCGACGTCAAGATGCCCAGTGTCAAGCTGCCCAAAGTCAAAGCTCCCCACGTGCAGGTCAGCCTGCCAAAGGCGGAGGTCTCGCTGCCCAAAGCCCAGGCCGAAGCCCAGGAGGGCGAAGTCGCCCTGCAGGGCCCCGACGCCGAAGGCGGCCTGGAGGTGGCTGCCGGCAAAGTCGAGGGCGGTGGCATGAAAATACACATGCCGAAAGTCAAGGTGCCCAGCGTGGTCTTCTCCAAGCCGACCGTCAAGGCTCCCAAACTGGACGCAGACATCAGCCTGCACAAAGCCGACGCCAGCCTCCCAGAAGCAGACCTCAAGGCGGGCGCCGGCGCCCTCAGCATCGCGGCCCCCGACATCAAGCTGCCCTCCGCCGAAGGCTCCCTCGAGCTCCAGGCCCCCGAGATAGACCTCAAAGCACCCTCTGCCGAAGGCTCGCTTGACGGAGCCGAGCTGGAAGCCGCGGGCCTGAAAGGGAAGTTTAAGATGCCCAAGTTCGACAAGCCCAAATTCGGAGTGTCGCCTCCCAAGGCGGAAGGGGTGGAAGGGGAGGTCAGCCTGCCCACCGCAGAGGTCGACCTGCCCTCCGCCACGGTGACGGCCGCAGGGGAGGGCCCCGCGCTGGGCCTCAAAGCCGACGTCCCCGGCGCCAAAACCGAAGGGGCCGGCTGGAAGGTGGACAAGCCCTCCCTCAAAATGCCCAAAGCTGACATCAAGGCTCCCAAGGTGGACATCAGCCTCCCGTCCGTCGACGTCACCCTTCCAAAGGCCAGCGTCGACCTGCAGGCGCCCGAGGCGGCCCTCGCCCTCGAAGGGGAAGCAAAGGCCCCAGAGAAGGAGGCCGCGAAGACCAAGGACGGCAAGTTCAAGATGCCCAAGTTCGGCATGCCTTCCTTTGGCTGGTCCAGCAGCAGAGAGGCCAAGGGCACCGTGGCCGCTGATGTGGACGTCAGCCTCAAGGAGCCCCAAGTGACGGTGCCCTCGGGAGCCGCCGAAGTCGACGTGACCCTGCCCGTGGCCGACATCCAAGCGCCCGGCGTGGAGCTGACCGTCGAGGCGGCCGCCGGAGGAGACGGCGAGAAAGGTCGATTCAAGATGCCCGACGTCAAGATGCCCAGCGTCAAGCTGCCCAAAGTCAAAGCTCCCCACGTGCAGGTCAGCCTGCCAAAGGCGGAGGTCTCGCTGCCCAAAGCCCAGGCCGAAGCCCAGGAGGGCGAAGTCGCCCTGCAGGGCCCCGACGCCGAAGGCGGCCTGGAGGTGGCTGCCGGCAAAGTCGAGGGCGGTGGCATGAAAATACACATGCCGAAAGTCAAGGTGCCCAGCGTGGTCTTCTCCAAGCCGACCGTCAAGGCTCCCAAACTGGACGCAGACGTCAGCCTGCACAAAGCCGACGCCAGCCTCCCAGAAGCAGACCTCAAGGCAGGCGCCGGCGCCCTCAGCATTGCAGCCCCCGACATCAAGCTGCCCTCCGCCGAAGGCTCCCTCGAGCTCCAGGCCCCCGAGATAGACCTCAAAGCACCCTCTGCCGAAGGCTCGCTTGACGGAGCCGAGCTGGAAGCCGCGGGCCTGAAAGGGAAGTTTAAGATGCCCAAGTTCGACAAGCCCAAATTCGGAGTGTCGCCTCCCAAGGCGGAAGGGGTGGAAGGGGAGGTCAGCCTGCCCACCGCAGAGGTCGACCTGCCCTCCGCCACGGTGACGGCCGCAGGGGAGGGCCCCGCGCTGGGCCTCAAAGCCGACGTCCCCGGCGCCAAAACCGAAGGGGCCAGCTGGAAGGTGGACAAGCCCTCCCTCAAAATGCCCAAAGCTGACATCAAGGCTCCCAAGGTGGACATCAGCCTCCCGTCCGTCGACGTCACCCTTCCAAAGGCCAGCGTCGACCTGCAGGCGCCCGAGGCGGCCCTCGCCCTCGAAGGGGAAGCAAAGGCCCCAGAGAAGGAGGCCGCGAAGACCAAGGACGGCAAGTTCAAGATGCCCAAGTTCGGCATGCCTTCCTTTGGCTGGTCCAGCAGCAGAGAGGCCAAGGGCACCGTGGCCGCTGATGTGGACGTCAGCCTCAAGGAGCCCCAAGTGACGGTGCCCTCGGGAGCCGCCGAAGTCGACGTGACCCTGCCCGCGGCCGACATCCAAGCGCCCGGCGTGGAGCTGACCGTCGAGGCGGCCGCCGGAGGAGACGGCGAGAAAGGTCGATTCAAGATGCCCGACGTCAAGATG
The DNA here is from genome assembly GCF_949628215.1 of Phalacrocorax aristotelis. NCBI lineage: Eukaryota > Metazoa > Chordata > Aves > Suliformes > Phalacrocoracidae > Phalacrocorax > Phalacrocorax aristotelis. The sequence continues at coordinate 28,683,808 of NC_134284.1, read as the reverse complement.
CCCAGTGTCAAGCTGCCCAAAGTCAAAGCTCCCCACGTGCAGGTCAGCCTGCCAAAGGCGGAGGTCTCGCTGCCCAAAGCCCAGGCCGAAGCCCAGGAGGGCGAAGTCGCCCTGCAGGGCCCCGACGCCGAAGGCGGCCTGGAGGTGGCTGCCGGCAAAGTCGAGGGCGGTGGCATGAAAATACACATGCCGAAAGTCAAGGTGCCCAGCGTGGTCTTCTCCAAGCCGACCGTCAAGGCTCCCAAACTGGACGCAGACATCAGCCTGCACAAAGCCGACGCCAGCCTCCCAGAAGCAGACCTCAAGGCGGGCGCCGGCGCCCTCAGCATCGCGGCCCCCGACATCAAGCTGCCCTCCGCCGAAGGCTCCCTCGAGCTCCAGGCCCCCGAGATAGACCTCAAAGCACCCTCTGCCGAAGGCTCGCTTGACGGAGCCGAGCTGGAAGCCGCGGGCCTGAAAGGGAAGTTTAAGATGCCCAAGTTCGACAAGCCCAAATTCGGAGTGTCGCCTCCCAAGGCGGAAGGGGTGGAAGGGGAGGTCAGCCTGCCCACCGCAGAGGTCGACCTGCCCTCCGCCACGGTGACGGCCGCAGGGGAGGGCCCCGCGCTGGGCCTCAAAGCCGACGTCCCCGGCGCCAAAACCGAAGGGGCCGGCTGGAAGGTGGACAAGCCCTCCCTCAAAATGCCCAAAGCTGACATCAAGGCTCCCAAGGTGGACATCAGCCTCCCGTCCGTCGACATCACCCTTCCAAAGGCCAGCGTCGACCTGCAGGCGCCCGAGGCGGCCCTCGCCCTCGAAGGGGAAGCAAAGGCCCCAGAGAAGGAGGCCGCGAAGACCAAGGACGGCAAGTTCAAGATGCCCAAGTTCGGCATGCCTTCCTTTGGCTGGTCCAGCAGCAGAGAGGCCAAGGGCACCGTGGCCGCTGATGTGGACGTCAGCCTCAAGGAGCCCCAAGTGACGGTGCCCTCGGGAGCCGCCGAAGTCGACGTGACCCTGCCCGCGGCCGACATCCAAGCGCCCGGCGTGGAGCTGACCGTCGAGGCGGCCACCGGAGGAGACGGCGAGAAAGGTCGATTCAAGATGCCCGACGTCAAGATGCCCAGCGTCAAGCTGCCCAAAGTCAAAGCTCCCCACGTGCAGGTCAGCCTGCCAAAGGCGGAGGTCTCGCTGCCCAAAGCCCAGGCCGAAGCCCAGGAGGGCGAAGTCGCCCTGCAGGGCCCCGACGCCGAAGGCGGCCTGGAGGTGGCTGCCGGCAAAGTCGAGGGCGGTGGCATGAAAATACACATGCCGAAAGTCAAGGTGCCCAGCGTGGTCTTCTCCAAGCCGACCGTCAAGGCTCCCAAACTGGACGCAGACGTCAGCCTGCACAAAGCCGACGCCAGCCTCCCAGAAGCAGACCTCAAGGCAGGCGCCGGCGCCCTCAGCATTGCAGCCCCCGACATCAAGCTGCCCTCCGCCGAAGGCTCCCTCGAGCTCCAGGCCCCCGAGATAGACCTCAAAGCACCCTCTGCCGAAGGCTCGCTTGACGGAGCCGAGCTGGAAGCCGCGGGCCTGAAAGGGAAGTTTAAGATGCCCAAGTTCGACAAGCCCAAATTCGGAGTGTCGCCTCCCAAGGCGGAAGGGGTGGAAGGGGAGGTCAGCCTGCCCACCGCAGAGGTCGACCTGCCCTCCGCCACGGTGACGGCCGCAGGGGAGGGCCCCGCGCTGGGCCTCAAAGCCGACGTCCCCGGCGCCAAAACCGAAGGGGCCGGCTGGAAGGTGGACAAGCCCTCCCTCAAAATGCCCAAAGCTGACATCAAGGCTCCCAAGGTGGACATCAGCCTCCCGTCCGTCGACGTCACCCTTCCAAAGGCCAGCGTCGACCTGCAGGCGCCCGAGGCGGCCCTCGCCCTCGAAGGGGAAGCAAAGGCCCCAGAGAAGGAGGCCGCGAAGACCAAGGACGGCAAGTTCAAGATGCCCAAGTTCGGCATGCCTTCCTTTGGCTGGTCCAGCAGCAGAGAGGCCAAGGGCACCGTGGCCGCTGATGTGGACGTCAGCCTCAAGGAGCCCCAAGTGACGGTGCCCTCGGGAGCCGCCGAAGTCGACGTGACCCTGCCCGTGGCCGACATCCAAGCGCCCGGCGTGGAGCTGACCGTCGAGGCGGCCGCCGGAGGAGACAGCGAGAAAGGTCGATTCAAGATGCCCGACGTCAAGATGCCCAGCGTCAAGCTGCCCAAAGTCAAAGCTCCCCACGTGCAGGTCAGCCTGCCAAAGGCGGAGGTCTCGCTGCCCAAAGCCCAGGCCGAAGCCCAGGAGGGCGAAGTCGCCCTGCAGGGCCCCGACGCCGAAGGCGGCCTGGAGGTGGCTGCCGGCAAAGTCGAGGGCGGTGGCATGAAAATACACATGCCGAAAGTCAAGGTGCCCAGCGTGGTCTTCTCCAAGCCGACCGTCAAGGCTCCCAAACTGGACGCAGACGTCAGCCTGCACAAAGCCGACGCCAGCCTCCCAGAAGCAGACCTCAAGGCAGGCGCCGGCGCCCTCAGCATTGCAGCCCCCGACATCAAGCTGCCCTCCGCCGAAGGCTCCCTCGAACTCCAGGCCCCCAAGATAGACCTCAAAGCACCCTCTGCCGAAGGCTCGCTTGACGGAGCCGAGCTGGAAGCCGCGGGCCTGAAAGGGAAGTTTAAGATGCCCAAGTTCGACAAGCCCAAATTCGGAGTGTCGCCTCCCAAGGCGGAAGGGGTGGAAGGGGAGGTCAGCCTGCCCACCGCAGAGGTCGACCTGCCCTCCGCCACGGTGACGGCCGCAGGGGAGGGCCCCGCGCTGGGCCTCAAAGCCGACGTCCCCGGCGCCAAAACCGAAGGGGCCAGCTGGAAGGTGGACAAGCCCTCCCTCAAAATGCCCAAAGCTGACATCAAGGCTCCCAAGGTGGACATCAGCCTCCCGTCCGTCGACGTCACCCTTCCAAAGGCCAGCGTCGACCTGCAGGCGCCCGAGGCGGCCCTCGCCCTCGAAGGGGAAGCAAAGGCCCCAGAGAAGGAGGCCGCGAAGACCAAGGACGGCAAGTTCAAGATGCCCAAGTTCGGCATGCCTTCCTTTGGCTGGTCCAGCAGCAGAGAGGCCAAGGGCACCGTGGCCGCTGATGTGGACGTCAGCCTCAAGGAGCCCCAAGTGACGGTGCCCTCGGGAGCCGCCGAAGTCGACGTGACCCTGCCCGCGGCCGACATCCAAGCGCCCGGCGTGGAGCTGACCGTCGAGGCGGCCGCCGGAGGAGACGGCGAGAAAGGTCGATTCAAGATGCCCGACGTCAAGATGCCCAGCGTCAAGCTGCCCAAAGTCAAAGCTCCCCACGTGCAGGTCAGCCTGCCAAAGGCGGAGGTCTCGCTGCCCAAAGCCCAGGCCGAAGCCCAGGAGGGCGAAGTCGCCCTGCAGGGCCCCGACGCCGAAGGCGGCCTGGAGGTGGCTGCCGGCAAAGTCGAGGGCGGTGGCATGAAAATACACATGCCGAAAGTCAAGGTGCCCAGCGTGGTCTTCTCCAAGCCGACCGTCAAGGCTCCCAAACTGGACGCAGACGTCAGCCTGCACAAAGCCGACGCCAGCCTCCCAGAAGCAGACCTCAAGGCGGGCGCCGGCGCCCTCAGCATCGCGGCCCCCGACATCAAGCTGCCCTCCGCCGAAGGCTCCCTCGAGCTCCAGGCCCCCGAGATAGACCTCAAAGCACCCTCTGCCGAAGGCTCGCTTGACGGAGCCGAGCTGGAAGCCGCGGGCCTGAAAGGGAAGTTTAAGATGCCCAAGTTCGACAAGCCCAAATTCGGAGTGTCGCCTCCCAAGGCGGAAGGGGTGGAAGGGGAGGTCAGCCTGCCCACCGCAGAGGTCGACCTGCCCTCCGCCACGGTGACGGCCGCAGGGGAGGGCCCTGCGCTGGGCCTCAAAGCCGACGTCCCCGGCGCCAAAACTGAAGGGGCCGGCTGGAAGGTGGACAAGCCCTCCCTCAAAATGCCCAAAGCTGACATCAAGGCTCCCAAGGTGGACATCAGCCTCCCGTCCGTCGACGTCACCCTTCCAAAGGCCAGCGTCGACCTGCAGGCGCCCGAGGCGGCCCTCGCCCTCGAAGGGGAAGCAAAGGCCCCAGAGAAGGAGGCCGCGAAGACCAAGGACGGCAAGTTCAAGATGCCCAAGTTCGGCATGCCTTCCTTTGGCTGGTCCAGCAGCAGAGAGGCCAAGGGCACCGTGGCCGCTGATGTGGACGTCAGCCTCAAGGAGCCCCAAGTGACGGTGCCCTCGGGAGCCGCCGAAGTCGACGTGACCCTGCCCGCGGCCGACATCCAAGCGCCCGGCGTGGAGCTGACCGTCGAGGCGGCCGCCGGAGGAGACGGCGAGAAAGGTCGATTCAAGATGCCCGACGTCAAGATGCCCAGTGTCAAGCTGCCCAAAGTCAAAGCTCCCCACGTGCAGGTCAGCCTGCCAAAGGCGGAGGTCTCGCTGCCCAAAGCCCAGGCCGAAGCCCAGGAGGGCGAAGTCGCCCTGCAGGGCCCCGACGCCGAAGGCGGCCTGGAGGTGGCTGCCGGCAAAGTCGAGGGCGGTGGCATGAAAATACACATGCCGAAAGTCAAGGTGCCCAGCGTGGTCTTCTCCAAGCCGACCGTCAAGGCTCCCAAACTGGACGCAGACATCAGCCTGCACAAAGCCGACGCCAGCCTCCCAGAAGCAGACCTCAAGGCGGGCGCCGGCGCCCTCAGCATCGCGGCCCCCGACATCAAGCTGCCCTCCGCCGAAGGCTCCCTCGAGCTCCAGGCCCCCGAGATAGACCTCAAAGCACCCTCTGCCGAAGGCTCGCTTGACGGAGCCGAGCTGGAAGCCGCGGGCCTGAAAGGGAAGTTTAAGATGCCCAAGTTCGACAAGCCCAAATTCGGAGTGTCGCCTCCCAAGGCGGAAGGGGTGGAAGGGGAGGTCAGCCTGCCCACCGCAGAGGTCGACCTGCCCTCCGCCACGGTGACGGCCGCAGGGGAGGGCCCCGCGCTGGGCCTCAAAGCCGACGTCCCCGGCGCCAAAACCGAAGGGGCCGGCTGGAAGGTGGACAAGCCCTCCCTCAAAATGCCCAAAGCTGACATCAAGGCTCCCAAGGTGGACATCAGCCTCCCGTCCGTCGACGTCACCCTTCCAAAGGCCAGCGTCGACCTGCAGGCGCCCGAGGCGGCCCTCGCCCTCGAAGGGGAAGCAAAGGCCCCAGAGAAGGAGGCCGCGAAGACCAAGGACGGCAAGTTCAAGATGCCCAAGTTCGGCATGCCTTCCTTTGGCTGGTCCAGCAGCAGAGAGGCCAAGGGCACCGTGGCCGCTGATGTGGACGTCAGCCTCAAGGAGCCCCAAGTGACGGTGCCCTCGGGAGCCGCCGAAGTCGACGTGACCCTGCCCGCGGCCGACATCCAAGCGCCCGGCGTGGAGCTGACCGTCGAGGCGGCCACCGGAGGAGACGGCGAGAAAGGTCGATTCAAGATGCCCGACGTCAAGATGCCCAGCGTCAAGCTGCCCAAAGTCAAAGCTCCCCACGTGCAGGTCAGCCTGCCAAAGGCGGAGGTCTCGCTGCCCAAAGCCCAGGCCGAAGCCCAGGAGGGCGAAGTCGCCCTGCAGGGCCCCGACGCCGAAGGCGGCCTGGAGGTGGCTGCCGGCAAAGTCGAGGGCGGTGGCATGAAAATACACATGCCGAAAGTCAAGGTGCCCAGCGTGGTCTTCTCCAAGCCGACCGTCAAGGCTCCCAAACTGGACGCAGACGTCAGCCTGCACAAAGCCGACGCCAGCCTCCCAGAAGCAGACCTCAAGGCAGGCGCCGGCGCCCTCAGCATTGCAGCCCCCGACATCAAGCTGCCCTCCGCCGAAGGCTCCCTCGAGCTCCAGGCCCCCGAGATAGACCTCAAAGCACCCTCTGCCGAAGGCTCGCTTGACGGAGCCGAGCTGGAAGCCGCGGGCCTGAAAGGGAAGTTTAAGATGCCCAAGTTCGACAAGCCCAAATTCGGAGTGTCGCCTCCCAAGGCGGAAGGGGTGGAAGGGGAGGTCAGCCTGCCCACCGCAGAGGTCGACCTGCCCTCCGCCACGGTGACGGCCGCAGGGGAGGGCCCCGCGCTGGGCCTCAAAGCCGACGTCCCCGGCGCCAAAACCGAAGGGGCCGGCTGGAAGGTGGACAAGCCCTCCCTCAAAATGCCCAAAGCTGACATCAAGGCTCCCAAGGTGGACATCAGCCTCCCGTCCGTCGACGTCACCCTTCCAAAGGCCAGCGTCGACCTGCAGGCGCCCGAGGCGGCCCTCGCCCTCGAAGGGGAAGCAAAGGCCCCAGAGAAGGAGGCCGCGAAGACCAAGGACGGCAAGTTCAAGATGCCCAAGTTCGGCATGCCTTCCTTTGGCTGGTCCAGCAGCAGAGAGGCCAAGGGCACCGTGGCCGCTGATGTGGACGTCAGCCTCAAGGAGCCCCAAGTGACGGTGCCCTCGGGAGCCGCCGAAGTCGACGTGACCCTGCCCGTGGCCGACATCCAAGCGCCCGGCGTGGAGCTGACCGTCGAGGCGGCCGCCGGAGGAGACGGCGAGAAAGGTCGATTCAAGATGCCCGACGTCAAGATGCCCAGCGTCAAGCTGCCCAAAGTCAAAGCTCCCCACGTGCAGGTCAGCCTGCCAAAGGCGGAGGTCTCGCTGCCCAAAGCCCAGGCCGAAGCCCAGGAGGGCGAAGTCGCCCTGCAGGGCCCCGACGCCGAAGGCGGCCTGGAGGTGGCTGCCGGCAAAGTCGAGGGCGGTGGCATGAAAATACACATGCCGAAAGTCAAGGTGCCCAGCGTGGTCTTCTCCAAGCCGACCGTCAAGGCTCCCAAACTGGACGCAGACGTCAGCCTGCACAAAGCCGACGCCAGCCTCCCAGAAGCAGACCTCAAGGCGGGCGCCGGCGCCCTCAGCATCGCGGCCCCCGACATCAAGCTGCCCTCCGCCGAAGGCTCCCTCGAGCTCCAGGCCCCCGAGATAGACCTCAAAGCACCCTCTGCCGAAGGCTCGCTTGACGGAGCCGAGCTGGAAGCCGCGGGCCTGAAAGGGAAGTTTAAGATGCCCAAGTTCGACAAGCCCAAATTCGGAGTGTCGCCTCCCAAGGCGGAAGGGGTGGAAGGGGAGGTCAGCCTGCCCACCGCAGAGGTCGACCTGCCCTCCGCCACGGTGACGGCCGCAGGGGAGGGCCCTGCGCTGGGCCTCAAAGCCGACGTCCCCGGCGCCAAAACTGAAGGGGCCGGCTGGAAGGTGGACAAGCCCTCCCTCAAAATGCCCAAAGCTGACATCAAGGCTCCCAAGGTGGACATCAGCCTCCCGTCCGTCGACGTCACCCTTCCAAAGGCCAGCGTCGACCTGCAGGCGCCCGAGGCGGCCCTCGCCCTCGAAGGGGAAGCAAAGGCCCCAGAGAAGGAGGCCGCGAAGACCAAGGACGGCAAGTTCAAGATGCCCAAGTTCGGCATGCCTTCCTTTGGCTGGTCCAGCAGCAGAGAGGCCAAGGGCACCGTGGCCGCTGATGTGGACGTCAGCCTCAAGGAGCCCCAAGTGACGGTGCCCTCGGGAGCCGCCGAAGTCGACGTGACCCTGCCCGCGGCCGACATCCAAGCGCCCGGCGTGGAGCTGACCGTCGAGGCGGCCGCCGGAGGAGACGGCGAGAAAGGTCGATTCAAGATGCCCGACGTCAAGATGCCCAGTGTCAAGCTGCCCAAAGTCAAAGCTCCCCACGTGCAGGTCAGCCTGCCAAAGGCGGAGGTCTCGCTGCCCAAAGCCCAGGCCGAAGCCCAGGAGGGCGAAGTCGCCCTGCAGGGCCCCGACGCCGAAGGCGGCCTGGAGGTGGCTGCCGGCAAAGTCGAGGGCGGTGGCATGAAAATACACATGCCGAAAGTCAAGGTGCCCAGCGTGGTCTTCTCCAAGCCGACCGTCAAGGCTCCCAAACTGGACGCAGACATCAGCCTGCACAAAGCCGACGCCAGCCTCCCAGAAGCAGACCTCAAGGCGGGCGCCGGCGCCCTCAGCATCGCGGCCCCCGACATCAAGCTGCCCTCCGCCGAAGGCTCCCTCGAGCTCCAGGCCCCCGAGATAGACCTCAAAGCACCCTCTGCCGAAGGCTCGCTTGACGGAGCCGAGCTGGAAGCCGCGGGCCTGAAAGGGAAGTTTAAGATGCCCAAGTTCGACAAGCCCAAATTCGGAGTGTCGCCTCCCAAGGCGGAAGGGGTGGAAGGGGAGGTCAGCCTGCCCACCGCAGAGGTCGACCTGCCCTCCGCCACGGTGACGGCCGCAGGGGAGGGCCCCGCGCTGGGCCTCAAAGCCGACGTCCCCGGCGCCAAAACCGAAGGGGCCGGCTGGAAGGTGGACAAGCCCTCCCTCAAAATGCCCAAAGCTGACATCAAGGCTCCCAAGGTGGACATCAGCCTCCCGTCCGTCGACGTCACCCTTCCAAAGGCCAGCGTCGACCTGCAGGCGCCCGAGGCGGCCCTCGCCCTCGAAGGGGAAGCAAAGGCCCCAGAGAAGGAGGCCGCGAAGACCAAGGACGGCAAGTTCAAGATGCCCAAGTTCGGCATGCCTTCCTTTGGCTGGTCCAGCAGCAGAGAGGCCAAGGGCACCGTGGCCGCTGATGTGGACGTCAGCCTCAAGGAGCCCCAAGTGACGGTGCCCTCGGGAGCCGCCGAAGTCGACGTGACCCTGCCCGCGGCCGACATCCAAGCGCCCGGCGTGGAGCTGACCGTCGAGGCGGCCACCGGAGGAGACGGCGAGAAAGGTCGATTCAAGATGCCCGACGTCAAGATGCCCAGCGTCAAGCTGCCCAAAGTCAAAGCTCCCCACGTGCAGGTCAGCCTGCCAAAGGCGGAGGTCTCGCTGCCCAAAGCCCAGGCCGAAGCCCAGGAGGGCGAAGTCGCCCTGCAGGGCCCCGACGCCGAAGGCGGCCTGGAGGTGGCTGCCGGCAAAGTCGAGGGCGGTGGCATGAAAATACACATGCCGAAAGTCAAGGTGCCCAGCGTGGTCTTCTCCAAGCCGACCGTCAAGGCTCCCAAACTGGACGCAGACGTCAGCCTGCACAAAGCCGACGCCAGCCTCCCAGAAGCAGACCTCAAGGCAGGCGCCGGCGCCCTCAGCATTGCAGCCCCCGACATCAAGCTGCCCTCCGCCGAAGGCTCCCTCGAGCTCCAGGCCCCCGAGATAGACCTCAAAGCACCCTCTGCCGAAGGCTCGCTTGACGGAGCCGAGCTGGAAGCCGCGGGCCTGAAAGGGAAGTTTAAGATGCCCAAGTTCGACAAGCCCAAATTCGGAGTGTCGCCTCCCAAGGCGGAAGGGGTGGAAGGGGAGGTCAGCCTGCCCACCGCAGAGGTCGACCTGCCCTCCGCCACGGTGACGGCCGCAGGGGAGGGCCCCGCGCTGGGCCTCAAAGCCGACGTCCCCGGCGCCAAAACCGAAGGGGCCGGCTGGAAGGTGGACAAGCCCTCCCTCAAAATGCCCAAAGCTGACATCAAGGCTCCCAAGGTGGACATCAGCCTCCCGTCCGTCGACGTCACCCTTCCAAAGGCCAGCGTCGACCTGCAGGCGCCCGAGGCGGCCCTCGCCCTCGAAGGGGAAGCAAAGGCCCCAGAGAAGGAGGCCGCGAAGACCAAGGACGGCAAGTTCAAGATGCCCAAGTTCGGCATGCCTTCCTTTGGCTGGTCCAGCAGCAGAGAGGCCAAGGACACCGTGGCCGCTGATGTGGACGTCAGCCTCAAGGAGCCCCAAGTGACGGTGCCCTCGGGAGCCGCCGAAGTCGACGTGACCCTGCCCGTGGCCGACATCCAAGCGCCCGGCGTGGAGCTGACCGTCGAGGCGGCCGCCGGAGGAGACAGCGAGAAAGGTCGATTCAAGATGCCCGACGTCAAGATGCCCAGCGTCAAGCTGCCCAAAGTCAAAGCTCCCCACGTGCAGGTCAGCCTGCCAAAGGCGGAGGTCTCGCTGCCCAAAGCCCAGGCCGAAGCCCAGGAGGGCGAAGTCGCCCTGCAGGGCCCCGACGCCGAAGGCGGCCTGGAGGTGGCTGCCGGCAAAGTCGAGGGCGGTGGCATGAAAATACACATGCCGAAAGTCAAGGTGCCCAGCGTGGTCTTCTCCAAGCCGACCGTCAAGGCTCCCAAACTGGACGCAGACGTCAGCCTGCACAAAGCCGACGCCAGCCTCCCAGAAGCAGACCTCAAGGCGGGCGCCGGCGCCCTCAGCATCGCGGCCCCCGACATCAAGCTGCCCTCCGCCGAAGGCTCCCTCGAGCTCCAGGCCCCCGAGATAGACCTCAAAGCACCCTCTGCCGAAGGCTCGCTTGACGGAGCCGAGCTGGAAGCCGCGGGCCTGAAAGGGAAGTTTAAGATGCCCAAGTTCGACAAGCCCAAATTCGGAGTGTCGCCTCCCAAGGCGGAAGGGGTGGAAGGGGAGGTCAGCCTGCCCACCGCAGAGGTCGACCTGCCCTCCGCCACGGTGACGGCCGCAGGGGAGGGCCCCGCGCTGGGCCTCAAAGCCGACGTCCCCGGCGCCAAAACCGAAGGGGCCGGCTGGAAGGTGGACAAGCCCTCCCTCAAAATGCCCAAAGCTGACATCAAGGCTCCCAAGGTGGACATCAGCCTCCCGTCCGTCGACGTCACCCTTCCAAAGGCCAGCGTCGACCTGCAGGCGCCCGAGGCGGCCCTCGCCCTCGAAGGGGAAGCAAAGGCCCCAGAGAAGGAGGCCGCGAAGACCAAGGACGGCAAGTTCAAGATGCCCAAGTTCGGCATGCCTTCCTTTGGCTGGTCCAGCAGCAGAGAGGCCAAGGGCACCGTGGCCGCTGATGTGGACGTCAGCCTCAAGGAGCCCCAAGTGACGGTGCCCTCGGGAGCCGCCGAAGTCGACGTGACCCTGCCCGCGGCCGACATCCAAGCGCCCGGCGTGGAGCTGACCGTCGAGGCGGCCGCCGGAGGAGACGGCGAGAAAGGTCGATTCAAGATGCCCGACGTCAAGATGCCCAGTGTCAAGCTGCCCAAAGTCAAAGCTCCCCACGTGCAGGTCAGCCTGCCAAAGGCGGAGGTCTCGCTGCCCAAAGCCCAGGCCGAAGCCCAGGAGGGCGAAGTCGCCCTGCAGGGCCCCGACGCCGAAGGCGGCCTGGAGGTGGCTGCCGGCAAAGTCGAGGGCGGTGGCATGAAAATACACATGCCGAAAGTCAAGGTGCCCAGCGTGGTCTTCTCCAAGCCGACCGTCAAGGCTCCCAAACTGGACGCAGACATCAGCCTGCACAAAGCCGACGCCAGCCTCCCAGAAGCAGACCTCAAGGCGGGCGCCGGCGCCCTCAGCATCGCGGCCCCCGACATCAAGCTGCCCTCCGCCGAAGGCTCCCTCGAGCTCCAGGCCCCCGAGATAGACCTCAAAGCACCCTCTGCCGAAGGCTCGCTTGACGGAGCCGAGCTGGAAGCCGCGGGCCTGAAAGGGAAGTTTAAGATGCCCAAGTTCGACAAGCCCAAATTCGGAGTGTCGCCTCCCAAGGCGGAAGGGGTGGAAGGGGAGGTCAGCCTGCCCACCGCAGAGGTCGACCTGCCCTCCGCCACGGTGACGGCCGCAGGGGAGGGCCCCGCGCTGGGCCTCAAAGCCGACGTCCCCGGCGCCAAAACCGAAGGGGCCGGCTGGAAGGTGGACAAGCCCTCCCTCAAAATGCCCAAAGCTGACATCAAGGCTCCCAAGGCGGACATCAGCCTCCCGTCCGTCGACGTCACCCTTCCAAAGGCCAGCGTCGACCTGCAGGCGCCCGAGGCGGCCCTCGCCCTCGAAGGGGAAGCAAAGGCCCCAGAGAAGGAGGCCGCGAAGACCAAGGACGGCAAGTTCAAGATGCCCAATTTCGGCATGCCTTCCTTTGGCTGGTCCAGCAGCAGAGAGGCCAAGGGCACCGTGGCCGCTGATGTGGACGTCAGCCTCAAGGAGCCCCAAGTGACGGTGCCCTCGGGAGCCGCCGAAGTCGACGTGACCCTGCCCGCGGCCGACATCCGGGTGCCCGCTTTTGATGTTGTTACAGAATCCTCGTCTGTTAAAGAGGATGAGGTGGGTAAAGGTAAAAGTTCTCTTTTTCGAATTCCTAAGGTTTCCCTTTCTAAAAGTTCTAAACCTCTGCCACAGGGTATGTCTGGGGTTCAACCTTCTTTTTCAGAAGGTCTTTGTTATGTTGTAACAGAGCAAACTCCTGATGTTCTTTCAGGCAGTGTCGGATCTAAACTTCTTGACAGTGGAGAAGATAGTGTCTCTAAAAATATTAAAATGAGAATCCCTAACTTGGGTTTCTCCAAAGTTGATATTGGTTCTTCTATTATTGAACAGGATTCCCAATTACCAAAAGGGGATATTACTCTTACTAAATATGAAATGCATCTAGCAGAATCTGAATCAAAAATACCATGTGTTGCTGATGAGAATCTTTCAGTAACAGATTTTGAAATTTTAAATGAAGATGGTTCTTTGGAGGAAGGAAGCGTGAAGCGAGGAGGGAAAACACCAGCTGCTGAAATATATGTGGGTGACACAGAGTTTACAGTTAAAATTCCTAAATTCCGAAAACCAAAATTTGGAATTTCTTGGTCTAAGGGAAAACTATCAGAAAGTGAGGCTGGCTCCAATGTGGAATCTGAAATTTCCAAGGGAAGGATAACATCTGATATGACTGATACTGCTATTGAAAAACCAACAGAGATCTCTGATGCCGAGTTAAGTGTAAAGATGCACAAGCCTTCACCTGAAGTTGTTCTGGATGCACAAATGTTGGATGTCAGTCTCCCATCAATGGAAGTTACCATGCCAAAATTAGAAGTGGAAATCCATGGCCCAGATTTAGAGTGCAAGGCAGAACAGGAAGTAGTTTCAGGAGAGAAGGTCACTGAGGAGAAAGAAAACAAATTTAAAACATCAAAATTCAAATTGCCTTCATTTAGTTGGTCACCAAAGAAAGAAGCTATTGCTCCTTCTGAAGTTGAGGGACATCTGGAAGAATCCACTTTGTCTACTTTATGTGGAGAAACAGAATCTGAATTAACATTTCCTACCCCTGAGGGTGATGTACAATTAAAAATTGAAGGTCCTGAAGGGAAACCAAAAATGTCTAAATTCCAGATACCAAAACTTGGAATTGCACATTCTAAAGGGAAAGGGACAGGAAAGGAAGTCAGCCAATCCAAATCAGAAGTCAAGGTTCCCCAACTGAAATCAATGGTAGAAATAGGTGATATTGCTGTTGAAGCACCAAATTTGGAGGTGGAATGTGGTACAGGAACAGAAACTTACAGCCCTAAAGTCAAAATGACCAGAGCTGACATTAAGGCATCAGAGACTGATGTTCACCTCCCATCAACTGATATTTCTATTCTAAAAACAGACCGTGATATTCAGGATTCAGATGCAGCACTAAGAATCAAAGGGGAGATAAAGCAAGATGGAGATGGAGAAGAGAAAGAAGGACATTTCAAAATGCCAAAATTCAAACTTCCATCCTTCAGTTGGTCACCAAAGAAGGAAGCAAGTGTTAAACCAGATTCTGGAGCAACTTTGGAAGATCATAAACTTGCTGTGATGTCAAGCAGAATAGACACAGAAGTGAAAGGAACTGCAAGTGATGACCAAGGTACTGGGCCAGACCTTGATCTGGAAATATCTGCAGGAAAAGTTGAACAAAAAAGTCCAGTTAAAAAACCTCAATTTGTCATGCCTAAAATTTCACTCTCTAAGATCAAGGTTCCCAAATCTCAGACTCATTCACCAAAAGTTGAAGCTGATGCTACTATTCCTAAAACAGAAAGAGAGGGTGATGATTCAATACAGATACCAGATATAGAAAAAAGTCATTCCGAAAGGACAGAAGAAGGGTCACAAATAAGCATAAAACTGGCTGATGTTAAGACCCCCAGTCTGGAGTTTTCCACAATAGAAAGTGGAGCCTCCCAAACTGAAATGGGAGTCAGCTCAGCAAAGGTTGATGCTGCTCTGCCTCCCTCAGAGGAGAGTTTTACACAGGTTGTCCTAAAATCAAGTTATACTGATGAAGGTACCATTCAAAAAACAGGTATGAAGTTCCCCAGAGGAGAAGCTTCAGTTGAACTGAGGAGCCCTGAAATAGTAACAGAAAGATCATCAGTTGTGGGTGGAAGAAAGATGAAATTGGAAGGTCCTGAAGGGAAGATTAAAATGCCCAAATTCCAGAAGCCAAAGTTTGGAATCTCCCTAGCAAAAGAGAAAGGCCCAGAGGCAGAGATTAGCTCTCCAAAAACAGAAGCTGAGCTCCCCCAGCTAAAATTGACAAACAAAATTGCTGACAGTGCTGTGGGACTTCCAGCATCAGAACTTACATCTGATATGTCAGAACATGGAGTTTGTAAGGTAAAAACACCGCATGTTCTGACAGCTGGCATTGAAGCTCCAAAGGTAGACATAAGCCCCCAGTCAGTGTCTAAACAAATTACAGAGGAAGCTATTGAGAGCCTTGAGGAGAAAGAAATCAAATTAAAAGAAGAACATCAGATAAAAGCTGAAGTTCAGACTGAAGAACATCAAGGATGGTTTAAAATGCCAAAATTCAGAATACCTGCATTTGGCAGGACATCCTTAAAGGAAAAAAAAGGTGATGCTGATACTGAAAGAAGTATGGAAAAAGCTCAGGCAAGCATTGCCTCTGCTAGAGTACAAACTGAAACATGTATTCCTGAAAATACCATCTCATTACCACCTGCAGTTGCTGAAATTACTATTGGAAAAGAAGGGATTCCAAAATTAGGAGATTCTGTGAAGAGTTCTGATGTTAGCTTGTCAAAGATGGAAAGAGATATTTCATTATCCACAGAAAGAACAGATAGTAGAGTGAATATTCCAAAAACTGAAACTTATGCAGATGTAGTTAAGCGCAGTGCTGAAGGACAAAAAATGCATACTTCAGAATTCATAGTGTCTTCAGCAGAATTGTCTAAATCGTATCTAAGTGCTTCAGAAATTGATGAAGACAACAGTTTAACAAATAGGTTTCCTACCTGTGCTCTGACTCTTCAAGAGCATAAAGTCAAATCACAGGATATGGAAGTCCCAAAGGTAGAAATCTCCACTAAGTTAGAGACTTCAGGAGTAGGATGTAAACCATCATCAGCTGAAATTATTCGGGATGCAACAGAGAAGAAAACAGATGTTAGCCTTCCAAAGGAAGAGCTAGATATTCAAAATCAAGAGGCAGTAATTAAAAAAGGAAAGATAAGGGGTGGGATGAAAATTATAGGAAAAGACAGTGAAGAAAGAAAATTAGAAAGGGCTACGTGTGAATGGTCTACAACAGAGGGCTCAGAAGATGGTGTTTATGTTACAGCTAAGCTGGAAGATGTAAAGGTAGAAGTTCCAGGAGTAAAGATGGATGTTAAAATTGCCAGAGTAGATCCTGAAATGAAATTTCAAGTGAAAAGTGTTGAAAAGGACATGTCTGCAGGAGTCGAAGTGCAAGTAGAAGACAGAGCAGAAACAAGTAAAATTAAAACATACAAGTTTAAGATTCCAAAGTTTGGATTGTTGCATTCAGAAGTGAAGGGTTTTGAAGATGATATAAATTTGCCAAAATCAGAAGCTGATTCAGTATTTAAAACTGAAATAGGCACAGCAGAGATGCAGTTTCAAAAACTAGAAGAATCTATTGGCCAGGAAAGTCCAGCTCTAGATCATATGGAAGCATCTGCCAGAATAACAGTGGAAACAGTGGACAGATCACAAGGTGGCCCAGAAGTAAATATAAAAATTCCCAAACTAAAAATACCAAGATTTGCTTTCAAAGCTCTCCCAGCTGATGCTGATGTTTCAGTGTCAAAAGTGGTAGCAGGTCCAAAAGGATCTAGTACTGACATTGAAGTAGTGCAACTGCAAGCAAGCTCTGCTATCCATGAAGAAACACCAGGGGCTCTAGTGGGTAGTATTCAAAAAGCAAAAAGCAAAATTCTAACACTGACTGAACCTGACATTAAAACAGCACAGGTGACTGCTACCATAGAGTCCTCCCTTTCAAATGCAGGGCAAGACATTCATTGGTCGTATGTAGAGGGCCAAGAAGTGAGCGAGAAAGTAGAACCTGAACATGTTGCTATTGAAAGGTGTGAGATTTACACTACTGAAATACTGAAAGAATCAGAGATTCTCTCATCAGAAGTCAAAACTGCTACTTTGGGATTCTCACTGCTCAAGGTGAAGTTGCCTGAATCACACAGCAACTTAGAGGTGCTAGTCCAGCAGCCATCTTCAACAGAAGGTGTCTCAGTGAGCAAACCTAAATGTGCTGATGAAAGCTTTGGAGTGACAGTGCAGGGGACTGACAGCGCTGAGCTTAAACTGTCTGACAAACCACCCAGTGAGACTGAAGAATCTAGTGGAGAAGTAAGTTTGTCAAAGTTAAAAACATTTGCTGTTGAAGTAAAGCCTTCCAGTAAACTTGAAGAGAGTCTTCCTGATAAGTCACCAGAGGGAATAACTGCAGGTCCTCTCTGTAAAGATGAGGATGTAGCTGAAGCAGTAGAAGATGAAGAGAAAGACATCACCAATGAAAAAGAAAAGACTGATAGTAAAAGATCTCCTGGGAGATTCAAATTTTGGCTTCCAAGTATTGGCTTTTCATCTTCTGGTGATGAAACAAGAACGGATTCAAAAACAGAAGTAAAAAAATCAGTTCCAGAAGATGTGACACCTGCTGATACATCAGATAATGATTCTTCTAAGCAAACCGAAAAAACTGGATGGTTTAGATTTCCCAAGCTTGGTTTCACATCTCCTTCCAAAAAGGCTAAAACTCTTGACAAAGAAGAGTTGGATCATAAAGAGGAAAGAATCTCAGATGAAGACAGCCCATCAGATAAACCTGATGTGTTTTTTGATGCACAAGAAAGCTTATCACCTAAAGAAAAAACAGAGAGTGAAAAAGCTGAAGTTGATGTGGCCTCATCTAATGTTCCTGTTTCTCGAACTATTGTGACATCTTCAGCAAGAACTGAACTAATCTTGTTGGAAGAAGGAAAAGAGAGCCAGTCTAATATTCCTGGAGATGCAACCAAATGAAGATTGCCTTTTCTGAACCCTCAATGAAAATAAAATAATCTACATGTACAGAAGAGTGTTTTCTCAATTTTCTAGTAATTGAAAACTAAACAAAACCCAAGGCTGATATTCATGAAAACAGTTGAAGAGAATTTACCACATCTAAATTTTCAAGTGCAGGGATATGCTATACTGCACACTAATAAAAATACTGGTTTTTTTTCAAATCTTCCCCAAAGGCAACAATTACTACAGATACAAAAGAGCCCATAGTTTTAGCAAAATCTGAAATGATACCTGAACCATGAAAGTAAACCATTGAAAGGCTCAATTATAGCAAAAGGACTTGGTAAATAAGCTTCTCAAAACCACACTGATTATGTCTAGATTATAGATTATTTCCAGAATGGAGTATAAACTAGTACTATGAGAACTATACTTACCTGTTTAGATTTTTGACCTTTCTGACCTACTTTTGCTTTCTTATTAAAATACTATTCTTTACTTCAGCTAAGGTAATACGTATATTCCACAAAACATTTTAAAATGCAACATAAAAACAAGATACTAGTGTAGAGAGTCTAATGCTTTACCTCTTCCTCTCTTCCCATTTTTTGATTATTGTGGTGGGTCATATTTAGCCTCAAAAAATTAAAAAAAGAAAACCAACAGAATAAATTAAAGAACAAAACCATATAACTAATTCACATTTTTAAGATACCAAATTAAAACATGCTGACAAAGAATAATTACTAAAATGTGCACAAATACATTTTAATGTATATATTTACTGGATAGTTAAATGTAGAGAATGATCTGCCACACTGGTGGAATTGCTTCAGAGATTTTCTGGGAAAGGAGATGTATATAATTGTTTGTCTCTTTGTTTATATTAATGCTTCTCAAGTGCACAATGAAAACCAGAGTGCATATGTGACAGCCTTCACATGTATCATTAAAACACTGTCTATATTCTTAATTCACAATAAACTCACCATATGAATAATAACTCGAGTAGCCTGAGTTACTGATAGTGCTGTTAGCATGGTTTGATTCTGAAAATCCCAGCTTAAATTTGCAAAAGGTTTGAGTATACCCCACTACCTGCTGAAGTGGCTGCTTAATGACAGCACAGTTTCTGAAAATGGTGGTAATGGAGACTTTTCGCTCATTACAATCCCTAGTTTTATAGATTTGCATGTGTGGACACGCTTCATTATATTAGCTTTCTCATCCTGTATTTCCTTTCTCCATATTCTACTTAGTACAGAAAGCAGACAGAGCAAAACATTTAGAAACCAGCTTGCAAAGGAAGTGTGCTTGGTTGTCTAACCGTCTGTAGCTTATGATGTTCTTCATTTCTTTGCAGCAGACTTAAATATTCTAAAGACAACTGCTGGCAGTTCTAAAGACAACGCTATCGCTGAAGATTCTGTTCACAGAAGTGTTAGTCATTTATTCCTATACCCATCGTTTACTTGGATCATGCAGCATTTCCCTGAAGTTTCCCTAAGTATAAAAGTCATTGCTCAATAGACCCAAAACTACCACATCAGACAGCAATGGCATATACCAGAACTGAGGAAAACATTGTGATCAAGAGAGAAAAATTGAGTACAGAAAAAGGTAATATATGTAATAAAGGACATCCCATTCTAACAGCAGCTCACATCTGCCTGCAAAGCAGCCTTCACATAAAATGTTTCTCAGGTAGTGTCCATTTACTTAGGCCCACAAATAGGAATCTGCCTAGACAGCACTGAATGTAGGAGTCTGCTGAAAGGTGATACAATCAAGCCAATTAAAACTGAGCTCTGAGACAGCAATGACCACAGAGCAATAATCACTATGATGTTTTTAATAGAACAATGAAATAGTTAAGGGAGGAGCAGTAGAGAAAAGAAGCAGCAATAAAATTTTCCTCCAAATAGGCTACTGTCAGCTTTGGGAAATGTGAAGGTTAACAAAAAAGCAACCAGGTTAACAAGGTATTACCCAAGGGTCTGACTGCAGGAACAGCAAAGAACAGAGCTCGAAAGGGTGCAAGGAGCATAGACACAAACTTGCAGAACGTAGACATATTGTCAACGGGCTGATTCTGACCCCACCTGCATACTTAGAGATGCTCAGGTTGTTTGTTTAACTGTGGTATGTTTCCTTGATTATTGTTACTAATTTTTTAACATCTGAAAAAGTGGGCTGTTCAGCTAAACATCTAGTTACAGTCTCCAGCCAAACGAACCTACAACTGTGATTTGACATGGAAAAGAAGGTATAAATGCATTAAAAGGAAAGGCATTCCCACCCTGGTTATTTCTTGTGTTGTTAAGACATGAATACATGTCTACTGGTTGGCTATTTTGTTATATTTGAAGCAGGACCTCTTATATATCCCAAAGGCAAGACAGTCAAAATGAATCCTGAATGAGATAATATATATGAAGAAGAATAGCATAGAATAGCACAGCACAGCACAGCACAGCACAGCATAGCATAGACTAGACTAGAATAGAATAGAATAGAATAGAATACTTTCAGTTGAAAGGGGCCTACAACCATCATCAAATCCAACCGCCTGACCACTTCAGCATTGACCAGAAGTTAAAGAATATTATTAAGGGCATTGTTCAAATGCCACTTAAGCACTGAAAGGCTTGGGGCATTGACCACCTCTTGAGGAAGCCTGTTCCAGTGTTTGACCATCCTCTTGGTAAAGAAATGTTTCCTAATGCCAAGTCTGAACCTCCCCTAATGCAGCTTTGAAGCATTCCTACATGTCCTATCACTGGATATCAGGGAGAAGAACTCAGCATCTCCCTCTCCATTTCCCCTCCTCAGGAAGCTGCAGAGAGCAGAGGTCCGTGACTCAGTGCCCATGACAGAATAGCTATCTTCCAGGGATTATGGAGATTTTTGACTGTCAAAAAATCAAGTGTACATTGATATAGTATAAATGGTAGATGAAAAGTACTCAGAACAGTACCTGGCTGGAAAAACTGTGAAAGTCCTGGATAATGGGAGAAATAACTGAAAACAGGTAATACTAAAGCTTTTGGAACAAGCTGGTGTCTAATATGTGATCCTGTAGTCCTGTCAGAACTCATAAACCTATGGCGCCAGCTAGGTTCTGTCTTGCTGTCATTTTCATTGCTGTCAGCAGCGCTGCAGCTGCAAGGCACCGCACCAAACCAAGCACACTCAGATATGAGACTGCTGGGAGAGCAGTGCAGCAGCTCTGCATGAAATCCACTCAGGTAAAGGAGGGCTGGTTCATTTAAGTTGTACTCCATCACAACACAGGTACATGAGATGAGCTGAGAGTATCCATGCTCACAACCCAAACCAGCAACGTTTTCTAGACATGAATACTGACAAAAATCTGAACTGCCTGCAACCAAACTCAAAAATACAGCCAAGCATAATAAATAGATGCTAATGAATACTACTGGAGGGTTCAGCTTATATTTAGTACAGTCCTTAACTTGAAGAAATCACAATCTAAACAAAAGAGACAAGCAACAGGTGGGTGGATAAGGACTGTTCTTATCCAGTTTCATAAATGGAAAAGTACTAAGAGACTAAAAGCTTGGTTATAATTAACACCATATTCTACCTTTGTAACAGAGAACAAGGAAATGAGAATCAACCTATGAAGGGGCCTAAAAAGCCTCACAAGAAACTGGAGAAATACACTCAAGTTCATTGTCTTAATCTAACCTGCCCCCTTCATATGTGGAGGAAAAACAACACAGGTGATGTCAGTAAATAAAATAAAAGAGCACTCTCATAAGCATCAGTTTTTCCTTTGTAAGCTGAACCTTACCCCACATGAGTCTTATATTACCAGATGTCGTCTCCCAACTTGCCCAGAAACTCTATCCCACCGAACAACTTACCCAGCACTGTCAGATTTGAGCTCACAAGTAGAGGAGAAAAAAGTTTTCTTCTTATTCCTGCAATATCCATCCCCACAAAACAGTGAAAACATAGCTTCGAGTGCCATCTAGAGGAGTGTACTCCTCCATAGAAAATAGTTTTGTCGGTTAAAGATGTAACTTCTCAAAAGGATTTTCAAACTGACCCACCATTCACATGTGCTCTGGGGAAAATCTGTCCAATGTTGTTCTTGCATCAAGTATTGATACAGTGCATGGTTGGATGTATTTGCTGGTACAGGATAATAAACCTGTGAAATGGAGCTGGTCAAAACCAGCTGGGGAGGTTCTACTTTGCCAGAAATTTTAATTACTGAATGGAAATCTCAAAATATTAAGCAGTGTCTAGAAAGGAAACAGGGGAGAAGAGTGCAAAAAGCACCTGCATCTTCCTCAAAATGTTTGCACGTATGTGAATACTCAAAAAACTTCAGCGTTATCTGTAAACGTAACCATGTCTTAAAAACCTGCCTTAATAGCAACAAGCATTGATTTGTAATGGTGGGCAAAATGATCCAAGGAATCTTGGAAGCGTCTGGAAGAGACAGCTAAATAGCATCCTGGAAACCAAAAAATGGAAAATTAGTTGGGATCATCTCCAAAAGACCTCATAGGGAGGGGACCTTATTTGTATGGGGATTTGTGTGTATTCATAAAGATATAAACCAGTCCACACACAAACAATCACAGCAGTCCCTTTGTCATTCTCAGCACAGGGCAGGTATTCAAAAACACCAAAACGCTTCCTCGGGAGGATGGGGAGGTTGCACTGTAATGGGGAAGCCTGTACTGCCTCCACTCAGCACTGTGTCTGTGGCAAGAGAGGTGGCCTCAGAGCTAAAATGCAACCAATTGGGGCCCTGCCAGGATGGGATGAAGGCACGAGCTGCCACACACCTTTCAGGGCTGGAGAGGTCCTCTCCAGAGGGGAGCTAGAGGAAGCTCAGAAGTGGAGTGCCAGGACAAGGCATTTGGCTGACCCTTCTGTGGAGCCATTCTCTGGGCTTTTGCCTTGGGCTCTTTCACCTCTGCTGTACCTCAGTCACAAAGAAAAAAGTTTACTTTGCAACTCCATTTCCAGTGTCAGGCAAAGGTGCCTGGCACCAGTGAGGGTCATGGAGCCCCAGCCCAGTGTCGTTCACACCTCTCCACAGCTGGAGCACATGTCCTGCTTTTCCTTCCTGCCACTTCTGAGAGTCATCCAGGGCAGAGCCACCACACAGCGGCAGATAAGGACATAAGGAACTAGAAGGCTCAGGTTTATAGTCCCTGTGTGACTATAGATGAAAAGGCAGCCCAGAGACACAAGGCTGGCCAGGGCCAGCACCAGGACAGACCTAAAGGAGCAAGGAGGCTCTCCAAGCACTGCCCACAGTGAGGTGGGGTGCCTTGGCCACACCAGCACTCACGCAGCAACTTCGCCCTGCTCCCCCCATCCTATTTGCTGCATGAGGCCAATGCACAGACATTCAAACACCCCCAGACACTTGGGGGTCCAGGGCAGCTGAGCTGAAAGCTGGCCCCAAGATTTAAATCCCAGGCATTTAGCTCTGGCAACTAGCCTCAACACTTAAATACAGGTATTTCCCTGTACCTCTACTTCCTAAATACTTTTTAAAATCTGCCCTCGCTATTGCAGGTGATTACTTACATGACTCAAATGTTAAAGCGGCCAGGCTTTTACTAAAAATATGCTTAAACACATGTAAGTAAACACTGTTAATGGAGCATTAAGGTTGAAATATATAGCTTCCTAAGATAAAATATCACAGCAATAGTCATCTGCATCTCTGATGTATTAAGATCTGGTTGTATCTTCCATGTTTGCTTTAATACCAGACAGCTTGTCATATAACACTGTATGCATTTCATTAACTATAGGATGAGGTAATCACACAAAAAAGGAAATGTCACACACTGACTAACAGTTTTGCAGGTAGAGTCAACAATGAGAAATTCTCGCATCATCAAACAGTGTGAACACCACGAGGAAGCGATTTCTCTGACGACGACATAAAGAAGAAAGCTCCTTGTTTTGCACAGGGAACAATATTCAAATACATTTTTGTTTCTATTTCAAATGTATATTTCAATTCACTTCAGAGTCTGCCTCTCCAGTTACAGTCTTTCTGTCCCTGCACATCTTCCAGGTTCGTTGCGTATTTAGAATTCCAGTCTCGCTCAAAAAGGTTTTTTAATTGTTCCTGGATAGGCAGTTGCCTTCTTCGCAGGTTGGTCGAATTCTGTTTGATAATTAGTCCCACGCCAGCTGTGTTAATGAAGTAATCTTCTGACCAATTGGAAGTCCCTGTGCAATGGAAAAGTAGCTAATTAGAAAACATTAATTTCCCAGTGTTTTGTTTGATCTCCACACTTGTTAAGTCCACATTGCCTGGCTTTGCTGATTTGCTGTACAACAGCAAACCTCATTAGGACAAGCAAAAACCGGGTTGCCTCCTTCTTATTCCAGACCTCAGGTTTCGGTAGGTCAGTATTAACTGCAACCCTGAAGCTTCATAACACTCTGATTTCTTACAGCCTGTGGTAGAGATGCATTAATCTACTCACTAGAAACATAGGAATAAAAGGCAACGTTTGGGTATTAAGAGGGGTAAAAGCTAGTGTTTGGTATGGGCTTCTGTGTTTAAAGAAAAAAAGTCCTTACTGGACTTAATTCTCTTCACTTGTTAAAGGAAAACAACAGGAGAAACCGGACCCTTGATCAACAAATCCTCAGGAGCTATTCTGAGCTCAGCACGCAAAGCCTGCTTTTAAACCAGGCAAAGCTTGGAATCCAGATGTAGACATTGTCTAGGGCTCTCCCCAAAGCTACCGCCATTCAGAAAATCAAACACTGTTTGATTTTATCGCTTAGCACTCCTGGTGCTCATCTTAGCCAGAAAAATACACTGTCAATGCCAGAAGGTGCTTAGGCATGAAAAAAAATTATCTGCATATCTGCCTTCAAAAGACAACTCAGTAAGAAACAAGTTCTATTAAAGGCAATTGGAGTTGCAATTCCTCAGCCTGTTGGAGGGTCAGGATATTTGCTGGTTTACATTGCTTGGAGAATGAGCTGACTGAAATGACAGAACACTTCCACATTCCCTTTTTTGAGGGATCCCAATAAAACAGTGAAAGATAAACACCATCCTGACTTACAGGAATTGAGCAGCAAATGACACTGCTGTTTTCTCATTTCCATTCATAGAATTCTGTTCAGCAAACAGTGCATGGAATTAATTCCTCCCAGCAATTTCTTTTTATTAAAGCACGATAGTGTTATATACTAGAGCATCAGCGTCGTTCTGAGCGCACAGCCTGTGAAATTCCTACTGTGCTTGTCACAGGCTGTGCACTTAGACTTGTCATGCTCTGTTTTTAATGGTTCACAATCATATGGAATAATCTTCTAATGAACTTGACCTACATTATTTTCTCCCCTTCACATCTCTACTTCTTTACCCAGAGTAGACATTCTGATAAAGCCATATACTTTGATACGTTTATCTGCTTTATACGGCAAAATGAAGTCCTTTTTGATACTGCAGCCCATCGTATCTCAGTTTCAGTCCTATAGATCTGAAGATACTCTAAGTGTTTGGAATAACGCAATACATACCAATATAGGCTACTTTATCAGTGACCATATATTTGTTGTGATTCACTCTCCCATGAGGAATATTTGTGTGATTCAGAACTGGAACAATGAAGAGTTTCTGGACAGAAAGAAATTAAAAACATAAATAGAAATACCAGAGTGAGGAACAGGTTGAATAAATGGACAATGCAGATTTTCTGTATTTCCAAAGAATAGAATAGTACAGAAAGAACAGAAAAGAATATTCCACACACTGTTATTAAATGTACCATAAAATAGATTTTACTCTTATCCAAGAAAACTAACAAATAGTACTTCCAGTATACATAAAATTGGATAAGTAATTGAGATCAGATAAGGATAATGTTTGCTTCACAATGTTCCATTAGTGGCACAGCTATTATCATTACAGGGCAGACAATTAAATGCAGTTTTAGGCAGCTGTTTAATAGATCTGCATTTACCACTGATTGCTGCTCTTATTTTGTGCTAGATTGGGCTGATCACAGACACAAGGGGTACTGCAGGCAACAGTAATGCCTAACTTTTTGTGTTAACTCTCACTAAAATCTACATTTCTGATATTTAGTTAGTTAGTTAGTAGTAAAAACCATTCCTCCTTACTTCTGTGGCTTCTCTCTTTCGTGGTAACTGCATTATGTTGGCAGCTTCTACACCATCCCCACCCCCTTCATGCGTTCCAGCCTAGTGCCTATGGCCTGTGTGTAATATTTAGTGTTCAGAAACGGATCCATTTGTATAGGCAGTCAGCAGAGGTCTCAGCTGTAAAAAACTGGTAGTAATGAGACCTATTTAAGATAATCCACACAGGAAAAGTCTATGAGAAGAGCACTAAGTTGTCATATAAACTGTTACTGTCATGGTGCTCAGCAAAGCAACTGCCTGGGTAATGTCGCAAGTGCCGCAGCTAGGCCCAGTCCTTGGTATCACCAGTAGCTTGCAATAGCTGCTTCCTCAAAGGCTGTCTCTTGAGCCTTGTTTTCTCAACGACCCAAAACAGTTGCTGCAACAATGGACAACCTGCTTCTCTAAAACTGATACTTGCACATGCAAATGGAAGCTTAGACTCAACAATCAGTGGGGGGCCCATATCCTCAAGCTGTTTTTCCAAAATCAGGTTTCTTATCGTACCACGTCCACACTGATGTGGGCATGTGGGTTGTTGAGAGCACGCAGGGACCTCAGATAGTAGAGCATGGCTGGGTCAGAGTGGGTCCAGCAGCTGACCAGAAGCCGGATTTGCACTCTGTAGTTGAAAGCTGCACGTCTCAGAGCATTGTCAATGGCTGGCCAGTATCTAGACAAAAGTAGGTGGGTGGAAAAAGGGATATTTTTGAAACATTTCAGTAGAAAGCTATGACAATAAACTGAGAATACAAGTAACACTGTGCACAGATAGAATCTCTGATGTCTAGTAAGAGAAGCTCTCGTGCCTTCACTGGAGGTATAAATAAGATTTCTGCCTTCTACCCAGCCAGTCCTTTTCCAATGTGTCTTGAGACCTCCAGTCTCTGCCAAATTGGGTAGAAATTGCTCAAAGAGTTTAAAGCTTACTAAAGTGCATGTACACAGATACACACACAGCATGCCCATTTCCTCAGGAAACTAAAAACAACAATAGCAACTCCAATGTATAGCCAGATCATACCGCATGAAGGAAAAAGGACAGTGAAAACCTAAGTACTGTTTTGCAGAATACAGACATTTCAGGACCCTGGAGACTGTTTCTAGTGTCCACAGTGGTCCTGTGCCATCAGCCAGCATGGACAGGCTCTATCCCTCCTTGCCCTCTTCAGTATGTCATGTGCCCCTGGGGTAAAAAACACAGCTGTGCCCTCGTGAACGTGGGGCTGTCCATCTTCCTGACATTTGTCTTGGCAGTAGCTATGGGGAAAATTTTTAATATCCTTTGCCCAGCACTAAGAGCTGGGTAATGTATATCCCAGGACTAATAACTCCAAACACCCATGTTGTATTTTCATTACCTAGATCCTAACAAGTGCACGTGGAGGAAGACAAGCATCTTTAGTACAGATTGGAGGACTGATACAGAGAGAGGTCCGGCACTCATTCACAGTCCTGTGAGCAATGATGAATTAATTTGCCTAACTTATTTCTTTTGGTCTTATGTACAAAGGCATGAATTCTCAAATCCTCCCTCACACATTGTCCTATCATGATCAACAGACTGGCCACGTGCCTTCAGGCTCAGGCTGACTCATAGATCCTGAAATCTTGGAAAAACATGCTATTTAGAAATGCTATTTTTGAACAGTTTCCATTTTTTAAATGTATCGGTTTCTAGTTGATTATAACTCAGGCATTAAGACAGCAGCTTTGTTCCCTCTGCCTCAGCTGCTGGAGGAACCTAACCTGAACTAATCAGCCTCAATTCATTACACTACAGCTGGTTGCTGTGGAGATAGCCCGAGGCCCCACGCCACTTTCCCTAGGCCCTTCAAACTCTTGTTTGCATCAGATCAGGCCCTAGATGTCACAAATGGTGGATTAAGGCTTCAGATGAAGAATGAAGAGTATTAACACACTCATTTCTAAGGGGGAAAAGAGACTTTCTGTGAACCTATCCTTAGCTAAAAGCAGGAGATGAGAAACCCAGAGATTCAACCGTACAACATAGAAACCAAAAATCCCCTAAGCTGTTTGATTTATAAAAAATATCCTCCAAGTGGAAGCTAGTTTTTGAGATTTTGTTTCAAGGACAGTGGAATTATCTGTGTCTCTCTATTATCCTACACCCTTCCTGCTAACACACACACCCAGCTGAACAACAGAGGCTTTACACAGTCATGCCAGAGGACATGATGCATGGTATAATTGTGGCTAAATGGCAACCTAGAGCTCACCCTATTCTTTACAAGCCGTGTTGTACGTAATTATTTTGCTTGAATTCCTTTCTGAGTCAGATTATTTAGATGATAGGAAAACTCAGAAATGTTATAAGCAGATAATACTCAGAGCACTTGGTGGTATGTAAACATCCTAATTCAAGCATATCTAAGGGGATTTGGAGTCTTAGTGGTTGCCCCATGACTGACTATCCTGTGTTACTCAGATTTGACTTGATGTGTAGAGTCTGCATAATTCTACTGTGACCTTGGGCAGCCCACTGGGACCGTGGCAGTGGTCCACCACACACAGTTTGGTCACTCCAGATACACCACTACCACCTCTTTGAGAGCTGCTGCTGCATGCATCCAGCATGCCTCAGGAACTTGGATGTCTTTAGATGGAATTATAAAAAAAGGAAAATAAAAGCCCAGAAGTTTCTTTTAGAGGCTGTTTCAGCTACCAATACAGAGGTTGGCAAGGACAGTTAAGAATTGGCCTCTAAACTATGGGTCAAGGAGGTCTAACAGGCAGCAGAGCCAGAAGTCAAGAGTCTTCAAAAGTAAAGAACAGAAAGAGAGAAACAGGAGCAGAAGAGGGGAGTAAAGCAGTCTTTTCTCTTAAAAGTCTGATACCAGATATATTTCTGCTGTTCTCATTCTTCTCTCTATTCATAAAGCTGCTCTGTTTTATTTTGAAGGGAGTTGTACCTGACTGTCCCTGGTCTGGTACTTCACAGTTTTCTTGCTGTGTGAAGGGCACAGGAGGCTGCTCTAAAATGCTAGAGAAGCACAGGGGCAGTATTGGATACCACCCTTCCTGTAGCATCAGTATTTGCACAGTTCACAAGGCAGTCATGAATGCAGAGCAAAGCCTCATTTCTGTCCACTCTGAATATATTCATTGCAGAAGGTGGGAAGTAGTACCTTTTTCCTCTAAATAGTACAGTCAGCTGATTTGTTTGGGATTAAAGTTGTACCTTTCTGGATGAACAAAACGGCTAGTAGGGAAATATTCCATAACAGAAACATAGACAAATTTCTGTGCCTCGCTGATAATACTGATTATAGCAAAGAGGTCGTGGGTGCGACCTTCTGGACAAAACGCTGGGGGAGAAGCCTGTAAAAAGAAAACACACAGGTCAGTGATTTCATCCTTTTTCTGTCAGACTGTGGTTCATTTCTATTCAGATCTGTTCAGGTTATATTACAATAGCACAAAGCATTTGAGGTGGACCACTATCATTCCTCATGCCTTCCATGCCCTGATGGCTCAGATATTTATTGATATATTGAGCTCACAGGTGATTAAAGGAGACGTGCACTCCTCCCTTGCCATGCTACCCGATAGTGAAGCTGGTTTCACCCTTATTCCTTGAGTAGTTCCAGAGAAACCTGTTGAATGAATTATTATCCAGCTGGTGCACAAGCAACTGAGGACTGCTGATGAGACTTTTCTGGCCAATGCTTAAATGCAGTTTACAGTCTATCCTGTTATTTTGAAACATACTTACAGAAAAATAGGCTTTTGTCAGGATTCCATTAAATTCTACTTCCAGAGGCCGATGCTTGTTAATGTGGGTAGAATAATTGAGAGGCCAAGGGAATGGGATGGTAGCATTAGCATGTCCAAGATCCCAGTACGTACTAAATGTTTTCCAGAGGTCTTTGGCCAAGCAGCTGCAGTTGTATATCACTGCACCAAACTCTTTCACCTGCAAAGAGAGCAAGCCCCAGAAAGAGACACATCCACCTCCAGGGGTTTCTTTGCTGTTTCTCCCCCTCAGTCGGTATTTTACATTATCATGATTTTTCTGATATGTGCTAGGACATGAATTTCCCCCCAGATTTTTGAATATGCAGCAGCAGAACTTACCTGAGATAAAGATCTCCAGTCCATATTTGCACTACCAATATATATGTGTTCATGTCTACAATCCAGAATTTGCTATGCAACACTCCTCCTGCCAAATGTCTAAAATCAATCTTTTTTACATGAGCCCCTGAAGAAAGATGGGGAGGGGAAAAGAGTTTAGATACAGCGTGGAGATGGTAATCTGTACTGCTCCTCTGACAGCCAGAACATGTCTGGATATCTAATACCTGCAACTGGTAATAACTATCAAAATTCACAAGCACTCATTCCTGGGAATACAATAACTTACACAAATATACAAAAAGTGAACTTTTAGAAACAAACCTTAAGGGTACAATGTACACAGAAACCATGTACTGGTGAATACATAGTGCTTGTCCTGTGAACACATGTAAGCACCATGCCACTGGCCTTGGGCGGTGACATGACAGAAGAGGCCTTGGAGACTAGTTTCCCTCAGATGCCTCTTTGCATTACTGAAGGTTTGAAGACATCAGTCAAGTGAGATAATTACCTTTTTCCTGTAAAAGCTCAAGATCAGTTGAATTTGTAGCCAATGTTGGCACACTTGCTGCAACGTAGATAGAGACATTGTCTGCAAGTAATTTCTCAAACTGCTTCAGAATATCTTCACCCTGCATTGTACATTGTTTGTTAATTTTTATATTTTGTTATAGAACATTTAGTAAAATACCTGCAATTACAGTGTTACTAATGGATGCTTCCTTTGAAGAACCCCAACACAAGGAAGGTCAGAATTTTCACCTATTTCAGGAGTGTTTCAACCCGAGAGAAAAGGGAACAAAGATTCTGATCCAATGTATGAATCAAAGTTTGTTTTCTATCATTTAACGTTATTAGATATAGGGTTTCAGAGTACAACCATTAACATCCCAGACTTCAAAGGTGAATGCCCCAATAAAGATCAAGTGTTGGATGCTGATGCTCAACAGATATGCTGCATCATTTCTTCCTGAGGATAAAAGTAACAGGGACAGTTCTAAACTGAGCTGTCCTTTTAGCAGAGACAGGGCTCAGTGTTACATCTGTCACTTTTACTTCTCATGTGGAGGAAGTGAATCAGCTCACAGCACCAGACCCTCCTGGTGAGGAAGACAAGGAGAGCTGTCCCAGAGAGTGAGAACAAGGAGAAAGGTGTGCCAGAAGGGAGGCAGAGGCTCTGCCCACAGTAATAAAGAGGCCAGCATCTGGTCTAGCAGCAAACAACATGATTCCTGACACATGACTGAACTCCACACCTGCCTGAAATGGAGTAGCCTTTTCCCTTCTGCTTTTCAGAACTGTCCCCATCTCAAACTGTCCCCCAGATTCTCCTCAAGATTGCCTGGGAGGTTGCCAGCTGCCACAGGCCAAAAGAGAGCCAAGGGACAATTAAACATGATGGATGGTTGCAAGGTGAGCCTGTGTTATGGCCTCTGTCATTTACTTTTGGTGGTGGAGCCGGAGAGCTGCAGGAAGCCTGGCTGCACAGGGTGCCCATGAGGACAGCCCCGCAAAAGAGAATGAATGTCCTAAGCTGCTGTCCAGCAGCACAGTTCAGGGACACCTGCAAATGGGTGAATGCAGATGTTGTGTCTGTACAGGGTGAGAAGCAGCCTCTGACGCAGTCAAAAGTCCAGCAGACTTCCTGACATTTCCAGCTAGCCAGTGGGAATTGGCATGTTCACTTGTATGGTTGGGATCCTGTAGGCTCTTCAGCCATGCCACTGGCTGCCCCTACTACAGGTTGACAATCTGCAGGGTAAGTGAGTGTGGGCTTGAGGCTGACCTCTGGGCTGCTCTTAAAACACAGCATAGAAATATTCAGAGACATCGATAGAGCCCAGATGGAGTCTAGTTGACTGGAGGAGGAAAGTTGGTGTGCTGCTTCAGACCAGCATGGAAAAGCTTTCTGGGTTTGCAGGAAGAGTCAAGCAATGTCTCTGGGAGACAACACACAGTCAATCTGCCATCTGCCACATGTACATGAGACATACAACCATAGATGTGCTTGTCATTGATTTTCTCCTACCTGCTTGGAAGATGAATCGTTGACATCGATATCCTTCCCAGTAAGAGACCAATAGTAAGAAGCCACATGAATTTTTTTCTGGGCTATATCAAGGAGTCTCATCC
Organism: Phalacrocorax aristotelis; assembly: GCF_949628215.1. Classification (NCBI taxonomy): domain Eukaryota; kingdom Metazoa; phylum Chordata; class Aves; order Suliformes; family Phalacrocoracidae; genus Phalacrocorax; species Phalacrocorax aristotelis. The sequence continues at coordinate 28,652,356 of NC_134284.1, read as the reverse complement.
AGGCTTGGTACAAGGGTTTGGCTGCAGTGCTATTTATCTCAAAAGCTAAGTCATAAGGAACATTTTCCACAAGTTCAAAGCTGCAATGGCAATTGTATATTGTGAGCAAATGTCAGCAAAGCAGGAAAGCAAGCATCTGTCATACCATACAGCTGGCCATTTTGAACATCGACCTCAAAAGCAAACAAGCTGAGCTGGACAAACAAGCTAGGAATACTCTGTATTCCCAGTTTTTAAAGCAAAGCCTATATGCACATTGTTCTCCCAAATCCAGCAGAATTGCTTCTCAGTAGCCATTCTGGGCTTTGAATTTTACCATCCTAAAGACAAGGAGAAAAATGACCTGCTGGGGCCGGGTGTTGCTTTGGTACCCTCTCCACCCTCTGCCAGGAGAAACACCCACTGCCCCCTCCAGCCTCTGAAAGAGGGTGAGCTCAGCAAAGGCCGCTTTGCTTGCTGGTCACTCTGCTGCCTCCCATCACTGCCACAAAGGGAGGATGGCTGGAGGTGGTGGGGCAGCTACAGAGCTATGCTGAACATACAAGCACAGGACCAGCAGTGGAGCTGCAATACTGCCCATAACAGGCAACTACTAATGATCCAATGCCTAAACAACACCCCCACTTATCCCAAATTAATGGTACTTTATCACTTGTTATACAATGGAAAGAGAACAAAAGCCATGCTGATATTGTGAGCATTGTAACTATTTGCCCACCTGGTGATTACTTCTCCATGTGCCATTGGGCACTACTTACCTGCAGGAATCACTGGACCTGTTGGTGTCCTCCTCAGTTGTTGTGGTTCCTGGGAGATCTCCATAGAGTCCTTCTTCCTCCTCCACCTTTTCATAAATGCTGACAACTGCTTCTTCTTCCTTAGGATCAACTATGCTGGCCACTCTCATGAAATAAACAGCCATCAGGACAAGACCAAGTATCAAAATTGCCCCTAAGATTTGAAACTAGAACAGAATCCAAATAGGAGGATTTAAGCGATCACCAAGTCACTGATACAGCAGCTAATGGATGACTGCTTGTTGCAGGTGAGTAAATCACAAGCACTGAATAGTAGTTCTGCTTTCAGCTACTGGCAGACAGTATTCTTAGATGCACCAGTGAAAGTGAGGACTACAAGCTACATAGGGGTTGGTTTTTGTGAGGACCATGATTTTAGTTTTGGTTTAATTTTTCCTGTGCCAACATATCAAAAACCTGTTTTTCCCAAAACTTATGATTAGTTTGATGTTGATTAGCTTTATTTTAGCACAAGACAAGTGAGTGTTCAACAAACTTTCTACCAAGGCAATCCATAACACAAGATTAGCTGTGGGATCAAGCCCAGCACTACCATAAAGAGGAAGTTCATGAAATCAGGGAAGAAAAAACAGGTCTGAAAGTGCCAGAAGCAGAAGGACATGTTGTGGTTTCTGAACTTGTTCTGGTTTTGCCTTTTAACTTAAACCTTGAAACTTAAGTAAAGTGAAACTACACAAATCTCATTTATCCATATGGCAAGCGAAGAGTATTTCCTTGTCATTCTAGTGTGGTGAGTTAGCTTCATTTCCCTTTTTTTTCTTCGTTTTTTTTCCTAAATGTAGTTTAAAAAATACATAGCCTAGCCACCTGGTATATCCAGATCTAGACTCCAGCCACTCACATGCTGTGACATACAGCGCCAGGCTCTATATGTTGCCCTATATTAAGGAGGAAAAGACAGCCACCAGTGCAGATCCATTTCCCCCTAACAATTATCCTGTCTGGCTCCCCATGGCAATTTCTGGGAGCTGGGACAATCCACCACCCTGTGAAAGGCAATGTGCGCTTCAGAGTTGAGCTTTTCAACCTCCAGGCAGGAGAACCAAGTCTGGAAGTGGTTGTGAGGCTGTAGCTATAAATGTGAGCTCCCAAAACAGTACATATGAAAATTGCACAGAAACCAGTTGCCTCTGAAAGTATCTGTTTCAGTTTCTATGTGGATAAAGTTTCTTACTTTTCATTTTCTCTGTTGTTCTCAAGATCTGCAGGCTTCCATCAATTTCAGGCAGTGATTTGAATGAGAAAAATGTTTTTAAACTGTCCATATACTTAAATTTCTGCCTTCTGGTTTGTTCACCCTGTTATTAATGGCAAAAAAAAAAAATCCTACCAATTTTTAACAGTTCTGCATTTGAGTCAATGAAAATGTTGGCAAGACTTAAACATTTCTAAGAAGATATTTCTGAAGTAAGAGATTTATTTTGAAGTCACATCTTGGCTGTCACCATGCTGCACACTGTGATGTCCAGGTCCTCTAGGCATGCTGAATAAATAAATAAGTTCTGTGCTAATGGTGGAATTGAGGTTATTTGTATGAGCACGGTTTAGTGTCGTGAGCCAGGGCTGCAGGATTAGGCTCCGCATTACTCCCTCTTGGCAAGGTTTGCTCAGCCTACCGGATAAGTCAATGAGGGTTTTGTCACTCACTTGTTTACAAATAGGATCGATACCTACATGGATTTCTAAAACAGGCAATAAAACCATCTTAATCTGTTATTTGTTTTCAGAAATGTCAGTGTAACCTCAACTCTTGTAAGCAAATGTAGTGTATCCCAATAATTACCATTTTGACGTCTTTTCGATTGTTCACGCTTAATTTCATGTTGGAGGATCCATTAAACATCAGGGTTGTTTTTAACGCATTTTTCACAATCTGAAAAACAGAAATGTATGCAAGGGGAAAAATAAAGCTTTATGGCAACATTTGTATAAAGCCAGTTACAGACTAAAAATGCAGGTTGTTGCCATTGCTTTATATAGTGCTCTGAAATTTAAGTATGGATCTGTGCAACATCCTCACAGTACTATGGGTCCTGAGTGACATTAACAGTCTCCAAAGTGAGAGGGAGAGACAGGTCCCTGCAGTTTTTCTCTGTTGCTGTCTACACACAAAAATCACTGCAGTAATTAATGTGTAAACGACTGCATTGCTGCCTCTTCAAGTTATCCCCCAACAGCCACTTTTGTCCTGTTGCAAGCTAGCACATTTGCCTACAAGAAATAATTAAGCCCAGAAGCTGTGGGTGATAGTGTACAGCATCAGTGTCATCCTATGTGTGACGCTATTAGGCTCTTGCTCTCCAACTTGCTCTCTTCCTCTGTGTGAGTTGTCTTCAAGGTTGGTGTCTCTTCCAGAAGGGACTGTGTTAAGGGAACATGGACCAGGCTCAAATCTAATTCCCCCCTGTTGCAATCATGACTCTGGGAAGTAAGTTAACTTCTTTTCCTCCTCAGACAGTATGCTCCAATCTTGTATTATCACCAGCAGAGACAACTACACGAGCAAATACCAAAATATGCCCAAACTCACAGCAGATGGTAGGGCAGGGGTAGTTGGCCGCTTGCCTATTTTGCTTTCTCATATGATCAAACCAAAAACTTCACACATGCTCCACACATGGGTCATGAATCATCCCTGCACCAGCAGAGGTGAATTTAGCCCATAGGAGTCAGCTGCTGTTTTCATGCTCAGAAGCAATAAGCACATCCTGGGGTATGGTGGATTTCAAAAAGTGCTATCAGATGATATCACCACCTGTCCAATCTCCAATCCACTGCTTCCTATTGGTGAGCCATGGGGGGTTTGTAGCCTGGAGGATGAACATGCTGTGGTGGTATCAGATACGCAGTTCTCTGTGGGTGGCCACACTAAAACAAGTTTTAGGTAGGAAGGATCCTGCCAGGTTTGTCTCATCCATTCTGCCATATGTTCACAGCTATTGTCACCTGAACTGGATGGGCTCAGGGTGTCTGCCCTCCCGAGCCAGTAAGGCATCATGGCCACACATGTCCATGCTGTGTCCAACTCCTCCCCACTCCACCTTTCTGTATGGATGCTGTGACCACATGGAACAGGCAGGAGGTGGACACAGCACGGGCATAGCCCCAAAGGGTTCTTGTGGGACCCAGCTCACAAGAACTAGTGGGGCTGAACCAAAGATGTGGAAGACAAGGGATGTGGGTCCAAAACAGTGACTTGGGGAATGCAGAGAGGGGTGTGAAAAGCAAGGACCCAGGGTAAAAAAGCAGACAACGGAGAATGAGAAAGGTGGAAAGGGAAGAAAAGGTACGAACAGTCATGCTTAAAAGCATGCTAGAGCTTCAGAGATGAAACCTAGGTTTCTGTTTTAGGGTAGTCTTGTTATTGTCAGCTGTAATCACTACAGCAGTACCTACTATCCAAGGCAGTTTTTCGCACATTTTTCACTGGCACCTCCTTTTGCTGCCCTCAGATCCAGATGCAAGCTTTTATACTGGGAATAGTTATAAATGCTGGCAGGTAAACACCCATTCTCCCAGCCCTGGAGAAACTGAGTTGCTGCTAGCAGTCGGCCATTCCCTGGTGAAAGGCAGGTCCCCATGCCCCTGAAATCCCAGTTCATGTTTAAGCACAGTACAAAGGTGCAGCGTCTTACCCCAAAGAGCTTAAAGCCCAAGCAGAGGGGGGGGTTACAACACACCATGCAGAGAAAGCTGAGTGACAGCAACGCACATCATTCCCCCACCTGGAGAGAAATCAGTCAAATGCCAACTCAGGAAAAGACAGCAAGAGAGGAGAGGCTAAGGAGTTTGGTAGAAAACTGAGGCAAAGGGATTTTCAAAGGAGGAGGAGAAAGACAACTGAAAAAGAAGAGCAACAGCCCTTCAGCCTAGGCCAGGAGAGGCCAGTGAGGTTGCAGGTCACACTCCACAGCTCGCTGCTTTGGCAGCAGCTGTCCCAACCAGCTGGGCTGTCCAGTAACAAACAGCCCCCCCGGCTGCCCTAGGTTGTTGTCATCTCAGAGCCAGAGCATGAGAGGTCTTGCCTTGATCCTCAGGCCCCCAAAGCTAGAGTGGTCCCCACGATACATTCAGTGACCCAAACAGCACCTCGGTAAGGATCTGCAGCTGCAGGTGCACTTACAGCCATGTGATGGCTTCTGGAGGATGGAGGTTGTAAGAAATAACTTGTTTCAGTTCTCTTTTTCAGCAAGTTACAAAATGGCTTCAAAAAGCAGCATTTCTCTTAAAATATGAGAGTGAACAGATCTCATCTGTGCCATAACAGAGTCATCTACCTCTTGGTTCAAAGTCCTTCTTGATATCTTTGACCGATAATGGGTTAGATTCCCAGCTGCTATACAGAAGTCATTAGAACTGCACTAAAATATGCAGTTTAATTTTGAAGAAAGAAAACATCACAGACTCAACCAGAATTCTTAAGGATAATATTGTAGCTGGTCAGTAATTAACTACGGCTCCCTCTAAGCTTTCAGGGCTTTATTAGCTGCCAATTTTAACGCCTAAAGTTCATCCAAGAGCAACAAATACAAGTGCTACTTAGTGTTGCTTCACAGACTGGAACACAAGCTAATACCGCAGTCTCCTGAGTACTCACAGAACAACATTGTTTATAACAGTAAGGCTGCTTTCTCCCTGTCCCCAAAATAACTTTGGGTAATTCTTTTGTCCATCAGCATCAAACTGTTTCAGATTTTGGATTTCAAACACAAGGATGAGATTTTTCACTATACAAAATCCTCCCCAGAAGCTGAAGCTCCTCAGATGAATAAAGTGGATTTGTCTCTCCATGACCACCCCCCAGCACTCTTGAGATCATGGCAAATGTGCTTACCATCCTGGACGACCTCGTCCTGTGTGGATGTCCTGCTATAGTCTGATGTTACTCCCAACTCTACTTACAAGAGGCAGCACGCATGCTTTTCACCAGCAGTTTTGCTTTGGGTTCTTCTGTTTTTTTCCTCCTCCTGCTGCAGATTACTTCCTCTTAAACACTGAGTTTCACATCACGCACTGACAATTAGGGTCCCAGGTTATCACCTAGTTGTTGTGACCCTGTTCTTAGACTCCAGGTCCTGATCTTCGTCTGTCTAGCATAACTGTCCACAGTGCCTGACCTCGTTCAAACTCTGTTGAATGGCTAAGTTCCCACTGCCCTCGGTGCTGTAAGATCAGAGCCTGGATCAGCAGTAGAAGACACTGGTTGGAAGGACTGCTCAGCTTCAGTGCAGTTTGCATCCCAGACATGGCAGTGTTTTCGCTGCTTCATTCTTAACCCACTAGAAGCTTCGTTTTAAACAGATAAACAATCCCTCCAAAACCACCTCTCTATCCAGTTCCTCTCGCAAGCAGCCCCCGCCCAATCATCCTTGGACAAACATAAGGGAGCAAACTAGCTCTCTTGAAATAATGCAACTTTTGTCTTAAACAAATGGTATTTGGAATGTGCAGTGACATTGCTGAGGGAGAAGGTTACCTGCAATGCTGGTTTGAGGCAGCTTCTAAGAAATGACATCTGTAAAAATCTGAAGGCTAAACCTGAGTCGACACAATTCAATAGTTCAATGCTGCTGTTATTCTCCAGACAGCCCCTTGATCCTATTGAACTGAAGGATGTAATCGTCTAGTTCAGTACTTGAGAAAGGCTGCTGTAGGGGAAAAAAGCAACGGAGAGACAACTGAGAGCCAAGGAGGATTATGAGGCTTTATCATACTTCGCTGAAGATGGAAAAGCTAAGAGAAGCCAGAGGATAGGTCAGGTATGGCAGAAAGAAGCCTTTTTTTTGAAATCTGGAGGTGTCACGAATCCTCTGCTTCCCCTGGGATCAAAGCACAAACAGTAACTCAATGAAGTCCAAAACAGAGAGAAAAGAAGATGGTGGAGCAGACAGGATGCCCATCTGACCAGCCAGCTCTCTCCTGAATTTACCGCTGTAGGCAGATTGCTTGTCATTGGGGCCATCCCAAATCTCTATTAAAACAGGGCTTAAAAACAAGGTAAAGGCTACCACCATCACTTTAGACTCAGGTCTAAAAAGCTGAAGGCAGGATCCTACTTGACCAAGGCTTCATCTACAGTCAGGGGAAAGAGGCAACTCCAGCAAGCCACCATGCTAACAGTCCAAATGGCCTCTGGGAAGTGTCCCTGTCCCTCTGCTGAGTTCAGAGGCTGAGCATCCAAACAATCTTTCAGCTAAGTGCCTCATGACTTCAAGTCAGCCTGTGTGCTGCACACGTCCGCAAGCTTAGCAACAAGCTGCCTTGCTCGTTTGTGTGCAGGACTGATAACCCAGCATGAACTACGCCGGCCTAAATCACAGAAGTTCCCGCTGACTTCAGTGAATTCAGGATCGTACCATGCAGGCAGCAGCACATTTTTTGAAGTTCAGGACTTATCGTTAGTTGCTTTAAGATCACCAGCTTATTTCAAACCAGGAGAGGCTGGCTTATATCAGGAGGAATAACAGCTTCCAGAAAATGGAGTTGTACTTCTGCTCCTCCTTGGCAGCTCTCTGTCCCCTTACAGCTCTGATTAATCTCATCGCCCTCCTCCTCTCCAGCTTGCAAAGGCCTGGTTTCCTTCTGCTTATCTGATTTCACATACCAGTCCAACATCAGCTATGCATTTCGGATCTCACTGGCAGCGATGGAACTGTGAGGGTTTAAAGAGAGAAGCGGCTTTGTGGGGAGAATATGGTTTATTTGACCAACTCATGCTACTGGAGGGAGGAAAGAAAAGACGACTGGCAAGTTTCAGGGCAAACAAGCAATCTTTTTTTATTCCTCCTCTTGCCCGTCTCTCAGACAAGGCTGCTTCTACCAGCTGCTGTGGTTGGCTTGCCACCATCCCACACAGAGTAAATACATCTCTCACCGTACAGATGGATGCCACGCTGCGGTTAATGTACTCCCTCTAAAAAGCATGCTCAGGCTCCACTTTGTTAGAAGGGTGCATTAAAAGATATAGTGAAAGATCTTTAATGCCTATGTGGGAGGTTCGCTAAGAAGAAATTCTCGTCTCCAAGAGCTAATAATAGACAAAAAACATTGCTACCACTGCAGAAATTACTACAAAACTACTCTTTCCGTTTCACAAGGACTAGGCAGCTGGGCTCGGAACACCAACAGTCGACGAAAGGATGGGAGGCAGAAACAGCCAAGGTCCTTGCACTTGAAAAGAAAAATGCTCTATTTATACTTTGTGCCAAAAGACTGTATACTCAGATGAGCTGGGGCAGGGGGGAAGGAGTAATTTCAGGTCAAGAATTGGAAAGTGATTCAGCTGACAAGCCTAGAGAAAATTTCAAAGCTAAAAAAATTGTCATTCTTTTGTTTGGAAATATTTTAAAAGTTTTTTTAAATTTCCACTTTTTTAAACATTCAATAAATTCACTAAAATATCTAACCATGGACTAGAAACATTTAACTTAATATACTTGACGTTTATTTAGAATCATTTTGTTCAACATAAAATTAAATGCTTGTCAGGTGCATTTTGTTTAGAGAAATATTTCAGTTGAAAAAAATCAGTGATTTGCATAGCTCAAGTGATTGCAGAGGGTCCTGTGCTGTCTCAGTCTTGCCACTCCTCTTGTGTGGCACTCACCCTCCGGTTGCACCTAGGAAACATGACCTACAAGTCTTAGGAAAAGCTTCAGTATGTGCTCTCTGCCTTGCACGTATCTGCCTTTGTATTATAAAAACTATACTCCTTTTTGATTTGCAAAGTACCTGGCAACGCAGGAAACCACCAGCCGATGTGACCACTCTCCTTACATCCTCCTGAAGATAAAGAACATTTTTCTTGCTTACACAAAGGTGGCTTTGCCCTGGGTGAAGATACGTTACGGGCTGCATTATAACCCGTCCCCTTCAAGCCTGCCTAGCTATCAGCAGCTAGGAGGGAGATCCATTCCCTGGGAGAAAGAATGACCTGCCCTCTATAGTTACTGCTACACTGCAGCCACGGGTCCTCTTGCCTAACCTGCATTTCACCTGCGCCTCCGGATCATTCCTTGTCTGCACAGCGTCCCCAGGCGCCAGGTGGATGCCACGTTTTGGGGTAGTGTTTTTTTTCCTTCCTATCATTCCTGTGAGTTGGATGTTGACAGAAGGAGAAGCTTTACTGCTGAACAAGCCTTTTCTGGCACTAATTCTTTTGACAAGTACAGTATTTTCAGTAATTTCTGTTCAGAGAAGGAAAAAGAGCTTAAGGTGGGTAGAGTCCTGGTGAGTACTATTTTCTTATGTTCATTTTCCTTGGCTTCCATTGCTTAGCCCATGTAATTCAGAGACCTAAGAAGTCAATGCATTAAAATAAAACACTTTTTCCAGATAACCGCATCAAGCATTCTCCTGGGCGCAGCTGCTCCAATATCTGCAAGGCGGCATCCAAATGGCTGTGCCCGCCCCGAGGAGAGCAACAGAGCCCACAGCCAAACCACCCACTGTTGCCCCACGCCAACCCCATCCCACGAGGATGCTGAAGAGCCAGGCAGGACAGCAGCTGAACACTCAGCAGGAAGATACGTAGAAGAGATCATTACTTTTGCCCTCTATCCTTTTTTAAGTTCTGCCAGATAGCAGCTTCCATTACATTGCAAATAGTTTTAGCCACAGTTCCACTACCTCTTACGTTTATGCAGTCAGACTGTTAAAATTAATGAAGTGGATGCACTATTGATTTCAAAAGGGCACTTTGCACAGCGTCGCAACTCAAATACCACCCAGTACTGCTGGGGAAGCCTGTCGAGAGGCAATATAGTTAGCGTGTAACCCAGCCCCATATTTTAGGGAACACAGAAAGCCTTCTCTGCAGACAGAGTGTACACAAACTAGGTTTAAAAAAGGTTTTTAAAAGAGGCAGTATTTTTTTAAACATGTTTTTTAAACACAGCCTCCCAAAAGGGTCTGATGTTCAAGTATATATTGCAAAGATCACCAGGGGATGGGAAGTCTCCCACTGATCCTGGTTAGGTACCAATAGTATTTTCCACCCCTCCCTTTGTCTGCATATTTCAGTTATTGTTGGCAAATAATGCAATGTTTTTATCAGCCAAACATGTTCTACCTCCAACAGAAGCTGTGCTGATGCAGAGGATGTGGAGCCAAAGGCCCACATGGCAGCGAGCAGGGTGGGGGAGGCTGCAGGCACCTGAAGGCTGTGCAGAGGGGAAGGAGGAATTAACATTTCTTCAAAAGTGCCAGGAAGGATGCAACGGTCAGACAGAACTGCAGGAGGGAAGGAGGACACCAATGGAGTGATAGGAAAAATCAAAATAATTTCATAGACACATAAACATGTGTGTGTAGATATATATGAGAGCAAAAGAGCAAGTATAATAATGTTTTCCTTTAATTACATACCTGCTGGGGAATGATCATACCCACACTGGATTTAACTACCATTTTTAATCATGGCAACAAAATAAAACAGTACTAAAAATTAAATCAAGTATCACCATACTGCACTCACAAGTGAGACCACCCTTAGGTGATGGGGACTTCAATCCTCTTAACTACAGGAGCAGGGGAAAGGGGACTCCTGTACTGTTGGAGAGGGATCAGCCCCAGCCAGAGGTTTCACAGGGACCGATCCAGTTGCACTGTGAGCCTTCAGTCGCCGACAATCCTTTCATTACACTGTACTTAACACCAATGGAAACAGCCAGTTGAAAAATTTAGACAACCAAACACATACTCCCCCCGAAAATTAAACACACAAAATCCAGAATCATTGTCACATGATAAAAGAATGATTTATTAGAGCAACTTTATGATAAAATTATATAAAATAACAATTTGTTTTTTTAAAGACATCCACAATATGACCTTGAAACAAAATGTACAGATACTGCCTATAATCCAAACAAAAATAAATTACCATTGAAAAAAAAACAACAGCGGAAAAAAAATCAGGGCAGGAGAAACAAATCAAAATTATACACAGCATTTCAAGAGGGTGTGGAAAAGAGAAAGTCATTAATCGATTCAAGTTATACGAACGTGTTTCAGCTTTACTCTCAGACAGCTCAGCTTGCATTTGTGTTGCATGCAAATGGAATGATCCAGTGAACAGTTCAGAACAGCAGAATCAGCAGCATAACAACAGCAGAGAGTGAAATAGGCACAATTCAGCACGGGGCACATTGAAAGTGAACAGGTAGTTCTGCCTGGTCTTTGCAAAAGTTATACACGTTTACTGAACTTCAAAAATAGCTAGTGTGTTCTGCAAAACAAGAAAAAGCTAGTAGAATCTTGCACTTAAATACCTTCCACTTCTTTTTTTGTCTCCTCATTTTTTCATTAGGCTGTATGTAAACATTCCACTAGTTGTACCTTTACTAAAATAATTCAAGATGATGCAGACGTTCTTTTCTCCTGGATCATGACCACAACGTGACATCACCGTAGATGCGTTTAGGTCCTCACTCACAAAGCCCATACACATTCTCACAGGAATTTACATTCACACCATCAGAACAGGCTAACGGGTTTTTACATTTGAAAGCGTCAAACTGAGAACGTGATTTTCAAGTATAGCAGAAGAGCTGAGGGCTGGGATTTTGAAAGGTGCTCACAGCATCGGGCACCCAAAGCATATGGAAACCCAGAAGGACCTGGGCACTTGCTTCCCTACGACTTCGAAAATACAGATACAAAATGCATGAAAGCAGTATGGTATGAGAGTGACCCGCAGGTCAGCGTCACCCCTACCAAGCCAATGCAAGGCCCACCCGTAGCTCACGGAAGCCAATGGATACCTTACGTGCTGATCCTGGGCCACCCCAGTATGCTGCTACACATCTGTTACGGTCATGCTGGAGTCACACAGAGGCATGTTTTCACGGCTGCATACAGTACTGCTTGTCAGAATGAACAATGAACGAAGGAGCACGGGTCAGGTAGCTAGCTCTTTGGCTTATCTGGAGCAGACAAGTGCAAATGGGGTGTACTTCAGAAGCAGTGAATATAAGAAAAAGTATGTTGCATTTCATCATTGACTAGCAAAAGCATTTTAAATGCAAAGATCCAAGGATGAATGTTGTGCCAGGACACAGAAGCATTTTATAGTTTGGCTGAGTCACAAATAAAACGAATCAAGCTGTGCGTCCTCCCCCTCTTCACACACACATTCCCAAATTATATACAGACACTGATCGTTGCGTCCTTATTAGTCACTTGAAGAGGTACCATATTTTGCGGGTTGATTTAATTGATGTAAGATGTCTGTGGGCTCTCTCTCAAGTTCAGAACAGTGCAACCAAGGAAGAAAATCCATCCCTGATGTGTTCATGAATGAAAGAAGAATCAAGCAATTTTCAAGTGAAAGTAAGCAGAAGTCTCATCAAGGACACGCTGTGGAAAAACAAAATCCACTAGAGAATAGCCATGAAGATGTGGAAGCATGGGTAACACATAAAAGTCAGATGTCTGAGTAATTCACGTGTCTCTACAGCAAAACTGAAACTAACAGCAACACCTTATCTGTGAAGGTCCTTCAACTCCTAGTGAGTTGGGGTAGCACCTGTTTGGTTCAAACCCTGATCAATAAGGGCTTGAAAAATTGTGTCTCGTATGTCAGGAATGACACCAACACTTATGATATTCATCAAGGTCACAGTCAGGTATTTCAAGAAAAGACAAATCAGAATAAACGACTGAATGGACACATTCAGATAGTGCATATATTACAGGCAGAACATCACGGGCAAGTTCTTTTTTTTATTCTGCATTCATCTATGTGAAATCCAGCAGATTTTTTTCATGGAAGAGCTTCTCCACACAAGCAGATGAGTCTTATAACCTACTGGAAATCTTGGAAGGATATTTGCATCTATTGTTTACCAGCCAGCATCTTGCACACTCAAAAGAAACTAATGGCCTGTTGGCACACTCCCATTTTGGGACCGATCCTGTTTCTGCTGAAATTGATAGAAAGCTCCCACAGGCTTCACCAGGAAAGCAATCACAGTCTTCACTAGTAAGATTAAACACTTTGTGAGCATCCCTATTTATTTAAATTACTTTAACAGGTTCCCATTGTTACAACATTCTAGCAGAAAAGCTCAAGTAACTACCGAAGCTAACTAAGGAATCCACCACCCACCCCAAAATATAAATTCAGCACACAAGAAGCAGTCAAGCTTGGGAAACCATTGTCACTGGTTAAACTACACACTGTATGAGGGCAAAGTGGAACTCATCTGCTCACCTTTCCCACTAACCATATCCTCCACAGCTACAAAAGTATTTCTTTACCTGATTACTTTTTTTTTGACCAGCAAAAATGAAAAAGGAATCGATACAAGACAGAAAAAACTGGGAGCAAACACATCTGGAAGAGGTCCCCTCAAAACCCAAACTTTTGTTCTTAAAGCAACAAGGAATTGCTTAGTGTTTTGCAGTTTAACTAAAAGACAGAATACAGAAACCCAACTTTTTTTAAACAAGGAATTGCTCAGTGCAACTGCACATAATCCTCAGTGTTTCTAGGATTATAACAGACCAAAAATAAAAATCCAGACAAAAATCCCCAATGTACCAAGTGTCTGACACTCTGGGATAGTTTCTGAAGAATACCACAGAAGGGTGGTCTTCAAGCACTTCTGCATTGAAAAAGAAATTCATAACAGAACTAGCCGTAAAGGTGGAGCTACATTTAAGCCATTATTTTCTCCAGTGCTGTCAAGTGAACACCAACTCACAGCAACTGTGCAATTATGTTTATTACATGAGCCATTGGAACAGATGTTTTTCTTAGCAATTAGCTGATCACAAACATCTTAGTCTTTGGCCCAGCCAAGAGCATTTGTAGCTCATTGTAAAAAGATTGTATATTTAGAAAAACAAACAAACAAAACCCCATGCAGCTTAAAGACAGCATTTGTACCAAAATCGTGAAAATTTGGCAAGCTAAACTGTAAAATCTGACCTTTTGTACCTACCCCAAACTTTGGGCCTGAAACATCATCAAAAATAGCAACTGTATTAGTAGTCTTTACATTCATACCATTATTAATTTTACACTTTCCCACGAGAAGAACAAAGGATTTATAGGGTCTTATTTTGGTTTCTGGACTGAAAATAAGACGATGCACAACTTCAGTGCGGTCACCTTTTTATGACCACTGAAAAGGACTTCCTACACAACGGTACTAAGAGTTTCTCCTAGAAACCCACAATATTGCACAATCATTTCTATTGGATTTGCACATTGATTCCAACAGAGTTGTAATGCTTCACTTCTATAATTAAAAATAAAACCCCAAACAAAACCAAAACGAAGATAGTACAAAAAAAACAGGTGGTGTTTTAAATTGCGCCTCATTGCAACTGAATAATTATAAACAGGCCAATGCAAGAACACTTTAGCTTCGGCAGTACTGAATGGAGCGTATGCAGAGCCTGTTTTCTTATGGCACGCTGGAAGAATAAGTGAGTAATTTTCTAAAAATCAGTTTGCCTCTATGCTGAATATGTGCTGCTCCACAGTGCTAGTCTTGTTTAAAAGGCATACACAGACTTTCCATTCACCCTCACAGCATAGATTGGGGTCTTTTTTGTGCAACGTGTTAGCAATCTAAACAACTGCTCCACACAAGCTGTCCACAAACCGCTCATACACAATACTAATGCGACAGTAGATTACAATAAGATAGCAATACAAAATATTGTATCAGATCACATATTTCTCTCCATCTGGAATGAAATTTGAATCTTGTAAGGTAGAAGACCCACAGTTCGATTTCTGTGTGTAGTTTCTCGTCTGTGCTGGGGACAGAGTCTCCAGTGTGGATCCAGAAGTGTTAGCAGTCCTGACTTTAGTGGCTGTAGATTGTTTTGCAGCAGAAGATGCTTTGTTACTGGCAACTACATCCAAGTTTCCAGTAGGGTCAATGATAGCGTTAATGACTGGGAGGGGAGAAAGAGACATACACAGACCTGTTAGCAGCACTCATCAGAGTTTCTAAAGAGAGGGTTGCTGCCTTCACTTTGAAGAAGAAGCAGAACTGTAGGCAGTACTCGCGTTCATTTTAGTCGCTGTATTTTCTTCATTAATACCTTCAGGCTTAAGCAGCTTTAACAAGAAAAACCTCTCCCATACTGAAGCTACGAGGACATTCAACTTTCTGGTTAAATTGGAAAAGACAAACTACCGCAGCCAAATGGCAAGCTTTCAGGAGGAGCCCAGAATGACACCTCTATGCTTTTATATGTCATTACCAAGCTTCTCGATGATAGAAGAGCTTGTCTTGACTCCCTCCATTGCAGAGAGCTCTATGTACAAAATTCAAGTCCAAAAAGCTTATTGGCTGAAAGAGCTGCTAAATATTATTTCAGCAGAACAGACCTTTGCCAGTTCATCTTATGGGAATATGCTAATTACCACAAACAAAGCATTTCCACAGCAACAGCTTCCACATTGCAAAAGTCAACAATTTTCTTAAAAATTGGCAGCACAAGACAAATCTACTGTTCATTCCATATGCACTCAGAGAGTACTACGCTAACAAACTAAATTCCACATTCTCTCCCAGCTTTCACTGGCAAATCAAGTCACATTATTTTATTTTGTGCAACTTACTGGCATTTAAGAGACAAAAAGAACATTCTACATCACCAACCTTCAAGCTGTTTTTGAACTCTCCTGAGCTCCTTCAGTATAGAACTGATTTCCTAGAAACAAAAGCATCAGAATGGAAAATTAAGCAACAAAGTACTCAGCTGACACAGGAATCCAGTCTTACACCTTCTGCCTTATCTGACGACTTTTTAGTAGGGCCTGTTTCAATAGGACAAGGGGTAATGGTTTTAAAGTAAAAGAAGGTAGATTCAGACTAGATATAAGGAAGAAATTGTTTACCATGAGGGTGGTGAACCACAAACGGGTTGCCCAGAGAGTTTGTAGATGTCCCATCCCTGGGAACATCCAAGGCCAGGTTGGACAGGGCTCTGAGCAACCTGATCTAGTTGGGGATGTCCCTGCTCATGGCAGGGGGGCTGGACTAGATGACCTTTAAGGGTCCCTTCCAACCCAAACCATTCTATGATTCTATGATCTGTATCTAGGTGCATCTGGTCAGTGCACAGAGACCTCTTCTCTGCATCATTTCACCAAGTGCTACTATACCACCCAGCTCACAGCCACAGTGGATTTTAGATTTGAAATGCTGACCGGATTAACTGTACAAAGGCTCCTCCATACCCTCCTTAATACCAAATGCACAAAGATATTTGAAAACTCAACTCCTGGACCATGCAAAGCAATTGGCCACATATATACTGCCGTGACACTGAACTATGCAGGTCCTGCACAGTTATACGCACACTTAGCATTAACCGTATTTGTTGGGTCCATTATTGCATTTAAATCCCTCCTGGCAGTCCCCATAAATGACAATCAGAGGTCATGAGAGCACAAACACCACCCTAGGGCTGAAGCTTTTTTTATTGCCCTGTTATCAAACTGTTAGAGGTGAAGAAAACAAACATTCAAGAGAAACACCTGCCTACAACTGAAGCTGTGGCAACCACATGTAGGTGATGTTTTAGCAGATGTTTAAATGAGGCCTAATGACCCTGAACTTGAACATCCGCTAAGGGACCGGGACTTTGAAGATGAATCACAAAGGGAGAGGGAAAGAGTTTAGTGAAACACAACAGCTGGAGGAACGCACTGTCACACTTCAAACAGCAACAAAACCCAGCAGTTCAACAAATGCAAATGGAATAGAAATTTCAGAAATTGATTTGAGAAGGGCCAGCACTTGTTATTTTGTTTTCTTACAAAGCTTTCATGGACACAAGCCTTTGGTATTGACTTGTTCACATGGTTTTACCTTGTTTGATGTCTTCAGAATTGGCACTTCATTTTCTGAATTAATTTTGGCCTCCATCTCCTCCCATGTCCTTTCCGAGTTTTGAAATAGAATCCTGCAGCACAAAAAGTGGAGCAGGTCTTAAAATTGCGATCCAAAAGCTACTTGTTTAAAAGACTTAATTATCACAAGATGTTGCAACAAAGGAGATTAGCAGATTAGCAACTGGACAAAGCGCCTTTCAGCTGATTTAGGAACAATCCAAAGCCCTTCCCTAACTGATGTCTTCTAGAGCAACAACAGGCTTTGAAGAACTTTCACAAGCCTTGGTGACCTGCAGGCTTTCTGAGAGCCTGGGGACACGGAAGGAAGGAGGAGACAATCCACCAACAGGAACACATTTTCTGCTAACTCTTTGCACATGCAGCATTTTAAAGTTAAGGCATCAACAGGCGTTACAAATCCAGCACTAAAATTCAAAGGCCAAACATATGAGGAAAAAAGATGGCAAATAATCACATTACCCCTTGTTCACTACACACAGCTTTCTACATCTAGATTCCCTGCACCTTGATAACAAGACTTTCCAAGACAACAATGAATTGTCTTCCACAAGTAGCAAGCCAACAAACTAGGCAGCAAGTCAACATTTCAGGCCACAGCTAAAAAGTTACTTACTTCATTTTTTCAGCTAGGTTTTCTGTATTTTCACGGATTGTATGTGATAACTGGGACACCGGGTTCAACATCAGATTGTCAAAGATTACCTAAAATATAAGGGAAAATCAGAGAACTTTCAGCAGAAGTGGCATATTACAAAACTGAAAATTTTTACAGTAAATGATCTCCACTGAAACATCTTCATTTATGGGGATGATATTTGAAGTTCAAGCAATGGAGATTAAGATGACATGCAGCTTTGTTGCAGCACTTCAGTAAAAAGATTAATACTAACTTGTTCAGATTTTTTTCCCTTGAGGAGTGTACAAAGAGACAGCTGTCAGCAGGAAGGTAATTAAGCATTTCTGAAAGAAAAAACTTTGGACTTTCCAAGCCTCACAGACACCTCCCCGCCCCAAAGAAAACCCAAAAGCCAGATCACAATGCAAGCAGTCCCGCAAGCAGCCTCACTGAAGCCATCTAATGGGATTTATATGACTTCAAGCCACACTCACAGCCAAGTAATCCCACCATGTTACATTCTGATTTATTAAAAACAGCATCAAAAATCCACCAAACCCCAAATATTCAAGTCCTGTGGTTCAAAAGAACCCCCAGGCTTCTGCCAGGAAAGCCCACATCAACTGGGGGCACTCTGAACCTGCATCTTTTATTCAGCCTTGGCACATCTCTACAGGGGAGTGAGGGATTGCTTCAAGTCAGTCTCAGGATAGGATCAGTACCATCAGCCTGTTTGAGTCACACTCCCCCTCCAGAGCTGCAGAGTGACTCTGCTGGAGCCCAGCTCTCCCGATCTCCCCTCCTGCTTGCACTGCCTCCCCAGAGCCCCTGCTCCAGCTCTTCCTTCTCAACTGGAGCTAGCAGGCCAAAAGCAAGCAGAAGCAACAGCAGAGCTTTGCATCAGCAGCCCGCTCCTCTGCTCCCCATCCCCATCACCCCATTACAGCCCTCACTCCAACACCATCTCCAGCCTCAAGTTTCAGGCCACGCTTCCTCACCCTTTAGCACCATCCCAGTGATTTCCAGGTTATCCTGCTCTCTCACCCCAGAAGAATTTTATCAAATTACACATGTTGGAGGGAACAAGGCAGAACAAGTAGCTTGCTGTCTGCACAGCATGGCACAGCAAGCCTGCTGCAGAAACTCCTCACAAGGTCCAGATCCTACTATTGCTGCTCCATGGGCAGCTCTGACCAGCATGCCCAGTGCAGAAAAATAAGGTGCCTGTATAGATTACAAACAACTGTTTTCATGCCATGATTTCTTGCCATTAAACTATTGGTGCTGCAGATTTCAAAGGTGAGATTATTGTGTTTTTCTTTAGAAGAGCAGCAAAATAGCCTAGGTGGGCTCTGACACTGAATGCCTCCTCACAAACAACAAGTGAGCAAGCCTCAGTTTTTAATGGAGTTTCACACAAGACAGGAAACTTCCAGTCAGTATTGGCAAGAAGGGTGATTCTGTTCCTCTTTTTTTCTTTTTTAAACACTGTTTCTATACCTGCAAGTCAGGGCTCCTAAGAAGTGCTTTTTTTTTTTTTTTAGTAGCCTCCTTTGGCAGATTAGAAAGAGTAGATATACATACTGCAGCTTAAAGCAATGTCACATACAAAATAAAGAAAAAAGTGGCCTGCCTCCTCACGGTTTCTTGTCCTTGTTTTTCTTGAGGGATCCTCTTCTCTATTATCGTTCATATTTTGGTCAAAATCCTTCAGTTCCACTGATCCCGGAGGCACTTTCTGGTAGTTCAGACTTGCTTCTGGAATGTGCTGCACCAACTTGGAAATAATGAGTCATTAAAAATTAGTAGGGAAGGAGGCACACAGGCACTCACTGCAGGTATTGCAGATTTTCAGGCAAGCCCCAGGGGAACACTGATTCATTTAAGTCTTGTTCAGACAGGTATGGGTTCCTAAGCAAATTACTAGACCCCAATCCTGCAAGCATCTACCCACTGGAGTCATCCTGAGAAACTCAGGGAGGGCCGTTCCACTTTATAACTTTGAGACTTGAGCATGTAGCTGAAAAGTATATCTTTGCCTTTTCTGAATTTAGGCTAAAACTCAAAAAGGCCATGTTTTCCTGTATCTTATGTTTTAATATACCAATGCAACATTAATCAGAATTAATCTAAATTAATCAGAAACCATTCAGTAACACATGGAAGAGATGAAAAAGCAATACAAAACCACTGATAATGCAAATTAACAGGAAGAACAGAAAAGGCAAGACACCTACTCCTGTTTGGTTGACTCACAGACAAACAGTCTAAAAAAGGGGGAGGAAAATAACAGTGACAAGACAGATACAAAAATAATGGGATGGAAAGTGCACCTGAGATGGATATGCCAGCCGAAAAGATCTACGAGCAATCTGTGTTAAAATAGAAACAAAGAGATCAATGCTAGTGAATGACTGTGACAGCAAGTATCAAAGAGAACATGTGGTTTGGTTTGGGGTTATTTTGGGCTGACATTCCCAAAAGCGTATTCCTGAGGACCAGCACTCAATGCCCCACCCCCCACATGCACTGAAGCCCATGGCAGTCCTGGGCACCAACCAGTTCTGCAGAGGTGGTCTCAGGCAGCTCCCCAGTTACTTCAAAACAGACTGTATTGAGTGAAATCCAGCAGCCTTCTGAGCACAGAGGATGGGCTAAACATGCAGCCCAGGAGGCTCTTTGTTGGCAAAGCACACAGCTCTTGCAAGGAAACCATGTGCCATCCAAGATCCAGGCTCCCCATGCTCTATGCAATAGCACTTGGGTTACACACAGGCAGAAGGTATGAGGTATTATGGTACAGGGGCACAACAGCCAAAAAGTTTAATTAATAAGCTTCCCTTTCGGAGCATCTTTCTGTGAAGTGCAGGAACAGTAAGTTAGGCTGCTTGCAGTAGTGAAACAGCACCAGAAGGGAAAGAGGTATTCCTACAGTCCAGCAGTTCTCTGCACAGCCTAAGGAGAGTACCTGCTCCTACCCCCCCACCCCACCCCCCCCGAGGTTTTAATATGTGACCTGGTCTGTTCTCATGCTTTCTGTTCTGTCACACCCATAAGCATTTCCTCCCATCATTCCAACACTCATAATGAGTACATTAAACAACAACTTAACAAATACAACTGGGCTTTTAAGTTTTTGCTATATCATTATCAACTTTAAAAAAAGATGAACCAAAAGAATTTCACAGAGGGCTAGAATTTTCAGAAGCGGCCAGTGATATGGGATGACACACCTGACTATGCTTTTATCAGCTGAGCTCTCAGTTTGACTGATTTGCTCTGCAGAAAGCTGGGTCCTGTAAAACCTACACACCCACAACCCAAGGCATCCCAAACAATCCGTGGCTTTGGTAAACAGGAATCATGATGGTTTCACCCTTGCTGAACTCTTTTTAGTTTTGTTTTGTTTGGGGTTTGGTTTAGGTTCGTGGTTTTGTGTTTTTTTTTTTTTTTTTTCTTTCTTAATTTGTAGCAGTACTCAACTCAGTATGCCAAGAATCTAGTTATCATAAACTATACAGCTGAGGCTACAAAAAACAAACAAGAACACCCCAAACATGTGCTGGGGAAACTGAAAACCTCCCTGGCAAACATCCTAGCCAACACTGGACCCGAAAGGACAGAACATGAAGAACAAGGTTTAAATCTAAGGCTCCATCTTAACCTTTTAAGAGAACACTCATGACTTTAATGTTTAAGCAAGCTTTGTAATAGAAGTAATTTAAAAAGCAGTTCATCTGAGGCTGAGAAATGCTGTGCCACACACTGGTCCAAAGTGAAGGATTCTGGTACAGCATTAAACCCTCAAAAGTGATTCCAGCATCAGTACTTATTTTTCCTGCATTTTCCCCCACTTCATTAGAATAGGTATAAATATTTAGTAATAGAAAATCAAGAGCTAGCAGAACAGCATACAGCACTGCAAGAGCCAGAGCAGTGTTAAGGGAGTCACACACAAACATATCTTGCTCACATACTTCCTTTCATCAGATGTTTCAGTGTGTTACTATAACTATAGTAGCTATTTCTCATTACTATATCTTTTCCTTGAATAGTTAATACAAAGTTGTTTAATAAACTCTCACAAAATCACAGTTCTTAGCATCACACACACTGATCTTCAGGTATTTCCTAGCAAATTCCCTGCATTAAGCCAAAATAATTATTTTAGCACAGATTCAGCAGCACCCAGACTGAGGGAAGCATGTCTGCTGATTCTAGTCCAGTTCCAAAGGCGAGATGTGTGTTTATTAAACCCACACCAGTTTATATTGCTCCCATTCATAACATGGCCCTCAGGATCCTGAACGGTGCATCTTAAGCTATTCAAGATTCAGCCCCACATCTCAGCATTGCCAACAGAAAGTGCTGCTGATTTAACCTGTTCCTGACTATTGCTAACATAAGGCAGCTCCACTGATGCATGGTGGCATTTTGGGTGTAACTCAAGTGGTCTCCCAGCCGCTGGCCTGCTGAAATCATGCTGCTATCCAACCCTATTTGGAGCGAGTCTAGTTAAAAGCCTTTACGGTGGCTTCAACCACCACTGGCTGAATACACCAAAGGTTATGGCTCCTGATCTGTCTTCATAGAATCTTACCGGTGCTTCTTCATTTACACCATTATAAGATCTCAAAAACTGCTCTAGCAGCAGGTACTGCCAGCAGCATTACCTACAGTGCAACACAGACCTATATTTGCTCTCCTCGCTATTGCGAGGGGGCTGACTGGCACATCCCACACAGTGCAAGGCAGCTCTGCACAGCCACATCGCCTGAGCTGGGTCCGAGCAGCCCTGGCTTTGTGATCCTGCCATTCAGCATCACAACCATATGCTTTGTAGCCCACCATTTTGCACAGATTAGAAACACTGTGTTTTGCAGGTGTTCTTCTTTTAGCAGCAAAGGACATCCCCCTGTATGAGCTGACTACGGTAGTACCCTTCAGTGGCACTCAACAAAAAAGCAGGTATGGACAAAAAAGTAGGTATGAGTGTGCTGAGTACCAGTCATTACAAACCCACAGCAAACATTCCATTTGCAAGTCAGGAGTAAGGTAGATTTGTCACCGTAACTGCTCAAAAAAGGTAATACAAAAGGCAGTTTTGCAGGTGTGGCATTTGCATGGAAACAAAACAATAAAACAGTTTAGCTCAGGGCCTGAAGTTGTTGTGAAACATTTGTGCACTGTGGCTCCAAACAGCCTCCGGAAAAAAAAAAACCCTCTCTGAGCAGGCTGCAGTTGCCCCTCAGCAGCTGTCCGTTTAACACCAGCAAAACCACACTTGCCTGCTCTTCCAGGTGTCTCCCTAAACTTATGCTTTGCACCCTCAGTGATGAACACAGCAGGGTCACAGGGCCTCCAGCTACACCCTTGGCAGGGTACCAGGTTTGGTCCTCAGCTTTGAACCCTGCTTAGGTCAGGTCTGCAATTCTCACAATAGTCAAAAACAACAGAGGGCCAAGAGGCCCATCTGAGCAGCAGATAAAGAGAGCTTTGTAATTTTTTTAGCCCACCCTGGTGGTAGACAGGAGGGAATCTGGATTTAAGCAGCAGCAAAGGCAATTTTGCTTTAGCAGCTGGAGCCTCCTGGTGACCTTGCAGCCAAGTTTGAGCTGAGCTGAGTCCCAGCACTGTGGCACTGTTGAGCCAAATTAAGAAATCGCCTCTCTCCTCCCCACTCCAGTGCGGACAAACCAAGTTACACAGTCTGGGAGGAAGCCACAGCTTCACTGAAGAGCTGGAGGACAGCACTTCCCAAGCTAACTGCCTTCCTCTGAAAAAAGGAGGGAGGCTCTGGCTCCCTGGCACAACAGTGCAGCACACACACTCCTTCCTGTTCCTCACATGCAAACTTCAGGGACCAAAGTCCAACTAGAGGCCATGAGATCCTCAGGATATAATAGGACTCCCACCTCTTGCAAGGCTGGCCTTGGCAAAGAGGAGGGCAAAATAAAGAAAACCCTAAACAGACTGCAGTCTGTCTTTCTGGTGGTGTTCTTTAGGAGGACAGGGGATGATGGTTTTCCAATGCTGCAGCAACTGGGGATGTTACCCTGGTCTCCCACCACAACCATGCCCCATGTACTTACTAGCATTCAGAAACAGAGATTTCTGTCATTTGGGACCTTACCTCTTCTCTCGCTGATATGGTGGAAGCAGGAGTGTTGGGCACAGAGCTGAAGGACGTGCTTGGTCCGGTCCCCGACGAACTCTGTGAGTCCCCATCTCCAGCAACATCATGAATTTCTCGAGCAAGGATGGCCACATCCTTCACCAAGGTTTGGCTGAGCCTAAAGCACAAGAGCATCCAGCAGAGCCATTAGGACACATGATACAGCAAGCTTCATATTCATAAAATATAAAAAAAAGCAGCCACAAAAAGTTTGGGAGAACTATAGCCTCTGCAGAGGCTAGGGAAAGAAGGTTTTTTTTGGGGTGCTTTGGCATGGTGCCGAGGATCACTCCGGCAGCACACAAAGTAAATCCACTCCCCTCCTGAACCCAGTTTGAAAGTAGAGGTTTGATAAAAAAAAAAAATTCTAGTGACTACACACTACCAGAAAGTATTGGAGACATTCCATTAAAAAAGCTTTATGTTATTGCTCCCTGACCCATCCACCCTCCTTCCCTCGTTTTGTTTGGGTTGGTTTTTTTTTTTGGTTTTGATTTTGTTTTTAATAGAACACAGTAAATTTTTCTTCTTGGGACTTCTTTGTTTTCCATAAAAAAGCCCATACAAGGGAAAAAGCTTTTTACTTTGTTACTTAAATACTAAAAACTCAAATTCTCTTTCCTTTTTCCTTGTGATTTATAGACTGTAAATCAAAATACGCCTCCACATTCTCTAGAAGAGCTGAGGAATTACCAGGGTAAGCACACCATACCTTAGAGGGATCTGGTTTTCAGAAATCAAGTCTTGAAACTTCAAGCCCCTTGACAGGTGTCCAGCTAACACTCAGCGATTGCAGCACTCAGCTCTACTTGTTCTACATCTCAAAAACATTTTCTAAGTGTCTGAACTGTTGCTAGCAGAGCTTAAAAAAACAAACTCCTTCAGACCAAAAGTAGCTGTTGTCGTAATTCTAAAGAAAAGCTTCTAAGAGAAGAAAAAACAATATTCCAGCCAGCTTTCTTCTGGACACTTTCTTCTTTAATTCAAAAAAACAAGCAAGGTAATAAAACTGTCAGTTCATCAAAACATTTCCTCAGAAAGCAAACGCATAATTGAACTAATAAAAAGCAGTTTGATCGTCCTGCCGAAGGTGCCCCCTATCTGTGCTGGTTTGGATAGAGTTGCCACCGAACACATCCATTACGCGATTCACTTACTGTAAACAAGTGGCATTTTCCCTTTTAACTCTCCCTGACTCCTCTAAACCCCTCCCAGTTAATTTGGGAGTAGCAACGGAAATCAGAACTGCAATTATGAAGCAGACTCTGTGACCGAGCCCTGCAACGTGCAGCGCCAGACAAGTCTGACGCAACCATTTATTTATAGCTGCTGCAACCCGAAGCGCTGCCCTGCGCTCGGAACGCTGCGAGGAGGGAAGCCAGCATCTCCCACGCGCACACTCTCTGCGGTACAGGTAAGGCAGCCTGCTTTGAAGGCTGACACACTCTCTAGCAGCCTGACAGCAATGCTCACACAAGAAAAGCCCTTCTGAAATCAGTCCAGCATGGGACATGGGTGTTGTGGAAATGCTGACCAAAACCAGACAGAAGACGGCTTCCTCAGTCGAAAGTATTTCAAGTATGGCCAGTACAATGGAAGACGAGTATTTCTGGAAAGTTGGCATAACGCAGATGCATATTAGAGACGTCAAGCCTCAAACGCCACTGTTTAAAAAAAGAATCTATTTTGCTTTACTACTGAGGTCCTCTAGGCAACCATCAGACCACCAGTATACAATGGGTCCTGTATCCGGGGACATCAAGCTAAGCAACGATCCATTTATACACAGGGCCCAGACAGATTTTCTTGTTTCGATTCAATTGTGCAAAGCAAAGAGGTTTCTGCCCCGCAGCAACTGCTTAACTGCTCCCTCACCGGCTTCAGGCAAAGCAGCTTCAACAGTTTGCATATTCAGCCTTGCTAATCCATTTGACTTCCCCTGCAGAGAATTAGGACAGTTCACACCAACCCATCCCTGCACACTCAGTGACTTCCAGCAGAAAGTAGAGATAAGCAGGTACAGACAGTTACATCTTTTGACAAACTTAGAGCTACAAGAGGAGCCTGAACAAGAAACAAACCGAGATAGAATGCCCTGCACCATGGCATTTTATAGAGAGAAGGTGCAACCAGCACAGGCCGTAAAGCTTCATGAAAACCTTCCAAGTCCGAACAAGCTTATGTTCAGACATGGAGGAGAAGGAGGCCACACAAACAACAGGAGAGAGTGCTTCTCTTTCTACCTCCACACCTGGGTTTGATTTGAACACCAAGGAAAACTCAATCCATTTTCAACACGTGGGTCAATGCGTAACGCCCCACCTCACCTGGCTATTTCTGCTATCTCTGCTGTTTGCACCATGAAGTTGTAGGGGTCAGGGTGGTCATCAAAATCTTCATCGTCATCCGTTTCTCTGCCGTTGTGCTTCTGCTTGCTCAGCCCAGAGCCACGTATCCTCGGTGTTTGTGTGGCTGTTGAAGTATGGGAGCGTTTGTGTTTAGGGGAGCTGTGATTTGAGCCATACTCTTCCTCCGAAGTAGAAGTGTAATCTGAACCCTGTGGTCTCCGCCTTGATGCTTATAAAAAATGAATTGGTTTCAGACTAAGGAAAGTAGCAAAGAATAACTACAAAAGGGCAAAAAGGTAACACAAAACTAGCCCAAGAGCACAAAGAAAGGAGAGTTTCTGTGCAGATTTTAAGTTAAACCACATTCTCAGAGCTTATTTCAAAGTTGAGCACTTCTGTGGCTCCCATTCACACTACGAATTTGGAGTGGGAAATTCCAATGGAAAAGCAAAATGACTGTGTTAACAACTCCAATGTAGTAAATTATTACCACAGATTTGGCTTTCCCTGCACAGAAGCTCTGTGTATAAGTAGCACACGTTTCAGACTCCTCATAGTCCCACAGAAGTCCTCTTCTAAAAAGAGCCCAATTTTCAAGCCTGCAGACACCTTTCCAATTAGCTGCAAGTACAAGCAAAAGGCGGGTTTTTTGAGTGAATAACAGACTATAGTGCTTGGTGTTATTTGCAAAAGTCCACACCCCCACATTCACCTCCTGCCTCAGAATTCACCATTAATGACACTCTACGAGAAAGAGTGTTCAGAGAAAGAGTGTTCACGCAGGGAGGACCAGCTTCAACCCCTGGAGCCAAATGGAAGCTGCCCACTAATCCCAACCAGTTCTCCAGACCTGTCGACACCCAGGTCCTCCTTGCATGGGAAGCATCGAGGTGCCCTTACTTGAAAACTGGGCTCCCGGTGTTCACTGCCTCACTACACTCTACAGATACCACTTCGTTCCCTTTCATCCTTCCCTGGAGAATCAACACCCATCAATCACAGAACCAGCCATGTTATTTAAAATTACAACACCTAAAAGCTTCACTATGTTACCAAGATCATCATAACGCTGAACCACTGCAAGCAAATTAAGCCAGCATCATAGGTCGTACAAACAAAACCAATGCATTTGGCATATAAGATGCAGGTAGAAACTACAGATAGTTACTGTACAGTGAAAAAATCCTAGAACATCCCTGTATGCCAAGGGAAATCAGAATCAACTCCCTCAGTACCATTCAGATTACACTGAGCAAACAAATTGTGTACACAGAGGAGCAGGGGAGACAGGCCCTTAGCTTTCAGAATCAGTAGCTTGGATTATTCTGATGTTATCTGTTCCACATAAAGTTACTTCAGATGGCCTGACAATCTCCTGGAATTTCTTGTCTTGTGGCCAGATAGTTCATTCTGTTCCTCTGTTAGCGAGATTAACTTTTTCCCACTGCAAGTGCTGGAAACTGTTGTGGTTAGCTAAACGCTTTAAGAAGTCCTTGAATAAATCAGCCACATCTGCCTCCTCACTCCCAAGGCTTGACACTCAATGCTTTCACGGGTTATCATATCATGCTAAAAAATGTCTTGATTCAGTTTATCAACATTCCACTTTTGTTCTAGGAACAGGGTGTGCTAGGTATTGATTCACTATATCTATAATAGCATTAGTACAGGAACAGGCATCACACACTTGGTACAGCACAATGAAGCACAAAGTACACTAGTACACTTAAGAGTTTGTGCAAGGGCCACAATCCTATCAAGGAATTAGTTGGTTAGTATTTTAAGAGCAACTAATTCAGAGAAAGGATTAGCATTATCTGCTGTAACTACTGCACAAGGAAAGGTGTTAGCATGCTGCTACAGAGAGCTGGAAATCAAAAACCAATTCATTTAAACCAAGAACTGGCCAACACTTATCATTTTTCTCCAAATGATTTGAAGTCCAAAAGCAGAGGGAATGCAAAGAGTGCTTCCTGTTCGGAAAACTCTGACCACATTATTTTGCTTTAGATTTGTTATTGTTTAACAAGAAGGCAATAATAGCATCATCTCAAAAAAAGGCAAGAGAAGAGACTTTACATACTCTTTTAGCTTATTCACATTCTGACTTACATGCATATACAAATGTGTAAGAAGAAAACCATTAACATAAAAGGGAAGCTGGATGCACTAAATCCAAATCAAAACAAGCAGCAAATAACATTTTTAGCATGCAATAAAAATGAATACTGCAAGAAGGGTAATTATTTCAACTATATGAAAATACAGGAAAAGGACATATCCAGAACTCTAAGATCCCTTACAAAAAAACCACAGATCTGTTGAAAATAGCATCCCTCTCAGCAGGCCTGAGAAGCCCACCAAAGGGGTTCTTCCTGTCCCTCTGGCCCCGCAGCGTTCCTAAAAACCTAAGCAAACAGATCTGCTTTGCCACATCCATGGAAGGTCAAGGACTACAGGCATAAACCAGGACTTAGACCAAAGGCGTTGGGGACAATCTCTGAGTACCAATTACCATCTTAGAGCTGTAATCTGCATTGTCCCCATCTCTTAATTAAAAGCTGATTTCCATATGACAAATGCTGATATTGCAAGGGTCTGTTGCCTCCACAGCTACAGGGCAAGACAGCCCCCAGACCTCCACCTTGTGGGAAACACGACTGTGCACCTGCCTTACCTATGGCAAAAGTGAGTGAAAATACACAGCAGCAGGAATCTCTTGGGGCAATCAACGTGCAGTGTCCAGCTCCGCATTTGCATTTTCACAGGAAGAACAAGGGAACAGCCTTTACAGCACAGGGACATTTATTGCTTGTTCTCCTGTTTCAGATGCCTTAAAACCTGTCACCTTGGACATAAGCTGTCATCAACACCATTATAAGCTCTCTGGGAGCAAACTTTGAATCTTAGAAGTCAAAGAAAAACAGAACAGAATTCCTTGTAGCACTTGAAAGGCATTAAATTCTACCTTCTTAACAGAAAAATGGCTAACATGCTCCTGTCAAATGGCAACTGGTTGTTCAAAAGACAAAGTCACTGAGACAAAACCAACAACAACAAAAATAGCTTTTTGCAATATCCTCAGAGACAACACCACAGTAATATGTCACTGGGTACGAGAGATGCTCTGCTGTCGCCAAACCCACAGGAAATCTCAACGTCCATTCCGCTTGGTAATGCAGACTTTTTGTACTCACCAATGTAGCACTCGTGTTACTGAGATACCAATCCTTGGCAACCATGTGCAGCCTATAAATCAGAAAGAGGGTAATAGAGGAGTAACATAAAGCACGAGCACTTACTGGACGAGGAGGAATACTTGACACTGCTTGAACGGGTCCTGCTGAAAGGCTGCTTCATGGAGGCAGCAGCTGCCGTTTTTCTCGCTGCAGCTCGAACATCCAAAACACCCGTCTTCCGACAGGACTCCACACTCCGGCCCGAAAACCCTGACCTCGACTGTGCAGTCTCGGAGTCACTGGGCACTGTAAACGAACCAGCCCGCTTCCTCGGCATGGCAAGGATGTCCAGCCGGGAGAGCTTCTTTGTCTCCGTGGACTGCTTGGGGCCTGGAGCAGTGGCTTCAGGGTTGGAGACTGTTTTCTCAGTATCAACACATTCATTGTCCGAAGCATCTCCCAGCCGAGCGCGACGTAGCTTCGAGGCCCTCGTGGGCCTCGGGGTAGATAAACTGTTGGAGCGGGTGAGAACTTGCTGGATTTTCTGCACATTCGAGGTCGTTTTGCTGTGATCCTCCTTGGTGGACTGAGTAAAAGGTTTCCTTCTGGGAACCGGCCGGGTTACCGAGTGCTCGTGGTCAGACACGACCGCGTCAGGGACTGGCAAGTAGGGCAGGCTCGAGCTTCTCTCGTCATCCGTGAAGTCAAGCGACCCTCGAGCCCCAGCACTCCGCTTCATCTGGAAGCGTTTGGTGGTCTCCACGCGGTTTGATGTCTCTGGCGCTTGAGTCTTCCGCTTCTCCGTCAGCCTGTCCCGAGCACTGGGCTGCCCACACTGGTCCTGGATGGACGGCGTAGAGGAGGATTTCTCCTTCTGCAAGCTTGCGACAGCTTTGCGTTTCGGGGCACTCACTGGGACATTTTTGCCGCTCACTAAGCTGACCGTGCTGGCAGTGTCCACATCAGAGTCCCCAGACAAGGAGTCCTCCAGCTGACCAGCAGTTTCTGATGGCTCCAGCTGTTGGCTTTGCCCAAGTAATTTGGCTTCCAGTGCTGCCAAGGCAGTTTCAGTGTCCTTAAGGAGAAGATGAGTCTCCTGACCAAAGTCCATACGGGTTGATCGAACAGCCTCTAAATCTTTAAGCAGAGGGTGACTTGAAATATGCGGGAGTTTATTTTGAGGAACACCACTGCTTGACTTATCTTTGGTAAAACTTTCCTGTCTAACAAAAGATGATGTTTCCTTTCCTGCCACGTTTTCCTGATCTTGAGGAAGACTTTGGTGAAGGGAAATAACCACTTTTCCTGCTGCATTAATGTAAGCGCTAACATCTTTGACCGGTGGCTTTCCAGGAACCAGTGTGCCAGCAGACTTGAAGGAAAACTCCTGATCCTTGCCATCTTTGTCTGCTCGAGGGTGGGACATGCTCAGACAGAGCTTCGAGGGAATCCCCATGTTGTTGCTGTCATCACCAATGTAGAACGAAGTAGAAACTGGCTCACTCACAGCTCTCACATTTGAGACCCGGGAGGCTCCTGGCTGCCGACTCTCTGATTTTGTTTCTTCCCCCATCTGCTCTAGCATTTTATTGTTCTCTTTATACTTCTTGCCTTTTTCCGCGCTGAAGCCATCGTCAGATCTGCTGGCATCACTGAGGCTATCTGGATCCAAGTCTTCTTGGATGAAGAGGCGGCTGCTAGGATCACCGTAGGTTTCCACACAGTGGTCCTTCACGATGGTTCTCTTGGTAACTTCAGAATAGGACTCCTGGCAGACCAGGACCGTGGGCGTGGGGCTGTCTGATTTATCGCTTGGTGGGAGTTGGGGAAGAAGGCGCCTTGTTCTCAAGGGCACAGCGTTTTCTGGTTCACTGGATTTTGGGGCTACACTGCTTTCTGAAGAGAGTTAAGTGGACAAAAATCAAGTGTTGTACAACTATACCACTTATTATTCATTGAGGAAGAGCCTGATCCTGCAAAGTGCAAGTCCACAAAAGCACCCACAAGAGACCTGCTTAGAACTAAGTTTTTACGCAATATGAACACCAGTAGGGCCTGGCTGGTGGTTGGTCCCTCAGGTTTAGCAATATAGACACTTAAGGCAAAATTTACTTAATTCCTTTGCTGGATCAGAGTGCTCAACACCTTCCCTCTCTCAAGGCAGGATTTCATATTCATCCTCCCATAATATAACTCTCAGTACAAGCACATACTTTAGAGGGTAACGGCATTGCTCACATCAATCTACCTTAAATCAGGCCACGGGAAGGAGATGAAAAGCAATCAGACAAATGACTGCAGTCACACAACATAGCTCATTTGACTAAACAGGTGGTGTTTTTCACAGTACAAGTTGTCATATGCTGGGAGGAGTGACTGATACGCTGGAAGGCCGTGCTGCCATCCAACGAGACCTGGACAGGTAGGAGAGCTGGGCCCAGGGGAACCTCATGAAATTCAACAAGAGCAAGTGCAAGGTCCTGCCCCTGGGGAGGAACAACCCCACACACCAGTACAGGCTGGGGGGTGAACTACTGGAAAGCAGCTCTGTTGAGAAGGACTTGGGAGTGCTGGTGGACAGGAAGGTGACCATGAGCCGGCAATGTACCCTTGTGGCCAAGGCCAACAGTATATCCTGGGGTGCATTAAAAAGAGTGTGGCCAGCAGGTTGAGAGAGGTTATCCTTCCCCTCTACTCTGCCCTAGCGAGACCACATCTGGAGTACTGTGCCCAGTTCTGGGCTCCCCAGTTCAAGAAGGACAGGGAACTGCTTGAGCAAGTCTAGTGGGGAGCTACCAAGATGACCAGGGGACCGGATCATCTCCCTTATGAGGAAAGGCTGAGACACTTGGGTTTGTTCAGCCCGGAGAAGGGAAGACTGAGGGGGGATTTCATAAATACCTATAAATATCTAAAGAGTGGTGTCAAGAGGATGGGGCCAGACTCTTTTCAGTGGTGCCCAATGACAGGAAAAGGGGCAATGGGCACAAGCTGGAACACAGGAATTTCTACCTGAATATGAGGAAGAACTCCTTTCCTGTGAGGGTGCCAGAGCAGCGGCACAGGCTACCCAGGGAGGCTGTGGGGTCTCCTTCCCTGAAGACATTCAAACCCCGCCTGGACGCGTTCCTGTGCCCCTGCTCTGGGGGTGCCTGCTCAAGCAGGGGGGTTGGACAGGATGATCTGTAGAGTTCCCTTCCAAACCCCTACCGTTCCCTGATTCTGTGATATCCCACAGCAATGTCTCAGGAAAAAGACCCTAATGACAATGAAGAGGCTCTGAATTAGGGCACACCACCCCAGCACAGGTGGGCTCATCAATATGGACATATTTCATAGCAAGGACACTTTTGTTTCTCCCATGCTGCTGGCCAGGACTTCATACCTGATACCACCTTTAAATACCTGGATAACTGGTTATTTGACTATGGTAATATTTCAAACACTCTGGGAGTCAGGTCCTCACACAGTGTGAAAACAGTGGCAATGACCTCTGAAAAAAAAGGTTTCTTCTAATCTTTACTGAATCTACCTATAGCTGTTGATGGCATGAAGATAACAACAAATATTTCCATCAAAAAAAGTTGAAAATGTTTACAAAAGCCAAAAGGTTCTCCCTTTCTCACATACCAACAGGACCATGGGTCTGTAAGCTCTCTTCCCAGTTACAATGGGAGCCTTATCTCCTCCCGCTCCCCTTCTCCCCTCCATAACCAGTTCCGTACACTGATCTCCATGCTTCAAACCTGCCACCTGACAGCAAACCCCAGAGCAGCCTAAAATTCTCAGCACAGCCAGACACAGGAGAAGCACACAAAAAAATGCACAAGTCAGCAATTAAGTCCAAGGCAACTTGCAAAGGGCTTTCATCTGGCATCATAAGGGAGTCTAAAGAATCACTACTTGGGGCTAGTTAACACCCAAGGTCTTTACAGTCTTTCTCCTTCTCAGGTGCCCTTTAGCCATGTCAAACGTAACATTTAACAACTTCTTGGATGACTCTGAAATGCAAACCAGAGGATCTCTCCATCTTTACTCCACTGGGAACGATTCACTCTGTCCTTCCCATCCCCAAATACATTAGCTAAACCAGAAAATAAGCCACACCCAGATGCACAGAAGCCCTTAATCCCTGCTTTTCACATCATCCTGGCTTAGATTCAGCCACTTTCAAAAAGTAATGTCAGGATGAGACTTACCTGCACCTCCATCACCCTGCCCAGAGGCAGATCCAGAGTCAGAGTAACTGTCCGCAAGGCTCGCCCACCTAGACACCCACTTCTGACTCCCTTGAGATGCTGCAGACATCTACAAAAACATGGGGAAGGCAGTGTTAGAATGAGGGTTTGTAAACCAAATCCTAGCCACAAAATCTCTCCTCTCATATACACATTACTCAGTCTCCTCAAAATGGAAATCAATCTACACATCATATTTCCATCCAGACAGAAAACCCATCTACACCTCCACCATCCCAGCAAATCCACCTGGACTGCCCGTACCTGTGCATCAGCCTGAGACCCACTCACAGCTTTTGAGGCAAATGCCTGGAGCAAGGGTGACTTCTGACTAGTGCCATTTTCACTGATTAGATGCTGATGAGAACCGGAGTCGTCTTTTTCACCTTTAATTATTGGTCTAAAGGCTGAAGAGATTCTTGAAAATTCAGGCGACTCAAGAACACCAAAAACCTGAAAAGGTGTTTGCACAGGAAAGATTAAAAATCAAGGAAACAGGAAAATATTTGCCCAAAATCTAAATCCACAAAGCATTAGTCACACACAAACTATGATCCCAAAGGGCCATAAACACTTGCCAACACTTCCATACAGACTAAATAAATAATTTTCTTCTCTACACCACAGAAGCAGCTTTAAATACACTTATTCACAGAATCCCACTCACACCCACCTTTTCTCTCACACTCATTGTTTCGGTGTGTTGCCTTTAACAGTAGTAACTTTACCTGAAAAGGAGTCCCTTTTCAGCCCTGAAAAATTCAGGATGAGTGTTAGGAACGCTATTTACCAGCTAATTCATAGAGAATCAGAAAAAGCTGGGAAAGCTCCATCTCCAGGGTCCTTCATAGACTGTGGCAGCGAGTGGGCTGAGCAAAGCAGCCTTGCACTGCCACGTGAGGACCTGGGAAAGGATGCACCTCAGAGATGGGTGAGTGTTTGAGTTAGCTGGCCAGATTCCTTCTGGAGATAAACAGGCTTTCCTAGAGGGGTGACCAAGATCCGTGCCTCCAAAGGGCTTGTTTCTCTTCCCTGACTAGAAGTTGTTCAGGAGAAGATGCCACCATGGATGGTACCTACACTGGGCAGAGAGAGATGTAAATTTCTCCACTCACGTTTATTAAAAAAGTGCACATGCGATGGTGGGGAAATAAAAAGCAGAGTCACTTCAAAACCTCAGCAAGTCCAGAATTCATATAATCTTTCTTCTTGGACAGAAACACTGAAGTCCAATTATCAGTTGTTTCCCAAATGGCAGGTCTGCACTGCACCAAGTCTACAGCAGAGTGAGGAGCAGAACTTGGCCAGCTTGCCTGTCCCAGTCACACAGCTGCCAAGACTACTTCCCAGAAATAACTGTATTTTTGTGGCATTTTTCCCCATATTTCCCACCAGAACAATTAACCATGTAGTATCAGGACTAGGGCCTTGCTGTGGCTTAAACGTCCTGCCCTGAAAGCTTCTGATCACATTTCAAACAAGATGTAAGGAACAAGTACAATAAATAAACAAACAAGGGAAGCTAGATCCAGGCTCACAGAACACCATATACAGAGCTCTAAAGCCAGGTTCAATCAAGGCTTCCTTTAAAGCTCACCATCCTCCTGCCTACTTCATTTAATCTTCACAGCAACTTGCCAGTTTTGTTTTCATGAACAAAACTTTTCAAAAGGTTTCACACAGGTGAAAGTTAAACCTGAAGATCAGCCAAACTTTGGTTTGCCCTGCGGTTGCTTAGTTGGGTGGGTTTTCTTAAGCCTCTCCCCCATTGCTGGGGTTTTGTTTTTAGGCTATCACTCACTTTGCAAAATCCAAACAAGTATAGATCCATCTAGGATTGCCTCTGCCCTAGGCCACACCCTTCACTATTTCAACTAGCTACCACTTGCCCTACTAGCAAGCACTCCCCTTCTAACTAGGCACAGCCAAATACAGAACCACCTACCACTAAGGCTTGCAAAGGATCAAGAGCACCAGCCCTTGGCCTGCATTTTGTTTGGCCTACTACAGGATGCGGCATCAGGTATGGGCTGTAGCTCCTGTCTTCGTAACAGTGGGCAGGAGGTGATGCAACGCCAAGGCAGAGGCTTGGGAGCAGTCCTAGAGAGCAGAGCTGCTCCCAGCCACGTCTCTCGGCAGCCTGATCTTTGTTCTGTTATTGCCTTTCCTCTAAACAGATGGCAAGTCCACTCTTGCACTTTTGTATCCAAATCCCATTTTGGAAACAAGGCAGCTCTTTGCTGTGGGTTTACCTTGCCTTCTTGCACTCCATGGGGTTCTTTTTTTGTTTGCAATTGTGTTGTTTTATTGGGGTTCTTTAAAGACCAACCTCACAGTTTGCTGGCGCTTATCCTTAACACAGGTCAGCCAGGACGATTTTTCACCCCTAACCATAAACCTCTGCAGCACCCAGTTCAAAAGGGAACAATCCTTCATGGCAACAGCTAGCAAAGTTAGGCCCTCCAGCACAAGGTGCAGAAGCCCTAACCTTCAGCCCTCAGCTCACGGGCCAAGCATGGAAAAGCAGCATTTACCTGATCTATCATTTTTCGCGCTTCCTCCACTTCTTTATCCTGTGACTCTGTCTCAATGGTGTAGGTGCCTGTCTCGCTTACACTGTCTTCCTCATCATTCCTCCTGCTCTGGGCAGACTTTACCTCCGGAGGTGGAGCAGAGGCAGACTCTGGTTCTGACGATATAACCACGTGTGGAGCTACCGGCGTGGGCAGAGGTGCTGGTTTCTCAGCGCTCGGCTTCCCAGACTGAGCAGTCTCCCGCAAGTACTCAGCCATAAAATCCTGAGCCATTTTAGACTTCCTCCCAATGCTCCCATAAGTTTTAGCTGATGCTCTGGAAGCAGAGGAGGACGAGGAGTTGATCCGGTCCTCCGTTTTCTCCCTCTTGAAGGAGCTAGTTCTTTGGGTCCCAGAGGAGCTGTTACTGGGTTTGCCCGCCTGGGCCCCAAGGTGGGCCGGCGGCACCACATTTCCCAGCTTCTCTGCTGGCAACACATTCTTGCGCTTTTCGACCTTGGTCTTCAGCCCCGGATCGGTGTCGCTCTGGGAGGAGTGAGCGCTGTGCGTGAAGGACTGTGAACGCTTCTTCCGTGGCGTGTCCTCGAAGAACTCGATGACAAAGGCCTGCTTGTTGTGCAGCATTTCGTGGGGATCACGCCTCATCTGGCGCTGCAGCCTGGTTTGCTCCATCGCACGTTCACTGCCCGTCGTTGTCTCCTTCTCTGCCTTGGGTGCCACGGGGTCTTCAGAGTCGCTCTGTGTCCCGTCCTCGTGCCTATTGCCTGGAAACAAGGTATGTAGATTTGACTTTCATATTCTCAGTTGCTGTGGCCCTGTCATTACCTCCCAGCTGAAATTTACCATTTCAGTTAAAGGAAAAAAGTCCCCATAGGATTAAACAGCTCCAAAAACATCTGCTGTGGTACAGGGATCGTACCCCATCAGAGGAAATAAAAGAGAAAGCAGCTGTCTCCTGACCCCACTTTTCACAACTGGCAGGCTATGAGGTTATTAAAAAAGATTCAAGAAATCATTTCAACCCCAAACGTTTCTGATTTCGTAATGCTGATTATTTTAGATACTTAATGTTCTTTCTTTTTTTCCATTTAAATATAAATGATGACATGATTTTGCCATTCTACTCAATTACTGTAGTCCAAGATCACCTCATTAGGTTCTCTCTGTTACAGAGCAGAAATATCTCTGCAGGATCAGTAAATAAACCTCGCACACTGCATCCCACCAGATCAATTCATTACGAGTGCAGGCACCTCTGAGCACCCACGTTACCCACCTCTGCAAGGGGGAAATAAACCAGAGGCTAACAGAAAAGTGAATTTGCAGGATTCTTACTTTTCCTGAAGGTTTAAGAATCACACCTTGACACCCCCATGAGTTACACCATCCTATCACCAGCCAAGCAATGGTTAAATCATTATGAGTTCACTAAGCTTAAAGTTAGTTAATAATTATTTTCATTTACGTTAGCAAGAGCCATCTTTACAACCTTCTCTATGTATCAGTGATGCCTGCCCCTCAGCACCTTAGTTCAGGACTCTCAGAAAATAAGTTAAAGTAAAACAAAAAGTTAAAAGTAAACCAAAAAACAAACCTTTTTTTGGAGAAGGAAACGGGTGTGAAGGCACACAACACGATTCAGTCAACGACCAGGAACCTGTCATCGGGAGAACGGGGAAAGAGGTCTCTGCGCTCTAGACTGTAATATGCAGCAAGATATACTGGCTAAAATACCACGTGTTTGAAAGGAAAACTGCTCAAACCTACTTTGCAAGTTCTCCAGACACATGGGTGAAGACCGTTTATTATCTCGAGTTAGCTGTGAAAGATTAGAGTTTAATATAAGATCCATTCAACCCAGGAGTCAGTCCTCTGAAGAGTTTCCTAACACCCTCATGAAGGAAGCCAGTAAACTTTGCATTGTGCCCTGAGGGCTGATAAGCTTCGTCCTTGGAAGGGAAAGTTCTTAAATTAAAGGGTCTTGGCTAAGAACTCTGCTGAACGCAAAATGTCAAGGACACAAGAAAAAACACCCACCATGCCCATGGATGCCCCACCAGAACACCATGCATGTGCCCTCAAGCCGCTAACCGAAGTCTCTAGTCTTGATACTAGACTTGACATTCACCACATTGTTCCTGAAAGTGAACAGATATTACTACTGTACCCTGACGGTGGGTGTCTCTTATCCTGAAGACCCAAACCTGGCAGGCAGCCAGCAGTAGCCTCCAAGACATATTCAAAATTAGCCCTGCCAGAAGAACACGTTACACAGCTATCGCAGATAAATGACACCCTGTCGTCTGCCAAAGCAGAGGTGGATAAACTCCTCAGGCCACCAGCACTGTGTTTTAATCAAATGTCCAAAGAGTTGATTTCTTGATATGCAAATTATGCATTAAATTACCTCAGCTTTTTTCCATGCCTTATGGACTGTAAAGAGGCAAATGCAGTCAGTCTAGTATTCCTCTGCATCACTCAGGAAAATCCTAGGATGAGCAGCAGCTGCCTAACTCCAAGAGGAAAGAGCAAACTACTGAAGCGTAGTTCTATCCCTGACAATGTTCTCCAGCAAGCCAACAAAATCCAATATCACAATAGCAACAAAAAAAAAAGCAACCCAACCCAAACCCCAAAACCCTCTATCACACAGTCACAGTACACTGAAAATAAGACCCCAAATAATCAGGCAGGGCACCTCAACACTGTACCTATTGGCGAGAACTAGAAACAAGCAATGACAACAAAACAATTCCATTTCCATGTAACGCCAAACCCCAGGGCTGGATACGTGAGACCTTTTTGACCACAAGGGCTTCTCAAAAAACTGTACACAAAACAGCAAGTTAGAGGTGTAACAGGTAAAACTCCTCATATTACAAAGAGGTTTTTTCCATCAAAGGCCAAGCAAATACTCCTTTAAGGGCAACCAAGGTATTGCTCTTATTTAAGAAAGACCTCACATACAAGTAGGTCTGGTAACCTTCAATATTACTTCACCAGTTAAAGCTGCAGTTCAAAACAACAGCTCTTCCAAAGGCCTGCGAGGCAGTGAGAATGCAGGATTCAGCAGTCTCCTCCTAGCTGTTCAGAGCATGGCCCAAGAGAGACATCCAAGCAAGCCCAAATCTTCCAAAATATATTCAAAGTAGCAGAAGAATCATGCAAGTCCCACCAGCTGTGCTAAGAACTGGGCTCCAAACTACATTTCAGACCTTTGAAAATCCCCAAAGAATTCCTCACAGTGACACACTTAACAGGACACAGGTCCACAAAACCTGAAGTTTTTGAGCAGAGCAGGCTTTCAGATAAGCTTTAAGAGAAGAAACCTTCTTCTACAAGCATAATTTCCTCCATGTGTGATCATGCATATCTCAACTCTATCACCAGTCTCCAGGTTGGGACCTTTGGTCATCTGACCAAGCAGCTCTGGTCATTACAGCCATCAGGATGGTCACACATAGCCTCTTCTGGACTACAGCTAAAAAGAAAAGCCATTCCTTCAGCTAGAAGCCAAGAGAAGAAAAACCACTGAAATGCCTGTGTTTACCAGCCTGCCTGACCACATGGAAATTGTCTGAGTGATTTAAAAATCAAACCCCTTTTTTCAATCATTGTTACTGCTGAGTGTGAACTATAGATATAGAGGAACCAGATTAGAGTGTCCCCAGGCCAGCACCACACATGACTTCAGGACCAGGTGAAGAGCCTGCTAGCTGGATTCAAAACTATTAACAGTCATTAAAGAAATATTCTTCATCTTGCAAATTTGGAGCAGAGATAATTAAGTCCAGTTCTCCTTGACAGGAGAAGGGGTTTCCCCTTTAGTATAGTGCACTTGCATTGTCAACAGAGAACTAAGTCCATGTGATAAGACATTCACTAACCTTTAAGCGTCCTCACATGAACTGGCAGGTCACTCTTTGTGCTGTACACATCATCTCCTGGAGACTGACGTCTCATCAAGCTTGGGTCATTCTGGACCAGCCAGTCAGCCACTTTGCTCTCCGCAGACATAACTTCTGTATGAGCTGGTTCCTTACTATATGGTCGTCTTTGTCTGAGTGAAAATTTAGTTACATGATCCTTTATCTTTATTTTACCGGGGGTACCATCATCAAATTCAATGGTGAAAGAGGCATGACTCTGTACAACAGGGGCTACTATAGCATCAACATCCTTTGTTGGGATCTCATGGACCTGTGTTTCTGGAGATTTTGATGGCTGCTGAAATTCTTTAGTTGGAATCTCAAAGTAACTTGGCTCTCTCCTGAAGGCAAACACAGATTGTTCTTGGGAATCTCTATAAGCAGAAATATTACCATTCAGTTCCTCTTCATGTTGGGTTATCTCTTTTGATCTTTCTATAAAAGCGGGGGGGAAAAAAAAGGCAAGAAAACCTTAAATTCACAAACATTAGCTGAAATGGATTAAAGAAAAAATACGAGTTCTGTTTTAAATAGCTTTGTACTCTGGCCTCATCACTGAAATTGGTGCTTACTGCACCGCTGCGATCTGACCAACATTTGTTATATTCACTTTGTCCTTCCTTCCACTGCTCCCCAAAGAGAGAGCTGCGCACACAACATGCGCCATTGTACATTTTGCCAGAACCTATGTGGTTGGTGGCATTTTAAGGTTTCTGTATGCCTGGGCTGATGTGGAAGGAAGATATCCTGCTCACTTTGCTGAATTCACTTACATGCGCCCTTACTCAACTTTCTACAGTTCAAAGGAAAAGCTTGAGCGTGCAAAGCTAATCACAGGTATCTTTTTGCTAGATCAACACCTAATTCTGTAACATCACCAGGGATAAAACCAC
Source organism: Phalacrocorax aristotelis (assembly GCF_949628215.1). Taxonomy (NCBI): domain Eukaryota; kingdom Metazoa; phylum Chordata; class Aves; order Suliformes; family Phalacrocoracidae; genus Phalacrocorax; species Phalacrocorax aristotelis. The sequence continues at coordinate 28,611,740 of NC_134284.1, read as the reverse complement.
ATCTTTTCAGTAGTGCCAAAACTTCTTCGCTAGAGGCTCACTTACTTTATTTCAACTTCTTAAGAGGGCTGCTAATCACAACCCCTCTCTGCTAGGTAAGAGATATACTGCATGTGCATCAAAATAAAAAACTTCTTCATGCAGTACAGCATATACTTGATAGAAACACAAGGTTTACTGCACAACAGAAAAAAAGATGCATCTTCCATGCATACAGATTCACAACAACAGGAGCAGTAAGACTAAATGTCTTTCAACGAAGATGAGGTGAGAAACAGATTACTTCCACATCAACCAAATCCAGTCAATGCATCAGCCCTTGAAGTGCCTCTTAGATAGGAAACTCCTGGGAGACAGTGGACCGTTTAGGCTGGTGGGCTGCATAGGATCACAGATACAGCACTGCTGTTTAACTATGTCTCAAACAAGCTTAGAAAAGCCTTTCTCATATATACAGAATTATTCCAAACTGCCATTTCTAACGTTCAAATATTTTAGGGGAAACATTTTAGTTTTCCCTTATTCTGGTTTCGCTGGCAGCAGCCTACACATAGGAAAGTGCAAATACAAGTACAAAAAAAACCCCAAAAGTGGTAATTAAAGGCTTCACACAGTAAAGATCAAAAAGGTGCAGAAATTTTGTCCCCCCATCATCTCCCACCCCAAATCACCTCCATTACCTGAGTAATGTTCCTCTTGTCTTCTGTCCTCCTTGTTATTTGCATCATCTTCCCCCCACCAGGAGGGCTGCCCATAGAGAGGGGTGCGGTAAGTATTGGTCTCTAGGAAGAAGATAAGCAAATACTTTTACACAGAAAATATCAATTTACCAGCTTGACAGAAGTCAACCCCATGACAAAAATGGAAAAACAGCAGGGTCAGATGAGATCATATACTTCTTACATTGCAGTTTAACAGCAGAAAATTGTACATAATAATTAATATGTTCAGGCTTCCCTCGCCCCTTTTTTTTTTTCTTTTTTTATTTTGTGCTGCAAGATGCTGACTCTACCTCCCTTCGCTGTCTTTCATAGCTGTGTTTCCCAAATACTGACTTTTCTCCCTCCCTAGCCTCATTATTCACAGGAATTAGTAGAAGATTCTTGACAGGACAGACTGCAATTCAGGTGAAAATCAGACTTTTGTCCTGATCCTAACTAGGAAGACTTTAGCTCTGCCCTTTCTTGCCCCAGCAGGTACTCGGATGTTGTGAGGTCAGCCTTTTTTTCCAACTCTTCACCACTCCGACTTTAAGTGACACATATCCCACATGAGGAAATTTTTGAAGCATTACAAATTTAGGGAAAATGGTAAAAACATCTCCTCACACATACATGAACTCTTGCTCTCAAAAGCTTGAATTAAACCAACTGGATTCCAGACTCACTGCAGGACAGAGGTTTTTCTCACAGAGAAAATTCCTCTAGAAGAGGCAGACTTATATCATTTTCTCTGCTGAAAGAGCACTCACTGAAAGACCAGGGCTTTATTGCAACAACTGGTACCCAAAGGAGCTGATCCACCGCTTCTCATTTTGTCTCCCACAAAACAAGACTGTGTTTTGGCACTGCCTTGGGCCGCTGCTGTTTATGCAACAAGTAAAAAGAATACACCTCAATTTACCTGTGGTATAGCTATTATTATTATGTTTTTATAATAGTTTAAGAGAAGCAAATAAAGTAGCTTTTGTTCTTTCATCTAGAGGTGATAGAGACCCAAGGATAGGTCATCAGGGGATGAGGTTAAGCTCCAGCTTTGTTAGCTGCTTCTGCCTCTACCCATAACAGCCACCAGCGCACACTTTACTGGCCATGTCTTAAACCCTGGCTCCAGCTACAGAGCCATAGCCTGGCTTCTACCGCCAGCTGCCGCTCACTCGGCTTGTGGTTTTAAAACCACATGCTGCTCTGTGTAAAGCAGCCCTCAAACAGCCCTGCAATTGTGCATTCCCTATTTTAATAGAGACATGACAGAAAGTCGTCGTTACCATAAGGGAAGCCAGGAGAGGAAGGAGAATTAAATAATTCAAAGAAAAAAAGGCGGCTGATTTTATGCTGCTGTTTCTAAAGCTACAGACCCAGTGGCCACTACTTCAGATGTTTTTTTTTTCTAGAATAGTTCCAAAGATATATAAGCTTATACTCTGACAGTCCACAGGCAAAAATTTTGCTTTACAGATGCAGCCCACAGGCCCTTTTCAAGAGATCTTCTTAATGTTTCAAACCATGCTGCCTCCCTTCACACTGAGGATCAAAAGAGGCTGAAAGTATTGCTCTCCCTTCTGCCTAGAGTGCGTGGAAGACAAACTGTATTCCCATTATGTAGGCAGCCTTTGAAAGTTCAAAGAAGGAAGCATTTCTCACCACGAATAAATTGGAATTGCCAAGCAATACATTTCATAACTGAGGATGGGTAAAGCACTCAGGGGAAAGAGAAGGGGGGGGGAAGAAAAAACTATTCACAAGCTTGTCAATGAACAGAAGCACCGAAATGTAGGGTTTGGCCTCTGCTAGGCTGATACCTTCTGTCACCACAGCCTAGCAGAAACCCACCACCCTCTCTTCATGCCATGACTTGCCCACTAGACCCCCACACCAACTACAAAGGATCTTCTCCACCAATGTCAGGCACTTCTTTTGGTCATACACTCTCTGAAATGCAGTACTGATCTTAGGGTTGATGGCCACAAGGCAGTCAGGGCCAGGAGGAGGAGAACACCGCTTTGGGTGATAGGCAAATCCACTCATTGATAACAGCCAGCTGTGTCTGGGGTAACTCATGCCTAAAATTCAACAAGGCACAGTGAAGGGCTCAGCCCTGAACATGTGAGATTTTGGATACTCATCTCAGATTAATAAAATAAATTCTGAAAGCTCATTAGTGGTTTAATTTAAGTTGATGGTGGAACAAATCCTGAGCATACTACCCTACAGATGAAATGCAAAGACCATCTTGCCCTCGACTCTTACACGAGCAGCATCATTCCCAAGCATCGGTGCTGTTATTGCTCACACCTTGCAAGGAGTTGCCTCATTACAGCTCATCTCTCCAGCACATCCAAGCCCCTCAGAGGATCCCAAAGGCCCCCTTATCTAGTAGATTCTAGTTATCTGTTCCACGAAAATTTTGTTTCCAAAGGGGCAGAAGTGAGCTAAGAGACCTCACATCCATCCTGCAGGACAGACTTCTTCGCAGAAGCTGCTCCAGACCCAAGATCTGTGTCCCACTTCTGTAATGGACACAGTAGCTACTGCCTTCATCCCCCAGGAGCTTTTCTGCTACAGAGAAAAGGCAGCTAGGAGAGCAAGTCAACATCAGTCAGACTTTTCTGTTGATGGGGAACTTTGGGTTTAGAAGAAAGCTGAAGGGAAAAAAAAAAAAAAAAAAGGAATTATAAAGAATAATGAGCCAGCTCCTCTGCCCTCTCAAATTTCCCCCTCTACCCTAAAGATCCCTAAGAGATGCTTGGAAATTCCCCAAATTCCCACTCTGACAAAAGCTAGCACAAAGCCAAAACCCCAGGGCACATCAAGAAGCACCTACAGAGAGCGCATCAGGTTGGGCAGAGTGCCCCAACCAGGGGCTGCCAGGCTGGGAGCCACTCTGCCGTCGCGCTCACTGCATGGCAGCAGCAGGTCTCTCCTGCCCCGCTGGGGCACGACGCAGAGCTCATGGCCCCCCCCGCAACACCCTGTCACAGCGTGGGTAAGACATCTGCTCGTATCTGTGGGGTTTTTTTCATTCCTTCCCTCTCCCAGCCTCCACAATAAACTGGAACCTCATTCTAAAGACTGCAAAAAGCACAAATGGGAAGCTGAGGAGTCAGTATCTTGCTATCTGGGGACAGTTTCAATATTTTAAGAGCAATTAATGTTTCCACTGAGCCTTCATATTAATTTGCATTCTGAATAACATTATCAAGTGGCACAGACACACTCATTCTTGGCTACTGCTGAAAGTGGCCAGATCCTGAACCAGAGTAAAGTTTCCATGCCTTCAGAAGAACGACATGAATTTGCTGCCTTGCTCATGTCAGAAGCTTCTGTCCCTTCTAATTTGCCAGTATAACCAACCTGACACCTCTCCCTGCTCCAGCTCTAACACAATACTGGGGGGGGGGCGGCACAGGAAGCATGATCAGGAGGCAGCTAAACCAGATGGCTGTGACAGAAACAGGCCAGGGAGCAGCTACACATACAGTTGTGCCAAGGTGCTTTGCTCTTCACCAGCTGGGATGCATTTTGGGTAGCAACCTCAACCTGGATGTGCAGCATCCAGAGCAGCATATCTGCCTGTGTCCCACGACAGCCATACCAACTACCCTGAAGCCACCACCTGTCTGTTCTATTTTAGTGTAAGATGGGAACTCTTGCAAGAGGAGACTCAGGGCCTGCCCAAGTCAGTGGTGAAGTGAGAAACACCACTGAAAAGTAACTGTTCAGTCATTTTAATGACATGAGGCTTCCTCCAATTGATGGCAGCTCGTTACCACCTCTCTCCACTCCGTGCCAGGCTGCCCAGATGGTGCCAATTCATTTAGACATATTTCTTGGCTCATCAATTCAGGCAGACAGCCCGAAAACCATCCTTTTAGATAACTGAATTGAGGTCAGCACAGCTATTCAGCCAGGCAAATACTGAGCTACCGGTGACAGTGTAATACAGAGAAGACCACTGATATACACATGTTCTGCTGCCAGGTTTCACTCTTTGGGGCAGTCACTCAAAAGAAAAAATGAAGGCTGTTTTAGCACAGAACAAGAGGTGTCCATTTGTTTAACAAGTCTGACAAGAACATGGCCTGTTAAATTAATACAGAACTATTGATCACCTGAAGGACAGGCACCACAACTTCAGAAAATGAGACATGTCAATACAAAGGATGTATTTATGGAGAAATGAATCACATAGAACAAAAAAAGGGCAGGACCAAAAATACAGTCCAGCTGATAAAAGGGAAAGTAGAAAGCCTGCATTAGTGCTGCTTTCTATCAGTGTGTGGGCAGAAGAGCTTTCAGCACGAGCACGCAGCTCCCACCGCAGAGGGGTCTGATTTCCCTTGAAGGGGTCCTGTGGTCAGGACAGAACTGAGGGCTGCGCTTTGCCCAGGTCCTCACAAAGCTTCAAACCGTCACGAGAAACAGCAACAGCAGATTTCTTTGCTGACAGAAGCACATGCAGCTTTGAAGCTGTCTACAGTAAGTCATAACAAAAGCATGAGAAATCCAGTTTGCTTTAAGTCAAACTGTTTTTGATTCATTATTAATAACAATAATGTCCATCTTCAGAAGATGCAGAGTAGGCTTCTTATGGCAGAGGCCTGGGGGGGGGGGGGAGATGATCTAGCTATAACATTTTAAAATTAATTCTTTACATCTCTGCTTTTTAACTCCTCTGCAAAATAGAAAATTCAGACCTAGTAGGAATAACCATAAAGCAATTCTCTGACTCTTTGCTGCAGTATTTATTTCACGTGTGTGTGGCAAACCTAAGCCCTGGTCTTCTGTACCTGCTGTGATCTTACACAGATCCCAGAGGCTTTCAAATCAGGCTGATAATCACAAATTTATTTGTATCAATTACATGGCCAAACCTTCAACGTGCTGCAGGTACCACCACCCTAGCTCAGACTAAAAGCAGATACACCACCACCACTCCCCTAAATTAAAGGCTAGGGTAGAGCTGCGCGTCTAAATAATTATTACCATGATCTCATGGGGAAAGCAGCCGAAGACCATGGAAACCACTTCACAACTGGGCACAACTCCCATTGCCTCTGTCCACACTGCCTGCTGACCTCAGCCCCGGACACCAACAAGACTTTCAAGTCAGCCACTCTGTTGAGAGGACTCCCTAATGACACTGACGCTAACCCAGCCAGCAAGCCTATTTCACAGATCCTGGGAGAAGCTCAAGTCCTGCTCCTGCAGTCGGTAATTCCCATTTCAGATGGACACTGCAGGCAGCCTCCACCCCTGGAAACTCACACCTGCAGCAGTTTCTCAGAGGTCAGTCATCAGACTCGGCATTATCTGGTGCCATCAGCCTGTGAGGGCTTTAAAAAAAAAAAAAAAAAGAAAAAATTAAGATCAGCCTGAGGATTAACTATGTGTTGAGAACAGAAGACCACAAAGTAGCTTATCTTATCCAGTACCTCAGCTCAGGTAGCAACAGATGGGGATTGTGACAGTCTTAAAATCTGCTCAGTTCAAGGCTGTACCTGGCCTCCTGATCACTTAAGGCTTTAAACACAGGAGCTGATAGCTATTTTTAGCATTAACTAAGCTGAACTGTGGGCACTCTTCTTATTCATATCCATATCCAACCCACAGAGCTTGCCAAGCTCCTTGCCTCAAACATTTCAAAGAGACTGATGATTTTCTGATTACAGGCAACATACACCCAAAAGCTGCAAGTTCAACAGCATACAGACTAAATGGCTGAGCTGTTCCCCATTCACTCCCCCAGATCTCTTTATCCTCAGCCCCTCGCCTCCTCCCATTTCTAAGCAGCTCTAATTGTTCACATTGTTTTGTTAAACATTTTCCCTGAAAGCTTGCATTCCCTCTGCCTCCTTTCCACCCAGGCCCTGGGAAGCGATCCTTCTAAAGGCTTTTGTCACCCCAGACCTTGCTTTAATTAGTCAATGCAAATTTCTAAATACCTACAGGCTTAGCAAAACAGCTCTTTCCCAAAGTCTCTTTCTGCTGCCACTAAGCAAGCCCGCTCCCCCTAAGAGTACTACATTCTTCTTTCCACTAATCATTTTAAATTGCTGCCACTACTCCAAGCAACCAAGGAGAAACTGTGCATGTGTGCAGCTGAAGACAAGGTGAATTAGTCACATCGCAGATGAAACAGGGACCAACTGATCATTCTGCTCATGTGACAGAGATGCTTTTTGGAGAGTAAGGCACCGATTTAATGCTCAGGCTCCCTCTCTTGCTTCCACAGGCTTCAGTCCAATTCAGCAAAATACTTCCAACAAAAAGCCCTGAATTCCTCCACTTCACAGATTTTTTTGGTTTTATATCTGTCCATCAGTCCCACTGCACATGACATACTTCAGCACTGGCCCCCTAATAAATTCTCACAGCCCTTTTTGCCTTAGACCTATGGTCTGTGCCCACTAACAATGACAGAAACGTAATGCAGGTCTGCAAACCACACACTGAAGAAATGGGTCACCTTGCTGAAGAGTCACTCAGCGTCCTGACTTTGAAGATGTTCCAAATATCAACCCCTTACACTATGTAGGTTAAAACCAACCTGTGTGTATTTTGGAAGGCGGCAAGAATAAAAATGAGAATGCTCATGCAACCAGGCAGCAGCAAACTCAAACTGGTTCCAGTGACTGGCAATGCTTTTCAAGAACCTGATGCACCTTGAAAGGCAGCCGGGGAGCTCTCCCCGCAGTGAGGTTCACCTCCTCTCACCCTCTGCAGTGTCATGGTTAATCATCACCAACTTCATCCCTTTGCGAGGCAAAGTCACAAACGCCACATCCATGGTGAAGGGCAACACACAGACACAGCTAAAGGAACACAGAGAAAGCTTTGCAGTGCAGAAAATAGGAGTCACGCACACGGGTGTGTGTGCATGTGCTTCCATACACAGCAGGAGGTAACAACAAGACCAGGCAAAAAGGCGACGCTGGTTTAGTGCATTCTGTCAGCTTAGAGGGATTTTCATAAAGACAACACATAGGAGATTAAGGTCAGCCAACCCACTCCAGTTAGTTATCAGGAAACCTTAATGGATTTACCCAAAGTTGTACGCATTTCTAGAAAGGTGCTGTATCTATCTCTAGGTCACCTCGCCCAAGGTGCTGTCTCACTCTTTCACTTGCCCATCCTGTTCCCTCCAAACACCTCTCTGGTCTGTCCTCCAACAGACCCAGTGGACAGCCTCTCTGCTAACCCTAAAGCTTTCCAATTGCTCTGCCATCCTGGTGCCACAAGACCACCGCTGGCAGTCATGCGTCACTGGGATACTTTAAAACCATATTTGTTCCTCCCATGCATCATCAAGCTTTAGAAGGCCACCGACTGACAGCTGAGCTGAACTGGGGAGAGACCTGCCAGGGTAGTACATACAGGAGGTAGGAAGTGGGGTGAGACAAGATTGCTGGGGAGGTCTTGGCCCACCATGACAGGGAAGAGGGAGGAAGCCAGTCTGACAAAGGGTCTTTAAAGGAAGGCAACAGTGAGTAAAGAAATGGCAAACAGAAGGAATTTTTCAAATGGAAAAGGTTTGCAGCTGAGGAACAGTGAACCTGAAGAAAACGCCTCCCAGTTTGGCAGTCAGTTTCAATCCCACATACTGGCACATCAGGAAATACAACCATTTAAGACCATACAGGGCTTTTAAAAAGAAATGGCTTATTGCTTCTTTGCCTGCCTGCCAGCACCACGCCACAGCAGCCATACATTTTCTACTCTGAGTCACCGCCTCTGTTCAAATACCAGCTCACGATTAGAAAATTAAAAATAGACCAGACAGGTGCCAAAGAACTTACCAAACCTGCTCGGCCCACAGGTTCTCCAGCACACACGCAGCAACAAGGCATGCGTGAACCATCATGCCAGCTGACTTTTTTTTGGAGGCTGCATCTCCAAAAATGGAGAGTCTGAAATACTCAGAGGTTTAGAAAGATGACCCTTCTGGAACTGTTCCTAGGCTCAACCCACAACACTGTACTGTCAGAATCATGACCCAGTGCAGGGCTCAAGCTGAGCTTTCTTCCGAATCTTGATTAACTGGTTCCCGAGCAAGTACCTGTAATTGCTTTCTTCTCTCCTTTCTCCAGCTTTGCTTGCGGAGACTCAGGGTAGACACCGTGCTCCATGGGCTGCTCCGCCCTCTTCATTGCCGTGCCTTTGTAATTCATCTGAAGTTGGCTGGTGTACTTCTCATGCTGCAGAGACACAAGCAACAGTTTCAGGGTGCCCGTGCAATCTGTGTGCTAGCCCATGGACGAGATAAACCACCCTCCCCACAGACCGCAGCTATGTTCTGCAACAGAAAGAAAGCACTCCTGAGTAGAGACTACAGAACAGCAGAAATGCCAGCTGAGACGCTTTCCAATACCCCATTTGGAAGACATTAAGTGACAATTCTAGTCCATGAGAAGGTCACTGTGACTTAGCTCTGCAAAACAGATAATTAGGAAACCCTTTAAAGAACAAACTGAGAAGAATGAGAACTTAGGCCATTTTCCATTCAGGATTCAAATCCTGAAATCCCCCTTGTTCTTAAAGCAACATTATAAATTCTTTCAGGGCACTCATCTACATTATCTCAGTTTTTCAGCAAAGGCAATTAAAATATTTTAATTATTTCTCTCCAAACCCTCTCTCCAGCTAGGAAAGTGATTCTGCCTTAAAACAGGCTCCACATTAACATAGTAAATGAGCTATTTAAAAGTGGGTTTATTACAAGTAAATTAATAAAAGGGTGCACCCATCCAGATTACCCCTGAGTAAACTGAATAAATCATTTGCCCAATTCTAGCTGTTACATTTCTGACCCTCTCCAAGTCCCAAACATGGAACCAGGGCTAAGAAGACAGTATCTGCTGGCCAAGAGGTGACGCTTGGCACTGATAGACCAGTCCCTCAGCTGAACATGACACCTTTCTTGCCTAGAGGGGGTTGCTTTTCTGCCTTATATAAGAGGATACTTGAACATTTCATACTTATTACCAAAGTCTTTGTTTTCAAAACACCTCACTGGTAAGCGTACTGCTCAGTAAGTAAAAATTGGGAGCTTGAAGGCAAAAATAAGATGATACACAGGAATAAATTAAGCAAACTTCAGCCTGCTGTAGGAAGTGTGATGGAGCTGGCCTAAGTCACCATGCTCAGAAAAGGCATCTGCACTCCACTTCTGGGAGGGAACAAGCTTCATCCACAAACTAATGTGCTGACTGTTCTTTAATACATTACTGATTTAGTAGCCTTTTTTTGTTGGCAGTCATGAAATCATAAATAACTTCATGTTAGCATAGGGATAAGAGAGATCAGAGCTGAGATAACTGGGAAATGGATCTCTCCTCAAAGGAAGGTTTTATTAAGTCCCAATCCAAGGAGAGCCTCACATTGTGGAACATTTCACTGCCATCAGGAGCATTTTAATATTTCAGTCTGCTTGACCATTACTAAAACACTTAAAAGTTTTAAAAATGCACCTACACCCAGACACACTTACCTTTAATGCTTCTTCTGGGACTTTGTGTTGAATCTGCTCCAGGACATACATGTTCGAATGTGCAGAATTTGTTAAGGAAATGGCAAAGGAATTGGATGGACAGAGAAATTTAGCATTTAGTCACAGAAAGAAAAGAAGATCATAAAACCAGAGAAACTTAAAATATGCAGGGAACTAAATGTTGCCTGTGCTGCATCCCACCACAGTCTTTGTTGTGTATGCTTTGTAAGAGAGCACACAATCACGTCCACTTGCCAGACCCATGCCAGACAAGGCAGAGACAAGGGGAGCATGGCAGGAGAAGCTTGGGGGAGCACTAGCAGCTCTGTGCAGGACCCAGGGGAACAAACCAAGCCCTGACTCAACTCATACCCTGCTCCCCTCCACCCTGCTGGCAGCTCCAGGCAGACCACTCTCTCCCCATGGTATGCTGGCCAAAATGGGGCAATCTTGCCTGCTCTGGACAAGGGAACAGTGGAGTTCAACCCCCTGCAGGAATGCCTGGGGCTATGATGCTCTCCTGCTCTGACAAGGCCTTTCAGCCACTGCAGTTTCCTAGATGAAAAGTAAATCAGATCATGAGCTGCTATGACCTCTTAGGAAGGGAGTCGTTCAACATGGTTGAGCCCAGGCAATAATCCCCAGCAACACTGAAGGGGGGGGGGGGGGGGGGGGGGGGAAGCAGTATCTGGCAATACCGTCATGAACAACCCGATCAGCACAGCACAGAGCAGAGGGGAGGAAAAAGGAAAGATGGAAAATGTTAGACTAAAAATAAACCAAGTGATACTGGCATAGCAGGGAAACTCCACACAGTCTGTAAGTGAAACTGTAAATGGAAAAGAGACAAATGCTCTTATGCAACAGTGCACAGCTGACTTGGAGACCTCAGGAGATGCTGCCATCCACACAGAACTGAACGCGGTATGCACAGAAAGCACTGCTATAGAGTGGCACTGAAGCAGCAAAGGAGAGGAGATTGTAACTGCCATAGCAACTACGCTGAAGTAAAAAGATGACTCTAAAACCTTCATTCTTTAAAGTCTTCCTGTTGCAAGTAATAAATTCTATAATTCATAAATGCAATCATTCATTTCACATTAATATCCATGTAAGAGCTGCAGGACTAAACACTTCTGCTTAGTGCTCAAAACTGCTTTCTATAAAAAGTTTAAACCTGTATTGCAGCCATTAAATCTACCCACGCTCTAGGCACTGGCGTATGCCTTTGCTAGACTGGAGTTCACAGCAATTCTTCTACAAGTTTCCCCACACATCTAGAGACCAGAAGACCCATGACCAGCTACATCAAAAACACATTTGCAAATTTGCAAAGTCAAGAAAAGCTAGAACTGAGGTTGCCTGTAGGACTGTAACAGGCTTCATCACATGTGCACTGAGACGCCACAAATAATGACATGGTCCCAGATGACAGTGCTCTTTCACTGGGCAGCACTCAGTAAGGGGCTACTCATTATTTTTTCCCCCCATGTATGCTTGAACCCTCATCAACTGCACCCTGTTCAAATACCGATCTGAAGGCAAATAATCTGTCTCCTTTTTTTATTATTAAAAAAAGATTCAGCAACTACCTCTCAAAAAAAAACAAACAAACAAAAAACCCAAACAAAACAACAACAAAACACAAAAACCACTGTGGAGCAAGGATTTGTTTTTTCTGAAATGGCAAAAGACAGAGCAAGACCAAGACAAAAAATATGATCCTACACAAGGCCTAGAAAACCCTCACTTCCAGCAGATCCAGGACTTAACCCACATCAGTTTAAGCATTCCTGTTGCAACAGTGAGTGCTCCTGGCACAGTCACTGCTTAGAGCTGAGGTACCCAGATCCCTGGAAGACCAGGGAGGCTCAACTTCTCTTTGCTGCTTCAGCTCTCTGGGCTCTGGCAAGGTTTGGAGTATTTCAAGGGCTACAGCACAGCCAAGCACAAACTGATTATCTCAGGGGCAACAAAAGGCACAAGAATGTGGCCTTGGGGTCAAGGATGCACAAGAGTTTTCCAGCCAAATGCTTCCTCCCCCCCCACCAATGGTAAAACTTAGTCTCTGCCTCTGTTCTCAGAAACGTCTGGACTGTTTTAACTGAAATTTCCCCACAAATTAAAAGAAACCTGGAGAAGACACTTACTACTTCTAAATTCAACCTAAGTGGGTAAAGTTTGGCAGATAGAAGCAACTGAAAAAACATGAAAAAAAGGATTAGACTACATGAAAAGGCAGCAATAGGAGCCTCTACTTACCACTTGCTCTGCGGGCTTACAAAGGCATTTCAACATTTATGCTTATAACCAGTCATACAGTCACATCAGGATAAAAAGGAAAGGAACAAAGGCAAAGGTGTTTTAGCAGGATTTGTGACTCTGTAAACAAAGCAGTAACTGCATCCAGCCTCCCTCAATAGAGGTGAAATTTGCTATTGCTGATGAGAGATTTACTCTTTCATTTTGTGGCAGAGGCAATTTGCACGGAGAAACTTCAATCCACACAGAGTCAAGGGTCTGACCGCAAGCCCCAAGGCTAAATGTTTAAGGCTGAAGACCTGCAAATTGTCTGAAAGCAAAAGTTTGGGTGAAATGATTAACAAAAACACACAAGTTAAATGGGAAAAAAAAAAAAGAAGGAAGATTTTAGTTCATACAAAAGCATATGAAATACATTAGCTCCCCAGCTGGTACCAGCTACAGTTGCCATCCAATAAAAAGGAAAAATGCAACCCTTGCTTTGAAAGAGACTGAAGAGGCCTGTGCACAGTCATCACCTCCGCAGTCACTACTGCCAGTGCAGGGCCTGATTGAAAGTCATGAAGGTAGCAGGCATCATGATTAATATGCTCTGAATAAGGTCCATGGTAGAGAAACAAAAGGTTATGAGCCATCCAAAGGCTCCAGGAGGCAAAACAAACAGCCTTACTCATTAGTCACAATTAGCACTGTTAACTCTCCATGCAGCAGAGCACAAAACCCAATCAAAGACCGCGTCCCCCTCCCTCTTCAGACAAGAAGGATATCATAGCCAAAGCGAATGACATCATTCAGTTTTAGGGTGATGTACTTCTGGTCAGGAATCCTCACGTCATTGACGAATGTCTGCAAGAAAGCAGCACAGGAATGGTTTTTGACTGAGTGTATCAAGGTGGTGCATCTCAGATGGCCAGGGCTCCTGGAGGGCACCCATGCCCATCTGCCAACGGCCCTGCACACACTCAGGGTGCACTAGCACGAAGTCAGCCAGGCGAGGAGCTAAGTTCCCTAGAAAAATCAACACCAGCAAGTAACTCCCATGGGCAAGTTAGAGCACCCCAATTATGCTTCAAAGCAAGGTGCTCTGAAGGAACCTCTAGGGAGATTTACCTTTCCATCAACTGCATATGAAATTTTAGTCCCCAACTTGTACACATAAATGAGGTGCCTGAAGTTAGAAACTTTAGATGCTCTTGGTTCTCCTCCGCCCTTCACAACCAGCAAGAGCAGCAAACGGTGCAACTCATACTCTAATTATTGAGCTGGGAATCAGCTTTCCGCCGGATGTCAAACAAGACTGGTGTCAGCCCCAAGGCCTGGTAATTTAACAAGCAAAGCCTATCACAGAGGAAGGGGAAAATGAAAATGCACAGGAAAACAAGCATTTGCAGTGGCACCACCATGATGTCTGAGGCCACATGGTCCAAGACACCATATATCAGTACAACAGGCCTCTCACACAAAAGACTTGCATATTTGGTTTTCCTATGCTCCCGGCAGTTAATTGAGGCCCAAAGAAACTAAGTCATCCTTATAAAGGTGCAGGATATGCACTTCATAGCTGTGAACAAATGCCTTGGATGTCTCAGATACCTGCTTTCCAAGGGGACCCCTGAAGGAACAATTCTCACAGAACAACAGAGGAACAAATCAAGCACTCATGGACATCTTTCACAAATAAACCTGTGTACTTTTGTAATAACCCGGGCCAAATAAAAATAAATCAGGGACTCAGTTGTAGAATCACCAGCGTGCTGACGGGGATTAAGTACTCAGCTGCAGCTGGGTCAGTCACAGACACCAAGGTGGGATTCACCCATCCTCGTGGACCAGGAACCTGCTGCTGGGGCTTTGTAGCCTCAATATTCAAATGCACCTATGCTCTGATGACTCAAAATTAAGTTGGAAAATGAATTCACACGCCTTCACCACCGAGGCACAGTCTTCTGCCTTCTCACCTCAGCCAAACCAAACATGCATGATAAGACCAAGGATTAACCACAGGGGAAAAATAAATGCTAGAGTAGGAAACTAGAAGCTCAGCAGACAACAGCCCCCAGCTTCCTGGCAATTTACAGAAGAGCTTGGGAACAGGCCGGTAATTTCCAAATAAAAGCAGTGAAGCTATTTAAAAGGCACAGAATTCCTATTTGCATGAAATTTTTAAATATTTAAAAATCCCACAACAGTCAGATCTGGAATAGGAATAATTATTTGCTGAATTTTCTGCAAAACAAGAAAACACATTTTGATTTTGTTACCTATTAGTCCATGGTTACTTCAAATAAAATAATCTAAGGAAACTGCTTATTACAGCTAGAAATGCTACCTTCAAAACCAAGAGAGCCTTAATAGAGACTGCAGAATTAGCTGAACATTATAATAAAAACAATACAAAACATTTTGACAATTAATATGAACCAGATTATCCAGCAAAGCCATATAATGCATTGTTGACAAGCCATCAAGTAAATACAAAATAAAAGCAAATTCTGAAAATGGAATTAAAATCAAGGTCCTCCAAAGTTAGTTCTTTAGTTTCAGGGGGGAAAACAAGTTTTCATGAAAGTTTTCAAGTAAGGACCTATGTTTCTTTCACACAAAATAAATTCAGTTTAGCCACAACAGTCTTCAACAGTAGCATGTTTGACCAGCTGCAGAAGACAGGCACTAGTGTAACTCCTTTTACTCCACTGCCCCTGTCAGCACAAGTCTATTATTAAAATGTAAATTCATATGCTTTAGCATGTAAAGATATTAGAGAATTAGCAGTACAAGCCTTCCTTCTCTTGCAAGCAGAATCTTCAGCTGCTATTTTGCCACCATGAGTTAAATACCACAGGTTTCGAACGAGGGATCCAGCTCATTCAAAAGGGAGCCCAGACCAGTTACTGAAAATATTCCCATTCCAGCAGGGCTCTGTGCCTTCAGCTATCAGGCTGAGAAGGATTAACTCTCGGTTCTTGCTGTTTTCAGATGCCTGAAGAGGCAGAACACTTAAGGTCTGCTTTAGCCACTGTGTTTTTACAAGTTTCTGAGTTTGTCTTGTGGTTTTGTGGCTGTGCTGGTGGAGGGCTTCTGTTTCTAAGCCCAAAACAATGACTGCAGTAAAACCCCTACTGGGAAGACAATTATGTGAATCTAGCTTAGACCTGCTCCAGCAGAGGAATAGCTCCACTGGTATGAACAAACAGCCAAAAAAGAGGCATGTCATGACATTACGACAGCTTAAAGTACGATGGCATATTTAAAAATCACAGAATTTAGGTTGGCAGACAAAGCTCTCACTGAGCTGCCTAGCACCGCAGCATGAATCAGGACCAGAGCAAGGGTTAAGATTCAGGCAGGCTCAGCTCCCTGTTCCAGGCTTGTATTATCCCTTGGTCTTCAAACAAACCAGGTTCAAGGCAGGCAAAAGAGCAATTTTTGTTATGTAAGAAAAAAAGAGGTGGTTTTAAATATTTTCTCCCCAAAGAAATTAAATGTCTCATCATCCCATAAATCACTCCTTACACTGACAACTGAATTGCCAGAAGGTCACCCTGCTCATGCTGAACAGTTGCTCCAGAATCTTCACCAGTTTAGTGTTAACATCCCCAAAATAAGGCTGAATTTATCTCCTCCTCTTTTGCAAGAGGCTCTATGATTTTGTGAGCCCTGAAACATTCCACAAGGACACAGGAAGAAAGGGAAAAAGAAATACAATATTCACCAAAGCTTTCCTCTTCTAAGATGAGATGCTACATGACCTCCATCTCAGGCCTTACAAATAATTACATATGTTTAGCTTAACTCATGCCAACAGTTGCAGTGACCCAAAAGGGTCTAACAGTAGAATTAAGTAAGCACACAAGCGCTTGCAGACTCAGCACACCACATATTTGCCTCCATCAGCCAGGAGGTTTGCTACTTACGCCATTTAAGCTCCCAAGATCCTTCACCCAGTGCTCATCTTTCTCCTTGTCATAGTTGATTACAGCATGCTGCTTATCGACACTGCGGGACTGGTAATGAAAGGACAATGAATGTGAGACCGGTCAGGCATAAGAAACACTGTTAATCAAAGCAACATTGAGACATTAACTTGATATGGGGAAGGGAGAGAGAGGAGAAAAGCAGGAAGGATTAAATGCTATTTACTAATATAAATAACCAAAGGATCAACAGTAAATGCTTACATCTTTGTTTAAATAGTTCACTGAAGACAATACACTATTTGCACAAGGGGGATGGGAATGGAAATCACCGAAGGTTGTCAAGACTATGCCATAATTTCAATAAATTATATCAATACACACTGAAAACAAAACCAGTCAAACTGAAAGCCTGGGGGCAGGATCTCATCCAGTATAAGCTGGAAGAGCTCTATTTTTCACCAGCTGAAGCCAGTGACCTCATCACTAGGGACACTCCTATTTGGGGTGATTTCTTCCTATTTTTCAAAGAGAAAAAAATAATTTTCTTAAGTTACAAACTAAACTTTTTCACAATAATGTATACTGTTCCCAGGATTATGTCCTGGAGTTGATTTAAATTCTAGGATATTTTCCAAGTTGGAGGAAGGTTAGTGAACTTGGGATGAGAAAGAAAGCAACTCTAGGAAAATACAAATTTAAAGCTAGGTTTGAGAACACTGAACCAGCCAGTGATTTGGTGCCGCTGGCTTTACCACAAAGCAGAAGCACCTTATCTTCAAAACAGCATGACACTTCAGCAGGAACAGCATCAGACTTCTGAGGAAGAAGTATTATAACAAAATCTCTGAATAATTTTCAAATACAGTACGTTACAGCTATAAAGACACCACACTGTCTTTATTTAGACCTGCTGCCTCTCGTAACTTGAATTCTTGCTGCAGTTGACCTCAACTGGTCACTGGAACCAGTCACTCCATCAGCATGCACACGCGACACTGAGACCTCCCAGGTATCTCAGGCCAGGGGAGGGGAGGCGGTATGACCAGAACAGGGAAATGAGCCAGGCTCTAAGTCAGCTAATCCTCCTCTTCCTGGGCATCGACCAAAAAGTTCTTGGTGAAAAAGTCCTTCCCTTTTCCCAGGTATAAACACTCTCGTTTCCACAGCACTGCTCTCAGCAAGCCATTATCTCTTCCTTGCAAGTATGCAGAGGCAACGACTGTTTCAGGAGAATTCCTTGGTGAAAACACAGAGACTGTTTCTGTACAAACTTTTGCAGGAATTTCTTCTGCCCCTGCCAATGTCAAGCACATTGGTAACATCCCAAACAGCTGATAAATGGCACCTCCCCCTGCACAGCATAAGTCACAGCCCAGGAGACCTGTCCTCCAGAATAACCCTGACGTACCAATACGAAGCAAGCACATACTTGGCCAGAAGACTGCGCTCCACCTTGCAATGTCCTTCCCTCACATCATTCACAACATGCCACCGCAAGCAGAGGCAGTGGGGGGAGGGGGATATGACTCCAAGACTCCCCCAGTCTCACTAATACAGTTATCCACACAGTACTGAATTCGACTCAAGGTGTCAGCTCACATGAGCCCCTGCTGAAAAACAAGGCAGCACTGCACTTGATGCTTTGCTGCCCAACTGGTGCCGCTCAGAGAGCAATTTCTCCCCAAAGATAAAACAACTAGTGGGACTCGCAGAGACAACATGGTCAGGGACACCCCACTCGTATCTCCCGCTACACCAAGCCCCAAATGCGGGAAGCTACGCACAGCAACACGCTCCCAGGAGGGGCACATGCAAACCTCTCGCCCCCATGCAACCTGCACACTTGCTGTCTGACCCCAACCTCAAGGTAGGGCAGATCTTAAGCATTTGCAGTACGAAAGCTGCTGCTTGTCTCTGTTACTCTTCACATTAGATTCCCCTCAGTCCAACTTGCAATCACCTAAGCGGCTATGGCAGATATGTGCAGTGTAAGGTAAGGATGGTCCAGGTAAGGATGGTTGAGGGATGCTGCCCAGGATCTGCACCTCAGCATGTGGGCCTGAGGACGGGAACGTCTGCAGCAACAGCCTCGCGTACCGCAGGAGCTGATGCTACACAAGCTGGGGTCATACTTAACCTGACACACAGTCCCTCACACCCTTTGGGAGGATGCAAGAGGGTCTTCTTCCGCTGCCCTGCCTGCCCAGGGTCCATCCCCACAACAATCAGGCTGTGTGGGCACTGTGCCTGGGCTGGGGCTTCCAAAGGGCTCACCGCACCTTACCCACAAAGCAGAGGGGGAAAACTGTCCCCACTCACAGCATGGGTAGGAATCCCCTTTCCCCATCTGTGGGCATTTATGTAACTACGTTTCATCCTGCTGGACTCAAAGACAACAGCGCACAGGGGTCCTGCCTGCACAACACAGATGCAAGGTCTTCCCCAGCCCCTCTGCTACCCAAAATTGTCGACGTCACTATTCCCAACGGGATGTGAGGGAACATTGATTAACTGGTGCAGCAGTGTTTGCTTTAGCTTTTTACAGCATGTCACAGACACTCATTTAAAGATTAACAGAATTTAAAGGCAGAACAATACCTCTAGCCCCCTTCCAAGAGCAGAAAGGCTTCCATCCCAAAAAACTAATCCAGACAAAAAAAAAATAGGGTAGATTTTATCTGGACCAAGTCACAGGTCATTTAAAAAAAGGTTTATTTCTGGGAACCAGCTGTCTCCCAAAAATTCAGTTTGCCCTGGATATGACCCTGATGCAAGTCAGCACAGCCTTTGGGCTGCTGTATTTCACAACAGCTGACTACAGCCACTCAGGGGTCCCAAACCAGACCACCAGGTCATCATAAGGGAGCAGAGACTTGTTCCCAGCAGCACAATACTCCCCTACATAAAAGAAGGAAGAGGCCACCAAAGAAACAGATTCCCATCTTCCAAAGAAGTTTCAGCTGTGTTCAAGACAGCCCTTTGCAAAAGGAGATGCAAACTCTGACCCACAGTCTTGGTACGACCTCTCAGCATCTCATTAAAGAGCACACCAGGAATACAGCAAACTGTTACACAGATCACACTCCTGTGAAATTTCATGCTTTTGAGGAGAAGAGAGGAATTTTCTTAGTTTTGCTTATGTTAAACCTGCAAACCTCAAAGGAACTGGCAGCAGGAGTTCCTAAGGGCCTGTCTCCAAGGAAACTCAACTTAAAATAACTAAAATTCACACCTTATTTATTTTGATGCAGACTTGCCGAAGGTCGCTCTTACTTGAGAGCCGAGGTGTGGTTTATTTCAACATCAGTCACATTTAATATAAACTGCTCTTCTGCACAGTGACAGCATCAACCCAGCGGCTGACGGTGCTTTTGTTCTCAGAGCAGAGCACACTGCCTCAATCCTGCTTCCAAAGAAAAGATTAACCGGTTTCCAGACCGGTAACAGCCAAGAGGCTGAGAACAGTCCTGTAGAAGTCACTTCAGCCCAGCAGGCCAGTGCTTTCTAATGCATGACCCACTGAATCACAGAAAGTGATTTAAGGAGCCTGAGTCAACATGTTACAGAGCAGCCCATGGGTGCAGAGCTAATGGTCTGCAACTCCAAAGGAAAGATTTTAGGCATCTATAAATTGAAAAGCTGCAAGTTGACAGAATTACAAATATAAGAGAACGCCCTAGCCTAAACGTACACTTGCACCAAATACTGAGCCTTGCTTATTATCGGTCAGAACCTCCACAACAAAAGGCAAGACTCATCCATCTGTCGGGGACACACACAGACACACACACACACACAGACACACACACACACACACACAGACACACACACACACACACACACAGACACACACACACACACACACACAGACACACACAGACACACACAGATGGACACAGGGGTCCAAGCAGGAAAAAAATACAAAGAATTTCTAATAGTGTTAAAAAAACGTGGAGTGCAAATATCCAGGTGTCAAAAGCAGAAAATAACCACTGCACCGTAGCAGTTAATCTGTTTCACCAGAAAACCACTTGCAGCACTCTGAGCTATAGTAAGGATCACTGAGATTCTGCTTGGATCCGAACAAAACCAGAGCTGGAACACCTCAGATGAGGTAGGGAAGGGGAAAAGAAGGTAGGGAAGGGGAAAAGAAGGTAGGGAAGGGGAAAAGAAGGTAGGGAAGGGGAAAAGAAGGTAGGGAAGGGGAAAAGAAGGTAGGGAAGGGGAAAAGAAGGTAGGGAAGGGGAAAAGAAGGTAGGGAAGGGGAAAAGAAGGTAGGGAAGGGGAAAAGAAGGTAGGGAAGGGGAAAAGAAGGTAGGGAAGGGGAAAAGAAGGTAGGGAAGGGGAAAAGAAGGTAGGGAAGGGGAAAAGAAGGTAGGGAAGGGAGCTGTCCTCCTAAGCACTAGTGATCTGGAGGCAAGAAACAAGGCTACACTCTGAGAAGCTGGGAATGAGTGAAGAACACAAAGTTCTCACCATGTCCCAACACTGGACCTGTTATCAAATGAAAACAACTCTCAGGGAAACACAATGTGTGCTTTTCTGATTAACACCACTTACACTTCTCTGAAGGGAAAACACGGACACTGATTTGTTACTACATGCCATTCATCCAGGGCTTGCATTTCCAGACATTCAAATCACTTCCTAATATAAGGCTGTCCTTCTTCTCCATTGTACTATCTACAATGCATCATGTTTTAAATACCTAGCAGACAAAATGTACATGTGGCATACCTCTGTCTTCAGAGGTATTTTATAGCTTTTCTTTCTGCCAAGATCATATTAAACAGATAGTCCAAATCACAGTTAGGAGTGGCACCTCTGAGTCTGCCAGTCCCATACCAGTACCAACGCCTTGGATCATCAGTCTCCAATCAAACATGCAACCAGGCAGCTCATTTGCAATTCTCAAAACTGCACGCATCAAATCAGCAAAAGCCCCTGCTTAGCATGAGAGCAGCAAATTGCAGCTTCAGAAGCACACAGGAGTCTCCACAGAGGCCCACTTCACGCTGGCTACGTGTGCTGCAGACACCCTTCAGCTTTGTGTTCGGTGAAGGGTCTGATACGTAGAACAGGGCACTCAGGATAAAACCACAAGCTGCAGAGACACCAAGCAAAACCCACAAGGAAACAAGGCCTGCTTGGGAAGGCAGGTGGAGAAATACAGCCAGACAGCCTGCCTTTCCCCACAGGGCCAGGGAGCAGACGCAGCTCAGCTGTCTACGCAGATACAGATGCTGCTTTTTCCTCAGGAGAATTACCATGGGCAAAAACCTACTGCTTGGGGCTGAGTTTTGGACCTCAGCCCTGCCAGTGCTGTGAGGCACCGTGGTATTGGAGATAAAATAAACAAACGAGAACAGTTTCCCTATTCCTCGCTGCAGTCTGTTGTGCACGTCTGGCACAAGATAACCGCAGCATTCTGGTGGCAGCACACAATAAACATTTACTCAAATACTTTCCATAGTGAACAGGTTACATTTCTGCCAGTACTGTAGTACTGTGCTCTGCACAAGTGTCCCTGTAAGGAAATACAAACCTCTTCTAGTGTCCCACTTTAGAAGTGAGACAGGCAAAGTCAACCTAAAAAAAAAAACCCAAACAAAACAACCAACACAACAAAAAAAAAATCCCTTGCATCCTGGCCTGAACTATGGTTTTGCTCCTCAAAAGTAAAACGCCAGATTACATTTAATGAAAGGTATGAACACGGAGTCTCCCTCTCTAACCACGATGAATTTCACAGTGTTATGTATATCGGCCACTTCAGTACTGTTCCAGAATATTAGTGACTGCTCCATCTGCCCCAGGCGGGCTGCAAGTGAGCCACCCCCACAGAGGCAGCCTGATCGCTCCCAGGGGCATGTGCTGCCAGTTTCTAAATGACTCTGCCTAAGCAGACAAGTGTCTCTTCAGCAGGTGTAGCCACCTCATCTTGAAGCTAGACTCACATTACAGCTCCCAAGCTGCAGAGACTCCTGCCCTGAGCTTTGCTGCATTCAAGACCATGGGTTTTCTAGTGGATCTGTGGCAGGACCAGGGTCTGACTATTCATGCAAAAAATAAGGCACTGAACAAAGGAGAGAAATCCCCCAGGAAAATGAAACTGTAATCCCCACAGCTTGGCAGAGGGATTTGGAGGCTGGCATAGTTCCCACTACTTAACCCGTTATTTTGGGGTAGAATGGATGTTTGCTTGCTGGTTCCCCTTTCCCAAAGTGGAGATCTGGTTCAAGTGACCCAGGGTCAGATCCTGACTGCAGGCAGGGAACAGGCTGCCCACTGCACTGGCTTTCCCTTCGCTCTATATGGCCACCTAGGAGGCGTGGAAAATCATCGTCTTAGGTGGGGCAGAAGCCTGAATTTCTATAGCGCAGCTGAGCTGTCTGCTAGTGCCTGGATAAGGATCTCAGACATGGAACGGGTCCCCCTTTTTCCTTGCCCATTCCAGAGAGGGATAAACCCTCCCTCCACAGGCAAGGCTTCCAGCACCTTGCCAGGTGCATGCAGCCCTCTCACCCCTAATAACCACCTGCCTGCAGTGCCACCACCACCACCTCTCTCCCTACCCTGCCCCCAGCTTCCTTGCTCCCAGGTTTGCCACTGCTGCCGTGCCTCCATCCTCCTCAACCCACATTTCATAAGACATCTTAATCCTCCCATCAACTGCACATTAACAGAAAACAATGGGAGAGGTAAGAGCCAAAAAAACAACTCTAGGCCTGTAAATACGGGATGTGCATCCCTCCTCCCACAGCTGCTGCCCGGGCACCCGGAAACACTACCTGTCAAAAAACAGAGCCTTCCCAAGGCTAGATCCTTTCCCTTCTGCCTGTAAGACACCTACTTCCCTTGTGACACCTAATGAATGACTGTCTCGGGATCACTGCAATTACCAACGCCCAGGGACTAACTTAGGTGCTAGTTTACACCCTGTGGATAACTGCAGCAAAACAGCACAAGCAGGGCACTACCTTGTCCTGACTACAGCTTCCCACTCCAGCCCCACGCTTCCATGGAGAAGGAGATGTGGATACAAAAGGCAGCAGAGATTCTCCATGGCTTCTACTGGGAGCTCCCAATATAACCTGAGTGAAGGAGGGATATGACTTCCGCACCGCAGCAAATTCACCTAGAAGTACCAGGAAAAAGATAATCTACCAAGTTCACACCATCTGCTTCCTCACAGCATAATGCTGTAGACAAACTACACCACGCCTATACGCACTTGTTTATGTATACACTTACTAAACTACATAGGAGAGACATCGTATTATCAAGTACGGCCTGGGGAAGGTAGGATATGTCAGGTCAACAAAACCCTAATTTGACCAGATGTCACATACACACAGAGTTCACCATCGCACTGTATTATTTGTGGCATGTGCTGTGCACCCTGCATACCGAACAGGGAACAGATCCTGCGGGGAAAAAATATCCAGTAATGACACAATAACAGATTGTATCTTCATGCCTATGTACACAGGGGCAGAAGGAGGATTACACAGGCAATCTTCACACTCGTATGTTGTCATTGCTCTGCAGTTACAAACACTCGACTTAGCGGCCATAAGAATGTTCCTTCAGCACCTATAACACTTGTAATTCCCTACCTTTTTACCAAAGCAAGCTAAAAAGAGAGAAATGCCTATTCAAACTGTACCAAGTAACCATTTATCCAATTCACCAGCAGAATTAACTTGTACGTTCAGCTCACAAGCCCCTAACACTTGAACTGACTAATTGATACCATAAGCAGCATGTGATGTCCCATATGGGCCAGTGACAGGTGCTTGGCTAGTAGCTTTCACAGCTATCTGCTGACATCAGAATAAAAGCAAGCCCTGAGCCCACCTCAGGCCTAAGGGAGATGCTGCTCAGCAGTCACATCTTGTAATGCCCACTTTCTCCACACTGAACAGCTTCTGCTCTATGTGCACCACCCTCCACTTTTCCAAGTCCGGCTGCTCCTCCTCTAACTCTGCACACATGACAGACTCTTTGTTGTGCCTCCCTGTTCAGACAAATCTTAATATCCTGGTGAGGCTTTATAGAGTAGAAAACCAATGACTAAATGCCCAGGTCTAGCCCCTGGCTTTCTGAAACGCAGGTCAAGAGGTGGAGCAAGTACTCTGGAAGTATCATTATACTCTTGGCTTGTCCGCACACTTTCCTCGACAACTGCTTTGACCACTGTCTGAGTCAGGATACCAGGCTAGATGCACCTTGATCTAATCTAGCGCAGTTGCTCTTACACAAGACTGGGGTTTAGATGTATCCCTGCACTTAGTTCCCCTTTGCCCAACCTGGGGCAGTTCTGTTCTCCAATCTTCCCCCCACCAACCTCACTCCCAGATGAAACACGATTTAAGGCAATAGTATCAAGCAAATCCCTGCTTTGATAAGCATCACCCCCAGCTCTACGCCAGGACTTCAAAGAACAGGTTAAACATACTTTGAAATAGTTTACATGAAGAAAATGGCATTTTTCTGAGTTGCTCACAACGAAGACGGAAGAAGTGAGCTGACTGCGTCCAGAACACACTGCCTAAACCAGATGCCTGGAAAATAAACTCTCATCCCAAACAGTTACGAAGTTTAGCAAAGTTATAAGCAATGGAAAACAGTGTCTCCTGATAGGAAGCGTCAAGCTGTCTTAAAAGGCACACAGGACAAAGGCAAAAAGCAGAAAGCGTCATGCTATCTGCACCTACTTCTGCCATAACTCACACTCAGATGTACAACCTCACCTGGTGTAGGACAATAGCATGCCCAAACCACTGCTGTAGAGAGAGGGAAATACTGAAGGGAACACTGGTTAAACATTTTGCTTTCCCAAATTTTCTAATAAACATCTCCCTCAAACAAAAACAGGGAAATCATGACCCTGCTTTCCCTACTGTTAAATATTTACATTTAGCAAAAATGCAAAAGAGGCTTTGTTTAGGGGCAGAGGGGAAGGTTTTTAATGGTTATGTGAAAATTTTGAAATTTTGAGTTTGCAAAATGTTTGCCCCCTGAGTAAATGCCAATCACACTAAGCAAATGATCTAAGCTGATAAAAATGGCAACTATACTTGAGGGGGGGGGGGAATAATTTGTTCAAGATGGTCCAAAACCCCTCTTATTTTTGGGTTGGTTGCTTGTTTTGTGTTTTTGGGATTTTTTTTGTTTGTTTGTTTTGTTTTGTTTTTTTTAACAAAAGTAAACCTTCTCCGAGAATTACTTCTACCACCAAGCTTCACAGGAAAAACCATGCTAGTGGAAGTTAGTCAAGGTCTAGATTTTCACATTCCTGCTGTTTCTTGACTGTTACCTGAAGGGAGGCAGTGAGAGTGTTGAAGAAATCAAGCACTGTTCTTCAGAAAAAGGGTAGAACTGAGCCTTTGACTCTGCGTAACAACCCTGTGCATGGCAAGCTACAGCTACATGGCATTTTTGCCCATGCATTAACATTCAAACCCAATGTAAATCTCACATTTACTTGTACTAGAAGCTTTACAGTGCTGCAAAAACATTTAAAATATTTCTAATCCTCTTAGTAAGTATAGAAGATTTCAAGACAGATTATGTTATTCCCCACTATCAAACCTACTTAATTTTAAGCTTAAAGACGCTGGCTTTCTTCGCCTCTTTGTTAACCAGAAAGCAAATCTAGTACCTGTATGAAAAAGTAAATCAGGTGAAACTAAAGCTTGATTGTTTGATGACAACCATAATTTTTTGCTGTTTAGGCACCTGATACCTTGAGACAACATGTTCCAAGAAAGCATTAAAAGACAAGACACTCCTTAAACAGCAGAATGAGAAAGGCAAGATTGCAGGGTCTCCAGGACCAGGGTCATCTCTGTGTCCTGTGTTTGCACACTGTCTAATCAGGTCTCAACAGGGAACCACAATCTGTATCACGATGAAACCACCAAGCAGTAACAGTCTTAGAGACGAAAAAACACCAACCAGGTCATCCAGTTCATTCCCCAGACACTGCCAGCCTGCTCACAGTTGTGCACTTTAAGAGATTAAAAGCCAATATCTTGAAATAGATAAGCAAAACAACTGTGCAGTGAATATGCTGTTTTGGGGTCAGTACCGCAGAAGTACTACAGGTGTGAGCACTGTCACAACAGCTCTATCCATCTGCTCTGGTAACTGCCCTGCTTCTTAAGCTTTCCCCAAGACAAATCATTGTGCCAGTCTGCACAACAATTTTGTGACATGGACAGTCACTGTAGGAAAAAAGTCTATTTTTAGATCTCATCCTCCACCTGCTCACACACAACTTTGCTTGAATATCAAGTCTCTGTTCACAGTCTCTCTTCCACATTGAGTCTTACTACAATCATCTCATCTGGAGCCCAGGATAGCTCTGGAAAGCACCTTCATAAGCAAATAGCTAGCAAAATAACATGCTGTTCTTTTCAAAATAAGACCTTACAGGTGATCCTAGAAAAAGCTTCATTACTGGAGATAGTAAACTAATGTGTTTAGAAAGGGTCCCACGTAACTCAGCCCATCAATATAAGCAGCTGGCTTTTACAAACAATCCAGAGCCTTCATTCTGGAGAAATAACAAAAACCTCCTTTAATACCGCTGCCACTACCTCTGAGCCCCCACATACGACCACTTTGTTCTCACAGAAACTGCTGGCTCCTCCGGTGATCCCAATTCATTTACCTTGTAGAAAAGAGCATGGCAAATGTAGAGTGTCACAAGATTGCTAGTCCACACGCACCACTGACAAACCAGCTTAGAGTTGCAAAGAAGCATGAAATACTCCATGTGGTACAGAGCAGCTCACAATCCAGATTGTCCAGTTAACCCCATAAATAACCAGAGAAACAAGCAATGTATTTTAAGCATGACTGATATTTGGGTACTTTTATTTTAGGCTGCACAACCTGAGACATGATTCTCAGCGTGCTGAGCCCTGACAATGAAAAAAAAAACCTGAGTACCTTCAAAAGGTATTAAGATGGACACCCTAAAACTCAGGCTGCTTTAAGAAACCAAGGCCACTGTGTACGTTTTCACTCTTCAAGTCACGAGAGAGCACATTTTTAATGTCTCACCTCTATATGCCTCACCAGTGAGACAGGTATAAACATGAAATAATTCATAGGAAGTTCACAGGTGATTCATAGGAAAACCCAAACAGACGATCGGCAGTCGAACAGGAGTATGCTTCAGACTCCACCACTGCAGCACAGGCATGGCATTCACTGCCAGCTAGCAGAGCAGTAGAAACACTGCAAGCCCTCCTTTTGTGCACACTAACATTTTATTACAGCTAGACACCACCTTGCCTTCCAAGTACACCTCGTACAAGAACGTCTACCCCCCCTAAACAGACCTCCCACTAACACAGAGTACAAAATCCCTGCAGTAACTACAAACACAGCTTGCCTGGTAGAACATCAGCAAAGCATTTAGGACATAACTACAGGGGAGGGAGTCCTTGTTGTGCACCTTCCTAATTTTGCCACCAGCAGGCACATTTGCCACCTTTGTAAACGGGCAAAAGGAGGATGGGCAGGTGCAATCAAACATTTTTTTGCATTTAAGTACTCATGGCATGGGTCTAGCAGAAACACTAATTCTGAGCTTCTACAAATTCCTGAGCTAAACTGCTCCTGTCAGAAGCTCTTTGCAAGATTCCAGCTCCATTTGTTTGGAGTGACGTCCATTACATTATGCTGTCAAACATCAGACCACAGTCAACTCTTCAGACACGTTGGATTAGGTCCAGCAGAGAGACACACTGGTATAGGAAACACTAATAGAAGCTGCAAGTTTGCCCAAGGAACACAATTACTTTGGGACGAGGTCACCACCTTACTCGCTCCACCAAACAGCTGGAGTTTCTCCACTAAACATCAGTATTTCCTACCATGACAAAAAAAAAACCTGAGACATACAAACACTGACAATTTAATCAAAGGGAAAAATAGGCAAACAACCCACCCTGCCCCCATTTAAGCCACACATACTAGCAAACAGTGAATGTATTAAAAGCTACAAGAAACAGCCACATAATCACAGATCAAGACAGAATGGTAAGTCTTCGCTTACTACTTCTAGTAGCACTGAGATGGTTAATCTACTTGATTAATCTCCCACCACTACAGCTCCTATCCATGACATGGCAATTTGAAAGAAACCTCACTTGCACTTTAACAAACATACAAAGTCTTCATGGGAACCGCAGACTCAACATAAAAAAGGAAGTTCCTTTTCAAAGATGTCATTTGAAGAAAGCACACAACATCCACACAACATCCCTACATATCCGCAGCGTTACATTCCCATTTACTGCATCTTCAGAAGAAATAACAAAAAAAGGGCAAGCCATGTTACCTGGAGCATCAGTTCACAGTCATCTCTGCCAACAAATATCATCTCCCGAGGGAGTCGATGGCGAATGCCAGTGCTGCTCACCAAGAACCACGAAGTCACGCTCATTTTGGCACTTGGCACTTAATCTTTATACATCCTAAACACCAAAAAAACACAATACATAGTGAGCAATTAATGAAGTGTGGAAGTACACCAGCACATAGCTGCAGTTCCCAAATTTCCCTGTAACATGGGACCCTGCGCTGCCTCTTGCACTTGGTGTTCATGTCTTAAACGTCTCGTGGCAACAAGCAGTTGCAAACTGTGTGCCAGGATCTGCTGCCCATTTGCCATGTGTAGGAGATCTGCAGCCCTGGAAGTATTCCTACAGCAAAGTAAGACTAAGGGTCTGAAGAGAGGATTGTTTAAAAAATGAAGCATGCAGCTGAATCCAATCAATGAAATTATTAAACGGGGGGGGGGGGGGGGGGGGAGGGCTGGCAGGGAAGACATCTTTTCCAGAACATTTCCTCATCTGTGCACGAATCACAGCTCGAGCTTCCCCCATGATCAAAGATCTGGACCAGCACAACAGTAAGGTGACATAACCTGGCTCCCGCAGCCTTTCACGGTACACTCCCAGGAGCAGTTACACCGGTGCTGGGAGGAGAACAGCCTCCCTATTGCTCATCCCACTTCCACACTGATGTAAGTTGGAAGCCCACAACTAATCCTCCCTTCCTCCCTCCGTCACTGCGTGAGCTGGTCCAAAAACTGAACCACGCTGCCGCCCCAGGACAGGAGGCACAGGCTGCCATTCCCACCGGGGGGGCTGGTGTACACCGCCCCGCTTTCCCCCGCAACAGGCAGAAGAGCAGGCAGCTGTAACCTGCCAGGGCAGCAGCGGCGTGCAGCACCTATCGGAGCTCTCCCGGCCACACCTGCTTGTTGTCGCTGCTACAGCCCGGCTGCAGGCAGCCTGCTCCTGCGGCCTCTCCTCCTCCCTCTCCCGCAATATCCTATTTTCCTCTCCCTGGTCGAAGGAAAATAAGGTGGCACAGAGCAGGCGCTCGCCTTCCCCTCACCCACCTCCCGAGATCGAAGCCGCATTCCTAAATGCACCGAGGGTAGAAGATCTCGATTTTATCCGGGCCGGGCTGCGCTCGCCGGCCTCCCCCGCCCCGGCGGCCCCGGGGAAGCGCAGGTGACACCCGCGGGAGGATGGGGGACCCCCCCGGCAAGGCGCAGGCCTGGGCGGCGTACGGGGCCGCACGCCCCGCCGCCCCCGCTGCGGCTGCGGCCACGCAAAACCTCTCTGGCAGCCGGCGGTACGGGCTTCCGCGCCCGTGTCACGACATGCGGGCGGCCCCGCCGCGCCGCGCCCGGCCCTGCGGGGAAACGCCGACAAAGCGCCCGGGGAGGGGAGCCGGGAGCCGCCGGCCGAGCCCCGCGGCCGCCCCGCACCGCCCTGAGCCGGGCTGCCGGGGCCGGCCGCCTACCTCAGGGCCCCGGCCGGGCCGCGCTGGCCGCTGAGGGGAGGGCGGGCAGCCGCGGCGGGCCAGGTACGGCGTGGGGCTCCGCCGCCGCGGGGCGGGCCCGGCCCTTTGTGCGCCGGGGCCCGGCTCCCCCCCCACCCCGTTCCCCCGGCCGGCCGGTGCGGCAGGAGCCCCCGCCGCCCTACCTGCTGCGCCCCTCGTCGCGGTGGCAGGCCGGGCGCCGCGCCCCGCCAGCCGGCTCCGCCCGCCCCGCCGGCCGCTCCCGCCCCGCCCCGTGCGAGGCAGGTTCCCGACGTCAGGAGGCGGCTCCAGCCGCCGGCCCCCGCCCGGGCCCCCGGCACCGACCCCCGGCCTCGGGCCGCGGCGGGAGCGGCAGAGGCTGACGGGACTCCCGGTCGTGGCTCCTCGGTGCGGTACCACCCGTGCCCTGGCCCAGCGCCTCTCGCTGCGGGCTCTCCGGGGGGCCCAGACGGGAGCGGAGCCCAGCGACACCTCTCCGATGCGGCTGCGGCTGTCCCCGACCTTGGGAGGCCCAGCAGGCAAACCCGAGGTTGTGGGATGGGAGATGCTGCCTCCGCCAGCCAGCGGAGCCAGCCCCAGCATCAGCCTCCTCTTCCACCCAGCCCCAGCTCCAGCCCCAGCCTCCTCTTCCTCACCTTCCGCCGGGCTTCGGGGAGCAGGTTGGCATCCATCTCCACACGAACCCCTCAGGTCCCCTTGCAGGGCACTACCTAAGGACTATTGACAGGACGGAATTAACCTCAAGGATGCAGGCATGGAATAAGCCCCCAAAATGGGTGCTGTGAAAGGACATGCAATTTTATGCCATCTCTTTTAGGTAACTAGAAAATTCCTGAAGACCAGCAACTGCGGAGGGCAATAACCATTTTTTTTCCCCATTGAGAGGAAGACCGAGTATTGTGATAATGGATCCAACTATTTGCCAATGCAAAAGCTTTTTCAGAAGAGCCCTCAGCTCTTGCAGAAGTCAGCGGAGCTGCAAATAGCAGTGGCTACGCACTGGCTCCTTGGCTCCAGCTGGCACGGGCTGCCTAGTAAAGACTACAAGATGGCAAGTTCATAGTGATGTTTCCCCAGGCTGCTATTCCAGCCAGAAGAGATGTCTTTGCATTTATATGCTGTACATTTGGCTTTGAGTATTGCTGCTCAGTCACCTGCAGGAGCTTCTCTAGGTGTCTTCAGTGCTGTCTTCTAGAACTTAGGCTCAGAACATAGCCTTAATAACGTCTGATGGCATGGAAACCATAGGCCCACTCGCAGGGGGCAGTCCTACAGCAGCATCACTCTGGATTACAGCTTCCAGTCAGGCTAATGCCACCACAGGCCAGAGAGCAGCGGGACCCACCCCCCAGGAACAGTGGTGGGGAGCATCATCCACTGCAAGGCTGGAGAGCCAGGGAGGATGAAGGAAAAGAGCATTTCTTCTTTTTCTTCCTCTTTCTGAAGAGCAGTAGGACTTTGTAATTATTTAATTTATGCCTTCTTTAATCAACATTTGACTTCTTCCCTGGCAAATAGATCATGCCCCAGGATGTTTTCAAGGTGTGATTATCTTCAAAGGCTTCAAAGCTGGCTGAGGCTGCAGCATCTGTGTTTTATTGGAGTGCTCCTGCTCTCTGCTCGGAGCTGAGCACCACGCCCTTGCAGCACGCCGTGCCCCTCGGACACCAGGCGGGAGGGCAGGATGAGCAGCCACAACTTCCGGGGCCTTTTAAAGGCTTTTTCATTGAGTGCTGCAGTAAAGTAATAGAAATCCTTTTTAAATAAAAAAGGACTTTCACCATTTCACCAGTTTCTCCTGCCATTGAGTGATGTCTTGTTATTGATTTAACTGACCTATAGCTTAAGTTGTTATAAATATTATTCACTCTTTCTGAACCACATCTATGTACCGGAGAGGCTGTTCTGTGAGCTGATCTGTAGAGCCTCTCTACACTGCTGAGGAAGTCAGATAATTCTCTTCTTTATACAAGCCTGCCATCTAGGCAAATCTTTGTTTTAAGTTACTATAAAAAGGTTAGTGTTTGCTTTAATCTGTCTTTAAGCCCAGTTTTACTGTTCATTTATACATGTGTATTTATCTGAGCAGTCAGTACTTCACTATTTATAGAGAAGAAAAATAGTTCCTGTTCCCACCACATGTCTTCTGACCTGATTGAAGATGCAGTTCAGGCCAATACATGGGGCCTGGCTGAATGCTGCATTACAGCCTCTTTATTTTATTCCAGTGATCTAAAAGGACTAAAAAAGCTGCTAAGTGGAGCCCGTCCTTCTTTCTCTTCGCCCCTCCCAAAGCAGTGTGTGATCACTGGGGACTGCAGAATAGCCTGTGCTGTGCTGTCGTCTCTAAATCCCAGGCAGAGAGTGCCTCTGTGGGAAAGAGAAGCTGTTGCAATGCTGTCCTTTCATTTTTAGGTTTTTTTTTTTTCCTATTGGAACAAGCCCCGTTGGCAGCCACTGCAACCCATAGGCTGCTCTAGTTTACACTGCAGGCTGACCAAACACACAACTGCCTTTGAAAATATGATACCATAGATGTGTCTTAGAACCACCTCTTCCCGCAGGGAGGAGGGAGGACCTGGGAAAGACCTCAAGAAGTTGGGTGCAGCTGCAGCACAATGCAGCTCACATTAAGTTTGCAACAGAAGGTGCTTATCATGCAAATCTGTCTTTGTTCATCTACAGCACTGTCACCTTCAACTACAGGGGACATGCTCACGGCTGCATTAACCTGCGCGACCCCAGTGGCAGGAGGTTCATTTTACCGTACATTGTGCAAACGCAGAGCAGGGACCAGACTCATCCCAAAGCACTCATATTCCCAGTAAGCAAGTCTGAAGGTGAGAAAAATGTCCAGGCAGAGGAATAACAGCAGGTCACAGGGCTATAGGAAAGCCAGACTTCTGTTTCCAGAGCTGTTGAATCAAATCATCTATTTTACTGAAATACCTTTTCTCTGACACCCTGAACCCACTGCTATCACTGCTTGGAGCAGAACCACTTTAGATCCCTGCTTCAAAATAAAGATCCCACCACCCCCACGGGAGCTGAACTAAATCAAGCTCTTTCTGCCAGGGTCTGATGTAAGGGACATTTTTGACAGACGTCCCAAACATGAACCGTTGTGCTGCATCTTGCTGCAGAGGAGAGGCTTCTGTTCCAGATGGGTCATAGCCTGATCGAGATATCCCATGGGGCTTCACCCTGAAGGGCGGTTTTCCCTGTGCATGAGCTAGGGGAAAGAAATAATTTGGGTTACTGCTTGGATGTTCACATGATGAGTAGTTTATAAGTAAAGATGTGCAGGACTGCCAGGTGAACTCTGCCTGATTAACCTTTCACAGGCTGGCTGAAATCCAGTGTGCACAGCTGCTTGCACATATATTCATAGGCACGTGTGCAGCTCGTGAATTCCTGACTGCTTTGCATCAAAGGGACTGCAGTAGTCATCAGGCACAATTCCCCAAGATTATTTCCCTTGCTCTTTGCTAACTTACTTTGAGATGCATCAGGAGAGGTTCACAAATAGGTCACGCAGGGCTTGTTACCCCCTTCTGCACTTGGATGAATTCTGCTCCCCGGTGATGACTTTCTTTCCCAGAAAGCCAAAATTGCAGCCAGGCCAGTTCTTCGGGCCCCACTGCAGGGAGCTGTGTACGCTCCTGGTATATGCCTCCAGCGTTCTCACTTCAGATCAGGATTTCTCTGTTGATTTTTAATGCGAGCAGGAAAGATCTGTGGACTTTTGCAAGAGGGCACTGCAGGTCTGAACCTGTGTCCTTTATACAGCTGGCGGTGCTACTGCCTGCCGACAGGAAGTGTGGGCTGGAGCCCTTTCCTGTAGAGCCTGAGACCAAAGATTTTCATCACTGGTTCTGGGTATCAGCATGAGCTGGATCATTATAGAAAGCAAACAATCTCCCTTCTAAGTATGCTCTTTTTAAGTGCCATTTTGAAAATCTTTACCTTAATTTTTTTGTTTGTTTGTTTCTTGTTGATTGATTGATTTTAAAATGACTAGGTATTTGTCAAGAGTATGGATGTTTATCTTAATTTTAGTTAGACAGGTGTAACAGTATTGCTGAACTGAGTTTGGATGAGCAAAAGCAATCTCCCCCTCCTCTCTGTCTAAGCATCTATCTTTTGCTCTGCCCAATGTCTCAGTTGTGCTGGTTGCCAACATTCCCGTCTCCCGTACAGCCGGGAGCAGGCTCCGATCCTGCCTAGTCAACTGGAAAACAATAAGACCATTCATGTGCATGGTTATTCACTTGCATAAATGTTTGCAGAGATACACGCAGAGTGGGACAGGCCTCTGTCATTTGGATGGTTCTACAAGATGGATTTTTACAAGACTAGTATTTTTAACCCATTTTTGACCAGCTATAGAGACACATTCTTAGCTGGAGTGTAGCAGCATTATGCAAAATGGCTTCCGTTTGTTGTCCTTGTTTTCTACCAGCTGCAGAGTTTTTCCTTGTATTTTTTTACCCACAACAGATTCCTGTGTACCAACATGATATTTAATTTTGCTACTATGGAATTTACTAAAACAAAACCCTATACGTGTTAACACTTCTTCTCAGAATGTGCAGCATGGCTTTCTCCAGTCATCCTTTTTTATTCCCCTGCTATGCCACAGAAATTATTTTCTTTTTATTATGTAGCCTAAATTGAAGAGCTATTTTTAATTTATGTCCCTCATAACTCAAGGGGGGGCAGGAAGAAATATCAACGCAATAAAAGAATGGAGCTGGTGTAGTGTGAACATTGTCAGAATGTCTCATCTAGGACTTGTGTGGTATAAAACTTTGCTGAAAGAATTAAAAACATACGCTTAACTGATTTCATATTTGGCATTTTTAATTAGTGAAAGCTCAGCAATGATGATGTTGTGCTGTCTGATGAGATTAGGTCAGATGATACATGGTTGTATGTTGTGGCATCTTAAATAGGAATCACCTTATGGCAAGTCGGAGCTATTTCAATATCACTTTTAAAGAAATAGCTTCTATGGGGAAGTTGATTGGTTTCATAAGAGAAGCAGCAGGGTTTTGAGGACTCCTGTGTGGGAGAATGGGAACAACGGGCAGCTTGACATCATCTCTATTTCAGTTTTTTCCCTCTTATTTGTTCAATTAATTTTCATGTCTGTGAGCATTTCTTATGAGAAACATTGCAAGCCTCCTTAGACAGAAAACGTGAATTCACATGGCCTGGAGAATCTAATGCAACAGGCATGGCCAGAGGGCTGTACTTTGCCCTCCAAACAGTGAGCAAATTCCTTATCCCATTCCTTTGTGGTTGTAATTATAACAGTAAGGCAAGAATATTTGGTTGAATACCAGAGATACAAGATTTCCTTAAGCAGTTTTGCTCCAGTAGCCATCTATGTTTTTGTTTTCCTTCTTTTTGTCCTAGTATTCCACTTGTGCGCTTGTGCGTTTTCAGACCCAGCCCAAGGTTTGCTTTGGGAGCACATTCGCTGCAGCTGATGTCCCAAGGGTTTGCTTGCCCAGAAGGTGCTTTATGGAACTTCTCCCATTGGATCAATTTCAGGCCTTTCTAGGAAAATCCTCTTGATATTTAGTTCACTGAGGCCATTTGATTGATATTCATGAAAAGGATGAAACTCCTGGTTCGAATTTAAACACCATTTGACACTAAAGAAAACTGAAATTGTTATTCAACAGGAGCTCACTGATTGATGAACAGCACAAAGTTCTCCTTGCCTGAGACTTATTAAGAGATGAATGAGCAACAGATGAATGAGGAATCATTACTATTGTCTCTGTAGCCAAGTGTTTCCTCTGCTGACCAACACTAGATCATGCCATTCAGGTTTAATAAAAATGACAGTTCTGCTTGAAACTACCTTCTTGGTTTCTTGCATTTTATTGCATTACAATTTTTACTGCAAGATGAAAAGCTTTGATGAAATATTTAACAGATATATATTTTTTTAAAAAAATCATATTTCCCTTTTACAGTAACATCCAATGTAGAGACGAAGGCCTTTCAGAAAGAGAAAGTTCATAATTTGCTGGCCTGCAGGAAATAATTTACTAAATCAATTGGAGATTCACCCATTTTCTGTCCTGCAAAGCTAAAACCTTATTCCACTGTGTTGATCTTCACCGATGCTCTTCCTTCACTTGAGAATGGTGAAGAACGTTATGAATATGGATGAAAAGGTCAGTGTCAGAACGAGCCAGCCTGCTTTGATGGGGTCAACTGTAGGGGCAGCTTTAGTAATTTATAGCATACAAACCATCAGTGGGAGATTTATATGCTTGCCAAGCATTATAAAAGAACTCATCAGAGCAGTATTCATTTATATGTGGGGGCACAGTTGGATTAGCAGCACTGTAGGAGAATAAAAGCCACTAGAAAGAGACCAGCAGAGCAGTATTTTCAAGGTGTAGTAGTAGTGGATTCATTATATGCTAATTCTTAAAAGCTTCAGGATACTTTGGGTTAATCTTCTTTAGTCAGCAGGTGCATGAACTCCCATGTGTTCCACTTTCATTAAATCATCTTAAAACCCTGCAAAATATGCATGCTAGCTAACTGCACATACATGCCTGCTGCTGTCCTCCCCACAGATTTTATAAGTAGAAGCCCCACCCGTTTCAGGTAAACAGAGCAATCCCAACTAACACAAGCTCTCAGGTTAGCTGGGCACAGATCATTGTGTCATTTCAACACTCCTCGCAAGTCTCAAGCTCCTGGGTATTTCCATGCTGGTGAAATTAACTCCCGAAAATGAGATGTGGGTAGGTGAGATGATTGAGGAAGGTAAAGTGACTTCTGAAGAAGAACCAGAGGTACCACAGTGTTGGTTTTCTTCTGAGCATGAAGCAAGTGCGTACTTCCTACACACACACCTGCTTTGTTTAAATTATCCAGAAGTGACTCAGAATACCTCTCACCTCCACTGAGTTCACTATCTTGCAGTATTTTTTGAGATTAATAAAGTTCTGGGCCATTTCAATACCTATACCCTGTAGGATGGATGCCTGCTGGGAGGTAACAACACCATCCGACTGCCATTGTTAATATCAGCTTCAGTTTTTGGAGGTGAATTGTATTTTCTGCAGAAAAAGCTTTAGCAGAAACAACTCTGAACTGATCGCACCTGGCCACTGCAGGTAGAAGGACCATGTTGTAGCTCACTGGCCAGATCTAATATCAGAGTGTGTAGGAGTTCTCAGAGGAGGATTCAGCCATCAGCTTTGGCTGGTGCCTCTCCTTTCCCTAGGGCAGAGCAGACTTGTGCAGGATTCCTCTTTTTCAGTGACTTATGTCCATGGCACCAGTTCCTGAGAGAAAAGGAGGCAGATAGCACCAGCAAGCAGTGCCTCTAGGAAGAAACAGTGACTGTAACACCAGTCACTGCTGGTCACACCTGCCCAACAGCTGAGTACCTAGGGATGAGAATGGATTACATTTCTAAATCTCACTAAGGGACTTTAGCCATCCTTTTTTGCACTGGGACATGCAAAATAGCTTCTGCATCACACCACAGGGCAGAGCCTTCACTGTGGCATGCCACCATCTCAGTCATGTCTAGCTTAATTTTGCCTTTGCCAGTAGCTGCTACAGGTCAAATTTATTCTCTTGGGATCTTGAAGAAACATCCTGGAGCTTTCCACCCACTCACTGTGAGTTGAATTTAAATACAGACATGTTCATTAGCACTGTATTCTATCTTAATTTCTCATTCATTCTCAAGGGCTATATTCCCCACTCTAGACATTTCTAGCTACCTGGGCCTGCATATGCACCAGCTTGAACACATAGTGCAGAACAGAAGAGCCAACACAGCAAAGTGATGCCATGAAGGGGTTCTCCAAGTG
Source organism: Phalacrocorax aristotelis (assembly GCF_949628215.1). Taxonomy (NCBI): domain Eukaryota; kingdom Metazoa; phylum Chordata; class Aves; order Suliformes; family Phalacrocoracidae; genus Phalacrocorax; species Phalacrocorax aristotelis. Next base: position 28,573,636 of record NC_134284.1, on the reverse strand, counting down.
GTGTGGCTGAGACTGGATGGTCAGGAAAAAACAAGTGTAAAAGAAAATGCAAGGAGAGCAAGAAAAAGGCTAAGGACCGTACTCCTAGGTGTTGTACAAGGCTGAGAGCGGGTGGGACATGACACTTTGCAGCTATTTTCCCTCCTGTTGTCTTTGGTACCCAAGTAGACTGCAAGCATTTTGAATCAGGCACTGTCCTTAATACTTGGTTTGTACTACACATTGAGCCTCTCAGCACTCCTGTAATATAAATAATCATTCAACAGAAGCTAATGTATACCTGGCAACGTTGAAAATCAGATCCCTTTGAGACTCCAGGTAAACTGGAGATAACGTCTTATTAGAATTTAATTACACAGACAATAAAGTGAGGAGGGGAGAGAGAGGATGGCATAGTTAAAGTTGATGACATGGTCTATAATTTCTGTCTTTGATGGACTGGTAATAGCTGAGCAGAAAAAAAGAAACTGAGCAACGTCTTTTACTAAAATGATCACATTTATAACAAGTCATCTTATTAACAGAAGGAGAAGATGAATAGGAAATCCTCCAATGTGTAGTTTGACTGGTCCTATGATCTGTTTTTCAGATGTAAGCTGATTGCTTGGACACGTCTGGGCAAGGAGAGGAGCTGAGGTTAACCACGCTCTGCAGAGAGCTCGCTATGCCCTTTCACAGTGAATTCAGCAAACTTTATGCAAATGTCTTTTGCAAGTACTTGAAGGGAGGAAAAAAAGCAATACAATACTGTCCTGGTGGCACAAAAGGACTTTTGAAATGTCCAGCTAACACCTGAAAGCATTTTGAACTCTGACTACTGTCTTGGCCAATTATTTGCCAGGTTTCTTTGTCCTACCCTGCAGGATAAGAAGTCATGCAGAAACATGGCTTAGGCTTCCTCGCCCCTACAGATCAGCCTTTGTGAACAGAAATGGGCACAATAGCTTTCAAACAGATGACATTTCCTGCCTTAAAGCAAAAAATCCCACAACCAAAATAGCTATATTTTAAAATATGCTTTTTGTTTTCCCTTAAAGAAAAGGGGGATGGAGTTGAAGGGCAAGAGTGACTGTATCATTCCTAGTGTGCCACAGAGCCCCACGCACAGTGAGCAGGAGAGGCACTGCACTGGTGGGGCCGGGGTGCTCCCACCGCAGGAGCCCTCTGAGCGCAGGAACACAGCCCCCTCCCACTGCCTGCTCACAGCAGCACGAAGCTTGAGCCTGAGAGTCCAGGAAGAGAGAAATCTACCTGATATAACATAACCCCCATGAAGGGATGTCGGTACCTTCAGAGCCCTGGTCACAACATCAGGTCATCGACTGTAGACGTTAACAGCAGCAGCGATGATGTCACTGGCCATTGGGCACTTCCTCACAGTGCACTTTTGCAGCTCTGTGCCGTTTCTGTGCTGTGCTATCAGAGTTAAGGCATTTTCTTCCGTCTCTGCAATACAACTGGTTAATTTTTTACACTAGAAGCACTTGGAGTGGACGGTGCCTAGAAAACAGCTTTTAAAATCATAGTATTAAAGATGCCCAGTGTTGTAAAGTAAATTTAAGAATGTCATTGGCTTAAGAAAAGTACTGTGCTGCCTTTCAGGCTAATTTAAAACTTGAATTGCAGCCATTTTTAGCTTTAACAAAATAGATAGGACTGTATGCTATGTCAGTCATTGCCCATTTCAATCTTTGAAGTAATTTTGGGAGGCAGTAACAAAGATACTAGAGAAGCTGTGGATGCCCCATCACTGGAAGTGTTCAAGCCAGGCTGGGTGGGGCTTTGAGCAGCCTGGTCTAGCGGAAGATGTCCCTGCCCATGGCAGGGGGTTTGCAACTAGGTGATCTTTGAGGTCCCTTCCAACCCCCCATTCTATGATTCTGTACCAACGTCCTGGGAGGTTTAGTTCACCCCTGAAGATCCTTTAGGATTTTAGTGGGATTTTCATATTACCGAACTCTTGAACAATCAGCTCCTAAATCAGCCACAACTACATTAAATAGAACAGGGCAATAAGGTGGCATTTAACTCTAGCATCATTTAGGATGATGCTCACTTCAAAAGCACTTGCCATCGCTAGATGGAAATGGTAAAATTGTTGATGATGATGTGAAAAAGACTGAGGTGTTGAATAAATATTTTTGTTCTGAATTTGAAAACAAGAAGAATAATGCACTGATATAATGAGAACAATGCACTTTCCATCCCATTAGTAACTAAGGAGGCTATTGTACAGCATTACTAGAGATAAACATTATTACTTTAACAGGTCCAGACAACTAGCACCCTCACAACTGAAATGAATTGGCTCAAGAGACCTCTGACCCACTCCCACTTAATCCTGAAGGACTGCAAATGTTTAGAGGACTGGAGAAATGCTGCATTTGAGCAAATCATTAAAAAAAAAATCACTGGGGCAATTGAAGTAATTCTAAGCCAGTCAGCTTAGCAATTCTCGTCAAAATAATGAACTACTAGTATAGAAGTCTGCAAATGAATGTCAGTGGAAATAACAGGGGTCAACACAATTTACAGGGGAAAAGTCTTGTGAAAGAAACTTGATTTTCTCTTTTTCTTAAATTATTGGTTTGGTTGATCACAGCTGCTAAATAGATGTAAGACATTTGCCTTTTGTAGGTTGCTTTTGATGGTTAGCAATACTCTCATAAATTACCACAATGACTAATAACATTAAAGTATCACGTAAGTAAATTAAGAACTGACAACTGGCAAATCTTAAGTAAAATACAGACTTCAGTAACGTCTCAGCAAGAAACAGAAGTGTAACCAGGTCCTGATATTGCAGCCAACATCACCCAGCTGCTTTTTCTAAGGCGAGTAATTTGTGCAGTTTTTGTAAAACTGACTCCAGTTAAAAAATGGGGATGTCAAGGTTTATAGGAGTGCCAACTGAAGCTGGTTTTGTACCACTGCCCCCTCTGCAACTGGCTATGAAAAAATATTGTCATATAACAGGGCTGCAGCTGGTCCCTCTGGGTATACAAAACCCAGAGCTTGTGTAGGGCAGGAGCTCAGCCCTGGGGCCTCTCTCCTGGCTGTGGCAGAAGGGACAAGTGCTGTGGTTGGATGCAGAATCAAGTCGACCTGAACCACTTCACTTCAGCGCTCGTGCGGAGCCCCCAGATCCTGCTCTGACCCTCTCAGATGAGGAGATCACCCGCTGGCTGGAGATGGGCCATGTCCTCTTGTGCATCATTCCTGGAAACCTCCCAGCCCTGTCTGCTGCAGTCCATCTTCATGGACCCATGGAAGCTCAAGAGATTAGATGTTTCGGATTCTCGTTTTTGGTCACCAAAGCAGTCATTCTGGGAATATTTAGCACAGCTGAGTGTTTCGTCTGTGCTCTGACTGCTTTTGCTGGACAGTGTAAAAAGAAAAAGCTGAGAAGTAAACATGGAGGTATTAATATCCTTACAGAGCAAGACTTCACATCCCTGAGAAGTTACACTCCAAATTCCTTTTCTGGTGGAGGAAGAAGGGCAGGACAGGCTTTGAACACCCTCATCTAGTAGCAACAGATCCCTCAAAATCAATTTACCTTAGCAGAGGGTCTGACTGTGTGCATTTATTCTGCTCTGTGTAATTACCTCTCTTGCCTCCTGGTAATTATTTTACTATCCATGAAGGATTACAAAGCCATTAACCTGGAAGAGAAAAAGAAAAAGCAGGAGCATGTGGGGAAGACTTTGAACACGAAATTCATTCACCAGTTAGAAACAAAAGTGCGTGTTTAGAAGGTTAATTAACGAAAAGTCTGTCTCAAGGCAACTTCTGCTTACTGCTAACGGATACCATGAAAATTCATAAATTTGCTGCTCCCAACAGGAGGATTTGCTGACTGCAAATTGCTGTGTGGGACTGCACCTCTCTGCTCCTTTGCAATGGAAAGGTAGGGGATGGACCAGAAAAGCCCCTCGTTCAAGTGAAGGGGTAAACACCTGCTGCCTGCAGGCAGGTAAGTTTTTACACACCGTGTTCTTGTTTGTCAGGGACATGCATCACCAGGGAAAGCTTTAAACTGCAGTCTTTGCGATTTGAAGGGAAACTTAAAGCTCTTGACCTAAAATTAGCACTGCCAGCTGGGTTTCGTGCAGCACACCAGCTTTTGCTTTGCTCTTGACACAAGGCAGAAAGGTCCAGGCTACGAAGGCTCCCGGTGCCCCAAGGACCTGCTCACACCGAGAGCAGCCGTGTGCAGGCAGAGCTGGCAGAGCCAGTCCGTGATGATAAAGAGACCCAAGAGCTCACATGTGCTCTGGGAAACATCATCTTTCCTGGGAATGGCCATATTCCATCAGGCAAGGGGCCACCCAGGCAGCAGTGACCCTCTGGCCACAGCCAAAGTGAATTCCTGGAGAAAAATGAAAAAATACCTACTTGCTCTGGGTATTGCCCAGCTGCCAGCTGTTTGCAGTTCAGGGGCTTTCTGAGGGTTGTGTAGTTTCCCTCTGCTGAAAAGCCTTCTGCGATCTGCCCAGCCTCTTCTTGAACTCAGGATAATTTTTATCATTCACAATATAATATTGCACCAAAGAGATATAAGGCACATTGGGCCATGTTTTGCCTTCCTTTACCAGGGTACCGTGGGCTCCCCAGCACTGGTGGGGGCAGAGGGATTTAGGACACCTGTATTCAAAGCACTCACTGCATTTGAAGGCTGTTATAGATCAGTTTGCACTGAGTTTTCCTTCAGGCCTTTATGCAATTACTGTGATTTCTTGGCACTGAGCACTAATAATTCACCTGAGTTGAATCATGCACAAGGCGATGTGGCTCTGGAAGGCTTCCCACAGCAATCACTGTGCTCAGCAAGTCCGCGAGGTGAATACAAAGGATCTTGCAACTGCTACGCCTTCTAGGGAAAAGGAGAGGCTTAAAAGAAGTTCAGCAGTCACCTGCACTGATCACAACCATTGACTTTATAAATCAAGCTTAGCTCCTTTGCTGGAGGAAAGCAGCTTTCTGGCTATCTAAACCTTAAAAGGAGACAGCATAGCTAGAAGGCTGGGTTTAGGGGACGGGGTGGATGTTGGGAAGGTAGGATGGGTTTCCACAAAAATGTCAGAAGCCAAGGAGCTAAAGAGCAACACAGAAGTGACTCCAGAGCCCACCCTCCTGCATCAGGCATGGGGCAAATAGAGCAGTTGGAGGGATGGGTAAAATCCTGGTTAGAAAGGCAAAAGGCAGAGAGATGCCAAGAAAGCAGCAGAGATGCAGCATCACTCAACATCTAGGGAGCAGAGCAGCAGTTTGCTGCAGGTGGTGTTACCTGTTAAAAGAGAGTGGAAGAAAATACAGCGTTCACCAGCACCCGATCCAACACCCATTTCAAACAGCAGCTAAGCTGCTGCTCTTTTCAGCAGGGTGTGATCGGACATGGCAGGGGGTTGCAAGATTTTGCATAAGGTTGGATGAGTAACTCTGGCAACACCTCCCCTCGCCACTGTTATGCAGCAGCTCTACAATCTAGATCGAGTATTATTAAGAGGCTTTTTATTGACCAAATGACACGTCATTTGGCCCCACCTGTGTCTATTCATGATATACATTAGTTACAATGCCTCTCCTGTCCATACTGTTCTACTGAAACCACTGCCAGTGTAAACTGAATGTTGCCTGTGTGCTCTCAGGGTGGGATTGCGATAGCTTACCCAGAGGGTACGGGAACAAGGCAGGGCAGGAGGTGAGCCTTCAGCCCTGCAAGTCCATGGGCGAATACTCACACACACAACCCCAATGCACAGAACCACCCCAGCTGCAGATGGGAGGGCATCAGTCCACAAAACTCAGCAATCTGCAATTCAGTTAGCACCTTGAACAGGCGAAATCCAGAGTGGTCTTGGTGATGTGAACATTTCTGGTTTTGTTTTCAAGATCTGTGTTGCTTGAATGTGACCTTGTTAAATCACAAGTCAGCAAAAGAAGTAAGCTCAAGATTATGGTGTATGCCTAGCAGTTTTCTTTAAGGTATTGAAAGTTTGCCTGTAAAAAGCTATGCATGTCCTCCCCAGAGCCACCTGCCTTGCCTAGCAGATATGCCCAGTACCTCCCAGTAGATGGGGCTTTACTCAGTTACTTGTAGTTTTATCACAAGAAACATTTATTTTAAATTTTGACATGCCAAGCAGTTGCCGTAGATTGAATTTACTGAAGTTTCTTGATGCCAGTGAAGACGGCTTTCTGGAAATCCTGCTTTGTCATGGCTTGAAAAAGTGTAAAAGTAGACAGGGACAGGAAGCCTAAGGTGTAAGGACTGGGCCATATTCAGATGCACTGGCTTCATCCAGGTGCTGTTTTGCTCCTTCATAACTGTAGAACCATTTAGGTTTGAAAAACCCCTAAGATCACTGAGTCTGCTCTCAAGACTCAGGCAATGGGAAATGGCAGGTGAAGAGGCATAGGTGGCAACTTGGCCGTCTCCACTCAGTCAGTGTGTCTGAGTGAGGAAGATGGTTCAGGTGTGGAAGAGAGGCAGGAGTGAAGACCACGCTTCTGCCAGATCTCACCATCCTGTTGAAACACAGCACGTTGCTAGAGTTTCCTAAGAGAGTGGGTTGCCAGCATTTCTTTTCCCTTCTAGTCTTTCTTAGAAATATCTAAAAAGAAACTTGGCTTCAGCTCTGGGCCTGAGGCAAAGAGAGGATGGAGGGGTTTAACCCAAATGACTAAGCCTTAAACAGAATATAACTAAGTGAAAACAGGTTTATGAGAGGAAGTTAGGAGTAGCGCTGCCAACCTCACCTATAAAAGGCATAATGTCAACTGAGCTCAACATTTTGTGGTTTCAGTCCCCTCCAAGATTTGTAATAGGCTGTGAGCTTGTTCCTTCATCTATCTGATCACATCAAGAGATATTCATATTTAGAAAACAATTTGGAGAGTGTTGAAATGAAATAAGGGATTTTAAGATTCCCTTGTGTATAATGAACTTTCTAAGTTCCTGTTTTTGTTGTGATTCCTTCAGCTGTTTCAACACTGATTCTGTACAGGGCAGCATATGAATACCACAATGATTGGCTTTAAGTATAAATATTTGTATACACTAGTGTGTCCTTAATCAAAAGAAAACCTTAAAAAATCTTTGAGAATGTGAACTTTATTTTTTGAAAGCTAAATAAACTTCTTGTAATGCAGCCCACCAGTGTAAGGGCGTCTCACAGTGAGACAGTGTAATACCTGTCTCACCATCCTCGCTTCCAAAAATAAATACAAGAATTATCACAATCCCATTTATAATGAAAATTGTGCTTGCATGAAGGAGGGGTATGGGTGAGGAACTGTCTCACATAGTGATGCCAGTATAGGAAAAGGCTTGGAAACAGAAATGGAAATTGCTTACGCACCTGAATTTTTGCATCTAGGATGCCATACAGGGGTGAAACAGGAGCAGGGAATGCCTTAAAACGAGCCCTCTGTGACTGCCACACTCACTGTGGGATACACAGATGATCAGTTCCTTTCAGAGCACTGACTCAAAAGTTGCCTTATTTGACTTTCTTGCTGCTCAGTATTTCATGTTACTTCCTTTAAAAACAAATGTTTGCAAATTTCAGGTAATTTTCCCTTCCCTATTTCTCTGTTTTAGCGTAGACTTTCTTAGGTGTACTGTACAACTTAGCTACCTCCCAAGTTGAGCCTGGTCCTCTTTAGCCTCAGGCAACCACATCACAACACCCTACAAATGAACAGATCAGGCTCTACCTTGAAAATCACTCTGGGCTTCTCTTCCCAGTACTTATCCCCATAAGGACACTTTTCTAGCCCCAGAGTTAGAAGCTGGCTCATTCCCAGGCAAAACTACTCATGGGACAACCTGGATCTGCTGATCCTGGTGCCAGCATTGAAGCCAGAAGCCAGTCCCTTAACCCTCCCCAGCGCATGGTCCCGGCACCACACCAACCACAGCAGTGTGGCCAGAGATGTGGCCATGGCCCTTTCAGCTCCAGTTTGCTTGACTGGGCCCCAGTGGCCAACTCCAGTATCTTTTGCACAAGAAGTGATGGTGGAAGGGCATGCTCCGTGCTGTGCAGTGCGCCACCATCCTGGAAATATTCATCCCTCCTCTTCCTCACCAGGGCTCCTGCTTCCCATTCTGGATACTCCTTACTTGTGCTAGTGCAAAATTCACATTAGGCACATAATTAAAAAAAACAACCAAACAAAAAAACCCAACCAAACAAAAAAACAACAAAGAACAAAAGGCATTGTTTTAGCCCAGGACAAGTCTTCAATGGCAGGACTGCTCTCTTTGGTGGCCACCCCAGCTTCTAGTGCTCCCCTCATTGCCTCCTAAATTAATCTTTCTTTCACACAGAGGACCAGACTGAGCAGAGAGTCCCAGGTGAAGTCTCACCAGCCCCTGTACCATGGCCTCCAGCCCTCCTTGTATCTTCTGGAAATACATCCCCACCCCTTACATCCTAGGAGTGAGCACACCACCATCAGGGCCATGGCATGTTGGTGGCTCAGAGGAAGCACTGAGTTGTTCTCCCTCTCAGTTGTTCCCAAGCGTTGAGCATCTATTTTGCAGAATAAACTCCATTTTTACTCCACAAGCTCATGCTCACAGCAACAGAATTTCATTCCCCTCTCCTACTCCTTTCCATCTGTGCCCTACACACCAGCTCCCCTATACTGGCAATGGTTTTCCAGTCTCCTTCTCAAGGAACTGCTCTAGCAGCTTCCCCAAAGGCCTTCCCTGCTGCTCACATTGCCCCGGCCAGCTCCTTACCCCACCAAAACGCTCTTACTAATTTCCATCTTAATGCATAATTTCCCAAATGGCACTTATCAGCTGCTCCCAGAGACAAGGTAGGTAATGTATGGATGCAGTGGATCTTATCTGGAAGATCAGTTCTCTTATCAAAGAAAGCTAACAGGTTAGGCTGCATGGTTGGCTTTGGGTAAGCTCTGTTGGATGTTATCTCATTTTCTATTTGCTTCCATGTCAGTAAGTGCTCATCCCTTCAAAGTTTCTTTGAAAGCCTTTCATCCCACCGAGGTGAGATTAATCTAACCTGTGGCTGTCCTGATCTCACTCTTCCTCTATACTTTTTTCAAGTATGTGCACAAATGGAGCATGTTCCCTGCCCTATTATCTGCTCTTCTCCAGATCAGAGCACATGTGTTGTCTTCCTTTAACGCAGAAGTTTTCAGCAGTGTTCTGCCACACGCTTTTAGCAGCCAGCAGCTACAACCAAAAAAACCAACCACTCTGATAACAGTGTTTCAGTTCTTAAAGGGGGCCTACAGGAAAGATGGAAAGGGACTTTTTATCAGGGGGTGTAGTGACTGGACAAGGGGTAATAGTTTTAAACTGAAAGAAGGTAGACATAGATTAAATAGTAGGAAATAATTCTTTACTGTGAGGGTGGTGAGGCACTGGAGCAGACTGGCCAGAGAAGCTGTGAATGCTCCATCCCTGGAAGTGTTCAAGGCCAGGCTGGATGGGGCTCTGAGCAACCTGGTCTAGTGAAAGATGTCCCTCACCATGACAGAGGGGTTGGAACTAGGTGATTTTTAAGGTCCCTTTCAACCCAAACCTTTCTATGATCTATTTTATGGACACGCACATGTGCATGCACAACGTTGGGCTTGGAGCAGACTTTCTGCAAAAGGAGGTGGCAAGAGGGAACCATGATAGTGCCATGACTTTATTGGAAAGGGGTAGTTTTCTTGCTGAGGAAAGCCAAAACGCTAAGGTGCAGTGAGGCGGGGAAGGAAAGTATGGCATCATTTCTCCTGTCCAGACATAGGAAGGTTTTATGTATATGTATATGTGTGTGTATTTATACGTTGTCATTGGCCACATATCCACCCACCTGTAATATTTCCATCATCTTTTACCTGAGCATCAGGAAAATAGATTTATTCTCTTCTGAGGCAGGGAAATTAGCTTTTTTTTCCATTTTACAGGAGAAAAAGTAAGGCACAGGGGGACTAGACTTGTGTCATATAATACCATAATAGCATAAATACACAAAATAGCCATGTAATGGCTATTTAAAAATCTTTAGCTGCACTCTTCCTTATGCACCAGTTTTCACTGTGCAGTGAAAATCAAAACGTCCCAATGCAGGAAAATAGCTTACTGTTACTGAAAATATAAAGTAGGGTTTCACAGCAAAAGAAAAATCCCACAACCTCAAAGGTGGTTTCACCTACCTTTTCTAATTAGCAACATCCATTTATAGTCAAAACTTGCCTCTTACAGCCATTACCATAATCTGTAAGCACATAATAAGTATTTTAATTCATTTTAAGATGTTTGTCTGCAGCAAGTCTTCCCTTTTTAATATACCTGGCGACGTCAATACATTTAAGGTTATGAAATGGTTGGTTCTCAATTTTGCTCAGAGTTTTATAAATGAGAGCTACCCACTGCCCCACAGACAGGCTCAGCCCTGTGGGGTTTTCGGTGCTGTTAACTCCTCCTGAAGCCAGCCTTGAATGGGAACAAGCACTTACTGCCTGTGTTTGTGTTTAATTCCTCAGCTAGCATCTTGTCTGCTTTTTACTACGAACTTTATGCATGTTTTTTTTCTCCTTTGCTCTGACGATAGCATTTTTCACAAGGCAACCAGGCAGGGGACGTGTAAGTATTACCTTAAATATACACTAGAGGATGCTCTCGGGTCATCAGTGAGAGACAAACTGCTTCTTTCCACTCAATCTGCAGTGCTTCAAGACGTTTCAAGGCTCAGAAAGTGTTTCAAGGCTTAGCCAAGGCGTAGACGGTGTTCCAAGGCTTAAAAAAGATAAGAAGAAATTGTTCACATAGGGACAAAAGTGTAATGTAAATTACAAAGTAGTGACAAAAAGTACTCCCCCCTGCTTTTGCATGCTATTACTGCTCAATATATATTTAACATACGCGTGAAGGCAGGGACTTAGACAAGCCCAATAGTTTCTTGGGTTTGCTTTCTTTTTTTATATATATTACATGGGACATAATTTTGACAGACAGTATGGGGCAAATATCAGATAAAGGACTTTTGTAAATATTCTTGTGCTGTAATCCGTATCGTAGACAACAAGGAAAGGAGAAAATTTGGGGCCGTTGTGCATTTCTGCAGCACTGCGGAGAAGCACCCGCCCCCCGCAGCACCCATCTCCCACTGGGCAGGAGCTCCCAGGACTCAGTGAAAATCCTGAATTTGAGCCTCAGGGGCTAAGTGGGAGCCCCTGTTCTCCCAGCAGCTCTGCAGGAATCACGCTTCACACAACAGCCTGAAGGATGGAGGCCAGCAGAAAGTTTAAGCACATGCTTAAACACCAGAGTGCTCCCGTTGATCCAAGACCTCATCTACGCATGTAACGCAGACACACAGCAGTACCCTTCCTCCCACCGGGAACAAGGGAACTTCTGCCCAGATTTGCTTTGTAATGGCAACAGTGTCTTTCTTTGCCATGGCTTTATTTTGCTGGTTTGAAAGACTTTCTCCAAAAGCCCCCCTTTCAGCAAACTGCCTCATTCTGCAGTATGTTGCGGTGCACTGGAACAAAGCCAGTGTAACAAAACACATGGGTGCAAATGCAGACTGTCAGGGGAGGTTCAAACTACTAATAAATGAAGGACTTTAAATGAAGGGCTTGCAGTTTCCCTCTCTATGGCAGGGAAGTTGGAACTAGATTATCTTTATGGTCCCTTTCAACTATTCTATGAATTCTATGAACCATTCTATGAGTTTCAGGGGGAGCTGGAAAACCCAGGGGGGAATTTTTTGTTTTTTAAAAACAGTCCTGGCATTCTCAAAACAAAAGAGAAAGGAAAATCCACTGTAAAAGGCCATATTAATTTCAGCATGAGGTGACTAGAGGATGCTGTGTTTGAAATAACCACGCTAAAACTCCAGCTCGGGTGGCTGTTCAGGGGCCCAGCGCCTGCGAAGGTGTAGCCAGGAGAAACCTTTCCCAGTAGCAAGGCTTGTTCCAGCCTTCAGCCTTGACAGCCTGTCCAGCTGAGCTTATTTCGTACACAAAACTTTCTGTACTTTGCTCCTGTCTGAAGGGAAGGTAGATTTTAACTGCTCCTGCAGCACAAAGTCATGCATCCACTGGAGCGATGGGGGAAACTACCAATGTCTTTGCCACCCGTACACAAAACCATCAAGGCCAGTCCATCATAGTGCTGGTGCAGCCCCAAGGAGGAAGGTAACATAAACTGTACCACTGCTGAAACTCCTCTGGTGGGGAAATTTGTGCTGCTGAGTGAACCAGTGGTAGAAAACAACAATTATAAAAGCAGATTAATGGTGTGACCAGTAGTCGTGATGCTCACCTGGGACTGCAGGCTGCAATTCAAGACCTTGCTGCAGTCCAGAGAGCATCTTAATCACTTAAACTGAAGTTGAGACTCCTGCTCTGAACTTCAGATCCCTCATTTGAATTTTTTCCCTTGGAAAATCTGTTTCCCATATAAATCCCCAGATACCTTTTCATCCCCCAAAGATGTGCTAAATGTTTGGCCTAAGCAGCTCCATGTGGTAACAAATCCCAAAGGCTAATTGTGTGGAAAAGCATTTCCTTTCATCAGGTTTAAATTTTCTGCCTTTTAGCATCGACTGCACCCTTTTCCTTGCATCATGGGAAAGCAATGTTTAATGCACAGAGCTGGAAAAAGCCCAAGACCACCGAGCTGTTGCGTGAAGACCAGCAGGCTGCCAGCAGCTTTAAACAACTGTTGATCACCACCACCACCAAATTCCAAACAGATTACCAAAGAAGGCCAAGGCCAACCCTCCATTTTTAGGCTATAGAACAGTTCTTCCAACTGTTGTTAGAGCTCGTTTGCAGATGACAGGCGGAGCAGAGCTGTCAGTTGCTGGCAGGAGGAGAACACCCAAGGCTTGGGAAGTTGTACTTTTCTCCTTTATTTTGCCTGGGTAGTTGCTAACATCACAAACAGCTTTTCAGAAGAAAACGCCAAATCAACCCTCTCTATTTTGAAATGAAGCAGTAGTTGTTGTGACTTCTCCCAGCAGCATCTCTAGGATGTCTTTGCAATGTGAAGAGGTCTCCTCCTCCCTCCCCAACTTCACTTTCTCCCAAATATCTGCAGGGGCTGGGTGGCTCTGAGAGTTCCTTGGGAAAAGCCCAACCAAGGGGTGAAGGGAAAAGCTGGCAGTGCCCCTGCTTTGCTTTTGCTAAGGAGCATAAGCAGCTCTGGACAGAAGTTGGTTTAAGCCTACCAGCCTGGTCTGGTCTGAATAGCTTCAGGCCTATCTGTCACAGGAGTGAAGCTGGGACGGCAACACAACAGGCAGCTCCAAACCACAGAGCCCACATCAACCTGTGGGCAGTGGGAGGAGGTGGGCCCTGGATGTTGCTACATGATAGCAAGGCAGGTTGAGGCTCAGGACCCCTTTCCTGCTGCCATCTACTTATGGATGCTCAGCCCTCAGCCTAGGGTGGAGGTGGTCCCCAGGGATGGGGCAGGGTGGGGCACACCCATCTTTTCCTTAAGAAATCCAAAAGCAGCCTTGTACAAGAGGTCATACACCCACATCCAGCCTTTCCAAGAGCCAGGAGAGCACCAGCTATGCCAAGAATCCCTGTATCAGGCCTCCAAACACAGCTTTTCTCTCATTTTTTGAAGGAAGATGACTTAAAAAAAGGCAAACTGGCCACACCATCAGTGTGGTTTCCCCTGCTCATTTGTGTGGCTGTCACCAGCCAATGAAGCCATCACTCCTGGCTCCACCTGCTTCTTCCCCGCATGTGCCGGCAGCATCAAGACACACACCTCTGGCTGTGCCCACGCCAAGCCCTCTGCCAGGTGCAGACCTGCACACGCCGGGTGGAGAGCGCAGCAGGCAGGCCAGGAAGCAGCAGAGCCTGTCCCACAGGGCTCCCAGAAAGTTCGGGCGATGACTGCCATATCTGGGCTCTGGGAAGCTCGGACAGACACCGCGTTTGTCCCCACCAGCAGAGCACCGCAGCATTTGTGCAGACCGGGCGAGGCAGAGGATGCCCTTGGGCACACAGCTCTGTTCACCTTCCTCCCTGCCCAGCCACTGCCAATAGGGATGAAATAACTACTTGATAATCCTAATAAAAATGCAGTTAAAAATTAATCATTACCACCCAAATCCTTTGCTGTAACAATGTACAGGGTAAGCTTACAGCAGATTAGTTGGCAGCTTCCAGCTATCCTGTATTCACATGCATAAACTCCACTTTTCTAAAATAGCTGTTCCTGTAACCCGCATCCTCAGATAACCTGGCACTGCTTTGCTCCCTTCCCTGTGAACACATGGCATGTGGGGGACAAATGATCATCAGAGGCAATAAAGCTCTGGGGTAAATCCCTATTTATTATCCATAGATGTAAACAGAAGGGCTGAAAATAAGTCAGCTCAGAAAATATCTGGCTACTACACGTGAAAAAGTGGAGTTTAGGGAAGTTATCTGAAGGGCAGCAGCCTTCCCAAGGCTCAAATCTGCTTCCATTTAAGTCAATAAACACAAACCTCAGCTAAACTACTTAGCAGAGATTTCTTCACAGAACCTTCACTCAAAGTCTTTGGGTGAAAGAAAGTACAATTATGATTTTTATAGGTTTATGGCCAAGAAAATGTAACCAGGCTATTATAATGGAAATGGTGTCATTCATATCACCACAGGAATAATGCCAAGGTTGTGGTTGAGATGGAGCTATAAACATGCATTTTTTGGGTAAAGTAAAAAAAATACACTTTTGGCTCTGCAATAAAGCCAAACATAGAAATAAGTAAATTTTGAAAGTCAGAGGTCTGAGGTTTTTTTGAGTTTCTGAGGGGTTTGAAGTTTGAAAATGGCACCTTTTTTTGGGAGGGAGCTGGACTGGCTGAATTATAGTTTTGAATATGATCTCCTTACTTAACTAGCCTCATTTCCTCAAACAAAATTCCTCTAGGATAAAAAACCTCTCTACTTCATCCATCCTCAGTTATCTTTGCTTTAAAAGAATTTCCACGTTAAGTTCAACTTGAATGTCTCTTCTGTACACGTCTCACACACATTCGGATGGGCAGATATGCGTGTTCAAAACCTCAGCAGTTAAAATTTTGTTTAAACACAGCTCACCTCCAAGAGCTCCAGAACAAGCCAAATTTGTTGCCTTCTGTACACAAGCTTCAAAGCAAGGTCTGTTTGCATTCACATGTCATTAAAGACAATATTGATGAGTTAATGAAAGGTAGAAGTGGAGCAAGGCATCAAACACTTGACAATAATCCAGGGACAATTTTATAGTGAGAAAAGAAGTGCTCTAGTCTAAAGCAGCAGAGAAAGAAGTTGAAGCAGCAGCAGAAGTTCAGGCAGATGCTAAGGCAGCCTCTGCATGTGGAAGGGGAGACAAGGGAAGAAACGGGGCTACAGGTTCTGCTTCAGCTGAAGGCAAGCAGATAATTTTCCCATCCCAATCCCTTTCCCTTTCTTTATGCTTATGATGCAAGTACAGATTAACATGATTTCAAACAAAACCTGGACTTTTGCACAAATTCAAGTTCTGCAGATATTCCAGAGGAAGAAGAAAGAGGGATGAGTATATGCAAACCAAATATTAATACAACTGGTTTCTTTAGGAGTGTGGAGGTGATTTTTGTTACGTTTCTAACAAACGGCCAAATGCATAATATTGCCTTCTACTTCAAAGGGTAAAAACATGAGCAGACTCAGCTTGAGGATGAGGGAAGAACCCACATTCTACCAACATCCACCTCCGAGATACCTTCATACTAATTTTCTTTCTTCCTTTTCTGTTTCCTTCCCATCCCTTTTCCCCAACTGCATTCTGTAAAGAGGCCTGTGCTCATGACACACCAGTGTGGGGGTGAGGGGGCTCATCTTGTCTTCCTAATAACCAGCTGTTGCTTCTGTGCTGGAGCAAGAAACTGGGTTTGGTTCAGTTGAGTTTGTTGCACAGTTCTGCACATGCACACACTTTGAGGAAATCGCACAAGTAGCCTACTATTTTTAAAGCATTAAGAGGCAATATGCAGAACAGCACATCAAGAATCCTCTGTGACCCAGGTTTCCTTCTCCCACATCCCACACGACAAATGTTCCATGCCCTCAATTTGGTTTCTGGGTCGCCCTGGCACTTCTCCCAGCCCCAGCCTCAGCAGCGGGGCACGTGGAAGAGCTCAGCACAAGGACTAGACGCTGCTCTATCACCCCACCCCATGCAGGGGCTCCTAAGCCCTCGCAGAGCCCAGCTTGTGCAGGGAACACATCCCAGCCCTCTTGCCTCGTTCTGTCGCTGCTTTTTGTGCTGTGGAAGTGCTTCCCAGGTAGGTCTGCAGAGCCAGGTGCTGCAGGGCAACATCCTGTCCTACTGACAAGAATAGCAGAGCTCTCCTTCATTTCACAGGACCCAAGATTTCACCCAAATATCTTTTGCTGTTTGTTACTCTAGGGAGAGAGGGCTTTCTGTGGGAGATGACAGTATTGCAAAAGTGACTTCCGCATTATTGGTTCTATCACAGCCAAGACAAACGGTTTCTGCTATTTACCCCTCAAACTCTGGTCAATATTTACTGTATTGCTCTCAATGCATTAGTGAAGGCATTCACTAACATCCATTGCCTGCCAAAAAAGCAAGTTAATTTAGCTTGGTGATACAACTCAAAGCAGTTTGAGTCATCTACATCCCTGGCTATCAGTGTCCAGACAGACACCACATTCATCCACGCATGCATTAATAAAGACTTAAAAATAGACCATCGATTCCTCTAGACATGAAACGACACGCCTGATCCCAGGAAAGCAATAGACCCAACAGGGACGACCTCAACCGAGGGGGTGCAACGCAGGTAGTTTTCCTAATGTATCATCAAGCTGTGGTGGCTGGGTCCTCCTGCTCTCCTGGATCCCACAGCTGGGGAGGGGCACTGAAGATGCTCCAGCAGTGCCAGCACTGCCGTCTCGGCTGGGCTTAGGTGCTGATGAACAGTGGATCAATTATTCATCAGCTAAAAGGCAGACTTCTATTACAACAGATGTTTCTCCGAATGTTTGACACTGCCCATTAACTCACCCTTTAATTTTAATTGCTTAACTAATGGCTACGTTCAAGGTTAAATGAGTTTAAATCTTCATTCTTCTCTTGTGCAGCTTAATATAAAGATACCATCCAACCTAAAGGGGAAAAAGGCTTGATGCGATACAAAAAAGTGGCCAGTTAATCCTCCGGGCACCTGCCCGGGGGTAGGCACAACACTCAGACCTGACTTTCTCTAAAGCAGAGAAGTGATGGAAGGATCCCTCAGGCTGAAGGTGGCCATGAGGTTGTAAAGCCAGTCTAGATCTGGGGCCGCAGTCAGGAAAGAGGCGGCTCAGGGCGAGCATCCTTCCTGAAGCCAATACAGAGAAGAAATGCCTGCTCAGGGAGGTAGGAAGTGTTTGAAACAAACTTGCTGTTTGGGTAGCCTCCAAATGGAGAACTCAACTTATATGAGGAATTTAAGTTTGTAAGTCACAGCGGCATTGGCCCGGCACAGTGCTCCTATGCTTCCTCCTATAAATATTTACAGCCCATCTGAAGAGTGGAGTTTGCTGGCTGAGCGGGGAAGGAGCTCCTGAGGAAGGGAGAGCTTCACCTGCCTGCCTGGGGCAGAAGGGAGGTGTTTGTCTCTCAGAGGATACAGCCCCAAAGAAGTGCTGGACTGCAGAGCAGGAGATAGTCCCTGCCTTGCTGCTGCCATTGCATCCTGTGGCTGATTTCTCCACTCATTTTGTACCAGCAGGGATTACTCAGGGACCGGTGCTTGGCATCTTAACGAGATCACAAACACACAAATTTTTGCAGCATGCATAGCTACAGTCTTGCTATCTGCCAATGCAGTAAATACCATGCATTTTAGCTCTATGACTTGGTACCCGCCAGGAACGAGCAATGTAGGTGCTGCTAATGCCACAGAAAGCAGCATGCTGCTGTCCCTTCACTGTTGCTCACTGCAGGCACTCAGATGTCCCCACAGCAGTACCCACCTTCACTGCCAGGACCAGTCCCCTCAAGTCACACCAGAACAAAACATAAAGTTACATCCTTGAGAGGCCACATCACCAGGCAGGAGGGTTTTCCTCAGCTCAGGCAGGCTCAAAGACACCCTTCAGCATCACATCTGTTGACATAACTCAAGAATACGTTGCACCATTTTTCTAGCAGCACCCATGGATTTAGTTTGGATAGTTCAGATCTACCCCCAAAGAATAAATTACCAGTACCAGTGGAAATAATGGGAGAGGCAGGATCAGACCCAGCCCTCCACAGCCCGTGGAGCAGCACCACCACAGCACCTCCATCCCAGGAGAGGGACTTGTCACATGCGGTCAAGGAAAACACTTTTTTCCTCTGCGTCTTACCACACTAAGGACACAAGGGAAGGAAAGAGGAAGCAGGCAGAAGAATAAGCATATTTTTCAACATAGAGGAGAAAAGGAAGCACGTCTCCTTCCTTTCTGGCTTGCTTTCCTTCCTTTTGTCCCTCTTTGAAGAGGTGAAGGAGCAGAAATTAATGCACGCCATTCTCCAGGTTGTTCTCTCCCTTCAGGATATGTTGGCCCAGATACTTGCCTGTTTTGTGAATGGAGACTGAAAGGTAAGCAGACCCCATGCTAGGGCAACAGGAGGCTAGGGCCTGATCTCTGCTTTCCTGGTGTAGATCTAGCTCAGTTCAGTCATTACAGCCAAACCTGTCTCTAACCTTTCCTATGAGGATTTTGTGAAAACCCTTTGGTTACACCACTCACTCAGATTCAGGAAACCTAGCCCCCACTTTTTTGTCCTGGAAACATTCAAGGTTAGGTTGGACGGGGCTCTGAGCTACCTGACCTACTTGAAGATGTCGCTGCTCACTGCAGGGGGGTTGGACTGGATGACCTTCAAAGGTCTCTTCCAACCCAAGCCATTCTGTGATTCTATGACTTACCAAGGAGGTTATAACCACTTCCTCCACTGCCATCACACATCAGCCACCACTACAGTTGTGACCTAGAGCATGCCCAGTCCTGGGTGTCCACGTGGGAAGAGGGGAAAAATGTTAAAGGACATCAGCCTGTCCCCTGATGCCACAACCGGCGTTACACTGCAGCTGTTAAGATCAGGTCTGGCCACATCCCTCCTGGTCCCAAGGACAGTTTAGCACAAGACAAGACATTCCCTCCTCCCTGCCAGTGTCCCCTCCACCCCAACACAGCACCAAGGAGAGACAGCTGAGAACTTGTGACCTTCCACTTTTGCATGCAGCAGGAATGTTTCCCAGCCTTTCTTCCCAGCTAAGCAATTATAAAGTGGAACAAGCCTCTTTAGTTTAGTTTCTAAACTGAAGTTCTTAGTTTTTTTAAGGTTGGTTTTTTCTTTTCTTTTCCCCAAGCAGGCTCACGAGGACATCCACTCATTTGATTTTGGCTCCAGCTCAGCAGCGTTCGGTAGTGACAACCATCAATCCTGCCAGACAGCCGATGGCACAGACTGCTAGGAGTGGGCGATCTCAATTTTTTGCAGCTACACTGCAATTTGCGTGGCAGTTCAACGCTAGCTGGCAGGCAGCCAGGCGTTCAACATCCTCCTCCCACCCAGAAAGGTGTCTCTGCAGAGCAAGGTGCCGGGGCTGCGTGAGAGCTGCCAAGACCACAGCTCGAACCGTGCCAGTCCTGCAAATAGACCCCGGCTCACAGAGCTGTTAATCCTACGCATTTCGGTGTCGCAAAGTTCACTGGTGAGATTTCACACACACACACACACACACACACACACACACACACACACACACACACACACACACACACACACACACGTTCAGCCTGAGTGGTATTAAGTTTAATTTTATGGATGGTTCATTGCTGCCTGATTTTTGGCAGAAAAGGGGAAGGTTGCACCAAGCACCGGCAACGTTGAGGTCTGGCTATCGGCTCACCCCTACCCTTTGGCAAATACCGGATTTCTGAGTGCAGAAGCAAGGATTTCATTCTTTGTTCTTGAACTCATTCTTTCCATCCCAGGGGCCAGTGGAATGTAATCTCTCCAGATGCCAGCACCTCTTAGGAAATTGTAATATAGCAGTTATGCACTGTAGGTGGCTTATTCATACACGAAGAAAAGAATAGTAATATCCTTGGGGGACGGTTTTGAAACGTAACACAATCCCGGGGACAGGCAGGGTTTACTTAAGCTGAGGATCTGTCCCCAAACACACTAATTTTTGAGAGAAGCAGCAGAGCTGGCATTTCATATTTTACTCTTGGTTTGTTTAAAGTCTTTTCTTGCTGTTTAAAACCACCGGTGCTTCCTTCCTGGGGAGGGAGGCAATGCTTTTAGGGTTACTGTAAATAATCAAAGCCAGAACAATCAGCTGAGTAAATTATCCTGTCCGCTGGCACTAACAGACTCCACTGAGCTCCTAGGAACCTGATCAGCTTTTTTTCCCCCTCTTCTATTATAATAAAATCAAGATGTGCTGAAAGTCCCTCTTTGGAGCAAAGCAAAAGAAATGCCTTGTGGGGAGCAACTCCAAGGAGCATTTTCAAAGCTCTCATTGACCAACTCCGAATTAAGAGGTTTGTCGAGAAGAAAAAGCATGCAGGAGAACAAGGGAGCCCGAAGAGCCAACTGACAGATTACCACACGACAAAGCTAAAAGGGAACTCCAAACCCTGCCAGCACGGCTGCCTGCAGAGCCTGCCAAGAGCCAGATGCTGCCACAGGGATAATATCCTCCAGGGCTGGGGAACCAGGCGCTTCTCAGCCTACCGAGCTGAAGACAAGGGTATGGAGGGGCAGCTGTGCACCCCAAGCCCATCACGTCTATAAGAAAAGGACTAGAAAGAGGCATAGGCAGGTCTCTTTGGAAAAGAAAGGATTAAAAAAAAAAAAAAAAAGGAATTTGCTTCAAACCCAGAAACTCCTCTGGGAAAAAAAAGAAACATAGCTGCAAAAGAAATTCAGAGTCCTTCTGGGCAGTGTCTTTCCTCCTTATGCAAAGCCAACCGCCACTCGCAGCAGGGGGATAGCAAACAGGTCAGGCAGGGGAAGAAATGACACATAAGCAAGGGAATAACCAATGTGCTCTGCAGAATTAGGAACCAAACTGCACACACTCAGGAGCTCAGTGCTCACCCCTCTCCCAGCAGACTTGTGTTAGTAACCAGCTCTGACAGCCCTGCAGCGGGATTGTGCTGAGGAAAGGGCAAGCTAACACAGACACACCGGTGTTAACGTTACCCTTGAAAGGAAGTAGCATAAACACAAAATATTTGTTTCTCTGCTACTGTGCAACATCTGTTCCTGATGACTTACTCATTCTCTTCTCTCCCTCCCTCAGTGTTTCAAAGTACACAAGGAAGAGGGAGAGGCTCGCAGGTAGCCAACACCGCTGTGCCCGCTTGGATGTTGTGCAACATCAGAGCCCATTCAACAGCCTTTACGTGTGCAGAAGTCTGCACCGCTGCACTGGAGTTTGCCCCGCCGGGGCAGAGCTTTGCAGGATACGGCCAACAAACAAGATGCTTTCCATAGAAACTGCATTATATTTTCTGCAATTCAGCGCTTCCACATGTGAAAAATCTATGGGGATGGCAAACCTGAAGACTTTTACCTGAAAGGCTGCAAATCTAATACTTTCCTCAGCAGACTTATAAAAAAAAATTTCTTAAAAAAAATCATATTTTAAACTCCTATTTTAAAACCCACTGAATCAGCCAACTTTGGCTGCAGCGCCAAAAGCCAGCGATGCAGTAAGAGCTCTCACTACATATATTTTTCTTCCACAGAACCCTGTAGCACCATGCAGTTGTAAAAAGCTAGGGGAGTTTATGCCAGGTCATGATGTGGAGACAGGGTCTCCCAGGGAAACTCCCGGCACTGACATTTTAGCAACAAGGTTTTTTCGATATGTCAACTTGAGAGGAGAATTAAGAGATACAGATATCATGACTGTGCATGAGATCATCCTGTGAGACAAATTTGGGCTTTGTAGTTACATTCCCGATACCTCCCTGCACTCCCCTGTGCTCCATCAGCTGCACACAGCCGCATCGCGTACCCTGAAGACCCAGTAAACGGAGAAAAACATATACAAAAAGGCACATTTTGAAAAAACGTTTTCCAAGATAAATCTCCTATGTTTCCTTACTCTGAAAGCAGTTGACATTTTTTGTTGGGTTTGAAATAAATGAAATAAAAAGCCAGAACTTCTGATTTGAAGGTGAATAATAAAGCATTGCAAGAACTTGCCAGTATGCTACTGGAGGCACAGTGAAACACCGCAAGAAAGTCACTGTGCGCATACCATACTTCAGAGCAGCGTTCAGCAAGTTTTGGCATCGTTTGATGTTTGCAAATACTGTAGAACAAAGTGTTGTGTGATCTTTTAAATTCTACCTTTACAAGCAGCAAGGCTTAAAAAAACCCGAGTCCAATAAAACAGGTGGCTTTTGTTTCTGAAAGTCTCAGGTGACTTCTTAGCCTAATTTTAGAGGTAACAAGAGTTTCTGATTCTGCTGATGGTGAGGAGTTAAATGCAGTGCTCTGGAAGTATTGCAGTTTCTCTGCCCCGCTGGAACTCGGTGCTACCGGGAGCCAGAGCACCTCGGACCCATTAGCACCAGCAACAAGAAGCAGCAGTGCTATTACCATCATTTTAGGGTGAGGCCGTACCCAGAGCCCTATGCTTTACTCCAAAAACCAATCACCCCTTTTGTGTTCAAATCTACAACCCCAGATTCCTCCCTCCCCCAAACTGTCCTCATCCTCTGGGTGCAAAGCCTAGCTCTCATCTTCGCTGTCTCTTTGCACAAGTCTTGGCCCTGCAGAAGGAGATAGAGGACCACCTGCAAACACTGCTGGCTGCGCCCTGGGAAATGAGGCACTCGGTAAGGTTGAGAACAGCAAGTTCAAGTCCCAAAAGGCTGTGAAAGGCCTGCAGCTCTGCCTGCATCCCTCCTGGGCAAGCACTGCCACCCCTGGCTTACTGCACTGGATGGCATCACTGAATCCAACTTCTTTCCTTCCCCAGCTTTGAGAAGGTCCAGACAAGGCAACGTTGGGTGCTTGAGACTGTACCACCTCTGGATATGTGGAGCTGAACAGAATTCAGTGCTTCAGTTTCATGGCATTGAAACTAGGGTTGGGTGGGAGCCGAGCAAGCTCGGCAGAGCTCCCTCAGACCTGCAACCTGCTCCCCAGCTAGATCAAAACTCAACTCCCTAGGTAAACTTGAGCTTAAGCAAACTTTCCATGCTCCCTTAGAAGCATGGAGCTGGAATTTTGTCTGCCAGGTGTAGGAGAAGCACTGCCCAGATCAGGGGACGACGGTGAGCATACATTAATCCTGCTTCACCCTTCCATCAGCCCAGAGCAGAGCAGAGATACAGGTGCCTGGAACACCAGGTCTCACAGATCAGATGTTTCCTAGCAGTTCCCCAGCAGCACCGGACCCGTTCCCCTCCAGCAGTGAGTTTCTGCACCATAATCTCAACATACATGAAGTACTCAGACCTTACAGGGCACAATGCAGAAGAGACTGTCACGTTCACTACCTCATCCACTTACCAACACCACCACAAGCTACGCTGTCCTACACTGGTCCAGCTCCAGCCTAACAGGTCTCTCAGTAACCTCTGGTGTAGCCTGGCCCTGCCTGCCTTTTCCTAGCATGATGTATCCAGACACCCTCCTTTCGATTTAGTGCAAGAAAAGTTAGTATCATTATACGAGGCTAACTGAGTTATTTCTGAAGTCAGAACCAGAGGTTCAGTTTGAAGGCTAGGAGAAAGGGAAGGCAACCATGTTTCGTTTTTCCCCCCTAAAAATTTCAATAGTGTTTATTAAAAAGATCAAAATTCTACCTTAAGCAAAAGCCTAAGACAAGCCACAGGAGAGCACAGCCTATATTCCACCAAGCAGATGTAGGTCCCTAAAAATTTCCTGAAGAACAAACATAGCTCTGAGGTCTTAACCTCACACATTTTACAGAAGGCACTTCTGCATGCATTGACCCAACGGCCCATTTCTCATGCTGCCCACCTACAGACAGCAGCTTACGCCCTGGGGCCTCCTGTATCTTACTGGCCATGAAATAAAACACCCAGGGGCTTTAGAATAAACTCATTCTGCAGCTTGGCTGCTTTGTCCAAGACTCTGCATCCAGGCCTAGTTTATATGTTGGGTCAGTTCCCCACATAAGCCCATTTTTACAGCTCAGTCATCACACTGCTGGTAGAGCCTCCCTCCTTAGCCACCTGGAAAGGGAAAAACCTCAGAGTGTATGACCTGGACTAGAAAATAAGGGGAGAAAAAAAGCTTTCCAGGCTAAGGGACAGGTGGGCACCATGACAGATTGCCTGAGGAGCTTCCCAAAAGCAGGTTAGACACATATTTGTCAGGTAAAACTAACGGAGAGTTGGCCCTGCCCAGGAGCAGGACAGATCAAATGGCCAGGCAAGGTCTTTTCCCATCCTCTTCCAAGGACTGCGTCTATGCTCTTTGACAGCAGCAGGATGAAAGGGTTTGCTTACAAAATATTTCAGAAACAAAACTTACGTGTAAGAGCATTGCTAAGGAAATAAAAGGAAACCAGCTTCTTCTGACAACTGATCAGACATCAGAAGAGTTTAAATGCTAGTCATTGAACTACTGGTCTACCAAAACTAAGATATTTTTATATAATTTACAAAGCAAGGGAGAGAGAAGCTTCTGCTCCTCCAAATGTCACCATCCCTCTGTAAAATAAAGATAATTTCTGGTACATGAGAAATGTCGCGACCCACTCCTGGTCCTTTTTCAGTGCTCATTGCCATAACCTATTGCACAGATGTGTTGGATTTTTGAACACAAGATCTATTATGTTTCCTGCCAGAGGCCCAAATGTGTACAGGCTTTCAAAACACCTTGCCAGGTAGTTACTTTTTATACTGACTCAGTATTTGCCAGTAGTCACTGCCAAGCATTAGCTGGAGGTTGGGAAGTCAGCACTGCTAATGAAATTCTTCATATTATCTGAAAGATCATCCTCCCCCATCCCAGAGTAAAATTCAAGTGATGCTCACACTCGAGGACCTGCCCCAAGGCAAACGAGTGGAATTTGTAATACCCAAGGCAGAAGTGCCATCACCCTTTCTGCTCCTCTCTTGCACCCAGCTCAGCGCCGCATGGCATTTTTTCTGCCAAATCCTGCTGGACTAGAGCTGCCTTACTGCCCCACAGGGGAATTCAGCCCCTTATTTCCCCCACTTTAGAGACACTGTATTTTTACACTTGTGCTTTTGAGTCCAAGCTCCCTCAGTATGACCTTGGGAAGGAAGATGGCACTCATTCCCATCTTGTGCCAGCCAGGAAGCCCAGCGCCTGCCAAGCCGACCAGACACCGCAGAACATCACGAAGT
This sequence comes from Phalacrocorax aristotelis, assembly GCF_949628215.1. Taxonomy (NCBI): domain Eukaryota; kingdom Metazoa; phylum Chordata; class Aves; order Suliformes; family Phalacrocoracidae; genus Phalacrocorax; species Phalacrocorax aristotelis. Next base: position 28,548,250 of record NC_134284.1, on the reverse strand, counting down.
GCAAGGGAGGTTCTTCCCTTCCACGGCCAAAGCCAGAAGAGCCATTTGATAATTAACCACCCAGATCGAGCCAGACAAGTCACGATGATGAAGGTGAAGATGGCTGTGATCCCCCACACAAGCTGCGCCCCGCAGGGTGGCGGGGATGAGGTTAGGGGCTGACCCCAGACCTTGCTCGCAGACACAGCGGCAGATGTGCCGGGCTTCCCCATGGTCTCCCCCTTGCCTGGCAGATGCTGGCCTCTCTGGGAAAGCGCTAAATGGATTCTGCTGAATCACTGCAGCAGATGGTTCTTAACACCACCTGGATAACACAGAGGAAAAAAAAAAGAGAGAGATAGGGAAGGTTGGGGAACAGAGAGTACCTAGTGTGTGGGCTGAGTTACCCCCAGGGAGAAGCAACCTGTGGATAAGGTTGTCATTTGAACTTTTGTTTCCCCAAATTCATATGTTATTAAGACTGATAACATCACTTTCCTGGCAATTCTGTCCTGAGGTCTACGATGTATATTGCTTCAAAAACCCTTGGGATGCTGGAACCCACCCTCTGCTGCTGAAAAATGCTGGCGGCGCTGCCCAGCACAGGCAGCTTTGGCTGGTGGCAGCACCAGCCTTCATCCCTGCCTGTGCCAAACTCCTCTTGCTGGGGTAGGGCACGTGCAAGGTTGATGCACATACAAGGCCCAAGAAGCCCAAGAATATTGACAGGGATTTTCAGGGGGATTTGGGGTTTCATTTTTTTTTGTTGTTAAAGGTAGGTTGGCAAGTACTTTTCTGTGACAGATGATTCTGAAAGGGCAGAGGAGCCAGCTGTGTACAGATGTACAGAAGCGTGAAGCTGTACGAAAGGGAACAACAAACAGGTAACAATAACAGGTTTACTCACTCTCCTCCCTTTAAAGAGAATTAGCAATATTTTTTCTTCCTTTTTTTTTTTTAATTGGGATGGAAAGAGCTAGCCAGGAAGAGAGCAGAGGGCTATGGCGCATACACAGAGGACACACACTTGGAAAGCGCTTGGCATCCTTCTGCAGTGGCTCATCCCCATATATGAAAACTAAGAAACCAGGATCCCTCTGTCCTGTCATTATGAAAGACCTCTTGCTGCACAAAGTTGCTCAATCTGCAGCACTTCTAGCCAGGTCCTCCCCAGCACAAAACATCAAGTCATTTGAGACAAAATGTTCTCTAGGCAGGTCGCTCACAGCCCTGTTCACAATTCCTCCTCCTCCCAGGACAAGGTGTTTTCACACACCAACTGCACCGTAGGCTTGACTCCATTTCACTTGAGCCCAGCTTTGTCCTACATAGGCTGTTTTTGCTGGGTCACACCTGCCATTGATTTCCTCAGATAACAGCGGCTGTTTCATATTCTGCTGCTTGCCTTCCTCAGCAAAACGGTGCAGAAAGATATCAGCAAGCAAAGCTCAGGGTGGCATTACCCAACCCTGAGCAACGGTAGAAGCTGGATGGTGACAGTACTACCAACAAGCTGCGCAATACAAAGATCCCTCTATCCCTCCACCCCAACTACTTCACATGGGGGACCTCCCTCATTAACAGGCTTGGAGTTTTATTTCACCTGCAAGAATCTAATTTAAGCAATAAATATGGTCCATCCACACTCTGCTTCCCACAATGTAGGATTCAACAGCACCAGGGACCTCACCTGGTGACATCCCCATGGGTCAGCACGAACTCTCCCAAGTGGCTGGGAGGCACTTGGTCCAGACCTGCACCCCACCACCCAAGCTAGGAAAGAGCCGTTCATCCGTAGTCTCCAGCTGCCCAGTGACACGTGGCCAGATGCGCCCGGGCATCCACAGCCACCCCTGTGTGTACCAAGGCCAGACCACCTCCAGAAGGCACTTAGCACTTCAAAACAAAAGCTAAAAATAAATAAAAATGTTTCACAACACTCACCCCAAGGAGAACCAGGCTTTGCAAGGGCAGCAGGAACCCAAGCTGCTGGCATTGGTAGGACTGACCCTTGCCAAGCTAAGGAGCCGTTACGTGCTGTAATCCGGGAAGATGACAGCCCTTGCAGCCTGGGGTTAGGACAGCAGATGCTCCCAGGGGTCATCCCCTTTCCCATAGGGAAGGGCAGGATCGCTCCCAGCGTACCTGCAAGCTGGCAGGCAGGGAACCCTCCCTAAAGGGTTCCCATTGCTTATTCCGTACATACACACCCCACATCTCCCCCTTCCAGTACCCACTTTGTGGCCTGGTTTCTCCTCAAAGCTTTTTACATTTCACATTCCTAAGATTTAATTATGTTATCAGAACAACAGGCATCAGGATTTGGAGTGCCAGAATTCACATTAGCAATTGCTATCAACAAAGAAAATGGGCACAGCATGCCCATGCCAGAGTAGATGTGGGCTGCTCTCCTCAATCTACTCATGGTTATTTATAGCCTGTTTGCAAGCCATCCACCTCGCAGCTTTAGCTTCGAGCTCGTTTCTTTCTGAGCACCGTCCCCCTCAAAGAAAAGCCTTTTGCCGCCCCCTTCCCTAGCACGGCACCCGGAGTTGGACACATTTAGTTGATCTCTTGGGGCAGGGGGGATAAAACACCTTTGAATCTTCTTCCATTCATCCGCAACAGCAGAAAGGAGTGAAAACAAAGTGCCACAAATAAGCAGCTGCAGGGACATCCACCCCCAACGGTAGAAATGGAAAAAAAAAAAAATAGTTTCTAACACTTCACAACATCAGAGCAGGACCAGTGTGGATCTCCAGCAGCTTTCCGCCCTCCCCGCAGACAGGGATGGAGGCACAAGCATCACGAGGCAGAACGCATGCTTGAACGCAGGAAATACCTACCTATTTTGAGATGATTGCAAAGAAGCGGCTACACGATAGCAGGAGAAAAGATAGCTGTGCCTCCACACCAACATTAACTGTAATTTGCCCATCCCTTAACCAGCACCATTTCAAGGCAGTCGGATTCTGCCAGGATCCTTCGCCTCCAAATAATTAAGAAATACAAGATGCAATGAGCATAGCACAGGTGCAAACCTACCCACCAGCTTATTTCCCTCCCCTGAGCAGCAGCTGGCAGGGCCAGCTCGCATCTTCTTCCTCCTAATCCCAGCTCCTGCTAAATCAGCCCAAGTTTTAAGGTGGGCATTAGCAGGAGTTGGGTCGGACCTCAGCTCCCCCGAGCCTGGGACTTTCAGTGCTTAAGAGGACCCTTCATGCAAGTTAGCTGTCACGGCTTCGGTCAGCCCAGCGGCGTTGGGGTGCCGGCGGGCACCGGCGCCTTGGCCGGGCTGCCCTCGCACATCGCATCACTTCTGCCTTCACAGGCTCGTCACCCGGCCCCAGCACCCGCCTGCGGCTGTAAAGCGGCACCGCTCAGGGCATCGGAAGGAGAGCTGAGCCAGTTCAAACCTCCCGATACTCTGGTAAAAATGCAGAAGTGGTGCGGGTTTTCGTCCTGCCCGGTGACTGACTAAGGAAACGCTCGGTCAGGCTCTGACCGAGATACGGCAGCTCACATGCCTAAAATTCCATGTGGCCCTGGAGAAGAAAGAAATTACTAGAGTATATAATAATAATTGAAAAAGCAGCCCAACCACCTGTAAAATGTTATTAATAACAATCATTCATATTAATAAATAATAATTTAAAACCCAGACACCACACCCCTTCTGCTAAAGGGGGGAGGAGGCTCAAGCTTACAACTCTAGCACATTTTATTTTGTGTAAATTTATAAAGACAACAATCCTAGTCACGATTGTCACATTGTACAGCACATACCAATACAGTTGCAAACAGAACTCCACGCAAAACTAAGCGCTAACAGTAGCTTGAATCACTCTTCCTGCGATTGTCGTATCTAGACTAACAGTATTACACTAACACTGAGGAAAAAATAGTTCACTATAAAACAGTGATAGAACGTTTTTATAAAATATATTCCATTCCAATAGCTTTTCTACATACCGTATACTATAAAACTCTCCCACAAAAATTAGTGTCTTTAAATATACATATTTAATCTGAACTGCACCAAGATTAAAAACAATTAAAAATATCAATGATTTTTTTTTTTACATTAACTTCACAGTATTTGTTTGTAGTAGAAGACAAATCCAGTGTTTAAAATGCGGAGCAGGACTGTCCTGTACAGAGACCGTAACTGCCCCACAGTGAAATAGTTTATGAAGAGACAAACGTTAAGTGTGCAATGTTTTTAGTACTTCTCTGTAGAGCCATGAACCATTTTGAAAACATGCTCCGAGCTATTGCAACTTGAAAATAAGAGAGACACACAGAGAGATAGCCAAAAAAAGTCACCTTAAGAACAAAAATAAGTGCAAACATTCTTTTTACTTTAGAAATTCAAGCTATGAGGAGTGGGAACACAAATACCAGACTATGAGAACAACGTGTTCATGATGTAGTAAAGAATGAGAATTTTTTCCTTTTTTTTTTTTTAAAAAACTTCTGCCCCATATTCACTGCAGTACAGAGCATGCTCATAGCATCAGTTTAATGAATTATTTCTATACTAAGATCAGACACAAACTTGTTTCAACTTTTCCCTGCTCCATACGCTAATGACATTCTTATGGCACATCCTATATTATGATCTCCAAATAGAAAAAAAAAAAAAAAGAAACAGTAACTGAAGACTGAAATGCAGAAGTGTCACAAGAAAGCAAAATTAAGATTACCAGCTTCAGTAATGCTGACTCTACATTAAACTCTTTACATGTTGTTCAACATGCAAACCCCGCTGTTATAAAATTTAAAGTGAAGTGTAAATTAACTAGTTTTGAAATAGATTAACAGTAATAATTCCACTTCAAAAAAAATCTAATAAATACTATATCAAGTATCTTCAGGAGAAAAAAAAATAACTTAATTTTAGTAGAAAGAAAAATAACTTAATTTTAGTAATTTTGTTCAGTGCTATTTCCAATCACAGCAAAAAGGAAAAAAAAGGAAGAAAAAACTGATTAAGTAGAATAAGACCACAGTACCAAAGCCACTTATGCTCAAGATACAGTACTCTCCCACAACTTTCATATGTAACAGGTTCAGAAAAAATATTTTACAGTCAAGAAACTAGACTGAAAACAAAAAAAACCCAAAACTATAAATAGAAGAAAAATTTCACATTACATGTACATTCATAGTTTAAGAGATGAATAACAAAAGGAGGCTGTAACAGGTAGATCCTGATTTTCTTTAAAAGAGGAAGTACTTACACTAAAAAAAAACAAATAAAAAAAAAAATCAATCCCATATTATTTATGTAGGTAGTGCTCAGTTTTTAGACCAGAGAGGGGAAGGCATTGGGAAATTTTTTCTTCATAAGGTGAAATACAGTATTTTAAGCACAACTTTTAAAAACAATCTAACTCAGTGCTTCAAATTAATTTAAAAATAAACACTTAAGTTTCACAAAACAACTCCAGGAGTGTCAGGAAAGCTGGTGAAGCAACACTAATGCAGCAGAACGACATTCAAAACCCTCAGATATTATTATTATATTTCAGTCCCATGTACATGTACCTTGAATGGGTAATTTGACTGGAAGGGAATAATCTGATATTTACTGACATGCACAGACCAAAGGATGCTCTATTAGGCAAGTAATTGAGTTATTTGGAGTAAAACCAGTTATAGTTACAGGCAGCCTCAGTATACAAACTAACTAAAAAAAACCCCACCTAAAAATACCCACAAAACCCCCCCTGAAAAGGTGGGACACGGGGAAAAAACTTGGGCCATGTTTTCCCTCCAGCGGCTCATCTTCATACTGCCCCTTCAAAATACCAGCGATTGCACAGAATTCAGCCCGGAGGGAATCACCAACTTCATAAAAATTAAAATAGAATTCTGAGCTGCTGATTTTAGCATAGCAGCAAACTTTTCAGGCAAGATAGCAGAGCATCTCCTAACACACAGGTATTAGTTATCTTGAACACCCCAGGAGCTGCTCTAGGGATGCTGTCCCGCCCTGAGGAGGGGCAGGATCAGCCCCTGGGTGTTGATATGGGAATGAAGTTATTCACGTATCATATGATTTTTCACACATCCTATTTCGCATCCTTCAATATTTTGGGAGTGAATATGCTGCAGACAGAAAGAGTTTTTCCATCCACGTTTTATGCTCAAAAGCAGCTTTTCAGTAGGTCAGCTCACAGATGAGGAGGATGAGTGGGAAGGGAAAATTTAAGTCAAATCCCGAGGCAAAAACTTCTCATTCAGATTTTAGGACTGACTGCAGAACTACTCTAATATAATAAAAAGAATTTAAAAAAAAAAAAACAGTAGCAAAGATGCAGCCAGGAATCCTCAACCCCCTTTGCATCTGGGGCCAGTATATGGTCTCGTCTAGCTCTATAAAATAAAGAGTACGGTCGCTTACCCTGCGATATGCAGACAAGTTTCTCTACACTGAAATGTATTTAAATCATAGCTCGTCTCTTCAGATGCTTCTATGCAACACGCAGAGAGCATTAGGGGAGCTTAATGGAATCCAAATTTTTCTCCGGAATTTGCTGATAATCTTTTTTGAAACAAAAAAAAACCCCAACCCTACTCCAATAAAAACCCACCCCAACCACGAAGCAAGTACTTCCAGCATGAAAACAGACACTAAATCATTGCAGAATTACTTAGATCATTTCACATTAATAATGTAACATGGGTGCACAAGAGAAGACCTAAAGGACAGGGTTGGGAAGGGGGGAGATGGAGAGGTGGAGGGACTGCATCAAAAGGCCTCTGGAGTGTATAACCTCTGCATCTTTTGAAGATCATATACCTGAAGTGAATATCACCGAAATAAAATAAAGAGAGGGGGATGGAAATTAAAATTTAGATGCTGCCTTTTTTTCCTGTTTTGTTTTAAAAGGGTGGGGGGGAGGGGAAAGAAATAAAAAAAAAAAAAAAAATCACGCATCTCAAACAACCAAGGACTTCACAAGGCCACAATGAAATTTGCGGATATGTCTGTACAAATCCCCAGACTGCGTGAACCGTCTCTCGCACCACTTGCACCCGTGGGGTTTCTCCCTGGTGTGCACCACTGCGTGGCGGCTGAGGTTGTGGGAATACTGGAAGCTCTTTCCGCACTGGCCGCAGGTGTAAGGCTTCTCCCCCGAGTGAGTCCTCTCGTGCCTCTTTAACGTGTACATGCAAGAGAAAGTCTTTCCGCAGAGGGTACAAGTGGGGACGGACCCGTCGGGGGACAGGCGGGTCCGGGAGCCGTCCTTGTCGCGGAAGTGAGAGCTCAGGTGCAGCTGAAGGATGTGCGGGCTCGGAAACACCTTGCTACACAGGGGGCAAATGCAGATATGCCCGGGAGGCACGAGGACGCCTGAGGAGATGTCTGACGAATCCATGTCGTCCTCGCTCTCGTCTCGCTCTTGATCTATATCCTCCTCTCGGGCATGAGAGCTGCCATTCCCCGCGAACATGTGTCCTAACCCTGTCACTAGGCTTTTGGCTGAATTCCCAAAATGCTGACTCTCCGGACTCCTGGCTTCGCCGTCCTCCTGATCTGACAGCAAGTCTTGTTCATCTTTAACAAGTGGCTCGGTACCCTGCTGCTGGCTGTCGGAAGCCAGCTGTCCAAAGACATAGGAGGGGTGTAAGGAATCTCTCCCCGGCACAGGCTTGAAAGACAAATCCAGCGCGCAGTCCACATCACCCGAAGCCAGGGGATGGTTAACAGACCTTTGGGACAAAGGTCCTGTGGAACTATTGACATTAGCCTTTGTTTTTCCAGCTGCTGCGGCGCACGGTTCTGCCTCTGTCGGCACAGAGCTGACACTTATATGATCAGAGGACCAGGCGGGGTGACTGCTGACCTTTTCTTTGCCTGCTGCTCTCTCGTATTCTGCAACGCTGAATTTTTGTTTGTTTCCTGGGTCAAACTCGTGGACCAGGGGCACTCCAGCATCTAGAAAATGCTCCGCTTTCTCCAAACTAGCCATCTCATCATTAATCTTCTCTTCCGAACATAATTCTTTATCTTTCAACTTGCCCTTGCAGACTTTCACAATGTCATACATGTGAAGGTAGCTAGCCGCAGCCAGCACATCTTCGACCGGGAGACTGTTGAATTCCAGCTTTCCCTCGTACATGAATTCGAGCAGCAGGCTGAAGGCAGGGGCTGTGACAATGTCACTGTTCAGATGCACAATATCCCTTTTGTCTAACTGGTCCCTGTAGAAAAGATGGAAGTACATACTGCAAGAGGCAAGAACGGCTCTGTGAGCTCTGAATTGAGCTTCTCCAACTAAAACAGTACAGTCACACAGGAAGCCCTGGTGACGCTGCTGACTCAGACACTGCAGCAACTGGCGGCTATGGTCTGGAAACTCCATTCTTCCTTCATAACCTGTTCAAAACAGGAAAAACTTGAATGCTACTGTAAACTAAAGCCTCCTAGCAGCTGTAACAAACAGATCGGCTTTTTGGTAACACAAGCCAAAGAAACAGCCTTGGAGATAACGTTTACTGTTAATTGTCTGTAATAGTTTTACTAAGGGGGGGAGGGTGGGGGGGGTAAGGGAAAAAAAACCCAACACAACATGCTTCTCATCCTTTCGCACCTGCTCCGAACAGGAAAAACTTGATTGTAAGTAAACAAAAGCTAGTAAAGCAGCAGCCCCTCCAACCTTTGTTTCTCCCACTAAGCACTTCAAAAATTAAGAGGAGAAAAGCATGCACACACAGGAAAAAAAAAAAAAAAAAAGAAAAGAAAAAGCATAAACTCCCAGGCTGCGTTCCCAGCAACGCTAACGCGGGGCATCTTTTAATAAAGCATATTACCCACGTCATGCGCATACACACACGCACGTTTAAACTTTATCCTCAGTCGTTATGCACAGAATCACAACAGAAGAGTCGCGGCTGTGCGCTGGGGAAGAGGCGTTTCTGCAGGGCGGGGGGTGACCGGGGAGAGGCGCCCCCGGCCCCGCATGCGGAAAGGGGCGGGAGGGGGGGGTGGTAAAGAGAAAAAGTTTTCCCTTGAAGTTATTAAAAGGCAAGGAGGAAAACAGGGGGCGTAAGGAGGGGGCGAGGCAGGGCTGCGGCGCGGCCGGGCGCTTACCTTCCCGCGGGGCGCGGCGGAGGCGGCCGCGGGCGCGGAGCCGGGCGGGCAGGAGGGAGCGCGGGTGCGTGCGCGAGTGCGAGCGCGAGCGAGGCGCGGCGGGAGGGAGGGCGGGCGGCGGGAGGGAGGAGGGCGGGAGGGAAGGAGGAGTGCTCGGTTTGCTAATTACACCGCAAGCTGGAGAGTCAGCTGCTCTGACTTCACTGCGATGGAAATGCTACCTCCAGCTGTGCGCCTTTTAATGCCATATGTTACTCCAAATCTCGCTACCAGCCAACCACAGCTTGCTGCCTTTTAAAGTTCCAGCAGCCCCATTTATAGCCCGCGATTAAATCCCACAAACTTGCCCCGAGCCCGCCCCCCCCCTTTCACATTCCCCCCCCCCCCCCCCCAACACACACACACACCCCGGACCCCACCTCCCGCCGCAAAGTTGCTCCCCGCAGCCCGCCGCCGTGACCTTCCCCGGCGCCCGGCTCCGCGCAGCGCCTGGGGGGGGACACGGGATACGACCGCTTTCCGGAGGCCCCCCCCTTTTGCAGCCGCGCTCCCCAACTTTGCATGGAGGACTTTCCCCTTGCGCGGGGGAGAAGGGGAGGGGGGGGCTGGCTGGCCCTCCCCCCCCGGCCGTCTCACCGCGGTACTCACCGGCGTGCGGCGGCGGGGCTGGGCGTCCGCATGTGCGCGGCGGTGCGCGGCGCTCCGCGGGCGCGGCGCGGGGCCGGCGGCGCGGCGGTGTTGTGGAGCAGGTTGTTAGCCGGCCGCTCTCGCGATACTTTCCCTCCGAGCCGCGGGTGTGTGTGAGTGTGCGTGTGTGTGTGTGTGTGTGTGCGTGCGTGTCTGGTGCACACAATAGCCCCCGCCGCCCCGGCCAGCCCCGCCGCCGGCGGCCGGTGTGCGCTGCCGGCTGCGCCCTCCCCCTCCCCCTCCTCTTCCTCCTCCTCTTCCCCCTCCCCTCCCGGCCGCTGCATTGGCAGCGCGGCCGTCCCGCTCCCAACTCCGCTGCGCCGCCGCGGAGAGGGCGCGCCCGCCCGCTGCAGCCCGACGTGCCGCGGGGGGCACGGGGGGGGGGTCTGCCCGCCCAGCGGGGAGCGGCGCCGGCGGTGCGCGGGAGTTGCGCGGGGCGCGGGAGTTGGGCGGCGCCTGTCCCGTGCCGGGGATGGGGCGGGAGGGGACGCGCTCCCCCGGATTTATCTTAAGTTGCGCGTCAGCTGATAAATACCAGATGCGTACGGATTTTTCAAGATGACCTTTTCGGTAGTTGATTTGAATTTTAAATTTTAATTAGCTGTAATCCCATCAAAAGTGAGCGCCTTCGGAGGGAGGGGGGCGCGGGGCCGGGGCCCGGCCGCCGTTCCCGCCGCAGCGCCCCGCGGTCAGGCCGGGCTCCGCCGCAGAGCGGCGGCTGCCGGAGCCCCCGGTGCTGGAGCGGGGCCGGCGCGGCGGGAATGTCGCTGCCCTGGGCCGTCCCGGGAGCCTCCGGGCTGGCAGAGCGCCGGGAGGGGAGGCAGGGGTGGCCGCAGGCGTGAGGCGATGCGCTGCGGGGCTGCTGTTTGGGGGGTTTGCTGCCGTTGTACAGGAAAAGGGTGGTGTTAGGTGTGGGTGAGAGGCGGGGGGAGCGGGGCACTGGGGGCCCCTCAGAGCTCCCCCGCAAACACGCTGCGTGGTGCCAGTTGGAGTCTCCAACCCGTGCCTCAGCCTCCAATAAGTCAAGCAGGGAAACTCCTCTCTCTTCCTTCCTCTAGGTCCCTTGTCTAGATGATCATATCTGCAGGATTGCAACTTTATTTTTTTGTGTGTGTGCCTTTTCCAATGCACAACGGTAGCATTAGCGCCTTAAAACAGCAGGTTTATTGATTTCTGTATTTGTTACTAATTTAATCCTGTTCTTCGATATTTTATCTTTAAGCTCTTTGCCACAGAAGTCAGGGTAGACGTTGCCAACACCACTTTTGTCTCACAGACCTCGGCTATTTAACCCCGTCGGCAGCGAACGCCAGGATATTTAGGTGGTTTTTGAGCATTAACGACTGCATCATCACAAAGCTCTTCTCAGGTATTTGGTAATGCTATCATCTATACCGTTCAAATTGGGACGCTCCAGCCCAGGATGTGGAGGTGCCCAGCTCCAGCGAGAGAGTTAAAGGTCCTGGGGTTAAATCTGTCACCATTCACTAAAGCTGAGAGTTTTATCTGTTTGTCCACGATCGCAGATGTGATCGATTGGGGAACGGGAGCTCTCTGGCCTTTTAAAGGCGGTATTGTCCCACAGCCGCAGACTGATAATACAGGCTCCGCCAAAAGCGGAGCAATTTCTTCCCCAAAGTGCAAGTGCAGTTCCCGTTAAGTTACTCTGTGGGTTTGTTGACTAGGAGAGTTTTGCTGCCTTTGTATACTGGAAATGTTAGGCAGTCTCTTGTATTCATATGAATTACACTGCTTGGCAGAAATCCCTCATTTTGTGTCATTTGTTGGTCGTTTTTCCTTCTCCCCTTTAATAATAAGGGGAGAAAAAGTAAAAAGAACCAAGGTTTTAATTGCTGTTTGGGTGCTGTAAAGTAGGAATAATTGTCTACAACCTAGCAGTGTCTTGTTTTTAGTAAACTAGTTACAATGTCACAGTAAGTCTGTGGTCATTATTGAGTTCGAACTGTCAGAACATGCAACAACACTCCCCTTTTCTCTAGGCACCCATTGTACACGTTGCTGGCTTGCTTTTTCAGGACTCAGAAATACTACACTCACCTTCACACCAAGGCAACGACAGATACAATACAGGTGTTGTACTGATGTAACTACAGTTGTATAAAATACTGGTAGTACAACTCTAATGTAAACAAGCCCAAAGCCATTACTGGAGGCAAGGCAACAGGAAGAACTGCCCCAGAAACTTTATTCTGAGAGCTCCTGCATTCCCGAAGGGCCCCCTGAAAGCACGACATGGCAGGCAAACCGTCTGCTTTCATCTCCCTGGCTGCTGAGCCCTTTGCAGGCTGAGGGCTCCCCTACCACGAAGCCGGGAAGAGGCTCCTTTTTCAGTCCTTCCCCAAGGGAACAGAGCCAGGCAGCAGCTGCTCGGGCGATACGGAACTCTCCGACCAGCATCCATGCTTGGGGGAGATCACGCCACCAAGTATGAGGACGGCTCAACGTGAATGGGGACTGATGGAAGACCTCCGGAGCCACCATTTTAGGCATCCTTGTGCGGCCAAGTGCGTTCCTGGGTCCGGCTAAAACCCTCCTGGGCGCCAGTGAGCCTTTTGCTGTTTACGGAGCCTTCTAGAGTTGAGCGGAAAGCCCAGGTTTAGGGCAGAGTGAGTAAAAATCAGTGGTGTCGGCAGGGCATTCATTTGCCAAGTAAGGCTAGCCCTGCTCCTGGTTGTTTATGCTGCCTGGACACCAGCCAAAGCCCACAGAAATTAGTAGAAAAACCTACTGGATCAGGTCCATAAAGCCTGAGGACTCGCTTCCATTCTTACCTCTTTGATCCAACAAGGGAGTATATTTACCAAATGGGGCCTCTCTAGCCACCTTTATTGGCCAAATGCAGAAGTGGTAGCAACAGGTTTTTCATGTGATTTAATAGTTTTCTCTCTCACCGCATTGGGCAGAAGCCTCTTTGTGTTTGTTTCTATATGATTTCAGTGCTTTTATGTACTTTTTTTTTTTTTTTTGTAGGGCATCTTCTTTGTGGTAGTCCAGTTGTATTGCAGAGGGAGAGTCAGGGCCTGAGACTGTTTGATAATTGCAGGGACTGAAGATCTTTTCAGTGCATTGGTCATAGCAGGGTTTATTTGCAGAAGTTCTTCCAAACTTTTCCAAAGGGTGATTTATCCCATGGAGACAGCAGCAGGCATTAGAAGGACCAAATGCTTCATTTCCTCCTCTGAGACAGGGAGGAATTTAACCCCAAAGGATGCTGAGCCCCATGGTGTTAAGAGAAGGAGCTGCTGTTGGCACCCATGGATCTTCTCCAATTTGCAGTCTACTCCAGCACTTACTCTGCAGTCAAATCCAAGGTCAGCGTTCGGGGGGTTGCTGTTTCCAGTCAAGTCATAAAAGTGGGCACGACCTTTCCAAAGATCTTTTCAAGCACATCATCTAAGACTCAAGGAAGCATTAACTTGCACTATTGCCATTCCAGACATTAATCAGGGCATATATTGCAGACAGTCCCCTGAGCAGTGTGCTTATGTGACTCGTATTTGTTTTATGGCTGTCCTGCTGATTTCTCCCTGATAATGAGCCCCTGTGTGTGCACTGGAGATTTTGTGAGTCTATCTGTGGCAGCTAGGATCTTACATCTCTGTTGTCAAATCATCCTACCAAATGGATAGGCTCATAGCACTAAGCTGCATATATAAATTACATAATAACTTGTTGTATTTGCTATAACACACTGTCAATAAGGATACACCAATCTAGCGACACGCATTCAGAGCGCAAAGGACCCTGCAGAGGTACCGCTGGCACAGGTCACGTTCGACTCCGCGGCAAGAGCTTCCAACGTCCCTGTCCGAACCAGCCAGGCATTTAATAACACACCTGTACTTCAGCTCCCCTGTCAGCGCTGGGAGACAGCTTCCTCTCAGTTATTCATCTTCCATAGTTTCACTCAGCTTGCCTAACCCTCAACTTCTGGTTGTTTTTGTTACAATCTGCTGTGTTTTGGATTTCTCGAAATGGTAAATGAAGGTACTTTTTCAGTCTTCAAAAATCCATTGGGTTTTTTTCCGTAAAGGGAGCACACTTCTTGGTTTGGAGTGGTGAAGGAAATTTGCGTGGTATTGATAAGGCCCGCTCTCCTCTTTGAGAGTTGTTTTTTTTTTTTTCCTCTTTCACCCTTGCTAATCACCCTGGCAGCTGTATTATAAAGTTGCTTGGGTTTTCTTTGGCACATCGAGAATATAATATACATTTACTTTAAAAAATCTAATACAATTAAGTTATTTCCTTTTTAATATTTGTTTTGTTTATTTATCTATCCATCCCCAGGAAGGAAATCTGAGACCCTTTGTCATAAATTAGCAAGTGTGTAGAAGTTTGTAGCAGGATATATAGAGAATGACAATGAAAGGCCATAAATACCAGTGGACAGTAAGAGACAAAATTGGTGTCTGCTTTGGGACCAGGCGTAAGATTTATCAGGCCCAGACAAAGGTCTTTAAATCAGAAGCTGATGTATTCTCAGATAAGCTGAGCAGCACTGGTAGGGTCCAGTGTAGAGTTATTAATTTCTTATTAAAGGAGAGGTTCTTAATTGGTATTGCTTTATTTGTAAGCAAATAATACACCATGTTAACAATGCACTTTATTTTAGTAACTCCCAGAAGAAAACAGGGCTAAATACTGCAGAAGTGTTTTGCTAGATTAGGACTGGGAAATCTCACAATGGAAATCCTTGCTAAGCAAAAATATAACCTAAAATAAAGGGCTTAATAATAGCGATGTTCTGCTGCCAGTTTAGCAGCAGTTCCTCAGAAATGTTTTGTCCCATGATAAATCAATTTTACCACCAACTATTATCCTGAGCTTTGTGAGGCAGAGGGTTGGTGCACCTGTCCCACTTGTCTGCAAAAGGTCTTTTAAGCAGAATCTTCTCTTGGGACTTGTGGGGTTGGCCGAATGTGTTCTTAGCATGTGTTGTGATCCTCATTAGACAAATCTGCAATGTATCTCAGGGCATAAAAGACTCTAATTTTCCCATGTCTGTGGCATATAACCTTGGTCTTCACTTGATTTTTGCTTTTCCACGGGGTTTCCAAATCAACCCCGCCTGAGCAAATATAAACAAGCATAAGCATCCCAGATGTAAGTTAAAAAAAATGAAGCCCCAAACACCTCACTTTTCTCCATTCCCCATGCTAAAACCTTCATGTGCTGCACAGTTCACACTGTCATTGCTACAGTCTCTTTGTTGTTGGCCTTGGTGATGCCCACTTCTGCCCTCTCGAACCTGTCCAGATCGCTACAGCACTCACCTCTACTATTCCTTTATCTGTTTATCATGTAGTGAATCAAATCCAAGCTCCTTGTTCCCACCTCCAAGGCCCTCTGTAATTTGGAGCACTCATAGTGGCATCACCTTCTCGCCCCCTTCCCTACCCTCCCTGGATGTTTTCTTCTTCCCTCACCCCTGTATCCTTTTTGTGCTGTCCCTTGGGACTAGAACTGCTTCCCTGGCTCAGGGAGCCACACTTCTTCCATTACAAACACTATTTCTGTCTCCAGATATGTATACTACCAATTTTTAAACATATTGGCTCCCTTCAGCATGCGCATCTGTCCTCGTCTTCACCATACCTCAAACTTTCTTTGGTGTCGTTCTCCTCAGCCCAGTCAGAAGAGCTGGGATGAGGATTTTGGGAGAGGCGGCACAGGATGGGAAGGATTTGGGGGTGAGTCTGGGAGCCCTGTGCAGAGAGAAACTGGGCTTGGTGTGCTCCCAGCCTCTGCTTGACTGCTTTGGGAGCTGGGGTGCCTAACCTGTGTCTCTCAGAGCAGTCCAACCCCCAGGGATGGAGAGAGAAATAGGAGACTGGGGATGGGGAGAGCAAGACAGACCATTTTCCTAGTCAAAAAGAGCTGCTGCTGTCTCAGGGCTGTATAGTAGCCACCACACTGGTTGCTCCACTTCCCTCTGATGTATTCCAGGTGGAGGGGAAGTCCGGAGAATGTCATGTAAGAAATGCAAATAAAAATATCTTTCTAGACTTCCTTCTCTTACATACTGTCTGCCAAAGCCTTCGCTCCTCTCCTTTACTGTTTTGCCTATGGATGTGTTTTATGCTTTTATCTTGCTCTTCTGGTAAAAGAAGTAGTACTTGCTGTAAGTTTACATAACTTGCCTTTTACTGCTCTGGAAATGAATGTGGAACTTTGGTCTTAATTAGACTGTCAGTGTAAGTCCTGTTTTAATGAATCACTGAAATATGTGAATAACATTAAGCTTCAGAATATGGCTGCAGAGTTCACAGGGTGTTGGGTACTGAAAGCTGGTTGCCCGGCTGGGTCCATGGGGAGACAAGCACCTAGCACCCAGGTGAGGGTGTAGTAAGGCGGAAGGGACTCCCTGAAACTGGGGAGAAGGCTTGAATTTAGCTGCAGGTAGACCCCTCTGCCTGTGGAAGAGTTTTGATTTCAGAGCCCATACCTGTGTACTGAGCACTTTGCTCCGGCGCCATGGCTTCACCGTGCAATGAAACGACAGGCTTCGCAACACCAGGGGTTCAGGCGGCAGTTTGAGATCCAAGCCATTACGTTACTGAGTTCCTCCCGCAGCCCAGCGAAGAGCCTGGGCTCCACCTGCACCCACAGAGGAGGAGCTGGAAATAAATGTCTCAGAATATGGGATAGTGGAGATGTCAGCAAATGTGCAAAAGCTCAGGGAAGAAATACCACCTCATTAAGACATATTCCTGATGCTTTTGCAAAATGTCAGTCTTGTCTGGCCTAGCCAGTGACACTTATTAAAGAACATTTGGAAAAAAGGCTTCCAGAAGCCACTCAGCAGCACACTTAGCTGGAGGTCAGCCTGTAACAGTGAAGAAGTGAAAGGAAACAACCCGGATTGGTAGGTAATCACCTGCCAGGGACTTGCGGTCATCGCTGTTAGGATGTCACCTGGTCGAAGCGGGAAGGGACGAATGGGCCACTGTTGTGGGAGTGCAGTAAACTAAAAATAATACTGAAAGGACTAGGAGATTTGCGTAAGAAGCAGGTGAGGGCCAAAACCCCGTGGTTTTTACATCTCCCTTAGTTTGGCTGACCTTCAAGACCCAGACAGGGCGATGTGCCTAGATGGTCCATTTGGCTGGGGTGACTGTAGGACCTTAGTCTGCGTAGCCAGTAGTGTACACAAAGTGATGCGCTGCTGCTCATGTCTGCCTTTAATTCCATAGTCCAAAAGGCTACTTGCAGCCGAGAGAAGCAGAGGTATCCTCCAGCTCAAGTCCAGAGCAACGTTCAAAGCACACCTTTGTGATCGGGATACTGTTCTCTGCTGCATCACAGAGGTGAGTATGGGGGAGGATTTAAGACTACTCACATTTAGACCAGACTAATAAGAAGGCTAGGAAAGAAAAGGAAAGCAGAGGTCCTTTTAAGATCAGTTATGATAAAAAACCCCTTGGAATTAGTTTTTTTGTTTGGTTATTGGGAGTTACACCTGAACTCTTGCAATTCTTCCAGCATTTGATGCAGAATCAATACCAGGAAGACCAGCTTTAATCCAGAAACTGAAGTCCAAACAATCTCTTTCTCCTAACTAGCAGATCAAATTGCTCATTTAACTCATTTCTACAGGCAAGGTGGGCAAATGTACAGAGATTTATATAGAGGAGAGATTGGAAAGAAAGAAATTGCAAGTTAAATGGTGTTTGAAGTGATAGGGAGCTCTGGAGAAATAGGCAAGACCTGAAGAGCAGAGAAAGGATAAAAATCATGATGATCTCTAGAGAGGCTGAAAAAAGTACATTTTATTTACTGGAAAAATAAGATGGGTAAAGGCTAAATCCCACAATCCCTTACTCATGCAAGGAATCCTGTTGACTTAAATACTTGTGTAAAAGTATTTCTGTGGGTAAAGTATTTCTGTGGGTAAAGGATTTGTTGGACTGCATCCAGAACCGGGTTATGGTTGATGTTTTCACAGAGACAGCAGTCTTTCGTATGCCACCCCGGGTAGTAAACAGCAATCATGGGACACGTTTTACAGGGCACGCCAAATATGTAAAAGAAAAAAACCCCAAAACAAACCCTTTGCTTAAGTGCGTGGGAGGTTCAGGGTGGTGGGGGGCTAAGAGGAAGGTGACTCAGTGACCTGGGAGGCAGGGTCGCTGGTTACAGCTCTGCTGCAGCCGAGCGCAGACCCTCTGCCGGAGAACGCCGCTGCCAGCACAAACTCGCAAAAGTTGTTTTGGCGCCTGGCCTAGAACAACACAGGGCTGTTTTTTCCCCTTTTGTGCTGGGCTCTGTTGCACTGGGAGAATGTGAGAGTTTTAATTTTACACACAGAAGGAAGAAAGAATACAACTTTTTTTTTTTCTTTTTCTCCGCTGTACTTATCTTTGTGCGTGGTGATGTTACAAAGCCAGGTCAGCAAGTATTTTATTCCAGTGACAAGTTTTTGTGCAAAGGGCACAAGAGGCGGCTATGAGGGACCAGGGCGCCTGTAATAGTTACAAACAGAAGAGAAAAGCCAGGATGTGCTGCCCGCACCTTTAGCTTTCTGCAGTGGGTTCTTCAGCTGCGGGCTACCAGGTCCAGCTGATGCAGAAGGAGGGAGAGAGCAACAGGCAGAGCAGGAGAAGGGAGGTTTTAGGTGCTTAAAGCCTGGTAGACAAATGAAATAAAAAGTCCCGTCTCCTCTGTGCCCTGCTTTTGGCACCAATGACTCGGGGAGCCAAGTTGCAAATCTTGCACTTGTCCAGGTGTGCCTGGATGGAGATGAGTGACTCTGACCATGCATGACTCTTCCTACATCTTCAAAGCAGCTGGCAGAGTGACCCTTGCATGTACCTGCCCAGCAGCACCAGGAGGGGCTCCGCTCTGCCTATGTGAGCCCAGTCTGAGGAAGCCAGAGGAAGACTAGCTCATCGTCCTCATCCTTCTCCAGGACTTTGCAGAAGATGCCGTGAATGTGCACAGCCCCGGTGTCATTGAGGCTTAGTGCTAGGCAGGTGCCCTGGATCAGGACCTAAATGGTTAATTTTCAAGTGGCTTCTTGGAGCAGATGTTCCCATGTGTATACCCTCCTTCCCTCTTCTGACACATTTCCTACACAAACAGCAGATTGCATTGCTGCTGTCCTTTTGATCTGCGGGAGGGGGAGGAAAATCCCACACAAATGATATTAGTTCTCTTTTCAAGCAGGCTGGTGACGGTGCGTACGGGCATGTGCCTCCCTCCCACCTCTGCCTGCCCAGATGTCTTCTCTGGGACTTTAGTCTCTGCCCACTTCTGGAGCTGCTTTAAGGTTGCTTACCTTAGAGCTTGGAGGGAAAGAGGAGGTAGGGTTGAGCAAATTGTGGAAAAATTATGACTGCAAAACATTGCTGTCTGTCTAAACACATACAAAGGCTGGTGTACAGGCTGATGCATCTGCTACCATGCTGCTGGTGATTGTGTGGTGCCTCGCACTTGTGTATCTGTGCTCCTTGCGGGCACTGATGAATTAAGCCATGCTGCCTGGGTGAGGCCTAAGACCTTCTCAGGCAGGAAAATGTCTTTGAGCTTGTGTCTAGGACTAATCCCAAACCTGCTGTCCAGACCAGCGGGATTTAGACCCATGCGCCCGCGTAGCCTCAGGGTCGTTGAGGAGGGATGGCTCTTGCAGACTTGGTGCCAGGTGGCTCAGGGATGGGTAGCAGGAGCCTACAGGATCGGATCAGTATGGGGAGATCAGCCCTTCTCTCCTTCTTTCAGGATAAGAACACGGGACAGCAGATAAACTTGGCAAGACAGCGGGTTTAGGATGAATTAAAGGAGGTGATTCTTCGCGGGGTTGTAGTTAAGGCGTGGATCTCCTTGGTACAGCACCTTCAGGGTGCCAAGACTGCATGGGTTCGGAGGACTGTGAGAAGATTTCATGGTCAATAAATTCACCGAAGGGTGTTAAATGCAATAGACTGGTTTTGGCTTAGAAAGCCACACAAAGCTGACAGTGTGAAGAATATTCTGGGGAAGTATCACTGATGGCTCACCCTGTTGTCACATTCATCCCCCCACATCACTGCAGTTCTTTGCTGGGGAGAAGACACTAGACTAGGTGTACCTTTGGTCTGCCCCAGGATGGTCTTTTTTATGTTATTATCTCTAGTTCAAGATAGGGAAGAAAGCTTGCTTTCATTCTGCTACTGGCAGCAGTTGCAGAAGCCCTCTAGACATATAGTGGAGATGATGGAGGTGGGTGTGGTGGCCACCAGTTTTTCTAGCATCGTCCTCCTAATTCCTTCCTGGGGCTTGACTGGTGTGAAAAAGGCAAACAGTTCTGCCTGAGCTCCTTCCTAAAAGACCAGACATCATTGTTCAGGAAGAGCCTTTGGGATGGCTGGGATGTTTAAAGCTGCCGGTATGGCTGGCCTTGCCACAGCAGCTGGCTGGATGCACCAACACAGGGCAGGATGCATGCGTGAACCAGCCTAACGCTGAGCTGGCTGCCACTGAGAAATCTAAATGTAGCCAGCGGAGTTTCAGAAATTGGATCTTTTCCTTCATTTAATTTTGTCCTCTTTCCCTGCCTTAGCATCATCCTCATTTCTAACCCCCAGCAGTAGGCTTATAGTATCAGGGCTCTCTCCTGTTGTCTTTGGAGGCTTCTATAACAAACACCTGATTATTATGAGAATGATATTTCTTGAGGCAGGGAATGGCAAGGCTCAAACGTGACACTGTGATCAGCCAAAAGAGCAGGGCAGGGAGTGACTGATTGAAATACTCTAAATAACAAATTCTTTTAAACCAAAAACAATTCCAAAGAGACTCAGCCTATTTACAGATGTTATTCATATAGAAGGAGAGTCAAATATCATCGAATAACCCACGAAGCCTGACTTGCTCACTGGCTTAGAGAGGATGCACTAAGCTTTGTGCTTTATTTCACTTGGTTTCTTGAGCTTGTAACCAGAACCAGGCAGTTCGCAGCAGTCAGCCCGCATGTTCAATTCAGCTCCTTCTTTTGTGGTTAAAATTGTTAAAATTGCTCAAGAGTCTGTGATGAGCCCGCGTCTGTGTGGCTGTTCACCAGCATTTCTGCAGGGGCCTAAAGTACACGTGGATGCTGTGTGGGTCTGTGCGGCTGTGTGCCTCCGGGAGGGTGCGTGCAGTGGTGCGGGCTGGCACGGGCAGTGCCGGCACCTCCACTTCCCCAGCGCCAGAACATCTGCCCCAGCCCAGGGCACTGGCACAAAGCAGCGCTGCTCTTGGGGTGAACCCAGCCCTTTGCAGCAGTCAGGCAAAAAATATGTGTAGCAGCAACAGGCACCAGTGGGGAAAGGAAAGAGCAGACTTGTCACACTCCTGGAAGGAAAAGTGCAGGTCATTTTTCTTCCAGTGTTTCAAATACAGCAGCTTTTCCAGGAATGTTTGGGGTATTTCTTAGATGGCAGTTTTCTGATATCCTTGGATTTAGCAAAGTTTTCATGTTTAGTGTTTCACCTTGACTCCAGGGGGAAAAAAACCCCACCCGGTTCTTTGTCTTCCCCATTTAGATTTTCTTATTATTTCTCCATTGCAACCCACCAGGTGAGCTCTCATTTCAAAAAATATGCGGATGGGAAAGCTACAGTTTGTGGTACTTTCATTTCCCTGTAAATTTTCTGAAGTTGATGAAATGATAAGAAGTTAGAGACTGAAAAGAAAAGCAGTCAGGAGACTGGGGACAAATGAATCCCTCTCACTCCTCAACCTGGCATCTCCCCAACACCTTTCATTTTATTTTGTTCAGCAATACCAACAATAGGAGACAGAATTATTTGTCAAGTAATCAAATGTCCTTTGTGAATGCTCAAAAAGTGTTTTTTTTTAGTTTATTTCCACATGTATTGGGCTTTGCTGCTATACATTCTCAGGGCTGTTTAAAAGGGCAGTTGTTTTTTGGGAGAGCACATTTCATTGAAAGGACACCAGAGTTGTCTGAAGCCAATTCATTCTGAATTCAGATGAAATAAGGTGAGGGAGGAGGAAAAATGGGAAAAGTTAAAAGCTTTGGAGAAAAGCAGGTTATGGTAGGTGCACTCCCAGCCACCAGGAGCTCAGGCTGAACACGGGAGATGAAGATTTGCCCAGAAGCGTGGGAGGGGTGGGGTCTCCACAGACCATGCAGGAACACTTGCTCTTAAATATTGTTCTGTCCATCAGATCACATTCTTTGTACTATATCAGTAAAAGCTAAAAGCAATTTCTTTGTTTGTGCCTTTCCCAAAGTTACCGGCATCCCTCGTTCCCACCTCACAGTTGGCCCATTGTGTGGTACCAGCTCTTCTTCCCAGCTGCTTTTACAGGTCATCCCGGCAGCCTTACCAGAGCTCAGGGCTTAGGTGTTCGCCCTTCACATCAGGAGACCGTATGATACATTTCAGCATTTAAAAAGTTAATTTTATCAGTTTCATTGCCTTGTGTGTAACAGATATTTATGAAGTGTGTGTCCATACGATTTCTACCACTAAGCTTCTGACCCTGTGGCAGCCCTAAGGCTTAGTAGACTTAAACACAGCAAGGCTCAAATTCTTTCCTTTTAACATCAAATCGTTCGTTACTGTGTGATACATTCAAAGGCTGCAGCGTGGAAAGTAAAAAATGCCCATTGTTGCCAATAATATAATCACATGTGGGGCTTAATCCTGTAAACGTGCACAAGTAAAGTTACTTACATATGTAAGTCTTTGGTGGTGCATGCAGCCATTTGAACGTAAGCTCCTCAGCCTGAACATGCATCTGTACAGTATTTAATGTGAAGGGTTTGAGCCAGCCTGGGGTCTTTGTGCTAAATATATAGTAATTATTATAATGAGGGTATTAATGATTTGTTTGTGTGCTGTTCTTACATCTAGTGCCAAATATTATATAGAATGTGTATCTGGGAAGAATTCAGCCCTTCGTATTTTATATCTGTAATAATCCATGACTGAGTTGCTGGATTCCATCTCATTTGTATATGCCATATTTTTTTCCAGAACATCTGTTTAAACCCACACTGGATAGCTGCCAGGTTAGTGGAAAGGATATGGTATAAAGAAGACTTTTGTTTCCTCTGAGCAAGGAGAAAAATAAGTTACAAGTCGGTGCATATTGCTGAGAAGAAGCAACTTTTTCTCTCCAGAAGCAGATGTCCTGTAGTGTTTGAAAATGAAATGTTTTTGTGTCTCGCAGGCAAAGGTTCTGCGTTTCAACAATATTGATTGTCAGTTAGTACAGGCTGTCAGCCTGCCGTGGTTAACCTACCAGTTGTTGGAGAGACAATCATGAGCAATTAAGAATCACATTTCGCAGTTTCAAATGCATCCATATTGCCACTTTATTCAAAATCCTTTTTTCACGTTGGAAAGTACATTGGTGAGAGAGAAGAAGTTTTCTTTTTTTCCCCCTGCCAACCATATTTTCATTGCTGGCCAAATTAAGAGAGATATATATTGCTCATAAACTTACTGCAGTTACTTGATTAAAATCCTACATGCAGCACTCCTTTCAACATCAATCTATAATAATAAGGAGGGAGCACATTGCATTGCATGTCTTTGTGTTGCGCCTTAGATGCAAAGCACAAGGGAAGCGTCAGGGAAAGATTCAGCTGCAGAACAAGCAGCGGCACAATGAGAAAAGGACTGTTCTTTGCGAAGATGGACCTTTGTGATTTGAAACAGGGAAAATTAAAGGAAGGTTAAAACCTAGAAAAGCCAAAGGCTTAGCAGCTGAATTACAGCAGTGCTGGCGATGTGGCAATTATGGGAACGGCTGATAGAAGCAAAGTAGCAAAGTGCTGAAATCAACCTGTTATGCCAAAAAAACAGCCCATGTGAGAGGAAACGTGGAGTGCTATGCTACCCCAAAATCAGCACTGCCCAGAAGGCTTGTGACTCTTGTCACCCCTTTGCCAAGCACCTTTCAAGGCTTTGGTAGCTGGTGGCCTTTTAGAGGTAAATATCAGAGACACTGGCTCTGGGCACTCTCTCAGCATAACTCAATGTGTTGTAGCACCTGTGCCAGGCACTATGCACATTATGTTGTCACAAACTGCGTGTGTGCAGTCACCTTGGCTGGTGATTTTAGTCCAAACACCTGGGAACCATCTCAACCTCATGAGCCAACATGACTTGGAAGGACTTCATGCAAAGACAAATCCTGCCTCCTTTTCCAAAACTTTTCCAAACCAAATAATGCCCTAAAAGCAACAAAAACCCATCAGTTCTTCCAAGAAAGCACATCACTCATGGCCTCAAAAGAGATTTCTGACCACCAGATTACTCCCTCCATGGGGTTTCTTAGCACCCCAAACCTCAGATGCCGTTCCCACACCTCTGCCACCCACCTGTCATAAAATCCGTGTGTGGTGTGGTCCAGAATGCTCGGGAATGGGACTGGGAGCAGCATTGGCAGGTTTTGATGGTGGGAGTATGCCCCTTGCAGAACATCTGAGGTTCTGCCTTACACACAAGGAAGGCCAGTAAATGTCAAGTCCTAAACAATACCATATATATCATGCAGAGTTTGTCAAGAGCAATTAGTAGACCGTGTCAGAACACACTTCACAATTAAGAGGCTCAGAAAGGCAAGTTGTCTGTGAACCTGTCCATGGGAAGGATTTCTTTCCCACCTCACATTCCCCCCTACCCCATCATCACAAAAAAAAAAAAAACAAATCCTGAGCAACACCAAAACGCACCAACCCAGCAATGGACCTGAGCCAAGTTCCACAGTGCTGCCTTGGATTCACAGAATCACAGAGTGGTAGGGTTTGGAAAGGAACTCTACAGATCATCTTGTCCAACCCCCCTGCTTGAGCAGGCACCCCCAGAGCAGGGGCACAGGAACGCATCCAGGCAGGGTTTGAATGTCTCCAGGGAAGGAGACTCCACAGCCTCCCTGGGCAGCCTGTGCTGCTGCTCTGGCACCCTCACAGGAAAGGAGTTCTTCCTCATATTCAGGTAGAAATTCCTGTGTTCCAGCTTGTGCCCATTGCCCTTTGTCCTGTCGTTGGGCACCACTGAAAAGAGTCTGCCCCATCCTCTTGACACCCACTCTTTAGATCTTTATAAGCATTGACAAGATCCCCCCTCAGTCTTCTCTCCTCCAGGCAACACAAACCAGGTGTCTCAGCCTTTCCTCATAAGGGAGATGCTCCAGTCCCGTGATCATCTTGGTAGCTCTCTGCTGGACTCTCTCTAGCAGTTTCCTGTCCTCCTTCAACTGGGGAGCCCAGAACTGGGCACAGCACTCCAGATGTGGTCTCACTAGGGCAGAGTAGAGGGGAAGGATAACCTCTCTCAACCTGCTGGCCACACTCTTTTTAATGCACCCCAGGATATACTGTTGGCCTTGGCCACAAGGGCACAGTGCTGGCTCCTGGACAATTTGGCCACCAGCACTCCCAGGTCCTTCTCAACAGAGCTGCTTTCCAGTAGTTCACCCCCCAGCCTGTGCTGGTGCCTGGGGTTGTTCCTCCCCAGGGGCAGGACCTTGCACTTGCTCTTGTTGAATTTCATGAGGTTCCCCTGGGCCCAGCTCTCCAGCCGGTCCAGGTCTCGTTGGATGGCAGCACGGACTTCTGGTGTATCAGAATTGCATTGCAGCATTGATGGATTAATCAAGTTAAATCTTCATGATTTAGGATCCTGGCAGTAGTATTTCAGACAATTTGGTGCAGCATTACCAGCAAATGAAAGGTGCTGAAAATGGGGAATCACAAGAAAAAAAGGAAATTATGTAGCTGAATAATACTGAGAAATCATCTCCCACATGTGAATGTACACAGGTTCTGATACCAAGGCTGGTATGAGTATAAAAGTGAAGAGTTTCATCTTTAGTAAGACTTTGTCAATTCAAAACTTAGGTTAAAGGATTTCTGTGCAGTACATCTCCCTGAGCATCTTCACCTCTCTTCTGTACAAAACACAAGTTTGTGGCTTCACAATCACATTTTCCTATTTTTAAAACATGTTTTCTCTGCTGTCTTGCTTTGTGAGAAAGACACTGAAACTGCAAGAGAAACTGTCTCGATAGAGGAAACTGAAATGGCTTTGTGTGTGACATGTGAACAATGGAACAAAGTAAACACCAACAAAAATAGAAAGCTGTG
The DNA here is from genome assembly GCF_949628215.1 of Phalacrocorax aristotelis. Taxonomy (NCBI): domain Eukaryota; kingdom Metazoa; phylum Chordata; class Aves; order Suliformes; family Phalacrocoracidae; genus Phalacrocorax; species Phalacrocorax aristotelis. The sequence goes on along the minus strand of NC_134284.1, from coordinate 28,522,376 downwards.
CTTTATTTTCTCTCTGATCTTTCATTTTTAGGGTATATTTGTGATTATGGAGAAGTTCCAACATTTCAGGCAAATGGAAAATTTTTAAACAATTGATGTAATAGAGAGTTTAGGTGTTAGCATGCAATGAAACAATATCTTATTCTTACTGACAGTAGGATACAAAGATCTCTTGTGTTTAGGACTTCTAAAACTAGCAGTAACAATGGATAAATGTCTTTAAATGGACTGCAGATCTTTGCATCACACTTAATATCTAAATGCTTTGTCTCTTTGATTCTTCTAGGATTAAACATTCAAGAAAACTAAACACGCTTGTCTCCCTTCTCCCATGTTTGCCTTTGACTTGAGGAAAAGTTTTCTATTAAGTGACTCAAGCTGTGGAAAACCTCAAGCACCCTGAGCACCGTACTGTGATTTATGATTCCCAAAATCTTGATCCTGATACCAGAGATGAGAAACTTGGGTCTGCTTTGAGAAAATGATTTGCTCTTATGCTAAGCTCAATCGAATTGTTGACACTGACATTAAGCAAACATAGTAAGGTGTAATTACATTTTACACTGATCTATGAAATATTCATGTAATAATAACGAAAACATACATGCAATCATACAATATCATCATCATAAACTGTGGTCAAATACATATGATATTTGCAATTCTTATACCTTGTTCATATAAATAAATATTCATTAGAACTGAAACTAATTACTGTATGGTCGATGACAGCTGAGAATATTAAGCGCTGCTACTGAATTATGCCTTCAAAGGCAATTTTGAAATGAGATTCATCTTCAAGTTGTGGGTCAGTTTATTTGTCCAGCTATGATAATATTTTTTTCCAATGAAAGAATAATGTTTATACTAATTGTCATGAGAATGTCTAAGCATTTTTTGCAACTAGTAACCAAATTAGGGAGTTGTGAGTGTCTGTAAGTACACCAATGTGAGTCTATTTTCATATTTAAAATTGGCCTTTCCCACAGCTCATTCAAGTTTATGTTCTAGCCACATGTCCCACAGATAAATAAACAGATGCTCTATATAAAGAGTTAGATCATATTCTGAATGAGTGAGGAACATATGTCATCATTAAGGGAAGCTTCGGTGCCAACGCTGGCATTAAGGTAGAGGAAAGAAAACAAGGAATAACTTGAAATAGAGCAACATAATCCCAAGGAAGTTGTCAAAATCAGAAGAGAGGTTATTTGCACTAGAGTTGGCAAGAAAATGTTGTTCAGCAGTTTTTGCTGAAAAACAAAGGAAGAGCAAGAGGAATTTTTGATTTTTAATTAAAAAACATACTCTGTTGAGCTGAAACAAAAAACTATGGGTTTTTACCTCAAGATGCCAAGCCCCTAGGTTTTGTCTGAACAGAACTTTTTGCGAGGGATTTAAGGTGTCCAGTTTTCCAATGAAAATGATGACAAAAAGAGTAAAAAAGAAATTTCCCAAGAATATTTCTCTTTGTTGGAAACCTGGTTTTTTTTTCAGTAAGAAATTTTCATCGAAGTTTTTTTTCACATGCCACTGATGAAAGAAGGATATCCAGATATAGCTGATAATAGATCTTTACTGTCTGAATGGAACTAGATGACATTGTTTTTATTGTTACTATTGTGTTGTGCTTTTCATAAGTAGAGACTGGAAAGACAGTTCATGCCCAAGAGACCAATGTAATCTAAATATAAGTCTAGAGGCTTTATTTATAAAATGTATAGAATCAGGGGTTTTTAATTGCATGTGGAAATATTGTTCAGAGAAAAATACTGTGCACACATAAAAAGAATTTTAGTTCACAGGATTTGGGAAAATCATAAATGAAAAATCACGCTATACCTTAAAAAAAAAAAGAAGAAGAAACAGTTATCTGCAAATGCCTTCACCAATTTATCTGCAATTTGATCATAGCAGATGAGCAGAGGACTAACACAGAAAACCTGGAAAAGACCAAAGAGCTCCTTGCAGTACCAGGAAAGGGAAGGGTGTCTCTGATGGGCAGAGGAGAGGTCACTGATGCAATTAGAGGGTTTATGTAGGATATTGTTTCAGGTGATGGTTGACTTCCTAAACCACAAACTTCCTAAGATATATCTGAAGGTGCAGTGAATAATAATGCGCAAAGCACTGGAAGGACAGAGCTGCTGTTCCACTGACTTTTATCTCTAAATTCCAAAAAAAAAAGGGTTTATTTCTTGGAGGAAATCCACAAGAACTGAGGAATCCAAGGGTGGGAAGGGAGAGACTGTCTGGAGGAAAAGAAAAGACCTGTTTCCCTGCTATTGGAGTAGCGTGGTGGGATCAGGAAATCGGGGACCAGGCTGGGGAGCCTCTGGCCGGTGGTCTGCAGGGGAGGTGGGGTGTTCTGTATCTGCACCCCATGCACCAGCTCCAGAGGAGGCTGCTGGATTTAGCGAGCAGCTTTTGGCTGCCAGTTGCATTGGTCAGTGGCAATGTATAAAGATTTGGCAGTACACGGCCGGATCTGTGTGAGACTTGGCTGCCTGCAACATCTTTTTATGCACTTAATTTGAGAAATGAGTACACGACAGAAATCTCTGATGGCCTGATGTGGCAGAAAACATCCACTGCTCTGTAAGCTGAAAACGTCCTATAAAGCCCCAGATTCAGACATAGTCCTGTCTGAAGGAACCACCTGCCTGGCACTCTGCATTTGGAAAAGAAACTTTACCTTTGTCGGAAGGTTTTTTGGAGCAGAGCCGTTCACACCAACAAGCTTTGGGCTATTTCTTGTCCACAGTTGTGCAACTGCCTTCTGCCCAGGTCTTCAGCACTGCCACTAAATGAGTCCTACACCAACCAGCCCTTGCCAAGGGGTCCCAAATGTTTGGGAGTGAGGAAAAGGGGCATCCTGGTCCAGGGCAGCCACTTAAGTTGTCTTCTCCCAGTTGTTGAGGCTGTCACCGCCTGCCCTGGGTCTCTTGGAGGGGCAGGTGTTCTGAGGTTGACTGAAAGAAGAGCAGACCCGTGGTTTGTCGAACGCAGTCAGTGAGTGCTGGCAGCTGGTTGGCAATCAGGTATGATCCTACCTCGCTCCAGCTATTTCATTTATGTGACAGTTTGTGGGAAACATCTGGCATAGCATCTGACTGACATGTCTCCAGCTACAGAAAGCTGAGAAAAATCAAAGCAGCCACCAGGGATAACAAAATGCAGTTTTATGCATCTTAAACTTCATTCTCTTCTCTGAGCCAGGGGTAGTTCAGCTAAAGTCAGTGAAGGACAGGCTAAAGATAGCATGAACTTTGGTTAAAATGTTCCTGCCTGATGAGTACAATCCTTGAACCAGGCCATCCAGGTTCCCCTACCTGCACCATCACTGATTTTGTGTACAACCCTGGGCAAGTCATTTTTCCTTCCCTCACCTCAGTTTCTCTCCCTAAATGAGGGAAACGAGACTGATTTGGTCACACATGTTGATATCTGCCAGTGCAGTCCAGAAGAGTTAAATGTAACTACAGCCATTCTGGCTCCATCGATACCATATGTAACTTTTGGTGATCATCTAGCCGCCAAAGGTAAAACAGGACCAGGAGCTGGAGGATGAAACTTCTTTAGTCTAGCCTGGATGTGTAGAGCATGTTTTTAGGACAGATGATGAACGACTGCAGCAGCTTACCAGTGACCGTGGTGGATTCTCCATGCATGATATCTACATGTGGTCTGGAGGTTTTTCTGACATTAATAATAGAGGTTCTAGAAGACTAGAAATGTGTTTTATCATTCAGTTTCATTTCATCCAACACCTGATGTCCTCACTACTATATTTTAAAGATAATACTATTATTTGAGGGGAAACCTGGGTCTCTGCAGGGCTCAGATGCATGATCCAGTTACTGCGAGTGAACAAGCTACCTCATGTCAGCCAAGATGTGGTAACTCTGCGGGCACTTGCTCCTACAGGCAGTAACAATAGCTCCCTACAGCAACTGTGCGCTATTTCAGTTTTGCTTTCCCCACCACAAGAAGTGCCATTCCACTGCCTTCGCAAGAGGCAAAGCGTGCACACAGTTCTAACAGTTGCCCAGCTCAGTTGGTCTGACAAGCACTAGCTTGTCAAATAGAAGTAACTCGATCGAATGTCTGAGCACTAATATTGAAACTCTACTGAAAATGAGAAACCTTTCTGGAGATGCGTTCATTCTTAAGACATGGTAAAAGTGGATGTGGTTGTATGGTGGCAGAGTTCAAACAGGTAGCCCACAATCTTCTCCATGGGTCTACGTGAAGCTCTTCAGCTTTGTAACAAGTCACCGCTGCTGCTATTCAAAGTCACTGCTTGAAATACTCTCTGCTGTTGGAATACACCAGAACAGCCCTCCTCCCATATCCAGCCCCCATACAGAACAATCTAAATGCAAAAGAAATTACAAAAAGAGTGTTTTTAGAAATAATTAGGTCAATTAGAATGTAACAAGGAGAGTGGTCTAGACATAGACAGCATTTAAATTAGCAACAAACTGCTCCATTTGGGTTCTTCACCTATTTAATCATCAATTCATCTTTGTGAATTCCTAGCAAATTAGAGAATTTGCTAATTTAACGTACCCTGAAGGTGCTGACTGAATTATGTATCAATGTCACTGATGCCTGCTCTGTCTCAAGCATAAGAGAAATGCAGCCAGGCTCTTCAGAGAGGGGCTTTGGTGTCACACACTCTCCAAGGATTGCACAAAATGCTGAGTTTTCGAAAGGACTGTAAGGTTAAAAAAGTCATTTTGGTTCTGCATGAACCAATCTGAATTTCCTTTAAACTTTCTTTGCCCCAACCTGAAGCCCATGCACAAAGCCACCAATAAAAGAGAGGGAACTGAAATAAATTTCACTCTTAACATGTCCTGCACTCCAAAGTTGCAAGTGGCTATTTTTGAAGCCAAAGGTAATGAACAATAATCACTTTTATAAGTGATACAGTATAAGCACACCTAAAAGTGGAAGATGATAGAGGAAACCATAGCGTCCTCTTACATGATATGCTAAGAAACTAGTGCCATGGCTTGATAGCACTTCTCCCAGGCTGTACAAGATGTCACCAGTCTCTCCTAGTGGGGCTAACCCTTACCTGGGGTCAAACCGGCCCCTGTGGAAAGCCTGCACAGCAGTTACCCACCATGCAGGTTGCTCCTCTAATGAAGTGGCACGTAAAAAAAAGTCTGTATAGTTGATGCCCTGCCAGAAGCCTAAGTGTCCTTCCTCCGGGGCTCAGACATGATCCTCTCATGTCCTTCTTCAGGACTGACACAGACTTCAGTGGGACTGAAATCAAGCTCTGAAGAAAAGAAGTGTATGGTGCATCTCTGAAAGAGATCTTTGCAGAAAACATGGGTGGGGAGGGAATGGAAGCTGAGGAAGTTAGGTGGGGAACATATCTGGGAGGAAAACAAAACCAGAATTTTTGAAAAGTCCAATTTTATGCTGCACAACCTGCATGTTTTACCCTCTTTGTTGTTCGCTTTCATTTTAGGCTCAGTAGCTTGAGGATGCCCCTACTGTGCAGTCAGTAACAGATCAAGGATTCAATCTTGGGCTTTGCTTAGAGCAAAAAAAGATTATATTATTTGTCACACACAGTAGCTCTGCATAAACATCCCCTACAGAAGGGCATGCTCCTGTCTGGTGAGACCAGGCTGACAGTCCCAGAGATCCTTTCAGGTATGGTGGATGGAGTGGAACCTCTACAGGTAAGAGGCAGCATCGTTCCAAGGTGAGGTGCGCTTTGTCAGCACACCATCATCTGCAGGGGTTTCTGGAAAACAGGCCTACTGTCAAAGGGTTCAGATACTTCTTGAGTGGTATTCAAATGCCTAGAGATATAGGGATGGGCGCAGCCTTGGCAAGATTTTAAAAGCAAGATAAGGAGAAATGAATAATTAGGCATCTGACTGGAGCTGAAAATTCACATCTCTCCTCAAGATCGGTGAACTGCTTTGGCTAAAATAAGATGCAATTTGAGTCTTTGCCAGTTGCTGTATTAAACTGAACCCAATTCCCCCCCCCCCCCACCTTAAGATCAGAGATGGCTTTGTTCAATGTTGGAGCACGTCAGAAATTCTTCTGGGAGCCTTGGAAGTCTAAGCGAGGGGGGATGGAGAAGAAGGAGTTACCATATTGCTGCATTTGGCACTGGGTGCAACCAAGTGAATGCTGACTCCAGGTCTGGGTCTGTGATTCTGGAAGGTTTTTGATAAATTAAAGAGGCTGTATAGAATTAAAGAGGCTGAATAGATGCAGGCACCCACCTCGGTACCCCTTCATGCCTGTTTTAGGACATTTGGATTGGTTAAATATAGACTCCGAAGAGAGGGTACCTCTGCTCACCCCGGGCTGGCTGTTTTCAGAGAGTTTTGCCCTTCATCCCAAGACCTTGCACAGACACCAGCTCTCTTCCATAGCCACTTGCTGGCTTTAAAATGACTTGCTGCCGTCCCAGATGGGCCCGATAAGGCGGGAGCTGGCTGGCCCCAGGCTCTTGGGATTGCAAAAGGTTGCAGGCACCAACACTGCAGCCCAGAGCACAGCCAGGAGGGGGGTTACAAGAAAAAACTCCCTTTGACTTCAGCAGAAAGTGAGATTATTTGGATAATGAATGAATACAGCAAGTATATGCTAACGTGGCCGATCTGAAATGAAAATAAAGGCAATTTTTGAATTCCTTTACTTTAAAGTGCCCGACTGAAGATTTTGGTCACATGGCAGGAAAGGTCACTGAATAGAGCTCTTTTAACAAAGCTCATTCGTATTTTAAACTGGTCACATGCCTTTTCATTTGTGTCTTCTCTGACGCGAGTCTCCTCTTCCTTCATCTTTATTGGCATCGATCTGTTTTCATATTTTGGTTTGAATTGCAAGCAGACTTTTATCTACTAGCCAGTTTGAAAGAGTGGCAGAGGTATCCCCACTCAACTCCTCTTTCCCCTCTGCTCGAGAGGAATCGTTTTTCCTAATGAAAGAGCATTACGGCAATCGCTTTGACACGATGCATTTTATGCTCACTGGTCAAGTTCAATTCTAGAAACAAACTCTAGCATGTGAGTGTTTCTACTCTTCCATTTGTTTCTGCAGTCAGGCTCACATCAAATACATTCCACGTCACGTCGCAGACCAGAAAAAAGGGTTTGCATCTAAAACGGTGGAACTCTTCACTAACATTATCAGAAGTGCTCCATAGCGATGCCACTGTAGGAAAACATAGATTTCTATCGGAGAAACATATATCACGCTCAGAAGGACAGCAGCATTTGTAAAAGCATGCAGTACGTAATGAGGAGAATTTCATCATGCAGAGGAAGGAGACGTGTCAGTGGCTACAAAGCAATAGATTTAATTCATACCTGATAATAATTTGATCTTCAGTTTTCCCCCACACTACTTACTATGCCCAGACAGCTCGTACGAGCTATTGACAGGCAGAAATTGTTGGGGAGTTATGGCTTTTTAAGATCTTACTTTCTCAGCAGTTGCAAATGCAAGAGCAGAATGCTGATCAGCTCTAAGATGACATACACATAAAAAAAAGGACCCCAAGAATATAATAATTCAAGGCTACTTAAAATGAAATGTGTTTTTGTAAACATCACACAAATAGTGATTTGGGGAATCTGAGCCCCGAGCTGAAAGCCAGGCTGAATGCATTTCCAGGGAATGTGCAGTTAGTATCTCGACCGTGATAAGATTACAATGAGCATTTTCGACTATTGCTAACTATAAACAGAAATCTGAGCTGTGTGGGTCAACGTGGTGACTCAGCAATCAAAGTTACTTCGTCCTGCTGCAGTCAGAGGACTGCAGTTTGGTTTCCAAGCACTACGTTCAGGATTTCTAGGGGGAACAGGAGATGAGTCAGGGAATTAGAGCAACCTTGCATTACTTAACTAGTGCTTGTGGCTTGATCAATGGCACTGGGAAGGCTCTGCTGTAGGGAACCCCTGCAACAGTGTCGCAGTGTGCTCACTGCTACAGAGCGCTGTAGAAGCTGCCAGTGCTGTCAGATGTGGCGGGGGGGAAATAGGGGAGAGAAGAAAAAAAAATACGGTCAGCAAATAATGTGAGAATTTACTGTAGCATCACATAGCATCATATTTACCCTGTTGTGCATGAACTGATACATACCGTTTCCCAGGTTTGATGCAGGTAGACATAAAACTTTATATCCCAGGGCTCAAAAATACTGTTATTTTTTCAAGGTACAGCCAATCACCAGTAAACTGGAACGTACGCAAACCCCTTGATGTTCCTAGAGCAGGAGTGTGTCCTCACCAGTCAGCTGCAACGTCGGGCAGGTAATTAACAAAATGCCTGGATAAAATGAGCAAGGTCTTGTTTATCAATCAACATACTATTAATTAGCTCACGTGTCAATTTTAATAGATGTGATTTGTATTAATAATGGTCGTCTGTGCAAGCTGTATGGCATACCCTGCAGGGATCTGTGCTTGCTCCTGCGCTCAACTTTTGGCAGATATTCTAATCTAGGAAATACCGTCCTGATGTACAACCTGTACATGGAAAACCATCACCTAACAAATACGTCTGAAACAAAAACAGAATAACAGTGTTATGTAAGAAATTGTCTAGCTGAAGACATGTCATTAAAAAGCTCCAATGACACACATAAAGGGAGTAGTGTTATTTGCAAATTATAATAATAGCTTTCCACATCTGTTCTCATGAGGAGGGAAAGCTGTGTGGCTGATGGTATTTTATTTAAAAATTGAAGCTATCCATATTGCTTTACATGTTGTAAAAAATCTATGACTCTCTTCATTTCACCTCTTCTTACTTTGTTAAAGGCAATGCTGTAGCTCAGGTTACTCTGGGGTTGTCATCATCCCAGCATCAGGTTGAGCCTCTTCTGGAACTGAATTGTCCCAGGTGTGCTTTCAATTTAAAAATTACTCTATGAGGACAAATATTAGGGCAATCACAGCTACTTCTGTGCTACTGAATATGATTATTATTTTAGCATTTATAGGATCACCAAAGCTTCCTGGAGCTGTCCTGGGACCCCACAAGAGGCAACGTCTGCCTCAAGGAACCTATAATCAAAAACCAGAGAAGGGGCTGGGGGAGGGGAATTAATCAATGATTGACTTTCCCTGCATTAAATACAGGAGTGTCTGAGGTATGGAGATTAAATGACTTGGCTAGGTTATGCAGAGAGTCTATAAAAGAATTGGGAATTTAAAGAGGCCCTCTTCCATCTAAATTCAGACATGTTGAGTCATCAGTCAATAACAAGACTGATTTCCATGGCAGTAGCGTTTGGAGGCTTTAATCAGGTTTCATGTCCTATTATGCTGGGTACTGTGTAAATATAGAATAACAGATACTCTCTGCAGGCATGTCCTTAAACAGATCCCCGCTGATTTCAGTGGAACTCTATACGTCCAGAAGGGTACCCTGGGGTAGATTTGATTTTCTAAATAGGGATGAGATGCAGTAGGTGGGAGGATCCCTGCAGGATTTATGGGGAGTAATGGGATCACAGCGGTGCCTGTGTAAGGTATGCAGTGCAGCAACTTTGTTGATCACTTTGTTTTGGAAGAGGGTGAATGAACAAGGGAAAATCATAAACACTTTCAGTGGAAGTCTGGGACCTATATGCTTTGAAGTATATGAGTGCTGGTGTTTTACTGAATTGCAATGTTTTCCTGCCCAAGAATAAATCAAAAACACTTAAAACAACTGCAGCAAAGCTCTTTTCCATTTTTTCACATAAGAAGTCTTTAGCAAAGGGTAACCTCTTTGCTAACTTAAAGGTAAATAGAAAATAGAGATGCTATAATGGGAAGAACCGTGAGCACATTTGGAGGACATCTGCTGAGATGTTATCAGTGGCGAAGAAGCCCTGCCCATTTGGTTGACATCATTTTCTACAACTTCCAGCATGTCCTGGCAGGCTCAGGGGCTGCAGCGGGAACGCTGTGTGAGAGCAAGGCTGGATGCGGCAGAAAAATACGGTGGACCTGATTCCCTCCAGGCCAGCAGCAAGTATTGGGCCAGGGAACAGCTAGTTCTCCAGCCAAATGCAGATGACAAGGCTGAGGGCAGTGAAGACCACAAGGCAGGTCAACAGGTTGATTTCTTTCACAGTTGCCTTTATTATCTTAGTATTTAGTGTGTATGTTAGACGGGCACCAAGAAACTCCTGCAGAGACTGTGCCCAGCATTGGGCATGGGCTTATGAGAGGTAGGTCCTGTCCCACACAGCCCTGAAGGGATGGCCCTGTTATGCACAGGCTCTTAGTGGACCCAGCTTAATGCATGAGCCATTCTCTTCAAGGCTGGGATGGGAAGTTCATCCGTCAGATAACGTTTGCAGACTCAGGGTCCAAAACCCACGTTATGTGCTGAGCATGGTGAGGCATGGGGTGGTGAGGGCAACCACATAGGCACTTGTTATATCAGCACACATGCAGGGTTTTTCTAGCCTGAATTTTGCAGTGTTTCTGCATATGCTGGATCCTTATTCCTAATATCTTCTTAAACAACTTCTTCCACCTGAGGATACTGAGGGAGCTGGCAGAGGAGCTCGCCAAGCCACTCTCCATCATTTATCAGCAGTCCTGGTCAACCAGGGAGGTCCCAGATGACTGGAAACTAGTGAATACGACACCCCTCTACAAGGCTCAGAAGGAGGATCCGGGGAACTACAGGCCTGTCAGCCTGGCCTCAGTGCTGGGAAAGGTCATGGAGCAGATCATCTTGAATGCCATTATGCAGCACATGCTGGACAACCAGGGGATTGGGCTCAGCCAGCACGGGTTTATAAAAGGGAGGTCATGCCTCACTAACCTGGTCTCCTTCTATGATAAGGTGACCCACTTAGTGGATGAGGGGAAGGCTGTGGACGTTGTCTACTTGGACTTTAGTAAGGCCTTTGACACTGTCTCCCACAGCATTCTCCTGGAGAAGCTGGCTGCTCACGGTTTGGACAAGTGCACTCTGTGCTGGGTGGTGTTCCCTAGGGCTCAGTGTTGGGGCCGCCAACTGATTTTGACTCCATTCACCACAACTCTCTGGGCTCGGCCGTCCAGCCAGTTTTTAACCCAGCGCAGAGTGCACTTGTCCAGGGCTCAGTGTTGGGGCCGGTCCTGTTCAATACCTTCATTGATGATCTGGATGAGGGGACTGAGTGCACCGTCAGTAAGTTTGCAGATGACACCAAGCTGGGGAGAAGTGTTGATCTGCTGGAGGGCAGGAAGGCCCTGCAGAGGGACCTGGGCAGGCTGGATCGTTGGGCCAGAGCCAAAGGTATGAGATTCAACAAGGCTCAGTGCGGTTTCTGCCTTGAGTCACAACAGCCCCATGCAACGCTAGAGGCTTGGGGAGGAGTGGCTGGAGAGCTGCCTGGAGGAAAAGGACCTGGGGGTGTTGGCTGGCAGCCGGCTGAACACGAGCCGGCAGTGTGCTCAGGCAGCCAAGAAGGCCAATGGCATCCTGGCTTGTGTCAAGAATAGTGTGGCCAGCAGGAGCAGGGAGGTGATCGTGCCCCTGTACTCGGCACTGGTGAGGCCGCACCTCGAGTACTTTGTGCAGTTTTGGGCCCCTCACTACAAGAAGGACATGGAGGTACTGGAGCGGCTCCAGAGAAGGGCAATGAAGTTGGTGAAGGGTCTAGAGAACAAGTCTGATGAGGAGAGGTTGAGGGAACCGGGGGTGTTTAGTTTGGAGAAGAGGAGGCTGAGGGGAGACCTTATTGCTTTCCACAACTACCTGAAAGGAGGTTGTAGTGAGGTGGGGGTTGGTCTCTTCTCCCTAATAACAAGCGATAGGATGAGAGGAAACGGCCTCAAGCTGCACCAGGGGAAGTTTGGGTTGGATATTAGGAAAAACTTCTTCACTGAAAGGGTTGTCAAACATTGGAACAGGCTGCCCAGGGAGGTGGTTGAGTGTCTATCCCTGGAGGTATTTAAAAGAAGGGTAGATGTGGTGCCTGAGGATATGATTTAGTGGTGGCCTTGGCAGTGATAGGTTAGTGGTTGGACTCGATGATCTTAAGGGTCTTTTCCAACCTTAACGATTCTATGATTCCTAATATCTTCTTAACTTATGGATACCATCAGCTCATATGGCAGCAACGTTTTCAATTCCTGCCTCTACATCAGCATGTTTGAATCAAGAGTGTGCTTTTGAAGCAAATCTCCTGATCATGCTGATTTCCTGTGCTTCGGTTTGTATCACGGATCAGTCTGGGAGTGCCTGAACTGGGCTCCCTTCCAGTCAACCTAAAGCAGTGACGTCCTCCAGACCAGTTCACACGAACTCCAGCCACCACTGGGCATGCAGTCCGAGGGACCCCTTTACAGCTAGCCCAAAGCACCCCCACTTCACTGAAAGACCTTCAGTGTGGAGACGGGGTCCTCCACACCAGCTGAATCACTCCATAAAACTGCTCCTCTAGGGCCACTACTGCTCACCCAGACCGACGCATCTTGGCTTGCTTCCCACAGGAAACATCAGGCCAGGGGGGAGGAAGAGGGTTCAGGCTTGGAGAGGAGCCTTGCCCTTCAAGGCAGGATGGACATAACTTGCTCTGGCCACAGGGTGCAACAGCCACAAGCCTATCTATAGGCACAGCTAACAAAACTGGAACAGATGTAGCCAAAGGCTAGTAAAAGCACTCAGAAGTATCGTGACAGTAAGTCAGGCAGGAAAGGAGACCTCAGTGATTTCACTGAGGGCAAGCAGTAGTAAGAGTTCAAACCTGATTAGACATCAAAGAACTACAGGAGAGAGATGCTTTAACAGAAAAAAATTTATATTTTAAAATTTATATTTTTATTTATAAATATTTATATAATATATGAATTATTACTGGGGATCTCCTTTCATAGGACTGCTTCTTGTATTATAAAGCAGAAACTCCTCTCTCTTGTAGCTCCATAAGCCATCGCTTTTTGGTTGGTGTCTGATGGGCATGACTGCAGAAACAAGGATGCAGCAGGGCTCTGAAGCAAAGAGAGCACCAAAGATACAAATTTATCCTTCCTCTCTTTTCCTGCTTTTATTCATGGTAGTGTCATCTCTTTTACCTATGAGGTGTGAATACAGATGAAGCCATCACTAAGTGCAATTTTATGGCTGCAGTAGCCAGGGGGTCAGACCAGAATGATGCTGAAATGGTCACTTCTGCCCTTACCAGATTCCAAACTATACAGTTTTGAGGAGGTGATTGAAAGGGTAGCAGATTTGCAGGTGCACGCAGATGCCATTAAAAATGTACTGAAGAAATGAAAGGCAATCCCTTCACTTCTAGCGTTAATACACAAATAATAACAAAACCTGCCAGTCCACTGGATAAATGTCACACATATATACATTTTAAAGGATCTAGGAGGCTCCTGTCACCATGATGCCTAAAGTCTTAACAGCTTGATCGCAGCTGCTGATCTCAAGGAAATTGCAGACGTCATGAGGAAGACTGACTTGCTCTGTGCTGACTTGCACTGGGAGCTCAATGCAGCCTGAACCAGTGCTCCGGGAACCCATTGCTGTGCCCGTGCCCATGTTCAGCAGCGCAGCTGCTGCTCCTTCCATGTTTCCATGTGGGGATCTGCAGGGGTATTCAACCACTGATACTGCAACAAAGTTAAATGCCCACGGTGTGCTCTGTAATTTTAGGTGAACAACACAATCAGCATTAGGTGTGTGAGTTGGGAATGCAACAGGAACCTGAAAGTTTTTACTGTTGTTTTAATATATGTATATAACTTCAGTATTTCAGTCCCGGAGGATTCGCCTTTCTGACTATAGTTAAGATCGTGGTGTTTCCTCACAGAGATCGTTGGAATTTCAGCATATTCAGGTAGCTTCCCAGAACTAAGAACTCATGACATGTTACTTTATAAGCAAGGGGGAAAAGCAGTGGTTTGAAGTAGGCTTCAGTCCCTTGGCAGATCAAAGACTGTGTCTTCTGATGTGTCTCTACGGTGCCTAATGGTGCCTGGTCCAGGCTGGGACTTGTGGTTATTACTGTAAAAACAAAAGCAACTGTGGTGGTGTATGGGACAGAACTGATATATTTGCTATTTTGGTATGTTCTATATCTATCTAGCGCATTTTCTATGCAAACCAATTAAGTTCCTGTTTATATACCAAATTCCCCATAGCGTGTTGGCTGCCCCATGTCACAGCTATCACTATTCCTGGTGAAGAGGACTGTATCGCTCTCGCTTTAGAGTTTGTCAACGCCATTCGTGACTCCGCCAGAAAAGCTCTTTGCTTTTCTTTTGCTCTGTGAAGTGGGAATGTGAAGCACACCTTCTTCTTCCCAGTGCAGCTGGAGAAAGCACACCGCCATCCCAGGGCTGTCCAGCTTTATTACTCTGGCGACCAGGAACAGAAGCTGGAAACCAAACCTAGGTCTCTTGTCTGACCACTCCCAGGGTTTTTAGCAAGCGACCAGGAAGAGCTCCCAAAAATGCTTCAGCAAACAGGCATCATTCAGTTTGCTGCTCCTTAGCTGACATTTAGTCTTGTAGGAAATTCATCAAAGTACAAATGAAATCATACATTTATTTTTCATGAGATTAATGTCTGAAAAGCATAATGACGATGCTTCAGTCATTAAATGACTGAATTTATAGTTATTAAACTATAAATTATGTCATTATTTCAGTCATTAAATGACTATTATTTTTCCAGATAGCCTGCTATTGTTTTGCTATTGAGAAACACACCTTCAGACATTGGATTCGCTCAATTTTAGAAGCACAACTATGTATATTATATTTGACACTGCAAAATGCACTTTTAATTTGTATTTTTATTGAGCTATGTTTTTATCTGAAACCAAAGCCTCGTTGTTTGTTTAAAAGCTGTTAATGCCTAGACTGAGATAGTAGCTCATAATCCTAGGATGCCACACAGTCTCTGAGTACAGCCCACCTTTTAAAAAGGGAGGAAAAAAATTCACTGTTGGCCCATAAAGGTGCTGTCATTACTTGCAATCATGGAACGGAACTTGTTCTACTGGGGGTTAGCTCAATAATTCTACTTCATCTTACCATGCTAGTCTTTCTTCTTATGCCTGGCTGGATAAAAAAATCTTTAACCAAAGCTGCACAATTTCAACATTTTAAAATAACTTCAAAAAGTTACATCAAATTATATGTTACCTATATATGTGTTAAAAATGGATGAGAAGTGCTCACTTTTCTGGTGTGGCGTTGATACACGGTCTGGCAATCAACCATTCTTTGCCGCTAACCCTTACATTCAGTATTTTCAGGTAATACAATACCAAGGAACAGTTGATGCACCTTATCCTGAAGCACTTAATAAAAGAGTCAACAGATGTGAAATTTGAGGAAGCGCCCAGGGAAATCTAGGGACTTCCCTGAAAATTAGGGTTTATAGACTATAATCCCATTGATGATAACTGAGTGATAAAACCCACATTGTTTGCATTTGTAACAATTCTTGAGTGATTTCACTGTTCTCAGAGGGGAAAAAAAAAAAAGCCTGCTTTTGCTCATTGTTGATACAAAGTCACCCTTGTGGCAGACCAGGCACTTCCTACTTTACCTGGGTATTTTTATCCACAGTACTTTGCTGTGTTTGAGAGATAAGCCCTTACTCCAGACTCCGAATCGCACTTCCCCCTCAAATTTGGAGAATGTCAGATCCACATGGGGATCCAAACTTTCTAGTTTGGGCCTGTCTTTCATCACGGTAAATCAACATTTGTCAAATCTAAACAGCCTGTCTGTGTCAAAATGTCTTTTTTTTTTTTAATTGTACTTCCTTTGTAGCAAACAACAGAAGTTTATTTTCTTCTGCTCAGGACAGAAAACTATGTTTGCTGTATGACCTTATTTTTTAAACTGCTGCTTCTTTTGCAGGGGGAAGTCCTCATGACCTTGCTCACCATGCAGTCTGGGAGCTTATCAATCAGGACAGGGTTTGGCAGGAAGGCAAGAAAGCGCTCCTGCAATCAGATCTGTTACCAGCGATTCCCCTGCCTGGACAGAAGTGTCTGACAGCCAGTGAACTCCTGTACTTACACACACACCTTATTGCTAGGTGTAACTGCAGTCTGCAGACTCAAAATTAGTTCATAAGTGAATTTTCTTCTTGTTTTTGTTAAGTTCTATATGTGTCCTCTGAGCTGCCTGCAAGCTTTGCACGCTGATGATTAATTCTAAATACATCTTTAATGCCTACCTACATTTTAATCTACACTAAATATTCTGAACCTAATGCACGGTAGGTTGAAGTGTGACCACAAACTCAGATTTTTCCTTTCTGTTAGTTTTGCATTTTAGAAGGTTCTCACAGCCATTTCATTCTGCCCTGATACCAAGAGAAATCTTTCCACTGACTGCAGCAGATGAGGATCTGACCCTAAACTAGGTAACTGGGCCTGTACCACAGGGTCAGTTTATTCCACTCGGTTGCCCGAATGGTACATTTTCAACTGTGCTGAAACATGCCCCAGTAAACCTAAAGGAAAGCCACAGAAAATACCGTGCTGGTGTAGCAGTTCTGCCAGGAGGAACTGGTCTGTTCCTTGGTGGGAAAGGAGGTCTCGCTCTATCTCCCTCCACCATGAAGAAGAGGGAAGCCATTCCTCCTCTGTCTCATCATTGGCTCCTCTAGCACACTGCTGTGCCCCAAATCCAGTGATCCATTTGACACTCAGGAACCCTCATGGCAGGTATTAGCCAGACCTGGCTGATCAAAATGGAAGAAGAAAGTGAATCTCACTATATGTGTACAATCATTCAAATGATGTGGCAGAAAAGACACAAATAGGTTTGCCGCCAGCATAAATGCAGCTTCACTGCTGTAAATGCACGTTACGCACCTTTATGGAGCTAATGGTGCAAAGCTGTGGGAAGATGTGTTGTTTTCGAAAGTCCAGCTAGCTCACGATTGCAGAAATGCGATCATCAGGGATCGTCCATTTCTGCACAAATCCAATCAATGGTTACAGCCCAGTTAGCGTTTATGGCACTGTCAATTAGAAAATAAACAAAATCCCTTAACGACCAAAGAGGGCAAATTTTGATACTGGAAGTGCGGAGAAAAAAATACATCTGTCATAGGCATTTCCACAACACCGTTTTTTCAGAGCAGAACAGCTTTTAAAAATCTTATAAAATATTGTTGCCCTGTAAGCAATAGTTCAAGTAATTTGTCTTATTTTGAGCCATTCCTGCTGAGAGAGCATGACTGCCTCGAGCACAGCATCCCCGCTCGCCGCCCCGCCACGGCGAGTCCCGGGCAATCGCTTCACCTTTCCGCGCCTTGCCGCCCACCTGCTGCGGGAAGGGATATCGGAATGTCCTCCGAGGTACTGCGACACCTCGATATTTAATCGATCAGTATTTCTCAAGGGAAAGCTCCAAGCACAGGGTAAGCGGATGGGCACCCTGCATTTTCGGGGAAGCTTGCTGGGGGCACCCCAAGAGGTTTATGGGGGTCTGGCCCTTCCCAAAGGTTGAAATGCCGGGGGCTGGCCGGGGCCTCTGCCCTACGGCGTTTTTTTGGGTAAATTCTCCACAGTCTGGGCACCGGGCTCCTAACGCCAGCGGCTTCCCGCAGGGCCGAGCGAGGAGAGGCCACATCACCTCGCGGGGCACGGCCTCCCGGGCCACGGGCCGGGACCCCGCCGCCGGACCGCCCGGGGCCAGCCCGCCCCGGGGACCTGGGGCCGGGTGGGCGGAGGGGAGCGGCGGGAGGGCCGGGCCGGCGGGCGCTGCCCCGCCGCGCTGAGGGGAGCTGCGAGGGCGGCGAGACGGCGGCGGATCCCCCCCCCTCCACGGGGAGCGGCGCGGAGCGGCCCCTCGGCACGGCACGGCGGGCGGGAAGCGGCGCGGCGGCGGTAGGACCCGGCGGCCGCTCACCGGAGGATGTGAGCGAGCGCCGCGGAGACGCGTGTGGGACGAGCCCGGCCCCGGCTGCGGGAGCTCGGCCCGGTGGCGCGGGGGGAGGCGGCGGCGGGGAGGCGGCGGCTGAGCGAGGCGAGGGGCGGCCCCCCCTCCCGGCCGGAGGCAGGGCGGCGGGGGCGAGGCGGAGCGGCGCGGAGCGGCGGGGAAGGCAGGCCGGCAGCCGGAGCGGGCGTGTGAGCCCCATGGGCCGAGCGCCTGCGAGAGGGGGAGGAGGAGCCGCCCCGCCGCCCGCCGCCCGGGGATGGTGAGGAGGAGGTGGCGGCTGCCGGGAGCCCAGTGAGGCCTTCGCTCGGCACCGCCGGAGAGCCCGCCTCGCCGGCCTCCCCCTTCCCCCGCTCGCTGGCTCGCTCCCCCCTTCCCTCCCTTTCCCCTGCCTCCCTCCCCGGCTCCCTTCCCCTGCCGCCGCCACCCTCCCATCACCTCCTCCCCGGGCTCCAGCCATGTAAGTGACCCGCTCCCCCGGCTGGGAAGGGCTGGGGGAAGGAAGCGACGGGGCCGGGGCCGGGGCCGGGGCCTGCTCCGCTCGGCCGCGCCGTGCCCGCCGCATTGTGCGGGGCCGGCAGGGGAAGGGAGGGGAAGGGAAGGGGGGCGGCCGCCCTCCGCCTTTACCCGGGTGGCGGCCGCTGACCCGTCTAGGCCGCGGCCGCGGGTGGGGGGCTTCTTCCCCCTCCCGGGCACGGCCGCGCTGCGGCGCCGCGGGGTGGGGGGCGCGGGGGGCCGGGCTGCGGGCGGGCCTGGGGTGGACGGGAGCGGTTGGCTCCCCCGGGATGCGGTGTGCGAGAGGGCGGCGGGGCTCCCCCGGCGGCCCCCGGGCTCGCCCCCGCCCCGGCTCCCTGGGAGCCGCGGCCCCCCAGCGCCGGCGGGGGCTGCGGCCGCCCGGGACCTGCCCGAGCATCCCTGGGGGAAGGGGGGTGGGGGCGGGGGGCGGGGTGTATTTCTAAAACTGTGGCAGATAAAGTCGCCAGGTGCCCCCTCACTCTCCCGCCTCACGCGCCCCCATTTTCTCCCCTTGCCTTCTGCAGCCGCGCTGCTCAGCCCAGCTCCGCTTTGCGGACCAGTCGGTGTTTGCTGACTGGAGTGTGAGTATCTTCGTGGGCATTCGGTGTCTCGAGGTGGTTGTGCAGCGGTTGTGGGCTTGATATACATTCCCCTTCCCCCCCCCCCCCAAGTCTTGTTTTGTAGAGCTATAGAGAGCTGCCTTGAGATGTCCCCCATCCCCCCAGGTGAAATTCTGCAGTTGCCGAAATGTTCCTGGAGACTTCTAGGACTTTTGCTTCTGTTTGTAAAATACATGATTGTAGTCAAGTATATGAACATGCATCGACTCTGTATTTGTTTTATTGACAGTATGCTACTGATGCTAATGCAGTTTGCACCTTATTGGTCCCCCCCCCGCCCCCTTGGGGAAACTATTTAACTTTTTTCTTTTAGCTTTGTTTTCCTACCACCTCTAAGGTATAAGAAGCAAATCCCTGATTTGCTCTTGTTTGTTTTATTTATACCACAGGAGGGATGTACATTTCAAAATACAGTTATAAAGGCGAGTTACTAACACTTAATTCAGAAGAATATTTGTTTACAGGTAAATAAGTTTGACATACTGCATGACTAGTAATTACTCTTATTTAGTAGTTAATTTCCTGATGACAGCCACAACATTTGTCTGAGTTAATAGATTTAAAGACACTGTGGAACTACCTTTGATTTTTTTAAATAGGAGAGTTTTTGTTGTGTGTGATGTTTATAGGACTGTTTTTGCTGTGCAGCAGCAGTAAATCAAATTTAAGAATTGCTCCAGTGTTTGCAAGTAACTTGTAGCTCCATTATTCACTTGCTGGCTTATAAAAAGGTCCTGTAAGTAATGACATTAAGAGTTAAATAGGTTCACAACTGACTTGATTTGTTTGGGGACAGAACACCACTTCTGTTAAAAATACTTTAAAATGGAGTTTGATTAAATGCATTTAAAGTTGGTACAGAAGTTCTGAGCAGCACAGTTCTTAAATTATATGAGCATAAACTGTAAGAGGACTTGTTCTTGTTTGGGAACATAAAGAGGATTTTGACTGGCCTGTATCTTTGACAGAGAGGGTATGAAGAAGTCTCTTTTCTGCCATCGCTCAGTTTTGAAATAGGCAGCTTAGTTTGTCCAATGAAACTGTAGTTGCGGCTGCAGCTTGCACAGCTGGATGTCGTAACTCTGGCCCCTCACCTGAACAATATTAACCTCCTGTCTATTGATCAGCAGAGACATGAGAGCACAAGCATTTCAAATTACAGTTTTGTAAACCTAGATTAGGCTAAGAGATTGAAAGAAGAGTGGATGCAACTTCAGAGATTTTTATCCTCCACTTACCATTTTTCCTATAGCTCTTAGTATCAGAGAAGCCTTTCTGAACCTTGTGATAAGCTGCACGTGCAGCCATGCAGTACTGGTTTAGATGCGGTGTCATTCGACAGAGAACACAGAGCAGCAAATACTGGTGACCACACCTAACTCATGGCCCACAATGGGTTTTTGTGAAGTAAGCTAAGATGCTGGAACAGCCCGGTTCTTCTAAGCTTTCTTGAAAGCTTTCTGCCCAGATTTGGTAACTGGGTCATGGTGCGAAGCTACTACTGTGTGCTTAGAGGGCCTGCCGCTCCCATGAAACACCCAAGGCAGGATTTGCATAATGCAGGAGATGTACTTCACTGGTCAAAGCCTGGTGGGGACACCTATCTGTACACTCCACTTGAAATGCTGGCTGTAGCCCAACTTTGTTGTGTCTGTGCTGTTCAGGTGTAATTGGCTGTCAGCTGTGAGCTTACCCTAGGATCTGCTGTGGGAAGAGAGTTTAGGTTGTACATGATATCCCATGTCGTGGGCCCAAACATGCACCCCTCTGCCCCCCCTCCAGTTTCTGTGTCTCTGGTCTGCTCTGAGGACAGTGTCATGGCCAAGGCAGGCAAATGGGCAGCTGGATCCTTTTTTGCCTGGTCCTGTTGTTGTGTGTTACAGGAACACATACGGATGTGTAGTGCGTTAGGGCTCAGGGTGTGGTGGGAACATCAGGACTGTGCCACACCAGGGCAGTGGGCATTGGTAACTGGTGGTGTGATAGGCAAAGGTTTGGCCAGGAGTGTGCTTTGCTGTCACCCGCTTTCTGATCTGGGCTAGCTAGTACAGCCTAGACACAGTCTAACATGCCAGGTGAGGCAGTGGCAGGGCTGAGTTTGGTGGGTCTGATGCTCCTTCAGTCTCTCGCTTACTCTCCCTCATAGACAAGGTAATTACCATAGATGCTCCTGCATCCTGTAAGCTTAGGTTTCAGCTTCAGCGTTACGGAAGAATTCCTTTTCTTCCTGCTCTGCTTTAGGGTGTGAATAGAAACAAATACAAAATTTCATCTTGGAAAGAGGGCAAAGAGAACAGATTCATCTCTTGATCTTGTAGAGACAAAAGAAGGTGAGCATAGTAAGTGGAAGAGAATGAGAGGAGCTCTAATGTGATTCTCCCAAATACGGGAAAGACAGTTCTGCTCCACCTTCTATTGGACGATTGGTTTGTCTGACTCCTTAAAGCAGGTTTCGCTGCTGCAGCGCCTAAGGAAGTGAGTTATCTCATTACTTATGAAGAAGTTAATAACCTTTAAGGAATTAATACATGCGTAAAACCAGCGTCACCATGATACGGTGCTGATGTCATGCCATTCATGATTTACTGTATTTCAGCCACATGAGGAATACTTCAGTATTGAAAAAGGTATTACAGAATAGCATATTGAAAATCAAGCAAACAGAAAGCTAAGAGAAAGACTGAGTTGTTCAGCTTTTGACAGTATTCAGTCATGTGCAGACACAGGCTGGAGCAGCCAGGTCATACTCACTTCAGATGCTTCTGTTCACTGGGAACCGTTCCTAGATGACCATAAATGAGGACTGTAATAATTCTTTTTTTTTTTTTGTTCCCCTCTAAGGGTTTTATGGAAAAGGAACTTCCCCTGGTTTACGCATCTTCAGTAGTACATTGACCTGTAGTTAACTGGCTCTTCTGTTCTGAGAAATCACTCTTACTTGATGCGACTGTCTTCAATAGCATCTTTTACTAAAATAGACATGTTTGACACCGCTTGAACGCATGTTTTAAAATAGTAGTAGAGTGGCTTTGCTTCTTTTGGAGTTGTGTCTATGGGCATCTTGTTGGACAGTGAGAAGGGATTCTCAGCTCTTCACGGGGTGAAGAAAAATTAACCTAAATTCCCCCGTATAAAATAAGCGCTCTGGAATAGCTGATTGAAGGACTGAGGTGCAGCCCATTCTGCAGGTTGATGTCAGGGAATATTTAGTGTTTTCCCACCTCACTGTGGTGTGCTACCCAGTCTGCTGTGCATGGCTCCTTTGCAGTACCTCCCCTACCCCCTTCACCACCCCTTTCCCCTTGAAGGAGACTGGCAGATGAAGACACATCCCTGGTAGCAGGTGTGGAATGTTTCTTGGGTAGCAATTGTAGGGAAAAGGCAGTCCAAACATTCTGGACACCACAGAGAGTAGATAAAGTAGTTCCTCTGAACTTTGGATTTCTTTGTTGATCTGCTTTTTTGGGCTGTATTGTCATTCAAATTCAGATTATGAGATGACAGTTTAGCTGATGACAAGCAGGAGGCTGCCAAGTGGTAATCTTGGCAAGTGTTAACCCAGAAAAACCTGGAGTAAATTAGCTGCAGATTGCAGAATTTTGGACGTTTGCACTTTTTTCTGTTTTTAATAATAAGATGGACCTTTCTACAGGCTAGTTTGGCTTGTAGCTTCCATTTTTACATATGGTTATTGAAAAGGATGTTGGTCGTTCAGTGCAGCTGAATTGTTGAAGTCAAGATGCAGAGGTAGGTCACACAGTCCCCCTGTATGTTATGGCACAACATTAGAAGCGTTAACTTTCACACCTGGGTGTTGCACTTCCAGACGTAAGCTGTGGTAATCTTAGGGGTGTTGTTCAACACTTTGCAAATTGCTTGATGCTTAAACGAAGCCTCTAAACAAGGTCTAGTCTCCTCTTGACATCAACAAGTAAGTTTAGCTTGAAGGACTGCTGTGCATGCATTTTTGAAAGGAGAACAAAAGCCTGCCATGTTTGTCGGGTTCTATTCTAATTGCTCTGGAGCTAAAGGAGTTTGTCCCAAGGTAACTTTGGCAACTGTGGGTTACTGGTGTCTATTTTGCAGCATACGGTGTTCTCATATTTATTTATGAAATTAAGTAATTCTTACATGTCTCTTGTTTCAATGTCATTTTTCATGTGTTTTCCCTCCCTCAGGCAAATGACTTATCTGTTTCTTGGAGCTGATAATTAAGACCAGTGAGATATGGCACATTTGTAATTTGGTAAAAAAAACCCAAACCAGTTTCTTTCTGGGGAAAAACTAGCAAATAAAGTGTTAGTAGAAAAGCTGAGGAATAGCGATAAACAGTGAAAGGGTGTAGGCAAAGTATCAGGGGAGTGACCTTCTTTCTCCCATTCCATTTCTGCTTGCAGTGGTGGGACTTGTTCAAATTTGACCTCCTTGCTTTGAAGGCTGCCTGTTTCAGAGCACTGGTGATGTACGGCACAGAGCCCTCTTGTCTCTGCTGGGGTTTCAGTTCTAGGTTGGATTCACTTTGGCCACCTGGTTCTTCCATCCAGGGTTGTGTGTTAGTCAGTTATGGGGAATTAGCTGCTTTTTAATCTAGTTTCTGATGGATGGCTATCACCTGCATGTTCAGAGATAATTGATGCACACGTGCCAAATGCATGCTGAGACTGTATGTATTTGTTAGGTGAGAATGTCATGTCTCTGTGGTTGGAGAGAGACTCCAGTAAAAGCCAGGTCTTTGGCAGTGAGTTACAAATGCTGCTGGGTTCTGTTTTATTAAACTTGGTTATTGCTGGGAATTTGTCACCAATTACCCAAGTAATACCAAACTGAATGGTGGTATGGACACTTCGGAGAGCACAGAAGTCATTAAAGAAAAACAAACAGAACATTTCTACCACAAGCAGAAAAATAATCAGATTCAATTAAGAAAAATAATAAAAGCTAATGCATTTGGGAAGAGATTACTTTCAATGAGGGAGAAAAATGTGAAGAACATTTCTGTGGTAGTCAGCCATGAGCTAGACACAGTTTCAATAAGATACGGCAGTTTTGAGCTATTTAGATAGGGACTTCATTTCATAAAGCAGAGGGGTAAAAATCCTAAGTTGTGTTTAGGTGTAATTTATTGCGAGAAAGACAGCAGCAAACTGTGGTGCATTCAGGGAAGAGCAATAAAATTGATCTGGATGCTATAAGGTCTGATTTAGGATAACAGAAAGGTATGTAAGCTTATCTGAGATTGTTTGTATGCCTCTAGGAGAGGTAGGCATTATAAATATCAGAGTAGACCTTTTTGGGGGGGAGTTGAGGAGACCTGAGTGATTAACAGGATGACACTGAAGTTATGAAAATCTGAAGGAGAGTATTAGGGATTTTTTCTATTAGGGGTATATCTCTAAGATGCATTGCTATACATCAGGCTGTAAAGAAACCTTCCAGATGACGTACCAGGAAATATTTAAACCTAGATTTTGTGAAATCTCAGAATTTTTATTGTTGTGGAAAGTGAGGCATTGTTGGAGATACGGGGGTCTACTGGGCAAGGTCTTGCATCTACCTCTAATCCAGACAGTGTCTGGTGATGTTGTGAGTCTGCCCACCATCAGTCTTCTCAGTGAAGACGCAGGACTTTAGCAAGCACATATTTTGGCACCTCTACCCACCGAGATATAAAAATCCTTGTGAAGAGCAAAGCCCTCGTTTAGGAGTTGTAATAATAATACCTCCCCCCCCCCCCCCCGCCCCTGCAAACCAACAACCCAGCAATGAAAGCTACTCCCTGTTGTATCCCTTACTGAACATATGTGACATGCTTCAAAATGATGGTGTGCTCTTCTTTTGATCCTTTTAGAAATAGCTGAGAAGGAGAAAAACGGGAAAAAAAAAACCAACATCCCATTTGTGGAACCTTCTGCCGGAGTTCAGGAATTTCAACGGTGATCTTTTGGCATAAACTGGTTTTTCAAGAGACATTCCTGCCATTATGAATGAAGTAGCAATAGTGAAGGAAGGGTGGCTTCACAAACGAGGTAAGTGTCTCTTCCCTCCAGGACGGTAGATTGGCTTTCTCCCACGCGGTGATCTGTCCTTTAGCAGCATATCTTCAAATAGTCTGTTATTTTCCCATTCACCCTAATGGGAAACAGCATATAAGGAGCATGCGTGACTTTCTCTTGGGTTTGAGAAAACACACGTATAAGGGGTTTTCTTTGGGTGTGTGCATGTGTGCATGTTCACTGAAAACTGCATCAGCTGCTTCGAAAATGATGATAAAGATAGCAACTGAGGGAGATGCTGCTGAGAGTGTTAAAGGTTAAACTGCAGCAAATTATTTTGTTTTATATATAGGTCTGTAGCTTTTCTTTTTGTGTTAGGAGATAGAATTGTCTTGAGGTGAATCTTCATTTGAATGGTGAAAAATATGCCTGTATTTTGTAAGCAATGCTGTGCTCTTGCAGAGACTTGCTAGAGAATGTGCGGTTTTGTTTGTGTCTGAACTGCTCTTGGTACCAGTGTCCCAGAAAGGAAGAATAGCCTTGAGTTTGTGCCTTCTGTGCATTTCTTTTACCACTAATGGTGCTGGATTTTCAAAAACAGTCTTTATTCTTGACTGGGGGGCAAAAATGAAATAACATAGTTATGTGTACCATTATGCTTTTTGCATTCGTAAATGTTTTATTCCCAAAACAGTGGGTTTGTTCTTTTTTTAGGGGGGTTGTTTGTTCTCAAGTACTACAGCATTGCTCCTATAAGGTACTTATCTGTTTCTTTGTATTCTACTATCATTTCTTGGAAAGGTCAGAGCAGCATTAGGTACTTTCCATAATATCATCATATTTTTGGACCAAAAACAGAATCTGTGTGCTCCAGCAGTAGGGAAGCTCACGTGGTTCTGCAGACTCAGGATTTTTCTAGGGGGTTTGCAACAACTTGCCTGAAGGTACAAAGGTGTAGCATAATTATTTCTGGAAGAAAATGGAAATACGTTAACCTTGATAAAGGTTGATGGTTCTTTTGTAACAATAATGAATTTCTCAGAATTCAGAAAACATGGTGATAATCTGTGTTTTGAAAGGGTGGAAACATATAGTTCTAACAGCTGGATATGCAGCTTAGTTTAGCAACTTGTCTGATGCTTGATGTAAAAATGTTTTGATAAAGATTTTTCCGTTTGTTTTTGTTCTGGTTTATTTCAGTTAGAAACATCTTTCCAGTCATTATCTTAAATAACTGATCTGGTAATCCTAGTGTACCTAGGCTACCTTGTTCTGATAAAGTATTTGAGAATTACGCTGTGTTTGGATAAAACAGGAGAAAGACATGCAGAATTACATTATCCAGACCCATTTATGAGTCTAGAAACTCTTCAAATCAGAGAGAGATGGTTTTAGTTTTAAATGATGTTTTTAGGCTAAGGGGGTTTTTAAACTGTCTATTGTTAAAATTCTTTCTGCACCTACCTGTAACTTAAAAAAAAATTATTTTGTTATTTTGAGGACACTGTACAAAAATCTGGGGGAGAAACATTTATTTTAAGAAGTATGAAAATGGAATTGTATTGTCAGGATGATTCAGAGGCAGATGTGTCTGGAGCTGAAAAACAGTCATGCTGTATTTCAAGCTTGTCTGTATCTACTCTTGAGAATTGAATTTTCATTGTTTGTAGGATTACGATAAAGCTACTTTCAAGTAAGGAGACCTCTGGAGGAGGTCTTACTAGAAGATGCCCTCATCTGATTTTTTTTTATAAATTACCTTAGAGAAACAGATTATTATCTCTGACGGTTTGCTGATACTATTATGATGAGATTATCTGCTGAACACATTTCCATTTCCAAAATGTTACTCTGCATGTTCTGCATATTTGAGACTGCAAATTTGTGCCCAGACACCCAAACTGTTCAATGTATCTTCGTGGTTTTTGGTTGCCAGGTTTCCTAATCCTTTTAACCTCGTCCCCAGTGCCTTTTTGCCTTCTTGTTATGTGCGGTGACACCTATTTCATTCTACTTCATTGACTTTGCAGCTGTTTATTCGGTGTTGTGCATGCGAGGAGAGTTTTTAGAAAGCAGTGCTTGCTCTCCTCTCCAGTTTGCCAGCGTGTCAGCTCCGTTACTCTCTTGGTTTTTGTAGCTGCTTTGGGATCAGTTGACAAATTCAGTTCTTCTGGCTAGGGGTGCGTGGGGGTAGAACTGATCCACTCGTGTGCGCCTGTGTTTTGTAAAGGATTTTTTTTTTAAAAAATCATCTACATTTATTGCCAGACCCTATCAGTTTGCTGGCTCTGCAAGATCAAGTGCTTCAACCACAGGATGTTTCCAAAACTGATGTCTGATACTGTGAGCTTCTGAAGCTAAGGCATAAACAGTAATTACTGCAGGGAGGGACTGCTAAAGAAGGGTTTTAGATATAGGAAATGTATATTGTTTGTCTTCTGGATCATTTATAAAACCGAAGGTTGCACTGCATGTGTTCTTTAAAGATCCTAGGGCTTTCTACATGCAAATATTTTAAGTAGTGACTGGCTGAAGTCCAGGCTGGGCAATGATGTTCTTTCTACCTAACGTTCCCCCATAGTTTTGGTTGGGTATGGTGTCTCTTAGTTCATGTCCTGAGCAGTTGAACAGCATGGCTGTGTGCAGTTAAACAGTTGCTACATCTCACCCCAGCAGTGGCTTAATTTTGGTGGTTTTAACGATTTGTGTATATATAAATCAGGCTGCAAAGTGCTTTGGAGCCCTCCTGGATGGCAGGTGTATGCAAGCATAAAGCTGTCATTAGCAGGAGCAGGTGTTTTGGCCTGGCAGGGAAATAGCAGGGCTTTCTAGAATTGTGGGGTTGTTTTCTTCTGTCGGCATGCTTTATATTTCTGTTTTTGTTTCCAACTTTAAAAATACAAATGGAGAAATGAAATTAAACATCGCTGCCTGGCTGAGAGCTCTTGGCAGTTCTGTAAGTTGGTCTCTTAAAGGAAGCTCTACTTCCAGTAGCCCAGATGTTTGTTTGTGCAGGGGCCAGAGTCATCTTCATGACATGTCTAACCTCAACCAGGCAGAAAGAGAAGAATTAATGAATGAACCTCTTTCCCCCCTCCCCCCCTTTCCCCATTGGCAGCACTTGGTAATGTTACTCTAATCACAGCACGGCGATAGACTCTTGTGTGAAGACAGAAACACTAGTTAAAATACTAAGCACTCTGCATAACTGCATGGATGAAGTGTTCCAACACACACGTTGAAAACGTGAAGCAACTCAGACGTGGGGTTGGTGTATTGTATGTCTATGTCCAGAATATGTAGTTCCTGGCTGTGTTCTGCTGAAGATTTGTTTAGTGGGAAAGGATGGGGAAAATGGGTTGATGCAGTGCAGCTATAATTGTGATTGAATAGGAAGGGGGAAGGAGAAAATCGTGTGCCCAAATTGCTGCTTGTTGAGTTCTGAGATTACAGGTTTTCTGGATGTATGTAATGAGTGTGCTTAATTTTGGTCATGTGTTGTGGGATTTTTTTGATAAAAGAGGTATGCCCGAGGGTATTTTATTTACTTTACTGATCCATTTTAAAGATATCACTGGATTTCTTGAACCTTTCTGCTCTGGTCCCTGTTTATAAAGGTCTTTCTATTGTCTTCAGTCTTCATCCTGTTTGGTTTTTTTTTTAAGTCTTTCTGCAAGGCTAACAAAGAGGGGGATTGTGCATTTTGATACTCTGTCATCTCTGTCTTCCCTAGTATGTCCGGTTTTCTTATTAGGGCATAAACTTGTATGGAAAAAGGAGCCTTTTGGAGGCAGGGAAAGGGGAGGAGGGAAAATGTACACTGACATTTAGAAAAGGAAATAGAAATCTTGATTTCTCACTTTGAGAATGCTGAAGCAATTATAAGCAGCAGGAGAGGCCTCTGTATTCTTACATTCATATCTAGTAGCAAATGTGGAGCTACTTTTGCTTTTGTTTTTAAACAGTGTATAAACACTTCACAGTAATTTTAACTCTGAAAGCCAGAACATGTCCTCCAAATGTCAATTTGTGCAGACTTTAAGCAGGCAAAACTCTGACTGGTTGGGAGTCAGGCTTCCAAGCTGGTCAAAATTACTAGAGGTCTTTAAATAAGAAATTATACAAAAGCTACTCATTCCACTTGTGGAAATAGTACTAACTGTTTTTTGTTAGAGAATTATTTCTGTAACGGAGTGATAGAGACATCCTAATAAATAAGCAGTAGTCCATTGTGATTTGTCTTCCTATAGCTTCACTGCATAAAATGAATGCAGGATCCATGAGTAAAATACAAGCCAGGGATTAAATGCTGATTGTTGCTCTTTTAACTTTCTCTAGCAGAGTAGCACAGATGGTGAACTTTAGCTTTGTTATTTTAAGCACAGGTTCATACTTCCAGTATTCTGTTAGTATGAATCAAAACAGGATCTTTAGGAGGTATGACCAGAAGTTAACTTTTTTTTTTAAGCCAGTGGGTCTTTTGTGTTGCTGTTTTTCTTCACCTCTTCTTTATTCTCACTTTTCTGTTCTCATCCTGTTCCCTACCTCTTTTTGTGTGTGTGCATGTGTTTTATTTTGGGGTGGTTTTTATTTTTTTTACCTTGGCTTATGTCTGTCCCTGGGATGTAGCAGTACACTTTCTGAATGACCTGTATAGCCAGAAACTTCAAGGTTCAGATTATTTCAAGGATCATCTGGCTTTCATGGTATTTCAAAGGAGTAGCTGTGGCACTGACACAAAGGATGTGAAGACACATCTGAACTCTGAAGGTGCCAGTTATAGAGGGCACAGCAGCTTCAGATGAAAAACTAGGGGGAAGAGGAAAGGTAAGAAACAAGATAGGGGCTGAGCAAAGAACAGAGTAGGACAGTTTGTAACAGAGGGAAAGAAGCCGATGCTATTTTCAGAGCTTAAAGGTTGCGTTTATAGGGAAATCTGTTGCTCTTCTTATTGGAAGCAAAAGATAAGCTGTGTCAGTTCGTGGTTTTTCTTGTGTGTCTCTTTTTCAACACAAGGGGCAATAATTTTGCAATGCTGACTCTTGGTTGCTTCCATTTTGCTTGCCCTGTTCTGGGAAAAAGGGATTGGGGAGGAACCAGGAAATTGTCAACCAATAAATCTGACCTTGGTGGTAGGCAAGATGCTAGAGACATTAAGAAAGGATGAGATCACAAAACATCTGGAGAAATATGAGCTGATAATGGCTAGTCAGCTAGGCTTTTGGAGGGTAAATCTCATCTGATGGAATTATTTGTGGAGAGATCATAGGAAACAGGCTGGATCCAGTGTACTGTAAAAAGCCTGCTTTGGATGACAGGGAAGTCAGATGCTGAGAATTGCCTAGTACAGTGTAACTGTACTGTACTACGTCTTTGAAAGAGCAGGTGTAGCCTAGAGATTGTTCATCTTCCACTGAGCAGACTACCAACTTTCTTAGTTTCCAGTCTCCTTTTAGAAAAGTTTTTCTTTTTTTTTTTTTTTGTGTAGGAAAGCCCATTCTTTAAGTTACAGCTTCACATTTCTGAAGGGTAAAGTCCAAATGTTTCTTTTTTCAGTAAAAATTACTCCCCAAAAATCTTTATTCCAATATTTTCTCCCACTTTTTTTGCAAAATACTTTCAGTTCTTTAGAGAAGTCATGCTAGGTTAGATGTTTTTCTCTGTACTTGTAAACTGACTGTCTGGAACTTATATGTGAGTGACACCAAACATACTCTCGCTTTGAATGGCAAAGAGGAAGAGCTCAGATGTTGATGGCCACATTATTTATGTCAGTCCTGGAAGTTTACTTTCATATTCTGTTTTAGTGTACGTCAGAAGTGAAACAAAGTAGCTCTCAATTTTATCTCTAAAAGTGAGGTAGTGTAATAAATTACTGTTACTTGTTAAAAGAGATTTGAGAATGAGTGATCTAGGACATTGCAAGCTCTGTTAAAGCGAGCCTGGGAAGGCTTGGTACAGTGGATCATGCAGAAACTGCCTGCATTGGCTTTGATCCTCCCTTTCATGGTTGCTTCATTTTTGAGAAGGAAAAGCTAGGTCTGTGAAAAAAAAAAAATTAAAAAAAAAGCTGCCCATGTGTGGTTTTCTGTTCTTTTTTTCTCTCAGTAGGCATATCAAGAAGTCATCAGGTTTAGATTTAGGAAGAAAGAAGTACTAAGTGATTATGCTATTTTGAGATAAAGAGAGAGCAAGAGTGTAAAGCTTGCTCATTGTTCTTGCAGGAGCAGTTTCAGGCAAGGTGCTGTGCCATGTGTTTTAAGTTTGGTGCCTTGTCCTCACTTGAAAATATCTTCCCCTGCAGCCTCTGTATGGATCCCAGAGGGTTCCTTCCCTTCCAGTGTTCCCTGCTGGCGCTCTCCCTGCCAAAGCATCATCACCTGTACTCCCTGCCTGTGCCCATGTTCCCCTGCCTAAACTTGCTCCGTGTTAGTAGTCTTAGCCCTAGACTTCACCATCTGAAAAAGCTGGTGAGGACTTTGATGCCCTTAGAGCAGTATATGGTGACATGTAGTGTATCTGCTTTTATCTACAGTTCATGTTGCTGGTGAATTATCTTAAAAAGCAGAGTAGTTGTTGGTCTTGGATTCATTTGGGAAACAAATCTTGATATGTGTTGGAAAGAGGGGTTTACTTAACATTTGACCTTTTAATTTGAATGCATTTTAAAAGACAGAGCATTGTAAAAAAATAACTGTCAGCCTTGTGGGTTTTTTCCCTTTTGCATAGTGAACTAACTGATTTACTAAGAAAAAAAAATTAGTTAAACCTTATTTAAAATGCCATCTCTCATGAGGGGAAGACGAAAGCGGGGTTATTATTTTCAGTTGTATTATGTTGCAGGTACAATGTGCCTCTTAAAGGGGGAACAAAAACCAGGAAACTATGAGGAAAGAGGAAGAAAAAGAATGGAGAAAGAATAGCACCATATTAGGTGTGAAGTAGTGTGCTTCTGTGAGAAATATTTACTGCAACTGAAAGGGGGAAATAATGAAGACCAACTTCGATTGCATTTGGAAAACATGTTACAGAGCTCACGTTATTTTCCCACCTCTTCGAGTTGAGCCAAAAATGTGAAAAAGATAGCTGGTCAAACAATATTGTGAAATTTGTCAATTTATTCAAAAGTGCATGGTCATATTTGAGGACAGGAGAGGTAAACAATCATCACATAGTGCGGGCAAGTCAGTTACTGTTTTCCTGAGTCTCTTGGGTAAGTTGGGAGAGCGTGTTTTGAAGTGCTGTCCAAAGCCCAGGCCTTTGGTGAGCTGCACGTAGAAATACGCCTTGAAGTCAGTGACTCTGTGCACGACTGTGGTGGTGTTTCATGTTAATATTGAGACCGCGTGCAGCATCTGAATCATTTACAGGTCCGTCAAATCAGTCTTTTCTGCTTGCACTTTACTAATGTACTCTTAACGAGGACAACAGAACGTGCATGCTAAGGAACTGAGTTTTGTGTTGGTCATGAACCATCACCTTCGTAGGAAATACCTGTTTTGGGAGGGAGCTCTAGTCTTAGAATGATAGAATGATTTGGCTTGGAGGGGACCTTTAAAGATCATCTAGTCCAACCCTCTTGCTGTGGGCAGGGACATCCTCCTCTAGACCAGGTTGCTCAAAGCCCCATCCAACCTGGCCTTGAACACTTCCAATGATGGGGCATTCACAGCTTCTCTGGGCAACCTCTTCCAGCGTTTCACCACCCTCACAGTAAAGAATTACTTCCTCATTTGCATCAAGATCTACCCTCTTCTAGTTTAAAACCATTACCCCTTGTCCTATCACTACAGACCCTGGTAAAAAGCCTCTCTGAGTCTTTTTTTATAAGCTCCCTTTATATGTTGAAAGGCCGCAGTAAAGGCTCTTTTAAGACAAACGTTATTATAGTGATAGGAAAGTCTAACTCATGAAGTTGATGCTGGTGTTATTTTAGTGGGCTTCAGGTGCTGATGGGGGTCAAGGCTGCTTACAGAAATTGATGCTAATTCTCAAATTTTAAGTGCAGCCTATATGTTTGCTGTGGCTTTATAAATCAGTTCCTACCTGTAGAAGTACCAAGATTTCAAAAGTGTTGCCCCTTTTTCTTTCTGAAGAAGAGGAGCTTGCTAATCCTCATGATGTAGAGGAACAACTGGAAAACATAACCTGAGTGCCTTCTACACAGCTTAGACTAAGGACAAGAAAAAGGGCTGTTTAGGTACTTTTAGTAAAAAGTCTCAAAAAGTGTACAATTTAATTTATAATGTGTGTTTTAATTTTTCTAAATACTCAGCTTTAGCAGTATATCCTGCTGTTTCTGCAATTCTGTCAAAGGATCTGGGGATCAAGAAATGTACCCTGATTACACTTCAGAAAGCAAGCGATGTGAAAGACACAATTTTGCATTTGCTACAAGAGGCTTGACTGGTCTGGTGGCTAACAGAAACATAAAAATGAAACTGTTTTTGAGCTGCTGTTTTATCTATCAATCTCCAGTTAAATTAAATCTCAAGATTTAAGAGAAAAAAAATTATTTCAAAATTTTGCCATGCATTTTCATATGAGGCATATTACATCTGCCAAATGGTGTGGAAAAATGGACCGGTGTGGAAAATATACAATGTAGGGTTTATGCCCTGAAATGCAAGGGTACACACTATTTTATGTATTCTTGCCATTCTGCCTAGGTTTGAGCTTCACAGTTGAAGTGTCAGTAAGAAGCTACACCCTTGAAGAAAACTGTTAAGCAGTTCAAAATCCGTTGTCAGGCCTCTTCATCCCTGCAAACTGAGAATACTACCTTGTATTTCCTGCTTGCTTTTCAAGGACTTCCAGGCGTGGATTGTCTGGATTGGGGTATTTTTGTGGGTCATACATATCCCTGCACCTGCCTGTGTTCTGTAAACCTTCTATAAATAGCAGTCAGTTAGCTAAATGAAAGTCTTTTCTCTGAAGTGCGACTTTTTGGGGGTTTGTTTTGTTTTTTTTTTTTTTAAATTTTTAACTTTTGATCATGTAATCTCCCTCCTTGCTTGTCCTCATTAAGGAGGAATCAAACTTTGAGAACACCAAGAGAAGGCATTTATTTCTTAATTCAAAACTTGACTTAAATGTGTACTTGTATAGTTTCAGGTAGATTCCACTGTAAGTTTCTGCATGGAGCAGGCTAGAATCCAGTTGTGACAGTCTGTGGTGACAGTGCTGGTGGGGCTTGGAAGTAGTTTTATAGGTGGAAATTGATTTCTGGACATAGGATATGAATCCTTTGCCACTATAAATTCAGTAATCAAGTCACTCTAATAAATGTTGCTCTAGCAGTGTCTTGAAGACTGTGCTTTAGACAGGGAGGTTAAACTCCACTAATCATCATGGCTTTTTGTCAATATTTTTTTTTTAAAAAGAAATCTTGCCTGTTTATGTGGTCGTTAATAGGAAAATGGTTTCGCTGCTTTATTGCTGCCTTTGGTGATAAGTTTCAGACAGTGAAGGAGCAGGATAGTAGTTGTCTTTTTCAACTTGAAATTTTCTTTGTGTCAGAGATCATTGTAGTTCTAGGTCTGTCTTTCTGGTACAGATACATTTTTACTATAGCATGAACTTTTGAAGGTATATAACTGATCTCCTGGTGTGGAAGTTGAAGTTGCTTTGTTACTTGCATGGTGGGAAAAGTATTTATTCTAAATCAGTATTAGGGAAAAAATACTTTTTCATAAATGGACAATCACTGCAAACTTGCCAGCAGCAGCCTTCAGCTGACTTGCAGAGATATTGCCTATTGAACACTATTGTGACAGCTTGTTTCTGTCGTTTTTGCTGAAGTTTAGCCTTTGTAAAGTCAAGATATCTTAATCCAAGAGATGGGGAGATAGTTAAATTACATCATCATGGAAGAATACCAGCATACTTAGCTTTAAAGCCATTCAGGACTACATTGGCACCCCTTTGTTATACAGTGTAGCTGAAAACGAACTGCAGCAATAATGAACCAATCCATCTAAATCACAGCAGCTGAACGACTGACTGTTCTATCTCAAAATGCAAATGCCTTGTGCAGAATGGATTTAATTGTAAATGTTTGCTTAGTAGGGAATATGAGCCTTTTACTTTGCGACAATAATCGTGAATACAAAGACCCACAGAATTTTAGGGTTTACATAGCTTGTCCCTGTTCTCATAACAATATTTCAAAGTCAGTTTTTTAAAATGTACCATTTGCCTTTTTTCTAGCCAGTGAATAGGACTCTAAGTGCCCAATCTCTAACCGGTGTTTCAAAAACTGAAAGAAAAATTTAGCTCTATGTATTTAGATCAGGCAGGACTTTCTGTAGTATTTCTTTCAAATCTATGTTAGGGCTTTTATATAGCATCAGATAAAGAAAAAGTGCTAACTTTCAGAGCTTGGATTTGGTTTTACAGTGCAGAAATGCCGAGTATGACTTAGTGTTTTCTTTGAGGTTGTAGTAAGGTGCCATTCAAAAATTTAAAAGGTTACTGTTAGGAATTTCTATTCCAGTAAAAATCCAACCAACCACACACACGTGTGCACGTACCCGTATTAAAATCTTAATTTTTACATTAAATTCTTGAAACCTGGCTGCTGAATGCAACAACTGAGGGTGAATCTCTGTCAGATTTGAATGAATTAAAATAAAATGGCATTGCTGTTTTATGGCAAGGAAAGGGAAAAGCTTTCAGAGCTTTGCTAGTAAAAAAGGAGAAAGCAGAAATGCCTGCCTGCAGACTGTTCTGAGGTATCTTTCCGTGTAAGGAAAGACAGGTAAAACTTTGGAAACACAGACACACACAAAAAGTGTGTATGTTTATGCTTCTGTCGGCATTTTGTGTGTGTGTTCTTTAATAGCCTTCACACATGGATTAGCCCTTCCGAAAAAAAGGCAACCAAGCCCCCTGAAGAATAGGCCTTTGTGACACTGGAGAAGTTTACTGCGCCAAAGTTATGGTAAGAACTTGTAAATTTTGGCTGCTGGAGTACTTCCTTCCCCTGCAATGTTTTTAATGTTGGAAACTTAGAAGTGTGGAATAGAGGGTGTTTTGGGGGGTTTTGTTTTTACTGTTAGGGTTTTTTCTTAATGACAATGCAAACATTCATTTCACAAACTAAACTGCTGGTTCTCATGACGCTGCTGGCTGTATATAAACACCCTGTTCATCTTGTTCTGCAGAAGTCTTCGTTGGTCTTCCTGAGTCATGCAGAAATGTTCTGCTGCTCTTTTCAGGGCTGTGCTGTGGACTTAGGCTGTATCTACTCAGATTTAGTTTGCCAAATTAATGTCCCTGAAAGAAATGTTTTTACTTGGAACAGGGCCCTCAAAGCCGGGATGTTTTTTTGTGTCTCTTTTTCTCAGTGTGTTTAAAATATTTCATTCTGTTATCTGGGGAATGTTTTTTGTTTTGCCTGTATTCCTTGGATAAAGCTGAACCTGTCGGGGAGATGTTTACTGTTGCTTAGTTGAAAACTGTCTTCCTCTTACATATGATGTTGTTTATTCACGTGGATCTTATATTGAATGTTTTAGTTTGCGGGTAGGCAAGAGTTTGGGATGAGAATGCCCTGCAGAGCACAGAGGGCCGAGAGGATGCTGGTAGCTGCACTGCAAGGTGAGCCTTCCCGACGGCCTGGGACACAGTGACGAGCTGTGCAACACAGTTGACTTCACAGGGGTTTTCTGGAGTAACCAAGGGCAGAATCTGAGTCCAAGGCTAGACTGTCATGGTGACAAAATATTTAGAAAACATTTTCTTGCTTGAAACAAAAGCTTGGATTGTGCAACACAAAAGTACTGTCCCAGTGTAATAAACGACATGTATTTTTAAAGGGTTCTGTGTGTTCCCTGACTATTAGCTCTTGCCAGATTCAGCGTGTTCAGGTAAAACGGGGCATTTTTCCCCAGACTGTTGGCTTTACAAGCTGGGTTAATTCTCCTCCTTTATGCAAGGGGTTGCAAAGATGTAGTGGCCAAACATAGTGGACAGCCCTGTTAAAGACAGATGCAATGGGGCAGCTTCTTCTCTTCAGCTGTGGTGGCTCAGCTGCATTAAGAGCAATTGCTCAAAACTTACACCTTGTCATTGGCATAGACTGATCTGATCCTGAGTAAGCTCTAGGACTAGACTTGGTGATTGCTTTTATTGGGTTAGCATGTGCTATTCTTGTTGGAATACGAACCTTTTGTACTCTAGGTGTTTCATCCTTCCATAATAACTGCTATAACTTTTTACTTTTTCATGCCTGAGGTTTTGAGGTGTCCTAGCTTTACTGATATCTACCCTCTGACTTGAAAAGAAGCCAGAGGTCTAAAGTGGCTGTAGTAGATTGTTTATCGGGAATAATAGAAAATGATTTTAAGATGGGCAAACCTGTGAAAGACTACTAGCCAGCTGTGTACAACTCAGTTCAACATAACTGTGCCATTTGGAGTTAATGCATTTTTTCCCAGTCTAGTCTCTCTTCCTGGCTAATACCAGTTTTAATTTCAGAGAAAACCATGATTTTACATGTATACCACCTTCTCTGCTTAGAGCAGCAGGTGGCCAAATTTCTTTCTCAAATAGGTACTCCTCTTGGCTCTACAGCAACTATAATCAGATTGTCTGCAGAGACTGTATTTTTTTGATCTTCAAAGAAGTTGATGTTTTCAAAGTTGCTGTAGTTGTTGTTTACTGTTATTCATGAAAGTGGAAAACAAAAGCAAAACACGGAGGGAGGGGAATATACTTTTCTATGGTTTGCATCATCTCACATCTTTGTATGCTTGGCATGTAACCATGTCCCATTCAGAGTGCTGCTCTGAGCAGGGCAGAGCTCGTTCTTTGGGCTGCTGCTTTGTTGCTATCTAGTAGTTCCTCTGTTGCATTGAGCTGCAAAACCATCTGCTTTTGCTTTTCATACCTATTTTTACCATCTCTAATTTGCTATTAAGATGTTAACTTCTGCCTCCCGTTAGCCTAGCATGTCTCTGTACTAAGACTACAATGTGAGGGCAAGCACTGCTGTTCCTTGCTCTTGTGCTACCCTTTCACACTTGGGAAATAGTCCCTGTAAACAGCTGCAGTACTGCTTTTTTTTATCCTTTTTAAAAGCTCTCACTCCTTGTGTTGCTTATAAAAGGCTTTGACGAACTTGCAGTGCATGTGTACTGAGACTGCTGTTGACTGCAATGCCCAGCACTGGTCCCCTTCTTGTGTGTGTGTCTGTGTCTGTCTGGCCTTCTGCTGTCCCTGTCTTATGACAGTAAACTCTGCAGGACAGGAACTGTCTCATTCTTTTATTTGTACAGCAGGTGGCTCAGCTCCAGATGTGTACCTGAAGTTGCAGTGTAGTGCAGTAATACAACTCGTTATGGTATAGAAAGCTGTATCTAAAATAGGAAAAAATAAGATCAGATTTATTATTAGTTTTGTGCATTTTAGGGTTTTTTTGGTTTTTTTTTTTTTAATCTGTGTTAATCTTCTGACTAACAGGCTGCTGGCAGGAATGTGCAAAAATCAGTATATATGAAGTTGTCTTGCCACCTGAGGGAATCCCCCCCACTATGGCCAGAGGAAAGCTTTCTTCTCAGCAGGAGCTCCAGTCTGCTAGGAACAGGCTGCTTCACAACAGTTCTTGTTGGTGTTTTGGAGAGCTTTGTTTACTCCTGCAACTAGACCGGGTGTGCTTGTGGCAAAACCTCATGTTTCTAGAGACTTTGCTCTTTTCAGGCACCATTTTAGAAGTGGAATGACACACAACAGGATGTGTGGTTGTAAATACATGTTCACGCTTCAGAGACCGTGCATACCTTTTTGACCACGTACAATCCTGTGCTATTTCTCTCACAATTCATGTGGTGAAATAAAACATGGAGGAACATAGAATTAATTTCTCCTTTTTATGCCCAGTTCACACACAGAATACTTATTGATTTTCATTTTTGTGCTGACTCTTACAATCCTCAAACCAGTTACTGGAGGCAAGGAGATTACAATGAAGGCATGTGGCCAAGCAGACTTGAGGTTTTGTTCCTTGAATTTGATTTGAAAGTTGCAGTTTGATAAGGTTGCGTTTATTCTATTTTTTGCCTTCGTAGTTTTATAATTGTCCTGAATTACCTACATGTGCTAATAGTGTTAGGATTTATTTTGTAGTGTTTTGAATGCCCCTGCTTTGGGTGATTAGATCAGATCACCCCTAATGGCTCTTCTCAACATCAAGTATTATGACCAGTTGATATGGGGCATTAAACTTGACTGGTTTGATATTGGGAATCTTGTACAAAGCCCAGCCTGATTTTGAAGGAAAATAACAACCCCATTTGTAGAGGTGTTTGGTTTCAGTTTTGATATTCCTTGTCATGGCCATTGAACAGAAAATAAATAGCGGTTCCTCTGTTGTCAACAGGCCTTTTAATTTTTCAGTGTTGGCTGAATACAGAAGTTGGGATTTTTCAAGGAAAAGGTTCAAAACATGTAATAATAAACAAACCTCACTAATTTACTACTTGCTGTTAGTGTTATGGGTCTGTGCTTTGGAACAAAACGTTGCTTTTTGCTTTAATTATTAGAATGTCTCGTTTACTAAGATTGCTATGTAGCTCTGAAGCTGCTGGGAGTTTTGCTTTCTGTTTGTTTGTTGTTGCTGCGAGGCTTGCTGTCAGACAGAAATGTTTCTAACCTCATCCCAGCCTTTCTCCTTTACCTTTCTGTACTGCTGGTGTAAAATAAGGGGGAGAAATAGGGCTAGCAGGGTGTGTGGTGAGGCTAGTTCTGTTCTTTCTGGTCCTCTCCAAGCAAGGCTTCAGTTATGTCACTGATGGATGTTGAATTAGGTGCCATGATGGTCACCTTCAGCAATAGCTGGCTGGCTGCAGCTCCTTCAGGCTCTGACCATGGCAGAGGAGATTCACGTTTTGTTGCTGGTTGTTGAAGTTTATAACAAGTCTGTTACAAAAGTAGAGGCCTGCGCCGTAAGGTCCACCTTATCAGCAGCAATTGACAGGATAGTCTACTGGTAGCAAAGGTGACCTGGAAGCTGAGCATGGCAGATCTGGTGCCCTCAGCTAGCACCAATGCACAAATTTCTTCCTTTGCCCCAATCAGAAAAGTGACCGTGGCCTTCATCAAGGCCTGGTCATGTTGGTGTAGTAGCGGTCTGTCATCCTTTGGCTGTTATGATGAGCAGCCACCTTTTGGAGTCAGACTTGATAAACCAGATGATCCATAGGGTGATGGATTTTTGCAGTTTGTTCCAGGGTAATAGTCACCTCAAACAGTTGGCATTAAATGCAGCTTTATGAATGTCCGTAAGTTGTAGAAGCTTGTTTCACAACTGGTGATCTGGATGGCTGCAACTGGAGTCCCAAAGGACAGTAAATTTTGGACCTGAGGTGCCATTTCACTCAGAAGGGAGAGCCTTTGAGGGCAGGGTTGAAGTCTGGCTCAGCCAGAAACGGGAAACCTTGAGCAGCCTCCAGCCTCTGGAATTTGTTTTATCTGAGACAAGATTGTTGTGTGAAGGTCTGGAGTCAGGATCTCCATGTGAAAGTACATAGATCTGCTTTTAGATCTGTGTCTGCAATGAGATAGCTGTAGTCCCAAAGGAACTTTTTTTTTTTAAAAGTTCTTACTGCTTTATAGCCTAAAATCTCCAGAACAGGGAGCTTCCTAGTAAAACTTTCACTAATATTTTTAAAATTGTACTTGTGACCTACCATGGATTTTTTTTTTTTCCCCTACTTTGAAAACTTGATATGTCTTCCTTCCTTTTCCCACAATACCAGGATAGTGCTGACTATTTTGGAAATGGTTTCTTTGTTCAGATTTGGACTTGTGAATGCAAACAATGCCTGCATCTGATATCCTCTTCCATTTTTGCTGGGCTGGAAAAGCTGTTAATAAAAGGCGTAGGCATTCCCCATTCTTTGTTGCCCAGGGGAGATAGGTAGGTCTGTCAAAGTGAAGGCAGAGCATCTAGAAGTTGAAGTGATGGCTGTTGTACTAGAGTACTGTCCTGGAACTGAGAATTGAAGTCAGTCCTCTCCTGCTCTGCCACAAACTTCCTCCTATGTGATCATCTTGGATGAGGTTATTTTTATCTCTCTGTGCCCCAGTTCCCTATCTGTAAAGTGGTGATAACAGCACTTCCCTACTTCACAGGGATGTTGTGAGGACAAATGTAGCTCAGGCTGTGGGGCTCTTGGATACTGTGGGTAACCAGGGGCACAGATGGAAGAAGGGAAATGTTCTGCACAAAAGCCGTCTGTTCTTTAAGCCCAGTGGTAGGTTACAGCACTGATGTGAGCGTGGTTTCCACTGAAGTCATGACTTGACTGGTGCCATGTCTTTTATCCGAACGTTTCCCTGCTCGCTACTGCCTGCCTACCAGCAAAGCACTTAACGTCCTTGCTAAATGCTATTGTTTGCATCCTTGGCTGCAGGCTCTGAGAGCCCAAGAGCTGGGGTGAGATTTGCTACTTGTTTGTTTGCCAGCGTGGGCTGCGCAGAGTGACTGAATGGAGTACGTGCTTCTGGCAAAAGCCAGTGCATCCCACAGGCTTGCTCAGACCGTGGAAGGAGGTAAAAATACGTATGAATGGATTTTCACTTGTGAAATTCAAACTACTGTATCAGTAACTCTGAGCAAGCAGTGGACTGCAGTCTGACAAGAAGAAGCAATTGTTCTTGACATAACTGGTTAAATTTCATAGAAACCACATACTTTGTGTTGCCACTGACAACATAACATTCCTTAACATTTGATTTCAAGCGGTGCTGTATTGCCCAGCTGTACATGCAAACATAATTTCTTCAGAAAAATTTCTGTCCAAAGGCACCACAGAAGAGTGCAAACCTCTTTCCGTTTTAATGTGGACTTCATAGTACTTGTTTATATATAGTACAAGCAGGTAAGAGACAGGAAACCTATCTGCTTAACATTTACATTGTCACATGTCCAAAGGGAAGGCTGTGGTGAGTTGAATATTTTTTCAATCAAATCTCGCTCATGCAAATTGAAGTGTGTTTTTGGGGAGCTTTTTGGACCAGGAGGTAGGAGTGTACTTCATTTATTGCTTGCTCCTTGGAACATGTAGCTCATGTCATCTTCCTTGTTCACCTGCTTTGATAAATTCTATATTTAGTTGTCTCTACCCATCCA
Organism: Phalacrocorax aristotelis; assembly: GCF_949628215.1. Classification (NCBI taxonomy): domain Eukaryota; kingdom Metazoa; phylum Chordata; class Aves; order Suliformes; family Phalacrocoracidae; genus Phalacrocorax; species Phalacrocorax aristotelis. The sequence goes on along the minus strand of NC_134284.1, from coordinate 28,480,210 downwards.
CTTGAACAGGACAAAAATAACTTCAGTGTAATCCATCCTCTAAGTCCTTTCCTCTCCACCCCTTCCCTCCCCTTTCCTGCCACTGGGTTTAGGGCATTCAGTTGTTTGGGAAGTGGTGGATTTCTTGTTTGTTTTGCTTTGTTTTCTTACAAGTGGGGCTGGGGGGCAGGAGAAAAGGTTTATACCCTGCAATAAAATTGTTGTGAAGAGTATGCAAACTGTCAGAAACACTTCTCTCTTCTAACATTTGCTGAGGGGTCAGAGTGTGTGCAAGAGTGCGTGGCGGGAGGTGGAGCAGAGAGGTTGGGAAATGACTTGCATGTGGCATACATCTGTCTGACAAAAAGCCAACCGTGCCAGGGGATAAATGGACAAACAAATAGTGTTCCAGTTCTGAACTCTGAGGTTGAAGCTAAAGTTTGCGCAGGAGCAACTTTTCAGATAAGTTTCCGATGGACCTTGACTCCTGTTGTGCAAACATGCAGTAGCTAGCACAGAGGAGACTGTTCTCTAAATCCCTGCTCGGGAGAGGATCTATGCATAGACTGTGCTTTGCATGGCTTCTCTTGTGTCGCACGATGGGCGCGTATAATATATATATATATAGAGAGAGAGTCAGTCATATAAAGTCTGACACAAATCAGTTCTGGCCCAAACCTGCAGAAGTACTTAAGCGCCTAACCCCTTGACTTTAGTATGAATTAAGCACCAAATCAGTTCAGCAATTTTTGTTCATCTAGCTGTGCATGTTGACTGTTTTTATCTGTGAATTGGATAAAGCATGTCCACTGAACTTACCAAAGTGTTGGCTGCCTATGTTATCTGAAATAATATTGTCTTCAACTATTAAGCTGATAGGGATTTGAGGGGAAACTGTATTGTTTTGGTGAAACTGCTTTGAGATACAGCCTGCCAAGTTCTTGCATCTTGAGCTGAGTGTTGGGTATGTTGCTGGTCCTGACAGACACATTATCTGGAGATGTAGGGGCAGTGTTTGTTCCCACCGAAAAAAATTCACTTTTTGTAACCTAAGCAATTTTTAGGTTGTATTAAAGGTGGTGATGAGGAACAGAGAGATTGGGGGGGAAAAAACCCCTTAGTTGATGTCTAACAGAAATCAAGTTATTTCTTGCTGAAATTTTTCATTTGGTGTCTGCTGTTCAAAAGAAAGTGGCAATTGTTTTTCCCTCTTTTTGCATTCATAGAGTTACTGTAGGACAGGAGGAAGAAAGAATTGTTTTTGAAAACTGGTCACCACTTTAAAGACGGAAATTCTCCTTTCTTTCTTCTCTTTTGCTGCTGTGCCAATGAAAGCCCGAACCCCGTGGCAGTGCTGCGCCACTTTAGCTTGCAGCACCCTGGGTGACGCAGGCATGGAGGACAGCTCGCTGACGGACACCAGATAGCGTAGGGACTTGGGAGATGTGAAGTGTGGTGGGCAGTACAGTGGAACCACTAACCAAACCTGGCTTGCTTTCACTTAGGAGCCTAATTCCTGGTCTGAACCCCCAGGCTATGAATTTGTAAGAGGACTTGCTACCCCAGCCTGCTTTGCCACCTCACCTCTGTGGGGTGGCATCTCGTTGCCTTGGCCTGGTGGTCTGTCCTGTTTTTAAAGCAAAGGGCGCTGTAGTTTTTAGGAGCATTAATTCCTTTCTTCACAAGTACAAATATGCATTCCGGGTGTTTGAAAAGAAGCGGGCCCTGAATTGAGGGTGCCCTTCTTATGCTTCCAGACATAGTGTAATCCTGTTAGTAGTCTGGTTTGCTGCGATCATACCGGGCAGGCCAGGCTGCCTCGCAGGCATCTGCTTCTCTGCCTATTGAGTCAAATCAATATCCTCAAAACTGTAATTTTCACTGTAATGATGGATTGCGCTGGTCACGGTTTACAGAATTTTGTCTTGTGTGTTTAATAAAAGAAAACAGATTCTAATGCTTATTATTTCTGAAGTCCAATACATCTGAACTAAAGCTCAGCGTATGCAAGACAAACTACGCTTTAATTTTACAATTGTCTGATGGGACTTTGCGATTTATTTGTTGTTACTTCCTTAATGATGTTGCAGTCAGAGGCACTGTTTTGCTAAATGTTGTGTAAAAAGTAAATTGTAGCACAGCAGATGTTGGTATTTGGATGGATGTCGGTGCAATGGGGGGACAGCAACAGTCATCTCTGTCAGCTGTCTTCAGGCTCGGCAGGCCTGCTGTGTGGTTACTTTGGTGTGTAAAAACAGCTCGTTTTGCAACTGGGAAGTTTGGCATTACATTTGGCACCGAGCCACGGAACTGGGTTAATACAAGTGTTTATCCAGCGATTTTCTCAAAATTGGTAACTTGGAGAAAATGTTTATTAAACTTCAGTACAAAGGAAGGGGGAAATATGGCTGAATCTCTTCTTTTTTAAAAGGCATCAACATTTGTAGTGCTGAATACCTTTTTTACTATTATTTTTACTTCCTCCACCCCTGTCTGCCTTTTACTGTTTTATCATTAACGTTTTTGCAGCACACAGTTTATCATTTCCTTTTTAAAGGTTAAAACGGGAAAGCATACCTGCTGAAATACAAAGTATATAGAGTGTCATAGCTACCTTTCTCTCCCTCCTGTGTGCTGTTATTAATTAGGTGCAAAGAATTGAGGACTGCAAATGAAGCTATGGAACTACCACCACCCCCATTAGGTACAAATTTCAACTGCAGCATTGAACGGGAGCCCCGATCTGCAGAGCAGTTGATTTTCTTATGATAAATTACTGTAGATTTTACCTTTGGGTTAAGTACAAGAATCCCTGGAGGCCATCAAGAATTTTTCATAGAACTTCTGTCATATTGGACATATTTCTTTATGGAAATAGCAATTTGGACTGCGTTTTCAGTAGGGAGGGGAAGAAGAAAGCAGCAGTTTTGCAAAGCAGCAGCAGTTTCAATCGGATTTTATGCCTGAAATTGGGAGTCTGTTGGTTTAAGGTTCAGGAAACTTTATCATAATGGAGACGTTTAGTTTGGATTAATTTTTCTAATGCATTTTAATCTTGTACTGCCCCTGTGATTAAATAAATGTCTTTGTTGCTTAAAAAAGCTCCTGTTTCTTTTGCAAAAGGGAAGGTGATTAAACTAGGAAATTTGGATTCTGTGGTGAGAGGAAGAAAAGTATGTAGAAAAACACATTCTCAAACCAATGACAGTGACCCATTAGTGGACTTGTGCTTAGTTAATTTTGTGGTTGAACTGCAGCGTTATCACCAAATATGATATCAGGACAGTAGTTCTCATGTGGGTCCTTTGCACTCTCTCTTTCTCCTTCCCTCTCTTTACAGAGGGGGTGTTACCTGTACCTTCCAATTTCTGTACCCAAGTGTGGCTTCGTTTCTAAAGGCGTAATTTGCAAGAACACCTGCCCCCTACAAAGATTCATTTAGTGTGCTGTGGATAAATGAAAATTGCAGATTAGTGTGCAGAAGTGTGCAGTGACTGCTCTTCGGTAACTTTTTTTTCTCTCTTAGCTTGATACTGAAACTGTAATCCTGATGTTAAAATGGTTTTGCACAGTATGGAGGGGGAGGGGAAAATCAATGCAAGAAAGCATGAATTTGGGAATAATCTAACTTTATAGCTTCCCCAGACCAGAGGGGTGGGCTGAGTCTTTGTGGCCAGCCTGACTTTTGGAAGATTTGACTGTGAGCGTTGGGTCTGCCTGTGCTTGCCTGTGAAGGGGCAGGGTCAGTGCAGCAATGGTGTGTGCTCATGGCCAGGCTCTGCCTTAGCTCTGTTTAATGTATGTACGTGTCTGCGTGTATTTAAAGGATGTAGCTTTGCTATTTAAACTTGCTTGGATTTGGCCATGTTTCAGGAACGAGGTCCTGAATGGGAAGCAATATTCTCCCTGTGGGCTGGGCACAACCTGCCCTTCCAGCTGCCCCCATTGCTGCTGGGACAGGACCGGGACCAGGAGTGGGACTGGTGATGGATGCAGGCACAGCTGGTGTGGCCTTGGGTGAAGGTCAGGCTGCCGCCTCTCCCTGTCCTGCCTGTGTTCTCAGCAGGCCACAACCATCCCCCCTGCCCAGCAGAGACCCAGTGCCAGGGACATCCCGCCTGTACCTTTGTCAGCATCCTCCTCTCTGATGCAGCAGACTCCAGCCAGAATTGTGGTAGCCGCATCTTGGCTCATCTCTACCACACTCTTCCTCCTCCACAAAGTGCCTCTGTCTTTGCCCATTCTCCTGCTCCCCTCCTGCCTTGCTGGAGGGTTTTCAGGGTGGCCTTGCTTGGCTTGACCCCTAGGGTGGCAGAGGAGCCCCTAGCAGCTGCCGCCCCAGCTGATAGCATGTGGCCAGGGACCAGTAGAAGGAAACGCTGTAACCAGAGCATGCAGTAAGCACTGAGCGACAAAGCAGGGTTTGCATGCGGAGTTTTCTGTATGTGTGCATGTACCTTCCTTTGCAGAAGTCCCTGAGGCAATAACATGGCCCCAGATGACCTTCTTTGGGAACATTACCCCAGGTGAACTGCAGGGTTGTGGGGTTTTACACACCCCCCCCCTTTTTTTTTCTATTTTATAAACAAAACAAAGCAAAAAAAACCAAAAAACCTCACATGCATGTAAAGCTTTATTTATGGCTTTCTGGTGTTCTCATGCTTGAAGTATGGGAGTCTAACTCTTGTGGATGGTTGCTGTAGTTGTTGCAAGTTCTCCTACAAACCCGAAGGGTAGCTATAACCTGGTTATACATAGGATGGGTTTTGGTGTTTGCTTTGCTTCTGTTCTTTGGGGGTGTGCTAGTAAAAGTGGGAAGATGAGCTACAGAGAGTGGACTGCGCTTAGCCATGGCTGGTGCTTTCAGGATTCAGGTGGTAGAGGGAATGTGCATGGCGAGGAGCGGTCGTTTGGTGCACTGTGCTTGGAACATCGGGTGTGGAGGAGAGGTGGGGCCAACGCAGCAGTCCCTGACCTCTGAAAATGCAGTGGGGCAAGTGCCCCTTGGGTTTGATGCCCAAGGAAACTGGTATGGGTTTAGGCCTGGCTGCAGGGGGTGGGGATGGGGGCGGGGGTGATGATTGTTTTTCCTCAGGGAATAGGAGCAGTTTTAAGAGGAGACTGGAATTTTTGCCATGTCTTCCCAAAATAACAGGATAGGGCACTGCAGGCTGGAAAATGTAATTCAAGCTCCAGTCTCCTTGGGCGCATCTGCTTTTTGCTTCTTTGTGGTATATACCTTTCACTTTTGATGCTTTTTTTAAAATGAAAATTACCTTTAACATACCAAGATGCTGTTGCAACATGAAAATCAATTAATGGTAAAAATGTCAGGGTAGATGTGTCTTTATTCAGGTGTATCTTTGTTTCATTTCTCTTTGGGTAAGAAACAGATTTTTGTGTGACTGACTGGAACGCATCTCTCTTGGAGCTTAGAGCTGTTAGGGAGAGGTATGATGAGCTTACTATAATAAATAACTTCAGGGTTCAAAAAATAATCATTACTATACGCATGTGTTTTTAGTAGTAAATACCTATATTTCAGTGTTACAGGACTAAATTGTGGTACCACTGAAACTGAGCAAGAATTTTGCTGTTCAATTATGTTGCGACTCAATATTTTTACTGTTTATTGTAAAAATTAATTTATTTTAATGGTGTTTAAGGTGTCTAGTTGACCCTGTTGAGGCAACAGCATGGACTGTGTTCCGCTTTACAGTGATGAGACACCTCAGTCCAAGGCACAAAAATCCTTGGCAATGTTTCTTATGCCTGTGTTACTCAGCAAAGCTTAGCACCAGAGGTATGGTGGCTGTTTGCTCTCACGTTACCCAGTAGTGAAGTTGCTTTAATAAATTCTCAGTATGCAATAAGTTACTTCACAAAATTCCCCTGAACTGAAGCAGGCGCTCCGGTTATCTGGAGGAGACTTTCATTGCTGAGTTTGGGGTAGTGACTCAGTAAAAGTTATCTGTGGAATACTAAATTTGGAGGCGTAACCAGGAGGTTGCCATGATAACAAATACTAGAACTTGCTTTCTGGGAAGTGCTTGTAATTTTTCCATTGATGGCCATTAAATGGCTCAAGATAAATGAAACGTTTTATTAGAACTAGCACAGTCTCCATGTGCTCCTCTGGGGTTTTGCAGACTTGCTAGTGACGAAATGAAGAAGGGAAATCCAAATTAGCCTCAGCCATATAAACAGCACACCCCTTTTTTTTATGCCGCTTATTTTTGCCATCGAAATATTTGCTGAACTTGGCTTTTGTGCATCTTTCTATGAAATATTTACCCAGTAACTGTTTGTATAAACATGTTTAAAATTCTGCATTGACTTTTTTCTTGGCACTTTAAAGAAATTTCCTGATGCACAGCATGACCACACAATTACTGGTAGAGCTTTTATTGTAAGTGGCCTAAAACAACTCTGTGTATTTACGTTGAAAATTAGGACTCAAACCCAGAAGCTAAAGGATAACAATACGATGTGTTAATTTCTTACCCTCTATAAATTGCTTATTTATAAAAGTCCATGTTCTGTAGCTTAGTTTTTACAAATAGAGCTCTTTTTCCATTTCAAACCGCCTCTGAAGTTGGTCCATATCATCTGTTTTAGAAAAGCTGCTGTTTCCATAAATCTCCCCTAATGTCCCTTAGCCTTTTTTTCACCACTTCTTTACAATTCCCCGAGGTTTTGATTCTCTTTGTGAATGACACAGTGATCTAGTAATAGGAGCCTCAACAAGCAAGCCAGGGACTTGTGAGTCCTTGCTGCGGATGTTTTCTGCGTGGCTGCGTCCTGCTTTTCCCTCCCCTGCGCTTACTTTCCTGTGGCACTCACCCCCCAAGTTACCAGCTCACCTCTCAGCTTCACCAAGTTTGGGATTTTAATGGGAAGCCTCTCCTGAGTACTTCTCAGGTTTAATGTTTGCAAAGCAAGTAAATCCATCATAAAAATCACTCTTGTCTGAGTCTTTGGCTCTCCTAATCTTTTCGTTTTTAATGGGGCAGAGTGGGAAAAGAGACCTAAAATTGATTTTTAATCAATTAATTATATTTTTCCTGAACATCCTCTGTGCGTAGGCAGCCCTAGGACTACAAGCTACTACTACTGTGCTTTTGGACTTAGACAAAGTATGTCTAACCTCTGGAGGAGCTTTGGTTTGTGTGCGTTTCTTCACTTTGTCCCCTCTTACACTGTCTGTCAGTCTCTAGACAGGATTTACTGAAGACAAAACTGGGTACGTCATATTCAAATACGGCATGTGTTCAGATAAGTGCAAGAGTCATGGCTAAGGATGCATATGCTCAGAGGTGAAATAATTAAACCATCTTTTAGATGATGTCTAGAAAAGCCCTTCCTTGTTCAAATATACTAGGGTGTGGTGTGTTGGTGGTTTTGGTTTGGGTTTTTTCTTTGTATTTTTAGTAAAGATCATAAACTCTTTGGAGGATTAAGTCACACCCTTTATATAAATACATGCAGTGTATTTAAGAGCCTGATTTGCAGAAGTACTGATGGTATTAGCTTCAGATTGAGCTCGAGGAATAGTTCTAGGTACCTCCCTCCTCTAAGGGATGATATTTAAAAAGTTGTAGAGACTTAATACCTTAAGTGCCTTGTTAGCTGCTTGTGCTATTTTCCATCATGGTGTCAAGGTAAAACTGCTTGGGGAGAAATAATTGTTCCAAGCATGCTTAGTTCAGTGAATCTGACACCTCCTCTGTATTTTTATTTATTTCTAAAAATGAGAGTTGGGCGCCTTTCAAAGCAGAGGAATAAGTGATGGCACTTTCTGTTACTGGAACGTTATATTTTGTTAAAATGCTGTAGCTGCTTGCAAGCATATTACAGAAAAGATTTCTCTAATTGTGCTGGGCACCTCGTGGTAGTTTTAAGTCCTTTTGCTCCCACCATGAGGTAGCGGGGATGCGGTTCACTGTGAGATTGTTTTCAGCGTAACTTAAGAAATCGCTTATACTTCTCTGTAATTTATGTAGCTATCCTTAAAACTGCTGTTTTTAATGAAACTTCATTTACATTTTCTCCCACTGGACACAGCTGTAGGTTAGGACTAGCCTGACTAAGCTGTGCCAAAGGTAGGAGTAAGGAGTTTTTTACATGCTGATTAATTCTCTTTTGCTCCTTTGGGAATATCTGGTATTGCTTAAATTGATTGCTGTGAGCAATATGGCAACATTTTTGACCTTCTAAACTGAAATTCAGCCAAAAAAAAAAAAAAAAGAAAAAGATAAACCTCAGTGTTTCAGTTTTACATAACCATACAGTTGAAATACAGTGATAAAACAATACAGAGGTGTCATCTTCTGTAGTGGCGGTGTTGGCTGGTGATCTCAAACCCTTTGACAGAAATGGAATCAGAGAACATAGTAGCTCTCCATGCAGGGGATGGACAACGTATTGGGTGAGAATCTGTTTTTCTTTCTGTAATCTGACTTCTGATCTCTCCCGTGGCCTGGCTTTGTGAATCAGAGCACCCATTCCTTTCCTTCGTTAGGTGTTTCCCATCTGCACTGCTGTGTAACTAAAGACAGAGGTAGCTTCCAATACACTGATTTTCTACATAGTGTGCCCATAGAGCTTTGTGGGAGGCACTAAGCCAAGGCTGTTCGTTGCTTTCTGAAGTTAATTTTCAGATGTGGGGTGCCAGGTGCCCAGGAGTGGTCCTTGCGGGGCTTCTTTGTCGCTCGAAGGCTAGGCTGCTCAGCCATCCCCCTTTGCCCCACCTCCAGCTCCCCTCTTCCTTCCCTCCCTCCCCAGATTCCCCCAAGATATGATAATGAAGCAGGTGCCCTGTACTGCAGCTTTGTGTGAGCGTGAGAAACAGCAGTAGGCTTAGAAAAGCCGGAGCTGAGCTGGAGGAGGAGGCGGCATTTCTTCTTAACCTGTTGGCAGTCACGTCAGTCACGGCCATGTGGGCTGCCGGCGCACCGTGCAACCGTCCAGCTGCCCGAGGGAGAAAAAAGCGGGGAGCAGACTTGCTGTGCCCCGAATTAGCCCGTTGCGACCATGGGACCCTGCGTTCGGGCCATGCAAGGTGCTGGAGGAGCTGGGCTGCGAGCTGCGGAACGTCGGCCTGGCGCAGGCGGGCTGCAGGCCGCGGGCTGCAGGCCGCGGGCTGACCCGACCCCCTCGCCGGGGAGCAGCCTTGGCCGGCCGGCGGCAAGGCCCGCGGCCTCATTGAGATTCAGGGCACAGGCGGCGCCTCCGCAGCTGTACGCTGGGGGCGGCGGCCCAGGAGGCATCCAGAGAGGGGCCAAAAAAAATAAAAAAAAAAAATCATCAAAGAACCGGCCCCCTTTGCTGCGCCCCTGAATAGACAGGCAAACCAGAGGTCCTCCTCTCTCCGAGCTTGTTGGGAAAGCCATTAGCATAACCTCTTCTTTTTTTTTTTCTTTCTTTCTTTCTTTCTTTTTCTTTTTCCTTTCCCCAAGCTACTGAAAACCTGGCACTGTGTTTAAATATCTTGTTTTGACAGTTTGTTGAGGGAAGAGTGCCACACCAGCCTGGTGGGTGTCTGCGCAGCTATTTTTTAAAAAAATATGTATTTGAACTGAGAGTTTTCATTCAGGTCACCCTAGACTTGTTTAATTGTTTCGTGTCAAATTGTTAAGATCCAGAATTAGCTCACTGCATTTGGAAAGGGCTTGCTTCCGACTGCTTCAGAAATGCAAAGGCAAGTTTTCAAGCCCTGCTTTCTTTTTCCAAATCTGTTTTGATTTCAGCTGGTTTTGAAGCCAGTGGACACATACCCTATTTACTTGAGCAGTAGATACTAACTGTAACTCTGCATCCCACTCTTCAGCACGCATGAGATGGCAGCTCCTGAAAGCTTCACGTCTTTAAAGAAGTTGGCATCTGTTCCACCGAAACCTTATTAGGCCGGCAGGATGCAGACCACTTCTTGCAGCCATTGAGAGCTCAGAAATGAGTCATTCGGGCTTTCACCGGTGGCACATTAGCACTGCCATTGGCATAACTTTCATGTTTCCCTCTGACAGTTCAGGGCTGTACGATCAAGGAATATCTTCAGAGCATGTGGGAATGTAGTAAAGGCTTGCATAACTCAAAAGCTCTAATATTTTCAGTGTTAACCTTAATTGTAATTAATGGCGCTACTTCTGATGCTCAGAGCAGAAAGTTTAATGCGTTATTCATCCATAGATTCGTGGTAGCCACTTGAGTGCATTTAATGTAGCTGAGACCTTACTTTCAGGTGGTGCTCCTGGACTTGTTCTAGTTACTTTGGGGCATAAGAAAGTTAATAGTTGGTCCAGTGCTTTTGTAAATATCAAGGGTATCATTGGATGCTGACTTGGTTAACCTAATGATTTTTTTTTTCAAACCATTGGTATGTATGAGTTGATTAAAAAAAAAAAAAGCAGAGGCTTCTTAAATATAGTCTGTTCTGAATTAAAGGGTGTGGTGTTGGCTTTGAATGAGCTTGATGCAGCAACAAGCATGCAGCAGTTGGTAAATAAAGATGGATTTTCTTTTGTTCTGCTGGTGCTTGCTGCTCATTATTCTCCACTTACCCCGTGAGCTTCCTAGGGAGTGGCAGCTGTTTCTGATGTTAGACACTCTATCAGTGGTAGACAGCTCCAGATTTGGTGAGATACTGTTGTGGGGAGGAGAGGAAAATAACCTAGGCCTGCATTATTGTAAATCCTCAGCAGAATTAACTTTTCATGACCCAAAAGAGTTTTGTGTTTAACTTTTTCTGAAATATTCAGGCATAAGCGTGCTTTGCAGTATGTGTTACTGTGAAAAACCTTTTCTGGCATGAGATGGATTTACATTCAAAGTGTGTGTTAAGTATTTTAATGTGCAGTGTGTGGGGGCAGACACAAGGCAATAAAGGGAAATCGGTCTATAACAATCTTCGTGTATATTTCCAGATATGTACAGTTTGGGAATCTTTGCAATTTGGAAATTGCTTGGAGTAAACAGAATGGTGCATAAAGATTTTTGAATAATAAAGCTAGCAAGTACAGAGGAGTCTGGTTCCAGGATTTTATATGTAGGATTTATAACCCATGGTTTTGCTTTCCTGTGTCTGCAGTGTTAGCATTCTGTTACTGAAAACAAAGAAGGCTCTGCCAGGGCATTACACAAGCAATGAATCACAGAGGAAAAAATGTTTTGCTTTGTAAATTGTTCACTTTTCCATGGTGGATCACTATTATTAATTTTTTTTAGTGTTGTCTGCTAGAATTTGCCACACATGCTTGCATTTACTGTACTCTCTGCAATTCTTCTAATGTGACTACCTAGCTACTAATATTAGTGACTAACTTCTTGCCTATGGTTCTTAAAAACAAAACCGCAACAGGAACAAAAAACACAGGGCAAAAATTGAAACAGCTCAGTTCACTCTTCAGGCATGACAGCTTACTGAGTATATCAGAGGAAGGAAAAGGTGTTCGTGTTTTTCAGTCAGCTTTGTCCCAGCGGTTCCACGTAATTATATTTTGTCTGTATTGACAAACTCCTGCCTAAAATACTTGGACTTGCTGTCCTAATTAACGTGGTCCTCATCACGGGTTGTAGGAACTTCATAGTGTTTTGGGTAATCATAAAAATAGAAACTTCTTTCTTAAGAACATGCACTTTGTACATTTTCTCGATGACTCTGTTGGTGAATCTGTTTCAGAACTTCTGTAGAGGAACGGTAGTTTGCTCAGGCTTGAATGTAAAATTATACTTACAGATTGTCTGATGGGGAAGTCGCACACCAGGCAGTGTCTTGCCACTTTGCTGCAAGATGCAGAAGTATAACCTCAGTGTGTTACACAGTAAAATTCATACCACAGATGCTGCAGTGTGCCTCATACTGTCCTTGGCAAGAGCAATAATCAATATGTATGCTTGCTGTATTACAGGATTCATTAAGCTCCAGACATGTGGAAAAAGAAGTTTAAAATCATGTTACTTACTTGCAAATTAAAAAGATGGATTAGGAACCAGACCCACCTAAAGCAATGGATAAAGGAAGGTCCAAGTAGAATGATTCCTGCAAAATGCCTGGTGGCAATGAAGTCCTTGATTTTTTTTCCCACAGAAAGAGTGAAGAAAGAGTGAGTTTGGAGGAGTATGCAAGATATGAAAGCAATACACTGTTTTAAAGACTATGTGATTAATCCTGTTAGATGATCTAACAGAGAAACAGATTGGTGGAATAAAGCTGTAAGAAAGTATGAGAGCCAAACATAAGTATCTAATCTAAGAGGAAGTGTCTCTTGTGACAGTACAGTGTAATTTTGTGTAAAATTATGCATACCTCACTGAAAATAACCAGATAATAATTTCAGGATCTGCAAAAAATGAATGTCTCCTCTGTAAATACCGATGGGGAAGATCTGTAGCATAGGCTAGGGAGTAAGGAAAATGGAAATTTTCTGGCTTGCCCCCCTTCAGATTTTTTTTTTTTTTGTCCCATCCAATCTGGATTTAGTCCTAAATGCAAGTATGATAAGGGGCGTGAGATGGTTCCTAGGTCTCCTGGGTCTGCTTTATGCAAGAGAAGAAAGTAATAACTACTCAGGTGTGTAACAGTGTGTTCCAAAATCCTGATAGTCCGGGCAGCCACCTTCCCGACCTGCTTACCTGGCAAACCTCTCGGCAAAGAACTAGGCTGAATGTGCCATGTATCTTCTTGTCCCTGTAGTCACATCTGTGGTGTAATAGTAATGAGATTGGAGTAATCTCACTGATCTGGGCTGAGTTGGACTGGTAATTTAAAGTGAAAGGCTTCATAATCTCCTACTGATCCCAGAAAGTTTTCAGCTTTTAATTAAGGTCAGAATGAAAAAGATGACGACAACAAAACCTTCTACATGTACTGCCTTGCTTATAAATGTTAAGCCATGACAGCCATAGGTGAGGAGTTTTGAAATTCCAAAAGTGATGATGACATTTTTGTAAACCCCTTATAGGTTAGTGTAACACTTGCAGCTGTAACAGACGTCTCTGAGAAGGTTTGCACTTATTTCTTTTCCTCTCGTCTTTCTTGTGTCGCCCCCTGTTTCATCAGTGCAAATGGATGCTTTCTGCAGACATGGCCACTGTTGGAAAGGTAGCTCTGCATGACTCTCTTCTGGTTCAGTAACTCTTAGTTTTTTGCTTTAGATTAGAAAATTGAAAGCCTAACAAGGGCTAAACGGGTGAAAGCAGCAGCTAGGGGTGCACATGCCCATGGCTATGTGGCATGGGCATTGGTGTTGCTGGTGCTTCTCTGTGCAGAAAAGTACAAGTCTGAATGGAGATGAGATGGCACAGCTGGTGCCCAAAGCGGCTTGAAACTGCGCTGCAGAAGGAGAGGAGGTCTGTGGGGAGAGGAAGGAGGCAAAGCAGCTGCAGGGGAGTTCCTGGGGCAGGGTGCACATTGCTGGGAGAGAAATTAGCGGTGGAGGAGAGCTGAGCAGCAGGAAGAGAGGGTCTGAGCAGAGCCTGGGAGAACAGTAGAGCAGCAGAAGGTTGCCAGAGCCAATAAATCTGGGGAGCCTTTTCTTCTCAATGCTCTTGGTGGTTGTTTGAAGAGCTTGCCAGCAGATGAAACAGGGCACTGAGTACCAGCCAGTGCAGGGGCAGCCTTGTGGGGTGTGCAGGCATGCTCCTGCTGTGGCAGACCTGAAAGAAGCTTGGCTCCTAGTCTGCTCACTCATCCTCCCCCTGATGTGGAACAAGCAAAGGAGAAACCATACTGGAGGGAGGAGGGTATAGCTGCTGCCCAGCTGTGGGTGCTTTGTAGTGACCACTTAAGGTTTTTCGTTTTTTTTTTAAAATTTTTTAAAATCAGTTGTTGTTGGGGTAAGCAGGGTTGGAAAACTGTGGCTGGTACCCTGACTTGAATAGCAGCTTGAGTGAGGCTTTTGTGATTCAGATGAATAGAAACATTACTGCAGGACCTGGAGGCCCAGCTGGACACCATGTGAAGCTATTTAAGGTTCTTGAGAGACTGCCTGAGAAGGTGACAACATGGACAGTGGGCAAGGGGGGAAACTGAGGCACTTTGTCAAAGTCACCCAGAAGAGCCACAGGGGGAACCCCTCTCTTCCTTCCCTGAAACGTAACTGAGTAAATCCAGTAAATAACTGAGGTTTTGATCAACTCTTTTCTTTTTTTTCCACGGCTGGAGATTTTGAAGGTGGCTGTAATAGTTACGCAACTGTTAACTGTGCAGGTTGCTCAGATGAGCAGTAGCATGCTGTAAGCAAGGGATGTTTTCTCTGACAAAGGTGGAATATCTTTCAGAATAGGTGTTTGTTTCCTTCATGGTGGCTATACATCATCCAGTGTTTTCCTCTTCATATTGTGATATATCATCTCGTGTTTCACGCTTGAGATGTTGTGAGAGGAGTGAGTGATGTTATGTAACTTAAGCAGAGAATTATCTTATGTTCTAAAAGTGACTGTTGGTTTGATAAAGCAGTTGACTAATTAGTAAATTACCCATTGTTGTTTAAAATACTTGCGCTGCAAAATGTAAATGAAAAAAATTTCTCCACTTGTCAGTATGAAAAATGACAATAGCAAAAATAATACATAGGACATCTGCTCTGATTTTTTTAAAATTTAAAATGCATTTAAGGCAGATGTTGCAGAATTTGAATGGAAATTGGAGTAGATGGAAGAACAAAGCATATCTGTTTACCTTTTATGAAGTCCCATTTTTATGGTTAACATCACTAGTAATATCTGACTCAAAGCCTGTATTTTTCCACTGTTTGTATGAGAATGAACTGAATGTTCTTAAAACTGCTGCTATGTCAGGATGACATATAGTTTCAATATTTAAAAAAAAAAAAAAAATGTTGACGAGTCTGTATTTCAGGGTGTTTTCTGATGGTCTCTCATATTGCCCGTCCTTTCTTTCCAGGAGAATACATAAAAACATGGAGGCCACGGTATTTTCTTCTAAAGAATGATGGCACGTTCATTGGCTACAAGGAACGACCGCAGGATGTCGACCAGCGGGAATCACCTTTAAATAACTTCTCAGTAGCTCGTAAGTGTTTTTACACGCTCCCTCGTCCAGTTTGGGGGTCGATGTATTCTTGTAGTCATAGCACCCAGAAGCTTCATCAGTAACTTCCAAATCTGCCCAGAGTGATGTATCTAAACACTGAACGTGTTTGAGATAATAAAACCCCACTGCGTTTCTCAGGAACGACTGTGATGTGGAGGTTTGATACTCTGGTTTTGGGGTTTGGATTTTTTGGGGGTTTTGGGTTTTTTTTTAATATAGTTTTCTACTAATTTACCATTTCTGGTTATAGAATCTGGTTATAGAATAAAAGGGGTTTCTTTGTTAATATTTTGTATGTCTGTTATTCAGTAAGTTGCTTTAAAGTGAAAATTAACCCAGGCACAGCCAAAGCGTTTCACCCTCTGTTGTGCCGCCAGATCTGAATTCAAGTGGCATTGACGTGGGTCAAAGCTGTTTGATTGTTAGCATAAGAGAACATGGAGTGAGCACTGCTTTTAATGAAAGACACTCAGTTTTTCTTAATTTTGGACACAAAACCGTATTTGTTCTATTAGAGCCAACAAAAAGGTTTGGAAATAATAACATCTCCTAACCTCTGCACTCTATCCTGTGCGAACATTTCCGACTTCGCTCAGGTGCTGCAGCACAGGATGTGATAGAAGAATCTGAAGATAATTTCCTTTTCTTGCTTGTGTTTTTAACCTTTTGCTGTATAATTCCAGCTTTTATTTTCTCCTGTTCTTAATCATTCCTGTTTCATGATCTGCCTGGGTCTCGTTCCACCACTTAACAGGTGCCACAATGATCTATTTTTATTAACAACGATCTGTTTGTTCCCTGTTCCTGGTGACTAGTGGAAGCAAAGCTCTGCAGAGAGAAGGGCAGGGGCTTTCCCTCTTTGTTACAGTGTAGCTTGAAATATATGGGGTTCATCTTTGTAGTTGACCTTTAAGCAGACCGATTTATTTTGGAACACCCTGGGCCTGGAATAGGGCTGAGCAGCACTAGGAATTAATGCAAATGTTCTTTTTTTTTTTTTTCTTCACTAGTAGCATCATGTACCTGTTCTGACTGATGATGGGAACAAATAATGGACATGCTGTTGCCTGGTGCCCCTATGGAGGTTGCCAAGAGTGCTTTGGGGTTTTTTGTCTCATTTTAGAGAGAGAATTGTTGTAGTGTTTCCATTTCTGTGATGATATGGTACTTTCCTCTTTAGACTGGGCTCTACTTATGGATCAAGAAGGTAAAGAAAAGCAGTAGAGAGCCATTAATCCATAAATTAATTCAGTATTTGGTCTGTAGCCAGAGGCTTTTAACAAATGCACTTTTTGCAGGACGCTTCCATCCTGTTGCTGCTAACTGTGTTACTTAAAATAATTATTTACTGCACCTCAATGCTAAGGAGTAAAAAAAGATTTACCCATTGCCTTCTCTTTGTCCTAGTTGCCTTCAAAATGGGTTAACTTAAATCGGTTTTCACGACAGGAAAATGGTGCTTTTTTTGGCAGATTGAGCCCATCAGTCTTGGCGCTTATAGATAAACAAGTTCGTTACCATGGTATCAGAGCATTGTCGAAAAAGACGTGACACGTGCCTACAGAGTAAGGTGTAGCCCCCGTAAGAGGGATTGCAGGGAGGGCGGTGGCTGGAAGGATGTTCCTAGCAGGGGCTCTTGCCTCGTGAACCAGTGGCATGTCGGGAAGGCCTTGATGCCTGCGGGGGGCCTCCTTGCTAGAAGTCATTATTGTGGTTTTGGGCTCACAGAAGCAGCTGTTGCCCCACCAGGATTTAATTCCTCATGTAGGCACTGGCATGCAGTGCTGCCAGCACCTGATGTGCAGTTCCCTTCTGGGTACCCTCTGCAGTTGTATCATTTGGATGTGTTTTGCACCACAAGTTTTCCCTTTGAACCTGCTTGCTTGGTATTTTAATTTGGTTTAACTTGTCGAGTTAGCTTAAGTGAACTCGAGCTGCCTCTGGAGGAAGGCTCAAGCCAGAATGCAGCCTCGTGCTGCAGAGGCAGCCTGCAGAAGCCTCCTGCCAGTGAAAGGTGGCAGGAATTTAGCTGAAATGTTTTGTGAAAATTCATCCTTTCTTTTTTCCTATTTTGCTTTTTTTCCCGAGAGACCATGATAGCCCTGACTTTTTTGTCAATTAGTGAACTAGATGTTTGGATTGTTTTGGTTTTGTTTTTCTTTTTTTCTTTTTTTTTAATGAGGTGGCAGGCTGTCTCAGTCTGTTCTTTGGAAGTGGTCCCATGTTTCTGATTAAAATCTTTACCTTCTTCTGCTGTAAAATAATGTAGGCTTTTTTACCTTTGCAAGTAAAAGGGTTTTTTCTCATGACTAGGGGACCCTTCTTACTTGTAGCGTAAAATTAATATTAAGTGATTTTGTCAACCCATGAGAGGTAGGAAGTATTCAGGAGAAAGCAGTGAGAAACGATAACATCTAATGATGATTTGTCTTTTCCCTTAACAGGTATGAAAAAATTATTAGCAATAAATACAGACTGTGCTTTCCATGTGCTTGACAGTCTCTTCTTTCTCCTACGCTACCCTTTTCAGTCTGTGAGGGTTTTGATCATACATCTTTGAAAACTATTTTATAGGGCCTCCCTATGGGTAAAGACAGGCTGGGTTACTTTTTAAAGTACCTTTTTCTACACCTAATTTTCCATTTAAAATAGCCATATATCTGTTTAAGGTTATTTTCCCTGGAAGTTACCTATCGGTGATTTATTTAAAGAAAAAAAAAACCAAACCAACAAACCCACAAAAAAAAAAACACAACCACAAAAAACTAAAAAAATCAAAGCAAAACTGAATGAGCATTTAACTGTGATTTTTGAGCCATATTTGTGTTTGTGTTCTGTATTTCACCACTAGTAAGATAGAAGGAATAAAAAAGCCTGTACCTAAATAGTTCTGTTCCAGAGGCCCTGCAGATAAATAACCAATAGAGCCTGTGTTGTAAATCTGCGAGATAAGTAGCCTTCATACCGATTGTAATCTCGGATTACTATGTATGTCTGCCTATTAGGTTATAAGCCTTTAAAACCATATAGCTGAGAAGAGCAGTATATTGTGAAAAACCACATGGAGAGCGAGGCTATTCCTGTTAGAAAGAAGGGATTACTTCTCTGACTGTCAAAAAGGAGGGTGGACTGTGGTGGTTTTGTTGTACAGCTGAAAATGTAATTGCTCAACAATATGAGTGCACCTTTCGGGACAGGACTGCGTGTCTGCAGTCAGGCATTTATCACGGGGCATAGGATGGCCAGATAGTGGACAGATTTTCTGTGTTTGCTGTTACTAGGGGCCACCTTCAGTCCAGGGCTGCAACTCAGGGCTCCCAGCTCCTCGCTTTTGCCATGCTGCGCTGTCTGGGGACAAATCTACCCGGTGGTGCTAGTGGAAAAGGAGCGCTTCAACATAATATTCCTGCTTGCCTTTCCAAAGTTCTATTTTTCAATCATTCTTCTTGCCTGATATACCTTTTCTTTTTTCTTTTTCTCCCTCATCCCCTTCTTTAAAGAAACTAAAGCAGGAATGGGAAGGATTCTTCCTTCACATTATTGTTTTAAAGTGTGATGTCATTACATAGGGAGCAGAGTTTGACACTTTCATCGCAAGTAATCTGCCTTTTAGCTTAAGTGCTGGGGAAGCAAATATTGTGACATTTTAGAAAGTCACTGGGATAATACTAAGTGTCTTTCAAATACAAAATGGTAATTTACATTTGAATGCTTTAGTGTCTATCCCTGTTAGGAACAATTTCTCTGTCCTACTTACTTTAAAAGACCAAACGCCAGGAAGGAATCGAGGTTCTTTAGAGCAATTTAAATCATTTTTAACAGGCTGTTGTTTATAGTGCTTGCTTTGTTGCAAATGGGGAATACTTTTGTTGGCCTGTTTGACAAGAAAAACTGTCTTCAAAGTGGGTAAGCGACCCTCGGCCTGTATTTGAAATTGAATGCTTTTATAGCAGAACCCCCAAACATTCCATCAATCAGACCTAGTATTATACAGCATCTGTATCGATGCTCTGCTGTAGTGGCGCATGTTGCGGTACATGATTATAGAAGGCAAATTTGGTGCTTCTCTAGCTTCCCAACTACAGTGAAGAGCACAGAGTTGGTTTTAAAAGTAAGAAAAAACCTGCTGCTTCATCGTTTCATTGATAAAATTCATGCGACTGTTGTATATAGGGAGAACTAAGTGGTAGCATCAAACTTTCTGAAACCTATGGGGTACAGCACTTTGGTAAAGCAATTTAAAAATAAAGCCTTCTGTATTTCTTGATATGTGCTGTTATGATTGAACAGGGTAATTAGACAGCATATTGTTCACTAAACAAAACACTTCTATGTGACATACTTGAATTATAGTGGTTATTAACTGGCAAATCTCTATTATTCATCTTGCTGTATGCCTTAAAGGTTGCTGGATCAGCAAGCTTAACAAGTATCAATGGACAGTGCTGATTTAGGGGAAAAGTGGGGATGTTTAACTGGTCCCCTTCTATGACAGAAAATGCCTTGTGTGGTTTATTATGCTGAAATTAAATGGTTAAAGTTTAGAGTTCATGGCTAGTTTAAATATCCATGCTGCTACTTCAGAATACTTAATCTGAGGAACTAAATGTGAATTTAAAGGCGGTTTGAAAAAAGTAAACAAAACCTCTCAGTGTGTTTCTTCATCATGTTGCATTTCTGAATTAGTAAAGGAGAACAGCTCTGGATTTGCGCAAGGTTAGAAATAGCCTGATTTTCTTCAAGTCTTCAGCCAAATTCACTGTCTTAGGGCTGCATTGTGCAGGCTCACAGAGGACAGCCCCAGCCTTCATCTAATCACGTTAGGCAGATAAAAATGGGAGACAGAACAAACAACAAAAAAAAGAAGAGTAGCTAAGCTAAGGTGGACGATCAGGGTGTGGGAGTGAGATCTTCTGAGCTGAGTTTATCAGAACTGGGCTTACTGGGCCGTACCAGCTTGTGCAGTTGTGTTCAGTCTTAACTGCCATTCTGCGGAAGAGGATGGAGTTAGCTGGAAGGCTAAATTCGGCGCTCTGTAAGCACGGCTGCGTCGCTGTGTGGAAGTTCTTTAATCTCAGTGAATGAAGGAGTGCCGTTTATCACACTAAAACCTTCTCATGACTCATTAATAAACTTTCTCTTATCTAATTGCAGTGCTTCAGTAGGATGCAGTATAACCTCAGCGAGCTATTAAAGAAAAATTAGATTTTCTTGTCATGAAAAATGCAAAGTTACTCATTGAAAAGCTTATAATTCCAGTAGCAAATGAGGCATGAAGAATATTGCTAAAAATATGGTGCCCAAAAACACTGGCAGTAAATATTTTATCTTGGTGCTAATTAAGAGCTTGAATTTAAAACTGAGCATTCTAAATTTTCACAATAATAAAATTAACCTAATGATACCGGTTTAGTCTTAGTAACGTGCACAGTTACCCTGGCTGGATTCTGTCCTCGACTTGCACGTTGCTGGTGGTTGAGGATGTTCCTAGCTCTAGCAGTAAGCAGAAATTTCTTCTTGTCTTCATAGTGCCTTTTTATTTACTTGGAAGTTGATTTAGAACCTGAAGACCAAATAATAGCAAGCTTGTGGTTTCATTTACTGCAAGAAAGAGTTCAATGTAAGAACACCCTTCCCCCCAATTATCTCTCTTCCTCCTTTCCCCCCCCCCCCCCCGGTGCCCTGGTTTCTTAATATGACTTTCCTTTAACAGGGGCTGTTTAATTAGCAGTAGATTTTCTATTAACATAAATATGAAAAAATGTGGTGTTTTGGCTTCTGTTATTATTTCATTGATTTTCTTTTGGTTTTAAAATCCTCTCTTATAGCATAGCTAGCATACCCTTAATCAGGTGTGTTTTCAGGCCCAAATTTGAAGGATAAGAAAATCCTACGAAGCTTAAAATGGTAGGTGTGATTTTTTTTTTTTAAAAAAAGGTGTGACTTAAAAAAAAAAAAAAGCTCTCGAGAGCATTTTTATCAAGGAAGCAGTGGTTTTGCATGTAGCCATACTTCTGTAGCCTTTTTGGGTTGTGCTTAAATACTGGCAGCGATGGAAGCTGTTAGCTGCGTGTCCGTGCAGCATCCGGCTCTGCAGCAGCTGTCCCAAAGGCATTTTGAACAGGGTCTTTTCTGGGGGTGCCTCTGCAGTTTAATGTTCCCTCTAGTGTTTGAGGACTGGAAATGCTGAGTCTGATCTTTGTCAGGTCGCTGCAAAATGACCAAACGCTCTCTCTAGCAACTCCTTGAAAGCCAAGGACAGGGTTTTATGTCGGGAAAGTCAAAGGGAGGGAACCTGGGGGCTTGGCTTTAGTTTCAGTGGATGTAATTGCTGCATTATCAGCTGACTTTGTCCGTGTGCTCTGCTCGAGATGACCTTTGGAGTGTAGGACCTGAGTCTGAACGGCTTCTGTGTCATCACATCACATTTCTACTTACCTCCATGGGCAGACCAAATGTGGAGCCTAAGCAGATTTTGATTTCGGTGCTGCTGAGATGACTACCTCCCAAGCTATTTATTGGTTTCATCAACACAGTAAATTGTCTCAAGTCTCCTAAAGAAGTACTTACAGAGATTTCTATGGCTGATTAATCGCAACAGTTTGCTAGATAAGAATAAAGACAAATGATTATTTAAACCTGCTTATGTACCATGACTCTTCTTCCTTGATTGTGGTAGAGTGCCAGCTGATGAAGACAGAACGACCTAAACCAAACACATTTATCATTAGATGCCTCCAGTGGACCACAGTAATTGAAAGAACATTTCATGTGGAGACTCCAGAGGAGCGGTATGTTTCACTCATATTTAATACATAAACGACTTGCAAAAGCAGATGCAAGTGTTCAGCATTAATAGCGAGTCCTTTGCTGAAGCTCTTACTTATCAGATGGTGTACATCTAGACTGAAAAGCGACAAACAATTTTTGGGCGCCTCAGTTTTAGTGCATGTTCCAGTATAAAAGGTACAGGTTTCAGAGAGTGGATTTTGAGTAGTATTTATTTGTAAATGAAATGTTGCTAGATTGGGTATCCAGAACAGACAGGTGCAGGTGTGTACCAGCACACAGGTAGTTATTTCTGGAAACTCAATGTTCATTTCTCATGGGAAATGTTGTGGTATGTGAAATGAAGGGTTTCTGACCGGGGAGCTTCTGGAAGGATGAGCACAAGTGAAACAGAAATTCAGGTAAAGTTGAGTTGTATCAAAACACTGACCTTTTAAATCTTTTCAGATCCCTTGTTTTTAAAGAAAAAAAGTTAGATGTATTGTTGCTGATTGCTAATGTTTTATGCAAATTAGATAATAAAGGTGATAGTTATCTGCTGCAGGTGCAGATTTCTGTTTCAGCTGTTAGGAAGCAAAGCTAAGAGTATGCATCCTGTGCTCTCATCATTGGAGAATTGATCTCTTACCTCCTGAGACAACAGTTCTCCAGCACAGCTATTCTACAACTACAGAGTATTTAAATATTTACTTGCTCTTCAGGAACTGAACTTAAATTATTCCAGTACCATTACCCTAGGGGAAGGGGTATTTTAAAACCCTTGCCCTCCCTAGATATGATACTGGCACATATTTATTTTTAGGATCAGCAAATTCTACCTAGTATTCTTCACTTTTTTTCTTTCATAGCCTTTGCATGCGCTGATTTAAGAAGGCTCCTGTTTATTGCTTTTGATTCTATTACAGTGATCAGAAGAAGGTAAAATCAAATTAAAAGCGAAGAAAATTAAACTGGTCCTTGTTTCTTTTAGTAGCTTTGTGGTCAGTGACCCTGAAGGGAGTGAATAACAGTTTCCATTTGGGGGAAGATTGTGTTTCAGTTGTGTTTTGTTCCCTCCTAGCCAGTTAAGTCACCTTTGTGACACTTGAGGGCTCGGAGTGTTAGTCACCTCTGTTGTGTACACTTGAGACATAAAAGCTGAGGGTGAAATTCTGGTCTCCCAGAAATCAAAGATACTCACTTCAGGAGAGCCGAGATCTCAAACAAGTCAGTAACAAATCTTAAAAGAGATGTGAAGATAGATATGCTGTGTCTTTAAAACCAACATTTGTTTTTTGAGAGAGATGGAGAGATAAAAATACAGAAGAAAAAATTCTTTTTGTAATAGTTCTGAATATGAACAACGAGTAGTAAATAAAGGAATGTGTTTGTGATGGTGAATGAAGTAGTCTGTGCTGGGAGTATAGGGAGAACGTTCTGAATGTTTAGCATTATCTTGATGCCCCAGACAGGGCTGGATAGTGCATGCTCAGGCAAAATCCAAAATAAAAAACGCACAGGAGCTTATGTGTAACTGGTGCAGTTTTTATTAGAATCTTGTGTTGGGTACTTTTTCCCATGGACTTTTCTTCTTCTGGGAAATGATCTGCCTCTTCCATCCATCACAAACTGAAATTCACAAGTCCAGATATTATTTTTTTATTTTTTATAATTTCATAAAACCAATGAAAAATTTGACATTGATTAGGATGGCACGGCTTCACTGCAGATTATGCATGGCTACTTCCGTTCCTGCTGTAGTAGCAAAGTATTTTACCTGGGGTGTCCTTGAGAAGAGTTTAGCCAGAGCCAAAAAAGTATCAACTAAACCACTACATCCCATTCCTTACAGATACAAAAGATAGTAAAATACAGTAAATTCACACAGTCAGCTGAACATGTCTTCAGCCCCTGTATGCCTTAAAGCTCATCCCAAAATCCCGTAAGTCCTTACAAGTTGTATGCTTTATGTTGAATAAATTTGCAGTGAAATGAAGTGAAGGCCAAGAACTTTCACTTCAGTAGTTTCCAAAGGTGTGAAATTTCCCAAAGGACACTGGAGTGGAAGTGGTCTCCATAGATGGAGTTGAAGGGGTCAGTATAAGAGCACCCATTGCTGAAATAGCTGTGGAAACTTTATCGTAATCAAGACCGGTGCTTAAGATAAAATGTCAGTGCTTTTGCTGACGTTCTGCTAAAATTTACACAGGAATTGCTGTTGTTTCTGTCATCATCTTTACAACAGAGGAATAACCCAAGTATCCTGGGCTTTAATACCTTCTCCTAGATCACTCCTTGCCGTTAAAATTCAGGATATGTGTACGAAGAGGTGGCATAGTGCCCCCAGCAGTTGGATATATGTGTTTCAATGCACTATAGGAATGGAGAAGCTGTGTTTAATTGCTTTGTGCTTCATGGGAGCCTTCCTTTTTGGTTTTGGCAAGTCTGTTTTTGTTATGTAAATCTCTGTATCACCAGGTCATATCTTGAACTGCTGACTGAATGCCTATTAGAAATTCTGTTGTCTGAAAAGCCTTATATCATGTCCAGGCTGGGAGGACTTCAGTTGTCTCTTGTTTCTAGTACAATTAATAAAGATGTGTGTTAAAAGCACTCTTAAAAATGCATTTTTATAGTTCCTGAAAATGCATATAATTCAGTGTATGTTGCATTGATTCACCAGAGAGCATTAGTTGCTCTGTATTCCTTGGTGACCCTTGCCATGGCAGATGGTAATCTTAAGTCACAAGTAACTAGTGTCTTTGCTTATATTTTGCCAGGGAAGAATGGACAAAAGCCATCCAAACAGTAGCAGACAGCCTCAAGAAACAAGAGGAAGAGATGATGGATTTTAGATCTGGCTCTCCCAGTGATAATTCAGGTGCTGAAGAAATGGAAGTTTCTATGACAAAGCCAAAACACAAAGTGGTAAGTGAGCATAGCAGGAATAACAATATTTCTTAGGTCTTCTCAAATGTAGACAAGAAATAGCCATCAAGACACATGTTCCCATGAAAATTACACAGTTGTAGGTGCAGCTTCTGGAGGAACCAACTGTCTAGGCTGAGCAGGTACCAGGCAAAGCCTGTCTGGGTCCCTGGAGTTCTGAGTTCAGACATCCTTACTGCATGGCTTTCAAGGCCAGTTTGGGTCTGGAATTGGTTTGTCTCTTTTCCTGTGATGCAGAGACTGAAATCATAGCTCCTGCTGGACCATGTGACTGTTAACTCCTTGCAGGTTTGTGCAAAGATATTCCAGTGGATTTGCAGGATTTAGGGTGCGTCCAGTGGATTTAATTGCTCCAGATCAAGGGTTTAGGCTACTAACCCTAGGCTACAGCCACTGCGGTGTCTGTCCATCATGTTCCCAGAGGTCAGGTTTTTGCATCAGGCACAGAATTGTCTGAACGCACAGGGCCAGTGCTGCAGTGGCCCTCCACAAAAGGAGTATGTGCCGGGGGAGATATTTGCCCTGTGGAGCCCTCTTAGGTATCTGTCTTCAACTCCCTTCACTACTTTCTACCCCATTGTGGTCTCCTGTTTGGGTTTCCATTTTCCAAAGTGTTCCCATCTGCTCTTGTAAGGAAGAATTGATAGCTTCTGCAAGGGAAAAGATTCTGTGCCTGTGGATTGTACCAAGGCACTTCTTTGTGTCCTTATCTCACTGTTTATCATCCACATTTGCTTCCATACGTTGGTTTCAGTTCTGGGAAAACTGATGTTTTTAAAGAAAAAGGATACCTATCCACCAGTGTCAACATGAAGTATGTGTGCCAGCCTTTTGTCATGTCGGTGGTTTTAGACTGATGTGGGTGGCCACTTACATGTTGCTTTGAATTGTAGCTGCCATTAGCCTTCTGTGACCTTGACTGGTCAGACACGGCTCTTCTTGAGCAGCTCTTCATAGAAGTGGAAGAACCACCTCAGTCAAATATATACGTTCCTCTGAGACAGCGACTGTGTCTCTCGGGGCATGTTAGTGAGGATAGTCAAAATGATTATTGGGGTCCTGGCATCGACTGCATTGAACAGTTAGCAGAAAGGTATCTCAGCCAACTCTAGAGAAGGATGTGGAGGAAGTTTGCTATTGGGAGCATATTAAATTTTTTCCCTAACTCAGGCTGCAGTAGCCCTGGGCTGTATAACTCTTACTATTGTTATGTTGGCAATGGTCATTGATATGACAGTACAGAGACTATCCTCAGCCTGCAACAGATTCTGCTTTCCCCAACATTTTTCCTAATGGCAAAACAAATAAGAGCAAATGGCTAATGTGTGAGGCAGTCATTTTGTCTGTGGGTTTTTCTGCTGTTCAATGAAGCACCAGAAAGTTGGTCCCCTAGAGAGGTGGGGAAGATCACAAAAAAGGTGTGGACTTAATCCCCAGAATCAGAGCAGCATGTGCCTTTTAGTGAATGACTGCACTGACAAAGTGGTCAAAATGTCTATGGATTAATAATAATATGTTGAATGGTATTTGCACAGTTGAGTGTTGAGTCATGTGAAAGCATGGTCTTTTATTTGAAAGCATATGGTTTTCCCTAAATAGTTTGATTAGCTTTGGGAGCGCACCGATATTCATTTTTATGGAAGAATCATTTCTGCTCCTGAATTCTACTAAGCAAAAGGATTAAAAAACCCCACATATGCAACATAAGCCACGTGTTCTCACGTGAATGAGAAATTCTAGTCTGAGAATGATCTTCTTGTTGTAGTTCATGTAATTCAGTTCTTGTTTATCTGTATCATTATAGACTATGAATGAGTTTGAATACCTTAAACTGCTGGGAAAAGGCACTTTTGGAAAGGTCATTTTAGTTAAAGAAAAAGCAACCGGACGGTATTATGCTATGAAAATTCTGAAGAAGGAAGTTATTGTAGCAAAGGTGAGTAGGTGGGAAACTTGGGAATGTGTTTCACCCTTGATGCAGCCTTTGGGAACGTCATACCAAGGATTCTCTGAGTACTTGTAAATAATTGCTCCCTTAGTGTTTGAAATGGACCCCTGATCTAGGGAATCACTTTGCTGATTTCCTTCTGCTTGTGTTTCAGGATGAAGTAGCACACACGCTGACAGAAAACCGTGTTTTACAGAACTCGCGGCATCCATTCTTGACAGTAAGTGTTTCTCCCTTTGAGTGTAACTTGATATCATGACAACCAAGACTTCCCTTACTTTTTGTTATTTATATAATACATCTGAGATCTGTGATTTCAGAGTGGCTGTGTATTTTTGTACCCTTCCATTTTTGGGAAGCACAAATTAAAATGCTTTTTAAAATCTTCTGATTCTTGCAGAGCAGGTCCTCAGTACCTCTTGAAGACAGTGTTTCAGGGTGTGGTTTGACTTTGACTCACCCATTTAGTGGCTTGCTCTCTCTGAGAGAACCATCAGCTTTCCTTGTCCTCCAAATGCTTGGTCTCTTCTTTGTAGTAGAGATCAGGGTGACCCTGATCTTGTGACAGGCAAGTTCAGGAAGATACAGTGGGGGAAAAACCCTTTAATTTTGCCATTCTTTGGTTTTTTTTAAGCTCCTAGATGCAGCTCAGTACAGAATCAGAGCACAGGTAATGCCAGCCAAAGGATAGTGGTGGGAGCGTGTGGGATGGGACAGGGAAGAGCAGGACCATGCTTTTATCTGCTACTTTCCTTCTGGATTGGCTTAGCTGTAAAATCAAACCATACACTCACTTTAAACCTCCCAGCGCCAGTAGTCTGGGTTGAGTTCAGATACCTGAGTTCCACCTCAAGATTTTGTTCCTCATATTTATTACAAGTTGGCTCTGAAATGTTTCCAACTGCTTAAGCCCTTTTAACAACTGGGATCCTACACAGGTCTCTTTCCTTTGTCCAGGTGCACAAGGGCTTAACTGGAATTTAGACTTTTAAGCATGGCCTCTGGAAGTAAATATTGGCTGTATTGGGTATGTTTGTTGACATGTCTAGAACCTGCTCCTCCCTCTCTCTGCAAAAATATGACTGGTTTAAAAATACCACCCCTAGTAATGAAGTTGATGATATCATGTGCAGTATTTTTTTTAATGCTTTCATAAAGCCAAATATCTAAAACAAGGGCTGTCTTGAGAAGTCAGCTACGAGGCTGGGTAACGACCAAGAAACTTAGACTGTGGCAAACAAGTTGATGTTACTCTTGCCACAGGAATACATGTGGCAGTACAAAGGCACCTTGTGACACTTCATCACACCCTCCATTTGGTCTGTTTTTGTGAATTGCTCACAAATCGATATTGACAGCATTGCTCAATCGTCTGGCAGGCTGTCAACAGGGAGCAGTTGCAGGCAGCAGGGCAGAGAACAGGGGGCTGATGTGGGTAAATACAATGTGTTTCATATAAGAGGGTTTGTAGCTAGTGCAGTAAAACCTGTGCTCTGGGGTTTGGTTGTGGCCTCTTGTCTGCAAGATGAAACTGTGGGAGCTTGTGGCCTGGAGAGGAAACTTCAGAGCTGCTACTGCTACATTTTGCGTTTGCTTCGCAGCATTATAGGTGTTACTGATAGCTTCTACAAGGGATTGTTTTAATGTTTTATTGAATTTATTTAATGAAATAAGTTGGCAGCGGATCAGTCCTCAGCTGCAAAAAGAAAGTGTAAGTATTGTATAAGATCCAAGGACAAAAAGTCCGCTAAAATAGAAAATGTAATGTCTCTATGTTTCTGATAATCTGTTAAAATGCTTTTATAACTGTCAGTGTGATCTATCTTCTAAGTTTTGGTTTAAATCTGTTTCAGGCTTTAAAGTATTCCTTTCAGACACATGATCGCTTGTGTTTTGTTATGGAGTATGCTAATGGAGGGGAGGTAAGGGCAATGTAATAAAGTTTAATACTTTAGGATTTTCCTGTACTGCTACTACTAATTCTGCTTGACATTATTTACCTAAGGTCCATGTTTGCGATTATAATTAATGCAAGTTGTCCCAGCTAAACAGAGCTGTTTGCAGGTTTAACTAATATTAAGAATTAAGGCTCTTAATTTTATTAACTCCAGTTTTAGAGAAGAGCGATTTTGGGTGTTGGTTCATATCTTACATGACAGCAGCATATTGTAATCTGACATTTAGTAATTCAAGACAGCAAGGTTGCTTTCTAATTGCTCTTCAGACAACTTTTAACATTTTGTAGTTAATATTGTGAGCACGCATTACTTTGGAGGGAGAACTGGAACCAGCAAACTACTGTTAGTCAAGAAGGAAAAGTTGGAATATTAACATGTCTCTAAATCAGGCGTTAAGCTGTAGTTTTAATATGTAATTATAGTTCAATCAAAACAGGTTTTTATAATTTCCTGTACATACAAGAATGTGCAGCACACCAACTGGTTATCAGTGTGCATCTGTGAAATGAGATATAATTGTCTAGTCATGTAATTTATGATGCTTTTTAACACATTTGGGGACACAGCTGGGTGAGGATGGGAAGGGGTTTTCTCTTAGGTAATATCGCATTCCAAGCAGGATGGCCTGCGAAGTGCGAGACAACTGAGGAACATGTGCAATCTAAAGGTAACAAATTGTTGTTCTTGTAGTTGTTTTTCCATCTGTCAAGAGAGCGTGTCTTTTCTGAAGACCGGGCTCGGTTTTATGGAGCTGAGATTGTTTCAGCACTGGATTACCTGCATTCAGAGAAGAATGTGGTTTATAGAGATTTGAAGGTACGTAGAAAAGGAATTCCATAGGCTTTTTGGTTGTTAGGCACAAAAGCAAATGAGCCTGAACTACAGGAAAGCCTTCCCTGACTGAACTTTAATGTAACAGTTACTGCAGCTGTTGGACTTGACTTTACAGGATGTCTAAACACTCCTATAGTCTAGGAGGTTGTATAATGCATTTATCAGGACCCCGGCAGCATTTCAGAGAATATGGAGTACTGAGCTATTTGGGTTGCATTTTCACTTGCCTGCTTATGTTCTAAGAGAAATCTTGCTGGCTCTTCTGCATGATGGAGCATAATCCTGGACTCTTCATCCCACATCTTATCAGATAGATGCAAATTCATACTGTGTGGATGTTGTGCTTCCTTGCAGTGTGCTGCACAGCACCATCTTCATAGTACCTGCTTGCAGTTAGCAAATTGGATAAGCTTCAAGTTGCTTAATTGCTTGGTAAGCAGAGAAGGGAGGGAAAAAACCCAACTAAACAAGAAATTTCTGGGCAATCAATCCTGGGAAATTCTTGAGGAAAATGCAACAACAGCTTTTTTTTTTTTGAGAAGTGTTTTCAGGAGAGGATGAGGGGATACTGGTATTTCATCTAGGAGCAATCGGACTTGAAGCATGCTATGTAATGTTTTCAGGCCATGTCAAAGTCATTTTGGGATTCCTGCTGGGATTTTGTCTCTCATATCACCAGGAATCCCTTGAAAGTATGCTTTATTTTATACACAAACTCTGTCCTGAAATCTGGATAGCTTTCTCAAAAATTAGTGGCACAGGCTACGATGAATAACACATGCTAAGCAAATGTGTAAAGGGTCTTTTTGGAAGTGGTTCCTTAGCCTTACACTTGATTTTTGTTTCATTTGCTCTCCTTTACTGGTACAGAATATTTCATAAAGTCATGTAGAGTAAAAGCAGGGATGAAGTTGTGTGAGGGAGAATACTTAATATATTTTTAAAAGAACTGGAGTTCTGTTGGTGATAATAATGTAGAAGCATAAATATAATGTTTACATTCTGCGTTCTTTCTGTATATAGGATTTGGTTATCCAAGGACTGCAAACTAG
The DNA here is from genome assembly GCF_949628215.1 of Phalacrocorax aristotelis. Classification (NCBI taxonomy): domain Eukaryota; kingdom Metazoa; phylum Chordata; class Aves; order Suliformes; family Phalacrocoracidae; genus Phalacrocorax; species Phalacrocorax aristotelis. The sequence continues at coordinate 28,449,670 of NC_134284.1, read as the reverse complement.
TTATCTAACATCCCTAAAGAACTGAGGAAAGTGATATAAATGTATATTTACATCATGCATGCTTTGGCAGCTACTATGGTTCTGACCCCCAGTGAGAATGAGGTTGAAAACTGATCTGCAGAAACTCATGTCTTTCGACAATTGACTTGCTCGGGAGCAGCGTATGTTACACATTATAATGTCTTTCATTTCCATTTTCTTCTCAGTTGGAAAATCTTATGCTGGATAAAGATGGACACATAAAAATAACAGACTTTGGACTATGTAAAGAAGGTATCAAGGATGGAGCAACAATGAAGACTTTCTGTGGCACTCCAGAGTATCTTGCACCAGAGGTATGTTTGTTGGCTGTTGTACTAATTTATATTCTTAAATGCCATCCGCAATAGCAGTAGCGATACAAAATAATTCCTGTGCCACAACGTGTTCACACAGTAACTACTGTTATAAACAACACGTACTGAGAATCTTTTATTCATCATGTTCTGGGACATATCTTTAGCATAATGATATGTGGTAATTTTCAGGCAGGGTGGTATCGTCCTTCCCCATTACGAAATATTTACATTTTACTTGAGTGCATGCTTCTTGTGTCAGAAATATAATTTTAAAAATGCCTTTTAAATCCCTTCAAATGCTACTTGATGGATTGGTGACTGTTTTGCCATTTGTTTGCTGAGAATTGGCCTATTTGAAATCTATCAGCAGGACTTTGCTTAAGAAGGAAAAGTATTGTCCAGTTCTTTTACTCTCTGAAGACAGTATAAGGTGACATGTTTTCAGAAACAGGACAGACCAAGCTTTTTCTGCAATATTTAACATGGTATGCATTAAAACTGCTGACTGTTCTGTGACTCTAAGAGCACGAGATGTTTGTCAATGTTAATTTGAACCTCTCCGTTTCAGAGGAAATAAATCCAAGCAGGGGATCTCAGTCCCCAAACTGTGTGTTTTAGGGATTTTTTGGGGCACGTTTTAAAAAGTGTAAAATGCAAATGTGTGCTTGCAGCTTTCATCCTGGAAATATTCCTTCTGAGAGTTGTGCAACACAGGTGGTGTTATAGCCATGAGTTAGCTATGGGCAGATCAAACGTGAAATTGTGTGATAGAGGATATATGTATACATGGTATTTTGCAGGTAGACACTAGTTTTCTCTGCCCACGCTCAGAGCTGTCTGGAAGAAGACTCACGGTATTAATAGGACACCAAGCCTGAGATAACACGGAGTGCCTCACGGAAGGGCTCGCTGCCTTGCAGCGCATGCTTTGCTACCCATGGTGTTCAGGCTTCCATCCAGCTCAGAGCACAGGCAGAAGCAAGTCTCGGGCTGCTGGCAGATTATATGTTGTTGGCGCAGCCAGGATGTAGCCTTTCTCTGAGGTGGGGGACTTGGCCATTGCAAACCTTTCTTGAGTTAAGTGTGCAGAAGTACAAAGTATGGAAAACCAAAGTTGAGGAGTAATTTTTCTGCTGAGAGCTGATGTCTCTGCTGATCAGTACTTTTGCGCTCTCCACTTGCATAGCTGTGGCAGTGTGCTCTTGATTTTTGTTTTGGGGATGGTTTGTTTTTTTTAACTCCCAGCTGCTTTCAAGGGCCTCCGGTGTCTTCATAATAATGAAGAACGTGGGCACCTGTTGAAGTAGCTTGCAGCAAGGAGGTGGAGCCAGTCTCATGATAGCTGCCAGCTCTCCATGGATCACCAGAAGTCTTTAGTGAATCTGAATTGGGGTCCATCCACCACAATTTGAGATTTACTGATGCAGGGAGTAATTAGCAGCATGACATAGTGTTTATTATTTATAAACGTGGCTTTAATTTTAGCTTCCCTTTTAAAATCAGTTGCTGAACTTCAGTTTCTCATCAAGGATTTTATGAGGAGACTGAAAATATTTATTGTTTTGGTTTTGTTTTCTCTGACTTGGAATGTGGGGATTCCCTGTGCAGGGTTTATGTTGCTCTTTCTGTTACATTATTTGCTGCTGTTTTTCTTTTTCATATTTATGATGAGTTGGCTCATCCAAAACCCTGAAGGACAAATCCTTTTGATTAACCCAGCTCTCTCCCTTACTTGCAAATATCATCTGTGGGTTGGAGTGGTAAATTCTGGAGGCTTTTGTCATCTGGTTGATAGCATGCAAAAAATCTGGAAATTGTGCACAAGTGATATTCCATGCATTTAAGGTCATACATCCTTAAAAGCAGGGGTCTCAATCTTCTTGTCTGCATTTGTAACTTGAATCCGGCATAGTGGTGTGTTTGTACAGTTGTTGCATCGTTGTTTTTAGGTTCATACTGGAATCTTGTGCATGACAGTGACTGAACCATGTCAACTTTGATGTATCAGATGCATCGATGGCTGTGATGTTTACAGGAGGTGAAGGAAAGAGTTGTAGTTAGTACACCAGACTATAATAGAGTATTAATACGCTTACTAAAGAAACATCTGAAGTATTTGCTGCATTTCAAAAGCACCTGTAGCATTTATTGCATACACAACAAAGATCTCTATGGCTTTCTTTCTTTCAGTCCTCTCCTATTGCATCTCTTGTAGCAGTTTAAAAAGTAAAAATCGGAGGCCCCGTGTCTGTTTTATTTTAGGTGACCCAAGCGTAGAGGAGTGCAAACAAAGTGTTCGTTGAATGGGCTGACTCAGAGAGCGGTAACTGCATTGTCACACAATATCTCCTGTGAGCTGAAGGGCTGCGATGCCTTGGGAAGGACGGGGCCAGATCCTGGAATCCTGTCCGGCCGGCAGCTGTGTCGGCCGTATACATATACAGGGCAGCTGCAGAGCCAGCTGTCATTTGGTGTGAATCATATGGCAGGGGATGCTGTAAATAGACCAATGTGGGGTAATCTAATACCTGGCAGCCTTTTGATTTTTACTGCAGGCCCTTTCCCTTGTTCAGATAATTAAGGGGAATAATTAGTGAATAAAGAGAGGCGGAATGCACACAGTTGTTGCATGGAGTGTCTCAATGCTTCTTTTTTGTGTGCAAAAACCTTTATGAAGTTTTGTAAGAGGTTCTGATCCTGCATTTGTTAAACTTGTGTCAACTTCGTTTGGCTCTTTCACCCTTTTAATTTTGAGTATAAAAGTATTCTGAATTGTAGCAACGTAAAGCTCACACCGTGCGACAATGCAACGCGATGGTGGTGCGATCGCGGTTTGTGCTCTTAGCAAGAGTAGGCAGTTCAGTGCAGACCCATGAAAAGAGTAAAGATGAGAACTAAAACCTGAGGACAGGGTCTGGAACATGAGACTGTTAGTGTCAGCTACAGACAACTGTGCAGGAGACACAAAGTCTAGAGAAGTCCTCGTAACATCCACTCCACAAGCCACAAAACACTCCCCACTCCCTTCAGCAAGCTTCAGTACAGAAGATCAGAAATGCGCTATGATGGGCTCCTCTGGAGCAAGCAGGAGAGATGGAGGGCACTGCTGGGCTCCTGAGTCCCTGCACCAGCAGAGCTTTGTTAGGTGGAAGTGCCCAGGACAAGGGAAAAATGAGAGACCTGGCACAAGTCCACTCAGCTGACAGTTCCTGGGTTTGCAGCCCTCTAACAGAGGCAGGAGTGTTAGAGCTCGTGAGCAAGTGCCTTTGGAGCAGGGCAGAGGGAAGGAGAGGAAACATTTCCAGGCAGTTTGGTGGCTGTTTTACAGCCTTACAGCCAGTTAAATGTTAGGAGTGGTGTTCTGGCTCTTCGTGTTTAATGTAGATTAGTCACTTAGTATTTGTGGGTGGTCTTTCAGGATATGAAGAGCCACCATTTGGTGGGTGCAGGTTGATATGAACGTGATGGGGATGTTTGGCTTGTTGCATGTGAAGTAACAGGCTAATAGTCCTTTCTTTTCTTCCCGTACTGACTCCTTGGAGGTTTGGGGTTTTTCTAAAAAATTGAATCCCATTTGGAACAGTTTGTGATGGATAAGTGAGAATGTAACAGCTGGCTCTGTAATGTGAGAACAGTTCTCATCCTTTGGGCTTTCGAAGGTTGTGCTTATCATGACCATAATGTGAGGGAGGGTGGGAGGAAGAAGAGAAGGAAGCTGCCTTAATGTACCCGCTGCCTCCTTTTCCCCCTCCCGCTCACCTAGTGTGGTGAACATGGATGCCAGTTCTTTTCAAATGGATCTTCTGCAAGTACTCTGCTGGTAGATTTGGCTGTGACATGTGAAAAGATGAACTTGTTAGGGTAAATTTTGCCTCGAGTTCTGTGTTCGTGCTTGGTTTGGGAATGTCTTCTAAAGCTTTTTCCTCACATTTCTGCAGGTGCTAGAAGATAATGACTATGGTCGTGCAGTGGACTGGTGGGGTTTAGGAGTTGTGATGTATGAAATGATGTGTGGCCGGCTCCCTTTCTACAATCAGGACCATGAAAAGCTCTTCGAACTCATCCTAATGGAGGAGATTAGATTTCCGCGCACTTTGTCACCTGAAGCAAAATCTCTCTTGTCAGGTTTGCTGAAGAAAGATCCTAAGCAAAGGTGAGACTGTTGCTTAATAGTTGTACTTTTAAGTGCTGGTGCCCTCAGAAATAAAAAAAAAAAGGGGGAGGGTGGGGGTAGAAATTCAGTTAAAGGCTTCACAAAGAAGTTAATAATTGTGCTATGCAGAGGCGTGTCAGTGAAAGGGAACTATCTTCAAGACAAGTGACTTAAAAGTGACCGTTTCTATGCTGCCATACGAAAGGCCTTATCACCATCATTGAAAAACTTGAAAACGGTACTGCGCAGAGGGCTACTGAATGCACACGTGCCAGCTGGTTTTCTTTATTTAAGGTTGAGAAAGATATTTAAGGCAAAATTGTAATTTTGTTTGTAATCCTAATTCAAAATTATCATCCACCAAGATGCAGCAAGCGGACCTGCTCATTTTTGTTTTAACTTTTGGCATGAGCTGACACCACAAATAGCGACATCAAGCAGTTTTGGTGATGAGAAGGCTGAGCTTCAGAATACAATGGCTGCCATTAATGCAAAACTATAGCCTGGGCCAAAGCAAGTTAACCCTGCCTTTGGTCGTAATGAATCCAATGGCTGCTGCGGGTGATAAGCTGCTCTACTCTGAATGCTTTCACTGTTTGTCCCAGTTCAGGCTGATGCCTGTCTTCTGTATTTTCTGTTAAATCTGTCAGTGGTTTAGCATCCTGCTTCGGACAGTAGATGGTGGTGTTTGTACCATGTTTCTGGTGTTTATACCATGCTTAATCTACTTTTCCTGTTTCCTGCTTTGGATTTTTTTTGCTGTGCGTATTATTTTAAAAGTAACCACTGATTTAAAAACAGAAAAAAAAAACCCAAACCAAAACAAAAAACCCCAAGTCCTTATTGGCTAACAAACAGAAAATAGAACAAGATCCAAAAAGGATGTTGACTTTCACACAAAGATAAACAGCAGTTTAAAAACTTGCCATCTTGTCAACCCAGACATTTTAAAAACAAATAATACTGTGACTCTGCCCTGGTCTCATGTCATGAACGTTCCACTGTAAATGGGACCCAAATAGGAAATCTTTCATGTGAGGTGCAAGCAGGTGTTCCGGTTTGCTCTCTAATGTTTGTTTAGTCTGTGTGTGTGCGTGCACATAGCAGGAAAATGGTTTTTGCCACTACATGGATACTTGTATCAAGGATTTTTGTCACTGCTGTGGGCTATTTCCATCACTATTTTTGATGGAAAATCCTGTTGTGAGGTCTTGTAATGCAAATCCACAATTTGTACTGCTGGAGAATTCAACTTAGAGGTGACATGGAGAACTGGGAACAGTTGTAGTCAGGAACATCGCCAGCCTTGTACTAGGTGGCAACAGCTGCACGCCCCTCCTGCACCCCGCGCCTGCGAGGGGACCCCCAGGAGAAGGTTGTGTAATCGATTAGCAGCCCTCCCCCCCCCGGCACTGTGCTCTGCAAGTGTGGTTGCAGCCCCTGCCAACAGGATTCCCGTCCAGCAAAATGCACTGGGTTAAATACAATTGTGACCCTTTCGTAGCTTATTCAGGTGGGGCTTTTCAATCACTGGCAACACAAGCAGCATCTGCTGTGATTTGTTCTTAAAGGAGCATCTCTGATGACCCAAAATGCAATTTGTTTACAAACAAAGAACGCCCACTTGTTTCTAATTACAAGGTTTTCCCAATACCAATAATTACTCCACAATATGCTCATTTTATACAAATAGCCACTTCTTCACATGTATCTTCTGCAGGCATGGAACCAACGATGCTCTGATCTGTTGGACAGATGATTTTCATGCTGCTGATAGAAATAACTATGGACTAGACAAGCCTGCGCACACGCCTGCAGCTTGCTAATTACCTGGTGCTTCCCAAACTTTTTGGGTCATGGACCATTCTTAAATACTGGTTTCTCACCAGTCACTGTTCGCCCAACTTTTTAACTGAAGTTGTGATTCCGCAAATCCGCTGCGCTTGGTGGCGTTTTGGGCAGTATGGACGACTGAGCTGGAGGCACTAGGGGTAGAAGGGCTGAGTTCTGGCCTTGTAGTTCTATTTTCTTTCTATTCTGTGGTCTGTGTGCTGGCGTGGGTACCTGGGTAGTTGACTCATAATGAGTTCATGGAGCCATATTCAAGAAAAACAGCCAGATAGCTACCAAAATACGTTCAGTGAAAAGTTAAATAACATGCGATAGTCTGGTTGACATTAGCCTGTTGATGATGCTTTGGGGAACTACTATGTAATTCAACTGAAATCCCCTTTTCCACAAAGCCCAGTGGTGGATAGAAGTTGGTGTCATAGTAATGTTGTCTGTGGCAGAAAAAAATATCAGAATTGGCAGCATTTAGTAAGTGCTGATGAACTTCAGGGTGGGATGGAGGAAACATCCAAAACCATGAGGAAAATGAAACCGGGCAATGCTGTCTCTTCCGTTAAAATCCTAAAAAAATCCCCAACAACAAAAAAGGTTGATGTAATGAAGCTCAGTGATGAGGATATTTTAAGTTAAATATCAAGGAGCTGGGGAACTGTGACCTGTATCAGTGAATTAAATCTTAAAAATTACCTGTTGTACCTGAGCTGGATATATGGAAGCAGTCTTGGCACTCTGTGTTAAGAAATACCAGTTCAGTCTCAAACTTACAGGCATATGGGGAAAATGTGAAGAACAATAAATTGCATTCTGCTTTTAATCATGGCTGTTTTCTAAATTTGGTCATATAAAATCTATTTTGTAAGGGAAAAGGAATTTTGAAGTTTCTTTTGGGATTGATATAAGTTTATTAATCTTGTAATGTGAGCTCTAATTTTCCTAAGAAGGAAAATCTGTTCTGTAAATAGTTCCTTTTAATGGGACCTGACATTCTCCGTTGCTGCTTTGTGACATGTATCAAATGGAAGGAGGTAGTCCGAGCATTTTTTTGATGCATAAAACAGCAAAGTACTTCTATTATTCTTTCTCTGGCTGTGGAGACTGCAACCTGTGAAAGTGGGCATGGATCAGAGCACTCCATGTAAACAGGCTTAGTTCAGGTGGGTGGGTGGGTTGGTAATCAGCAGAGTGTCTCACAGGCTCTGAATCTTGGCAGGTTTTAAACTTGAGCGAACTTCAGGATGGTTTCCTCTGAACTTTGATCATGTGTTTTCACTACATGCCTTAGTGCTCCCTGTCACAAGTCAGGGTTGTTCAGCCTCTTTCAGATGGCGTTTGTCACAAGCTGCTTCATCTACTTCTGTCTTCTGTGGTGCTCTTGGACCTTGCCATTCAGGAAGAATTGAGAGGAAGAAGATGCAGCATTTCACAGGTGCCTGTTAAAAGATACAGTGACTTCACAGAGTTGTAGTTGTGGCTTTGGAGCACTGAAGCTGGTCACTGGGAACTGGTGATCAGTCCTTGCAGCCACACAGGGATCTGGCACTTTCTTCTTTCTGGTGATGGTGGTTCTTTCCACATCCAGAGTGCAACTTTGGCTGCAGATATTCAGGAAGATCAGGGTCAGTCAAGCCTTTACCTGTGTGAAAACCAAGCTCCTTGTTTTTTTTACGTGTGAAAGGAGGCAATTTGTAGTTAAGGTGTACGTCTGTGTCCTCTGTGACGCTCTGTTATGGGAAGGGTAGCTGGCTTGAGCAAACTTGCTCTCAGACACAGCTAGGTCTGCAGCCCAAGCAGCTGCTGCTGGAGTTGGAGGAGGTAGAGGTGACAGTCATGGGGACTGCAGGGGCCTAGAGGTGGTCCTGGTTAGCTGGTGGCAGGCATGAGGAGGTAACCTTGAATAACTGGTCCTCTTAGGCAGCAGACTTCATGCCTTGTGGGCATCCAGAGTCTTGAAACCACATGTTACACTTACCCTTATCTTGTTTGCTCTGAAGTGTGTGTGTTTCTATCTCCAGGCAGTTCCAGTGTCCTGGGTATCACTTGAAATGCAGAGTGCTCATCAAGTGTTCACACATGTTTCACCAGGTGCTTTGAGGTAGACTCTGATTTAGCTGTTGTGTATGATAATTTTAGCCTGTATTGGTTCAGTCCAAAACTATTCAGAATGGGTTTGGGCAAACTCAAACGGTTCACCCATAAGAAATAGAAATTGAAGCTGAGGAAAACATAAAAGGCAAATTTAAGGAGGTTTTTCTCCCCCAGCTTTCTAGAAATCAGTAGTTCAGAGACTTTCCAAGCCTCGGTACCCTCAAATATGACTCCTGTGTGGTTACTATGTTGGGGAGTGGGAGCTTTTCCAGTGTTACTGGATCCACTATGTTTGTCTCTTACACATGTGGTTAATGAATAAGTGGGGAAGTAGAGCCCAGCACAGAGCTGGGAGTTGCATTAGGGTTTCCAAAAGTCTTAATCTCTGAGTGGGAAAGCCCCCAAAGACTGGGTGTACAGGACTTTGGGAAGAATATGGCCTTTTCTTTCCAAACCTTGAGTCATCAAATCGTGCTGTTCCCAAAGCCAGCCAGAGCTTCTCGTGCTGCTAGTGCTGGTCATGGGAAAGCAATGTAGCTGCAGTTCCTAAATCCTTCCCTGTGGCTATTAGAGACCCCTGAAGGGTAAGGGCCATAGTAAAAGAAGTTACTAGTCTCCATTCTGACTGATCAGAGAAAGGGAAATATGTGTCTCTGTGCTCTGAGCTGGTGAACACCAATAGCTTTTGCAGAGCTGATTTTCTTGAGCCTGGTGGGTCTGCTTGCACTGTTGTAGAGCCAGGTTTGGGGCGGGGAGGAGTCAGAAATTATGTGAAGACAGAATGGCAACAGAAATGGTGCCTAAAACCATGGCCATCTTCTCACACGAGGATGGTGCCACGTGCAAGTCTCTCAAAAGAAATCTTTCACCTCAAAGTATGACAGCCTCTTCAGGTGAGGATTCGCCCACAGTCAGGATCTGTATTGTGGCTCCTAATATGGTGAAGCAACGAGCTTGTGAATGGGATTATTTGGCAGGGCAGAGTGACGGCAGTTGCTGCCCGCTTTCCTGTCTCGGAGCCTGGCTGTCCTTACTGTAGAAACTTTTTAACTATAAAACTAGAAGTTTGTGGGTTTCTTTTTAAAGAGCTGGGAATGGACTTGGGTGCTGAGTAGTGTCTACCTTTACGTGGACAATAGAGAAACAGTATTTTTCCTGTGATCCAGTAGTTGCAGTCTCCTGGCCTGTGATAATACTACTTTCACTGTTGACTCTGTGTTTATACACTATAGTTTCATATGTATGTATTAAAAAAATTTACAGTACATGCATTTTAAAAAGTATTTGCATATGCTTTCTCTATGGAATGATAGCTGATTGCCCTTGACTCACGGAGCACAGGCATTTTTCATTAAATGATTAACAGAACTTGCAAGAAATACAGTTTCATAAAAATTAAAAATGTGGAAATGGTTTCAGTTTAATATTGATGTTGTACTTTATTAATAATTTTCTCCCTGGGGTTTAGCTGAAACAAACAAAAGCTCTCAAATATAGATGGAAGTTAAATGAATATTTTGGCAAGTATTTTTTAAGGAGACCAATTTAGACAGAAGTTTTGGTTTAGGGGTTTGTGGGTTTTTTGGGTTGTTTGGTGTTTTTAAAAATTGCTTTTTGGCCTCTTCACTTTCTGTTGTATTTCCTTGCATACTGTAAGCCTCAGTAGCTTTTTCTTTCTAAGTCCTACTTATACTATTTTTTTGTTCCATCTGAAGGTTTGAATGCACAGAATTTAACTTTATTGTGGAAGAATCTTTTCAAGACTTTTATTCCTGCTGTATTTTTCTTCAGTTGTTGCATGTCCTTACAAAAGACAAACCTGCTGCTCTTTCAGTTATCAGTGGTGCTTAACCATGAGTTTTGCATTAGGTGCTGATTTAATTTTGTTCTCCTTCAGAGGGTCCTTTCATAATAATTCTGAAAAACAAGAGTGTATTCTGGAATAAGTCCATATCCAAAATATGAGGTTTCGAATCATTTCCCTATTCACTTTGGATGGATTTGTTTAATAGTATAGATTTTTAGAAGGTAAGTGAAACATCTGGGTTTTTTCTTGGAATTTCCCTGAGTATGTACTTGCCCTTCATGGAACAAAGGCTTGTATTAGATAACGTATTCTCCAAAGCACTTGTACATGGCTGCAGCCAGCCTGCCTTCCTGCATGCTCCTGCAAAGCACGCTTCAGGTTGTTCTTAGCTCATAGTCACTCCAGAACTCCTGTGCAGAAGTGCAGTCTGTTGACATCTGTGGATAAAGAACATCGAGTCCACCCTCTTCTTCACCGGCCTTCATCATCTGCACTGAGGAAGCAACGAGGAGCCTGGTAGAGACTTGGCAAAGCCTCTAGACCTGTGGGAAACCAGGCAAGAGATGATTACTCACAGGCTTTGTCTCTGTTCCCAAGCTGCCCTGGAGTTTGTCTCTGTTCCACGCTGCTCTGCAGCTGTATTAACGTGCTGCCAGGCAGATGGGAGAGCCATTGCCTGGCTTGGTTTGGCCTGTGGGGCTCTAGGGTGAACTTAGGCTTGGTCTTACAGCTTAGCTGGGGAAGGAGAGCATCACTGCACACTTTGCAACTCAGAGACTGGGGATCCGTTCCCTCTTCCGCTGCACGTTTCCAGAAGGAACATGAAGGAGCAAACACCTTAAGTTGCTGTGCCCCTAAATGAAAGAGGGCCGAGAAGAAAGCATGGACTCTGAACTGCCAGGCGCCTCTGCCGTTTGGTCTTTCTGGTACAGCTGTGGCCTCTGCCATCTTGTGTGCTCTGAAGACGGTGCTCGGGCATGGATGAGAGGGTTGCATGCGCCAGGATCCATTCCCAGTTGGCAGTATGGACAAAGTGTCGCCATATTTGACTCCTCCTCACTAAGCGATATTCCAATGCTGTTCCAATAGCATTGTGCCTTCAAACTAGGTCCCAGAGCATGCAGTACAGTCTCAAGCTGTCAAAATACCACTTCAATGGGCTGTGGAACAGCCTTCGCATTCTCTCTTATATTCTGAAATGAAACCCTTCCCTCCACACACAAATAATCATGTATTAGGCCAAAGGGTTACTACATGTGGCCCAGAGGAGATTCAGGGCCAACTGCTGTGCAGCAAGGATGAGGCCTGGCTGGGCAGCTTGGTTTCAGGTTCAAAGAACAGTCCATGGCTGTTTTTCTGTAGCAGTACACCTCTAGCCTTGGTCACATAGAGCTGTTGTTCCAGGCTCTTAAAATAGGGATAATATCTCAGTTTGTCAGTGGCACCAAGAATCAGAGAACTAGAGGTCAGCCTGGATGAACATGGTGACACCTCTTGTACTTAAAATGCTGAGCATCGTCTTAACCTTGTTACCTGAAAGTAAGTCTCCTGCTGATGATTCAGTTTTGTTTTCTCAGTGCATGCCTTTGCTTGTAGATGTGGTTCGATCTTTTAGTGAGCATTTTAACCTCCACAACAAAATTTAAGTATCTGTTAGTTCAAGACTGCAAGTAAACTGATTGCATCTATAAGCTGTGTGGACAGTTTTATTTTGGAATAAAAGTGCTTTATCTTGATATACCTTAAGTCAATAAAACACCCTTTGTGTTTTCGTGAAGCTGAGGAGGAAAGATTTGCATACAACGTGATATTATCACTGCAGTTGTCAACTGTTTTCTTTAATGGAAGTTTAAATCAGGTTGTATAAATCAATTTGCCTTAAAAATCCTTGCCTCTCTTACATTTCAAAATCAAATACAGTGTTACTACTGGCTTCACTCTGCTCTACAAGATTGTAAGGGGTAGTCACTTCTTAATTTAGAAAGAGAGAAGGGTGTGTGGCTCAGGCCTTTTACTTGCTGGATCCGCTGTGGTCTCTAGGACAGTATCTTTCCTGAAGGGCAGGTCTTTTGAATTGTGATGATTTATTTTTCTTCTTGGTTTGTTTGAGACTTTTATTCTAATTCTGTTTGGTAGCATGTTTTCAGATCTTCTAATGGAACTGTGTTGAAGCCTAAAATAGACTATCCTGCAGCCCTTGCACAAAAAACCAAATATGAAGCAAATGCTAGAACTGCTCCCAAATGTATTGTATAAACTTAGAATTTACTACTGTTTCATAAAAATTGAGTGAGAAAAATAACGGTACTCACATATTTAATTACTTATTTTGCCCCAAACAGGTTAGGTGGCGGTCCTGATGATGCCAAGGAGATTATGCAGCACAAATTCTTTGCTGGCATTGTTTGGCAAGATGTATACGAGAAAAAGGTACTTACACAGCTGTGGATATACTGAATGTTCCAAATTTTGTTGCCCTCCATAAGGTACACAGAAGCCCTCCATGGAAGAGGTTTGCATTTGGTTTTAACAAGGCTAAATTGCTTCGTGTTGCTTAAAATATTGTAATCAGATGACTTCTGAACCAAAGCTTTTTTTCCCTCTCACAATGAGAGGACTGTGTCTCAATGAGGTACTTGTTCCTGTGACTGAATAAATAGGATGTAGCCAAAATTGCTTCAAAATTTAGACAGTGTTTAAGCTTTTAAAATGGCTTTTCCTGAGAACTCTTGTTGTTGTTCCTTGCTATCAACTGGTGTATTCCTTGCGAACCCAGGAGTTATCGTTGGTTCTTGAGCATCCAGATGCAAAGATTCCTAGCAGCAGTAGTGGAAGATGGGCTGTTTGTTCCCTTTGCATTTCTCCTGTCTTGAATTATGAAATTGGACTGAATAGGCAAGTGCAGAGAAGTGCAGGCTTTTGCACCAATCCTAGCGTAATATTTTTTTTAAAGGCAGAGGGCTGACTGAAGTGTTTGCACTTCATGGTGCTTCTCATTGGTTTTCCTGGAGATCCACTGAGTTTGTGGGCTTTCCACTGGGAGCCGCTGAAGTCAAAGAGCCCAGCCCTTCCCGTATGAGTGTGTTTCATCAGTTGTCTATGCCTCACTGTCCCTTCATTCACAGATAACTTACTCCACTCCTCCAAGATGCCCTGCTTTGTGCTCTCAGGGCAATCTGCTGTTGTCCCTCCTTCCCCCTGCAGTCCCTCATGATATCAGATCTCCTTTGATCTTTAAATACAGTTTAGTTCTTCCTCCAGCTGGTGGGAGCAGGTAAGAAGCTTAGCAGAAACTGAGTTTTAAGTCTTTGGATTCTTTCGATAAACCTAATACAGTGATATAATTGCAATGTTTGTATTCTTAAAATAATAGAGCATAACACCACTGGTTTTCATACCTTAGTGGGAGAATTGTCCAGTTTCTGTATGGAATTACAAAGAGTGCTCTTGTTTCCTTCTCTTCTTTTACTTCCTCACACGTTTGTGTGGATGAAGGGAACTGAAAAATTATAAAATAAATTTTTGTGTCTTGAAAGTGTGGATAGGGTTTAGACCTCTGTCCTTTCAAAGCATCCCATGAGAGAGAGCTGCCTGCGGTCATGAGGGCAGGAGGGAGTTGTGTGGAGTATATTCAGTATAATGTAAAAAGTTGTCACGGTAACTTCTGAACTACTGTTCTAAACAGGAAGTTATCCCCATTTTCACCCAGCTGTCAAGCTGAATACTTGGGGGCTTCCTAATTTTTTGCAGTTTAAGGTGAAAAGTTGATAACGGGGCTCAAATGTATTCAGTGAAGTTATTTGTTATTTGGTGGTAGTCCTGCTTCCCTGAATGGAGGAAAAATCACAGTCTGGAGGCAATTTATTTATCTATAGGACTGAGAAAGCCTTCATAAATTGTCCCATAGTAGTACTGACTCAGATTGTTGTGGAAACTACCAGGAAATTCCAAATGTTACGTATTTTGGAGAAAGCAGTCTGCTAATTAAGACTCTTTCTGACCTTGGCATGTCCAAGGAGTCTAGGTTCTGGTTTTGCTCCTGTCCCATTAGCAAGTGCATCTGAAATTGGATGTAAACCATTACCTACTGCAGAAATAGCCATGCTGTGCAAATGAAGAGATTTCAGAAAGCCTGTGAGTAATTGCCGCTTACGTTCTTAGTGGTCCAAAGAGAATCTTACAGCATTTACCTGAAATGGATAAAAGCTGAATTTTGTCAGCTGCCTAGAGGTGTTTGTGTGCTAAGCTTGGTTACCCACTATTTCCAGATAATGGTAAATATGTTTATGAATATAGGCTTGGGGTAATCGAGAACACTTACTTTGTAATCAAGCTTTTTGGAAAAATAACTTTGCTTTTGAATTATAAGGAGTTTTGAATAACTGGGGTTGTCCCAAAAATTTAAAATATTCAGTAGATTCTCCTGAAAGAGTGTTGTTATTTGTCTCTGGTGCAAAGAAAGGTGCAATTTAATTTGCAGTATTTTGCCCACCTACAAGCGAAACATATGCAATGAGATTTTAATCACATGGGTTTTTTTCTGGTCTTTTTTGGCTCTTAAACCAACATAAGCCTGCGGGTGTCATGCTGGTCTGCAGCAGCGGGAAGCTACAGGTGGCACCTCTCTGCCAGTTGAACTGCAGAGCTATTGCAGTGACAGCTTTTCAGTAAAGCAACATATTTGCTTGGTAAAGCCAGTGTTAGAGCTTTCTGTGGCTTCCCCTCAGTTTCCAGCTTAACATTCTAAATTTGACAGCTAGGGGAAAAAAAATTGTCATGCGGGTGCACCATAATCTGTCTGAAATTGCTTTTAACCAACAGTGAAATAAAAGGGAAAATGATACAGGCAGCACTAGCCCGTTACGCATGTGTTCTGACTTAGGATTGCTGCTCTGAGTCGTTCTGGTGTGCGTGGTTCAGGTGTCTGCTGCAGTGCCCAAGCCCTAAATCACTCTGTGCTGCGCACAGCAAGCTAGAGCAACCGGGAGCGCTGCGCGTGCCAAAACCACCATTAGCTTAAAAGGACAGATAGAACTTCACACACACATGCACGGACAGCTTGTCAAAAACAAACCAAGGTTTGCCTTAAGGAATAGGCAGACAACTGCTATAAGGAGAAAGAGAATAGAGTTAAAATGTGAAAGAAAGAATGCTCATCCTCAACAGGGTTTTTATACATAACATGCTGGTTTGGCTTGGTTGAGAATAGCATTATTAACATTATAATGCAAAGCACTGCCTCTTCAATAGCTTCAGGAGGACTGCAAGGCTCAGAGTGACTTGTGGCTTTGGGATATCCTGTTTCCTTTTCCTTTTTAGATTCAGGACATAAAGGCCACTTCTAAGGACCTAATTTTGTTCACAGGAACATTTGCCAGGCTCCTTGAAGCCACCCTTGGGCACAGAGGGTCATTAATAATTCAAAAAATGATTATGAATATATACTGTAATTGTGCTTTCTTATAACAAAGAGAACTTTTATGTCCCTTAATTTTTAAAGATTTGTTTTAAACCATAGAATGTTTCTTTGTATTTGGAAATATTACCTTATGTGTAGATAACACTTTTTAAAGTCTCTACATTGAAAATGAAGGAGCTTCATTGGATCGTTGTTTGTAAGACAGGATGACGCTCTGTTAGGTGCTCTTAGAACAGATCAGAAAGATGATCCTGGTGATAGGGAGCTTGAAGCTAGTGCTTTTCTTATTAACTGACTTGCCAAGCAAATGATTCTTGAGATCTAAGCTGGAGGAAACGTTAGGGGTGGGGAAGAGGTGTTTTGTATCCTCAGGATTTGCCGATGTTTCCCAGGTAAGGTAGTGATTTCTGTTGGTGGTGGTCTTATTTCTGTAGGAGCAGAAGTGCAAGTCTTGGGGTCACTGCTTAATTACAGTTGGAGCAATTTACCATTTGCCTTGATAAACCTTTCCCTGCAGTTTCAGATTGGAAGCCGTATACTTCCTCTATCACGCTCCTAAATTGTTGCCTGGTGTGGCTCTGTGCTATTAAAAGATGGCCATGCTTAACCCCAGTGGTGGGCGATCTGAAGCCCGGTGCTGGGAGCTATTACATGTCCTCTGTGGGAGGGCTAAGAACAGTGTTTACATTCTGTTTCTACCGCATCGGCAGCAGGGAGGTGAGCGAGGTCTGAATCCCAGCTCCGTTGCCCTCCAAAATTGTACGTGTTCCAACTCCGTGCATCTGTATGCAGCCAGCTCTGCCACCCCACTTCCCAGGCGTGCTCCTCCTCCAGCCCCAGTCAAGCAGCTCCGCTCCATCTGGAGTTCCTCTTGCCAGAGCTTGCCTAGGTACACATGGATGATTTCTAGCCTGTCGGCCCAAGTGAGTGTCAAGAGTAAAACCCAAATAGTGCGACTCGCGGTGTAACAAGAGGAGAATGTTCACCGCTAAGCGTGCTCAGGTTTTTTGTAAGCACTCCAGATTTTCTAAGTTCAGAGTTGATATAAAACTGCTTTTGGGGATCGGCAGTAATGCTTAACGTTGCTGCTGCCTTGTCCTAAATTCTCCCGGGTTGGTCGGACTGACAGCACAGATGCGTTCAGAGCTGCATGGGCACAGTAGCTCTGTAGCTGAGGTTTTCCTGTGAACATTACAACCCTCATGGCGATACACAAGTCTAGCTGATCAGTTTGGTATCACCGAGCATCTTTTTTATTCATTTTCATCCTCTGCAAGCATAAACCTGACTAGATGCAATTGACATTTTCCATATAATTAGGTGGGTAACCAGTATATTATATGACTTAAAATTTGTAAGCATGTTATTTAGTACTTGAAGAAATGTTAGGATTCTAGGTTTTT
Organism: Phalacrocorax aristotelis; assembly: GCF_949628215.1. NCBI lineage: Eukaryota > Metazoa > Chordata > Aves > Suliformes > Phalacrocoracidae > Phalacrocorax > Phalacrocorax aristotelis. The sequence goes on along the minus strand of NC_134284.1, from coordinate 28,432,614 downwards.
CTTTGTGCAATTAAATCCTAGAGGCAAAATGCCTTAAATTCCCCATAAATAGGAAGTGGACACCTAAACAAATACTTTTTACTGTGTATGGTTCCTTCTTTACATACTGGCGTTTTTTCAAATGTATGTTGTGTATGTAAGAAAAGGCACCGTAGCCTATAACTGTGTTTCAAATTCTACCTGTTTCAAACAGCACTGCAAGAACCTGTAAATGGACAGTGTTTGTTTTTGCTTTTCATAGCTTGTACCTCCGTTTAAGCCACAAGTTACATCTGAAACAGATACAAGATACTTTGATGAAGAATTTACAGCACAGATGATTACAATCACTCCTCCTGACCAAGGTAAAGTTTTCCCCAAATGTCACCCACTATGTTCTGCAGGCAACCAGAAATAATTTGCTGTAATGTTACCTGCTCTCTTTAGACCATGTGAAAAAGCATCAGTTTAAACTTGCTGGTTTTCCATGTATGTATTAGACAGAGAAGTTGGTAAACTGATGTGCAACTTCCAGTTCAGGAAATGAAAAACCTGTTTTAGAAGACAGTGAAATTATTTGTACTGTTGTCTTCTCCAAATCTGCACATTCCCACTGGAAAATACTTCTGTCCATGAGTTTTGCATGTGTACCTCTGCACACACACTGTGTGTATGCAAGAGTATGGACTAGCATCCATACCCAGTCAAAATATATTTTATTTTCATGGCATGTTTGATGCCCTGAAATAGCAATTGCCAGAAATTCAGAACACTGAATGTGGATTTAAGGAATACAGCTCCTAGCAATTTTAAATGGACATTCAACAACTGTTTACATACAACAATCAGGACCTTCTGTGATGCCCATTTAATGGGGTGAGATTTAAGACTTCCTGTTTCTTTGTCCTTTCAAGCTGCAGAAGAAAAAGGCAACAGTGAAATTTTCTGAGATAACTTTACCGTACATTACCTTATTGTTTGTTTGCTTAAAAAGGTAGCAAATGTTGTCTACTGTTCTGTTTATTTTTTCATTTTTCAGATGACAGCATGGATTGTGTAGATAACGAGAGAAGACCTCATTTTCCTCAGTTCTCCTATTCAGCCAGTGGAACCGCTTAATGTTTCGCAATGTTTTCCCATTCAGAAACAAAACAGACTGCATTTTGGGGACCTTACTTCAATGGACACTAGAGAACTTTCTATATAATCTGAATTACAAACTGTGTTTGTATTACTATTTAGATGAATTTGTAGGAAGCCTCACAGATTCTGTATTTAAAACAATTCTTTGATGCATTTTTGAGAAGGAAAACAAATCCATTCTTAAAGTATTACGTCAAGGCTTTTATGCTGAATGACCATAGGTTTTTAAGAATATACACCAAAACTGTTTACTTTAGAAATAATTAAGGTATTCAACATATCAGCAACTCTGACCAGAAAATCCCCTTATTTTATTTATTTCATACAGTTCATTACCTAAATATAGAATCTGCACTCTGAACAATTAGATTTATATAGGAAGATATAAGACTTTAGTAGTTAGTGCAATAATATAAGCAACAAAGTGAACAAACTCTGGAGGGTTAAGGTTCAAACTCATTTTGGACAGCAGTGAAGTGTCATCCAACTCCAGAAAACCAACTATAGGAACAGCATTAATGGCCTCAGTGAGGTAAATCAAAAAGCAAAAGTTATTTTTGTTATAACATCTGCTACAAGACATTACATATCAAACCGAATCCAGTGGAATTGCCACGTCGTACAGATGAGTATTCCATTCTAGACAGTGCATCTAATTATTCCATTTGCATAGAGTTTAGGAATACTTCATAGGATTGGCTTCTCAGAACCTAGAAAGCGCTTGATTTACCAGTCTGCTATGAAATGCAACAACGTGAAATCACCCACTTTCACCACTGTAAGAAAATACTGTACAGGTCTAAGAGAGGAATCATCGTAGTGAGTGAGTCAACCAGGCAAAAGTACAGTTTGGCACTGAAGTAATGACTTGTTGCCGCCTTTTTTTTATGAAAAGAGATATGAATATATGTAAACACTTAATGACTTTTTGCATCATGCCAGATCATTTCTTCTTTCTTGAGTGTGCATTAAAGGTATCAGCCAACAGTTCATGGTGCCTTCTCACTCTTGAAGATTCACTTTAACAGTGTTTCCCATGTGTAAGAAAAAAACTAGGTTGAAACTTCATATGTGTTTGAATAATAATGGTGTTCAAAAAGTGAATTTTTTTTGTTTTTCATTTTTAATCTTAGTGGAAAATTCCCCACACCCTATTTTTGTTGTAACGTTTCTTTGTAATTTTCATAAAAGCAGTCTTATTCTGTCTCTGCTGCGAATGAATTTATTCCATTGTAGGTTGTGTTCTCTTCAATTGCTTTTTTTTGTTTGTTGTTCATTCTCTTGACTGTATAAAGATGATGACATGTACTACAGTTAACTAGCATTTAATTTTTTTTATTATTTGAAAGGGAGTATGTTATGAAAACCCTCGCTTCCCCTTGCCATCAGAAACTGCTGTGTTTGCACAGAGAGCCCATCATCTTGACTTTTTTTTTTTTAACAACCTTCAACTCTAGTATTTTTACTCATGATATGAAAGTTTCCCTCCAAATACTTAAATAAAAGTTGCTTTAACAAGTTAGGTTCTTATTTCTTGTGGTAGGAGCCTTCTGAATTTGTAGAGATGCAACAACTGCTCCAGTTTCTTGAGTCTGATGTGCACATCAGTGAGGGATTTAGGCTTCTCTGCCCCTCCTCAGTTGTTTCATCTCTGTGCTGATAATTTTATGCAAAGATAATTTTGGAAAACATTTGTTTAAAGAAACACACCCTGCACCAGAAATAGTTTGTCTTAAGGTGAACAAGGACAGGCCTTATTTTGCTGTCCCCCTGATGCCAGTGCTATTGTGTTACCGAGGCCCTAATCTTCAAAGGTATTGCTATTCCAGTCACTTGGGCCAGAGTACAATATATAACACTGTGTTTCCTTTCTAGGGACTAAGGTTAATCACTTCGAGGAGGTAGTTGTACAAACTGGAATGTCCTTTTCAGAAATAGAGAGAAAAAGACGAGAAAGTCCAAGAACAACTGCAGTTTGCTTCAAGCTGAGCACAGAAGTTGCAACTGTAGTAAGCCATTAACACCCAAAACATTTTTTCATTCAAGGAATAGGCTATAATTCCCTGTAGAATTTCCTGCACATCTTATGCAAGGAGGGAAGGTGGAAGGAGGGCTCTGTCTCTCTGTAGAGGATACCTTGCACTGATGCTGGACAGCCTATCGCCTTCTGCAAGTCTGATCTCCTCACTGCTCTCCTTCCTTTGTTTCCAAGCCTTCAGCTGAGTTTGCAGCCAGCCTAGGGACGAAGTCCAAAGAACTCTTCTGCAAGTCTACAAGCCCTGACAAGTTCTGAACTAACACACTTCGTGCATCCAAATATAGGCAACTCAAATGAGCAAAGGTTACCATCATCTGCCCCAGGAAAATCTGGTCTTCCAAATGCAGGAACAGACATGGATCGGGTTGTTCTGTTGAGGCTGATTACGTCTCAGAACAGTGTTTTTCTGCCAGTTGTTGCTAATGGATTTTTGTTTTAATGCCTGTATATAAAATGGAACTTCAAAAAGCTGCCAAAAAATGTCTTGGAATCTTAGTATTGCTATCAGCAGTGAGCTGGGAGGGCCACACCTGAAAGCAGGGTCTTCTGGATATTTCCCCTTATTTTGCCTGTGATTATTCGAAACGCCTTGCCTGTCGTCTGTAATTGAATGATTACCAGCATTACAGCTGTCTACCCACAAACACAAAGTGTGTTCTTCAAATTTTGATTTAGCACAGAAGATGAGGAGTAGCACGTCCATCACTGCTACCATCCTGTTGTCTTTCCTTACCTGCCCCACGACTGTGACCTGAGCGCCGTTCACCTTGGATTGCTTTTGTTCCATGTATGCAGAGACTGCTTAAATCCTGCATGTTCCTTTAGCTCTTTTATTTGAAAACCCCAAACTTTTCTAACTATCTGTACAACCAAAACCTCCTCATTCTTCCTTCTGGCACTGACAAATGTCACCTTGCTCTGGCATTCATGTTGCAGCAAAGGTGGTGCATCCCAAGTGCAGAACACTGGTAGTATATGTCTGTTACAGCCCAGGCACTTGGTTGTAAACTCAGGGTGGGAGAAAAATAGAAAAAAACCTTTTCAAGAGCAAACAAGTAACGTGCAGTTCTCTGCGTGCCACTGACTGCAGTCAGAAGACGAGGTCAGCTGAGCACTGGTCGAAACAGATGCAGTGCTGCTTGTGCTCTTCGGGGTTAAGAGACATTGGTAGAAGCCAGGTAATTCTGCAAATTCCATTTTGTATTCTCCTGTGTAACTAAAACATCCAGTACTTCTGGATAGTACATCCAGTACTATCCCGTTAGGATATGGCAGGCTGTTCTCCCTTTAAAATGGGTGAAGACCACCATGGTTTATAGCATTCCCAACTCTGCACAAGCTATGACCTCTTGCCCCCCGCAGTAAACTGCCCTTTCTTCACTTTTCTTTCTCCACCATCACCCCTCCAGGAGGTAACCTCCACGTGCTCCCCAGCTGTGGCCCTGCCCTCACGCAGGCCTTGAGTGGCTCGCCTGCTAATTGAATTTGTTCCCAGTTTTCCACCTGAGAAACAAATTACGATGGTTTTTGGAGATTTGGGAGAAAAACTTTCCTTGATTGTCTGAATTGGATGATCTTTGCTTTAATGGGGGGTGAATTTTCTTGTCTGCTACTTTGGATTGCTTACGTGCATCTAAATGCTTAGTGCAAGAGTACTGTATTCTTCATGCTGCTGAGTGTGTGTGGGTTTTTTAAAATTGTTGTTAGAGAAAAAACCCTTTGCTTTTTAGAGTTTTACCTCCAGCAGCAGGATTTAGGATGGTGGTCCCAAATGAGAGGTCACAACCTAGGGTGGGAATGCAAACTCCAGGGAGATGGAGTTGTAGAAGAGAAGCCCGCACAGGAAAAGCACCTGTGAGAACTGCATGGGTTTTCTGCCTGAGAAGCTTGGGAAATGACAGTCTGGGAGGAAGGTTTGATTTATTTTACTGTATCTAAAAGAGCTTCAGAGGTAAAAACACATTTGAAGAAATGCACAAATGTAAAAGGATCTTGTTTTTTCAGTGTTGCAAATGAGTGTGTTTGTCTTCTGCCTTTAGCTCAATTTTCTTAATAACAGGGAGGTTAATCGCCACTAGAAGTAAAACGAAAAGAACACACAGTGCCTATAGCAAACAGGAGCTTATTATCCCCGACGCAGCTGAGCGTACAGACGTTTGGTAGCTCTGTCTAATGGAACATATGTTGCATTCTAATCAGGTGGTGACTACTTGCTCTGTGTCTGAAATCATTGCAAACAAAAGCATTTTGTTACAGTACTCCCTGCGTGCCCTTTTGTTTTCTTTAATTTTAGTTTTTGTAACTGCTTGTCACCATCCTGGCTTTGTGAGCATGGTGGGCTCGTTCTTGTATGTGAAAACACTACTTCCCTCTGTGGTTTTTCAGCGTGCTTGTAGCTCGGTTCTCGGTTTCTCCTTCCCTGAAGCACTGCTTCACGTGGCTGCCTGCCTGTTACTGCTCACTACCTGTTTCTCTAGAGATGGACTTCATGAACTTCTTCCTGTGTTAAATGTAACCCCGGTCTATGCTAAGGGTCCATTTTTATGGATTTTTCCACACTGTTTCTTCACACGTTCTGTCATACTACGGTAAGTGCTTGTAATTTTCATCTTCATCAGGTGTTTGATTCAAGGAGACAATGACCTCACAGACGGCAGTTGCTGTATTTTCTGAATTCTCAGGGTCTCTCAAATTCTTCACATTTTAAAAATAATACGTAACTTTCACCCCACAGAAGATACTATAATTATTTTGAGTACAAGAGTGAAAATCCTTCACAGAGGAGACAATCCCTACCCCAAATGTTGTGATCTTTCGTAATTTGCAAACTCCACCCTACCTATTTCCTTGCGCTATTATGCCCTTACAGCACTGATGCTGTTAGCCAGAAAACTGTTGTGTGGTGCTGAGAAAACCTATAGCAGAACAAAAAATAGTGACTGTGTTCTTGAGCACAGTGCCTGGGAATTCATCGAAATCGGATGAAAGTGATCAGAAAATACGTGCTTAAACAGGATACTGTTTTGGAAAAAAGCAAACCCAGTAGTACTGTTCTTCCTTCAGCTTACTGAAGTACAGTGATTGGAACAAATTGGAGTCCCCTGGGGAAGCCTTGCTGACCGTGCTTGGAGCGGGGGCACTGCGCGAGGCAATCTCCAGCAATCCCTGCAAACCTCAGCTGGTCCCTGAGCCTACTGAAGGAGTTAGGTCCTGGATTCGAGGCGTGTGTTAGGGAGGTTCTTAATGTTTTGGGGTTTTTTTTCCTATCATCTCTGGTATGTGCACTTCCAGACTGACACGACATGGCTACTACTTTCATACAATCTGTATGTGACTTGGCACCAGCCTTGCTTTGGGATGCTTCCAGTAGTACAAATCCTGCATTTTTATAATTGTCTTTTATGTCATTCGCCCTGGCCATCCCAAGTTCACTGCACTTAGTGTTTTAAGCAAAGTATGAATCTATGTTGAATTCATACATGTTTTATTGCGTTAGATTTTTGTAATTAATTTTCTCAGGGCTATGAAGGGTACATTGTATTCCAGGATACCATCACTAGCTGAGCTGGAGGTTGTCAGTGCATTCCTCTAAAGCAGCAACACCAACACTCACTTGCCCTTGCATTGCCTGAGACGGGTACAGGCGGGCTGGATACTCTAGGTTTCCTCCTGGCATGACTAGGAGAGAAAACCCTGAGCGGTATTTACTCTGTCCAGTGAAGGATGATGACTGCTTTGCGTTAGGATTTGCACTCTAACAGGATCCTTTGGCTGTTTCTGAAAGGCTGCATTAACAGCATCACCACCAGGCACTTTCATATCTGCTTGGGTTTGGTGGCTGCAGTTTTTCCTTTCCGCAGCGTCGTGCCCAAAATAGATTCCTTTAATGTTCTTTTCACCTGTCTGACACAGGTCACTCAGACATCGTTTCTAGAGCAGGCTGGAGCTGCCGGCTCCCTTAAGGTGGCTGGCACCTGGAGCTTTGCAGCTGTACCCCGTGGATTTGCATATGCTTCCAGTTTGCTGGCTGCTGTTGAAAAATGCCAATTTGACTTAGGTCTCCTGGCAGGAGCGGATCCAGCAGCTCGCCACATGGCAGCGGCGCCTCAGTCAGGTGCCCCGCAATGGCTGAGGGCAAGGGCTGCGCCGCGGAGGCTCCTGAGCCTGAAACTGGCTTTTTGTGTGTAATTCAGTGAAGTGCAAATCTGTGAAGAACAACTGCAACGCCTTTTCCCATCACGCAGGCCTGGCATGTGGGGGCGACACAGCATTTGTGTGACGTTTGGGGTTTTTTTTTAATAGCTAATGAACTTCCTAATATATTTGATAAATTGTTCCAGTGATTTTTAAGGGCTTTGTGGATGTGCAGAAAGATCAAAACATATAAGCCCTTTAATGTACTTCAATAATGAAAATGGAGTGATACTATTCTTAAGATGGTTGCAGCACGTAAGTAAGCTTTCCATATGATGTGTTCAGCTGCTGCAGTTGTTCCTTATTCTGATACTGGGGGAAATGAAACTAAACAGGAAGACGGGAATACCTGCTGACAGTCCAGTCATGAGTACAAAATGAAACTGAATGAAAACAAAGGGGAAAGAGCAAGGACACGTGGTGCAACTGCAGACTGGAAAGTTGCAGAGGAAGGGAAGTGTAAGAAAGCAGAACGAAATATACTTATTTACGCAGGTGAAGTTGCCATAAATTGAATGTGTAACTAAGATAAAGGGATTAAACTTAGTATCTCCCTTTACTTGATTGTAAAACTTGAAACCCTGATACCTTTCCAGAGTTTTACTTTCTGTGCTCGTTTGCTCAGCTGTTAAGGAAGTGGAGCTCAGCGGTGACTGCTTGTCACTTAAAATTGATTATTTTTTTTTTTTAATTCTAGTAAGCAGCAAACCGTTGTGATGAGGGTGATGCTTCCTGGGCTGCCCAGTATAGTTTCCCAGGTAACTGAGAAACTTGGCACATCTGTGCTTTGTTGGAGCGAGGGGAGGTGTCCTAACGCTACAGGAAAGCACTGACGCTGACTGATGAAGTCAGGGTGTGAGTGACACAGTGTTGTCTGGGGTTCCTCTGTGCAAAACAGTAGTGTCACCTCTCTTCTCAGATCAGTGCCAGTGGCCTGGGTTTTATTAGCAACCTCTCAATAATGAAAAAACACAGGTGCATGTTACAAGAAAGGAAAAGTCAACAAGGATGCTTTTCAAACATGGAGAAGACCCTAGCTAGAAATGCACCTCTTTTTCTAACAGGTTCAGCTGGAATTTTCACAGTGCCGAGATGCATGTGTGCACATGTCTAAGCAGCATATGATACATGTTCGCAGGCTGGTGGAGGCCCTGAGCACTCGAGGGCTGCTGGAGAGGAAGGCTGTAGCAGCACAAAGACACTTCCAACTCCCCATCTGGAAAAATCCCCCACAGGAGCACAGGCAATGGTAATGCCATCTGTCTGTCTTCTGCAGAGCGGATCTCCTCTCCTGGGAGCAGGGAAAAAGCTGGCACATGGAGGTGGGCTTTCACTTCCCTGCTGCATGGAGGTTGGGTGCAGATTGCTGGGTGTTACCTGTAGAGACCGGGCTGCTCTATTCTCTCCCCTCTCCCTTTTCTCAGTTTTGTCTGAATTCCATTTCTCTTTATTTTGCCTTTTGGCTTTTTCCATTATGACACCTTCTTCCCCTGTCTCTTCCCAGCACATAAGAAACAATGGATTTCTTCCTCCTCTTCTCCCCTGCCTTCCCACATTCTTTGTTATGCCTTCTTAGCCTGTCTCAGATCTGCAGTCCTGTTAGAGGGTGTGTTATGAACTGACATAATATCTCTTACTTTAAAGCATTGTTTCCCTGGGGCAGTGTCCTGATGCTGGATGCTCCTTGGGTCACTGTGGAGATTTCAGAGACCCAATATGCAGCTAAGCTCCCTTTTAAATGGTAAAGTAAGCTGCAAGACCCTCTTGCCTTGGTCTCAGACAAGCGCAGATTTAATGAGCAAAAGGAGGTCTGGTAGTTCAAGCCTGAAGTGTAGTCCTTGGTCTCCCTCCAGCGCTATCTGGTGTGGTGCACAAACGGGGGGAAAGACCTGGCCATAGCCTCCTGTGCTGGCTGCTGGTCTGGGCACGGTGCTTTCCTAGGAGGTACAAAATACTGAGGACAGAAGTATTTTACTTTAGGGGTGGACATATTAGCTGTGCTCTATCAATGAAATCTTAATTTGGATACTACAGTTCCTTAATGTAGGTGGGTGAGTTAATTTTGTCATCTGACCCAAACCTATAGGACCAATTTACATTGTCTATATAAACCTGCATCCTCAGGGTTTCCTGTAGAGTCTTGACTGATGTGTCATGGCATGAAATACTGGCCTCACCAAAGAAAAAAGCATGTCTGCCATTGAGTTTTAAAGTGATTTCTTACTGATAATTTTAACATCCTTACTGCTGCAGAAGCACAACTAGAAATCCCTGGGATAAGAAGAGGAGATAACTGCCCAGCCACCTCCCGTTACTCACTCCTCTTTCTTCAGTGGAGTTAGAAAGGAGTCAGTTGCTTTCAAAAATCTGGCCATCCCTCACTGTATGCATCCATTTCTGTTCCAGGGCGTCCCTAAGTTTGTGTGGTTTTCCAGCTGATAAATGTAGGAAACGTGTGGAAAGCAAAACAGACCATTTCGCTGCCCTTTATCTAGCTTTTCATTGTGGTGTGAATTGTCAAGTTTAACCTATCCAGAGTTGTCTATAAAAACACAGTCAAATCCCTGATAAGACACTGAAAATTGCTGATGGAAGCTATTTACATATTTTCTTTCATTCTTTAGAACTCTTATAAACTCTTAAGTACTCTTTAAAATCTGGAAAACTAACAACAACCTCCTTCACCATCCTCAAGTTCACTGCTTGGGTCTGCAGCCTGTACATCCTGAAACTTCCTGAATCCACTTTTCTAGTCATGCAAAAGGCTTGCCGTCTGACTCAACAAAATCAGTTAAGCCCTTGGACACCAGACTTAATCATGTCCTTCCTATCCTATTTCTGCAGAACCACCGAGGCTTTTGTCCCGGGCACCCATCCCTCATTATCCCCTGGGAACCCACTGATCTCGTTTTTCTAAGAGGAACTGGGGAGCAGTCCTGCCAGGCAGCTCTGTGGAAGTTGCCCAAGACGTTTCAACACCCTATTGCTGGATGATACTGTCCCATCCTATAGTTGCCCTGCTTGGCTCCAGCTAGTCTGTAGATGCAGCTTCAAAATAAAATCAGGACAATATAACCTCCGTGTCGCTCCCTCCCCCTGCTTACTTAGACAGCTACGTGCAATACAAACATATGGACTCCATAAATTCTTTTGTGAATGGCCTTGTGTTAAACACTCAGCCAAAGCAATGGTTATCATTAAACAAATAATGACACTAGAGCCTAACACAAATTATATGCAGGATGAGCTCCTCAGCTGTGTAGCTCAGTTTGCCCAATGACACGAGGCTGACTGACAGCAGTCCATTGGGCTCGGCGTTAGTGCAATCAGCTAACTGCTGTAAAACCAACGTGGAATCCATGCTATCCTCTTGTAAACCTTAAAGAACTGCTCTTGCAGCTTGCTAAGCTCTGAATGAAATGATGTGTAGTGTTTGCAGAGGAACAGTACATGATAGCAAATCTTTCAGTAAACATACAGCATAATCAAGAATGTATCCTACAGCTAAGCAAACCAGACTAAAACAACTGCAATAAAATACTGCTGGAGACAGGTTTAAATATAGACTGACTCAAAAGCATGTGAAGAGCAGTTCTACTGCTGGGGCAAACTGTCTCAGTAACACGAAATGCCATGGGGAATGTGTCAGAATAGTTTGCTATGCAAACACACACATGTGCACACACACCCCCCAGCCTACTGACTTTTTTTTTAATTAATGTTAACTTCTTATGTACAATCTAGGTTTTCCCTAAGCTTTCTAAACAGTAATGAAACTTCAGAGCACGTTCCATTAAAATAAGTATCAAAATAATGATCTTAAATTTATGTCACACCTTCCAAGGCACTCAGTTCATAGCACTTTTGCTTGTGTGGCATCTGACCAGATTGTCAAAACCCATTCTTACAGGGTGCTGCAGGGTACTATAACTTAAGTGATTCATGCATGCAGCTGTTGGAACTGCTTGTTGGGTTGTGAAAAAGCTCACGGTGCCAAGTGCTGATCTAAGAGAACTCGGATCTCCATCAGCCGTCTTGGCTCTGAGTAGTTACTGAACAACAGATGGTAGCATGAGTTAAGCAAACTAAGAAAATATTCTGAGTGGAGGAATAAAGTTAAAAGTCTCACAAGAAATGAAATTATCGAGAAAATACAGAGAACAAGTGTTGAGGTTTGAACTGGTTTTCATGTCCAAGCGATGTATGCCACTATGCATTAAAGGGTAGTCTCATTTCTGATGCACTCATTATTAAGAAAAGGTTTCTTTTAACTTGGGCAGAAGACACGACCTGCGAAATTAATATTACATTTCAGATGCAGCTCAAAGCTACAACCCGTGCATACTAAGCCATACTTGCACGCTGAAGCACAACCAAACACACAGCCAAATATCTGGCACTAAGGAAAAGATGAGAGAGCCTCGAATCACATCATTTTGCAGCAGATCACAAGCACCAGCAGCAATGAAGGGACAGCATCGTGAGCTTCAGCGCTCTCTTCGGCAGAGCAAGGAGAGCACTACGCTTCCACAGATGGACCTCCTCCTAGTGTTAAGGTGAACAGACGTGCACAAGCTCTTGCTTTATCTGTCAGTAGCGTCAGCACAGAGGGGACAAAGTCAGTAGAAGCCATAAGAAAAAAGGGTTCTAGCAGTGATCCTAAACACAAACACGTGGGTATGTGAAAGTGCATGGAGTAAACAGCGTGGAAGACTGTACCAGTGAAGAGGGAAAGTCCCTCTAACTTGGGTTACAATAACTTCTGGTTCTTGGTCTCGCTATGACCGTGCACTCCGATTTTGGATAGGCAAGGGAAAAAAAGATATTTTTTAGGACTTATAGATGCTTGTGTTGAGCCATGCTGGTATGAACTCACAGGAATGAAGCAGTTTTCTATAGACCTTCTTTACTCCACATGATGGCTGAGTAAGAAAGCTCTTGCATTCATGTGAAAATCTGACCCGTCTAAATACACAGGTCTCTCAAGCCAGCTCTGTAAGTAGCGATAGAGGTGCTACACCCAACTGAGACCAAGTTCTCTCATTTTCAGAGATGTGAGGACTTCCAGAACGACATGGAGTTAAACCACACAGCAGAATATGAAACAAGGTATGAAGGAAGCATTTGAGCTGGCGTTCTTTTTAACATTTTTGTGAGGAGACCATGAAAATTTGCCCATTGACTACGTATTTTCAGCCTTACATGTTACTATAATGCCTTACACTGGTCATAAAAAATGACTACAATCCCAGGTTTCTAAGCTTGTTTTTACTGGGTTTAAAAATATTTTAACATCTAGTACAGGGCAGTAAATAATCTTGCTATCATGGAAGGAGAAATCAGGACAATCAGATTACTCATTTAGCGAGGTATTACTCAGTGCAAGAAAGCGTGGGAGAACCAAGCTCCTAAAATGAAACTTGCTGGGACTGAGATACATAAAAGTGCATTAATTTTTGTAAGCAAGCTACTTGGTTGAAAATTTAATTATTTCTTTAGGCTCAGGAATCTATATTCGGCGAAGTGCTGCACTCTACAGCACAGCCCACCGAACCACTTACTTAGGATATGAGTAGGTTTCATCATATCAGTAGTTCTAGCAGAGTAAACAGGATGTAAGAGTGGACATACTCCAACCACATATCCTTTTACCAGTTCCTCACTTCTGACAGCTAGAAGTAATTGATGCTCAGAATAGAGGAAGAATGCAGCCAGTCTAAGAGTGCTGATGAGTTTCAACAGTACTGTAAATTCCTAACTGTATTCAAAAGCACCATATATGAATACAACGCCTTGGAATCCCAAGGAAAATCATAAAATGCTTGTGCTTCTGATAGACTCTGAAGGCCACCGACATGCCCTAGCTGTGAATTAGAAGATGCCAGGCTTCCTGCCTGTAAGTGCTGTAGGGTCTTCCGGACAGCTAAAGCCTGTGTGCAGCAGCAACACCTCTGGATCTCCTGCACAGGGGCACCCGCGCTGCCCCTGCTCTTGCTAACGCCACCCAACACGGCTTGCCTCTACCCTGGCAAGGACACACCGTGACTCGGGTGCAACGCACCCCCCGGGACGCCCAGGGCCTTTTCTGCACAGCTGTTTCCCAGTCAGCCAGCACCCAGCCTGGGCTACGGATGGCCTGACTGCCCCCGGGGCGGGACGTTGCACTTACAGTCACCGAACCCAGGAGGCTCCTGCCAGCCCACTGCTATGGCTTGCTGAGGCTCCTGTGCTGCCCCCCTTTGGGTACTGCCCACTGCCCCCAGCCCAGCATCATCCAGGGACTGGCTACGGGTCTGTTCTGTCCCGTCATCCAGGCTGCTAGCGAAGATACCCAACGGCATCCGTTCCAGTAACAACCCCTGAGGAATCATACCGGTAATCAGCTGCTGGTTGGGTTTGCCCTACCTGTTACAGCCCTTTTGTGTCTGACAGTGCAGCAAAGCTCCTGCCCACCCTGTGGCTTACCTGTCCAAACCCTACCTCTCCCACACAGCTCCTACAACAGTATTTGGGGGACTGTGTGAAAGCCTTGCTAAAGACAAGGTGAATTAAAGCCTTTTCTTTCATCTGGTGATGCTCAGTTAGCTCGGTCACACATAATCTGTCCTCGATAAATCCATGTTGACTGTTCCCAATGATGTTCTTGCCTTTCATGAGCCTCGATGTAGCGCTGGACACAGCTTTTTTGAGGATTCACACTATAATCTTCCCATGGACTGAGGTCAGGCTGACCAGCCCATAATTCCTCAAATTGTTCTCTTCAAGGCATACCATAACCCTCACCTTTTCTCAACCCTCAGGACCACCCTCCAGTTGCCACTGTCATTCAAAGGCGAGGGACAGTGGCTCTCCAGCGATGTTCGCCTGCTCACTCAGCACCCTCCGGTCCATTTCAAACTCCAGCTTGACAGTCCTGCTACTGCCACAGCAATCACCGTACTCTTTCATGTCTTTATGAGAACAACTTGTATGTGATACATTAATTTAATGTAACAACATGTGGAATGTGACACAAGGTGTTCAGGGTTTTTTGGTTTTTTTAAAGAAAAGAGTAATATAACTTACATATTGTCTAGCATAAAAATACCCTTGGTTATGATACTGATACCTTAAAATTCAAAGAAAAAAATAATGTGATCGATTTACATTTATGCACACAATTTACATTTTGCTTTTGTCCTTGTAGACAGCAAAATGGTCCATTTTGAATTTCAGGCTATATTTTACGAACAGTACAAAGTATTTTCAGATAAAAAAATTCTGTTTTGGAAGCATTTGGTTTGGACCTACACATTTATGAGGGGGATATTTTAAAAACGCCCCCGGCCCCAAACTAGCAGTCCTACTATAACAGTATCAACCAAGCCCTGAGGACTTGACAAGAAACTAAGAACTTGGGTAACAATCGACACAAAACTAACATAGTGATGCCACCCTGTGGCGATGACATGGAACGTCTACTGAATAGGCAGGGTGAACGGTCACGTTCTAACGTCTGGTCAGATTGAAGTGGATTTCCGCACACGGAGCTGCCAGCAGTTTTCAGAACTTCAGTGCAAGTTTAAGAGCATATGTATGTAGAACACGTCAAGATAGTACCTGGTGAAACTATGTTGATTTTGACATTGCTGTGCAGGTCAAGTGGACATCTGGCCCTCCTACCCACAACTGTATTTGCCAGGGAAAGAAACAGAAAAACATCTGTATCTTAGACAGTAAGTGACAACAGAACAAATGAGAAGGGGGTCATGATTTCAACTATTAAATCTGAGTAAAACAATGTAAGAAAATACAATTAAATAGATCCTAAAGTTTAGAGTAAATCCTACAACCTCAAAATGCTTAAGCAATAATAATGTAACATCTATCATTAGGTTTTCATGTAAATCACAACCATGAGAACTAAAAACTTGTAATAAAAATGTAAGCTTTATAACTTTATATAAGCTTTATATATCAGCTTTTGATTCCAGCTGATGCTTTTCCTTATGGGAAAAAAAAAAAAACAACAACAAAATAACAAAAGCCCAAAATACACAGAACTAGCAAATATCATTAAAACTTGTATTACAATGGTAGCAGTTCAAAAAGCAATCCACTGTAAAAGGTAGGATATTTCAATTTCTTTAGAAATCAAGTATCTGTACAAAAGAAAGAGATGGAAGAGTTATATATACAACTGTGATAGTCATTAAAATATAAAATATACAGCGCCTGATCACTTCCACTCTATTGCAATTTTATTCATGTAAAATTGAATGGAAGATTTAGAATAATTTTCTGCCGATTTTCTATCTGCAAGCAGTGTTGCTCTATGAATTACATAGCTCCTATTTATTTTTTAAAGTATTAACATTTTGTGAAGCCTCTTGGCTACTTTTAATAGGTTAACCAATTTGCTTCAATGCAAACAAAACACAACATTCAAAGCTTTGCTACCTTCCCTGTAAGATTGAGTAATGAGAAACCCTTAAGAGTGGAAGAAACAGCACGAGGAAACTCAGCATCAGGGTACACGTGCTCTTTCTTAGCCTTACCTGTCCTCGTGCAAAAGCCTGCTGGAAGAAAGATGCTCTCCTGAAAGAGCCTCCCACCAACCCTCTCATTTCACATTTGCAAAGCTGCGATACCCAATGTTTTGCAACACAGTTTGGCTCTAGAATCTCTGTGCTGCTGTAGCAGTTCGCTCTGCCCATTGGTAGAGTGCTTCTGATCGATGGCTTGAGGTTTTCCTCCCCATGCTTGGACAACCCCCCACATTTCTACAATAGCTTGGGATCTAAGCTTACTCTGACAATCGATGGTAGACCACTGCATAGAACAGGCGACAAGCTTGACATATACAGAATAAACTGGAGGTACACTGCCACACTCTACACTATCCGGAGTTTCCTCAAGCACTGAGGACTTCATGCCTAGGTAGTCAGCACTATTGGAATCTAGATGGAAGGTAAAGGCAGCAGAAATAGCTAATAGATGCATCATCTGCCATGATGAAACAATACCACAACCAAAAATTACAAGGGAGCAGTGTACCTAAGTTTGTACACACAAAGGTGAGAGTTTAATATTGGTTAAATTTTGCTAGGATTCAATTTTTTTAATCCAGTCTGATCTTGTCAAAACACAAAACCATCATGCAACTACTAATAGGGTCCTGCATGGTGAAAGAGAGAAGTATGTTTTATTTTAGACCGGCTATAAGGAAGAAATTTTTTACAGTGAGGGTGGTGAAGCGCTGGAACAGGTTGCCCAGAGAGGTGGTAGATGCCCCATCCCTGGAAACACCCAAGGCCAGGTTGGACGGGGCTCTGAGCAACCTGATCTAGTTGAATGTCCCTGCTCACTGCAGGGGGGTTGGACTAGATGGCTTCTAAAGGTCCCTTCCAACCCAAACTGTATTATTTGTGTACTGCTGACACTTGCTGTTGTCTAACTAATTCACCTAGAGGCCAGTTGGGCGTTTTCAAAAGAAACAGGCTTAACAAACGTGGGGCAAATATACTGTTTTCATTTCTACTTCTTGGTTGTGCCTCTTCAAAAAACATTCAGAAGATTTAAACCATTTACAGATTGCTGCCACGTCTTAGTATCCCACAGCCAATGGTAGCAAATATTGCACAGAAGCGAAGCATAAATGTCTTACTCGTGTTCATAAAGAAAAAAAAAGGACATCATCTTTCGCTTACACCTAAATAACTTGGGGGTTGTGCCCTGTCCTGAGATAAAATACAGCTATCACCTGCCCAGGAAGAAAAAAAACCACAATGGATTGGCTACAAGTCAGGGTCCAAATAGGTAGGACACTAAAACTAGGAGGGGAGGGGAAAGAAGGGAAAAGGCTTAGGTGCTGGCTGTGTTAAACAAAAGAGGTACCAGTCACACAATAGCACTGGTTAGATTTGTGTCCTGAGCTAAGATATTTTCTGGGTGTTTGTTTTTGTGTTCGGGGTTTTTTGTTAAGGTGTCTGGATCATCTGTGTACTGGCTCACTTTTCTCTTGGAAAGCAAACAGGCTTCTTGACCTGATCTACAGAACATACAGGAACTACTCACTGTGTGCACAGGACTAAGGTTTTTTGTGTAACCACCAAATCTGATCTACCCACCAAGAACTCAACAGTAATATGAGGGATGCATGTATGGATAAATGCTGTTGAAGGAGATAACTCAAATGTATTTGATCTTTTTACTGAAGTTCTTTGTAATATTGTGTGGTTTTGTTCTAATGCAGATTGTAGATACTGGACACTATTGAAGTCATTTACCACCTCAGATTGTCCCTAATGGAATATCTGGTATTTCTGAAACCATATATTTCTAGTGTTTACTCACATATTAGGCTTGAAAAAAATAGTTTTATCCTGATCAGATCAGCTGACTTCCTTTTAGACATAAAACTGTGCTCTTTGAGATGTATTTCACCTGTAATGATGTACAGGCCTCAGAAAAGTCTCTCATTCATCTGTAAAATCCTTACTGGAGGATATTTTCATCCATCAACATGCTGGCTCCTCAGAGGATCTCCTTCCCTCCAAACACCAGGCAAACTTTGATGTTTTGACACTTTGCACTGAATAGGAGGGGAAGAACAGATGATAACAGCAAATCATAGTATAAAAAAATTTTTTGCTCAATAATTAAACCAGACAATGTCTCTGGCTCTCCTATGCAGTCCTAGGAGCACCCCAAGTACAGCTCTACGACCAGTGGCAACAGACAAGGCCTTGTGAGTAGGAGTTACGTAGACAAAGAGAAAAATCTTTGGACCTCGCACCCAAAGATTCTTTCCTTCCCATAGGTTTTCTCTGTAAGCAATATAAAGATTTAAAAACAGTCCCCAGTCCTACCTCCCGTTGTTCATCTAGGAACTGCAGGACTAGAGCAGGAACCTTCCTCAATAATGAGATTTGAATCTTTTGGGAGATACAAGCCCAAGAGAAGCAGTTTTTCACACCTTCTGAAGCCAGAGAAGCAAATGAGCTGGTAACCACTAAAAAACCCCATTTCTTACATGTACGATGCACCACCCCAACGCAAGAGTTGACCTCACTGTTCAGTGCCTCTCCTGCCCTGCTCCTCCCAGCCTCTAACTGTTCTCTTCCAGCCCTCCTGCTTTTTTCTTCTCCCAGCTCTTCACTCTGCATTGGGTATCTGTCCTAACGAACAACCAGCTTCCAAGGGGCAGGCTGGAGGACAACAACTAGGAACTTTAAGCAATGAAATCCATGTCACCGTGTACAGAGGACAGCTTTCTATGAAATACAGCAGTGACTAAATGAGCCAAAAAAACATATCTATCAACTACTTTGAAACAGAAATCATTTGTAAACAGCATGTCTCATCTCTCTGGGAGCTCAGAATCAAAACTGTATTTTCAGTCTCTCACCCTCGGGAGAGAATGAGAAAAAGCAGATACATACTTAAAGGTTTCAGTCTGAAAAAATACGCTTGACTGAAAAACATTTTTGTTCACTGCTTAGAGCTTCAAATGAAACAAAGCCAAGCTTTAAAATTCTTTCCTAAAACTAACATTTAAATGCAATAACCCACAGGTTGTTCCCATTCACAAAACTCAGCTTTGTGTTTTAAGACGATTACCACAGGAGCGACATTTTTGTCTGCCTTACAATACCTGACAGCTGGGAACTGTACCAGAGATCTGCCATCACCCTGACTTAATCTATTACAGTTTTGAAAAGATAGATAATACTGTGGAACCACCGCACACTCTGACTAATACTTTCACTAACAGCTCACCTGACTGACATAGACTTTGTTTGTTTGTTTTGGGGGTTGGGGACAAGATATATTTTACAGATGCTCAAAATCAAGACTGAAGTAAGAACTCGTAAACTCTCCCATTTTAACCAGCTACAAAGCCTGCAGAACAGGGAGACAAACGAGAGTCATCAGCCAGGCTATGCCAGCACACAGATGGTTGACCTAGTAGTGAAGTGACACCCACCCCCACCCCCGGATACCCTAACAGGCACAAATGCTTTTAAAGTGTCTCTGCATAGCTACACAAGGTATTGCACTGGGGCTAGAAAGAACGCCATGTTGCACCTCATTGTGGACAATATGCCCAAAGCCATGCAATGTGCAGGTGCTAGTCAGCAACAGCATCACCGCACCCTTTGCTAAAGCATTCACCGTTCTGTTTGGTTAGCTGCAGTATTCTGAAATGTAAAAATACCCAGTGTGCTTTCAACAGCATGTCAGATAAAGATGTCCCCACAAGAGAAGTCTCTCAACTTGCATTGCAAGGGCCTTTCAATTTCTTCAAATAGAAATGGCTAGAGGAGAGGGGGAAGAGGTGAAATAAAATAAAATAAAATAAAAAGCCATTACTTTGCACAAAACATACTAATCACAGTTGAGAAGCCTGGGAAGCATGAGTTGCAGACTTTACTTCAGGAATTCAGGGCAGATCATTTGGGAAAAAGAGCATTAGCTATGAGTGCCATGAGAATTTCTTTTTTCTCTCAAATCTGTTCCATTTTTCCTACAGTCCGAAATCAACCACTAAAGTCATAATTTTTCTGAAGTAAAGACCACTGTAGTTTTGTCTTACATATGGTTGGTTTGCAAGATGAAAAGTCTGGTGTTTGTATTTGCTAAGCAAACTGGTCTCTGCAGTGATATGAAAGGAAAACGAGGAATGAACTAGTTTATGGAGATGCACACTTGAGCACTGGCCATTCTTCAGACCTCATCATCAGCTATTTTTCAGTGGGTATTCAGGACGATATGAAGTGTAGATGATCAACTTACACAAACCAGCCACTTTCCAAGGACAGTACAGAGAAATTAGTCTTTGACACTTAACTACTGAGAAAAGCTTTTTTGCTCCAGGCCTGGTGTACCATTGTTCTTTCTATCAAAGTTACCATGGAAAGAACAATTAAAAGCATTCAAGCTGTCAGTAAGCATAAGATGTTTCTGACACTTTAAAAAATTTAACCAGAAATCAGCAAATTCTCTATTTTGAAAAGTCTTCAGGTCTGGCTGATTTTTCTGTTAGCTCGCAAAGAAAATGTTTTGTGACCAGAATAGATCCACCTGAAAGCACACAAGGAGCAACGGATTTCTATTCTGATCCCAGAAAAATGTGCCCTAACGTGAGCAACAAGTGGAGAGACACTGAACGTACTGAATTCTGTATCATAAGAAACACCAGGTAAGAGCACAAACTGGCTCCTTCCAGACAGGCATATCACAACTAGGGAAAAGGAGAAAGTTGACTCAAAATAATCTAGAAATCCTCAAAATATAAGTTTATTTATCTACAGTATTAAAAAGTACAATATAAAGATATAAAACATAGAAATTTGATAATTAATTCACATACTAAAAGGATTAATTGACCAGCTGTAAGGAGAAGACTTCATGAAATTTGCGGACATCTTAGCTATAAAGGCTATTTCATCAAGTTTCAGACTTGAAATATTGAACAACCATTGCAGAGAATTGGCTCTCCCACATCACCACAACTAGGGAAAAAAAAAAAAGAAAACCAGAAGAAACAAAATCAGTGCGTCTACTGTTTCTGGAACATAACAAAGCATGCCAACCTATTCAATTATCAGCTGTAACCACAGGACTCCCACACAACACACTCAGTATTTCTTTATATCACAGAACTGTTAACAATGGTAGCAAAAACTTCAGATTACTCCTTGAGAGCGTATTCATTTATCACTGGCCAGCATACTATATTGCTGGTGGGAAAGCAAGAGAAATCTTTGCCTCCTAGAACACTTAAATGAGAAGCTAAACTAGATTTGCACTAAGACTGATTAGACTACTTCACGTAGGCATTTTATTTTCCATGTTTTGGATGGCATTACTGCTGCTAAAGCAACCTGAGAGGAGTTCAAGTCCTTTACATGGATGAGCTAGACATCTGTTGGGTCTTCATACACTACAGCCAATTTTCAGGGCGTATATAATTAAAATAAGCTTAAAATTTCAAGAGGCACTTACTCAACCGTGGAGCACAAAGAGCAGGTAACTGCATTACAGCAGCTGCAGAGCCTGCTGCAGTTCTGGCAGACAAACTTGTCGCACTGTGTACACACTTCCTTGACATCAGCGGTTCTTATGCACGATGAACAGGCTTTGGAAACTCCCACGGGTGGAACTGCTAGGAAAAGATGCAGTTAGGAAGAGGTGCACTTCGCAGCAAAACAGAGGAAGCAGCTGGAGGCTGCGAGAACCATGGGGCGCGGTGTCTCCGCTCAGCATTCCCGCTGCGGGTGGCAGCACCCGGCTGAGCACACCTGCAGGCACCGGCACTGGGCCCGCTGCTTAGGACTATGTTGGTTCTTTTTCTGCTCAACGGCAGGGCCACTGAGAGATTCTCTAGTGGGTCATAGGTACAACAGTTTGTAAATCCATCAGAGAAGCTCAACGCTTCCTTAAAAAAAGAAAACAGAATCATAGAAATTATAGAATCATTAAGGATGGAAAAGACCTCTAGGATGAGTCCAACCACCAACCCAACACCCCCAGACCTCCTCAACCATGCCCTGAAGTGCCACATCTACATGTTTTTTTAACACCTCTGGGGTGGTCAGTCCACCACCTCTCTGGGCAGCCTGTTCCAGTGCCTGACCACTCTTGCAGTAAAGAATTTTTTCCTAATATCCAATCTAAACCTCCCCTGATGCAGCTTGAGGCCACTTCCTCTCGTCCTATCACTTGTTACTTAGAAGTGACCAACACCCACCTTGCTACAACCTCCTGTCAGGTAGTTGTAGAGAGCGATAAGGTCTCCCCTCAGCCTTGGCTTCTCCAGGCTAAACAACCCCAGCTCCCTCAGCTGCTTCTCATAAGACTTGTGTTCCAGACCCTTCACCAGCTTCACTACCCTTCTCTGGACACGCTCCGGCACCTCCATGTCCTTCTTGTAGTGAGGGGCCCAAACCTGAACACAGCATTCGAGATGCGGCCTCACCAGTGCCGAGTTCAGGGGCACGATCACCTCCCTGCTCCTGCTGGCCATGCTATTCCTGAGACAAGCCAAGATGCTGTTGGCCTTCTCGGCCACCTGGACACACTGCTGGCTCATGCTCAGCCGGCTGTCAACCAGCACCCCCAGGTCCTTCTCTGGCAGGCAATGAAAATAAAGAAAATAAAGAACAACTGCGGGGACGCACACACACACACCCCCCCAGGTGTGCAGGGGAGCCCAGGGCACGGGGCGCAGCACCCGCAGCCCACCCCACGCAGGCCCGCCCCGGCCCGCTCACCCTTCTCCGTGGCGTCGGGCCGCCTCCGCAGCCTCCCGTCGTGGCCGATGAGCAGCTGCCCGCTCCAGCGGCGCCCGGCGCTGCCCTCGGGGGCCTCCCCGCCCGCCTCTGGCGAGCGGCTGGCGGCGAGGCCGGCGCCCTCCATGCACGCCTGGGCGCCCCTGAAGAGCAGCCGCCGGGTCCTTTCTGCCGGCGGGAGAGGAAGGAGAGGAGAGTTAATGGCGGGTTCCCCAGCTCGCCTCGCCTCGGCCCGGCCCGGGGAGAGCCGGGCGCTGCCCCGCCGGAGCAGCCGCCGTGAGGCAGAGGCGGCTGAGGGAGGCCTGCGGTGCAGGGCCCGGCGAGCCGGCGCTTCCCTCCCCTCCGCCCGCCCCCACGCCTCACCGAAGACCTCCCGGCGGTACTCCTCGCCCCGCACGCCGCGGCTCAGCTCCCGCAGCCCCACGCGTGTTTTCAGCTGGAGCGGGGCTGCCTCCCCGAAGGGGCAGGAGCGCTTCGGCATGGCGGGCCCGGCCAGGCCAGGCACCGCCTCCACCGGGCGGCCTCTCCCGGCGGAGCGGTCGGGGGCGGCCGCGCCTCAGGCCCGGCCCCGGCCGAACCTCCCCTCCCCTCCCCTCCCCTCCGCGGCCTGAGGTACTTCCGAGCGGGACCGCTCGGGTCTTGGCGCGGGGAAACGATCGCTTGGTCCGCAGGACGGTCTCGCTTCCCCCCGGCCCTGCCGCCCCCCCTCACGCCTCCGTGAGTCCTTGGCGAAAAGGACCCGGCACGGCAAAACAAAACAAGGCTTTAAAACTCGGGTTTGTCAATAAACCCTCTTTCTCCCTGTTAGCGCCTTCGTTCTCATCTTCCTTCCTGCAAGTACTGCGGGTTACATTTGTGTTCTGGCTCAGGTAGTTCCACCTGAAATGTAAACCGCCTGCCAAGGTTGTAGCTGTCTAAATGCTGTAGAACCAACAAAAATGTGCACAAGTGCAAGAATTTTCTTGCTTTGAAACCAACAAGGAGGCTGGCGAACCACGGTCTGGCCAAGGGCGCTCCTCGGCACCTGCGGCCAACAGGAGCAGATTCGCCATTCGTGGGGCTCCATGGGGTTTCAGGGACTGATCCTCCATTTTGGTTAATCACAGAATCACAGAATCATTAAGGCTGGAAAAGACCGTTAGGATCATCAAGTCCAACCACCAACCCAACACCACCATGTCCCCTAAACCATGCCCTGAAGTGCCACATCTACATGTCTTTTGAATACCCCCAGGGTTGGTCACCCCACCACCACTCTGGGCAGCCTGTTCCAGTGCCTGACCACTCTTGCAGTAAAGACATTTTTCCTAATATCCAGTCTAAACCTCCCCTGACACAGCTTGAAGCTGTTTCCTCTTGTCCTATTGCTGGTAACTTGGGAGAAGAGACCAACACCCACCTCACTGCAACCTCCTTTCAGGTAGTTGTAGAGAGCGATGAGGTCTCCCCTCAGCCTCTGCTTCTCCAGACTAAGAGCTCCCTGCGACTTTCTGCTGTTGTTGTGTGACTGGGAATTACTATAACTTATAGGTAAACCCTCTAGAGCAATCTTGGTATCATTTAATGGTTTAAAAGTGTCAAGTTCAATGCCAAGTAGCAGTCAGTCTGGTTACTATGTACATTTTGAAAATACAGTTTTCCTCAGGTCAAACAAGACCCTTAAAACTAATGCTGGTGTTCCCGGCACAGTGTCCTTTGAACAACCTAAACAGCCACGACAGCTGTATTTCTTCCAGAGAGGTTTCTGAATTCAAACCTTCACCTATGTGCGCTAGGATTCTAGGCAAAATCACAGCCAAGTATAAGAGTGATTTTTCCATCAGTGAACACCAAAACCATGCTTACACTGAACTGCTATTAGGGCTGGTACAACAACACTGATATCATACAGGCTAGTGTGAACTTTTTTTTTCCTGTGGAGCTAATCAGCCCAGTCCCTGGAGTGGAAACTATGGTTCCACAATAATTCACAAAAATCCCTTCCGAGCTGGAAAGTCTGACTCCTGCCACATTTTCTTTAGCTGTGAAGATTTCTATTTTGGCTTCTTCTGCATGTACTTGCAAATTCATGCTTAAAGATGTTCAGCATAGAAATTTACACTGCACATTGAAAACTCATGGTCTTTTCTTTCTCTCTAAGGAAATTTCTTTGTAAATATTAATTAGATATACGCTCTGATGTCCCTGAAGCTCTCTGGGGAATACGGGTGAAACAGATTGTAATCCCAGTCAGATGGAGCCCTGTCAGGACAGAGGGCAGCAGATCGCATGTGTTTCATTAACAGAGCATAAGGTAAGTGCGAAAGGAACTGTCTGAAAACTGGATGAACACAAAGAAAAAAGTTAAAAGCGTTGTTCTGCTTGTGAAGAAGGAGTGCTCTGAAATGCTGATCTCAGAATAAGAAGTAGATTTGAAAGCAAGCAGCATGTCCTGCAGCAGTGCTGCTGATGCTGTCACAAAAGGGTAAATTTAAGGGCACTTTCCCTGAGGGCTGATCACGTTTGGCGGGTGCCACCGCCACCCCACCGCAGGGCAGATGCAGAAATCGTCTGTTGCAGCTGCCTGAGTCAGCCTCAGGTGGTGACATCTCTTAATTGCTTGCAAGCCTCAACCTTAACAACATGTTACTGATCAGCTCTTGCCTGACTGTAAGCTTTAAAGGCAAAATAACTCTGTCTGGTCTGTACCAACGTACCTTTGCATCCTGCAGGGAGGAATCAGTTCACCTGCCATTCTGTTGACTGGTTACCCAACAGAATGATTCTGAGTGTTTTATTGGTGTCGTAGCAGTAAGCCTTGAGGAAGATCCACTGTAGATTTGGAAGTAGAAGGCTGAGATCTGATCTGGCAAAGCTAGCTGGAGTTGAGCATTCACAAAAATGAATGCTGACAATCTCCCAGGTTAGTTAATGAGACTGTTTGTTATGTTACACCGCTTCCAAATATGAAAAAACCCAGCCCAAGCAAATCCCAAACCGTTAATGGTAATTGTGAAATATGATGATTTTGGCTTACCCCTGAAAATGTGTTTGGGGAAAAAAAGCATAGAATAAAAATGACAGTCATTTTCTTGCTGCTTTGCTTCTCCTGTGGCTGTGTGAATATTACAGACAAATTGCCTGGCTGATAGCTTTGTCACTTACAAAACAAAGAAGAATTATGTTTCATTTTTTCTTCCAATGCTTTGCATTTCCAGTAAGCACTTT
This sequence comes from Phalacrocorax aristotelis, assembly GCF_949628215.1. Classification (NCBI taxonomy): domain Eukaryota; kingdom Metazoa; phylum Chordata; class Aves; order Suliformes; family Phalacrocoracidae; genus Phalacrocorax; species Phalacrocorax aristotelis. Next base: position 28,406,778 of record NC_134284.1, on the reverse strand, counting down.
TAAAGAGCAAAATGGACTGGATTATGCTTGCTCTAAGGCCATCTTTCCTAGTATTCTACTCCTGGTGCTTCAAGAAACTCAGGGCAGACACAGAAGGACTCTGGACATAGCTGACCTTCACTGCATCTAGCAGTTTAGAGGTCAGAAATCTTCTGAGGCAAAATTTCCGTCTGGATCTTAATGTTTAATAGTTGTCAGTAGGCACACTCTTCATTAATGTGTCCGGTCCCCTTCTCAAAACTGGTAACATTTAATTTCTTATTTTATCTAGCAGGGTCTATAACTTAGCAATATATTATTTGAAAAAAAAAATCCTTTGTCTGGTTTGTTTTCAATTTGCCACCTGTTAATTTCCTTGGGTGTCTCCTATGTCCGGTGTTATAAAAAACTAATGCATTCCCTATTGACTGTCTGAATAACAGCCACGACTACAAAGATGCCTGCCATGTCATCCTCCTTCAGCTTTTATTCAAGCCAAAATATTTTGTCATGTTGAAGGACTGCTTTGCAGTGTGTCCCAATCCACGTCACCTGTGCTACATCCCGGTGCGCAGCACAGACACTGCTGCTCTGGAAAGGGACCGGGGTGCATGGGAAGGGAGGGAGGGAGCCCCGGGTGCCCCAAGAGCTCAGGGCAGCGGGGGCAAGGTGGCCCAGTGCACCCGGCATACCTCAGCCACAGGGTACGGACCGCATTGCATGTCCTCTGCCGTACCTCTCGTAGCCTCAAACACCCTTCCTGAAGCTGGGCGGCCAGTGCGCCAGCTGCAGGCACGCGATACATCTGGACAGCAGAAATTTAATGAACATTTCTTCTTGGTTCCTTCCCCAATAATTCCTAACATCTGATTTGTCATTTTGATTACTACTGAAGTACCAAACTGTGCTTTTAGGGAACTATTAATAAATGGCTCGCAGCATCACTCCCCCGAGTGCCAATCTCTGCATTCAGAACCCATCACTCTACAGATATAACTGAGGTTATTTTTCCCCCACGTGTGTTAGTGCGCACGTACTGACACTGCCAACTTACTACCTGTTTGGTATAGTGAGAACCTGAGAGATACGCAGCTGTAGCTCTTCCCAGTTGGCTTTTAGACTTGACTTTTAACAAGAATGCAGCAGACAGTGACAACTCAATGCTCATCTCCCTTCCTCGGAGTACTTATAAGTACATTGAATTGCCAGAAGCTTCCTCAGATTTACAGACACTCAGACCTCGGGATCATACTGAGCCCGTTGTAAAACTTGGCATCAAATTCCTTTTGCACTGAGAAAAAATTAATTAAATATATCACATTCAGACCTGAACTACAACAGACTTTGCCTACAAGATGTGTAGATTTAGACTTAAAATACTCCAGTCAGTAAGCAATGACAGATTTTAAGACTTTTGTTTCTGATCCCTCTGTAAGACAGTCACGACAAATGTTTGCCTGTCAGCCAATGCTTCCAACCACTCCAAAATATAATTGGAAATAAGCAGGTAGACAGAAATAAAACCACAGACAGAAATAAAAACCACAGACAGTGTAAATCGCAGATATTGCAGATTGAGACTGGATGCTTTCTGAAAAGGAAAAGAACTTACAAAGCTGGAAAAGAGCAAACTGATGAAAAAATCTGCCTTCTGTTTTAGGCTGGGTCAGACAAAATATCCACGATGGCTGATCTGGCTTTGTGAATCTAATTATTTATCAGTTTTGCTTCTTCCTGCCTACGTCTTGTTTTGCAAGCAACCTTTATCCATTTACTGTAACAAACGTCCCGTGGCAGGTAAATAGCAATCCAGAAGACTCTATTAGCTTTTAAACTGTTCCAAATACGTACTACAAGGTCTACAAAAACCTGCTAATAGTAGGTTCCCAAAAGCATTAGAGGACCATAAAAATATGTCATCCTTCTCTTTAAAATCAGGAGTTTCCTTAACGATTCTTCTCAGTTCGTACTGATACAGAAAGAGTGTATGTTGGCCAACTCGCTGGTTCTTTTTGAATATCTTAATGTAAGACGGTGAGAGCAATGTTCTGGAAGTTCTTTTGAGTGGAATGTATGTCAGAGTAGCTGACGCAGTTGCCTGCATGCAGGCTGTGTTACATCGCCGGGGCGTCAGGATGCGCACACATCCTCTGTTGGGACTGAAGTAAAGCACAGCGCCCACACACTCAGTCCCACCGAACTCTTCTTTCTGTGCCCTGCAATGTGGATTCAAAGATAAAAAATACCTCCTTGAATGAACCTGTTTTTACTAGAATGGCTCGGGGCCTTTCCCTTTCTTCAGTACCCTTTTCATATGGTGTGGTAGCAAGTCAGCCTTAACAGACAGCATGCTTACAACTCAGGTCAAAGGGCTACACCCAGCTCAGACATTATCTGTTCCCAAGTGCATGTCATTTTACTATGACTCGTTAGCAACAGAGTTCATGCCCTCATCTTGTTGAGTGGGTTCGTGCATCAAAAAACGTTTGATAAGCCAGTGATGTGCAGGATTAAAGGCTGGCTCTTGAAGTATGCTGCTGTTAAGCCAAGGTCCTGCCGTCTTGGAACAGCAGCCAGTACTCACTCTTAAATTAGCATGGGGTGGTTGAATTTCATAGCGTGTTACTATCCTGCCAGCTCTGCGAGTCACCGGTTCTGCTCAGTAGATCAAAACACTCGAAGGCCCCACTTGCAGCAGAGGGCACTCTCAAGACTGTAAACTGTTACTGCTCTTGCAAAGATGTTACTGCTCTGCTGAGTGCGGTGTGCAGGGGTTACAAAGGGGCTGCTTTCTCCAGGGTCTTTTTTAATAGTTGTTGTTCCTGGCCTTTCCAGTTGTGTGCCTTCATTTCTGCTGCACAGAGTTTCCTTTTATTTTGCCTTTCTAGATTATTTTAATCTACCAAGAAAAAAGAAAACTGAGCTCTGACAGTGATAACTGCCATTACTGGCCTAACGTGGTGCCACAGTGTTCTGATTTCTCCCTCTGCAGGCGACAATGTTTTTCATTTAATACTAGGTGGTTGTCCTAAGACTTCTTTAAATCTGTGTCCAAATGGTGCTGTTCTGTTATTCTGTATGGATTTACCTGGGAGAGGCCACAGGCGCTTCTGCCCTTCACCAGCCCCACGCAGCACAAAACGCCCTCTCCCTCACATGGCATGGCAAGGGCTAGGAAAAAACTCTCTCCTTCCATATCACAGCTGCATCCAGCCCTGGTCTTGTTATTTTGTCGTGGAAGTGAGTGCTTGCTTCAAGACAGCTTTTATATTGTGCCTTACATGCTTGCCTTTATCCACTCCCTGAAGCAGCCGGAATAACCCAGGGTCCATCCATTCAGCTTGGAAGGGCTGTGTCAGCACATGCTGGCAAAGAACCTGGCTCTTGGCCCTCACCATGTCTAACAAGCGATTCCCCAGCAGCAGCCCACAAAGTGTGTTTATTTTAATATGTGTGGCTGCATTGTCAATCCTGCATAGAGAACATCTCTGTCCAGAAAACAGAAGCTGCACAGAGCCAAAGCGAGTCTCTGAACATTGCCAGGATAACGTGCCACAGCTACAGGGACCATCACTAGGGCTAATGTGGAAATTTTCTTAGTACAGCCTTTTCAGCTGAAATCTGTTTACACTGGGAAGTCTTGAAGGCACTCATTCCACCTCTTTGCTCTCTGCTGAGCAGTTCCCATGAGTGATGTGATATAAGCTATAAAAGTGATGTTCAGACCTAGGCCTACCATCCAGGGTGCCAATTAAGAGAATGAGACTTTTTTGTGCTGCTGGCATGTTTCCCCTGGATGGAAATAATGAATACATTTTGTGTAGGGCTCAGACTTCCATAGGTACCAGATTTGGTATGTTAAATATGTGGTCTGGTGCAAATCATTCTCTAATAGACAAAATGCCTTACCCCATTTGTAATTCCTTAACTAGCTAATATCTTTTATTTCTTCCACTTGACCTCTTCTTTGTGTATATTAGCGTGCATTATGATTTATTCTATATATTATGCTCAGTACATCCCTGACATGTATAGGCACTAATTTTTTTTTTTTTCTTTCTTTTCTGCATGGGAATTTCAGAGAAGATATTGATGTGTCACAATCATATCTTCTTTTCTTCTGTTGTGTCTTTCCTGTCTTCAATATTTGGAGATCTCCAGACTGATGGAGAAGGTGTTCAATATTGCCTCTGTTTCTGATACTGATTCTTTATCACTACCTAAACTCAAGGAAGAACTACCTGTATATGCAAATATATCACCACAGAAATTGGTGCAAATATAAATCTGTAATACTGGCATTGAATAATTGACTGAATAATGGGACAGAGTAGCCTGACATTCCTCCTCGCTCTTCAGAACTGACAGCCCTCCAGTGTTCGTCCCAGGCCGCTTTTGGTTGAGTTCAGCACCCAGCACGCGAGCTTGCTGCTGTTTTATTCCAACTTCAGTTCTTCTGGCAAAGTTGGAGATGTTTCTTTGCCCAGCCCCTTTTTTTTCCAGTACCCAATATAGGCAAGTAGAGATCACTGAAGGTATATTCTTACTTTTTCTGCAGAGTGTATATATTTAATATCAGTAGACCAAATCTTCAGGAAATGGGTTTGATGTCTTAGTCACCTTTTCCAGTAATCTTCTTAAGAAGCTATAGATAGAAACTTAATGCTGTTTCAGAAAAGCAAGGCAAACCTTTTGTGAACTTACTCAGTAAATATCTTCAAACTGCGTTTTATCTCACACAGATATGATTACGGCCCCGTTGGTACAGATATAAACTGCATTCCTGAATTCTGAAAGAATAGGTCTATGCAATTGCAAGGAAGAAAGGAATGCTTCTAATAATATTTGAAGTTGAGAGACGTATTGTATTATCTAAGAACTGAAAATTTAGTATTTTTAAAGAAGGCAGTGAAAAAAATGATGCTGACAAACAGAAGGTTAATAGTCTAGACTCGGTAGTTTGCAAGACTTCAGCAATGCTTTAAAGGAAAGGATCTCTAAAAACATGGAAGTAAATGCAAAATGGGCTTACAAACCCAGATGACCCCCGAGTGACCTATCTTTCTTGGATAATAGCTGATTTTATGAACAAAGGAAACGCAGTGGCTATAACCTATTTAGACTTCATTAAGCATTTGATATAGAAACATACAGGGAATAATTACTTATTACTTAGGGATTAGTATAAAATGGAAGAACTAGGTAAGGAGAGAGGGAATGGCTGATGTTCAACAGCTGTGTCTACATCAGCAATCAGTGCAGCCCTACAGGAATAAGTATGCAAAGTGGCTGGCGTTCAGACCCAATACCCACACTGCAGGTGGAGGGTTGCTTCTGACCAGCTTGTGTCTGGTCCCCTGGACTGAACTCTGATTAGCATCTGGAGCATAGAGGGGGCACTGCTGGAGAGCAACTCTTGTTGGGTTTCATCCGAAAGGAACCCAAATTTCACACTGACACTACTCCATAGTGCAAACCAAAGCATGGAACAGTGATAACAGTGATTGCAGCACAGGATGAAGCCACCACAAGGACATAGCCTCGATGGCTGAAACAACTGAAGCTGAAGAAAATTGGAGTACAAAATGCAAAGTTCAAAATTTGAACTGTATTGCCTATTTTTGATGCTATAGAATGCTAACTAAGCAGTAAAGTTGTAGCTGTAGTACTGATGTACATGTAACTCTGCACTGGGACCGCAGCTAGTCTTAATTTGTAGTAAGGCAGATTCCTGAAACAGGAGTGTCACATCATCACCCCAATTCTCCTTTTTTTCTTTACCCATTTACTAAGGACACAAAACGTGCCATTACGATGGATGCCAGTGGATATTTATCCTGCACCAGTGGTACTACTCACCAGCATGAGTAATGGGAAATATGTTCCCTCCATCTTCTGGCCATTATCCCCCTGGTACAGCCCAGTAGGCTGTTTGCTTTATTCAAGATGTAAGTGCATCGTTGGCTCATATTCACCCTGGCATCTGCGGCAGACCTCAGGTCCTTTTTAGCAGAGCTGCTCCTCAGCCAGGTGCTTCCCAGTCTGTGCTGAGATGTGGGGAACCCTGCGCTTCTTCCCAAGCTTCATGACCTTTCTGTTGCCCAGTCCTCAAGCTTATCAATGCCTTTGCTGTTTGTTGTCAGCCGCTCCTGAATTCAGAACTCATCAAAGGGCACGTTTCCATTCATGGCAGAACGCTGCGCTATTTTAAGAATCGCAGTGGAAATGTAACTCTAAATACAACAGGTTTGTAACTAGGAGTTTCCTCTTCAGAAGCAAAGAACACCATGAAACGCCTTTTTATGATAGTGACTGGTAATACACTATTTACCAAGTTTGTCTTTTTGCCAGGCTCACCAAAGGTTGGCTCCAGCAGCCCTTGCACAGGAGCATCTCCATTTACAGGCCCGCCGGGCTCCCACAAACCTCAGAGGCAAACACCGTTTCCACACATTTGAAGAATTAGGCCCAGTTAGCATTAAAAGTTTTGTCTGATGAAGGGGAAGACGAAGATGCATGCTCACCTCTGCTGTAAGGGCACCTACTGTGCTCCATGGTCCCTAAGAAGCGTGTCTCCAGCGCTTCTGCCCAGGGTATTTTAAGGATTTCAGCAATAACCCAAACTGTCTGAAGTGCTCCGCCACTTATCGAGCACTGTAAAGGTATCTCCTGAAACCTGACACTGTTGTCTGAGGCACTATTTACAGCCTGTAGAGTAAACTCTGGTGTAGGTACTCAACTTCTAAAAGGCAATGCCTGTCAAAGGAAGGGTACGTTATCTCGAGACTGCAAAAACATTCAAATGTGAGTGTTATTTTACAAAGACATTTCTTTGCCAAAGACATTTTTGTAGACAGTGTTAAAATTTGTACTGTTTCCAACCACTGAAAAATGCAGCTGCTGGCCAAAATTTTCTACATTAAAAGAAGCTATAAAAGGTGTGTGCTTACAGAAAACCTTCTTTCCTGTCTTTTTGTTTGTTTGTTTTGCTTTGTTTTTTCTTATAGGCAGCCTCATAGGGCTGCTGGGCAAATATTTAATGCACAGTCTCTACTCCAGAAATGTACAGATATTAATAACACATGAAGGTATTTTAGAACAACTAATTTCCTGTAAGTATATTTGAGATTAAAAGGCAAAAACCTTAAAATACTTATTTCGACTCGACTTCTTTAATGCCTCACTCTATGGCTGACATCTACATGGATAATTCTTTACTTTAAATTTGAGCAGTATGTAAGGGTTCAACCAGCCCTATCCGAGAGTAGAGGTGTTCCTTACCAAAGCTCCTCTGTGACGGACCTGTGATTTGGGAAGGAAAGAATGCGTTTTTCTTACCTCCCTGAAGCACCACCAGTCCGCACACACCGTGATCCCCATGCAGTACCGCGTCGGCCGAGCAGGCTCCACGCCTCGGGCACCGTTTTCATTGGCAACACAGATCTAATAAAGGCATGAAATCAGCACTAACAAACCCACTAAAATTAGTAGCCAACGAATGCACAGGCTACTCCCTTGATACAGCGCTTGTACCACAAACAGGGACTTCTAAAGATAAGCTGGTTGGAGCTGGATTTTCTCTCTTGCCTGATGCCTAGTGATGGCAGCTCATCCTTTTTGCAAAGAACCAGCACTTGAAACCAGCTCTCCGATGGACCTGAAACGTTACTGCAGAGGAAGCTGGGCCACTTCCATGAGGAACAGGGAGCAGGCTAGAGCTTGACCCCATGTAAAGTATTACTAGAAGAGGGTAGGGTCATCCATTAAAGGCAGCTTTCCAGGGGCAGGATAGTCATATTGTTCCCATTTTTACCTGGCAGGGAGGGAGGAAACAAAATCGACAGTCCTAAGACTCAGCTCTCCAGCTGACAAACAGATGGACCAGTAAAAAGGTGTTTTCGCAGTGGGTAATTTCAGCAAAGAAAGACTCCCTTAGTTTTGAGTTTTGTTTTTTTTATTTGCCTTGGGCAGTGCCGGTGTCACGTGGAGTTAGATGAAACTGCTTCAGATGCTTCAGCTACCAAAGACCATTCTATGTGAATTTATATATTTATAACTGATGCAAAGGAAATGGGAGACACATGAGATAATTAGCAGAGCCGTTCTCACACAGCTCTCAGACATTGCCCTGAACTGTGTACTAACCCGCTGCCGTTCACTGGACAGGTGACTCACCAGCTCTTCCAGACTTCTGAAACAGGTGAGTAAATGAGTGAGATCTAAAAAGGCTTCTGAAAGCCCTAGCAGTACTGTCTGAAGCCCTCCAACATTTTAGAGATGATAATTATGTGACCTGGGCCAATATCTACCTTCCTCTCCCAGCCCAGTGCCGTTGATAAGGAGCTATATGGAGTTCACGTCAGTTGCTCTGCGCGAGCTGGTACGGCAAGAACATTTTTGCATCAATTAGGAAATGGGTTTTTTATTTCGTAAAATCATTGCTCACTCAGGTGAGCTAACTAAAGATGACTAACCACGGATCCCTGGTGGTACAGGTGGATCCCTGCTCAGTCTGTAAATGGGAAGGTGTGACAAAGTTTATAGAATATGTAAAAAAAAAGGCCAGGCACTGAGAATCTGTAGATTGAAAGAAAATACCCATTCATTCAGTAACGCTGCTAGTTATTCTTTAAAATCCATGAAATATTAAGCCAGGTTTTTGTATGAAGTATATTGTGTTAAAAACAAAAAAGGAGACAGAAATATACACCGAACACTGTTACTTTAAATTGGTTTTAATGTGTCTTTCAGGACAAAATAAACAGGTGTGGATCCAAAATTCATCTGAAAAAAGTCTGCATAAAGTGTAAGTATAGTTTGCACATTACTATGGAAACGCTTAATTCTCTTTCCTTTATAAAGTGTATTATGCCAGAACTGTAAGACCATATAGAGCCAAATTAAAAATTACAAAAGCTTCAAAATCCTATACGGCATGTGTGAGGAAGCACGCACCTGACTATGAAGGCCATATGGGAAGGGTAAGTGTGAGAAAATATGTCGAATACATTAATGTGCATGAGTGAATCAGTAATTGCTACTTTTAAAATAGGATGATCTTTACACAAATTATGCCATTTTAGTAGATGTTTACCCTTATTCTTCCATCCAGATATCTAACAGGATGATGCATCAACCAGCTTTAGTCATTATTATTGCATTTGTCTGGGGAGAAAGAAGAAATTAAATTCATCACAGTGATTGTTATTAAAATGGAATTCCAAACAATACAAAATAATACACAAGGGAAACAGCCAAAATGAAAGCAAATTTACATTAAAATGTTCTTATTAAGCATTGTGTCACTCAGTATATTAAAGAGCTTTTTGATAAAAGCCTGAACTTATTCACATTTAACTCAGTGACAACACATAGGAAACTCAATAGGAGCAGAACTTGCATTTAAAAATCCCCGCTATGAAATGAAATGAAATGAAATGCATGATATTATTTTTACAGTAACAGAGTAAGTCACGGGATAATTGCCTGTAATTGCATGCCCACTGACAACATCACTGGGTTTTTGATGAATCCTTGAATGCAAAGACGGGCAACGTGGATGCAACGGAGATTTAATGGAAAAATTACTTAATGGAAAATAAAAAGGTGAACAAGAGAAAGTAATCCTGGGAAAATGAAACCATAAACCCTAACTTTTTCAAAATGCCAAATACTTAATTTAGAGTTGATCATTTAATCCAGTTGTTCAGCACACCGAGTGGCTCGTTATCATTGTGGACTTTGCCTGTAAATCAACCAAAGCTTAAAACATAGCAGCAACCTCCTAACAAATGCACTGATGAAGATGAGGCCAAGAAAAGGAGCGGGCCCAGCTCACTCAGCAGGCAAATGGTGCGAGGTTAAGCCATGTAAAAACAAAACTTAATTACTGTATCTCCAAGCATCTTTATGCCTAAGTGACCTCATAGAAATGAGGCACATTTCACAGTGCTTGTAATAATTAGCACTTACCAAGCACCTTTCAGAAGTGCTTTGCAAACATTAAATAAGGTCAGAAATCTCGTTGCTCTCTCATTAGAACACCCATAAATTTGATGGGGAGAGCTTCCTCATCAATGTCAGAGCAAGGACTGCAGGCCTCAACCCACCCACCTCCCAAAAACAGTTCAAGAGAGGCAAGGCAGTATTCCTAATTGCCATTTTACAGATTGCAACAGTAGCAAGGAGGTTAAATGACTTGCCAAACATTGACAACGGAGTTGTAGCTGAATCAAGGATTCATGGCTTTGTGCTGTTTTTGTTTTGGTTTTTTTTTAAGGAGATAAAAAGTATTTGATTGTGGCATAAAGCCACTGTGATGAACAGAGGTACGAAGAGACTGCGCTGCAGCCGGAGGGTGTAAGAATTCTGCCCTACAAGCAGCAATCCTTAAACAGTCAAATTTAGTGCTTGCTATGTGCTTGTACCAGTACTTCTGTAATTGCTTCTTGACACAAATGGGTTTGAACATTAACTGTTATTTAATATCGAGCAAGAAAAGACAAAGGGGATGAGTATGACACAAGTGCTCCAGATAGGTTTCTTTTTCCCCATCTCTGACGCAAAGAATGTCATTGTTTTGTATCCTTGGGGTTATCATCTCAGAAAAGGGATATTTTCACACACTACATAATGGCATTACTGGGGTTGTGATGCCATTTCCACAGCCCCCGGGAATGATACAAAAATATTGCTATAGTTCTCCAACACATATACAGAAATGGGACATTTACTGGGGAAATTCTGTGGCTAGGGAATAACTCCATTTCTAGTGTATTCTTCTTCCTCTACAAGAGGTAGGCTTTTTTTTTGAGAGCTCTTGAAGTACAGCCATTATAAATTAGAAGATCCGCAAAGAAATCCAAGTGTATTCTTGAAGATTCTGGGGCCTCTCCACGGCTTCTACATGTCCCAACCCTGGCTGCCACATGTCACCCCCTCCTATAAATAGGCATTACATTTTGCTGAGGAAGGTCAAAAAGTGTGAGGGGTGTAAATACTGCAGCAGTCATCATTAAGTCATGCATTGATTTATTCTTGGAAACCTAGGAGCTGTGGAAGTGAGTATGCCTTACAGAGCTGCAAGCCCCAAGTTCCTCAACAGATAACTACAGTAAAACTTTGGAAAATACGATCACCGCCTTAGCAGGAAGAAACGTCTCAGGTTCACTGAGAAAACCCAGCGCGCCGTCGCGGCTCCGCTCTCCCCGTGTGTTTTGTACCCTGAGGAATCTCTTCCTTCCACCTCCGCTCACTCCCTTCCTACTGCATAAGTGGAAGACTGCACATCTGACAGGCTCCACAGGGATTGTCTGTTAGTACAGAGGATACTTGAAAGAATTACTAGACAGGTCAACTTTCTCCATTTTGGCCCCTCCAAAGATGTTATCTCGGTTACTAGAATAGGCTCTGTCGTAAAAATACTTTAGCTGCTCTCCATTCATTTTAGTGGGCTATTAAAAAATAATTATCTAAAAATTATAGATACTTGTGTTTGCTTTGCTTTGTGCAGTCAAAAACACCTACCTAATGTCATTGTATTTTAGAAACTGAAAATCTGTATAATCCAAGCAATTTAAGTACAGGGTATCTGTCTTATTACTGCCAACCCAGATACACAGACATTTTAACATTTGAAGTTGAAGAACAAATCCGAGCTTCAAAATTCTAAAGTTACCCAGTAACTACTGGAAAAGGCTTAATACTGGTTTCAGCAAGAAGAAATAACTCTGTATGGATGTAAAATACTTCCAAATAGTAACATGGCTCAAATTTTAAAAAATAATTTTTCCTTATTTTATTAAGAATACTTTTTTCATTTATTTGTTTTATGATGGCCACCAAGGAGATTTTACTGAGACCTTAAGGATAAATAAAATGTTACAATACAGATTATATGTTTTGTTTCTATTCAATTCCTAGAAGAACATGTTGGTTTTAAATAGCATCTCCGTTTAAAGTGGAAGCAATAAGGAACAGATGAACGCTAAATTGTGCTTCTCATCACTGAAGTTCTTCATTTGTTTAGAATAGCTGGATCATCGACTCTCTTGATTTTCCAACTCCGACCCATTTAACTAGGGAGGAAAACACATCTATTAGAACAATTACTGAGAGAAAATATCGTAATCAATGAACTGGAATAATTTTCACCTTTCATCACGCTTCACTACAAACCGGCCAACTTTGTGTTGAAACACAATGCTAGGAAGTTTTTTTATCAAAAATCCCTTTGCTTCTGCTGCATTACCAGACTAGATGTGCAATACACTGAAGTTTGAAAGCATGAAATAATTATACCATAAGCAGAAAGCATTGCAGATGTTAGGCCTAACAGAAGGTCAAGCATGTTTGTTGCAGGTTTAACTGTCATTGTCTCGAGTGATAGGATGTTTAGCTAAATCCCTGCAGAGAGGAAGCGAGAGCTCTGCCAGACTGTGAAATTCTCTTGATGTGGACCAGGAGACAGTAACACACACATGCTCTAATACTGTTAAGCGTAAGGCTGCAATTAAAAACATTATCCAGTGTGAGCAGCCACCCCAAATACCATACTATAATTGTTCCACTACAGTTTTTACTGCCCATGGATACCACAGAACTGACTGCAGGTAGGTCTTCTTAAGGCATCCTGCCTTCACACTGAGAACCACAGAAATAAAGTAAGGGGAGTTTTATTTACATATCCCATCACCCACACCTGCGTCCACGACCACACACGAGCCAGCTACAGAGTTCCAGGCTCTGCTACCAGATGCTTCCTCATCCATGAACAATACTGGAATTGCCACAGTTGCAACTAGCTCACACTCCCAAAACCTGACCTTTGAGGTGCTTTATGGAAAACAAAAGCACACATGGCAGCTTTCTAAGCTTGCTGCTGTGGAAATTCCCTTTCAAACTCCACCATTCATGCCACACCTAGCTCTTGGCACCTCTAGAGCTCTAGCAGTCAGATCTGAAAAAAAACTGGATGGCTTAGCCTTTGGAGATAATTTTTCCAAAGGGACAGAATTGGGCTAAACAATCTTGTACCCATTATGCGACACATCTCCTTATATGGGTAAGGATGGAAGAGGAAAAAAGAAAAAAAGAGAAGTCTATGTTCAAACAGGGATACAGTGCAGAAGTAAAGTGAAAGGAAGACATTAGTAAAGGGAGGACACATTAGATTGACTATGCACTGAAGCATGGTGCAGAGGTCCCTAAGTTCTCACTGACAGAAGGCAGCAGTTTGCCAAGAAAAATACAGATTTATCTTTCCTCTGGTTAAACCCTTGTCAGCAGCGGCTTGGAGCTCTCTGCATCTCTGCAGACCTGCCTGCAGGACACCACCCTTTGCTGCTTCTTGGCAAGCTGTCATTTACCATCACCAGCCCGACCGCAGGTACTTCCATTGCCTCCTGCCCAAATCAAGCCACTCCCTGACCCAATGAATTGAGCACTTTTACAGAGCTGTTCCTGTCTGCTGTGGCATCCTCACGTGTGGATCTACAGAAAGATTTACCTGGCACTCCAACATGGTTCTCCACACAGCGGATGTAATTCTGGGCCTTGGGAGGGAGGTCCTCCCATTTTCGTGCACCAGTTGTGTCAGTCTTCCACCCAGGCATTGTTTCATACTCTACTTCCACCTTCTGTAGTATCTCCTGATTAGCTGTGGGAGAACAATTTTTATCACAGTTGATTTTAGCTGCTCCACCTCAAAAGAACACACCTATGGCTCTTGACCAAAAAAGTCTTTACAAAGTCTTTTGACAACATTTAAAATCCAAGAAATATCTCACCCCCCAGCACTTCTACTGGTTGGTTAATTCATTTATTCTTAATGCAGATTAACTTCTGTTACTTAGGAAGATAACTCTGATTCAAGAGGATCCAGTAATCCGGTTTCCTCTTGTCAAAACCTTTAGGGTGCACTCCATGTTTTCAGAACACAACAGTAGTACTTCTAAGGAAACAAATTATTTGAAGTTTACAGTAGTTCCACTTTTTGATTCAGATTTGGACATGATAAAATAGAAGTCCTCCTGCAGACAAGGCATGACTTCCTCAACAATTTTTATCTTCACAGAACAGGGTTAAATCAGGCTTGCTACAAAAACTTACATGTCCGCAAGCCTTTTGCCCACTGTGCTACTGTCCACAGCCAGGAACTACCATCAGCGGTGGGAAAGCTGGCTGCTGCCAGCCCTCCTCGTGCCTCCAGAATCCCTATCTCAACAGAACAAACCCCCTGACTTGGCATAAACTGTTACTGGTATCTTGAAAAGATCATTAATGTACAAAAATTACATATTATTACATCTTAAAAGTTTTAACATGAAGCACATTCATGAGGGAATGTAGGTTTTCATTAACCACAATGTTGTTGCTGTTAATGAAAGTTATATGATGGTAACCCGTAAGCAGCTTTGTTCTGCTTGTGTCCATCTCACTTTTGCACAGCTTAAACACTGATTTTATTTTTACTTCACTTCAATTAAAAGGCATTAAAGTTCCAATGGTACACAGTCACTGACTTGAATCTTGCTGACTGTCAGACCCCTTGTGTTGTCAATTAATAAAAATCTAATGGGACAAGACATAGAGGCCCTAACACAAGATTGCATTTGCTCTGAACTTTTTGTCATCACACATACAGATGTAAAGCGTCTAGAAAATGCTATTATACCAACACAGTAGTCTTTATATTGACATCACAGTTCTGCAAATTTCTACAGAAAGTCTAGCGAAAAAGAAATGAAGCCTGATTCTAAAAAGCAAACAGACCTTCCCAACAGGTATGACTTACCAGGCAGGAAAGAGAAAAATGAACATAGATATTCAACAACATACCTGGAAAATATGGGATCCTTTTTCCACCCAATTTGTAAGCAACACCAATTTTAATCTCATCAAGGACATCAAGAATATCCAGTTTTGTTAATGCCAAACTGTACAGAAAAACATAGGTTAGAGTTACACATGTGATGAATCTCCTCTGTAACACTTTCTACCTCTCTCTTCTTTTTTTTTCTTTCTAGTTTTGTACTCACAAATCCAGCTCAGGCAGCCCAGCAAGCAGAAATACACAAATATATTAAACTATGAACACATTGTTAACTGAATTCATGCCTCTCGGACGAATACCTGACTGAGTTACTAAGATGCATTTCCAAATGCTTGGCTGCTCATTCAGGTGCACAGAGTTCAGTTCAGCCTCTGAAAACACAAGCTATGTAAAGTGGCACTTACTGGACTTGGTTTGGGTGCGATGACGGCATGTCACTTTACATCACTACTAGTGATTATTTCTGTTATTCCTATGGATTCACAACAACTATAACACGAACTTATTTACTAAATTACACTTTTAAAACAGACTTCACAAGCATAATCTGGCTCCTAGAATCACACATACAGGTAGGAAAGATCCCAGTCTGACTTTCAGTGCCTGGGCTATGCTATCAGGGTTGTCAGTTTAATGAACTTTTCTCATCTTTGGAATGAACACACTGCAACACAAAAATGGAACCTCAAGAAGACACTGTAGTACTCACTGCTCAGAATAAAAGTGCATTCTAAAACTAGTCAAATTCTCTAGAAACAATATGCCAGACCTTGCCTGGTAAAAATACGAGTAGCTAAGGATTTAGACAGTTATGTGCATAATAGCCCATGCTGGATGTGCTCAGTAAGTATACGATGAATGCAATGATTAAATTAAAAGACCTTTTGGGAAAGAAGCAGCATAGAGCCAGTTCTTCAACTTTTTTGAAGTTTTTATCTCCCCATGTTTTTAACTGTCACAGTTACCGGAGATGAGATAGTTTTGTTGATAGAAGTGCAGTAATTGCATAGAACTGAAATGGAAGGAAACATAACACCTTCCTAATACTATTTCCACATAAACTACAGCTGTGCAAGTTAAAGCAAAATGTAAATCCAAGTAAAAAAGAAAAATTTAAAAATGCCTTCTGATTAATTAATGAATAAAGGTCATTGTTCCTTTGTAACATTAGTAGCATAAACAATATTAAGTTAAGTCTCAGTTTATAAGATATTAAAATGCCTGGGGTCATGTGCCTGCATATATGAACAAGGTTGCCTGCCTGCATGAGGAAGTCTACACTTTACACGAACAAAGCTGTAATGAAACTTTTGCAACTTTTTCTGAAAATGCAGATTGGCAATTAGTTATAAATTAATGGCTTGTGATAGTTACTAGCATTTTAGCATTATCCGTAAGCTAACTTGATGGCATTATGGTCTTGAATAGTTCCTTTAGACAGCCATTTTTCCCTTAAAATTTAATATAGATTTTGAATTATAAATTAATTTATCACCCAAGTAAATTGCTCATTCCCAAAGAAAATAAAACTCAGCCCATTAAAAGCAGAATTTATAATACAATATTAGGTTACATCTTTGTAAATAAATGAACCTGTCAGGACTGGAATGAAAGCTGTGCCAGTTGCTGTACACGTTGTGTCATCCCCCTTATTTCACTTCAGGAGGTAGTAGTTCCAAATGATGCAGAATTGGCCCTACAAGTACGATCCACTAGAGCCAACCAAAGCTCAAAACCAGTGGGTTTTAGATCACTCGTAAGTCATTATGAAAGTACTGGATCAAGAACACTAGAGCAAACTGTTAGAAAACTGGTATGTTGATCAAATCTACATTGGCCATCTGATGTAAGCAAAGCAAAAACATATATGAAAAAAATCACCACTATGATGTTGCAAAATCACTTGATTTGAAAAAAAAAAGTCAAAGGAATTAGATTATTATCAGCATTAAGACAATTCTCAGTTGCCCATTGTGAATTACGTTATTGCTTAAAACGTAACACTTTACTGGACTTATATCAATGTTACCTACATATTTATTCTGCGAAGCACAAAATTATCACTTCCAAATGTAGCGCAAAATCTGTGATGCTTACGCAGTGAATCCGTTGATCATATGAGCATATTTCAAAATGACAAGATCTAACCAGCCACAGCGTCTCTTTCTGCCTGTAGTTACTCCCCATTCGTGGCCACGGGACTGTAAAAGATCTCCAATTTCCTAAAAGAAGACAGAAAAAATGCTGATGGCATTTCACTGAAAAATAGGAGGAAAACAAAATTAAACAAACATAGATAAATAGCAAGAAAAATACAGTTATTCAGTTCCAAGGCTTTTTTGTAGGAAAACTAGAAAAAAGTCATTGTTTCATTAGGAAGAACCTAAGGTTCTGAGGATAAAGCCCCTCATGCACTGGATTTTTGTATTTCAATCACTACCATTTCCAAAATACTTATTTAATATGTAATATGGCTAAGGCATGTTCCACGGAGACACTTTTTCCTTCTTTATCCGATAGGAAGTTTTCCTGGAGAATCCAGCCCTGTTTTTTTTTTGTTGTTTGTGTTTACTTTCTTCATCTGGTCTTTTGGCATCTTTTGTTTTTTGGGGAAAGACTAAATGCTTAGGACAAGATCAATGCTTGTACAATGTCTAGGTCAACAGACTCCCTGACCACGCCTAGGGATCTGAGGTTCTACCACAGTATGAGACTGCCAGCTGCCCCCTTCGGGCTGGCAGTGTTTATGAGTTAAAAATGAAGAAGAAAGAAACTTTATGCTCAAGATCGATAAAGCTAAAGGATATCACCAATTCATTTGAGCCATTAGAGAAAGGATTTTAGTGACCAAATCCTTACATTACATTCAGATTGCTGACCTAGAGATTGCTGTGTGCATAGCTCATAACCAATACCTTGAGCTTTCTAGTTTCTTGATAATGAAAATACAATAGACAGTTTAAAAGTATCAGAATCTCTCCCTTCTTTTTATTGATCAATTTGTGCACGACTGGCTGACGCACACACCACATTTATTCTATAAACACACAGAATACTTAAGCATGGAAGTTGTATCTTGTAATTTAAGCTTTCCTGTGATGCACTGACAGTTCCAGTCTCCAACAAACTCTCACCACAGAAATGCACCTAATGATATTACATAAAATGATGAAACCTGTTTTCACATCATTCATTACAACAGAAGTGTGGCCACTGTAATATAACATCATCACACTCATGTTTCTCTCCTCTGAAGAAAAATACCTGATGTTTATAATGTAATTCTCCTCTCTTCATGAGTGTGATTGCTTGGTATTATTATTATGGTGCTTATTTATCATTGGTATACCCTTACCCCATTCCATTGACCTTATTTTTTGGCACCTACATATATTGCATTTTGTAACGTTAAACCTACGTTAATCTGCTCAGTGGGGAAGGCTCCAATTCCCACCCGAGTAGTGTACGCCTTCACTACGCCGTACACGTCACCGACGTGCTGGGGAGGAACACCAAGCCCGGTGCATACACCGCCTACGGTGCAGTTCGATGAAGTCACGAAAGGATACGTGCCTGTCAGAAAAACACAACAGCACAACCCTATTTCAGCAATTATAAGAAACAAGGACTGACTTTCTGTTATGAGTTGACAGGAGATTTTCACCCGTATGTTTGACTTTAAAGTTAAACTGAAAGCAGCCAAAAAGCTGGGCAAATTCTTACTATGTGTCCCCATTCTGCTTTTAAGAGAACAAATTAAGCTATTCTTCCCCAAATGGCTTCCTCCTGTAATGAATAACATGTATTTAGATTTCTAAAGCTCCACAGAAACTCTTCAAAATGAAGTACTTTTTCCACTCAAATAGCTGACTTATCCTGGCAATTTGTGCAAGCTTATTATTAGTGAGCAAGAAGTTCACACAGAGAGATTATACTACTTCCTTATACTTAAGGAGGTGCCCAGTATGTGCGACCTGTTCCAATGCATAAGCTTTTCTGCATTCATCCTTCGCAGCTTTCACTGAGGATTGCCCACAAGGGAGAAATTTAAAAGCATCTCAGTACTACTTCCATTAGGCACTGGATCTATTAGAGGATGCTGCTGTGTAAAGCCTTTTTTCCCTGTCCTGTGTGCCACAGAAAGTATTTCCACAACATCCACCGAGAGCCTGGTGTAAAGGCCCCAGTCTGACATTCCCAGTGCTCCACACAAATAGCTCTGAATACCTGCAGCAAATTTTTTAAGTCTTAAGAGGTTATTCATGATGTCTACACTGTGATTCTGGATTGGAGCATCTCTCCAGTTCTTCATTTCATCTTCATGGAGACCTCAGTGGTTTAATTAAGACTTTTGGTATGAGAGCAGAGCAGAGACCAACGGAAGGAGCTAGACTGGTAAAGGTTATCTGCACCAGTTTAATCCTCCCTCCACTGCAGAGGAATGGTGTCAGCAGCACTGCAACGGCTGCCTGGAATGTATGGCAATGTGCACACACACTTAAAAGTAATAAAGACAAGAATACCTGGAATGAAATTTCAACTCCACTGGAATAAACTTCAGTAAAAAAAAAAAAATATTTAAACCCTAAGTGCTTAATCCCTTTAACGATACAATCTCTGGCTTACTGTGCTTTACTTTTGGGAGATCTGCTCCTATTAAAGGAAAGACCATTTTGTTTCTCTATTTTCCTGCTGTTTGCAAAGCTGATATAAACATAAATCAAAATAAAACTAATCCAAATAAAACTAATTGAGGTTAGAATTTAACTCACCAAAGTCAATATCAAGTAATGCTGCATTGGCTCCTTCAACAAGAATCTTCTTTGGGGAGCCATGGAGAGCTTCATACATAAAATACACACCATCTCGAACCATGGGTCTTATTTTTTCAGCATATCCCTGCAAATTTGAGTAGAAATATCAGCTTCCCCAGACAACAGCTGGAAGCAGGGAACCCTGTGTTCACTTTTGAAACATGAAACATGCAGATAACCCTAACAGGACCGCTTCAATAACTGTGTTTTACCTGAAAAATACAACCATTAGCTGTTATTCTATTGAAAACAAATCAACATTTTGAACCACTCACATAAGAAAACATGACTTGTTATGGCATTAGAATGCCATGATTTCTGTACCATTCTATTCACAGAGATGTACTCCTACCGCATTTTGTCCATATAGTGTCTATAGTGTGCCTATAATCTAGACACACTGAGAGGGGTACTTAGAAATAGTGCAAGCTCCAAAAGAAAAAAAAAATCCCTACTCACGAATACTAAAAAATATCTTTAAAAGTGGGGTGTCAGCTCTGAACAAGTACCAGACAAAACTTGGGAAAGGCAAGAGGTTTTTGTAGCATCCTCTTTTCTTACATATTCATGAAAGAAGATATCTTACCAGTGGTTTTTCTGATTATATTTATAAAAAGACATTTTTCTTGTAATACCAGGATCTTGAAACACGGCTTCCACAAACAATTCTTCAGTGAGCATGGAAGTCTGTCAGACAGACTAGATCAGTCATGGCTGGAGACTGTTAACTGCAAGTGCCACCCTGTGTTCTCTTAGACGCTTTAATACAGTCATTATTTTATGTCAAAAAAGTAAAATATTATAGATGAATTATATCATCCACAAAATTTATTTTAATGCCTACAATAAGAGAACATCCTATTACAAAGCACAGCTACCGCTTAGTAAAGGGTTTTATAATCATGAAGATATGCATTTTTCATTTAAATTAATTAATTCATTTAATAAACAGTAGTTCCAATACACTTCATTTTTACTTTTTTAATTAAAATAAATATTCCTGTTTTCTTCCATACTCTCCCTGAAACTGAACAAATATTACAAGTGTTAAATCCTTACCTTCAGCTTTTTCAATTGTCCTTCTATATCTATTTCCAGTGTGGGAAACATTGACTTGTATTGTTGTGCCAGATTTTTAAATCTGTAAAATATTGAAATTGTATCTATGAAGAACACTCTTTGAGTTACTGTTCATGGCACCTTTGGCAAGAACTCAGCTTGTATTATACACAGTATAGACTGAGAGCTATAGGGAGAAAATACCCACAACTTCGCTACCTCAACCAGTGCGTTACCTGATGTACTAAATTACATTTTAAATTATGTGAAGTACAGGAAATATACACACACATTCCTTCCAGTTTTCTTCTCCTTCTAGACAATTTATATACAAAATTCAGACACATATTTAAAAACTCGCTATTAAAGCAAATCTGTCAGCCAAAATGTATCACGCTTTACCATAATATTTAGAAATGAAAATAGTTGTACCTTGAAGAAAATTCATCAAAGTCAGAAAGGAGGTCACAAATTCGAAGGCCTGTTCGTGCAGCTTTGGAAGAATATGTTGGTCCAATCCCCTTCTTTGTTGTGCCAATACTAATTAAAAAGAAACCCCCAAACATGTGAAAATAGATGCAAAAATTGCTTTATGCTAAGTAATTTTGTTAAAGCTGTTCAATATACCATACATTGGGCAGAAGATCTGAGACATTAAAAAAAGGCTAAAGTTCTATAATAATAAATGTATAGTAATTTTCATGCTTCAGTGGATTTACATAAATATTGCTAATATTCACAGTATGCAGTAAAGCATTAGGCCTTGAGTCTGGCTGAGACAAGCTTAGTAGAAACTATGTGGGTATACACGTATACTATAGAGTCATAGTGGTTACTGTACTGTCCTGTGGTACTACTACATTCCTTACCACAAACAATTGGAAAAAATGTCATTTTCATATTTTCACTGTGGCAGCAATGTGTCTATAGCTGTGAATAACAACCAGTTCCGCGAGCAGTCAAACTGGTTTCCTGTGGCTTCAGCATTATCCATACCATCTCTGTCCCTAAGAACTGTTGCTGCAGCCTTTACCTTGACGAGGATAAAAATGAAATTGTTCCCTACCTGCATGCCTATTTTAATGTGCATTTTAGAAATACAGTAATTTTGAGATCTCTATTTGTATGTTAAGTTTGGCTGAAATCGTCCAATGGGATCAAAAACTAATAGACTAACAGAGAGAAAAATATTGTGTTCCCATAAACCTGTCTTCTTTCAGAAACCAGACTAATGAAGTGTGAATAGTTACATACTGTGCTAAAGTGCAAGATTAAAATTAAAATAGAAGCTAGTATCTCCATGAAGTATAGGTGAATATACAATAAACGATTACAAACGAGGAACCTAATCACGCCACAACTTCAGGCCTGATTCAAAAGAGCATCACTAGTCTGATACCAAACTGGATTGGAAACATTATTTTAATGGAGATGGGTTTTGATGATTTGGTAGGAATTTCAGAATGTGTTTATATGTTGCAGAGAACTGGAAAATGGAAATAAGTAAGAATTCATATCCTGCCTTTTCAGTAATACCTCAGAATTCGTTCACTGATGTGAGCAGAACAGAGTCATAGAATTAGTAATAGTAACGCCAACAAGGCTCTAGAGATATATTGCATTTCTGTTTTCCAAAATTACACCAAATTTTCAAATTTGCACAATTACTAATGAAGTGAAGGAAGATGCTGAAAATATTTACTTTTTTCCTTCTTGTGCTTGACGTTGCACTTCCTGGAGCCCATCTACTGCCTGGTGAAAGTCAAACACTGCAATGGAAAATCAAATGGACATAGTGGGAGACCAAAAGAGAAAAACATTCCTTGAATCACAGACATCTATAATTTCACAACAAAGCGCCTTTGTTACCACTGACACTGCACAGGCCTCCTCATGTGAAAACAGAGCGAGTATTCCTTAACACTGTGAAAACATGTAAAGCCTCACTCTTCAGCGGATACAAATTCCATTGTTATGCTTCAGATACACAACACGTAAAGAAGCTGTATTAGATCAAATACATGACTGCTCGATGGAGTCATAATGTAGTTTAGCACCATGAGCTAAGCAATCATTGGTGAGGTGTTTTCCCCCCTTCAATCATCACTTACCTATATGTGCTCTATCTGATATAATCAGCCTTTTCTCCCAATCTTTTAAACCTGTCAGAAGATATAAAGAAAAGTAGGAATTCAGCTGCGCTGGTTGGTCAAACTTTGAGATTAGCTTTCAGTTTTAATGTGTCTTTCTTCTAGTTTATATAGAATCAGAGTCATAGAACAGTTTGGGTTGGAAGGGACCTTTAGAGGTTGTCTGGTCCAACCCCCATAGCTTCTTGTTAAGACCACAGACAAAATGAATAAAATGTAAGTGAATATCAAATATCAACATTGATTTCATTAAAACTTTTCTCATTTTTTACTTTTTCAGCTTTCTCATTTGGTATGGACAAAGATATTAACTTCTTCTTAATGCCAGAATGCTGCGGCTTACATGCAATTCTTATTTAACGGAAGATTCCTGTTTAACTCACTATATGATACATCATTTAAACTGCATTTGTGCCTCAGGAAATAGAGAATTTGTATATACAGAATCATAAAACAGTTTAAGATGTAAGGGACCTTACAAGGTCACCTGGTCCGAAGCCTCGCTCAAAGCAGAACCAACTGAGTCTATACTTGGGCACAAAAATGGGGACACAGAAACACTGGGTTAAATCATCTCAATCTGAGGTCCTAGGGAGCTTTGCCACATGCTTTAGGATTTTATTTTCTATCTAATGTGGTATCAAATACCAGAAAACTCTCTGAAAACCCATGAACAGACTGCATTTAAAAATCTCTCTGAAGACACAATTCAACGTTTTAAATAGTTTTCCTCATTAATTAAAATCCAGAATGTTATCACACCAAATATTTATGGTCAGAAACAAAGGCTGAAAAAACCCCCTCAACCTGGCTGCCAGTATAAAGAAAGGTTAAAAATTACTTGATACAAACCTTTCTTTTCATTCTTTTCAGCTTCTTCAAACAGGCCTGGTAAATGTATAACCACTCCATTACCTTTGGGAACATAAACGATTTATTTTAAAGCAAGAAATAAAATATACATTCTTAGGATGTAAGGCATGTAAACACTTGCTGTCTGAAACGTTATTTAAAAAGTAAGACTAAGTTTCTGACATTGCTTACAAAGTGATCTTGAGAACTTTGGGGATAAATCCTCATTTTGGGTAAGCAGCTACAAGCCTGCTAAAATCAGACAAACCAGAGCTTGCTTGTTTCAGATGTGAATGCCTGGCTGGCTCCAAAGCCAGCTGAGGTAAGCGGATTCTTGTCTTTGTGGTGGACTTTGCACCACACTTCAGCCTCAATTGTTCACTGGTAACAGCTCAAAGAAGTCCACGGCGTTACAACACTGACAAGTCTGAGTGACAGTATTTAAATTTTCTTCAATGATCATGTATTTGTCTGAGCTCAAACTGGTGCTGTAATACATTACCAATGCCTTCTCCCTGCTTTTGAGCTACAATTTAAAATCCACAAGCAATACAGAGCATTACTGATGAGATGTGGAAGATTACTGATGTAGTGGGCTGGAAACAGCTGCTGCTTCCGTCTTGGGAACATCAGAAATATCTGCAAAAGCCTGTCTCAGCCTAAATTTAGGATAACTTAAGGTATAGTCTTTACTAACTGACAAGGGAGTAAAGTGGAAAGCAAGACAATACACAATATTTAGCAGAGAGAGAAAATATGTTTTGTATATTTCAATTATCCATTTGGAAATTATCAAATGGAACAAAACTACAATGACAGTTCCATGACTCACTAAAACTCACACTCGTTTCTTGCACAGTCTGTATACATTTTTTCTGCCAGAAAAAATCATAATTTTGGACAAGTAAAAGGCTTAAGTTTGCATATCACTTAAATATGAGTTTAACACCTGGTAAGCAATGCAAACTTTTTATGATGCCATTTGCATTTAATATCTTTACAGTGATATACAACATCACCTTAAACAGCTGATAATGTGAACAAAAAGGAGACTGGCTGATGACCTTCCAAGCACAGCCCTGTATCCTGAGGCCTATTTCTGGAAAGCCAGTAAAGAGATGCCAGAGATAAAGCATATTATTTATTTAGCCTACATGCTGGGGTTTGTGTCCTCAAATAGCAGCATTTATGTTTCTGAAAGTATAAAAGGAGTGTACTAGTAGACAGTGGGATCCAAACTTGTACCATAAAGTATAAGAAGGAGGGGGTTCTTTCTTTCAGTTTTCTAGTAGCAGACACTAAAGTGACACTGAACATAAAATGACTTTTCATGTTAAAGCAGCAGTGAAATAAGACAAACGGCTGAAGCTAAAGCAAATCTGACAGTCACCTATACATTCTTTGTTTGCTACTATAAACTATGGTTGCAGCTACCCACTATATAATACTATTTCATCTAGTAAGTTCCAAAATTGTCTTACCAATAAAAGAAATGGCCTTTGGATTAATGATGCCACTAGGAAATAGGTGAAAATCATATTCTTTCCCATCAACAACTACAGTATGGCCTGCGTTATTCCCACCCTGCAACGGAAAGAAACACCAGAAGATTAATGGTCTCATACCACTGCTCTAAACTCTCAGCAGATTTGACAAGATAATATTTTTTTTATTTATATATTTACGTCTTAGGTTACTGATTTCTTCACCTTAGAGTTTCTTGAGATGCTGTGGTACTGTAAAAGGGGCTCAGAAAGGACAATCAGGGCGCTGAAGGATTTCAGCAGGACTGAGCAGAATTAGGAAGCAGAATGATAGCACGGAGCCAAGGCCAGACTGGGTCAGAGCAAGAGTAAATGCAGGAGTGGTGGCAGAAGCTAGAAGCAAACTGAAGCCTTCTCGGAACAAAACTGGATTGAACTACCACCACAGAGTGCTGTCTCTGACATGCCTAGACTAGCCCATCTTTTTTGGGCATCTTCTGTGCACGGTCATTTCTTTAGTTAAGCCTACAATGCCCAATATTTCCTTCTGGGTGGAAACTCTTCCTGCCTGCCCACCCACAAACAGCTACTGCTTCCCTAGGTGTTCAAGATGGAATGCCTGTACAGCGTTGGGAGCAAGTGCAGTCTTTGCAGCTTCACAGAATCTCCCTGTCAAGGGATGATCTTCCCAGTTAACACCACCACCCTTTTATGGAGTCTACGACAATGCATACCTCATCCGACTCTACCAGACCTGAGAATGGAAGCTGGCATTTTCCTCAAGAAAGTGATTTATCCCAAAAGGCTATAACAGAGCATCATGAGACAACAACAAACTTGGGAAGAGGTGAGTAAATCAAGGTCACGAGTTGATTTGAACGGAAGCAGCCAAGTTTTGAAAATTAAAGGTCCTATTTTCTCAACAGGCTTAATGATTGTTGCTGTTCTGTGGTGGTACATCTTTTTCTCGTGCTGATAAGGTTGGGAAATCTGACTACTTGTCTGCTCTGATGCTACAAGGTCTTCCGTTTTCCAAAACGATGACAAATCTTCACGGATTTGATATGAGGTCTGAATGATGTAGAAGGTCTGGAATGAGGGCGTCTACTAGAAGGAAAACTGAGACTGTGTCTGGTAAGTTGCAAATAATGAAGAGTGTTGGCTGAATGAGTGGAGTTTTAACATGAAAACTCTAAGAATAGTAATTTATAACAATTAATATAACACACGTTCTTCCAGAGTTTCATTTACTTGTTTGCCCATTTGTTTGCATGTAATATACAGGAAAATAGCAACTGACAATCCTTTCAAAATATGGATATCACTGAAACACAAACATTAAAAAAAAATAAAAGATACAGGTTATAAAAAAATTCAAGTTCTTTTTTTAAGCAATATGGAGGGAAACATTAAGAAATACGCCTTTAATCTCATGTTTTGAAAGACAAGCTCAACAACGAGGTTTAAAAAGACAACCTACTAAGGGAGAGATGAGTGTAAGTTGTAACAGAAAAACTGGTACATGCAAAATTTCATTTGATTTAGCAAACTGCTGGGTGGCTCATCCTTGGGCTGGGAAGGACCTGCAGGTGTCTTGTTAATGCAGAGTTATAACTTGTCTGGAGAATCCTGAAGAAAGCAGAATCGTCCTGTGTATTTAGCTTGCCTTCCAGATATTATAAGCCAGTTGTAGGAACCTGAATCAAGATAAATGTATTGAACTTCACTGAAATTTATTAAGTCATGCAGGAGAGTCTTTTACATGATATTTAAGAGATCTGAGACTGGATGGATTGCACTGGTTGAAACACTAACTTACTTTATTATAGTGGTATCAAGCTTGAGAAAGAGGCTAGTAACTTCTCAAACCATCAGCTTTCCTTTCCTGCTTGCCTGTAGATGATGGCAAGATGGAAACTTTAAAAGAATGAATTCCATCATTTAACACTAATTTAATCTCTGCTACAAACAAATATTTTCATGTTTTCTGAGAAAATGGGGAACCAGGCTCCTTCAAAAGTACTTGTTGTAACAGTAACAGTATAGTTACATCCTGCTTTTCTTAATCATGGAATCATAGAATCATTAAGGTTGGAAAAGACCTCTAGGATCATCAAGTACAACAGCCAACCCAACACCCCCAGGCCTTCTAAACCATGCCCTGAAGTGCCACATCTGCATGCTTTTTGACCACCTCCAGGGATGGTGACTCCACCACCTCTCTGGGCAGCCTGTTCCAGTGCCGGATCACTCTTGCAGTGAAGACATTTTTCCTAACATTGCATCTAAAGCTCCACATGAACAAATGAAATCGGGCTTGAGGACTTACAGTCTGAGATAACAGCACTCCTAAATTATAGTCAGAAATGTGTTCTTGTATCCTAAAATTTTAGAAGGTGTAGTATGAGAAAGTTTATGAAAAATAGTTTATAATTTTCATAACTTTTCTGAACTACTAAAACCCAGACAAATGCTGTTTCTTTCTTTAGCAAATGTTTAAAAGGGAACATTAATCAATCAGCCCTGAAAGCTGGCATACATAAAAAAATGCTGAAGCACAGAAACATCAGCAGATATGATACATCCTTTAATTGCCAAAATCCCTGAATGCACTTTCATTCCCTCTGGACAGATAATATAAACCAGGAATTCAGTGACAGACCTTATAAAGCAGCACTTCTCTAATCTAAAGCCAATACTGACAGTATTGACAGTCTGTGTTTCCTAGATTAGTGTTTTCTGAGTATATTTTTACAGCTCAATTAATTACATTTTCACAAATATAATTAAAGTCATAGCAGAGCACTGAATTGCCCAACAGACGTGATCTAACTTGAAAAACATACCACTGGTCTGATGAGATACTCTCTATCTATTATCTGGTCATCTCAATAATTTCTCATGTTCAGTTTCATAGATATTCTAACAGCACATTGGCAGTCTAATGGCTCAGATATTAAAGATACCTACTCCTTTTCTAATTTTACTTGAGTTCTAAGAGTCAATGTAGAGTCTATATGAGCCATTTCCTTTGCTAAAAAAGTATAAAGGGAACCTAAAAGCTTGTATGGCCTTGTTCTGAAGATTACACGATGAAAGGTGTATGGTACACTGGAACCATGTAAGCTCCCTTCTTTTCCTCAAATGGTATTTCATTGAAGGGGTGTCAACACTAACACACCTAGTGACAGTATTCTCTGGACCCTCAGGATGCTTCCACTTGGACCAAGAAATCCTTGGTTTCTCTGCTTGGGCCTTGCTTCAAATGCAGCTCTGCATAATGAGCTTCCATTTAACATCCAGACCCAGCTCACGGAATCTCTGCTGTGCAGCACTGATTTCACTTGAATTTTATTTGTCTTTCATCATTTGCACCTTCCCAGGTCTCTAGAGATGGTATCTGCCTTCTTTTGTGGTTCTTCAAAAACTTCTCTAATGAAGGGAATGTTAAGGCAACACCTTCTGAAAATTAATCACCAGTGCCACTTTGGCATCATCTGTATTGCGAAATGATGGTATGACCAGCAATAACAATTAGCATTCGCTTCCAAAATCTGGGAAGCCTGGGCACTCCCATCAAGCCACTCTGGTGTGGGAAGTTCTATCCTGAAGAAGAAACCGTTAGGGGAGCTGCTGAAGCTCCAAAATGCTGTGAGCGCAACTGGGATGACAGCAGTGTCTTGAACATTAACATCCACTTCAGCCTGAAACCTGCTGCTCCTGCAGTGACTGGAACATGTTCAGCAGCACAAGTGCCTCCTGGTAAGCCATTTTAATCTCTAGTGACTCTATTAAAACTGTATCAAATGCAGGAAACCTACCAGGTGCAGGTGACTGGGTCTATTAGTTACAGCAAACTGCAGCATGAAGTGGGACTTAAGAACTACAAAGTATTAAGTGGGCCAAAGACAACGTGATCAATATCTTACTATAGCAATAAAAAGACCTAAATGTCATTTAGGAAGCTCGTCTCCAGAGAGCACACAAAAATCTGCCTTTTGTGGCACTGCCTAGATAAGCAATACGTTTTGACTGTGTAGCCATGGCTCTTGTTCTTCGTATCAGCTATCTGAAAGCTTCAGAGGGGATAAATGCTTGTTTCTAACAGTATTTGGTAGGTGTTAAAGTTCTTGACATTTAAATCAGGCACCTAAGAAAAAGTAACTTTCACTGAAGTAATTCATAGCCTGTAGTGGAAAAGTAGCATTCAGCCTTTTGAAAGTACCTACATTGCTTAACAAATTAGTTTTTATTAACTTTGAAAACACTAGAAGTTGAGGTGCTATTAAAGGCATTAAATATGTCTAATTTCAATATATTTTGCTCTACTGTCTTGTGGTGCTTCAAGCTATAACCCCTTTCGTCTAAAATGCAGCAGGCCACCACCAACGTGGTTTAAATTCAACAACCTAAAATTCCAGGCTGGAAAACAGACTAAGTTAATGGAAAGAGTTACAATGTGTTGTTTTCAATAGTTAAACAAAAGGGAACACACTAGGCATTATTTTAGAGCAGAGTAATCCTGTATGGTGAGGTTTCATTGTTGGGTTTGGGTTTTAATTATTTTTAAAGAATGTTTAATTTGGACTGAAATAAAAGTGTTATTTTTTTCCAGGGAGATTTTCATCTATATTTTCAGACTTCTAATAATCAAAGCGTAAAGTTACATGCTGGCTCTGTACCAGAAACTGCTAAAGGAATTTAAGCTGCCTTATAAAACATCCAAATGTTTTTTTCAAGTACACTATTTAAAAGGAAAATAATTTTCCAAGCTTTTTATGTGCTGCCTTTCTGAGATATTGTATTCTTGCACTGAAGTGATGTACTTGATTACTATTCTATAGCATGTGAACATGAGTACTGTATCAATACACTAAAATTGAGAAGCTATTCCATTTTACCAGTGTTAACAGCTGTATGCTTGTGTAAATACTATCTTTCAGGGAATTAATAATTATTATGAACAGGTTGGCAGAGGAGAACACATAGTATTTATCTTGTTAGTAGAGCTTAAAAAAGATGAAGAAACAAATCCACTTTCCAAAATGCTCAGCCATTTCAAGGCTGATGTATTGTTCTGCGTTGTTTTTTGTTTTTTTTTTTAAATCACCTCTTCTATTCTCCGTAGCTGAAACATCCCAAGGTAGAAACAGAATTTCTATTCACAGCAGCAGTGAGGCTGTTCAGTACCTGCAGCAGGAACTCCTTCTGCCCAGCTAGCCTCATGATACATGTTTGAATAGAAATGAAATGTGTCCTGATGCTCAGGTGTGCTTGTGCCCGCTCTTGTCAGCCAGGTAGTGTGCAAGAGACTGCATTCTGCACATGCGGGAGGAGTGTGTTCAGATGCTCTGCTGGTTTCCACTGCTTAGCACATCTTTTGTTTGCTCATTGCTGCCCACAATGCCCAAAAATAACTTGATTAACAAACTAAATTGATATGAAAAAAGTCACCAGAGCATATATAAAATGCCTTAAAACCTGATAGTTGCATACTATAGCTAGAGGGTGAATGCGAAACAGGTATGTTTCTGATGGGTCCCACAGTGATCCGTTCTCACTCTCTTCCAGTTAGCAATGCTAATCAATGCAATGGGGAAAAAATAGAAGCCCGTTATTGGAGATCTGCAGCCGACACAACTATCGTCTGAGCGGTGTACCAGCAGTACACGGCAGTCTGAGCTCCTTAGCCACTGGTGTATGCAGTGAATGTACAAAACATCATGACCAGGTTTAGAATAAATGAATTAGAAACAACAAGACTGGCCAAACCTTGGACAGGAGATATCTATGCTAGGAAGCACATGGAGATGCCTGAACAGTTTTGGTGCTGGCTGATATGCCTAAGGCAAACCTCACATGTATAAATGGGAATATCGAGTAGGAGTAAGGAGATTGTATTACCTCTCCTTTTGGCCGTGGTGCAACTGCTGCAAGAATACTGTGTCCTTGGTACTCGGACAAGATTACAAGATGATCCCCTCTGGCATTATAATCTATGAATTTCTAATCTATGAATTGGAATACCAGCTACAAACCAGCAGTTTGGGAAGTCTGCAACTGAAAACAAATGCTATGATCCCCCTCTGCCTCTTCATTGTACGTGTCCCAGCTCTGCTCATTCCATCCATCAATGAAGCAAAACATTTTCTGAAATTCAACTGCACCAAATAAGTCTCATCATACTATGAAACAGACTATAAAGTACTGCAGTTTTATTATCTGGATTGAGTAATTTTTTTCCATTTCAAGCATTTCATAGGTGATTCTGAATAAAGGAGGAGCATTTTTACATAAATTGTTTCTTCTTTCTCTTTACAATTTAATTAACAATTAACTTACATTAGCAACTGCCTAGAACTAACTTGAATAAATATAGCTAATAAATATTAACAGCTTAACTGGCTTTGACATTAACTTTGTAATAATATAAATCCATTGCCTTTCATGGTATTTCTCTTGATTTACACCATTGCAAATGAGTTTAGAACATCATCGATTTTAAAAAAAAATCCAACACAGTCAAATGCAATGCATTAAGTGCTTTGAACTCTCAGACCCTTAGACACAATGTCACAAAATCCCCTGTGTGTGAAAGCTTTTGTCAGATGACTGCAGGTGCTGTACATTCTGGTTGGGAGGTTGCTGCCATAGGTGCTTGTTATAGTTTCCTTTAGTGAAGTCTTTTTCTTGATATTTTCTCCAGTTACACTATCTCCTGATAGCACCCTACTCACCCCAACTCAGTTCCAAGAAGTGGATCATAACTTTTTCTTTTAACCCAAGCCACTGAAAAGAGCTGGGTTAGGGAATTATCAGAAGTATACTTAGACCAGAAAAACTGAGGGAGCAGTGATTTTTAAAGCTACAGTGGTGCAACTATTTATCTCCTGGCACCAATCATCATCAGCCAAATCTAGTTTGCCTTGCTCTTCTTCCCAAAGATGATGTTTGCAATAATGGTTTCAAATAAGAACAACTCTGCATAGAACTGCTATGTCCGGTTCCTGCATCTGTTCAAGTGTGTTCCTGCTGTGTCCCTTCTCGCTGTCTCACAGAATGAGCAAAATCCACAGGATCCCACCTTCCCCATTAAAATAGTGGTCTCTTCAAAAACCCTTGAGTTCCCATGGAAGGAGACATTCTAATGAGATATTTAGTATTATTATAAACACAAACACTCTTGAGAAGAGCTAAGCAAAACTTTTGACCTTTTAAAGACATACATAAAATTACTTCTAGCGCAACTATAAAAACCTGAAGCTTATATAATATTTTGCACAAATGTAGTATTATTCCTTTACTACAAATGAAAAGTGACCCTAACTTATATGGATACCTTGGTCTTCCTAAGTATCTGAAACGCACAACTGGAAAAGCCAGGTCTAATTCAACTCAGGTTTTAAACAGCAGTCAGCGTAGCCAAACTAGACACACTTTCTAGTTATTTTCTCTCAAACTGAATTTAAAGTCTTGTCAAACCATGTAAAAACCACCTACTAGGACAGACCACTACAACAAAACATGCACTGAACTCCAGCACAAGATGAAAAGAAAATAACAAATTCAAGGTACATTGATAGAAAATGCCATAGTGGAAAAAGCGTTCTGACTTATGTCAGCAGAATCCTAAAATAAAGGAAAACACACATGAAAAACCTAGACATGTTTGCTCATCTTTAGTCCTCTCTTCTGAAGAAGTGCAGTCATGTCCCTGTGGGAAGTAATATGATCCAAGGATATGAACATAACTTTTCTTATATCTGTAAACAAGTTAACAACAGCTAGTGAGTTACAACACAAATGAAAAAGAACAGATGTCATTTCAGCTTAATTTTCAGCTGCTTTCTTTTGATGCTTGTAGAGGATAATAAATTTATCAGGCTTTATAAAGAGGATTGAAAATTAAGCTTGCTTTCTTATGGAGATTTGGAAACTTTAAACCTGACCTTCTCATACAGTATTTATAATCCTGGTGGTCCTGAGATGATCTCGCTGATGCCCAAAGGAGAGGCTAGTTTAAAATAGCAATGTTACCATGACGTTCTGCAGCCTAAAATGATATAGTGTAGAATGTAAGTATGTATAAGCAAAATGAAAAATAAAATTTGGATAAAATACCTTGTAAGTGTCAGATTGCTGTAAAAAAGTTTCAGTTTTGAAAGGGTGTACTTTATTGCAGCTTATGCTTGCACTTAATGAACTCTCTCCTCTGTTGAATAGCAAATTAAAACCTACTTGCTTTTCTACAGGGAATCCTGAAAAAAATTACTTAAAGAAACATGCCTGTATGAATGAACATGTATGTGCAAATGGGATTATCAATCTTCCCAAACACTGGAGAAATCAGAAATGACGGTCCTGCAGTCACTGCACACTCATGACTCCAAGGTCATCAATCTCTCCACTGAAGATCACCAAGCACTAAATCATTAGGAGATTAAAGTCTTTACATGCTACTTTATCCTGTTGGGAGAAATTATACTAAATATCAGGGTTAAATCTCACTGAAAGGAGAGCAACATGATACATACACACAGAGAAAAACAGTAGCCAACAAGCCCCTGTAACGCCACGTAATCATCACACAGAACTGCCCTAATTTAATCCCCTTTGCAAACAGTTCCAGCAGCCCACAATCAATAGAGACAGTCACAATGCGTGGCTGCTTTGCCCTGCCATGTCAGCAGCACAAGATGAACAAAGGAATCTGCCCTGCCTCGCACCTAAACCACCGAGAAAAACGTCTCGTCTGGCATTTCTGCCACGTTTGGTTTTTATTATTCAATCACTTGCCCGCAGGATATTCCTTTGTATTCCTAAAAGTATCATTGCTAATATATATGGTATTTACTTTGCATTCATCAGAACACTAGGACAAGGCAATAAGGAAACTGGCAACAATATGCAACCGTTATTTGTATTCTAAGTGTTGGGCACGCCCCTTCACCCTCTCCTAGATTGTTCTCTAATGTTGCAATGATAGCTCAACCCCAAAACGTTGCTAGGCTTTTCTTACTGGTTAGCCCCTCTCAACCTTCTTTGTTAACACCCACTACACCAAGAAAACTAGCCACTCGGCAACCTTGATGTATGACTTGGTTAAATCTCTTGGGTCCAAATGACTGCAAACTACTCAACCACAAACGACCTTAACAGCAAGTTTTTTCTGGTACCTTTTTCAACCTCCTCAGCTTTTCTTCAGTATTAACATCAACTGTAATTTTTGTCCATCTGTCTCAGGTCAGATGATCCCTTTTAAAACCAAAGCAGTTCTTCACATGAAAGCATACTGACATGGACAGAGGAAGTGTTTTAAAAAGTGATTGCATATTTAGCGAAAAATAAAAGCCCATTAATATGAAAAGCTTAAGAAATCTAATAACAGCTCTTCTTATTGCAATCACATTCTTACAGTTTGGTGTTGTTTCTTCAATGCCAGTTCTTAAGGGAAGGCTGATAACATCAGGCAGTTTGTTTCCAGACTTCCAGAAGGCAGAATTCTCACAGGTCTGACACATCCAGCATTGTCATGGGCAACGCTGGAACAGCAGTGCCAAAGGAAGGCTTGAAAAGTCTTGAAAACTATCTTGGACTAGACCCTGCTCCTGAATCATTGCCACTGGTTTCATTATGGAGTGAAGAAAAGACATGCATTTGTGCTGAAACTCTTTTACCAATCTATTCAGTAACCGAGATCAAACCCGCTGCAGGTAATGATTATTATCACACAGGCTCCGCTAATTTATTAGCAATGTTTTTTGCATCTTTCACACTGAGCTTTTGGAAAATCTTTTCCTCTTTCCTCCCCTTCAATTTTTTTTTTATCATTTTGTTTATGGGGTATTTTTCCTACGGTCCTTTTGGATGTTTTGTTGAAAAACAATTTATTGCACGAGAAAACTTCATCAGGAAAAGCAGATTTGTTTACTCTCTGTTACAACAGGAGTTCTTAACATCCTTGGCACACACCTAAATTATAAGAAAACGTCTCCATATATGGCAGGTACTTCTCCTACCACATATGACAGTGCACGTTAGTTCCTTTTGCATTCACACCCATACAGAATTGTACAGTAAACTTGTTCAGTGAAAAGTTATTGCAAGTATACCTTTCATAGTCTCAGCTTAAGGAAACAGCCAGAGCTGTATGACCACCAGCCCTCAGTTAACTGTGAACTTACTACAGCCCTTCTATATATGACTTTTTGGGAACAGCTTAGTTTAAGTAGTGCCTCTGGAGGCTCATTACCTCAGCAGTTGCCACAGTTGACTATTTGTTTGATTGTGCTCCAAAACATATCTGAGAAATTATCTAATTAAAACCCAGGTAGGTAAAACCAGCCACGAGCTCTAGTTTGAAGGTGGCCATACAACAATGTGTGAGGTGATGTGAGAAACGTACAGCTGGAATGAGACCTACCACTGAAGAAATCATGATCTGAAGCCATGTTTTGAACAATGCCGAACCTCTTCATTAGTATATGTATCCAAATTACTTAAGCTTACATTAGGACTTCCTGTTCTATGACAGGATGCTAAGAGGCTAGGTAAAAAGCAAACTTCCCTCCTTATGTCTGATATTCTAACCAGTTAAAAGCTTTAAACACACAAAACCGGCTTTTAAAGGGAACATCACAATGAAACATTTGCAGATAAACTCTTTGATTGCACACTTCCCTGAAAATACACCAGGGATTAAAAGTATTGCACAGCATAATGTAACAGTTCTATGCCCCAGGAGGCCACAATCAGAAAGAAACATTAGCCTCTAACATTCTGCTTCATTCATTCAGCCTTTGCTTGCTGAAAAAGCAATTCAGAGGAAAAGTGTTCTTGATGTTCTCCATTAATAACCTGAACTTTGAGAAACCTACTCAGTTCCTTAACAGCCCCAAACTGCCTGTTGTTATTCATTTATTTAGAAATACCTTTTCTGCTTGTTTATATGTGTGCCTGTGTATTCGGTATTTTAATGAAAGCAGCCTGTTAAAAGTTTTGTTCAGCATCATCTATGAGAATATACAGAGTTCTTTTACCCTATTGGAACACCTTCTTTCACAAAGAATGATTCAACTATACAGGTTAAATGAAATAAATTACTTCAGGTGAACTAAGATTTCACATTTAAATTGTGTCACATATTTCGGTGTCACTAATTGAAAAATTAAGTGGTTTGTGGCATGTACCTAATTCGTTTGGACTTAGACTGTGTATCAACTAAGTGCTGAGAAAGACTGAAACATAATCAACAAATTGAGACTTCAATTCATGTGAAATTTAATTTTTTCTAAGCTTTCAGAATTAAGAGGCTGGGATTTTAATGCAGAATTTTCTTTATTTAATGTATTTTGAAGCTTCCCTTGTGCCTGTTAAGGGCTTCTTATTCCCATTTGCCTGCTTGCCTTTCCAGTATCCCAGGAAATATAATTTCATTTCCTCTGTAGCAATCCTCTGTAGCTGTCACAGATCTTTTCTCACAAAATCAACACATTAAAAATACTAAAGGAACATTTAATGAAAATTATTTCTTTTCATAGAAATATTAGGGAACTACTATTTTGAGAAAGCTCTTCAAAATCAAATTTGCCCCTGAATTGAAATTCCTATTCAGAAAGGGGGAGACACATACACACAACACACACACCCCTCTTAAAAAACGTTAGCTCAAAGAGTATTCTAGCACGATGAAGAATTAATCTAGTTGAGACATTGTTTATGTCAAATACCCCCTTTCAGACATTCATTTTCTGGCTTTCCCTACTTTCATTTCGCTGAGGACTAAAACAAGCTGCTGAGCTGTTTCCATCAATGTCTCAGAAACTGGAGTGGATGGGAAATAACCTTGTCAATCATCATATTCTAAAACACAAAAAAATTCCCGAACAGAACTTTTTCTGATGTTTTCTCTAAAGTCTCTAATGAGGGAGACCTCCAGAGTTTCTTGTTTAAGCAATCTCTTCTAGCACACAAATGCTATTGCACTAAGCAAGTTTTTCTTAGTTTCTAGGAGGAATGTGAAGCAAACAAGATTCTGGTCCAAACACTGACGTTTTTCATGGCAATACACAGCATTAACAAAGTCCCTCTCAAGCTGATTATGCCTATAAACTGATGACCTACCATTTTAACACTGAGAGAACCCATTAGTACTGTTCACATGCTTAGATACGTGCACATCTTTCCTAAACCTTAACAGTCCCATCTGAGTTCTAACAGAGGCAAAAAAATCACTTATCTGCTTGCATGACTGGCTTTGAAAATGTGAAATATTAAATTATTAAAATGGCATCTTTTCAAAAAGCATGCCACTTCTCACTGAAGTTGTACAATTTTTGCTACTCAGAGGTAAATCATTACTCAGATTTTCTCTTTTAAATGTTTTATATTCTTCCCTAAACTAATCCTGGAGACACTTCCATTGAATCAGAGTATTAGTAATCCTATTGTAGTCTCACACACACAGTGTGGGTGTACACTGTGGGTGCACCAGTGAACGCTATTCTGAAGAGAATCCAGAGCTCTTCTAGATCCACCTGCCTTCCATCCATGCCGGTCTCATCATCTGGCTACAGAAAGATGATCTAGATGTGCCCGGCAGCATATTAAGCCATCTAAGCCATCTAGCCTGTTGCTAACACACTAACCCTTCTGCCACGCTCATGCACGCCAAGCCCTGTATCCTTCAAAGGATATTCTGAGGCTGCAACTGGGGGCCACGCCTGCAAGTAAGTTCGCTGGATGGACAGCAAATCCGTCTTGAAAGCAGCCTCAGGGCATCCCTCAAAACAGGGTCTAAAAAGAACCAATATGGCTTCTTGCAGTAATAACAATAAACCCAGGAGAAAGCACTGTTTGACTGGGGCCTACATGAAATGCTCCTCCTCAGCTACAGCTTTTAAATTTTGTTACCTCACCAGAGCAATTGAGACCTGTGTTTAAATTCC
The DNA here is from genome assembly GCF_949628215.1 of Phalacrocorax aristotelis. Taxonomy (NCBI): domain Eukaryota; kingdom Metazoa; phylum Chordata; class Aves; order Suliformes; family Phalacrocoracidae; genus Phalacrocorax; species Phalacrocorax aristotelis. Next base: position 28,368,660 of record NC_134284.1, on the reverse strand, counting down.
AGCCAACAACTCATGCGGGCGGGTGAGGAAGAAATAAGTATGGAAAAGTAGTCCTGATAATACATATTCATTAGCTAACTTTTGCACAGAAACTTCTCCCCAAGGTGATCCAAGATCTTGGGAGTTTAATGTCCCAGTTGAAAATACTTCCTTCACCCTCCAAATATTTAACTCTTATGACATTTATTTACATAATATACTTAATTACACAAACGTCCTTGGATTTATCATCTCAGATTCAAGGACATCTGTAGCTTTTCAGTAGCTATCATGTATTTTAAATTAGAATAAATTTCATGGTACATACCGACTGAGCTGGACTAAGCTGACTACTTATGAATGCAGTCACAAGGGCAGATTATTAGCTGTATTGGTCTAATATGTTCATAATTAGCATTTGAAAACAGTTCTTTTAAAAGTTATTACTGTTATTTGGGATCACCTTTGCGTCTAATTTGGTTTACACTAGCCAAATAGATCTCTTTAAGAATCCTTGCACTATATTCAAATCAAAATTACATATAAGCAAGGCCACGTAAGACATTCCCTGTTTTCACCAAAGTGTTTAAATATTGTACTTTTATGTAACTTTTTTTTTTTTTCCCATTTTACTCACGCTCCATTTTGGAATATTTTTAGAATAAACTTCCAGGCGTTTTGCAGGGAACCCAACCCGCCCATCCAAAACAGCCCCTGCAGCAAAACTCAGGAAAACTCATGAGGTTTATCAGCTGCTGGTCTTCAAGCCGGGTCACGACGCGATTCTCCCAGAGCAGCAGCAGGCCCGGCGCACCCTGCCAGGCGGGGTTATACCCTCGCAAGCGCTGGCCCTGCGCAGGCCCGGGGCTCTGCTCCCGGGGAGCGCGGCGCCGGCAGCCTCCCGCCCGGGCAGCAAGCGGCCCGTCCCCCCCGCCCGCCGGCACCTCGGGATCTTGTGTCGCTTATCGTGAAGGGTCAGCTATTTATATTTATAGTTCAGGGCTTTTGCTTTCCTAGTGGCATTTCGAGGCGAAGCCAGGGGGGTTGGGGGGAGCATGGCTGCCCACCGGGGCACGCTGCGTCCCACTGCGGGAAAGGGAGAGAGGGGACGAGGAGGAACAGGAAGAAAGCCAACCGGAGCGAGGAGCGGCAGAAGATGAAGGCAGGGGGGCGGGGGGAGAAGAGGGGGAGCAGCATGGGGGAGAACGGGGGGGGGGGGGGGACCCGCGAGGGAAGGAGGGTGCTGGGCCGAGGGGAGCGGAGCGGGGGTAAAGCGGGGGCCGACAGCACGGAACGCAGGGCGGGGGAGCGGCGGGCAGAGCCGGCCCGGCCCGGCACCCACCTGGCACCGGCACACAATGTCCGACTCGGTGGCCAGCAGGTCGACCACCTTGCCCTTGCCTTCGTCCCCCCACTGCGCCCCCAGCACCACCGTCACTTTGTTACCGCCCGGCTCGCTGCGCGCCCGCTTCAGCCCGCCGCCGCCGGGGTGGCTGCTGCGGTCGTTGGACGCTCGGGTGCCCGACATGGTGGGTGGGTGCGTGGGAGGGTGGCTGGAGCCGCCGCCTCGCTCTGCCGCGCTCCCGCGCCGCCGCCGAGCCCAGCCCCTGCGCGCTGCCCGCGCCGCGCCGCCGCCGCCCGCCTTTAACGGCGCCGCCGCCGCCCGCCCCGCGCGGCGCGCTGACGTGCGGGTCCGGCTGCCCCGCCGGCCGGGGCCGCGCTCACACGGACGGTCTCCTCACGCACACACACGGTCTCCTCACGCGGTCTCCTCACAGAAACGCACGGTCTCCTCACACGCACACACGCAGCCTCCGAGGCACTGGGGCTGTGGCACTGGGGCACGCGCAGTCCGGAGGCACGCGTGTGACCAAGGCACCTCAGAAGGACGTGGGTCTGTGTCACCCTCAGACACACTTCTCTGAGGCAGCCAGGCCTGTGACAGAGACACAGACAGACAGACGTCGGGCTGGGTCACGCGGGGCTGTGTCGCGGTGAGGCTCGCTCACGCGCTGGCCTGAGGCATGCGGCTGTGCCACACTGGCACAGGGCTGAGGAGCGGCTGCGAGATGGAGAGGCACAGCATGTGGGTCTGAGGCCCGGGGGGGCCACAGACGCCTGTGTCGTCCTGGGTGCAGAACTGCCACTGTGAGGTGCACGAGCAGTGCGGAGGTGTGCGTGACAGTCACAGCGAGACTGACCCTTAGCCTGTCTCTTGGTCTTGGGCACAGGGACTGCGTCGCTGTGAGACACACTCAGTCCTGAGGCGTGCGACCTGTGTCACTGCCAGACAGGCAGACACTGGCCTGAGGAACACGGGCCACTGTTGCTGCGAGACAGATGTTGCTCTGAGGCGTTTGGGACTGTCGCTGTCAGAATTGCACACAGAATTGCACACGCAGAGTAGCTTGACACGAGCACCGGTACGCTCACAGTGCCCTGTGGTACGTAACAGCAGAAGGACAGGCACACAGGCTGCTCCAGCACACGCAGGTCATGAGACACAAACATCCACCCGCTGGCCCGAGGAGCACAGGCAGGCACACTTTGGGTTTGACAGACACACATGCTAGCCTAAAATACATAAAACTGTTGCTACTGAACTGGCACATACCCCGCTGACAGACACAGACATATCCTGTCCTGGTGGCCTGAGACACCCGAGACCATTTTGGTGAGGCACGCATGCACACCCACATACACTCACTTGCTGACCTGAAAAAACACAGGACTGTCACTGTGATACAAATAAACAAGTGAGGCGCGTGGAGCTGTGTCACAGGGACAGATTTACATGCCTGCTTCCCTGGTGTGACAGGCAAACAGACGGTGCCTGGCATTCATAACCCCTTCCCTTTGGAAGAGCTGTATGCTAGGCTTGACTTTTTCTGTAACACTTGTCCTCTAGCTCCAGGAATGTGGCACCATGTCCTTAAGAAAGCAGTGTGAAAAATGTAAGCTTACAGACTAGCCTGAGGCACATGCAGCTGTGGTAGTACAAGGCATATATATGCACATACGTGCCTGCACGCACACGCATGCACAGAAGCAAAGCACCAGCAGAACATAACAGGTTGCAGCTTCAGACAGGAGGAACTGCCCCAGCTGCTGCTTGCATGCTCCTCCCGGCAAATGCACGCGTGTGATTCCTACCGAGAGAGCAAGTGACAGAAATGCAGCATTTTCGAGTGACACATTCCATCTCTCACACTGTGGCTCGGATGAGATACCATGACATATATAAGATCACACAAACGCGCTGTGGACACAGTTGTCAAGATGCAGAAAGGTACTCATACAATCTGTTACTCTGGTATAAGCATGAAAAGAAGGTACTGGAATACTCAAATGAACTCCTGAGAAAAATAAAAATACAGCAGCATGTACAGCCCATTTCAAATGTGCATGTGTGGGCTCTGTGTGCATGTATGCATCTACCCATGTGTATACACATACATGTATGTTTATGTATGTGCCTGTATAAAAATAGAACAGAATCCAGACTCCAGCACCTTCTATGCATTCCTGGTGGCAAATGGAGCAGGCATTTGCTCTACTTCATTTCTAGCATTCACTCTGGGAAAAGGAGGTAGGGATTTAACACTTTGTATGCTCCAGCTGAACTTTTAGCATCGATCAGTGGAGGTGATAGATATGGAAGAGAAGACTGTAATGGAGCTTCTGATGTTTGAGCATAGTTTCTCCTGCTATTGCAGTCAACTAAATTGTACAACACCTTGCTGTTCCTACTGAATGCACTCAGTTCTAGTTAGAAACCTCTGCTAATTTCCAGCCTTCTAGCCAATTTATATCCATATCTTCTGGGCTGATGTTGCCATTTAGTTTAAGTACTTCTTCCTCTCCCTTTCCTGTGTATATATTTATAGAAAGAATTACATTCAGTCTCTGGCTTTGTTCTGCTCAGCAGAACTCTTCTCCCCTAAAGTCCGGTCCTCAATTTGCTGGTCGTGCTCATCTGCCTGCCCTGCACCTGTGCTGAATTTGGTTCATGTTTCTTGATTTTGGGCAGCTAGAATTGTACACTGTGGTCCACACCAAGTTCCCTGCTACCCTCTACACAGGAATTAATGTCTTCTCCTTTCAGCTGGAAATACCTCACCTAAGACATCCCTGGACTTGTCAAATTTCACATACGTGATGAAAGTCAGCTCCTCTTCCACACTTCTTCACTGCACTGCTGGGATCTCATGTGCTGAAATGCTGCTGCCCCTTTATGCCTTTGGCACTTCACATGCACAATACAGCTACTTGGCATTTCACGTACATGGTCACAGCCAGATGCCACGCACAATCTAACATGGCCTGCAAGACAAGCCTCCAGCTTGGGTTCCAGAATACTGCATTATAGAATTTTAACTTACTTTTATTTTTACTATTTTTTCAGTTGTATGGATGGAAAGTTACTGTGAAGTCTTCAAGATGTTTGGTTCCTGTGGTCTAATATGCACTAAATGTCTGCTCACAACTCCTCCAGCGTAGGCTTTACGCCAGACCCTTTGGGCTTCTTGCGCTGGTACCAGCCAGTCCAGAGGTGCCCAGTGTCCCAGACCAGTTGAGCTTGAAGTTGTTCCACCTGACATGGGAACTGCCAGCACTGGCTGTGTTTGTCTTCACAGCCACACATGCAGCAGCTTGTGGACCACATCTGAAAAACTTCTGCACTGGTCTATCATCTCCTCAATTATTTACAGCCAGCCCGGTCCTGCTGTACAACAGAAATTCCGGTTGATGACTTAAACTTCTCTTTACCTGATACCGTAACCCCCTTTGTAATTGTAGTCACCCCATACACCGCACGACACTGAGTCCATGTCTACTGCATTTGGTCTGCCTTGATATTTGGCAAAGGAAGCCAGTGCCAGAGTGATCTGTTTCAACTTTTGCTCATCCCTTTTTTACTTTATCCCAACTTCTTTCCCCTCCAGGCTTTTATTTCAAAATTTCCTTGAAAGCTTTCCCTACTCTTCCATCAAATCTTTAGATTCTTTTGCTGTGTAATAACAAAATCATTTTGTCCATTAAATAATAAAAATTATGTCACCTCGTTGTGGAATAAGTATTTGTCAGGCATTATGTTTACAGTTGTTTTCACAATTTGAAAACATGATCACCAAGAACAGCAAAATGTAGCCGTGCTGTCACTCAGTTCCCTTACACACACACTAATTCTCTTCAAAACTGTTGGCTTGCGAGTCAGCTCCACACAACTAGAGCATAACGATACCCTTTGGTGCAAGAAATACATATTCCTGGTGCTGTTCCTCTGCAGGAGAAGCTGTATACAGCTACATTTTGAAGGCAGGGAGGATCCCAGGATTGTATTTATTATTATTTGTATGGCATTTAGCATTGCCATTCTTGCATGGCTTTTTTTCTCTCTTTATGATACTCCACACCTATAGGCGTAGGAACTCAAATCTTTTTCCAGGGTAATGCTGTTGCTGTTCTTTTGGTTGGTTGGTTGGTTTTTGGTTATGCTCTATCTGTTTTTTTTTGAAAGCAAATCATCCTGTCGTGGCTACATGTAAATTGCCCTCCTTAAGGACAGCTCACAGCCACAAAGAAGATATTAATAACTTTCATGTATCTTCAAAGTGACTGGCCTGGTGGAAATCTCTGCATTTTGTTTGTGCAAAGAAAGGTGCAGTTTCTCTGCTCTTAATAGCCAGAAAGTATTCTAACGTATTCTGGGGTTTTCTCCTTATGTTATTATGTTATTTCAGATGTAGCAAACTTAGAAATTTTTTTATGTTCTCTTCATCATTTCTGTAATTGGATCCACTGTCCTTCTGAGATGGCCAGAAACTCCAGTTGCATTTTCTTTCCAGTGCCAAAAATGTCAAACCTTCCATTTGGAGAACAAGTCTGATGAGGGGTGGCTGAGGAAGCTGGGGTTGTTTAGTTTGGAGAAGAGGAGGCTGAGGGAGACCTCATCGCTCTCTACAACTACCTGAAAGGAGGTTGTAGTGAGGCGGGGGTTGGTCTCTTCTCCCTAGTAACAAGTGGTAGGACAAGAGCAAATGGCCTGAAGTTGCACCAGGAGAGGTTTAGACTGGATATTAGGAAAAATTTATTTGCCGCAAGAGTGGTCAGGCATTGGCACAGGCTGCCCAGAGTGGTGGTGGGGTCACCATCCCTGGAGGTGGTCAAAAAATGTGTAGATGTGGCACTTCAGGGAGGCATGGTGGTGTTGGGTTGATGGTTGGATTTAATGATCCTAGAGGTCTTTTCCAACCTTAATAGTTCCATGATTCTACGATTTCTGTAAACTGTTTTACATGAAAAAATTACTGAACACTGCAAGCAAACTAATCATCCAGGGGAACACTTCTCTTTGTATAGAAGTTCAAACCGTGTAACCCAGTGTAGAAATAATATGAAGCAGTTCATTACTTGAAGTGATTTATTCTTCTTACACCAATTCAAAAGCAAACTCAAGTCATGCAGAATGACATGCGACTTGTAAGGGCTGCAGGTATGCAGTGTCCCCCTCCCCTGTGAGTCACCCGGTGCTGGGTGCTGACAAAGGCGGCAATGAGCCATTAGCTCAGTAATTGGTATCAGTATCTCAAGGGAGCTCCCTATTCCTCAGAGCTCTTCCACTAAAACCAATTCATCGGACAATGCTTGACCTTTGCCATTTCACAGAAAAATTTTCAAGCATTTGCCTTCTCAGATAAAAAAACACAGTGCTTTTTACTTTAAGGCAACTAATAGGAGGAAAATATGTCCACGTGATTAAAGCAGTGCACTTCACATTTACTGCAGAATAAATTAACCAAAACTATACTGTTTCTTTTCGGAACTACAAGAAGAGTTACCAAACTCTTGTTTGTTCCCAGCCCTGATAAAAACAGTAAATCTGTGCAAAAGCACATGAAGAACTGTACTCAGACAGTAGTAAAGAACGATTCATTTGGACAAAGCACACATCAAATCATAAAGGCTCTGTTTGTGGTTCAAAACTTTTTCTGCTTCCATGAAAGACTCGGAGTGTGCAATAGAGAGTGCACATATTGAATGTGCAGATGGCATGAAGCTGGAAGCAACAAGAATCATGCTGGAGACCAGGATGTTTCTCTGAATAGGAGTCAAAATGTTATATGGCTGCAAAAGATGTCAAACATCAAGCTGAGCTGGAGGAACAAACTGTAAAAGGCAGGAAGATGTCCTTTCATTCTCCTCAGCCCTGCTGAACCACTCAGCTGCTGATCCAGCACTGCGCTCTGAGGAAGAGGAGATCCACTTGAAGAAAACCTAGAAGAGAGCCACAAGTCCACAAACACAGATTTGGAAAACCATAGGATGAAAAAAACTAGGAAAGCCCCAGGATAAAAAACTGAAAGGGCTGCGGTTCGTTAGTCTAGGAAGAAGATGACCAGAGGTGACAGAATAACAGCCTCCGAGTAAGTAAAAGGCTGCTGCAAATTGAAATGGAGTGGTATTGTGTTTTCTCTGTGGTGGATAGGATGGAATGAAGAGTTTGCATCTTTCATTAGGCTAAACCAACTGATCTGATAAATGTGGACAAACTTGAGGGCATAGAAAGTTTTATTAAGCTTGAAACAGAAGCTGTGAGTAAGACCAGCTTTGCTCCAACGCTAGTCCTAAGGACGGCATTCTAGCACAGCAGCATTTTAGCACCATCTTAGCATAGCAGCTGCTTCTCCAGGCTGCAGGATTCCTGTGTCCCTGGGCATTTTTTGAGAAGAGATTAGGCAAAAATGATTCAGTATTAACTGCTTTGAGTTAGACCAGTGTTACTAACTGTGTAAGTCCCAGTGCTGTAAGTCTTTTCTGAAGACTGGCCTGAACCCTCAAAAAGTACATCTCCAACTGTTTAGATGCCCAGGTCGAACACTTAAGCAACACTTAAAAGGTTGCTCAGCTGCCACCCAATTCTGTAATCACCTACACGTCTGTGGGAGGGCAGAGGCAATTTATCCCGCAGTTCAGCTTGTTGTGTCAAGCTATGAGAGAGGTCTCACACTGGGTATTCTGCTTTGCTACCAGGTCCCTCCCTCATGAACAGTGAATGTATAAACCAGAGCAAATGCCCCCAGAAATTGTATTTGGACTATCACCACAGGCTGGCTGAGGAGTTAAGGGTCTTCTCAGCTGTGATGTGACAGGCACTGGCTGGTTCAAATCTGCGTTTTTCCCCTGGCTAGAGAGGGGAACAGAGCCTCAGTCTCTGGCATCCTAGGGCAAGCCCTCTAAGAGCTGAATTATGTAGCATCTTACTCTGCCTAAGAAATAATCAAGCTGATACCAAAACCCAAGGCTTCTTCACATTATTTCAGCTGGTTGAGTAAATAATATGCATAGAAATAAGATTGCATAAAACCTATGGGAAGATTTAAAAACACATTTTAATGAAATGAGCTCAATTTGAGCCACCTCTCCAGCCAATATAATGAGTTGGGAGATTCTGCAGGGTGATTTGTATTTTAAAAAAGAGGTTAAAGGATAAATATGGTTATGCTCCTTTATGCCTGTGAGAACATGGCCGGCAGTCTGCCAGGCTCCCAGTAAAAAAGCTGTGGCAAACTCATTGAACTCTGGGGTGCAGGGTCAGGCTTTAAAAAAAAAAGAATGTTTGCAGTTTTCTAGAATTCATGTGGAATTAATTTAACTGCGTAACAGTTTTGTATTGCCAGATATAGTTAAGACGCCTTTTCTCATTTATTCACCATCTTATTTAGGAGACTAAGATCCAGATAGTCTATCCTTGCAGTTGCGCCTAAAAATAAGTAAAATAAAAATACCACAGCAGTATTCACAATCAGCACAGGAAAAGCAGTTGCTTGGGATCTTATTTGCTAGCATGTGATTTAAAACCACAACTAATAAGCCTCACAGATTCAGGCACATTTGTTTAGCTCTATTTACTAAAATGAACATATACAAAAGTGCAATACATCCTGGATTACAAATACATACTAGGGTACAACGCAGTTGTAAGCAAACTCTGCATAGAAAGTTGAACTTGTCCTTAATACACAGTTTTAAAATAGTTATTACATGCTTTAAAAAAACAAATCCAAGCAATATACCAGTAACCCAGTAAGCTTTTAGCAGTGGAACATTTGCTCATTTCCCCAGCTCTTGAAGATTTGATGCTTTCACTACTGCAAGACCAATTTATGGTGCTGATGTTTTACCATATATCAGTTTGTTACTTACAGCCTCATGAGTAAGTCCTGTGTAAGTAGAGATAATAAGAATTTTGCCAGAGAAAAGCTCTTGTATTTGACGCTGAATGTATCAACATCAGAAATTAGACTGGGGAGTCTGCTTTTGCTGTGGTTTCTATATGTAGTGATGGTAGTTATGCTGTGGAATTCCTGTCCTGTTCATCAAAATTTACTTGCTCTTAATCTTTTAATAGCATTTCATTTTCTGCTGCAGTTAAAGTATTAGAGCGACCTACATAAATTCTCACCAGATATTTAACTGCAGCTTTTCACTTTTTGTTCTTAAGCGGTTTTGTTCTGTTGCTTACTCTGGTCGTTGGTGGTGTCCCCAGATTTGCATTAGAAGCATTCTCATTTTTCCACTTGGTTAGCTAAAGAAACCTCTATATGTTATTTATCCTGAAATACCATACAGAATTGTTCTTTGCAAGTATCAGGTATAATTCTCCCGAAGAATTTAAATGCTCAGTAGCGGAAGCTGTTGCAAGAGAAGCTGAAGAGAATAAAGCAGAATAATTGCTTAATCCATTATCAAGCATAGAAAAAGAAATCTTAATGTAAATACATATGTAAGCATGTTCAGAGGGGTTAAAAAACCCTCCAGATGTCTGAGTCTCTGGAATCAGCAGAAGCCTGTTACCAAACTTTAGGAAATCGATCTTAAATTTTATTCACAGAAAAGCTGTTTTTAATACATGGAATCAAGTATGATAGTGGTTTGTTCTCTTAATTGTGCCATACATTTGAATTTGGGTAACAATTTGACTCAGCTTGGTTCTCAGCAATTTTCAGTAGCTGCAAGCCCTCCCTTGTAATCTGTTAATAACACATCCGTGGTCGGTGCTTCCGCCGTCACCTCTTGTGTTTGAACTCGCGAGAGAGAAATTATTGCCTGCCCTAAGAGACTTTGCTGCTGTGTGCTGCCCGTGGCAGATCTGTCAACTGCAGAGAAATGATCCTCAGACAACTGGATAAACCAGACATTGACACTGACCGAGCATGTGACTGGAGTTAAGGTCAGAGATTCAAAGACTGTAGGATTGGGGCCCTAAAGATTTATGCACAGGATTACCCCGTGCGCTGTGTATCGCTGGCTTCAAGGGAGATACCTGCAAAGTTAAAGGTGTACTTAATTCTTTGTGGAACCAGGCCTTGATAATCCTGTAAGCACATGCTAATAGGGTTTCACCAGACTTACTGTCTTTTCATTCCCTCCTTCAGAAAATAAATACAGAAAATAATTACTTAACTTGCTAGTTATATGATAAAAAAGAGAAAAAAGGTTTTACATAGATTGAAGAATGTTAAGATGAGCTCCAACATCCTGCTGTGCCAGATCTGATACCCTCTATGATTTATGTCACCATATCCTGATGGACCTTAAAATAGATTTAAAAAAATGCCTTATTCTCATTGTCACCAGTGCTATGCACAGTTTTCTAAAATAAGTACTCAAAAATAATTCAAAGTCTAAATGCTCTCTCATGTTTAACTTTATACCCCATGAACTAAATCCACCTTCTCACAAAGGACCAAAGCTAGAGACAGTTCCATCTAAACTGCGTGTCAGAAGTGCAGAAGGTTCTTATGGTCTGGTGCTCCTTCTCTTCACAGGGTTGAAGCACACTGTTAATCCTTACAGCTGCTGGATGTCGCTTTGTAACTTTATATTGCCATATACTAACTTACTTTTCTGTATTTACAGAAAAAAGGTTTATTATTTTAATGTGCAGCTTTACATTAAGCATGTTGTGATTGCAAAGTACGTAAAACACATTTGCAGTACAGCTTGTCAAGACAATATTGAAAACTTCGTTTTGGTCAGATTCCAATGAATTTTATGTATTTTTAAAATGTATTTCTACAGATGAGTAACTGTGAAAGAGGAGCTAAAAGAAGGCCATTTATTTAAACACCAGATAAAAGGTAAAACACAGTCTTCCAAGGGGTGAGCGTCTAGTGTAATATTTACATGAACTCTGCTCAGATTTACTAATGCCATTTTTGCAGTGGTTCTCTGAAGAATCAAGAATCATAACCAAATGTTATTGGCAGAAATCTTCAAGAAAAGTGGATATCAAGTATTTGCCAAAATAAAATTTTAAAATATACACATGCCAATGTTAGCACTAGAAATGCTTCACACCCAGGTAGGCCCAGCACAGCAAATACTTTTCTGCATGTATGGCAATCAGCCGTTCTTCAGCAAAGCACAGACGCTCCTTTAAGCACACACAACCACTTAAGGAATCAGACCTCTAATCAGAAAAAAGCAAATGTTATAGTAACAGACTAAAACGTGACACAGCTTGCCTGCCACAGTGACACTGCGCAGCTTGAAGTACAAAAACATGCAACTTCCTATACCCCTAAAAGTCATTGAACAGCTATTCAGAGCAATAGCAGGATATCACCCACCTCTAAGCAAAGTGGTAGTAACTTGCTCATTGGGGGTGATACTTTTTCTAACATCCCTATCACGATTTTTCTTCCGAGCATTCACATGCACTTGAAAATTGATGTCTTACTATACTATCTGCTATACCACATCATCCATGGCTAAATAACTCTCATTGTATTAGGTCAGCCACAGCTAAACAGATAATTTCCCCTTAACAAAAGACTAGCTAACAAAACCAGAATTAACTTTTGTTAAATGTACTGCTCTTTCCATAATCTCCCTTTAGCCTCTTCGCATCTTCTCCTTTAAGCTGTTTCTTCCTTTTCTCAGCCTTTGCAGCTTGCTCCTTCCTTTCTTGATTTTCCTGCATTCAGACAGAATGACAAATTAAAAAATAAAAAAAAAGAGTTATAAAAGGAGGAAAAGTTGGTTAAGAAACTCTCATTTTGCAATTAATAGCTATTCTGAATGTGCCCTATGTACACTTAAAACTCTCAGCTGCTGGGGTTTGAGGGTAAATAGCAGAACAGGGCTTCCTGGTCAGTCCCTTTGGCCTTCTCCATATCAGGATGTTACCAGCAAACTATTTCATTAGCTTTAACTGCAACATTTGGCTACAACTGAAATGCATTCTTATTAATTAGTCACTTTGTCCACAAATCAGAACATTAGTTTAACATAATTAACATTCTAGAGATTTATCCCGTGGCAACCTTGATTTTGTATTATTTGTATTCAGGGATTTCTACCAGAAATTTCAGGAACTCTTCAACTGTGTTCAACAGAAATTCAGAGTTTCTCTTCAGGCACCCACTAAATTTGCCAGCTGTATTTCTGCGCTAGTGTTCAGTGGCAGAGTCCAAGCTAGATGTCTGCTGATACCAGTCATACAAGTGCCATGGTGGCGTAAGTCCTGTTGGAATTTGGACAGAGAGGCAGGACTCTGGTTTCCACAGAGCTGCTGGTACCGTGATGATACGATTGATGGAGGAAGAGAAAGAAATTTAAATTACTCCTAGTAGAGGAAGAGCTTTACTCAGCGGAAGATTATTTCTGGGTTTTGATAAGTAGCACTACTATAGGACAGAGTAGTTCTGAACAACTGGGATAACTGTAGCAGAACATCAAGGTGACAAAAGCCATTTTCTTAAAAGCTTATGCAGTCATTGTTCCAGAGCTGCGATCATCACCAGAACATTGCCATCACCACCTGGAAGCGTGCCTGCTTTTGATTGCAACCAGCCAGGAGCTAATCTACGTGTTGTAGGTAGATCAGTAGTTATCAGGCCCACTGTCATAGAGATTTGTGACGTTAAGAGGAGGGTGCTGCCGTGTCATATTACAAAATTTAATAATGTGTAGGAGCATGTTGATGATTTGGTGCAGATAGGATTCTTGATGAGACATGTCTGATCTCCTTTGCAGAGAGTTTGGCAGCAGAAAATACATTTTCCCGTTATAGTGATAGATTTGTTTGATTGCTATGGATCTTCTGCCACTATTTCCGTAAGATGAGCTGAAGCAGTCTCAGGAAACATACACAAGTTTCTTAGAGCCTTTATAGAAAGTAAAAGCCTAGGGTCCTTTGGCCTGAAGAAATTTCCAGGCAAATAAAGAAAACTTGTGAACATTGATAGAGTTAGTCCCTCTGAAATATAGTATTATAGGCACGAGGTTATGGGGGCTTTCACTGAATGCCTAGAAAAGGAGAGGAAAATGTTGTACTCCTGACGAAGAAAGGAAAGGTTATATTTGCCCTGAATGGAGAGTGCTTCTGAAAGAATGAGGCACAGGAGGTGAAGTCTTATGGAGAGGCTAAAAGCCTTTCATCCCTGTATGCCTCCAACGTGCTTGCCCGATAAATTCCTGCTGTGTCTTAGCATAATGTCTTTGAGATATTATGGCTGTTGAGAGACTCGCAGATCTGTGGGCCCTGGGAGAATGTCTCTATGTAACTTGCCACCAGAAACAAAGGAGGTGAATTCAGGGATACATTGTCCTGCTACTTGAGCAGCAGACATGCACTACTGACAACAAACTGAAACACATTAGGGATAAATTTATGGATTAAGTAAGTCTGAGCTGAATTTGTTCACTGACATTAAAAAAAAAAAATATATGTACATAACAATTTGACGCAAACACACTGTTAACAGAGTTTCTTCAACACAAGAAAGCCCAACAAGGCAAAGTGGTAGCAAGGCAGAGAAATGAATATTCACAATCCCTTCTCCATCTCCTGGATTACTGAAGGCAGCTGTATGGATGAGATTAAATGACAGAGGGGTGTCACTTTGGATTTGCACTTTGTGGGACGTTAGATACTTGCTTGATCTTTGAATTAAAAGATGCTCCATGACAACTGTTTATCCCCACACTGTCTAAAGTACATCCTGTTCCAACACCATATGCACCCTACTGAGGAGCAGCTGCTCCAGCTCGGTTATCCTAGGGGAGCACTCAGAGGAAGTACCCCTGCGCAGAGCTGCCTGTATAACCTCTGTCATCAGCTGAGTGCCTCCTAGACCAGATTTTGTTCAACATTTTTTCTCTTTTTCCTGAGATTAGACAGCCTCGTTGTCGGGTGCTCCCTTCTTTGAACAGCTGCAAATGCTAAGGGAAATCAAATGTTTCTCCCAATCCCCTGTAATCACCCAGTGTTTCTTTTCCCTGCATTTTTACAACTCGGTTCTCCATGTATCTCCAATTCTGTTTTTTTATCTTTGAGCTGGGAAGCTATTTTCTCCCCATCTCTTTCCTCCTGCCATCTGCTCCTTTAATTTTGAGAATTGGTAAAACAGTCATCAGCTGTGGGTGACAAACCATCTCCTTTTCACTGTGTCAGTTTTGGGGATCATTTGGGTGTTTCGAAACCTTCCCCACCCCCCGCCACCTCTTCAAGCAGATGGAGGGGAAGAGGGCAGATTCTTATTATAGTAATTTCATTTGTGTAGCTCAGTTTTTGTTACCTGAAGGATAAGAGACCAGAAAGATCTCCCAGGAAACTGATAAAAGATTTTGTTTAAACAAAGAAGTAACAAAACCAAAATCTCTAGGTAAGCTTAGGAGCCATGAAGGATCGCTATTTATCAAAATTATTTCCCTTCTTATTTGATGTGAGAATTAAAAGATAGCACTAGCAATTTCAGTAGTCCTAAGAGACCTACTCTATACAGAAGGCTTATCTTAAAAGTTACACCTTAGCCTTAAAGCTTGCGTCAAATGGCACTGGAAAGAGATGGCGCATGTGGCTGATTCTAGTGTAAAAATCAAAATCACAGAACAAAAAGATGCTTTAAAAATTAAAACCTTCAACTTTTTGGCATATTGCTGTGTCAAGCACAGACAGTATCTTTGCTACAGCGGTAGGGAGAAAGCAAGGCAAGAAGGGAGAGGAGATTACATCAGAGGTCCGCAGTGGAGGTAACAGATGCATACAATGTAGCTAACAGCTGTGGTACCTTTGAGGTGAGGTGCTGCTGAGAAATGGAACCAAAACTAGTATGAAAGGGAGTTTACATGTTGGGTAGATAAAAAGAAGCTTCTTTCTAGTTGCTCCAACCTGTCTGTGAACAAGCAGCACCCAAAAAAGTAATTTAAATCTTCTGCAGCTGTACTAGGACACTACATAACCTTTATTGGTACTGTTTCTTAAAAGAACTGCAGTTGCTGGATTTACCCTTCACCGCAGTTTTCCAGTGTAGCCCTCCACAGATGCTGAGCCAGTATGTTCTTGACTCCCTTAATTCTTTCCTTCCAGCCTAGAGTTTTAGGAACTCTAAGGCTCAAGTGTATTGCCAAAGAATTTGTAGTTTCTAAGGTTTATTTTCCAGACTGTCTGTGGTGCTATTGCATTGTTTTGGAGCCTGCATAGCTATATTGCTTGCAAAATTGAAGCCCAGTGCCTCACAGGAGAAGCAGGGAGTGGGATTGTTACAGTATATATTTTTCTTCTTTCAATTTCCAAGACTTCTGAAGAAGTTCCTTTGTTTTCATCTGAAACTATGATCTGCCCTAAAGTACTGCTTCAGCCTCTCTTGCCTTGACATTGCCCAGCATAGTTGCCTGTATTCTTGTAATGTGGATGATTCCCTCTATAGAAGGCAAATCCAGTCTGGGGCTCTCTTGGAGTCAGCGCAGGAGTGGGTGATTGTTGCTGTTAAAATACATAAATGTGAAGCCACCATCACCTGGCATTAAGAAAACCCTAGAGGAAGTACATTAGTTCAGGTGTGAAGTATGTAGTAGGGGATGCGAAATGAAGGTTTACTGCAGGCTTACTAATTGGAAGGTTCTCTACATAACTTTTCTGGTGAGGTTGCTATTTTCTTACTCCTTATTGCAAGGAGTAAAGTCTTACAAATTAATAAAGTGCCAAATATAATCTCTTAGGAGATTCCTGGTTTTGTAGGGGACACAAAACATACTGTTTTGAACTAACTAGTACAATGAAATACCCATATGTAAACATATCTTCCAATTAGGCTTTGCCTATTGGAAAATTTACCTTTTGCCTATTGGCAAAGCCTATAAAGCACGTCAGGTTGCTCATTCTTTCACATACCACTAAGCTCCTATTGCACTGAGGCCTGATTAATTATTTTACATTAGGAGCAACAACTTGGAGGTTCTTAGTTCACCATAGCAAAAAAAAAAAAAAAAAAAAAATCACGTTTTATATTTGCCCACATGCTTATTTCTTGCTGCAGGTTGCAAGCAAATAGATAGTTACTTTCATTTACTTCTGCAGTCAGGGTTTAGGTAGCCCAGCTTGGAGTAGAAGAAAAAAAAAATCTTTCTTGCTTAAAAAAAATTTCAATCTATTTCTAAACAATCACAAGTGCAAACCACCTGTAAGGCCTTGAGGAAGAGCTCTCTGAAGGTTTTCATTGTGCTAAACACATCTTCCAAAGACATTTTTTTTCGGTCTTCACAAAGATAATCAGCAAGTTCCTCCTTCTTCTTTTCAATGGTGGCAAACTCCTTCTGCAGGTCCTTTGAAGCATCGAGACTGCCCTGAGACAGTTTGCAACACAATTCAGGCATATTAAGAAGTAGCATATTCTGAGCTGCCCAGAAGACTCAAGTCAGTTAACACAGAGCAGTTTTTAAAAAACTGGCAATTGAGTTTGATTCACAATATGTGATATTCTCTTCTTAATTGAACCATCTGCATTCCTCATGGTTTCACTTGGCCCAAAGCAGCTCATTATATGTTGCCCCTTTCATCATACAACTATGTGGAAATTTGGCACAAGCTGGGATGACTGAGGGAGATACAGCACCAGGATTTCTGCCTTTTAGCTTTACTTAAGTGACCCTGTTTTGAGAACATGAAAATCTGGGATGTTTGGAAATATGGGGCGGGGCGGGGGAAGCATATTGCAAATCTGTTCACTTTTCCCCCCTCAAAGAACAGTGAGACAAAACATGTTTCTGTACTACACTGTAGGCATTTATAGTTGCATCCTACACTGCATTTTTAGGGCCTTCCTTTCTTTTGCCAACACACAAAGCTGACTGATCCTCAGCTGTTTCCTTATCATAAGACCACATTACAGAAGTGGAAGAAAACCTGGGATGCTCCTTCCCCAAGGGTGCAGAGGGAATATAGTTATGACTCCTTTCCCATACTGCTCTATGGCCATTTGCAACCTGAATTACAGTGCCTTTGAGAACAGATTTAAAGTATTTAGGAAGAAGGATGGGAAGTGTGTCACACCCACCCACGTTACCTACTTGAACATATTTTGCATGCTGTATTTTTAAATCATCTGTTGACAAAAATAAATGCTTCTCTATTTCCAGCAGTTTCTTCAAATTGGCACCTGCCTCAGCCCGCATAACGTCCAAGTGCATTCTGAAAGGGCCACAACAGGGAGAGTACATTTAAGGGGTCTTTTGTTTTCATTAAGTTAAAAGATTATTATCAACAATACCACCTCTGTAAATTAAAGTAGAATTAACCATCCAACCTGGACCCTGCTTTTGCACGTAGTTGTCCTCTATATAAATCCTTTTCTGTGTGATCAAACCCTCATCTAAGAATCTGTGCTTTTGCCCTCACTCCCTCCCTAGACAGACTGTGGAAGGACCTCACTGTTCTAGTAGTCAAAAAGCTCAAAAATTTCCAGCCTGTTTTTATTCATAGGCAACACACACTCATCTCCCTTGTGCCAATACTGTCCTTAGCTGTTTCCTTTCCCTCCTTGCCTTTTCTCCCTAATCTATTTAGAGTCCAAAACTGTATCCTCTTGGAGTTTGTTTAGCTCATGTGGAGACCCAAATGCGTTACACTGCCAAACCAACATCTTCTATGGTGCTGACCTACTCTTTGTGCCAGACAAAAAATACTGGATCAGCAAAGCCTGACATGGAGTTTCACAGTGCATCCAGATGTGAGCAGCATTAGAAGAGTCCCTTGAGGATTTGCATTGTAAACTGTTCTCCGCAAGTTGATTAGCAAATCAATTTTGTAAGTTTTAGAGTTTGACTAAACTAGAGGGCAACTGCTTTATAAAAAAGAGCACATTTATATGATTGACCAGCAAGGTTTAGTTTCAGGTAACAAAAGTACCTCTATTATGACACAACCCAAAAAGAAATTAATGTTTTGAATCAACATCCAGTGTAAATTCTGCACAGATAACTCACAAAGACCACAATATTTTCTGTTGCATTACTGAATAAAAATACTTTAAAAAATCATTTAGCAGCTACTTAACAAATGTCAGTCCATCTCCAGATTTAAAAGTTACCCCTGCTTCTAGTTAGAAGGAAACATAAAACACTGCAAGGTGCCTATGAATTCATAACAGGATTTTAAAAATGTTAATTCTGGTGCTATAAATGTGGATTCTGATTAGTGTAATTTAACATATCTCCATGTGATTTTTCTGAGCTAAACAGAAAGAGCTGGTGCTAGACTCATGAAGCTTTCAGGCACATGGGGGAAACTCTGCAGAAACAGTTTTTTTCTATCTACCTACATATATTAGAAACTTGTGCTGATACTCAGGGACTCCTGAGGTCCCCCAATGGCCAGTAAATCACCCCAGTCATTCCCTCCATACACCAGCTCTGCACATGTACCTCCTGGTGGGCTTGCACATGAATAATTCAGGGAAGATATGTTTCTATTGTAATACGTGGAAGAACAGCTCAGTCCTTGAAAATGGGGGAGTTCACTATTTACACAGTTTTACTTCTAAGGTAGTACTGGAGCATCCAGATGAAAAATCCTGCTGAGCTCCATGTAAAAATTCTTAACCAGGTTGATTTATAAATCTCAGTGTTAGAAGGGAACCCCTCTCTCCCACGCCAGAGAAATCCTGTGAGCTTATTACACCACCATAAAATGACTCAGCTCCTTGTTGGCTTTAAAAAGGTTGGCAATTCATATGTGACAAAACCAAACAATAATGTCCTACCCTGCTGCCTTGGAAGCAAAGTCAAGATCTCTGGGAAGCTGCAGCAGATCTGTGTAATTTTCTTCAACCTCCTAAAATTGAAGTGAAAAATGGTTACCCTGCAGTGTCAGTCAAAAAGTATGAAAGCTTTTCAGCTGTACAACATCAGGACTGAAAAATTAACACTTCAGTTTTCATTCTTATAAGCGTAGGGGTAAATTTAGTCTTGTTCATTCTTTTTCTCATGTTGGCACCCACAGGGAGTTAAAAAGAAAACAAAAGGCTCTTGTAACTGGGCTTACATCCCACATGCTGCCACAGCGCGCAAGCTGACCTGAGGTTTTGTCTTCATACCACGAAAATGAATTTCATTTGACAGACGCATTTGGGAGACATGTCAACACGAGAAAGCAGTTGGAGAAGAAGAGAAAGAAAGCAGCAAGCAGACACGTTGAGCAAACTTGAGAAAGGAGAGGCAGTATTAACTCTCTAAACATTAGTGCACATGGATTTGATCCTGTCTGCACAGAGAGTGGTGGAAATGTTTTCCATCATATTTCAGGCACAGAGGCTCAACCTCTGGATACCTACGGCAGGGTGCTACGGAGGTCAAAGCCCCTTAGTTTCTGGGGAATTAATATTTGAGAATAATGCATGCAAGAATAATTTCACAGTTTTGTTGTACCTCCAAAATATGGTGAAGCAGAGTAATATGGCTTTGGTTTGCTTTTGTTTCTGTTAGTCTGAGCAAGGCACTAATTTTAAAACCTCCAGCATCTCCAGTGTGATGCCCCTAGAAGATACAGAAAAAAGTTTCTTCCTTCAGTTTCCAAGTCTTGCATTTGTACTTTCTGTTATCTTTAGAAATACAACAATTAAAGAAATCAGTTTACTTACGTAGTTCAGAAAGTTTCCAACTTTAAGAATCAATTGGCAGAAAAGTGGCAGTCGGTGACTGGTAAGAAGTGCTGAAGAATAGAGAGAGACACATTTTTCAATAAATAAAATTAAATTATCTGAAATAGGATTTTCCTTTGGTTTGACAGTGGGGGTAGCAAAATTCTCATCCAAGATTATGTCAAGCCATTGTTAACGTATTTGGAAATATACCGCTAGGAAATAAATCAGATGAATGGAAGTGGAATGAGTAAGCTTCTATTGTGGTCTCTTCTCTACACATAGAAGGAAAACTAGTTTTCCCATCAAGTTTGGAGTATTGACGTGTCATCCCTGCAGCTGCTTATGAGGGAGAACCACATATAAGAAAGTGTATAAACTTGTGAAAGTCTACAGCCCCCATTTCCAGCACGTACTATTCTAGGTTAAGAAAAGCAAAGGGCTTTTTGCCTCATTATCATTGTTAGTGAGAGTGATAACAAGAAGCCGTGCATTTTAGCAGAATTTGGGGTAAGATTAAAGTTTTTGGCAGAACTAGAACGGAAACGCTGACCCACGCAATGGGATGGAGGGGAGACAGGGACGATAGGGTGGGACTGCAAACAGCTGTTGACTGCAACACAGCAAAGACTAACTATAGCAGTGACATCAGATGGCCAGGTAGAGCCAAGTTTTGTGTGCAAACATAAACAAAAGTTTTGCAGTTCAGCTGTTCAACAGGAGGTCAGTGACTCCCTAAAACTATTGAACTGAAGGTAGAATCCAAGAGCAACTTCAAGAAGAACTAAAACCAGGGCTAATTTTGTGTGGAGGGGGTTCCTGAAACACTAGTGAACACCCTCTGGGACACCGACTTTGGAAGCCAAACCAAATTTTTTTTATGTCACTGTGGCCTGTTCCACTGCAGAGCTAAGCTGGACTGTAACCAGTGTGCACTACAGGGAAAACTGGAACCAATTCATTGTTATGCACAAAAATCTCTGCTGCACACAAAGAATTAACCTATACTCAGAGAGGGTCTGGCACTGACATAATGGAAATTTCCTTCTTTACAGCACCACTGATAGGAGAGTGGTTTGTGTTACTCGTGTCGACAGAAGGTCCACTTCAGACCAGGGCACCACAAATTGCAATTCTGCAGAACGAATTCTAGAAGCAGGAATCATTTTGACATTTGCTACATGTTCAGCATTCAAAAGGTTAATTTTGATTAGATTGTAGCATATGCTACCACTGATGCTATTCAAGTAGAAGAGGAGCTTCCTATGCCTGAGCACTGGGCATAGGCACAGCACTGATGTACTTACTTTCACAGGCTGTCCTGATGGCTTGTGCTTTTGGCCACAGACACTCCAGCAGAAGTTTTGTTTCCTCACAAATCAGCATACATTCAATCCGCAACTGGTAGCTAAAAGAGATCAGTGGGGAAAAAAAAAAAAAAATCCAACAAACACCACAAAAACACACAGGCCTGATTAATTGACTTGTGTTCAGTGAGACAATCACCCATTTTAGGCAAAGCACAGTACCAGCATTGTTATGTTCTCTAATGCTCTGACACAAGAGCTGGATTATAAATAAATCAAACACTTAGATATTTCCAAAGATGTCCTAGAAACAATTATCATCTCCTCTTTCAGAAAGCAATGTTGCACTGACATCTGGCAGTGACTTCCTAGCATAATGAGGCTGTAATTTTTAACAATTCCTGGGCAGCATTAGCCAGGATTTTTGTTCTTCCTTTTAACTTCCCAAACAGAAATTCAAAATACTTTTGCAGTGATGTCCTTTAATGATATTTATGTTTCACCATGGATTAATGTTGTGGAAGAGCCACAAAAACATTTTCTAAAGTATTTTTAAAGCTAGCTATATGTCAGAGAAAATGAAAAGCCACATTTTCACCATGACATTTTCAAAAATGTGTCTCTGGCTCTGGCATGGCAACTATCAGATTTACAGAGGACTATTCCTGTGAATTACGATGTATCACCATGTTTTTATGAACAGCATAAAGTTTTCTCTGTGTGTGTCTCATCTGACTTGGTAAAAATGAGGGTGGTGGTGAAAGCACAGACACTGCTGTGAGTCACTTATGGGTTTGTGGGCTCTCTTTGTTAGACGGGAGTCTCTAAACCAGGGGTGGAATGAATCAGCAGCCTGGTGGCAGGATTCAGTCTGCAACTTCATGCCATACAGACAGTAGCTGTAAAGCAGTCAAGTGTTTTCTCATTAACTTATTAATACCGAGGTTAATTCAACTGTGGTTTGCCAAAGGTGTCAGAAGGCCTGTTTGGCCTCTGGGAAGGAAAAGTTTCTCAAACCAGCCCTACAAATAGCAGTCTGATGATTTTTCCTGAAGGCCGAATGTCAGGAAGATCCCTCTAGCACAGGAAACAGAGGCCTTAATTCTTATGGACAAATCTTACAAGAACCACGCTTATGGGTTGAAGACAAAGAAAATTTTGCTTACCTAGGAACTTCCAAGAGATGGATATAAAACTGATCTACACTTGCTAGTTCTGATTTTTCTTCTTTGCAAGATTTCAGGCCATTTATCTAACAGGAAATAAAACAGTAAATTAACTGCATAACTATTTCTGGTGCCCATCGCTTCTTAGAGGCATGAAGCTGTCTTTTCTGAACTTTCTGTGTGCACAGGCAATGGGATGGAGGCAGGTGAACAGTAAGTTGCGTAGATGAACTGGTTTGCAAGGGCAAACACGTAAGTTTTGTCTTGACTGGAAGGTCCTCTGCATTTGTACAGCACCTTGTACAATGAATCCCTGATCCACAGGCATCTAAGCCTAGCAACCCCTTTAAAAAGATGAGTCCTTTCTCCTCATTGAAGCCTGCTCTGAAAGGCTCTTTATTCACCCAAGTCCACAAATGCTAATGTACCTCATCCATCTGATTAAAATAACAGGAATAGATAGCAACACTTGGCCTACACCTGTGCTGAGTCTCCCAACATTCTGTTGCCTAACCTGTGCATGAAGAGGCCAGACTGTTGCCGGGGAAGACTTCCCACCACTCTACCTTGGATGGTTATTGACTGAGACGGTGCAAGAGGGTGTGGGATCTGGTCATAGCTTCTTGCTTTGGCAGTGCAAGTATTTCAAGCTGAGCACAAAGCACACTGAACTCTATCAGAATAACACACTTAACAGATACCTCATGGTCTTCAGGCAGCAGTTTAAGTAGTTGCTTCAGTGTCTCAGCATCCAACTTGGATCTGTCCCCGTCCTGAATCATGGCAGCAATCTCTTCACTGGAGCTGTAGGAAAGAGAGAAGTGCTGTGGAGCAATGGCATAGGGAGGAGTAACACATCAAACAGAAGAGACCCCAATCTCTCAGCTGGCACTGTAGGAATGAATGAAGTAATTCTTACTGTTCTTGCCTCCCATTACATTTTGGATCTTAGTCCTCAGAAGTGCAGTGTAGATATGAAAAAGCAAAGGATGTTTTAAGCCTAAAGCGATATTCCTCATCATTTAGATGTGCTTTCTGGGCTTTGTTCATCTTTACACAACAAACACTGAAGGCTCTCACTTTACTGTGGGTGTCCAGTGTCACTGAGAAGAGATTTACTTTTGAATTTCTCCACTTGCAGCAAAGCCAAGGTTAAAACCAACAGTTCTTTTCCTGCTGAGAGGTATTTATAAAGATCCCAGGAGGTTTTACCCAAAATCCTTGCCTGAAACTTTGGCAGACAACATGTCTTTGAGATTAGTCCAGACTGCTCTGGTTTGGGCTCTGGAGAGCTCAGCTCCCTGCAGCCATCAGCTCTAACAGAGACAGCACCTGGCAGCAAAGCAGCCTCATCCCTCCTGAGTGCAAGCCAGGCTCAACTCTTTGATCCCATGGTCACTACTGCTCTTGGGGGATCTTAAGTGCTGCCCAGGGAGACAAGCAGAGAGCGGAAATAGCAACTAGATTAGACTATGTGCAACTCTTCCCCACTGAGAAGCGGTTTGCAATGGAAAAAGAATAAAATAAAATAAAATAAAATAAAATAAAATAAAATAAAATAATCCCTCTGACTGATTCTGATTTATTCTTAACACAAAGGAACTTCTAGGCTGAGTTTCTTTTTGAAGCCCTTGTAACATGGGCCATCGCACAATGGGTAGGAAAAGAGCAAAAAAATCTGTCTTCATCCAGCAATATCTAATCTAAAAGTGAAGATATTTTGCAAAAACTGGTACATATTCCTTTCTTTTGCTCCCCCCCACCCCGTAAGGACTCTTATTTGGTAAATTTCCATATTTTTTTAATTATATAAACTGTTTCCTATTTATAGAAAAATGGCAAATAAAAACTATATACGACTTTGGATCTGAACCCCTGGAGATGTCTTTTTAAAATCAATTAAGGAACTTGAAACTTCCAACCAACTTGAATCTTCACTAATGGTTGCTGCCAGCAGTTGATATTTATGTCAATAATACTAAAGAAAAAAATATGTTTCCACATGATTTTGCTGTTATTTATGAATACTCTCTCTTCAGGAATTAATGGTCCCTTTTAGGTTTAATACCAGTTTGAGACATGATATTAGTTTTGTGGAAAGAGACTGCCACATCTCATTAATTTTTTTAAAAAAATAAATTTACTCCTTGCTAAAGAAAGACAGTGGCTGTAAAGTATTTATCCTAAATTTATTTTGTTTAATGTCGGATTAAGCGCATAGACACATCAAATAAGTCATTCAGATGGTAGTTTCCAAACCTTACCACTTAAATTGCTTCAGAAATATACTCAGAAGGAGGCTTTTCTTTGGACCTATGAATGTGATCTGTGAAAAGAAAAAAAGCAGTCAGCTAGAAATACATCTACCTTGATTTTGACAGAAATTTTAGAGCTTTTGTTCATTTGTTGGATGAGATTAATTCTTCTCTGGTAGTATCATTATCAACAATCTTCATTGATAAAACAGAGCAATTTACAACAGTACAGGTCATTAGATCTATTTTAGAAAGATAAAGAGGCAAAGACATAGAGAAGGGAATTATTTGTCTAGAGTATTCCAATTTATAAGAATTAATTCTGAAATTCCCATGTCCTCCCTCTCTCAGATGAAGACCTGTGACTCAGCAGAGTTACTTCAACATGTTTAATTCTGAATGTCTCCTATGCTGTTTTTTAGGTAATCTTAGGCAATGGATATAAAAATATTTCAAACTTTAATATTATAAATGATTAACAACAATAAAGAGTGAATAAGATGTTCACTTCCCAGAATTTTGCTAGGCTCTACAAAGAGAAAGCAGTTGAAGTACCTCTTTCGATTTCTTTATTTTTGGCCCTGTTTTCTCTGTAGGTGCTGCTGGTGGGACAGAGAAAAGCAGCTCCAAGCTTGCGTAGTCAGGCTCTACAAGCTCCTTGCTGCTGCTTGGCATCACAGCCCACATGGAGCGGCTTTCTGGAAGAGAACGATGCTTCAAGATGGACCACAGAGGTAGAGGAGCACTTTCAAGGCAGTGTGGTTTGTGGAAGGGAAAAAGCTTTAGAGGATGAATGAAATAAAATGCTCATTAGTCCTGGACAAATGTTAATTATTTAAGAGTGGCAGCTCCCACAGACAGTATCACAAAGGTTTGAAGGCTAATTAAACCTGAAAAACTACCACCACATTTGATTCACTGAACTGAAGGCAACAGATGAACTTAATGGGCTGCTCCAAATTCTTTTTGCTGTTGCTGACGGGCTACATAACACAGAATTTTGGTACCCAAACAGGAGATGTTGCATCCAATTAGGCAAACCTCTCTTTGCAAGAGATAAGGACTCCCAAGCTCAGCATAATTACCAGAATCATCAGGAGCCATCCAAATAGCACATGGCCCTTCAAAACATGAATTTGTCTACAACACTGGAGTTTTTAACAAAGGATCTCACCTCCTTTTTCTTTAGGAGAGATAGCAACAGTGGCACTAAAGACACCGGTGCTGAATTTGAATTTGTATCTCTGCCCAAGAAAGGGGACTATGGCTCCAACAGTTTTTTTACATGCATGTTTATGTATTTTATCATAGCAGCAAGTTCTCACCCTCTGATGTCCCCCTTTCTTAGTGAGAAGCACAATGGAGAACAACTGTGAGATCTGTGTTGTGTGAACTGAGTATTAAAAGCTGCAGCATAAATGGAAACATGTTCACAGCCTCCTTGCTAAAGATTGAACAGGCCTTGCAAACCCTTTTGGCAGATCACGTGTTAACCACAGACCTTAGTTTTATTTTATGTGGGTGAAAAACCCCACGCAAATCACGTGGCTGTGGTCAGTATGAAATGGAGGCCACGTCCTACCCTGAGGGTACATGTTCCCCAGCCCTGTTGACAAGAGTTTTCAGCCTTGGATCTTGGCTGATGTATCTTCTGGCTGTGCAAGGAAAACAAAAACGTAAAAGCTTCAGCTGAGAAGACGCCAGTGATGTGCCACGAGCTCATTAGGAAGAACCACAGGGCATGACTGTTCAACAGATCTTTCCACTCGGCACACTCAGAGCATTTTGCAAATCTTAATTAGTGCAGACTCACAACATCGCTTTAACAAGTAACAAATAGAGGCTGAGAGGTTAAGAGAAGATAATTTTAGCAGCCCCAGAGCCTCAGTTCAGTGCTTTTCACAAACTACGATTTCCTCCGTTTATCGGCAAAGGCCTGGCTTTACATATTTATTTATGATTGATTACTAAATTTTTGTAGGACTTAGAGCGAGCAATGGGATCACCCGTATGACCCGACTTATTGAGTTAAAGCCTAGACCCCCAAAATGAGTATTTTTGTCTGGATGTAAAGTAAACAAACTGATCATCCCAGTGTTACAAACAAGCACGTACGTCTCACCACATCAGAGGGGAGCTTCTGCCAGTGAAACACCTTCATCCTCAATGTTGGTGTCTTCTTAGGCTGGGACTGCCCCCCACATCCACAAGTTAGATGATTGCACTCAGGATTACTGCATGGCTGGGGAGGTGGGAGCGACAGGGCATTTATGCCAGGCACGGGAAGGGGTAAAGGAGGCACCTTATGCCCAGGAGGTAGGGGTGGAGGGGCTGGCAGCAGTGGTAGCAGAGCCGACATGGCAGACTGTCCTTGGGAGGATGAGGAGACGCCTTGCTGGGAAGGTAACATGTTCCCTGGAGATTGCAGTGGCTTCCTGGAAAGGCCAGTTGTTGGAGAAAGGCTCAGGTCTGCACTGGGGTTCTCCTCTTCCAAGTCCATATCAACTTGAATGCATTTGTTTACCTTTTCAACAGATCTTCTGGACACTCTTTTGTGGTGATTTGGGCACTGCATGCTTGATAGCAGGTTCTCCATGGCTTGCACTGGTCCCATTTTCCTGCTCTACAAGACAATGAGGAGGTGCATGGGTTAGGAGATTTCCCCACAACTGCTGGCTACTGCTAACTCCCATAGAGAAACAGAAACATCAGTGACCTTCCCATTAAGATGAATGGCAGAAACATTTCTATCTGCTTTACAAGTGACATTTCACAGTGGTTTCAGCAGTGTGAGTCAGAAACAAAGCAGTACTGCTGGCCATAAGGCTCCTTTCTGACTTGTCTTGCTTCTTATACCTTCTTGTGACAAAGAAAAAGAAGAAAAGTAAATGCTATCAGCATTATAAATCTCTACCTGGTTACTCTCTTCCCCTTGTTGTTCAGCCATTCTATGGTATTTTTCTTTTAGAAGGGGTAAACTAGTGCCTCCTATAGAAGTTTCTATAGGCGCTCTATGCAGGGGATTTCTCAGACAGCAGGGACACAGCCACTTGTTCCTGAGAAACCCTGTTACCACAGCTTAACTTGAGTGCAGAGGGGTGGGGATTTTTAGAGAAACTCTCAAGTGGCCTAATAAATTAAATAAGCTACAGCTGAGGAGGACTCATGTTGAGCTGCTTATGGATCTGTGACCACTGGTAAGCATTAAAGTGAATAAGATGGTCTTCCTTTGTCCTTAACCAAATTTTCATCTAGGATGAATCTTTACATCTGCCCTGAGACTATACAGTTTCTCTCAGAGCCTCTCGCAAAAGACTATGCGGATATCCCTATCTTGTACACATGCCCAATTTTAAACAAGGAAGGGGACCTACCAAAGTCAGCAGAGGTATGTGCTGGCCCAGGACCTGGCTTTGTTTGCTTGACTGAGCGAACCTTTCTTATGCAAACACTTGTATCTCTTGTGGATGAATAGTGTCCTGGGACACTTAATCTCAGTGGCTGTAGCTGCTTTGTGATTTCTCCCCTTAGTTAACTTGCATAACAATGTCTATCAGCACCAGTAGAAACACCACATACTAAATGAGGAGCACTAAGCAAACTATCAGTGCTCCAGAAATGACACAGTAGATGCAGCCTTTTTATGGAATGCATGTAAACAAAAAAAAAAGGCCCCCATCATCCCAGCCCTTACACAAGTCTAACAAAACGTAATTTATTAGGATGAGTAGCTTTAATGGAGTTAACTGGATGGGTACTTTCATTTTTGTTTAGTGCAGGATCAGACTTATTTGGTATATACACTGTGTTTATGTTCCTAAAGGACTAGATTAATACTTATGAATGACCATTTTCCCCCTGAGGCAGCAATTTTAAGTAATGACTTACACAGCCAAAACACTTTAAGGGAGCTGCATTAAAATCTACAATTGATGCCTCTCTAGTCCATAGCACACCTCTAAACAGTGTGTCTGTGAAACGTAGCAGTTCATACTACAACTACCTGAAAGAAGATAGTAGCAAGGCTGATGTCGGTCTCTTTTCCCAAGTAACAAGTGATGCGATGAGAGGAAATGGCTTCAAGTTGCACTGAGGGTGTTTAGATGGGATATTAGGAAAAATTTCTTTACCAAAAGAGTTGTCAAACATTGGAACAGGCTGCCCAGGATGGTGGTTGAGTCACCATGCCTGGAGGTATTTAAAAGACATGTAGATGTAGTGCTTAGGGACATGGTTTAGTGATGGATTTGCACTGCCAGGTTAGTGGTTGGACTTGATGAACTTAAAGGTCTTTTCCAACCTAAATTCTATGATTCTATAGTGTCCAGCTCTTACAACAGCCTCAATAAAATTGTTAACCAGCGGATCCAAGGCAAGATAAAGCAATGAAACTTTTGTTTTTAATCTTAATTTAGTAAGAAATTATTTACATTAAAAATATTAAATGTTAAATTGACCAGAAAATAACACTTGATTTACATACAGAAGGGAAACAGTTAAAATAGCTAAGCCAAAGGCCTATAATAGAAAATGAGTATTAACTGTATTTGCTCTTTACTTTAATTAATATGTTGTTGGTTTCCTTAATATTTTTTTGCACAAATAAGCACCAACACGTTCCCAAAGGTAAAGCATCTTACGATTAATTTATGTAAACAACTTAATGTATCCCTTTTTGGACTTCACAGTCTTTGTGCTAAACTTGCACAGATGTCTGTAATTACCCTAGCAGGACAAGTGAGGGATTCAGTGGGGATTCAGCACTATGAAAAAGGCTAATGAGAAATAAACCACTTTCTGCTAGAAATATTAGGAGCAAAATAAGCTGATTTTAAAAAAATCATATTAGAAATAACGTTAAAATTCTGCTGCTTGTTTTTTTTAATTAAGCCATGGGAGGAATCAGTAAAATACTATTAATTAGGAAGATCTGTTGTGGTTTTTTTTTTTAGTCAGAGCGCTCATCTAACTTGCTACAGGGTTTGTATAAAGGAAAGTCTTGTTTTTAAAAGTCCTGATAAACAAGGAATACTACACAAGAAACAGCTAATACATTTTGAATGATAAATAGGCTTACAATAGCGTACCTTCAAAGATTATACTTTTGAGGCTGTGTAGAGAAATCCCTGCTCTTCGGAAGATTAAAGCTTTAGTATAACTTCAAGGCAGCTGTAACTTATATTGCTGATACTGTTCAAATGAGCTTGTGGGTATGTTTTACAAAAATATCAGTGTGAAATTTCTCCTTAGAAAGTGCAAAAATCCATCTCTGGTGACTAGATACATATATACACACACACATCTCAATGCAACCAGACAAGGACTAGCATACTGCAGAAAGGTCCAAAAGCTCAGTAATGGCCTGGCACCATTTAGGCAGGGCAGGGAACAGGGATTGACTCAATACGCCAGCCCAACTCTGATATCCAGCTGAAATCAATTAATTTGCAATTAATTGAAGCTGTTTTCAGAGCTCTGCTACTCTACCTTGGAAAAAGTGCTGATGTTTGAGGGCTGCCATAATACAGGCTTTTGTTTTTATCTGCTTACTGATATGCTTAAAAATAGGCACTCTTCTCATTACCCTGGAAAGATAAGTTGTGTTTTGATGGCATAGGGTTTAGATTTTAAGTTAGATCCAAAAAACATCTTACCTCTCTGTCTTGGGCCATGTAAGTACTCTCATTTTTTTATTTCTAATGTTGCCAGTGGGCTGATACGGGGCTATGTTATTTTGTAAAACTTGATTTTTCTTTGTAGCTGCAAGTTCATTTATTGGTCATTATTATGCTCGAATCAAGAATTTCAATGAATGCTTCAGAAAACATGGTATTTCTCCTTGTGTGCTATTGCCAAAGGTTGGGAGATTTTAAGGGGGGAGGGAGGAGGGTTGAAGTTGGTTAAAACCTGTGTCCCCAGACACTTTCAAGGTAACAATCAAAAGTGTAAGCACAAGAGTCAATATCTGCAATACTAGGTATGTTTGAGGGTAAGATGTACTGCTTACCAAATGGCTGGAAGGGAGCTCAGGATGTATAACCCAGCCCGGGAGAGGGTTAGTCACTTGGCTATGCAGGCAGGTGGTCCCTGCTAGTACAAAGCTATTGTTTGTTACCTCCCAATGGGTTACACTTGCTATGGTTTCAGTTCAGGGACCTGCTTGCATTAATAGGCTTCCACTGTGATATTCTTCACTGTTGACTTTTTGATAGGTGTAATTTATTCTTGATATTTATGATTCTTACAAGCATAAAAATAAGATGTAGAAGTAGTTAGAGATCTTAATCCTTTCTTGTATAAGGAATCTTGTTGCTATAAGAATTATCCCCTTCCTTTCAGATACGTTCCCAGGTGTTTCCAAGGATTTTCTGCATTCTGGGTTCAGAGAGGGGTGTTAGGGGAAGAGTAGTTCTTTGAAAGTTACCCTTTTCCTTTGGCTTTGACTCTAATATGGCTGCAAACATGTGTTAAGATGTCAGAAAAGAAAACAGGAATATTTTTTTTTCGCTTATTCCTAACAGTATTTCTTTTGTGGTATTTTTCAGCAAGTTTTCAAAGTGTTTTAAAGGATAACATTGCCCCCATTTTACAGATGTGGAAACTGAGGCACAGAGAAATGGCTTGCCCGCAGCTGCTCAGGAAGCCAGCAGCAGAAAATGAGTGGTCCCAGTAGGCCAAGTCCCTGGCATTTAATTTCTGTGCTCTGGCAGTCTTTGCAATCTAGCAAGTAACCCACCTCTCCCTTATTAAGATCTAGCTACTGCTGTGCCTCTGTTTCCTCATATCAAAAAGCTGTAAGCAGTTGGAAACAAAGTGCTTGGTTTTCACTCTGTTACTACCTCTGTTGCTGGCTTGAGCGTGTGCTTAATGCCTGAGGGCTTGATCCTAGTGATGGAGTTAACAAAAAAGCCTTCTTGGGGAACTGGCTGTACTTTTTGGCAGCTGGTGGAAAGGCATGAGCCTTGGGATCTGTTGCAGATGCAGCCTGGACCAGCAGCAGCTGTGGGTGGCAGATGTTCAGGGCAACAGCTGCTAAGGCCCCTTCACTGGCCTTTGTGCCCTGCAGAATTGTGGTGAGGCAGTTCGACCAAGGCACTGTGCGAAGGTGTATGTAGAGTATGGGGATGGGCTGTGAAAGGTAGGAGACTGGGAGAGGGTGCGTTGTAGGACTGACTGAGGGCTTTGTAGAGAGTAGGGATGAACTCTTCAAAATGCAAAGGAATTTCAGCAATTACTTTCATTTGGGCTTGTATAGCTGAAGGTATTAGTGACAGGATAGAATAACTTTAATCTTTGGATGTTTGCTAGGTTTGAGATGGGTCGTGGTTTGGAAGAGATTACCGTGTTGGCTGTCATTTGATCTATATGCAGTTACGCTGTGGTCTGCACCCAGACCTCTGCAGGCAGCTGTATGGGGCACAGAACTTGCCTTGTGGAGGTCAGGGTCTCTCCTCTGTCCTCTAGACCTCTGCAAGTGAAGTACAGCAGTTAAAAAGTACCTGGAGGGAGAAACCCCTTTCATTTAGATTACAAAATCGAGTTGTGGGTTTCGAAGGATCTCAACTGCAGACATCATAGATCTGTTACCCTTTTGCCTGTGCTACCTCTTCGGGCAAACCCTAGACTCTCTGTGGTAGCTCTGACTTCCTCCATCTGACTCATGGATTTAGTAACTACTTGTCACCAATTCATGACTAAACTCACTGCAGGTTTTGTTGTATGAATCTGCTTGAGTACCAAACAAACACATCAGGCTCTGCATGCCCAGAGCAGGGCAAATCAACTGTAATGTAGGTGTCATCAGCAAAGACTGTTGATCCTAGAAAAAGCCTGCTTTGACAGGTCGGGAGTGTATCTAAACTTGATAGGAGCTGACGGTCACAAAGTGATTCTTGCCTTCTGACTTTGAGTAATGTAAGCTGAGTCTGTTTAAAGTCTCCATTAGGGAAGAGCAGAACTCCTGCTAATTCCTACCAGTGCCTAGCTCTGTATGAATTGTCACACTCGGTTCTTGAAAGAACCGAGTTGTTGTTCATAGCACAGCAAAGAGAGAGTTAGAGGGTCCCTAATGTGAATTAAGTGCTAGCACAGCACCGATGAAGGAGTGAGTTACACTTATAGTGCTGAATATGCTGATTGTCTTGCAGTGATTGAATTCTCTGCTGGTATTTAAGGTCTGGTACCTGCTCTACACTAAGCAGATGGAAGCCTTTTTCTTTACTGTGGACTGCGTTGCCATTGCAAATCCTGCAAACAGCACGGCTATTCTGCAAGATTGTCACAGTGTAGTAATTGTAGCAAGGTCCCTTCACTACCACTGCCCCATCTTTAACCCTCCGTAGTCAAGCTTCTTGACCTGGCAAAGCTGTTTTTCATATCCTGCGCACAGCTCGATTGTCAGGTGACCAAACAAGATGTGGGTTGTGATGGAGTTGGTTCATGATTGTATTTGCTTTCAGATGCATTGGGTGAACATAACCCCATGACCAACATGTTCCCCCATATTTCATGGCAATAACTATTACCACATAGAGCAAGCTAGGATTTGTACAGTGGTGACTTTCAGTATTGGTAAGCTTGTATGTTGTACTCAGTTGACCACTGTGTACAGAAAACCAGAAATAGGAAGCTGTGGGTCCAGGCTTTGTTTAGACAGAATGAAAACTGGTTAATTTTGCTGAAATGGGTTCACGCATTTTTCTTTTATTTCAATTTATCCTCTCTCTTTCTAACCAGAAGGTATTTCTGAGCCCCCTCTGCTCTACTGAATGTAGGAGAGGACCAAACAGTACGCTGAAAGTGAAAGGTACTGGCCTAACTTTGGACACCGAGATTTCAGCCCTGCTCCAAGTGCAGTGCAACACTGTGGTGGTGCTTGTGTAATAGATACAGCTCCATTTATACACCTCTGTTTCTTTGAGAGAAAACAATGGATAATTATTACTAAGCAACAATGATATGCTCAGGTGCTTTATAAACTATGTGGAAAATACAGGACTTTGATGGACGTGTTCTGGTGAATCATAAGCCTTCCCCATCCCCACAAGAGAAAGGAAACTTGCCAAGTACTTACTTTATTCTAAACTTTGAAATATTTTCATTATTGAAATAAAAAAAAACCAACAAACCCACAACAACAAAAAAAACCAAAACAAGCCCTGAAAATCCATCCCATTTAACGTATCTGAATTCTGGTGTGAAATACTTGGAAAAGACTTCTGCGGATTTCTTCCATAGCTTCATTTTATCATATAGCCAATGTTTAATTAAGGAATATGCAGTTATGTGGCAGCGAAACACTTGTGGTGTTCACAGGCTGTTTACATACTAGACTCCCTGTGCAGTCACTGTAACATAGGGCGAGGATTCTTTTTTGAAGCCAAACTCACTGTTTGCTTAAATGACCGCAGACCTGTCGAAGTAACTGCAAGTGATGTTCTTTTTACCAGCAGTTAAACTGGCCTTGCAACCCTTGAAAAATCTTCAGGATCATGAGCTTTATTTCAGGGTCACAAACGGAGCAAAACTCCATATCCCAGTTGAACATCTTTCTTTGACCTGCTCTGATTCTGTCCCCCTGTTCTTAAATAATCACTGTAGTGGAAGCAGAGCTGCTCTGGAGTAATAAATTATAAATGCTGTGCTTCAGCCTGCTTACTGGGATGTGATTGTACAGAAAATTTAATATAGTTTTCACAGATGACTATGCAACAAAGAACAGGCAGTGGCTCAAAATAACCCATTTCTCTGTAAACTCTTGAGGGCAGTGGAAAGATAATGCCAAACACCCTTTCTTTGAAGGCCAAGGTAAGAATGCAGAGCAATAAAACCTCTGGCTGTGTGAAAAGAGCTGCTCTCTCTAGGTGGAAATGGGAGTAGCTGAAAGACCCAGAGGGAGAAGTGGACACATGCTGCACAATCTGAAGAGAGCAGCCTGTGGGGCGTCAGCAGGTATGGTTCCCTAGGTAACACCCAGGAAACCTGTTTGTTCCCAAGTCCTGAATCTCAAAATGATGTTGTTCCTATTGATAAAACAGCAGGGTGGGGAGGAGGAGGCTGGCTGCTGGAAACACGGAGGTTGCAAAGCTGCTGGGAAAGTGTGTTTGATACTCAGATTTTTTGTAGCCTGGGATCTAATCTGAGCGTGGAGAAGCTGGATTAATGGGAGTAAAAGAACTGATGCTTTGGTGATGTGCTCTGAAACTGGAAAAGAGGAAGATAAAGGGGAAACCTGTAAACATGATAGAGACAGTTCTGCAAGTCAGGATGGGTTATATGGTTCTGCAGGAAACAGTGGGGCTCTGCCTGCATCTGCCAGCCGGGAATGGGATTTCAGCTGCAACAGGGCTGTGGTTCTTGCTGGGTCTCTTGAACTGAAGCTGCCCGTGCATCTGCTCTCAGCTGATCTTTGCTTTTGTTAACCAGTTCTCAAAATGCTCATAGCAGTGATTTGGTTAAAATGAACCAGTGATTTAATTCTTGGTTTAACTTCTAACTTCTAACTTAGTCCAGCAAAGTTTTCAGTATTACATGGACATTACAAGTCCCATTAAGCAAAGCAAAATAAGCTTTAGCCTGAACATTAGTCTAGCCACAGTGGGTTACCATATAAAGGCACAGTTCTTAAACATACCCAGCTCTTCCATTTGATTCATGTTTCAGCACACTATCACACCACAGATTCAACAAACATAGATCGTTTTAAATGGACAGCTATGTACAAAACTATGATACAACGTTATTACAAATCTTGAGAGATAAAGCTCTGAATTTTGAGAACACAATACTGCACAGTCCCAGTTTTAAAGCAAAAGTAACATGAATCTACACCTTCTGCAGCTTGAACACAAAGGCTTTTGAGTGCAAGAAGCTGAAAATGGCATTCAGACCCAGAGATTTACTAAAGGGTGAGCTGAAAGTGTGTCCAATAGAGCAACCTGGAAAACCTCTTTCTGGTGCCTTAATAACAGGAACTGGGGTCCTGGTTCTCCAAAAGTTGATGGACACACCTGTGCATGTGAGAAGACTACTGATGAGCTTCAACTTAATTGCACATAAGCATCATGTAGGAACCAGACACTGTTTATATGGCCATACGCTCACTAAAAGTGTATATATATATTTTTTTTTTACTTTCCCTGTAACTGATTTCCCTTGCTTTAAATGATTGAAAGTAAAAATACATTTGTCGGATCTGGGTCTTGGACCTGGTCCAATAGAAATCGTCAGTGGCAATGAGAAGAGGGAGTAACATGCTTCCACCTGTGATGGTACAGCCACTGCTTAATTTATACCCTTAATTTAGTTGAGACACTGCTATTTTTAAAATTTCTGAGGCCTAACACTGCGGTCCTTTCTTGGGCCACACTCAGCTGTTTCAAGAGGAGTTTGGCCTAAGAGCAGGTTGAAAGACTTGGCTTTGAGGACAGCGGGCGAGAGGTCTGATCCTTTCACGCCGCCAGGCGCAGCACTGGTCCCTGTCCCCATGGGCCCCCAGCGTAAGGCTTGGGCCGAGGGGCCTGAAGTGTCCGGGGAGGCTCTTTGGGTCTTGGGGAGGGGAGCAAAGGGCTGTGCGAGGGAAGTGGTGCATCCTGGTGGGGCAGAGGTGACCATGGTGGTGTTTTGGCCATGCAGAACGTGGCTTCTGAGAAGCTGGCAGCACTCTGGGGATGTGTGAGCGGTTCACTGGGCCTCTGTTATTTCTTCTGCCTTGCTGTGACACCTGCAGGAGGAGGGGGAAATGCAAATTATTTGCAGCTATATAACAAAAGCGGTATGTTTTTGCATGTGTGTGCATCTAATGGTTGGGGTGCTACTAAGGAAACCAGTTTCAGATAACATAAAAACAGGTGGAGCTAAACCTTTATATACTTAAAAAACTCATGCTTCCAGAACTGATCCTGATGTTCAAGAGTTTGGGCAACTTTGCTTTTGAGCTGGGCACTAGTTCAGTCCAACAACGTGAGCCTTGCGTTTTCCAAGCAGAATATAGGAATACACTTCTAGATATTAAATTGCTGAACTTACTAAATCTAGAGGATTTAGCAGGACCGTCAGAAGGATGGGGTGGCACGCTGTCATTTTTAAGAGCCTGTCTCACTCCATACCCAAAGCAAATACCATTTCTAATGAGAGACCTGAAGGCAAAGGCCATATAGGAAGACAAGCACTAGATTACATTTTTGTAGTCCTTTAGAAAACTGCTCACAGAGTCTGCAGAAGAGGAGGTGAAGCATCTGGTTCTCTAGAATTAAAGGAAAACAAAACAAAAAAAAAAGGGAGGGGGGGAAACCTGGACTCTCAAACCCTGCTGTCTCTTTGCAGGTGGGGGCTGACGCCCCACTGTGTCATGTGCACATCCCAGCTGCTGGCAGGCAGCGCTGTGTCCCCCTCCTGTCCCTTCCCTCCTTTCTCACCAGGCTGTAGTCTTGGAGGACTGGCATATGCTCCCCGTTTGGTTTGTTCTTTTATTTTCTAGGGAATAAATCAAGTAGATTTGTGAGTGGGGGAATTGCCAAAGCCTGGCTGCTTATGGACTTGTACTTTCAAGACTTTTGTCTCCCCTAACCTTTCTAAGGGACATAAAGATGGCAAGAGAGGAAAAAGGGAGTTGCACGAACAGACGTGAACATTTGTCTGTAGTGATTCTCTAGGGTCTAACACAAGGGAACACAAACAGCATCTCCCAAGTCCAGGCATTTGTACTGTCCCTCCTCTGTTTGACTGTCAGCTTCTGTTAAATGGTCCTTCTTCAAGGTCTTTTCAGATTTGGTTGGAAATGACTTCAGATGTTAGCAGCACACATATGAACACAGTGTGACCACCCATGCCTTCATTCCACTGGAAAACAGGCTTTACCGTTTCTTTCAGGAACATGGAGATAATGTGAGATACCACTTTTTGGGTGTAAAAGCTGACATTTAAAGAACGTTAACATAAATACAGAAATTTCTGCATAATAAGATATAGTCAATGTGGGGAAAGAACTCAGTAGCTGATTACAACAGTCTTTTACTGCTCTGAAATATTATTTCATAGAGTCACAGGATGTTCCTGCCCTTACTCTGGTGCTGTTACAAAAGCTCTAAAATCTGATAAGGGGATCAAGTCTTGATCCCTGCAGCCAGATCTGCACAAGAAGGAAGAAGATTCCTGCAGCTTTGCTGAGATCCAACCACTTCCATATCCAGAAAATCCACCAAAGAGAGAAATATCCTGTACCAAAAGAGAACTGGTGCTGTGACCTGAACAGGCCATGTGCACTTGGGATAAATAAAAATAATAAAAAAAACCCAAACAGAAGCTGATCATCCTAGGAAAAAATACTGATGGGGAGCACTAGGCTTGTTGAGTCAGTCATATCAAGAGGGATAGACTTGAGCTGCATTTGGGTGAGGAAGCACTGTGGCTGCACATTAACAGAAGCAAACAAGGTTTTGTTTCTTCTGACCTTTCCAAGTGACGTAAAGACAGGAGCAGAGGAAAAAGGAATACAGGTTTGAAGGTGCAGCTCACCTCTGCCCTCCCGGCACTGAAGCACAGCTGGGCGCTGCCGGTGCGGTGCGGCTGTGCCAGGCGCTGCATTTCAAGGATGTGCTGAAATTCCTGCCTGATTCGGTCACTTCATAAAGGTACAGTTTGTCCATGCATTCCTTGGTATTGCTTTCCTATGCCTTCTAAGGGGAAGTCAAGGCTCTGTGTGTCTGGTTTTTTTAAAATTTGACTTTTTTTAAGCCTGCATGCTGGCATCTCTGTGCTTAAAACATACATAATCTGAGTTACGCTTAACTCACAGTTCCAGCTGCCCTCCCTGTGCAGCATGACCACTGGTCCTGACATGTTTACCTGTGCCTCACTGCTACTGTTTTCTGTTCTTGCTGCAAATCTTCTGCAGGATTTTTAAACTAACAGAGTTACTTCCCTCTTCCACTTGATGTAATCCTGTGGTATGGCACAGAAAGGGCCAAGAGGAGGGCAGGAATAGTCAGGACTGTAACTACCCAATTTATATCTCCTTTTCTCTTACTAGCAATGATGCTTCAGGTGCAGGATCAAAAGCAACCCTGTGTGGAAATCCTGCAGATTCCTCTGCTCTACAGCCCCAGGGGCCGGGGCCGCCTGGCTGCACAGGAGCTGGGCTCCTGGCTGGGTTCCCAGCCCCGGGCACTGGGGATGCTGGAGAATAAATACATTCCTTTCAGGAAATGAGACAGTGAGCGATTTGACATTATTGATTCAGTTCATAAGAGATACTCATCAACATGGAAAGGACAATGCGTAAGTATGCAATTTCAGTACAGTGGGTGTTTCAGTTGTTTCTTTTTCTTGCTTTTCTTTTCCAGTTGCTGTAAAGACAGGCACAGTTTTGCAAACAAAAGTCTCATCCTGACAATTGTTAAGTTTTCTTTTGAGGGACAACTGTATGTTGCCAGCATCAGTGAAGGATACAGGGAACTTGGTAGACAGTTTCACTAGAAATTGGGTTTACCTGTATTATTTTTTGGGGGGACAAAAGCCAAATTACTCTCTCTCCACATCCACATCCCAGACAGCTGCATGAATGCACGTAAGCGTGCACAGTCTGTTTGCTCCAACTGACTACTTTGTGTGCAACTCTGGAAGTGAATTTGGCTTCGAGTTGGAGCTGCTTTCTTGCCCCAACCAGTACTTCTCCCCAGGCCCAGTGTTTTATTCCCTGTTTCAGATACCTATATTTAAATGGTGCTGTAGGAAGTGGCTACCCGCAAGCAAAGCAAACATTGTTCTTTGCAGGAACTAGGTACTGAAATTGCATTTTTACAGTTTCTGAGAAAATAATAGGATCAAAGCAAGGACTTTGTTTATCACACGAAGCTGTATTCACTTGGTTAGAACAATGACTTTTAATTATCTGCAGGGAAAGGAGGTTTGGCTGCTGCTGACACAGAGGACAGACATGTGGGCTGCAACCCTGTGTTGAGGGGAGATCAGCACTGACTCCACTCAACGCAAGATCAACACCCCAGAGAGTAAAAATCAGAGTAACAAATTTATTTTACATGTATTTGTGGTTAGACACCAAGACAAAAAGCTTAGCTGATATGCTCAGTACTGATTAGGTCTGTGAAGTCCCAGTGCTGTGGTTAGTTCACATAGAAACACCTTTGCAAGTTTACATACCTCATTGTATCACACAACCTTTTTTTGTTTTATTATCTCCAATATCACTCTCAACCTCTGCTTTTAAACAAAAGAGAGACACTAAGTATAGCTGATCATGGCAAGGCAAATTTAACAATGGAACTTTTTACGATGAAAGTGTTGTCTAGTAGCAGAGAGGTTCCTAAGATGCCATCCTTGGATGCCCAGTGAGCCCTGTGGCTTTTGGGGAGGGTCAGTTCCTTAGCCAGAAATACTAATTTCAGATGTCAGGAAAGCATCGCCGTGGCTGGGAGCGTGGGGTGCTCCCTTTGCTGCAGCTCCTCTTGGGAAGCAAATTTGGGAACCACTGCTCCAAGAAACCACTTCTGGTTTGTGGCTTGTTTTTTAGCTAGGGGAAGGTGGCATGTTTAGAAACATAAATAACTGCAGCCCCAGGCATTATAAGGGTAAGTTCCTCTGTGGCAGATGCTCAACCCATGCTGTCTTTCTCAGCAGTGGGTATTCAAACCCTCCTTTCATTTCTCCTCCACCTTCCTTGGAAGGAAAAACATTAAACATTGATAAAAAGAGACTTCCACCACGTTCCTGCCCATTTGCTTGACCATAGGATCTTGCAGAAAACAGGCCTTGGACAATACATTGCATCTTTCTAAAGGCTGACAGACCCATGTGTCTTCCCTATGAGGCACCTCTACTCTGGGATTAAAGTACCCACCCAAGGGTGACTTCAGCCTGGTAGAGTCTGAGGGACTTGGATGCACTTCCCAGGTTTGGGACCAGCTGCGGATGTTTGCCGTGAGGCAGGGAATGGCGTTGCTCCACACCTCCGGCAGCCGAGCTCTCTCCTGGCACCAGTGGGGCAGCCCAGTACGAGGGACCATTTGGCCAGCCAAATACAATCCTTCACACAAGCATCAGCGAGATGCTATTTTTTAATTGTTGGTTTCTCCCCTCACCCTGCAGTGAGAACTCAAGGGCCTGATGTTCAGGAGCCACCTGAAGTACCCCTGGGGCAGGTTTTCAAGTTGCTGCATGCAAAGTGCTTTTGCAAGGAGGCTTAGGAGAGGAAAAACCAAACACCCCAGGCAGTGCTGATGTTGCTGGGTTTATGCATTTTTAAGTAGTTGAGAGGAGGGTGATCACTGATTAAATACCCAGTATTAACTGCCCTTAATCACTGCTCTAATGGAGCTCTTGTTTGCACATAACCATGCCTTGTAGCTGTCTTTAGCACACTTGACAGATGTGCTTATTGCCATCTTTACTGCGTATGTGTAATGGGCTTTTTAATTATTGATTCATCATTACCCCTTTATAAACTACTTATAAATGTCAAGAGAATGAGCAATGCTTGTGTTTTTCTTTTTAAATCTCTTCCAGGTTTAAAAAAAATAACAGAGTGGCTCTAGGGGCAGGGGGCATCAGACGTCAAAGTGGGGGAAACAGGTATATATAAATATATGAGGAAGCACTCCCAAATTAACTCAGCCCCTGAGAGCTGTATATGAAATACGCTACCTGAGGAGCTTTTGCTGTGCCTCTTCTTCTTCCTCCGTTTCCCAGATGGCCTCTGCTTTTCTCTCTCAGGGTGTGTTTGCCCTGAGGGGAGTGTTGCTGAACAAGAGGAGTCGGTGGCTGGCTCCTCTGAGAAGGACTTCTCTTGGGAGGTGTCTAACAGTGAGTCTGTACCAGGGTCTTCATTTTCTTTCACCATCTCTTTCAACTCTGCCTGATGAGCCTCATCACAGGGAGTAAACTGAGCACTGCAAGGGTCGACTCTGGTCTCACTTGGCTGGGATTCTGGCTCCTGTGCCAGCCCGTAACTGTCTGAGCCATCAGATGGGCATTCCTTGTCCTGGCCTTCTGAGATGGACCCATTGAGCTGGTCTCTCAGAGCAGTGCCTGAACTGCTGCGCGCAAACCTTATCCCTGTGCCTATGTTAGCAGTAGAGAAGGCGATGGGGCTGCTCTTTGTGTTTGGCTGGAGGCTTGCCCAGCTGTCTGCCTGCTCCATCCCAGTGCCTGGCGTGGGCTGACCAGCCCCATCAGCTTCCACCAAGCTTACTGAGGGGCTTTCTGTCCGGGACTCCAGTGGCAAATCTCCTCCAGCATTGTTTTTAGATAACACCTGGCTTGAAGCTGAGGCATTTTTAACATCTCCTCCCATCTCCATCAGGGCAGTGGTTGAGGGGGGAGTGCTTTCTGAGGGATGACTATCGTTGTTTTGCTTGGCCTTATCATTGATCTGCTTTCCTGCTGCCTGTGGATCCTTAAGGCTCTTTCCTTCAAACAAAAAACATGCAATCAGCCAAAGCTGCAGAGTTGCACCTGGGATCAGCAAAGGTGTTTCTGCCACTGGGAGAGCAGTTGCCTGCAGAGGGTGCACTGACCTTAAAGCAGCTATGCAGAGACAGTACCATGTTATCTTCTCTATACCTCCTCTCCTTATACCCCATGTGGTCACCCCAGTTGGACAGACTCCAAGGCTCCTGCTCAGCAAAGTCCCTGCTCTGTTTTCAGCAGGTGTTTATGTGTCCTTGCTGCCAACACACTGATTTCCATGCAAGTCCCTGGACTTGCAGGGGTGTCTGAAAGCCTACAGCAGGAATTGGAAATCTGCCTGCAAGGTCCTGAACCAGCCGAGTCTGCTGGCTTGGCTGCATGGGGATGTCAAAACTGCCATCAGCCGGCCCAATCCTGCCCTTGCAAAGCAGGTTTAGGAGAGCCACAGTGCATAAGTCAGGCTCTACGGTAGGCCAACGTCCCTCGACTTATCTAACGTGCACTGACACTGAAGTCATAAGACCAAAGAAAAGGTAAACCCATGGGCATCTCCTAACAATCACCTAAAGGTCTTGGGTCCTTCTGCAAGCAGGGGTTTCTGGTCTTTTTTTAAGGGCTGCTTTAGACTCCCAAATGTAGATTGAGACAGGGTGCAGCAGTCTCCAAGGCAGTGACAAGCTGTGCTACTGAGACTTGAAAGCATGGAGGGGACTCAGGTGGGGATGACACCAGCGCCTCATTAGCATGGTACTGTGGCTGACCCGAGGGCCGTGCCTCTTCGAGGGTTTATCAGCATGGGTACAAGGCCATGCTGCTCCAAATTGCTGGTAATTCTGGGGCAGACCTGGCTGGTGTCAGCTCAGGGATCTCTGCTCTTCTTCTCCACAGCATTGGCTGCAGAGCGTCCTTAAATAAAATGCCCCAAATGTGAATACAAAGGCTTCTTGCTTGTGCGCTTGGCTTAGGCTCAGAGGCAGATGGGAATGAATAGCTGCAGGTACAGTCAGGTGTGCGTCCTTACCAGACTGGCTCTCCTCCAGGCTCTCTGCAGGTGAGGTTTTAGGAATTGCATCCGACTCATGTCTGTTCTTTGTCTTTCTCAGCGTGAATCCTTTCCTTATGTCAGCCAGCAGCGCATCGATGATGCACACCTCCTCCTGCTTCACCACTCCCTTCTTAACTAGGATAGAGACAGATGGGTGTTAAATCTTCCCATGAGATGGGGCAGAAGGATACTTTGCAGTGATGCTTGGGGCAGGTAATGCTGTCCTGGTACAAGCAACCACTGGGCAAAAGGAAGGCACTGATGCCAGGCCTGGGAGCAGCCTGTGCTCCGTGCCTCTGGCAGCTGTGTGTCCTGGCTGAAGCCAAAGGGTCTACCCGAAAGCCTGTGTGCTACAGGTTGGACCAGTGGCATTGATTATACTGAGACCTTGAAACACCTCCTGTTTGATATCCGTGTTGGTAGGAGGGCTTTTTTTGGGGGGGCTGGGGGAGTGGAGGGAAGGTGATCTTGATTTTTCTTTCCTCTCTGCTTCTTCCAATTGTACTTTCCAGCTGTGTCTTTCGTTTTCATCCAGAGAAAGGCAGATTTAAGTTATCGGCAAGATTTTTGGGGTATCAGGAGTCTCTGGTAAAGAGAGACTACTCAAGTGTATAAGGGGATTTTGGAGGGGGGGGAGAAGCCAAATGTTTCTTGTTAGACTTGGGATTCAAAAGTTATGTTTAGAAACTGAAAAAGTTAACTGAAATGTTTCAATTTGATTTTTTTTTTTCTGTTCAGTCAGAAAACCTAAAATTAACTTCTCTGCCCAGCTGCAACTGTGAAAAGACAATTTTTAGCTATGGCTATAAGACCTAAAAGCCTTTAGTCAGCCAGCACCTGGAAACCCACAAAATAAATTACTGCTACTGGTCCATTAAAGCAGGACCAGCAAAGAGCTCCGGTCAGCTCTCCCAGCCAATTTGGGATCGCAAGACCATCTCTCTTTTTTAAAGCCTGTTCAGATACTCACTGACTTTTCCATTTTCTCCCTTCTGTCTCTTCCCCTCTTCCTCTTCCAGCTGTTTCTTCCTCTTCTCTGCTTTGGCAGCTTGCTCCTTTCTGTCCTTGTTTTCCTGCAGCGAGGTAACAGGGACATAAGAAGGTTGGCTAAATGTCTGCTGGAAAAGTCAGTGAAAAGAAAGATGACCTGCAGATGGTTGCAAAGGAGGAAAAGAGATTCTGGCCTTATCCTGTGCAGTAAATAAAATGGGCATGGAGAATGGGCTGTCTTGCCGAGCGGGTGAGAGGGACACCACTGGCTTGGCCAGGACTCTGCCACATCCCAGTAGGAGATGGCAGCAGTGATCTGCCTAACACAGCTACCTACCAGTGTGCAGATCTTCTGCCTGACCTTTAGTTGAGGTAAAAGTAGAAGGTACTGAAGCCACAGTTTCTTCTAAATTGGTGGCCTTTTACTATACATCCCCCTTCTGAGCCTGTCTGCTCAGGTTGGAGTAAAGGGGTAAGATTTATAAGCCCATTCCTCTAAAATTTACGCACTTGACTCCAAAGCACCTTTGTGACTCTGCAGCTAAAGCTGCACTGAAATCACAAATCACCAGGGTCTGGGCCGGGGCAGGAGCACCTGCACTGCAAGAGGATGCAGTGGAGCAGAGATCAAACACCCCTTCCCCAGGTGACCTCATGCCAAGCATGGAAAGGAGGGGGCTGTAACCAGCATCTTCCCCCACACCAGATTTGGGTGCCTGTCCCACCTGTCTGTCAGAGCAGAGGCATGCACCAGCACTAGGGATGCTCAGCACCATGCATGCAGATGCCAACCTTCAGGGCTCGGATAAACAGATCTCTGAAGGTCTTCATGGTGCTAAATATG
Organism: Phalacrocorax aristotelis; assembly: GCF_949628215.1. Taxonomy (NCBI): domain Eukaryota; kingdom Metazoa; phylum Chordata; class Aves; order Suliformes; family Phalacrocoracidae; genus Phalacrocorax; species Phalacrocorax aristotelis. The sequence continues at coordinate 28,323,725 of NC_134284.1, read as the reverse complement.
TCCTCTAAGGACAATTTGCTTGGGTCTTCACAGAGATAGCTTGCAAGTTCTTCTCTCTTTCTTTCAATGGTTTCAAATTCTTCTTCCAGCTTTCTGGAGGCATCAATGCTATCCTGAAATGCATTTAATATACACAGTAAAACACTATCCAGAGACCACTGAGTGAAGTGCACTTAAAGAAAAAAGGCTGTCAACATAAGAGCTTTGAGCAGGGCCCTGGTGTATAACTCCAGCAGAGCTCATGGCGTGGGAAGAAACTGAGATTTGCAGGTGATCTTTGCTCCTGGTGTCTGTGCTATTGCCAGTTTACAGGGATGGCTTGAGCAAGACATGGAAAACACAATGCAAAGCTTAATCCCAGGAGAAGGGGTTTACTCTGGTGATCCACACAGAGGCTGTAGATCTTCACTCAAAGTGAGGAGTGACACAACAGAATGGAGAGAGCAGGTGGGGCAGGGGACTCAGGTACCTAGGTTTGGGGTGGAGGTGGCAAATAAACACCAATAGGTTGTGTGGCATCACAGCCCATTTCCAAATCTGAGAGAATGTCTCAGCAATATTCTCCACCCTCTCATGAGCCTCCTCAGCTGCATATGTACCGTGCACTGCCTCTGTGTGTGTAATGGGGGAGGTACAAGGGAGCTCCGTTACTGACCTGGATAGGTTTCTCATACTGTTGTTTCACATCGTCATTTGATGATAAGACCTTTCGCTGAAGCTCCTGCAGATTCTTTAAATTGGTACTGGACTCCGTGCGTATAATATCAAGATTAATTCTGAAATCACATAGAACCCCCCCATTAGTTGACACTCTGGTATCCTGCGCTGACTGAAGAGTGGACAAGTCTGAGCTGGCAGCTTGTTTATCCCTCTGCTTCCCACCACTTCACTGAACTGAAACCTGAGTCTGAACTCTCTATACCGTCCAAACTCTTCATAGAAAATAGCTTCCCTCCACACCACTTAGGAAAAGGCTGCCAGGTCTACCTACAACTTTGTGTATTGAGTAAATGAATTCCAAAAAAAGTCCACCCTTTCAAAGGGCTGTTCTCTACCCTCAGAACTCGCCATTAGCTCACCTTCTGTGGTTGAAGGCGCTTCAGAAATGCTTCTGGGTAGCTGCCCTTCACAAGCTCCTGCTACCACAAAGGCAGCGCAGGTTTGGAAGGGCCTGGGAGGTAACATTAACTAAATGCACTGCAAATTTCAGCCCTAAGTATTGCCAGCTGTAGAAGAACTATTATATATTAAAGGGGTTTCAACATTCATCAACCAAATCTTTTGGTTAAAACTAAATAAGATGTCATCTTGTTAATGTGCTATACCAGCTGTGTGTGTCCTAATTTCTGGTACATTGTTGATGTGTATGGGATTTATTTTTGGTTTTAATTTGAAGGAAGTGACACACAATTTTACCCTGCTGCTTTTGAAACATATTCAAGATCCTTTGGCAGTTCCAGTAGGTCCGTGTGGCTGTTTTCTACTTCCTGAAGTGGAAGAGAGAAAGAAGTGTTATTTGCTGTGTGCCATGAGCTGAGAGAGGAAGCTGGGAGGAAGAGACAAAGGCAGAAATGCTCAGGAAGGACAACTGCACCACGTCCTGCTGCTACCCCTCCTCTGCAGTTTGCTTTGCCTCGCAGAGCTGAGCTGCATTCAAAACAGGACAGCATGTTCAGAGAGGAAGGGCATTGCTCCCTCTTGTATGTATAAAAACATACAAGAGGGTTGAATGTTGAGAAATACTCATAGTTCAAAGCAAAGCTGACCTGCTGCTGAGCTCTTCTTCTACCCTCTTCTGATACACCTACCCTTGACCATGGGAAGAGGCAGGACTGTGGTTTGATACAGTCTGGCACTTCCTGTGGTCCCAGGAGGGTATCAAAAGGGGTTGAATCTTAATTGCACAATTTACTTTCATAGCTCTGCTTGCTGAAGCTACTGCTAGCTAAAGCAGGGCTTGACCATGCATAACTGGAATGGAGAGACCTTGATGAATGAAGGTGGTAGAGCAGAGCATGGAGAAAAAAGGGAAAACCAGCATTGCAGGGAATAAGAAAGCCATGGGGGCTTGGAGAAAAGCACGGAAAGCTCGAGCATAGTCTGGTGAAAAAGGAAAAGGCCATGGAAAGGCAGAAGGGCTAAATAGATACAGACCAGCCAGGACAGCTTTGTTAGCCATGTGCTCTGTGGTTTGCAGCTGATGATGTGCAGATTGCACAAATATGAAAAAGGAAGTTCCAGCCATTGCAGGAAAGATGCTGGAGGAAAACAGAACAAGCCTTAAAATAAGGAGCTTCCTGAGTAGTGCCCACAAGCAGCCTCCTCGAGCCTAAGTGATTCAAATGCTCCCATCTTGTGACACTGTGGCTAGCTAGGGAGGATATGAATACAAGCATGTGGCATTAACTGAAAGTTGAGTAGGAGAAATGGTTCATCCATGATAAAATCCTCCCCCTTCACTATTGTCCAGGACTTGGCAGTGGTACCTCCAGAATATGGTGGAGCAGTGTGATGCGGGTTTGGTTTGCTTTGGTTTCTGTTAGTTTGAGTAAAGTGCTGATCTTAAATCCATCGGCATCGCCCGTGTGACTTCCCTACAAGACAGAAAAAAAGCAGATGTAACTCCTGTGCCCACCCAAATTACAATCCTAAAGGAATCATCCCCCCAGTCATTACAGTATGTGGGTGACAAGACAAAACAAGTCCTTACGTAGTTCAGAAAGTTTCCAACTTTGAGAATCAGTTGACAAAAGAGGGGCAGGCGATGACTGTTCAGAAGATCTGAAAAATATAAAGAGTTTTTAAACAAAAGCCGCTATTATACTAGAATGTTTCCTAAACTGCACTGAAATTGGGATTCTGAATTCCACCAAACCAAATGTGATATTTCAGTTTTGCAGCCCAATGACTCAACCTGCAGAGAAACTGATTCTACACAGATTCAATTCCTCAAGTTGTAAAAGTTTTGTTGACTTAGGTTTCTTTCTTTGCATCTGGTCTCTCATTCCTAATGGAAAATAACCTGGAGTTGGACCCTCCTCACTAACAACCCATCAACTCACTGCCTTCCTTGGAAGTACCCAGAATTACTCTGGTGTGGACAAGGGTAACTGGGCGGTAGTTTTAATCTTGCAGACTCCATTCAGCTGTGCAGTGAAGCCATTTCTGACAGCCCTGTGATTATCTGCCAGCTGCTAAAACCAGACATGCTCACCCTGTTCTTGGTCTCGCATGGTGAAGGAGATTATCAGGGCATGAAGGGTATAGTCCCTGTCCTTAAGACACAGTGCTGCAGTGGCGTGCTTTCTGAAGCACTCAGCTCTGAGGCACAAACAGCTCCAAAAGGGCAACTGGGCTGCTGGGAAGGCACTTTTTGGGGGAAGCTTCAATTTATCCCAGCAGGCAGCTGTAATGCCAGCTGGAGAAACCCCCAGCAGGAGTTGGGGGGAACTGGCTCTGGGACAGGTGGCACTTGACAGTGCCAAGAGGAGCTCTCAGTGGGGTGAGACCTGAGGTTTCTGCCACAGGAAGCCAAAACCTATTGCATAAGCTCTCCATGTACTCACAAAATTGGAGTATCAGGAATTTATAGCCCAAAATAACAAACTTTATCTTCTGGTTCCATTTATGGGCAGGGAAAAACTAAAGCATCACTACTTCCTGGGGGAAGTTTGGGGTGTGCTTTTCTGGCAGCAGAGAAAATTGCTGTGTGAAGGTCTTAATGTAGCAAATAATGCCAGATGAATTAGCTGTAACGGGGCTGGCTCTGTTGTCTAAATTTGGCTTGAAAGGGCTGACAAGCTTCCAACGCTCCACCACTGAACGTACTTCAGAGGACTACATCTGCTGCAGAAAGAGAGCTGAGAGTGAGGGAGAATGATCTCTGGTCCTATTAAGGGTTTGACCATCACTGGAGATACCTAAAGCTGCATCCCGTATTCTGCAGTCGAACCAGTGAATAGACCACAGGGGAGTTTTTTGTGGGGTTGGGTAGTATCACTGCAGAGCTCCAGGGGAGTTTTGGGGGACTTAAAGGTTCCTGTCATAAATAAGCTCCAGAAATAAGGTCAGGTCATTTACCTTCGCAGGCTCTCCGGATGACTTCAGCTTTTGGCTGAATCATGTCCAGCACAACAGTGGTCTCTTCACAGATCAGCATACATTCAATGCGCAGCTGGTAGCTAAGGATGGAGATTGAGTCAAAGCTTAAAGCCACTGTGATCTTGGCCAGCACAGCGGCCCTCTTCCCACATCACCAGTAAGTCTGGCAACCCCACAACATCACTGTCAATCACAACCAAATCAAACCAGTGTCTGTGGCTTGTGGAGGGAGGTGAGGGGCTGCTGCTTGCCTTGGGGACCAGTGGGGGTATAGTTCCTGCTGATGCACTGTGATCAGCAAATTGAAGACTGACCACCGTGTGAGATACGGGTTCCCCTTTCTTAGCATTGCATCTGGGACTGCCTTTCAGTAAGTTATGGGACCCCTTGGGCAGGCCTGACCCTGGGTCTGGGCCAGCTTCTGCTACTTCAGAGGGAGAGGAGGTGCTGGAACAGCAGCAGCCCTTCAAGGGTAACAGGGAAAGGGACAGCTCAAAGATGGAAGGGGGAATCCACCACTATATCCATCAGTGTCTGTCTGTGAGGCTCCTATAAAGAAACTTAAACTTCCCAGAGTCCCAAGAAAAAGATCGGGCTAAAGTTCATGACCAACACCCTTACCTGGGAATCTGAAGGAGGAGGAGATAAAATTGATCTGCGTTTGCTAGTTTTGATTTATCTTCTTTGAAGGCCTTCAGGTTTTCTATCTAATGAGAAATAAAGAATTAAGGCTGTGGGACTGCACTGAGTGTTCAGCTCTGTAAAGGAAGGGTACCATTTTCCCTCCTGACCTCATGCTTTTCAGGCAGCAGCTTCAGCAACTGCTTCAGAACCTCAACGTCAAACTTGGTCCGGTCCCCATTCTGGACCATGGCAGCCACCTCTTCGTTGGAGCTGCAGGGAAGAGGCACAGAGTCAGCTGTCACCCAAAGACCCCTCTTCCACAATCACACGCTACTGAGACATGTATCTGTGCAAGTGCTCCATGCTTTCCCTGGTGAGAGCCACAATAATCCAAAAGGAAAGCTATGTCCCTATGATTAACTTAGAACTGGGACCTGGATCCCTGCTATGCCCCAATTTTTGTTTCTGGCCCTGGTCAAATGACTCAAGGTCAGAGATGAATGCTGCAACTCAGATCTCTCTCTCTGGGTCTTTGATTACCTTAAAAGAAAATTTATTTCTTAACTTCTCCATTGGCCCTGTTTTGAGGAGGAATTTGACCTCCAGAGGTGTCTCACAGCCTAAGCCACCCTAAAAGACTGTGCCACAACTTTATCTGTAACACAGAGATGTAATGCCTTTGTCAACATATGGGGATATTGTACGTAAAAACAATTGAACTCCTAAACTCAGTATTTTAAAGACAGTGTAGGACAAGATGGGAAATGTTCAGATGTTTTAGTAACACAAACCACCAAAGTGCATTGGATAAAACAGATTTCATGAGGACCTTCCAGATACTATGCAAAACCTGCTCAAAGTTCAGTCAATCATCATGAAAACTGGCCATATCTTACCATTTAAATTGCTTCAAAAATATGTTCAAATTGAGACTCTTCTTGGAGTCCAAAAATGTGATCTTCATTAAAGAAAAAAAGAGATATCTTGTATTAGATGAGCTGTCTGCAGTGATCTTTATTTGAAAGAATGAGAGGGACCTCCTCACCTCCTTCGGTTCTGCCTTCACTGGTGCAGCCGTTTTCTCCTTAACGGTTGGTTGTGGAAAGCAAAACAGCTGCTCTATGCTTGTGTAATTGGGCTCTATAGTTTCCTCGCTGCTGCTGCTCACTGAAGCCCACATTGAGTGACTTTCTGAAAAAAGAGAAGGTGTCAGACTGGCTACGGGGACAGCTGAAAGCGCCTGGCTTTTGGGGCAATGTGAACTGCTAGAAGGGACACTTCTCAGAATATGAATGAAATAAGAAAAGACATATTAGTCCTGGACAAATACTAATTATTTAGGAGGGACAAGTCCCACAAGCAGGATCCAAAGGGCCTGAAGAGTAATTAAACCGGGTGCTCTACCCCTAGATGTGCTGGTAAGGAGATACAGCACTGGGCACATCCCTCCCTATACACCTGCATTTCTCCTCCACAGTAGGCAAACTGGATCAGCATGAAAAGGACTTCATCCATTTCTTTCCTAGCCCCATGGCTGATATTATTTTTGCTCCCTTGCATGCTAGCTGAGGGATTGGCCACAACCTGGCCATTCTCTGACTGTGAACTTCCTCCATTTTTCACTTTATAATCAAGCCTCCTTGTATAATGCTGGCTATAGGACTGCTTGAATTAATTCCCACTGCATTTTCTTAAGCATATTTTTAAAAAAATCACCCAAATGTGCCTGCAAAAGTCTCTACTGAAATAATCCCAACAATTAACTGCCTCTGTGATTGAAAATATGTCTTATTTAGACTTCACCTATGCCAACTTCCATGCAGTGGACGCCTTGCTTGTCTAGGACAAAGCTGACGTTGCCTGTCCTGGCTTCTTCTCACATTTCATGCTTCTCTTTGGATCCGCTAGGACAGGGAAATGTAACCCAAAAATCAAGAGAGAAGTCAATGATTCGCACGGGTCTCCAATTCTTTCAATGTCCTTGACGTGATCCTTACCTGCACTCTTACTCATGACTTTAATATACCCAGATGAAAGTATAGATGATCTGCAGAATGAAAGTCTGGGGAACTCAGATCAGAGCCTATTGAGAACTCAAGTCTAAGGCAGGTCATGGTGGATTAGGGAAACATTCCCATCCCTCCCCCTTCTTTTAATTTCAAAGTATTTTAGTTACAAACAAGCTATTCCAAACTACTGATTTAGTTAGAATGGTTATTATATCAGTAGTTTAATACCATATTTATTTATTTAAGCTCTGCAGGTCAGAAGGGGAAGTTCTGTATCTAAATGGAGGCAACCACATTTGGCAAACTCAAAGACAGTGTTTTCTCTTTTGTGTCACCCCTAAAGCAGCAGCGACTTTATGACACCTACCTCGCACCACATTGGAGGGCAGCTTCTGCCAGTTCAGCTTCTTCATTCTCAACGTTGGTGTCTTCACTGTCTTGCGTGGAGGCCTGCCCAGGCCAAGAGGGCAGCTGAATTGGGAGGCCACCACAGTTTCTATATGATCTCCTGACATGCCAGGCAGGAGGGGTGGAGGGGGAGGGATGCCCTCCATGCCTGGCAATGGGGGTGGGGGTGGAGGGATGCCCCCCATGCCAGGCAATGGGGGTGGGGGTGGGGGGATGCCCCCCATGCCAGGCAATGGGGGTGGAGGGGGAGGGATGCCCCCCATGCCAGGCAATGGGGGAGGAGGGGGAGGGATGCCCCCCATGCCAGGCAATGGGGGTGGAGGGGGAGGGATGCCCCCCATGCCAGGCAATGGGGGAGGAGGGGGAGGGATGCCCCCCATGCCAGGCAGTGAGGGTGGAGGGGGAGGGATGCCCCCCATGCCAGGCAATGGGGGAGGAGGGGGAGGGATGCCCCCCATGCCAGGCAATGGGGGAGGAGGGGGAGGGATGGCCCCCATGCCAGGCAATGGGGGTGGGGGTGGAGGGATGCCAGGGAGTAGAGGAGCTGGAGGTGCATTCATCATGGGGGATGTGGGGGTCACGGCTGTGGTGCCAGAAGCCGGGGGTGGAGGTGGTGGGGGTGGAGGTGCTCGGGCAGGAGCACTGTTGGGTGGAGGGTTAGAGGTCTCCAGCAAAGCAGAGCAGGCTGTGAGCTGGGAGGACGAGATCTTTTCATTGGCAGGTGGCCCTGAGGGAGGTGCTTGTGCCTTGGAGGGGTTTGATGATCCCACTGGGCTCTGAGCTGCACTTGCACATGGCTCTGTCTCTGCCTGGATGCCTCCATTTGCAATCCCAGACAGCCGGTTTTCAGCTCGCTTTTGCTTGTTTGGATGTTTCTTGATAGATAACAGCCTCTCGATGACTTCTTCAACTGTGTTACCTTGGACTAGAGAAATGGGTTGGGGTCAGAGAAGGGATGGGGCCCAAAGGTTGCTTCACGCTATTCAACCCTTGCCAAGCAGCAGATCTGGAGCCATAGAGCCCATTCCCTGGAGTCACTTTACACAACTGCACTTTTAGCTTCCAGGCAATTTCCTTCCTGTGGTCCTGACCCATAAACACTGTTTTGAGCATGCCTGCCAGCAAGACTAGCCAGCACCAGTGAGGACAGATTCCCCCTGACTCCCATGACCCAAAGCTCAGGGCCTAACCACCAGAGCAAGACTGTGAATCCCAAGACCACTGCTAAACATGGGCAGCGCTCACTGGCGTCTGCACGTCTGGGGCTTTGCTTCAAGTCTCAACCCTGTGCAGCAGGTGTAGCTTTGTCCCAGCTTCTGTTCAGCTCTTAGCAAGTCCCATAGATTATTTCTTGTACATTTGGGAAGGACTTTTGTGGGCATTGGATGGGATGAGGAAAACAAGAGGGGAGCGCAAGGCTGGATGGATACGTCATTCTTACTGTCATTCGCGAGCAATAGGGCTCTGTTCACTACAGCGTCCAAGGACTCCCACAGAAGGAGGCTGGAGTCATGAGATGGTTCCAAGTGCAGCAGGCTCTGAAGGATGGACAGTAGCTGGATGGAGACTGGAGAGCGGCTCACCTGGAAGGCAGGGCAGTTTTCCGTCACAGCAAAGCTGGTTCCAGGCAAAGTGTGTTAACTTTGCCGTTGCATGACTTTGCGCCCCATGTGAGGGCCTACTTACTTTATTAAAGAGAGATGAAAAGACCTCATGATGATCATTCATGTTTATCCCATCACATATCTTTAATAATTCCTCATCATCTTCTATCTTGAACTCCTCAAATGTATCACACTGGATAAGCAGATCCTCCTCCTCTATGTCTCTGCAATATTACAGCATTCATTTTCACTGGAGAGCCCTCCACTGATTTTCAGATGATTGTTTTTGTGTAAATGGATTCTACCTCTTTGCCTCTCAGGTTCAACCAGTTGTGTTGAAAGTATCCAACTCTACCTTATTTATAAAGGATCAAATGCCATCAGTGCATCTTTTCTTAAACTGACTGTACCTCCTTCTACATTTGACACATACAAATGTATGGGACTTTTCATGGCGTAACCTGACCCAGCATATGCTTTGTATTGACTTCTTGGAGTTGTAAAAACAGAGTGGTATTTCTACCTTTTTGTAACTGGGCCACCTTATTTTTTTTAAGTCAAGACAAATTGAAAATATTCCAGTGATGTTTCTGTTTGAAAAACTTCCTTCTCTGTTACTCAAAATAGGATTTAAAAAATCCCGAACACTCTAAAGACAACTTTCTTAGTACTCTTGAGACCACTCAGTGCAGGAACTCTACCCTTGTTAGTTGTCAGTATAGAAAGATCATGTCTTCTCTAATTTTTATGGTGTTGAATGGAGCAATTCCAGTTACATGGATAACTGCAACTCACATACAATGCATTCTAGAATTTATCACGGGTGTTTCTGACAGAACATAATTTTTAAGTTAAGAAACTGCAGACAGGTATGTCCAGATATGCATTAGTAAAGTGTCTTAGCTGGGTGCTTCTGGGACCAACACCAGCAGTGAAGGGGTTTGGATACAGCAAGCTGCTCAGTGAGCCCACAGCATCACTTCAGGTTCAGTCTGAAACGCAGCCTCAACAAGGACATCGCTGAGCCTTGCTCCACCTGTGCCCAGAGCCTCTGTCAATGCCACCTGCACCAACAACTGTCCCTGTGACACTGTGGCTGGCAAGAGCATCTTAACACTGGCCGAATGCCTCTGGTTCCTGTGTAACGGGTGCACACTAATGTGGTCCACTCCACCCACATACACTTCACTTCATACAACAGAAGGCTGATAAGCATTAAGTTTCCATAGCTATATTACTGTGAATCTCATTTATAAAAGAAAATTTAAACAGTGATCCTTACCTTAGCTTGTCTAAAATATCCAACAGCTGAAGCCCTGGGAGAACAAAAACAGATATATTGGCATTATGACCTACCTGGCACTGATCTATTATGATCTTTATATAATGTTATGCTCATAAACACTTTTTGCAGGGAGAAAAAGTGAAAAAATCTTCAGATGGATCTGTCAAAGCAGGTAGGGTCATCTAGTAAATTAAGAGACCCAAGGTACACGTGTCTGCAGCTGAGTGAACCACTGCAGCATCCCCCTGGAGTTACTGAGGGACACAGGCACTTCTAGGGCATGAGTCACCTCATTCTGAGTTAGACATCTATAAATCAGTCAGATGAATGGTGCGGTCAAATGTCCCTTGCTCTCCACAGAGAGAAACGGAGCCCAGGCTCACCAGCTTGGATGTGTGCATTACATGAGGTGAATCCTAACAAAAGTACCTAGGACCCTGGTATTCAAGCAGTTGGAAAGTTATTTCTGAATCACAGGGCAGCTTCTGTGGCTCAGCTGAGCAGACACAGGGCAAACCTTATCTCTCTTATGGGGAGTTGCAACATATGGAAATCTAGCTACATAAGGTGGTTGGTTATAGAAATGCATTGAAGTGCTGCTGGGATTCTAGAAAAGATCAAAACTATGTGAAAGCAGCAAATTTTAAAAAATGTGGTTACAGAAAAGTTGTTGAAGAGAATAGAGACCAAAGGAAAAAAAAGAGTCTACCTTTAATATTTGCAGTTTTGCTCCCCAGCCCTCTTTAGTCACCTTATGGATACATCTGAAAATAAAACTGTTTGGGAACTGATTTTCTCTGGAGAAAGTTAGATGCAACAAATATCCTTACCTATGAACTCATTTCTGATTTGTGTCCTTGTTCTTAGCTCTTCTTTCCCCAGTATGATGGCATTGATAGCACTCAGCAGTGTCACCATGTACGGCACGTTATCTGTGTTGGAGAGCTCATTCATTATGACGCTGAACCGATACTGCTGGTTCTTCACGCTCTGTTAATAACACAAGTAATATTTCCATTCAGACAGTTCAGAAATGTCTACCACTTTGGTGCAGGCTCTCAGATGGAATTAACATCTTAAAACCTCTCAGTTTATCCCACTGTGCACACGACAGGAAGACACACGTAAAAGCAGCACTCCTCCGCTACAGAGCAGGGTCTGGTTGGCAGAGAAAGTCAGTGAAATTGCTCTTGGATCCCTTTACGCATTCTGAGGACTGATGCTCATACCTGAGCTCGTGGCCAGTGAAACCCAGGGGTGTGGCACCATCTATTTTGTTAATCTAGTAGTGCTTTTCCTGCCAGAAGGAACCTTGTGGTTGGCAGCTGTCTGTCCAGACAAGTCACCGAGCAGCACCACGGACTTATGCTGACCAGGCCAAATTTCCTACCGTCCTGGTTTCAGCTGGGATAGAGTTAAATTTCTTCGTAGTAGCTAGTATGGGCTATGTTTTGGATTTGTGCTGGAAACAGCGGTGATAATGTGGAGATGTTTTAGTTGTTGCTAAGTAGCGCTTACACCGGTCAAGGACATTTTCAGCTCCCCGTGCTCTGCCGGGGGCACAAGAAGCTGGGAGGGGGCACAGCCAGGACAGCTGACCCAAAGTGACCAATGGGATATTCCATACCATGTGACGTCATGCCCAGAATATAAAGCTGGGGGAAGAAGGAGGAAGGGGGAGACATTTGGAGTGATGGCGTTTGTCTTCCCAAGTAACCGTTACACGTGATGGAGCCCTGCTTTCCTGGAGATGGCTGAGCACCCGCCTGCCCATGGGAAGGAGTGAATGAATGCCTTGTTTTGCTTTGCTTGTGTGTGCAGCTTTTTCTTTACCTATTAAACTGTCTTTATCTCAACTTATGAATTGTCTCATTTTTACTCTTCTGATTCTCTCCCCTGTCCCACCAGGGAGGGGTGAGTGAGCAGCTGCGTGGTGCTTGGCTGCTGACTGGGGCTAAACCACGACATACAGTTTTCACCTTATAAATCCCTGCCTCCTTTACCAAAATGATGCAAAATGACCTTCATTCCCAGCTCTTTTCTGTGGTACACAGATCTACCTGCATGGATCAGAGCAGAGCTGTACCTTCTACTGTAGCCTAACACTTGCCTTGTAATGGTCCAGGGCGTCCAAAGCCAAAGTGTGGCCATCTGATGAGTAAATGCACAGTGCAGCCAGGAGCTCAAATACTTGCTTTTTGACCATGACATTTGTTGTGTCAAGTGCTGGAGGAAAAACACAACAAAACAAAACAGAATTTATGATGACATTAATGTTCTGAATCTCAGCATCTTCTGCTACATGGCTTATGACTAGTGGTAGAAAAAAGACTGAAGGAGTGGAGCCACTACATGGAAGATGGGAAGAGAAATATCCCAGTCTATAGATAACCCACCCCAATAGCATTTTGTGATTGTAATGTCTAGTGGGAACAGTAAATGCTCCAGGTACCTACAGGCACTTTGGTGCTGCTTGTAGTTTACCTCTTCCATGTACCAGTGGCATGCTGCAACAGCAGCCAGGATCTCAGCACTCACAATCACACATTTTGTTTGCCATTTTCACGAAATAATGGGTATTTTCTAGAACAGCAGATGAACTATTTTCCTTAATTAATGAGTCTTATTTTTAGTGCAGAAACACCCAATATGCAGATCAAGTAGGCCAATTGTTCTAACCAGTCCTCATGTGTTCCCTGCTTTCCACTACTCTTTCTCTGTGAGCCCTGGGAGCTGGGAGGGAGCGGATTAGAGCATCTTATTTTTCCTTTATTAGTGCACAATGAAGCTCAACTGCTGAAAAGCTCAGAATGCCCCCAGGTTTTCACAGCACAAAAATGCCAGCTCTGTATTTCACACTGATTAAGAACATATAGGGTGGAGAGGAAGGAAAAGGACTTCAAAACTGAAGTGAGGAGCAAGCTAGCTTTCAGACTAAATGCAGTTTAAAGTGCTATTAATAAGGGTTTCTGGGCACAGCTGTGATCTCAGCTCTGTGAAGCAGCACGGAAGTTACCCTCCCAACACCATCATCATTAAGTGCTGTACAGTAAGTTCCAGGAGATGCCCTGGCAAGTTTCATACCTAACGACAAGCCAAGTGAATGTCAGGAGAAAGTAAGTGGTATTACCTACCATCTTCTAGAAGGAACAGACTGAGCAGCACAGAGAATGGGCTCTCTTGAGTCTAAACCATGCCACACTCCCTCCTCTTTACAGGCTACAGGTCTCCAAGCCTTTTAAATTCCTTTCCCTTTGCTGTTGAGACTACAAAGACTAAGGGCCTTTAGGTCTCTTGCCCTCTCCCGCGAAGACTAAATAGCAAAGGTCTGCTGACAACTGAAGGGTTGAGCATTCCTCATGCCTGCATATGGCTAAGGCTGGGTTTATCCCTTGCTTCTCAGTGAACTACAGAGACATTTGTGTGGAAATGAGCCCATCTAAATACCATTGAGTGGCAAAGGCAAAGGCAATATTATTTTAAAGAAGAAAACAATCTCTTTCACTAATCAGTTGTGATCGACAACTTGCAAAAAGCCTGGTGCAGGGCAGGAGGATAAGCAACAGAGAAGTGCCCCCGCCATGCCGCATGTGATGGGTGAAGCAGGAAGATGTCTTCTCACCTTGGAAGAGTTTTCTGATGTAGCCCTCATTGCTCACAATGTATTCAATGCCTTTGTGGGAGTTCATGACTGCTCGCACACAGTTAATGCAGGTGAGCTGAAGCAAGGCATCAGAAATCCTGGCCACTCCTCGCCCCGACAGCCTGTCCAGGGCCTCCAGGAGGAGGTCCAGCCCACACAGCTCCAGGAACTGGACCATCCAGGCATCATCGCTACTCTCCAGCCGCTTCTTCAGCCCAGAGTAGTTCACCACGGATGGCATTTGCAGGAGACGGATGCACAGCTCTGGCTCTGCATTTTCCAGGTTGGCCTCTGACTGGTCGGTCTCCTGGGGTCCAAGTTTCTCCTTCAGAGCAGCCCACTTCTTGTGGGTACCTTCCTTTTTGGTCGACATCATGAACAGTTCATCCTGAAATCATAAAAGAAGACAAAGTGAGAAGTTTGTCTGGACTGGCCAACAACCCTCCAGCAGCCCTGGTTTTACTCCTAGCAATCAGGACATAAAGCTCAACTGCAGCAGGTCCCTGCTCCTAGGCCAGCTCTCCAGCATGAAGGGCACACACTGGAACCAGTCCTCTGTTGAATAAACTCAATATATCCCCTCCTTAACCACACACGTTACATTCAGGCCCTGAAAACTCTGTAGAGAGACTCTTAGCACATCTAATCGAACAAATACAGCTTTAAAAGTAGCCAATTTACACCAGTCAATAGCCACTACCTATTTTCACGCAGTGAAAGGATAAGGTTGGAAGCGGCATTATCAGCTCTGAACTCCTTATGCCCATTAAACCACTTTAAAATCTCACTGTGCTGGAGAGGCTGTGCTGTTTCTAAGAATTTATAATGGGATGGAGAAGTCATTTTGAGCATATCTTGCTCATAAGAGCATCCGATTACCTTGTTATTTTTTGCTTTTGTTTCTTTTGACTGATGTGGAGGTCAGTTTTACAGCACTCACTTAATCTCTTCCTGTCCACTGTAATAGCAAATATGTTTGCAAAATGGGGTACTTGTGCGTGATAACGTGAGATCCCAACAGGCTGCAGGTGGAGGGGTGGCAGCGGGAGGCTATGAAAACAGCAGTGCCTCTTTTCAGAGATGAGAGGCATCTCTTCAAGGCCCACCTCCCTGGAGGACATGGCCCATCTTGGCCATGCTCTTAGCAGCAAGGAGGGTGAGGAGCTGATTCAGCACAGAGAAATAGCACAGCCAGGTCTAATTAACCCTTGGTGCCAAATTTTATGGTTTTAGGCAGGATCCTTATTTTTCAGATCTGCAGTGATTAAGTTATACAAGGCACATCCTTTTCAAATCCGAATGCCACCATTTTAAAGCTGAATTGCTGAATGGAGAGGACAGTTGTCCCGTGGAAGAGGGGCAAACCTGGGGCTGGCTGGTGGACCCAAAGCCAGCTGCTCACACTACCTCCCCTCCCTGCTGTACCACCGGGACCTCTGCTTCCCTGGGCTGGTGAGCTCACACCGAGCTCAGAATGACCTGGGGGCCAGTTGGCCCCCAAAACCCAGAACCTGGGGGACTGGATGGATTACAGAAGAGTCTCACTTTCCCTTACCAGCTACAGCACAAGGGCTTCTAGCCCTGCAGCGTGTGGCAAAAAGGCTTGAAAAATCTAAACTGAAAGTCTCTGAAAGGTTTTATTTGCCAGAAAGCAAAGATAAAGGACAGACCATTTACAACAGTTGGAAATAATCAAATTATTTTAAAGCCTGCCTTGTGATTTTTCCTGGGGACTGCACTGTTGAGAAAGGTCCTGGCTGCTTCGCCGCAGCAGAGCTGCATGGCTTCTGGTTTACCCAAGTGTCTCATTTTGGCAGTCACCCCTCGGCAAATATACAGCCAAAATGTTTGCTCACTGATTTGCAGTAGGGATTTAGGGCATGATGTTATAGGCCTAAACATGCCTCTTCGGAAGATGGAAAGTGCAGAGGGATGGGATATTCGAGAGAGTGCAAACAATTCCTCTGGGACAAGGTGATGGTGGGACTCTGGCAGGGACACTCAGCTCACAGCTCAGAGCATCAAAGGCTATGCTGAGTACGGGCCAGAGGGGTGGTGGAGTTAGGGGGATATTGTCACAGAAGATCCTTTTAGAGACCTCTGGAGAAACCTCTTGCAGAGTTTCCCTTTGCTTCAAAGGCTAAAGAACTGGCCAAGCGCCCAGCTGTTCATTGTTCTGTTATCTGAAAAAATGATGGTCATGATCAAAAAACATGAAGTTGTGAATATACCATCTAAGAACACACTGTGCAGGTGAGAAGTAATAAAAAGGACCATACAAAAAACCCCTAAAACCCAAACAACAAACCCTTCTGCCAAAGTACAGGCTTGAGTTTCTAAGATTTGTCATCACTGCCTGCAGCCCAGAGTCCTTACTCACTCCTGGTAAAATTCTTGTTGGAGTTAGTCACCCCCAGCCACACATCTGCACTCACGCCCAGGAATTTGGGTTAGGCTCAATGCAAAGTTGAAGAGAAATCCTCCCTCCCAGAGAGAGAGAAGCAAAAGTGTCCTGCCCCAGGGTCACAGCCCTGGCAATAGGGCAGTGTCCCACACCTCTCACCGCAGTGAATTTACAGTCATGGGGCTGGAGAGGTGCCTCTAAGGAGTTGCGGTCAAACCCTGCCCCGGGCTGCGCCTCAAGCCCAGCAGTCCTCTTCCAGTGCCTGTGGGTGAAGCCCTGCAGTGCAGGGCAGTGGTGAGGACCATCCGCATAGGGCAGAGCACAGCTCATCCTGCCCTGCCCTGTTCTTTGGTGGCTTCCCCAAACACCCAAGACCACTCAGCCTCCTGCTGACCTGGATACTGGGAATCCACTGTCCTGGATCTTTTATTTCTGTGCAGGGGGTGGGCACAAACCCAAGGGCTGGTAGCAGGCGCCAAGCCCTGGCTCACTGGGTGGGACTCGTCCCTTGTCTTGGCTTTGCTGTAACGCAGGCTCTTTCCTCTCCCCAAAGTGAAAGTGTGCACCAAGCAAAGAATCTGCTTTTGGGCTGTGTGTGCACGGAAAAGCCTTGTAGTCCTGTGGGTGAGAAAGCCTCACCTGGTGGGAGCGGCCTCTGGAGGAGGATGGTCCTCCGGGCTCATGGTGGGCTCTGCCCTGCCCGGAGCTGTGCCAGGAATTGTGCTGTTCAGCCAAAGGGCTGCAGAAGTGGCTGCCAACTGCAAGCTCCCTCTCTCTCAGTGCAACTTCTTTTTATACTCAACCAAATCGCTTTTTAAAATCACATATGACTAAGTGTTTCTTATCGAACCAGATAACAAAACGGGCTGGCTTTTTGCTCCCAGTTGTACAAATGCTTTATTATATACCGTATCAGCTACAGAAAGTCAGAGAGATTGTAATAGCATTATTGACCTTAGGCTTAGCTGATTTTTGAAACTTAAGCTCAACCAGCACAACAGGAGACAGGAAATACCAACACAGCATCCTGTTTACCAGCAGATTTTGTTCTGAGTTATCCTTTCCTGCCCACCTGCTCCACTCAGATGTGAACAGCTGAGAAACAAGCCCAGACAGGTACCTCTCCGAACAGTACCACCTTGTCTTGTTATACACTAAGCTGAACAAATTGGATTGATTGCACTCTTCTTGTGGGGGAGAAAAAAACGGTGGCTAATGTATCTAATAGCAAAAAGAGAATAAAGTAAATAGGAGCTGTACTATATAAATGGAAAGGAATTAAATATGGAGACCGCAGTACGATTCTGCAGATGGTGTGATAAATCTGTTTACAAACACAGCTGTGTGTGATATATTATGAATGCAACATCTTTCTGTATTTTCCGTAGAGCACAGTGTTGCAAAGCTACTCAGATACATCCTTAAAAGGCTGGTAGTTTCACCTTTTATTTCTGACCATAGGAGCTTATTAGCAGGTAAATGATCTCAGCAGAGTGAGACAGATAAGAGATTAAAGCAGAACGCATCCCTCTGTCTGTCTCACAGAGACCATCTAGGCTATGCTGGCTGCAGAATGGAAAGTCCCCTGTCAACAACAGACAAGGCGCTAGAGTTAGAAGGCGGAATGTAGCTTCACTCCTGCCAGCAGAAGGGCACGGTGTGCTTTGGTTTTTTCTGCCCAGGCCATAGAGGAGGATGCGATGGCGGAAGCAATGTATGTCCCCAGGCTCTGTATCTGTGCTTGAAGCACCCATGGTCTGCCCTCCCAGGTACGTGCTCAGCATCGGTGCTGAGTGCTGCTCCCTAGGGCATGTCCTGAAGGTGCATCTGTGCTTCCTGCTGTGGGGACACCCACAGCCCATAACATTCACTGTGACAAATGCAACCCTCTCCTCATCTTGCTCTCAACCTCAGAGGCTGGTTAGGCCTGATGGGGAATGACAACTAAGTAAGCATCAGTGTAAAAACACTCTTAATTTGAACAGATTCCCTTGGGAAACATAAAGACATCATAAAGGTTCATCCTCTTGCACCAAGCCACGGCACCATTGCAGTTCATGGTGCTAACTTTTTGGATCATTGGGTTTAACAAAGCTGTGATGTTCCCTGCATCCATCCAACCCAGTTCGTAAAATATCCTCCTCCTTAGATTTTGAATCAGGTGCTTCCCAGATTCAGTTTTCTGTGCCCCTCTCTCCTTCAAGTCAGCTCCTAGGGAGATGACATCTACGGGAGATATATCAGGGCATGTCAATACTTTCTCCATCCTGTGAAGCTGTGGAGAGCAGAGCTGCACAGCACAGCTTTCAGTCTAAATTATTACATGCCTCCAGGATGACATGGATCACAGCAAGGACCTGGGAGGACATGTAAAAGAGGTTTCTCAGGGCAGCTAAGTATAACTAAGCCAAAACAA
Source organism: Phalacrocorax aristotelis (assembly GCF_949628215.1). Lineage (NCBI taxonomy): Eukaryota > Metazoa > Chordata > Aves > Suliformes > Phalacrocoracidae > Phalacrocorax > Phalacrocorax aristotelis. The sequence continues at coordinate 28,305,231 of NC_134284.1, read as the reverse complement.
AAGGGAGAAAAATTACAGGCCAAAACCATTCTGATTTTCTGGGAGCAGACCTGCTGCCCATCCTGCAGGATGAGGGGCATGAGGGGGACCAGCAGCACCTTGCTGCCCTTTGAAGTAGTCTGATTTTCCAACCTTAATGATTCTATGATTCTGTGATCCCACGTGCTGCCTTTGCAGCCCTCCACTTCCCTCCAGAAGGCTGCTGGGGGACAGCACTGGCCCCTAAGAAAAGCTCTTTTGCTGCTCAGCCTCTCCTCCCTTCCATGCCTGTTCTTGGCACTCCGGAGCCCGTTCTGCCTGGCTGACTGCTAATGATAGGTTTTGCTTCTGGGTAGTTCCAGTTTTCACTCTGTTGCTGGGAATATGCCGAGCCTTTGTATTTTACAACACGTCAGACTACTCAGTCACTAAAAAGAAACAACATCCTGGCTTTGTGCTTTCCAAAACCACTTCAAGAAGCATGATGGGTTTGTTCCTCCTCTCCTTTTGCTTTCATTTGTACTATTGTGTTTTCCCATGCAGCGTCTGAAAAACTCACGTACATCCAGGCAAATGAAATCATCCTCCCATGCACCAAAAGTAGTGTGGGGTAGGGAATGACAAATCTCTATTTTAGAAACCAGCCTGGCCCCTTGGTGTGGGCCCACCAGTGTCAGTAAGAACTGATGCTCCCAGGGGAGCTAATGGTAAGGGTACGGTGGGAAATTGAGATGTGCAAACAAAAGTCACGGTTTGCCCAACAGACCCTGCCTCAGCGCACAAACCAACCGCTGCTCTATCCTTTTTCTGCCATAGCCAGTAGCCTCAGCCACCTTCAGGTCTAGGCATTCTTGATCCCCAGCTGAATCACAGGCAGGAATGAGTGATTTATGCTTAAAAAATTTAAAAGGTCTTGGAATGAGTGCCCAACCTTGCTCTGCATTACTGAAGAAGTTCATGAAGTCTCCAGCACACTATGCTTTGCTTTGGCACAGCCCATGTGTGAGGCAAATAGGAGCTCTCACAAAGCAGCCCAGGTTGGCTGTGTCCTTAGAGGCACGGCATTGTTACAGGGAGTGTTTTGTCCTTAGCAAACAAGGGAGCACGGACACGCAGCCCGCTGCAGCCGGCGGGCAGGAGCTGTGCCATCCACGCACTGGCTGGTGCCGGCATGGGGCTGGCAATGGCTTCTTCTGGCAGCAAACTCCCAGAAAAGGACTTCAGTGCACAGGCAAAAAGGACTGTGGCCATACGGGTATAAATGTATATGTATTTTGCCAGTGTAGCTTATTTTTAAACAAAGAAAGAAAAAAACACATTGTCCTGATTCAGCTCCATCCACCACTATTAGGATGCTGTGTGCCAGCGCAGCTTACCTCTCCTGGGCAAATATACGCTATGATACTGTGTGATGTCTTGCAAAAGTGGTAATGTGTCCATTCAATATATATTGGTAATGGTGGGGTTACACCAGGATTAACGACACTGGTAAAAATAATCACTGGTGCCTTCTGCCTTGCCAGTAAATAAAAAAGTAAATAAATCATCAGGCTGCTACAAGTACCACATACAAATAAAGCTCAAGTGAGATGCTCAAGGACGTTTATATTATGATCTTCAGTGGCATCTAAAGCCTTATTTATATATTTAAAGGTTGCACTAGCTTAGCTTTAGAAGGGTTTAAAAACACTCTTTGTTATAACAGTAACACCATCTGAGACGCTCAATAATGAATTTACCTTAACATGGTAAGCCAGGTTTAAATCAGCTTGGTGGAGCTGTCAGAACTTTGCTTCAGAAAGAGCCACCACCACCGGGGAGACCTGGCGAGAAGCAAGGTGCCAGTCTTCCCTGTTCGACTGCCAAGTCAGCCAAACCAATTTAAAATCTTTCCACGGTGGATACGAGCCCTGCAGCACCCTTGCATGCTACCACAGGCCTTCGGAGGCACTTCGGATTTCAGGCTGGGGACGCCAGGTGGTAGCCAGCACTCACCCCATGCAGAGGGTGCCAGCTCCCTGCTGCGCTGCAGCAAGTGGGGCTGCAAAAGCTTCATCCTGATCTCACTGGGGCTTCCTCCCCACTGTTGTTAACAGACCCACAGGAGCCAGCGAGGCATCCCGACCCCAGCCAGAAAGCAACAGGACTCTGGTCTGGAGTCTGGATCCCATGAAAATCCTGGCAGGATGTAAGGCAGGTCTGGAGGCCCCCCCCCGCTCCCTGCTCCACCCGGCAACAGCATCCATTCCAGCACCATTCGGCATTTTGGGACGCAATTTATTATTATGATTTGGAGGTCAAGTGAGAGGCAGAAACTGTTACCCAGCCACACAGACAGCGCGGTGGTAACTTTCTAACACTCTCGCAGTTCCCACTCAATGGGAAGCTGTTACATAAACAGATATTATGAGAGCCAAAAACCTTTTATTGCTCCGTTGTTTGTTTTTAAACACCTCCACAGGATGCCGCGAGGACATGGAAATGGACAGAGGAAAGAATTCCTACCTCAGAGCTGAAGCCAAATTATTCTCGTCTCTCTCGCACAAAGGATCCTCCTCTATCAGCTTCCCCGCCAGCTCATTCTCTCCTCCTCTGCCAAGCAGCCTTCAGTCAATAAAGTCTAAATCCCTGAATGAGCGTGTCTGCAAATCACACGCTCTAAGAAAATTCAACAGGATGTTGGCGTCTAATAGTATGCAAATACCAGTCTCTGGAAAGGTGCGAGCAAGTGACTTTTCTGTAGCCTCCAGGAAGGCATTTGCATGTCATTTGTCACCCCCCTCATTCACTTGCTGCTGGCCACTAGAAGGGTGACACTTCCCCATGGGCTGGGAAGAGGGGAGGCTTGCACCACACCGCACATCCATCTGCCAGCTGAAGACAGCAGTCCTCGCACGGGGTGACCCAGAGCAGGGAAATGATCTGGCAAAGGAAAGGAGAGAAAAAAGAAAAAAAAGAGGAAGAAGGATGGCCGGGACAAGGGGGATGGAGAGCGTGGGGGTGGCAGGAGGTGGGACAGCCCCTTGCACCTTGCATCAGCCATGTGGGGTTTTCTGGCGTTGTGGCACTGGGGCTTTAAACATTGCAAGATCTCAGATGTCTTTGAAATGCTGGGAGGGCCAGGACAGCTTAAAATAAGGGGGATGTCCAACCTGAGGCTGCTCACCCTGGGACTGAGAGCTAGGAGAGGGGCAGCACAGCAAAGGTCAGAGGCCCAGGCAGCGATACCGTGGGGAAGGTCTTGATAACAGGAATCCTGCTCTCACCAAGGCACCCCTAAGGTCCTGCTGAGCTTTGGTCCAGCCTGGCTTTTATGGGCTGAGCAGGCTCTGAAGACTTTAAATGCTCTTTTTAACAGGAAACATCTCTGTGCCTTTCTGGTCAAGATTTCACATGGAAACTAGTTTGTGAGCCACAGCTGTAAAATACATCCATTCAGCCTCTCGGGAGGTGTTAACTGAAGGCCAGTTATTATTAAATTGTGAATATTTCAACATGGCCCATTTTAGCAGAGACCTCCTGCCTGGCTCAGGGTAGCAGTTAGACTTCAAATACTGTTTTCTTCTTACTCTGTGAGGCCTCTATCCTGAACTGAACCCCCTAGATCAAAAGTTGCAGCCTACGGCAAGAGTTTCCCTGCCTTAGTGGCGGAACCGAACCCTTGTGTACATGAGCACAGCTCCACCAATATTAGAAACACACTGATCCCTCTGGCCTTTGGTCCAAATTCAGCTAGCCTTTAAGAGTCGAACTTGCCCACATGCTTTCTAATTAAGGCAGTTTCACCATAACAATTCAGCGTCCAGGGAAATGACTGCACCACTCCCCATCCTGCTGTAGGAAGCACTCTGAGAGCGTGTTTTTACAATCCAAGACAAACATTAATTCATGATGTTTTTTCCACCAGTGAATGAATTTCACTTTATGTTACATGCACTCCTGATGTGTAAGCCTCAAGTCCTCAAAAGATTAGTCACTAATCTGGTTCTTGGGAGCAGGCTGGGGCTTACAGCATGTTTGGGGTGGGGTGAGGGGGGGAGTTAAAGAGAGAAAAAATCCTGCAAAGAAAGGATTGTTGATGTTGCAAATTCCTGTCCTTGGAACCATGGAAGAAATTTAAAAGGCTATCAGTTCCCATCAGGTTTCATCTGAGGCCTGGACCTGTGAGATATGCCAGAAATGTCTGTGTTCTTAGAAAGGCTGCATCATCTCCCATGTAAAAAAATAAGCAGAAGCAGAGAAATTGGGCTAAAAAGCAGAAAACCCAGCTCTAGGGCTGAACAGGAGCAACAATCAGCAGTAGCTGAGAAAAATAAGGGGGTTTGGATCCCAGCTCCTGCTCCCATCTCATGCATCACTTATGCTGCTTCCAGGTGTTTGCAGCCCTGCCTGGCTGCTGCAGGCAGCTGCCTGCGCCCTCGCCACGCTCCAACGCCAGCCTGCGTGGGAGCAGCTCACAGAGAGGCGGATGCTTCTGCACCCCACCGAGCTCAGCCCCCAGCCGAGAGCTGTCGACCCAACTGTCTGTAACCCGGCCATATAAAAGGCGTTCGCTTTTCACAGCACGACCGGGAAGAATCAACATATGGGGCTGTGTCCCTGAATGCTTTGGGTGCTGCCTGGGAAGCGAGGGTTTCCTCGGCACCCCTGGCCTCCTCTTCCTCTGGAGGAAGCAGCAGCAGCAGCCCCATGCTGTTGTGCCTGGAGAGGGGTGCTCGCGAGGAGTCAGTCCAAAGGCTTATCTCCCAGGAGAGCTGAGTGCTGTCCTGGGGAGCAAAGATTTGCCCCCCCAAACCACAAGGATGTAGGATGTTAAGGGCGTAAATCCTTTTATGGATCCATCCCTTCATGACTGAGCTGCTGTCCCAGAAACTTTGCTTTCAGGTTGCTTAGAGAAGGCTAATGGTTTTCCCCCAGCAAATCTTACTCCGATTTTCTAGCAGATGATTTGGTGGTCCTCTGAACAGTGATCACATCAAAATCAGACAGATTAATTCAAGAACTGGAAGTTTAGTCCCATGTTAGGTAAAGAAGAGCCAAGACCCTCTGCAGCTCCAGCATTGCTCTGCTGCCTCTGGATAGCAGCACAGTGGCTCCCCTGCCCACACGGAGGGTCCATGAAATGCAGGAATCTAATTAAACAGAAATAAATATACCCCATTTGCCCTTAGGAATTAGATTATTCCTAATTACAGCAATTAGTGTCTTCTTGCTGTTCTACGTTTATGTGACAAATCAGCTCCTGTGCCAGTGACTTTTATTGTAAGTTGTGTCAAGGATTTTGGAAAGGAGACACCCACCTCATTTCTGGCTGGGAGGGAGAGATGCCAGCCAGAGGTCAGCTGTGATGGCTCTTTTCAGTTGATACTGCCTAAAACACCTAGTACCATTGGCTACTAAATTACTAAACATCAGCACAGCCAATATTCAAGAATCACAGGTATAATATTCACCTCCACATCTCTGTGACCAGCTTGTTGGGTACTGCGGCTCCTGTGCAGCCAGTGAAGACAACCATGTCTTTATAGGGGAAAATTTAAGGTATCAGGAAGAAACCTGAATAATCCATCAACACTCATTCATTCATCTGAGAAGGGAACTCTGATAAGCAACCAGAAGGACCAGTGTCAAAGAAGGTGTTGAAAGGGCACTGAAAGGGGGTTTGGTCAGATGAAGACATACGAGCTTAGGGGGAGAGCCCAATCCTGTGCCTGCCCACCAGGAAGGGGAGGTATCTGGCCTTTGCAGCATGATCCTGTGCCGCAGGAAATGCCGGAAGAGCTGCTGGGGGGTAGATGGGGTGGGCCAGCGACGACCTTCCCAGGCACTGGGAGAGCACAGTGAAAGCAGCCGGTTTACTCCTTCCTTGGGGAGCAGAGACATCTGAGCATCCTCAGGAAGTCATGGGAGCAAGATGGGAGCTACAAAGCTGACTGCTCGCTCTACTGCTCGCTGCTACTTGGAGACTGACACCCCTCCAGCTGTCACGGACCAGCTCTCTGACTGCTTTTCTGCTGGATACGTTCACTTTAGATGATGCTATAAGGAGGGAAAAAAAAAGCCTTCTCAAGCAGTCTTTTTCTGACAGATACTTCAGATAATGAAAATAAAGAACTCTGCTACTGCCAACACACGCATATTTCCTGGAACTTTGTATTTAATGGGGTCGATCTGCTTTAAGCATCAAAAACATTTGCTCTGCAGCTCTTCTGGTGGGAAGTTTCTGCAACAAAAAACATCCTGTTTTGAGGAGGGTGCTTCCAGCCAGGGATACTACTTCATTAACCATGGGGAACTCGGTGTCTTCTTTGGACAGGTGACAACAAAGTTTTCTGTCAGAAACCCAAACTGCACCAGCAGTTCTACCCAGAGCAATGGGAACAGACCAACGCATGGGTTTCTAAAGGATGTATGCACACTCAAGCACAGGCTGAGTAAAGGGCCTGATATTTATTAAGTTTATTTATCCTGCATACATATATTACACCCATGCTAAGGTTGCAGGGGAACTGCTTAGGAATTGCCAGGATGAAGGCTGCACAGGTGGCTGAACTCTGCTCCCTTACACACACACACTGGTGCTGCAGCAGTGCGAAGATGTAATTACAGAAAAAAGACCTTTTAAGCTCTGCCCCAGAGGGAGAGAGGCAGGCAGGTCCTGTGCTGGCTTTAGCCATACTCTTTACTTGCACAAGGATGACAATCTTTGGGCAGGGAATAGCTCTTCCCTGAAAACTGGTGTGGCACAGGAGGTCCGCAGGGGAAAGGGTTGTAGGCACCACTACGCCAAAGAGCTTTTTATCAGCGTTTACAGATGTCCCTGCTGAAAAGCTACGGAGGGACCAGAACAGTGCACAGGGAAGCAGCTTTTTCCAGTTGTTCCCCAAACAGGCTGCAAACGCGACTCCCTCCTATTGAGATCAGCTTTTCTCGTCGACTGCTGATGAATCATGGTGGTTGGTATCTCACCTGGTGTACAACCCAAGAGCAAACATCCTGAACATTTTTGTTCAGATAAGGCTGAGCATTGCACAGGTAAAGTACATATTGCACATGTTAAGGAGAACAGACCCAGATGCTGCCAGATAACTTCCTGCAAACTTGTCTGAATATAACGTTATTAACAGTAACCAGAGAACATGCTCAGCTGTTAATTCAAAAAGTTAAGCATTTGAGCCGTTTAAAACAAATTCTTGCACTGAGCAGAAGAGTGGCTTAGCATTATTTCAAAACTAATCCACTCCAAAGATGCCTTCAGACTATTTTCTCTGCTGCTGGGTGAAAGAGTTTGAACTCCCTATTTCGCAACACAGGAAACCTAGAACATCAGCTGGCTTAACCCTTCACATTGCTACAGTACTTGGTCTGGCTGTTTCAAGGGGACCTAAAGCTGTCAGTCCTAAAAAAAATCTTTCTAGTTCTAACCCACAGTCTTGGAATTAACGTGAATGGATTTTAATATGGCCCGAACAGCTGGAGGTTTATGATGAGATAGTCTCATGCTAGGGCAAAATGATCTTACTATACACAGGTCTAACTTACATGCAAGGTTTCTTATACCAACACTTTGACATCTTTTAGTTTTTCCTACATAATATTTTCAATAACTTTAGTGAATTAGAAACAAGTGGTTGATATTGGTTTTTTTTCTTTGCAAAGAAATCAGTTGTTCAGACTTATCCTCAGATTTCCATAGTCCAAAGAGCTGCAGTGCTTTACACCAGCTGAGCACGTGGTTGTCATTGATCTTCAAGAAAAAAAATCACTACATTTGCCTGATAAATAAATATACAACTAATATTAGGATATTAGTTTATATGTGATTCATCTCTACGCATATGGCTTGCTCCAACACTTGCTTACAAGTGTTATCAGAACAGGGGTCTGGGAATTGCAGGCTTGTAAATCAATTTAGCTTTGTGATAGTCCTTTCCCTTACCTTTCTTCTAGACAAATAGAAGCCATATTTAGGGCTTGGTAATGGTTGTGTATGTTCAGTGCGCTTCCAGTAATGGAAATAACAAAACCCAGAATTTATCCCTAGGCTTATAAAAGAAGCCTCAGACTGGGTAAATACAAAATAACTCATGAATATTGGACAGCTTGTTCTGAAATGTGGAACTACAGTCCATTAGTGCATAAACAAGCTAGCAGAGCCAAGCAGGCTGGAAAGCAGCCTTCGGAGGAAGAAACGGAGCAGCTCAGCCAGACTTTGGATAGAAGCTACTGGGGGAGCCAGATGCCACATCAGCCTGATGTAAACCAGAAGGGAAACAAGTTATAAAACATATCAGGAAATAAAAATATTTGTTTCCCAGTTCACCTTCATGGCGGGCTCAAATTTGCACCACTTGTCAAATAAGTCAGGACCAAGACATGTTCACAAATACTTCCTACATTGCCCACTGCTGAAGGGCCAGGTAAATACTGCAACCCACAGTTTCATTTTCCATGCAAACTTTTTTGCTCTGGCTCAGGCCACATTTGCTTTACTGCATTGTACACGCAGCTGAAAGTTAAGCTGACCAACTCTAAAGGATTTTTTTTTAAATAGCAGAAGTAATTAATCTGCTTCAGAGAATGAATCAGCCTTTTCTGAGCTAGAAATGCACAAAGGAGGAGATTCTGGCTGTTTCTGAGGCGGGAGGGAAGCTTACTCACACAACCAACAGAGCAGAGGCAGCTGCCCAGGATCCACAGCTGTGGTCAGCAAAGGGGGAAAAACCCCAGAGCCGGACCCCAGAACCCCCCAGTGCTACCTGTGCACCTGAGGGACCCGCTGCACCTGAGGGGCTGAGCTCGGCGCTGGGCAGCAGCGCTGCAGCACGGCTGGAAGAGACAGGCCGGTGCAAAACTAATGGGATGGGATGGGATGTGGTTTTGCCTCTCCTCCCGCAGCCCCCCGTGGTCCTGTAGCCAGCCCCTTCACCCACACACGGGTTGCACCCACTCCTCAGAGTACACTCTTCAGCAGCAGGGACCATCCTTTTATTTAGGTGAAGTACTTCGATGTGGGCCAGGCGGTGGAAAGAGCCGATTTGCCATGGCTTGATTTCTTGGCGGCCTGTGGGAAGAAAACCATCGCTCACAAAAAGCTGCTACCTTGTACTATGGGAACTTCTGCTTCCACTGGGGGCCTCTGTCAGAAAATAACGCTAACGCTTAGCGCTCTGCTTTCAGTGAACACCATGCAATGACTTAACAGAAAACCAAGATGGATGAGAAGTAGACAGTTTCCCAATAGGGGAAACCAGCACAACAGAAGATAGATGCTTTATTAAAAATAATGCAATTTAATTGACAGACTGGAAGGTAACAAAGTTATTCCTTAGCTACACTGACACAAACAGAGCTGCTCACCAAAGTCATAAATAACTATAAATGACACCATCTTCATTCATCCACTCGGGGAGGGGAAAGGGGCTCTGCCGCAGCCCGAGGCTGCTGCCGCTTCCCTCCCTTTGTCCCCTCCACCTGCCGGGGCAGGCTGGAGAGGGGCTGAGTCTCCAGCAAGGGCCAAGCTCACCATGCAGCCCCTGGGACGGGGACAGGGCTGGCATGCCCCCCACATGGCACGGGCCTTGCCGGGGGGTGAGGAGGAGCAGGCGGCCCCAACTCCCTGTGGAGAGGCTTGCTGCAGCGCAGATGGGAGCAGAGCAGACCTATGGGCCTCCAAATTCATCTGACTGCTGCAAGGGCAAAAATCACCAATATTTTCCATTTTAAACTAGAACTAAAATTAGAGGTTTTATGGTTGCAGGGTGCCTCCTTTCCCACACTTTCCTGGAGTGATCTCCATATTCCTCCGCTGTCCTTGCTCATTAAAACGTGACTCAGCTCTCCCAGCTGGAAACGTAGGAACCAAAACAGTCTCGAGGTGGCCTGCTGCCATAAGCAGCGTCCTGCTTCAGCGTTAACCATCAGCTTGGGAGTAGCAGAGGAAACAGAAGGCTTTGCAAGTCAGATTTGGGGAGAAATCAGTGTTACTGAACCTGGGGGTACTCTGTGAGCAGCTATGCCACCTATCAAACGGAGTTTTTCTCACATCCCTTTTGGGAAAGTCCTCCTAGCACCAATGGCTGACTGAGGACATCTGCACAACAGACTCTAATGGAGAAGCAACACAAAGAGCAAATTCCTCCTCTGTCTTAAACATTCTACCAAATTAATACCATATACAGCTCAGCCAAGGCAAAATAGTCCTCATGGTAAGAAAAGTAAATGGCAAGTCAGCACAAAATAGCACCACCTGGTGACACCTACTACAACCATGCCAAGGTGAACGCTGCGCCCTACCAACTACAAAATACCGCAGCTCTTCATTTGCCTTTAGTTTTTTTATTAGACAGTGCTGCAGCAATGTCTCTTCTGAAATGAGCTGTAACTTTTAGGATACTAGAATATTCTGGAATTGGCTGAGAAACTCCAATACTGGGATGAGGACTTCAAGCACCGGCTCTTAGTCTACCTTCTGCCTCCTCTTTTATGAGCTCAGTAGGTTTCCCAGAGCACCTGAAAGTACACCATCAAATGCTGCACAGAGCATTTTGCAAGCACTATTAGTTGCTTAAGATTTTTCACTGATCTGTGGCTTCAGCATTCCCAGCACTTGGAAACATCAGCTCAGGTGTCAAACTAGTAGAAACAGCTGAATCTGGGAACAGTACCTTTTCATTACATCAAACAGAAAGATTATCACGCTACCAGACTCTCTCCTGATGCTTTCCACAGATCTGAAAGGCTAGGTTGACAAAATGGCAACAAACATTCACCTGCCACATCGTACCACCACTTACTTTTAACTGCAGCCACTCTTGCAGATGCCAGGCTATGGCTCAGTGGCTCATGAGCTCCACACACCCTCTTCCCATTTGTTTCTACATTCAGTTCCATAAAAACGGCTCCTCGTCTACCACTAATGACATCTGGCAGCAATCACAAGGCTTGACTGTTGCTTACTAGCTTTTTCCTGTGAAAAAGGAACCAGAAAATACTTGCCCTTGACAAGGAACCCGAGTAGCACTCAGAAGTTGCACAAATGTAGCAAACTCTTTTTTGAAGCATTCTTGTCTTGTGCTTTGTTCCAGTTTTACAGCATGCCTGCAGAACTGGAACAACTGGAATGCTGTGACAACCCGGCACCAGACCTACCAGCATGTTGCAGCCCTCTGTTAGAAGGAGAAAGCCAAGGCTCAATATTTGACATTACTTTTTTTCCTTCTCCCAGTTTGGTCTTAGCATCTCGGTTGACAGCACAGGACCCAAGAGCTCTCTGTGTAATTAAAATACAGATTGTTTCCCCGCTCTGTTGCAGCACCTGGTGCTCTCAGTGTTTTTTTTCTGGCCACTGGGAGATGAAGGCAGCCTCTGCAGCACAACGCTTACAAGCGCTGTATGATAAACTGCTGCACATGCAATGCTGAGAAACAGTGGAATAGACTTGAGTTTGGTGGATAATACCAAAGGGATTATAATATATTAGGCCAGAAGCACATAGTCATTCTCAAGTCTCCCTCCTGCACTGAACACCAAGGGCATCACGCTGCAGGGCTGTACCTAGCTTCTGCAAAATATGTAGCTATTTTTCACCTAGTTAGATAAAAAGCCATGTACAATGTTAACGAATGGAAGAGGGAGAACTTGTGATGTGTTTGCACCTACAGACTGCAGTATTTTGCACCAAGAAGAGCTAGATTTGTTCAGGGCCGCTGGATGATCCTGAGTTGACTTTGTTGATTCAGTGATGGTATTTCCTCTGAATCATTATTGATAGACCTTATTGCAAATATTAAGAGCAAGGATATCAACTGGGAGTTAAATCTGAGCTCAGATATGAGCACTGAGTTTGTCTGAAGTTCCCCCAACGGTTTCAGCTCTGTGAATATTACTCACTGCCTAACCTATGGCACTGTATTGCTACCCACTGCTGAATTACCCCCATCTTCTACTCATGGCCGGTTACGGTGCAATGGTGGGATTAAAAATCTCTCATCAACAGAATAATTAGAGAAAAAATTATAATTGAAGACATGCAAGTAAATGGGGGAGAAAGAGGGATGAAATGCAACCTAGTTTGCTTTGATAAGAACAATTTTCTAAGCAGTTGCTCTGGGAAACCTGTCCAGCATACCTGGCACACAAGAAAGGGTAGAGTTCAGCTTCTGACACATTTAAAGCACAGCCACTTGCTCTGCAACTCACAGTGAAACTGGAAGTTAAGCCACAAAAGGTGAAATCTGTAATAAATAGGGTACAGACCTAAAAAGATCGGATGGCCAGTCCCACAGAAGGGGTCAGTCTGGCGAGTTCTAACATTTTTGGCATTGCACAGCAAAGAGAAAAGCACGCAACTCCAATTTCTACACTGAGAAGAAAGAAAAGCATTGGACTGGGAAAACTAAGCAATCACAGTGCAAATGCAAAGGAGGAGAAAGCCATATATTGGGGAAAAATAATTATAATACCAGTTCAGTAAAGTTCTGAAAGTTTCCCTTCACAGGAGACCGGGAACAAATGAATTACAGTGGTGTGCAATAAGGCGTAGTATCATTCAGTGCTTAGATTTGCTGACCCGCCAGGTCCCTTCCTGTCCTACGTTCAGATTATCTTTTACACAATGGGTCTTGTACACTGCTTGCATTTTTGAAGTAAAATTCTTGGACAACAGCCTAGAATGGGTTTATTAACTTATAACAGGACAAAAAATATCACATATGCTCATAGGTTCCTGCAATCCGCCCCCCCGCCCCGCCTCACAACTTGGCAGCTACTGCTCCTCTGTGTAGCGGAAAAACAAAGTGGATGGAAGGGAAATGAGATAGTTGCCAGACAGCCCAAATTCTGAGCAAGTTCAGTAGGAAGACTGCAACCTTACTGTATCTCTGCTGACTCCAGCTTTTCTTTTTAACCGACTTAGGTCAGAAGTTTCCTCGCAGTCTGCCACAGAGCCTGATCTGTTTTGCAGCCAGCAAGTTTACTCAGAGAAATTGCCCAGTCTTAGGAATCCAAGAAAAACGACATGGAGTTCACAATGCCAATCTGGTAGGGGAGGGGAGGGGAGGACCATGAACATCATTTTGGGGTATTTCTCCTAAGATCATTGTATCTGAGCACTCCTCCCCCACCCCCAAACTCTGGAATTCAGCTCTGGGTGCTGATTTTGCAAGAAGCCACTTCATCATTGCAGAGTTATTGAGCAAAAAGGGAGGATGAGGCACGAGAGAAGTATGTGAGCAAACCTGGGCAGGACTTGGGAGGCCTTGTCTGGAAACCACTGGATAACAGTGTCTTTCAAAATAAAAGCCTACAACCAGCCCAGCCCCGGGAGCAGAGACAGGACACAGCGGCTGTACGCTACATGCCAGCAGATGCGCTGTCGCACCCAGGCACAGCAGGACCTCACCCCACCTGCACACCACACCGCCACACCTGCAGCCTGGACCACTCTGCACCTACACGTCATACCGTTGCAACCGCAGTCAGGACCACGTCACACCGATCCACCGCGTAGTTGCACCTGCGAGCCAAACCACCTCCAGCCCGTACGCGGGATCTTCCCAGCTGCAACCCAGACCAGCTCCCACCTGTCTGCTGCGCCGTCGCACTTGCAACCTGGACCTCGTCCCACCTATACACCGCACTGTTGCATCCGCAGCCCGCGCCGAGTCCCACCTCCCCGACGTGGCGCCAGGCCGGCAGTCGGGACCACGTCCCGGCGACGCTCCGTGCTGTCACACCCGCCGCCCGGGTGCCACCGACGCCCCCCTACCCTCGCACCTGCGATCCCCCCCGCCAGCACCTCTCCGCAGCGCCCAGCACCAGCTCCCAGCAGCCTGCCAAGCTGGCGGGGGGGGGCGGGGGTGTCTTCCCTCCCTTGATGCCAACCCCGTCCCACCGGCTGGGACCGGGGGAAGGACGCCCCGCCGAGCTGCATCCCCGGGAAGGGGCGCGGGGGGATTCAGCCCAACTTCTCCCGGCCGAGAGGTTCCCGCTCCCGCGATCGATCGCCCCGGCGGGGCTCAGCCTTACCGCGGCGGTCTCCTGCGGGCGGGGGGCGGCGAAGCGCGGCGCGGCGCGGCGGACACGGACCCTCCGCCGGCACCCGCAGCCGCCGGGCTCTGCCCGCCCGGTTGCGGGGCGGGGCGGGGCGGGGCGGAGGGGGGGGGTCCGGGCCGGCCCCGCCCCGCCGGGGAAGCGTGTCCCCGCCTGGTGAGGGGTCCTGCCGTGCCGCCCCGGCGCCCTGCCTGGCGGGGGGAGGGGGGATCCCCGAAGGGCCCTCCCCGGAGCCGACGTGCTGCCTCGCCCCCCTCCCCCGCCCGTCCTGACCCCCTCGGGGAGGATCCCCCTTCCTCCGGTCCCCCGCGGGCATCCCGGAGGCACACGCTGCCTCCCGCCCCGGCAGGAGGCGTTTTGCAGCCCGCGCTGCTCTGTCCCGGGAGGGGGCTTGAATCCGCGGCCCGGGGCTGGGAGGCGAGGGGGGCTATCACGAAAGCTGGGGAGAGGCTGCCAAGGGGGTCAGAGACCCGAGGGACCCCGCGCCCGGGGCTCTGCAGCAGAAGCACTTCACTTTATCCAACTGCGAAAGGAGGGGAGAGATGCCTTTAGCACAATGCATCAGCTCTACAGATGGGCAGCGAAACGGTGGAGTTCAGCCTACGTATTATCAGCCAAGCAGGGAAAGTTTGGTGGAAAGTTTGTTTCCCTTCGTGGGTCAGGAGTGTGTCTCCTATCGGCATTAGGGGCCAGAGTCCGTTCTGGTTTCAGGCAGAGCCACGCAGCTTCGCCATCCCGAGAGAGAAAACCCGGCAGGGAAAACCATGGGTGGGGGAGAGAGGGATAGCTGACGTAAAAGTAATGAAAAAATGTCTTGCAAAGGGCTGCTGCAAGCCGGTGAGAGCCGAGCTTAGACTTCTGAGCGTGATTACAGGAGACTGGAGAATAGTTACAGGATAAGAACACAGTGCCGAGCATCTCTGAGACTTCAAATTGGAAAATGAGACCTGAGATTTTACCGTTTGCTTGTAAAACGCTCCTCTGTTTTTAGTGGAAGAGGAGAGAAATGAAAGAAGACTGCATCTCTCAGGGATGGCAGTTAAGCAGTGTGGCTCATCAGTTTCTCTTTCACTCAAAATAAATGTTTCTAATTGGTATCTTATGCAATACTCAGGTGGGTGCATAATTTGTTTTACAAATCTACACAGCAGGAAAATGGATGTGTCCCCTGGAATCTTTCTCTGTGGGAATAAACCTGATTTCAAAAGAGCTATTTGTTATTTAGGAAATAGTCTTTTGCTGCTGCTGCTGTTTTTGCCTTAACCTTTTTTGCTTTTCTGCAAGTTTTTGCTACTCTGGTGTGTGAAGAGGAACATGGAACCCAATTCTTTCCTACTCGAGTGTGTTTTTCTTCTGCTTTGCCTTTGCCTGTTCCCTTTTCATCTGGGGGCAGCCCTGGCACATGAGACCGGCAGGAGACCTTGCTCCTGGCTGTGACGGGACCCGTGGGGCTTCCCCTCACGCTGCCTCATGCGTAAGCCGATTTCAGGCATTTTCAGCATCAGGTTTGTGGCCTCTCTCCTACCAGGTGACTGCTGTGCTGGGCAGCTGGCCAGTGGACCCTCCAGTCCACTTACCAGCTATGACATAGGACTGTGGGGTAGCAGAGAGCGTGCGGGGCTGTGTTACGTGCTGGAGACCTGCAGCTCACCGTGACCTTGTACTAGGGGCAGGTAAAAGACAGTGAGGGAGCTCTTTCCCTTCCTCTGTGGGTCACTGCTTTGCTCATTGTTACCTAATGCATGACACGTCAGTCATGCTTTCTGACCTGGACATGAGGGGGACAGTACACATAACCCTAAAAAATGCTCATGGAGGATAAATTATAACTGCTGGGTCATAAAGGCTCTCACCATCCTGTAGGAGTGAGGAGCAAAGCTCAGCAAAGACAAGGCAAGGAGAGAAAATGAAATTCTGTGTAAATGTCCCTCATTTTCACCAAAGTCCCTTTTGACCAAAGCAGATATGAATGCGGGGGTGAACAGTGAACACACAAATGCTCTTTTGTTGGGATAAAGCTACATTATGCATGTGTGTCCAGAGCTGGGTGCACATGTGATGTGGCTGAGGGGATGCAGGAGCTGATTTGCTTCCCCAGACCTGTATCTGCAGCGTGCTTTGCACCTCGAAACCTTGCATCCTCCAAAAGCAGGCTGGGCCCTTCGCCTGCCTGCCTGGAGCGGGTGTGGTCACTGAAGGTGCTGCTGAATGTCTATCTGAATTGCTGTTTCTGTTGGCTGCTTTCACTGCCGTTTATATCAGAAATGTGTAAATAGAAGTCCACCACATGGAGGAAATTCTCCTTTGGTTACACCGTGAACCACTTTTTCTCTTCTAATCCACAGCTAGCCATTTTTTTGCTTTCGTTCAGGCAAGATTGCTGATGGCGAGATATTTTTGTTCAGCAGCACCCTTGCGCTGGTCCTTGGACCCACAGCAAAACAGGTGGAAAGAAACACCACTGCAGCTGGAAGATGGGACTTTGAAGCTCAGGGGATTGTTGCTCTGGCTGGATTGAGCTGTTAAAAAGCCACATTTTCAGGGGAACAAGCTGCTTCCAAATCACTCTTAGCCTGTATTGCTCTGTGTTCTCACTACCTACACTAATAGAGAAGAGAAGAGAAGAGAAGAGAAGAGAAGAGAAGAGAAGAGAAGAGAAGAGAAGAGAAGAGAAGAGAAGATTTCAGTTGGAAGGGACCTACAATGATCATCTAGTCCAAATGCCAAATATTTGGATCAAAGTTTTTCCTTCTGATCTCTGTGTTCTTGCTGTCCTGGGATCCACGTCAGGTTCCTGATATTTTACCTACGGTTGTGCCCTGCCCCTCAGGGGGACTGAGACATTTATTTGGGACTTATGACATGAGGGCAGGGCTGCAGTAGAGCTCAGGAATACTGAGAGACATGAATGTTTGTGCAGACATTCCTCTTCCTACCAATTAGCTGGATTTTAGATAGAGATCTGCCATGCTGAGAATGTCATTACTGCACAGCTGCGGGAATTGTCCCAAGGTCTGATGACGAGAGGTGGTTTTGTTTGTCCCTGCTCAGATTAAAGCAGGACTTGTTTCCAGCAGTGGTGGAGGTTAAGAGCACGTACTGCACAGGATTCCGGATCCTTTGTTTCTCGCTTCAGCCCTTTGCAACACTTATAGTGACGGTCAGCACACAGAAGAAAAGTGCTTTTTGGTTTTGAGTTGCAAAGCGGTGGCAGTGGTTGAATATTGTTCACTGCCTGAGGGAGTGGGTCCTGGGAGAGTTAAAAGCCTCAAAGATGAAGATATTATCTGTAATATCAAGTGCACAATAATCTTTGTGTTTTAGTGTTCCCTGAACCACAGGAGATTAAGTAAGAACACTGGGGAGCAATCTAGTCTTTGTAAGTCAATAACGGTGCATACACACACGAGGATTTAGGCACACATTTTCTGTTGTTGTAATGGGAGAAAGATAAAAAAAATCATTTAAGAAGCCTAGAGGCACGGAATGGGTGAAATGCCTCAGATTGTGTGATTTAGATAAAGACTCACTGATGTCCTATTATATAATGTAGCTAAGCGCAGTCAATTTTTCTAAGATGTTTTCAGTCACTCTGCCTCATATTTTGTTTTGTTAGAGACGACGCTTGGAGAGGAAGAAAGTCCTTTGTTTCATAAGGGCTCATCTGCTCCTCTTGTCTGCTCCCCACTTGAGAGCGTTTTTTTCTTCATGTGCCATCATGTTTATTGCCCCAGCAACAGCAATTGCATCTCAAACATGATTTCAAAGAGGTTAAAACCTTCCAGAACAAACACCCACTGCAGTGAAAGAAGAGGCTAAAGTCTCCTTCCCCTCACCCCTAGATTTCTACCTAACCGCAATTTGGGATTAATGGCTGTCTTTCCCACGTAATGGATTTTTAAAGCACTGTAGTTCTGGCACTGATTATTCAGGTACACTCAAAGCATAAACTAATGGGATATAATTTTGTACCGATTCAGTGCTCTGACTTTCCTATAAATGTCTTACTCCTCGGTCTGCCTGGTACTCCTCCAGGTACACAGCAAAGCCATGCTTGCTGTCACTGGCCATGGATAAGGGAACCAGTTACAAACTCAGGAGAAAATATTCATCCAGGTGTCCTGTTAACTGGTGGGATACACATCTGTCAGCCAAACTGGGGGTACAGGTGATGTGTGGCTCCCTGCCTCTGTCTTGTATCCAGACTGTGTAAAGATTTCTCAGTCTGCCAGGGCTTGGAAATGTTTCCAGCTCTGGCAGGAAAGCATTCTGCTTTTATGTCCAGCTTGCTTGAGTTCAGGTCCCCACTGCTAATAACTCAGCTAGAAGCATCCTTTGAAATGCTGTGTGTAAGTCTCGATAATTCCCAGAATGGTGAATTTAAAGTGGAACAGATGCTGAGAAGGGGAATGCTGGTGCTGGTTTACAGCATGAGATTAAAAGACTGGCTGATATAGCATAACAAAATGAGGGTTGAGCAGGGCCGTGATTGTCTCTGAGCATTTCGGGAAAGGTGTCAGTGCCACGCAGGAGCAAAATCCCCCCAGCTATTCAAGCGTGTGAACTATACTGGCACAAGAACAAATGGGTGTTAATGAGAAATGAACACATTTACACTGACGATGGGAACAGGTTTTTTAATGGTCAGAAAAGCGATATCTCTGTCAGGAGATGAAAGCCCAAAAATCCTTGTCTGAGTTAAAAGGGAGCTTCATTGCTTTATGAAAAGTGCTTGAGGAGGGGTTTGTCTGCAACAGCAGAAGCCAGTTTCAGTGACCACAAAGGGATTTGGTCCTAAATTCTCCTTTCCTTTTACTTCAAAATCTTTCTGTAGCCTGAAGAAACGAAGAAAGGCTGTGATATGCAGCTTTGCCCTCCCATTTTGGGTAGCGATCGAGGACAGCCACTCTCGCGACGCGGGGTGGGGTGCTTTTGGACAGGTCACCCATCCTTTGGTTCCCTCCTTGTTCCTCAGATACTCATGTCAGTCTCAGCCTACATCTCATGTCTTGGTTGTGCATCACTGGTGGCTTCCTTTCTTCCTTCGCATACTGTATGCCCAGCGTGTTTCATACACTTTGAGACAGAAGATGAATGTTCATGAGCTATGTAGGTTTGACTGTCTCTTGTAACGGAAACTCCCTCCATCAGCCTTTGGATGACCAATCCACAGCCACAATAAGAAAGACCAACCAGCTTAAGATGTGTGTTACAGGGACTAGTTATAGAAAAATTACTATGTTAGTGACACAGTTCCTACCTTTTTGCCCTCCCCAGAATACTGGAGGTGCAGATATGGCAAAAATAATGTTAGGTTTCTGGGAAAGGATTTTTGCAAAGGCTTGGGCCCCACAAGTTATTGGCCATTGTGGTTGGATCCAGCCAAACACAATACAGTTATTTAGTGTCTTTTCCAGCAGAAGAACTAAGAACCTCAGGAAAAAAAGTAGTAGAAGGAAGGTTCAAGGCAAATAAGAGGTGATTCCTCACACAACATGACATTAAGTTGTGAATCCCTTTTGCAGGATGTTGTGGATGTTAAAAATAATTGAAGACCAATTAATGGAAGAAAAATAGATTGAGGGCTATTAAGATAATAATTCTGGCTCTGGAAGTCCCTAAGCTATAAAATGCTGGAGGCTGAGGAGGTGTTACAGGTGGGTATCATTATATGCTGTACTTACGCAGAACTAGCAACCGTGAGGCATCTGGTTTGGCCACTTACAGAGACAAGAAGTGGGGCTACTTGGATGGAGGCTTCAGTATGGTGCAGTACAGCTGGTCTTATGTTTTTGGGCTTTCTTCCAGCCTGCTCCTCATAGATGGGGGTAGGCTTCCACCACCTGCAAAGCCTAGTTCACTACCCATTCTTTGAAACAACATCTGCAAAAGTCTTAGCTAAGTGAATTAGCAAAAGGCTGAGTAAAAAGATGTGATGTCTGCAGAAGGCTGTCTCACTTCTTCACCCGAAGGTCTTTGTTCTACTTTTGAGCAAGGCATGAGATTTTTTTGTTTCCAGAGGCAGCTTGGTGCTAAGCTAGCACTGAATTAGCCAGGTTGCCAGAACTGATAAAAGGATGGAAGTACCACAGCAGGGCAAGGCATGGTTCCTTCTGCTTTAGGATCCTCACTATTCCCACCATCCTAACTTGCCGAGAAGCAGCACGTTCTGCATGTTAAGTATCAACATGGCAACAAATTTCATGCAGTTTTGATAAATAAAATCTGTGTTCTAAGTAAAGGCACCCAGACAGAGAGCCTTTGTGAGACTGATTCTTAGACCTAGTGTGTGTCTTTGGGAGAAATGCAGAATTCATTTAGGGAGGGACACCGATACAAACAGCAGGCCATTTTCCTTTACAAAGGCTCTCTTTCAAAGCCGGTGCTTGCAGCAGGACAAAGGCTGACCCCATAATCTGTACTCAACTGTAGCTTGGAATATTTGATAATTTGGCTATTGTACACGGATACATCATGCTTGGCCGTAAATAAGTAGGGCCATGGTTGGACCCACTGTGAGGATATAGTCAGCCTGTTTCCCATTACCATTCTTGTTTCAAGGAAATGCTTATTTTGTGTCTCTACCTTCTCCTGGATAAACTAAGTCTGTCTTGCCACCATGGCCAAGGGTCTTAATTTCAAAGCCAGTAACAAAGACACAAAAGATTTTGCCACCTTTTAGAGGAAAATTCTTTATTGATGCCAAACTGATTCATCACTTCTCTCTCCTAACCCTGTAACTTCTGTTTCTTCTGAGGACCTTTTCTTGGCTGAATTCCTGGCCAGCAAACAAGCAGCCCAAGAACAACTTGGGTCTTAAAGGTAACTTGAGGTCCATGCTATGGTAAATGTAACTGCATTTCTGTTCCTCATGTGTAAAAAGAGGAAGATACAACTTCTAAAACCTATGCTTAGAAGCCTGAGATACTCCAACAATAGAATTTGCTCAAGCATTTGCTCAAGCACGTAAAGCAGTGGTATTCTGCACATTAGTGACAGTTTTTTTATAAGTTGTCCACAAAGTTCTGTGGGGATGTAACCTATTTGCTTGGTTCATTTTGTGGTTGTGGTCATAACGCGAGGAAAATTTAAGTTGCTTTACCGGAAACTTAGAAAATCACTGTCTTAAGACACCGTGCGTTTGCAATGTAAACGTTTGAGACTTTGTTAATATTATTAGTTATAACTAGAGAACAAAGCAACCAGAGTGAGACTCTTGCAAAATCATCAGTTGTTTTACTGGGTGAAAAAATATTTACTTGGATGTTTTGATCACCTGATCACATTCAGTTCGTTGATTAGCATCGGGCAAGAGTTTTTGCAGTGGCAGTTGTCAGAGCTTGGCCTGAATGACTTGTCTCCTATGTACATCACGTGGCATAACAACACATAAACATTTTCTAGTAATGTCAAAACCTTTGTGTATATTTCAGTATTCAGGCCAAGAACACAGAGATCTGTTCCAGCAGGATTGCTGATGACAAATATGACTCAGTGCATGGCATTGCCTCCAAATACATAAACACTTGACTACCATCAGCATTTACTCTGAGGCTCTCCCTGTGACATTCCTGTAAACTGACTTTTTTTTTTAAAAAAAGTATTTTCATTCCTCAGATATTGTGAAGACACCTGGTGATGAAGTGTCAGATTTTCTGGAGAACTGAAGAGCCAGGTCCCTCAGGATGGGGGTGGGTCTAGGAAAGTATAGGAAAACTATATGGGAAACTTCAGACTGTCCTTGGAAAATTGGTAGAAAAGAATAACAGAGGATTAAATTAGAGTTCAAAAGCGTAAATATAAAAGGAACAATCAATCAACCTATAAAAGGAAGCCACTTCCATGTGTTAATGACTGGTTAAAGCATATGAAGGAAAAAGTTTTCACAGCTGAGAAGGAATCGACTAATAGATTGCTAAAGGGATATATTTTGCATTGCTTTTCTGTGTATTCATAAGTGATCTGGAAAAAGAGTGACTAAGAAAGTGACAGCAGTTCCTGATGGTACAGAATTTACTAAGAATAATAAAAATTAAAACTGACAGTAAAGATTAACAGAGATCTCATAACGGTTATTGGCTGAATGGCTGAAGAGCAG
The DNA here is from genome assembly GCF_949628215.1 of Phalacrocorax aristotelis. Classification (NCBI taxonomy): domain Eukaryota; kingdom Metazoa; phylum Chordata; class Aves; order Suliformes; family Phalacrocoracidae; genus Phalacrocorax; species Phalacrocorax aristotelis. Next base: position 28,283,102 of record NC_134284.1, on the reverse strand, counting down.
ATGCAATTCAGGTACTTAAGGAAAAAAAAAACAATCCTAACCATGCACAGTGGTGAAATCTAAAATTAGCTATTGCCACTCAGAAAGAAGAGCTTAGACTTATCATGTATAACCCTATGAAAATGTCAACTCAATGCTCAGCAGAGAGAAGAAGGCAAATCAGATGTTAGATATTGTTCAAACAGGAAAAAAGCACAAAAGAAAGAACGTAACAAGCTACTCTACAAATGTTTTGCACTCACAGGTGGGGTGCTGCATATCCAGAGCAGTGCATGCAGTTCTTAACTCCCTAGCTGAAAAAATAAAAAAAAATAAGCTGAAGTAGAAAGGATGTGGAGAAAGGCAACAAGAAAGGTAAAAGGAATAGGACTGCTTCTCATGGGAAGACTTTTTACTGACTAGGAAGGGGGATGATTGAAAGGGTCTGTGGTTGAGGCTAAGGTGTCATGAGTGCAACGGAGTATATAACGGAGTATGAATAGAGAAAAAAATTATTAACTTTTTTCTCCCCAAATGAGAACCTGGGATCATAAAATGAACTAATTTTTTCAATAACCCAGTTTTTAAACAAACAAAAGTAAGTACTTCTTTACACAGTCTGACATTAAACTGTAGATCTCACTGTTCTGGTGTAGATGCTGAAGAATAAAGGGCTTAAAAAAATGGTTAGAGAAATTCAAGGGAGGAAAGCCTACTGGGGCTATTAGTCATAAAAATCCAACACAAGCTGTAGATCAGAAAGCCCAAAAACTGCATGTGGTTTAGAAAAATACTGGGATTAACATGCCATGCCCTTAATGGCTAAGTGTCCACTGCTGTCAAAGACAGGATATGGTCCCCGTACCCTACATAGGGCATAGGTGTCCCACAGTAAGGGTTCTCCCCTCCAAGCTGTAAAGAGCTGTAAAACTGTAAATCAGATGCCAAGCTTCTTTTAAAAGCTGACCTTCAGATTGATGCTAGACCTTTGTCATGGTTTAACCCCAGCAGCAGCTAAGCACCACACAGCTGCTCACTCACTGCCCCCTTCCTGGTGGGATGGGGGAGAGAATCGGAAGGGTAGAAGTAAGAAAACTCATTGGTTAAGATAAGGACAGTTTAATTATTGAAATAATAATAATAACAATAATTAAAAATAATAAAATAAAATAATAATAACAATACTACTGCTGCTGCTGCTGCTACTACTACTACTACTACTAATAATAATAATAATAATGATGATGATGAAAATAATAAAAAGAGAAAAAACCCAGGAAAAATAAGTGAAACAACCGCTCACCACCTGCTGACTGCCACCCAGCCAGTCCCTGAGCAGCGATCGCTGCCCCCAGCCAGCTCCCCCCAGTTTATATACTGAGCATGATGTCAGGTGGTATGGAACATCCCTTTGGCCACTTTGGGTCACCTGTCCTGCCTGTGCCCCCTCCCAACTTCTTGTGCACCTCCTCGCTGCCAGGGCATGGGAAGCTGAAAAGTCCTTGACTTTGTATAAGCACTGCTTAGCAACAACTAAAACATCAGTGTGTTATCACTTTATTCTCATGCTAAATCCAAAACACAGCACTATAGCAGCTACTGGGAGGAAAATTAACTCTATCCCAGCCAGAACCAGGCCAACCTTCAAACTCTGATTTTTCCAGGGATACAGAGGAAGATAGCAACAGAGTCTGCAAAAGCACTCAGATCTCCTATGTCTCCACAGGATTACATACCACAGGACGAGGCAAACCAGTCTGCCTCCCCATGTGCAGTTCTGCTTCTGTTCTTTGCAATTAAAGTACTATTTAATCACTTGCTAACATGTTCAAAACATTTATCCCCTGCCACTGACAGGTTTTGAGCTAATTGCCATATAGCTAAGCTGCTTTTTCGGAAACATCTGAAGCCAGCAGTCATAAAGCTGATGTGACAGGGAGTTTCCATAGCTTGCTCTTGCCTCACAAAGGTTTGCTTCTTATTACTCAGCCACTGATGTGACTTGGTTACTCATCAGAAAACTGCTTGAAGAAAAGAGTAATCCTGAGCTGAATTTGATTAAGATCTGACCAGTGAAGCTGGGGCAGAGGTTCAGAGCTGGGGTTAGCGGTAGGATGGGGTAAGGATGACCAAAAGCTTTCCACATCTCACTGGTGCGAGCTTCTGCTTTCATACTAAACCCTTCCCTCCTTCCAGCCACACAAGAGCTGCATGAGCCCCAGGGGTTTCTGTTAACCTCAGAAAGCAGTGTATTTAGCCCTGCAGCCTGCTCGAGGGACCTGCCTGTCTGTGTTCTCGGCCGCATATGGACTGATGTGGTCCTTCCTGCAGCTAGGTGGGAAATATGCCACATGACCACTCCATGTTTATGGGACCAGGCAGCTGAGCCAGCATGGGAAAGTCTGTTATTTAGCATTGTTGTGGACCAGCCGTTAGTGCTTCTTTTGGTTGCAAGCGGAAACCAGAAAGGGAGTGGTGATTTACAGTGAATCTCTGACTCATAAAGCTTGCAAGGGTTATATTAAGGTAGGGCAGGATATACCCTACCCCTTGCTTGATGGCAAGCCTTTAAGTCACTGGCTAGCTCTCTCTTTCCTGCTATTAGGAGCCTGTGCTGCCCTGTGCTTGTTTCATTCCTACTATATTGCCTTGCCCTTCATCTGACTGTTTAGATAAAGAGTGAAAATCATGTTTGGGGACTTGATGTTGTGCAATGAATTGCTTCAGGCTGGACAAAACAGTCCTTTTCCCCTCAAGGCCGGGCTCAGAATGAAGGGTGGGTCACTGCAGGGGGCTTTTGTCAGCAGCTCCAAAGCCAAAGCAGCGCTGGCGCTTGTGTGCCCAGAGAAACTCATCACAGGAGCAATGAAGAGCTGTGGGTCTGGCCCTCCTGATCTCTTCTTCGTAAAATGTTAAGTGCTCCCTGTCTCCTGAGTGTCTGGCAGACAGGGACCAGAGGGGACTTGAAGCTGGCAAAAACAGGAGGGAGAAGTGTGGCTACCGAGTTTGGGGGAGCTTTGCCCCTTGTCTTGCTGGCAGCAGAACCTGGCCCAAGAGGGAAAGCTGGAAAGGCATTCCCAGTGTCACCTTTCTGTGCTTGGATCTTACACAGGTTTCAGAGGAATCACACCTGCTGAAGAACCACGGGTGGGCTGGCAGCACTGGGGCCTGATTTCCCCTACAGGGCTTCTTGGTGTAGCTGGAATAAACACTAAAGATGGCTTATCTCAGGCTGCCAAATCTATGTCATGGTTCCTGGTTGCACAGCGTAGATCCTACAAACCACAGCAGTGCTGGCTGTTCTTCTCTGTAGACCCATAACTCTTCCCCAGAGTAGGAGATCAGACCAGATCCTGCTGATGCTGCTGAAAGCTGCCATGGGATCACTGAATATTCATGTAGCCAAGTATTGCTGTAGTTGTGATGCTCTATGGACGTATGCAGTGTGAGACATGCAGGGAGAGAGCTCTTTTGTTATAATCACTTCAGTTTTCTTTTATTAAGAAATCTGCACAGGGCTTAGGAAAACTGGTCTTTAAATCTGTCGTCAGCTTTCAAAAAGACGAGCCCAAAATCTTCAGCTTGTCATTATCTGACAAATTTGTAAGACAAAAGCTGGGGAGGTGTGTAGGTGCTGAGCTTTATTTTCCAGCTCCATGAATGGAGCTGTAAATGAATGGGGAATGGTTAGCTAACATCTCCTACCTGCATCAACAGCTCTGCCAGACAAGGGCCTGTTTCTCCACTAGGCTCACCCTCCTAGAGATGGTTATGCTGGTGTAAGATGCTACCAAGTCAGAACACCAGATTTGTCTGATCTCACATGCTGGGCTTGGGATTTACTCATTTGACTTCTTTCCATTCCCCCCCTGCAGATGCAGCATGGTCGTGGGCAGTATTGTACCACAGTAGCTCCTCTGTATTGGGATCACATGTGTCTGGTGCATCTTGGTCTGTGAATTCCCCATCAAACATGTAGAGGAGCTGCCAGATGGGAGGTTGGAGGCAGGGTCCTTTATAAAATCCTTGCACTCATCTTTCACTCCAGAAAGTCCAGATGAGTAAACATTAGCCTTGAAGTGATTTCTTATAGAAACAGCATGCTGGTTGCCCTGAAAATGAAGAGCCTTTTCTCATTTCCAGAAGCAGTATGATAAATATTTTCATTTCAATATGTTTTTTTTTGGTGGGAAATCACTTTCATTTAGCTTTATATCACAGTGACTTGGGGACTAAGAATAACTGGAGTCTAGCAGCTCCTAGCTGGCGAGACATGTATTTTGAGAACTGAGTTCAAACTTGCATTACTCATAAGCAAAGCAGCAGAATCTGCCCCTGCACCAAGCACAGTTTCCTGTGGGCCTGAGAGAAAGAAGAGAAAGATCAATTTTCTTTTAACTTATCGAAATTAAAACCATTAGGAACATGCAGCTACTCCAGTCTCTGCGCTAAAGGAACTTGACAACAAGCAGGACAGCGATAGCTGCCTTCAGCCCTCTGGCTGGAAATAGCTGGTATTTCCTGGATAGCCACTGCTGGCGATACCCATGCAAAGCTTATTAGTGAGGTGCTGGCTTTTGTTCTGAAGGTTTGTGGAGATGCTCTGTACGCAAACCTCTATGTCTTCAAGTGCAGAGAAGCCCTTTGCAGCTGGCAGGTTTACAGTTCACTGGTGGCATGGCCTGATCCCCTGCTCAAGTGAGGCAGCTGGAGCCTTGCCTCAGCAAGGGGCTGCCTTGGACCTTTGGAGAGCCACTGTACACCAGTGCCACAGTGTGAAAATGTGCCTGTCTGCACTGGCCAACTTTTATCATCTAGCAGTGATCAAGTGAGCTGTGAAGACACAGCAGGGCACTGTCCACATAGCACAAGCCAAATGAAGTGTGTGATCCAGTGGCTTGGCTGTGGGGTGAGCTCCTTCCTCAGGCAGCTGGATTAAAGCTGGTTCAGGTCCCTGGGTTGATGTCTTACCTCTGTTTTACAAGGCTGATCTCCAAATTCATATCCTTGATTGGTCTTGAAAGGGTTTTGATCTTCTGATGCTCAGAGAAGGGAGAAGGGAGATAAGGCAAATGCTTTTCAGTTAGAGGAGCTCGGCAGGGCTCTGGGCTCTGGTTGCTCTGGGTGCCCAGCACTGGGACAACGAGCTTTTGGCCAGGTGGTGTTACATGTGCTCTGGAGCTCCACAGCTCTGCACTTTGTAAAGCCTGGGCACCAGAGGCAGAGGCTGTGCTTTCTGAGGAGGAAAGGAGAGTCTCGCCTTTCCCCAAGGAGCAGACTAAGACAGCGTGGAAAGGTCTGGGTTGCCTGTACTGTGGGAGGTGAGCAGAAATGCCAGAGGAGTCAGGCAGTTAGAATGGGAGGGGGCAGATAAAGTCTGTGGGACTGCCTGGGGAGAGGGGGAGGCAGCGTGGGAGGCTTCACTGCCACATCAGGGGCAGGGGAATTGTGGAGGGCTCCAGTTTTCAGCTTGGAGGTGGGACTGTGAACCTCAACCCTCCTTGCATTCTTCAGGCCAAAAAAGTTTATTTTTAATTTTTTTTTCTGCTGAAACCCACATTTTAGTGTGAACAAGACATAGAAAAGAGATTCATTTGTGTCAAATGGAAAAAAGGAAGCAGAAGCAAAGATGTATACTGAAGTGTCTGAAACACGGTATGAAATGAGCAGCCAGTTGCTGTTTGGAGTTACAGCTGGGTAAAGGCAGTGCCATTGCACTGAGGTTGATGAGGTTTATTAGATTTCTCTGCCATAGATGAGATTACACCCCCGAGAAGCCAAAAAGGAAGCTGTGAATCTTGGCCACTTTTAGAATCACAAATCAGTGTGAGTGTGGGGAAATCTGGGCTTCAATTAAAAACAGAGAATAACAGAGCCTCTGGGATTGGAGACTCATGCAAAGCAACACTCAGCTACACATCATGCTAGTGACCCGGAGATATGGCTATGGCAGGATGCTCTTGAAGTTGGATCACTGCCAACAAGCTGTGGTGCTCTCCGAGGGGGTGCAGGAAGATGCTGATAGTGATCAAAAGCAGAGAGGTCTAAGAAGGTTTTCAAGGTTTTCACCTTCTGTGGAGGAAGTGCTATCATACTCCCTCCAGTACTAGGTATTAGCGTGGTGCAGCTACTGGGGAAATGACGAGGGCAACCAGAAGAGCCAACATCCGGCCATACTTCTGCACCTGGGTGGTGGTGTGAGTCTGGTTTCAGAACCCATTAGGTGCTTGAAGGCCTTCGGAGATGTGTATCTTTGTCCCAATGCCCTTCCATTAAACAGAGATATCATATTTGCCTGTGTTAAGTGCTTTGAGATCTGCTGGGCTGTTAAGCTCTGGGTTATCCCTGCCAGCTTCTCTGTGGAATGTGAAAGGGGATTGTTCACAGACTGTGTGATCACTCTGCTCAACCCGTCACAGGTCCTGGGAGGGTCTGGGCATCCATCCCTGCCAAAGCCTCATGAGGTACTCATGTAAAAATGAGAGAGGGAGATGTACTTTGGACAAATCAGACAAATGTCTGACTATAACTCCTGGGAAGGTATAAAAGGGGTGCTGGCAGTTAGGAAATAAGCAGCTATGAGTTATGGTATCAGGAAACCTGAGAGGATGCCTGCACAATTTTTTTTTTTCTCACATTTAGTATATACTAGCTAGGGAGATCTCAAGCAATGCCTTCAGGCTCTGCACTGTGCAGGTCAGATATGGGGTTGGCGGAATCAGCGGAGACTCCACTAAATTCCCCTCTGTGGATCGACCTGAAAGCAGCAATAACTCCAGCTGTGCTGGTCGATCACAGTCCAGGTGGGAATTTCTTGCCACAGATGGAAAAGTGAGCTTGGGAAGAGCTGGGCCATCATTTCTGGCTGATATGCAAGCACATGTGCTTATTGCACCTGTAACTGGATGTGAACTCCCTTCCTGAATTCATGCTGATTTACAGAAGAAAAGCCCCTCTTCTAGCTGTCCTCAGTGAACAAGATGAAAACATCCTCTGCTAGCACAGGTAAACCCAGTTCCAGGCTCAGAAACCTCCAGGCAGAAACGTGCAGGTGCTCATTCCCCGCTCTCATACCCATCTGCACAGTGGTGACTGCAGACAGAGTGTGTGCTTTCTACTTCCCATTTTTGCAGCTGTGGTTTGATTTCTCATGCAGGGCTGACCTTGCTGGGGGCTATGGCCACCCTGATGAGCTCCAGCTGCTGTTTAGGAAGGGTACTTGGAGCCAGAGCTGCAGGAGGCAGCCATGGTTATGTTGTTGGCAAGGGGGGGTTTGAGTCCCATCGCTCACTCTTGGGTGAAAGCTCTTTCTCCCCTGAGGACAGAGATGAATGACAAGGTATCTCAGGCCTGAATAGGAATGACTGAACACTTGCCTGTGATGCTGGCAGCATAGCAGCCCCTTCTCCTTGGCCTGAGTAGAACTGTGCATCGGCTTTCTCATCAAAATTACGTTGCATGGGGCAATTAATCTGAATGGAGAGGAAGAGGCTCAGACGTTCAGCTGGGTAAGAGGAGAGCCTGAGCCTTCAGGGTCCTCAATGCTGCTCTGTGCTCTGGGTCAGCACTGTCACCCCAAAGTCATAATGGACAAACCAGCCAGAGACCTATTTCATGTCTCCATTTTCTGAGAAAGGACAAAGTGAGGTCCCTAATCCTGGGGCAACAGCCAAAAAAGCATTCATTTTCTCTGCCTCTGGCCTGCTGGGTCAACTCTCTGCAGGGCAGGCTGGATTCTGGTTTGACCATCTTCCCTAACAGTAGTGATGTGGCTTCAGGCTCTGAGGAGACCGGGGCAGCGCCCAGAGGGACAAGAGCCCCGACCCCACTCACCAGTGAGCTGCCCAAATGCCTGAACTGAGGGAGAAGAAGATGACCCTTGCACCAGTAGTCAAGATAAATACTGGACTAAAGGGGTCATGAAATCACTGGCTAAATTTAGGTTGCGTATAGAGCTCCATGAGGAAGCTGGGCTTCAACATTGTGTGCTGCATGGAGGGACATGGCACTCGGGGTTTCAGGATTGCACTTTCAGCTGATTTTCTGTCAAGAAAGAGACCCACTTCCAAAATATTCATCCGGATTCTGCAAATCATCTAAGTCCTCTTGAGGCCCCTGAGTCAGAAAAGCACATTGGCCTCAGCTTAACTCCAACCTCATCGGTAAGTGACATACCTGTGAGCTGGAGCACTTTGCTGAAAAGTGGTGACTGATTAAGCCTTCTTCTAAAATATGGCACCAATTATGACCTCTGGTAACATTCCTTCCAGGGATTTTACTAAGTAGAATTGTCAAATGAGGACCCACCTATATTAAGTGCACGTCAACTTGTCCAACCCTTCTCTGTGTCAACAAGTGAGTGCCCATATTATTTCCATACTGCCAGTGTCCCTGCCAATGTAGTGCAGCTCTCTCTCTGGGTACCCTGCTGGAGTACATCTTCCTTTCTCTCATTTGCAAAGGAGTTATTTATTGCCCCCAGACTGCAAGATGGTGAAGTGGCTTGGGGCAGCCCTGTAAAATGGCTTACAGCTCATTGATTGCCACAGATGAGAAGACAGCAATTACACTATTTACACCACAGTTGTTTTGTTTTACAGCCTAATTCACGTTTGTTCTCCTGTAACAAACTCGCAAAGGAAAAGCACCCATTCATTTGTGTCACTCATCTGTATAATTAAACACTAAGTGCCTGATCTATCAAATAGAGGCTCATTCAGGTTTTGCTTGCAATATGTTTGCTCAGTGGAAGGGCGGAGCCCCACAGAACTGGCACAGCTCCATTAAAAAAGCAATGAATGGAGATCTAGATATTTACCCAGGCTGCTCTTACAATGGGCAAGAGTGCTGATTTCAGACAGGGCACTTGCTTAGGTTTTTGGGCTGTATCAGCATCCAAAATCTTCCCAGGTTGAGTGCACTGAGCATCCAAACCATTTCAGAAAATAACCAAGAGTGTCCCCCATCTCCAAACCCTTTCCCTTTCCCAGGGTACCGGAGAGCATGTGAGGATGACCTATTCCTTTCTTAAATCAAACCAGACAGTTTCAAAATGAGGATATCTTGTAACAGCTCTTTACCATCTATATCCTTTGCACTTGGATTGTGCATGGGGAATGAACGACACTGATCGCACCAGATGACACTGCTATTTGATTTTCTGGTCTTGTATTTCCTTGTTGCCATGTGCTCTTTGCTCATTACAGGGAAACATCACAGTGGAGCCATGCAAGCACAGCTCTGTCCCAGATCACCCTGTCTGTGAAATCACCCTGTAGCAGACTGCATCGTCCTGCTCTGCCCACATCCTTGTGGCTTCATTTGAATCCCAAAGAGATGCAGCTATGAGGCTCTAACCCATGCTAAACTGGCTCACAGGGGCTGATTTATTAGTGTTGGCCAAGCTTTACCTGCCTAGGTGGTCTGCAAGGCTCAGTGTCTGTATCCCCAAATGAGACTGAAATCCCTTTTAAGCAATGTTTGTAACTCTTATTCTGCCTCTTCTCAGGTCATTTGGGTGCCAATGAATTCACCACAACCATGCAACACCATATAAACTCCTTATAATGACCAGAGCAGTGCTCCTTTACACTACTTTGTCCAACCACTGCTGTCTGTGTCTACCTTTTCTGCACTTCATCCTGTTGCTGGATTTCACCAGACCAAATCCCCTGAAGGGACACAAATCAGGCCACACTGAAAAATGTTTGCACTGACAGAAGACCAAGCTTTCAGTGGAGGATGCTTCGTATGAGCCTTTCAAGGGAGGCTTACGGAACAGGCAATGTCTATCAGATGCGAGGGATGTGCCTTTGCGGACAACCAGAGCAGTAGCAGTGTGTACTGCATTTGTCGTTTTGCATTTATGCAGAAATACTACATGAATATGCACTGAGTATGTGGGCCTTTGGAAAATAAGGTTTCCTTCCTAGAGTGAGGACAGGCATATTTCAGTTTTTCCAAAGAGTCCTCACTTCTTGCAGCTCAAGCTTCAGACTTTTTTACGTTTAGGCATCGACAGTGCAAATGCCCTCAACACAGGTGAAGGAGAAGACTGTAGATCTGTGCAAGGTTCTGCTCTGGGACCTGTGTATGTGTGTCTGATAGCTAACCTTCACTCTGAGTCAGTCTGCTGACAACATACCACCTTCATATTGCATGGTTCTGGTTCCACAGGTTTGGATTTTTTCAAACTTTTTTTTTTTTAATCACATGTCTAGTTCTGTGTTCTTTTATGTTTTTTAGAGAAGTGATACCTTCAGATTGAATGCTTTTCCTGTGCAAGCAACAATGGGGGCAATGGGTAGTGACTTGAAATAGGTATGAATCAGATCTGCTCTGCACTCCTGCGAACTTAGGAAGAGGAAGTAAAGCCATCTGAGACAGCTCAGTCCTCCCTACATTACCCACACACATCCTCCAGACTTCTGGCACCTCAGCATACGCTGCTTACTATGGGTACTGCTGGTGAGTCAGGCAAAGAAATGCGGTGCTCTCCCTCGTTTAGGTGCATATACCCTTAGTGCAGCAAATATATATACTTCAGTAAGGAGGTATTTTATATGTGTATATCCCTTTACATTTCTATCATTTCTACCAGAACTTGACTGGCAGCACCTGGCATATACTCAGCTTGGGAAAACTAAGTTTTCAGTTTCTTGGGGAGATATTTTTCTACTCAGAAATGTGGACTAGTTGGTAAATAAACTATCTTGCTGAAGGGAGAAAAGAAAAAAATCTGGTAGCTCATGCTGTTCTTGCTAATGGCCCCTGGTTTTTTTACATCCTTGCCGCTTTGCTTCTTTGGCACTCCAAACCTCCCAGAGCTGCTTTAGGTGAGGGTGACAGCTCACCATGAGTGCTTGGGCAATAATTCAGATTCTCCCCTCTGCCTGCAGTAATAACATTTCCCCAGCTTTCTGCCATGTCTCCTCTTTGAACAGAAATACCTCCTAAATGTATGGATATTGCAGATGTTTTAGTCTTTAATCTCCTTTCTTTCTTCCAGATGCCTACAGAGCCTCCTGCCAATTTGTGCCTTTTTTTGCCAGGAACTTAGGTTTTATCCAACCATCAGTGTCTGCAGCTTCAGTTAGGGTTAAAAAGCTCTAAAGGTAAGCAAAGAATGGTCCTGGGATAGGACCAGTGACCTTGAGGCTTTTCCCAGGGAAGGAAGAAGCCCATTGAGAGGCAGGGCAAGACTTCACTGGCATGACACTGCAAGGTCAGCCTAGTGCTCCTTTTCTTGCTGATTTCCCCTTAATAACCTAGGCCACTCTGTGGTCAGCTTGTGAGTCTGTGAGCTTAATTTAGGCTGAAATTCCCTTTCCTCCTGCAGTCTTTTTGTCCCTCTTCAAGCAGCAGCAAAGTCAGGAAGTAACTTGTGAACTGGCTAATCTGGCCAGGTTTTCACAGGCCTGGGAAAACTTTTGTTCATGATCCAGAAGTTAGTACACTGCTTAGTTTCACGTCTTGTCCCTAAACCATGTGAAGAAGGAAACATCGGGTTTTGCATGGACAAAGCAATGTTTCCTCCACCTTGGCCTTGTTGTTGGAAAGAGATAAGTTCCTTTCTGCTGTGTTTCTGAAAACCAGACTAACTCCCCAGATATTCAGCCTGAAATGTGTACATAGTGGGTAAAACTTCAGCCCAAACAATAGACATTTGAAAAGTTATGGGGAAGAAAACCAAAGTAAGCATAGAGTAACCTTCCTCAAATCAGTCCTACCAAGCTGATCAGTCCATAGCAAAGTGTTGCTCAATGTTGTCTGGTGTTCTTGCGGGTAGGCACCACACCGCTTACGTGATAAGATAGTCTATATCTGCAGATCCTACTAAGCACACATTGAACCAACAAGTAACTTAAGAGGAGGAGGTTTATCTCAGTTCTCAGGCAATCTCTTTCTTTGGGTTCTTATCCCCTTTGATTTAAGATATGACAGCAGGAAAGTAAGCCACCAGAGCTGTTAAACTGAAATGTAAGTATCCCTTCTCTGCTCTGATTCTTGAGTAGAGGAAACATGAAAATAAAACTAAGGAAGTAGAAATTAGGATCTTCATAAAATAAAAATATACCATGTCTCTGATGATCTCAGTATTTCTATTGTTGCCAAAGTTTACTGAAGTTGACTCAGTTCCCACTGAAATTTCCAAAAAGATTTCTGTTGACCTGGGGTGGATTTGATCCAGGCCCCACACAGAAAATCAAACAAAATAGTCCAAGATTCAGGTTGTCACACATAGTATTTCATGTCTTACCCTCTGAGAGGCGTCTAAGGCTGCACATGCTCTGTTTCATTGCTCCAGGGTCTTGGGCCACTTATCCACACTTGCCCACTCTTGCAGCTTGTTCTGTCCTACCCACTGGCATATTTTTCTTGTGGAAGCACAGCATGTTGGTAAAGGGAGGAAAGGGCTGGCACGCCCATGTCCAGTTCTGATAGCAAACTGGGAAGTGGCTGCAATCTGGGAGCTCCCAGATACTTCAGCTTAAATTTATCATAAAAGTACATATACAAGTCAGTTTAGGGACTGCACTATTGCTCCTGCCCTGAAGTACACCAACACAGCCATGCTGGTTTGTACACCTTCAAAAACAGAGAAAGAAAAAAGAGAAGAACCAGAAACTTGCCTTGCAGTAGCTTTGAAAAGGGGCAGGGTACCACACTTGGTACTGCCAAAACAGAAGACCTTAACTTGGATCTGTGACAGATTCACCATTCCTTGGGCTCCTTAAACCATGGGAAGAACACTTTGGGGAAGACCTGCTACAGCTCAGACAGCAGCGACAGATGTTTTGAGGTGGTGTTATCCATAACAGTCCAGAAGTTTATATGAATAACTAAGTCATCTTCTCTGAAGGAAATTCAGGCCAGTGTGATGTCGTTCAGACTATTCCCAAAGTGCATTCTGCAGGCACACCTGAGAAAAAAGGCCCTTTGATGACCACATCCTTCCCTGTGACCCATTCATGCCTCAACCAAGACCCAAGCCTGGCTATGTGACAGCCTCCAGGAGCCGGCTGTCCCGAGGAGCTAATGCAAAGGGGACAGAGACTGGCAGGGGAACGTAGGAGGGGGCTGCCCTGACAGAAGCAGCAGAGCAGTGTCCTGCTTTTGTGTCATACCTCTTGGCTTCTCCAGCAAAGGAGAAAGCGTTTCAGGGCAGGGAGCTGGACTGGACTAGTGCGATGGCCAGGCCATGCTGGGTGATAAGGAGGTGAGGAGGAGGTTCACTTTACTTCCTTGGCTGCACACTGTGAGTACTAGGCTACTGTAAATACCCAAACCTCCTCCGTAGCCGCTCTCGGGCAGCTGTGCCTGCAGACTGGGAGGACAGGCACTCTGCCTGGTTGGGCGCACAAGCCAATGGCTCTGCTGCTGAGCCTGCTCTGGCACAGCTCAGTGAAATGCTGGGTTGCTCAATCCTGGCAAGCCTGGGCACTGAGGCTGAGCACCGGTGCCTTAGAAGTGCCAAAGAAGAAAGTCTGGGCGTTTCTGTGGTCAGGTAATAGCCAAGTGAAAAGTTTCTTGAGCTGAGACCTTGGCTTTGCACCAAAATTTAGCTTAAGACTTTTGTTGCATCAATTCCTCATTCTTTGTCACAGTTCAGCTCCCTGTCCTCGCTACAGGTTAGTATCTTCACGCTTTTTAGAAGTGCATTGTTTTTTCTTCATTATTTATCTAGTCTGACTAATTGCCTGGGCATTTTTTCTGTTCCTTGTTTGTGACCTCTCCCCTTGTCCTGTCCTGTTATAATGTGATGACAGCATGAATGCTTCTGGTGTGAATGTTTCTGTGCACACAAACTCTTGCCAACTTTTGCAACGCTTCATGCGTGCCAACATCCAGGGAAAGTATAAAGCTGAGGTAGCAAATGCTGCCACACAGTCTTCCTTTGAACAAAATCTCATGAAGAAGGTTGTGGGACAGGTCTGTATCTGCCTCTAGTTTATCCAAACATCTGCTAGGAGAATGGGATTCTCCAAAAGCAGACATGATTATTAATGAAACTCAGGATTTGCATGTGTTAGCTGAATTTCACACCTCCCTCCAAGTAGTGGGGAAAAAATAATTAGGCCTGATAACAAGGGTAGTGAATCCAGCTGGTTTTTAAGAAGACAAATGCATAGCTACAGGTTGTAAATCAATCCCCTTTTTTTAACCAAGGTTGTTAAAGAAAGGTACAAACAATTTCAGTAGTTTAGGACTACTGGTGCTAAGATGCTGTCTGAAATGCCAGTTCATCTGTGCTCCAGCAAGGCTTTTCCTTAAAGAATGCAAGAAGCAGCATTCAATGTTTGTTTTTTCTCTGACCTACTGCTGAGTAATTGAATCATCCCAAGCACCAAGCTAATGTTTTTCCTCCCTGGGAGAACATAATGTTACCAGGAAAAGGAGAGGAGGAAAAAAATAAAAAAGGCAGCTGCAGGTGTTTACTCCAAATGCCAGACAGTGTGTATCTGAGACCAGGAAAGAGCATTTTTGTAGCTGAAGAAAATATTCAAAAAGCATGATGCTGGGTGGTGCTGAGCCCCTGCTGCCAGTGGGGTCTAGGAGGGCACAGCAGACCTGGCTGACAGCATGCAAATGCAGATAGGCAAAGACAAAAATGTAGGTCCTGACTTCTGGTGTATTTTTCAACACTCCCAGGGCAGATACTTGAATTATAAACGCTCAGAGCTGCCAGAACACCAGCTCAACAGACTGGCTATTTCCATACAGCAAACAAGACACTGAGAGAGGACAACCTGGGCTCGTTTTGACTCTTAGTGAGTACTCAAACAAGTATCCATCTTCCAGTGGTGTGGGTGGGCTAACTACTTTGGGCCAGGACCTGCTGTTGGTAAGGTTTTGATTCACTGTCCTGTGGGCAGGCAGAGACTCCCACTCCACTGCTCTGGACAGAGGCTGGTAAACTCATCACAGCTATTGCTGCTGTCACCTTGTAGATGCCAAGGCATCAAAAAGCATTTCTTTGTCATTCTGTGTTTTTGCCTGCCTGCCCTCAGAAGGATATGGGCACTTACTGAAAGGAAATAATTTTTTCCTAGTAGTGTTGTCACATGTGAGGAGTAACTCTGGGGGGGGAGGATGGAGAGAAAGCTACCAGACCATGTTGGGCTGCATTAGCAAGAGCAGAGGCAGCATGGTTCCCTTGTGCGTGAGATCCAGAGATGTTACTGCTACACACAGAGACCTGAGTTGTTCAGAAGACCATAGGGTGCAGAGAGACAACAGTAGCAGACAGGAAGCCTGGCGACTTCCAGTTCACAGATAGGGCATGTCTGTGGCTTTTGGAGTCTATCACAAGCACATTCTCATTTGGAGAATATGGAAGGAAGAAGAAAGAAATGGAATTATTTAAATAAAGCATGTGTTTCCTGCATGTCTGCTGTTTGCTTCTTCCATGGTCAAGGTGCTAGGGCAGCCTGAAAACTTCCAGCAAAGCTTTTTTTAATTATTATTTTTCAAAGGGAAACTGGGTTTTGCACAAAATAGGTGTATTTTGAATGTCTGGTTTCTGTAAAAAATGCAGTTTTGAGTTTTTTGGTTGATGAAATATGTCCATGGGGTTTTAGTAAAGTGCTGCCTTTAGTTTTCTTTTCTTTTTTTTTTTTTAGTTCTACAAAAGCTTCTTTTTCCAGGAGAAAAACAAATTTTATCTGTATTCAACCTGCTCTCCAGAGCACTAAGAGAGGCAGATCAATGGCTGCAGTTCACCTGTCCATTACAACCTGTATCTCTGTTATCAGTGGTCACATCAGCGGTAACTGCAATGTGTCCCTCCTCAAAGCCCCATCCAGGAGGAGCCACGCCAGCGGGTGCTGGCTGGCAGCGTGCCGTGCACTGGATGGTCCCATGTCACTCAGCGCCTCCACCCCGAGCAGTGTTCGGAGGTGATCCACGTGGGCATGTGTTTGCCCTGTTCTGCTGTACCTGCTTCGCAAAGGGAGGATTTCAGCTCTCAGATGTGTCATTTCTGCCTTGTTTGTGAGCACTCAGCTCAGCTAAAAATATTACCTTGTCATCTCAGAAGTTGTATCTCTGTGGCCACCTGTGATTTGAGCTCAGCTGCAGCATCCCAAGGAAGCAGATTTCTCTGGGTTCCTAATCATATTAGAGCACCAGTCTGGAGTGCATATGGTAACTGCGATGGGGGGGCAGATTACTGTCTCCATTATGTGGGTGTGGAGCAAAAGCAACTCAGCTGAGGCTGGTGCAATTATACATGTACAGCTTGGATCAGGATCCAAACCTTGACATTAAACAGCTCTCAGTGATTTTTTTTTTCCCCAAACCCAAGCTGATTTTAGAATAATGAGATCAGCGCTCTAAATAAAGAGTTTCAATGGAAAAACATTTCAAAGGTGCAATTTCCTGCTACCAGTTTTGCAGTGCAGATACAGTTCAGGAGGATCTCTGCTTCACCCAGGGCCCAGCAGTGATTTGTTCACTGCATTGACAACCTGCCAGCATTCCTGGCAGGGACATGGGGACTTCCCAGTTCTTCAGACCTCTTGTGTACTGTGATTTGATGATACAGTAAATCCAGTTTTAGCATTCCTGGTACCAGAACAACAATACCAGAATCCTATGCCACAAAGCGTTGATGTTGCATAAACTCCCTTTGCCCGCCCAAGCATGCGCTGAAGGCACAGCTGGTGTAGCACTGCACAGACAAGCTTTATGCCACATTGGCTGTCACCTGCCTTCCTGCAGCTGGAGAAACACCAGCCCAGACTCTGACTTGTGCTTTCTGACAAGCTGGAAAGATCAGATGCCTCTGCCTGATGCACATCCGCTTTACACTGCTGGGATGCAGCCCGGCTGCCTGGGGAGCTGCATCGGAGCTGCAAACCTGGCCTCAGCTGTGACTTGCCTAAAAACAGGCAGCGCAGCTCCACTCTGTGGGGAAGGAGGGGAAGCAGCCAGGGAGCTGGCACAGGGGATTTCTCCACTCACTGGCACCTCATCCTCTGCTGGGATGCTGAGGGGGATCCACCAACATTTTTTTTCCACTTACAGGCTTGGAAAACAACAGCAGGTGACTTCGGGAGGAAATCGGACATGGGACCAGCAAAGCCCCACAGAGGACTTTGCTTTCCATCTTTGAAGGTGCGTTTCTGCTCACAGGGGATGTCTGCAGCAAAATTCCCCACGCCTCCATGGGGAGCAGCCCTGAGCAGAGGTTAATCTTCACCTGCTTCATCAGCTTCTGCCAAAACCACCTCTTCCAGGTGATGGGCCCAGCCCTTACGAGGGGTGCCTCTGTGCCCACATGGTGCATAGAAATCTCTAGTACCATGCTGCCCAGGTTCCCTCTCCACTGATTAAAACTCCCTATGGTGCTGATAAAGTCCTGAGCATCCCTGGTCCTGAGCATCACTGGCCCTGGCAGAGGGTCAGCTGAGTCGGGTGAATTCTTTTCTTAGGGACTAGCTTCTGGTGGCAAGGCAAGTCCATGGTGCAGCAAGAAAGGCTAGTGATGAAACCAGGCTGCCTCTGCTGGGCTGCCAGCTCTCTGTTATGGGCATGAGGGGGCTGGGTATTGCCAAAAGACCGGTCTGACGCAGCATTCCTGGTGAGCTGGGGAGTGTGGCAAAGGCACGCTTGTTCTGGGATCACGGGCTTGGCTCCAGCAGGGGCAGGTGGCAAGGCTGATCTGAACAAGTCTCTGCTCCATGTACCCACTTGACTAGCAAGTGCTGAGGGTGTTTTGGAGCACCCGGCAATGGTTAGTCAGTGACCTTCAGCAGCTGATTGCTCCTTGAGTAGTCTTGCCCTGCACTGAACTTCTCTCAGGCTGCCCTTGGAAGGTCACCAAGTGAATAGTGCAGCAATGTACAGTTCAGCTTGGTATTATTGAACGGGTCCAGTTGCTTCCCTGTTGTTTTGGCTGACAAAGCCGGTTGTACCCTTTAACTGTTACAGCTTCCAGCAAGCTGTCTGCTCATCTCCACCCCTAAATGTCATCAGCAGTGACATGGATCCCTGAGAGTCTTGTTAGTGTGTCTTGCTGGCGGCATCTCTACTTTTGATCCCAAATGACAGCCTCAGCCATCTGTACTTCTCTCCTGGTGCCCAAAACAAGGCAAGGAAGCTGCTTTCCTTGCCTAGTAGCTCGTGCCACTCGCCATCATTGGTGTCAAACACTGGGGATATCTTTTTTTCCTTTTACCAAGTCAGGTAAGGTTTCTTTGGTGGTGGGCACTTGGATGGAGTTGCGTTCAGTGCACTGGTTAGCTTGCTTGGGTCTGTTCAAATGCACAGCTTGTTTTGCTGCCTTGATAACTGCACCATTGCTGGAGACTCTGCCTTGAGCCGCCATTTGCCATTTGTTGTTGCTCTCATTATATTTTCTCTTAACATGCCATGTAGTCAGGGAGGTACCTGCAGGTTGCTCATGCTCTTTAAGGCTGGAGACTTTTAGCAGAGTCTTTTTAGCAGCTTGGTTGTAAGGAGATTGGGGATGTTTGCTCTCTTTGCTTTTTTTTTATTAATCTGCTCACGTTTTTACCATATGAATATTTCATTCCCGGCTTTGGCCTCTCTTGGACTACAAAATTACACAATTTTATTGAAGCTGTAGCTATTGTATCCAATACCAATAGCAGCCCTATTGCTTCTTCCTCCCCACTCAGGCTTGTCATGCCCCAAACCTGGGACTCAGTCATTCAGCTTGCGCTTGGTGCCATGGGGCAGCGGTCCCTCAGGCAGCTATACAGAATGTTGTGACACCTCTCCAGGCCCCTCTCAGCAATGGCGACATATCCAGTTGTCTCACATGCTGCCAAAGAAAGTACTTGAGGGTCTGAACATCTTGTGTGTAATTTAGAATCTCCTCAGGGGTGTTTGAATCCTGCCAAGCTTTAATTTTGCTTTGTTTAGTTGCAGGTTTGGTTTCTTTTTTGTGGGATGACAAGAAATGCCTGGGAACCCAACCTATTTACTGTCAGTCCCTTTCTCTGTTTACCTTCTGCTTTCTTTTTAATCCTTATCACTTCAAATCAATAATACTTTTTTCCTTTCCTTTCCTGAAGCTTTGACATAATGATTTCTCTTCCAGTAATTACTGTTGATGACCTGGTGTGGCATTTGCTGATATACCCTGCCCTTCACCGTTCAGAAGTAAAGCACTTGCAGCAGATTTTCCTCCTCTGCTTTGTCCTTTGTCCTCCTTTGCATTTCCTTGTAAATAGCTTCTGGTGCTGTTTTTCCCTGTGTTTCTGGGCTTTTCCAGGCCTGCTTAGCGAACCAGCTCCGTGTCTGCTTCACGCAGGCTGCCTTTGGAAGTGTTCTTGATAACTACCTCTGTGCATGTCTCCAGCTCTTGGGAGGCAAACAGAATTTCTTTGAGCATTTCTGAGCACTGCCTGGCACCTCGGTATTGTCTCTGCCTGTCAAGAACAGGATCTTTCCACTCTGCTGTAAGTCCACAGACCCTACATGTTTCTCTGACAGAAGTGCCTGAATTTGTCCTGGCTGTGGATTATGGCCCTGCCTTACCCGAGAGGTGCCAGGGGCGCACGTTTGCACAGTGCTGTTGTGCAGCTGCCAGCTGTGTGTGTGCAGCGGAGGAGCTGCAGTGCATCCCTCTGCACGTAGCCCAGCTGGCAGCTGCTCCCCCTTCTCCTAGATGTGACTGCAAGCAGGGACTTTGGTCACTGGTCTCGGCAGAGAGCAGAGCTGGCTGGAGAGAGGCATAAAGCTCTTCACAGCACCAGGGTGCTGTTGGGATCTGGCATTGCAGTGCTGGAAAGTGGCTGTGAACATGATGGTGGTTGCAGTGCTCCTGGGATGTACAGGTCAGAGCTACAGGTGAGCTAGGCCCAAATGCCACCAGTAACTCTTGGATATGATGGGATGCTCTGGTATCTTGTGGGCAGAACAGTGTAATGGGACTTGGGCTCAGCTCTGCTACCACCTTGCTGACTGCCCTTAGTCTTGTCACTCTGCTCTCCAGACCAGCCTTTCTCCCTGTTACATGGGGATTTTGTGGCTTTGTGGTATATTTTAAGTTCAGCAGAGTGACAGCTGTACAAGAGATAATCCTTATTCTTGTATCAACACATTTCCTTTAGCGGGCTGTCCCTAAGGTAACTTCCAGACGCTCTTGGAATCAATGGTGGGTTTGTGCATCTGTTCATTGCTGATATGGTGTCATGTCCAAATGCTGTGATTTATGATGCTAGTGCTCTCTCAACACCTTTCTAATTTTTAAATAAAGATACTTTTGTGAAGTATTCCTCTACAAGCCCAGGTGTATTAATATGTTTAAGGTATAAACAGAGTAATTGGTGGAGCAACAGCTGTTTAACAGACTGGCATGGCTGACAAAGGAAAACCTGCCTCCTCTGCAGCTACCCCCGGTGGGGGAGTTGGGAAGGCAGAACAGCAGATTAGTAACTGTTCTGCTGATGTCTTCTTACTACATCAACAGTATATTGGCAAGGAAATTGCAGGCTTCTCACTTTGACATACTTATGGTGATAAATTAGGTATACAGAACGGCTAATGATGAAATTAAATGGAGTTATGAATATCTATTAGATCACTTTCCCAAGGTCAACTCTGGATGACACAGCAAAGATATAATAAAAGCATCAGTCAGGGATGGACAGCATGTTGCTGAAGCCTGGACACTAATGTTTGTTAAGGGTGTACAAAGAGAAGAAAGAAGATAGGAGCTTTCAGGTTCGTGGTATCTCCCTCTGCTCTTGGTGGACCCCTGTTTTTAGTAGGCACTTTTGCCTGTGGCCACCCTGATGATTAAAGAACCCCAGCAACCCTCACACTAACGTGCTTCCTTAGGAAGTCACAGAGGTGCAGGACTCGAGAGCCGAGCTCTGGGCACCGGGTGCCGCAGACACATGTCCTGCGGGGATATCCAGTGCCCCAAAGGATGGAGGCAGGCCTTTCGGGTGCTACTCAGAAGTTCAGTAGGCAGTTCAGTGTACCAGGGCCCATCGCAGTCTCTCCTGTATAACTTGGGGAAAATAATTTGGGTCAACATTTCAACAGCGACTGGTGAATTTTTATTCTTTTTTTAAGCACCTTCATGTTTGATTGTTTAGCTTGTGACAACTAAACTGGGTTCAAGCCAAAACTGCCATCCTCACCTCTGCACGTAGGGCTTTCTCAAGCAGTATATCCCAAATATGGGACTCAGAATTGCCAGTTGCTTCTGAAAAGCCTCTCCTTACATCCTCTGTCCCCCAGTTCCCTGCAATGCACGCAGAGATAACAGTGCTTCCTTTGCCTCCAGGAATGCTGAGGGCATGGACACAGTAAAAGCAGAAGGGCACTCTCAGACTCAGGGGGATCAAAAAAGTGTCTTAAATAGTTTTTTTTTTCTTTTTGGTTTGATTCCATTTCCAAAGTCTTTGTAATTACCACCACACAGAAGTCATACAGCTCTCCAGGCTTTGCCCCAGTAGCAGCTGCTGCGTCATTCCAGAGGAGCTGCACACCCTGCAGGGAACCGCTTTGTGAATCAGTTCTTGAGAGACGTCCCTGTGCTTTCTAAGTGATATTCACATTTTGCCAAGTGACCTTGCCCGGAGCTGCTGCTCTGAAGTAAACTCTCTACAACTCCACAAGTTGTGTGTATGCAGCAAATTCTTGTCTCTACTATTTTTCTGGTGAAGTTGTCCTTTTCTAGGTAAGGGTATTAAACTGATCAGTTTTCAGTTCACCTTTGTTTCTGTTTGCAGATTGTAGGATAAATGGAAATGAGCTGGGTTTGCTTTTAGGGGGTGAGCAAGTGTGTCTGCCTTCTACCCTCATAGCAAAGAGAGGGGATGTGTTCTCCCAGGGGAGTGCCTGGGCAGCCCCAGGCTGGACCAGCTCTGCAGGAGCTGGGACCTGCTGCTTCTCAGGAAGGAAACATATTACAAGCCCATGCCATCTTGTGTCAGGAAGCCGAGGTCCAGCCTTGGGGGAGTCAGGGGTGGGGTGTGCTGGCAGTGGTGTAAGACAGGCCTTTGCAGATGAGTTTGGCTGAGTCTGAGCCGGCACAACACGGTGGGCAAGTGTGAGTGGGTCACGCAGCCACCCAGCAAAGCAGGTGGGATGGGGACATGGCAGGTCCGTGTGCCGGACCAGACACTGACCCCTGTTTCGCTCCTTTTCATCCTCTCAAGTGCTTTCTGGCAGCTGGATGCGTTTGGGTGTGCGGTTTTTTTTGTTTGTTTGTTTGTTTTGTTCTGTTCTGATTTTGGTTTTGTTTCTTTTTTTATTCCCCTTAACTTCCAGCCCTTGGAAAGGCGCTTGGAACCCCCTCCCCGGGGGATACGGCTCTCCCCGCCCCCTCCGGTGCCCGAGGCTGCGTGAGCTGAAAACCTCCCGTGCCCTGGCAAAACCGCCCTTGTAGCAGTAGCCGGCTTGTGACAGCAGAGGGAGACGGAAGCCCGGCGACCGGCGGGGCCGGGCTCGGTGCCCCGCGGGCCGGCGTGCGGGAGCCGGTGCGGGACGTGCCGCTGCTGCCCGGGGCAGCCGCTCGGCGCGGGGCAGGGCAGGCGGCGTCTCCCGCTGGGGCCATCCTGGCTCAGCCAGGGTGGTTTTCACCCTTTCCTGGGGTGCCCAGCCCTCCCAACAGCACATGGCAGTTTTGGGACTCGGCTCAGGGAGCGTGAGCCCTTTTCTAGGGGCTGGCCCTGCACGGGCACGGTGCAGACCTGCTCCCTTCCCGACCTCCGCTGGCCACAACGAGGTGGTCCCCGGCACTAACGCAAAGTCTTCGCTTGCTAGGGGAGCACATGTTGCCCTAACAGTAGTTTGTGTCTTTTACCAAGCACAGGTGATGAGCCAGAGAAATAATCTGTTAGGTGAAACCTAACACACAAGATGTACCTAATTTTTCAGGCATGGACTGCCTGCAAGTCGTCTTTAGTGCCAAGCATCATCTATCTGGAAATTTTATCACATAAGAAAATATAATGTTTACAATGTTATATGCAGTATTGAAATTCCTAGCCCAGTGGGAGCCAAGTTCTGAAGCAGAACAGATTTCCAGACCGCTGATTCCAGGAGACAGCACAGCCCCCCCCCAAAAAAAAAAAAAAAAAAAAGAGCAAAAGACAGAAAAGAAAAAAAGAAAAAAAAAGACAAAAAAGAAAAGAAAAAAGGAAAAAGAAAAAAGAGAAAAGAAAAAGTAGGAGCAAGAAGCCAGCAGTTGCTCATTAAGGATCACAGAACAGCCAGCAAAACTGAAGAAGCACAGCCTTGTAGGGCTGGCTTTGGACCCAAGAAGGGAAGAGGTTCCTGGGTGCTCTCTGGACACTCTCCTGTGCCCTAGAAAAAGTTTTGCAGCCCCTCCAAAACTCCAGCTAGGAGGTGCATGCTGCTGCAGGCTGGTGCAATCACATCCCTTGTCTTAGGGGCATGCTGCTCATGTGAGCTGGAGTGAAGCTAGAACCATTGTCAGCACACATGAAATCCTGGATGAATGTAGGCTCTCTGCAGTAATGGGGGATATTATTTTAAATGGCTCAATAACGCTACAGCTTTACTATCTCCTCCTCCATAATATATAAACTCTTTTACACACCTAGATGGAATTTCTTTGACATCTCCTCAAATTGCATTGTTTTAAGGTACTTTTGATTTTTATTGGCAACCCAGTTGTAATAGAGGGAATCCATATAGCATCAATGCTGCTTTCTAGGAGATGCCTGGTAGCTGTGAAATATAAGCCAATAAGGTCTTGGACTATAGCTTAATCTTATCAGCAGACTTCAGGTAGTGTGAGGCAGAAACTGCGCTGCTAACAAGTGTTTCCAGCCATCACTGCCTTGATGAAATGGGATGGAAAAAGTAGAAAATAGAGCTGTGCCTGGACCCACACAGCTCCTGAATACAGCTGCACAGAGGGAGGAGCTGGCTGTGCCAGGCAGCAGTCTCATGTTTAAAATAAACAGTTCTGTGCTCCTCGTATGCTGTAATGCTAACACTACCCTGGCGAGCCTCCCAGGCCAGGAGACATCAATCCTCTTCAACTACAGAGACAAAAGACAAGTGATCACAAGAAAATGTGGATAGTCTGCTGAAATTTTTCGGGACTCCTTTCCTTCTAGGTTAAGAAAGAAGCAAGGGTTGTCAGTGCCTTGGTAATTGCTGTGGGTGTAAGCCAGCATCTCGATTTACTTCACTTCCCTTAGGAGCAGAGATATAGGTAAGGCATCATTTTAGCTGCTGGGGTTTTGATCTCTGCAGGCTTTTTCGATGCTGAGTGTGGGTTTTAATATCCACTTTGGAAGATGTGCAAATTCCACCCTAAAAGCTTGCCAATACCATCTCTTAATGCCCCTCATTTCTCCTGTCTAACGTCCTACCCCGTGGAGCTCTATGATTATTAGGCAGCTTACACAACATAGTTTAAACTAGAAGAATTTCTGTTTCTTAACAATTTATATCCCCAATTATTGGGGTCTTAAGGTTGCCCAAGCCTATGTCCATAAGGTAGCTCTTTGGCGAGCAGCAGGTAACTGCTCAGAATTACTCCTTTTAGCTCAGAAATTTAGCTCAGAGAGAGCAGCAGAGAGATTGTTAAAGGGGCCGGTCCTTGGAGTGGGACAGCTGGAGAAATTTAAAATGTATGTAGCCTCTTTGTTTCCTGCGATCTTAAAGGGGCTGAGATGTGCTCACTCCCTTTCTCTGGCTGCAAAGGTCTGACTTTGGTGCAATTCAGACCCTAAGGTTTCCTTACATCCCAGCTGTGTAAAGCCAGGCTGCAGCGTTCCCCTCATTCGAAATCCAACCAGGAAGGAGGCGATGCATGCACACATGAGAACACCATCCCCAATACAGATGGGGCTCTCTTCCAGCCTTGTAATGCAGAAAGTGGGGTCTCCACAGGCACTACAGACAGCATGCACATAAATGTGAACACTAGGAATGGCCTGATCCCATTCTTATTTGCCAGCAAATCAGCTCAAAGGCCACCAGCAGCTCTTCTGGCCTCTCCAGCATCTGGCCCCAAACCTGTGCTTTTTCAGGTATCTAGCCCCAGACCCCTCATCCAAGTCTTTTTGTGCTGCATCGCTGTTAAGCAGATATCCCTGCTGTCCAGATGTATGTGCCATAGTGCTGTCCCTCTCCTCCTCCACTCCTCATGTGGTCCTGGAGCTGTGAGATGAGCCCAATGCTGTCACTGGGGCACCTGTACATCCCTTGCACCACTAATTAACTGTTTAATTAATCCCTGCAGTAATTAACCATGTGCCATTTGTTGTTCCCTTTCAGTTGCTATTTACCCTGTGTGAATGAGGGGCCCCTGAGAGCTATCACACATCAGAGAGTTACGGGGACCCCAGGGAAGAGGAATCACATGTGACTTGGGCTTTGGCAATGGCCCATGCAAAGCAGGAAGAAACCAGACCCAAGCTCCTACCTTTAAATACTGAGCTAGGGAGACCAGAGCTGATCTGTAATGGTGCTTTTTAGCTGGAGGTCCTCTCTCCAGTGTTCACAGGACCTGTGCATGTACTTCCCCTCAGCCATCCTGGCTGCAGGAAAAGGGAGCCAGGCAAAGTGTATCAAGAATTGTTTGCAAAAATGTGTCTAGCCAGAGATTGTAGGATGATGAAAAGTATGTCCTGGAGCCCCTCAACCAGCAGCAATCCTTCCCTGTGTGCAGTCGCTGAGGCTGGGCTGGACGCACACATGTGGTGCTCGGAGTGGTGTGCGTAACCGGGCCATCTGCGTGGCCACAGCGAGGGTGTGCTCTCACCAGCCTGGATTTCCCAGTGACGGGTTTCTGGGATGAGAAGCCCTGGGACTTTTTGATGGCATGCTAAAAATTAATAGCCAAATAACCCTCCCTAAATGTGCTCCTTTGTAATTTTCATTGCTCACAATTCAGAAGCTTGCTACAGCCTCAGTCCTTGATTTTTCCTCTAACCATACATTGGAGCAGGCAAAGCACCCACTGACCTCGTGGAGTGTTTGGTGGGAGTTTGGATGCAGAGACTCCTTCACTGGCCAAAACCACGATATAAAAGGTGGCCTTCCTGCTCAGGTGCTGTGTATTGCTCTCAACTTGTACCGTTACATACCTAAAGAAATGCCAGTTCTCACAGACTGATGGATTTGAACATGTCAGCATTGCTAAACACTCTGTTTAGAATTTTTAAACATTTAATTTGTAGTGATGGAGACTAAATTGAGAATTAAAACCATGCACATCAGTCCCAAGGGAGTTCCCCCCTTCCCTCCCACTCCATCTGGAATGAAGAGGAGTTGGAATTATACATGAATTAATGAATAAGTAATAGAGAGTCACACAAATAAATTTCAGATGCAAGGATTTTTAAAAAAATCATCCACAAGTTAATATTTATTTATGTAACTTACAGAATTCCAGCCAATGGCTGCATAAATATTAATTACTAATTAAACTTTAATAGCAAAGCAAGCCCCTTGCATTTTCTAAATGTATGTTTTAAAGCTGTCATTATTTATTTGGAGAATTGGGTTTGTTTGGGAGTTTGGTCAAGCAGTGACAAGAATACAATTTTAGAGCAGGAGATACCCTAGCTTAATCATGCTTTTTGCTTTGACTGCAATTGCTCAAAGACAGGATGAATTAATTTCTTTTTTTTCCTCCCATGAGGAGATGATACAAATTTTAAAAGAGCCCTCAGCAAAACCAGGGCATCGCTGGAGTCCCAACTGTACATCCCCGCTACATTTTTGACTGATTTTCAATACAAAGAGCAGAAGGATGGATTCTTGGTTACTTAGCACAGCTCTGCCGGCTGCAGTAGCTGTACTCATTTAGACCAGCTGATTATATGGCCTGGGGTGGTAGTTCAGCATTTGTGCACCTTTTGGAAGCCTGAAGGCTCACCTGCAATTGCCATTTTTGCAGGCTACCATGAGTCCCTTTAATAATAACATCTTGGGTCTGTAAGTCCATAATGTCCCTGTTTATCACTTTTTGGTGTGTGTTGCTAAACCCACCTGGGAAGGAGGTTTAAAGAGCTGAGCTTTCCTCCTCCGCAAGGAGAGCGAGGGTGAAAAGCCAATGAGTCCCCGCAGAGCCATGGCTCAGCTCCGAGTCTTCCCTGCAGCATCTTGCACCGCTTCGCTGGCTGCTCCAGTTGCTGCCGTTATCGTTGTGTGTCATCTCACTGCTCTGGGGCATTTGCAAGGGTTTCCCAATGCTGTGGTTAAACCAGGCATTGTCCCCCTGTGATCCAGGACGGCTGCTGCTCTCCTGGTTCCCAAGCGGGTCTTGCTGGAGCCTTGCCATGACTCGAGGCCCCTGGGCTGTGGCTTCCTTGGGCTCAGGAGAGGGAAGCAGAAGAAACAGCTCTCACCATCAGGGACCTGGGACTAAAGGACACAGCTGGTGGTACAGCTGGAAAAGGGGTAATTTTGCTGAGCTGTGGCTCCAGCAGCACTCGAGCTCGGACAGAGTATCATGAGATGAAATTGCCAAGTGGTGCAGCAAACATCTAAGGGGGAAATAGACCTAAGATGCTCTAAGAACTGAATGCAGCTTTGGGTAGAATGTGGTTTAAAGGTATCTGTGAGTTTTTAAAGGTGAAAAAAAAGACTATAGCTGAAAAGAGAGCTCCGGTATTCTGTGTAATCTCCTGCAAAAAGTTGGTGGTACTGCCTGTGGCGCACCCCTGCTCTGGGGGAGTCAGGGAGGTCCAGTTGCACTGTGGTTTGGTTTTGGATTTCTGCTTTGCAGCTTTCTTCTTTTAAGTCAGTAATTACAGGCTAACACTGGTGAGACCAACCCTGAGTAAAGCCCGTGAGGCCATTTCATCCATGTGGGGAGTCAAGGTCTGCCTTCTGGTATGGTCCCACTCTGATTCCCCGACCCCATCGTCTGTTGTAAGTACGGTCCTGGAAGTCAATGAGGTGAGTCCCAGTGCCCACTAGGACATGCCCGTGTAAGCTTTTGAAGGCCCAGGGCTTTAATAAGGATGGGGAACATATAAAACAGTTATTGCAGCACTCTTATCTTGGGCCTCATTTAATGACAGGGGTACTACTGATTAAAGAATTTAATAAGCAATTCTAATTCTAATAAGCAACAATCTTTGAGATTGTTGGAGCATACAAAGACATGGGCTGATTAAAACCAGCCAGCTTCACCCAAAATTCAGAGATCAGTAATCTGCAAGGTCTGAAAAGACAAGTATGTGATTTAGGCTTCTATGCAATAGCCCCAGGTATCTCCCCATCAAACTCCCCCGGACGATGTGTGCTCTTTGCTTCAATAACAGTGGAAGGCTTTTGTGTGTGACTGTTTTGACTGGAAGGAAGAAACAGAGATGGAAAAAGAATTAAGATGGTTACAAGCACAATAAAACGAAGTGCACAAATTTAAATGTAAAACATTGAAAATGACCAGAAGTAATAAAGAGAAACCAGTGATAGGACTCTGAGTGGAAGTCCTGGCTAATTCTGCACTGCAAAGATATAACAGAAAATCAATATTAGAAGAAATGAGAGCTTTAGCACAGAACCTTGTTAAATGGCGTATGCGACAATTTAAAAGAAATAACTTGGAAGTTAGAAGTGCAGCATAGAAACATCAGAATAATTGACATTTAAAGAATTAACATAAAATTATTCCAAGGTAGTGATGAAAGTAGTCAAGCACTCTTCTAATGTCCATATAAAACCAGGCAGTTTTAACAGGGCACCCTCAACCTTGAATGCATCTACTTAATGATTAGGACTGTGTCCCAGCTCTCTATAGGCAATACAAGCACTCAGTAATGTGTGGACCAGACTATTTAAATCATTTTTTTTGTCCTTGTCCTCACTATTAGGTGATGAAACGGCAGGCCAACATGGGGCTTGCTCTAGCTCTGCTCTTCCTGATAACACGGGCAAAACTCTGGATGGACAGAGAATTAAACTAGCATCCCCTGCCCAAACAATTGGTCCCTTGGAGAAAGGCTTTCTCTGTCTGTGGTTGGCATAAACAAATAGAAAATGCTATGGTATTACCATGCATCCTTCACTGGTCCAAATCTTTATTTCTCCTTTTAATGTGATGTCACAGATCCTAATTAGAGAAATACTCATTATTTAAGCAAAGAAAAATTTGAAGTCTGTCTTTCATTTCTTTTCAGTTAATTCTTTCCTCTGCATCTACAGCAGGCAAAAATCAGGAGACAATGCCAATGCTGGTGTACTAAGTTCAGAAGATTTCTTTGTTTTAATGACTGCAGAGTGATCTTGAGTTGGCTTTTTGACTGCCCAGGCAGTTTTGAACAGGCACAGTCCAACACCAGACTGAGTGACAAGGACCTTTAAATATGCAATAATGTGAACATACTCTTGTGTAATGAAATGCTAATGCCCAAACTGATGCCTGTTCAGCCAGGTTACCCGTGGGCTGGTGTTTGCAGAACCAAGGCCCTCCATCCTTCAGATGGTGAGATTAAGGCTCTCTCTTTACCGTGTGACTCCCAACAAGGCTCAGAGCAATGAGCCACTGCACTGCCAACTTATGCTGTCTCCTTTCCTATGCAAACAAGGAGCAGTTGGCTCTGGCTGATGCAGGCAGTCCAAGAAGCAGAGGATGGGAACATCTTTTAATTTCTTTGATCAGTGCAAAAGAAGTTATGTACCTCACCCAGATGAAGATTCCCAAGTGGCTGAGCATCCGTCAGATCTTCTCTCTCTTTAATAAAATATGCACCATTCACCTAAATCTTGTCCCACAACTGCTGAGCTGGCTTTTTGTTGTGTAGCAGCACATGCAGCATAACATCTGAGTAAGGATGATACTGAAGTGCCCCTTCCTGATGTTTGGGATTCAGGCCACCTGCAAGCTCCAGCATGCCTCAAGGACTCCTTCGCACAGCCTTCACACTCCCAGGGTTGTCTTCAGAACTAGTGGGACGTTACTGACCAGGGGATGGGTTTTTTTATTACAGATCTGTGGAACAAGGCTGGCGGCTGATATGCTTGATACCTGATATGAGCCCAACACCAAGTCTCTCCTAAAACAGAGTCCGTCTCTCACATGACCTATTGGGTTCTCTGTGCGCTCAGACTTCAGCCTTTGCATTTAGGACACATTGCCTCTCTTGCCTTTGCTTGACCTCTTATTTTTCATGACATTCACAGGAACTTGCATATTTTTGGGCTCTTACCACTCCATGAAATGTAGACTTGACCCCTGGGTTTTGAGGGTCCAGGAGAAGATTTACATACACAGTGGCAGGATTGCAGCTTTCTTGTTTCTGTGAGAAACCAGCCTAAAAAGGAAGCCAGGAGCACTGTAATGCCTGGAAGAGTGAGGATCGGTCCCATAGCTTTGCTTATGTGGGGGAGAGAGTTAAAGCCAGGAAAGAGCAGCATGCGTGCCTTGAGCTGGGGTGCGTGCTGCTGCTGTAAGCTTGGGCTGCACTGCAAAGCCCTTACAAAGCCCAGGTACAACCCTGGTGTGATGGATGGAGCTGGGAAATCCTGAACCACGAGCATTGTACTGCATTTTCCATTTCTTAGAAATCAGATAACATATTCAAAGAGGTTTATACCAATATTTTTGTATGCTTCCATTTCCTTTTTTTTGCATATGGAACTACTAGACACATCCAGGGCTATTTTTTACAAGGCATGAGATTGTTCTCCCCTTTTTTCCCTTTTCATAAGCACAGTTTTTCTAATTATCTTTTAAAAAATAAAATGGATTTCTCCAAATCTTGAGTTTTACTCTCTTTTACTTGAAGTTTTGTGAGTGCTGGCTCTCTGTTTCACAGTTAGCTGGCTTGGGGGCTGGGATGTATTAATTATTCAATGATTTAAATGAAATATCAAAGGAGTTTTTATTGATTTGCATATAAAAGTTATGAAACCCAATATATGGCACAACAGACAAATTAGTAGGCCATAAAAACCATGAGTGAATTACTGTTTTATTAAAGCTTTAAGATAACTTGCTGTAGTATCTGAAAATAAAGGTCAAAAGGAAAAAAAAAAGGAAAATTTAAATGTGTGCACATTAATGGACTGGGGAATGTGGCTTTACTAATAACTTCTGTGCATAAAAATTTATATTTTTCAACACAGCAATCATTTCTTTTACCCTGTTGGGTATTTTAAATGTGCTCCTGTGTATATAATATTAATTTAGTCATAAAATAAAAGGCAGTAATTCAGACAGTAGCCCATGTGAGCTATTAAATTCAAAGTACCGTGTGAAGTATTTGTGGTTATGGTTCCTTGCAGTTCTGGATAAGATGCAAACAAACCACTTCTGACGAGATGAAATTGTTCGCTTTCAGAGTACCTGCCCATGCTCAGCTCCGGGTTTCTGCATTTCCTTTTCCAGAGCTGACACTATCTCTGATTAGGTTGTTTGGATATAAGTTATGAGAATGTTCCTTGAAAAAAAGCATGAAATGAGGATTTCTCCAATAGCCAGGCTTTTAAAGGGGGATGGTATGTTCTCTGTGTCTATCTAAACTATCTCGTGTCATAGTTCACTTCTTTTTATGCTACATCAGCGAGCTTTGCTGCCTTAGGAAGTGAAAAGATGTTTTCGCTTGTCCTGTTCATTCGCTAATGCGGGGCAGAGAGTTAACCAACAGCAAATGGGCTTGACTGCAAAGCCAGTCAGCTGTGTAAAACATTTTCATGTTGCCTCTCTGAAAAGCTTGAAGCAAATATTCTGCCTGCTGCAGCAGCAAATTAATGCACAACAATTAATCAAAATTCTTCTCACTTGCTTTCTCTGTGCATGTACTCTTGCATTAAGTCTTGGAGTACCTGGTTGTTCTCCTGTTAAATGTGTCTATGCTAAGGCTCAATACAAGCACTTCTCAGCAAGAAGAAATTAAGCCTGGACTCAGGCTGAATCCTTCAGAGACCTGGCTCAGTGCCTGCAGCTCAGCTAATACCTATCTGTCAGCATCCAGCCCTTAATGGTACCAGTGCAAAGACTAAGAAACTCCTGGTAAAACCTTCTCTATGGATTCTCTCTATATTAGGAAATACCCTCATGTAGCATTTCAGAGCCATGTCTCACCTTTTAATACAAGTGCCTTGGAGAGAGACCTTCCTGAACCACCTCCGCTCCCACCTCTCTGTACAGAAAATCCAGGCTCAAATTTGCTGCTGGGAATAGCCCCTGGTGTGGGGGAAGCTGCAAGGAAGAAAAGATTGCCACGGGTCCCATTCCTGCAGCACACAGAGCTCAGAGGTCACATAGAGTCTCCTTTAAAGCCATGTCTAGACAGAGCACACTCATGCAGGGTACAGGATGTGCATTTCCCATAGCTTAGATACAGCAGTGGTTACTATCACAGCTCCTCAGTTCCATAGTTCCCCAAAATAACTGTGCAGCATGAATCAAAGACAGATGGTAAAGCAGTAAAAATAATTTCCTTTCTCCAAGCTTCCTCTTGCCAGCTAGGGGCAGCTTAAAAGCAGTTGGTGAGTTCAGTGCTGGCTTTGCATGCTTGATCCTTGGTCAAGGCACAGCTGCGACAAGAATTTGATAGTAACTGTTTGCTTGCTGCCACCTCTGTCTGCTGGCTGTCAGTGAGAGGATGAGTGGGTTCCTTCAGGTGTCACAACTGGATGGATAATCATGGTCCTTCTGGCAGACCTCTGAAAAGCCCCAGCTGTGTGTGCACCTTGGTCTTTCACAGCCATACAACAGGGCTGGTGGCTTGGCCCAGGCTCCTTCCAGTGGTGCCAGCCCAGTTCAAGCTCCTCTGCAATGCCCCAGGCTCAGCCTGGGAGCCTCTGCTCCATGCTGCCTAGGGTCCTTGTGGTCAGAGCTGTTTGGGCCAGCCTGAGTCTGCCAACATAGCCACCCTCAGTGTCCCCCACACCTTGTTGTCACCTTCCAGAACACCAAATGATCTTGCAGGATATGAGAAATATCTCCATCCAAATTTGTTCCTACTGTCAACCAGGGAGGAGAAGGATGACACACCAGTACCCCAGGGACTCCTCATCTGGCAGTGTTCCCACATGACTGATCCTGTTTGTCCTGAGATTCCCATTGTGCAGGGAAACATGGGAGAGCCATTGCCAGCATGCTGGACATGGTCTGAGGGCAGGAGTTTTTGGTATTGCTGGTTTCAGTGGGGAAGAGACAACAGATTGGCTGGGGAAATCAGTGCAGGCCACCCCCATACCTAAAATGAAGAGTGAATTCACTGCCAGGAGTGGAGCTGTGCATGGGCAGGCACAGCATCCCCACATCTGTGGTGAGTCAGACACCCCAGAGATTCAGCCGGCAGACGATGAAAGAGAGAAGTAGGTCAGAACAGACAAAGACACTGAGGGATCCATCTGCCAGATCAGAAAAACCAGGAGATGGCAGCGGTGGGGGTATCTGACCTGCACGGTTGATATGCAGAGCAGTCAGGAGAGCATTCATCATCCCACGGCCTGGTAGAGTGGTGATGTTTAATGGCTGGCAGCTGGAAAAGCAGTTAGCAGCCTGAGAGGAAGGTGCAAGATAGGGCTCCACCTGGTCAAATAGCCAGATAAGATTGCAAAGCGGTGGGGAGTCCTTTAATTATGTGCTTGCTGCATCAATTAGTAAAGGCAAAAGCATTGGCCTGTCTAATTTAATTGGCAGAGCTAGTGAGGAGGGCATGACATGGGCACCCTCAGCCTCCTGGGGGCCAAAGCAAGCCCAAATGACTCCGAAGTTGCAGGAGAGGTGCTGAGGCACAGCCTGCTGCCTTCACGCCAATGTGTTACTGCACTTACAAGCAGTTGCTGTGATGGGAGCAGCTGAGCTCCAAGCAAGTCCTTAGCCATGGGGTCTGGAAAGTCTCACTTGAAGCTGGTGAATATGCACAGAGTGAAATATGTGTTTTAGAAATGAAGGCTCCAGAAGGGAAAGGGCAGCCTTCTAAATGAAAGGCATTTCCCTTTCCCTAGCAATGCAAGGTGTAAGTTGTTCTGTCACTGATTTATTTACTTTCTTTGCCTCCTTGGTGGGCTTGGGGTATTCCAGGCCTCAAAAGGAAGCAGGCGCTTCTCTGTGGAGGATGCAGCCTCTGGGGTTTGTCAGTGTTCAGGAGAGTGAAGATGAATCAGGTCTGAAACAGGTGCACAGCATTTCAGGCCAGTTAAATTCCTGTAGGGATGTTCTCAGTCAGACTTCAAGTGACATAGTTTCTTGCCACTTCATTTTTTTCACAGGATTAAAGTCATTCCTGTTGAGGATTTATCGTGATTCTTCTGGCCATCCCCAGAGCCATTGCGTTAAGCTGCAGGAGGAAGGTCTGGTTGCTCTAGGCATGTCTCAGCTTGTACCGTCACCAAGCCCCCAGACAGTATGGGCGTGATGGATAATTATATCCTCCTCTCTTTGGTAAGCAAAAAAACAGCACAGGCAATTGGAGATGGTCCCAAGGGCAGGATGGGTGGGAGCTTGGTGCAGGTATCATGGTGTCTGGAAGATCCAGGGGGAAAGCAGGGTCTGGGTGATGGACTGCCCATCAGGCAGAGCTCGCATGGACATGGCAGTGGGGTCAAGTGGGAAGCCTAGCATCAAGGTGTAAATAAGGGTCAGGACACTATAGCAGAAAAACGACAAGTAGGGGAATATATCTTTCAGGATCCCCTTACTAGATGGAAAGGGAATTAAATCAGTGAGCAAGAAGAAGTTACTAGCCATGCCTTGTGTCCAGTGGGATTGGGGAGATGTGCATGAGCCTGGGAGGTTAGGAAGGAGACTGAGATACTTCCTTCATCTCAGGATCATGAAGTTTAACTGGAAGAAGTCCTTCTGAAATATTTTGCAGAGTTCAAGTCCACTGGTGATTTCTACCTCTGCTGTGAAACTCTCACTCTGCCACTTTGTATAAATTACCATCAAAAGTTTGTGTTAGTGGAAATTTTCAGCCTATGTAGAAATGTTCACTGATGAAAAGCAATGAGAAAACTGCTTGGCTGTATTGATCAGCATGCACCTAAAATTATGCAGATCCCTAAAGGATCTGTCCAGCCATGATCTCATCTGACAGCGGGGTTTTGGCAACAGTAACAGTTTGTCTCAACTCTGGGACTTTATTCTCAGCTGCTTTGCATATGTTACATTTGATAGTACTAGAGCAAAACGAGTGTGAAATGCAGCTTTTGCACTTGAGAAGGGGCTAGTTGCCCACTTCATGTAGATTTAAAATGATGGTGTGCAATGCAGCACAGTGGAAGATGCTCTGAAAACCCGTCACCCCAAGAAGTGGATTTCTTTAAGCAAGAAAGTGAAAATAAAAGTGTATTTTCTAAGAACTGAGATTTCACAGGAGAGCAAATAGTAGAAGCAGTAGATGGAAGCCTGCTTACTTCAGAGGGAGTGGAGCGAGGCTGGTGCTAGCTGCTCTGAAAAATCCTGACCAAAGAAAATTGGAACCTCACCCTACCTCTTGCAGCAGGTGACAGGGTGTCTTCTGTATAGATGCTCCTACAAAACAGATAAAACAATAGGTTTGACGAGGGATGCTTTATTTATAGCTCCAGAAGGAGATGTATATGTGCTTGGGGCTGGCTTGTTACAACCCTCCATTCAGCCTGTCCCCTCTCTATGCCCCAGTGCGGGATGTGCTACCAGCACAGCATCACCCAGCTGGAACTAAGGGAAGCCATGGTGGCTTCCTAACATCTCCATGCACAAAAAAGAGGGTTGCTGTTCTGCAGGGTGCCGCAGAAACCTGGTAGAGGAAATGTCCATGTCTTATCCCTCCCCTAGGTACTGAGTTTGCTGGTTCATGTACGGGTAAAAAAAAAAACCCAGCCAAAATTTGCCAGTGGTTTTATTTGCATAAAATTTCTAGCTCTGCCTGGAGCCAACTCAACCCAACCCATTGTGTTGTGTAGCTTTTCCTGAGGGTGCTGAGCTACTGGGGTGACCAGTGTCCTCTCCGGGGTAGGCTGGAGACAGTGGGGAGGGCAGCTGTAGGCTGGGTGCAGCAGAGGGGCCCATCACACAGCTTGTAGCTCTTAGGTAACCACATCACACAGTCCCCATCTCGCATCTGCATAATCAATCATTTTTAAAGACGTTTCCTTATATCGGTTAATATAAAATGTTGTTCATTGTGTCAGCCAGCAGGAGGTTTCATAGGTCCTTTAGGCAACTTAAACAGTGATTAATCAAAAAAAGCCTCCACCTTCTTCGTGCTGTTAATGCTGTTGTTAGGTTGCAGGCAGCATAATTTATGGCATTTCCTGATCCTGTTAGCTAGGATGTCTGATTAATTTTGGCTCTGGGATTAAGTCAGCAAAAGAAATTTGACTTCCTCAAGCAAGAGATATATATCATCCAC
This sequence comes from Phalacrocorax aristotelis, assembly GCF_949628215.1. Lineage (NCBI taxonomy): Eukaryota > Metazoa > Chordata > Aves > Suliformes > Phalacrocoracidae > Phalacrocorax > Phalacrocorax aristotelis. Next base: position 28,246,848 of record NC_134284.1, on the reverse strand, counting down.
CCAAGTTCAGGAGGGACAGAACACTATCTTTCTGCCAACATTTTTATTGTGCCTTCGACTATAGCCAGAAGGTGGCATTATGTACTCATTTTATTACTGCTGCTCACTGGGGACTGAATTGATTTTAGAGCCCAGGACATGGTCAGCTTCTTGGTCTTGACATGGAAGGGAGAGTGCTAGCATATGATGCTGGAGACCCTGACCCTGCTTCCCGACATGGACCACAGTGTGCAATTTGGCACATTTCCCATTCTTTTTCCTCCCAGATAACTCAGAAAATAAAATATCGATGACTTAATTATTAACCAGGATTTTGGTTTTTACACATTTTTCATTCTTGGTGCTTGGGTGGCTTTTTTTTGATGCTGCTGTTTCATTTTGTCCTGCTGCTTATATCTTGTCTGTACTTCCTGGGGCTAGAGAGCAAAGTTGGGGATAATACAGGTTTTTCAGTTCTTCCCTGCCTTTCCTTCTGATAGAGAGCTCTTTAATTTTTCTTTTTTTCTTATTATGGAACCTTTTATCAAACAGGCAAAGGCTCCTTTAATAGCTCAGGGAATTTGTCAGCTGATGAAACAATCTCGTCTAAGTAGCTTTCTATGAGGTAATCTGAGCCACTCTCAAGTACACAGATACAACATGAGTGCCTTCATCTAGTAGCGTAGCATTTGGTCTTGTTACGTGGGTTCCTTACTCTGGGAAGCCTGGCCGTACCCGTGTTGCTCTCCTTGGGTGCAAACAAGACATGGTCATGCAAAACACCACGCTGCTTTCTCTCTCTGTGCCCATCACCTCCATTCCTTCATTTTGGGTAGCAATGTGAGGTTTACACACTGAAAAGCTCTGTTTGCTCCATATCTGCAGGGCGATAGGAAAGAGGGAAAGTCAAGCAGACATCAGGCTGCTTCAACATTCAGCCTTTTGGTGGGAAGTTCAAGAAGAAACCTCTGTCCCATCTTGGCCCTGCAGGCCACAAGGAAAGGTATTTCCACGCCACAGCTGGAGGTGTGACTGCAGCCTGGACAAATGCAGCAGAGATCTGGATCTGAAACTGTCAGGAGGACACTATCAAGAGGTGACTGTAGCCCTAAGATGCTGCAGTTTATATTCTTGCTCCATTAACTCTGACAACAGACTTCTGAGACCAGAGTTTTCTAAACCTGGCTTATAAATCATGCTGGTAAAAATGCACTGGGATTTACTTGTGCATAGCATGGAGCTCTGCAAATAAAATTAACCCTTTGTGCAAGGACTGTGGCAGATGCTGGGTGCTTAGTGTTAGACTGCTCAGATTTTGGGCTGGGTTTGTGGAAGCCTGACAGCTGATACTGCATGCCTTGAGCTTTGGCTATTCAGCTCCTCCCCATCTGGACTCAGGCAACTGAGAGGTCAGAGTTGGTGAGATGAGACCAGCCCAAGTCTGGAAGATCTTATAGGCACATCAGTGCTGGACTATGGCTGAACCACTTTGCTTCCCAACAAGTAATGATGCTCAACAGCTTCCAGCCCCAAGCTGGGCTGACACCTGCCTGCTCAGTGTGGTGGATCTTAGTAGTGTTTGTACCCAAAAGTTTACTCTGCCCTTGAAAAGATCTGTTTTCCAGAAGCTACCAAATACTCTTTAATCCTTTGTGAAAATACGAGCCTTTAAAAATAACTTAGTTGGTCACACAGAAGAAGATCTTCTTGAAATCATGAATTGTTTTTCAAAACCTTGACCTTAACCTCTGAAAGGATACTATCTTCTGCATAACTCAGGCAATGCTACTAGACATACGTAACTTGAAGCCATGCCTGTGCAGGCCTCTGATGCATACAAGTGTTTTGTAGCACCTGCTTGGCAGAGCCACGGCAGCTCTGCAAGAGTGAACAGGGTCATCTCCTGCCTCGTGCATCAGCAGGAAAATAGGGAGCTCAGTTCTGGTGGCAGGACCTTTATCAGTGGTGATGAGTGGCAGTGGGGATTTTAATCTCTTTGATTAATTTTGCAAGGCTGACAGTTAGAAAGATCACATCTTGACTGTTGCACCAGGGGGTTTGTGTAAGGGAGTGCTTGGGAGGCATCGATGGTAACTTTACTTCTGCTATGACCAAACCTTAAGCTCTCACTGCTCCTGCGTGCCTGAGGGTGGGAAGTGGGCATGCAGCTAAACTGGCAGCACTTGTGCTTTCAGGCTGGTAGGAGAAATACTGATGGATCTGAAGTCATTGCCTTTGTACAGGAACTACTGAGGCAAGAGCAGCACATTTTGCTTACAGGAAGAATATCCTTTGCTTCTGTGGGATGTTTGGAAACAGAGAAAGGCAGGATGGATTGACCTCTCTTTTGCTAGTTGTTTAATGATTTGTGCCCCAGAGACTGCTGTGGCTGTGCCATGGCTGAGGAGGAGGGAGGCAGACTGCAGCAGCTGGAGGGTGCCAAGTGTCCTACTGTGGGCATGAACCTGGAATGAAGGGGCGCAATGGCTGGACAAAGCCTCGGGGTGAGGGTTTTAAGCAAACGTATGTGAGCTTTTCTTTTGCTTCTCACTTCCTCCTTGCTGCTGTGGTTCACCCATCTCCCTGACTTTCTCCCAGCACCCATTCCTGAGCACCTCTGTCCTTAGTGGCCCAGATTGCATATATAGGGCATTTTCTTGCTTTTCCTTCTGTCAAAACGAGTTATTCCTCACTCAGCTCATTCCTTTCTCACCCTCATGCTCTCCTTTACAGCCACAATAAGAGGTTGGCTGTCTCCTCTTGAGATATCTACCTGCAGTCTGGGTACAAACATTTTTTATTAGGGCAATGCAAATCTGATGTTGCTCCACTGCTCCAGAGAAGCTAGTTCCTGCCTCCTTTTAGGGCACTGTGATCTTCTTCCTTGTGCTCCAAGGGCATAATATAAGAATAATATGTGATATTTTAGCTGTGACCATGAACTCAACAGATAAAGAAGCCTCCAGTACTTCCACAAGCACAGAATATTTTTTTCCCCTTTATAGCAAAAAAATCTTCTTAAGTAGGTTACAAACAGTGTAGCATGATGAGAAAACGGAAGGAATATGCCAGCTTTATCCCAGTCCCACAGGATGCTGTGGGCTGCCTATGGGACTTCAGGCACTGAGTGATCTCGCACTTCATTTCTTATTAGACTGGGGAGTCCCAGGCACAAATCCTAAAGAGGGCAGCAGAATCAAACCCAGACCTCTTGCCTATGGCCGGCTGAAGTGATGCTGGTGCTGCTAATTGAATGTGCTTTATGTACAAGTGTAGTTCAGTACATGCATCCAGAACGTGCTGCGAATCTTTTGGTGATATACAAACTGGCTGGGACAATTTACAATGGTGATTTTTCCACTGATGGGTAAATTAATGCTCTCTATTATAGGCATTTAATCAATGCCAGCTCCCTAAGTCTCTAAACAGGCCACCAAGATAGAAGATTGATTGGTCTGAATGCATCATATATAAAACAGGAATACTTCATAAGAGCATAAATGACATGTTTGTTTCCCAAAGCCACGAAGACAGCTCTGTGGTAAGGGGGAATGCTGATAGCCTCCTACCGAGACACAGCGAGGGGTCAAGTCTTGGGTTTGTTGTGGGGTTTTTGTCTTGGGTTTTGTTTGTCTTTTTTTAAGGTAAGAAGACTAAAATTACCTAGAGATGGGGAGGAAGATCTTGCTAGCTCTGCACATGGGCATGGTTATTTGTCTGGAGGGGATGCTGGAGATCCCTGCACTGTCTCTGTCGATAATGGAGATGCTGCTCTTGCACTGTGCTTTGCGGCAAAATTAGTGGATCGTCACACAGGTGGCTAAAAGATTCTAATCCCCCACTCCACCTCCTTTATTAATGTTATTTCTCTTTTTATTTAGAACAATATAATGATTTGCTGCTTGGATCAGCCAGGAGGCTAAACCTGATTTCCAAGCTGTGGTTTGGGCATCCAGGAGCTGTTTGTGGAAAGGATTTGCTAGGGCCATGGAAGCCAGGGTCTCCCTGAGTGGGAGTGTGTGCTCCTAATTGGGACAAGCGCAAAGTAAAACATACTAACAGAAGCACCCCTGAAAGAGGTATAAACTGGCTCATTTTATTTCATGTGAGCAATGGGTTAAAGCACACAGGGTGTCAGTTTGCTTTGCTTCCCCACCTTTGCAAAGTCACTAAGCTGAAGTACTGAGCGTTGATTTTATTTTGAAACTGAGACCCGTCTTTCTAAATGAACAGGAGAAAGTATACCTTTTATTATTATGGCTAAACACACATTTAGTTGCATAAATAAAAGGGGAACACATAAAGCCATGGTCACTCTGTCAGGATCCTAGACCCAAACTCTCTCTGAAAGCCAACGAGGCTCAGGCACTTAAACCTTAATCATGCTTAAAATGGGATTTAAGTGTCCATGTGCCTCAGAAGTTTATTTTCTTTGGCTTCTATCAGGTCTGTGGCATTGTGATTAGGAAATCAGGCTAACTTCACAGCTTGAAAGATTGTCACTGTGTTCCTCCCAACTGGATAACCCAGAGCCACCCTTGGTTTCTGCTGATGGAAAGCCACAGAGCTCAATAAATAAGACCTGGTGTCTTGAAACTTCATTACTTTACACCCACAGAGCATCTTGTGTATGCCACTGAAATTACAGAGGAAACATGAGTTTGTGGTAGTGTTTCTGGGGTAGCGGCAAAGTAGTAGCATCCTTTTAATATATTCTGACTTTGTTCTTACACTGCTTCTGAGTTCAGTCCACAGCACAGGTTTTTATCCTTAGTCCTGAAATTCTGTGCTTTGTGAGCTGGTTTATCTTCTCAATAAGGCACACGAGGGTATCATTTACAGCCCAGTAAATTCATACCTCGCACATTTGGTGGCACACGGCCTTCGGGCTCCCAGTTAACAACACACAAGCGTGACTTGCTGCACTGTAACTCACACTCCGTCACAGCTCCTGGCTTAATTACAAAGCACTAAAAATGTGAAATAACAAAAATAATTGCTGTAATAAACTAATAAAATAAAATATGTTTTGCTGAAATTAAAAATAAAGTCTCTGTCCAGGCTGAAAGGTCCAAACATTAACCTGTGTGTAGGGATTAATCACAGTCTGACTGTAATGATGACTTCTGTTGGACTGCTCTGCTTCCAAGGTCAGATCTTCATTGTATGGGGAATATGTCAGTAAGTTTGCTTAACACTTCCAACAGTTTTATTTGTCACTGTGAAAAACTGAAACGTACCCTTCAGTTCCACACTGCTGTGGGATATTTTCCCAGTATACAGAGAGCTAGACCTGGGAAAGAGCAAAGACTAGGTGCAAACTCATTTGCTGCATGAATATCACCACTGCTGTGCCTTCAGGGCTGATTCATCCTCTTCTGTTGTCTTATTGAAACGAGCTGTGTGATGAGATCTTTGGAACTGAGCTCTGCGGTGCTGGTGACCGGGGGCACTGTATGGGACTGATTCCCCAAGTCACTTGTAGCACACGTTGTCACTGTCACTGTAAGGCCATAGGAGCAGGTCAGTGCAGAGAACTGTGTCAGACACCTTGCAGTAAGGACCTTCTCTAGCAGCATCCACATGGAGCTTGTGGGTTGGTCTGTGCTGCCATTGCTATAGTAAGAACATGAATGGAAGATACGCAGGTGTGTTTGGGATGGTGATAATTTCTGTATGTAAATACTGAAGTACATTTCCCACCTATTTTTTAGTTTTCTGCTTTTTGAAGGAGACTCCTACATGCATTGCTTTGTTCCGTACCCCACCCTATGAATGCTGGAGAGCTGGCAGCAAAAGGAGGGAGTGAGGAATGTGCCTGTGCATGCAAAGATAACATGGACACCCAGGTACTTGAAACAGGTAATGTTAATTCACTTGCATTTGTTTGGCTTTGAAATGTGGGGCTTTAAGACATCAGCCACATGCATTTGACTTCTAAAATCAGCATCTAGGCTTCTGAAATGGGCACCTGTTTTTTATATTGGAGCAAACAAATATGAGCTTTGGTGTCTCTTTTGCATCACTTGGATGTACATTAAATGCCATGAGGACAGCATTTTTCGTTGAAAATGCAGCCAGGCAGGGCCAAATTTGCCTTGTTGACAGGAGCTAAGCTATTTGGGGGAAAAAAACAACCAGTTGCCAGGGCACTGGCAGTCTCCATCCAAGAGGTGTGTCATGAACAGGCATAAACTGGATCTGTAATATGCAAATTGTGTCTTTAAATGCGAACTTAGAAGTGACTGAAGCATCAACTTGTTTGCTAAAGTTGCATTCAGAGTGATATCCTCATGACTCTGGTGAATCCAAAACCTAAAGCAGCACGGCAACAGGCAGCACCGCAGAACTGTACCCTTACCTGGCAGAACACCAAGAGTAGAAATATTCCCTTTGTCCACTCGTCTGACGCACCCGCTACAACAGTGCTTGGTAACTTTTGATACTGCCTTTCACAGAGATTAAACCTTTTTCTTTAGGAATTTTGTGCTTTAGATGGTTACACATGATCCCAATTGTCAGAGAGGCCCCAGTTCACCCATCACAGAAGGAACTTCTGCTTCTCCCTCAGTGTTATCTGGCCGTGAAATAGCATTTGGACATAGCAGCTACTCACTAACCTGTGAAACCAAGAATGAGAATTGTATTTAATGGGCCTCTTAAGTAATGCAGGTACTCAGGATTTCACACGTTTCTGGCGTTACCACTGATTGTGGACTGCCATGCAAATAACTGTGATTTGCAAAAATGCACAACTGTTATTAGGATTGACTCTTGCTATTATCTGTGTTTGTGTGTCATTTATTGTGAGAGCAGGTTTTAAAAGGTAATTAGGGGAAAAGCTTCACAGTTTTGGCCTGCTCTCATTCCTAACCATTGAAGTTAAAATAAATTATAGCCACCAAATGTTATACCAGGCCTCACTATAGGGCTGGGCTCATTAGAAAGCAAGTGTTTGACAGCATTACTGCCCTGGTAAACTCCATTGACATATCTCTGCTAAACATAGACTGGGGGCAGCAGGAGTCAGTCTTCTTCACACAGCCCTGTGCCTGGTTTCTGTCCCTGCTCACATGATTCCTCTGAATGCCTGCAACAATGGGTCTTCATTGCAAAATAACCCCAGCTGTAGGTTTGTGCTAAACACGACTGTTCCCTATGGGCCAAGTGGACGTCTGTTCCTTAAGCAGAAACCACAGGAGTGCAGTGGCTCGGTTTCGACCCAGGCTAACTGGGACCCAGTGAAGGGAAAGTTTTTGTACTATTCCACAGCCTTTAGAGATTTCATGGAGTCTCTGCACCGGCCATGAATCCTTCCTGGGTTCACTCTGGCAGAGGTGTTCAACTCTCTAAAGCTGCAAATAGAATTAAACCATGGAGTATGAAAAGCACCCTTTGGGGACCAGAAGTGCCTCCCTGTGTGTCACTTTCTCGGACGCAGCCCCAGTGCAGCTGTGTCCAACTGCGTGTTCTCAGAGGAGGTGCTGAAGGAGATGTCCAGATGTAGTTGGCAGCATTTACTCAAAGCTGTGGATCGTCCTTTAGGGTCATATTAAAGATTGGGACTTGCCTTTGCACAGATAACAAGAAATTTCATGTTTAAGATTATCAGATTTTCCAGCTACTCTGCAGAAACAGCTGTCAGGAAATCTGTGACAGCAGATGTTGGGATGTTACTCAGTGTACTGTGTGCTAATCTGCTGCTCTGCCCTCCCCAATTAGACAGTAATTTTTTGCTATCGCAGGAGAAAGCTTGGACAAATACTGTTATAAGACTGTGCAGCAAAGTAGTCTGGATCCTTCCAGAGTAAGGAGTCTTGGGCAGGTGCTCATTTTTCCAGACAATTGACCTTATTTAAAGAGTCCTGTCAAGATAATAATTTTGTGGTTTGCTTTCCTGCCACTCCGTGGGCATTGGCAGGGTGGGCTGCCTCAAAAGCGCAGGGAAGAAACCTGTGGGAACTGGGACTGTTTGCAGGTGACAGCAAAAAGAGCCAGCACTGTGCCCTTGTGGCTAAGAAGGCCAACGGTATCCTGGGATGCATTTTTAATGCAGCCAGCAGGTTGAGAGGAGTTATCCTCCCCCTCTGCTCTGCTGTAGCGAGACCACATTTGGAGTATTGTGTCCAGTTTTGGGCCCCCCAGTTCCAGAAGGACAGGGAACTGCTTGAGCAAGTCCAGCAGAGAGCTACCAAGATGATCAGGGGACTGGAGTGTCTCCCTTATGAGGAAAGGCTGAGACACTTGGGTTTGTTCAGCCCGGAGAAGGGAAGACTGAGGGGGGATCTTATCAATACTTGCAAATATCTGAAGGGTGGATATCAGGACGATGGGACTGGACTGTTTTAAGTGGTGCCCAACGACAGGCCAAGGGTCAATGGGCACAAGCTGGAACACAGGAAGTTCCACTCAAATATGAGGAAAAACATCTTTCCTGTGCGGGTGCCAGAGCAGTGGCACAGGCTGCCCAGGGAGGCTGTGGGGTCCCTTCCCTGGAGACATTCAAACCCCGCCTGGACGCGATCCTGTGCCCCCTGCTCTGGGTGTCCCTGCTCAAGCAGGGGGGTTGGATGAGATGATCTCCAGAGGCCCCTTCCAACCCCTGCCATTCTGTGAATCTGTGTGAAAAGCAACGCACTGCCAGAGCTGCACTCTGGTAATCTCCAGCTATGTGAAGGGTCTAATCCAGTAACAAGGCAGATTGGTGTAAGTTGTGGCATACCTTGCAAATGCCATCTCCTTTGTATGTGAGCTGTACATTTTGCCTTTGGGTATATGTGAAAGGATCCACAAGCCAATCTACAGGGCTAGCTGCTAATGAAATCCAGACTTGTGCTATCCTTTGGCATCCCAGCTGGAGCTTGGGAGACAGCATTTTCTAATGCTCAGCCGCTAAAACTCAAACTCAGAAGAAGCATCTAATGTAGTCCAGTTTCATATGCCTCTTTCTCATCAGCAGTTCTGGTTTGCACACATCTCCCAACTCAGTCTTTGGGGCTTTAAAGGTCTGAAGTCCCCACCTTGAACAGTGTTGTCCCTCTTTATGATCTGCAAACATGCAGAGCCAGTCTTGCTGAGAGAAACTTCCTGGCTGAACTCTTTCTGGTGATCTTTGGGACTGTGTCATGATGTCCCATTGTTTCTCTGTTAGATGAATGTAACTTGTGAGTAAATTAATACATGGACAAATCCAACACATGATTTCTGCATGTTTACCTGTAACCACATCATTGAGAGTCTGAATTTCAAAGTATCATAGAGTTTTTACAGTCTGGCAAACCTCCCTAGAAATATCAGGTTATTTTTTAGCTCTGCAATTTTTTAATAAAATCCAAAACTCACAAAAAGAAAAATAATTATATATTTTTACCCAAATTAATGTCCTGTATTAAGGGAAACCCAACCATTACAGAAATTAGATTACAAAATTAGAAGCAAAAATGAGGCTAGTTTCCTGAATTTTCTCAGTCCAATAAAGACTTATAGAAAGAGCTGTCTGCTACCTGGCTTGTAACATCTATGCCTCCCTCAGAGCTGGCCATGCAAGACCCCTGCTACAGTGAATGGAAAGAAGATATTTAAGGCCATGGTTCATCTCGTCTATTTTAGAATGAGATGAATGATGCCTTGGAAGTGCTTCTGTGCCTGTAGACAGAGTCAAGGTGACTTGCTTAGATGCAGAAGTCACATTGTTGACTGCTTTTGGTAAGAAAAATCCTGCCTGTGGTGACAGAGTAACTGGGTTTAGAAAAATACTGTAGAAAAATACAAAACAGAGAAAGAAAGGCCGTATTTATATTGCACTGTATTTTGTACTCAGTTATTATTAAAGGCAAATCCACGTTTTTAAAAGCAACCAAGGTCTCTCGGTAGAATCATCTGTGTGAGCTGACAGGAAAGGTCTACAAAGCAATATTTCATAATGTCTGGTGAGGATGCTGTGCAAACTCATCGTTTGCCTTGATCTGGAAAGAACTGCCCCTGGCGGGAAAGAGGGGGAAGCAAGATATAACCACGGTTTCTGAGCAACTTTACAAAGAAATTAAACTCTATCAGAGTAGAAGATGAGCTGCTCCAGGTAAACAACATGCCAATATGTTCATTTTACATGTATGGGAATTTTCATCCTTATATTATTGAACTCCCATGGCTAATGTGATTAGTGTTCTCCTTCCAAACCAAGTTAAAGATTAGCTGCAGTGACTGTGGAAGGGATTGGTAAGAATTCCTATATTATACAAAAAAAAAAAAAAAAGATTCCCATGGAGACATTCTGGATAGAAAGTTTACATCTTTTCAATTTCCATATGAAAATATACCAACATGTCTTTTTTTGTTCCAGTAATGCCTGGGATAAGTCTATACCACAGAGCAAGCCTTTTGCTCTCCCAAAATTAACTCCTTTGCATGGACTTGTTGTGGTAACTACTGCACTTCTGCTGACTCTTGTAGTTTTATCCCACATTCATATCTACGTTGATTCAAAATGCTTTAATCTTGAGTAAAAAAAAACTCTAGTTTCAGCTTCCATCCCCTTCCTTTCTAGGGTTTCATTGTGACCAAACTGGTGATTTCCTGCTTTGTTTCTACACTAGTAGAATTTAGGTTTAGAGAAATAGTTTTGCTGAGACCATAACTAGATGTTGTTCTGATAAAACACGGCTGCTCACCGTATATGTTCCTGACAACCTCCTATTTCAGAGATGGTCATTGAGTTGCAATGCCATCTCTCTGTAACAGAAGCTGTGAGCCTACAACAAATGATGATCACAACTCATAAATGCACAGAGTGCTTGTAAGATCACAGTTGGAATTCATAAATTGGCCATAAGTGGTCCCCAAACTGTAACAATGTGCTGGTTGGTCTGCCTCCATGGATGCACTCCCTAACCCTCTCTCTCTCCCTTGACCAAATGCTGGCCAGGCAATCACTTCTTTCAGGATCCACAGTGCAGTACTACACTGAGATTTGTTTTATTTCATTCTGGTAAGCTCACTTGCTGCTCTCTCTTGCACAGAATACAAGATTACCCTGAAGAATAAAATAAAGGAATTAATTGACATTTTAATTAATTACAACTTTTAATTAATATTCACCAGGGTGACAAGTGTTCTGGAATGCCAAACAGGAGTAATTCCTGAGGAAAAAAAGGAAAGGCCCTGCAGTTTGTGTTCAGGTTAAATGAAGACCTTGTAGCTGAACATATGATTATATCAGGTGTCTGCTGACTCCATTCGATTCCTGAAAATTTTGCTAATTTTGAAACAGCATGGACAGCTCTTTATTAACAATATCAGGGGCTATGAGCAAGGCTCAGGGGCAGGTTACACTGTCTGAGTAGAACGCATGGTCCCTAACCAAAACAATTCAATGTCTAAAAACCTTGGTTGAGCTCAGATACCGTACCACAGAGAGAGAGGTCAAGGAATGGACATGACAGGTGCCATCTCCTTCTCCTGGTGTTTACAGCCTGTTGTGTCTCATGTGCTGAAGAAACCCATGTAGGAACACACAGAGGATTTGCAGCTTGTTGATGGCTCTGCAGGAGCTGAAGGACTCCCCACAGCCACCCACCTCCCATCCTCGCTATGAAATACTGAGCAAGGCTCTCACGAAATTTTGCATGGATGCACTGTATATTTGCATAGTGGGCATCCCCTGCCTGAATTGATATAAAAACTGTCCTGTAATTTTCTCCCAGGCATGAACTATAGCTTTTTGACACGCTTATGAAAGATGGGCTCCTTTTACTCACTGGTGGTAAAGAGGAGGAAGGGGAAATTCTCCCTGCAAATGATTTAGAATTCACTTTATAATGGAGTTTATATATTAGTAATACACCCCTGATTGCAAGGAATAGTTGGTGCTTACAGGCTGTGATCCTGAAGGATGGGACAGGGCTGTACTACAGGTGGAATCAGGTGTTTGACAGAAGAAAGAACCATCGGGTTTTTTCTGAGTTTAAACAACTGTAGCTGTTTGTGGAAAGAAATGAACTAAGAGCGGTGGAGAGTTCCCCATCCTGCCTTTCCAGCATGAATGCCTGTATCTTCTGCAGAGATAACTACTAAACAGAGTAGTGCCAAAAATTATCTTACTGCCAAGTAACAGTTCTTAGCTCATTTGACTTTGCAGTAGATTTGAAAGGATGAAGGTGGAAGAGACTTCGCATCCTCTGGCTGTTCTCTGAAACACAGAAATTTTCCTTCACCAATGGAAGGCAACATGACAACACAGTCAAGCCGACCCAATGATTGATTTTTACTAAAAAAAAAAAGTGCTGTCCCTTCTTGCTCTGTCTTCCTATCCCCCTTGCTCTCACCTTCACTCCAGCAGCAGCCCTGGTCTGCCAGCCACGAGCCAATGCAACCTTTTTGCTGGGTTAGTTTTCTGCCAGTTTAGTGGGTTCAATCTGTTCAGCAAGAACCAGGAAAACCACCCTAGTCACAAAGAGAGAAGCAGAAACACACAGATGGGAGCAGAGGAAAAAGAAAGCAGGGAGGCTGGAGGGGCAAAGACTAATCTCTAATGCAGTGACCATTAGACTGGCTCAACTATGTGATCCAAAGTTTTTGGAGAATGCTTCACTTCTCAGACAACTTTCTGATAGCACAACAGTTGGGATACTCCTTCACCATTTCAGAGGAAGCATTATCATCTTGGGTAGAGTTTTCATCTATTGGGTTGCCACACAAAAATTAGGCTGTGATCCTGTAATCCTTTCTCAGGCAAAACTCTGCAAATGATCTGTTACAACACCAGAGCAGTCCATGGCAGAGGCTGAACCTGCTCCTTTGGAGATCATAATTCAGTTATGCTCTTATATTGATGGTGGTGATAGTTTCCAAGCTCTCCATGACTTGTCCAGCCCTGTGGTGACCTCCAGGTTGTAAGAACCCTTTTTGACAAGAGTTGGGTCTACACTCGTGCTTTGGAAGGGGCTGAAAGGAAACTGGGGACTATTTTTGGGCCTCTCTGCTGATACTGGTTGTGTGATGTTACTACGGTGGAGGAGAAATAGATGGAGTTGGACTTCTCTGTCCCTCTGGCAGGTAAGATGTAGGTTATACACCGCGGCACAGAACACTTGTTGACTTCTACACCAGGAGGAAAAGATGAAGCTGAAATCACTCAGGAGGTGAAAGGGGAAAACAGTCATCAGGCCTGATCTTGTGGCCATTCCAACACTCCAGAGTCAAGAAAACCAACTGACTGCAGGATGAAAATATAGATCCCTCTATGCGTCAGTGATGCAGAATCAGACCTTAAATAGCAAAGGAATTTACTGTAATCCCATATTTGCCAATTAAGTGTCTTCTGCTTCTAAATTGAAGGAAGCTTCAATGTTAATTTTAAAATATTGCAGGCATTTATCACAGTAATTACTTTAGCCATGTAAAACTCCAGATGCCATAAATAGCGTTGATACTATAGATTAAATACTCCCAAGGTACGTATTACTGATGCTACAAAACACATATGCAGGCAAGGATATTCTTCTCCAAGCTCAGCTTTTGTTGGGCTTATGCAAAAGCCTTTAAGCACACAGTTGCCTCATCAGATTCAGAAAATGACTGATGTTCCTTGTCAAAAGCCATCGATCTTTATCAGTGACTATATTTTGGAGGAGCAAAAGAAGCATACCTGGGCAAACATGCTCACAAGCTGTAATATGAAAACATGCTTCATTGCAATTACGTTTTTCAATTAGTAGCTTTTAAAGGTGGGAATATTTCATCTCAGGGACTTTGTATTTCCATGGTCTTCAGTTGCCAAATTCTCAGCCTCTGAAAATAAGATCTCTTTGATCTCTTAAAGATGTTGTGGGTATATAACCCATAAATTAATCATTCCAAATTACTAATCAGATTAGAAAATGTTCATCTTGATCTGCCACTGTGGGCCTCTGCACCCAAAAGGTGACTGCATAGTCAGGAAAAAACCATAGTCTTTATCAGACACCCTTCCCTAGTATGGAATGGCTTGTGCAGACAGGTATGAAAAGGTGCATAGGGCAAGCATTTAGGGACACCAGGAATAAGCTAGAAACTGATAAGATAACAAACTGTGAGGTACTTGAAACCAGAAATTACACTTTGGGCAAGTTTACATGTGTAAAGTGTGACTGTTAATGTAATCAGATGCTATCAATATTATCTATAATACTATTGATTATAAGCACGCCTGACTGGGAAATACATGCTGCACTCTGTGAACATTAGCAAAGGGCATTGTCACCAAAGAAGGTAGAGAGATTTCTCTTTAGATTTGGATCTGGGTGCCCCCTGCAGACAGTCTGCCCCATGACCTGGCTGACGGTGCTGACGAAAGGCTCCCTGGGTTTATGTTTTCTGTAGGTTTGCCTGTTTACTAGAGGAGGCTGTATAAAGCCTGCATCCAGCAGGAGGTGGCTGCACTGTTGGAAGCAGCAATATACATATATAGTGATGTGTATTGCGTAAAATACACATTCATCGCTCCATTGCCCTTTATTAATAGGAGGAAAGATACTAAAAAATAACTCAACCCCAAGACACAGAATGGAGATAAAGCTGTTTTATAGCATCTGAAAACACATGGAAACATTGTTGCATAGCTGGAACTTATTTGGCATTAGGGAAACTATTTGTTGAGCTGCCACTAAAACTGTGCAAGAGGAAATACTTATAAGAATACATCCAAACAAGCACCAAACTTCCTTCCCATGAAAATCAAAGTCAAATAGAGCACTTGAAATCATTAGGAACATCTGAAAAAATGAGCCCATATTGTGACTGGGAATGACTCAGACAGCGTTTGGAAATACATCTTTTTAAGGACCCAATAGCTTCCTACCACCTGGGGAACTCAGAATTTATTTGTTGAGCACACTGACTGGCATAGCTTGGGCAGAGTTCCCAAAATTCAGCTTGTATGGCCTGAAGGGTGAGTTCTCTCGGTAATACCATCTTTCTTGCTCGTGTTTAACCCAAGGGGAGATTTCACAGCTCGTTAGCTTCCATCCAGGAGATGGGGCACAAACTTGGTCAGCTTCTGCAATGCAGCGCTTTGAAAAGCTGTATGGTTTATCTGACTTCTTAAAAAGATACATATTTTGCTGTGGAAAACTGCATCCAATTTGCTTTCATATGGAAGCATTGGCTTAACGTTAATATTTTGTGTCCTGTGGCCACAGTGGCATTGTCCTAAATATATGTACAAATACGGTTGCTTATAATCTTTCTATAGAAAATATTCAGTGGCAGTAAGAAATCAGAGGCAGCCAGCACACTAGAAAGCTTATTGTTGGAGGTTCTTCTTGATTTTCACTAATGATACACTGGCTTTTTCCAGATGATGAACTGACTTCAGAAACAGAAATAAAACTGTATATTTTCACATTATTTAAAACCTACTTCTACATCATATTGCATTTCACACAAGACAAAGCAGGGTTTTTGTTTTTGTTTCCAAAGTGAAATATATCAATAAACATTTTGTTCCGTTTCTGTTCACTGTAACGAAGAGTCTTCTGTGATCATCTTTTGCAGCCAGTATGTTGCTGGTTGTTTAAGAATTTGTGGTCATTATGGAAGATAAATGACAGTCCTTGGAGCCCATGGCTGAAGCACACATTAGTCACTAGTAAATGATGTATAAAAAATATTCAGCTTGCAAAAAGATAATGTGGTTCCTATTTGAAAATGCAGAAAAATGCACATATCTGGAGCACAAAAGTGTCTCATCAATATCTCTGTGGGTAGAAAACTAACCTGTCAGGAATAAAATGTTGAAGAGATGAAGATATTTATGCACTCACAGCACTGATCATAATGATGTAAGGGACTATTAAAGCAAACTTAAAATATTAGATACTGCAAGTATACCACTTAATTGTTTTTTCCAAGCAACCTAAGAATGCCCTGAAAATTTTCAATTAGGAATTGTTCATTCCACATCTGTGACCTCCAGTGATCCTGCCTTTCCCCATTTCACTGTTATCCATAAATTTAATAGTAATTCCTGGTTTGACCTTTTACTAACAGTGAAGTCCTTCGCCTCATCCCATGCTGAGGACTGGGACTCACAGGGAGGGAAGCCCAGAGGACAGGCTCTGTCGTGGTGACTCTGGCATTGCCAGGGCTGTAGCAGCATCTGCAACGTGGCGATGCAGCGACCTCATGGCTGCACTCTTCTCTGGCCCTCTTCTCCCAGATGATGACTCCCACATGAGACATTACCCCTGCATTTCACAGAAAATCTCATTGCCCTCCCGGAAAAGGGCAATCCTGCCATTTCCTTAGTGTGGAAATCGGGTGCAATTGTTTCAGGGCTCCAGCCCCCAGGCTTTGGTAAGCACCAGACCTTGCTAAGTGGGTCACGTTGCAGGGCTAGGCTCTTGGCGTGTGATGGTTGAAGACCTGCAGTGGAGAAGGCAGCTGCCTGCCAAGAGAGTGGCATATATTTCTAGCCAGTGGCTTAACTCCTTATGAGCCTCTTTGCCTTGCCTTTCATTCCTGGCTCCCTTAGCCTACCTAACAAAAGACCTTTTCTGCGTGGATTGCCAGTAGGGCTGAACCGACCTAAAGACTGGCAAAGCCAGTCCGACTCCACTTCCTCTACCCTCTAGGCTCAGTGCTGTGGCTTTGCCTCCTCCTTTGTGCTAGATCTAGTGCTTCTCTGACTCTTCACTAAGCCAATTCAACTCACTCATCTGGAAGAAAATAAATATAAAGGTTTTATATATACATATATATATCTAAAAGAATTAACCGGATATTTAACTACCTTAATTTTCTGCCAGGTGTGTGAGAGCCACAAGGGGTTCTCTGAGGAACAGGGCAAGTGAAGAGAAATAGCAGGAGAATGGGGGACAGGAAGTGATGGGGTGGAGAGAGCAGGACCACCCCTTCCCAAAGCAGCCCAGCTGTGCCTTTGAACAGTCATTTAAGTGTACAGGTACAACACAGGGGAACTTAACTTGAAGCTAGGAGAGCCAGCAGGAGGGCAGGCAGCGGTTTGCTGTTGCTGTAATGGGCAATTCAGTATCCACCTGGAGGGTTGGTACTTAAAGGGCAAAATCAATTAATCAGCCTAATTGTAATTCTCTTTTTCATTAGTAACTACAAATTCAGCTGGAAAGGAGAAAAGCAGCAGTGACATGAGTTGAATGTTATGGATGCCAGAGAAAGCCATAATACATAGAGGCAATACAAACTCCTTGATAGGAGACCTTTCTGCCTGTGCAATGCTCTCTGTCACTCTGTGCAGCTACCAAATGATCTCATAGATAAATATTCACCGTTAGTTCCTTCCTGGCACTCTTTGCTTTGGAGAGGATGGTATGACACCACAGCCTGAAAGGTTATATAGTCCTGCTTTAATCGTAAAAGCGTGTAAGATGCAAAAGGGAAAAATGGTTCTGTGGATCTGAACATCAGTAAATGGCATATGAGGGTCAGTCAGGTGCTGCCCAGCTGCTCGAAACAGGACCTGGGGTCTTCAGCTGCTCTTGGCTATGCTTGAACAGTCTGTTGAAGCCGTCCTGTTGTAGCAGATATGACCTTGGCTCTGAGTGCTTTTCTTCATCTTGTAAAGATGCCACTGCTCTTAGCGTGTTGAAATGTTTATATTAAGTCCCTTTTACGACTTCTGTAAGACATGAAAATAGGGAGATATTTTGCAGAAAGGGAAGCCTGGACAATTTGCCTGCCTTCTGCTAAACCTTGCCTGTGTGGTCTGCACTTAGGGGAGATCGAAGATTAGTTTAACTCCCTCAGCATAACAGAAAGCTGTTTGGCACTCGTACACCGAAACAACAAATTGAACCTGCCCACCCTCTGACCTATTCAGCTCTTCTATAATGAAAAGCAGTCAAATTCAGCATGTTGCAACTTTATTATCAGAAAAGAGAGAGAAATCTCTTTAGCAACACCTTATTTACTTCAGAAGTAACCTTGAGTTGTCAGCTGGAGAGGAATACATTCCCTCTCTGTAACCACTTCACATCTCCCTTGCTTCCAAGGTTCAAATTCGAGGCAGCTTCTGTTGCTGCGGGAGGAACAATAGTGTGTTGCTGAGTGCCTGGTTAAGATATTTATAGGTGCACATTTAGAGCCAAAGACTGCACTGTAGCATTATGTTTTCTAGACACAAAGAATGGTTACATGTTTTCAGCTAAAATGGTTTTTATTTGAAATGAAGACACTCTGCGCCATAAAAAGTACAAAATCAAACTCACCCAGAGGCAGCTTGCTGAGCATTTTGATATGAACTCTGCTGCAGGAACAATGAGAGCAAAATTGCTGCTTTTCCAGGAGTATGAGAAGGGACTTCAGGAAGTCCATCCCCTACCAGCAAAGGTAGTTACCTCACAGCTGCTTATTAGAGCAGGTTGGGAAAGGGTGCTCACTCCCTTTCACAAAGTTACTACTCTGAAACAGTGTGTAACGAAAATTTCTGAAGTTTTCATTGAAAATGGGGAAAGTGAGGGAGATTCTAGAAGGGCAAAGATCTTGTTAATCTCTTCCCTTCCTCTGTCTCCTGGCCGAGGGCTTTTAGTGCCACACAGCCAGGAAATCTGGGGTGGAAAACAGCTTTGAGGCTGTCTTACTTTGCATCAAAAGGTTTTTATATCTGTGCCCTGCATCCTATGGAGCAAGGAATATAGATACAAAAAAAGACAAGTAGAAGAAAAATTAAATAGACTGGAACTCTTTAGCATGGAGAACAGATGATTGATTTATGTTTACCTATCCGGATTAAACTAATACAAAACAAACAAACAAAACCCCCAGGTGTGTCAATTGGGAGACATTTTTAATTGAATACATCATTTTGGATTGAATAATGTGATCTCTTCCACAAGCAGCTGACTATGGAGATTAAAAAATTTATCCAACGTAATGCCCAGCCAACAGAAATCATCGCTAAAATTGCTTTGCATGTCCCATATGTGGGGGTGAAGTGCAGCTATGTACTGTTATGGGGAGAATAAAACCAGTCAGGCAGGATGCTAAGAGAGAGAGAGGTCCAGCAAGTTTTTTAATGTCTGTGTCTAAAATCATACTGTCTATGGCCAGTATGATTTTATGCGGCAAATTGTCTATTGCACACCTTTACCAGGTGGCCCTCAGCCACTAAGGGTCCTTTTAGCTTATATATTTGCAAAGAAAGGGATTTGGTTTTGCTCTCCTTCCACTTTCTTCCCCTCTAACAAGGAGGAAAATTTGACCTCTGAAAATATTGGTTGAGGAGACAGCACCTGGGATGCTGTAATACAGTCTTGTGGTGTAGTTGATCTGACGGCCAAGGAAGCACTCTGGGAAGAGATGCTTTACTGACGTTTCCGGCCCTTGTGTGCCACAGCAAAATTCTCCTGGAGATGCCTGGGAGAGAACAACAAAGTGTCCTCTAAAGGAACAATGTGGGACTCTACCCAAGCGTCACTAAATACGCTGGGAAAAAAGACAAAGTTGATGAGCTTATGCAAATGATTTAGCCTGTGATCACAAATGGACATTTAAAAAAGGTTACAAGAGAAACAGTGGCTTTTGGAAAAAAACATGTCATGTAAAATATTAGAAGTTGAGGTTAATTAAAGCTACACCTTCCTGTGGAAATGTGTCATTTGTACAGTTGCTCTAGGACTAAAACCAAGGCTAACTTTGGCTTTTGGTGGATGTTTGCGAACAGTGATATATTTGTTTTAAAACATGTCCAGGATTACAGTTTAGGAATAGAAATAGAGAAAAGAGGCAGATGTTACTGGAATAAATAAAACCCTGCAGTCTAATTTGTAATTTGAATAAATTATATTAATTACAAAATGTCTTGGAATTTTGAGTGTTGGGTTTTGACAGGGTTAGCCTCCAAATTATACACTACACTGGAGAAGTCATCACTAGATTGAAGACCCTGAGTTCACATCAGCAAAACAGCACTCCTCACAACACATTTTTTGTAATAACTTCTGTTGCAAAGTCAAACAAAGCAATACAATTGCAGCCTGACGGGGAAAGAAAGGCAGTGCAAACAGCATCTGCTGCACCCACGCGATCCTTTAAGCACAAACTCGATCAGGGAGGAAGGAGGTTTTTACCATGCCAGATAATTCTTCTCCCAGTGGTCAGGAATTAACACAACAGCACCCAAATGCATTCACCCAAATTCTTTTCATTCATTCAGACAGCTTCTCACTCAACGCTCTCAGCTTTCAGGAATCTCATTCCTCCCTGCTCAATTATCCCCGGACACTGAGCACTGTCTCTTCTGTGGAATAGGCAGTACTGCTGCCGTCTGGTCTGGGCATCTAACGCCTCCCTTGCAATGCCTGAGTCACTAGGGGATTGCTCTTGTATAGCTAGTTCGTTCTCCTGGTTTCTTTTTTTTTAAAAATACTGATAACCTGAAAGCCTGAATCACTTTAACAGAACAAGAAATAGCACGAGGCTGCTTGAGTTCGAAGTTGCTCTTCTGACGCACGGGAGGGAGTGGATGACAATTCATGTGAGGGAGAGCACCTTGCCCAGCTAGCCCTCAGAGTGCAGAGAGTGAATTAGGGAATCCTAGTTGTGAAGCACCATCAAATATCCTCTGGGGTGGACCTGTTTTGTGCTCCCACATCTCTGAGACCTTTCCTCTCTCCATACTGGAGGTTTGCAGCAGGGTGATGATGCTGAGAGCTGGCATATGCTGGGAGACTGACAGCCAGCTCTGCAAGTGGAGCTGGCATCATCCCTCGTGCTCCACGGTGATGAGAGCGGAGGTCTTGTCATGGGATAACAAAATATTTATGTGTTTGGGAAACATGTATTTCCCTTGCGCTTGGGCACTGTGGGTTAGAGCTTGTTCTCAGTGACTGCGGTGCAAATCCCAAATAGCTGCTTTGACACTGGGATGTGTCTGTGTATGTGTGTGTGAGACTCTGTTTTTACACCACTGTGAGAGGTATTAGGGAATCTGACACCTTCTACCAAAACTATTTGGAAGCTGTTGGTTCAGGAGGAGACTGGAATTAGCAGGCTCTAGGGATTGCTATTTATACATATATTTTAAACTGCAGTTGTACTCAGAAAATCCACTTTAAAAATAGCAGTATGCCTTTGTATTCCCCTGGTTGCCATATGAGATGCCGTGTGTTCCCAAGGATATGTTTGGGTATTTTCCTCCCTAACTGCCAGCACTAGAAATTCAATCGCAGGTCTGACAGCAAACAACATCCTTGTCTTCTCACATATCCTCACCAGTAATAAAAACCTGAAGATCAAAGTATGCCCTTGGTAACACCTCTACAACCACTTTTTCTGCAAGTGATCAGCCCTTGGTAGGAATCCTGCCAGCACTTATGTCCTGGGTGCCTGAGAAAGGGCTCAACCCAGATTGCATTTTGTGCTGTGTCTTCCTTGCCATCAAAAGAAAAACAAGAGTAAAACAACTACTTTTGAATAGGAATGGATGGCAATTCAATTACATGTAGTATTACCTCACTGTTACTAGAGGTAGTACTGCACCAATGCTGTTCATCTGTTGAGAAGGCGCTGATTTTGCTTTCGCAGAAAAGATGTGCACTCCAGTGTGCCCGGACTGACAAATGTTAAAATCTGATGTTGCTGTTTGCTGTCCCTGACAAGTCTCTATTAGGCATGGGGAGTAGAGGAAACTAACTCTGAAGCCTCTAAGCCATGGTTTTAAACCCAAATGCCAGTGACTCTCCCTCAGGCTGCAAATCTTTCTCTGCTTCTCACACAGCTTTCCTGGCCCAAAGAGGACATTCCCGTGCAGAAAACAGGCTAAACTGCCCTGATTATACAAAGTGCTTAAGCAGCTGACAAGTGTTTGACACATGAGATGCTCAAATTCAAGCATTTATTGAAACAGGTCCTACGGGCAGACAGGGCTGTGCTTGCTACGCCAGGAGTTGCAGACCAGACTCATGGCACCCTGCAGCTCTAATCCACGCTCGGAGAGGTGTGCAGATTGAAGGGATGCACCTGCTGTGCTGGCTGTGGGTCCCAGCCCTTATCTTACTGACACCAAAGCTGTGCCCAGCCTTGGATGTAAATTTAATCTTGTTGGGAGCTAACGGACTGAGGAATGTGACACACCTTTTCCATCTCTATAGATGGGAGCCATATGGCTCCCGACTCTCACAATGTTCCTCTATCTGAAGATGAATGAGCATTAACATATGTTCTCTGGAGTAATTAAAAATGTGATCATAAACATAGTCTGAGTCATTGAAGGTGGAATGTGCTACCAGGGGACCCACCTCCAGCAGCAGGGCAGGATCTTTGGAGAAATTAAGGAAATAGGAATTGGAAAACTCTTTGGGGGCTGCCAAGCCCATTCCAAGCATGAGTTAAACTGCAGCATTTTAACTCCTTTTTTTCATATTCATGCAAGATAGGTTTGATGAGATGCAAGGAAGTCTGTTTACACTTTGTCACTATGAAGAACCTGTGCAGATTCGTTTTGCTGGAGGCAGCTAATGAAAACTGAAGTCAAGCAAGTGCTAAAGAGGCAAGCATCCATCTGTGGTCCCAAATGGAGCTAAAAGTGCAGCAGTTTGTGTTCAGTGTCGGAAAGGAGGGCACTGGGAAGAAGAAGAGACTTGTTTTCTGTAAACCACAGTAGCTTAAAGATCTCTCAAGAAAGTTTGAATTAAACCATTTTAGGGTGTTTGAATTAAGGCATTTCATGGTGTGGACAGCAGCTGCTGCAGCTCAGCTGGGGTGAGGTAACTCATCGAGCTAGAGGAACTCAGTTATGATTCCGAGCTCCAAGAAATTCTGATTGCCAAGCTAGAGCTGAATTTGAGGGAAGTTTGAGAATTTCCCTGGCAAGTACCTGAGGACTGGATAGCCCTGAAGATAGAGAAGCAGTCCCTAAGGCTGGAGGAAGAGGATTCATGCTGCTCTCACAAGAGCTGTGTTTCAGACTCCCTCTACCAGCAATATAGAAAAAGAGAAAATATTTCCTTAGAGAAGTTCAAGTATCCCATCCTGGAAAGCTCAGTGGAAAAGGAATAAGATTGCTGTTCCCCGTCTCTCCTGAGAGAAAGAAGTGACTGGGTGTGAAAGCACTCACAGAGGGAGAGCTTTTCAAAGTGAGAAACCTTCAGAGGTGCTCCAGAACGAAAAGCCTGAGAGCTCCCACCAGCACAATCTGTTTCAGTGAACTGGTGTAACTTGCTTGTTGTGTACTTTTCTCTTCCATCTGTGCTTATCTTCACAGCTGCTGAGGGTGTATTGTGCCTTTCCCCTGGGATTAGAAATAGGTGTGCTCTGCCCCGGGGTCATTGCAGAGCGGTGCCCCCGTGCTCTGCTGCACCCCACTTGCCTTTATTCTGCTCCCTGCTCCGAGCCTGGAGCCCCACCACTTACATTGGGTTGTGCCTGACACATCCTCTCCTTTATGAACAATTCTTCCAAAATGAAAAGCAGACTCCAAGCTGGCTTTGGGGGTTTGCATTGTGTTTTTCCTGTTTCTTTTTCCCTTCTGTCCTGTGAGGCAGAGTTTAATGATGTGCTACCACTTTGCCCTGCCCTTAGCACAGAAAGGTGAGTGTCACTGAAAACCCATTGCTGGGAGAGCGGCTCCCTGACGGCTGGCTGGGCTGGGCTGGGGGGAACCCTGTGGCCATGAGATGCAGAACAACCTCCCAGTGCTACAAAAGGAGGAAGGATTTGACATTTTATCCTGTGGACATGAAAGATATGGCTGCTGTCAGCCAGGAATAGCAGTGGAGCTAGAAAGGGTAACCCAGGCCACCGGGCAATTGCTGGAGGAAGGCAGCTCACCTGCTTCCGGAGAGCAATAAAAGCTAATTGCTGTCATTTGTGAGAGTCCCGGACAGCTCATCCAGGCATATTTGCTCCCTTCCTCCAGCAATATTTGTTTTAAAATTGCATTGTGTCTGACTCCTCAGTGCTATGGTGGTGTGTCCTGCCCATTCAACCTGAAACGAAGCAAAACCAACCCCTTCCACTGAATTTTTGCCTTCTGTTTTTTGGGAGCAAGTTGCCAGCAGCCTTGAGATCTTGGAGTTCTGGAAGTCAATAAAAAACACCATAAAAAGAAAAAAAATGTTTTGTATCAGAGAATAAATTTTAGGAAACTAAACTATAAAAGGCTAATCTGAATGTCACTGAAATTGGTGGGAAAACTAATAATATCAAGTGTAGAAGGCTTCCACCTCAGGAAATACAATATTGTTAAAGGTACAGGGAATTTTCAAGGTTTCGAGATGAAAATTTCCAGCTGATATTCATAAATATTACCAAACAGATACTCTTTAAGTGATTAAAAGCTTTTCTTGCTTATGACTGGGAAATTCTAGGCAAGGTGTGTTGACTTCTCAGAAGTAATGATAACTTAATAAGAACAAAAAAGAAAGGAACAAACTCTTAAAACTAGGTTAACATCAGTAAAAAAAAAACCCCAAAGTCCAAACATGCCATTTGAATTCAATGTTTGGTCTGACAGAGTCTGTTGCCTTAAGTAATTTTCTGTATATTTTGGAGAAAAAAGGGTTTTTTTAAATGGCTTTTCTAGAGAATTTCCCAACATATTGTAGGTCAAAAGGCAAACAGAATAAAGGCAAATTTGATATAAATAATTTATTGCAAATACTTTGGTTGGTGGATGATGAACCAGAATAACAGAACAGATTTAGATCTTCTGCCCCTCTAGGTCATGATATATTACTGTCTGCAGGTCCTTTCCCATTCTTCACCCATTCACGTCTCCATAAAATGTCTTGAAAAGAAAGTGAGTAATTGCCCAAGTCCTGATGTCCAGGCACCGTCAAATGGATGAAGAAAAAAATGGGACAAATGTAAATGTAAACTCCACACTGCTATGTAATAGTAGGGCATAATTTGCATAAATATTGTTTGCAAAGAGCAATTAGCACTTCATTTACATTCAGTGAAGTAGCAATTTGCACATTTTCAGGAAACAATTTCTTTACCCATATGTGCAAATTTTGTGCACTGCAATTGACACGCTAATAAAAAGATGTTAATAGACCAATTTTTTTTTACTTTATATCACAGTATACTGAAATATTGATTCACTCTCCTGAAATATTGATTTGGTGAGCTATTTGTAAAACCAGAAAAATGCAGATTTGAATTTTTAAAACTTGCTTTTTAAAAAAATCAGAATTAATTTCAGATGTCTGCAGTCTTCATGCTCTTTAAGTGGTATTTTAATGGGTATTTTTGTCAAAGAAATATAATAAACATTATTAAAAAACATTAGCAAATTCAGTCTCCTAATCTGCAATAACAATGAGTATATTTGCATATCGCAGTATAAAAATAATACAGTCCATTTTCTGGTGTCAATATAGCACTCAATTGTCCATTAAATGTTAATAAAATATTTCACATTTATATAGTATTTTTTCAGAATGCAGAAACTTCCTAATTAAGGGACAAATGTCATACTTACTGGGGGTGCAGAGCATTTTCTTAAACAACAAGAATTTATATGGGTGCTGGTCAGGAAAAGAATAACCTTGTGTCAACCAGCTATTGCCTATGGACATTCCGACTTTGCGGCAGGTTTATGTTAAGTTAACATTTTATACTTCCTACGTCACGGTCACTAATGGTTGTTTTGTTTGTTGTGTTTCCTTCAATATTTTGCCATTTCTACCATGACATGTGCATTTGGGGAGGGGTAAGGATCGGAGATCCCACAGAAGTTGTGTTGCCCTGTGGTTGGTAGCTACTGAAGGAGTGGTGAGAAATCTTTTGGGCAAGATATTGATTTTTGGAGTGTTGTATTTTTCCATTCTCAAAGTTCCCTAGGAGGGGTTATTTTTGGAGATTGTTAGATTGCCCATTCCGAAGAGGGGTAGGCATTAGGATATAGCAGCAGAGAAGGATGCAGACAGACATGAATTCCCCTGCCAAGCAGGCTAGACACAGTCTGCCTCTGCTCTGCAAGCCGTGTAACATGTCCTAGCTAGTAGGTCCTGCACCTTTTAGCAGGAGACTCTCAAATGAACGTATTAGCTGAATTTGTCCTAGTTATGGCAAGCTCAGAGTACAGACAGAGCTGAATGGGTCTGTCTGTTACTGTCTTGTAGACAGTGTTAACAGGACATCCAAACGTCACAAGACATCTCTGAAATTCTTGCTCATACTGTGCATTTTAGTAAAAGACATTATTTGTCAATTGTTGATCAATCACAAGGAAAATGAATACCAAATATGACAAGAAACAGCAAAACCCCCACCAAACTCCCTTTTTACATGCCTGGTAAAGTAGTTGTTACAATAATGAGCTTGTATTCCCTGTCTCTTCATCTCTGCCACAAGATAAGGTATCACTATGGTTGCACCCAGGAGTGTGACATTCAGATCTATTTTGATGTCTCATTATTGCTGTTGTTGTCTTCTTACTTGGCAAATCATAGATCTACATTTCATCTCCTATGTCAAGTATTCAAAGCTCTGCTTTGATCAACGTAAAATGCATGTGTCCCTGACACAAGGTGGGACCTCTGTTTGAACCTACAAAGTAGTTAATTTTGACCTCACATGTGACTCTCTGATTTTCTAATAATTATTTTACTCTATTTTTATTTACCTTTTTTTTTTTTTTGACATCCTACAGAACCTTTCAGGCCCTTGGCAATAATGCTGCTTAATACAGCTGCATCTCAGCTATGTAGTACCTGCTGGGGACCTCAGGATTTACCCAAGCAGTGGCTGTTTTCCTCCCTCTACAGACCTTTAAATACAAAGTCCACCACATCATTTTATAACTGATCCCTGTACATTACAAACAAATAAAACCCTAATGAGAAGGGAAATAAACAGTTGAACCTGTAATGTTTCTAAAGCTTCAGAGGGACTACATTTTGCAAACACCTCGTAAGGTTACAAGAGAGGCTAATAAGAAAGCAATAATGACAAGAAACGTCGGGAAGTCCTCGTGTTGTCAAAGAGCGGATTCGTCGCCCGGTGTGCAATGAGCCAATAATCGCACACCCAGCCGGGACATTGCTCTCAGGGTTGCGCAAGCCTGGGTGCTCGGTGGCTTCCCAGAAACCAGGCACAGGGGGTCAGAATCGCAGTGGGCATTTATACAGTCAAAAGTGTCAGTAACACCTAGATTTCACACCCCCCAGATAGTCATTGCTTAGTTTCTTTCTCACTTTACCTTGAAGGTACAGCTGCTTTTAAATTCACTACGCACGCTCAGAGAGTAAGGGGTTTATTTAAGTAGGGGGTCTTTCTGGCCTATGGGTGTGGTCTTTAGTATTATAATGAGGATAGTTCACCCAAAGGACACTTAGTTTTTACCAAGTTGGCAACATACATAAAACATCCTGATTAGTTGTTCTTAAGGTCTAATTGCCCCAGGATGTCCTTGGTTAAAGGACACTGACTTTCTCTGAGGCGGCAGTTTTCCCTTTTATCAGTCTCTCAGTCCTTCTCCAAGTATACTGAATGTCTGTTCTTCTACTTAAAGACAGTTTAGTGTTACTTAGTTTTAACATATAGGAAGAACATCTTGGCCTAATACAATGTTATCTAAGTCTCTTCAAGACTCTGACCTTCAGAAAGCCCATGGGTTTATTTTCAAAACCAAACAGATCTATCCAGTTTTCTGTTGATTACTAATAACTAAATCCAGTGACAGCAACCGATGCATACCTGACACCCGTGCACGGGATAAGCTGGGGCCAGCCAGTGTGTGTTAGCTGGTGGTGCTTTTGGCTTGGACTGAGGTATGGAAATGGAACTCTGCAAAACCACCTGGTTTGTGTGGTTTCATCTGCTGAGTTGAAAACTGCACCAAGCCAGGAATATGATGGTCTGGAGCTAATTTTTTATTTATTTCCACTTCTTTCTCAGTAGACTCAAGAGACAATGTGCCAGGTCAGACCTCCTGCTGGCTGTATTTATATTAGTACCAGTGCCTTCAGCTGCGGGGCTGCACTGAGGAACATTTGTCTCTATCTCACCTGTGAGGAATGTGGCTAATGAGGCCGCAATACACTCTGGAGCTATCCGAGGACCATAGTCATCTCATTTCCCTCTAAGGCTTTGAGCCTTGTGTTTTATTGGAGCTGGCTCTCAGCTTTCACAGCTACCTGCCCAATGTGCATTTTGGTGGTGGGACTTTACTCAAGTTGACAGGGCATGTCTTTAGGATGCTGAGTGTGGGCTGTGACATAATTGTGTGGTGGAGAAGCCACAAGAGCCTTGTACTTTACCCTTAATATGTCTCCAGAATCAGTTTAAGTCCACTTCCCCCCATTACAACTGCATTGTCCCATCCTCAGGCAGTAGTAAGCCCTGTCTTAACATTTTGGTTCTTTTTTGCTCACTGCCTCATCAGAAGTAAACAGTCACGATGAAGTTTCTCCTGTCTACAGAAATTAAGGATGTGCCTCTCCATCCTGATTTATTCACTTTTGAGACAGAGTTTAATTTTGCAACCCGTCTCGCTCCTCCGTCTTTGCATTTATTTTTGGCAGGAGCGGTTGCCTGCAGCACAAGCACTGAAGACTAGCTCAGTGTTAATAGTTGTCAGGGAAAATGAAGAGGCTATTTCTCACATCAGACTTTCACCCTGCATGACAAATGCTAGTTTGAGCAGATTAAAAATCAATGCATGGTACAATATGTCACACATAAAACAACTATATGTTATTAATTGGCATGCTACCTATTAGCTGCTCTTAGTGTATGTCTGTGTGAGTGGAACAGAAACCGGTAAAGACAGGTGGGTCAGAACCTCCTTTGGTATAAAGTAATGCAGCAGTGTTGGAACTAATTGAGATATGCTGACCTGTAGCACCCAGTTACCTGGACAAGGGTTTGAGATGCTTTTTTTTCTAAAGTGTGATCCAATGTACATTTCATTAGAATGAACAGCAGAGATTCTCTGTGACATGTCTCCTCCTGCAACCTAAAACCTTTTTAATCACAATAACTAATTTAAAAACACAATGTGGTTTACAGAGGGATATTTTCTCTGCTTTTCAACTGTCTTTGTGGTGGATTCTTGGTTACTGACCTTGAGAATTTCCCAGGGAAATGGCTCGATCTTAAGATACAAATTAGTGGCTGCACATAAAAATCATTTTACAAAGAAAATCAAAACCAGCAAAGGATGAAGTTCTTTTTCAAAGTCATATTAGGGCTGGGAACTGTTTAAGTGATCTTCAGGAAAAGAATCGTGGTCATAATTTTCAAAAAGCTTAGAGTCAGAGCAGCAGCGTTGCGAGTGCTGGGCATCACGTACAGCAGGCTCTGAGCACCAGATTCACTTCTGCAAAGGGTCAATCACCAGCAAAGGCCTGAGGATAAAACAGTTCAGAGGTTTTCCACAAAACTGCTGCTAGATTTCTGCATGTGGTAAAACACACCTTTCTCCAATAGGTAGAAACAGAGAAGGGGATATCGACAACACAAGGGACTTCGCTGCTGTGTGGCTGGTGAGGCCACAGTCTTGCTTGCCGGTTCTACTCTGTGCCTCTCATGATACAAAGCAGGCAGGGACATTAGAAAGAGGTATAGGATAGCTGTTTTATCAAGGGAAATAGTGCCTCCCAGTAACTGTCCAGGGAGAAAAAAGCAGCTGAAATAGAGCCGAATACTGTGACAAACTTTGTTACGTGCACACAGGGGGTGTTTGGATGCTGAATGTCTGTAAGTACAGGAAGCACCGTCGCTGAAGCACAGAGTTTTGAACAGATCCAGTGCTGTTCAGCTGCACAAGACCTCAGTGACTGCTTGACTTCTGGATCTGGTGATATGGTAGTCTTTGGCAGTCACAGGTTAAGCTGCGGATGTAAGATATTGCTGTAATACGTAATGACCCCATTTAATCTAAAGTGGAGCAGAGTTACATTTATCCTCAGGCTGAGTTTTGATTGCTCAGACTCTGTGCATTCCTAAATCAGTGATCTCTCTTCTGTCATCTTTTTTTTTTTCCCTTTTCATTCCTTTTATTCTTTTAAGCAGTCTCCAACTGTCCCATACTTTTCTAACATCTTTTTGGTGCTAGAAGAAAATATACATTCACTGCTGAAGCTTGTTTTTTCAGTGCACTCTTCACCTGTGCAGAACCTGGGATCAGAGCCTGGCTAGAGTTTGTCCTACCCTTGTCATTACCTCTGTCTCCTTAAAAGAGGACAGGAGGGGCAGGCGAGCAAATAACGTGTCATTTTGGGACCATGCCCCTGCTACCTTCTATAGTTCTCGCAGGCTGTAAGGTGCTGTGTGGAGTCTGACATGCACTGGTCACTCAGAACTTAGGGTTAAGGACGCTCTGAAAAGCGCAAGGATTTTTTTTCAAATTTATATTTTAGCCACAGCCTGGCCTTGTTCAGTTCAGAATGTGAATATGTTTGTTTTTCTTTGGGTATCAAAATACAGAGGTTATTGTATCTGGACACATTAATGACATTCAGTTACTTCCTGATAACTGCTCCATTAATATCTGTCAGCACGGCACCTTCTCTGCCCATAACCTCCTCACAGCCAGACAGCTTTCCTAGCAGAATGGAGATACTTTAAAAAAAACATGCTTGTACAAAAAAGAAAAAAATAAACAAAAAAACCCAACAAAAACCCCAAACACCAAAATGTCAAGATGTTCCCAGATGAGATGCCCTGGAGATTCGTGACACATGAGTAGCTGTGAAGAAATGCAGGTGTGACAGGTGGCTGACAGTTAGGTACTTTGTCTATAATCCCTCTGAAGTAGTGGCAGACACCCTCTTAAAGATAGTGGTTATCATGAGAAGCCTCTCCCAAAAAGTGGTACTTGCAGTAGCTACCATACAATGATATGCAGGATGCCTGGATCCTTTCTATTAGTTTCAGAGGACAAATATCATAGGTCAAGACTTGTGGAATAATAATAATTAATTAAGACAATAATAAAACAGACCAGAAAGTCTGAATAAAATTGACTCCAGAGCCTGGAGCTGGTTTGCTGCAGTAAATGGGTAAACTGAATTTGCTAAACCATTTGGAAAAATGGGCTCAGGCAGCCGTTTGAGCTCAAGTAAATTGGGAGAAGGTGCCTTTGGGTGACTGAAGGGCTGTCTCAAAAGCTTCCATTTGGACTGGTTTCCTCTGCCTAGAATACAGACATATTGCTCCCTAGGCATCCTTCTGCAGATACCTCTGTGACTCTGTGCCTCCTCTCCAGAAATAAACAGCACATTTCTGGTAGTATGGTAGCCACCTTCTAGACATGCAGCCATTATTTTTCTTGGACCACAGAAATGATATATCCAAGGTAAAATAAATATATAAATAAGTAAAGTTGCTCACAACAATGGTTTGCCTGAATAACTAATTCCTCAGCAAACTTTCCCACAATAAGACATGTCCTAATGAGCTATCAGAAGGAGAGGAAATTCATCACTTACCTCACAAATATCAACTTGAGAGCACTGCTCATGTCAGATGGCATAATTAATGACTTGAGAGGGACCGTGGAGCAGCACAGCCAAAACCACAGTCCCCATTAGTCATTCCACATCAGTCCAACTCATACAGTGTTACTTGATCTACAGAGGATTAGCCAGGCTACTAGAAGGAGATACGGGGCTGAAGGGAATACAGGCAAATACAGTACATCTGATCTTGATTTATCCAGGTTGGTTTTCTCCTTATCACTAAGGTGGCAATGGCAGTTGATCCTGCAGCCTGTTTTGTTTTTTTAATGACTTTTTCTCAGGCAAATAGAATTTACAGTCTTTGGGTTTCACCCTCTCTGAGCAACTCATTTTCAACCCCACGTCAGCACACAGTCCCCTTGGGGTTTCTTCCCTACAGGTGATGGGAGTTCAATTCCTCTGCAGAAGGCCCAAGTGGGTGCCCTGGAGCTGGCAAGGTCCCTCCAAGCCGCGGGCAGGAGGTCTGGGATGTTTTGTTCAAGATGCTGTTGGTTGTGGTAAGGTTGCAGTAGGAAAACATCTGTACTGTGCTCCTTGTGCTGGTACCACCAGAGCTGGGGGAATGTGCAGCCTTCTCTCATCCCATGTCCATCTCTTTTCTGTGTCCTGGGCAACTGCAAGCACTGCACCACTGGCTTCCTCCACAGTGCAAAAGGGACCAAACACTGACCGCATATCTGGTCCAGTGGTAACCTCCTCCTACAGACATTTACAGAAGCCAAGGTATGGGGGGATGCTTTGGAGGAACAGCTCTCCCTGCTGGGATGGCAAAGCTGAGGCAGGAGCTGGAAATGTCAGCTGTTGTAATGAGAACGTGAAATGGTGGGTAAGACCAAAGGACCATCTCACCTAGGATCCGATCTCCAAGGACAGACAGAGATGGCACCACGTAGCAGATACTTGGTTTAGGGAAGAATGGAGGATTCTGGCAAGTGCAGAGCGATCACTTTGTGGTTCTACTTTCTTAGCAACGCGCTGCCCAGGGATTTCCTGAGCTGAAGGTTACTTCCCCAGCTCTGTATTTGGCAGCCCTTGATGGGCTTTTTCCCATTAGTTTCTCTAATATCTTTTTGAACCAGTGTTTATTTTTGGCCTCTGCAGTGTCCTGTGATGAGTGCCACAGAATAATTATGTGCTGTGTAAAATATGTGCATCTTTTCCACTGTCTCAAAATTTCTGCCTGACCTGTATGTTTGATGTCCTCCATTCCCTGTGGTATGAGAAACAGTGAATAATCATTCAACATGCCTTGTGCCTTTCTCCCCCATTTTCAACATTTTAAGAAAACTAAGCCTATTTAAGTCTTCTTTGTAAAACACCATCAAATTTACTCCAGTAAAACAGCTGTATATTTCAGAGACCAAGTTACAGCCTAGAGTAATTTTTGTTTTAGGATTTACATGAGAGAAGAGTATGAGAAATCCAGGCAGCTGCCAAATGAGTGATGGCTGCAGGTTTGATTTCTATCTCTTTGCTCACTCCAGTGTGTGGTCGCTCCATCGAACCAAGTATTGCGCTTCAGGAGCTGTCAGCTTCCTAAGTGCAGCTGTTTTATGTCTGTTAACATTTGCAAATGCCTGACTGTATTTTCTAAAGCTCCCTGATAAATGCTTGCTTGAGTTTGTTCATCAGCAAAAACAACTTTATGTGCTCTACAAGTGACCCTCATGTTTCGCCTCTGCAATTGAGCCCTCTGCTTTCTGGTGGTAAGGTGTGAGCATTGGGCTTGCCCGAGGCAAAGCGCCCTTGGCATCTGCTAGCCCCTTCTGTGGGATCCAGCGTAAGCAGTAACTGAGATTTTTATTTTGGTGTTGACCCCCCCAAGTTAACTTCAGAAAACATCACCTGGCAAATCTGATGTGTCGTGGTTCAAAAAAGTTTTACAGCTCAATCGAGGTCTGATTTCCTTCCAGATAAGGACAAAACCCTTTGGGAAGCCAGCACTTCTTGGAAGCAAGGTTAAGAGCAATATGCTTTCCTCCTCTATTACCAGACTGAAATATCAATGAAATATTTTCTCTTAGGAGTCCACATATATCCCCACAGGGTCAGGTCAGTGCTCTATAACTCATCTTGCAAAATTGAAATACGATTTTTGATGATCAGAAAAATGGCCTGACACATTTCATATATACTGACAAAAGTTTTTATTCAAGAAGCAGGATCTGTACAAAAATACCTTCCCTGTATGGACAGAGCAAGATTTCAAGATAATTTGGATTACAAATGATTTACAGTGAAGCTGAATTAATGTCTTCTCTGAGAATTCCCCCAGCACCTGCTTCAGGACTGTGTCTGTAACCTCTTAACAGCATAGAAAAATAATTGTCTTGTTGCCCAATGGAAACACAAGCCTGAAATCACATGTGCAGTTTATTCAGGGTCTCGGTCCCTCATCTGCGCCTCTAAACACTACCTGGGAAGTGGCACAGTGCCCAAAATGAGCGGAAACAACCCTGGATTAAGAAGTGATCTGAGCCCTGCAGTTGATCTCAGACTGGATATGGCTAGGAAATTGGATCAGGAAATTACTTTACCTGGAACTGGAGATGAATTGCAGTGTTTTGTGCTGGAAAGAGAATTCATGTTTAGATGGAAAAAATGAAATTGGGATTGAGGGGAAATTCTAGCTTGGAGTCAGTTTAATTTGGATTTTTGTGCTGGGGGAGGGAAATGAGTACAAATTACATTCCTCTCTCTGATGCGTTTTGCTTTCTTGCATCCTAGCTATGCAGTTTTGGGTCCTACAGCTGAAAGGATGCTCTGACACCTTTCCAAAGTGGTGCAGGGCAGGGGGCTGGTCCCTGGTGGTGCAGAGCAGGGTGGATGCTCACCCCTGGGCATTGGGTAAGTGGCAACTGTCCCTGCCATGCATGTACCATTGCTGTGCTAATCCATTCTCAGCTCAGTGTCCAGTTGGAGCTGGGGGTTATTTTCTTTTACCCCCCACTCCATGTTCCAGCCAGGGGACAATGCAGGTGATCCCAGCTGTGGGCAGCCCCTAACTTACACCAAAGCTCGTAAAAAGTTATTCCACTTCTGGTAAGTCATTGCTGCTACTTGCAATATCTTGTTGGGGGTGGGGCAGGGTGGGGGGTGACCAGCTGAGCTAGGAACAAACCCACTCAATCTGCAGGTCCCGGGGTGACTGTACGCCCTGTCCCTTACTGCCACCATCTGAGGCTGGTGGCCAGACTTTTAGAAATTGGGGTCAAAACTTGCTTGGATCCAGCAGCCAGGACGAAGCTGGTTGTGCTTTGTTGTTGTTGTTAGTTTTGTTCCTCTTTTTTTGCTGGAGGGACGTGTGTTGTGTCCACCAATGCGGGTGACATCAGTGTCCCATGTCATTAGGGGGATATCCCACTGAGAGAGGTGGTACTCAGCTCTGCTGGGGAGGCATGGACTGATTTAACCCCCTGGGTGCCAGGGCGTATCAGCAGCCAGATTTTCCCGAAGAAGAAGGATCCCCCACAACAGCTCTTCCTCTGTGCTCCCCCCGCAAGCCCTGAAGCCATCAGTAGGGGCAGCTCGGACTGCTGGAGAGGCAGCAGCCGTGTCTGGAGGAGGCATTGCATTGCATTGCATTGCACTGCGCATCCTCCCTCCCCACCCCCTACTGCTGCAGGCTTCCTCCCTTCATCCCTCCATCCTCCCCCCCTCCCGCCCTGCATCCCTCCCTCCTGCATCCCTCCCTCCTGTATCCTTCCCTCCTCCATCCCTCCCTCCTTCCCCTCCTCTGCCTGTGCAGAGCTGCGGACATGGCGCTCAGCAATTTCCTCTTCGCTCAGTGCATCTGCTACTTCCTGGCCTTCCTCTTCAGCTTCATCGTGGTGGTGCCGCTCTCCGAGAATGGCAACGACTTTCATGGCCGGTGCCTGCTCTTCACCGAGGGCATGTGGCTCAACGCCAACCTGACAGTGGAGAGGCAGCGCTTCACCGTGCAGGAGTGGGGGCCTGAGGCTGCCTGCCGCTTCAGCATCTTCACCGGGCTCCTCTCCCTGCTGCTGGCCACAGTGCAGGCCTGGAGGACCCTCTTCTTCCTCTGCAAAGGGCATGAGGAGTAAGTACCCCTGGGGAGGGCAGGAGGTGCCCATCCCTCCTGCAGGCTGGGGCAAGTGGGAGCAGCCTGGGGAAGAAGCATTGGGCTCTGCACCATCCAGATCATCCTGCTCCCTAGAGGGGTTTGGGGTGAGGCAGTGTATTGCCTGTGTCTGTCTGCACACACACCATGTACACCCCCACCTCTGTCCAGGGCCACCTCTGGAGGATGCTCCCCTGCAGGGTCTTGGGGTAGGGGGCTGGATTCACCTTTATGTGCCCACTGCCCTTTGGCTGGCTCAGCTGCAGCGGACATGGAGGGTGCTGGGACCGTGGGCGATGCTGGAGGCTGGGGCTCGCAGATGCCTCCTGGCCATGGTTCCACCACATGTCCCTGCAAAAGGGAGCCTTCCCAGGATGTACACCGGGTGCCTGAAAAACCGTGAAACAACATGGTTGTGCGTGGGGGGGGCAGAAGGGATCAGTTGGTGGTCCCACTCTATTTTTATCCTGCTATTGTGGTGGACATGGCAACTACTGCGCAGAACAACTATTGCTTGGTTACGACATGAAAGCAATGCTGAGCACTCCCTGCAGCAGCTGCAGGGCTGCACTGGCAGCTGGTTACTATGCTCAGACAAACTAAGGGGCATGAGACCCCAGCAGGAATACTGAGAAGCTTGGTGGTCCAGGCAGCAGCTCTGGAGCACTGTGCTCTGTGCTTGGCTCTCTGGTGGCCTGTCCTGCCACCTTAGGTAGAGCCCCTGGCACAGGTGACCCAGCCTGTGGGTGCTACAGGGCCAGGGCCCTCCAGGCATCCAGCTGCACAGAGATGGGAAGGCAGGAGCAGGCATTGCTGGCGGGCTAGACTAGGAAAGCCATTTTCCCATGGTGTAGAGACCATGCCAAGGGTAAATCACTTGTGTCTAGGTCTATTTGGATTGTAGGTTTCCTGGGTCAGTGGCTGTTACACACATCTGGGCTTGTACAACACCCTGGTGTTGGTAATACTGGGGACTGGCTAGCAGCGTTGTCTCTCTGTCTCCTTCTGACCACTCTCAAACTGCCTAGTACTAAAGCATGCTATAGCAAGTATAGATCAGAAACTTATTTTGATATTAAAACTTGCCTTACAAGATCTAAATATAACCATGGACTTAATACATTTATTTTCAGCTTCCTCAGGTGATCAGATATGTACAGAGGGAGGATTAGTTGAATCCAGATGCTTTTTTTCAGTTTTGCAGTTCAGAACTAGTTAATTTTTGGAAGATACCAGCAGTAGAAGCTTGTAATAATGAAATTTGGATCAGATGTTTGGTCTGCTTCCAAACGTGGCTATTTAGTTCAAAACTGTTGGGCAGGCCTCTGAAAAATGGTCCCCTTAGGATCACTGCTGCTGGGTCAGCTCTGGAGTGAGTTGGCCTGAAGAAGCCTGGGTTAGCACCCTGTGCATCCTAGCAAGGTGGACAGCCTTCATGTGCAACGGCTTCGAGTGATTGCTGTCAGATAGTTAGGACTGCTAAAAACCCTTCTTACCAGGGTCTCAGCACCACTTGCCTCAGGGACAGACTGAGCTCCAGCTGCCTGCAGGAGTAGGAAGAACAAGTGCTGGCTGCCAGCCACGCTCTGGGCCTGGGACTATTCAGCTCAGCTGAAAGGTAGAGGTACAACTCAGATACTTTACTACTAGGATTGCAAAGTGATTTCTACTTTGAGTGTAAGGATTTATCATTACAGGGTATCCACTCAATCTGGAATGTGTAGCTTGAAATTCTGATCTAAGCAAAAAAATAGGTGACATAGGGAGCCCAGTTAGCTCAGTTCTCTGCCGGGATGCCCTGGCCTGAGGAACCTCCAGCACATGGTGATGATTACTTTTTGCCTGGTGCAAATCAAGTGCAACACTCAACCCTGTTTTCTCAGTGGAAGGTCCGATTCTGGACCTTGACACCTCTTCTGTGCTGCAGGGTAGGAAGCAGAGGGAGGACTAGAGGTCCTGGGCTGGTGATGATCCACTGAATACTCCTGCGAACTGTTCCTTTTCTAGACCTGTTACTAATTCTGGTGTCAACTCTGTTTTTATTCAGTGGACAGCTCAAGTCTTTTCTGCCTCTTAGGCCAGCATACCATGCTAAGGTGCACAGAGTGGATATGGCTTTAGAAACATTTGAGATGAAATCTAGGCTAGGTGTGAAGTCAGGATAGGGGCAGTGAACATGTAAAACTGCAGTGTGCTTGTACCATCTCCCTCTGCTCTATGGGTGACCCCGGCACTCTAGGGAAGTGAGTTGATCTAGTCCAGTGAAGCAAAAGGATAAGAGTAGGATTCATCTCAAGTCAGGTGGCTGGGCATCCAGCTCCCACTACAGCCTGTAAGGGCACTTTTCTCTCAGTGTTGGGAGGGGATGACTGTCACTGTGTAGAGAACCTAGAAGGCCTATCTAAAACCATCTCCGCCCAGAAACAAATATCCTAACCCCACTGGTAACTGTTTCCTCATCTCATTTTAAAGAAATCCTCCTAAGATCACATATATCTCACTGTGTATAGCCTGTACAAATTAGGACTGACCAGCCCAAAGTGTTCCCAGCATTCAAGCTCTGACTCAAAATGCCTCTCGGCTTTTCATTAAATGAGCCAGCAGAGAAAAGAAATTACTGGGGTTTTGTTCTCTGGGGTGAGTAGCTTCCTATCCTCAGCATAATGAGAGCGGCACTGGTGGGAAATTCATCATATTCATCC
This sequence comes from Phalacrocorax aristotelis, assembly GCF_949628215.1. Classification (NCBI taxonomy): domain Eukaryota; kingdom Metazoa; phylum Chordata; class Aves; order Suliformes; family Phalacrocoracidae; genus Phalacrocorax; species Phalacrocorax aristotelis. The sequence goes on along the minus strand of NC_134284.1, from coordinate 28,208,662 downwards.
TTACCACCCACCTGAATAGAATGACCTGTCTCTTGAAATTGCCGGATTTTCTCCGATCTAGTGTATATGTCCAGTTTTTAGATAATGAGACTACCTAGGTGCCACCTAGAGCAGTTTCAAGTAGTGAAGGACTTGGTCAGATGAGTGAGAAAAGGTTTAGAAAGTTTTCACTAGCTAGAATTAGAGGGGAGAGTCAAGCAGTGAGGCTGGAAGAGGAGTAGAAAATTCCTTGGCCTTGTGGAACTACTGTAAGAATCCCACCCCCTACCAGAACAAACACAGCATGTGCCTAGGGCTGCCCCTGGTTGGGCAGAGTTAACGGGGCTGAAGTAAATTGACATTCAGCTGGCAGAAATAACATACTAACGCCAAAGCCAGAGAAGTCCCAGGAGAAGCTGGCCTGCTCTGCAAATTGCCCATAAAACTGAGATTCGTGTCCTATGATGCTGCCATCACACCTTGTGTTACATTGCTTAAAATAATTATAGCTATCAGTATGTGTTGTTTTATTTTTAGTTTCCCTCTCCTAGGCAATTTTTGTCCCAATTATCACTTTAGTCATGAAATAATTTTAGCTCCAGTTACTATATAATTTGAGCTAATGACATTTATTTTAACAATGGTGATTTTCATCATTACAGCTAATGAAAGCCATGCTGTGTATGAACAATTGCCACTTAGTATTTATGATTTAAAGGCCCATCTTCTTATGGTGCAAAATCCCATCAAAATCAAAAGCACTTACAAATGAACATAATGTGACCTAAAATCATAATCCATAGTTTTTCAATGTATTAGGTGCTCTTAATTAAAGCAGATGTGTTTTCTATGGAAACTGATATCTTTGTGCCCAGTGTATGCTGCTTAAAGAGGCTGCTGATGTTGTGTTTCAGCTGTTTATGAGTTACATTTTTCTTCCTTTTTATTGCAGCTCTTTCTTTTATGCCTTCCTGAATCTGCTGATCAGCGCCTTTGTGGTGTTTATCACTTTTATTGCTAGCACTATAGTGAGTGTAGGATTTAACATGTGGTGTGATGCAATTACCGAAAAAGGAAGCATGCCAAATAGGTTAGTATTGAAGAATACATTTTTTTCTTTTTTTTTTTTTCATATATGCACGAATGAACAATGGTGTTACAAACTGTAGTTATTACACGCAAGGTGAGCAATGGGGAGAAGGCATCTGTAATGTAGATATCCAGATTTTTTCATCTGGAACAAAAAAAAGCAAATCAAACATTTTTTTTTGCATTTAGTTCCCCACAAAGAAAAGTACAGTTTCCATGGCATTCCATAGTCTCTTTAAGTGTTTAAGAGTCACAATCATATGCAAAAGAAATCCATTAGTTTAAAAATTTTCATTTCCAAAGGAGAGCTAGATTTGGAAATGCTGTAAGAATGGGGGGAGTGTGGTCTTGTGAGCAGGGCAGGGGATTGGGAATTAGGACTCCTGGCTTGCTGTCCTGACTCTGCCACCGACCCACTGTGTGACAGCAGGCAAGTCACTCACCCTGCCTGTGCCACAATGCATCGTCATCCAAAAAGTGGTGTAAAACACCTCATAGCAGTTCTGTGGGTGCCCTGAGAGCCAAAGAATGGAAAGTACTTTGTAAGTGCAAAGTACAGATGATTGATACTTTCTTACAGTGCACAAAATGTATCGCTCCTGAAATGAGCTACTGTATCCCACGATGCTTACGCTCCTTATAAGAAACATGATAAGTTGAGGTAGATTTTTTCCTATGAATAAAAAACAATGAACAGAGAGGTGAAAGTGACATTTTATGTCATATGATATTGAATAAATGTACTACTTAAAACATACATTTATGTTGCACATTGTCATATGTTGTAAAATGCCATAGTAAATGTTCTGTTTAGGGCTGCAACGATTAATTGAATTATTTGAATATTCGGTTAAAAGTTTTATTACAAAAAACACCTAATCGAATATTCGGATAAGAACCCAAGATGACCAACAGCACTGAAAAGGAGAGAGAAGAGGCTGCAGAAATCAACCAAGAGCTAGAAAGACAACCTCAAAATCCTGGGATTTTTTTTCACACCAGTAAAAGTCCAAGTTATTTGTAAAATCTGTAGGCAGCCTCTATTTTACCATCAGAGTACCGTCTCCTTGCTGGAGCAACCGAAACAAAAACACCCACACAAGCCCTTCTTCTGAGGCTTTTCCTGATGAACTCAAAAGGTAATGGAGGCTCGTATGCTTTGTTTCATTGAGGGGTGAAGCAACCAACCTGGGGTGATGCCAGATGCATATATGTGGGAGGCTTGGGGGCAGTGGGAGAGGAGGGTTTTAAGTATACTGTTTTCATAATAACTGTTGCAGTTCCATTTATGGAAAATTGGTGTTATCAGTTACATAATTATTCATTCTTTTTTTTTAAAGAGGGTAATTACATGCCCCTCTCAGCCTAGTTTTAGAGAAGATTGGCAAGCAACCTGGTTATTCCAATAACTTAAATATCTTTTGATAGAACATGCTGTGTTGACTTTTTGAAACACATTTAAGGTGTTACTTCATTTTATGTTTGCCTGTTTGGAATCTCTGAAATAATTTTCTTTTCCCCCCCCCAAATGCCTTCCTTGGATAGCTGTGAAGAGTTACAGGATATAGACCTTGAACTGAACTTAGAAAACTCTGCTTTCTATGACCAGTTTGCTATTGCACAGGTAGGTCGGACTAGGTCATGGTTCTATTCCAGTTCATTTACCATTTGCTCCTTGATCTGGGATTGCTGGAGCTGAACTACCATCCTCTGAAATCAATGGGAACGTTTCCACTGATTTCCACAAGTGCTGAATCAGGATGACAGTGAAGGGCAGATTTGCATTTGAATGTGGACACGTCAAAACCTGACTCTGACACTGATCTTGCTACTCATGATGGAAAATTTATGGTTTCTCCAAAGGATGAGCTCTGCAAATGTTGCAACACATGTTGCAATGTGACCTGGAGTTCCTCATTTCTGTTCAGAATAATGTCTGACCTGCACCAAATGATGGGATTATTAGCTTTGCCTTCCATGAGTTTGTCTGAGATTGCCTGAGCCCATGTAAACACAGTCCACTGAAAATAACTAAGGGTTACTGTCATTTAGATAGGGCTGTTTTCTGATAAATCTTGAAAATTAGACCTCTGAGGCTGTCAGACCTTTCTATTGAATGTGCTGCCTCTAAGTCAACACTCAAAGTCAGTGAACACTGGGACTTGAGCACTTGTGCATGTGAGCACGTATTAGGTCTGCAAGGAGGATAGCCCCATCCATGCAGGGTTGCGCCCATACACGTGCTTATATTGTCCCACGTGGGAAGAGGCATTAGCTTGCCGGGGCACTCCTTGGAGGTAACTGTGCCTCTTGGACACGAGATAGTTTTGTGTCTTCGTTGCCAGCGCTGGCATCTAGACACCCATCTCAGACATACCCGCATGTAGGATAGAAATATGTCATAAAAGTGACCCCTTTATAGCATGCTAGCGCAAGGTCCAGGCTGTATTTTGTAGAAGAATTTGTCATTACCTCCTAATCTGCCGGTTACTGAGCGGGTAGCAGAAGTAAACCTGTTATTTGTCTATAGCTTTGAGTTCATGGGATCTCAGGATGGACAGTTTGTAATCCATATGCCAGAGAAGGCATTTCTCAGACAGGAAGCTATGCCTGAAAGACAAGGTCCGTGCACAACTTCAGTTGAAGGAGAATTAACATATCACAGAGTAGAAAGATCAGCTCAAGCCATCGGTTCCGGCTCCCCACACTGATCCACATCCCTTTAGATGTTCCTGGGTAGAACTAGCCTGCAAGGTGCAGCCTCCAAGCTCCGCAAATGTCCATGTATGAGGAGACTGGGAGCATAACAGCTCCAGGGAAACACTGCTTGGCTTCAAAAGCTGAACCTAGTAGTGTCAAAGTGAATCCTGATTGTGACTGTTTGAAAAAAGGACCAAGCAGGGAACAAAATCCTGCATCATTGTCTTCTGATATCCAGGGTGTGGCAAGCAGAGGTGGATGAAGGCATGAGAATGGGCCTGTCTATGGAGGGCAAATAAGTTTCTTTGAAACAGTAGAAAGAAAAACCCAAAAATAGACTAGACTTACTGGCTAAAGCAAACATTTCCTTGTAAGTGCAATAATTTCCTACAGTAGGCTTTACTTAGAAACAGTGGTCTGAATGAAATATCGGGATTGCTGACAATTAAAAATTACAAATCAGGCTCTGGATAAAAACTAAAAGGGAAGAACAGGAAGCTTAATTAAAGCTTTGGATATTTCCACATATAAGTGTGCATGTACAAACACACAGACGCATTCACACAGACCCCATCTCTGTCCACTTTCCTCCATTCAGATGCTTCCAATACATCGGAGTGACTCTGGGAGTTTCACTGAACTTGACTAAATCCATGTAGATTCTTTTGTATCAAATATGCTGAAAAGACCACAGCAGTAGCAGATTCCTTAATGCCTTCAAGAAAATATGTCATTAATGAAGTGGTGCTTAAAAAATGAATGCAAATCTTCCGATTCTTTAGATATGGTCATATAAAGCAAAATTAATATCTCTTATTTCCAAGGTTTATAGAGTAACTCAAAAATATTCTTTGCTGGTAACTGAGATAATTGTAAGTACAGGCAGAAATACTTAAGAGAATTTCAAAGTGCCTAAGATATATAGGAACATAAACTCCCTTTAAAAAAAGTAGTAGTCCTTGCTTATCTAAATTGGCTGTTAATGTAAACAGCTGTATTGCTGTCTTGAAGTGTTTAAATTGTTGCATTTTTTAAATTAAAAATGCAGTATGTCAAAACGAAAACACAGGAATTCCATTAATATTTCTGTGCCAAAGGCATCGTAGAATGAAAATGGAATTTCTGCCAGAAAGCCTTACTACAAGTGACCCTCCTCTGAGGCAGGGAGGCCAACATTCAGGTACCTGTACCAATGAAAGTGTAATTATTTCCATGAAGTTAAGCAAGAGAGACTGACAAGTTAGTGATGGAACCTATTGCAGGTCGGAGGTTTTAAGCCCACGTGTCTCATGCCAGGTATAAATGAGCCACCAAGAAATGGATGGATCGGAAGTGGGGTTTTCTTGTTGTCTGAGTTCATGCTAATGTGAACCTCAGAGTGTAACAGTTCAATTAGTAAGATTTTCTCAACAATTTTTGAATATTTTGAGTATAAATATCTTAAAATGTATACTTCTCCAGGGGTAGTGCGAGGCCCAAAGGAGTTGGGAAGAAAGTTTTGGAAAATGTCTTAAAACATCTTGCAGTTCTAAAGTAACAAAAGTGACATAATTCCAACAGTTTTGGGCCACCCAGAATGTCAGATATGGGAAGTTCAGTGGATGCACCTGGATTATACATATATCTTTTTTCATTATTGTACTTAATGCATTTTTGCTTCAGTTTTTCTGGTACCTAAAGAGTTTTTCCTTTTAAGTTAGGAATAACTTGACAGAGTTGAGAACCATTGGGGCCAGGACCTCACTGGGTGTGACTTGGTGTGACTCCATGGGTTTTGGTCCAGCTGAGAGAGTTGACTTTGTTTTTACAATACATTACTGACCTCTTTATCATTTCTTTTCTTCTCTAGTTTGGTCTCTGGGCTGCCTGGCTGACTTGGCTGGGAATTACCATTCTGGCCTTCCTGAAGGTTTATCACAACTACAGACAGGAGGACCTGCTAGATAGTCTGATCCATGAGAAGGAGCTGTTGCTAGGAAGATCCTCTTCACGAACCTCTTTGCAAGATGAGAAGAGTGGCATGATCTAAAGTGTAAGCAAATTTCCAGAGCAAGATCTAGATTTTATTCTTCAGTAGTGTGAGTTGAAGTCAGGGTATTGAGTGTGCAGGATCTTTTCTTCCTTAAAAGGAGATGTACTTCTGAATCATCCACTTCCTCCCTAAGAAATTGTTGGCAGAAGTATTTATATTAGGATACAGAGAACGAACGGCCCCATGTGCCATTCGTTGCCAAAGCAAACTTTCTGTGCTGTGCAGCTACAATCTAACCTGCTCTTGCCAGCAGAGCTCCTATGTGATAACACTGGTTTTCAGGGAAGGGGCCATTTTTGAGGACTGTGCTAGCGAGACCAGGCTATTTCTTCAAACTATTTTGCAACAACAGTTGTAACTGGAGCTGTGTGCAGTCCCTCTTCTCTCCCTCTCCTCCATTTTGCCAGTAAAGCTGCCCCTATTGTCTCTTTATTCTGGGTAATTTCAGCTCTGGTCCTGGTACAGGTTCTCGCTGTCTCTGCTTTGCTATGTGTGGACATAGTGCTGACAACCCTGTTGCTCCTGCTCTGATTTGGAGTTCATTTAGAACATAGGGACCTGTGTTCCAGAGTTGATATTTAATATTGGACAGTTTTGATGAATTTCATTAAACCACTATATTATTACAGTATCTGTCATCATTTGGAATGATGGTGGAGATTTTTTGTGGTTTTGTTTCTTCTTAGATTTCGGCATGACCAACATTTGTTATGACTCCTGAAGTGTAGTGTAGCTAGCAATTGCTGAAGCTTGCGTATTAAGATATTAGGCTGAATAGATAGTAATAATGCTTGTGTTTTTATAAATGTAACTTGGTCCATAACATTGTATACTATTCAGTTTTGAGTGCTAGAATTTACTTGTGATATTTATTTGCAAAACTACTGTAAACATTTGTATTGTAGGTAGCTCTATATATCTATAAACGTCGCAAGGAGTTCGAACAGCTGAGTTATTTTATAGGTAGTTCAGTGTTGAATGGGTCCTTTCTCCCAACTCATGGGCAGGAGTTCCAGGGCTGACGAATTTTGCTGTGAAAAGGGAGAGTAACAGTTATTTTCACAAAGCTCACTAGTGACTCTGTTGTTGCATTCAGTTTTGCTTGGCCAGTGCTTCAACAGATAAGGTGGATGTTTGAGGTAAGAAGTAGATGTGATAATTAAGGAGAGTCACTCTGATGAGTGTGGGCTTTTCATGGCAGAGAAAATAAGTTGTACTACAGTTAGGCAGATATCCCTAAGTACACATTGCACAGAAGACCCTAATTCAGCAGAAAACTTAGGTAAGCAGTTAAGTTCAGGTTGAAGAAGGATTTTTGTGAGTACACAGACACTGCCTGTGGCAGCTGTTTTTGAGTTGAGACTCAAATTATTGCAACACAAGTGCAAACCATGTGTATCTATATTGCCTGTTAAATAAGAAGGTTGGGGAGAGAAGACAACTTATTTCTACCCCATCAGAGCTTAAGCCTGGGGCTAGCACAACCATATAGATTTACTCTTGTCTTCTGGGGACTATCTGGTGCTTGAAGTTAAGTACCTGCTTCAGCGTTTGGTTGAAACAGAATTTGAAGTCATAACAAATCCCTGAATTTGTAAGCATTTAGGGCATAAAATCTAACATTATATTTAACAGCCAAACTGTTCTCATAGGTTTAGGGAAAGAAACCTCTATGGGCTGTAAGCAGTGAGCTGGTCCTGTGAACATTGCTTATAGCCCTTAGCTGGCAACAGCTGTCTGTAAAGAGATCTTGCATTTCAGCATGATTTCTGTCCACAAGGGAATGCAATTCGTTTGAAAGCTTACAGCAGAGGCTTTTTTGTAGTTGTGAACTGATATCAGAGGAGGATTTCCGGAAAAGAGAATCAGAGATCAAGTCAGTTAATATCAATTTAAAATTCAGAGATCAGGACTGTTGGAGTATCTTTTTTTATCCATTTGGTCTAATAAGAGATACATTCTTGCAGGTACGTAAGCTCTTTGCCAGGGCATGACATTCCCCTTCAAACCCTGAAGAAGAGCTTGAGCCCTGAAAGTTAGCCTATTTCCTATGTCTCCCCAGTTGTTTCTCCAACTGTAAAAGACACTACTTCTTCCAGCCTCACTGGATTCAGCAGTGATGCCTCTTACCCCAAATTACTTCAGTGCATGCCTTAATCCTCACGTAGAATCATGCTGCTGCTTTGTATAATATATTTTATGTATGTGCCAAATCAGGCTTAGGCTGAAGTAATGTATGGGTTGGGACCACTGTTCCACATCTTGCCTGGGAATTTGAAGAACCAGGTGGCAGAAGATAGCAAGTGTCTCCTCCTCGTCCTTGCTCTGAGATACCAGGGCTCAAGCCTTGTCTCTGGTTCTGAGGAGGAGGAAGATGTTGCTCACCAGTGAGGTTATCGGAAGCTCATGTTCTCTTCTACCTCTCTTTTCACCTGTCTTGGGTATTTTCCTCCTTTCCCCTTCCATAAGAAGCAGTAAACACTGATCCTGGCGTTTCTACTCTCTCTGATTTTTTTTTAGCATTTTCAGTAGCACTGACACTGACACATTTCCCTGACACTAAGATTCATTGTTCTACAGCTCAACAGACAAAAAATGGGATCTTTAAAGTACCTGGGGCAGCCAGGATCCCACCTTGAAGTAAAAGTTGATAGGAATGAAATACCTCACTTCAACCTTTGGAAAGTCCAGCCCAACACAAGTATATGTACAGCTTCACCTGTTAACTTTGGCATCAAAGCTTAGCCTCTCTTATTCATTTACCTGGGTGAATTATTCTAACCCCAGTTACAGTTCAGTGCCCATGAATGCAAGCATCTTGGCTGTTGGAGTTGGCATGTAAAGTAAAAAGAGGCTGAAGCTCTTCCTTGAGTCCCACATGCATCCCAGTCTCTTTTACCCAGCTTCCCTCACTTGACCAGGTGGGGTCTGGCATGCAGCTTACAGGCATCAGAGATGCTTAAAAGCAAAGTTAGTTTTGAAGAAAGACACTGGGCAGGTGAGAAGGCAGAGGGGGTAGTGAGAAGCTCTCCAGCAGACTTGAGGGGAGGAACAGTATCATGCCAGGCCCAGATATTGGACCCACTTGGGCTTTTGTGTTTGCATTTATCTTTCTGCAACCTCTTCTCCTAAAGCTTGGACACTCAGGCCAACGTGGCGATGCCAAGCTGAAAATGTGTTATAATAGCAGTATTATTGGTACGCTCATATATACGTACCTACCTATACTCTCGCTCACATACGTCTCTTTTGCACATTTCTGACCTCTGCTTTTAGTCATCCATTGCCAACCAGTGCAGAGTGCAGCTGCAGTAGGAGTTTCTCTGAGTCAGATATTGCATTTCTGTGATATTTCGATGCCTTTTTTTATTTGCCATCTCAAAAAGTAGGCCTCTGTGAACATGCTAGCAAGAGGTGTATTCAAAGAACTAGAACCTTGTGTGGTATTTATACTTTATTTATTGTCATATGGTAGAAAGCAAAAATGCTTTGTGGTTTTTTCCCATGCTGCCCCTCTTGCTCCTGGCCATTGCTAAGCTGTGAACCATTCTGGTGGAGATCGTGGGATGCAGTTATTTAGTCACTGTGTTCCCTGTGATGCTAAAACCACAGTCAAAAGGCCTTTGTTTTGGCCTGTGAAAATTGCTAGTAATGCAGGGAGAGCCTTACTTGGTCAAATGCAACTGGATGCTGCTTTCTGAGGCACCAGGATGTTACCACACGTTTATTCTGTTAAATCGAATATATTCCTAGCTACTATCTGTGGTTAATTTTTGACAATTCCCTGCCAGCAGTCCACATTGGGTTAGAAAAATCTGAGCTAACGTGTCATCTGAGCTTTTAAATCAGTGCTGTTCATTATTATTTTTATAATGGATAAACAATTGAAGCCATTTTTTTGAATAGAATTTCATCATGAAGGCACAAATGCTTATAACTTCTTATGCCTCTAATTTATGAGGCGTCTTTCAGCTGTGAACATTCAATAGGAATCACAAAAATAAGCACATGATGATTTACTTTAAAAACTGAAGGACACATGCGAGCTCTGGCAGTGTTTATATGGTCCCTTAGAAAACTGGTTGTTACAATAACCAGTGGTGGATGCTTGAGCACGCAGACCTTGCCGTGAAATCATTCAGTGTCAGGGAGGTGGTGTATGTCTGTACAATGCACACAGATGTATGCCAGAAAGAATTCCACTGCTCTTCTGTGATACGGATATAGGCTCTTCTCTTAACAGTCAGCTTAGGTCAGAGTAGTTGTTAGGTTGCCTTAACTTTCTACATTGCCTTTTTCTTAGTATTAATATCTGTGCAATGATACATAGGCTGTGATACTCAGAGGTGGACGTGATGTGAGCAGAGTAGGAAAGCACTGGCCGGTGCACAACCTCCAAAAGTCTGAAATGGGTTCCTAATGGCGGTTTGCAGATGTTTTAACTCCTCCTGTATCTCTGGGTAATGTCCTGATGTTAGTTTTATTAGTTCCATTAGGAACAGAGAGTCACACTTCCCTTAAAGGCCTTACCTCATCGACACAGTAAAACCGTTGATTTAATCTATGTAATATTCAGGTTAGAAGCAGAGCTTCAAGGAAAAGGAGCACACACTTTACAGTTATGTTGCATGAGCAAGGGGTACTTTTCCCCTGATTCAGGAATTCTGCACCATGAAATCCTAAATGACCAGTGACCCTGACATGAACATGATCCTGTTATTAATTAGTTTAAAATACAGACTTGCAGGTGACAAACAGAACACATTTTGATAGGAGTATCAATCGGTTGCCAGACCATACTCTTCTGCAACACAGTACAATATTCTGGCTGAAAACAGCCAGCATGTCTTTTGGCAGAGTCATTTATTTAGTGTTAGAAAAGATAAGGTGACAAAGGGGAAGAAGGTGTATTTAGAATACAGTTATTTAGTAGCAGGAGTTTAGATGGGAGAATTAATCTGAAAATTTATTTATTGTCTGAATTGTTGAAGAAACTCAAGCAGATTTTTGGTGTAGCAAGTTAGTGTGTAGTTCATGAGGGACAGAAGGGGTAAGTTGATTTATTGTGTCTGAGGATCTAACCAATCTAACCCTCTGTATTTAAAGTAAGCTGAAAACTCACTTTTAGAAAACATCCTGTATTTTCTTCTAAATCCCCAGTATAAATAGCAGGTTAGAATGCCCTAGGCTGTGTTATTCCCTGAAATGTAGGGCTTAACTGGACAAAGTGATTCCTGGTTTGAGAGCTTTGGGGTTTCTTGGTGCAAGGGTTGTCGTATGTGAAACGCATGACTAGTTGAGGGAGGACACCTAGGATTTCCCTGGACACCTGAAGGCTCTCATCGGTGAGATATGAAGCCATGCTTCACCTTCATTTGTCCTCCAGAATCATTTCGTCTTTGTTGCATATTGGTCCAATCTCAATTGTTTGCACCTCATGCAACTTTGTCCTTAGGGTGATGGTTGGAGACCATCTCCTGAGGGGAGATGTGCATAGGAGTCTCTTCAGGCTGAGCTGGGTGCAGAACATGGGGTCCACTTGCTAGGGAATTGTGAGCCATAGGCCATTGTACAGGCTTTATGCTGGAAACAGGGTTTCTGCACAACCTCTAATCATACATCAATCTACATGATGGGTCTCAGAAAGTGCAATATCAAATGTGCACGTTCAGAATGGATGCCAGCTGCAAACTGTTCAGTGCAATAAAGTACATACAAACCCGGTGTTGGGTGAATGTGGCTTTTATCTCCCTCAAATAAATTGCATGTAAAATCACTTTCACTATTTAAATGATAAATTTAACAGTCAGTCCAGACAGCCATTCATACTGGTAAGACTTACAGTACTTTGTGACAAACCAATCTGGATTTTGACAGAACTTTTGTCTTTTCTTCTAAATTGAAGAAGGGTGTGAACATCCTTGAGCTTTTGGGAATCTTGTCTGTGTCCCGATCCTAAATTTGTGCCTCAGACTATTTCCTTTGCTGATGGAAATAGCCCATTTTTTTCTCATTGTAATGTTTGCTTTGGAGACCATGAATATCCTTTCCTTATGCTTCAGCAATCTGGGAAGATAGGCAGGTTTTGCCTGGCTAGTTTCCACACCTGCAGGCAGTAAGAAAACACTCATATAGGTTTGTGAGCACTGAAATTGTTTTAGAATTATTTCTGTTCATGGTCCTAATGCCTTGAAGTGCATGTTTCTATTTCTGTCCTCCACAAGGAAGAGGAAACTTAACCTAAGCTGTATTTTAATACATACAAATGCACATATAAGAGACTTGATTCTTTTTTTAAGTGACAAAATTCTGCCCAATAATTTATGAATCTAACAACTGCATAGAAGACAGGACTTTGATGTGCTCCTGACGTAGAAAGGAAAAACACAACTTCACTCTCTCAGAAAACTTAACATTTGTTTCTGAGATGTTAGACAGCAATTTACTTCAGATATATAGTGAGTACTGCTTATTTCAGTGCAGGCATGTAATTGATAGCATCTTTCCACTCTGTTGCTGGGAAAAATATTTACATAGCAATGCTTTCTCTTTAGTTTCTTTTGTCTATGCCAAAGAGTGTAATTGAACTGCTATTGCAAACATAGATTAATGAATGTATTCACCTGAGTGCTTAAACTTTTCTACCTCTCATAGCTGCTGTAACTGCTTGAACTGTTATCGCACAGGATAGTCTAAAGAACTGAATCCATATAAGAGTCTAAATTCTATTTTCATAGATAGCTAAAAGATTTAGGATTTAACTCTTATTAGCGTCCTGTCAGATTCTCATTCCTAAAAAATGGGCATAGACACCCAAGAAGGGCTCTGTGTGTGAACAGCCCTTTTGATTGTTCAAACACTGCTTTGTCATCCCCCCCAAACCAAAAAGCCAGCAACTGTGATTTCTTAGACATGGAAGGTTATATGTTACCTGAAAATCTGCATTTCACAAGGGTAGCAGAAAACAATGACCTACTTGTTAAAATGACTGTAACAGTCCTTCCCCAGCCCTCCCTGCTGGCAGGTAGCTGCAAGGCAAAGGTTTAATCTCCCTCTCTGCCTTGGGAGACACAAGCCTCCATCTCCATGGCAAATGCTTCCACCTTGGTGTTATCCTGGATCCCCCTCAAATCCTCCTGCTGGAGCTTTTCTACATGGTTTGAAATTCCTAAATAAAAATATTTTAGCCTGGTGGTTGTAGTGTTTGTCAAGGAGACAAAGTACTTGGCAGGAAGAGCTGCTCACTGAAACAGCTTGAATTATTTGTATATGGTGGAAACCCAATTTGAGAAGTTTTTGTTTCCCCTTTCCACCTGACTATGATGTAAAGTGAGGGTTGAGACAACCTGCAGGGAGATGGGAATGAATAGTCATCATTGCTGTTGACCTCTTGGGTGATTTCTCACACAAGTGAGTAAAAAGTTGTGACAAAACTGCTCTTTATCTGCTTCTTATTTTCCTCTTATTCCCTCCCAGATTTGGGCAAATTTGACTCCAGCTTGTATACAGATTCTGAAGAGTATTTATGCATGTGAGAAAAATTGCAGCTCCTATGGAAAACTACCTTCTGTCAAAAAATAAGAGAGAGTGTGGCAGATTTTCCCTTTTCTTACTTGGGCTCCAAGGGGTATGGCGTCAAACCCTTCCCTTTACATAAGCCAGGCCTGATTCGGGTGACATGTCGCTCTAGGAGGTTCCCAAGGCTGGTGCCAACAGACCCTCAAGGAACCTGGTGACGAGTGCTATGTTAAACCATAGATTTTAATGTGGGGAAATGTTTGAAAAATCATCTGTCATGGTATGCCATATAACACAGTCCAGAGCTTTCCCCCACTCACTCCTGCAGCATAGGGAATTATTGTTCCCTGTTAACGCTCTGAAGTCCAGCAGTTTGTGGCTGAAATGGAGCGCATCTTCCTGCAACACACTGGATGTTGATTTAATCAGTTAACCCTTTCCACTTTCTAGGCTGCTGCAACAGTTTTAATGGTCATTGTTAAAAGAGTGTTCAACATTTAACTTCAAAAGGTGCTAACAGCCTCCTTTTGAAACCACAGTCTTCCAGAGTTGCAAGCAGTTCTTTTGCTAAATGATGCTGAGAAGCTCCGTGATGGAGAGCATGCTTCCAGGGGAGGACCGCCACACTGGGGTCTGCAGCCGGTGCAGACTGATGGTATCAGAGCAATTCTGGTCAAATACTTTCTGAATTAAACTATTGCTATTTTTCAGCCCAAGCTATGCAATTGAGAAATCAATATATTGTGATCTGAAGTACATTCCTAAGAGGTTTTTGAAGGTTTATAAACAAAACAAAGCAACTACAAAAAACTAGTTCCACTGACATCTCCTTCCCCTGGACCCTTTAATCTCCAAAAACATTCCTGACAACTTCACGGAGGGTTTTATTGCCATCAAGATGATTGGGCCTTATTTCTCATGTCTCTTCCTACTAGAGACAAGGACTGCTGAGGGGGACAGGAGAATGCCGTAAATCAAAATAGAAATAGGTAGTGGGGAGAAAGGTTAGTGCATTTGCTAGGAGGGATTTTGGCTTTCAGGCTGTGATGTGAGTGATCCAGCATGGCAGTGCCTGCACTGGCAGCTGACACTGATTTCAGCCTTTGCTTGGCCCGCTCAGCCCCAGCCTTCTCCCATGGCTTCACAACTGCAGAGCATATCCTTGAAGTATGTGTTTGCTTAAACTCAGCTTCTGGAGAGAGCCACCTGTGTCAGCTGTGCAGGTATCTAGTGTAAAGGTGCTGGCATTGCCACCAAGTTTGCAGGGTCTGCTTTGGAAACCTCTTCTTTCCATGCTGGCATATCCAGATACTCCATAGCTGGCCCTTTGCCCTGTGCAGCTTGTGGCTTGTGCCGGGAAAGAAATACTGTTCCCAAATCTCTGTAGACTTGCCATTTCTGAAGGGAGCTCATTAACACCCATAGTTTTAAAAGGTTTGGGGATTTTTTGCAGTACCACCTGCAAAGATCTGAAGCAGATCTTTCTTGCTTGTAGGTCAGTGCAGAGCCTGAAAGCATTTCAGCCTCTGCAAAATGTATGTCCAGTGACTTACACATTTGTCTCTTACAGCCACATGGGAAAAGCTTTATCAGTCCAGATTAACTATTGTGTTATGCTGCTAAAGAGGTCCTTGCATAACGGGTATTTGGGGACAAAACTGAATACTTTTCCGTAATTTGTTTAACCACTGAAAGCAGTAGAGGGACAAATCCTTCACTGCTGTATGTAGCTTAGCTTTGTGAGCCACACTGGAGCCATGCCAGTCCACACAAGCTGAGGGTAGAGACTGGTCTGTTTTTAATATTATGTCTCTTGATTTGTATGGTCTTTTGCAATGTAATAACTGCTGATTTGGAGCTTTAATTGCGTGCATTTGACAGAAACAGAATTTGAGTGAGGTTTATTATTGTTTTGATACAGTCTCTGAAGGGAAGCTTTTTACTAGCATTTTAATATAGTCCTTTGTAAACACCTAGCAAATAACAATGCTGAGTCCAATCCTTCTGCTAATGGAGTCACTGACAAAGTTTCCTTTGGCTTTAGTGGGACCTGGAATGGGTTCAGTATAAGTGATACACTCTAGTGTTACTGATAATGAGTTAACGTGTTTTATATATTGATGCTTTTTGCTGGACAGTGCATTAGCTTTTTATGATCTGGTGATATATACAAATAAATTATTTGAAAAGTCAATATTTCTGTGCCTGTTTTTTGAAGGTGAATTTAAATTGTTACAATGTAAGATAAAACATTGTTCTCAGAGTCAGTGGTAGCGTCTTAATTTGTGTACTCATTCCCCAGCATCTGCATGCCACAGCTTGTATAGTCAAGGATATAGCCAACCATCCTAAGCTGCCTGATGTTTTTTGGTACCATCTTCCAGCAGTGAATCCTAATGCCATAGGAGGCAAGGAGAAGATGCTCCCACGTCAGCATGCAGCTGAAAGGCAGCTTGTTACCAAATGTAAAGTGGGACCACTGGCTGCAGGAGCAGGTTCATTTTCCAAATGCCAGCTGGTTAATTTTCTTCATGTAGCATCACCTGTTCTCTTCAGGGGAGGGCCTGAATGTTCTCAACAGCTATCCTGGAGCAAGGAATTAATAAGAAAGAAGTCCACACTATTATCTTAGGGGTTCCTGAGTTATTCCTTGAGGGAAGCTGGTCTCATGCTGCCAGCCCTCCTGCTTGCTTTGAAGTGCTGAAAGACAGAACTGGCAATTAAAATTGCTGCTATGGATTTCTCCTGCTGCATTAAATTGTTTCCAGAATAGCAGGATTGGAGAGATGAAGTGGGACTAGAAGGAGCCTTTGGGGCTGCCTTTTACCAGTGCTAATGCTGACTGCATTAAGAAGTTAGTGTAAAAAAATTTAGTGTCATCTCACTGTGTCCTTTTCTATCTCCTCTCATTGTATGGTATGGACATGCCTGCTAGTGCTATTGATGTGGTGAGCCTGCCTGAAGAGGGTGCCGGCAGCTGCCCTCCATTCCTGCTGCAGGAATGTACTGAACACTGCCAAAACAACACTTATCCTGAGATGTTGTGGTCTGCTGATTTCTGTTGTGCATTAATTTAATACCCATTGCAAAAGGGATATTAGGCAGCACTTCTACCCTTAGGCCCTGTGTCTAGCCCATTTTCATGCACAGACCTCATTCTACTCTCTTCTGGGTCTTTGAGTCTTGCCACCCCAGACGCTGCTCCTGGGCAGCCCACCTACTTGCTGTCTACTTTAAAGATTGCTGCAAGAGTCCTGTCCTCCACCACTCCTCTTCCAGCCTTTTAAAGCAAAAGCATGACCATTTCCAAGCTGGATTAAATAATTGCTGAGAGCTGGTTAGCTTCAGGACTCTTGACTTCTAAAGCGATTCTCCACACTGGCATCAGTGTGAATTCAGGTGAGCATCTTGTATTTATTTGTATATTTGTAACAAATTATGTACTCTTTTTTTTTTTTTTACCTCTTTATGGGCAATTCTCTGGAGTTGTACTGAAGGGAATTGTTGTCCAGTATGACCTGCAAGGGAAATACTACCCAAAATTTTGCT
Organism: Phalacrocorax aristotelis; assembly: GCF_949628215.1. Lineage (NCBI taxonomy): Eukaryota > Metazoa > Chordata > Aves > Suliformes > Phalacrocoracidae > Phalacrocorax > Phalacrocorax aristotelis. The sequence continues at coordinate 28,191,795 of NC_134284.1, read as the reverse complement.
GTGCTTTAGAGCTCTTCCTAACTCATGGACTCGCAAAAATGTCACACCTAGAAAAACAACATTGAATAAGAATAAGGAGAAATCCTGTCCAGCTCACAGTGGTGAGGATAGGTCTGTGATGGGTGAAGAACAGAAAGAAGGGGCAGAGTGGGAAAAGGCTGGGGGGGTGTGTGTGTTTGTGTGTATAAGCAAGATGGATGAATGGGAGAAGAGCTTCAGTGTAAGAAAGAAATAAACCAAGTCCACAGTGAAGCTGTGCAGGAGTAATTAAATGCAGGCCCAGGAGTCAGGATTTTTGCTCCTATTCCCAGGCTTGTTATTGACGTGCTTCATTCACTTGCCCAGATACATTGGCTTTCTCAGCTTCACTTTCTTCACCTGTAAAATGCCAGCATTCTCCCAGGGGTGGGGTTTAGCTTGTATTTATTTCATAAGTTCTGGCTTTGTATCAAATTTATTCTGGCTTTCTGCAGCCTGCCACATATCTGACCAACCGCAATAAATAATCCTGACCTGGGAGGCCTTGCACGGCCATGGCAAGTCCTCAACAGGCAGCTCAAGCTCAAGTGCTGCTTTTGCCCGTGTCCAGAGCCTAGTCAGAATCCAAGAATAGCTGTTCCTCTGCTTAATTTCCCTGACAGCCCAGATGCGATAGCTGTTCTCACTTGCACTGACAAAATTGGGCCCCAGCAAGGAGAACGTAGCCATTTTTGATTTAAAGCCACAAAAGCCACCCAGGGAAAGGTGGTCCCATGCCCATTTCCTGGGGAGCTGTGCAGAGAGGTGAACACACATATGGATTTGGCACTGCCTCCCCATCTTCCCTCAAAGTCCTAAGAGGAGTTCCTGTTTTACCCTAACCACTAAAGTTACGGAAACCAGGTTGTTAACATACTGGAAGGGTTCACTCTACTGCTCTTGCTCTTGAGATTGCTCAGTGCTTGTCAGCGTAGGCTTTGCTTTCTTGTTGCAATATGCCATGACTTGCTGTGAGGGAACCACTCCTTGAGGAAAGGCTCCTGTTTTGAAAGGGCTCGTTGCTACATGCTGGCACAGGGATGTGTCAGTCCAGAGCCAAAAAAGAAATGCCATTGATTTGCCAAAGAGTTCCAACATGAACACTGAAAGGATAATAAACATTAAAAAAAGAAAACAGAAGTTGTAAATGACCCCCATGCCCCATGCACGTACCAATCCAAAGCTTTCCATCAGAGATTCACCAGGGAAGCAGTGGTGAAACTTACCCTCTGAGCTCGGGTACCCGACCAGTTTGCACAAAGAGCCCCTGAGCTAAACACTCCTCCTGCAGCAACCTCTGCTTCCCAGACTGGCAGCATGTTGAATGCAGTTGCTGTGGCCTTTGACATCTTAAAAGGAGCATGAGAATAGCCACTGAAGTCACTTCTTTCCCACTTGGACTCGTTCTCAATCAAGTTGCTGCCAACTCTACTCTTGAGAGAAGGCTGCATAATGTGTTTCTGATTATCCTCTGCCTGGTTGAAGTCCTTGATCTGCTTGGAAGAAGGTTGTTGGGGCAGAGAGGTGTATGCTGCCCCTTTAAAAAAAGAATCCATTAAAAATGAAGCACCAGTTTTGCTTTTTGGTGGGTTGCAATGGCAGGGGGATTCGAGCCAAGGTCTTGCAGGCATCTCTTCCATCTTCTCTGCAGTGTTTTCTTTCTTTTTTTTTTTCTTTTTCCTTTTCTTCAGCTCTTACAGGTTCTGATGTCAATCTTATCATATCATATAAACCCTAGTACACATCACATGCTATTTGACAAGAATCTAAGGCCTAAAAAGGTGGTTGTGATGACTTTGTCTAGGAAGAAAACATAGCTGAAGCTCATAAACTTGCACTTAGTTGTTCTCCTCTCAGACACCCAGAGCACCATTCTACATTTCTTGATCTCCATTAAAACGATTCCCCTCAGAGAGGTGCATACTGTGGTGGGACAATGGTGGCATAAAAGGGCTTTGCCTCCCACACCTTCATAAGCAGTCCATAGTACCATTATATAAGGCCTTGAACACCCAAGCATAAAAGCATAACCTCTCACTGAATACACGCACTATAATGAATCTTGTAAGCTCAGCTCATGAGGTTTATGGACTGAATCAAACCCAGAGGAATAAACTACTGATTTGATAATTAGCCTGGGATTCAATACTGCTATTTATTATGTTAGGCAAATAAACTGTTTGCTGTTTAAATGAGTTTTCATGTTCTTTTTCACACCTGGGAGTCAAGTGAAGCATTAAGAAACAGCTTTTGTCCATGGAGGAAAAAAATGCATGAAGGTAAATGAGAAAGCCATTTGCTGGGATTTTACTGATAATAGTTTCAGGCGTATAAATGCAGCAGCTTGCCAAGCCTTTGGCCACAAGAGCAGTGCTTATGCAATAGCTCAGTTTTATTTTAACTTTTGCAGAATAGCTCTTATGACACTTGAGAAGAAAGATGATTTGGTATTTAAAGCCTTGACTTCTGACTCAGGAGACTTTATTCAGAGCTTGATGCTGCCTACACAGATCATTGTATTTCTCTCTACTTCTGCTCCTCATATCAGCAGTTTATATGGTCTTTGGGGGACAAAGTTCAGATGCTAGTTTGCTGTTCAGGATGATAGAGCATGAGTTTGGTGGGGTCTTGTGTTCTTTTTGCCTGGGATAGAGTTAATTTTCTCCACGGTAGCTAGTATGGGGCTGTGTTTTGGATATGTGCTGAAAACAGTGTTGATAACACAGGGATGTTTTCGTTACTGCTGAGCAGGGCTTGTAGAGAGCCAAGGCCTTTCCTGCCCCTCACCCCACCCCACAAGCGAGTGGCTGGGGGTTCACAAGGAGTTGGGAGGGGACACGGCTGGGACAGCTGACCCCAACTGACCCAAGGGATATTCCATACCATATGACATCATGCTCAGCATATAAAGCTGGGGAAGAAGAAGGGAGGGGAGGATGTTTGGAGTGATGGTGGCTGTCTTCCCAAGTAACCGTTATGTGCGACGGAGCCCTGATGTCCTGGAGATGGCTGAACACCTGCCTGCCAGCGGGAAATAGTGAATGAATGCCTTGTTTTGCTTTTCTTGTGTGCACAGCATTTGCTTTACCTATTAAACTGTTCTTATCTCAATCCACGAGTTTTCTCACTTCTACTCTTCTGATTCTCTCCCCCATCCCACTATGGGGGACCAAGCGAGCAGTTCTATGGTCCTTAGTTCCTGGCTAGGGTTAAACCACAACAGACCTCATGGTGCTAGTATGACCACTCACTAATGTGAAGAAAAAAAAACAAGAAGAAAAAAGAAAGGGCAACAAGTGGCTGCTGGACAGTGCACAACTGGGGTGGTTTTCTTGCTCTTTGAGGTGGATGCCCACGTGTTCCCTGCATGTGCTGGAGCTGACTGCGAGCTTTGCGCTGCCATGTGCTGGTTAGCAGTGCTCTGAGATATCTGTCAGGCTGGAAGACGTTGTTACTGCCTCATAAACCAAGTCCAGCATTTCTGAGCAACGTGTCTTATCTGAAGAAAGAAGATAACAAGTCGGGATTGAAATTCCTCCAGGACTTTAACATCTTGCTTCGTGCTGGCATAGCAGAGACTCACAGCAAGAATCAGCACTGCGCAAAATGAGAGCCACAGGAGCACAGGCAATCCAGATGATGACCTGTCATCTACTGAACAGTGATGAGGAGAAAAAAGAAAGCAGCATTATTTTTGTGTCATCTTAAACACTTCCCAAGTTTGACCCCCTGCTGATGCCTTTGTCCCACTTTTCTGAGAATGCAGGGCTCTGGTTGTGAGTACTTCCATAGGTATCAGTTAAGTAATAGTGAGCCGCACCTCCTGATGGAGGGTGGTCAGTATAAAAGCTCTCATCTAATGAAGCATTTAAAGAGTTTAATTATATACATTAAGAACAGGATTACCATAACTAATGCACAATCTCAGGTATTCCTCCAGCAATTATTTTTTATACCCTTATGCTAAATGTTAAGTTAAATACTAGAAAAATATTAAGCTATCTCGTCTAATTATTTAATGCTCACAAATGCTCCATAAAAGAAGGAAGATCTAGATTTCTGTCCTTTTGCCTGGTAACTCAGTGTGTTTGGGGCCTCTGCTAATTACAGTAAGAACTGAAATGGGGGTCCATCAACTGAGAGGCATATTTAGAGAGCTCTGGCAGGTTTAACCTCTCTCTAAGCGCTCGGTGTGCTAATTGCGCTGGAACATCCTCTGGACTTGCTCTTAATCAGGAGGACACTGTAAACATTCTTCTTGCCTTTAAAATATAGTTCAAGTATGTTTGAAGTGCCATAGGTCAGGCACAGTACACATGTGGAAATCAATGGGCTACGTTTAGCTTGCTGACATCCATGCCCCAGCCCTAGCACATGTGTATCCATCCATGGGCCTCAGGGATCCAGTCTGATTCACATCTGGCTATTCTGTTTGACTGCATGGCCATTGTACAATCAGTATTATTTTATAAAGCACTTTGAGTATTAAACATGAAGTATAAAGCCAAATTCATGCCTGAATAAAAACCCGTAGTGTGCGGCTATGTTCCTGCCATATGCACATAATCAATAAGGAGATAAAAATGTGGTATATATTATTATGGGTAAAGGGCCAACATTAGCTGTAACATATTTAAATTAGCTTCTACTACGAGCCCTGGAATACACAGCAGTCAATTAAACTGTCATACAGATGTACAGAGAGGAAGGTAAAAGTCATAAACCCAAGCAAGAAACACATAATAATGTATCAAAAAGTGTATAGGGAAAAGGTAAAATGTTAATAGGAAGTCATTTTATAGCTAACCAGAAACCAAATCAATGTCCCATAATAGATCTGAGTGAATTATTTGCAGCAAATAATTTATTCATTTGAATTTAGCCCTTCTTTCTGTTTGCAAATTATCCATGAGCAGACTTCAATTTTTATAATTATTTTTTTATTTGGCATTATTCTATGAATGGTTGATATGAAGGTATTTAGCCAGGGAATTACTCACCACTCTCTGCTTTTGCAGAAATTTGTGATTTGGAAGTTGATATTTCCCTTGTGTGATCTCCCACACCACAAGATACAGTTCTCGTCTGGGTGAGTAGCTGCCTTTCAAGGCATGGAGCCTGGCTGACGAGCATACCGGGTAATACTGAAACTTTTCTGAAAGCTGGCATCAGCCCTTTTCTAAGAAGTGCTTATAACCTTTTCAAATCTTGCGAGAGTTACTTTCCATGTGAAAATTCTGGGTGATCTCAAATGCAAACTTGGCTTTTCCTTGAGTCCTCTCAATTAGGGTGTATGTTCAGTCCAGGAACAGAAAAAAAATAATCCCACCCACAAACTAGTGACGAGCTATGCTCACAACAGCTTCAGCACATCACTACAGTTATGTGCTTAAATGTAAGTTTGCTCTTTTCTAGGTTAGAAATAGAAAATTAATGTTTAAATTTGTTAGTTATACTCTTTCTTGGAACAGCACACTCAGCCCTAGCTGTGTGCCCGGTCTAAGAAAAAGACAACTCATCTGAGAATAACGCTGGAGTGAGGTGCAGGAGATTTTGGTTCAGTTCCTGCCTTGGACACATATTTCTGCTGTCACCTGAGGGATAATGGTCTTTCCTTTTCCACCTGGCTCTTTCTTGCCTACCCTACCTCATTCCTAGCCCAATGACTGCCTTAGCTGATGCTGCCACTGGCGTGGGCATGCAGGCCCTCTTCCTGGGAAATAGCAGCAGCTAAGAGATGTGGGGACATTTGCTTTCTTTTGGCCTCCCAACACAGGGCTCTGTGCATGCATATATATATACACATGTATATATGTACCCCTCTCTCCTTACTGCATTGCATACAGGAGGGACTGGATGTTGGCCAGAGCCTCTAGAAATGATCACCACCATAAGAACATCTGATCCACACATTTGCTTGAGGATCTGTGAGGCTGGCTGGCCTCAAACATCCTTGCAAACAAAAAGAAAAAACAGATTATTTTTATTATTCCTACCCTGCTGTGAGCATATAAATGAATTGCCTTTTCCCCACATATGAAAGTCAGCAGGGAGAACTATTGTTTCGCTTGGGGTGCTTTCCCTGCATATCTTAGTGAAAAACCTGTACCTATTCTATTGCCATAAAATATATTAATTATATTTAAATTAAAAATAGCTTCAGGGAATTCATTTTTGTTTCCACTATTTGTCTTACTAGATGTCTTGTTTAAAATACTGCACCAGACCTCATCAACACCTTGTGCTTCATATACTGAGAAGAAAAAGCAACAACCACTGACAGTATGAAATGCTTTGTATACAGAGGATATATTTGCACAGTGCATCCAAGCAGCCGCAAAACAAACTCAGGTTAGTGCCACGGAGGTCTCACAGTTATAATATGAAACTTCGACTTACCCACTACGTAGTCACAGTAGGAAATGGCTAGAAAACAGAATGAAAATATTCTTACATGCCTGGAAAGGCCTCTTTGCAGCAGATGAATAAGAAAGCAAGCACCAAGTGGTGCCTCTGAAATAGCCTGTCTCCTTATAGATGCTGGGCTACCTCTTACACTGCTTTTGTCTGTACATATTTATGCCAGATGAGGATCTAACCCCTCCATGCAAACATGCAGATGTAGGTGCACTTCAGAAAAGTGAGAAAAAATTATCGTTTGGGGGAGTTCAGAGGCACAGATTGCTGCTGTTGCAGGGAGGTCAGGAGTCAGCCTTCGCAAAAAAGACCTCCCTTTTCCACATCATTTCTAGAGAGGAAAAGAGATAGACAGAGAAAGTTAAGAAAGCAAGGGCTACTGTCAGATCCAACAATACCCTGGAACTGCCTTTGCTTGGCAGATGGGACCCAGACACAATCCGGGATGAAAAATCCAGAGAATGGAAAAATTTAAGTGGTGCCAGCAACCTTCATCTTACCAGCCTCTACATTAATAATATGGCATGGGCAAACAGCAAATCATCTAAATCACAGGCTGTTTGCAACACAGAATACTAATTATGGGTTGTGACATTTCTCATGTCTTCATGGAAAAGAGTCAGTCTTCTCTGTTCTTGCAGCTCCCTGGAGCTCAAGCACGGCTGTGCTGGATTCGGAGCCAGTGGGAGATGAACCAAATCCCCCGAGCTGGACTGACTGCAGGATTACCAGTGCTGATGTGGGGGCATGGGCTCCGGTGGGGACCTGAAGGAGGTATTACATCTTATCAAAATCCTGCTTTTGAGCAGTCAGATGAGCTTTGGAGAACGTAGGGCTGACCCACTGAGTCTTCCCAGGAGTTCAGTTTTCATGGGAAAGCCCAGGCCGTGTCAACAACCTTATAAAGAAACAGCTTTTTAGGAACGACCAGAAACAAAGTATTGCAAAACCGATGCAAAGTCTGTGTACAGACACAGTAGTGGATGCCAAGCCTTGCCTTCAGAAGTTGAGTAGCAGTCCAAACAGGTGGCTGACATAGAAATTTTATCATTCCGTCACCTGTGTTTTTACTGATTGATGTATCAAAACCATGCAATTTTAGATCCCTACCAAGAAATAAAACCTTTCTTAGCTAGGTCAGTTTGTGAAAGTCAGAATGAAGCAACAGTTCTTATTTGGTTATGAACTGTATATAACATGCAGAAGTGCAAACTGGATCCTTATGCTGGACCTCTGCTTAAGGTCACTCCCAGCTGACCTACCCCAAACTGTTATTTTGGCTCGTGAATGAAAGACCAGAGGTTATGTTAGCTGTATAGTTCCTTGGGTGCCCTTAATGGCAGAAATGGTTACATCCTGGCTGCTTTTAACCTCAGTGAGCCAGCAAGGCTCAGACCTTTACTATTGTATCCCATGGCATGCATGCTGCTCAGAAACATGAAAGGGCTGGCTCCCTCCCTGCCATTACATCCTAGTTACCCAGAATGACATAAATGTGTTTAAATTTTGTCTGAAGTCCTTTTCTATAAGTGGAAGCATTGTTCTCGGGTAGACCTGGGCCTCAGCCAAACCCACGGTCTACAATGATCCCTGTGGGGGCTGACTCAGGAGTTCATCATGGCAACAGCCCTGAGGCCGCCCTAGCGTGATGCAGGAGGCTCTCCCCTCCCAGGGCAGGCGAGCAAATGGACTAGATACAATTCTGCAGAGCATAGAGCAAAAAATGTCTGTCCTCTGTTCTGTGTTGAGCTCAAAATCACAAATAACATTATCAGAGGGGGAAGCTGATGTGGACGGACAGGGTGAATGCAAAAAAGCTAGAAAGGTTATGCCAAAAGGCTTAATAGCTTGAGCATACCATGTTCAATGACTTCTTCTGGCTCACGAAATCGAACCCTTCTCTCTGCTTTCCGCTTTCCCCCCACAGCTTGGTCCACAGTTGGCCTTTTCCTCAGTATTGAAGGAGGATAGCTACTGCCATCTGTCTAAAGAGTTGATCAAAACACAAAACATATGGCTGTTCAAACTGGAGTGATGCATCTGGGTGAAGCTTTGAGCTTTTGTGGCTGTGTTACCATGTCCCTCAAAGGACATGATATGAAACACATCTGTTTTGACATTCATAGATCACTGTAAAATTTATAGCAAGACAATATGGCTATTCCTTCATTGTCATAGATCTTCAGTACTCTAAAGCTGTGTTCTCAGAAAAAAGGTTAGTTAAAGTAACGGACAGCAAAGTGTTCAGAAAGGATTTCTCTAAAGTGGAGTGAACAGTTACTGAATGTGGTTGCTGCACAGCCCTGGGGTAGACAGACATAAATGTGGTATGAAATATATGAACCATATGATTGAGAGCACCTTTGAAATGTTCTTCTGAGGTAAGCAGCTCCATTCTGAGTGCAGTGTTGCCATTTCAACAACTGAGACTGTGGAGCAGTCTTGGGTTTGGACACTATCCTGATAGGTATGAGAAGGTAATTTGTTTGCACTTCAATATCACAATTATGTTGTTGCTCCATTTTTTGCCTGGAAGCCACACTCAGTCTTTGATAATAGAATCAGATTGCTGTGGATTCTGCCAAAGGACAAGAAACAGAGCTGCAATAATAGTAATAAGTCCCTCTTCCGTGTAGGAGTGCTCCCAGAATCAGCTCCCCAGAGTGAATCCAAAGCATCTCCGTTCAGAGACACCCACTGTCCTCTGAAAGTGTAGAGCAGATGGCAAATTTTCTACTTTTCAAAGACCTAAGTGGGTGGCAGAAATAATCTTCTGTACCCCTTTCTCCCCTTTCCCTCCATTCCTCTGCCAGGTAAAGGGTGTTATTTCTTAGATGGTTTGTTTGCTCCTCCTGGTCATTGTCCCTGCTCCTTTTTTTTTCCCTCATGTGTCATTTCCCCACTCAGTGATTGCATGCTCCTTCCTCCATGCTATTCTTACTGCTTTAATCTTTCTAATCCTCAATACCTTCTACTTTTGCCCATTTTTAGACCCAAATACCCTCACTCTACACCTTTTCTCTTCGGATGCTTTCCCGACGCTCACCATTTCACGCACCCACTCCTTGGGCTGTGGAGGGAGGATTAAGTCCCATTAACTACAGTGTGGGGGTGTCAGACCCCAGACTACAGAGGATAAGTAGGTTTCCCTACTTAGCATACTCTGGATAATCTCTGCAAGGCACACACGTAGCCAGCAGGAACTGCCATGAAGTGAGGAACATCTTCAGCTTTGATACCTTCTTCTGAGGGATTTAAAAACCAGATTTTGACTGAACTTACAACTGATAAGGAAGTTTTCTCTGAGCTCGGGGTCATACAAGCAGCCATACCACTGTTGCCTTATGACTGGGGACAGTGTGTATTGGAGCTCTGTGGTTTTAATTCAACAGCTTAGAACCTGGAATACCCATCCAGGGTATGGGAAACCTGGATTCAGCTTCTTCTTAAGTCCAAAGAAATGTGAACCCACATGTCTTATATGCACACCCTCATCATCAGAGCTATGGTGCACAGGGGGGAGCAGGGAATCTCAGCCTTTGCCACTGAAGCTATCTTGTTTGGCCTCAAAAAGTTAAATATTCATTGAGCTAAAGAAAGAATGACTTTACAGCCTGCTGTCTGGGTGCTCTGTTGGGGGTGGGAGAAGTCTGCTCCTAGCCTTGCTCCAATGAATACTTAATATGAAGTACTTAAATATTAATTGGAGCAGTCACTGGGAACAGGGTCTCTCATCTACCAGGTGAGTACCCTAATCACTCTGCTATAGTCACACACACACACACACTTTGTGGCATAATGAATATTTAATTACTCTATGTAAAACGAAACAGGTTTAGGGAGACACAGCAGAAGATGCCCAGCTCAGAGTAGCAGTGGTTATAGCTGTAGCTGGGAGGGCTCCTCCTGTGGCACAACCAAGGAAACCAAACCTTATATCTGAAGAGATTTATAACTCTAAGTGCATCTCTTGTCTATATGAGCTTTTCCAAACAGCTAAGAGTTACATTACATTAGAAGAGAAAAACATTGAACAACTAGCTGGTTGGGTAGCACCTAGACAAGGAAGACCTTAACAATGAAGTGGCATTTACAACATTTACTAGACTTCAACAACTTATGGAAATCAAAGCTACACAGTGTCAGAGAAAGAATGATGCATCTTCCCCTCAGACAAACACTCGGTGTTAACATACTGTGACAAGAGCTGGAAACCTACCAAAGTGCTAGTCAGGAAATTATATGCCCTTAAAAACAATCCATTTGTGAAAAGCTCTGGGCATTGGACACAAGGACTCTATTGCCCATTGAGAGATTACTTACCGGCAGCTCCTCTGCACTAGGATCAGAAGGTGGGGCCGGACATATTTGGGACATGTACTCCAGATGCCAACATGAAGCCCCTCACATGAAGCTTTGGTTGAAAAGCCACTGGCTCTACAAAACTAGGGGAAAGTGTCTGGAGATCCGTCTGCAACAAGGACTGAGAAGGCAGTGCCACCAAGCAGATGGGAGCAGAAGCAAATGACAGAGGAGTGGAAAGAAAAGTTTCCGCCCTTCATACCAGCGTTGGCTTGGGAAGGATGACGTTACTTGACATGTACGCAGTAGACAAAAATAGCACATGGTGATAATACTGATTGTGCAGCTGAAAAGCAGGGCTTTCCTGGCAACTGGAAAGGGGCTGAATGGAGCAAATCACAGATAAACACCTGCATATTTATATGTGTAAACATGAAGTCGAGGCTGTTCTTTTCATAATGATCACTGCATTTCCATGATCTGTTGATCTCCTTTTCAAAAGCCATGCCCAATCTCAAAAATCTTGCAGGTGGGATTGCTTTTAATACTTCTCCCGTTCAAAATATGTGGGTAAAACCATCAGGAGATGATGTAGATGGAGTGGGATCACATATATCTCCCTCCAGTACAGTTATGACCTCACTTTATGTGTTTTACAAATGAGATCCATTATTATAGTAATAAAGTGGGATTTTAACATTAGCCATTTCTACAGATATTATAATAAGGTTATCGATAGGAAGAGAGGTGATTTACTGTTCAAGAGGCTTTAGCAGCCCCTTGTCAAATGCTGAAGGCTGGTCATCATCAAATATAAAATTTCCAGTCAGAAATACCCTCCCTGACTGCTGAAATATGGTGGTTTACTGTCTTTACAAGTAAAAGCTTCAACTTTTTTTGTTTTTCTTTTGCTGGAGCTATTTATTTGCTGTGCCATGGCTAAAGTACTCCAGTTTTGTGCTTTTTTCCAGGTGGTTGGATGGATTGTCCCATGGCATGCTCAGGCTGGGGCCCTTATTTTGCACTTAGCCAGTGGAGCAAGGGTTGCAAGATGCTTACATTGGCACTAGGAACCAGAAGGCACAGCAGCATTGTGGGCTTCACTATTTTAATCTTCCTTTCAGGGATCTGGGGAGTGGGTGAGTAGATGGGAAGGATAGGGATCCTTCCCCAGAGAAAGCTGGCCCAGCGGAGCAGTGGAGGTATCCACGGTTGAAGTGGGGCCAGCAGCTCCCTTTGAGACTCATTGCCTTTCTCCAGCTCAGTCTCGTCTGGGTCTGCAGCGCTTGCAGGGGCTGCTGTCCTCAAGACCTTCTCTTTCCAGCAGTGAACGCCATGCCAACATGGAGAAGGACACAGTTTGCTGGCCTGGGGCTCTTCACTGAATGCTCTAGACCTAAAAGCCACCTGGAAAGAGTCACCTTACCTTCTCTTTCTTGTACATTAGTGTGATGGAGGGTTTCTCCTCATGCTGCAACCAGCTCACAGCTGCAGGTCTTGTCAAACTTTTCAAAATCTCTCCTCTGGTGTGCCCTGCAAGTATTTCACAGCAGTTATTTCGGGATATCTAAACTGAGATTTTGGTGGGGAAAAGTAATTCTTTAAAACTTTGCTCATAATAGATCCTAGACAGAAAGGTGACAAAACCTTCCAAACCATGGTCCCTCGCTTCTCCTCTGGTTCCTCCTTCCTCCCATTGTTATAATCACTTGCTACTAATTAATACAAGAAGGAATTTACCTGCCTACTTTGGCCAGCAAAACTGGTGAAGGTGGGAATAAGGAAATCAAACTCTAGCCTTCATCTAGCTTTCACTCTCTCTATATGAATTGTCTCATTTATTTTTACTAGTGTCATCTAGCAAGGCGCATAAGAAGGTCTTTTGCAGCCTCTTATTCCTGCAGAGAGTGGCAGTGAGCTCATGAGATTTTAGACCTGAATGAATAACCATGTTCCTGTCTTTTTCACTGAATCTGTTTTTATTGAAAGAAAGGTCTCACATTTTTCTAAACAATCGATCAGGGTTTGTTTGTTTGTTTTTATTTCCTTTAAAAATCCCTGAAGAAAAGATGGGGGTGTCTTTTGTTTTCAAGAAGTGGACTTGTGGAGACAACATTTATCATTTTTGGTGGCAGAAACCATTTCTTTTCCATTATAGAGATTCACCTTAAGTGTAAACAGTTTTTCTGTTCATTTAACTGAAAAATAATTAGGCAGCTTATAAATATTTTCATGAAAGATTGCTGTCCAAATGCTAGGAGGAAACATTTCATACTGCCATTCTCACTTCCGTCCCACAATGTGTTAATTATGTTGACAGTAATGGCTGTAAATGCTTGAATAATTAGTAGTTACCTGGGCACTCAAGTTCGGTTGGATAAAGATGTCAGGAGTTCAAATCTCACAACAGGGACAGATCCGTTCCTACTAAGTGCTTCTGACTGCAGTTTAACAACCTAAAATTGGAATAAACCACAGTTTAATGCATGAAGTGAAGGAGTCCAGGAAAAATAACTTCACTGGCTTCTGAAATCACTAATAACAAATAATAGTTACAATAGTGGGATAATTTCTGCTTTGGAAGCTGGAAGAATTTCCTTTAACATTGGCCTTTTTTTTAAAGTGATTTTTCATTTAAGCTTTGATCTCATTTCATGCAACATATGTCAGAAGCAAAGCTGGACAAAGAATTAATAAATGAATTATTTAGCTGATGAGTGTCACCTCTATTTCTTTCAGCTAATTGTTCACAAATAGATAGCGACTTTTGTGAACATAATCATTATTCAGATTTATTCAGTGGATAATTGCTGGGAGTAATTCTTTGTCTGTAGATTGCTTAGAAGCATTTTGCTGTGAACATTTAATAGTAAAAATCTATCCAGGCTTTCAATACAAGGCAAACTAAAAATATCCGTAACTACTGATGGAGTCCTTAAGCACGAACAACATACTGCAGTCTTAATGAGCAATGCCGGCTTTTTCAGGAAGCTCCTATGTACCATGAACTTCCCATGGTACATAGGAGGGAAAGCAAAGACATCTCAACTATCTGTGTAGTCCTGACTTTGAATGGCACACATTGTATATGCAGATAATTTTTTACAAGAAAAGGGTGGCTTAAGTGTTTGCTCAGCAGAAAAACAAAACAAGCCTGAACAAAACATGATTGACTTCCCAGCAAATAAATATGAACAGCCCACACAAAGGAACTAACTGCACAGCCAGGATTTTCCTGCAATACCCCAATGGAAGATGTCTAGGAAATAAACATAACATGATAAAACAATTTTACGCTCAGAGGATAGCTGTGTAACCATATGAACTCTTTTTCCATTTCCTTCTGCAGGGATAAATATTTTAGACAAGCAAAGTACTTTGTAAATGATGCCTTTGTGGGGATTTGTCTGGCCTGGTTCAATTATTTTGAAACCTAGCAATTTTCTCATATCATTGAATCTAGTTTTATTGCAAATAGGGTCATAGAAATAGTCACTCATTGCGATAATGGACTTAGTTTATCTTAACTATTAACACTTCCAGTAGGTTTACACACACATATATATTCAATATTTATGGATATGCACAGTGCATATATATTAATAATGAAGTAACTTTATCTCCAGCAATCTGAAAACAAAATCACGTAATACCATACAGTGTGGGGTGCAAGGGTAACTGGAAGCAGCATATCAGGATAACAGAACAGAAAAGGAATAAATAAATTAGAAGGGAGTCTTCCATATCTTCTTTAACTTCCAGGGTGTCAACTGAGCCTTTGTTCAATATTCCACCTTTCGTGGTTCTGTGTGCTCTTGATTAAAAATTTAAAGATGCACCTTTTGGCAACAAGGTAAGTTTTGTGTTTGCCAAGAGTGATTTTCCACCAGTCAGAGAATATATCAGGAAATAAAAAGGCAGAGCATAATTAGTTGTGTGCCTTCTTTCTTCTTCTGCCTCTGGAGAAAGAGATTTATGGCTGAAAGTCGTGGGACACCCATGAGGTGTCTTATGGCACCATTTCTGCTCCTCAGACCTTTCAAGGAGGAAAATATTGTATAAATCCCAACCTCAAGACAAAAATCAGCCCTTTGGACTGTACGTTTCCATGTGTATTCCATGATCAGAAGACTCACAGTTAATCTCTTATCTGATGGTCACTCTAAAGCGGAGTTTTTTTGTGGAGCTGGGGAAAAAAAAGAAAGATCAAAACCAAGGCATAATAGAGACAGAGCAATGAATGGGCAGTGATAACGCATGGCATGTGTAGCCAGCTACACTGAAAGCAATCAGTTTTCCTTTCTGTATAGTCATTAACTCCTGTGATGTAACTCCAGAGAGCTGAGTGCCCAGGTGCGTTTGCCCCCAAGGAAAGGAGTGTGGTCTGCACAAAGCTCAACATCGACAGTCGCTGTGGTACTCCATGAAGGGTCCACAAGGTTATCCTCCCAGTGAGACCTTCTCTTTGCCCTTTAGATATTACTACCCTGCGCTGGAAGTTTTCAGGATCACAGAGATCTATAAGCTCCCCTTTGATGCAGGTAGGCAGGCCTGGGGCCATCCATCCAGGAACCGCAGGCCTGGGTTGCTACAGTTTGCAAAAATTAGATTAGGCGTGGTAATATCACATGCAACCACCTAATCCAGCACAACAGGGTTCATTTCTGAAGGCAGAGCCCTGGCTTTATTTGTGGATATAATAGGTACTTCTGAGTGATGATCATCTTCCTGGAGCACGGCACCAGTTTCAAATCCACAGTTTGTAGGAGTTTGTACTGGTTTTGAACTGAGTTCTTCTCAAAGGCAAAGGCGTAAACAGTAAGCAGAATGTGTAGTAGGGTTTTGCACTGTAACGAGAACATCTCCACGGCAAGACAGAGTGATTTCTGCTCTATTGGGACTGACTAGAAATGATTTAACTCTGTTGAGGAACCTGGTCTCAATTCATCCCTGACATGAACCCATTGACTTACAAAAGGCATGGATCCATCTCCATTTCGTAAAATTGCCTCTGTTATTCATGCACCTTTCTGAGTAGATGTTACAAAAAACCAGAGTGCTTGTGATGATATATAGTAAACACAGAGAGAAATTCTGGGCTGCTGAAATGAACTTTCTAAGTAATTACAGAATGACTCCACGTCCATTTCATAATTAGACTCCTGAGATTACAGCCAAGCTATTATTTGTGATTCAGCATGCATTTTTATTTTGGAAATGTCCCATAAGCCATTCGGTTCATTCCACCTGAGGTTTTCTAATTCGTTCTGTTCATCCTGCCACTGGGATCTAAAATGTAAAGTATATATTGATTGAACAAGAGTTACCAAGTAACCAAATGCTAATGTCTGCTGTTGGCTCCCTCTTTCCACATCAGCCAGTTCTGTTGGTGTGGGATGTAGGAGATGGACAGGACTGGAGTGAGTGAGGTCATTGTGAGTTAGCTTTTATCACACACTCATCGTATTTTAGGAACAAACAGGAGTAGAACTGGAACCTCTGCTTAAATCATCTGGCTGCTGTTGGTGGCAGGGCTGCCACCAGCCAGGAGATGAACAAGAAGGGTGAACGCACTGCTAGACAAAGGATGGCTGAGCTGGCATAAAACAGGAAGGGAGGCAATAAAAGCATGAAAAGGAAAACTCTCAGAAACAGCCAAAACAGAATTAACTTCAGGAATTACATTTTAGCAGTAATCGCTTTGTGCTCTCTGTTGTGTTGATTGGGGCTTTCTGTAATGATTCCTCATTTCCCCAGGTGAGTTTTGGCCTGAGGAGAATTCAGGCTAGGATGACTGCAGGGTATAGCTTGAAAAGAGGATTAGCAGTCTTGTCTAAATCCCAGATATCAAAACACTCCGTTTGAGTTCTGTGAGCCACTGTCTGTCCTTAATGGATATTAGAAACATGGTAGCCATTGATGCCAAACTGGTCCTAAGGAGGGCAGCAAGTGAGACTGACGGCAATGGGAAGGGAAGAAGCCAAGGGAATCGTAAAGCTCCTAGACGCAGGCATCGCTGCATAAGATGATTTGAAGGCACTGATGTAAATGCTTTTGATTTCCTTTTGCAGTGTCACCTTGGAAGGGGATTAAATTAGATTAATGACATGAAATAAGAACAGAGAAATGGAGAAAAGAGCAGATTGAAGTGTGAGAGAAGCCCAAATGAGTAAAATATGCATGAATTGGAAAGAGTTTGGATGGTGATACTGGTTGATAAAGAATATAAAAAACAAGTGGCAAATCCTGCTGTCACTGGCAGCCACTTTACATTAATATTAAGTCTATTAACGCTGATATTTGTTCTGGATTTAATTTCTTGTAATTAGTATGTTAGTCTCTCTCCTCTACCTCTCCAGGCCCTTGAAGCTGGTGTTTTTAGAGTAAAACAAGTAGGTTTAACAAAGAGTAACTTGTACAATTTCCAAAACAGGCCAAGTGCTTCTGGAGCCTATATTCAATTGCACCTCAATTTAAGCTGATGTAAGGGAACAAAGCAAGGGAAAATTAAGGCAGCCCATCAAAGTGTGCTTGTGGACATCAGGATATACAGATAAATCAGGCTAAAAGCCAGTTATGTTTTGAACGAGCAAACTGAAGATTTAAATTGTGTTTTTGTTCCAAAGCAGAGCATCTGTTGGAGGGACCTGCTCATGCCAGAGCAATGTGTGTCTTACAGGGTGGCTGGGAGCAGGATGGGCTTTTAGCATAGAGTGTGGAACTGGGCTCCAGCTCCGATCCCTGGAAGGTTTGGATCAAATCCTTAAAATGCAGTGTCCCAAGGAGGCAGCTTGTTACTAGCTGCTTTGTAACAGTCATGTCCCTCTCTCCTCTTCCCACCTTCTCTCTCCTTCATTCTTATCACCAGTTTGGTTCAGGACCAGGAAACCTCTCAGCTTAAATTAATATGTTGGTTAGAGTAATCTCTGCTTCAATAAACATGCTTTTTCTGATGTGGAGTGTTTTCATCAGCATACTTTTCATCATCTAGAACGTATGAGCCTTTCAATCAGTCTCCTAAATGAAACAATGGAAATTACACTGCCTTTTCTCTTAAAGCTAGACCAGTGCAAAGGCAAGGAATAAGCTTCATAGGACAGCTATGGAAATGGCGAATTAACAGTGTCTGAAGGGATGAGAACTGAAATTGAGCTCTTGGTCTATCATATGATTCTGGCTATGTGCTTCTTTCCCGACAGAGGCAAAACTTCTGGGTACAGAGAGCTGGTTAAGTGTCTTGTATTCTCTTTTTCATGCATTATACCCACTCTAGGAAGCATTTCTGAGAGAAGTATTGAGACTGGAGTGCCCTTATGCTCTCTACCTAGTGTCAGCATTTCTCCCTGTGTATTGGAGAGCTGGAAAAAATTAGATCCCTTTTGGAGCATACTGGGCCAAAAGGCGCTTGCCAGCTCTAAAATGAAGATGATGGAAATGCGATGCTATCACTCCTCCTTCCAAGAAGACGACCCCTCCTGCTTTTGTGACTCCTCTGAGGCTGTAGGACTGAAACACCTTTTCCTGACACTGCTGGTTTTGGCAAGCTTTGTCACTTGCTACATGGATAGTGCCAGAGCTGGGAAACAGTGTCAACTTCTTTGATGGACATATTTGAGAGTCAAAATCAAAAAGTATTAACAAGTGATGCTATAAGACTTCTTTTCAGAAAATTTGCCTTCTGTTTGATAGGCATATTTACTTCACAAGTGTTTTTTTTAATGCAACCATTCTAAAAGAAAGTAAAAGGACACCTGGTTGCTCCCCACTCCACAATCAGGGATACCACTGACTCCAGTGAAGAGTTCTGCATGTGGAACCCAGGCAGGATTTCACCACTTCTACTCACATCTGTGGAACTGATAGATATCCATTAATTGAGCAAAATTAACTCTGTTAGGGTACTTTGGGTCAAGCTGCCATTCTACTTACACCCCTGAAAGAATATTGCACTGAATGGAAATTTTTTAGTGCTTTTGGTCTTTGGTTAAGGAAAGTAATATGAAACAAAAAGAGTAGGGCAAAGTACTGTTGATTGCAAAACAGAGATATCAAGTTTCTTGTCTGACTAGAGCAATAATTTCTATTTCATCTGGTTAAAGTAAAGGTACTGTGAGGTGCACAGTCTGACTGTAAGGATAGCACTCTGCTTTCTTGAGCTATCGGTCTACTGGTTTCTGCAAAACGGCCAAGTAATTTCACCTGTCACATTCCCACTGCCTGGTCTGCTATCACTAGCTTATTACAACTTGAGAATTTCCAGCATTTTGGCACTCCTGATGCACTGACACACAGCATAATCTTCTGAAAAATACATTCTGCTTGCAGTACATGAATGAAGAAAGTATCTGTCTTCTTCATGCTTCCTTCTCTTTAAATGTACTCACATTCACCCATCGCTGCGCAAAGATACTTGGTTCCCATTTCTAAGCCTGGTACCCAGCCTACTCCTCACCTGCTCCTCCAGCCTGGGTTCCTTGGGACTGTGGTGGGTGACTTTACCTTCCATGTGTTGTGGTGGCAGCAAACGCTGCAGACCTGGCTACAGCCTGCTGCCAGAGAGTGATGGGTGAACCAGGTGCTGAATGCTTCTCCTGTTTCAGATAAATATCTATAACAACAAATACACGCTTTCTTGAAGGCTAATATTTTCCTTGGATGCAAAACATGTCCCTCAGCTAAAGCACATACAAAAGGCACATCTGAGACTAGAAGAGGAGAGGATTTCCTCAAACACCCATAGGAAGGTGGCTACTGGAGAGGCATGTCTCTCAGGGGGACCTGTGTGAACAAGCATCGGTGTTGGAGAAGGAGACCAAGTGAGTGCCAGGCTAATCAAGGCTGGTGGGTTTGCATGGACATAACACACTATCTGTTCAGTGCTCCCCACTGCTGTTTCAGAAAGGACACCTTCAGCTCCTCAGCGAATAGAAGTCAAACACCCGCAAGGCAGCAAAATGACACTGCTTCATTCTTTCTGGGGATGTGCAACATAAATAGGCAATATAGAGGAGGAAAAAGAAAGGGAATTTGGAGGATTTGGAGCAGGTGGCACTGGTGGTTGTCACCTTTACTTGTCAGTCCAGAGACGGATTTGGGGGCAGCATGTAGCCAAGGAAATGGGCTGGCAGAGGAGAAGCTAACACTCCAGTGTACCAAGCAGCTCTCAGTCCTTCAAGCCACCTCCTTACCTGGGAGTCTCTTTATACAAAACCAAGGCTGAGGATGTCCTGGGGATGAATTCCCCCAAATTTTGGCTCTAGGAATGTGCAGTCAAACCCCTCCTACCTGAAATCTTTGTTTTATTTGCTCCCCAAAAAGTAAAGTAGCTGCTCCAGGATGCATATATAAAACTTTGCAAATTCAGATATTTGTCAAAACCTTTTATTGCAAAACATTCCTGTCTGAATAATGACCCATTCACTTTATATGAGCAAAGTGGAGGTTAATTCCTGGGTTTGGGAACGGCATTAGAAAGGGAATATAGAGCTTTCCTGATCCACACAATGTTAAGCAGGTCAGACCTCCTTTCTGGAGGTAAAGTGGACTGTTGGGGATCTGAAATGTTGTCTACCTTGTTTTCAATATTAATGGCAAAATAGGCTCTAGAGGAACAGGTTGTCATATTGCTTTTATACTGATTGAATTCTAAAATAGTCTGCTAAGAGATTTTATTGAAGCTCCTAATAATGGTTAATATTGATAATAAATAATATATTCATTTTCATAAATCTTGTCATAAGACCAGGGCTGTATAAGAGCTACAGATACTGGTAAAAAGACTGTTCCTGCCCTGAAGTCTGTATGAACTGAAGGAGCAATGCCAGTTTACAGCAGACTAAAGATTTGGGCCACAGTTTCCAGAGAGGCTGAATATACAATGTAAGGGAAAAGAAGCCAAGAAGCCACAGCGTTTTGACAGAAGCAGGTTAAGCACTTTTATGATAGAGGCTCCCTCCACGCTGGCCTGTGCAGGCAAGAACACAAAGCCTTTTTTAGACGTACCTGTTGGTCATGATGAAAAACGTAGGCAGCATCTCATACTGACATGTCTAACCTGGGAGGCCTGCTCAGAAAAATCCTTCATCAGAGCAGCAGCTGTCTCCTTCCCCAGAGAAAATTCTTTTAAAGCTGTCAAAGATGCTGTAATCAGACTAGGTCATCAAAACCAGTCCTCCTGAGGACTGGAAATAAGATCCAGAGATGAGCATTCAGCTACATGGGCAAGGTCTAAAACACTAAAGTTTCCATTGAAATTAAATGAAGGGACTGTAATTGCTGTGAAAGAAAAGCAAAGCAATCATTGGGAGAGCCCGAAACCTTTCAGACTACCTCCTGAAATGATGCTGGCAGTAAAGCAGCGATCTATGTACCACATAACAGAATCTGATAGCAGAGCAAAGCTTTTACTGGGAAACCAACTTAGATAACCATTGGAGAATTTGCCTGTGTGGCTCCTGGAGCTAAGGCAAATTTTAATCGAGATTTCACCACACAGTTGAGTAGTTTTATTACCAGGTTAAATAAAAAAGGTTATTAAAGGAATAAAAATGGATTCTTTTCTCTTCTTGATTTCAAAACATAAAGCTGTGGTCAATATGTTTAATAATTTGTAAATAGAGTGGAACAAAGCACAGTAGCCACTGAGAGAGAATTGCTGTGCGTTCGCACCCTGTCTTGTACTTGTGCTTGCATCAGCAGTTTTTCAGTTTCCATAAATCGTTTCTCAGTAAGGAAGAGAAAACATTTCCTCTCTGGTGCAATGTTTACTGCTGTTACTGGAGTTACATCTGGGATAAATTTGGCCTGGATTTGAATAAACCCAGTCTTGGATAAAATTAAAGGGTATCAGTGTATTTGATTTTAGCTGTATTTACAGTATATTGTTTACAGTGTCTCTGATTTTATGTGATTGATCCCTGCTTGAGAAATAGTTTTAGAACAAATAGACCAAAATATGTTCTTAATGCTTCTCCAGTGCTCTGGTCTTATATCAGATACTGGCTCCTGGCTCTTTCTAATTGCTCAAATTTTTTAAAAAAAGTCATCATAGTGCATGGTGCGAACGTTTGCATAACTACAGAAAAAATGAGGAATAAACACCCTCTCTCCTAGGCAGGAATAGCTGGGAAAACTCACTGATTGATCTGACACTTGATGCACTGACGGTCTAGCCGGCTCTGGTACTGCTGCAGCGGGTACAGGTGACAGCGTGCCAGGCTGCCTAACCTGAAAACATCAGCCAGTATTTAAAGGGAGGAATCTCTGGGGGGAAAAGAAAGAAAATGAAGGTGATATGCTCCACTGAGCCTCTGAAAAAAGATAGGTGGAGGAGAGGTTGCTGAAACATGGGAGAGGTGGAGGTGTGTTGTGGGGATGTGGGGATCTCTAAAGCAGTCAGGGAAACCCCAGAGCAGTAAGGCATGGGGAAAGCTGGTACAGGCAAGAAGGGGGCAGCTGTCCCAGGAGGTGGATTGCTAAAGACAGCAAGAAATTCATTTCCCATTTCCAGTTGCTGTTTTCATCAATATCTCTGAGAGTGTTTCACCCAGCTGGCTCTGTGCTGCTTTTCCCACCTGTCAGAAAGGGAAACTGAGGCACCAGGGTGCAAAGTGACTTGCCCAAGTGCACTCAGTGAGCTAGCAGCAGAGCTGAGTGCTGGGGTGGTCTGATGGCTCAACATCCCACCTCCTACAAAATCCCCTACTACCTGCAGCAGGTGACTGCTCTGAGATGCTTCAACCAAAGGTTTCTGCAGGCTGTGAAGCTCACAACTATCCAGGAAAGCACACCAAGAATAATCAGAGCATAAAAACTGTGAAAAATGCTGCTATAAATCCTGTAACACTGAAGAGCAACCCTGCAAAAGATTTTCAGCGAGGAAGAGCAGAGTATGAAGCAGGCAGCAGGGAAGAGCATTGCGGTATATATAAAGCCATGTACTTGCCTGAACGCTCTCGAAGAGCAACACCCACTAAAGGCACTGTGGCTGAGTGAGCTGCAGGGCTTCCTCAGCTGTTTATCCTGGTGAAGGATATTTAACAGCCCAGTCCACTGGCTGAAGCTCGGCTGAAAAACAACAGTGCCAAAAGCACAGGAGACGGAGCCAGTGCAATAAACACAAGGTGGCCTAGATTTTTTTTCTCTGTCTAATTATATATATGTTCGGAATTCCTGGGGCTCTATTATAACCTTAAAGTTGTTTTTCCTTCCTCAGAGGCTTTGTCCCTGTGTTAAGCAACCAAGAACAAAACAACAAGTGTCTTACTCCGCAGCTCCCTTGCCACATTATTCCTGTATCGAATCTGGCAGCTTCCAGTCTTCCTAACACTATAATTAGAGCATCTAGCAGCCATCGAAATAGCACTGACCCTTGTCACAGTGCTGACCTGCCTGCTTTGTAGCTCTCATCTGTCACGCACGACAGCTCCTTGCCCATGAAAAACAAGCGCATGAAGGGGACGGGGGTTTTGCATTTCGGCTGTGCGTGCCTGGCCTGCAGCCTGGGTCCACACATCGCCCCCGCTCCCACACACCCTGCCCTGTGCTGTGGGAGGCTGGCTGTGCTCCAGTTTGCTGCTGGAATGGGGGAGCTGGGTAAAATGGGGAGGTGGAGGAAGGAGGCACTTCAATTTGACATCCCTTCACTCATGCTGTTTCTTGAATTAGTGCATGAAACTTGGCTCTTCTGTCAACATTTCATTGGGGTTTGATTTATACAAATGTGCAGGCAGGCTGTGGCTGACTGTACAGACTGCTGATTTAGGGAGAGCTGAGACCCCAGGATAAATGAATGCAGCCTGGTTTCCTTCAATCTGTACTGTTTGTTTGGGTTCCGACTCCAGAAACCCCTCACTGAGCACTGGGGAGCCCCTGTCACCTCCCGGGCTCCCCACAAGGGCTGGGATGAGAGGAAGGCACAGAGGGTTTCACTGCCAAGCAAGGATTGCCATGTTTTGAGCTGATGGGCTAAATTTGCCCTCAGTCTGCTTTGAACAGTTAGAGGGATTCAAACTGCTGTCAGTATTTTGCTGAGTTTCATTTAGAGGAATTTATCCTCCTTAGTAAATGGGGTGAATAAGAAGGTAGAAGAGTTGTAGACAGTCCCAGATAGCAGTTATCTCATCTGAAGAGCTCTAAAACAGATGAGCTAATTGCCCCCTGATAGGCTTTCTCCAGGGAGCCACAGTGGTTACCTTAGATCAGATATCTTAGTTTTGTGCCCTGGGAAGGCACGTGGACTGGGTTCCCCTCTGAGTGGGTCTGGGTTAGTGTAAGGAGCCAGGGTCCATGGTCTCATTGCTGGGTGCACGTCGGATTCAGCTGCCTTGGGAAACGCAGGCTGTGGGGGTTCAAGTGCAGTACCGCATGGGGAACTGGACATGGGCCCGGACTTCTGTTTTATTCCCCACCACCCTTATCACACATAGGTTATCATGCTGTAAATGCAGCATCCCCTCCTTCCCTCTCTTGCTCCTTCCTATGCTCACCAGCCTAAACTGGAAAAGCTGTAAAAAGTCCAGCTTCATTTCAACTCCTCTCTGTTTCAGCCCAAGTCAGCAGCAAATCCACACCTGGATGGAGTAAAAGCATGAGTGATTTCACCCTGTGTAGGATTTTTCCCCCAAGAGCAGAGTTTCTCTCCCTAACTGCAAAGTTGGGAATCAGCAGCTCTAACATTTGCTGCCCTGCAGATACCCCCACCTCAGTACATCACTCCAGCCTTCCATGATAGTCAAGGGAGAAAACCAAGCACTTTTAGGGGAAATTAATCCATCTAATTTAAAACTTTACATCAGCAGCAGGTAAGTCCTGTTCTGTAGGTGCCTGTTCCTTTCCCCACAGCATGAAGGACTAGCTCTGATGCGGATGCCTCCACCCAGCCAGCTGGATCACACTTACTCTATGCTCTGGCAGAGAATGTTTTTTTCCTGAAGGCCGGAATGATATTTTAATACGCATTGCTGGGAGGCATGGGAGGGGGAGATCTCTTCAGGGTGACCTTGCACTGAATGCAGGTTGCCTATTGTGAGTTTTTTTGGGCTGCAAGGGCAAAGACAAGGAGGATTTACCAGAGTGCAAACTAACCCCTGTATCGAAGTCCCGGCACAGAACTACCCTGCATCGGTACATCTTTACACCTCTCTCACTCTTTGTAACTCTGTTTCAGAGAGTTCGTTTTAAATATAAACCAAGGCTCTTTCCTCTCTTCTGAAGTCTCTCTTTGTTTATCAGAACATAATTTACATTTTCTTTTACTTTTATGAGAGGTTTGCATTTCCGTGCATGTCAGCAGTGTACAGAACAGACATCTGAGTGGGTGAAGTGGAATTTTGATTTATTGTAGGAGAGTGCATTATCAGTAAATTCAAGAGACTAAATCTGCCATAGAGAGGACTTCTTTTTTTCCATCATCAAGTCAGACATTATATCCTGTCAGACATCCCAAGGGGCGCTTTTGCTCCAGGCACCAGAGGTAATAACTCTGCTCAGAAATTTACTGTATGCTGAGGTCTCCATCTTACAAAGAATCTTAGAATCATAGAATCATAGAATAGTTTGGGTTGGAAGGGACCTTTAAAGGTCATCTAGTCCAACCCCCTGCAGTGAGCAGGGACATCCTCAACTAGATCAGGTTGCTCAGAGCCCCATCTAACACGACCTTGAGTGTTTCCAGGGATGGGGCACCTACCACCTCTCTGGGAAACACATTCCAGTGTTTCACCACCCTCATTGTGAAAAATTTCTTCCTTATATCTAGTCTAAATCTACTCTTTTTTAGTTTAAAAGTATTACCCCTTGTCCTATTGCAGCAGGCCCTGCTAAAAACTTTGTCCCCATCTGTCTTATAAGCCCCCTTTAAATACTGAAAGGCTGCTATGAGGTCTACCTGGAGCCTTCTCCAGGCTAGATAACACCAACACTCTCAGCCTTTCTTCATAGGAGAGGTGTTCCAGCCCTCTGATCATCTCTGTGACCCTCCTCTGGACATGCTCCAACAGCTCCATGTCTTTCCTGTGAGGGGGCTCCAGAGCTGGAAGCAGTACTGCAGGTGGGGTCTCACCAGAGCAGAGGGGCAGAATCGCCTCTCTCGACCTGTTGGCCACGCTTCTTTTGATGCAGCCCAGGATATGATTGGCCTTCTGGGCTGCAAGTGTGCATTGTTGGCTCATGTCCAGCTTTTCATCCACCAGTATACCCAAGTCCTTCTCTGTGTGGCTGGTCTCAATCCCTTCATCCCCCAGCCTGTATTGATATTGGGGGTTGCCCTGACCCAGGTGCAGGACCCTGCACTTGGCTTTGTTGAACTTCATGAGATTCATATGGACCCACTTCTCAAGCTTGTCCAGGTACCTCTGGATGGCATCCCACCCCTTAGGTGTGTCAATCACACCACACAGCCTGGTGCCATCAGCAAACTTGCTGAGGGTGCACTCAATCCCACTGTCCATGTCATTCAGGAAGATATTAAGCAGTACCGGTCCCAGTACAGACCCCTAAGGGACACCACTTGTTACCAGTCTCCATCTGGACATTAAGCCATTGACCACTACCCCCTGGATGCGACCATCCAATTCCTCACCCACCGAGCAGTCTACGCATCAAATCCATATCTCTCTAATTTAGAGAGAAGGATGCTCTGGGGTACTGTGTCAAAGGCCTTACAGCAGTCCAGATAGATGACATCTGTAGCTCTTCCCTTGTCCACTGATGTCACTCCATCATAGAAGGCCACTAGGTTGGTGAGGCAGGTCTTGCTCTTGGTGAAGAAATGCTGGCTGCCTCGAATCACATCCCTGTCCTCCATGTGCCTTAGCATAGCTTCTAGGAGGATCTGACCTATGAACTTCCCAGGCACAGAGGAGAGTCTGACAGGTCAGTAGTTCTCAGGGTCCTCCTTTCTATCCCCTTTAAAAATAGGTACAACGTTTCCCTTCTTCCAGTCATCAGGGACTTCACCTGACTGCTACGACTTTTCAAATATCATGGTGAGTGCCTTGGCAACCACATCAGCCAATTCCCTCAGGACACTGGGATGCATCTTGCCAGGTCCCATAGACACATATATGTTCAAGTTCCTCAGGTGGCCATGAACCTGATCTTTTCCTATGGTGGGAGGGACTTTGCTCCCCCTGTCCCTGCCTTGTGGTCCATCCACTCGAGAAGTGTAGGAAGAGAGGTTGCCAGTGAAGACTGAGGCAAAGTTGTTAAGTACCTCAGCCTTCTCCTTGCCCATTGTTACCATTTTGCCAGTCTTGTCCATCAGGTGGGTACACTTTCTTTGACCTTCCTTTTCTGGCTGACGTACCTGCAGAAGCCCCTCTTATTATTCTCTGCATCCCTTGCCAAGCTCAGTTCCAGTTGCGCCTTGGCCTTCCTGACTCTATACCTACACCACCAAGCAGCATCCATATACTCTTTCTATGATACCCATCCCCACTTCCACTACCTGTGCATTTCCTTCATGTCCTTCAATTTGACTTTGTCCTTCAGCAGGTCTCAACTCATCCACACCCATCTCTTGCTTCCTTTCCTGACTTCTGGCTACCAAGAGCTCTTGCTGTCTATGGAAAGTGTCCTTAAATATCTGCCATCTCTGTTCTGCTTCCTTGTCCCTGAGGGCAGTTTCCCAGGGGATGCTGTTGACTAACCCCTTGAAGAGCTGGAATTTTGCTTCCCTAAAATTCAGGGTCCTGATTTTATTCTTCACTTGACCCGTGTCCCTCAGGACTGCAAACTCCACCAGTGCATGATCACTGCAGCCCAGGCTGCCTCCAATCTTGACCTCACCAATTAGCTCACTTGCATTGGTGACCAATAGGTCCAGTGTTGCATCCCCTCTGGTAGGGCTGTCTTTTACCTGGCTTAAGAATTTATCCTCAATGCATTCCAAGAGTCTTCTGGATTACCTGTAGCTTGCTGTGCTACTTTTCCAGCAGAAGTCAGGGTGATTGAAGTCCCCCAGCAGGAGAAGAGCCTGCGAGCACAATGTCCCCTGTAGCTGGAATAAGAAGGCTTTGTTAATAGGCTCCCCTTGACTGGGTGGCCTGTAGTAGACATCAGCCACAAGGTTCCCTTTGTTGCTTTGGTCTCTGATTCTTACCCCTAAGCTTTCAGCTCTTGTTCTAATGCAGGACACAAGTGGAAGAGAAAAAACCAACAGGCTTTAATCCTTAGTCTTATCAGCCCTGCAATATCTGTTTTTCAGTGCAGCCTGTGAGGTTCTTAATCTGAACTTTTTCTCCTGGTATGATCCCATGGCTGAGGGTGGTGTTGCATGATGAAACTTTCAGAGTTGGACGCAGTGTCACACCATCGCAAACATCAGCTGGCAGGATCCCGTCACTACTATAATTGCTTTGCCACCTTCCAGTCCTCAGAATAACTATAATGCTTGTTATTAAAGAGGAATGGATCCTTCTTCTTGCCTTTATCCCCTTACCTGGTGGGTTTTGCAATGGAGGGATGGCCTCTCCCTCCCGGGTGCCCTGGCATTGCTCCTGGTCTGTGGGCTCAGCACAGTGCTCATTGCCCTCTCACGGAGAGGGAAACCACAGTCAGATCCCCCACCCTGAGGTCTATGCTTCATTGTCACCACTGCTACCTACAACACTATCACTGTGCAGGGTCACTTTCTGCTGGCTCAAATGTGCTCAGCTCTGGTGGTATTTATGGAGAGCTACCAGCTCACTTCTGCAGCTCATCCATTCCTTCACCGGGGGGTGCTCATTTGCTGAAAGTCTCCTGTTTTATGAAGTCAGTAAGACCTGTAGTGCAGGAAATTACCTCAGATTCCAGCATTTTACAGCATGCAGTTGTTTTTGGACTGTGCTGGTGCGATCATTGTGACACTAGCCTACAGCAAAGCAAGCCATGTCCAAAAGGGAAGTTTTTAACAAGAGCCCTGAACCTGGAGAGGAGCCTGTCTCAAGCTGGAGCATTATCCCAGCTGCTGCTTCAAATATCCCTGTAGCCCTTCTGCTCTTAACAGAGGTCTGGTGACCAGGTACAACATTTTGTGACTGATTTTTGACCCTCTTTAAAGTTGCACAGGTCAATAGTGACCCACTCTTTCTATGTCTGAAGGAAGCTGACAGATGCTTGTACAGGGCGTGACTGGTGCAACTTGACTAAAGAAATATACTGCTTAATGTGTTCCACAAAGCAGAGGGACACTCACTGAACAGCCAGCCATTTATGAATAAATATATCTATTCAGATGGGGAATCACATAAAACAGTGGGCTGGCAGCGGCTGGTAATTTAAAATGCAGCAGGCAGACTGTTGCTCACATTAGTAACCTACGAGACACACCACTTAAATAGCACAATCAGCCCCAACCAGCTCCTTGGGAATTATTGAACCATTTGTGACCTGCTTTATTCTTAGAGATTCTTGCTTTTAAGACTCTATTCTATCTGTTTTCTTTATTTACATAAACTTGATAACTTTAAGTGATTATGGTTTCCTTTAAACCATATGCTTTTCAGTTGCAGGAAGCCACATATAGTCAACTCTTAATAGTACTTACTTTGAGCTCCTGGTAGGGAAATAATATTTAACAGTCCAGTACTATGCAATTTGTTTCATTATTTTTGTAATTTCTTTTTATCTCTGATGTGCAACAGGTTCTTCTCACCACTAAATTTGGAGCTAAACTGTATGCATTTCCAGTGAATTGATTGTGCCTTGTCCTAATCATTTGGTGCTTATATAGTCCCCTTAATTTTGCAAATACCATCTGTTGCACCACAGACACTGTAATGATGGGCTGTGTTTACATGGTTGTCTTTTTTTCTAACAAAGAGCTATAGGGAAAATGGAGATAAGATTGTACGCTAGAAGTAAGAGGTGGACTTTTGATAAGCAATTCAGTAGATCCTCATCTGGCCTTGGCTACACATGAAAGAGTTCTGTTAAGTGCAGTGAAAGGTTCTAATTTACACCAACTTGCCCAAACATGAACTTGAGTACAATCATAAAGTAGAATAATCACACAACTCAAAAAAGTATAATGGAAAAGCTGGATTTCCTTCTTTGTAGTTAAGGCATTGTCTATTAGAGGATACTAACTTATTCTTAAAGTGGCTCATGTAAAGTTTCCATTCCTAGTCCAGACTGGAATAAATATGATCTCAGAAAGACTAGGAAAAAAACTGGCTTTTAAATATGCAGCTAAAATGTGGGCTTGACCAGCAGGAGTAGCTGACCTCGGGTAGCCAGTGGGGAGGATGACAGTCTGCTGGAGCAGCCAAAGGTACTTTTTCTACATTTAGCATGGGCAAAAGGAACAAACAAACCAGCTGTTACCCAAGAAGGAAGTTATCAAGTAGTTTGAGGTTTTGTGGGGTGTGTTCCGGGACTTTTAAATATTTTTTTAAAGTGGTTCAGTACTTCTCTGATATATTCAACAGCCAATGGGATGGAAGGCACAGGAAAGCAGTGTTTCACCTTAACTGTATCTGTCACCTTCACCTTCAGGATCTAACTCCTTCATCCAGTCCTCCCATGAACCTCAGACTACTTCCATAATATGTCTGCCTTCTCTCCTGGGATCACCATCAGTGATTCTGATCCTGCTTAGCCTTTCCCTCCATTAACCCTTCACTCACCCCGTTTCCATCAACTGTACTAAGCTAGTGCAAGTGACTTAGCTGAGCTGAAAAATAGCAACAACAACAACAACAACAAGAGAGGGGTCCACTGAATTGAAATGAAAATGAAATAAAAGGTTTTTTTGGCTTTTGTTTTCAGACTTTTAACAACTTTTTTTCCCTAGCACCTTTTGACCAGACAGGATATGAGCAGCATTCGTGGAAATTGTGTTGCCTCAAAATGACAGTCCTTGAAATCAGCCATGAAGAAATGAATTTGGAGAGCTGCTGAATGGTGACCTAGAAGCAAGAGGATGTACTAGGCATTAAATCCAGTCCCCTGTTAGAGGCAATCATATCATACAATTTCATTCCTAAATGTGAGACCCTTCACACAAACAACAGCACAGTAAGTCTCAGACCTCAGCATCCATCAGAAACTCTTTCCAGACTTGCTCTCCATTTAATCATCATGTTAAATCTATTGATGGCTAGTTTATAGTCATTTATTCTCATGGCAACATCCTTTAGCTTCCACAGCTCCTTCACAAAAGAAACTGCAGTGCTATTTTACATTGATTTTTAATTATTCACTTCAGAAATAATGCTGTTAAATGCTAAAGATCAGGATGAGACCTAATGCGTAGCTGGATTGGGGAAAATCAGTCCCAGATATCCTGCTGAGCCCATATGGTAATTTCTATGTTTGGGTGTGCTTGTAAATGCCTGATTCAGCGTCAGGGAGAGGTAAAGTAGTGAGGGAACAAGAAAAAAGACATTACAAAAGAAATCCTCCCTCCCTCCCCTTGCCTCTCCTCCTCTAAGTGGTGAGCCTTTCGCGTGCCAGCCTTCAGGAGTGACTGGAGTAATTACTGGAATGGAGGTTTTTGTTCCACTTAGGCATCATTTCAGAAAGTCCCTCTGCTTTCTGAGCAATCCCTGTGATGATGCCAGCCGAAGAGATGCTGTGGCATCTCCTGCTCATGATCACAGCTCTTTCCCTGTCCATACCAGAAGCTGAGACAGAAGCAGATTTTACTGCTTCTTCCACATCTGATTTCATTTCATCCTGGCCCATGAAAGAGTGACAAGGTTTAGGATGTTAGTTATGCCAAACTGCATGGAAGCTCCAACCAGATTTTTGGAGAGGGCTTGGCCAGTACAATGTCTTTGTTGTCCAGGAATTTTCACGTTGGCTCCTGTATTCCACACAAGGCTGCTGTAAATGACGATTCCTCAATTTCACTTTCCTCAGTAAACGGGTGTTTGGATGTTTAATTAGGAAGCAAAACATATAATCAGCCTTCAGCAGATATAGCTGCACAGTGTAATCAGCCTTGTTCAGCTTCTTTGCATGCTGCTGGAGTACCAGCAACTGCTGAATTTATCAGCAGTGTTGTGGTTTGAGTGGCAATTTGCCCAAGAATTTCTCAATTAATAAATATGAAGCAGCAGGCAGTCCAGGCACTGCACAGGCTATGCTGCACATCTAACATAGTGGTTTCACTCTATTTTGTCAGGAAACCAACTCCAAAGAAATCAGGCAGAAACACAAGCGAAAATAAGAACAATCTGTGTTTACCTTTTTGTGGTGGGGTTTTTTTTTTTTCCATTATTTCCTTTTCAGATTCCTACAAAGTGTTTGTCTGACCAGTGTAAGTTATCCCGGCTGGCATTCAAGACTATTGCATTCTTGGTGAATGGCCTGGAACCCACCCACCAGGCAGACAGAGGTATGGAAAGCAAGAGGAGGATGTATAACACACATCAGAGGTGCAGCAGAAATATGGAGGTGCCCCTGTCAAACACAGCTTACAGTCCCACAGCCCCACAGCTCTTAGGCTAAGCAGTAAAGAGAGGTAGATTGGAGCCAAAGTGGCTACTGGCTGCTAGCCGGATCCTTGGGAGGGTAGTGGACTGGAGAAAGCAGGAATGGAGGAGCCATTTAGGCATGCTCAAGGTGGAAATTTCTTCTCCTGGTGCTCCTCATGCAAGTGTGGGAGGGAAGAGTTGAATTCAGAGGGTGAATTGAACTGTCCTCTGAATAAATCTCTCATTCTCCATCATCAGCAAAGGAAGCCAAGGAATATTGGCCTGTAGCAGGTGCCTGTGGTGGGTGAGCTCCTGGCAAGAGTGTCCAAACTTGGCAACCTGTGAGTGTCCAGATATCTTTCAGTAGAGGGTGCAGACTCTCCCTTTGACAGGGGGATAGCCTGGATTCTCATGCTGAAGGCCACAGGGTCACTGATATCCATCTTGCCTGGGTCCTGCTAAGGCCTAAAGCAGCAAAAGATGTGTTATTTACACGTTCAGCCCCATCCATTTTGCTTGCAATTGTGCAGCAGCATACTGCCAGAAACACCTCTGATCTGACCAAGACAGCCATTTTTGAATACAATTTCTGCTTGGTCCATCCCAAATCTACTCCCTGCCCCAGGCCAGGGAGATTTTTGCAGTGGAGCCCAGTCTCCCATGTTACAGTTAATGAGGAACTGCACATCTGTCAAAGTGATGTGTCAGGAGTGCCTTCAGAGACCCCTGTTATTTTGGTTTTGGCAGTCCTCCGTCCCTTCGTGCCACGATCATTTTAACCACTGACACACTAATCCTTTTTGACACTTTCACTTTTTAACACATTCAAGCTGCGATGAAACATAAAGTGTCTCCCAGGCTTCCACTGCAGCCTGTTCAGAATTGTTTGTGCTCTGTCCTGGAGGAGGCAGAGCTGCTGTGGAAATGTCTCTGCAACTGGGCTTCATGTATCCATGAGAAACCAGAGCAAGCAGTGGGGGCACAGACTGGGACAAGCTCCTGTGGCTCCTAGTCACCCAAGAGATTTTGGTGCCAGAGAACTAAAAGCAATAGACGAAGCGAAGGGCTCAGACAAGTCGGGCACCTCTGACAGTTGAGCATGTGACTGCACATCAGCAGGTCCAAAGTAACTGCTCATGTGTGCTCCCGCTTGTAATGGCAACTGAGAGATAATTCAACTTACCTGACGCTGCTCTGAGGGATCTACACTAGGTCACAGTATTATCCATTTTTTGCACATTAGGAACACTTATGTAGACTGTTACTAGAACTCTCCTGATGTGCAGCAGGATTTTTAGATGCCGTTAAAGTGCTCGTGTGTCTCTGTAGTTCTGGCATACAGAAAGATTAAATAAGTTTATATGTTCTATGGAAGAAAATGTTGGAGACTGACTTTAAAAGCAGGCAGACTACACAGTGAAATGTGTGCACTGAATTACATGTCCAGGGCAATGTCTGAATATTCAGTGACATAGCTGTTCCAGCCAGATGACATTCAAGCTATGTAATAAGACAATAAAATTTTTTTTGGCTTGGACTCAGAAATGGAGATCTAGAGACTGATAGATTTTTTTTTAAGCCCAGAAAGATCCATATTGTTTGATTACCTCGATAGCACTGACCCACACTAATCAAAATACGTAGTGTTTGACCGAAACGTGATTTCCCAAATGGTGTCTGAACATCATTTGCAACAGAAAATAATTGAAAAGTCCCAAGGCCCAATTACCCACTGCTATGTAATTACTGATGCCTATGTAATACACTATTGATTTGCCCATGTTTTCCTACAGTCATTTTGCACAGGTGCTAATGACTTACAAAACATAAAACATTGGAGGAACAACCCCAAAGTCTTAACAAGGGTAAATCGCAGTTCAAAGGTCCTTAATTCCCTTCTCTCCATATTTATTTGCCCTGTACATTCCCCACCAGCCACGTGGAAGTGAATGTGATCTGACTGTGGAAATGTTCCATATTTAAGGCCTTTTACCAGCAAATGTAACCCCACGCCCTTCCTTGATGCCTTATGCACTATTTGCTGTCAGCAGTTTTCCTGCTGGTTTTGTGGACCGTGGTAGAAGCAACAATCAACTGGCTGCTGCCCCAGAGATCAGGAATGCAGCGATTCTTTTCGACCGCACAGCCCTTTTAAGGATCCCAGTGGTCCTGCCAATCAATGTTTACTTCTAATGAGCCCAATTAGGTATATCTCTCCAGTGCAGGATTTTGAGGATTTGAAAAGGGTCAATTTGTAAAGGTTCTTGTGGTGGTTGTTGTTACCTGCAACATTAATGAAAATTTATTAAATTAACAACACATGGATTTTCAGTAATGCAAAATTCATACACACAGTTAATTAGGGTTGGATTGTATACATGCACCAGCTTGGTGAGCTGCTTATATCTTAAGTGTGCAGAATTGATTAGCTATAGTCCTGGAATATTCATCTGGAACTTTGCTGTCCCTATTTATATTCTGTTTTTTTCCTCATAAGGTCTTTTAAAAACTCGGTGGAGTGCGACCTGTATATAAACCAGAGATTCCCACAAAATGATTTTTTCTCAGCATATTGTTGAGTCCTCAGAGAGTAGGTAAGGTTGCTGCAGAAAGCTTTTGGGGCCTGAATGGGAAATCGATTTCATTTTTTAACATTTCTTTTTCCCACCTCAAGCCTCAAATTAATGCATAAGACAATAGTCAACTATTTCAACAAAATCACTCAGCATTAAGAGAAGAAACGTCACCATAATACTTCAGGGAGGAATATTCATTTAACCAACCAGCCCATTAATTACATCTTTTGCTCACTTTTATCACCTTAAACAATATAGCTCAATCAAGGAGACCCGAGTATTTTTACTATATTCAACGTTAGCTTCAAGGGAAATGTTCAGACCCAGTGTGTGATCTGGACTAGATATCTAGTAAATATTTAATAACTAAGAATCTGCCTTCATGCAGCAAGGAGAATTCAAAACACCTTACACAATGCTTTTGGACTTTTTATCTACAACTGCAGATGGATGGGAGGTTGTCTGGTTCTGCTGTGATGCAGTAGGTGTCCAGCTATTTTGGAAATTTTAGGAACAATTCTCCAATTTATCGGCAATTTTACTTCTGTATTGGGCAAGCTACTGCCTCCATTCAGCCAGAGGTGGATTAGGGTTGTGTAAATAGATTTATTCTGGTTTGGGTAGCTGTAGCAGTACAGGCTCTACTAATAGCACGCCTGCTAGAAAGGAGGCTCTTCCAACATCTATCCAACTAAGATATTTCCATGCTTCTCACATTACTGGCATTACATCCTAGCATAAATCTTAATGTATTTTCCACCTGGAGCACTGTGTAGGTTTTCAGTAAGTAAAACACCCCACCCCTGATATTATAGTTATAAGCGTCCAATTTAGAAAATACAAACTTGCCTGTGTATTGAATCTATAGCTGGGGGCATACTCTCAATCTCCTTTATCCTCAACACTCCTTCCTATAAAAAGGGGACATAATAAAACCTCTTTACCTGGCTGCTATATAGACAAATGCATGAAAGATCATGAGGCTTCTCAGTTACTATTACAATGGATGCCATACAAATAATTGAGACCGACACCAGGCTACTCTGCCATGCCACTTTATGCAAACCATGACAACAGTGGTTAGCTGGGGATAAGGTAGCTCTGGTGTCCTATTAGATAGGTACTCTGCTGCCTTTCATTTATAGGAATGAGGAGCACTACACCTCTTTCAGGTCTGACTTGCTGAACCCACTCCCTGCCCCCTGTGCCCCCCTCCCCTGACGCTAGTTGGGATATTTTCTTCACATCTGAAAGCACATGATCTCAGAAGAATGAGGCAGCAAGGTGGCAATATTGCAAGTGCAACATGGCACTGGGAAGAACGGGAAGAGGCTTTTAAAAATAATGGTGGCCATTGCTGACAATAGTGAAATTTCCTCTGTTCTGCAAAGATTTCCCACAAGTGGGAATGCTGTCTGGGCAAAAAGAAATCATCAGTCTTTGACTAAAATCACTGGCAATATTCATGCTGCTCCAGCCCTGAGTGTCACCAGAGGTATAGCAAGTCCCATATCCCTCTCCTCACCTTCCCACTCGAGCATTTTGCTAAGCCTGCTCTCCAAGGGTGGTTTGGTGGACAAAACATTGACCTGAAATGTGGCATTGGGCTGAGTGTTGGCTCCCACAAAGACCTCATGCTGAGGTTTGGAGAAGTCATGTCCATCTACAACCACAAGTGTATTCAGGCACCAAACATCTGCTTGAGAAAGCAAGTCCCACTGATGTCACTTTTCTGATGGTGTTTTATTTGTTATCCCCAGGAGTTAGCTGTCGGGGGTAAGGCTTTGAACAGTTTTGGTGAATATGAAGCTTCATTGCTTGGTGCTTAGTCTTCTAGTGGGACTAATAGTATTGTCACACCTTGCTGGATTGTTGTAAGACATGTACATTAAAGACTATGAGATGCTCACATGCTATCGCTATGAGAGCCATGAAAGCACTGAGCGAGAGATATATGAAGTGATAGCAGTGTGAGCAAGGGAACAAAGATATAGCCGTGACTGATTGTTTTCTTTGTCTTGCAATAATGTACACAATCAGTGCTGATCAAATAATGAAGACTGTGGAAGCTGCCATGGAATTAGATATTTTTGCAGTGCAATTCTGATATAAAGGATTGATCCAAAGTTGGATCCTTTGATTAGCACATAAAGGTCGACAGTCAGTGTTCAAGGTCCCATGCTGCTTCCAGGGTCCTCTGTGGCTGTTCTCAAGTCATCCAGGCCTCTCTGTGCCTGCAAGATTCTATAAGTGATCAGTGAGGGAGAAAATGCTGAAGGCCTTAGTCGACTACTACAGAATAAACTCTAAGAAGGTGTCACAATCCCATCTACAGCTGCTTTGTTAATGCTTGTTTTGTGGTATGAGTTCAGTGACAAAGAGCAGTGTGAATTGTAACTAGGCTGAACCTGTAAGAGGTTTTTGCCTATGTGCCTTAGTGTCAGTCAGAGGTAAAGATGCATCATTGGCAAGTGATGTCTTCTTACACCTGGTTTGCTCTGCAGTATGCAGCGACAAGATGGAGGCTCACCCACAACCCAGTCACAACTTTGGTGTTGCTTAACCCAGAGGAGCCCATGACCTGTTACAAAGGTTTTATTGAGTATTTCTTTGCCTTGTTGTGCTTGTCTCATGCGCATGCTCAGGCATATAACGGACCAAGCTTTGCACTGGTGAGGAAAGGGATTGTGGACCTGCCGTGCCTCTTTTACACTCCTGGCCAGGCTGCAGAGGTGCAGGCCATGGGGCTGGGGCTGTGTCTTCTCTGCCCCTGTGGGGCTGCTCTCCATGGAGGGACAGTGTCTTGGTGGGACACCCCTGCACAGTCAGGCATGGCTGTACACATGCTCCAAGACCCCATATCATTTGAAGAGGACAATTGCAGATACAGGCTCACTGTCACACTGCACACACCAGGAGTGTTTCCAACATGCAGGAGGAACAACAGATCTCTGCAGATGCATGGGGTGGTGGGGAGACATTGTCCTAGTGTCATCCTCCAAACAGGAGACCTGAAAAGCCTTTTTTCCACTCAGAGAGAAAACCACAATCCAGAAATACAGGAGACAAAACTTGCTCTCGTTTTTCATTAGTTACAGTTAAACTGTTGTCAAATGCTTGTGCAAGAGGGGGTCTTTGTGCAAACCATAGGTTTTGTTTTTGTAGAGGAAAGCAAGCAAACAAAACCTGACCTTGTCAGTGGTTGGAGAGTGGTATGAAAGTGCTTTGGAGTAGCCTCATCTCCCCTTGCTGGTGTTTGGTGGTTATTGCAGCCCTGTCTTTGTTTCTGTGGTCAGACTTTGCACGGCATTCCAGCTGCAGGCTTGCATAATTTTCCAAGTATTGCCAGAGAAATATTACATTTTCTGTGTGCGTGCTTATGAAGCTAGAACCAAGCTTGCTTCTTTTGATGAAGTTTAGTTAAATAAATAGATTTTTTCTTTTCTGAAAGGCCTTCATTCATAATGAGCACCACTATTCAGACTTACTGAAAGTAGTTCCAGCATAGCTGTAGTTGCTGGGAGCAAAAGGGAACTATTTCATTAAAAGAAAGAAAATTTTTAAAAAACCCACTTGAACCAAAATAGACTTGCAAAAATATCGATTTAATTACATACAAAGGCCTTAGCCTTTGCAGTCAAGGATCGCATGAGTTTTGATGCTCACCTGGGAGGCAGGAGGGAGTGTAAGGAGACAGTCAAGTCTAAAGCCACACACAGTGATCTTGATGAGGCTATTTTGCGTTGCTGTGATCAAGAGCCCCAGGTACAAGGCTGTGTGCCAGGATGTACAGACCAACCTGGAGCTCACTCTAAACTGCTCTAAGGCCAGCAGTCTCCTGGGCCTGGCAGGGAGGAGGGACGTGGCAGCTCTCTGCAGCATAATGGAGTTAAGCGCCAGAGAGCAGGATGAGCTACCTAAACTAGCAGCAGTGCTGGTGCAAGAGCAAATGGGCTAAGAATGCGCTCGACCTGGAAACAGCAAGAAGTTTTCTTGCCATCAGAAGAAGTGGAACAGCTTGGTAATAAAAATATATCTGTACAAAGCCAAACTGGGTTTGTACCAGTCAATAAAGAATCTTATATGATGTGGGAACCAGATGTGATGATTCAGGAGGTAATTTTCAGGCCTGTATTCCTAAGGGAGTGGTCAAACTTTGGAACAGAGAGGCTGCAGAGTCTCAATTCTTGGAGATATTAAAAACCTGACTGTAGATGGCCCTGAGCAACCTGCTGTCGCTGACTGTGCTTTGAGCAGGGCGTTGGACAGGATGGTCTTCAGAGATATCCATCAACTGAAGCCATTTGGTGGTTCTGTGGGGTAAATTCATAATCCAGTGACAGTGAAACAGGTATCCTTTCTTTTCGTTTTCTTCTGTGTTTATTTCTACGTTGTTCTTTATGGGAAAATACACTTTTATTCCCCTCCTATATTGATGCCTAAGCTATACAT
This sequence comes from Phalacrocorax aristotelis, assembly GCF_949628215.1. Lineage (NCBI taxonomy): Eukaryota > Metazoa > Chordata > Aves > Suliformes > Phalacrocoracidae > Phalacrocorax > Phalacrocorax aristotelis. The sequence goes on along the minus strand of NC_134284.1, from coordinate 28,152,626 downwards.
CACCTGCATCTCAAGCTTGCAGGAGTGAGATGTGAATGGGACCAAGGATGGACTTTTGTTCTGAAGCTTCAGATTAGCCAGGATTAATGCTCTTTTTTAACAAAACTCATAATTGTTGTGCTGTCTAGGACAGGAAAGTGCAAGTCCACCCCAAAAACATAGAGGAGAGCTACCTTAAAACTTTATATCCAGCAAAGGACAGTACACTCAGGGATACATGTGGGTCAGCTATTCTGATGGGCTATATTTTGCTTTACTCTTTTCCCTGTGATCTTCTTTTACTCAGTTTAGCGGTTTTATTCTAAGAAGGAGAAGCTTTCGTGTTGCTTATTCCCACATACTTCAGCTAAGGGTTGTTTTGGTAATGGGAGAGATTTACCCTTTCCAAAAATCTCTCTCCCATGGACTGTCTACCCAGGAGCATCAAGATGTGTGAAGTCAAAGCTCTGCCGGGATGCTGCACTGAACGATGACCAGCATGCTCAGCATGGTGCATGGGTCATCTCTCACAGATCCCAGAGCCTGTTCAGAGGCACATCCATAGCTGTCAACATATGAGGGTTGGAACCTTTACATGTAGTCATTTTTTTCCTATTTATCTTTGAATAAGCTTTGAAAATGAATTTCCTCACCTTTAAATTATTTCTTGGCACAAGATCCATGCTTCTGGCTCTACTGGTTAAAGAGCCATGGCTGGATTTACTGCCCTCTCTGACTTTAACCTGCTGTTCAAGGCTACAGTGATTGAACACTGGCTTGCAAACCCAGCTCCTATATTTTTTATACCGTATAACTTTTGCTGGTATTTCCCTAATGGCCTGGGAACGTGCATCATTTTTTCCAGTGAAATAACCACCCATTTATATATTTCTCTTGAGAGACAGCATGATCTGACATTGCATTTAACCCACAGCAAGATATTTAGTTTCTTGAATGGGTACTAAAAGGGGACAAAACGTATGCAGTACAGTGCACAATAGACAGTCATTTACCAGGTAAAATATTGTTCATATTGGAAATACAGCAGGATTGAAACAATGGCATTTTCAGTCCCTTCTTTCTCCTTTTGTGCTTCATAACCTCTTTATGCAATTTATACAAATAAACTTGATATACCAGCTAAACCTTATAATTAAGGTACGAGACAGGACCAAAAAATAAAGATTGTTTCTGTGCTGTTTGGGGAATGAAGCAAATGACAGGGTTAAAACATGCCCGTGCAGTGAGGAAAGGCATGATCACACATGGATAAAAGCAGCCGTGTTAGCTCTGCCTCATCTCACTGGGTTCGGGAAAACTGCCAGGATCTCAGCTTATGCTGATCAACAGAGTACACACCAGCAGTATGTACAGAAATTTGAATACCTGTGCCAGTGTGTTTTCATGGGTCAGTCAGGCATGTGGCAACCAGTATTGCAGTCACACCTTCCTCTGCAACACCTTGCAATCCTTTCTGAGACTGATGTCCTAGAAGCAGTGAAGCTTCCTAGACTCCTCATGGGACTCGTAACCCAAGTTAGCCACAGTGGAGAGTACTTAGCATCATGCAGAATTAGGACTCCCAAGTGTGATCCAAAAGCCATTGAAATCACCAGAATATTTCTGTTCATGTCAGTGGAGCAGGTTGCTCTCGGATTGAAATCTCCCACTAATGTAATTATTCTCTACTAAGGGAGAAAAATGGAAAAGCGAAGATGGCATTTTGTACATCAAGGTCACACATGCCAGCCAGCTCTCAGCATCTTAAATGGCTCTAAGGAGATTTTATTCTTTTCCAGACATAAATAAACGTGAAATGCATCACAGCACAGCCTCCCTCCTGCCACTCAAGGTGTGTTTTGATCGAGAGCTGAGAGAACATGCTCTGCACCTCATGCAGAGGGGCCATCAGGGCACATGGGGGAAAAGCATCATATCTGACCTGAGCAGAATTAGGGGCAGGGGACAGAAATTGGGAGGACTTTGCTGGGCTGACCCTGTGACAGCTTTCAAATGTCACCATGGCTCCACCGACCCTGCTCTGAGCACACGTGGTCCTTATTGCCAGGACACTCACCCTCACAACATCTTGGTTCTTACATCAATGCAGCAGAAGGCACTTTTGCAGTGAAAAAATATTTCTTTGTTAAATTATTGTTTTCTTATTTTTTAGGAAGTGGATCAACTATGCTTTGATTGGAAACGTCAGAAAATCTAGCTTCATGTTTGTGCTCTGGATGAAACTATAGTAGATCAGTTTAAGTCAGGTTAGTTCAAATAAATTTGATAGAATGGTTCTTGAAAAACAAATAAAATGTATTAAAAACTACGCCTGGTTCAAAAATTTCTATCCAGGGAAATTGTGGGTAGGAAGTTAAGTTCCCTCTAAAACTTTTCAGGAGAGTACCTTGTCTGACTATGCTAACTCTATTTACTGATTACATGAATCGTTCCATTCCGAAAAAGTCAATCCTCTCTGCTCTCCTCTACCCTAATTATGGATGGAAGTCAAGGGAAACACGGCCATGAGAGTCAGCACTGATAATGAATACAGGCACAGTAAGGTTATCTCTGGCCCAGGTATCCTAATACCAGGGTAAAACCAGGGACATGAGACACAGAGCTGACACTTACTCCATAGTGAATTTGTTTGGAGCAGTTGTAAAGGCAATGAAGGCAGACACTGTAGATATGAGCTTGGAAATGCTTGTTTTAATGTCTTAAGGGAGATTTGTACCTTGAAGAAAATGGCTTCTGTAACCAAACAGCAGACTGTTAATTGTATCACATTATCACTTGATAATGGAGCGATTTAGAAGTGTGATTACACCAAACAGGATTTTCTGTTTTGCACCAGACCACTTAAAAAGCCCTACCTTTATGTAGGGCATCAGGACTTTTCCGTGTCACATTCTATTTCTGTTTCTTATTAAGAGCAAAATTGATTTGATGTGCCAGGGGCTTTCCATTTGCATTTCAATTACAGATTTCAGTGGCTTCTTAGGCTTTCCAGGCTTTTAAAGGACTAGTATTTCCTATAAAATATTCTGAAGAAAAAAATTTAGGGGCTGAGGTGGAATGAAGTTCATGAAAAATAAAGCTTATTTCAAGGACTGCCATCCCACAGTTAAATTCATTGGTGATTGCTTATATTCCCATTGTTTATTATATAAGTAAAGAAAAAGTCATTACTAAGAGCTGAAAAATACTATATGTGAATGGATGACTTGTATGATTTTACATGTCCTGAAGCCTTCATTCACCCCAGCTTAGCAGTGAGGTAACGAAGTCCCTGGAGGTTGTGTGAAAAAGGGTAAAGAAGTTGATAAGGGCAATAAGAGTCCAGCTGGGGATGTGGGAGTTTGGGGTCCCAGCATTGTATAGGCAACCAGGGAGCCAGAAAAGCTTCCTTGAAGTTCAAATTGATAGAGCCCTTCCTTAGCTAGGATTCCCAGGGACAGGGACCCAAAACCAAGGTAGAAATCCCAGCACTTGAGACCTCTGGCTCAATTGCATCTACAAAATTTCAAAATAAAACAATGGGATGATTCTGAAAACAATTCAATATCTCTTCCCTCCCTCCTCCAGCCCCCATCTCTCTTACACTGAGCCCATTGTCATTCTGGGTATAAACTATGTATGCAAATCTGAAATCAGAGAATTGTCTCCACGTTTTTCTATGCCAAGGGGAGAGGACCTTCACTCCTGAAGAAAAAGCTAAAGATGCAGCTGTTTAATGCAATACCACATTTTATTGCTCTGCCTGTGTGGAACCAAGCAGACTTTTTACCAATCATTTGCTTCTTTCCAGAAGGGATCTGTTTACCTGGACCTTTTGTTTGTTTGTTTGTTTCAATACATGCTGTAGATTGTGCACTGTGGGGACTCCTGTCAATGCTGCCATCACTTTACTTCATGCCACACGCTCTCCCAGCCCGGGTCTCCCCAGTCCTTCTCCAGCTCCTCTGACAGAGGAAATGCAGGAAACAGAGCCTGCTGCGAAGCAGGAAAGGATTTCCATCTAGTCCATAATTCGCTCTGCTGTCTCCATGTACCACAGGTGCCCTTTCCTACCTTTGGAAAGGAAATGAAATAATTACACTGCCTGCAAGAAACATGCTTTATGGCTTACATTTATGATAAAATTGTGGAGCTGTTGCAATGAAATATTCCATCAATACATTAAAACAAAGCAAAATCAGTGTGGCAGCTAAAAACTCTATTGTCCTTGTTTCATCCCTGATTTTCTTTTGTTGGGTTTATTTAGTGCCTTTATTGAAATATTTCTGTTATAATACTAGGTTTAATGCTATATTCTTCTTATAATGGTATGATTTTTATTGTAACATCGCCTCCAATTTAATATCTCTTTCCATTATATGTGAATTGCTACTAAAATGGAATTGCAGTTTTAATGGATGTAATACCCTTGTAGGAAGTTTTAAGAGCCATTACTACTACATAATTACAAAAGAAAAGCCAGGAAATGGCATGAGGAAGAGGAAAATACTGAAAAAATAGGAACTGTTTGTGTTAAAGGCAAGCAAAGGCAAATAGTCCGGTGATCTGCAACTGAAGAAAAATATCTGAGGGAAATACAAGAGTGAGATGTCACCAGAGCCTGGGCTGGACATCCTTCTATCTTATCAATTCTTCAAATGAAATTCAAAAGAGTAGGATGGAGCAATGGTTGCCTGCTCCTTGACTATCATGAAATGCCCGCCCAGATTCTGGTTTCCTGGTGATGGTGCCTTCAAAGCACAATGTGTAAATGCAAAACCTACATCTTGCCTGGCAAAAAGGGATCTTGGGGAAGGGACTGAGCTCACTTACTTATTTCACTTCTCAAGCTCCCCAGAGCTCGACCTGCTCATTCGAGCTGAATTTCTATTATCTTTAACAGTAGCATCCAAGGTTATGCTGAGGTATCCTCACCAGGGAAACCAGCTGGTGTGCATCTGAGCAGGGGAGCCCCATGAGTTCCACTGTGAAAATCTGGAGAACACTAAGTTTACTGAAGTACTTTTAGCTATGGATTTAGATACCTAATCTTAGACACCCATATTTAACAGTAGCTTCTGCAATCAAATGTGCCATGCTTTAGTGAAGTAATAATAATAGTAAAATAGAATAGATGGTCTTAAAAGTTCTACAGATCACCCAGGTAAGGCATGGATACATTTTATTTTTCATGTGACATTTTGAGGGAGGAATAAAACTCCTTATGTTCACACAGTTCTCCTTTAGATCATTGAAACATATGGTAGCAGATTTATGGCAGTTTATCAGAAGATTTGTATATACATGGATACAAACTAAATATGCATGTAAAACTGTAGCTGGCTCTTTTACACTGTAGCTGAAATTTATCTCAGGGTGGATCTGCAATTTCCAGAGTGTGAATTATAGTTTGAATTCTGAGTAACAGGACTCACTGGGTTAGTTAGCCCCCGTATCTAAGGATAATACATTTTAATCTCAGCATGTCTCTGGGGTAGTGCAAATTAAAAACAAACAAACAAACAAAACCAAACCAAATGAACCAAAAAAAAAACAACCCAAAAAACCCCACACGGACACACACAAAAACCCTGAAGTCAGTTTGATGAATTTCTATGATCTTATCTCTGCAGAACATTTTCTCTTTGGCAGGGTAGAGTTTTTTTGCTTCAGTGGATAATATGGGAATTCAATCATTGTTTTCCAAAGTACATATTATTTGCAATAGTGTGGTCTGGGCGATTGCCTTTCTCAAAGAGCAGGACAATATTTCAACTAACAGGGTGGAAATCAATAGCAAAAGATTAAAGCTCAAAGGATGAATAAGTGCACATGAACCAAAGGAGAAAGTGACAGTGAGAGCTGCCTTTAAGTGATAGCAGGTGCTCCTGTAGCCAAAGAGGAGAAGAACGAAGAAAGACGCTTCAATTAGCTCATTGCTGTGCTCCCGACAGACGCTGCTTTGTTCTTAGCTTTGAAGGATTCTTTCTTTTCTTCTGATAGGTTTGAAACTCACTACCAATTTCTTGTTGCAGTTTGATCCCATATTCCAGTCAAGCCCTGGTCAGTCTGTTATCCTGCCCGATGACTTCTTTGCTAACTACATTCTGACTGAAAATCAGTTTAGCTCCCTTAGTATAACAGAATAATATCATGCCTGCCCCCATTAGTGCCAGGGCTCCCATGCCTGATAGCTATGCCGAGGTGCTTTGTCTGTACCCCTTCCCCTAACAGCTAAGCTCTCTGCAAATGCTGGGGTGAAATCATCAGAGTCAAATAACCAAATTACTGGTTAGAAATTACTAGGAAGATAACAGAACAAAACATTATGGAGCCACATGCTGAGTACTGTGTGCAGCTCGGCTCTGCTTTCTCTAAAGGGAGAGGTAAGGGTTGGAAAAAGGCAGCACAGATACCCAGACGTGTGGTGGCTCCCGCAGAAGGAATGATTACAGAGGCTAGGACGCTTCAGTTTGGAAAAGATTTGGTCTAGGTAGGATATAATTAGAGATTACAAAATGAGGAATGGTATGCATAGGGCAAATAGGGAGCAGCAACCGCTCTCTGCTTCTTCCAGCTGGGGAGGAGCAGTGCAATTGGCAGGTTGGAAAGAAAAAAGAAAGAAGTACTTCATTGCTTGAGTGCATTTGAGCTGAGAAACTCCTCTTTGCATTATGTTGTGGATGTTGAAAGTTTACAGGGCTACAGTTTCTGAATGGATAGATTCATGCATGAGTAGTCTACCCATCCTGTTCCTTGCTAAGAAGTGCCTCAGTCCTGAGTGCCAGCTGCTGAGAGTGTGCTGTAAAAACCTTCTGCCCTTGTGTTCTGGCATCAGAGGTCAGAGAGGGGATCTGGGACTAGTCAACCTCCAGTCCTTACCAGTACAGCCTTGTTTATGTAAACACTGCCTGCATTGAGCCTTCATTCTCCAGCTCCTCCCTGTGATGGCCCAGACACCTCTACCCCCAGCACCTCATCTCCCTCCCTCCATCTGTCCTTTCACACCGATGGGGGCTCAGGCTCATAGTTTTCCTTGCTTTGAGGAATTGTGATGCATGAGCTAACCCCCACTGTTAGCCCAGGGCAAATTCAGGTGGTGGGACTTACAGTGTAGGCTAAGCTAAGCTGAATTACTTTGTGCTTGCTGTCACTAGAAGTTTGCATACAGATCATTGCTGTGGATCTCCTGGTGCACAGGAGCTTGTTAAGATGCTCTAACTTCACTACATACCTGAGTAAGCAGAAGAGGGTGAGAGGGAAGAGAAGGAGAGAAGAGGGAGAAAGGGAGAAAGGGAGGGATACTTTTGGCCACTGGCATGTTTTCATGGAGAAACATGGGTATCAGAGTCTTGACTGTTTTACTCAGTTTTGGGGCTGGGACTAGCAATTGCCTTGATAAATTGTGCTTGGCAAACTCAAGTAAACAGGCCCATTTGCCAGACTGCTTCTGCCATGGCATTAGCTGTTCCACCCTCCCAGTCTCATTGACAGTCCTTCACTGTCACCAAGTTACTGTCACTCCTGTCTGCAAAAGTGAAAATACGTCAGCATTGATCCTGTACATGCTCATAACACTTCTAACTCCTGACCACAGAGAATTTTAACCCTTGAATGGGATTAAATTGCATTTGGTGGGAGTTTAGGGCCCATCTATTACCTTAAGGACAGGTAGCTTCACCAGAATTTGGTCCATCTTTGCTGTGCAGGCTGGGAGCAGAACATGATTCCCAGTAAGCCTCATTTCAGTGGGGTTCAGCTGAGGTTATGTCTATGAGCAAACGTCTGACTGTGTGATGGCAGAGGTTTTGTCTGGACTTAAACTATGGATTATTTTTCTGGATTAAAAAAAAATCCTGGTGTGTATCATATATTTGATTCAGTTGCAAAGGTTGAGAATTAACATATTTCTGGATATGGTGGATATTTTACAGTCATTAGACTGAAGCTGGGGATTCAGAAAAAAGAAAAAAGAGAATAACCAGTCTTCAAATCCAGCCATAAGGCTTGAATTTTCCACACTGCCAGTGTTAGGAGCTATGTTTAGAAAGTTGGAGAGCCAAGTGTAGCTGTTTGGAGATAATTCTAGCAAAAGCCTTCTGATTACTTTGCTTCTGACAAAGTATTAGAGAACTTCCCAGTGAAGTTAAATAAATTAAAGGTCTGCTGTAATGGGAATGTCACCTTCTCCGTATCAAGGTGATTAGAGCCCAGCATGACAGAAATATATTCTACTTCCTCTATACCCATGTGGCTGCAGTGAGGTGTTGGAGGAGGATGGCTCTGCCTCTCTCAGTCAATGCCCCTGTCCAGGACATCTCCTCTGCCACTTCAGGTGACAGGTAGGTTGCTTTAGCCCTTGCTCCAATTACTTCTGTTAATGGGTAAAAATTCCTGAAAGAGTTTCCTTACTGTCTGACCCAGGTGACTGCTTTGCTTTGCTGAGCCATGCAAACCAGAGAGCCAGAAAACACTAGGCTGGGATGTCTACCTGGTAATGTCCATTCAGATGTGGGGAAGCAACAATGGTAGTAAAGTACCAAGGAGGTGGGACAACACCAGTAGCACCAAGGGATGCCTTGCCTGCACTGATGGGTCTCTGGAGACCTTGCAGAGGTAGAAACAGGCTTGTAGGCTCAACAATTCTTAAAATATTTATAATTTCATGGAGACAAGGAAGATGGTGTCACAATAACAGCGACCCACATCAGCACTGTTCAATGTGCAGGAACCCACTTGAAGCAGGCCCAGAGGTCGATGCCACAGGTAGATAAAATGCTATTGCTGAAGAGTTGTGGGTAAATCCCTGAGTCTGTGTAACATCTGGTGAAAAGTAAGCTGGGGTGAGGCAGGGGATAATATGACAGGTTTTGACAGTACCTTCCAGCCTTAAGCTCTACAAACTAAACCTACATGCAATTCCTTTAGAAATGCAAAGGTGGAAATGCTCCATACGTCAGGTCCAATAACAGAGTGATGGGGTTGTCATCATACTCTTCCTCTGAGCCTCAGCTAAAGCCAGGGGCAAGGTAAATATCTGGGACAAGCTGCCATTCATAGGCAGAGTGGTAGAGGTATGTAATTCCCTGCTAAGAGAAACTACTTAGATGAGCTATTAACTTTTTCAAGATTAATCCACACTAACGATGTCAAAGGCAGCACTGTAAACAATATCCTTTTTTCCATCCATGGGAGAGAAGGAAGGCGAGAAGAAAACTACAAACGCGAGGCTGCCAGAGCCTCTTTTATTGCTCCGCACCTTCTTTAACTTCTGCTTTTTATGACCAAAACAAGATTCATAGCCTCCTGTTCCCAGTTAGCTTTACTGAAGAAGAAGTGAAAGGTTGATGTTGCCAATAAATAGCCCTAATACCCATTGCACATCAGTGATACAGAGGTGGAGGCCACGAAGAAATTTTGGAGGGCTGAAAGGAAATAAGACTGTAGCTTAAAAACAGGGCTAAGCGCAGCTACAGAGAGAGCACAGAAATAAAACTCAGTCTGTATTTTCTCTGTGAATTATGAATTGGTGTAATGACACTGCAGGAACTCTGATGTGCCTCTGTCTTTTAGGCATTTTATTCTTTTCCTGTAGTTTTGTCTCTGTAAACCCTTAACAGCAACTGTGTAGCAACGTTTTTCTGACACCAAGCATGGGGAGAAAAGGGTAGGGGGAGAGACACACTCACTGCCTTTTCTCTCATGTTCTTCCCTCCCACCACCCTCAAAATGCAGCTTCATGGCACAAGTTCAAAGTTGCAAGTTTATGACTGGCATATGGCATAATATGGAGGGAATAAAAATAATGACAAGCTAATGAAATAATTATGCTTGTTTTTTATTTCTTTTTTTCTTTTGAAGTTCTGCTAGCTGGGATCTTTCTCCAAGATTTGCCAGGTTTGATATCTGGTCATATTCTTTATTACATACAACATTTTGACTCTGTCTTGTCTGACCCAATATTAATTTACTTATGCTTTATGCACTTACAGTAGCATTGACTGATAAGTTCTACTGGAGGCCCCCAAGCACTGAAAGCTGGCTAAAGGAAGAAGAAAACTAAGCTAAATATTAGGTTTTGGGTTACAAAAACACCTCCTTGGGAACTCGGGAACCAAATTCTCATTTGTGGAAGAGGAAAGATGCTAATGTCACTCTACCTGTGTCACCTAACATAGATAGCTAATTTAGGTGCAGAGTTTCTCTCCTGCTCAGAGGTATCCCTTGTCATAAGACCAGTTCCTCACTTTCTTCTGGTGGTTGCGCCAGTCACAAGCCCTTGGGGAGTCACTGCGCCTGGTACTTAGCACCAGGAAAGTCATGAGGAGCTTGACTTCTGATGGACACAACTCATCCAAAATCCATCAATTCCCACACCAGCGTGAACTCCCCCTTACAAAAGAGAAAAAGAAACATGCAGAAAAAGAGGAGAAAGGTTACACTGGTGAGACACTGGGTATTTGAATGTTAACCAGCTTGGAGACACAGGGAAGTCCCTGTAACCTTCTGATACTACCAGTTGCAGGGTTATGTAGCACCTACATTATGTGACAAAAATAACACCTGTATCATGGCTCAGGTAACAGCTCTCCCACCTTGTTTCCTCCCAGTCCTACAGTACCTCCCCACTCGTAAGTCAGCAACAGCAGGTGAATTCACAGCCTTGCATTGACAACAGCCCAGAAACAAGAGGCACATATAGCAACCTGAAGAACAAAACATGCCACCAGTATTTATTAACATAGCCTTGTAAATCAAAACAGTCTGCCTGTCTGGTGTCTTGTTCAGAAATTATTGGCTCATTCATCTTAGCCATATTAAGCAGGCCACATTTATCAAGGTCGCATAAAAAGAGTTATATGAAGGCTATTCCTGGACAATAATTACATGCAGGTTTCATGCCTACAGCAACTGCCCATTTTGTGCGGATGTACCAGCTGGCTGTCATTGCCATGTTGTATAAAAGGAGAGAGAAAAGGTGCTTAGCTTCTCTGCATAGGTGTACAGGTGGGGATACAAAAAGATGTGAAACCTAAAAAAATTTCAAAACTTAGATCAAAATAATGGCATAGGCTGAAACACACTGAATTCAAGGACCTTCTTCTGGTTGTGTGAATATTTTAGCAAAGATTTTGTGCAACTACATCAGGTAACAGCAATATTCTCTCTATCCCCCCAGTATAATCCCATGAAATACTGGGAACACAGAGCTGTACCATATGTACATTGTCAGAAGCATCTGCAATAAACATTGTTTGTTGCCGTTCACTCATTCGACAGTTGTCAACAATGCTTTAATTTGGATAAACTTCTAGAAGGACACGGGGTGCATCTCACCAGACCTAGCTGCCAAGCATACTCCCATTCTTGACTGCTGATCTGGAGGCCACATACCTCAGGTGGCTTTTTAGCCACCCAAATGAAGACATGGCCATTTTTCCACTGGCCACCTTGCCAAGGTCAGTAGGTCCAAGACAACTATTTGAAGATACCTGTTCCCTTTTACCATTCATTTGATCTTCCAAATCAAATGCAAATGAAGTTTAAATGGTTAACATTAAGTCCATAAGCTGGAATTAAATTTCTCTCCCTATGATTGCTATAATGTTTAGTACATAGGGGGACTCTGTCAGGGTAGTATATTATTGTGCTGGGCAGTGCACAGACACCCAGTATAATATATATATATATAAAATGAATATATATATAATGAATATATATATAATGAATATAAAAAAATATTATATATAATATATATTATATATTATATATATTAGAGGACTATATATATAATATAATATATATATTATATATATATAGTCTAATATATATATATAGTCTAATCAGACAAAACAGAGGATGGCTGGAAATGGGGGTGGTGTCTTGCCATGAACACATATCAGTAGAGCTTGCTCACAGACGAAGCCTGTCAAACTTTTTAAATTTTTAAGAAAGAGTATCTTCTTGGGTTTTTTAAATAAAGAAGATATGAAGATAGGTGTTTAAATAATCAGTTTTTCAAAAAAATCCATCTATTTGATCTGCTTTACTGACAGAAGTTATACAGGAGGCAATACAGTAGCCTCTGGGAAAATGATATACCATACACATTTTACTCTTTTGCTTAGACATCAGCATGACAGGCATAGTATTAAACCCATGCTCATTTCCAAGATGGTGAAAATCATATATGTAAAAATACATGCTAGTATTTGTAAATACAATATTTTGGAGATTTTTCCTTTAAAATTTTAGAATCTTTTTACTGGATCTTTCCTTTTTTCGAACTTCACCTATCTGTAAACCGTCATTGACCTAGCCACTGTGTTGGATGACAGAATAAATGTTAAAAACCTTTAAATCATCAGAGACAGATTTTCCATAGATCACTGTCATAGCCTTAAGGCCTGAGATCCAGTGAACCCCTAGAGCTTGCTGCAGACAGTTATATCGTTAGAAATCTTAACATCCCCACTCCCTGAGACAGGTGTTTCTAGTGGTGACGGGTAAAGCTATTACATCTTAAAACAATCCCTGCTCCATGCTCATATAATGCTAGTATAAATGGTCAAAGCAGAGCAATTTGGGGAACAAATTACAGCACAAAGGCACCATGTCATACATGTGCTGTCCTGGGACATTCCTTTTCCAAAAGGAAAATTCCGCTTTAACAAGAAATCTTGAGGATTTCTGAATGAATATTTTATGTGTCAGACTGAAAACCAGACCTTAAAAACTGCGTGCGCGTGTGTGTGTCTAAGTGTAGGACAGAGGAGGGAATCCTGAGTGTGACAGCTGATAGCCCCAGAGAGCAGATGCAGGCGATGGAGGGTCAGTTCCCTGCTGTGAATCTGTGGAGATCCCGGCTGATGCTCTGGCTGCAGACCCAGCCTTGCACATGGATATTGTGATAGTTTCCTCAACAAGGAATCCCCAATAAAGGTAAGAGTAAGACAAGATTTGGCTCTGTAGGCCATTTGCTCTGTTACATCCCCTAATCTGAGTTATGGCAGTTGTGGTCCCTCTACCTATATCACTGTGGTAAGGAACCGAGTAATGTTTCCCAACACGGTAAAACCTGTAGGTTTACATCCACTAGCAAATGGGAACAAAGAAAGGACAAGAGAAAGCTTAGAAAAGAGAAGGAACTGATAAGGTCTTAACTGTCTCATTAAATAAAATATATATACTCTATGTTATGTATATAAATGTGGTATACACATAATGGTGCCTAGCTGTTGCCCATGGCCATTGTATGTAACCAGAAGAAATGAGCAGCAAGGAAGATGCTTGTTGGGTATTAGAACCATCTTAAATGGAGGGAGGGCAAAACACTACAAGAGGCTGCAGGGAACTGTGGAGTCTTTTTTGCAGAAGAGGCAAAAATAAGTGCAGAGCACGCATGTTGTGAAGGACTTCCAGAGACTGGTGAACCTTCTTTCAGCACCGATCCTCACCAGAGGATCTCCTGAGGCTCATTCTGACCCACTGTTTCTACCCTTCAATGTTTTTCTGCAAAAAGTTGTAATCCCAGCCAGCAAATCACTGCACTACAAAATTCCAGACCAGGCCAGCATTTGCCCAGAAAATAGGGGGAAGATGCTAAGTCCCACCAGAGCCTGTCTGCTGCAGTGCCAAATAGCCACATGGCTCCTGCCCTTGAGCTGAGCCTGCCTGGGGCTGTGCCATGGGGATTAACCAGCTCAGCTCTCCTCCCTGACTTGGGCAGCTGTGCACCACATCCAACAGCCCTCAGTGATGTTACACTGCATGTAAGAGGGGAGGGAAGCAGCAAATATATTTTCTAGGTGTGTCCACTGCACATAAATCACCCTGTATGAATTATGGAGTGAGAAGAGCTACACGGCATGATACCACTGTTATAAATGCCAGTGTTATTAGTTGTGCTGGGGTGCTGGAGGAGACAAATCAGTGTGGACGGAGCATGGATGTGTGGTATGAAGATTAGGTATGATGGATTACTGTTGCATTTCACCAGAACTGCAGCACTGTCTGAGACCTGCATGTGGTCAGGCAGCTCCACGGCTGGAGAGGCAGAACATGCTGGTGCGGCAGGGGAGATTTGGTGGCATTATGTGGGTGCCCGTATCGGGACCTGCAGAAATCACGATTCATCACTTGGGTTCCTCACTTCTGATTTCCTGCTGCTTCTGAACAACAAATGGAATTGAAAATGCAAGTCTCTGCGACAGCGGGACTCTCAGGGGTGGCTGTGAGTAGCTGGCAAGTATAAATTGTAGCCCCTGCAAGCAGTTAGGAGGCCCGTGGGAATAAGAGATATCATAACATGAAAATGAAGGTCAGCTACAATGCCATGAACATGGAGTGATCTCCCACTATATTATAGGGTCTTTAGGAACTGGCAGAACTACCCAGCCTTTTGCAGACATCGCGGATCAGAGGGCTGCTCAGCGATGCCCACGAGAACCAGGGGTGGCTGTGGGATGGGGCAGAGCCCCGAGCCGCTCAGTGGTTCGGTCTGTCTGTAGCTGTCAGGCAGGAGGGTTTTGCTTTGGGTGTTTTTCAGTGTAGTATAACTCCCTGGGATTTAATAAACACAGAACAGGAGAGTCAGAGGGAACTCCTGAATCTCCCCTGGCAATAAAATCCAAATGTTTCTGTGATGCTTATATTCAAACTGGGATAAAAATAAAAATATTGACCTACTTGCAGTGACCCAACACAGCTTATTTTCACTAAATTATGTCACCAAAGTATTTTGGAATAAAAATATGAAACCAGAAAAATCAATAGGTCTCATTGAAAAATACAGCCTATTTTTCATCCACAGAGATACACTTTTTTTTTTTTTTAATTGTTTCTGTGCTCAAAGAAGAAAAAGTCACAACTTCAGAGAGAAAATTATTTTACCTTTTTTTCCAAACGATTCTCAGGTAAAACATTCAGAAGTGCGTAAGGACTTTGGAAAGCATGTTTTTCTCTTCAGAAGGGACATGGGTTGTTTGGGAATTACTGCCAGCCATGCACTGGGTGATAATGCTGGCTGCAGAGATTCAGAACAAAAGCAAAACTGGATCACAAAGCAAGGTCTGTCAGAGACTTCCTTCTGGCTGGGACAGGGGATCCATAATCACCAGCATGGGTTTAGAGACTATTTGTGAACCCTTCCGTGTGCTCATGAGCAGAGGCTGGTGGGCTCAAAGACAGGTATGGTGGACAGCATTTGGTTCTGGGCTCTTCCTCCCCTGTCACTGCTGACAATTCCCCATCTGGGCAGAGCGGGGAGGCTTGAGAGATGATCTGCCCTGAGCCCTCACCTTCTCTTAATGGGCTAGTGCCTGCATGTCTACAGGTGGCTTGTGCTCAGGGACAGCTACCTGGAATAATGCAAATTGCTAAAATGAGCTTCAGTTGGAGACATAATGGACTATGTGGATGGAGTCCAAATGGGGAGAGGTAATAGACACTCGGCAATGAATTATATCCCCAAAACCCAAGCAACTTTTGCAGACCTAATGTGTAAGTATGCTTTTCACAGATGCAGATGGAGAGCATTCTGTTAACAACCTCAGTCTCTGGGAAATTCTGCAGGGATTTTGTGGGCTCTGATCCTTGCTGTACCCTAATTTTCATTCTTTTCACTAGGGCCCTTATGTGGGGAGAGTCTGGTTTCATTTTCAGTCCAAACCATGCAAAAGGCAGATCCTCATCAGCCTCTAGCAGATGTGATGGGCTGATCATTATTGAAGATGATGTATTTGGGATTTGTAATTAAAATTAAAGCTATTTGCTATAAAACATGTAGAATTTAATTCCTTTCATTAGATATCTTAGGCTAATTGTTGCATCCAGCAGGGAGCAAATGGCATTGTAATTGCTTGATATCTCATGCTGGTTTGATTAGAAGATGATAGGAATGGGAAAAAAAGAGAGAGAGGTCCGTGAAGGGCTTTATTGATCTTTCTTTGATTTCTTCTTGGTACCATGCATTTCTAAAATAAAATAGACATTTTCAGACTGACTTTCTGTTCCTGTCTCAGTGAGAAGGCATGCAGCTGAGGAGTGAAAATGCTGTTGTTATTTACCCCTGGAGAGGTGCTGAGGCTCTCAGTTGAGGAAAGGCACTGTGTTAGAGCTGAACTTAGTAAGCACTCACTGGTCATGCAGAGGAGTTCTCATGAGTGTTCTTTCCATCCTTCTTCCAGGGAAACTGAGGCACGGAAAGGCCAAGTGTTGGGTTTCATGTCACACAATGTAAGTGGCAAGGACAAATTTGAGCCCAAAGACTCTCCCTTTTCTTAGGATATACAGTTGTGAAACAGCTGTGGTGAATTTCAGGGCAGTGTTAGAGATGTGAAATACTAGAGAGTCGGAGGAACTGCTGCCACTCCTGGTTTTTAGCTACTAAATTATAGTTCTTATTCTTCCAATGTGCACTAGGCTGAAGTCTGTTATGGGTGGTTTTTGAGACAAGTAGTGGGGCATGCACATCTGTGTATGGGAAATCCAATTTTTGCTGTAGCTCTGGACAGGGCGTGCAGCTTCCTAACAGCGCCCATGCAATGTCCATACTAGCTTATCTGCTGAATGTGGCGAATAGCGCCAGTTCAGTGCTAATCCTGGGATTAACACAGCTAACCAGGGAAGCATTTCTCAGTGGAGGAGCAGTGCAGTGGGTTAGACCATGCCTCCTGTTTGGACACTTACAGAGACGGGAACAGGGCATAGGGACAGTTAACGACAGGCATGAAAACAGGTAGAAAAGTCTGGGTAAAGAAGATCTAAGAGGAGAGAGTTCAAGAGTGGAAAACAAGGCAAATCTAGAGTAAAGAAATATCAAAAAAACAATTCCACCTATGAAATATAGGTTTAGAGAGGGTGTGATACACTCAGGATAAAGCAGATAGCAAAGTTGTCCTAGGCTGCCTGTATGCTTGCACATGCCAAAGAGCCATGGCTGGGCACCTGCTGGGTTATGCTGCAGGCACCCAAGGTGCCGTAGGGCACTGATGGATGTAAAGGAAAGAAGGGAAGTGAGCAGACAAAGCTGACAGAGTTTAGCCATTTCACAGGAATTTGAAGAATGACCATGGAGGAGAACCTTTCCGTGGCAAAGATAAAGGCAGGGAAGTTTCCTTTGTCTGTGTCAGAGGATCGCAGCATGTGGAAGGTATTGCCACGGCAAAGTGAAAACAGCAGCCTCTACAGTGAGTTTCTCTCTTCTTTCAGTCTTTAATGGGAGACTTTTTCACATTCCCCCATAAAATAACTGGTACGATGCCATCATCATGGCCTTGGAGAGTCCAGCTCAGCTGGCTGCCCCCATACTGCTCCATCCTCATCAGTGTGCAAGTCAAGACCTGAGCAGGAGACTTCAGCCCCCAGCGATGACCCTTTTATTGAGCAGCAGGCTGTGCACAGCCCCAGGCATGGTGCAAGAAGCAGGTCACACCTCAGACTTTTAAAGACATTTTAAATGTACTTGCTGCTTTAGAATCTGAGCACCTCGTAATCTTTATTAGCATCCTCTCCCCAGCATTGCTGCAAGATAAGGAAACGTTTCTACTGTCATTTTTCAGGTGAGGGTTAGAGGTTCATTCACAGAGGTCCTTCAGTTACCACAGATGTCTTCTGACCCTATGCTGAAGCTCATGTACCCCTGCAAACATCCAAGTTTCACACCTAGGCAGGTCACCTCCTGTGCTGGGAATTAATGAAATTCATAGCCAGGGCTGAAATCAGCTCTGTGAAGGCTCTAAAGCACTGTTTTTTATCCAGAAAAAGGTCCTGGTAGCAAGACCATGGTTCCTGCTTGGAGCACATGGATCCCTGAGGCAGCTGGGCTGGAGCTGCCTGCAGGGATGCACCAATCCTCAGCTACACCCTGCAAGCTGGAGCTGTGGCCAGCACAGGCTGAAAGCAGGCTCTGGGGATGGGTCTTTTCTGCTCCTGCATTTGAAATTGGACTTAGCTGATGGGCTTCAGAAACTCTGTGGGTGGGGAGTTATTTTTTTCTGTCTCTGGATATTAAATGTACTGGTTTAATGAAATATTAAACTTCTCCTGCCCTTGTTTTTTTTTACAAAGAGGTGTGTTGCTGGGTTTTTCCAGCCCTTTTTACATGGTGACAATATCTTATTGGAGTTTTTTTCGATCTGTGCTGCCAGCTATGACTGTCTTTTGCTAATACAGGTACACAGGCACCTTCTATGCTTTCTGCTTTTAACATTTAAAAAATAATCTCCCCACATATTAACCAAGCTCCTTGTGCATGAAGTTTGTCCATGGTATGTGTGACATTTAAGCCCAAAACTCAAACCTATAGCTAGCTGCTCTAGGGCTATATTAAGCCCATCTAAGCAAGACTTTTTCTAGTGAGCAGAAGGGGAAAAAGTCTCTGTGGCTGTTGTACTGTCAGCTTTTCTATCCAATTTAATTAGTTCTGTGGAGCTCCTTGACTAAATTTGCATATAATTTATTCTTCCCTCCCTTTCCTTGTTATATGCGTTAATTATTTTCATGCAGCACGCTCAGGGCTCACAGATGAAGTGCAGATCTGGGCGAACATCCCTACCTCCGGCAGGCGGTCACCCCAGGGAGGTGCGGCTGTGAATAGGTACAGTAGGAGAAAATTGTGTATGATAAATCTAAAGTTAGGCAGACTGAAAGGCAGGAATGGAGCAGTGGGAAGCTGCCGGCAGTCTGGTCTTCCCTAAGTCTGTGCATACAAATACAGAGGTTGATGGGAAGTGTCTTTGTGTAACTGGCTTCTGCTACTAGCTTAAGGGTCAACACTGTGTCAACCCCTTTGGGATTTTGGTTTGGAGCTCATGAACAAGACTTTAAGAGAAATAAAGCTGCAGCTTTAATCTGAAGTGGTTTTTAGAGGTGCACATGGGATGTGCTGAGGCATTCCCTGGGTGCAGGCTGTCACGGGAGGGAGCAGTGCAAGGTACCAGGGCATGCATGGCAGATATCACTGGCCAAGTGAGCAAGTGGGACGAAATCAGCCGCAGGCTGAAGACTGATGCTCCTGTCACCGCTATGGGGGCTGCTGGAGCAGTAACACCCCTCCCTCAAAACCCAAGGGCTGTGGTGAAACCTGCAGAAACTGGTTTTGTTTATCTGTTAGATAGAGATACATGAAGTGAAAAGCTGGTGGTTTCACACCCATGTCTAAAATTGCTATGGTCATCAATCAGGATCCGAGTTTCCCAAATAGTTTTCTGCTTCTTTGGAAGGAAAGGTAGGGTGCTACTGCCTGGCCCTGGGATGGGGCAGTGACTGCAGGCCCTAGCTCCCGGGTCTTCCTCCTGCTCCTTCTGTTGTGAGGCAGTTAAAAAAAAGTAAAATTAAAAAATGCTGCCTATGTACTGACAGAACAGCAGACTTTCACCTCCCACTCACTTGCCAAACTTTATGTATACCTTTCCCTTTGTGTTTATTTGCTTACAGGGATGTAGAGGACTTCAGATGCGTGCCCTCCTTTTCTCTGTGGTGGAGCCCTCGTTTGACAAGACAAGGAAGAGGACTGCTTACTGCTCTGCCATGCATCCAAATGAAGATAACAGCAATCTAGTTCTGCATGATAAGCATAAAAAATGGTTATTTTATGCTAGATCATCTCCTGTTGTGCAAGGTAAAATGGCTTTGCATCTCTGTATGACAGAGGCAGAAGCGCTTAAACACAGTCCAGAGGTATTTTTTGGTATCTCTCTAACTAATGATATTACTGATAATTAGCAGACTATCCAGTAGCCGATGGTTACTTCTAAATTTATCAGTGAGGAAACAGTTTGTGGGAGCTATTGCATCTTGATTTTTGTTATTAATCCATCTGTACAGCGGTGTTCTCCCCCCATGGTAAATGTCAGATATAGGAATTTGCAGAGTGGATGGAGGAAATACTATGTCTGGAAGGCACAGATTGTTGGCTAAATAAATGTCTCCCAGGAAAGCATTTGGAGAAATGGGAGCAGGAGGAGAGGAAAGGGGAAATCTGATTCCAAACACAAAGAGGGAATTCAGTTTAAATACCTCAGTCAACGGAGCAGAGATTTTTAACATATGACATGAGCAAACGATTTTTTTTTTTTGAGTGCTTTGTTTACTCCATAATTTAAAGGAAGATTTTTGTTGCCCTTTGCTACATAATTGAATTTTTATAGTGTTGTTAATAAAAATATACATCAAATGTGACAATTATTATTCTTCAATGGATTTTTATATTATTTCAGTCTAAGAGAGATATGAGAAAACATTAAGGATAACTCTAAAGATATATTCTGAAATAATTTCTGTGATTTAGTACTTCTTAAAATTACTGAAATAGTTGGATGTCTTTTCTACTTCTGAGAAGTAATTCTGGGTTTTCAGAGAGAGTCAATATATTTTAACAGTCGTAAAAGAGGGGCCAATCCTGCAGTCACTCTCAGGTAAAAAACCCATTTGTTTCCATGGGAGTTTTGTCAGGGTGAGGGAGACGGCTGCATCAAGATGCATAAATGTATGTAAAAAATGTCAGTTCCAGTATGTCATTTGTTTGGGTGTTGAAAACAGCATTATCCTTTCATGTCCCATACAGTGAAGCAGTAAATCATTTTAAAAAGGTTTGGAGATAAAGAAAAATACATTTGACCCTTTGTGCTTGATCCTGGCCTGTTACTTATGTCGCTCCCCTGGCTTCTGGGGACATGTTACACAACAAAGCTGCAGAATTTAGTTGTGTCCATGAGTGGAACAATGGTGCAAATCTCTACAGCTTGCCTTTATACTTAATGAAATACAAAGTGATGGAGTAAAAAAAAATTATTTTCTTGCCTTTTTTATTAATGGGGAAAAAACCAGACACAGTAAGCATCTGTCATTAGATTTATTTGGGACAGCAGTGTCCAGCTGAAGCATTTCTTAAAAGTGTATTTATCCTTTGAAGAAGAAATGGCATTATTTCCAGAACGGAGAAAATGATGATTTAAATATGTTTTCTGATAATGGGACCACTTTGTTAATGAACAGTAATTTTCTGGCTACCTCCGGAGGAATTAAGCTCATGGATTGTATAATACATCTGTGAAAGCTTATCTGATTGCCCAACAATTGTGACCTCATTGTGGGTTGTGCAATTAAGCATTAAGCTACTATTTGGCACCACGGTTAATTGTGTTTTACTTTTCTGATACGCTTGTTGACAATACGGCACAAAATTACCGATAACAGCAGAGGGGTGGGCGGAAGAGTGCTATCTAAGCGCCATCCCCATGCAGCACTGCAGGTGCCCCTCTCCAGCGTGGAGGAGATAATTAAGCAGGCAAAGAGCTAATGACAATGGAGAGACTGTCACATCCAGTGTGAAGGCTTTTAGGCCAGGCACCAAAGTCCTTTTGCTTTCAAACCAATGTGTTATACTGAAAGAGGCAGATGGGTTCAATGTGTGAGGGACTAGTTTTACGGGGCAAATTTGTAGATAAGTCTTTTGGATATTTTCCTGCACCAATCATAGTTTTCCAAATATAAATTGTTGTTTGGGAAGGTGCAAAACAGTGACATTTTAGAAACCTTTTTGGGAAATTGAGCCCAAAATATAGATGTTAGTCAAGGTGAATGTGGGTTTTGGAGACGTGGTGAGAGATGAGATCAAGATGAGCAAAAAAGCAATGTTTACAGGCAAAGACAAATGACTCAATACTAGGAAAGGATCTCAACTCTTCTGACCCTCCAACCAATGTGCCAAAATTTTCAGGTGACCAAGAGCCAGGAGACGCTTACCTGGTACCTCACAGAGACCAGGGACTTTGGGAATGGTTCATGGGCAGGAACCTATGTGGTCACAACATTAATTGCAAAGTGAGGATTTATGTGTAGCTCTCCTGTAGGACAACTCATTGTAGACATCTTCGTCAACCTGGTGGATTTTCTTGCCCTCTCCACTAAGGACTTGTGCTGTGTATTGCTCCCTGCACCAGCAGTGCCCCCCTGCTTGCTGCATCACATGGCTGAGCCTGAAAGCAAGCTCTGAGCTGCTGAAGAGCTGCAGGTCGCCGTGTGCTAGTGCACAAGAACCAGAATGTGAAACAGGGTGAAAAGAGGAAATAAATTTTTCGGTTCTTTCATGCTGAGAGAAGCAAGAAGTGTAAGTATTCACTGTGGCTGGTTTCAATATTGCAAAATGAGGAACTATAAAAGGCTTTTTATTGTGGTGTAGTCAACTCTTCTCAACTAAACATGCTTCCTCTTGAACCTCCTCCTCTTTGGACTCTGCCATCCTTTGAGAAGTACATCAACAGTACGCCCTTTTCCGTCATGATGTATTGTGCTCATATATCTTCAGAGTGAGCTTTCTTTCTAATGATCTATTAGTGAAATGCATCATTTGAGTGAGGATGATGATGATGATATACTACTCCATGGATGATGCCATCCAAAGGAAAGAAAAGGTCAGACAACAAATTCAATAGAGTTATTGGATAAAAGTCAGGCAACACATCATCTCCGAGGCCGCCTTCCTAATGCCAAGGAGGATTGCTGATACAAGCAATGCATTCCGGGGACCATTGCTTTTATGACCGTGCCTGAACTGACCCCTGAACATCAACAGAAAGCAGTACTTTGTATCTTCTGAACTGAGAGAGTATCAAAATATTTTTGTCTTTGAGACTATGCGCATGACAGGTTCAGCATCAAATCCCCAGGCAGCATATATCTTCTGTTCTTTTGGCCATGCTTCTGTCTTCTGGGTGCACACTCACAAATGTTACATGCATGTCTAGCCATGTAAGCATAGCCTAGGCTAGTTCTACATTATGTGCATCTTTGTGGAACTTGATGACTTGGTTCACTGCAACCATACAAGATGCTAGCAAATAAGCTTTTTTGTGAGTTGAAGTTACCAGTGTAGGATTATAGAATAGCACCTACAAAATTTTTATTTATTGCAATCGTTTCCTTCAAATCTGAAAAAATGTTTTTAGATCATTCCCTCTGCCTCTTTTCCACAGCGTTCAAAAGCCCTGCTATGCTCAGGCTGAACAAAAAAATATTCAGTGTACCTTAGAGGGAATTTTTGAAAAAATGGTATGGATTTTTTTCTTCTCATCTCACGTGCCTTGTTTGCTTTCATAAAATCCTAGAAATTTGTTGTGGAAGGACACTGAGACACATAAATAATGTGCAGAGTTGTACCCCAAAATGGCTAATTGTTTAACGCCTACTGAAATGCAAATGAAGCTTATAAGAGCGCTAAGAGACTCATCTATCCATCCAAGGTCAATATATTGAGTAAGATGTAATTTGCTGTGGGGGAGGGGTCTTCCAATGAATATTCTTGCTTTTCAGAAAAAGGCTTCAGGCTGGCCTCTCCTTTCAAGCCCCCCATATTTGCATTTCCTGATAATGATGAACGGTTTTGTAGTGCCGGGATGTGACATCTGACTGCTTGATTTTGCCATTTCACACGTGAGAATGACATGCAATGCAGCTGCTCAAACAGGGGGAATGTGACCTGACACTGGCCTTGGAAAATCGGAAAGGATGTTTTTGAAGCCAAAGGCAGTTCTGTGCTGTACAGACATTGATGCTAGCAGCTAATCCTCCCAGCATCCCCTTTTCTGCAGAGCACGGGGTGTGCTAGAAGTTTTATCATCATATGGGTGGTCAGACATCTTCCAGCTGGAATCTGTGTATGGCCTATAGAGTACTGTGGAATAAATTCAAAACATGATGCATATCCATCATCTGTTCCAACAGGATTTATCTGGGGTTTTTTCCCATATCATTGACACAAGACACTGAATATTGCTAGGGAAATTGCACAGTGGGTTCCCTGGAAGTCTTAGCATGTCTTAGCAAGAAGACTTAGGTCTCTGCCTCTAGTGAGGTCCTTCCAGTGGAGTTAAGTAAGGAGTTGCTTTTGGAGAGAGGGTGCATTAAGATTCATCCTACCTTCAGCTGGCTTCCTGAAAAATGCAACCCATTAACAGCTGGGAGTGTCTGTTTTGAGGCCTCCAATATTTGTCTTCTAGTCAGAGGTGACACACAGAGCACTGGATGGCAATTATCAGAGATTTTTTACACCTTGAGGAGTAGGAGTCTAAAACAGAAAAATCACAGAAATTTACCATGCACAGAATAATGCCCGCAGAAAAAGCTTAGGGAGTCTTTTAACATTTCTGCCCAATTCCATAATCTTCATGTAATTTTCTTTTGTTTCAAGAAACATATGTTCAGGAATGCTGCCACTTCTTAATTTGAAGCTGTTTTGATGAACTTACATTGCTTCAGTATTACTAAAGCTTCTTGGCAAGCATGATTTTTCTGGATTGAGTTAGGATATCTAACAAGATAGAAAAATGAGAAATCTGAAGGTTTACTTGTTTTTAAAAGCTTGAGCAAATTTCTGGTAATTGTGTGTCAAATGTACCTTATAAATTATACAATGACGTTTCATGACAACATTTTCAGCTATTCCAGGCTTGATTGTGGTTAAAATAAAACTGAGAACCAGTTTAGCATGTAGAGGTGTGTGTCCATGAGTCACAATTAGCCTAGGAAAGGAAGGATCTACAAGTTTCCAACAGCTAAAGCTGCTGTAAATGCAACTGCAAAATAAGTGTTGTAAATATATGCATGTATGTATATTTAGACAAAAGATCCTATAATATGCACAGGCAAGCAACGTCTAGGTATGTCTGTGGTTATCTGAGATGTGGATATATTGTCTGTCGTATCTCTGTTTCACTACCTGCTTTTTAGATCATCTACCATAGAGCTGATAATTTGAAAGATGCAAACACACAACCCTATACTATACAGTCATAAAAAATTCCTAGGAGCAAAACAAAAGCTCATACTTATTAGAGAAATATTCACTATGAAGAAATAACAATGTCTCAGTATGAAATATTTGTAAATATATTTTTGCTTCTCAGGTTTATAAGTAAATGTCAAGCTAACCTAAAAAAATCCAGTTGCCTGCTATTTTCTTCATAGCTTCCAAATAACACCAAATAGAGCCTAATAATCAAAGACAGATCTTTTCCTACCAAGTCTGCTTTTTTCATGTTGTTTCCTTCCTCTACCTTTCCTCACCACCTCTCCAAGCTCTTCCTCCAAACACTTGCTTAGCCTGGACTCAGCTTAACCATGCCCTAATGGTGCAGCGATTCACACTATAGTGCCGATGTCTCCCCGACCCAAAGTCTGTGAGCTGCAAAATCAACTCATTGCACCTGCAGCCTGATTTTGCAGTATGGCAAACTTTCTCTTTAAAAATAAATAAATAATTAAATAAATAGTAATCTTGTTGCTAATGGTATTTGCGTCATTTTGCAGCTGTGTTTGCTTTGAAGTGAGCAGTCGGTGATTTTCGAGTTAGTTAGGTGAAGTGGAAAAATAATGACGGATTCAGCAGTCTTTTGTCACTTTTGGGCCTGAATTTTCCTTGTGTCTGTGTGAGTGTTGGTTGTCTACTATCTACCAGTGGTGAAACATAGATTCCAGTGCAGGTCCTGCTGGAAGAAAAAATCTGGGCCATTTAGTTTCTCAAAATTTCCCCCCCCCCACCCCCCATAATAATAAGTGTTAATAAATAACTTTGGGAAAAACAGCTTGTGATCTTTTATCACTCAAATGTGCAATGATGAAAATTAAAATGGAGGAGAAACAGATAAAATGCCTAACAACTCATAAATATTCTTTACCCGAAATAATGAATTATAGGAAATAGAAGTGGTTCTTAATGGGAAGATTTGGAGGTTTGAGACCAATCTTGATTAGGCTTTTTCCCCTCAATTTGTTGTGTGGCTTATAACATCTCCTTCCAAACAGAATAATATAGGTCAATAGCTGACTTAAACATCTTTAAGAACTGGAATGATTAGTGGTTTGAGCAAGAACCATTAGCTGATTTACCAGTTCGTGCTCGTTCAGACATGAGCTTGCCTTTGACCAAGGAGCATAAATCTAAAACTCCCCTGTTGGCATAAAATAAAAACAATACTCAGCCCTACCAAGGGATGCACTGATTTGGTCAGAAGGAAGGAAGCCCTGATAATTACAAACTCTTTTTAATCTTCCTTCCTTCAGGAAATTATGTTTATGATATTGTGTGTGCCTCTCTTCCTGATGAACATTTGACTCTGTTACCCAATTTCAGCCAGATTTAGCCAGAGTGTAAGATCTTGAAAGGAGGCTGTAGTGAGGTGGGTGTTAGTCTCTTCTCCCAAGTAACACGTGGTAGGACAGGAATAAATGGCCTCGAGCTGCATCAGGGGAGGTTCAGACTGGATATTAGGAAAAATTTCTTCACTGAAAGAGTGGTCAGGCACTGGAACAGGCTGCCCAGAGAGGTGGTGGAGTCACCACCCGTGGAGGTGTTCAAAAAATGTGTAGATGTGGCACTTCAGGGCATGGTTTAGGAGGCCTGGGCGCGTTAGGTTGACAGCTGGACTTGTGATCCTAGAGGTCTTTTCCAACCTTAATGATTCTATGATTCTATCATTGTATGATCTTGAAGACTTTGGGGTCTGAAAAATTTTTTGAAAACAAGAAGTGAGGTTTCGAAGCAAGAGAAAGGATGCCAAGTGCTGCCTGCTTGCGCCAGCAGAGAGTTCTCCAAAGCTCTTGAGGCCTTCTGATGTGTCCATCCATGGGCAGCTGCTCACAGCCCTTGTTTGACTCTTGAGCTCAGTCTGTATCTCAGCCTAAGTTATTATTTCCTGCAACACTGGCCAACGCTGTGCAAAAGAACTTGACTTCTCAGAGCCCCAAGATACCTCTTCATAATCCAGGAAGAAAACTCCCCTTTTCCTGGCCTGTTTCACTCATTTTGGGTCTAAGCTCTTTGAGAAGAAAAAAATGTTTTTTCAACTACAGTAATAGGGACAAGGGACTCTGCCCTGACTAAAGTGCCTGGGTGCCACTGAAATATGGACAATGTATGTTCATGTACCTCAGAAACCATTTTGCCTCCTCAGGGCCTTATCTCAATATCATCTCAGAGCAGAAAGGCAATTCACCACCTCTTCACCTCAGGGCAGGTAACTGCAGAGTGGAGGTAATTTTTCCAGGTCTGGCAAGAACATAGAATGAAATACGTTACCATTTATTTTTACTTTCCAGAATGTAGATGAGTTATTTGAATCCCAAGATCCCTCTGACAAGCAGTGACTTCACATAAACTCTTTCTACCTGCCAGCCATCAAATGATAAGCTGTTGTAGACAGAAAAATATATAAGCTGGTGCAATTGCCTTTTTAGGGCCATCTAAAGGCAGCAGCCAGCAAAGGAAAGGTGTGGGAGAGGTGGTGAACTGTAATTTTTTGTGGTTTCCTTCTGTAAACTTCCTCCTGCAGCTACTCTCATTTAATGGGAAATCAGACAAAAAGCTTTTGATGTTGCCTTTATCTGCACATGGCAGGTTTCAACTCTTCCACACTGTTGTATTGAGGGGACTTGCCCTGGTTGGCGGGAAAGGCAATGGGAAGAGAGCAACGAGGGCTCAGATCCACACTAGGAGCACCTAGCTTGTCCCACGTACTGGGTGGGGGAGGGAAGACACTCACAATTAGCAATGATCATTATCATCAGGCAAGCAATTCATAAATATTCCATAAAACAGGGCCTCAGACTGCACAAGCAACAGCAAATATTGTAGCAGATTTATTAGTGGAGCATGAAACATTTATATTTTTCAGATGACAGGGCAGATGATGACTGCGTTATGCTAGCAGACAGGATGAACCTCATTCGAAAAGTGCCTTGTAGGTGATGGCTAGATATGACAGCAAGATGAATTAAGGTCTTTGAGCATCAAGATGGTGTGATAGACCCTGGGAATTGAAAACTAAACACCAGTGGTATCCTTCAGAAAGCAGCTGAGCTTTCTTTTTGCAAGTCAAGGCACAGCCTTGATAATTGTGGTGCCCTGGTGACATTGGCAGGGATTGAATTTTCCTGTCATCTTTTAGCAGGGCAGCTTACCAGAATAAATGTTTAGTGCTTTGAATTAGAGTTGTAGTTAGCAAGAGATTGAGGGAAACTGGTGTTCCCCAGAGATCTGGACTTTGGCAAACAACTTTGCTGAAGGGGTTTTGAGCCAGTAACGGCTTTCTTTTCCACTGTTTGTTAAGTGCATTACTCCCCAAATCTATAAAAGAGCTGGACTGGGGTGTCTCTGTACAAAAAGCTGATCGAGGAAGGCAGTTGACCAAGATCCAACTCAGAGTCACAGCCCAGGTAGAGTTAATGGAGTAAGTAAGTAATTGGACAATATTTAACTTAAAAGTTAGACAATAATAACTTAAACACTCAAGCTCTTTGGACTTAGTGCTGTCAGTTACACCTGTATCAGTTCTTGAAGGGAAAGGAAAACCATGGAGTAGAATCAAAAAAACTTTCCCTCAGCCATCAGCTACCCAGAGGGAGTGACTGGCATCTTTATCTTTTCTGCATTTTTTTATCCCCTTCTAAGTTTTGCCATTCTGAGCTGACACTTTTTTTTGATATAAGCATATTTCCAAGTGACAGATCTTCCCATCTTTCACTCTGTTACCACGTTTAAATACATTTTCTTGAAGCAGGCCAGTATATGAATGGGTTTCACACCTCCTTTAAAATGCATATGCAGGTGGATCAAAACTGTGCCCGAGATGGCAGGTAGTCTGACTTATATCCTGGGAATGTGTCGCCTGTGAAACTTCACTGTGTACATCAAGATCATCTACCTTTAACACTCAAAATACTATGAACTCAGCTGAAAAATTGTAATAGTCTCCTTCAGACAGAGAAGGGAGGCAGCTGTACAACAAAGTGCTTTGTTTTTTCTTTCTCAAGCATGAAACAGGTTTTGCCTTTTTTGTTTTTCAGTGAGAACTGCAAAATCCAGAAGCCAAAAAACCCCAAAGCCAAAATCTGATATCTTCCCTGTTTTCAGGGGTGTTTAACATTCTGCATAGTTTAGTCAGTACAGGACTAATTCACACCAGTGTTTGTGCTTGCTTCCATTTCATTGAGGAATGAATTACTGTTGTATACTATAGTTAGTCATCTCAAATTTGTCTGGTCCCACTGAGACACTCCTTTATCGGCCTTCTTAAAAGTCACATTCATTCCTGTCCAGCACTGAAGGGTTTGTATCTTAATCTTCCCAATGATCTGAGCTTCAAGACGAAAATTTTTGTTGCTGGAGGACTGGAGGAGATTATGGGAGGTCTGCAGGACTTGAGCAGACTGCCTATCCTTTATTGATACTACACAGTGGCTGTGTTGGCTGAAAGCAAGCTGGGAGACCCTGAGGCCTGTTTCCATTTTCAGGCTGGTTGGTTTCAGCTACAAGCACTGCTGGACTAGTGGGAGAAAAAATGTAGGTAAATAGTAAGAAAAATCTGTGTTCCAAATTAACCATGGGACTAAGGCTTGGTCTCAACAAACCCATGATGAGAAAAAAAACAATTCTGCCATTCCATACTTCAGACTTTTCTAAACTGTGACATGAAGTAATTGGTTCACCGCTCAGAGATCAGGCAGACAAGGCTGTCCCTTGGCACAGAGCTTCCCCCTGCTACGGCTGCTACCCTGGCACACCAGCAGCTCCATTGGCACACTGCAGGGACCTCTGCCTGGAGTTATCCTTGCTTGTTGTCCCCATCTGTCTGGGCAGACCACTGATAGGAGACCTGAGCAGAGCTGACGTTTTCCGAAGGAGAAATTTGGCTTCCACCTTTGCAACTGCAAACAGGCAATACTTCCCCTCCTTTAAGCAAATCTGGAATTTCTGCCACAGAAGAGCAATATTTCTTAGGTTTTATTTTAGGAATATTATGGCATCTGTGGCCCAGTCCTCTTGTTTTGTGCTGACGTGGCCCCTACCTCCCCTCTGCTCTGGACTGAAGGCGTGAGATTCCTATGCTCCCATGTCTGTCCAGCATTTCTTAGTCAAGTTAAAGTTTCTAGGGATAGACAGTTTCTTTTAAAATTAGAACAGCTGGTAGGGTTGGAAGAAAAGCAATTAACTTTTGCTCTTCAGTTCTCTCTGGAGTGTTTGGCATTGTGAATAATGCTTATGGATTCATTTATGTGGCTTAGTTCATCCTCCTGGACGATGGATATAGTCCTAACTACAGTTATTTTGTCAGTATGATGCAAAATAATTTTATGTGCTTTGATCAGTATTTAAACAGCTGGATAAAGGGCACTTATGACTAAAATGGATTTGTTATATCACTTGAATCTGTTAGTGCAGGACATTCAGTGCAAGCTGAATTGCCTTTGTACCTGGCACAATGCATTCCTTTTTTATTTGCTCATAATGTGAAATCCAGGAGTAGAAGTTACATGTCTGGCAACAAGTAGGTCTCACAGGAGTTTGGATGTCAGAGTAGAATGGGCTTTCATTGCGTAATGAAGAGGAAAAAAGGGAATGAACTCCCCAAAAGGATTTTACCAAATTCGTCCCATGAACACTGTGTTATTAGCGTAGCTAGAGAGTTAAAACAATATCCGCAACACTGGCAAGCCAAGAAAGATCATAAAATTGCAAGGAGCAGGAAAAATGGCACACAGCACACAAACATGTAAATTAAGACAAAGAAAATGACTGTAAATGCCAGCAGTCCCTAAAACATTAGGGACTAATTTCTAACAGACCATTAGCTGCATGGGGAATTGTCAAACATTATTAAATATAATTTGCTACATCTGTTTTACTATAGAATTCATTTGGCACATATGCTATTTATGTTGTACACTATTTGTTTTTTTTTCTTTATATACTGTTTTTTTTCCTTAAGCTTTACCTGACAGCCAAACGTAGTACAGCAAGTGGATTAGGATTTATTTTACTCCTGCTGTAGGCACTCAATTTGTGTGTTTGCATGCACACTTACATGTGAACTCTCCTGCCTTTGCCCGCCTCCCACCTCCCACAAGCAGCTGCACACGAATGTTTCTGCATTACAATCAGCAGCCAGCCCCGAGTGAGTGCTCTTTCTGCTGCCTAATGCTATGAATGCATGTATGGGGGACATGGTTTGCAGCCTCTGCAGGGATACTGTTAGCATCAATATCATTGTGCCATTAATATTTAAATGGAACCATGCTCTGAATTGCATTGGGGTTTTTTAAGCTAATATTCAAGGAGTAGATGATAGCCTGTAAGCATCGATATCAACCGCATCAGCCAGCCAATGCTCTAATCTTGATCAAAAATAATAATGTCATCCATAACACTGTAAAGATTTATTAGTTGTGACAGATCTATACATTAACAAATCACTACACGGCCCTGAATGCCAAGTAAACAGAGCCAGTCTTATAAGGAATAGCAAGACCTTTTGGAAACCCTATTAAGGAGTGTTTCACACAGGAAAAATTTACTCTGAAAATAATACAGATTTGTTTGTGTGTGTGTATGCATGAGTGATGGCTGTCTGTCTGTCCACTCTTGCTCTTCTACAGTCAGGATGGGGGATGACCAGCAAACCAGAACGGGCCCAATTAGTATTTTCTGGTGCAGTTCTGGTTTGTGTTCTGCTGTAGCTTGAATTTGTTCTGATTTGGTTCCACTTTCTACAAAACTGCAGGATAAGTCACAGGATTTCACAATTAGGATGACTTTTAAGCTTGATTTGACTCCTGCAGTACAATTGTTTAAAACATCCATTCCTATGATGACAGTATGGTGCTCTTCTTTTCTGTCACTCATGTTGCTAGTTTTTACTGGTTAGATGTACAAACCATAAAGTCAGGACTTTCCTTGCTGATGTTCAAGTTTTAACAAAACCAATTAAAATAATGAAAAATGCAGATAACTATCCATTCATGCTTAGTCCTGTCTCTGTGGTGTTTCCATCTCAGGTGTTCTGGAGGCAGAAATGTCCCCAAGAAAGAAAAGACTAAAATATCTGGCATCTGAGGAGTCCTGTCCCTTAGAGGAATACTGGAAAGCCTAGTCACTTAAAAATCGGGACACAGTACATAAATATCAGATTAAAGTCATAATAACCTGGGTTTTTTTAGTCTACTTCCAGGTTGTCATATATTCATATCTCATATTATCAGCATTTCCTTCAAAATGTAAACATTCAGAAATGTCCAGAAACATTCTCTCTGCAGTTAGTTTCCTAGCACAGGCAGAGCTTTAGTGTCTAGGGACTTTCTGCTCCTGTCCTCCTGAAGGAAGAGCTGATACTGTTGTTATGCCATAGTCTGTATCAGTGAGAAAATTAAGATCATCTACTCTCAGTCACTCTTTTTTTCCTTCTAATACTGGTCTCAGGGATAAGCACATAACTCAGTGCTCCAAGATTGGTTTTACTTGTTCAGTTACCCATTGGCAGAAACTCGAGGCTGCCTGTGACCTGGAGGGTTTTGGCAACCTGGCCTCTCCTCTCTTTTGGTGCCCTAAGCAATCATGTTGCCTTGAATAGGAGACAACGGTCTTGAAGCAGAGCATGCAGGGCTGTGAAGGACACAGCTTGGACACAGCTGAATACTCAGCCTAGTGTCTCCTAGACTTTCTCTTTCCGTTGCTCTCAGGGGCTGCAGAAACAGCCCACACTGCCTGTTGCTCAGGCTGCTTCTCGATTGCCCACATCTGGACACTGCACTGCAGATCTCTTTTAATATAGTATTTTTTCTTCATCCATACACCATGCTGGAGGAATAAGGTAGGACAGCAGGGTTTACCCTTGCACTTTTGGTTTTAATCACTAAGCCAGTGGCTGAACAACTGATTTTGTATGGTCTTTAGGGAGGATCAGCCTTTGCCAAAGCATTTGTGCAAAGGGCGAGAAAGTAAAAACCTGAGGATATTCTGTTGATCTAATTTATCAAAGATTCAAACATAAAATTGGTTTGACTGTACTTTGAAGAGAAGGAGGAGCAATTCCTATTTGCCAGAATGTCCTGTTTTGACTTTTAAGATATTGTAAAAGGTTCTAATGGAAGTGAAATGCTTAGATACGAGTAAAGCATAATGAAAGACTCTGCATTTTTTGAATGTTAGTTCAACAAGATTTATGAGACTTTGTTTTGGTCCTGAGCTGGTACAGAAGGACAAGCAAGAAATCACAGAATCATTAAGGTTGGAAAAGATCTCTAAGATCATCAACCCAACACCACCATGCCTCCTAAACCATGCCCTGAAATGCCACATCTACATGTTTTTTTGAACACCTCCACGGGTGGTGACTCCACCACCTCTCTGGGCAGGCTGTGCCAATGCCTGACCACTCTTTCAGTGAAGAAATTTTTCCTAATATCCAGTCTGAACCTCCCCTGATGCAGCTCAAGGCCATTTCCTCTTGTCCTACCACGTGTTACTTGGGAGAAGAGACCAACACTCACCTCACCACAACCTCCTTTCAGGTAGTTGTAGAGAGCGATAAGGTCTCCCCTCAGCCTCCTTTTCTCCAGACTAAACAACCCCAGTTCCCTCAGCTGCTCCTCATAAGACTTGTTCTCCAGACCCTCCACCAGCTTCGTTGCCCTTTTCTGGACGTGCTCCAGCAACTCGGTGTCCTTAGTATGTAATCCTCCAAGCTCTGCAGACTGGGGGATCTCTTTCCTGCCTGGGAGAAAGCTTCATTTTCAAGGTAGCTGTGTTAAAACAAAGCAGCACCAGCATTCACTCTCCTAATGGTGTTTTGACCCAGGCTGACCTGGACCCCTCTTCCTGGTCAGCTTAAAAGATATAATAGAATCATCTGGACAGGCTTTTAATTTATATTTTCTGCTGGAACATGTAATTTGTGGAGCTGTGACAGATAATATGTTAGGAAAACATTTTGTAGCGTAGGTATAGGACCCCTGATATTGTTTGAGGAGGGCATCACAAGCTATGAAATGCACCCCTGAGGCAAAACCCAAAGTATGAAAATCTTCTTTTTACGTATGGGGAAGTGAGACCGAAGTGATGCAGTGATTCATGTAAGGGCATATGGTTATTCAGTGGTGGAGCTGAGGACAGAACATGGTCTCGTGCTGACAATCCAGGTTCAGGGTTGCCTTTTCTACCCATCTCATTCACAGCCTCTTCACGTGGTTTGGACATCATGATAAATGTCACATGCAACACTTAATTGATGACTGATAAATTTTCTGCTTGGGTTGGGATGATGTGAGAATACAGAGGAGGGTTGAATATCTTCAGCAGCTTTGTTAGCTATGCATTAAAAGCTATAAAGAGCAGATAAATTGCATTTGCAGGTACTTCTGATTGAGAGGAGGGGCTTTTGCCAGAGGATTTCACACCCAAGACACTAGGACGTTGTGAGAAATTGCCAGGGAAATCATGAAATA
Organism: Phalacrocorax aristotelis; assembly: GCF_949628215.1. Taxonomy (NCBI): domain Eukaryota; kingdom Metazoa; phylum Chordata; class Aves; order Suliformes; family Phalacrocoracidae; genus Phalacrocorax; species Phalacrocorax aristotelis. The sequence continues at coordinate 28,118,372 of NC_134284.1, read as the reverse complement.
GGACCAAAGCAGCAATTTTGTTTCAATATCAGAACCATGCAGAGACCTCGGGGCAAATGACAATGTTAAGGAAATGTGAGCTGCTTTGGTAGAAAATACCTATGGACATGTTAGCAAGAACGCAGATCCAGGCTCCTCACAGCAGTGTGTAGTGGGAGAGTGAGATACAATAGGCATAAGCTGAAACAGGGTAAGTTCAGACTGGATATGAGTATAAATTTGTGGGGACAGTGAAACACAGCAACAGGTTACCCATGGAGGCTCAATAAAGCCCTGAGCAACCTGGTCTCATCTCACAGCCAACTATGCCGTGAGCAGCAGCTGCCTGAACTGTCCTATGATCCTATGAAGATTGGACTCACTTCACCCCAGCTGCCAACCTGGGGCCCAGAAGTATATTGCTGCCAACAAGAGAGTGAGGATGTACCAGGAATTATACAGCAACTTTACAATGGAGCTAGGATGCAAATAAGGAAACCAGGATTTGGCTTTTTCTGACCACCTTCTCAACATTACCAGCTCATCTTTGTTTTCCATCCTAACCAACTTCAGGCCAAAGAAAGCCTTTGTACTTCTCTTTCCCCCCCTGAACTCTGTGTCAGGGCAAGAGAGCTGGACATCAGGTCTCTTCTGAATTAGAAGAGGGTGCTCAAATGTGATGGCATACAGTCATATATGTCCTTCTATGCCATGCCTTTGCATATTGCTTCTGAGCACTGCTCGCTCTGCTAGCAGGGCAAGATTAAATACTGTACTGGTGTCCCCCATGTGGCAGCACCTATGACTGGACCATCAAATCAGTCAGTGACATACCACTGGTGGAAAAGTCATCAATCTGTCTCCATAGTGACACATCTGCTGAGATACTTCTGGGCAAGACGTAGGCAAGAAGCAAAGTCACAAAAGTGTTTTTCTTATGCTGCAAATGCTGTTTGTGTGTTTGTGTTCCATTTTTATGCCTTTTTTTGGTGTTGTTTTTTTTTTTTCTTAATGGGTCTTGCTCCCATATATGCTTAGGTTATTTTTTTCCTCATTTGTGCACTGGTTTCTCTCTTGTAAAATATATCTGTGGAAACAGATGATGGACTGGAACCAAAAAAGAAAATTTTTAAAGCCTGGATCCAAGGTAGCAATAATAGTACCTACACATTTGTATAGTGGGGTCACTTAATGAGAACCCCCCCCAGCTCCAAACTCCCAGCCATCTATGTGTGGCCAGGGTTGAAATCCAGATCTGATTTCTCCACTCTGAACTCATCTTAAATAATTAGCAAGCCTTTTCTGGATTAATAAACATGCCATTGCAAGAATCTCATGTTCATTTTACTTATTTTCTGTCCTGCCCGTATTAGCACATAACTTAAAAAAAAAATCTAGTGTTACTTACTCTAGTATTTGGGAGTTCTGAAAAATTGCCTGCCACTAGAGGTTATTCAAATTCTGGTCTTGATGTATTAGCCTAGACAGTTTTAAAGCCATATCTACAGCAAGTAGTTAGCCATAATGCTGAACAGACATTTTTTTAAATGAACTACAAAGAATAGCCTATTGTGGTTAGCTTATTTTATTTACAGCATTTCACATGGTGTGAACATTAAAAATTTACAGAGTAATATTGATTTGCAGCTCCATCAAACCATTTCTAGCCAAACTATGGAACCAAATTGTTTGAGGAAAGGTGCCTTATTCGAATGATTACTTGTGCTGCTCCGAAGGCTGCTGTCTGTGAGGCAGCCATAAATTCACCTCCTGGCAGAAAGTTAAAGAGGAGGTTCAGAAAGAAAATAATTGCCAGGAAGCATCAGGAAAGGAGTCTTACTAGTGCGTGTGATGCACGAGAGCTGGAGGAGACTGGTGTGTCTGATAAGGGTTTAATAAATGCGTTTTCGGGGCTGGGAGACGGTGAGCCCTGCAGCCGGCTGGGACGCAGGGTGGCACTGTTGTCAGCCACTTGGCTGGCTCTGAAGCATCGCCCATTTTCAGCTGGTGAGAAAGATTTTCTGTCATTTCTGTCACTCCCCAGATAAAAAAGCTAACAAATTTGAATATACCATAAAACCAAATGATACTGGGTAATGGCACACAGCTTTGCTGTGACAATTCTGCCTGACAGGTGAGTAGCAAAAGGGAAAAAGAAAAAAAACCTTTAAAAATCCAGAAAGCCACAGAAGTCCAAGTAACCTTTAAGAAATCCCCAGAAACGCAAAAGTGTATGCTGGGAATAAAGATGCCCTTCTCAACCCCATTAATGGGAACTTAATTAGGCATAAAATTTATGAAAGACATTGGAAACACGATCTTTTTCCCATTAGGAGAAAACTGGGCCAGCTTCAAGTCTGTGGGAGAGCTGGGTGAGATGCGTATGTAAAAAGATACTTCTACATCAGGAAAGATATATTTGAAACATCTGGTAAAGTTCTTTGGCCAACGATGTGTATGTTTTGAAAAATATATATAGAATCCTTTTGGCCTCCTCTGTACTAGACATGTGGAATTAAACTGTACTTCATGCAGATGTTATAAACTAGATTATTCAGCTTTCAGCCTCTCTGCTTACAAGTCCTACTCACATTTTGGAACTCAACTCTGAGAATTTCAAAAGAAATTACAGTGGTGGGATGACCAGGCTTCACTTGTCAAGACAGAGGAGCTGAAAATCCAGATATTTTGGAAGTATTGGTATAATTCTGCTGCTGTTAGCCCTTTTTTTTACACTGCTATAACCCAAACAACTCTAAAGTAAAACTTTTAGATTCGTGCCAGTGCAAGTTGCCGCAGGATCAAATTTATCTGAACTCATTTAACTCACTGCTCATATTAACTCACCATCATAGTAATGGCCAGAGTCACAGTTAATTCATTTGAAGGCATCCAGAGTGGAGGAGAAGAAAATAAAGATAGGAGTTGGTAACTCAGTCTAATACTGAAAACAGCACATCAAAAGATGATCTGGAAAGAGCAGATGAAATTCTTGAAGTCTGTGGGTGAAATCCAGTGAAGACACAGAGGATGGTACACGTTACACAGCAGCTGTGAGGAGGTGAAAAGAGGTTTCTGGGTAATGTGCAATAATATGAATGCACAGATTTCTCACTGGAAAGGCAAGTAGCAACAAGAATGGACAAAAGCGGTGTCTGATCTCCGCGGCACCACCTCCCGCTTACATGGGTGGACTGTGGGGGTCTGCTGTTCTCCTGTGGGGGACACATCATGGAGGAGTTAGGTGCTGGGGTCCATAAAAAAGACAACAGGCAGGAGGCAAAATTAGGGCTGCTTTACAGTAGTCTGTTGTCAGTCTGTTTAGAGGCCCTTGTCCTGTGTCTAAATTACTCGGTGTGTTACTCAGCAGCTTATGGCCAGATCTGAAGACACTTAGGCTCTCCAAGTAAATGTTGGTGATGGAGTTCGTCGGTACCATTACCTTCCCCAGCCTAATCTTTTAAGTCTCTGGTAATCTTTTTTTTTTTCCATTGGTGAAGTAACTTCAGCACCTGCAGTTTTGCTCTAGGGGATATATAAGGAAAATTGTCCTTGTGAATACAGAATTGCTTTGGTCCATAAAATGGGGCATCCCAGGAAGGATTTATTATTTGTAATGGTTTTTAAAGTGATAGTGAGATAAAAGCAACATGAGATTTGAAACTACATGAGTGTTTTAAGGAGAGATCTGAGTGACAGGAGATAGTGAAAATACCTTCCTTCCCTCTGCTGGCATTTCAATATGTTCATGGATTCAAAACACTTCTAATGGGGTGGGGGAAAAAAGGAAAAAGGAAAAAGAAAAATAAGAACAATGACAAAAAGGCAAAGCAAAGAGGAAAAAGGAAAGGAAAGGAAAGGAAAGGAAAGGAAAGGAAAGGAAAGGAAAGGAAAGGAAAGGAAAGGAAAGGAAAGGAAAGGAAAGGAAAGGAAAGGAAAGGAAAGGAAAGGAAAGGAAAGGAAAGGAAAGGAAAGGAAAGGAAAGGAAAGGAAAGGAAAGGAAAGGAAAGGAAAGGGAAAAACTCAGTCATAATTTAGTTACACTACTGCCAAAATTAATGGCAAAGATCCTGTTCATCTTTATCAGGCAGAATCAACCGTCCTAGTGAGACTATGCTATGGACCTGGGGCTTGCCTGCAATCCCACTTCCAAAGGGGTAAAGTGGGGCTGCTTAATTGAAATGCTCATCAAGCCACTAGGTAAACTATGCAGGAGGGAGTTTGTCTTCTCCTGATTCCAATGCTGTATCTTTTACAAAGATCTGTCTTCATGGTACAGTCCTGTGCTACCTTGTTGTACAGACCGCTGAAGGGAGGAGGGGTAGGAAGGCAATTTATTCTACAGAAGTAGGTCCACTAGAGAGGTATTTAGGTTTTATAAATAGGTCTATAAATAATACATTTCCATTTCTGCCGGTTTTATTGCTATTGATATGCAATATAGTCCTCTGGGCTTAAATCTGCAGATATTTTTATTACTTGAGGTCATTGCCATGTTGCATTGTACAAATAGCACACTGCATTTACCTCAGCATATGTTTATTTTTACATGCCTCAGTGGCTGTCTTAAAAAGGCAATGTGTCGGCTGTTATCCATCTCTTCTACCTGTCCTTAGATTTTGCTAAGTGCATACTTCTATGGATCAGTTGAAAAGCCCCAATCACTCTGTAATTTAAGATTTTATGCCTGAATGCTGGATGTCATCCTACTAAGTGAGGTGTTGTGTGCGCGTGTGTGAGGAGGTATAAAAGAAAATAGCACTTTGTTTCTCTGATAGGCTTCTGTGACTATTTCATGATACTGTCTGCACCTTTGTTAATTGAATAAGGATTATTTTGGAATGAGGGAAGCTGTAGTGGCTGAATAAGATTCAGTCACTGCAATTAAAATATTAACGTGGATTGCTACTAAAGAGGCAATTGCTTCTTTCCCAATGTACATCGAAAAAGCAGAGGTGAGAAGTAGGTGGTCAGCTGCTGGGTTTTATTCTTATCCAGTTTACTGTGTAGTATATCAATAGTCTGCAATAATTCCCTCTTTGAAGCTTACTTTAATTGAACTGTTATATATGCCTGGCTGAACAGGGAGGTTTTTCAGGGACTCAGGAAAAAAGGAGAGTTTACCACTCTTGGAAGAAGGCGCAAGCAACTCAGGAAGGGTACAGGGATGTCGTTAGGTCATGCAGAGAGAAAATCAGAAAGGCAAAAGCCCAGCTAGAACTCAGTCTGGCCACTGTTGTAAGAGATAATAAAAAAATGTTTTTACAAATATATTAACAACAAAAAGAGACCCAAGGAGAATCTCCAACTTTTATTGGATGCAGGGGGAACATTGCCACCAAGGACTAGGAAAAGGCTGAAGCACTAAATGTTTTCTTTGCCTCAGTCTTTAACAGTCAGACCAGTTATCCACAGGGTATTCAGCCCTCTGAGCTGGAAGACAGGGGCATATCACAGAATAAATCCCCTGTAGTCCAGGAGGAATCAGTTTATGACCTGCTGCAACACCTGGACACTCACAAGTCTCTGGGGCCAGATGGGATCCACCTGAGAGTACTGAGGGAGCTGGTGGAGGATCTTGCCAAGGCACTCTCCATCATTTACCAGTAGTCTTAGTTAACTGGGGAGGTCCCAGGTGACTGGAGGCTTGCCAATGTGATGCCCATCTACAAGAAGGGCCAGAAGGAAGATCCAGGGAACTACAGGCCAGTCAGCCTGACCTTGGTACTGGGGAAGATTATGGAGTGATATATCTTGAGTGAGCTCACCAGGCACGTGCAGGACAACCAGGGGATCAGGCCCAGCCAGCATGGCTTCATGGAAAGCAGGTCCTGGCTGACCAACCCAATCTTCTTCTATGACCAGGTGGCCCACCTAGTAGACGAGGGAAAGTCTGTGGCTGTTGTCTACCTGGACTTTAACAAAGCCTTTGATACTGTCTCCCACAGCATCATCCTAGAGAAGCTGGTGACTCATGGCTTAGACAGATGTACTCTTTGCTGGGTAAAAAACTGGCTGGACGGCCGAGCCCAGAGAGTTGTGGTGAACAGAGCTAAATCCGGTTGGTGGCGGGTTACGAGTGGGGGTCCCCAGGGCTCAGTGTTGGGGATAGTCTTGTTTAATATCTTTATCAATGGTCTGGATGAGGGGACTGAGTGCACCCTCAGTAAGTTCACAGGTGACACCAAATTGGGCGGAAGTGTTGATCTGCTTGAGGGTAGGAAGACTCTGCAGAGGGACCTAAACAGGCTGGATTGATGGGCTGAGGTCAATTGTATGAGGCTAACAAGGCCAAGTGTTGGGTCTTGCACTTGGGTCACAACAACCCCAGGAAACACTACACACTTGGGGAAGGGTGGCTGGAAAGCTGACCAGCAGAGAAGGACCGGGGGCGGGTTGGTTGACAGTAGGCTGAACATGAGCCAGCAGTGTGCCCAGGTGGCCATGAAGGCCAACAGCATCCTGGCTTGTATCAGGAATAGTGTGGCCAGCAGGACTAGGGCAGAGGTCATGCCTCTGTACTGAGCACTGGTTAGACTGCACCTTGAATATTGTGTTCAGTTTTGGGCCCCTCAGGACAAGAGGGACATTGAGGTGCTGGAGTGTGTCGAGAGAAGGGCAGCGAAGCTGGGAAAGGGTCTGGACAACAAGTCTTCTGAGGAGCAGCTGAGGGAACTGGGGTTGTTTAGTCTGGAGAAAAGGAGGCTGAGGGGAGACCTTATCGCTCTCTACAACTACCTGAAAGGAGGTTATAGTGAGGTGAGTGTTGGTCTCTTCTCCCAAGTAACACGTGGTAGGACAAGAGGAAATGGCCTTGAGCTGCATCAGGGGAGGTTCAGACTGGATATTAGGAAAAATTTCTTCACTGAAAGAGTGGTCAGGCACTGGAACAGGCTGCCCAGAGAGGTGGTGGAGTCAGAGTCCCTGGAGGTGTTCAAAAAATGTGTAGACGTGGCACTTCAGGGCATGGTTTAGGAAGCATGGTGGTGTTGGGTTGATGGCTGGACTTCATGATCTTAGAGGTCTTTTCCAACCTTAATGATTCTATTCTATGATTCCATGATATGTCAAGTCACCAAATGAGACCCAAGACGGCTTGCCTCCTGCTGTGTAACTACCAAGCAAAAACTTGCAACCTCCATTAAGGCATTTCTATGCTGGTTTCTGAATTTTGCCACTTGCTGGCTAGTATATGCACAAACAGGAAAATCACACTGAAGACACAGCACTTGAAAGATTGTGGTGCAGTAAAATCACACGGGCACCTCTGTTTTCCCCCCAGCCTGCTGAGTCTTAGCCACACTGGAACTGGGATGAAAGTCTATGTGTCAGAGGCTCCAAGCTATCGTTGCATTGTAGAAAAAAAAGCAGGGCTGTGTTTGAATTAACTCTTCCAAAGCCATCCAAAGCCTGTGACCAGAGGGTGATGGAAACCAAAGAGGTGTACCAATGCAGGCCACAAAGCACTGAGGTGCACTGCCATTTCCAAGCATTGTCTAATGAAATTAGCTCTTCCCTTTTCCCTTGTCATCACCTCTGTCACATCATCCCACAGAGATCAACCCTAGCTCACAGAAAGTCTTTCTCCTAAAATATATTAACCATGGCTCTCCCTTTGTGTCACTACTCTAATTGAGACTTAATGTATTTACCTCTTCTTTTGTCATCCTCCCTGCAGCTCCCCTTTTATTGGTACCATGTTGTATTACCATTGTAAGCATATGCCCTTTCCTGCATGTCAGATGGGCAGAGTGCTGTTAGTAAGACCTATCATTTATCCAGTGGTGTTCTGGATCATTAACACACAGTGTCGCAGTCTCACTCTCCATCCTGATGCTTTCCCTTAAGTAGATTTCACTGCATAACTCTCATTTTCAAAACTATGGCTTAAGTGCATATGTTAATTGCAAGATTTAATTATACGGTGGTGAAGTTGTGAAATTTTCCTCCTAATTAACAAGGAAAAACTTGGCGCGGGAGAAAGGGTATAATGGGGAAACGCCTTTTGCATTTCATCATTAACAATTCTCGCACGTGGCTGTGGCAGTGGTGCATGCCCTGCCTCATTGACTTCCCTGTGTGAGGATGGATTAGGTGCAGGTGAAGGCCAACAGGTCCATGGCCAGAAACCTGCCAGGAAAAAGGTGGTGTAAGAGCTGGAGGGGAGCAAAGAATTGGCATTACAAGAGAAATATCCAGAGAGTTTCAGGGAGCTTCTTTTCACAGACATGTTGACCTGCAGCAAGCAGGGTGAGCCCAGATCAATTTTATTCTAAGATTTCCTTCCAAATTGGTATCTAGAGATTCAGTTCAGATTCATATCCAGTTTCCGGGAACTACATCCCAGCATTAGATGGGAATCATAGACTCAGACAAAAAATTGCTGCTTCCACTAGATGAGAATCTGTTTCTATATCTGCAGATCTGCCTGCCTCCCTCTTAATGTGCCTTTCAAAGGTGGGACATCTTTTTTTCTCATCTTGTGTTTTTCTTTTCCTTTCTTTTTCTTTTTTTTTTTTTTTTTTTTTTTTTTTTTGTTACAGTAGCCATTTTAAAGATTAGCCTTTCTGTTAACTCTCCTTTCTCTTTCCTTTCCCCAGGACAGACTCTCAGAGAAGCTGTGCTGGCTGGGAGTGTGAACAGACCCAATGCCAGTACCAGGGAACTGGAAATGAAAGATAGACAGTTAGTATCTTTGGATAAGGCTCTCTCACGTCTGTCCTAATCAAGCTGAAGGGGTAAAAAGGGCACAGCCCCTATCAAGACTGTATCCTCCCTCTGCCTATAGCTTGTTCTTTTTTCCTTTAGCCTTTGTCATCACCTTATGTCATGTTTTTATTTTATCTTAGTGCCTCTGGTGCTAATTGGCTGATGTTCTCGGGCTTTTGAAGCACTCTGCTCTTCCTGGCAGCCTTGGCTCCTTGTGCCTAGGTCATTCCTCCCGGGGCTCCCATTCCCCACTTGTCAGTGGAAGAGTCTCCTAAGCCCTGGCAATTGCCTTTTGGGGTGGGAAGAGCAGCACTGGGAACCCCTGGCAGACTGAATAGCAGGAGGGTCGTGGGAACAGGCTACAGGCCTTTCTTTTCAGGAGCCCAGTGTGGTGGAATTTGTCTTGTGTAATTTTGTAGACCCCATACCGGTAGGCATTGCAGTGTTTCAGGATTTCCAGATAATTGTTTTGAACACAATTGAAAAGCTGTAATTCTATAAAATAAAAATATTTTATTCTTCTTTGTAATTTATTTAAAATCAGATATTACATTGTAATTCATAATACAACATGAAAGCCCTCTAAAATGAGAATTTGATTCTTGGATTTTGACCTCATAAAAAAGCTTTTATTTTTTTCCCCCAGGTGAATTTTTGTGGAATTCAACACATTTTCCACTCTCCTGTGGGAAGTCCTGAGATTAGTAGTACATTTTTTTCATTCATCATGCAGTCACCTTATCTGACATTAGAATTTCTCATGCTTTTTCTATAAGGCACACTGCATGGATATATAATTCTGTACTCTCAGACTTCAGGTAATGAATAATCATATTCATGGATCAACCTAATTAGGTAGCAGAGCGCATTGCCTACAACAGAGTGAAAACGTGTATATATTCACAGCTAGATAACTGTTCATTAGGGGCCTGACCTTGCAGCTATTATTCATGTTGAGTGGTACTCACTTATGGGAGATAATCTTATTGTCTTCAGCGTGCATATTACTACATAAAATATCATCTGCCAATGTTATGCTTTCCTTAACATCCCAATATTTTCTACCTACAATGACACCTGGTGTAAATTATGTAAGCAAATTTTTGAAGAGAAGGCAGCATTGGCAGTGGTGTTGTGCATTTCATTGCATCTGTAGGAAAAACCCCTCCTGACGCATCAAGACAGTTACCACCCTAGAGCTGAGATAATTATAACTGGCCTTGAGTATGCTCCTAGTCTGTTGCTGTGTGATTTAAACTTTGTTTACTTAACCCTCATGAGGAAACCTGTCTGACTTTGTGTTGCACAGCAGCAGAAGGAAATGGTCAGTAGACCACACTCCAGCTGACAGGGCAGTTACCAGCAGCTGGGGGTCCGTTAACATATTAAAATGCACTAATGCAATTGCAAGCAGTTGTTTCACCAGTCCCTCAGGGATGAATGCATTTGAATTTCAGATTCTTGTCTTCCTTCTCTGGGACTCTGCCTTTTTCTGTCCATTTTCCATCCTCTCAGCCAGGAGGTCTAAGTCCCTCTCTGACCTAGCCTGGTCAGCATGGGTGCCACGTGTGCCCCACACACTGGCCACTTGCCACACAAATCTGCATACATACAAACCTCTGGCAAGGGACAGCTGGGAGCAAACTGGTGCTGCCAGTCCAGCTCATACACCCATTTCTGCCTGTCCCCTTTCCCTTGGGAATGGACAGTCATCAGACTATGTTATTTGGTCAGCTCCCTCCTCTCTGTGTTGGTGGCTAGCCACTCCTGTTGCAGTAGAGAATAAGCAGAAGCCTTAAGCCTTTCGTCGTGAGACACCTGCGTAATAGATCATCACATTATTTTTTATTTCCCAGTGAATCCATTTGATGGTGGAAGGAGTATTTGGAGACTCCTTCCTCAGAGAGCATAGCCAGGTGAGTGTCAGTGTAACATGGAAGAAGAAGTTGTGTTTCAGGAACAGATAATCCACCTGATGGCCTGGGATACCCAGTTTTCCTCCTCATTTTGCTGCAGACCGCCTGCAGGACCTTAAGTAAATAATTTATTTCTTGTCCCTGCCCAGTCCCTTATGACATGCTGGAGAACTGTGTGCCCTGACAGAATATCTGCTGCCCTATCTTTTCTCTGCCTTGCTCATTTAAGAGAGGTTTTGCAGGGGCAAGTCTATTTTCCAGTGCTGTATTGCTTTATAAAAAAGGGGGTAATTCCCTGCTCAGCTGGGCTGGACAGGGAGAAATAAGTGATATTTTCATTGCAACAGGGCAAAAGCCATCTGCCTGTGCTACCTCTTTATTGCCATGCTGTCTCCAACCCCATTTCTGCATCCAGTGCCGGCACAGCCAAACCCCCACCTTGCCTTGCTTTGCAAGCATCGCTGTACCACAGACAATAATAACAAGGCAGCCCCTGTATTTGTTTAGTGCTTTGCTGTGTGACAGCTTTTCGATATAGGTAAGCTTCATGGAAGAAGTGAGGTAATGAGCTCATGTATTGGCTTAATATATCAGGCAACAACATTCATACATACAAGGCACCTTCTAACTACTGTGAGTGGTTTGTGAGCCGCAAAGATGCTATCTGCTGCTGGGAAAGGAAACTGGTTTTAATATGTGAGGCATGTGTTTCTGTCAGGTTTTGTCAAAGAAAGGATGGCTTATCTTATCTTGTGATCGGGCAGCTCTGAATACAACCGTGGACACGGTGTGTTGACATGGGGAGGTGAACTCCAGAAACAGCCTTTACAGATAGAGTGGTTGTAAGGATTTTGTGCCCCGCAGATCCTTTCCCCTATCCTCTTTCTCCAGTGAGAAGCTGCCCTAAGCAGCTCTGCTTCAGCTCTATCAGGATGCACAGGATTTGGTGCACAGCCGTTGAGCATGCTTGTAGGGCCAGGGTGATCAGAGAGGGTCCATGGCTGAAGAGACATGACACTGTACCAGCTCCCACATGCCTGTGAAGCTCTCAGTAGCCACTGGTGCGGTTCTGGTTTCTGTCATGTCTGATGAGAGCAAGAGCAGAAACACATTTTCATGGTCCAGGAATTATACAGACAGGTCTCTGTGCTCAGACAGGTGCTTTCAAGCCTATCAACATCCGTGGTATTGCTGGAAGTTTGGTTATTAAGTATTCCTCTTCTTGCTTCTGCCAATCAGTCCATGTACACCAGGGCCTTTACTCTTTTTCATGGGGAATCAGGCAAAACCTTTGTTCCTCATGATGGTAGAAGCTGATCTGACTAAACTGGAAGTGATCAGGAGATCAGTAACAGCTTGATACTCTGTTAAAATGAATCTGGTCTGGATGGGTCAGGCATCTACTCAGAAGTTCACTAAGGCAGTGGAAATCTGTATTTGACTTGAGGTGATTAGGCTGTCAAGATGCAGCTAATACTGGCCAGGATCCTACCATTGTCCCAGTCTCTGGAGTCAAGATGATCTTGAGTAATGTGATGTTCTCAGTATCTTCTTGTAATTTTTAACTCTTTTACAGGCTTTCTCCTCCTTTCCATTATGCATGAGCATCAGGTTTGTCTGAACCCATGCAGACCCCAGGTTAAGGCTCTCATATCTACCTTGGGGATGGAGACCCAAGAGCAGCCCAGCACTGCCCCATCCCCAGCCAGCTGCCCCTCTCTGCCATGCAGCCTGGTGTGCCCATCACTGGGGCTAAGCTCTTAGCAGCTTTCAGATGCTCTTTTCTCATATTGAGAGGGAGACAGAAACTGATTGCGAGAATTATCTCAGCCCCATTTGTCTCAGAAGGGCTCTCTGTCAGGGTTGTGATTTTCCTGATTCCTTTTCCATAGCGCTGGTAATGATACAAAAGTGAAAAACAGAGGAAACTCCTAGTCTAAAAAGAGCTGCTGCTGTACGGCAGTCCTGTGATGACTTATTGCCAACAGACATCTGAGTTTACTATAGATCTACTTTAGGTCATAAGTGCAAAACCATATCTCGTTAATATTTAAAGATGCTTAACACAAAAGCATGCATAATTAAACAGTGCATCAGAGCTGATAATTCCAAATAATTTGTCTTCTGAAAAGGGATTTTTGTAATTTGTTAAACTGGTTTGAAATCCACAGCTTAGCAGCAGGAGTATGTTTGCATAACAAAATGAATAATTTTAAATGTTGGGCTGTGTCCATCCTCTCTGAGAAGGAAAAGAGACATGGCAAGAAGGAGGGTTTTTAAAAATGCATATAGATGTAGATTCAGCATTGCACAAAGATCTGTGTCTCTCTGAGCTGTGTCTCATTTTTAAAAGCAAAACTATATTCCTGCCATGGGTAGCATTGTTTTCTCTCCCAGGTTATTTTCATGTTCCATGAGGAACACATTGTTACTAGCCATTTCTTTAGATAACTGAAGGGTGAAGGTATGCCTGTAATAAGAATGATCTATTAGTTAGTAAAACAAGTGACACTCAAGACAAATATGAAAAAATTAATGGTGTCAGGTACAAGATACTGTGAGCTTTTCATTACATCCAAAAGGCTATCTGAGCACATTTTCTGCCTGGATGCTAAAAATCTATGAGGAAAGAAAATGTGCTTATGATCCATTGCAAATCATGCTTTTCAGAAGTGCCAAAATACAAATTGATGTGTGACCACAGCTATTCTTTAATTTAATATAAGATCAAAAATTAAATAGCAAATGTTCTGGGCACACTCAGATCATTGATCACACAAGAGAGTTATTTACAAGGCAAATCTCAAAATACTATTTTACAGAACTCACTGAAGGTATTTCTAGAAGTTACTGAATTTGTCAGGGTCTTGTTTACCTGTGGCAGTACCCGGGAGAGCAAATCTCAGCAGGCACAGCTCTGCTGCAGTGGAGCTGTACTGGTTGTTGTTAACTCAGGGCCTGGAGCTTTTGGCTTAACTCCCTACCACAGATGTATTTTCTATTTAGACTAGTTGGAAGGGGGTCGGGGGAATGCATTGGAAACTGTCACATATCAGTGTCCTATTTAGTGCTGTGTTTTATGTACCAGCCCAGCACTTCATTGTCAATAGGAGTATGAATTAAAGACTGAACTGTGTGCGCTGGGTCCCGCTCTGAAGTGGCCAACGCCAGTAGTGGCGGGAAGGAGAAAGGAGACGGTAGGAATTTGCTGTCACAGCTGGAGAATGAAGCACAGAGAGGTGTAGTCATATGGTATGTCATAGAAGTTGTGGCATCCAGAGTGGATTTACAGTGGATGCAGGTATCTAAATTCAGCTCATCACAAGTGAGCATCTGTCAGGGCTGTTGTACCCTGATTTAGCAGGTAGTCAGAAGAGAGAGATGAGCAGCCACAATGCAGGTGCCTGTGAGGTCTCTCCGGGGTTACACTGGACTCTTCTCTGCCTGTACTGGGATCCCTCAGGATGAAGGCAATCCGAATAGCTCATCATTTTCTTGAACTTAAACATCCCAGTTATCTGTCTGAATATAGCCCAGAGAGACACTAAGGCCAGCTCATGAAATATATTTAGTTAAGTAACTAGTACTTGAATGCATAATTTGAAAAAAAAAAAATAAAAGGAGTTTGGCTATGTCTGACTTGGCTCCTTTGACACCAGAAGAGCAGATGAGTGGGTCAAAGCAGCTAGTGAAGAGACCCCTGTACTTGTGCTATTTTTGGTTCAGAGGTTTTACTTTCTGATAGATCTTGTCTAGTCCTGACAACTTAACATCCTTACCAGATCTGTGATTCAAGGATGCCTAAAGGACTATGCACGGGTGCAAGCCAGTATCTCCCCATTATAGAGTGCACCATTAGCAGGCAGCTTTTCACCAGAAGGAATCTAAGGTGCATGAATCAAAACTGCTCTGTGAACCAAACCAGCCTGTAGTAAGTGGGGCCAAACTGAGGATTCACTTCAAACCAGCAGCATTACTCCACCACTGATGTAGAAACAGCCTGGTGCCTACCCTTCAGCATCTGAGCATGGGGAGTTGGGCACGGACGGTGAGGAAAACTATGTGACTGAATCTGTGACTTTTGGCTCTAGCACAAAACTGCACGGGTCCTAAATATACACTATCTAAATTTTAACTTCTGAAGAATATGCATTATATAAAATGCATATTGACTCTGAGGGAGAGACAGGGCTTTCCCATCTGGCCACTGTAATTTATTTCTCCTCTAATTCCCTGTATCTTGTCTCTGTGAGCTGGATGCTCTGGGAAGCCGATGACTAGTTTGACTGCTAATAAGGCCCTTCAGACTGGCCACGAGGGGATAATCAAAGGCTGCATAATGTTGCATGTACTTCTTTCTTAGAGCTGATGGTATTCTTCCACTAGCAAGTCACAGAATGACGATGATGCTATTAGTGGGACCACTGAGTTTGTTTCTTTGACATCAATTTCTGCTTTTTTGAGGGCAATGGCCTGCACTGACTACATAATGCCATAGAGAGATAACTTCCTGTTATTTTTTGAAAACTAAATATGAATACTAGGAATTCATCCTTTTGGCCTCCTTAGGGGGAAGGCTAGAGACAGCTTTCTCAATCAGATTTCTGCTTTGGAGCAACATCTCTTCAGTACATACTTAGCCTGTGTGGAAGAACAGGACAAGATAGACCTCCTGGTACTACTCCATATCTGTCAAAAGCTATGGAAAAGGGACTGGGGGGGGAATATAAGAGCATCTTTTTCTCCTTGCCACTGAATACTTTAGACTGGACAAGGACATGTGCAATCCAGAATGCCCCACAATTCCAGTTGATGCCTTGGCTTTGTAATTATTAGGAAAGAGGCATGGGTATAAGCTTTGGATCTAGACTTACATTTCAGTTTTCTCAAAGGAAAATAAATTTTGGTTGCACTGTTTCTTCATTGTTCTTAACCTGGGATGCTGCCAAAATGTCAGTATTACTGTCACACTGAAAGAGCCTTGGACATTCTCCTAGAAACCACAGCCTTGCATTCCATAGGTATTAGTGAGATTCATCATTATTGTCCTGCAAATTCTTCCTGGACATTGTTATAAAACATAGCCCCATGGTGTTACATTTCATGTTAAGGCATGACCATAGGCTCATCAGGACATGTCAGATGTATGTGGTTCCAAGTTGGACATTCTCATTTCTTTTTGCATCCCTCTCTTTTTTCTTTTTGTTTTCCTAGCAAAAAACCGTTGAGCTGGGTTCTTGAGACAATACTGGGCATATACAGAGAGGCTGTGGGACAGCTATCAAGTTTCATGAGTCACTTCTTTGGACACTGGAAGAGGGATACATCTTCAGATTAAGATGCTTGAATGTAGGTATGTCCTTGTAGATGCCAGCTTGTGAGCTAGGCACCTAAACACCTGTTATATGTCTTGGGTATCTTAGGGTATCTGAAGGGGTGCTAGACATTCATATTGAAGGAACTGTCTATCCCTGCTACCCATATATTGCTAATGAATTTTCAGATGCTTACAAGTAGACGTGTATATTTACATGTCACTGTGCTTTGGTTTTGCCTGCTTCTATCCCACTCTGGTATGGAAGGATCTCTCCTGCTCAGCCTTTCCCTAAAGCTGCTTCCTCAGGCCCACACTGGGCAGAAAGGCAAGGCAGTAAACTGAGGTTATGGACCGATGATAAGTTATGATGAGTCACTGCTTTTTGGCTGCTTGTCCCTGGCTGGAGGGCTGAGGCAATGGGAGGAGAGCGTATGGGCACTGTGAGGCCATAGTTGCGCTAAAGCACACCAGGTTTGCTTGAACCAGTCAAGGGATTAGCAGTTCATGCCCAGAATTACAGTATCTCTGGTGAGAGGAGCATAATTGATTCAAACATGCCAATTTGCCTGCAAGGAATTGTCTTACCATATCACTAAGCATTGCAGTTAAGTTTTCTCTCTTCTACATTTGCAGCTGCCTCATGGTTCCTCTTCTCCACCCATCTCGTGGGACCCAAGGGTGAGTGTGGTCCAGCTCAACCATTCTGTCAGGGTTTCTTCCTGTTTGCCCTCCTTCATGTTTGCCTTGGCAATGGGATGGAGGGTCTTGTCCTAACATAGGCCTTGTGTGTAACCAAGCACTTGCTTGGCACTGAAGAGAGTCAGCACTGTGTAGGCACATGGGCAGTTATGATACTGGCTGTAAAAAATCACAGTCTAACTAATGGTAGAAATAATTTACTAATGGTTAAACTTTCCCTCTTGTCAGCCTCTCCTCCCTTAGAAATTCAGTGAATCACACTGTCCAAGGCCCGAAGGAGACGTTTCACTACCCACTGTGACCTGCTGAGCTTCGCAGGCCATCCATTTCTGCTCAGTTAACCCTGCACTGACCCAGCTAAGCTGTGCGTGGCTCAGGCTGGTCTCCCTGCACCCAGTAGTGACCTGAAGGGCAGCTCCAGGCCGTGCAGACATCCCACTGATCCTCCTGAGTAATGCCTCCCCTTCCCTATGGTGATGTGCCTGGGTCTCCATGGGTTTTACCCATCATTAACCCCTGTGAAGCTGAGCTGACTGAGCAGAGGCTTTGTCATGGGGCAATGCCTTATTGCCAACCTCTTCAAGAAATAGAAGTGTGTGGAAAGGGTGGATAAAAGAGCATCCAGAAGAGGAATATTTTCATACATACTATACATCTTCTAACCTAGATGATGATTTCAGCTTGCTGCCAAAATCTACTTAACACATCGCACTAAACTTCAGCTCCCGGATTGAAAGAAGTCTCACTCTGGGCTGCTATTACGGTCTCCTACACAAAGAAATGTTCTTCATGATTTAGTTGGCAAAACACCGAAAAAGAATACTACAGGTTGGGACGAGCTTTATTCCAGAGTTTACCTATCTAAAGTGATTAATGCATGCTTAATAACTTCAAAGATTTCCCATTTCTTCAGAAGGAGGGGGGTGTCTTCAAAGCTTTCAGACAGAGAATCTCCCTTTTGAATTGATGAAGACATGGTCCCAGTGGAGATTTTACACTGCCAGTATGTACTCCTTCAAAGATTTCATTGTTGGCATGCTGTATTTGAAGATTTCCTGCCCTCTATTACCCGTTCATTTCATTTTTCAAAAAAGAATAAGAAAAAGAACAAGAAAATCATATCATTGGGGTCCCCTTCAAAGCAATTTCATGTCACACCCCTGAACCCAGGAGAGCAAAAATGTACACCAAATTTAGGGGCTTGCTGTAGTGTAATTAGCATCTCTGAGAAAAAGAGCTGCCCTTTCCTAGAAGATTTGTTTTTCTTACTGGGAACTGTCTTTGATGTGCTTTGATTCAATTGCCAGATAATTTTTCAGATTAAATGCTGAACACCAAGTAATTCTTCAGTGAGTTTGTCATTCAACTGGAAGGTTTTTGGATCAAGAAGACACCCACTCATAAGTCTAGAAGGATTTAAAGATGCTTGCAAGAATATCAGAGCAAAAACTTCTAAGATTTTAGAAGCAAAGCAAAATGCTTATCACATGGAGTTCCTAGGATTGTATGAAGAGTGACTAACTTGGTTTTCCTAGCTGTGTGTAGAAAGAGATGTACAAGAACATATTAACTCCTGGAATGCATATTTTAAAAGTTTGCAAGGACTGCAAAAATTTATAGCTACTTCACTTCCACTACTCAGTCCCATCAATATAGTTTAAAGTAGATCTGAGAAAGATATAATTCTTCTAATGGTTTAATCAATTTACGAACACTGCTTTTACTCCTGTTTTCCCCTGTGTAATAAATTTTTAATTAGTGTGTGTCAGCAACACACGAAAAAATGTCGCAGCCGGTATAGGCTGCTAAGAAAAGGAGGTTATTTCTGAAACTGTACATAAATCTGTGCAAACTGGTAGAGCCCAGCTTCCAAAGCATACTAAGAGGTCTCCACACCCCAAATAAACACTAGTGCTCTGTTGTTTTGAATGCCTGTACTTCCTAGTTGTCCTTTGTTTTGCCCAGTGAGTGCATTCATCAGCTCTTATGGATCAGTAATTCATGAAATTCTCTTTCCATTAAAAATAAATACTGCATTTTATATCCTTGAGATGGACCTCATATTTGATTGTCTTTTCTATGGCAGTGTATATTGAAAACTATAAAATTATAATACAACTATTAATCCGCTGTATCTGCTTGTACCTAATTTTTATTAAAAATGTATTGTGCTCCAGCTGGCTCATAAATTACAATGCAGTTGAAAAGGCTCCAGTTGGATTACTTCTGAAGGAGAACATATTGAAATAAAGAAAGGCTTACTGATTAATATTTTGATTTTATGTACAGTGTTACTAAGGTAGCAGCTTGATTACCATAGAAAAGAATTTGTAGTTAACTATATTGCAAATCTGGTGAATGTAAGAATGTGAAACTTGAGGAAAGTGGCATTTACCAAAGAAACCACATTATCATCTCTGATCAAATCTTTCATGTCATCTTCTCCTTTTATGAATGGCATAAAAACCCTACTTCTTTTCGACAGTAAATTAATACATTTATAGGAATGTGGCAGAATCTGGAATCACATACCATCTGTTCTCTGTCTCTCAATTGCTACCACTGATTATTTTTGATAGCCCTTCTAAAAAATGCCTAGAAATAGCTGAAATAGTTTTGTCTTTAGTTTTAATATCATGAGAAGCAAAACTGCTTAATTATGTCTCATTTGGGAAGTAATGGGAAAGGAGAAATGAGGATATTAGGCTTAGAAACAACTAGGGGCCTCCTTTGCTCTTTTGTATGCTTAACAGTCAACACAATTTTGGGGGCAAAATTTATACATTAAAAAGCACCCCGTGGAACTCAGTGAGTGAACTGAGAAATTTCTGCTGAAAGATGAATTATTCCAATTTGTACTCATTGCCTAAGACCAAAAACATGAGTTAAACTCACATGATGCACCCAGTCATTATAACGGAGTCTGTAACTGCTCATGGGTGGCCGAAGCTCAATGAAAAAATTAGCTGCTTTCTATAGGCCAGTGGGCACACAGGCTTTTGGACTACAGCCCCAGTTTGATTTCAGGCTTTTTTTTCCCTCCATAAAAAAGGCTTAGTTTCCAAAACAGCCCTTTGCACTTTTTTGTCTGTCTCACATCTTCTCTCATTCTTTCTCACACATGCATGCCAGACTATGCTCCTTTTTAATCGATAAGGTGACAGAGAAGGTGAATTCTCTCTTACATTTGTGAGTTAAATGAGAAAAAAGCCCCTTTATTGTCTGTACTTTGTTCCTGAAGTTTTGCCAACAATAATGTTGGCTTTATTAGCTGTGTAGGATTGAAGATGCTATCATGGTGTCAGACCACATACCAAGATGCAGGACTTCATATGTTTTTAATTTTCCAGTTATTTGTCTTGTCTTTTTTGGTCAGTCAAAGACTCCAGAGAATACCATCAAGCAACGAAACAGAAATGGAGTATTGGAAACAGCAGTGGCAGCTGCATAACATAGAAATAAAAGATTACTTAATGGCTGCCTTCCACAATTTTTTGTGCCGGCCATACAAGGAGATTTACATATGCTGTCTTAAGATGTCAGTGTAAGAACATAAGCATTATCCTTGATGTACCATAATGCTGACTGACAAGCTATATACATGATAAGACCACTTTAGGGAGTAAATTGGTATTCCTTTTGATCACAAGTATTTACAGTCATATATAAAGCCCAATTCATTCCCTTCTTTATCTGATAGCAAAGAGGCAGGACACAGGTTTCAATACAGAGTGATCACTGGATAGTGAAATAAATCAAAATAACTGGAAGGATTTTGATGCCCTGCAGTATACATTATCTTTCTGCCCACTTGGCTAGACAGGTTCCCAAAGATTTGGTTGATCTGTACACATGGCACCTGGATGAGACACTCCACACAGGGTATGACCTTGTATCACATCTGAGCTTGAAAAAAGTAATTTATTTGCATTTGTAAGTGTTTTCAATTTTTTAATACATTATATTCCTTCTTTACAGGCAATTCCTTTGCAGTTTCTGTCCTTGGTTGCTATGTGTCTGAGCAATAGCTGTCTATGGCATCTTCGCTCATGCATGTGCAAGGGTCTTTCTAGTTCTGAGACTATGCAAATAGAGAGCAAAGAGACAAATATCAATTAATGAGACACTGTCACTACAACAAATCCAACTGAGTGAGGCTATTTGAGGGAAACATTAAGAAAATAATTCCAATGGTGGGAACTTCTGGTTTTTCATTCTGCTTAGAATTTTCACTCCAGTGTCTCCCTCCTGTCGTTGCTTTGCTTTCTTTCTCTGGCCAAAAGAGGAACACAAGGTACTGAGACCACAACTCCTGTGAGGCAAGAGAGTTACAAGTACAGACTGAAATTTCTTGCATTTCTAAGGAAAAGAGGAGGAGGGACATCCCACAGCAAGAGGATACATCTTGGGGGTTTAAAATTCACATTGAGTTTTACTTTTAATGTTTAAGTGTTTATTTTTCATAGAATCATGGAATCATTAAGGTTGGAAAAGACTTCTAGGATCACCAAGTCCAGCCATCAACGCAACACCCCCAGGCCTCCTCAGCCATGCCCTGAAGTGCCACGTCTACACATTTTTTTAACACCTCCATGGATGGTGACTCCACCACCTCTCTGGGCAGCCTGTTCCAGTGCCTGACCACTCTTTCAGTGAAGAATTTTTTCCTAATATCTGATCTAAACCTCCCCTGGCACAGCTTGAGGCTATTTTCTTGAAACTGAGAATTTGTCTCGATGAATAAAAAGGCAACTAGCATTAGCCTAATATATATCACTTCAGCTTTCTAAATCACTACTGAAGAAACTTGCACAAAAATTCTGGGGATGATAACGCACAACAAGGTGAGGAAATTCCCATCAAAGACTTGTGGGGGTGACCATGTTCATTATTTACAGAGAAATTAATATGTTCCTTAAGAATAGTATCACTGATAGCTCTCTGCGATGTGACAATATTAGTGAACCACAAAGCTGAAGACCAGCTGTGGAAGTCAGACTGAAGTTAGGATTAAATTCACATCAGAAACATCTTGCTGGGAACAGATGCTAAGAACCCCAAACACTCCCCATGTCTCCAGTAAAGTGTTACGGAGGGTCAACCTGTGCTTTCTAGGGATCTCTCATCTTCATAAGCCAGTGAAGCCATGGCACAGATATGGGTCTTGGGATTCATACACCCCTTTGTCCAATTTATACTTCCTGGACATTGCCAAAGGCTGAACTCTATTAAAGAAGCACCAACACAAGTTTCTTCAGCATAATCCACTAGACCCACTCAGCAGCATCATCCCACAGGCAGGTGTGCCACCTAACATTTACTAACTGAATTATCTCCAGCAATATCCTGACTTGTGTTGGGGACACTCATCTTTCCTCTCCCCAAAACAGGTCCTCCCTTCACAGCAGTCAGAAAGCAAGGCCATAAGTTCCCCGTGTTGGATGCCTTTCAACATATCCAACCTTGCAAATGGGTAATGAAATAAGGAACCTGCAGGAATTTGTAGCACTATTAAAAAGGGTGAAATATTAAACAGGGGAAAGAAACCAGTAGCAATGTCCATTAATTATTGCTTTACTAAAAAATGTCCAAAGGAATTTCAACAATCCTTAAATTCCTTCAAATCCTTCAGTTTGAACAATCTTTAAATATACACTGGTGCCCCTTCAGCCTTGTGTTCAACTATTTCAGCAATTCACGAAGTATATGCTCATGTGATGGGCCATGCTAACTCTGAAGCAGCCTTTTCCTGTGTGATCTGTAGTTAATGGGTCTCTAGGAGATTTTGGAACTATACCTTTTAATCCATGTTATTGTGCTTTGAAGGTGCACAAAGGCTCAACACACTTAGTTGCACCTCAGAGCTTCCTCAAAACACCTTGGGCTCTGTCCTATACACATCGATTGATGGAGCCATTAAGACCTGAATGGACGAACAGTAATGATTCCATTTGGACCGATCCAATTTCAATGACATTGTCTCATACAATTCCATTAACATTGGAGCTGTTACAACCTCAGTGACAGATTATTATTTCTTTTAAAAAAGGAAAAGGAAATTAACACAATATATTGAATTGCACTGAATTGAGACAATAAATAATGGAATGTACCAGACACTAACCTCTCCCTTCTGTAATTCCAGGAGGAAAAATAGACATATTTACCACAAAGTTGATGACATATGTAGCACTTACCTTAAAATATGTGGCAAATCCTTATAACATATGGGTAGAATTATGAAACTGGCTAGATCTCATATTGGCTGCAGTATAACTTCAGGTGTAGAATTAGACAGTATGAATCTGTCTATATCTATCTAACAGTGGTCATTGCTGTAGTCACTGAGCAAAACACACTGCTAAGTGATCTATAATGGAAGAAATTAATTTAAAGAGCTAAGTTTTTTCCAAAGGCACAATAGGACCAGTGGCAAAGTGAAGTGTGACCCACCACACCGTACATTAATATGCTAGGCTGGAAATTTCATGGACAGAGGAAGAGATGGCATGTGTAAGTATATTCAGAAGCCTCTCTGTCCCTCCAGGACTACTTGAGGGCATAATCTAAGTAGCTCTCTCTCCCCCAGGTGGAACAAGAGCTATACCATATTAGATGAGCTTGTATCATAAACTTTTGTTTGTCTAAAAGGATTTGTTTTGACTAAATTTCTATTACAGATCACAGTCTCTGTCAGATCCCCACCCCAATTCATCTGATCCTGATGGGAATTTGCATAGCTCAATTACTGTTAAACAATATTGGGTCAGTTTGTACTGAAGAGTTTGGTGCTAAAAATAGCACATTATTCCTTGAATTGGCTTACTGAATTCAGCTCCAGAATGAATGTCATGATCTTTGAAGAACCTATTCATAGTAGTTGTTCCCACTGGATATCCAGCACCTCAAGACACATTTACTGAGTGCACAAACACACTTCAGGGGTTAATGTGAGGATGCCAAGAAGGATCATGCTAACAAGTTTTGCCTTCCATCTCCATTTTATTGTCCACTCCTTAGTCCTGGTTAGCATAGGAAGATCACATAACCATATAACACAGGCCATGCAGATGAGAGAATGTGCAAAGGAACATTTTCAAAAGTGGATGCAAAAATGGTCTAGCAGTGGATTTGCAAATCTTTTGAAATCCTCGTTTGAAAATGTGTCTTCTTTCCATTTCCTTTCAGACAAAGTTTCCATGGTTTTCTAATCACCTTGAAAATTTCCTGTGCGTTTGTAGAGTGGCAGTTTGCTATCTATTGTATTCAGAGATGGGAAGGCTGTTTGTTATTTTTCTTCAAGCCCCTCATTTCCAGTTCGCAATGCTGTGGGCATCAGCGGCTCTGTTACAATTGCCTGTCATTTGCAGTAAGCAAAGTGAAGAGATTAGACAGAGGAACCACAACAGCCCTTCCTACAGCATTCAGGTGAGTTCAAGACCCCTTACTGATTCTTCCCATTCATTTTACCCTTACATAAACCCCTTTGTCTTTAGTGGAGGTAACCCAGTTTACTGCAGTGTTAGAAAGCAGATAATCAGATGTGGCTTTTGGCAGTGCCTGACAGCACCAGGTCTGATGGAAATGTAATGTTTCCGGCTGCTGAAGAAACTCTCCTAGAGACCCATCAGCTTTTTCAACACTTTCTTATCAATAAATTTGCTATTTGAATGACTGTCTCCATACTTTGCTCAGAAGTAGCTCATATGAGCCTTGAGTGTTTGACTCAATATTTTTTTTGCATAGATTTTAATAAGCGTAAGCTTATTAAACTCAGGTAGTTTTATGTTAAAAGGGCACAGGATTTTTTCTTTTGGTAGCCATTTGTTCTTGTGAGCAATTGCTTAGTGATTTTTTTATCTGTGTCTTTACTGCCCTAATCTGAAGCCCTAGAACAATTAAAATAAGTACATTCCAGACCTTATGACTTAGCTCACATGTACATGTATCTGATCTGAAAATCCTGCTCACCAGTGCTTTCCCTTTTCAGACTGGCAGATGTTCATGGAGATCTCCTCTGAAATTATCTTGCTTTTGAGTCTAACCTTTCTGTAGCTGAAGCCACAGTCCATTCAGCCTCTCACAATGTCAGAACGGTTGTACATACTGAAAGTGCATCTGTTTGAAATGTAATTAGACTCATAATGGGAAGTGAGTTTCAGCTTTAATTAGGATGAGAGAGCTTCTTTCCTCTCTAATCTTGCAGGACTGCTTTGAGCAGGTCTGCCTGTCTATATGTGAGTCTGTTTCCCTATGTTTGCTTTACATACCCACAGAGTCTGCACATAGTTGTAGGTACCAGAGAGAAAATTTGTGTCTGATATAGTGACACAAGGAAAGTAGCCATGTTCCCTGCTCCCAGGTCTGGCATCCCCTAGACTGTCCCTGAAGTGAAGTGAAACAACTTTAGTCCTATTTCATGAAGTCCCTGCAGTGCAGGCAAGAGCACGTTTGGCAGGACAGGGCAAGGAAAGAGAATAATGGGAGAAGAGAGGGCAATTTTGGTGGAGTTCAACCGCTGCTGGCTATGAGGTGTGAACACAAAGATAAAGCAACTGCCTGATATTTCGCAAAAGCAAAGTTTGATCCTGACAGGGAAAAAAACAATAATGCAAAATTACCATCTTCTCTTCAGCCTGACCATATCTGCAGTTTTATCTTCAACATTTCTACAGATCCATCTCTGCAGCTGTGGAAATAATTAAAATAACTAGAATGCTTGCGGATGGCTGCTTTCACCATATTGTCTGTAGGCTGTGGATGAGTCTTACCACAGGGAGAGCGGTGGGGTTAGTGTTGGCTGTAGATCTGCAAAGCCTTTCTTTGTAATATTCACCTTTTGATATTCTTAAGTTCCCTTTGTAGATCCATTGTTGTTGCTTTGTAATCTCAGGAGTGGTTCATTGCACACTAAAACCATTTTTTTCAGCCTCTTTAGGTACCACAAGTAGCAATAGGACTTTTCCCCATCCCTGAATTCACACAGTGGAGGAGTTTTATTTTACTGTAACATTTCTGTTTCGTAGGTTAGCTGATTAATTTTTAACGTTATCATGATACAGGAACTAGAACTAAAAAAACCTCTAGCAATAGGAGTAAAAAATCCCAAGCATGCAGAGAGATGACATGCTGAGTTCTGGTCAGCAGGGATCTTCACAAATTCTCCTTGCCTTGAGGGAAACAGAGGGATTCACTATTTTCACTTTCCCTTGTGATCTGACACCATCTGGCTCCTGCCAGCAAAAGCTTCTCTCAAACTGCTCAAGAAGGCCTGTGTTCTTGTCCAAGCACTAAGCTTGTGTTGATTTATAAACACTCATAAATCACTTTGATTTCAAAGCATTTTTGTGCAAATACCAGAATTTTTCATAAGATTTTGATACAATAAGAATCTGAATTTCATTTTAGATCACTTCAAAAGCAGGAGCTTTGTAATAGATCCTATTATCTTTAGAGAGCTTGGGGTATCTGTGGGTTTTTATGTCTTTGTAAAGTTGAGTTTATAGTTGATTTTGTATGGAAACACAGGGGAAGGAGGAAAATAATCAGGTTCCATCAGTGTAATCTATCAGTTTAAAACGCTATCTTTTCTTCCACTTAAAAAGGAATTGACATATTCATTTATTCATATTGTTAATTATCTTCACTCTGGTGAGCTAAGTGTTTCTCACAGCTAAATGACTGCAGCATCTTGAATCATCCCAAACCAAAAAAAAAAAAGAAAAAAAAAAAGAAAAGGAAAAAAGGCATGCACAAAACATAATGAGATTCCTATGGGTTTAAAAGCATCTCTATATTCTGGGCTTCTATAAAGCCTTTTAAAGGAAAGAATTATTTTAAAAAAAAAGAAAACTCCTTGCCTTAAAGATGCACACAGACATAAAAACTTATTCCCCATGGAAATTGTGCCTTTAAATGACATTTCACTTTTATGAACAGTTTTATTACAAAATAGATTTCCTGCAGCTAATTTAATCTGTTGTCCCACTCTGCTGCTACTTTCCACTACCTCTCTAACTTCTCGTTATCTAAGTAAGGGTACATTAATTGCTACATGATGTAAGAGAGTTGGCTGTGTGCCAGAGCCCTAAGCAGGGAGGCATTGTGCCTAGCAGGTCTTACTGAAGATCCCTGCACCCAGCTGACTGTGGTAGCAGTATTTAAGCAATATTTCCATGTGATAGATAAGTGTCATTGATGGATGTGGGTAATGGTATCTCCTGAGTGTCATTTTAACAAGACATATATGTTGTTGGACGTATTTCACAAGTCTCTGTAATAATGCATTAGTCTCACTGAGAAGGAATAAGTGATTAGTAGCACTAATTAGAAAGTTCTTGGAGGCAGACTTTGGCTGATAAAGTACGGTGTGAGCTTTCAGTCTTTAACAATAATGCAATGAGTTCAAGGTAGAATCAATCTAGGAGGGTGATCGCACAGACGACATTAAAAATTACACATTCCTTATTAATATATAGATTTGCATTCTAAATTAAGTGATGCTGTTTAATAAAGACAAAAAAGAAGAAGTGATTTTTTTTAATTATATTTGCTGTGTGAGCGATCTGTAGTTCAGTCTCAGAGTGAAGAGTTTAATCTTCTGTTATCTGCAGCAAGACCTGCATTTATGGAAAAAGAGAGCACGAGAGAGGGAATTACCTAGTGCCTGGGAAAGATCATTATCTTGGATCTGGGTGGGCTGGGAAGCCTTTCACAAACAGTGCCAGTCATTTCTTTTCTTTCTGTGTGGCAAAAGTGAAGAAGAAATCAATTTCTCATTTTGCAATTTCCATTTCCAATTACCAAAGCTGGGGAAATTTTAGAAATGGATGAGAAATGGGTAATATTTATGGTCCCATTCAAAATGTTCACCCATCTGGACCAGCCCTCGCTGGGAAATAACCCTGAACCCAGCCATCAGGAGACCACACGCTGTCTCTGCAGAATTGGGCTAGAGGCAATAGCTAGATATCTCTATCTTCAATCCCACGTGTTAGCATTGAGTGGCTCAACAACCATTTAATTCCTTTAAACCACATCACAGCAGGGGCAGTAGCTGAAGCCCCTGTATGGAAGGAAGAGAAGTCTGGATCTATGGAACCATCCAGCTACAAGGTCACTGTCTCATTCCAATCCTTGCCGGAGCTTGCTATATGACAGCCCTTAAACCTTTTGCCTTGCAGGGTTGGTAACATCTGTATGTTGCTTTTCTTCTCTTGTCACCCCGATCAACAGCCATTCCTGCACCAGAACTGGGGATAACAGGCAAGGCGGTATTTTGGGTCAATGCTTCTGCTGAAAAAAATGCTCCATTCGACCAAAAAAAAAAAAGGTGTCAGAATCCTCAGGATGGAGATGTATCACAAGGGAACACCATGGTGGAGCTCTGCATTAGCACGCGTACTCAGTGCGCCTAAGTCAGTGACTGTCACTGGAAAAGTGCTTTCGCCCTGTATTGTTCTGGACTTGCATTGCTGATTGGTATATGCCGTAGCAGAAACACAGATGAGTAGCATGCAGTTCTGATATATTTTGCTTCACCTTCTTCCCTGATCAGAAAGATCCCTTTGTGGAATTCGTCTGTTATCAAGTCCATCCCAAAGGGGTCAATGCTGACACTCGGCCACAAGGCAGCTGATTTCTGCCCCAGCTGCCTGCAGAATGCAAAGCAGAGCAGGACACACCAGCAAAGGTCATCATGTGAAGGTGAAGGAAGGGTTACAGTCCAGGGCTGAGAAGTCTGCCTGCCTAGAGATGTCTGTGGAGAGGATGCCTGTGCTCCTTGAGTGCATAGCCTGTGTGTGCCTGTCGGCTGGGCAAAGAAGATGAATCTGTAAAAGTGTAATATTACTGTCAGCAACATTAGGTATTCAGGCAGGATTAAATTCTTATATAGTCTGGGTGCAGAGCCATGGTCATCATCAGCAGGAGGGGAGTGTGTACACCGTGGGGTAGCCCTCTGCTGAGAAACAGTCACTAAGCAGCACATGGTTTGCTGTGCCTCAAAGAATCCTTCATTGTGAATTGCAGGTACATAATTTTCAGCCACTTGAGTACAAAAAGTAGAAGAAATCAGAGGCTTCCCATTGCCTGAAGGAAGGGTTCAGACAGGTTTAGAGGAAAGTACAGCTCCTGCTAGCACTGATGTATGGTGCTAAGGAAGGCCATCTCCAGCACTGTGTCACCTCACTTCAGGCCCTTGGTATCTGGGAGCTGGTCTGTGATTTCATAGCTTCAGTGTTGCTACCCAACTGTCGCTGAGACATGTCTTTAGAGAGATATCTGTCCACAGGCTTACCTAAGCTCTTTTTGCTTGCTAGAACACAGTTAGACACACAGATACAGTGTCAAAAATATCTTTATTTGTGATTTAAGTATTCTTTTGCAATGTTATCCTGCATACGCAGCTTGGGACTAACCTTAAGGAAAAGCCTCTTCTGTCTGTTGCTGCTAGAGGTTCATCTCCCTTTGCTCCTTTGTGCCGTTAGACTCGGTTTGAGAACTGTTGTATTGAACTATTATTGAATTATTGTTCAAGATTTGGATAGGGGTACATCATACACATGCCAAGCGATAACAGCTCATTTATGACCTCCACAATACCAGATGTGCCATAGCTCCATGCTTCTCAGAATGAAACAGAGTTGGGGTGTGGCTGAGAGAGGCACAGCATGTGGGATCTTGTAAAGCTCACCTGCAGGTCTTACACACCAGGCAGAGAAACATATGCTTGAAAGAGCTGCTTCTCTATACATTAGCAGAAGTTGCCACATTAAAACACACAGGCTGTGAGACTGGTGCCTGATTCCCCCTCTGGTCTCTCTCCAGTGTCTAGTATGCTTGCCTATCATATGCATTAGGCTCACATTTAGTCCTTCAAATCATCTGTGTATAGACTGGGATCAACAGACAACTTTCTGCTCCCTAGGGAAAACCGTGTGTTTTGGGATAAGATATCTCTTAAGCTTCTCTGTGTTCATTGAGGCTTCAGAGCATAGCATGTGTCAGTTACTGAGGTAAAACAAGCTGGAGAAGCTCTCAGTGGCACAGGACATCTGGGTTTATGAGGAGGAAAGTGCTAGGCTGGGAAACAGGTGTCCAGAACCAAAGATGAGCATTTTAAGAATTACATTTTTAGCAGATGCTCAGGACTGAGTTCTGCTGATTGATAATTAGCAGAATGGGCATGAGAAACTTGCTCTGGCCATGACTGCCTTTTGAAGATTCTGCATTTCTGATGAGTTATTCAGATAATTTTGAGAGAAGACTTTTTCTTTTCACTGGCTTAAAAAAAAAAAAAAGAAACAGATGGTTTCTACTGAAAAAAAAACCAAAACAAAACAAAAAAACCACACCAAAAAACATCTGCTCAGAGATTTCTCTGAGTATTTTTGTAGCCTTTCCCCTGAGTGCCTGACTGCCGACCTGGCATACTTTGGTTTTGATGTCTGAAGTTTATGGCATAGCAAGGCACAGAGGTTTAACTACTCATTCTATATGTGCTAGGGAGAAATTAAAGAATGCACCCTGCAAGGAAGAAACAGGGTCAGTAAATGTTAGCAAATCCTCTTAAGAAAGCCAAGTCAGAACTGAAAAAATGTCTTTAATCAAAAGATTTCTCCACATCTCGTCTTGTCCTGAAGATTAGAGACAAGTAAAAACTCTCCAAGGAATTTCTTTTTAACTAGAATTCTGCTAAACTTTGGATGCCATCCCATGTTTAAAAATTAGGCTGCTAATTTCATATATCTTTTCAGATATTTTTGTGAGAAATAGTGCTGTTTACAGGAAGAAAAATATCTTTTACAAACACTTCCAAGTATCAAAAAGGAAGGACACCAGTGTGTAGGGAAGTAGTGGGAGCTATAAACAACTTTATGTTTGAACATAAAAAAGTTATGAGCTTGTTTAAGCGTAATGGATGGTGATCAGAAGATAAGCTTTGAAAACCCAGGGTAGAGGGAATTTCATAGTGTATTTATTTGTTTCAGTCTGTTTATTCCTCTATCATTCTGTGAGTCAGAAGAGCTGTTGGGAAACCTGAGTCAGGTTTAAAAGCTCTCTATTTTTTCTCTACTGCTTGCTAACTTTGGAAAAAAATAAGTAAACACCCCCCAAAACAGTAAACCTTCATATATGATCGCCAACAGGTGGAAAGACAAGTGTTAAGCTGGACTCACAGGCTCCTTCTTGCCCAGATTTCTCACTGCAGAATGACCCACTCTTGAGAAGAAGGATGGAGAGTTCCTCTCTGTTCACCTCTCTACTTCCTGTGAATCTCAGAACAACCTCTGCCTTCATGATTAATTCCGCTGTGAAGAAGGAGCAGTAGGTTCAAATCGTTAAGAAGAAGGACATGGTGATATGAAACAGTCAGCACTCCTGACACAACACACTCATTCTTAGCTGTACCTATCTCAAAGGGCAGTGTTTGCAAGAAGGTTTTTTGAGCTGGTATACATTGATGTAAAATATAGCCCTCCTCCCTTCTTATTTTCAGTCTCTGAAAATACCTTAGTCAATACAGCAATCTCAAAAAGTAGTTTGCAGTTTTCCATGTCATTTGGCCCTTGCACAGAACTTGATTTTGTACAGAGATCCACACTTCATTGTGTCACAAATACAAAAATTATGAAGCCCTTATTCATAAAGGAATATATGCACTTCATCAAAACAGTAGCTTTTGCAAGAAACAGAGATAAATACTTGGAAAGGTAGCATTCATTACCTGGGTGTTCAAATGCTATGGATCCAAAGTCTGAACAGGTTGTGATAATCTCCCCTTATAGCCAACAGCGTGACCTGTTTTTCTGTGGTTTCCTCTCGTACCAAACTAAGTTTTGAAGAAGGATCAGAGAAATTGCATCCCGTAAGTGTGAGATCTCTTTGTTGACTATGAAGGCCTCCTAGGGTGACCGTGCATTTAGCTTTTGTCTACGTTAAGCTAGGACACATAAATCCAACCTGCAGTGTCTGAGCCCTTTATGTTGGAAGTTTTGAAAGATAACAGGCACGTATGTTGATATAATATGTGGCATATGCGGTACAATGTATAACAATAAGTGCATCTCCAAGATAGGAAGAAGCAAGGCTCTTCACTTGATCAGCTCATGGAGGGGCTCCCTTCTACCTTTGACAGACACCAGCTTTGGCTGATTCTTTGCATATATATTCTTTAGCATTCTAGTTTTGGATCAGGTGGCTCTTTTGAAGCTCATATTCTGATTTGTTTTCTACTTACCGCACTTTGGCTGATGTTAAAGAACGATCTTGAACCACACAAATTGGATTTCTTTTTGGCTGAAAGTAAACTGGAAGATACGTTCCAGATGTGCACCAGTATGCAACTGCTAAAGGAAATTCAGTCCATGGCACCAGAGCTCCTCCAGAATGAAAGCCCCTTACACCACTGTAATGCTGCGTCCGGGCTTCAGCTGGGATAGAGCGAATTTTCTTCCTAGTAGCTGCTATAGTGCTACGTTATGGATCTGGTATGAGAATAATGTTGATAACACACTGATGGTTTAGTTGTTGCTAAGTAGTGCTTACAGCAATTGAGGACTTTTTTCAGCCTCCCGTGCTCTGCCGGGTGCACAAGAAGCCGGGAGGGGAGGGGGCAGAGCCAGGACAGCTGACCGCAACTGACCCAAGGGATATTCCATACCATACGACGTCATGCTCGGTATATAAAGCTGGGGGAAGAAGAAGGACGGGGAGGATGTTTGGAGTGATGGTGTTTGTCTTCCCAAGTAACTGTTAGGTGTGATGGAGCCCTGCTTTCCTGGGGATGGTTGAACACCTGCCTGCCGGTGGGAAGGAGTGAGTGAATTCTTTGTTTTGCTTTGCTTGCATGCATGCAGCTTACTTTACCTGTTAAACTGTTCTTATCTCAATTCACGGCTTTTCTCACTTTTACTCTTCCAGTTCTCTCTCCCATCCCATCAGGGGTCAGTGAGCGAGCAGCTGTGTAGTGCTTAGCAGGCGGACAGGGTTAAACCATGACATGTGGGTATCGGGTGCTCAGAACCAGCGGTTTAATTCTGTGGACCCACTTCTGCTGGACTGCACTACTTGGTAATGTAGAAGAGTCTTTGTATTAAGGCCTTCCTAAAGTTTGGGATGCTCAACAACGGAATTATTTGAAGCTGATCTTTTCTCACAGCAAAAGTGGACAAACTTCTCAAAATCCTTCAGCTTAGCTAAGCTCTGCAAAATACAGGTATTTTTCCTCAACCTCATGTGGCTCAAAAGCTATAAATATGACAAGATTACCCCACCTAGAACAGGAACAACTTATAATAGTCATTGGGGGAAAAAAGACACAGAAATTGCTTGTTTAGTTGTTTGGGAGGGTTGAGGTTGGTTGGGTTTTGGTTTTTTGGATACTCTGGGTTTGGATCATTTTTTCTTCAAATCTGCCATCATTCATCCATCCAATCCAAAAATAATTACATCTTGTTTGATAAGGTAACCCTGAATGATATTTTGAAATGTGTATACAGGTGATATTTAACATGGGACAAAAGGGAAAGGTTAAAGATTTTACCAGGCTGTACTGATGCTGTTAAGAGCGCTGTATGACTTCTATGTCTCTCATGGTTTACACAGTACAGTTTATCTGACAGGGGTTGTCATATCTGAGAGTACCAAGCCTGTAGTTTACTGAAATCCATCACAACCAGGTAGACCTTTGCTTTCAGGCTGTCTCTGGGAACAGTTTCCTTATGTCATTTTAATACAGATCTACTTTTTCCTGAAAACCAGGAAGTCTTTTTAAAGCATGAGCTGTGTGGCTAGGCTTGTATACTTCTCCTTGAGTGGAGCCTGCTTGTGCATTTGATATAAATTTAATCGTTATACATGCCATACTTTTTTATTAAAATAATAACATCTTCCAGGCAATCAAGCTGAGTTTCTTGAAACTCAGCAATTTTACCTGCTTATTTATGGTAACATCAAAGTATGGGCACTCTCATTACACTCTGTAAATAACCAGGGTTATGTCCTTGATCGGTGAAATATTAGAGTGCTGTGTGAGTGGGAGTGTCTGTCTGTTACTCCTGGGAGGCTATAAAGTGCACAGAAAATAACTACCTTTTTTTTTTTTTAAGTATTTTTGATAATACCGTCATGCTTTACTGATGGGTTATATATCATGATCTGGTGGTCTTTTATACAGTCTTCTACAACCTCTCAAACAGAAGCTGAAGAAATCATCAGGCTGCACAACGTGATGGTTCCCTGTGTATTTAATACCACAGACAAGTCCATGCAGACCAGAAGGACAACCCTGTCTGTTTTCATACATTAAGTGCTGGAGAAAGGGTGTTGGGGAACAGAATAAAGGTTTGCTGTTGAAGTCCTGTTGCATACCATTTCAGTGCAACTCTTGTAATGTTTTTCCACACAGTGAGAGACCAAAAAGCTTATATACATCAGGGGTATGCCAAAAGGAGGCATTTAAAGGTGACAGCCAGCAGTGCTGGCTCTACTTTCGCTCAGCTCTGTGAAAGGTGTGAGCCCTACTTGTAATCTAGGGTTTTACAATGACTGCCAGACCTGTAAGGGATGGAGATTGCCCCTGCACTACTCTGAGCTCCTGTTGAAAAGGACACACTATATGAAAGCCAAAGAACCACAGGAGTAAGCTTTTTAGTGAGCCTGGGATGCTGGACCTCTGTTGGGCCACGCCGGAGCAGTTCCATAGGTGATGCTGGCACCCACGTAAGTGAGGAGGTAAAATCAACAGTGAATGCCCCTGTCTGTGTCACTGAGATTTCTGGATGGAAGAGATTTGTGGGCAAAGGCCTGAAATGGTGTGAGAGCTTCTGGAAATGTTAGGTATGCAGGGAACAGGATATGAGGTTTCTGCCACTCCTTAGCAGATCCTTAGTATGTTGTGTGAATATTTGTGTGTCCTCCATCCTCAGAGATCCCCAAATATTTGCAGTTTTACCTGTAGCTAGTGCTTCATTTTAGCATTTCTCCGAACATTAATGTCCTGAGTAAATGTATTGACACAACGCAGCCTGTTACAAA
Organism: Phalacrocorax aristotelis; assembly: GCF_949628215.1. Classification (NCBI taxonomy): domain Eukaryota; kingdom Metazoa; phylum Chordata; class Aves; order Suliformes; family Phalacrocoracidae; genus Phalacrocorax; species Phalacrocorax aristotelis. Next base: position 28,083,713 of record NC_134284.1, on the reverse strand, counting down.
ATCACCCACACTTTATAGAGATGTGTAAATTGCTTATATTATTATTCTTTCCTTTCTGACCTCTTTCTCTGTATTTTTGTTCTCATTTAGCTGTTCTCACACAATGACACACGCTAAGTGTTCCCTTCAGCATGTGAATGTCAAGATAACTTGAGGTTAAATTATAGCTTGCTAAAGAGGAGCCTTGAACCATGTGATGTTATGCTTCCATTTCTTTCTCGCTGGGGGTGGGGGTAGGGAGCAGGGGGATGATGATGAGGTTTGGTAGCATCATTTAATGAAATATCCAGATTCTAGCTTTGTGATTTTGTTCTTTATTCACACTCTCACTTAAGGTGTATGCCACGCTTGCATGTGTGTTAAACAACATCTGAAGAAGTTGGAATACATTAGCATTTTAAGTAACATGAAAATGTACAGGGTACCATCTGGGACTCTGCAAGCTGTAATATGAAGAAACAAGTTGTATTTAAAAGCTGCATTTAATGTCTGGAATAAAATCTGTGTTTTCTTAACAGCTGAGAACAAAACATTTTCCAAAACAAGGCTTAGTTGCCTGGGCTCTCCCCGGTGGCCTGATGCTGTATGAAATGGGGAAGGAGGGTCCCACTTCATGCAGTTTTCCTCCCTGGGTGGGAGGAAAAGTCTTGATGGCTATTTTGGTTTGCTTACTTTTCTACTCTGTAGGCAATGTCAAGAACTCACCTGCTGTGTGCTACAAAAAAATCTATTTCAGACCAATTTACCCAAAAAAGCTTTGCTTTGCTGATTCCTTTTTAAGGTTCACTTTCCCATGGCGGGACATTAAGCCTCTCCACCTTGTCTAGCACATCTGGGGAGGGGATGCTTTCCTGTGAGCAGCCCACTGCTCTCAGTAAATCACTTTACTTCCTGTGGTTGATTTTGTCTTGATTTTACTTACCTGTCAAATGAGTGTTCTGCTACTTCACTCAGAGGTCTACACATGGAAATTGCTATATTAGAAAAAAAAATGACAAGTGAAAATTAGACCAGTTAAGAAGCTCTGATGTTTTCTTATGAACTTTGTCAAAGCTGCATTTCAGGGTAGACGTGAAGGATCCACGTGCGCCAGCTCGCCTTGGTCACTCTCAACGTGAGTTGATCAAAGCTGATGAGTGTAATGCCCAGATTAATTGAGGACAGGCTATTCTGCTCGTGTTATTACATTTACATATATCCTTGGTTATTAGCACACAGAACATACTGGACATAATATTCTGACATTGAATATGATGAGTCAGGGGTCTGAACGTGTTCCTTATTTCACTCCAGATTGATTCTCATGGTGTTTAGGTGTGAGCTTAGAGGTAAGCATGCTCTAGTGCCTGGCTAAACTTAATCCTGCAGGATTCCTAAGGCAGGTTCCTGTGAAATGTAACATACAACACACAGCAAGATAGTGAAGCAGAAAAGTTTTATTACCAGCCTATAGATAGCCAACATAGGTCTCGTAGCTCTTAATACAGCTATGACCAAAGAAGACTTTGTACCATGCAACATAGTCTCAGTGTCTGCAACAAACTACTCACCACTGCCTTGGCTTTGGATGTCACCCAGGCAGTAAAGATGGCATGGGTCTGCTTTTGCAAGTGTGCCTTCTGAAATGGGGTCTGGGCTGTCCAACAGGGGAAGCAACTGGGAAGTAAGAAGGGAGGTGGGCTGGGTGCACGGCTGGGTTGTTACCCACCCATCCTCCCATGGCTGAGCAGGCCTAGCCACAGACCCAGTGCTGAGCAAGCTTCCGAAGGGCACTCTCTTCTGTTCCCTTGTGTAGGGGCAGCATCCATGCTGGTTAAGGTTATGGGGTATAGTTTGTACTTCTTGGAAAATGGATATAGGATTGCTGACAGTACATCAGAGAATTACAAGATGCATTTTCCTGCAGGCTCCACTTTCTCTGCTAGGTAATAACTGACTACATGTAATTGGTAAATCAAGTGTCTTGTTACTTTAAAGCGAAAGAACAGTGCATCCAGGAGTCCAAACCCTAAATAATGAATAATAAGAATAATGTTACTGAACAGCTGCAATGCTGCAGCGAGTACTTAAATGTCAGCTTTAAAAACCTATATGCCAAATATATCTTCTTTTGGAGAGAATATTTACCTTAATGTTCTCTAATGAAAAATATAGCTAAAAGATTTATAATTACAGTGGTACATTTAGAAAGGATGTACAAGTATCACGGTATCTACCGAGCTGAAGGAAAATCCGTCAGGTTTTGTCCCCTAAAAATGGCTGTTTCCTTCCCTGTTCCCAAATAAAATAATAGGAGTAGATGTTTTTCCTGTGAACATTCATTAAATGCTCATCAGGCATAATCTAAGTGACAGCTATGCTTCAAGACAAAAATCACTCTCATGTGTCCTCACACTGGATCATTCATTTAAATATGTACTTGTCTTTTCCTTTCTTTTTTTAAATGATGCCTTTTCTGTTGCAAGAAGAGATGTTTGATTGCTCTTTACAGGTAAATCTTTTTACCCCTTTTTAAAAATCATTAACATAATAGAAGAATGACATTTCTCCATTTAAATGATGTACAAATAAGACAGAATTTTTAAAGACATTTCTGCTCTTGTTCTTTTAACGGAAATAATTCTTTAAAACAAATTGCCTGAAGTTAAAGGATGTTATTACCTCCCTCCCCCAAATAAACTTCGCTTTATGAGGAAAACCTGAATATAAATGAAATCTTTTAGTCTACAGAGAATGGAGAAAACTAGATAAATTGAATGAAAATGGACTATTAAAGGAAATTAGAAGTATACGCTGCTTTTTTGAAAAGGCTCAAACATTAGCTATAAGTCTTTTAAATCGGCTGATTGTTGGCAGAAGAATGAAATGAGGTAGGCATGATATGCATAAAGTAGACTCCAAATGCATTACTACATTCATCACATGAGAGCTGAAGGGAACAGCAAGGATTTTCCTAAAAGGGAAACAAGGCAGGGAGGAACATTTACATTGTCTGATGTGGAGAAAAGGATGATATAAATTCCATTTAGAGGTCAGCCTGTCATTGCCCTAACTCAGCTGCTTGGTAAAGGGGAGGGAGTTGTTTTAGCAAAATCTCTCCACGTGCTTTTGCACTCATGGTGGTGGGATGAAAAGCCACAAAAGACCTTTCTCTGACATGGAAGCAACTAATCAATGAACCCATTGTTTGAATGCTGTCAGCCACCAATGCAGCACATACATTACCATGTTTGCAAAGATGGTGTTAATGCCCACAGAACAATGGAATTATTAAAACCTGAAGGCAGCCTGTCTCAGAAGAAGTGGATGCCTGGCTATGGCTCCACATACTGTCTTGGGTGTCTCCTCATCTGTGTGTCCTCCTGAAGCAATGACAAAGAAGCAGGTTTGTGAAGTCCTCTGTCGGCTCCAAGGATTGCTGGGTGTAGGAGTATCTTCCTTGCATAGGAGATAGGAGGGGAAGAAAATGTGGAAACCCTCCAACTTGAGGATTTGCGAGAAAGCCAGCTGCAGAGACTGGGCTGCTGAACTAGATCCTACTGTAGAGTCACCACTGATCTAATTGGAGACAGTTATACCCATATTTATACGTATCAGACTACAGGTGCCTTTATCTCATGAATGCTTCGCTCTATTTTGCATCCCCCTCCCCTTCTACCCCTTGGGGAGGAGCAGTACATCAGTAAAGCACGCAAATCAAGGTTATGAATGTCTTTCTTTGCATTCACTTACTCTCTTGATAGCTTTTTCCCCCCTCTCCATGGATCACTCTACTATAATTTAAAGTCATCATATGCCATCATCTATTTGCATTCCTGCAGTTCAGTGTCTTTAGAGGATGTGTGTAAAGAAGCTTTAATTCACACATGTAGTTTAAACAATTATGGATCAGGTCCAACTCTCAGGGACATCGATCAGGACATTTCTGCAAGTTCAGTTCACCCTACAAAAGAAAAAGAGCATGGTCAAGAGGAGGGGATGCTGAACATGATGATTTACCTGCCACTGACCTCAGGACCAAGATATTGGTCTTCATTTTCTTATCTGATGTGGAATCTCTCAGGAGAATTCTGTGAACGTCATGATTCCATTCATTTCTCCTTGAAACATGCCACATTAACTTGCAAAGAAGGTACGTGGGCTGGAGATTAAAATGAGTTTGTAGGGTATCCATACAATATCAGCAGCGGAGAGCACAATTCTGCTTTTAATTCCATGACAGCAAACCTAAGCCTGGTGAGATTATGCCACATGAATTCAATATAAAAGGAAGGTATGCCTAAAACATGTAAAAGTATATGTCTGGACTCAATGGAAAACAGGAGTGATCAGATTGGTGTTTTGCTACTCGGGAGAAACCCATCTCCCTGTTCCAATAAGAAGCAGTATCTTATAATTAGAAAGCATCTGACTGTCTGTCTTGAAGAGCTAATATGGTACAACAGCATTTCTGATAGCTTCAGAAAATAGCCAGCAGTATGAGCAGTGATGTGAGAACCAAAGCCGTCTGGCTGACTAACAGAGCCAGAGTATTTCTTCCCACGTGAGTGTAAACGCAGCTTGACGTCCTTAGCCTTTTCCCTCTTCTACAAAATTTGCTGTAGCTGAGAGGCCAGATGCCCTCTGACTGTACTCCAGGATTGTTAACATGATTTGTGCATACAGGTCTTTGATACAGATGATGTAGTAACTAAAGTACTTCCCAGGCTGATCTCTACATAGCCTTCACCGTTGCTCATGGGCTCCAGCATGTATTTATTTTCCTGTTCATCATTTTTGCTGTCTGATTTCTTGCACATCCAGCAGTCTCCTGCAGGGGCTTCTCTTCCACAGCAGGGCTTATGGTCCTTCTGCTTGTCACAGTTTCAACTGCATGTACCCCAATTCCCACCTGCAAGGTGGGAATGAGGACCTTTCCCTGGCACATTAAAAGTTGCAAAGTGCTTGGGTGATATAGTTAGCCGGCCATATCATGCAGCTATTTCCCTGAGTTAAGAAGTTTACAAGGAAGAGTCTTATAGCAAAATATGTTGTTAAGCAGCTCTTCTACAGATTTAACTCCACCATATTAGAATATGTTGGGGCTTTTATGCACAGGGATGTGCATCTGTCTGCTATTCTATGAAAATAGAAATAGTGGTACAGGGACTAAATCCTTTTAATTGAATGTTCACCCTGTTTGCTACCAGGTTTGTTTTTTGACTCTCCTTTGAGAGATCAAGTGTTCCTCAAACATGTTGATTAAAAGATATTTATTGATCATGGTTTCTCTTTTTTTGCAGACAGCATTTGCATTAGGTGTTGCATAACTCAAGAACATATTATGTCAGCCTTGTACCTAGTTTTATTATGCTGGTGTCTAGATCTGCACTTCCACACCCTGGCAGAGAATCAATATGTACAACCCACCAGCTAGTCTTTACAGTGATTATGATAACCCTGTAGACCAATAAACTGGGAAATGGCTTGATTTTATTGTTTTCTCAGACACCAGAAGACATCCTCATCTTTAACGGTGTTTTAAAATTAATAAAATAATCAACAGACTGCCCTGGGAAAGGATCTATGAGAAGCACAAACCAGCCTTGTGCACCGCTCATGCTGGGAAGCACTGTGGCTGCATGACTTAGGTCACCTCACAGCCACAACAGCAAAACCTTATAGCTCACTTCTGCTAAGTTTCCTGCAATACCCTTGACAGTGACCAAGCAGCTGGTGTACTCTGCTTGTTATGCAAACTATAACCATATCACTGTGCCTTGTGCTTCCTTGTCTGTTCGGCATGCTCTCTTAGTCCCTCTTGCCAGATATGCAGGGTCCTGCTCTTTCCTCGCTGATGCTGAAGCAGATGGTCATGCCTACGTGGGGGTCTGTGAGGGATCGGCAATCCCAGCAGTAATGACACTGCTGCTTTTCTAACATCATCGGTCTGAGAGGTGGTTGATCCACATCACAACTCACATGGGGAAGTGGGTTCAGACAGTCTGTGTCCTTTGCTGACCTAAAATCACATGGCTGTAAATTGCTGCAACCGGACTGGTAAATTCTGCAGAACAGCAGCAGGTATTCGCTGGGACTAAATCTGTGCTACCATGTTCTCCCACCACATTATCACTGCTGGCACATCTTGCAGGAAGGGAACAGCGGCAAAGCATGCATTCCATCCATGGGCTGTGCAGGCATAGGCTGGCTGGCACCTATTGTTCCGGCAGAGAGTAAATCCAGGGACTGATGGGTAAGTGATGAGAAAATATTATGAAGCTCCCACTGAAAGCTGGGAGCTGTTGCAGCCCTCTGAGAAAGTGGTGATGGGAGTATACTGTTGTACTGCTTGTAACTGAGGATGCAGTAATAACTCACTGGACATTGGTACTGCATGCAGCCTCAGAAATGTGAATGATTGGGAAGATCTGTAAAGAAATGCAAAATGTTGGGAGCAGAGAGGAAAGCCCAGCAGCCCCCAGAGTTGAAAGGGTCAGTTTGGCCTATGTGTTCTGCAGAACTTTTTTCAGAAGGGTGAGGAAGAGGGATGAGCCCGGTGGAGTTCCTCCAGCACACGGATAACAGCCTTGCTTTGCAGTGCTTCACCCAAGATGACAGCAGTTGAAGTGGAAAAACAAAATAAAGGAGCAACAATGGAACACGTTACATCCAATTGTCAAAACCCAGAGACAAGTCAGGTGTAGTTCAGTGCCTTCTTGGCCTTTTGATGCACTGAAATTATCACACAGAGAAGATAAAAACATTTTTCAGTGGTTTGGGAACAAATGTCTATGAGGCAAGAAATGGCACTTCTGCCTTTGGGCCAAATTCCTTGCTGTTTCAAAAGGTGAACCAAGGCTGAAATAAAGGAACCTCCATCTGCTTCCCTCAACACATTACTCATTTGTCATCTTTGCATGAAAACTGTTAGCACTTTCTCAGTCTTTAGAATATGCTTCCTCCTTCTCAGTGCCCCAGAAAAAAGGGTGATATCTCACTAGGCATCAAACAGCACAAAATACACTGTACAGCTCTGAGAGTTTGTTGGGGAAGAATCTGGTGCCTCTGAGGTATTTGACTGATTTGAAGCCTGAATAAACAGAAGGACAAAAAAATACAGGATTGCAATTTTTAATGATCATTTCTAGAGATGATAAATTGTGAAATCACTGCTATTTTGCAGAACTGAAAAAACACCCACTCAAAGTGGAATTTCTTGGGGAAGCTTTTGGTCTAAAATACCACTGGAACAGCCAGAGAAATAATCACCAACCTTTTTTGTTCACTTACAGTGACTTCAGTAAGTTAAAAATGTTGATATTTGTTTTGGTCTCAACAAGTGCACTGCACTTTATGTATGTATACATACGTTATAGTCTAATATAATGTAATATGCGTATTATAGCTTTTGGTAAAATATTGGTAATAATTTTTAAATTAGCTTGAAATTTGAAACAAGATCATGGTAGATTATTTTCTTTTTATTTACTGATATTTTTGACCTGCTGTAGTCTATTCTTTCTGTTAGGAAAATGCAGGTTCCTGACCCAATGGGGTTATGCCATTGCACCATTCCCTCATGTGCAGATAGTACCATCTTAAATTAGTTTTCATTCTCTACCTTCTGACAAGCTTTTTATAACTGGTGAGACAAATTACAGTGGGGTTTCTCTCCTCTGGCTGGATGAGCAAATAAACACTTCAAGAAAAATATGAAGTTTGCTTTAAAATTTACCTCACAGGCAAATGTGTACACCTCTAATTTTTTTATACCAACATTTTTTGGGAGGCAAAAGAAATCATTGCATGGGATTGCAATTACTAGTCGCCCAGCTTCACTCCCATTTCTAGAAGTTTCAACACTATGCTCCCTTGTCTTTTATTGTAGTCAAAATTATTTTCCCATCTTCACCGTCTAAAAATCATCTGGGCTCTGAGCTTGGTACTTCTCTTGAGCATCGTTGTTCTTGCTCTGCAGATTGCCATTGGTGGCAATGTTTTCTTTTTGAACCCTTCCATGCCTAAGTGTGGGCACCTTCCACTCAAAGATAGCACTTCTCCAGTGTTTCCCCAATGCATTCACATGGATAGAGCAGCCATTGCACCCTCTCGGAGCTATATCTCTGTGGGGTTATTTGAGGCTCTGCATCTCTATCTGAACCAAGGATGAACAAGCTGTATATATTCTCTTCAGGAATGGGTTGGGAGGAAGAGATTTCTTGCAACCTCTGCCACAGGGCAATTTTATTATTAACAATTGCAGGGCAATTGCATCATTAACTCAAAGAAAATTCTTTTCTTCTCACCTCAATTGACTGATGGTAATGTCCCCAGATAAGCTCTGTTTCTATCAAAACTTTTCAAACATCTCATGAATTTTCAGTTCTCAAAGAGACTTTGTCATGTTTCCTGGCCAGCTCCTAATTCACATCTATTAGTTGTCCACGACTGAGTAAATCAGGTATCAAACAGGGTGCCCTAGAGCTCAGGAAGATGTATTCTGGGGTGAGCCAAGTGGTGCACCACCTGAGCACAAGCTGTAGCAGACTTCCACACTCTGCAGTCCAAGAAAACATAATGTCCTACAGTGTACAGAGCACCAGCCCTTGTTACAGCAATGAGAGCTTCTAATGCCATTTCTTTCACTGTGAAAGATTTTGCCAGAAAACATTCTTTTAGGGAGACATAACATGTTATTGTGAGCCTGCTGGTTGCTCTACAGCTGAAGAAGTCTGAAATTGTTGCCCTTTGTGCTGTTAATCAGAGGGGTCTTGCTGGAGTTGCTGCACCCCATGACTGTGATGATGTGATATCCAGTGAAAGGCTAAGTTTTTAGTTCTCCCTTAATGAAAAGCATGCAGTATGTAATGACAGTATAAAAAAGTGGTGAGGACTGCCTTTTTATTAATGCTGGCTTGGGGTTTTTATGTGCAACACCCAGTAAAAGCTACTGACCATGGACACTTGTGGTCAGTCCAGCTGAGGGCCAGCAGGAACAACCATCACAGGAATAACAGGGTGACAGCAAAAAAATGAAGAGCTGAGAAGGCAGAAACCCCAGCCATCATCTTTGTTAACATTTCTGTACTGCAGAATGAATTCAGCTCAAGTTGGACGTGCCTCTCTTTGAACAGATATGTGAAATGGGAATTTTCATGTAAATTGGTGTCAGCAGCCTTGGAAATAACCAGAACTTGCAACAGAACAAGTGAATAGCAGGCATTTTCAAGGGAAATAAGTCTACAGATTGATGGATGAGTTTTGGGACACTAAATTGTTAAGCTTGTGAAGATGAAAGTCTTTATTTGTACAGGTACAAAGTTTAAGTAGCTGTTTTTGATTCACGGTTTTGAACTACAGAACAGCAGCGTGCAGCGTGCTATGTGTAACTTAATAATCAGCTTTAAAACAAATGTGAGGCAACACCAATTAAGGTCATGTTTTTTAATGAATAGTTGCTCAGCCAGGTAAAAAACCATGTAGCATATTGTGCTATCCATTTTAAGTAGAACTTCACACAGACCTTCAAAGGCAGGTTGTGCCTAACAAATAGATGGAGTGATGCATCTCCATTTTACAAGGCAAAAGGGAATAGCGTGGGCAATGCATGATCTGCATGTCTGTGCGTGTGTGTGCGTGCTTGCAGTGTTGAAAGCACCAGATTATGCTGAACTGATTAAACAAGCTTACAATTGCATTACAGCAGACACTGTGATGAGAGCCAAAATATGATTGGCAAAATATACATGACATATTGTAAAACAGATAAAATGATAACAGCTTTTTACTGAAGAGCATCTGCTATTCAGTTGGGAAATTAGGGTGGAATGCAACTGTTCTTATAAATCATGAAATGGCATTGCCATCATCAAGAATTTCCTGTCTTAATTTTTTAAGTGTGATATTGTTGTTGCTCTTGCTTTTATGTCAGAAAGTTACAGACTCCAATTTTTTTCTTTGAACATGTTAGGTAGAAATAAGTTTCTTTAACCATGCTTTAAAATTAAGTTATTTAAACCCTGTGCTCGTTGACAGGTATGAGGACTAAGCCAGATCACCTGGATAAAATAACCTGACATTAGTGGGTTTTGAATTTTTCAGTTGAACTGCATAATAAGGGAGAGCGAATCTGGTTACTCTAATGTTAGCTGAACCTCTTTCCCTTCTTGTTGCAATCTTTTGCCATTTGTTTCTGCAGGAAAGACTGCACACACAGACTGTATTGTTCTGTGTGTTTATCTGCCAGGATTAGACATACTCAGACTGAATGCAGTGACCTTCAGATGCTTCCATGGAAGAAGGTCTGTTTCTTAAGCCAAATAATTAACTACTGCAGGATGAATGTTGCCTCACTGTCTATTGCATTGCTTCCACAGGGTGTAATGACTCACTACTTAATTGATATGTATTATAATCAGTATAATCAGTAAAATGTTTTCAGAAAGGGAAGAAATAATTGCAAATAGTCTGATGTAAACTCATGTAAACTGACCTAGCTTTACTGACTTTCCATAGTCATGCATTAGTTCCCTGGCTGGTGTAAAAGAGTAACTTGAAAGGTCTGTCCTGATTTAAGTGGCCTGCTATACCTTTCCCTTACAGGAGCAGAACACTTGAGAACGTGCAACACACCCAGTGGTCTTTGTGGTCCAACCTCCAATTGCATGATGTCAGGGCAACCCAGATCCAAATTTTTTGCTGTGCTGCCATCTTTCTGATCTATTCTGACTGTTCTGCCACCTGCCAGGTCATGCAGTAAGCACTCATTTTGTAGTCTACAATCTGCAATCAAAATAAAGCTTCATACAGTTCGCTTAAACACACAAGTTGCTGTGCCTTACCTCTCCTGTCCCACACTACAGCCAAGACTTCTTGCACCTGCTTCAACTTACCGGTTGTCCCATACTCATTAGTTTTTTTTTTCTTTCACCTAACTGGATCAGCTTAGGAAATGCCCGTGTGTGTGTGTTAAGATTTTTATAGGATTCAGCAGAAAGAAGGGATTCTGCCATGTAACCGTAGTACTTCTAACTGGACTGTTCTAGTTTGCCAATTCTGTTTATACCAGAGGTTCATCCACTCAGCCTCAGCACCGTGCTCTTACATCAATGCACCATTTTAACTTGGCTTGTAGTGCAGGTGGGAGTTGTTCTTGATTTCTCTCACTATAATATGTAAACGTATCCTGTGGATGCATGATGATGCTACTATTCTGTCTCAGAGGACTGTTTATTATCTCTAGTGCTTGTTAACCTACACATCTGACAAAGGCTGTTGCACTCCCCATCATCCTGTATCAACATATGTGTTTGAATGAATTTAGCACATGCTGGGCAGAAAATTATTCTGACCAAGGATCCCCTAAAAGACCTCTGCTCTTTTTCTGCTGCCAGATTTTGACAAAGCCAGTCTTTGTCAATCTGTGCACTGGGAAAGGGCAAATGTGAAACTACTTTTTCCTCCCCTTGCATGGAACATAATTTTGAAGTTATACAAGAAGAATGAGACGAAAAGACAAAGGAAAAAAGAGTACAGGGATGTTCTGAGGTAGCATACATCAGTCAATGTTGTTTTCCAGACTTCTTTTTCTCCCAGTGCTTTCTAAGACTTAGCTTGGGTCTAATAGATGGTATGAGACATAGCTGGATACTGAGACAAGGTCAAATTTACTAGGAAGTTTTTACATCATGTCACATAGCCAGGTTCTTACAGCTAACTGCAAAAAGTAGGGGAAGATCCTGTCTTGGATCTCACTATTTCCATAGTCAAGGCCATAGTGATCTGGCATGGTTCAGGAGAGGCCTTGATTTTTGCTACTAGAGCTTTAAAGCACATGAGGTCTTGCACTCAGGAAGGACTAATCCTCAGCAATGGTTCGCCTGAGGACAGACTGGCTGGGGACCAGCTCTTCTGAAATGGACTTGGGTGACTTCATACATTCATGAGCCAGCCATGTGCCCAAGTAGCAAAGGCAGCCAACAGCATCCTGGCCTGTATCAACAGAAGAGATAAGAGATCAAGCAAACTTATGATCCATTCTGCTTAGCACTTGTTATACCACATCTAGATACTTTACCTAGTCTGGGGGCCCAAATAATAAAAAGACATTGACAACATGGAGCAAATTCAGCAGAGGGCCAACAGGATGCTCAGGGCTAGGGCATTTGCGCTTGGAGAAGATGCTAAGGGACCTGGAGTTGTTCAACCTGGAGTATATGTGGTTTCAGGGCACTTAATAACAGCACCCCAGTATCTAAGAGAAGGTAATTGAAAAGGCAGAGCCAGACTTTTCATAGTGGAGCATGTCAGGAGAATGAGAAAAAAAAGGCAAAAAATTAAACAAGAGGTATTCAGATTGCATACAAGGAGAAATTTTTTCATCATGAGGACAGTCAAGATGTAGAGCAGGTTTCTCATAGAGGTTTTGCTGTCTCTGTTCTTGGAGGTTTTCAAGACTCAACTGGATAAAGCCTTGGGCAACCTTGTCTGATCTTATAGCACACCCTCCTTTGAGCATTATGTTGGACTAGGGGTCTTCTGAGGTCCTTACCAATACAAATTATCTGGTGACTGTATGATACTTAAAGACCTGTTTAATTAAAAGCTTAGAAATTCTTCAAAACTCTTACCCGTACTCCCTGTACACTGAGAACATTCTTCCCATTTTGAGAACTCACTCATTGCAACTCAACTCAAATTCTTTAAAGCCTCCAAGCTTTTCAGATCCCTTCTTTTAGTATCTGCTTGCCATGGTGATGTATTCATTACCTGTTCCTACTGTCTTGCTTCAAAAAGAGTTGTAGGGATTGCTCACTTCTGCAGTATGTTCTAAAATCCTGTCCAGTTAAACTTTTCATTTTCTCACTTCCACATTATTCATAGAGGTATCATTTTTGTTAAGCTTTGCCTTCACTGGGGAGATCCATTACACGATCTGTGTGCCATTGCACTTCGGAACAGAAATGCATTTCACCCTTCATCTGATGGAGAGCTGAAAGACTGAAGCTTAACTTAAACCTAACATTACTTTTCAGTTCTTCACAAATTGTTCCTATGCAAACAAAAATGAAAGCCTGTGGATTGCTTTTGTCTTATAATTTTTATTACACATTATGGAAGAGTTCAGGAACAGTCAGTAAGTTGAACTAGAACCAATTCTCATCTGTTGTTATGGTTACCAGGAGTAGAAAATAATTTCCTGTAATTTATCTTAAGATCATTTATGTCGGATACAAACACAGATTAAGCTGAATACCATGGTAATTTCTTCTTCAATTGTGTTAGGAACCATAAGACATTCATTTTTACTTCATAAATAAGGGTTACAGTATGTCATGCTCAGTCAAAGAAGATAAAATGAATCTAATTAAGTGCCATCAGAAGATCACTTTGCTGTTTTTATTGCGGCAATAAAAGTGCCCTTACCTTCTTATTCTTAGAGAAATGACAGAGATTATTATGGAAATAGGATGAGATCAAGTAAGTCTTGCTTGACCTAGACTTGGATACAACAATATTCTTGTGTCAGTGATTGTTGAAGTGAATAAGCAGTTTAGGAAATCTGATGGGCTAAAGCTCATAAGAGATGCACTTGCTTTATTAGAATGAATGAAATAATATGTAAGCCTCAGACAGGTCCTGTTTATTGGGTTTTATATAAACAATATCATCTTTTTATTGATCTATAGGCCTCAGTGGTGATGATGGCAAACAAGGCTTTCAGACTGACGACTGCGGATCTCTAATGTTGATTAGTTGATGTGTACACAACTGAAAAGAACCACTTAGCATTAACAGTATATGTATACCGGTATAATAGCCTGGAGGTTGCTTCAGGGCATAGAAGAGCTCTGCATGGAAATAAGAACAGTGGAGAGTCCTGGAAGACCACAGGTTAAGCGAAAGGCTGTTAAATAATACCTTAAAGGCATTTCCATTGAGTTGCCAGAGTCTTTAAAATGCCAGCAGGTAGTTTAAAAAAAAAAAACCAAACAACAAACAAACCAAAGTCTGTGAAAAGTCTGCTGTAAACCTCAGAAAGTTTAAAGGAGGCTCACTTTCTCTGAAGTAAAAGAGAGTTCAAGTGGTACGTGGTAACAACACCTGATGCATGTGTTTGGAGATTTGTTGGAGCCTCCTATGTCTACCAAAACCCCTTGTCACAGTGGTGTGGCCAGTGAGCCAGGAGCCCCAGAGCTGCATGGCCACATACCACATGGGTTTTACCCTGTGCCGAAACTGTGGGCCAGACCACTTCTTTCCAGTGCCTCTGTGAGAGTGGCTTGGAGCAGTGCGATCTCCACTGCTGCCCACCAGCACCAGACAGGGAGCCACAACTCCTCAGCTGACAGGATCCCAGATGAGGGATCAAAACCAGATGACAACTGCACAACATTTCCCTCTAGAAAACTTGGATGGTGATGCTTTCATTGAGATGTTCTGCAGAAGGGACTGTTTTGTTCATATCCAGGGTGGTGGGGTTCTTCTCAGAAGATTTTCAGTAAAAGTTGGACTTCTTCAGTTTCCTTGGTGGAACTTTGACAATTTTCCTCTGCAGGCAGATGTGAAAACCTAACCTTCCACTAACATATGTTTTCAGTAAAAGCCTGGATCTAGTTCTAATGAAAGCAAATTCCTGCAGTAGATGGACTGGGTGAGTCCCTTCCTTCTTAGGAAAACAGCTTGTAAAAGAATATGATTTAGAAATGTACTCTGTCACCTCCCACTCAGTTCCTCAGGTGGAAGAGGCTGAACATGTTGCCACTGCTGCCTTCTCTTTCTTCTTCCCACCATCCCTTTCTCTCCTGTGGCTGCAGGACTGCCGCAGCTCTCCAGGGCAGTGGGTGCAGTGGTGACGGGCTGCCTGTGTGTGGTCTCAGCAGGCATCTCCAAGGGCCACGTCCAAGAGCACTCTACACACCTGGTGCTCAGCTGGCACCTTCAAAAGAGAGGGGACAGGGCAGCCAGGCCTGCAGGCATAGTCAGGGGTACCCCTGAGCAGTAGTATTGATAAAACCCATATGACATGCTGGGGCTCCTCTGCTCTAGATTTACTACTAGCTGAGTGGTGGCTGCAGGTGAGGTATTTACAGACGCATCAGCACAACAAAGACAGGCTGGTAGGTAAGTTCCCTATAAGAGAAACTGGCCCTTGATGGGAAATGAAGTAAAGTCTATCTTATTTCATTGCATGCCTTTTCCTCAAATTTAGTGTTTGCAGATTTGGCTGGTCAGACCCTCATCCCTGGCACCTGAAAACAGTAGTAACATGAAAAAAGAGACTAGCCCTCCATCTCTGTGTCACGCTCTGGGGCTTGAACTAGGGCTCTAGTGATTAAACAGAGTTTGGTCCTCTGGGAGCTATCAAGGGTGTGACTGTCTGCCTTTTCAATCCAGAAGGGTACTGCCAAGAGGTCAAATGGCTCTACTCTGTGCCTTCAGTGGAGAATTATCCCTGCAGCAGGAAGGGGATGACAGAGTGCTGGATTCGCCAGAGTGAATCAGTAGATTTGGTCATAAGACAACTAAAGACAACCTTAAATCTTGGCAAAAACCCAGAAAGCACTGCCTGAAACCAAAGCTAACTAACAGACAGGAAAGAAAACCCCACACAAACGTGGTGAGTCAGACAGTTTCCTTCAGGTACATAGAGTTTCCTTTGGGTACTGGAGGTACTCTTACCTGAACGTCTCTATAACGTATTTTTTTTTTCTGTAATGATACCTTTGTACAGCACATTTTTGAAAATCCTTAGGACCAGTTCCACTCTGGAAAAGGTCCTGCATCTATCTGTGTGGCTGATGCTACATTTTTGGTGCATCCAGGACTGCACTGATAGACCTGCCCGTCTTTTCATATAAAGACAGCACATTTTGGCACACAGGATGAAATGTGCTCTAAGTCCTGTTTTATTTGGTAGCCAGCTGACAGTTTGCATAGTGACTAAAAGTGCAATAAATAGAAGGTACAGAATGCAACTGAAATGGTAAATATGACTGAATTATTGGCATGGTAAAGACAACTAAGTCCCATGTCCCTGCTAAATGGTCCTGGGAAGTTTCTTACTCAAAGACTATCCAGTTCAACAATTTCTCCATGCAAGAGAGAGTATGCCTACGAGCTTATATTATTCTATGGGCTTAGGGCCCAAGTGGAGACATCTCACTCAGGAGAATGCTGCCTTTGCCATTTTGACTTTAGCTGATCTAGCAGAGATGTAAAGTGCCACAAAAATCCAATAATGTTAATTTATTTAATTTCCTGAGCTGGAAGTGACAAGAAGCAGAGTGCATGCTCTCCAGCTCACATGAAAGCTGATGTCCAAGTTGAAAATAAAAAATATTACCAAGGACACTGCAGCTTGCATGGAGTTAACCCATATCAAATGAAGGCTTTTGAAATCCTTAAACTGCTTCAATAAATGACATTTCAATGCTAATAAGGAGTGAGGAAATGAGGGCAAATATTTAAGGGAAACATATTGTAGCTGCAATTACTGAGTGAGATCCGCTGCTGGTATAAACTCTGTTGAAGCAAATACAAGATATAATGATTAGCATTAGCTAGGAATATGCCCCTTAGCACTGTTCCATTAAAGTTCCTGAGTGTGGGAGTTAACAAAGGCAGTTTAAAGTGTATTGGAAAATGATTTTTCATTCCATTTTAAAAACTAATTTCATGCATTGTTGTGTCATCTACTTTTAAAATTACAGTCCAAGCGGAAAGACCAAAATGTGATACCGATCTTTTAAATCATGATCCCCAGGGCAGAAGTACATGATTGACCTGTAGTTATTTGTTAGGTCTTTCTAGGCCATTCAGCAGAATAGTATGCAGGAAAGTCATATGAGTACCTATATAACAAGTAAAAGGTATTTGATTGAGAACTATATTAGAGTAAATAAATAACAGTGAGACGGCTCACGCTGTGAAGTTGTGACTGAAACTTAAATAGCCATTTCTGTTGCCTTGATGTAATTGGTGGCCTAGCAGAGCCAGCTCTTAGTTGGTAATCTATATCAACGCTTGGACAATAGTACCTTTCAATTCATCATTTCCCGAGAGATTTAAAGCAGTCATAGAAACATTTTCTTTTGCTGCATGCCATTTGTTTCTTTGAAGGATGGAGCAGTCTCTTCTAAACTCCCAATGTGCATTAAATATTACAAATTAAAACAAACTACTCCATGTCTAAATAAAATGGTAGCCACAGGGGCAGGCTGGAATCAGCTTATTTTCTAGCATTTTTCTCAATTAAGGGGAAAGACTCTAGTAACTAGAACATAACACAGTGTTTCTTCTTGTTCTCAGAAAATATATATGTGCATATATAAAAAACAACAGTTCCTGAAAATGAGAATTAATTGTATTCCAATATGCTTAGTGGATGGGGAACACTATACAACTTATGCCTAGCTTTATTACTTAATCATATTGGGTGAGCTGGAAATGCCTCTTGTGTATGTATTCAAGATGATTAGGCTTGCAGCAAGATATTGACTGGAAAAATTACAATTTATGAGAAACAAGCTTTTGCTGATTTCTTTTTTCTTGTGAATGAACAGTGAAAACTGGTCAATTCTGTTTGGATTTCTCTGTTGCTCTTAGTAGCACAGAGTGGGGAAGATGTCATAAGCCATGAATTTAACCATGAATTTATCTGTGTTAAAGTAAGGCTGTAAAAAAACAGTATAAAGCTCTAGTTTTCTCCCTTCTATCAACTTTAATACAGTTTATTTCACTAAGAACAAAAGCAAATCTTGCATAAGAGATCTCTGTCCATGTTCAGAGTTTGTTCCTTTGATCAAACTTCTGGATTCAACTATACTTCTAGATTCTTCCAGGCCTAGCTTGTCTGAACCATGGAAAACTCTTTTTGATTTTTTGGACTAAAAAATGCCTGTCTGCTTTCTGTGTCCATGATATCCACCACTATTCTCTTCTGAAAAAAGACTCTGACATTTGAAGAGGGTTGGGGACTTTGGCTTACATTGTCCTCTCTTAATTTTAACAGCAAGCTGCTGTTCTTTGTAGGAGTATGGATGGGGTGGGAAGCATACAGAGACAGGGAGCTGCTGGCCATCCCTGTGCCACTCCTTGTCTTGTGGTGACTGCTTCACTGCTATATGTCGGAGAAGCATTAAACATACAAGCATGACTCCTGTGCATTCAAGCCATTGACATCAGCTGGGCTGTTTACAGCCAGCATCCTTAGGAGTCAAGAGCCCGACACTTGTGTATGTGAGTGGTTAGCATGGCTCCCCTGATGAGTCATTGCAGAAAAGGAAATAGTTGCCAGGTGTCTAGCAGAGTCACGGTGGCTTGGAGGCAGGTGGGTTTGTGTTGGGGATGAGGTGATATGAAATATCTCTACATGACATTCACAGCTGCATCTATTTCCCTTCTTGTGACTGGTGCACATGGTAAAAACAGCAGGTATCTTTTTTTTAACTGTTTTTGACCAATCTTTTATGTAAACATATTTGGAGATTTTATGTGTCCTGTCAGATGTTTTGAGAAAACAGCTATGCTTTACCTCTCCGTGTTTCCACAGCACCAAATGATTCATTTAATTTCACTCCATCCCCACCAATACTCCCTTTCACAGACAATATAGATTTTCCCTATGAAACAAGTACTATAAAAAGCACTAATAAACACACACACACACACACACAAAGTTTTAAGCCTGAGTCAACATTCCGAGATTTATCACTTATGGATATTTCACTATTACAGATGATGGTAGCTGATAGCCACAGCTGAAGCTCAGATTCAACAGGAGAAGCACTGCACCAGAACAGATAGCAAGAAAATGATATGGCTTAGAGTTCAGAAGGGAAAACCAAGGCATGTAGAGGTGAGGTGTCCTGCCCAAAGCCAGGGCAGGTCCCTAGCAGAACCAGAAACAGAGTGTAGGCATGCCCGGTCCCCATTCAGTGCAGTAACTGCTTGACTAAAATGGTTGATCTAATCAGCACAATCCTCGCTACAAGCACAGTGAGGAGAAAAGCTCCATGACTGCGTGTCTGCAGGCTGAATCTCTGTCTCCCACACACTCATGGTTCAGTCAGAGAACAAATGCATCATGTAGAATTATGGTTGGATTTCTTCCCTGCTGTGGGATTTCTGTTTGTTTTTAATGTGAGGTAATGAATGGCTGATTGGGAGATTAGGAGCAGATTCTGTAATCAAGAGATGCTGTATCTTTTGTAGCCCAAAGCATTCTCTGAAATAAAGCTCCCTGATTAAATGAAAGAATACATCTGAGGTGGAGAATTCACTGTAACATCATTTCCAAGACAATTCTTTTGTGTGCCTTTCAACCAAGGAGACTTTGGAAGGAGGAGTAAAACCAAAAGACAGTAAATATGATTATTTCATCAATGTGAGGTTCCAGTAGTCCATTGTTTTCTCCTCTTATGCAGTAGGTAAAGGAGGTGCAGTACAACACAATAATGATATGTAGGATGGGTTTCTTTTCCCAACTTTGTGTGTACATAACTGTTGTCAAGCCAACCAGTGCAACTTTTGTGGTGTTGTAAAGGTCACGACTGAGATGTTTGTTCTCTGAAAATTCTCATTCTTTTCATTAATACTCTCAGGAGATCCTGAGCTCAAATAGCTTAATGACTAGTCATATGTATTAGATAGTAGTCAGACCTGTGGCTGAAATTTTCCTTATGTGTAATCAAAGTTGTGGATGCTTTTGCCAATTGATCAGGACACTTCAAACTGGAACAGAGTAAACCTGCAGAGGGTAAAGTACAAATTAAAACAATTGTGACTTGAGTGGAGAGCGGAGATAAGCATCCACTATCTATTGTCTCTTGCAGTACAATTAGGTTTGACCAGATGAAGCCAGTAGGAGCAAGGTACATAACATCAAAATGGGGCAGTGCTTGCCCACTGCAGCAGTGTGGAAGTCTTCCACAGTGTGTATTGGTCCCACCACTCATTCCTCATGTTGACTCTGACACCTGCAACTCCTGAGCAACATGTAAACACATTGTCTTCCTCCCTGACCCTTTCCCACCAGCTAAACATCCTCAGGGCTGGTTCTCTTTGGCCTGCCTTCCCACAGCATCATCTCTTTGCCTTCTGGTTATGTCCATACATATGCTGCACTTTATGAGAAACCATTCTACAAATTAAAATTTCACTTAAGCAACTTGAAGAAAGTTCAGTGAATTCCCACCCATCCTTTTCTCCAGCTCACTGTGGTTTTGCTTTTGAGGTACTGTTATTCAAACAGCCTGTGTGTCTGTCCCTATCCCTTTATGAAGCCCATAAATGTATTATATTAATCAGACAATGTTTCAACACTGCTATCTGTAAGCACAGCCAGGTCCTTTCTGGAAGAATGTCATCACAGATCTTCAACCTCTGAAGTTCTTGTAGAAGTCTATTTTGTAGGTATAACTCACCTCCTTGTGCTTTAACTTTTATTTTTCCTCCCTGTAATAGGTGACACCTATACTTTGTAAAGGCACAAAAATGAATATAGATTAAATATAGGTGCTGCATGAAGGTGTGAACAAATAGGTTTTTACAGTCTTAAATAGGCCCTAAAGCTGCCTTCATCTGTGCGCTCCCAATTTTTCTTGCTGAAATTGATTCATTGACAAAATTGGTCATTTAAATTCAAAAGCCCTTGCTCCCTTCTGTATTCTCGATCTCTTTGGATTTATGTAGCTGGAGATGTGTTGTTAAGCATCCTTTTAGTATTTTTAAAACCCTGATATATTTCTGGAAGCACATGTGTGAAACAGCAGTGGTTTGTCTACTCAAATGCAAGGAATTGGTACAAGTAACTCTGAAAAAAAATTGAATTATCAGGCATTATGCTGGTTAAAATGTGATTTAACCACATAATGGAGATTATGTGTTTGATTAGGAGCTTATGTTCGGATGACGGAAAGAGCAAAATCGTCCTCTGAGTCCCACAATGGTCAAAGAGATATGCAAGAACAGGTAGATTTTGTAAAATATTCTGTTTGTTGGGCTGTCAGTTCTGCTTCTTTCTAGTCTGATTCCTTAATGGACTGAATATGTTATCTGGCATGCACGTGTATTTTTACCTATCAAAGACAGTTGCTGAAGCTGTGAAGTTGATAGGAAGAATCTATAGCTGCCTTTTTATACATTCCCCTTTCCATCTCCAGCCTAAAATTCCCTTTTTATAAGAAAGTCCAAGTTATCCAAGATTAAATAAGAAAATGACAGGGTATATTTCTGTGACTGCCTTTTTTCAGTGGTTCTAACCTGGAATATGGCACTGTCTTGCAGCCCTTTAAAATGCATTTGCTTCTGTGACATTTTTGGAAGACTGGGGGCTCAGAGCTGGCTAATAGAGGCACTCTGGGACTGGGGCAAAGTTGTGTAATGCTGGATATCACAAACGTCTGTGAATGTCCCCGACCCTATCCATCAATCCAGCTGCAGGTCTTTTAATGGAAAAAAAAAAAAAAAAAGGGCCAAGCTCCTAGCGCAGGATGTGGAGAAAACTGAGCGAGGCTGACTGCAAATTTAGCAACCCAAAAAGATACGCTGTCATTCAGAAATCAGCAGTCTGATTTACACTGCATCTAAGCACAGTCAAAATCAAGCCCCACAATTCAGCTAAAGAGGACTGAGTTTATGTTAATCTTTTGTATATAGAAACTTCATTAATGAACCTGATGTAGTGAGATTCTCTGATCCTGTCATGGCAGGAGATTCTGTTTTAATTATATGTGATTTTGTAATTTTAATTGTATAATTATTACAACATTAAAAGACACAATTATATTTTAAATCTTCATAAGAACCCAATTTTATTACATTTTTATTGCTTTGTAATGATAAGATATTTCATTATTAGAAATTAGAAATTATTAGAAATAATTTTATGAATACAGTTTTAAAATATGATCTTTTTACTGTTTTGTCACTTTATCTTATAACCATCCTAAACACTCAGCGAAAAGTGAAAGGCTGCCAGCATTTTGGGATAACCTAGATAAGACATCAACGATGATGCAGAAGTTTTTTCACTTCAGCTGTTGCCTGCCTTGTAGATTTAATGAAGCAGCTTACAATGACAGAAGTTAGTTCAAAGCGAAACTCTAGTTATGAAAACAGCTTTTGTGGAGGGCTCATGCTTAAGATGAGTTATGTCACAACTGTCTGCGAGATCAGGAACCGTGTGAGAGGCGGTGGTGAAGTTGTCTGGTGCTAATTGTTCCATTTGCTCACAGCAATGTGAATCAGAGGCAATCCTGTTGGAGTCAGAAGTAACACTTCTGTTACAGAGATCTGAGACTCGTTTCAAACCTGAACAAGACTCACAGTCATCCATCTTGCAACACCCAATGAAGCGGATGTTTTGCTAAATACAGGAGACGAGTGAAATGGTCCATGCTGCATATCAGACCTCGAACCACCTTAAATGACCTCATTTCCTCTTCTATTTTTTATGATTTGTATGTATTTACTGTTTGCTTTCATGTGTTTTCCTTTGTGTTTTTTATTAGTGTCCTTGTTGAGTTATATTAACATTTTCCATTGTTCTTCAGACTTTGATATTATACATAAAAATATTCATCCTTTGTCTCAACTCGCTCCTGAGTCCTGTTAAAATCAAAATGGAATAAGAAAGCACACTTTGATCTGCCGCAGTTAATAGAAATACAAAGGCAGGGAGGCAGGGTGGGTAGGGATTTTTCCACCGTACCCTAAAGAGCTACTAACCTGAAAGACAGGGTGGTAGTAATTTTAACTGCTGTGCTGCCACAAATGAACTGAACACATGCACTTTGTGATCAAGAAGAATATGATCTTTCTAGTCTGTGAGACATTGCAACAAGGACAGAATTAATCCCTGGCGAGGATATCTCTGCCTTCACTGTTTGGTCCACAGAGTGAAGGCAGGTCTCAGCAGAAAAAGGGCTTTTGTTCAGATACCTTCAACAGTGTAATGTCAACACAGGTAGTTCTATAACTTGTCCCACTGTACATTCATATTGTCTGCCCCACACCCAAACTGTGTAACAAGAATCTTAGACATATGACAGTCACCTTAAACTATAAGTATTCACAAAAAGAAAATCGTAACAAAACACCAGTGTAATGTTATAACCTGCTGGGCACGTATTCTTCATACTAGATGCAAATCATTGATTTTAAAGTTCAACCAAATGTTTACTCTCTGTTTGCAAATCTGTATTTTCTCCCATGGCTTCACCTCATTTATAGACAACCAGGAGATAAACTTCAGTGGATCCTCTTATTTTTGTAAAATCCTCGGTAATATTCTGTCTGCCCAAATGTCAAAATTCTTTTAATCAGGAATGGATTGAACGGAAGTATTGTATCAAAATTATTAGGAACAAAAAATTTCCAAACTGTGAAGGCTGCTATGTGGTGGTGTCTGTACAGAACATACAATTGTTGGAATTGCCCTGATTGTGCTCCTACTTAGTTTTTAACTGGTAGAAAATATAATATCGATTTATTAGTTTTCTCATAGCTACTTTGTACCACATTTCAGAACAGTATCTGAAGTAGGGCAGTGTAGTGTAGTACATCAGGTAGGAATGAATACTTTGCAGGGAAGCTCAAATCACAGTGTGCAGTCGAGAGTCACACTTCATCTCCAGCCATTCTTTCAAGCCAAATGAGAATTTACACATCAGGACCTGACACGCTGAGATGCTTTCTCCATTTAGTGTCACAGCTGACATACACGGGAGGGCAGGGTTACTCACATCCATCAGAACTATGCTTAAAAAGCAGGAAGATTTTGGTATTGTATGATACTGCTTTTGATCACAACACAGGCCAATTACCGCTCTGTTCTGCTCTTTCTTTCCTTTCCTCTAGGTGCTGATGGAATGGTGATGCTGATGCTAATCCATGCCAAAGAGTAAAAAATAAGAGTAAAAAATTAAAAACTCTTCTGCCTTTATATTATATAGTTTCTATAATAGTGTCAGCACTTGGATCAGTATTTTTCTGAAAGGTGGCTATGTGGCTTTTTAAGGTAGAATTTGTTACTTAAGGAACATCTATATCTGCTACTATAAAAGGAGAGAAATTGTGGTACCCTGAGAACAGTAGATAATGTGTTGAAGTGTAAAGGCTTGGTATTTTTCTTCCTATCATCGTTGCAGGTGATGTTTGGTTAAAGAAAAAACACTCTGGAAGCAACTATGGGTTAATTTTAATTTTTCCTCATGTATTAACCTTTCTGAGATGAGATACAGGCGAGGGGAGAGCTGAACTCTAAAAATAAGAACCTGAAAGGACTTGGAGGACTCCCTGGTACAGCTGTGCCTGTGGACCTTACTACCTTAAACATACATCTCCTCCACGCTACTCCAAGGGATGCAAAGCATCCTACACTACAGTAGGTGAGCAGAAGGGTTGCGAAGATTCTTTGGATGACACAAGCGCTTGGCATGCACACACACACACACACACAGACGCACACACACACAGAGTTACGCTACACCTGGTTTCATCCAAGTGCCTCCAACTGGTGCAGAATGTGCTTAAAGGAGTCAAAGGTGCAGCCTATAAATTTATTGCAGTAAGTGCTGGATAAAGTGATGAGAGAGGGCTCCAGGATGTATTGCATACACAAGCAGAAATGAATAGCTGAGGAGTTTACTATCAGCAGCATGGATCATTTGATCACATCCAGTTTTACCACTTCTGCAAAGAGTAAAATAGAAGAAACTAACCCCTGAATCATTTTCCGCCTGCAAGTTGTTGTTTTCCCACATCCCTGCTAACACCATGTGGAGAAATCAGATAAACTAAACACTGAGTTTTGAACACACAATGATTCACCTCTAAGAAATGATCTTCTAACACCCACATTTTTTTTCCAAATCAATCACCTGAAACAATGTGTCAGGTCTTCTTGTCGCTAGGACCACTTTAGGTTTTCGTGGAGGAAGGAGATTATTTCGTATTTTTCAAAAGATGAACTTTTGATTTTGACTAATTTAGTACAATTAAAACTGTAAATTGCTTAGGGATTGTATTCCAAAGCTGATTCATTTCATGGTTAATTATGTGTCTAAACTGGGAGCATTGCCAGCAATTGTCTTTATTTAATAAACAGAAGCCTATATGTTTTGGAAAATGGAGTGAAAGCACCACCAGTAAAGAAAGATCAATAATGTTATCTTTTCCTGATACTCTGAAGACATATTTCTTTCTATAATTGAGTGTGAGGGCCAAATTTTCAATTGATGAAAATCAGTGCAGTTCTTGGGGTTTATGAGAAGCTCCAAGGAGTGTAAATATCTGGGGGGAAAAAGGATGTGATGGCAAATTTCAGGTATTCTTAGCCATATTCTCCCTGAACCTTTAAGCATAGGGGATTTAAATAGCCACTCTTCAACTTGCTGATACCACTAAAATTGCAAGAATTGCATATAAATAGTTCTGGGATCGTGAATTGCAGAGTTAGGTTTGTATGCTAATAAAACAAAAAAGTGCTCATGTGCCTACCTGGTGGCATCAGTGTATATAGCCCTGAACAAAATCATGGTCTGGAGCACCCTCCTTCACTAGAGCAGGTAAAAATTTAAAGGGATGAGGTAGGAAGGCGATCTGAGATTGTTATATGCTCATTGTCAAATGTATTTCAGCCTCCCTGCCCAACAAGCAGGGTCCAGACCCTCAGGGACTGCCGTGGCACACCATGGAGCAGCCGTGGCATAAGGACTGTTGCAGTGAGGGGGACTCACGTGAGGAACAGCTGGTGGTGGAGCACTCGTGCACTGATCTCTTCAAAATGCAGGAGGCAGCACAAGTTTAAGACGCCACACAATTTTAAGACTAATCTTCTGAGCAGAAGTAGACAGAAGTTAGGTGGGATTTTCAAAACCTGCTTGTGTAACTCTGCTCCATCTGAAATCACTGCACACTGAACATTTGCCTTCAGTCTGAAATGAGCATGGTTAAGACTGATGAAGTCTGAAAATCTGCTTCAGGAAGCTATCTGCACCACTTGGTGAACTTAACTTAAATTGTCATATTTTATTATGTTCTTGGTCTCCTCCAGGAAGTGGAAGGCTGAGAACATGACTGATTTTATTTTTTCCTCAGTAGATCTCCAAAGTTACAAGA
Organism: Phalacrocorax aristotelis; assembly: GCF_949628215.1. NCBI lineage: Eukaryota > Metazoa > Chordata > Aves > Suliformes > Phalacrocoracidae > Phalacrocorax > Phalacrocorax aristotelis. Next base: position 28,057,607 of record NC_134284.1, on the reverse strand, counting down.
ACTGAGTGTGTCTATTAAGCGTTTAAGATTATTAGTAATGAATTTAAGAAAAAACAATGAGTCATATGCAGGAAGAACATGTCTTTATTCTGAAATGGATTTTGATCTGCTGGCCCTTGCTTTTGTTCCCAGTTGGGGTGACAACTGAAAGCATCAAAATGCTCCATGGAATGTGCTGGAACCGCATTTCTGACCCGTGAGCTATGACAGCATCATGGTTCCTGAAGCCCCCGCGGTGCCTGGGCGTGCTGGGATCCAGCCATGGATCTAGGAAATGTGGGGACACGTGTTCCGAAGCCTCATTTCTCAGTATGTCCAGGGTGCCCTCTTCCCTCTAAACCTCAGCTGATGATAAACAAAGAAATTGGGACCCTTCTTAAAATGGATGTCAGTACTCGAGAAAGAAAATTTGCAACATCTTGTGAGAGTACTGTGAGAACAGCCACTGAGCTGGGAGACCCATACCAGCAGGTGGGTGCTGGGAAGTCACCAAGTAAACTGGCAGGAAACACGGCTGCTTATATTTGCTTGTGTTTTCTAAACCCCTCTTCAGAACATTTAGATGCGGACAAATTTGAATTTCCCATGTAAAAATGCTCCACTGGAGTTTTTTAACCAGATTTCAGAGCCACTTGTACCTGAAATCCAGAAAAATGAAAAAAAAACTAGGTGATGAAACTGTCCTGTATTCATGTGAGGAAACTCTATTTCCCAGGTACTCTCCCAGACTGGGAGCTGAAGTACCATAGTGTTGTACAAAAGCTTGTTCTCTAAATATACCTTGTCTGGCCAGAAGCAGAACAGAATTGAAATTTCATAAGGCACCTCATTCTCATGACATTTTCAGGCCCTCTTTTAAAGCTGGATAATACGCAGTGAATGCCCTGCTGCTAAAGTTCACCATGTTATGATATTGATGTTCTACATTTATATTTGGGGGCAAAACATTGATTTGGGGAGTTTGATAGATTACAATAACCTGTTCTACCTGCTGATGGGAAACACAGATTTCTGATTCTTTAACAGATTGGAGCAAAGTTTGTTCATTATCAGACCTGTGCTTAATGAGAGAGAATACTAAAATAAAATCTTCTGGTAAATGGCCTAATTTTACACCTTCCATGTGGAGAAATTAATGCTCTTTTTGCTTTGCCATAATACTTGGGTGGGTGCTCCAGCAGCTCCTCTGTTCCTAAATTGGGTGATTTTCCTATTATTTACTTTCCTGTGTTCACAGGCTAATCTAGATGAGCTGTACCTGTCAAAATAAATAAACCCAATGTGCTTTTCTGTGCTTCTTTCCAGAATTGCAACATATTGCTCCTCTATCCCTTTCACTCCACTGAAGAGTTTATAGCAATCAATAATATTACTTAAACCTTTTTATTTTTTCTCCAGCAATGTCATTATCATTTCCTCTTTCAAGTCAGGGAAATAAATGTGACATAACCTCAAGCTTCCTCTCCCTAATGTATTTTTTCTAATTTTCCAAATGAACCCCTGTTTCTGGTTAAAGACTAGCACAGTGTGATGAGTTCATTAGTTTGCTGGTGTGCGTTCTCTGACTCACGTTAAAGTACTAAAGGTCTTTGAGTTAGCAATAATTAGATGAGGTCATTAAAGCTACAATGAGATCACGATTGCCAGAAATGGCTTCACATTGTATGAAGTAAGGTCAAATCAGCTATAACCATTACTCATTCCCGATTTTTTCTTCATTACATATGCATTAAGTAACAGTAGTGGGTAATCCGCAGCTTAACGTGAATGGGGTGCCCTACAACCTGACATACGCATAGCGTTGTACAGCGAATGGAAAGTTGCATGGTGAGATCTTTTATAGTAATTGTCTCTTACACATAGAAACCACAGCAGGGACTAAATAAGAATGTATCAAAAAGAAATGGCAGGGGGTGTCGACAACATTTTGAAGAAGTAAGGCAGGAAAACATGGACTGTGTTGTTTAAAGTCACCAGGAACATTTTTCAGGAAGGATCAAATTAAGAGGTAGCAAATGAGTCTTCCAAGCAAGACAGGCTCAGATGCTTCACAGGTCTCTAGCTGATGTGAAAGCTGTGGCTCCGTAGAAGTCCACGGCCACTGTGCATGGCAAGCCAGCCCATATGGTCATCTTGCCTTAAGGTAGCATTGTTACCTGAACAGTATGAGACACCCATGTTCTATCACATTTGCCTTTGACTCATGGACAGTACCTCTCCAGAAAAAGTGAAGAGTCAGCCCAGCCAACAAAATGCACAGATTACTTTTCTTTTGAATAGGAATGAGTGCCACATCCATTCCTTAGGGACAGCTGTTCACTGTGAGCATGTAGTAACCTGGTGAGGGATGGCAGAACCCCTTCCATCTATTTCTCATTTTCTAAACCATCAAAAAGCAGCTTTAAAGCCAAGCCTCTCCATGGCAATAGATTACACAAATCAAGCTGAACAAATAGTTAAATGGGAGAATAGCTGGAAGAGGAGAAAAATCAATACAGTAATTAAAGAAGCAATTGCTTCCAGATGTGTATATCATAGAAATATGAGTAATTTTTGTATGGTTTCTGATTATCTCTCTCCTACTCTTCTGATTAGAGGCACAATGGAAAAATGACCCTTCCAGCACTACAACATACCACATTCCTTCAACATAGTACAACAGGCAACATGCTCTGTGAGAGCAGGGCAACTCACCAAGCACTTCGCAGCAGCTCTCAGCTCTGATGCATTAAAGTCTGCAAGAAATTTAAGGCTCCATTTCATCTGCTTTCACTGTGAAATGCCTCCTCCCTAGATTACAGGTGACAACCTCACCTACATGTCAAGGCTGAGGAGATATGTGAAATTACAAGTCCGTTCTAGGCTGTGCCAGAGGAAGAAAAAATGCCCTCTTTGACAACTACAGTCCAGACATGAGGTATAGACCAGAGGCTTTGCCTGGAAATCAAAATTAGTCGTGGCCAGGAGATTGAGCATGGCATCCAGGGAACTGACCCCAACAACTAATATAGGGCACCCTTCTGCTGCCTGCTGCTTGTCCCACCCTCTAGAAAGACGTCCTGTCAGGAGAGGCTGGACTCTGCTTTGATGTTACCTTGGTGGCTGTAAACATGCACAGACCCAGGTTTTGCTTTCAGGCAATTCATATCTGCATGGTCCCTGTAACCAAAGTAATTAATGTTCCCAACTAGCACAGACATCTGAATTTCCTTGAAGTTATACCTCAATTATGAACAAAAATAGTAGTTGCTCAAGAACTCTTAATTTGCAGAGGCACTTTATCTGTGTACAGTCACTCTGAATGACCAGGGGAAATCATATGCCTCCCTTCTGTGCAGTCAGGTTGTGAAGTGCTGTTCCTTACTCTAAATCCCACTTTTTGCCTGTTATTTTAGGTAAGGAGTACAGTCCTTTTCTGAAAATACTGAGGTTTTTGAATACAGATTCTAAAGTGTGTGGTGAGTTTTGGCCCACATATGGACCATGTGGGTGCTGAGGGATCTGGGACCATTCAGTGTCTCCACCAGAGCCCCGATGCTATGGGTCAGCTTGCACATGAGCTGCCAGTGTCCCCAAAGAGCATGTAGTTAGAGTTTTACCAGGAACCTGCAAAGATGTTTCACAAACCTGTGTCTAGGAGTTTCCCCTTTTATTTCCAAACTTGCTTGACTGATGATGGGAAAAAGATATAGCAATGAAACCACAAATGGATGAGACTGCAGATTTGGCATGCTAATACTTTTCTGACATTTCAGCTGCCCCGAGGATCTACTTATCTGTGTTATGGAGCCAAGGGTTGGGGATTTTCACTGAGTTTTTCTTTCAGTGAAGAGGTAAATCGTTAATGTTAATAGGTCCTAAAATATCCAGAGTGATGGAAAAAATGTTTCGTTTTCATACGTGCAGTAGAACTTTTGTGCAAATAAATAAGGAGCAATCAAGTTCATTAGCACTGATGTGTTAGCCTGAAAGGGAAAAGGAGAATACAAGCAGCTAATGTTGTTTGTCCTGCAATCCATCTTCCATGTCACTGAGGGGAAAGAAACCTTTCCTAAATTTCCTATCAATATTCATGACCTTTTTACATCTTTTGCATCTTTAAATAGATTATTTTTTGTTGTGAATTTTTCCCTTGATACTTCACTTAAAAAAAGAAAGATGCTTCCCCATAGAAATCTCTTCTTCCAAATGCCTCAATCCAGACAGGGGTCTTTACACACCCAATAAGAAATCCCAGCATTTGCCATTTTGCTTACAGAGCAACAATCCAAAGCTCTACCTAAACTGGACCTGAAGCGATGTCCTGGGGTCAACCTTTGTTCATTCAGCCTAAAACAGAAGCAGAGGCCGGTGGGATGATGGACCCACCCAGAGCTGGTCACTCAGTTTTCTCCTCTCCCGGCTTGCCCAAACACCCTGCAGGCTATCAGCAAAGAAGCACGAGGAGGGAAGATGTGGGCAGCAGGGACCACTCACACACCCATGTAGCACTATGAGTGCTCACATGTCTTGGATAATTTTTTGATATAGAGGTTTTACTACTCTGCAGGAACATTTTTTGCAAAGCTATGTCTTCTTTACACAGTCAATAATAGGTATACCATGTCATGACACCTTTGTCCTAAAATAAAGATACACTAGGTACACAGTAGCAGAGCAAATAGAGGTAGTTGGTATAGAAGAAAACATAAACCCATTCACACATCTAGTATTTGCACGCTGCCACTTACCATTTGTGCACATCTTCTGATGGCCCATGGAATTCTTCAAGTATTTAGTTAAAAGTGTAACAGTATATGGGCAAGTTAAAGAGGCTCAAAAGTTACTTTGTCAGCTGTGGCAACTGCCTGTTGTTACCAAAGGCAATATAAGTAATACTATTACATAGTTAATTTCAAGCATTGTTTTAATTAATTTACTAGAATAAAATTACTTAGAGTTTACCAGCAAGTAGTCAAAAAGCAAATCTGGCTAAAAGATAAAGGAATAAAACAATAACCATTGCACTATTATAAAACATACCCATTACCTCCCTGTTTCTAGAAAAAAACAAGTCCATCTTTCATGCTTTCCTACCAGTTTCTATTCTTGCAGGGAATTTTGGCAGAAAAGCAGAGGGTTCCCCAGCCGAGCTCTCATAAACTGCAGACTGGTCTTCTTGAGAAAGAAAGCCAGAGGGCTTGAAAGCTTTAGGAGCTGACTTTGAGGATTTCACACCAACAAATAGCTGTACTTGGATTTTTTGATCTCTGGTCTGCTAAGTACACAGACGGCAGCAAATCCTCACTCTGCTACCCAACAAAGAGTTCATCTGAGTCCGTATGAATTGCATTTGCAGCTGTAATTAATGGGGAGGGAGAGGAGTGCAGAACTGCCCATAAAATCCAGCTCTTAAAATTACACCCAACAAAGTGGTAGGAGCTGACTGTAGCATCACCGGACATGAACAAGGCAACTTATTAAATCACTCCTGACCCTAACTTCTGTGTGAAGCTGCACAAGTAAAGCTCTTATTTTTAGACCCCAGGCTTCTGGAGAGTGAGAAGCAGTTTGCTGATAAAAAAAAAAAAAAAAAAAAAAAAAAAGAGGAGAATATGCTGTATTTGTGATTGTTATCATGACACTGACTCAGCATTCAGATGTTTTTGGTGGTATCAAAGAGGGGATGGAAGTGAATGAGGAGACCTGCCTGAGCATAGCTGCTGCTCCTGCTCCTGCACCTCTCTCCGGTTTCCTCTATGAGAAAGACAACTTGGGAAGCAGGTTTAAAAACCTGACATGCAAAATATAGCCTGTGTCACAGTGTGCTGTGGAAAATGATCATCAGCAGAATTGTACATGCTATATTGCCTGCTGAATCCCCCAAAGCAGTTAAAGAGCCAGGAGAATATGAGACTGTCATTACTCTGTCTCCCTCCCTCTGCTTCAGAGCATAAACCTCTGCCAGACACTCAGGCAGAACAAAACACTTAATCAGTGTTAAGGATGCATCTGGTCCCCCCAGAGAGATGAACTGTTCATTTACGCTTGTTTACAATATGTTTATAAACATGAGTGGACAGGGATAGATTACCCCAGTTTACTGCCACATAAAGGAGTCAGCTGCTTACGTTTCCCATCATGTCTATGTGCTTTACTTTTACATTACTCAAGTGGCACCTTATGGCAAGTAATCTTTGTGAATTAGGCCAGGAATCAGGAGTGCCCCTGTAGAATTTATACTGCTTTCCCTGTCATTATCTCAAAAGTATTACTTTTGGATCAAATCCCTATCCAAGATGCCTCTTTTTCCTTGCCATCTACATTGCTTTGCTGCTTTTTTTTTTTTCCCCCTGTGGTCCATGAAGGAATGACATTAATTTTATGCTTTAGATGAAAAACATATTTTTTAGACAGAAACAGGAAAAATGGTGTTCTGATTACAGTCCCCCCTACTTCAAATGTTCATACCCAACTAAAGAAAGCAGTCTTTGTAAAGGAATTTTTACTTTTACTGTTCCTATTTTAAAAACAGGTTATCCTCGGAATTATGAGTTACAACTTAATAGACCCATGGCAAGATGGAGAGAAACTGTGCAGCTTCGGTCCTGCACCAAATCTCCGTGTCTTCTGAAGAGGGGCAAAGAGACAGGGGTGCCACCGAGTCCTGTAACAACCCTGATCCACAGTCTTGCCTCTCACTTTGCCAGCTGCTTCTCTCTTTTTAATGCATCTACTGTTTGATTATAATTTTTTAGGACTCCATTGTTTCATTTTAAGAATTTGAATAGCACATCATGATCCCTGATTTGAGTTTAATAATCATCTTTAGCATAAAAAGTACATATGGTTACATAGTGTTTTGTAAACACGCCCTAGTGAGAACACATTTGGAGAACTGTGTCCAGTTTTGGGTCCCCCAGTTCCAGAAGGACAGGGAACTGCTTGAGCAAGTCGAGCGGAGAGCTACCAAGATGATCGGGGGCTGGAGCATCTCCCTTATGAGGAAAGGCTGAGAGACTTGGGTTTGTGTCACCTGGAGAAGACTGAGGGGGGATTTCATCAATACCTATAAAAATCTAAAGGGTGGGTGTCAGGACGATGGGACTAGGCTCTTTGCAATAGTGCCTAACGACAGGCCAAGGGTCAATGGGCACAAGCTGGAACACAGGAAGTTCCACTTAAATATGAGAAAAAAAATTCTTTCCTGTGCGGGTGCCAGAGCAGTGGCACAGGCTGCCCAGGGAGGTTGTGGAGTCCCTTCCCTGGAGACATTCAAACCCCGCCTGGACACATTCCTGTACCCCCTGCTCTGGGGGTGCCTGCTCAAGCAGGGGAGTTGGACAGGATGATCTCCAGAGGTCCCTCCAACCCCTACCTTCTGTGAATCTGTGATTCTGTGAACACTGATGTAATGGAGGAGAAATAAATTGGAAGAAGACAGTGGAAGAGATTTCACAGAGGGGGAACATGATGGGCCAGGCAACCAGCTGTGTGTAAATCAGTACAAGCCAACTGCTTTGGGTGAGGCTCTATTTCATTAGTGAGAGGGTGCAACACCAAATTTTTGACTTAAGTTTGCTGTGTTGTGTGCAAACACGCTTATAGGCCCAGAACAAAAAGTTGTGGCCAGATATAGCTTCTTCACTGATCTGGTATTTATCACAGAGCCTCCCAGCATAAGGTCATAATTTTCATTTTTTTGGCTGAAAGTCAGATATTGTAAGCAGTATCGTCACACCTCTCATTAGATCAGCATTTTAAATGATCCAACAATCCCGTCAATCGATGGATATGTGAAAAATGTCTAAACACCTGGTCTCCTCTAACGGGATTCCCCGAGTTGCCATCAGGCATGACTTGAATAATAAACCTGACCTAAAAGTGTGACTCACTTATGGAAAACCAAATCTAGCAAATTGCAGAACAAGGCTATGAACCATATGGGAAAAGCAACCCGGCAAAATCCACAGCACACTCAGACACATGCAGGCAGTTCTGAATCACCAATATTTGCACACTGACAACTCCCCTTACAATAAAGTGTAGTGGTACCCTGCCAAGGCAGACTTTTCACTTTCTTAGTATGAACCCACCTGTGTTTTTTACTATTTGAGTGCTTAAGGTCAAAAATCAAAGCCGCTGAAAACCCAACCAAAGGGATTTCCTGGCCTGTTTTCACTGATAACAGAAAGCAGTGTTTCCCATGCCAATGGAAGAGCCTTCAATGTGCATATCTTCATTTTTGTCTGCATCATGGTGCTAAGTAGTAAAATCTCCTTCCCTTTATTAAGTCTTCAGGTGGGAGATTAAGAAAGTTGTTTTTGTTTTCACCTGCTTCTTGAGGCCTCTGTTCTCCAAAGGATAAAGCACACGTTAGGGAGGAGAAAAGATTCCTATACCAAACCATCCTCTACATATACAAATTGATCTGTTTGCAGGATGAAATACCTGTAGACAAGATTAATTAAAAAAAGTGTATTAATCGATTCTGTATATATTTTTACTATATAGCACTAATATGTATGCAAAATAAGCTAGGCTGAGTTATGCAGTGCTTCAGTTCAGACTCACTACCAAGATTTGTACCAAAAGAAGCCAAATAAGCTTTCAAGCATAGATTATTTCTACCTAACATACTATTGTACTGTGCTTCACCACATTAGAAATAATATGGGGGAAAAAGGCACTTCAGATTTCAAAGTCAAATTAATTTCATATACATTGGGAAACTTCAAAAGGTTAAGGTACCAAAATGAAATTTAAAAAAGGACAGAACAATGTTGGAAAACTTAACCTGGAATTTCATTTTACATGAACAGTGTTTGTAGAACTGACTATTAAAACTGAAAAGATCAAAATTTGTGGTTGTACTCACCTGAAGCATATCTATGGGTGACAGCAGATTCTATATTGGGCCCTAACCATTACAATTCATATACACCTTAGATGTAGTCCTTGCCACATTACCAGACCAGAACAAATGAGTGGTAACACATATCTTGCTTTGTAAGCAGAAGTTTCTGCCACTCTAAATTTAGAAACCGTTCCATCGATTTCACTTTTGAGTTTCATATATAAGAGTGGCAGAATCCGACTCTGAAGTTTGGGTGCTTTCCTTTGCACAGGCTGACCGTGGACAAGTTTCAAAGCAGTCAGATAAAATTATCATTCAAGATGACTCGTGGATATTTTTACAAGCAATGCTCAGTTGGGCTAGAACTTTTCAGCCCAGAAAAGAGACAGTTTGAGGAACATGAGAGGTCTAGAAAAGCCTGAATAGTCTGGAAAAGCTGGACAGAGACTGACTGGTCACTGCCCTTTCCTGTACTGGACTAGTGGCCATCAAACGAAGCTGCTGAGAGCCAGGGTCAAAGTAAACAAAAGCATGTGGTTCTTCATTAAGTCAGTGATAGGTACATGGGAGTCCTTGCTAGAAGGCACTGTGGATGCAACAAGGTACTTGGAAGGGAGCTTTGTGGGGACTTACTAAATAGAAAGAGCATTCCAAACCCAGGAATTCCCAGGAGCTGACAATAGCTTGAGGCTGAAAGGTAACAGGAGAGAGCAGTCCATGTTTTTACTGTTCCTTAGAGGTCAGATTTTGGACCCAGTGGAGAAAGGACAGAGAGCTAGGTGAACCCTTCATCTGAACAGTACAGCTCTTCTTAGGGTCCTGTGCTCTGGCATCCTGTTCCCTGCTTTTGCAGATGATGATGCCATATAATCCCATTGAAGAAGCCATAAAGACATATCTTAAAATTAGCTCTACTCTTTGCTTCTCTACCCTTACCCTTCCTCAAGACCTTCAAACCTTGATTACAAGAAATCTCCATTTTCTATCCAGCCATAATTTACCAAGGAAGAATTTAATCATGTTTTCTCTCCCAGTTCTCAGATAATTTTTTTTTAGTTATTTTAACCAGTGACTATTTATAGAATAAAACAGATGTCATTCCAGCATCACCACAACTTCTGGTTTAAGAAGATAAGCCCCACCCAGCTATTACAAGATAGGGTGTAGACAGCCATTCTCAGGAGAGCCTAGTTCCTAGCAGAGAGTGCCAAGGTACATCCATGGGCTGTTGTGTGTAGTGTCCATCCAGAGAGATGCAGCTCCCCATGCATTGTGTTCCCTGTTGGCTAACTCCAGGCCGCTTTCTAGGCATTCTGCTACCTTTTTTGATCTTATTACGCTGGGACTGTCTAACTAACAGGGCATTAACTCAAACAGGAGTGTAGAAAGCCAGGGTCCTCATAATCAGGACTCCCTGATTCAAGGTTTTAACTTTGGGGATCTTTTAGGCTTTTACCAGAGTACTCCTCATTATGGGTGGCAGGTCCAGAGAAGAAATTCACACCTACGTGCTGCTTCTGAAACTATTTTTCTTCTATATATTTTTCAACTTGTTACATTAGAGAGCAGGTTACATGCAGGCTTAGTTGGGAATTCCAGTTTTAAAAAAGCTGTGTTAGCCTGGCAAAGGGTTTTTAATGAAGAAGTAAAAAAAGTTTAAAACATTTTAATTATAGTAACCTGCTTCATGCAGTGTGTAGATAATTCAGGCAATCAGACTACCTAATGTGTAAGTCATTAATTCCTGGAAGAACCTTACACATTCTAATCATAATGGCATCACCCATTAAAAAAAAAAAATCCATGCTCCTGTGTTTGCTCTCATTTTCATCTAATAATAGCAATAGCGACCTCAGCACAGGGCATTCTCAGGGATTAATGACCAGCTGGGACTAATGGCACCCTTGGCTACACCTCTGGCCACAAATGTCTGCCAGTCTATCATCAATCCTCAGAAAATGCCCTATGCCCATGCCATTACTACTTAACCAGTAGTTAGAATGAAAATGAAAAGCAAATGTAGGGAGAATTGTAAAGAATTTCCATCTTTTATACATGGGAGAGTGTGTTTGCCCCTATCAGAAAGCTCTGCCTTAATAAGACATCACAGCAATCTATATTGACTAACACGCATTGAGTGTGTTCCTGTGATTAGTCCTTGTGCAATTAGGCCCTTCGACAACACATTCTGATGGAGGAGAAGTGAGAATTGAGGCTGAGAAGTGCCCGGAGCCCTCTCCCTCCTGGGGGTGGACAGATTGCAACACCAGTTTTGGTGCTATCACTAAATTCTGTCCAAAACAAGGGTTTGCACGACTAGCAACATCCAGCCAGGATATAACCTTTTCATCCCAGTCCTTCTCAGGGTGGCAAGAGCTGACAGCCTCAGCCTGGGTAAATTATTAACATGCCATGGGAGTTAGCAGCACTAATTTTATTAAAAGAAACACAATAGGAAGTGCAGCATTGGTTCAAGCCAGTGGACAACCTAGTTTAATAGTTTTTTCGTACCGGTTTTCAGAGGAGGTGTATATCAAAGATTTGACCCAAGAAGTCTCTACATGTTGTGTAAATTTTCAACATACAGCAGGAAAAGCAATCCAAAACACATGCCTCAGAATTGCTGGAAATGCCAGAAATGTTTGTGAAGACAAGTAAGAAAACATGGGTGTGATGTGACTGACAACCAACTGCTGCCATTTTTACTTTTTTGCTGACTGAATGACCCCAGGAAATATTTATGCTGGCAAACTTGTAGGTGCAAAATGGGAAAAGGAATTGAAGCTAAAGCTGGCAGGAAACTGCTTTCTCCACTCCCCTTAGGTATGTGTGGGTGTTCACATATTTAGAAACTTAATTAATAGCTCTCAGGGACTTTCCCTGGCTATTTTTCAATGAAGAATGTTGCCAGTTGATTTTTTTTTTAATTTTTCGCAATTCTATATCACTAATTAAAACTGATTAATTTTGGCCTAGAAATACTCAAATGGGGGAAAATATGGTCTTTAACCTTCTATTTTTCAGATAGCTGTTACCAGAAGATATTTGAAGATAGTCAGAAATGCCATATATTTTACTTTCTGATGCACCTCATTTCACCTGTAGCTTCTTGAGTTTCTCCTCTTACAAGCCAACAATGACCAGGTCTGACCAGTACCTTAACCCTTAATCTGCTGCTTATTTTACTGCAGATGTTCAACCTTATTGGCCTGAGACGTTTCAATGGTTAGGAAATTAAACAAATCTGTAAGTATTTCTGGGGTTGAGACTTCAGAGGACACTATGCCATTCTAGCTTGATTGTTTGTAAGTGGAGGACTCATGAACTGTAGCCTGTTATGGAGTAGTAACATTAGAAGAGCTAGGTCATCAGTGGGACACAGCATCGGGAGATGACTTGTCCCCAGCAGAGAAGATGCCGACTCTGGCTGTTGGTGGTGTTTGAAGCTAAGGTCCTGCAGTGATGATGGTGTAGGTGCAGAGCTTCAGGACCAGATGCTTTGATCTACAGACATCTTTCCTCTGTTGCCCCGGTCTCTGATGCAGCTGCAGGACATCCAGCCCTGGCATGCCAATGCACTGTACTGCACAGCCAGGCCTGGGGGAAGGCAAGAAGAGACATCAGGGTGATTAATGATGCTACATGTGAGGGAAGGGATATGTCCCCATTCCATTTATCCTCTGATTATTTTAAATATCTTCACTCTTTTAATAGCATAGGGAGTTTATTTTCTTTCCTGCCTATAGATTTGTCTGTTGTATATATTTGCTTCTTCTTTGGGTCTAGAGAACAAGTCTTATGAGGAGTGGCTGAGGGAATTGGGGTTGTTTAGCCTGGAGAAGAGGAGGCTGAGGGGAGACCTTATCGCTCTCTACAACTACCTGACAGGAGGTTGTAGCGAGGCGGAGGTCCGTTTCTTCTCTTTAGTAACAAGCAATAGGACGAGAGGAAATGGTATCAAGCTGCGCCAGGGGAAGTTTAGGTTGGATATTAGGAAAAAATTCTTCACTGAAAGGGTTGTCAAACATTGGAACAGGCTGCCCAGGGAGGTGGTCGAGTATCCATCCCTGGAGGTATTTAAAAGAAGGGTAGATGTGGTGCTTGAGGATATGGTTTAGTGGTGGCCTTGGCAGTGATAGGTTAGTGGTTGGACTCGATGATCTTAAGGGTCTTTTCCAACCTTATCGATTCTATGATTCTCTATATGCTGTGGATACTGCAGAAATCGTTGTTTTCTTTCCCAGAAACAACAGCGTTTGGCAACGGTTGAACAAATTCTTAGGAAATCTTGAGCCACTGAACACCAAGTTGGAAGAAAAACTAAAGTTGCTTTATAGAAAACTATCCATCAGATAAGAATGCTAGAAGAGGGGCTCTCGCTGGCCTTTCTTCTCTTTTGCCTATGTGACTGTAATTCGCACTTCGTTGCTCATGCTTGAAGGAAAGAAGATATATTTCTAATCATTTATCCTAGGATATTTTCTTTATTTTTTCATTCCCATAAATGTTAAATATAGATGAGAGGGTGTGGGATGACATAAGAGTCCAATGCAGAGCAAACACAGAAGGTAAAGCAGCCCAAGCTCTTATAGAGATGTACAAGAAAGGTTCTAGCTACATCTGTCCAAAAGCCTCTGAATAGGAGTCCATCATCTCCACAGTTTGAATTCATTCATCTATTTTGTGGGAAAGAAAGGAAAAGAAGCTATCTAAACCAAGAGGATTAAGTAGTATTTTGCCAATTTACACTAACACCTGGCTCCTTTTAGAAAAGGCCCAAATGAACATTAACTTGTGCCAAAGCACACACTCAGACTGTTGACCTAACTGTTTAAGCTATCATTCCTGAGATTTGGATGAATGAATGCTGGAACTAATCCTGTATGTTGCATGTAACCTTATGCACAGGCAGGCATTCATGAAACGTTATCAACAACTTGTGTCAAAGGACTTTTAAATGTATTTATTATTATTATTTTTAAAGGAAGAAAGCAGAAATTAATGTTAATCAATCCAATCATAATGTGAAATCAATCCAATCATGTGAAAATATTTCATCCTATGTATATGACAGGTCTTTAACATTCATTAAAACTGACATAAGCATTATATTATTCAAGGAGCAGAAAAGTCTGGGGAGAACAAAATATACAAAAATAGCCCAGTAAATAAAGTAGTAATCGATGACAGAGGAAAGATTGGCACATAATTACCTGCTCTAGTAAGCTTTGCTATGCCTTGGGAACTCTTAGACCTCCTCTAATATGAACACTATAAGTAGCCATTTACATGGCAAATGTGAGATGAATGTGCCTGATGCTTTGGTCGTGGAATCCATTGGGGCCCTTTCAGACTGACATGTCCCCCATGAGAAGTTCAGGGCTCAGTTCTGCAGTTGCTCCCAAGCCAGGAGGTTTTTACATCAGCATAAAATCAGTATAACCCTCACCCAGCTCCACTTTATCTATACCTGGCTGGGTATGCAAGGATGTCCTGATGCACAAGGTGCAATCTCTCACTGAGTAACATTGAGCCTGAACACCCATGCCCTTAAATCACAATACATTGCTGCTGCTTTGAATAGATTGGGTTTTCGTCCAAGCAAGTGGCAGCCGACAGGATTGTGAATCATATCAGTGCCTATGAATAGCCTGCAGCAGCAGGTGGGAGTGCGTGAGGACAACAAGGAAGGCTGTAATAACCCCAGTAACTTAGTGTCAAATAAAATCAAGAACAAGAGCAGCATTAGCAGGCAGTGTATGTTCATCCAGTGCTTACATTCTTTACAGCACTGTGTAACTATTGTTGTCAGCTGTTGTATCGGTCTGAAACTGCGTTCGCCTTCTCCCTGTGAATGAGTATGTTGTTGTGAGAAGTTGTTATCACAACAATAGCATAGAAATGGCTAGATATACACAGAAATTTGCCCTCTTCTAGTCAATTCCTCCTGCCAATTAGCTTTTTACCCAGGGTGGCATTACAGTAGGAGTAAAAGCCCTAGTCCCTCTCAGTCAGATGGCATGTTCTAATCAAGCTAGAACTTCCACTGAACAGCTGTACCTCAATTAGAAACTGATATCCATGAAGAAAGCACCATTGGCTAATTATGCTAATAAGATATTAGCCACCACCTCTTCAAACTGCAGGCTTGTCACGTCTCTCAACGGTACCTTATTTTATTGCAATCTGTACTAAGGAGGATTATTTACTTTCTTGCCACAGTTCTCACGGGAATGCAACACTTGCTTGCAAAATCTGCTTTCAGAGCCCAATCCTGCTAGGTTTAGGAAGGCTCAGGCTCAGGACTAGGTTTATCACAACTTAAGGAGGTTATTTGATAGAAAGTATTTTTAAAAGAAATTGAAGGAAAGCTGCTTTACTGAGACTGGCTTACAAGAGCCACTGGAAGCTCCACTGCCTCCGACCCACTGAGAACAGCATTTATTCAAAAGAATGATTTCATGTTCAGAGGGAAGAACTGATGCTGTCCTTTATGTTAAAGATCCCATTTTCATGTAATTCATACAAGAGTAATTTAGAGCTGTAACTCATGGATTTAATTTCTTATTTGTTGGGAAAGTGGTCTTCAAAAAGTGCTTTCAATCTTGTTGAACTCTTGAAGTCTTGCTGAACTCCATATCAATTTGTTACCTTTATTAAAATAACTATTCCTCATTATTAACCTTTTTAGAACTATACGTGGAGATTTAATATGACGTGTGCTTAGAGTGTGTTTCTGCTCAAATCAAGTAGGATGCTGGTACACTGAAAATGAATTGAGTGTCAGTAAAGATAATAAAGCCTTTCCTTATTAAAATCACTACCTCCAAATTACACCAAGAAAAGATAATTTCAGATGATTGTTCATTTGATCGCACTTTTCTGCTTCGAAGTCTGGCTGCAGAGGATGAGAACTTTTAGGGTGATGTCCCTAGAAGTGCTCAGAGCCTCTGAGGGGCACCGTACCCCATACATTGTGTGGCCGTACGGCTTGGCCAGCCACACAGCATCCCTGCCCTGGCTGGGGAAAGCAGCACAGCTCCTCTGAAGCCCCTCACTGCCACTTAGTTTTCAAGAGAAGATTTACCCAAAGACCAAAGCTCAGCAGGGCAGCGTTAAGCTTCTCTGCTCTGGCACACATTTGTGGGTCCATATAAGAAAGTTGCAACAGTTGTTTATTATTATTGTTGTTGCTTTGTTGGACACAATAACAGCTTGTTGGCACTGATTAAAGTACCTATTCCTCTTCAATTAATTCTTTTCAGAACTGCACATTGAAATTAATTATTTAAGTATCATCAATGGCTATGTCTGTTCACTCTGTCTTCACAGGAGTCTTAGAGCAATTGTTAGTTTTGTTAGTTTAAGTGTCTACAATTTTGGAGAACTTTTAAGCACATATATGCATTTTATTTTTTCCAGTTCACAAACAGCTATTAATTTTATTTGTGATGCTTTGACTATACCATATAAAAAAAGGCAACCACTTCCTTCAGAGCCATGGCCACAGGTCACCATTAATACATGACAGTCTAATTCCTATTTAGATTATAACTTCCCAGTTATTTAGCAAAATGTGAGGTATATAAAGCTTTAGAGTGTGGGCTTTATTCCAAATACACAAGAGACCAAGAAAGTGGATTGCCCAAAGCACCCAGATAGGGTAGGAGCCGTACCAGACCTAGCATCATGTCCACCAGGACACACAACCTCCCCTAAGCCGTCTAACGCAATATGGTCTGTAAAATGTGAGCATTGCATTTGCTTCAGGCAGGAGGCACAACATTGTCCACATGATTTCGTTTACCAGCAAGAATTTGTTCCCGTGCATGTTGAGACACTAGCATGGTAATGAACCTACATCTGTGTAAACAAGCTTTTTAATATTCACTTCCTCCTGGAGTCCAAAACATTTATGAAATTCTTTTTACATAAGGAGACTCTACTGAAATCTGAATGCATCCGCTAACAAACATAATGCTTTCAAACTGTCTGAGTAAGCTACACTGAAGAATCTACCTGTACCGTAAATAGAGAAAACAAAATTATTCCTAAAGTTAATTAAAAAAAGAAAACCTACCTCTATTTACATTCATAAAAAGCTAACCTGACATCCCAAAAGCAGCTATTATATGTCAACATGTCATGTGTATTGGGAATATCTGATCCAATTCACAGCTCATAAATGTCTAATTAAAAAAATATATATACAACAATTTTAACTGGTTCATTGCATCATTTGTTTTTATTACGGTTTTAAACTCTTGCACAATAGTCAGAGCTAAAACTCTATTTGCCGGGAAAAAAAAACCTACAAAGAAGGGTCTTGAACAACATAAAGATAAGTAGGAGTTCAATAATCACCATATGTACAGTGATGGGTAAATGGCTAAATGTTAGTTAGAATATAAATCTGAGTTTTAATACATCATGAAGTAGATTGAATCTATCTGTGACGTTCTATCAGTGGCAGAAAAGACAGCGTAGAATTAAAAAGAAAATGGAGATAAGTTTTAGGTTCAGTACAAAACTTTAAGCTGAAGAGTGCAGTAGATATATCTGTAAGAGTACACTACTCATTTAGAAAACCAAGATAGACAGAAATCAGAAAGTTATGCTTATAGTTAGTTTTTTCACTGTTGATTTTTAGAATGCTGCAGGAAAAAAAGTTAAATAAAAGTTATCTTATGGCTAACTCAGTTTTATCTAATACTTGATAAAAAAATCAATTCATAATTATTTATGAATGAACATCAAGGAGTTTATTACTTTGATTACTCACTAATCATTTCCCGTAAATGCAGTGACCTAAAAATCCCATATAATCAATAAAGTAGTAAGTTCCAGATTTAAATCACTGCACCTTGTATTCTTGAGTAAACCTTTGGGTAATTTACAAAGGCTGTTGAATTTTATAGTAAGTGTTTTTCAAACCAAGCTGGATTCTAAACAATAATGACTTTTTAATGTGGATCTGTGATTACATTGTCATAGTGAAATACGACAGTCTTTGACTGCATTCGAAATGAGGCAGAGGGTGAATTACTCCAAAGGCATAGATTACCATAGCCTCAGGTAAAGCAATCTTCATAAATTAAACTCCCATCTAAAGTGACCTGTCACTACAAACCTGTTGCTACTCCCAGTAACTTAAATTTCAATGTACAATTTGTAAACAAGTTCTTTTGTTATTATCACAATGGGAGAGAGTTACTTTGCTAAAGTGCTTTAAAGTGAATGTGAGGGAGGAGAATTATACGTAAGCATTTTATGGGTTTCTTTTCCATAATTTCAAAAAGCTGTTAGTTTAGGAAATGCAGCTTGTTGTCTGCTAAAATGTTTATGCTTTTAAGATATCTAAAGCTGTCAACTGAAGGAGCCTTTGGCATAAACAGCAACTACACCACTTTCCTAACTTATTTTTGACACTCTGAGCATATTTGACTCATATGCTCAGCAATAGCATCTACAGTTCAATGATATTCAGAAATGTTTTGTACATTTAGCTGCTTGAGCCAACATTTCCAAAGGGGTTTGCTGGATTTGCCATATCTCAGTCTGGGGAAATCTGGTTTATAAATGTTTTTTTCAGAGTTACCAGAGCAGCTGCTTTCTGAAAATCATATGGCTTGTGTGGTAACCAAAAGCTGAGGGCTTTGTTCAGAGATGGCCTTGGACATCCACAGCAGAGACAGCAGAGAGTCCACCCACCACTGTAGGGACCTTGCAGGCATAGCAACCCTGACCCTTGGTAGTTTTCAGTCCATCCTAGGAAGGAAAACTGACACCAGCTTTAAATTATTCAGTAAGTACACTGCAAACTGTTAACTTACAGCTAGTCAGCACCTGCTGCATGGGCACCTCATCCATCCTTGCAGCATTAGGTGGGTTCTTCAAAGCAAAGGGTGGAGCCAGGAAGGATGGGCTGCTGAGGACAGGAACCATTGCATCTCATGCCTTGTATTATCTCTACCTGAAACAGACCAAGTTTACTAGACTGCTGAAAAATTTTATGCCTCCATAAACACAAGAATACTTATGACTCTAAAAAAAATCTAGACTGCCTAAAAATTTATGCTGCAGCATATCTGAAGCTTTAAGCTCCCACATGGTTATGTTCTCATGGCTAGGAGATTAGCCTAGGAAATAGCAGCTGAATTTCCACCATGGCTGCTGGTACTCAATGTGCTGAGATTGGGCAGCTGGAAGGAAACGTCAAATGCAGTCATGTTGCTGTGACTCGTTAAGATGGGAACGGTGAGTGACAAGGAGAGGAGTAAAAGCTGAACAACATTTCTCCCATTCTGCTTTGAACCTTCACCAAGAACTATAAGGGTCGTGAAATCAGTGTAGTGTGAAACTCTGGGTGAGTACTCTCCTCTTCAAGGTCCATCACAGGGTTGTTGACTTTGCCTTGCCAGCACAGCTAAAATCACATAGGGGAAAATCTGTTCTTCCTTCATAAAGATTATTGTTCCAAAATTCCTACCAGAGGTTCAGTTCTTCACAGCATGGGCACCTGAATAGCTGATTCAAAATTTAGTAAGACTGTAGTGATCAGAAACAAAGGAAGCAGGGAAAGGGAACAGGGAAGAGTTAAGAACCTCTCAAAATGCCAAGAAAGTAGTGCAGGTATCATCCCAGCCATTCAAGTCCAGCTTTTCCCTAGTGAATGTTTATGGCTTCGGTCCTGGTGCTCACTTATATGTCCCCCCAGCTTTTCTCCTACACATCTGTTGGCCCAACAATTGCTCTGCTAGTACTCATTGTGCTACCAACTGAGGCTTATACAGAACTGAAAGATTACCCTATGCCCTATAAAGACCTGAGCTAATTCATTGACGTCAAATGTTTTGATTTTCAGGAAGCAAGACCGAAGTATGGCTCCTTCATAAGCAGACATTGAAATATTCTTTTCTACTGCATTTGCAGCTGTCCTGTGGGCAGCAAAGAAGAAAATTTAAAAGGTAGGAGTGGAAAGTGAAACTTATAATTTTGTTGATACAAGAACTGGAATGAAGTATTTTATTAAAATAGTTTTTACTTATTTTTAGGCTTAATTTTAAGGCCTAAAAATGATAATCCCATGACAGTTGGGAAAGCCCAGTATTTTCTGCAAAAGCCTAAATGAACAGTAGTTAATGGCTATCAGTAGCAAGTTCAATTTGTGTTAATGAAAACCCTCATATTCATACCACATGGCTCTTTTCTGTCAATTGTTTTTCATTGGTTTGCTTTTTAGTTTAATAAAAGTCACAGTCAGCATCACGTACATGCTAAACATGATGCTTTCACAGCACGGGATCTGGGTCTGAGTCACAAGCTCAGTTCTTGGCTCCCTGGGATGACAGGTTTATAGATAGGAAGGTAATGAGGCAGAGAAGGGTTTGCTTGTTCTTCCCCCTTTTGAGGATGTTAAGCCTTCCTTATTAAGAATGACAGAGGTCTGGGACATGAAGGTGTTTCTGAGGGACTGAGCAGAGTGCGTTGAAGAGGACTGAATTTAGTATGTACCCGATTTCATTTATCAGGTTTTCAGACAGCTTCCTTTATGAAGAATATCTCTTTCCTCAGCCTAATTAGTTATTAATATCATGTCCACTTCCTGCTCTCTTCTTCTTCCATGTTTTATTCATTCTCTCATCATAATCATTGAACCTGGTGTCTTAAGAGAACAGGTGTTATACAGGCATTTTTTGTCTGCCAGGCAGTTTGTATCTCATGCCCAGTTACTTTGGACCCTGTGACCAATTTCAACCAAAGTGATGTCTAAAATGATATCCCATTTCTGCAAAAGTCATGAGAATGACCAGCTGTGATGTGTGTCTTTCCACGCCGAGAAAGTTCCTGCAGATGATGTCAGAGAAGCTATCTTAAGGTTACTGAAAAGAAAAAGTAAGCCTAAAAAGAAAGCTGACCAAGTTAGCTTATTTAGATTGTATTGCAGTTTGAGGAAACTCAGCTGAAACAATCACAAAAAAAACATTTTCCAGTTCTCAAAATCATGTCTGCCTTTGTAGGGAGGTATAAAGGCTTCTAGATGCCTCCAGGATTTTTTGTGTTTTGTATTTTGCCTAGGCATAAGTGCAGCTGTGAAAGTCCTGATCTTGCTGAATAGTTTGACATATGGTTCATGCCTAGATTCTGTCAGGTTTCCAAATATCAGGGTTCTTCACAGATTTTTCCCCACTAATTTTGCCTGAGAGTCCAAATATAGCAGCTAGTAGAAGCATCCTCATCCTGCAGAAAAACACAAATATAGCTCCTATACTTACTACCTCTTCCTCAGAGGGATGGCTGAAAGCACTCAGTCAGCACATGGCATTCACATTTCATGCCTTCCTTTATCTGCTTTCCAGCAACATCGCTTACACAATATTGATTTGCTCCTCTTATGATGGTGTCCTTAATTGAATGACCTCATACTATTTTCTCCTGCCTCACTCAGTATACAAGGGACATGGTCACAGAAGGAAAATAAATTTGTTATTTCCTCCCCCTTACCACTCTCCAGGGACTGGCCCCAGGCATACTCACTGACCACTGTTTGGGTTGTGTCTGCCCACAGAATTACTAGTTTCCTTCTGGGCTTTTCTGGAGTGCTCCACACCACAGCCGCTGTCTCACAGCTACTAATGTGTTTCCATAACATCCTTGGGAGGTGAAGGAATATTAATCCTATTTCACAAGAGAGGAATTCAGACAGGATTAGGATTAGGGCTAAATGCCTGGTTCTGGATTCCTGACACTCCAACGCACTTATTCCCCTGTACTATTTACCATGTTCAAAGACCAAACCTGATGGACATCATTGCAATGCACAAATGAAGTTTGGTGCAGGGGCAGAATCCATTTTCCTCTATAATGTAAAAGGCAGGGCATTGGACAGAACCTGGACATCAGGTCCCTCGCTGCTTACCTTGATTGATCCTTCAAAATAGCCTATTCCACTTCAACTGGAGGCTCTTGACACATATGCCAAAGAAGGCAAAATAGAAGCTAAGGAGAGAGAATTATTTCAGATATTTTCTGGGTACTTACTTTGCACTGTAAGTGGTCTTAGGCCACCTAGTTTTTGTTTCTGATGAACAGTCACATGAAGATGAGGAGCCAATCTTGCAGTGAAAGTAAAGCATTTTGAGCTGTGCAATCTGTTTGAATGGATTAATAAGGAATTATACGTTCATATTAATGCCATAATAAAAATAACTAAAAATAATTTTAAGTTTCAATGGAAAACAAACATTTCTGAATGGCTTGCTCATTTTGCAATACAGTGACTTCTGATTGCTAAAATGCAAACGTGGGTTTTACCACTTTTCTGGAGCTGCTATTGGAAGACTTTTTCAGTGAAAACACCACTGAATTTACCAAAGTAAATAAACTTTAAACTCACATCACAGGCCAAGATACCACATCAGCCGTGTCAGGTAGCACAATACATATGCCATGATAAAACTGACATGCTTTGGCAGATAGGAATGGGGTTTTGTACCCCAGAGCTTGTTAACGGCATAAGTTAGTGTTACCTCACCTTCACAAGCACAGTTGAGAGACAGCTGCAGAAGAAGCACAGGGTATAAGAAGAATCAGGTCAGAGGAAAACCAGACACTGGGTGGAAGGTAGTGAACAATAAGACCAAGAATTAGTCTGTTTTTCATACAGCTCATCTATTATCTTGCTCTGAAATAAATTTTTAAAAATCTTTTATGTATGATTAATCCCATTCTTTTTGCACAGGAGTCTGATACAGCTTGGTTTGTTGGTGGATATATCAAGCACCAGGTAAGACACTGGATGAGAAAAGAGACAGCTTAAAGAGAAATAACACCTCAGTGTATCAGTACGATTTCCATCAGCAGGAGCGTGTGAACAGGCCACACTGAAAGAAACCTCATAGAAACCCATCATCTGAGCACAGCTGCACCTCTGTACCCCAAAATCGTGGGGAGCATTCTGAAGCATGAGCAATCCCAAAGGACCAATCAGCTGTGAGATGCATGGAGGACATCACGGGAGGTAGAACAAGGCTCTGAAGCTGCAGTTCGCTGTGGGAGTCTTACACGCAGGGGTGAGACTTGATGGAGAGGTCCCTGCACAATGAGGGAAACCAAGTCGAGGGGTGGCGGACAATTCCCCCACCATAAGTGCCAGGGACTTAATGCCCTTGGTTGCAAACAAATATTTTAAAAGGATTAAATTGTAACCATTACCGCCCTCATTCCTCAGTTCATCCTCATTTTTTGACTGTATCTCAGCCTTTGGGGAATGCCTGCTGAAATTAGTGCCCACACATTTTGTAAGCAGCTGGTAGAGGAGCTTCCACCTACAGGAGGAACTACACTGCTGCCAAGGCTGCTGACACATTCTGACTGCAGGCGCTTGCTTATTTGCTCTGCTGTCAAGAATATCAGTTGGATACTATGCTTGCTGTTGATCCAAAGGAAGATTTTGTTGTTGTTGTAAAAATGTGAATGCATTATCCTATGTCATGTAACTCTATAAAGCAAAATAAAAGGTACAATAGGGAAAGCAGCAGAACAAAATGACAGGAACACTAACGCTGCAGATTTTCCAGCCTATAATGGCACATTTTGGCAGATGGACAAAAACCATGACATATCTATGAGTGTCTGAGTCTGGAGATGATTCAGCTCCACTCTGCTGTGCCTTGATGGGATTGTCTGTGATGACTAACACAGCTCCTTCAGCCTGGATGATATCACTATTTGCAATATCTTAAATGAGAAATAAGTATACCTGGAGCTGCATGGATGTTCAAGAAAGAATCTGGAGGATGGGTTTCACTGTCCTCCCAACTCTTTAGCCAGCTCAAGCTTCTGCACACAGGTCGATGAGCCGTAAGGTGCTGAGTGGGCTCTATGAGGCCCTTGCTCTCCCCATCCTTCTTGCCTGCCTCTCAAGGGGAAATCTTCTCCTCCCCTGGGTGCACAGTGGGCCCATGACTACTGGGGGAGGGACCTCACATACACATGATGCACATGAGGCACCCACAAAGCAGTGAAAGGTACATGTTTGTGTGTGAATGGGCTTTTGGAGGCTGGGGTCCTGCTCCCCCTGCCAGCTGGCACATCTCTTCTCCAAAGAGTGGGCAATGCCTCTCTGATCAGCCTTTGATCAGCACAGACAATCAGATGCCTTGTGCTGAGATGGAAGCTATTAAAAGCCAAGTTTCTGTATACTTGTAAGGCTGTTCCTGGCCAATCGTGAGCCATCCTCACAGTTTGTGTTGTATTTCTCTGACATGGACAACTGTGTCTGCTCATGTCTTGGGTCTGTTTTTTTTTTTGGTTAAATTTAGCAGAACTACCTAAGTCACTTAAGAGCTCTAATTTTCATGTATCTATTTTCAGCTCAAAGTTGTAACTTTGTGCCAGAGATCTATCTTCTTTTTCCCTGGAAACAGAAGGGAAAGAGTGATTCCCATGGCATCTTGGTATCTGATAATCACCAAATGGGAAGGCCTCCCAGCTGGGAGCTCAGTCTCATGCAGAGGATGCAACCCTCAACTGTGGACCTGTGTGCTCTTGCACTCTCCATGGTCATAGCAGCCTGTAGCACTGTCTCTCTGTCTACATATTTAGCAATATGTCCTCAGCAAAGGTTCTCAGTCTGCTACCCAGCTGGAAAAGGAGTCAGGTTGAGGATTGAGTGGTCCCAGGAGAACCCAATAGTTTATTCTATCTTTTCTTCAGACTTCCCACATGGTGGATATTTTGTGTTTTTGGAGTCCTTGCAGGGACATATAATTACAGAAGCAAATCACTCTTTTGGCATGGCAAGAAATACAGTGATGTGGGTAAAACACAATATAGTTCATATTCCTGACTTCTTTTCCTTGTGGTGCTCTTAAATCTTCCTTCTCCTTAAAGCAGGGCCTCCTCAGTCTGGGATGCCCCACAGGAATTCTTGGCTTCTCCTGTGAAGCAAGGAGCCTTTCCTTCTCTCACATAAAACCACTTTCCTTATTCCTTAGCTGTAACACCATTCCCCCCCCCCCAAATTAATTTCTTTTCCTCTGGACCTGTGAACCTTTCCATCCATTTTTCAGAGAAATGCAAACAATCATAGGAACATCTGGCTATATTTGTAATATGTGCATGGATAAACCTAGATAAAACAGTGTAAGAAGTTAACCACTGAATGGAAAATAAGTCTAAACACTCACCAGCTTACATCTAGCATAAGTATCAATCAGTGTGCTTCGGTGGATCTGCTCCAATGTACCCCCACTGTGGATGTGAGCCAAAATCTAAACAGCAACGAACAGCCCATTATCAATCCATTAGTCCTCACTGACTGAACCATACACATAAAATCTTGTTTTACATGCATACTCCTGCCATTCCTCAGCAGAGATAATGAGATTACAAGAGCTGTATCACTCAGCCCAGAAACTTGTCACATTCTAATGAGTTCCTTCTCTCTGCCCACAAACACAAATAAAATACCTGCTCTTTCTTTTCCTACATAAGAGGTAGCCAGCAGCCAGAAGCTTGCTTCTGAAAATGTCAGCACCCACTGCAGCACCCAGATAGCACATATGTGGCGATTCATTGCTAGTTTTGTCTGTCACTTTGCATAGCACAGGAGGCAGAATAGCACAGGATGTGGCTCCAACCATGGCATTATGTGTTGCTGGGAAACTGGAAAAAGGAACATCACCCCTACTTCTGCAGGAAAGCTATTTTCAGAATAAAAAAAAGAAGCCTGCCTTCCTTCCTTCCTTCCTTCCTTCCTTCCTTCCTTCCTTCCTTCCTTCCTTCCTTCCTTCCTTCCTTCCTTCCTTCCTTCCTTCCTTCCTTCCTTCCTTCCTTCCTTCCTTCCTTCCTTCCTTCCTTCCTTCCTTCCTTCCTTCCTTCCTTCCTTCCTTCCTTCCTTCCTTCCTCCCTCCCTCCCTTCCTTCCTTCCTTCCTTCCTTCCTTCCTTCCTTCCTTCCTTCCTTCCTTCCTTCCTTCCTTCCTTCCTTCCTTCCTTCCTTCCTTCCTTCCTTCCTTCCTTCCCTCTTTCCCTCCTTCCTCCCACCTGTGGGTGTTCTGTAAACAGATAATCAGGTGCTCAATCTTTCTCTTAAAGCAGAGTATTTCCCAGAAAGACAACTGAATGTTTATGGAATTTTGACAGAGTGTAAAAAGAACAATTGGATAAGCTTTTCCTTTGTATTTGGTTAATACTGGTGTCATGGTACCTTTGGCCCATACAGTTTTCTTGCCTTTGAGTTAGATTTTTTGTGTGCATATTTACAACTGATCAATGACCACATTACTGTAATTCTTTCTATGCTTATTTAAAAGCCTGTCCACACAAGTAGTCGTAATGAGAAGTGTACCCAACTACTCACGTTACCAAGGACGCTGTCAAAATCCGACCTCTTCTAAGAAAAAGGGCTGAGCCTGGCCAAGAAGTAGGTGCTGTGTCTGCAGTTACCATCTACACCTGACCCATGGTACCAGTGTGCATGTTCTCAGCCCACAGCAAATGTGAAATACCCAGCACAGTTTGACTGCCTTAGATAGCAGAGAGCCACTGCTGAACCTTGCTAACATCACAGTGCATCTGAAGGAAACGAAGTTTCCCCACTTGTGAAAACACTTACTTCAGAAAAGGCTTTTTGGGAGGGACTTTTTCTTTCCCACAGTAGCAGCCTCTCCTACCAAATGGTGGATCCACTGGTGGTTTATCGGGAGAACTCCACACTGAACCCATCCCTTGAGGCCATATAGACGGGACATTTTCCTGCATGTTGCACAGTACTTCTGCAATGCTACAGCCCACAGTGTTTCATTTCAGGGTATCCAAGTGGAGTGTAAGTGGGGCATAGGCCTTGTGCTGGTTCTCGGATCTGGAATAATGGTTGCCTTTTGTGAAAAAAGAAAAAGGCACCTTTGTAAAAGTCACTGGGCTAAAATTCTGCTCTGAGATGTTGCTGTACAAATGGCATCCTTTGTTTTAGTGAGGGAAGCCCTGCTATAAATAAAAGAAGCAGCTAGCTACTAATTATTTTTTTTTTTGATGTTGGATAGGTCTAGATTTTGCTGAAGAGCTGGAAAGGTAAAAATATGTACAAAGGGATGGCCAATTTATGCCCTAGATTTTAAAGCAGAATTGCTCATTGATCTTGTCTGGTAGTTTTGCTTAAAATTCAGTGGTACAGTATGTCTTACAGCCTGAAGAGATGAGTGAGGATTTGTATAGCTTACGTGAACTGAGGAGGAAAAGAAAAAAAAAAAAAATCTCCCATTACTGTATAGAGTGGTTGTCTTTTCAATTATGGATGAAAAGAGGAGTCTGACCCTGAGGGGCTGGATTCAGACAGAATACAATGGGGAAAGAGCCCTAAAAACAAGCAAAATCCATGGAGGGAGAGAAAATGATGATGGTGGAGCATGGAGTAATGGTATTAAATTAACAAAAGGAAAAGGTCTGTTGAATATCAATAAAGTCCTTTCTGTTTTCCTGTGGCATCATCTCCCAAGGGAAGTTGCAGGACCCCCATCATCTCAGTCCTGGCAAATGACTTGGGACAAACCACAAGAAAGTGTGGTTTAAGGCACATTACTGTAATATTCAGGGATGGAATTACTGACTTAGTGGCTCATTTCTCTCCCCTTCCCCTTTTCTGGGAATGTACAACATTAGTGAAAATAAACCAAAAGACAACCACGGTGGAGGATAGCTCCTGCTTATGTACGACTGGCAGTGCTACAGCAGCAGAAAGAAGCACAAAGGCACATCCAAACAGATCAAAAGGACTGATGATGGCTGCCAGCACATGGCGGAGGAAGATACACAGAATAACTAAGTTGCATGAGGAGTGAGAATGGGTCAGGTGAATGGGCTGGCCAAAGGCAGCTAGCACTCTTGGACAGGCGCTACCAAAGCTCCATAGGCATTTGTGCCCTTGCAAGACTTTTTCTGCAAGGGACAGCTTTCTGTCACTCTGTATTTCTGTCACAAGGAAATGCAGTCCTAGGCATTAATAAAGCAAGCAGTTCTTGCAGAATATGCTCAGAGTTTTCCCTGAGATTTGTCCACTTGGAGGTCTCATTCCCTCCAACAGGATGGAAATCTGAACGCCCCATTTTTAGCCTAGCACTAGGCAGGGTAGGAGGTACTGTTCGCACCTTCCCAAGCCACTCGTACCACGTCTCCCATATCCTGGCAGGAGTAGCCAAAACACAGAAGTAACTGGTGCTGCTGAGGAATCCAGCTGCTTGGAAAAGCCAAGTGGAACAGTGAAGGGGAAAGGGGATCTGGAAAATCTGATCAGTGTCAGAAAAGGCATGGAACCACATCCTGGAAGTGAAAGGATGGAGCTCCACTGCAGTAAGAATGATAAAAGTCTGAACAGCTTCCTTCGAGATGTTGCAGAAAGGAGCATGTGTGTTTGGTAATACTCACAACACCTATTTTGCATCTATATCTTAATTACCCATTAGAGATCTGTCCTGGTTTCGGCTGGGATAGAGTAAATTTTCCTCCCAGTAGCTGCTACAGTGCTGTGTTTTGGATTTAGCATGAGAATAAAGTGATAACACACTGATGTTTTAGTTGTTGCTAAGCAGTGCTTATACAAAGTCAAGGACTTTTCAGCTTCCCATGCCCTGGCAGCGAGGAGGTGCACAAGAAGTTGGGAGGGGGCACAGCCAGGACAGGTGACCCAAAGTGGCCAAAGGGATGTTCCATGGTATCATGCTCAGTATATAAGCTGGGGGGAGCTGGCTGGGGGCAACGATTGCTGCTCAGGGACTGGCTGGGTGATGGTCAGTGGGTGGTGAGCGGTTGCATCACCTGTTTTGCTGGGTTTTGTTTCTCTCTCTCTCTTTGTTGTTTTCCTTTTCATTACAAATTATTATTGTTGTTGTTATTATTATTTTAATTTTATTTTATTTAAATCTTTAAACTGTTCTTATCTCAACCCACAAGTTTTCTTACTTTTACCTTTCTGATTCTCTCTCCCATCCCACTGAGGGGTGAGAGTGAGTGGCTGCGTGGTGCTTAGTTGCTGGCTGGGGATAAACCATGACAGGGTATCAAACACATTTTTAAGCATTTGTTGGATAAGATGCACACCACCCTGGTGCAATAGAGTCTCAACTTTTCCACATGCTGGGAATGCACAAGACAAAATGGGCTGCATCATTTGAATAAGGCCACGCAGAGTACCAGCATCAGATTTGGAATCACATACACCACTCCTGAGCTCCCAGCTGTTGCTTAAGGCCCTTATCTGGTCTTACATCCCTGTTTATGAATAAGCTTTATGATTAGGCATGCACTTAAACTCCTTAACCAGCAGGACATAAACACCTGCTTAAAGTTAAGCGTGGGCTTTGAAGGGTTTCTTGAAAAGAACATCTAACTACAAAATGGCATAAGATATTCTACCAAGTTAGCTTAATAATTATTTTAAAGGAAAAAATATCCTTTTGGAATCCCTCAGCATGAAATTAGAAAGACCTGGGAGCTGGTTGGGTTTTGAAAGGAATCACTGATCGGAATCTGACCGTTTTGTTTTGCTGAAAATTCAGCTGAACTCTTTGTCGCTGCACAGAATCGCTTGTCTGCGAGAACAGGGGTCAGAAAAAGCACTAAAGGAAAATGAACTGAACAACAGAGCTTCTCTGCTTTCCTGGGAAGAACCTTAAATATAAACATAAACTTTGTCATAGGAGTGTGACCAATAGCTGAAGAATAACTCCACTCACAAAAAGAAGAAATCATACATTGGTTTAGAAATAAAATTAAATAAAGTTGACATAAGGCAAATTGCCTCTCATCGAGACAGCAGAGAAAACTAGTTTAATTTCTCTTTCTAGATAACAATTATTATTAAATCTCATGAAAATTCAACCACCTTAAGAACAGGCTATAAATGCTAAGTATATCATGTCAAAAATTAACATATGAACCTCAAATCTGTGCACCAATTCAAAATCTGATTTAACGAAGTGCTGTTATTAAAGTCAATTGGAGGGCATTCCATTATAAGAATAAATGAAATCTTAACTCCACATGAAATAATTTTTTCAAAGCCTAAGCAGAATGCATTAACTTAACACGCAATGATCTAAATTATGTATTAAACTCAATTATTTTTATTACTACTTTTCAATTAAGGTGACATGATTAACTCCATTCTTATTAGAGTCTCAGTTCTGATCCTACTTGCATCTCAAATCTGGTACCTTCTTGGGGGGAAATTGTTCACAGAGCTGTCACAATCAACCCTGTCCTCTGGAGTTCTAACAAGACATAGCATGATCTGTCTATTGTGAAGAACAAAACAGCACTGTGGTTTAGCAGGGATATCAGAGAAGTGGTGCCTTCCATCAGGTTTGGCAGCATCTTGAATAGAAGAGTATGAGTACTAAGGTTCAAGAATTTGGTTGTTCAGTTCTTACTCAGGTTGATCCTATGGCTGTATTTCTGAACTTATCGCTTTGTTTTTACAATTTGTCTTTCTTAATATTCATCAAAGATCTGACACAGTTTGAAATACAGAAGTTACTTCTAACATGACATGGACTGAATCAAGCTCACTTGCCCAGGTAAAGGAGACCTCAATGACATTAGCATTTGCAGTCATTGGACTAATTCACTGAGTTAATGCAACAAGTTATTTAAAAAATACTATTTTCTTATAATACTAGCTTTAAGCATATAAAAATCAAAATTAATTGCTCTGATTTTGGAATAATTTATTTGTGTGAGCTTTTCAACTGGAAGTGTTCTTAATTATTCACATATTCCTTTTTCTAGTGTAATTTCTCACAGCCAGAAGTTATGTCTTCAGCATTTCTAAATGTATTTTCTAATCCTAGTAAGATGTGAAAGCTCCTTGGGAACATGTTTTTAGTTCTATAGGGTCATGAAAGGAGACTTCACTAACACAGCACATCTGAACGTTTTTTGTTATATTTGAAAACCAGGCTTAGAAAATTTTTTAAAGATGTGGTCTGCACATCCTGAAAAACAAATACAGAAGTTAGAATATTAGTCAGAACTCATTTTCAGTGGGGAAACTTCCCTGGATTCCTGGAAAAGGCTTTCCGGTTTTGCTTGAATGAGGACTGCTGGATTTGACTCACTATCTCCTTCAGGCACAGAGCTCCTGTTTGTAAATCAGGACCACTAGCACTGATATGAAATGCAAGCCTTCACAGACTGAGTGTTGTGTTCATACTCCATGCCTGTCTTCTTGGAAGAACCCACATGATATTGTGTCTGTGCCTCAGCAAAAGCTTTTTGTTTATTCATTTGATGAATTTCTTTGAGTATAAAGAAATTAATTTTACTTATTCCTTTATGTGATCATTAAAAAAGCTTTTAATGAACACAGTAAAACCCAACTAATTATCACAATGGCATTTAACTCTAAATAAAATTGACAGGAGGCAAGAATATGATACATATAATTTTGCACAGCTTATTAAAACACATCTATCACTTTTTTCTCCTAAAGTAACCTGATCATATTATTCTATGATAATTTAGCTAATATTTTTTCTGTGCATTTAATATTTAAGTGGCTTTTACTGATATTAAAGTCATAATGCATTTTATGGAAATTACCTTGCATTCTAATTACTTTTCTTGGTGAGGAATAGTAAATAATATTATCTTGTTATGCTTATTGTAGATGAACGTAAAAAATATTTAATGACAAGAGACTGCTAACAGAAGAAGTTCCCTAATCATGTGTTCTTTTCAAATTAGGCCATTTTGCCATCATTTCAGAGATGTACAATTCCCAGAACCTCTAGCAGAAACCAGACATGTATATGAACAACAGAAAGGCTCTGAATGGCAAGCTGGATGCTTTTAGCATCAGTACTTCCTTTTTTTCTATGGCCTGCCTTTCCTCTCCTCCAGACTGAGGAGAGTTGGGAGTAAGACAATGCAAGAATACAAGACAATGCAGGAAAGCAAGAAACACAACCAACCATGTCCTTGAGCCCAAGCTGCCCCATGCTTTTAGTAAATTAAGCCATGGGTAGAAAGCTATACATTGTATCTATAAAAATGGTAAGGTCAAGGCCCGTGTAAAAGTTCACCCCTTGCCTTGTCCTCTTTTTCCATATCTTTATATGAAATATACTTACTGACCGGAAAAAATAGCGGAATTAATTGCTGAGAAATCAAATTTTCATGCCAACTCTGCCCTCAGTTACTCTACTGAAGTCCAAGTGAGGTCACGTATAAGACTGGATTAGTGTATCGAAAAACAAGATGGGAAATGTTTTTTATAAGCCTTTATAAAGATGAAGATGTGCTTCAGTACTAGTGCCACCTTGGGTAAGTCATCTTTTGGGGGATATTAGATCGACACTGTGCATCTAGATGCCTGTCTGAAAATCAGAATGCTCGGTGGCTTTTAGTTTGTATGGCTTTGCAACATCCCAAGAGCTGTCACCAGAGCAGCAAAATGGACAGAGACACAACGATGTACGAAGCAAAATTAAGCAGAAAGGAAGAAATAAATGAATATTAGTAAGAAAAAATGAGATTTCAAGTGCTGGTGTTTTTCTGTAAGGTCCCACAAATTTCTCTGGCTTCGCATTTTATCTGATAACATATGTATTTTTCCTGAGAACTTTCTGTTGCACTGGTGCTGGGCTTTCCTTGTGCGCACCAAGATCTACATGCATGGCGGCAGCAGTTGTTCTATAGGTGATAGGTTTTATGGATGGTTATAAAGTGGACAAGTAGCTCAAAGTGCCTAGCCGGGTATAGACACAGTTCTCATAATACGCCTTTTCCACTCAACTTAAGCAATGCTTTCCTTGTAACTAGGGACAGCTTCTAAGCAAAACCCTTGAAAGTGGATGAAAATTTGAACCTCAGCAATTGGAGAGCCTCCTGGGGCATGCAGAGATGACATGGCCGTCTTCTTTAGTGTGACTGCCATGTGATGGAAGAAGATGCTCCAGAAAATGCCCTTGCCACAAATACTCATGTGGGTGGGGACATGGACATTTCTTGCCTGGTGAGTGAGAAGCAGCAAGAGGAACAAGGATGTCTCCTGTGGAAGGACAGCTCTAAAGTTTTCCTTTAGTCCAAAGAGAAGATAACTTTGCTTCTCTACATGCTCCTAACTTCGAGGATCAGTATTCTCTGTTAACCTTTCCAAACTCATCTGCAAGACAAATATTAAAAGATTATTGTTGCTCTCATTTATTTTATTTTCCATCTTTCTGTTATAGTAACTTTGGAGTAATTTTAATCATATGAGTCATTCAAAGAAAGTGGATGGAAAATGTAGAGTGAATTTTGAGCTCCCACTGAAATTGAAAATTCAGTTTACTTGAAACATTCTGTGACTTTCTGTCTATATTAAGTAAAATTTTCTATTTAAGGGAAGCATCCAAGAAAGGTCTCTGAATAATGCCTATTTTGCAGTCCTCTAAGCTTCCTTTCCACTTGAAATTACCTTTAAATGAAATGGTGGGGTTTTTTAATTTACAGTTCAGCTCACTTCTTTTTATGTTTTGAACAGCAAGCAAAACAGTTCTTTATTCCCCTGTCATCACTGAAAACTCCACTGTAGGCTCTAACATGGTAGTCCAATCTACAAATCTATTTATTCCTTTTAGCCAAAACGTCTTCTGCAACATCTACCACAGTTGTACAAACAATAATTACAATAATATTTCACTGTTGTACTAAGGATCAGGTTATCTGTGTAGAATATTTAGAAAGGTCAGTGTCTCATATATAACGTACAGGCAAAAATAAAACCACCAAAGAATGTCATTAATATTTACTGCAAATGCACTATAACATTCTGAGTTTGCCATGCACATTTCTCCCTGTAATAGAACAAGTTTCTAAAATGGATTAAAACCTGATTTGATTTTACTACTGTACATATTACAAATGCATTTAATTTTAAGTGACAAAATAAAATGTAGCATATGACATCCTAATCTGATGTATAGCATTTTCACCAGCAATTCCCTATGAGATATATCTTTTTTTGTAAAAATGTCAGTGTTGCCTGCAGTAGCTCAACAGGGCCTTATATTCGAGCAGCACTGCACCTCAGTCCCTTGACTTAACCAAAGATTAACTAAACTGAAGGGATCTCAGCAAAACGGACAACAGTGACTTGAAGGACGTTCATTTGTTTTACAAGGCACATTCTTGCTGTGCTCCAGCTTATTTAAATAGACACAGAAGAAAAATGGTTCAGTGCTTTTGAAGGTCCACTGGAAGACTTGCCATTGACTTTTAAAGACTCAGGATGAGCAGTGAAAGAATGAATGTGATGTAACTGCGTGTCAAAGGCACAGTCTTGTTTTGGAGGTCACTGAATATCTAGCTGATGGGAACCAAATAAATGAGTAATAACATTAACTGAATGATTGGGTTATGGGCATTATTCTCTCCAGAATCCTTCAGAGGCTTCAATGTGTTGACTTCAGCAAGGCAAAATCCTCTCAGGGCATCATGACCATTACGACCTCTTTTCTCTCAAATTATGTTAGCCCCGAATAACAATTATGGAAATTAACTTATTAGTGCAAATTGATACATGATGCTGGGCCAGCAGAATTGACTGGTATGTATTATTTTATTTATTTATGCTGCAACACCAGTTATAGTGCAATAAACAGAGACTTACTCTATCATTAATGTAGAGGGATATTTAAGTTATGGATAGATCCAGGAATTAATCTGTGTGAGACTTACCTCAGAAACAACAAGGAATATTCGAGTGTCATCTGCAATTTGCTATGGTTGAAAAGCAAAAAAAAAGGGGTTCTACAACAGAAAGTCCATGAATTAAGAAATCATGTTTGTTCTTTGAGCATCGAAATGAAATCCTGGTTGTTTAAAATAGTTTCTGCCATCTTAAAAGAGCAACATATTTTTTCCCTCTCATATTTGTTCACGTCTTCCCTCATTCAATCATCTCACCAAAATCTGACATGGAGAAGGCCAAACTGGGGGCAAAAATGAGTACATAAATCTCAGAGAGTGGAAGCTGAAACAAAAGAAGTGCAAGCAGGCATGTGGGGCTGCTGGTCCGAGTCTGCCAGTGGTGCCAGAGAGGTGCCGGGGGCTCTGCTGGCACCTCATGAGGACCACATGGAGACATCCCGATGCTGCTCCAAGGCAGGAGGTGTCCCATCTGCCCAGCATGGGGAAACCTCTCACAGCTCCAGGAGGCGAGCAGAGAAACCTCTGCAGGTGCCAAATCCCACCCTAGCAGACCTCCCATGAGAGAGGAAAGCCCACGTGCACAAACAACTGTGCCACATGAGCGTAACCCAAAAACCCAGCGGGAGCACCCACTGACACAAAGGCGGTGGTTAACTCACTGCTGCTTCACCCTCTCCCAGAAAGGCTGGGAGGAAAATCTGAAGGAGAATTAAGAAGCTTCCGATGTGGCCAGCTGCATTCACATGCAAATTTTTGTCTGCAAGGCTTGAGATTAGCAGCACTGCCATGGGACTGAAATGACCCATCTTGAGCCTTAAATAAGGTACCTCAAATCGGCTTTGCCACCGCCCGTGTCATGCTTGCACGGGAGCCCTTCTAATCTGGCCTGTATTGCTCCAATTAATTTGGGGGCAGCCCCTGAGGCTTAAGTATGTTTACATCAACTGTCTGACAAACCATCACACATAATGAGGAGAAAAGTAAAATTCAAAGTACATTTATATGGGGGGAATGGAGGATAATTTTCTCAGGAACAAACAAAGACAATTCTTTCAGCTTCCTTCAGGTTACTGCATGGAAGTACAACAGCAGCAGTTGTAAAGCAAATTTTAATGATATGCCTGAATGTCACAGTTAAATCTTTGACAAGTTTTTACAATGGCAGCATTTTGATCTTTTTTTCTTTCTTTTTTTGTCCCTAGAGATTACAGTCAAAAGCTTTCCTTTCTTTTTTCCACATTTCACATTAAAACCTTCAAAGTTTAACATTACATCTCATCTGCAAATTAGCAAAACCTGTGTGTCAAAATTAAAAAGGGAGAGAATAAATACTTACACTGTGCAAGTAAAAAATTATAAGTTAAAAAAGAATTAATTTTTTTTTTTAATTTTCTTGTACTTACATGTGTCATGGAGTGTTTTGGGGAAGGTCTGGTTGTTTGTAATTTTGCTTGGGTATGTCTAATGATACCTGGCTGCACACAGCCCCCACTGGCCATTTCAGTCATTGGCAAGAATTTGGCAAAGATGTTCTGTGAATGCTCATTTTCCTCTGGTCGTCTGAAAGTTACTTGGGAGGAAGTGAGGGATTTCCAAAAAGGCCTGGCTGTACCAACTGAAGCGGTGCAGCTGAAGCAATGAAAAAGATGGCTTTGTAGCAGAGAACTGGACTCTGTATGTGTGCATTGTTGTTAAATCAGAAGTCTCCAGAGCAAAAACAAAGCACAAAAGAACCATGATCTAGTGGTCAGAGCTATAACAGATTCACAACCTTAGAGCACAAGGCAAAGAAGCAGCGATGACTGCTAGCTGGGAAGCTACATGATGGTTTAAAAGACAGGGTGTATTGCATAATACAGACATTAAAATGCTTAGAGGTTTGGGAAAGTTCCCGTAAAACACTGAGCTGCTGCTTGGTGCTGTGTCTGGGCACTGACTGCCCCTGGGTGCCCTGTCTGCCACACAGGGCCAGCACACGGACACAGGACCTCGCTGTGCCCCGAGGCCATGCCTGTCCCTGGTGCAGCTGAGGAAGCATGGGTGACAGAACAGGAGAGCGTGGGGCACAGACTGTAACGCTGTCAACAGCAGCTGAGTTGACAGCCCCTTTAAAACAGATTCCCTGCTTACAAATTGCTTGTATAAGTACTCAACTCTTCTCTTATCACTTCTACTTTTTTGTGCTAAACTCACAGGAGAATTAGCTTAAAAATTCACCCATTAGACCCAGAGACACATTTAAGATTGATTTCTCATCCCCTCACAGCCTTTCTCAGGGACCTGGGGGCATGAGAAAGGCAGGAGCAGAAACCTGAGGTTTGTCTTGCAGGCACCCACCTCTAACTGGGGCAGGAAAGCCACTGGTGATTTCTGCTGGCTGGCAGGGCTGCAGGCTAGCAAGCAAGCCCAATCCTTCCAGCGTGCCATGGGAGGGAGCACAGCTGCGGAAAAGAGCCCACCAGCATCTGGGCTACTGGGCTTGGCTGCCGCCAGGGTTCCCTGTCCCAAAAACAAGGGTGGGGACAACGGCCTATGTAAAGCAGCACAGAGCAATCCCTCCTGCTTTCTTGAGAGGGGTATGGGAAGGGCAGGGAGAAAGGGAAAGCACTTCATCCTCTTTGACAGTTGCACAGAGCGGTGTAGCGCTCTGAGCCTTCACACCTGAACAGGGGCATGGAGAAGTAATAGGAGCTCTAAGCATTGTTATTGTGCAGCTCCCAGTTCAGTCTGTTTTGTCAGGGCAAAGTTAAAAAAAAGTATAATGAAATCTATAGCTTTTCATGGGCACTTAAACCCGACGCTATCTTGGTGCAGTTTAAATCTGGATAATATCTGAAACTTTCCTTTCTGAGCCCTTTCTTTGAAATGGTAGCTTTCTGAATAATTTTAAGGTTTTGGGAAAAAAAAGACCAAAAAACCAAACACCATCGTTCTTCTTTTCTCCATGGCTCTTCCTGATAAATAAATGTGAGTCTGCTGACAAGGAATTCCAGTGAGCAGATATCTGTTAAACTTCAGTTCTAATATCTCAAAGATTTCTCAGCCCTCTTTGACTGTGTCTGGAACTCAGCCAAGTCCCGCTAAGAAAAATAGCAACATAACACGGAAAGTTTGCTGGGAATTCCTTGTTGAGGTTTTAATTCCAAGACTATTACTGTCTTTTCCTCTTCAAAGAGATTTCTTGCAATTTCATAAAACTTTCAGCCTCATCCATTGAAGTATGCCTTTCAAAAATCATTGTTACCGTTTCAAGTCCATGCCATTAGTTTAGTGTTAGTTCAGAGTTTTACGGAGACCTATTTTCTGTATTCTTCCTTCACCTTCAGAGTCTGAGGTCTGTCTATTTTAACTTTAGCAGTGCCGCTGCAATTCTCCAAAATCTGTGGGAAAAGCACCAAATGCGAGAGTCCAGCCTAGGTTAAATTTTTATTCTTCTCGTATGATGCAAGTGTTTAGACAAGTATCCAGTTCCTTCAAGACTTCATTCCACGGCCATGGAATACCAACAGTGTTACTTTTCCATCTCTTTCTCTATAACTCGGAATTTTTAAGGATGTGGATTGGGTGTTAGAATGTGCTTCCGTAGAGCTGGCACCAAGTGGAAAATGTTGGTTTCATTTACTTGGGCTTCTAATCACTGACCATTTATGGTAGCAACAAAACAAAGCTTAACTCCTCCTAGGACAGCAAATATGGATTAACTTGGGAGGCAGAGGTGATTATACGTTTTTCCATTATCGCTGATGCCATACAGTACATATGCCTGGATCACACAGTGGAGCGACGTGGCTGCAGGGCACCCCTTGCCGTGTGGGAGTAGGGCTGCCCTCCTGAGATGGGGGGAAGGAGTCGAGAAGTTGGAAAATGAGAGTTCTGACCTGAGGACCTGACTCCAGTTAATGGATTTAGTACTAAATGTAAATTATTGCTAATATAAGAAAGTGGAAGACAATTTTGGATATTAATGAGAACAGTCTGAAGTAATTATTTCTTGTCAGTCGTAATGAGAGACAGCAAAGAATGTGTCAATGGATTAACATTTTATGTCCCCACCTTCCCTGGGATGAAGTTCCATGTTGGAGCACAAAAGATAATACAGGGCAAGATTAAAAACTAACCTAAAAATCACTGCTTTGAGGACATCCATAAAAGCCAAGTGTTTAATAAATTTAAGTTATGCAAATGTTTGGCTTTATTTATACATTTTTAGCACATTCAACATGATCTTGATTTGAGGGGGAACAATGAAATTATAGCAAGTAATTTGTAGATAATAAGCTTTGTCTGGTTCTTGTAATTAAAATAGTGATTAAGAAAGGCTAAGTCATTAATGCTTGAACTGCTGCTGCTGGATATGCACAGTAACACACAATTTATAAACTTTTGGCAGAGGGATTTATTTGCTGTTTTGTTTTTTTTTTTTCAAGAAACTTCTTTATGGTATTTATAGAATGTGAGAAATAATAGATCAATATTATGAGCAGAGAAGAGCAATCATTCTGATAAATGCCAGTGTAATTGTAAAACTAGACCTGTTACATAGGGGATATAACCGCTGAATCTCGCAGCTCAGCTACTTCATCTTTTGCCAGGTTCGTTACGCCAAAGGTAGATGGTCAGGTTTCACAGGTAGCTGGGTAAGCTATGGGGAAGCCTCAGACAAGCTCCTGTTTTCAGTCTCAGTAAATGGATAGCTTTTCCCAAGAGTTTTTGTTTCAGTATCCACTTCCCAGTTCTGAGCAAATGCAGAAGCACCAGAAGAGAATGGGGCAGGTCTTCTGATATAAACAGAAGTAGAAAATACAGGACGTCCTTTCATCCCATGTCACAGGAAGGTACAGGCTGGTATCTCAACACTCCAAACACAACAAAGTATGTGATATAATATTTAATATTGCAGCTGGTGCATCTCAGCTAGGTCTCCAAACCTGCTGA
Organism: Phalacrocorax aristotelis; assembly: GCF_949628215.1. Taxonomy (NCBI): domain Eukaryota; kingdom Metazoa; phylum Chordata; class Aves; order Suliformes; family Phalacrocoracidae; genus Phalacrocorax; species Phalacrocorax aristotelis. Next base: position 28,018,146 of record NC_134284.1, on the reverse strand, counting down.
ATGTTTTGCATCGTTAAGTGGGATGTGCATACCAGCCTGGGCTGTAAGTCTGCAAGAGGGAGAGGATGCATCCCCTTCTCTGTCTGTGGGATGGAAGCCAGCATCCTCAATCAGCTGTAGCAGTTTCAGCACAGAAATATGGACTCAAGAAATTATTTGCACACAGAAGACCACTGCTTTTTGAATTTCATGTCATTTATAACTTGCAGAAATCTCTTTGAAATTAATTTTAAAATTCTGTCATAACTGTCACAAGGTTCACTTTTTCAATTGTTTTACCTTGTACTGCAATGCAGAAAATAAGGGGGAATGTCTCTACTACTTTTACAAAGAGTAAACGGCCAGGGTAAGAAAGACCTTTCTCTCTCCATAGATATGTAAGTAGATATAGATATTTAGATATATTATAGATATTTCTCTTATGCAAACATATCTCTCTGAGTATATTATCAATGAAAGCCAAACCACATTTTTTAGAATTTTTTTAGAAAGCAAGGATTTTCAGATCTAGTCTAAGTAGAGATAGATTTAAGTTTGGGACTGAATTATGCTGGAACCGATGCTGTAGTTCTCAATACCCACTTTCAGAGCAATTTGGGGCAGAATTTTTTCTTTTAACTGGAGATAAAAATTATTCCCTGCTACAGTGAAATCGATTAAGATCTATCAAACTTCAGGCAAATCACTTTCTGCGTGGTAATACCACCTATGAACAGCCAGAGGCTTTAAAATTTATTATTGCCATGCTGAGCAGCAGCATGGCTCCCAGATTAGTCTTGTAAAAATTATGAAATTATGTCAATAGAGGTCTTATATTTTCCTGCACAAGGATACTATAGGAGATAATGAAAGAATACCAGGAAATAAAGCTTTTGCTTTAGAAAGATTTGCAGCTGCTGCTTCATACCATAAGCCAACACTGAATAATTAAAAGACTTGTAATTAAAGGCTAATTTAGTATTGATTGTGTCCTAGAGCAAGGGGGCCAGTTCACTGCTCTCACACCATTCTGTGCAAGCTTCATCAGCCAGACAGCGAGAGCGCAATTATCCTAAGTAGCCTTCAGCAATGGGACAGCATCTCCTTCAATCCATTCCTGTGTGCTCCACAGGTGCGTTAACAGGAGGAGAGAGCGGGCTGTGAGGGATAAGTGGTTATCTTACAAGGTTTTCAGTATCACACATCTCCTCAGACCACTCTGTGCTCCAGAAGTGAACGTCAAGTCCATTTCATTTGGGAAAGTGATGGCATGGGATACCTCTTCAGTCCAGTTTTCTTCTTGCTTCTGTGTTCCCCCTCTCCATGGTTCCTGTGACGGATCATTTTGGAGTGACCACCTTTCTCAGGTGTCTCTGGTTGCTGCCTCCAGTGCTTTTCAGAAGAAAGTTCAGAACTGCTGTCTGACTAGAGGAATAAATGAGGAAAGGAGGGCCATGGGTACCTGCTCTCCAGTCTACAGACCCATCTGCACTTACACAGCCGTGTATATCATTTAGCTAGACTTTCTGAAAGTGGAAGACTTCAGTTTTCTAATACACACAGAGAACTTATTCATCATTGCACTGATGAAGAGGAAAAGACCATGTGTTATAATATGGCAAAGGCGGCTGTCAAAATTCAGGAAGTCACATTTTCTTCTATGACACCTTGATGATTCTCCGATTAAATTTCACTGTCTCTTAAGTAGTATATTGCCACCAATCAATTGATTTTTTTTTCCTTCCAGGATCTCATATGCCTCCTGTATGCACCATATATCATAGAAATTAGGTCATATTTAATATACTGAATCATAAAAATTAGAGATAGAAAATCTCATTAAGTCATCAAATTCATTCCTTTGTCAGTGCAAAAAGGTTCCCATGTCAAATAGAATTTAATTTTTAACATAACATATGTTCATCCCTCAAATGTTTCTTTTTAGTGGGTATTTCATAGAACCCTTTTAGTCCTCGCCATTAGTGATTTTTATTATAATCTCAGTTGCTATTTTGAAAATTCATTCCACAACTTCTAATTATATCTCTACATTTCTCTATCTCTAGAAAAGTAGAATTTTCAGGCAATAATCATAGACCTTCTTTCCAGCACTGTTCAAAATACAAAAAGATGAGGCTAAATATGGAAACAATCCTTTAATATCCATCTGCCAAGATGTCCAAATAGCCTCCATTTTGTTTTCTGGTAGTGATTTTTTTTCTTCAGAGTTTCAGAAACTGAAATAATAACTTCTAATTCTGAAACCAACTTTTGCTTAATGGAATTGTTAATTACTTCTCAGTACTTATTATAATGAAAAAAATCTAAGCCTATATTTTCCTATAAAATCTTTCACTTTCACTTATTTAGCAAAATGTGTCTTTTGGACTCTTTCAATCATTACATGTTGATTCTTTCAGCTGTCTGATGGACAACCTGATGGTTTTGCATCAGAAAAATCAAATAACTTCAACAGCAGGAGACACTCCATTAGATACCGCTGCTTTTGAGGGACAAAGAGACAGAAGTCTATCTGGGACGTCCTTTGTGGTTTTGCTTCTCCCAGTGAGTATGAAGCCCAAAGAGAAACTTACTGCCAGAGTCTATCTTGGTGGGTGATGTTCTAGGGTTTATTTACATTTTAATTATACTACACAAAAATGGAACAATGCTGAATCCCTGGGTGGGACTGAGCATCCCGTAGTTTTTCTGTCCCTGAGGAGCACCTGGGGAGAGAGACAGCAGACAGAGCCATATCTGATAAACCTTATCTCCTTCCAACTCCTCTTGGATAGGCTATTTTCTGATGTCACTGAGTACTCAGATAATGTAAAACACCCAGTGGGACAACAACAGAAAACACAGATCACAGAATCACCGACTCCAGACAGGTTAAAGTTGGAAGGGACCTCTGGAGGTCATCTGGTCCAGCCACTGTGCTCAAGCAGGGTCAGCTAGAGCAGGCTGCCCAGCACTGTGTTCAGGCAGCTTTTGAATAAGTCACAGGTAGGAGACTCCACAATGTCTCTGGGCAACCTGTTCCACTGCTCACCGTCACAGTACAAAGTCATGGTGCTCAGATGGCACGTCCTGAGTTTCAGCTTGTGCCCTTTGCCTCTGGTCCTGTCACTCGGCACCACTGAAAAAAGCCAGGTTGTGTCTTGTTTGCACCTTCCCTTCACATATTTTTATACATTGATAAGATCCCTCTGAACCTTCTCTTCTCCAGGGTGAACAGTCCCAGCTGTCTCAGCCTTTCCTCATAGGAGAGATCTTCAGACCCTTAATCATCTTTGGGGCCCTTCTATGGACTGTCTTCAGTGTGTCCATGTCTCTCTTGTACTGAGGAGCCCAGACTGGACACAGGACTCCTGGTGTGGCCTCACCACTGCTGAATAAAGGGGAAGGAACACCTCCCTTGACCTGCTGACAATGCTTTGTGTAATGGAGCCCAGGATAATATTAGCCTTCTTTATGGCAAAGGCACGTTGCTCGTCCTTGTTAACCTGGTGTCCACCACGATCCCAGAACCCTTTCTGTCAAGATGTTTTCCAGCTGGATTACCCCCAGCATATATTGGTGTATATTGGTGAATGGGGTTATTCCTCCCCAGAAGCAGGACTTTGCAGTTCTTGTTGACCTTTATGAAGTTCCTGTCAACCCATTTTTCTCGCCTGCCAAGGTTCCCCTGGATGCGCAGCATGACCCTCTGGTGTACCAGCGTCTCCTCCCAATTTTGTGTCATTGCAAACTTGGTGAGGGTACATTGATGAATGTAGATAACCTTTCTGGGTTTTACAGAGTATTTGGAATATAAAGAATGTGGCCAGAGAGGGTGACCTATTTATGAATTTTGATAATACAGATCACTTTCTCTTAAGGCTTCACACCACCTTATTAGAACCTTTGGCTGCCAGCCAAAGGGCAATTTCTGACTAGTTTCACTAATTTTCCCACTTGCAGCAATGTCACCATCCTGCCTGACCTTTCAAATCAATTCATCTTGAGATACATTATTGACTAATTTCCTGAAATTCAGGTAAAATGTGCCCATTTTTAACCTTGGTCCTTCCTTACATACTGAAATTACCTTATCCTCTGGTACTAACATTGCCATTAGTAAGCAATCAAAATTCTTGTCCAAAGGCTTTTCGATTTTATTTGCTCTTTCCACACTGATTTCAGTGATGTATTTCATCTAATCCTGGTGCTTTGTCAACTTTTTAATAGTGCTGAGAGCTTTAATTGCCTTATTATCTTCTCTACTGCAGTGAGGTTTTTTTCTTTAGCATTTCTATTCCCCTCAAGGAAAACATGGACTCTGGGATATTACGGTCTTCCATTTCCTGGGATGAAGAAATCGCTCAGACCCTTAAGGATATCTACTTCATCTCTCAGCAACATTTAATCTATCATGGCCCCTCTTTATCTTCCTAATAAATTTACTTCTCAGGCAGTAAAGGCTTCATCATCTGTGCTCTTCAGACACAGCAGTGTCCTGTTGCTTGGTGTCCTTTTCTTCTTTTGTGTAGCCAGGACAGCTAAGGTCTCAGGGCTGAAAAGCCAGTAAGTATTTTGGGTCAGGACTCTAGTCTAAGGAGGATGGCACTCAGCTAGGAGAAATGAACCCTGGACTCTGCTGCCTGTTTTTCATGGAAAGGCTGAGAAAAGAAGAAGCCTGCCCAGCCCAGGGGATTTGACACTATAGCAAGCTGAGGCACCTGTCAGCCTTTCTGTGGATGGCTGGCACTGGAGATCAGAGCAAAAAGGTGCCTTGTCTCCCAAGCCCAGACTCTTGCAGAATGCTTAGGTTCAGCTGCCTCATTATGTTGTCCTCCGAAACACATGCCCAAAATGGGTTCGGGTAACAGGGAACAGTACAGCTATTCCAGTGCTGGTGCTTTGGATTACTGTCTTTGCTGCAGCCTGTCTCATTTCAGATGGCAAATGGCTCCCCTGTCTCCTCCCCTCATGTCCTCATTACTGGGATCAATGGCGGGGCCCCAGCTAGCATTGTCCTATTGCCTCCCAACTGCACGCCCTGCCAAGCCTTTGCTCCGGCTTTATCAAAACTGAATGAGTTTAGAGTGTCACAGGGGATTACCTCCTAGACCAGACACTGTGAAGAGATTGCAGACAGGGAACTGGAGGACTAACACGTGAGAAATTCAGGATTAAAATCTTCTACTATCTTGCAAATGGATGTTGTTTTATTCACCTGGCTTTCCCATCAAGTACTCCAGATTATACACTTGCTCTCTGTGTCATCTGCAGACAGTTCTGCTGAACTGAGATCACAGAGATGAATAACATCACCGCCTGAATATAGCCATAAGAATCATACATGAAAAAAAGAAAAAAAAGCCCAACATATTCCTGCTCAGAGCTATATTAACTGGAACTTTTATGTTATTTATGTTTTTCCTCAGATACACACATATACCAGCAGAAAAAAATCTAGTATTTATAGTAAATCTACTGCACTCTGTTGTAAGCTTGGAAAAAAAGTGCTGATTGATTTGCTCGTCTGAGTTATTTAGAAAAAGCTGAAAGCTGGAGGGCTGTTAGTTTCTGCTAAAGTGAGTCCTTTTCCCCCTGAATAAAAACATTTAATTTAAGGGCTCTCAATGTTTGTGCACGTATTCGTGTTTCAAACACAGGAATTAAATGTCAGCAGAGCCAGACCTTCAGCTACGTTTGATGGCAATACTGAAGTCAGTACAGCCACATTGATTTATGCTACCTGAGGAACTGACCCAGAGTTGTTACTTTCCACTGGACATCACATAAGAGCTATAAACGGATTTCTGAGTGCACGGAAAAGAAAATGCGGAATGGAGAGTGACTTGAAACCAGCAGCTGTGTCTGAAAGTAATGCTCTGTCTTGTTGGTAATACACCAATCTTTATCAGACACTTCCAGTGGAAATGATGTTATCTGGGCATCTAATGTCCCCTGTGTTCCAACAGGAAGCTGAAAAAGATCCTATCAATTCAAAGATCAGGCTTGTCTTTGAAAATTGTTGTTCTCTTCCCCCTGTTAGAAGTGTTGTCTAAGATTGCAGTGGCAAGAAGATTTTCCATTTTCTTGAAAACAGATTTACTGTGAATTGCAGAAGAGCAGTTTCTGCATTGTCCTGCAGCTACAATATCTAGGGCTGAATAAGTTATTCAACTACTTTCAGGTTTTTTTCAGTAACTTTTCTGTGCAATGGGCAACGTATAGAAGCATTGTGGCAGTGAAGAGACTACGGGTGGAACCAGCGAGTTAAAAAACATCCCATGCTGTGAAGCATTTGGATTCTTAAACTAGATTTAAAGCTTATAGTTCAAATCTGTGTTGGAATAGATGTATTTGCATGGATTCTAGCAGAGCCCCTGTGGCTTGTAGCTGCAGGAGATTTGGTCCAGCTTGACTCGGTGGATTGCAAGTTTTCTAGTAAAATACTGAGAAGATTCAACTGTCTCATTTTGCAGTGGCACTAAATAACACAAAAAGCTTCGTCTGCCTTTCTGTCTCTACTAAATCTGCAAACAGTTTAAGCCTGACTTTTCATTCTTAAATCACCTCAGTTAGATTGAAATCATCCCACCTACACACTCAAGTTAAATCCAAATAGAAACACTGGGGTGGAAATACTGTATCTTGATTTCTGATTAATTGTTTTACTGTTTACAAATAACCTTCCTCATAACACAGCCCTTTCTTCTGGTTTAGTAAATTGTTCCATAGAATAATCCAGACTGGTAGGTGTCGTGGTTCAGCCCCAGGGAAACATCCTTCTCATACAGAAATAGGTGCACCATAGCCAGAGTGAAGAATTTTCTGAACCTCTGCTGCTGCTTCAGAAGAGACAGGTTTTGACCCTGCACATATGTAGTCTGCTGTGCAATCTGTTATCAGTTTTGCTTCCTGTGGTAAATAATGAATAATATACTGCAGTAGATATTTTCAAATAAACAGTAACTCATGCTAAAATGCATTAAACTTTTGGGATTAACAAATAGTTTGAGAGATAGAGGTAGCTGAGTGTATATGACCAGCAAGTAGTGATCTAAAGCAACCAAAACTCGGTGAAAAATTTTCACAAACCAGCATTTTATTTGACCAGTGGTGATCCTCATCCAGTACCCAGAGCTACTCAGTACTTTAGCTTCAAACTGAAGGCAGTGGTTTTGCCACTGCTTGCTGCTGCCACGTCCCTGTAACAGGCAGGTGAACTGATAGCTGAGAACCAAGAAGATTAAGACTCAACTCACTTTAATATACAAAACACATCACCTCCAGGAATTGTGCATGGGATTTAACTCGCTTTTTGAAAGACGCAATTCATGTCTAATCTACAGCTTGAAACCATGCTCACTGTCACGGCCCGTGAGTGCTTTAACAGGTTGACTCTGTGTGTCTTGAAATTTCAGTGAGCCCAGCTGATCGGATCAGCATGTTCACAGGCAGCGAGCAGCTACATGTTATGACTCAAGATCCCTTATCATCCTTCATGGGGATTACTTCTAAGGCACCAAAACTCACTGTTAAATAAAAGGCTAGTAACACCTGTGAACAGACAGAAAGCATGCTTAACGCTTCAGATGAGGGTCTAATGGTTAATGAGAGAGGCGATGACATCCACCCAAGACTTTCCATCTTTTCAGTGATGTGCCACAATACAAAGGGCATTGCAGATGTCAGCTGATAAGGGAAGCATAAGTAGAACTGACATATTATTAGAGGAAGAGAACAGAGAAATTGCCTGGGCTGTCATATTCTAATGAGATAAACCACCAGAGTTTCCTTTTCTCAGACACCTACTCCACAAGTGCATGCCAGGTATAGCTCCTCCTCACAACATCCCAGTCAGAGCATGGGCAGAAAGGAGGCTTGTGTTTTGAAATTTTCTGGATTCTTGGTTTTGCAAAATATCAGGAGAAATGAGGAATTAGGTGCAAAATTTCAAATTTCTGGATTAAATATTTTTTGTCTGAATTTCAGCCACAAATTTTCCTGGTCATTGAAATGCTGTCACCAAAAAAATTAACAAAGCTTTCTTCTCCCTTCGGAGGGGAGGATTCAATTACTTATCTGTCTCTGGCTTCTCTGACTGGACAAAAAGGGAGAGTACAGCTGTGATCAGATATATGCCTATATAAGACAGTTAATCATAAATAAGACAGTTAATAACTGTTGAAAGGTGAACTTTTGTATGATGCCAGTAATACAATTGCATGCCAACAAAACCAAAATAAAAAACAGATTGCTCTCCATGTCATGCAAATCAAAAAACTGTTTGTCCTGCCTACCTCTACAACAAGGCAAGGTCTGTAAAACATGAACAATACAAGTTCCTGTATTGGAACCAGTAGGTCTGATGCAAAGCCAGTAGGTGGGAAGTTCAGAGTACAGACAAAAGGAGGCAGTTGTTCATGAAGCATACAGTTTAATAGAAGAAGCTCTTGCCACAGATGTCATGGATGCTGAAAGTTCAAGGGAAACTGGACAGAGGTCTCCAGAAGACATACCCCTTGAGAGTTACTAGATGCACAGAAACTACCTCTGACTCAGAAGACTCTGAGCTGCAGGGTCTGCAGTTAGGAAGAACTACTAGGGGAAACATTAACCAGTTTTAACCTGTTGTTCTGTTCTCTATGCCTACTGCAACTGGTGGACCTTCAGTCTTGCTTAGAAGAGCCACTTTTACTCAATTTCTCATGTAGTGCCCGTTAGCCATATTAATAATAACTTTAAACCTTCTAGTCCTCTGGGTAGTAGAGCACACAAGGAGGTCAAAGAGAGCCATGATGTTTCTGAGCTGTCTTGAATTCAGATGCCAGATATTCCTGCTTGCTTTGGGATCATTATCCTGTGACTTCAAACCACTCACTCAGTTTTCTACTGTGCACCTAATACAAGCCACAAAATTCAGGATGTAGGAACAGAATTCATGAAAACACAGTTGTGATAGCTTTATGGGTAGTTCATTATGTTTTGAAGTCCGGAACTTAGAATGGATGGTTCAATCCACCAGTAAAATTCAACAAATATTCAGCAATAGGAGACAACTATGCAACAGGATCACACTCTTACCTCAATCACAGCCAAAAAAGACTGTAAGAGAAATTTTGCAGTGAAGGATAAAGTGAGGAGAATGGGAGCATCTCTCCTCCCTTGCAAAAGGGGCTGAAGAGCTTCTGAAGACTCCAGTTTTGTAAGGGGGTCTGCTCTTAATTCCCATCTATAAGAAAGTGTGACAGGATTTGTCACCTGTCAGGCATAGCAATTCTGTAACCACAGCTGTCCCAGAAAGCTAATCCTATGTGTCAAAAAACTTGGGAAAAAGTAGCCTTGAGGACAAAATGGACTAATTCACTTCTGTTTTTCTCAGTCTTGTGTTTGGTTATATGATACCATCCTGCAAAATGTGCCCCACTGAAGACATTCATGTAGAAAACTACAGGTTTCTACAGCTCAAGCTGCCTGTTGTCTTCTCATACAGTACGACTCACATTACTGTTCTTTTTAAATGCCCCACTTATTCAGTGCTGAATTACAGCTGGACAATCATCGTGGCTAAACTAAATAGGATAGTTGCACACACTGCAGCCTGTCTGTCACAGGTCGTCATTATGATATTAATGACCATCTGTAAGCAAAGTACACGGGCAGGGTACTATTAGTGCAAGCAATTTAGCTACTATGCTTTTTGTTGATGTGACTGTAGTTTAAATTAAACTGCAGTTGACTGCAGCTGATGAAGCTTTTACTTAGCCTGTAATGAACAGATTCCAGTTTTCTCACAAAATCCATTCCTTCAGTAACTACTCACAGACGATTGTGGAGTTGCAAAGACTGTCCCTATCTCTATTTTTGCGCTGTTGTTTGGAAAAGCTCACCAGGTCCCAGATCAGACTCTTTTTTCTCTTTCCTGAGAGTGAAATATGATTTTTGCTCTTGTGTAAATCAGAGTTCTGCCTGTTGTACTTAGGTTATGTCGATTTGAATGAAAACATTTCACCATTTAATTTTCTTCCTCTTCTGAAGCCAACGTGGTGTTTTTAAGCTGATTACAGGAATACAGTACTCACACGGTAGTGTGAATTAGTCGTCCACTGTGCAGCTTTGCAGCCAAGGGAAGACATAAGACTGTTTTAGAGTTGGTCTCTAGGGATCCAGTACTCCAATTCATTCTACTGTTTGTGTCTCAGAAATCCTCTGGAGTGCAATCCAATGACCATTGAAGCCAACTGGCATTGAACTGTGTCATAAATCCAAATCCCATGATCAACAGGGTTTAAAAATCCCTCAGCAGGGGAAAACTGTGGATGCTTCTGCTGCAGTGGCAAAAAAAAGTCTAACAGGAGCCATGACTGTATGTACAGGAGGAGAGAGGTAGGAGCAAGGAGGTGGTTTCACCTCTGCCTCTGGCAGTGGTCAGGCTAATACTGAAAGACAAGGTATAGTTCTGGCATCCATGGTTTAAAGATAACACTGGAAAATCAGAGAGGGCACAGGTAGAACCAGGGCAATTACTTAAGGATGGGCGCAGCAATGATGCACTATTACAGTAAATATAGTGTCTTCACCACATCGGGGCAAAACTGGATGCCTTTGCTGAACACAGGAATTAGCAGAGGTGTATGAGGGGTATCTGGGATCTGTACAGGATGTAAGACCAGTTTTGTCCTCATGGTTTTAAGCTCTGTGAATCTGACAGGCATAACAACCATACTACAGGATTCAGAAGCAATAAATCTATTTTCCCAGCTTTCTGAGCAAACAATATTCTGATTGAATCCAAGTGTGCTGGCTTGCACAGAAGCAATGAGACAGCTGATTTCAGTTACAGGAGTATTGCCATGAAGTGAATTTGGCTAGGTTGTTAACAGGCCTCTGGGGTGCTTGCTAGAACGTCATAAGCAGCTTTCTTTTTCTTTTTTTTTTTAAAAAAAAGGTATGCTGGACACAACATACATTTTATTGAGTTTTTCAGCATGATGCACTTTAACGACTGTAGGCCAGTCTTGGCTTACTCTTACTTTGGACTTCTTTTCATTTTGATCTTATACTACTTTTTCAATTTTTGTATTATCTATTCCCAGTCTGTTTATTTTTATAGATGTTGATGTGCAGAGATTATACCAGCTTATACTTGTCCTGTTTCTTGCCTTAGCATCCAATCCTGGCCATTCCTGAAGATATAATTGGGCTGGGTGTATTTTTATTTTGACTTGCTATGGGTGTTCCTGTGCTGTCGTATTGTTGGCATACGCAGTATGGAGTTTCCAAAGCACCCAAAACATCAAGGATTCCCATGTTTGTTAACCACAGACACACTTTGAAAACTTACTCTCTGTTACTCTGAATACTTTTTCTTTAACATTCCTACGTTAAGCACACAAGACAGTAAGCACAATAGGCAAAATATTGCCTGTGTTATTGCTGTATAAAAAGTTCATAATTTACAATAAAAATCTAAATAACTGTTGATATTTACTAAATAAGAAAGAATTAAACCTAGCCAAAATGATTCCATAAAGAAGGCAGAAGTAAAGTATGAATCTTCTCATTATCAAATTCCTTTTTCCTCTGACCAGCTGGCTGGAGTTTTTGGAAAGTACACACAGATTATTTATGGTGTTTGATCAGCACTGTCACATATTAGAGACACTTAAAAAGTAGACCCAGTGGGAGACGTGTTAGAAAGCTTCCAAAAAAAATGTCCATTGGATTTCTGGCCAGCTGCTCCATTTGACCATGATCAAATCCCTTATTTGCTGTTGCTGAATGTGTGTGCCACAAGTCTGTTTGCCCGGTATTATTGCTCTGGAATACTTATTCTCTAAGCAATAATAATGTTTGCCTTCACATGTGGAAACATATTAATAAGTGACGTAGAGCACAAGCTGGTTATTATGTTAGGTCCTTACCTTGTGTTGTTTACTCTTCTTGTATCTAAAAGTCTGAGTTGTCTAACTGCACAGCAGTGAGCGCTCTTCTTAAGTAATCAGCCACATACTCTAAATAATTAACAGGAAATAGCTTGTGATAGGTTTGTAGAGGAAACATAAACTGGTACTTATGCATATGGCAATGTATAACAGTACATTAACAGAAATCAAGACTTGTTCTGATAGGCATTTTGGCTGTCATCTGGCTTTTAAGTAACACATTATCCCATTCTCCCTAATTTGAGAATAGCTACTTTTGCGTAAGGCTCCTTACGACAAATCTCTTACACTGAAATAGGAAGGGAGGTGAGGGTGAGATATTTGAGGTTTTCTCTTTTGGTAAGTACAACTGCCTTGAGATCTCCAGGTCCAAAGCACACTGCTATATGGAATAGGCCATCTCCTTTCAGTGCTTGGGGAATTCAGGTTTGAGACACTGTCAGAGCAGGAAGGAATGTGTACTGATTGAAATAGCAATGAAACAAATCCTTTTGCCCTCTACCACAGTGTCACCACACCATTCTTTCAAAGCTATGGATCCCAAAAGTTCATCATACTTGTAGGTAAGGAAAGGTTTGTGGGAACACACAGCTAGAAGCACAAAGGGAGAGTCCAGTTTGCCATCATTTCATATAATACTATTTAGAAACCTTGTTCAGAAACAGCTGGAACTCTAAATAAATTCAATGGTAGGTCCACACAACTGCTAATATCACCATACTGTTCCAGAGGTTGAAAGCTTCTTTATAGTAGCTAGACTAAAATTTTTCATGGTTCATTGATCTTGTGTTAAATTTACCCCCTTCTCTATTCTGTTCTGGATTATAAAGCTTTGCAAAATAAAGTCTACCTCTTTCAGTCTCTTCTCATAAAATATGTTCTCCTTGGGCTGATTCATTCAGTGCAGCCACTGCTTAAATCCAGTCTTCAGACTGAGTTCTCATCAGTGCCTTGCACAATGGTGCTCATCCTTCCTCGTTAATGTTGGGAATGTCCTAATGGATACTGTCTATTATTTCAGCTGCTCTTCTTTCTGTGTTCAGAATATATGAATGGCTCATTAAAGAATGATTTTTTTCTTCTTAAACCCCAAATATTTTCCTCTTTGTTGTGGCCAGCTCATGAGCTCTCTGATCAGCTCTCTCATTGGTCTCCATATGCATGACATGCACTTTGGCTGAGAAACAACATTCCATTTCTAGCATTTTTCATACTACTACAATTCTTTCTTTGTTTTCCGATGTCTTAGTGATGCCTCTGAACCCTGTGTCATCAGCAAAGATTCCCACTTTTAGAGCCAGACCACCTAGTGAAAAGCAGTCCCAAGTCCTATCCTTGTGGAGCTTCACTAATAACTTCCTCTAATCCCTTGCCATCTCCCCTTCAGTCAGTTCCTCAGTAATTAAATGTTCTGCTTTCATCTCAACCTTGCTCAGTTTAACTAGTAATTTCCCAAGCACTAACTTGAGGGGACATTTTTTCCTAAAGAAAGAACAACAGTCTTACTGAGAGAGAAGTCTGAATTTGATACAACCTATTTTCAATAAGATTTTTTTCTGTGTTTCATTTTTCTTTCCTTCAGAGTTTGTTCTATAGCATCGGACATACTCAATCAGAATATTTGTCCTCTAGTTACTAGACTGACCCTTTCCCTTCTCTTTCTCTTTTTACATCATTACATAAGGACTCACATTCATAAACATACATTAGTTATACGTTTCAGCCTTTGTTCTTGAAATTTCACATTCCGGTTCTCAGAGTTTCAGCATGGGAGAGCACTCAGCTCACCCAAATTCCATCTCCACATTGTCATTTCCAGTAGCTCAGCCACATCTCTTTAGAAAGTCTATAACTTCACTTAATAAAATGATAGAGCTGGAAGGGAAGGTTCATCACCTGATGTCCCTAGCATAATCATCTATGCCTACATAATTCTTAACTCTTACTTGTCCAACCTTTCCTACAAATATTGTTTTGAAGATTCAATAACATTGTCAGGAAATTTATTCCAGAATTTTTCTACCCTTACCATTAAAGTTCCCCTTGTGTCTAACACAAATTTTCCCTGTCTATCATTTAAACTCATTAGTTCCTGTTCCAACCTTCATGGACACGGAAAACTGACCACATGTTATCTGTAACAACCTTTTGTCTACTTAAGGGTTATTATGCACCCCTCTGGGACCTTTTCAGTAACATAAATAGTCCCAGTTCTCTGGGTCACACACAAATGGTCGTATTTGTTTAGATCCTGACCACTCTTACTGCTGCCTTTTGGACAGCATCTTTTTCAGAGCACTGTGCTCCAACAGAGCAAAAATCTCACAGAATCTTTCTTAGTGCTGAGTCAAATATACAAATTACTTGATGTTCTTTCTCACAGCTCCCCTGACTAAACTAGAAACTACATCGCTGACTCATGTCCACCTTTTGATCTGCTATAACCCCAGGGTCTTTGTCCATAAAATTGCTGCCTAACCTATTGCTACCCAGCCTAGATAAGTGCAAAATATTATTTGCTTTGCTTTTTCTCCCTAACAAACTTCATTCCATTCAGCTTCCTGTTAATTTTCACAATGTTCCTTCAACAGATAAGCTCATTTTGAATTTTCAGGGAGCTTGTAGTCCCTTTTTGCTCCATATCCTCTGCAAATTTAATAAACATACTTCCTATTCCATCATCCCTGCTAATGAAAATATTGAATAAATGCAGACGTAAGACAGACTCCTGCAGAATGTCACTCAATACACCCTTCTATTTGGATAATGAACCATTGATAAGTACTCGGTAAGTATAGATTTCCAATCACTTTTTCACCCATCTCATGCCAGTTTTATCAAGATAGCATTTGCCTAGCTTGCTAATGAGAACATCATGTCAGATAGTGTCAAAACCCTTATTAAGGTCAAATACGCCTATTGCTTCTCCCTCATTCACACTACCCTTGATCTGGTCAAAGAAGAAAGTTAGTTGGATTTGACACAGCTTGCTCAGGGCAGATCTATAGTGTCTGCTGCTTATCCACTTTTATCTTCCAGGGGACAGCGTGTTCCAGATATTTTCTAGAAATCAAAATGAAGATGGGTGGCCTAAGTCCTTCACAGGATTTCCATTTTTTAATTCCTTAATAACCTGAAATCCCCTGGCTCCGCTTCTCTTCACACACTCATCCATGGCTAATACTGTCTTGTGAATTCAGCGCACTTTTTATTGCCTACATTCTCTTTTATTTTATCACTTGATTGAAAAGATAAGGCAGAGTATTTATTTGGCTCAAAGCTCTTTATTGTATTTCCTCTCTGCCATGGAAAATATTTTTATATTTTTAATGAATTCTGTATTGCCTTTCTGTTCTGTGAGGTTTTACTACCCCTGGCTTTATAGAAGAAACAAAGGGTGACAGGAATTGTACAGGAGGGGCCCAGTTCTCCAATACAGCAGTCTTCCTCTGCTTGTGCAAACATCCACTGTGCACAAGAGAGACCTGTTTATCTTTGGAGCAGAGCACGCACTGTGCACCCTGTGCATGTGCCAGTACTGCTTCCTTGCCCCTAAAAGACACTGCAAAACAACTGCGCGTAACTTTGCAAGGCCACACTGAGGGTAGGCTGCAGGAGTGGGTGCAGCAATGAGCTCTGCCTGGCTTCTAATGGGTCAGGGATTCACAAACACACCTGCTGGTCCTCAAGCTGTGTCTGCTACTCTGTGGGTTGGTGCAACTTCTGCTGGGTATTAGCTGTTCTAATGAAATTCTGATAATACTGAAATCCATGGAAAAATATAAATTTTTGTCCTTAAAACCAGGATTACAATTTCAGGAATGGCTTGCACCTTCAGGAGGTTTTCTAACACACCTTAGAAATGAAGTATCAATGTTCCTTTCTTTTGCTGCTTTCCTGCTTTTAGCTTTCAGGATTTTTTTCCCCTGTTGCAGTTATTGCAGCTTTCTGAACTCTGAGAGCTTGCAAAGCCTCTGTTTGTCAGCACAGACAGCCTGATAGTAAGACCACTTTCTAAGGTAATCCATGCACTTTTGCTGTATTTAGTGTTTAGACTTCCTGGAAGTGGTTTATTACACCATTTAAATACTTCTATTCATTTTTAAAGGTCAGGCAAAATCAATCAAAACAAATCCATTTATATTTTAAGAAATGTGTTAATGTGACACCATTATGGTAACAGAGATTGAGAGACCCATAGTTTCAGGGATAAATTAAAACAGATTTAATGAAATAAATACCTGCTGTAATTGTAAGGACTAAGAACTGAACTGATGCATCAAAGAGAAGGAAAAGGGATTTAGGGCTGGGTCTGCAGCTGATGTAATTCTAGGGGGAGATGCTTATTTTAAATCAAATGAGAACTGGTCCAGAACAATTAAATGAACAGCATAATTAATTTCTGTATGCTTATCTTTTGTGTTTTTCCTTCTCACAGAATACCTCTGATGACTCCCAAGCAACATTACCCACAGTATATGCTTCTCTTAGCTGAAGCCTAGCTCTGTAATGAATATGCAGTGTGAAAATGACTGAATGTATTAATAAACTTTCTTGCCTCCAACCACTTCTTTTTCCCATTGACACGTTTGCTTGCTTTCAGATCATCACATTACCTGGGAATCTTGCCCACTATTGCCTGTTTGAAATTCAGGTATTAAAAAAATATTATAGACCACAGTAGTGCTCCTGCACTGCTCTTCCCTAAGTCAAGACAGAAAAGAGCATGTTGGAGGCTGGATGCAGGGAAAAGAAATGGTCTGTCAGCTGAACTTTCCTGCTCTTTGCAAATTCTAAGGAAACTTGGGTGTGCAGCTCAACAATTCAGTGGCATCTCAAAAATGTAAGGTCTTGCTGCAGTTTTTCCTGCTTCTTTCCCTGTCTACTTAAGAGGCGGAACAAGCTTCTAATTGCCAAGGTAGTGACGAATTTTGATACTTTGGCCAGAATTTCGAGGGCAAGTGACAAGCTAAGCATTAACCTTTCCACATGTACCAGTGTCTTTATGATTTCTTGCTTTTTTTAACAGCTAGCTAATCACACTCAGCCCTGTTTATATATTACAGAGGATGTGAATGTATTTGGGGCTTTTTTTCACACTCCCTCCAAGGTTAGAATATACCTCCATTTTATCTCTTCAAAGAGAAAGAAGTCTATTTTGTGCAGAAGTTTGAAAGAAAGAAAAAACCCACATTTTTCCTATTATATTTCTCAATTCCAGCTGGATGAGTTTCATCTGAAGTATCCAATGGGAGTGTAGTTGCAACCAGTCTGGAGCAGCATTCAGCTCAGCAGCCAGGGACAGCAGCCCAGCGATGTAAGGACAGGGCTGAACAAACCACTTGGAATAAGATGTCCTGGATCCTTCTGTTCATTTTTTGAAGCCAAAGCAACTTCAGCACTTTAAGGAGCTGTTAGAAAATCTGGGGAAAATTACTCCTATATTTACTGCCTTTTACATCTACAAGATCTACTTAGGACTAGGACCAGAAATGCTGATGTGTTGATGAGAAGCTGCTCTAAATTTTGGTTGTGATTAGCAGAAGATTTGCCAGAAATCTCATTAAGAGACCGTGCTTTTGTCAGTTTTACAGCCAAATTGCAGTGGCTTCAGAGCCTTGGATACGCATCACTGTCTGAACTTGTAAATGCTTTTCCCTACCAAGTCCATTAATCAAGGCTACCTTAAATACTTCAAATGATAATATTCAATAGCAGTCTGAGCAAAATTTAACAGCTTAGTGGTTTCAGTGGTAGAAAATATTCTATTTACTTCTTAAAGGGATCATTTCTATTGTTAAAAGCCCTTTTAAGCATAAGGAGTGGAAAAAGTTACACCTTGGAACTAAACTGATAGCATTATGTACATTTGATTTCGTGACAGCTTGGAAGGTTTCATGAGCAGCAGACTGCATGGCAAAGCCAGGATGATTTCCTCAGTCCTTTCTCAGAAAAAAACTTCTGCTTTGTCTCAGGAGGAAGGAAGGTCTGGTGGATACGGCACTGAATGGGGTGTCAGGAGACCAGGCTCTACCTGCGTGGCCTTTTGGCTGCTCACTTAATCTCCCCACACGCAATTAATACGCCCATCACTGGGGATATCAGTCCTCCTATCTCTTGCTCTCTCATCACATCTGTCCCATTTGTTTTACTCTTTGGGTGATAAACTTTCTCCCTGGTAGTGCCCTTTCATAATCTCCTTTTATGACCCTCCAAGTCCTGATTCAGGCTGCTTTAAAAAATAGGTAAGACTGTTGGGTCTGAGCACTGAAGATTAACTTCTGCCTCAGAAAGTTGTGCATCTGGACAATGCATGCAGCGATGTGCTGGAAATGCAGCAATTTTGTGGCCGCAGCAGACTATGTCCTGGGAGGGAGAAAAAATCAGGGGGACGGGGGGCAGCAATGAGAGACTGTGGGTAATGGGTCACACAGTCCCACTTTCCACTCTTCATTTTGGCCCTAGTTTTTACCTCTTTAGATATAAAGTACACAGTCCCCTGATACAGCTTCTAAGCATTTGTTGTTTTCATAAGTCTGCAGCTCCCTTTGCTAATGGAAAGCAAACCAACCCCTGATATTACTGCAATGGGTGTGGTTTCCCCCTCTCCTTTCCGTCTTCAGCTATCCTAAAATAGCCATCTCAGTTTTGGTCATCAGTTCTTCAAGGGGAAATTATGCTAGTGAATGGAAAAAAATATTTAATGCCAAGCTTTAACAATTATTGGTGTCAGGTTCCAAATCTCTGGAAAATAGGGTTTCCTAATGGAAACTGACCCTTCTCTCACCCAGATAACACTGTCACTGTAGCTAATATCATGTGTCTCGTGATACTGACTGTCAGCCTAAATTGATTACCCAGGATGTTCCCCCCACACCCTGCTGTAAGATGTCACTGCTCATATTTATAACTGGCCTCTATCTACATAGCTAGCAGAGTGCATATGCAAAGCCTTGGCCTCACTCTTTTCATAAATGTTTATTGAAGAAAGAGAAAAGTACAGTATTCAACATTTCTTCCACCTTCCCATCATTTCTGCCATGAAAAAATTTTACTAGTATCATAACAAAATTTGTATATTTGAAAATTAATTGTAGATTTCTGAACTGTACCTCAGCTCCACGCTACGATGTTTTACAGCTATATATTTATGACCTGGATAGATTTAATCAAAATGATAAAATATTCAGCTACATTCAAGTGTCAATTGCTACTTAACACCCAGGCTTACATTTCTTGTAAAGGTTGTTTTCTTGAACATTAGAAAGATGAAAGATTGAAATTCTTAATTCTAGGAATTGCATTTTTTATGGTTCCTGGAGATGTCTCCCTGAGGACCCAGAACATGATGGCATACTTTGGTAAGGAAATAAAAGGCCGTCTACTTAATAAGCATGCGGTCCTTTCATATTTTAAGATACCTAAACAGTATTTGCATTTCCCCACTCTGGTGCAACTTTTGATTAACATCTCAAGCCATCAGGTAAATAAGTAAGTGTTCCCTTACTTTATGAGAAAGGTGTTTTTTGATGTTGAAAGTACCATATTCCATTTAAGGAGATCATTACGGCAATGCTGGACAGACTTAATGAATGTTTTACTTTCATCCTTGAGATCTGATGTCAGGAATATCAGATCTCGAGAACAGCAGCTGGACTTGGATCTGTATTCATCACATGTTTGTAAAAAGAATGGAGGATGAAGAGCAGTGCCTTTGAAGGAGGGGAGCTGAAGAAGAAAAAGATGTATATTTTAACTAGCAGCCCTTTGGTAAAACATGAGCACACATTAATGGAACAGATATGGCCATTCTAGCTGCCACGTCCACCTCTGCTGGGCCCAGCAGGTGGATCTGCATTGTCTTGGATCAGGCTTCAGAAAGAAAATTGACTTCAGCTCTCAGCTCCAATGTACAAACTTTCTGCGTCTCACAGCCTCCCTTTCCCATGCAGCCTGTTTTGATGCTTGAAGCGGTTTAAGCACACAGGCCACATATTTCTCCTGCTTTGGAAAGTCATTCATACAGCTGCCGTGCACTGGGATCTTTTAATATTTTGACAAAGGAGCTGAATGATTCAACACAAGATATCTTTTCCTGTTCTTTCATTAGTGTGTGAAGCTGAATGAATGGGAGTGGGGTGGACTATGAAAGGAGGCTGAGTGTACCTGTCATAAGCTTCTGAGCTGATTTATTTTGAAGGGAAGTCCAAAATTTTCCATCACTTCAGATGTGGTGTATTGTCTCACAAGTAACTCGATAATTAAGGTTGCTTAGACGGTTTTAGTGCCTTTTGTGCCTTGTCAAACTAAATTACAAATTTTCTACATGTATGGAAAAATGTTTTTTAAATTTTAGAGCTGGAAAGCAAGGAGCTCTCATTAAAAACTGAAATAATTTATTATATTTTACAATAAAACTGAAATGCCCAAGCAATTGAAGCTTTAAGAAAATTATTATTCTAGTATCTTTTCATGTCGATTGCTGAAATAGTCTAGCTTCACAAAACTCTACACACAAAAGAAAGCCAAGCCTTAAATTACTGTTAGCAATGTACAAAGCATTTCATCCCAACCTGTTTTAATAGGAAGGTCTCAAAAGCAAGCAGTCACTGAAGTTGATAATAGCAGTTAATTACTTCAAATAGAAGAAAATATATTCCTATTGTGAAGAGGGTCACCTCTGGAACATGGGCAAACAACAGTTGTGGGGAAATTATTTTTTTTTCTGGAGGTTGCCTTTGGCGTCTTTGGGTACTTTTGCTACCCAATTTTTGTGTCTTCCAGATGTGGGGGCTTTAAGGAGTTTTTTTCAATGCTTCTATTTTCACCTTCTCACTTAGAACTGGTGGGGAGGGGGTGCATTTCCTCTTCTCTGCTGGCTCTGAAAACTGCTTAAGATGATGTGGGAAGGGATGAGCAGTGCATAGAGAAAAGAGAGGTGAGGTGAGCTTTTGCAAAAGGGGGAAAAATGGGAAGAAAGGAAAAAAGAAGAGCAAACAGGAAAGGAAGAGTGAAATAAAATATAAATTAGGAAAAACTTTATATCAGAATTACTTTGCTGTCTATAAAATAAGAAAGACATAGTAAAAAGGAACAATAGCTGACTTTCCCCTCACACTAAGAAAGCCTGTATAATGTTTTCAGCACTAGCTATCTGATTTCTGTGTTCTCTACAATGTCCTCCTACATCATGAAGGAGGTGTAGTTATTGATTTAACTGTGCAGTCAAACAGCTCGATAGATAAAACATTCAGGCCTCTTGAACTTTCTCAGGTCCACTCAATCAGAAATGTTGTCATTTCTTGGGGAAAGAAGCAGATATACAAACAAATATATGTTGATTTATTTGTGAAGGATGATTCAGCTGTGATCATAGCAAAGCTTTGAAATGGTAGAGTCAGTGCTTATAGCTGAAGGTATGTTTCTTAACAAGATATGCCATACTATTTGTACTCCATCCAGCTGGCCCACTGGAACACAGTATTTTATGTAATTATTGCATAAATTTTAAAAAATAAAACATGTAAATGAACTTGAGTGGTAGTTATAGATGATTTTAATTACCCAGACACAGACAAGATTGCATTAAGTAGAGGAAATATACTTCTAAATCTGGAACGAGAGTGCTTTCTAATTCAATCTGGACATCAGCTGACAGGCAAAGAAACAAGGTTGTGTTTGAATGTAACTTGGAGAGGAGGTTGACGAAATAATGTTAGATAACAATTTGGGCTTCACTGTATTAGCTGGGGTCACAAATACACTACAGAGGTAATTAAAATGACAATCAAAGCTACAGAGAGTAGCAAAAGGGAGAACCCCAACAATCAGCTTCAAAATAGCTAGCTGGGATAGTGTGTAAGGCAAAATAAATACAGCATTAAAGAGGAAGACAGTAGAAACCAAGACAGCTAAAATGAGCACCGAATGAATGCTCAGTGGTATCTAGACTTGATAAATGGCTTG
Source organism: Phalacrocorax aristotelis (assembly GCF_949628215.1). Taxonomy (NCBI): domain Eukaryota; kingdom Metazoa; phylum Chordata; class Aves; order Suliformes; family Phalacrocoracidae; genus Phalacrocorax; species Phalacrocorax aristotelis. The sequence continues at coordinate 27,996,259 of NC_134284.1, read as the reverse complement.
CCTTACACCTGGTTGTATTCTCATTTGTCAGAGGCTGGGCAAATAACCCCTTCTTCAAATGTAAGATGAAACTCTTGTGTGCTGCCTGGAACTCTTGGATCTACTGACCACTGAAGGCACAAGAGAAGTCCACAACTTTTTTTGTGACAATCCAGAAAGACTGACTTCCCTCCACCGCTTTTGTGTTTGCAGTTAGATTCCTACTTGGAAGAGCTCTTCAGATTCCCTCTGTGCTCTGGGCTTGGTTCAAATGTATTTGTTTTTCCATGCCTGCCCCTTTCCCCATTTTTGTGTTCTCTGCACATTTTAGCAGTGCAGGTGCTACAGAGCAGTAACAACATAAAACTCATTACCTATTTGTGGATACAGGATCCAGACCTTGAAGGGAACATGTAGAATGCCAAGCCCAAACTTCTGTAGTCAGATGCAAGTGTGTGATAGATGCTTACACATTGGAAGGGTTTACAGAATATCTGTATCTTATGCCGTCCTATCCCCTAAGCCACGAAGCAATATTCAGCACCCTGTGACAAGTGAAAAATATGTGGAAAGAGTCTGAAAGCTACAGAAACTGTAGTGTGCCATAGAATGAGAAAGGGGGAGATCCCAGAGGTTGTGAATGTCACTGAAGAGGTAATCTTCCTAGCTGACCCCAAGAAGTTGCATTCCCTGAAAATGAGCCTCGTGAGAAGGATCTGGTTCTTATGCCATGCTTCATATGACTGCAGATCTGTAGAGATCACCACCTCCAATTTAAGATTTTCTTTATATGTGCCCATTTGATGTGATATAATACACAGCTCTGAATTGCTTGCTGTTTCTACTGATCTTGTCAGCTACTCCGAAGTCACATGTAGGCTTAGCTCCAAATAATCTCACTAGCAGCTGAGGAAGCATGGAAGGGATTCATAAGAGGAAGGTTAGTTGGAAGACAAAACCTTGGATGGGGGGATTACTTTAGCCTTCTGCTCACAACAGCTTCCTAATATGGACCACACATTTATAACCTGAGCGGCACCACCACCTATGTGAACAGTGCTGGCCAGGCAAGAGGACTGATGCAGCCCTGCACTTTTCTGCATGGCCCTTCCCCATCACATGCTTGGGGAGCCAGTCCCAAACTAAGTAGCCTCTTTCCTGTTCCCTCCTCCTTAACTACCTCTGGGTAAAACCTTGCATTGATGGTCACTGCTACGTGCATGCAGCCATAGTATGTAATAATGTGATGTTTTGCATGTTGCATATTTTCACTATTTTTACTATTAATGGTCTGGAAAAACACTGGCCTGCCTAGTTTCCCCTCTTTCTGCTTGATGGGGAGGTCAAGAGGGATCTTTGGTTCCACACTTGTTTCTTCAGAAGCTCTTGATCAACCTCCAAGTGGTACCTGAATTTTGAGATTGAATTCAGAGCAGAGGTGATGTGTGGCTCTGGGTCTGGATTGTTACTGTGGTTGAAGCCTGTGCTGCAGGGATTGTTTTTATTATTTTATTTCTTATTCAGCTACAAATTAAATTTTGTCTGAAATTCAGTGCCTAATCAGGGTTTGTCTTTGAGCTGAGACAGAAGCCAAGGGAAGCACAAATGGTTAGTCTAGCCCTAAGGCTCAAGGTCTGCTCAAAAGATGGAGACCTGAAGAAGGTTTACCAGGATTGCTAATGTGAAAACATAAAACAAGAATGCCAAGGAAATTAAAGATAAACACCCTTATTTCTCTGTCCTAAGAAAGTTGAGGTAAACAGCAAGGTAAGGAGGCTATCAAGCTATTAAAGAGCATGACTGGAAAGTTAGTGACAGTGGGGTTCATAGTACCATAGAATGGTTTGGGTTGGAAGGGACCTTAAAGATCACCTAGTTCCAACCCCCCTACAATGGCTAGGGACACCTTCCACTAGACCAGGTTGCTCAAAGCCCCACGCAGCCTGGCCTCCAACACTTCCAGGGATGGGGCATCCGCAACTTCTCTGGGCAACCTGTTCCAGCGCCTCACCACCCTCATACTGAAGAATTTCTTCCTTTTATCTAATCTAAATCTACCCTATTTCAGGTTAAAGCTGTTACACCTTGTCCTATTGTACATGCCCTTGTAAAAAGGCTTTCGCCAACTTTATTGCAGGCTCCCTTTAGGTACTGGAAGGATGCTATAAGGCATTTCTGGAGCCTTCTTTTCTCCACACTGAACAACCCCAACTCTCTCAGCCTGGCTTCATAGGAGAGGTGCTTCAGCCCTCGGATCATCTTCATGGCCCTCCTCTGGACTCGTTCCAACAGGCCCATGTCCTTCTTATGTTGGAGGCCCCAGAGCTGAATAAAATACTCCAGGTGGGGTCTCATGGGAGCTGAGTAGAAGGGGAGGATCACCTCTCTTGACCTGCTGGTAGCGCTTCTTTTGATGCACCCCAGGAGACGGTTGGCTTTCTGGGCTGCAAGCGCACCTTGCTGGGTCATGTTGAGCTTCTCATCAACCAACACCCCCAAGTCCTTCTCCTGAGGGCTGATCTCAATCTGTTCTCTACCCAGCCTGTATTTGTGCTTGGTATTGCCTCAACCCATGTGCAGGACCTTGCACTTGGCCTTGTTGAACTGCATGAGATTTGCACAGGCCCACCTCTCAAACCTATCAAGGGCTGATAATGTTGCTGACAGTCTGAATGGTTATTTTCCTTCAGTATTCACAAAAGGAGCTGAAGGTCACATTTCTGTGACTAGGATACATTTTCCTGGAGGTAAAGTGAAATGTTAAAAGGCTTTATGATTATACCAGAGCAGAGAGGCAATTAGAAGTATTAAAAGTTGACAGGCAGCAGGTCCTTATGAATTTTATCTCAGAATTCAGAATTCAACAAGAAGTGGCAATGGAAATAAAAAAAGCCTTTGCAGCTGAATTTTGGTAGGTCACCAGAGACAAGAGCAGAGGGTAGGAAGAACAGCAAAAGGCAGATGGCAGGGTTAAATGCAACAATACCGAGTAAGAATTAACTGGGAGAAAGAAAGAGGCAAGCCAGGTCTGTGTTTGACTTGAGCAGAAGGTGTAGGAAATGTTGTTTGGGGATGAAGACAGCAAAGCATCTGGGCCTGTAATGAAAAGACCTAGGAATGGCTGTCAAAGAGAGAGGAAAATGTAGCAGCTGGGAAAGCAGTAGAGAGTGATTGAACAAAAGAATGGCTTAAGTTTTCCTGTCCTATACATTGAGTTCAGTCCCAGGACAGCCTGCAACTGAATGAATGTCACAGCAGAAGGATGGCATTCCCAAAGTACAGCCTCCAATTCAGAAACGGTCCTTACAGAAGTAATAAATATAATCCCTCTCCTCTTCTTGCCATTGGTCTCCATGGTTTTTGTGCTGTGCTCAACCTCCTACTCTTGAAACACCTTAATCTAAAAGTGGAATGAATCACAGCTGACTTCAGTTGACCATATCGCTAGATACTTGCATGGCTTCCATGTCTGAAAGTACTTATCATCCTAAGAAACCTGGGATAGAGGAAAGACCATTTTGTTTCCCTGGGAGAGTAGGGAGAGGTTCTGCCAGCATTTTCCGATAATGCCTCTGCTTGACAGTTGTTCAGAAGAATGACAGTTATGGTAAAAGCAGAAGATTTAATTGATGCAATTAAACATGCTTTCATAGACGATCTTATGATGGGGAAGAATCATGTCTTTACCAGCATTAACTACAAATAGTACAGGCGATAATGACCGGTCCTTCAGGCCTTTCTACTTTAGTGTACGATGTATGATTCTTTTCCCTTTGATTTGTCTTAATTTTTTTAATCTCGTTATCACTGTGTTATGGCAGCATGTAAAGACTCTGCTGAGATACCTGGTTCTGTAAGAGACACAGAGAAGAAACATGTTGTCTTGCAGCTATAAGCTCTATCAGGCTGGATGGACAAAATGGGGAGGAAATGGCTCCCAAACATAGAACAGGGATAATGCTGAGGTACAGAGAAAATAAGTGATTTGCCCATGTCATGAAGGGATTTAATAGAGGAGCCTCAGATTGGGTCGGGGTGGGCAGAAGAGCTAATTTCAATGCCTTATTCAGCAATGGCCTTCAGGCTTATCCAGAATCTCCATGAATAACTAACACAAATACTGTAATAAATAACAATGACAAATAAAGCTATGCAGCAATTTATGGATATATTTTTTCCATTTGCATTTTTATGTCTTTTTAAAAGCGATTATTTTTTATTAAAAGCAAAAAAAAATGGTTTGTAAGAAAATTCTGAAGAGTATTTTGTTTGGTTGAAGAGGCAGAAAAAAGCTATTAGCAGGGGTTGAGTAGTTAAATTGACTGCTTTTAAGTCAAGAGAATCCTTCATTCTGGTTTTACCTGAAGAACTTATGCTATGACCTTGTATAAGTCATCTGATTTCCTCACATCTCCATCACCCCTAGAGAAAAATAGGAAAAAAACCCAGGATCCCACTTAGAAATGGATTTCACAGCTGATCTGTCTTCCCTTCAAAAATGAACTATGGAAATAAGAAAGATGACTATTGTTTAAATACTGGGAAAAATTATGGAAACAAAATGAAATAAGGGAAATGGCTGGATTCTGTAACCCACTTTAACAACGATCTAAGAGTAAACAAACTCTAGGTATCTAGCAAGAGTTAGCATGGCCACTATGAGCTTGAACAATGGGCACAACAGTGTTCATTGCTACAGTCTTGTATGTCTGTTTTACACTCCAGCTCTTCACTGCAGCCATCCTGTGCAGAGATGGACCGAGAATCTCAAAAGCATGAGGAAACTCAGACTGGCTGTAAGATACTGAAAATCCAACCACTTGGGCTGTATTTCAGGTTCTACACTTGATCTACTCTCTTAGAAGGGAATTTTGCCTCCTTTCCTTTTCAATCTTTTTCCATTTTATGTATTGCAATTTTAATAAACAATATTTTTAGGAAAAAGCATTTATAGTGCTTACTATAATGAAGTACTGATCTTCTCAATAAGACCTAGGCACTGTTTACACCTGTTTTTACTTTAGGGAGAAGTGTTAGTTTATTTCCTTTCCAGTTACTCTTCAGCATGTCATTCTGTAAAGACCTAGGAAAATGTGAATGCTGAAGAAACTACTCTAGGAACCTGCTCATTAATTTTGCATATGCTACACAGCAAGACCTGATGAAGCAACTCTGATTTGTTTTATAGAGAAGTTAACAGCAGCATTATTTTATGCTTTGGTCTAAACTATGGCTGACAAATATTATAAATAAAAACACTTGAAAATGCTGTAAAAGTCTTAAATAATCGATTGATTCACCTGTAAGTTTGAGCAAGACATTTTGACCAATTTTATCTTTCAAAAGCATTACATGTTAAAACACAACCTTATCTGAGCTGGGAAGCAAAGCAAAACCCAACTGAAATTCTCCCAATTTTGTTAAAATTTTCACCCAAATAAGGTAGCCTTAACCCAAAATGAAGCCTATTTGTTCATGACTGGATAAAAGAATATTACTTACTTACATATTTTTTGCTTTACTTACATGGTTACATGATTGGTCTGGCTACAGAAACACAGCTACTGTCTGTTACTTCATTTATATATTTCATTCAAAACCAGAAGTTTTTATTTCTGACATCCAGTTTTGTGCCAGAGCAACTTCTCTAAGAATAGCAATGAAAGTATGAGCCTTCCACTGCTGACTGTCAACCATTGACAAAAAAAAAAAAAAAAAAAAAGCCATACTACAGTTCTGCCAGATCCCATCACTGTTCTGTCTCTGTGTGAAAAATTGGTTATTCCTCTTCATCCTTATCTGTATCAGTTGACACCCTCGGGTAGAGTATAGGGGCACTGAGAACTTCAGCAGCTTGATGTATTGTATGTTTCTTAATATGGGAACTGTTGAGTTAGCAAATTATAAGGCATCAGAAAGCAGCAAAACAGCTGCTGAAAACCAAAAACTCCACCTGTCAGGGAGCAAAGAAAGTAGAAGGGAAAATAGAATTAGTAAGGTTATTTCCAAAATTTAACTTGATCTATATTTAGTAACAAAGGAAATCCATTATGGAAACATTAGTCAAGATAGTTTAGAGATTGCATCAAAAGATTATGTAATGCTTGGATTAGAAAAGTCTGAAATGATGGGCAGTACTTTTCTTTCCTTCTGAGGAAGGAGGTCATTTAGCTGTATTACGGTGCAGTTGTCCAGAATGTCTTTATTTTCCTGCTGCAGATATTAGTGAAAATATGCCCCATGCCATTCATGCAAGACACCAAACAACCTGCCCACATACCTGTGTGCAGCTACAGCAACAGCTGTCCTCCTCAGTTCCAGTTCATGAGAGTTTGGGAAGTGTTGTATGGCAAATGAAAGGCAGTGACCATGTCCAAAACTCCCAGATTTGGGTCAGTGTGAAGCTAAGGGCACAGATGTAGCTTAAAGTTTCCTTTCTATTGATCCAGTTGTAGTCAGAGGGATTCAAACCTCACTACAGTTACGTACAGGCCCAAGGGAAGGTTGTCTGGAAGCACAACAGCATGGGGTGGCTCCTGCGTTTCCCTCTCTCCACTTCAGGATTATTTAGGTGGTCCTTCCTACCCTTTGTCAGATCTGACTGTAGAAAAGCCTCTTGATTTAAGACTTGGTAATGCTCAAGAAAATGGGGTCAAGAAAGAACTACTAGACCAATTCTGCAGCTTCAATGGTAAATACCCTTCTGGCTTACTCTTAGGTGATAGTCAATGTGAACAGTTTGTTTTATTTTAAATTTTGACTTGTCCAGATTTCAATGAATTGGAAAACTTCTACTAAAATTTGATCATCACCATAACCACATCATAGCTCAAGTTCTGTTGTTCTCAGAATCCAGTCCTAAGAGGAAGATTTAGAGTTTTCCCTTTAAGACTCAAAAACGATCTTTGAGAATTGAACATAGAGTCAGAAGTTCTCAGTGAATCTGGCCTGAATTTTGAAATTTAAGAAAAAAATCCCCAAATATTTACATTCCTTTTAACATTAAACAGCATTCAACAAAGCAATTGCTAAAAATACACAAAAGATTAATAACTGCCCTTTTAAAATATATTTTAAATATATTTAAATATATTCATATATCCTGCTTTGGATGTCTCACTTTGCCTGTATGATGTTATTGTTACTGTGCATTCTGCTGCTTCCTAGCCTATTGCTTTTATTTCCTGATAAGGCTGCTGGCCAGCTGAACTCAAGAATGTGTAGAACAGTGTTGCATGTGGACTCTGGCTCAACCCTTTCTTCTTCCTGCTATGTTTGCCAAGAATTACACAGGCAAAAATGTCACTCACTTTGTCAACAAGGACAATCCTGTTGCAAATGCAGAGGAGAAAAAAAAAGCTGCCTGCTTTTCTTTGCATCTATTTGTCAGCATAGAAATATCAGAGAATGTTTCCTTCCTGCCCCAAGTATTCAATACTATGATGCTATTGTTCACATCCAAAAAAAGATGCACAGGTTTGGTGCAGCCATGTAGCGTGCACGACTGAGAGAGGACGTGAGACCTTCCAACCTCCTATTGCCTTCAAACCTACTCAGAGTGAGGGCAACAGATTCAGATCCCAGCAAGGATGACCTTGGATCTCTAGAGCTAGGTACAAGACTAATATCCCAGATACCACCCCAGCTTCATTGGATATTAAGTACATTTAGAGCCTTGATGCCACTGCAACACTAATAAATTACTCATTGCCAGCACCCAGACCCAGTTTTCATAGTACAGCTGCAGTCTACTCCATGTCATGATTCACAGTACCGACTCAATGCCAGGTTATCAAAATGCTCACATCAGGGATGATGCCATAGCCTCACTTCACAGAGGCTCCTGCTCCTGAAGAGTGCCAGCAGGCTTATACAGCCATCGTCTCGCAGCCTGGCAGGACAAATCAGTTGCATATACATGTATTTATGCAACCATTTCCAAGTGCAAGATGTCTCTCTGAGGAGTCACATTCTGCATTTCAGAATGGAAAACCAAGAGTCCTGATAGCTTAATCTACCAGTTTTAAAACTCTAGTCATTATAATGCTCATATTTTTGATTAAAATCCTTTATCTGGGACTCTTGAAAACTGACAACTGCATATCCCTTTCATTGCACTCATTATTCAGGATTCAGCCAGAAAAACAGTGCTGTGCATAATTCTGTCATCATGCGGTTCCTTGTTCTACCAGCCTGTGGCATGTGATTCTCCAAAAACCCCAGGAGCTTGCGTAGACATGGGAATAAATTGCACAGTCCTCCCTTGGTAAGTCTGAAATGACGCTTGGATGCTCCTGCCTGGCATCTGTCTACTCATGACATCTAGGCAGACGCAGCCCAGCTGGAGCAGAGCCTGGGCCTGCAGGCTGATGCTATATGCACAGTATTATATGTTGCTTTAGAAGCCAGTGTTGCTGGCTCAGCAGAAATGTACTTACAGCCATTAAAACAAAACAAAACAAAACGCCTCGAAAAGCAAGCAAGTCTAATAATAGATTAAACCAAAGGAATATGCTGGGAGCAGCATTGTTTTCCATGGTGACCAGCACCCTTTCCTAGGAGCATCATTGCTGGTGACATCATTTCCATGGTGACCAGCATGGAAGCCATGAAAAGCTCCCAGTGAGCAGTGCCATGCAGAGATACTCCTAAACTCCTACTCCAGCTTCTGTTCACCCACTGGCTCCCAGGGAGGAATAGCACACAGTTGTGTGCATAAATGACCTGACACCCCTAATACAGGTCCTGATGCTGCTACAAACCTGAAACGGTGAGACTTGCTTAAAAAATTCATATAAATCAGGCAGAAGTCCTCCAAGCTTCAGACTGCAGCCCATTACAGTCTGGAAGACAGGAGAAAGACATAAATTATGGGTTGGTTTGCCTATATCAATTGCCTTTTTATCTCCTGTCTTCTAGGCGCAACAGCATTTGAAGTGAGGAGATGTCAGGTGTGTTTTGTATGTTCACGGTTTCATTGTAATAAATTATGTCTTTGACACATTTTTGTAATGAAGGAAAGAAAAGAAAAAACCCTGCCCAAACCCTTGTAGTCTCAGGTACAGAGAGATCACATGCATTCTGGCGATGATTTTTGACATCCAGAGAAATAATGTCATTCAGGTGTCTTAAATGAGACATCAGAAGCAGGCTTGAGACACCTCGCCCTTTGTCATCCTTGTTTGCTGCAAGTTTAAGCACACTGCCCTGCTCTGCCCTACCTGGGACACAAATTCAGAACCTTGGGAAGGTGGAGGGAGAGATCTGAGCCTGCAGGAACTTGCAGCAGAGCTGAACCATGCCATACCTCTTGCCACAGTGAGTCTCGTGAAGAGGCACTGTGGATCTCACTAAATGGGGAGAAAGAGTTGAAGTGTCCATTGCCTACACGAGCTTGAAAACATTGTCTTTGCTGCCTGACACAAACTGCAAACACCTGAGAAAACCCAGCAGAAAAGCCATGAAAGCAGGGGACAGCTGGAGTCCCACGCCTGCCCCGTGCTCGCTCGTGAGGCTGTTAGTGGCACTCGTACCTGCCGCCTCTCCTCGCTTGCTCAGCTGTGAAACGTGTCTGTCAGTGCTGTTCTCAGTGGGGGATTAATTAAAGTTTGTAAAGCACTTTGCGTATGGTCAGATGAAATATCCTGGAGAAGCACACGATATTTAATCCTTTGATAATATTTATTTGGCCGATGCACGTGCTAGAAGGGGAAGGAAAACCAGGGCACATGTCTGTCTAAAAACATCCTTTCTCATTAAAAAGGGCCAAGCTAAATTAAAAGGTTTGTGGAATGTGTTTCCACAAACAAACCTTGGGCCTGGGGGGAAAAGTACTGGAGGACGATTTGCGGCCATAGTTTGTGGCTATCTGAGCACAACTACAGAGCTTTCTATGACTTGTGAGACTGAGGGCTGGCTTATTTCATTACCCTGTAATATTGCATGCTGTTAATACCTGCATTACTGTGTCATTCAGTTCAGCTACAGCAGGTAGTAATTGCCTATCCAGATAAAACTAGTTTATGCTTTATTTCTCTGAATTTTTTAAATTTATATAGAAGCTCTTGACTTTGTATTATTCTGCAAGACCCAGCTGGAATCTTCCCTGAAACCCCTGGTAAAAATTGGCATGTATTTTGTTTCACTATCTAAAACTCTTTAATCTTTCAAAACTGACAGAAAATATATAGTTGTTCCTCTAACTTCATTAATTTTAATTTGTTGTGATCCCATATTTGCTGTTTTAAGAATCCTCCCAATCTAACGTCAAGATTCAAAACCAGACAAACAGCCTATGGTGCAAACTTCACATCTGTATCACATTACACTTGGCAGAAGACTTAGGTGCACTCATTTACTGGAGCTCAGCATGGGGTGAGAGCTCAGAGGTTATCATTCCTGATGGCTTACATCTTTACAGATGTTTTCTTTTTATGAACAACTGAACTGCTTGTCAGTCACAGCTCAAACCTAAAAAACAGGCGCCAATACCTTCTTTTCATAACCATTTCCATGTTTTGCAGAGTCCCTTTTTTAGGGTTCAGTAGTGAGGAAATGATTACAGATTAACAGTTGCAAGACATTAGTTAACATTTCAAATGTGTGTGGAGTATGACAAACTAAAATAATAGTGAAAAATATAACCATAGTCAAAACATATATGAAACATAATATGCAACAATCTTGACTTAATGTTAAAGCCTGTATCGCATTTTTCCAGCCTCGCCACTGCGGGAATACTGAATGTACACATGTAATATACATTGCTATAGAATTGACAATCTAGGTGATATATTGCAGCAAAGGCTAAATTTGAATGTATCAGATTTAGGTACATGACTCATTATAGCAGTGACCTTTAGTTTAGTCTTGGTTTAGTTTCTCCAGCCATGTACAGAAAAAAACCTGAAGAACAGCACCTGGGTAAGAATGAATGCCAATCAACAGAGGGAAACGCATAATTGGAAGTAAGGTAATCTAACTAAATCTCATGGGGAGGCTATGTGAGAATTAAGAAATTTACTTGCTTTTTTTCTCCTGAGCAGACCAGGTTAGCCCAAGAATTATTTTCCTTGCTTGCAGTGAATAACACTTAATGTTTGCATTACAAATCCAACTTCAATCTAAAGACAAGTTCCTATGATCACTTTTTCTGCAGTAACTCTCATCCAACAGTTGAAAGTTTGCTTTAAGCTCTGTGAACCTCTAAATAAGTGAAGTGTGGTCGCTGGGAAATTTGTAGGTGTTCAGAAAATACAGATGGTTTCAGATGCAAATGAACAAGTCACAAAAAAGCAAGTAATTTGAAGAGTTGCCCCTCTTCAACTAATCTTCAGTAACCAACTGTGCATGAACTCCTTGTCATCTGCAGCACAAGCCAGATCAGTGGTGTGAATTTTACACAAAGTGGATATTACTTTGCAGAGCAGCAGACTTGGAAGTCACACAAGACCAGTTACCACACCTTAGCTAAGGGGAAATCTTAAACTGCTTGAGATTATCTGGCCACTATTTAAATATTTAATTTAGTTCTCCCATTCTTATGGTTTTACAGTCATTTCTTTTTTTGTAACACTAGAAAGAAATGTCTGCATATGGTTTTCAAATTCTAGCTGTGATTATATATGCATAAATTCTTTACAATAAAGTGTACCTACAGTGACACAGACTTGAAATCTGCATTATGCGTCTGGAAAGACTGAGTGGGGGTGGGTGACTTGTCACAAGCAATAAAAAACGTTGGTGGCGCATGTTTGTGTGTAGTCTGTGAATGTTGTTTGATGTACTTATCAGTTCCTTCCTACAATATGTCGCAGTTACCGAACAGCACAGCTTGGCTATTGATGGGTAAAAGAAGTAGAAGATAAGAGAATAGGCAGACAGTGATTTGGATTCTGCAGATGATATTTTGCAGGTTGGAAAGGACAAAGACAATCTGCAAGCACCAGCAGCTGATACAGCTTCAATAGAAGATAATTCTGGGCTTGGAGACAGAGAAAAAATATATGCACAGTAAATCATGCAAATCAAGTCTAAATGGTGGGGCATTTGACAATGAGGCAGAAAATGATGGAGTTGGAGGTTGTTTCAATTTTTTGTACATCACTTTTGCAATAAACTTATTGTTGGACTAATAAGCTATTGGTGGGGCAAAAGGCTGTGGCAATGGAGCACGCTGGGTCAACAGAAAACTTGTATTGAGAAGAAGGAGGACTTAATAATGGTCCTTCTAGATCTTCTTTACTGGCTGCCCTGAGTCCTATAAGAAAGCCACAAGTGGGTGAGAAGAAGCCAGTTGGTTGGAGGCAGTGGGAGCATTTTCCAGTATTTAAGGGTGAGACATTCTTTTTTCCACTTCATTATTTCCAGTTAACTGCTCTTTCTGTGAATATTTAAACATAAAAAACCAAACCAAAACCAAAACCAAAACAAAAACCAACACAAAAGGGGTGAGACTGTTTCAAGCCTGCATCCCTCTGTAAAATCCGTGGAGCACTTCCCCTTGGAGTGGATGCTGACCAGATGAAGAAAGCCAAACAGAACTACCAGCCATTTCTTTGTCACTGCAACGTCTTGAACGAGAGTGCGATACTTGGGGATAGAGATAACGACCAACTGTGGCACCATGCCATGGAACTGTCAAATTATCTTGAGGGAGGATGGTAATGAATGTGTATCACTGCTACATATGATTTGCTTTTAAGCAGGTAGGTAGGGCTGTGACTGAACGCAAGCCATTTAATTATGAACAGAAGGAGAGCTATCCAATTTTCTGCCTTGCTAAGGAAGTGAATAGTTTTAATGACAGCTGAAGACTGAGTCTGCCCTTCCTTTTGTAATCTTCCTCAATTGTTTCCTTTAAGTACAGCAAATCTAATTCTCTAGTCCATACCATCAAGGTTGTTCTGGTATAATTCCATGGATGTTTTTTGGAGAAGCTGGGTTTTCTTTTAGTGCAGTAGAAGGAAAAATGTTCATCTTTCAAAAGCTCCTCTGGTAATGACGTGAGTGGAATACATCATTTTGCATCCTTTCTGCTCATTACTGGAATGTCTTCTGCAAGAATAATGTGAGTTGGGGGTCCTGTAGCTGTACGCTTCTATGGGAGAACTTATCTTGGGCCGCATCTCCAGGACACAGGGCTCTACCCACCCTGGGGACAGTGATGCACAGACATCAATGTGATGGATACAAAATGTCCATTTATTTGGCTGCGTCACACGCTTATATAGCTCTTGCGCTTCCTGTTCCTGCCACTCCTATGGGGAGGAGTCTATCTTTCCGTCACATCCCGTGATCTTCCGGTCGACGATCCCTGTCTATTCCCCTACAGGGCCCCTTTCATAATCTGTGCTGCGTCCAGACTTTCTTCCCGACTTCCACATAGAGGTTTCACTCAGGACTAATTTCACCAGTGCTTAGAGAAGTATATGAAAATGGTGCAAATAAAAGGACTGGACTGTGGGACAGAGCAAAAACTACACTCATCAACAGGATGTTCTGCCACCCACCAGCTGCGGGCCTGCAGAACTGCAAAAACTTTTACTTGGATCTTATTGACAACACTGTTATTGATACAGATTGTGGTCACTATAAGATCGCTATAAGTCTGTATCCTAGAAATTAAAGTGCTGTGCTCAAATCCATACTTGGTAAAGAGGCCTGCAGTAAAAATTTTAGAGTAGGATCAGCTTATGCAGATCAAATAAGAAGAGAAGCTGTTTATAGTGAGTTCTATCTGCCTGGTATTTACAGTTTCTGCACTTCTGAGGCCTTTCCCCATTTTGCTGAGATATAATTGAAATAATTATATATATGAATTTCTTACAAAGATCGTTTTCTGCTATTGCAAACTGACCTTAAGCTCTGTGCATTAAAGAGTAGAGTTAAAAAATGTGTGTATTAAGGACACTTTCAATACACAGTGAATGTCTTCTGAATACCTTTTATTTAGTTCTGATTAAAAGCATTTCACCACCAAGACAACTTGATGGGTTTATGACTTATTGACTGCCCTGTTACTATGTAACATAGTTAATTGACTCTCTCCTTGCTTTAATCTCTGATGTTTGATTTTCCTAAATCTTTAAAATATGTTTTTGATTACATCATCCTGTAAGTCTTTAAAAGAAATGCTCCTCAAATGCTTTTTTTTTCAGGTTTAATAAGTTCTGTTTAACAAATAAATGCAAGAAGGAGTGTGAGGAAGGAAGAATGCATGAAATATTCATAAAGGCCAATATGATACAGTCAATAGATAGGGCTTGTTAAGCTAAAAGCTTGTTTTACACACCATTCAAGTCTGGATTCTCAGCTTGGGACAGTCTGAAATAGCTTTGTGTAGATCACACTTTCCTTTTTCTCCTTCCCTATATCGGTGGGGCAGAGCCACCAGAAGGAGGGAGAATTTCTCCCCTTTCTTTTTATCTATTGTTTGCCTGTAATGGTCAGGAGAAGCAAGTCCCTTCTGGAGCTCCTGCATGCTGACTTTGGATGTTAAAACATCATTTGGAATGGGTGCACAAAAAATGTAGATAGAACCAACGTAATCCAAAGCAAACATTTGTTTCTATGCATCTGTTCACATCTATGCATATCACCCATGTTGGTCTCATGGGAGCTGGCTGGGAGGGGCGTGTGTCGTGGGGGCCTCTCTCAGGGGTAGTGCCCCTTGCGTCTGGCCTCAGATATGGCAGAGCCCATGGATATGGACAGAGGTGTATGGCGTGTAACAGCCACAAATAGGACTCCTCAGAAAACAGTTAACAGGGGGGTGTGTGTGTAGGTTTGAAAGTGTAGTGAGAGCTGAGCAAGGCCCTGCAGGATGATTGGGTCATTGGGTATCCTGCTTTGGCCAGGTGAGTTTATACAACACATTTTGTTCCCTCCAAGGCTCTTGGGGACAGCACAAACCTCAGCTTTTCACTGGGATAAAGGCATCTCCCTCACAAGCCAGGGGCCAGGGGAATTAGCTCGTCTGCACAATGTCAGAAAACAGATGTATTGAGTCCAACTCCTCCATCAGCCCGTATCCTTTAAAAACCCAGGCTAAACTATTAGTCACATACTTCTGTGTCTGTGTCACAGAGAGATCCTCCTGGGTAGCCCTGAGAGGCGGGGAATGATTTTGGGCAGACTGCAGTGTTCTTGTGGTGCTTTCTGCATTCAGGAGCTGGTGGTGGTGGTGGGACTGAGCCTTGCACACAGTGCAGAGGTGGGACTGAGCCATGGATGACCTCATTGCATCAGCCTGATGCTTCACACTAACCTTGTGTAGAAAAGGGGAAAACACAGTAGCTGTGTATTATTTTATTGGCTGGAGACTAGAGTGAAGCACGATGTGGTGTGAAGGTGTGCTTATCTGTGCTCTGAAGTCAATGGGAAATGGTGAGGGATCTTAGAGTGATTTCCTGTTATCTGCTTGTTTTTGCATATTTTAGTTAAAAGGACACAATCTTGGGAGACTTTTCATGTTCAACCAAGTAAGGGGTTTCCTGTCACTAATATGTTTGTGGTGATTTCTGGGAATTCCTTACAAAAAAATGAAGTCTCAGAGAAAATATTCTGTGTAGTTAGGGGTCTGCATGATTTTGTGCCTTTTGAAAGTCTGCTTTTTCTGTAGGACAAAATGTCAATTAAAGCCATTCCTGTAACATGTCGCTAGAGGGACATGAAAACGTGGAATAGATTAGCTCCTGTTGTTCTTAGTTATTGCTCTTTAATGTGGAAAAACACAACAGGGATTATTCAGGGCTTTCCCTTCTCTGACTGAATGAGAGAGTTTTAAAGCGTGATCTCTGAACTGCTTAATGCTTGTTTAAAAAAACCACATACTCCTGCAGAAGATAATGTAACATATAATGGTACACCAGCAAGCCTTTATACATAAGATACAAACAGTGTCTTTTACAGTTCTTTGAAAATTAACTTCCTAATACCAGCTATTTATATGAAGCTTACCCACACACATAGACATATTCCTTTTTAAAAAACAGTGTTAGACCTACTTTCAGTGCAGAGTGTGAGCTCCAGCTATGAAGCTTTCAGCATCACCACCGGGTTGTTTGTCAGCCATGAGGGAAAAGGAGGCTTTCTCACAGGCTGCCACAGAAATGCTGTGGTGCACAGCCGGGACACAGCAGTGAAACTGCCTCTTACGAGAGAGTGGTGCTCTGCAAGCAGCTCTCTTTCACCCTTGTCCAGCATCAAGCCAACAAGTCCAGCTTCAATCCTCCCATGGCTCATGCTAGACTGGAAAAGGACCATCCTGGCGCTGGTCTGAGCCAGGAAGCAGCAGGTGCCATGGCTGTCCCCATGTGTTTGAAACCTGCTGCCTCCCAGCCGAGACCTGTGATGACTGCCTGCAGGATGCCATGCATACCTGGTGGGAAGCCACGGGCTCCCTGGGCCACCATCCGAGCCTTAGATTTGCAAACATGTGGCAAGAACACAGCCCAGGGAATCTTGCTGTTTTAAGCCTAATGATAATAGTTTTCACAAGTATCCTGAAAGAAATCTGTGGGCACTCAAGGCCAATTCAATCAAAAGTTGTTAGTAACCAGTTTTTGATTACAAGTAATTTGCAGGGAATCAAATGTGCCACAACTCCCCAAAACCACTTTTTGTGAAAGCCGTTGAGAGCACAGCTGAGATGTACCCTCTCCTGGCCAGCCTGGCTTCCAGAAGCTCCAAGCACATTTTGGCCCTATCTATCTGGATCTGAGACACAAGGCTGGCAGCTGTTTTGCATCACACACACACACACCCCCAAGTCTCCACCTTGACCTCGACTGCCTGAAGCTGTGTCCAGCTCTCCCCTCACCCTGAAACAGCCATCCATAAAGTGAATGCTTTTGGTGCCCAAATGGGATGAAAGCATCTCTCAGTTTCTGCATGGGGGACGGGAGGAGGGTGCTGGTGGTACTCGTGTCCCCTGGCTTTGCTCCAGGTGGGGAATTTTACTTACATACATTTGTCCACAGCCACTGCAAGAGTGCACAATATTGTTTTCCCTTCCAAACAACCCCTTGGGTGGCTTTTGTTTTGCATGAAGTAATTAAGGAGAGGAAGCTGAGCCCTTTCCCTTCATGCCTTTGTTTCGCCTGTGTATCGTATTACAGGTGCAGGGGTCATGGTATGAACGTGTCAAAGATTGGTGGCAATAAATAGCTCCAATAGAGGATTTGTGTTACTGCTGCTTTGGTGAAAAAGCAGACAGATGCTGGCCTCTTTTTTTTTCTGGCTTGTTTTTATTTTATTTTCTTTTTTTTAAGAATGTAAAGACTCAGGAGAGTGTTTAGGTTTAGTTTGTCCCTCATTAACTCTTGAATGGTTATGCATGCAGCATGATTAGTTACATGTTGTACCTGTCACTGCCTCTGCCCTTTGTTCAGTCTAGCTAAAATATAGTGGTACCTCATTTCAGTAATAGACCTGACCTAGAGTAAAATGTGCAAATTCTTACAGAAAGTGCAATAATTGCAATTGATTTACTCTTCTATGGGGAAATAATGTCTGTCTCAAACAATAACATCAGCTTTTTCTTAATCACATTACATTAATATCATATTAATCTGTATTCATATCCACGTCCAAAGCTGTGAAGCACATTTGGGCTGTGGTGGGGTTTTTTCCCTACTCTAATGACACATGCAACTCTCAAAATATGTTACCAAGTCTAGGAAGCCCCTTTTTGCCCATTCCATAGAAGAAAGACAAAAGGGAGTTAAAAAAATAAAATAAAACACTGGCCCATAATCAAGAAAGCCGTATCTTTCTTACCACAGCCTAAAGCCCCCATGTTTATGTTTGCTGTTAATGCAGTGGTGGGGATGATGCCAAATTAATGATGTGGGTGAGCTCCGGACTATTTCTTATTCCTGGCTTAGAGCATCTGCTTTCAACAAATGTCTTTTACATACGTATGTGACCTTTTGGCTATCTACACTTAAGTCCACCTGTCAGGATGGCATTGTGCCTGCTCATGAATGCGATCCAACTGCTAGGTCATGGAGGAAACCTGCCTCTGTGGCCCTGTAAACGCCATTTTGTTGCAGAACACATCCCTCTTCTCCCAGCCGCGAGGTGCATGTGGCTTCCGGCTTTGGGGAACAATCAGCCACCTGATTTCCAGATGACTCCAGTCCCAGACAGCTGCTTGGGATGTCCGAGGGGACGTGGTGACAGATTCAGGTTGGCACTGAGCAAGGGAGATGTCCTGGCATGGCAGCCATTCGGGCCACAGGGTCTCTGCAAATGCCAGCCACAGCAAGAGCTGGCTCCTTTGCAGTGGGAGGTAGTGACAAAGCTGAGACCCAGCCTGTAAAGCCAACACTTTTCAACAGGGCAGAGTCACAGATAAAATCCCAGTCACTTTGCTCCTTCCTGAGATCAACCCATGCCATGTGGAGCACCTTGTGAGAAAGCTTTTGCCAGCATGATTTCCTTCAAAATAGATATATTTTGAAAAAGTTCCTTGATTTTTATTTGGAGTGGATGAAATTTCAGTTCAGAGGCAAAAATCCCGAAGTGTCTGATGTTGTCAAAACACCAAATTTCACAGTATAGTATTTGGCATAAAGGCTTTTTATTTTTTTCCTCGTGTTTTTCACTGTGAGACGGCTGTCTGAAAGACAGGTTTTGTTTCTCAACTTTTAGGGAATTGGACACATTTGCTTACTTGGAACGAAATACACTGAGCTCTCCAAAGTGACTTTGTGTTTAATTTTTACAAAAATTATACCTGTTCTGTTTCAAACTGGAAAAGAAATAAAAATGGCAGAATTTCCCGTGAAGTGGTAAGTCTCATTCCTCTTCTGCTTTGGCTGGGCTCAAAATATCACAGGGAGAATTTTCCAGTAAGGTTATTTATAACTTTTTGCATATGGAAATGTTTCAATGTTTTCAACCTGTAGTGTGTGGAAACAAACAGAGAAACAAAATATTTCCATGGTTTTTGATAACTGAAACAACAGGTGCTAGACCCATGAATTATGAAAAGAGAATGGGGAATTAAACTACTTTACATCCTATAACACTCAAGGAGGCAGACATTAGCATTGCCCAAAGAGCAGTGTTAGCACAAACACAAAGAAGAACTTTACACACTCTGCACTAATTACATTGAGGAACTTTTTGACACAGGATGTTGTGGAGGCCGAAAGTACAAATGGGCTCAAACTAGGATTAACAAATTTGATGGAGGAGGTATAGCAAGGGCAATTATGATATTCCGGATGTTACCTCCAGCTCAGGAAGTCCCTGAACTACAGACTGCTGGAAGAATTCCTGTATTTCCTCTGTTTCCTACAGTTTTTCCTTAACTGTCTGCTGCTGTTGGAGGAAGGATAACAGGTTAAAGGATCCTTAGTCTGACCTTGTCCCTGTGTCGTTGGCTGGTCAGAGAACATGGACAGTAACCATGACATGCTAATGCAAACGGAGCGTGTAACAAGAAACTCCAAATGAAACAAGACAAAACCAGAAGAAATAATTTCTTTGGTTTCTATTTCTTTAAAAAGTACTGTATTATATACTTTTGAAGAGTATATGTATTTCAGTCAGCCCTGTTTTCCACCCTCAGTGGCATCCAAATAGCTGCAGGACACTGAGCAGGGACTCTTTACAGAGACCTTGTTAGGAAAAAGAAAATTGCACATCAATAGCAGGCAGAAAAAATGAGAAGAAAGAAGAAAAGGAAGATGAAGATTTGAAGATGGTGAGAACAGAGAGGGCCCCATTTGGCAGATATTTAATGCTTATCTTAATATTGTATTTGGCACCCAGTTACCATGGTGATTGGCAGCTGATTGACAGGATTACGTAATGGAGCTGTCTCTGTAGAGCAAGAGCCGTATTTTCAGGGGGAAAACATCACTTTATTACTGGAGATGGAACCAACGCACAGTATGCTCGGAGCAAGGGAGGGTTTTGAAGACAGTATTCTGTTTAAGCAACCAAATATTAACAACTCCTTCCCAGTGAAATGCAAGTGAAAGACAAATAGCCATCAGGCCTTCAAGGCTGTCTAGACATCTCATCATCCTCATGACCATCTGACAGACCCTGCAGCAGCTGCCAGGCTGGCAGCACAGAGTGCCTATTGAACTAGCGAGATGGCACCCCAGCCTCAGGGATCTCCCACTTAAATGAAGGCCTAAAAATATTGCTTTCAGAAATGTCTCAGAAGAAAAAATTGTAAATAAGAATAGTGGTAATAAAACAGAATACAAGGAACCAGTCAATATCACAGAAATTTTCCTCTTGGATATTTAAAATAGTCTGGTTTTATTAAGTGGGGCACAATGTTGGGCATGACCCAGACTTGTTTGCTTGTGAAGGGCAAGTGAAGTGGTTTGGTGATTTCCCTGCAGGACGTTTACTACGTCAGTAAGAAGGACATCACTCATGTCGGTGCTTTCTGTGCCTAGCACTTACACAATATCCCTTGATTCTTGTTGTCCCTGATCGGATAACCCTGGGATTTGCTCACACGTTGGTGGGATTCATGTGCGTAGTGGGCACTTTTCTTAGATTGGAAGAAAGGGGATGAGCTCCTTCAGATACTGAGCCCACAGATAACATGGCTGGAGTGCTCCTAATCACCCTCTGTCCTGCAGGACATGCTCCCTAACCCCCTTTCCTTCCAGGAAGATAAGATTCTGAACTGACTTTTGTCCTGTGTAATCAGGCTGTGCAAATCAGGCCATAACAGGCAGCCAGAAAGAAATGCCGGACTTCCCAGCCCTCCTGCTTAAGAGTAGAACATCCAGAAGCTCCCTCTTACCTGGAAAAGCTCAGAGAAACACACTAATAACCCTTCTGTCTGCAGTTATAGGACCTTGGCTGGCTACACTGAGAGGAGAAGGTGTTAGAGGGTGGTTATGTGACCCAATCGCTGCTACCCCAGGTTCAGAGAGCAGCAAAATTCACCTCCTACTCCGAGGTGACCCCCAGGGAAGCCATTGTCTTCTGTGGAGCCAGGGGCAGTCTCGACACTGGATTTCCCTGTGGCAGAGCTAGCGTCCAGTAGGGCAGATGTCCTCTCCCTCCAGTTTCTGAACAAGCATATATTTTCCCTTTCCCATACTGTGTGTAGTACACCCCTAATTATACACTAGATTAATGTTCAAGGTATTGCAAAGGTAGGGAAGGCTCCGTTGCAGAGTACGGGTACTTGCAGTATAGACAACACATATGTGAATGCACATATGGATGAATGTCCCTTGTGTTGTGGTCCATGTGTCAGTCAGAGGTGCTGTGAGTGATGGAGGTGGCTTGGATCTGCTCTGGGCCTGTGTGCGTGACTGAGCAGTGTTAAAGGCCTTCTTTCTCTGTAGCAGCAACTTGCACAAGTTGCAAGCTGCACACTCGGTCTCTTGGCAGGTAAAACATCTGCTTTTGGCTGCCCTCAGAGTATACGCTGAGTAATTTGTGTTGTTGGCGGAGTCTTTTGCATGACACATGGCGTGGAGATCTCTGGTCTGCATATGGGGTTTCCCAGATTTCTCTCGATGCCGCCACACCACTCACACAGGGCAGTGGGAGGGCTGGGGAAAGCTCATGCCTTTGCCAAGCAGGCTGGAGGACAGGGACAGCTTGTGGGGCTGGGATATGCTTGCCCCAAAAAAGCACTGAACACAGTGGGGAGGTGAGGGGGATTTTACTTCTCTAGCTAGGAAATTAAGTTTCTGTAACCTCTGACTGAGTTTTATACTATCACCTGGAGATGATAAATCTAACTATTTTCATATGACTTTAAAGCATCCCGGAAACAAAATGCAGTTTTTACATCTCCTTTTATTCAGCAGTGTGTGTCTGTTTCAGCAGGATCTGTAAAAAGCCCACTAAAGCCAAGGCAAAGACTCCCATTGACTTCGATGAGAGCTGGATCTGGCCCTTCACAGAACAGCTTTATAGGTCTCCATGCTGTTGTCAGAGAGTAGCAGTTCTCCAGGACTACGTGCTTCTTTATAAAGATGCTTTCCTTTGGACTTCCAGCAACGACAACACTGCCTATGTGCACACACACGCACACGCACAAAAGCCACAGAGAAGTCATCCATCTTAGAAAACGTGTTATGCCTTCTAAGCATTTCTAAATCAAAGACTGATAAATAAAACATGGGTTCAGTGTTAAAAGGAAAAAAGAGCCCTTTTAACAGATTAAAGTGCTCACAGTGCCTGACACTGTGAAATAAGAGTGTTGAGCAGCAGGGCAGTTAAGAAAAAGGACTGGTTTTGCTGACAGGTACAAGCTGTTGGTGTCTTGTAGCAGCCATTGGCAGAAAAAAAAAAGCCCAGAAGCTACTTTCCCAGCAAAGTCTTCCCAGAAGGTAACAAACTGTAGCCATCTATAACTAAGGTTTTGCATATTCTCCAGCTAAATGTTGCAAGACAAAGCTTCTCTGTCTGGGGAAGAGGTAGAAAAAAGTTTTCAAGCACACCGAAATAAACAAGCAAACAAAATCAGCGTCCCTTCTATCGCTGTAAGGGTTTATTCCAGCAGACTGGAAGCCCTGCTGTTTTTTGCAGATTTTTTTTTCCTCAGTGTCTTCATTCTTCTTAAAGCCCAGTGCACTAGGTTGGGTCTTTAACTATATTTCCAATTGCTCCTCAGAAGTAGCAAAAGAAGGGGTGGTAAAGCCCTATGCACTTTCTCGTTCCTCCAGGACTGCAAATGGAGAGGCCAGCATATCTAAAGGCTGTATTTGTACAGATGGGAACATTTGTCCATATGAATTGGCATCAGCTAATTACATTTATTTGGATGATCAGAAAAGCTGATCAAGACCGATTTTTCCTTCACTCTTCCTTTCTGAGTCTGTGGTACCTCGATGGAGGGGAGTCTTACAGCAGAGGTCACTGAAAATCCTCCTGAATATTTTATCAGTTCTGCTTCTTATGGCTTAGTCTACAAAGACAAACCCTTATGTGTGAAGGGCATGGAGTTGAGAGCAGGGGGAGGAGGGATAAACCTGTGTCTGTCCTTGCTTTGCTTTCTGACCAGAACACAGAGCACATTAGTTGTGGAAGTGGCAAACAGAAAGAATTTGTGCACTGTTAGGATCATGCTTGATATGGAGTCTTGTTCTTATTAGCAAAAAAGAGCCCCAATAAATGTGAATGAGAGCCAGGTAATTCTGCTATTAGGCTGATAAGGAGCAGTTTTACAATGCCAGCTGGCATCTCATAACCTTTTAGGACTAATTTGCCTACTGCTTTCATGGATTTGAAAAGTGGAGGCAAATGGCAAGCCTAAGTTGGAGCACAGACAGGGAAATCTGTGATGCTCTTTAACCCAGCAGTACAATGTAGCCATGTAGTGCCCACTGTGGAAAAGCCATATTGCTGCCTCTGCCATTTGAAAACCATTTCCACACAGTTGTATAAGCCATCTCCATAATGCCCTGGACAACAAGACACGTGACCAAAGGTGGGTGGAGGAAACCTATAAAATTAAATTGCATTTTTTATTGGAGAAAGCCAAGTTCTGTCTCACCCTAGGATGTTATTATGGACCTCTACTCTATGCTGATAGTCATCTGCAATCTGATAATGTATTTAATATCTTTCTAAAATGATTATAATTTAACACCTTTATGAAAGAAACCCCTTTTTGACATACTGACACCCCTGACAGACCAGCATTAATGCAGGGACTGAACAGGACCAGAGCCTGGCAAACCATACTTGGTACCTCCTCAGCGAGGCACGCTTGGCTGTGTCAGCAATGGGAATCACTAACTTCCCTGGGATGCTGCTTCTGTCAGGTTTGGGGCCATACTGGCACAGCAGCTGAAGTCTGATCGGGGCAAAAGGGAGGTGAGCAGCCCCCACCCTAACCATATGGGACTGCCACGCATACTGTCCCCTTCCTCTGTTCAGCAGGAGAAAAGGAAGGAGTTTTGTGTCTGGCAGGCTAGCTCACCCTGTGTTCAGTGGTTCCTGCTTAACATTATGCCCCAAGTGAGTTTTCTATTTGTCTTGCATTTATTTTATATCACTCATAATAAGTATCCTTCTAGCCTTAGCAGGTCAGAACTTCTTGTAGCAATTTGCTACATTTCAAAACTGTTGGGAAGACGCAATGTGAAAGAATACTTCTTCTCACAGGAAGACATTCTGAGCTTGTTTTTAAAATATGTTTCTTTTCTAGAATCCTAGAAGAAGCTTTCACCTTGGTCAGAAAGACTTGGATTTTCCATGGTACTCTTTCACTCAATAACAGATCCAGTGCACTCATAAGGCAATGGCTTTGGTGAAACGCTTTAGGCATTGCAGGCCGGTCTACAGCTCATGTGCAGCCTGGGACTTTTCACTTTTTATTTATTTACTTACTTGTTGTAGAATTGGCAGCCTGTGGACTTATAGCTCAGGTTTGTCCACACGGTATCTGCTGCAAAGCATTTGCCATGTTTCTTTGCCCACGTGCTTCAGGCATTGACACTGACAGTTAACACCAATTACACCAGCAGTTTTGTAGGGCGAACGCTTCCCCACTAGGAGCCCAAGAGAGACCAACTCACTTCATATAGGCTACCTGATAGTTGTTAGATAATAATGATTTACTGACTACAGCTGGGCTCTGGCAGATGGCCTAGATTTCATCAGTCGCTGCTGACACTTTCAGCCTACCAAACCCACGACTTTTGAAGGAATAAACGCTACCCACCATTGAGATTCTTCCCTCCTTTTTTAAAAAATGCTGAGATTTGTTTTTTAATCCTCCTTGGCCCTACCATGGGAGATAAGCAGAATGGGATGTCAAATCCATATCCTCTGGAAATGGTGCTTCTTCCACTGCAACTCCTAATCCTTTCCAGTTCCCTACAGCCAGACCAGTAGTAGTAAGAGCTGCATGGCATTAAATAAAAGCAGCAAAGAACTGAGCCCCCATGCACTAACTGCAGCACAGGCACAAGTTTAGCCAGTGAAAACCGGCACCGGCAGAGCAAAGTCCCTCAGTGACAAAAGCCCTGATTGCAGGCACACACTAGTGCAGCAGGGTACTCTCAGCCCTTTGGGATGGTAGGCACTAGTACTAATAAACAAAAATAAATGTGGTGTTCCTAAGTTGTGATGAAAATCTTATGAAGGTTTGCCTGACCACTAAAGCAGAAGCAACTTGCAGCCTGTGCCTGCCTCTCGGGAAATCTCAGCTCTTCAGGAGAAAAAGAGAGTCTTTTTGCAGGGTTTTGATGGTGGGCAATAGAAATCCCACCCCAGGCAGACAATTCCTTCTGGGAAGAAGAAAGCACCAAAATACTTCCTCCCTCTAGTTCTGCAAGACGGGGGTCTTCTTTTTACTAATTACAGTGTACAGATGGAGTGAAAACACTAAGCCATTCCTAACCACGGTGACAGGTCTCCTTTCCCTAACACACCGCTGCTTCTTTATATTTGCCTTACTCTTTCCACAGGGTAACTTCTGTCAGGCTTGTGTGTCTGTCAGATGTACGGAAAGCTGTTGTGAGGTGCCAAACATGCCTCTACCATGCGCAGCTGGATGGATCCCAGACCGCCTCCTTATACACACTGGTGTTTTCACTTATCAGGCAGCGGTGCTTTTACAACTTCTTTCCCTGAAGCAATCACTGTTGCTTTTGGAGTTGATCTCTGAACAGATGGAGTTTTGGGAGGGTAATAAAGAGGAGGGGGCCCTGTGGGGAGTGAGTGGGTAAACTGCTCTGGCAGAAATGAGACAGAATGGAGGGGCTCGAGTGTGGAGAAGGAGAAAGGGCAGTGGAAGGGAAAGCAGAGCCACTTCAAAGGGTTCAGACCTTGAAAGCCCAGGAGCTAACATCAGTGAAGACAGGTTTGTGCTTTGACTCCATCCTGGCTGGCTCTTTGTCACAAGACATCCTGGGCATCATCTTCAGTTGAGGAGAGTGATTTCTCCCTCAGACTGGTTCCTCTTACTCAGAAAATACTGAGATTTCATAAAGAAACAAACTGAAATGGATCTCCTACACTCCAACGCACTTGAGTCTAACAGAGTGGAAGGAGAAAAAATCTTAAGCAAGATCCTTTCGATTTCTCAAAATCAATTTCTTTTATGTTGCCATTTAAGTAATTTGCTGGAAATTTTAAACCTGAGAGGAATGTTTGCCCTTCTGCTGAGCACTACAGAACCCAGCAAAGAGGACAATCCCCGTTCTCTCCTCTTGGATCTGTTCCTGAAGTCTGCAGGTGTCTTTTTGAAGTCCACCTTGTAGCTGCCATCATATCCAGGCAGAAGAGGCATATGTGGTAGGAAAAAAGGGTGAGAAGTAGGAAGGCAATGAGAAAGAAGCTTTCCCAATAAGAGACGAGTCTAAGCCAACCAAAATAGCGTATTCATTCCTCTTTGAAATTCTGTCTTGTATAGCCATTTTCTCTGCATGTCTGCCCATCCTTTCCTCTTATTAGCAACAAATGCTGTTGTCTGTGCCATGCTATTAACTTTTTTAACATTCAATTTTAAAAATTAATGTATTTTTAATAAAATCTCCTAATCGTTCATGCAGAGAAAATTACTGATTAAGATGTACAACATATACTGATGCAAAAAGTAAGTTTCAACATTCTCCAGCTTCCACTACCAGGCTGCAATTTCTATTTTAAAAATAATGTTTTCTTTGTCAGCTGCATTCTCCCTTACTGATGTTGGAATGATTTATAGCAGAAATATATACAATGGTAACATTGTTATGTTTAACTGCTTATTTTAGGTCTAATCCAGAGAGCTTTATATATTCTTATGGTAACAATATTGTTTGGCTTGCTCTTCCTTTGGTTTACTCTTATTTTGGGGTGACTTCCCTTACCTCCCCTCCCTCTGTAATGAACGTGTTTATTTTTACAGCTAATCCCTTAAGCCACTGTATAATATCTCCTGAATAAGAATACTGGAAGTTCAGCTATTCCTACAGCTTCTCATTTTCATTCTGCAACTTAATGACCTATGTTTGATACTCTGGTCTCTCCTCTCTTTACCTTCTTTTGCATCTATATTCTGATGATGAAGCTCAAAAGGTGTTGATTTTTGTGGCAAGGCTGAGGCCCAGTACCTCAGCTTCTTCAAAAAGAAATCAAAGGCAAAGAAAACTTTTTGGTTTCAGAGCTGTGATTCAATCCAGTTTATAAATTTCTCCCCAATAAATGCCTTTCCTCCACCACTGTTATATCAGGCAAGTGGCACAAGTTCCCCTCTGACCATAAAATACCCCACTACCTCTATGGCAATAAGAAGAAAAATTGGGCAGATGAAAGAAAGTAGCACTTTGTTCTACCAGGGAATTCGTGCCTTGAAAAGGAATTGTAGGCAATGACTCAGAATATCCTCAGGGTCCCTGTGACCCACCTGAGGAGCACAGAGGTACTCTGATACCAGTTTTCTTCTCTGTGTTTTTCTGATTAAAATCTGACCACTTAATTTGCATTTCTTTATAAAGGAGTTAATTTTTGTTCTTGTCATTCATAAAACTAATTTATCTTCTTCATGGGTTTTCCCTTAGACTAAGAAAACTGAAATTCACTCCAAGTAACCAATTTCTGAAATGAAAGAAGCCCCAGTTAAGCATTATTCCCAAATCTTCTTGAAGGGAAAAAAGAAGGAAAAAAGAGATTTTACCCTTTGCTTTAAGAAAAATGGGTGATGCATGAAATTGAAACTAGCTTTGAGAATGAGGTGATGAGTAAAGATGAAGCACTCTGTCTTCTGAGGGGACTAGCAAACAGATCAGTAAGACTGACCCTTTGGCCTCCTAAGACTGCTAATAAGGGTTGCCCTGCCAATACTGTCTTTTTCTGCATGGAGCTTTCCCTGCTTGAGACTGGATTCACAATTCTTCCTAGGTTACTGGTAGGCAGCAAAGTATTCTTTGATTGACTGTGAAAACTAGGGGTTCTTGAGGCTGGGGTTCAATCAATCCCTGCTCTGGTTATCATCTCGCCAGGTCAGTTCTGTGCTATGTCAGCCTTTTGAGTTTCCAGAGGAAGCTGTTTGCCCTAGGGAATATTTCACACTATGTGACAATACCATGCCTGATGCTAGGCGGTATTAAATAGGCTTCAGATGAGGGTCTCTTGACATTTACAATGTTGAAAATACCAATAAAGGACTTACATCAGCCTCCACCTATATCCTTAAATATTAGTATCTGCTGGCTGGATTATCATCTGCTGCATAATGGTGTTGCTCTGCAGTATAAGAAGCTGCTCTGGAGATCCCTACCTAGCCAACCCAGCTAAACCCTTGCAGGAGTCATTCTTTGGAGCTTGTTTTGTGTTGTCATTGTCAGAATTTCTCAAACAGCACAAGCAAAATCACAGATCCTGCAATTTCCTGCAAAGGATGTTTTCAGAAGCTCAGGAAAAAAAGGGTCTCAACAGGCTGGGCAGGAGCCTGTTTGCAAAATCCAGCTCTGGACTTTCAGTATGGTCCCATGTTACCTTGAAGACTAAAAAAATCTCACAACCTGGCAGGCACTTTCTGAATTTTACAGATTTTTCTTTTGGGCCCAAAATAGTTTATTTCAACAAGAAAGAATGGAAGAGGCCAACAACATTAATGGTGCCTTCTACTGTTGTGATCCCAAATATATAACCGATGTTGTTAGCACTCCACCCCTTCACTTTTCAAATATGTAATTTCCTCTGAAAAGATTTATACCTAAAATATTGAAAAATTTCTACTCTAATCTGCAGTTTATCTGTGCTAGAGGTGCTAGCTGGAATCAAAGGCCCCTTTGTGCTTACGCTCTCTTCAATCACAGTGAGATTCAGTCCCTAAGTTGAATACTTTACAGATCAATAAGGCAAGACAGGTGAAGTGTGGAGAAGCAACTTTCCTGAGACCATACACGGGGCAGGTCGCTGCCAGAGCCAGGGACAGAATCCATAGCCCTTCAACACCACTCTACTACTTTACCCTTTCTCATAATCGCTCACATTCTGGGTGAAAAGAAACTTGATTTAAATTGTGTTAGGTTTGGGGTTTTTTTCTGCCAATATGGTAGGAATAATATAAAGTTAGCAAATTCCACTTAAACATAAAAATTCAGCATTCCAGAGCAGCATATAACAGCAACAGACTCTTCAATACAGAAACTCCTTTTAGAGTGCTTGGGATGTTTGAATAAATATATCTTACTTATAGATCTGTTGTACTTTTACTTGTTTTTAAGGTTAACTTTACCTTGGCTGCATACAATTCACACTGCTTCCTCGAAGGACAGAGCACTGATGCTATTTTTTTTTCTTCTCTCTCTCCAAATCCCCAGCCCGTTTCCACATCCACTTATTTGTCGAGCAGGTAAATGACCGCAGTTTTGCTAATTGGCCATCTGACGCACCCCTGACTTGCAAATTGGCTGCCACCTCTTGGCATGAACAAATAAAGTGCTGAGTGGTTACTGCCTTCCCTTCCATATAGCACTAATCTGAGCTGCTGATCTCTGTCTGAGAGCCAGCTTTCACAACCCTTTTAGGATGCTCTGTCCATCTGACAGATTTACTTGAATGTGGACAAATGTTACTAGGGGAAGGACTGGCAAGACACAGTGACCATGCAGATATCTTTGCTATAATAGCCAGGCTAAAAAAATGCCTGATGGTGAGCCTAAAATGCATTTTGTGGGACAGTAAGGGTCTCCCCTGCTTAGGGCAATGGAGCAAGAGCCATTGCCAATCCAAAAGCCATATGATATTGTTTATTACAGGTTGAATCTTAGGCAAGTGAGCACTGCTGAGGGCTTTATAGGTAAAAGGGATCCCTGTGGGACACAGATGGAAAGTGATTAAGAGAACCAACACTCATGCAGATCACCAAACCATTATGTAAGAGAAAACAGGCAACATGAGTTTAGGTTTGATTTGCCTCAATCCTTGTGCATTTGCTTCTTAAAAATGCATTTCATTGTCTTTGTTCATAGAAAATTAGTTTCAGACCTCTCAATGACATTTCTTTCATGATGTAATTAAAAAAAAATGGATTTGTGGCAGCGATGGTAGACTGTGCTGGAATTGATCATAGCCAATTTCTCTGAAACAAGCAAGAACACCTATGGTATTTCTTAGAATTGCTCCTTAGTCTGCTATTGTCAGAATTACCCTGCTGGGGGAAAGGGAGGGAAGGCATTCACACTGTCACTTTGGATCTGAAGCAGGAGGCTAGACACCCTAAATTCC
This sequence comes from Phalacrocorax aristotelis, assembly GCF_949628215.1. Classification (NCBI taxonomy): domain Eukaryota; kingdom Metazoa; phylum Chordata; class Aves; order Suliformes; family Phalacrocoracidae; genus Phalacrocorax; species Phalacrocorax aristotelis. Next base: position 27,966,109 of record NC_134284.1, on the reverse strand, counting down.
CTTACATAGTCAGTTGAAAGAGAGAATTTTCCAAAGGCAAGGTCAGAGTTCCCCAGGGTATGGCTGCATGGGGTTGAGTTAACAGATGGTTGATGCCGTAGTAGCAATGTGTGCCCCTTCCTCCCCGCTCCCAGCCAGGCACTGACAGGAGTTAGCACCTGTAATCAGCATCTCGAACTCTGATCTGCTTCAGCCGAGACAAAACAAAGCCACAAACAGGAAAGATGAACTGGTTTTTTGAGTTAATTTGGCTTCCAGAAGGTGAAAGGGAGGGGCAGTGGCCAGAGGGAAGCAGCCCTCCTCCTCCAAGTCGCATCAAGCTCTTGTATCATCTGTAGGTCTGCAACTTACCTAGGGAGTTCAAGGAGACTGGCTTTTAATTCAGACACCTCAGTTCATAGCCTAAAAGTAGGCACTCTGAATATGTTCCACTGCACCAATAATACAGAGTCATTAATATCCTGCCAGAGCCTAAAGGTACCTCTCAGTTGACCCTCTCTAAATCTACTTGTCTTTTCCACAACAGTCCCTATTCTTCCCCTTCCTGGAAAATGACCTGCAAGAGGGTCTTTACGTCTCTAAACAGTTTACTCTTCCTGGCCTGTGTGAATTCAAAAATACTTTCTTCTTCAAGCTTGTTTTTTGCACTAAATTATCTAAGCAGCTCTAAGCGTAGGGTTACTGCTGATCCCCCTGGCATCTATTGTCCGGTGGTTTTGCCTTCTCCCAAAGAGAGAGTCAGTGCTGCACAGGATGTGTGGGTCCACCTGGAGGTACAGAAAAATTCACCACAAAGCCTGGTGGGTGCGTGGTGGCAGTGTGTTCAGGGCTAAAATCCAGGGTGAGGAAGGACTCAAGTGATATTGGCAGGTTCAATTGTCTCCAGTTCTCCCTCTCTTCAAGTATCTCCATTTTTTGACCTCATGTGTCACTTGAGTAAATTTTCTGCTGGTGTGAGCAAAGGCAATAGTGAGAGTTATGCTCACCCTGCTCTTTTCTTACAGTATGTTATTTCTGTGGACTTTGGTCTTCTGTTTATCAGAGGGCACTGGGGACTCTGTTGTGGTTTGTGCAGGCAGCATTTTCAGTGAGGTAAGCAATCTGCTCTGTGCTTGCAGAGACCTGGCCTCAAGGACCCTATCAGTCCTTTCCTGTTTTATTTTCACGAGCTCCTAAGATCTGCTAGAAGATGTATTACACATGCTGAGCACCGTGCTCAAACACCACTTACCTGAGCTTTCAGTCACTTGCTTAATATCAGCCTGGTTCTCATTGCACTCACGTGTTAGTGAAAATATGGACTAAGCCAGCAATGCCAGGAGTGATTCTGGATCTCAGTTACATATAAAATCAAAAAGCAGCCTATTCTGCCTAGATTAAGGGGGTTTTTACATCAATCCTTTGACATTTTCCGGTGTAACCAGAAAGGGAGTTCAGAGCACCTTGTATATGTAACTACTCACAGCCTCTTACAGTCAGGAGGGGAGCAGTCCAAGAATATAATCTAGTGTCATTTTATAGGCTGTGTGCTGTCTGAGATGTCCCTACAGTTCAGTAGTTATGAAATGCAGGTTACCCATGCCCCTTGGAGTTGCAACAATGGCCAGGTAGGTCAGCCTAGGGTGGCACTAGATGCCTATGTTGAGCTCCATGAATCATTCCCCAGTACCTTTCCATTAGCCTCAAGGGAGTTGAGAGGTGGCCCAAAATCTCTGAAGAGGTAGAGCAGCAGCTCTCACAAATAACTGAGTGAAAACCACTGATGTCAGTTCTGGCTGACCTATGCCACAATGGACTTCCCATGTGTTGAGGAAATTTTTCACAGTAAATAATAAAACAGAGATCCTCTGCCTACCACTGAAAGGTACCTCTATTTGCATGTCTTGGGCATTACCAGCTTAGGGCTGAGGGCAGTGCAGGTGGTTCTGCTCAGCTACAGTAACTAGCTGATGTGGTTGTACCATTTCTAGAACTGTCTTTGCATGACTTCCCTCAGCTCTTCCAGGCTGAACGTCAGCTCTATCCAAGGCACAGCCCTGACCTGCACTGCACTTGGGGGTACACGTGGTCTGAAGTGGAAGTTCCCCTTGTCCCCCACAGTGCCTGTAAGTCCACCCTCAGCCCTGAAGTTCATATAATGTCTTGTAAGATGCCTGGGAAGAGAGAATTTCTTTTCTTATATAAGCTTACATTTATTTGTCAATATACTCGTACTTCCTGAATAAAGGCATTTTATGTACCAAGAGAAGGTTAGTTCCCCCTCCTCTTTTCCTTTAAGGGCTAATTCATACGCAAGCTAATTTGTTCTGGCTATTATCACAATTTATTTCCGTTGCTACAGGGCAGCCAATAACTTTAATAAAGGAGGTTCCAGTTACCCAATCTTCCCAGTTAATAAACTGCATTGAAATACCCAGAATGAATTGGCTCCCACATGCTACAAATACAGAAAATTACCATGCTGTAGTGTTATCACTACCACACAGGTACAATTAAATGTGTGTTATGCATGGAGCTCCACAGAACATTACCAGTAATGTCAAATGCAATTAAAAAGGAACTATTGTGTAGCTCCATCTGAAAAATCAGCCTGCTTGTGTGTACTTTACGCTGGATTACTCACTGGATAGGGCAATATTGAACCACTTCGTGCTTGGGATTCACAGGAGAGAGCTAAGTAAACAAAGGAGCACAGCCTGCCAGAGAGGTGGTTAATAGTGAGGAGCTGAGGCCTTCCACCTTGGACGAAAGCATGAGATATTTATTTCCTGCATCACTGGAAGACTATTTGTTCATTAATGTTGACCTTATTGGGTATAGGCATTGTTCAGAGGGTTGCAGGTTTTGTTCAGCCATGTGCACTATCCTTCTCCTAAAGAAGTGACAGTTTTATACAAGTCCACTGCTCTGTTTAATAGATCATCTTTCCATCACGTTATGCTCTAGTTCTTCTCCCTTTATCTTTAAATCTTTAAGTCTCAACCTTCGTTTTATACCCCTGTCAGCCCAAAGATATCCTTGATCCATGTGATGGCTACAGTAAAACTGTTGGTATCTTCCTGTATCTCAGCTCTTGGAAATAAAATCCTCTCTTGAGAACTATCACTATATTAAATAAATATGAGCTCAGTATTTTGATTACTTTTAGTTGGTGGTTTCTTTTGCTTACAGTGCAAAACTGCAGTATCCTTGGACCAAATTCAGTGGTGACTCAAAGATGAACAAAGCCCTACTAAGTCTCTGTAAGTTACACTAATCATCTTTATTCCAATATGTAGAAATGTACCAAGTCAGGACAGCATTAGGGAGGGAATCTCTGAATCACAGACATCTTAAAACATGGCAGAAAACAAGAGACATTTTGGTGGTGGGTTAAGAATTTTATGCATAAACTTCACTATCCACCTAATAGAGGACGCTAGCGGGACAAAATATTTATTTGCTCTGAAGTTACCAGGATAAGCAGAGGAACGCTGGTTGGGAGGAGACCTCCTGGGTATCCGAGTGCCGTTCACACAACTGCAGGTTATCACACCTCTGCACGATTCCGACCTAATTGCAGCAACATGTGTGAGTGCTCCCCCTCACATAGCAAAGTAAGCCTAGGCACAGATGTTACCCCATGTTTATTTATTAGTCCAGACTGCTTTTCTCCCCCCTTTTTCCCCCCTTTTTTCCCCTATTTGATATAGGCTTTCAAATAAAAACCACACTTCCTGAAAGGAATTAGAAGCACAGTATGGACATGCTACTGCCTTAAAATGCTGCATTGCTTATTGGTCCTGGTGCCAGGCTTTGCCAAAGAGAAGCACAAAATGCAACATTTCTAAGACCATGTCCTTGGATAGAACAAATTTGCCCAGCTCTATCCAGACCACTGGAGCTACAGCACCTTACCCCCATGAGTGTCTAGCTTGTCTTTTTACTGTTTCATTACAAAGTTCAAAAAAATTGAAATGGTGGTCTTAATGTCCAAATAACAGCTGTTCCATGAAATTATTAAAAATTCATTCCTTTAAGAAGGGCATCTTTGACTGTTGTCTCTCTCAGCACTGCCAAGGACACTTCCCACTACACTTCCCGTGCCCGTAGGCTTCCTGGGGAGCATTCCTAGAGTCAGAGCAGCTCTTGCTGGAAGTGGGTTTGGTAGCTAAGTATGTATCAACTCAGGTTGGAGCTGTTGACTGAAATTTAGACCAATAGCTCATCAACCCATCCCTGGGATGGTGTGTTCATTACATAGCTGTTGCAGCCGCTGGTAAGCAATGCCATCTGTAAAGTGGATGAGCTCTGTGCGGGGAAAGGCAGAATTGGGAGGGATGTGGGGGACTGCCAGTTGCAAAGCACATGCTGACATTGCTTAAAATGTCATGCTACTGTGGAGCTACAGTCATATCGAATGCATTGCATGTGGTAATATTGGATGGGAGCAATTACAGCATGCACAATTGCTGCCTTCCTTTCCCCCGCCTTTCTCCTCAGCAAAAGTTTCATGTGCATATGTTGTCCTGTGCATGAAAGCTAATATAATATGAATTAAAGAAAATTGTACGATTCCCTAACATCCACATCACACAGATTGATTTGCATTTGCTTGTAACAGAAAACACATGGCTAGTCATGGTTTAAGAAAAATAAAAAGGATTACAGCAACCCCAGACCATGACTGAAAGGAGTTATTCAGCCCCTGCATTGTATCATTTAGCTTCACAGTGGAGCAGATACCTAATCTAACATACAACAGGCCATCTATAATCAAAGAGTTTGCCGCTCCCCGGCCATCCTGGAACGACTGCTTAAGCATTTGGCATGACAGATATCCAAGGCTTGTTTGGAGACGGGAAAGTAGCACTGAAGGGAAAACCCAGGTAGCAAAACCTTTAGGAGAGTGATTGAAATTGTAGGTGACAAGGAGTTTGATAGCAATGGCAATTAGGAGTCCCCTGGGAAGTAGGTAACTCTTAGAGATACAAAAGCTTGGTTTAGCATGGGATACTGCAGTTGTCCCCTGGTTGGGAGAGTGACCTGCTCTCTTCTCTGAAACAGCAGGGCTCCTGCTCTGCACCTCATTGTAATTCAGGAAAGCCCAGCACTGAATAGTTTCACTGTTCTCATACCTCGATGAGATTGTTCTGCCATGATGCAGTCAGTACAGTGCCTGAGAAAATTACTTTGTGAAATGCTGGGCTTCAAACCATTACCTTAAGTAGAATCCTTAGGCTGAATTTAAAACACAACTAATGCAGGTGCTTGTGTCCTTCCCTTTCCATTTCTTTCTTGTTTGGTTTTGTTTATTTTCTTTTAATTTTATTTCTTTTTAGAAATTCATTCAGACTGTGGATTATTTGTTTTTCATAGTTCTGGGCTCATCAAATTGATGGATAACTCTAAGTAATGAATCCCAAGACTGCACTATTGAAATTATCTCAACCACCAAAATGTCTGTTCAATCTACATCAGAGTGCCTGCGCTCCTTTTGTGCCCAGATAAATCAGCTAAGCATAACAAAGTACCTCCAACATTCATTTCCAAAGATCTGAAAAGCAGTTGGCTTGTCTTAGTGTAGTTCTACGGCTGGCAGCTGTCTGGCAGTGTATCTGACAAAAAAGAAAAAGGGGGGGGGGGGGTAGGGGAGGAAACTTCTCTCTCTAAAAGAAAAGAATGATTTTATTAAAATCTGAGTTCTGGAGGTTTTTCTTGTTTTCTTTTAATTTCTACTGCCAGTCAATCTATATTCGCGCTAAGGAAATGAAGATGCTTTTAGGAAAAAAGCATGTTTGCTTTCTTCTTTAATTGTCCTTTCTTTTTGAGTGGATGGTATCTGTCTGAGGCAGCCAAAACCCCACAGTCATGGGCAAACTTCCAGTCTTGCTGAAGTGAGGCCCAAACAGAAGAAACACTGCGAAAGCAATGGCTGTCCTGGTGCCCACATTTGCGCTTGCATAAGGTCATGCTCCCATCCAGGCGCAGTCAATTTCTGGAGTCAAATCTGCAGCTGTGGCTGCCAGGAGAGGACAGACCAGCCTCCCAGGGAACATTTCCTCCATGATGCTGAGCTGAAGCATGGGGAACTTCTTCATCCCCTGTGGTGGTGGGGTTTGTGGTTCAGTCTCACCCAAAGCCATACAATCGGACCTGGCCCCCGGGCTCCATCAGGGGAAAGAGATTGGGTAGGAGGGACCCAAGCACCAGCTGTGCAGGGGCTCCCTGAGCTCTGCAGACCTAATAGGGCCGTTGCATGGTGCTCACACCCGTCCCCCATCCCCAGCTGCCTCCTTGCAAGGCGGCCAACGTGTCAGCTGTACATAAACTGGGGAGAGGTTTGTAACATAAAACAAATGACCTTTTAATCCTTCCAGGAGGCTGAATGGAATGAATAACAATGTTAAACTGGCTTCCACTAGAGTGAAGTTGTCTGGGTCTACTTTTTTGGATTCCATTACTAATCTGAAAGAGGAAAAAAAAAAACTCCAAACAATGTTTTTTCTGCCTTTCATTCCTTGAGACAATGGAATAACACGTAATTGTAATTCATTAAACAAATCTCTCTGTGCTGGATATAAAGGCACCACAAATACTGACATCCCCAAATGAAGATATTCATTAATCACAAGCACAGCGAATAATCATTTTTAAAAAAGGAAGCACAAAAGGCCTCAGAACATGAAGAGTACGTGGTGGGACGTAGCAGCTGGGAGCATTGCAGCCCTACCAATGATGCCTGCCCCACTCAGAACCATCCTTCCCGGAATATATCCTGTTGGGTTTTCTGTTTGTTTCAATACACTATTTGTTTGTTTGCCACTTAGAGCAGTCCAACTGGCTGTATTACTCAGTAGGACGCTAATAAAATTTAATAGCAAACTTTAAAAAATGTTTATTTAATTGTACTGTAGAAATGTTTGGTTAAGGAAAAAATATTCCCCCCACAGCCGTATGGTTTCTGTTTGAAGTGTTTTTGGATTGGACTCAAGGCATTTGGGAGTTTGCCAGGAAGGGGTGTAAACAAGGGAGGCGTGGAGCTTTTATTCTTGGAGCATGTATGGCAGATCCAGGGTGCAGCAGTGCCAGGATGTTTGTGCTTTAAATTCAAATCAGACACACAAAAAAACAAACAAAAAGCCATTACTTTTACTTGAGAAGGAAATGTGCTGCGATCACCTTGTTGTAGAATTTAGATAAGTAAGTATTTATATACTTCTGTGGTTTGTCTGCCTGCCAGAACAAGGTTGATCCCTATACACCTTCAGTAGTCTAGTCTCTAGACTAATCTGAATAATTCCCAATTCTACCTTTTTTTTTTCTTTTCTGGAATATTATTTGTTATTTTTAAGTATCTGATAATCAGGAGGATTTGATTATATACAACAAAATTAATTCTAATTTTATGCTACTACATTTTTAAGTAGCTCTAATTGAAACAAATATTTGCTGAAGCCCATTTTTCTTCAAGAAGGTACATCATACTGTCAAGAAGTAGGGCTGGAAGGTCCTGTTTGAGACTGTCTATTCTGTTTCTCTACCGCCAAAGCAGGATCAAATCACTTGTTTTGTTTACCTTGTTCTTGAAAATGATGGAATTTTCACCACCTTTCATGGAAATCTCTTCTGTTGCCCAGCTATTTATCACCTACGGCTTTTTCCTGATATTTACCCTACATCTTCTTTCCTGCAAGTTGGGCAATATCTGAAGTTGGGACATATCTCATATGTCCAAGCCATAGAGGACAAAGAGAATGATTCCTTCTCTCTTTGTAGCAACTTTTCACATCCTTGGTATCTTTGTCTTTTCTAGTTGAAGCTCCGAGTTCTTCCAAAAAGGACCCATTCTCTAGAATGTTGAACATTATTGTGGCTCTCCTTTTGACACCCTTTCATTGGTCCACTCTTTTTTAAAGTACAGTGCCACGGATATCAGGTGAGAAGCACTGTCTTTGCATAGCCGCATGGAAGAATTACTTCATGTGACTTTTATGTGCAACTCTCCTATTTACACAGCCCACTATAATATTTATTTTTTGCAGTCATGTGACAATGTTGACACAAGTTCAGTCTGTGAACCTTGGTAACCTCCAGATCCTGTTTCATAGGGCTGATGCCCAGCAGACGTTTTGCATCCGGTGTTTGTACAGTTCATTATCTCCACTTAGAAACGTTCACTTTTCTCTGTTTTCATTGAACTACATCCAGTTTTTCTCAGCTCATTTCACCCATTTGTCAAGCAGGTTTTAAATTCTAATCCTGTCCCTCAAAATGATTGCAATTCATGTCTGCTTGATATTTGCCCATTAAAGATCTGTCACCATGTCTCAAATTAGGTGGTAATCTTCCTAGCCTGTAAGCCATTTAACAAAGTATATGTCCAAGAGCTATAAGACACCTGTCACATGCCCTAGAAAGCTGAGAGGAAGGTCAGCTTCCATCATGGCTCACACAGGTTCTCAAGAAGTCCAGTATCTCATTATCAAGGTGGCTTTTGGCATAGAGAGAACTGGCAGCATGGCCCAAGCCATGGATGTCAATATTTCATCAATTTGTTCTTAGGAATTTGCGTTACCCAGGAGCCACAGTATCATCATAGCCCCGCTGCTGGTCACCCCACAAAGACCCAGAGTGGAAGCTATGAACTGTGCTCATGAAGCTATTTGTAGCACAAGAACCATGTAGCAACTGCCATGCATATATGTAAACATATTCTAGCATGAACATGGGCTCAAAAACATTGTTAAAGTCAGTTATGCCTCTGTATGTTATATATGATTCTTTTCTTTTTGTTATATATGTATAATTTTTACATGTTAGGGAAAAAAATTAAAAGCCCTGCTCATTTGACTTAAAGACCACTGATACTACACTATCTATAACTGCTGTAAGGGAATTTATAGCATAAAGCACTCCCTTCTAACTCCAGCCAAATGCATATTACATCTCCCTCTAGCGGCTTAATCTACATGTCCATCCTCCAACGATAAACCTATGTATTGGTACTGTCCTTTCTTGTCATGGACAGGAATGTAGCTCACTCATATATATGCAAGAGAGCTCATTTATGAGCATATCTTTCTTTTGAGTTATCTTCTATTTCTTTAGTTCTTGACAGTGCTTAAAGTCTGCCTGAATTCTGTACTGCAGCACAACCACACTCTGGCTTTTGCATACAGAGAATCATAGAATCATAGATTCATAGAATCGTTAAGGTTGGAAAAGACCCTTAAGATCATCAAGTTCAACCGCTAACCTATCACTGCCAAGGCCACCACCAAACCATACCCTCAAGCACCACATCTACCCTTCTTTTAAATACCTCCAAGGATGGGGACTCAACCACCTCCCTGGGCAGCCTGTTCCAATGTTTGACAACTCTTTCAGTGAAGAAGTTTTTCCTAATATCAAACCTAAACTTCCCCTGGCGCAGCTTGAGGCCATTTCCTCTCATCCTATCACTTGTTACTAGGGAGAAGAGTCTGACCCCTGCCTCCCTACAACCTCCTTTCAGGTAGTTGTAGAGAGCGATAAGGTCTCCCCTCAGCCTCCTCTTCTTCAGATTAAACAACCCCAGCTCCCTCAGCCGCTCCTCATAAGACTTGTTCTCTAGACCCTCCACCAACTTCGTTGCCCTTCTCTGGACCCGCTCCAGCACCTCGATGTCCTTCTTGTAGTGAGGGGCCCAAAACTGAACACAGTACTGGAGGTGCAGCCTCACCGGTGCTGAATACATAAAAAGGAAAATGTGGATTTCCAGTCTAAAATTAGTTTGGTGGTAAGCTAGCAGAAACAATGAGACAGAGGTCAAAATTCAAGTCTGTCAGACAGCTTTGTAATGTATATCTGTATTTTTCTTTAAAAGACTGGAAGCAGCTCAGAGAATAAAGTGGGTTTTAGGGTTTTGGGCACCAGGTTCGTGCTGGGAACCTTCACAGAGGTACAGCCAAAACTGCCTTTCTGGTGCATACCCCATGTATATAGGTGCATATTTTGGAGTAATGGCCTAGGCTCAGATACTTGTCTAAACTACTCCTACTCAAGCTACTTGTTTTCACTCTTGCAGGTAAGTCATCATCTAGCTAATCAGCTATAAAATGAGGTGGTCATGACTCTGAGTAATTTCTCCCTTCTCTTCCCATCACTGAAACGTGTCATATGCCTCTGTGAACAACATGACCACCCCAGCCGAAAGCCAACAACTTAACCGCCCTCTGTGTTCATTAGACATTCTGCACCTCTCTCCAGCTCTGTGTCCTTCCTCCAAAAGACACATAAAACCAAGGTCTTGGGCACTTGTGTTAATTAGCATTCCCATAGTTCTTTTTGCAAAACTGGAGATAATAGTCCTGGTGTGCTGGCCAACTTCCAGTGTGCAAATCACATTCGGCTTACCTCAAATTCCCCTGGCAGCTGGAGGTGGCTGAGGTATTTGGATGCTCTCCGTCCTTTGCTGTGCTGTGCACACAGAATTAGCCAGGCTGGGAGCTGACCTGCAAGGGAATGAGGAAAAGTGCCCTTTTTAAAAAAATGTACCAGCTAGAGGTATAGTCAAAGATGAACACAAATACAAGGAGTTTATCCACTGCTAATACAGAAAGAAAAGAGTTTATTTACTTCCCACTGACTAGTCTCTGGCAATAAATTAACAAGTTTTACCATTTTTCTTCATGTTTCAGTACACAGCTGCTCTTATAAATCACTAGCAATAAATCTGAGAGGAGTCTGTAACAAAGCCATAATTAAGTCTTAAAATTTAGGTGTCATTTCATTAGTTTCTGGGTCTATATTCACATTCTCCATGGTTCTAGACAAGACATTTTTCTTCTTATTCAAATGTCTCATGTACATCTAGCTGAAAACCGAAGCCTCATATCCAAATCCAAGGAGTCAGATTGTAAAACTCCAGCAACACATCTTTTTCTCTCACCCAATTTGGAGAAGTCAATGCAACTACTAGATTACAGAAGATATAGTCCTTTGATGATGGCTTTTTAAACCTACTGGTTCCTTTGCCTGCTGCAGAGGTTCCTTAATTTTAAGAGGTTCCTTAAAGGCTGAGAGAGCTGGGCCTGTTTAGCCTAGAGAAGAGAATGCTGAGTGGGGGATCTTATTAATGTACATAAATATCTGAAGGGAAGGTGCAAAAAGGAGGGAGCCAGGCTCTTTTTAGTGATGCCCAGCAGCAGGACCAGAGGCAATGGGCACGATCTGAAACACAGGGGGTTCCCTCTGAAGATCAAGAAACTTCTTTTTACTGTGAGAGTGACCAAGCACTGGCACAGGTTGCCCAGAGAGGTTGTAGAGTCTCCCACCTCTGATTTATTCAAAAGCTGTCTGAACACAGTCCTGGGCAGCCTGCTCTAAGTGACCCTTGAGCAGGGCAGTTGGACTGGATGACATCCAGAGATCCCTTCCAACCTCAACCATGCTGTGATTCCATGAATTTTCACCTCATTCCACACTGTTGAGGTTTAGGGACCAGAAGCAAGATCCAGATAAAAGGCTGGCAAAGAGCCGGCAGTAGACAACTTGCAGTTTCACTGTCAACATGCTGACTTTTGTCTAAGTGCAAAAGAAGAAAACTGAATGTGGGCCAGCATTTCAAAAAGGATATCGATAGGTCATAAAAAATGCCCATCTAGACCAGCCTATTGCCCCTGTTGGTGATGATGCCCATACTTTAGGAAGAAATAGTAAGAAGAAAGTAAGCATTAGACAGTGTTTTCTTTCTCTCCTTCACTCATCAGTCTGAAGATTACATGGTTTGCATGGTGTCAACCCAGCAGAGAGGGAGGGAGGACGTGATGCGCACAGGGGAGAGCAGGATGCAAGAAGGTTTGTATTTCCATGAAGACCAACACAAAATTATCCTGCAAGAAGTCAGAGTCAATATTCCAGATTTAATCCTGAGCTATCCTGAGGCCTGGGTTTCTGTCAAAATCATGCAGTCCTTTTGCTTCAGGAGAAGAGGTTGATCCAGATATAAATGGTTCTGATAGCTCTTTTAGATTAAGAAGTTAAATTAACAGATTCTGAAGGACAGAAGAGCTATTTCCACAAGACTTCCTCACTCAGTGGTTAATCCTTTCATTACAGTCTTATCTTACATCTTTTTCTTAGAAGCTGTCAGGACAGGACACCTGCTAAGTTGTTTTTTGGTTTGTTCACTAGGCCATCAGTGAAGACTAGTACTGCTTTGCTTGAAGTTTTAGATTATTGCTTATTTCAAACCAAAATGGAGTTGTCAATCCCTGGTATTAGCTTTTCAAACAAACTAAGTGATATTTATAATAGTCTTCTGTCTTTATTTGCAAGATGACTTTATTTGTCCTAGGCTGTGGATCCCTGCTTGATCGTAGATTATTATGATTAGTTTATCTGTTTCTCAGAGATTTATTTTCTGAAACTCCTCCAGTGACACTAACAAAGATTTGATAACCCAGGTGATAAACCAGTTCTGTTTTTAAGCTTCTTATAAAACTTCATTACAAGTGAAATTAATCACTCTAGATTTTAATGTGAAGAGAAGACAGAGGTGGTTATTTGATGGACTGTGTTCAAAAAGCTGGGTAAGCTTTATATCACTCTATAAGATAATAAAAAATTACGGTGTAAGACCAAGGTCATATTGTAACACATGAGCAATAGCACCGTGTGCTCATGATGCACTGACAAAGGATGCTTGTTCAGCTTTATAGCTCATACTGTAACCTTTCTCTACTTCATACATACTCCTAATACATTTGCAGTTCAGCTACCTACCTGAAAATAGACAATATTTTAGGAATAGATGGTTACATTTATTTCCAGTTCACTCAAGAAAAGCTTGTCTTACATGTCTACATGAATTTGGGTTTTGCAGAAGTACATGGCCTGTCCTAGATCTATGTTCAACTAAACTGACAATGCGGTTACTTGTATATATTATCATTTATAGTCTTATTTATCTGTCCTGCTCAATGCTTTGAAATCCCTTGAAAGCTCCAGAAATAAAGTAAATTCTGCAGGCAAAAAAGAACAGCATGGTTTGTTACGTTCAGAAATCCTCTGTCAATGGGAAAGGGTAATCATATTGAGAAGCTGTTCTGCTTGGTATAGGAAATTAATGCATATCTCTCCTTTTTTTTTTTTTTTTTCAGAGCTGGAAAATATGTGTTAAATAAAATATTTCCAGCTAGTATCTATTGGTGCATGAAAGGCTGTAATGCAGGCTTGTCTGGAATGAGCTGAAAGAGGAGTATGTCCAGCTGTGGCTCTGAGGCAGGGAAAGAGAATTGTTTAACAATGCCCCTCTTTCTGCTTGCCCATGGAGCGCTCAAGCACAAAGAGTCACTTACACTTTCACATAGTCACCCTCCTACTTAATTCTATCCTGCAACCCTGGCAAATGAATATTACACAGCTGAGACCTGAGCGGAGGTTTCCGAGCCCAGTAAGTAGAAGCCATTGGACCATAAACATAAACAGATGTTTGCACATGTGTGTGATTCATTCAAAGTAGCTAGCTGGGTTTGGAGATGTAGTTTATAAATACATAGAGGATGAAATGATGAAATTACAGTAGGAAATTAATTATCTCAAATTCTGCCAAAAGGCATCCTGTTCTTTACAATTTTTAAGGTCTTGAATTAGTTCATTTTGGTAATGCTAAATTGAGACTATACTAAAAATAACCATTATTTCAACCACTAAATAACTAAATTATCAAATAAATGATACAGTATCGCAAACAGAGTAAAAAAGACATGTACTGTCCCTTTTGTCATTGTCACTAGGGTCAGACTCTAAGCAGCTGGAAAAGGTGAAGTTCTGTGGCTACACGACTTTACAACAGCAAGGCTTGACCACCTAATGCTGTGGAAATACAGTGCAAATCAGCAATTAGAGACACATGAAGTTGTGTTCAGGTGATTTGATGCAACACAGATACTTGTTTCATCTTTTCCAGCAAGATGAGAACAGATTTGAAGGTCTCAGTCGTAAAACAGGAATTTGAGTGATAAAAATATTCCAACATGAGCAGCACCAAAGCAAGTCTATACAGCTGCTTTGCAGAGTAATTTCATGCAGTCATGGCTGAATGTGATTTTTTTTCTTTCGTTGAACATGCAGGAGGAGATGACAAATTTAAGTGCTTCATGTGATTAAGTAGACAAGGTGGTCATTTTTCTGCATTTATGCAGAAGCAATAAAAACGCGTGGTCATGCACCAAATCCTAGGGTCAAAACTGCAGTTACTACTCAGGCAAAACTCCCATTCACATCTGTAGTTTTTATTGAATGTGGGCAGCGAGCCTTCTCATGCACTTAGTCTGTCCTCACATGTTCTTAAAGAGCACCATCAGGTGGCTAAGCAGGGGAGGAAAAAAGGCAAAGATTCATGTAGCCATTTGAATGCTTAAAAACTGTAGCTGTCCCCTTTTGCACCCCTAAACCTCTGAGGATTCAGTGTAGCACCTGAGGGGGCACTAGGACTGTCTGACCCATGAGCTCAAGTCTTGCAAGAGGATATCTGCTGAGACAAACCATGCTGCTCTGGCTTGAAGACATTCAGTGAAGTTTTGGACCTGTTTAACGTTCTGACCTAATTGTGGCTTAGAATAGTGCAGCTGCACAGTGCATAAGCTGAAGTGCTAAAGCTTGAACCTTTAGATGATCATGCAAAAAAACCAAGGACGCATACTCTGTGGTGTCATATCCCTGCCCACTGATTCTGCTATAGGTAGTGCATGAACAGCAGAGAATGGGGTTAGCCCATTTTATTCTATTTCATGCTGAAATTTAAGCTGAATGGCTTCTATCTATTAAAGTTAATGTTAGAAATGGGAAATAATTTTTTCACATCAAACCCTTTTCATAAGCTCTATCTTCAGACCACAGAGAGGAGGGAGATGGGAACATGCTCTCAGCCAAATATGCCTTCCCCTCTGTGGAGCACCGCAATTTTAATCAACTCTTCAGTGTCCAAAGAAGTTGCACGCCAAAGTACAGCACGGTGCTCTGAGCCTGCCGATGCTTGCACTGGCTAATTTCTGACTTGAATAATAACAATGAAACATGATTGAGCTGCTTGACATTTACAAAAAGGTGCTTGTTAAAAACAGTTCCTCCCAACTTAATTAACACTAAAACCCTTTAGGTGTTCCACCAAGTACATATTAAAACAGCTGTCCTTTTCCCTGAAATGGAAGTAAACTAGAAGTGAGCTTCAATAAAACCAATGGACTATGACTTCTTCCAAGTACAACTGTAATGAAATGTTACTGCTGTAATATCCAGCTAAATAAAGACTGGTGAGCTGGCTAGGCCAGCTGCAGTGGCAGATGCAGACAGGATCATGGGGTTTAAACAATGTTATCACTGAATAAACACAGACGAGGAGATAACGTTTCTACACCTCCCCAATTTTCATTATATTGGTTTTTGTTATTCTAAATCCAAAAGCTGATAATCCTCTCAGTATAAAATGAATGGTGGTAATTTTTCCATAAATGCTATCATAAACTACCGGTAGTCATTAGTGAGGAACATTTGGAATTTTGTGTCACCCAGCACTGGAAATTGCATTGCACGTTTGAGGAAACTCGGTGCTTTGGTTATGAGAGAGATCACGCACTGTTTTGTAGTTTTTTACCTGTATGCCATGCTTTCCTTCTTCATATAGTTAATGCATGACCTAATGGCCACATCCAAAAGGAATCCTTCCTTACAGAAATGCCCCAGTAAATACCAAGTTAAGGGCTGGCTAAAGGAGTAAGTTAACCACTTCAATACAAATATAGGTTTTCTGTGTTAGATGTGGCCATAAAGAGAGAATGTACATCCTATATGATATACTGAGATTTCAGAAGCAAATGCTATCTCAGTTTGAGATCAAAGTTAAAAAATTTCTCCAATTTGTCAATTGTAAATGATACCATCTAACAGCATCATGAAAAAACCAGAAGGAAGAAAATATGGCAATAATATCCATGAAGCCTTTTGAGAATTTGCTGTGTTCTTGTGAAATATTTAAATCTTAACAGCATTCTCCAAAGAAAAACATTACTATTTAGTGTTACCAGCCACTTGACAAGGTAGATCCACAGAACATAAATGCCAAATAAGTATCAAAATTTATCTTGCATCCCAATTTAAGTGTCAAAATATATAATGGTCCAAGCTCAGAGCCTTCCAGTATCCTATAGTCCCACTGGTGTTCATGGACTGGGTTCAGATATGTATTTGATCCTTTCAGCATTTGTTTTCTTTTAGCATCCTTAAAACTGAATGTTTCACCCCATTAAAACTGGCTTGGCAAGATAAGAATCTGTATGGTTATAGGATATAATAATGTGCTTAATAATGATGGGAATTATTTTATTACACTTGCTCGTATTAGGTAACAGCATTTTATCCAACAAGAAGTTCCACTGAAGTTAAAAGGCCACTTGGCACTTGGGTAATAAAGTGCTCTCATGCCATAATGGAGATGACTCAGTCCTATCCCTATTGCCTTTTATTGGATACTATTTGACCAGTGTCTAAACAGTTGTGGAAGATAGCAAATTCACCATGTCATGTAAGCTCGTTTTTATAGTGTTTGCAGGAAAAGAGCTTTAAGCTCAGATAAATATTGAAGATGACACTTTCACTGAAAATAACCAGTCACCAGGAAATAAATGAAATGTGCATAGATATTGTTTTTAAAGATAAACTTGGTTACCAGGTTTTTAAGAGTGGACTGAACACAAACCACTGAAATTACAGTTGGTTTATGCTGCAGGTATTCACAGGGAGCCTGCTGAAGAGTGGTGTGAAGATTTGTGTGTGCCCATGGGGCCTTCAGGCTTCTCCAGAAGGCAATGGCCAAGCTCCACAAGCAAGAGAAGGAGGAGGCTGCAAGTGTGAGAAAGTCTCTGTTGGTCCCCCTGTTGCTGTTTCATATCCTTCATATTCCCCCTTTTTATTTGTACCAAAGAGACTTCATCTAGTAGTAACATCCCCATCTTCTGCTGGGGGAATGACAAAAGTGCTGGGAAGTATTAAGACCTTTTAATGTAAATGAATAAGAGAAAGCAACAGAGGAGCAGAAGAGATCCCGCTGTTTAACATAACTCTCCTATAGCAATCGACTTGGGACGCAGGCACAAATACCTGAAGGGTAAATATATTTTATTATCTTTGGGCCAGACATGGCAGTTTATATATTAAGAACAAACCGAAGGGAACATTTCCTTCCCTCCCTAGCATCCTATTACTCTATTATAAGAAGGGGGTGATTGTTTACAATTGCTTATAATGTATCACCAAACAATTAAACCTCCTTCAACCAACATGATGGATTTGTAATGAATTTGCTTTGCAAAGTAATTCATGCATAGATCCTTACCAGATATCAGTTACCTGTTTCATAAGATCCAGGTCATCCATCAATCAAAAGGTCCCAGACTATTGCTAATTTAGAGGCACATATTTCTTCTTAAGCAGATTTTTTTTGATAGAAGAATTAACAGACACCAAAGCGAAGTACATAGCCCTAGACTTTTCACAGAATCATAGAATGGTTTGGGTCAGAAGGGACCTTCGAAGACCATCTAATCCATTCATTTCTGCTTTAGGAACTCACATGGTTGCTTGGTCATATAATAGAATTATAATTTTCAATAGCAACATCACAGTTTTTCACTGTGGAAATGAATATATGACCTCACAAATTGTTCATTGCAGGCTGAAAAGCAACAGACATTTCCTTAACCTCCTAAAGAGATATCAGCTGTATCAAGAGCAGTGATTAAGAACTACACAAATGTAATAAACAGTTATTTTGTTTTCATACACTATAATTTCTTAATTCACTCTTTCCAGAGAAAGATGACCTGGTATTGAAGAGGCTAGCCTCCATCTTCAGAGACAGATTCGGTTCCCGGCTCTTTCTCCTAGATTCCAAACTTGTAGCTTATCTGCACTTTTTTTTCCCTTAATAGACCAACAGAACTAGTTAAAAAGAAACAAACCAGCTCCCAATTTATGTTAATCAACTCTAGTAGTATTGCAGCATTCAGCACTAAAACTGTTGCTTTCCCTGTACTGCTAATACTGCCTGTTTCTAGTCAAGAAGTACTACTAAACAGAAAGATCACTTCTTTCCATCAGTCGTTATAAGCCAAGTTCAGGCAGTTTGGGGCTGATTTCATTACCTGACAGGCCAGAAATTGATTTGCAACCACAGCTGTGCACATGCATTTCCTCACATCTCAGAGCAGAGTGAAAGGATAATCTGCAGCTGACACACACTGGGATGACCGTGTTGATATGCTGGGAAACCCTGAACAGATTCGCCAACTGGAGAGAGTTCAGTAAATCACAGGTTATCCAGCTTCATCCAAATTACATCAAGGAATCATGCAGAGTTGTCAGTTTAAGAGCTGATTGCATACTGCTATATTCCCTCCATTGTTGATAAAACCTAAAAACATCTTTCTCTGGTTGGACCATAACCGTGTTTTTTTCTCATTCTCAATTTTCATAATTATTTTCAGTAATTTATCAGGATTGTAATTTCTTCTGTTTTGTCTTTATACATAGATTGACTGTTCCTTCCAAGGACGTTTCCCTTGCTGTCAGACAATAACAAGATCACATAAAGGGGGTTTAGACCCTTTTGCTTCTTTAAATTAGCAGACTGAAAATAGAAACAAAGCATCTTATTCATGCCTTTCTTTCCCCCATTATAGCAGCTTTCAGACAAGCCAAAGAAAGCATTTTTTAACACTTCACATAATTATCGGTGAGCTTAATGAAAATATGGAAATTTATTAATGTTCTGGCAGTCTCTGATTACTGTAGCTCACATTGCAAGTAGTGAGTAGCCACAAACAAAGGAAGCTCATGCAAAGCCGCAGTTCTGTGTCAGGCACTTCTGCACTGGGACCAATTTTCAAAAGGCACTGGGGGTACATGTTGCAAGTGTTGAGTATTTACAGGAAGGACCAGATATCTGTAAGTACTAAATAGGCCCGTTTATGCACCATATGAGCAGACTTTGAAAAAGCCTTGGTGTCCTTTGAATAAACTCTTCTGAATATCAAACCTGTTATTTAGGCAGTTTTTGTGTGACCTGAGCCATTCTGGACAACATGGGCAGAAAAGACATGTTACAAAGAGGTAGATGTGTGTGAGTACTCATTCCTGTATGGCTTGTGCTGGGGTGAAAATACCACAGAAAGCCAGAAAGCAGCTAAGAGAAGTCCTTTGCACTGACAGCATGGTCCTCTCACTCATGGAATTGGTACTACATATTGCAGGAATATTATTGTCAAGCTGAAGCCAACAGCATGGCTGGAAAGTTGGCTCAGTGTGCCTAAGCCTGCCCTTTGCCTCGCAGTGTGGGTAGACCCAAAAAAATTCCTGTTACAAAAGTGAGAGCTGCTGAAACATCCTTTCCAACTCTAGTTTCTTCACCTTATGCCCTCCCAGGTGTGCTACTTCAGCATATGTGAGTAGCACATCAGAATGTAACAGAAAGTGAATTTATTTCTATATGATGCTCCTGAGACAATATCAGTAATCCTTCTCTTTCTTATTTATTGTACTGGTGTTGTATTTCTTTATATTGAACTTACCATCATCTGCTCAGAGAAGTATGGAAGAGCTCATCTCTCGTAAAATAAGTGAAATTATGGCTATGTTTTCCTTCTGCTGTCCCTCCCTAATGGGACTGTTGCCATTTTGAGTAATGAGCCTCTACTTTAATTCCTCCTTCTTTTCTGCAACAACAAAAGAAGAAACTGGACTATAAATCATTCAGAAAAATAAATAACCTTTTTGTCTGTTATGCCTGGTTAAGTGTTCTTTGTGCTTATGCCCTTCTCAGGAAAAATAAAATAGAATCTGGATTAGTGCTTGAGCTGAGTTCATAATTTGTTTTGAGTTGAAAAGTCATGAAAAGAAAGGGTTATTGAAGAGGTAGCCAAATACCCTTGGAGAATCGTAGGGCTGTAGGCCGCTCCAGTCCATAATTCAGCTAAGCAGGACCAGAAGCCAGTCAAAAGTCAAACAATCAAACAACAATATTGAGACATATTTTTGCAATTCACTGTGATCAATGTATATTATTGCACGGAAAATACCTACCCTAAAAAACAAATGAACAATAACCACACAAAATATGGAAACCTGATTACTATGAAGGCACAGTATTATGGTTATGCTTCAAATCATCTGTGAAAAGTTGCTTGGGGAAAAAACAAGTGTGAATATTTATGAAAGACCATTCATCTACACTTAACTACATTCATCTGTTTCAAATGCTCAATCTTTGAAAAACAGAGATCACAATAAGAGGGAAACAGATCTGATTTCTGCCTTAGACCAGCACTGAGTTTCTGTTTCAAGGTGGACACAAAATCTGAATTTTCAAGCAGTCAGGGGCTTTTACACATGAACACATTAATTCACTCTCTCAAATGTGAATTTTACACTTCTGGATGGTATCGTGCAGCAGTTACGCTGGGGAAATGGCATCAGGGTGTTCACTGCACTCCCTGACAGACAGGTCTGAAGTCTGATGGGTGCATGCATGGGGCTGCCACCTCAGCAGGAATATCATCATCACCAGTCTGAGGGGAACTCCAGGGACACTTTCCCTACTGGAACAGGGACAGACAAGTACATCAAGGTAATGTTCCTATATCTGCTCTGGCTTGATGCTGCTCAGTCCAAGGTGGAAGAATGGTTCACTGAGCCCATGGAGCAGCAGGCCACAGCAGTGCAGCTTGGGACTGATGCCAGGTGAGGTGTCCTGCAGCCTTAGCTGGTTTAAAGTAGAGTGAGGAATACTGACATGCAATCACTGCACATAGTTAGACAATAACAGAAACAGCTGGAAGCAGAGTTATCCCAGAAAACGGTAGCCTTGTGCAATCTCTTCATCCTTTCTTCTTCAGCCATCTTAATGCTTGATTGATAACAACATGCTTCTGTGACAGCAAAGGGGTATGCTCCCAGCCAACTCGTAATGCTGTTGCATTATTTTGACTGTAATGTTATGTAACTGATGTGATTTGCACCCTGTCCTGCATCCAGTTTGCTACAGCAAGAATAAATTCTCATCATCCCGTTAAGGTGGACATTGCAAGGCTTGCCTGTGTCACTGGAAATGCCAGCACAGTGAGTA
The DNA here is from genome assembly GCF_949628215.1 of Phalacrocorax aristotelis. Taxonomy (NCBI): domain Eukaryota; kingdom Metazoa; phylum Chordata; class Aves; order Suliformes; family Phalacrocoracidae; genus Phalacrocorax; species Phalacrocorax aristotelis. Next base: position 27,944,967 of record NC_134284.1, on the reverse strand, counting down.
CAGGGGCTGAACCCACACTGCACACTGACCTGGCTGCAAGATGACCTTGCAGTCAGTCAACCTTTGCTGCCATTCACAAGTCAAGCATGCAAATACAGGTTCATCCCTGGTCAGTCACCATCGTCAGGGCACGTGGGGCCCACGAGTGTGAATGTTCATGGGGGGCTGGTTTCTCACCGCACCAGGCAGGGTAGTTCTCATGACAGGTGGTCTGCAAGGCTGTAGCTGGAGAGGAGGCAGATCACACAGTGCCTCCTGCCCTTCCAGAGACAAAACTTTGAGCTGCATAGTCACAACCAGAGAGTTACTATTCTCCACTGTTAGCCTTTGTGGGCAATCTTCTTCTATACGCTTCCCTGGAATAAGATCCATCTTTTAATATACTTAGAGAAGGCTTTTGGTTCTGGTTATTTGTAACAAAAATAACAGTGAATAATACTATTCACTAATCGGCTTTAAAAACAAAAATAGAGGGCCTTAGTTTGCTGCTTTCAGTGAGTTATCATTCCTGACATGTTTCATTTATGAGCTATGCGTCTGATTGGCCTGAACTTTGATACAGCTTCAGCCAAGCCAAGCTGTGATCATTATTAAGCTATCCTATGCAAAATACAGCATGTTTTTGACAGTTCCTGTCGGCTGCTGAGACAGATCCTTTCCTGATAAAACGTGCAATGAGCTTTGACAATCACATAGTCAAATGTTTACCCACTTGTCCACATATCAGTTTGCTTAAATATCTTTATGCTTACTCTATCTCCAGGCATGTTTGTTAAGTAGGACACACTGCTGTGCAGACACATTATTCTATCATCTGCAAAATATATTAAAGATGGAAGGTTTAAACCATAGGTTAATGAACAGCTGTAAACTCTGACAGTCAATTCAAGAGCTTAGAAGGAAACCCTTGACCCCACGGCTAAGTGTATGCCTAAAGGGAAAAAAAGTCAAGACCAAGGAAGCTTAAGAGTGAATTCAGAGCCCTAGGGAAAGGGCATTGCTGCTCTTTGCACTTAAAACTATTTTATGAAGTCTGTTATTTTCCCCAAATTTCATAAGTATAATTTAGCAATTTGCTACTGAAGGAAGAAGCTCATTTTCACCACAGTCACTGCTCTCCTCATGTTAGGTATTTTGTAATTTTAGGCAGTGACTAAGTGCACCGAGGATTCACTGGTTCTAGTTCCAGGCACAAATATCAAGAAACACTTGAAAACAGAAAACATCATAAATTTTGTGCGAAGAGGTTATTCTATCAAACTTAGTTGGTCAAGTCAAGTAATAAAGACCTAAGAGTTTCCATAAATATGAACATTTTCCTGGACCACTTAAAGATAATGTCATTCCAATAAATATTGCTCAGTGGTATTTCTGGTCATCTTTCTCTTCAGTTGCTCACTTTCTGAGAAAATTTGTGTATGTGGGTTGACATTCTAAGAGCATTTCTATAGTGCCACATGAAACTGAAATGGGAAAGATGAAGGATTAGTAGAGGAATTATAACATGGGTAAGAAAGAGGCCAAGGGGAGAGAGAAAGACTTTTTTGCTAAGATAGGAACTACTGTCCTGAAAAGAGGTTACCAGTGGAATGCCTGAAAGAAAGATTTGGGGACAGATCTGACTTGGTGTTTTCTCTGAAACCATTGGCATAGAATTACAACTGATTCTGATATTTGCTGATGTTGCAGTGGTTCTTAATACCAGATGGGACATTTGTGTGGATGCTGAAATCCATCAGGGAATATGACAAAATGCAAAAATACAAAGTGCAAATGCCTGTGCTGAAGGACAAATTAGAAGAAGTTGTACAGCAAGCTGGGAGCTCCTTATCTAGAAACTACAGAAGTGGGGAAAATACTTGGGAACAGAAGGAAGGATTCACAGGAAAAAGCAATATTGGAGAGTTGTTAAAAATGGAAACTATTGGGCACCAAATACTACTTATGGTCTGAAACAGAAGCAGTAAGCATGAAGCAAGAAGTCCATGTCAGCATTAGTAAAAGAAAGCAGAAAAACAAATGTCTGAGATGGTAAGAATCTCTTAAACTAACTCTGTCATCAGACCAATTAAGAGATGGAACTACACCCATCTAGTATCTCTAGTATCTCTCTAAGACAAGTCATTAATAACCATACAGGCCTTCAAGGTAGCACAGCTGTGAAGAAATAAATGCAGTGCATTTACTGTGTCTCAGGCAGGGTACTTAAAGAATGGGGAGTGTTGTTATTTTACAAAGAAATTTTAAGATTTCATCTGGAGTAAAATTTATGACTGACGGTCCAGCCAGTTATCTCAGTTAATCTGAACTAGATGATTAAAGGAATTGCTAAAATTATATGGATTAGTCCACCTTAGAGAAAAGCATGTTTAGTGTACCAAAACAATGGCTGAGAAGTAGGTAGGATTGTTCACTGTAAAAATATTGAAGGAGTAAATGCTAGGAAAGAAAGGGAGTGGTTTAAGGTGAACGACAGTGCTTGCATAAGAATTCTAATCATGAAATTGAAAGAATCAACCTGAATGAAAGAGACTCCAAACTTAGAATTTCTCATCTATCCAAGAAAGCAGATTCCTCAACAGCTGTGTAATGGGATGTGTGGGGGCAACCCCAAATCCCCCGTGTTCTACTTGATCCACTTCTGAATGAGATCCACAGAATCACAGAATCACAGAATGGTAGGGGTTGGAGGGACCTCTGGAGATCATCTCATCCAACCCCCCTGCTTGAGCAGGCACCCCCAGAGCAGGGGGCACAGGGCCACGTCCAGGCGGGGTTTGAATGCCTCCAAGGAAGGAGACTCCACAGCCTCCCTGGGCAGCCTGTGCCACTGCTCTGGCACCCTCACAGGAAAGAAGTTTTTTCTTGTGTTCAGGTGGAACTTCCTGTGTTCCAGCTTGTGCCCATTGCCCCTTGGCCTGTTGTTGGGCACCACTGAAAAGAGTCTGATCTCATCTTCTTGACACCCACCTTTTAGATATTTATAAGTATTGATGAGATCAATGATACAATGTCTGAAAGATCAGAGGATGGAGTCAGTGATCCAAATATTTTATAGTTACGTTCCCAAACTTTTGTCCACCACACATGGAGCAAAATGTATTAAGGCTACTCATGTTTGCAGGGGATAGGGCTGTGGTTGTGGGTAAGAATCTAATGAGAGAACAAAGAGAATCAGCAATTATTTAAGTGATCAGACCCCCAGTGCCAATATTGAATGCTTACATAAAGACTCAGAGGAAATGGGTTTTGTATCAGCTATGTGTGCAAATATGCCCCCAGAAAAGATTCATCTGGCAGTGGCAAATAACTTAGGTGACTATTTTAAAAAGTCACCTTAAAACGATATATTTACTGATTAAATAGTTCAGTATGGGTTGTTCATGCAACTCTTCTTGTGATGTGTGAGAAGAATGAATTTAACTATTCTGAAACCGTATACATGATCCTTTTTTAATCAGTGAAGTTCCAGAGATAATAGAATTTATTAATGATGAAATTTACATTTCAGTGGTGTAAGAAAATGGTACAAAATCACAAATGTAAGATCATAGAATATACTGAAGGAAGTACTGGCCTGTAATTGAGCTGAAGATTTTGTTTACATCATAAACTATCATAAATTTAAGATACTGTTTGCTGTATCTCAGTGACATAGGGTAGCATTTGGATGGGCCACGTTGCTGTGTTAGTACTTTACAGAATGACTGGTGAAACCACTCTCTGTGGGATCTGCCTTTAAAAGGCTGGCCCATAGATCAGTGAAGAAGATGGAAAAAATCTTTTGAATTCCCATGGGCTTTGAACAGTGCCTTTAATATTATATAATAGTTGAAGCAATTTTATTGAATTTCAGAAATGGTGTTGATTTCTGTAGAAAGATGGACATGCAGGAGCTGGTCTTATTCAATATTTGAAGAAAAAAGCATTTAATACCCCCAAGCAGACTTCATAGATTATGAATCAAAAGCTATCTTGCAGTCTGGCCTTGAGCAGAATACTGGCCGTGGGACTTCTTGTTTAACCCAGTCCTTTAGAAAGATGTGATTATAATTTTTTCAGTGACAAGAAGTCAAGAACAAACCTTGCAAGTTGTTACAGTGAGTAACACTATCTCACGAGATCCCTTACTTCAAATGTGAATTTATCTAGTATCCACCTGGTTTACAAGAGTATACCTAATATTTCAGTAACCTCCAGTTACTCAATGTATCCAGACAGCGACTACTCTGTCCCTTTTGCCATAGTCCCTCCTCTTGTCAGATGGTTATTTGTCATAATCGTGGAGCCATTTTTAAAGACTACTTCCCAGTATTGAAGCAGAACCTTCATTCTTCACTGCTGAATGTCTAGTTTGCTTGTTGTCTGTATCAAAACATATAGTTTTTTGTGGTAACCCACTTACTATGCTATCCAGATCACTCCCTATCAGTAATTTGTTGTCTTTGTAATTCATCATGTCCCCATTCTACTTGTCATCTGCAAATTCCATCAGCAATGATTTTAAGTTTTCTTTCAGATCATCATCAATTTTCAAGAGTTTAGGAAGATGAACAACTCTCAGCAGCCTCTCACCAGAAATTCATGTACTTTGTAATGATTTCTCATCCTTAGCCATACTGTGAGACAGCCATTTATATCCATTTTAGGTGTGTCATGTGAATTTTAATAATTCTTTTCACTTTTCAAATAACAAGCCTCTCAAGCCAAATACCTTATGAAGCCTGAGTACCTGATACATGACCAAGCCCTGATGCAGATATGTTAGGGAAGGGGTGACTGGAGTCAAGTTGTAACTACCATGTAGCATGTTTGGCTCTGTTTCGAGGGGATCTACAGCCAAAGTACAGTCCCTTGAACATCTAGACATGGTACATTATATCAACATTGTGACCTCTATCAACCAAGTTTACAGAGTCATAATCTTGTAGTCAGTTTGACAAGAATCCTTTCCCACTAACTCAGCCTTGTTATTTTAGCCTCCTTTCTTTCTAAGTTAATTGAAACCAATACTAGCCAGCCATTATTTTGCTTGGGAATAATGTCAGGGTCATATCACCTACTCTATTCCAAATAGAGTAGACCAGCATTAGTTTCCCTTCAGCCTTCTGGTTCTTCTCAATCAACGACATAACAAGCTCCTCACACAGCTTTTTTAAGGCTTTAGCTTGCAAGTAATCCAGATGCAGTATTCAACTTTAATTTAATTTAATGCTTTTTTTAGTAATTGACAGAAAATAGTTTCCTCCTCATTGGATAAGGTTATCCTTTCTCTTGTTTCTATCTAGTGAAGTAGCAGCACCATCATTAGTATTTCCTTTGTTCTTTTGTTCTTATTATCCTTAATTCTGCAGGCCATGTATTTGTTCTTTTCTTCCTCTTACCAGTTTTCTACAATCCTCCATTTCTAATTTCTATGGTTTTCTAGTAAATCATCAGCATTTTCACGTGTTGTAAGAATCGGTTTATTAAGATATATCTTTGTTTCCCAACTAACAGACTTTGGTTTTTTTTTTTAGTAGAGGGCCTACACTGTGCTATGAATTGCACAGGCATATTGGAAAACAGTTGTTGCTTTAAAGCAGTGGGGTTATCAGACTTTTTTTCGGGTCCCCTGCCCAGGATATTCTCGGTTTTGTTCCCCACTGTTTTCCCTCCATCCTCCAGTACTGGGTGAGCAGTTGTCCCACTAGGGTACATACCCTGTGCAACATAATCAGAGAGCAGAGGTAGAGGTTCACTGGGAACAGAGTGGAGAGGCTGAAGGAGATCTGGAGGCAGGACTTGGACTGCAGCAGAAGACAGTAGAAGTGCTGTGATCACACCAGGGCTGTGATGAGCTGTCCTGATAAAATTTCTAGGCCATAAGCCTGAGTAGTTTCTCCATTACATGGTCCTGCCCCAGTCAATTCCATCTGGTCACATTCCTGCTCTGCTCCCTGTAGCAAATGTCCCCCGAAAGTCCTCAGGCAGAGTCACTTTTGATTTGGCATGCTGGTTACGATATCATATGAAAGGAAGAAGGTTCTCCCAGGGTACTCTCTCAATATTGGGAATCAGTCAAAGCCAGACATAGAGCTAAACACAGTTTAAATCCATGTGAATTGAAGCTTAAGGAAATGTTCACACAAATCTCTGCAAAAGCAAGCTGCCGTGATTTGTATGTGACTCTTCCCAGCTGGTTGGAAGGGAAAAAGTTTTATGATCAGCTTGGTTTTCCTCAGTAGAAAGAGACAGTGTTTTTCTCTGGGGAAGGAGAGACCTGTGGGCACAAGGGCAGCTGGAGTGCAGATATGATGTCAGATGTGTTTTAACACAGCTGGTGGAATGCTATAAAACAGGGCTTTTAGTGTTTGATTGAGGAGGGATTTGCATGAATTCCAGATGTTCACTATATGATCAATCTTGCTATGTACACAACAAGTGTGTCCCCATGCACGTGTAAAACAAAGCCTGTCTAACCTAGGGAGTGAATAAGGGCATGCTTGCTTTCCTGGAAGTCTTTTGTTTGTTTTTCCATTCAGATCTCATGTGTCAGGTCATACACAGTTTCTGTCAGGCTCGTAAGATTAATATGGGACTTTATGGCCACTATGATGATGTAATACTTTGATTTCACTGAAACTGAAGAATCTGTATGTAAGAAAATGAAGTTAAAATGACAACGACCAAAAGTAACCTCTCCGAGCCTTTAGAGGTGGACACAGATGCTCATATTTCAAGGCACAAACCAACCTTTGAACTGGAGGTTAGGAAGGAGTCTTCTCTATATGCAGGTCATACTGTAATTGTTTCTAAAGCCTTTCTTGTCACGTCCTCTAATGTAACTGCTGCTGGCCGGGGTCATAGACAGAGCTGCAAGAGCTGGATTCCTGGCTTGAAATGGTGCACCAATTCCTGAGTTCCTGTCAGTCACTATTAATTTACTTCATTTTAAATAAGATTGGGATCAGACCTTTTGTATTTCACAGAAAGCAATGGTTCCACTCTTTCCAAAGGCATCAGCATTTTAGTGTTAAAAAGCCTAATGCCCCCATGTAGTCTCAACAAAAGCTGTACATGAGGACTATTCTCTGTGGACTAAGCCTTTTATTTTCATTCTCCACAGGCAATATTACAGCTTAAAGCTACTTATAATAAAGAAAGGTGACTAATAAATGAAACAGAGACTGGGAGCTGGAAAGTACCAGGATTAAAGCCACACACAAACCATCAGTTTTAACTGGAAGGCTTCAGAAAACCAAAGACAGCAGATTTGATTTGTTTGGGCTCACTGGCTCTGAAGCTGGGGTAGAGATGAAGAGGGCACTGAGTTTTTTCCTTCCCTTCCCTCCCCCCACCCCACCCCCCCCGCAGTTATTGCACTTGAAACTTATCTGTTTTGATCTTTCAGGCCAAATATTCCAACTGTTGAAGGCTTAGCATTCAAAAGTATCTCCATTGGCTCCAGCTGTAGTTAGATTTAAAAACCACACCCTTGCCTAATCGAATTATAGCAAATATAATCATCGAAGACTGGAAATGGTGGGCCCTGTTTGGGGACTGACTGCTGTGATCTGCTCAGGGCCATGAAAAAAGTGGCAAGTCTTCACACATGTTTTAACCTTGATGTGGAGACAGACGCAATCTGGGTAGCATTTCTGGAACCTGAACACTTCTCTGAAGTGAAGCCCACAATGCAAACCAGATGTCTCCAAGGTAGCCAGGGCATTGGCAGAGGCACTGTTAGTGTCAAGCTGTGAATACGGTCCAGGGCTGGTACCAAGCCTGTAAGCCTTGTGGAGAAGCTGATTTCACTTGCTGGTGCACAGCACCACACTGGCACAGCTTGGCCACCCCTGATGCAGTAGCCACAGCAGTGTGTGCACAAACCCTGGGTTGAGTCTGTTCGCCATGCTCCTTCTCATTGCCAGGTGCTGTAGGTATGGCCCTAATTCCATCATTCCAGAGGGGCCAGAAATCCAAAAAGCAACCTGCTGAAGCAGAGAACCAGGAACTAGGATTCTTGCGCTTATTTGTGATTTCATCATGGCTTGGGGTAACTTGCCGAACTGACATGATTCAAATTACTCACCAGTAAAATGTAAATATATGTTCCTCCCAGGAATGCAGTGAGATTCCACTCACCCTTTTCTATTGCTTTGCAATCCTCACAGTAAGACATTTATTTCAATCCAGGTACTTTCCGGGTGTTTATTGTCTGAACGAGATGCAAGCAAGATTTGTATTGTTAAACATTGACTGTCATAGTATTTGAAAATCTCAGTCTCATTTTACCAACCGGCTATTTTTTCCCTTCATGCAGGAAGAACATCCTGAATACCAAATAATCTGTGAAGTGTGTTTAAGCACAGTATTACTGGAACAAGATTGCTGCATCATTTGTGAACTTTCCCATGGGGAAACAAAAAGGCAAAGCTGCAATAAATCTCCAGGTAAATCTTGCTTTAGTAGAGATTAGTCAGAGACATCCTTCATTCAGAGGCAACTAATTTATTCCTAAACCCAATAGAAAATATTGCTATCAGTGCCAGGATTTTGCAGAGGTTGAGGAAATTACTGTAGTTGAATGGAAGTAAGTTTTTTAACACCCTAATGACAAAATAAAATTATTTTATTGTTCATATTGCCTGCGAAGGAAACACTGAGCAAGTAAGAGACCCCATGGTGTCTCCATAAGGGCAGAATATTCCTTATTGTAGGAAGATGTATGTGATTCCACACAGTGACAAGGAGAAGAGTCCTACAGAGAAGAACTCATAGGGTGACATTGGTCTGTTCTCTCTGCGGGCAGTGGGATAGAGGGGTTTAGCGAGCAGAAAACAGAAAATCGCTTATATTGAATTACGCCCTGAAGGAGGAAGGTTTGTGGTTTTTCATTGTTGATTTTTACCTTAACATAACTGGTTCTTAATGATACGCTATTTTCTTACAATTTACATTTGAAGACTCCTGAGCCAAAAAGCTGTGATTTCCAAATGAAAACAAGATAGAGGGCACTGCTGTGCTTTGGACTCCCATGAAGGGCATGCTCTAATATATTTTCTACTGACTGCGGTTGCAAAGAGGACAAGATTCAGCTCATCTCTTTGTGGGTGCCTATAATATGGTTGTCTACATGACAGATGGTTTTCTGAGGTCCCACCTAGTCATGTCAGTCAAAGAGGACAGCCAGTGATCTAGCTCACCTCAGAGAAGGCACCTGCATTTTATCATATGAATCACACCTTAACTCCCCTGAATATATTGACCAAGATGTATTTGGCTACAATGAGAGCTCAGGACAATGAGCTTGGGTCAGACATCTTCATTTATCTTGACTTCAGTAAGGCGTTCGATGCTGTCTCCCATAATATCCTCATAGGTAAGCTTAGGAAGTGTAGGTTAGATGAAAGGCCGGTGAGGTGGATTGAGAACGGGCTGGACAGCAGAGCTCGGAGGGGCATGATCAATGGTGCAGAGTCTGGTTGGAGACCTTTAACTAAAGGTGTTCCCCAGGGGTCTGTGCTGGCTCCAGTCCTGTTCAACATATTCATCAATGACCTGGACAAAGGGACAGAGTGCACCCTCAGCAAGTTTGCTGATGACACCAAGCTGGGAGGAGTGGCTGATACAGCAGAAGGCTGTGCTGCCATCCAACGAGACCTGGACAGGCTGGAGAGCTGGGCCGAGGGAACCTCATGAAATTCAACAAGAGCAAGTGCAAGGTCCTGCATCTGGGGAGCAACAACCCCACACACCAGTACATGTTGGGGGCTGACCTACCGGAAAATAGCTCTGTTGAGAAGGACCTGGGAGTGCTGGTGGACAACAAGGTGACCATGAGCTAGCAGTGTGTCATTGTGGCCAAGAAGGCCAAGGTTATCGTGTGGTACATAAAAAGGAGTGCAGCCAGCAGGTCGAGGGAGGTTGTCCTTCCCCTCTACTCTGCCCTGGTGAGGCCACATCTGGAGTACCACATCCAGTTCTGGGCCTCCCAGTTTGAGAAAGACAGGGAACTACCATAGAGAGTTCAACGGAGAGCTACCAAGATGATCGGGGGACTGGAGCATCTCCCTCATGAGGAAAGGCTGAGAGACTTGGGATTGTTCAGCCTGGAGAAAAGAAGACTGAGAGGGGATCTTACCAATACTTATCAATATCTGAAGGGTGGGTGTCAAGAGGATGGGTTCAGACTCTTTTCAGTGGTGCCCAATGACAGGACAAGGGTCAATGGACACAAGCTGGAACATGGGAAGTTCCACCTGATTATGAGGAAAAACTTCTTTCCTGTGAGGGTGACAAAGCAGTGGAACAGGCTGTCCACAGAGGTTGTGGAGTCTCCTTCTCTGGAAATATTCAAAACCTGCCTGGATGCGTTCCTGTGCCCCCTGCTCTGGGTGTCCCTGCTCAAGCAGAGGGGTTGGATGAGATGATCTCCAGAAGTCCCTTCCAACTCCTATCATTCTGTGATTTTGTGATTGCAGTGACCTGGGTTTCAGCAAGATGAATTGCATCCAAAATGCCTGATACTGGTGATGGTGACTGCCGAGATTCAATGGGGGAGCAGAGAACTGCCCCTTTCCTGCAGCAGTTAGACAACTGAGCCTGCCATGGATAGGAACTGGAGCTGGTCCAAGGCTTCTCAACATGTGCCCATAGATGGTTTGTTCCAGCTATATAAACACCTTGGGGAAGGGCAGAGCTGAAGCGTCATAAGATTTGCCACCATATATACATACATGGAGCGTAGGAGGTGGCTATCCCTTCTGGGCAGGATCCTTCCTCTCCTCTCTGGGCACTGATGCTTTACACACCCCAACGACTCCATACACATACACACACAAAAATACAGTGGGTCCAAGGTCACGTCTGCAATCCCCTCATGTGCCTCAGATCAGCTCTCCATGTGCCTTCCTACCCTGCTCTTGCCTGTTGCTGGCATTATAAAGAACGTTTAACACACTGTGGTAAAACAAGTTTCAGCAGCTGTTTCAACATATGCAGCTTAATGCCATGGGAAGAGGTATGCACAAAGTACCATCTACTCTGGGAAAACACCAAAACCAGCACATTATAAATATTTCCACTGGGGGTAGGAAGTTGAAGTAAAAAGATCTTAAATGTTAAAAAACAATATTTGTTATATTGTCCTGCAAAGTTTCATATTTTTTTGTGGGGTTTTGTGCAGAAATCTTCTGACTTGGATCCTTTTTGGCTAGAGGGGTGGGGAAGGAATTAAAGCAGCAGAATTGCACCTGAATCAGAAAATCAAGTTCTTTTCCTTCATTAGCTCTCTTGTCTTCTCCTTCTTTAAGAAACAGGTATGATAAAGCCTCAAATTGTCATGATCATGTCCTTTCACATTGTCATACAATTTAATTTGTATTGAATAACCTTTGTGGATATCAGTTATGACAGTGTATAACCAGTATAGCTTCTCCAATGTCAATGGCATTGCAGCAGTATATGACTACAATGGTCTCAGAATGAGCCCTGAAGCCTTTGTTATTCTTTGAAAAAATGTAATTTCTATTTATATATCTCATCCTGAATTTCAATGAAGCCTTTAGTATTACCTCTCAATTCCAGTTTTAAGTATTAATAGTAGCCTGCTATGTGACATATGTAATATCCAGCATTGTCTCTTGCACCATATGAAACAGTTTCCAGTAAATAGGAATGAACTTGAGGTAATCTTTGGAAGTGTACATTCTGTTGGGCTAGAGGGCATTTTGTGGTTAAAGTCTGTAGCTGTCATAGACCTGGATTCAAGTCCAAATAAATTCAGCTTCATAACAAGTCATTTGATAATTTGCCTATATCATAAGACATCAGTGCAACAAAGATATATGACAGCCCAGAATTCAAGTCATTTATAGAAATGGTTGATTTAGTAACTAGACAAACTAAATTCTTGTTTAGGGTTCTCTATTGTCTTCCACTGCTGTAACAGCGAGTACTTGGGCTGTTCCTCTGCTGTTATGATTATGCTTTCATGAAAGAGACAGCTGTGTGGGAGGTTTGGATGCATAGAACGTAGAAGATCAAGCCTTGACTTGGTATGTAGCTGTTAAAAATGCTTAGGGCCATATTCAGATCAGCTTTTGAGAGTTGTAACTCCATTAGTGTCATTTAAGGATGTATTTAAAAATAGAAAGAATCTTCTCTTTGGATTTCCTATTTAACCCAGTATCTTGATTTTAAACATCATTTTGAAGAACTGTGAGTTAATCCACATCCAGAATTACATTGCCAGGAGCAACTCTCGGAAATGTCAGTAAAGGTGACTTTGAATCTGACATATTGTTAAGTTTGGATCACTCCCATGTCAGCAAGACTGAACTTTGCAAAGCATCATTAGCTCATGCCTCATTCTGTAGGCAGAAGCAACGAGAATTTTATATTTTTCAAAGGAAGAAAACAGTAGTAATGACTAGGAACATTCATAGAAAGAAACATCCCACTGTGTTTATAATGAGGAACACTAACTCCTTTAGTATAATACCTGATCCTTTAGAGACTTTTGCCCTCCACAGATAAGGCCATTACTGAAAACTGCAAGTAGAAATTTTGAGAGTCTCTGCATCTCAGCATATCAGCTCTGATTCCCTTTTATTGCATTGATCAGATCTCTGCACATGAAAGAGAAGGTGGAAAAAAGTGCTATGTAACCTCTACAAAAATTCAAACAGCGTCATTAAGCCAGACAGTAGAAGAAGCACAGCACTGTCACATCTCCAAATTAGTGAAAATGAGAAGCGAGGAAGGGACACAGGCAAGCAAACAAAAACTAAGAGAAATAAACAAAGAGGAAAACATCCTTTTACCTCTCTGCTTTTAGCATTTTTAAATAGGGAAAATTCTTTGGCTCCAAATCCATCAGTTTCTATCCTGTAATTATTGCCAGCCGTATCTGTTCAGGCAGATATTATTCTAAATGGATAAGCATAAAGACTCTGATGCTCTTGGTAATAAAGACTCTGATGATCTTGGTAATAAGTGTGACTGAAAGAGGAATATCATTATATGTTGATTTATATTTACCATTCCTTGTCCAGGTGCTTCCCTCCTCTCTTAAGGATACTGGAGATTGTATGCAAAATTGCGCAACTTAATGGGCTGAAGAAGTTTGATGACAACACTTATATTACCACTATTTTTCCAGGGTTCCTCCTGCAGGTGATCTGTTGCAATTCATAGAGGTGTCACCTAAGAAACCAATTGCAGAACTTCTAAACTTTGTGCATACCATTGGAGCAAGAGTAACTGCAGTTTTAGGAAAGTTAATGAAGGAAAAATGCTATTGTTAACATATTTACAGTGAAATGAAAGCCTGAAAAAAAAAAAAAAAAGAAAAAAGAGAGGATCCTGGCAAGTTTGTGTGTATTTCTATGCATTTGATGCAACCAAACAAGTAGAACTCTACCGTCCTTGTTTGAGGGGCATTCAAACTCTGTCAACAGTTCAGGATACATCCAGATCACAATGAAGTCAATAGAAAGACTCAGTTGAATCAGAATCCCAGGGTGCTGGACCTGCAAGTATCCAGCCCAATGTGATCTAGTTACAAAATTTAAGAGATTACTGCAAGTCTTGATGCACATCCTTCTAATCTGCCCCAATCACAACGGAAGATACAGCATGAATCTCTTTCAATGATATGTAGAAGAAATGCATGAGAAACTGCTCAGGTGATGGGTGGTGACCCATCATACATCTGCCGTTCAGTTGCTTTTATTGGTGTGTTCAAATCCCAGATCTAACGTAGTTGTTATTTTCAACCAATTCTCTTTGGGTCGCCCAATAGCAGGATGGAGCTCCATTTTCTCTCTTCTGCCTAAACAGGCACAACTAGTCACTGAATTTTTTCTACTAAGTGTTAAAGCAGAAAAGTAAGGCTGTGTAGGAAGTCTACTATTGCAATGGTTAAATTCAGGACCACTTTGCAGCGGAAATGAGGCAGGTGGATAGAGTCACTGAGTGGTTCAGCCTCCTGGTATCAATGACAAAGTACTAACAGAAAAGAAATTAAAGCTTCAAAACTCCTTTAAAAAAGGGACCCAAATATAACCACATTATCTCAGGTGTTGCTGTGTTTCTGGTGGTGTGTCAGTGAGAAGTGATGTTTTGCATCAGATTGCCACATCCCAGGTACTGGATGTCATATCAAGTAAGTACAATACAGCCTAGCAAACATCAGACTTAATATGATTCATCACCCTGAACAATCAGTACGTTGAAACTCTCTGCAATCTGTGCTCAAAAATACAAAAGTGGTGGTTTTTTTCCTCTAACCTGTAGCTGTAGAATGGAAACCAACATCTCAAATGTGAAATATATTGGAGATAAGCCAGATGGTGGATGGGAAAAGAGGTTTTAAAATAAATAAACTCACAGAGATCCTTCACTCTTTAGGAATAAAATTTAAGTATCTTTCCAGGTGGAATGTTAAGCTGATATGTCAGCTCTATCAGTGGAGTGGAAGGAACTGATCAGTCCCTCTTTTCCACAAACGTCCCTTAGTTTTCCCAAATGGATATAATATTTTAGTGTATCATGAGGAGACAAGGAAAACAAATCCATTAGCGAATGTGAAGCACTTGGATCCTGTGCCAAAGAATGCACAGAGAAATGGGCAGAAATTCAGGTGGAAGACTGGACAAGTGTGTCTTAGATTGTTTCTTACTCTGAGGCAGATAAAAAGTAAATAGATAAACAAAAAAATCCTGAGCTGACACTGTGTTGGTGTGTTTTCTGTCAAGTTACTGTGAGCTTGAGAAGTAAGCAGAGTCTTTGTCTCCTCATGCCAGGACCAAACTTGTTGGTTTTGGGAGATTCAACAGTAGCATCAGTTCAGGCCAGACAACAAAAGATGTTTCCTCTTCTCTTCACTGCAGGGTGTGTGAAACTCTGTCTTAACTAGAAACCATTCTTAGGCCAAGGAGAAAATCAATTGGGCATTAGAGAGCTTACACTGCTCACTTTTGCCAAGCAACCTGTTCAGTAGTGTTAGAATCACAAATGGAATTTACTAAGGATTTATTTACACTGTAATATCACTTTAGTCTAGTACTAGGCCATGGTTTTGGGACTACAAATGATGCAGGGATGTCTTTATTTCTTGAATATTTTGTTCCAATGAGCTGATGGAATGCAGTTTTGCAATATTTCCACAGCATGTATATATCATGTATAATCATTATTACATTTTTGCTATTAGCCTGAATTAATAATTCATTAATACTTGAATTAATTTCTTAATAATCTGTTATACTTTTAAATTCCTGCATATTTTAAAACTAGGAAAAAAGAATAAGCTTAATTAAGGATTTGGAATCAGGTGGTGTAAAGCTAAATTAAAATGTGTGGTAAAGAACACTGCAACCATGATTTGAAGTCAGAATGAAAGGAAAGGAAACCAGAAATAATTTCCTGACTCTGCTTGCAACAGATCAGCTCATAAACTACCAAGATTTGCTAGTATATTTTAATTAAGAGTAATGTCAAAGAACTACTAGTAGTGAGAATCTCATAGCTAACGCCTAGTGTTTAAAAAGTGTGAGAAAATGTTGTATTCAGTTGTTCGTGCTGTCTCATACAGCATATGTTAAAGAGATGTTCATTATAACAACTGACATTCTTTCCCCTTGAAAAGGACACTGTCAGTCACCTCAGCACTGACTGTAGAAAAGTACAGGTCCAGAAGGGGGAATTACACTTCAAGACTGTTCACAAAGTGCCCTTTAGTGAAAGGCAGCTAGACCTCTTTTTTACAGGTGTAGGGACAGGCTATGGTTTTGGTACAAATGAGGGCACGAGACAGAAGCAAACACCTCTCTGCTCAGTGATGAGTGTCACAAATGTCTCTGCTGTGACCGAGCCCTTTTGCTCCAGATGGGATGGACGTGACCTCATGTGAGGTTTGTGAATGACAACTACCCTGCAGTCCTTGGGGACACAAGTGCTGTATGAACATGACAAGGCATTCATTGCAGTGACAGTGGTGCACAGTCACAAAACAAGCCACAAGTTTTTGTCTGCTCTCACTGGGTTTACTTGTGAGCTGCAAAATAACAGCTTGAGTCCACTTATCAAACCAGGGATAGATGCTAAACAATGTCATTAAACAAACAGCAGAATCAGGAAATCTCTTCTCTGAAAACTCTTTCCTTGTGCTGGGTTAGTGTATGAGGGAGACACAACAACCATATTAATGATATTGGGCAATGCGTTGTTCTTCCAGTAATTGCTTTTATTGTTATCTTGGAGACTGAAATGACTGCAGCAGCTGTATTTCATGGTGCACACTGGCACAGTAGTGCTTCAATTTATTATTCATACCTATTTGCCTTTCTTTCATATTTTTTGTTTTAATGTTTGTTTTATCTTGGCTTCAGAGGGCATGCCCCTGGTTTTGGAAGCCACTAGATTACTAAATCCACCTAAGGCCAGGAAATCCCTGACACCCAGTTGCTCCCTTGGTTTAGCATTGTAAACAAACACAGAGTCAAGGAATCATAGAGTAATTTAGTTTGGATGGGACCTCAGTGGTCTTCTGATACAATCTTCTGCTCAAAGTAGGTCCAAGTTTGAAAGTAGATTCAACTGTCATGCTAGATCAGGTTGTTTAGGATTTTTCTCAGTCAAATTTTGAGCATCTTTATTTGTGGAGATTTCACATCCTCTCTAGATTCCTATTCCAATGGTTAACTACCTTCATCATAAAAAAAAAAAACCCAAACCTTAAAAAGTCCTAATATCTAACCATTGTTTCCCTTGTAACGAATTGTGGCTGTTGCACATTGTCCTTTAGCTGTGCTCTTCTGAGAAGAGCTAGCTCTTTTTCTTCTATAATTTCCTATTAGGGAGTTAGAGGCAGAAATAAGAAACCCTCTTAGCTTTCTATTCTTAAGGCTGAACGAAGCCAGTTCATACCACCTCTCCTAACATAACTATGCTGTATCACATGCCTTGTCATTTTAATGGCCTTCTGGACTCAACCCAGCATTTCAATGTCTATCCTGTACTGGGGAGCCCCAAACTGAGCACAGTATACCAGCCCTGTAATTAGTAAGGATGTGTCGGGCTAGCATCACACTGGTAAGCTTAACTCTCAATGTTTTCCACCGAAGTAGGCTTTGACCGGAGTCTAGAGTGAAGCTGAAACTCAGGCTTGTGGGTACAAAATGAGAGGTTTCACTCCTCCACATAGTAGCTGAGGAGGTGCAAAAGCATTTGTGTTAGAAACTAACCTGACTTTTTTGTTTTTTCCTTCATGAAACCAAAGGTCTTAGCACTGTGTGAGCTGGTGAATGCAAATCAGGTTCTAGAAATTGGAGCCACTCTAAATTTGAGCACAGAAGGAAAGGAACAGGTAAGTACCAGTTCACACTGATTATTGCTTTCCTTTTCCACTGCTGACTATTTAGATTTCTTTTAGTTTTTGTAAACCTACAGCCAGTTTGACATATTCTAATGCTTTTCTTGTCCCCATAATCAGTGCAGACAGATACAAGCAGAACTGACTCCAGAAGTTTAGGTCACCTTCATGCAAAAGTCACATTTAAAACACAGCATGCAAAATGCATTTACATTAACATAGCTGTGTTAGGATCCTGGGACTCAGCTGGGAGATAGCCTTCAGAACTGCTAAGTGCCACAGTGAGTATTTGTCCCCATTCTCCTCTAAAGCACAGAGATTCCAAATAGCAGAGCTCCTTGGGAATAGGCATTCTCAAGGAAAACTGAAAGACCAGCCTGCAACAGGTAGATAAAGTGGCTGAATGCTGAACAACTAAATACCAAGACCAGAAGACCCATTAGCATTGGGAATATGTCAGGTAGACTCTTGGAGTTCCTCTGTTTTAATTTTCTCTGAAGGTAGCTTGGTTTGCATGTTCCAATGCTGCTCTGTAGTGTAAAGTAGAGACCCATAAGGGTGGAAGATGGGACTATTCACTTCTAAAACACTCTCCTGATCTGAGCTGAAGTGCTTAGATATAGAAGCACCAAAGTCTATCTCCATTTCAACTCCAGTCCAAGGATATGAAACAAGAGGAGCAGATGGATCTTCCCATTTTGTTAGGACTGGACATAGTTATTTGACAGCAGATAACATGGTTCATATTTTCATGATGAAAAAGAAGAAAGTGTGATTTGGAGGTTCATAAATTTTTCTAATCTGCTTTTAGAGTGTAATTTAAACGATGTTCTGCAGTAAGCAAGATGATATAAAAGATGTCCAAGTCTATTCCTTACATCATACAAATCCCTCAGCCTTTGGGATCAAGTGTAAAATGTGTCTTACCAATTTTACCTGTGTTTGGGGTCAATAGTTGGGTAGGAGTTTGTTATTGCAGGCTGAGAAACAGTGATGGCTTGGGATGTTTTGCTTACATGTTTTTAATCTATATACATGGGTCTGTATATTGTCCTGATAGACATGGCACAGTACATATTAAACATGACTGTTCTTCACAATGTGGTGTTTGCAAGCATAAAATGTCATTTGTCTAATTTCCCTACTACTCATTAAAATTGCAATCTCTAAATACTGCTACCTGCTTGAATCGTACTCCTGTTGTTGGAATTCACTGAGTATCACTCTAGTTTCCTCTGCATGAAACACTGTGATAAAAACATAAAGCAATGTATCAGAGCTGTGATATAAAGGCCATATTTTTATGATCAGATACTGTACCTGTTACATAGAATATCTGTTCAAAATAGATGTGTCAGACTCTAGAGACAGGATCAGTGAATCACTGAGCTCTGCACTTCTTCCAGTCTCTCTCCTGGATGCTAAGATACACCTGTATACACTTGTAAATAACCCTGACATCAGCTCTGTTCTTCTCAGGGATGGGAAGAAAAAGAGTGAGGACAGATGTCAGGAAACTGCAGTTATCACTAAGGAACTACAGAGCCAGGGAAAAAATTGCTCTAATTTCCTTCCTAGAAACAGATGAATATGTTCACCACTAACAGTTCGTGATTCTCTCAAATATTTTCATTCCACTACCACAAAATAATGCCCACAAATAATCCTCATTCAGTCAGGAGGAGTTCAGCATGTTGACTGTTTCAGCTGCATTGTATAGCACATGGGTCAGATGCTGCCTTTGTGTACCCTGGAGTCTCCAAAAGCTTTGCATCTGCAAGTGTCATCACTGGTCAGTGCATATATTGCATTCCAGGACAGTTCCAGTTCATTTACGGGGCATATTGAATCCACTGTAAATCCTATCCACAGAGGTCAGTCTTCTACCTGCAAATGAGAAGTACCTCAGCTTTAGCTGTGAAGGTTCCTGGTAGCTGGCATGGAGTTTCCGGCGGTCCCTGCGTAACCAGCAGCTATGGGGTACCCAGCAGCTGACCTGCCTGCTTCCCCACGGGCTTTACCGCCAGTCCCAGTTCATCTCACAGGTAAAACTCAAAGCCATGGCCATAAGACAAATATGCTACTGATGACTCTGAGCTGGGCTTTCTGCTTTGGAACATGTGGGTCTAAGTCCTTGTTTCTCTGAGTGGAGGCTACCTTTGAAAGCCAGACAGACAATGTTAAGTCTAGAATTCATATAACAAAAAGAATGATCGTGTTTCATAAAGCTAAAAAAGCAATAATGTGAAGATGTCAAACTAGGAACAAGTCCAAATAAAAACCTGAATTTGAATAGGGATTCTTTGGGCTTATCTGTTGGCCAGTTTTCCCTACTTTAATAGCTTTCTTTTGCTATTGTGTAAGCTACTAAATATATTGCAGTAGTTTCTGTAGCTGTCACAGGAACGACAGGTGTTTTTGTTCCTCAGGGATGATATTCATCCTTCTGTCTATCTCTTAATGTACTAATATAGCTCCATTCATTCTGCACCTTGTAATCTTTAGTGTAGTTCCCCTTACAACATCCCTGGGAGGTAAGCAAGTACTGGGAGGTGAGGAAGCACTTTCCCCATTTTATAGGAGAAGTGAGACAGGAAAGAAATACAGGACAGCTGGGCTTTTACAGCATAATAAGCATCTATTTCTCATTTAGAAGAAAAATAAAACCTCTGCAGAACTATTTCTGATTCATGCATGCAGGCTGTGGCAGACTGAGGAGGTGAACCCTGACATACCACCTTCAGCCTGGGCTTCAGTGGGCTTCTCCTTGGGACACCACAACACTCCCTCTCCAGACAGAGGGGAGTTCAGCCCTAACTGGCAATGATACCAGTGGTTTTCCATTTCAGCTTGGCACATCATCTACAACAGACCTCTAATATACAAAGATTTCCTCCTACAGGGTTCAGTTGCATACCACTTTCTTTTCCATATAAATCAACACTGATTTTTTAGACAGGTCTGCCTTCTGCAACTAAAATCTGATCATTAAGAAAATCACTGTAAAGAAGAAAGAAGTATAGGAAAAACATGTGCAAAATCCATTCAGAAGTAATCAACAGCATTCAATCCTCAAGCGAGGGGCAACCTAACTAGCTTCATTCTGTTTTGCTAAAAGATATTTTTCAAATGTCCAGACAAGCCATAGTAATCTAACTTTAAAAATTTTCCTTAGGACTAATTATCCGTGTTTATCTTTAGATAAAAAGTAAAGCCAGTGAAGATATACTTTAAGGGTCTACTTTAGCAGCAGAATATCTGTTGCTTTTGAAAATATATCTTCCTGTTGAAGATCAAACAACATTTCTCTATTAAGTAGTAAAGGCACTTTGATAGACTGAAACATTCTATTTATCAATACAAGGGTCATCTTTGTTTCAATTCAAATTGTTTTGTGTAGAGTAGATGATGACATCATGCAAAGAGAAAACAGGAAGATAATAAAAGAGATTAAAATAAGTGCAGAAAACCTGCATTTCAGCTCTACAGATTCTGTGTTTCAGTTTAGGTTTTGTTTTGACCAGGGCATCAACAAGTATTGGAGTGAAAGCAGAACCTTGATTTACAACAGCCACTAGTAGGAAACAAGGGTTTTATGCTTCTGTGATGATTGTCTTAGCATTTAAGTTTGTCTCTGAGGATGTTATTTTTAATTCACCTGAAGCGAACCTAGAGCAGGATTATATACTAAATAAAATTCTGCCCAGCGGACAGTTTCAGGTTTTCACCTTTCTCAAAGAGCTGTTTTAAACCTCTCCCTTCTTTAGAATTGATTCTAGATGTAGGGATTCTAGACGTACAGCAACCAGGTTTTCTTCTCTACCCACCTCTGTAAGTGACCATCAGCTTCTAACTGCTGTCTGTTCCCTACATGTTATCTCTGGCCTAAAAGGTACCTTGGAAAAAACTAACATGTAAGATAGAAAGCTGTCTGTTCTCCTGCCCCTGCAGTTTCACTGGGATGACTTGGCAACTATGGTGGAGATATTGCCATTGCTTTCAGTTGCATCCCAGCTCATCCAGGTAACAGAGAACAGCATTGCAATCAATGGTGGCGCATTAAAACCTTGCATAGCTGCATACACTGCACAGATCCCCTGGGGTGTTTCTGGTTTTGTGGATACATAGTGCTGTTAGTGAATACATTTATCTCATCTACACTAATAACAGTGCCACTACAGTCAGGAAATACATGAGCATTTCCCAGTTAAAAAGAAATAGTGATACAATGTACCTCATTTTTTCTGTTCTGTTGTAACGGTGGCAATGATGTTTGAAGGTACAAAGATAGGAGCCAACCTGGACAAATGTTACTGCTCATAAAGTTAGTGAATCCTTGATTTTTGAATGCAGTTAAGGTAGTTTTGTTTATCTACTTTCCTTCAACAGCTGGTGACTCCACTGTTCTTTACATTATACGGGAACAGCATATGGCAATTCGTTTCCCAGAGACTTAGACTCTGAACAGGTAACAAAGAGGAAAGGAACAATGATTTTCTATAGATCCTTAAGGGAACACTAATCTTAGAATTAAGTGACTTTACCAAATGAATAAAGGTGGGGTGGGAAGCTACTTTTCTAAGTGGAATTGAACCTAGATCTATCTCTGTGCCTTAATTCCAATATCAATTATGCTTGAACACTTAAGCAATTACTTCGCTGAGGCACAAGACACCGAAACAGTGCATGCTAAGTGTGTATTGGATGATAACTGAAGAAAATTAACTTTATGTGCTTTCTGTGTGCGTGGGTTAACACTGCCTATAGTTAAGGCTGCCTAACAAATTCCATTAAAATATTTTTTTTTCAGCTTTCAGAGCAAACAAATTCAGGATGCAATTTCATTTGCCAGAAGTGCCCTAACACTGTTTTATTTTTGGAGAGAGCTTTAGCTAAAAATAGGTCTTACATTGCTGAGAACAAAGGGAAAGAGAAAAACATACTGTGATTTTGCATGTGAGTAAAAAAATAAAATTACTTCTGTTCCACTGGCAAACTGCTATACCACTAGAGGTGGGAACAGAGACTTGAAAATTAGGTTGGATCCTCCAGTGTCAAGAGCACAACTTTTATTTACCTGGTGATTACTGATTTTTTAATTCAGTCAATATATGCTCATAAAAGACTTGTTAGAGTTTGGAAGCTAAAGTATTTGAAGAGCTCATCTGCCTTGAGCATAGCCCCTTCTTTTATCTGCTAGATAAATGCACAGGCAGCTACACAGAGTAACTGAGCATTGTTATCATGGCTGTAATGCCTTAGCAGAATTTCCTTACAATTTGCTTCAGCTCACAGCTGGAGACTATGTGAGAGAAAGCTTAGAAATTCAGAGAAAAGAGATCAGTATTCTTTACTACTGGTGATGCCCATGCTGTACAGAAAAAGAAAGAAAATTTGAGTACAAATGGGGAAGTAGGGACATTTTGCAGAGAATTGTATGGGAAAGAACAGGGAGGGATAAAAGCCCGGGAAAACAAAAGCTGGTATGTGACTAGGACAGGACTTGACTCCTATGTAAAACTGATAAGGCTTTTCCTGACGTGTTCAAGTATGATGCACAACAGGACAGATTAGAATCCCAAAGGCAGGTTCCATCCAAATACTTGATTGTAATGTTGACTCTTGTTCATTTGATTGCTTGGAATGTTGGTCTGTTTATCTGTCTCCAGGCACACTCTAGTGCTTTATCCTTCTTCAAAACAAAAATAAATTTTAAAAATCTTCAAAAAAATTTACATGTTAACAGTGTCTAAGAAAAATTTCTTATATGTTTAGTTTTGAGTACTGAATAGAAACCAATAGCTGCTCATGTGCAATTATTCACAGAAATATCTGGTAGCACCCTGTAATTCAACTTTCCTCTTAGCAAGCACATTGTTTTTGCTGGACCAGTCAAATGGATGGCTATTCTGAAATGCTCGGTATTTTCATTGTAACAGTTTATCAGTTACACAATGGGCACCAACTAATTTAAAACAACTGCCTTAATTAAATAACAATAACTTGTAAAATCTCGATGTCTACGAAGCAGGATCACCAGAACCCTAATGCCTGAAGAATCAAAGGATGTAAAGGCAAATGTTGATTTACTGGAGTTCAATAAACAACAAAAGAAAACCCAGAACTACCTGAATCTCTTCACAAGGTTTTTTTTTACTAGGCCATGGTGATGTTACTGGTACCTATGGATATTTCTGTCCCCAGAACTTGACCATTTTCCTTCCCTTTTACTTTTTTTTAAAATCCCAGGCAGTACTTCCATTTTGCTCTTCTCCTAAAGAGGTAATGTACTACTGCATTTTCTCCTGCTCAAGCTGTGTAACATCCTACCTTGAAACTAATGCTCAGCAAAAACATTAGGTTTTGTCTTGCAGACGGTTGACTCCTTTTTATTTTTTTCCTATTCTTTGGCCTGCTTTGCAGGTGGTGTAGTAAAATTCATTATGGACGTTGATATTTTCCCTTCCAGTTCCATATTCACAAATGAACATTTCAATACACAATCAGTACAGAATACATTGTAAAAGGTGATTTTACATCATGATCAGAGGCAGGTCATTCATGTTAGACAGTAAAGCAGGCTAATGATGGAAAAGTGCAAGTCTATTGTTTTGAGGTAATACGGTATCTGAGCCAATACACACTAACTGCCATCTGACTAACAGGTCCTCCCACCCAGAACTGCTAAGATAAAAGAGTTGGCAGATTTTTGTTATTGTGGGCACGTACTTCTCCACATGACATGGATGTCAGCTAGTGAGATGTGTACACACACACTGTTTACATTACTTAATCCATGCTACCTGTCTAGGTTTCCAAAACTTATTTTTTTCCTTTACTGATGGCAACAGTGTGGATGACCCCGGAGGAAGCATTTTATGAACTAGCTTTCAGTTGCTTCTTGTTATTTTACATGTGTTTAAAACAGCAGCTTGTACTATGTATCGTCAGTGGTCGGACTAGGAGGGCATGTCCCATTTTGGCCAAAAGCTACGTGAGCACTTTTCATAAAGCATAACACCTAGTGGGATAGCAAGATGTTTTTCTTTTTGCTTTTACTAGTTTTCAAGAGTCCTGCCTGTACTTCCAAAGACCCATTTTGACCATCTATGGTAGGCATACATATGTAACTGTCTGAAATCTCTACTAAATTGTCTGGCAAAATACAACTAGGCAGTTTCCCAGATTACATGGCTGTGCTTTAGCCAGCTGCTCCAGGCTAGATGTACATCCAAAGAGCACTGCTTTAAATTTCAAAGCCCCCATCCAGTTTTCCCTTAGCTTGCCTTATGTAGCTGAACAGCTACAGACGTAGAAAATGTTGTCACTCTGTATTCACTGTAAATCCCTACCTCAGCCTCCTTTCCTCTTTTTCCTAGTATTTTTTTCTAGCTAACACTGTACTCTTCCAGCCTAACTTCAAGAAAGTTATCTGAAAAAATAGTTTGAGAGTACCACCACCTGTCATGCTTCTGCCAGTTCCTATCCATCATGAAGGCCAGAAAACACTAATGATGCTGAGCAGACAAAACAAAGGATCAGTTCCTTGACTTACTAATTACTTTCTTCTATAAAGCTAGGCCAGGGTCCTGATGATCCCCTTTCCACCTAGGCCTTTGCAGATTGACCATCAGAGATGGGTCATTCACTGTTGCTCTCTAGCTACCAAATGTCAGCAGGGCTGTGCCATGTAACGCTTGCCTTAATTAGGAAAATAAAATATATAGTGGTTAAATTGATGTTGTGTTTTCAATTTGTGCTGTCAAGTCTTGTTTTTATCCTTCGCTAAGGTCACCACAAGAAGTACAGATAACTTTCACTTATAATAGAATGTCGCATCAACCATCTTTAAGAAAATGGCTCATTGCTCTCGCTTCTGAAGTGGGTTTCAAGATGCATCATCCATTACTGCCTCCTCTGTCCTCCCCCATGATGTACACTGTACTTTTGAGAGGATCCCAGGGCTGTGGTAATCAGTCACTTGAGTGTTTAATGCCTGTAGTTTTCTTTTTATTCTCTTGGCTCCAATCCAACAACACACTGGAGAGGATATATGTAGTTACTTACATCTTCAGCATCATAAAAAGTTGTACCTCAGTGTTCCTTGATCTGGTTACTGCTGGCTGAGCAGTCTGTGAAGTGCTCTCCCTGGCATCCCTGATTCTGTAGTGTTTGCCCACTGGTGAAATTTGGTTTTCCTCCAATTGCTCAGATTACCCACTTTTGAGGGCAACAAATTTCTGCTTTTTGAGAGTATCTTTGTCATCTCCTTGTGGCTGGAGCACTGTGGGAGCTGAGATGAGCTAGCAGTAATGGCAATGCCTCTCATTTTCCATACCTCTGGTTCCAGTCACAGTTTCTCATGCTTTGCTTTGGAAAGGGGAACAAGGAACCTCATGGATCATGCTGTCCCTGAGGTAAGCAAGCCTCCGTGGTCCATCATCTCCAGAGAGGGAAAGAAGTTGCCAAGTATTATCAATCCCAGGCCTGTGATCTTTCTTCTTGAGTACAAAAGGCTGTTGCGTGTACTGGATGATAGAACTATTCCTTGGCTGCCTTTCAGTTGCTCTCATCCAAGGAGATGAGGGTGGTCTAGCACATATGTGACCTCTGGCACAGGGAAAGCATTCTGTATTTGCAGGTTTAAGTGCTCACCCAACCTCCTCCAGCTGAGCTTAGCTCAGAAGAAAGGTCTGGTTTCAAAGCTCCATCTACTGATTCATCCACATGCTTAAATAATTCTCTGGCTCATCTGAGGCATGTTTAGCATTTTTTGCCTAGCTTTCAGCCTTCACAGTTGTTAAATATGTTAAAAAGTTCTTGATGTGAAATCCACATCACTTCTTGGCTTACATTTCCAGACCACAGAGATTGTATGCAGACCCTGCTGTACTGAGGTTGTTGCTCATTGCAACTCAGGAGTGACTTAGCAGGGTTAGAGCGAGTCTTCAAATGCCAATGGTGTGATTTTGTTCCTGCCATATGAACCATTCCATTCAGGCCCCAGCCTGCAGATCAGCTGTCCAACTGATTAAAAGCAGAAGACACTGGGTCACCAGCTTTACCTGATACCTTAGCAAGTGTTAGCCCATCTGACAGTGAATTACCATAAGGATAGCCACAAAACCCTCTTCCAGTTGTGACTGACATCTGCTTGACAACATGTCTCAATGTTTCAGGACCTGTGGGCTGGGACTCAGGGTGGGACAGCTTCTCTCCGTGCTCTGTGGAATCCTTTTTTTGACCAGCCATGGATAATCAGCTTTGATCACCCCTGAGGATTCATTAAGAAGACACTAGGACCCCTTGCCTTTCATCTCTTGCACATCCTTAATAACCTTCTTGGCCAATATTAGCGTCTGAAATCAGTCATCTCTCCTGGCCTTTCTTTTAAGTCCAACTTGGCCAGCAAAAGTATAATAGTGGTTTTCCACCTGACTGTTTAGGTTTTACAGACCTCTAGGGTATATGGGATTTTGCCTATGTATACTTCTCTTTGGTATTTTCCAGGATTATTGGCTTTCACATGTTTGTCTCAAGAAGTAGGTGGATTCATAGGAATACTCTCCTTACTGCCCATTTCTCCATCCAGGGCAGTCCAGGTTTCACTTTGTCCTGGCTGGCCAACTCCTTGTGGTGGTGGAGAAGACTTTCCATAGGATGGCTGAGAAGATGTCAAAAGTGGTATGGACTATCATCGGCCTTATGTCTCTCTATCCTGATGCCCAGGCATAGAGAACATTCATTTTCCTAAGCTGCCTTCTTCGGGTTCTTCTGGCCTTCTATCTTGTACTCCTTCTTAATGTCACCCACTTTCTAATGGGTGACTTATATTTTGGCATCTTTTACTGTCCAAAGACATGCAAACAAGTTTATACTGAGCAGATTAGTTATGACTGACATCCCGAACAGAGAAGAACATCTCAAGTCATGGCATAATATTATAAGCCCTGCACTATCATGAGATTTGAACATTTTGAGTTGTACAAAGCAAGATCTGGTCAGATGAGCACTGATATAGAAAAAAGGAAATACAGGCAGAAACCTAGGTGGCAATGTTTCCTTCTATAGAGGGAATTTTAAACAAGAGTATTTGTCTAATGTTTCCAGAGATGAGACAGGCTGAATGCCAAAACACAGTTTTCATAACCTTTAAACCTGAACTATGTAATTGTTGCATGAATCAAAAGAAAAAACAGTGACAGGTATGAACAAAGAATATCTGTCAGTTATATAGAAAGGGGAAAGATTTATGTTGCAAGTAAGAGAGCAAAAAGAGTTGGGGAGATAGAATGAAGCCAAAAAATAATAATAATAATAATGTTGAAATTACATTATTTCCCTAGGTTGAAAAGAAATTTCAGTTATAATTAAAAAGTCTATACGCATGTGACCTGCTGTCATCTAGAAACAATTATAATCCTTCAGTGGCTGAGAAAACAGATGCAGTCCCTCTGTATAGCTAAATTAAACCCGGTTCTTTCTCCCCCTTTGATAAGACATCCCAAAGTGAGCCAGCGTACACAGCTATTACACACTAATTAGTAAGACAAGGCACAGTCTCAGATTATCAAGCAACCAAGCAGCCACATGGCCATAGCCTATTTCTCTCTGCCTATCTGCCCCCTTGCAGCTTTACTCTGTTATAGTAGAGTCAAGTAATAGTGCGACAGCAGCCACAGTGGTCTAAAGAGGCAAATTTAATAGAGAAAAGTAGTATCTTTATATATCTTTACATAGCTGGAAAACCTGAGCAAACTTTCAGGCTCTTCGATCTTTCCCAAAGGCTTGTGTGCCTAAACTCTTGTCCCTTTTCCTAACTATGATGTCTGTTATTTTAATAAAAGGTTTGATCTCTCCCCACAACTTTGCCTCCTTTATACCAGAGCCGAGAGGGTCTAAGGCCATTCAATCCCTGGTTAACCCATGGGGTAAGAGTAATTATTGTACAATTTTAGCAACTGATATGATAGGAGGAAGACAGCTGAACTGCCACTCAACATATCTTGCATTTCAAACGTAAATGTCTTGCTGAGCTCTGGCAATATTAAAATAGCCTCTTGGCTGTCAGAGGCTGACCATAAGACAATCATTTTGTAGCACAGACTGAAAGTGAAACAAGATGACCCTGTGATGGGAGTAGGGGCCTGAAGTCATTTCTCTTACACCATAAAGCTGCTGAAAAGATTAGTAATTGGAAACTGCACTTAAGAGGTTGTTAATAGGATTCACCTCTCTAACCAGTGTGGTAGCTGCCAGGGTTACCTCTGAGGTCATTAATTAGTCGCTACTTTAAATGAACCTTTCTCCATGTAACTTAATCTCTAAACTTTGTAATTTCAACATTGTCTCCATTTCAGGCATATGGCTTTCCCTCAATGAGGCTGTTAGCATGATAATTCCCCTCTTGTCAACAGTGATCAAGAAGTGATAAAACAATTTGGAATCTTTATTTGTACATTAGACTTCCCTATCAAATAGATACATTTGCATCTTAAATGTAGATTATTACAAAGCTGCTGATTTCAGTCAGTATGATGTCAAATTTAGCGAAGAACACAGTATTCTGACTTCTAAGGCTCATCTCTGCTTTGCTTCTTTTCCAGAGGCTTAGAAAGACATAGTCGCTTAATGAACCTTTGTTAATATGCACATTTATAAAATCTGATAGGCCCCTGCAGCAGCCTAGGAAAACCTGTGAAAAGACAGCTGCCAGAGTTACCAAAAAGGCCCCCACTAATTGTAATTATTAATTGTTTACAGTTACATTTACTGCAAAGAGGAAAAAATAAAAAGAAGTGATAGAAACCCCTTCTATTTTTCGAGCAAGGCGAGGCTGCTAACAAAATTAGAGTAACAACAGCTGTCTGACGTGTAGCTGTTAAAAGACATATGACCAGGTTCTAATTATGTGCACTTTTTTATATCAATCCTACAGGCTGGATCAAACTATATACTTCCTACAAGATTTAATGTTTTCTACTTCAGAAGCCCTTTCTGCAAGGTGCTGGATGGGTGGGCAGGTAGGTAGCTCAGAGGGTGTAGTCCAGACAAGTGATGTAGACGCCAGCCCGGCTGCGTGACACTTCAGACACGTGATTAATCCCACAGACATTAGCATTTGCTAAGCCTAACTTCAAGTGTTTTGCTGACTTCGAGCCAAGGGTCTTTGGAAAGGGTCTGACAGGGTAAGAGGAGACTCGGAGCCAGCACTGCAGCTGGGAACCGCGTCTGGGGATGTGTCTCAAGCCAGCCCATTCTCCACAAGGTTGCCCTTCCCTCCACTGTCAGTGCTTGCTACTCAGAGCACAGGGGGATGGATTTCTTAAATGAAAAGGAAAAACTGATGATGGAAAATATGGAAGTATTGTAAAAAGCTGGGCATTCACTCATGGGGGAGGGGACTATGGCTCCACCTGGGCTTGGCCCAGAGGATAGGCAGGAGGTGCTCTGACCTGCCATTCTGGGATGAAAGTCAGGACTGAGAGAAAGCCTCTGCTCCCTGTAAGGGCTGCCTGAGGGGGAAAATTAGTGTTTTGCATTGCTTTTGAACTGGGGTACCCAAACTTCAGAGTGCTGAAGGCTGCTTTGGCAGTTTGCCAAGAGCCCAGGGCTGCCCCGAATCTACATAGGCATTTGCATAAGTGCTTTTTGTTGTGATTTCTAGGGGGTTTTTTTTTGTTTAGGTTTTATTTTAATCAACAGTAGAGACACTATGGCATATATCCTTGCTCTGCATTTTTTTTAAAGTTTCAAATTCTAGGAAATGCTCTTGGTATGTTGGCATGGTTTTACACAGTAGACACCCTCAGTGCAACTCATGCATCTAGTTTTGAGAGGAAGAAAGCAGTGCACAGTATCAGTGCTTCTCACCCACTGCCATGTGCCAGCCTTCTCTGGTACAGCTCTTCCCAGGGAGCAAAAGCCCTTGTCCCCCCAGATGGAGACCTGTGCAGTTTGATGTGTAGGGAATTGCATTTCAGGGCAGTAGGATAACTCTTAAACACGTGGTATGGAGTGAATATTGCTAAATGCAACACAGCCTGGCATGGTATGCCCTGGTCTCAAAAGTAATAGTGTGGGGCTGGGGAGGAGTTCAGGCATTTCAGATGTTACGGCTGTTTCTATGCCTGTATATTTCGTCATGGTTCTGTGCCTTAAAGGAAGGATAATACTTCTCAGTATATCTATGCTCCTAAGAAATGACCCAGCGTATAAATCATCTATTTTGGCTATTTGCTGGAGATAGGATTTGTCTATTTGCCTGCATTTGTTTTATCTTCCAGAAAAGGATTAGAAACTGCCTGTTGATCGAATGTTTAGCTGATCAGCTTTCTCCTCACTAGGTAACAATGGGAGCAGTTCAAGAAAATTGCTTCATGAACTTTAAATACTAGGCAAAATACGATGTTATGTATGGTGGATTAATTTGAGTGTGATATCACTGAGATCTACTCAGGTTGTGCTGAAGTCAAAATAAGTTTTCATTTCCAGTTACTTACAGCGATTGGGCATCTATAGGCCCTGCAATGTAATGGCAGCATAACCAGGTGGGTAGGAAATAGGGCTGAAGAGAGCCATAACACTTCATTTTCAGTTCTGCCATGGATTTCTTCTATGACTTTGAGCAATCTTCTGATTGCCATCTTCATGATGTGCCTGGAAATGAACCACCAATCCTCCCTCAGGTTCCTACAGTTTTGTAGGGGATATCTTGGAGTTTTTGTAATGCAAGGGCCCTTCCCTGCAAAAAGGGAGATCAAAGGAAGGGCATTTCTGAGCAAGGTGGTAGGAGCTGGAGAGTGTGGCAGTGATGGGAAAATGACCTGGTAAAGTTCAGTAACAAACCACATCCTTGCCACTCAAGCAGTACTGGAAATTCTTCCTCCTTTTAAGTGGCAGCCCAAAACCACTGGTTTTAAGTGTGTGTGACCAGTGGGGGAGGTTCGGACAAGACAGGGCTTCAGTGCACAAACCATAAAAGCTCAGCAACCACCCAACTAAAAAGTAGAAGTGAGCAAATGAAAGAAAATCCAGCAGTGTGTATATTTCAGTGTCGTGTTTAAGACGATTTCATAGTTCGAAGGAAGGTGGGAAGATGAGTAATGGTGAGCAAATGCTTGAGGCTGACAACACAAAGACTTTTTGTTTGTTTAAAAAATTAATTCCAATGTCATCCTCACTCCATTGCTTTTCCACAGAGAGATATCCAGGTTGCAAGCCCTGCCAGCTCTGAGAGTGCAGTAGCTCTGTGGACTGCCTGACCTTGCCTAAGGAGAAGAGAGACCTCCACAATGCAAGAGGTGTGGAGTGTAGTTGCCCAAGGAAGCTGCTGCCCTCCCCGAGCAACTCCATGCATGCTGCCGGGAAGCTGTACCTATGAGACCTCCACTAGCAGATGACCTTTCTGCTCATCAGACTTGCACATTATGGGTTGAGTGTTTGTGAATTTCAGATGCTTGTGCCTGTGAGGACTGTGAATGTTATACACCCCAATCCTGTCTGCATTTCAGGCTCAAAGCTCTCCTGAAGAGACATCAGCGAACAGTGCCAGCCAGCGCTGCAGTGTTTGTAATACACGTGATCATCCACCTGGGAACAGGTCTGAAAGTCCTGTTTTCATTTTGAGTTGGACAATGTCATAGAGAGTTTCAATGCAGGTTTGTGTTCAACTATTCTTTTAAAGCACTTTTTTTTTAACCATAAACTTTTTGCCTTTCCCAAATGTGATGCTTTAAAGCTGTGGTTACTGTGACTTAAGGCAAGTAGAACAAAACTATTACATCACGCAAGACTGTGGCAGAGCTCCAGGAGAAGGCACTGAGACCCCCCTTCTCTTTCTGCAGATCTGCCCAGAAACCCTTCAGCCTGAGAATGTTTCTTATGCGTATTCAAGGCCAGAAAGGCATTTATGATTAGAAAATAAATCACCTCACCTTACACCAGCAATCCCATAGAAATGCACAGCTGAAACTTCTGCAGCTGCAGTTTCAGGGAATCTGAGGGGGTACAGAGTGGATCTATAAACCGATTCAACATCTGGCATGAGAGCATACAGTTGAGGAACTACATCTTTAACACATATAGCTCCACTGTGCGTGCATAACTTTTAAAAAGTTAATTCATAACCAGCTTAGAATAAAGGTGCCGGGACAGACCAAAGATGGTCACCAGTGACTCTAGATGCCAGTTCCTACACACTGGCAAATGGAGGCAGCTTCTTCCCTCCCACAGAGGCTGCTGGCACAAAGCTGGTGTGCATGAGGCAATGCATTACAAGCAGCCATGAATGACAGTGCTGCTGACAAGTCTGACAATCTGGAACCCACATAATTTTGGATTATTCTGCCAGGACCGATTCCAGTGAATACCTTTTTTCTCAGTTGCCTGCACCTTCCTAAAGAGCAAACTCTTCTGGGCCTGAGAGGTCTTTAGGGGGTTCCATGATTCTGAGCTTTTTGGCCCTTCGTTCCATTATTGCTGTCTTAAGCATTCCTCTCTGAGAAGGGACCAATAGAAGGACATCGGTGCCAGTTCTTCTTTCAGCCCAGATCACACTGTTGTGGTGCAGGTGGGGTGAGGTTGTCTGATGGTTGTAAGGAAGACACAGTCATTTCAGGGACGTTTCATGAAACCACTCTCGGTGGTAAGCCTTCCTGTGCCAGCTAGACATACACATAGCTTTACAACTACAAGCACAGGTCACCTATCTACAATTTGTCCAGCCCTAAGGAGGTTTAAGTTCTCATCTTGGTTAACTCAAAATACAGGGTGATAAAGAGAGGAACTCACTTTACTTATCCTGTTATTTCCTCAGGGGTGAAATTACATCTGTCGCTCCTCAAAACGTTCCATTCCTTCTTGTTTCGTTCCTTAAAATAACTGTAACCTCATGAGGTTACCTGCCACATTCCTTCTTTATCTTGCATAGGGTCTCTTCCTCTTCACTTTCCTCTCTCTGAACTAGGAGCTGCCTGTCTGTCTTTCTCACAGATAACGACCTCCTTATCTCTATTGGTATTCCTTGTTTTCCTAGACGAGCTGGGACCTACAGCCCTATAGATAAGTCACTCTCTTCTTTACTGCTCCCCACATATTCCTCTCCTACAAGTGATCTGAACATCCTAACTGGCTCTTCTGTGTTTACCTGGCTTCTGGCAGTGTGGCACAGGCTTTTAGCCTTAAAAATACACATACTATCAAGAATAAAATCCTATTAAGGATCATATTCCATCCACAACCACAGCATGCCATTTTGCATACAATTGCAGGTTGTTTTCTTTGCAAATTAGCAATGCAACACCACAATCTATGTATAAATCAGTAACAGATTTATTAGCCACCCACCTTGCCTTAGATTGTAATGACTCTGATCTCATCGTTGGAAGCCCAAAAGAATAAATCATAGATGTCTTGCAGGTTGTGACTTCAGTTTTTCACTGCATTTAGGAGATGAAGCAGATTTATGAATACTTCAGCAGTACAGATTAAAAGCTGGAGTTCATTGATAGTAAGGGCTGGTCTGCTGCATAGGGTTGTAATGATCATCAGTATTGATCAAGGACCTGGACAGTCTTTGTATTCTTTCCCATATGTTCTAGCAAAATTGTACTGAATACCTCAATAAATATACTAAGATGTCTTTCCTATGATATTAACAATGCATTAATTTGTTCTACGTTCACTCACACACAGAATGAACATTTACTGCACTTTAGTAGGTAAGTGGCTGCAGATTTTAAGTTTCTTAATTCGAGAGCAGGAATGAATGAGTCCTGGTAGAGACAACATATAGTGTGTTACAGTAAAGCATACCGCTGTTTGTTGTTATTGGGAGGAAGATTCCAACCCCTTTAAATTATATGTTAGAGGAGCTGCTTTCAATTGCTCAACCTATTTAAAGACAAACTGATGCTTGCCTTATTATTAGCTGGCATCTGCACACAAAGTGGCAATCAGAAAGTCCACCAGTAAAAAAAGCTTGTACCTGTGTTGCCTCAGCCAGCTAGAGGGTATAAAGGCTTGCTTAGCTTTAATAAAGTTGTCTTCGATTCACCACAGTTGGAGTCCATGCCTTTCAATACATCACATACGTACCCTTGAGTTGCTTTAGTACACCCTTTTTTTCCCTCTAACATGGTCAAAATATTCCTCAGCCCCACAACCTCAGACTCAAGTAAATACCGCTTCAGAAATAATAGTTTTCACACCAAAAGTTTAAATTGTTGCCCAGTCAAAGAAGCCAGTGAAGTCAATGAAAAGGTGACTTAGAGGATCTTCAATAACAGACCTTCAAGTGAGGGGCAGACTGCTTGTTGGGGTGGAAATACCGACACCTCCAAGTGCAGCAATAGATGTTGCAGTGTATCCTGCAAGAAGCAGATATTGGGCCAGTCCCTGCTCTCTTCTACACCTGTCTGAGCAATATAAGCTCAGCTCTGCTTCAGCAAACCTGTAACTCTAAATACAAGCAGCAGAGCCTGTGCCCCTGTGGCAAACTGACATCTCCTGGAGTAAAGAGGCATTTCTAGATCTCATAAAGATGACATATACATCCCTGCACTCCTGTCACACAGTCCCACCATGGCTTTTCTGGGTTCTCTACATTCCCCTGGCATTTGTGCTTCCAACTCTGCCTGGGTCTTGCCTGGCTCCTCAGCGTCAACCTTAGAGTACAGACATTTATAGGGGTTGGTAGGCTGGTAAAGAAATTTGTTTTACACCTGTTTTTTCAAAGGCTTTTGACAGGAAAAGAGTCCTCATGAGAAAGTGATGTTTGCCTTGAAGTGAATTGTTCATTGCCATGATTCTTTTTCTGCACTGTTGCAGGACAAGAAAAGGATAGGCGGTACAGTGCAGTTTGCTGAATATGTCTGAAAAGTCTATCTCACACTCAGAAAAAATTTCACCATCACAATCTTAAGTGATTAAATGGTATTTTATCCCAAATGGATATGTGAGATTTTAACAACCTAACCCCAGCAAAAGAGAAAGGAAGTAGAGTAAGAAGATTCATGACTTTTAATGCTGGTTGCGTGGGCAATCATCCGGCTTTCATTGCTAGAACCAATGCAGCCTTGGGAAGATATCTTTTGTAGGATGGTACAGTGCAATTTTTCAAGCTATTATATCCTTCAATATATTTGTGACATTTGCATAGTGGCTATATCCCATAGACACTTTCTGTTTAGTACTCTCTCCTGTTGCCGCATTGTCACAACAGGGTTGTGGGAGGGTGGTGTTGGCATGAGCAGTTGCATGCTAGCCATGGTATTGGGGTGGTGAGAATAGTCTGGCAGTATTTTGTATAACATTGAAATCCTGACTGATGCTCCCACTGGCTGGTGGAAATAACAGCTCTGGGCTTCGACCCCAGTTCTGCAAATTCTTATCGTAGATGTGGAGAGGAATAGGGCTGGAAATACTCACCCAGTGCATCCACCTGCCTCAAGGGAGGGAGAACTGCACCTCAGTCATTCCTGATAGCTGTTTGTCTCATCTATCCTTGAAGACCTACAATGCTGGAGACTACACTATCTTGCCAGACAATCTGTTGCTGTGCTTAACTCTCCTTGCCACTGAAAACGTGATATTATCTGCCAGACATTTCACAGGGTAGTTTCTTCCAGTCTTTGTCTTTTATTTAGGACGTGGGCCAGGGTTGAGAAGTTCACCCCTAAATGTTCATTCCCATATATTCTGGGTACTCTAAATGCCATTCTGCTGTCCCTTGGTGAAGCCAGACATATGTTGTTCATTCTGTGAACTCTCACATACATCATGAGAAGAGCAACAGCACGCTCTGTTAGCATAGCCTCTAGTCCCTTCCAGACTTTGCACAAAGGAGCCTTGAATAACTAGGAAAACTAGCAGGCTGAGATTACTCCCACCCTACTCTTTGCTAAGCCTGCCACACCAGATTCCTCTGCACCCTCCTATGTCTGGTACCAGATCCATTTTTCTTAGGATGGTAGTTTTACCTTGCCATGAGGCTGCAGTTGCTCAGCTGGTTACTTCTTGCGCTGTGCAGACTTTTCCTGTCAAGCGTATGTCTTTGACCTCACATGGTCTTGCAGTTCTCACACTGAGGTATTGGGCTACATGACAGAAGTCTGCTGACTGTGTTTTAAGGTTTTGGATGGAGAAAGGGAGTGGTGCTGCACGGTGCCTCTACTTCTCCCTTAAGCCAGGGTTCAGGCCCACTCACAAATATAAGGGTAAGCCATGCTGGGACGTGTGAGTACAACTGGAGGGAACTGAGAGTTTGGGATGAATAGAGCAGGACCCTTGCTCTGTATTCAAAAGTTTGCAAGCCATGGCAGGGTGTTGCACAAATACTAAACTGTATTTAAACTGTATTTAGAGCTGTGAACAGTTTAGCCTTTAGCTGGCCTTTTTATCCTCAATACAGTGAGAAACATCAGTTCTTCTTGCCATAAGACATTATTCCACATTTGTAATTCAATGACTGTTTGACCCTTTATTTGTCAGAAGACAGGGAAATAGCCTTGGAAGTTTGACAAGATATAGATACCTTCCTCTTTGTCCAGAATTACTAGGATTATATACAGGGCTGTGCAAGAAGGATTATCACATGAATGGGTCTTAATTTTGCTGGCTGTATATGCAATT
This sequence comes from Phalacrocorax aristotelis, assembly GCF_949628215.1. Taxonomy (NCBI): domain Eukaryota; kingdom Metazoa; phylum Chordata; class Aves; order Suliformes; family Phalacrocoracidae; genus Phalacrocorax; species Phalacrocorax aristotelis. The sequence continues at coordinate 27,907,973 of NC_134284.1, read as the reverse complement.
CTGTCACTTTTCTTTCTGGAATAGTACTGAAATTTTTATAAAAGTGTCAGCAGTTTAGAGGTCATAATAAGCAACCAAAAGGTAAGAACCGATTAAAGTCTGTTTCAAAATGCCATGGATGTCATATGACTCCAAAAATCCTCTTCTATTTCCATTTCTGAACTGAAGGGAGAGGGTATTAAATTATGCAAATCAACCACAAGTTTCTTAACCTTTCCATGAGCACACCATAACTGGGGAGGACGAAACAAGCCCATTATCAGCAACAGAGCAGCAAAGCGTTTTGGGGAGTTCCAGTTGATCCTGCTTACCCCCTCCAGAGCCCTTGTGGAAATTGCTGTTTGGGAACTGTTCCTCCCTCAGTGTGGCTCGTCTCATCCCAGGGCTTAGGGCTGCACAAAACATCCAATGTGCTTCAAAGGCACCAATGTGGAAAGCACCATATTCCCTGCATTCTGTCACTGCATCTGCACGGCTGTGCATTAGTAATTATTGATGACAGCCGATAAAATCAAATAAGCACATGTGCAAATGCTAATGGAGGAAAATAAAACTAAATAATACCTTAGCAGGCCCTGATTACCTTGATCTTAACTTGCTGTCACACTAGCCTGTCCTTATTGGGGAAAGGACATGAAGTTCTACAGTCTCTTCAGCAGGAAAGGTATATATGAAGGGTTTTTCATAGGTAATTATTTACAAATTCCTTGCAACTATGCTGCCTCTGTTGTTTTTTATTAACCTAATAAAATATATTATCTGGAGAAAAGCTTGGTGTATACAGCAGTTAAATTTATATGTGTTATTCTAGTATGACAAATATTTTGTTATAGTTTGCTAGCAATTATTCAGAGTAATGCAAACAGCTTGGGATGACTGTAGCCTTGTGAATTGACATTTGAAATATTTATAAGTACAGCCATCCTGCCATATGGACCCTCTCTGGAGTTATCAGTCACCGCATCCTACTGCTTCTGCAACTTGGGTTCACATTCTAATGCTGACTGATTCTGTAACTCGAAGGAGCGCAGCTATGGGCAGCGCAATGTGCACCACTCCTTTAGCCGTAGCTGTCAGCTTCAACAAAAGAGGTGAAGGCTCATGGTGCACATTACTTGCTGAGGCATTCTACAAACACCTGCTTAATGCTTGTGTGCACTGTTTAGTGTAGCGTGGTTCATACAGCATAATAGATATCTCTGAAAGTGAGTTTGAAATGCAAAAACACCCATCACTGATCTTTCACTTTGAATGGTGTTATTATACAGTGAGGAAACAGAGGGCATCTCTCCTTGACCTCCTGGTTTGCAGGGTCTCTCCTTATCATGCAAAATGTATACGATGGCCTGGCTACCAAATTCAGGATGTGTCATGTCATTATTTTCCCCTAAAATGAGCCTTTCCTCTCTCACGTCCAACAGATTATGAACAAATAGCTGGTATTTACCCATTCAACAGGGACTCACATCCATGCAAAACTATTGCCTTCAGTGAAATTACATTCAAGGAAATGATGATAGGGTATGTCTTGAGCAGAGCCAGGCACTAAAACATGTATGCTGTATTCTTTCTTTGACTAATTAATAGCTTGTAAGAAATCTTTTATGTAAAAGAAGGTGGAAATTCCTCCTGACGGATACAGTAAGGTCACGGTTTCAGTCCTAGGAATTCAATCCAGTGAAAGGATCATTGGAAAATGGGGATGGGGCAGAGGGGAGGGGAGTGGAGTAGGAAAAACAGAAAAAAAGAAAATAGAAAAGATGGAAGAGAAGAAAGAAAAAAAATTATATATTCTATAGACATAAAGACTCTTCCCATTTTAAGTCCTCATTACCTTAGTAGAGAGTGGTATTTGGTGACAGGTGCATTTTGTGTGTGTATAGGAGAACAAACCCCAGAGGATTCCCAGGCTTAGTGTATCTATGAAAAGGGGGGAAGTAGGGTAGGAAAGAGAAAATAAGTTCTTGCTAGTTCTGGGGAATTGCTTCAAGCAAACTGGGTGAACAGCTCAGAGAACGAAGCTCCCAAGAGCATGTTTTCTCCCTGAGTGTAAAGGACTTCACCGAACAACTGACAACTCCATCTTCCCCTTGTCTACACAGTGCTCTCAACAGCCCAGGAGAGTTAATGTAAGCAATATGGGTCAGTGTTAGACAGACAACTTCCGAAATGGAACAGTGAAAGTGGATGACCGGGTGGAGGTTACATGACAGGGAGCCTGAGTAGACTGCACTGAAGTGGAGACTAGTTGTTTTTTCTATGCCGTGTGGTTCTGGAGTGCATCAGGAAGGCATGACCTCTGCATTTTCAGGTTTCTTATCTTTATTTGATGACAAAGCTAATACTCCTCAAAATAAGAGACTTGTCTGATCAAAATGCCTTCAGCCAGAGGGAGCAGACCTAGCTGGAACCAGAGCTTCTTCTCTTCTGTTTTGCTCATCACATTTGAACTGAGTGTTCAAAAAAATTGCAGTGAAAGATCTCCAAAAATTGCCCAAGAAGGGTCCTGCTGGAACTCAAAGGACAGGAAAATTTGCTTTTCAGAATATATCTTGAGAGGAACATGTCAGAAAAGCTTCTGTTGCTAGCTGTGGTTTTGGCCTTTGCCCATACTGTGCTAGATGCTTTTACAATTGCTCCATCTCTAATTAAATACACACTATACTCTCCAGTCACTCTGGCCAAGCTACAAATCGGAAAGGCCCTGGGCATGTGTCCTGAAATAGGGAGACAAATGAGAAATATGGGCTTTGTTCAGAATAAAAAGCAGATGAGGCTCAAAGCAGATGAGGCTCAAAGGCACTAAGGCACAAAAGGATTAGGACACAGCAGAGTCTTTCATTTGTCATGGACTGCTCTGCTGGGATCCAAACAACCCTGTAGATTCCTCCTACTCTTCATCCTAAAGGAAATCCCAGAGCCTCCCTCCAATTCATACGTCAAAGGATGTTGACAGAAAGTCAGGTTTAGAGATACATGGCTTTTTGTCCCAGATAATGAATCCCTTTGTACATGTTGATTGTCGCAGAGAAAGGACAAATTGGGCTACCTGCTCTTTCTATCTAGGCAAAAGGATCCACAACCTAGATAGGATGCTGCAGGGTTAAGGGTGATTGGGAGGATGTGGTGGGGAGAACTGGCAAAATGGTGTTGGATCTGGCTAACCTTCATCTGTGAGTGGCTCTGGGATGCAGCTGTCAGCCAGAGAGGCTTGTCTGAGCTGAAAGCCCCCTTTAAAATTCCCCCTTGCTTTCTCAAATAAGGCTGCGTGTCAGCCAGCAGGCAGTACTGCATGGCTGACTGCCGGACAGACCTCAGGCTGCTGTTCTCCAGGGCTCTGCAAATGGCAGGGGAACTTCTAGCTGGCTCAGGCCTTAAAACTGTTCATCCTACCCAGGGCTTGGGCAATAACGACTTCTGGCAATCATTACACTGGCCAGTCACACTGTTCTGTTCTGGTTGCACAATAGACTGCACAAAGCATCTTAGAAAAGGAGTGTCCTGGGAGGTAATTTTTATAGAGCTGAATCCATCAAAAACCTCTAGAAAGATCTTCAGGTGATGTAAACCAGCTTTTGCCCTGCTGACGCCAAAGCAATTACTTCCATTTTCACTTGTTATGGATCAAATCCTTAATCAGTTATATTTTCATATCATACCACATGCATAGGAGTTTACAAAGCCTGTATTTATTAATTGCTCCCCAGACCATTTAGGCAGAAATGTATTGAACTGCACCTTGCTTCTCTGCTGCAAGGCAGGAGCAATCTCAAAGAAGCAGATGGAATTTGGTGGAAGCCAAATCAGAATTGGGAATCAAGAAGTCTCATTGATCATTGCTCACAGTGATCCTTCAGCTACCCTTATCAAATATTAACAATAATTACTTATTTATATAGCACTGACTGTGAGATAGGTGCAAGAGGATAGGCGTAAGTCCCAGAGAACTAACAAACTAAATAATAAATACATATCAATCTAGAATAATAAATAATAAATCTCATATTCCAAAGTTGCTTCATTTTTTTTTTCAGAGGTGTTTGCCCTCACTTTTTCTGATCAGCAGGAGGGCTTGGTTAAAAAGATCAGATTAGAAATTAATCTCTTTGATGTTTACAAAGGCAATAGGGCTTTCACACCTTTCCAAGTGCAATTCAGCTTCAGGTAAAGAACTCTGCAGCTTGTGGAAGTGCTAATTAAAGCCAATAATAACATGATTCACCTTCAACCCTGCTCTGAAGTGCCCGGTGCTTTTTTTTGCCAGAAGATGTTGCGTCTGCAGGGCACTACATTTGAGAAGCTCTCTAGTTTCAGGGATCTGCCAGATAGCAACCATTTGGGTTAGAAGGGGAGGGAGCAAAGTTGTTTAAATCAATCCTTGTCATAGGATCCCACTGTTTATTGATATCCTGAAGGTGAAAGGTTAATGCTTTACTCAGGAAACCACTCATCCTCCAAAATACTATTATTGTTTATCATGCTGAAATCTATTTTTATATTTCCCAAGACATTTTTATTTAATTTGTTCTCCAGGTTATCTTTACTGTGTTTTCATAGTATCACTGTACAGACTTAATCCTTTTCCAATCTGATACTGCAAATTGTGATGGAAAATGCCAAGTGTCTGGTATTGTTTTAAATAGAGAGATTAGCAGAATGAAAAATTATTAACTTCAGGCTACTTATTTTAGTGGAACATGAGTTATCAGGGACTCCAATCAAGAACTGAAGTTGAAAGTAACAGGTCAACTAGAGTAAACACTTGTCCCCAGGAATAATATCTCTTGTCACTTAAGCAGCTTGGAACATGTTTTCATTTATCTAGCCACTTTCTTGCCACAGCAATTATAAAATGGCCAGTTTGAAATAAGATCTGTTTCCATTGATTTTAGTCTCAACATTCTAAGTCTTTGTACTTTCTGGTTAATAAAAGAGCAGGGAAGTGAAAGGTACATAAATCTGCAACATATACAAATAACATTTCATGTGGACATTTTGCCCATGGAATTCAATGCTGAAGGAGCTTCAGGTGAAATACTGAATAACTGGACTGTAAATAACTACTAACATGTATGTACATCCATGTATCGGTAAATGGATGCGTTGCTTCAGAACAGGACTTGGGCCTGTGATGCAGATGCAGCAATAATTATCTTGATGTCCACCTGTTTTCAGCATTTAGAATCTTCCTCTCCTTGTGGTTGCTGGTAGCCAATGGAAATAGTTAATAAATTCCTGGTCTGATGTTGGTTGGCAAATACACTCTACCTATACTCATGAACCTGGAATTACAAGAATATAGTAATCAGAAACATGGACTGAGATTCTCTCACAAAAGGAACCTGGGAGAACTCAAAGAAAATTCTTCATTTGTTAGAACTGATATAAATTGTATGTTGTTAAGACTATAGAAAATACCAAGGTCCAACCATAGCTACTGTGAACCTATAGGGAGGATTTTGTTGTATGATTATTTTTATAACACTGTCAAAAGTTAAAAAAATTCTTAATGTTGTATTTTTCAGTGCCTACTGATTTCTCATGTATTAAAGTGGAGTCTACAAATGTTATTCAAACCAACTAAGAAAACTCTTCCTATTTAGAATCCTTCAGTTAACAAATTTGTCTGTGCCCTGAAGGGTGTTTCTTCCCCACTGTTTAGCTTGGATGCAGGACCTATCACTTTGCCTTGTCTGTCAGCATTTTGATCACATCAGGACAGTCAAGAATAGCTTTACCCCAAAAAGGTACATTTGCACACCCAAGCCCAGAGACCTGCCAGACCTCCTGGGGAAGCCTGAATGCTCTTCAATGCATTTTGCCTGGACAGAATTGTCTGCGAAAAGCCTTCTCAGAGGTGGCTCTGCTGGCTCGTTCCCTGTGGGAATCATGAGCTCAGAGGTACTCTTTTCATGACTGGAGGCTGATTAAGCAGTCTGCTATGTATCATTCAGGGCAGCAGGGTACAGCTCAGAATTAGAAGCTCCTATTTAGACCCTCTCCTTATAAAACAAAGCTTTTGGATTTTCATGGGAACCTCAGAACTTTATGGATTTATGTCAACTTAAGTTAAACAAAACAAATAATTTGTGTTGCTGATTAGTCTCTGGACTTATTCTCCAAAACATGAGGTACAGCCAGAAACTCACAGCTCAGACCTCTTTTCATTTAGTGCTCTTGTCTTCCTTGGTCTGCCAATTCATGCTCTTTCCTCCTCCCCTTGCTGGGAGACTGCCATCTCCTGCACGAAGGTACTCACCTTCCTACCTTCCTGCAAATAATGAATACTTACAAAGCAGCTGGCAATATATGGATCTTCTAATGGTCACAGCAGGAAAAAGGTTCTTCAGTTTGGGTGCCAAATTGTGGAAAGGAATGAAAATAAATCAAATTTTACTTGCCAAGGGGCAAAATTTTGCCATCAAGTCATTGGCCTTGAACTGATGATTTATGGAGGGTGAGCACAAAGTGATATAGTTCTTCAACCAAATCCTCTTGGCCCCTACGGTCTTAAAGGTGAAGGCCGGCAAATGGCTGTCTTCTAAGTTCTTTGTTTGATGACTTTGCTGACAGGCATAAGCACCCCATGGAAGCCATGCAGGCAATGGTTCCCTGGACAACTGCTGGCAAGTGCAGTCTTTTATGAGTTGTTCATTAAATTCATTTCCACTGCTGAGAGACAGCCATTATTTCTCCTTTCCTGCAATGTTAGCAATTAAACTTTCTCATTCTTATTTCCATCTTCCCAGTGGTTCTCAACCACTTCCCACTGAGGGCAATTCTTCTCTCTGGTCTGTGAAGCAGATCTCTGCTGCTGTGAATGCAAACCTCAGACATGACCCCCATCCAAGGCAGATTGGGAAAAACAGCTGTTAAAAGGAGAGATGTTTTCTTTACTGTCAAGCTGCACTTCCCCCTGCTGCTCTTTCTTGCTCCCAGGGGTTGTCCCATGTATTTCTCAGTTCAGCCAAGGCCCTTCCACCTATTCCTCCTGCTCATCCTCACATCTAGATGTGTGCACACATGGCCCCAGGTGCCTTCCCAGAGAGCTGAGTGTCAATGAGCCCAGCTTTAGCATATGCTGTCAGACATTTATGGTACTGCTGGGCATTTCTTTGCAGAAACGGCCCTTCCAAAACCCTAATCCATACAGATTGTATAAAGGACAGTAGAAGTTTTGCCTTGTTTAAGGCTCATTCTTTTGATTCTCATTCAATGACGTCTTATGGGCGAGAAGGAGCTGCCTGCATCATTGATCATTACTAGACATTAGCTTTGCTGTCTGTCCTGAGTGAGGCTTTAGTCTGTAACAGTACAACCCTGCACTGAAACACTTGGACCATAGCCAAGGAGGCAGAAGCCCTGAGCAACAGGCTTGGCCTGTGTTTCAGGAGGAGAGAGTGCCCCAGACTACCCAACACAAGTAGTCCTGCTGTCTGCTGAAGTTTTTGCCATGACTGTTGGTTCCAGAGGACTGGCTGTACGTGGGTCAGCAGTTATTTGCAGCAGCACTTTGGAAATGAGGAATGAGAGTGGTTGTACATTTGGGGTAGGATGGGTGGGATGTGATCAGGCTCCTGTGTCCAAAGAGAATAAGTGAGAAGATCAGTCTCCCTCCTTTATCTAACCCCTTCCGTATAACAAATCCCAATTGCTTTCCAGTTCCCCCCTCCATCCACCCCACTGATCCTTCCCACCTCCCCCTAAACCTCCCAGTTACATCATCATCTACATCTCAGCATTTTTTTTGCAAGAAAGCAGAACATTTTCATTTCCAAATGGTAGCTCCAAATTTTGGTTTCCAAATGTTGGATTATTTCAAGAAAGAAAATATGTATACACATTTTCTCATTAGAGGAAGAAAAAGGTAATGATCAGCTCCTAAATGTCGTGCACAGTTGCTATTCTAATTCAAGCACAGCATGTAATACAAGTGGCTGTGGTAGGCTATGACATTATAAATTACACCCCATTGGTGATGGAGACAAATCAGATTATGTGTGTGTAGGTTATTGATTATGCTTAAATTTCTTAATCGCTTAAATCAATGAAAGAATAGTAGATAACAAAGAGAATGTGTTCTTGGAGGGCAAAACACCTTTTAATACTTAGTTTTTAATGAGCATTTTCAATAGTCATTAATATCTTAACTGGAGAAGACACTCAGCCAACTTGAAGTATAGGTTGCTATGTATTACCAAGATGCCGCCATCTAGATTTCCTTCTCAGTGTTTATACTAGACATTAATCCTGATTTACCTCTTGTTGAGTTAATGAAAACATGTTATGCAGTTTTATTAAAGAAAATAAAGTCTTCAATTGACTGCTTCTGAAACAGTACAACAAATTCTGAGGAGATTAGCATAAGGATTAAACATACAGATTTTGTTGCAGGAGTTGTTTTCATGAATACAGTCTTAATTGATTGTAGCAAAACAAATACGCACTTTGGTAATGCATGCTGAGTCTCCAATTCAGCATTATTTTAATTAAGTCTTTTGAATGATGAATTTCAATAGAGCAGATGTTCTTGACTATTCAGGTATATAAATATAACTGGCATCAGTATCTGATAAGCCTACAATTTGAGAGTTTAAGCACATATGAAACTGGGCCAATTGTTGAGAGTTGAAAGTGGAAGGAATTTGCTAAACCACTGTTTGCACCTGTTTTGAATTATTGTGCTGTTCCCTCCATGCTAACCTCGGGGGAAAGAGAGAGTCTTGTTTGCAATGCCAGAACATGGGGAAGAGGATGTGTTCGCTCCCCATTTGCAGTTTCTCATTAACCAATTGCAGCAGCTGAACCTTGTGAAGAGGGAATTTCAGTACATATTATATATATGGCCACAAGCATTTCATTACAGAATTAAAGGTGAATAAAAGAGTGCTGAACTCTGTGATCAAATCATTTTAAGGTTGAAATTATGTCTCCTCACAAATAAAGGAGTACACCAGGCAGTGTTTGCCTTTGAAATAACATCTGATTTGACAGGAAGTGTCTAATGAATTTAAAAATATTTGATATCAGCTTGAATTTTAAATGAGATCATAAACATCATTGGTCTTCAAAGAATTTGGCTGTGTTCTCATTAAATTTCCATAGAGGCTTTTAATCAGTGGATACACCCCTGTGCATGGAGTTCTCGTGCCTCAGCTCCAGGTCATTCAGAGTCATCATCCTTTTGCTGCAGGAAATATATTGGTAAATGGATTTGGCTTTCTTCAGTAACTTGGCATTTTTATGGTTCTCTACCTTTAAAGACATATGGCCAGAAAAGCCCTCCCTCTTTTGAGCAGAATTCCATGGAAAAGCAGCAAAGCCTCCCAGCTTTATGTCACAGACTGAGGAAAGACAAGGGTGAAAAGGCAACTCAAAAGGCACATAAGCCTCCTACTGAAAACCACCTGCTTTAGAAGAGCACTTCTTTATCCAGAGAACTTTTAGGCATTGAGACTTACAAGTAAAGGTGATTTCAAGTCACCAGCCAATGCAGCCACATGTGGGGCAAAAATGGTCTCATATTTATTCAAGTTGGACAACACTGTGAAAGACTATGAGAGGGAAAACAGGAAGGATGGTATATCTGAGTCATTTTAAGAAGGAAGGGTATCAAATGAGTCGTTATCAGATTTTAGGCTGAGTTGTATGTATTTGCACACAGGTGTTTGATCTAGCATCTAGTGTTATACAAGGAACAGGCAACCTGATGGTACAGATCATGAGGGAGAAAGTCACCTTAGCTGTCACCAGCACTGCCACACTCAGCACCTTATATTGCCCAGAAAAATTTCTGTGAGCTCAGCATTGCCCATGGGATGTCACAGTGATCTCATGTGAATTCTGGATACTGACCCTATTACTTGACTTTCTCCCCCTTTCTCTGTCCCTTTCAATTTCAGAGCCCCAGATTTATTTGGGAGGAAACCTAAGGGTGTGTTTCATAGTCAGGAACTGCTTTTCACGCAGGTACTTGTCTGTGTTCCATAAGCCACATTGGTAAGGGCTGAGACAAATGAATTGGTGCAGCTTGGTGAGACACAGCTTCCCAGCGTGGACCCTGCATGGGGCTCACATCTGGCTCACCCCAAGGTATAGAGGCTATGGTTGTCTTTTCCAGTGCACCAAAGTTAGGAAACCAAAGTCTGCCCACAGGTCTGATCCCCCCTACAGCCCCCTTAGATTCACAGATTAATACACATCTTCAATATTTTGAAGGCCATCATACTGGTGGCCTTCTTTGACAGAGTTACAGCATTGGTGGATAAGGGAAGAGCAACTGATATAATCTACCTGGACTTGTGCAAAGCATTTGACACTGTCTTGCATTACCTCCTTGTCTCTAAACTGGAGATACGTGGATTTGATGGATGGACCACTCAGTGGATAAGGAACTGACTGGATGGTTGCACGCAAAGGATTGTGGTTCAAGTTCAACAGCCAAGTGCAAGGTCCTGTGACGAGTGGCATTCCTCATCACTGGGACCAATCCAGTTTAACATCTTTGTTGGCGACATGAACGGTGGGACTGAATGCACCCTCAGCAAGTCTGCTGATGATACCAAGCTGTGTGGTGGTGTTGACCTGCTGGAGGGAAGGGGTGCCATCCAGAGGGATCCTGACAGGCTTGAGAGGTGGGCCTGTGTGAATCTCATGCAGTTCAACAAGGCCAAGTGCAAGGTCCTGCACATGGGTTGAGGCAATACCAAGCACAAATACAGGCTGGGTAGAGAACAGATTGAGATCAGCCCTCAGGAGAAGGACTTGGGGGTGTTGGTTGATGAGAAGCTCAGCATGACCCAGCAAGGTGCGCTTGCAGCCCAGAAAGCCAACTGTCTCCTGGGGTGCATCAAAAGAAGCGCTACCAGCAGGTCGAGAGAGGTGATCCTCCCCTTCTACTCAGCTCCCATGAGACCCCACCTGGAGTATTGTATTCAGCTCTGGGGCCTCCAACATAAGGACATGGGCCTGTTGGAGCAGGTCCAGAGGAGGGCCACAAAGATGATCAGAGGGCTGGAACACCTTTCCTGTGAAGCCAGGCTGAGAGAGTTGGGGTTGTTCAGTGTGGAGAAAAGAAGGCTCCAGAGATGCCTTATAGCATCCTTCCAGTACCTAAAGGGAGCCTGCAAGAAACTTGGCAAAAGCCTTTTTACAAGGGCACGTACAATAGGACAAGGTGTAACAGCTTTAACCTGAAATAGGGTAGATTTAGATTAGATAAAAGGAAGAAATTCTTCAGTATGAGGGTAGCGAGGCACTGGATCAGATTGTCCAGAGAAGTTGTGAATGCCCCATCCCTGAAAGTGTTCAAGGCCAGGCCGGATGGGGCTCTGAGTAACCTGGTCTAGTGGAAGGTGTCCATGCCCATGGCAGAGGGGTTGGAACTGGGTGATCTTTAAGGTCCCAAACCATTGTATGATTCTATGATACTTCACTAGCAATATATCAACATCTTGTTTTATATTATGACCTGATTCAGAACAGATTTCAGGGCCAGTTCTATGTGTGTCCAAAAATATCTCTTTCCAATATTTGCATTCACACGTTTCTATCTTTTTGTCCCTTTCATTCTCATCACTGAGCTTTGCTGGCTCTGGAAGCCAAAGACAGCCATCCATCACAGATTATTTGACATGAAGGCGATTCACAGTCTCTTAGCTCCTGATATGTAGACAAGTGTGTTGGAGTATGACCTAACACTTAAATAATAATTCACTGTTGAATATTATGAGAAATTGGCTGACAATTTCAAAGTAATGCCTTTCCAAAGATACAGTATTAATTCTTCACTACCATGTAAATGTATGTTCACTTAAAGAATCTTAAATAAAGTTTACACTTTGCAATTAATTTAGTGAAATTCTGAGTTAAATTACTTGCTATAAAAATATTAAACATATTACAACTGTCTGGACATGGTCTTCTAAATGAAAGGGAGTTTTAATTATTTTAGGAGAGAAATACAAACAGTGTCAAGATTTAACCACTGCTCAATTTAATATAAATTCTGTCTAATTTTACAAATCATTATTTATACAGTTAACATGCTGTTGTGGTTTAGCCAGCAACTCAGCCCCACACAGCCGCTCACTCACTCCCCCACCGGTGGGACAGGGGAGGGAACCAGAAGGGTAACGCTCTTGGGTTGGGATAAGAACAGTTTAGTAATTAAAATTTAAAAAAAACAACAACAAAAATGCAATGGAAAGGAAAACAACAAGATGCGCAAAACCCAGGGTGGGGGGATGAACCACCAAAATAAACAACACAGCCACTCACCTCCCACTGACACAACACTGCACCTCCCCAAGCCACAACTGCCCCCATTAATATACTGGTTGTGGTGTCACATGGTATGGAATGAACATCCCATTGGCCAGTCGGGGTCAGCTGCCCCAGCTGTGGCCCAGCCCCTCCCGTGGCCCCGCCCCTCCCAGCCTCCTGCCCATGTGGCAGAGCGCAGGAAGCTGGAAAGGTCCCTGACCACCACAGGCACCACAGTGAAGAGAATTAACCCCTTCTCAGTCAAAACCAGCACACATGCACAAAAAATTAATAAACGACCTCCATGATATCTCTTTTCGTATAGTTAGCAGTGCAGGCAATTATTACAGTAATGTTGAAAAAATCCACCATGGAAATCCATATTTACTTCCCAAACACAAGAATCATGGAAAGAGGAGGAGAAAGGGAGGAAAAAATGTACGGAAAAGGAGTTTCATTGAGCAAATCTTAGCAGTGAAGTCAGTCTTGCACCTCTCCTCCAAAAAGAGGGGACAGAACTTGAAATCAAGTCTTTGAGACAGTGTGGGATTTGCAAGCAGAAAGAATGCAAGGTGAAGCTTTCTGTCACCTTTCTGCCTTCAGAAAGTTCCAGGACAAGATGAGAGGAGGAACCCGCTCCCAGCCAGCCTTCTGCACTTATGGTAGTGATGCCTCCTGGGGCACTGAGAGCTCTGGCCAAAGCCCAGTGGAAGCATTAATGCTATGAAGTGTCTTATATGGGGGAGGAGCACCAGAGACCATCAAATACTCTTTCTGTCTAGGAAGTTTCCATCAGGAACCATCTGGCATCCCCAGAGAAGTGGAGGCAGAGTACAGGAAGGACTGGGCTGTAGGCACAGAAACTATTGCTCTCTGTTAGCACATTCCAGTGGTTTCAGCCTGTGGTCCATGGACTATTTCTAATGGTCCAAGGAAGATAAGAAAAGTGAGCTTAGTGGTAGCAGACTTACACATATTCTGAATGCTGTCTCCCCTGAGTACAGGGGTCCATAGACTGAGCATGCGAAGGTTAAACATCTCTATTAGAGACATGGATGTTACAAGGAGGCTTCAAAAATGCAGCCTGCCTGTCACCAGGACAGGACTTCAGTGGCTCTAACAGGCCATTGATAGGGCCTGTTACTGATCAAAACAGTACAGAGCAAATCTCAGCCCTCCTGAAGCTAGTGGGAGTTTCAGCAAGGATATGTTCCTCAAGCTTTACTCTGAAATGCATGCTAGATTTTCAAATAGAGTGAACTTTCAAGTATTTATATGACTTAAAAACTTGGCCTCTACTGGCAGAATACTATCTTCCCTTCCTTCCATCTTGCTGACTTTATACTTACACACCCTGCTGATTTACATCTGCGTTAGCTGTAATATTTGGAGGCACCCAACGTACAGTAATTGCTTAATTCCTTTCCAGAAAGAAAGGAAGGAGGCAGGCAGGACTGAACGCAGATAACATTTTGAATGTTTCATTACAGCAGCATACCCAAGTTATGGGATCCCATCCTTATTCCCAATAAGAAACAGAGAAAGAAAAGGGGAGAAACTTGTTGTACCTCCTTCTGAAGCATGATGTAAAATAAAAATGACTAGAAGTGTGCACTGAGCTATCACAGGGGCTGCTTCAATACCAGAGTGCTTCAAAGATGCCTGTTTGTCAGAGCCCTAGGTGATACTTCTCTGTGTTTGCAGGATGAACCTTAGCCAATAAAACAACTGTGCAGCACTCTTTTTCTCCTTTATTAAAAGGCTTCTGGCAGATAATGGAAAATTATCCCTTCAGACACTGCAGAGGGGTTTTACTACGCTAGACAATATAATAGAAGATATTCACTCTTCTGTAAAATTATTAAGGGTATTTTTTAAATAGCCTTTTGGAAGGTCAGTAGGCTGAGTCCCCAAACTCCCCTCAGCAATGTTATATGCAGATTCACCTCCAAGTCATTTTAAGAGGAAAGACTCTCCACACCCATTAATATAGAAAAGATTCAAACTATTTCCTGGGGGAAAAAATCAAAGCTGTTTTTTGGCCTCTAACCTGCATCTTTCTCCTGTGTTGATTTTTTCATCAGCTGAGTGAGCTGAACAGACTTGCTGAGTTGTCACAGGACCTAGAGCACTGGGGAGGGATGGGGATGAGGGAAAGAAGGAGGAAGCGGGCAAGCAGGGAGGTGTCGAACTGAGTGGAATCTCATCTTGAATCAATAGATGTTTTGCCATTCGTTTCTATGGCATCCAAGAGTGTCATAGAGAGATGTGGAAAAGGCCTGAAGTCCAGGAATTTCCCAGTTCCCCATGGAGAAAAACAAATCATGAATGTCCCTGATTCCCTGCTTTCTCTCCCTTTTCTGACATTAACTTGCCAGATCCATACAGCTGTATTCCTTTTCACTGTTTCTTCATTACTGAAGGCAGTTGAGAAAATCAAGCAGCATTTGCAAGTGTGGATTACCAAGGTTCATCGGGGCTTTGCTTTAGTTTATCAGGAGCTCCGACACATGCTGGGCTGTGCCAATTAAGATCCAGTCATTATTCTTAACAGCACCTGGCAATGAAATACCAGGATATGCTGCTTGCATTCCTGTGTATACACAGGAGAGAGCATTTTCTTTTGCAGAACTACTGTGCACATCCCAGGTCATCAACAGAAGAAATTTATGTACCAAAAAGCCTGTCCTCAGCCTGGAAAACCACAGCTACATGTGGTTGCTCTCTCTATGTGAGCTTATATTTCAGCTGAGGGAGATGCACTGTGATTTAGTGAACTGCCTGGTCTCTAGCAAGACCAATATTTATATTTTAAGTTTAGGAGGGTATTTAATCATCACAGTTTGTCGGTGCTTTGTATCACGCTACGCAACAAGCCAGCTTAACATGAAACGCTTTCACCCTGCACCTCCTTTCACACTTCCCAGCACTAATTAGTGAAATCTGACACAAAGTCCTGGACAGCATGATTGAGAGACCTGGTGCCCAGCTCAGCTGCACATTTTATAATGAAACTCTCATGTCTCAGAGAGCTCAATGCAGAACCACAGATCCTTTTAACCCTTAAGCTTTGGCACATTTCAAATCCAGGTCTTGACCAGTGTGTCACATATGAGGCACAGTTTGAGAAACTAAGTGGGTGTTGATTAGGTTACTAGGAGTCCTTCAAATCACCTGAGAGCCAGAAGCCTTCTGGGTTCATCATATTGGATAAATCCTGCCAAAAAGGCGCCAGCTGGACATACTTGCTCTAAACTATTGCTGCAATTATATTTTTTAACCGAACGTCTTATTTTACTAGCTCCAACAGTGACTTTTTTGTGCCATTCCACATAATGGAGATGAACATAACTGTCAAATATTAACACGGCCTCAGCAACAGTATTCTGAAAGCTTCCAAGATCACTACTATAGAAAGATAGTATCCTATCTTTAGGACATACAAAATACAGGAGTAACAATTCGACCTTCTCTGCCATGATCTGTTCTTTGGCATTTGTCTTAGTTGTCCTAAATATGTTATCAGATGTTGGCACTAATTAAGTCTCTGTGTGGAGAGGATGGGTTACAGTCCCATCTGCCTTAAATGTTTATGCTTTGGCTGCTTCTAAGAGCAAAGGATCAAGGGACTGAATTAGTTAACGCAAGTAGGCCCTTCCAATTCACAGAATCACAGAATCACAGAATGGTAGGTGTCGGAAGGGACGTCTGGAGATCATCTCATCCAACCCCCCTGCTTGAGCAGGGACACCCAGAGCAGGGAGCACAGGAACGCATCCAGGCGGGTTTTGAATGTCTCCAGGGAAGGAGACTCCACAGCCTCCCTGGGCAGCCTGTGCCACTGCTCTGTCACCCTCACAGGAAAGATGTTTTTTCTCATGTTTAAGTGGAACTTCCTGTGTTCCAGCTTGTGCCCATTGACCCTTGTCCTGTCATTGGGCACCACTGAGAAGAGTCTGACCCATCCTCTTGACACCCACCCTTTAGATACTTATAAGTATTGATAAGATCCCCCCTCAGTATTCTCTTATCCAGGCTAAACAAACCCAAGTCTCTCAGCCTTTTCTCATAAGGGAGATGCTCCAGTCCCCCGATCATCTTGGTAGCTCTGTGCTGGACTTGCCTGAGCAGCTCCCTGTCCTTAAACAGGGGGCCCAAAAACCGGACACAGTACTCCAAATGTGGTCTCACTAGGGCACAGAAATGTTCCATGTTCTTCATTAGGATGTTCTCACTAATCCGTGTGTCATGAAGGACCCATTTGTTTTAGGAGTGCTATTCCTAAGGACACAACTATTTCTTGCCTAAACCTTGCCCTAGTTTGATTTTTTTTCATATCTCCATGTGTGGAAAAACAGATTTTCCTTTCAGTCAAGGTGCTAGAACTTGTACCCTGTACAGCTGACCTGAAGCCTACAACTTACGTAGGCTGCTGGTCAATGACCAGGTAGTTTGGTATTTCTAAGAAGGCAGAATTGGCTGATGTACAAAAACCCACAAGAGAGTGCACAGAATAGGTCATTTTATGTGCCTACTGGCATGTGGATTCAGCTTTGTCTGCACATGCAAGTGCAGGGATTTGCAGACAGAAGGAATGCAGGAGCCTTTGGGGTACAACTGTCCTATTTTCATCTTCTGCTGCTACCAGTCTGGCCAAGACTTGAACTCAGGAATGAGCAATGAAGGTTACAAGTAGTAAAGCATCCCCGCTCCTATATTAAAATTACTTCTGCCTTATCTTGTCAAAGTTGTATAATTTGTATCACCACATCACCAGCCAAGCCGCAAACAGACCTTCCAAACTATGAGCTCAGCCCACAAATCACACTCATTAAGGCTTCAAATTTTTGCAGAGTACAAATAAGGAACTTTCTAACATCACTTATGCCTGTATATGAAACCTCTACAATTCAGTGACCGTTCCAAAAGCTATCTCAGACAGATTTACTGAAGTTGGCACCTCTGCTATCATAAATGAATCACTGAGGATAACATCTTTATTAAGTTTATACATCTTGGTTCTAAAATAGTGCTATGTATAAAAACAAGGTCTCAGAGAGCAATAGAAGATTTTCATTGGGTTCTGCATGCTCCAAGAGGACAAGGGTGATCATAACACCAATAATGTGCTTCAGCAATGGCAAAATAAAGAAGAGTGTTAATCTTTAGGAGTGCACAAGGCTTGCACCTCCCCCAGTCAAAAACATTATGAATTCAATGTTTTATTAAATAGGTTTCTGCAGGGGAAAATGTTGTGCTACTAATTAGGAATGAAATATTAGTGAAAAACAAGCAGGCTTAGTATAAGTTAACTTTCACAAATTCTCGCTTGCCTAGTAGGGAAGGTTAGTTAGACTATGCTAAGTCTAAAGACTGATTAGATGTGTAATCATGGTGTTATTATGTTAATTGATTTGTTTGTTGTTGTTATCAACGTAAAGATTAAGCAAATCCATACATGAAAGCTAGAGGTGAAAGAGTCTGCTGGAGAAGGTTTTTGGGTAGCAAATCTATGTATTATCGTCACTTCTTTGTGGAGCCATAATTGCTGTACTGGGCACTTTTCTCTCAGTTCTCACAGGTGGCAAAACAACAGACATTGTTGAGCAGTTTTGCTTAGTTAGTGTTGCTCCTTGGGCTGGCTTGGTGATATAAGAAGGCTGCTTTTTCATTAGAGCTTAATTCACCAGTTAAACCACTGATCAGGGCAGTAGGGGACACCTTTTCACACAGAAAAGCATCTTTGGCTAAAGAAACAGCCTTGGGCTATATTTCTTCTTAATACTTCAAGCCTGAAAGCTCTTACAAGCATGGCCCACTTTTGCTGCACTTGGTCTGGGCACATTTCGAACCATGCTGCCTGGGAGTCAGATGTCTCTCTGCTGTGTGACAAGCTTGCTATTACACTGCAAGCAGCCCTGCCTTTGCAGGTTGCTGTGCTCAAACCCGAGCCTCCTAAAACAGGGCATGTAAATGAGGTGGGTGGCTAGAGGGTCTTTGCGATGAATTGCCTCTGCCACATCAGCATGTGGCCAATAACTCAATCATGTCTGTGCAACAGTGTGCACCAGGCCAGGAGGAGGAAAAAATGTGGTTTGCGTTCTGATGCAAACAATGTGCTCAGACTGCCTGTGGCATGATGCTCATATCTTGTTCCTGTTCCATCCTGATGTGATCCACTGGGATTCCTCAGGGTTTCGGTCTGGGTTTTTTTATTTATTTATTTTATTCTGGGGGCTTTTTTATGGGAGGGGGGAAGGGGGGTTGTCTTCTTCCTATACCCATTTCTTTTAAAACTTCCTTTTAAAGACTTTTAGGACCTATCCCTTGCAGAATACTTCCTGCAGAAATTTGGTTAAACACAGCTGGGCAGGATACCAGGTATTTCAGTCTACAATGACATAAAATGTTGTGACAGCAATGGGTTTGAGGGTGCGGGCTGTTCAGTTACCACTATTGTTGCCTAAAGGAACTGAAGGAATATTTGGGCTCTTTGGCTGTGTAAACTCTCATAGCTTTCTTAAAATCAATACAGCGTCATATTCTGCAAGACCTGAACCTGGTCCTCTATGCTTACAGACTAGATATCAAAACAGCCTCCCACATGACAGTGTCTAGAGGTGGTCATGGATATTTTACAGAAAGCGTTATGTCTCTGAAGTGGAGGTTTCCTATAGAAATTCTTTGCTATTTCATTCTGGGAAAAAAATAAAAAAACATTTGGATTAATTTTAACTTTTGCATTTAGGCATATTTTAGAACATTTTGGTTTTTCATAATAAAATTAATTCCAATTTCAAAGTGTTCTATATTTTGCAAAAAACGTCTTGGTCTATAGAATTTTTTTCTAAAAGAGGATAAACTTAAGCACTTGGAAATGAAGCAAATAAGATTGCAGCTGGCCCCTTACAGAATTCTAGCTCAATGCATCCTGAAGACCTCATCATGATATGAAAGAGAAACAGAACTATATAGAAAACATAAACATTGAAATAATCATGAAGCAAATTATGTTACCTCAGTGGGATGTAAATGTGCTTAATTTTAAGCATGCTATCTAGGGGCTTTGCTGAATAGGCAAACCGAGCAACTTGATGAGTATCTGCAAGCTGTAAATAAAGTAGCAACAGCAACATACTGAAAGTAGGAGTAAAGGCATCACTGTGAGGCACTGAAACCTGTGTGTTATCACTGAAGCAGTAGTTCCAGCCACAGTATGTTTTATTTTTCCATTCCAATGACAGCAATATCTTCAGTGACTCACAGTTTAATGTACAGTGGAGCAACCAAAAATGGTATTTAGTACACAATCATCCATCCTAACCTTAGTTTTCAGTCTGTTTCCAGTTCACTTCCATGTTCTTATTATGAGGTTTTTGTCAGTCCAAGCTGGAACACAATTTGGGCTTCATTTAGGTATGTTTTCCTGTTTTTAATTTTAAATCTCGTATCAGTTATGTCCCCATGTAGGAATACCAGATCTGCGAAGACTGAGAGGTAAATTCTGACTGCCAAACTCACGGAAGGCGGACAGGGAGATTGCAAAGGTTGGCTCTGTCGCCAGGGCAAGCCAATCCTAGACCTCTGGGGAAACTGCGAAGAATGGTGCCAAGTGCAATGTGGCTTTTAGTCATCATCATTGTATTTACAAAACCACCAGGCCACCTGCTCGAGTGCTTGAGTTGCTGCTCAGCTGATTAAAACACAGTAGCCAGGTCATAAAATATTTATTAGAAGAACCAGACAGTGTTAACTTGTGGCACAGAGAGAGAGCAAGCCTCGCCCTTGAGCAAATACAAGCAAACATAAAACCTACAGATTGCTGCAAATCTGGCAACGCCACTGTTGTAGAACAGGGGATGCCAAATCAAAGGCTGAGTTGGAGCTAGGGCTGAGTAGGACTTGAGCTCTCAGATGGCCTCTGCTAGGAGCTGCCAGCCCCCAGTACTGTTCCAGGGCTTTCCACAAACAGCGGCTTAGACCATCGGTGGTCTGCACTGCTGTTGGTGACTTGCTGTGAAAGGTGTCTCGGCACCCCCCCACCCCCACAACAAATAGTCTTGGAAGATATATATGCTACTCTGCTGTAAATGAAAACATCTGATCTTTCTACCCAGTCACCATAGTTACCTTTCATCTGAAGGAAGGAAATTGTGCTGCACAGGGATTTTTTGTGTTTTTTTTTTTTTTTAAAGGAAACTCAATCAAGTCTAAGCACTGATTCAGTTCTGAACTCAACCACATCTTTCTTGCGGCTCATTAACAGCCTGTGAGATCTTCCCAGGTGTTTCTGTGCATTTAGTAACTGAAAGCTTTAACAGTTATTCATGTACGGTGAAGTCTTGATGCATTTTCACAATTTTCCACAAGGTGCCTTAAGTGCAGGAACAGTTGTTCAGCAAGCAGTACCCTACCTTTTCCCGAGCAGCTAAATGACTGGTTTACCAGAAAATGGCATCTTACTATTCCCAGATTTACTGTAAGGTCAGAATTGACAATACCCCTTTCAGGCAAAGCATTGGCTGTGAGCTTTATTTATTAAAAGTGCTGGCCAGTACAGGAAATCTGAAAATATATTTAAAAAGCCCCAAACCACATAAAAAGCATTTAATTGGTTAGGTACTTCGGGTTTGTTAGTTGCTGGGAGCACTAATTCTGAAATAAAGAGTTCCTGGGGATGTAAAGAAGGAGAAGGGATATAAAGAATTAAATATAATTAGGAATATTCATTATTCATGGCAATAAGTGAGAATCTTCCTGGCCAAAGATAAACAGTTGTATGCATTTAAAGGAAAGGAACAGAAAAATGAAAATGAAAAACAAGTTATAAAAATAACTCTTATCTATATGGAAAAGGATTGTTCCTGGAAAGAGTGTGACTCAGTAGACCAGTCTCTGCCATTGCCCTATGCTGTCTGCTTTGGTAAACCAAGCAAGCGCCACATGGAAGTTTCTGTTGCATCAGGAACTCATCAGGTGGCAGAAAAATGAAATGAGACACACTCTCCCCACACCTGTCTGCCTCCGGGAAGAGGGCATGAAGGGATGACAAAGCACCAAATTTGGTCTGCCAACATAATCCCTGGAATTCAGTTGAGTCTGGCATCACTTACAGCACCCCTGAGGCTTCTCTAATACCTGCGGCCAAGTCTCTCATCACCTCGTCACCTTTGTTTCACCCCTTTCAGTATTATGCCAGTAAACCAGTCCTAGGAAAAGGCATGTTTTCTCAGGGGGAGAAAAAATTAACATTTTCCATACAAGAAAATAAAAAGAAGACATTTTGTTTTTCTACTCAGAGAGAAGTATTTTGTTTCACAGCAGCGTCACAACAAGCTTGGCCTGGGAGACCATAGGACTGGGATCACAAGACACCAGTGAAGTAGCAGCAAAACTTCTCCACAGCTGAGCTGTGAGGTGAGCCTTACTTACACCCTCCAGCCAGCTGTTTCCATCTTTCCAAACCAGACCACTTTCAGGCTCCAAAACTAAATTTTGAGCTGGTTTGAGTAGCTCTAGGCGAGGCAGGGATACATTAAACTGCTTAATTGGGAATTGTTTCTTCCTAAGTTTGCCTGCAGGAGATGGAGGAATGAAGGAATGTTGGACATCCCCATCCCTGCTCATGGCCAGCCATTTCATCTCCAGACAGAACTCAAACTCCTGGCTGAGTATGAAGACAGCTGGAGTTCTCTTGGAGAAATAGCCTTTCTTTGCTTCTCCAGCTTGCTTTGAAACAAGCATGATTTTTTCTGTGCTTGCTTTTATTTTTTTCTTCCTGGGGGCAGGAGGTGGTTGTCAGCAGAAAATTTAGACCTCGTCCAATTTCCTTTAGCCACAAGAAATCTTAAAATGAACAAGACAACACCCTCTTATTTCATGCTTTGTTCTCATAGATCCCTCTTCAGCCAGTTATGTTTACAGGCTGTGTTGGGCTGAGCAGCTGAAACCATGTTGTGTTGCTCTGTAACAAAAGTGCTCCCGGAATTTTGCAACACTTGAGGCACCCTGATGTTTCCTCATTTCTCCAGTAGTCCTTTTTCCAGTTAGGTGGCAACTCCAGCTGTCATCACCAGAGTCCAAGAAGGAAATCTCTCCCTCATCCCACCCTACATTCTTTAGACGACCATCACTGTTGCTATTCTAAATCATTCACCAGCATAGGGAAGGATTATTTTTAGGCTGCTGTAAGAGTTTCCTACATACCAGTGTAGTGACCTCCCTCCTAAGCCTTGTTTGATGGCCATTTTCTTGTATATCCATGGCATCTCATTTGAAATCCATGGGAATTTTCTTAATATGTTAAAATCTACCTTTTAAAAATCTGCTTGC
This sequence comes from Phalacrocorax aristotelis, assembly GCF_949628215.1. NCBI lineage: Eukaryota > Metazoa > Chordata > Aves > Suliformes > Phalacrocoracidae > Phalacrocorax > Phalacrocorax aristotelis. The sequence goes on along the minus strand of NC_134284.1, from coordinate 27,885,377 downwards.
CTTCTTTTTCTGAAGGCAATGTCCTGAAGCAGGACAAGACTTTCCAGTAGAGATGATCTGATCCTGAACATGAAGATTTTATGCAAACATTTACTGAAAACCTGAAAACACCTGGTGTAACCTACTAACAGCTCTGAGCTGATCCATTTAAATCACGGACACCGACGGTGCGCACCTAGATCATAGACACAATCATTCCACCAGATTTGTGATTTATGGTTGGAGGAAAGACCAGCCCCTCTGCCTGCAACTGAATAATATACTCACAGGTCAAAAGTTAGATACCTAAACCTTACACTCAAAATCCTAGGGAATATAAACAAAGAGATGGTGCTTCTGTCGTATACCATCTTGCCTTTTATAAACCCAAATTTAACATGATTGATAGCATCACTGTAGAAGGTGGAATTGAAATGTTCAGCCAGTTTGCCTACTTTCCTGTTAATAATAAGATCAAACTAAAACAAACCAAGAGATAAATTAATCTTTTTTCACCAGAACATGATATTAATAACTTGTGGTTTGGCACTTTTACCTTTTTATTTACATGGTTATCTCATACACTTCATTGTACAAAGCTGTTCTTTTCTTTTATCATGATGTTGATAACTATCGTTTTCATATTCAAGGCTCTTCTTCTCTGGCAGGTTACTTTCCTCAAGTTGCCTGCAGAACCATCAGTATAGTAATGGAATGAGATATTTAAACCCTCAAAAATGGAAACTTTAATTTAGATCTTGCCCTGGCAGAGCAGAAAATAAATCCCAAATCTATAGACATTCTTCTGAGGCTTTATCACAAATAAACATTTGAGGGATATTTATGCATATGCACATATGTTCACTCATCCACTTTATTATGCACAATACAAATTACTGAAAAAATCCAATTTCTGTTACTCAGGTAGATAATTTTTTTTTTCTTGAACGTCTGTAAAATTGTACATGGACTGTATTGTGGCATTTTCATTTGTGGTATGCTAAGCAGAGTATAGAATCATGTTGAATTCAAACCACAGGTTTCCACTTGATCAAAAATGCAACAATGGAACACAGGAGCATGTTTCCTTCAGAGGCTGGGCCACCTCAGTTTGTGGAGGCTTTCAAGACCCATTTGGAGAAAGCCCTAAGCAACCTGGTCTGATCTCACAGCTGACTCTGCTTTAAGTGGGAGGTGGGACTACAGTCTCTTCTAACCTGGATTATTCTACAATCCTATAATACTAGATAGTTGAAAAGGGCTTCAAAAACTTGCGGAAACTGGTAAACAAAAGAGGCAGAGCTGGAAAACAAATTATGTAGAAGAATCTTTAAACACTATTTTAAATAGGAAGTGATTCAATACATCATGACAACCAGGTGGCACTAACACCCAGGGGTGCCACTTACTGCTTACAGTTGGCTCGAAAGTTGTTTGCAGAAATTATTTTTGTAAATAGATGAAAAATTCTGAAAAAAAAAAAAGTAGAATATGATTATATAAATACTTGGAATTGGAAGCACAAATCTTAACAACAGAGGAACATAAACTTCTAAATTAGAAATGATGATCACTCCAGGATTATTTAGATCATTTCCATGGTTATTAAACCTGCTTCTTTATTCTCTGAGATAATTCCATAAAACTATTAGGGTTGTAGTCATACACAAAACTGCATCTGCCATTACCCTAAGCAACTCAATTGTTTGTTTTTCAACTACAAAAGTGGTAAAGAAACTGTACAAGTATTCCTTAATGTAATTTACTATCCTACCACCATCTGCTACATTTGGCACTGAATGTGTAGCCGAAATCCCTTTTATAAGTGTGCCCTGAACCAGGAAGCTGATTCAGACCAGAACCAATTAGCATTCCCAGCCTTTCTCAAAGTACACAGAAACAGAAGCGCATACACTAATTGTGCTTCCATTTTACAAGTGTTTGTGTTTTGTGAGCATGAATGTGTTGAGGAATCTGTTTTAACATATAGCACCTCTGTCCGATGCTGCAAATCACTGATGCCAGCAACGAAAGGCAGGAACACAGTGAACAGTGACACGTGGGGACCACACAGCTTCTGACTTGTGACCTGCTGCTGGGGATAGAGCAGTAGCTCCATGGCAATACAAATTCCCTGTGCTGTGCACCTGTGTTTCCTGTTGCTGCAACTAAATGTGAGCCAGACCTCGGGTGAAAGCTGAAGAGTTCATTTAGGATTCAAGGCTGGATCTCCAGCTGCTGCAAATCAGTGTGGTTCTCATGTTTCCCGTGGCTCTGCAGCCTCCACCTCAGCAATCCCCTCTTGGATGGTGGGGTCTTGCCTATTTCTGCCCTGCTTTGTGGAGCACTCAGCAGCCACGACTAGCTGATGGCACCCAGGATTTTACAAAATCTGTGAGACATGCTTTTGGCAAGTAGTACCAATGAAACCTAAAGTGAAAGAAATGCAGATGGTCAGCCACAAAATCAATCCAGTTCCAGTAGTCTTCTGAGTGGTTTATGAAGGGAGCTCTAGGTTTCAGTGTGGTCATTTGACAGAGAAGAAAATCTTCTGCTTTCTTGGAGAGATGTTGGGAAACGTCTCCTGAGACTGTGGGGTGAAAGCAGATTTGCAAAGCATTCATAATGTGATTCCAAAAAACCTTCCCCTGTAGAAAACTAAGCCATCATGCAGATGGGCTCCATTGGGTGAGACCAATGGCTGACTGAACATGTACAGGAGGTCACTGATAACCTGAAGATTAAGAAAATCAGTGGCACCATTTTTTTTTAAATCTACTTTGACAGATGTGTAGGGGCAGGCAAATATGGGTGACACTGTTTTGGGCATTTGCTGTAGGCCACCTGATCAGGAAGAAGAAGTTAATGAGGCCTTCTACAGACAGCTGGAAGTAGCCTCATAATCACAGGCCTTGGTTCTCATGGGGGACTTCAACCACCCTAATATTTGCTGCTAAAGCAACACGGCGAGGTGCGCGCAATCCAGGAGGTTCCTGCAGAGCATCGAGGATAACTTTTTGACGCAGGTGGTGGAGGAGCCAACAAGGCAAGATATGCTGTTGGACCTTATACTAACAAACAAAGAAGGCCTAGCTGAGGATGTAGGAGTTCGGAGTAGCCTTGGCTGCAGTGACCATGGGATGGTGGAGTTTAGGATCCTGCGTGGTAGAAGCAGGGTAACGAGCAGGATTACAGCCCTGGACTTCAGGAGAGTTAACTTTGGCTTCTTCAAAGACATGCTTGAAGGGACCCCCTGGGTCAGGGCTCTGGAAGGCAGAGGGGTTCCAAGATGGCTGGTCAATATTCTAGTACCACTTCCTCCAAGCTCATGATTAATGCATCCCTATGAGGAAGTCAAACAAAGGAGCCAGAAGACCTGCATGTATGAGCAAGGAGCTTCTAGAAAAACTTAGATGGAAGGAAGAGGTTTACAGTATGTGGAAAAAGGGACTGGCCACTTGGGAGGAATGTAGGAATGTTGTCAGGGTATGCAGAGATGCAACAAGGAAGGACAAGCCCCACTTGGTACTAAATCTGGCAATGGATTTCAAGGATAACAAGAAGGCTTCTTCAAATCTATCAGTAGTAAAAGAAAGACTGGGGAAACTGTGCATCTGCTGGTGAGTGAGGTGGGTGCCCTGGTGACGCAGGATGCAGAGAAGGCAGAGTTACTGAATGCCTTCTTTGCTTCAGCCTTTACTGCTAAGGCTGGCCCTCAGGCACCCCAACCCCAGAGGAGAAAGAAAAAATCTGGAGAAAGGAAGACCTCCCTTTGGTTGAGGAGGATTGGGTCGGAGATCACCAATGCAAACTGGATCCTCACAAATCCAGGGGCCCTGCTGGGATGCACCCACAAGTGCTAAGGGAGCTGGTGAATGCTGTCACTAAGCCACTCTCCTTCATCTTTGAAAGGTCATGGGAGACTGGAGAGGTGCCTGAGGATCGAGGGTAGCCAATGTCACTCCAGCCTGCAAAAAAGGCAAGAAGGAGGACCTGGGAAACTATAGGCCAGTCAGCCTCACCTCCATCCCTGGAAACATGATGGAACAGTCATACTGGAGATAATCTCCAGGCAAGTAGAGGATAAAAGGGTTATCAGAAGTAGTCAACATGGATTCCCCAAGGGGAGATCATGGTTGATGAACCTGATAGCCTATGATGGCATGACTGGCTGGGCAGAGTAGATGAAGGGAGAGCAGTGGATATTGTTTACCTTGACTTCAGTAAGGCTTTTGCCACTGTCTCCCATAATATCCTCATAGGTAACCTTAGGAAGCGTAGGTTAGATGAAAGGACAGTGAGGTGGATTGAGAACGGGCTGGACAGCAGAGCTCGGAGGGGCATGATCAATGGTGCAGAGTCTGGTTGGAGACCTTTAACTAAAGGTGTTCCCCAGGGGTCTGTGCTGGCTCCAGTCCTGTTCAACATATTCATCAATGACCTGGACAAAGGGACAGAGTGCACCCTCAGCAAGTTTGCTGATGACACCAAGCTGGGAGGAGTGGCTGATACACCAGAAGGCCGTGCTGCCATCCAACTAGACCTGGACAGGCTGGAGAGCTGGGCCGAGGGAACCTCATGAAATTCAACAAGAGCAAGTGCAAGGTCCTGCATCTGGGGAGCAACAACCCCACACACCAGTACATGTTGGGGGCTGGCCTACCGGAAAATAGCTCTGTTGAGAAGGACCTGGGAGTGCTGGTGGACAACAAGGTGACCATGAGCTAGCAGTGTGTCATTGTGGCCAAGAAGGCCAAGGTTATCGTGTGGTACATAAAAAGGAGTGCAGCAAGCAGGTTGAGGGAGGTTGTCCTTCCCCTCTACTCTGCCCTGGTGAGGCCACATCTGGAGTACCACATCCAGTTCTGGGCCTCCCAGTTTGAGAAAGACAGGGAACTACCATAGAGAGTCCAGCGGAGAGCTACCAAGATGATCGGGGGACTGGAGCATCTCCCTTATGAGGAAAGGCTGAGAGACTTGGGTTTGTTCAGCCTGGAGAAAAGAAGACTAAGAGGGGATCTTATCAATACTTAAAAGTATCTAAAGGGTGGGTGTCAAGAGTATGGGTCCAGACTCTTTTCAGTGGTGCCCAATGACAGGACAAGGGTCAATGGACACAAGCTGGAACATGGGAAGTTCCACCTGATTATGAGGAAAAACTTCTTTCCTGTGAGGGTGACAAAGCAGTGGAACAGGCTGTCCACAGAGGCTGTGGAGTCTCCTTCTCTGGAAATATTCAAAACCTGCCTGGACGCGTTCCTGTGCCCCCTGCTCTGGGTGTCCCTGCTCAAGCAGAGGGGTTGGATGAGATGATCTCCAGACGTCCCTTCCTACCCCTACCATTCTGTGATTCTGTGATTCTGTGATTTTGGGGTATTTTTAAGTTCGGCCATACAGTGGCTTATCACCAGGGAAAAAATCTTTAGAGTTCTGCCAATTTATTAATTAAACCTGGTACAACGCCACTTTATGAGAGGTGAATATCTGGCACTGGGAAGAGGAGTAAGGAACCCAAGGGAATATTATCACTGGAAAGAAAAGAGAAAAGAACATGCAGATCTCCTATTAACAAGCAGCAGCAGAGCAGAAAGCCAGGATCTTCCCCATCTGCTGATGCTAAAGGAGATGAAATACAAAGAACAGTGATCGAGTCTGAAAACACCAGAGTCCGAAAAAGTTTTAAGAAAAGCCATATTTACCTGCTTAGGAAGAGGCGTTGATGACAGAGGGCAGTCTCAATAGACCAAGTGATTAAAGAGAGAATTGTCACAGTGAAGTAGATACTACACAGTGGGCTTTTGGGGAGGGAGGAGGGGTGCCAAACGTATGAGGGATTATGATCTAGACAAAATCACTACAAAGCTGATACACAAATGCTTGAAAAACCTTATGCAAAGAGTCATTATCAATATCCTGCTGTCAAACTGGAAGATCACATCATGCAAGCCCCATAGGAGCCTCTCCTCTGTCCACTGTTATTCAATATTTTTATAAATTACTTGGGTCATGGAATGGAGAGTACAAATATAAAATTTGTGGATGACATCTTACTGGAAATCTCATGAGAATTTTTGAAGACAGGATTAGACTTCAAAATGATCACAATAAATTGGATAAATGACCTGCAATCAATAAGATTAAATTCAATACAGATGCTGTATTTAGGAAGGAAAATTAGAAAATGGAGAACATCTGACTAGAGCATGGTATAGCATTAAAGAATCTGAAGATTTTAGTGGATCACAAAATTGAAAATTAATAGAAAAGTGGAGATCCTGGAAGAATAGTATGTGTCCATTTTTACTCAGAACTGAGTGCTGCATGTAAACAATGCCACAGACCAATGACAAAAATGACAAACAGATAAAAAAGCATCCTCCCTATAGGAAGATAATCAGACCTTGTGGTTTTTCTAATTAAGAAGAGAGAAATGTGAGACCTATAGAGAGGTAATGGAAACAGAAAGTGTGCAAGAGCTTATCATAATATAAAAGGTTATTCTGAAATTGATATAAATCAGTTGTTTTCCATATTGACAAGAGACTGGACAAAGGGAAAGGGGCTAAGTTTCCAAGAATGGAGACTCAGGTGAGATATTAAGCAAGTAACTTCTAAAAGGGAGCTAAGGATCTCTGTAAGACAAGGATAGGACAGCCAAGAGAAGGAATCCTTAAAAGTGGTAATTGTTAAAGTTAAGGAAAAGTTACTGGAGCTGGGAGGGAAGGGAGTTGCCTGCAGCTATTTTTGCTTGTGACTATTCCATACTAATATAAATATTATTATTAGGATTTCACTGTTGGTTTTGGCCCTGCAGGTTTAAGAGCAACATCTCCATGCATTTCAAGTCTTTGCATTGTTTCATATTGGTGGGGTACAAAGTAGTACATGAGCAGGAAGAAACAAGCATCTCACTGATTCCAGCCCATATTTGTGCAATAAACAGAGCCTTTGCCTGCAGGTCTACTACCAAGTGTTCAGCAACTTACAAAGATGAGATGTGGATTTCTGTAGGTTCAGGATACCCAGAAACACTAGTGTCAGTATGGATTCGTTCTTCCTGCTTCACCACCTTTGCTGAACAGCCACAGAAAGCTCTTTTAGCTCTTTGGGATTAATGAGACCCAGACATTTTATCTGACCTCATTATCCTCCTATTCTCCATCTAGCAGCCTCCTTTGGTCATTCTTTTATTTGCCTGCATCACATCTACTGTAATAAATGAGAGGTCTTGAATAGGCAACCATCAATTTAGGCAATACTAGCTTTTCCAATATGCAAGAGTTTTGTATGTTTACGGGATGTGGATAAACATTGATAGTCATTCCATTGTTCTGGTGTTTGGAGGGAGCATTTGTCATTGAGATTTATTATCTCATGAATTAAAGAAGTGAATACAATTTGTCAAATATATTTATCTGTTTAAGGCATCAGATTTTTGCCTCTAGTCACTTGCATTGAAAAGACTCCTGCCCTTATTTGTTCTGTTTGCAATCAAGAATCAAATCCTCAGACTTATGCCAATAGTGACCTGAATGTCAAAGAGAGTTGGAAAAAAATATAGGCCAAATTTGTATAATGTGTTTTGTACCTTAACATAATTTTCTCCAGGTTTGCATCTTACCCTTAATATTTTGCATGCAACCCTTTAAACTTTGGCTTGGTCTTCAACAGCAGCGGGAACTGAGACATCAGGGCCTATCTTCATTTAAACATTAGCACCAAAAGGAATGGAGACATTAACACCGGAGGTCAAGAGTGATGATAAGGGTCAGAAGGATAGGAATGTACCTTCAGTGTATATGCTCAAATCTGCAAAGTCCTGAGTTCCTCCTTCAATACACTGTATACACTTGGCTCCCACCCTAGGTCAACAGGAGCACAGGGCGCCACCCATTCACTTGGAGTTTGCCCTGAGTTATAGAATCATCCACATCAGCATCTGCCTAATTACAACAACTCTCTCTCTGAATTTCAAAAAGCATCTCGTTGAAAGGGTAGAGTTACTTTCCTGTACCAGGAATTCAATGGGAAAAGTATGTTAGCGCTATTTGTCATATTTATAATCTATCCATGTCTTTTTCCCTCATTGGAAGCATTGTAGAGAGAAAATACAGATGTGCACATGCAGCGAACAGAATTGTCATTTCAATATCCAGCCTAGCTGTATTTTTTTATTTTTTAAGGGAAAAGAAAAATGGTACTGCTTTAGAGGCCAGCACAAAGAAAAGACAGCAAAGACTTATTGCCTCAATTAACTTATGACAGCAAACTTTATTATAAATACAATGTTATTCCTTCAAAGGAGAAGAGAGAAAAGGAATATTTTCTCCCCTAAAGATAAGTAAGACTACTTACTTCAAAAGATACTGTAAGAAAAAGGTAAGTTTAAAGGACTGTCATCCTAAAAACTATTCTGGCTAAATTTTATTTGTCTGACATTGGTGGCAAACCCTCTTTGATTTTGACAGCAGTCAAATTAGGCCAAAGGGAAAGGTTTTGCAAAATGTCACCCAAAGCATTGTTTCGTTGGCTAACTTTCACATGTATGGAAACCTTGCTGAAGGCAGCTCACTTCAAGGCAGATGAAACTCTCATTTGCCATGATGTTGAGCAATACCTACAAAGCTAGGCAGTTTGCAATATAAGTATCTACATACAAGCTACAAGAGCTGATCAGATCACTGTGTGTTCAACAGATGAACTATTGAAGGCTACAGAGATGCCGAAGTGAACATGAACAAAACCATGATACAAATTTTAATGGGAAGGCAGACTGAGTGATGTCCTCTGGTGCTACTGGTTTGAGAAATCTTGCTGCTTCTAGTAAGACAGAAGTTCCCCAGAGACCAATAGGATTTTATTCACACATATGAAATATTTTTTCTGGAAGATGAAGCATTCTCTTGGTTCTCCATCCTAAAATCATTGCTACAAAAATATCTTAAAGCCTTTCAATATCACCTTTTATAACATCCAAATTCACCTCTATAACAAAAATTGATTGAAAACTTAAGTTTGGAAAAAGAAACAGGTGGTGCCATGTATGACATGCTTTGTAGAGTGTTTGTTTATATTTTTGCCTCAAGTGAAGAGGCATCTATTCCAAGATAGGAAGGTCTTTCTTCCAAGAGAGACTTTCTCTTCCTTAAAGGCAATCTTCCTTTTGAAGGGAGGAGGCGGAGGAGGGAACAGGGAAAGAATATGGTGATATAAGAATATTAGAGAGCACTGTTGCTTAGGCCAAAAAATGCTAAGGTTTTGCTTTACATGTGTAGCAACCAACAAAAAGAGTTTACTGGTTTCAGAATTCTCTTTCTGAGAGTGCCATTGGGGAGTAATGTAGTCCAAGTCCACTTTAATCCCCCTTCAAAGAGGGAAAGAAAGTTCTTCTTCTGCCTGAATAAAGCACTGTCTCAGAGGTGAGGTGTATTCTGTTCGAATTCAGGGTCCAAGCTCTATAAAAAGTCTGATCCATAAGCAGAAACCATGCTTGAAACATGGGAGAAATCTCACCCAAGTACCTCTAATAACTCTTTTGCTTAAATTTAGATCTGTTCCAAATGTCCAGGGGAAGGAATGTTTTAACATTCAGTTCCCAAGAGGCTGAGGAGCATCCTGAGGCCTCCACTTTCCTTGACCTCACCAGAGCTGCCAAGCCACTTTTGCAAGGTCTCAGCAGCACTTCTGTAGGGCTGAATTCCTGGTTCCTGTGAATGCTTTGCTCTTCCCTCCAACCATTTCAGCTGAGCGTGGTGCAGGACATAGCTATCTAGACAGATTAGTGCATGTCAGAATTCATACCTCAGGCACCATTCCTTTTCCATGCTGTAAGGCTTATGGCGTTGCTGACACTTTATTATGAAATGTGATTATTCAAATTGCATTTTCTTCTGTTAGATGATTGCTTCCTATATTCCAATTACCATCAAATACACAGACCCCCTTACTACATTTCCACAGTTGCAAGTTACTGAATAATTTAAGTTACCGTGCTTCATTTACTTCAGAATTATTTTATGATCCAAATGAATGTTTTAATGATATTATGAAGCCTTTGTGATGATCCAAATGGCTGGTCACAGAATGGATTAAACAAGATCATGCTCAGTGTGTAAAGAAAATAATTGTTTAAGGGATGGGCTTAAACACACAGCAATGCACAACAAAAATTGGAGTGAATGGATGGAGTTACCACGTTACTTCCAGTAGAACTATGCTGGTTTACACCTGTTGAGGAATCTCACCAAAACAATAAGTTTAAACAATGCCAATGCATGTGAATGAAGGGAGGGACATATAGTCTTTTCACATAGTCTGTTCACAGTCCTTTGTGATAGGGATTGCTTTAAAAGTTTCCCAACTCGGCAGGAGGGGAATGCCAGATTCTCATCAGGTGTAAATCAGCACAGCTCTGTTAAAGTCGACAGAGCTGCACCAATTCATACTAGCTGAGAACCTGACCAGTTATGTTAAGTAAGTTTGATAGTTTTAATATTCTTTGTCTTGGAGTGAGGTTCATGGCCACTTTGTGATATAAAGTATAAACGAAAGTTTGCTCAGCTGCACACTATAAATCTCATGCAATGACAGTGCTGTCAAGCTGCACTATTGTTTTTTACTGCATACATCAGGCAAGGGATTACTGTAAGTAATTTGTTTTGGAAGGCTGGCAACCCTAATGGGGCATGCCTGATAGTGTTCAAAGGTTCTGATTAGGCGCAGTCCACAGAGATGTTCTTTCAACTTGAATCTCCAAAGAAAAAGACTTAATTTTTAACAAATCGCTTTCTTCAGCGTCACCAATTTGGTTTCTTTGAAACTCAGTAGTAACATGTATCAAAGGAACAGATTGTTTGCCCAAAGCCTACCAAAAAATGCTTTTTCCCTGAACTGAGTATACCTAATCTATTTTCACAACTCATTTAGAAATTATCCTGTAAGGACTATTATTCCTACAATGGTTTGTGAAGCTGGAGCCCTAAGAAGCCAGCAAGGTGCCTCTGTGCAGCTGAAATGATATGAGCACATCCTGATCGGCTCTTCCAGAAGGAGTAAGTGGGAGGAGGGCTCTGGCTCTCCCCACTGCGCTGGAGAGGTTAGCCCAGGCTGCTCCCTGCTGGCTGGGAGAAAGCGGTGGCAAGCTGGAGATGATACACTTCTCTGTGATTCCATTGACTTTCTGTCAGCTGCATAGTCTCCTCCCTCCCCATAATAATCCAGAAAGTCTCAGTTACTCAGTGCTTCACCTGAACAAATAAAAGCATTGAGATGGCCTCTTGTCTGGTTTCACAGCATGGACAAAGCATTAGAGGACATTAACTGTACCAGATCGAAATAAGGTGGACCTTTCTGTTGTTAAATCTGTCATTAATCTCCCCAATACTTCCAACTCCGAGTGAGCCAAATCAGGAGAGACGACAGTTGGAAATAGCTTTAAAAGGATATTATCTCATTGATTTTTGAAAGAGAGAGCTCCTTTAACAAGAATATTGTTCTTTCAGTGTGCTCAGTCTCCATCTTTATTGTTTATTCATTTGGCTGCTTCACAGGGGAATGCAAATCACAGAAAGGTAGAGGCTGTACTGTAATGTGCAAAATGAGTACCACAAGGGGTTCAGGGCTTCATCTCTTCCTATCCAAGCTTCTGAGGCAGAAAGCATTGTGTGCTGATGATCTTGGGAAGAAAAAGCAACATAAAGTAGGATTATATCCCCTTTTCATGGAGAAGTTGAAATTCATGTGATTACCTGGGATTTGTGTTTGAACTGCTGCTATGCATATGTTGGTTTGTGAGAAATCTGGCAAAATTATTTATTTACAGTCACTTTGTGGGGCTTCTTGTAAGACAATACCCCTTACCTTTCTGTTGCTTGTTTTTGAGGTGTAGGCGCTTGTAAGGCAAGTCTCTAAACCTTTGGCTTTAGTTTAAATCTCTAGTCTTTTGCTAGACATTCCTTGGTAGACATAGTGAAGAAGCAGCCTTAGGGAAGAGCCAAGATTAGGCATTTGCAACCTGGAAAATGAGTGATCTAGAAGTTATTTGTGGAGTTGTTCATCTAGAGACAACTACAAACTGCACCACAACTGGAGGATTCCTCCCTCTCAGCATCAGCTGACTCAGAATGAGACTTCTGGTCAATGGAAGGAGACTGGCACCATAAGAGGCATTTCCTCGCATCTGAGTGCAGGTTACTGAGGCAGATTGAATATATCATCCTGTTGGGGTAGATCAACCTAGATGAGGCAAGTCCCTCTCAAAATGCAGGCTCCAATGGCAGTCCTTCAACACATGCATTTCACAGGTATGTATACTTAACAGACAGAGTGTAAAGAAGTTTCAACCCTCTCTCAGTCTCCACTGCTGTTAACTTTCACCTCTCTGTTCAGCTTATAGAATAACTGAACAAGTTCTAGAAAATAGGGTTTTTACTGCAAAATGATGAAGTCCTTGGCTATTAAGCCAAGCACATTAAACTCACAGTAGCTGTAGGGTCAAGTAGGTAACTGAGTAAATAGGTAATTATTATGTATTAAAATATTTTCCTATTTACTGTACTAAACACAGGAGTGCAAAAGGTTTAAAGAAATTAATCAGAGGCAATAGGAAAAAGAAGACATTTTCAAGAGAAGTTTGAAGGAGTGAGGAAATGACTCACTGTTTTGGCCAGATAGAGCAAAGTGCAATATGTGTGCGATATCCTTACCCTGCGCCAGCTGAGGAAATATAAGAGAGAGATCCACTGAGCATTATACCTTCCTCTCCACTCTCCCTCCTTGGACCCACATATGGTAGAGGTGGCTGAGGTAGTGTCTGCTCCTGCCAGTTTTCTGTCAGTTGGGGATTTCCTTGTACCTGAGGGATCCTCTGCTCAGTGTTTGCAGATGGAGTTCATTCCAGTCCACATACCTGAGTGGCAGATCTGGGCTAAAACCCAAAGTCAAAGCCTACAGTGATTTTACCTGGGAGAAAAAAAAATATTAACATAGATGCATAGTTTGTTACAAAGTCAAGAGGGTGCCTGAGGAATTTAACTGAAACACCACATGTATAATAGTCTGTGAAGCCAAACCTGGTCAGTGGAAAGACCTGAGGTACCAAAGGACTGATATTGGCTCTGGGTTTATTCAGTATTTTCATTACTCATGTGAAATAAGAAGGTGGAGAATGTGTTAATTAAACTTGCAATTGACAGTTCACTAGGAGGTGTCAGAAACGCCAAAGAGGACAAAAAAAAAAAATACAAAAGGACTTGAAGAAGCTGGAGAACATGAAACAGGATTTAGCTTAGAAAAATCATGTGATAATCACTGAAGGAAAAAGTAATCAAATATAAAAAGAATGATGCCAAAATAGGCCTACTATTATTGCTAGAGAGCTCTGTGGCTATAACCTCAGAGTGTAGCTTAGATCAAGTGGAAAATAGCCATCTGAGGGAGCTAATTGAGTTGGGCTCTACATACAAAGGCCTTTACATTAATTTCATAAATTAGAGAAGAAACTATTTCAAAATGAACAAAAGCATGGCTCAGATGCAGTCTTCATTTTTAAAGGCAAGCTGGTTAAAAATGAGATATATATTAGTAGAATGACTCTAAAAGATGAGTGTGAGATGGCTCTTTTCAAATTACCTGATGGCTAAAATGCTGTCCTACATGGCTGGAGAGTTTATTCCCCTGCCTGACACTGAACTTGGGTACATATTTGTAAGAAGAAGACACTACAGTGAAGCTGCAGCACATCAGGGTTTCTCAGCCCTTCTAGGTGGGATCTCACCCATGTGTTCAAGTATATTAACAGACACAGAGAGGAGACACATGGGCCTTGCTGCTCTAATTTGTGAGGTGCTGGTGGATGAGGGACATATTCTAGGAGGATTTCTGTTGTACCCATCCATTGAATGTGTCTGCGGAGGTCTGGACTTGATAAAGCCAGCAACATTTGTGTTGGTACTTGCCACACACCTACAGCAGCAGGGCCATCTCTTTGTGCCTTCATAGCTGTATCATCCTGAGTACGAAGAAGAAAAACACCAAGGGAACACACAGGGCTGGTTAGCCTGCTTTCGTAACTCAAAATCCAGTAGCAGATTAATATAAGTTAATTAGTATTTAATTATAGGAGTTAAATTGTCAAAGGCTTTACTTAGTAGAGCTAATCCCTTCTACTTTGTATTCTTCTGCTTGGGCCCCCAAAGTCAGTGGTATCTACCACAGGCAGGAAGGGAGCACCACCCAGAGCTGAGTGAGGTGAGCTACAGAGACCTATGGGCCAAGAGGGTGGGCAGCTAATACCCATTGTTCATGTGTGCATTTCTCCTGGTCCAAGTGAGATGGGTGATTACCACATGCTGCAAGGAAATTAGTACTGTGGATGGGACCCAGACAAGCTGGTGAGCGCAGGAGGGTCAATAGCACCTGATCTATCCTACAGGAACTACAGAGTTCAGGGATGTCTCAACATTTCTAGGTTTTAGCTACCCCAGTCAGCTGTACTGAGAGGTGTCTTCTTTCTCCCAGAGATTCATATCTTAGACCTCTGCCAGTGTGCAGGTGAATGCCTCCATTCCAAGACAAACCAAGGTGAGCCTCTTTCAAATGCCTTCATTTCAAACATTTCCTTTGGGGATTCAGTCCCTCCATCTCCTAAATCCTCCAGTCACCAGGTAATACAGGAAGGCAGGCAGGGAACTGGTACATGCTGCATAAAAGAATGAAAGAAGCAGACAGGAAACAAAAAGAAACAGGGGTTAGTAGACTCGTGATTACTAGGTCATCACCTTGCCTCCAAGGCCCCACTCCAAGAGTGATTTACTTTCCTTGTTAAATAGCTGCCTGTTAAAACTCACGGCTTGAAAAAAGCAGAAACATGATGGGCAAAAATGCATCTTCTGTCTTGTTCCTGGGTGGGAACAACTACTATTTGGTATTTGCTCAGGGCAGGGTGTAAAACAGCTCTCTAGTTTTTGACAACATAATGCTTTATGCATATTCCACCTGGTTTTAAGATGCTCTGTGGGCCAACTTTTAAGGTTTTTCCTCATGCTTTGTTCACCCAATAACACATTTGGCAGAATAAATGTGTTGGGATTAAGAGATTTTGGATTTTCTTTTAAACTGTATGGAAAGTATAGTGTGAATTACAAAATTTCATCAATAAGAAATTATTACATTACCACACTGCAAAATTACTGAAACACCTCATAGCAACTCTAAAAATTCTGCCAAGCTCCCGTGCTCAGGAAAGACTGTGTTTATGAAGTATGCAATCATATGGGTAACTTTGTAGGAAACCCACAAATCTTGGCATGGTGTTACTTCTTATTTTAAAAACAAGCAAACAAAAACCCAGAAGGCTGGTTTTTACCTACCTTTTAAATCAGGATTTGCTTATATTTGTGTATGAAAGACATTCTCTCTCCCCTTAAGAACTGTTTTCCCACTGCTTTGAAGAGGCAAGGAAAAATTACACAAAGACTATTTTTCTTGAAGAAATACTTTGCTTAAAAATAGTGAAATCCAAAGTCACATAGTAATTTCCTGATGACTTTAAATTCAAACACTGAGCATTATGACAATACTCAGCCAACCTCAAGATGATCAGTACTGAATGGTTCTTTCGTTAATCAGAAAATCTCTTTAGGTCCAGTTGCCACTCAGCAAGTTTTGTCTGAGTTTCATCAGGGTGCCTTTACATTATGCTGCTGATGTAACACAATATCAAAGTTATTGTACTTTTTGTTATGGCTTTTTACATTACAAAAGAAACATAAAGGGGAGTGTGCTATGATACAAAGAAGTCATTCATATCTTGAACAATGTCTTGCCATCTGCTATTAACTGGAGTGATGTATACCAAAGTAAGTAAGTAGTTCCTTTGCTTTCAAAGGTCTGTTCGCTTGCCCAGAAATTATGTAGAATAGTTGTTATCCAAGGATGCAGAAGTCAGGCATCTCCTTTTGCAAGGGCCATGGATTTCATTCAGCCCCAAGTTCTGGATACTGTAAGAATGGCATAATGATTGCATACATTTTTTAAAGATGCAACATTCAAGAACTCCTCTTAAGTGAGAACACAAGTGTTTGCAGCACATGGGTCCTCTAAGTAGTTGATAGTTTAAAAAGGTGTCAGAGAGCGAACATGCAGACACAACATTATCAAGACCTTCAGCAAACGGCATTTCATTTCCTCTCTGGTGTAATGTTGTCCCCACTGGGTGCTGCAGTCTGTGGGGTTATCCTGTTTTCAACCTCAGACAGGCCACAATGGCAATGTCTCGTACGCTGACATCCCCATGGAATTTAGGGTTTAGTGTTCATAAATATCTGGATATATTCATCCTCATGATGAATGGCATTTGCATTAAGGACCTTTCAGCAATGAGATCTTTCCTCCCATTAAATTTCTCCAAGCAACAAATGTCCTTCCCGGATCTGTGCAATTTTAGGAATGGTGCATAGGAGTGTGGATACCCAATGTGGAATCCACTTCTTTCTAGAGTGGGTTTTTTTTAACCAAAACAAAAAGAACCCAAACCACAAATCTCTGCGTTTCCAAGACAGTTCCAGTCATTTCTGGCTGCTCTCCTTTTAATAATTCTACACCAATTTGCTGTGCAGACTTGGACCTCTCATGTAAGGTGAATCTTTTTAATCTTCAATTCTCTGTAAAACTATGAAGCCATGCCCTTCAGGAGATGAAGCCAAATCAATATGACTTCAGATATGGAAGTAAATATCCAGAGAAACCATTTAGCAGCTTCATTGTTGAATTTATACAATAAGTTGCTCTGGGGTAATGTTTTGTCATTCTTTTTTACACTTGACAAATTTTAATGATTATATTGCCAAGACGGGTGTACTGTAAGATGTCATTAAACTCCTACCAGGTTTCCTGTTTGAAAACTGCCTTGTTAGGTTTATTTAACTTACAGCACATTTAACTATTAACAGGACACAATCAGCATTTTGATTTATAGTTGAGGGAGGAGAGAGAGAAAATAATATCTTGCACCTTGGGATTTAAGGATGTTCTCCTCCTTTGTCTTGATGGTCACTGAGATTTTGTGCATGGTTAATGTAAAATGGGTGTCAGTCATATATACATACATTCACACACATGCACACACAAATGGCTTAGACCTAACCACAAGGGGCACTGAATAAAGCAAGTAATTCACATTCTGAGGCTGGTCTTGCTGGCTTTTATCACTGTTCTCATATCAGAACTGCTAGTTTCAGCCCACTTGTAAGACTCTCATTAATCTTAATTCATCCTCCATCTACCTTAAAACGTGCCTTGAAGTCATTTTTTTCCCCAGCCCTTTTAAACCATGCTCAATCTCCCAGGGTGAAGACAAATTTATCAACCTCATACAGCAACACCCAGTGTCTAGGAATATTTCAGCGTTTTGAGAAAATCTCTTTGGGTCTTCATATTGCTCCTTCTTCAGTTTCTAACATCACCCCAAAAGCCAGGATTGTTTCATTAATTACCAGTGTTGCCACCATTGCAATATAAATCTCCAGCCATGAAGGCTAAGTACAATTGTTTTAGAAAAGATGACTTGTCTCTGCACAGACTATGTCACTTCCTCATTCATCACCCTCAAGTGATCACAACTGAATTACTCCCCGCCACTGCCACTCATTTTTCAGGCCTCTTGCTAATTCATGGAGGCTTGTTAAAATGCTGCAAGCAAAGGTGCCCTTCTGATCTTTCCAAACATTCACTAAATGGTTTGAATTTATTCATTGGACTGAGCTCATCCTGGGTCATGTCTCTTTTTTGTGTGCGTCTTATTGACTTTTAAATTTTCATTAAAGCTGCAGCATCTTCTTTTGTTTGAAGCCAGATCTGTTGAGGAAAGTTACTGCTTTGAAGGGAAAGGGCTGGAAGAAATCTACATGAAACCACCACAGCCACAGCAGAAACAAAACATGACAAACAAGCAATTAGCTTTGCACAGAGCCATCAGCAGCTTGGACTAGGAGGAGTTAGAATCTGGTCTCAGAAGCTTTTGAGCAGCAGCTGGTTCCTCTTGAAAGCAAAGGGGATGTTGCTAGAGAAAGGGTTCCAATAGAGAGTCCTGCCTCTTTAACTTGACCTGCACTTTGAACTTAACCCAAACAGCATTTCCAGAATAATGACAAAAATAAAACCATTGTTCCTGATGTGTCACAAAGCTTCTACCTGACAACACATGATTAGCTTAGGCTTCCAAGCTTTCTTGCATTCCTGTTTCTCATACATTGAATTTCAGAACTGGGAGACTGAGGAGTGTCACAGGAGGAAATGAAGAGGTCTCACAAGTCATTACAGGTTAAGGCAAATGGCAGCCTGATTGAAGGACTGACACAGTGCCTGCCTCCACCATTGTAAAGATGGGACTTGCAAAACCAGTGAGATAAAGCAAACACTGTAAGCAACAAGCTCCTCCTTTCCCTGACCTTGTCACATGCTCTGCCTGTCATGGCAATGTTGGGAGCCATAAAATTTAATCATTTGTCTCAAGAAATCCATGCAATGCAGAAAATTCAGAGGTTCCACTGGGAGAGAAAACTTTCTCAGCCTCAGTGTTGTTCTGACAGGTTTTCATCCTGCAGTGATTGCTTGGAAATTTTAAGTATCTCTCTGGCCAACAAGGGCCATAAGCAGCAAGGGCAACAGGCAAAAAGGAGCATTCAAAGAACTGTTCTCCTAAGCGTTATCATTCTTAGCACCTCAGGACCGAGCGAGATTTATGGCTTCCCTTTGTTCACAGCTGCTCCACTTCTGTGGTGGCTTCCACACAGGTACTGCCTATCCCCAGGCAGAGTCCAGGGGATGAGGGGGGAAGCAGGCTATGCTCCCCCCACCCCTCACCTGTCTCCAGCCAGCATAGGCACAGTATAATTATTTCTCCCTTGTCTTTGGTCATCAAAATCCAGCTTAATACTGAGAAGACTTCAGCCAGCTCTGGTGTGATGTGTCCAATATTTCTCTCCCTCTCGTCCTTCTCTGGTCCCATGGAGAGTGTTAGGAGCCAAGTTACTAGCCCTCACAATGTAATTTATCTGTTTCTTCATGAACAAAATTAGGAAGGTCTATTTCCAGGTACTCTGCCACAGAATGCCATTAAGGGGCCTTTCATACAACATAGTAATGCTGGTTTATCTTCCTAGCACGTCCTTTCACATAGCTGAGCCTCAGAAAGCATCCAGCCATTGAGTCACACTACAGCCATTGAAAGGCTCAGTAGCTTTTCCCTTCAGATATTAGCTCTTCCTTTACAACAAAACCAACAAGAAGACATTTTAAATTATTGTAATAGCTATGTCTAAGGTAATTACTCAGGAAAGCTAAGCACCTCTTCCAGAAATGATATTGTGGCCTTTTTGCACATAAATGTCTTTCGTTAAACTGATTTTTTTTTCTCTCATAGGCCAATACCCTTATTTTTCAAAATAGTTGATGTTTTGGGCATTTTGTTGATCTTTCAAAGTAAAACAAAACCAAACCCTATTCTCAACAACTTCTGGAATGACTGAGCGTTTCATGGTTAAGAGGAAAATATTTGTAGCAAGGATTCACTGCCAGCCAGAAGAGTTATATGTCTGATGAACTTATTTCTAATTGAGTTGTTCAGACACCATTGTTTTATAAGGGCCTATTTGTGATCTGAAGCCAAAATTGCTAGGGTGTGAACTTTGCAACTCCCCTTGAAATCTCACCCCACCACAGAAGATGTTAGTGTGCGCCGTGTTGAGGTATTCAGCCCCTCCCTGACAATCTCAGCGGTGGACTGCAGAGCCATGCCCAGAGATCTCCTGCCATCTGCTTTTCAGAAAGCAGATCCACATGGCTTTGAACATGGTCTCATCCTTCTCAGGCACAGTAAGCACTGTTAGAGATGAAAGGATTATGGGAATGTCCCTATGAAACAGGGAGTAGATTCTTTTCAACCCATGCGAAATTGAAGCCCATACTGGGATATGAAGGAATAGAGAAGGAAAGCTGGGACCCCCACGGTGTACTGGGCTCTGGGAAAGTTGTCACTGTTGAGCACCTAGAAATCTGGTCCTAAATAAAGTGGGAAACTGGTATCTTCTGTAATATGTTTTGTGTCGAAACTTCTTTTCAAAAAAAAGTTTCAAATCCTATTTCCTGCTATAAATAACAATAAAGCGTACTACACCAACTCAAGTACTCTCAGCCTTAGCTAACTAGCAAACCCTTCTCAGGAATGGCATTGACTTGAAAGCAATCTAATAATTAAATAACTGACATTTCAAATGTGCAAAGACAGAGTGATTTTCTAATTTCCAGTGTGTCCCTCTCTAATTCAATATTTATTTAGGTAATATTTAGGTGAAGCAAGATGACCACTTTAGGATACCTTCTCTTCCCTGGGGTAAAAATGTCAAGACCTGCTCTAACTTCTTTGAACATTCATGGAGTGTCTATAATATGTAAAGACACCTTTATTCCATTATTTGGCACTAACAGTGTTTCCACACCTCATTATTTCCTGCATGAAATAATGCTTAATTAGTGCTGAATTACAAGGGAATTGCTGTGGAACTACATAAGCTATCCTTGCAAATTCCCTAATGAATTCAGTGTGATCGCTGCTGTTGCATTGAAATCTAAATGGATTCATAATGATTAGAAACCAAAGGCATGCCTGCCTTTTATTGATCAGTGTGTGACAACATGATTTCTTTATAAACAGAGTCATGCAGACAATATGTTGATACCAATATCTGAAGATTTTTACTGCCTCTTGGGAGAAAGCTGGTGACTGTGGCATTTAAATCCAAGACTACAGTGATAAATGAATCAAATCTTATTAGTTTTTCCCAGGCCTATTGGGGTCGCAAAGTTACCAACCCTGCTGAGTGCACAAATAAATTGAATTTAGATTTTTGTACTGAAAAGAGGGATGATCCTGAATTTAATTAGAGGTACACAACAGCCAGGTTCTTAGCCCAGGTACAGTGCATAGGTTCACAAGACTGTCTATCCACGAGTCTCATTCATCTGCCATTGTAGTCACACAGAAAGTTTGTCTCTGTTTTTGCTGGATGATGGATAGGATCCCAGGTTGACAAGGTTGCTCTGTAGAGATTACTTCATCCCTGAGATGGGAACAACTCGGCACTTCCCCACTGCAACCCTAAACTAGAACGTGAGGAACAGGGATGTCTATATCCACACACCATCCAGCCCCAGCTTTCACCTCTGCACTGCAAAGTTCTACAAGCCTGGTGGTGCATGGAGAAGCATCACCAATCCCACAGCCAGGACATCTCTCTTCAGTGTAAACTGGGAAGAAACTTTGCCTGCTGTTTCAAGACTCCCATTCATTATTTGTCCAGTTGTGCTTATGATCTTGGGGAATCATGTTGGGACTCAGCTCAGTACCTTCTTTCACTAGTGGGTTATTAACTTTCCCTTTCTAAAATTCTTGTTATCATAGTCTCCCATGCACTGAATCCTGCAAGCCTTGAGGCCAATGCCAAAACCACTACTGATTTCAGTAGGAATACTTTCAGGCACATTGGGGGTTTTTTCTCCTCTTGCAACAGATCTCCCCAGCTTGCAGTATCCTTCAAACTTTGGCATTTGGAGCAGGTTAGGCTGACACAAACACTTCAGTTTAATACCCACTATGTAAAATTTATTCCCATAGACTTATATTGGTCTGTGTTCAAATTAGCAGTGGTTCCAGGCAGTCTGCTTCCTTGGGCTATGCTGGCATAAATTTACTGACTTTGGGGGAGTTACTTCTGATTTTCACTGATAAATGCAAGAAAGGACTCAGCACTCTCCACCTAAAAGGCTTAGATTAGATTCCTCCTGGCCCCATTAATATTGCCGCTGGTATTCTTCCTGTATTTTTTTTTGCTGTGTATGTCAGTAAGTGCTTTCTCCCTGCCTTTTAAAATTCCTTTAACTATTAAGATAACAGAAAGTCCTTTCCTAAAAGAATTCCTAACTAATCTCTCAGTCTGAAATACACTTGAATGCACTTCAGAAAAAAACTTCTATCCCTGAACTAGGTACAGGGTTGTAGAGTTAGAGAGGATAATCTGGGTCATTGAGTCTCATCCCTTGTAACTGCAGCAAAACATGTAATGGATGCTTAGTCCAGATTGGTCTACAAAACATCCCCTCCCCACAGACCACAAACCACAAGATGGTTCTTCTGTACTAAAAAATGAACTCAGGATCATTCATAAACAACTTATCTCCACAAAGTAAAAGCTACCTGAATTATAATAAACAGCAGAGAAGATAATGAGACACAGATTGTATTTACAAGATACTGTACTTTAGTGGGAGAGTACTGAAGGGATCAGGCCCAGAGGAGGATGTTTAGCACATCTGAGTCCAACCACCAGTGTATGCTAATGTGATGGCAGCATCAGAAGCAGTGTAGTCATGGCATTGTCATCAGTCACAAGGACAGGTTAGAGGTGGGAGGAGGAATGGATAAGAAGTTCCTACAACTCAGCATGTCACCCTTACATGAGGTATTTGCAATGGGATCTCAAGCAAAGAAAACTTCCACACACCTCCTGGCCATAAAGTTGGAACTGGGCCTTGAATTTCAATGCTCTAGGACTATCTCTGTTTAAAATCACACTCCCAATTACGGGCTGTGTTTCCACAGGTTGGCCTTGGCAACATGCGGATAGTAATCTTCTTGGGTTCAAATGGGAAGCTGCATCTGACTTGCAATTGTGAGAGCCAACAAGTTGAGTAAAGAATCCTTTCTATGTGCTTAAACCAGGTCAACATGTAGACATGCTCTGTGTTGTTACAGGCAAATGTTGAGGCAATTATGCTCCCTATAACTCCTGGCAGAATTGATCTATTCCTAAGTATTATTAAAATGGTTTGCTTCTGACATGTTCTGGTTTGCACTAAGTGTTCAGTATTTTAAGAGTAATAACATGGTGGAATATCCTTCCCACAAGCTATTCTGCTCTCCTTCCAAGAGATGTAATCTGAGGCTGAGATCAGGAAGTATTTGTGCCTTCTGAGCACCCTTGTCTTTAGTCCACATGCCCAGCAGCTATGTAGACAAGGCCTGGTAATCATGCACATCTTAGAAATAAGTATGTGAAGACACCAAGAAATGAGCACATTGCTAGCCTGATACAAGCATTTCCTACAGAGCACTGTCACTTTCTTGTTGTCTGGCATGGATACTGCTGGTCCCTCACTGACAGCATTGAATGTTTGACCTTTCCCAAATGGCTGTGCACATTTGACCCGCCAATGAGAGGTGAAGAAGGTTGAATGCAAGTCTAATCCCTAATTGTACAATATGGAGGATGATGAGTCTCAGCAATGGCAG
Organism: Phalacrocorax aristotelis; assembly: GCF_949628215.1. Taxonomy (NCBI): domain Eukaryota; kingdom Metazoa; phylum Chordata; class Aves; order Suliformes; family Phalacrocoracidae; genus Phalacrocorax; species Phalacrocorax aristotelis. Next base: position 27,862,054 of record NC_134284.1, on the reverse strand, counting down.
TCAGTGACTTTAAGTGGTATGCATGCAAAATATGCAGCTACATTAACCAGTCAGGCAAGGAAGCAGAGACATTTCCTGAGGTGGGAAACGTATTGAAATGCTAATAGACCCCGGCAGGTATTGTTGGTCCATGGGGGAAAGATACCTAGGAGGAACTTCTTAATTGTGTGTTCACCAGATCCTTTCAGCAGATCAAAAGAGAGTACTGATACGAGCAAATAAACTTTGATATGTGCCTTTCACTACTGGTACTAATTGGAAGGAAATTCCCTGGCCTCCAGACCAACGGGCTTAATTTAAAAACATTGGAAATGTTAATTGAATAAGGGGGGAGGGTTGATTAGAAGCTTGACCTCATGTCTAAAATGATAATGAGGGCTCTTGACACCTGAAAAACAAAAGGTCATGAGAGTATAAACAATGTGATGAGAAAGAACCATCAGTTAGAGCCCAGACAGTGACATATGAGTCTCATGTGAGAAACGGCGTTGGGCAGAGAGGAAACTGCTAGCTTCAGCGCTGAGACAGAGTCAAGCATACTCTAAAATGGAAGACCCGTGTTCTGCACTCATGTACTCCCATTCACCTTCATTAGAGTTTCAGGGCTACAACTGAGGCAGAGTTCTGGCCTAAATCCTTCGTTTTCTGCTCATCAAGAACCATTGAGTCCTTTCTTGTGCAATATTGTACCTGAATTACTTGGTAATGTACAGGTTAGAGAAGATTACCCCTATGATGAGGAGTTAGGGAGGCTGACAGATAACCCTCAGATAACTGGCTGGAGGGGTATGCAGACATACGCAATCTTCTCCTACTTAGAAAAGGTCATTCCCTTGCCTTCAGCAAGGAGAGTCCCATAATTAGGTCAATAGCTGGATTTCGGCTGTTGGGAGAACAGGACTTGGGGGTATATCTCATCTCCTTGAGAGAATGGAGTTTATGTCTTATATACACTCAGCTGAAGCAAGGAAGAAGAGAAGGCTATATATATATATTCATTTTGAACATCATTTTGGGCAATAATTCCCTACATAAAAACTGTTTGCAAACTGCTGAACTTCTATGAAGTTGTATATTCTTTCTAGATTTCCTTTTATTTCTCCTCAGACACCTCTGTTACAATATTTACAGAGGATGCTTGCAACATATAAAAAGTGATCATGAGGAAAGATGCTTTTTGTTTTGGCCTATTTCCTAGACCAGGGAAGGGCTGTTTTTCCACATTCATCTCATCACTGGTCATGATGGGCTGCATCTTAAATTCCAAAATTTGAACTCGACTGACTTTGTTGGTCATATGAAAGTACACTGGCAGTGTCTGTTAGAGCTTTGGCTAGTGCAAAGTCATTCGAGGATGTGTTTTGGCATTTGGTTTTTTGGTTTTTTGTGTGTGGTTTTTTGTTTGTTTTTGTTTTTGTTTTTTTCCTGGCCCGCTGGGACATGTATAAATAACAGTAGAAACTCAAACAGGGTCAGAGTAAAGAAAGGGTTATACCTCATAGCTCAACATCTCAATCTTTCCACCTGGAGAGTCTGTCTGTGAGATGACAAGTTTATATGAACTCTTTAATGTCCCTGGACTTTCAGGCTCATTTTCAGCTGAAGAAGCAGTACAGTGTGGTGGGAGAAAAGTTCACTGAGTGGAGACATGATGTGTGGACATGCTTTGAGAGTTTGGTTTGTAATTTCCCACACAGAGGTTATGTTTGAAAACTGCTGAGCCTCTTGAGTATATATTCCCTCTAGAGTTTCACTCTACCTCTCCTCTGAAGTTTGTTATTCTATTCTAAATCTTGTTTGCAGTCTTCAGATTCCATTTACAAATTCTTCCAGCCTTCTTCCTCCTTTATACCCAAACCCTATTAATATCTGTCCTAAATTGCCTTCAAGTCTCACTTTTCCCTTCATACATATTTTAGCATTGCTACCTTTCACTCTAATGGCTACATTTCTAATCTGCTCTTCTTTATGCAGTTAATCAAACTTCTCCTCCTGATAATTCCCATTTACTGTTATATTAAGGTAAAATATCTTACAGATATTTTTGTCTCCATTTTAATGATCCATAGTCCTGCATTGCTAAAACATCCCCTATTTCTTGACAGGATATTGTGCATATTGAATTAATTTCATGAAATACATTGTATTCCCCTGATGTTTTTTCAAAAAGCAAAAAGAGAGGAAGGAATGAGGAAAAATAGCAAGAAATTGGTTAAATGAAACAGCAGATATGCTTATAGTAATCAGCCTATAAATACAACTGTCCTCTCTCTTTCTTAGCTTCCTTAGAAGTTGGGCACACTTTAAGAGTTCCCAAGAATGAAGCTGTACATGGATAGATTCTGTACTTATAGGATATGCCCTGGGGGTATACTATTTTAAGCTAAAAAAAAAAAAAAAAGGGTATTTCACATCTGCATCTCCTATGGAATCCCAGAGAACTTGACACTTTTCACAATTCAGAATGTACTGAAGGAAAACATTACTCAGGGTGGCTCCAAGACTCATCTTCAAGCTGAACCCATGCTGGTTTGTACTTGGCCCACGAAACTACTGTAGCCAGCCAAAGCAGAGTCATATCTGAGCCCTTAAAAGTGCATATTGTCAGTAGGAAGCTTGTCACTCACATATCAGAGCTGAGGGGGCCAGGAAACGCACTCCAGACATTGGCACCCAACTCACGCAGCTGCCCAGCAGTCCCCCATGTGAATCTGGATTCTCTGGGAAAATGAAGGGAATTAGCAAAACAGAGCAGAACAAGTGGTGACAGTAACAGAAGACAATTAGTATTGTCAATATATCTCTATGCCAGTGTGGTTCCGAATTGATTGCCCATGTCTTAAAAATGTAATTACTGAGTGTACTTGTACCATAGATGCATGTTTAAACTATTGTACTTGACAAAGTTGTTAGCAATAAGCTGTTCATGTAGCCACTGGAAACTAACCTAATACAATGAGCTGGGAGTAGGAACAATAATGCTGTGAAAGCAGACATCATGTCACTGAACCTCTCTGCTCCTGGGTCTGGATCCTTTTGGTTTGTTATATTTCAAAGTATCCCAAATGCCAGACTGATGAGTTTATTTTAAAAATCTTGGTTGATGGAAGGCTCCAGACCTTGTTTTTTATAATAATAAATTATAATAAAAGAAGCTTTCCTAAATGGGGAAAAAGCTGTCTTAGAAGAGGGATGATTTGTTTGAACTAAAAGCTAGAAGTAGGCTGGGTTTCCTTCAGCTGTGGAATGGCATTTTGTTCTTCATCCACCCCTGCAATCTCATGCCATACTGCCCTGCTGCAAAAGCCAGATACCAAATCTGATACTGGACAGGAAACAACTCCATGTTTAACTGGTTGTGGTTGTGGATGCCCAGTTCAGAGCTCAGACAAAGTGATGGAGAAACGTGAGGCTGCAAGACCCTTGAAAAGAGGAAGGGAGAATCAGAAAAACATATTAAGGGCAAATTTTTCAAGATCTCAGCTCCTACTTTTGTTTCAATGCATTTTGTGAAGTTCTTGGGTGGGGGGAAGACAGAAAAAAAAATTAAGTCATGTTAACGTGAAGGCAAGAAAGGCTGGCCTGGACAGTTCCAGCCAGTGTTTTCCTTCCAAACTCATGATGCCAGCTGTGACTGCAATTTCTCTATGAGGTCTTGCTAATGATAATCATTGAAAACTGCCAGTCTAAACTGACAGAAGTCTCATGACTTCTCCATGCATCTACAGTAGTTGGCCACAGTAGGTGAGGTTGCCCCCTTTAACATGTCCCAAAACCAAGACCAGTGGCTCCCTGACCCCGTGCCAAACTGTCTCCATTCTCCTCTTCCCTTGCCACTGTAAATCTGAACTACCGTTGGAGAAATAAGAGTGCTGCATTCATTCTCTTTTCAGCTGCTGAAATAGCTCAGTCACCACTCTGTCCTTCAAACAGTGGAGTAGACCCTCCTGATACACCAGCCCTACAAGCCCCAGAGTATTTTGTTACGATCTGGAAAGGAGTCCCATTTGCACAGGCTGCTCCCACTCCAGTGATGATGCTGATGTTATCGTCTGCTTCATCCCTTCAGTGTTTATTGCAAATCTGGTCTTTGTACTCCTGGCCCTGATAGTAGGCTGACATTTTTACATGAAAAATTTTCTTCAGGTTGTTGTGGAAAGGTCCTGTTTTGTCTGAGGCACTGTCTCCAGGGACAGCGGTAAGAATCCTGTTGGTGGGGTGTTTAAAATCAGACATTAGGCTGTTCAATGCACAAATAAGGAGCAATCTTGCCCCATTGTGGAAATGGGTTAAATGATGGAACCTCCTCTGCTTGCAACTGCTCTGAATCTGCCTAGTGTTCTGTTCCCATGGACTGTGCATCCTCCCAGATGGTGATCAGAGATGAAGCTGACAACAGCTGCAAAATGGATTAACCGAGGTCTTGAATTATTTTTGTCTCTCAGATTACTCACTGTTTTGTAAAAGACTTTGTGGGGAATGACAGTGAATGCTTGAGTAATCCAGCCTCTTCCAGAATGTTATATGGGATAGGAACATTGCAAATAACTGTGAACACCAAACATGTTATGGGTTTGGGGAAGTCCCAAGTGTATTCCTTTTGCCCCTGTGATCTACATCCTCTTCACACCACTTTGTTCTGGTTTTCCTTTCAGTGCTTTCCAGGATTTCTGGGCTGACATGCCCTGTGGCAGGGAAGGGAGGCACAGCAGAGTAAAAGGCAGCATTACTAAAGAGCCAACATAATCATTGTGGGCTTGCTCTTCAGGTGGACTAAGTCTTCAAAGGGTAATGATGTTACAGGAGTTACACTGCTTATATCCAAAAGTAGAAAAGATTCTGAATGGCAAACAGCAGCTTTTTGCTTTGTTTAAATTGCTTTGGCTTAATGACCTCTGTTACTGATCTCTTTCAAGTATTTTCCTTCAAAGGAGGAATAAGTTCTGTTAGGAAATCAGCCCATGTGCCAATCACACTATCTTTCTTCTTTACATGGTTGTGTTTAGTTTTGTCTTTATATAACCAGTCTTTGGTGACTTATCATTGGTTAAATGCTATGAGATCACTTTAGGAATTCATTGCCATTCAGCACAGCAATCTAGCCCCATACACTGCAGGGTTGTTTCTACTTACCTGCATTTTAATGGCTCTTCCAGTCCATCATGCCTTAGACTCTGCAGCCCTTCCCACCAGACATTAGCACATTTTGACCTCAATTTGAGAGGAAACAAAGTGCTGCAAATGATTTTTCCATGACTAAAGCACCAGATAAGGTTTTACAAATGGAAAAGTGAGTCGCAGAACACCATCTGTGTTACACCCTGTGTTTAAAAAAAAAAGAAAAAGGAACAGCCAGTTACTATAGACTGTCCCACCCCTTCTGGTGCTGCCACACATTGCTTTGCAGGATTCACCTTCTTCTAGAAGTAGTGATTAAAAATTACCACTCAGGCTTTTCAGATAAAGAGGTTTTAAAAAGCAGCTGGTGTGTTATGGAGGATATTCCCAGCAGAGCTGTCAGGCAGGTTTTCTGCATACTTGAACACCTATTCCTTCATACATGACCACTTGCAACCATCCAAACCTCACAGGCTGCCTATTACTAGACACAAAAGCTCATGATGAGCATTATTCCTCCTGCAGCTTTTGCCACTGACTCAGTGCACAGGCTGAAAACAAAAGCAGCAGCTTTTTGCTGTTGGTGGCACAGTTTTGGAGGCTGTATTCACAACTGAAGAGACTTGATGACTTGAACAGACATTTACATTCACATCAAATCCCAAGATATTCCCAGGAGGAGCAATGGTTAACTCCAGTGTCCTTGACAAATACAAGCAACAGCATATTTGTGCCAGGGTAAATTTGTCCCTGTGGCATTCTCTGCTTCCAGTCCTTCAGTGTTGGGCAGTCTGTCTTGTTCACTATTAAAAGTGGAGCCAGGCAGGAAATTCAGACTTTCTTGAGATTTGCATTGTTTTTCCTCTTTGTTAACTGAGATATTTTGAAATTTTCTGTGGAAAACCAGAAAGTGAAAACAGACCTTGCCACAGTGCTTTGTTTTATTCACATTTTGTGTTTTAACCTAAGATCTAGTTTAGAATCTTACTTCTTTTGACCATCAGGTCCATGTGTTCCTGAAAAACTTTCAAAAGGAAAATTTCATCAAATCTTGTATGTGCTTGTGAAAAGAAGCTTCAGTCTGTGTTTTTGTCAGAGACACCTTTCTACTAGAAGTTAAAGTTATTCTGTTGTGTTTTTTTAAACTTGTAGAGCAATTATACATACTTTGGGTTTATGATGTTTTCAGAAACCTAAAGTACCGTTCTGTTATGATTTCTAGATGATAAACACAACAGAACAAATTCAGGAGCTCCTCTACTTGCTTGTTAGCTGTAGAATGAATCACTATTTATGTGTTCTTGGCATTAATATCCAACCAAATGTCAAAGCAAGAGGTAAACTGCTATTCTACAGAGATTTTTATTTTATCTTAGATTTCAAGAACAAAAATCAAGTTCGGACTATGAAAAGGTCAGTTGGCTTAAGTTTTTGTTAAAAACCAAGACAAGACTGGATAAGGGTCACTGGACTCAAGTGAATGTGGGCTAGCTTCTCTCACAGCTGACCATCTCTCCACTAGTTTGGCTTTTGATTTGCAGTTCTCTGTTAAACAGAGATTGAAGAAACCCCCAGGCCCACATTGCTCACTGTTGTTCTCCCAAACCAGTGAAGAAAGAAAAACTTCAAAGCCTTATAAATCTGTTATTAGTTATGAAGATAATGATAATCATGCATATTACAAAGGTGCCTGCGGGATAACTATGAAATGGCCTCCTACTGCTACGAAGCAGCAGATGGCCATAGCCTTGGAAAGTCTGTAACCCAAGTGGGCAGCGGAAAACCACATTGTTATTCCAAGCTTTCTTTAGAAAAGAAAGTTAAGAAATAAATCAATCATTGCAGAAGCTCCTTCTGAACCAGGAGTCTAGCACAGACAACCACAAACAGATCAAGATTTTTTTTCAGATAAAATGCAAGTTTTGTTGGAAAACATTTGTTTCTTGAGACAACATGAATTAACAAAACTTGCTGGGTTTCACAAACTTTGGTCAAGTCCAACGCAAGAATCCTGGCAGCCTGCCTTTTTTGCATCCATCACAGAATGGAGAACCAAAAGCTCCAGACTACCTGCTCTATGCTGTCCGCTGATGGATCACAGTCACACTGGGGAAGTGGATGATCTCTCTGAATCAGATCAGTGAAGCTGTCCTTACCAATCTTGCTTTGGTTCTTCAGGGATCATGAGTGATTTTTATTTGATATTTTTAACTTCAGTCTGATTCAAAATTCAAGGAGGAAGCACTGGTTTTCCAGTCACCCTAACCATGAACTTTGGTGAAGAGGTTGAGGGAGCAGCCACTTCTTGATGACCCTCATGCAAAAAAAAAAGCCTCAGTAATGGCAACACTTCAGCCAATGTTTACTCACCATCTTGAAACAAAATGGACATGTTTGAATATGTTGTTATTCTTCTTGAAGAAAGCTATTCTTATAAAAGAACCTAAATATAAAAAATCCACAATTCAATAGGCATTTGCAATTCAGATCTAGAGCCAAATCCCGTGCCTGGACACTGGCTCATCTGTAATTTATCCATAGTAACCTAAAGCATTTTGCTTCATCTGAAACACCGGAGGATGTTTTTCTCTGGCTGTAAGAGAGGTGAGATACCTGGGTTAGAATAAAGATTATCTTGGTCAGGAAAAAGGAGGAGTTGTGACAGCAGGGGACTGAAGATGAACAGGACTGCGCTATCTCTCCTGTTTGTTTACAAGTCTTGCTATCAGTCATCAGTGCCTGAAGCTAGAGGAAGTGTGGGCTTCAACCAGCTCTTTAAAGTGTAGAACGAGTTACTCTCATTGTTGATGTTCAATGTGGACTATTTAATTCATCCTGCAGAAAATGCGAAAATCATGTGGCTACAGCAAGTTAGCCCAGCAGCAACTTCTCTGAGGGCTTAGTTTTCTCTCTTTTATTAAGAAGCACTGGAACATATCCCAGTAGCTACATCAGTGGCTCCACTAACATTTCTGGCAGAAAAGGAGTAACCAGTGCTTCGTGCTGCAGGGGTTTCAGATGGTGTATTCAGTAGTTCCAGATGACAAACAGAACATATCAAGCCTGTCTGTGAAAATGCTTAGATCCTCTCAATGTCAAATAAAAATTAATGTTCATCACTGTTTTCCCCTGCAGATTAAGAAATAAAACCATTCAGACTAGAGATCAGGTTTACAGCTGGTATTGCCTGGTATGGCTTGAATGACTTAAATAAATGTGTCACAGACTACTTTTCAGATCTCTTGTTATAAGTTTCATCTCCTCCCTGCCAAACCCAGCTAAAAACCCAGTGAAAACAGTAAGTTTGAATTATAATAACAACAAGCATGCTTTTTATCAGAAGAAACAAAGAGGCTTTACACTTCTTCCTCTCCTTCATTCAGATACAACAGTACAGGTATAATTTGTGCTCCCAATTCATCTGTCCAAAGAGTTTCAGAACAGTCATGGACATACAACCAGGGTCACCTCTGCAGCAAAGGAATGAGAAGAGATGGGGCTAAGTAGGAAGGTAAAGCCTCTTCTATGGCTATTGCAGGGAACAGGACATGGGTCTAGTCACTGCAGGGGAACAAGAAGTCACATGGCAGCTCTTCGGTATGTGCTTGTGTTAACAAAAGATATGTGACCCTGACCCGCAATGGGGAGTTCAACACCACAGTGTTCTCAGCACAGTGTTCTGATATATCACGTACAGGACACAGTTTACCAAATTTCAGGTAGGTTCTCATTCAGATTTTTTTTTTCCCCCCAATACAAAAGTCACTCTGAGCTACAGAGGTCCTGGAGTTCTAACCTCCGAGTGTGTGAGATCGATTTGTCAGTATCAGTCTAAGAAAATGTGCTGTCCGGAACTAGGAGGAACAAATATTACAACTCCAGCACTACCACCTAACAAGTTCCCAGATACTCAAAAATATTAGAAAAATCCTTGTTTTGTACGGTGGTTTCCATTTTCTGGTGGAAAATCACATTAAATAATCATTTTAATGGGACATGGAAAATTCCACCCGGAGTACATGGGTTGTATTATTTCAGAAGAGGGAAATCCCAGATATTGTTTACATGGAGAGACATCTTGTTTATTCAGCATTGGCTAGAGCTGGCCAACCAGCCTTATAATAAAACTGTATGTTAAATGCTTACAGGACCCAAAATGATTTACTATCAGAATTATCTGTTCATTCAGTAAATTCAGCTAAACCTTCCAAATACAGTCTGCAGTTTGATTAATGGAATAAGCTAGAGATCTGCGCTTTAGCTGGGATTCAGGATATTGCTGATCAGTTATTTTTGATGGATGGGAGGGATGGGATACCTCTTTCACAGGAGGAGAAGGCAAAGCATCCTTTTTGTTAGTTCCATAAAAGAACATCCCAGGGCAAGCAAACAGACAGGGTCATTCCCAGTGTGATGCTAAGTACTCTGTGAGGGCTGTTGCCTTCAACAAGCACATTAACTTTTTACCTGGTGTGAAGTAGGGGGTAGCATATATTTGATTTAATAGCTATGCCAGAACCCTGCCATCAAGTTATAGAAACTGACAACCAAGGCATATGAACTCTTACGGACTCTGCTGGAGTCACTCACCTAAGATTTCAACCACAAAACATTAGGCTTTTTCTTTATGGCTGACCCATAAAACACTCCTAGGGAGGAGTTTTAATCTCATCATGATTATTCAAACCTTTTCTTCCTGTTGCTTGTTTTAATATGCTCCTCATTCACCTCTCATCCATTCAAAACTTTTAGCTGTAAATGTCCTTCGGTGGCCCTCCTCACTTGGCCACATACTTTTAATTTGGTGTTTCAAGACTACATGAAAGGGAGGTGATCTCACCTATTTATTTATTTGCTTTCCTTTTGGGGTTTTGGGGTTTTTTTTTTGAGAAAAAAAACCCCACAGGCTCAAGGTGTTAGAGCATTTTTCAGATTAAATCATAATGTGACCTCAATACGCTGCAGAGGTCAGGACCAGAGCAAGCTAGTCTTGAAATCCCCAATACCCTGGTCCAGCATTCATAATCTGGCCTTTATAAATAAAAATGTCTTCAAAAAAGAAATCAAGCTTGATGGGGGCCATTATTTGTGAGGTTTGGAAAGACAAAGTTTACAAAATTCAGCTTGCTCAGCTCCTGTACTTAAGGACAGTCATGTTGGGAGCACGTAAAGCTGCTTTACATTTACTCCTCACAATCATCACCCCAGTAGAGGGAGACCAAAGAGTTTATGAACCTGTGAAGTATTGCAGATTCACAGCAAGATGGTATTTTTTCTTTCTGCCTGACCTAGTGAAAATGCCTGTAGTGAATTTTCCCCTTGACGCCTCCCTGTGGAAACAGCCAATTGAGGAACTTTCCGCAGTCCATTTACAAATGGCACAGAGTCTTGCAGCACCCTGCATTAAAAAATATTCTGCCATGTATTTGGCATACAGAAGGGGGCATCTCAGCAACTATATGTACATTGGCTCTCTGTGACAACCCTTTCAGGCAACCGTGAAGGCTACACACAAACCACCCACCCAAAATACATGTCTCACACAACAGGTTTATGTTCACCATTTTTGACAGCTCAGAAAGAAGCAGCACCCTGGCATGCCTATCCATATACCACATCTGGGTTCAAAGTGGGTAATGTCTCACATTTTGGGAGCTAAAGCCAATTTTTTGCTTATATGGGGTATTTGCTGTAGCTAGGATTTTCAGCAGCATCTAGTCAAGCACAGAGCAGGTCCCCTGGGTGGCAGCCAAGATAGCATTAACTCATAAACCTTGTCATTTCAATTTTTCCTATGTTTCCTTCTACGTGCCTGTGTTTTAAATATTGCTAAAGTCTCACCTTCTGCTTTCTAGGGAGCTGATGGGCTTCTAGCCTGATGCAAAGTCCAACTACTGCCAAGGACGAGCAGCTCAGGGAGGTAGACCCAGCTCCAGGGCACATGGAGATTACTCTGTGTCCCAAGACAGCCAGTTTGTTCTATGTGAGGTTGGTTGCTTCTTGTTGCTGAGTTGGGGGGCCTGGGGTGTGCTGGAGTGGAAGCTATTCTGGGAGAAAAGGCGTGCCCAGCCACTTCATGTCCCACTCCTGCTCATAAAAGCAACCTGTCCTCCCAGCTCCACCTCAACCTTCCCCATACCCAAAGCACCTCTTGGGGCTAAAAAAACTCAGTTTTGCCTTCACCCCTGAAAAGTTTGTCAGGTTTTACCATGAGGCTACCAAAGGGAGTAAGGCAGGCAACTACTGAAGTTGAATTGCAGGTCAAGGCACCATCTGACAGTCATTCTCCCAGGACTGATTTCAGCCAGCACAATTAACTCTGAGCAATTCTATTCGTACAAAACAAATCAGACAGATGTAGCTGTGGAAAGAGGTTATCTTTGTGCAATTGCTTTCAAGGTTCAGCAACAGAATCAGCCAGTGCTGAGTCACTGATCACCCTAAATCAGTGAAGGCCAGATTGGTCTGAATCCTACACATGGTCCATCCAGGTTTAACTAATTACATGTTTCTAATTATCTGCTGGCATCAGATAATTCATTCCTAACATATCTGTCTCTGAAAGATCATTATAGTAGTTACAGTGCCAAGCTCCAGTCAAGATGCAGAAAGGACAAAGCAGCTGGGTTCCAAATATTTATCTTGTGAAGATTGCCTTTTCAGGACTGTGAAACAAACAGCATTTCCACCTGGAAGACAAAATGCTGGATTTTTCTTCATATGTGAAGATGTTTGATAATTAGGAAGGTTAAAGAGGTGATGAACAGAGTAAATGTCTCTATGCAATACCACACAAAGAACCTATGGCTGCAACTAGTTTACTGTAGGAGTTGAATGGCAAGGCTTTATACTGTATTGTTTTCCTCCTTGACTGTGCTATCAGGCATATGAGGTGTAAATACCTAGGGTCTGACTCTGCACTCCTTACTCAGCTGAAAGTCCATCAGAGGCAGCAGGAACACTGCCCTAAGAATTTCAGACCGATTTTCAAAAAGTTGAGCTTGCTGCTGCTAACTGGTTATGCAGTATTAACTCTGCAGTTCTCCCTGTGAAAAAGATAAGCACTGAGACCCCCATTTCACAGGCATGAAGGAGCAACAGAAAGCAAGTTTCTCTGTGGTCGCCATTGCCATAGAAAACATGTTTGTATCATGCTGGGTGTTGGTGCAAGCCAAGTCTCAAAATCCACACTAAGTCCGCCTCAGGCTCACCCTTGGAGGATCTATCTGGAAAGGGAGAATCCAGAAACACTATAAACCCTCATGCAAGTCCCATTCTGGGAGGAGTGGGCATTGGCAGGATCACACTGTCTTCAACCGCAGGGGTTAATATGAAAGCATGCAGCAGAGCCGTCTTTTCAAATTAGTATTTCATTCCTAAGTGCCCTTTAGCACACTACATCACAGAACACATGACATTTCTATCCTTGCAAATGTGCTGCACTCTTCTAATCAGGATGTGTTGTGTCGGTGTTGCTGGCTGGTAATAGAGCCTGGCCTACTGCAGCGATCTCATTTGTAATATCTTGCCATCCCAGTGGTGAGCTGTAGAGCTTTTAAAACAAGGCTGTGTTGATAAAGAAGGACTATCTGGTAAATGTGTCATGTTTCAAGCACAGTTGAAATATGAAATGTAGCAGCAGCTAGGAACAGCTTTTAACTAGGACAATATACTGTTTATATATATAGACAAAATTCCTTGTGTTGATTTATAGGGTTATTCATCCTGTATTTTTTGTAGCACCAAAAGTGAATACTGCATTCCCCTACCATCCTGCACACTTCAGTTTAGCATTTCCTTCAATGTGCTGCATTTTGGAGCAGTATAGTAAAGCAGTTCGGACCCTACTCTGACGCTGATGTCAGAAGAAAATGGTTTTCAGTGCCTACAGCTATCCCAGCTGAGTGCAATAAGAAAGGAATCACCACTATGCTTAGACCACAACCCTAGGAAGATTCCAGTGGTATGCATTAGGATCTGGAAATGGCCTGGGAACCGGGTTGGTGCAGGGTGAGGCAAGGCCTGTGCCTTAGCTGGATTTGCATGAAGATTAGTGGCCCACATTGGACTGTTTGGGTTTTTTCTCATTAGTCCCAGGTTCGGCATTGTATTGAACTCCAGGCAGAAGGTGAAGGATGACTGCAAACAAGACAATACTTAGCATATGGGGTAAAGCCTTTTTAAGGCATTGTGGATCTGCTGCATCTAAGCATGTTTCACCAGCTGAAGGTAGAGAAGGAGGCTTAGCGCTTTCAGATATGTAAATACCTCATATAGTCACTGTTTCAGATGGATTATGAGTTTCTTGAAAAACATGCCTGAACATGTTCAGCTCTTTGAGACTGGATAGGGAGTGCTACATAACACTGTACCAATCATTGGTGGGAAAATCCATCGGGGCTATTAAATGCAAATAAAGAGCTGACACAGTCCTTCCCCCCTGTCCTAGTCCACAACTCTGAGTGCTGCAGACAGCAGGCAGCCCCTCAAATTCTCTCTAAAGAACGTCTTCTCACCACCATTGCCTAAATTATTAAGCAATGCTTGGCCCTAAGAAAACCTCACAACCCTCTCCAGAAAAGGAAGACCTAGCAGGATAAAACACAGAGAAGCCAAATGATGTCAGGAGACAAATAAATAGAGGGAAAAGCTGTATGGGTCATATGTCTGAAAAATAAAAAGAGGAAACGAGCAAGATACACAGATCAGAGTGACCCCAGTATTTCCCCCCATCCCTGCACATGTCCAGAGAGCTAGTGGACACTGACCAGATGCTGGGCTTAATGGAGCTTTGGCCTGACATTCTGTAGCCTTTCTTGTACTCTTTTCAATAAGTGAGGAGATGTACAAATCAGAGAAACTGGTATGTTAAGAATGGCTGATTTCCCACTAGCATCATTAATACCTACGTGAAAAGGAAAGTCTGAGACTTGTTTCAAATCTTTAGGGAACTCTACAGCAACTGGTCTTCAGTGCTCAGACGTTGTCCTCCCTCTAACCTCCAGAGGATAATATAGTATGCATGTGAGTGGGTAGGAGGAGTTATGAAGAAAGCTATTAAACCTAAAATAGAAGTCAAAATGCAACATTAAAGGAAAAAATATGCAGCATTCAGAATAAAGATTTTATTATTGAAATAGAAGAAAATTTTACAAAGCCAAAGATGGTAAAAAGAACAAGGCATTGTTTGGTGTCACCAATTTCTAGCTAGCATTTTTACATTGTCCCCATATGTGTGCCATCTGCAACACTGCTGTTTGGCAGCAAATACAATGAACGTAACTAGCAACCACAGCATGCTTTTCGAAATGTGACAGAGGTACCCAAGAGACCAGAAACTTTAGGTTACAAGTCATAACCAGTGCAAGCCCATCTCAGTAGTGAAAGGTATACGTAGGATTAAATGAGGCTTCCTCTTGCAGCACTTTAGACTGTCTCAGGTCCCCTGTGATTGCCTTGCAGATATCCAACAGCAGCCTATAGTGCTGCAGGGAATCTGAGCTTGTGTAACTAACATTTTTGAAGGCTGGCAGGGAATATAATAGTAAATGCTTGGCCATTCTCTCATGAATTTACTTGCCGGAGAGCTAGTATTACATCAGCTCAGACCCTCTGGAAAGTTTACTGGGGACAGAATCTCCTTCAGTTTTGCCTAAATGTGCTACATGGTGGAATTAAAAACCTTGGTATACTCAGATTTTAATTGAAAATTGGCCCCATATGTATGTAAAATTTTGATTTTGGAGCCTGCTACATAGTTTTGATGAAGTGGTCTTGAAATCAACAAGCCTTTATAACAAGTTCTTGGGTTTTGAATTGAATTCCTCTTATGAAATACAAAAACTTAGTCTTTATTGTTACTCAGAAACAGATCTTCGTTAAGAGTTGACACCCATTCATCTGCCTCTCAATCTTAAACTGTCCAGACAGAAGTGCTCCTATGGTGACACCATAAGCTGGGTCACTAAAGCAGTATTTTATAAACATTTTGGAACAGTACTGAAATATAATTTCCTCATTAGAGTGAGGAGAAGAGGGGTGGATGTCTGATGCAGTGGTGAGAGCATTCAAGTGAGACTCAGAAGATCTGGGCTGCACTCAAGATCCCTTTTGGTAAGTCACTACACTTCTCCACATTTTGTTTTTTCATTTTATATTATTAGACAAACGTCCTTTTTACACATGCCTTAATAACCTGACTTGAAAACAGCAAAAAGAACATCTCAGAAAAAAAAAAAGGGGGCTTAACCAAGAAGTCAGTAGCTCTGATCTTCCTGTAGCACAGTTTCTACCATCATACTGCTGTTTAGCACAAGCTTACAGTGTTATTTAGGAACTGACCCCAAAGGCTGTGTTTGCTCACTTTGTCAGAACAGAGATTTATAGCACATGTTCTTCCACTAGAGTGAAAGAGTCAAGACTTCCCTACAGAAACTGGATTTCCCTTCAGGGTTTTGAATCCAAGTGCATCCTGACCTTACTCGCTGTCTGACAAAAATAATGCTTGTGGTGCTTTATTTCTATGATATGTCTTGAGAAATGCTGTTATAACAGCAACATTTCAGGCTGTGTGGATTGCTAAAGCTCTTAATCTTTGGATTATAGCAATTGGAAGAGTTGTCTTCTGTACTCCGCTTGCCTTCTTCCATAAATAGCCAGAATCCTGAAAGCTGTTGTATTCTTCATGAACAAAGAAACACTTTTGTCCAAACTTGCACCTGATATTTTGTCACCTGGTCTTTCTGGAGAGCTACCCCACTCAACTGCAATAGCAGAGTGGCTATGTGATACCTTGCTAGTCTAGAAGGACTATACCTGGGTTACAGGAATGTACAAGAGGGTTCTTGCCTTGAGGAGACTGCCGTGTATGCATGGCAACAGTTTTGTTTTAGTATACATTTTCTTGAAGGTAACTTTTCATCCATCATTGTTGCAGTTTGTAGCCATTTTTTTCCTAAATTTACAGTCTTTTGTTTAAAGTATAACACTTTGCCTGACCCTTTCTTATTGTAAGCATATTTATAAGAATGTTCAAGAAAATGGTGAACTTACTGTGAAGAAAGTGAATGAATGCCAGGGCTGAGGAGAGTTTCCAGTTTGTGGGGAACCCTGATCTGACCAGTCATGGCAATTCCAATGCATGCTGTAGGAGGGCAGTAGACACTGAAGTTAAGTACTGTGCTGTGCAGAACTAGTATTCATTCGTATCTTGTTTGCTTAGATCTGACACATTGGTGGGGGGTTCTTCATTCTGGTCAGTATTGGTGAAATTCCACCTTCAGTATCAAAACAGCCTCTGATTTCAGCAGGGCCAAGATTTTGTGAGTCTTCTTGCATGGGACATGGACCATATGCCTTTGATAGAAATTAAAATATCAATAGAGTTGCAGACACCTTCTTCCACCTGGGGCAAAGGTACAAAGAATTTCCTTACCACAGATTATTCCAGGAAGCTTTATAAGTAGTTCACAAGTCTCTGAAAGTGCTGAGTGGGCTTCCTGCTTTCAACAATCAAGTCTCAGGTCATTAGACTCAGGTTAGTCTTATACTGTAAAGGAGAAAAATCCTTAGCCCCCAGCATGGACTTACTAAATCAATAAGAAAATTACTTCTTGGCAGTGTACACATCACTTTTCCACCCTCGGAATGAGCACTGTCTTCCACAGTCTACTTCACTTTCAGGCTAATTTCTGTTTTCTATCTCATTGGGATAAACCTAGTGTAACTCCAGTGAAGGCAATGAAGCAATTCCAGATTTACCAGGATGCCATGGAGAGCAGATTCTGGTCCTCTGGTTTTAGAGTTGAGACAAATGAGGCTGCCGACAATGTGTTCATCATTGAAGGGAAAACTGGAGTCTAATAGTTATTAGTCTTTAAATGCTTGGCCTCCTCCTGAAACAGAAAATAGAGGGAAGCTGTATGAGAATTATAGAAAGTGAATCAATGACATGGTACGTGATAGCTCCCTCCTAAATCAAGAGTCATCTGTTCATACTGCACAGGTAAGTTAAGCCCCCTCCGACTTGTGCCTGATTTCTTATTGATGCTAAGAAGTGCTGTGAGACACCAACCATAATAAGAGACCACAGAGGACATCAACAGGGGACACAAAACAAATTACGAATAGTTTAAAACTTTGGATGGAGGGGAGGAAGAAAACAAGAAGCCTGCGCCTGTGCTTGCCATGAAAAATTGTTAAAAAGGAAAATGGCACTGGAAAAATAGAGACAGTAGAAAAAAAAAAAGAGAGAAAAAGCCCTCAAAAGCAAAAAAAGAGACTGATAAAAGAAAATCAAAACAAGAGAAAATTCTATTTGGGCTGATTTTGCCTGCTGAACTTTTTTTTCTACAGCAAGTATATGAGGCAATCCATATTCTTAAGCAAAAAAGAAAATCATACCACTGCCATCTAGATAATTTCCCACTCCATTTGATGATATAATGCACTAAAAGCAAAAAGCTCTAAATCATCTAGAATAACCTACTAGTCTCACTCTTCAGCAAAAAGGAATAAACTTTATTCTAAACTGTTTCAGCCTCGGAGCTAATGCCTTTTACAGCCCCTTTTAGGTATTCTGTATGCACCGCATTCCTCCTGCGTGGAGGTGGAGGTGTAGAATAATTTCTTCACACAGGTGTAGCTGGTCTAACAGGGCTCTGCCTATACATACCACAAAGCAGTTTCTGCTTTCCAGAGGCCTCCCCAAGATCATTCAGTCACCATGGGTATAAGCAAATAAAAGCAAATGGATATTGTACTAAATACACCTAGCTATGCTGAGCAATTGTTTTTAACATCATTCTGCCCTTCTCCTGCAGTAGCACGTTGCTGTTGTGTGTGTGTGTTTTTTCCCTGCTTTGTGGAGTGCTAAATCCAGCCAGAAAGCTGTTATGAAAAAATACCCAAGGGAAGTGTGATGGAGAGTTTCTCCTCACTGATTTCTCTGCTAACATTGTTTCCTTCCTTCCTCTCCTCTCCACCCTGCGGACTCAGTCCTCAGCCCATTGATGTCAAAGGAAAAACTCACACTGACCTCATGCGGTTTTGGATCACGCTTCCACTCCTGGGCCATTTGTTTTTCTAAGTGAGGGAACAGGAGTGCTAAAAAATCCTGTCAGTGGTGCTCTGAAAGTGCCATGCACTGCCCTAATGGCTGGTGTGAGTGTTCAATGGAACAGCATCGTTTGATTACAGGATAATATTTTACCTTCAATATACCACCATTATGAATTCATTTGACATTCAATGTACAGTAATAACAATGAATTTGGTAGATATTGAATGTCACGTACTTTCACAAGTACACCATTTCATTCTAATGCACAGCAGCATTAGTTTAACTATAGAAGAGTTTTTCCAAAATCCTGTCTTTATGTCCCCCCCCTTCTCCAGGAGAACAATAAATACTCCTTAACAATGCCTAAGAAAACTAAATCATACTTTGCTTTTGGAGAGAAATATGATCTATACACAGGCCTCTAGCGAGCTCAACAATGCTTCCTGGGACACTGTGAGCATGAATTTGTGCACAGAGGTTTTTTCTAACCATAAAATGGATGGCCTGGAATATTAATCAGGGTGGGTTTTTTGTTTTGTTTTGTTTTGCTTTGCTTTGTGGCTGCTTTTCTTTTCTTTTTTTTTTTTTTTCTTTCCTTAATTGATTCCAGAGTGCAAAAGGAAATAACCTTGCTTCAAACCATCCTGCAGTAAAAATTAAAAATATATAAAGATGTTATTCTGAAGGATGGTCAGGAGATTAGTTTTAAAATGAGCATTAAAGAGTTGCTTGCTGAATATTTCAGGCAGTGAGGAACAACAAGGAATTGTTCTTTGCAAAGCAAGATGTGAAATTCAGGGCCAAATCCTACCTCTGGTTCTTACACAGGTTATCCATGGGAGATGAACAGGCCACACTGCAGGAGTGTGGTGATCTGGGCTGAATCCCACTACTGGTGGAGTGAGGGGCTGGGAAGTGAGGGAGGAACAGGTTCCCCCCATGCCATAGCAAGGGGAGGCATGGGTTGTTCATCCAGCACTAGGGACAGGCAGTAACAAGGAGGGGCTGCAACCTTCTTAGACCTCAGGCCAAACATCCATCTTTGTGAGGAGGATGTCACCCCTGAAGTATCTGTGCCAGACTTCACCCCATCACTTCAACTCAGATGATCAGTTGGATATCTCAGTCCAGACAAATTCATAGCTGTGCACCCAGCTGGTTTTTATAGTGAGGATGCACCCATGCAAGCGCTTCACTGGGCAAGTGAACCCATGCTACTTACGTTGTATTTTTGTGAGATAGTCTGCTGGCCATCAGCTGGTCCCATTTCTACACAGTGGTGCTGAAGCCCTGTCATCCACTGTCACACACATCCCACATCTGCTGGGGAGGTACGCAGGGTGACAGCCTGCTACCCCATCCTCCTCAGGAGGCAAAAATTAGTTGTGTGCAGAATGGCTCTCCCAGCTGCCTGCTGGTTTTACAAGTTATCTTAAAAAAAAAAAAAAAAGAAAGAGGAAAAAAAAGAAGAAAAAAGGGAGACATGCAAGTCATCTTTTAATGTAAAAGGAATGATCACAATGCAAATGGACCTTTTTTTTCTAATCTGTTTTTGTGCTAATCATTTGGATACACAGCATCTGTAAATGTCCATGATGAAATCCAGATAAACCTACTTTGATTAAAAAATCCGTTTTCTGAAGCAGCATTTTTTTGCAATTTTAAGGGGAAAAATAGTAATAATTCTGATGATAAAGTAAAAATTGACATCAGCTGTACTGCTAATAGTGCAGAGTCCCTCGAGAGTTTTGTCACTGGAGGTCTTTGATTAATGCCTAACATTTTGCTGAATTCTACTGAAGCACAGATAAATCTATTGCTTCTATAAATGGACCTTCAGCAGGATGAAAAAGAAATATCGAGTGACCTAATATGACAAGGCTTGATTGAGAAACACCCCTTGAAGAGCATGTGGAAGTCCAAGGAATAAGAGTAGCCTGCAATTAGCAGGTTTTTATGTGGTTTCCCATAACATGATTGTGCCAGTCCTCTCTTTATTTAAAAGCTCTTGGAGCTGCAAATTTTGAAGCTGTCTCTTCAGCTTTATGTTTGCTTGCATGTATTCTAGTTTTCATCTGAGAGCACAGAGGCTGTTTCCAAGGCAAGGTGCCCTTCAGTTTAAAATACAGAAGCATGGTGAATATATTAAACAGTGAGATGAGTAAGCAGCAACTGTAACTATTGCAGCTAATGTTACATCACCCAGCTTTGAACAGAAAAAGTTGAATCTACACAATTATTTGCAATTAATGTGCTCCAGAAGACCAATCAGCATTTTGAATGAAAGGCAACCTGGGGGAAAGATTGCTCAGCTCAGATAAAATAATGAAAGCAATAATCAGGCAGATAAGGCAAAATGGATAGAAAGACGCACTTGTTAAATATTATGTCTTGAGACCTGTACAACAATAGAAGAGCACTGCATCCTAAATGAGGTACTGTTATGTCACCTGTCATGGATGTTTGCTTTTTTCTGGACAACATTATTTTTCCCCACTTATCTCCTCATGCCAATATTTTATCCCCACTACTGTATGTGGGTTTTCAGGCAGCTGTCTACATACAGCAGTTTTGGAGAAGGCTAGGTTAGGAATAAGAAAGTCTGAAATCTGGGTTCCTCATGCTTAATAAACGATGTGACATTTCTATATCCAGCCTTTGCACCACAGAATGGCCAAGAAAAAAGTTTCACCATAATTAGATCCTGTTGATGAAACACTGCAGACAAAAGGTCTCTGTGCATGGGGATGAAATGGGCTTGCCTCAAATATTTATATGCCACTTATTTAATGAGACATTGATTGATAACTTACCAACTTCTGCACTGCTTTTTGTAGTGCAAATACACCGGTATGTTCAGATATATAAATAGATAAAAGACAAATAGAAAAGGCAATGATCAAGCCAAAAAGACATGTGTTTTAATGAAAAGTTACAAATAGGTGATTCCAGACAACACACAAAAGGCAAAGTTTTAGATCAAACTATCTGAATAAATGGTGACATGAAAGAGTTCAAAGCAAAGCATAGGGATGTCCCAGGAGGGTTTATGTGTTTTACTTGTCGATTCATACAATCGCCTGTTAGATCAAATCAAATATCTCACTCGGAGAGTCCATGCAGTGATAGAGCACAGTTTTTGATGTGTCAGCATGTCAGTAGTGAGACACCAGACACATGATGTTGCGCTCATGATGAGCTTTGCTTCACGTGCTTCGCTTCTGGGGCAGCAGTGAAATAGTAGCAGAACTGCTTTGCTATGCTACCTGGCTAATACAATTGCCAGCTTTGAACCATCTCAGTCTATGAGCAAGATGAGCTTGCTTATATCTCATTACAATGAGATACTAATGAAGAAAGATGTTAGTATCTTGGAACATACTAATCCCAATGATACCTCAATTATTGTGTAACACTTTTCCTCCCCAAAGCACTTAATAAAGCAAGAGCAGGGACTGTTCCATGCACCACTTAAAGGAATATGATTGCTTAACAGCATGTGGCAACTCTGCCCAAGAGCTTTGGATGAGAAAAGACTAGCCAGCCTAATTGAAAGTGTAAGGCAGTCAGACAGGCAGTAATCTTTCAATATGTGATGCAAAGAGGATTTCTATCCTTACTGTCTCATGAAAAGTACAGTTTAATGCTTTGTGAACACCGGTTACTGTGACTTGAGTTTTACGTCTTTGCTGATGGCAGTCCCTGAAAGTCAAACCTGTGAACTCCATGATGGAGAGGGCGCTTAATTTTATTTTAGAGAAAAAAAAAGTAACATTTACTGAATTAGCTATATCACTTCTTCTAGCAATTTAGAAGTGTTATGGACCCTGAATTTTTAGTTATGAGATGTGAAAAGATAATAGCTTCAAGTAAGGCAGCTGCTCCTTATAATCAGATGGATTTTTATCATTAGTCTAAAATGTCCAACTATATTTATTGCTTCTTTTAATAAAAATATGAATTTCACTTATGTTCCATCTAGATATGTTCATGAATTGCTTGAACACACAAACCCAGACATCTTTCATTTTCATCAAATGCTATGATATGTTGTGACACTTTAACTCTACAATTAAGCTCTTCTAGTTTCCTAGAAAGAAAATCCATCATAAGTTATGTGTCGTCATTTCAACACTTTGCTTCCTGTCCTTTAACTTAACTCTTACTCTAGCAATCTGCATTTCAAAAGGGTATGTTTGGCCACATGCAGCCTCCAACTTCAGAAGCTGTCTAGAGAATTAAAATGCTTAGGAGGGAAGATGTGATATTTGGATTGAGCCTTCCTTTTAGAGAAGCTGGAATAAACTTAAAGACACAAGAAGCCAGGTTGTTAGGACATAAATGAAAACATAAGTTTGTGTTACTGAAATGTTTGAATATTTTCCTGGACTTTTTCCTGTACAATCAAACAAGGTATTTAAGCACATGTCTAAATTAAAGTCTCACTAGCTTAGCCTCATTTCCTCCCACAGAGTTTATTTTTACAATCTTGCCTGTGCACACTTCCTTTCGTTCTCTTCCTCACCGTTCCTGTTCCTTTCAGGAGCCCTGTTTCAAACAAAGTTGCAGTGTGCTCCCTCAACCTGTAATTCAGTTCCTGAAGCACACTGGAAACTTTTACATTGCTTTCATAGAGTAAAGAGAGTAAAGTCTGTTTAAGTGCTGTGACATCACTCTAGCATTATATCCCAAATTAAATTTTTGGTGGTTTTGGATTTGTGTGTGAGTTTTCTTTCAGCAGCTAATGACAAGGCTTGGAATATCTGAAACATGTCTCCCTTTCTCCACGCCCGTCACATCCCAAATAAACAAACTACCCATAAGTACTTATCCTGCATTGGATCCAGTTTTGCTACATCCATACCTAAATTTGGTACCTCTTACATGCTATTACTGATACAATTATCCAGGTACTGCTTGACTTAGAAGATTTGACTTGCTCCAAAATCTCCAGGACTCCTTTTAATTTTTTTCTTTTTGTGAAGTTCAGCTGTTCCTTGAATAGCTCCCCCTTAACCACCTGTGCAATATAACCGTCCTCCATGGAGCTGTCTGTAACTGCTGCCAGCTTCTCACATTGCTATCTGTTATATCCAGCAATGTCTCATGTCATGTCCAGCAGTTTTCCACATCCTACTCGGTTAGCTAAACCTCAGCTCAGTCACCACCCGGTCATCTCCCTGCAGCCCTAACACTTTCCTTGCAAGAACTGCAGCAGCCAAAGATCTGTCTTCTGAATTCCTGTTACCTCTGTCACTGTGCACAGGGCTTGGTGAAACTGCCTTGTTTTGCACTCAGCTGCCTAGTGCTTTTGTCATGAAGTTTTTTGTCACACTGATGTTTTCTTTTTGAAAAAAAATCTTGGTTTGGTATATAAACCATCCTAATCTGTTAACAAAAAAAAAAACCAAACTCACTTGCAATGCTGATTTCCCTACTGCATGGACAACTTGATTTAAAATCTAATAAAACAGAATGTCTTTCAGTTCTTGTTCCCTGTTGCATAGTGATTTTCAGTTATTCATTTTCACTTCAGGATGCTGTATTATTTTTGCCTTTAAGCCTCATGTTTGTAAGATGAGGAAAAGGAGAGGGATTCAATTTGGTTTCATCACCTTTTCTGTTTTCTCCGATTCTGGGTTTACTCACAATAGAGCAGTCCACTGCACAAAGGCACAAAGGCTTTTTAACCACCAAACTCCTGCTTATACCTGGAATCACATAAAATATTCAACCTTTGCTGTTAAATTACCAGAATGCTGCAGAAAAATGCAGGCTATGCTACCAATACTGGATATGTTCCACCTTGCACTGACTCACGGCTTGCCCCAACCTGCACTAAGCAGTGCCACCAGCCTCCTTCACCCCAGCCTTGCTCCAAATGGCACTCTCACCCCAGCTTTCCTGTCCTCATTGTTCTTGTTTTTTTTTCCTGTCCTTCCACCCGCAAAACCTCCTCCCAAAATCCAGGCATAGCACAAATGGCTAAAGGCAAGTGGCGCAGCACAGATCACAGAGTAACCCCTGCCCAAAAAAGGACAACATCATCCAAAAGCCCGTAATGTCTCTGGTCCATGCTCTAACCCTGCCCAGGACTGGTATGGACAGATTAAATCCATACCAGGCAGAACACTAATGACTAAATAAGGAAAAATATTAGGTGTTCAGGTGTCTCTGTAGAGATCAGGGACTGAGAAATCATCCTTCACTTTTTCAACTCTTTTCTTTGATCATGTATCAGATTTGAATATATAATATTCTTATAGTTTGGTACAGACTGATTGTTTCTCTCCTTCCTCTGCAAAGCAGGTCCTTGGTAGTAAGAGGTGACAGTATTAATAGAAAACCTAGAGAGAAGCAAGTAAATTGCACCAAATCACTGGTGAGGATACAGAAAAATCGGCAAAGGAAAACGAGGTAGCTTAGTAAATATGTTCTTTTACCAGTGGTGATCACAGCTAGAAAATCACTTAATGAAATGAGGAAGAAAGAAGGAGGGGGAGGGGGAAGTGGGGAACAGGGAAAATGAGACGGAAGTAAGCAACAGTGTGACAATTCTGTGTACACATGCTGAGGTAGTGAACAGCTCCCATCACCTACTGCAAGCTATCATAGAGCATTTGATATTCTGCTCTAAGTATATTTCTTGTCAGCAGCTGACCAGTCACCATGAAAATTTCTCCATTTTATACCAAGCATTTTTATCAGTTCAATATTATAGTACATTCTTTCTGAGCTTAACAGCATCAGCAAAATAAAGAATGCAAATAATGTTCCTGATCTAGGAACAGCAGCAGCCACATAGATCACTGTCTCTTTCCATTTAAACTGAATATTTATGTGTTGAATTTTAAACATAATTTTCCTATCACTTTTCAATAAATTAATTTCTTTTTCTTACCCAAAATGTGTTCAGCTGTGACTGCATAATGTTGGTGTTATAGGGACTGTCTTATTTCCAGCCACAGATAATTTATTTAAGAATGGACCGATCACGTCATGCAAACTTCAGCTGGCCAAAGAAGTCAGCATTTTGCCAAGAGATAATAATGTTGACACCAATCTGTTTGCCAGCTGACCTGTGTTTATCGTTTCCCAGTTAAGACTTAAGCTGAAAGAGTATGTCTAGGGAACAGCTTGAAAAAACAACTCAGAACCCCAGACCCTGCAGTATATAAAATCAGCAGAGTTAGGTGAAAATTTTAACATTGCCTTCGTGCAATTGCAGAAAGCAGGGTCTACAAACAATGTGGTCCAGATTCTTGCCAATATCCCACCCATTCTACCAATCTTATACCCACAGGATTTTCTGGAGATGTAAATCCAGGCCTTCATGAAACATGAGCTCTGAAATGGTCCATAAGCCACCAGCTAGTACATGTCCAGTTCATGTGCGTGACAACCAGAAGATCTACTTGAGAAGCTTCCTCTCTTTTCCATTTGTGTGTTCCTACTCTGCCATTTGTATATTGCTTATTACAGTACTGGTATTAAGATCAGAATGACCATAGCTTCTCTTGTCACTCTTTTTTTCCCATTTAATTTCAAGTAATTAAAATAAAACAGCAAGGCTCAGGAAAAAAAGAAAACAGCATTCAAAAATTATACCTACCCTGGAAGACTCTTTTGCTGTTGTTCTGTCCCTAGGAAACCGGAAGAAGGCAGCAAACATATCCAGGACGGCATTGCCAACAGAGCCGGAGTCCATCAATGTGGCCTCGGGAGCTGGGAGGAGAAGATGAGAGGGCATATCTTGGCAGACGGTGTGGGTGCAGTCCTTGATGTCGTGCAGAAATGTAAAGGTTACAATGCACTTAACAGGTTACAATTACTCTTAGCACACCGAGGCCATGTCTCCTTTGCAGTCAAAGGTACGATTAAGTCATTGATAGCAACAATAACCATTGTATTATTTCTGAGGGTTCCACAAAGGATGATGCAGGAAAACTCACCCATTTTTGCTTCCTCTACCAGAAAATTTTGAAGGCTCTGGGCATCAAAAGGGGTAGGAAGTCGTTGAGTGAAGTAATCTCTGGCAAGAGCAAAAGCATGCTGGCACATTGTAGACTTGCAGGAGACTGTGAACTGCCTTTGGTAGCAAGTCAATGGTCAAGCCACGGCCACCTAGTTTTGACTTCTGTGGTACGTGAGGTACCAGCAAGATGGAGCTAAATGCAAAAAGCCTACTGACACAATCGCTCTTCTCCATTGGAAAGCATAACCTTGTCTTTCCAAGGAAAGAGATGGTAATGTTCTCAGTTGATATAAACTGACATAAATACATGCTATTACAGAAATTTATATCAGCCATGATGTTGGTCCATGGTTTCTATGCGTTTTATTGTACAATCACGCTCTTTCACGGTACAGGTTGCAAATGGATGTATGGCTTCTTCAAATTAATCCATAAAAAAAGGTTACGTGAGATGTATTTGTGGTACTTAGGTGTGGTCCTGGAATCTGAGGCAAAGCTGAGCACTGGCTTTGGTGGAAGTTCTTGCCAGAATGGGAGTCAAAGCAACTGTATTTTAATGTTGATTTTAAACCAATATTTTGAAATGTTAAAGTCTTTGAATCATAGGCACAATAATAAATACACGGTTTGAGTAACTTTAAAGAGATTATTTCCATGGATCCTAATAAAGTCCTACGTAGTTTGCAAAACAAAACCCAGGTTGGTTGGAAGCAGGAAAATTCATTTTGGTTACATTTCCAAGAGATTAATTTTAGCAGGATTAAAATTACTACACTGGAATCATTCAAATGGAATTTTTTGGCTTTGCAACAAAGTTGCCTTATCTTTATTTAACTTCACTGTTTTATCAGCTGTGTCCTGTTTTCTGCTTCATTGACCACTCTGTTCACACCTAATCAGATAACATTAAATTCTGGATTGGAAGTTCATCCAGCAAAAGCTTACATGTGGGGGACTCTGTGCTTTGCATCATTAAGATTTTTTCAGCATTCACATGCCATTTTATAGTTAGAAGAGATTTTATAATCTTACTTTTCTTTTTCATAAATCTCCCTCAGTATTGTCAGCTATGTATAGCATCAGGCAAAGTGGTTTTTGAAATGGTAAAATTTGGGCTGTTGAGTTTATTACATGTTCCACCAAAAAGATGCATAGCTAAAATGAGTAGTAGAGGTTTCGGTCACTTTTAAAAATTAAAGATTTGATAGATTCCACAAAAATGGAATTTAGTCTAATCTTGCATGTTTAGAGACTTCTAAACTGGAAATAAATCTTTCCAGGTACTTGTCCTGTAAAATGCATCCCCATGGAAAGTCAGTGGATTACACACTCTTGAATAATTTCTTTAATTAGTCACATGGGAAGAAGCTTATTTCTAAAAGTGAGTGCTTTCTTTTCCAGCTATACAAAGGAAGCCACAAATATTTATGTGTGGAAATTAGAAATCTACTTTTTTGCTGAGGATATTCTTTAAATTTTACCACAGCTTTTACTACTCTAAACTTCTAGAGTTGCTTGATACTCTCATACACCTTACAGCATTTCCCAGCCCAGTGTCACCAGGAGTGCAGGAAAGTGAAATATGGTTAAAAAGTCCGTGTTCCATATCCAGGACACATGGTTTGAGGAAATTTGGAGCAAGCGAAACACATAACGGCTTGATGTAAAACCTAATGAAATCAATGCAAAAAAAAATATCATTAACCGGGTAGCCCCTGGGTACGTGCTGGGAACCCACTGTTTTCCCTGTCAGAATGTCTCTCTCCCTCTCTTTTCCACCCTTGTGTCTCATGGCTAGTAGTCTGCAAAGAAGATTTTTCTCTGTTAACTTTGACTGTCTTAACATAAACCACCTACCCAACATGTCCACCTAAGAGTTTCTTCCATATAGAAAGAGGAGAACCTATTCTGAAAGAAATGCCTGAGATCATTGGGCAAAAAATCTTCCTGGATTTATGTCCCTCTTTTGGTAAGTTCTTTAGACTAAACACCAAAATTTACTTTTCCAATAGCTATTTAGATAGGAGGAGTTCACCCAGGTCAGACTGTTCCCTACAGGAAGGAAAATTGATTATTTTAGCTGCTCAGAGGAGAGAGAGAGAGAAAAAAAAAATAATAAAAATGTAACAAAACTTGGGTGGAAAAGGAATAAACATGTCGATCGCCCTGAGAAAGAAGAATCTTCCACAATAAGATACCCTTGCATTTCTCAAGGAGGTTCCTTAACAGCAGCTTCAAAGTGTCATGCAGTCAGCAGGAGCTGTCAGGTGAGCCCTGCTGCTCAGCTCCGGATGGAGCAGAGCAGTCAGTGCCTGACTTCTCTTAAATGTAGAGTTGTGGGATTCCTTAAGTAAATAGATTTGGAATAGGACTCATACAGTACGTTTGGTAATTGTTTGCCTTCCCCTAGACTACTTCTAAGGGCCCATGGATTGAGGTTTGATATAATAAAACATAAACCTGGTTACTACATAATTAACTCAAAATTTAATGAGCAATAGAAGTACAATTATGCTCTTGTAATGCATTAAGCTTATACTCCTGCTTAATCCATTTAAAAGGGCTCTCTAGGTGTTCACTTGGCAAATAACAAAATAAGGCAAGTCAGAAATTATGCTTATTAAATGTAAATGTGTATCTTTAGCAATTGATATCTAACGTCATAGGAAAAACTTGCCAAAATTAATTAAATGAATAAATGCAATTATGCACTTAATAGCTCCTTAATTACAAGGCTAAACCATCTTTTACATGCCGCGCTGTCAGATCGACAGTTCCCTATTACCTCACCAAAACAGCAACAGTGAGCAATGAGCTATTGGCTGTGCTGGGCTGCTGGTGCAGTTGGAATTCCCTGCACTGTGACACATGGTCCCCTGTCACAAACTTAAACTTCACATGCGATTACTACCTTCTTAACTTGCTATCAGTCTTATTACAGTAGCACGCACATTTTTGTTGAACTTTGACTATGTAATGGAGGAGAAAATAAATAAATAAATTTGTAAATAAATAAATTTACAAATAAATACATTATTTGTTATTTGTAATTATTTGTAATTATCTGTATTTTTACACAGTGGAGGACTACAAGAATTTTTACTGATGGATGCTGAGCAATTCTGCCCAGCCTCACCTACTAGTATCTCTGGGTGGTGCTACAAGTGTCCTTTCAGCAGGAAGATGTATTTCAGCTCTAGATCCTTCTTTTTAAGGCCATTTTTACCCTCATGTCCCTTGATAGCAGGACTATAGGACAGGCAAGGCAAGCTCTCCCTCCAAAAGGCCAGAGGTGTAACAGCCAGTAAGGCTCAAGGCAAATCTCACCCAGGGCCAAGGTGTGGGCTGGCACAAGAGACCATGTGTTCTAGAGACCATGACTCTTCATGTGAAACCCTACATAATTGCACAGGGCTGAATAGAGAAGAGCTTCTCCTCCTTTTCTGAAAGGGGAAATTAAATATTCCAAGGTTACATCTTTTGCCAGTCACAAGAAACCAATGGCAGACCCAAAACCCAAACTCAATTCATGTAAATGTTAATTCACTACTTTACCTCTAAACAAAGTAATACCAAGAGAAACATCTCACTTGTTGTAAAGATACCAAGGAGCTCAAAAGAATACTTCACCTTAGATAAGTGGTTCGTTTACATCTTTCAATGTTTTACTTTTGTCTTTATCACATCCTAATCATAAGCTACAGATAGCCCAAAATGTTCACAGGATTTTTATAAAAAGCATTTTCAGATTGCTAGAACTGATTTCGCCTCCCCCCGCCCCACCCCAGTAAAACACACTTGATGGGAATTTACCAGTGGTGTTCACTTTCTGAGTAACCAGGATAGAGTCCTTTATTTAATGATTATTGTACTTCTCCATTCCAGATATCTCAGTCTCTTTTACCAAAATCAAATGTTGAAGTCTAAATGAAGTGTTTCAACCTTCTCTAAACAAACTATCTCAATGAATAATTTTTAAATTTCCAAACTGAAGTTTTTAAGAAATGTTATTCTTTTGTTCAAAATTTTGCAATTTCCATTCCGTGGATTTAGGACAAAAGAAATGTCAAAATATTGCAGTTTTTCCTGTAAAAGCAATTCCAAATTTTGACTAGCCCTATAAATTGGACTAACCCTCAACTCCACTGTGAATGCACAATAGGTAAATGGCACTGAGAATATGAAGTGCACTTTTAAGGAAAATTCCGCAACATTTTGCTGTCATCTTTGTTGTGACTCATGATATAATAAGGACAGCTCTGTACTTTTAAAACCCATCCAGAAACAATGTCTTTAAAAAAAAAAAAACAGCCACCACTTTTTTCAGTATATTTTACAAGTGCTTGGGAATCATCGAAAGCCCTTCATGGTCATATTTTAATATGAGTACTGAAAATTATATGTTGACATTTTCTCTATTTTTCCAGGAATCTTTATGAATTCCCTTCCTACTAAGCAGGCTGTTTTATCTTACATTAAAGGCAAAAGAATCAAAACACAAAACAGAGAAGGTTGCCCATTTATTGAACTACAGTGCATCAGAGATTTGCAGAATAGTTAACAGAGGCCAAAAGGATTAGCAACAAATGCAAGCTCCTTTCAGGAGATACATTTTGAAATGCTTTATTCATTAAAGAAAAGGGAGAGTTTTCAAGATGTCTTGTAAGTGATATTATGCAGCAGCATTTAGGATTTTTTTAAAAATCAGAAATTCATGCAGTGTGCTTTCACATAGCTAAATGCTGCACTTGGATTCTAAAAGATTTCTTGTTAAAGAAGAATCCTTGTAAAACTGCCACAAAATATCATTAAAACCTACCAAGTCTGATCACAATTTACACTGGGCATTTTAGATTCCTTTAACAGTATATAAAGGATCTACCAGCAGAGGTAAATTATATTTGCATTTGTTTCAAGCATTATAAATGTGAATGTTCTGTCCAGATTTTTAGAAATTTTGAAGTCAGGTTGAGTGTTAATACTAGTGGCATTATAATCAAAACATGCTGCGGTATCAGTGCGTTAGGTCAATGTATCTTCACCATTATTTAGCTACTGCACCACTGAAACGAGAAAGATTTAAGCAGGTTGTAATTCTGGACCGAATTTGGCTCCCAGAAGGAGAACAGTAGTCAATTGAAACTAAATCCTAACCATTTAAACGACGTTTACCTCTAAAGACTCTGCTTAATATGGTGAGATCTTTGGCTTGGGGATCCCATTATGCATAAAGGAAAATACATCGTGCTCAGCTTCTCTGCTATGCTTCCTCAGATATTAAATCCTCCCCATATTTAAATCCCTTTTCTGTTATTCCATGTAGTGCCATTCAGCTGAAATCCTTGTCATACAATTTTGTTCTACCTTTGGGTTTTGGCATGCTGTGCTCTGCAAGCAAATATCTGTATGCACTGACAGAAACGCTCCTATTGCACTTACACTTCAGCTGAATTCAGAGAGGTTTTACTAGGAGGAAAAGCTGGCCAAGGATCAAATTCAGCCACAGCCTTTTGGATCTCTGACAGGTTTCTCCTGAACCCTGTGCTATGGAGGAGGGTGCCTGACAGTGAAGGCTGCATCATCGTGGTGCTGGGACCCTTTACCAAACCACCTTTAGAGCACCAGTCAGACCCCAGAGAAATACAGTCATTGCTTCCCATCCCAATACCTCTCACTGTCATCGTCCAGCCACTGCTCCACTTTAGCTTTCTCAGCCAAGGGGTATTTGTTTTAGAGGTCTGGGCCATATAAAGGTTTTAATACGTGGGTTGAAGTGGAGAGGATTCATAGGTCTTGATAAGTCTGTGCCAGCGTATACCGTCAGACATCCCGTGCCCCAAGCACTTAAGGTCCTTCTGTTCCCCCTTGGCTCTCTCAGACACCTTGGAGTTATTCCTGTCACATACAAATATGTGGTCCCAAGCCAGTGTATGAAAAAGAAATAAAATTTCATGTTGACAAGCACAGCATTTGCAAAGTGACCTGACTTGTGAATTATAAAAAGGCTGTAGAGATATCTCTGTCCTATTCCCTGCTTCCTTTCTCGGATTTATGCATTATGCTTTCCCTCTATTTAAAGCTGCAGAAAGGTCTTTGTGAACCCTGGAAAGTGGCTTGTGCTGCATTAGTTTTCCATTGCAGGGCCACAAGATCTCAGGATCCATCAAATACTTTTAAGACATTTATGGAAGGTAGCTAAGGAAAGCGGACTTAAGGGGGCTTAAATTTACTTCGCAGAAATCTGTGAATCTACTGAACAATTACTAAGACTTCCACAAAATTACCCTACTTGGAAATGATTGGTGATTTCATTTTTTACACGTGACCCATTTGTACAAGACAGAGGAATCCTCTATTGAAACAGAAATATATCAGGTGAAATTTTAATCAAGCTGTCAGGCTTCATTCTAATTCTCAGGCAGTCAACGTGGAGGAGAGAAAGGGAGAGGAAACATTAATACTGATTCTCATAAAGAGATGGAGAGACAGAGAGCAACAAGCTGTGCTGATATATTAATTATCTATTTATAATATGTAATCTTTTCAACTTCTGTCATGTTAAAATCAACAAAGAATTTAGCTGAAGACAGCCATAAAATGAACTGATTACAGCCTGCGTACAACAGCGATGAAAGAGCAAATATACACAGCTATGCAAATGTGAAATATAACATGACAGAAAGCACAGCCACGGTGATAACAGCAGGTAATTGCTGGGCTCTGTAGCTCTCCCGCCAAAGCGGCTCTGTGATACTTCTTTTGTTCTGTAACTGGCACATTTTTGGCACATGGGAGGGAGGGGGAGGGAGCCAGCTGAGGCTGAATTCCTTGTGAAAGCTGCTGCAAATGTGCAGAGTGCCAGAGCAATGGTAGGGCAGGGGTATGCAGAGCTGAGCCTTCAAGGTACCACCATGTCCAGCAACTGGGAGGAATCATGTCCAACAACCTTATGCAACCAAATGTTAAAGGCTGACATTTGCCCTTTCAATTCCACCACAAGTTCTCCGTGAAGGCAACATGTTGAAGGCCTGATCGACCCCACTGGAGTTAATGGCAAGATCCCTTACTTAAGTAGTTAATGGCAAGATTCCTACTATTTTAGGTTGTAAGTTGGGATCCAGACGGACATAAGACCAGGTGGCATTGGATATACTCTATCTAGAGGCTGGCAATACTAGCAGGGACTCAGAACTGACCTAATGCAAACAACAGATTTTCTGCACTGGAGCTGGGTGAGGCAGACTGGGAGGACTAGGCTCATCTACTTCTGTATCCATCTGTGCAAAACTCTACATGAACCCTACTCCCATTTTCAGAGGTGACTTTGGCATTTACATGTCAGCAGTTTCATGAAAGTCCATAGTAGACCTAGGGCAGTGGTGCTAGTCACTTTGGGAAACAAAATGCCTGAATCCACAAGACAAGCTTCAAAAGTATTAGCACCTCTGTTTTGTGCTTTTTCTCAAGTGCTACAACTACACCTGTAGCAGAGCTTTGCTATTATTTAGTTCAGCAGGATCTAGAAACAGGCCTTCCCGTGGAAGAACTGAGGTCTCGTCAGCAATGTATCACCTTCCTTCACCACCCCCTCTTACCTGCTTCATGCCATAGGATCTGGTCTCAGATCCACACTCCCCATCTGTCATGCAGTTCCCTTCCCAAGAGAATCCTTTGGGGTGACTTCTCTGCAGACATGAGTGGCTACCAAACACAACAATATGGGCTGGAGCCCTGGGCATGTCTGTCTCTGTCATTTCTAAAGGGAAAACATTTAAAGTTCTGCTGTAGAGACAGTATGTGGATTTGCCACACATCCCTGTTTGCACCAGATCTAACTTGTGTCTTTGATTAGTCACCAGATCCCCTCACTCTTCTGTGTTCAGTATTAAGCAATTACACAACATGGGGATTGATGGGAGTATAATGAAATACTGGTTTGATACCAAAACAGAGTCGATCCCTTACTTAGCCCTGTGTAATTAATATTTGTTACTGCGACAGTAACCTCACTGTGTAGAGCTAGACCCAGCATAAATTATCAGTGATTTGCCACCTTGATAAATAAACATTAAATGTGTGTCAGGACCCCTTGCTATCAAGCATGAAGTAATTCCTGCAATAAAATATAAAAATCTTTTAATTATAAAATTCATTAGAATCTATCTAAAATGAAACGCTTTGCCATTCTAATGTTAAAATGGTAAAAGTACTCAATGAACCAGTACTAAACAACCAGAATGCAATCTGTGAAAGAACTAACACTTGAAACAGAATAGTTTAATTTACAAAACAAATACTGCACTTAATAGGAAAAGGATCAGGTTGCAAACCATAGGCTCATGACTGTGTTTCTCACTCCTCAAATTTCACTGTTCTTCAGTGCTTGAGTCTTTGATTCATTTATTGTGAGGTGTTTATTATACAATGTAGGCATGACAGTGTTCCATATTTTGTTCAGTATTCACATTTTGGTGTATATTTTTAAGACTTCAGGTTTACTTCGGGGATTGCTTATCTTTTGCCTTTTCCATTTTCCAGTGGCTCCAGTGAGACCAGGCACTCCTGCATATGCTATGCTTTTAGAACATCAGCTCACCCACTGCAGTCAATAGGGATAGCCTTCTGCTCAAAGCTGAGGTTCCCCCAAAGCAATTAGTCACAGATTTAACTCTATGTAGCCAAAAGAAGCCGGTTAACTTTGGTAGAACTCAGTCCTCTTCCAGCACAGAGTTGAGCATGTACCCCATGTTTTGGCAGTTGGGAAATTTTAGAGGTTTGTTCAGCATGGGGAGGTTGTCCATTTGGGGATGAATGGTACTCTTGCAGATTTGGGGAATAAAATTTCCAAAATGAAAGGGTAAATTATTCAATTTTTGATATTCAGAAATCACTGTGAGTTTTTTAACCCTAGATTTGAGACAAAAAGTTCTGTAGGACAAGGGTAGAGGTTCTGTTTCTTCAGAACCATCCTGAATAAAAGCAGGAGTTGTGTGTTTCTGCTGCTATACCTTGCACCCCATCTGCCAAAGTCCATATTATGCCTATGCCTGATCTTTTACTTGATCAGACACTGTCATTCTGACATCAAGCATTTCCAAAAAGGCCAAACCCAGACTGACTTTGATTTCAGTGGGAGATGTATTCTCAAGATTACATCACAAGGGAAGAAAATAGCCTTTGGCAGAGAAATCAGATCTGTAACTTCAACAGCTGGTATTTCCCAGAAACACGAGGCACAGAATTTCAAGTCTGTTAGAGCAGGGATCTGAGCTGAGGTCTTGCATATCCCAGGTAGATGCAGTAATCTCTGCACTACAGACAAGTGATGGATGGTGCAGGGACTGGTTTTAGGTGATCCTTCTTCATGCCAAACCGCATTTCTGGATCTTAAATATCTTCTATGTGTACACTTTACTTAAGCTGATATATTTTTGAGAACTTTTTTGGCAAATAAACGGTCTTTGCAAAAAAAAATTTTTGTCATAATGTTCCCAGGATATTTTAGGGAGATCTAAGGATTTTGGGTATTAAGAATTCCTATAGTTACCTTTTTGCAAATATTGAAAGTACCACAATGTATTGTCTGGATTTGGTAGCATATAAATATGTATGTAGTACTTTGTTTGTTTCTTTGGTTTCTTTTTTCTAAACAAATTCCAACATCCATGTTCCTGAGAGTGGAAAAGCAGCCCAAGGAATTCTACGTTCTTTTGCCATAACCAGAAAGATGAAAACAATTCTTAGTTTCTTCTGTTTCAGGAAAAAATCTCTTCCCTGAAAAGATTAATTCTTTTCTACCCAAAACCTGTGTTTTTCCAGCATTTCTACTCTAGACAGATTGAAACAGGCCTCTTGCTGCTGAGACAGGCATCTGCTAGAGGGTTACACTTGGGGTCCAGAACTCAGCTGTTCTGAAATGAAAGATTATTACATCAACCCAGTGGACAATCTGTAATTGCCTTGCTTTATTTTGGCTGGAAACTTTTATGTCACAATGCTGTCTTCCTGTTAGTCTGCTACAAATAACCCTTTGTTACACAAACATCAAATTAAGCTAATGTGAAAGAAACTAATCAATAGCTTTCTGCTTAGCTCACTTTGGTTCTAACTCTATTCTCCTAAACCTTTTCAGATATCACAAGTCACTCTAACCAGTATCTGTTGAGAACAGCCTTTTACCAAACTTGGCTGATTTGACCATTTAATTTTAAAGCAGTCACGTGCAAACTAGCTCCCACCATGCAGAGAGAGACCAGTATGACATGAAAGTTAATCGTGTATTAACAGATGTCCACTGACGGTGCTACCCAGAGAAGGGAGACTGGAATAGTGCACATCACCACAGACTATCAGTGTGGCTGTACAGGGCTCTAAATGTCTGGGACTAAGGTTTCTGAAGGACTCCTATGTTCAGCCCAATTCCAAAATCACATACCTTCCCGCATGCTTCACTTGTTGTTTAACTTTCTTTAACTTTCTTCCTTAAGGGATAATTTTTCCAGTGCACAGTTTGCAGATGCTTTTCCCTTTCCAAACTCCTTCCATGTGTAGGTTTTTGGTTTTTCTCAATATTGACATTTCCATGTTTTCAGAGCTGGTAATACAAGATTTGCAACGTGGGATCAGATGAATTGCCACTCTTATCAGCACCCTGTCTCCTGAAGGAATGAGGTGCACTGGGCAGAAACTCAATAATCTTCTTAGAGAAGAAGGGCTGGGTGTTTTGTCCTTTGGGGTGGAAAGGAGGGGAGCACTAAATCCTAATCTCCTCCTGATAGTGATTAACAAACTTGATTCATATGGATTGCATTGATTTTTATCTAATGTAAATTTTTTTGTTTTATGCGAACATATATCTTTTCTGATTTTTTAAAATTTGACTTTTAACAAAAGAAACAGAGAAGGGGCACAAACACATGTCCTTGCAAATCTGAAAGTTATTTAAACTAATCTGGCTGACTTTGCACTGTTAACAAGGCTCAGCTGTGAAGGCAATATCAAGTAAACAGAAAGCAGTAACATCCTGAATCACTATCCAGTGTGAAAGTGTTTGCACCATGGTGAATCAAGCATCCACCATGTGGGCTCTTCATATTCATCCATTTCTTCATGCTGATGTGAGCATTCTAATCCCAAAGGTTTTTCCCAGCATTTAGTGCTCCTCAACTTTCAGATTTGTTTAAAAGCTACTTCTATAAATAGATTTTTGCTTTTAACTTTTTATAAAAAATGAAAATAAGTATAGATCTTTAAGGAATGAGTAAGCTGTGATTATATATAAGTGGAAAAAAAGTAGGTTGTTGTAATAACTGCTTATAGACAGCAGATTGCCTAAGTATGCAATGAGAAATTATATGAAAGGTAACAAGATTGATTGATTGCAAGTGACTTCAAAGATGACTTCTGAAGAAGACAGTTCATCAGCCTGCATGATAACTAAATCATACCTTCATTCCTTCATATTCAAGAGCCTATCAGTCTATTAAGGAAGGACAGAGATTGCAAAGTTACCATGAAAGTTCACAATATTTTTGACCATTTTTTCTAAATTAGGGAATTGCATTTTATGGGATTACAGTATATATGACTTACACTTCTTCTGTTAAAAGACTTAGGGTCATGGGTTGAAATCTAGAAAAGTGTCTGAATCAGTGCCTAGGAAAAGTAGACACACCTAGAAAAAGAGAAACATATAGAAAAGTGCCTGAAACACA
The DNA here is from genome assembly GCF_949628215.1 of Phalacrocorax aristotelis. Taxonomy (NCBI): domain Eukaryota; kingdom Metazoa; phylum Chordata; class Aves; order Suliformes; family Phalacrocoracidae; genus Phalacrocorax; species Phalacrocorax aristotelis. The sequence continues at coordinate 27,824,187 of NC_134284.1, read as the reverse complement.
GAATGTGGGTTCTGACACCAAACTCAGATTATAGGGAAAAAAATTCTGCTCTAAGTAGTTAGAAAACCCACAGGGTTACCTGAATAGTACAGTCTTCAGAAAGAAGATGGGCACACCTTCTGCCTCATTTATCTTCATACAGGCATGTTGAGAGGTAGTATATAATCCCTTTTGTATACTAGCTAGTGGCTAAAGCACTTATCCAGGAAATGGGAGATGAGCATCTTAAACCCTCCCATCCCATCATCTTCCCAGGAAGATGCCACTAGCACCAACTAGTCATGGGCAAGGGTATGATTTCTCCAGTACAAGTGGAGCAATAGGGAAAGTGTCAAGCCTGCAAGTTGTGGAAAAAGAAAAAAGGCAGGCAAGAAATAGCCTTATTTTGTACTTTAGTGTTTAGGAAAAGAGAAGAAAAAACAGGTTCCTGGTTCATGTTTCAGTTTCCCTTTCCCAGATGAGCATCTTAACCATGAGCAGATTCCTTCTTTGTTCTCAAAGCCAGGAAAGGCTTTCCAAGATAAAAGCAAGCAATCAATGGGATTGGCACCATGCTCCAAGTCACGAACACAGGAGGATGATCTGGAGTGTACTAAATCCAGCCCATACCCTGCAGGCTCTGCTTAGGTAGGTCTTCCCCAGCTCCCCAGGCTCAACAAGTGCAAGTCATGAGTGACTGTTACAAGCTGCCCTGGCTTCAGCTGTGAGAGACTAACATAACGCAGATCTGAATGTAGCACTGTTCCTCTTCATTTTGTAATTCCTTATACTTTTAAGTGTATATCATTAAGCAGTGAGTCTCCAGAGACCTGTAGTTACTGTTTTTATTTTTTTCTTTAAATCAAATTATCTCTTAACCACTGTATCATGAAATTGCACAGCACCACAAAATAGCGAGCTAGTTTGTGGGATGCACATTTTTAAGAAAGAAAAAATATTAAGAAAGAAGTAGAGCTGTAATTATTTCCAGTCTACCTAACTAATGATGGTGTTGTCCTTTCCCAAGGGCCTTTGTCACCTGTTCTAACTCACTGACTCTGACACTTTGCATGCAGCCACAAACAACTAAAATCAATGGGAAATGGAAATGCCCTTAAAGGCCAAATTGAGCCCACCTAGGCTGTCAATGATTTCTTCACCTTTATTAATGCTGTGTGAATTTTTCTGGGTGTACAATGGTAAATCAAACAAAAGCAGAGCAATACAGTGATGCAATGCCTAGTTCTGATGTGCCTACTCTCTGGAGCAGAGCCCTGGAGTTAGACACCCTCTAATACAGCAGGGGAACTAAGGGCCTGAGAATGGGATCAAGACCAACCAACACATTGACTGCAGAGCTGTCTTGCCAGTGAACACTGAAAGCAAGAGTGTACCTTAGCCCCACTTGGAAATAACCAACAGCTAACCTCCCTCTTTGCACCCTACTGCAAATGTTCATTTGAAACTACTTTAATTTTTCATTGTAGTCCTTTGATGTGCTGACATGCATGGAGGGTTTTTATGAGGATTCACAACAGGGACAGTTATCCATCACTTTTAATTTTATTCAGGTAAGACTCAAGCCCTGTGGTATATAGTCATTTAGGAAGGTAGATCTTGGGCCTTCTCTTTATTGTGCCACATGGCATCTCCATATTCATATTTTGGAAAATTTAAAACTTATTAATTTGCCTTTCAGATTTTTCCTAATTAAAAATTAATATGTTTTAAAAATCAGCTCTTTTACACTTCTCTAATTAAATTTCCACAGGATATTTTTTGGTGGGAGAATTCAATTAGGGTTTAATTTTAGTAATCAAAAAAGCACTGGTGCTTTGAGTATTTGATTTTTAATTTAAAAATTTGACATGGCATTCCAATTAAAATGTTCAACAGTTGCATTGTAGCATAAAAAGTCTATTACATCTGGTAATCAGGAGAATCCAATGACCATAAAAAATGCAAACAGTATTTCAAGAACCCTCAGGTAATAACCATATTTAGCAAACACTAAACACTTCAATTACAGCTGCCTATAGCATCCCTGATTACTCAGAACCCATGGCAGCAAGTGGAAGAAACTCTTTACCTATCTCACCTTTCGATAAGGTTGTGCCTTGAAAAGGTCATCTAAACTCAGGTTCCAAAAATATAACCGAGCCTGCCAGAGGCTATATTCAAAAGGAAGTGTTGGCTCTGCTTCCCTATTCATGCAAACTCCTTTCTCTTTCCTTTTAAGCTAACTCAGTATCTTCTTTGTAAATGATAGTCTGTAGCTTGAAAATCTGATGCATTACTGTGCTTTCTTTCTTATCTGCTTTTGCTGCTTGCCTACAGATTTGAGTCAGAAAAGAAATATCTCAGAAAGGTCCCGAGCACCCCTTTGGGAAGAAGGAGATACACTCTTCCATTTTGCACAGTTGAGCGTCTGACTCCATTGCCCACAAAAAAACCATTCCCATTCCAATAAGAAGGCACTTTTTCAGAATTAAAACCCCCATATACAAAGTTTTTAATCCCACTTATGATCCTGCATCAAGAGGTATACAATCTTTTACACAACTCAAAAGCAGGAGCTTAGAAGTGCCAAATCCACACAACGAAGGAAAATGAATCATATAGTCAAAGCAAATAAGCAACACAATAAAAATTGCTTCAGTTTTCATCAGGTAGATCATATATATGAAACACATACCAGTACCTTACCAGTGTCCAGCACAAGCTGGGCTTGTGGTAGTTGTATACAGAGCAGCCCACAGACTATTTTGGTCCCTGAGGGCTTCGTCATTGTCATAATGGATCACAATTGGCTCCATCTTGTCTACTGACCTGCCTCTGACAATGACAAATGCCACTGAAAGATTCCAATATTGTCATTGTTCCCAACAAATTGTATGACATTTTAGAAGAATTGTATCTGTCTCGGCTTTCATATGTCCTCCATTGCTAAATAACATAATACTCCTGTGTTAAACTTTTCCATTTGCCTGTAAGTGTCAGTTCCGCTATGTACTGCTCATCAATCACGTGATTATTACACATTATTTTTGGAGCTCCTTTGATAAACATGACATTGCATGGCACAGACAGCAAGGCACAAGGTCAGGTGCCCCTGCATACCTAAATGTGTGCTATGTTGCAGTGGGGAAAAAACACTGGCGAAAAATTTGTCAAGATGGTCCATTTTTTGTATAAGGAATGGTATCATGCACTGAGAGACAAACTGTGCTTCAAACCATGATGACAGGTGAATTCAGAATCCAACCTTGTACAAGACCAGGATGATGTTTAAGTGATGCCTGCTGTGGGTGTGTATGGCTTTGCTGAAGATGCTGAAAAGGGAGTTGAGGAAGGGAGTTAGATTGGCTCATTGGTGGTTAATAGAGAGAATTCAAAAAATAAAAAATGAAATACAGAGGAATTAAGATGAAAACAAGAGAAAAATGAATGCAGGGCCTAGTGGGACATTTTCTTTGCAGTTCTCTGCTGAAGAGCGAACACCACAAGGGTAGGCCTGGGGAAGCTGGAGAGAAGCAGTGCTGGCAAGAGGGAAAATCTTACTTTTGTCAGATCTAAAACCTATTTGAAATGGCTTCATGAAAGCCAGTGGGCCCAAGGACTGCTAAGCTATGAGACAAGTAAAACAGCAAAACAGAATAAATGGAATTTTAATTAAAATAAGTATGACATCAAACAAAACAGGTTGTGATAAAGTAGTCAGTCAAGGACAAGCAAGCCTAGTGCTTGCCTGAGAGTGCTCTAAGATTGGGATAGCTTCTCTGGAGTCAGCACAGTTACACCAGAGTAGGGCCATTTATTGAGAATGAGAGTCCTCGCCCCTTCACAATATGCCACGCTGCTGCTCAGCAGGGATGGGAAGACAAGACAAACATGCTGCAAAGCCAATGTGTGATGAGAGCACAGGAGCCCCCTAGCCTTAGCTCAGGTATCTGCAGCCCTGATGACCCAGAGCATGCACTTCAGCACACGTAATAGCAACATTAACTACAGGTCACCAGCAAGTGCACCAAAGTGTAGATCCACTAGAGAGGCCAATGGGGAGGTGTGGAGGGAATGAGAGCTGAAAGAAAATGCCTGGGTTCAAAACCTGCCTTGAGATAGCTCCCATAGTGTTGCTGGAACGATGAATACCTCGGTGTCACCCCACCACTTGAACAGAGGTTTCGTATACTAGTGCCTGTTTCTGCTTATTGCAATGACACATCTAATAGCAGCCTTTGTGGGGAGAGAAAGGCTGAAACCCACCCAGCCCCTGCTCTTGGCACCTGAGAAAGCTAGACCAAAATTAGCAATCTGTAGTATCTGAAGGAGGAGCTCCATTTCTCTGTGTTCTGGTAATCGCTGTAGAAGACAGAGAAAAAGAGCAGCTGGCTTTTTAAGGAATGAATATGAAAAGGGATAAACTTAAAAGTCTAACTCAAAATTTAATAACAAACAAGAAAAAAGCCACCAAGAAGATTAAACAAAAGTTGAAAACAGGCTTAAAAATAAAGGAGCAAGCAAAGGAATCATTTACAAACCAAATGAAGATGGGAGTAGATAAGATAAACTCTGAATATTAATGAGCAATCAGAAGAAGGGGGAAAAAAGAAGCAAAAATAGCTCTATTTTACCACAGGCAAAATAATGTAAAATGTTTCAATCTCCCCAGTTAAATTACAGAATAAAAAGGAACCTTAATAAAATATCAGTGTGTAAATCTCTCTCCAAACCACCCACATGCTGACTGCTGCTGGAGACAAATAGGTACAATAACAGGTAGAAGGCAAAATGCCACTGCCACAAATACAATCAGGTTGATTTTTCTTCTGTGGATGGTAAAGAAGGTATTTTAATAAGCACAAAACAGGAAAATTGAGTATCTGAACTGACCAGAAGAACAATTTTAAAGAAAGTGGGAGTACATTGTACACTAGCCGAACCCTGTCTGAGGTGTTGAATGTGTAGGAAAGCTGCTAAATATTCTTGCTGAAGTGTTTTGATATTTCCAGTCAGGAAGGTCTGAATTTGCTGGTGACACTGAAAAGTGGTTGTTGCATTCAGGGTCCAGCCTAAAAAGTCACACTTTCCTGCATAAACATGGCAGGGAGTGTCTAAGAGAGAATGTGACTTTGGGAGAAAAAAAAATCATTTCAGGACCTTTCATTATTTTGTTTGTGTTGGGTTACATTATTTAAGAGTATCTTGGGGACTATGGGGCTCCTGAATGTTGCTCCTTTTTGAAACAGTGAGCTCTCTCATTTGTCATGTGGCTGGAGCAAACCTTCAGCTTCACATCTAAAGTGCTCATGAGGCATTCTGCAGTTCTGCTTGTTATATCCTCAGGGCACCATATACACTAATAAGACAGAGCAAGAGAAGAACCTACGTTGGAAAGCCTTTGATGTCTTGTGCTGAGACTCCATGTACAATCTGGTATGTTAATCAAGGCATTAGCCGTTATAAAGAAAGGAGTAAAAATAAAATCTTTTCTACTATAATGAACATTTAGTTTCCTCGAAGTGATTGAACAATCTGGAGCCTTTTCCTGGCTCGCTTGGTCCTATGAGTGCACGCTGCTGTAATTTGTCTCACTGGGCAGCCTAGTATTCCTCACTGCGGGAAAGCAGGCCTCTCCTTCCTCTGCTGGCAGAACAGTACTCCGGAAATAAAAAGAATGTTGCCAGAGACTGATGGCATCTTCTGTTCAAAGATCCTCTTGGTGCAAAAAAACACAGGCTTCCTCATTGCCAGCATACCCTTGTCTACTGCCCTGCAGCCTAAAAGAGAGCAGTGCAAAGTTTTGAAGTGTCTTCCTCTCCAGAACACAAGTTCTGCAGCCTGAACTGAATGAGAGATGACACTGGCTCTCCATTTTTTTAATCTTTTGTTGCTTTCCAAAGATAATTCTCACGAAGGATCACAGGTGAACATCTAGGAAAAAATACTGGCTAGATCTGCAGGGGAATTTCCCCAGCTTCTGAGAGCTGCGGTCTGGCCTTGGTAAGCTCTGGGGTCCTCCCAGTCCTCCACAGCCTTGAGACTTACCAGTGGTGCAAGGGTATCCCTGTATTCCCATCAAGAGGTTTAGTAATTTTTTCTCTGGGATCCTTTTAGCTAGCATCAGAGACAGAATAATAAGAACTCCTGCAGACATCATCCAGGGCCTGGAAGTTCACACATTCAGACAGGTTCCCCTTAAATATTGAGGATAATCCTATATTAATTTCTTTTAGACCAAGAAATACAAAATAAGTAATACAGAAAATAATCCCACAGAGGATAAGGGAGCAATCACTATATATGGCTAGTGAAAAAGAAATACTTTCATTCTTTTTATCATCCTGAAATTATCTTGTGAGGAGTCCAGCTCCAATGAGAGACTAACTTCTTGCTCAAATTAGCAAAGTCTGTTAAACTCTGTTTCTCCTGGGAATAAATATTTGTTTTGTTTATCTCCAGCCAACAGCTAATAGCACAATAATGATCCAATCCCCAGATCCCTTTGCTGGAAACAGATACCTTAATCTCTGCCGTGCAAGTCTTATCAGTCTTTGCTGCTATGCAGTTTGAACATTTCCTTTATATCCTCAGTGCCCCCTGCAATGAAAGACTGTTGCAGATTCTGGTTATCTTTGCTATGAATTACCTTTCCCTGACCCCATTCACTCTTTTTTTCACAAATATCTCCTTTGAACTATTTTCTCTGTCTTCTGTATGACTATTACAGAAGCCCAGTGTTATTGTCTTAATTTTGCTTAACTTTCTCTGTTGTTCACTATCCCGTGGAATGGCATTATGTTTGATTCAGTGATCAAGACAAATATGTCCTGCTGTTACCCTGTCTTTACCCAATGGCAATCTACAGAAATGTGTAAAGCAAGCACAAAATGGACATTTCTTTTGAATCTCAAACTGCATCGAACTTCTCCGTGCTATCAATTAGATCCAGTAATATCTCCATGAAAGAGAAAATTAATATTCCCAAGGGTGGTCTTGTGCATCCCCAGGTGATACCATTTATTTAGATTAAGAGTCCAGACATACTGGAAAGGGACCAGGTTCTAGTCACGTTTAAGGAATCTTTAGCAGAACTGAATCAAAACTAAGCTTTCTGTCAAGGTTTACTCATCACATAGATCAAAGCATAGAAATCATGTTTTGAAACAGTGAAAGTTGGGGTACAACACAAGAAAAGCCACTATTAAAAATGAAAGCACCTATCAGCAAATATCCTCTATTCTTCCTCCTACACACACAGACCTAACTACTTAGGGTAGTGTTAGGTAGGGATCCTGCACATCTTACACTCCTTTAACGTTACCTTTCTCTTACATCAACCACCTATCTCTCATCTATCCTCCTTATGAACCTTCAGATACTGAAGATGTTTGATCTGGTAACTTGATGCATAAGGGAGAAATAACATAGGGTAGCATAATAACATAAATTTGCATTTTTCAGGAAACCTCACCAGTTTAATTGTTTTACAGTCAGCCCACTAATTTGACCCTCTATTTAGAGTTGGGTTGTCAGATAAGCAAAGGTTAAATGATTTTTACTTTACCTCCTTTAAGTTACTGCTTGATTTAAGCACAAAATATATTTCTGTATCCATAGTCATTCAGAGCATCTCTGCAGAAGTAACACATAGCAAATACCACTGCTTGTAATGAATAACAAGGATTTTCTTCTCTATTTAAGCTTCATTTGTTTGAAAGTAGGTTTAGATTTTCCAGGTATCTGTATCTCAGTAATAAAATCACAGACAGGAGATGTGACCACATTTGTCCCACAGTATGACATCCTCCCATTTATGTCATATGCCTCCCTCTAAAAACTAAAGCTCATTGGAGCCTAATTTTGTCTAAAATAAAACAGAATGAGAAGAAGCTTCTAATAGAAGCGTAAAGCTTCACAGAGACCATGAATGAGTCACACACCAGACAGTGACACTGTCCAGGAATGCAGATAACTGCATGAATAAAGGTTGTGGTGCATTCCTCCTTGGTTTGCCTCAAAAGGAAATGTACTCAGAAATAAGAGTCAGGAGCACAGAGACTGCCAACCTTATGCAAAATTTATGCCAGATTTCCTTAAAATGCAAACAAGACTCAGCATACGTGTCCAGGTAAATGCCATTTCTAATTACATGTTTACCTTTTTTTATGGTAGTCAGAAGATAGTTATGACTTTTGGACCAAATATTTTCTTTTGTTGGAGGAGAAAGAAAGTGCATGGGAAGAATGTGACAATCATTTCTTTGTACCATGGAAAAGTAAATCTACCACACTCTCTTTGGTATAATTGGTTGCGCATCAGTTTGCCTGAGGAGAAGGAGCTCTGTCAGCGTGTGTGTAGTTTACCAGTGTTGTTTGGCATTTTAGAATTATTTTCTTCTGCCTTGTGGAGCAAAAAAATCATTAAAGGGTGCTGCTAAAAGCCATTTTGGCCCAAACTCTGACTCCAAACAACCCTTTGCAAAATACATGTAAAGCAGGAATAGTTTGGGAATTTTAATATTCCCCACTCTCCCTTTCTTCACCTTGTTTTTCCCATCATCATTTATAGCCCAGTTATTGCTTATTCAAGCCCAAGAGCCTAGCAAAGCACCCTGACTAGAAATCAACACTGAATAAAAGTAAACCTGACTGGTTTATTTCTACAGCCCAGCCTGAGAGAATTGCAAAGAATATAGAGCAACCCAGCTAGCGGAAAATAAATCAGTCATTAAAAGTCCTTTCTGTTTTAGTAACTGCAAGTGTTAATCATCAGTAACATGGATGAGGGCTTTCTTTTTAGTTGTGTTACATCTTCACAGCAATTTGGCAAACTCAGAGGCGATCCTGGGCTGGCTCCTTTGCCGCACCCCATGGCTTTCCATCATCCATTCCTGTTGCAACTGGTGTAAACTGGTGTAAAATGCCACCAGCTTCACATTCAAAGAAGGAGCAATCCAAACTTGCTCACAGACTGGAGAACAAGGTGTAATGAGGGTTTGCCTTGCATTTGTTATATTTTAGCCAGCTCAAGATGCTTGGCCTCAGTGGGCTTGCGCAGATCTTCAATGGCATTAGGCTCCTATTTACACCGCACACTGTAGTGAGCCTGTGGATATCTGAGCTGGCTCTAAATGAGCTGCCCGAGGAACCAGGATCAGGCTGAGAAGGGGGAAGCAGCCTCTAATGCATGGCCACCAGCTCAGTCTGGCTGTTCCTGCAACTTCTGCACAGCCCTGCCTCACGGTGTGGGTATGCACGGGGACCCCACTCCCTGCAGAGAGCTGGTTTGCCATCACATGGATCTGTCTGGGGGGAACAGCTTAAATAGGGCTGGCCTTGAGTCAGACAGCGGGTCAGTGCAAAAGCCAAACAGCAGATTTCCTGCCTAGTGCCTTATCCACATGCCTTTCCTCTTATGGACCCCGTACAGTTCCACTGTTGAAGACATTTTTGCTGAAATGCTTTGCACCGTCCAAATAAGCACAGTTTGACACATGTTGGATGGGGGTGTGTCAGGGAGAGTCTCGGAAGGGAAACAGTGGGTGGTGGAGGAAATGGAAAAACAAGTCAATGCTGTGAGGGTTTGAGGGCATAAATATGACACCAGACCCAGGGTCTGCTGGGCAGGGTGCGAGGTGTGGTGGATCCCTCCATGGGTCACAGGAGTTGTGCTGATTTGCCTGACATGCTTCTCCCGTGGCTCAGCAGCACTTGCTGGGACAACACGGCTTTGATCAGGGGGATGCTGTGCTATCAGAGGAACAAGGCGACATGGGTTGGACCCTGCACTGCTGCCCTTCCATGGAGTACTGTACTGCTCTGACAGCTGCATGTTATTTCTCACTACTTGGTGACTGAGAAATTAAAATGTGGTCTACCACAAGCACTGCAAAATGCTCACTTAAGAAAATGAAGAGTCACAGGGGAACAGCAGCCCTCAGTTCCCCTTCAACCACCCCTGGGCAAGGCCTGGATAGAGCTTTATGTCAGCAAAAGCTCGTATAGGAGTATGGAAGCAGAGGACTTAAAATGCCTCACTCCAAAGTTAAAGTATAGAATTCAAGCCTTGCCTTGGACTAGTGCAGAGTTTCTTAGTGAACCCAGCTGTAGAGATGCCCCTGATCATTCAGCCAGGGGAAGCAGAGGTGTCTGAAAGTCCATTGTGACTTAATTATAGGCATTGGCGTGCCTGACCCATGATAGTTCAATGGGCTACATTGTCTCAGTGCCTACAGGCTCCATAAGGGCCCCACACAGCAGTACAGGGAGCCAGGAAGCAGCCAAGAAGCCAGTTCCTTTGCTGATAGACCTGAACAAGGTCCCAGCATAGACCATAGAGGTGCAAGAGAATATGTTTCTTTTAAGGAAACTAAATGAATTAAAAGTACTCTTTCCTAAGGTCCTAAGGCGGGGGGGGTGGGAGGGGGTGTTCCCCTGAGTTCATTGGAGGTTGCATCTGCATTGCATAAAGGACAGGAGAAGGTTCTTGTGCTCTACAGGCAGGAGCTGCTCTGTTTTTGTGATGTGCCTATCTGCAGAATAAAACCTGTCTGAGATGATTTATCAGCAAGGTTTTTACATTTGTTGCTTGAGCATACAGGAAATCATGCCTCTGACTCCTTGAACAAGGGGGACACAGAGGGTCAAATGTCAACTGAAGTGTCTGGACCACATTCCTGCCATTTCTGAGACAGCGCAGCTGCTCTGACTGTCCTGCCTTGACATTGGCTATATATTGCAATTCTACCCCAGCTGCATGTTTTTATTCCTGACAAACATCATTTTTTTTTTTTCTCTCAGAACTTAAAAACAACAGTTATCTGTCCATCACTCTGCAGAATCAAACTTAAGACATAAGTTTCTGGAACATCTTCCCCAAATGTGTAGTCCTTCCTCATTGACACAGCACCCACTAATTCAGTCAAACAATTTAGTTGTAAGTTAAAGATTTCTGCAAGCTTCCAACACTGCATCTGCTGGATCAATGTCCTGTGGGAGAAGAATGTCAATAACTAGCGTTAAGGTTAGATTTGTAAATATGGTTTTAAAGCTGGTTCAAAAATGGGCTTTTGCTGCAATTCCTAAATCTTTCCCCCATAACTTGCCACCCAACCTTGAACTTTAATGCAAGCACTGAACATTTTCAGGGAAGACTGTTCCACTCCAGGAATGTGCTTCTCCTGCCTTTTGCTCCTGCCTTCTTGTTTAAGCACAGCTTTCCCTGTACTTCCTATGCCACAGTACAATCCCTCCCCTCTAGGAGAAAGGTTGCAATAAAGTTGGACAGAAGCAGATGCCATTTCGATGGGAACTCTAGCCTGAGGTGGCTATTTGATTCGGATATTTTCCTCCATTGTCCTGCTTTCCTGCTGGACAACATGGTTTGTGATATACTCAAGTCTTTTCTCTCAGGGAAGGAAAGTGATGCATTATGGGGTGCATACTCTAATTAAGAAACATGCTCGGAGACACAGATGGATCACCAAATAACTGATAAATTTAATGGTATAAGACAGTAATAATTTCCAAGTAGCCAAATTATTTGGGACTTTGGATACTTAGCTTTTCAAGAACACTTCAAAAATTTTCATGGCAAAGAGAAAACATTTCCTATTATTACATGGAAATGTAAGCCTATTTGCTGTCAGAGAAGAGTTTTAGCCAAAGAAAAAGAAAAGAAAAAAATGCTGGCAATATTAATAGTTTCCTTAGATGGCAAATCAAGAAATATCTAACTTCTGCATGGGTGAATTGGCAGCATTTTGTGAAAAGACTTTATTGAAATGATAATGTTAGTGATACAATGAAACTGTTGCCTACTTCAGAACAAAGTCTGGCACGTGCAGTGGATAAAAGGGATGATACACTATAGTTATAAATACAACCTGTATCATAGATATTTCCCGGTAGTAGATGAATGAATTGATACATTGAAATATAGTAATGCAGGTCTGAAATGAAATCAGTTTATCCCTCCTGATGGAGTAAGCGAAAAAGCGCACTTTCTTTATAGAAGGGAAAATGAACCAGAATTAGTTACAGATCATCTTCCACTTCTGCTCTGGGAGTGGTGCCAGCTCAGACTGGGGCCCTCTCGTGTATTCACTCATTCCTTTACAACCCGGCACTGGGAGCCTGCCCAGCAGCAGGGTGCTGATAGTGTATCGGGCACACACTGTAGTGAGCAAAGTGTAATAGCTACAGATTTTATAAGCAGAGAGTGAGTTGGAGGCAGGACAGAAGTAAATAGGTTTATAGCACAGAATAGCAAAACTTTCTAAAAGGATTTATTTTAGCCAATTAAAAGTCAGACATGACTGAAATATTATTTTTTATAACAATGAAAATTTTGGATTAAAATAAGCAATCTAGCAATTTCTTTAACTCTTAATGGAAATTACCTTCGCTAATATCTCTCTTTGGCAACTATAGCTGAAGGTTTCAGGTATTGGGCTGACAGACAAGAACCTCCAAGTGAAATTTATTAGGACCAGGCTGTAAACAGAAGCGAGACAGACTAATCTATTTTCATTTCCCAAACATAGAAACACAAAACTCTGGTCATCTGGCAGAGCGAGTGGAAAGTAATGGAAATGGAAAGCACATTTAAGTTGAAATTGAATAACTCATTATCTATATCACTGGAAAATAAACTTGGTGTTCAGGGGCTGTTTTGGTTTTTTAATACATGTTTAAAAGTAACAACATCCCCTGAAAGATCAAAACTAACATTGTGTTCAATCCCAGGTGCAGTTCAGCAGCCGGGACTCTGCAAAGCACAGATGTGTTTCACTGAAGCAAAGTCAATGTGACTTAACTGCTTTGCTGAACCAGAGCCATCACTGGACCTGAGTCAGAAACCCATCAACCTCACGTCCTGGAGCACTTCTACAGTTCATAGAAATCCCCTCTCCCAGCTGTAACGTTACCTGTCCTGGCAGAGAGGTGTGCGAGTCCTGCAGGGACCTTGAATAAAAGTGTTTCCACAGAGGGTCTGTTTCCTCATTTGTATGATTGTGCATGAAGCTGATGTTACACTGCTTGCATGCTCTTGCTTCTTTGTGATCTTTATAACTTGTGAATAAATTATTTGTTTTATGGAGCTGTAGCATATGGCAGCAAAGTATCGCTCTGTTATGAGGAACTCCCAGGTGACAAAAATCCCTTCAGCATTAATACTTTAATACAGGGAATATGAGTATGAAAATAGGATCTTCTACATAAAAGCAGCTCATTCTCTCACCTGAACCTCTGATCACTGAAGTATGACTTGATCATGCTTTTCCCAGCAATCAACTGTGATATCACAGGAAGAGGATTATGACCTAAAGTCAGAATCAGTAACAAGCAAATAAAACGTCTTAAACAAAAAAAAATAGTTCTTTATGCAAATAGCATCCAGTAATAAAAGTGAGGAGAAAATATGTTCCACTTGGTAATCCACACCTTTGATCTTACTCTATTCCCATTGTCTCTTAATATTAGTTATGTCTTTTCCTCATTAAAAGAATGGAAGTAATTGCCCTTGTTGAAATGGGATCATAAAAACAGGGATCTTGAGAATTCAGATTCATAAATCTAAGTATTGGTATGCAAATATTTAAAGGCAAATATTTACTTAATCAGCACTGTAAAGTCTCCCCTTCTTATAAATATCAGTCATCTATAATGTTTGCTCAACAGATGTACTGCAGAATCCACACCTAACAGTCCCTCATTGGAGGTAAATTTGTTAAACAGACAAAGTGTAGTATTCACCTTAACACACCCCTTGAATTTCCAGGATGTAAGACAAGGCCGAAACCTAGTGTTGGAGATCTGGGCTTCAGTCCCTGCTCAGCCCCTGTTTTCCTTTAAATTTGTCTCTGAATACCAGCTCAGTCTCACTTCCCTGTCTGTAGAAAGGTCATTTTTCCCATTTCCAAATCCTGTAATGAGTTTTATTCCATGACCACGTGTGGGATGTGGAAAAGTGTCTGACCCTTCAGTACAATCAGCCACAGACCTGTACGCTGGAGAAGCTAGGCTGAATCCAAGGGGAGGTGTTTCCTCCTTTGATGTGCCTTTTCTTGGAAGAATAAAAATTTAGAACTTCTACTGAGAAGGGTGAGAACATGAAAAAGGGGAAAATGTTTCCTTCACCAATAACTGTCCATTCTGCTTCAGGAGGAGAAAACTCATTACTTAGAGAACAGTGTTAATAGGGGACTATAGAACAAAGTCCCAGCCTGGAAAGATTTTACCACGTCAGGGCTTCAGTTCCTCAGGAAAAGTTTCTACAGAATATGAAGAAGGACCCTGAGAGCTGCCTCATTTTTGGATGCCAGAATAGCTCTCGTTCACCAGGTTGGTGTTGACCAGGAATTTCTTCAGCTCTCAGATCAAAAGCATCAACTGAGTTTTCTTTCAGACTTTCTAAACCTAATTTCCAATCTAAAACTAAGCTGAAGCTTAGTCTGAAATAGGATACAAAAATAATAGGGTTTGCTTAAGAAATTTTCCTAAAACTTTTGACAAAAATCAGATTTATACAGGGAGGGTCATTTTTTGTGAAGCTCCTCTTGGTGTTTTGTAATTTAAATTGAAATACTCCTCAGGGACTCTTAGCAGTTAAAATAATTGACAGAATTGCAATGGTAGAAGTGTTGTAACCATGATGGTCCAAGCATATACTATTCTCAACCTATGTTTAATTCTCTTCAGGCATAGAATAAGGCTCAAGAGCCTGAAAAAGCAGTTGTGTTTTTTTTCCAGCAAGCTAATACCTGCGCTTACGAACCTTGCCCTGGCTATTTGACATTCGCACCACAGTGTGAAGGGACAGCAAGAGCTGGCTGTCTCCAGTATTAAGCAGCCAGATTTAGTGACCTTAAAGGTTTGACCTGTGCTCCCAACTTCACTACAGTTCCTGTATTTCAGTGGTGTGCCAGCTTCTACTCTCTTTCCATTTGCCTTAGCTGTATAAACCTCTGACCCTGGAGATGATAAGCATATTGCAAAGGTTTCCAGTGCTCAGATTAATTGCTGCTGCTGTCATAAATATTCAGGACAAGCCTTAGGTTATTGTTAGCCGATACACTGATCAGAAAAGGATAACTCAAAGTGTGATTTTAGTCAACCTACAGATTAATGGGATTTTTCTGTAGCCTCAGTGATACGCATTCCTCTCTAAAAATGAATTTTTAAATTGCACTTGTAGTAGCCTCTTTCAAGAAGTGACAGGACAAATCCATGGAAGAAAAGAACCTGTTCTGTGTTATTAGCTATGTGCCCTCTGCCTCAGGGAGGCCATTGGCCACAGACCACTGGGACGATATTCTGGATCTGTGTCACTAGGTACTTGCTTCAGTCTTACATTACTCTTCAGGCTCTGCTTGCTTTTGGACACTGTATAATACAAGATACAGAGTTCGGCTGTCCACAGTGCCTGTTCCTGTGCTTCTCGGTAAGGGGGAAAAAGCAACTTGAAAGATCAGTAGGGTAGAAGTGTTCCTGGTAGGCAAAAATCAGAAAAAAAAAAAAAGATAAAAAAGGGGGATTATATCTTTTGTAAAGAGATTAAAATCTGCAAAGATTTTACAATGTAGTTTGAATACAAACTCTTGAGGAAATACTAGAAAAAAAGACAAATCAGCAAAAATAGAAAAAAGCAGGCCTATGAAAGATTGCCTTGATCATTCCTAGTGAAAACTATTAGAATATGGTTTGTGCAGATACTGAATAACCCCATGCTGGTTGCTCCGAGATATCTGAAGATTGAATTCCATCAGATCAATATAAGAAATGTGCTTTCAATATAATGTCAACAGTTACTGTAATAGGCAGCAAAATGCTGCATCCATGTCTAACTCAGTATTGCCATTTTGGATTTGAGTTCAAATGCGTAAGATATTTTATGACATGCCACAGGAGAGGGATATAGTTTCTGCAGCAGAGAATATTTTCCCTTTCAGACATAATGCAACCTACTACCCTCCATTTGCATTTTATGTGCATTTAAGTTTGAAAACTAAAGAAAACAGAGAATTTTAAGGCCTTACTCTACCTGTCTGCCATGTTGGGGTTTTCAAAAACCAGAACCTGAAGTCCTGTAACCCAGCAATGCCAGAAGCAGGCACAGCAAGTCTGGCAAAAAGGGAGACCCCACCTTCACGGTCATTTTGTTCTGACAGAAATGGATGTCTCCTTTCTTCAAACTCAGAATGATAGAAATACTGCTGAAAGACAGCAAAGATGAACCAAATGAATTTTAAGCTCTGACATTTACAGAGCTATTTTCAAGACAAAAAATGAATAGGCTTCGTGTGTTCAAAGACTTGCTGTCACCTGTGTCAAGTTTAAAAGTCCATGTGACATCCCTCTCAGAAGCCCTTCTTCTTAACAAAGATGCCTGATTTTAAGACCCAACTTGATCTTGCCAGTCCACAAATACAGAGGAGCCGTTACAAGACAGCTTCTTCTTACTCTGAAAAATAAAAACAGAATGTCAGCAGTTTTTATTATTATAGCTCTAGGGAACTAAATTGGAATTTTTTAAGGTAAAGGCATCAGACCATTAAAGCGTATCTGTTTATGGTTATAGAAAATGGAATAGAAGATCTTTAGCATATACTGTATTCATAGTGTCATCAAAACGTTCATTTCAGGTCTGGAGGGTTTATTAAGTTGCCTTTATGGGTTGAGGGTGCAGGCACAGGTTTCAGAAACAAGGTCGTTTCAGAAGCCAAACTGCCCTGAAAGGGAATGGACATACTCCAAAACCAGTTTTTACCATGATATTTAATTGCACTTAATGTTTCTCTTGCCACATATCGGTGACTCAGAGAGACGTCTTTTTTTCATAGATATAAATTCACACTGTACTCCCTAATACAGTTAGCACTTTTCAGCAAATCTGTGCCTTATTCAATAGGGAGCTCATTTATCTTCCTATTCAAAAGAATGAAGTAAGGGGATCTCATTTTCCCTTTTCTTTTTTTGTTTGAACCTTTATATTCTGCATTTGAGAGCAGGGAATTATTAGGTCAGGAAATGAAGTCAGAGGTACAGATTAATCAATCATGCCTCATGTCCTGATATTGCAACACACAGACTGATGTCATTGGGAATTGATGAATGCCACATCTACATGTAAAGCTCACAGGCAATGTCGGGAACTCATTCCACAGCTATTTTGTGGTTACCTTCAACTCTGATTGATACCATCTCCTCACTGCTTCCTTCTGTAGTCCCTTGTGCCCTGTGAAGGAAGGGAACTTATTCCTTACACTCCATTCTCAGTAAGAGATGGGGATTCCATCTTTTTCTGGCACACTCCTTCAAAGGTGGGTCCAAGAGATAAAAAAGTTGACATTTAAGATCTAAATTTTGCCCAAATTCAGCACTGTTTGCTCAGACACTTTTGTTCTGACACATTTCTCCTTTGTTCATGGTACCTAAGAACGAGGGTCCATATACCACAGGAGGTGATTAATGCTCTGCTTGCTTTGTCTGAATGTTGAATGCTTGCTCATCCAATACAAGCAGATCAAGAACAAAGGACCACACACATTAAACTGCTAGACATACAGCTAGAGAACAGCTCACTGCAAAAATTTACCAGATTCAGTTGAGGGGTGGGGAAAAAGCAAAAAATAAAACCATTTTAGTTAATACGATATTCAGTCTGAAGTTATGCCAGAAATTAAAATTAAAGGAAAAGACTTGGGAAAAAAAATCTAACTAGTAATTTTTATTTTCCCTTAACACAATGAAATTTTCTCTCATTTGGGGTGAGAAAGAATCAAATGTTGAAAAAAACCTTTCATCTCATAAAAATCCTGTACTCTTCTGTTGATGAGCGCTACACGTAGTGACTTGAGCACAGAGATATTGATAACAGACCACGATTCTCATTCTTTAGTCAGGCCATGCAGCCTTCCAAGAGAGAGCTTCAACCTTTGCACTCCGGATAGGAGGCCTTCATCTAGTCACCCAGCTGAACATGTAAATTAAAATGAAAATTTAAAACCTGTATTTAAAAATGTAAAATGAAGCCACCCTCATCACATGGTGCATTCAGTTGTGTTCACGTGGTGAGGTTCTGAGTGCAATTCGGTTGATGTCATCAGAAGCTACTTACGTATCCAGTCACTGGGGAGAGCCACAGCACATGACAAATGATTTCCATGGCACTGTAAGGAAATTAGGGTACAAAAGGCAGGCCATGAGCTCGGAGGACAATTAATCCAGCCAGCAGTGTATTCAGTACAATGGGCTCTTAGGGAAAATGGCAATCAGGAGTGTGCTCAGAAGTATTAATGAGATCAGCACCAAATCTCTAAAGTCCAAATATTTGCTACTCACCAGCATGTTGTGTTTTGGAATCAAGAGTAGCTTTGGATATGATACCCAAGTCTACAACAAAATTAAGGAACATGCTTTGAAGGACACAGAGAGGAGAATCACTCCTGGGAATTGAGCACTGTGACATGTCTGTGGTTCTGATCTTACTGAATTTTATGAGAAATAACTAATTTTAATTACTGCTTTTCCAAACTAATTTCAAACATTTCTCCAAAATACACAGGCTGCTACGGAGACTCATGTGCATAATGAACATCTGTAGTAAAACTGCTTTATTACAGGTTTTTTGATGCTGTTTATTGCATACCCATTGGTTTTTGGAACGGTATTAGTGAGCAGCATTTTGAAGATGGCTGCTAAATTTTGCTGTGGCAAATTAATGTCAACCAAGAACATATTAGCAAATTAAAGAGTGCATCTGCTCCAAACAATGGTTTTTCTTTTTATCATGATGATGACTGAAAGACTGTAATAAAGAAATGATACATATACTGCATCCCCCGAACTACATTAAAAAGCTGCTGCAAGTAATTAATAAAGCAGCAAGATAGACAATTGCATTGCATGTAAGCAGCATTTGGCAGCAGGACCCCAAGCAACTTCCCTTGTGTTTATGAGAACACCACGTTCAGTACCCAAATGCAGTTCAGTGGAAAGCATTCACTCTATCCCCTGCCAATACTTTGTTTCAGCTATCTCCCATCTGTCCCTATTTCCTGGATATCTCTTTGTCTGAGTTTGTCCCCCTTTCCTCCCCTCTACAGTAATATCAATTCCAGGCCAGGGCATGTGAACTCCCTTGGTGACGACTACAGTAAAACTTCAAGAAAGACCTTTCTGAGATATGGATAGAAACATATGAGGACAGTTTGCTTTATGCCTCGTTTTTCATACTAATGTGGTTATTTTATAGGACTGCATCTAATCTCCTGTCTGACTAATGCCTGAGTTGTGCCTCATTCAGATGAGAGGTTCCTTAGATTCACTAAAGCACAGGAGGTTTAAAGCTTTATCATGCATTTGATGTTGCAGTGAATATTTGCTTAGCGTTGCTCAGTAGTGAATAAGCGCCTCTTTTCAACCTCCTGGATTTTGCCATCTTGTACGTAGGTCAGTTAAAACTGGAATGCCATGATACATACCTGAATTTTTTTTTTTCTCAAACAGGAGGAAATCATGGTTCAAATCGCTCCTGTGGTTTAGGTTTTCTTACGGCTGGAATGACACTCTAATGCATGATGCTCACAGTCACTTGGCAGACTCCTTCTGGGTGTCAAAAATGTTCTTGGCTTGAACTAAATGTCTGAGCAAGTACATTTCCTTGAGGGCAGCACTAGACACAGCAAAAGTCATCCAGTGCAACTACTTAGGATAGATAAAGTTTTAAAATGGGATCTTTGCAATGAAATTTCTGTTTCCAATTACTGGAGCAGAAGGCATTGTGGGAAATGAAGACGGAGAGGAGTCGTCCACTAGGAATTTGGAAAACAAAGGGTTCTTTTTTCTTTGAAATTCTCACTTTAAATGACTGCATTTTCAAATCCAAGCTCATATTTAAGAAAAAAGAATCTGTCAAAAAGATTAGTTAGAAATTCAGGTGAAATATCTTAAAGACATTAATGTGAAATGTTTCAATGAGTCACATCTGTGTTTGGGGACATGATTTCAGGTTAAGCACATTTGCAATATTTCCACTTTTTCTTGCCTTGAGTTGGGAAATTTTTTTTTTTAATCTTCAGTTTTACTGGAAGGAGAAACTGGTTTGTGCCCAAATGTATGTACAAGAAACAGTTCACATTACAGATATTTTCATGTCCATAGAAAGTGTGGCTTTGCCAGAAAATTATATCCAGGAAAAATAAATGCTGGAATGAACTCCCTGATGAATGTTAGGGGGATTAGAAGAGTAATTAATGAAGGTCAAAACTCCATATATTAATTAAGGTATTGTGAATCCCTTCCTCTTACAAAGTTTGCAATACTACTCAAGCATCTCACATGCTAAGGGATTACAGTTAGGAATTTCTACATCTTGACTGCCAGCTCTGATCATGAAGGTGAAGTCTCAGCTGAGGAAAGCTCATGCCTGGCTGTTTTGGATGAGCACTCGGTACCAAAGCTACCCACCCACGGTTGTAACCTGCCATCTCTGAGTCACCATGACATGACTGACTGAGCTAGAGTTACCCTGGCAAGTGACACCCCCCAAGATTCAGGCTCTGGTCCATTATGAAACTTCAATGCTCTTAGCAAAACTTAAGTGAGATTTAGCTACCAAAAAGGACAGTACTCAGAATTCCTGCCTAGCCCCTGCCCTGTGCAGAGAGTTATTGACCCTTAACTTCCCTGGTGCCTGCTCCAAAGACCTTTTCTGGGGGAAATAGATGCACATCGCTAGAGCAGAGACCAGGGCCAACATTCCATCTGCATGTCCCAATCTCACTTCATTCCCTCTGGCTTCCTCATTCCTTAACTTTGTGCTGTACCCTAAGTCACTGTCAGCAGAACGGAGGACAATGATGCTCCCCCACCTCCTCTCTCTCACAAATTTATTAGTAAGGAGAAAACCTTGATCTTTCTCACAGCTACCTGCAGTGTGGTGGTTTGGGTACCTCATGGGACAGGAGAAGTGGTTTTGAATCCCATATTCAAAAACTATCTGAAAAAGACAAAGATCCCATATGCCTGAAGAAGACAAAGAAAGTGAAGGTCCCACTTTCTGGCAACTCCTATAGCAGTAGGCTTTGCCATAAAGAGTTAAATATCATCTCCTTCTCTGGCAGTGCTTTAAAAGAAAAGTCAGTTGTTGACTCAAAACAACTAGCTTGGCACCTGAATGAGGAAGGGTCTGAGTTATACATGTCAGCTTGACGTAAATATTGAATTCATGATTAGTTGTAGACATTCAAATCCTGGGGAAACATTGAATTTCAGACATTTTCTAATGGTTAATAAGGACACCTAGAACCTTATGATAGGTAAGGAGAAGGTGAATTGGGAAAAAACCCAATAACCAAATGAAATTACCACATGGACAGGCTCAGTACAGACAGATGGAGGTCTTTTGTGACCCATGGAATAGACCATGACACTCATTGACACAGACTGTTGTAGCTGACAAAAGTTTGTATGGATTTAAAATGCATAGTTCTATAGTTCTACAAGTTCATAGAACTAAATCAATTAAGAGGTACTTAGCAAAGAGATACCACCTCTGATCTGATGGTAGTGCTGCGCCTGGAACATGCCACTGCATACTTGCTTCATTCTTACATATTTTTCTAAGCATCTGCTACAGTTCACTGGTAGAGATAGGAGTTTAGGCTAGGTGGACCTTTGACTTGCTGATTTCCCAGCTTGCCTGCTCTTCTGGATCCTATCTTAAAATGCCTCTTACTTGACTTTAAGAAAGAAAACATCATCTCTTCCCACAGACTTTGCCTTTCCTGAGCACTGTTGGCTGCATGCAACTAGGACATCAGCTCTTGGATTCAGGAAGATGAAAATTTGGTATGTTATGATGCAGACTTCACTGTCTAAGTGGAGCAAAAATTAGACCACTGAGTTTCTTCCTTTCTTTTGAATCCGTATTAACTCATAAAATTACTTGTTCAAGACCTGCTAGGGATTTTAATGGTAAAAATCACTGTCAATCCTAAATTGCACTAGTCCTTAATCTCTGTGTTTTACATAGTCAGCTACAAATTACAATAGACATACTTCCTTTTTCTCATGCCTCATATTTCTCCTATTTAAAAAATAAAATCTTAGAGTATATTCTTTATGTTCCTATATGTGTGAACCTGGCATTATGTACAATACAAATGTTGATAATACAAATGCTAGCTAGAATGTGGAAGCAGCCACACAGCTCCTGATTCTTCATGATGTGCTGAGTGGTCCCTGACATGGGGTAAGCTGTGCAGCAGACAGCTTTTTCTCTGCTATTGATAAAGACCTAATTTTCAGATCTTCTCCTGTGAAGCACCCAGCCCATATTTTCTCATTCCTCTCTTTCTTTTTAACCCGGGGAGATATTGGGAGCCAAGATATCATATTTTGATTAGCTGAGTGAAGCTGCCACATAGCTAGTGAAGGGTTAAAGAAAAAAAAAAACACACCCCTTCAAGATGTTCCTGAAAAACCCATGCAGATAAGCACATGGGAAGCTCAGACAGCCGGCCTTCTGTTAAGTATGTGACAGAAATTTCCCATCTCGAGGTAAGGAAGATAGAGGCACTGTTAAATTATGTTTCCCGTGAGTGTTGCTAAGGCATACTTACACATATTATATGAGGTAGAAAATTAGTACTTTGAATTGTTATGGTTACATTTGCAGTAAAGTGTAAGTGTTTGCAGTTTTTCAGAAGTTTTCCTATGGTTTGTCATGCAGTTCACCCACTGAGAAGGAAATTTACTTGCTGTAAAATAGCGAAACAGATCAACGGCTACAAGGGAACTATTGCAAACTCTAACCAGAATCCCGCTTCTGGAATAAATGATTATGCTAGAGATGAAAAGACTGACATAACAGGTCCAGGTTTCACATTTAACCACTATTTACCTTTAGAAATATGTAGGCCTAATCTGTATTGCACACTCCGCAACGACAAAGGAGGACTCGCACACATTGGTGTCAGTCTTTGCCCCTCAGGGGTGTGAAACTGCTTGTGAATCAAGGCTCAATATTATAACACACCTGAAATAAGGTTAGGGTTTCTTTGATAATTACAAGTAGAAAAGATGTAGTACCCAGGTATCAGAATTTTTTTTACATATATATGTATATGCTGAAGTATTTTATTTATGTGTGCTTCTATATTTTTATATGTATATGCATATGTATATATAATGTTGGTAGGCTATATACTGAAATTAGGTAGCCTGACTAGTGTAAGAAGTGTGAAGAAGACTAAGCTATGGCAGCCCTGGGCAGCAGTGATATGAATTACTCGCCTTTCTCTCTCTTTGGACGTAGATAACTAAGTAAGGCACCTACTGTAGACAGGCTGAGCACAGCCCGATAGCCGTTGCAAGGGATTTTGAATTGGATAATCAACTCTCATGCATGCAATAAATTATATGCTTTTTCTGTATCTACACAGCACACATGTCAGGAAGAAAAAAAAAAATCAAATCAAAATCTCTGACTGAGGGAAAGTGTTTCTAATTGTTAGTCCCCATGTCAGACACTGGTATCCCCATCCTCACCCTGACATTCATGTGACCAAGGGACTAATTCAGGGGGAACTAAATTTCTCCTAAAGTCTTCACACACCTCTTAGTGCTGAAGAAGCTACAGCACCACAAACTCCTTTCAACCCCTACTGTCTTTTATAGGTCCTCTCTTTCCTGCCAAGGAAGGAAACAAGCATAGAAGCTGTCTCGTACCTATGTAATGGTACTGCTTGGTCCCTTACTGTGCTGGTTTTGGCTGAGAAGGGGTTAATTCTCCTCACTGTGGGGGTCGGCTACCTTTCCAGCTTCCCACGCTCTGCCGCGTGGCGGGGGGGGGCTGGGAGGGGCAGGGCCGTGGTGGGGGCAGCTGACCCCGACTGGCCAATGGCAGGTTCATCCCATACCATGTGACACCATGGCCACTATATGGAGGGGGGGCAGTTCGTGGCTTGGGGGCGGCGCGCGGCTGCGGCGCATGCGGTTTGTTTCGGCGGTCCGTTCCCCTCCCCCCTCCCTTCCCCCTCCCCCGGGGCTTTGCGCCTCTCCTTGTTCTCCTTTACATTGCATTTCTGTTGTTGTTTCTTTTAATTTTAATTATTAAACTGTTCTTATCCCAACCCACGAGCGTTACCCTTCTGATTCTCTCCCCCATTGACCGGTGGGGGAGTGAGCGAGCGGCTGTGTGGGGCTGAGCTGCCGGTTAAACCACGACACTTACCTAAGTGCTGACCAGTGATGAATGCTGCTATCATCATACCATAAACTAGGGCAAAGCTCAAGAATGGTGAATTAATGTTTCTAAAGCCACACTGAAAGTCTAGGTCACAGCAGAGAACTGAATGTGTGTCGTCCTAAAGACCACTGACACACTCTCCTCCTATTTGCAGTCCTAAGTAAAAGCACTTTAACGTCATGGGGTCTCAGCTAACATGTGCGCTTGGCATCCACGTCTGTGTGAGAATTACCATCAATCTCCCACAAAATTTTCAGTCCCACCACTGTGTGGATGAAGTTTGGTGGCACCATAGAGAAGTATATCAAAACCATTCAATGACCAGAAAGACAAAACAAGAGCTTTTACCTTCAGATTCTGAAGTCAGTCAGAATGAAAGCAGAGATCCCAACCCTCAGCTCAATCAGTGTAACTTTGTTGGCTTTACCAGCTGTGTTTCTGTCCCTAATAGATGCTGACCATCCATTTCAACTAAGCATTCAGTAAATGATCCTTCCCTTCCTGTTGTAATATCCTCTGCAAAGTTACATGCAATTGCTTCAAAAAGAAATTTCTTTTCAGGGTCTTTGTCACAGGAACTGGTTTCCTAAAAGTTGTGAGTGCTTTTGTATGGAACATCTCCATCTAGATCTAGTGGTTATTTGCTCTTTGAAGATGCTGTGCACATCCAGTGGTGGGACAAGCTGACTAATACAGTCTAAACGTGCAGAGAAAAATCACAAAAAACAAGATTTAATTTCTCACAGTGACTTATTTGTTAAGGGTCTTTGACTTTTATTTTGTCGGTGTAGGGCAAGGATGGAAGTGCTGAATTTGTCTGATTTCTGTTAAACACTAAGCATTCTTTACTGAGTATTCTAAGAACTCATGTATCCCCCATCAAATACTGAAAACATTCATAACAGGATGCTCTATGGGGTAAAGTTATGTACAGAAAGAACAAGGTGAGAAGTCAGTACCTTATATCCACATAATAATAAAAAAAGGTAGTCTGGAAATGCATGGGGAAATGTGTTAAGGAGATTAAAATGTCTGGGAGGGGACAGGTGGCTCGAGAATAAGAGGAGGGGTATTGAGTTCCACTGTTACTAACTATTCAGCAGAAAATGGCCCAAGACTGAACATGTCCTTTTACAGCAGCTGTAAGAGAGCAAATCCATCACAGGTAAGAGGAACAGTGATGAGCAGAACTGATATAGTGTGGATCAGTTTTGCTTTCCTGGATTGCTTCTTTCTGAGCAAGCTACTTGTTCACCTCTAAACCCTTCACCTACCACCACAAATGGTGACCTCATTAGGGCTTGTACAATAAACACTGATGCTTAAATTTAATCAGAATTTTTAAAAATTACAAGATCAGTTGTCTGGATTGCCACTCACAGCACGCTGAGATGCCTCATCAGTTAAAAACAAAGGTCACCATTTTCTCTTTGTTTTCTGCTAATATGATTTTGAATATTACTGCTTTCCAGCTATTACTATTTACACTGGGTGATTGGCTAGACTCATTAAAGTGAATGAATGCCAGGAGATGACATCATTTACATTTAATTGTCTTGTTTATCAGAAAAGGCTATACAGTTGTTTTAATAAAGGGCAGGGGAAGATAAAGGCTACATTTGCATTCTGTAAGGGGCCTTTGACAAGGGTCTGGGATGCTGTTGGCATTTATTGTTTGCAAATGAGATAATCAAATAACGTTTTGTTTTACAATTGTTGGGGGTTTTTTTTCAGTAAGTTATAGTTTTTCATTACTGTTATTATTCCTGGATGTTAATGAACAGATACTCAGTTTCAACTTTCTTGCAGACTCTTTCCAGCATTCAGAACAACTGACGTGTTCAGCTTGCTCTTGTTTGCAAGATTAGACAAAGCACTAATGCACCAACTTTGCTGTAACTAGACAAGAGTTTAAAAATAGGCATAAGCTGTTGGCTTTTGTGAATCAGGGCATTCCAGCCTCAGAAATCAGATGGTCAGTATTGTAAAGGGGTGTTGTCCCTTTTTCTTTCTAAGATTTCCAGACAATACAAATTAAGCATGAAACACATTGCTAATTTTACCCTTTCTTTTTTCATCCTGTATGTGACTAAAATACAAATGGTTTGATGGGCTCATAGGTACAGATACCATAATCCTCACTCATGTGACCTCACAGCAGAACTATGTCAGCTCTTGGCTGCCACATCTCCTGCTCTGAAGCTTCCCCATTACGTTTCGGTCGCAGCTCATCTTTTTTCCTTATTTTCTACCCTCATGCTCCCTTGAGGGTGCAGCTGTGCTAACTGGTTCTTGCATTTGTGCACTCAGCCCAAAGTATTAACTTCGTCCATGATAAAGCCAAGCATGCCACTGCCATCTATAGAGCCTGCTCCTTATTAGACTAAATTCTGTCTTCAAGGAGTTGTTCTGTGGTCAAAGATACATCAGCCTATTTCCCTTTCCGTAGTGAGGAGGGAAGTGCCTGGCCTTCTCCAGAGCAGGTCTGTGGACTGTTTTGCTCTTTGGTTCACTGTGCGTCCCAACTACCTGTTGTGTGTCCAGTCAGATGTTGCTGTTTGGCGAGGGAAGCTGGAATTAAATGCACACAAGACAAAGAAGAAAATAAAGGTATATAAGTTTCTAAATTAGTCAGAGAATGGCATCTAAGGCAGACTCTGGGTTCATATAATATTTACACTCAAGACAGTGATAAAGGACAGAGACTGCCTATTTAACTCTAACCTTTCATGAGTGAGGATGTGGGTGTTGGACCTCAGTTCAGGAGAGGTCCCTGTGAGGTGATTGTAACTCCTCCTTCCCACCATCAACTGTGTAATGAGCTGAAGTCCAGAAGCCAGTCTGAACTGCTCATGGATGTCTTAGATGTAGATGTGATAAGAGATACTTAAGTCCATCTTAGGCTTCCACAGTGGGTATTTTGAACAAAACCAGGAAATCCTTTGCACCCTTTCCAAACTTCTCAAACTTCTGATATAAAGGAGGAACAGTCTCCTTTCATTTAAAAAAAAAAAAAAAAAAAAAAGTTAAAAGGTTCTGTGTGCTTGGGAATGAAAATATAAACCTTATCCAGTCTGTGAAAGGGATCAGTCAATGATTGTTTTGTGCCCTTCAGTCTGCAGGCTTCACCTGTTTTGCTGGGAAGCCTAAGGCAGCAATAAAAGTATAACTGCTGGTTAGATTCATGCCTGTATTTAATGTAGGTAAGAACGTACTAGTTCGAAGCACTGCTCATGCCAGAAGTATAGGTGACATTTTCTGCTCAATTGCCAATAAGCACTTTGGACTTGATTCTCTGTTCCAATTTTACACCAGTGTAGCTTCAGTGGAGTTATGATGGCTTAGAGTCCATGTGACACAGCAGAAATCGATTCTTTCATTTGCAACAGGACCTAAATTCAATTACAGGTATATATTTGTATAATTTTTCTTTCCTGTTAAAGAACAAACAAAGCACCTCTGACAAAAACTGTTGTGTTGTTTGTAACTGGTGAGTAAACCCAATTGCCAGAGAATCAAAAAGCTACTCCCAGTGGGACCCTATATTTGGGATGATCTTAAAATAACCCATCATTTCTTAGCTGGTATTATGAAACAGTAGCAGGAAAAATAAGCAGAGTACTGTTTCATTTTTGTCTAATTACTCTGGCAGACGAAGGTGTGAAATGATTAGCCAGTAACATATGGGCTTGAGCTTGGAGAAGTTCCCAGCGAGAATTCTTTTTATTCCAGGCATATTTTATCATTTAATTTAAGGGCGTTAATCCATGGGTGAGCTGCTGCCTGCCGCACGCTCACTTGCTTTCTCCCGCTTATCAAACATATTCCTAATCTTAATCATGCTTTCTTCTGCTTACTTGCAAACAGTGTAAATAACCCCCTGGCCTGATGCTGATGACACTGGTGGGTGGCGAGTCATACTGCGATGTGAAGCCTGATCTTCACATAACAGCCATAAAACTGAGAATTTACTGTGTGGGTACAATAAGGGGGCTTAATAATGCTGGTCATATCTATTAGTCCCATAATGAAAAGGTGTCTTCTGCCTCCTCTCAGAAACACATTACACATTTTTGGTGCTGTGAACAGGGTTGTATCACTACTGTTTTTACTTGAACACTGAAACAGCATTTTGTCGTGCTAAATATAGGCAGTGTAGGAAGGCACACTCACACAAACACCATTTTCCACTTCTACTTTAGTCGCAACATTCCCCATTTAGCTGTACTTAGATTATATGTGAGGTGCCCGAGGCACTTGCATTAAAACAAGCAAGTGTGTGTTCTCTTCATTCAGCTAGTCAAGACCACAAACAAAAATTGCATCATTTGGTGTAATAATGCACAACTTTGCTTGTGTTCATTCATTTAATCCCCATGTACTCCACTTGTGCTTGCTGAAGCTCTGTAGCCAGCAAATAACAATGTGTAAAGAGGCAGGGTTTCAGTTTTCAAACATGAGCAACTTAATCCCTAATCTGGATGCTCCAAATTGCCACTTAGACATGTAAATGTCAATTTTATGCACCTAAGTGCCAATTTGAGTGTCCAAATGCATGACTTGGACATCACATTAAGGCACCCATTGGGTTATATCGCTTGTTTTATCTATCTGAGTGCACATTATGCGCTGTAAGCAATTATGCTCTGTTCCATACAAGTAAATCAATTCATTCAAGTAGCTTTCCAGAAAAAGTGATTTCAGCCCAGTAGAAAATCTTAAAAACAAGTAGCTGGTCGTGTGTCAGTGTCACAGTCACCTAGGTGCCCCCTCCATTCCCCATCAGCGCTACTTAAATGGCTGGCGCCCAAGAGACTCCATTTACCGCAATTTCTAAAAAGTATCTTAATCTGAGCATGGCCATTTGGGAATCCTGCTCCTGCTGCTGCATTGCAGTGCACCTGCTGTGAGTCCTGAGCTCAGTGGATTATTTGGGGTGCTCACAAGCAGGCAAGGTGGGAGCCGAGGTATGCCATGCCTCAGATAACAGGGAAGCCTGGGCTGTCAGACAATCCAGGCAAAGCTTGCTCCGTACATTCCAGGGCACTAATGGACATCTTAAAATAGTATTCTGGGTGTCATTGTGTCCATCCCCTCTTCAAAATAGTGTTTAAGTGGTCTTGGGAAAATGAAACTAAATAATACCCACCGTGTTTTTCCCAGAGAAGCCTTAAAATGCTGTAGGCAGAGAGGCACAGGCAGAGGCCACTTTAACCCCAGCCTTTTCTGAGCAACAATGTCTAATATCTTTTTCACATCACAGCAGAGATTGTAAAATGAGGTGTAATTTGCAGCTCTAATAGGGTGAGGAAAAGAGCAGCCAAAAACTGGCAGCGTGGTCTCTTCCCAGACAAGAACTGTACAGTGTGTTACCTGTTTATTTTCTTCACTCTTTGCCTGACCAAAATGACCATTTCAGAATTTCCAAGGAAAGAAAAGTAGCACCTGGAAATTGCACCTGAAACAAGCCAATATGGCTTGTCTGGGGATTTACTTGAGTTTTAATAGGCATGCTCTTTGTCTTGGTTGCTTTCTGTAGACATGCCATTGTTAAAGGCCTATTCACACAGGCACCTTCACAAAGAGAGTCAACATGGCAAATGAGAAATATTACCCAGTAAATGCAAGGCTCCTTTCAATGCCAGGGACACTTCTTTCAGTGCTGCAAAAACACACAGCTTTGCAAGGAAACTGCCTCAGCTCCTGCACCTCTGGGACACGAACAACCTTAGCATGGGCAACACCTTACGTCCTCTTTGTGGGCAAGCAGGATTTGGGAGGGCTTGAAAGTGGGAGGTCCCAGCCCAATGTTAATGTCTGCTGAGCTCCCACAAAATGCATTGAACCCAAACCACGTGTGGGCTGAAAGTGTTCCGTTCTTAGAGTTCACCGTGCTTATACCCAGCTTGCTCCTCCTCTCATGAAGTAGATCTAGCCAAAATCCACCCTAACTTCCTATTGCATTGTGACTGTGGGTCCGCTCCTGGAAAAGCACTACATACACTGTAAAGTTACTCTTGTCCTGAATGGAGTGAAAAAATGAGCCAGACAAGAGGCTGACTGGACTCCCTTGTACTGAAGTCAGCACAGAGGCAAGAAATTTGTGTCCACAGCAGTGAAAGAAAACTGCAGCCTACTGAATGCAGTAATGATCTCAGTATATTTTTGGCACAGGGAACCATGACAATTAGCATCTCTTCATAATATAGCTCCCAGGATCCTTCAGCAAAGTCCAGACAAAGACAAGCTCATACACAGCAAAATTATAGCTGCACATGCATGTGTGTTTACTTGCTATATGCAAGGGATGTAATGGAATATTTTTTACACATATATTTTTATATATATGTAATATAAGGGAATATAAGGGAATCAAATGTCATGTAAATGCCAGTGAGCCAATAAGTCTTTGTACCACCTAATATTCATTTCCCCTTATACAAAGCAAAAAGGAAAAGATGACAAGCGAGTTACCATTCCCAAGCCCTGCTTTACTTCCTATCCTTTCTCAAAGATTCAGGGCCGTGGCTCATTAAAGTTATTTTCTTGCTTGTGCTCCTCCAATCCACATACAGAATCAATACAATACAAATTATGTGACCTATCAGAACAAACAGTTCAAATTCTCATTATCAGACATTTGTGGCAACCAGTTTTTAGGTCAATGCTTTGTGAAAGAATACTTGCAAACACTATATTAAAAAGTTACAGATATTTTAATTTTCTTATGGAAACATCTCCTAAATATAAAGATAATGTATTTATCTAGGAGCCTATTCTCTACTCAACATTCACATTAACTTCTAATATAAAACTGTAGACAGTTTCTTCACTGCAAGTAAAAATGAGATGGTTCATATCCACTGAAATTACAATGGCAAAATATGCTGTGCCTTGTGTTCCTCCCACTGTTTTATTCACAGGAAGCATTAGAGAAGTAGACCCCAGTTTCTAGAATAACCCTACTGAGGTATTCCACATAACATGAAAAAACTAAATCAGAAGTCTCCCACTGCTGGGATGGGGAAAGGTCGTCTTCTTCCTCTTCCTGCGACTTATTTTGTATTCAGATGCAGATAACCAGATGGGGCAGGTTAGCAAAGGAATTTGGGAAAAGAACATGCCTCTTTTGTCAGCCAAGCAGTGTCAGCTTTTTGCAAAAAGTAAATAATCTTCTTTTTCCAGAAATTTGTTTTGATTTGGGAGGATAGTGCAGTAAGAAAGCACGCTTCTTCCTATGCAGTAGTCCAAAGGCTTAGTGCAATCCATGGAAGTTGTCCACTACTGTCTGTAGGAATAAGGTTTAGATTAGACACCAGTCTCAGTAGTCTTCAACCCCAAAGCAAACGGCCAGAATTCCTCAGAGAGACTTCTCCACAAAGTTTTATTACTCTCAGATTAACTCTGAACACTTACAAATAGAGGTCTGAATACCTACAAATTCAGCTTAGCAGTTTGAACTTAAATAACAAGGTTCGTATTGGCACTTCACAAAGCAATTTAAGCATGTGACATTGTCTGACAGATTTACCTAAGCATTGCAGAGAATTTGGTATTTCCTGTTATTTCTGCAAGGCTTGGCTAGGGAAATGATGAACACCAATAGGAAACTATAATACAAAATTGATGTTATAACGTTTTCCAATAATCTTGAACTAAAGAGGCAGAGAGAGTTTTTAGAAGTGAATGCATAGAAAAGTATGAAATTATACATGGTATGTATGTACACAGGCTTTCGAACATCCAGATGAATGTCAGTCCATGTCTCAGGGGCTAGAGCCACTTTTCCCTTTGGAAAAACCGGACTACTCATTAACTTGTTCAAGGCCAAAAATTAGTCATTGGGTAAATTAAATTAAACTCACTTGAAATGGAATTAAAATGATGGAGAACTGCTGAATATAGTTTTTGTAACAATTAGAGTTGCTTTATGAAAATTAATGAAAAGCTCCATCTTAATCAAGTCATAGTCCTGTCAGCATCCCTCTTTGTCGTTCTCTATTGTCATTTAAATAGCTAATCTTCCTCTTTTCCTTGCTACAGTTTCTATCCTTCATATCAGCTACTGTTGGTTTGCCTCCAAGTTCCATGATAGTTAATTAAACAGTTAGGAAAACCAGCTGATTTAGGCTTCCTGTGGCTGAAGGAAAGCAGATACACTCATCAGGAACAGAAAACATATAAATGAGTTGACATGCTATTTTTATAAACCTATGGAAGGTAGAGATCAAAACAGCCTCTTAGGTCAACTAGTTCATCTCTCCACTAGGGCAGAATCGTTTCCAATAAGAATAGTTGTTATGGTTTTAACGAATTTAGTTTTAAGAATCCCAAGTAATGAGGCTTTCATAATGTTGCCAATTTATTCTGATTACTCCTTTCATAAACCATATCCACAAACTCTTACCCTTTTTGATTTTTTTCTTTTTGCTGTTGTTGGAAATAGTATAAATAAAAATTACTATTTCTGATGCCATGAAACAAGCTGTGTGAAAGATAAACATTGTGTTCAGTGGAAACGTGCTTTCAAATTTGAGCATAGGAGATTTCTGGGACATCCATCAACACATGTCACACCTCATAGATTCTTTAGCTTTGCCCTCAATGAATGCCATTAACGTATTCAGAGGCAGCTTTATCAAAAGAGAAGAACCAATTGCATGAATGATCCAATTAACTTGAATCTCTCTAGCCTTGTGTAGGAAACTAATCTGTACTGACCTGCTATATAGATGCATGGATAAAAGAGAAGCTACACCCATGTTGGCAACATATTGTCCAGTTTATATTTATCCCCAAGGTAGTACATTGGTATTCTCCTTTCAGATACTAGAGTAAAGGAAGGATGCTGGAAGGAGGGACCGAGTCTTCCCAATAACAGGAACAGATGCTCTTTATTCTTTTTCCCAAAATTTGGAGAGAAAAAATGTTTTAACTCTTAGTTGAAATTTAATTAAAAATAATAAAATATAAAAATACACTTGCAAAAATATATGTAATGGAGCACCTTTAGAAGATGATTTGGTGCTTTCCTGGCAGGGGAGCAGAGCAAAGGATAGAACAGAATTCCTAGCAAGGGGTCAGTCTTCAAACTGGGATAGGGAGCATCTTAAAAGGGCTCCTTAATCCCACCAGAAAGTGAACAAGATGGGCAGCCTTTGCTCTCCTTATAAGAAATACAGCAGGAAGTAAAGAGACAGAGGGATTGGAGGTGAGGTAACTGCAGAGTGAATACAGGCAGCCTGTGTGTGCCCAGACACACACCTACCCTGGCTACTTTTTAAAGCACAGCAATAGCTGCTGGAGGGTTCAACAACCATTTAAAGAAAAACTGCCTTGTTTTTTCTGTAAGCAACACAAGTTTTGCTCTTAAAGTATGTGAACAGTTAGATGCCATAAGTCAGGAGGGCTCGCAAGAATGAATGGACAGCTAGGCAGTTCTCTTGCACAGAAATACCATGAGAACTATACCCTGAAAAAGATATCCAGATATTGTCACAGTAGGAGTCACAACACAGTAATGCAGTAAAACCCACCAAATGATGTCTGCCTACATCATCCTCATTAGGCAGTATCAATATGACACCCCTTTCTCCTATTTGTCACCCACATTGTTTACTTAAACATGGTGCAGAGACTGTTCTTTGCATGCAGCTTAGTTTACTATATTTGCGTACCTAGGCAGGACTCCCTAGACATTGTTCTCACGCAGCTAAGTGATAATGGCAAAACTGAGCAAATATTGCAGTTGTCATATATCCCAAATAAAAATACAGCCCTTTCACTGTCCTTACTGTGTGTCAGAATTGCAATGTAAGCACGAAGTCCAGAAGGCCCTTCCTTATTACAAAACAGTATTTTTATTCAGCAAGGAAACTCATCAAAACATGGCTTCAAGAAAGTCACAAAGTCCCTTCCAGTAAAGGTAATGGGTGCACAGTACTAAAAATTAAAAAGGACCAAGTAGTTCATTCACACTACTCCTACTCACTCTACCCCAAAAGACATGTACTGATAGGAACTCAGGTATTCCCAGAGAGAGAGATCATTCAACAGGCAGTCTGAGAAGTGAATTTTCTTAATGAGGTCTATGTGCCTTTAAGCAAATGACTTAGGTCCTTTAAAGTCACAGGGTAGGGCTGATTTGGGCATTATACTTATTATACTTTTCTGAATCAGAGGATGCAGCGGACATATTAAAGAGCATTCATCACTGCAATGTCAGAAAGGCTCCATTTTTCAGCTGGTCACAGTCTTGCTTTTTTCAGCCATGATTTTTCATCTTCAGACACTATGCCTGCAATTTGGTGCCACTAGAAACAGCAAATTAAAGCCTGTTTGCTTTGTAGGTGCAAATGATCAATCAGGACAGCTGGAGACCAAGCCTATGGAATTACTTTGCTTATTTTCGGTGTGGATTACAAGAAATGCTTCTCAAAGAGCTCAAGGGGTTTGGGTCAGGCCCATTCTTAGTTATTTCCATCTTTCCCAACTCCATGATATCTCTGTTTTCTTTCCCTATTTTCTTTCAAATTTTTTTTCAAGCTCTTGCTTCTCTTTTTTATTTGCTTTCTGTCTAAGAAACTTTTTCCCCTTCTCAGGGGCTTTCTCATTGAGCACTTAGTCAGAAAAAGTTAAAACACAGCTAGTTTTCCATCACAGAGGCACGATGGTCCCAAGAACAGACATCGTGTGTTATTGTCTGTCTTAAAAGTAACTCAGAATCGGAAAAATTTTACATGGGCTTTTGTGTTTTGTTCCAATGTATCTTTGTGATTTTTACCCTAGAAGTCTTTTATGAATCAAATTGATTTGTTATGCTTCAAAGGTATGATTACAAATCCCTGAAAACTAACCAGTGAATATCAGTAATTTGAATCTATGAAGCACATCAGTCAATACATTCACTCTGAAACCCCTGTGACATGCTCGTTGGAGCATAACAATGGTTCATTTTTATCAGCTTCCTTCCAGATCAATATTTATAGTATCATTCAAACATCTATTATCAAAGAACAGTAATGCTCATGATCCAAAAAAAAAAAAAAAAGAAACAAAAAACATTAAATG
Source organism: Phalacrocorax aristotelis (assembly GCF_949628215.1). Classification (NCBI taxonomy): domain Eukaryota; kingdom Metazoa; phylum Chordata; class Aves; order Suliformes; family Phalacrocoracidae; genus Phalacrocorax; species Phalacrocorax aristotelis. The sequence continues at coordinate 27,788,880 of NC_134284.1, read as the reverse complement.
CAGAGCATGCTTTTAATTGCCTGCAGATCTCAGTGAGTTTTCACTCATCTGCGTCGCTTAGAGTTCAAAACTGGAAGGCTGTGATCCCTTCAACACAAGCCAACAGAAGAGCTACCTGAATCATGGTAGCAAACTCTTTCCTGATAATTTCAATCATCACGCTCAGGCTGGGCTCCTCTTTTGTGCTGATGGGAAAGGAGAGGCTACACGACTGCCCAGCTCTTCCCCACCATGCCTGTATTATGTGCGTCTCTGCCATGACTCGCTCTTGGCCACACTGAGTTGCTAAAGCTAGACACCCTTTCCCCTCTAACCCAAGTTATTCCCTCCTTCCCTGCATTCTCCTATATCTTAGGACCTAAAAGCCATTTTTAACCATTAATCTACCCCTCCTAATGACGGTCCTTCTAGATGACAGCACAAAAATGAGTGTATTGGGGAGCACAGCTCACTATGGGACAGGCCTCAGTCCTTCCCCGCCTCCCCTCAGAGCCACTGCCGCATGCTGCTACGCCACAGCCTTGTCACTGCTGCTCTCTGACTGCTGCAGAGCTCTGGCTCCAGCATAAATGGGGAGGCTGCACCTTTGCAAGCGCTGCTCTAAATTCACATCCAGGGACTCCTTTTTTTTCATGCTGTCTGTATGTGAAACTCCTGGCCTGGGAAATATCAGTAGGAAAGATTAAACATTGGCAAAGTTGCAAGTATCTGAAAACAGGATCTAACAAGAGGAAGTGCCAGGCAACCTTAATAGGCTGTGCTACCAGCCTCGCCTATAACATATCTCTCTGTTTACTGAGTAAGTAATGTATAATTATGATGAGTGATTCAGTCTGCTAACTAGCCAGAGCTGTCAGAACTTGGCTGTCTGCACAGCTGATGGAAAGAGAATCATAATGATCTCTAAATATCACTGATAATGTGGTTTACATTTTTCACATTGTTAACTCACGCACATTGGGAATTCTGGGCTCGTAGGGAATAGATATAATTTCTATTACTTTTGCCTGGTTTTATCTCAGTTCTTAACAGTTGGTTTGCTTTGGAAGAATGGTATTAGCAGCCTCCTGGCATTCTTTACATGTCCTGCACTTTTCTGGTTTTATTCCTGGACAGTACACCAAGGAAATGTATTCTGGTGTGTGGTCTTTACCTTTTCCTGAACCAAGTTAACCCATCAATGTATGTCTAGAGACACTTACAATATTCATAGCTGTTACTGCTAAAGAACCAAAGTAGATGCCGATGTTCAGAGAGTTTATAGTTACAGAGGCAGTGGAAAGAATCCCTTTTATTTGACTTCTGATGTGCACACAACTGCAAACAAGCAACTCCAAACTCTTCAATTGCTCATGGAGTCCATAGATGCCATTTTAATAGCCTTCTATGGGGAAGATTAAGTGCTGCAATGGAATTCCCCTATTTTAAGGCATCTTCCAGGTCTTCAGGAGAGTTAAAAGAATTTCAAAGCTGCTTTAGCTTATGGCATAGTCTTCTCTTAACAGAGAAGAGGGACTTAGCTCAGGAAGCCTGTGTTCGTTGCTCCTGAAGATGGTAAGAGCTCGGAGAAAAGACCTCATTCAGTTGCCATAGGTGTTTTTTCCTTGCTCTGTCCAACATGTATTTTGAAAAGACTAGTCTTTTAAAACCCTTTTTCCCATGGAAAAACATGGAAGCAGAGCCAGTTATTTCCTTAAAATAATTTCTTTCTGAGGCAAGTGTTTTCTAGTTTTGTGGCATTAAATATGGTATTCCTGAAGGACGGCTCCTGGAAAGCAATAATTATTTTTATACACATGCCTGGCAGAGCACTGGACAGGTACACCGCACTGAAAGGGTCCTCAGGGACCCAGCCCCCGCCTATGCCACATCACGTGCTCCCTTTCAAAACTGTGCCAAGCTTGACTTTAGGTTTTCTCTCTTCTATGTCTGTAATCAGGAAATTATTTCAGAATCTGGTTGCTGAGTAGGTCAGATGCTGTCTTCGGATCCCCAGATAGGTGTGTTCCCATATGACTTATACGAAGAAGGTCCTTCACCCTGAAAAGATAATTTTATTCCACATGCTCAGTCCATAAATGCATCTGCAAGGCAGTTGTCACCATTCTTTGTGTCACTAAGCTAAACAAACCAAGGTTTTTTGTCTCCTCTTATAAAGGAGGTCCTGCTTTTCCCAGATGTGCTGTTTGCCCTTCTCTGTGCCTCCTGCAGTCCAAAATCATCTCTCCGTATGGCGACCACACAATATACCCAGGAAAGGTACAAGAGCTTTGCATAGCTCTGCTTGTGCTACCCTCTTGCTCCTAGAAACACTTCTGCCCTTACATCTTAGGAGTGGATTTGAGCACTCTACTACTGCATTATGGCAATGTTTTGCAGGTTTGGGGTTTTTTTGTTTGTTTTCCTCACATTCATTTCCAAATGATGAGCTTCTAATATACAGCAGAATTATTATTCCCTCATGCACAACCTTGATTTCAAGCTTTTGACTGTAATTCTCAGGTCAGACCAGTTTTTGTGTGCCAGTCCACTCCTTTTCTCCATTAACAGTGCCTCCCAGTACCTTGTCACCAGTAAGTTGCATTTGATATTTGTTAATTTCCTAATAGTCCTGCCAAGCTTATTAATGAAAACAGTGAATAGAATCAGTGCCAGACCTTATTCTTGAGGAACTCTGCTAATGACCTCTCTTTAGTCTAATATTTCCACTTTAATCCTATCCACTGCCATCTCCTTGGAAGCTGGATCCTTACCTACCTGAGGTTTTCTCTGTGAATCCCTGTCATGTCCACTTTATTCATACTTCCCACATGATGGTGCAACCGATACCTTCTCTGATTCCAGATAGGCAGGATCTCTAGCATTCCCTCAATAAATTTTTCTTAAAAGAGAAAGCCATTGACTACTCTGATATGAGCTGCTTTTTATGATAAAATCAAGGTGCAGTGTAATCCCATTTTTCTGTAACATCTTCCTTTTTAGATTCTTTCAAAGTCTGTTTCAAAATTATGACCTAGTATTCAGATTAGATTTACCCAGGTTATTTTCCATTCTGTCTCTTTGATATCAGCACTGTTGGTGCTGGTGGTGGAGAGCTGGTGCAATCCCAGGTTTGTTCAGGTTACTTGCATCCCGACAGGAATGCCATGTGTGAGCAATTCCAGTTCACAGGGGTGGGATGGAGAATATCTGTTCCCTCTGCCTGTCGCTTCCCAAGTACCAGCCTTTGGCAAGTGTATGGCTTCATTCAGAAATGTCATCTTGATTTTGTTGTATTAATTTGCTACGGTTTATTTATTTCTACTTTTCTGCTGTACAGCCAGACTTTCTTTGTAGACAACACTAGCTGCTCTGACCATGATCACCTTATGCATGCATCTTCCCAAGATCAGAAGTACAAGCAGTTTGTGTTTCACTGTTGGGAACCTCCTCTGCCTACAGTCCCATTTCTGATCCTGGAAGATCTGATGGTATCACTCAGAATATTTCAGATACATTCAGAATGGAGAGTTGTGAAAAGAAGAATGTATACTGTGGTAGATTTTTTAAAATGTTCAGTCTGTATGAAATTGTGTAAGCAGTTAGAGATGCCAGAAGTAGTTGCTACAGATGAAAGAACAACAGGTTTTCTGCACCGGGACTAGTTGCAGAAAGAGACCAAGTGAGCTGGGGGTATCTCAGTGCTGGAGGTGGCAAAGCAGGCATAGGGCCAGGCTGCCCCTAAGTGTGGGGCAGCCACTGCTCCAAGAGCCAAGAGGCAATAGTCACCAGCTCCTCTCCTTACTCTCCCAACACAGACAAAAGCAGCAATACCCTTAGCTCAATATCATTAAGGGTTCTCCACAGCCCTCCATCACTGCTTCACCTCTTTATCTTCCCAGTTTCTCCCTTGGCAGAAGAGGCAAGATACTCTTGCTCCAACCTAAAGTTGCAAATTTAGTTTGCAACTATATGCTGTTGGGCAACCTTCAGCTATGCAGTCATTGTTCTTTCAAGTTGTCATATAAATGCAGTATGTCAGGTAAGGAGCATCCTGATAATTGATATGCATATACATATGGGTAAAGAAATACAACATTCATTTTCGTGCATAATTACACATACACACACAGAGGTGCGTGTGTGTATATATGTATGTGGTATTTCAGCTAGTAAAATGGATTGCTGTAAATTTACTTTAATACACCTTATTTAAGCCTCTTTTAAGTCCCATATCCTAACTCTGTTTCAAACCATTTCAGAACTTTTTTTTGTTTGTTTTTTAAGGAGGAAGAATATCCTAGTAAACACTAATTGGTGATGCCTGTCTTATCAGGAATAAAATAGTCCTTTTGGGGAATAATTCTTCTCCAAGAAGTTTTTTATTGTCAGACTAGTAAAAATGAGTTAAAAGTAATTTAGACTCATCCATAATAATCTGTTTATAGCTATGATGGTTATTTTGGTTTTCTACAGAAGCAATCACTTGCTGGATAGAATGGTACCGTAATCTTAATTTATCACATACATTTTTTTCCTAGCAGCTAGCTGACTGCAGTAAATATCCCAGTCGGAACAAAGGTGCAAATAATCAATACATCTGTTCAATTTACACCAATAATGGCACATAGTAAGATTTATAGGCCTCAGTATAAAGTAGATGCACTACTGAGTTGATTACTCCTCAATAGCTGACATGCATTTGAGTTTCACTTGTCGGTAAATATGACAAGAGACTAACTATGCATGGAAAATGATTGAATGTACCACCAACACCCTCTCATACAGAGTTTTTCTCTCCTGTTGTTTTTTTTTTTAATAAAATTCTCTTTGGGGAAATGTACTTTGCTTCCCTTCCATGGGAAGAGATTTCAGCTAGCTGGCTACCTACATTCACACCTCAAACCAAAGACAGGCTTCATTTTAATTCAAACCCAGATGTATTGTTTGCTACAGAAAGGAATTGTAGCTCATGACTGCAAAATTTGCCTCAGCTGTCTGAAATTCCTCAGGACATTAAGGGCTTTATTATCTAAATGCTGATTTGATTATCGATACTTTAATCAGAGAAAAAGAAATACTGTCACTACTCGGAAGCTGAGTAGGTTGGATGGAGAAAATTTATGATTAAGAGAGCCCAAAGAGCAGAGACCTGCTGAAAGGGGAGAGAATTAAGTGTTTGTTAAGGAAATAACTTTTTTGTATACTCTTTTGATATCAGAAGCTATGTTAAAAACGTATCATTGTCTCTAAAAATTAGGTCAGTAAGAGTCCAAGGCATGCTTTGTAGGAAAGGAGAACTTGTTCTCCACCTTTGCATTTACTGTTTGTTTAAGGTGTCAGGTCCAGGAATGTTTTCCAGGAATGAAGAAGGACGTGGAACTGCTTGAACAAGTCCAGCAGAGCGCTACAAAGAAGATCAGGGGGCTGGAGCATCTCCCTTATGAGGAAAGGCTGAGAGACTTGGGTTTGTTCAGCCTGGAGAAGAGAAGACTGAGGGGGGATTTCATCAATACCTATAAATATCTAAAGGGTGGGTGTCAGGATGATGGGACTAGGCTGTTTTCAATAGTGCCCAACAACAGGACGAGGGGCGATGGGCCAAGTTGGAACACAGGAAGTTCCACCTCAATATGAGAAAAAACTTCTTTCCTGTGCGGGTGCCAGAGCAGCGGCACAGGCTGCCCAGGGAGGTTGTGGAGTCTCCTTCCCTGGAGACATTCAAACCCCGCCTGGATGCGTTCCTGTGCCCCCTGCTCTGGGTGTCCCTGCTCAAGCAGGGGGTAGGTCAAGATGATCTCCAGTGGTCCCTCCAACCCCTGCCATTCTGTGATTCTGTGATTTTCCTTTTGCTGCAGAAAGGTAAAGTGCAGAAAGATGAACAGCCATTCTGAGATGACAGGCTGACAAGAAGCCACTGAGAATTACATGTTTACCTAGGCTTTTATTTTGCTAGCAGCTGGCAAACTGCAGTAAATAACTACTGGGACAAGGGTGAAAATGACCAATAGATCCATTCAGTTTAAATCAATAAAATAATTTCTTATACATCAGGAATGACATGATGCACATTGACGAGGAACTCATGGTGCTCCTCGCTTCTTCTAAGGGTAACCCTCTTACACAACATTTTCTGAGGCAAGTTCCTCTTTATAGTTTCTCCCAACTTTTAAACCCCAAATTAAGACACTCATTATCATTAGTTAGCTTCGGAAATCTTGCTCCTAGGCTCTCCACTGATCCCTGATGCAGAAAGTTAAAACTACATTATAGTCTGTAGTGGTAGTGGCAGCAGAGTGGGAGAACAGGAGACAGTGCTTTGGGCAAAGCATGATGCCCTGCCCCAGCAGCAGAGCTGAGCAGAGTGCGGTCTGGCTGATGGGCCTTTGTGAGCTGAGAAAAAATGGAGGAAAGAAATTGATAATTTTGTATTCTCTTTCCATAGTTTTATTATCTCAAGTCTGCAAATAAGACTTCCAGGTCTCTTCTGACGGCTCCCTGCCCAACACACATGGATCACAAGATGGGTAGGAAGGAAATGAATGAACAGCACAGCCTGCCTGCAGGTGGTTAAGCAAGTAGATACACTCCAGCGACAAGTGTAGTCAGCTGACATCTTGTTGTCATCAGCAAAACCCCACCAGGTGACATGATGTGGCTTGGTTATGGCTTGGGTTACAACCTCACAGCAACTCCTGAACCTGCAGTAATCAGATTGTATTATCTAACAGTCCATTGAATAGGAGGCAGATGCCCAAATTTTCATCTCATCCAAGCTGTGGTACATCTAGGTGTGCACAGTAACAGAACTATAAAGATGTCTCATCACTGCCCTGAGATGACAAAAGCCAAAGTCCAGGAAAGGGGATACTGATGGTCCAGTCTTCTTGTGCTTCCTTTATACTCGACGGAGAAAAAGAGACTTATTCAGCTCGTATTTCATCCAAGCGCATTAGATCGGTATATTCACATTGTTACCAGTGATAGTCTCCCATTTGCTTAAAAAAGATGGAATAATTACATACAGTGGCATATACCCAGAACTGTGCTAAAGAAAACTAATTTAGATGGCACTCAAACATTAAGAAGTGTCAGATTTCTGCTCACCCACAATTTTTCCTTCTGAATAAAAAAAGTCCTGTTGAAAGTGTATATCATCTCAAAACAAGCATGAGGTTAAAGCTGCTTGGAAAACTGGATAATATGTCCTCACTTAAATTTGAAAGCCTTTGATTTTACAACTTTAAAACTGTCCTTTTAAAATGGGACTTTTTGTTTGATTTATGTGATGGGTCCTGTGGTTCCATTATGTACTGTCAGCAGGGTTTTGAGCCTTTGCCTCCAGCACAGGCTGCTCGTATTTGCATTATGGGAGCTAATCAACTTCTAGGAGGAAAGTGCTGCTTTTTGGAAAGTGGGATGGACAGGTCCAGGTACCCCGTCTAGGCACAAGGCCAAGCCATGTGTTGAAGCAAGAAGTCCACCTCAGCCAAGCTCTTTCTCTCCCTCCTTGGTAGGTGCATTGTCATGAGAGGGTGACAGGAACAGGCAAAGGGATTTGAATGTGGGGGTCTGGTGAGATGACAGAAGCACCTTGTGCTTTTCCCTATTCCAGAAACAAATGGTTACAGTCCTGTCAGGACAGGGTGCTTAAAAACTGCTTTGCAGGCTTGAGAGGGAACCCTTTTATCCCTGGTGAATCTGAGCACTACCACCCAGGTCCACTCTGAGCAATCATGCACACACACATGCACACACATGCTCACAGCATGAGACTTCACAGAAAACTTGTATTTTAAAAGCCCCAGTCAGGAGCTCCCTCACTCAACATTTTTTTTTTTTAAATCCATATCTTTCTGGTCTCAAGTCTAAGAAGATCCTGGTTGTGTAAATGCTGCTAATACTGTGTATCAAAATACTTGCATGAAATGTTTGAAAAATGTTTCACCTATAGGTATAAAATTATATAGTGCTGGTTCATCACTTTCCTGGTTCTTTACAGCAGCACGCAATACTAGCCATCAGAGAATTAGGATGGAAGAAAGTAATCCTGTGACATTGGGAAGCCAGAGGCACAGAGTTAGCTCAATCCTCAGTCTCTATCTGTCATGCTTTTGCCAGAGAGAGATTAGCCTGCCTCTGGTTGCAGCTTTGGAAAACTTGGCATGCCTTTTGGATTAACCAGCTCCCACTACAGACGTAACAGGCACCAGTCAGGCAGCAGCAAATTATTTTCTGTGAAGTTATGCTGCAGTTCAGTTACAGGTCCAGCTTGCGCTGCCAGAGAACTTAGACCTCCTTGGAGAAGACCAGGGCCTGAGCCTAACATGTTCTGTGCTGCCTGTGGAGTTGTAAACCAAATTTCTCCAAGAAGACACATCTGATGAATGCTGTCTGCACAGTCACACGCTGGCAAGCCTGATTAATATGAATGCAGTGGGATAAAGGAAGAGCCTCCCAACCTTTGAATATATTTATTCCTGAGTGAAGCAGCATGTTTGACAAGAGCTCTCAGAAACGTAGAGGTTTATTGCCTCATAATGGAATAAAAGGATTAATTTAGAATAGGTCTGTAGCCACTTATAAAATATTTCATTTTAATAATTTATACTAATGGAATATATGATCTAGGGAGGATCACATGGGTTGCTCTTGGGCAGTTGTTGACAAGGCGAATGTAGCTGGGGAGACCTGGGCAGGACTCTTGTTTGCTTGTCCCTGGTGGACTTGTAGGATGTCAAAAAGAGAGAGTAAGAACAAGCAGCAGACAAAACCTTTAATTCATCTACTCCTCATGTCGCTGCAGAGCACTCATCAGATGACTGAGCTGATCAGCTCAGCAGGTTCCTAAAACATGCAGAAGGAAAAAAAAAGTTAGGCTTTTATCTCTGTAATAAGTAGTGAATCCTAATATCCCTTTCTAATATTAAAAAAAAATATCAGCCTTCTTGTGTGAGCACAGTATTGCTCAGTAGCAGCAATGATTTCACCTTCAAAAGGCGTGCAGGGATTTAGGGGTCACAGACGCTGTTGTGGGTCTGAGTCTTAGAGATGTGGCTGAAGCAAGAGCTAGATGCGATAGGCAGGAATTATGCAGTCTGTACAGAAAGAGGGTTATATCTCTCTCCACACGTGCTGTAAGTCTGTTATCTCCCTTTATCCATCTGAACTGTGTTTGTGATGGATATTGCTGATGCTCAGTCTTGTCCAAAATCTGAGAAAGGACTTTGGGAGCTCAGCATTGCACAGGGACTCTTAACCAAGAGATTTGCAGAAATTCTTCTGTTTCATCTGTGTCTTGTTTTATAAATCCCTCTGTGAACTGACAGTATCACACAGAGTCCGATGTCTCAGCAAGATATTTCCTACAACCCTTCTGTATGACCGCTAAGTCCATGTAAGAAAAGGCATCTCATAAATATTTTTCAACTGTTTCTGTCAGCATCAATAAATCAGAATCAACAGAACTTGTCCTCACTTCTGTCCTTACTGAAAAAAAAAACAAACCCACAAAAATTTGTGATTGCTCAGTTCTGTTTCATCTGACAGTATAGAAAAACACTGGACTTTGTCCTAGCTCTGCCTCATTTTTAAACATTAAAACTTGACCTCTGCTTACTGCCTACTTCCCCAGCTTTGCTTTCATTAAACTGCAAACGTTTTTCTTTCATTACAATTTACATATGTAATTACTACAAGTACTTCAGGAATTGTTTGCTAAAGGCTCTATGTAAATACTAATTATCAGTAATTAAAAATCTACAGCTATTAGGAAGGTACTGATAGGGAGAAAATACTGCTTAGGAAGCAACTAACATTTGTCTAGGCAAAATTAAACATCAAATAACTTTCTATCTATGTAATTATATAATGTGACTCATCATCTGCTGCATAAATGAAAGTGCAAATGGGAGAAAGGTGTCGTCCCCCCCACACCCTGCCTGCTCATACACCCGCCTGCTCAACTGTGCATCCTTTATATTGCAAACTTGTTTCATGTTGGGAGGAAAGAACATTTAGAGGCCTCGCATTACAGTTGCAGAAACTTAACAGCCGCATTGAATGTTTTCTATGGCATGCTAAAATCAGATGCTTCCAGGCTGATGATATGCAAACTTAACTCTCCAGGTCATAAAATGCACTGGTATTCTTTCTTATGCCAAGTAAGCGAGAAAACACCATGTGTAAAGAGTAGAAATAAAATGCTGGAACAAATGACATCTGCTTCATATTTTTACAAAATCTCTACAGTGCGTTTTCACCCTCCTTGATATATTTTTTAACTGCTAATGAATTTGTTTCCTTATTATGTGTGGTTCAGCATCCGTGTACCTGGAGTGGAATTTTGGCCCATCTACAGATGTCAAAGGGCATTTTGCCACTGTTGTATGTGGAATTATGTTTTCATTTTAGTGATTTATTACAGATTTCAGCAGGCTTTGAACCAGCCTTAGTCCATCTAAAATTAATCAACTTTCTGAGCCTGGTGGGAAAAGTAAACAGGTAATCTATGTGCATTATATAGCAATCCCAAAGTTTGCTCTCTGCTGTACCTGCTCCTGATGGTACGGGAGAAAACCCATTAAACAAGCAGACAGGCGAAGGGGGCAGAAATTTTACAAGGGGCGCAAAATAGATTTCTGCTCTCAGAGCACAGGCTCCATCTCACTCAAACCTGTCACTGTAACGGGGTGGCGTGAATACGCCTGGAGCACAAAGCCATTGCTGATGCTCACCTCTGACAGGAAAACGATGCTGCTTTGAGAAAGCCTTTCTTCCCATAATAATACTCTGCCTCTGCACGCTCAGTGCCTGCAGCCGCATTGTCAACAAGAGCAAAAAGCCACTGGTCGCACGAAGGCAGCTGGGCCGAGCTGCCTCCAGAATTCATTTTCAAGTATGTTTTTATTCACTTCTGTGAAGTTTATTTTTCCCTTTCTGGCTCTGCCATTTCAAGCTCAGATTCAATACAGGGAAACACTTCAATTATCTCTGGATCAGGCCCTCAAATTGTATTGTGGCTGAGGTTTTGAAAATTGCTGATATCAAAACTATTAGCCTACTTGCCTGTGCTATTTTGAGCTGGACTGAAAAGGGCTTGATGGGGCATTGAGTCACTCACAAACCACAAGTCAGGCAGGAATAACAGGATTTTCACTGTCAGGTTTTGACTTTAAGCTTTCAAAAGGTTTCTCAGCAAACAGCCGTCCCGTTCTCTCTGTGAGCTGCCAGACCCAAACTCTACCAGTCCTGAGGCCAAGGAGTGGCCAAAAAGAGCAGTTTTTTGGACAAAGTCTGACCTTGCCTTGCCTTGATTTTCTCCTGGCAATGGAACACCACCAGCCTAGTGCTGGGGGCTTTTCCCTCCTGGGACACGAGGGTCCCACCAGACCAGCAATGGGGCAGCTCCAGTAAACCTATTGCTGTCTGTCTGCCACCAACTGGTGGTGAGAGAAAAAAAAAAGAGTGCAGCTTCTGTAGGTCTGCATTTGCTTCTGCGTATCGCTCGCCTTCAGCCCAGCCTGCCTTTGGTACACACCAGGCATGGGAACTCCCTGACAACTGGAAAAGCTTAGCTGTCATGCAGCTCCCAAAAACACAGTTTTCTAGCTTGTAAATAGTACTAGCCTCTTCAAGTCTGCCAGTAACTAATGCTTTGGATCAATATTTTGTTAATTTACAGCATTTCCTCAGTCTTAACTCAGCACCTTTGTTCTTCTCCTTCCTGCTTTCACACATTCTTTTTTCTTTTGCTTCAACAAAGCATGAAATCATTGTTTGTCAAAAGATTATCTGCTCGCTGTTGTATCTGGTTGTAACTAATGATATTTTCTTCCATCTTCTAGATTGCTGGAGAGACATGTAACTGTGCTCTAAATAATTTGAGAACAGTCAACTCAACTGCTGTGCTTGCAGGTTACAATTAGGAACACGCCAATCAGACTGTCTGGGTAATTATTTATTTATTTATTTACTTTTACTTATATATTTATGGAAAAGGTTAAGTGCAACAGAGAGAGAGACACACACCCCCTTCCTCCCACCAGTCTGTCTTCTCCCCCAGCCCAGTCTGGTGTGCTGTGAATGAGGAACTGGACAAAACACAGCAGCAAAAAGGCACCTTTAAGCATTTAGTCACCTACCCAATTCATGTTCATCATCTAGACCTCCTTACAAAACGAACAAGGAGATTCAGACACTGAAGACGAGGACTACAAAAGGCAGCATGCTGCAAGGGGTAGAAGGGATTCATCTGTGGGGACCACAGAGAAATGTTTGGGGCAGGAATGGAAAGGAAAGACCCTTTGGAGGAATCTTTGCTTGGTTCTCGATGGAAGGCTTGCATCCATGCATGCACTCAGCCTCAACTCTCCCTGCACGAAGGTCCCTCTCTTCCCAGACATGACCAGGTCTTTCTTTTAGTTGAGAAGTCCCATCCTCCTCTTGCTCTCCAACTCGCATGCTAAAACCCCAGCTAAAAACACAAGATAGAGAAGATGAGGTCAAAGCTGTCTCCTGTCTGAAGGTATCAGAATCTGTGGGGTCCAGTTACAGGTAGGCCATGAGGATGAGGGGAATTTGAAGAAGGGAGGAAGAATATTTTTTATTACCCCCACTGAAGCAATTTGACTTTTCATGGAACATAAGAGCATTCATTACATATGTAAACAGTGTGTAACTCTGTGTGTTAGCTGTTAGCAACAGCACTAACAATGAGAAGATATGGCACCCCACTTCAGTGAATACAATGCCAGGGAGTGTTATGAGTGACTTAAGGAGAAAAAAAAAGTACCATTTTTCAAAAAAATGTGAGTGAGTGAGCTGAAAGTGCTTGTCATCCTCTGGTGAGCGGTGTGTCATGGTGACAGCTTCTGAAAAAAATTACCACTGAGCTCTGCATGATAGTGCAGAAGGGTGGAGTACACAAAAAGAAAGGACAGAAAAGGTAGCAAGCTATCAAAGTTTTATAGTGGTATCTATCACAAACACTACAGGAACCGTAACTTTGTTTGGAGAAATGTTATCACCAAACCATCCCTCAGTAAGTGGGCAAGTCCAGTGGGGACTGACTGCTTGTCAGCGAGACAGATACCAGCATGCCCGGGGTCTGTCCTCCAGGACCAAATGTGGGGCCACCTGCTCTTGGGAGGGTAGGACATGGACCCCAACTCCAGATGCTCTTCCCTCCCACCCACTTTCCCTCCCTTCACCTGATCCCTTTCCTGTGGCTTCAGATCATCTCTGTCTGGGTCTCCCGGAGACCGTTGAATCCAAATAAGCAAGGGGACAGGATTAATGAAGCTAAAACTGTTTTGAGTCTGATTTTTTATTCAACTCAGAACCAGCTTCCCTTGTTTTGGCAAGAAGTGGTGTGTGTGTGTTTATGTACACTTAAGTATGTCTACCTTGTGGTGGTTTCACTGGTGGTGGGAATTGCAAATATGCTTGTTCATCCCTCACGGTTTCACTCTACAAGAAAAATACAATTGATTTAGAGGGAAAGAGCCTTGCCAAGGACAGTAGTAATGGCTTTGTGCTAAGTAAATTTAATGCAGTATGCTTTGGCCAACAGCTGCAGCTTTGGAAAGAAGCAATTCACCTTCTCCCTAAAATAACCATGAAAAGCTAAGTAACTAGCTGAGAAGGTAGTTTATGCACAAAAAGGTTTGAAGGCCTGCAGTGGTAGCTAATAAAATCAAACAGCTATCAAAAATCATGGCCAGCTGAGCTGGTGAGTCCCAGGAGGGAGGAGGAGAAAGGGGAAGCGATAAAATTTCCTAAGAGTAGTTTTCTGTGAAGATTGAATATATGCACTTTTATTCTGGGAAAGATAAAATGGAATAAAAGTCTCAGAGACTGCCAGTTTTAGATATTAAAATATTTAAAGAAATAATCATTATGATATTAGTCCAGAAAGTATTATTCCATCTAGCAGAGGTTAATACATTTCATAGATTCTAGGGCTAGAAAAGGCTATTAGGATCACATAGATTAGGTTTAATATAATTCAGGTTCAGTAATATATGCAGAGACCTGTTCTGCCGGGCAGACAGCAAAGGATAAGGTCATTCCCAAAGTCCTTAAGAGAAATAGGAGAGCCAGACACAGATACGCCCACCAGTTCTCTAACAGAAGTGAGTGGAGTTTGTCTGGAGACATGATGTTATTTTATGGTCAGGTCCAACAGCTTCCTTGAAGTAGTGAGGTCTGCTTTGCAGGACTGTCTCAACACTGGCGTGGGGAGGACCAGAGGGATCACCTTCCGTTGCATGCAAACACTGTGCTTTGCTACAGATGCACAGCACCTCATCAAATCTCAGCTCACCTCTTGCAGCGTGTGGGATTCTCCTATCCTCTCTCCCACCCAGGTCTGGGCTGAGGTTTGGATCAGTTACTGCCTAGCTGAGCCTGCTGCTGCCCTGTGCCAGCTGCTATCATTGTCCCATACAGACCATGAGATTTCTTCTCACCATTGACCTCTCCAGCAGGCCAGTTGTGGGGGACTGGAGGGCAGCTGGGCTGGCTCTTCTCACAGCTCTTTCAAGCAGCTGCATGATAACCAGCCATAGCACCGGTGGGTGGTCTGGCTGCAACCTGTGGCTCCTCGAACAGAGCATGGAGCAAGTTAAGTGCTTCAAAAGGCATTTGTGTAGCAAGCTGCCTCAGACGCTACCTGATGCAGAGATGGGTAGATAGGACACAAGCCCTTCCCTCCCCTGGGCTCTGGCACCTCCCATGAGACTGCAGAGACAGACTGGGTATTTTTATTTCCACAACAAACTTACACTGTTCACCTCAGGCTTAAAGAGAGGAGGGTGAACGTCTTTCAAATTAACTTTTTGGGTTGTCTGTTTGTTTTCTAAACCTGTCCCTGTTTTGGAGGAAAAGAAAAAGCCTTTTAAAAAAGTAGTGGCAGGAGAGTTTGTCCTGGTTTATAAGTGGAAAAAAGTAAATATAAAACCAGAAAGAATCACTTTTCACTACAAAAGATGTTTCACCATTTCCCCCCGCAACAAATCATTGCATTTACTATAAAGCTTCCTCTTTTCCCAAGAGTGACAAAGGGGTTCTTTGAAAAGCTTTTGCTTGGTGCTGGCACCCCGGGCTGCAGAACCTGGGTCTGGCCCCGAGCTGCACGTACTGCTGGTCTCTGCTACGCTTTTCACCTTGGGGCAGCACAGAAAGAGCAAAGGAGTGGGTGAGGCCACTTCTGAGCCTTATGTGCTTGCGTCTTGCCTCTGTAAGAGCTCAGGTGACTTTGTTCTTCAGCTTCATTTGTATGCTTGGAGCCAATCCTGCCATGGATCTAAAAAAAAATCATTCCTATTGATTTCATTGTGAATTTGCCATGTGGAACAGTCAGAAGAAAAGGTTGCCTTGTAGCTATAAGCAGAAAAAAACAAAACCCAAAAAACACCCACAAAAAAAGCAACAATAAAAAGGGAACCCAGAACTCTCCTTTGCATTAGATAAGCACCTTGGCATGTTAAAATCCCCCTTGAGCACCTCCCACTGAAAATTAAAAGAAAGTCTTAGTTTTGTCACTGAAGCTGAAAAATGTTATTATTTAACAATTGGTTATGGGCATTGCTGATGTTATAATATATCTCATTTGAAATCATAACAGATGAGCGATCTCTAAATTATTGGTTCAAATGAGATAATACTCTATCATGCTTTCCTTTGCGACACAAATCCACATGACTAGCACAGTATAAATACAATCACTGGCTGGTATAAAAGCTTCAAATACTATTTTAAATCCTGCAAGTATGGCTGGTGCTCAAATTGACAGCTCAGTGCTCTGTCAGTTCCCACTGCCAATCTCATTAGGGAAGTAAACGGCTCTATCTTACTTTATCTTGTTCTATACATGATGCACTTAAAAGGACTTAAAAAATCTAGTAAATGGAAATATATGGTACAATGAACAGTTAAAATGTCAATTGAATTAGTGGTTGTGTGATATCTTTTCAGCATACAATGCGAACACAGATGCTGCCTTTTATAGAGGTTTATGCACACGAGGAACGTGAAGTGGAACAAATGAGATTTGAATTTTATTATTCTTTTATAGCATTGCATTGCAGATAGCTTTTTTTAATTAGCTCCTATCTCAACACCTTTGGCAACTCTAAATAATTCAGAGAATCTTGTCTTTTGTTGTCGTTGTTGTTGCAGTGGTTTCTTTCACAGAGTAGTCCTTGCAAATGGCAGGAAGCTTATCTATCACCTCATTTAAAAATGATCTTCCGATTGAACAATTAAACTCACAAGGAGTATGCTATGATCCACTCGGAGTCTTAAACCCAAATCAGCTACCAGATGCGTGGTGACAAATCTACCCCAGGTCCTAAGAGGTGCCAGGAGTGCTAAATATTTGCTTCCCTTTTTGTGACATTTCCTACATAGTCCACCGAGTGGAAGTCTTTAGAAGTCAGTTTGAAGGAGCAGGGCTCAGGTTGCTGGTTCCCCACCAGCCCCGTTCCTAAGGAGGAACAGGAGGCACTCAGTGCCACCACGTAGCTTCAGAAAACTGTTATTGCTTCCTGGCCTGGCAATGCCTGGCAATAGAACAAGAGCTGGATATAAAATAGGCATGAAACCCATCACTCCCAAGACTTCAAAGCAACAGGCGGTATTTTATGCCAAAATAGATAAACAAATGCCCGTAGACGGCATTTGATGTTTATGCTGCATTGTGCGGTGCGGGGGGGGATAGTCCCACCAGCTCCGTTTCTAGACAGCACATCTTTGCACAACTTCTTTGTTGAAAAAATTCAGGGACATGGTGTCTTATAAGGATTCCCTCGGGCTCCCAGCCTCTCCCTTACTTCACAATGTGTGGGCAGGATACAGCTGTTCAGCTTCACTGCTTGGTCTTCTCATCCAAACTGTTCACACAATGCAAAAATTACATCCCTCAAGGCACTATGGAAATTCACATCCTAACACAGTTATAAATGCCCATTTATTTCACAGCCTAGTGCAAATATTACGTCTGCTCCAGAGTCCACTGTTTCAAATGATACCACAGTGCCTCAGATTAAGTCTGTGGGATTTCTTTTGTACCTAAAAAGGACAAGGAATTTCTTATTGTTTGCAGAACGACAGAAAATAATTATTTAGTTTTTTAAAAATCACAGTGATATATTTCCACACACACACACATCCTGCCCTGGTTTCTTCATGCAAACTTCAGAAAATTTGTGAGTCACATAAAAGTTCATTCTGGGGGCTTAGCTCAGCTCAACAGAAAGGAGCATTTTAGATTAAGTATTGCACTATAGCCTGGTCACCTACTCCAGCTGAGTACTCCCCATTCACAGGAGAAACAAGGATTTCTGCTGCTGTACATCATACAAATGCAATATGATATGAAATGTTTATAGACATGGACTTGAGAAATTTCTAGCTCAAGTTTTCAACAACGGCATTAGTCTGAAAAAGTAGTCCTTATGTTTTTGGCATCCATTTCAAACCTGAGAAGCAAGCACAGAAGAATGAGCTCAGCTCAGGGGGTCTGGGGAATCTCTGTATATCAGCCCTGACCCAGACCCTTGTGTGGCCCCAGGGGACTCATATAAGGTCAAGTCCAGAAATGAAGGGGCTCACATATACTCCCACTGAACGCAGATCCTGGCCCCACCACTAAAGTGTCTCACAGAGAATTTGCAGTAAAAAATATAATTTACTGGCATATACATTCTGCCCATCTCTTCTGCTCGTGCCCCTCGACCCTGTTTGCATTTCACCCCCAGAAATGTTGTTCATATGTGTCCTTTAGCTCACTTGTAGAAGAACAAGACATTTGCCAGGTTATGCAATAGGGAGTTTGGTAAAAAATGCTATTGCAAACGCAAGCTGCATGAAATGGTCAACAGACAGCCCCAGCACAGACACCCTGTGTTAAGCCCCAGATTTAATTCAATCCATCAGAAAAACAAAAGGAAAGAGGAAAGAGGATAAGAGGCTGACATTTTGGCAGCATCTGCCCCTTCAGAAGACAGCAGGTGCTGTCAAAATATTAGGCACTCTCATCTGTTTTCCTCATTGTTTTTGCGATGGGGGGAATTAAATCCTACAGTTGCAATTGATCTAAAGTGCCAAGGCTCCGTCCTGATAATTGATTATTTTCTTGATCTCCTTTTTTTGACATGCCCTTTCCCTAGATGCCCATTGTCCCTCCAAATCTCTCTGTGACCCCTAAGCCTTAATTAGATCTTGCAGGTTCTGTTTCTGTGGTGCTTTCACTGCTGCAGGTTTCATTTCAACTCCAGGTCTGACTTTTCTTCAGGGTCCAGTTGCAGTTCAAAGATGCTCTGCTCTTTGTCATCAGCTGCTCACCTGACCTACCATTTCGTAGCAGTTGTTGTAGCTCCTGCCTCAGTCCTCTGTGAACAGCTGCTATTCACCTTGGCGCTCATGAAGAGGGATTGATGGCAAAGAGTGAATGTGAAACAGTAACTTTGGATTAAATCTAAGGAAGGAACTTGGGCTAGGTGTTACAATGCAGAATTCAGATTTAGATGTCTGGTTCAGGAATGGAGCAGAAAAATCTAATTTACACCTCTACACTGTGTTACAAGTTATGTACTGAGAAATGGGATTTACAGGAAAAGAGCGCATTGCCATTAGCAAGCCCAGCTGAGGGGTGTGTAAGGCATTGAATTTCTCCAAGGCAGAAGTACCTAGCCCAGAGCTGAGGATGTCTCTATGACTCAAATCCCCATGCTGTTTAAATGCCCAGATCATGCACTTAGGGGCACAGTAAGTAGCATGGGTATTTCACATTATCAACTACTCCGTGGTTAAGCCATGGAACAGGAGGACAAGCCAGAGGAAACATAAGCCCAGCACTTAGGGTTAGGGCAACTAGTTAGAAGAGGGAGAACTGAATTTCCATTTCCTGCTCCCTAAACTTTCTGGAGACTTTCTAATGTAAAGGACAATGGCCAAGACAGAAGTCTTTCCTCTCCCACATGACAGTCTTACTCACTTGCTCAGAGTTGCACTCTCTTTTGCTTGCTCTTCAGGTAGCTCCATAACCATTTTCTACCTGGCTGTAAAGTTTGCTAGCATCAGCATATTGTGCAAAAGGTGGTTTTGAATGAAGTCAGCTCTCTGTAGCAGACCGTTAGAGGTGTTTTAAGGATGTTTTGTGAACTAAGACCTGCAGGGCAGGGGATTTTGAAACGAAGAAGCTTTTATTTTTTTAAATCCAATCAAGCACAGGTAGGAGGTAGACACCCTCCTCTTGGCCAAGACGGCAGTACTCCTATTCTGGAGTATAACAGAACTAACATATAAAAGACTTTGCAAGAACATTTACACTCTTTTAGGCTATCTCAGGTTTCGAGATGCTTAGGCAGCGATCTACTGGGTCATTGGGTTTGAGTGAGGATCTAGGGGAAAAAAAGTCTTATTCCAGACTACACAGAACATCAGACGTTGTACACACTTGTGAGGAGGGACAAAATGGGGCTGTAGGCAAACATGTCCATAAGATGAGACTGAATAAATGGTGGCACATTGTGAGGAGGATACTGCTCAAAGCAAACCAAACTAGCCATCAGCCAAAAACCTCTCCTGCCCAGCAGGTTACCAGCCACTTACTAACATCATAAGATAGGATTTGACATTTGCTTTTCTGCTCCAACTCCCAGCAAGTTTGTCTGTTGGCTGTGAGTCCCATTGGAAATGCTGGCGGCTTCCCTTCTGACTTCCTTTCCCTGGTGTATCCTGCCCTGTGGTTTTTGGCAGCAGAAGTGGTGACTTCAAACCAAACAGTGGTAATGAACTTTTGAAAGGTGGGCATTTAGTAGCAGCCACATAAGCAGCTGACTATTTCAGAGAACTTATTAGAAGAGAGGGACCTTAGTAGCAAGGGATACATTAACAGCTACAGGGTACTTACAGTGCAGAGCGAACAGCAGTCTGTTTTTTATTTATCAGCTGCCATGCTGGTAACTAGCTTTGGCAGGGTGGCAGACTAAGTCAGGAATCTGGGGAACAAAAGAGGCAGATTTCTTTCGGCAGTGTTTACATTCTGCATTTGCAGACTGTCTTGCTAAAGGCACAAAGGGAAGAGAGAGATTACGGCTGTGATAATCTAAGCAGCAATGCAAGGTTTAGGGAAACTGGATTCCAGTTCACCTGGGGGAGGGCATGTGATACCAGAAGGCGTTTGGACAGCAGATATAGTGCCAGTTTTTAATGGAAACATGCAGGGCATTGAGAGGCAATGAATTGTACAGTAGTGACATACTTCAGAGGGCATGGCACAAGCGAACAGCACAGTGGCAGACTTTTAACAGCTCTAGGTGCTCTGGGCACACCCAGCTTTTCTAAATCCATTCAGCATAGCTCCTAACACAATTATCATAGCCACATTTTTAAGCCAATGTTAGGTCAGAAGCATTCAGGATATGGAGCTCTTTGGAAAATTGGCTCCTATTTTTTTCACAGTAATTGAAAGCTAAGCTCTTAGGAAAATGGGAGCTCTAAATGCTTGGATGACATTTCTCAACTTTGCTCACAAACATGAGAACCTGTAAGCCACAAAGGCAATGCCATCAGCCATCTTTTAAGGACATCACCATCAGACAGACTATTATTACATTTGCTCTCCTATTTCATCCTCATGAGAACTATAAGACAAAGTTAGCAATAGCAGAGTGACAGACCATTAGAGTATTCAGATTCAAATATCCCCTGCTTTTAATACACAGCTATATCTCAACAGAGACAGCACTGATGTGCATGTAGGTAACAGTATGTGTAGTGCATGCCTGTTCCTTTAAATGAAAGGAAACGCCAGGCAGTTATCTCCATGAGATTTTATTATGTGACATAGGATGAACAATTACATACTGTGCAATAAGCTAAGTGAGGTTTTAATCGCTGCCGCATTTATGGATGGTTTATCCTGACCTTTCGTAGCCTTAAAAGCTAATAACTGAAGCAAAACGAAGTTTACCAGCTCCTCTCAGAAACTGGCCATGTGAGCATAATCAAATCCCAGGCATTAGTAAAGCCTGGATTCCTGAGCTGGTGAGGAACTGAGTCACTTCCCATGTCAGATGGTGCTGGGCAAGAAATGTCTTTTCTTTTTGACCAAATTAGAAAAAAAAAGGGTACGGGTTTTAAAGCCAAATCATCACCAGAAGTTAATTACACTGGCTTTTCAGCTTTCATTGTCTGCATACTTAATTTATAAGACAATAACAATTATTGTGATATCTTCAATGAAGAATACTTATTCTAAGAAATGTGATGTATCTAAGAATAGTTATATAGAAATTATGCTAGATAAATGTCATACTAAAAAGAGAGAGCTCTGTCTTACAGAGATACCAAATCTATGGAAAGATTCTCTTGGGCAAAGAGGTTTGATGAAGTCCATGTGTAGGTTAGTACCAGAGCTATGAACAAAAACTGAAGTCTCACCATTTCTCCCTCTTCATTATACCACCGTGGAGTTCCAGAGAGGTGAATGAAATTACAAGGAATGAGAGATGGTATTTAACACAGTTTTCACATTAACACTTTTCTACTGGTCCCTTGAAGACCCACAGCTGTTGTTAGGACTCTAATCCAGAATTTTCTCCGTTCCAGAAAACTTGGAATAAGAGTTGCCTCCCCTTCACATGTTCTTTGCATGTCATTGATTTATGGACTTTCATGCCTCTGACAGTCAAGCAGTGCCTTGCAACCCTAATGCATCCAGGAGGCAACCGTTTGAAGTAAAAGACTTGAAGAATCACTACCATGAAGCTAACTCTAATGACAATCTCTTTTCACCATAGTCATGTTTGCAAACACAGGAATATAAAGCTGGTCCATTTCAGCTTATTTCAGACATGAAGGAAACAAGATACTGCGATTCTCTCTTTTTCCAAAACGGAAGGCACATTTGCAAAGCTTGCCTGCAGCAAGCCCTGTCTACCTGTGGTCTACTTCAGAAAAGTGGCTTTTCAAGGTCTCTCACAGGCTGCCTCATTCCAGGCTTGGTGACAAAATTGCCTACAGCAACCCTTAGCCATTTGATTTGCCACTCTCAGCTGCAAATGTAAAGGAGAAGACACGCCTCAGATTAAACTCACCGCAAACATTCAGAGAAGTTAATTGTTGTGATCTGACCCACAAAAGAGAGAAAATGCACATATCCTATGAGTTTGCAGGCATTGCTCCTTGCAGCTGCACAGCTGTCCTTCACACATGAAAGAAACAGGTCCCACTACCAAACATCTCTTTCAGCTTTTCCTTCTGTATAGCTACATTCAGTTTTCTCCAAACCACAGCTCTGCACAACATTACAGCTGCCTGGGCCAGATCCCCAGCAGTTGTAACCCAACCTGGCTCCACAGATTTCAAACGCCTTTTCCACCCACTTGAGACTCTGTCTGCAAGTTGAAAGTACTTCCCTCTCTTCCTCCCCCGCCTGCCATGTAAACAAACACATACGCATCCACATACATGGTAAATGGAATGAGTCCAAAATGTTTTTCTCAACTCTGGTAGCATCATTTTTTTTTCTCCAAACTAACTTGGAAGGAAAACTTTGAAAGCTTTCCAATGCAAATGTTCCTGGGGCAAGAAGGCTGAATGTAAACAATAGCTAGAGCTTGGTTCTGCAAGAACTTTTAATGTGGAGTCCTAGGTCAAGCATCCTTTCCTCCTCCTCCTCTTCTTTCCCTTCTACAGCTAATGCATACTGTACACACTTGTGCATTACTCTGCCAGACACTCTTCATGCTGCCAGGTCACTGAATACGTGGCAGCTCCTTCCAGGAAAGTAGAAATGTGTTCATCTGACATTTTTTAATAATGACTTTCCGCCAGCACATCAGGGGAAGATAGCCATTTTCCGTAGTTCATGTGATTCACAGGTAAGACACGCCAGAGAAGCATCTTCTGCTCGGCTATGTGCATGTGAAAACTCCTGGGAAAAATAGAGAGAAAGGATTTTATTTTGTGGTAATTAGAGCAAGGGGGGGAAGGGGGACATGGAGAAGGTGGAACTTTTGGTCCACCTTTGGTCCTTGTTCCATAGTTTCTTTGGGTATTGAAGTGATTAAAACAAAGAGACTCTGATTTTCAGAATTGTACAATGGCAGCCCTCTCAGATCAGACACCGTTAAAGGTGGGAACGATCATATGATAGGATGCTGGGAAAATAGTGCAACCCTGGAAATAGTGCAGTTTTCCACTAGAGGAACTGCAGTTGGTCTGGGTGACGTGACCATACCTCAAAGAGTTCAGCAAAAGACCTAGAACTTTGGCCAGTCCATCATCTACTGCAAATTCAGAGCATCTCTGAGCATTTAGTGAGTTCTGTATGTCTCCCTGATAACCATCCAGGTACGAGCACATACACCCTCTTCTGAGTTTATACAGCTCTGGGGTCCAGGATGATCCTGTTCTGACACACGTACAGTGTTCAGCAGATGGAGCCTCTCAGTGCCTTTGCAATACAAACCACATTAAGGCTATTAATGAGGTATTATCTTTTAAATTAATCTCTCCAGTATAAAGTTGGCAGTGGTAGGCTATTTATACATTTTACATAACCATATTATCTGAGCATCTTCTGGGTATATCAAACTCATGCAAAGTTTTTATCTGATTTTATCATCCCACTGCCTCTTTTCCCTTTACAAGGCTATAACACTCCTTGGCATATAGGCAGCTGTTGTTGTAAAAATTTTGTTGCCGTTTATTTTTTTTTAATCAATCAATTTTTGATCAATTGGATTTGAAAGATGCAAAGATGATGGAGGAAAAAACCTGCTCATTTGACTAGAGCCAATTGTGAAATACACTAATAATCTCCAAAGATACTTGGATAAATCCTAAATTCATATATAGGATCATCGATGTTGTTGAGTTTTTATCTTCTAGATTCATAATATCCTTCATGCAATGGATAAATGTAACCATACTTATGGAAAAGAAGATGGTCTGTTGGAAACTCTGGCCATCTACAAGGCTGGCTTTATATACGACAGTTTTCTTCCTTTGATGAGCAACACAGGGATTTCCAGATTCAGCAACTCAACATCTTCCTTTAAAACATGCACCAGATTTGTAACATACCATAGGCTGGCTTTATTAAATTAATTAAAGAAACCTATTAATTTCCAAGTAAATGAAGAATATTTTTAATCATTGCTTGTGAACCACTTAGCACATTAACTTATCCCTCTGAAGTCATTTACTTAAGTGTGCCCTCAGTTTGCTTAATCCATAACTGGTCAATAGTATATTAATATTACAGTCTCATTTTGGATCTAAGCATGTCTGAGCCTATTAAACTGTCACCCTGGATTTACTTGCAAGGAAAAATTATCAGCATTCAGAGATAGAGGGAGAAAAGTATTAAAGTGAATCGAGTACTAATGAAATTAATCATAATCATTGTAAGTACTTTCAACTGCTATCACCCAGTGGGAGATGCTGCTACAGGAAAGTCTTCCTGCTCCATTGTTTTTATGGCTGAGCTGGGGAGCATACTTCAGCTGTTGTTTGTTCCAAAGAGACCGATAACACTCCGGTGATCATTTGGAATCATTCTTTTTCTTTTTTTTATTTTAACTAAGAATCAACCTTAGCAACAACCTTGAAATACAAGACACTTCATGTAAAGCTTGTTCTGCTGAACTAGTTTAATGTAGGTCAGACCTACTGTAGTTTGTGTTATAATTCATTCAAGCTGTGAGACTCCATCTCTTGCTGTTTACTTTTACGGCACTGCTTGTGAACCTAATATATATAATTTACAGGTCCAGGACAATAGGAAAGAGCAAGTCAGGAGAAAAATGATCTATGTCCCTGCAGTGTAAGATACATTTAGATACATGGAACCAGATCCTGAGCTGTGTAAATCAGAATAGGTGCATGGTACATTAAAGCCAATACAGCTATGCAGATTCATATTAGTGTTTTAAGATTATTCTTTACAGCACTCCCTTCAATTAATGCAAAAAATTTTATAATCCTTTAATAATACTTGGATTTTAAAAAATGCTTTTTTTTTCCTTGCAACTGTTGTGGTCTGTAGTGGCAAGACACTAAACTCTATCCTGTTTAATACCCTGTGAAACTTTTGAAGGGTTCCCCCACATATCTTCTTTGAATTCTTCAGTTGTCTAGAAACTCTGGTGTTGTATGGATTAAACAGTTGAAGGAAACCTCTGATGAAGAGGAACATGACAATGGGAAAGACAAAAAACAGCAGCAGATCAAAAGCAGTTATCTCAAAACAAATTCAGTGCTATCCACAATTAAGCAACATTTGACATTTAAAAAATATTTGATCAGTGTTTTGGCTTACAGAACTGCTTAAGGGGCACTGTGATGTGTAAATTAAATTCAAATGAAGGTTAAATATAGTTCTTTGGGAAAGACTGCATGGTTTAAATTACCTAATTATTTGGACAAAATCTGTTCTCCTGTAATTAAATGTATACAAAAGAATGTGTCTTTTTACTAAGTACATTTGGAGAGGAGATGTTTATCAGCAAATGGTTACTTCCTCCTGAAGATCATAAAGATACTGTTGTCACTCAGAACTCTGTAAGGAGAAGGAAAGTTAGTTTATACATTTATCAGAGCTCAGCTGAGGTTGAATGGAAATGAGACAGAGTGCTCCTGTATTTTGCTGTATGCAGCCCTCCAGGTCCTGATCCTGCAAAGCCCTTTAATATATGCTTTGCTTTAAGTCTTTCCCTACAGTTCATACCTATGCAAGAAGGTATATACCAAGGCAACATGCCCAGTCAGTGCTCCAGTGATGAAAAGAGCAGATAATTCATCTAATCCATGTCTGCTACAATGCTGGATCTCTGTTTGCAGTACCTGGGACCAGATTTCTGCCTTGCATTCAGCTCAGACCTTCTTGCTCTGCAAGTGTCCCCAGGCTTCAGAAGGACAACTGCTGGAGTGAGGTACGGCCCTGTGTGAGTAAGGGGATAAGAGTCTGGATCAGTGGGGTTTGTTTAGTCTATTTTTAAACGTGTTGAGCAAGGGGATTTTACCATCTTTCTGAGGGGAATCCTCCCCAGCCTAGCAGATGTCAACAGCAGGCTATCTTTTGCATTATATTGGGCATGAACTTTCTCTTCGTCTTGACCATTCCCCTTCATTATGTTCTTTTTCACTTAACTGTACTTCTACCAATACTCACACCCTTTAGTTTTTCTGTTTCTTTCTCCAGAGCTATAAACTCATAAACTGTAGCTCTTTCATTCTACCTTCAGCGTCACTCCACCCGCTTCCTTTCTGCTTTCGAAGGCACCCTTGTCACCCATTTCTGTCTCCCTCCAGTTTGCCAGTTCAGTTCAAATCTGCTGTGCGTGGCTGACAGACAGAACACTCAGCCTTGCTTAGGGCTCAGAGCTCTATGCCATCAATTTAATGTTGCAATACAGGCATAATGCACTTGGGTTGTTCAATTCCTGCTCACGAACCAAAGTCATGCTCTTCAAAGCACTGGAAATTAAGTCTGCACAGTGTGCCTAAGCTTCACAATGCCACTTGCTGCAGCAGATCTGTGATATGGAACAGAGTCTTGGAAAAGAAAATAAAAAGCAAGGTCATATTGCTTAAAATTCTGAGATTTCCAATATGTACCTGGAATTATGCAAATATCTGTGGTTTCCAAGGTTGGAAGAGTAGCATGGCTCTGCATGTCTCATTCCCAGTTGTAACATCTGTCATAATGATATTAGAGAAGAAATTGCATGCTTATTAGAAAAAGTTCATTGGTGCACAAAACTTCTGTCTGGTGGGCCCAGAGCATCTGAACTGCATGTGGGAGGAATGTTTGGCTTTCACACATGTGTCAAGGAGGGATTTTTCAAAGTGAGTGGGAAATTAAAGACAGCTCATCAAACTTGCCCACAAGTTATTTTATAATCCGCTCTCTTTATTCAAATTCATTCTGCAGAACACTTACAGGAAGAGGAAAAGAGAAGGGGGGAAAAGAATAGTCATAAAGGGAAACCATAAATCTACTGGGGCCATACAGTGAGTCTAATAGTGAGTAAGAACACATGTAATCAATATGAATGTATTCATTTTTATTTTCTCTCAGCAACAATCAATATGCACGGTATCTCACTGTTGAATAGGAAGGCACAGGTTTTGCCCCAGTGAGTTTACAATAATTCAGCAAAACTCCTGCTGAGTTTTGATTGAAAAATAAGTTTGGCTCTAGCTAGACAAAAAGTGCAGGCAATATGCTGACATGGAGCAAAACTGGGAGCCAGCAATTCTATAAAAGAGCCGGATGCAGAAAGTTAAGGGGAGGACGGAGCACTAAGGGGTGACATTGAGGAAAAAAGACAAAACTGCTGCAGTTGTTTCTCTGGGTGGTGGAAAAGACTGCAGAGCAGAAGGAAGCTGTCCCCAACCTTTGCTGTAGCATGAAAAAAAGATTCAAAGGTGATCTTCACAGCACTGCAGGAAGGAGTTGCCAACACACGAGGAGCTGACCTCTGCAGAGCTTCAACCTTCATGTGACTCCTCTGAATACTCATTTACCCTGTCCTTCCTAATTGTCTTCATAGTCCCTGTCCATGGTCACATGCACCCAAAGGGTATAAAACAGCACTGATGGAGTTGCCAACAGAAGGGAAGGAGGAGGCACAGACCCCAGGAAAACCTGGAAGTGCACTGGCTCCTGCTACCAACACCCTGGGCAAACATCTTTGTAAAGAGAAGGCACTGACAGTGCAGAGGAAGCCTCTGCCCTGCTCCCTGCTGCTAACACTGCTGAGCAAGCAGCCTGTTGCATTCTCCACTGACTATAATATGCAAACAGTCTTAAAGCATTGCCGAGAACAGCACGGAGATTATTTTTTTAATGGTGGTAACAAAGGCTTGGCTTTGTAATACCTGTAATGTAATCGCTGAACAACCAAAGAGTACATAAGGTGTCACACAGAAACAAAGAAAGGGGTCATCCTGACCAGAGCAGGGAATGAAATCAGAGAGAAACATTCATGTTCATTGTAACCTTCTGCACTACCATGTCTGGACATCGAACCTACCTGGGGCACTAACAAAAAATCCAAACAAATAAATATAACTCTTTCACATGCTCTTGAACTTACTTGCCAGACCAGTGCCTATCTCCTTCAATCCCCCTCAAGCAGGCAGCCTGAAAACAGTTCAGAAAGCAGTTAAGTAACTAACTTTCACTGAAATTCAGGAGTGCTGGCCATCTAGCTACTCTCTGAAGACACACACACACAAGCATGCACTGCTCTGTGTCAGACAGTAGGTTTATCAATGGCCTCTCTCTTGTCTTGAGGAGAAGTTCCAGAAAAATCCTCCGGGATGAGTTCTCCGGAACTAATCACCAAACACAGCTTACCTATTCACTTCCCAGGCGGGTGATATTCTAGTTATTACGCTGTCCTGTCACGCCTTCAGTTTGTTAACCTCCTAATGAAAAGACTTAATTCCTTCCCTGACTGGTTGGAAGGCTTGGTTAATGGTGCTGTGTAAATGAAAAAGACAGTTATTATTATGATTATGAATGTTACATTAGTAATAACAAGGAACTGTGGTCAGGTATGTCAGATATACAGGAAATGAGAGAAAATGCTTATTTAAAAAGAAGGTTAAAGAAACAACTGCTTTTCATGAACTGAGGAGAGAGATTTGCATGTGAAAAACAAAATTACGAGCTCGGCAAAAAATAAAATCCTACTAACATTAACCCCAATTTAAAAACAATTTAATTTTGCCCAGGGAACAATGGCTTCCTGCAAGCATGAGGTGAGCTCGTGAACTGCTCACAGGAATACCTGCAGGAAGGGAAGGCTGAGTTCATATATTTAGTGATTCCTATCCAGTGAAAACTACACTACCCTGAGTGAGTGAAGGATTCAAGGGGAGAGTTCCTCTACAATGCAAGAGAGGCCAATGATGAAGAAAGCAAGCAAAAGACTAGACAAGTTAAGGATGGTCTTTTTCTACTGCATCTTCACAGCTTTTAGCATTCAGTAGGCTTTTTTCTCCCTGAGGAGGCCCAGATGGTACCTGGACACAACAGTGCTGACCACCCCATCAAGGGATCTGCCTTACCTTTTTGTTTGCCCTTGAGCTATGGCATACCAGTGTGTTTGGGCCAGATGCAAACATATTTCAGAGAGCAGAGTATGGGGGAAAAAAGTGGTGTAAATCCCATCTGTAATCCTAAGAACAGTTCTCCAAGGTAGAGATACCAGCTTAGCTGTTGGGTGGAGTTAGGTCCAATTTAATTGGACAAGGAGAGCTCTAGATCATAGTGATACAGTTATCTCCTCACAAGTGATGTGCAGGCCACAAGTACTTAAAACATGACACAGCAAATATTTTCAAATAGTGATCTGCTCACAGCAGCTTGCTTTCAAAGCGAAAGGCAATATATTTCTCCAGGCAATGATTCCTTGCAGCTTGTGCACCAAAAGCCCACTATGCCATGGAAAACCTCTTACCAACTGCAAGGGTCTCTCTAAAGTCCCTTCCAAACACCAAGCCAATGAAATCAGTGCATATCAAAGACCAACCCAGACATTACTCCATTCCTTCAAATACCCAACACACCAACAAGACGTGAGTCAGAGAAGTGCTGTTGTGTCTCACTTAAACACAACAGGGAAAGCAAACACAACACCAAACATGTCAAATCATCCATCTATTGTGTTGGTCTGTTTATTCTTTTCCATTCTGACATTCAGTCAAAACTCTCATGGCAATCCATCTATGCTCTAAACACTCTATGGCATATTTTTGCAGCGAAAACCAGGAAGACCATTAGCTTCCTTTAGAAGATACAAATCTGCAGCTCAACATAAACTTCAAGAAAACATATTTGATTTTCTGTACTTGAAGGTAATTTTTGCAAAACTAACAACAGGGTAGTTGATATATCTCCATGATTCTTGTTTGCTCACAGACTGCTCATGGGACACCTCAGACATCTGAGCATGGAAGTAGTTTTACTTCATGTCATCTGCAAAGCCTTGGAGGAAAAAATTAGGGGAAGTGGAGGAATAGGAAGATAAATTTTAAAAGGAGTAGCAAAAAATCACAGGAATCATTTCAATTAAACAGACCCATTTTAAAAATAATTAAATGGATGCAGTTTCTCCTTATTTTTACAGCTGGCTAAGGATTTAATAGTAGCAATTCAGTGCTTGTACAATGGCATCTGCACAAACAGCTGTAGTTCCCTTGTGTAAAACATATGCGATACAGCAGCAGATTTGCTCGAACTTGCTTTCATGGACAGCATGGTTTAACAAAGGAATAGTTAATGATTTCTGCTGAATAATAGAAAGTTTCAGACGCATGGCAGTGTAGGATGCTCCTTACTCTCCTTTTGTCTAGACACACATCTTAAACCTTGCACAATCTAATTTGGGGGGGAGGTTTGGGGAGTGTAAAGGACAGGCAGTGAAGAGAAATCTTCATTCACTTTGCCTGGCTGTGGAGTAGACCACATGGATTATCTTCTTATTTACGTTTTGTCTTCTCTGAGTATTTGTGTTTAAAAAGCCTAATATGCCCCATCAAAAAGGATTATGTGTAATTGGCTTGATGCTCATCTTGAAACTGATGCTGGGAGGCATACCGGTGTATTCAATTTAGAAGTTTGTGTATAGGGCAGCACCCAATAAAAGTCCCTAAAAACTCATAAAGTTGTATATTATTCAGTTTCTCTGTTGCCCCTCTTTTTTTTTTTTCATTTTTCTTTTTTGCTTTGTGCAGAGGAAAGGTAGAACATTTCTGTACTTGATTAAGACCAGTTAGTGGAGATTTATTGGCAAGGGTTGCACTGTGTTTTTGGTATTAACCTCTCAGATCACAGCAAGTGGCTTTTGAAGTTGACTGGGGCCTGGAGAAAAGTTCTTCATCAAGGGACATACCACACCTGCCTCCTTCCAAGGGGAGGCTGAGGGCAGAGGGGGGAGTAGGAAGGTCACTTTATTCTGCCAACCACATCATGCAATAAATATTAACCGGAGATGATTACTCAAAGCAAAGAAATAAATAACAAAGAGCTTTTACAAGCCTTACAGCTTGTATGTGTCTTGTTAGATGGTTAAAGAAAAGCAGGGTTAGGAAAGAATGACTCTGCAGACAAAATCTCATATGTTTTATTCCTAGCTGGCTTGCAAAGAAAGTTAAATGATTTAAGGCTTTATATGCCCTTACTTCTCCATCCCCTTCTGATTCTTCCTGACCCCTTCCATCATCCCAGGAGCCCTGCTCCCAGAACCACGCTGCCAGGTTCCCCACCAGCAGCAACAGGTTTTTCTCCCTGCTGGTTAGTGTCCACAGAGCCTCAGCACTTTCCAAGTGGGAGTGTGCAGCAGTGCCACTTCTGCTAGGAAACGACAGCAGAGCAAGTCCTCTCAGTCCCATCAGTCAAGTAAAGGGGGACTTGCACACTCTGCCCCCCAGGGCAAAAGCTGGCTGCTACAGCTCAACCTGAAAGAGAAAATTAAGCCTGTGGAGTTTCAATTTCCCTGATTTAATTTTGTTATTAAAACAAAAAGAGAAAGAAAAAGATAAATGTGTCCAGTAAAAGAGGTTGGAATCAGACCATGGACTTCATCCCAGAGCACAGTTCTTTCCAGGCAAAGAGCAAATAGATCTGCAGCTTTATTTCTACCATTATTAGGACAAGGGCAAATTGACAAAATACACATCTTAGTGCTGTTTCAGGTAATGAATGTGCCACAAGACGCAGAAAGAAGATGTTTAATTGACAATCCTTCTAATTGTATTACTTTAAATTCTGGAACAAAATAACCAAAGAAACTATTTGTAAGCATCTAGAAGATAATGAGGAGATGAGTTACGGCCAGCATGGATTTGTCAAGAACAAATTGTGTCACACT
Organism: Phalacrocorax aristotelis; assembly: GCF_949628215.1. Lineage (NCBI taxonomy): Eukaryota > Metazoa > Chordata > Aves > Suliformes > Phalacrocoracidae > Phalacrocorax > Phalacrocorax aristotelis. The sequence continues at coordinate 27,757,000 of NC_134284.1, read as the reverse complement.
AATGTAATTTCCTTCCACCACAGGATAATAGACCTTGCAGACATGGAAGAAGTAAATGTCATATATCTTGAGCCTAGTAAGTTTTCTGACACTGTCTCATATAACATTCTGATAAATAAGAGAGGTGTGGATTAAGGGAAACCTACTAGAGAGTGCAAAACTGGTTAGAAAACCATACTGAAGACAATAATTATTAATGGTTCACTGTCAAAGGCTGCATCAAGTGGCTTCCACAGAGATCTCTCTTGGCCTGATACCATTCTTTGCTAATGAACTGGATGATAGAAGAGGTTGTGGTGCTATTAAATTGCACATTGCCCATTACTGGGAAAGGTTCCACATCTGCTGCAGGAAAGGACTAGTCTTCAATGGGATCTTGACCATTTTGAAAATGGATCAAAAAATAGGGTGCAAGTCAAGCAAAGTGACTGTTATATTATACAATGAGCTAGAAGTATTCTGCTAATTAAACGTTAAGAATAACTGACTTGATACTAGAGCTGTGTAGGTAAGATCTGTGTGTTACATTTGGTAAGCAGATGAACACAAAATCTTAAGAATAATTTTTTTTCCATTACTCAACACCTGTAGGACCTCAGGACATTGCATCCAGACTAGAGTTTGGCCACCTAACATTCAGGAACATGTAGATCAACGAGGTCTAAGGGAGAGCAACAACCAAAAATCTGGGCATTTAGAAGAATGAGCTGGGCTTGCAGAGTCTAGAAAGAAAAAAAACTGATGCAAAACACAGCAGCGATCTTTGAATCTGTAAGTGATTTTTGTAAAGAGAAAGCAGACAGTTTCGCCTCTGTGACTGTGGTGAAGGGGACAAGAAACAAATGGTTTATAATTTAGGAAAAGAGTTTAAGGTTAGGCATTAGGAAAAAAATTCCAGTGTTATAGACAGCTGAAGAATAGAACAGACTCTTTAGGGATGCTGTGGAATCTCCATCACTTAGAGGAGATCCACATACAGCTTGATGTTGTCCTGGAGTAGGGAATGGACTAGATGACTTCTAGACACTCCCTTCCAATGCAATTTTCTATAATCCCATGAATTCTATGAATAGCACAATCTAGCCACGTTTAATAAATTAAACTGTAAAGGAGAAAAATAATCCCCTAGACCCAGAGCTAGGTCTGTAAACACTAAACATGTTGTAGTAACAGGCCATAAATTTGCTTTCATTCCCTAAGGAGATTTTATTGCCACAAAGACTACATACCAGAAGCCTCCTCTAATAGTTAAGTAACTCCAACACACTGGCAGGTTCTTTGATTCATATTCTAGAAGTAGTTGTTTATGTTTATAGAAACAAATTGGTTGCATCAGAAATACAGGTTAGGTCAATCTTCTGAGCTCTGTATGCCTCCAAACTGTCTCTTCGTAAATCCTTATATGTCTTGAACAGCAAAAACACAATTCCAGACCATTATTAAAGGGCACTTTGAATTATTTTCATCTTATTCCTATACTCACTGCTTCTCAGTATAACATTCAAATACCCTACTACCGGAATGAAGACAAAGGCAATGCAGACAACATGCAGCAAGGCTTCATCAGCTAATCAGAAAACAACACAAAACTGTGCTGTTCTTCAGTGTCAGAGGTCCATATTTCAGGTAAAGCAGAAAGCACTTTATCTATAAGTTGGTGGAAGGGACCCTGAGGGGTTTCCTTACGATACCATGAGTACAACAGAGAGAAAGAGAAAATTTCTAATTAAAATACTCCTAAGAAAGTGTGGTTCCACAGAAAGGGATAATTGTTGCTGTAAAATGTCATACTAGTAAAGCAATCCAAGGTATCAAACAGGGTTTTAATTTTTTTTTTTGCCTCACCAAGCAGATTCCATTAATACATTTTCATTTAAATGCCTAGATTTTATTCTTATTCACTTGGGTTCACTATGGTGTTATAGGAGAATAAGGCCTCTTGGTCTTTTTGACGAGCAAAACCTGGTGGAGGGAAACAAAAGCCACCAACTAAAGTAGTTGGTGTGTCTGGAGTGAAACTGAACATTCACTCAATGAGTTTGATCTTCAGAGAAAATAAGGTCAGAATGAACCACCCTTGTAAAAGCCTGTCCCTGAGCAGTTCATGGGGTTCACACAAGCTACATTTGTTCAAAGCAGTCCCAAGAGGACAATGCAAGCCCTGTTTTACTACCACAGGATATAAAGTGGTATCAAATAATGAATCCAAGTATTTCCTTTCTGAACTCAGCCCAAAGCACTTTTAAAGTTTTCTAATATAAAGTAGTATACCATGAAGTGGAAATCTTTCTGATATTTTGTCATTTTGGGCTGTGGTAATACATTTTCCCTTGGAAAATATAACTCTGCACTCATTGTGTGCTTTTTTGTTTTCTGTTTAATCTGTGATGCATATCTGAATGGAATTTTTGCCTGTAATTCTGTAAAATTTACTCTGAACTGCTGCTTATGCTCTACTGATCACAACTCTGTTTTAAGGATTGGCTTTTATTTTTCAATCTTCTCTTCACTGACCTTTTGCTGTATTAGAATACAAGGAGTAAGAGGGAAACAATTTTTGCACATTTAACACTTTGTTTCCCCTGGACTTCCGTCTAGGGTTATGGGGATCTTGCTACCTCACATGAGCAAACCAGGAAATCATACTGCTGGAATGACAGACTTGGTAAATCTGATAGACACACGTGCACATAGACTGATATTTTTGCTCTTCAAAGTTTTTTAGTTATCTATTACGTTTCAGCTGTGAGAGTTATGGTGAAAGTTATAAAAGAAGCGGTCTAGATCCTCAGCTGGTGCACACCTACTTAACTGTGAATTCTGAGTTTACATACCTGTATGCCAGGCCAGATTTAATCATGGCTGTAGGCCATAACCTCTGGCCATTGCCTTCCAATGGTCACTGGCTTTAATGAGCACTTAAAAATGACATTGATTGAAGAAGCCCCACGTCATTTAATTCAGCTTCTGTGGGAAATGTCTTGATTTGTTTTCAGACCAAATGAAGCATAAAATCACTTCTGAAAGTAATTTTAAATAGAAAAGTATGACAACTACATCAAGCTTAAACTGGACAATGCACTTACAATCACTTAGCAGCTTCCCAGGTGCTAAACTATAGTATTTCATTAGTTGCTAAGATAGTGTTCCTTGTGCAAGTTTACACAGTCTGTTGAAGCTGCCTCGACTGGGACACTTTAAAAGCTCAGAAATCATGGGGAAAGTCCATCCTTCATTCATGCTTGAATAAGGTACACCTTTAGTTACCACAAGTGGAGAATCAACATTCAAAGGGTGCCACAGAGGGAGTGATTGGACTTCTAGCTCCTCTGTGTCTAACCACAGAGCCACTGCACAGGCTGCAGTCCTTGTAAGCTGCAGCACAAGTGAAGAATGACTGACCACTAACAGGAAAGAAAGAAAGCAAGGTCAGGATAGAAGGGGAAAGCAATCTCAAAAAGAGGTGCAAGCTTCAAGCAGGTCATTTAGTGGTCTGAGTTAATGCCTGACTCCTCTGTATTTGGGATGAGAGAAACCAGATGTCTGAAGTAGCCTGCCAGAAGTAAACTAAGAATGTCTGAAGTCCCTCTGCCTTTGAAATAAACATGACTTTAAACATGAATACATAAAACAGACAACAGCTATTTGTAGGAAATCAAATGTAAATGAAACTGGATGAGCTTCCATGAAATAGCAAGAAAACAAAGAAGACAAAGCAAACAAACAGTAATATAAGGAAAGCACAGTCAGCATTTGTAATACAGTCATTAAGCATGCTTTGTAATTCTGAATGCCCTTTATTTGCTGGCCTCAGTCTGCAAACATTAAGGATTTGTCTACAGAGAGGCTGTGGTAGTAGATGATTTATTTATTCTGCTGTCACTTTTGTCTCTGGTTACCCTTTTGCCGTGTCAAGTCTATTTACACTCTTTATGGATGTAGTGTGATGTTGTGTGTGTGTACACGTGGAACCAAACAAGGACTGTCCCAGAGCATGCCCATTCATAAGCAAACGTGCTCTATCTGTGCAATGCACACAAGGCGCCTCCACACGCAGCACTGGCACACAGCACAAGCCCCAGAGACTGGAGACTGGCTGATGACAAATTCCAGTTACCAATCATCACCAGCACCAACTCCTGCTTCACCCAGGTTTTCCTCAAGACCATTTTTCATGAGCATCCATCAAGCTGTGCAGGGAAGCTGGGAAGATCTGCCCCAAATCCTCCCACTGGGAGCTACCAAGTTCTGCAAATCTGTAAGTCCTGTGTTTGGGACGTTTGAAAAGTCTTGGCACGGTGCTTACAATGTGGTTCTGATATGGTTAGGATACATACACCTGGGGAGCTTTCCCAGCCTTTACTTCCCCATTTGTAAACAGAGACCATATTTATTACCTCCTGAGCATTAGGAGCTACTGTGAGGGTTACTTGTACACAACAGTGATCTAGAAAAGGACATTTCTAAGTGATACCAAAAGGAAATGCCTTCTTTTATTTGTGTTGACTTTTTTTTTTCTCCTTTTGCATTGAGTTTAGTGCCTGTGAGAAGCACTCAGAAATCCTGTTTTCTTAAAAAGCAGCTCGAGGAAATCAAGTATTTCTGTCATGGAACAGTCAATCCCAACATGTTGCAAAAGCCTTGTCACTTTACATTACATACCCTGATGAGATACAGGTTGAGAGACCTGTATCTAAATGGTTTCGTGGGTGGTAAGAGGGTCACACATGAAAGCAGCCCCTCTCCTTGCAAGGCAGCAGGTTCTCCCAGGAGATAATCAGGATCTTCTTCCTGAAAGAGTTAGTGGATATCTCCAGCCCATCACACATAGGAAAAGCCAGGCACACATTTTTCAAATTTTATTATTGTGAGAGCTCAGAGGAAACGGTGGGGACTGGGAGACTGGGTGCATGGGAACCCATACTTTGATGATTCTACTCTGCCACTACCTTTACATTTGTGCTTTCTCTCCAAAACTGATGGATTCATTATGATGCACCACCTGCTTTAGGCATTCTACAGCTGCCACAGCAGAAAATGGACAGATATTACATTGTCACTGAATTAACTGAGCTATCGCTTACTGCTTCCTTCCTACAAAGGGGAAGACGATAGACCTGTTTCCCCCAGCACATTTCTTACATAGAGGTGGTGCTTTGTTAATAAGCCAAGCCCAGTATTTTAACAACTGCAAGGTGAAGGGTTGAAGCAGTAATATCCCTTAAGGTCATGTGGCACACAGTCATATTTTAATTACCACTGCCTGAGGCTATCTCCACAGGTATGTTTCCTTCCTGCATAAAACATGAACCTGGGAGTGATTTCAAAACACACTGTCAAATAGTCTGTGACTCCAACAGGATGTACACAGTATCAGACTTTAATCCAAGGGCAAATTTTATTTCAGTATTTTATCTTGTAGGCTCAGAGGGGTGAGAGAAAGGAACACTTTTCTGTTGGTAAACTAATAATGTCTAGCAACACAAGGTGTATCATATGTTCCAGAGATCTTTCATTTCCTTAATAAATACCCAAGCATAGCAAGCTCTCAACACCAATATTCTTTCAATAAAAGGTAACCTTATATGGTCACTACATGATACATGATTTATAAGATGTCATGTTAAAGTAAACTCAAACTCACCAAACACACTGAAGGAAGGAAATGGTTGTCTGGCTCCATATGGTGTTTTCATGTTTCTATTAAAACCAGACTATTCAAACACTGTGGATACCAGCACAGGTTTTAGCTCTAAAGGAAGGATAAAGAGAGTCTTATCCATACCATCTGTATCAATAGCATAAAAATTGCTGGCAACACATGAATGTTGTTAAAACACTTAGGGTCATCTTACTGTAAGGGATTAAAAAGGCATTGCTCCTGCAGACTGGTTTGCTCAAAGAGCTATCACGAAAGTGGATCACTGAAACCCTTTGCTAGCCAAATATCATGCAAAAAGGAATAGTGTTAGTTGAACTGTAAAGACCAACTCCTTTGAGACAACCTCCTTTAAAGTATGATACAGCAACTCAGGAGTTGAAACCTAATCTCACTATCATATTTGACACTTAAATCCAAGGTCCAGATTTTTGTGAAGTCATGCTATCCTGACTGAAGATATTAGACTGCTTTTGCAAACATCTTCAATCTACAAATTTATCATGCACCTTAAATAAATAAAAAGTTGCTTATTTATTATGAATGACCATAAAAAAAAAATCTAGGGCATTGAAATAATTTTTCCCTGTCTCTTCCCTCTGTTCTCACTCCCTGATGGATCCTATGAGACATGTAGGAACAACAGGCTACTTCAGGGAGTCCCAAGCTCAGCCCCTGCCAGGCTCCACCCAGACATCAGCAGAAGAAACCTGACGTAAACAGAAGGTGGCTGAATTATATTTCTCCTTCCCTATAGGGGGCAACCCTTCACCACTTCAGTGAACGAGGGGCCACTACATGTCTCCATTCAGGCCCAGGAACATGCTGCATCACAGCAGCATAATGAAATCAAAGAGGGGAACAGATTTCAACTCATATCACAGCAGGTCAGTGCATTCGCTCTGTAGTGTGCTGCACAAAGCTCACATAGTTGCTTTCCATGTAATTTTTAAACCTGCTGCCAAACCATGCTGTTGTAAAGCCCAACTGAGCTAAGAACCTGCAATAAACTCAGTGAAGGACAAGCTCTCCTAGATTTTTAGGGGAGGACTCATCCTCATATTTTCCAGGTGCCCTTTCACTGCACCTTAAGTTATACTAATGCTTTCAAGCATTCCACTTCGCTTGGAGATCAACATATTTATCATATACTTTGACTCTACAAGAGTTTTGATTCATTCACTTCAATGGAAAGACGGTGGTCATTAGCCTTATCCATCCACCACTACTGCTACTTTATTAACACAAGTACCTTCAAGAACTTCTGCTAATGAGAATGGCAAAGACCCAGAAAACACTCTCAATTCTTTGAACCTCACTCAAATCATATTACAAGGCTAATAGTGTCAGTACTCCATTAAAATTTTTAAGTATTACAACCTCTAGAGCCAGTAGTACTTAATGACTTAAACACCTCCTCCCCCTACTCCCCTTTCTTCCTACATTAAACATTATAGCATGCAGCAGCTTTTCTTTCAGCAGCAAACACCATCCATGGTTCTCACGTGTAATGGCTTCCATTTAACTTCCCATGTACAGGGGACATCCCTTGCTCAGTCAGAGCTACCAGTGGACCCCAGAGGGCAAAACATCTTTCTCACTGCCCTGTACAGCACAGACGCAGGGGACCTGAGGAATGTCTTACTGGCTGCAGCAGGCACAACATTCCCAGCTGCTTCTTTTCCAGGTCAAAGGATTTTCATCCAGCTTTTTCATTCCTCCATCTTCCTATGTCTCATCAGAGTTTCAGAAAGATAGGCTGAAGTTGGAAGAGAGTTAGAGAAGTATCTTAAGCCTCCTCAAGTTTGATAGCACAGTGTCTAAAGTGAAGCAGCTGACCCTAACAGGGTGATTCAAGGGGGTGGAGATCAGTATATGAAGCATATTATAAAGCCAACAAGGAGAGCTTGGACCTTCCTCAGTGTGATTTGCAGTGTGGGGGGCGGAAATCAGAAGTATGAGGAACAGAGGTAGGTGCTGAGCTGGAGCTGCCTGGTGCTAGGCAATAGGAAATGCTGAGCACAGGGCATATCTGAACTCCTGCTGTTTTTCACAAATATTGGTATCCCTGTCTATGGGATTAGGACACTCACCTAGGAACTAGGACACCAAATGTTCAGGCTTGTCAGAAGACTACACTTGACCACAGACTCGAAAAAAAAAGTCTTCCTGTTGCAGGTGGACCATCAAGCACAGTGTAGGATTCCTGGGCTAAAAGAGCACAAGCAAGAGGGCCCTGGGCTGTAATTCTGGGGTTACAGGTAGGAAGCTCTGATCCTTGCTGCCATGCTGGATTTTATCACAGAGAGAAGACGCAGGCTCCTTCTTGCAAGAGCAGTATCCTAACCACCTCCCTTTCAGGCTGCCCAATAATACCTGTTCCTGCATCATGGCAACACTACCTGCTGTCATTGTGCTGGAGCTGAAGCTGTTGTCTTGCTTGGATTTCAGCCTTTATCAGTTAAAGACTGAAGAGCAAGAGATCCTATTCCCTGTATCATTCCTCTGGTACAGTGCCAAGCACACAGATCTAGTCCACAGAACAAGGCAACAGCACGATATCCAGAGGCCTTCAGCCTCATCTGAGAGGAAAAAGAGGCTTCCTTACATCGAGCTTATGCTGTGGGTGTTAGAGAAGAGGCACACAGGGGTTTGTGGTGACTCCAGCATGTGCAGTAGAAGCAGAGTGACAAAGAGAGAAATCTGCAAGGAGACCCTTTCTGCAAGAAGAAACCTGAGAACAAACTAAGCAACGAGGAAACCCTTTTTATGCTCTTTCCCTTCAGCATGATGCTCTGTCAGCCCAACAGCCAATACCTGGGCTTACTCAGGTGAGGGGAATTTGCCACTAGTGAAGGCGGGGCCCTGGGTTTTCCTGACAGTATTTTTGTGAAAGGATGTACCAGGAATGAGGGCATGCACTGCCACGTTAAAACTGAAATCTCTACAGCTGGGTGAACCCAGGCCTGCCTCAATTGCCAGAATGATTTCTCAGTTCATTATTCTGTGGCTTGATTAATAGGGATGGTCATTTTTGGTGGGCATTTGTTTTTCAGGCTAATTGCTATGGTTTGTTGCTGGTTTGAAGTGGTTTTGTCTATAGGCTGTTTGCGCAAGCATTTGTGGTGGTGGGGTTTTTTTAAAACAAGTGACATAAGTGAGACAACAAAAATTTGTCCTAGCTGCTGACATGGTCCTCTTTATCATTTTTTCCTGACAGGACCTGAGTGTCCTGTGAGCTACACTTGCAACTGTGCTTACCAACCCAGGATTTAAGTTACACTAATACATTTCAGCACAAATGAAAATGTATATTTTAACTTCAGACTAATTTCATTGCAGTGACACAGAAATAAAGTGACAGAAGCATCTGCCAGCCGTCTCAAGCACAGGGAAACAGTATGCACAAACATTTGAAAGAGTTTTAAAGAATAGTATTCTTCCTTAGCTTATTATCTCGCTGTTTACTATGTTGGAACCAAGATTAAAAAGCTTTAGTGTTTACTGAAGCAGCATATATGATATCTAACAGCATGTTATTTTGTGCACACTGTTTAACATTCTTTATTGCTCCAACTCATAAGGTTTATTTGAAATCAGTGGAGGAATTCATCCCATCCACCATTTACTCAGCTATTATCAGCTACTGCAAAAGTGCCGTGTGGAGAATAAACACCAGTTATTTATGAGCTTTTGCAAGCATGCAAACTCCTGATAGAAAATTACATTTTTAAGGTCCATTATTATTTACAGCACGTATGTGTCACTGTATGCAGTTGCATTCTATATATAGGTTGCTCCAGAGGTAACCCTGAAAAGAACTGTACCTATATGGTTTTACTTAGCATTTCAATTGTTTTATGCTTGATTCCAGCCTCCTTATTCTCTCCCTCCCGCTCCCCCACCCAAGCAAAAGTTCTTCTTTTGCTGGTAACTACAATGAACATAGAGCCAATAGAGGATTAAACTCTACCTAATGTTTTGACCAAATCTTAACCAAGTCAATGGGAAGCCTTCCTGTTAGAGGGGAAGACGGATCATGGAATACTTCTCCCAAATTCCAAGAAATTCCCACCACAGAAGATCAATAAAATGTTAGGTGGACATTGGTCAGAAATAATTTAGAGCCCATTTACACAGAGGTGATTGGAGAGAGGAGACGTTCCTATCAGTGCAATGTGAGACACTTCACAGGGGGACATCGTTTTGCTTGATCTGAGCCATGGACCAGTTCTCACCTACAGGCAATTCCTGACTGCCAGCTCACTGAAGGAAACTCTTCTAAATTCTCCAGCTAAATATAGGAGAGTTTTGTACATTTTTCCAATATTTCCACTTACTCTACCTGACTTTTTAAGTTCGGTGCATTAATACAGTTTACACTGTAATCCTCCACCTTTGTGAAATTTTTCCTGATCTTGCTACCCAGCTAGAGACAAGGGTGTATATAATAGCTAGTGATTGCTTCAGATGAGCAATTTGAGTGGAAATGTTTAGGGCAGCTTCATGTTTCATTTTCCCAGAACCTCGGTGACATCTTGTCTGGAATACATGGTTTGCATCACGTCTCTTTATATGTACTCCCAGGTTTGATTATGTGAGCTCTCAGAGGAAATAAATGCCAAGAGCTATGTTCCTTTGCTAACTAGCATTCTTATGCTGGTTTTGCATAATCAGGCATCACCTTTCATCCAATAATATATTTAAAATATCTTTTAGACAAAGCCCAATTTGATAAGGCTGACTCTGCAGCAGCAGGGAACATGCATGGTACATTGGGCTTTAGAGTAATGGTTTAGATCTCTCTTCACCATGTAGCACACATAAGCTTTGAAGCATAAAAATCATAAATGATTAACCTACTTGATTTCACATAAATGATAGAAATATGTTCTTCATGGTTTATTTTGTTGTCTAAAAACAAAGGCATTATGTCATCATGTGATGGGGTCTTTTTATGGTCTTCAGCAATGTCAGTCCATTTTGTTTTAATTGCCAATTTTTCACTGTATTAATTGCTAATTATTATATATTTGTATACGTGACACTTCAATTATCATCATGTGATCATAACTGTTGGGATTGAATGGTGTCTCATCTCCATGAGCTATTTCCACTACAAGCTAAACAGCCTTAAAAAAATTGCATCCAAATATTATTTCTTCTTTTTAATTGAAAAAATTTTTCAAATAAGAAAGAAGCTTACTAAAACATCCAGTTAGCAGCAAAACATGAAAGGCCTTTGTAAGAAAAACTGAATCGGCATTTGTTAACTTTTAAATAAAGCAATGTTTCAAGACAAAATTTGGGGGAAGAGAAGATACTACAAAAAGCAAAAAAGTTAATGCACACCAATATAGACATTTCCAACAGCAATTAAAAAAACAAACAAACAAACATCTCCCAAGAGCTTCTTTAAGATCTACAAGTATCTTAAAAATAAAGCAGTGCATATTTTTATATTTATATATTTTAAATGTGCTTCGGAAGCCTCCTTTGGATTTTCAGGTAATAGTTGAAAAGAGGAACAGTCTTACAGATTGTTATTTCCCATGGGAGCTACTGGCTACTTGCCATGTTTTTTGAATAAGATAACCGCTCAGGACAGTATATCCCTGCCTGGTTAAAATTAGCTAAGTCAGACAATTTGCAAGACACGTCAGAAGCATACTTCAGGTTGGGATCATGTAGGAAACAGAGAACTTGGGGTTTTTTTGCAACTTGGATACTTCAACCTCACAGTGTAATCAAATTATTTTCAGACAACAATGAAATTCCTGAGGAATTTTTCAAGCTTTACTTCCGTTAATCTTAATCGCAATTGCAAATGAGCTACAGTGACTACAGGAATGATGTTGAATTGTCTATTTAAGCTCTAGTGTTAAACACCCTATGTATGGTTTATTAGCTCATCTCCTTGCCAGGTCAGAAAACAGGTAGAACCTGCCTGAAGACAGCTGAGGCAACCGAAATACTCCAGAGACAACCCAAAATGTGTCCCAGTGTCACATACCCATGAGCTTACTGAGAGAAATTATAGCAGTGTCACCTACAAAACACATTCGGTCATATATTAGTATACCTGAGCCTCATCTGGAGGCATGATCTAAAATATGCATCTCTCCTGCAAACTAAGAGGCAAAGATAAATTCCCCCGCTTTGTTTGAGATGCGGTTGTTCTTGACCTCTGGGATATAGAAAGATTTATATAAATAGAATTTCTATTTCTGCTTGCTTCCCTGTCCTGGAGAAATATGTATAAAGAAAAGATCAAAGATCCTGTACAAACATTCAGCGTTATGCTGACAGGCTGCAAAAGCAGAGCTACTTCCTCAGTGTCTCAGAGAACAGTGACTTAGTAAGCCCCTGGGACTTTGCAGAGCTGCTTCCTCCACTAGACTATACCCTATGAGAGCAGCCTTTTTAAATTTCATTTTCATTTCAGTGGTGCTTTTGAAAATATAAATATGTCAGAATGATTAGCTGGTAAATGGTTTATATTAGCTGCTGCAGATATTTCTGCTGTCTATTCAGAATCCACGGTGTTGTCTGTGGCCTGATCTTGTCATCTTTCTGGAGGCTGCCATGTGGCAGAGAAGATGGAGGACTTTCAAACTTTGGTTTCAGCTAGCCCCTCAAAAGCCCCAACGAACTTTTTGTATGTTTGTTTGTTGTTCAGTTATGTTTCTAGCAGGCAACATGGCATTTCCTGGCTTATCTTTATTCCGTTTTGTTTGAATGTCTCATCAGTTACGTCCCGATATCCCAGCCAGCTGTGCAGATTCAACTGAGCAAATAAGGTCCAGTAGGAAGTTATTGATGGCTTTATCAGTATGAAATACTCACAATGCATCACCTGCATGCTTAGGAGTGTAATGCTGACAATAAATATGATAATAGTTGTCACACATCAGTGAGAGAAATGTTGAGCTTCCAAAGCACTGAATAAATTGCATTTCCCTTTATTTATTCAGTGCAATAGATGGCACAAAGATGGTAGAACCAACCAACCATTTTGACATGTTTACAAGGCTTTTAAATCATGAAATGGATTATTGCAGTGCTGAAAGTATTTGGCAAATGCATTTTATGCACAGCACATTCTGCTTGAAGAGGCAGGCTTTTTAATTTACATTTGTTAGAAGTGCCTATGATGAAGAATGATTGTGTGTCAAAGAAGCTACATCTTTGGTACCAAACACAGTAACCTGCACTATTGCATCCAAGCTGCTTCACACACAACCACAAAGAAGAGGCATTAGAGTCAGAAGAAACATGCAGATGCCCATGAACCGCTTTGCTGGCTGTAGCCTGATGTAAGCTGAATCCATAATAAGGTTCAAGCACAGCCTCTTTTGAGTGGGTTCACAAACACAACTGATGGTGAGTTTGGATCCATAGATCTTAATTAACAAACTTTCTTTATTGGTTTTTCCCCACTTCAAGAATCTGGGGTTAATATAACAAATCTATATCCATTTGAGCCTGGTGTAACAAAGTAGTAAGTACTTCCTGCAGTATGTACCAAACTTGTTTCATTTCCCACTGAGTCTCATAAATAACTAGTAATAAAACCAGACCTCCATGGCTTCATGACGGAGAACTGGTACCAAACATCTTGATGGACTGGGCCTGTCTTACATACAGCACACATTTTATCTCACCTAACTTGAGCTGTCCAGAAGTGAAGCATTGCCAAGCAGATCATTGGTGCTCCTTGTAATGAAAGAAAACAGTTGTACACAGGAGGTGACTCGATCCATTTGTCTCATTCACCTGTCCTCCTGGATATGCTTGTCTGTCTCTCTGCACTAGCCGTGTTTAGTCTTGGACAACTAGCTCAGATTAGAGTGGGATTCAAGTGCCATGGCTGTAGAGTGCTGCTAAGCCTTCCTTGAGTATCAGAGCTACCCAGGACAGCCAATCCACATCACATAGCACCCTTCTGGGGTGGCCACTGCAAGGCAGGATGCCACAGTCACCTACGATAACACCACATGTTTTTGTCTGGTCAACAGTCCCACTCTGGATGTCTAAGTTTTAGATAGGCAGGTAGAGATTAAGTAAGTCCCTATGCAGTATTGTCTGTACTCGGGATCTCACCCCTTACAGCACAGCAGTTGTTTAAAAGGATTCCCCTAAAAACTCACCACATCCCAATGGTACTACTTATGCCAAAATCTGATGAGCAGTCTCTGAAAATAACAGTTTTCCTTCAACCATTTCTTTTTTCCCTTCCATTTCTAGATCCAATAAACCAGATCTTTGGCAGCTATAAGCCAAAACCATCTCAGTCCTGCTGATTTAGAACAGCTGATGGTCTGGTCAAAGCTTCTAAATCAGCATTTTGTCTTCAATTAATCTTTGCTGCCCTAAACACGGTGTTCAAACATGGGACCAGTTAACATAAATGTGAATTGTTTGAGGAATTAAGAAGTAGAAAACAAACCTAGAAAGAAACAAAGGGTACATTGTAAGCTGTTGGAAGACTTGGGTTTTATTTGGGTTGTAGTTACAGGCTAAATAACTATGGCATTCTGCCAACAGTAAAGCTGTGGCTTTACAGAGGTGCCTTTGTTTTATTTAGAACAAAACCCCAAAATATCAGAGCACCTTACAACAGGGGGAAATAATAAGTTCAGTATGAAATGAAATAAAGGAGGACTGAAATTCCTAACACTCAGTTTTTTAAATAAACCAAGAGAATAGGGATAGGTCAGAAAAATAGAAAAATAGCTACTTCTTTGTTCCAATAAACCAGAAATTAATAACATGCACATATTTAATGTTCTCCAAGTTTAGAAATGGTACTGTTCCTATTGAATTAGCATGTATACATTATTAACACACATCAGACTACATTAAAGTAACATGAATGGTTTGATTTAAAATCCACAAATGCCTGGCAGTAATGTATCTTCACATCAAGGAAAGAAGTGAACAGAAACAATTACACAAGTTTCTAGTTCTGCTGAATAGTGTTATATCCTTCACGTGATTTCAGCACCTACTACAATTAATTTCTCCTCTAAATATCTGATATTTTTTGTATTTTCTTGGCCTTGGGCTTTAAGGAAAGGGGAAACGGTACCAGAAGTATTTGGGGCAATCTTAGAAACCACAGGCCATTGGCAGGACAGAGAATAATGGCTCTGAGCAGTGCAAGTGGCTGCTAAAGACCTTTCTTCCACTGACTTTTGATACAGCAGAGCTGTGTTCATTTAAAAAAAAATTCTGTGTGCAGTCTGTGTATTTTGCTGCCTGTGCACAGTAGGCCCTTGTGCTAAATGGTCTCAAGAGATTATTATTTGTGTGTGTATTGTGTATCCATTCAAGTTTGAGATTTACTGGGCTATATAAAGGCACACAGAGAAATCTTCTCCCTGCCTTTTCTCCACATATACCCCATGTTAGCACCACTTGCTACGCACTCCATTTCACAGCAGAAGAGACTGCACTCTTCATGGCTGTACCTTATTCAAGAGCTATTTCATAAATTATTCTACAGTACCCTTTTGTTTATATTGTGGAACACACATACATGTACACACACCGTTACCAGACCTCTCCTCACCATTGGCTTAGTTGGGTTTGGTACAAGTCAGGTACCATTTTGCACTGCCCTATGTGCTAGGCTGCAGGCTGAGCTTCACTGAATTTCTATAATCTATTCAGCCAATGATCCACAACCAGAAAAACTTATTTCCGTTACAGGAAAAATTTGCAGGTGTGTTCTAATAAGGACAGATTTTTTCATCTGTAATGCAGTGTGTGACAGTGAAGTTCAAGGAACACTAGAGAAAAGTGTTTTAAAACAGAGATGTGGTAAATCATGGAATGAAATCAGAGAATAGTTTTCACCTGATTTCTGTAAGAATGGAGGCTTATTTAATTATGTCATCTACATGTGTGTGCATGAAATTGTTTGTCTTTCCCCTACATTGAACCTACCAGGCATCTTCAAGCAAAATTGCTGAAGGGGTAGCAATCTCAAAGGTATGCTTTTACTGGTATGATGACCAAAGGTAGCCAGGTAAAGAACGATCCCTTTCACGCTTCCACTAAAGAAATGACAGAAATATGAATTAAACTCTTACTAAACAGTAGAAAATCAATCCTCAAAGGAAAATGGCTTTAGGTATTTTCCTACAACAAAAGATATTTCTCTGGGTGATCATCTTGAAAACCAGCAGAGAATCCAGCATAAAGCTGCAGGAAACCACACTTTATCAATTCTTCTCAAGGAACTGCTGTTTGTTTACTCAGAGAAGTATCAGAAGTAAAGGTTTCCAGCAAAATATTACATTCCTTAAGCTAATTTAGAATATTGCACAAGGGAATTATTTTGCAAGTTTCCATCTACTGAAACAATAGCACACTCTTGGAAAACAGAAAAATCACAATCTGCTATTCACAAACCAGCCCTTAGATTTAGTGCTGCTTGCAGTATCCAGATGTAAAGCTTACCGTAGCCCCTTTTGGTGTAAATTAGCATAAGGTCAAGAAAATGGATATAACTCTACTTTTCCACATTAAGCAAGGCCTTTAAGTTTGAGATATTTGGCAAGAAATCCATGAAACAATATGAGCAGAAGGTCCTTAACCTGCTGGAGCTCAGTATTAATAACTTCTTTTGCTCTAAAAATTGCAATTTAAAAAGAAACCACCACCACCCTGAAAATGCAAAAAAATAAGAAACATTTAAAAATCAAATAAGAGCAACCCACATATCAAAAATATTTTCCATTCTGCCTCTCCTAGCATCTTCCCCTGAGGGCAAAGGTGATGGCTGTCCTAAACCCTAGTTTCTCCTCAACTGCTTCTTGCAGCAATAGAGAATCAAATCCTTATGTGCAGTTTCTTCAGGTTTTGATTCAACACAGATGCCTGGTTTTCCATTGTTTTAAAATCTTCCCCCTTGGACATATTTTTCTTTTCCTTGCCTTCTATGGTATATCTTGAAGAATCTCCTCTCTGTTTTTTTTTCCCCAGTGGCTTTATTCTGTTGATTAATTCATTGTTTTTTTCAAGGCTCATTAAGCTTTCCCTTCAGCTGCCTACCCGGGCTGTGTGACAAGATGGCAACAACCAACCACCTGAGGGAGTCTGGATGTGTCTGGTGCTGCCTCAGGAAGAAATGTCTTGAGGTTCGATCCAGCTTTACATTTCTGCCATTTTCACTATCTTTCTTTCTTTTATCTGGCCATAGATTACATGTTTCCAAATTCAGTAAAGCTCTTAAACATATGTCCATGTTCATCCTGTCTAGAAAATTAGTCAGGAGTGAACTTGGACCCCACTGGAATGAGAATCTCCATAAAGATTATAAAGCCTGGAATAAAGCCTTTTCTCCCAGTTCCCCCTTTTCCTCGTGTTCCTTCAGAGTGTCTCTCATCCTCATATCAGTTTGCAAGTCAGGCCTTCCAGCCAATGTTGTCACTCTCTAGTCCTCTTTTTCCTCAAACCTCCCCTCTTCATCCTCTACATCCTGAAGAGCTCCACCTACATTCTCACTATCCACATCCTATTGTTCCTATACTCAGAGCCTACTGTCAAGGGAGCATTGGAGATTAATGCAGCTCCAGCTGTGCAGCCTCTACCAAGCTGCCCTTCCAGCTGCCTCCCTGTTCCGCTGCTCCTAACATCAGGTTTGGTTATTGGTGCCCAAGAAGAGAAAGGAACTGCAGAAGTCTTCAACCAAAATGTAAGCAAAGACTAGGAAAGCCAGGCATGGGACAATAAAAGACTGAGGGCCAAAAACTGAGGACAGTGATATAGGTTCCCAAGTACAGATGCAGTGAAACAGGGAGCAGCAAACAGCTCTAGTCACCTCCCTCTGTGTCCAGCAATGGGTGGCAATGGTTCAAATAAATGGAAGGACCAAACTAACAATTGCACAACTCAAAGAATTCTCAGCAGGATAATACCAAGAAAACAGGCAGGTTTTTTTTGAGGAAGATCTTGAAAGACCTTTTTTGTTTGGGTTTTTTTTTTTTCTTTTCTTTCCAAAAATTTAACGTGATAGGAACACAAATCTAGTAATAGTAAATAATATTCCTGTCCTAAGACATTACATAATAAGCATGTCATCCCAGAATAAGTTTTTGTCTTTCATTATGAGATGCCTGGAAATAAGATTTATGTTTAAAAAGGTAGGGAGGGCAAGGGCATTATTGATCATAGTTATAATAATGAGGTTTGTGCTTGCAGGTTAAATCTGTTTGTGCTAGGCAACAAGGGCTTACTGAAGAAGAACCTATAACTCTGGCATAAATACAAGGACATTAGACTGGCTCCAGAAAAGACTGAAATCTGGAAATAATTTTCTGAATTTGTGGGTTGATTTTGCTGCACCTGTGGGTTTAAGCTTTCAGCTTTAAATTATAATCATTAGATTCTTTTATTGTGTGGGTTTTGTGTTGTTTTTTTTTTTAATATAAGCAGCACAATTAGTAATACTTTTATCTAGCAAAAATGGGGTCCTAATAGCAAAATATCAGGAAGATGGTAACATGTCATATTAAGTGACTGATTTATCCTTCTTCATGCAGGACTATTTATTGTAATTAAAGATTGCCACTTCAGCACAGAGGTCAAAGACTAGGGCTTGTACAATCATTTTCTAAAGAAATTCTGAAGAGACAGAAGAATGGGCTCTCTGCTCCCTCCATCATTTTGTTCTGCCTCTGCATTGTTAGCAAAGCTTGGTGCTAAAATACATAATTTGCATGCACACAAGGAGCTTAATTTTGATCTGTTACAGACTTGTTATTCCAACCCAGAGTGAATAAAAACTGCTTTATGTAACTAAAGATTGAACTAAGTCCTGAGACCTAGTCCTGCAAGACCTTCCTTGTGAGCATTTAAATTCAGTTAACCTGTTTGCAAGGAGAAGGATACGACAGACTAGGTGATATAAAATTAGCCGCACAGTTGGTACAAAAGTAGTGAGTATTCTGCTTGGGTTCAGTCCTTATCTGCAGGGGTAACTACTTTACCTACAGGGAAACTACTTCTGAGGCATGGCTCACACCATCCTGGCCTTTTTATTGCTTAGTGATGTATCACCATTATTTGCTATATAGGCAAAGAGATACACAGAGATCTCCCAAACACACAAACACCTCTACCTTGGGTCTGGAAATTAGAAGCAGTAGGAAAACGAAAATGCTGAAAGGCATTCACATTGCTGGTGAAGAAAGAGGGGGTGGAAGGAGCAGCAAAAGCAGGAGTGAGACCTGAGGAAGGGAAAGACATGGATGAGCTCTGATGCTGATGGGAGGAAAGAAAGAGGGTATTTGTGGATACTCTCTTGCATACCCAAAAATGAGTCTAGTCTGTAGGATGAAGTCAACAGTGCCAAATAGGAAGGTTGATTCACAGTTGACCTTTGGTATTCCAAAATTTAGGGTTTGTTGTGGTGAACTCTTTGCTCGTAGTATGTTCATTTAGTGCTGGGGCTCTAGTACTTGTACTCTGATATACATTTGTACTTGTTCTCTTGATATACATTTTCTTACTCCGAGGTTGGCTTCAGCACTTCTTACCTGTACCCAAGAAACAATTTAGTGCCATATTATAAGAGACATTAAATACACTAAACACCAGACAACCATTAGATAGGTGGGGCAGTACTTTCTACTCTGGAAATAACAGAAGTGCATAATGGTGTATGAATAACTGTAAGATATAATTCAATTTAAATTAATGGACAGCTAAGCCAAATAAGGCCAACAAGTTCTTATTTTGCAAAGGGTTAACACTGAGGGAAAAAGAAAAAGAGTGACTGAAACTAATTAAACATGTGAGCTCAAGAATTTGCAGGCTGAGGGAACATATAAAAGGCGCAAAACCTACCTGGAACAGGCAATCAAATCAGGGAGGAAAAAATGTATAGATGTACTCAGGCTTGATTGATCCAGTTTAACTGAATGAATCAGTTTAAGATTAATCTTCAAAATCATCAGCTTAGTGTGCAGCAGCAGTCAAAAATACCAAGAAAATCTCAGGCATCAGGAAAAAAGTTATTAAGAACAACACAAAGGGAGTCATTCTGCTGCTAGAGAAACCCATGGCGAGCCCTCATGCTGAGTACCAGGTGCTACAACTGGTGTAGTCCTGACCCTCCAGAAGGGTGACACAGAGTTAGAGAGAAGGTAATGACGCGCAGGTAAATGGTCAAGGGAAAGATGAAAAAGGCTGGGACTCTGGGTTTGGGGAGGGGAAGGTTGAGGGGGACATAATCAAGGATTCAAAGTCATGAAGGTGGTGGGTAAGCTGAATGCAGAGAGGTTCACCATACCTGCAGTATGAGGGCTGGGGGACATTCAGTGAAACTAACAGGGTATCAGTACAAACAAGATGACAGACACTGAGTGTGTCTTTGCATTGGGGCAGTGAACTCATCAAACCAGCTACACGGGACGTTGTGGACACAGAGGGGTCAGCAGGGTCAGAAACGGATTAGAAGAATTCATGGACTACAGACAGGTCCACGAGTGGATAGAAAAATGTCTAGGCAAGCACATGCCTTCCACCATCCCTAATAGAATAAAACCAGAAGAGGCAGAGCAGGGGGCAGACTGCAGAAGATGGCAGGCTCCAGTGGTCACCCTAAACAACATCTTCAGCCTCCACTGCTGGAGGCACAGCCTCAGGTGAGATGAACTGCAGCTCAAACCTACTTCTTATGTACTTAAAAATCAACTCAAAAAGCATAAGAACTCTAGCTTGTGATGTTGATTTCACAGAAACATAGAACCATAGAATGGTTTGGGTGGAAGGGACCTTAAAGGTCATCTAGTGCCAACCCCTCTGCTATGGCTAGGGATACCTTCCACTAGACCATGTTGCTCAAAGCCCCACCCAGCCTGGCCTTGAACACTTCCAGGGATGGGGTATCCACAACTTCTGTGGGCAACCTGTTCCAGCGCCTCACCACCCTCATATGGAAGAATTTCTTCCTTTTACCTAATCTAAGTCTACCCTATTTCAGGTTAAAGCCATTACCCCTTGTCCTATCACTACATGCCCTTGTAGAAGGTCCCTCACCAGCTTTTTTGTAGGCCCCCTTCAGGTTCTGGAAGACTGTTATAAGACCTCCCTGGAGCCTTCTTTTCTCCACACTGAACAACCCCAACTCTCTCAGCCTGGCTTCATAGGAGAGGTGCTTCAGCCCTCGGATCATCTTCATGGCCCTCCTCTGGACTCGTTCCAACAGGCCCATGTCCTTCTTATGTTGGAGGCCCCAGAGCTGAATAAAATACTCCAGGTGGGGTCTCATGGGAGCTGAGTAGAGGGGGAGAATCACGTCTCTTGACCTGCTGGTAGCGCTTCTTTTGATGCATCCCAGGAGACGGTTGGCTTTCTGGGCTGCAAGCGCACCTTGCTGGGTCATGCTGAGCTTCTCATCAACCAACACCCCCAAGTCCTTCTCCTGAGGGCTGATCTCAATCTGTTCTCTACCCAGCCTGTATTTGTGCTTGGTATTGCCTCAACCCATGTGCAGGACCTTGCACTTGGCCTTGTTGAACTTCATGAGATTCGCACAGGCCCACCTCTCAAGCCTGTCAGGATCCCTCTGGATGGTACCCCTTCCCTCCAGCAGGTCAACACCACCACACAGCTTGGTATCGTCAGCAAACCTGCTGAGGTTGCACTCAATCCCACTGTTCATGTTGCCAACAAAGATGTTAAACAGCACCAGTCCAAATACTGACCCCTGAGGAACACCACTTGTCACTGGTCTCCACTTGGACATCGAGCCATGGACTGCAACTTATTGAGTGTGATCATCCAGCCAGTTCCTTATCCACTGAATGGTCCATCAATCAAATCCATGTTTCTCCAATTTAGAGAAAAGGTTGTGTAAGACAGTGTCAAATGCTTTGCACAAGCCTGGGTGGATGACTTCAGTTGCTGTTGCCTTATCTGCCAGAACTGTAACGGCCTCATAGAAGGCCACCATCTTTGTCAGTCACAGTTTGCCCTCAGTGAAACCATGTTGGCTCTCACCAATCACATTCTTGTTTTCCATGTGCCTTAGCATAGTTTCCAGGAGAATCTGCTCCATGATCTTGCCGGGCACAGAGGTGAGGCTGACTGACCTGTAGTTCCTGAGGTCTTCCTTTTTTCTCTTTTTAAACATGGGGGTTGTATTTCCCCTTTTCCACTTAGTGGGAACTTCACTGGTCTGCCACAACTTCTCAATATGATGGACAGTGGCTTAGCAACTTCATCCACCAGTTCCCTCAGGACCCACAGATGCACTGTAGAGGAAATGATCCCACTATAGAGGAAGTGATAACTGCCAAAGTCAGCCTGAGTCAGAGCTAGAAATGCAAAGGAAGACAAACTATTCTTATTATTCCTAACAACAAAGAAACAAAATAGAAGTTTAAAATGCAGCAGCTGGGGCTGAGGATTACTATATCAGCCACAAATGTGGCAGGGCATACGAAGCCCTATATAAAGGACAGTGTTTCCAGAAGATGCAGTACTACCATGTGAAGCACTGGTGAGATCTAGATACAGCTCTTCCCAATCTTAGTCAAACAAAGTAACTTGAATGGGTATACCAGGGAATGGAGAGCCTAAATCAGGAGGTGAAACTAAAAAACGTATGCGTTTGTTAGCCCAGCCAAAGACAGCTTGAGAGGAGAGCTAATTTGTTCTCTATAAATGTATTAGTGAGGTAAATGTCAGAGGAGCAAGATGAGGTAATTAAGCTAAAGGGAAATGTTGTCACAAGAACTAATGAGCAGAGGCTAACCTGAAAAGTCCTCAGGCTGGACTTGATAATCTTTAGAAGAGTTCAATTATGGAAGACCTTTTTGTTTGGTGCAGGAGGAGGAAAACAAGTAGTTTTAAGTTAGTCCTTGATCAGCCTGTGAAAGGAATAACACAAGGAGGAGATCTATAATAGCAAAAGACCAGACTTGATGACTGAAGAGACCCTTTCTTTTGCTGTGTCCCTTGCTCTTCGTGTCCTTTAATTGTTGAGAACAGACATCAAATAAGAGTGGCAAGTCCTGTGGGACTTCCTGTGTCAGGGACCCTGAGGAAGGGGAGGAGCAGCTGCCTATTATTTTGTACAGCCCCACCATCAGGTCAGCAGTACCTCATGATCAGCAGTGTCAAAGGTGACTGACTAATCAAGCATGAGGCTTTGAATGGCTCTACATCTTGCACCCTAAAGTGGGGCTCATTAGCAGGACACTGCAGCACGTGGTGTGGATGGGGGTGGGGTGGGGTGTCAAAGGCAGTGGATGTCGCATTGTATGCCTTTTCTAGGCCCAAGGCCACAAGTATGCTTATTGAAAACCTGTATTGTGTTTTCCTTTGGCCATTTCACTGTTGTCCTTTCTACTGTTTTGGTGGTTTCTTCACTCAAAACCTGCTTTCTATTCAGTGTTTCTGCTTTTCTCCTTTCTCTATTCTCTCTTGTCTGAACCACTCCCCTTTTTATCCCTACTGCTTCTGTATCCAGAGGTAAGCAGAGATGCACTAAAGCAATCTAACACCACATCCAGCTTTGGTCACAATCTTCCTAAGCCTTCATGTTTACATGTCAAGAAACAGAGGGAAAGAAACAGGTGGAGGATTTGCTGGGGAAGTTCTTTAAGCTTGCACTGCTAAAAAAGAATGTATAATATATTGAATATTGTCTGTATTTTTAAATCGTGGTAATTAAAACTTCACTGCTGTCTCCTGTGGTACCTGGAATATTGAATAATACCACCAGGATTTCTACCTTTTGCCACTAAAGCTGATTGCTAGTTATTTTCAACACCCTCAAGGCAGTAGTTTAACATTGTGTCTCTCTTCTTTTTTCCCCCATGAAGTTTTCATATTTCCAAGTCACTGAACACGGTCCTGTGATTACTGCTGTTTAAATATATTCTAATGTAGAGCATTTAAAATCTACAGGACCATAATCAACCCAACCCACACAACAGTGCTTTGAACAACAGAGTGCTAGGGAATAATGGCAAGGCCACACATACATATCTGATTAGCTAATTTTAAGAGCCTAAGAAATCTGTTTAATATTATAGCCAAATGCCTAGAAAGCCAAGTTTTCACTGCTGATGTGTCAGCTTTTCCAATATTCCTGTGACCTGTACAGTTGCAGTACCAAGAATTACATCTGTACAAGTCTGCCTAGGGTGTCACTTGAAACAGAAGATGTACAGAAGATATTCCAGATGACTATTAGTCGTTCCCCTGCAGTCCTATCTGCTCTACTCCTCCCAGGCAGGAAGTGAATGGCCTAAAGAATGATGTAATGTATCTATCACTGATGCAACCTGTCAAAACAAATGGAGGGTTGAAAGTTTGCATCTAGTGCCATGGTTTCTATTCAGGCTGGGTGCACGTGGTCAGAAAAGAAATGAAGTAGATATTGACATGTAAACGTTGTGAGTCCCTCCAGCTCCTAATAAAAATTGTATTAGCAAAGGTGTTGTTAGATGTATGGATCTAAAAAAGGAAAAACCTTTTACAGTCAGCAAGTAAAGCAAATACTGGAAAATTACCAACAGGGTAGAAATCCTATTTCTTTTGCCTGACTTCATAGAGAAACAGATCTGTGATGCAGCTGTTTTCAGCTCTCTGTCAAATTGGAAACCAAAGTTGTCATACCTTTAAGGATAAATAGAATAACAGCCTTTTAAACTCTACTCAAAGTGTCAGGGCCTTACCCCCCACAACCACTCCACCTTTAAATCAACAGTAAAAGGTTCACTGATTTCCACAGTAATAGGAATTTGCTCTTATTTGAATGTGACATTAACATGGATATACTGTTCTCAGGAGAACTGACTGCTATGGGCCAGAGCTGGACATTGATTTCACACCAAATTCCCCATTGATCAGGCATGGTAGGAAGTCTATTCATTGAATTGATAGCAGGATATAGCTATACAGTATTTGTTTTCCTTTTAATATACAGCTTCAACAGCAAGCCATGCATGAATTTAATAAAAGAAGATAATAATCTATCCATTCTAGGAGCTATAGACTGAATCTGGGTGGTTATCAGACCTGCCCTCACTGCTATAAATCATGTCAAATAGGAGACTCATTTTAGATTTACCAATGAAAAGAATTCTCCTGTTTTAAATATACAGACCCTGTGCTTTCTCCTCACTCACATTCAGCAAATTGGCAATTGTATTCAGTTATGGTTTATCAACGTAAAACCATCAACAGAAGAGAATCAGTCTTATTGTACTGTTAGAAACCAAGCATTTGAAGGCAGCAAAGTAGCTCTAAACAGTGAATGAAAGTATTGTAGTGGCTGTTGCAATGAACCTTAGTTGTTCAGTATGCTCTTTCAGCCATTGCTTCCTGTTTAGGATCGGAGGTTTTGTTAAGGTCATCTTACAAAACAATAAGAAGAGATGCTCTGAGTATGCTAATGCCGTCTATTTCAGGAGAGCTAACACTGGTAGTAGAGAAAGTGGGCTGATGTAAAAGTCACTGACAACTATAAGGGAAAGTGAATGGGTGGTACAATTGTTAGCAGAGTGCTGTGTCTGCAGCTCGATCTGGGAATAGATCCTTAGCAATCATTTTCTGCTAGACACTTTCTTGTAAATGATGGAAGTTAGGCAAGAGGAATTACACACGTAATGCTTTTCAAGAAAAAAAAATCTGTACTTTTAAAAAATAGGTTGAAATTTACTTTCTAGATGCAGAAAGGGCTCAAATTCAGCTCTTACTCTTCATTCAGGGAACATCAATAAAGCCAAGAAAGGGTCTTTAGGTGCAGACTGGCATAAATAAGATCAAAAGCTAGGCTGGCATGTGTGAAGAGTGTTGCCTAGCAGACAGCATTCTCATTTCATGGCACAACAGGATGGCACGGCTCTTCTTACTAACATAATTAAACATCAGAGTTCCAGTAAATTATGTCATCTCTTCTTTCTCCTTTACCAGCTCATGTGGAAAGAATTAAAGGTTTGCTTTCTACCTTACCTGTCCTGGAAAATGCAATGTGATTTTGTGTAATGAGCCTCTCAGAACAGTGCAGAATTATACTAGATGGTTGCTAAAAGAACTCTGGAGCCTAAAGGCTGCATCCCAGGGCTTGGCACTCCAGCAACCCCACAGTAACAAAAGTAGCATGGAAACCTGATTAAGGTAATGAGGTCTGTTGAGCTATCTAAAGTAACAGATGAACAAGGTAAAGGAAATAAAAACCCCACCTTTTAACTTTCTCTTAATTATGGCATTCTAGTAATCCTTCACAATTATTTTAGTGATTTCAAACCAAGTAATAAAATAAGAAATAGAAATGCTTGGGAAAGAAATTCAAATTCACTCATACTTTAATTTATCCCCCCATGTTTAGCTGATGAGAAAAAAAAAGACTGTTGTTGGTTGCATGCACTTCATTCCCTCAGTCAGCAAAAAGCATAGAAGACAGTATCAGCCTAAAATAATCACTGGCAAGTGAACAGAAATTATGCAGGATGGCAGGACACAGAACCAGGGGCAAACTTACCAAATTTAGCACTGTTCACCCTTACCTGGTTCCTTACCTCCAGGAACAGCTGAGGCTTTGGGAAAGGTGAGGTAGGGATCTGGGGTTTGGCCTGTGCTTCATGAAACATTTAGAAGTTTTGTTCAGACACCTTTGGATAACATGCAATTGAAGGAAACAGTGAAGGCAGCCTCTGAGAGTCCTACCACTGATCCAGTGTTGGCTGGGTAGAGCAGAGAACAGATCAGCAGCATTATGAATGATGGGAGAACAACTCAGAACATCAGGGAGATTGGTGGACAGTAAGGTAAAATCCCTTAAGCGAAACACAAGACAGATAAAACCTTTGAAATAAAGAAAAAAAACCTAAAGGCTTTGTTTTCATTGTACAGAATATAAAAACTGTTGCTGTACCTATATAAGTGCTTCTCTGAGACCAATATGTGGCAGCAGCATCTCCTGTTACCAGTGTGTGAGTAAGACACAATCGAAATACAGTTGTAAACCTAGCTGTGTCCTAACCTAGGTAGGAGCTTTCACCTGCAGAGCTCAAAGTGCTTTTTTTCCCCAGACTTACAGTGTTTGAGGCTGGAAGGGATCATTACATAGCTTGATCATCCCTGCCATTAAATTTTATCCAGTTACTAAACAAAACACCTAGTGATTGTCTAAGAAATAATTCATATTGAGCTAAAACAGAGATTCTTAAAAGATCTTTTACTTTGGACTGAAAATCTTGGGAAATGGAGAAATCTTCTGTCTCAGGAGAATATCTGACATTTAAACATACTGATAGTTAAAAAATTAAGCTTGTCTAAATTCATCTGGCTTCAGTTTCCAGCAATTGATTCTTCTCAGGCTTTTCCTAGATTGGTTAAAGTGGTCTTCTGTGCCTTCATTTTCTCCTTCTGAAGGTACTTATATACTGCAATGAAGTCATCTTTATCCTACTCTGATAAGATTCAGCTCTGAAGTTCTATTATTATAAGTAGAGCCAACTGGAAACAAGACCTGTATTTTGTTAGGGCTTCAGAATTCAGGTATTTTTTTCCTATTCTAAAGTAAAATGGAATTTCTGTAACCCACAACTCTAAAAGCAAGGTTTTTCCTATTTACTCCCAAATTACAGGTGAACTGTTTGATAGCATCAGACCTATCAGCAATATTTACATCCCTAAAAACTTCCATTTATCATACCTTCCCTTTGATGACTGTCATTGAAGATGAGCTGTCTGTGCACTAAATTGACACTATTTTTTAGCTATGCAAAAAGCCATAACACTCTCTCCATTTTCCGAATAGAGATTGAGGTGCAATATGATAATGCAACAGTGGCAGAAATTTACTAGTAATCCTCCTATCCATTTGACCTCTTGCAACACATTAACTTTGCTGGTTAGTCCAAATATCTTCCTTGTTAGTCCTCTCACTTTATCTCTTTCCATTTTGTACCCCGATATGTGCAATCTTTTCCTTACTTATGTTTTCCTATGGAATAGTGTAAAATGGTTAGAGTTAGGGACAAGTTCTAAGGGAATAAAGGAGTAATGCTTAAGATTAATACAAAAATCTGGAATTTAGGTATGTGTCTTCTATGCACATCAGTGAGAATGTAAGGAGATGGTTGAAATATCCTATATTTCCAATTTTCAGTGGTTTTTCCCCCAAGAGTATGATTTTGCCTGAAAAAGAACTCTAGCATTATCTAAAAGGAACTAGGAGTGCAGAATATTAAATTGTTTCAGCAGCTCATGAGTTCCATATTGTTTTTGAAATATCAGTTCTGTTCAGAAGGTTGATTTTGTTAAATCCAGATAAGCTCAAAAAATAGTTTGAAAAAGTCCTACCAGTGTATTTTCTGAATTTTCAGAATGCTCCAAAAATTCCTTTTGCCACTCAAAATCCAACAGGGAAGCACAAAAGAAAACCAAACCAAACAAACAAAAAAAAGGAAAACTGCCCAAAACCTGAAATCCTGTTCTGAACATGGAAATAGAACCAATTTTTTTTCTCATAGTTTTTAACAACTTCAAACTCATAATCATTTTTGTCAAATTAAAATACCAAAAGAGTAGGATGACTAAATCTCAAATTACTTCATCATTGACCTTTAAACTACAGTGTAGAATGGGAAATAATACCACACAATGGGAACTGATAAATATCAAAATGTCTTTTTAAAGAAGGAGCCATTTTTGCTGTTGATAACTGAGGTGACTTATTATGTGAGCTGAAGAGAAAACAAGCTAGTTCCTAAAAGCTTTGCCCACGAAATTGGCAAAAAAATCCTGAATAATAAACAAATCACAACATTTTCATTACTGTGAAACTTCAAAGGGAAAAAAGATAAAATGTTAAGTGTATCAATAGCTATATTTTATATTTAGTGAAAAATTCAGCCAGATTTATGCAGTAAAAAAGCTCTTAATTTTAGCTTCAGATCCATACCTAAATCTATCAAGGAATTTCTTCTCTATAATTTGGTTCCAAACCATCATTCTTAAAAGTAAAAGAAACTAATCATACCTAAGCCATACAAGGAAAATCATCCCAAAGCCCATCTCCCCCAGTACTCAGCCACAGAAATTAGCACTACTAGAAACTGTGGCTACTGTGGTAGCCAGTGACATCAGGATACAGACAGAAAAAATGTTTATAGAAAGAAGATACACAAGATCCTCCAAAGGCAGGGAACAGGAGACAAGAAGCAGCTGTATCACGCCAGAACTCTGGACTAGGTCCCCAACATGCTGAGAGTCAAAAGCTATTTTCAGGGGTATGATGGAGAATAAGCTGAGGGCAATGTATTTAGCTGTTGGATACTTGGGTTCTCCCTGTTTTACAAACTAGCATAAACTTTTATGAGTCATTAAAAGCCACAGAATTATGCGGTTGAAGCTTGAACATTACTTTTTGCTACTAGCCTTTTTTGAGCCTCTGGTACCTGGTTATGATTAAACCAGGAGGGTACAGTTCTAGATCTGTGCTATTGTTGACTTCAGTTGGTGCAGAGCCTAATCCAAAAAGTCAGATTTGTAGTGTTCTTAGGAGCTTCAGTAAAGCACATCAGTATTTAGTGCCTACTGTATTCAATAGGAGTTTGGCACCTGGCTGCTTCTGAATATCATCCTCAACATTTATCTATATCTTTACATTTCTAAATATCTTTTAAAAACGTGGTCCAATAAAAAACCCAGGGGATTAAATGATACATCAAAATGACTGTTCAGAGGAGTTTATAATCCTGGCACACATTCATTACATACACTCCTCCATATCTTGGGCCATCATAGCTAAACACAAGCAGGTCTTCTGCTGCCTGACAAGGGTCTTCTGTCCTGGAAACTCTCTCTTGAGTTGCCTGGGCCTCAGAGACTCGTTGTGCTTGTAGCAGTTTCTCAGCTCCTTTTTAAAAAAAACATATAACCTTTTGATGATTATTTATGTTACCCAGGAACACAAGAAGTATCTCATGTCTCATGCTTCTTATGAAAAAAAAACCAAACTCAAATGCAAAGTAGAGCTTTGTCGCAAAGGGCCATGAAGAACTGTGTCTTGTATTGTTATATAGAGCGCTCTGCCACTCCACTTAAAAATCAGAAACTCTTCCTTAGCTCCAGTGACTTGAGGTGTTCTATGCTAGCAGAGTGGAGTTCATTCCAGCAGGAGTGATTAAAGAGTTGATATAAAACAGAATCACGGGATGCCTTAAAATAAAAGTAATATATTTTTCCCACTGTGTAGCTTTTTTCCTTATCGAAAGCAGCTATTTTGACAAAATAATTGTCAGATAATACCGACTAGTGACCATATTTCATAGTTCATCATATATGAACTGAACCTGATTATTCCATATTCTCAGGGGAGCATGTTATTCATCTTTTACTTCCTGTGTGTTGGTCCATTTTGATGATTGATACACCTCATTCCTCAAAATTTCTGTATTTTACAAAACCCTGTATTCCAGCTCCCTGCTTTCTCCCTAAGAAATCAGTACATCATATACTTCTTTGAAAGGAGAGCTAACATACCTTTGAAATGCCGCTGAGGATGGAGTTCAGGTTTTGTACCATGAGACCCATAGGATTATAGCTGGGCACATCTCACACAGTTTTCAGAAATGCCGACTGCAGAGAACACAAGTAAGCGAGTAGCAGGGTGCTTAGCTTGTGTGAAAATCATGCCAAATAATGGAGATGCTCAAAAACTTCTCTAAAAGTCTTATGCCTCAAGAGCTATAGTTTATGAACATCTCCCACTATAGAAATATCTTATGTGAAAATAGGAACATCACTTTTCCAAGTGACCACCACACAAAACCAGCTCACAGTCTACCAAGTCTTTTTCTCAACAAAAATGTCCTGGTCAGACTACATTAATTTAACTGCTAATGATCCACAGTCAGTGGATCAGTGTGCGCTGAGAGAAGAAATGTAGAAAGTAAATGGAAAACACTTGAAGAAGGAATTTGTTAAAGAGTGTATCTTTTTTAGAGTGTCTCCTTTTAATTATTCTTACAGAAAGCAATCAGGTTTGGACTCATCTTTTGTACTCAACCTATATTAAGTCTTTCATTTTCCTCACTGACTTAGAGCAATGTTCTTTTTTCTTCCCACTTCAAATGAAATATCCACATCATTTGTTAATGCAGGCTGTTGGTTGTCAAAGCTTGTAAGTGTCCTTCAGTTTTGGGCAACTCACTTAGAGAGCCTTAGGCTTCAATCCATGAGACGTAATAAGGCAAACTGTAATATACAAGCCATGAACAGCCTCATACCTATGGAAAAAAGGTTTCACTTTCTAATGCTCATATAGCTCAAGGTAAATTCAACTAAAATCCCGTCTGACTCTGACATAGCATGAAAGTCATTCTTATTCATTGGAAATTAGATAGTAGCAGGAAAAAAAAAACCTTTATTTTATATAAATATAAGAATTTCCTCTAAAGTGGTTTTCATTTTTGTCCTGGGGGAAAGGAGTTACAGGGGGATCTTATTCCATGTTTTGTTCTTTGTGTGTTCATGGTCCTATTTTTCTTCTGTAATTTAAAGAGGGGGAAAATTGTTCCATAACAACCCTTTAACTAACTTTACCACCCTGATATCAAAGAATAAACTAGGTGTTCATAGTTTACCTTTTCTGCTTCTACTTTCATGTTACAAATCTAAGGAGAGAGATTTCATGAACACTGAATATATCCTGATGAAAAATTCAGCCCTAAAATAATTTCTATGTCATTATTTTTATATGGTTTTTCACCTGGTGTTCAAACAGAGACTAAGCTTGTACGGCTCATCAGTACTAATGCACAAATTCAACTCCAGGTCCTCTTACCTGACTTGAAAAAAGGCAATTTCCCACTGTCTTTTTTCATGACAAATTATGATAATAATTTGTCACAAAAAAATATTTATCATTTAATAGCCATGTTGTTAAATCTTCCTACTATTTCTTATTTCTCATATCAGGTATTACACTCTGCCTCTCAGATGTCCAAGCCCTCATGACAGCTTGCCTGGTTCTTCAACTAGAAACGGGATTTCCCTGAGAACCAGTTCTTCCCAGATGCCTTGGCAGTACAGTGCTGCCCCATATTGCATCCAACATGGATAAAAGACACACAGTCCCTTATAGCATAGCATGTATAGTAAGATGTGGGTTTCTAAAACCAGAAAAAATGTCTAAGCTACTTTAAAAGTCTCCATAGCTTTAAACTATCTAGGCAAAAAGTTGCCAATGCTTAAGTGTTGTTGAACTGGGAGAAGGACTGGGCTTTACAGAACTAGTTTCAAAGCATACAGAAAGTAGGAAAACTGTTTGAAAGACATATTTGCTACTACATTTCCAGAAAAACTGTCATTTGTTGGAAATTAATCAGTTTTGATCACACTTTACTGAATCTATCTGAAACTGTCTGGAAAGAGAGTCCTGTCAAAACTAGGATAGCACAGTCAGTCAAGAATTAACAAAACAATATGGATGGCAACATCCCTGGGTTAAGAGTGTGACTGCACTAGGCGGAGCAGTCAGCCTCCCAAGCTTTTGCTGGAGCCAGTCCACTTCATTACACATCTCAATATTCAGCAGTCCACAGCCAGCAGCTGCTTTCACTCCCTTGCTGTGACAGCACTGACCTGGGCCAGCAGAGATGCACATTTGACATAACTCCAAATTCAGAAGAGCACAGATCTTATCCTGCCCCTTCAGCACTATTTGAAAGACCATTACCACCATCTGAAGACATGAAACAAAGTCACATTTTGATTTAGAAAAAAATTTTTTAGCAAATAACAGCATCTTCTGGCCAGCAAATTGAACTCACAGTCAAGTACACTGCGCACTCAGAGAATGATACTGAATAGTTAGGCACACACTAATCTGTGAAACACTGTGAATATTTCCCCAAAATCAAGTGCTACAGCAGTGGGAGAGTGGGCTACACCCTGCTGAGTTCATTCACATGAATAATCCCACAGCATTCCATCAGACCGTTTGTGTCAACATGGCAAACAAGTTTTGGCCTGTCCTGAATATTGTTCATTACAGATTGCAACAGAGCAGATGTAATAATGCAAGTGAGAGGAAGGCAGCAGGAGCAATTCCTAAAGGCAGGACATCTTTAGCATTTCAACACAGGCACATTTTCCCAAGGGATTCAGAGGAAACAAGAGCCACGGATTTCCTAAGGCCAGGCTCTATGTTTGGCTTCATACATTCAAGTGTATTCTTAATTGCTGCTTGAAAGGCATTAAGTCCCTTGGGAAATGAACAGTATTTGAACCAAGTCCTAGAAAACCGTCCAGTCCCTCATCCCACCCAACGTGGAACATGCGCTGGAAAAGAAAATCCCAGAATGGTCAGCTTTGGAGATTTACCGCATGCAATTTTCTCTGGATAATAAACAAATAAATGTGCGCTTTGCAAGGGGAAGAAGTCACTGTGTGTTTTCATGATCAGGGCATTGTCAATGAGAAGAACCAAGTCTGTAGGACAACTCTGAAACAAGTCAAGAGGCATTAAGAGTGAAACCAATCAAAGCAGGCTGATGAGCTTAACACATCCAAGGGGAATGGAAAGAGGTACTGGCTGGCCTTGGATTCAGATTTATTATAGGATCACAAATCAACAAAATACTTTGCTTTGACTGAACATTAAAGCATATTCTTTATTATAGGTTGGAAATGGTGCTCAAAGCTAGCTAGTCTCACCTTTGGGTGAGAAAAGTCAACACATACACTCAGTCCAGGTTTTTGGGGATTTTTTAATCTATTGAAAACTGAATTAGGCATTAAGAAAAATCACATGTAGATTGTCTTTAATTAAAGGGGAATGCTTCAGAAATTACTTATTGAAGAAGGAAATAAACCTTGAGACTATTGCGCCTTTAAGTGTCTTTGCTGGGCTAACTAAAATTGTTCATATATCACAACAATGTAACACCATCACACTGCCACTTGAGCTGCTTTGCAATAGGGAAAATCAATGTTGTAGCTGTGTATGAAACTGTAGGTTTATAAGCACACACACACACACACACACATATACCACACATATATGTAAGACAAATAAGAAGGTCCCAGGAACTAGAGCCAAATTCTGATCTGATAAAGAGGGAACATCTCTATTGGGTTTAATGCGGCGGAACCCCTTGCTTAGCTCTGTTAGGTGGCAGTACTATTTCTGAATTGCTCCACTTCAATTTTTAATCAAATCCACTCCTTCGTGACTATAATACACTGTTTCATAATAATGAAGCTTAATGAACAGAATTAAAAGTTGATTAATTGTAAGCACAGTTAAACACAGAAATGCTTTGCTTCTTTGCCATAAAATCTGTCTACTGTTAAAAACTTGTCACTTTCTGTCCTCTCTGTCTTTGGATTTTTAAACAGCTTTTATGGGTTTTTCAATCCCTGTCTGCAGTTCAAACCTACTTTCTGTTTTGTCCTATTTGGTCCTTCATCCTCCTGCACCTCCACTTTCCTTTATCTAAAGGCAGAAACCCACATGAGGTTTATTAAATCTATGAAACATATCTGACATTGCCACAACCTTTTTCATACAGTTTAACAGAACCTGTTGTGTAATACCAACTCACAGTGTAACAACACAGGATGGTATTGTCCTGTATCCTTGCAGAGATTCATGCAGAGCCACTCTATTCACTAGCTCATTACCTCATCTTGTAAGAGTACGGTGCTGCCTTACTACTGATGAGATCTCATTTCAATCCTCAGCATATTTCCAACATCTAAACATGAGAAAATGAAAAGAAGGTTTTCTACATCACAAGGAGCAAGGAGGTAAATAGCTGAGGGAGGTAAAATATTGAAAAGAGAGGATAAAGGTTGACTTTGCCAGGGGGGAAAAATGTTGAAAAAATAATGTTGGAAGTTTTATGCAGCATTATGTCCATATGTTTTTGTCTTCCTTGAGTGGCCTTACCTGGATTATGTTCCTCTTGTAGTCTTATAAATGCCAATGCAGCCAAGGTTTCTGCAGAAGTGTACTGAGCAGACATATCCTCCAAAAACAGCTGCTGAGACATCCCGATGTACTTATATGCCTACAGGCAGAAGAGTTGAAGTTAGGCAAATACTAATGGAACCCTCTTAAACCCTTTGAAAAGCCTCACCTGGAATACACTACCTGTTGAACACTAACTAAATTTGACTAATTTGAAATTGTATTTTAAGCTCTTAAGTCACTTGGCCAATTAAGAAAAGGGCTAATTTTCCTTTATACACAGAAATCAGCAATTATAAGTCCTGCTGTCTTTTTTTTCCAGGAAGGAAAAATGATTCTTCAAACAATTTCAGTGTCTAAACATCTAAAGAAGTATTAATTCTAAGTAAACTATTTTAATTTTCTTTTTTACCAGATCTTCACACATATAACAAGATTCAAAAGGAAACAAAAAGTTAATTAGAACACTGAAGTATTTTTAAAGTTTAAAATAATATATGAAAAATATAGATTCCTGAGATATTATGTATCTCATGTATGTATTTCTCAAAGCTGTAGAAAATAGGCAGATGATACAAAGTCTTATCAAAAATATAAATGCAGTGTGTCAAGTAAAAAATAACAGTGATTAGCTTAACAGCATCTTGGGTATGTATCTTTTATAATGCATAATGTATTGGGAGTGTGTTTTACTCAGGTTACAGAATTAAACCAGTAGGAGGTCTAATTTGAATTAGTATACAGGTTCACTGGGAAATATTGATAGGTTTAACTCTGATTCCTTGTAATATGCTGTTGTATAAATCTACAGTTTTGTCGATGGGGAAAATGAGCTGCATAGACGAAAATTATACAGTATTCTTCAAACATATTTAAAAGAAGTTTTGAAGAAAGCACAATGCAAAAATTGCTTTCATAAACCCAGACCCCAATTCATGTGGTGCATGAAATTGCTGTGATTTTCCTCACTGTGCACTGTATCTTTAAAAGTCTAGGGGGTGCCTGCCATTTTTCAAGACAGACTTGATGATATGTGCTATGCTGTCTACTGTAAATTTATTGTCTTTATTGTTGTTTTGTTGCTTTTGTCTCCAATATATATTACGCATCTCCCAGAAGAGGAGGGACAAGCATACCACACTGGTAGCAAGGCTAAGGTTATCCAACTAGTGCCATGTAGCTCCCATGTCAGGGATGAGGATGACAACCCTGTCCACCATATGGATTTCTGGGTAATCTGAATCCCTCTGGGATGAAACAATCCTACAGAGGCCATAAAGGTTGATACACTTGTTCATTGACCCTCAACCACCACAGAGGAGCCCATGCAGCATGGGAGTAGACCCCAGTCAAATCATTGGTATTTCTTTCCTGAAACCTCTGTCCAGACCTCCCTTTTTGCCTTCCTCGGTGATCTCTGTAACACAAATTTTGTACCTATGAGCCTTCAGAGGATTTAGGTATGCAGCTATGAAGGTTGGTTACTTTGCTATGACAGTGCTGAAATCCTCTCTTTCCATCCCAGAGATCTCATTCTTTTCATAATTCAAATACAGGGTATTAGTACACACCCACTTCTTTGCATTGAATACCAAAAGGGCTTAAAAATCAGACTCCTAACGCAAGATGGCAACAGAAGTAGCCATTACTCTGTAAACACTTTTAATCTTCTTACTCCTGGGAACAAAAGAACGCGTGGATAGCAATGAGCTCTCATTGGCCCCAGAGTGCCAGGTGACTACACCAGTTGTAGTCAATCTGCAGCTATAGAGAAATATTGTAAATTTGGTCCAGCAAAATGTCCTGCTTGACATCAGACAGCCTGACTGAGTGTTACCTGGTAGCTTCTTATGCTTGTGAGTGCCATTGTTATCTGGTGAAAAAAATAAAACTACGTTAAGTGCACAAGTAAAACGACAAGTATCTTACTGTTCTCTAAAATCCCTCCCTGATTGCATGTCACTTACTTTAAATTCTGATTAAAAGAGGGCATTGAGAATCTCAGCTGGGAATGCAAAAGGATAAATGGACTTATCATCAGCTAAATTTTGCACAAACTACCAGGCTGGGTAGCATTCATTTCAGAGGAAACTACTAGGGACCGCCACTACCCAGATGTTAACATATGGTCTCACATTGCATCATGTACAATAAAGAATTGCAAAGTTGTTTCTTCAAGAAAAACCACCTCTCATGCAAATAGAAGTGTTCTATGTAAAACTAAGGTTAGTGTTGACATAGAGCAGTAAGGACAGCTTTATTTATAACCTTGCAGCTGGGGAAATAACAATACACGTGAGACGCTGAGAAGTGTAGTCAGTACTGAGAGGCTAAGATCAGGAAGACATGGTGAGTCCTGT
Source organism: Phalacrocorax aristotelis (assembly GCF_949628215.1). Lineage (NCBI taxonomy): Eukaryota > Metazoa > Chordata > Aves > Suliformes > Phalacrocoracidae > Phalacrocorax > Phalacrocorax aristotelis. The sequence goes on along the minus strand of NC_134284.1, from coordinate 27,720,027 downwards.
CTTAGCATGACTTTGAAAATAGCTTGTTAGACCTTAGACTTAGAGGCTAAAGCAGAGTGGAGGACCAGCTGGAGACAAAACAGACTAAGGTAGGACATGGTCATGGTAATGATCAGTATGAAAGGACTATCAGCCCATTTTTCATTTTCAGATGGTTTTCATCAGTTATCTGCAGAGGTGGAAGATCATGTCTTCTGTGTGGTGAAAGCCAGCATAGGAAGATTCATTTAGCCAATATGAGCCGGGAAAAAAAATAAAAATAAACCTGTTACTGAAGAAGTGTGTGTGACGACTGAAGTGCAGGATAAGAAAAATAAATACTGAATGCCTACACAGGGTCTTGAAGGTGAGAAGAAATGTAGATTGTCTTCTTAAATGTTCAGAACTTGCAGCAAGGCTTAAGTGTTTTGTTAGTCAAGGGTAGAATAAGGCTCTCCAGGATGCCATTAATTGTTTAGGATATCCTGGAGCAAGTGCTTCTGCATATTCACTTGATCTCAATCTCTTTCTATGCATTATGCTACTACGCTAACGCCCCAGCTGTATTTGGTGTTCATTGTCATTTTCTAGTAGTGAGCTAATGACACTGCTACAAAACAATGAGCAGCTGGCACAGTACAAATAAGTATTATTCAACATGAATTATGAATGGCATGGAAGCACTAAAGAAAACTTTTCAAAATACATGTGATAATGCGTCCCAATTCTTTTCCCATACCCAGCTGCTGACTTATCTCTGAACACTTCTCTGGCCCCTAAGAGAAGGGGCCAGCAAAGAGCTCTGGTTTGGTTCGGGTGCCTCACTGCAGGGTGTGTACATGGCACTTGAGCGGTTCACCGAAACACTAGCTTGACAATATCTCACACTAGAAGACTGATATTTCTCATTCTAATTAGCCTGTGTGCCACTGGAGGTTTTTGTTTGTATCACACCCACATGCAGCTAGTAGTAGGTAGAAGTAGTACGACAGATCCAAACCTAAAACTGTGGAGTGCCTACACTATTCTGCAGTAGCAAGTAAGGGAACCATTCAGGGTTGCCCTACACAAACTGGCCTAGCAGGGTAACACTGGCAGAATTTGAAGCACCAGTCTTGGAGAGGGATGAAAAGTTAAATCTAAATCCACCAGCACCATAGAACAGGCATGGGAGATGGCAGGCAGGTTGCAGTATAGTCACAATCCATCTCTGAGATTATGGTTTCAGCAGAGGTTTTGTTCATACCTTGGAATGCACTAAGCTTGACCTTCAGCTTTGAAAATAGTGGTGCAAAAAGGGAGAAAAAAGTATCTGTTTGTGTGTTGGCAACTGCCACAAGGAGGAGACAAGAAATCCTTGTCTCTAAAAATTGTGGAAATAAGGATGTATTTAATTACTGTAGTTACCAATGATATTTGGGGAAAACTAGATATATAGGACTGCATCTACCTATTTGTAGCATGCTGTAAGGCCAATTCACCTGGTGATTTCTTTCAAAGGTCTTAGATTTGCATTTTGCAAATAATTACATAAATAAATTAAGATTTCAAGAAACATATGGTTTATTCCTGGACAATGGGCTTTTCAGGATGAATAGAACTGTTTGTTTGGTTTTTTAAATGAAATTCTGTTTTAGAAAGATGGTAAGAATTCAGTGGAAAAGCACTGCATTGATACAGTCAGAATACAGCCTCAGTTAAGTCTTCGAAAAATGAAGCCCTTAAGTTACACACTGAAGCCTTCAGCCTGCAAGGACTTCATGTATGTACTTACCTTTATGAATTGCAGTTAGTCCCACTGATGTCAATGCAATTACTTTCATGGATAAAGTAATATTCCATGTATATCAGTAGATTGTAGCCTGCACATGTGCAAAACTACTGCATCAAAATGTCATTTGTATATACAAATGGTAAAGTGATCCCCTGTTCACACATTTAGATAGCCAATTCAGATGAGCAAATACTTGATTCAGGAAAAGCTTAGTGTGAATGGGGTCTTTTACTAGTGCACATCTTCAGAAAATCAACTTATTTATAATTGAAGTTGAAACAAGGACTGCTGTTTGATTTGGTAGCACATAAATGGTTCCCTAGGAGAAAACAGAGTGTGTTGTTTTCAGGTAACCAGGTATAAAATTACCCACTTTAACAGTTCTCTCCAACAGAGATTCAGCATGAACCTGTAGAGGAGAGATGCTACCTTCATCTGTAGATGCAGGAGCTTTCTGAAGGCAAAACAAAGTATGGGTGCCCTCCATTCCACAAGAGACATCAGTATGAGCTCAGAAACCTTCATAAAACAAAGCAGAACTTAATTACCACGTAGATAGCACCAGGTTCCCACTAACTCTAGCATAGTTTTTGTTATTATTGGACCACTGGGGTACCCAGAAGTCAGGGAATTTCAATACCCACACATCCTCACTGAATATTAATGACAGAACCATAACAATAGTGGCTAATAATGCAGCTTCTTGCTGCCATGTGAATTACACATCAATATTAATGAAGCTTTTGTTAACATTCAGTGTTCTTTCCTTTCTGTATCTCTGCCAGGATTTTGGACTGGTTTATGCCAACAACACAGACTTAGATGTCAACCCTGAGCAGGTCCTAGACATTTCAGAAAGGACTTGTTTCACAAAAGTACTTTTAAATTAAGAAGTATGCCATATCAAGGTTGCTTTACATTGACAGTTGTTCAGTTCTTTCCCGCTACAAAGGACAGATGTGGTGTTATATGCTTGCATAACCTAAAAGCAATACATAGAGGGCTGTCATTCATTTTAAAACATTATTACAACCGTCTTTGTATATAAACGCTAATACAATCATTCACAATTCTATGGGGTTCTCCTTCTTCCCTGAATCAGATGTATCAAGAAAAGGCAATGGTTCTGTGATAAGAAAAGGAGACAAGCAGTTTCTAGTTCTGTAAGAAGCCCATGGTACAGATCGCTAAGCAAGTTCACCCTGAATTCTGCTGTTCTAAACAGGAAACTGCTCCAGTGCTTTGAACCTTCATATGAAATTTAAATGTAATTGCCAGAAGCATTACCTTATTAATAAAAGTAGGAAAGCATCATTACTAATTATTGTGAGCTTCATTTGCATTTTCTAAACATTTACATTATCTAATCTAACTGTGTAACAGATGCTTGCATGATTTCCAACTCAGCTCTTTTCCAAAATGAATACCCAACACCAGTAAATAATAAGCATTGCTTTGGACTACTCCTGTCAGATATAGTGTCTTACTCAAAAAGGAATTCCATCAGCCACAGGAGCAATGCATTTTTTTAATGAATACCAAACTGCTTCATTTCAGTACAGCTGATCAGCCTTGTTGAATGCTGTGTCAACTGATACCATTTCAATAGTAGATCCTGCAAGATATCTGCAACAAATTACCTTTTTGAAAAAAAAAGATTCAGTTGATTTGCACTAATCTAATTTAGAGGAGGCCAGAATAAAATCATACTGGGACTTAATCTCATCTGAATACAAACAGTACAAAAATGCTGCCGATAAGTAGCTGATGTAATGCTCTAACACACCAGGGGGCTGATGTACCAATCCAGCTGCCATTGAGAAGAGCACTCTGCAATTCCCAGTGGTTCCTCTTGGATTAAGACTTGAAATTGATGTTCAGCATAGAATATATGGAATTTAATATCACAAAAAAAAAAAAAAAGAAAAACAAGGCTGTTCTTTGCAACAGTTGACATGAAATGGAAACAACCAACTCCTAGTTAGATCTACTATATGCAGCACCAGGCCCTGGTGAGATAACACCAGAAAGGAATCAATATTTCACTTCTCACAGCAGCAAAGGAGCAATAAGGAGTGCAAGGAAGCCAGCACAGACCCAAACCTGACCAAATCACAGGGTAGTTTTTCTCAAAAGAATTGTATTGTTTTAAGCTTAAGGTGAGGGTGGTCTGATGTCATTGCTAGTAATCATCAAAAGCAAATGAAACCACTACTGTTGTTTTTCCTTTCTTCAGAAGAAGCCCTCCAGATTTTGGCGGACAGTCAGACAGCTGACTTCCAGTAAAACCATCCTTTTGACCTGTCCCATCAAGTCCACTTCAACAAAGAACAGGTCAGATTTTACAGCGTGGGACAGGATGCTCTAAAAGCCTCTATCTAGAGTCACTGGACTTTGAGTCAACATGTTTCATTTATAGACATTCATTTGCTTATTTACTGATTTACTGTGTAGATTTTGTGTAATTCAGCCCTCCATCTTACTGCATCTGTAAAATGGTGATAATAATCCCTGCTCCATGGGAAGCTCAAGGTTAAACTTACTAATGTTTGCTGAACACTCTGAGGTGCTGCAATTCAGGCAGTAATATGAATGTAAAATATCGCATGTTCTATGGCCGTTATCTTTAAATTCATCAGCTTCACTTGGAAATGTATTTTTTCTAAGGGGAAATACAAGAACTCTTCCTTATCCTGTACTGAAGAAATAACTATGTGAATACATAGGGAGTCATTTTAAATGAAAATAATTGTGACTTAAACTTGGAGAACTTAAAACTTGCAATGCATTCTGATCATCAGGGACAGGAAACAAAAATAAATGGATGAAAAGACAAATAGGTACAGAGATGCACAGATTAATTGAATTAGGAAAGTAGGAAGGATTTTTGGATCATAACCACCAACCTTACAAAAGTGCTTTGTTTGCGATTGACTTTCTGGTTATTCACAGTTCTGTTACCATCACAGAATATGCCAAGAACACAAAATTAAGTAGATGCTTAAACATTTGCAACTCTAGGGACCAACTGTATGAAAACATTACCCACAGAAGTTCTCTTCAGTCTCTGAGCATCCTTATTCCTTCACATCTTTGCAAATAAATGTCTCGGTTATCATAAGAGTATTTCCGTGTTCAGATTCCTTTGTCCCTAAATTAATATAAATTTTCCTGGGTGATTTGAAATTTTGTGCCATGTCTCATTTCAAATCCCAGGAATGAAGCAAAATGGTAGGTCAGCTCTCTATATAGCCAACAGGAAGAATGGAAACAAAAACTTTCATCTCTATACTTCAAAAATGAAAAGCTATAACATTTGTCATTACTGTGGTGGCAATTTAGTGAGTTTCCCCAAGTGTGAAGAGGACATGGTTTCTGACAACAGGTACTGTTTTGGCATTAACAGCTGTCCAAAACCACTTCCAGTTATAAACTCTTTATAAATGCCTGTCTTCTAGGAGTAGTCAGGTTTAAAACCTGTATTTTACCTTCAACTTGATTTCAGTAGCTGTCTAGAAGTATACACCCTGCAGACTGACTTTCTGCTTTATTCTGTATTCAAATATTTAAAATAAGCCACTGGAGAGAAAAGGATTCATGGGTTAAGGTATTTACCCTATTTTCATTTTCTATTTTCATGGCCTCAAACAAAAAGCAGAATTTCATGATAAACAAACCCCAACATGGGCTAAAACAATTCCCACTTATTATTCACAGCAGAGGTAAAGCACGATTTCAAAGGCTGGAAGATGCCCTCAATTTGCATCCTGCTTCATTTGTCAGTAAAGCTGTTTGCTGTCGGGAAGGCGTTTGCCATTCTGTTCTATTAGTCATTCAGTTAAAGCCAGACTTGTAATTAACACTTGTGATAATTAGGTGTTGGTTTGGTTTGGTTTGGAATCAACCTCTGTGTTTTAATTAAATCTCAGGAATTGACAAAAATGGATATGGGTTTTTGTTTAGCCAAATGATTAAGCGGTATTTTTTTATCATCTTTTTGTAGAAGCCATGCTATTTTCTACCCCGAGCAAGCAGGAATGTTTTATTGTGGATTTAATGAACAGTTTACAAATAATTACTATTTCTCTATTTAATGTTAATAGGAAACTCATTCTAAAAACAAATCACTAACCTCACACAGAATGCTTCTCTCAACGGACGTATTATCTTTATGACAACACTAGGTCAGCCAACAGTACCATATATTACACATGACTTATTCTTTATTGGAAGATGGGGAAAAAATATTCTCACACTGAGCTCAACCTATCCCAGTAAACCTGTTACACAAACATTTTGTCCACCAGCAAACAGACAAGCCAACCTGCCATGACAGATTCCAATTAGAAGAAAAATATATCTTAAACAAATGAAACCCCTGTGTACCTAATGGCACAATACAATAATTACAAAGACGATTGGACCATCTGTGCATCAAATTTTATGGCCTTATCACGTACAGTCAGACCTTCCTAAAGGAGTCTGTCAAAGGAGTAAAATTTAAAAGAGCTGAATGATTGTGCACTGACATCTTTAAGTAGCTTCCAAAAAAGTGAAGACACTGTTTTGCTGACCAGTTTTCAGAAGGTGAACATTCCAGGTCAAAATTAATATGAAATTAAGACTCTGGTAATGAAGCCAGTTTTTTGTCTAGCAAATGCTTGGTGGTGAAAGATGAATGTCCAGCAGGAAGGGCTGCACCCAAGAGTTTCTTTACAGATATCCTAAAGGACTGCACTGAGCTCCAAACATTGCCTCTCCTGTGGGTGTGGATGCTCTGAGGAAACTACCATCGTAGAAGGGAGTTGAAGGAGGCAGAGAAAGGGAGAAAATAGGTGATTTGGTAGTGGTGGTGGTATCATTGAGGATGTCAGGGGGGCTGGAGTTTAGGAAAAGCCCAAGCATCCTCTGATCGCTGAGTGTGCAAGAGAGGAGCCAGCTACAGGTGACTCACAATAAAGAATGAGCAAAAAGGGCAAGGAAGAGGTGGCTTGAACAAAATAATAGCGTGTTGTAGTGTATTGTCTAGGACCCAGTCCAGGCCTTCTTTCTCAAACAGAGTGTTCTTGGGAGCTGCACTGTTAGCAGACAGAATTAAAAGTCTTAAAATACATTTTTAAAGAATCACCAAGCTTTTAATTTTAAACTTCAGAGAAGCCAAAATATTCACTACTTTAAAACAAAAACATTACAAATGAATGTGCTGAAAAAAGTGATATATGGCAAGGTCATTTCCTAGAGACATATCTTTCCCAAGCAGTAGCTAGTTCAGAAATCTGTATATTTTAAAACCACCCAGTGCCACACAGAAGAAAGCCAGAGCAACAGAGCCAGTCAAGCTTTTACAGCAAGTTCACACTCCAGGATTCATTACAGAGCCTTTGAAATGGCATTGAGGTGGAGATGTGAAGCCCACACAGAAAGCTGAGGAAAAGATGTTCATCATTCAGAGAATCTATTCTGCAATGTCAGGGAGGAGTCCATTTACTTCCCTCACCTCCCAGAAAACCCACATAAAATGGTATTGCTTCATACACACTCAACTGTTTTTTGTCAAATAACTTTAACTCAGAAATTATAAATATACCAATGTATTAAAGGGCACATGGGACAGCAGAACAATGACTCAACAAGTGCACAGAAAAATTAATAAAAACCATTTAAACTCATTGCAAAAGATAAAGCAAGCAAAGAATTGTCCCAGCCTCCTCTGTAAATAGCTTACAGATGCATGATGAACATAACAATTGCAGTGAAATAAGTTCTTAGAAAAACTCAGCCGAGTTTGATGTGAATTCTTTTTACTTCTCTAAGTACACTTATCGAAGAAAGGGAGCTTTGAAAGAGAAGGAAAAGAGAAGAGACTGTGATAAAACTAGAGGCAGAGAAAAAAGCTAAAACTGAAAAATAAAAATAGGGAAAATACAGGAAAGCCAAAATACTGAAAAAATTTACAGAAAAACAGATATAATAAATTGGAGATAAAAAGAATGAGAGAACAGAACTCAGAATCAGAGAAAAAACACTGAGGAGGGAGAAAAAGAAAGAAAATCTGGTTTGAATAAGGTAGGAGGAGACACAGAGAAGACATGTTATATTAAGGCTGATGACACTCCCACCCCCCAAAAGAGCTCAACATTAAAAATCTTGAAATTGGGGGTGGGGGGAAAGACAGCTAACAAGTTTTAAAAAGAAATAAAAGTCAAGTTAAAAGCAGCTTGCCCAGAAAATATCATATTTCTCCAGCAGGCAAGTTCTGTGCTAAGGGAAGTAAGGACATTATTTATGTTGGTTTTCATTGGCAAACTGAGGTATTAGGCAGCGAGGAGACTTGCCAGTGTCCTGCAGTAGCGAGAAAAATTGGACGTTTTGCTAACAAGCCCCAGTCCAGCAGCTGCCAGCATGCCTTCGACTGGGACTTGCCAAGAGGATATCATTCTTACACAAACTCTTATCTGAAAGGGAGAGAGACAACCACTATGTGAAAATGATCCCACCCAAAGGTGGAAATGACTTAATGCTTTCTAGCTTCAGGCTGGTCATGAGCTAAGCCTTAGGCCCACTCAAGATGAAAAAAGAAAAAAAAAATAGTATGTGGAATGAGTAGAGTCTGTCTGCTTTCTCGCTTGCCCTCTCCAGCAAGGAAACTGAATTCCAGGGATTTAACTTTGGGCACAGGTATTTCTTACCCGTCTTTGCTTCACTCAGGGGCTCAGTGCTGGGGACAGATGGGTTTTTCCAACTGTTCCTTCCTGTCACAGAGCTAGTTTGGATTTCTGAGCTTTCCCCTCTGAATTAGACAGCCATAGTCTTCATGGATGAGCTCATATTTTTAATAATTTTTACTCCCTAAAGGACAAACCTGTATTATTGTCATGTATGATAAAATGAAGAAGCCTTCAAAAACTGCAAGACGCTGACAGAAGTGGGTGTCTTTTATATTAAATGAAGTCCCACACACAAAATAAACCTCCCACTGGCTGCATCAGGTGCAGGATTTCAGCTAAGGTTCATCTCTGCTTTGCCTTTTCTGCCTCCCGCTTTCTCCTTCTTACTTTCAGTGTGATACTGGGATGCCCAATTCAGCTAAACCTCAAATGAAGTCATTGGTCTAAAACTGCATCAAGATATGTACACAAAGAAACAAAAGAAAAAGACCTATACACATTAGTGGAGTTTTATATATGCTGTATAAGAATTTGTGCCTGGTACCCTCAAGGTCCTGCCCAGAAGGCAATGGATTCAATAAGACTTTTTGTCTTGTCTTTAAAGCACTTTTAGAGGAGGCCTTAGAAGACCTGTACCACTTTAGCTCTGCACATCCAGTGTAGCTACAGCAAGACACCATAACTTTTCAGTCTCTGAGTGTGCCTTAGGTTTTATACAATGAGGAGAGGAAGTGACTGTGATCATAAAATCAGAGCATGGAAGAGAGTGCCACACATGTCACATGTGCCACCATTTGGGTCTTGGCAAACAAAGGCATGTGAAGATCGATGGTGGCTGAAATCCTGTCCCTGCCTTTAACATTTTCAGTTTCAGTGCAAAGGAAAACGTATTAGGGCATGGTGTTTTGTCTTAGAATAAACGTTGCAAAATCTAGCCATTTTATCTTAACTGTTGCAACATTTTGGGGGTTTTTTCTTCTCATAATCACATTCCTACCTGTGTTTCAGTAAAAATGTGAAATGCTTTAAATGACCTCTTCACACTCCCAGTTGGAAATAAACTTTTGGCACCGTGAGCTAACCATGGCATGCATTTCCAGAAAGTAAAAACACCCTTGAAATAACTGATATTTTAATAGCTCCTTTGTTTCACGTCAACTGCAAGATTCTTTGTGGCTTTAATACTAAATAATTCTACAGAGGAATAAAAGCCCTTTCCACCTTTCTTTTCTTATAGGGTCCAGGCCACAGCTTATCACCGCACAGGCTGCATCCTCACTTTTAGGGACCACTGGGACAGAAGGATGCTACTGATATCAGAAACAAGCAGAGCCTTGGCTCCAGTCATCAGCTGTGCCCAGGAGCACTGACTGGAAGGAGAACAGAATGGTTGGGGGAAACTCCTGCCTGCAGGGACCACGGAGGAAAGAGTGGTGAACCCCAGTTGGAGAGGCTGGCCTCAGCATCTCCCTGCCTGCTGCAGCACTGGAGCTGATACTGCTTTTGCTCTGGGTTCTGTCACAATCAAGCCCTCTGTGTTTGTGCTAATCCCTTCTGACTGAGTTTTCCCTCTGTCTATCTGCCAGACCTTCTGAAATATCTTTTTCTACCCTCAGTCACTTGAGCCTAAAGGAAGAAGCCCATAGTTTATGGTGCTTTGTTACCTGAAGGCTGACTGGAAGGCAGTACCACATTCTGGATAAGGCTGAAATGACATCCATCACCTCACCTGTCAGAAACCAGCTGAAATTTCTAGATGGACATATGGATACAGTAGGGAAGATGGGGGGAGGAGAATTCTCCCACCCTGGCAAAAAGATTTACACAAAAAGAATCATAAAGCAGAGCAAAAAGTTGAAATTTCAGATAAAAATACTAAAGATGTCCAAGGATTCAGTCTTTTGATCATCTATAATTGTCTTTTCTCATGGTTACTATACCTGCTTCAGACCAAGTGGGCAGATTGGCTGTTTTCTTCAGCTATGTAAGTTGGTCTAACAAAAGATATTAACTATTTTTATGCATTTTGTCTCACCACAATGATCAGAGCACTCTCTTTTTTGTCTTTTTTTTAAACTTTTGCAATATTCTCACTTAATCTTTTTTAAAAATACTTTGTTTGATTTATATAGCACAACAAAAAGGTATTTCAAAGTAAAATGATTAATATTTTCTTTTCAAAAAGTGTCATACTAGAGTAATTTTGTGAATTTGGAAAATTTATCCCAAAATACTTTTAAAACAGGGTGCTTCTAGATCCACTGCTTTCCAATAAGCAATGAACTGACATAAAAAACAATCAAACATTAAAAAAAAAACCCACCTCGACAAAGGGACTTTTGCCAGAATGAAAAAGACAGTAAAGGAGAATGGAAAGAAATGCTGCATCATTCTGGGAAGTAACAAAAAGACAGGAAGGAAAAGAGGGAGGAGGAATCGCCAAAACTTGTCCAAGTAATGGATTCCAAGGGAAAAGCAAGTAAAACATGTTAATGAATAACCAGCTGTTTCCAAAGCCAGGAAATCTCCTTTTCCCCTCAGCCAATTTCAGACTAGAGTGAGCTCCCCTTCTTGCTCCCAGTTCATTGGCACACATTGCATACTCGGATGCTTTCTATGTGCCTCCTGCAATGCTGACGAAAATGAAGGAAAGTCTTTGCGCCGTTTGGTTTTGGAGCGGTCTCCAGGCATAACTATGCTGCGGTTAATGCAACACTTCAGTTTGCTCCGAGACATGACACCACATTTTCCATTACAATAAGCTTTCCTTTCTTGTGGTCATTTTAATTATATACAGAATAAGCTGTTCTTCTAGCTATTGAGACAATGTTTCAGAAGACGTAAAACAGAATCCAATATTCAGTCAGTTACTTTTCCAAATTCATGTCACGGATTAATCAAACAATCGCCTCACCATTTTGGTTTTGCATAACTATTGACTTTGGCGAGCCTGCACGTGTCAGTTAAGCATATCCCTACATGTTTTCAGATCAGTCTCCATTTATAGTGAGACAGCAGTCTGAGGAATTAGCATCTCCTCATCTTCTTCTAACATTCAACAGACAAGATGGGTCTGTAGTATAACATGTCAGAAAACTACAAAGTCCCTTTGGACAAGCTTCTGTGAGAATTAGATCTGTAGGATCATTTGACAAGTGTTGTTTCTTTTTCTTTTGTTCCTCCCGTTGTCCTTTATGGCAGGTAGAAAATGAGCAATTAAAAGGATCTTATGTCTTTCTGTATTCAGTAAAGAGAGATGTGTAAGAGGCTGTCATTGTGTCAACCTATTTCTTCATCACTGCCTTAAAGACATACTTTCTCATCTCCCACCCCAGCCATTAAAGGGGCAGAAACTAATTTCCTCTGCAATTTCTTTGACCAGGCCTAAGAGGCTTAAAAAGTAGTCTTGCGAATGTGCTTAGAAAGAAGTTCCACAGCTTCTGCCGGGAAAGGATTTCAAATAAATTAGAGCTCATTGAGCATTATTACAGCTTGTTGCCTATGGTATTTCCTCCCCGCAGGGTAAAGGAAATAATCTTGATTAATGACACCCCCAAAAATCATTTTTTTTCTTTAATTCACTGATTGGTTAATCTTTTATGACATCAAAGAAGGCTGCAGCATTTGCAAAAAATGGTGAAAGCAAAAGCCAGATTTCCTGTGCATTTTCCATGTGTGCTTTGTTTTCTGATGTAATTTCTAACTGAAAAGGAATGAAAAATTGAAATCTCCAGTTTACATGAGGAATGGCAGTTTTGAGCTCCCTATCAGACACCTCATTTTCTCTACATTAGTCACAATCAGACAGACAAGGCTCTGTCTTGTTGAGCTACATTTAGCAGTCTGTCTGAACTGCAAATTTAGATGACATCCAAATTACATAGACTCAGCCAGTAGGTTACACTAATGCAAACTAGAGAAAAAGAATCAAGACTATTGATTTTTTTGGTCCTTTCTTTGTCATATTCCCTTAAAGGCATTTACCAAGGCTTTTAAGATCTTCAGCATTTTCACAAAGGAACAAATTACGTGCAAATAAGACTGCCTTAATCTATTCTTCCCTGCTTAGATTGTTCCTTCTGTACAGTCATTATGTGTTTTTTACGCTGCTGCTGCAGTTTACTTGAGCCACTTTCATGCACCATGTGGTCAATATATATCTTGAAGAGTAACTGTGGAAAAGCACATCTCTTGCACCTGCCTATGATAATCAAAACCTTGTTTGCTAATTCCCTGCAATCCAAATACATCACATATCTCTCTGCTCTTTCTTGCAGCTGTTTCAGCAATTTGATGTAATATTCTGCAAAAAGCTCTTCTGATCACATTTCCATTTTCAGACAACTTGCTTTTTGCAATGAATATTTACAGGGGGTTCACAACAATCTTGCTAATGTGAAAAGCAAAGACCACAGATTCTAATGACAAATAGAGCTAATTTCCAAAGTACTGAACCTTCATAACTCTGTCAAAACCTAACATCTCTGTCCCTTCTGACTCACGGTAACATGACTTCACTGAAGCCATGAGCAGCTCTACTGAACTCATACAGTGAGATAATTGGCTGGTGTGAATTTCTAAGCTCCACTGAAGACAACAAATGTATATATCATTTTCTGCCTACCAGTCTCTGCAGTGGAGCTACGGCCAATACCCGGTCCAATAGCATGTTACTGAGAAAGAAACTCTCGGCAAACACACTCCTTGGAGCCGTCTGTCATTTCAGTGCAGGTCCAACACCTGGCACAATGGGCCAAGGACTCAAGTTTCTGGATGCTATGGCAAGTAATAAAAATAATAACAGCTTCAGAGATTATAAGTACTTCCCTCTTTGAACCAGCTACCCACCAGGAGAATTAGGAAGAGCTTTTTCTAGCTGATCTCACTAAGCAGCTGTATAAGCTTTTTTAGGCATAGTTAGCAAACTACAAACTCATTAACCACTACATATGGTACTGTCACTTTCCATGAAATCTGAAACTCACATACTTTCATTTTAGGCTGTGCACATGCTTCCTATCGGAGTCTAACGTATGCACCATCAGGCAGTAATATGCCCCTTATGCATTACCATTTGTGTTTGTTTGATTTTATTTTTCATAGGCTCCTAGGCTTTTGACATTTCAGCCTTCAAACTTACAGGCCCTGTTTCTTTTCCTGCACCTACAAAAACGAATCAATTCATTTGCCCTTTTTTTTTTTCACATGCCCAGTAGGACTCTATTGTCCATTTTCTGTTCCCTCTCACATGTTATTAATTCAGACAGTTCATGCTGGTGTGGTTTTGGTGAGGTTTTTTCTCCCTGCCAACTGCAGGGTTTGGGGTAATGCATTTCTCACAGGTGAGTAAAGTTGGCATAATGCTTTTTTAGTCCTTTTTTCCTGCCAGGAAGGCAACTTTCTCTGCAAATCACTAAGAAAGGTCTCAGTTATCATTACAAGCCAGATTAGCATCTTTTTCTCCCCCTTGTAAAACACAGAGACAGTTCCACTCTGCAGACTTATACTTTCCCTATCATTGATTTTTTTTTTCTGACCTTCCTCTACTGTAATGTAATTCTGGCCTATCCCTTTGCTGATCCTGATGGAACAGAACTGAAGCAAAGCCTCAAAATTCCTTGAAGTCTATTTCTCTTCCTTCCTTCTTTTACTTCTATCTCTGACAATCTTTTAACAATTTTCCACTCCCACTGATTTTTTCTTCTAGAGCTCATTCAATCACAGAATAGCCTGTTTAAGGTATCTGCAAATTGTGATGGCATCCTATGTTCCTTTTTAATCAAAACTTCAAGTTTATACCATTGCTATAGGCTCAAGTCATCTCAGAGTTACTGTCAGATAATACAAAGATAGAGTTGAATTTGAATGAGCCCTATAAATTAATTTGAATTACAGAAGCATGCACGGTTGTCCTCTGAACATTTCTCTTTCCCAATCAGTTTAGTCTGTGTATTTCCATTAAAAAATAATTCGTGTAGCTGGAGAAGACAGATGAAGAGAACAGAGATGTTTTAGCATCTAGAAATGGAGTAAAATGTGGCACCTCCAGCAGATATGATTGGGAGAAAAATAAAAATAAAAAAAAGAGAGAAATAAACAAAATTTTGCCTGCCTTCAGTAATGTCAGTGTTCAGAGGGCTACAGTAAGACCAGTAGTTTAAGATCCATTCTTGAGTTAAAACATAACATACAGTGCTATCACTCACTACCACCACACTGATAATTAAGAGATTGGAAAAAATGTTGCCACAGTGAAAAGTAAATCAGCTGGCAACAGGACAGCCTTCATAGAAGTGCAGCGCTTCAGAGATGCAGTTTGCCACCCTACAGATAGATTAGAAGTAAACCTTGCTTGGCTCAGTTTCAGATAGGGGATCCCCCACCACTTGCCACAGAGACAGCAAGTGTCACAAATGGAAGAAGGAGGCATTTAATGAGCTGCTGTTAAGGATGATAGTATTTTCCAGCTCACCATCTTGGGAGAGAGGATAAGCCTCTGAGAGGATGGTCAGCAAATCCATTTCACTTCCAGCTTAACACACTGCTAACCATAACTGGTGCAGATGGTTATTGCATGGGACTTTGATTCTACCCATATCTGCTTTCCGCCAAAGTCGGCGATAAACCTCTGCTTCAATACCAGAAGGTTACAGTTTAACTGCTGCTGAATCATGAAAAAATGCCTCAATTCTTAATTTTTTTATAATACCTCTTCAGCACTCACAGAATATTCCATTTTGTACTTTCAAAACTCTTTGGGAAAAATAAACATATTTTTATATTTATATTTAAATAAACTGATATGCATGTTCTCTAGAGACAATTAAGTGTTATTATCCTCTTTTTACCAGGGAAGACAGAAAGACACAGAAAGGTGAAGTGACTCTCTATATGCCAGAAATTTCAAAGAGAAAATCATAGCTGAAGATGCCAGGTTCCTGAAAAACTAATTTAACTGTGTATAACACATCTCCTGCCACAAAAAAAAAAAAGTGTTCTTTCTGAATTTTAGTGGGGTGCTTTCAGGAAAAGAGGTGGCCAAAAGCATTATTTTACAAATTACTCCTTGCAAATTTTAGAGATTGCATGCAAAACTTGGTGCTGGAGCACACAGCACAAGTCTTAGTTACCATTCTCCGCATGTAAAGGTGATTACCGTACCATGAAAGAATGGGGGCAGGGAGTACAACGGAAACCCATGAATGCTATACTATATTTTAGATGTTCAAATGTGAAAACTAAGTCCTCCGATGACACTAATTGTTTGGCCACAGATCTGTGTGAGAGACTCCTATTTCATGGAGGACACCAAATCTGTGACTGGAATCAGTCAGCCAAATTAATGGTCAGGCTCAAAAAAAAAGGATATGACTGATACTCTATATACTGTGGTATCTTTTGTGCTTCACAGAAATAATAGCTATTTGTATTAACTTTAGGGGAAAAAAACATATTCTTTTCTTTTTGTAAGGTAAAATAAAATCTGTTTCTAAGTAAACTTTCACATTTACACTTGGTGAATGACCTTTAGTATTAAGAAGAGGTCATCTGAATCACATCACCCATATTTGAATGGTTATTTTACACAGAGGTCCCTAGGGTAATTATTTCATATCAGAGCTAGGAAAGTTTAGTATCTGTATGCAGTATGTATTTACACTTCATGCCAATGCATTAAATAAAATTCTATCACATTCTGTCTTTGTCTTTGTATTTTCTTCTTTCCAAAGGCATACAGTACATGATCGGATTGCAAATTCCCTCATAGTCTGAAAGGCTCTTTCCTGCTACTGTTAAAACAGCTAAGAAAGAATTGGCAAAAACTAGGAAAAAAGCCAGCAAAGGAGTTGACATTGTTTTAGAAGAATGTACAACATCTTCAACAACCACTCTGTCATAAATGTAAAGGCAAAAAATTAAAGGAAATACATTATTATACACGTACTTACATGCCCATGAAAAACAGAACAACATAAAACTTTAATGAAAACTTTGTTTAAGAGAAACAGCTGAGAACTGTTTAGTTAAAGGCAAAGTTCCAAAACCTTGGAAGTCAATGGATATTCTTCAAAATAACTTACGCAGCATTTGAGATGTGCTCAGCACAAAAAGAGAAGGACACACAAACTGAAAAGCCTGAAACATCAGGTTTTAAAGTCGTACTAAAGGGGTCTAAATTCCATAGTTACAGCCAAAACTAAAAGACCTAAGAACGACCTTGAATGTGGAGTGTTTGAAATCCAGATTTGGATGCATCTGACTTCTGTGGCCAATATGTACTCAGACTTGTTACTTGAGCTAGTTGAAACTCAGCACAATTTATAAGGAGGTTGACATAGGTGTCTTTTCAAATTCTTGCTACCTGAAAATCCTGAAGCCACACAGAAACTGTTCAGAACAAAAGTACATCTGGTTAAAATATAAGAATCTCTTTTTGTGAGAAATGTTGACATAAATATAACATTTTCACATTCTCCAAATACTTTCTACATTTCTTCTAGGCAGGAGGTAATAAAACAGTGGTTAGGAGGTTCTTTCTCCCTTTTCTCTGCTCCACATTTCTCACCAGTTTTCAGAAATGTCCACATGGAAATAGCTTTTTAAGAAAGCAAGATTTTTTTCAGAGTTTTTATGTCCTTTTTCCAAAGGAAATTGAGGAGGGAAAGGGGGGCGGGGGGAAGGAGGAATGGAAAAAAGACGAACTCTCTTCAAAACAACTAACTTTTCCTGTTCACAAAAAGCTACTGAGCTTTACATGGTTGTCATGTATTTACACAAATCAGCTTCAGTCCCCTCAAAATTTGGCTAGTATTCAGAAATTGGGTCACAGGTGTTAGTCAAGCTAGTTTGGAGGGAAAGAGGTAGCAGGCCTAGACGCCCTGCAGGGCCTAATGCAGCCGCGCTGTTCAGAGGGGCAGGGAACAGGCTGCTGCTGCGGTGTTCTGTCTGTCCCCCCATTGTATAGCACAGCACTCGCTGCATTCCTACTTTCCATGTGCTCAGGAGGTCCCGTCTAGAATAACAGCTTAGGCAGGACGCCTCAGCTCCTAATTCACATTCGTACTGCAGCGAAATCCTGGTGGTAATACATAAAACACACAGTCCTTGTAAAACACAATTCACCTGAAGAAAGGCCATACCCCAAAATCCAGCTGCTTCCACTGGGCAGTAGTAGAAGCAAAGTACCCCAGTCTTTGGAGTCCAAATGTTCTTCCCCACTTCATTCCAGCTGCTGTGTATTTTGGAAAAACAGGAGTCCATCTGGCACAGGACTGGAAGGATCTGTTCCAGAATGATGGGAAACGGGAATAGAAAAGGTGCTGCAGGTCAGGATGTGGGTACATTTGCCATGTTGATGTTTGCACAGTGCTTCCCAGCCCTGTTTTAAGCTAATACCATTAATCATTCACAAAACTCACTTGAAAAAAATTATAAATAAAAATAATTAAATAGTGCCAAGATTTTGTATTTTTATACCACAAGCTTTGACCTTCAAGTGCCTATTACATGCAGACCATGCCTGCTTAAATAAAGTTCTGTAGCAGACAGAACATCTGTTAAGTCTATTTTATATTCATGTTTAAGATGGGATTAGTCTCTAGGCTTTGTCAAATAATGAAGAAAAACAAAAGGGGAGAAAGAAATTAAAATCTTAATTCCCCTTTGATTTTGTGATACAATTTGAATTTAAGATAATTAGTACAAAAGTGTATAGGAAATTCTGTAGGATCCTTGCCTGAAATCTTCCAGCCTTTCAGAGATTAGCAATGCACATATAGCATAAAGCCTCGTGGAAATGCAGTGCATGTGCTACTCTGAAGAATTATGAGAAAAGTTACATTTAATTCCAAGTGCTTATGGGCTGTTAACTGCTACAGCTATGTTGGAGGTAACCTTGTTAGACCCATTTTACACCAGACTAGGCGCTGTCACCAGCTAAAAAGTTTTCTGTGTTTTCCTCTTGTGTGCAGAAAACATTATTTTCCAAATGTCACTGTGATCAGCAGTGATGCCAGGCTAGAGCTCTCCTCATTTTAAAGTAATAGGGTCTGCACTATCATCATTACAAAATGCTACTCAGTGCCAGAACATCCCCCTTTCTTTACAACCGAAGACCTTCAGCAGCAGCGACTCTGATCTCTCGGAGGGTGCTTCAGCCCAGTGAACACTTCAAAGCTGGTTGCAGGACAAGTGAGTGACAGCTGAGTGACTGAGCATTACTCAGAGCCCACCCAGAGGTGACTGAAGCTTCGGTCAGAAGCTGAGGAGCTAGGCCCTAGGCAACTTGTACATGCACCACAGAGTATGTGTCCATAGCAGGATTGGGAGGGAGGGCAGTATGTGTTGGCAATGTTGAGTTACAAGGTAGCCCAAATGAATGCTGACAATTTGCCAGGAAAGGCATTAAATATCAAAAGCGTAAGACTGGATAAAAGACCTCCGAGATATTTGGGTAAGAAAAAGTACTGAGCGGGGAGCTCATCAAGGAGCCCAGAGTCAACCTAGAGAGCGGGAAGGACAGGAGGAGTGAGACATCCACAAGCCATAGATGAATGAAAGGGCTTGAACAGTGGTTATCCATCATCTCCAGTGTGACTCCTTTTCCCATCAAATTGGGAACCATCTCCATTTCAGCTCTACAGGTTAGGCAGGCTTGCTGTGTGAGGTTCCTAGTTTGTTAAGCTATGGGATATTGAGAAAAGAGCACAAAGCAGGAATGAAAAGAAAACTGTTATTTAAAACCACAGGCAAACAATACAATCATCCACCATACTACACCCCAAGAGGCAGTGCCAGCTCCTGGGCAAGCACAGATCTACAAATCAGAACATATTTTCACTTGCATAATCATTTGCATGGCAGGACTTACTGCTTCTGCTTCACACTGAGCACCCAAGTCAAGATCGTTTCCAAGATCTCCTCTCCCTACTGAAAACCAGACTGGATATTCCCCAGTAATGGCTTTTTCAGCAAGCATATGACAGCCAATTTGGAGGGGTCACTTCACTTGTGGGGAAACAGATGGGAGTGAGCAATTACAAAACAGAGAAATACTGCACGTAGATACGTATCAACTGATAGGATGACACAAGCAGAGCTCTCAGAAGAGTTAATTGTATCCCTTTGCCTTCTAGAATGTGTTGCAAAGGTTCATAAAATAGTGGGTAAAGGGGATATGCTGGGCATAAATTTGCAATTTCAAAGGGCTTTTGATAGAGTATCTCACTGGACATTATCAAAGGGAACAAATAAGCATAGGATAAAAAGCAATGTTGTATTAAGGATTAAATCCCAGTTAGATAATAAGAAACAAAGAGTTATAACTAATGGTTTTTTCTCAGAACAAAGAGAAGTTAATAACAGGACACCCCCACAAAGCATTACAAAAACTATTATAGTTCAATATAGTTATTAATAAAGAAGGAGCAGGACTGCGGGGTCACAGCATATGTCTGGGACAAGAATAACCTGGGACCTTTTCTGCTGCCTTTTTTTATCCCTCCAAAGCTCCCTGTGAAATCAATGGGAAAGCATGATCATGGTTCATAAAAAGGAGCTCCCACTCTCAGACCTCTGCAAATAGCTAGTCATACTGGGACAGGCTGTAAATCAGGAAAAGGAGCTCCTAAACACTGCTGCTCTAATAGCTAACAGCTTATCTGTATTTCAAAATATCTCTGGCTAGATAGTGATAAATGGTGTGTCATGGCTGCTTGGAAAAGAATAGCTGAGATGTTATAAACCACAGTGTGAACTTTACATCAACACACATGATGCAATAATTGGAGCAACTAACTTTGATCAATGATTAAACTTAACATAAAAAAAGTTAGAGCTTGGGGGGTTTTGTTTGTTTGCTTTTCAATGCATGAGGAATTGATTATTTAAATCACAAATAATTGTTTACTTCTCTTTTCTGATCCCACTGGCAAAGGCAAGGCAGTGCTCTGCAGGGTTTTTGTGACCAGATACTTCACAGTGATTCTTGTCTAGCACTTTAGGCAATTGATTTTTTACTTTCCTTTCACATACCTAAAGCTCCTTTGAAGGCACCAACCTCCCATATTCCAACCTCCTGCTATTCCCAACCTTCTGCCCTAGAGACACTGAAAAGCTAGAACAGCTGCTTGCCACAAATAAGTTTTCATGTACGCTAATTTTAGTGTAGAAAAGGCAAAGTAGCTGGGCAAGACAAGCTAGGCGTGACCTCAGATGTCACAGGCCCTGTCAAGAATACCACTGAAGAAATGTGGTTGTTTCTGCACATCAACCCTTACATGCAGAATCGCAAACAGAAGAGCACCAAGAAGAATTCAACTCACAATCAGTCTGAAAACTAATCTAAATTAGAAGCAGGGAAATATATAGGTCTATAACCAAAAGAAAAAACAGAAGCAGGTCACAGCCTTCTGATTTCATCGGCAAAAGGAAATGAAAGAATTTTAACAGGAGGTTTCCCAGAAGCACTTACTGGTACCTAATTCCTGTTTACATCAGTGATAAAAACATCAGCTCCCACCAACCATTTCTAATATCTTGCCCTTGGGATATCACTTATAATGTCCTTGTTATTTAGAAACAACACTTCCTAGAGAAAATACAGCCCACTTAAACCCACAAGTCTGGGTCAACAGTCAGTGTAAATCATTACTGCTTCACTACAGGTCTAACTCACAGCATCTGAAAATGGTGAAAAATTCATGGTTTTGAAGCATTTTCCCTGTCATTCTAAAAAACAGGATAGTTCTAGTCTAATTAAATTGCGAAAAGAATATTTGTAAAATTTAACTACATGATTCAGAATAATAGGGATAACAGTATATTCCTGTACGTGTCTGTCTTGGCTTTAGCACGTTTTTTTGAATAAGATTACACTATTTTTGACAGTTATTAATTTTGAATGAAAGAGAGGTGGCTTTAGCTTGGATTCCCTAGAAATGACTGCTTATAGTTTTCTGTTGATTTTTTAAAAATATTTATTTGAACAGCTACAGACTAAAAGGAATTATGATGGTTTGAATTCTGGAATGCTAGCCAGGGATTATATTTTTAGCTGTGCAAATAGGTTTATGATACCTAAACAGTATCAGTACAAAAAGAAAAAAAGTTGTTCTTTTTGCAAAATCTTTTAATGTACAGCACCAAAGGTGAAATCAACTTTAATTGATTTTCCTATCTTATATTTTGCTTTCCAACCAACTGTTAGAAATAAGTTAGATTGGAAAACAAAAGATATTCTCCAGAAACTAGAGATCATGGGATCATATGATAAGATTTTTTTTAACCTTTCAGCAGAAAGCTGTAAGAGCAAAGCTTTCCTTTCCATGTCACGCTATATGCTGCTGCTGCTGCTAGCCTCGGTTAGTCCAATTACAAATGTTGGGCTGTTGTACTACATAAGAATCTGGCCTTCACATTAATGATTTATTCACATCGCTTCACTAACCAAGCAACCATTACATATACACAAATCAGCAGAAGGGTCATGCAGAATTAGGAAGTGTTTTCTATTGATCAAAACAAAGCAAGCCAAGGTAATTCCAGAATAAATTGCAAAGAATATTCTGCTTTCTCCATAAGCACTGATCTTCACCTCCATTCACAAAAGCTGAAAGGTTCATTACTTCAGTTTACTTAAAATATTTTAAACATGAAAGACTCCACAAAATGCTAGCAAAGAAATGCTCCTTTCTGTTGGGGTGGATTTAAGTAACTACTATTTCACGAGCAGTTACATTGAAATGGGAAGCTGAAGGTGTCTAAAGAAGCAGCTGCAATAGCCCAGGAATATAAAACTGAGATAGCTGTTGGAGAGACAGAACAAATTTAGGAACTGGAGTTGGAGGCATTAAAAATTCATAGGCTTCAGCACTTTAACTCTGATGCATTTGAAGCACTGAAACAGTTAAGGTATTTCACTAAGGCACAAAATAACCTCATTATCATTTCTAATACAGATCAATACTCAACACTGCCCTTTGAAAAACACAGTGCTTGCTTGTCTGCGCATTTATTGAGATCCTTGCATTAGCTCACTAACATTAAATCTTTCACGTAAGCCCTCTGCCAGCTTCTGAAACATGCCTCTTCCCCCCCATTTGATCAGCATATTCCTGTATCAAATCGTAAGGAAAAAAATAATGCAAATCACTATCCAACATATCAATTATTTTTTTTTCTTTTTTCCTTGTGACATTTTGTCAGGTGGGTTTCTCTGCTCCTTGGGGCTGCCTGGTGGCATTAGAGGGCTGCTCCAGTCAAGACTAATGGCACAGGCTCCGTCCCAGGTGGACACCGGGTATTGTTTGAAGTAACTGATTGGTGTGAGAGCCCTCTAGCTCCCTCTCCCCAGCATGTGGTCTAAAGCACAACATATGCTTCCTGCTTGCTAGATTTGTCTCCAATAATAAAAACAGGATTTCTTTTCAATTTTAGTCTCGTGCCCAATTTATCAAGCAAAATAACATCAAGGCTTCAAAAGGCTTGGTTGGTAATCTGGTTCTGCATTGGATTAGTGGGAAGAGGTGTAACACAGTGAATAGAGAATTACCAAGATAATATCTTTTGCTGCGCCATGAAAGAAAAAAATGTGTGTACATGTACATGGGGCGGGGGTGTGTGTGAATTCTGACCCATTATTAGGGCTTCTCCTACACAGAGCTGGGAATTGCAACCTGCAGCTCTCTAAAATGAGTTAAAAAATAATAATGCAGGGGGAGGAGAATTGAAGCCATAGTAATACTGAGATTCTGACATTTGTTCTTTTCATTGTAAATGCTGATAAAATGTGTTAGCTCCCTGGGGACTGGGGGGATGCAATTGTTTGGTGATGTTTCATTCATGCTGCTATAGGCCTTTAAACACAGAACGGGAAGGAAAAGGGGCCCAGCTTTTTCGCTGGTTTTTGGTGGTTGTTTTTTTGTTTGTGGCTTTTTTTTCTTTAGAAGATTGAACCATGAGAATAAAACTCCACCCTCTCAATTAACACAATAGCACAATTTAAAGAATCTTGTCATTGTTTGCTAAAACAGTAACAAACAGTGCTACAGATAAATTTAGCTCTTCTCCTACAGTACGTTATAATAAAGAAGATAAGGCAATAATGGAAACAGCCAACTTAATCATATTAGAATATAGTGTGCAAAATATTTAACTAAGATTTTCTTGTTAAAAACAGATTAGACATATTAAAAGCCATTGTTTGGTATAACCAGTTCAGATTCACATAACTAACACAAGATGTATTTTCTTTCAACAAAGATTTTGATTTGTCTAGAAATCTCTCTAAATACTTTTAGATCAGAAAAAAAGAAAAAGAAAATAATTTGTCTTTATTGATAAAATAAATCTGGGACCAATTAGACTTCTTTTTCTTCTAGTAGGGCATGCAATTAAACGTATTGCTTTAGGGGATGTTTTAATGCCAGTTGCTCATGAGGTGAGGTAATGCCAAGCCAAACACTTTACAAGCTGCTCTAGGAACAGGCTGACTTCACAGCCACTCAGCTGCAAGAATATCTGTCTTCCCATGCAGCCGCTTTTGACTGACTGAAACCTGGAACCGGCCCTAGACATTCAGTAAGCTCAGTTTTAGCATGCAAAGATACCAGACAGAACTCCTGCAGAGTATCAGGATAGTCAGCGATTTATGCTGTCTTTCACCATATGATCTGTCTCTGCTTGAATGTCTAATTCACTCTGTATCAATCAGCCTGCGTGATAAAACTTTGCCTTCCCTATTGTTCTTACAAAGAGAAATGATCCGTGCATGCCCATGTGGAACGTACTTTTAAAATGGCTCCATTTAAATGGAGATTTGAACTTGCTGCACAAAAGGACTTGGAAAGTCTTTGCTAAGAAATACTAATACAGGATTATATTCTACTTCGTACTTTTCTCTCTCAGATGAGAGGTTTTCCTTGTTTTTCTTAAGGATTTTCTCAACTGATCTGATAAAGAAATAACTGCCAGGTAAATAGGGAAAGTCTTAACTTTGAGCCCATCCATTTTTTGTCAAGTGAGCACAAATATCTGAAAGCTCCAGGATTAATGTTCCTCTCAAGACATACCTCATCAAATTGTAAGACTGAGGACATACACTAGGCTGTTTGAGAAACTATAGAGATGCTATTGCTAAGTTTCAGAAAACTTCCAGAAAAAGTCCAAGGTCTGGATGCCTTGGAGCACCAGTTTCTTCCCAGTTTAGCAGTAGGGGATTTCAAGAGAGGAGCTTCTTCTGAACACAGCACTAAGCAAAGCAACATACAGTTACTGTTTTGGGCCACAGTAAGGGAAAAGAGCAGCGCTGGCAGGGCAGGATCTGGTTTATCATGAGACAAAACAGTCCAGTCTGTCATGGGGTAATACAGAGGAACAGGTGGATATGAATGGGGCTGCAATTGCAAAGGCTCAATATTGTGTAGCCCTATATGTGTCTTGCAAGGTTAAATAATGTGATTACATTTCTGTACCATATATAAATAGCTGCAGTTCATCCCAAGATATCTTCTGGGAAAGGCAGGCAAGAAGTATAAATTTGCAGATGCACAATCGGATGGGAATACTACACACTGAATACAAATATTCTGCTTTGTCTGCTTTGTTTATATCTAAAAAAAACAGAGTAAACATTACAGTGGCTGAGTTTTGATCACACCATGTGATCTATATACACGTTAAGCTGGGAAAGGATGTTTATCGTGTTCATCTCAAATGCAACAGAGCAATATCCAGTAACACAACCCAGTCTAATGCAAGAGCAGTGCTCTTGGGTTTTATGTCTTCTCAATTCATATATGCACCATAGAGAACCATGCATCAGAGAGAAATTTTATGGGGGCAACAGGATTTATTTGTTCATTTACCATGAAATCTAGAGTATTATGTTAAAACCTATGGGATATAGCAACTCCACTGGAAACAATTACTGCTGCATGATATGCGATACACATTATATTTAGTTAATATAATTATTAGCTCCCAAGCATCACCAAGGAGAGACAGAATGATCCCTGCATGAAGGAATTTATGGTACAACATCTACTCTCTAAGATTCTCAGGCACATAAAGTTCCCACTAAGGACTATGTCTGATAACGCTCTACATAGTTAGGATGCACTTAAGGGTTCAACGTGGTTTTATTACCGGTTGTAATTCTAGGAATAAGAGTTCTTTTGCGAAGTCTTACAGGCACTACAGGTTTATACTGTTGAATAATCAGAATATTCCTGTGACAAATGGGAAAGAGTCTATTTACTCTATAGCTTCTTAAAAGCATTGTTTAATCACAAGAAAAACATATTAATTTTTCTGTTTGGATTTCCACACTTTCCTCTTTGTACCACAGGACCTGCAGGAATGAGAAAACTCAGCTTGTAGAATGAAAAATGCCAGCAAAGTGAAAAAAAAATATTTTAAACCATAAATAAATAAAATCTGTGGACTGAGGGAGCTAAGGAAAGAATGGGTGTTGTTCTAAGTTTGTTTTGGTCACTCTTACATAGTACTTGACACTATGATGATTCACAATAGTCAATTATCTTTTGTAACGGATAGGCCATCCTGAAGAAAAGTAAAGATGTGTATATACACTATGTGATAAGAAAGGAAATAATCTTTGCCATTCCACTTTTTCAGGCAGGTGTGTTTGCTTGTACATTGTATGAATCTTGCTTTAATACAGTTAATCTGTCAGTGAATGTCGTTCTATAGATGAAGGTTAATAGAGATAATCCAGGTATCCCCCATAAATCCTTGGACATTTGACATTTATTTAGAATTAAAGAAAAAATTTCTCTCCAAGTACAAGACTGCATTCTCAATCTCAGCCCTCCAAATTTTTTTTTAAACATGAGAAAATTTGTGATTTCATTACACATACAAATCTTCATCTACATCACAGAATTCATTAAGCACTAAGATGACAAAAATATTCTTTCCATAACTTCAAATACTAATAAGCTTTCCTTAATTTCTCTAAGATAGTATTAGTCAAAAAAAAAGGAATATAAATGTTAATAAGACAAATGATGTCTCCAAAGCTTTGTTAAACACAATAGCCTGGGAAATTATAATTTATTTTAGATTTGATGAATCTGGTGATCACAAGCACACTAGGGAGAAGTTGCAGTCTTTAACTTGCAAACCACATGGCAATATTTTGAGTCTGCTTCATCTTTCAAAGGCACAGATGCATGTCCTTCTTTATGTGCAATGGAAATATTTCCCCAAAGCTTTGCTAATCACAAGAAACATTGAAATTACTGATTTAAATGGTCTAGAGAAAGGCTGTCATTACATAAGTGAGTTCAGCAAGTCTTCCTCCATTACTGTACCTGCTCTGTTACTCCTTCAGGACTAGGCTGTGTGACTCCAGCCAGGGGCTCAGGAGTGGGCTTGGCACCAGCCTGGAAAAAAAATAAATGAGAGCAAGGAGAGTCCTCCTCATTTCTGAGAAGGGGGATACATCTCAGAGGCAGTTTTTCAGTCATTCTTAATTTGAAAGGATATTTTGCTGAGAAGGATAAAAAATATTTCTTCTTGCCCTCCACAAAAGCAGAATCTGAAATCACTGACTCAAAGCATCTGTTTTCTAGAGCCCCTCAAATATATGTTTTTAAGTTATCTGTAGTGTTTTACAAGGCTATCAGAAAAGGGAGTAGATCTATTGGGGGGGGACCCCAAACCAAAACCAAAACCAGGCCCCTTTAATAACTGGTTACTCTTCTAGCTCGACCTACAGAATGGCTAGGCTCTTGCCTACAGTGGGCAAACTGCAGCTGGGACTGGTTTGAGAATGGGTAATGGAAATTACAACCAAGTGCAGATCTTTAATGGATGCCACCTGTTTCCAGCTCTAAGGGAGTCAGAAGATACGGTGTTAGGGCTCCATCTGTGTTCAATATTTTGGAGTTTTGGATGCCTAGTACAACAATGTCCTGCCAAAGGATGCTGGCACCACTATCTTGCCTTCTTCAAAACGCATGGACCATAAAAATCTGTATGAAATTATAAAATTAATGTGGAAATTAGTTATCCCTGTCATATAGAAAACTGCTGTTTCTATGCACTGTAGCATGAAGAAGTAGGGTAGAGTGTGAGATCTGGGACACCAGAATTCCTCTAACCCTTGGACTTTGGTATAAATTAGGAACTAATGTCTCTGTGCCTGCCTGCATAAGCATTTGAATTCTGGACTACAGATTTCCCTGCATATCTAAACACAGGTATTTTCATGCACTGGGAAAGGAAACTAGATCCAAGCAGCTAGATGCTTCAGTTTAGCTTAATAAGCATCACAATTCAGAGATAAAGTAGGGAGGTGAGTAGATAAACCCTTGGAAGATCCTGATCTGTTGGGCATACTTAGACCAAACGTAGTGAACATTGGCATTGCTGTGTTCAACACAAAGCTCTGCATCTCAACACTGATTACGTTTTTTCATTTTTTCTAAGGAGAACTTTTACACTCAAAATGCGTGAGCAGGCTTAGGTGCAGTGGCTGGAAAACATGACTTCTTTTCCCAAATGCTCTCACCAAAATGCCCTCAAAAATCTGCCTACAGAAACAGACTCTTGCTTCTTCTCACTCTTGAATTCTATCCTGCACAGCTTCAAAACAATGGGCAGAGGTTGGCCACCTCACAACCAGGTCTATAAAGTGGTGAATGGATTCCTTTTTTGTGGAGGCAAGGCCCTTTCCATGCTGGCAAATGAATTACATGCAGCCTCCACTTCTGAGTAACTTTGTTAAAGAGCAGGCCGCCTGCAAAGGTTGTTTCTCTTTACTGACAGTAGAAGGAGCATCAAATGCCTAAAACTGGTTCCAAAATTTTCTTCCTGGGGAAAGGGAGGTCAGAAAGGAGTCTGTCTGTCTGCTAATTTTCCACTGAAAGACTCATGGTGACTGTCCCTTGAACATCACAATTTGATTTTTGTGAGCGAGCATGACAGAGGCTGGTCTAAGGCCTGAAGAAATGTGGCTGGCACCAGTCAATTCACTATCCTTTAATTAGATCTGATTTGTTTCTCCAAAATGGAGCATTTATTTTAAGTAATGATGCATGGATGCATCTGCATCTGCATCCATGAAGGTGTAAAATCAAAGCAAAGCCAGAGTCTGCTAATCCACCTCACAGGAGCTGCAGTAAACCTGTCAGTCATAAGATGCACCAGCTATAGCTACTAGGGATAACAAATGTGAATTAACAACCAAATGCTTCAGCTCACTGGTATGGTGCCAAAGTATGATCCACAGCTAATTCCACAGGTTTTTCAAAGTTAATATATGAGGGAAAGGTTGTGGACTGGGACATAGGGGGATTTGAAAGGGATTGAGAGCCCCATATGGAATTTTGCTGAGTCCTGATCAGAGAGGCAGTGCCAACACTTTATGTCAAAATTACAGAGGACAAAATAGATTTGGGGCTATGCTGAAGGAACATGATTGATGAGTGCAAATATGAGAAGCTAGAATAACACAGTGAGGTCAATGGAAGCCTTTTCAATGACTCCAGTGAGGCCTGGATCAGTTAGCAACTATAAAGTGGTGTCCACCACAGTGCTAATCAACAGTTGTTTATTTTTACCTACATCTAAAGCCTCAATGTATATTAAACAAACACCACTTAAATCTATTCCAAAAATAGAGAGAAGCAGAAGGAACTAAAAATATACAGTGCAGATGTATATGTCAAATAAATTCCAGGTGGAGTAGATGCATCCTTTGATACCTGACAAGAAAAGTAATAATTATTAGGCAGAGAAAATAGAAGAAAAGATGCTGAAGACCTTGGGGTCTTCCCAGAATGAAGTACAATCAAAGGAAGGAACAGGCTAAAATCAGAATGGAGCTGTGTGAAATTATTAATAGCATAATCATACCTACAACATTATTGTCTGTGAACCGTGAGCTCTACCTTTTCAGAATTGTACAAAGAGACCATGATCATACCCCAGTACTTTGTCATCCATCTAGACACAGTAAAAGGAGAAAGTAAATAAAATTTTGTCTTCATTTTGAAAATGGGAACTCTAGAATTTCTTCAGTTTTGCCATAGATGACAGGAATTTTGCAGAGAGTCTGGGATTTAACCCCTTTTACATTCCTCACATTCTCACAGAGCATTCCTCCTTCTCAGATCCACGTTCAAAACCAGAGTTCTTGTGGAAATGGAGAATAATAGGAATGGAAAGGTCCACAGAAGGATCACAGAATATTTTTGTCAGATGCACATCCTCCTCATGTGCTTATGACAATACTCATAGTATTATTGTTCAAAAGTTGTTTCTAATGTGTAGCCCGAATTTTCCTTACTTACTTACTTGAGTTCAAGAGCATCAGTTCTTGTTTACTGCTATCAGACAAGGAGAAGTGATTATTTCATTCCTCCCTCCAGCAGAAGGGGTTTTATGTATTTGAAGACTATTAGTAGCCCTTTCCCATTAGACTTTTCTTCTGTAGACTAAACAATCCCTGCTGATTAAATTTTTCATCATACCATCTAGATTGCTAATCGCTGGTCTCTGGATTTCTTCCAGTTTATCCCCTTATTGCTTGTAGCACGGAGTGCAAAACTGAACAAAGTACTCAAGCTAAGGCCAGCCTAAGGCCACCATGTTCTTGCTTTTAAAGAAAGTTAGGAAACAAGCTGGTGTTTTAATGTCAGCTTTTCTTGCTCAGCTTTCCTGCCTTTGGCACAGGTCAAAGAGCAACTTGCAACAAGCTCGATTTAAAGCCAGCCCTGACAGCTTCACTAAGATTTAAAGCTTAGTACATTGGAGAGCCACCAATGCAACAATGTGCATTCCAGCACCCTGAAATAGCTGCATGGTAGCCTACTGTGCTGTGTAAAGGTGCCAGCATTTTGGTGTTGGTTTAGGATCTCTGCACTATACTTCCATTCAGGAACTTTACTAACCCAAAGCTGATACACAACTGATGGAGAGAGGGAGAAGTGAACAAGAGGCGAAATCTTATTCTGGGTCCAGGGAGGAGCTGCAACATTCAAGCATGTAGCTTTAATGTCTCTAGTAACTCCAAGGTTTGTTTGACATATCTTAAATATTGTATGTTAAATATTGTTCATTTTCAAGAAACAAAACAACATTAATAGGCTAGCACAACTTTGAAGCTCTCAGTCAGAATTTATTAGCAGATGTTCATGTCTCCCTAAGAATGTGTGCATGAGAAATATGAATGTTTTATTTCATTGAAATTTTATTACATTTTAAAATTGTTGAACAATGAAATGCAGAGACGCTGTGAAACCTACATGGAGTCTCTGAGTATTTAAAATGCCTGTCCATAAGTACTACAGGGCCAAATATTGCTGCCTCTTATTCACCCTAGAATCATAGACTAATTTGACAAGGGACCTTTGGAGATTATCTGAACCAACCAGAGCAGGACTAACTTGGATCAGGTTGCTCAAGCTATCATCGAGTCAATTTTTTTAGTATCTCCATGGATCTGGATTCCACAACCTCTCTCGGTAATTCAAAATTATTCCTGTTGCTTTCAGAGGGTCTTGCTGGCTACAATATTACTCAATATCCACAGCAGAATCTGAACACAACCCTAATACATTCCAGCCAGCGTCCTGGTCTGCAGCTGTGTCTCTCTGTGAATAACACAAGTTCACTTTTATTTTTAAGGGCCAGATGATGAACTTTCTGCTCCCATAGTACACATTTCAATGCAGAGAGTGGATCTCTTCTGGTGAGCATCTGGCTGTCAACAGCAGCAAAACAGTCATACTTTGGCTCAAAATGGTTAAAGGAAAAAAACCAATGTGTGATGTACCACATGAAAAACCCAAAGAACTAGTAAAACAGTACCTTTCATTGTCATTTTAGATCTAATAAAAAGATGGCAAGCAAAGGACCAAAGAAAAGACAGGTAAAACATACCTAGGCCACAATGAATAACAGTAATCTTGGAAAAGTACAATAATTCATAGTTCAAGTAATTTCAGAAATTGTACCAACTTTACTAGACTTATTTTTCTAATTTCCTCTGTATTCAGTGCTAGCAGTCCTCGTTATCCCATTCCATAAAGCAATTTTCATCAGCAGAGCTCAAAACATATTATAACATATTATAAAATTGCTCATTAGCATGAGAGTTCCTCATTCAAAATCCATGAAGATCAATGAAAAGTACCTCTACTGATGTCTCTCAGCTTGTTTCAGTTCCAGTAACTAGCAAGGGATGTATTCTATTTGGCATCTGTTAAATAGTCACCCATTGGCCAAGCACTAGAAAACTTACAGTTTGCAATATAATCTGGCCATCAATGGAACAATACGGAATATTTCAGTGAATCTCAAAATTAAACCAAGTTTATCAATAGCAGGAGAACTTTAATATTAAGGTCAATAGATATATCTAATTTTGTCTGTTGTCATTCTAATGGTATACAAGTCTGTTCGGTATCTTCAAGACTGGGTTTGAAGGGCAAACCCAAGTCAGTTATTCAAGAATTCATCCACCTGAAGTGGATCATACTTCCAAAGGATTTGTTAAATAAACAGTCCTGCTTTGACCCAGGAAAAACTGTACAGTGGTCACCAAATTTGAACAAAAGGGTCAATAGTGACTGTAATGTAGAGGGGACATCTCAGTTATCAGAGGCCTCTAATATCACCTGGCATTTTGACTGATTACAAAGCTTGCCACCAGCCTCAGCTGTGCACCGCTCTGAGCTTTTCTGCAACTTTCACCTTCCAAGCACTGTTCTCTGCTCTGCAGCAAACTTTACAGGCAATAAATGGCCAAGGTTTCCATTACCTGGGATTTCGTTCGATATTCAGAGATTTAGCCAGAAAGGCAGAAATATGAAGGGAAACTGTGGAAAAAAGAAAGCCAAGCTGATCAGTTCATTAAACCAGGCTCAGCCAGCCTCCAGGCAGAGTTCTAGCAGAAATAGTATTATTCTTAGTCAATGGTCACGTCTTCCTGATCCTAGTTAAAAAGGCCTTCTAATGTTCATACACTGAGCAAAAAGCAAATAACTGCACGGATAACTAGCATAAACAGAAATCATGGACTTCTGTGTAACACTAACTGCTTCGGTCGATTAGCACAGAATTTAATTTGCACTAATCAGTCTGAGGCGAGGGGTGCATGAAATGAAGCTGACACGTTAATTTTACATTTTGTGGTGCTTCATTTTTTTCCATTTTTTCCCTTTCTAGATGAAAGCATATATCTAAATATCCTGAGTGTTGTCAGCGTTTTCAAACACTGTGCATGAATATGAAGTTTGGAAATGGAAAATTTCTAAAAGATAGGTCTGCATGTATGGGTAAGACTTTTATTTCAAGAGTACTGTGTTAACTAGCTGGCCTAAACAAAGATGGCTAGAAAATAGGTTTATTAATGTAGGCTTTTTATTGGAAAACAAAATCAAGTACTTTTTAAACAAAAAGCTGTAGCAAATTAATCAATTAGAAAATTAATCTAGAGTTGAAATTATATTTTACCACAGTGATATAGAAACGTGAAACATTTCCATTTTCCTGGGTTTGGATTTTTTTCTTCACCAAGCATCGACAAAGCCAAAGCAATACTTTTGTCCTTGTCTGCTGTAAATCTTGCTGTATAACAACATAGTGGTTCACAATACAAATATATGGTTTGAAGTTTAAACGGCTCTTGTGGGCTTACACAGAGCTTACAGATAGCTCAGTCCTCTGTATAGAGCAATGGATAACAAAGCCAATGATGGAAGAAAAGAAAACAGTGAAAATACTGTGTTTTCCCAGAAGGCACCATTTCCCTGGATTTCTCTTTTCTTGCTGTACTAGGCCATTACAAAAGGCTGCGTATCAATGCCATCAACCTGTAGGCAATTCTCTGGGCAGCATAGGGAGAAGAACAACCCCCAGTTTATTTCTAGGTTTTCCCCAATCTACCTGAATATTAAAATAACCATCTCTTGACTGTTTTAGCCCAAGAACCAGGATGGGCCCTGTTGCTCTGTGTGGCTTCTTATAAAACATTCACCCTCCTTGTCCCTCACAGCTTATCAGTAACCCTGGGAAGATGCAGTGAAAACCTTCTGTATCTTCTTCCTTGACTCTAAACATGAATTCTCTCCAGCCCTGCTCATTTTGTTCTTTTTTGTTTACCTCCACAAACATTACAGCCGCTGCATTTTACAAGTTCACAAAAACCAAGCTGACTGCATGCCATCATTCACCAGCTCAGTACTGACTATGAATGGAATAAGGTAATGCAAGACACAATGCTATTTGTAGAAACCTATTTAAAAACTGCACATGCAAGTATCCACACGGGTTGTGACATCTTCCAGTCCAACAAAGGCAACAGCACTGACATCTATGTGACAAGTCACGTCTCTCTAATGAAGTAGAAGTGCCGAGTCTGTCCTACCAACAAAGTGCCAGATCTGTTTGATGCAGACCTACACCACACCTATAATAATTTTCTATCATCAGCCTAAGTGAATATGTTCAAATAATGAGCATTGTTCAAGGAAATTGCATTCTTGTTTTTGATATTACTGAGGCAGAAAAGTGAAACTAGGTTTACTGAACAGATTACTCCTGCCTGGTGCATTATTCCTAGTACCTAAGTGCTACCTTTTTTCTAACTAAATATGTAAAATCTCACCTTGTCTGCAGTCTTCTGGCATCTAGATAGTAATCATGATTTGATTTCTTTATGAACATAACTATTTTTAACACCTATATTCTTTTCTTATGGCACATTTTAAAAATACACTTGTTTTTATTTCTTCAGAGGCAGAGGAATAACTCAAGAGTTTTCTCCAGGCAGACTGCAGGAACCTCTTCTTCAGCTCTTCTGAGCCCTCACATTCATCAAAGAGCTTTAAAGACTCAATCAAGCAGACTCAGACAATAGTCTGATCACTAGATGGAAACTGCCTTTTCTCTGTTGCACAAAACATGGATCTTCACAAGATACACCATCCTAGAATTCATTCTCACTGCAGACAGCTCAGAGTTACTCACAATTTACACCTCAGTAAGTGATATCAGATCCAGGCCTTTTCTTCCAAACTATTTTTCTATTTAAGTAAAGGTTGATTCTCGGATAAGATTTTTAAACATATGTATTTTTAAGTATGCAGGAGGGAAAGAAATTCCCTGAGCACATACCCATTTTTGAATAGTGTCGCATGCTTCTTAAGGGGGAAGGTCTGTATGTGTCTGTGCCATCGATGGCGATACTGCATTTTTGAATCAACTCCCATTTTCCCGTTAACTGTTCTGTCAACCTGTTCGGGATCTCATCTACCTTCCTCATTACAGCCTTCAGAGGGAGGGCTCCTACCACACTGAGAGTCAAGAGCAGATCATGTCCCTCATTTAGACCCAACACATCTTTCCACAGCCCACTAATTGCATGGCAGCTCAGGCTCATTTGTCTTCCCAGATCGTTAAAATTCATCACCATGCTCTGTGAGCTCTCACTCCTGCCCTTGGATGGGCAGCTGTAGATTATTTAGCCAGACCAATCCCTAATGTTTTTAACTAGGAACTGACCCCAGCACCTGAGCACCTGCTGGGCTCTTAGTCTCTGTCATGTTAAAAGAGTGCACAGAAGGACCTGAGCCATCAAAAGCATCCTGCTGCATTACATTAAATATTGATAAAAAATATGCAAATTATTTATTGATCTTCTCCAGGAAGGGCTGAGATAATGAGAGAGGGACTGTTTGAGATGTTGCTTGGGATTTTTAACCTTTTTTTTTTTTTAACATTAGACTGTTGTTGATAGCTGAAGTTAATGAGGTCTTTCAGTTCACTCAGTATTTCAGACCTTACCACTGGTTTGAAGATAAGAGATCAATGCACCTTTATTGTGCATCACTGCCAGCAGGTGCCCTGAAAAGGGCAGGAGTATTTGTACAGGTGCAGTGCCAGCCCTCCTTACTAACTTTACCCAAACTGCCCTGGTTAATATTATACTACTCTAAATTGTCTTACCCTTCATTGTATCCTTCATTGTATTTGTTTTCCAAGGCTGGTATATATCAGAAGTTGATGTTCACACTGTTTCCAACTTATTAGCAGCTCAGTGTATAATTAATACCCAGAGACCAGCTGTTTTTCCTTTCCCCTTTATTCATAGCATTAACTACATTGAATATGCTTCCTACACTTTATGTGATTGACACGTGACAGCTTTTAGCTGTCTTTCTGTGCCTTCATCCTCATAGTGGAAATTTCTTCACATTCACAATGTTGGCTTTTTTTCTTTCTTTCTTTCTGTTCTACCTCTTCTTCAAATTTTTGGGTGCTTTCTGTTGCCTCAGGGGAGTAAACAACAGCAAACCCAAAGCAGCTGGACCAGACCATTATCATCCCCACGCCAACCATCCATTTGAAACCATAAACCTGTCACACCTGGTTTACCTGCAGGATGTTGCTTCTGCACCTCCATCAAGCCTAATTCCAGACAAAAACTCTGTGGATGTGGCCACAAGAAGTCTCCCTCTGCAACTGGGCCCCTGTCAAACAAGTTTCTCGAATATCTGCATCTTGTCTAGGAATCAGTGAGAGGCAGGTCACGAGGGTTTGTTAACGCAGAGTCTAGGCTGCGATGACTATCATTCCAGACTGATAACTGATTTGAAACAGAGCCTCATTTCCCAAAGCAGCCAAAGAATAAGCTTCAAATTCTTACCATAATTATTTAAATTTCCTTAGGATTTGGATGAACCCCTCTAAGTGGAGATCGGTACTCTGTTAGGAACTCCACAAAACCATATTAAGCTACATCTTTGCCCCAAAAAGCTTACTGTTCTTAGATTAACAGAGCAGATAAGATGTGATCTGAATGTGAGAGTGACTGTTTCATAGCAGGGAAAGATCTTTGGTTTCTCCTTTGCCACATGGTTCAACCATGAACCACCTTGGGCAGTGTCCAGGAGACAGGGAGGAACTGGGCTGCAACTTCTTTGCCTTTCTTTTCTTCCCCCTTAATAATCTGCAGCTGACAACACAGAAACAGAATAAGAAAGCAAGCAATGGCATGGAGAGATAGGAAGACTTGCTGTAAATTGCAGCCGATAGTGGCAAGAATGCAAGCACAGCCCAAATCTCATGAGTTTCAGTCTACTGCTGTTGTCCCTGGGCCACCACCTCCCCATGGGCAGTTATACAGATGCCTGAAACAGGGAATGCCATCCTGATATATAATTCTAAAAGTAACAGCCTATTTTATCCATGTTACCAAATGGTTTTCTCACAGAAAGGCATGTCCTAAGCAAGGTATTTCCAACACAAGCAGACAGCAATAAATGGAGGTGAACAAATACTCTCAGCAAAATATCAGAAAAGAGACAAAACCTGAGGATGGTGCAGTTAAATGGGACAGACAGATAAAATCTTTGATCTGTCATACCCAAGTTCAGGTCCCTACTGTGTCAGTTTAAGAGTAATCTGCAACTAAAACTTGGTTGCAGCTTGGTCCAGGGCCTAATCCTGGATCTATCTGTGTTCTCAATACTCCTGCCACATGCAAACACAACTTTACAGACACTATCAACTCTCCTGACAATCTGTCATGTGAAAACAAATACTTCAACACCATCATATTTTTGTTTAAATCTTCTAAAGATTTGGATATAGGAAATCTTAGCTATAAAATCTCAAGTATGCTATTCCTAGAAACAGTTACATCCCAGTGCTGTTAGGAAAAAATCTAGGATCAATTACTAAAGATATTCTTATTCATACACTGAATATATTCTGAGATTTTGTATTGTTCTACGTCAACTAAGACTATGGGAGAAAATATTTTACCTGAGCTCTGCTTTCTCAAGGGAAAATACTCCACTGAGAGCTTGAAAAAGTTGGCTTTCCAGAGCAAACCAGAAAAATAAAAATAAACAATTATTCAAAATTGGATGGAAGAACAAAGTGATTGATGGACTATACTTCCCTGCGTACGATTTAAAGATTGATGCCGTGCTATTGTGTATGTCAGGATACAACAGACCTGAATTATTAATTGCTCTATGATTCCCCCTTCTCTGAATGATACACTCCCTCAGTGCTTCTCTGAATGTATATTCTGTACATGTAAAACAAGGGCAAAAGCATCGCTGCATTTCCAGGTAAACAGAAGCATTTTTAGGTTTGACAGTATTTCACTGCCCCCACCAACAGAAAGAACCAACCAATTTAAAATTGCTAAGCAGCAGGGAAAACATTCTTTCCCCTTCTCTTTCACACCAGAGTATTTAATTATGAATTTATGCAAACAAAAATTTCAGAGCTCTCACTGCTCCAACAGTCTCTTGCCCGAGGTGCTTTCAAGCCCACAACTGCAGAACAGAGGGGGTGGAGTAGAGCCCTAGCATTTCAGACAATCAGCTTTGAAAGCATGTTACAGCCTGTTTAGTTGCAGGCCCCTATTCATTTTCTGTGTTTCAAACAAGAGTCATTTGCTTGAACACTGCCTTCTTTATTTTTTTTTTAAAGAAAGTCCATTTATTCAAAGAAATGAAAACATACAAAAACAAGAACAAAAGCTAAATACAAGTGGGAGACAATAGAAGGAAGCTGTTAAATGTGACCAAGGAAATTTTTTTTTTTTTCTCTATTGGCTGTATCGGAACTGAAAACATAGACAAAGTACCTCCCATTTACACTTCTGTAGGCTGAGAATAAAGCCACTGCGTCATGGTATCATCTGTTAATGAACCCAGAATAGGCCCAAAGTGCCTTTGTGTTTCTTTACCACATGAAATGTATTTGCAGTTCAAAACCCTGATTCCCATTTAAACAAAGGCCACTGTAAACATTTCTGGTGATGTAAACAAACCTCAAGGTGGGAGTAAACTATATTTACATCTACTGAATGACCACTTTGAACAGTGAGAGTGGCATAAAGTAGTCTTCATGTCAACAGAAATCAGATCTTAAGTTCTGAAAGCAGAAGACAGCAATGACCACACTAATAGCTAGCAATGACCAATTTGTAAAACCACAAGGTTTTAAATAAAATCTTCCAGATAATCTTCCAGTCTGCAGTTTAGCTTTACAGGAGGTTCAGGTTTTTCATGTGCTGATCATGCACCAAGCAAGAGGCTCTACAGGAAACAAGGGGCATGCCAGCTTCACTTCTAGATCTGTTTAGACAGAGGTGACTCCAGTTAAAAAAGGATTTCATCTCAGTTTGGAACAAAATCTTCAAACTTTCTAGTAAATAGACAAGGTCTGAAAGTGTAATCCAAGTCGAGCAGTCCCTTCAGCTGCCCAAGTACCACTGACTCCTATAGCAGTGGGAGCACTTCTCTGGCTACTCAAGAGCTGCAGACCCCATGGACCCCAGACCACTCGTGTGGCTGGCAGTCACATGCTGGGAGCCCTGCACCAGCGCCAGAGGTCCTGCAACCCATGGGAACCTCTACTCCGACACAGTTGGTCAGGGAAACCAGTTCAAAACTACAAGCCACGTGATTCCTAGGAAAGACAACTCACAGCAATCTGTCTAAAGAGCTGATAAGATCTATGAACTTGGGAGATTCCCAGAGCTTGGACGATTTGTTAACCAGAAGCAAGACAGCCTGAAAGGAGGCTGTAAGTCCAGCTGCACCAGGGGCTACAGGATCGGTAGCTAACAGTCTGGGATTTCAGGCTCCCAAAGCTTTTAGGACCCTCTCTCTGAGAGAGGCATGATCTGCATGTTGGTTAAGAACGGGAGCTAGGGAGCTGGCTTGCACAGTCTCCTCAGCATCCACTGGGCAGGCAAACTAGCAGGAAAAGAAGTCATAAAAACTCCTCCTGTGCTCATCCATCTCCATCGATTATTTCAGATTTGACAAACAGGAATTTTCTGGGAGGAAAGGATTCTCTTGGAAAACACCCAGCTGAACCCAAATTCCACTCACCTCAAGACACGCAGCAGTCTCCAGCAAACACACAGCATAAGGTACACCTGAAAACAGGAATACACACTACTGAAAATACATTTATTTCACAGGATTCCCACACTGCTAGAGAATTAGTGAGAAAACAAACCATATCTGACAGATATTAATCACATCACTTAATACACAAGTAACAGGTGTGCTGAAGATGAGATGGCAGAAAAATTGATACAGAATAAAATTAATTGTTTTCAACTGTATTTTTCACACCAAAAGAAAACCCCTCTAGCATATCTCCTTAATTTTTTATAATTATTAGTCTTTCTTTCATCAATGAATTGTTAAGCTAATATTCTGAAGTTAGTCATTTGGAATGAAAAAATAAAGGTATGTTCAGGAATGAC
The DNA here is from genome assembly GCF_949628215.1 of Phalacrocorax aristotelis. NCBI lineage: Eukaryota > Metazoa > Chordata > Aves > Suliformes > Phalacrocoracidae > Phalacrocorax > Phalacrocorax aristotelis. The sequence continues at coordinate 27,680,330 of NC_134284.1, read as the reverse complement.
AAAATGCTGCTCAAAGAAGAGCAGTAATACCACACCTGCAGTCTGTTTTGAAAAATTACCTAAAGCCTACAGCTAAAGCTCTTGAGAACAGAGCAGAACATATCTAGCATCACCTTTAATAGCACTCCCATATCAAACAACTTCTCATCTCACCCTAGCAGCCAAAAACGAGCATTATTAGTGCCAACCCCTATCTGCAGGCTGTGTTTGGGTTACCAACAAGGATGTCAGAATCTACAGCACAGTATCGAAGACATCACACATTAGCCCCCCAAAAGCAGAAGATGCTTCACAGTTGGTTTTCCAGCACTCCAGTCTAAACACCCTAGCACAAATTAAACAAACAAAATAAGAGAGTTACTCTGTGAATATTCCTGCCCCCAGAGAGACCTTTCTTGACTCCATGGCTGAGCACCAGCCCATCTGTTTGGTTTGTATTTGCAGGTAAGCATGGCAACAGCCAGAGTGAGGTCACTGAAGAAATGTTTAGGTTAATGTAATCATTTCATCCCTTTGAAATACAGCATGTCTTGCCAGCAAGGCCATACACTGGAGAGGCAAGATATGTGTTTAAGAGCAAGGGACCTCGCTCTTCATTTCTGCTTGTTTTGCACTAACATAGCTCAGCTGATTTCTCTGGCATTTCTAGAGGCAGACAGGACCCCAGTGATGCCAAGACCCAATAAAATCTATAACATCATTACTGATGATTGAAGAAGTGTGCATCCAGGAGAAAGAAGGCTCTATCACCTTCCCCAATCACAGCTGCCAAGAGGAAGGAGCATCTGGTTGATCCAATCCCTGGCCTCCAACAGTTCCAGATCACCATGAGTTATACCATCCATAGTCACAAAAATAAGGTTGGCCCTTCCTGCCTTGATCTCCAGCACCCATGCTGCACTGGCAGATACTAACACAGCAGTGCCAGACCAAGCTTTATGCCTCTGCAGTGCTGGGGTAGCATCCACTGCTCCCAGGGCAGCCTCCTGCCTGCGGGTACTCTACCACCCCACAGCCAGTGGGACCAGCGGCATGGGGAATTAGAAGAGATCTTTGTAAGATGGGGAACTGATTCAGGTGAGACCTCCTGGGAGCAGCAAGACGTGATCCCAGAGCTCTCTGAGCTAAACTTGATCTGTTTATAAACAGATACAACTCTCATTGACACCCATGGGAGGACTTATGGACTATGCAGGAAAACTGATTTCTGCTGTGCCCTTTGTCAGAGTGAAAGGCCCATATACTTACCTGTATCACAGCATTAGCAGGCTGTTTCAGCACTCATAACAATGACAGTAAGGTACACAGTCTCCGTTCTACTGTCCAGAAGAAACATGTTATGTGTTGACTGGAAAAATGAAAATTGAAGCATACCAGCCCTCTTAATACTGCCAGGACCTGATTCAATATCCACTGAAGTTTTTGTCATTGTCTTTAATAAGCTTTAATAATCCAGGTTCATAGAATTACTCCTTTATTAAATCAATGTCAGAACTACAAGCTATTTTGCAGGAAGACCGGTGGTATTGTTTACTCAGGATACACATTTAATGCTAACCACTTTCTTTTTCTCTCTTCCTCCTCTTCTGTTATTTTTATATTTGTTTTCAACAGATCTTTTTTGTGCCTATAACTCTGGAATTCAACAAGTGAAAACACTAATTAGAATCAGATACTGAGATTTTAATGATAAGCATAAAAATATTTCCTGTTTAATAAAAAGCAGATGAGCCTTAATTTGAAAAAAAAAAAAAAAAATCACATTAAAGGTCAAATCCTGACACAAACACCCCTTTCATTACAGCCACTGATAAAACCACCCGTGATTTTCAGCGGCATCCAGATTTAGGTCTAATGATCAAGCTGATAACCACACAAGAGAGGAGAACCAGAACCTGTACTGGAAATTCAAGCTGACACTCTGACCTTAACTCATGCTGCAGTGCTTTTTGAAAGGGAGGGGAAGGAGCAGCTTTCTTCTCAACAGCATGCATTCAGACAGAAGTGTCATCCCATATTTTCCCCTCCTTCTCTACATAGTTTCATTAAACATTGCTTAAATATGTTCCAAGGTGGTTAAATATTTAAAAAGGGGCAATTCCTTGCATTAGGCAGAGTGTAATCGAAAGGCCAAGTGCAATCAAAATTATTCCATTTCACAGGGACAATTCTTTTATCCCTACAAAGTCTGCAAAGACTTGTTTTATAGTAAGAACTCAATGCTTTTAAAGAAAAAAAAAAAAGGAAAAAGCCAGTTTGTATTGCCTGTTGGTTCTTCTCCAGTGATCCTTAAAATAACAGAAAATGTCTTTTTTAAATGCTCAGTTTCCACCAGAAACAAAGCTTGCCAATATGGAAAACAAAATTAGAGCTCCTAATCCTGCAAGATCTGGAGATCTGGAATATATGTTTTATTTTGATATTTCCATGAGTTGCTTAAATGCATAATGGTGATGAGGTTGTTTGTCTGATTTTAATGCAGGTAATGTACTCTGAGCTCAGTGATCCAAGAGAAAATTTCCCAGCAGGCCATACTTGACAAGCAGGTGTCACTCAATCATGCACGTTTTCACCTCCCTGAGAGGACAGATGGTCCCAGCCTACTTAGCAATTCCATCCTCTGTTGGCAGCCCCCTCTCCAATGCAGTGCCGTAATAAAGATGCTCTGAGATTTGTGTTAATCTGTGGTCTTTGGGGTAAACTGTAAACAAAGTGTGTAGAGTTATCATTTCTCATTATAAGCTGGACATCTTCTCCTCTGCCTATAGCATATAATAGCCTATACCCATGGACTCAGCTTTCATGGAGATTAGTTCCTATCATTTTAAGCACCACAGAATTACTTTGTCTGCAGAGACTTGACCTAATCTGTTTGAGCCTTTTACTATAAAGACAGTAAAACAGACTTTTTTCTCCAAATTAGGAGAACAATGGTTTAAATTGGCAATAGCTCCTGTTGCTGAATTTTATGCATATGCATGTATTATACTTGCTGATTTCCTGCTCTGAAATAGAAGAGGCAGCGTTATTCCTCTTGTCTAGGTTCAGAAACAAGAACTGCAAGGACTGGGAGGGGAGAGAATAAAAAATCCTTACATCTGAATACCATGTTGAGGGGGGTTATTTGTCAATTCTTTTTTCACTGCTGTGATACATTTCCACTGCATCCAATTTCCCCTGTGTAAAACGAAGGCTATCTTCTCACAATCTGACAAGTGCAGTAGGCAAAAAAAAAAGCAGAGGGAGAGATGGAGTGTGTGCAGGAGTTCTGGGAGTCAAGCCGGGTGCCTTCTATAATTTGTGCCATTAGGGAATTTTCCAGGACTTCCTACATGCAGAAAGGAAAAAGGTCAAAGGTTTAGAGTCCTTGTAACACTACTCAAAACAAAGCCAGAGCTGCTTCCAGCACTAGCACATGCCACAGAATGAGGTCAGAATGATATCACATTATTAAAATGAATTATCCAAATTCACATCTCTATCACAATTTTAAGTCCCTTCATCTCATCTTTCAGGTGTAACAGAGATTACATGAAAATCAGGGACCATCATACTTGGTTTTGGCTTGTGCCAGTCTCAAAAGGGGTCTATGAAAGATCCAGAGTGATTTTAATGGGCTATGGATGCAATCAGAGTGCTTGGATGGGCACAGCTCAACTGATGTAAGGGGAAATTTTGTCCAGATTTTATCTCTGAGAAGGAGGAGGAATATTTTCATCTGTTGAAGCTGATGGAAAGAATTAAACAAGATTTAAATGCATGTCATTTCAAAAGTCCTTGGGTTTCTCATTCTTAGTCACAAACCTTGGAATTCTTACCCAGTCATGGAAAAGAGGAATACTTTCACATGGTTTTGTCAAAGGCAACAATAAATACCAAATAGGAGTTAAAAGAATCAACTGACACATAATGGAGCTGATTAGGTGACAGGGAGATATCATGTCACCACAGGTCTCCAGGAAATATTCTCTTGCTTTCTTAGTACCTACATAGGCACTACATTCCTCACAAGGTAACAGACACTTGTAGACCTTGTGCAGACTGTTTCTTACTGACTAGCCATACAAGAGTGCTGGAAACAGCGATGAGTTAACCACTTAACTGACTTCATCCTCAGCACTGACTCCAAGCCATCAAAAGACTAGCAGGTAAGACAGGAACAGAAATGGAAGATAGCAAAAAAAACCCAAACAAATAGATCAAAAGTCCTGTATAAAAGTTTGGTTCAGTCCTGTGGTCAATAGGACATTGTACACTCCAGTGCCTATCTTAGGAATTGAAAATCTGTGAAAGCCTTTCCAGTCTAGTGTAATACTTTATTTGTACATAAATCCAGTGACTGAGTCAACGAATCCTTCTCTGTGGTTGCTATCTGTATTACAATAGCACCCAGAGCCTTTAGCAGAATTTGGGGATTCAAGAGCCTCAGTGATGTCTTGAGTATCACACTGGGCTGAGGGCACGTTGACACGGGCATATCCAGCAGTTGCAGCCTAGCTCTGCCTGACTATAGTAGAGCATAACCCAGATCAGGTCCCAAGGCTAAAATATCCCGCTTTCCCAGACTTGCCCATTAGTCTGGGCTCAGCGATAGCTGCAGGGCCGCACAATCAGAGCTGGCTCAGCCTCAGCTAGTGGGAGGGGAGGAGAAAGGGCAACAGACTTTACTTTTCTACAGCTGGCTGTGGAAATGTTCCCTGAGACTGAAGACTTTGAGATTTCTTTTCTAATTTCACTGCTGGTCTCCTGGGTCACTCAGCAGACTACTGGCAGTTGTTCCATCTCCTCCCTCACAAGCAGCAATGACAAGGACTTCCTATGGACCAATTACACTTCTTACCCTGGGATGTTCACCAAAGGTAATGGAAGAATAAGGAATAGCACCAGAATAGCGAGACATCAAGAATGCTTAGTATCAAGTCTCGCCTCTCAGCTCAGTACCTCACAAATCTGGTAGAGCAGTTCCCACTTGAACTCTCAGAGCTGCTGTGCCTGATCCCTCCAGTGCCCATCCGCTTTGCCCACACAGCTCAGTAGTCTCTGGCTCTCAGGAGCTGCAGCACTATTTCCACAGACTGCTTAGGCATATGTTCCCTTCTTATTTTTCCTTCCTAGAAACGAAGCCTTGCTCTCCTACTGCCTTAAATATCCAAGTCCACAAAGCATCCCTGTACTTTGAGAACAAAAGCCATGTGAGTAGCCTATGACTACATTTTAGACAAACCACTTGAGTTTTTCCTTCCCATCACTAGGAGCGCTCATAGGAAATGAGAAGTGAAGGACTCACAAGCCTAAACCACTGAAGTTGTTGCCAAATAGGTCTTTCACTGAAAAGAGGAAATTATTATAGGATTATTTCCTGTAAATTCAAACCACTGTCAAATGAAATACGAATATAAGAGTGGCTACACTGGGTCACAACAAAGGTATGCCTAGACATACTGTTTCCAGCAGTAGCCGTAAGCAGATGCCCAAGTAAGAATAAGAACAAGATAAGTAGATGAGACACTCCTTCCTAAGAGTCTCCCACCTTCAGCTATTTCAGTTCAGGGATTTCCAAAAGTGGAAGAACAGAACAGAGAAGATGAAAACTGAAGGAAACCATAAATCCTAAGACCAACAGATTCAATCTAGTAAGATGAGGTAGTAAAATTTACTTTCAGACATATTTGAAAGGATATTCAGAGCTTAAAACTAGCAAAAGAGCAAGCATCCACCCAGTCTGTCTGAGCCATTATTTTCTCTATTTTATTTTATATTATTCAGTACTAGCAATAAAATATGGTGACTTTTTAAAATCATAGTAAGAGCAATATAGCTGCATTTGAGAGGAAAGAACTATTTCTTTGTTCTGTATCTAGCAGTACTCATAAATATAGAGTGCCACAAGTGAGAAAGAATAATGCAGTTTCAAAAGAAACATGAATGAAGCATGTCAGCAGTAACATACAGGCAGCACTATACCTTCAGTAATAGGTGTGCATGCTCTGGCTCTGACTTAGAAGCTGTATGTGTATGCCTGTGTATTAACATGGTCTCACATGTCGTCATGGTTTTAGCTGGGATAGAGTTAATTTTCTTCACTCTAGCTGGCATAGTGCTGTGCTTTGAACTTAGCAGGGAAAAAAAAATGTTGAGATAACACACAGATGTTTAGGCTGTTGCTGGGTAGCGCTTGTACTAGTCAAGGACATTTCTAGCTTCCCGTGCTCTGCTGGGTGCACAAGAAGCTGGGAGGGGAGGGGGCACAGCTAAGAGAGCGGATTCAAACTGACCAAAGGGATATTCCATATCATGTAACGTCATGCCCAGCATGTGAACTGGGAGGGGCTGGCCGGGGGAGGGAGGGAGCAATCGCGGCTCGGGGATTGGCAGCGTCTGTCGGCGCGTGGTGAGCAGTTGCACCCTTCATGTTTCTGTGGGTTTTTTTTCCTTTTTTTCCCTTTCCCTTCCCCTTCCTTTTCCATTTTATTATATTAACATTATTGTCATTATTATCATAATCATTATTATTATTATTATTTTATTGTAATCATTAAACTGTGCTTATCTCTACCCACAAATTCTGTTGCTCGTCCGATTCTCTTCCCCATCCCACAGGGGTGGGGGGGTGAGCGAGCGGCTGCGTGGTGTTCAGTTGCCAGCTGAGGCTGAACCACGACACATGTACATTTTCCTTGTGCAAAACCACTTTCCTTCGTTGAAAGAGGAAGGGCAAATATATCAACGAGCCATTTTGCAGAGCAGCATTTTCTTTTCATCCATACACCTGAAAAACAGGGTACATCCCAGAGCACTAATTTCCCTCCCCAACTATCAGTCCTTTATTCCATTCTGACCAGTACTTGATTCACTGAAGCACCCAGTGACAGTAGAACCCCCCTAAGATCTTACTGTGGCAGAAGCAGAAGAAAGGAAGCAGTGCATGCAGTAATACATTACTCAGTTACGTATGCTCTCTGTAGCTTGCACACAACCCTCTTCCCCTCCCCAAACCTCCTCAGGTCATACCACGGCAGTGAGGAGCTGGGCTGACATCTAACACAGCTGGATTCAGTGAACACTGCAGAAGTGAAAAAACTGTCTTTCTTCTCAAACTTGCAACCTCCCTCTGCTTCCTGGGAAAGAAACAGCTAAATTCTTCAACATTTTGATGTTAAATGCCCCCTTACACCTCTGGAAGGAGTCACCTAAGGACCATAATCTGGCCCATAAAGCAGGCATAATGAAACCAATCAATTTAGGAAAAAGAAGAATCCTACAAGATGGTGTTCTGTTTAGGACTGGAATAAGACAATGCAAGCAAGTAAGAGGAACATGGCTCCTGCTGCTTCAGGACTGGAAGTGAAAAGAAAATCTAGATCAGAAAGGCATTAGACAGTCAAGCAAAACTGCGTGTACACTGCCAAAGCTCCAAGGGACAAGCTGACTGGTTACTGTTAGTACAAAGGATCAAGGTGAATGAGAGAGGCTTTAAGACACAAACTGAATAGCTGATACAGAAATCTGCTAGACCAAAGAGAGATAAGAGAGTCAGCTGTTGAATTTTTTTTGTGAAAAGTCATAGTCATCTGCGATGATGTGTCCACAAAAGGGAAAGGGAGCACACTATGTATTAAAGTCTCAGTCTAAAAGGAGAGTCTGACAAGGAGCAGCCTCTGGCTGTTACAAACACTTGTAGGCTCTCCAAACCCCATACAACATTGGAGGGGTGAATCTGTAACTCTCAAAGATACCAAAACAGCCCCAAATCCAAGTTTTGTCCTTTACAAAGTAATGAAACAATTATGGGACAATTCTTACTTTCTAGTATGCAATGAATGCAATACTATGTATTACAAAGCTAGGCTTTGTTGACTGTACGGTTCTGTCAAAGTAGCAGTAAAAACACAATACTGCTCGTTAGTGAGGGACACATAATCCCCCTGCTTGTTGATCTCTTTTAAGACAAAACTTACATTCCTTGTGGATACTCATGATTACTCATTAATACTGGGAATCCCTGAGCCTCAGTATAGCACCATCCTTTGTTCAGCGGCAGAAAAGTGAGTTTTTGAGGCAGTCGTGCCTGCGAGGAGAAGCATCTTTCATGCAAGCAATTCCAGTGGTAGCTTGGAGCTTCCTCAGAGACCTCAGTCATTCTCACTGCCTTGACCAATGTAGTGCTCTCAGCTGGTGCTGAGCTTATTGCCCAGATTCCTCACGTGCATGTGAACAATCATTGTGTATGGCACAACTGGCTGATGTTTTTCTTTCCTTGTTCTTTTAATGCAAACTGACTTCTCAGCCAGCAGAGCTTTTTTATTACAGAGAGAAGGTATATTATTTGTGTAATTTCTTTTTGCAACTTTTTTCCCAAAATAAGTCATTTAGTTTCTACTAAGAGAAATCACTTTATCATTCTCTTTTTATATTTTTCCTACTCTTATTTTTCCCTCAGTACAGAATGTTTTCTTTGTGAGCATCTTATAAAAAATTTCTAACAAAAAAATAAGGCTTTTTTTCTCCAAATTACAATAGAATATAACTGTTAAAATGAGGAAAAGCATTGAAATTATTGATAAAACTAATTTAAAGCATTTTCCTTCAGCCAGCCCTGAGAACTTGTGAAGTTCTTTCAGATTTAAGATCATTTGGGATTCAGTTAAATACAGTAATTGGTTGTAAGTCCAGCCCATCTATGCTAACAGCATTGCTAGAAACTCCTCATGTATTTGAAAGGAAGAACTGAAAGTCAGAGAAAGAATAATTTAGTACATAGCTCAGAGGTATCATTAGCAGCAACAGCGTGATGTTAAGAACAGGGAAATTTAGGTTAAACAGCAGGAGAGAGGGCTGAGTGCAGTCACGGGTGTGACAAGGGGTGACAGCCACTCTCCTATCGCATGACCCCAGGCACGTCACTACCAGGAATCTCTCCGCATGCTCAGCTCTTCATCCCCTTTTTTTCTCTAAGGATAACTTCCTGACAGTGTTAAATTGAAGGACAGCCCCCAAAACAGTTTTTAAAACTAGATTGCTCAGAAGGTAAGAAGTTGTCCTTCTACACTGGAAATCCACAGATTTGACAAGAGACTGTTAGAGGCAACTTTTGCTGCTGCCCCTCCACCGTGACCACACCTCTGTGTTGACAGGTTTGTGTGGAGATCACAGCTGTCTCCTACCTCTAATCAAAGGGTATCAGGGTTTTTCAAGCCCACCTGCCAGCTCTTGTACCTTCTCCCCACACAGAGCAGATTCTGAACCTTTCTAACTGTATTAACTTCATATAGTTTAAGGTATCACTTTAACACCAGACACCAAGACAATAAAAAAAAAGTAGCAGAACTATCTTTCTTACTTTAAAATTTTTGTACTTTGTTACAAATAAAATAATATTTCACTGTTGGGTCTCCTTTAGAAAAAAAAATATTTAAACACATCAACCTGACATCCACAAAACCTGCTACAAGCAGAACAGGATTTAAGCACTGCATAATCTTTCCCAGAGACTCTTTCAAACAAAGATGCTGTGGTTTTATTTGGTTTCCATTTAACTCTCTTGAGAGGTCTCTCTCTAAATCCAGGCATGAAAAATACATTCTCAGTCCAGACACAGAGATTTTAGAAAAGAGAAATGCAGTAAGACAGCATTTCATTTGCAAGTCTTTTACATTTTAACAGTGTCTATTGCTTTCCACTCAGCAAACACTACTGAAACTGCCGCTCCCTACAATAAATTTTCTTTAAAACTGTAGTATTTTAAATAGTGTGCATATAGTATATATATGCAATATAAACAGCTTTAGCATATCTGCAAATGTGGGCACATAAGATGCACGTATCTGTGTCTGTGCACAGTATGTATAAGCAGATTATACACAATATATACTGTATATTCATGTGTGTGTGTAATGTCACTCTGGCTTTAAATATGATGTAAATAGTTTCCAATAACAATGTTGAGAAAATGAACAGCCAAATCCAGTCAGCAAACACTACTGAATAGATACCTGGGAAAAGGAAGGGGGAAAAAGTTAAAAGAAAAAACAGGCTTAGAGCTGACTTGTTATACATGAGGAAGAGAGACAGATTTTAGTTATCATAAAAAGAATTCAAGTTTTTCTGGTGTTTAGTCATATTATTCAGGTTCTAAGAAAGGAAGGGAAATTGAATAGAAATTACTAGGTTTTGTTTGCATATTTTGGTGAGCTTTTCCATAACAATAAATGTAGCCCTTTTAAGCCAAGTAATTGTGTCTGGGAGTTCTGTTTTAAATATGCTCTGGGGCATCTTATTGTTCCCACTGAGTGTAAAGTAGATTGTTTCTGTGCTTAAGGAACTACAGTGTATGGGATTAAATAATACACTTAATGAAGAGGCTAAAATGACTGCATTCTTGCTATTTCAAAGGGATTCCAGGAAAGAAAACCACCCAGGATCAGTGAAAATAGACTTTTTACCATCTCATATCTTATTAATACACATTCTGTAGTACACCCTACTTAAAACTGCACTCTGAGGAGTATCCGGCTATGGTATTACACCACCACTGACTTCCTCAGTATAAATCTGAACATCTCGTCTTTCAACTTATTTATCCTTCCAATACACCCAGGACCAATCCTGGCCAGATGAGTACTTAGGTATGGAGAGGCTGAGTCACATGTTAGCGATCTGTGAAGAAGAAGAAGAAAAGTAAATCCATGTCTCTAAATCTTAGACTATTAACCTAATCACTTGAGAAGGGCTACTGAAATGAGAGGGTCCTGTCTCAAACTAGATCATGGTTTTTTGCATAGCAAACACAACTCAAACCTTTCCAAATCCCATATGATATCTCCCCATGACTCATGGATAGGCATATACTGCCTTCCATAGCTGTAAGCAGGGTGCTGTGCTAAGTCTTTTGCATCTTTTGGGTAGGGAAAGTTGCCACCCATACCCTTTAACACAACAGAGAGATGTGGAACAGCCTCCAGATCTGAAGGTGGGAGGCAGCCTGGAAGACATGTACCCAGCCAAAGCTTCCCCCAAGCACAAGGGAACTGCAGTGAAAACTATTTGACCAGCACTTCACTACTACACAATGTCGTGAACACACTGGTTTGTGGTAGTATAGCAGCACATTAGTTAATTCTTGCAAATCTTTTAGGAGATCCTATTAACCTGCTCTAATAGATGAACCAATGCTGAGGTAACAGCCAAGCAGTGGCTAAGTTCAGTCTGTGAAACCTTAAATGGCCTGGCTTCTGACAACTCCTGACAAGAGTTCATTGTCCCATCTTAGCTTTGCTGCCCCTTTGCATTTGATATCTCGCATCAAAGGGGAACTGACTGCTATATTATGCCTATTTCAGACACATTCCCACTTTCTCTTGCCATCATCTTCCAATGATCCTCTAACATGTTTTCCTATCTTCCTGCACAGCATTAGCTTAGGAGAACTCCTCTCTTCATAGTTTGTCAAGTACCAACTCTTGGTATAGAGCAATTTGAGCCAGCTCTTGTGCCAGCCATCACATGTTGGCATATGCTGTACAGGGAAGAGTGCTGTGGAAGCAAGAAAGCAACAGATACAGCATCATGTGCTCACCAGTCTGCTGAGTTTCAAGTAGATGTTGGGGTTTTTTGGGGTTTTTTTTTTTTGTCTGTTTGTTTCAAGTCTAGGCAGACTTGTATGACATTGTAGCTTTCCTCTGAATATGAAGTTTCATGCAAAATTCTGTGGGGGGTCAGTCCCAGATGTGAGCAGAGAGGTAGGAACGTATGAACTTTTTCTTCATGTTCAACTTCCTTTTTCCTCCTGGTCTGAGCAGTCCTTGTAGCATGCTAACACGTGGCAGGAAACTCTTTTTTCAAAAGTTCTTGCTTCCATTGCCACAGTATATTGGCTGGTGACCATGCACAGAGCAGAGGATGTGCTGCAGTGAGAGAAGCACAAGAATTCCAAGGCTGCCCCCTGGGAAAAAAGAAAAAAAAGGAAAAGAATGAGTAAGAAGTACAGTAACAGAGGCGGGGGCCATGTCCACCATGCACTTTGGTAGCTGGTATGGGAGGGAAGTTCACAATTTATGATTCCAAGCAACTGCCTCACCTTTTAGCTATTTTATAAGATGAGCTCAGTAGGATGATGCAAGCATTGGCAGCAGAAGATATTGTTTCATTTCTGTTGGCTCCATCTTATTGTCTGATTTTGCTAATTGCAATAGCTTTGGCCATCAGAGACAAATTACAGATACTACCCGCAAATGCTGGGGAGGGAGCTTGAATATTTCTCACGCACAAATGCTTTCAAAGTGGAATTTCATAAATAAAACCTTTACTAATTATACATGGTGGAAGGGCATAAAGATCAGATGTCTGCATTTTGGATTAAATTCTAATAGGTATTAAGCTTTAGAATTGAGATCATTAGAGCTCTTTTTTGAAACCGTGTCTATATGACCCAACAGAAGGTAAAAGTTGGAGACGGGCAGAAAGGCTGAATGGCTTTGGCTTGAGCCTTTGTGTGCTTTAGCAAGGAAGAGAAGTGCTAATACCAGCAGTAGGGTTTTTTGGCATCTTCTCTTTTCTCATAGCTGCTCCTTCCCTTCAAAAAAAATATTGAAGTTTCTGGCTAGCTTGGTAGCAAAGACAGCATTAAACACCTGTGTTCCTAACAGGCATGTGTGCCACTGCTGATCCATCTGTGAAACGTGGCAAATACCAGCGGGGGCATGCACAGGGTCTATGCAAAGCACGTGGCACAGGCCCGGTGATAAAAAGCTTGAGCAAACAGTGCTACCTGCTGTGAAGTGACAGGAAGAGATTCAAGAGCTGACTTCTTTCCTCTCAGGTTTTCCAAGAGTAAACACCACTGAGATGTGTATGCTTGACCTAGGGCAAATCCCTCCTTCTCCCAGGTGTTACAGCTGCTTATCCAGGTCCTCCTCTTCTCCAACTGGAGTCAAGCATGGCAGGGAAGGAACTCTGATTCCCTTGGTTTAAAATAGAGTTGGTACTTGACAAACTATGAAGAGAGGAGTTCTCCTAAGCTAATGCTGTGCAGGAAGATAGGAAAATGTGTTAGAGGATCATTGGAAGATGATGGCAAGAGAAAGTGGGAATGTGTCTGAAATAGGCATGATATAGCAGTCAGTTCCCCTTTGATGCGAGATATCTCTAGAGGAATTCATTGCTAGTTCCTTAAACCCAGATGTTAGACTCCTTGTGTTTCCTGAGCCAAAGAAATTACTTACATGAAGCCACTGAGATGGTCAATCTTACAACTATGGGCAGCACTATTTTCATTTAACCTAAAAACGATTAAAATATCAGAAACCAGGGCAATAGAATATAATTCAATAATCTTCACTATAAACAAATATATTCATCCTCTAAAGGAGTTACGGATCCTGACAGCTTTAACTATGGACTTCATGTACCACTCTAACATTAAACTGAGACATTCAGTGAAAGAAAACTCCAGCCTTGATAGTTTCAGAAAACATTTGTGGCTGCAACACACCATCACACTGACTAAACCTTGTCTGCTCTGACCACTATACTATCTGTCACTCTAAAGCTACTATGGATGTATTGCACCAGCTTATCTGTTTCCTTAAAGCTTAGGGATTTATGGACTGCAAAGTCTATTTGTAAAACCTACAGTGGTTTGAGTGTGAATTCATCACAATAAATTTTACTTTCAACACCCTAGGATTTTTCTGCTACTGATTTGTCACATCCTGGACACCTTCGGCGAAATGGAGTCCCACAATATGTGTCCAGAAGTGGGAAGATGACAAATATGTGATACCTGACTAGTGAGATTCATAATGTCACACAGCTCCTCTCTAAAGATTATCACCTGTTCTAGGAAGATACTGGATTGTCCAAACCATGGACCTTTCCAGGGGGGAAGACTCAGTACAACTAGAATAACATCAAATGACACAGAAGAGAAATAGGCTGCTTACCAGATGTCATTCTCAGTTCCTGGCACCTGGGGTTTTTTTGTGTTTACTCAGACATGTCAACTTTATTTACAGGTTTAGCAGTGTTTTCTTCTGTGTGGGACAACTGAGTTTGTCCATTGCTCCTCTTAAATACCCTCAGTAAATATACATAATTGTATTAACTTCAGGACCTTTTTTAATTGATAGGGCTGTTAGGTGTCCTGGTGTCTTCATGGAAAATGAGCATGTAGAGGAGGCCCTGGTGAGGAGGTAAAGCAAAGGAGGTATTAGGAAGCAGATGTTGTCTAAGGGTGACAGCAAAGCACTGGAGAAAAGAAACAGAAGCCAAGTCTCTGTAGAAGCATTTCTTATGTGGTTATTAAAATGAATATTAAAAACGAATATTTGAACTCTTTCATGAATATTTGAACTGAAACTGCTGAAGGTGCTTATGAAGTGAGTACTGCAGCTAGAAAATGGGTTTACATGGATTCTTTATTCAGAACACCTAATCAACTCTGTCTGCACATGGGGAGAGAGATGACTGGAGCACTGTGGTCAGTAACAAAAAATCTGGCCTGCCACAGGGATACCATCCGCCTTTACAAGCTACAGTTTTGCCTATGAAAAAAAAGACCTCTCGATGCGTATCTGAAGAAACTCTCCCTTGTTTCTCAACTCCTTTCATTCCTTTCAACCTGTATTGCCAAAGCTGCTTCTGCAATTGCAGGATTTTTCAATAGGAGATCACACAACCAAAGCCACGGGCAGGTAGTAGCAACGGAAAACATTTCTCTCTTCCTGAAGTGATGACTGAGAAATGAATTAACCTTGATGCAGGTCTGGCTGAAAACAACACTGCTTCAGATGCATATACTTCTGGCTCTGCTTGTGACTGTCCTCCCTTTCTTCACCCTGCCTCATCAGCAGGAGGTTAAAGCTGCTTTCCACAGCTCTTCTCCCTGGAGCTAACACAGAGGGCTATGAACTGCCTTCTTCCAGGTTAGAGGCAGGAAAAGGGAACAGAGCTGAGCAAGAGAGAAGGGTAGCATAATAAAACAAGTGAGGGGAGAGAGAGGTTTTGTTAGTCAGGGTGCCAGCTTTGAACTGTAGCCTTTTAACAAGGTAAACTCCAGGGTTGGTCATCTTCTGTCATTATCTCAGAGCAGGAGCAACACAGGTCTCTGCATGTGTTCATATGTATGTGGCAGGGCAGCATAGGAAGCCTATAATAATTAAGTTCAAGTACATTCCTGTTTATTCCTGAATACGCTATTTAAACATATTCATTTTTGCAAAGCTGCCGAACCTCCACCCATGTCTTTTGTTGCCCTGACTCCTGGGCAGAGCCCGGCGCTTCTGGGCTAGCTTCTCCTATTGCTGAGGCCCCTGGCTTTCCCCGGCTCCCCTGCCTCCTCCTCCTCCTCCACAGCGGGAGATTTCCACATTCACTGAGCTATGGCAGTTGTCTTTTCTTCCCATTTTAAGTCATCTCAGTCACAACTGCTGCCACCACAGACAACAGCACGTTATTCTTAATGCATTATTAATTTTTATCTCACATTTAGAGCCTTGTCAATTGTGCTCACTTATAGGCACTCTGGTGATAAGCACTATAGGAATGGCTATAAATAATTAATATTATCCCTCTCATGTCTCTCTGTCGTGGTTTAACCCCAGCCAGCGACTCAGCCCCACACAGCCGCTCACTCACTCCCCCATGGTGGGAAGAGGGAGAGAATCAGAAGAGTAAAAGTGAGAAAACTCATAGGTTGAGATAAAGACAGTTTGATAGGTAAAGCAAAAGCCACGCATGCAAGCAAAGCAAAACAAAGAATTAATTCACTCCCTTCCATGGGCAGGCAGGTGCTCAGCCATCTCCAGGAGAGCAGGGCTCCATCACAGGTAACGGTTACTTGGGAAGACAAATGCCATCACTCTGAACATCCCCCACTTCCTTATTCTTCCCCCAGCTTTATATGCTCAGCATGACGTCATACAGTATGGAATATCCCTTGGGGCAGCTGGGGTCGGCTGTCCCAGCTGTGTCCCCTCCCAACCCCTTGTGCATCCCCAGCCACTTGCTCGTGGGGTGGGGTGAGGGGCAGGAAAGGCCTTGGCTCTGTGCAAGCGCTGCTCAGCAGTAACAAAAACATCCCTCTGTTATCAACGCTGTTTCCAGCACAGATCCAAAACATGGCCTCATACCCGCTACTATGAAGAAAATTAACTCTACCCAACCGAAACCAGCACACTCTCACAGTCTTCCAACCCCACAGATATTCATTGCAAGACAAATGCAGATCAACTCCATTTTATTTTTAATGACCAAAAGTACCATCAGGTTGGTAGTTGCCACAGCATAGGCAAAATACTGCAGCTACTGTGGGAGACAGCCCAAGATATTTGAGCAGCTTCTGTTCCCACCAGGGTACTTTTTTTCTAAAAGCAAAGCACTAGCTCTAATTTGCCTGCTATGCTCCTGCTCCTTGCAGGGCTCCAGAAATCAAGAGAGGGGGTGGAAAGGAAGAGAAAGGGCCCAAATTATCCTTGTGATTGCTCTGTACAGCTCAACTGCACAACATAATTTTTAATTGGGGAATGTGCCATGTCCAGCATTTGCCTGCCATCCAGCAAAGTTCAGACACCCACTGGTTCAAAATCAGAGCGCAAACGAGCAGAGCACCAGTGCCACCTCAACTGCAGCCTGTCCTACCTCATTAATGCTTGATATTAATTTTTCTTTCTTCCTTTGTAGCTCCTTCAGATTAAGTCTTTGAATGCTGTTAACGCTCCTGTGCGTCTACAGTTCTTGATCTCTTAGCCACTGAAGATCTTTGCTGTTACTGAGTATCTACAGAGGCTTAGAGAGAAATTTTCGAAAAGAAAAGGCTTCAGGAGAATACAGAGAGGTTTTAAAAGAGGTGATGTAAACCCTTTACTTTTGGTCACAGAGATGGTGAAATAAAAACCTAGATTAATGCTCTGGAACAAGATACCTTAATCTCTTCATAGCTTTGTAATAGGCAAAAGTTCAGCACGTGGTTCAGATCTCAAAGGCAATTCTGGAATCAGAATAGATACCAAAATCAGGCTGCACTGTTTGGAGTTACTGATTAAATTTGGCTCATCAAGCACATTTTCAGCTGGCAGTTCAGATAAGATGCCAGATCTAAAACTGAAATGGGCAGAAAATGGCTTTTTAGCTTGCAAAAATATCTGAGATAACATATTTTTTCTTCAAATAAAATGTAAATGTCAAAAGCAAAGTCACTTTCATAAGTAGAAGTCCAGATTTAAACAAACAAACAAAAAAACAAACAGTTTGGGTCAGTAACAGCATTTCTTCTGTTAATGTTGCAATGTCTACTTTTTATCACAGAATCCCAGGTTGGAAGGGACCTCAGGGGTCATCTAGTCCAACCTTTCTAGGAAGAGCACAGTCTAGACAAGGTGGCCCAGCACCCTGTCCAGACGAATCTTGAAGGTGTCCAATGTGGCCGAGTCAACCACTTCCCTGGGGAGATTATTCCAATGGTTGACTGTCCTCACTGTGAAAAATTTCCCTCCCATGTCCAATCGGAATCTCCCCAAGAGCAACTTGTGTCCGTATTTTGACCTCTTTTTCAGTTGTGTATAATTACCTTATATTTAACAATAAAATGTTCTTTAAGCAAAGAAATGCTGCGTTTGTTTTCTTTTTAATGCTAAAAGTGTCCCAGCATTTTCTCAAATAAGCCAATATACTGGGGGGGAGAAAACTTCCGGTAAGAAGAAAGTCACATTTTAGTACATAATTTGCTTTTGTGTATCAGAAACACAATTCTATGAAGAAATTATCATCTGCTTAATCTCAGATACAAGCCTTGAAAACCAATCATCTCCCCTTGCATTTAGACTAAAGTTACCCCTGACTTCATCAGGGCAGGACCAGACCTTAGCAGAGACTCCTTTAGACTTACCACATGAATTCTGAAAGAATTCAAAACTACCCTGGAAAAAAACTTCCTACATTTGCTGCACTCAAGACCTCCTGACTTCACTCCAACCTAGACTCGTGTTTGCCAAGCATTTGACCCAGGCTCCCAAAAGTTTTTCACTTAATACCTTTGCTTGAGCTGCTTCAAAACTTGAAGTGGGCTTGCTTAAAGCTCAGGTTCCCCATTACTCTGTTCTTTTCTGAATGATGAGCTGAATTTTATAACATTATCATAATGAATGGATCTATCTCAGCAACCATACTTTGTACTACATGACTGTCTCACAATACACAAAGAGAATGTCCCATGCTGATGGTTTTAATCATCAGGGCACATTATATCACTACTAAGGGTGTATCCTCTGTAAAGCTGGGTTTAGATCTAACATGGTTACACAACTTTTGGTCAGTTTAAAGTAGAAGAAAAATGAGTTTCTGCCTGCCTGCAGAAAACTCCTCGGATGCACCCTCAAGAATATATAATGAAAACCACATAGAAAATTGATAATGAACCAAAGCATTCAAGCTTATTTAGCACATATATTCACCCTGATGTCATTTACATCTTCTGTCATTACTTAAATACCATGCATATTTATTAATAAATGATTGTATTTGAGGTTACTTACATTTGTGGACCCTAATCTCAAACCCTCAGCATCAAGCCTGATTTTTAGGGGCACTAAGCACTCACATTCTCCATTAGTTTCTATTTTTCCAGGGTCTCCCACCAATAGAGAGAACTTTGAGAGCAAAAAAGAACTCAAGCAGACAGGGAACGGTTATCACTCAGCACTCCCAAGATTTGATTCAACGTTACTATCAGCTGCCCTAGAGTTCCTCCAACAAAGTACTAACTCATCAGACAGAAGAGGAGGAAAAAAGAAAAAGTAGTAGCAGCTGGGCTCAGTGAAATAAGGCTGTCAAGATCCCTCTCCTAAAATGGAGATGGCAATCAGTCCACTCCAATATTTACTTTGTTATCTACCATCACAACAAACAATAATTAGATTACCATGGGTCAGGTTTTTTCTAGAGAGGTCACGCAACCATAAAAGATGCTGTCTTGACAAGACAATCCCAGCATTTTCCTTTCAGATTAGAAGCATTTCCCACTGCAGCTTTACCAAAAGTTTCACCATCTATAATTACAGTCCAGTCACTACACCACATACAAACCTGGGCACACAACACAGGGCCATAAATTATGAAAATGAAGGCATAAAATATCATCTTACACACCTAACTCGGTGCATACAGGAGGAATACCATATTAATTTTTCAACCCAGAAGTAGAATGGCAAACTTCTCAAAGGGTCCAATAACTCTCTCCATACACCTTTTGTTTGTCAGAGCTTTCCCCGCACCTACACAGTATTTCTCAGTATTAAAAAGGATTAAGTAACTCCTTCCATAAAGGTTTTCACCAGCTCACACACGTCAGAAGGCCTTGGAAATCATATCATAAGCTGTAAATGGTGATGCTTCCAGTGCTGTACTTTTGGGAGGCAAGCCTGCCTGAGATAAATGCTGCTTGCAATACAAGCTGTTTCTCCTCTTATCAAGGAAAAATTTTGTATCCTGAGGATTCCCCCATAAATTAGCCAAGCCCCACTGCTACACCCACTGCTTCCCTACAGCAACACAAAGAATATGGTAACACTCATTAGAGCACACCACCAGGGAAAAGTCTAATTGCTGGATTTACATTTTGTAGGCAACGTGTATTTATACTAATAATTCTATTTTGTGCTGCTTTACTAGTCAGAGAAGAAAAGAGCATATTGTATTAAGCTCCAGCCCCTGAGCACTGAAATAACACTAACAGATCTAGAGAGACGGTCTTTCATATAATTGGCATCTACCCATAGTATGAAGTTGATGATGAAGCATATTTCCAGCAGTTCACAAGAAGGGCATGTGATTCCCTGAGGATTTTCAACCTTTAATATTAGCCTATCTTTGGGAGCATCTACTCATCTCATCATTACAACAGTGCTAGTCACTCCACTGATTGAAGTGGGACTGGAAATATCAGCACTTTAACCTTGCCCATTTGAATCTTAAGCATTATTGCCCTCAGTGGTCACCTCCAGGCTCCCACAGATGCTGTGGAAAAAAAATGTCCTATCCACTGTTTACTGAGAAAATAACTTTAAGAAGGAATAAGCAACTGAAAAATTAGTCATTAAACCAAAAGAAGTACCAGAACCTGAGACATCCAAATATTTCTTTTAAAGAGAGCTATTTATTTTTTGTTCATTTTACATCCTCAATTCTTGTAGGGCACAAAAAATAATCCTTCCTCACAGTATTCCAGTGTCTCTGCTCCAGCTCCAGCTGAAATGAGGAAGTGCGGTTGGCAAACATAAGTCTTTTTTTTCTTGTAATGAATTCATCAAAACATTTTGCAACCTGCAAAAGTGCTCAGATTTGATTCAAGATTTCTGCAGGCTCTTATTTTATCTGAATAAATTCAACCAGCCTTAATATTTTCTTTTCCTTTAATACTATAAAAATCAGAGTTCTAGACCCATCAAACTGATGAAGGATAAGGCAAAACTTAAAGCCAGCGTGAACTTTCTAAAGATCAAAGGTGTCAGACGCAGGGGTTTGGCTTAGGACTGTCTTGAGAACTGCTAATAAAAAAAGTTAAAAGCAAACAAAGAAAGAAATACTTGTCTTACTCATAATAGCTTCACATAAACTTAAATATACATAAAACATAATTAAAGGCTTCTTCTAAGAGGAGCTGGAAGCCATGGTGTTATGTCTCCCTTCATACTTTTTTTATCTGATTGAGCAATCTCAGAAAAGCTACTTTACACATCTGTCTAAGACATGGTTACTTCACATTCTCTCATGTAGCTATTTTAGCAGAGCACTGCACATCCTGCTTCTGGCCTTTTTACCTGGAAACGTATTCCCACAAATTAACACTGTGTTATTAATATTTTTCTATTTGATATTCTGCTCACCCTCATTTTATGTAGCACTGCTAAGCATAAAATGTCTATTTGCATGGTTCTAATTGCAGATCAACCTGTTCCCCTTTCAAACCTACTCAGCTTCTGCGTGGGAGAACTTGTAAATGAAAATAGACGTTGAGCTTCCCATGCACTGCAGTAGCAACACAGCGCTGGAAGACAGGCAGTCCAGTCTGTTGGAGACTGGTTGGACCTTTCATGAGTGGAACATCAGCCTTAACTCCTCTTCCAACTCACCCTAAGCTGCCCAGCCATAAGCCTTCTGAAAGCAGGTATTTTTCGGGAAAATAAAGGACACAGTTACAGAAACCGTGTCGAGCCATGGATGCACAATAGCACAACTGCCAGTGGAGTAGGTACGCACACCAGAGGACTTCAGGAAAAAAGGTTACATGAATTGCAGGCAGCATGGGAAGAAAAAAGCCACTGCTGAGCAAATGCTGCTTGCTGTCAGACGCTCCATGACCTTTTCACTAGGTACAAGATAGGAAGACTATGGAGCATGTACTTATAAGGTGTATGGCTCCAAAAATACCATTTGGAAAAAGAAAATCCTTCATTACAGTGTAGTTGGAAATATGCTGGAACATAAGAAAGCCAAGAATAACTAATTTTCTAAAAGTCCTTATCTTTCCTTTTTTATTCCTCATTTAAATGTTCTTTAAGGCAATCACTCTGGCGTAAAGAAAAGAAAGGGAGAGCAAAAAAGTTCCATCTTTTTTCCAGCTTCTGCTGGAATGATGACTGCTAACAGCATCTTCCCTGGTGCTGTGCTCCTGTGCTGCGTAGCGCGCACACAGCCGTCAGAGGAAACAACGCACTGTAAAACAAGGCCAGAAGACAAAATAGACACCATGGCTATTTTCGCGGATACTGTTTGGGATGGGCTGGGGGCAGAAGTTTTATACCTTTGTCTGATTTTGGGGCAGACAGTCCTACACAGGCTTAATTATTTCCTCATTTGTAAAAATAACATGTTTCCCAGGGACTTTTCCAATGTTAGTTATCTCAGGCACCCTGCATCTAACCAGGATTACTATTTGGTGTTTTAAAGGAGAAAAATATCAGTAGTTCATTATAGGCTGCTGTTCACAGCAGAAGACTGGTGACGTCCTTACCTGACCTCCTGAAGTATGCTTAAGGCCAGCACACAACCACTAGCCCATATCAACCCTTCATCTGACCCTGCCAGTCCCACACATCAAGTCCAAGACAAGGGCCATTTGCAGGGCAGCGGCATGACCTCACTCCCAGGAAGTCCTAGAAAGGTAGAGTCTACAATGCTGGATTAAATCCTTTGTAATTGAGTGTATGACTCCCAACAGTTCCCCATATCCAAGGAGGTCTCGTTCCAGTCACAGGCTCACACTGTGGCCCCCGGCCAAAGACATGGTTCCAGACAAAAACCCATGGGTGTGATGTAACCCACCCCTGACATGTTTTCATGGCAAGAAGAGTGGAGGTCTTACATATTAAGGCACATTAGGTTGAGTCCCAGTCTTGGGCTTGCTATTGATGCCAGGTTTCAGGAATGCGACAGACCTGATGTAGCCAGTGGCTATATGTCTTGAAGAAGTGATTGCTTTTATCCAAGCATGTGCAGTTGCAAATCCTTGGCTTGTTCCCCTGGCTGGCCACTGACTTAATGAGGAAGGCAGACTATTGCTCTCAGCATTAGCTGATACCAGAGGGTCTCTAATGGGGCTGCACACCATTTTTCATATTTCAGAATTTAAGTGAATTATTTTTTTAACAAGAAGAAATTTCATCAGACTAAAGAAAGTTAAAACACAACTCCTTTTCAAGTTTTTCCTGCCCATCACCTCTTATGCTGTTAAAAATAATTAAGACCGGGTGCTCATCAATGAAAAAACCTCATTTGTGTTTGTCCATAAGGAGCTCTGAATAGCTAGCCAGTATAAACACTGTATAAAAATTAAAAGTAACAAAGGGAGGGTTTTTTCCTTCATTTGTTATTTTTGGGGAGAAAAACCAACCATCTGTGCTCCAAATGTGTTGCTGTTCAATGCTCGACAATCTGTTTCTATGGTTTTAAATTATTTTATTTTGCTCTTTCGAATGGTTGCATTCACCATATTAAAATACAGTGCCTCATCCTGCTGAATGCTGTGTTATTTGTCTGGCTGCTCTGCTAGATAAGCATTGTAGAGGTCTGGAAATGATAACCTACACAAGAGGGCAGTTTAGTTTTCACTGCAATAGAGCAGGAAGGAAGAAAGCAAGGAAAAGTTCACATTGCTTTGGTGAAGATTTTGCCTGAAGAGCAATTTTATATACTTCTGGTGACAGAGAAATTGTTTTAGTTTCTGTCTGCATCCAGTATGAATACAGTTTCTTATCCTTCCTAAGCTAGCTTGAAAATGCCTAGAAATCAGGCATTTAAGTGCTTTACATAGTAAAAAAAAAAATGCATGTATAAAAAAAAATCTCCCTGCATGTATGAAAAAAAACCTTCCATATATATTGCTTGCACAGAAAGCATTTTATTTTGACTGAAAGCAGATTGTTCACTCCTATCCCCGATTTGAGATTGGACAGATTCCACTGTGTGCCCGTTTTTGCAATATAATGATCTTTATGTACACACAGAGGTACCTACAAAGACATACACATGGCATTTTTGTAAATTTAGCAATTTTAATTGTTTTGATGCTCAGATCTATACTTCCTAGTTAGCCCAGCACACATTTATTATTAAGAACATTGTAGATTTAGCAGTTATTTATTAAAGGTAGAGCTGCACATGAAAATATATTTGCATGAATATCTACAAACACTATGCATCATTCTCTTTGTCTTCAGGAACACAGCCACATGCCAGGTCTTTTGTATATTAAATGACCAAACACTCACTTAAATCAAATATCTGTTCCATTCAGTCTATGCTTTCCACAAGTCGTTAGACATGCTACGTTGAAAGGAGTGACTTCGTGCACACTCAGCTTTTTCAAAGAAACATCTGTGATTTAATGACCAGGTCTAAGCCATACAGAAGTCTGAACTCTGGGAAACTTGCAGCCTGACTGCCATCCACCCAGGAAACTCCTGCTAAAAAGGAGTCTATAAAGATGCCATTCACACAGTCAGTCACCAGGGCCCTGGTGCATAACAAACCTAAAAAACTTTTACTGAGGTCTGTCCCAGAGAAACTCAAACCATTCCAAGTATGGGAGTCACCGAGAGTGCTGAAAACACAAAGAAGCGCTTCCTCTGAGACAGGCATCTCTTAATGAAAGCAAACATTCCCCTCTCTGAAGCAGGCAGCAGGAGACGGATGTGTGCAAGGACCAAGCTCTGCCTATTGTACTTCTATGGTTCCCATTACCGCAGCATTTGAGAGCCTCGCAGCTTAAATGCATTTCTCCCCAAGATGCTCCGATGAGGGGTGGAAGAGCTATCATCATTTGGGACAATAATTCTCTCCACAACAGGAAACTCAGCATAAAATCATTACAGCCATTCAGGTCAGACTAGGAAAATATAGATGACGCTTCTGCTTTTCAAATGTCTGCTTTAGGTTTGTTATTAATGTCTCAAATTTACATTGAATATTTTTCAACATTTAAGAACATTCAGATTTAATTCCAAAAACGTAAGCACAACAGAGATCACGTACAGATTCTCAAGCTTTAAAAGACATGCCAAAAATGTGGTTTTCTTCTCCCTACCACACCCCCTTCTTTCCGCCCCGAGTTATTTTCTTTCTTACTCACAGACAAAAAGGGCTCAGAATCACTTAAATCAGAAGACATTAAAAGTTTTATAGAATCTTATCAAAACTATCTAAACAAGCTGAATCTGTTAAAATGGACAGGAAATCTCACCAAAGCAGGCATACATCCTTCTGCTCTTTGTGGTACATCAAATACTTCTACAATATTTTAGCCCAAGAACGGAAATGAGAGAAATTGTGTTTCATGTCCTGCAGAGACTTACACACGTGACTGGCTTAGCATCCTCAGGGCAACAGAGGCATTCCAATAGACCACTCATGTAGGTGCACTGGCTGGCCATCTCCAGACATACCTCTTCTCCTAGAGACTTTACTGAGACCTTAGCACGCAAACCTTTTTTCCCCAGTTGCAGTACCATCTATCCCCTGCCTCGAGGATGCTCTCAGTTGTGCCAGCTCAGCTTCCTACAAAATAATGCTGTGAATTGCATCAGGAATTGATGCAGCTGAAATATTACCTATTATTTCACCCTTTTTCCTTTTACTTTTTTTGCAAAGTTATCTTTCAACTGAATCAGTGCCCTGGTGCATTTCACTGCACAGCCACACAAATGCTGTGCTGGTACAATAGAGTGGAGAGGCACTGGGCAGAGACTGCTAAAACCAGCTTACACAGCACTGCTGTCTAATATTTAACCATGGCTGTAAGCTCCTAACTCCGGTCCCCTGAACTGCAACCAAATTAGATACAGGAAGCAAAGCAAACAGTGCAATCTCCTGCATCTCAGTTCAGGGTTTTCACATCACTCACCAAAACAAGTTGGAAATATTTCACGGGTTTCATGGTTTGTCCACATTCCTCATTCCATTTGTACAAGTTTGAAATGTTGATAAAAAGTGTCAAGAACAACAAAAAAACTTGCAGAAAAGTTTTACTATCTCTTACCGAGCTGCTGCCTAAAGCCTGAAAGATTATCAAAGCAGAGAGATATGTCTCAAAAACAGGTTTAATCCACTGAAGTCAGTTGTAAAGCTTTCATCAACCTGTGTACTGTCATACAAATAGTTATTGCCAAATACATACAAGCAGATAAACATTTGCCTTGAGTTACAGAGATGGGAGCCCTATCATCTCTGATTTGTATTTAATAGAAATGTGACTCCAGAAGAATGTGTTGTAACCTGGCACCTCAGCAGTCTCCTAAATGACCATCCCAAGAAGAATTAAGTAGTTTCATAAACAGATTTTCAAAATTTAAATCCTTCAGAAAAAGGCATGAAATAAAATTTCTTACTTTTACTTAACTTTTGCAGTTTTGCAAAAGATTTATCATCACAGTGAGAGTTTGCGTTACAGTGATATATACTATTTCCATCGTACTTTTGTATGCAGCGCCAAATGGTCTCGGCTCTTGGCCTATGGTTTGCACAAGGATTATAGCAGCAAATGAATTTGCCTCAAATACTGTAATAACACCACAGACCCCTTCAAGCTCACCATAAGACTGGGATAGTGCATCAAAAAATACACACCACTGAGCTGCTACCCAAAACTATAATTTTCAATTCCCAAGCAGTATATGACAAAATAACAAAGCAAAAATTATCTCTGCAAATGGGACTGATTCTGTTTCAGAAAGGCTCAGTCCAGGGCAGGCGACTATTTCTCCCCTAAGCTCTCTGGAAGTCTCTGTAACTGTAGTCTCCCCAGGCCCTCCAGTCCCATTAATCCCTTCTTCATAGAAGGAAGCCTAAAATACTGGAATTATACTATTTCCTGTGTACAATCATAAGCATCTCCCATTTTTTTCTCAGCTAATCTGCACTCCATTTATGGCCCTTATAAGCTACTGGAAAACAGTTAAAAATCAGTATTGGCCTCTGTCCTGAAACATGATACATTGTTTGAGAGGCCATTGAAGTAAAGACCATGGTTTCTAGCAGGTTACATATTAAGGGCAAGTAATGTCGCTCCTTCCTAGGACTAGATGGGACAACTGGCAAGGACAGGCTGATCCTTTGGAACCCTCTTTCCCTAGAAGTCCTTCACTGAAATGATAGGGAGACACCATGTAAAAATTTCAGTGACTATCAAGAACAGACTCAAAACAAATAGTTTTTCTGCTGGTGAATAAGCAGAAAGGGAGGTTTGCCAGATCGCTCTGCTTTGGGCCCCTCTATGCAGCCATAAAAGACAGCATCCACTTCTTTCTCTGAGAGATCTGATGTCACTGCCAACTTAGGCAACCAAGATCAAAAAAAAATGGTCTCAAGGGTACACTTAAGGTTGTAAAAACCTATCCCTACTTTCAGTTCATTGCTAATTGTTCAACAACCCCTTGGTACCAAACCACAGTTGATCTTTTTCCCACTAAGTCATACTTTTGTTGGATGATCTCTGCAGGCAGCAAATCCCATTATGAAATATAAAGGACTTTAATGGTGAATGATAGTTCAATAGCTCATAATGCTACCCTGGATCGTCTTTCTTTCTGATCAGGAAAGGAATCTCCAGAGTTCAGTGAATCCCTAAGAAGCTGCAGTACTAATTTTACAGCAACAGCTGTACCTAGGTTTTAAGAGCAGACAGATGTCTTTGTCTTTCTGTAGCCTTCAGTGATGAGACATCACTTGTGTTACAAAAATTAAAAAAAAAAGTGGTGCAGGAAACCGAAGTGTTATTCATATTCATTTTTACTGTCATTTGCAAAAGGAAAAGGAACTTTCCTTTCCCTTAACTGAATGGCAAAGCTCAGCCCTTGATTTCAGTTCTGATGCTCCCTGAACTGGGATTCAGCTGTCTAAAACAGGAGAGGTAGTTTGAGTGAGAAGATCCCTGTTTAATCATAAAATTCCTTCATGAGTTAGCAGAAATGACAAGCAAAATATATCTGAAATAGAAGTCCTGTGTTTGTTTCTTTGCTGTAATCTGGGAATGCTCCTTTCATAAGATTTCTGTCTTTGTTATTTGGAACATCATTAATTTTTTATTGTAACAAATGTTTCAGAAATCCATTTGCTTTCCAGAAGGGACCCTCAATCACCATAAAACCAAATGCAAAGTGTGTTTCCCTAAAATGCAGAGGGTTTATTTCCTCTAACCTGCTAAGTTTAATAGGGAAGAATTTGAATGGGATAGCAAGCAGTTTCCATTCTCTTTAGCTGGGCAAGAGCCACTCCAGCTCAGCAAATGTCAAGGTGTGAAAGCTTAGAGTTTTGCCATAAAATGCACAGATCACACTGGACCTTCAAACACCAGCTCTGGCTTACAGTGCCTTGCTATCCAAATCTCACCTCTATCACTCCTCAACGCCTGTTACACCTGATATCACCAGGCAGGTATTTCTTAGGAGAGGGTGGGAGGCAAGAAAGCTTTAACACTCCCCTTGGCTCCATCCACTCACTACAGCAGAACTGCCTGGAATTTCTGGACATCTGACTACCTACACCTCCACCCAGGACCTCTTTCAGGCAGATGTGTGTACCTACCCTTCCTCACATTAAAAAGCCTCACCTCCTACAGCAGCCACCTGTCACTCTCCTGGTGCAAACACAACTTGTGTAGTAACACAAGCAAGACCAGCACAGTTTGTGTGGGAACAGCACCACAAAGTCAAATATATTTTTCCTTTAGCCTTCCCTCCTCTCAAAAATCAGATGCCAATGTGACTCCTTGAGCTTGGAGTTTGTCAAAGCAGCCTGTCTCATAGACTAGCCTGCACAGACAGCTATTGAACACCATTTTCTCAGGCAGTAGAAAAAGCAATACATACCAGAAGCCTGTTAAGCCATTACAGTAAAGAAACAGTGATTGTACAGATTATCCAAAGAATATTTAACTGTTTAACTCATCTTGTCATAAAACTGCAGTAGGACCTAACTCATAAAATAGAAATTTCCCAGATTCTGTATGCACTCAAGATAATTTACAAAGTCCTGCTACACAAGACCATCCATTTCAGCACATAGGAGTATTTTTGTTTAAAGCAGCTAAAGCAGGGAGTAAAGATGGGGCAGTGGGAACTGTGAAGGAATGCGAGCCCTGCGAAGACATGGCTCTTAGTAGTCATTCCTGCCTGTGATTGGTGGCAACATAGAGCAAATAACAGCTACTGCATGTTCAAAGCTTCTGGGTCAAAATCTCAGCCAACATAAATCATCAAAGCTTTTTCTCATTCCCTCTGATTTTATGGGGGAAGCTCTTTTTGTTCTCTGTGAACTGCGTTGATCACATCATCCCAGACCAAGCTGGAGAACTGTGGGTTATTCAGATTGTGCATCTTCAGCAAAAGTGAAATACTAGAGATTTACTTTGAAAGAAGGACAGAAGCAAGATTACAATGAGGTAAAAGAAAAGACACAGCATATTGGGAAGACACATTTAAGGTTTCCATGCCACTGTCTACAGAAGGATTCATTATACATAATTACTTAAACTTTAAAAATAATGCATCTTTACCTATAGTGAAAATGAAATGAAGTATCATCTCTGTGGAAGGAAAGGTTTCTATCCATCCAAACGAGAGAGGGGCATTTTTTCCTTCTGAATATTCTTCTGTGGAAAATGTTGATTAATTTTGTTTTTCAGTCTTTACTAAAATTGGTCACAAAAGCAGGTTTCATTGTTTCAGAGTCCATTGCAAACTGAATTCCCATTTTGCAGTTATCTGTGGTCATGACAGTTCCTTTAACTAGAAAAAGGTAATTGAAGATTTAGGAGTATAATCTCCAGTTGCAAGGTCCATGAGCCAACAAGAATATTCTTGCTGTGTGTGCTGGATGCACAACATAACTGTCCTCAAACTGCCCTCCAGGAACCACAAGAATCACTACCTAAATACACAAGAATAAACAATTTTCACCTTATTTTTTAAAAAATAGGTTTTATAGCTTCTTCCTTCCCTTCTACCCCTCCATCTATCCTGCATTGTTTTTTTTCTCTCTACTTCAACATCTTTCTTGGCTTTTTGCCTCTCTCCAGTTCTACTTTGGTAACATCATAAATCACACCATCCCACACACAGCTTTGACTTTTCTGGCCATATATTTGCTGACTATTCCTGCTTCTTTTCTTCCTCGTAGGATTGCTACTCAGATTGTAATGTCTTACTCCAAAGGGAGATTAATGTTTTCAAAAAGTCTAGTTCAACCCCAAGCATGAAAGGGAAGTAGCACTGGGAGAGATATCTGTGAAGAGCTGTCAGTTCTTTTAAACTGAGACTCTCTACGCAGGAAGAAAAAAACATCATTGGAGGAGGGCTGCTGTAACCTGTTAAACCTTAATTTAGTGTGGGATGGCAGAATCTGTCCCTAAAGGAAGAACTTGCATGTATTGATTAATTTTCAATGACAACACCTCAAGGTTTGACCACTATTCCCAAGGCCTCAGTGAAAGCTGTGAGACCACATCCCTGTCCATCCAGATTACACACTGCTCATAATTCGGGATGCCTCCAATTTGCTTCAGGTGTAGATGGAGTACTGTGTATTCAGGATGAACAGGGATGTGGCTCCATCTTGAAGTGTCATCATAAAAAGAAAAGGAGTCCTTATCAGTAGCACCTGTTACCTAACCAGCACCATGTTTGTTTTTGGCTCCAGCTTGTTCCCGGACACCTTGTCCACACCCACAAAGTGAGGTGGGTCCTGCTCCGAGGAGCTCACAGCCAGCAAATAGACAGAGGCAGAGGACAGGGGTACTCCGACTGCCATAAGAAGTGAGGTGCAGAGAAATTAAAGGTGGGATTTTCAAAGAAGTCCACATGAACTCCACCCTTCACTAGCGGCCTTTGAAAATCAATGACTAAATACCTTGCTCAAAGTTACACAGGATTTATATAGCAAGGCCAGATATTAAATTCCATTTTTTGTGACTTCTTCCTCCCCAGGGGAAGGAGTAGAGACTTACATCTGCAGCAGTCTCCTCAGAAAAACTGTCTGTTCTACTCTTGCTGGATTTTTCCTTACAAAAGCCAAAAGCCACCATATTTGTCCTTCTCTGGCATTGCAGCCAACCACCCATGTAACAGCTGAAATAAGTTTCACAATTTTTTTACTTCACATAGTTTATGTAGAATCTGCAGATGTGTGTTTTTGTTCTCTATATTAGCAATAAGTATATGCTGAACAGAGACCTTTTAAACTGCTTTATTTTCATGTATAGATCTCAGGATAATTTTCTCAAGATTTTGGGGATAATTCCACCCATGCTGCCTAGCCCCAAGTCCCATGAGTTGATCTCAGTCTGCCTGGGATCTTTTCCCCCCCGATATTGAAGTAACCTTGCCATCCTGCTTGCTTCATCACTTTGTTTGAAGGCCTATAACAAACATATCATAACAGTTTTATATCTTCTACTTAACCTTTGGAGCTGTTTAAGCTTCTCTGAGATGGAGACTTTCTGATTTATACTCTAATGCCTTCCAGTGTAAACTAACGTAATTCTTTCTAAAATGCCTGAGTTTAAATTATGGATCACAGTGTCCGGAATGCTGCTGCAAAAGCTCTCACTGTGCCTGGCTCAAGCTCGCTGAACTCTTCCCCATGTCACACTCATTAAATTGCTTTTGTGCCCATTTTTAAATTTAAGTTTGTGATATTTAAACATCTTTATAACTTTCATTTTCCTGACACATTTAATCAGGAAAAAAAAATCTCTGGGCTTGTCCTGTTCTCTCAAATATTTTGTCAAGCAAGTTTGCTTGTTCCAAGGCACCCCTGAAAAAACTTTCAAGGGAAATGAGTCACACCTGACTTTTTTCTTTAAGTCAAATTCTGCATTCATGGAAGCAACAGTCTTGACAAATGGGAAAGCTAGCATCCTGGCTTAGGCGCACTATTAAAAACACCAGAAAAAGAAAACGGACATTTGCCAGATCAATACCTCTCCTAGGACCTATCATAGTGTGAAAGGTATGGTTCTCATTAAGACTATGGTGGTAATGCGCGGTCCTTTGAGTTCTGTACTACTGTTATCATTGCAGACGTCCATTGGCAATGGCATTTTCAGAAGAACTTAGAACAATAGATCAATTTAGAGAAACCACAAAAAAGTCACCAACCAGTGGTAATAGCTTTCAAACTCTCCACACCCTAGATTCAAAGAGAAGATCTAGATATAAAAGGCTAAAAGTCTCATTACACTGCAAATCTATCACCAGGCACTATCCAGTTTCCCATGATAATTTGTACTCAAACCTTCATTTCATTGTCATTTTAAAAATTCTTTTAATCCACTGCAAAAAGCTCTGTCAAGTACCAGTCAAAGGAGTTGCATCATACAGATGCCTGAGATTTGAGATTAGGTAATTTCAGATAAAGTTAGTGAGAAAGGCATCTGGAACTTTTCACAATTTAAAGCAAGCCCTATTGAAAGGTTCACCTATGTTACATAATTATTGAAGGTGTCCAACTCTATGTCAAATTGAATGAAACACAGGCATATAATCCTGCAGAGGAGGCTGTAAAAAACGATTCTTGCTCCAGCTATAAACTAATGAGTTAATATCCATGGCCCATTTCTGCAGTGAGATCCAGGTAAGTAGGCAACCTCTCTGACCTCAATAGGCACAGCAGGCTGCACACATGGAATTGACTGCAGAACCAGAGCCCACTGTATGACACCACATCAGAAAAAAAGAAGCATCCTATCAAGCAGAAAGCAGATTAAAAAGAAAAAAAATCATATCAAAGGAGAAGGATATGAAAATTTTCTAGAAAAAATAGTCATACGTTTTGTCCCCACACCTTTTGTGGTTTTAGCACAAGCTTTACCTATCAAAAATTTTGATGGAGGAAGAAAAAATAAAGAGAAAAGAGAAGAGTTAGACCCATCTCTGTAGAATTAATTACTTGTGGAGAGTTTTCCCCCTATTAAAAAATCAAATAAATTGGTTCTGTTAGCCCATATAAAGACCCCGGATGTAATTAGTGTGATAATCAATATATCAGTAGGAAACAGCTACTTAAGTGCACCCAGTGCAGTTGTAGATTTAGGACAAGTGAAAGGGGCGTACTCAACAACAGCAGGGAAGAGTATAAATGCAAATGAAGCTCATAAAAAAGAATGAGTGGTTATGGCTGTGCAAGCTGCTCAAAATTCATCTAGGTTTTGGTTTTTTTGTTTTGTTTTGTTTTGAAACAGAGGAAAGAATAGCCTGCTGTGAACTACCCATATCTGGCTAACAAATGTCAATACGTACCGTAGACCTTCGTTTGTTTTCCCACTTACTTGAAAACTTGTTAAAAAGTGCAGCTAGCTTTCTTCTCTCTACTAATGCACAACAACAACAACAAAAGTTCTAATAAAATGTGCACCTGTCACACTCATAATTTTAGTGTTAAAAATACTCCCTGTTGTGTACACAGTACCAGCTGTGTCAGCAGCTTCGGTGCATTGCTGACATGCTCAGAGGTATCGATGGCTGAAGGTAGCTTGCCTCAGATTTGGCTCTGATATTCTCTACTTACCATTGAGCTTCAAAAAAATGCAAGCTGAACACTGACATGGTGAAAGATCTCTGAAGGAATGACATCTCAGAGCTATGTTCTGGTTTTGCTCTCGTTTGAATACTGAAATATTTCAATACAAAGGAGAGAGTTGGGATTTCTTCTGGAAAACTAGAAACAGGTTTCCAAAACAGCACTACATAACAGTTGCTTTACTGCTTTCCCTCGGGGGAAAGAAAGAAATCAAGAACACCTAATTAATGAAATGGAGGTGCAGGTTTTGTAGTTTGGGTCCTGACTGTTTTTCTTCAGTGAGTGAATCGTGGGACACCATTTGGCAATGTATTTGTGAAGTCACAGCAAACTTCACCCTTATCATCCTCTAAATACATGAATAGTATGAATGTAATGACTGAACACATCATTGTGTTCTATATTATTCTTCAGGCCATGATACTCCTTTAAGGACAGAGGCATCTGACTCCTGAGACTTTCCCACCACCAAAAGCAAGGGGAAGATAGACTTCAGGCATGAGGATGAGTTGGTAGAAACAAATATGTCTGTGGTTGAGATTCATGTTCATTGCCCCACTTGTAACTCATGATCCTCTGAGCTATGTACAAATCAAAAAATGGGAAAGATATGACTGAAGCAGGGAATAACTCTTTGGGATCAGATTATCCATTTCTGTGCAGGGAAGCAAAAAGGTCCACATTTTATCTAACTCACTAGTACAGACTTGGTCCTTGGTCAGTTGTAGAGAAATCTTAAATAAAATACTCTGATCTTGAGTCAGGAAGTGCTTCAAATAAACCTGCAGATAGCAATAAAAGTATGAAAAGACTTTGTTCTCATCCTCTAAAAATACAGTAGCTTCTTGGCTTTCAATATTCCACTATTCTTGATCTTAGAATGAAGTTCTGTGCCTCCTCTACGTGGAATTATTTTCAATCTGTGTTTCTCTTGGATGATAGATTTAATATCACTTCAGTTTCAATCCCACCTCAGTAGGAATTTCAACATTCATCTTCCACATCAGTCGCTATCATTAAGACAAGGTTTGACTTGAACAATTTGGTGTCAGGACCCACAGCGAGATTTACACGAACATCTCCACAGCTTCACAAGTCTACCTTAAAACATTTAAGCACATGCTTAATTTTTGGTCTGTGGGCAAACTCTACAAATAAGACCAGATTAATCTGTACATTCTGGCATAATGAGATGAGGACCAGAGGCTAGCTCAAGCAATCTGCAACCAAAGAGCTGGTACAGGCTGCAAGATTCACAAGGCACTTATCAACCCCAAAGTACCTCAAGACACCTTCTCTCCTATCAATGCATCATCCACAGCAACACAGAACGGAAGGTCAGAGATGCAAAGCAGAGCTGCTGTTGTTTAGGGCATTCTACTTGTGAATTTCCGTATTTTCTAAAGTTTAAGAAAGGTCTTCCCTAAGAATCTGGGATTTTTAGTACACTACTTTTTCAGAGGGAATGCATACAATCTTTCAAATAGTCTTTACTTCACAGTTACCGATAAAGCTTTATCACCTCACGTGAAGCAGAATTAAGTTTTGCCTTGAAATATATACATCCACTAGAGAGAAACAGACAATATGTATTCATATATTTCAAAACAGAGGATTTAACCTCTGAAAAGAGATATCAAAGTGGCACCGAAGCATGGACCTGTATTCAACACTTTCATATTTGGTTCACAAATACCCAATTAGGTTTCTATCTGAACCACAGTACCTCAAATTTATAATTAATCATCTGTCAAAGTTACAAGGGCCACAGAGCACTGTATTATTTTGAACGGTGATTAAAAAAAAAAAAGATGTTTTGGTCTTATGAGAGAATTTCTTAGCTCTGAGCAGCAATACCAGGCTCTTCTTCAGTGAAGAGTTAATAAAGACCAATACAATATCTCCATAGCTAACTTGGCAGCATGTTTTAGCTCAAAATAAAGACAGAAGGGACACACAATATTTAGTGTAAACTCAAAATGGATTTCTGTAAATGATAAATAATTTTGTAAAAAGTAAATGGCTAGAAATCAACCCACACTTCTTATCTAGTTCTGATATTAAGATTGGTTCTTTAAAAGCTCAAATATATATTGAAAAATACTTTTTACCCCTTTATTAATTGCAAGAGGCTAATGACCTCTTTTTGTTTGTCTGGGAATGTGAGAGCCTGTAGTAAATTTTAACAATGTTAATTAACACCTTCATATAAGGGAACAAATGTTTATAAATGCTAAGGATGCAGAAACCCTACCAAACTAAACTAAAACTCTTTTGTCCTAATTGGGGATATAATTGGAGTGAATCCCCTAGGAATTTTGCTGTTCCTTCTACATAAAACCCTAATACTGGTTGATCCCAGAACAAAGATACTTTTCTAGAGATTCCCATAACTCTAATCCATCCAGTTCTGTCCCTAGCGGGTACACAGGTGCTCATAAAAAGGGAGGGTCCCCAACTTTTAAAGAAGCTTTAATTGATAAGACGCAGATAGACTGCAGATAAACACAGCAATATAGTAGGAAAATTACCTCTTCCCCACTTTTCCAGTGGGAAAAAGATAGAGGTTATTTGGCTTAAAAAGTAGCTGTAAGGTTAATTTCAGAAAATGGGATTTGTCTGAAGGCTGAAATGATACTCTCTCGGTATCAGCAGCCACATACTGCTATAATTTGGACCGTATTCTACTCGCTATGTATTCTCTTAAATAGATCCACTGCAGACAAGGATGGTTGCCAGGATTTATTCCCTGATGTTATCTGCCTGTCTTATTTCCAGTAATTCTAGAAATGCAGCTGCCTTCTTCCTCGCAGCATTGGGCAAGTCAAACACAGAGTTCAGTTTTATATTGCACTTACATGGAAGCAATCTCATTGAAAGAAACAGAGGCACAGCAAGGAGAAGGAAAAGCCTGCAACAGGAAAGAGAACAGAATCCAGCCCTCAGAACCAAAGCCTTGTCTAGCATAAAAATTCAGAGAACCACCAAAATCAAATTCACTTTTTGGCAAAGCGAAACATCTCAGAACTAGTCCAAAAGCCTCCCTGGAAAGAAGCTTGCACATTTAATGCTTCTTGAGCACAAAGCAGTCACCTCTTAGCCCAGTCTAATATTTTATACGGTAGCCATATTTAGTAGGACACTGGCAGAGACAATCATTGAACTAGTTACCACCTGCAGCTCTTGCATTCAATTACTTTCTATGCATAGAGACAAAACGCATCCCAATTTTGAGCCAGCTTACACTAGAGCTGGGACTCTCCCTCACCAGAAGCCTTAAATCCAGCTGCAGTTTAAGATGGTGTTGCAGCCTCATTTTGTGGACAGAAGAGCAAATATGAAGGGATGAGGTCTACCAAGCTGTTGGGGCAGGGGTACAGCTACACTGCAGTTCAGATTGGGTTTTTTTAATTGGAATGGGAATATTCAGTCTTTAAAACACACTGACAGTGGCAACAATTACCAGAAATAAGATGTAAGCAACCCCATTAATACTCACTGAACTCTCCTGACCACACATACAGGCAGACAGGAGCAGACAGACAAAAGGTGTCTTGATTAGTTTATTGTTTTACAACTCTCTCAAGCTATGAACCACAATTTCTTTTACAATACATCATTAAAAATGCACCCTCCAAGGATTTCAAATTGTTTGAATAATATAATTACCAGTGTTAACACTTCCTTTTACTGTTTTGATAGCCTCAATTCTGCTGCCATTTCATTTGAATATCCTCCAGCCAGTAAAGGAATGAGCATTTCTCAACTGCTCTCCTTCCTTAAATTAGATGCATAATTTATAGACACAACTTAAAGTTTCAGGCAGTTTTAAGATACTGAAATTATGCTAAGAGATTTTAAAAAATCTTAAATTATACGGATAAAAATGGAAAAAGAGCAAAATGATTGCTTTGGATGAGGCTGTTTCCATTCATGCCTCTAATACAACTTAAATCATACAGGCTCTTATTACAAACCCAATTTGTGACACAGAGTGTTTTCTACAGAAATAAAGCAAAGCAGGACAATCAAAATTCTCAGGCAGTTTACTGTCAATGGCTAGAAGAGCTGTATGAAAGAATGTCCCTGTGAATGAGCTCACTAAGATACCTTGTGCCAAATCCTCCAATGGTAGAGCCCAGATGCTCCATTAGCATCTTTTCTGCTGACATCAGTGAAAGCACACAAGCAAATGCCCAAAGAGCAGTAGCATTTTCTCATCAGTTTTGATTCTCCCCTCCTTGGGCCACTCTTTACCTGCTCTTAGATTAAGTCGTATGAGGAGTAACTTTGAAAGAGAAACCAGCACTTGCACATGCAATATTCCCCTCCACTTTCCTACTGCATATTCGGTTATTACATACCAACCATCAACAATGTGTACACCAGTGAGTTAGAAACAGAACTCCTGTTTGCTCAGTATCACAGGCTTCTCTCCTAACTACACAATCACCGTCCCCCCATGACCAGTCATGTCAGGGCCATACGTGTTTCCCTTAGTCACAAGGCTATGCCTGAGATCATTCATAACAAGTGCCCTCACAGCATTTTTTTTTTCTATGTATACACAGCTTTGTTTTACAAATCCAATCTAGGATGGGCTTCTCAGACCAACGAACCTTCAAAGCAGTGGGAAAGCACAACTTGCATGATATACAAGAGAAATGGGAGGTTCAGACAAATCTTCCACAGCTACACACAAAGAGTTTAAGCTGCCTTTCAGCTCATCATTTTTCAGACTCAGATAACAGCGCAAAATCCATGCAGTATCCCTGTGGGGGGATGGGATGGGAGGTTTCTGACCTAACCAGCCACATAAAAAAATACAAGGAATCAGCCAGGAAATGAGAACTAGTGGATGTACACTCAAACAAAAGTAGTTTGGGAAGAATTAGACCCAAGGTCTGCAGCAGAGCTACGTGCAGTCCCAGCCTTGTGCCTGATCCATTAGCTTCCTCCCTGTTGCACTCCACTGTCAGCCTTTCACATAGTGGGCTCTGAAACAGTTAAGTCAAACAGAGATTAGTAACCTGGCACTAAGTCATACTTGGAGGACTTATTGAATGGAGGACATTATCAATATCACATCTGTCACAGATGAAAAACTACATATATGGATGAGTACTGTATAATCCATTCATTGTTTTATAGACCTGGCATTCCCCAGAGAAGAGCATGAAATCCACATGACATCCCTGAGTGTGGAATTTTACATTCAAATCTCTGAGCTGGCTGGATGTGTAAAATCACAGCTAGGCAGCCAGCTCCCAAGGAGGCTCCTCTACATCGTTTATTCCAACAAGGATGTGGAGCATCTTGAACTCATAAAATGGGTCACAGCAACACTTGTCTGCAGTGGCACTTATACACACTACTGACACGCAGGACAGAAAGCTTATTCCTCAATGGAAATCAAGTTCTTTCAGGTTATCTGAACAACAAACACATTAGACCCTTGGATCCAACCATGGCTTTCAGAGCTGATGAAGCTATGCACAAGCTGCTCCCCTTTTCGAGGATGAATTCATGCAGAACCAAGCCCTGAAGTATTCACATACATGGGGGCTTTTGGCACATTAGGTGGCCAGCATTTCCCATGGGACCATGCTCTATTGAAAGACTCCAGCTGGCAACTTGCTAACACTTGTGCTATATTTTGCTGGGTCTGGAGTTGACTTCCTAGCTTTGAGCCATGAAAAACTGCTTCTGCCTCCTCTCTGCGTTTCTCCAAAGGAAAACAAAGATTTGGAAAACAATAAATAAAACAAACAAACAAACAAAATATGTAAATAAATGGAGATTTGGCCCTAGGCAATGTCTTATGCTTTTGGGCAAGGAAGAAATACAAGAGCCAGGTTACATCCTCTACTACTTTAGCTTGTATATAGGTTACTATACTGTTATTTGGCCCTGTGTAAATAAGGTTCTCTTTCACATGGAGAAAGCTAAATAATCAAGGTGATACTACCTGAAGTCCCCATCTTAACTATCACAGACATATGCCATGCAAGCTTTCAGGGGAAGGACTTATCTGAGTGCTGGAAAATTAAAAATGTCTCCTAATACATACCAAAAAAACATCTCAGGGTTGTGTGTTTCTTGATCCTTTCTAATAAGTTCATTTAGTCCAGGTTTCCTACTGATTTGCTATAACCGTAAGTACCCATCCACCCTCAGCCCAAAGCTAAGCAAGCTCTGATAGGGACCCCTGAGATCCTGAAGTAACCCCACCAAGCAACTGCTTCCTCAGCTCCTGAGAGCCACTCAGATGTAGTCCACAGACACCAATAATGAGGAAAAGTACAAAGAACTGAAAGCTATAGCAACCACAAAACAGTGAAACAGCTTTTCTGAAGACAGGTCTTCTGTTTTAGCTGAACTATTTCAGTTTCAAAAATGTTTTTCAGAGGTTTGAGGTGGTTGTCCTTGGG
Organism: Phalacrocorax aristotelis; assembly: GCF_949628215.1. NCBI lineage: Eukaryota > Metazoa > Chordata > Aves > Suliformes > Phalacrocoracidae > Phalacrocorax > Phalacrocorax aristotelis. The sequence continues at coordinate 27,640,839 of NC_134284.1, read as the reverse complement.
TTTGGGTTTGGGTTTTTTTGGTTGGTTGATTTTTAAACTTTCTGAAAGTAAATTGAAATTCTTCATAGAAAAAATTAAAATTATATTTCATTATCATTCATGTTTTTGATGGAAAAATACATCCACTTTCTCCAGCCAGCTCTAAGTTTTCCCATATGACCAGTTTCTTTAGGATGCCCACTGCTTTTTGTTTTCCCCTTATAAAATTTCTATGGCCCAAAACTACCTTGGTGTGAGGCACAGACCACTCTCAAAATAAGCAGATCCAGTCAGAAATACTAGCCCAGTATTCAAGTTCATCACCCTCTACTTGGTCCTCCTGGATACTGCCAGTTAGCTTATCTTTCACAAAGGGCATGGACTCACTCCAATTATTGTCACTACTACTATGGTCATTTTTATTATTCAACATATCATTTCAGTCTCATTCCTGCTGACTACAGACATGATTTTTGGAGACATTTAAGACTGCATAAAAATGAAGGAAATTTATCTTTTAAAAGACCTTCCTTCCTACCCTTTTTAACTTTCCTGTAGTTCAGATGCATGTGTTCTGTTCACACACATGAACAGAACTCCTAAATATAAATACATTGATAATACGGTATTATCTGGCATTTTTTAATGCTGCAAATAAACAACATTTCTGTGAAAAATAACTCACAGGACATAACTGATGAGGGTTTTTTTTTTTTCATTTTTTTTAGAGAAAAAGACCTTTGAAAACCATTTAAACCCTTAAATGTACACATTGCTAAATCTAGCTAATCTACTCTAAAATGCAAGTGTGAAAAAAACAGTGTGTGAAGGTCTGTTTTGTTCTCACAGTTTGTCATCTCTTAATATTTATAACAGCCTAAAAAATGAAATATCTTTTAAAGTAATTTGTTTCAGAAGGAAAAACTTCCTATGTAACTGTAATAATTGCAGCCTAAGTGCAAATTCTGAAGCAATGCAGAAGATAATATCAAGGGGTTTGCTATTATTTTTTTAAAAGCAGCAATAGTTAGACACCATTCAATTCAAAGGTAAGCTTTACATATTTATCTTTAGCTTACAGGCATGTTTCAGATCGGATTAGGAAGGCATTCTATGAAATATAAATGGAAAAATTTTAACAGAATACAAAAATATGAGTTTGAGATTTTGAGATATGAGTTTGAAATTTTAGTTAATGAATCTTGGATGGGTTCTTTTTTGCATCTATTGCAAAGGCAAGAAAGAAGATTTCACAGTACAAAAGTTAATGTGCTCATAGATTTCTCAATACGTTTTTTTAGTTCTCACATCAGAATAACTTGTGGCTATTCAAAAAATACTGGGATGAAAAGGGTAGGGGGAATGGATTAACAAAGAAAAGACCAGAGCTGGTTACCTCAGCCCCAGTTATATCACCACACAATTATTACTTTATTGATTCCCCAGTAAAATTCTCTTAACTAGTTCTCTGGTTTTTATAGCTAAATAAATTGCTTGATCTATTTCAGAGGAAAAACCTTGTGCTGATGAGTTTATGTTAAAGATGTCATAACCCCTTGGGTGTCGCTCACTAACCGCTCATTCACGACTTCTCTCCCTTGAGACCTCAGTACAGACATCAAAGGCACAGCTGGATAAACTGTATAGATTGGATCCCAGGCAAGAATTATCATAAACACTATGAAGCCACAAAGAATGTGGAAGGAATGATCATTTAGATCCAAAGAGTTATTAAAATTCTTTCAGTCCATATGCTTATGGAGGTATGTGTCATTAACCATCAACCACGTTATCACTGGAAGTTCAAAAACTGCTTGGGAGTGAGGGATTTCACAACAGCCATTCCGCAACAAGAAGAGGCCAGACTCAGAGCTGACTTAGTTCTCATGAAATTTCACAGTCGTAAGTGGGATTTCATGACATGTACAATCACAACATAATCACAGTGACTGAATGAACCTAGTCTTTCAAAGATCTGGCAGATGATGGAAAACTGACCCTTTATTATTCACCCCACCACATTTACCACTGGTGGAATACTTATTACTCACAGGTTTCATTAGAGTCCCTAGGGAATTTCCCAAACCTAGACCAAAGGAAAAAAACTTTTTTTTGTGAATATTCTTGCAATCTAAGAGATACTCTTTTCCTGGTTTCCAGTCAGCTCTAACAACCATTCTCTTGAAGCAAAAGCAGAGCAAGCTGTATTAATGAGAATGTTTATAATTACTCTTACAGGAGTTAATAGCATGTATAATAAAACAACTTTTCAGTGAGTATCTCTTTTTATCAGGAATGACACTAAGTTTTTAGGAAAATTACTTATGTCCAGCACAAAATTTTCCTTTTTTATTGAAAAATACTAATGGAAAGATTAAAAATCTGCTATTTTCTATCACTATTAATGTTACCTCCTTGCAACCTGCAGCAAGTTAAATATTAATTTTTCAGATGTTTAATAAAAGAATAAAAATCCTTTCAGTTCCATACATAAGAACACTGATTAACCTTGACTAGACTAAAACCAGCTTTCCTTATTCCTGAGTGGTCCCCCTGTTTTATTCATTCTAATTATGTAAGCAATATGAGCTGAATTAAGTCTTTTCCAGTGTACAGAAACTATAAAATACTAGTTTTCTTGGATACTAATGTATATTAACGACCAGCCCCTTCTCTCTTCACTCACATTGTGCTCCACACAAATAAGGTACGGTTAATAAAGTGATTTTCATCCTCCCCTCCGTGGGCCTTTGGGAACTAGCCTGTGGGCTGTTTCTAAGAAATCTTGTGAAATGTGCCCAGAGAAAGCAAGTTCAAGCTTGTGCTAGAGTAATCCATGTGCAGGAAAGTTAGGTACCCACAAATCAAAACCAGTTGGAAAAAATATTTGTTTAAAAGTATTACTCAACAAAAGACAGCACTGCAAAATCTAGCATTACACAGTGATTTTTAGATTATCTGCTAAATCATACACATAGAAGAGAATAAATGGCAAAAGACCGGATTATGTCAACTTGGAAAACAATCCAAAGTAATAGCTTATGAGTGGGAAAGGGCACTTTCAGCTTTTGTAGTACGAAGATGCACAGTCAGGCTGGAATAGTTTCCCTTTCTCCTTGTCCTTTACCACCAAAGTGAAAGAAAAGCAGAAATACTGTAATATCACCAACAGCAAGAATATTGATCTTTGCATGTATTAAACAATAGGTACAAAACACCATAACTGTATTTAAAGTCTATGCAAATGAAGTCTCTACTGTCAAAAGAGAAAAGATACTATACCGTATAGAAATTAAGGATTTACAAAGCTGTATGCTACTGGTTAGGAAGGCACTTTAAAAAGATATCTCCAGTTCTCTGCTCTAGCTCTATGCTCACTAGAAAAAGACCCATGGGAATGCCACAAGTGCCCATCTGTCTGCTTCTCTCCAGAGGAGACTGCCAGCCAACTGGCTATGGAAATTACTTTGTTTCTAAAGTCCAAAAGGTCCATGAATACGCTTGGGGACACACTGAGACAAAATATACAAATGTTCCAAACAGAATAAACATTAATTAATCTTAAGATGAGGATACCCACCTCTCTTACATAAAGACACCACCCTATTATGTTGGTCTTAGCCACTAACTTCCAATGTTACTTATCTCATCCAAGTAGGAAGGAACTATGAGGAAAGGGTGTATCACTGGATTGCTCGACAGGATTACCACCTCTCCCATTTCCCCTTCAGTCAATGCCTGCTCTTTTCCCTTCAAATACTTGGAAAGACAAATGTCTTGTTTTCAGACCAGTGCAGTTTCCAACGATCGTTCCTGGAACTTGAAGAAGTGTAGTCTCACAGGCCTTGAGAGACCTCATAAGGCAATTCAGTTCTTCATTACTCTTTCTCTTTCTCTTGACAAGAGGATAAAACAGAGTTATCCATGTGTTTGATTTATTTATGTTTCTTGGAGAAAAAAGATACTTTTCTAGAAAAACAATGATCCTTTCTAACAGCTAATAGGGTTTGTGAATTTGAGCTAAATTTAAATCAGACAGAATCACACATACAGAATCATATAGGTTGGAAAACACCTTTAAGATCATTAAGTCCAACCGTAAACCTAACACTGCCAGTTCACCATTAAACCATGTCCCTAAGCACCACATCAAAATGTCTTTATAATACTTCCAGGGATGGTGACTCAACCACTATCCTGGGCAGCCTGTTCCAATCCCTGACAACCCTTTCAGTGAAGTAATATTTCCTAATATCCAGTCTAAACCTCCCTGATGCAGCTTGAGGCCATTTCCTCTCATCCCATCACTAGTTACTTGGGAGGAGAAACCAACACCCACATTGACACAACCGCCTTTCAGGTGGCTGTAGAGAGCGATAAGGTCTCCCCTCAGCCTCCTCTTCTCCAGGCTAAACAACCCCAGTGCCTTCAGCCCTCCTCATAAGACTTGTACTCTAAACCCTTCACCAGCTTCGTTCCTCTTTGCACACGCTCCAGTAGCTCAATGTCTTTGTTGTACTGAGGGGCCCAAAACTGAACACAGTACTTGAGGTGCGGCCTCACCAGTGCTGAGTACAGGGGCACTATCACCTCCCTACTCCTGCTGGCTACACTATTCCTGACACAAGTCAGGATGCTGTTGGCCTTCTTGGCCACCTGAGCACACTGCTGGCTCATGCTCAGTCAGCTGCCAGCCAACACCCCCACGTCCTTTTCCTCCAGGCAGCTCTCCAGCCACTCCTCCCCAAGCCTGTAGCATTGCATGGGGCTGTTGTGGTCCAAGTGCAGGACCCAGCACTTAGCCTTGTTGAATCCCATATGGCTGGCCTTGGCCCATCGATCCAGCCTGTCCAGGTCCCTCTGCAGAGCCTTCCTGCCCTTGAACTGATCAACACTCCTGCCCAGTTTGGTGTCATCTGCAAACTTACTGAGGGTGCACTCGATCCCCTCATCCAGGTAAAGATATTAAACAGAATCAGCCCCAACACTGAGCCCTGGTGAACACCACTTGTGACCGGCCACCAACTAGATTTAATTCCATTCACCACAACTCTTTGGGCCCAGCTACCTATCCAGTTTTTTACCCAACAAAGAGTATACCTGTCCAAGCCATGAGCAGCCAGTTTTTCCAGGAGAATGCTGTGGGAAACGGTGTCAAAGGCTTTACTAAAGTCTAGGTAGACAACACCCACAGGCTTTCCTTCATCTACTAAGCAGGTCACCTTGTCATAGAAGGAGGTCAGGTTAGTTAAGCGGGACCTGCCTTTCCTAAACCCATGCTGACTGGGCCTGATTGCTTAGTTATCCTCTACATGCCACTTGATGACACTTAAGATGATCAGCTCCATAACCTTCCCCAGCACTAAGGTCAGGCTGACAGTTCCCTGAATTGTCATTCTGGCCCTTCTTCTAGATGGACATCACATTTTCTGATGTCCGGTAAACTGGGACCTCCCTAGTTAGCTAGGACTGCTGGTACATGATGGAAAGTGGCTTGGTGAGCACTTTCACCAGTCCCTTCAGTACTCTCAGGTGGATCTCATCTGGCCCCATAGACTTGTGCTTCTAGGTGGTATAGCAGGTTGTTAACCATTTCCCCTTGGATTAGGGGGGCTCCATTCTGCTCCCCATCCCTGTCTTCCAGCTCAGGGTGCTGGGTACCCAGAGAACAACTGCTCTTACAGTTAAAGACTGAGGCAAAGAAGGCATTAAGTACCTCAGACTTTTCCTCATCCTTTGTCACTATGTTTTCTCCCACATCTAATAAAGGCTGGAGATTCTCCTTAGCCCTCCTTTTGCTACTAATGTATTTATAGAAGTATTTTTTATTGTCTTTTATGACAGTAGCCAGATTAAGTTTTAGCTGGGCTTTGGCTCTTCTAATTTTCTCCATGCATAACCTCGCTACACCTTTGTAGCCCTCCTGACTTGCCAGGCCCTTCTTCAAAGGCCATAAACTCTCCTTTTTTTTTTTCTGAGTTCCAGACAAAGGGCTCTGTTCATCCAGGCCAGTCTTCTTTCCCAATGGTTTGTATTTCAGCACATGGAGACAGCCTGCTCCGTGCCCTTAAGACTTCCTCCCTGAAGAATGTCTAGCCTTCCTGGACTCCTATGCTATGCCCAAGACAGCCTCCAACCATCGCATCACCCATAAGTCCTTCTCTGTTCATGAACAACAGGTCCAGCAGGACACCTTCCCTAGTTGACTCATTCACCAGTTGCGTCAGGAAGTTATCCTCCACACACTCCAGAAACCTCCTAAGACCATTTCCTCTCCACTGTACTGTATTTCCAGCATACACCCAGTAGATTGAAGTGCCCCACGAGGACAAAGGCTAGTGATCGTGAGGCTTCTCCCAGCTACTTGTAGAATAATTCAACTGCCTCTTCATTCTGGTTGGGTGGCCTGTAACAGACTTCACCATGGTATACGCCTTGTTGGCCTTTCCCTGATTCTTACCCAGAAACACTCAACCCTATCATCACCATCATTAAGCTCTAGACAATCCAAACACTCCCTAACATAGAGAGCTACCCCACCGCTTCTCCTGCCTTGCCTATCCCTTCTGAAGTGTTTATAGCCATCCATTGCAGAACTCCAGTTGTGCAAGTCATCCCACCATGTTTCTGTGATGGCAACTATATCATAGTTTTCCTGCTGTACAGTGACTTGAAGCTCCTCCTGTTTATTGCCTGTGCTGTATGCATTTGTGTAGAGGCATTTCAGCTGAGCTGTCATCCATGTCACCATCTTAGAGGAACACCCCTTAATTCCTTTGAAGTATTTCACTGGTGTTCCCCTCTTGGCTTCTATTTCCTCAGTGGCTCCTAGCTCATCTCCGTACAACTTCAGCTGTGCTCCAGTGAACCCCGTGCATCTCAGAGACACAGGCTGAGGGCCCTCTCTAGCACCCCCTCCCTCTAACCTTGGCTCATCCCTCAGCTTGTCTCAGGCAAGACTGATATTAATGCCCTCCCCCTTCAAGTCTAGCTTAAAATTCTGTTAATGAGCCCTGCAAGCTCATGAGCAAAGACCCTCTTTCCCCTTTGAAAAAGGTGAATCCCATCAGATGCTAGCAAGCCTAGTGCTGTGTAGGCCATTATCAGAAAAACCAAAACTGTGGTGATGACACCAGCCACAGAGCCATGCATTAATAGACTGGGGGCATCTGTTCCTTCCAGCATCACTGCCCGCAACTGGAAGGAGAGAAGAGAAAATAACCTGTGATCCAGAGTCCTTTACTAGCTATACCAAGGCCCTGAAGTCTCTTTTGATTGCCCTTGGACTACCTGTTGCAGCTTCATCACCTCCCACATGTAAGACCAGTAATGGGTAATAGTCTGAGAGCCATACCAGGCTAGAAAGTTTCTAGCAATCTCCTTAACCCAGGCCCCAGGGAGGCAGCAGACTTCCCTAAGAGGAGGGTCTGTCTGGCATATTGGACCTTCTGTTCCCCTCAGAGGAGAGTTGCCTACTACTATAACCCATCTTCTTTTCCTCGTGAAGGTGGTTTTGATACAGGGGTAGGCCTTTCTGACCCTGGCAACACCACTGGTATAGATGTACTGTTATCCACAACTTCTGCTGACTGGTCTTCCACCTGCAGAGCCCCACACCTGTTATACAGAGGCACCTGGGAAGGTGAGGTGGACAAGGAGGGTGTTCTCCTGCCACCCCAAATGAGGACTTGCCTCCATTCACTCTAGCTTTCAGCAAATGCTTTCAGCCTGGTGGGGAAGGGATAGAAGAACACCCTGATCTTGGTTTTTTTTCTGGTGGCTGCTCCTGTTTCTGTTTCAGGTAGGGCAGAGCATGGCACCACCAGTCTATCTCTTCCTCAGCCTCCCTGATGCTCCTTAACCTTTCTACCTCCTCCCATAGCTCTGCCACCATGCTGAGCAAATCATCCACCTGGTCACCCCTCACACAGCTGTTCTCAGGACTGCCATCCATTACCAGTGGAAGGCTCTGGCACTAGCTGCAGCCTGAGACCCAGATGGCTGCATGTTTTCCCAGGAGCTCTGTCTGGGTTGCCACATCCATTCTGGTGAGTGCAGAGGACACAGCTTTCCACCAGTGGATACCATAGCTAAGCCCCTACTGAAAGAATGATGACTACTGAATCATGGTTTCTGATTCTTTCAAACAACATTTTCAGGTGACCCTACCACTTGCCAGAAGATATTATCTGTGATTTGGCTCCTGTTTTCCTCATTAGAGCTTCTGGCCCTCAGTCAAATACATCCATAGGTTAAAAAACTGTTTGTTGAAGGAGCTTGACAAGCATTTTAACAATATTCTTGACATACAGTGGTGGAAGAGTGGTAAGACTTTTTATTAACACAGAGATTACTGGGTAATGTTTTCAGAAGAGCCTGATTTTTACAAGTTTCCTATTTAATTTAGGCACTTAAATTCCAGTTTCATTTTTGACTAAGGCTCCTATATAGCTTAGAGCTTTTAAATTCCCTTTCAGCTACTGATGCTATAATTGAATAATTTTCCTCAATGCTGTTAGTATGGCTGTTCACTGTCATACCTGTATTGGTTTGGGGAATCTGGGCCAACCATTTCAGAAAACGGAGCCAATAGTTACATTTCCTAAATCCGTATGTGACTACCTTAATAAGTGCTTTGCTTTCCAAAAACCAGGAGCACCAGAACAGCTACCATACATTTCCAAGGCAGCTGCTGGATGCACAGTGCTTCAGTATATTACTCCAAATATTCCAAAACTGTAAACAAAACCTGCAAAACTTGGCCTTTAGGTGATTATCTATAGCACCAAGTTCAACTGCTAAGTGCATTAAATCCGTTCTCTCCCTTTCTCTGAGATTAAATTAAAGGGTGAGGGGGGAAGAATAAAAAAAGAGAGTTTAAGATAATTGAAATGCATAAATGATAAAAAAGCCATTTGTGATAAAGACACCTGTGTGTACAAGATGTTGATGCTGTAGGAAACAGTAGTGGGCTGGTCCGCCTTGGGACATCTGTTTGTATTTGCCAGGGTCGGGATGCCAGAGGCTTCCATGCTGTAATGAGAGGAAGCTAATATCACACAAGCATGCAAGCTGCCTGCCACGTGCCAATACAAGCAGAACCCCCCCTTTTCTTCTGTCCTCCCTCCCCACGCCCAGTGCTTGTTTCCCATCCGACATCCTCTTTTTCCCAGCCTGCAGCCACAGCAGTTTTGTTTTCTCCAGTGATAGTCTCTATTCATCTCAAGCCATACTTGCTGAACAATAGATCCCAAGGTACCAGAGGCAGAGCAGAAAGGCTGGAGTAGCCAGGAAAGTAACTCTTGTAATTGGGGGCATACGAAGCACAGAATTTGCTGCAGTGCTAATGAAGGACACTGACCCATTTCTACCATGTTGCCTAGGGGGTATTGCTGAAAACAGCTAGGCAGCACACTGGTGGAAACGGCAGTTAACAAAGTGTATTTTCTTGCTTATTTATTCTCTGTAGTTTGTTTTAAAAGATCAAATCCATCAACTTAAAACTACCTAGGCACTCTATACAATGATGTATTTGTTAGACCTCCCTCCTTCCACCACACAGTTTCATCTCACCTTTAAACTGACCTTTGATCCCACAGAGAAAAACAGCGAACAAGAGGCAAAACTGCCTTGATTTCAGGAGGGCTCCCAAAGAGGCAGGGATTCAACCAAAAATCTCTCACAGGCAAGACTTAAGGGAGCTAAGCTCTTTGCAACATTTTTTTCTTGCTGTTCTGTAACATTTGTCTGACAAGCATAAGCAGGTGGACCAGGACCATGTCTGTCTTCTGAAGGCAGGTGATTTATACACCAAGCTCTAGGACGAAGCAGACACACCTGAATCCAAGGTCAGCAGCCTTCTAGCCAGAGCTCAGGGATGCTTCTCAATTTTATCTCCATTAACCTGTTGGGAGCTCCAAGCTATGGCAGCTGGACTGTTCTGGGGATCCTAGCTAGCCTATCAAAAGCTCCATAGAAACATAAATTAGCCATATATGTTTATATCAAGCCTGGCATCATAGGGTCCTTCTCCAAAACCAAGCATTTGCACCCTGGTATAATAGCAGCACCATATTTGCACTATTCCATTGTATTACAATATGGTGTTTTGACAACTACACATGTTGGACTGTCAGATGGTCTCTCAGATTTCCCTTAGTAACAACCAAGCGGCTTTACTTTACACCTGCTATACTACACCCTGATCCAGCATGAACAGCCCATTACTTCCAGTGGGAATACCTATAAGTCTTTAATGAAAGAGGCATTTTTCTGAGTTGAACCTTAAACCACCAGCCTGTGAAGCTGCTTAATGCATGCTACTTCTATCAGCAGTATCATTAACTTCTCTCTTTCTTAAAGAAGCTTTCTGAGAGAGGAGATACTTCTGTTCTTTTAAAGACATTGATTTCCATTTTTATCAAAAGTAATTGGAAAGAAATTGTCACACTGTATATGATCTTCCCGGTTTACAGCTTATGTGGTACATTTCAATCAAGCTTCATATTAGGTTTTGGCATCCAGATGCTGTATATATTCCTGCAGGTGTATGTCAAACCATTTTCCTTTAGTCTGCATCATCTTTAAATGATCTTCATGTTATTGATGATGCTTCTGTAGATCAACGCATACTCAGAATAATCCGTCTTATTTTTCTGGCAAGCCAGGTGTTATTCTGGATCTTCACACTTCTAATGTTTACCTCTAGGTGTTGCATCTATCAGGGTTTTTTTATAACTCAAACCTAGCTTTTTTTAAGGGGAAATATAATAACAAAACCTAGTCACTGTCACCTGAAGAACAGCAGCAACTATGTTTAGTCTACAAGAATGTTTCCATGAGAGAGACAAATTTTGGAGGTTCTGGCCCTTTCTAAATTGAAAAGGCTAAATGATGTTGATTTATTCCTTTTCTGCACAAATTACAGTTTCCCATGTGTACTTATTTTGGGATTTTTGATAATAACATTTTTCTCTTTCCCAAAGTAATAATTTTGTCTAATAAAAATTTGAAGATACCTCTGATTGAGGTTTCTGGCTGTAATACATTTTTATCAGACTCACTGTTTGTTATCAGCTCTAGAATCTATTGAGGTTGTGACCCATTATATTCTTTCTATGATTCATATGCATATTTTTATGATGACCTCGTGGGATTTTAGCAATTAATTATTTATGAAACTCCCAGCCGCTTCCCTCTAGCAACTGCAGATTCTGCAATCTCAAGCATCAGAAAGCTTACTGGAGGTAGAATCTCCCAGCTCCTGTGCTTACAATCCTTTTATTTGGCTCACAGTGAAGAAAATTAACTTATCCTTAAGGCTTTGTGGAGACTTGCTACCTCACACCGAAGAGAGCTCCTTAATTTATACCTCCTGAGGTGAGTTACAACCATTCAAATGCTGAGGACTGTTGACTGCCTCTCTAACACCAGCTGTATCCTTTTGGTTTCGAATTAAGATTCCTTCTTGGTTTACATGTTATTTACCTCTGTTGAAGGGCAGCCAGCCTGTCACTAATACTCAAGCTATGAACTGTATTGGTTTCATCTGATGATGCAAATCCAGTACACAGGCATCAGACTAATTCCTTCCCCAAATCACATCTTCTGAGTGAGGAAACCAGGAAACCAGTTTTCCACACTCAGGCAATGGCCAAGCAACAATCACAAGGAAACCTTGTATTTAAAGGTTACATTTAAAAATCTAGCTTCTAAACTCTGGAAATGAATCATAAATATTAATCAAAGCCTCTAGCAGAAATAATATTTTTCTTAAAGGATAAGATCCTAAAATATCAATGTTTTAAAACCAAACACCAATTGCATTTACATTTCAAGCACAAGGAATAAAAGGCTCTGCATCACTAGCACCTATACAAGAACACTTCTTTTTTTGTGGTATTTTAATACCACCTAGAACACAATGTGAGGGACAATTCCCAGTGTCACGGTCACTATGCAAACATAACTCCCTGTTAGTCAGGCAGAACACATGCATGGACTTGCTGGACATCATCTAGAGCCAGCTGGGTATGGTGGTGGCTTGATAGCCATATGTGAAGCTAGATGACTCCATGTGCATGAAGACTGTAAACCACCATCAGATTACTTTGGAACCAGACACAAAGTTTTTCCAGCTGGATCCAGCCCCTGGAGCACCAGCTGGACATCCCTGACCTGAATAAGGCTGTCCATCAGTAACAGAATGAACTCTCTCTGTGTCTACCCACAAAATGTCTCCCAGTAGGAGTACCCACATCTGTCCTTGATACTCTTCACCGAAGTTGAGCCCATTGTCTAAAATGCACAAACAAACCAGCCCACAGCATTCATATAATTCACAGCTCCTCATTATCCTATAGATATTGTTGGAACTAGAAAGTTTTCAGGGTTGAGACCATCTTTGGATGGCAATCCCTCCTTTGCCTTGCAAAACGGGTCCATTCCCAGGTGTGAAGATATGTGCTGCATCATTATAAAAGACAGTAATTAATCCTAGGGCTATCAAAAGCAGATAGACAAGCTGTGGGGTGATCACCCCCTGTGCTCATCGTGCTCTGTGAGACGCCTCATTTCCAAGCAGTCTGCCCCTCAGTGCCAGCTCAAGCAAGAGGCACCATCTCCATGCAGACAAATTTGCAGCCCTCGGTATGCTTGAGCAACCCTTTGAGTGCTGCAGAGCCCTCAGTGGCTTGCAAAATCGCAGTCGGGTGACGGGCAAAAACCACCCCAGAGCTGACACCTGTGCAGTGGAGGCTTGTGAAATGCCTGACACCTTGGGGGGCTGTGACTTCCTTTCCTTTCAACTCCTCAATCAATCTGACAGGAGCTAGTTTTCAGTTTTGGCAGTGCCAATAAATTCCCCTTGCACTGTGAGATTTCAGGCACCATTCCTGCTCATTCTTGACTGCTGCCTTTGTGGCATTGCTCCACACCGGGGCAATTACTGATACTGTGTGGGACACATTAAATTCCTCATCAACGAATGCGCAGTAATATTGCTGCTGCTGCAGCCACCTCTGCACCTTCCCCGTAACAGAAGATGCTCCAGGGCCTCGAGCTCATTTCATTCCTACCTTTAATTAGTTCAGACATTTTCCAGGGGTGATTTTCATGTTGGTTTAGGGACGTCTTTCTAGCCAGATCATCTTGCCTTCTGTTAGAGAAAGAGCAGACCCAAGAAAAGTGTCAGAAATGTGACAGTATCTGCAGACCTCTCTTTACCAGTACTTCTCCCCTCCCAGTATTTTCACTGGATATTAATGAGCCAGAGTATGAATTCACCTGAGTGAATGTTATCATACTGCAGACATGCAATGTATGTTTTAACCTACTGTGGAACCTGTTTTATCAGTTGAGGCCAACAAGACTTGAATTCTAGGGTGTCAGGGAAACTCAGTTGCTCCTGAGTTAAAGGGATTGATCCACTGTCTTCCAAGCAGGGAAGGGGAGGAAAGCTGCCTTTGCTAAATGATGAAATCTGACTTTTCTAAAGCTTGTATTTACTGTTTCACCTTCTCTGGGTTACCTCTACCTTGAGTCTCAGTCATCATTATTTTACATTAATATACTGGTCAGCAGTGGCATGCTTCATGCTGTGGCCACAGGGTATTTGTTTTAAATAGTAATAGCATGCTTCATTGTATTTCCACTTCCTTAATTTCTTCTCTTTTCTTCCCTGAGAATAACCAGATTTAGCTGTCACTGCCATTTCCTACCAGCAACTCAGGTGCTCTCATCAGCTCTGCCTGTCTGCCCAGAAACCCACAAATTGCCACGGGCAGCCTCCAACAGCCACCTCAGACCATGCTTTTCTCTGCAGTCTATGCGCACTGCCCTCAGGATTTTTCTTCTGAATTCACTTCAGCGAAGAGAAATATCTTTCGCTGTCATAATGAGACATGCTGGTGCATCAGCATTTCTGTGTTAATATGAGAAGTAAAAAAAAAAAAAAGAATAAAGAACAGTGACATTTAAAACACTGGTAAGAAAAGCAAATATCAATCTCATCATTTGCTTAACTGTTATTTGCTTGATGGGATGGATCTATTGCTTCTCCTACCAGAGGGAAAGTATAATTTGATAATTTTTTCTTTCTTTTTTTTTGACCCTTCATTGAATTTTTCCTCACATTCATTTCCTAATGCTCCTAATTTAAAGTTCTTATCTCATAGCAGACCGTCTGCCTGCCTATTAATAGAAAACCTCACCTTCTAAAAATACAGCGGGCAGTGTGTGAGACAAGGTTTCAGCATTTCAGCCCAGGGTGAGGAAGCAGTTATGCACTTAAAAAAAACCACACACACACACAAAAAAACCCACAAAACAAAACAACCACAAACAAGACAAAAAACCCAAGAAACTGAAAGCTTAGCAGATTCATAGCTCTAATTTCTATTAATTGCATGTAACATATGTATGTGCAGAAAAATAAGTGCATGGCCTCATCCCTATCTGTTAGAACTGATCTTAACCCCATACAGTTCTAAAGAACGATGCTTTCCCTACAGCAGATGAATATCTGTCCCAAACGTGATATTTACATTGAGTCTCACCTTGTGAGACAATAATACGCAATGATCTTTCAGAAAGGAGGCTGACAAAAATATGTAAGAGATCTTGGAGCAGCTTTGTACTAGGTTTTGAAATCCTACTGCCTCAAATTGTTACGTAACTTCCTTCCATCCTTTATTAAATAACATCAGGCTCTCAGGACATAAGGCTTCCCTGTGCCACTTGAATATTTCTCAAAAGAAGTACACAACTTAAAGTGTGATGCAGCATCTGAGGAGAGGGGGACATTCATTCATCCTTTCTCCCTTTCACCACATGAAAATACAGGAAAGACAGGGAGCATCAACCCAAGCAGTTCCAGGCTCATCAGATTTGTGTGGATTTTTAAAAATCACTCTCTCTGCCTTTCTCCAAAAAAATTTGCTTTCCCCTCACCACCGTGCAGTTCTGAATGCAAAATTTCCTCATCTGTTTTTAAACATTTGCTCTCCTCTAGCTCTCCCACTCTGGAGCTCCCAGCCAGGATCCTGAGTGGACCTGTCTGCCTCCAGGCAAGGAGCACAGCTCTGCCACGCATGGCTCTAGGCACATAGTACAAAGTGCAGCGCTGGAGCCTTGCTGACACAACCATGCAGAAAAAGCAAGGGAGTTTTCAAAGTGCCACTGGTCTGATTTCAGGATATTTAAAGTTAAACCCATAGGTATTCACAATAATAGGCACAGTTGCTTTTCCAGGACAGCACCCATCTGCCAAATTATGTCTAAACTGCATTATTCTAATTTCATTTGCTCAATATTTCCCCATCATTACACAGACTTTAAAAAAATACTGTGGGGAAAAATACTTTAATTCTAAAATGGATATATTTGGAAGCATTAAGGAAGCATGAAAAGGACACTGTAGGACCACTGAAGTCAGTAAGAGTCTTTTCTGTTGACGTCAATGAGGTTTTGGATCAGGTTCTAATTTGTTGGATAGATTATTTGTTGACAAGTCTTCATTCATCTTTAACAGAAACAGACCATGACACAAATAAGAATCTGGGCAGAGAAAATGTACTTGTATAAAAGCATTAGGCCAAATGTTCCGACCAAATAAATCGGATCAGCAGGGTGAAATGTGACACTTCCGCAGACAGAGACATATGGCTTTTCATATAGGAAGGACTGAAGAAAGGCCCACATGAAAAGATGTGATTTTAGCATTTCCTGTGACATCTACAGCACATGAAGTTACGGCATGGGGGCAAAAAAAAAAAGATGCTATCAGCACCAGCATGGAGGGACTCACCCATAGTTCTCACTGCGGCCAGTGGTTTGACAGAACTTTTTCTTCTGCTGTGTGAGTGCCAGTCCCAAGCAGCAGTACATGCAGAGCCACCTGAAGCATAGCAATCAACAGGTTAACCTGCAGCGAGGTGTCTTTCAGCGACTGAAGACAAGTGTATGCCCCTGACTAGAAGGTTACAGAAATCTTATTCACTAGGAGTAACATTTTACTCCTGTCTCAGCTGTCTGATTTTCAGTGGAATGACACCTCCAGTCACTTGTAGACATTCAGATGTAAACAAAATGACAAAGGACAGCAGAATCTGACTCTTTGACAGCTCTGGAATTGTATGTCATGTAATGTAACCTATCTCTGTGCAATGTATATGAGCGAGTGTTTGTAATACTGTTATATCTCTGTGAAAGTACATAGGTGCCCGTAAACATAACTTTTTGAGATCTCAGGGCTGTAAATGGGAAATTCCTGCTTTGAAATGAATGGAGTAACTCAGTGTTAAATCTTCAGTTATCAGCAGCAAGCAGATCACCTTTTTACCAGTCAGAACTCCTTCACTTTTATTACTAGTATTTGGTTAAGGAAAGAGATTTCCGAGTCAAAAAAACATGTGTAAAACAAGTTATATATACCAAGCATCCTGCTTTTCTTTATTGCAAATAACTTACTCCATTAAGTCCCCTTTTTACAAAAACTGTCCCCTCCACACATGTACAAGTGTTTCAGTTTTCTACCTGGAGTTGCAGGTCATTCCCCTTCCTTCTCCCCAAGAGACAGAGGCAAGCTCAGTATTTGAATGCTTGCACATTTCTTCCCACTCATGAAAGTTCAGAAGGCTCTTCTGGAAATTAATAAAAAAGGAGCGGGGCACATTGGTCAAACTCGATCTTTCTCAGCAAGTCTTGTTACCAACGGAGATTTGCTGGGAATGCAAGGTTACTGCTCATAGAACTGCTGCGAACACCAGAAAGTAACGAGCCTAGCCTTGCTACAGACTGTTCTCACTAACTCCCTGGCATGAGTCTTCCACTTAAACAGTTTTAGCTCAGCTGTCTGCTTGAAGACATTTAAAGAACGGTTAGAGTACACAGCAGATGACTTCTTTTTTTAAACAGAGAGGCATTAGGCAACTCTTTTTTTTAAACAGAAATAATTCATGCCATTCTTAGAAAAGGAAGTCATAAATTCTAATGTACGCAGTAAACGTAAAAGTAAATCCAAGCTGAAGATAGGTCTGACTTCTAAAATCAAAACTCAACAAGCAAGCCACTATGTTGATTACTAAAGCCCAACATGCACTTAGCTAGGTTGGACTTCTCAGCTGATGGCTAGACTTTCATCAGACTCTTCCCACTTGGAAATCAAGGCAACGAACTGTATCAGAGGTCATCTTCTCCAAGGAATATACACCAATAACTTACTGGGGTCAGTGTCAATGAGCCTATGGATTTAGCCTTTATCCACACTACTTCAAACCAAATGAGTGACTAATGATGGAGCCAATCAAAACCAGCTACACCATATTATTTACAGAATTAGCTGCCATCCTCCTGTAATAATCAACTGTGTTTCCAGTAGCTAGCTGCAAGTTCAGAGGGACTGTTCCTCATTTCCCACTCAGTTCTAGTCTTTACACTAAGAACAGTCAGCTGAGTCTAAACGCTGGTTGATTAAATCAAAGCTCACGGCTCGCAGGATATAAGTCATACCTGTACATGATCTATGGGAAGATAAAAATGACCCAGCCACATATGCTTTGGTGTGTCTGCACCTATGCAAATTCAAATCTGCACGATTAACAATGCTGAAGACTTTCCACATCACCGCTGTTCACACTGGGCAGTGTGTCCTCCCAGGCTGGTTTCAGGTACTCTCAAAGTTAGGTTGGAAACAGGACAGTGCCAGAGGCACTTGAATTGACTAACCATGGCCACAATAGTGTACTCCTGGTCAGGTGAAAAGGAAGAGCCCCTCCTCCAACAACTCTCCTTGCCTTGACATAGAAGGGACAGAGCTACACTTATCCTGCTCACCTAGCACATGGCAATCCTTTTCAAGTCCTCTCTTGAAGCACTGCTCACTACAAAACAAGATTCACCCGGAAAGGAAGAGCTCATCTGCTGTAATTTAGACATCTGAAATGCATTTGCATCTAAGAGATGGGAATCTATTCCTATAGTGATTCATCTCATCCTGAAAGAAGTTTAAAGCTTTGATATCATGCACGCTCATTCCTGACTTTTCTGTACACTCAGATCTAGATCTGTGTGTGCTCAGAGCACACAAAGGCTCCTGCCAGGTACAAGTGCTTGCCATCCCTTAGGGGGAACCACTAAAGGGTTGGTGGTTGCCCAGGTCCTGCCCCAGTGTGTGTCAAGATGTGGCTGTGGTGCCTCAGGACTTGGGAAATGCTTCCACTAGAGACAGTATAGGCAGAGGCGGAGACAGATGGAACAAGACATCCTGTAGTGATGCCTTCACTTTGCCAGTTAGGTAAGATGAGTAACTGTGTATCAACATATAGAAAAATCCAACACTACATTACCTTTGCAGTGACTCCTCAGAAAAATCACAAAGGGAGCACACAGTTGATATTTTTGTTCTTTTCCCTCTAGGAATTTCTTTATCATGAGTCAGGAGCAGTGGGAGCCAATCCAGCAGTGTTTTTCTTATAATTACCATTTCACAATATGTCCCAGCATGAATGCGTCTTGTTCAGTCTTACCTATAACACACTTCATATTAGCTAGAATACAGAAAGCAATTACATCAGTTTTCTTTGCTGATAATTTTTCCAGACACAAGAGGACATTGGTCCAGACAGAGAGTTTCAGTGCAACACTAATATCATGTGCTTTATGGATAATATCTATAAAGAAAAACTTAGTGTGCTTGGGTTGCTTTCTCTTCATATAGCACACTTGGGCACATGAGTCAGGTACATATGCCTTCTATGATTCAAAGAAGAAAAATCCTCATTAAGTTACACGTGTAATGGCCTTGCAAGGTACCTAATAGTCATGAAACCTGCTCAGATATGCTGGTACCATGATTTTTTTTTTTCTACAGCATATTTTGCCCTGCCTCACAATGATTTATTCAAAATATCCATTAATTCAGAGGAAAGAATCACAAGTGCAATGAAAACTAAAAAAGCCTTAAATCCCACCGGTGCTAGTAAAGCCAAAGTACAAGGGAGCAAACCCTGCATTACTTACATGGCCAACCACCATCAGGGAGCTAAAAAAGTTAAAGTAACAAGGGCTTGGTCAAAATGCTATAGGCTCCTCTTCACAAGCATCCACCTGGACATTTGCTTAACTTCACAGCTAAATTAGGACTGGACAGCAGCAGAATCTCAGATGCTTATTTCTTGTATCAGTTGATGCTCAAGGTAATTCCCCTTCAGTCAAATCTCTGCAAAGAGATGCTAAACAAAAGACAGAGGAGGATTCCAGCAAAGCCTTTGACTCTTACCTCTCACAGATGAAAGCTAGGGGTGGGGGTAGGAGAGAGCACCAGTTGCACACTGCATTCATGTTTTACTTTATGGAAAGTGTGACATTATTGCTCAACAAGCACAATATAGAGTAACACAGGACACTAAAAGCAAGATCCTCATCTGGAAGCTTGAAAACAGTAGAACAATCAGGGTCCAATTTAATGAAGAGCTGCTCACAAGCAAAACATGGCAGGAAAAGCCTGAATTTGCAAGTAGTCAGGGCAGCAGACTTGGATGCTTTCTATTCCTAAACAGTATCAAAACATAAAGATAATAGCACAGGTAAATGCACACAATTAGAGCAACAGGAGCTTTAATTTTTTCCAAGTGTAACTCCAAGAACTGTGCAAGGCAAAGTCAAATTTTGTGTTTGTGCTACCTGTTTTAATACATTGGTGCTAAGCCACAAAATGACCTGATTTAATGGGGAATCAAATCAATACAAGCTTTTGAATTTAAACTGCTAAGTTTATTATAACCTGCAGATCCATTGTTTACTCAGACTTTGCAAGACACAGTGTAAGCAACCCTTCAAAATGACGACACCAAAACACTTAGTTTTTAAGAGGCTGAAAAACAGTGAAAGAATTAAACAGGAACACTCTTCCCAAATGGAAATAAATGCTCAACTCCTTGTTCCATCATATAAAATGGATCATGCTAAAAGAAGGAACAAAGAACAATTACCTTTTCCAATACTGGCCCTGGAATACTTAAAACCAACACAATTTTCTGGGTGCTTATTCCCAGCTCCAGAGTCTGATTTGTGTTTTGGAACCACTGATCTTCCCCAAATAAAATAAAACGAACCAAAATAAAATAAAACAAAACCGCTAAGCTCTCTAAGATGAGTTTACAATTCCGTTCTATTTTGCACAGCTGCTTTTTTTTTTTTTTTTCTCTTTTGGGGGGGGGGAAGTGTGTTCTAGCTTTTGAGTTATAGTATTGCCTTGCACTGATTTTCTCTCAATTTAGCAGAACGTACTGGTTAGAACCTTACTCTCAAAATGTTCACCACTATTTGCAAAGGAAACAAGGACTCATAGCGTACAAATACTAAAATCAAAGTGACACCACTTACTCCAAACCTCCCCTAGGCCACAGTGTTGGCACTACTTAATTACAAGCATTTCCATATTCAGTGGAGTCTTCAGTGAAGACATGGCTCTGTATATACTCCAGAGTGCCTAAGCATGTTTTCTTCTTCTGTTTTCAAAAGACAATTTAGTTGCATCCAGTCTGTTTGCTAAGTATGCCACACAGCAGGCGTTTCCTAGATACATCCAACAGAAACTTTCCACATATGATTAAACGTAACCCAACTATGCCTTCACTGCTATAACAAGGTTCTCCTAAAATCCATGCATTTAAAAAAAAAAAACCTACTTGTGATCAGAATCTAAACTTTGTGACTTTACTGCCCAAAACAACAACACACAAAACACAAACTTATCACGTGGAGGAGCAATCCTTCTCCTTGCTTGAAGGAGGAGAGTTCAGAGTTACAAACTGTCCTTTCCACTTGAAAACCTCAGTCTACAGGAGCTGAATGACTTTTCACATGTGCAACAAAACTCATTTAGGAAACGGGTAGATTTCCAGACGAACTGTCAGGAGGTGACAAGAATGCGTGTCACACAGAGAGAAGTGTAACCATCGCACTGCAGAGAGGAAAACTCTGAATCCTTCCAAGGAGCTGCTATATTCATCAGACCTTACTAGTCAACTGTAAAACAGACCAATTGTTATTAATTTAATTACAATCCTTGTTGCTAATAGCACCATTTTCAGCTGAAAATTATTTTGCAATTATTTTATCAGTAGGAAGCACTGCATGCAAGCCCCCTCGTTTTACTAATGAGAAGGCACTGAGTCGCTCTGGATATGACAATGACAGAATTTGTTTCTTTTGTAAATGAGAAGATTTCTACCTCCCAGGTGATTCGTCTTCCCAAACAAAGAATCTGACACACATTCAGCTGCAAGGGGGTTATATATATTACTATTAATGTTATGAAAATAACTGTGCATCAGAGCCTGATAAGTTTAGCTGAAAATAGTCAATAAATTATTTAGTTCACAAAATGTCATTATGTGTGGGGTTTACTTAATTGAATAGAATAATTTATGGTAAAACCTAGAAAAAAGATCAATGCAGATGGCTTGTGAGAATGATTGAGTTTCAGTGAAGGCAATTTGATTTTTATCCCTCATTATAATAATGTTAAAGGGAAAGCATCAACTTTGGTAAAAATCAATATTTGATGAGTGCCTAGGCCATGAATTTTAACTAGAGGTAGAACTGAGGTAGGAATAGGTGTAAATAATTAATAACTTCCATACCCTGAACAAATAACTATTTTGTTTTGGAACAAATGCCTATTATCCCAAGATCCTTCTGTTCTCATAAAAGGTAGTTAAGTAATGAGTATTTGGTTTTTTAAAATTCTTTTTTTTTTAAATTGACAAATAATCCTTAAAAGAATCCTAAATATAATTAATAAAAGGTTTTTACAGGCAACAGAAGGCTTAAAAAATACAAACATCTTAATTTTCTAAGTAACACATTTCTCATTTTTCTGTTTCTCTTTACACTAGAAGAATATTTTCCACTGTGCCATCAACAGCTATGATGGTTAGAGGTGGAATGAATAAAAAAAAGATACACATTTCATGAAAAACTAAAATTGCAAATTAAATCCGTACACAACATCGTACATGGACTTGCAGCTGTCAGAGCTGTACTATGAAAGCAACCTCTAAAATTTATTTAAAGAGCAATCTTACTGTGAAATGCTAGCCATGCAAAATTATGTATTTGTGTTTTTTATAGAAGAAAGCATGATTGAGTTGGTGTGAACATAGTGTATATCTTTATTTTTGTTGTGTAAAATATCCACACACACACACATCCCCCAAGAAACCAAAAAAACATGTCAGACTTTTCTAATGAACACTTCTTATCACGGGAGTGTCCAAGAAAAGATAGCCTGGAGTCACAGCCTGGTCCCCTTCTCCCTGGTATATTGGGAAACCTGCCCTCCCACTGACACTGCACAGCACCTCTGTGCCAGCATTGATTCTTTTACACCATTAGCTCACACGAATAAAACGGCTTATCATGACAAGGAAGCATACATGTACCATTGTAAAGGAGAAAAATGTCAAATTAGTCCCTATTAACAATGTAAGGCTCTTCAAATTCTTTTTTGTAGAGGCAGAGGTGCAGGGCAGAAAATGAACACTCAAATTGTGCCTGAAGTGGTTAGAGCCTCTCAGGTGGTACCACAAGTGGCGTACACCTCTACGCTCATGAAACAGTGAAGAAAAATAACGATGCAGGACAACAGCTGGTGGAAAGACGACTTCTAAGAAGGGAGCAGCAGGTTCAAACAGACTTGAATTCCCGCTTGGTTCACCAAGTTACACAGAGGTTGCTTTTCTTTTTTTTTTTTTTTTTTTAAACTACAGCAGACAACACTGCTTACAGATTTCTACATACATGCACACGTAATTTCATGGGTCACACACCACTGATATTCATTAGACTCATTGTACCTTCCATCAGATCTAGGGCTAGAGACTGTCAACAAAGAAAACTGATGTCCTTCAATAGCATTCCAAAGTAACAATTTACTTGAACGAAGGATTTAACAGGTCACTGGTTTTTTCCATTAAATCTTTGTTTTGAGCTGAAAACACTGGCTGTAGTTTTCAAAATGTTATATTAACATTAATTTGTGCAACAGATTACAGAACATATAGACACAGAGATAATAGAAGATGGAAAACCTACATTCTAGAAATGAGGCTGGGAGTCATTCTGCTGTTTTTGCTCCAGAATTTATGTAAGACTCTGCTATTTAAGGTACTTCGGAAATGTTTACAGTCAACCTTTTAAAGTTTCCTCTTATCACAGAGAAACATCCCATACGTGGGCCTGAAAGGAAGCGTTCCTCACAGCAGGGATTATAGGTTAGAATAATAAAGCACTTCCTGCAAGGTTTGTGGATCTTCTGTTCCACACTTTGAACCTCATGGTTATCATCTACTTTTAACATTTACTTTTAACATGCGATCCCTTTTAACATTCATTTCTCAGCTCAAAATTCCTTGCTATTTGTAGCAAGATCCAATGTGGGATTAATGCAGATACCATGATATTTAGAAGTAGAAATCAATTAAGCACAGATCTTGCTATGCAGGTGATATGACAAGAAAACAACTCTGGTAAACCCTGTATTATGTCTTCAGCTAATTTTTCTTTGTTTAGTCCCAGCATCCTCCTGGGTACGAGTACTGTATTCTGTTTAAAGCACCATTTTCTTGTGCTTACCCTGTAACCAGAGCTCTGCAGGCCACCAGTTGAGGAAAGGTGCAAACTCCAGGCAAGGTAATCCTATCAGCCAAAGCATGCACTCATTTATTACATGAGATTACATTCTAAGCCACTCCATGGAAATCAATTCACACCTCTGTTACTCCCCATAAAGTGGCATCAAGAAGTGACAAAATTAAAGTGATGGGAAACTGAAGCTAAAATTCATCCCTGAATTTATACTTCTATTGATTCAGGTCAGGTCCAAAGCCAAGTTTCCCAGAAACACGTCCATTTCTTTTTAGTGACATTGAATAGAAAAGTTTTGAAAGGGATACGCTGCAGATCCATTAACTTTTGCCAGGTTTAGCTCAAGACTTCATGGTTTCCCAGCTGATTTACAGTAACTGAAGTTTGTTCTTTACCTTATCTGAAACGGGTAGCATCGTCTAAACAACACAGAATAATCCTGAGTATGTGAAAGGAGTGTATTTTGGACCTAAAAATATTCTAATATTTATGGTACTTTTTGAAAGAGCAAAGCTCAGCAAGCTCAGGATGTCCTCCTCCCCACCCCATCTGGTGCTGTGCTCCTAGGTGCACCTTTTCTAGCACCCTGCCAATCTAGCATGCTGGAGCTTCCCTTCTGCAGCTCTGAGTCTGTGGCGAAGCAGGAATACAGGTGTGCCTTGACTCATACAGCACTTCCACTTTGTTTTCTTGCCAAAAATACTGAGGAAATCAGTTGTACAGAATGGCCCGCAGAAACCTATCTAGGAGGTTTCCTTGTTCTTTCATAATTTTATACCCTCTGCAACTTCTTGATTCAGGATATGGTTTAGGAGGGCATGGCGGTGTTGGTTTGATGGTTGGACTTGATGGATCTTAGTGGTCTTTTCCAACCTTAATGATTCTATGATCCTTAAAGACAGTAGCACCTGTTGTAATCCCACTGTAACAAAGTAGAAAATAGGTCCTTCTTGATCAGTTTTCCCTCCACATCCCAAATTTCTTCAGGCCTTCTGTGGCAAAAATGACAGCAAGAAGCCTTGCACCAGACGCATCCCAAGGCAGCGGAGTATCGACCCCGCAGACTTGTAACATTTCACCTCTGAGTGGCACAAGCAGAGAAGAGGATACACGGTGTTCCAAGCATAAAATTCAGTCACCACGCTGTTCTAGAAATAAATGTTCAGACTGCCTGAAATACCCAGCATTGGGTGCAGCCATGAGCAGAAGGGTAAACAAGCCCCCAGAGCAATGTCTTATCAAGACCTGAGATAATCTTCCAGCGTTTAATCATGTAGTGCTACAGCACTGCAGAATTTAGACATAGGCTCTAAAACAACTCCCTGTAGTAAACCCTAGCTCATACCAGAGCCATTTTCAGACCTGGCTTGTCTGAGGGCTATGCAACCCACTATCACCAGCCCTGAGTCAAGCACAGGTCAGCCAGAGCAGAGCATCTGACTGCTGAATGTGCTGCTTTGGACCGGCGTGTGATGCCCAAATAGTAAGTTGGACTTGGAAAAAAAGGATTGCTTCTCAAGGTTTTGTACCAGTATGACACAAGTCTCAGAGCTGTGAACAGGTTTGAGCCTGGATTTACTGTTAGAGAAATGAGTGGAGCTTGAATCTCAGTTGAAAAACCTCCTTATGACACTAAACACCTCTCATCGCTCTCACATGTGCATAGTCTCTCTCACTCTGAGCATGTTAGGCATTTAATCTGTGCCAATCAAGCCAGTACATGTGTCAATCACGCAAATATCAACAGGTTTCTTAGCTAATGAAAAATATATTATAAACTGTCACTTTTTTCTAAAAAAGTGAAAAAGCTAAATCTATATCTATTTTTACATTGCAAATATGACTGGAAAACAAAATGTTTGTTCAGTTAATCTTTTTCTTAACAATTGGTATGAGACAAGGACCACATAGCAACAGTTATTGCAGAAGACAGCTTTTCCTTCAAGGGAATCAATGAATTGTACCCTCCTGGATTTTGCCGCATGACTACAACGCTGATCATGAAACGTGCAGCACTTTAGCAGGACATAATGTATTATAAAGCAGTTTCAAGAGCAGGCCTTCACCTTAGGCTGCCTTTACGGGAAGGCATACCCCACCACATCCATTGTAACCTTTCAGGAGATTGAAGAGCTGACGTGGTTCCTAATTCACACCAAAGTCAGAATTCCCTTTTGTTACCAGAAAAATTAGACTTCAAAAATGCTAACTCAAGCCAAGGAATACTCTTGCAGACTGTGATTCAGTTTCTTCTTGAAAAGGTCTCCACAAGAGCATTTCTTTTTCTCTGTTGACTGTAGAAGGGGAGCCTAAGACAGAAAGTCCTCCTGGGCAACACTGTCTTTTATGATTACACTACCAAATCCACAGAGAGATGACTTTTGAAAATCCCATTAGGCACCTAGATAGCTTTAGAAATATGTCAAGAAAAACCATTTTCGTAACCTGTTGTCCAACACACATTTTTAGCGTATTGGGTTGGTGTGCCATTATTAATTAACTTACCACCATGTTTGGAAGTCCTCCAAGCAGCCTGAAATAGGGCTACAAATTCTGATCTGCCTAAGTCTGCAAACTTCAAGTCTCAGAAGGATTTAACTGCCATGGTTTTAATAATCTTATTAATAACCCTTGATGAATTTATGCCCATTAATCCAGAAGTTGCAGGCAGTACAATTAAAAATTCTGAGCATATGATACAACATGGATATATTATTGAACCACCCATACCCACCACTGGCCATAATACAAATCATATAATATGAAAAATATACCATAAAGAACTTTAAAATATTCAAATATACAGAAAAAATCCCTCAGAAAAAGCCTCAGGAACTAGTTTATTGTACAAATAAATGCCTTGCAAATCACTGATTTTTTTTTCTACTAATCATCGAATCTTAAACAGTGCATGATTTTTTATTTTGTCATTAAAGTTTGCATAGATTTCTTACCAATAAATTTGCTGAGGAAATAGCATAACCTCACACCTTCCCCATTTCTGTTTTTCTTCACAGTGATTTTTAAAAAGGATTTATGTTCCTCATTGATAATACCTTGACTTTTCTTTTTTCCTTTTATCAACTCCATGTAATGCTTCTTACAGGTAACCTAGAAAAAAGTCTGGACATATCCCAAGAAATAATCTAAATCATAGATCTCTTAGGGGAGTAATGCCATACTTTACCTCAAGCAATACCACATGCAAAAGTGGACATCTGATTGACAACCATATTAATTTTTAATGCCAGTATTTGCAGTTTTAGCTCTTGCACAAGACATTTTGATTATAATATACTGTTCAGTAAAGGCACTTGTCACTCAAAAGGACAGAAAAAAAAACACAAAAAAGATGGAGTAGGTATACTGAGAATATAGAGGAGTGAAAAGAAAGTACCAACATTTCACCTCCCAGTATGGATCACCACAGAGGCCAAGCTGTGGAACTGAGCTGGCAAAACAAACACAGTGCCATTCGGAGAACAACAATGCTTATTTGTTCAAATAAAAACCAGACGCAAGAACAGAATTATGCAGGAAGGTAGTGGTGACAATGGCACCCAGCCCTTTTTCTTTAAGCCTTGCTTTAATGGCAATTTAAATAGGCTGTAATGTTCTATGAAGTACATTTCATATTGTATAGACTCTGTTTCATGTAAAATAGACTGAGTAGACTGAACACACGCAATATTCATATATTTATCAATTTTATGCTTTGAGATAGTTTTACATAATGATCTTGGCTGAAATCTTCAAAGGCAGCTTGAAGATCACAGTCTTAATATGCTGCTATGATTTACTTTCTGGTTCTCTCAGGGTATATTTTATATAAAAAGTTGTGGAAAGCCTTACCAGCTCATATGTTGCAAGGTCAAGAAACACTTATCTATGCAAATGCAAGAAGCAATAATGCCCTCAAGCTCATTTCCCTACAAATATTAATTAATAAAGGGATTCTTTTTGTTTCTGCCAGAGAATCTGCAAAACCTTATTGAACAGATCACAATTCTCACTCATCCTCTCCGCACCTGCATTACACTGTGCTATAGACTAAATCACTATAGCTCTACTCACTGCCTTGAGATTGCTTTCAGCCAATGACCCACTTAAAGCATTTTTACACTATTGCTTTTGGAATAATTCTCCCAAACCAAACCTGTTCTGCTGCAGATAGGCTTTTGTGTTGAAAGGCATTTTCTGAAGTAGTATTTATCAAAACCCAAACAAATGATAGAACAATCAAATCAAAACACTGAAATGACTGCCTGATTGTATTTTAAAAATCATAACCTAATTAGAACTGAATTGATTTTTCCGTTAGCATGAAATTAAAACTAATTTCCCTGCACAATATTTACTCTAATATTCCCCAGATACAAATACAGTCTCATAAAACAATTTGAACGAAAGGTTTTATAATTGTTTCCTGATTTTTTTCATTACATCATCAATTGTATTTATCTTTCTAAACTATACTTGTCTCTCTGGAAAATGCATTAACGAAGGGAAAGATGATGAAACATCACTGAAATTCTCTAACTGCTCAGATACCATGGGCGGATAAAGAGGTGTTTTTCAGAGGATCTAGTCTTTCATTTCCTTTCCTAGCCAAACCTGCTCCTCAGATGACTTCTCCTAAATTAACGTTACACTCAGGCTGATAGACAGCAAAAGGTGGCAGACGCTCCCTGTTCAATTTCTTTTAAAGAAATGGGCTAGAAAAGTACATTTGTCGCCAAAAGAAATTCCTCTGTCATCCTTCAACATATTCACAGTTTTCTCATTCAGTGTCACATCTACTGCCCTAGGCTTTTCCTTTCTCTTTGCCACAGAAAAAGTTCCTGAATTCCTGCAGCGTATGGCAGTTTGTATGTTGGGAAATTGAACAGCGAGACACTACCTCACTCAAGCACAGACACAATCAGATTTATAGGACTATAATTTCATTTGCTACGATGGCTGCCTTAATGAGAAATGCATGTTTCTATCCAACCAGGACTATTCTTAATGTAATATACTCTTGACCTTGAACGTTCATTGGGTATATCTGACCAATGGCCAATCCTAGGGAGTCCAGCCTCTTTAAAGCCAAGACAATGAACAAAAAGAGCTATATACATATCAAGAAAATCATCTAATTGCCTGAAGGAGAAAATTAATTATAGAATAGTCACCTCACACCTTTTTCAAATTTACATGCCTATGTATGGAAGCACATTACCTTTTGCAAATAGAAAGGTGATTCCCAAGCAAGCGACTCTAATGCAATACTATCGCTGAATGTTAAATACCTTCCCTGTTCTTCTCTATTTCAATGGAATAAATAGTGTTCAAAAGAAAAGTTAATTACCAGAAAACTCTGGCTTACTCTCTTTTCAGGAGATAAATACCTTTTCTTCTGCCATTAGAGAGACAGGGATACCTTCCTTTATGTATATAAACCATTGATTTGTGAATGCAGGTTTTCTCAACCTAAATGAGACCATATCGTGTAATTTGCTCTAATACACAAAATAAAAGCATTCCTTCTGATTAGGAGGGTTCAGACATCCTTATTATAAAACTGCAATGGCAGCCTCTCCCAAGGCAGGCCTGACGAGACAGTCAAATAAGAAAAACAATGCCCCTGTGGTGGAGACTTTTCTGTACTTGGACCATGGGGTTTCTGGACGGGGTTTCTGGACAGGGTCTGGTAAGATTTTTGCTGTGCAAGCAGACAGTTCATCAAGCAGAGGTGGTCTTTGGTCCTTGAGAAAGACACGCCTGTTTGCTGCAATACAAATAAGTAATAAATGGAGTCGAGGGCTTGGGAACTTTGATTTCAGTTCACACCTCTGCCACAGACCTTAGGGAAATCATTTCTTTCCTCTTTGACTCAGCTCCCTGAATGTAAAATGAGGATAATGATATTTTTATCACATCCTTTGTCTGATTCATCTACTCAGAATTCAAGTTTTTGGGAGGTGGGAGGGTACGCTCTCACTGCATAACTCTAGTAGCCACTGTAACAAGGACAATACTGTATTAGGATGTCTGTTCTCTGCCACCCATATAAATATAAATAATCTACTATTAATCATCAAGGCAAAAAAAAATGATCACCTCATGAAACGGTGATAACAAAATTATTCCTGCAACATCCCAGCCATTTATAAAAAAAACAAGTCAGGACTTTGTTGGTGGAGGAACACAAGCTGACTGACGCAAGAAAAATCTTCCATCAGCAAAATATTAATCCAATAGAGAGGGTAAGTTCCCATTCTGACTTTCTGCTCTTGCATTTGTTCCCTGTACTTTCTTGAAGGAATTGATAAAGGATGGTAACATATTATTATGGAGTTTTTCTCACAGATATATTTTTGTCATTATCTTCTATTTCGAAGGGGGTTCTGCAGGCTATAAACACAAGAAGGCTTGTGCAGAGAAGCAAAAAAGCTAGAATGCCTGGAATGGCAACAAAGTTTTAAGCCTAAACCAGAGATAAACTTGTTTTTAAAATAATGACCATGTATTGAATTAATTTGAATGTGCATATCTTCCATTTAAGTGCTTGCTGTAGTGAGGAAATCTCCATCTTGAACCAAGCTATGTTGAGTGAATAAATTCAGGGAGCAAGGTACTCCCCCTCTCCTGTGCTTCTAAAGGACAGTAACATAATGGTTAGATTTCTCTAACAATGATGGTAGATGCTACTGTCTAACCTACCCTGCTTTTAAAAAAGAAAAAAAATTAAAATCCTGTAATGCTAACGAGTGTGCAGGTCTGCTCACCTGATATGGAAGGTCAGTGGCACATGGATTTCACTGCAAAATGCCTCTTAGTTATGTGCTTCTAGCATTCAGCCACCAAAGCGCTACACATTTTTCTCTCATTGCACAAATTCTCTCATGTTGATGGCAGTGTTTGGCAAGCCATTAACTGAGCCTTGTTTATATTTATCTTCTTTGCATTTACAGGATGGTGGATATAAACTTGTATTTTCCCAAGTCTTTGCCTTTAGCACCAATTTACCACCCAGCTCAGAAACCTGAAGCAAATTCTCTCTGTGAATGGGCTGAGCTGAGTCACTCACAGGTCCGTGCAAGCAGCACCTCCAATGAAAGCAGTCCCAAGGAAACATATTGTCAGTTTTAAAATGTGCATTGTAATCCAGCACCACAAAATAGCATTGCCTTCTTGGATAAATACACCATTCATTTAAAATCCTTTGACTACATTACCAGCTAATCACACGCTCTGATCCAGCTTTATATTACATTAAACCCATCACACTATGTTTACTCCCAGTGACTATCATAAAGATATTCTTTTTTCATGAAATATGTCATTAAAAGAAACACTGGAAAATAAGCATTTGAAATTCATTTATGCCTAGAAGCCATAGGCTGAAATAACTCAGTATAAAGTTACTACAAAAGCTTTGTCTTCTTAAACAGACAAATATATGTAAAAAGCTCATTCTGCCAGCAAGCCCACAGAGCACTGTGTCTGTGCAGAAAGAAGAAATAGTTTGAGAGCAAGCAATGGGAAGAGGAGGAGGCTGTGATTCATGGAAACTCGGCTAACATGCAGACTCAGTGCATATTCTCTCCAAAATGAAAAAGTGCTGGTGGGTGACACTGAGTCAGAAGGAAAAGCTGGACCTTCTTGTGTGTTTGAATCTTGCTCCTCTGATGAGGCATTTAAAAAACACACACAAAAAGAAAAAAAAAAAGGAAAAGGGGTTGTTCCCAGTGCTTCCCATTAAA
Organism: Phalacrocorax aristotelis; assembly: GCF_949628215.1. Lineage (NCBI taxonomy): Eukaryota > Metazoa > Chordata > Aves > Suliformes > Phalacrocoracidae > Phalacrocorax > Phalacrocorax aristotelis. Next base: position 27,609,463 of record NC_134284.1, on the reverse strand, counting down.
AGTTCAATCCTACTGCCTGTGGTAAAGCACTCGAGAACTTGAAACCGTGAGCACTGCTTCACATGAAAACTTAGATATCAAGCTTTGCTGTCTTCAGTAAGCATATAAAAATTATAATAAATGTGATTTTGTCACTGCCATCTCTCAACGATTTTGAACTGTTTATTATATACAAGATGTCACGTGAAGGATTTGGGTTTCAAAGTGACATGAGAGACTTTGGAACAGCATGAATTCTAGGACAACATATTGTGTGTGTCTGTCTCTATCTGTCATGGTAATGATAAGAAAGGGCAAGAACGCAGAAGCACTTGCTCCTCTCCAAATATAATCACTGTACTCAGAAATTCCTAAATAACAGCCTCGAATCACTTGTTGGGGTGAACAGAAACGGTAATCCTTGACTGGCCTAAATTAGCTTGAGACCACCACATAGGAAACCTGTCAGGGAGAAAGCTGACAGCTCCAGACTGCGAGGCTGTGTGTCTCATCTTACATATTCATCACACGAGGTACTGCTCAACATCCCAAGCAACAACTGCGCAGAAGGACCAGCAGCGCACGTCAGAGCCTGCCGCTCACAAACAGTAAAGAACCCAGAGCAGATGTTGCATGAGAAGAAGGACTTTCAGAGAAGGATGAGCAGTGTGAAATTAGGAAATTAAGGAACTTGATGAGCAGGGGAAGAAAACACTTTAATCTAGAGATTTTTCAGGAAATCCAGATGAATTGTTTAATTTGCACAATTTAATACTTTCAGAGGCTAAGGATACCATAAAATAAATGAGTGCACGCTGCTTGGGGTCTCCCTCTTGGAAAATGACAAAGATCAAAGACTCCCTGCCTATTTTCTCTCGGAAAAATTGAAAATTAATTGCCTGAATTCACATACCAGTTTATTCAACTCCTGCCTTTTCCAGTCATACAATTTGCATTGACTGACAGATACTTTTAGAATGCTAACATAAATAACTGGCCTAATACCTCATGTCAGGGTATATTTTAATTGGTAAAAAGCAATCATCATCTTTGCTGCAGTAGGGTCATTTCTGAATGTCAGACATCAAATTAACACAAAAGGATAAGGTCCCTATCAAAAAAGTTGTGTATCCACAGCCTGTGAGTTATAAGGTAGAGAATAAAATCGATCAAGATTGAAGGGCAAACTCAATTCATAATGAGGACAATGATATCCAAAGTGTTCCTGATCTGTCTTAAAATTAAAAAAAAAAAGAAAAAGGGAAAGAAACCTAGTATTAAAGCTATAGAACTGAAGTTGCAACATGTATATTGTATGTATGCTGCAAAAGCTCAGCATTTGACAGTAACCCTAATTAGTCATAGCTATGGCTGTCAACAGTAGAGGCAAACTCAAACAACTCTGGGTGGTCTTTAGGTTGGCTGCCCACCCTTCACACATTCATATCAACTAGTCACCCACCTGTATTACAACACACAAAAATTTCTTACTTTATAAAAGTGTGAAATATGAAGTCTTCGGGTGTTGCTGTTCATTCCCTTCAAACAATAAAAAGAAGCCTGTGCAAAGGCTGTGCATAGGCATTCTCCAGTTGCCCTGTGACTAGTTAATTAAGTTTCATGAATACATAAATGCTAAACATACAGTGGATTCTTTGACTTTCCTTTCAGTTCAGCACTGCACTAATAGACCTGGGTCTACGTAAATAAAAGGTACAATGCCTCTGTAATTTAGTATGATGAATAATACCCATATAGCACTGATCTGGCTGCAAGGGGGTACAGTTTGTGCCTGTCAGCATCCTGCCTTCATTATCATCCTTCACAATATACCTGCAGCAAAGTCATGTCTAGGGCTTTAGACCAGAGTGTAACATTCCTGTGAAAACCAGAATTGTGTGACCGAGCTGCAGCCCCTGCTTTGTTGTACAAAATCTAGTCTCTACCTCAGACCAAGATTCAAAGCTTCAAAGTCAGAAATCATGTACTGCACTCCCAGGAGTAACTACCTTTAACGGCTCCATGACTAGAAGTTACAGAAGGTGTCCTGGAGCCTGAGGGTTAAAACACTGGATGTTCTTGTTGCCCATAAATATCCAATCAGTTGAAAGTCTGGCTGCCACTGTGTGAATAATGGATTTTTGTTCAGCACAAGAACTTAAAGGAAAAAAACCCCAATGCTTCAAGGTGACCTTAAGCCATTTTTTTTTCCTCCTGGTTTGTTTCTAAAAATTTTATATAGCCCCAAATTTGACTTATAAGCCCTGACAATTCTATGTGAGCACACCTTCAAAACAGAATAAAAATGTTTCCTTTTTAAAGTATTGAAACTAGGGGGTTTTTTTAGTCTCCTTTTTCTTGTCGCTGAAGCGATTTCTTTAAATTTGGCCCAAGTTTGAGCTGCCAAACGGCTTTTCTCAATGAATTTATACTTCAAAGGTTTTTTTACCTGTCTTTAATCCAAAAAGATTCTCAATTACATGATATTTAATCCTCCATGTTCATATGGTGAGTATAAGCTATTTTTTGCTGTTTCAGCAAAATCAGCTCCTTTTTAAAGTTCCCACTACCTACTAAACATACTTTTCTGTCTGTCTACCAAATCAACTTCTCATTATTCTGTTCTGCTTAGGACATAGTGAACACTGCTGCCAGGAGACAAGATTGTTAAACACATTACACTAGATGCTTATGGATCATACCCATGTACATGGTGGTGTTTAAAGAATAATAATAGTAATAGATAATCTTAAGAAATTTCAAAATGCCATCTTTATCAAAATTCTACCTACAGAGTGTGAAATCAATATATGGATGTTGCTGTAAAATTAATGAGGTTTTCAATAGGCTGTTTTGAGAATTTTTATCGTCAATCATCCTCTGATTTTTCTTTTCCTAAATTGCATAGACACATTGGTTGACTAATGCACACCACAGCACAAGAAAAATCTACAAGAGGATTTGTCCCCTGTAATGATCTCTACCAGGCATATATTCTTCTTTCTCTGCACAGATAGACATCAAAATTAAGTACATTGGCTTAATTCAGTTGCCATTGTAAGCTCAAATGGGATACAAAGTGAAATCAATATTAGTGAAATAGATCAGACTAGAATTGGAAGGTAATATAATTAGGTTGGCTTTGCTATACTTTGTAATGCTTATCTGTAGTAGTTTACCAAATAGAATATGGGTATCTATTTTCCGAAACTGTAGAAGGTTTTCAATGCTGTATTTTCCTTATTTATTTCACTTTGAGGGAGCACTTCAGAAAGACCTGTCTGTCCATCTCTGTGGGATTTAGGGCAGCTATATCTCACTGAGTGATCTGGATTTCATGCATACAAAGGAGATTTGCTTCTTAAGCACCAGCATTAAGAATTGTTTTAATAGCACAATACAGAGAAAGCATTATGTGTTCTGGCGATAGGAAATGTGCTCTTTACCTCTGAATACAAAGCATTTCACTATGCTGCGTCTCGGAGCACAGAAATTAAGAACACAGGATCTTATGCCTCTGCTTCTCAGACTTCACCCCAGCCCCATCAAAACTTCCTCCATCAGCTGGACAGCTTTACTGTGCATCAGCAAGATGGGGGATGCAATGTGGCTAGCATCTCTCCAGGGCTCTCAGGAGATTAAGCAGTGCTTCTGCACCTTTTGTTTGTTCCATTCTTGGGCTAAGCCAACATGCAGGGCCAAGCCTCAGCTCCTGCACAGAGGTGGTCTCCAATTAATAAAGTAATTTCTGAGCAATCAAATTCAAATAGAAAACATGCTAAAGGATTTAATAAAAAGAAAATTGAAGAATACTCATTTTATCTAAGCACAAAGTTCGATGATCCCCAGAAGACCTGCTGGATGTGCAATGGGAGATCTATCTTGCCAAGATTCAGATGTCATGTCAGGACACGACTCCTGTAACATGGTACAGAAACACGCCATCCCTAGGTCCTACCAGGCAATGAATTCTCACTATTCTCATGTCTTGCCCAGAGTGCCACAAAAGCCACTGACACAGAGTTAAAAGTGGCCTCACAAAGATGGTGCCCTAATCATTGAGGAGCCTCCTTCTAGTGAAGAGCAGGCTGAGGAAGGAAGTGCTCTTGTCCTTCAGCAAATGCTTTCCCACTTTGGAGATTAATGATTAAACTCCAAGCTTTTTAGTAAGAATTCCCCTTCATGGATTCAGCATTCATTCCCTTGGATCCTGGGATTTTGTCCTCTCACTGGCTTGCCAAAGGCAGAACTAGTATTTCTGATGCAAAAAGAAATACTACCTCCATTTAAAAAAAAATCCTTATCCTTATCTGTAACGGAAGGAAAAAGGGGATAAGTTATTTTCCATGCCCCTCTCCCTTCAAGGACAGCTTTAATGATTTTATCCTGTTAGACTAAAACTTGTGATCCCAGAACTCAGTTTAGTGACAAAGCACAGAGTAAGGAGGTGTGCAAGAGCCAGGAAAAAAAAATACATCCAGTGAGCTGCTGTGGAGCTACTACCTCGTGAAGCTACTTCAGTCCAACAGCTCTCCTGCTGAATCTGCTGTGAGGAGATTTGATGGTGCACAGCTTCCATGTGTGGATTTACTGGAAGACAACTGCATCAACCTCCCATGGCGTGCATGCTTCCACATGAAGGCAGGGCTGCACCGCTGCCATATAACAAGAAGGAGCAACCCCTCATCAGCAGCTCTACACAACCAAAACATCGCTGGCAAGTCTATGCCATATGTAGACCACTTGTGTGATTCCCCAAGGCCTCAGAAATAAAGAGGAATGCAGCAAGCATTCTCAAGGAAGGGAAAAGGGAAACAGATTTGACACAGGGCACAAAACCACTGTGAAACAGATTACAGGAAGCTCTCAGAAGGCTGGCATTTGTGGTTAATAACCTGATACAGAAAAACCTGGAGCCATAAAAGTAAATCTTGCAACAAATAACAAACCCTATTTTCCCTGTTCCTAACTCAGCCCTTGTGAGGCAGGTAGGAATGACCTACCTCAGTGGGTGAAGCAGCACAACACAGGAGCAGTAACCAGAAATGGAAGGGCAGTGCTACAGGGACACCAGTGCTATCACACTGGCACACAAGGACAAAGAGCCAGGAGGACATGGGGAAACTAGTGTATGAAAATAAGAGGGAAATCACTTGAAATCAAATTTTGATCTCATTTAGGATTGCCTGTTTATTCTTCTATTCTGTTACACACTTTCACAGGTAATGTAAGCCAGAAATCAAAGTTATTATAACACCCCTGTTGTGGTTTAGCAGGCGACTCAGTCCCACACAGTCGCTCGCTCACTCCCCCACCGGTAGATGGGGGAGAGAATCAGAAGGGTAACGCTCGTGGTTTGGGATAAGAACAGTTTAATAATTAAAATAAAACAACAACAACAAAAATGCAGTGGAAAGGAAAACAATGAGAGGCATGAAACTTGGGGGATGGGGGGGGGTGGAGGGGAATGAACCACCAAAACAATCGCTCATGACGCAGCCACTCACCTCCCGCTGACCCGACGCTGCACCTCCCCAAGCCTCAACTGCTCCCATTAATATACTGGTTGTGGTGTCACATGGTATGGAATGAACATCCCATTGGCCAGTCGGGGTCAGCTGCCCCAGCTGTGGCCCTGCCCCTCCCGTGGCCCCGCCCCTCCCAGCCTCCTGCCAACCAGCAGAGTGTGGGAAGCTGGAAAGGTCCCTGACCACCACAGGCACCAGTGAAGAGAATTAACCCCTTCTCAGCCAAAACCAGCACAGCCTCAAAGATTTATCATCATTTTAATGTTCCTGTCTGATTGAGGGAATGCCACAAATTTCAGTATATGTCAAGAATCTCATCTGCAGAGCTATATCATAGACTATGAGGAAAAATAAGTTTGCCTGCCTTTTAAGTACATTAGAGTAAATCATATAAATTATAGCACCAATAACATGTACATTCTCATATTTTAATTACTGGTAAACAGGTTCAGCTGTAGAATATATGCCACGCCTGTCATACATCCTACCAGACCTGGACAGAGATCTGTATTGCATACCAGATCCTCAACTTTGCTTTAGCACAGGATTTTTTCTTGAAATGAGGCAAGATATTGGGTATTATAATAAGAAGCTCACATAAACCGACAGGAAAGTGCTGAATGGTGATGAGTGTGAGAGGTCTTTAAGGGGAAAGGAAGCTAATACTGAAGTTTCTACCGTCATCCAAAGCCTACTTAAATGGTAGTCTACACATATGTTGTCCAAAATCTGATCATTTTGTCTAGAACTTTTCAAATATTGTATGATTCCCATGTTGTTCTGGGAAACAGAATGATTTGGACAGCTATTGTACTTTCTGCTATCCAACATGATAGTACCTGCAGCATGAGACCATCCCAACAGCACTACATCTGACAGTCTTCTTCCAGCTGAACAGACTGACAGAAATTACTGGACTTCAGTCTAATTAATCAGTGGACTCAGCAGGAATTAATGGAGGTGCTTTGCATATACAAGGAATTATAAGGAAATATTGTCAAAAATGCACACAAGTATCTGCCTCCAAAAAGGAAGCTCCACCACTGGATTTACAACCATTTTGAAGTCTGCTAAGTGGCAAAAGGCTACAGATTTGTCTGGATAAACTGTGGGCCTCTGAAAATGGCTGCACCTCAACTCAACTTCTACCCCAAAAATACTTTAAAGCTACTGATGGGAAGCTTTGAAGTGGCACAGCTGAGAATCCAAGGCTGCTTTACTGTCCTACACCTCTTTCTGCAGGACATCATCTCTAACTGAAAGAGAGATTATAAACATAGTGTACTGAGTTAGCACATCTGTACCTGTGGGAGTCCCATCCTACATGAGATTCCCTGCTGGTTAATCACAGGCAGTTTCCAGTAGTTTGAACATTTTCAGTGACATAAGCAGGTGAGTAAATAAGGGTGATTCAGGTGCTACCAGCTATACGTATTTCATTTGAGGTGGTTTGACCAACTTTTGCTCAATTTCTTGTCTGATCACAAAGAAAAGCACTAAATGAAAATTTCACTGGAATAGTCAGTTCTTAAAACACAAAACAAAAAGAAAGAAATTCTCATAAACCCAGACAATATAAGTGCCAACAAGACAAATAGCTTACAAAGTATCATTCACCATGGTATATAACACGGTACTAAAGAAAGTGTAAAAGGATTAACCTAAACCTAACACAATTTAACATAAATACAAAAATGTTAACATTTGCAAGTGTAGCTTCATGCAGTGAGAAACAATAATTAAACTGCTGTTGCTTTATTATTTTAAAAACATTATATGCCTTGAGAGAAAAAGGAATGTAGAACTGCCTGCACGGAGCCAAGACGTCACTTAGATCATGACAATACTCTCACACTTGTTATTCACTTGAAAGATTTTTCCATTTCTTTGGCCTAAGAGCCAACCTAGATTCAAGAACCTATGCTAAGGAAAGTTTTGCAGAAACAAGACATTTTACAGTACTGTTACTTGCCAAAAGAAGATAACCATCCAATAGGATCACCCAGGGCTTGTGCAGGTTCTTCCCAGGACCCAAGAAGTTCTCCCGCAGTTCAGAAGAAATGCCTTACAAAGCTGCTTACCTTGCTGAGCAAGTGCCCTGGAACATACCCTCAGCCTCTTCCTACCTGCAAGCCAGAGTACAATTTCACTGAGGAAAAACAGATTATAGTGTGGAAATAACCTTATTCTCCTCCATTTTAAAAAGATAAAAGGTTTTCCTTCACCTTGCTACTCTGTTCAGCAGAGTGATCCAGAACCACACTGTTTTGATTGCTAGAGACCTACTTTCCACCCTAAAGTGCTCTTCTCCCTTCCAGGTGCCAAGTCCTGGTATTACCTTCTCTTAGATGACTTCAGCAGAAATCCTTGTTGCAAAAATTTCCAATTTATAAAGCAATCTCTCCCAAAGGCTGAGGTAGAGATTATCTGGGTCCTCACACCTGAGCATATTAAACCCCACAACGGCCTTCAATACAGATATCATTTCCACTTTCTTGATCACTTACCTTTGAGTCTACAGTCAGTACTGTCACCGTTCCTGAAATAATGATGCCAAGTATACATTTAATTCTAGGGCCATGTCTAAATCTTTTCTCTCTAACATTCTCACTGCATAGATGCCTTTCCTTATTCTTTTGTGTTTAGATGACTCCTAGATTTCTCTTGATGGAATAATCCTCTATCTTCACTTAGTGTCCTCTGTGAGTCAGAAATTACAAACTTCTGTTCCATAAATGGAGGTAGCTTCCTTTCTCATTACCCAGATGCCTTGAAGACTAGACCTCGTACTTCTCTAATGTTAAGGAATCCAGGTGTAAAGTGGTGAAATGTCCCTAGCAGGTGACTAACCTAGTTTCAGAGCCATTTGATATATCAAGGGGTTTTTTGAGGGCATAAGGTTGCTTTGGCATCCAGTTTTTCACAAAGTGTTTTCATCTAACAGCAAAAACAAAGAAATCAATTTGTCTTTTGTATTAATTATTATTTTTAAATAAACTTGCCTTACACGTAAGTTTGATCTGTAGTACTGCAAGAAAGTAGCTTACAGATTACAATTTCTTTATCACAGTAAGATACTATTCCAGTTTATATATGAAAGATCATTAATAAATATTGCTTATTGTTGGATCCAAACTGCAAAGACGATTTTAATAAAGATTATTGAAGAATGAATATGCATAAAAATGCATCTTGGAAAATACTGGAAGTTAGACATTGATTTCTCTGTGGTTATTGTGCAAACTCAACTGGGCTTGAAAATAGTAAGTGGAGAAAAAAAAATCATAGACAAAATTTGACTCCCCTCTTCAAGGAATCTCAGCTCAGCCAAAAAAAATATATCCATATTTCAGGCCCTAAGAAGATTTCTGTTTTTATAGCTCTGACACCACTAGAACATGAGGGTACTGATTATCCCTGAAAGTGAAGCTGTTCTTTGTAATTATGTCAATTTAGACAGGGGCAACTAACTTTAAATCCTCCTCTTTGAAATTCTTTTCCACATGACAGTAGTGAAAAATAATGTGCATTAATCATGTATGCACAAGCCTGAGTCAAAAATCAGAGCCCCATTGAGCAAAGCCTTGTGCAAACACACTGAAAGACAAGTCATGGAATCATGGCATTTTAGAAATCAGTGAGGGGTGTGCATTTGATTTGACCTGGATCAGGCTTTTTAGGATTACACTCATTCCTGACCACAATGTAAGAAGTCATTGCAAGATAAAGCAATGTGGAAAAGGCAAAAACTGTGGCAATAACAGTCCTATGAGCACTGAAATGGATGATGTTTTATTTTCAATTCATTTGTTCCTCATGGCTGACTGATTTTTTAAAATTAATTTAACTAAGGCGACAGTCTGAGACCCCATCACTTTTATTTTACCACCAGAAGCTAATTTTTCTTTAACTTCCCCCTTGGGCAAGAGGTGGTTTGAGCTACAGTCTGTCCCAAACTACACATACACTCCCCAACCAGGAGTCTAAACATTGTGTGCCTCCCAGGTGGTCAGCTGGACACCAGCAGTTAGTGACTGGAGAAAGCAAATGATTTACCATCTCTTAGTTGGGAGCAGACTGAACTAATGATTTTGTAAGTTTAAAATTTTGCTTGATTTTCATAAGAATTCAGCATTTTGCAGCTTCCTGTTACCCTGTTGTATTTTGTTGAAGTTATATAACAGGTTCAAACTTTTATGGGATAATTGGGGAATATGCCTTTGTATTCACAGGGTGATTTCAGACACCTAGTTTCCATAGTTAAACTGGATAAAAACTGGTTAACTTGCCCCAAGCAACCAAATGGAACTTGTTAGAGCAATATCAAATCACTGAAATTGTGGACTTAACCTCGCTCAGGTTATGGTCTCTTTTGCACATGAAAAATCCCAGTCAATTTTGTGAAAATGGTAATAAGAGCAATAAACAATATTAGTAATGCCCATCACATCACAACGTTTCCATCTCATTAAGAGCTGAGTGACTAAAGTCACTCAAGAACATCCTAGCAGGAATAAGCTTATAAAAAGCCTAATCTAAATCGAGATACAAGTATCCCAAAAGAGAGGGCTGGACTTTTTAATTCTCATGCATAGCATACAAGGTGAGGATCAACACCATTTTTCATGCAAGTCTCACAAAATCTAAGTGTAAATAAGACATATTTCTGAATATATAATGTGCACATTAAAAGTACTGTCTAAAGATATCAACTGTACAGAGCATGAATAATACACTGACAAGCCCGTGAAAGAGTGATATTCTTTGAGTTCATCATTGCATACTTGAACAGGGTATGAATATTTTATAGTCATGCTAACTGTCATACTGCAAGTTGAGCTGTTTGTACTAGAAAGGCGTACACATAGCACTACCATTCATGTTTGCATTTACCCTGCAAACATCAGCAAAACGTTTCCTTCTTGTAAGCATCCCCTCTCCCTCCCTTGCTCTTTTTAATTTAGACATAAAGTTATTCAAAAGGACTACACAGCAGCAGGTTGAAAAATAAAAGATTAAAGTGGCTTCTGGGTGTCCAACCTAGGGAGGAGGCAAACAGGACCTTATAATCCAACACCCACAGCACACAGCAAGTTACCTACCTCTAACAACTGCTGGAAAGGCCTTTGCTGGATGCAGATTCAGGGGGCAGGAGCCTAAATAACATACCCGTCTGGATATCTCAGAAAAGTCCATTGGAATCTGGAGAAGCTAGTACGTAACATGGAAATGGCCCCCAGAGAAAGCAGTCCTGTTAGCTTTTATCCCAAATGATCGCAGCATTATTTGATAGAAATATCTACCAGAGCTGGCACATTAGCATTGTTAATGTACTTTCTTTGAAGCTGAAACCTCTCATGAAATAGCTGGCCACCTTTAAGACACCCCAAAATACTGGGGGGGGCACAAGGCAGAAAGACCTAGTAAATGCTCCCAGCAACAGCAAAATGCAAACTGAGTCTGCTGCCCTCCCACCATTTCATTTGATGTTAAGGGAAGGACAGAGGATTGTCTACTTCATGTAGCGAATCATCTGGTAGCAGATTGTGCGGTACCCTTCTTTGTGCAAAGACGACGCATGTCATGTTTACCAGGACAATCAGAGAATGGTTTTCAGAAGAAACTGCTCCACAGCATTGCCACTAACCAGCTTCCCTTGCCAGTTTGAGATCAACACCCCCACCTCCAGATCTTCACCACCACAGAATGACTGTACACATTGCAAGTTTCCACGCACCTACCCATGATCATCAGTTTCTCCATACAGCTGCTGCATTCATGAGCTCTAGACAAGTATTTTGAGGGTTTGTTTCTCTAGCAGCACACTTGGGCATAGTGTGACTTCGTTATAGACCAACCAAAACCACTAATAATTCTTCTGGTCCTTAGTAAGTGTAAAACCATATGATGTAAATTGTACCGGTCTTTCAAATCCTACTGTAGGGCTATGTGTGGGCTTCTGTTGACATCTGCATAGAAACCGGCTTCCAGTCTTCTGATGTAATCATCATTGAAAGTTTCAGAGACAGCACTGAAGACTCACTATCCAGGAATCTGATTTGAATCTGCTTCATAATGAGTGACATTTTAAAACCAGGTTACTGCAGGGAAAAGATATCTTTCTTAATGGTTCAAAAGAGGTCAAGCCATCAGATAAAAGAGAAACTACCAGAGCCTGGTAGCAGTACAGCTTACAGAAAAATACGAAAAGCTATATTTAGCCCTGCATTGATGGGAGATTATTAAGCACTTTCTTACATGTGCATTCCTATACATAATTACATCTACTACTAAGGTTTAATCTCAGTGTTGAGATATAGTTTGCTCCACTTAAATGAAAAAATTTTTCCTTTATGCTTCAATTTTTTTTTTCAAACAACATAAGCAGAACTCAAGCTATTTTAAATGTATAGCAACTTGAACTGCACCATCAGGTTTCTCTATTCCTCTCATCAGGTCATGCATATGAAAGAGGAGGAGGTTAATATCCTGCTCCCTTACATTGAATTTACACAGGTGTTCTGGTCAATAAGAACTACTCAGTGAATTGGTGCTCCTTTGGCCCAAGGTGTTCCTAAACGATTAAACAAGAACCATGCATTTTTCAAAGGATATACAATTTGAAAACTGTGAAGATTGCCACTGGTTTTAGTACAAGAATCCTTTTTCCTAAAAGATTAGCACAACGGGTCTTTATTTTTTTCCCTAATCATGCTACACAACATCTTTACTACAAGTCATCTTCATTGCATTGCTTATAGACCAGCTCAGCAAAGCTAAGCCTCAAGAAATCACATAGCACTTTATTTCTTCTCTTTCCCCATCTTCCTATTTCTTTGCCTGTGGTATTTTGAAGAGCACAAACAGATGATAAATTCATACCAAGATTATTAAGTCAGTCAAGTTATCTAGGAGACCCAGTGGTTTCTTTTTTCCTGCCTCCTGTGGTTTCTGCAGCCATTAAAAGGGTGGGAAATAGTCTGAGATCCCCTAATCATGCTACAAGTTGTTACATCTCCATTTATGCAGGAGATCTGTAATTTCTGTAAGTTATTGAGATGCAGCTGAATGTAATCCAGCCTTGTCAAGATAAGGTAAGCCTTGGCACTACTTCTGTGGGATCAATGATAAATCCGCACTTTGGAGTATCAGAGGATGCCAATGAGTCACAAGACCTTTAAGTTCTACCAAAAGAGTTGGGCATACGCCCAAAAGGGTTTCTAGATTACAAGCCTATAATGTGCTGCTTTCATGCTGATATACATGAACTTCTTTCATGTCAATATGCATAAGCTTTCTTTTAAAATAATTATCAAAAAAAGTTTGGTGGATTTGTGTGTCTCAGATTTCACTGGCCTACAGACTTGGATTCTTCCTCCAGATCTAGAATAAAGTTAACACAGAATAGATACAATTAAAAAATTACCTACCAGGTACCACAATGTACAGCCTGCAGATTTACAGGGCACAGAGTAACAGTCTAGTACCACTCTCGCCATTGACTTCCACAACAAATAGGTCAGACCACTTTCTATCACATGTGCTCTGTTCCCCTTTGTACAGTCTCCTGAAAGTCAATAAGTTACTCTATTTTCAGGGGTAACAGACCATATACTGTCCACAAACACACACGCTAGCTTATAACAAGCCATTAATCTATAGGCTCTTTCTAGTGAGACATTCAAAAAGGGAGGAGGGAGAGGGAGGAGGGCCCCTTTGACTGGTACCAATTACGCACTTCTCCAAGTCACAATAATATACCACTAATACTATCCAGAGGGAGTCCCTTTGGCTCCATTCTTAGCTGGTGTTTCTAACCCTCCTTTACAGAAGGATATTCAATAAATGAGGTATTTCTGTGACCTACAGCAAGCCTGCACACAACTGTTTGTATTATATATGGTTTCATTTTGCTCCCTGGCACTGCTCTTTGGTGGCTGTTACAGCCCGTAAAGCCATCTGTTACGAACACTCAGTCATAAAATTATTAATGTCTATAGCCTAAAACCAACCCTAAGTAAATAAACAGTACCAGAAGGCCCAGTGCAAAATTCTGGGATGTTAAATACACAGGAAATACACAGAGCCATAAATCTTTTTAATAGTTCTACATGTAATTATGTATTCACTTAAAATTCAAATAACAACACAGAAAGACTAGACAGAAGTTGCTTCTAAAATAGCAAACTGCAGATTTGCCTCAGAGTTGAACCCCACATGAAAAAATCTGGGACAGTATTGTGAATCCTTGTGACATTTAGAGCTAATAATAGAGAATTAAGCAATTAGGAAAGAAAGTTCCTGACAAGAAGCTCAGGACACAAACAATCCTTGAGGCTCAAAATGGAGAGAACAAAGGAAAAGTGTTCCAAGTTTGAATCATTCAAATTCTTGAGAGAGGAAGATAAAGGAAATTTATTTGTATTGGATGTGTGGCATTTGCAAGCATAAAGAAAATATTAAGAAAGTAAATACAGCTGGACCTTTACCACTGTAATGGCAAGTCTCTTGAGAAAAAGACACTGGACTGCCACCTTAGTCACTTGGCACTGGGTCCTACTTTTATGAAAAGATGGAGACTCTTCGCTGTCCATCATGGCTCCCTTTGGCTGTACTTGCCAAGAGAGTCTCCAGAAAGCTGGCATGAAGCCTGGCCTGTCAAGTCTCACATACAGGATGCAAGACAGACTTAGTAGGCTCCGCTTCCCATCCCTCCCACATCTAGGGCCATATTTCATGCATGCCCAGTACAGAAGAGCAGCCTGTCCCCCTAGTCTGGTAGTCACAGATATCAACAAATAACATCAGCTGTAGATCCTAAGCATCTGCTGGAGCAGGAGAGACGCTTCAGTGCTGCAGACGTTAAGTATATATTTTTAAAATGTCTGGTCTTAATGAGGATAATCAACTCCCTAGCTGCAGTTTAGCATCAACAGCAATAAGTCCAAGTGTTTGCAGGTTGGACACATGAAGGAGTATCTAAGTTTAGAAATGCCAGCCCTGCAAAGAAGACCAAGACCTGGCTAAAGATGGACAAATACTTACTGCCTGGAAACCGGCTGGCGCCCAGGGAAGATAGCACAGTCAACAGCTCTGTCATGATGAGGCAGAGGACTGAACACTTGCACCTGTGTCAATGGCTAAATCAATAGAGCTGCAAGATAAGTTGAGCTACATCCAGCACCTCTCATTAAGAGCCCCCAGCTGACATAAATACAGTCAATAAATACAGTCAGTATGGCATGACCAAAGCAGCCTACAGTATAACCATTTGATTTTAGACCTACACAAAAGTTGCTTCCACTTTCAGCACCACCCATGGCAGCAGCCTGCCACACCACAAACTTGGGTTCTGCAGTGAACCTAGTTCTCAGCTCTCCACCTCCAGCCATCACTTCCCCTGCAAGAAGACATCCTTGGGACACCTGTGGGATACGAAGAGCCCCTGTGAGTGATGTGCCATAGAACCTCCCACTCCCAGGGCAACTCCAGCACCAACAGAGTACTGGAACCAGCACATGGTATACCACCACGCACTCCTACAGAAGACATAGTAGCTCTAAACAACTCATCCATCTTAAGCCTAAACCCCAACGGCATCACCCCATCAGGAGCTTATTGAAACATACAGCAGCATTGCTCAGTTTAGCTGGCTTGATATTAACATTGAAGAAATTTGAAAGGAAATCTTCAGATGTCTCTTTTATTCAACAACAACAACAAAAAAAGAACAAAACCCAAGAGTAAACCTGTTACTTTAATAGAGAAAAATTCCTACCTCCTAGGAGCCCCTGTCAAGCTTTAAAACCACAGTAATCTACCAGAAACCAAACAAGAAGTTTTATTCTCTTAAATAAAGGTTTTAAAATCTTCAAATATGAGTACAGCACTGCATTGAAAACAGGAGGCTTTTGTTCCAAAGAGTTATTTGTATTTTGCTACAGTTTAAAACTGCAGTGCCCTTTCCACCTCACCTCACTTGGTTTGTATTCACAACTTGTGCACCTTTCCCTTCTTACTTTTTAACTTAAGGTTTTGTTTCTTAGTCACAGAGGGAAGGAGTTTAGAGTTGTGCAAGCCACAGACACGAGGATCTTTATTTACAGTATGTTGCACATCTGGGTTTTCTCTTGAACTGGCAACTTCCGTAAACTAGGTTGTGATTTTTACTGTGAACCACATTTTTACACATAACATAAAAAACCAAACACCTTACATTTGTCTGTCATGATTCTTTAAAACCTTGAAAATCCTGGAAACATGTTTTATATATGTCAGAGCTCTGTAGAGTAGGAATTGAAGGGAAAAACCTAGACTGGACCTAGCAATGCAGGAAGATTCATATGAAAATGGAAATAGATTATAATAATCATAAATCATCCCACACAGACTGGGGCTGCAGTTCAATTTCCAAATTAAGACTTCTAAAATCTGAGTTCTGTTCCTAGCTCCAATACAAATTTCCATCGCAACTTTTGATAAATTATTTCATTCCTCTGTGCTTCATGTCTGCCAAACAGGAATAGCTCCCTTCTTTTATCTATCCTGCCTATATAGAAATTAAGATTTTGTGGAAAGGAAGCTGGGAAGTGGCAACACTAGTGAAAACTATTTCTTAGCTGGGTTCTTACGTGCCCAATCTGATCAAGGCTTGGATTTCTGGATGTTATAGCATTGATGAACTTTCACTAGGTCACAAAAAAACCCCAAAACATTGCTCCCAGAATATATTGCTAATAGAAGAAAAACTTTAAGCAAATAGCAAACATCATCTTCAGTAACGTCCTTTGATGCCTCACCTCAGACTGTAATTGTAAACAGGATATCTTGATATATTTTCTACTTCACTGACTAGGGGGTTATCATAATGCTCTTTTCCACACCAGATGCATGCAACAATCATTCTTATCCATCAAGTGTCCTACTGTGTTCCTCCACAATCGTAGCACTTTACACAAAAGAATATTTACGCGTATCAACCACTAACAATCCATTTGCATGTCCTCTACACCCAGCCCACCTGACCACGGAGATTCCTTGGTGAATCCAGGTCAAACCCTGCATCCTCTCAGGAGAGCATTTTCCAGTTTTCTGATTTGCAACAGGTTTCCTTCGAGAGCAGGGGGACTCAATAGATCTGTATTTTCTAAATTACATATGTTGAAAGATATTCTAGGCACTCTATAATTAGCCAGCAAGGAAAAGCATTTCTGATTCATTAGGTCAACTTTAATGGTTTCCTCATTAAAAGTTTTTGCTGTTAAGCTGACAGAAGCTAGAATTTAATAGTAGCTTCCAGCACTTTCTTTATTAGCCGATATCTATTGAATCAGTCTTTATCACCTGAAGAGATATTTTAAATGGAAATTCCTCAGCCCTGAGCAACCTAGATTGACCAAAGGCCTAGAGATTGCTCTGTCCCTGCTTTAATAAACTGACTGTATATATTGCTGAAAAGGTTAGTCCTCATTAGTCAGTGATAGCTATGCAAGATTTAACACGTTATATTCCAGTATTAATGTCACTTGTTGATACTATTATTGTTGATATTAAATAGTTATTAGATGGAATTTATAAATATGAATCTCTGGGGACCTTTTACAAGAATTGTTCCCTTCCCACCCAATTTACAACAGTTGGATAGTTCTGTGGTCTGGACAAGCTAACTGTTGTTCATGTGGCAAAATATACAATTAACTTCCTTTAATGTCCCTTCTGAATAAAAATCAAAGAAAAGTGACAGGCTTGTATTCTACATGCCTGGGGATGAGTACTTTCACAGGTAGCTCATGGAAGCTTAGATTCCCCTTTGTCATGTTTCAGCCAAACCAAACCACATCTCACGTTAATATTCTTGGGTTTGCAGGGGAGGATTCTTTCTTTAAGACGGCATAACTGCATTTCTTTCATTTCTCATTAAGGTCCCAGCTGCTAAAGACTGAATTTTCACAGAGAGTAAGCCCACCCAGCCCTAGACAGTAATAAGCTTGTACAATTTCATTTTTTCAGAATATACAAACTGCAAATACAGTAAAGAATTGGGCACACTGAATCCAATCAAGATTGCTCTATGTTAATTAAAAACTATCCTCCTCAGGAGACTAACTTGATTTTTTTAATGGCTCCTTAATAGGTGTCTTGCTCTTAGTTTGCAAGTCACTTAAAAAAAGCCAACTCCTATTTAAACTTCTACCTTCTGTGGTGAAATTAATTTGAGGAACTTATAGAGTATTTTAGGAGAAATGCTTGTCTAATGAATAAGATATTGTCCCAGGACTCAAGAGATGGGTATTCAATCCACCCATCTCTCACCAAGGCTGCCTATGACCTTGAAGAAACTACCTCTCAGGGCTTCAATTTCCACAGACACAAAATGAAGGTGACATTTGCCTTCTCGCTTGTTTGGTCTATCTTGTCTGTCTGGATCATAAACTCTACGTTAGAAGGGACTCCCTCTCAAAATTTTTAAAATACCTAGCATGGCACTTTACAAGCTGCAGCAACTAGTCTAATAGAAATTAAAAATGATAATTCATATGTCAATATATTAACTGATTTTTCCCATCATAAGCTTATGTAGGTGCCTTAAGTAGAGTTGTTTCTTTTAAATGGTATCAGATGAGAGAACCAAGGACGAGAGGTCACATGAGATGGGAAGACATTGCCAGAGGCAATTCAGCTCCCTGTTTCTTCCATTTTATCAAACTGCCTCAAACACTAATTGCATCAATTTGGAATTTGCAGATTTCCCTCATTTCAGCAGGGGAATTATAGGGATTCAGAAGCTCAGCTGGCAGTGATATTTTTCCTGGTAAACTCCTCTTGAGGAAAACCAAAACTGGCATGCTCAGCATTAAGACATGACTGTCCATAGCTGCAAAAGCTTGCTGGCACAGGAGTGACCTTGGCATCCTTCACCAGTGCCTTACTATGTTAATGTAGGGAGGAGGAGACAGCAGCAACATAGGGAATAGATGGGGAAATGTGCGGGCAGTAAAGTAGCAATGTGTTTTCAAAGCCCCTTCATACTCACAGACCATAAAAATTGGCTGAAAGGAGTATTTACAGAACCATTCTCCGGAACCAGGATGAAACAATTCAGCAAGACAGTGGTTTAGAGATTCAGTGTAAAAAAAAAAAAAATTAATTATGGATGAGGAAAACAATAAGCACTATAGTAGCACCAGCGAGTGGATACCTTGAGCTCCTCATACAGTGTCTATTTCTGTGGCCAGTTCTGGCTGCCAGAACACCTCAACCTCTCTCATTTAGATTAGTATACATGTTCTAAACAGACTCTTTGTGTTGCCATCAGCAGCATCAGAATGGAGGTCGAGGTTAGCTGTGAAGAATGGCTGTAAAAGTGGCGTCCAGTCATCGGTCTTCTTTCAGTTTGTTTGTTTTTAAAAAAACAAACAAAAAAACTTAGACAAGCTGCAGAGTGGCAGACTTCTTTTTGAACAGAGCAATCCTTAGAGTAGGAAATAACAGGAAAGCTTAGAGGCATATGGAAGCCATTAGAAATGGCATGTTTGCAGGGACAGATTATAAATTGGATCAACTAGAAAAGCATCTGAAAAAAGCCTGCCTAAAATTTTGTCTTGTGTGAACTGTCTCAATCCAGCTGAAATGTGTTTCTAACCAAAGACTTCACTTTTCCATCATTTCTTCATTTTACCACATTTGGAAAATATCTATAAGCAATGACAGCAGAAGTCCCACATACTGTAAGACCCACCCTGGCGCAGAGACGAAGGGGACAGGAATAACTGGCACATTCATGCAGGCACCATAAAATACAACCATTGCATCTCCAATATTTGCCATAACCAGAAAGGAAACCTTTCAAAGGTTTAACGGGGCCATAATCCACATTTGTGCAGATCCCAAAGCAATTCAAGCCTAGATGCAACAGACATGGAGCTGCTGCAGTACCCCAAAGTGACACTCACTGGGTCGCTCTCCTGCAGCCCTACACTTGTGAGTGTGGATTTCGACCCCTTGCCCCATCTCTGCCTTGCAACTTCCAACGTCTGACTGCTAACTTCCCTGTTTTATGCAGATGCAGCAGGTTTCAGCCTAAAAGAATAACAACCAGTCATTCATTAACATCAGACATGCAAAACAAATTTAGCTAAGCTGATTACTGTAATGTAGTAGCCAAGAGCACTGTTCAAATTGACATGGGAGAAGAAATGCCTTTGATACTCTCAGTACAAGGAGCTGTCTATTTTTGTGAAGTCTCATGTTTCCTAATTACCTTAATACTATAAGAATTAGGTAATACCGATGTACAATCACTCACACTGGGCTGGGTTCACAGCCTCCCATTCCACAGTGCTTACAGGGAATGCTAATCTGATACAAGAAGTCTGGCTGCGACAGAAACGGTGTCAGGCAGCTTCTTTGCAATAATCATCTGCACCTCAAGATAAGGAAAACCCTAAAACACTACAGGGCGGAATTCACAGTAGGCTAAAGGAAATGCTAGAGGCATGCAAGCAGCTGCAAACACATCCTCCTGAGTTGTGTCTTATCCCCTGCCTTGATAAAACCTTTTTTCAATGGCAGCTGCACTAGAAAGGACTGTCCCCTTACCCCAGAAAGTCCCTTCCCTACCCTACCACAGCTAAAAATGACGATGAAGTGGTGCTTTCCCTTGAGTGCTGTGAAAGCAATTCTACTTTCCCACCCTTACGTGTGCCAGAAGATACATAAGAAACCCTCTCACCCCACATATCACCTCCATAATCTGTGCACAACCCACACAGACTCTCAGTATGACCTGGCACAGCAAAATAGTGCAGCTATGGAGATGCCCTTACTTAACCTGAGAAGGAGGAAGCAGTTCCTGGAGAAGGTTTATTTTCCATTCACCCAGCCCTTTCCAGTTACACTGAAATTTAGGCCTGAAGGAGCTGCATAGGTGATGTTGGATATCAGGTACCATATATGCTGCAATATCTGAGCACGTCAGTGCTGGTAGGCATGAAGCAGGACCTTCTGTGCTAACCCCATGGAGTGTGCTTCACACCCCAGTATTTTTCTCTGTGTGTTTATTTATGGGCAGATTTTGAAAAAGAAAACAAAGCGTCCTAAAATGGGAACAGATGGGGTCTGCCTATTATCCCAAATCATTCTATGACAGAGAATAAAAACAAGCAAGGCTCATGTGTGGCAACCTGCAGTGCAAGACACTAAGCAGACCCCACTGACAAGCAATGTCTTATTGCTGAAGAGACCCAAGCTGGCTTGCTTTTCAGTTACTTCGGCAGAGTTGCTTCTAGTTCGCAATATTAAGAGTATGGAAAGGAATCAGCCTTTGTGTGTGACAAACACAGCTGAGACTCAAACTTTGGCTGTTGGGCATAAAGAAAACAGAAAGCCAAGTAGCTAGAAGCAGAGTTAAACTTTCCACAGCTACTAATTGCTCTTTCATGCATGATACATACAATTACAGCATGCTTAAATCCTGGATTATTGGGACAATAGGTTGTAGCAGCTTTAATCCAACTGAGTCATTAGGCTGTGCCACTTCAGTAGGAATCTGCATACTTAAAAAGTGCCCATGTATCGTACAGTCCATCTGTGTAGCACACAGTCTATACAGCCCAGCTCCAGTAATTAACTTAACTACACTTCCTCATGAACATATTGCTACCATGTGTATACATTAGCATCTTGGCAATATTTTCTTTTTGTGAAATGATTGGAAGAATTAGTGCCAATGTGGTAAATCTGTCTACGTCTGTCTGTACGTCTAAGCCTTACGGCTGTTCACAGGGATTCTCTCTCCCCCCTCCCCGCCCCCCCCCCCCCGCCTTGTCTTAGACTACCAACTGCTTTGGAAACTTCTTTTTCCATTTTAAATGCATTTTGTGCTTCCATATTGAGATAAAACTCCCAGGAGATGACTAGCAAGACTCTTGCATCTGAGGCAAGGCTAACAAAGGAGGTCTGTTAGCTGTTGATGATGGTGAGCTGAGTTGGAAAGCTTACAGGGAAAAAGGCAGTTGCCATCCAGTGCAAAGCAGGTTGTTGGACTGCACTCTGTGGAAAGACAACAGCATACAGGTCTGCTGAGAATCTTCAATAGCTTATCAGCTCATCGTACAACCCAAGAAAGGGAAAAGGAACATGTTACAGGGAATCCTGCTAGTAGATTTAGATTCACAGTTCAGGAACAGACTCTGAATCTTGAAGAAACCTTGTCAAAACCAGACAGGTCCAAAGACTCTGACATAAACCCCCAAACACTGAAGAGTAACAAAAAAAAAAAAGCCGAGGCAGGAAAACGTACTCAACTTGTTTCTCTGATCTTTAAGAGTGCATCTATACTGCATAATGGACGAAGACCTCTGAAAACCAGTAACCAACCTATCCACACATTGCAGCACACTACAGGGTAGCTTTACTGTCTTAGAGCCTGCAGGGCAGCTGGCTCAACTACCTCCAGCATATTGCTCACTTGTTTCTGGGAGTAAACATGGCAAGACCCAGTTTGGGTATCCAAAATATAGACAGGCTATTTCTTATGCTGTACAGAAGGACTGGTATCAGAGCCTTTCTAAGCTTGTGGATGACCTGTTTCAATATCTAGTGTCCTAGCTGCAACCCAAACAGTCCTCTGGAATACGTGCTTACTCTAGTGGAGAGTCTAGAGAAAGTAAGACTAACCCAAGCTGTGGAAGACACTATCTCAGTCATAGGAAAAAGTTCTAAATAGAGGATCTGCACCTCCAGATGGCAGCCACAAAGGCAAGATGCAGCTGCCTGGAGCCTGCTTTTTCTCAGGAAGCCTGGGAGAGGTGAATATGTGCAGTCCAGATACAGCAATGTGGTCTGGACCCAGCAGCAGGGGCCTTACCAAGGCTGTAACACCGCTATCCTAAACCCTGATTAAAAATAAAAACCAATAAATATTACTTACCAACAAATGTTTTGCCATAGAACTGCCAGAAAGCTTATAAAAGCACAAAGGCAGCAGTAGCCATGCTGTTTAGTCGTATAACTGTAATGGGTCACAAAAATATCTAAACAATATTTGGTACATCATTGCTCCCAAGCTGCAACTATACATGCCAGGTTTTACCACCAGGAAATAAATGGGAAAAATGGATAGGGAAAATCCAAATAGACCCCTGACTCTAAAGTTTTAGTAAGTCACGCCACAATTATGATTTGACATTACCTTCTAATCAGTGCTTTGAGAATTCCCTCCTTCATTCCTTGCAATATCGCTAAATGGAAAGATACACCTTAGGAAAAATATTTTAGTAAATGGAACACTAACTTAAATCAAGCTTGTAACCTAAAGTAGTGATCTCAGGTTTTTACATGCTAACTAGGATTACTAGTACTTCGCAGATTAAAAAAAAATATTTTTTGTGGACTCCCCAAAATGGGACAAAAAAAGACAAAATATAAAACAGTTTGCAGGATGAAAATAACACACTCCCCAAATAAGTGTGTCTACATATTTTTTTTTTTGAAGTTTATCTTGATCGTGAGCCATATCCACCTAAGTGCCTCCTGGGAATTGCAATGTCAGAGCCTCAGATTTTAATCCTCCTGACAAGACAGTGCCCAGCGCACCTCCACCCTCCAAACTTGTACAGCAGTCATGAGATTCCTACAAAGTCACAGCTGGCAGAAGTTCTTCATGCTACATCACAGGAGGTATAATCCAGCTAAGGAAAGAACCCCAGGAAATAACAGCAAAATGAGATGCAAAAAAACAAACTTCTAAACTCCTATATGAAGTACCATGGAAGCTGAGCGGCTACAAATGCACAGTGAACTGATATGACACAATCTGATGAGGCCGTCTAACAGCAAAATATCTTAATTCTATTAAACTCAACATGAAACAGGTGGGATTTTTTTTCAATTTTACCTGGGAAAATTCAAAAGCTTTCAATTTTCAATCTTAGAGCATTCCTGTTGAAAAGGGGGTTTTGTTTTGTTTTGATTTGTTGTTTCAGGAGGAAAGAAAAAAAACACACTAGCAGTTAGACTTAGTGTTTAAATTAGTAAAAGAATTCAGAAGATGCAAGAGCTCAAAAGAGATAGGGTTGGCACCACTACTTTAAGACTATTGCTAAGGACTGCGCACTGCTTGCATCCCTGCCTCAGCACTCACTTTTTTTCATGCTAGGAGGTGAACCGAGAAAACAGGGTGCTGCACACAGTACCTCTGAACCTCCACTTTCCCAGGAACGGAAGCAGATTGTGTCCTTAATAAAATAGCATGGACTGCTGGAGGGTTCAGCCACCTCTGGTCCCGTGCACAGGGTCAGGTTATGCGCAGTCTGTCTCCCATCATTCCCTTGCACAATAGTCTTGGAAAGGAGTATCGCAAATATAACTATATTAATCCCACGCTCATAACGCTCATCTCTGGGTAGTGAGCGAGGCTGAGGTGTGGAGAGGAAATGACAGCAGTTGACTGCCAAGCCCAGACATACAGAGAAAATGACAGTAAGCTGAAGCCATCACTGGGCTAAAGTCACAACAGCACTTTTTGTATTCCAGGGCCAGAAGACCTGAGGCATCTCACTGACAAGCCAAAGGTGCATGTTTGCACTTCATTCTGGATTCACGCTAGAAGAAAGCTCTCATGGAAGCAGCTGTAAGGGAAACCTGCCTTGTCAGACCGGAGAGGAGAAGCCAGATGTGGGCCACCAGCTGGCACGTACTTGGTCATGCTGCCTCAATGAGACAGGCATCAGACTGTGATAGCCTGTAACTGAATTCAGAGCTTTTTGCCTCATTTTGGTTTGGATAATTTCATTTTCCGTAGAAACAAGCCCATTTTTTATTTTGTAGATGACATTTGCTCTGAAAAATGGACTTCAGAAGCAAAACTTCTTAGCTATCTTGAGCTCACAGGTCTGCAGTTTACACTTGTATTCATTTTATTTCAAATTCTCCCTTGAATCATAGAATCGTTAAGGTTGGAAAAGACCCTTAAGATCACTGAGTCCAACCGCTAACATATCACTGCCAAGTCCACCACTAAACCATATCCTCAAGCACCACGTCTACCCTTTTAAATACCTCCAGGGATGGAGACTCAGCCACCTCCCTGGGCAGCCTGTTCCAATGTTTGACAACCCTTCCGGTGAAGAAGTTTTTCCTAATATCGAACCCAAACTTCCCTTGGCACAGCTTGAGGCCATTTCCTCTCATCATATCACTTGTTACTAGGGAGAAGAGTCTGACCCCTGCCTCCCTACAACCTCCTTTCAGGTAGTGGTAGAGAGCAATAAGGTCTCCCCTCAGCCTCCTCTTCCCAGGCTAAACAACCCCAGTTCCCTCAGCCGCTTCTCATAAGATTTGTTCTCCCGACCCTTCCCCAGCTTTGTTGCCCTTCTTTGAACACGCTCCAGCACCTCAATGTCCTTCTTGTAGTGAGGGGCCCAAAACTGAACACAGTATTCAAGGTGCGGCCTCACCAGTGCCGAGTACAGGGGCACAATCACCTCCCTACTCCTGCTGGCCACACTGTTCCTGATACAAGTCAGGATGCCATTGGCCGCCTTGGCCACCTGAGCACACTGCCGGCTCATGTTCAGCCGGCTGCCAGCCAACACCCCCAGGTCCTTTTCCTCCAGGCAGCTCTCCAGCCACTCCTCCCCAAGCCTGTAGCGTTGCATGGGGTGGTTGTGACCAAAGTGCAGGAACCAGCACTGAGCCTTGCCGAATCTCATACCGTTGGCTCCCGCCCAACAATCCAGCCTGCCCAGGTCCCTCTGCAGGGCCTTCCTGCCCTCCAGCAGATCGACATTTCCACCCAGCTTGGTGTCATCTGCAAACTTACTGACGGTGCACTCGGTCCCCTCATCCAGATCATCAATGAAGGTATTGAACAGGACCGGTCCCAACACTGAGCCCTGGGGAACCCCACTTGTGACCGGCCACCAACTGATTTTGACTCCATTCACCACCACTCCCTGGGCTCGGCCGTCCAGCCAGTTTTTAACCCAGTGCAGAGTGCACTTGTCCAAGCCGTGAGCAGCCAGCTTCTCCAGGAGAATGCTGTGGGAGACAGTATCAAAGGCCTTACTAAAGTCCAAGTAGACAAAATCCACAGCCTTCCCCTCATCCACTAAGTGGGTCACCTTTTCATAGGGGGAGACCAGGTTAGTGAGGCACAACCTCCCTTTCATAAACCCATGCTGGCTGAGCCCAGTCCCCTGGTTGTCCAGCATGTGCTGCATAATGGCATTCAAGATGATCTGCTCCATGACCTTTCCCGGCACCAAGGTCAGGCTGACAGGCCTCTAGTTCCCCAGATCCTCCTTCCAACCCTTCTTGCAGAGGGGTGTCACATTCGCTAGTTTCCAGTCATCTGGGACCACCCCGATTGACCAGGACTGCTGATAAATGATGGAGAGTGGCTTGGCAAGCTCCTCTGCCAGCTCCCTCAGTATCCTCAGGTGGATCCCATCCAGCCCCATGGGCTTGTGAACACCCAGGTGAAGGAGCAGGTGGGTG
Source organism: Phalacrocorax aristotelis (assembly GCF_949628215.1). NCBI lineage: Eukaryota > Metazoa > Chordata > Aves > Suliformes > Phalacrocoracidae > Phalacrocorax > Phalacrocorax aristotelis. Next base: position 27,583,457 of record NC_134284.1, on the reverse strand, counting down.
ACTATTAAAGACTGAGGCAAAGAAAGCATTAACTTAATGCTTTCTTTGCTGTACCTCAGCCTTCTCCTCATCTTTTGTGGCAAGGTTACCTTCCACATCCAACAAAGGAGGGAGATTCTCCCTGGCCCTTCTTTTGTCACTGATGTATTTATAAAAACAATTTTTCTTATCTTTAACGGTGGTGGCCAGTTTAAATTCCAGCTGGGCCTTCGCCTTCCTAATCTTTTCCCTGCATAACCTCACAACATCTTTGTAGTCCTCCTGAGTCACCTGCCCCTTCTTGCAAGGGTGGTAAGCTCTCCTTTTTTCTTGAGTTCCAGCCAAAGCTCACTATTCAGCCAAGCCAGTCTTCTCCCCCGCCTGCTCAACTTATGGCACATGAGGACGGACTGCTCCTGCGCCTTTGAGGCTTCCTTCTTTAACAACACCCAGGCTTCCTGGACTCCTTTGCCCTTCAGGACTGTCTCCCAAGGGACTCTGTTAACCAGACTCCTTAACAATCCAAAATCTGCCCTTCTGAAGTTCAGGGTAGCGGTTTTGCTGACCCTCTTCCTTACTTCTCCAAGAATTGAGAACTCTATCATGTCATGGTTGCTGAGCCCAAGACAGCCTCCAACCACCACATCACCCGCAAGGCCTTCTCTGTTTGTAAACAGCAGGTCCAGTGGGGCACCTCCCCTGGTTGGCTCGCTTACCAACTGTGTCAGGAAGTTACCTCCCACACACTCCAGGAACCTCCAAGACTGCTTTCTCTTTGCTGTGTTGTATTTCCAGCAGATATCTGGTAAGTTGAAGTCTCCCATGAGAACAAGGGCTAGAGATTGTGAGACTTCAGCCAACTGCTTGCAGAGTACTTCATCTGTCTCCTCATCCTGGTTGGGTGGTCTATAACAGACTCCCACCAGGATATCTGCCTTATTGGCCTTCCCCCTGATCTTTACCCATAAGCACTCAACCTTATCATTACCATCATTGAGTTCTAGACAGTCAAAACACTCTCTAACATACAAGGCTACCCCTCTATCTCTCCTCCCTTGCCTGTCCCTTCTAAAGAGCTTGTAGCCATCCATTGCAGCACTCCACTTGTGCAAGTCATCCCATCATGTTTCTACGATGGTGACCACATCATAGTTTCCCTGGCGCGCAATGGCTTCCAGCTCCTCCTGTTTATTGCCCATGCTGTGTGCATTGGTATAAATGCACTTCAGCTGATCTATGGATCTCATCTCCAACACAGGCATGCCACCGCCAGGCTCATTCCTAGCAAGCCTGGTTTTATCCCCTTCCCCCTTCATACCTAGTTTAAAGCCCTCTCAATGAGGCCTGCTAACTCCTGAGCCAGAGTCCTTTTCCCCCTCTGCGACAGGTGAACCCCAGCTGTCTCCAGCAGGCCTGGGGCCATGTAAACTGCCCCATGATCAAAAAAAAAACCAAAATTCCACCACTGGCACCAGCCTCTGAGCCTCTGTGTTAATAAGAAGGGACTTCCTGTTCCTTTCCGTATGTCTCCCTACCACTGATGGGATGGAGAAGACCACTACCTGTGCTCCTGATCCTTGAAGTAATCGCCCCAGATCTCTAAAGTCCCTTTTGATTGTCTTTGCACTTCTCTCAGCTACCTCATCACTGCCGACCTGAACAACCACTAGCAGATAATAACTGGATCCTTTTACTAGCCTAGGGTGTTTCCTGGTAATGCCTCTTATCCTTGCCCCAGGGAGGCAGCAGACTTCCCTATGGGATGGGTCGGGTCAGCATAACCGGCCCTCTGTTCCCCTCAGAAGGGAGTCGCCTACAACAATTACCCTTCTTTTTTTCTTACCAGTGGCCATTGTAATGTGTGGGGCTGACTGGATCCCTCTAGTCAACGCCTTGGGTGGATCGCTGTCAGTATCTTTGTCCTCCTGGCCCTCGGGTTCCAGAGCCTGTTAGCAGTGAGGTGACACACTTTTCAATTCTTGATCCCCTGAAATAAGTCACTCCTGACTATATTCACAAGAGACAGGTTATATATTGGTCACATTCGGCCATAAGTATTTTGTAACTTTTAATTATGTTATGTAGTTTCTGCAGTCATCAGTCTTCATTCCTTAATCAACTGTACAAAACTCACCATGTCGAAGTATGCTTGCATGTCCAGAAAGTAGCAACTAGTACATCAGTCACTGCTGCACACCAGATTTGTAAGTAAAGATGAGTCAACAACACTGAGACCTCAATTTGAATACATTTTTAACACATTAGTGAAATTCACTATAGTCACTGTGCAAACAATAATGTCTAAAATTAAATCAGTGTTAAATTTAGTGTTTAATATTGACAAAAATTTGAAGGTCTTCTTGGCATAAAAGAGAGAATATAAAAGGGGTTTGTTAATTTTCCTGAGTATCATAGCAAGTATAAAACTGCAGTTCATAAAATAATCTGGGGTCCCTTTGAAAACTAGCACAGCTCCATTCTCTCTACAGCTTTAAAAAGCTCTGGGCAGATGGGTTTAGAAACAACACAGATCTGCTCAAAGACTGTTTTCACATGGACCCATTAAATAGCCATACATTTAAGATAAGAATAGCCGTCTTTCTCCAGACCATCCAGGCCAACATCACCACAAACGATTGCAAAACAATGACTAGGAGACAGCAAAAGCCATTGCTGACCTTGCCAGAGATTTATTGGCAGCTTATAACCCTAACATATGTTATTTTGTGGCTTTAAGGTACAGCATATTTATACATCTATCTCATGACCCCACTGGTCACAATATACATCACTGCTGTTGATGCGCCAACTCTAAGTCACCTATTCAGCCTCAAGTATTTAAACATTACAACAGAGACTACTTGAATATCTATACCATCACACTCCGCTGAACCAATATCTGGGTATAATTACTGTCTCCATGTTTATGGAGGTGAGGCAAAATTTTTGCACAGCACACCACCTTTGGCAATTACCATTTAGCCAGGAAGACAGAAATAGAATACTGTGCTGAAAAAAAATTACAAAGGAGGCATATTGCAAATATGCAAACAACTCTGGAATCCTGGCAGGAAAAGAAATAGAAACAGTGAAGAATGAAGGGGACATGGTTAGGCAAAGTCAACATCTTGGGAAGCAGTTGGTAAAGTGAGAGACAGATTTCAGCATAGTAAACAAGCTATAAAGTTCTCCACAGGAAGAGCAGACAAACCACCCTGGATTGCTGCAATGTCTAAGCCATTTTTCTTTTGTGATGATTTTCTTAGAAAAGTCTTGGTTTTCTGCCTATTTGTTTACAGGGAGACATATCAGTGGCTTTCTGTTTTGGAATGACACTTTGAAGTCAAATGTTGTAGCTTGGCCTAGACACGCTCTCTCATGATGAACATACTTCACACTTGTAGAAAGAAAACAAGGGTTTTCAAACAAAGCAAAAAGCATCTGGGTGCTTTTTTTTTGATACATTTTTTTTTTCTATTTTGAGAATAGTTAAGCTCTATCACTCACTATTCCAAATGCAAAATTGAAAAAGATGGTTATCAGAAACACTCAACATGGATTCACCAAGGGAAAATCATGCTTGACCAACCTGACAGCCTTCTATGAGGGCATCACTGGCTGGGTCGATGAAGGGAGAGCAGTGGATGTGGTCTATCTTGACTTCAGTAAGGCATTCAACACTGTCTCCCATAACATCCTCACAGGCAAGCTAAGGAAGTGTGGGTTGGATGAGTGGACAGTGAGGTACACAGAGAAATGGCTCAACAACAGAACTTAGAGGGTCATGATCAATGGAGCAGAGCCTGGTTGGAGGCCTGTAACCAGTGGTGTTCCGCAGGGGTCTGTGCTGGGTCCAGTCCTGTTCAACATATTCATCAGTGACCTGGATGATGGGATAGAGTGTAACCTCAGCAAGTTCGCTGATGACACCAAGCTGGGAGGAGTGGCTGATACACCAGAAGGCCGTGCTGCCATTCATCGAGACCTGGACAGGCTGCAGAGCTGGGCCGAGGGGAACCTCATGAAATCCAACAAGAGCAAGTGCAAGGTCCTGTACCTGGGGAGGAACAACCCCAGGCACCAGCACAGGCTGGGGGCTGAACTACTGGAAAGCAGCTCTGTTTAGGAGTTGGGAGTGCTGGTGGACAAGCTGATCATGAGCCAGCACTGTGCCCTTGTGGCCAAGAAGGCCAGCAGTATCCTGGGATGCATTAAAAGGAGTGTGGCCAGCAGATCAAGAGAGGTTATCCTCCCCCTCTACTCTGCCCTAGTGAGACCACATTTGGAGTACCTGGTCCATTTTTGGGCCCCCCAGTTCCAGAAGGACAGGGAACTGCTTGAGCAAGTCAAGCACAGAGCTACCAAGATGATCAGGGGGCTGGAGCATCTCCCTTATGAGGAAAGGCTGAGAGACTTGGGTTTGTTCAGCCTGGATAAGAGAAGACTGAGGGGGATTTCACCAATACCTATAAATATCGAAAGGGTGGGTGTCAGGATGATGGGACTAGGCTCTTTGCAATAGTGCCCAATGACGTGACAAGGAGCAATGGGTACAGGTTGGAACAGGAGAAGTTCCGCCTCAATATGAGAAAAAACTTCTTTCCTGTGAGGGTGCCAGAGCAGTGGAAAAGGCTGCCCAGGGAGGCTGTGGAGTCTCCTTCCTTGGAGACATTCAAAACCCGCCTGGATGCGTTCCTGTGCCCCCTGCTGTAGGTGTGCCTGCTCAAGCAGGGGGGTGGGACAAGGTGATCTCCAGAGGTCCCTTCCAACACCTACCATTCTGTGATTCTGTGATTATTAGAGCTGCAGGAAGGATAAATCCATAGAAACCTTGCTTTGTCAGCTTATTGCAAAACTTCCAGGATGTAACAACAGGCATGTGATCTCCCAAAGCTGTATTTTATGCTCCACATTAATAGCGTAGCAGCAAGTGCTGGTTTTGTTACCTTGTGCTCTGGCTTCCTCACACACTAGTGTTGTGAGCTTCCTGTCCCCTCAGCCCTCATAGATGTGGTGTACCTGGAAAGTACCTATGCAGTAGACCAAACAAGTGAAATTTCTGGGGAGATTACAATGAAGAAAGCTGTCTGCACCCCATCCTAGCAGCTGCAGGAGGTCTGTGACAGTAATATCAGAGTAGTTCCATGGTGCAAAGGGCAATATCGCCGTTTCTAGCTTTGGATAAAAATAAGGTGTTTCTCAGTAGCGGTGTTTTCATCCTTATCCCTCACAGGTCTTCCAACCTCTTGACTGACAACAGATACATCAGCTGAGTACACAACAGGCAGGCAACAATCTGAAGAAGCCAGTGGGAAGCAACTCTGAAAACTAACTGTACAACCAAAGGAGAAAGATACCTCCTCATAAATCTCCCTGGCAGAAATAAAGCAACAACCTGTCACTCAGCCCAGACCCTAATTCTTTGTTTTGGAGTCCTAGTTGTAAGCCTCGTGCTTACATTTCGCCTCCTTCCTCCAGTTCTATAATAGTGCATATAGACCCAGAGAAGTAGGGAAGACAGACAGGGAAACATCTTTCACTTCAAAATAACACTTTTGGAATGGTTCACATATCCTGCCTATGTCTGAACACATTCAAACCTCACAGGGAGAAGAGAGAGAGCTTCTAACAGAGATAATTACAGTCCCTAGGTGGATGGAATTTCACAAATTCAACATCCATGTAAAGTATCTGCAGGCTGCATGGATATGCCAAAACCCTAATCTGTCTTCCCAGAAATCAAAGGGTGTGCTAACAAGAATATTATCCCTGAAGTTTAGCTTTATAGCAGTTACGTCATTCACAGAGGTATCAGAGCACTAGGGAAAATAGTGAAGGGGGCAGGGGCAGAAGCCCCTTCTCTGTCTCAGCATAGTTGCTTTGCCATTTTTAATTCAAGGAGTAATATCATATAGCTAAAATGAACTGTGCTTTACACCACTGTGGAAGCTATTATTACAGTCATTATACGTGAACAGGTCCCACCTTAACATTGATTCCAAGCACTGAGAGAAAACTCCTCCAAGTAAATTTGAAAATAGTTGCAAAATCTAATTTTGGCCCAATAACCTGCTCTTTGCACATTCTCTGACTGGTGGTTCATTCCTCATAGACACAAATATACTCACATGTATTGGCTCAGACATAAAACTCCCAATTGACACAAGGAAGAAAAAGGTCTTTAAATGTAAAATTTGCTAATATGTTCTTACAAAGAAGTGCAAATGTGTGCTGATTATAAATATTCACTGAATAGAGTAAAAGTAATAAATTTTATATGCCTACCAAGGGCTGTGTACTTTCAGCTGATTTTATTCTTTCTGGAAGGCTTTTTAATGCATTTAAGACATGCTTACAAGCAGGACTAAGCCTCTCCTGTTTGCAGAACTATAATGCAAAATGTGCAAGTATTGTGGTAAATTAAAGCAGTTGTTTTTGGCTTTCGTCTTCCAAGGAAACTTGATTGTAAAGGATTTTCCCCTTCTGTTTAGCTTACTGAAGTAAAAAAAACCCACCTTATCTCATAATTTCTGTACCCTAAAACATCATCTTTGATCACGCACCACCTTCCAGAGAGCCTATTGTGTATTTTGTCTGGGAAAAGACTGCAGGACTTGTCCTGCTCTGGAGTGACAGGCATGCAGTGTGAGCAAGCCAGGGCTTGTACTGAGAGAACAAGAAATAAAACAACTTACAATTAGACTTTTGACACAGATACTGATCACCAGAAAGAGCATTTACTGTATTAAATTGAAATCCATGAATAATTCACCAATTTCAGCTGATGACAAACCCAGAAGTGGCAGAATATTTGATGATCAATAATTATTTCTGAGATTTTAGGAAGCGTGGCATCTTATAACTGAACAATTTAATTAAGCACTAGATTTGATTGTTTAATTGCACATGCTGTATCAATCTTTTCCTTTTGAATTTTGTGCAGGTGCTAAAAATAGTTCCTCGCTTTTCAAGCAAACTCATTTCTCACCATGAATTACAAAACTGGTTCTTTAATAAGGTTTTCAAATATCACATTCTGTGCTACACTTCCACTCTCATTGAACTGCTAACAGACTTCAAGTAATAAGTTTACTAGAAACCGTAGCTCTAGGTTCACTGAAATTGCATTTGAATCTCATCTGTTACTGAGGTCTATAATAAGTGACAGTGTTAAGGCTGAATATGATTTTGTTGTGACCTTATGTCCAGCGCTGTAATACTCCAACAATAGATAAAATTTCCAGCAGGTAGAGCCACAACACACATCCAAGTTGTCAGTCTTGGAAACATTCTTCAAAACTGAAGCAGATCCACATATCTATCTAAAGATCTTTTCTATGGGAACAGTTCCTTTCTAAAACATTACCTTTTAAAATGTGATATCATTAGTTTTCACACTGAGCAAATCTCAAAGTGCCAATCAAATTTATTCACTGACAATATTTTCCTAAGTCCTCTGGCTTTGTGCTATCAGCTTGGGATGCAGAAATCCAGCTTGTGTTTTCCAAGCAGGATAAATAAAAGGGATTTATTCAGCTCCTCACTCTGTGTCAGAGCAGCAACCTTCTCCACTGTGGATTCCAACAGCTTTTGGGTTTTAAATATGCCCTAGGGTGAGGATGCTAGTATTTCTCCTGAAACACTATGGGATGGTTTTTAATCTCTCTCACTCTATAGACTTTTTCTTGCAACTTACTCCAGCTTTCTTTTTCTTCCATTATTTCAAGTTACAGGAAACTTCCCTGCGCTGTGGTGAAGGGTTCTTCTTCCTCCTGAAAACACTCAAGTCTCCATACACAGGTATATGCTTCCCATCATGATCCTCACACCTCAGACTCTCCCGATTAGACATCAGTATATTGGGTCTTTAAATATTCTCTCCTACATAACTATCTCAGTCTTTGGTTGTGCACTCTTTTAACCCAGTTTCTCTACACTGTTTTCACAAGGAAGCTCCAAAAGGGCAGTTTCCTGTGATTCTAGATTCCCTAGTCAAAACCAGCTGAATTTTACTAAAAGCTGACTTCAGCAGGCTTAGGTTGAGGCCTGTCATGTGTAACTACCAATTCCTTCTTTATGGTCCAGTGCTCTTGAACATATGTAACTGCGGACTGTACAGATCCTTTCGAAGAAATTTTTCATTTTAGAAAGCTTGGCAGTCACCGCCATCTCCTTTCATGGCTAGGTTAATTTGTAATAACTTTCAGTTAAAAACCAGCATTAGCCTGTTACAGTCTTGCTGAAAATTTCTCTACCAGATGCATAGCTTTTGCTGAAACAGACAGAAATAAAAAGTCAGTTCATACTTATACATGCATCTAATTCCATTGCATCTCTCTGCATGGTAGCTGAGGTGCTGGGGCAGCCTGAGACCTTTCTAACTCACTCCGTACTGTAATTGCCCTTGGAGCTAGCTGAAGATTAAACCTTTAAGGGAGGATCTGAGAAACTTTTTTTATTAATTAAATGGGCCAGTTATAAAATGCTTCTTGAAGTAAATAATGCCAGCTCTAAGCTGCAAAGAAACCCTAGAAATCACAGAAACCCTTTAACAGAGTCTTTTCATGCTAAAAAGATATTCTAGTCTGGTCTCAGCTTCCATGAGTACAGCAGCACCTACAGTTCATTTTCTATCTGTCATGAAAGCTCAAGTGAATTATGTCTTGTGTGATCCAGAAACCAAGTCGATGTACTGTAAACCATTATTTCTGTCCTGGTAGAAATAATTTCTTATAGCTACAATGACACATACCATCCCCACTGCAAGAAAGCTGTGGTGATTGAAATGAAATCAGCCCGTCACTAGATATCCTGATGCTGAAGCAGCAGAATAAAGACTCAAAAACCCCAGCATTCGGAGAAGTTTCTGCGTGTTCCATGCTGCCTTTCAAACTCCAATAATTTCTGATGAGATTTTAGTTTTTCTCAGTTAATTTTGCTTTGACCATTTTTATAGTCCTTCTTTTTCCACTTTCTTAAAGTGTTGTGCCTCTACAACCTTTACTGACAGGAGTGTTCTCCAAAGCACAGGTTATTACAGAGCAGTCATAGAAAAAGAATTATAAATGCACACATTTGCCCCAAGAGCCTCCTGTACACAAGGCTGGGAACAGCCCCAATCTGAAGGGCAAGAACTACAGAGACATGTGCTGAATATAATTTCATATAGCCCAGAGTGGGTAGGTTATGCCAATTAGTAGTACGGGTGTTTCATCCTCTTAGCTCCCAAGGTAAATCCTGCCTGCAGTCAGCATTATGTTCCTATGGTCTCAGCAGACATTTGATCTGCCTAATCAAAAGAATCCATTTTCTGCTACCCAAAGAAGGAATAATGCAGTACACTTCTACAAAATAAAAAAAAAAAAGCAACAGTTTTACACAAACATACTGTCAAATTGTACTTGAATAATTATGGCTCCTGTGGCACTTGTTCATGAACAGAAAAGAGGAGTTCAATCAGATAACATGTAACTCCTTACAGGTAAAATAAAGGAGCTGGCAACCCTGAATTTTGAATAATTTTGTTGGATTCATTGTTCAATCCACAGTTACAGAATATAAGAATATAGTTAGGAATACCTTTTCATAAGTTTCAGTGGGCACATTTCATTTGTAACTGCTAGCAATCACTTAAATTTATCTGGACATCGTTATCTAACCTAACTTAATGCTCCTGCTCTCTAGCTCATGTATATCAAGGTGACATTTGGAATAGTCTTCAGTGTTCTGCAAAATTAGGTTTAACTTGAGGATTGCGACACCTGTACATATTTCTTAGTCATGACTCAGTTATCCCAGTACAAGTAAGTTCCATTAGCAATAGGTGACAGCAGAGAAGTCAAATCAGCAACTGGGTAATACTACAATTAATAATAACTGAATCTATATTCAGCTTCATGATAACAACATATGAAAGCAACTATTAAAACTGCTCAGCTAACACCTGAGAAACAGCCTACCATTCTGGATGATGCTTCAGAGGTATTGCTCCATATGCTTGTATCATGCCACCAGTATATTACCTTAAGTCTTTCTTGGCAGACCTTCCAAAGAGTATAGTATGTACTACATGACCAGACAGATAAATATTGTTTCACAAACCTTATTAAGCAAAGCCACAAGAACACTCCCTTTAAGACTGAGTTTTGTCACAAAGTAGAATAGAAAAGGTCCTGTGAATTTTTGCCTTCAGCTGTTGCTCATTTATTTCTTATAGCAGTACATGCCAACAAGCTAAACCAATAGCCTACCCTAACATCTATGCCTGGAAAAGCCATAGTCCTACAAGCATTGCAAAAAAATGGGCTTTGGCCCCCATCAGAACAAGACGGAGAATCTCTCTAACATATCAAAAATCACCGGAAAATCAGTAATGTTATCACAAACTTGGGTTATTCTATTTAACAATTGTCTGCATGCCTTAAAAGAGCATATCACAATCACGTTATAGTCTTTGCTTTTTAGCTATTTCCTTTAAAAAACAAATGTAATGACACTTTTCCAGCTGTAAGGCAATTGCCATAAACTCACTAGCAGAAACTTCTTTCTCTTGAGTCACAGGACAAGTCACATTAATTGCCAGGATAAGACGTTATCTCAATGGGAAAATGACCTGGACCGCCACCTAACAGGTTTAACAAAGTCACTATGTGACACTTTGAATTGTGAAGCCAACTCACTTTACCTGCCTCAACAGCTTCCCGTAATACATCCATTTTGATATCTCCCAGTTGTTCTCCCTACAACCATTTTGCGGCGCGCCTGTAGGCACGCTGCTTTCCTGGTACACTATGCAGGGCAAAGGATACTCTGCAGGACATTTTGCGATGTCACCATCATTCTCCTGAATACATAGGGAGAAACAGCACTTGTGTATTATATACGTAACAGTTTCTAACCAAACCTCAGCAACAGTTCCTGCAACAAGGGCAAGATATTTCTACAGCTAGAAGACTTTTCCTCTGCTGCATTTCAAAGCTGTTAACACTTGTCAAAACAGAAAAAGGGAGCAGAAGTCTTTCCTGATGGTGTGTTTCAGGAAATCTTGAATATGGGGATTACTATCTTTGACTCTGCAGAAAGAACCTCCAACTTTTTAGCATTGATCTGCAGTTGCTTGTCGTCTGGGCCTATCCAAAAGAGCTTTCTAGCACCACATTGTAAGCATGTACTGGATGCTCCATGAAATAAATAAATGCTGTTATTCAATTGAATCTCAACTTAAAATATACTTATTCTTGAACATACATAGTTAATCCCATTGAGCAATTTGATTCTTTTAATCTGTTCAAACTGTAACTCATCTGCTTTTTTTAATACCCATTGTGCTTTTGCTTTGCCTTTGTTAGTATTATAATAGCAGATTATTAACAGAAATTTAACTCACTGATTATTTCTCTTTTATAACAAGCTTGTAGCTACTGCTTTCCATTTCAGACAATACAAAGTTTTCACATTTTGGCATTACTGCCATTTATTTAGCACCTCTGTATGAAACAGCTCTTCCCATGTCTACTCATGCAAAATTCTCCATAATTAGTCCCACTGACAATAGCACACAGGGCTTCCTTCTGCAGCATGGTAAAGAAAACCAGAAGTAAGGTACATGGCTCTTCACTACAGTTTTCTAGATCAGAGAAAACAGGGCATTCCTCTCAGGAGCACTGAAGAATAGTGAAGAACATGTATCCGCAGCCCTCATCTGAATTGGCCTTAGTGCTGACCACAGAAGGACTAAAATTACCTAAGGACGTAATGGTGAACTGCCCTACAAACTATGGGAACAGCAAAGTCCTGCCTGGGCACAACTGTACCCAGCTAGAATTTCTGGTCAGTCTGGCCCCAAAGATGACATGCTCAGCCTTAATTAGGTACTACGTCTGCTCTAGGGATGTTAGTGATTTGAACTATAAATTTTGCTACCATAAAAATCTGGTGTATTATCTTATATGTGAATTTAAGTGAAGTGCTAAAAGACCCTGAAAAAACGAAATGTAAATTAATGTTACCTTTTTTTCCCCGCAGCTTCTGTATAATAAGGAAAGCTTTTACTATGGGACTTCGAGTTTGCTTTTTGTCTCAAGTGTCCCTTAAAAAGCTCACTGTAGTTATATTGACCTTGAACAGATCACAGTACTGAGGTCAATGTGACCAATTCTGCTATAAAGCAAGTGAGAAGTGAACTTTGTACACCAAGGGTGGATGTGATGGGTAGCTAACCCTTCCTAGTTTAACCGGAGAAGGTGAGAAGCAACGCTGAGCATTCATCTAACGCAGATGGAACAAAAAACCTCTGAGGCCACCCAAAGCTCTTCAGTCCTCAATATTTGTGCTGATTTTGGGTACTCAACACCATGCAAGTGGAGACTTAGCTGTCCTCCTCTGTTCAATACATAGTTAAATGTGATACACAGACGTTTTAGGAGTGTTGTTTTGGTTTTTTATCAGAAACTCCAGCATTGCTACTCATCAAATAAGTTACTCAAAATTCCAGGTTTCAGCCAATGCACAGATATTAAAAATAACATAACTTCTCTATCTGCCTGGGATCTTTTATGTGTCATCCATTATGGCACTTCATCTAAATACCAACTATAGAAATTCAGACAATCAGCAGCAGCTCTGTATGAATGAGACCACACTGCTGTGACGGCCACCAAGAAAGGGGGGAGTTCTGCTTTCCCACAATAGAGCTGCGAGCCACTCTGTCTCAGTTAAGAAACAGCCTTCTGGTCTGAAGGGAATACGTCTACTACTGCAGTCTGCTTCCCTCTGAGACAAGAGTCTGGAGAAAACATTCACATTAAGCATGATCCCCCCGTCGCCCCCCCTTCAAAAAAAAAAAAAAGAGGACTGATAATAAATACAAAGCTTCATGTTCCAGGGCTTAACCTAGTAAGTGACAGAAGCTAGGCATGTTGCATTGTAAGATTTCTCATGTATTTTCAATTCATCTGGTACTGTCCAATATTGAAAACAGGATATTGGACTAAATGGGCAATTAATCTAATCCTGTACAGCAATTCCTAAATGTTTCTTTCCCTCTAAACATATGCCAATATAGAATTATAAACATTGTTGGAAACATTTGAATTTGATATACTGAAGGTCACTGAAGAGCACACAATTCTCCCTTCTTCCCTCTCCATTCCACAAAAGTGTCCTTTGTTTTGCCAGAATTAATTTCTATTTCATAAGTAACTCAGCTTTTAGATAACTTGTTACTCAGAAGAGAATCAAATACTTGCTCAGGCCTGTGAGGTTTAGATTGGTCTTTTCAATAGTTAAAACCAGAATGGTAAAAAACCCTGATTTTGCACAGACACAAGACACAACTCAAGAGTTCAAGTAGTAAGACAATCCATCTTCAACAGAACAGCACATGGTAGCTCTGAAAACAAAGCTCTAAATTCTGACAATCATCCTAAAATATTTAACACTGAATCTCTTCAGAGATTTCTGTTAGAACTCAATAGAAAAGACCCATCATCTGCTTGCAAAATAAGTGCAAATCCTTACAAGGTTGGATAACCATAATATGGCTCCAGGCATATCTTTGGTTCTTTCTTACTATTGGCTCCTATGAGAATCACCATATTCCCTGATGCTCAGGGAAAGCTCTTTAAATGGTTGCTTTTTCCAGTCTCTTCCAAGACATTTTTTAGGCTTCAACTCTTCTCTTTCACATTGAACACTTCCATTAATGACTAAGGTCAAGATTTGGTTTTGGTGCATTAATCATATCAACGCACAGCTTGTGATCTTCATGTTGGTTTATAGTTTATAAAAACTAACCAGGAAGCTAAAGAAATAAATTAACACTGTGCACTGTCAAGGTAAATCAGAAAGAAAATCATTTACAGTCTATTCCTGGAAGGGATTAAGCTTGCTTATAACTGAAACCTACACCAGTGGTACCAAGAGCAGACCCTCTGTGCTTTGGCTTTCTCTTCACACTGAATACACACCCAAGGCAGCAACACTCTTGATCCCCTGACATAATACATTTGTGCTAAATTAACCTTTGGTTTGAAAATCATCACGCTCTCCAAAAGGCAAAAGTGAAGAAACCGAAATTTAGGTTCCTGCTTTCACTGACCTGATAAGTCACACAGTTTCCTTGTGTGGCCTGAGTTTCTCACTTACGTCTTTAGGATCACCTTTGGGACATGTTTCACTACACAGATGCAATGACCAGCACAGTGGCTTTATCCCAGCTGTGACCTCCAGGAAGGAGTTCAAAATGAAGTTTCAGGATAAAATGTTGAAAAGGTAAAGGGCACTTCTCAATGCAAACTCAGAAACAAAGTCTCAACCCAAAGTCAAAAAACATTTACTTTGATGAATTATGCTAATTCACATCAGCAAATCGTAGAATGGTGGGTTGGAAGGGACATTAAAGATCACCTGGTTCCAACCCCTCTGCCATGGCCAGGGATACCTTCCACTAGACCAGATTGCTCAAAGCCCATCCAGCCTGGCCTTGAACACTTCCAGGGATGGGGCATCCACAACGTCTCTGGGCAACCAGTGTCTCACAACCCTCACAGTAAAGAATTTTTCTTTATATCTAATCTAAATCTACCCTCTTTCAGGTTAAAGCCATTACCCCTTGTCCTATCACTACATGCCCTTGTAGAAGGTCCCTCACCAGCTTTTTTGTAGGTCCCCTTCAGGTACTGGAAGGCTGCTATAAGGCCTCCCTGGATCCTTCTCTTCTCCGCGCTGAACAACCCCAACTCTCTCAGCCTGGCTTCATAGGAGAGGTGCTCCAGCCCTCTGATCATCTTCATGGCCCTCCTCTGGACTCATTCCAACAGGTCCATGTCCTTCCTATGTTGGAGGCACCGGAGTTGAATTAAATACTCCAGGTGGGGTCTCACGAGAGCCAAGTAGAGGGGGACAATACAGGTATAAGAGCAGAGTAGAGGGGGAGAAGTAGAGAGAAGAGGCCAACTATTTTTTCTTGGGAGTGGGAGGCATCTTATATGCAATAATTGACATTTCCTATTTCTTACATGATTTCACTTCATCCACCTACATACCTTGCCCCAACTAGAGAGTCTAAGAAAGCGCATCATGGCATGTTAAAGTTGATGTCAGTCTCATCCTTAGAGAAATGAAAGAAAATTATTCAGTCTTCCTTCATCAGCCATGTTTTCTTACCCTTTGTGTTGATTCCAATGGACTCTTCTCATCTCCTGTTTTGTCACCTCTTTCCTAGAGCACAGCCTTAAAAGTTATATTCCACACTTTCTGCTACATCATATCTTAACGCAGTATGTGCTCCTTCAGTAGATCACTTAGAAACCATCCCTGCTGTGCCCAGACAAGAAAAATATACGAGACTTGGATTTGTTAGCTGGAGCTCTTGAGAAATTAGATGTGCAAATCCTTTTTCAATTGTGATTAAACAGATAATAAAACTAACACTAACCTATAGGACACTGTTACAGGAATGAAACTTTTAATCAGATGTTTAGGTTGCCTTTATTTGCATATAAATGTTGCTTCTTGGCTTGTATATGTTTGTGAGAAGACTAGTCACCTCTGCAATAATAAAGCAGCATGTCCAGTCCATCACACATTACTGCTGCAAATTGAATAAAAAAAAAGAGCTTCATGCTTATAATAGGGAAAATACACCAAATGCAGAGGTCAGAAACTAACAGAAAAGGAAAAAAATTGAGAAGAGATAGAGGAATCATTCAGAAAGGAGTGTGTGCAGTTATAAAACAGCTCTTGCTCTCCTGTGAGACCGTATTATCAAGAATTTGTGAGCATTCAGGTGGCCAATTATTATTAAGAAAAACAGTCTTGAAACTCTGAAGAGCTGATTAATTTTAGCAGGCTAGATTCTTTCTCTGAAAACTGCCATCATGAGTTCAGTTTAATGTTTTCCAGTCATTCAAAGGCAAGAATTGGTAAGAGAATTATGTACCTGTTGTTGCCCATGAACCCCATTTAAGTGACTATCTGGCAGTTAGGGAAATTTGGGCATAATTAGTTTATGCTATGAAGACCAAAAGATCTTATAAAGGCAATACTGGGGCAGGCCAAAAATCTATGTATGTTTTGTCTCCCTGGGAGATATTCAGGGAGACAGTATATGGATAGATGGTCCTCCTCATGGAACATTGTTCCCAGGTGCTGGGAACCAGTGTTCTAGAAATCATTACTTATAAGGCACCCAAAAGAAGCAAATAGTTTTATTGGTAAACACGTTTGTCTGCAAAGGACTGCTCTGGAAGAAGTCAGAGCTGGAAGTGTGTTTATCAGAATGTCTTTTGACAAAATGGGGTTGGTTTGCCTTTTTTTTTTTTTAAACTGTCTTGCAATTATTTATATTCTTATCACCATGTCTGCAGATGATCTTTGGAATAAAATTTTCTCAAATGGTCTCCTTTCATTAACTGTCTCCAGACAAATCAATATAGGAGGTGAGAAATATGGGCAGCATCTTTCAAAAGAAAGAAATTGCCATTGTAACTTATAACATGCAATTAGTCATGCAAAAATGAAATGCTCTAGAAATACAGTCTGTTTTGTAAATGCTTCATTGTGAAGAGTAGATGGTACTTCAAAATGCTGGTGGAGCAATAGGTTCTTGTTTGTCAACTTAATGGTCCCATATGTAACTGCAAAATGTGTGCAAGCTGACCACTTTACTTTGCTCCATTAGGGAAATGAACCACTAGCATTAAGAATACCATGACAAAACATCTATTTTCAACTATGGAATGAAAAATAATTCCAGTCACTAAGTTACTTTCACTGCTTTCTCTGACATATTTCATCTGTGCCCTTTAAACAAACTCAAACCTTTCCCTAAGCCTTCCAGGAACACTTACATTTTTCTTAAAAAAAAAAGTCAATTATTCAATTATCTTCATGTGTTTACTAGAGTAAACAAAAAGAATCAGCTTAATTGCATCTAAAAGATTCAGTCTGAGGTCTAGGGAAAAACTTTCTAGCACTAAAGCTGGTGATGAACTAGAATAAGGCTACCAAGAGAAGTCATATAATCTCCTATACTGTCCCTACATGTGCCTGAAGGTTTTAAACAGCTGCAGAGGAGATCCGTACTGTGTCAGGGCAGAGCATTAGACTCAGCTACTTCTCAAAGTCCTTTCCAGCCTGACATGTCTATTATTCTCTGCTTATATGCACCCAGGCTCTGTAAGCACATTGCTGTTGCAGTCATACAGCTGAAGCTGACAGGGCTTGGCATAAGTATAGGCTGCTGTCAAAATATTAATACTTGCAGGACCAGAGCTTTTCTTTAACAGTCTGATTTTTCATTATTAAGACATGCACAAAGTCTCTATGCACTTCAGTTTCCTGAGGTCATTGCAGTATCTTTTTCATTAAATGACCAGTAGTGCTTGCTTTTTTGCAACTGCAAAAAAGACCTTCCTGAATAATACCAAATGCAGTTTTCATTCCTGGTGAACAGAGTTGCCTAGGAAATAGTGCTTAAAACAATGTAGTTATCTTACTAAAACAAGTAAGTATTAGTTATCTGTGTTATCTGTCATTTAAACAGCAAATTACAGCGAATGTTGTACAATAAGAAATCAAAGAAAAAATTCCTGCCATAGTTAATAAAAATAAATGAAATCCATAGTGTAATCTACCCTCAAAAGACAATCAAGACTGGATATCATGCTAATTACTACTTTGTCATCCACTCTCAAAAATCATTGCATCTTTCCACAGCAAAACATGATCCAATCTGAAGATAATATATTAAAACATAGAGAAATTGTACTTGGTACAGAAGTAATCACATTTTTAGCCATATTCTGGGCCTCCACATAACATAAGCAGGATTTCACCTGACTAGAAATCCTGTCTATTTTAATCATGCTAAAGGAGTGAGGCAAGCTTGACAGCATTAGAAAGAAAACATCATTTAAGATTCTACAATGAGATTAGTTTTCATAGACTAAGCCATAACATCCATGAAACTTCTGGTTTATTAAAGTCTAAACACAAGACAGATACATCTAAACTCAATTTCAGACTACCTATGATTCTGCATTACAGGGTGGTCCTCCTTCCTTCTCACTGCAGCACATGGTATTTCTTTCACTTATTACACAATGTATGTTAAACAAGGTGATCTCTGATGGTTGCTGTTTCCTATACATTCACACGAAGGATTACAAGTACTCTTAAACAAGAAATCAGGCTGCTTGGGCCATGGGCCTGCACACATAATAAGCAGTATTACACACTGTATTA
The DNA here is from genome assembly GCF_949628215.1 of Phalacrocorax aristotelis. Lineage (NCBI taxonomy): Eukaryota > Metazoa > Chordata > Aves > Suliformes > Phalacrocoracidae > Phalacrocorax > Phalacrocorax aristotelis. The sequence goes on along the minus strand of NC_134284.1, from coordinate 27,565,232 downwards.
TTTCCTGAATCATGCAAGAGAAAAGCAGAAAGACTGGACAAAGCTACACACAGATCTTTTTAGCCAATATGGACAAAGGCTCAGGAACTTTTCAAGGGAAAAGTATTCAATTATTTCATCAAAAAGTGTTGCAATATGCCCTGCTTCTCACTCAGGACAAAAACAGGTTTCTGTATGACATTTAAATTCAATGTCTTTTTGTTGCTTCTCAAATTTTAGAAAATACATACTAACCTGACCCAGCTAAAGGCTTCATCTGTTGTCTTTTCTTCCTTTGATGCTGAGATTTCTCCTCCACTCTCCCTAGCTCTGAACAGTATGTAATTTTTGATAAGCATATCCCCTGCTACTTGCTCTGTTTACTTGTCTTAGCTTACCCCTTCAAATTTTAGCAAATTGACTTATCTCCTTGACAAAGCTACTTCTTCTTTCTCTCGAAAGACAAAAAAAAATAAGCAGGTTTTATTTTGCCTTTTCAAATAAAACAAGCATCAGCTGTTTCGTAATTCTCCATCCTGAGCTCTGTCTCCAGCTCCCCAGGGAACAAGTTCTCCATATACCTACATGCCACTGCCAGTATATTTGGAAAACCCTTGACCTCAGGTTGGAAAGCCTTGCGGTTCATTCTATGTTCGGTATTCATATTTACTCTCAATTATCTTCAAAACAGATTTGTTTATATAGTCAGCTGTATGTTGAAAGATGCACACTTGTTGCTTACATCCTGCCTTGAGCCGTTTTCCCACCATGGTATCTGCTGTCCTTTTGCCCACACACTTATTTAGTGCAATTGGGATGAACGTCAGCTGCAATCCCTCTGACTGCCATCCCACTCTTGTCCTGTAAACTGATAAATACTAATCAAAATGCCTCAGGGCATTTTACAGTCTCTCAAAGTCACTTTCGTGTTGCTTCATCTAGTGCTCTCTCTTAACAAGTGTTTCAAATTGGATGATAGCACTAGAAGGGTTTACTTGAATACAAGTAGTACCCATTTTCCAGCCTTATTAAATCATACAGCACTTGATTCATTTCCAAGGATTAGGTCCAAAATATCCTCTGGCTATATTGACCATTCAACAAATTGCATTATGAAAGCAGCGCTACACTAGAGCAGCTCTAAAAGCCTGCCTTCCTTGGATTTTGCATGGTTATTATTCCAATCAATATTGGAGTGATTCAAATCCCTCATGATCAATCTCCAAGGCTTCTTTTAGGTGCTTTTCTTATCGGTACAAACATTTCACAAACAATTTTTTTGAAACCTGCCCTCAGGGTCTATAACAACAACCAGCCTTTTCATCATCAATTTTTTTTCCATAACATATCTGGTTTATGGGACAAAATACATGTCTCTTGGGAAGTTCTTTGCCATCCTTCAGTTTTAATGCTTACCAGAGTCAGTTTTGTATTCTACAATCTCAAAACCCTAGACCTTTCCCGGTTGGTTGGCTAGATATCACACCCCTTAAAATGCTTATTCATTCAAAAATTATAGGCTACTGAAGACTAACAAGCGTCCTTACCAGTTCCTGTCAGACACCCATGCAGTTTGTGTGGGAGAGAACTCCCTTTTAAACATCAAAAGCAAGAAACAAAATCTAGTGCTACATTAAATATTTCAGTCAGAACATTTCAGTTCTGAAAATAAAATTATTTTCACCACCAAAAAGATGTGTAGTCTGACTCTAGCCGAGAGTATATTTTTTTTTCCCTTACTTCGATAAATTCAAACTTCCAATGGGAAGAAAATCTATGGTCTCTATACCCCATAACCAAAAAGAAAAAATCCATCCCCTTTCCTCCCTTACTTGCAGAAATGCTTCTTTTAACATGTTCTAGAACCATGTTAACATGTTCTAGAACATGTGTTTCTAGAACACGATACCATGAAAATGTATACTGTCGTTCAAATCTGTACATTGATGCAGGTCTACAGTATGACACCCAGCACATCCCCCAAGTTGAGGTTTGTTATAACCTGTCCGCTACAGGGGTTAAATCAGTTAAAATCCAATAGAATTTCTATTCAATGCTGTCGATAGTGTGACAAATCAAGAGGAAAGGCAGGGACACATGAAGGGTGCACTAATTTCAATTAACTCTTTACAAGTGTGTGAATGCCAGAGAATTACTGGATCTCAAATTTCGTCGTATGTGTGAGTATTGCTTTATTGTGAACATTTACATTAGCAGTTTAATCCCTTTAGGAAAAGAATACTGAAAATTAGTTTCAAAACATTCCCTTCATTAAATCTGTTGCAATTTCTCCTGAAATAAAAGGCACGGTCGGAGGTAGCGAGAACCTAACAGATGAACTGTTAGAAACATTAGATAAGGACCTCTCAACCCTTAAAAGGAAAGAAATTCTAACTGTAAATTTCCCAGCTGAATTGTTGCAACATTTTAACATCATTTGGGGGAATAGAATTTTCAGTAAAGGCTGGCAATGCGTATCACATGTTTAAAGAAAATCAGCCACAAAATAAAGAGCTCTAAATGTGCAAAGAAGCCACATTCATAGAGAACCACTCATGGTTTTTCTAACTTCTCTTTTCTGCCCTTTATGGTAGCTTATTCACAGTACCTCACTGTTCTGGGAGACAGAATGATGTACCACCGTGAGAAATCTATCTCAATTTTGTGCTTCAGCAAGTTCCCATCTCAGAGAAGATCTTATAAGATTATCTTAAGCCTTGATTTCTTGCATCTCATCTACTCAGTGTATCACATTGGCAACAGAGATGAGTATTTAACTTCTCTCTGTTGTGCGAACATCAGCAACCTATCCACGCAATGCAGGCACCTGCACTGCAAACAAGACCAGATGTCAAGTGCAGAGTTTCTTCTGGAAATAGTGCTTTAGAGGAACATCTTGTGGAAAGCAGAATTTGGTCCAGTAGAATCTGTTTTAATTAAATCTGTTCATGCTTACCTGAGTCCTGGGGTGTGTGTTACAAGCAATTATTGTGGCCTAGTATATGCCGAGTTGCCTGCTTGTATCTATGTCTGCAGTCTTCCCCAAACCACATAAGGACCCAGCTATTCTCTTATTAGAAATATCTACAGTTTCAATCTTTGGGTTAAGCAAATTCAGATTGTCTCAGATCTGCCGTACACTACAAACATACATGTGGGGACTACGGTAAATTAGCTGAGGTACTTGTAACTCCATCATAATTTATGAGGGTGATAGGGGTCTAGTCTCTTCCCTGAAATTACTGTATTCTCCCAGATGCCAGGACATTTTGGGGTGGCTCACACTCTCTCCAGCTCTCATAAAAACTAAACCAAGCAAAATTTTGCTGAAGTTGGTCTATTCTGTGAACAAGTTCCTGTTTTGATGAATTCACACTTTCCAATCATAGAATCTTTCATTTAAAATTTCCAAACACCTGAAGGCAAAACATTTCAAGAACCTTAAAAAGCTTCTTCCATAAGTAGAAATTAAGGATAAGCATCTCGCAGAACTTCTTAGCTTTTCTATGCAGCAATCTAGCACGCTGAATTAAAAGCACAATGATACTGGGAAAAATAGCATTGGTAATGCATATTTTGTTGATGAGATGTCCTTTTGTCTTCTCTACTCAAATTTCCAATAATCTATTATAACTTGTCTTTCTTTGAAAACCATTTATGCATTATTAGATCAGAATTATTTTTAAAAACACACTTGACAAAACTGCTTATCTGACCCACACAGAAAAGGCTTAAGTACTAATTTATCAATGAGGCTAAACTGGGCAGTCAAAGACTGATCTACAAAGGAGTATTTCTTAGTTCTGTCTTCAAAAAATGATCTTACAGAAGAAACATTAAAAGTACCAGCACATGGGAAGCCTTACACTCCTCCAGTTTCACTGCTGTGATAGTGTTTTGGAAATAGGAAAGGAGGAGTGTACTTATACCAGTAACTGCCACCATAACATTGGCCTAATAAACCCTGAATGAGAGGGAATAAATAAGCTGTTGGAAACTCCCCATGTCATGTTGCCTCTTGGCTAAGAACAAACAGGGCATGTTAGCATTGCTCACAACAAACATCTACGACTTTAAACGTGGGAAGGTTAAAAACTTCTGCTGATCCATTTTATTGTATGACACAGATGCAGAATTACTTCGATAACAAAACCAGAGAGGGTAATACTGAAACTAAAAGAGATTTTCCGCAAGCTCTGTCTTGATTTACCCTCTGGCATCAGTTGCTTAAGAAGACAGTCACAGAGAGAAAGTCAGTTTGCGTGGGTAGAACCGACACAGAAAACAGAAGTACATATTGTTATATTCTCCTTGGTAGGTCATTTTTCCACATATTCAGAAAAGGAACATTCTAGACTCAGTCTTCACCTGCAGAGATGCAATGGCTGTGAGAAAGCCCAGAAAACATTCCTCAGGACCAAGATCCCATTAGGAGAGGGCTGCACAAAACAATATGCAAAAATCCCATTTAGCTTGGAAGAGCATGAAAGCTTCAATACAGCCTAATTCCAGAAAGTACATAGGGAAGCACTTGAACATTTTCTTATGTTCTAGCGAAGCACGTGGTTAAAGTTAAGCATTTGCTTTTGTTCTTTCCTGAACTACAAAGCAATGAACAGGACAGAAGAGGACTAAAGAGCATATCTATTTATGTGCCCTGTCTTAGTAAGGAACACCAAACCATGCCCTCTATGACTGAGTCTGTATACACCAAAAACCTCTAAGAAGGTATCCCAAAGTAGGATTCCAACTCTTTAAAATAGCAATCCTAAAATCTGCAATATACCATTGGATGAGGAGCTATACTAGTTCCAAGCAACAAGAAATCAATTTAACAAAAACTCTCACAGAAAATTCACGGCAAAGAAGGCATTATTAAAAAAGCACTTCATATAAACTGATTGTATTTTATCTATTCAGTATTGCTTTTTAGTGCCAGAAGTCCAGCATTAACTCAAAAATGGCTGGGTCTGTGCTTACAGACACCCAGCCAAACAATTAGGAACCTAATCATTAAAGAGTTTAAAGACAGAAAACAGATGCTCCAGCCAATTTTGTTAGAGCTGGGAGCCTCTGAAGAGGGACGTCTGGATTGTTTAGCTTGCTTATTTCTGCAGCGCCAGAGATCATTCTCATTACTGTGTTTTGAAGCGGTAATTTCTGAATGATGATGCTGGCAGAACTACAAACAAAGAATTACCCTAATCCAATCTGGATGTTACTAACACATATAAGACTGTCTTCAGATTTTCACAGGTCAAGCAGGATTTAAACCCTGCTCCATTAATAAAACAGAAAGACACTCTTCTAAGACTTTTTAAAATGTATTTGCCTAAAAAGGCACAGGAGTCCACAGTGAGTAATGGTGTTTTGTCCTGCAACAGGACCTCAAGGAAATATTTCATATAGATTGGACTGTCAATAATCAAATTTCTTTAAACAGATAAAAGTTCATCTTAATCTAAACATTTGTGAAACAGCAACTTTGCTAACACATTACTTCCTTTTCAGGGCCCGTCCATGTACATAAACTTTCACTGTAACCGATAACCGACCATCAAAACACGATAATCATTACATTAGTCATGAACTACAACTTCACACTGAGATCAACCTTCCCCTCCAAGATACTAGACAAGAGGACTGACTGTTGAGTCAATTCTCTGGATCCAAAACACAGCCCTTTGGGGTTTGGTTGTATGTCCAAAACCCAAGGAAAAAAAAATTATACCCTCAGTTTTGATGTTACCTAGAGCCGCTTCAGTAATTACTGAATTCTCAGAGTTTTCTCTAGTTACAGCTGTCACAGAAAGAGCTTACAAGACGCTCCTTTTGCTGTTGAGAACACTTCACAAGACGGAGTTTAGGCCAAACCCAAAGGCCAGAATCCAATTTAGCATCTTACCCAGATGCTGGTAAGACCTAATCTAAAGAGCACCTTTACCAACTGTATTGCAAACAATGAAGAAAGGAAAGGCCCCTACCATAATACCTGCTTACATAACTTAGTACTTGCCAACAAAACATTAAACAGGTTGGAAAGACACAAGTATTCAAAATTAACACATAAGAGAAAGTGATTAAATAAGATTCCACAATAAACTGTGGTTGCCACCATTCTGAGAGTCAGCCAAGCTAGTGAAGAAGCATCAGCCTTACCTTCAAAAAAAATGGGGTCAGTAACTGCTTATTTACACTAAGATTTCTCCTACAGCTTAGAATGTATTTTATAAAGGTTTGACTGATGGCACTTTATTTTGTTAGTATGAGAAAAGGATTGTAATTGCAAGAAAAGTATTAGAAATAGCAAAATACCTGCTCAGCTTTCTTACATTTCCTGGTGCTTTTAATAAACAAAGGAAATAAGTGTTTATAATCTTGACTATGCTTTCCTCATTAGATTAAAATCTAAGTGGCCACCAATTCACTACAACTCTGTTAGACAAAACTAAGCTGCAAGTCATAAAGACTTGCAGGTCAACAAGGATTTTCCTTTCGATGATGCTTTTGGCTCATTAGAATAATCACTTCATGAGTGCAACTCTGAGTACCAGCATGGTAAATTATGATATTAGTGGGCAGCAAACATCAAACTGCCAAGGGCAGGTCTAAATTTTAGGAATTAAATATTATCTTTCCAATTACTTAGGTTGATCAACAAGGTAAGCCTAAACTGGCTTTTGAGGCTGTGTTTCTTACACTTGAACTACTCAAAATTCTAGACAATATCTTCCTATGCAATGCAAGGGTGACATTTACTGTAAAGCCTTTAATATTGTTCAGTGCACACAAAAAAAAGAATAAAAAAGGAAACAACAGGAAGAACAAAATAGGAAGTTGTTCCATTCACATAACTTCCTCAGTGCTCTAGCCCAGTGGACAGCAATGTCTGGGGACCTGAGAGATAGATGGAATCAAAGAATATATCCATAGAGGAGAGGAATAATAAATAATAAAGCTCTCTTACAGCCCTTGATACGGTCCCCAGACCTTGAGACATAGTTGGAAGAGCAATTACTGCTAAAAACACATGTATGGAAAACAGGGAAAACTGATGGTTAATAGGCAAAGCCACAGAGAAGCCCAAGATGGACTTTCACATACAACCCTCCCCAAAGCTAGTCATGACGTGCTGCATTTTATACACCACCCCTTGACAAAGCTAACTTGGTGGCTCCATCAGTAGGAAAGATCCTGCCTTTGAGTGCAGTGAGGTAAGCCTGCACATCTGCTGCCTTAGTCTCCAGTCTCTGTCTAGCCAAAATAAACTGGCGTTAGTTGAGAGAAAAGGCTTACTAGCACATCTTACTAAGGCAACTATACTGGCTCACATCTGGCTCACATCTGGCCATGTAAAACCTCAAGCAGAGTAAGCATATAGTCATCTGCTCTGCTGCATAGGTGTAGCAGTAAACCTTGCTAAAGACAGCTCCTTTTCTGCCTACCTAATTAGGTTATTAGCCATTTTAGGGCTCAGGATGCAAATAAACAGGAAGCTAGTGGCTTTAGTCACTTCTGCTTTTGCACCCATACAACACCAGTGAAAACCAAAAAACTTCAAAGGTGCTTCAGAAGAAACCTTTAAAGGTTTTCAATTTTCAGTCACCAGATTTCCCTACCAGCACACAAGCCAGCACAACTATAAGCTGTGTAATTAGGATATTATTAAAGACCTGGAAACATATGAGAACAGAGAAGACAGAAAAAGCAAAAGATGTTGTACCACATTGAAATATGGCCAGGAATCTAACCTCAGGATTCCCATTAACCACAACCACCTCAAAATAAATAAAAAAAAAAGCCAAAAAAACCTGGAAATGGGCAGTTATACAACAGTATAGCATTAAATTAGAATTCAGTGGGCAACTGAAAAACAAACACACCAAAAAACCCACTCCAGCAGAAGAGGCACAGTTCCCCCAATCAGCCAGAAACTTTCCCTCAAGCTTAGTAGCAGCTGGATCAAATCCAATTAGAAGAAGATAATACTCATGCTCTGTCTAGAAGACATCTATTCAAGATTATGAGAAATAGTTGAATTGCTTTTCACCAAAGTAGGAAAAAAAAAAGTTGCCGGCATATTCCTGTGCCAGATCCTCAAGAAATGTAGCCATGCCTAACCCAAGCCAAGATTCCCCTCAAAACAAAGATGACAAGCAGTCTAGAGAAATTAATGAAGTATGGTTTTCACCAAGCACGCCAAGCAACTGACAAAAAACATCACCATAGGCCCCCAAAATTCTGGGCCTAGCATCCAAATCAACTCCACCGAACAGGGTTAGAACCTACAGATCCACTGCAGTTTCTATTGAAGGCACCATAGGAGCCACAGTACTGAACTGATTGGAATGGCAAAAAACTTAGAAGGTTCAAAAGCCTAAAAAGTCTGAAATAATAGTAAGACTGGGAAAAGGTCAGATTGGGGGAGGCTGAGGAAGAGCCGAAATGTAGAAGAGGATATTTAAAGAAGGCAGCAGTGTAAAAAGCAAGGAAGATGTATGAGACATTTCTGTGATAAGCTGGATGCACCATCAATTGCGTGAGCATATATGTGCTGGTCAGAGGGCACTCAATGCCTGAGCTGCTTCCCATTTCTCCTTCTGTTCCTCCTCCCCAGAAATAAAAGCTCACGTGTGCTCCAGCCTTACTGAAAGAGGCTAGAGGTATTAAAAAAAAGCAGCAGAGGGAAAAAAAAAAAAAGACAGAAAAAAGAAAATATCAAAGTCCAGATATCACGCCAGAGAAGCAGTGGCCCATGGAACAGGCTACACATCATGCCTACAAGGCTAGAAAAAGAAATTCACATACACACATTCAAAATGCTTTCAAGTCAAGCAATCCAGACATTTCTCCACAGCTGCATGTTAGTAATGTTCTGCAGGCAGCATGCAACAGACTCAGCAAGCCCTTCTTACTGTGCAGAACATCTGCAGGAAAATGAAAGGCAGAATCATAACTCGCAAAAGCTAAAATTAAGTTCTCTTGTGCATGCTTTATAACTAAAACTCAGACAATATGCATGAAAAGAAAAGGGAAAGGTAACGCAGATGAAGACAGCTAAAGAAAAAGGAAAATATATCCTTGCATTGGTTTTCAATTTGGATTGTAATTATGATTTTTTCTTTCATTGCTCTCAGCAACTCATTTTCTCATTCTCTCCCCTCCCCTTTTTGTTCTGCATATTGCTGATTTATGCTCCTTCAGAGGAACTTAATCATTCGGAAAACTTCAAACCATAAAAGCCCTAAAAAACAAAATAGAGAGGCTGGAATAGTAATGAGTGGCTTTGCTCAGAGAAGTTCTGACCATGCAATTTCTCTCAAAAGATGATGTTCCATAGAAAGTTACTGATTTTAACAACATTTTTTAATGGTAGATTTGGCGAGGCCGGTGGTGACATTTTCACTCGCTTTCAGGACCTCAGAGGGAAAGAAGTGCTTTTCCAGGAAACTGAAGCTTCAATCCAGCTTCAGTTCACACAGGAAAAGATACATTTTGCTCTGCTGTAAATCAAAATAAGCTTTAAAACGCCAGAATTTAGTCTCTGACCTAGATCTGTTTCTGTTATCTGATCCAGAATCAGATTTTTGAAAAGCAAACACTTGAGTACTTGAGCATGACAGGACTTCAGTGAATCTCAGAAGAAAATCCAGAAACCTTCATTACTAAGAGTAATTGCTCAACTCTTCAGGTTATAGACATTTATGTTTATAAGAGCATCAGAGATTATATCGTATACTATTTGGAGAAATTAAATGAACAAAGTTGAATCTGTGCCTGATATTCCATGAACTTGAACAAATGTCTGTAGTGGGACCAGTACTTTTTAATATCTTCGTCAATGACAGACAGTGGGATTGAGTGCACCCTCAGCAAGTTTGCAGATGACACCAAGCTGAGCAGTACAGTTGACACACCAGAAGCACAGGATGTCATCCAAAGAGACCAGGCCCACCTGGAGAGGTGGGCCTATGAGAACCTCATGAGGTTCAATAAGGCCAAGTGCAAGGTCCTGCACCTGGGTCAGGGCAACCCCCAATATCAATACAGGCTGGGGGATGAAGAAATTGAGAGCAGCCCTGCGGAGAAGGTTTTGGAGCTATTAACGGATGAAAAGCTGGATATGAGCCAACAATGTGCACTTGCAGCTCAGAAAGCCAACCATATCCTAGGCTGCATCAACAGAAATGGGGCCAGTAGGTCAAGGGAGGTGATTCTGCCCCTCTACCAAGCTCTAGTGAGACCCCACCTGCAGTGCTGCATCCAGCTCTGGTGTCCTCAGCACAAGAAGGACATGGAGCTGTTAGAGCAGGTCCAGAGGAGGGCCATAAAAATGATCTGAGGGCTGGAATACCTCTCCTACAAGGACAGGCTGAGAGAGTTGAGATTGTTCAGCCTGGAGAAGAGAAGGTTGCAGAGAGACCTTATTGTGGCCTTTCAGGAAGGATGGGAGCAACCTCTTTAGCAAGGCCTGCTGTGACAGGACAAGGGGTAATGGTTTTAAACTAAAGGAGGGTAGATTTAGACTGGATATAAGGAAAGAGATTTAACAATGAGGGTGGTGAAACACTGCAACAGGTTGCCCAGAGGGGCTGTGGAAGCCCCATCCCTAGAAACATTTGAGGTCAGGTTGGACAGGGCTCTGAGCAACCTGATCTAGTTGAGGATGTCCCTGCTTAGTGCAAGGGGGTTGGACTAGATGACCTCTAAAGGTCCCTTCCAACCCAAACTATTCCATGATTCTACGAAATGTGTACTGCTGCGCCTCAGCTAAAGATCTGTTGAGATCCTCTTATCTTCAGGTCTTCCTCAATTGTAGGCATTTTCAACTAAAACCTCCCCAAGCCACTGTAATCTTCAGAGCTCAACTAGTGATAGCAACAGAGAAAATCTGAACATATGCAACATGAGCATTAACTTCGTCAGGTTTTCCAGGCATATTTTGTGTAGAAACCAGCTCCATGGCCAGAGGTAATGAAAGCAATTTACTCTAGAAGAGCCTACAAACTTATACCAACGAATCAGAGGGAGCACGAGTGAAGCTCAGGGTTGTTGCTACACCTGTCCTTTGGATAAACAGAATCATTATGGGTTGTCAGTTGCTATCAGCGTTAAAATGATACTCTGCTTTAACAACACAGGATTTGCCTTTTAAGTGGCTTAGAAACAAACTCTCTTCTCAGCGGGGAATTTTGCAAAGGGAGCTTCAAGCCTGAGACACCAGCCCAAACCATACCTCATTTTCGCTTAATCTTGAGCGTAAATCTGCTCAGGAAAGAAAGCGCCAACTTCACTTGAACTTACAGTCTATGCGTTTGAGGCAACACATGTTATTTAGAAAAGCTGAGGATGCTCATATAAGCTAGACACCCCAGTGAGGACATATGGTTGAATAAACGCAACAACAATGTCGTAGCAACAGCAAGAATATTAACTACTTCATTACCATGAAAAGTAACTGATGACAGGTCTTCTAACTGCACTACCTTTCACAAAGCAATTCTATGTTAAATGAAACCCTAGGAGCTTGAGGCTTGAGACAAAGCCTCTCTGAAAACTCCCACTATATGACTTTTGGATTGCCAGGTCTTCAAACCAGAGTTATTGTCTTCTGCTGCACATCTTTAGCACCTAGAACAAGCATCTCCTCCTCCTGCCATCAGACCTCCCTTCTCATAGGATCTTGTTGAAATCAGTCATTGCCTGCAGCTCACTTTCCTTTCCTTCTCTCATCCCACAGATCTTTCCTGGCTTCCTAATTTTCAGCCCACTGCTTCTTCAGTAAACTCCCATCTCCCCCCGCTCCTTTTCACCTCATTTTTCCTCTTCTTATGAATATCTCTCCCTATGACAGTTTCTTTCCCCTAAGTTACAAATATTTTAAGCTCTTGGTCTTTACAAAATCCACCCTCCACTTCAGTTTACTACTAGCTCCTTTCCTCTTTTATTTTTTTCTCAAAACATTAATTGTGCTGCCTAGCCTCCCTGAAGTAGAATTGGATATGAATCAGTTTTCCCATGCCATGCAAGATCCTGAGCTTTAATTGTCTTTTTTTTCCTTCTGTTTCACAATGAGATAAAACTGAGATTGTTTGATATTTTTATTAAAACCAGAGACAGAGATGTCTATCTCAGACTAGACAATAAGTCTTCCAAAGGTACTCATATGGCAAAATCTCAGTCTGCCTAATAGGAGAATTTTTTTAAAAACATCACCCAGATTAATGTTTTTTATATTGTGCTAAGGGATATAAAAAGAACCCAGCACCACTTTACTTCCTTTCTCCTAAAATTTAATCTTGATCTGGGAAAAAACTTCCAGATTAAATACTTATTAAATCCAAATTAATATGGCCTCATGAACAGTTATGGTTTCAATAGAAAACTATGCTTAAAAAAAAATCATTTATCTGCTTTAACCTGGACTTCTCCCATACTCAGAGACCTCCACTCAAAGAGGTCTCCAGTAATTCTTCCTAGCTAAAGCTTGCCTAAAGATAGCTGTCAGACCTAACAACTCCAACCTTGAATCTGGTACTCACAAGGCATCTTTGATTATGTCCAAATTATGTTGCATTCTCCTTCCTAATCATGCCCCATGATTATCTTCTGAAAGATCTTCACTGTGTGGGAACTGCAGGATGGGCTTTAGTGGACTTTGTAAGATTGCCAGAGCTTGCTTCAAGGAGCTAGCCCAAGACAAATACTTTTAGATGAATCTTGCTTTTAGCCATTTAAGATATTGTCAACCTCAACTGTCTCTCCCAGTCTTCTGGACGTGAGCAAATGGAGACTGGCACGTATCAGACACCAGCCCTTGGTCCAGTGTAGTATCTTAAAAAGCAGATTTTATTTATATATGTTTACATATAGATATATAAAATCAAGATTACTCTGAAACAGATCAAAGTATACCAAGCCAAGTTAATCTATCTCAGATGGTGGCTATGGCTAGCAGTGGATATTATGAGAAAAGCATTAGAATTTAGTAAATCTGTAGTCAAAATTCTCCAATTTTACTTTACTGTTTCCTGAACCTGAGGTTTCGTTTTTGGTTTAACGGTTCTTATTAGTTATTTTCAATTAATTTATTTAAACATTATTATTTTAAAGGTCTTACATGTCCCTTTCTCATCTGACTTCCACCTGCAATCAGCCCTTGAGCCAATCTAACACTCATTACTCACATCTTTATATTTTCCCTTATGAAGCTTTTCACGGCTAACATGCACTTCCTATAATTTTTGTGACCATGCCTGTGTGTGGTGCTTGACAATAGCCTGCAGCTACATCTGGGTCTGCCTAGAGCTGCATCATCATTTTGTTTGCAACTGTCTGTTGCCATCTTGTATTTAGCATCGACTTGTTGGAGTAAGGACACCTTGTTCTGTGTTTGTATAATATCCAAAAGAGCAGGATCCTGGCCTGTGACTAGGCTGTATAGCAACAAAAAAAAAATTACAACTCATGCACAGCGTCAATAAGGGTTTCAGCACAATCACCATCTTGATGGCTAGCTAAGCTGTAGGACTTTGGGAGTGGAAGCCTTCATTTTGTAAAGTGGTTTGCATACATCCTGGCACGAGGCTGCCTCCTATACCAATTTGCCTTTGGGGAAGGAAACTCTGGATCCTTCCAAGCAAAGGTCAGGCACATTTATTGCCAAAAGTCAGTCTCCCAGTGTCAACAAAATGGCAGCTATCCACACAACAACAGGTAAATGTCATTTGAAGGAGTTCCACAAGCAATATTGACAGCTGGAGCGAATAAAGCCTGCCCTTCAGGCCATTTGAGAATGGCAGGTAATTTAACAATGAAAATCTGATCACATCATTAACGGGGGGGGTGGGGGGGTGGGGGGGTGGGGGGAGATGTGTGTGTCAAAGTAAATGTACTAATCCAAAACGGGCACCACTGCTTCTGTCAGATCTTTGCCTTTGACTATTATGACAATGTTGCCAAATCTTGTTATTTTAGTATGTTTCATGATTTTGGGGATCAAGTACTAGAGAAATGTTATTGGCATCAGTGCCTTAGTGTTTACATAGAAAAAGCATTTCAGCAAAAGCTTAAGGACATGAAAATGATAACATAGAAACCAAAAAATAAATGGTAGATAACTCTACCTCCTTTACTTGGAGGGGGAGGAGGAAGGTGAGAGGCACAATGATTCAGAAGGTCTCTCAACAGTTCAGACTTCTGACTTTGTCAGATTAAACCTTATCAGGAAGACTTTATTAAAAACTAGAAGATGTAATAGTTCCACTGTCCTTTTCCTGCAAAAGTTTTCATTTAAAAAAGACCCGAAAATTAAAACTTAAAGAAAAATAAAGTTAGAGTGTGACTAGGGCTTGGCAATGGGGAAGATTTGGGAGGAGCCCAGGGAAGGGCTGTAAGTAGGTTGAATATGTAAACAACACTTATAGTCAGAATTATCCTGAAGGATGCTGAATTCCCACGATTCCTGTCTCATTACTAGCCTGTGTTTCTTCTCCAAAAAACTTTGTAATTTCCCTCAGTTTAATTATCCTCTTAACTGAACTAGTTTGTCAGTATGCAGAGGACAAACAAAACAAGTCATGGGCAATAAAGCCTTGCAAATCATCTATTGTACTGCTCCAACTCCCTATCATCCCTCCTAATTTTTAATTGAATGTTGTCATTAAGTGGTTCCCTTTAATATGCAGCCAGTGAGGTTCCTCTAGCATGCAAACTCCTGTAACTCCTACCATAAGCATTACTGACATAACATTTCTAATTCTAATTCTAATTATTTTGGATTATTTTGTAGCAGTCGTTAAAAATAGAGGGATTTTTTAATATTCATTTAAGAAATAGGCCAACAGCCTAGAAAGAGCCTTAGCAAATTGTGCTGGGTTTGACTGAGGTAGAGTTAATTTTCTTCATGGGAGCTAGTATGGGGTTGTGTTTTGGATCTGTGCTGAAAACAGTGCTGATAACAGAGGGATGTTTTCATTACTGCTGAGCAGGGCTTGCACAAAGCCAAGGACTTTCCTGCCCCTAACTCCACCCATGAATAGGCTGGGGGTGCACAAGAAGCTGGGAGGGGACACAGCCAGGACAGCTGACCCCAACTGACCCAAGGGATATTCCATACCATATGACATATGGCTCAGCATATAAAGCTGAAGGAAGAAGGAGGAAGGGGGGGGACGTTTGGGGTTGTGGTGTTTCTCCTCCCAAGTAACCATTACATGTGATGGAGCCCTGCTTTCCTGGAGATGGCTGAACACCTGCCTGCCGGTGGGAAATAGTGAATGAATTCCTTGTTTTGCTTTGCTCTTGTGGGCGGCTTTTGCTTTACCTATTAAACTGCCTTTATCTCAATCCATGAGTTTTCTCATTTTTACTCTTCTGATTCTCTCCCCATCCCACCATGGGGGAGTGAGCGAACAGCTGTGTGGGGCTTAGCTGCCAGCTGGGATTAAACTACAACACAAGTACACTGAAGGTATTCTCAAATACTAAAAAACTGCTGCCAGAGGAAGTGAGCATGATATCTAAAGCTTCTTTACGAAACTGCTGCTAGAGATAGTAGGATAAACTGTGGTAATCCTAGGTCTGGAAGCAGGGATACCACATCTTTCAAAATGCTGTACACAGTAACCAGGAGATCTTCCCCCCTCCTCCTTCCCCACACTTTAAACTTGTTTCCAGCCCACTGGAGTGGGAAATACATGCAGTGATACCATGGCCAGTTTCTGCCACCAAACAGATGGTGACTGCTGGAAGCCAGCAACACAGATCCCAGTCACTGAAACTTTATTGGGAGCGCCCACCAGTGTGAATAAATGTCTTTAGACGGACTAATTAAAAGGACTCTTTTCATTAGTTAGGACCATCTGTTAGGCCACAGACCCAGTGGAATTGCATACAGGTGGACATTCCTAGGTGGGAATCAACAAAAGAGCATCTCATGGCTTGTAAAGCTATTGTGTCCCAATAATAGGCTAATGAGGTTTCACACAGCATGTTCCTTCAGTCTGTGTCCACAAAAAGATTTCTACCCCTCTCTCCCTACCTCACCTGGATAGGTACTGACTGGTGTTGAGTACCAAGCTCAAAAGCAGCTTAGTAGTCCTGGCCAAATGTACCAAATATTTCTCAAAGTGTCACAAGAATCTGTACCCTCCCAGAATTATCCTGGTGTTTGCATCCAGCACCAAATGGAAGGAAAAAAATAATTAAATTTTTGCACCCCAAAAACTAACAAAAGACCAGCTTGTAAAAGCTCAGAAGAAGTCTACAACAACAAACGTGGAATCTATGATAATGATCTTTGGGGCAGAGAGAATAGCAGTACAAAACACTTCCAAAGCTTTCGCTTGAAATCAAGTCCTTCACATAGTACAAGGTAATTCATATAAGACTCAGCATTAAAGCCCTACACACTCTGATTCAACCTTCTTTTGAAACCCCTATACACATAGCAGATGCAGTATGATGAGCCAGGCTTGCAGCTTTACATTTATTCTTCCTCATCCTTCACCCTCAGCCCAGGACACCCATCACCATGCAGTGCTTACACATGATCTCATATTCAAAGTCATTGGTCAACAGAGCTCCTGCTGAAGCCCATATCTTCTGACTGCTCAGGGCTTTAAAAAACCCAAGCCAGTTTACTCCTGTGAAGTAATAAGCTCACATGTAAACACCAAGTCGTGGCTGTGAATCACTCCTGGCAATTGCTCACATTTCCTGGCATGGCAGCCTCTAACAACGTACACCGTTATTTGATATTTGCTTTTCTGAGGCACCTGTAATTCTCACATGAACCAGAAACTGTACAAAAATAGATGGGTTAAAAATCCCATTCTAAACATGTTGATACAAGTAGTGTTCACTGCAATTGTCCTGTTCTATTCTATATGCTACCAAGACTTCTGGGGTGAAAGCTGGACAGCAAAGTCTTCATTGCTAAAATAAGATGAAGGTCTGAAAGGAAACATTTTCAAGAAAACAGTTGTTTCAGGCCTTAGTGTACACAAAAGGTCACCAACAGTTTGTTTTTTCCCCCCTTATACATCACCTTTAGACAGCCAAACTGTTAAGGCAACAATCCAGGAAGCTGGATAGCCAACATACAAAGAACTTTAAAAACAGCAGAAAGGCCAATATGTTCCTATTTACAATATTTTGTGACCCTAACCTAATCATCATGTTTTATTATTTCCTCATTTTATAGCTCTGCTCTTTCAAGTGAGCCAGCAGCCAACATTTCTTCTCCACTGGCCAAAGGAGCAGCCAAGTGTCTGCTTCACAGCCAATATCAGTTACTGAGCCATAAGCAGCTAATATGAGGTTGTGAATCCACAAGCTAGCAGCTGATGCCCTTCTACTGGAAAATTAGACTTGGGTTTTAGGCACCTAATTATTTTTTATATAGACTTAATTCATTCTGTAACCTGATTTGAAATTATTTGATCAAATTTGGATTTAAATTAGGACAGCCAGTGGAACTACACTGATTTATGCCAGCTGAGGAACGGACTATATTTTAATACTATATTCTCTTGTTTTTGTGCAAACATAAATGGGCAAGAATTCAAGCCAAATGAAAGCAAAATACCATTGTGTAATTTCAAGGCCAAATAGAAGCATGTGCACGGAAATCAGAAACCTGTAATTTAAAAGGCCTCGACATAACAGATAATTTTCCCAGCGTGGGAGTCTACAGATCACAGTAGAAGGCCTTCAAGACCCAGCAAGAAGAGTTGCTTCTATCTAAAGCTAGTCAAAAGCGTTCACATGGTGTATTCACTTACAGCTCTTGGATTCCTTCAGTTCACACCTCTACCAGCAACGAAACCATTTGTAGCTAAGCTGTATAAGGTGGTGATGTTTTATTTCCCATTACCTGAGAACAGTATATTGCTTCACAGAAACGCAGTTCCTTTACAAGACTTTTAGCCCTAGCAATGGCTGAGTCTTGTAACGCTGCTCCTGAACATAGCTGTCATGTAGAAGGGGAAAAAAAAAAATGCATTAAGCGTATTTGAATCCATCCTATCTGAATTCATAGTAAGACTGATGTCTAGAGACCCACGTTTAAAGACCATCACACCCCAAAATTTTATGGCCTCCTGGAAGTCTTGAACCTGAGCATGCGCTGAACAGATTTGCATTTGGACATGGTTGCTCCATCAAGAGATACACTGGGTGGAGTTCCTGTCACATGGAGAGTCCAGTTTTAACTTGTCTATAGCTAGCGATGTGTCTGGGAGAGGCTGAAGTTTATGTTCACGCTTTACCTTCTAAGGATAAGAGCCCCAATTCACTAAATTCTTTAGGACGTTTATCTAAGGATTTAAACTGTACTTTGGCTCTTATTGACATTTTGCATAGGACCAAACAGTAGTTCCTCAAACTGAAAGCCACTGCCAAGCATTAGTCTTACACAGAGACAAAAATTAAATTAATATTTGCAAAGAAAAAGTGAACATCCCAAACCGGTTTTGCAATATCAATCTCCCTGTACATATTCAACTCAAATGGAGCCTGATACATAAGGCACACAGAATTCCTAAATGATTAGTAAAACAAGAGATTTAAAACTTTTTTCTAGAAGGACATGAAGTAGATTTCAGAGAATTTGAAGCAATTAATATGTATATAAAGCATGAAGTAAGATGTTTCAGGAAACAAAAATTTAGTCAATTGGTTTAATAGCTATTCTTACAGCTATGCTAACAAATAAAATTAACCTTATAGCGTACCTAGAATTCAATGTCCTAAATATGGGAAGGAATAGCAACTAGGTAAGATCAATACTGCAATTTTCCTTTATTGGGAAATTCTTTTTCCAGTATACATCAGATATGCCAGTCAATGCACCTGATTGGCAAGTTTGTATTCCAGTGCATTGCTTAAAAAGGGTTGTTTTCTGACCAATACCGAAGAAAATTTCTGCCTAAGTTGATTGCCCAGGGTGCTATAAAATATTTTAAACTCTGATATTACATCAAGAGTGTAAAAAAAAAAATCATAGTTTCACGTTTACCCAGTGCATTGCCTGTTGAGGATACTTCCTTAGATGTACAATTTGGCATTTTCTTTAAGTAGCAGCTATATTTTGGAACTCACCAAGGAATATGAAGAGGACCCATTAGGCCACAGAGTTAGTTTTTCCTCACTTGCCATTCGGGGTTCAGAAAGGAAATATTACACAAGAGAAGTAGTTGAACTTCCTCATCCGTGCCTCTGAAAAGAATCCCTGCACGTTTGGGGAAATGTATCCATACGGGATCCATAGGTCGATTTTGTTTCAAGAGGAATTTTGGGAACAGCAACCTTAAGGGGGTTACTGGTACTTTAATGCTCTTCTAGTTCCTCATTGAAATGCACCTTCATGCACAAACATGTATTTTTAACAGCTTCTGACTACAACAAGCATGGGAATCTTTTGTGCAGCAGCAACAGGTGAAATTTCAAGGAGGCATCTGCATTTGCCAGTCCCAACCCAAAAAGGAAATCAAATAGCTCTTCATTCAATCTGGTAAATATAAAAGTGGGATGATAATGGAGGTCTAGAGTATCTACCTTTTTGATGTATTCCTAACAATGATGAAAATAAAACCCAAGTTTAGAGATTAATAAAGATTTATAGACATTCTTTTACTTATCTGTAAAGCAAGTGGCAATGCACTTTTTCTAATGCATCAGCAGGAAATTCTGCAAAATTAAAATTAAACCTTCTGCTTTGAATCCCAGCATCATCAGCTTTATCCTTAAGGATATCCATAAGGAACAAAAAGTCTCCTGGATTGCATAGGTAAGAGTATACGTTAAAATCTACTCTACAAGTTACTAAAATCACATTTTACCTGCTACGCTTTTAACTAGTCTCCTTTTTCCTCCAACTAACATTTCTTTGCATTTTAGTCAAAAAGCAGACCTGTTACCAGTTCATCCATAACCAACACTGGGTATGTACAATCAGTAGTGGGCCAACTTTATCCCTAGAGGCTGAATATGCCACCTCTGTGACATTTAAAGCCTCTACTGGCCCGAAGACCAAGAACAATTCCATTTTTCGACTTGGAAATCCTTGAGTACCAGCAGCACTGAGTCTCTAGAATTTTAGAGGAGCTATAGTTGATTGTTTGCAAAGATCATAAATGTGCACATAAAACATAGGAGGAGAGAAGAGGCGGACATTAAGATGTGCAGCAACTAATTGGGGAAAGGCAGTTTTAGTATAGAAGTTTAATAGGAATGAGAAATAGTTACAGTCATCTCTCATGCAGAAAGCACCACAGTTTGTCATCCCAACCCAACAGAAATGCTGGCAGTAGAGATGGGGGCCTGGGAAAAGGCATGATTCATGTACTGGCTAATGTATACTGTAATAACATCCTGAAACTACTGGCAACAGCAGAAGCACAACAAAACAAGCAAGACCATTCAGCTAAATATGCCATTACAATGCATGCACAGTTGTTTTATTATACACAGGCCAGCAGATTAGTACTAATCACCTAACAACTTATGATTAGGTTCACTTCAGAAGCAGATACAGACGGGCAATGAGGATGTCCACAGAAACTACACAAGCAATGAAAATCTACATGCATAGGAAAGCTGGACAAACTTTGCCCTCTGACAGATGATGCACATGGATAAAGACAGACTGGTATTTCCCCTCACCACATGTCAGGGGATAAAAAGGTGTTATAAAATCCTCCAATTCTTGATTACGCACAGCCATAAATGCCAGCTTGTTTTAATTAAAAGGATGGAACATCAGCATTTAACAAGGTTTAGAAAAACTGCTTATGAGAGAACTTCCATTTACCCTTCTGTAATATGCCACTTTTAACAACATACAATCCCCCACACCACATGTGAAGCTCATGTTGTCAGCACTGCTATTTGAGGCTCCCAGCATATTTTCTAAGTTCCGCACAAATTAAAATAATGGGCGAGATGATACAATGCCTACCTCAGTTACCTAGCCATAGATTGATGCCATCCATTTGCTTCCGTGGTGCTGCAGTCACTGCCTCTAAGCAATCTCACCTAAAATGGTTCCTCTAGAGTAGAATAAAAGATAAATTTTCTAACATCTTAAGGAGGCTGTTGCTAGCCACCAGCCTGGCTACAAATATTTCTTATGCATTATATAACATCATTGATCACCATTTCCTACTGTAATGGTCTTCATTACATGAGCCTGTTTTCAAGACTTAAGTCCACCATTAAATTTTCCCTTCAGCTCAGATCTGATATACCTTTTTTCCTTTACCCTGTCCCCCCGCCCCCCAATAGGTTTTGGAGGTTTAACAGTGGTAATAAATGTAAAGAGCTTAATTTTAAGGTATAATTTTGTGCTCACACTATTCAAAAGCAACTTTAATATAAATAATAGAAGCAGAAACAACCCACATGAAATAGCTAATTATTTAAATCTTTTTTTTTTTAAATCAGAATATGACATTCTTCACAAATTAACCAAAGGCTGCAAGCCAAGTCTTCTGCAGGTGCTACAATAAGTATAGTGTCATCTACCTTCAAACAAACAGACCCTATGAGTCATGTTTCCAACAATCAGGAAGCAGTTAGAAATGCCATCATTGTTCACATGAGTTGAGATGGTTTTTTAAGCGGTTGAACCCCTTTTTCAAATTTCTTACCAAAAAGCTAAACCAAGAATCACAGGTACTACCTTGAAACAAGGCAACAGGGCTTTAAGATTAACATTAAATAAATACTAAGATTCAAGATGAAAGCTGAAAGGCTGGAAACACCAGTGCTTCCTTGCAAGAGCAAGAGAGCTGACTCCACTGAAAGCATAGCCCATATTACCATTTCTGCAGTCAACAAATAACATGCTTTCACCTGATGCTCTGAAGATATGGAGACAAGTCTTCAAATCCCACTCTACCTTTCATTTCAGGAAATTCACCCAGGTGCCTACAGCGAGCACAAAACAGGGTAACAAAACACCCAAACCTGGCAGCCAGAAAGTAGACCATCATTAACCAAATGAGCAAAGTCTTGCATTTTCCCTAACCTCAATCCACACACAACTAAGATTTAACCATGACAGTATAATTATTTCAGGAATCTCCAAGCCCTTAGCCTCAGTGCTCATGGCAATGAGTTCTGCGAATTAACAGCAGGAGTGAGGTAAATCAATTACCTGCCACATATAGTTAGTGCTGCTTATGTGCACATAAATATGTTCATATATACACAGAAATACATTGGCACAGCCTCCATCATAAGCCACAAACTACTGAGAACTCAGTGCTGTGAAAGGAGGGTAGCTGTGATGCTGTAGCACATTAGAACAAGCCCCAAGATTCCCATAACATATCAGCCTGTAATGACACCCTAAGACCAAGACACCCTAGGTCAGATGCACTGGTACAAAGCATATACCACCTTCTTGTCCATAAACACTCCCTGTGGCTCCTGAGATTCAACCCTGCAAAGCGCAAAGAGCAGTTGCAGTTATATTTACTGACTTAAACACCTGCTGAGTTTATATTTCTTCAATCCATTTTTTAAACAGAAAAAAAGAACAAAGAAATTTAAAAGCATACATACATTTTAATAATGTTGAAAACAACTTAAACATTAAAGCAACAGCAGGCAGGAAATTATGAACTGAGACTGTTACTTGTTTTTTTCTGCAACTCACATCAGCAGCAGCACTCCTTCCTGCCCTTTTCTCTAAACCAGATGCGTGGTTATTTAAATGCATTTATTTAATTTAGCTGTGCACTGCTCCCTCCTCTTGCAAAGCAGATAAAAATCAAGAAAATAGCGATCAAAGACTTTAAAAGATCAGTAGTCAGGAGGACATGGCTATTTTATCCTCCCTCCTTTCCACCCCTTCTAGAATAAATTGTAGAGGCTTATTGAGAACCAAAGGGAACTGGGACACTCTGGTTGCTTCTAACCCTTTAATTAGAGCAGCAGGGTAGAAATAAATACACCCTGCCTTCTACCTTTATGACCTTTGATTTCTGAGACTGCAAGACACTCTGAAGAAACATTTTAATAACAAAATTCCTCATCTGAGGCAGGGGGAAAGAGTCTGACCTTCCCCTTCTGGTACAGTAGCTTGTTCAGAGATGAGAATGTGGCACATTTCTGTTTGACAAAAAATTCATGTCCCTTTCAGTTGAAATGGGTACTGGGTACTTCATATTACACTACTGCTCTTTAGTTTATAGGGGTGACTGCCAAGTCTGAAAGTTCTTCCTGAATGTTACTGCGACAGATGTGTTAAATGTAGTGAGCAACTGATCCTCATTTTGAGTCAATTTGAGATTTTTTCCTGATTTTGTTTTCATTATGAAAACAAACTATCCCATAATATTAAGGGAAGAACAAGTTTAAAACTTACTTATGGTTCAATTTCAAAGCAAACTCTTCTACTTAATTTGGATGTAACCTTGTAACGCTTTTCTTTGTTATTTTTAGTTTTTAAACTGAAAACTCCAGTTTTAGACAAATTAGAAAGTCTTTAAATACGAAAAATTCTCAGCTAGATGAAATCACTGAATATCATCCAAATTTGTAACAGTTTTAGTTAATTTGGTTGGACTTCCAGAAGATTTTGTAGTTTTCAAAAGCAAATCAGTCCACTCCATACAGTTCTTCATAAAGATTTTTTTTGCAGACTCTGTTTCAGCCTGCAGACATTTTTATTGACCTCTGTTCTTTTCATATAAAATATCTGTCAGGACAATGAAAACTTTCAGACAGATCCTCAAGCTGGTATAAAATAAAGGAACTTCTCTGGCTGGTAGATTTATGCTAGATTCAGATTCTGGTACTTCCTTTCAGCATCAGGCATTGCTGTTATGATTAGTTCAGAAAATATATTCTGTAGAAGAGTATACAACACTGGTTTAAAAAAATACAGCTATAATTATCTGATTTAGTTCTTCCAAGTGTACTAATCCAGTTCATCTTTATCAGCAAGTGCATGGTCCTTGTCATATACTGGAGACTCAAGCATAAGCAGTGGTGAATGGGCCAGGCCCATAGCTAGCAGCAGAACTAGTGATTTCAGAAGATCCCCCCCCTTCAGTTTGGATCAGATAGTAATTTGGTCCAATAATCTTATTCTTCCCTCTTTTCCTCCATGCAAATCCTGACCTATGATGTGTTTTAGGGGTCTAACTTTTAAGAGACTTTCTAAAATTATCTGGCCATCCTTATTGGCAGTATACTGGAGGAATAACAGTAAAGCTTCACTTCCCACAGGGCCATCCAAGAAAGAGGCTTTTTCAAAAGAAACAGTCCTTCATTTCTGTCAGCAACACAAGGAATCCTCACTGAAAAGCTTCCTGCTATTCTGCAGGGTGTCTGAAAAGGGGAATTGCTGTTAACCATGCCTCTCAGGCTCCATTGTTATCAGCATCCAAGTACTTTCTTCGCCCATTTTCCCCTCACCTTTTGCCATTTATATTTCCTCAGGCATAAATTTATTGTTTTTCAAAAACGGAGACCTACCTGCCTCATGAGAAGACTTTTAGAGGTAGAAAAAAAATTCAGAGAAAAATCATCTCATTTTACATATGTTAGTGTAACTTGAAGACACCATGGGTTCACTTTTCTCCTGCATATCTACACCTTCATTTTACAATAGACAGACTGGCGGTATGGGACTAAGGCTGCACGTAATTCCCCTCATGCCCCTCCCTACTGCTAGTTCCCCATGAAGCCCTGAGAGACATTTAGTCTGTCTCTCATGCACACCATATCCTCCCAAGGTGACAGAAAACTTAGGTTTTGTTGTAATTAACACCCACTCCTTGTCCACTCTCAAATGTTAAAGTGAAGAGGGATAAAAAAAGGCAGGTAAATCCCACTGGTTTTAGTTTTCACTGATTAAAACTGAGACTTGTACCCCCATTATAATTCTATGGACACATCTTAATTAGTACCACTTAAAAATCATGGATGTTTTGGTATTGCTTTCCCATGGAAGAGTAAAATAAAACAAGTCACAAATCCTTTAATTTGTCTACAGATTAAATTGAAATCCAGGTATAATGGGATTTAACATAGATTGAATATCCCTGCTCTACTTCCAATATCACTAAAGTCAGCTGAGTTACTGGCTGCTGCAAAGTAACTACGTAGTCTAAATAGCCACAAGTGTTCAAAGAAAACACTGATAGGTGCCAAAAAAATTCTTCTCCATGAAAGAAATATTTCCACAATCTGAATGACCAATTTCTCTGCAAGTCCAAAACAAAAATAGTCTAGATGTACTTTGTAGCTAACATCTGAGATACACTACATTTTCACCTTGGTAAAAATACAAGATCAAAAGAGCATAGCCAAAGGGTATAATTTTCTCCTCCTTTGTCACAACCCAAAATGTTAAGTACACGTTCTTTTCCAGCCATCCCCTCACAAAAGGATAAAATGAACAGCAGTGAACTTCAGTCTATTAAATGTCACCCCAAAATAGGTAATTACCATATGAACATTAAACTGATGCGCCTCTCTCCTTATAAGGTTCCTTTTTACTAGCTAAAGATATTACCAGGTCTTAATTGGTGTGAAAATGAAATCTCTTGGAGCTGCAATTCAAAGACCTCCAAAACTTCACCTACTGGCTTATTCTAAACAGTTTTGATAAAACTAGGCCAAAATAAACCTTAAAAAATAATCACTAAGCACATGTACACTAACACATGTACATGTGTTAGAGCCAGAACTACATGCAGAACTTTGAAATCATGTCTAGGTATATAGTCTACATGGGTCAGTTCTCAGCTAGTAACTGTTTGTCTGTTCCTCTATGAAAAGGTTTACTGCACCCCTGCCTGTGTCCTTTCACCATGAAGCTCACAGGTAACACATACCTGAGCATTAGTATGTTGTAGACTACAGGAAAATAGGATACCAGCAACAAGCATTAGCTGATCTGTTCAAATTAAAAGCTACAGGCAAACTTAGACTGCACATGAATGTTGCACTTAGTTTATTCACTGAGGGGAAGAGAGGAAAGCCATGCATTTCAGGTTCTTTAAAATATTTATCTCTAAAATTCAGAACTCTTTGGAGACAATCTGATTTAGCTTTACTCCAAAGAAATATATAACAGGGAGTTTCTTTTCTATGATGGTTCCTTCATCAGCTCTTTCCTGAAAATACAGGAAATGGATAGAAACCCCCAGGGAGTTGACAGGGATCGTGAGAATGGCTGCATCCATGTTACATTAAGGGCAGCCATGAGAGAAGTCTTAAAATGAGGCATCAAAGGAGAAAGAATGTTTTCCAGGCACTCCAGTCCAGACAGGCCAAAGCACAAAGCCATGGTACATTACATTATTTTAGTTCAGGATGTCCTAGCCAGTTTTGTTCCTGTATGAACTGACACAAAGCTCATTTTTCTGCTTAGGTAGTACTTAAAGTAGAGGGTACCTATAAAAATACACTGACACTGAGAGGCTTAACAAACCGTGGCATGTTTGAGAGGATGATCTACATTAACTTCCAAATACTCATCTACACCCTTCCAAATGTAAAGCAGCTGATGTTTACCATGAATGAAGTATATTTTTTTCCTATAGGAGTTGAAGAATCTGAGAAGTT
Source organism: Phalacrocorax aristotelis (assembly GCF_949628215.1). Lineage (NCBI taxonomy): Eukaryota > Metazoa > Chordata > Aves > Suliformes > Phalacrocoracidae > Phalacrocorax > Phalacrocorax aristotelis. The sequence goes on along the minus strand of NC_134284.1, from coordinate 27,538,664 downwards.
ACTTCAAAAGGAAGAAAATGTACAAAAAGTCACATATACACATAAATGCTCTGTGAATTTAAGGTCATGTCAAATTGTTGATCTGTCCATGTAATCTCCATGTCAACATGGAGAAGTCACATAAAAATATGCTACCATCTTTCTAACAAGATCTCTGATAAAACCCATATCCCTCCATGGACTCAGCACTTTCTTTGATGTTCAATACTCAAAAGCCATAGCTTGTAAAATTATTCTCTCAAGTCCACAGCCTTCTGCTTAACTACAAATTTTCCTTAACAAGTTCCTGTGAGCACCTGCATGTTCATAGTGAGAAATGTGTTTCCTTGCTTCCTCACTGCAGATTCCCATGTAAGAAACATAACCACAGCCCCAAAACTCGGGAAAACAGGGAGAGAGGCATGTCAAAGCTGCAGCTTTCCAAAAGCTTTCCAACTTTCAAAGCTCTGAAATGAGCTTTCATATTTCTATTCCAATTTGACAGTTATTTTCTCCATTTGTGTCAAAAGCTCATCCACAGTCTCACGGCATACACTGTCCAACTGGCACTGCCAAGTTCCACACAGGCTTGATGCACTAAGCTACCAACTCTGACGTGAGTGACTGTCCCTTCTCCACAGACCTGCTTTCTGCCAGAGCAGCAGGGAAAAAAAAACAGGGCACCTGTCTGCTTGTAAGGGTATATTTTTCAGTCCTCAGTATTCGTCACCTAGCCATTTATTTGTTGGGACAATCACTGTTATCATCATCATGCTAAATTGACAGAAAACTGGGATTGCTGGTTTATACCCACAGCAGAAAGATTCAAAAGCAGCAAGCAGCACAACATACAATTCAACAGCAGCACATAACTTCTGCACCTAAAACTTTATGGAGAGAGTTGTCTCATCTTACCTCCCTCCCAGCTGCCACAGTCCTCCCCTCTCCAAGCTCTCTGTGGGCTCCTGGGCCCCCACTCCCTTCCATCTGCTCCAGCCTGTGCGAAGCTTGGAAGTCAACCCTGGACCAACACAGATCTCACGAGCACCGGTTCTGTATAGAATAAGTTTTACAGCTGCTCTTCGGGATCTAAGCCACAGCTCATGCACTGATTCATCTGAGAATACCTTGCCAGCTCTTGCACTTGATTCTGCCTGAGGAGAGCAGCAGCAGCAATAAAAAAGGTCATGACTGCCACTGTTCAGCATGCACATTTTACATGCTGAAATAGTTTTTGCAAGAGTTAGCACAGAAAGAAAAAAATTCCTTGCTCCAGGATGCTGGCAAGGAAAAGTATTCCCTCTACCAGCATACTGGCAAGGAATGTTCTTTATTTTTCTTCTGATTTTTTTCCCCTCATACCAGTGCTTTCAGAGTGGAAATTTTCCTTGCATCAAGATGCTGGCCAGTCTAACAAGCCCATAAGCATCTTAAATCTGATATTTCTTATTTGGCTAACATTAACACTGAAATCTTTCAACACCAGCTTCATTGAGTTAGACATCAGTAAGGATTACTTTCAGTACATATATTTTCCTCTCCCTCACTAGCAACTTCATACAGACAGATTTTTAGGTATATGAGCCATTCTACCATGAGGTTAAGAGATAGCCAAGATAACTTCACCCCCAAACAAGTGCAGAATCCTGAAAAATCAATAGAATATTTGGAAAAAGTATGTTTCACCCTAGCAATAAGGCCAAGGGACCCGCACAGGAGATCCAGTTTTTAGGAATGAAATGGCAAGGTGGATGTCATCAGATCCCATTGGATTTGATCAACAAAATAGCAGCCATGTCTCCAACAGCTAGCAAAAAGGAAATACAACCTTATTTAGGCTTTGTGAGTTTTTGGGAGAATACATATTCCAAATTACAGTCTTATAGTAAGCCCTCTCTATCAAGTGACCGGGAAAAATAATGATTTGAAATAGGACCCTGAGGAATGACAAGCCTTTGAACAAATTAAACAGGAAATAGTTCACGCAGTAGCCCTTGGGCCAGACCAGGCAGGACAAGGTGTAAAAAATGTGCTCTACACCGCAGCCGGGGAGAACGGACCTACCTGGAGCCTCTGGCAGAAAGCGCCAGGGGAGACCCGAAGTCAGCCCCCTAGGGTTTTGGAGTCGGGGATACAGAGGGTCCGAAGCCCGCTATACTCCAACTGAAAAAGAGATATTGGCAGCATATGCAGGGGTTCGAGCTGCTTCAAAGTAGTTGGTACTGAAGCACAGCTCCTCTAGGCACCCTGACTGCTGGTGCTGGGCTAGACGTTCAAAGGGATGGTCCCCTCTACACATCACACAACTGATGTTACGTGGAGCAAATGGGTCACACTGATCACTCAACAGGCTCGAATAGGAAACCCCAGTCACCCAGGAATCTTGGAAGTGATCATGGACTAGCCAGAAGGCAAAGATTTCAGAATATCACAAGAGGAGGTAGTGACATGCTGACGAGGCCCCACTGTATAACTGCCAGAAAATGAGAAGCAATATGCCCTATTCACTGACGGGTACTGTCATCTGGTGAGAAAGCACTGGAGATGGAAGACTGCTGTAAGAGTCCTATACAATAAGTCACAGCAGCTGCTGAAGGAGAAGGTGAATCAAGTCAGTTTGCAGAAGTAAAGGCCATCCAGCTGGCCTTAGACATTGCTGAATGAGAAAAGTGGCCAGTGCTCTCTCTATATATACTGACTCCTGGATGGTGGCAAATGCCCTGTGGGGGTGGTTACAGCAATGGAAGCAAAGCAACTGGCAGCACAGAGGCAAACCCATCTGGGCTGCCACATTGTGGCAAGATATTGCTGCCCGGGTAGAGAACCTGGTTGTGAAAGTATATCACAGAGATGCTCATGTACCCAAGAGTCAGACAACTGAAGAACATCAGAACAACCAGCAGGTAGATCAGGCTGCTAAGACTGAAGTGGCTCAGGAAGAACTGGACTGACATGGGCTCAGTGGGCCCATGACACCTCACGCCATCAAGGGAGAGATGGAACATACAGATAGGCTTGTGATCGAGGGGTGGACTTTACCATGGACCCTAATGAACAGGCTATCCACGAATGTGAACCATGCGCTGCAATCAAGTAAGCCAAGCGGGTAAAGCCTCTGTGGTGTGGGGGACGATGGCTGAAATATAAACATGGGGAGATCTGGCAGACTGATTACATCATGCTCCCACAAACCCACTAAGGCAAGCGCCATGTGCTTACAATAGTAGACGCAACCATCAGCTGGCTGGAAACATATCCCGTGCCCCACGCCACTGCCCAGAACACTGTCCTCTGCCTTGAAAAACAAGTCTTATGGCGACATGGCACCCAGAAAGAATTGAGTCAGGCAACGGGACTCATTTCTGAAACAACCTCATAGACACCTGGGCCAAAGAGCACAGCATTGAGTGGGTGTATCACATCCCCTGTCACACACCAGCCTCTGGGAAAAATCAAACAATACAATTGACTGTTAAAGACTACACTGAGAGCAATGGGGCGGTGGGACTTTTAAACACTGGGATACACTTTTAGCAAAAAACACTTGGTTAGTCAACGCTAGGGGATCTGCCAATCAAGCTGGTCCTGCCCAATCAGAATCTTACATACTGTGGACAGGATAAAGTCCCTGTAATGCATGTTAAAAATACGCTGAGGGAAACAGTCTGGATTATTTCTGTCTCGGGCAGAGGGAAACCCATTCATGCAATTGCTTTTGCTTGAGGACCTGGGTACGCTTGGTGGGTGATGCGAGAAGATGGAGAATTCCAATATGCACCTCAAAGGGATTTGATTCTGGGTGAAAATAGCCAATAAACTGAATAGTACAATGTTAATTGCTACAGTGAGAACAGTCAACCATTGGAATAATCTCACCAGGGAAGTAGTTGCCTTGGCCACATTGGACAGTTTCAAGAGTCAGCTGAACAGGGTGCTGGGTCATCTTGTCTAGGCTGTGCTCTTCCTAGAAAGGTTGGACTAGATGATCCCTGAGGTCTCTTCCAACCTGGGATTCTGTGATATAATACTTTATGACATCACTTCCATGGCTTTTTTATGCCATAGCAATGGTATTACAGTAAGAATCTCCCAGAAGAATGAAGAATGAACTTCAGTTAAACTGAGCAAAGTGCAGCAGCAATGGAACCAGAACAGACTTCAGCATGCAACAATCCAACAGCAGACACACCACCTCTCCTGCCCTGAAAGGCTGTTATGATAAATGGAGCCCAAAGGCATGCACTAAATTAACTCAGATATTTTAGGGGGATGGTCCATCGACTAGGGGAATGATATCTGTGCATATACATATATATCAAAAGATAGGGGAAGTGGGGGTGATTAATTGGAGTGTACTTGAAAGGGTAGGAGCTGGGCATGACAAATGACAGAATAAGGGGTGGATACTGTTCTGGTTTTGGCTGGAATAGAGTTAATTTTCTTTCTAGTAGCTGGTAGTGTGCTGTAGTTTGGATTTACTATGAGAATAAAGTTGAGAGCAACAACTAAAATATCAGTTTAAGTAGTGCTTACACTCATCAAGGACTTTTCCAGCTTCCAATGCTCTGCTGGGTGCACAGGAAGCTGGGAGAAGAGGGAGCACAGCCAAGACAGCTGATCCTAACTAGCCAAAGGGATATTCCATACCATACAACATCATGCTGAGTATATTAACCAGGGGGAGTTGGCTGGGGGGACACTTAGCAGTCGTGGCTCAGGGGCTGGCAGGGTGTTGGTTGGCAGGCAGTAAACAGTTGCATCACTTGTTTTTTCCCTGGGCTTCACTTTTTCCTTTTCATTACATTATTAAATTTTAATTGTTAAACTGTTCTTATCTCAACCTAAGAGTTTTCTTACTTCTGCCCTTCTAATTCTCTCCCCCATCCCACTTGAGTGGGGGAAAGAGTGAACAGCTGTGTGGTGCCTAGTTGCTGGATAGGGTTAAACTACAACAGGTTAAGAGATAGCTAAGTTTTGGTTTGTGCTTATGTACAGAGATTGTATACAGGATCTGTCACTAGCACATGCTGTCTGTTCAGATCACCTGCTCCAATCCATATCGCAACCATGATTTGAAGAACATTGAGTTTTGCTACTAACATGCTACAAGCCACTAGATTCAGGGAAAAACAACCTCCACCTCACATCACTCTTTAAATAAAGGAGGATTTGCAAGAGCTTACTCTGACACTCCTCAGAAATCCTCTGGTACAAAAGACACAGCTTCTGGTTAGTACTTCCTGCAGCATTAGCCAAGTTGCAGTGCAGGAGGGAACTAGCCTACAATATTTCTCATCTTAGACCCAGAAACTGAGGCTCTGGGAGCCTGCCCACAGCTCCAGAAACTCCACGTTCACCTTACCACACCTCTTAAGTGTGCTGTGCACTGCTTCTCAGCAGGGTTTATTGATTAGGTTCACTAACGACTGCATGGCTTTTAAAAAGGAGCAGGCCTGGGACTTGTACAGAGCCTAATGCATATGATCATATTAATTGATACCTGTTTTTATAGGCCTTGCACATTGCAGTGTCTACCAAGGGCTACTTTTGGCTTCAGGCAGAACAGAGTCATGGTATGTTTAGCAGCAGCATTTCACAATCAAGGTCTTCCACAAACAGTTATTTTCTGCAAGATGAAGGCAGACTCCCTGGACAGCAAGTAACTGGCTCCCTGAAAAGTTAGTGCTCTATACCCTTCAGATTAGTTTTCATTATGAGAAAAACTGATTAGCAGATGGCTATTCATTTTTCCCCCTCTGTTAACTCTAATATAATATAAATGGAAATCTTGCTTCAATGAACATTCAAAGAGCTCTCAGGAAAAAAAAACCCCAAAGTTCCTGTACATTAAATGTATGGTTTTTGCAAATGAAGTAAATTAATCTTTTAAAAAGGAAGTTTGTTTTTACGTTTGCCTGATAGCATGCAATATGATTAAAATACATTGATCTGCAAGCTTTAAACAGATGATTGAAGATTAACTTAGACATTAGACACACTTAGCTAGGTTTTACCCACTGAGTGGATAGTCTTTAGACTGCGTTAGTGCCAGTTGTTGTCTTTATTTTGCCTCAGTATCTTTATCAACATGACAAACCACAGTAGGGTGATAAAGGACAAAAACTCAAGCAAGAAAGTCCCACTTTCAACTTGCCACACTTTCTTCAGGTCCAACAAGTCCAAAGCTTTTGCCTAGATTTTGGTTTCACATTTATGCAGTGTGCAGTAGAACATGCATTTGAAATATGCAAGAAAGCTTGTGCAGGAGTCACACAAGTGTGTGCAGGAAAGCCTGAGCCCATGGCTGGAAGAAGAGGTAAAGATGACTTGTCACTGTGGATACATCCTTCCATATACCTTTCATCTCCTGCTACTTCTCCAACTGCTCTATTTTGAATATAAACACTTAGTTGAGGCTGATCACAATAGCCCAGGGCGGCCTCAGCCACAAGGGGTTTCCCAAGCACAACATAATGTTAAAACAAACAGTTCTGGAGGGGATTTATAGGACTATAAAAACACAGGAGAATGTTTTATTTCCTCTGTAAGCTGTTGTTCAGAAATCACTGTAAGAGGACAAAAATCACTGTTACAATGGAGCCCTTCCCTACCTGCTCAGCAGATGCCACTTTAATAACAATGTGATCCAGCCTCACTATAAAGTTGTACAAAAAAATACCACAGCATTTCAGTGTATTGCTATCATGTTTACACATAATTTATGCCTTCTTGATCCCCAGCTATCACCTATCCAAGGAATTGCCATCAGCAAATACATTCTCCCAGATGCAGGGAGATTACAGAAAGTGCTGCTGCATTGGTTACAATAGTTCCATTCTCTTGCCCAAACCCAGCAGTCAGAGCAGCAGTACACCAGGCTCCAACACAACACCAATCAAAAAATATGAAAAGTTACTGTATTGTAGTAGCAAACAAATCTGGACCAGACAAGAGACCCATGGAGCAAGGCACATGGTCAATGAATGTTTGCCTCTCACTGGGAACATACTTCTAGTCAATAAAGCACTTAAACGTATGTGTAAGTCACATTGCAGCAAGTAAGCCTTAAAATGATTAAGTGCTTTCCTGAACAACAGCTTAAAGAAGAAATAAAGTATTCCTCTGTATTTTTATGGTTTATTTCAGAAGAAGGTCCCTTGATTGAAATAATGCTGTTTGTGTTGTAACTATTTGACTCATGGCTTGAATTTCCTGCCATATGGAGTTTCCCCAAAGAACACCTGGAAATTATGAAATAAGGATTTGTCTTAATAGCCATTTCCAGTGTTGCAGTAAGGGCATCAGTTATGTCTTTCCTCCCAGAAGATGAAAAATAAATTGTTATTTTAAAAATTCAGTCAGATATTAAAAAAACATTCTGTAGAGCAGAATAAGACCTAGAGCTGTCATCCTAACCCCAAGTCTGGACAGGAACAGGACATGAAGTCCTCAGGAGCTCTGAGGGAGCAGAGAGGACCACAGGGCCTCCTAGTTCCCCTCCCATTCCCAGTACATTCCTGGTCTTACCCCTCAGATTCCCTGGGTGGTAATACAATTGCTGTATCTCAGCTGACAAATCCACAGGTCTAAAACCTTTTTCAAAGCCAGGTTTACCTACCATCATCAAAATGTTCAATGTGAGCTCCAGAGCTCTCCAGAAATTACAGAAGAAAGGCTTGCCACCTTAACCCAACCGCCACACTTTGGGTAACTGTTTAAAGCAGGCAGGCAGAGCTGAGCATGCTTCAGCCCAGTCAGTCCATCAGCATCAGCACTCAATCCTTCCTAAGGAGAGTGCAGATTAGTCAACCACAGGAAGGAGTGCTGGGTTACAGGACCTGGCTTATTGTCCACATTGCAAAGCCTTTTCTTCATCATATGATGCAGATATTCCAGGGTTACTTGCAACCTCCTGCAATTTGCATGGCTTCAAAACTTTAACTTCCTCATTATTTCCAAGAGAGAGTTAAAGAATTTTAAAGCCAAGAGATTGGATTTTTACTGTGTGAAATTAATTCAACCGAACACAGCAACCCAGTGGAATCCCCAGACCTCTTTAAACGAGCCCCTACAGCAGATAATACCTTCTTAACTAGTTTGATGCTCTGATAAGTCGGCTCCTATTTCCTGCATGGGGAGTAAAGGACGAACTGAGTCGATGCTTGTTTGAAACAGATTATTTTGAGATAGAAGATATTTGTATATGTAAATGCCAGAAAGCATCTAATTTAGAAACACAGACAACTCATTTCTATTTCAACTCCATAAGTCTGTCTAATCCTGGGATATTTTGAGGGATTTTATGTTAGCCCATGTGCATATCATTCCACTTGCCTGCACAGAAAAATTTGCTTGAGTACACAAAACATATAGCAACTTGTTGGGCTGAGTAATAGTAATAATCCATCTAATCACAGTCAATTCAGCTGCTGGTTGCTTATGGGCATCTTTTACACATTAATTTAAAGACTGAATAAGCAAGATCAGAGCAGCTATTTAACAAAAGCATGCTCATAAAGCTCCTTTAAACACCCAACACTCATTTTCAGAGGCTTGTGATCTGGGACCATGCTTTTAAAATAAGTTTACCATCTTTAACCTTTCCGCCTGTTATCAGAAAAACACTCAAGGCAGGGAATTTTACTTCATTTGTTACTAAATAACACACATTTCTGATCACTAATTTGGGCATTAAAAAAAGACGACAGATACACAAACATAATGTGGTAGGGTTTGGGGTTTTGAGGTTGGTTTGGGTTTTTTGTTGTTGTTCTTTGGTTTGGGTTTTTTTTTTTCATAAAACACTTATTGCATCCATTCTTCAGTCTCAATCTGCCTTTTTTCCAGTGAGTTACACCCAGTCAGTCAAAATTACCCCATGAGGTGATGGGCAGCACAAGCATTTTCTTTGTTAGGATGTATTTCTTGTTTAAATATATTTGAGCAGGGAAACTATGCACTCTGACTGAGGTTGTGCCCCATGGTGGGTTGCCACCATGCTTCAGAGCTGGCTGGCAGCAGTGGTGACCAGCACAGAGCAGTCCATGGCCTACTCAAAAACACTGCAAGCCCCCCCACTTACCCCTGGTGACTTTTGTCACACTCGCACAACAGTGAAATAAAGTAGTCCACTAGCTTGTGGCTTCAAGGATGGATAAGGAAGAACTAAAGCTGAAATTCCCCCAGACTGGGTGGACATTCCTATGTGGAACAGGCTCTCCCTGGTCAGGGTATCAGAAAGTGGTATTGTAAAGCACACAGTAAAAAGCATGATTCCAGACTTCTGCCCAAACTTCTGCCAAAGGTTGTTCCAAGCCATGGCACTGTAAACAGGATCTAGTCAATTGAATCATGATTCAGAGTTGGCTAGAGATACCTCTGTATCACTTCAAGTGTGTTGCAGGAGTAGCTGTGCCTCAACCACCACAACGAGATCAGATATTTATTTCCTGCACAGATGTTCACAAAGGTATTGTAGAAGATCAAGTAATTCCTCCCCTAGACAACAGCACAGCAGTTTGACTGCAGGAAAAGGTGCACTCATTGCTTAAACTCAACTCTAAAGGTATTAGAAGTCAAGCATCAAGATGACAGAAGATCCCTCTGCCTTTTCAGGAGGAACATCAACCGTAAAACAGAAGTGGGTTCTGTGAAAACTTGGATGAAGATATGAGAGGCTAAGAAGCACTAATATCCACTCAGAAAGAAATCTCAATACATAAGAAGCAAGAACAGCTCTTCCTGAGAAATTCTTCCTGGCTTTTTTGCTTGAAATGATGACACACTGAATGCAGACAACATTTCCAAGGATAAAAAAGGATACATGGCAAAAAGCAAGTAGTGAAAGTGTCAGTGACCACAAATGTCTTTACCTCTGCATGGCAGTAGCTCTTATGCAGAGTTCCTGGAACACCCCTAGCAAAATATCATTCAAGAGTCAGGCTTTTTTGTAATAAAACTGTACCAATCAGTGATCTGCTTCCCTACAGGCAATAATACCATCACAGCCAGTGGTTCAGGGAAAGCATAGATCAATGGAAGCCATGGTGTTAAAGAAATTCATGCGTGGAGCAGGGTGGGGTTATTTAGTGGAGCATTTGACATGACAGGTAGGTATGCATGGAGAGGTCACTGGTTCAGGTCCAATATCACATGCTGAACCTAAACTTCAAAATTTCCATTGGAAATTGCAATTGTATCCATTACCTTTCCCCTTCTAACTAGAAAAGGGATACTAAAGAGATTCCTAGTTATTTTTAGAACACCACCTTTCTTTTAAAAGCACTATTTACGTATGACTAAGGATGTGCTAAACCCTTGACTATACATCTGGTTAATACAAATTTGACTTGTCAATATAGCATTTGAATTGTTGGTTTACAGAGCAGCAAGATCTCTGGGCAATGAATGCCACCAGTACTGGCTACAGAATTTTTATGTATTATTAGACTCTAAAAGTAATAACTTTTTGATCAGTAAAGATACCATTGTTAAATCATTCTATGGTTCATTGCATCCAGGTTTCTCAAGAAGGCTTCCTTATCACCATAATCTTCATAATATTTCAGTTGGATACGTTTACTGTACCATACGTTGCAGAAGACAAAGGTTGAGAAGCAAAGTGTCTTGCCCTCAGATCCCTTAAATAGTCTGTGGCAGATTCAGTGTTCTTTATAGCAATGAAAAGGAAGGCTGCTTAATATCTAAGCACCAGAGTGATACTTGGGAGATCTGAAGTCACTTCTTTCCCATACACCTTTTGTTTTGAGGCTGGCATGCTTCCAAATATCTCCAGGTTCAGCCCTAGTACAAGTAGGTGAAACTAATTAGACAGGAGCAATATCTGGGACTCCTTAGATACGGACAGAGTTTCAAAGTAACCCAACCACACACAACAAGGGGAAGTACTGCTTGTTCAGTAATGTTGTTTTCCATATGAAAGAAGGAAAAAAAATAAACCCTGTCTAAATTGCCAACTGCTTAGTCTTAGACAATAGGAGCTGAAGCACTTGTGGAACCTCTTCAGATTAACACCACTCCCAGTGCAGATATACCTTACACAAGGAAGCTTATTCTACCTTTCCTTTCAAAGTATAAAATGATATCATATCAAGGCAGTCTTGGAGCCCCAAGAATGTGGGCAAGTTCATGGTAACTTCACATCACAACTTACTGCTCATGGCTATCAGTGCCATATGGACTACCCTACAATCCTTTGTGATTGTGCAGCTTCTGTGTCATGGCAGCTGAGGCATCCAGACACACAAGTAATCTGAAGTCTTCTAAAGCAGAAGACTTTGGGGAAAAACCCGTAAAAACTCATGGGACTCAGCTAACCTCTCCCAGTGAAGAGGAAAGAAGCTATAAGTATTCATTCCTGTGTGCTTCAGTACCAGTGCCACCACCCCTAACTTTCACACTAACGGTGGAAATAGTGACCTACAGTTTACAGAAGCAGCAATATGGATTTTAATCTTATTGATTAAAGATGTGAAATTAGCTACATAACGGAGTGATGTTGGCTTTGACTTTATAATTCCTTTGGTTCTCTGTTTCAGTAGACATTCAAAAACTTGCTTAATAAGGCAACACACCTCATGCATATGGGCTCCTAATATACTATGTTGATTTCAGCCTTTCTTTGACATGTTTCCAGAGCCCCTGCAGTACAGTTCATATCATGCATTAGCTTCAACCTTTCTTTCAATCAGCTGTCAAGTACTTACTATACATTGAAATATCTTTCCTTCTCTACAAGAAAGCAAAATTTAAGATTAACAAAAAAGACCCCTGGGTCAGGCTTAGAAAAAAGGTACAGAAAAGATTTTTCTTCTCAAGCTTTCCTCTATAGCCTGTATATGTTCTTCTACAGCTCTCCCAGTACCAGTAAGCATGTTCATCTCAGGGGAATTACATTTGATAGCATATTTAGTTCACAGGACTAGCACAGTTACATTAAACAGAGGCTGCTAATAAAACATTACATCTCCCTCCCCCCGGCACTCCATTTGCCATGATGTAAAAAGCAGACACCCCATAGAGAAATTAATCAGAAAGAAGGAAAATGAATCTAAGGAGTGAAAATTAAAGACCCCATGACATCTACATCCATCTACTACATCCAGATGAAACGGTGTCCCAAAACTCAAGGATGTATTAAGATCCTTATGAGAGATGGAAGTGGTTATAGAATTCAGCATATTATCATCAATATAAATTATAGTTATTTAAATGGAAAGATTTCTCTTTGCTCGTCACTGAAGCTCCACAGAGAACACAATGTCTTTTAGAGGAGAGCACACCTGTTTTGCTCTGCAAAGTGATGAAAAAGACTTAAAGCTTAAAGACAGATCCTATAAAGGCAGTGTCAGTCTGACTTCAGTAAACCCATGCTGCTTTACATCCACTAAGGATACAGCCTAAGAATCTACATTTCTCCCATAAAGGGAAATCTGAATGAGTGTCTGTGCTCAAAGAGAGAGATGTAATTGGGTGTCCCCAAATCCCAATTCTTCACCAGTTTGTCTAACTACTCTCAAAGCTTTTCAGCACCAGCACTATTCCAATGTAAGTCGTGCCTAAAACTGTCTTAAGGACATCTTAATTCCCATTTAGCCCTTAATCAGATACTCATCTGTCAGCATCCCTACAAAAAGGTGTTTGCAGAATCTGTTGGGGCTGTATATGGAAAGGATCCCAAATCCCAAATTTGGCTGAAATGGATTAACCTGGATAGAAAAACTAAAGATTGCTTCTTTTGCATAAGCACACATGCACTACTCTAACTTTTATAATCTTGAACTTGTAGCACAGGGGACATCTTTGACAAGCGAGGGAACAGTAAGATGTGGGGGAAGTGCATGCATTATACAGCATGTTGTAAATGACCATGCAGATATGCAGGTTTTGCAACAAATAAATTTATGACATGTGAGCAAAAGTATATGCAAGAAAAATCTCATGAACCTTAATGAACCTTAGCTGTTACAGAAAGTACTAGATTTATGAAACAATACACAGATTAGAGCTTCCTCAAAAAGGAATTAGCAGAGCAGGGTGTGAAATGTTACTTTCAAATCTGTTATGCCTGATTCAGGTAGAAAACCTGAACTTGGAGCAGGGGGCAGTGAGAGAAAGACCCTTAAGTAAATCACATCCCTCCACAATACAAGATATAGACTAAACACAATATCTTCACTGTATAAATTAAGTTACATCACTTCAGGTGTTTGCAAACGAATAAGGCAGAATCAACCATGCAAGACTTTTTTTTACCGAAGGCTTTGTTTGGTGGGGTTTTTTGGGGGTGTTTGTGGTTTTTGGGGTTTTTTTGAGGGGTTGGTGTTGTTTTTCGGGTGTTTTTTTTTCCACACACAAAAAAACTTAACTTTATTTTAAATTTAAACTCACCTCCTCTAGACACACATAGCAACCTTAAGTCACCTCAAGGGAGATGGCAAAAATTCCAACAGGACAAGAATTTTAAGTATAAAGCTGCTTCTATTCTCAAACACCAAGATTATTCCAATCTTGGCAGCTCTGGGTCAGAGATCACAACTGGGCCTTGAGACATTATTAAACAAGTATTACAGTAGGATGAGGACTACATTATATGCTCTTGCTAGACAGTCTCATACTTCCTCTGCCACAAAAGTTACTTTTCAGCAAGAGGCTGCACACTGGAAGACAGATAGGAAATGGCAAATTTAGAGCGGACTTTCACAACACACGTCGTCACTTATTTAGAGTGAAAAACGTTTCTTACCTCGTGCTTTTCCAGACTGCAGAGTTTAGAAGAGTACAATGATCTTGCCTCCTCTGCAGGAAGGATGGTAGTATCAGGTTGAGGGTGGAAGGAGTCATCCCATGTATTTAGAACTCCTGTTCGTATCCACATTCCAGTTATTTAAAAAAAATAAAATCAATCATGGGAGAGACTGCAACCCAATAAGAAAAGAGATAGTGCTCCTATTAGCTGCTATTGGTGCAAGCCCACTACTTGTCAGGAACATCTTTGGTACAAGACTGCCTAGCTGCTGAAGACACACACCAAGTCCTGCCACCAAAGCACCAGAGGAACAAACAGCAGCAGGCAATTACTTTCCTACAAAATACAAGTCTGCCTTTCTCGTTTGGTGTGTGTCCACCCCACTCCCGCCCCCCAAATGCTCCTTTTGTTTCCTCCACCTTCACAACAGCTTCCTTAACTTTCTGCCATTGCATACACAAAAGAGAGCCCACAACTAACCAGTTGCTCAGGCCCTGCATTTTTCAGAAAAGCCCCTCTGAGCCTCTCAGCTCATAAGGAGCCCCCTGCTTAAATTTACCAAACAGCCCAGTGTCCAGGCAGCTTCCTATTATTTCAGCTCTGGTAACAGAAGGTTACAGTAATTTCATTTAACAAATTTCACTAGATCACTACTTGCTTACAGATCAGACACTTGATTGTAACAATTGCTCCCAGTATTACATTATACCAGACTTCAAATAACACCATTAATAGAAAAAGAGCAATCCACATGAAAGCACCATGGCTACGTCCAAGACTGACCCAGCATTTAATTTTATTAAGTGATGAAATTTATCTGAATTTATGTGAATCTGTGATACCAAGATATCTCATTCCACCACTGGAGTGATAACAAGGTGCTATCCTGGATACATGATAGGAAAGAACAAGTACAAAGGAAGTGCTCAAGTAACAATCATTTAGTAAAGTTATTTATGCTACAATTTCTTCTGAGAGTTAAGCAACATCCCAAATGCATCCTACAAACCTTATGATGCTGTCTTTGTAAAAGATAGGAGGAAAAAGGATGAGAACATTTGTAACAAATGTTCATGACAGATGAAGTCAGGATGACTATGCTTAAATGTTATTTGGAGAATTTTGGTTTATTTAACTGGTAAAACTCTTAGGTGGACTAGATCTTAGTACTGATCAGCACTATACATGCAAACACTCTGCAAAATATTAACTAAGTGAAATAAAGTGAGCTGGAAGTTGCCGTGTTTCTGACTTTGTGTAATTCCAGGTTTTTGTAAGCCAACTCTCACTGGCTTACTCTTGTCATTTCCCTTGGTTATTCTCCACTACAGCCTTATGAAACAATAAGCATTTCATCACTATGTTCAATACTATAGTTTCCTCTCCTTAGGTTACCATTACAATAACAGTAGGAAGAGGGCTATACCCGATAACTTTTAAGAAAAAGGTCTGGGCCCATAAGCAGTTGCTGAACAGAAACACAGAGGGGGTTTTGCCTTTGGCACATTAACCATTCCCTAATACAGCAGGCAAATGATAATTAAGATAAAGGCTTAGGTACATGAATAACTTTCACTAGCTATGTTAGACTGAAGTCAAGGGTACCTTCACTCAATGGTTAATAATCTGCCCAGGGTTGAAGCCTGAGCAAAATGTCAGAGTTTATCTGAAAGTGTAAGGAAGATGTTCAAGCTTTCAACACCAGCAAACAAAACATCTTATTTTAACAAGTTCACAAAGCGAGGCAATGCAATTTTGTTGCTACCACAGTTTTCTGCCTGAATGTGTCTGTGTGTATAATAAAATGAATCATTTAGTCCACATCAGCTTTCCCAAGGAATGTGACAATATCCAGTTGTAAAAATACCAGTGAATTCCTACCTGGGGCAAGTTCAGCAGAATTCAGATTTGCTAGTTTTACAGTGACAGGATGAGTATCCTTTTCTCAGAAGCACATTTTTGTCCTGCAATAATACTTCTGCATTTGATTCAAGATGTTTGGGCAGGTCCAGGCAGTATTAAACCAGTAGCTGTGTGATGCTTTTTTCCAACAGCCATATTGAGGAACAAAGAGCCAAGTGTACTACCTACTGACCTTGTGTGCCTTCAGTCTTTCTCAGTTTACCTTCAGTAGCACTCTTCTAATAATAGCTTGCTTCAATGTTTGCAATATATACTGGATGCTAGGCACTGTGCACCTAAACACATATACTAACAATGTCTCTTCACAGCAGGGTGCTCAGCTCTGAAGAAGTATTTTGGCATGCCATAGGAACATGAGAAAAGGCTTAACTGAAACCTCTTCTCAGGCTAAATGCTTCAATTCAAACTGACAATTTACATTGGAAGAATTCATGTCCACTTCAGGCTAAGTTGTATTTCAAGCTAACATTAACTTTTTGCACTACTATGAGAATAAGAGAGCTCTGGTAGGAAATACACACATCAGCACTTTCTTATCCTTTTAAGCACAATGCAGGCTTTGAAGTAGCAACAAATGAAAACAGGTGTATTTTGTAAATAAATTTCTACACCAACTTGCAAGATTACCATGCAAACTGATTAAAAGACTCATCTTCCTTACTGTAAAGAGTACCATAAATATTTTTTTTTTGCAAAGATATTAGGTTGATCAATTAAGCCTATTTCAGAAAGACTTGAATTAGTCTGATTAGTCCCAGCTACTTAAATTCAGAAACAGATGCCTCACTTTGCAAGACTAGTGATTAAAGGCTGCATTCACAAAAAAAAATTGGATTACACACACTTAAGACAATACCTACCATTTTTCAGCCCTCCCCCCACAGCAGATGGCCTGTACAATTAGGGGCTTCAAAAAATTCTCACTAGAACTCCTCCAAAGCTGAGGCACGGCTGCCTTCCCTTCTAGAGACAAAGATACATGTAAGCCAAGACTATTTTCAAACGTTCTCCACATATTAGGACAGATCATACAGATCAAGAAAGCTGTTCAGTCCATTTACACAGGAGTGCAAGTCAAAATACAATGCTTGCATGTTCCCAAAAGAGCCACCCATATGGCTAGCAGCAGCATGGGAGAAGCAGAATAATAATATAGGAGGCTCAGCAGCAAATAAAATCCACATCTCACCCTTGTAACACTCCAGCCAGCACAAGCAAGCGCAAAAGCCAGGACTCAGAAACACAAAATGGCTCATTATCTACCCCAGAAGGCACAGTACTGCCAACACTGCTCTTTATCAAGTCCTTAACAGGTGTAAAATTAGCACTCGTTATTGAAGACAATGGAGTTACATGTATTGCCAGCAGCTGAAGAAATGTGCTAGAATTGTTTTCACCTCCAGTTAATTCACCACCATTCAATAACACACACGAAGCCCGTAAATTAGAAAAGTGCTTTCTGAAGCATGGCAGTGAGTTAAGCCAGTGTGTAAGCATCCTTTCTAAACACAGGTGCTTTCCTGAATGAAGGCCTAAGGACCAAATCCTCTTTTCATCAATACTGATGTAAGTTCAGACAAACTAAATTTACCTGAGTGTACTCTCAGGTAAAGCTGCTCCAATGTAATCTGTAACCAGAATCTGGAGCTGTAAGAAATCCTCGTAAGCAAATTCCAGGACAGAGCTATTTTCAGCTTTTCTAACCCTGCTGAATACAGATAGACCGGCTACACCGATATCTTCTCTTCTCACCTACTTACAGTTCATTCCCAGAGGCAGAGATAGGTGTTATTTACTGAGAGAAGAAAAACCCTATTTCAAATGTATCTCATTACAGGAGGTGATCTCAGGTTTAGGACTAGAAGTCACTGAATCACTCAGGAATGTATAGCTTCATTGCGTATTTTTCTGTTTTAATACCATGCTCATCTTTGAAAGCAAATTATTTAGATTCATACTGCACATAGAAACTCTGCTGAGCCATTTTTATTCAATAGCACTGTACGTCTCAATATTCTCCCCCTTATCCCCAGTAACTGGGAGGAGGGTTGGCCAACATCAAACAACTCTGACCAAGGGCAGAAATCTTAGTGATAATTACATTCCCACAGGGTTTCATGAAAACTGGCAGTGAGATAGAGGAGGAAATTAACTCCTCCACCGAAGGAAGGGCAGACGCAAGTCAGGCATCATGCAGTCCCTGTGGCAGCAATTGGCCAGGCAGCCGGCACACGAATTGCTCTGCACTAGCCACAGCACATGCTGCCTTTTGTCTGCTGGTGTTGTCGCTGGGAACATGTCAGGAGCTCAGCTTTAGAGGGAGGGGATGGAGGGGAGGTCTTCATAAGTCTGCAAGAAATCATGCTTCACTGCTTCCCCTGGCAGATACCATCCACAGCCCGAAGTGCAAAGTGTGGGGCAAAGGTCTCTTGCATTAATATCTTCTGTCACTGATATGTGCGGGAATGGTACTTGTCTAAGGGAGAACAATAAACTCAGGTATAGTTACTAACAGCTGCAAGTTCTCTTCTGTTATAGTTGTTCCGCGCTTTTCCTACTGTTGTTTTATGATGCAGTCAGAACATGCCTGAAACACCCAATAAAAAAAAGCAAATTGCTTCTATTCAAAGGCCTCTGGACAAGTTCAAGTTTGGACAAAATGGGGAAAAACACCCTGTTTGCTGAGGTATGAAATATCTTACCACTGTCTTTGGTTCATCACACATCTTAGAAAAGGCAAAAATCTGCATAAAGCAAATAAAAAGAGCAATTTGTCTTTATACAGAGCAACTTTCCAGCTCTTGTTGGATTGCTAGGTGTGGTGAGTCACCAGCACACTGCCAGGGCTGTCAAGTTGTCACTTAAGCTGGCTACAGTACAAAGCTGAGTCCTTCCACATGGTCACTGCTCCCCTGCCTGTGTACAGAAGAGCTGCAAAAACAGACTACAGCCTTTTCAGTCCTTGTTCCAAATGCACAGTGAAATCTGTTATTTCTTCATTGGTCTCACATCCCTCTGGGCAAAGGGAGTGATCGTAATCTGATGCATGTAAATGCTAACAAAACTCCCATTTTGAAATTAAGTAGTTTAAAACTTATGGTACAAGGAACAGCAACTGCAGTGCAATAAGGACAAAAACTGGACTGGTTTCAAGTGGCCCGCAGGCCCCTGCCACACTGGCACTGGTATCTGTGACGTCGCTAAAACCAGACCTAGGACTTTTCAAACACTGGGAACTAGCAAGAGAACTTGATTCATAGTCTGGTTGCCACAGATACTTCTGTCAACCAGTGGAGTTGCTCAGTCACAGGCTGACCCTCTCCCCAGCCTACATGTGTGCACTCCAGAAATGAAAAGCAGCAACACGTCCCTTAGAAGAGTAGGTGCCAACGTGCTGCAGGCTGGCAAAACACACCAGTCACTCACTCTGATGAGACGATAGCACAACAAAGGCAAGGCCCATACAACACATTTGTAAACATAAAGCCACACTGGGCTTGCTGAAGTATTGACACACTTTAAACTTACATACAAATAGCAGAACTACTGCCTGTGTAGCTTGTTGCTGTGGGAGATTACTGTTAAATCACCCCTCGTGAAGTATTGGGAGCTCTGTGTAAATAGCAACGCAGTGGAAGGCACTTGAAATGCATGCTACAACATGCATGGGTCCTAGAGTGCCGGGAGCAGCCCTACATCCTCTCAGTTACTGTCAGCTGAAAATTTTTAACTAGCAACATGTATGCAAGTGGCAGAGAGAGGCTTTTGCCAGAGAAGGGAAGGCAGGGTGCTAGCATTTCCAAAGGTTCTCAGTGAGTTTGCATATGGTGCTGTCAGACTGCTGTGCTTGTTTCCTACCTGATTATTAACACTGCTAATGGGGAAAGGCCTTGGAGGGCAAGGACTGCACAGCTGCATGCCTTGTGCATACAGAGCTGAAATTCCTGGCCATATTCCCAGCATATAAAGACTTATCTATTCTATTAACTGATCTTATAACATCAATGATTCAACATCACATCCATACCATGACCAGCATGGAGGGGTAAATTTTGTGAAGCTTTCAAACCTGCATTTACAATTTACACACCTGAAAAGGGATCTTTACTCCCTATGGCAAACCAGTCAGTGTGTTGTCAGTACATCTGGAAGTCCCTCCTGACAGAGCTAATCAGAACAGCTTCCCTTGTTTCTCATTTTAAAGAAAAAGTAAATGAGATATGTCTTTGACGTTTAATGCTTCCGTGCTATTTCGGAGCTTGGCTTCTGTTGGGTCGACTGTCTATCAAGGACAACCCCATCAAGTAACTTCAACATCAAGACTGGAGAAGGGAATTTTTCCAAAGTCACAGGAATTTTGAAAGCTCCAAGGCACCCCAAGAATATACCAGACCTTAGTTTGCTGAGCCACTGCACTTTGGTTTTTTCCAAACAATAGATTAATAAGGCAACACAATAAGCTCTGAACTGTGAACCAAGAAAAATAGTTAGTTTCCACATTCAACAAATCCCTCAGCAGCTTACTGGATATCTTACAGAGAAATTCCATACAAATGAGAAGCTGTCTTGCTGGAGCTCTTTGGAGCATATATGTGTGGTGCATATGCATTAAACATAGAACCACAGAATCATTAAGGTTGGAAAAGACCTCTAGGATCATCAAGTCCAACCATAAACCCAACACCACCATGTCTTCTAAACCATGCCCTGAAGTGCCACATCTACATGTCTTTTAAATACCTCCAGGGATGGCGACTCTACCACCTCCCTGGGCAGCCTGTTCCAATGCCTGACAACCCTTTTGGTGAATAAATTTTTCCTAATGTTCAGTCTAAACCTCTCCTGATGCAGCTTGAAGCCATTTCCTCTTGTTCTATCACTAGTGACCTGGGAGAAAAGACCAACACCCACCTTGCTACAACCTCCTGTCAGGTAGTGGTAGAGAGTGGTAAGATCTCCCCGCAGCCTCCTCTTCTCCAGACCAAACAACCCCAGTTCCCTCAACCTCTCCTCATAAGACTTCCTCTCTACACCCTTCACCAGCTTCCTTGCCTTTCTCTGGACATGCTTCAGCACCTCAATGTCCTTCTTTTACTGAGGGCCCAAAACTGAACACAATATTCAAGGTGCAGCCTCACCAGAGCCAAGTACAGAGGCACAATCACTTCCCTCATCACTATTATTTCAGTAGTTGCCAAAAAAACAATCTTAAGAAATCCTAGCAGTGTGAAAATGTATCTTTAGAACTTGGATTTAGAAATGATTATGGCTTATTTTGTATACCCAACAGTGTGATGAAAGTATGACACAAAACCAACAGTTCTCAAATGCAGTTTAAAAACAAGCATAACTCAGTGAATTCAGGTAGAAGAACTTTTGACCTATTATGTATGATGATGACTAAGAAATTCCTCAGCTGTACATATCAGCACTGCTGGTCCAATTCTAAACATAACTTCAGTGGCTCCTCCAGAGCTGAGTGTTTGAGGCTTAGAGGTGTCCATTCCCAGCTTTTCTATAAGGCAGGTTTCCTTTTACTAGTCCTTCTCTTTTTATTCTGTATCCTCTCCTGGCAGGGGCCAGCTTACATTGCACAACACCTAATCCAAACTGCATTTACAACTGGAATATTAGTAAAGAAGAGCTGGAAGAAAAGGTGAAGATACTTTAGGTATCAAAGAGCAAATCAGAGACCACGCGAGGCTTCCAAGGAGGCAACAGCAAGAACTAAGAACTGGGAAAAGGAGAAAGCAGGGAAACTTTGTGTTTGAAAAAGCGTTTATAAAATTGCTACATCAAAGCTATACATAAGGTTTTTGGAAATGATTCGGCTGGTAGGAGGCTGAGAAGATAAGTGCCTAAATGGGGAGAATGGAAGGTGCAGCACATGACCACCCTCAGTCTTCACCACCCCTTTTTGCCTGCCCAGAATACACAGCTTTTGCAAAGACATGCAGAGTCCAGGTGCTGGCATTTTCTTTCTTTATGAATTTATTTGTATACCCTATTACATTTTCCTCCTTCTGTTACTCTCCCCAAAAGTTGATGGGAAAGCTTTGCCTTCCCTCATTTCCTGTCATAAAAGTAAATAACAAACCTTCACTGTGAAAACTGAGCAGTTTGAAAATGGCATCCCATCAGAGCCTGTCTGCAGTGTTTCAGCTGCCGCATCTGAATGTTTTGCTTCATACTCAGCAAAGGACATTGAAAAAGACATATTTTTAAGGACTGTTACATGCTCAATTTGGAGGGAAACACAGTAGTCCACTTTGTCCTTCCCCCTCGTACCCTGTCTATTTAGGCTAAAAAATTGTTTGTACAGCACTTAGCCCCATGAGACTGAAGCCTTTAGGTACAAATGTAACTCATTTAAATGGTAATGTACAACAAAATGAGTGGCACCCTTCAAAACAAGGGGCATTTGTAAGTATATCTGTGCCAGGTGCTGACAAATGGAGTGTCATTGTTACAGACACAAGGAAAGGTCTCCATGAGCCAATATTTAAAAGTCAGTTTTTCTAGTCAAAGGCCAAACTCTAAAATATCTGCTTATTTCTCTACTGCCTGTGCCCTGGAGCACTGCGCCTGCCTCCCAGAGAGCAGCACAGTAGGACTCTAAAGGTATTTCCCACACAAGGTCAGATCAATTAAAATGTGCTTTAAATACAGTCCCGTGAGTGTGTTAAGAGCTCTGCAGCCCTGATTAGGTCCCTGACACTCTGAAGGTCAGAATCTAAGGCAATCCACTGCCCTCAGGTAGGAGAGACAGATAAGAAGGAGGCATGAACCTGCTTTTTCACTACCCTGGGACTGAAGGCTTTGCTCTTTCTGGCCACATAATATTGCTGTAACACCAGCAATGCCATGAGTTAACTAATGACCTGCTTCTTTCCCTACTGAAGTCGACAGCAAAGTTCCATTTAGTCTCAGTAAAAATCAGGGTTGTGCTTTCAAAGCCAGGACAAGCTTTCAGCCATCCAGGGAGACCAGGCAGCACAATGTGCACTGCTGCCTTCCTTTGCCAGATCCAACACGAAGCTCCCACAGAAATGTTTACGTTTAAAAAATAAATGAAGCAAAACCTTTGCAGAATGAAACTGTACTGGCTCACACCAGGACCTGGGCCATCCACTTGAAAAAGAAATTAACCAAACAAAAACTGATGTAGAGAGACCTCCTTATCACCAAGATTTGAATAAGGTCCTAATCTCTATAGAATATATTAATATAGAAGTACAAGTGAATTATGCTACTGAATAAGTCTTGATGCAATGGATAGAAGGCAGAAATATTACTTGTATTTGCTGTATAAGCATCTCTTTACTGTCCATCCCCCAGTGAGATGTAGTCAAGTGACAGCTGCCCTTCCTTCTCATCCAGGAACCACAGGAATATGCGCAGGAGTCACATGTCTCAAGACAAATGCAACACCAAGAAGCAAAAGACACATTAAAAAAAAGGTAAACCCAGGCCACAGAGGAATTGTGCATCACCCAGAGTCCCTGTGTGGGTTGCTCTGAAAGATTTCCCTCCTTTTGCCACCATGCTCCTGCTGCTCCCCTGCCCCACTATCTTCTGGGAAAAGTCTTGGGAAGGCTGAGTGAAGTTATGGGCACTTGCGTAAGCTGTTGTAAGGTTACTGCGTGCTAAACACACCCCATCAATTCCCCTGCAGGTCTGATAATAAATCTCTCTGAACATCTACACTGTCGAGAGTTATGTCTTATTCTACGTAGTCCACAAACAGATTTCTGCAAGTCAAATTCCACATGAAGTCATGAGATGCTACATACGGGAGGAGCCCGGGAGGCAGTTTCTGCTTTGTGATTTGCACTCATGAGATCATTGCGCATCGGCAGAATTATTCTTTCCTTTCTCCCAAATACCACTGATAAGTAAAACATTTTCAGCAGAATCTTCATCTTGTGAAAGTCAGCGTAGTGCCACTGAAGGACTGCTAAAGCAATTTATACCATCTGAAGCCCTGGAGCAAAAAAATCCAAGTCAATGGGATATAAGCCAAAATTGGTGTGTTTTGCTGGATACAAACCAGATTTACTTGCTTGCTTAAACAGGTGCCTAAGTGCTCTAGTGAATTGGGGCCCAACTACAGCACCATTTTTTATTTGTGTCCACTTCTGCCAGCTTGGACATCTGATACAGAGGTCATCTTATAGCTAACATTTTTACCTTAAACCCCGCCTATAGCTACAATATAGAACAGCTGCCTGTGGAGTTATGTTCCACACAGAACTTTAAAAATAAAATGCAAGTGACTGGAAAACGTGGTTTATAACTAGAAACAGAATACATGGTACCTTGAAATAGAAATAAATGAAACACTTTCTACATGCTGAGAAAAGAGCAAATAATCTCCTAGTTCTATTGCATTCTCTTTTAGTACTGGCGTTTCAATACTGCAGTCAGAGTGTCCTAGAAATGCCTTAGCTGGAACTGGTTAGACCAAAAGCACGGTAAGGTAAAAGGTTTTACACATATCTTAAATGAGGTTTTGCCTACACACCATCTGATTTGTCTGTAAGGAATCTGTGTTTGTAACAACTGCATTTCCAAACACTTCTAGCAATGTAGCAATGTCCCCATAGATGTACGCTGCTTAGTACGTGGTGAGCAACAGCTTACAGGAGTGGCTACTGAATCCTCTGACTCATCCGTCCAACTTGCAAATTCTGACAAATGAGTTCAACTCCCACTTCCCAGGAGTAGTTTTACAAATGGGACCATGACTATTGGATGGGAAACCGCAAAAGTAAACTTGGAGGCCATGTCCAGAATGCAAGGTTCTCCTCACTTTCCTGACTCCCTGGTCACCAGGTAAGGGTCCTGCTTTCTCACTTGATTTCCGGTCCAGTCTATACTTCATCTCTTCCTGAAAGGTGCCTGATCTTGTGACTGAGGCGATGGGGACCTCTCCTCTCCCTGCTCCTCAGACGCAGGCAAGCTCACCTCTGGCCTCATGGTTAGTGAATCCTGGTGAGAGGTGGGGTTTGAGGAAATGTCCCACTTCCTGAACTTTAATCTTCAGGCTTTATTTAGAGTCACCATTGCATTGGTTTAAAAAAAAAGCAGCTGTCAATACATTTTTCCCTGTTGCTGGGAAATAAGAGTGATGTAAGCTGCTTGGTAGAGTGGGCCATCAAGGGACCTGGAAAGGGTTCCCCCAGCTTGGAGGAGGTGAGGGATTTCATGGAAAGATCTGCAACCACAGGAGAAAAAATTCCAGTGTGAATTAGCCCTGCCAAAAGTAACTCAGGCAGTTCTTCAACACCCGTGGTTTTCTAAGGTTTTATTTGATACCGTAACCAACCCAACAAGATCAGTTCTTCAAGTGTGCAATTTAATAGCTGTCTTAAATCATTAAATCTCAATAGAAAATTAACAAAATAAAGCATTCAGCTTCATTTTGCAATTATAATTTGTAACCTGATATAATTAAGCCTTTTGCAAAATAGACTTGAACCATAAATTGAGCATATATTTGTATACATTTTAACTGGACAGAACTGCAAAAGTAACCAAAAAGAAAGGAGTATTACAGGCTCTGAGGTCTTGAGATAGGAAAGATAATTTACTATCCACAACTACCAATGAAGAACAGAATTTGCATAGGGAAAAGTCTGCTATTTCATCCATCAGTGCCTCACCTCATTTTGCAGCTCAGTCTTGTTTTGGGTCACCAAGCCAGAGGCTAAATGCATTTAATATACATGTTCCAAGTTGACATGGAACTAAGCAGCCCTAAAATGTCTCCTTTGGTACTTTGTGGGAAACATAACTACATTTAAAAACGAAGACAGTATCAAAGGATGCAGAACTGATCAGCAAACACTATATAGCAGAGCATTTAAACAAATTATCAGGTTTATTAAAATTGGGGTGGATGATTAGTGGCTTGATTTTTTTATTTCAGAGGATTATAATATTGCCAGAGTGGGGAAGAAACAACGAAGACCTCTGAGGAGAGGATGAAGCGGCTGGCAAATAAAAGAAACAAAAACTCTTGTATCCTTTCAAGAGAGGGTTACAGGCTACCCTGAAAAGACACTGAGCCCAGCCCTGCTGTGCCCAGGGCTCAGAGGCCACCACGGGTCAACCCACCTTGCAGTAGCACCATAAAGATGTGCACTTCCAGAGGACAGTGTAATGGCACCAGCACAAAACCTAACACCCCAGTGCAGAGCTCCCCATGAATATATTTTCCTTCAGCCCTCTCATTTGGAGGTTCTCCCCTTTGCTAAGAAATACACATCCCTCTGCATGCTGCTGCCTTTTTTATTTTGTCTGGATTGGTTTATCTGATCCTTGCTCTGAAAAAAACCCACAATGTATTGAATCACCGCATGCTTTTGATTCCATCTTTGGAAGAACTGGCTTTCTGCACATACACAGAAAGTAAACATAGCAGGAATTTACAACTTAATAAATATATCTGGTATTCAAGGATATCAGCAAGGGGATCCTCCAGAAATGCCACACTCCCCTGCATACAACCCAACGCAGTGCCAAATGTCACTAAGCAAACACGACGCACGCTTTTCCAGGGATAAATCACAGAGAGGTAGCTAAGAGCTGGGCGTCCTTTGGAACCTATGAGAAGTCACAAGGATATTTAAGCATCAAACTCTTGCTCTCACTCTTCTACTTCTCCAGCTGCAGAATGAGGATGAAAGCATTTTCTCCCTCTCACAGGCCTCTTGTGAAGGTAAGAGAACTTACTGCTTGGCTGGCATGCTGTTAGGGCTATGTAAGGAGGTAAAAGGAGGGAGGGGGAAATTTCACCCATTACAGGCGTTTGGCCAAATAGCTGGAAAATACTTGAGATGGTGTCATTAGACACTAGCTTTACATTAAATCTGCCTGGAATTACTCCTGCCAACATCAGTGGGAGACAAGGACCGGGCACAGCTACTGGCTAACCAGAGAGCAAACGCAGCAGTGTCAGAGAGAAATGAATGTAGTCGTTTGCCATGATGGACCTACAGGGCCCAGGGCTTGATTCCAGTTCCTAAAGATTTCTTGTGGTTTTAGACGCATTTTTAATTGCTTTCTCTCATCAGGGAAAACAAGCATGTGAGCCGCAGGTCTTTGTTCTGTAAACTATAAAGGGCTAAGAGAATATAAGTATTATCATTGCTATTTATTTTACCCTTCGGTGTTTCGTCTCTTTCCCAATTGGTTTATGATGACTAATGTCAAAACTCTGTTCCCAGTTATCTCTCTTGGGCAAAGAGATAATAGAATATGACATTTAATACAGTGTACCACAGGCCATCTTCTCTCTTCCAAACATTAAAATTACGTACATAGCAAGAAGCAATCGTAACAATAGATGTATCTTTTATTCACAGATAAAAACTGAAGCAAGCTGTTATAATACATATTTTGTACAAAGGATTTGAAAAAACCATAAAAAGGAAGATGATTAGAAAATATGATTCATTATGAAATGTGGTATTACATACACTATTAAACCTTTTCAAAAGTATTTGTTTGGCAACAATTTATCAATAGTTTCCACACTTAAGTGGCCTCCTTCAAAAAAGCACAAATCTCATGCAGCATGTATAAACTTGATCCTGAGGGTTTGCCTTCCTTAGAAAAACTGTAAAAAGATATACTATTTATCTTAAAAGTTCAAAATGCAAATGCTGTATTTATAGTCAAAACTATATAAAAATATGGACCTAACTTAACATTTACAAAAACTTTTTGTTCCTTTTTTTTGTTGTTTTATGGTTTTGGTAATAAACATAATTCTCAATTCCTGCAGTCAGAGAGGAAAAAAGAAAACCAAAACAAACCACAGTGCCCTTTGTAGACTTCCTCACGTTAAGTTTATGACTCTGAAAAGACCAGGTCTGTGATAAGTGAGGTTAGTAACCAACGAAGTAGGTAAGCAGTTAATATATATCTATATATGTATATATAAAATGGAAAACAAACATTTATTTTGATCTGAGAAAGTAATAATACAAAACCTGAAGGTAAAACAATCATCTCAAAATGCCATAATACACCTTTTCAATAGATAAATGTTCATAAAAATATCTTGAACCCTAACCAAGAAAACAATTATAATACAATTTTAATTCTGCTACATAAAACAGCTTTTCTATGAAACAAGAAGGCAAGTTCAGGTATGAAAACATAATTTACTTATTGCTTTTGCTACAATGTTGTTTGTTTTTTACATATAGTCATAAATACACTATACAGTATAAAATATTTCATAGGAATACATTTTGTGGTCTGCTTAGGTTTGCTGGCTTTAATTCTAGCACCAAATACAAAAATGAAAATCAAATGAACTTTAAAGGCACTTCCATTGTATGTTTGTTTGTTAATCAACATCTTGGTTTGTACTAGATTTCTTTGCTTCTCTCTGGTAGAAGCAATACTTGATCCTACTTTTATCTTTGTACAGTTCAGGTCACGTTGAGGCACCAAATGATTCATGAACATTCCCATCCCTCAGCTGTTTCTTTCTCTTACAACATTCATTGTTGCTTTTTAGGCTTCACCTTTCTTTCTTCACTTCCCAGCTACTTAATCTCCTTACATCTTCGTGTCGGACGATCCAGCTTCACTTCCTTCAGTCCCTTGAAAAACCTCTCTTCAAACCTCCACTTCCCTTACTCCATCTTGTGCATCTGTTATTCCAATATCAAAACACGTCACTATCATGATATGTGACTTGCACAGATTAACACACTGCTCCAGTTCCTCTGTCACTTGTTCCAGTGCCTCCAGGTACTCCTGTGACTCTTTATCAAGATCAGGATCCACTTCAACTGTCAAATAAAAAATTAGTGAGTTAGAGAAGCAGTTCATAGCAAAACCTTATTCTATCACAAGGGAGCCAATAATGTAAAGTACAATTATTATTTCTCTTGAACTAAGAAATTTTTTTCACTTTGTTCAGCTGATGCAAAACTCTGCCTTGAGGTTCCAGTTAAGCACAGCAATTTGTGAACAAGTCTCATGCCTCAGTTTCCCAGCTATAATATGGATATGGAAACATTTTTTTCCTTCTTTGGAAAGAAGGATAATAAAAGGTTATATAAATATTTAATATTAACAAGCGTCACAGTGAGTCTCTACATTGTTTTGATGTTCTCTTCTGGTTGGTTTGGATGGGGTTTTTTTGTTCATTTCTGGTACTACACAGCACTGAACAAATCCCGTATCACAGAAACAGAATGGAGTCACAGAGTATTTCAGGGCTCAACTCAGCAAAATATCTTAGCACGTGCTTAACTTTTTCAGTGGGACTGCTTACGTGCTGAAAATTTGTTACATGCTGATCATACCACTGTTTCTGCGAAGTACTTACAGTCTTCTTTCCACTTATTTGGATCCATCATCAATCTGCACTTTGTCTCTTCCAACTCTTCCTTCAAAAATTCATGCTTTGCCTTTACTTCTCTGATTCGCTGCTGGCGCCTTTCCAGTATCTTCAGCTTGGTATGGAAATACATCAGACCCTTTTTAAGACACAGAAAGAGCACTTCATGAATTCGCTCCCAGCTGATTTTTTGTAAGAGTTAGGAGGTGGGTTGTTTTGTTTGGTTGCGGGGTTGGTGGGATTTTTTTGGTTTGGGGTTTTTTTTATTTGAAGTTTACATTAATGGATTCTAATCTAGAGGAAGAGCATGCTACATCACTCAAGCATTTGTTGCACTTCTCTGAATTAGCAAACACCTGTAATACATTCTGAAATTACTACTGTTTGTAGAGGAATTTTTTTTTCCAGCAGTGCAAATCATCAACACAGCCTAATAATAATGTGAGAGTTACATTTAATCCTAAAACATATGAACTCTTATTTTCTTAAAAGCATTCCTACCTTCTCAACATCCTGGAAAGGCTATTATAAAAGAAATGGGAAAGAGGCATCAGAAAAATATAGAATTCTGGTCTCCAAAATAGAATTAGCTGAAGTGTTTTCCAATTACAAGTAAATTAAACCCAGTGCATCCCTTATTTAATAGAATCCTGTCATATACATAAAGAGTTAATGACCCTATAGTTGAGGGAGGATGTAAGGTTTCATCAGCCAGGCTAAGATTATAAAATCTTCTCATAATGTATTCATTGGTAGCTTCCATTTACACCATCAGTCATGTTAGACACAATTAATTTTAGACAGTAATCATTTTCATTTTCTATGTTAAGGGTACCCCAACATATGAATTGTAAAATTAATAATTATAGTGCTTTAATTGCAATCAATTTCCTGAACACCATTCCAGCATTCAAGCAAGGACTCTGCCTGTATACTGTAATTTAAGTTGTCTAGAGTTGTTGTAAAATATGTGCTGACCTCAGTTTCCTCTTGTCTGTGTCGCTGTAATCGTTCCACATCATCTATCTCATAAACTTTAATTTCAAATGGCTCTTTTAAAGTGCCTGGCAAAGGTGGTAGATCAACCCACTGGCCAGTGATGCTGGGTTTTCTTCCTAGAGAGGCAGCATCTGGCAATGGAGCAGGAATCAGTCTACGACGCTGGAGACCTAAAATAAAAAAGAAAGCATTCCTCAGACTCTAAGAGAATTCAGACCGCAGAACATACTGCAGTGAATGAATTAAAGAAAGATCTAGGTTCTCAGGATACTAAGGAAGAAACGCTTTTCTTGATCTTTTCCTTTTAGTAAAATACCCTCAGGCTGCTAAACGAGTTACTGCCTTGACAAAGTATGTTCCACTTGGTTCATGGATGGGAGTAACAGCAGTTCCTCTCCCAAAGCACATGACTGAGCATCAGTTTTTTATTCTCTTCTTGTAAAAATATTTTGCCTGGATTAGTTTTTATTTGGTGGGCTACAATGGTATTCATTGCCTTGCAATGGCAATGAGATAGTGAGCAATTTCAAACCAATATTGATAATGGCAGATGAATCTGGAAATCTCCTGCTCTTCCAGTTAAAGCCAAGCAAGGCTACATAACATTCCTCTCACTGTATTACCTCTTTGCAAAGAGCAAACAATTCCCTCCAGAACTACTACCAATGTTTTAAGGTGTGTATTGGGTTTGTGAGGCCAGGTTGGGGCGGTGGGCCCTGAAAGGGTGGCTTCTGTGAGAAGCTGCTAGAAGCTCCACCTATGTGCAGTAGAGCCAATGCCAGCCGGCTCCAAGACAGACCTGCCACTGGCCAAGACCGAGCCCATCACTGATGGTGGTAGCACCTCTGGGATAATGTATTTAAGAAGGGGAAATGTTGCTATGCAACAGCAACTGTAGCCAGATGAGAGGATTGAGAATATGTGAGAGGAACAACTCCACAGACACCGAGGTCAGTGAAGGAGGGGGAGGAGGTGGTCCAGCCAGCAGAGCAGAGATTCCCCTGCAGCCCATGGTAAAGACTATGATGAGGCAGGCTGTCCCCCTGCAGCCCACAGAGGTTACCAGTTGTGCTGGTTTTGGATGGGATAGAGTTAATTCTCTTCACTGTAGGTGGTAAAATGTCAATGGCACATAGGTACTTTAGTTGTTGTTAAGTAGCGGCTCAGTGTCACTAAGTAGCGCCTGCAGTAGTCAGGGACCTTTCCAGCTTCCTGTGCTCTGCCACATGGGCAAGAGGCCGGGAGGGGCGGGGCCACAGCCGAGACAGCTGACCCCAACTGGCCAATGGGTTATTCCCTACCATGTGACATCATGACCAGTATATTAACCGGGGGAGCTGGCGCGCAGGGAGGCGGTTGCGGCTCAGGACTGGTGGTGTTGGGCTGGCGGGTGGTGAGCGGCTGCATCATGGGTCGTTTGATTTGGTTGTTCTTTCTCCCTTCCCCCACCCCAGGTTTCACCTCTCTCTTGTTATTTTCCTTTGCATTGCACTATTATTGTTATTGTTATTATTGTTTTATTTTAATTATTAAACTGTTCTTATCTCAACCCACGAGCTTTCTCACTTATACCCTTCTGATTCTCTCCCCCATCCTGCCGGTGGGGGAGTGAGCAAGCGGCTGTGTGGGCCTGAGTTGCCGGTTAAACCTCAACACTGGTGGAGCAGCAGATATCCGCCTGCAGCCCGTGGAGGACCCCACACCGGAGCAGGTGGATGTCCAAAGGAGGCTGTGACCCCATGGGAAGCCCATGGTGGAGCAGGCTCCTGGCAGGACCTGTGGACCCGTGGAGAGAGTAGTCCACGCTGGAGCAGGTTTGCTGGCAGGACTTGTGACCCTGTGGGGGGCCCACGCTGGAGCAGTCTGTTCCTGAAGGGCTGCAGCACCCCGGGGAAGGGACCCACGCTGGAGCAGTTCAGGAAGAACTGCAGCCTGTGGGAAGGACCCACGTAGGAGAAGTTTGTGGAGGACTGTCTCCCGTGGGAGAGACCCCACGCTGGAGCAGGGGCAGAGTGTGAGGAGTCCTCCTCCTGAGGAGGAAGGAGCAGCAGAGACAACGTGTGATGAACTGACCGCAACCCCCATTCCCTGTCACCCTGCACTGCTCTGTGGGAGGAGGTAGAGAAATCAGGAATAAAGTTAAGCCTGGAAAGTAGGGAGGGGTGGGGGGAAGGTGTTTTAAGATTTAGTTTTTATTTCTCATTACTTTACTCTGATTGGATTGCCAATAAATTAATTTCCCCGAAGTCAAGTCTGTTTTGCCCATGATGGTAATTGGTGAGTCATCTCTCCCTGTCCTTATCTCAACCTAGACCCTTTTCATTATATTTTTTTCTCCCCTGTCCAGCTGAGGACAGGGAGAGATAGAGTGGCTTGGTGGGCGCCTGGCTTCCAGGTCAACCTACAAGGTGCTGAATACTAGCAGTTTTCAATGATTTTGTGGGATTAGGAGGCATTCAGAAGGCAGCAACCAACCAACCTGCAACTGCAGCCACCTCTAATGTCGAGGCCTATCACCACCCATTTGCACCAGCACTGAGAAGCTCAGAGCATGACAAAACTCACCAATTCCTCAATGGGAGGCCTCCAAGATTTACAAACGAATAGCACGCTGCCACCTTGATGCATCTGCTGGGGCTCAAGTTTCATGAAGCAGAGACTGGCATATATCCTTCAGAAGCGTTGGTACTTTTGTATACAAGAGTTGGCACTTGGTGTCCAGCATTTTTTGCTATTATAAACCTCTCTTCATTCCCTGAAATGCTGACCTTTACACTACACGTGTTGAGGATGAGTACATGCACAGCGCTGGTAAGGCAATGTTAACAAGGCTGC
The DNA here is from genome assembly GCF_949628215.1 of Phalacrocorax aristotelis. Classification (NCBI taxonomy): domain Eukaryota; kingdom Metazoa; phylum Chordata; class Aves; order Suliformes; family Phalacrocoracidae; genus Phalacrocorax; species Phalacrocorax aristotelis. The sequence continues at coordinate 27,505,794 of NC_134284.1, read as the reverse complement.
AGTCCAGTCCCTAGGTAAACAGGAAGGCTGAAGGCCACCAGAAGCAAGCTGAAATGTCAAGTGGTAGCAGCAAGTATAAGCAGCTTTTGGGTGACTGGTGACAATAAATTTAGTTCCTAATTTCCTCCTTTTATTGAAAACCAACTCAGAGGTAAGGAGTCTTTATTTTTTCTGGTGTTCTTACAAAAGGGAGCACATCAAACAGACAAGACAGTGCTGTTCAGAGGACAGTGCTGCCAAAATTACTTCTGGGCTGAGACCTCTAACAGAAGAGTTAAGTGCAAGTTAAGGCTCTCAGGTAAGCCCTGTCACAAACGTCAACATTAAATGGAGACAAAATCCCAGCAGGTACCCTCAAAGCACCACACTTCCATAGATACCTGAAGAGTTTCCTGCTTTACACATTCTTAAGAAAAACATCTCTAACTCCTAATTGCATCCTTGCTAATTTCTGCATAACAAGAACAATCACACCAGGAATGTTTCAGAAAAAGGGAAGACTTAATTCTACTTCTACAACACCTGTTCATCATTGTCACAACCCCAGTTCATTTAGCTTGAATCACCACTGTAGTCCTGCCCGCTGAAATCACCCAGTATAACTCTGATCCTGTAACCGCTTTGGTGACAGCAGCATCCCTCTGAAGAGAACACTGAACTGATACAGTCAAACACATATACTAAGCAGAAAAAATTCATATCCTTCCACTGTACCAGCTGGGGCCAACATAATTTCTCCTAGGATGAAGTTAAAGGATAAGGGGACAAGGTTTCCAGTGATATATATGGGAGTAGGATCTGTCCTTAAATCCAGAGATTGCATGTCTCCAACACAGTCTGTAGCAATGCAAGCTCCTCCAAGAATCTCTAACATTTTGCAAAGATCACAATATATTTTAGGCCAACAATGGGTCTACACCAAACATTTCTTGTAAGAAATATTTCATGAACTTCCTAGGAAACCTCATTTCATGTATAAAACACATTATTGTCTCGAAGTCTACAGCACTCCAAAAAAGTAATACATAATTTACTGATATAGAGCAATTTCAATTGGAAAAAGAAATAGTTCGTCATTTTTAAAGACCTTATAAGCATTTCCTGGGGCAGAAACAAATACAAATCCATCAGTGGGTAATGCCTTCTCAATACGTGTGCAACTTATACAGCTGTTAATATTGATTTGTAGGAAAGGTTTAAGAGGTTGATATGCTATGGAAAGAGAACTGCAGCAAACGTTGCACTAAGTTTCCAAAGTGATTTATCGCCTGCTGAAGCAACTGAGTTGCTTTGACCAGAAAGCACCATGAGATCTATATCAGTTTAACGCATTTGGTTTTACTGCCAGAATTGAGCATCATGGGTGCCTACAGGGACTGCAGTAATTACCACTTTCCAACCAAAAGCTCCGATTCAGCGTATTGCTGATATTAGTTCCTACTATATTTCCAACAGTCAGTATGCTTAGGTTGTTGAATGAGGCTGCTGGTCATTAGCTACATGGCACTGATTGCCACCGATTCTTTACAATACTACAGGACTTCTACCTAGCTCAGTAAAAATTAATACTGTAAAACAGTCATATGAGCCTGATTTTGAGGCTGGCTACAACTAGTGGCACTTACATGAGCACCACCTGCGAAAGCAATAAGGAAAGGCACCAGAGAGCAGGAAAGGGGACCTGGCTCTTGTACACCCACGTTTGCATGGTGTGGTGGGACAGGTCTGCCTTGGCAGAGCATGTGAGCTGGAGTCACCTCTTCTGAGCGACTCCCCCAGTCAGCTTCCTATTGTTTATAGTATCCACATGTACATTCTAAAACTTCTGTATAAAAAACACTATTATAGCGCAATACAATGATTTTTCAATTAGCTAGTAGCATTAACATAAGAGTCACAGCATCTTACATACACACCCTAGTGCTCTGCCCCTAAGCCTTACCTTTGGGTAATCTAATGCACATTCAGCAATCCTCATTAATTCACAGACTTCTCCCCTCCAGGCGTATTCCCTTGTTTCCAAACTACAGTCCCAGCCCATCTCCCTGAAATTCCCTCAGATGCCTGGCAGCAATGCTCCTCCTCTCCTCACCGCCCTTCTCTCACTGGTCTTCCCTGACACTCACTTGATACTCAGAAAAACTCATCAGTGCCCATCCAGCACCCTCACTCTTCCCAAGCCACCCGTAACACCCTCCTATTTTGGGCGACCCTGCTGAGGGAGGAAGGAATGTCCCCCTGTCTGCCCGCAGCCATCTGCTGCCTTCTCCCTCGCAGGGAGGCTGCCGGCACCCCAGGGCACCCAGCACCTCCCCTGCCCTCTCCACAGCAGCACCTGTATCACACCTGCAGCTTTGAAGTGAAATAAATGACATGTAGCTGCTGTCACAGTGATACACATGCACACATGCAAGTGCATGCAGGCAGTCCACATCCCCGCTTTGAGTTTCCCCCAAACCTCCTCTCCCTCTCTGTCAGAGACGCCATGAAAACTCCCCATCCTCAGAGACACAGTGGAGCACCAGTGGACACCTGGCCACCTTCCCTTTCATTTTGTACCTGTTGATCGTTTCTTGGGGGACTTGAGGCTCCTCATCCGGCCTGGCGATGACATCCCACTTTCGCTCATGGAGTCATGTGCCGAGGAGGCACTGCCAGTGGCCTCGCTGTCCCGAATCATGCTCTCATAGCCACTGCTGCCCCCGCTGTGGTAAAACAGAGCTGTCCTCCCCATGGCCGGCGGCAGCTCCCCGCTTAGGACACTGCTGTTGTCGCTGCCGTGCCCGCTGCTGTACCGCTGAGGCCGCCGGGGCGCCGTTATCTTGCTGTACGGAGATGGCAGCACCGGGATTTGCGACTTCTCGTCGCTGAGGTTAATGCCACTGTCGTTGCCGCTGTCAGAGTCTGTGGAGCCTCGGAAGTGGCCCACCTTGGCAGAGCCACCAGACACCAGCTCATTCACACGGCTGTTGGCCGCCCTCATGGCCTGCTTGGTCCCCATGATGGTCCCACGGCCAGGTTTGCTGCTGACAGGCTGCACAGAGCGGGGGGCCGCCTTCCCGCCAGGGGCCATGCCAGAGCCCTTCCCTGCAGGCTGCACCAGGGACTTCACAGAGGAACTGAGAGACTTTGACCCGCTGGCAGAGAGGCCCCGATTTTTATTCCCAGTCGCTTGCACCTTCTGGTTAGCTGTGGGCTTTGCCTGGCTGTTTTTACCAGGCGCAGGGGTGGTGAAGGGCAATGGTAAACCCACACCAGAGGCAACAGGGGGGACCCCCAGCCTGGGGACAGAGCGCCCTGCCCGGCTGTTGCTGGCGCTCCCATTCTCCCTCACCATGCTTGCTTTGGATCCCACTGACGTCAGGCTGTCGCACCTCTCCAGGGACATGTGGCTCCCATACCGGTGCACGGCTTCACTCTTCGACGCCTTCGCCTTTAAACTGGATGTCATCTTGGGCAAAGAGTGGTCACCCTTCAGGTTCATTTTGCTGCTGGAACTTTCGCTGAAATAAGACCCAGCTTTCAACCGCAAATCTGCTTCATCTTCAGCCTTTGGCATGGCAGATCTGGCAAAGTCCAGGCTAGAGGCTTTTCCCCCACCATAACCCAGACCAACAGGTTTCTGCTCCAGGCTCGATTTGCGTACAGGAGGTGTCGGAGGTGTTGGGCCACCCGGCCTGGGCAACATGGTTGACTTCTGTGGTGCACTCTTCTTTCCTAGTGCCGATTTCAAGCTACCAGTGGCCAAGGGAGCATCCAAATTCCCTCGGGTCACAGGCTCCGACAAAGCACTGTTAGCATGCGACACTGGCATCACTCCCAGCGTGGTGGCTCCTCTCTTCAGCTGTGGCATTTTCATTGCAACTTCTGACTTCTTTGCAGCATCACTGGAGGATTTACAGGCCATTTCGCAACCATCCACAACCCTCTGCGAACAGGCAAGCATAGTCTGTGACTTCGTCGGCCTGGATGCTGTGCCAAAATACTGGGCAACTTTTCCTGGCTGCTTCTCAGTACCAAATGCGTGAGATTTTGGCAACAGCAGTGAGTCTGCAGGTTTTGCTTCCAACTGATAATCAGTGCGCAACAGCCAGGGATCTCCAAATACACCATGTGGATTCTGCAGGTCTTTATAGCTGAGGACAGTATTATTGTGGATTGGAGACGAGGTAGTTTTTGTTTTCCTAGGAAGACTAGAATGTATTGTTTCTATCACAGGCGTATCACGAGAGTTACTAAATTTTATTTTTACAGGATGATCACTGACACAAAAAGCACTTTTTATCTGAGATGCTTTGGTAGTTTCAGAGGTTTGAGGGCTTTTGCTGATGCCTGAGGACAGCTTGCTGGAACTCAAGCTCTCACTCTCCAGTTCAGAGAAGCAAAATCCACTGTCGTTCAGAGCGCTTTTCAGGGGGACGGATAAATGGGATGAATCCAAGTTGAAGGGTTCATTGGACTTATTACAGCTGTAAGATGACTGTGCGACAAAACTGTCACTAGACTGGGCTCCATCACTTTCAATTGTACAGATGCTGACTTCACTAAGCCACGAACTGATGGAGGAACGTCTGCTGCTGGTAAAGGGATCCTTAGCAAAGGGCACAACAATATCAATATTTACACCAGTAGAAGTCTCCTGTGAGGTATAAGCATCAAACTCATCATTTATGCTGCTGATAATACTGACTGGCCTCGAACCTGATGCAAGGGCCTGAAGGGAGCAGTCACTGTTAAAACTAATGATACTGGAAGGTCTTCCATTATCCATAATCCCACTGATGGATAGTTCTTCCACCACAGTGAAAACAAGCTCATCCTCTCCATTCAGCTCAACAGGCTGCTGCAAAGTCACCGTGGTGGTTAGTATATCCCGATCAAAACATTTCCCTCTGAACGCTGACCTGAAGCTGTGTACCTCTATGGCACCTGACTGATTCTGGGTGTTGCTACCAACCAGGAACGTGCTTCCTATGGGATTTTGCTCAGGTTTGTTTCCCATCTGCTTGCTCATTCCCACAGGAGGAGTCCGAATCGCATTGCTGTTGTCCAGCTCCAAATTCTCAGTTCTGGAGCTTGGTACGTGCTCTTTCTGCTGTGGAGGTGGAGGTGCTGGGCATGGCAAGGGTCTCTTCATGTGCAAGGACTTTTCCTTAATGACACATTCAGCTGTGGACTTACTCTGCTCTGGGTTCCTTGAAGGGCTACACCTTGAGGACTGCAGGGGATCAGTCATCATCTCTCTCTCTCCCTCCAGTATCGAGTCTATTACTTTGTTGTCAGCTCTGCTCTGCAGCTTGGAAGGCTCTGTCTTCAAGAGAGGTGTGCTCTTTTCATTACAATTGCCATTGCTACCCCTTGGTGCAACAGCTTGGAAAGGAAGGTTATGTCCTTTTTTGGGAGGTGCAGTTTCTTGTGGAACTAGTTTCTTAAATCCTCCAGAAGGAGAAGATATTTTTTCCTTTATCAGCTTAGACTGTGCATTTTCTGTACCTCCAGGGACTGGACTACAATTGGACACAGCAGAGACTTCTCCACAAGCAAATCTGATGGGTTCCTCACTTCCATCAATGCACTCTAACCTTTCTTGCAGTTCAGCAAAAGTGTTGCATTTAAAGTGGTCCTTGTCAGAACTCCTACCACTAGCAGAATTGTCTTTACTTCTCTTCTTGTTCAGGGATGGGATTATGGGAACAAACTCTGGAGGACCTTCATTATCTGTCAATTCCCTGTCCGACAGAGCTGCACCATTGGGACCAACATAGATGACAGTATCACAAGACTGTTCACTGCTGGAGGAATAATCAGGATCGCTAGATATACTCAGGACAGGAAGATCAGGGTCTAGGGCAATGGTTCGTGGGTGGAATGGTCGCAAATGGGGTGGTCTTCGGACATGTCCTTCTTCACATGAACTTTCTCCTCCAGATGAGCTGGATGCATACTGCAAAGGATCAATAAGGGAAAAATTATTAATATAAATTGATATATAAGTATATATATGTGTACATATAATTGATTAAAAGGTCAGGTTTGCTACATACTCTGTGCTTTGTGTATACTATCACAACTACACGTAGTGGAAAGATGTTAGAGTGTCTATTAAAATAACAGGGTCATGCTATATAGATTTTACTGTATTAGGAGTGATATAACACTCACACCTTTTCAGATAATTTCCACTAAATATTATGCATTGTCCTTCCCCTCAATAGTTTTCTGTTCCTTCCTTATTCATCTTTAATTAATACAAATAGGAGCTTTTGAGATAGTTCCACATACAAGCAAAGAAAGAATACATGTTTGGAACAAAACGAAGGGAATTTCAGGGTTAAGGATTGGGGGCAGGATGATGGCTCAGTGCCAAGTCATTTGTCAGTTCCTCTCCTGAGCTTTTATGCATTTTGTATTACTTCTTACTGCCGAGAAATCCCATGTTCCCCCACCGAGAGGTTAGGAAAACTCATTTTCAAATGAATTAATTTCTGCTTTTTTGTGAACCAACCTTCGATTTCTTCTTTCTCATTCGGTGGATTCGTGATGCAAGCTGAATGGTGGTGAGAGTTTCTGCATAATTGGCTGGGGAGTCAGAAATATGCGCAATCATAGTAGTTCTGCAGTTGATGTTCCCAAGCGATTCCCTCAACAACATTGTCAACTTGTTGTCCCTGTGTCACAAATGAGAACACTAGGATGTTTCAAAGAAATCACAATCTTTTTTTGCAGACTTTTACACCACAAGCTGTGTTTTCGCTCTCATAGGATATATGCATGTATGGTACATGTAGATAAGAAATATGCTGCTATTATTTGACCACACTTAAAATAAGTCTAAATGTACACAAAGAAAGATACTGATACTTTAATTATTTATCTGCTTGTGTATTTGCAGTATGGTACGTCATTTTATTTATTACATAGACAATTGTAAAATGATTGATAACTAGTTTAGTTATCTCAGGTTTAGCTCACGTTACCCAAAAAGCTCATGAGTGCTGTATTTTTAGCTGAGCAGACTTAGCACCTGGATAGCTAAGCTCTGTGAGCTCTGTGCAAACAATTTTGATAATAAGAAAATAATGAGTCAATAGAAGTAGTGATAAATCTCTAAACAAATAAAACAATGTTAGATATTGGAAATATATTATCAGTGCCACCCCAACTAATCTAGCTTCCATTCTGCCTGCTGTGCTATGCTCTGACTTAGCAAATGGGAAGTAGAATTTCTTTCTGAAGGCTTTCCTGGGGATGTGAGTCCTCTGCCATGGACAGCAAAGTTGACAAGACAGATGACATTTTGTCCTCCACTGGCCTCCAAGACATCTCTCCCCAGGGCTCCCCGGAGGCTGCTTCCTATCACCTCCCTGAGCTGGCCCAACATGTGGGAACTACCATCATGTCTGCTCACTAGACCACGGTAGATGACAAAGCTGGGGATCTGCCCTTCCCTATTCTAACCCATCCATCCTCTACTCCATCCACAAACCTAGCAACTAGCCTGAGGAAATTATCTATCTGCCTAATACAGAAAGAACACCTGTTTGAGATGCAGCACTAGATAAATATGTGAAATGACATGATTGATAACAACGGCACAAAGTTATAACACATGAAGACAAGCAGCAATTAAATTTAAGGACTGAACGCCAAGTTCTCGTAAGGGTGTTTACAATGTGGCTCTTGTCTTTAAGCTGAGCTCCTCACAGGTGTGTTTGACATAATATTATTGTCAAGTACACTCCACAAAAGAACACACCTAAATGTTTGCTTCTGCTGAACAGATGTGCAACATGGTGGTCTTCTTTTTTTAACTGAAAAGATGTATAATTCAAAAAGGCGTAAAGAAACAACAACCTTTGATGAACATACTTGACAAACACTCTAGTATTTTTTGAAATTTCAATACAATTTTTAAATATGTAAAAAGGAGATAAAATCCTATGGAATTTTGATTAAATTGTTCGCTAATGACCAGCTGGCTGAGATTGGTCTAAATTCCAAACCAAGAAAACAGAGAGGTAGAAGAACAGAAAATATTTTGGCCATTTTCCCCTGCTTTTTTTTCAACAATCAAACCCTCCCCAACATTTCACCCAACTTAAGTATATACCAATATGCATATAATTTTTGTTCACGTAATTAAGAATTTCATGTTACTATGTGGCATTTAACAAGTTGTTTCTATGTATATATACTTATACACAGGTAGATTAATAGATATATGTAGCTGTAATATAGAAGTGAACTTAAAAGAAGACAGACCCCTCTCTGACAGAACTTTAGCTTCATCTTAGGTAAAGAGTAAATTGTTGATGCAATTCATTGCTAAGGTAACACCAGCCACAAATTTAAGACAATGCAGACAATAGTTCACTTACTTATATGGCACATGCTTAGCACCATTAATTAAGGCCAAAATTACATTGCCCAGGGCAGAGAGAGACAGACACAGAGAGCCTCCTCCATCTCGGCTCTTGCTCAGCACTTTTTCACAGCTCCCTAGATCAATGAGATGCAAACGGCTGCGTCCTCCAGACACTAAAATAAAAAGGGGAGAAACAGTTGTACATCACTTCTGACATGGACTCAAGCCAAGCTTGGTATTCAAAACACATTCAAATGAGGAAAATAATGAATACAGTATGGGATAATGATCAAATTAAATATTAAAAGTAAGGAAACCAGATATTAGCCACAGCTACCAAAGTTAAAAGTGACTCAGCTGGCTTGTGGGTTCACTTCATTTTTCCTTTTTAAGTTCACTGCAAATTATTGTTTAAAGTAACCCAAACCCACGGCATTTAAAAATAAACAATATGGTAAGAGGATTCATACTTCCTCCTTTGCCACTCTTCTCCATGCGATACTGGTATATGTGAAGAGTAAAGAGCATATGTGAATTCCTCCTATCTTCTTCCTCGCATTCAGGTTTGCTGGTACTTCTGGCAGCAATTGCAGCATCAAGGAAAAAGGCAGCTTTCTCTGCTGTCGGGGCCCTTAGCTCACTTTGGTTTTGAAGCTTGAATATAAACAAGAAAATTACTAATTAGCACAGGGGCATTTTTTTAAATTATTTTTTTCTGAACTGGCTAAATCTCTAGGGCACTAAAAGAAACAAATATGTACACCATGGGAGAAGGGTTTATAAATTAAAAGCAATAAATTTTTTTTACTGTCTTAAAAGTTGTCATAATTGTTGTCAGATAAAAGGAAATAAAAGCAGAAGAAAGTCAGGCTCAGAAAAATCTATGTTGTGATATCCATTATACCTGGGTTCCACATATTGGATCTTCTCTCAGATAAACCCCAGGAGACTGGCCATCCTGAAGGCTGCCAGTGGCTACTTCAGCTAACAAATCCTTAAGGTTTTCATCTTTGCCACTGATCTCCACAGCAGATACTCTAATAGAGAAACGAGTCCCAGTTTTTTCTTTACGTTCATTGATTAATTTGAAGAGCCAAGAAATTGCACAGGGGATGATACCAAGGCTTTGCGTGGAGTTATCTTTCCCAATCATGGTAAAAGATTTTCCTAGAATGGAAAGACAAACATTACATTAATTCACCTTTCTTGTACAAGACAGTATCTTTTCATATCACCACTGGACATTACATGCAATGCCATGTGCTGCACAGATAATGGGAGAGAACAGATGCAAAAATGGAAAGTATTTCATTATTAATCCATTACCATTTATTCAATTAGTTTTGCAATTTTTGTAACTCAGACCCACAGCAAATTAATGTTAAAAGCATCTCTGATCTTTTGATTTTCATCACAAGGCACCTATATAAACTTGCTCTTGAATAAGCTAATCTGATGTTACGTTTTACCTTTTCAAATTAAACCTTACAATCCCAGTGTAGAAATAAACCATGATAAGTTTGCAAAGCTAATTAAAAAGAAATTCTAATCTATTCATATACTCCAGGTTTATTGTTCCAGGAGCTGACAGCATGTAATTACCAGACTGACATAGTAATTAACTGTAACGAATTTGGGAGCTCACCAAGCTTGACATGACCAAAGCAAAATATGCAACCATCTGCACCATTCACAACAGACTGGATTACTTCTGCTACTGTTCCAGAGCATACCTCAGCCTGAAAGAAAGATTGGAGACAAATATGTAAAGGAGCATATACTGCTATGGTTTTTACTATTCTTCTGTAATGAAATGAATGACTCAATATTTTTGAGGCGCAATATTCTCCCCATTTTTATGGCATCCGTCCTATTATTTCAGTAACTATGCTATCTTAAAAAATAATAAAATATGCTACTACAGCCTAAAATAGTTCTCAATTCTATTAAACCAATTCTCTTGGAATATTGATTCTATGACTAATGTAGCAAACTGAATGCTATCCAACCAGGCTTCCTGCTGGTATAATAGCTTAGCCAAGGCTATTCAGCAATAGTAGCAACTCCAGTGAAATTAAGCTACTCAAGAGTGCTCACAGGAATTAAAAATACATTTATACTGGAGAAAATGCATTAAGATCCCTGAATAAGATTTCATAGTATCATATTCTCCTCTTCCAGGGGAAACATCATCATCAATAAAGAGAACTTGCTAAAATATTTGAGTGTACTAAAACCAGTTTATCCACATCAGTGAAGGTTTCAAATACACAATAAGATGATCTATTAAGTACAGCAACTGGGGGCAGGGGAGAGGGTTGGTGTAAATATGTAACTACAGTGAAACGATAACTCTCTGTTTGCAGGTGCATGGCAGCAAGCTTGCCTCGAGCAATGACGCCTGCACAGAAATGGCTGTGCTGGCCAACGTCACCCAGACACACCACAAGCAGGCCACCCAACAGGCCACCACCACAAGGACCTGAAACAGCCTAGCCCAAACCAGAGGTCAACAACCTGAAGGACTGGTGCCAAAACCAGCAGAGAAGCAGGCTGTGACCGGCTACCTTGCAGCAGGGGCAATACTAGTAAGAAAAAGCCATGTCCGGTTCTGGATAATGTTGAGACCACTGTTGCATATTTCAGCTCAGAGATGCTGTTTGAGTTTATGCAGAATCTTAAAACCAGCCTCCTGGAATGGTTACCATTGCTTTAGGCACTGATCTATGTGGGAGATCATTCTCCATCTTTAGTGTTTGGCTAGAACTTGAACTTAATAAATATTTTCATATCTTTAGTTTGGGACCCAAAAAATTAAACAAAATCTTAGGAGCAGATCTGAGGGTGGGATTCTGAACTAGATCTTGTCATGTTTTCTCAACATTAATATTCCATTTTTACCTTGGATGTTTTGTGTTTTATTTTCCTTTCATCAAACCCTAATTTTTTTCAGCCAGTTCAAACTTGAAGTAGTTCTTCATACTTTGCTTAATTTTTTTCCTCTTTTTAAAATTGTTCTAGGATTTTTTTCTGAACCCAAGATTTTTCCCAGAAGGAAATTTCAGGTATCCAGTCTCACTGAATATACTGCAGTCCACAATCCTCTCAAATACCAGCCATCCCGTCTGTGCATCAGATTTCAGGTCTGGGACTATTACTGTACAAATACACCCTTTTGCAGGGTATATGCACCACCAGTACCACCATCAAGATAAAATAATCAGTCAAAAACACAATATAAACAAACTGGAAAAGGCAAGGAAGATATAAAAGTTCTGTAACTGCTTCACTATAGCAATCCCATGGGGTTAGCTGTATCTCTTCTCCGAACAGCATTTAGTTTAATGTTAAGCACATGTTCACTTCCCACTGAAAGCAGTGGGGAAGGACTTTATTTCAGTGACATCCAATGGTTAAAACATAACTGGATGGAAAAAGCAAATTTCAAATTGGCTATGTGTCTTTCTCTAACAAGAGAAAATGCAGGAAGATAATTTAGTCAGCAAATCCATCTCCCCACCCATTACTCCTTAATTTTACGTCTTGACTAAACTGAAAATCTAAGAATTTACCCACTTGTCTACTAATTACCATGTTTTTTTCCAGGCATTTAGGCAACTTATTCAAATAAAATTCCCCAGAAACAGAAAGAACTTTTAAGGCAACCAGATGAAGTGGCCATGAGAAGACACAGGTTTATGTGATTGACTCCAGTACCTGTGAAGCATCCTGGGGGAAAACTGCATCAAAGGCAAACATCTTTGGGACAGCAACAACTCCTCTCCTGTGACCTGCATTGGAAGGCCCACTTGCCGCTGGATCATAAAACGTGATTTGCTTTTTCCGCGGGTCTACCTTTAGGAAGGACATGGATTCGGATGTTTCATGTGCTCCTTGAGAGGGACAAATCCTTACCATCACTTTCACCTGCAAGAATTCAGAAGGAAGCAACAACTTGAGTTCCCAGCTACGGATAAACACATGCAAAGCATTCCTCTTAAACCCACTCCCCCTCCCATGACACATTCATTTGTAATATTTAGGTGTGTCAGAACAACCGTGGGACAAAACCAGAGCCAGATTTTCCAGCCTGGTTTCCACCCTGGGGTCTTCACTGAACTAGCTTTTAAAGGTGCACTTTGTCCCCTCAGTTGATCCTGTTCCAGTTTTACCATTTCAATCTATAAATGTCTGATCCACAGGTATAATCCACTGTAGGCAGAATAACATGCCTGAAGAAAAGGAAACTCTAGTCTCCTAACTTTCAAGTTCTTAATATGACCAGAAGTACAAACCGATCCACTCTGAAAATCGGTGTGAATAACGCAAGGCTCAAACACCTAATGCATTCAAACTGAACTAAACCTAGAAACAATTCCCATTTCACATTCTTCTAATAAAAAGGTGCTTCTTTTATAGCCTTCTCAGGCAGATGCCTTTATGCTGTCATTGCTAGGCTCTTTGGTAGTTAGTTGCAGATTTAATGGGAAAGAAGAGAAGAAAAAAAACATTAAAAGGTCAAAAAGTTTGACAAGAAACCACTAAGTACATTTCGATTGCAGCATTCTAAATGCCTATTTCCTACACGTGGCATTTTAAGACAGCATTTTTAAAAAGCTCAGACATGTTGTCTGTGATTTCCAAAGCAGCTTATGGGAGCCAAGTGACTGGGTCTCACTAAAGTTCAGCAAAGGCTGCACACATGCTTCTTTTAAGCTTTGTGGAAATCATACTCTTACTTTGAAAAACTGTGAAATATTGCCTCTCACCCACTTAAAACCATTTACCATTATGAAATGCTCCCAGGTCAGAACCAGTGTGCTTCATAACTTGCACTGAAGTAAATTACTATTACAGGTAATGCAGCGAATCGCTTTGCTGGTCTTAATTCTGCACTGCTCAGCAGATCAAACTTAAGAGAAAAGCAATGCTTAGGCAGAGTCACTTCCCACAGCCAATATGAAATGTTTCAATAATAAGCTGAACAACAGCATTATCTCCTCATCCAACTACCAGACAACTTTCACAGCACCAGTGTTAACCTTCTAATTTCACTGGGTAAAGAGCCTCCACAGCTGTAATGCACCACAGCCAGCAGAGCTGGAACAATTTACACCCATAATCTCCAGAGCACCCATCAGGAGCTTTATCCTCTGCAGTGCAACTACTGACCCAGAAAACAGCCATTCCTTCTACAGCACTTGCACCTGATTTGGAAGGGGAGTGACAGGTAGCAAGCCCTCTGCTGCAAATCAACAGGTGAACCCTCCAAACCCAGAGCACGCAGCCACTTGCTGCATCAGTGAGTCAGGCCCACCTCTAGCCCTGAGCTGGATGTTGCATGGGGAAGCTGGGTTGGAAAGCATCTGTCTCTGATAAAGTATGATCTTCCTTTTCAGTAACTTTTTTTGCAAAATTTAACCTTAAATCTGCCAGAACAATTTGACTCCTATTCAGTATGTTCCAAGAACTTATTTCATTAAAATGGTGCACCCTTATTACACTGACACATTCTTTGTATCTTTACAAAAAAAATGCACTTTGCAGTCAGCACTTCCCCATCACTCCTGTATCCAGAGAAACAATGGCAAAGGAAGAACCAAAGCTGAAAAACTACTTCAGCAAAGTACAACATGGCAAATGCAGGCAACGAACAGAGACCAGAGCAGGCTGAGCCCCCCTCTAGGACTTCCTTTCAATCCAGACAAGATGACAAGGTGATGGCATACAGACCTGCACCCAGCGGGTGCAAGCAAAAGGTAGTGTCCAAGCCAGGATGATCCACAGCAGATGGGTTGGTGCAGCAGTAAGCACCATGCCCAACTGTCCCTGCCTTTATCAACTGGGGAGGGTGGGTAATTTGAAGATTTCATTTAGGTCTTCAACTGTTTCATTTTTCTAGCTCCTACTTTCTACAGGGGCTAAGCTGAACACAAGCATCCCTGCACAGTTACTCAAGCATCCCCACAGATAATATTTTCCAGGAAGCAGCTATAAAAGGTTTTCCCCAACATTTTTTCCAAAGAGATTAAGAAACAGCCAACCCCTCCAATAAATACTGCAGGAGATTCCTCCAAAGGTAGCACCAAATTCTTCCAGCTGTTGACTCAAGCAGTCCCCCAATTTTAACACCACCTTTTCTATCCCCTTTCATAGTGATATGAACATGAAAATACAGTCCCAGAAAATAAGCAAACCTTTGAATAAATGAAGCAGCTGCTTCAAAAGCAAAGTGCATCAGAGGTGACACACTCAAGGCTGTTTCCCCATAAAAGCTCCACGAAGCCAGCTTTGTGTATTAGCCTGCTAGCTCAACCTTGACATGCTACCAAGGTGCTCAGAAAAATAACCTCCCTCAGGAAAAAAAAAAATACAACACACACACACACACACAAAAAACACCCCACCACCTATTTACAAATGCCCACTCAGGGTCACTTGATTAAAATGAATTTTAATATATATGCTGTTTTCAAAGCACTTCTCTAAACAGTCCTTTCTGTTCTCTCTTCCACCTATTATTAGATTATAGCAGCCAGAGCTTGACTAAAAGGAAAATTGGTTTGCTCCTGACCTAAACAGCAAGTTACCTCCATCAGAGCATTGCTCCCTAACACAAAGATGGCTTCACTCCCATAAAAACCTTGTGTGTCAAATCAGCTTTTCGAGACCACCTCTCTGAAGCAGAAAGATACTAAAATAGCTTCCTATAATGGATCAGATCCCAAACTTAACAGGCCTCAAGGGTCATCTTTTTTACAGTGGAAGTGAGCTTTCAAGACAAATGGGAGGGGGAGAACAAAAGCAGCTCGAGGGACTTCCTGTTTTAGTGTTTTGTGTATAAAAGCTGATTTGCAGAGCAGAAAAACACTGATTTCAAATTTAGTTTCTCTGCCTACTAAATCTATCTGTAAGTGACATAAGTGACATCTACCAGAAATTGTAGGGTTATGATGTGTCACATTCATTCATGATGCTGAGCCAGAATCCCACTTCACTCAGAAATGAAGCAGAAATGCTCATGAAAGTACCAACAAGCACAAAGATTACTCAAAAATATCCCTTTGCAAGAGCAAAAACTAAGTGCAGGCAGATCCTGGGTGCATGCACATCCTCCTAAGTATGTAAAAGAAAGGTTTGGTATTATACTATCTTACACTTCCTGCCCTCCTGTGTTTCAGGACCAGTCTTAAGGGACAGGTTTATATTGTCAGCTCTGAAGTTCATCCCAGTACTCTTCTGGGATGAATACTGCAGAAATAGCAGCATACTATAGAACCAGCATGTTTCCTGCCTTAAGGATCAACTTAACTGCATTTTGTCCTGGTCTCTTTATCTAGTTCTCACACAAAAGGCATGCTTACCCATAGAGATATCAACATGCAGTGGAGGACATCACCCAGATACAAGGCCTTGCAGTGAAGGGACGATTCAAGAAAACGTTGGAACCTGCAAATTTTAAAGTAACTTTGGCCCGTAACTCAGGAGCACAGCACCAATACTTGCAATGCACTCTAAAGCTTTTATTTGCTTATGAAAATGAATTACTAGAATTAAGTGCAACAACATTAATTCCAGGCCCACACAGGGCCACACCCTCTGCAGGCAGTTATTCAACAATATGGCCAGCTTTCTGGTGGTCAGTTCCAACAGCAGCAGTACGAGCTACTGGTAGCACCGCACAAAGCAAAGAAAACAGAAGATAAGGAATTTTGAGGAGAATTCATGAGGAAATGGAATAATAAGACAGGTCTGAAAGAATAAGCACAGGATTTGGGCGGGCGGGGGGGAGAGCTGAAAGGAATGGTAAGGCAGGGTGCAGGAGAGACAGAACACAAAAAAATGAAAGACAATACCTATATGGAGATTCCAGAAAAGTCCTCTCCGGTTTAGGGCATCTCTGCCCTGACCACTTTTAGACTCCTTAAGGAGACCTAAGATGGCACATCCCTCCTGAGATGGGGGAGACCCTTCCTGCTAGAACTGGGGATTTTTAGTAACTCCTCCCCCCTCCCCTTTTGTGTATTTCTTCTTCAATGTCACAGAAAGATGCAGAGCAAGAAAAAGAATTACAAGTGGGAGTTTATCCTTATCAAGGACACAAGACTTGTATGTAGAAATTCATACAGACATTGAGTATTGGATAGAGGCTCCATTTTAATGATGATGATGACAGAAAAAAGTTTGTATTTGAGTTCAATTTCTGCAAATAAAAGAAACACAAACATTACAATACTTGCACATTATTAACATTTTTCTCAGTGCCTGAAGACAGCCTAAATCATGCAAACCACTGAAGTATCTCATTAATTAACTGACTCTAATCTGGTGGGTTTTGTATACTGGAGGTTAACATTCAGCTGCTGAACTTTCCAAATTCATGTTTCTGCAGGAACCAGGTGGTCAGCAAAATTGCTGAAGGAAATTCTATTGAAATCAAAAGTGTTTGGGAAAAGAAGATGGCAAATACATCCTGAATATGCCATTAAGAGATAAAGAATTTTAAAAGTAAATGAGCACATGATTTGGAAAAGCCCTAGAAATGGGTGGCATACGGTCAGAGGCCCACACACGCAGCACAACAATGTATGTAATTTTAACTTTCACTGGCAAGGATGGGAGAGAGATCCATAGCAATCAAGGAATTTTTTTTTTTTTTTAAGTTTATCTGTCTGTCAGCCTACAGTGGAAGTCAGGGAAAAGAAAGGAGATAAAAGCAAACATCTGCAAGCTAGAATTCATTTGCTCCAGCTATGTAAGGGCAAATCGAGTGGATGGATGCTGTAGCATAAAAACAAAAGTCATCCTGTAGTTTTATGTGTGCATAAAGAATTTTAAGGGAGACAAACTGGCAAAGGGCAGATTTCTGAATAAAATGAGAGAGGGGAAAAAAGAGTCCCCTGTGTGGAGAACAATGACTACGTGGAGGACTACAGGGCTAAAGCCCATACAGTTTTAGAAACATCTGATGAGACCACTAGGGAACCAAAAAACCACATAGTATACTCATATATCGGTAATTTGTTGGAGCCCTGAGCCAAAACTCTAGACCTTGACATCTTGGACCCTTATGAAAGTCAAAGGCATATTTAACAATTCTGACCTAAACAATGTAAGATCTCAGAAACTGAGAGATGTAAATCCTGGCTGGTACCTGCCCTTCCTGCTCTTACAGCCTTTCTTCTCCATTGCTGCTGTCTACCCCGTTTCGCACCTAAGGGTCACAAGGAGAGACCTTCTGCCCCTTTGCCACGTGGTAGTCACTGTTCCCATGCTGTGACCTCCTCCAGGAGTGCCACTCCCGCATGCCCCCTCTGTGCAGACTTGTGATTTCCAGACCTCCCCTGCATACTGAACCAGCTGGAGTTGAGAACAGGACAAGGGAGTCTCAGCAAGCAAAATAATGGGCTGACTACAGGACTGGTCAAGAGAGTGCAAAACATCAAGCAGATGTCAGTGTCAGAAAGTAGGTTTGGAAAAAGTAAGAGACAGACCAAAAAGCCATGAAACCCAAACCTCAAAGCAACTCTCCGAGATGAATGTGAGACTGATGGCCAAAGGCAAGCTAGCAGTTTTGTCTAATACAGCCCTTATATTTTGGCTATGCTGACTTGAAAGAATCTATGGCAAAGCCATGCATCAATGAACACAGAACTCCTCCAAGACTAGTGAGGTATGCGTTGTCCCAGAAGAAATCACATCCAAGGCTGAAGTTGTAGAGAAATGAGCCAGTGATAACAGAGAGAATGACACAATCCTACAGAATTCTAAACAGAAACAACCAAGAGACTGAGACAGTCAGGTTTGCATTGATTATTACACTGTAATCAAAAGAGATGGAAGGTTTATCAGCTCTGAGACCAGATGAAGGGGAAGGAGTGTCTCACATTTAAACAACCAGATGATTTGGATTCTGTTCCTAAGACTATCATGGCCCTCTACTACATGTTTTAGACAATGAATACAAAAAATACTATATATATCTCAGAAAGTTGGTCGTTCATCTTTCAGTGGAGTGAAAGGTGCCAAATATTCAATGCGATTTAATTTGGGGCAGACATGTAGACAGAGAAGACTCCACTAATTCACTAAGTAATGACTAGACTCCATGGCATTTTGAATGCTGAGGAAATTAAGACCCTGACCCAGCCAAGTATGTTAGCACAGGCATAACTGTAACATATGGTATCTCCTTTGAAATCCATGGATGTGCAGCGTTCATATGTTTATAGTGACGCTTTGTTAGCATTTGATGCTTATATAGTCATCAAGTTTTAAATTAGACAGAAAAAGAAAGAAGAAAGAAGGAATGAATTTAAAAGTATGTAACACTAAAATATATGCGCTTAAGCCTTTTTTACTAAAATAATGCTGACTTTATCTCTCTATTTTGGGAATAGTGCCGGTACTATATTGGAATCCATTCTAAATATGCTGGTCATATTCTGCATTAGAGCAGTATCATAATCCCCAAATGAACAAGCAATTTGGTCTTTAGCAATAAATGTCATTATATCAAATTTGAATGGACACTAAATATTCCCTGGAAACACACATCCTTGACAGCCATCGTGCAGCCAGGAAGTTAATTTTGTCCAATGTACACAAAATGGCATACAACAGCAGGTTAATTAAATAACTCTGTTTAGACATCCACCATTCTGAATTAAGATTTCTCAGCAAGAAATTACGAAGAATTCACATTTGGTTGAATAAAGACCATTTTCCAATGAAATCACTTATTTTTCAACTACAGTGTAAATCAAATTACT
This sequence comes from Phalacrocorax aristotelis, assembly GCF_949628215.1. Classification (NCBI taxonomy): domain Eukaryota; kingdom Metazoa; phylum Chordata; class Aves; order Suliformes; family Phalacrocoracidae; genus Phalacrocorax; species Phalacrocorax aristotelis. The sequence goes on along the minus strand of NC_134284.1, from coordinate 27,486,657 downwards.
GAAGTCCTAGTTCAGAGCCAATATTTTTCATGTATTTAATTGTAACTGACAGATATATAACCCTTGCTAAATTGGTTTACTGTGGGTAGTTCTTACAAGCCTTTCATATACTGCCACTACCAATGGATGGCAAATTTATATGCAAAATTGCTGTGCTAGCATAGACCATCTAGCTCCCCTGGGAGAACCTAAAAAAAAAAAATAAATAAAATCACTTCTGTATTGTACTCTATTAAAGAAGAATTGATTCTCTGCTCCCAGGAGATATGAAGAAAACTATTTCATTTTTAAAGGTGAAAACAAAGTAGAGGAAACTGTGTATTTTTACCTAGTTTTCCACATTTCTATTTAAGCAGTTCAAGGCATTTCAGCAGGGATGTATGCACTTTGGATGATACAGGACTACATACACTGATAGAAGAGTACTTAGTATGATACATGATTTATATCAGAAATAACACTCTAGTCATTAGGAAACAAGCAGCAATAAAGATGACAAAATTAAGTACCTATTTGTTATCCGTCATCAAACCATCGTAAGAACCAGTGAATGGGACATACAGCACACTTAAGAAAACCCTCCATGACCAGTAAATCATATTAGCAGCACCTTAGATATAGCTTGGTAAAGCATAAATGAAAGTAAATGTCTAAAACACATAAATGCAGACCAGTATGTATATAACTGTCCAAGAAACATGTCTGACAATTCAGGTTCTCTTTAAATGCTCCACTTCAATTGTCTCACATAGGAGGATTCTGTCATTCTAATATAAAAAATTGACAGGATCCTTGGAAGAGACAAGCACTTAAAGTTGCTGTTGTAAGTGATGCAGTATTATAAAGAATGAGCTGAATAGAACCCCAGAAAAAAAAACATTTTGCATGAAAAAGGCTTCCTACCATGCTAAAGAAAAATAGCAAATTAGAATGCTACACAGTAGACACTGTAAAAAGGATGTCTTTTTTAACACCGCAATATGATAAATTATCTTAAGTAGCACATTAATGTCAGAAATTGAGCATAATCTAACTTCTTCCCACTGACAATATTAAATGGCTTTCAGACGTCTTTCCTACTATTCTGACATTAGATTTAATAACACCCAGAGAGACCACAAAAATGATTCAGTTACAAGAATCATACTGTACTGGATCATTGCCTTTTAAGTAGGATTCAGCTAAATGATTTGGACTCTGATGGTTTTGGCACATTCAAGAGAAAGGTATGAAATTTGCTACATAACGTTTATCAGTAGTGAGCAAAATTCCTTTCAGTATCCAGTTTCCATTAGTAATGGGATTTTCCTTTGTGCATGAGAGTTTGATTATTTTTGATTACATGAAAAACTGATCCCAGATAGCCCTACAGTTCAGGTTTTTTAAAAAAAAAAAACCAACAACTTTTCCCTGCTTGGTATTCCTGAACAGAGGCAAATCCTGCAAGCACCTGTAAGAGTGTATTACATTTTGCACTCTTAGTAAAGAAAATTAAGGAAAACATTCAATTAAAGATTTGTATCACAGGTCAAGTCCACAGATTCCTGATGACATTATTATAAGGGGAAAAAAATGGCATTTGTGAAATGTAAAATAAATTAGTGAGACATTTATTTCCCACCTTCGAAGAGAGTACTTGGAACAATGAGAAATTATAAATAGAAATTGCAAAAGATACCTATAGGCTGTCAGCTGTAGTAAGTCTCTAACAACAAATGTATTCAACCATAAAAAGCCACATTGCAAATTCACCACAGCAGAACTGTATGATATGCATGGAGGTGATGATGTGAGGCTAAGAACAAATTTAGATCTTGGTCTCAAATAATGAATAACTGAGTTCGAGTGCTAGAACTGGTCATCACGATCTTTCCACATTTCTGCCTCATCCAGCAGTTCTGACAATACTGCCTTTTCTATAGTCATACAGCTTACAAAAAGCAAGAATTCAAGCCTCTTCCCTTCCCTAAATGTCCATTGAGCTCACTAGTTCAAGACAAGGTCCCACAACCAGTGACAGGACCTGTCAGCCAGACTAATTCCAGTTCTAGTCACCACAGGAACACCGAAGACAGTCCTGATGCTGCCTATGCTCAATTCAATCAGTTCCTTAGATTCAGCTGTCCCTTACCCCAGTTCAGAATAATTCTTACTCATGTGTTTAACTTCAAAACCAATGAAAAGGACGTAATGCACGGGGAAGCTCTCCACCAAATCAGTGCTTTGGCCAAAGGGAGTTTCCTTGGCAGGAAAAGCCAATAGTCATGGTATGGCAGCTTTGAAAATGCAAATCAAATAAGGAAGTTAAAGTTCCAGGTACAGATGTTAATTTGTTTGGTGAGGTCTTTTTTCCCAAAGGTTTAGGCTTTCTGAGGTCCGACTTTGCACCAGCAGCAAAACACACGCAGCTGCTGCTTCTGCACACTGGAGTCTTAGGATTCGGCTCTGCCCTCACTCAGCCACAGCAACAGCTGCCCTCTGAGAAGGTAATTTAGAGATATATACATGGGGGAGGAGGAGGAATCTTTACATTTCTTCAGTTGTTACCATCCTCTATTAAAATTCTTTACAGATATTACCTCAAGGAAGAAGGCCAGTAAAGAAAAAAAAAAAAAAATCAATCATAGACTGTTATTTAAGCGTTATGAGCCTGAAGAACAACATATATTTACACCACATACTGTTAGAGACCCCCTAAAACTAAAGATGCTTAATCTTCCTGCCTCCGGAACAGTCAATAAAGCATTTCTTTAGAAGCTCAGATTCACGATAACAAACTTAATCCCGTAGCTTCCATGATGGCTGGTGAAACGGGTTACGGTCATGCCTGATTTCTTACGGCTTATCATTTGTGCATCCATAGTTAGAGCTCCTTTTCTTATGTACGTTACCTTGTGTTAATCAATACTAAAGTTCATCTGCCTCTTTATCCACTCAGTAACTTCAGTGTCATGAGATCTTTTTGCAAGTCTTCACAGTCAGTTTTAGCTTCAGCTGCTCTGAACGTGCAGCTTCACCACCTCATCCAAACCATTTAGGAAGGCACTGAACAGCATGGACCTCCATATGACACCACTGCTAACTTCACTCCAGTGTGAAATCTGCCCTCTTGTCTCCTACCAGATATTAAACCACTAGAGAATACATGACAGCTTAAGGGTTTTTTAAGAAACCTAGGTCAGGGCACTTGTCAAAAGCTTTTTCAAAATCCAAATACACTCTATCAACCAGACCAACCCTATTCAAATGTTCACTGACTCTTCCACAGAACACTAATGCATATGTTCCACCTGTAGAAGCTCCATCAGCTGATCCCTACTATATCACACTAATTCCTGCCTGCTAATTTCTACCTTTATTATTGTTTCAAACACTCTTCCCGGTTGTCTGGCCTGAAAGTCAGCCTTACAACACCATACTTCTAGATTCCCTCAGGAGCCCTTTTTCTCTTTTGGCCCCGAAGTGACATCACATTTTCCACATTCTGTTCCTGTGTCTCTTATAATGCATTGAATACCAGCTAAAAGACAACCCTGAGTACCAGTGGGGGAAAAAAAATGTTAAGAATTACCAGCGCAGGGGTAATATAGAAAGCCAGTCATATTGGTCATTGTAAGTGTTTCAACATGTACTTTGCTCTAAGCTTTCAGCAGATTTGGAGAAGACATGGGACTACCTAGAGTGTATTATTACAGAAAACAATTAGTCATTGCAGAATTCAGGCTTTACTCACTAGTTCCCTCCTAATATAAACAGTTTGACATATCGTTTACCTCTTCATCTTTTCATAAAGGGAGCCACATCATTCCCATTTGAAGTGTCTGGGTTTCTGGTTTGTTACTCTATTTTTCATTCTATGGTAACTTATACTCTTCTTCTCAAATTTTATCTCTTCAGCCCCTTCACAGTAAGAAAAGGCACATTTCTCTATGGAATCCTATCCTGCTCTGAAAGAAACCATTTGACAAGAGGGGAGTTAAAACTTGTCAAGCTATCTGTGCTCAGAGAAATCGCCCCCTTGAGGAGACTAAGGACTGGTCCTCAATGGGTCATTTTCAGCTTCGTAAGGTGAAGTTAGGTGGGAATTAGGCAGTCCATCAGCACTGCTACATTCTTACCTGTACAGCAGAAACCAGCAAGGAACCAGTCCTCCACATCATGACTAACCATAAAAGACAAAACAGCAGCAAGCTGGGAGGTAAGGAAGGAAAAGGCTGCCCCACCAGCTGCCTAACCCACTGTAACCACACAGTAATAACAGGATGAGGGACACTGCTGACCTGGGAACAATCACACAAACCAAGGAGAGCACCAGCCTCAGCCACAGATGCTGCGGTAGGAAAAAGTGACTCCAGAATCCATCACTGATCCTGTCCCCTGTGCGTATTTTGTACTTATTATTGGACAGGTTGCAAGAAAAAGCCACGGAAAAAGATAACCAGGAAGAATGTAAAGTAAAAAGCTGTTAGAAGAAGAGGGACTGAATTTAACAGAGGACCACAGCACATCTGCCAGCATTTGCTGATTCTTCTCTCAATTGCTATGATACTTAAAGCAGTGAGGAAGAAAGGTAATTACGTTATTCCCATCATCCTCATAACAAGCTACTAGCTGACTAAATCTTGATCAGCAGAAGCTGGTGAAGAGGAAATTATAGTGGAGAATGTTACTGCGCAATGGGCTAAATGCTACCAAAAGCTTCTTGGCATTGCTCAGAGAAGGTGAAACTATCAGTGTTTACTACTAAAAGAACACCTATATAGGGCTGACTCTTTTGCTTTGACCACAGGTTCTTCAAAATAGGATACATGAGATTTCATTTATGCTGACTCATAATTTTCACAAAAAAGCTATATTGCTGGAGGTTTTTCACTATGGGCAAAGACAGTAATTTATGAAGTTGCAAAAGCAGGCTGGGTTAAGAGATGTTTAATAGGTATTGCATATTTTAAATGGTGGATCAGAGAAGATGCCTAGTTACTTTATTTTTTGAGCAGCATTAAAACTAGTAACTAGCACACCCCATCACCATTTGGATGGTCTAGATCTTAACTCAAGAACTAAAGGGCTGATTCAATTAGCAGAGAGCTCTTATCCTCTACAGCACAGCACAGGATTCTTCCATATTTTGGTCAACAAGTACATGGTGAGAAGGACACAGCTGGAACCCTGGGCCCAAGCAAACAGTATCTTCAATAACGTTTTCAACTGAGAGCTAAACAACAGAGACATTTGACTGTCAACAGCAGCTTGTTAACCCACAAAGTCTGGAAATTCTTGGTGCAGTGTGCCAGGCAGGAGAGAAATACTACCCACATTGCCAGCATGAGATACACATATATCCCATGTTGGAGGAGAAGCTCACACAGCTGAGCAGCATAGCTGCTCAGGGTCCTGCCATGCCTCTTGGCATTCTGGTAGAGCTCTTCCCCTTGAAAGCCCTCTGCTGTACGCACTAATGAAGAAAGCAGGCAGACCACGTGACCCAAGGCATCTAATGGGATCATGCACTTGATCTTTATTAGACTTTGTTGATGTGTCTGAAGGCACCAGATAAACCAGAGCTTTCCACAAGGCACAAGTCACGCTGCTAAGCTCCACTGGCCACCCTCAAAGCATAGGAAAGAGGCTGAAGTCTCTTGGCTACACACAGCTGCAGGCACAGGAGATACAAGCATGCTTTAAAGGTCTTCCTAAGGCAAAGAGCCTCAGAAATGCCACACTCCGTTACTCCTGGTGCCATGGCCAAGTGCTAAGCCTCACAGAGAAGAGGCAGGCACAACAAATGGGCTCTGCTAAGACACGCACGTAGAAAGGGTGTTTCTTAGCAAACCCTCCTCCACCTGGGAATCTCTAAATTACTGTGCCAGGTTTGCTGTATTCCACCATTTAATACTACATCCTCTTTCCTAACTCATTGGAAAAACAGAGAAACCACATTTTCATCTGTGAGCTTCCACCTGTTTAAAATAGCCCCAGTTACCCCTTTGTTCTCCATTTAGCACAAACTCACCGACTTAAAAAATACAGAGTATTCTCTGTGAGCAACAGTGTCAGCTATAGGTATTTAGGCTGACAATCTCTTTACGCTAACACTGGTTTGTATGGTTACTCAAGGTGCGTATTTAGCTTGCAGGTTACATACTTCAATTCTTTCTTCAAACGCTATCTCTAGTAACCTATGTAGATGAATATTCAGACTCTGCTGTGTGGGTGATTAAACAGTTTTAAATATGAATAAAGCTCTAAATAATTAGGTTGTATTTTAGTTAATTTTTATTTAAAATTAGCACAAATTTTACAGTTTGAAAGGTGTTGTATTTCCTATGTTGGAGAGACACCTATTTCTCTCCTGCTACTTCATTTCCATACTCCTTATTTACAATGACATGTGAAGCAGAGGGAAACAAAGCCCCCTCAATGTATCATCTTAACTTCAGGCAGACAGCCAGCACCAGTACCAATGGCTGAACCTTGCTGGCAATGCAGACTACTTCTGCTGAAGGTGAAGCTTGTAGGTGTATTGGTTTTGGACCAATGATGCCAAAAGAAATTTTGTCTCTTATTTTAATAGATGGAAGGACAAAACAACCTTTGCCAATGTTGTTGTCAGTGATGTTAATTGGCTTCAAGGAAGCCAATACTCTAGCGCTGAATCTGCTCTAAGGCTGCCAACTCTTTCCAAAGTCAACAGGTGATAACAGCTCTCAGGCACATTCAAATGGTTGCCGCTATCTCTCTATCCCAAGACCCTTCCTTTGAGACTATCCAAGCCTGTTCTAGGCTGAAAGCTTCCAGCCCTGTTAAAATTCATCTAGAAAACTACTTAAAAAAATCGAAATCCAAAGTTACCTTTCCAATGCCAGGGTTGTCCTTGATTTTGGACACAGCTCTCAGAAGGCATGGTGGTGCTGGGGGAGGACAGAGCTGCAGGATGCCACTAAAGTTAGTAGCATAAATAGAGAAGTCGTGTGTGTGTGGCAGGGGCGGATGGTATTTCTTTCTCTTCGAAGACAGGTTAAGCTTCTGTGCTGCTCTGTATAAAAGTAATAGCAAGAAAGGACAATGTTACTAGGTGTTAATGGGAATCCAGACCAGACAAACAGATGCTCATTGTCATCACTGCCTGTTTAACAAATCAAGTCATTGCGTTCTAATCTGATTTCATAAGGACAAACCATCAGGAGACTAATAGAAGGAAATATGGGTAGAAAAATTACCGGCAAAATATTCAGTTAATTTCTCCCCCAACAGAGTTCCAATTATAATCTAACTTGCCCCTCTTTCCCCCAGCAGCTTGACAGCTGAATCCTAAAATGCTAAAATCTCACTGACATAATAAAAAGCTGAAATAATCCCCTTGTCACTGGCAGGACCAGATGGACTTTGCTAGTGATAACATTATGAAAGTGGTTCTTTATACTCTACAAGTTACTCAAGACAGAAAATAACACTCCCAGTCAGCTGAGCTCAAGATCCTCTCTTGTTGGCTGCACTGAAAATCCTTAGATAACAGAGAAGTTCCTTCAAGACAGATTGGTTTTTCCTCCTCAATTCCATTCTTTCACATTAAAAGGGAAAGCTATTAAAGAGACATGCTTTTATGTTCTGAATGATAATGATCCTGCTTTTGAAATGCAGAATTTCAAAACATAAAAGATGTAGAAGAAGGAAAAATTAAAGCATACAATTAAAATTGTGACATTCTTCCTTGTGAATAAGAATAGGAATGTAATCAGCTTTTCTGCTACTTCCCTTCAGCAACAGCAAACAGTATAGCTACAAACAAAAAATAGATACTCAACTCAACATCAAAACCCACATGGGAAAAATCACCTTGTAGAGTTCAGTAGAACAAATACATGTGTTAGTGAGCACACGCTGGGCAACTGCGGGTGGCAGTGAGGGTGAAATCTCAGCTCTGTCAAAGCCAAGAGGAGCTTTGCCACCTGAATAAGACATGTGTGATCTGACCCTGAGACTGTCAGTAGATAGCCCACCCTCACATACATATCGTAGAAGTATCCAACATGCTATCTTTTAACACTACTTTGAATGACTGTTAAGCCAGCAAAAAGGCAAAGTGTCATACTACCAGCATATCTGTGTGTGACCCGAGACCATGCTACTGATGCCAGCAGGTCTTCTGGGGGCAAAGCGCTGTTCTGGTCCATGCTTGCAATATAAAGACCTGTGACTTTGGACAAATTAGTTTACAAATATGTGATGACAGAAAGTCCCTTTAAACCATGGCTACTTTATATTTTCATCATGCCTTTCAGCCCAGGATGACCAGGTACTTTTCAGTGAGAATGAGCTGGCATTAGCATCTGTGAAATATCGTAAACAACAAACATATGGAGAAACTGAGGCGGTGCTTTGCTGTCATACCTAATTCATAGTAAATCTAGACCCCTAATCTTGTTACAAATCCAGTGGTTGGGCAGCCTCAGGCCGAGTCAGTTCAGTGAGCTGATCAGAGAAGGAAACTCTTCCTTTGGTTATATTTATGGTAGGCTAGAAGAAAAAATGAACACTGAGAGCAGGAGGGCTGCACAGTTTCTTCCAGCAGGACTACTTGCTTCAAATGAGTTACAGTACGAAGAACTGGTTGTGTCTGAGAGAAAAATTACTCGCTTGGGTCAAGATTAGACAGCTAGTCAGCATGAGGGGCAGGACTCTCAATACAGATCTCCAAAATTCCCAGTCCTATGCTCTACATTCCCAAACGTGTGTGTGAAACTCCTGGACCTTCTTCTTTCATCAACTTCTAGAGATTCAGACCCCCTATGTGCTTCCTTCTCCCGCTACAAACACTGCAGCATTTAGAAAAAGACAGAGATTCATGTGATGAAAAAATGAAGTTGTAGTTCCAAACTCAGAGGGAGCCAGAAGCCACTGGCTTGCGAGGGACAAGCTGGACTCTTGCCTCTGAGGAAAGTAGCAGCTTTTGACTCCCACCGCATCCTGAAACCAGAAGGAACTGTGTCCCACAGCAAAGCAAAACACTGCAAGCATGGGTTTATACAGAACCTTGTGGTTTTGGTGGCAATGAGAACTGATTTAACTGCCTAAATCTCAAATCTCCTTGCTAATACCTCATTCAGTATGAAAACATATGCCTGAAATAGGACACCAGGCAAACAGTTGCACAACTTCACTACGGCTGCAGCTGCACATTAAAACCGTAATGCCTCTTAAATTATATGCAGCTTTACTGTGCAGAAAAGACTCTCTACCTGTTTGTACTCTCATTGTGGAACTCAAGACAGTCATTACCCTCTATCTCCAAGTACCAATTAACAATTGTGGTTATTATTTAATCAACTTGTTGATTAATATGAAATATAATGTCTATTTCCTTGTTGATATGCTATGATCCCTTGTTGAAATGATAAAAACTCCTCAAGAGAATGTCTTCAAAGTGCAATCAAGATATACATTAAATCCTGATGAAATAATTATTCCTTCAACAGATCTGGCTGAAGGAGCCCCTCTGGGAAACATACGTGAGAGAGAATGAGATACAAACAATAAATTTACTCAGGAATTGTATATTCAAGCACCTAACTAAGCACTAACACACAATGAGTAAATGCACCCAAAATGGCCATGCTAAGCAAAGTATGCAAACAAACAGAAAATTCAGCCTTTTTAAAGTATAGCATCTCTCAAAATAGCTCAGTAACACAGTTTTGGACCATTTCAAAAAGTATACCTAAGATAGCAAATCCATTACTAGTGGTCTTAACTTCCCCACCAAGACAGAACAACTTTCAAAGTGATTCAATTCCAACAGTGTTCACACACTTTCTGCATATCCACTGTTCAAAGGACAGTGCCATATGCTAGCTAAAGCAATTAACTGCTATAGTGCTGATAAATCCTCTTCCTATGAGTCTGGAGTGCCACAATTTTACTAAGAAATTTGGCAAAGGGACTGCAGATGTCCATGCGAGATAACAGGAAACTGAAAAAGCAGAGGAACTGGAGTAGCTGTTGTAGAAAATAATCTGTGCTTTGATGGGCAACAGGCCAACTGCTCTAGTAATGATGTATGTGGTTCACATTTAAAAAGCACCTCTTCTCAGGTACCGGTGCCCAAAGCTTAATTACAACCTCTTTCTGTTTGAATGCAAGAATTACTTTGCTCAGCATTAAAATGAGGTGGTTTCTGGAGTAGGAACATCACAGACATCTTGTACCAGCAGTATCAAACACCTTGTTTGGTTTGGTTTTGTTGTTTTTTTTTTCTCTAAAAGGGAAAAGTTAAGGGTCTAATGAAAAGAATAGGGCAATTCAGGCACAATGAAACATCACTATCAAACTGTGGACTCTGAATGTGAATGTAAGTAACTGTCATCCTCAGCTCCTACAAAAACCACAGTTAATTCTTTAACTGCTGCAAAAGCCAGCTGGGCAGAAGCCTTCATATGCTTTGCTTGGGTTCCTGGACTGGTTTGGTCCAGAAAAAGAGCACCACATAAGGACTCATCAATCCTCACGCACTTCTTGCAGCACCAGTGGTGGCATCCCAGCCAAGTACTCACTAGGCCAAAATATAGGCCAGGCTGGTTTGGACACGGGCCCAACTAAATTAAACAAAATCCAACTTCACAAAACTCCTTACTTCAGTAAAATTCATGAGAGTATGTATTTACAGGGAGCCACTTCTGAGACACTCCAGAGTGCTGGATTTTCTGGAGTCCTTATCCAACAACCCATTAGTTAATTTACACCTAAGTTTCCAGTACTTTTTTCTCTAGTATTCCTTTTCTCACATGGAATTTGTCCAATGAAGACAAGGCAAAGCTCTCATAAACTGGGCCCTTTTTGCCTAGCACCAGAAAGACAGAAGTTGGGCTCATACCAGATCACTTTCTGCGGGAGCCTAATTAAGTGCCATGCCTATTTCCTGGCTTGCTGCTTTTTCTCAAATTTAATCTTGCACGGGGGCCCTCACATCCATCTTCAGCATCACAGTGGCTGTCTGACCTTCTCCAATATCAAATTCTGTTTCCTCACAGGGAAAATTACGACCTCTAGGGAATACAATGCAAAACTTAAGTGTTACAGTCACTTGTTTTTCTGGGCATTTTCCAAGAATTTTGTCACAGCTTTGACACAGATGTATGCTTTCCAACTACCTTCACTTCATTGATTCAGCCTCCACCAAGCACTCTTCTACAAAACATTCTTGCAAGGGCAACTAAGCTCCACACTCTTATACCTCTCTTCCAATTAAAGTAGGAGAGACACCCATGTATATTATTTTTACCTCTGGCTGTGAGATCTACTGTCTGTGTTTTGCTTAACTCTTTCCATCTTTAATAGATGATGTCTTTTAAGATGCTCTGGAGAGTTCTTTTCTCATAGCTTGGTGTCACCATAGAAAATAAAAGTAATATATGGCACATGCAGGGGCACTCAAATATCAAATGACAAGGGACAGTCTCTAACCTCCTCTTTCCCTCACATAATTTACAGATTACTAGCTTTTCTGCCGTGCATGGATGAGACCAGTGAGGAAAAGCATGGCCAGATCAATTACATAATGCTCAGCATCTAGGGAATAAGACTGTGCAACAATAATAGCAACAAAGCCTGCCCATTAAAAGAACCATACTTTTTATTTTTAAATTCTGTCTACGTGGTTAACATGGCATTTCAGATATTCTGATGTACAGCAAGATGCTTCTAGCTTAATTTCACTGTACACATTCTGCACATTACAGCTGTGAATGTAAATAGCACAATTTAAATCCCTCAAGAACAGTGTTCCTTCTGGGCATAATTTCTCCAAGAAAAAGAAAACTTTTACAACTATGCAATATTATAAAATTTTTGCACTTTGTGGAATTTATTAAGTTTCAGAAGGAAGAGTGATGTGAAATATACTCTGGGACACATACTAGAAATGGGTCAACTGAGAGAGATACAGAGGATTTAATTGACATGGTGGGTTTATGGACAAACCGCCACAAGTCGGAAATAGAACTGGGAGTCCTGCTTCTCATTATTGAACTCCACTGACAAAAATAATAAACAAAAACTTCTGCACATTCATTTCAGCCAGACTCATCTCATATTAACAGTTTTAGTGTTATTAGCCAGCCTTATCTTTCAGAGATTGCTGTCATTTGTGAGGGTGCTTAAGGGCTTCATGGAGAGGATCAAGGCCAAAGAATTGTACAGTCCAAGCCTTAACTACCCCGATCTTTGGAGTTTCCTCAAGAGTACACTTACTCACGAATTTTGGTTTGACCTTGACAGCATCACGGGAGCAATTTTTATCCTGATTCTGAACCCTGTGCAAAGCTTGCAAAATTCTGGACACAGGTTTTCGCTGGGAATCAGTCTACTCTAAAGCAAGACTCTTCCGAACTATGCCAGTTCCCAGCCCAACAAGGCATTCCTCTGCTACATAACCAATATTCCGAGCCTTTCTACTGCAAACCAGCTCCAAAGGAAGCAGTGGGAAAGTCACATTCTGTCATTGTATCTGCAGTTCCAGTTATTGTTTCCTTAATTACTCATCAATACAGACAACAAATAGGCGGATGTCCTACAATACACCCTCCAGCACTCTGTCCCGAGCCTTCCGCAACTCACAGCATAAACTTGCTTGGCATTATTACTTTTATTATTGCTATTACTGTTTGATTTGTGGTTCTAAAATTAGAAAGGTAGCACAATGAAACTGCAGTTGCTACCCAAAATCTCAAGCAAACTTAAAAATAAATGAGGTATCCATTTACACTAATGGCATTTGATTTGGAAAATAAAATCTGGTTCAGAAAGAGCCATTTTTAAACACAAAACTGAGAATGTCTAAATCTGTCATAAAGGTTTGGAAAGGACAGGCACCATCTGTAATCCTGTAATACATTTTGTCCAAGGAGTCACTTACAAAATATGTGTTAAATTTTGAGGTTATGGTCTGTTCTTCCCCCTAGAACAAGCTTAGTAGGTTCCTGGGATGCATATATAGCTTCAGGAGAATATAAAGACTTTCCTCTCTTCGGTCCCATTGCACAAGTACAGCATGAAACCTTTGTTTGCTTAGCTGTCCCAGCAATGCTGTCAAGAAGCACTGCCAGGAAGAACAAACAATTAATGTTCCTTATTTCAGTGGTTCAACTTCCTCAATAAATAATTAGTTCATCTGGATCACAATGCACAGCCTCAAACAATAGCAGTTTTATAATGGGTGATGGTAATAAAGTTTCAATAGAAAACCATTATTCTGAAACATTCCAAAAATGTCAAACCACATCTAATATTGTGGGGATATTACCAAGGCAACATTACGAGAGAAAGTATCTCCAATACGAGATTAAGTTCACGCCTTGCCTCTTGCACATAGCAGTCTTGCAATTCAGGCTTGAATTTCAGCCTCTCACTTTGAGTGACCTCTTAATTTTCTCATACTATCTCTTATTAAAATCAGCAAGGCAGAAATAAAAGTCAGCTATGTTGACATATTAGGAACATCATCTGCTCACACCTGATCAGAGAAGATGGGTCCAGAACGGATTTTAAGAGTTTATCTACATTTTCCCAGTGCTCCATGGTAGGATGAACTTTACTTAATACATTCTCAATATGTATTTGTCCAACTTGTTCTTAGAAACCTCCAGTGAAAGCAACTCCACAGCTTCCCAAGGCAATCAATTCCAGTTTTTAACTATTTTTACTGTTAGAAAATTCACACCTCATGTATCTCATAAGTCTGCCTACTGAAATTTATGTTCCTTTCCCCCCACCTCCCCAGCAGACATGCAGAGGACCTTATTTCCCTCTGCTGCAGCAGTTGTTATCTGTATGAAGACCACTGCCACAACTCAGTCTTCTCTTTTACAAATGAAAAAGTCCCAATCTTTCCAACCTCTCCTCACAGGTCAAGTTTCCTTGATTTCTGATCACCCTTGTTGTTCTCCCTCTATTCAGATTTTCAGAAAGTACAGAATTCAGGCTTAATGCATCGGTGAGCAATAGTCAAGACTCACCTGAATTCAGGCACCACACAGAAGGACCACACAAAGCCATTTGTGATAAATTCAAACAGGCCTCTGGAATATGACAAGTTAAAGCAAGCTTGCAGGCTACCGCTGACATCAGAAGAGCTTCCTCACGCTGTACAGACCCAAGAGCTGATCCCTCCTCTCAGCTACCCAGAAGCAACCAATCAAGCTCATTTTCAAGCATCCAAGCAATTAGCATACAGGAATCCAAGAAGGAATTTTCACAGCACTTCTGTGTAAATTTCCCCCAGGTTTAAGAAACACCAAAGGGCAGATCCTCATGACTGTTACACTCCAACCATTTTTTCCACTCTCCAAAACCAGAGGATTCAGAGGTCAGTGCTATGAAATTGTCATGAGTGATGTTAGCTCCATATTCTCCTCAGCTTGCAGATTTAAGAAACTTTTCTGGCCAAAGAACATTGCTTCAGCAACCAGGACCAGGGTTCAGGAACTGACTTTTTTAGTATATATATACCAGAATAACAGCTACCACAGCCTTCCACATACCATTTCCAGCTCTGTTCACTAATGATGTTAAACAAAGCAAGAGCAGATGAACATATTGCTGTACTTCCATACTTGCTGTTTACAATTGTACCATATGACAAACTGCTGAAAACCTGTGTAGGTTGATCTTTGTGTAAGCAAGACTGTCAACACCTAATATAGAAATATGTCAGTGCCTGGGCTGCACACTGAATAGATAGCTACACATGGAAAATAGAGCTACCTGAATGCCAGCAATATTTCCGTGCTCTGTTTCATGAACTAACTGAGCTAAAGCAGGCAGAACCACATCAATCTAAGCACGCTCCTTGGACAAAAAAAGTTGGATTTATTTGCGAGGGAGACATAGACTCATGAAACAGTCAGGCTGAGGAAAATAAAATTCTAGTCTCATTTGTATTCTATCAAGAAAACGTAATAAAGACACTTTTAAAACTACAAAGTAATGAAATAGAAACAATGGTGCTAACTAGCCCTTCATTATTAATTACTTAAATAGATCACTTAAAATTTTGCCCTGCAATATCAGCTTCCAGTATACAGAAAGAAGCAGTAACAAAATGACTTACCAGGCAATAAATTATTTTTGTAAGAAAGGATATTATGCTCTACACTATTCATCAAAAACAATCTGGTATGAAAAGCAAAAGCATTCTGCTCATTCAGGCTGCTCCAGGGAAGAAACAGGCACATTTGTGAGTGGAAAGAATGACAGAAAAAATGCAGGACACAGCTAGCAAGGGGTTCATCTGTGGCACAAGGTTCAGGCAAACATCAGACAGTAGAGAGGGGGACAGAACAAGGGGGATATCCAGTATTTTCACATTCCCAGTCACATAGAGCAGTCTGAATACAAGTTAGTATCTGTGACTATAAAGCCTCCTTTACCATAAAAGCTCTGAGGTGGGTTATGTTTGCAGGTTACCTCCCTTTGCCCCAGCACACCATCCCCACAGACATACCTTTCTCACCACCTCCAGCTTCCTCAGTTCTGCACTTTAGAGCACATCTAGAAAATCCACAGAGGATCCATCCCTGCTTCAGCCAGGTTTTACTTCAGATGCTTAGTCAAAGGCTTGACACCTGTACTGCCAAGCAAATAACTTCTCAGGGGAACATTTACTTATTCCTACTGTTAGCAAGTTAAATGGTCACTGACAGCATTAAATGATGCAGTGGAAATCACCCAGGTAAAGAAGTCGTATGCCCACACAATAAGTATTTTTAAACAGAGGAGGGCCTTCTTAAAGCCCAGCGTTCCTGTGATTTATTTAACTGACATCAGTTCTGAAACAATACTTCTCAGAGGTATAATAGGCTGAAATTGCAGCCCCATTTAAAATAGCTCTTAGCAGGAAAACGTGAGGTGCATGTTCTTCTATCACTATTGACTATTTCTGACCCAAAGATGTTAACTTCAGATTTCAGCAGAATAAGCAAATCCCAAAGACCTGCTTGAGAGACATTATCATAGAATATTCTGAAGCTTACCCCAACTAGCTTCACTAATAACATTTAGATTAGATTCATTTTATGCTGATTAACTTCCACTGATTCATTTCCTCACAGTAAAAACTCCACAGGGCAGTGCTTCTTAATAAGTGAGCTCCACCACTGAGGACATGAAAAGCCCAACAAAGCAGAAAGCAACCCCAAGAGCATCACTCTGTGATGACCAGCAAAGCAGCACTAACTAATGATGAGTGTGGTACTGGATAAGCTCTTTAAAATGTTCTGCCAAAAGAAACATCTTCCATCCTCCAGCAGGAAGGATGAGGGAAGTTTTAGAAAGCCAAATTCACTGCTATTTCACAGAGAATTTAAAAGTACCTTCAGAGTAATCCTGCAGTTGATCAAGCACAGCAGCTATAGTGCTGGTGCATTATTTTGGCTTGACATTTCATTTTTGTTATAAATGATAATGTGGGATGTCTCATTTTGCCACTAGCACAAGCAATCAAAGCGGTCTAGCTCAGAAAAGAGACAGCGTCACCTGAAAGTCCATCTGCCCTGTAAACCTCATCCTGCACACAGTAAAGCTAGTGTTAGAGAGACTGCAAGTCAGCCATGAGAACGGAATATTCAATTAACTATCAGTCTAATTTTACTCGTTTGCCTGCTAAGTCTGTCTGTCTTAACAAAGTATTCAAATAGTTAAATATGGCACTGTAAGAGTCTGAAAGTCACTAATAAAGTTGCAAACAGGTGCAAACTGTCAAATTACATCCCTGCAGGAAAGTCACCATTATCATTTTACCTATGGAATGCTCTGTTCCCACTGCAGCAAAACCACCAGCGCAGCTGCCACTGCCACCGAGCTGAGAAGCCCCAAATAATGGAGTCAGAACAAGCACTTGTGTTCAGGAGTCCAGGAACCAAATAAGCAGGCAGACCGGGAGGGCTGGGGTCGGGGGAGCTGAGGGAAGTGCTCCTCTTGACAAGCTAGGAAGGGCAGAAAGAAGGGAAGAAGCCAAAGGGAAAAAGAGATTCTGGTAGCTAGACAACAGTGAAATTCCATATATTCAGGAAAACAGAATAAGCAGGTGTATTCAGCTATGGATGAATGAGAAAATATAGAAAGGATCATATGAAAAATCCTTAAATTAAGGGAGAAAATATTCAGTTCAGGAAAGCAGAAGATCAGAGAGAGGACAAAGAAAGAAGAAATATCTGCCTGACTCCAGTCAAGATTTTTCCTAGTTTAAAATCCCTTCCACTGTCTACCATTTACCCCCACAAAAAATTCAAACTTGGGTGGCTCTGAAGGCACAGATTCTCCCCTCTGACATATCTGTGAGCACACCTGTTTTAAATTATTCTGCATTGCTCTTCCTCCTGAGCATCATGAATGTCTCAGAATACAGATCTAAAGACCCAACTGCTGCAACAGCAGTCTGCACTGATCCACCTAAAGCCAGTCAAAAAGTTGCCACATCTCCTGGGGCGGGGGGCTGCCTCTGGTGCTCCAGAACCACCCATATTACCCATCAAGGTACTCGGGGCTGACAAAAACCAGCCCTCCCCAGTGGCAGACTCACATGATGAACATGTTCCAGGCATGTGGTCAGCAGGAAACACTGCAAGTGTTTTGTTGTGCCCCAATTCTGCTTTTTTTATGAAGCTGTAGTAAAGACCTAGAACATCTCCAAAATCCTAACCAACCTCACTGTGAGGTTCCCACATCACTAGATTCATTTTTTCCCCTTTCACTGTCTCCTCCTTTTCATATCTCCTGCCAATCTGGTTGGCATCAGGCTCCTTCCTTTCTTAATTTTGCCACCTCCAGCATAGCCCAACCTGCTCCCTCAGAACCCCTCTGGCCCGGGCTATCCAGGTGAGGCTTTTCCAAACATCTCCCTGACACTGAATGCCTTGCATGATCCCTAACCCTCTATACAGGGGAGCTTCATCTTCCATGGCAATGACTCCTAGATGCCCAATGCTGGTTCATCTGGTCACCACCACCCTTTCTTTCTCAGCCAATTCCCTTTGAGGGTCTCTCAAATCCTCACGACAGGCTCTCCACCTTGGCTAATCATAAAGTGCCTCCTCCTGCTAATTAAATAGCCATATCCTGATCACAGATCTATGGGCCTTTGGGATGTTTTTCATGCTTTTGGCAGTGTTCTAACTCAGCAGTGATGATGTCCAAAATTCTACCTTCCCCCTCCTCTCAGCTACTCCAATTTCTTTACCTCCCCCCTTTGCTGAACTACAGCTCTGTGTCTCATCTCTGTTTGCCACATCAGTCTCAAAGTCATCACAGATGAGCTCTTCATAGCAGGGAGCCTGGCTTACCATATGCTGATAAAGCACTGTGTAAATGTATGATGCACTATTAGCAATGATACCAGTAACGATGTTCTGTTCTTAGACATACTGTCCTGAGAGTCATTTCTGTTTCCAGGAACAAAGGCACTAAACTCAGGCTATTCTTCTAATTTATCCTCCTTATAGTCTAATGTGAAATGGGATATACTTAAAGCATACAATGTTTTGTTTGTCCTTAATTATAGGCAGTATTATGCTGGGCAGCTTAAGCTGCCCTAAAATGACGCAAGATACTGCACAATGCTGCACACCCTGGCCGGTCTCCTGTCCGCGCATAGCACCATGCTATGCATGGGTCACGTTTACTCTCCAGGGACAGCTAGCAACCACATTCCAGCAGCCACGGCATGGCACCAGCAAGACGAGGCAAGTCCTTCGGTGGCACCCGCTCCATCTCCATTTGCACATCTCCATGAGGGCTTTCTTGCTCTCCGCAACTCCACGCAGAGAGGAAAAGCGGGCCGGGCAGCCATCCCCTTCTCCAGCACCATGCAGTGGGGAGGACGCTCTTCAGAGACCAGGCTGCTCCAGCCTACTAGACTCAGAGGAGGGATTAAGGGGAAAAGGCTAATTATATATCTGGCTCCCCCTGAAACAGCTGGATGCTCCATTTCATCTGTACATCTGTAGCTCTCCCCCAAGCCTCAGAGTGCTCAGCCACGCTTCCTGACTAGCTTGCAACAGCGATCAAACGGTAGCAAGAGAAAGTGGGGCATTGCAGGGCATTTAACAAAGAAGGGTTGATGCACCAGGCGGCTGTTGAGCTGCATTAACACCAGTGAGCCACCATATCCCTGAAGAGCTGCACAGCTCCTGTGATACTGCTACAACATTGCAAAGTTGGGTATATCTGCTGGCAAGGTAGTCTTAATTGGGAAGAGCTAGTACGTTGCTTTCCTAGATAATTCAAATTTATTTTTCCCACATCCCCTCAACATAGAATTTCCTGGGTGTGGGTGGTGTTGAATGAGGAAGCTTTAACAACTGACTCTGCTTCTTTCCTTGACCTGTCATTCACCAAGAATTTACTACAGTTACCCATAACTATAGCAAGCACTTCTGTTTCAACCCCACAGACTAGCTTAACTACCACAGGTCAGCTCAAAAAGGCCTAACTCAGGATCCAATGAGTCACACATTTTCTTCACCTTTTGGTGAACTACTACTTATTCATAACCCAGTTATATACTTTATCTGTCAAAAAGATTTCAAATGTGCCAGCTCTGCACAAAACCAGGATACCAGTGCATCCCAGCAGGGTACAGGGCAAAAGTTTACAGCTGTTAAATACAGAGAACTGGTGAACTACATTATGAGCTTAGCAGAAATATAATTCTTGCTTTTAACAGGACAGAGAATGACAGCCTGAAGTGGTTTAGCTAGAAACATCCTAAACATGGCAACTTAAAAAAAGTATGCTGCCTTTTTTTTGTGCTTTTTTTCCCCTGCATTAAATTCTGAAAGTACTGATAGTCATGGAATAATCAGGTTTAACAGGTTAGCAGTAATATATGCCTCAAGTGTTCCTAATACATCATAATCTTCTTTCACAGAATTTGCATCACTGTCAAACCAAACTACCGATTTTCGCTTGATGCTTTTAACATGTTTCTATGGTTACTTTCCAAGGTCGTATCACAGAAGCCTGAACAGCAGTTCAGAAAGACAAAAGGCATTTTGCATCCTTCACCATATTAAATAATTTATGAAAGTTAAGGCATCCTCACAGAAAAAAAAAAAAAATCATACAAGAATAGGTTCTGAGGTTATTTTCTCAGCAACAGTTTGAAGCACAGTAAAACCAGCATCTCTGCAAAAGCCTTCAAGAACTAGACTGTTTGACTAATGTTGCATATGGTACAAAATGCTAAGGAACACACTCAAGTTTAGATCTATATGCACAAGCTTACATGAACTGCATGACTGGACCTTAAAGCAGAACATGTAGACATCTAATTTGCTGCTGTCAGCTTCATCCTTTAAATCAGGGCTAGGCATTGTCTCAGAAAGTATTCTAAATCTAAAAAATGCAAAAATAAAACTGAAAAAATGAAGTCAAAATGGTAATGACAGCCTTTATTATTTCCATCATTTTTCATTCAAAGCCACACAGATTTCATCTGTCCCTGAAATGTTACAAATTTTGACTAGTGTAATGAAAGCTTGTACACAAAATATCTGAATTCTCTGCCTACCGCTACACTAGATCAGAGTTTATTGGAACTAATTGAAGCATCTGAGGCTTGGAACAAAAACACATTAGTCATTTAGTGGTTGTGCTAATATTGCTATGCCTTTCGTGCAGTTTCATTAGATACAGACTGCTTCAATACCCTAATCATATGCTCAGTCACAGCACAATCAGTATACAGAGTACTGACAAGCTGTCCCACCATGCCTAAAGCTGATAAGGTGTCTGCTCTATGAGTAACCTCAATTATTGACTATATTTTATGGTCAATCTAATGACCAAATGCTTATCAGTGAACCATCAGGTGCCTGTAATAGGATAGTGACCCTTAGTTTATATGTACCATTACTGCTCATTAGTGAATAATTAGATTCTTTAATCCACAACTTACAGACATTAAAATATGATGGAATATCCTGAATCTAGAAAAAGACAACTATACTTATTTTAACTCCTAAGATGTTCAATTGTATTACTCAGAGATTGTATGTTATATCTTGTTAAGAAAAGCTGCTTATAAAAAGCATATACTGTGTAATGTTTTATATCATGTCTAAATTGACACAGCTTTCCCAAACATGCAGGAATATGACAAGGGTGGAAAGATAATGGGTGTGATTCACCACTATGATTCTCCAGATTTATTAAATTAAATGGTTTTAATTTGGCAAAGCCCAGCAACACTGCAAATAATTTAGAAACCTGAAAACTAGTGAGTACATAGTGACTGCTGTGTTTGGAAGACTAATTCGTCAAAAAAAAAAAAGCAGGTGGATGCAAGGGAAAGTAGCTGTAACTACACAACTATTTCACTGCTTCAAAGGCAGCAGTCCCACGGCAGCAAGTGCAACCCTGTGACCAAACCAGCTTGAAAAGATGTGAAAATATCCCAACATCAAACAAGATTAAAATTTAAGAAGGGGGACTTAATACAGTTTGTCTTCTGATCAACAGTGCTTAGGGCTGCTTGCTTTTATACATACTTTCTTCTGTACAGCTTTGATTCCTCCTAGCTGCCCTGTCACTGCTCAAACCTTGCTTCCAGCTCACCCTGTGCACAGAAGCTAGACACGCACGCTCCCATCAAAACACCGCACCCCCGACCCAGCAGCACAGACGGTGCCGCCACCACTGTCACCAGCCACCAACAGGGGGAAATGGCATATTAATGGTGATGGCTTCAACTTCCTGTGGGCCTTGCTTCTCCTCCCATGGGAGTTGTATTTTCTTTTTTGGCAGATAGCCCATTAACCTCTTCCCAAGTACATGCCCATTCTGCTCGCTGCCTTTCTGCCAGTTCCTGGAAACACCATTTCCTCTCTTCCCCAGGTGTCTGGGCAGCAAAAAACCCAACAGCTTTTTACAGCTTTATACCACAATATGCCAATATTTACTTAGTTGCATGCATAGCCCACAGAAGAGTCCTACAATTATCTCACATTTTCAATTAGTAATATAAAGTTTGTTCAGGTTCCTTATACACACAAAAAAAACCCCTATACCTGTTTCCACGTTTGGGTGTTAAGTGTGGAGCAGTAAACAAGGCACAGCTCATGCCATACCGAAAGGAGAAAGCCCAGCTGCATTCTTCTTAAATCTGAAGAATGCAAGATCAAACTTCTCCACCTGCATCGTAAGGGTGAACTGGGAGCCTCTTCACAGCCATCCACGCCCATGAGATGTGCTTTTTGCTCTGGCCTTCTTACTGTGTCAGTGACCTCTGAGAAGCTGCATTTTCTGCTAAATCTTCTGGTCCTTCAGTAACGTGACTATTAATATCTGGCAACTTGCTTGCGTGACAGAGTCAGATGTTAATCAAAGCTTTTCTTCTGTGACAGATCAGAGTGAGGAAAAAAGCTTAAAACTGATTTAATTTTGTAATAGGCTTCTGTCTGCTGGCTCTAATATTTGGCTTTGATTTAGAATACTTAGCACTTCCATGCTAGATACTCTGTATTTCTAGGTAATGAATAAAATACTTCTTTTTCTTGAAACGCAAAACATAATTAAGCTTGAAGAAATTAAATATGACATTCAAATGAGAAAGAGCTTTGGATGAATATGCAGATTTGGGCTGCACATATGCTTAACAAAATCAATGCATTCAGTGGGAAGACTATCTTAAAGATACTCATTTTAACCATGGGTACCTCTTATTACCAGGTAAACATTTTGCTGCAGCTCTTAGGTATTATTTTCCAGGTGAGGACATGAATTCCCTGTACAGTCTTTCGAGTTTGTGACCTTACAAACACAAAGCTTTGACTCTCACCAAGGGAGAAACTGGAATAAAAACCAAACCAACCAATGAAAAAAACCTGCACAGACCTCTTCCCTTCCCAGACACAAGACAGCCCACAAGCAAGAGTCAAAGGGGGTTATTTCACCAAATAGAGACTCTAGTTTTAATGTGAAAAAGACACGTATTTGCTGCCAGAAAACCACTGCACAGCCCAAAAGCTAATTGTGCTAGGACCTGTACAAACACAGTTAATGCTGTTTCATGAAGAACAAGACTCGAATCCTTTATACTTGTGAAAAAATCTGTATCTAGCGTTGTTGCTGCTGAGGAAATCACAGATGCGGTTTCCACAAGCACCCTATGAAGGCTTTGTCTTCCAAACTAACTAACCCTGCATCCCAATACACTGAATGTTAACATACACACATATTTTTGCCTAGCTACTTTATAAAAAACAGCCCTTTTCCCAAGCCAAAGTCCCAATCACAGCCCCTTTTTACAAAAGGGCTCTTGTAAAAACATGGAGGTACTCAGTAGATTTGGTCAAAGAGAGGGAAATTATTTTAAATAAATCAATACATGTGTGTGATTATCAATAAATTAATTGCATTTATTCCAGTAGAGAACAAGGAACAAAACGTGCCAGGCTCTTCATAACATGAATAAGACACTAGCCCTGCTATGAAGTTCAGAATTTAAGTGGCTGAGGAGACAAACATGGTAAGGAAAGAATCAGCAAATACAATATATAGTGACTACAGCATAACACTGGTGCCATGACTCCTCTTTCATCTCTAGGTGCTTGCTGAGAGAGGATTCACTGGACAGAGAGACAAAGGACAGAGAAGTGGAGGATGCTGCAAAGAATTCAAGGCATGGATGACCTTCTTCCTCAATGTGCTCGAAGCTGGATGGTACACAGAGAAAGAGGAGACTGGACTGGAAAGGCTGGAGCAAAGAAGCCCAATATCTGAATAAAAACAGCCAAAACTGTTGATATCCCAACACTTGTGGTTCCTGGATAAACCACTTCCACCCCAGTTTCTGCCAGCATCTGTCTCTCACTCATCCTTGAAGACTTCCTCCTCCTCCTCTCCCCTCCTGTTGAGGACTGCATGGCTCAAGGGCAGGAGGAAGACTCAGCATGGAAACTGATCTTTAAGGTCCCCATGGCAGGAGGCGTCAGAAAAGAGGAAGGAGCAGTGGGAGAGGGAGCCTCTCCTGAGGATAATGCCAATGGTGGTGGAGGAGCCTCACCAGAACTATGCAACAGTACCCACCCAAGGACCTCCTCAACATATTTATGACTGCCAGGGATCGATAATGGATTTCTCTCCCCCAGCCTTTGTGGTATCTTCTGCTTTTCAATTTGTGTTTTTAAATCAAAATCACAACTGAACTTGTTTTTTGAATGCTTGCTTTTAGGGAATCTGAGACTCTTAGACAGGCTCTGGAATACCAAGAAAAGAATGCTGAAATACATGATCAGCAGCGTGATGAAAGATCACAAAAACACTATAAAGCTAATTCAGAGAACTGGTAACTGTTAAAGGAAAAAATTATTTCTCACTTAAATCTCTCTCTCTCCAACAACAACCACAAAAAAAAAAAGAAACAGGAGTGCTTTGTGCAAAAAATTCAACCAGTCCTGTTCTTTGGTTAAAAAATTGAAGAGAATCAATTTTGAACAGAGGAAACGGTACATAAGCAATGTACTAATGGGTTTTAAAATGTTTTAGCTAGTACATAGCTGCTAAAGCTATAAAACTCTAATTCACTCAAGGCAAAGACAGATTCATGAGAAGCAATTAGGGCCTGATCCAACATACAATGATGTCATTTTCAATCTTACTGCTGACTTCAAT
Source organism: Phalacrocorax aristotelis (assembly GCF_949628215.1). NCBI lineage: Eukaryota > Metazoa > Chordata > Aves > Suliformes > Phalacrocoracidae > Phalacrocorax > Phalacrocorax aristotelis. Next base: position 27,461,994 of record NC_134284.1, on the reverse strand, counting down.
AACCTTTGAATCAAGCCAACGACAATCACTAGTAAGGATCTGTCATTTTACAATAAAACTGAGAACTGAGTTTTGCTGACCAGTGACAGAAGCATTACTGGGAGAAAAGATTTGGGGTCTTATTTCAGATTATTAGGCACTGATTTCTTTTTCTCAATTGCATGGAAGGTATTTTCTTTTCTGTATTCCCCAGTGAAAGTTGCAGTCTTTACATTTGCTTACAACATACAGATTCACACTGAAGTAAATCCAAAACAGATTAAGTTAAATCACACTGTTCGTACCCACAATATGAAATGCAGTAATGAAAGCTGTGCTGCTGTCCAGTCTACGTACTTTGGAGAAGATTCATCTGCCCTTATTTAGGTAACTAAACAAGAAAAGAGATGCCTCAGTTTTTCTCCTTACCTTTCCTCTCCCACTGATTTCAGATACCTATCTTAAAATGAAACAAATCATCCTTTGTAGACAACCATTTCTCTGTGTTGACTTTAAAACTGCAGCACTTAGCACAGAGACAAAACACTAACGTACACACACCACTCTTGGGGCACTCATTTCCCAACCTCTTGTGTACAGACAGACTGTGATATGTAGGCATATAATGCTTAAGAGTCCCTGTACTCATGTTGTGTGTGTTCTTCTGAAAACCAGAACTTGGGAAGTTGAGCTCGTTCTGAGGTCAGATTCTAACTTAAAGTAAATGTCATTTTTTAATGGTGCAAAACATTTTAAAGATCAAGGAAAAGGAAACAGGACAATTACCATTCTCATTATATGATTACAACATGAAAAGAAGAATCCTCACTCAGTGCATAAATCTGACTTTAATGCCATTCACAGACATACGTTTTTCAATATTGTCTCAAAACATGTTCAGTTTTGAATTAAAAAAGGAGTTTGGAATGCAAGTACAAAGCCCTGAATTTTGTTGTTTTAAATACCATCTGCTTGACAGCGTATTGCATTTAATCAACATTGTTAATTACAACAAACATTTCATGAACAAAACTAACATATCATTTTCGTTATAAGACCCAAGAATGGAAAAATAAAAAGAATGTTCTAGGCTACTGCTAAGAAAAGAATCTCTTAAACTGTTTTAACTGTTGTTACCAACAATGGAAAAACTTTCGTTTGCACACATAGGCCATGCCACTGAATAAAAGTCCAACTTTTATTTAGATCTGAGTGAAGGATCATGGCAAGGAGACTCAAGAGCATTTCACAAATGTTTGAAGACCCATGAGTGATTACAGAAACCAGAAAGATTAAAAACTACCTTATGAAGAACGAAGCTGCAGCTGAGGTACCTGCCGAGACCCCAGCTGGAGCAACCAGGCTCTGGGAGGCTGCCGAGCCGCCTGCTCCTGCGGGGTCGGAGGTGTTCTGCCCTGAGCTGACCTGAACATTGGAACCATCCCGGCCACTTTCTGGTGCTGTTTCTGCCTGAAAAAAATAAAAACACATGTACAGGTTAATACACCTGCCGAATGGCTATGACAGGAGAAATCTCACAAAGCACTTCCAAAGAGCATCTTTGCAAGGGCGAAGGTGAAGATAGCAGTGGCTGAGGAGTGATACAGCTGGACAAGAGTACACAGTAGGTCCTGCAACAGAGAAGGTAAAAACCACAACCGCAGCAGATGAGCAGAATAACACAGAGACCCTTTGTGATGGGTAATGCACAGTTAAATAGTTTGACAGGCATGAAGAAATGGAAAACGATAAGCTGAACCCTTTTGTTTTACAGTGTTATTTGGGAGCTGGCAGAACTGTTTATCTGGTTCAGTTATAACTGTCAGGGATTATTTCTCAGTGGCACATCATCTGCAAGACCTATCTGTTTAAGAAGAACTAACCAAACAGTCACATTTGTAACAAGGTTCCACATGAATAACGCCCAGAACTAAATAAAAAAAAAAAATTGATTTTTCAAAACATATATCCAGCCCTGCTTTTCAGCATTATCTGTCTTAGCAGCACAAATACACAGCATTTTTGTCTCCTGCAAACCATTCCACTGGAAGAACAAGAGTGACTGGAGATACCACAGATCCATTATGCTGGAGAAAATGTATCTGAGACAGAGTTGGGGCGGGGGGCGCACAATTGTTTTGAGATTTTGCCAAAGTATCAGACATCTGTATTGTGAAATTGTGTCATGTTGGTATCTTCACACTTAGGCCACCAACTCTTTCAGTACCGAGTTCAATTAAGTCCCATCAGTCAAATGCTCGTTGACAGTGCTGGGAAGGCCTCCTGAAACTGCTCTATGTCTAGGAGTACTGAAGATTTAATTAGAGATGACACCACAATAAATATTTGTCAAAAGAGTTAATTGCTTCATGTATGATAATGTATGATGTTTCTGTCATCTGAAATACTACTTTGACATTTCCAACTAATTAGCTAAAATAAATTCCAGAAAAGGAGACAGCTTTGTAATGAAGCACAAACACAATTAAGTACTTCCTGGGATGCCACCAAATTTTAAATTTTGTACTGCCATAGATCATGTTTTACAACTACAGATATGCAGACATGGTAATAGGGACTTCCCAGTTACATACACACCCTCAATTTTCTCATGCACTGACAAACCAAACAGAGTTTTTCTCATGAGAACTAAGGCAACCCCGTTATTAGGTATCAAGTAAAAGAAAACTCTGCCAACCAGCTGCTTGACTGGTGCATGAAAGGCTGTCTGGAGTTTCATCTGGACTCATTCCCATTGTTTGAGTGCTGAATCCCCAGTTCCCAGCAAAGTCAACAAGAGTGCATCCAGCTCTTTTGAAGGTCTGCTCTTTAAAGATTAATACTATTATCAGTATTATGGAGTGGGTGACTAATGCTTGACCATAGACTGCTACACAAAAAAGTACTTTTGTAGAGCGCACCTAAGAGACCTGAGGCTGAGACACAGAAGAATATTCATGCAGATTAACTTGATCGTAGTGAAGCTATTCACACTAGAAGCCTAACTGGAACCTTTGAATAAACCTCTGCAAAATCCTTCACTTCGTACACAGACGTTTCAGGAGACTTAGCGATGCAGGCTAAAAGGCAGTGACCAAGCACTGCTAGAGGACAAGAAAAACAGTAATACGAGCAGGTACTTGAACATTAACAAATTGAAGCGACGCATGTGCAGTCTTGACCTACTCCAGCCATGGAAAGTATATGGCACGGGGAAAACAATGCAGACTGGGAAAGATCCAAATGTGACAGCTGAACTTCTGGGTTACCTGAACTGATGCAAAGCGCTGATTGTAAGCTGAGCTTACTACGGACTTAGCAATTTACAGACTAGGAAATTTACACCAGAAACTCTGGAGCCACTACAAAGGGCTCACGAATTGGCATGCCAAGAAGCTGCAATGCACAGCAGCCAGGGGCACGGTGGCCAGCAAGAGAAGGAAACCCTACTAGCAGCCACTGGCAGGCTAACATTAGTATTTGAATACTCCCATATGTTCCGCCAGGAAGACAACCATAACCATAACCCTCTGTCATGTGTGCTGTTGTCTCAGACTAAAAATTACAGGGTGAAGATGACTTCCCAAGACGTATTTTTCCATTCACTTTCAACAGGGGCTATATTAGATGACAGGACTTTGAAACAAAGAAATTCACATGTTTAAGCAAAATATTGAAAAAACAGGCAGAGGCCGCAAAATGTTTCTAACTAATCGTTCTTTAATGAATAATCTAAATGATGGAATAACTGAAAGCTAAATATGAAATCTGCAGAGTTAGCATGAAACTTCAGTGAATTTTACAGCAAAGTGTAACAGATTTGTAAGAACTGATTGCAATCTGTTAACAGATCAATTCCTGTAAAAGCTATTCACACTTAACAAAAATATGAGCAATGCATAACATACATTTCTTTTTTACCACTGTTTTATTTCTATGAGAACTTAGAAGCCTATATTTCTAAGAGACCAATGACTGTGGACATACCAGGCATCTAACTTGAAATATCCAGATGAACCCCAATATTTCAGATACCAGATGGTTAATATACTTTCCAAACCAACATATCGAAGTTGGATATCTGTAAATTGTCATTACCACGAGACACTTTTGGAAGTTCAAACTGTAATTTCTGGGTAAATTTGGAAGTTTTATTCTCAGTTGTGTGGGTGGGTGAAAAGAGGATGAGAAGCCAAGGAGAAGGTATTAATTCTTGTAAAGGGGGAAAAAGTGAAGACAGACGTGCAAGATAAAATAATCAGAAGACTAGTGCGGAAGACAACCTGTATCTTTTTCATTAAGTCTTCAATTACCCAATTAGTATTCTTAAACGCAGAGGAAACATTGTTTTGCTGCATGGTGAGAAGCTGAAAAAGCGTAAAACAAGTTCTTCCAAGTTTAGGATTCATTTCAAGGACTGCTTGCACCATCCAAAGTGACAGCATTTTCCAGCACAACCACGTACATCTCTCCCTGAGACAGCTGTATCTCTCAGCTGATGAGGAAGGCTCAGGTATGAGGAAATTTGTCAGGTCCAACTCATGTGCCCTGAGGCAGGAAAACTAAAGAAAAGTAATGGGACCCTCCCAGGCACTCTGTTTTGTCACACCATGATTTCAGCTTGTGTGGCTGAGAGCTGCTGGAGGGGTACGAACAAGATAAGGGGACTTTGTTTTAAAACTAAATGTTAATGCACCTCCCTCATCTCAACCCATGTTCTTCTGGGGACTGTCTAGAAAATTACATTTTCCACACAAATAGGAGCAACTTTGCATGACTTTTTTAAGCACATAAGTCTGCACAGGGAGAAGACTCCGGTTTGTAGCTGAGAGGGAACTATGCTTCTTCCATTTACTAAGTTTTCATAAATCATTCATGATCAAACATAGAAGTCACAACCCTGTCACTATAAAGTGTTACTCACTGCACTGAATATTTAAAGTGTCATAGGCATCCAGAGATTAATGTTTGTTTTAATTTTCAAAGAAAAGGTTTGCCAGACAAATGCCATTAACCCTCTGAAAACCAGCTAATCCTCAAAGGAAGGATTTCCAAAAGTGCTCCGTAGGACCCCTTCCCTCTACTCGCTCTGAAGCCACATGAAAACTGGTACCAGTAAGAGCACAGCAAGGACAACACTTGAAAATGTCACTCCAGGCTTTTGCACATGCAGGAATGACCAATGTCTCAGTGCTTCATATTGGTGCCTGTGTCATAGATGGGAGGGGTTTGGTACCAGATCCCAGCACCCATCCTGAGGACATGGGAGCAGAGCTAGACATGCTGCATTTTGTCTGGCAGCTTCTACACATGCAGCTGAGATTGGCAGGGCCTCAACAGGCAATGACAGCGTGCGTTGTTCCCAGTTAAGATGGCCAAAGGCTGGGGGAGAGGCCAGCAAGGGACAGAAGTGACCTGACATCCTCAGGTATGTTGGGCAGAACAGGGGCATCCCCCGCCCCGTCCCCGATTCCCAGCACACAGGTTCCCTGCTGTGACCATATGGCAGGAAACATCTGCCCAGGTTTAAACAAGTCAGACTAGTCCAAAATTACACTGTAGAGAAGTTGGCCACAGACTGAATTTCCAGGTACACAGTACACTGTCAGGCCATTACCGTCTAAAGGACAATTACAACCCTAACAAGCTTTTCACAAGTTTGAAGTGCAAAGCAAAAACTAAGCCATGTTTCCAGTTTCCTGAATATTTCCATTCTCTGGACATTGACCTTTGTCCAGGGATCCAAAAAAGCCAAGCTAGGTGCTGCCACTTTGTCTCTGTAACTCGTGCAAAATATGTGCCTGGTGACCTGCAAGAAAAACATGGGAATATAAAAAACTAGAGAAAAATAGATTAATCCTGGGACTGCACTGCAATGGTAAGAGAAAACCAGAAGGCTGGATAGAGCTGCAACAGAAAGTAATCAGATACGATGTCTAAATATAACTATCAAGAACAGATTCACAGAAGAGGGAATGGAGAAAATTACAAAAGCATCAATGAGTCTGATACACATCTGTGTAATCAGAGTCGAACTCAATACAGTTTGTTTTATTTCCAAAAATTGGTCCCATAATGAAAGCATTCAGCAGGGCTTCAACAGTGAATTGCAGGTGAAGCTCTAGCAAGATCAAGCCTGAGTCTGTACTGGGGCTTTTTTTATTTTATTTTTAAGTTGTTTTTACCACCTTCTGACTAGCAGGCAGGCTTACAGAATTCTGAGTATTTGCTTTAACTTACTATATTCCCCTCTCAGACTGGAACGTCACAGCCAATTAAATTGTAAAATCTGCTTGACCAAATGATTTTGCAATATATTAAATCTACTCTTTGTCTATGATAGAACAGTAATTTTCCCCCGAAATGATTCATCCTAAGACTCTTATGACCTCTTACCTCTAACTGGAACAAACGTGATGTAAATCTCTATCTGGATAATGTTCATACTATAAACCCTTCCTTCCCGTATGTGCGGATACATCCTGCATACATCTCCTACGTGAAACGTCTCCTCCTCACACTGCCTAGCATTCTGTAAAGTTAACTGTGCAGTATACACCAGGTTGAAATTAAATGTGTTCTGGATAAACTTTTTACTGCCTTTTGACAATGTTTCTGCTGGGGCTTATTATAAAATAACTAGGGCATTTTGTAACTAAAATACACTCCTGCAGTCATTTTATAACCTGCAGCTGCAATGTGGTAACATGAATGCCTAAACCTGTAGTTTCAGACTTTTATGTGCATCTCATGTTCAATGTGAATCAAATGCAGAGCATAATATCCCTTCCCCAAAAACAGGTTTTCGGCTACAAGAGGTGCTAATGTGTGGCTTATGATTGATCTCTGATGATGAGGCAGAAGGAAAAAAAAAAACAACAGATAAGTAGAATAGGAGGGCTTGTCTGCTGTCACAGACTGGAAAGTAAAATAGGAGACCCAAAGACAATGTCAGGGCCCTTGTTTTTTGCATGAATCCTGAATTACTAAGACAGGTTAAGGGTTTGGATCTTCACCACCAAAAATCACTAGCAGTCTGCGCTTCAGGCACAGAAAGGAGCTCATCCTTCAACTGCAGAGCACATGCACCCAGCTGCATCCAGAGCTGATGCAGAACAAGGTTGAAGAAGAGGCAGCTTGTTTGTTCCCCTCTGACCAGGAGCTCCTGATCTCACCTTGGCCCAAGATGTCTCCTACACCATGCTCCTTGGTCCCTGAGAAATTTATTATGGTTTTGGGCAGGCCTCCTTTGTATACGAAATGCCCATCCTTCCTTCCGCCTGCTCATGTTCCCAAGCTGGAAGGTCTCTGCAGCCAGGGCTCTGGTAGCACAAAGATGCCACCAGATAGCAATGGACCAATTACTTCACATTTCAGCCACTCAGGACAGGGGTACAGAAAGAGGCAGTAAGCAATGCTTTTATTTTTTTTCCTACTTCACAGCTCTCTGACTACCAGTCACACAAACTTCACCCTCCTACCTGCACAGGTAAACCCACCACTTAGAAAGTCATTAGGACATGAAAAAGGGCTATCAAAGGAGGATGTAGATCCTGCTGCACATAAACACTCTCAAATTGGGACTTTTCACCTGCAGTTCATTTAAAACAGCCAGACTAGAGGAAATTTTTCTTCTAATGCCTCCAGGCAAACATCAGAAAGTGTTGCCCAGAGCCCTCCCTGCTGACATGTATTACAATAGTTACAGCCTCCAAAGCCAAAAAAAAAAAAATATATAGCTATGTACTGCTCAGGGTGTTTTCATTTACCATTGTGGTCAAAATTAAAAATGTTTATTCAAGTGGACAAATATATAGTTGAAGCCCTGCGTTTTGTCAGAAGCTGATATGAGCAAGCAAAGGAATTCATTAACACGCTCATAATAATGCAAATTTCTGTCAGCTTAGGATTGAGTTTCCTACAAGAAGACAAATGCTTTTCCATTAGGACTGACTTCCACAGGCCAGATGTGTATCTAACCGCAGTAAAACACAGGACATGTACAGAGCTTTGAATCAGGAGAACTTGTGTTGCCTTCCTGAGTCTACAACAAAGTTTCTCAGTGACTTCAGGCAACTCAACTAAAATCTCACTGTGCCTTGATTACTCTTTATTCAGCAAAATGGAATAACCACGTTGCCAAGAATTACAGGCCTTACAATTTTATTAAAATTGTATTATTATAATACAATACGTACAATAATGTAATTATTATATTGCTATAATGATTGACATAAAATGTCAGCAAATAAAGGCAAAGGTGGACAGAGACTGTCATACCTAATTTCTATTTCAATCATGCCTGAATTGCTTATACATTAGGTGTAACTACTTTAAAGAGACCATCCCTTGAGACCAATTTGCCTGACAGCTACCACATGCAAGGCACCCATTGACTAGTACCTTGCTTGAACAGATATAAGCCCTCATTATATGAAGGGAAAACTGGGTCTTTAGTACACTCAAGTCTAGAGAACAATGTTTAATTACATCGTGAAGCAGCATTAACTTCGCAAACACAGGAACAGCTCTGTGATTATTTTTGAAGGATATCGAGCTTCCAAATCAGGGATGGGGCTGTGCAGATATTGCTCTTTCTTCCTTGTGGCTGTTCCCTGCTGACCTGCAGTTTACTGCCCACGTGGAAACCACGTAACTCGGACACACAGACAGCCATGACTTACCATGACTGGAGTGCAATCACCAAGTCTACAGACATCCCAAAGCTCTTCCAAGTGGCCAAATGCCAAGCCAGTCATGAGGAACTCCAGAAGAACTTCCCAAATGTGAGCGGGCAAAGAAGTGTCAGGTGAGATTTGGCATAGATAAGACCATGTATTTAGGGAAAAATAATCTAAATCAGACCTAAACAATGCTGAACTCAAAACTGGCAGTTACAACGCAGAAGATCTAAAGGTTGTTAACAGTTCCTCTGAAATCATCACTTCAAGATGTAGCAGCAGAGAAAAAAAAAACAACTACCACCAAAACCACACCAAACAAATTTTGACATCACAAGGGAGGGCACTGAGAACAAGAAGGAGGGGGCCCATATACTGAGTACCACACGCAGTCCTAGTCCTGCATCTCAAGACAGCGGTAGTGGAGTAAGGGAGATGACAGAGCCAAGCAAGTAAATGGTCAAGAGGATGGAGCAGCTGAGTTAGAAGGAGAGATGAAAGAGGCTGGGACTCCAGTTTGTAGAGGGGAAGGCTGAGTGGGATCTGACTACGGTTTACAAAGTTGTGGAGGTGGTGGCTAAGGTGAAAGAATGTGAGTACTACTTTGCACTGGGATAGTGAACTTGTGGAGCCTACTGACCCAGGAGGCTGTGGAGGCAGACTGTCAGCAGGGTCAGAGAGGGATTAGATAAATTTCTGGACATCAGGTCCAAAATCAGATACTAAAGGGAACAGACAAGTATGTGTCCCTGAGAGTTCCCCAGCTGTGCATGATGGGGAATATGAACAGACTGCAGAAAGCAGCCAGGCTCCATGGCTTTCCCTAAACACCATTTCAGGCTCTGCTTCTGGAGACAGCCCTGGGCTAGATGGGCTGCAGCTCAGACCCAGTAGGATATTTATTATGTTCTTATCATTCCCATACTACCTTTTCTTAGTCTTTGTTAGCTTAACTAGTAACAGGAAGCTGCTCTAATCCCATAGGGCTCCATGTGTACTTCAGAGTCCTCAAGAGAGGCTGGTGAGACTCGGGGGGGTGTCTACACAGCTACTCTGCATGGACCAACTAAACCCAGACCCTTTCCAAGCCAGGCATCACAAAGGCCGATCTCCCCTTCTTCACCTTTCCGCCACTTTGAGACTCTTGCCATCTACCCCCCTACAACAGCAAACTGCCTTGCCCAACTTTACCACCGTGACTTTTGAGAAGCAGAAGGGGGAGGTTCTGAATGTTAGATCCATTATCTTTGCCTAACAACACCAAAAATACAGCAACGGACTCCTGCCCATGGCACCTTTCAAATGCTTCCTTCAACTAAGGTATCAGAAAAGAACAAACTTGTCCAGTTTTGAGATAGTGGCAGCTATGCAAACCCAGAGGAATTAATTCATAAGCACTTGGGCTCCAAACAAAAGTAATAATAATAATAATAGATCAACTCTGGAAAATGCCTAACCACAACATCAGTTTGTAGAATAATTCATATGGACTCACTTGCCTAGAAGTGTTTCACGCTTGAATCTTACAAGTACTACTCTCAGATTCAAAGCAAACCTCTAATTATTGATCCTTCGTTACACTGGGAAATTACCTCATCGTAGTTTTAAAGTTCTATTTATAAGTCTAATAATCTCATCATTGATTACGGTGACTGTATTCTAATTATAAATCCATTATCTCCTCAACAATGAAATAAAATCAATAATGCACGTAAAGGGAAAAAAAGGAATTTAAATGCATACATTAATGTCACTTCAAGTAGCTCTATTTTATGCACCATCTCTAACAAAACTGTGTCACATCATTAGCAATAATGTGAAAAATCTTTTTCAATTAACAGAGCTGATTTGATGCTATGTTCAGTAAAGTGGCAATCTATTCCATTAAACACACACATATGAAATGGCTGAAACATCTATGAACTCTATCTATACATCATATATTCTCTCCCAAGTGATGAAACAGAAAAGTAGATACGTTTTCTATTGATGCTTTTTAAACCTCCTTTCAGAAGCTACCACCCAGGGCATTTCAGTGACTCTAGCTGCAAGTAACAAAGAGCATTGGTATTTGCCACACGCTCAGCCGCTCATGCCGCAAAACAACAGGAGACGCTTTTGGCAATGCTCACACTGTGCACAGCATGACTACCTGGAGGCCCATGACCTCAACACGCCATCATTCCAGTACACAGTGTATAGAGCAAATGTTAAATTCAAAGTGCTTTCCAAAAAATGTACAATGTTCAATCCTACTTTACACAAGCAGCATGACTGGGCAATCCATACTCGCACCCAGCTGTGCAAATCAGTTCCTTCCATGCAGCATACAGAGAACAGTGCAAACGACTCTCTCTCCACCAGCCTGCATATGACTAAGGTCTGAGCTCAGCCTAAATTTATCTGGTTGCTCTGCTGCATTAACCTCTGAAACCAAAAGGACATTATTCAGCTGCAGCCCACCCTTAACAACCAATGTAGCCAGTGCAGAGCAATGGTAGCCTCATAAAAGCACTCCTACATCAGCTATATAGAGTCTTTCTCAAATGTTGGATGACACTTCTGAGCTCCAGCCTTTCTTGAAAGGTGATTTCTAATGTTGGGGTGGCATGGGATGCATTGATTAACAACCAGTTCACTGGCGAGTTCACAGTGGAGTGCATACACAGTATAAATGGACCGGTGGGAAGCAAAAGCAGCTGAAAGTGAATTGACTGAACAGAAAGCGCATCCCAAATAAACTACTTCAGAGGCAAGACGAGAAAATGTAAATATTTTGGGTAAAAAAAGGCGGGATTTTTTTTATCTTAGCATAGTTTATGACACACTTGCTGGATGAGAGAATGACCTGTGGGCCAAAGGAAAATCCTGTGGATTACCATTTGCACGTAATCTCTAAAGTCTGCTTGTCTTAAAACTACCCCTGATGAGTACAGGTGAAGTCTGGGCCAACATTCTTTGTTATTGCTTGTTGGCTTCAATTGTCAACAAAGGCGAGTATGGACTTGTTTCCCTGTGAGAGCTGTAATAACAACTGCTTAGCCTAGAGGGGTGAGGGATCAAAAGAACTGTTTTCAGGTAGTAATTCGAGCTGCAAGAGGGTCTTAGTCCTAAGAATAGTTACCCTGTGCCACACTGTAAAACCAGTAGTATGGCAGGTGTTAAATACACAAGGGATGCAATCTACACCCTCGCGTAAGAAAATGCTCATTTCCATCTTGTAGCCAATAATCTTTCCATCAACTCTTAATATTTTTCCTAAGTCACTCTGGTACCTGGGGATACTTCAAAAAGTAAACTCATTTTCACCTTTAGCATTCTACACTGGGGGCAATCTAGAAAAAAAGAACATTAAGACCTTGGCAACTACACAAAACAGAGGGATAAGTTTTTATCTGTGTGATTAAGGCTGTATTTCCAACCCACGCCTTCTAAGCTGGTCGGCTACCTGGCTCTTGGGCAGGGTCTCATTGACTCTGAATGCAAGGAGTCGGTAGCAGCGTCATCCTCCCACATCACACCCCTCTGTCTGCATTTGCTAAGGCAGCAAAGTGCAATGCAAGGCAATGCTTCCCAGCCGAGACACAACAGTGTCAGGAAAAGTCTTTTCCATGGGGGCTATAAATCAGGCTAGTATGAGAAAAGCAGTTAGTAACTTGGATCAAAAGGTTTCCTTCTGCTGTTCAGACTCGTTACGGAGAGTGACCAACGCTAGCTTTGAAGATTTTTTTTTTTTTTGCCACCCCCTTTCCTTTATGTACTTCCTCTACAAAAGCAGTAGCACTAACACTGCTAAAGCTAAAGGGAAAACAGAAAAGCCTCTATGCAACCCCGACCCACCACTTGTCTGGGGTTTGCTGTTGACTTCTGCAGAGCCAGGATGTTATATGTAGAGTCTGAGAAACGTCCCAAAGCTCAAAGTCATCCAGATGTCTCACAGACAAGATTTATGATCAAAGCACTATATTTTAATTGTTTCGTTACAAAATATATTTCATGCATTGCATTAATAAAAGGTCACTGAGAAAGCTATCAAGAATTATTTTAAAAATTAATTTAAAAATCCATTTGGTATGACATTTATCAAAGTAAAAAAGTAAATGCTGGAAAGTAAATCTTGTCATTCTTCTGTTTTCCACAGTCAGCTTTTTATTGCATCTTCTAAGCAAAATGTAAGTCATCCTTACTATAAACAAAGAGGATTTAAGGAAAGTCAACAGAGGCTGAACTACCCTCAGATGAATCCATCTGGTTTACATTAGGGTAAGCAGGAGACCTATTCCTAAGAACGAAACGAAAGCTTGAATTGTGACTAAAATAACCTTCAGGGCTTTTTCACATAAAACAAACGTAACTCCTTTAACTTCAGAGTATATGCACCCATTTACACATGCTATGGGTGAACCCTCCCTCCCTGAATCTCACTGAATCAAGCCATAAACTTATACCGAACTTTAAATTTGTGAATACACTCATGGACATACACTGGTCTATTGATAAACTGACAATTTTATATACACATGCTTTAAAAATTTTACTTAAGCCACTTTCAATTCTCCAGTGCTCCAACATTTCCAATTTCCTAATGGTGCATTCTTTAACATATTTTTAAAGCAACTTAGAAACTGGTAAAGATTCAAGGAACCACAATATTTTGCCTTATAGCCAGTACCATTTCTATATATTCAAATTAGAAACACAGTGGCAAGGATTTCATTTTGCATAAGATGAGGTTGTTTTGCAAATTGCTTTTTCTTTCTATTTCACTGTGAAGTCTTTAGAGCGCATGGCATGGCTACTTTACCACTTTTACACAGTACATAACACTGCATACTAATAAAACAGCCACTTGAATGCATACAGTAAGACCTCTTTTTTCCACAATATATGCAGATACTTCTAATATGTGTACAAGTTATTTTCAGTGGTTTTAATTTTCTACCTCTTAGATTCCAACACACCTAGGAAGCCTAAACTCCCCTTGCTCCTCTGCATCTGTGTTAAAATGAGTGGCAATGCTGAGCACTGCTAACATGTTTTTTCATTTGAGTAGTAACATTATATTCACTTGTCAGGTCTGGAATTAAAAACATCAATATAAAACTATTTATTAATTAAAGTTGTCAGTTGTCCACTACAAATCAGCTGTCTTACCCAGAGTTATGCCAGCCCCCTCCCCCCATAGCGCTCGCTGTCTGGTCAGACTACTTATCACTGCTACTGGTTATTATTTTTTGTAATTTTTCACAACGGACCACTTGGGTAAAGCAGCTGATTACATCTTCACCTTTTGCACCTTGGTTTTAATCCCAGTATTCCCCTCCCTGGACCTTCCTCTGCCTCCTTAATTACTGTTCCTCTTCACGGCTCCCGAAGCCCACAGTTATTATTTTGGTTTGAGCAACACCCATACTAAGCTTCAAAGACACATTCCTGTTCAAAAAATTTATAATCTATATAATGAATTTTCACACTTGAACTCCAAATATATATTAAAAATTTATGATGTCCTGCACTTCTGACCCCAAACATTCAGCCCAAAAGTGTTTTCACAACCACAAATGACATTACAAGGTAATACATGTGAGTTTGGTGAGAGAGATGAGATGAGAGCAGAAATCAAGCCATTTTTTTTCTCTCCACAGACAATTCCAATACTGCCACTATTAAAACTAACCATAATTAAAAACATGGAACCTGGAGAAATGTTTGTGGGTATGAGGTGTCTGGGGGTTTGGCAGCCATACGCTGGGGTGTATTTTCACCCCTGCAAGGCACTGGGCACATGGCACCCCGCATTGGCCACCTGAGCAAGGGTTTGCTCCGGGTCACCCAGCCAGGCTCTGTGACAGGCATCTTCGGCAGACAGGGAAAGCCAAGACAGACATCCAAGAGATGAGAAGGACAAAGCACCTCTTGGAAGTGCCTGTTGCTCTCCCGCAACTATAAAGGAAGCCTCGGTAATTAGCTTAGAATAAACACCTGTGTTTTTGGCAGCTAAAAATAGTTGAGACAAACCCCAGCCTTTATCTGTGTCTGTCTTCCCGTCTAGAAAATGACGTTCACTTTGGATGGAGCACAAAGTTAAACCACTGAGATGTAAAGCACTTGGATAACAGTTTTCTACCAGGGAGTTCAGCACTTGTTTCAAGAACAACCTTTTGGTTAGAAAACAAGGCAAAATTAGAGATTCCAAGTGAAACAGGAGTATTTACGGAGCGATCAAAATAACTGACATTACTACTGAGAGTGTAAACTCCCAGGGTAAGGGGCCGTCTTTTTCTTCCCCGTTTGTGTGGTATCTTGCCTAGATGGGGGCTGTAGACTCCAAGATGCAGTCACATTACACATACTAAATAATTCAATGCTGTCCTTTCTACAGCAATTCTTCTTGCTCCAGAATTCCTCTAGCCAGACTAGCTTTGCCCCACAAGAAGATGGGCAAGGTTACTAAAGACAGGCATCTCCAAAAAGTATGTATATCCACAGTTCTCTCCTGGGTTAATCTTAAACCTAAACCCTGTCTCCAACTTCAGGAAAGAATAACCAAAATTAAAAAAAAAATAATCAAGAACATTTTTCTAATAGGAAAGGAAGCTTTGACTTGACAATCAATCGAAATCAGGGAATACCAGTCTTTGCAAAACTAAGATGAGGTGAGATGAGCATTGGACAAGAACATCCTGCAGTGGATGCTGTCCTAGACAAGGGCGAGGCTAGCCAGCTCCTGAAATCCCTCCAATCCTATTTCCTCTGACACCTGTGATTCCTCTGGGGAAAGGCGTAGGGGAAACACTTTCTGCCTCACCCACCCAAATAGCTTCATCAGACACAAGACTCTTAATAATACAAAAAGCAGTAGCAGAATTCAGACAGACACGGAAAGCACAATCTGGGCAGAGATCCACAACAGAGTTATTTGACCTAAATGAATTTTTTAAATTAAAAAAAAAAAAGAAAAAGAGAACAACTGAAGCCTAGTTTCTCTCCAAAATCTGCTTCTAAATCTAAACTGTCCTTGCAGATGACTGGATCACATCCAAGCATCCTCCAACACTCACAGTCTAACAGTGTTTGTCCTTTCATTAAAGGCCACTGTTTTCCAGGCTACTGAGTTTCTTTGCACATATCTAGATCACACTTACGCTCTGTTGCATTATACACATTTTTCCTTCACAGGGGTTAAATGAGGCAACTCAGTTTTATCTTCAAATAATGCAGTGGTTAGGGAAAACCACATCTATCAGTCAGCACGGCTAAGCAGGAAGAAATCTGGAGCTGGCTGTTAGTGAATTATTTAAGACAAGAATAAAGGCAGAGAAGGAAATGAGCATAGAAATGGAAATACTTTGGCTTCCAGAAAGTGCAGGCTCCTTAACCCTGTAGCTTTCTCTTTTTTTTTTTTTCTCTACATTTCTGTGATATATACAGAATTTGAAAGATAATTAAAAACTAACCTCATATGCCTTATATTGGCCGAATTGATCCCTAATGCATGGAGCAGCATTTTAGAGGAAAGCACTCATAGCAGCTGCTCCTCAAACTATGAAGAGCTGAATGGGCCATTTTTCCCCTTTTCTCAACATAAAATCATCAGAGAGATCTGACATCATTGAAAATTCACTGGATTTAAATGGGGACCCCTCAGATGTGGGATGTGTGTCCATTCACAGATTTCCATATGAGAGAAGTACAGGAGGGAGGAATCACTTCTCCAAGCCTTTTCTGGAAGGAAACACAACAGTCATCCTGTGAAAGCAATGTTGTTATACAGCTGCACCTCTAAGTATTTCTCTCTGATGATCTTAGAGCTCAATCAGCTGAAGCTACCAAGTCACATTAGGTGGTGTTTATATACTACAGCACATAAAGCATTATGTTAAATTTAAAGCTGCCTAGCACCGACATACCTGGTCTTGCAAGATCTGCTACATCATCTTTAAGTGAAAACCATGACTTCTATTCATACACATTTCATCATTACTCACACTCCCCTGTTCACTACCATGGGAACGCAGTTTAGGAATAAATCTTAGTCAAAATCAGTCACTATATCCT
The DNA here is from genome assembly GCF_949628215.1 of Phalacrocorax aristotelis. NCBI lineage: Eukaryota > Metazoa > Chordata > Aves > Suliformes > Phalacrocoracidae > Phalacrocorax > Phalacrocorax aristotelis. Next base: position 27,445,276 of record NC_134284.1, on the reverse strand, counting down.
CCTTCTTAGCACAGTTCCATAGGTAGTCACAAATCTGTAATGAACTTGCTTTTAAAGGTAACATGCACCTCTATAAAGCTTTTTCATTCGCTAGAAGAGTTCTTAAAATATACACAGAATACAGGAAATCAACATCAATGCTTAAAACCCAAGTGCAATGACATTTACCGGCATGTGGCTCTGAAGCAACCTTCTGAACACCCTCCTCTACATCAAACTGTTTTGCAGCACATCTAACCTGAAAATTAATTCTCTCCATCACAGTCCATCAACAGCATCTGCTGAACTGAACACAGCCTTAGAAGTTCAATGCTAGACTTGAGGGTCAAGTTCATCTTTGATATAATCCCATGAGGTTCCCAGTTTCATGTGTGACAAACTCGGCATTTTATGTTTTTCTAAAGAGGTCACCAGGTATGTGACAGCCAAATAACATCACCTGCATACGTGAAGCTAAAATAGGTGCAAACACATCTGAGGAAAGGATCTCACCATCTGAGATAAGAAAGCAAATTCCTTGTGACATCCGACAGAACATCGTTCAAAGCCCTTTTTCAGCTCTTCAGCTCTTGAAACATGGTTTAGAATACCATTAGCTGATCCCCTCTAAGATAAATATGCATGCATCTCAAATTTTATATCTCCCTATATCCACACACATGTAAACAAAACTCAAGCATCTAAATTATCACTACTTACTAGACAAGCCTGAGGCAGGAAGCTGTTCACCCTGGAGATACTCCACATGCCCTCGAGGTACTGCTGAGCTTGGATGGTGACCGAGCTCAGAGCCCCGCTGAGACCACTGGGGGCCACCGTGACTTGAACGCTGGAGTTTGGAAAACTGCCTGCGCCTTGAGACCATCCGAGTCCCTTCTTCCTCTCTGCCCCAGAGAAGAGATTTGGCGACTTTCCAGGCTGCCTGCCCACCTGTCCAGCAATGAGCGGCAGGTCTCTCTGGGAAGAGACCGTGACCACCCTGGGTACCATGCTGGTCACTGCCCCGGCACTGGGTGGCAGGTCTGGCATCTCTGGGTAGCTGGTTTGACTGAGGGTGTGCATCATCTGAATGGCTTCCTGCTTCAGCTGATTCAAGTGAGTGGCACAAGTTTCGCATCTGCTCTCTCCTTCATTCCTGTTTTTCTGTAAATAGTCAGGCACTTGAAGCTTGTCAAAAATTAAAGCTGATAATCGTGGGTCCTGAAGAAGGGGGGAAAGGCAGAAAAAAAAAAACATACTGAGTTAAAACAATGCAGAGGGATAAAAAGAAAGAAAAATACAGAAGTTCTCTGTGATTTGCTCTCCACCCATGGAAGTACTTTAAATCTGTTCTGGTAACTTCCAGTGTTTGTTCCGCCGAATACTCTAATAGACTCACAGGTCATAGCGGATTAATAAACCATAAGCAAATTCATTTGTATCAGACCCAGCATGAAAATTATCATCACTGGAGTTGTGGTGTACTTGATAGCTACTCATTCTTCTAATTAACTCTCCTTCGGAGACATCTAACATGCCTGTGTTTCCCATGCCCAGGAAGAACTTTAGTTGAGATGCTGACCTGACAAATATCATAATGCATTTCAAAGGCAGACCATCACCTTAAACCCAGGAAAATTAGACTTCAGAGTATTTTTAAAAATTAGTGCATGACCTGGTAAATGTTTTGTTGTCCTCACCCTCAGAAGTTATTAATCAAGTGGCATAAAAAACACTTTACATGGTGCTGCCCCAGCTGGCTCCTCTGCTAGCAAGGACCGTTATTTCTGATCTTTGTAATCCAGATGGTTGCAATATTCCCTTACACTACAGTTGCTTTGATGAGAAATAGATTTGAGCCTACAGCCCTGTGTGAAGGTGTAACAATGTGCACACTAAAAAGCTCATTTAAAAGAAACGTCTATTTTGTTTCCACATAGCAATTTTTCCTCCCCTCTCCCTTGCTGGTTCATTTTAAGGCTGCCCAGACATTTTAAAACCCAACTCCGTGATTCCAGTTCAGGGATAGAGTTACCTATCTCCTGAAACACACAAACACCTTCCCATCCCAAGCCTGCTACTGTAAAGATTAGCCAAGAGATTAAATCCAGCCTTTTTGTAAACCTGCTATCAAGAGTAATACCATGCAGTAAAACTGACCCAACTTCACACACTCTCATTGAGCTCTCTAAACAATTAAGGTTTTAATGAAATCACAGTGCAGCCAGAGGTTTATTTGTATAATTATTTTAAGCTAAAATATTTCATTTGCTTGTTAATAATGAAGGCACACAAAGCTAGTAAGTCAGCCATCCAACATATGCTGGGGGTATCCCCAGATCAGTACTCATTTTTAAAAATGTATTACTTTATGCCAAGCTGCAATTGCTCTCTAGGAAATTAATGTCCTATTAGAAAACTAACTAATTCTGGTTTTAATTACAACACACATCAATAAAACTCTTTTAAGAAGTATTGGCACTGGTACTTTGGCTTTGCTCATTATTCTCTTTTAACTGCGTATCTCCCTTTGCTCTGAATTCAGGAAGTCCTACAACACCGCCTACCTTCTGCAGCAGCAGCACAGAAGTTATCTCACTTTCAGCTTCTGGACTACTCCTGCAGTAGATTTTTATCTATCTCACAAGACACAGTAGGGTGATGATAGAAACCACTGCGAGTGTATCGAGCATCACATCATTCCGCAGCCAAAAGGCATTAACAAAAGTTGCTTCTTCCGCAATTATTGATTATTTACTGACTTTAAAAAAAAAAAAAAAGGTACTTCTCAGGCTAAGGAAAGCTTCTCCTGCTGCTGACTGAAAATAAATTGCATTCACATTAGTGAACCAGTTTACAAAATCAAGTGAAAGACACACTTTCATTTTTTTCTCCTTATTGAGGTTTAGATCCTGGTAAAAATGCCTTTGAAGTTCCACCATTTGCGTACCCTTATGAACAAACCTCCCAGAAGATGGTAATACTACATTAACAGATATTAGTCAGGGAAAAAAAAGTAATTAATATTTTATAAACTTTTTTCTAACCCTTTGGCGGAAAGTGCTGTTGGTTAGAGTTAAAAATATAAAACTCAGTGCTGCAAGCACTATTAAGCCTCAGGCAAAACAAAGGCCACGCAGTCTATCTCCCAAGAAAAACAAACAGCACGGCACTGTGCAGAAACCTTTCCAAGTGAGAGTCCTCTGAGCAAATTCTTGCCGTGGCTGACACACAGCATCTATTCAAACAGTCCCAGAAAGCAGCATCTTCCAGCGCCGGGTGCCCCATCCACAGCCAGGCACATCCCTGGGCTTGCTCCTTTGATCCAAGTTGGGCACACAAGGAAGCACCTGCAGGTCCCAACTGCGCGAGCCTCATCTGGCAATGTTTAAAATTGCTATCAAATGTCAAAAGTTTCAAATAAGCAATTAAAGCAAATTACTAGGTGAAACAGACTTCTCATTTAAAAGAAACAACTTCTTTTGATGTAAAGAAAATTAATGACCCCAGTTCTAGCTCCATAAACAGAGTTTACAGTGTAAGGCAGATCAGAGTCAGGCCTGTCTTGCAGTTACGAGGAGACTGAGTGGATGCCATATTAAGGTGGGGGGGAACAAACAAAAAATTACATTAAAAAATTCCATTTATTTAGAAAATTATACAGAGCAAACCATTTGGCACACGATATGCCAAATTTAAAACTTCCAATTTATTTATAGTAAAAGGGTGCTATTTTCCAGCACCTGTATTTTGCTAAGCATTTACAAGGAGACTTTTAACCCGCTCATCCAGCCTCTGTTAACCCCATTTTGCATCTGTGGCCGTCCTCCTCCAGCACCTCACCAAGGGCCCAGATGTACGGTTAGATTACTTTTATTTTTCCAATCTGTGCAACAAAAACACCTGGCTAATGGTTGGGCGTGAAGGGCAGAGGAAACACAAGTTGCTGTTAAAAACATTAACCATAACTTAAAAGTTAAGCCAGCCCCATTAAAGAGGTTTCACTACCCGGTGACAATGCCTGGTCCCAGGGAGCCCCCGCTTCAGAAGCTCGCACCCTAACAAGGCTGGGGTGGAAGTTACACTCTCGTGTTTTACAGAGGGAAGAAATAAAACTTGAGTGACCAAATGTGTTAGATGCACACGTGGCCGGGGGGAAGCAGTTAAAGCCATCCTTGTTACAGCTCCACCGGCAGAGAGGCAAGACAGACAAAGACGGTGTGCAAGTTGCTGGGGGGGACTGGCACAAAAATTAGACATAAAACATACAAGCCTCTCTTCCAAACAGTGCCTCAAAACCAATTTAGTCTGCTGTGCTACAAAGAAGACGACTCCTTTATTCCTGTACAGCATAAATAAACTATGCTGTCTTTGTCACACCTACTTTCCAAATACTATTCTTACCATCTGAACCAGCAGGATAAGCAAAATACTGTAATGCTTTAATATTCACAGCTTCCCCTCCCACTACAGAAACCAAAACCCTAATTTTATTCTCAGCTTGTTAACTTTTGCATACAAATTTTAGATATTCAAACATCACCAACTGTTAGAAGGATAAAATAAATTGTCCCACTAGGGACAATTGCACTGGGGAGCCCAGCAGCCCCCAGCAAAGTCAAGGCATGAGCTGATTACATGTACTTACTTGAGGAAGAGTTTTCTGAAATGCCTGAATTTACCACTGTTTTTCAGCAAGCAGTTCTTACAGGCACAAGCAAACTTGCGAACTGCTGCTGCGAGATTACACATGTGCAAATTGCCCACCCAAGGAAGAGCACACTGACATGGTCTGCAAGTCCTTCCAAGCTCAACCGGGCAGGACGGTAAACTTAGGAAACCAAGATTGTGCCCCTGCTAGAATATACAGAAAAACACCCGTTTAGTTCAACACCGGCTGCATTTAGCCTGGAGTTTGCCTTCAGGCTTCATCTCTGAAACCCAGAGTAGGGAAAATGAGCTCAGATTTGAGAACACATCCGGCATTATGTAACAGAAAGAAAGAAAAAGTGATTTCTACTATTTTGTTTCTTTAATTCACACTTCCCTCTCTGATGTATACCTCAACTGCTGTACTGCCTCCCTGTGAAATCCAGCAAGGACCAAGCAGGGTTTCAGCTATGCAGGTAACGCCAATGTGCTGCATGTGGGGCACACAAACAAAACCCACATCTCACAACTGTAAAATACTATGGCCTGAGACATTGCCCTTGAAACTAGAGACTTACTCAAAGCAACTGGATGTGGCTGAAGGCCAACAGCTCTGAAAAGTCCCTCTACAGCTTAGGCACCAAAATCATAACCAAGTTTTCAAAAGCAAGCAACACGAAATGACCTTGCTGGAGCTGAAATCTTTTGAAAACCTGAAGCAGTCTGTCAGTGATACTGCACTTAAAAAATCAGATTCTTTTTAAATTTCAGCTCAATCTGTAATTTCCCAAGTACTTAAAGTTTGCAGTTAGATCATTTGTTTAGTTAACAAGGAGTAATACAGAGCTTTTCCATTGCAAAACAGAAAACAAAGATACAAGCTTTAAATCTTACCTGCAGCTACTGACTTGTAACTCTCAAACTAAGCAAGAGGAGAGGACGCAGAAAAGCATCTGGATTCTCACTTAAGAAGTCCCTGAAGTAATACCCACCCATCTGTAACCTAATCCTTTCAGCGAGGAACTATCCACAGAGTGCGAACAAATGATGACGAACAAATGATGAAAAGTCAAATTGCCAACAACCGGCCTCAGTAATTACCTGCAATTCTGCCTGGCACTAGTTTCTGCAGCGCAAGTGTATCTGGAGCAGTATTCTGAATTAAATTAAATTCTTGATATAAAGATAATTAAAAAGAAAGAAGAATCGCTGAATGTCACACTGAAATATATATTTAAATATAGATCTAGGTAAACAACATTTTTAAAGGTTGCTTTGGGAGAAAATATATACTTTCCCAGTGCAAAAGAATCAATGTTAATGATTTTTTTGTCTTAATTGTCTTTCCAGATTTCTGCCGCGCTGCTTACAAATTAGTTTTTATCTTACATGACATTGTGAAATATCCACTAATATCTTCTATATTGACATATACTTTAAAGGCTGATGCTTGCTTTCAACTATATAGCTATATTGTCAGAAAAAAAAAAAAAGAAGAAAAACAGAACACTATACGTGGCAAAACCAGAGACTGCTCAATGTAATCAAGGAAAAAACAGTGCTAATGTTTAATTATATTTTTTTTAAAGAAAAGTTTCCAAGTAGCTGACTATCTCAAGGGAGTTAAAATATGAGCTGTAAGTCTTGAAGTAACTCATGTTGTGAATTCATTCATTTACTGACCTAATCTTATCAGAATATAAACAATCAAGGAAAAACAAACACACAAAGCTTTCACAAAAACAGAATTCACCATAAGTCCCATCTGCTGAGGGTTAAGGGTATCTGGAACTTGCAGTGTAACTTTGCTGTCCTTGAAAACAGCCCTCTAAATAAGCAGGAGAGCAATCCACATTTCCAAAGTGAGCAAAATGCACATGCATTAAAAAACAAATAGACGCATTTTCAAGGCCAAATTCCAGGCTGCCTCTCTACCTGAACGTCTCACTACCTTTGGGTGGAAGATTAATTTAAGCCAATGGACTGTGGTCCTCCTCCCATGCTTTCTGCTAGCAGATTTTTCTTCAAATCTCCAATCCCATTATTCTGTTTCTAACCACAACCTCAGGTACTGCACACAGGCTTATCCCACTGACTCTACCCAGCCGAGACTAAACCCAATTTCTTTTCATCTTTGGCATCCCAGAGTTTGAAAAAAACATCCGAGCACATTTTCTTACTTATAAGCATACTGCATCTCTCTTAAACAGCACCCATCTTTTTAACAAAAGTCAAGCAATACAATAAATCTGCTCAAAAACGCATGACCCCTCACTAAAAATGACTGCAGCGCGTTTAGTTATTCTGCAGCCTCCACTGAACTCTGTTTATTTCCATTTCCTGCCCACTTTAATGTACTTCAGTGGCCCGCAGTAAAGTTAAAGCAATAGGTGTCTGTCATAAAGATGAATAGTGCTATTGGAATGCATAATACAGTGGAAAGAGGAAATGAGAGCAATCTGGTTTATTTACATCTCAGACTCCCATCAGCACCTCAACCCACCTCCCAATGGTTTCAGCCGCCTTTCCTGTTATCTTGCTGTATAGTCCCCTGCAATGATTTGGCTTTTAACCTTGAAGAATCAGAGGGTATGAGCTGATCTCCCTCTCCCAGATTTGCATTCACGATCTGGCAAAATACTGGAGCGAACAGCCATGCAGTGTGTTTAGTGCAGAGAAAACAATATCAAAGTAGTGGCTGCGATTTAAAATAATTAAATACACAAAACAAAAGACTGCAAAGAGATCTGCTATCGCAGTTACATTTAAGATCAACACACAGGAATCTGACTACTTCTGAAAAACAGTAATTACTGTAATACAAAATATTACTTTTAATCTCCTTTCTTTATGATCTAATTAAACAGATATTTTACTTGCCTTTGGAAAATGTTTTTCTTAATTTCATTCAATTTCAACATTTGGTGTATTCTATAAACTACGCATCCAAACTAGAATGTAATTTTGTGCTTATTTTTAATAGTGTATGACTTCATTTAGAAATGATTACTTTTAATTTGCATCTTTATTGTTGGTTTTAAGTAATCCTTTAATTTTCCCTCTTGGGTCTCTGGCTTACTGTAACTTCACAATGCTAATTCAGTACAGATTTTGTTCCTATGAAAACACTGTCTTCCAACACTTTTTTTCCTTCTTTTTTTTTTTTTTTTTAAACCTTCATCAAAGTATTATCATTTTGAACAGCAGCAAGTGTCTGGGGAAATAGTTGCATACTCTCGACCACACAATACTTTGGTGTCTGAAAAGCCTTTGTTTGACTATTACTTTCAGAAACAGCCACTTAGACAAAGTTGCCTTTCAGAAATTCAGACAAAAACTTTTGATAGAAATTAGACACTTCATTTAAAAGATAAATAGCTTTTTATCCCTAATTATTTCTTCCTTGAAACCATAGAGTAAATTTTGGTTAGCCTACAAGCATGGTAAATCAGATTATACAAACTCTGCCTATTAAACTGCATAAAAAGGCACAACTACTCTTTCCTCTTAAAAGCAAAGCGAGTGCTTATGAAAAGTGTTAGGATGACTACTGTGGAAACTGAGGCTCTCCGATACCTTCATCACACTGACTGCTACCTACTCCACATGCAGCTTGAGTTCACTCAGGCTGCTCAGATAATACCATAGCTCTGAATTTCAGCATAGGGATGAAAATCAGAGAGCAGCACCCACTACACAGAAAACATGCTGCCTGGTGAAAATGCCTCAGAAACTTAAACTCCTAATACCACTGCATTGGAAACAAAAGGATGTTTCCACTATTACAGTTATTTAGCAACAGCCCATGTTTTCCAAATGACAAATTGCAATGGTAAGCCTTGTGAGATGAACTCCTCACTGATGAACTCGGGCCTGAGACAAGCAACCCAGCCCAGACAGCCCAGTGGATTAGGAGAGGAGACGAGATCTTCAGCATGTTTAAGTGATCGTAACTGCATTTGTCCCAGTAGAACCGTGCCCATTTGTATCAGACAGACCTTTAATGAGGGAGTTCAAGAATGTCTGGACACCAGCCGCAGTGAAAGCAACTCTGGCTTAGAAAAACTGGATAGGAAAAAAGTGTTTGGAGCACTCAGGACATCTGTATACAAACCCTACAACTGTTTCAGTCCAACCATCTGAATCCAATTAAAAGAACGCTCTGTGGCAGAAGTTAGGGAGTGGACACATTTTCCAAATGAACATCATTAGCATAACGTAGATTTAAAATCAACTATGAAAACCAGTGCTTGGCATTGGATCACACCCTCTTAGTGTCTCTTTCACTTGCTCATTTTATCAATTATTTGTTTGGTAAATGAATACTTGAGGACCATACAGAAACGATTTTGCTTTCACAACCGAAGGGCTGCCCATTGCGCACTCCTCTTGCAAGCTACAAATTGCTGCATATAGTGCACAGTTACCAAGCAGGCAGTCTGTCTCCAGAAACAAAGTGGATTACGCTTATTCTTCATCTTAACTAAAAAGTGCCACTGCCTCAGTTTAACTGCTTCATCAAAAACTGACTTGTTGGCTGAAAAACTTTGGGTTTACATCTCAATTTAAGCAGTACTGTAGTGGATGAGGTTTCTTCCTTTTTTGCTTTGCTCAGACTTAATCGAGAAAAAAAGAATAAAAAAAATACCCCTAAGCAGGGATGAATAGAAAAGGAATGATGAAGTGTATTCCTAACTCCTCAACCACAAGCAGGCCACACACTGCCTGAAGAGTTTGCTCTAGTTCCTTTGCTTACTAGGTGGCACACGCGTGAGGCACCACCCCCCTCTCCAATCTGTTCATCCCACAGCAGCTCTTTAAAATGGATTCCTGTGTGGTTTTTTTTAATACGACTCTTCAGCAGAGAAACTCGAGCAAGTAAATCCACAAATTTGCTGTCAGCTACCTGTTGGAAAGTGGGGTCCTGGTGCCTCCAGTATCTCTGGACTTAGATGGAAGTAAGGTCCATGGTTGTCCCGTGGTGTCAGTTAAGACGCTGGTGCATAGAAGTGATTGACCTCATTCTGCTGGCCCCATCTTGCATTAGAAAGAAAAGATAAATATGCAGATCCTAAGGGATATCTGCAGGTGGGGAACATTGCCCAAAGAATCAAATGATCCTCCTGTGGAATCTCATTAGGGTGAAGTATGATCTCAGCCATATAAACAGCAGATGGAGACAGACCATTTGAGTGTCTCTGGGACGAAAAGCAGTTTAGAAAACAAGAATGTTGTAGGAAGTTCAAAGGAGCATTGTTTATTTAGTTTAGAAGACAGAAAACTGAACAGAGTCCTCCAGTACACAAAAAGTAGTTACAAAGAGACTGGTGACCAATTACTTTCCATATCCACCTGGGAAAGGAAAATAAGAAATTGTGCTACTTTTCAGCAAACATGCCTTAAGAAAAACTGTCAAAGGCAAATGAATACTGGCAAGTGCTACAGAATGATATTGAGAAATCACTTTGTGGCAGGTTCTGAAGAGCAGGTGATCCCACTCCAGCGGAGGAAGCTGGACTACTTTTTAAAGATCTAAAGATCCTTCTCCAGCCCTACATTCTTACAATCCTAGTTTTGGAAAGATGAGTAATGCATCTGTAGGCACACTTGTTGCTTAGGTTCAAGTGCCGCAGACAGACAAGGAATAGAGACTTCAAAATACTATTCTCCTTAGATGACTACTCAGTAACCTATGTTATCTTGCTCACGGCAAGCTTTCCAACTTGCATAATTCCTGTATTAATTCCATGCCTCTTATCCTAGTTGTGACCCTCTGCATCGCTTTCAATATTCTTCTTTTGCCAAATACTCACAGCCCATCACCATGATGCTCAAAACATTCTTTATCATTAACTATACTACATATATATTCCACTTTCAATCTACCCTTACAGATAAAAAGTACAGAATTGTTACATTTCATCCCCTACAGGTTCAGGGGATAATTTTAGGAATCCAAATGAGATGCCTAAATTAGATGGTGTAAGTCCAACCACTCCTATCTGTCCATAACATTCTGGAAATAAACATAATAACCATGATTGATCAAAATTTCAGAAATGAGAATTAGACTATCTCACAGACTATACAGACTATTAGACTAGACTGTCTCCTTGCAAAGGTTCAGAAAAAACTCATCGCAACGCCCACTAAAAGGAGCTATGAAGGAATGCAAACTAGCCATTCCAGATTACAAATGGAAGATATTCCAGGGTTGCTGATGGTACACCAGAAATGTCTGTAGCAGGATGGCATGAGAAAGATTAGTACATAGCTATCTGTAGGCTTATCTGTCCAGATTTTTCTAGAGGCTCTGCCATCAACACATTTCACAGCATCTTCAGAAATATTTTCTCAGTAAACTTGTTCCTCTGACTCTGAGACATTTCTATCAGGTTTTCAGGAGTAACAAATAATCACAGAAAAAAGGTATGTTTCCCTGAGATACCCACACAAGTGACAAGTGGACAGAGATATCAAAAACCTAAATATAAACACTGAAAAAGAATGTTAAGGAATAGGTACTTAAAGATCTCCTGAAAACTTAAATTATCCCAGTGTGTTCTATGGCTATAATCTACTTACAGACATCTCCTATTTCAACAGTTTTTCAGATAAGAAATCAAGCACCACAACACCATGGACCATGAACTAGTAGCAGTGTCTTAGTAAGACACCATGTAGAAACATAACAAGAACTGTATTATTAGCAGTAAGATACTCTTGTTGCTGGTTTGTTGATCCTGCTGGTCTCCAACAGCCATTGCCTGAACAGTGTTAGATAATCTTTATCTACAAAACAACTTATTTCTAATAGTTCTAAGTCAGACCAATCAACTGCTTTGCATGAAAATGCTCTAGCTTCCCAGAAGACTACCACTTTTTTCAAGCTGTCTGCCACCCTTTGATTGTAAAGTCTTGTAACAAGCCTCTCAATGGCTATACTGTACTGTGAACAATAAAGCATGTGTCCAGACTTGAACCCTTGAAATACCCAACCGGGCACCAAAAGGCACCATACATTTTCTGCATGACCTAAATAGCAAGCAAGAATTGCCTTTTTTAATCCACTCTCCTTTGTCAGCCCAGAAAATCTCACTTGTGTGTGCAGGACAAGAACAGTCCTGTGACTAATACCCACCTGTAATCCTTACAACAGCAATGGAGAGAAGCCCTACAGTGGTCCAATGAAACCTGCAAGCTGTGCAACCTCTCCCCATCCAAAGGGCTGGTGTAATCAAAGAGAAGCAACTCCCTTTGCCTAAGGTCTCTCTTCTACAAACATAAATCGATGTGGTTATGCCCACAGGCAGACAAAAACCCACTCCACCCATGCTCAGAGCATCTTGAAAGCCATGTTAATAGTGTTTATAAACTCTACTACAACGTGGGATATAAATACATTAAACATGGGTAGAGTGAGCTTGTGTCTGCCTATAACACACACATATGTAGATATGCCCACAGACGGCTGGCTAAAATATGTCTGTAAACTCTTTCAGGCTCCTTACAAAGAAAAAAAAAAAAGGAAAAAATAAAAAAGCCTTAACTCCTGAGACAGAGAAGCAATCAATACGTGTCAACAACTTCCAAAACCCTTCAAGCCAGATCCTATTCAAACCAGCAACTGCGAGATGAAAGGTAGCGCATCCTACCAGTAACACTTACAGGGCTCTTAAACTTTTACGGTATCTAACATTGCTTCTATAGAAATTCCACAAACATAGACAATGCCTAGCATCATAGGATACATTCATGTTTCCATTCAGTTGAAGGTACTTATGTAAAAGGATGTTTTTATTTTCATTTGTGTTCTGGGACCTTGGAAAAGAAGCTGCCTCATCACCTGCCAGAAAAGGCCAAGTACAGAGGAGGAAAGGGTTCTTTTAAGAAGAGAAACTACAGCCCCAGAGTGAGACCTGGGATCTAAAGAAATCCATGGAAACTTTCATACTGAATGCAAAGTCAGCATTGCCTCCGCTAAGTTCAAGCATCCCCATTCATAACTTCAAATCAGCAATGAACTCTGTCACCAATCTGCCCCTCCATTTCATAAACTACCCATGAAATGCATGTTTGTAGTTGTTGGGTGATGAGTTAAGTTTCATCTTAGCGTGCAAATTTCCCCCATCACTTTCAAATGAAGTTTTGTGGCACTAGATAATGTTGTGTCAAGTTTGCAATAAATCACTTAAAAAGCACACATGCTACCCAAGTTACCTGATTATTATTATTACAGATGTAAATACACACTTAAAACCAGAAAACTGTGTGTAACCATGCCTTGCTAACATCCTTATAAAATCTGACAGCTTGTCAAACAGGTCCCATTGTAGACAGTGCAGAAGCTGTTCTACAGATCATTAGAGTTAAAGGCCAGTGAAGATAACCATCTTGTTCAGCCTCCTGCACATCACAGCCTTCCTAATTTCAACTAGAAGAGGCAGCGACCCTGACAGGTTTATTTAATAAAAATAGATGATGCTTTAGTATTTTAAGAAATGCTCAGTTTTATTTGAGCCCACATGTCTTCCAAAGCCTATCAGAAGGTGATGTAAATCCAGAGCTGACACACACTATTCTTTGCTCCTGGGCTAGTTTATATCAGCTGGGCCAGAAACTTTACTCCCTATGGTCAACTTGGGAAATGCAAGTGGTTGACTTCAGGACTCTCAGCACTATCACAGACACTGACTGTTTACTGGTAATATTTGATTTACACTTGCAGCTCTAGTCTCAGAGAAACCCATTATGCAGGATATGCTCAAAGATGTATGTTTTATTTCACAAGACTGATGCGGTGATTCACAGGGAAAACCTGCACAGAAGGTACAGACTGGGATGTTATTGCTCCAGCTCCAGTCAGCAAATAGTCACTGAAATAAATTAACATCAGCGTCTCATGGAAATTCCTGCGTGAGGAAGCTGGGCAAGATTTACTCAAGACCGTGATCTCAGGAGCAATTCATCAGAATCAAAGGTAAGCCAAAAAATAAATAAATGAAAATGGGACCAGCTAGAATAACAAAGCAGCACAGCCAAGGCAGCAGCCATATGACAGCCAGAGGCATCTCCAGAGTGATCAGAACAACTGTCCGCAGATCTTGCCAATGAGCCAGATGCTACTGCTGGAAGAAGGCTTGAGTTGATATAAACTCAGATGCGAGATGCTTAACACCAAGAGCAATCAATCTTCATAATTCCCATGTGGCTGCCAAGCTTCACTATTATACCACAAAGACATGAAAACAGACTTCATAAAACACATGTAGATTCTACATGACATCAAATTCCCCCCGCCTTCCCCTTACTACTCGGAAGCAAACCAGCAATTTGGGTGTAGCTATAAATGACCTGATGCTTTTCCTGAGTTAACAACAGAACCAGGAAAGAATATCGTTGGCCAAACAGCTCACTGTGCACACACTGCCAGAAAACCAATGAACTTATCATACTGTATAGGAAATTCCCATCTTCCACACCAATTAGTGACCCAACAGTGATTGATTTTATAATCCCAAACTTGATTTACAAACTGACTTCCTCTGATGCCAACTTTCCACTACCCAGCACATGGAAAATTGCATATGGCCAGTGCACTACGAAAACCAAGGAAAAATAAGTGCTATTTAAACCCCAATTCTACCATGTCTCCACATTCTTGCTTTCCTAAGGGAGATGCACTTTTGACAGTTACTTCCTTTCCCTGCCCCAACATCCTATCTCCACTATACACCAGCTGGGCACTCAATCAAAACAGAAACAACAACAGGAACTAGCAGCTATTCATTACAATAGGATCAAAACATTTCTAGGCACTAGCGCTCCGCCAAGTCCCTGTCCTTGAAGACCCTGCCGCAATCCACTTCTCCCCTCCCATCGCAGACACCATTACTGAAAGTGGCTCCACTTCAACCTGAAGCACCACATATTAAAAATTATGGCTTTTTAATCAGAAGTGGTCACATCTCAGAACTGCATGAGGCAATGAAACTGGGCAGCAGAAAGGTGAGAAAATTAACTGGCCAACAACACAGGCCAATGTTTATCCTTTATTTTAATCAAGCTAACATTAGCTCCAGTCTATAAAACCAGAATTGCACTGCACACTAACTACCAGCGTAATCACAGAAACAGCACTGCAATATGATTACTGGATGCTAATTATATCTTATAAAGAGTTAAAGACAATCAAGTACATGTAATAAAGATTTATAGGCAGTTTTCCACTGACCTGGAAAACAGATTCATACATTAATAAGTTAACATTACTGCCAGGAACAAAGCAAACAGTTACATCTACATGACAAAATACATGTAACACAAGAGCCAGATGTTGGGTCCTTTCATCAAGGAAGCAATTATTTAATTCCCAGGAAAAGATTTTCTCTCTCTTTGTTCCATCAATACATAACGTTGCTCGTAGAAGACCCAGTCCTGGTTCCATGGCCTGGTCTGCGTACAAATCTGCAGTATTGCACAAGGCCATGAAACAAGGGTCGCCTTTTCTCACCATGCAGTTGCTTCTGGGCAGTATGCACAGGGCAGCTGGAGACATCCTCAGACTGTGTCCACATCTCCCTGCTCTACACACAACAGAACAGACCCCAAAGTGGCTGCCAAGAGAGACTGTGCCTCCCCTCACACCTTTCCAGGAAGGCTGGTTCTCTGTGGGTGAGTGTAACAGAGAACACCAGGATGCTGTGCACACACTCCATCACAGCAGCTGGTCTCCAGCTCCCAGACACAAGAAGTCCCTTGGCCACCAAACTATCAGCTCCCTGCTCCAAGCACCACTGAGAATTGCTGGTCTTCGAGTCATTTTGGCCACAATCTTCTCACCTGTTGTCCCTCCTCTCAAATGACTACAGCAATCACCTGTCACAGGTGAACACTCAACAGCCACCAACAGCAGCCACCCAAAGATCACAGAATGGTTTGCGTGACCTTAAAGACCATCTAGTTCCAACCCCTCTGCCATATGCAGGGACACTTTCCACTAGACCAGGTTGCTCAAAACCCCATCTAACCTGGCCTTGAACGCTTACAGGGATGGGGCATCCACAGCTTCTCTGGGCAACCTGTTCCAGCGTCTCACCACCCTCATAGTGAAGAATTTCTTCCTTATATCCGATCTAAATCTACCCTCTTTTAGTTTAAAACCATTATCCCTCATCCTATCACTACAGGCCTTAGTAAAAAGTCTCTCTCTGTCTTTCTTATAAATCCCCTTTAAGTACTGAAAGGCCACAATAAAGTCTTCTCTTCTCCGTGCTGAACAACTCCAACGCCCTCAGCCTTTCTTCACTGGAGAGGTGCTCCAGCCCTCCAACCATTTTTCATGGCCCATGCTCACCCATGGGTGCTTACAGAGGCAGTAAGAGTAAGTACGTACATGCTGGTCACATCTATAGGCCCAGCTGGGTCTAGGCCCCCCTGTGTCGAACTCACAACTCCAAAACATTTAATGATTTTTAAAAAAATCACAAATTACACAGTCCACAACACAGCAGTTTTGCTAACTACGCTATGGACATCATAACTGCAAAAGCACATCCCTCTGCAAGGTTACTCCGAGGTTGTCACTAGATAAAATAGCCAGACTCAGCCTGAAAATACTGTATATAAGGTACACTCCTGAGCAAGACACAACAGATAGAAGCACTTAATAAATAGATTCATTAACTAGGAAACATTCCTGTAGCAATTAAAACTTTGCAAAGTACTACAATGTACACCTGGTTATTGCTCTGACATCTGCTTAGGTTTTCTATGTGTTTGTAAGTTGGACCAAAGAGAAAGATAATTGAGTTTATTGACATATCATGGCAAAAATGACAACAAGGTACTGTTAACTGTTCATGAAAAATGGCATAAAAACTCAAATAAAGCATGTGCACTGTTTGAAATGCTTAAAAGTTACCACATTTTATAATGAACCATATACAACCAAATGGTGTTTCTCCTACTGCTGAAGAATAATTGTATTCTGAACTAAGGATCCTATCATAAAATGAGAGGAAATTCACAGTCTGAACAGTCGCAGTTGTGCTGAGCACATTTTTAGGCATATGGCAATTTTATAATGGTCATTGGGGATGAAGAGCTAAATTCTGTTGCAGGCTCTGAATTTAAGACATTTCGCATAAAATTGCATATCTCAGGAAACAAATATATTGTTAAGTGTGAAACCTCATAACATTACAGCCAATATTCAGCATATGTAAATCCAGCTACCTCAAAATATGGATGCTATTTTCAGTACAAGAATCCAATTACTTTTTAAAAGGTCCAGAGAAGTAAAAAAAAAAAATTGTCTGAAGGCATCATTAAAACAAAACAAATATAACGAGACCTGTCTTGACTTTACACAGTCTGAGTTACCTCGACATTATGCAGCTACAGTATGTAATCCAACGTTCCCAAGTAAATGCCCTGATTACTATTGTAAGTCTGTCATTTAAATAGTTCCTTCCTGTTTAAAATGTAGAAAGCCAAATGCGTTTTCCCACCACTAAGTATTGTGTAAGGCTCCTTTCTCTTCCAGCAAGCTGGCTGAAGATGGAGGAGTTTCCAAACTGATATAATTTTTAATTATGCGTTTTTCTCTCGTTACTAATTTCCTAAACATGTCTCTAATCTTGCAGTGAAATCTCTGAGCACAGTAGGTGTATCCACATATATCATGCTCTAGAAAATTAATGTGAGATAATGATCAGGACTGCCATCACAACATAACCTGAAACAAGCAAGATACACTAGAGGTGATACATACTCATTAGGCTCTGATCTCAAGTGTTTCTGGAAAGCAGCTGTTAATGGTTAGTTTCCCTCCCTCCTACATCCTGCAACTAATAACACAGTTACTGGCATCTGGGAGAGGGAGATGCTTCAAGCAACCTCCCCTTTGCACTTTCCACCAGGCAGTTGCGAGCTTGTGATGCCCAATGCATATTCACCCCTTCACTCACTCACTCTAAATACTCCACCAAGAAGCACTGTTTGCATAAGGGAGCCATGATCATCGGCTCCTCTACAGAAGATAAGCACAGGTATCCCAGCTCCCTCCCGCCATCAGGGGCATGACAGCTTCCTCCACCTAGGACAAGGTCTCCTGCTGAGGCTGTCCTCTCCAAAAGCACAGGACAGCAGAAAGCATTGGAGGTTGCTGCACCCATCGAAGAGGTAAGGCGGCACATGCCCACGCAGCCCCATGCACTGAAAGAGGTCACTCACCCAGCAGCTGCCTGCATCAGAGGCTCTTTTGGCGGGCAGGAATCAGGGCTATGTATAGACCCATCAGCTTAGGTCAACCAAGTGCCAGTCAATTATGCACATGCAATCTCTCTCATTCCTCAGGTATCTCTCACTACCTAAAAAGCATTGCACAACTAAACATGTTGCAGTGCTCTTTCACCATTAAACCCACAGGACAAGATGGCAACTTTTAGGTGAAAAAGAGGGAAAAAAAAAAAAAACCAAAAGGGAAACTGTCACTGGGCTTTTTCCCCAGCTAAGCATATCACACACCAAATTCTTAAGGGAATGACACTTTCAGCACACCAGCTGCCTTCTCATCAGCTGACACTTCCCAAGTAAAAGAGAAAAACCCTAGGAACTGTTCAGAGTGGCTGACATTTAAGGAATAAAGCAAAACAAGATAAATCACAAGCTCTTATATAAGTTTATATCTTCTAAGTGGTCTTAAAATATGTCACAAGTATGACTCTGACTACTTACTCAAAGAAAAGGGATCACTGCTGTTTCACAGTCAAAAATATGAAGGTAGAGGGAGAGATTAGAAATACAGCTGAAGCATATGCACAAGATTAATGCACATAAAAACTGGTGCATGTATAAGGAACACCAACAGGAGCGCTCTGGTATATATACATGCACCTCACTAATCTGTAATCGCACACTGAGCAAAATGCATAAGCTAAATGGGATAAGTGTATCTAAAAATGTAATGCTAGCTGACTTGCCCTAGGTCCCTAGGGAAGCCTGTAGCACAGACAGTGCGAGTAGGCTGGAGTTGAGATGTTTCACTGTACTCACGTGTGCTCCTATGGAAGCTGGCTCATGGAAAAATTACAATTTCACATTTTCTTCTCAAAAAAAAGTCAACGGTTTCCTAAAACTGCTACCAAAATTTCATCCTGTTTTTCTGCCTGCTGCCCATCTACTGACCAAGATCAAAAGCTTTAAATCCAGCCTTGACTTCCTCAAGAACCTGATGAAGAAATTTTACTTCCTATAAGAACTCTGGTTCTTCCTAAAAACCAATACTTCTCTTCTACTAAACTTCACTCATTCAGCAAAGGGAAGAGAAGCTTGGGGATGCCCCCATTTCCTCTTTCCACAGCATCTTGAAAGGACCTTGAAGAGGACAGGCACAAACCCAAGGTTCCACCAGAGCTTTGCTGCGCATCACCCACCCCCTACATTGGGCTCACGATAACACTGAGCTGCGCAACACAACCCTCCACCTCAGGTGGGAATTAACTGATCGCTGAAGTCAAGGCAAGCCTTTCAAGTGACTTCACTGGGGTATGACTGGGCTCCTACTTCTTTTTAATTCCCATTAGCATTTGCTGACAACTGCTTTACAACCAGAGGGACAGGTTCTTTATGAGAAGCCATTTCGGCTGCCCCAGCTAATGTCTTAATCCACAGACTGGAGCAGGTCAGATTATCTACACGTATCAAAGACAACATTATGCTTCATAAGCTATTTTTCTGCTTCAGTAAGGAGTAAGCACATTTTTATGTCTTACTATGTTTACCCATTACCTCACCGAGCAGCATTATTGTTAGTCTTTCTGAGGCTCTCCTAGAATAGGAATGCATAAAACAGGATTTCCTCCAGCTCTGCGTACCTACTTACTCCAGAGTCATTAATGACATAGGGCTGGATTGAACAAAGACTTAACACCAAATGAGCATTCAAAACAGCTGGGAACAAAATATATCTGCCTGGAACATTGCATCTCTGCTTCGCCTTTTAAAAAAAAAAAAAGCCGATGAGGCACAAATTGTCTTTAAAGACCACTTTTACAGGAACGTTTTAATGAGAAAAATGGAAAAGCTAAACACTTGCGTGCAGGACACGTATCCCAGTGGGCTCAAATTAAGTTTATAGCAGCTTTTACACAGCAATCTGCAAATCAAATTGTCCTTTTTACTTGAGATTAGAAGTAACTTCACTGCTGTCAAAAGGAACTCTGCAGAAAAGGTCCAAATTCTGCACAAGAATCCTCCAAAAATCCAAACCAACTACTTATTGTCTTCCATGTGATTACAAGTGATAGCTGAAATATCCAAGGGTAGGTAACACTTCTCAACTTTAAGATTTTAAAACACCTCTAAACAATATTTTAAATAAAAATTACAGATGTGTAAATGTAAGAAAAATACAGGCGATACTGCCCCAGGATTTGTAGAGGTTGATTCCTCAGGTTGTTACACCATTTGGGTTTCGAATGGGGACGTTTATCAGAAGGACTCTTTCCCCTGACAGAATGCTCCTCCCAGCAGAGCCACACTGCAGGACCCGCCGCTGACAGCCCACGCTGATAGCATTAAAAAGCAGTACACCCTGCTCCCTTCTCCCTACCCTGCCCACCATTCCACAGACAGACATGCTAACTCAGGGTATGCTGTCATTTGAAGCTATCCTGCAAGCACATCACTTCTGAAAATTAGCAGGAATTTGGAAGGAAATTATAGGCAAACAAAGAAAAAACAAGCCAGAGGCTACAACCTGTCCATATAATTACCTTATATAGAGCCAAAGACAGTAGGACATGGAAAAAATAACTCAAAAGCTACAAGGATACCACTTGGGTTCAATGCTTAGCATCCAAAATTACCTTGGCAATCTCTTAAAGACCTCCTTACTGGTGGTATTCACAAAAGCAGAGGCAGCCAGCAGGCTGGGAGAAGCACACAAGCTAGGAATTAAGGATGCTAGAGGAGAAACACTACTGCTCTGTTTAATGCTATCTGCTCCTGCCTGCCTGAGGACATTTCCTACCTCTACCTACAAACACAGCGATTCCCCAACCATTAAGTAAACAGTCTTTGAAGATAAGGAAGCTTATTCTAATCTCTCACTGATGTCACTCTTGTATTGTACTCAGCTGAGCTACAAGACTCCTTGGTTAACTCCTCTGTAAGATCAGGATTACCTTAACTCTTTGCTCTTGCACAGACTTAAGGAATCCTGTCGAGGTACAGAAAGAAGCTGATTTTCCACACAGTGGATCTACATTTTTCTTGTTGAACAGTCATAGACATTTTTCAGTTCACTCCTTCAGATGCAGGTGAACCACTTCTGTACCTTTATGCTTAAGGAAATGACCTGCTGTACTAGGCTTTTCACCACTTCCAAAGAAAGCAGAAGTACAGCCTTTAGGGAGGAGGGGATGCCCTGGACTACCTTCCAACACAGGGCTGTTGCTCCGGTGGCAAGAAGACCAGCAAGAGGAATTAAAATGGAAACTACAAAAAGAAAACAAAGAAAAGTAGAGATCTTCCAATGCATCACCTCAGAGAATAATGCCTTTGTGTTCTCACTTGTGTTCACTTCCCAGGGTCAAGTGTTTATTCTGCATCGCAGTTCTTTAGCTATCTACTCCATGCTTTTCATTGCACACAATCCTACAAGAGTCAAGCCCTCCCGCAGCAATAAAAAGCTCAGGGAAGAACTCAGGGTGGGTCAGAAAAGCCAGCCCTGAATATGACATATCTTTCATGTCATCAAAAGACTTGGCAATAAGCAGCTGAAACCCAACTAAATTCTTGCAGCACAAATCAGAGCTATTTTGCTCTTGAGCTGCGTGTGCTTAGGAGCAGCCCTGACCAGAATAATAAAAGGATATACAGCACAAATCTGAGAAAAGGGGCTCAAGCTGTGGCTGAATATTCACGCTCAGTGTCAGTCCCAAGGCAAATTTCTTTTGGAAAGTCTGAATATTATCAGCCTGGGTTGTTTGCCTCTTGGATAAGCTATGTCTTAGTTATATCAAACAGATTCTGGCACTATTTACACACACATATATACAGGTAATTATGTTCCTACTGAAGAGAAAAATGAAATGGATGTGCTGGAAAAAAGCAGACAGAGGTAATGATACCTACACGGAGAGATGAATTTGGAATACAGACGTTGACCCAGTTCTGCAGTCTGGCTTCCTCTTTATTTCACCAGTGTAAATCAGCTGAAAGTACAGAGAGCCAACAGGCTTCATTTTCCACCTGTTAACACAGGTTTTCTATTCCATTGTCAATAAAAGAACCATGATGCAAACTGTTACGAAATTAAAATCCAGTGCCGTATGTAACTGAAGAGAGACGTAAAGAGATGTACTGCCATATTCAGGACAAGGTATTGCTGAAAATATTCTTCCCTAAGCCCAGTCATGGCTCCCCAAAGGGTTATTACCAAAGAAACAACTACTTTCCACTGCCAAACGTCCCACTGGGAGCCACAAGCTGAGGCCAGGGTGCTGCTACTCATGATCAAACTGGCAAACACTGAGAACAAAGTCCACCCTTCCATGCAAGCATCAGAGAAATCCATTTACAGCCTGTGTTCCACAGGTAGAACACGGCAGGCTGAGAAACTCTCTAAATCACACAAATTATTAGAAAATTAGAAAAATTTCTAATCACTTAGCTCTTTGTGGAGGTCTCAAACTTTAAACTCAAAAAAAAAAGTAACTTTACCAGAGGTCAGTCAAACAGCAGTAAGACTGCACAAGGTGGCAGGTTAAAGCATCTCATATTTATAAGAGTATAAGCATGAAATTCAGAAAGGGCCCCCAGGGATCCCAATGCAAGACATGAAGGTGTAATTAAAAACCATAAATCCATCACATGAAAAATATGTAAACTTAATACATTAACTCATATATTTTTCTTCCTCGACCACATTTGTCTTACTCTATAGTCCTTTGGAGCCTACAAATAAAAAATTAACAATATCAGAAGAAATATTTCTTAATATGTGGAATGTGAATATCAATAATAAATGCTTTTTACTTTATTCTTACAGGTAATTGCTGAAAGAAGCTCTCTCAGGAGACTGCTGTGACTCTACATATTATAAATTACTTCAACAGTATCTCCTCTTTACAAAACCCACAAAAGGACAATATCTTACCGTGTTTCCATGCCACTCAATCATCCACACAAAATTACCCTTGTGCAAGCTTGTTGGAGGAATGTCAAATGTACTTGCCTTTCTTTGCAACAAAGTCTTCAGAGAAAGACAGCAGAATAGCTCACTTCAGCATTCACTGTTATACAAGTTACACTAACACCTGAACACTTTAACTGGAAATTCGGGGTTTAACTTTATATTTAATTACAAGCTACAGGCAAAATAGTTACAGGCCAAATCCTGGCCTGTGTTTCACCCACAGCATAGTTTTCAAGATAGCTTACAGAAGCTCTGCAGCACCTGTAGTTCATATTAAGGCTAAGGCACTTCTTCTGAAAGCGGTATTTGGAACAAACCAGCCCTTCTATCCTCTGCCCACCTACCAGAAAAGGAGCACCAACATTGCCCAGAAACAACAGTGCCTCACTCCTTCAAAGGCCAAATTTTTTAGAGCAAATTTGTTTCTCATCACTAATGACTGTTTCCTTGGGACCAGATGGCCTAGGGCCAGGCAGCAGTATGGGAACACCTCTCCTTCTCACAACGCACCCAGCATTAGGGCATTCACCTGGGGATTACGTGATATTTTCATCAAAGATTGAATTCTGTTTCCTCTCTGTTACTGGAGCACTAGTTCTCACAGGTGGAGCAGCCAGGGCACTATACAAACACATGTACACATGTTCAACACAAAAGTGATGCCCTATCACAACATGGCTAATATTTCTCAAATAATACCCAAGTCAGCCAAACATCCCTTTTTCAAATGCTCAGCAATCACTTTTACTAAAACCAGGCCAAAACACTAACACAACTCTGCTGCTCTTTCAACACAACACACAGTCCAACACTGGCAGAGGTTGGCATGCTCTTTACACTTGTCCTAAGCATACTTGCCACATAGGAAGCAAAATCCTCCTTGCCCTGGCTGCCAGGGATTAGCTCACTCAACTGTCTCACTACCCTTCCTTTGATCATTTGTATGTCAGGGGCTCTGGCATCATTAGTCAAGCTTCACCTGCTGAACAGAGGCCAGATCTGTTCAACTTTTGCTATTTAATGCAGCTGAAAATCGTTTACTTACATGAAACAGGCCATGTGGGATGCTCCCAGTCTGGGCTGGTGACTGGTCATCCAGGCCTGGAAGTGGTCTTGGCTTCTGGAGCCACCTCCACACCATCTACCAAGCACAGAGCACATTTATAAGGTTTGGTTCTTGGCCATCAAACCCTCGTAAGAACTGTGCCATTGGCGACTACAGCCTGGCTGCAGTTGGGCAGTAGATACAAGCAGTTGGTTTTACACTCTACACTAGACAGTTTGGTGCTAAAGAGAAGGTCTGTCACAACACCAGCATGTTTTGCCCAGAGGCACTCAAAGAGGACCCAACAGCTACCAAGGAAAGAGCTTTTACCACTCCGCAGCAAGCCTCTACAAAAGTAGAGGACCAAAAGTAGTAAAGCAATTGAAACAAGGATGGCCAGATTTCTTGATCGTACAAGCCACCTGCATGTCTTCATATTTCTGACAGCTGTTAAGACTGACACATCCCAGAGAGCCCCTGGAGACAGCTCACGGTCTGGGGATGGCAACAGCTCCTGCTACTCCATTTTGGGAAGGGAATCAGACATGTGCCACCAGTCCAGCATAGTGCCATTGATCTCAACCACCCCAGCAGGCTCACCTCCTCCAAAACACTCAGCAGTACCACTTTGTTGAAGGCTGTGTGATGTGCCCTGGGCATAGCCACCACCTCTGACCTGCTCAAGAGCCACATAAGATGCAAAAGCAGCAGGCAGTTCCTGCAAAACAATTTTACTTGATAAAGCTTCATGGAAAGCTGTAGGAGACTAATGTACTCTGGGGTCCAAAAGAATAACAACAATGCCAAAAGGAGTAAATACATGCTACAACACACAATACAGTGAGAACAACACAAGGCAATAAAGAGTACAATACAAACTGAGTACATCTAACTTCCTAAATGACTTAAAACACAAAGCCAAATGCTGCCCATTTAGAGTATAATCAGCACTGATCAATATATACACACCAACAGCGCCACAAACCATGCTGTAACAAATTGTATGTTGTGGTAAAACAGGAAACATTCAAACATAGTCTTTTGAATGCTGTGAGAACTAGGGCTAATACTTCACTTACACAGTTAATACTGAAAGTCAGTCACTGCCCAGCCTAGCCAGAAGTATCACATTTCAGTTTTGTACAGAAGGCTTCCCATCCCATTCACCAAGGAGTGTAAAATCCCTCAGCAACATTAGGGGAAGATTTGCTGAGAGCTAAATAAAAATCAATCCTTTTCCCACAGCCATCCAGCATTCCAATCAATTCTGTACAGGTATTGACACATGGTAATGCCAGCCCAGCCCCAGCCGAAACTTGGAGCAGCCTGCCAAACTCCAGGAATGCTGGTTTTAAGGCTTGACTCAGGAAAAAGGATAGTTGTGCCTAAGCCTTTTTTTGTGAGCAAGTGCTGAGATTTCACTGATTCACTGTACATCAGGGTGATGCATACAACAGTCAGACTTAGTGACAAAACAAACATGCAGCAATGGCATTACGCTGCCTAAAATAGGTGGATATAGTTATACTGGTTAAACATTGTTTCTCCAACATGAAAACGAACATCTGCCAGCTATGCCATAAAAGCTCATGCAGCTTCAAAGCAAAGAAATCAGTCCAAAGAACTATATACCAGAAGTTTATATTCACTTTAACTAATCCTAGAGAACAATACATTACTCCTGCAAAGTGACATATCCCCACCATCCCCTTTGCATGGAATAATCATTTGAAGCTTCGCTCTTGGGTTTCTCTACAATATTTTCCTCTTTTCCATTTAAAAATAAAACATCTTCAAAGAAAAACTAGTAACTAACATACTTTGGCATAAACTTCAACAGCAGTATGAGGGACTGAAGCCGCTGAAGAGTTCCCAATTTACAAGCCACACTACCTTTCCACAAGGCAGCTTTCTAGTTTCATCACAGGGAGGCACAGAGCAGTATGCAGATGAACCCCTTTTAGATAGCATCAGCACAGCTCTAATCCATGCTCCCTGAGCTGACCTGATACCTGCTACTTAACTAGGCTCCACTTCACCTGGACATATACCACAGCGCCTTCAATCACCTTCCAGAGCCTCAGCACTCCCCTCCTGGTGAACTGGCAGATTTTCCAGACTATCTTCACAGTTTATTTTAAGTTCCTGGCTTTTTCTGCTGTTTCTGCTGTTGCAGAGGCCTCAGCCCCAAACCCGCTCAACACCTGACCTGAAAGTTCAGTTGCAAGTCACAGAGTCCACTGTTTTCTGTGCCCCTGTGTTATTATATATCCTTTCTTATGACATTACAGAAGCAGTCAGCTCTACTAAGAACAGCAGTTGATGAAGCTCAATGCCGTACAAGCAAGTCCCCACCACAAAAAAAAAAAGTTTGTGCTGGAAATGGACAAAAGATGGAAGCATTTTCTCTCTGCTAAGCAAAGAAGAAATTAAGCATGTGGATATTAAGCAGCTTGCCCAAATTCACAGAGTCAGACAGATCTAGGGATTAAATTCAGGTCTTGCATCCCTGCAATGGGACTCAACTCCTCCTGTTAACAAAGGCAGCAGGAGGCATGATTCTCCTGAAAGTAAGGCCCAAGTTTTCTCCCATAAGCCACTCACCTGGAAGACCATACAAAATTAGTAGACACTTGTAAAGAAACCAGCCTGTTCCTGATCACAAGTACAGCCAGCGACAGAGACAAGACCCTCCTGAAGAGGCCTTCCATTTGGGGATATACTGGACATGTAAATATAAAATAGCTATTCCAGTGCTACAGGTTTGAAGTCACAGGACAGGGAGAGAAATCCAGACAAATTAAATTCCACAGATTTCCCATAAATACAAAAAAATGAGGATACCATACTCCCAAATGGACAGCTGCTTGCCATACTCAATGTGAGCAATATCCAAATAGATCTAGTTCCTGAGGGTCATCAAATTTGAGAAAGGCAACAGCACCATTGTGGAAAAATCTTCCATAAGACATGCACATATTTCCAGATAGATTCTCCTCCTTGAGCCAGGATGAGGCAAAATCTTCACTCACTTTTCACAACAAAATGTTCATCAGCCAGCTGAAAACCCAGGGACTAACTGGCTCTTCTCTACATCAGCATCCTTACTGTGGGAAGGATTCATACCCACGGAGTGCAGTTATCGTGGGGTACCCGAGCAGCAGGAGACCCATGCAGCAACTGTGTACATGGTGGGTGATCCTGGTCTTGGGAAAGGAAAATCTCTTGGTGGTTTCAGCCATCCTTGCTCCAATACCCTGTGGTGCCAGGTCCAGAGCAGCAGCCACTATCAGCTGCTGCGGGATGGGGAAGAGGAGGATGACTACTGCCTCCTACAATTTCACTGTTAACAAGTTAGAGGTTGGGATCACTGTAGGTGGAAACTCTTGGCAAAAACAATAAAGCAGCTACTACGTATTTCAACAGGTTCAAAGTAACCTCAGATGTTAGGAGCAGATGCTCTTTTCCACCCCCTGGGATTTTGAAATGGTTTATGTGTTTCCGCCCTTTTCCCTAATAGGGCAGGGTGCTGAAGGAATTAGCTACAGAAAGCCAGAGCAATACTAATTACCATCAGCTACCAGGGAGACCGCTGTACCTTGAGCTAATTACACAATCCCTGCTCCCCCCCCTTCAGATCCCCCAGTGAGAAGGTCTCTTGCCTCCAGCATCTGAACTGCAAGATAATCCCACTCACCTGTATTTTAAAAGGGCATGCTTGAAAATCCTAAATGTCTAAAGCAAACTCATTACAATTAGTTTCCGTGGCCTATCATATGGCACAGAGACTACTGCACTGACTGAAACAAGGGAACCGCTCGTGTCAACACATTTGACACGGTGTTGTCACTAACCCCATACCTGAAATCCACATCTGAGCTCATAGCCTGAAGCATTCCACAGCCAAGTCTCTGCAAGAGCTTCTCTCACAAAATTAAATATTAAAAGTGCATCTCAAAAAAATGCCCTGTAGTTTCATATTTATTAACTAAGACATTACTTTTCCACTTACACATTTTTGAAATGTTAAATATAGAACGTTTTAAGGTGCATTTATTGCTTGTAAAGAGCCCTGAAACCTGGATTCCTCTAGAGAGGAATGTGTAAAAGCAGCTCTCCCACTCAACTCCCCTTAATCACATCAACCCAGTTGCAGAAAGGCCTCCCATGAAAAGAAAAAAATCAGCCCCTCAATAACAGAGGGCCCCAAAGTTAGACAAGATGGCACAGGGTTTCAGAAACCATCACCAGGACTCTCAAAGTCTGGGTGACCATGCCGCTCAGTAGAAAGGGCTGACACGTTAATAGAAAACAATGGGCATGGGAAGAAAAACTCCACAAAATGTCAGGGGTTGCTTCTAAAAGCTTAGACATTCCACACACACCTCAAACGCTGAGAGAAGGCCCCATATGCTCCGAACCCTTGCTCTTTCAGGGAAGCATGAGCCTGCAGGCAAATGCTAAGGACACAGAGCCCTCTACTCAGGCTCCCCCGTGTGCAGCAGAGGCTCCTGAAGCATCCAACAGCATGCACAACAGTGAGGAGACAGGTACCAGCAGGCAGGGATCATGCAAGCTCTCCTTGCTATGAACCCTGCTGATACCATGCCATCAGAGTGGCCAAGGTGGGAATAACCTGGCCCTCACACATCAAGACCACAGTCCTCAATCCCATGCCTGTCCTCTTGGCCTGGTTTTCCAAAGCAATGAGAACTGCTGCATTGTCCTTCCTTCCACCCTCCTTGCTGCCAGCCCTCCTTAAAGAGCTTTTGAACCTGTCAGATGATCTGAAATTGAGGTAGAAGGCTCAGAGCAGGTTCCTACAACTTCCACAAACTGGCCATGCGAGAAGTTGGCAGAACCCGCCTGTTACTAATTGTTTGGCAGAAGCCAGATGTCTAAGTACGAGCTTACAGTCAACCAAACAGTACGTGTGCAGATGCAGAGAAGGTGCTGCCTCTTATCGAGTCATCAGGGGCAAGGAGAGAACAGCTGGGATTAATGCAGAGGGATGGGGAGAGCAAAGGAGGTGAGCAAAGCATCCATCCTACCAAACCATCCTTCCTTAGTTCTGCTGCTCGTGGAAACGTGTGGGGGTTATTTAGCATACAAGAGAAACCCACAGGAAAGAGCATGCCTTTCCCAAAACTTTGTTCTTCATCTCCCTTTCAGGTGATGCAATCAGCAGCACATACAGGTGTACCAAGAGACCACTGCTTTGATCAGAAGAGGTGCGGTGGGAGTTCAATCCAGCAGCACTGCATGGCTGAGACACGTCAGTGCAAACACTATGTCTAAAGCCACTGCCATCCTCCCTTTTAGCTGGAGAAGCCAAGCTTCCTCCAACTCTAACTGGTGTAACACAGAGCTCTGCCAGGGACACAGCGGGCTGGGACTTGCTTAGCTCCCTCAAATGATTCATGGTTCATTAGCAACCAAAAGCATGACCTGTCCTGGTCACCAAGACTCCCTGCAGACCAGGGCTGGCAGCATGCCCCTCTGTACCCAACCACAGCTTACCCAATCAACTGGGAATACGGGGAATACTCAGGTTTTTTAGGTATTGGAGAACAAGCATTGTCCATCCCACCAGCAGTAAAGAGCCTACACTCACGCCTTTGTCCCTCAAACTCCCAGGAAGCCATTCAGTGGTGTGCTCCTTGTAACATGCAGTACAGATAATGCCACAGGGGAAAAAAAAAAGAGAAGAAAAGAAATTGTGAAAAACTAGGACAGCAAGAACTTGGCTGAACTCGAGCTACCACACAATATGCGTGTTTCTGCCCTCCCTTAATGCTGCCTCCGACACCCGGCCTGCACTGGCAGTAAGTACAATACAAACTGCTCAGACTGGGGGGCAGGGGCAAGGGTGGATGGGGACAGGTGAAATGAGTCATCTGAATCCCTGGGCTCAGAGAAACAATCCTCAGTGGTAATCGCTTCCAAAGTGCACTTCCTCTGATCCTGGCCTCCTGTCAGTACTGCTAAAAAAAATTATTTTATTCCAGTATAGCTGGGCATGATTATTACTCTTCTATAACCAAAATATTTATACCAGTATAAAACCCTTCTGTGGATGCAGTTGTATCAATGTGTGTGTTCCTCACACCAAAAGAGCTTTCTTCCTCTTGCTCATAAGGGATTAGCTAAAACCATTTTACAGTAGCTGTATATCCTTAAGGCTATTGCCTGCGCTAGAGGGAGAGCAGAGTTTACTTCCAGCAATGCAGCTGCAGGAGCACATCTCATGTCGGGCAGCCCCTGCCTGTCCCCTTCCTTTCAGGGACACACACCTCACTCTGACATACACCTCTTTAGAAATGACAGCAGGTTTACCAACCAGGGGCACCAGACAAATTAATTAATTAGCATTTGTGAAGCACTGCGAAGATTTTAGGTGCTAAGTATTATTATTACTAATTTAATCTACATCCCCATTCATTCCTCAGCCTCTCCTGTGAAAGTGCCAACAGTGATGCCAATTAGCGGTAATTGTTGTGGTGGGTTTGTGACAAGGCTATTTGCCAACTGGGAGTGAGACAGAGACCTCCAACCCATTTCCCGTGGACTGCCCCACAGCTGCCGGCAGCAACAACTTCCAGGCGCAACCACCTCCAGCCAGAACCCTAGGGAGGAGGTCCTGTATCCCATTACCAGCTCCCCAGGGACACAGCCTGCAAGGCACATATGAAACTTTTAATTAGGGATAAACCAAGGTACGGGTTTTTTTCCCTCCTCCACTAGTTCAGTACATGGCCCAGCAACTGATGCTGATACCGCAACGCCAAAATGCTAATCTGGAATAATTTCAGACTAAACTTTGCTCATTTCCATCCTTGCTTGCCGAAAAATCACATTTTGATTCACAGACAGGCCTCACTGTGGCAGCAAACTGTAAAGGCAGCAGCAGTAAAAAGAAGGGAATTTACAGTGTAGGGTGCAATAAATCTTGTACTTGGGAGAACTGTTAAAGAGTTTTAACGTAAGCAAAGAGGTATATCTTTCTATCAGCTGTCCACAAAGATGTGGAGGACTTTAAAGAGACACAAACAACTAACAGTATTCTGTAATCAATGCATCATCTGAGCACCAAAACTTAAATTATTTATATATTTTAAATGTGTCTAATTGAAAGGACAGCAACACATAAACTGTATGAATCACAGCCCTCGCAAGCAATTAGATTTGTTATCCCTGCAGACTGCAAACAGTAGGTTGGCTTTTTATTCTAATGTGAATTCAATCCCTTGTCAGCTGCCCCACGCATGAGAATACACCTTCTCTCTTTCATCAGGAAAGATATCAACAGCAGGAAACTAGCCCTTCTTTCATCTCTGAGGCACCCACCCACCTTTCCAAAGGGTTTTCAACCAGGTGTGGAAATCTTTCGGAATCTGTGCTGAAAGATCCCTTAATTATTATGGCAAAGGAGATAAATCCTTTGAGAGCAGCATGCTGCAAGCAGTAGCCTTCTGGTGTTTACTCATCCAGCAGTTGCTTGGTTTGACAGCATGTTAGAAGAGCTTATAAGAAACTCTTTGGACTTTTACTGTATGGGCATGAAACTCTTATGGAGAGGAGCTGCTTTTTCAGATGTCTTGTTATATAATTAAACAAGAAAGGAACGGGGGGAAAAAAAAAGCAAGCTGCCTTTCTGGCACAAACATTACACAGTGCTCAACCTGCCAGCATATTGCATCAGACTCCCAGTGCAAGGCCAATTCGCAGCAGCTGAGCAGCCAAACCCCTGACTGTTACCTCCCGCTAACCTACTTCACACTCAGAAGGCAGTAAGTAGGACTGTTTATTGCATCTTCCTTCCTGAGGAGCCGCTCACTACACCAGGATTAGCGGGGACTTTGAGCTTGCAATTAGGCTACAGGTCTGTTGAGCATTAGAAAATGTATTTTTTAAAAAGTTTTAAACATCTCACTCCACTGCGTGCTACTCAATAAGTGAACTCCAGGTATCTGTTACCCTGTGAACAGGCCTGTCGAGGTTCTGACACTGTGATGACTGCTATTTTATTACGTTCTTAGGCATGCTTTGAAACCCTGCAGAAAAGGGAGATTAATTTACCCATCATCGAGTGCTTATCAAGGAAGTCCCCTGAGACTTGCAGGAAAGAGACCACACAAACAGGCCTTTGCTCACAGGTCTCCTCACCTGAACACCTGGCCAAGGCCCCCTGACTCTCCTGCACTGCCGGCTTTTTTTTCCCATAGCAGAGATCCGCTCCCAGATAGGACACTATTCTTTATGGCAGAGGCCCGACCCAACAACGGGAACAGGGGTTGACGCTCCTCGCTGCGGCAGCCTATCATATGCACTGCACGAGGGGAAATCAAACTTCTTTCCACCGTTTGCAGCAATCCAGAAAACAAAAGGTCCCCCAGTCCTGAATTCAATGAGATAAGATACGTGACCTTTTACACCACAGAAACAGGAGCCCGCTCCAAACCTAGCAAATCAATAGAGAGACTCCTGTTGATTTCAAAGGGCTTTGGATCCGGCCTGGAAATACAAACCTCACTGTGCATTCGGACACCGCTCCACAATGCACTTCCAAACAAAACTATATTTAGATTCAATGGGAATTCTGTAGATCATACAGGAACTCTTTGAATGAAAATGAAGGTCAGTAGGGTTTGGCTTCCTCTTCAGACCCCCCCCCCTATTCTTGCAAACATCCAGATAAGCATTGTTTAGAAAACAATACGTTACTTCCAAATGTTATCAAAAACCCAACACACGTTCTGTGTGCCCTGGAACAGAATCTCAGGGTCTTCTGTTGCATTTTGCCCTGTCAGCTAATCCTTAGGATCTCTTCAGGTGTCTGGGCAGGATTCTCTATTAAGACTGTATTTTTTTCACCTGTATCACATTTTATAAGCTTTGTTTCACGTGCCCTCACTAAAAGAAAAGGGACAACAATAACAGAGACCTCCGATATACGGAAAACAAACATGGAAGGAAAAGATGGGCAGGCAACTCTAATACACATGAATAAAGCTGCACATCTGCTAAAGGAAACCTCTGCCACACTCATGCACCTTTTCCATTCCAGCTGGAGGAAAATGACATAGCCCTGCAACACCGAGGACAGGAATGAGCCCATCAGCCAGGAGGGTCCACTCAAGCACCCAGACAGCAAAAAAACAGCAAAACCATCCCGCTCAAACTTTCCTCCAGCGCCACAAAACACGAGCGTGTGTGCTTTTCAGCTGCATTTTATGGGCTCCTCGGAAGGAGGAGCTGAACCTCTGCTACCGGCAGCTTCTCGTAGGCGCTGCACAGCCCCTTCAGCTGCAGCACGCATCAGGCATCCCCGAAGCGGTGCCCACAGGGCCAGAGGCAGCGGGCCGGGGGGAGCAGCCCCTGCGGGGCGAGAAGGGAGGGCCGGGGAGGGGAGGGCAGCTCGCCCGACGCCGGGGCTCCGGGAGCGGCTCTGGGCTCGGCCGGCGGCCGCACGGCCTCCCGGCGGCTCTCCCGCCCCTCCTGCCAAAGTCGCTGAGATTTTTTTTTTCAACTGTTCCTGGCAGCCGGTGGCTGTAGCAGAGGGTGCGCGTCCAGCCGCGCGGTTTCGCTTTTTTTGCTAAAGCCCGTGACGGGAAATCCTTGAACTTTTCAAGAACGCTCCTGGGTTGCAAACCGCCGGCTTTGCCGTCACGCTCTCCTCCGCCATCCGCGGGGATGCACACCTGACCCCGCCCGGGCTAGGGGCCAGGCTGCCGCGGCCCCCGCACACACCTCCCCCCACACCCTCCCCCGAGCCCGGCGGTGCTCGGCGCTGCACGGAGCGACGTGCGCCCACTTACCGGCGGGGCGTTGGGCGGGCAGCCGCCGGCGGCCAGCCGAGCCGCCTGCCTCCTCAGCTCGGCCAGCTGGGCCTGGCAGCTCCGGCACCAGCCCCCGGCCGCCGCCCGCTCCGACGGCCGCGGCTCGGCCCCCGCGGCGGCCCCCGCTCCCTCGGGCGGCGGGCGGCTGGCGCAGCGCTCCTCCTCGGCGGCGGCCGGCGGCCTCTTCCGCGGGGAGAGCTCCCGCACCGCGCTCCCCTCCGCCACCTGCGGAGAGAGCAGAGCTCAGAGCCGCGGGTCGCGGAGACAGCGCGGCTCCAACGCACACACACCCGCGGGGAACAAGGGGGGGGGGGGGGGAAGATTAAAAAAAAAAAGCAAAAAAAAAGCCGAAACGCGGGGAAGAGTGTGGCAACACTTACCCCCGGCGCCCGGGGCTCGGGTCCCAGCCCCTTCCTGCCGGCGGCCGCGATCATGATAGCGGGGGCTGCGCCCCTGCCCCGCTCCCCGCTCGGCTAGTGGGGGCGGCCCGGTGCCCGGCGGCGCGGCCGTCCCGCGGCGCCCATGGC
Organism: Phalacrocorax aristotelis; assembly: GCF_949628215.1. Classification (NCBI taxonomy): domain Eukaryota; kingdom Metazoa; phylum Chordata; class Aves; order Suliformes; family Phalacrocoracidae; genus Phalacrocorax; species Phalacrocorax aristotelis. The sequence goes on along the minus strand of NC_134284.1, from coordinate 27,411,031 downwards.
CGGGCGGGGGTCGGGGTGCCAACACTGATCCCGCCGGTTCCCCGCCGCCCGGGCCGCCGCGCTAGGTGATGTTGCCTCCCATGTTGAGAAGGGAGTGAAGTTTGGGTTGGGAGAGGGAGGCGGAGTGAGCTCCCCACGGCGGCACTGGGACGGAGCCGGAGCACGGGAGCACGTCGGAAAAAAGCTGGAAAAGTGTTCGGAGGGCAGGGGAGGAGGGGCTGGGCGGGGGCGGGTGGGGTGGGGAAAGCGGGGCGGGGGATCCTCGGCCAGGGCGGGATGGGGTGTATGTTCGGGGTTTTGGGGGGCGGCGGGAGATGCCTTTTCATGGTGACCCTACAGGATAGTCCCAAACTGGTGTGACTCAAGCGCGGGCACTCCCGCGGTCGCCTCCTTCACACTCAAACACTCGGGTTCCTCGGGAGTGGGGCGAAAAAGGCCCGGGGCGGGGGTGCCAGTCCCGCCGCGGGCGCCGTGGGTGGGGGGCCTGCCTCCCCGCCCCCCGCCGCTGGTGCCCTCCTGCGCGGGTCGGGGGTTCGGTGTCCCCCCGCCCGAGGGCAGATGCGCAGTGCCGCGGGGCACAGTCCCCCCCGGGCCGGCTCCGCGGCCGCTCGGCGGGCGCGATGGGATGTTCCTACATCTGAAAACTGACCTGACAGATGGAGAAATTAACGTTCGTAGCTAATTGTCTACTTGGCTGCCTCTCCGGCTCGTAGAGTTAGCACTTTTCTCTTTTTTTTTTTTTTTTTTTTAGTTTTCTTTCCCTCCCCCCGAGAGAGAGGAATATGCGCCACCGTCTATCGTTACCCTCCCCCGGCTGCCCGCTCCCGCCGCCCCCGCGGCGGGCGGGGGTGGGCAGGGGCCGAGCCGGGACGTGCCCGGACCCCGCGGGGCGCAGCCCGGCCGCCGCCGCCGTCCCCGTGACCAGAGTGCCACCTGCCGGCCCCGCCGCGGCACCGCACGCCGCGGCCGACTCCCACTCCCACCGACGGAGCCGCAGACGGACGCGGCACCCCGCGGGGGACGCCGCAGCCGGTGGCTTCCCCCCGGCGATGCCAAACGCGGCTCCTCGCCTACTTCTCCGCCGTCGCGCGGGTGGGTGCTGGTGGCACCGAAGCGTGGGTGGGGTCTGCCGTGATGCGAGCAGCGCCGAGCACAAAGAGCGGGCAAAAAAAATGGGGGGGGAGGAAATCCACACACCCCCACACACCCCCTCCAAGAGGTACCTTCCCGGCCGCTTAAACTTTCCTGGCTCTCCCAAGCACGTGTCTGAAGCGCACCCCCTCCCCAGAATGGGTGCATGTCCCGGGGGAGGGCTGGGGCTGTGTCCCCCCCGGCACAGCCGTGGGCAGAGCCCTGCGGCCGCCGCCCGCGGCCCACTCCCCTGGAGCCCGAGAAAGTTTGGGTGCGGAGGAGGGACGGGGGGAGCGGGGGATGGGGGGGGCCGAGGAGGGGGTGGCTGCTGTGTGCCCCTCTCGGGGGTGGGCGGGGAAGCGGGGCCGACACAGGCACACGCACCCCGGCGCTGCGCCCGGCTGACTTCCCTCGCCTTTCTCCGGGGGCTCTGCAGGTCTCCGGAAACTTGCTCGAAATTTCATGTGCCCGAATAACGGCTGCAAACACCCCCCACCCCCCAGCTCCACGTCTCAGTTGGACGGGGGCCGGGGGGTGACGGGCTGCGCTCCCGGTCGGCGCTGCGGACGAGACCTGAGCCGCGGGGCTGGGCCAAGCCAGCCCCTGAAATTGCTGAGGAAAATGAAAAAAAAAAAAAAAAAAAATCCTCCTGGAAATAGGCGGGCGCGGTGCCCCCGCTCCCCGCTTGAAGCCGGGGTGGCACAAGGCGCGGCGGCGCGCTGGGTGTGCCTGGTCCCTCCGCGCCGCTCCGCGCTCCTCCGCGCCGCTCCGCGGGGCCGCCCGGACTGTTCGTGGTGCTGAAACCCGCCCCTGCACCGCCGCCGCCAACTTTCGCTCCGCCAAGTTCGCCTTCCCCATCCCGTGAGGCGGCCCGGGGCAGGGCAGGCGGCCGGATTCCGCCCCCCCGCCCCGACCCCTTCCAGGCCCTCAGCCCCCCGGGGCCGGGGCAAGGTTCCCTCACCTTGGCTTTCCTCCGCAGGAGGTGGCTGGTGAAGCCGAAGATGATCTCCGAGTCCAAGCACAAGGCTCCGATCTCCAGCAGGCTGGGGTTTTTCCTCGTGGCGTTGGAGACATCGGGCGATTTTGAAAAGCCATAGTTTGGGGTTGGAAATATCCGGCTTCCTGAGCGGAGGCGATGTATTTGTACACACACAAAAAAAAAAAAAAAGAAAAAATAAAAAATAAAACAGCAAACACCTCCCACCCCTTAAAAAAGAAGGGAAAAAAAGAAGAAAAAAGCCACACGCGGGTGGGTTACTCCTTCATCTGCCAGGGTGCGCGCTGCCGGGGCGAGGTAGCAGCAGCCGGGCAGACCCACCGCCTCTCTCTGCCTCTCTCCGCCGCTCTCCCTCCCGTTTTATCCCCCTCCAGCGCACCTTGCCTGACGAGCGAGCGCGGTGCGGTGCGGGTGCGGTGCGGACCCCCGCTCAGCGCCCCGCCGGCGCCGCGGCCGGGGCCGCCGCTGCGGTGGGTGCGCGGGGCCGGCAGCGCCCTGCTCCCCCGCCGCCGGCCATCGGCTCGCCGAGCGAGGGGGCTCCCACCGCCCGCTGGCCAGGAGCCCGCACTGCGAGCCTCCTGCCTCCCCCCATCCACTGCTGGGGTGGGTTTAGTGGCTGGTGGGTTTGTGGTGGGTTTGGTTGGTTGGTTTTTTTTTTTTTCCCCGTCCGCCTTCTCCTCCTCCTCCTCCCGGGTGAGCGCAAGGAGGGAAAACCTGCTAGTGAAGTCAGTTTAGGAGGGGAAAAAGCCACGCACAAAAAGAAGAAAAAAGAAATTAAGGAATTAAAAAAAAAAGAAAAATGAAGGAAGAAAAAAAAAAGGAAAGCCTGAGGGAGCAGGAGTGAAGCACTTTCCGGAAGGGATCCGGCCTTTCGCTCCTCAGAAAAGCTTCCCACTCTTTTTCCTCCTCCTTAATTTTACCCTCAGTGCGTGAGGGTGAGGACGGCACTCCCTCCGCATTGAGGGGGCCGAGAAGCAGGTCCCCGCAGGCCGCCCTGGGGAGCGGGGCTCCCCCCGCAGGCTGCCTTTCCTGCCGCCCCCTCCCCCCCAGCCCCGAACGTACGCGTGTCCCCACGCGTGTCCCGGCTCTTGCACCGCGGGTGTCCGCCGGGGCGCGGCGGGTCCCGGCGCGGCGGGCGGGACGGGTCGGGCTCCCCGGGAAAGCGGGGAGGGGGCGCTGGGCAGGGCGCTAATCCCTTCCCGTGTACTTTCCCGCTAAACAAATAATTCACCCCCTGACAAAAGCATGATCACGCTTCATAATGCCTGCAGTGAAAGCGAGTTGAATAATCTGCTTAGCCGGGCCCACGGGGGGACCGCGCCCCCCCGCGGGCTCCGCGTCGGCCACCCCGCCCGGGCACCGGCCGGTCCCGCTCCCCCACCCGCAACCGCGGCCTCGGCAGGGCTGAGGTCATGCCCCGCAGCATGGCGAGGCCGGCGGGTGGCACGGCGCGGGTGGGCGGCATGGCCGTGGGGGCTGCGGGGCCACGGGGAGGAGGAAGGAAGGAAGGAAGGAAGGAAGGAAGGAAGGAAGGAAGGAAGGAAGGAAGGAAGGAAGGAAGGAAGGAAGGAAGGAAGGAAGGAAGGAAGGAAGGAAGGAAGGAAGGAAGGAAGGAAGGAAGGAAGGAAGGAGGGAGGGAGGAGGAAGGAAGGAAGGAAGGGAGGGAGGGAGAGAAGAGAAGAGAAGAGAAGAGAAGAGAAGAGAAGAGAAGAGAAGAGAAGAGAAGAGAAGAGAAGAGAAGAGAAGAGAAGAGAAGAGGAAGAGAAGAGAAGAGAAGAGAAGAGAAGAGAAGAGAAGGTCTTAAGTCTCTATGGCCACAAAAGGACTCCATAGGTTCTCTTAACTCTGAATTTACTAGGTCACCTGTTCCAGTTTTCCAGCTAATGATGAGCCTGTGTGTTAGATGACGGAGGTGGGTTAATGGGTGGCTCTGTACAATGGAGGTGGAATACAGGTATCACAGGCAGGCACAGGAGTGGCACTGGGATGGAGGAGAGGAGGAAGGGAACGGTGAGATGCTTACAGAGAGGCAAGGATTTGTTTGGCTCCTTATTGGGTCCCTTCCTGATGTAGACATCTCAGACCAGAGATTTGCCAACATGTCAGCTGGTCCCTGACCTGGGAATGGAATTTGCAGGGACCCAGCCCCTGTGCCACCTTGCACAGGCCCATCCTCTCACCCCCCCACCAACCCCTTCCCAGCCTCCTGCCTCTCTGTGCACCACTCTGCAAGCGAAGTCTTCTGCCACCCTCCCCTGCACAGGTGGGACATTCCCTTGCCCTGGAAGATCCCTGTGCTTGGAAGGTGCCACATTACCAAGAGGGGTGGGAAGAAGATGGTGAAGGGGAGGGCAGAAGGAAAAACAATTTAAGCAAAATGGTGGTATGGACATCAGGTTTCCAGGTAAGGAGTGTCCCACACAGGCCCTCAGCCCACGTGCTCAGCAGAAAAGTTCCCACCACCAGAACACGAAGCATCAAATGTCATTTCCAGTGCATTGGGGAAAGAAGCTTGGAAACATCCAAGGGCAGATACAAACATGGCCAGGTCACAGAGGCCCATTGCACACTTTGGAGATGGCCTGAGGCCACATCCCGAGATCCCACATCTTCAACCCAATCCAAGTTTAAGATCTCCCATAGAGATGGTCTGGACTCAAGGAGAGCCGAGCTCTTCCCTGTCCTCAGGCCACCTCCAGCTCACCAGGTCTCCCTTCTGCATCACAGCCTGCCCCTCTTCCCAGGCGCTTGGCAAGGACTCTAGGAAGTCTGGGTTTAAAATATTCCCTGAATATCAGGCACTGAGGGTCCCTGTGCAACCCCAGACTCATCCCTAACCCTGGAAACTCTCTCTTCAGTCACCACTATTAAAGAAAATATCTCCCCACCCCACTGCCCTCAGGTGTCTTGCCGATAAACAAGCTGAGGGAAAGTTATTAGCTTTTATTCATGGTGTCCAAACTAAAGTAAAACATCAACGGGGTGACTGTATATAATAATAGACTAGATAAAGTCCATTTTTCTTGGGCCCTCTGAAAGCGATCCCCGAGCATTAAAACGGGTCTCTTAATAAATATCTTATCTTCCCGCCACAGAGCCCTGGCTGCAGATAACCAGACAGCCATTACTGTACCTCTGAAATAACTCCATTTCCATCAGGGCCACTTCAAAAGGGCTCCTCTTTAAAGACCCCACCTCCCTCCCCGATGGGAGGTGGGGGAGGCCTTAATCTCCCTGGGCAGGGAGGGAAGGGTATCCAGCAAGGGTCAGGGTATCTTGTCCAAGTCCCCTGGCAGGGTGGGGCATTACTACATTGCAAGGTATTCCCTTCCGTAAGTAACCATGGAGTGAGGCGTCTCCTCCACCAGCCAAAAGACTAAATTCACCACCCACCCACCCCGCCCCACCATGCCCTGCACTGGGGTGAGCGGTGCTGGGCTCCCGCAGTCCAGCTCCCCTGGGTCTGCCCTGCTAGCAGAGAGAGGTTGGGCAGGAAAGCAGGGACGCAGCAGGCGGCCGCCATCTCCTCGGGGGAAAAGGCCTCTCCAGCGTGCGCAACCCAGGCTGCAAGGTGGTGCTGTATGGGTTGCACTGGACTCCTTTATTAATACACCATACAGGTGATAGTGGATTTATTAAGTATATTGCTGTGATTTCACATTTAATTTACTAAGAATACAATGGTTTGGGCTAGAGGACCCAAGGGAAATCTAGGCAACAGTGAGCAAAAATCCATGAAATTCAATGTAGCACACTAATCATGGAGGCATTATAGTATTAATTGCTATAATGATATACTTCTAATCCTATCTTACACCGCGCCACATAATTTCATTGGGTAAGAGAGGAAAGGAATTAAATTGAGTTCAATACAGGCAAGCGTGTAACTTAATAGAGTAGTTTGACTCCTGCACACTCACGGGCTTAGGGCTAATGTCATGCAAGGCAGTCCGCGGCAGGGAAGAAGGACAGTGCAAGACTTTTGACACCCTCACTGAAATCTGGAAGCAATATGGAAAAGTGTTAGATTTCTGCTTTTCGACCTGACCGTATAAAGGATAATTAGAATTCGTTGTAAAGATGATTTATCATGTCTATCATTGTGCTTGAAAAGGGTAGGTCACCCATGAATGCTGATGAAATTTCAAAGATCTACTCCCCGAGGACTCTCCGCATCTGCTGCCCTCTGAGATGGGGAAATAGCCCAGGGCAAGCTTCTCATTAATACCACAGGAAAATATAAGCATTTTGTCCGGCATAACATTTTTCTTCAGTATTATACCTGACACGATCAGCCCTTTAAATAACGCGGTAATAGGGCTCACTTTAATTTTCATGTACTCGGTGTCGCGTCCCCCCACCTCGCCCGGGTTTGAGCCAGGCAGAAGCTCTCCCGAACGAGGCCCCGTTTCGACCCGAAACACACTTTCTCCCGTAACAAACACTGCGTGAGGTGGGCGGAGGTGGGAAAAGTACCTTTTGATCTTGTTTGTAGAATACGCAAAAGGACATCAAAGCGAGGGAAGAGGGGGAGGGAGAGAAAGGAAAGCAGAGCGGGGATAGCCCTAGACGCTGGCACACCAAATAGCTCATGAATAGCTAAATAAAACATAATTAGGAAAACACGATAAATTAGTGGTTCTTTAAAGAGCTAGATGGCGGAGCGGGCTGGGAGCGGGGCCGGCCCGTTTCAAAGCCAGCCCCAGGGGCAACCCAGGTTTAGCCCAAACCTGGCGGAGGGAGGAACGGGAAAGCCCCGGGGCGCCGCTTGGCAGGACCCCGCGGAGATGATCCCCCCCGGCCCCATCGCCCCGGGAGGCGGCTTCTCCCGGCCCCGGACCGCCCCGGGACCCCCCGGGAGCCGCGGGACAGCGCGCACCGGCGGTGGGAAGCCGGGGGGAGGGGGTGCAGGGCACCGGTGGGGTGCGGACCCCCTCTCTGGGGCGAGGTAAAGGGGAGCTGGTTTCCCCGCGGGGCGCTGCAGGTTTCGGGGCGTTCCCGGGCGCTCCCCACCCCCGGCTGCGGGGGGCGGGGACACCGGGGAGGGGGGCCGGGAGCCGCGGGGGCGCCTGTTTATTTGGGGTTTGTTTGTTTGTTTGTTTGTTGCGTGGCCTCTCCTTTATTTTGATCAGGCCCGGCTGCCGGCGCTGGGTTTAATTGATTTGCGGGGCGGGCAGTTGAGACCATCAAGGGAAACTTCAGCCCTTGCAGGCTCCGGAGAAAATAACGATCGTTATCGGTGAAACCGGCGTGAACAGCAAACACAGCCGCCCCCCGCCCCGCGGATGTTCTCACGCAGATGGGGATGCGGCCACCCTGGAGACCTGGGGGTGCCCGGGTGAAGCTGTACGGCGCGACCGGCCGCCTGGGGCGCCCCTGGGGTCCGGGGGGCGCCCAGAGAAGCTCCCGGCCTTTGCCCGGTCGCCAGCTGCAGCCTAGGGGCTGCAGGGAGGAAGGCGGCGGCTCCGCGGCCGCGGGAGAGGGCGGGGCACACCCCGGGAAGGACACGCGTTGGGGCGGGGGGGAGAAGAGAGGCCGAATTCAACCCCCGAGGCAGGCTCCTCTCTGCCCCCGAGGTGAGCCGGGCTGGCAGGCTCCGTCCCGCCTGCAGGCAGCTCTGCACTTGGGCGCCTCCTGCCTTCTTCGCTGCGACACTGGGGCTCTTCCCTCTGCTCGCTTCACTGGTGCTTCCTTGCCACCCCTGTGGCCCTGGGAGGGGCCAGACCGGCCTGCAGGACCCCTCTTCAGCTCCCACCACACCAGCGGGGCTCCCTGCCATGGCAAGGCCGTGTCCTGCCTGCACTTGGGGCAATTCAGGCCACAGGGTGGATCCCATGAGTCTGTAGCAAAGCAGGGGCTTAAGCAAGCCCCAGGTCGTGACCTGCCTTGTAGGGGAGGGCTGGGTAAAACAGGTTGATGCAAGGGCTCTCCCGTCGCTGCCTGAGCCTGGCAGCTCTGAGCTGATCTTGGGCCCGCTCCGGCTCGGTCTCCGCCTCTTTGTGACCTCCCCTCTCCAAAGGGAGATCAAAAGCCCTCCTCTAAACACCTGGTGAAGGTCAGGGGAAGGAAAGCCTGACACTACTTAATGAAAGACAGTTGCAGACAATCTTTTGCTCAGTTGTCCGTGTCTGCGAGGCGTGGGGATCTCTGTGTTCAAGCTTTTTAATTTCCATTCTAATTTGCAAGTCATAAAGAGAGACAGTACTTAGTCCACGGTCTCCCGTTTGATTTCTTGTCACCCTAATCATGCCAGTTTAACCTTCACTCGCTTGCCTAGGTGCTTCTTACACTCAGCCCTAGCTACCATCTTCTCTGTGAAACATGCTTACCCATCAGTGTCCTGCTTGCGCTATACATCTGTGGTTCTAGTACTCTTTCAGTGACCGCTGCCCAGAGCAGCAGCCCGTAGGAAGAGTGGCAAAAAAGCCCACCCAACCCCCTGCCTCCTTTTTAACGTTTGTCTGGGTGGTTTTTAAAGGCGCTGGTGAGACTGAGGATGACTTTTTCCAAGCTCTGCCCGCCTGATTAGAACCACCGTTTCCCTCGGGGCGGTGACACACAGCCGGGGAGTCCCTCGCAAGGCTGTTGCAGTGCGGGGGCGAGTAGAGCCCAAAACCTGATCCCCTTTTCCGTGCTGCCGGGGGAGGGGGAACCCGCGGCGGCCCCCGGGGCTGGAGCGGGGGGCGGCGAGGGTTGCGGGGTGCTTCGGAGGTTGCGGCGGTTGGCAGCGGGGGGCGGCGGAGCGGCGGCTCAGCACCCTGGACAGCGGCCCCGCGCCGCGGCCGCCTCCCGCGGGAACCGGGGCGCGGGAGGATGTGCCCGGACGACCCCGCCGCAGTGGACGTGTGGGGTAGGTGCTAAAAAAAAAAAAGACCTGGGGGGGGTCGGGGGCTGTGTTTTAGTTTCTGACGGGCCGCAAGGGACGGGTGCCGAGGGATGCTCCCGCAGAAGCGGATGCCCTGGGGACTGTTCTGCTCTCTCCCGTGACGGGTTTGCACCGCCGAGCCCACGGAAACAAGGTGAGAGCAAGAAAAACCACCTGTGTCTTAAACAAGCCAGCAGCAAATCTTCACTCCGCTGCAGGGGCGCGAACTGGGATTCACCGAGTCTCCTCCTCTTCCTCCTCGCGTTAGCGGAGTGACGCCAGGTGGCGGGGAAACCCTCTCGTGGGGGCTGCAAGCGCCCAGGGCAGCAAACGGGACCTAGGGGAAACTTCGTGCGTGGGGGAGGGCAAGGAGAGGGAACAAACCAGCCCTGGCTTCTTAGACTTCATCCAAGAGTTCCCCCGTCCCTCCCAAGACGGCGCTCATGGAGGCGTTCCCAAGGACACTCTGCTTTGTGACAAACAACTTGTTTAAAAAGCAAACCTCGAGTTCTCATAACCACACTTTAATCAAAAGTAAAATAGCATCACAACAAACATGAAAATATCAAAGAATTTTCAGCAGAAAGAATCAGCTTTGCTGGCTGCACACAGCAGATGCATTTACAGCTTTTTTGTGACTTGAGAACCTATCGACCACATCCCAGGAAAAACAGCCTCCTCCCCTCCCCCTTCCCCCCGAATGAAGATTATATTGTGAGGACCAAAGTCAGAAAACGTGCTCCAGAGAACTCGCTGTGGCCTCTTCTCGTATCTTCTCTCAGCTCATCAAGTGCCTTGTCTCAGTGGAGAAGTTGCTGTTTGATTTCCTTCACAACATCGGATCTTGACTGCATTTTTCTTACTGTCCCAGCCAAAGCCGAGTGCTTTATTAATCCCTTAACCAAGCAGAAAGACTCCATTTGCTAAACTCAGTTTTTAAATATATTTGATTAGAAAGAGAAAATTGTGTATCTCGGCTAAAATGGAGCTGCTTTGCCAGTAAGCAACAAAGAACAGAGCAGGTGATTATTTTTCAACAGCTGAGTGACTCCTCAGAGCAGATTTCACTCGCAGCAACAGACAGGAACTTTTCGATTGAGAAATACTGGTAGTCCTGAGAACTACACTAGAGGAGCTTGAATCCCAAACCTCAAGTAAACACAAAACAAAGAGTATTTATGGGCCTTCAAGAAGCAGCAGCGCTTCCAGAGCCGCCTGGAGTCCTGCCACAGCGCAGCAGCTCCCGGTCTGTGCACCCCGCTCTCGGCAGATGGCACTGCTCCGCCAGGAACAGCCCTGGAAACTCGGCACCTTTCCCTGCTCCACTGCCGCAAGAATGCCTCTCAAAACCTACAGCCAAGAGTTAAGAGAGCCAGCAAAGAAAGGACAGCTGCCAAGAAGGACTCAAGTCGAGTGGACCAGGGAATACCTGCATGGCAACTGCTGGAATTCAGCCATTGCACAGTAGAAAAAGTCCTGATAAAACACATATCACAATAAACAAATGAATCAGCAGACCATCAATGGTTCGCCGTTCTTTCCTTTGCCTCCCCCAACCCCTGCCATAAGGGTGCTTTATATAGGAAGTTTTAAAATCAAGTGGCTAGACTGACCAATTAATTGACTGATCTTCAGAGAACCTTCCTTTTTGTTATTCAACTTTTGTGCTGAAGTTTGGCTGTATATTGTTTATTCTCTGTCCTAGGAGAGAAAGGATGAAGAGCTGAACCAGTGTCAGGGTGCTGGCAGCCTGAGAAGGCAAAGGAGAATGAACGCAGTTTTCTGTGAAACAAGGCGGAAAGGGGGTGTGAGAGCATCAGTCTTGCACATGGAAAACATTGCTGGAGAGCCTATGACACAAAGAGCGATGACAGGTTCTTGCATAATATGACACTTAAAACTACAAATAGTTCACTAAACTGGAAAAGCACTCCCTCTGTTCCCACTTGGACCTAGACATTTTCAAACTACAAATACTTCACTGGCACATAAGGCTCCTATGGGCTTACCAACGTCCTTACATTTGTATCTCTGGGCCATCCTGAAGCAGTAGACAACAAACGTGTAAGCAACAAAGAGCAGGACCAAGCTCCAACTACAGGCAAAGTAAGCAGTTGTCTAGAGCAGCAATCAACAAGACATGGCAAAATGACCATGAGCTCCAGTGCCCCTAGTCCCTTTGCCAGAGCTCTACAAAGCCAGCCTGGAAGCTATGGACCCTGCTGCATAAGAAGGGAAGGTCTCTTTGGCACTCTCATACAGGCACATCTCCTCCCCAACAGTAGGGACACCAAGCCAGAATCTCTCCCTCAATATTTTTCCTTCTAATTGCAGAAGATACCTGGCCCATGCCCTTATTTTTAGGGCAATGTATTAAATTTTAGCTGCTTGGCACATATAGCTGAGAAGCCTTCAGCCAGCTCCACTGAACACATCAAGCCAAAACAGTCCATCACATACCAGATGCAAATTGACCGTTCAAACAAAGGAAAAGTTTGTTTCCAGTGGGGGAGGAAAGAATTCAGAAATATCTTCTTCAGAAGAGTGAAACAATAACTGGGAGAGGCAATCTCCCTGGTTCACTGATTCTGTTAACTAAACCTTAACAGGGACTTACCTGGAAAAACTAGCAACCACTTTGAGCAACAAAGGTTACCTTCTCCTCTGCTGGTCCTTCTGGCACGAGGGACTGGAAGAAGAGGTCAGAGTGAAACAGGGTCTTGGAAATACAGCCAGGAAGAAGATGCATGAAGTTAAAGGAGACAAGAGGAAAACAGAGAGGGCAAGGGAAGGCTAAGAAAAGGCCTGAAAATGTAGCATTCCCACACAGAGGCAGATGCCCCACCGGGAGAGAGATAAGGGATCAAAACTTCATTGAAAAAGACCCCAAAGTAAATGAATACCTAAAACTTGCTCTTTTCTACCCTTGCCTAACACATTCATCCTAATCCTCCTCCTCCCCCCAGGGCACGCATCCGCTTCTTGCCTTCATTTCAACTCACCTCTTATCAAAACCACCCAGAAGCATGATCTTAGCACAGCACAATAAACACATTGGCTGGCTGCTTTCCTAGGCTAGCGCCTCACCACGCTGATCCTGCAGCGAGATAACCCATCCACCCACTGCCAATCCACCATTTCTCCACTTCATGAACAGCAAGAGCTCCCAGCTCCTCTGGCAACACGGCAGCTCTTCTGGCCCCACAATAGCCTATTATTTTCAGCTCTTCAATAGAACTTGTTCAATTTCCAGTACACAGTCAGGAATAACCCTTTTATACAAGGTTGCACATACCCACCCCAGACTCCCAACCACTCAGAAGTCAAAATCACAGCTATAGGAATAGTGACAGCAGTAGAAAAGTCTTCAGCTATACTGCTTGACCTTATCTTTGCAAAGTTGACAGTTTCCATTTTGTCAACACCAATGACCCAGAAGTCGTGATTGAAAGCACCCAAACAAAAGAGCTAAGGACAGTACTGTCCTCTCTACAGCTTGGACACACGGGGTGACATGCCATGAGCTGCTACCAAACAGCCCTTTGCTTTTTTTTTTTTTTAACTAACAATGCACACCTGAGCAGGAGAGGCACAGGAGTGGATGGTTTGCCATTAAAATTACATCAGCTCATAGTATTATATTTTCTTAACTGCCTCATTTATATTAATGTTGGTTTAGCTAAATGTGGTAACACAGTCCCAGAGGTGTATCCTCATGTCTCTGAATGATCTTCTGTCCCAAGACAGAGCAGTGCCCACCAGCAGCAAAAGATCTCTTGTACAATGCTTAGCTGTGCTGAATAGTCAGCTCTTAAAGAAAGATGGGCAACAACTTTATTATTACTATCATATTCAGAAAACTTCTCAAGAGACATTATCTAAAAAGCCAGCTATAATCTTAATCTATGCTCTTTCTGAAATCCATGGTACATGGAAGACTATTGATACTTGCTTTCAGTAGGAAGGCATGTGAAGCCAGGTTAGTTATCTCTCTGTCAAAACACAGTTTTATGCAAACACATTCTGTATTTGGTTTTATTGATCAATAAACAACAAGTAATAATAGCTCATGGCTTCACGGAGCCATATGTACAGACTGAAACGTCTGTGATAGAAACACTGATCACTATAGTAACACTAAACAGCATCTGCAGTCATGGCTGTGTGGGTTCAGGCTGACACCGGTCCAGATGTGATGAGTTTCAGACAGCAAGTGACTACTGGCAACGCCCATGTTCCTGGATGATGACAGGCTGAAAGATGCAGTATCTTACATGTTGACTTTCTAGACCACTTACAATTAAGTCTAAATATGGATTTTGGAGCTAAGTTTAGGCTTTGGGGCTGGAAAGGCATGACTTTGCAAGATGCTGGCCTCTTCTGGGATATTAGAAGTTTAATACACACAGTCTGCACAAACATAAAAATCCAGTGCCTGTTTGTAAAGTAGTGTGGTCACTCTGTTTTTTTCTTAAACCCTTATTACAAAATGGAATGCATAAGAAGAGCCAGGAAAAATATGTTTGTATTTACTAGGAAAAGAAAAATAGGGAGGGAAGAAGAGAACAACATTATTATATGTGACGGATCTCCTGTTTATTTTAGAGAGTCTGGAAATTGCCTTATTTTTCAATTGGACCACATGTCTTTGTAAAAGATGTGTTCCACTCCAAACCATAAATATTCCAGGGACATCCTATTAGCAGTATTATGCAAGAGAGGGAACTAGCTTATCCCAATGGAAGGCATTCACACTGCCTCCTGACGTGCATTTGATTTAAGCCTGTCTTCTACGCTCCCTCTATAGCAAAGGGGATTCTGTCCAGGAGCCTCACTACAGTTCTCTGTCCTCCCTTTGGAGATGTCTGGGAAGATAAGCTTCTCTCACATGCCATCTAAAATTAGTGTCATGTGAATATCCTCTTCTGGCCTTATAAACTTTGAGTCTATGAAAACAATAAAGCACTATTCTTTAATTTGACGAGCACAAAACTGCCTTTTACATCTGAATCTGGTTAGCGGGAGCCTGGGATGCCACCACTGTGACCTTCAGTATTTGGCAATGAGCTGCTAAGGTATGAAGCAAACGGTGGTCCCCAAAAAAGCCTGCACAACTCTGCTGAGTCCACATCAAGGTGCGTGAATGTAACAGGGTGAGCATGGCCTGATGAGGCAAGTTTACATACAGGCTGCAGTCAGAGTGGAAGGATCAAGTTGGAATAAAAATCCTGTCAGGATTTCTCCTTCTAATTCTAAATCACCTTTTAGACCCCATCCATCCTTCATGGAGATTAAGGTAGCCAGGAACATGATCCACAAAATTCAGCATACTCCAAAGGAAGCTGCTTATTCTGAGATAAAAAATTCAGGAGTCAGCTCAAGACACTGCAAAGAGAAAGGCTATGGTGCAAAGAGCCACTTCTTCCTACTCCAGACGCGCCCTTGCCTGGGGCCAGGTGCTTATGAATTCTGTGGCCACCCCCACCCCCACCCCCACCCCACCCCACCAACACAGGCATCCAGGGAACCTCTTTCCAGATCTCTTGCTGCCAGAATTTAAAGTGCCCTTCTCCACAGCCCACCAAAAGTAATTCTTCCATGCACTAGTCGAGCTTTACAAGCCTTCTGACCTGGTAATAAGATCAGCAAAACACAGGTTGGGCCAGACAGCATTTGCGATTGGGAATCACTGGTTTTACCTGAAATGGCAAATGCACAGGTCATTGTAGGAGTTTTAGTACCTTTTGTTTGTTTATTCCACTCCATCAGTGTACACAAATAACTGGTGTTTTCCTGGTTTTAAGCCCATGTGAAAGAGAAAAGATTTGGCTTTCTGTTTGGATGTCATAATATTAATAGAGAACATCTTTAGAGGCTTATTACAATGTAATATTGCTAATTCCAAGCATTAAGAAAATGGAAAAAAAAAAAAAAAGAGGAGGACATAATGAATCATTCCTCCCCACCCTACAACAAAAATCACGAGAGTAAAAATGGCTTTGATTCCATTTGTTTACCAGTTTCTGGGCACTTCTGTGTTGTCAGACTACTATTTCAAACCCTTCTGCCACAACAAGAGCTAGGAACCATCTTTAAATAAAGATTCTCAACTATCCTTAAATCACATGAACCCTGAAGGTGGGGCAAAAAACATCTAACAAAACAAGCTAACAAGGTACTTGGGATGAAAATAATAGAGCAATTAATGAACCATGGATACCGAACAGGTTCATAAGGTTGACTATGCTGCAAGACCCAGAAAAGATTACATTTGCTAGAACAGATTAAAAGCACCTAAAATGAAAGAAGGGCCAATACACTACACTTTGGGTATTAACCCAGATCAACTATGCACAATGTTACTGGGAAAAAAATAACCAAACAAAAACCCACACCCAAAAAAACAGGGCTTTTGGTTTGAGGCCAGTTCTCCCAGTCCTGATTTCTTACGGAGTCAGGAAAAAGCTGCCGGCAAAAATAGCTCTGTGTACGAATCATGAAATGTTGTAACTAAACATTATTATAAATTTATTTCATCTTGACACCAAAAACAGCACTACAGCTGTTTTATGATACTGTGAAGGTTAAACTACTACAGAAAAAGTACTCCTGCATGTGGCTACTATAAAAGTGTCACTGAATTACTTCTAATTTTAGTGCCTGTTGTTCTAAAAATTGCTTCCCATTGCACTCCAGGAAGCAAGAAAAAAGGTGATTCACATAAACCTTCCAGCTGAGGAACAACGTGGATCTAACCAACAGGGCTGAGCAGCTGTGTACAGCTAGAGGGTTTGTACTGGACTAAGACTGCAGGGAGACTCACAAGGGGGTTCAAGTCACCATAGTCCACAATGAATCAATCTTGTGGCTGATTTCATGATGTTGCCCCACTTTCTAGCAAATTAACAGAAACAGGTACTTTTAGGGTAGGATTAGTCTCACTTATTTCAGCCATCCAGTTTAAAATGATGACTCACTTCTGAGAATAGCCATTTGTCTGCACTAACCATAAAGTTAGTTCAGGCAACTAGATATTTTATTTACATTTTTTTCAGGTGAATCACATCCAAGTGTCCAATAAAAGGTAAATTGGCAGAACGCTACTCCAGCTTCAAACACTGCTACACGCCCACCCCCAGCACCCAAATATATCACAAAAAATCAGAAACAAGCTCAAACAGTAAATATTACAAACCTGCTGGACATGCTTGTAGAAATCAGTGCTTTCAAAAGGTATTCCCTTTACTGGTATTCCCAGATACCAGTAAAATTAATTCTCCAAGAGCTGGGTCTAAGAACATTAAAAGAGCTGATATGAAGCCATGTAAGCCAAAGGGAGATGTAAATCCCTGGTCTCTGTATCAGACAGAGGTAGAACAGAAACTAGCTAGTCAGGTGATCACCAGCGCTCATCAGCTACCTGTAAAAGTTGCTGGATACTGTGAATGCCTTTAAAATGAGTCATGCAAATCCTAAAATCACAGGTTGTCAGATAAATTTTTGTCAAAGAAGGGAACCAGAAACAAATCAGCTAGCAAAAAAAATCATGCCTTCATTATAATCAAGCACAGACTTTGTCACCCCATTTATCTCATAGGGATGCCATTACTGCTGATATGGACAATTAAATGCATTTGGAAAACATGTTTTTCAAAAATTATCTGCATCCTCCATCATCACTTTTGGGCACAAAATCACATTCACAGAGATGTAATTTCAAGGCCTGTGCGTCAGTTGGGGTAAACTTGTATATCTACACAGAAAGGGGAGACAATATGCCACTTTACATAGGCTGAAAGTACAGTCATTAATCATGTCTGCAGGATTGGAAGCTGCCAGCAATGAGTGAGCCTCTTCTCCCCACTAGGTCAATAAAACACATGGTCAGATCAAGTGGATGTCTGGTCTGTCAGCATGGAAATTGTCACGTGAACAACATAGGAGGTACCATCCCAGCAGCTAAGCATAAACCTCTGTGAAGGTTGACTGCTGATGTCTAGAATACTTTAATTACCTTTTCATAAAACAGCTTTTTATTGTTACTTTTAAGGACTTCTAGAGATGCAACCACCTCTGTTCAACTCAGGTATGATGCCTACCTATGACGCCCTGATTACAGCATTACCTAATAGCTGAGAAGCACCAATACCCAGATTGCTCCTATGCAGAGGGGCATTATTCAGTAGATGACAAAGAGCAACCCAAAACACACCTTTCTTAAGTCAAACATTAATTTGATTTGAATGCATACTTTACTAGGTGTTGCCATTCGAATCTCTGACCAATCAGCATCCCATCCAATGTATTCTTGTGTATACTGAAACTATGAGATGCTGCCAAAGAATTAAGCAGCCTACAGAAAAGGGCGGGGAGGGAGGAATGTGCTTCTGCTTCCTGTTCTTGGGCAGTGCAGACAGTGAGAAATGCCTCCTTAGTCCAGGGGTAAGTCCAAAACCAGAAGGCTTAATCCACCTATGCTTCCAGCCTGGCCATAATACCTTTGCTATTCACTTTAGAAGGGAGTTTAAAAAAATATTATCCAAAGGCCAAGATTCCAGAGATAAGAAACTGGAATATTGTCTGAGATGTTAATAGTAAGAGCTAAAGACATGCTCTGCGACTGCAGGGCAACATTTTACTAAGTTTGGCAGAAGAGTCTCCTCCCTTCATCCCCTCAGGCTTTTGCTTAGCTTAGACAATATCACAAGGAAGGGCTGTTTGCCCAGAGGTTTTCACTGCGTATTTGTTGGGGATTTTTGTTTGTTTGTTTGTTCATCCACATGGCTTACTGCCAGCTTATGAAAACTACAAGCCTGTCATCAGGAGTTCACCCAGTCTGAGAGAAGAAAAACAATGGTTAGAAATCAACCTGATTCCATACCTTTACAATGTCACAGAGTACAACACAGCACATGTTAAAAGATGCTCCAGTAACATTACGACACTCCTATTTCAGCCATTCAGGATTATAATGAAACATCAGTTTCCACATGTAATCAGTAGATATTTGTCTTGACACGGACAACCCAGTACAAGAACATCAAGGTCTTGTATCTGAGTAAGCAGAACCTCCCCCACAGGTTTGCTCTTCCAGAATGACTGACACCATCCTTAAAAAAAAAAGAAAAAAGGAAACTTTTCTTACCCCTATCAGACAGGTTTCTTTCAAACTTCTTCAGGGCACACTGCACTCAAACACAGAAAAAACCCCAACACTTCCATCATCTCAAGCTGTACTCAGAAGACCAAAGAGAATTCCCGGGAAACAAGGAACCCTACTTTGTACAGTTCATATTCCCACTGAAGCCAGCAGACAACTTGGATACAGCCAGCTGAGAGGATCAGACTTATCAGCTAGAGATAGCACAGCAGAGAGAAACACTGGGTCAAATCCCAGCTGGTGTAAATCAGTGTAACTCCACTAAAGTTAACAGGGTTGTGCCGATTCAAGCCAGCTGTGGATCCAACCCACAGTGTGTTTTGCAAGTATATTTTCAGCTCTTCAGGGCTCTGCTCTGCTGTGTTTAAACATTCACAACACCCACTGAAACTAATGAGAACTGTGTGTGCAGAACACTAGTGTTATTTCTTTTTAAATATTTGGGAGGTGCTCAGAGACTGTGATAATGAGTGCCATATATTAGAACCCAGACAGAATGGTATTGAATCATCTGACCCTTAAGTGGGACAGGTCATTAATCTTTTCCTTGGGAGAGCATTTCAATTTTTGCCTTGGCAAATGAGGAATCATCATTAATAGATGTGGGGGTTCTACCTTTGCCAAGTCCCAGACAAAGTGTGTTTTTCCATTTGCCTTGGGCTTGTGTAAGCTTGCCTAAGGAGGCCAGCCTTGCAGTTTGAGAAACACTGCTAGCAGCCACCATACCCTCATTCCCAGCTAAATTAAACCCTATTATGCTGTAATTAACCTTGCCTAACTTGTTCAGGGTTACAGTAGTAGGTAAAAACCATGCTTTTCCTAGGCTGTCCCTAAGAAGCATTTTTACATATCAGGCTCGCCTACTCTTCAAATATTTCCAGCTTCTCCTGGAAGCTCTTCTTCTGAAGATCACAGCTCAACTGCAGGCAACATCAGAACTCATCTTGACTTCAGTGAGGCCAGAATCACCTGCAAATGTACTGGTGCACCTCGTGTTCATGCCAGATGGCATATTATTGAAGCAAACACAATACCACAGAAGTGATGGTGAGAATATGTATATACACCTTGTTGGTTTTTAAGGTTTAAAACATACCCATAGGCAGGCTCACTAAGTTTTTTTTGGTCAAGTTTAAAGCATTATAATTCCATTTTATGAATTAGTCTGTTGCCTGTTTTATTCAGATGCAAGTTAAAAAAAAACCAAACACCTTAACACATTTCTAGTTCCATTTGATACTTGCAGGTAAAGGTGAGAAGAATTAGCACAAGGTAGGAACCACTTCTCATTTATAAAGCTACCCTTTTAAAAGAAAAACAAGTTGTTGGCAGAATTACCATTCCCAGGTTCCCCCCCTCCCCCTCCCTTTTTTAAAAACTCATTTCTTCGGCTGAATTTTGAAAGATTCAGTGTTTTAGCCAAGGTCCATCCAACGTAAGTCCACAGACCTTCAAACCAGGCCATCAATGCAACAGTCTTAAAAGCAGGCACCCACTACAGGCATTCTAATGAGGGTAGAACAAAGTCTGGATAATTCTTTAACTGCCTGCAGTAAGTGTATGCATGGAAAATGCAGGATAAAACAACACAGCATAAAGGCCACACTGCCCTAAATAAAAGGGCACTCAAAGAAAAATAAAAGTGCTATGGCTGAATACATGTTGCATATATTACCAGTGGAAAGGTGGGAAACCTCTACAGAATTCAGCCCGGAGAGTCAAAGGCAATCTGATTTTTTAACCTGTGAGTCTGGATGTATGGGGGTAAAGGAGAGAATGAATGGTTATACAGCAACAGCCTGCCTCGAACAGCGCCGGCTGACAGCGGCGGCAGCAGCAGCGGAGTTCATCCTACCTGTTCCTTCTAACACATTAAACTCCTCAGCTCCCACAGCACGTGCAAAACTTTTTTTCTGTTTAAAGCACTCGCACTGACATTGCTCCTTCTGCCAGCCCGAGCAGGAACCACGGCCAGCGGCGGGTCCTGCGGCACGGCGACGGCCACGCCGGGCCCTCCGCCTCCCTCTCCTCGCCGCCCGCGCCGGGCGCTTGCGGGACCCCGGGCGCTTGCGGGACCCCGGGCGCTTGCGGGACCCCGGGCGCTTGCGGGACCCCGGGCGCTTGCGGGACCCCGGGGCCGGGCACCTCCCCCGGGCCCGCCCCTCTCCCCGCCGCGTGGTCCGGCGACTACCCCCGCTCCGGCGGGTGGCTGCGGCCGGGGGCCGGGCCCGCCTCTGCCGCCGGCGCTGCAGGTCTCCGGCGGCGCCAGGGGCCTCGCTCGTCCGCCGCTGCCGGCCCGATGCCCGGGCCTCGCTGGTCAAGTGGTCCTAAACATTTCACAATTATGATAGAGAACTGTTGAACTGTTAAGAACCACTACACCAAGGAGGCCGAGGAGCCGCGGTCCGCGGGGGGAGCGGGGCGGGGGACGCGCTTCCCGCTCGCTCCTGGCCCGGGCTTTGCTCTTCCTCTCGCCACGGCGGACCTGGGGACGAGACAAAACACACGGGACGGGCAGGCGGGCGGCTCCGGCGCCGCGGGGAGAGCGCCCTGCCCTGCCCGGCCCGCCGCCCCTCGCCTGCCCTCCCTCCCCGCACACTCCTCACTCAGCGCCGCCACTTACTCATGGCCACCGTCCCGCGAACATCCCCCTGGCCTTGCGGTGGGGCTTTGAAAGCTCGGAGGCGACAAGCTTTCTTTGAAAGGACAAAAAAAAAAAAAAGTCTAAAAAGTGAAAAGAAAAAAAAAAAAAGCCATTCTCCTCAGAGGAGGCAGCCCAGGGCCGGTCCCCGCTGCGGCCGCCCCTCTGCCGCGGCTCGCCGTGCGGGGCCCTTTTATACCCGCGCGGGTACCTCGCGGTGGATGAGCCGTCCCCTGCCGCGGCGGCCAGGAATGCAGCCCTCGCCCCTGACACGACCAGTTTTTCCAGGCTTCCTTCGCACTGACGGGGCGGTTTTGTTTCCAGCCATCATCTGGGGCGGCCAAACGTCAGCAGGTAGAAAAGGACAAACCTGTTCTAAGGCGGCGCGTTTCCTCCCTCCCGCCCTTCGCCCCGTCACCGGGGGGAAACTGCTCGACAGGTTTCGCCGAAGCTGGAGGTGGCTCCGGGAGGGAAGAGTCTCCACCCTGCGCCCTCCCGACGGGAGCTGCTGCTGACAGGCCGTCTGCCCTCGGCACCCTCCCGGCTCCCCTCGCCTGACTGCCAGCCATTAAAAAAAAAAAAAAAAAAAAACAACCCCCAAAAAAACCCCCACAAACCCAAAAACAAGAAGGAAAAAAAAAGGGAAAAAACGCAAAACCCTAAATCTGCCCGTCACCTTTTCGGGGGGATTTTGTTGCCGCTGTGTGAACACCCGCCTTGGTCCGGGCTCCATGCTTGTGGTGCCCTTGCGCCAGGTCCGGAAGGCCGCTTCCCGCCCAGCCTGCCCCGGTCCGGCCCGCTCTCCTGCCTGCCATCCCCCGAGCTCTGAGCCGGGCCTCGCCTCCTTCCCCACCGGCCAATATTCTCTGCCTGCAGAAGGCAACCTGCCAAAGCCCCCTGACATCCCTGTGTGGGCCGACAGTGTAGCCATGTGCTGCCCTGCCCGCCAGAAGGGTAGCACAGCATACCCCCTGCCCCCAGCCTGAAAGTGTTCGCTGCTGGCTTTACTCTCTGGAGCATGGGGGTTTTTTTTGCTCAGAAACAGAGTGAGAAACCACCCAGTGTGCGGGGGGGCTGGGTTTGCCCCATCTTCCCCTGCTCTCCCCACAGCCCTGCTGCTGTTTCCCCAAGTGAGGCATCTGAGGAGTCATGGCTGGGGTGCATAGCGCCTTTTTGGATCTCACTTTCTGCTGCTGAGCGTTCCTGACCTTGAGAAGATCACACTGCTTGGTTTCAGAAAGGCAGGACTAAGAAACCAGGACTGAGAACGGTGAAGAAGGGCCTGATTTTCAGAGGTGTTGGGTAGCCAACAGGGAGGACACCCTGAACTTCTAAAAATCAGGCCACTTGCTCATTGTCATGCCCTTAGTTGTGACTTATGGAGCAACCATCTCTGAGTTTGGCCGCCTTCAATTAATTCCTCTCAGTTTTACTCTGTTCATTGACAGAATAGCAATGAAGCCTAAGTCACTGAGGCTTCCAAGCTGTGTTGTCAGGGTGAGTGGAAAGGCCTTCACACCATGCCACCTGGGGACAGGGTTTATGGTAACCTAACAACAGGCTTCCCCATGGTGGCAGCGGGGGTGCCGGTTGTTGGTGGTGCCAGGCTGCCTGCGTTGCCTGACCGCATGCTGCTCTCACCAGCCCGCCCAGGAGACACCATTTCAAAAAGATGTGGATGGTAAACCCTGCTCTGCCAGTGACTCAGCCTATGGCCTCAGCCAAGTCACTTCACCACACCTTGAGAGGGAGAGATAATGCTTACCTACCTCATCTTATGAGGCTTCACTAATGTTTATATAGTGCTTTGAATGTTTAAAGAACTAAATGCTGTGTATGAATTTTGGCACTCCAGATCCTATGATCTTTGGCCCTTTAAAAATATATAGGAGACTCAAGCTGGTGCTGGAGGAAATGCCCGCACGGGCATCACAGAGCAACAGGGGAGGGAGAAGCCTTTGTGGCTGTGCAGCAATTGTCCCAGCACACCTCGTGTGAACGCGGTGCTCACACCAGAAGCAGGAGCAGACAGGTTGCTCTGGGAGCCTATGCAAACCTCATGCTGAGGAAGCTCCCTGGATCTAGGCCGGAGGCGTTTCAGTCCACTTCGGTAAAACCAGCTCCTGCTTTTTTGCTCTGTCCTCTCAGACTCAAACCCAGAAGTGAATTTTGTGCCTTCCTCCAGATAGCCCAATCTGTAAGGGTTTTCTGGACCGTTTTGTTCTCCCAAAAGGATATTTGCTTGCCTTGGACAGAGGAGGTTGCACTCTTTGTGAGTTAATTCAAAGGGGACCTCTGTCCTTAGTATCAGTGGAAGCCTGTGGAAGCAAGGCAGCTCTTTACGCACTGGTAAGAGTAATTTGTTTTATGACACAGCGTTGCAGCTCTCCGGCTCCTGCCGGTGATGTACGCAGCATGCACAGCATGATCTCACTACCTGTATTCTATGTATAATCCCTCACTAACTATACTGCCAACCCTCGCCTGCCCCTGACAAACAGAAACCCACACCCATAGCTCCACAATACCACCCAGCTAAATAATAACCCGACTGTCCATACTAACTGGGTGCAAAAGACCTTTCCAGCCAAACCAGTCAGAACCCGCTACTGCACTGGTGAGATATATAATCCCCATCACTGTTCTGGTCCAGGTTCAGACCCACATGGCTGATGGCCCCTAAAGAAGGACTCTGAGCCCTACTTGGGGAATTGCCTGGGGCAGCCAGGGGGTACTGAAGTACAAGAACCTATATGGGGTTTAGGCAGGATGAATCATCTTCTGCTCTGGATTTTTTTTTTTAATAAGTGGTGGTGGTTTTTCTGATTGACTGTTTAAGTTTTGGGGTTTTTTTCAGGGAAGAATATAATAAAAGAAAGTACAGGTCTCTTGTGTTTCTTCATAAGGGGCATGTAAGGGGTAGCTATAGTGAACTAGATTGACCTAAAGGGGTCCACCTACTCAATGTATAAATTCCCTTAGATCACTGGTATGAAAAATGTTCTTTTTTTACTAACTTACATGTTAGAGAGCAGTAAGCAGATGTACATTTAATTTATTTATGTAGTTATTAAATAAGTTCTGTTTCTCACCCATATACCCCCAATTATAGAAGTAAGAAAGCTAACATCCTGCTACCTCCCTTAGCCAGACAGAGCCTCACAGAACAGGCTGAAGGCTTTAAGAGGTAGCAGAGCAGAGGTGCCCAACAGTACAAGTGGACAGACAGCACTATGCAAGGGGTAAGCCATGTATTCATTGTTCTTCCTCTGTGATGGTACGAAAGGTGATTGAAGCATTATAATGATAGAATTGTTTCTGAAATTGTATAGAGGGGAAAATGTAGTTGTATTGTAAGGAATAGTAATTAGTCCTTAATTTCTACTGATGGCTAAACTAGGTGTTGTTTATATTCCACTCTTTTCAGCTGCATATATGTGACTACAGTAGTTTTGTGCTTGGTTTTTAAGGAACCACACTGCAACAAATGACCCTGTTAGGCAAGCATCAGGTATGCCCCCCCCACATTTGCAGTCCAGGGGCACAAACCCTATAAAAAGGACTTCACTACCCACCAGTGTGGACTCATCGCACTAGATGTTGAGAGCTCTCGGGTTGCATTGACAACCCTGAAACCTGGAGGAGCAGCAGAGTATAACATGGAACATGGCAGTTCGAGCACCTTGTGCAGCAGGCAAAGTTTTCTTGGAAGGGGGAAGCAAATACTAATCAGCTGATGGTGTCAAACAAAGAGGGCAGCACAATAGGAGACATAATGCCAGGGGTGATTGTAAGAGACAAAGAGCTGGCCTGGGAGGAAGCAAAGATGAAGGGTAAGCTTGTGGGAGGACATAAAAGGGTGTGCTGTTTGCATGGCAGAATATGGAAGATCATGGATGCTCTGGTAATGAGGGGAAGATTATATTTCAAGGAAGTTCTACTTTGAAAAAATGATGTTGTAAAAAATGACTGGGAGGTGCTATCATTATCCACCACCATCCCCACACTCCTTTGGCAAAAAGTCCCAATACTTTCCTGCCGATACCTTATTCCACAGGTAATATCGCGGAAGGGCATGGGACAACCCAAAGTACTGTTCCTTGGACTACAACATGTTTTATCTGACAGTTCTAAACTTAAAATAAATCCAGTATGCAAACTAAGCCTGGATATGGAGCTTACCATTTCTGGGCTTGTCATTTTTACCTTACTCATAGTTTTCTTACTGATCTGCTATTCTTGCTCATTATTGCTCACCTAAAATTCAGTTGGAAGTTTCTTAAGTAAAGACCCAGAGTCTGCCATGTCCTGTTAGGTACCTGTCATATTCTTGGGCCTGGTAAACAGAAAAAACCCAGTGCAAGTGGATTTTTCCCACCCTGGGAAATCAGCATTCCAGATGTTCATAGCAAACACCGATGGGGCAACTTTTTGTTTACTTCAGTTGGTTCAAGCTCGTTTGTCAATATAGCAGCCCACTACGTGTCACGTGTGAGTGTAATAATAGCTTGATAACAACTTGGTTTGTGGTAATAAACACCTTGAGAGGTGGCCTAATACTTCCTCATAAATAGGAAGCCTTTTGAGATTATTGCCTAGATAACATCAAGTTATTTATAGAGAAATAAGATGGGGTGGGATGTTTTTCCAACCAAGAACTTTTAGAAAGATTGGGGGTTTGCCATTCAGTGGTTAAATTAATAAAGACATGCTAGAAATTAAGATATGGATAACATCTTCATGTGAAGCTAAGAATTCATATTTATTGGAAAATGCTGCCATTGTATGCACAAAATTTCGATAAAACCCAAAATTATCAGTTCAACAGGAGAAGAGTTCTTAATCTCATATGCTCTGTCTAAACAGACAGTTCATGGCCCTTGTGGCCAAGAAGGCCAACAATATTCTGGGCTGCATTAAAAGGACTGTGGCCAGCATATTGAGAGAGATTATCCTCCGCCTCTACTCTGCCCTAGTGAGACCATATTTGGAGAACTGTGTCCAGTTTTGGGTCCCCCAGTTCCAGAAGGACGTGGAACTGCTTGAGCAAGTCGAGCGGAGAGCTACCAAGATGATCGGGGGCTGGAGCATCTCCCTTATGAGGAAAGGCTGAGAGACCTGGGTTTGTTCAGCCTGGATAAGAGAAGACTGAGGGGGGATTTCACCAATACTTGTAACTATCTGAAGGGCAGGTGACAAGAGGATGGGACTGGACTCTTTTCAACAGTGTCTAATGACAGGACAAGGGTCAATGGGCACAAGCTGGAACAGAGGAAGTTCCACTTCAATACGAGGAAAAACTTCTTTCCTGTGAGGGTGCCAGAGCAGTGGCACAGGCTGCCCAGGGAGGGTGTGGAGTCTCCTTCCCTGGAGACATTCAAAACCCACCTGGATGCGTTCCTGTGCCCCCTGCTCTGGGTGTCCCTGCTCAAGCTCTGGATGACCTCCAACGCCTGCCATTCTGTGATTCTGTGATCATCCCTGAGCACTACAGATGTTACATACTACTTTAGCCTGTAATACCACACATCACCTTTTGCTTGTTCTGATTTAACATCTTGTTCATTCCAGCAGTTAACTGCATAAATTACATTATACAAATTAATGTACTTTTTTCCTCTTTGGTAGAATTTTTCAAGTCAAGCTTTATGTGTATACAAAAGCACAACAGATAGCAGTAAATAACAGTACAAATTTTCTGTTTTCTACTTCAAATTTTAGATGTAATTGTTAAACATGTCAGTTCTTTTAATAACAAGTTTAGAATAAAGAGATCTCAGGGCTTTGCACACTTGCAGGATCTGTGGGTACAATTACCTGTGCCTCAGCAGTTGTGAAAAAAAAAAGGATGTGTGTGAAAAAGAATCCTTGTGCTGCAGGGATGGTGCGTGAGCTGTTAAGCGGATGTGTCCTGGGAGGTCTCTGCATGAAAGCTCGATAGTGAGGAAAAGTTTCAACTCTAGCACTAGGAGCCTTAAAAACATTAGGAAAAGCATATTGCAAACAAGGAGGAGGTAGTTCTACAGTCCTGGTGTAGATCATACTTTGCCATGGCTTTCACTGGAAGCTTAGGAACGCCAGCTGTGCCATTGAGGAGACAGTTGGAGATGCGTGCATGAGAAATGGAATCCACTGAGTCCTGTTTTGCATTCAACTCTGGATAAACAACCTCTGTAGTATTTTTAGCAAATTTCAGGAATGTTTGGTCTCATGGTTACGTTTTTTTTATCTCCTCACAATCAATTCTCCTTTCTCCTCTTTTTTTGTGTTGCGTAGTTTTGTTCTATTTTTTTAATTTGAAACAAAAATACAAATTAAATAGCCAGTGAACACAATTTTGATGTGACCAGTAATTTTGGATGCCTCACTTCCCGGGTGCCTGACTCTATAAGAGGAGCTGACTTTCATAAAATACCATCCACATTTTATTCTACCTTTAAGGTACAGGTTAGACCCTGGAGGATGGAACTTGAAATCACTAGCATTTTCTGAAAATTTTGGCCAACAATTTCATATTTAAGATTAGCAGCTGTGCACTAAGCATGCTTTAATGACTTCATAATTTATTACAATGCCATTGTGATAGCCATCACAAACCTTGTACCAACTTTATTTTTCACGTTCACAAACCAGCTGGTTTTTCAGAGTTAGCAGAATTATGAGTTCCGTCCCATAAAGCCATCAGGAAGGAAGTCATTGCTAATGATTTGACCATTTATTGATATTTCCTAAGCATGTGCTGGTTCAAGCCACTGAAGATAAAGAGTGTGACTTTGCAGTGAAGCAGCATGGTAATTTTTAGCAACATCTCATATTTCTGATTTTATATCCTTGAATGTAGAACTTTCCAAAGAATAGTGGTGAATGGTGACATAGTTGTGGGAAGAGAGCTTGGTCAAAGAGGTCCAAGTAAGTAAACTGACTTATTTCACATCACACTCCTATCAGTCAGCAGAAATAACAGGCAGTCATCTTTGTCCCGAAGCCCTGGAGCTCTGTGGGATTCAGCAGAGATTTCTGCTGGATGTCTTGCCTCAAGGGTGCTGGGAATCATGTTCCCCAAAACTGACCCTTCAGTGGGAACTGGAAATTCAGGTGTGCCACATAAATAATTTGATGCTTTGAAATCCTATTTTTACTGGGCCCTGGTCACAAAGATCCACAGCAAAACGTATCCAGGAAGGAAGCCACACACCCTGAAAAATGCACACACATCACCATCAGAGAATCTCCCCAGTGCAGCAGCTTCTTGCATATGATGGGATTAATTTACACCTCTCTGTTCTAATTGTGGTAACTCATCTCTCAGCAAAAGATTGCCATTAAGATTCCTTTCTCTTTACCCTGAAATTCTTTTCTTTGCTATACATGACCAACGCTACTGAATTGCGAGGTCATTCCTCTTCAATGCTAATACTTAATAATTTAATGTTAAATAATTGGAAATCAAGGTGTAGAAATAACCAGCTGATGTAAACAAACTTTACTGTCATTCTCTTGCCCCTTTCTTACCACTTTTCACTGCACAGAGCCATCTGAATTCACCTGTAAGCTCTTAAAACCAGAGTCTGTGGCTGTTGAACACCAAGCAGAAGAGCCTAATAGGATCTACAACAGCGGCACTACAGAAGAAACACATCTATTGTGCACATAAACAGGTAATTAACAGGGCACATCTGTACTCAGAAACGCTGCATACGCTACTAAGCAGGCAGTCTGACCAGGTAACATCTCCCCTGGCCACCATTCTTCTGGTCCCATTTTGAAGCTGAGGCGATGTGAAGGAATACCATGGCTTGAGAGAGAGGTTATTTAGTTTTGTGGTATTTACTGCTGCTGCACGAGAGAGAACAATTTCTTCGCCTTTTCCTGTCTGGTCGTGCAATGTGCCACGCATCCGGTCACGCATCGCTGAAGCCTGGCAGTGCCTGCGTACGGAGGAGGCTGCAGAGCGAAGCTGCAGGATGTTGTTTGTTGGCACCTTGCCTTGGATTTGGCTGACATCTCCCTCTGATGTGCAGCATCCCAGAGTGGGAGGGAGGTGCTGGTGTGGAGCTCAAAACACCAGTGGGAGTGCACAAGGTATGCACAGGCTGAGCGTGCCTGAACAGGCGAGCCTTGTCAGGGCTGGATGAGGGGGAAAAGGGCACTGCCTCTTCCATGCCAATGGAGCCCATGAGGAGCCGTGATCCCTGTTTGCCATATCCTCCTGTTATGTCAGTGGCAATTTCAGTCAGATATCAACATAGATTTCACATCAAGAACCAAGTCCTTTGACTGTGAGATTTTTATCAACTCTTCCACACAGACCTACATTAAGTAGTGCTCTATTTTGTGTGGTTTACGCTAGACATTTCATTTTGTTGCCGTGATTCAGGATACTTGTCTCAGCCACACTTCTGAGATGCAGGCTTCTGCCTCTTCCCGTTCACTTGATCACAGGTAAACAAATGTATGTCTAATGAAGTTTCTAGAGTAATTTTCAGGTAGACACTTTGCACAAACAATAAATCTGGTAGTACCAGATTTTATTCTGACTCACGGCCTATCTAAGATGGCAACATTTGAGTCCCACAGATTAATTTGTGTGGTTCAGTAGGGTATTTTACATATCTTATAAGCTTTCTACATTAGTAGCTTTTCTAAAAGAGTCACTAAAATGAAAAGTGTTGTTACAACCATGCCATCAGGCACCACAATGTCATAAAACATTGTTTAAGAATCATGGAAAGACTAGTCTTACTAGTCTAGAAGATGATTATACTGCTGATAGAGTCCACTTGGAAGAGACACAAACATATCAGCAATGCTTGTGAAGACATATGCTGTGCAGATTTGGTCGGTTCTTTATAATTTCTTGTTTTCACCCATCATACAATTATTTCAGGTTTATCTCAGTGATCTAACAAATTGTGATGCTGGAAACTAAAAGCATTTTTTTTCTTACAATGCTGTGGTAGGTCCTATGCAGGGATCAGCACAGGCTCCTGGAAAAGGGGATTACACCTATGGTGGAATTTGATGGTGCTACGCATCTCTTAATGTTTGCTGTGTAAGCAGAACTGGGCACACTTTGTCTTCTCTGCACGGGGGATACATTTCCTTCCTTAGTCATTTCACTACTTGAACCCACCTTAAAAATGGAGGAATATTCCCACTAGATCACAATGTTTTTGGAAGAATCCCAGTAGATCACACCATTCAGAAGACTGCAAATAAAGAAACTCTGATTCAAGGAGGATAAAGGGGTTTAGTTCCAGATGAGAGATTCTGTTATCGCTCATTGCTGAACACCAAAATCCCTGTATGAGACAACCGAGATGTGCTATAGTATAGTAATTCTAAGCTAAGATGTGCAGAACTGGCAGTAGCAATTTGACAGGAACCAGCAGATACTGAAGCCTTGCTGAACAGCTGATTTAATTCAGCAAGTACTGATCAGACACAGTCAGTCTGTCAGTGGGTCAGCCAGCCTTGACAGATGTTAACAGTTTACCAGGATGACATACAATAAGAGAGCAAGCACATGCTGATTTTTCAAATAATTAAGAATGCCCTTCCATCACAAAAGTTTTATAAGACAATCTCCAAACAAAAATTTAATGTTTTCAGACATCAGTAAAATAGAAAGTAGTTGCATTTGGGAAAGGAAAGTTGTAACTCAAATCAGACAGGAACTTGGACATGTTAGTTGTGCAAATCTCTCCTTTCTGCAGTGTTAGAGAAGTGCTGACATAGGCCAAGCAGTCCCTATCCCTTGGCAGTCTTAGCTGGACCATTAGGAAAAAGAAACAAAGTGGAAGCTGGGTGTTGTCTTTCAAGTGAAGAAAGCTGTAGAATTGATGTAATGTTTGACTTTTACAGGAGGCATTCATAGTGTCTCCTCTGTGGAGAGGCAGAAGAGGTTCCAGCACCAGCATTCATTTCCACAGATTCCCTGCAATGTCAAAGATCCGGCACTGGAAATAAATCCCATGTTAGTGCAGCAGCTACGAGTCTCAGATTATCGATTATGCCTTTTTGTTGTTGTGTAGTCATGGCAGAAATCATGCACACACTCGTGCTCTTCAGGAGGATGGTCACAGACCCGCAGCCGCCGCTGTGATGCTGTCACGCTAGCAGGCTGTCTCAGGAGCTGGTACACTTCCCCGGCACGGCATTTCACCTGTTGGAGCTTCTGTAGGGCAAGGGAAGCCCGAACACTTGCATTATTAGTCTCAGGCTGGAAAGCAATGGGAGGCACTGCTGTTTTCTGACAGAAACTGAAATGTCATCTTTATGTTCCAGGAAGCATTAAAAACTGATACTAAAACATATCACAAGCTCTTCTGCACCATAGAATTGCAAAACTAACTTTACCCAGCTTCTACTGTGCTATTCCAATGTGTACTGTGCATCAAATATCCAGCACAGATCTGCAGATGATCCTCGCAGTATGTGTTAGATCTAACTATAATTGGATGTAGATAGGAAGGCTACATGGACACCGTGGGTGACTGGAGTTATAGAAGTTATGAAACAGACCTGGAGGTGGTCCCAGCAATAGAATGAGCCTGTTTGCATTAGTAAAGTCCCTGTACGGCTGCTTAACCTACAAACCTTTACCAAGCAGAAGATGGCTGGATAAAAAGAAGAATGTATTCGATCTTTTCAGGGATGATCTGAATGAGAAATATTAGGATGTTTAAAAAAAAAAAGCTGCCCCTGGAATGTATAGCATACTTTAACTAATGAAAGACACTCAGCTGATTACAGTAGCTAAAACAAATATGTAGAATTTTCACTCCTTACTAATAACAAGATTTTACTTTTGACAATAACAATGTAAAGTTTAAGGGTTACTACACACAGATAGATTCATCACAAGACTGGGCATTATCACGGAGAGTGTAATTACAATTATTAAATCCACCTCACAGAGCAAAGGGTGTAATAGACGAACAAGGCAAACACAGGATCTCAAAAGCGTTGTTGAAGTTCATCCCCAACACCAAATCAAGAGCTAAGGTTTCTGGCCTCGACTGGGTGATTTTAGCCACTTTTTTATCCCAGCACCCTATACGCAGTCTCTCTTAATGCTTGTAGACTGTTACAGTCCTTGAGTGAAATTTTGACAAATATAAAAGAGATCCAGGTTTCTCAGGTAAATGTTAAATTTGCATTCATGCATTTGCCATTAAAACATCTGTTAGATATTGGTCTGTTTATAAGGCAAATGGCAGATTTTCTAGAAAGTTGCAGCAATGCCATCTTATGCAAGACAGTGTATCAATAGGATATACATCTCTGTAAAGGTTTGTCAGAAAGAAGCTAATATTGCTTTATTCTCACTGTAAACATGACCCGAACCACTTCATTTTAGCTTTACGAGCTTCTAACTAAAAGTTTTTGTACTGGATCACATTTCTAGATGTTATTCTTTGTGTCTTTACCTGGCTCACATGCATGAAGAGATTGGTTGTCTATTTTCTTCTCTCTCCTTCAGTTTTACTCTTAAGACCTATTATTTCAGTAATTCCCACCAGAATACCATTCCTTGTTCAAAAGGAAAAAAAAAAGTATGTTTTGTACTTTTGATGGGTGTTCTATTTTAGAAATATAAGAATGTTATTGTTTAGAAGGTTTTCTGTAGATCAATTAAACCCTTATTGAAAGATATAAGGAAAATATTGATGCTTCTGTGTATGTTTGCATCAGTCATTCTGGTACAGAAATAAAGAATAGATGCTGCTATGGACAAATTATTGCATCTGAGAATAATTAAAAAAAAAAAATTCCAATCCCAAGAAGGTCACTTGGAAAGAAGTTTACCAGGAATTTCCTAGTTCAGTGCATCAATATTTAGGCTATTGATTAGGCAAGACTTAAGATAGCAGGTCTAAATCCTGTAGCAAGAGGAACCTGTGCATGGTTTTTCTCCTGATCACAAAAATTTTCACAAACATTGCTTTGTTACATACATTGCCTTTATGTAGTTACAGATAGGGCACCAAAAAGGTGATGAATTTGAAGCCTGATTTTTTAATGTTACATCTAATTTATTCAATTCTGTATTAATTTTATGCAATCTAAAGCATGCTTAGTGCTATATAATATCAATTATTTAATAATGAGGCAGCATAATGGTAATTTTTGTGACTGTAGTGAGGAGGCACACTACTCCTCACATTAAAAAAATAATGCATTTTTTATTTTGTTTTTAACTGGAATGTATACAGTGTTTCCTCAGACTACATGCAGTTACCTTGTTTTAGGGGGATCTGATATGCAACATACCTTGGGAATCTTTTAACACTAGCAGGCTCAGCAAGTAGTCCATGCAGCTTTTCTCCATGATAAGAATAGCTGTGGGAAGGCTGAAGAGTATAAAGAGGAAAAAGAAAAAACTATCTGCACTTCAAAGATTCTCTTCAGATGAAGCAGATAGAAAATCCACATAGATTATTGCAGGAGCTGTAGGTGAAATTAAAAGTTGCCATCTCGAATATATGCATTTGCCTGAAGTATTCTTTACGTTTACATATTCTAGGGTGGATGCAGCTGAAAAGATACACACTGTTTTTTTTTTTCTCTAGTCTGAAAGTGTTGGGACTTTAAACTTGGGGTCTGTTAATACTGAGATCACATTTACAGTCCAAAGGATTATGTGTCCAGCATGTAGCAATCTTGATTATATTCCGCTCAGGATGTGGGAAAGATGCTATTAGAAACAAAACAATCAATTCACTTAGACAGTCCCACAAACATGCTTTATGGCATCTGCCTCCTACTCATTTTAAGTGAGGTTTTATAGTGACACATTGGTGAAGATTAGTACACAACTGCAGGCAGATGCCCGTGACTGATTCAATTGTTTGCACTGACACTCACAATTGCTGTAATTGCAACTGAAGTGATACAAGCCATTGCAAAAAACAGACAAAGTGAAACCAACATGTTCCTCAGAGATTTTATTAGATGAAACCCAGAAATGCACAATCCCCTGTTTTTTCTTGGTATGAAATCACCACAGCATTTCTGTTTGCTATGCCTGCAATATTGTCCTTGTTGATTTAACATAAGATTCAAAAGGCCTCTTTAGAAGCAGAATGTGTACAGTAAAGGCAATACATTCCAGCCTCACTTGTTCATAAAAAATTCTTTTCAAAAAAAGTGATTAAAAGATAAAGCAGCAAATAATTTTTAGAAGATCAGTAAGAATTTAATGTGATCCTAAGCAAGGAATATTTCTAAGCTTTAGCTTTCCTGTATGCACCAAGTGCAGCTACCATTGTTGCTTTCCTCTTTTCCTCCCAAAACCGCTTAACAGCATTAATGTTCAAAGCTGGTATTTCTGAAGAGGAGTGACCATCTTCTACAGCCTCTAGAGAAAGAGAAAATGGATGTTCAGAACCAGGCAGTACCCAAAACCTTCCTGAGAAGCGATTGCCTTGTAGCCTGCCAAGCAAGTTCTCATGCAGTACTGAAGACTTCCTTCAGACTGCCTACACTACTGGTGGCTCAGTCCAAAGGAATTAAGAGATGATCCATGTAGGAGTTGAGGATTTAACACATTCACTCCCCACTTACAAAAGAAAAGGAACTTTTGCAGACATGTTTCACTTAAAATGGAAACCCCTTTGCAACATAACCCATATTCTGAAAGTATTTTTAGCATCTTCATCCTGGACACTAGAAAGCTTCCATTTAAATGCTCAAGACTGTGATTTTATCTAACCCTTCTATATCAGATAAAAACAAAGAAAACCCCAAAACTTTACAGCAAAGCAAAAAATGCCTGAGTCTGTCCTATGTTCATTTAGAGCAGTCCAGAGTGATGAAAAAGTGCTTTTGTTCCAGCTGCAGTTCTCCACTTATATACACGAATTCACTCACACTGATCACATAGGACTCACAAGTGGCAAAGTAGACAGAGAGGCAGCAAAAACTTTAACTAAATTTTGTGCTAATCTTATTAAAGAAAGAAGATCATCTCCTCCCAATATTTAAATTGGAATTAGGCTTGCCAATATATTGGAGAGGAGATATCTAAATCGACAATGTATTGCATCAGAAAGGAATTCCGAGAAATTGAAGGCAAGTGTTTTAAATGTCTCCAGTTACAGCACAGTGCTGGAGAAGGTCAAACGCCCAGACAAGTTTCCTATAAAGAGACTTGTCAGATCTGCTGCTTCGAACACGAGGCTCACACTTGCCTTGCGTGCATGCAGCTGGGGAAGCACACCTGGTAGGTTAGCAGCACAAGAGAGAGTCACGCTGGGAGTCCATGTCAGGGACAACCAGGCAGCTACACCTAAGGTCTGAGTAAGAGCGAGGCCATGGCCCTGCCCTGTCCTGCGCCCCAAGGCGGAGCAAGCCCTCAGCAGAGCAATCTGCTGAAAGGGAGCCTCCTGCGCTCTGTGTATGTAGCTCACCTCACTCCTGGCTGTAAGACTCTGCCCCATGTTTCCCATGGTGGTTGGCTATGTTACACTAGAAGATGGGCTGGTGTAAGGTGCTCCATTAAAAGCTGAAGGGAGAACACACATTGAAATGCTGTAGGTACCACAGCAGCACCTCTGGAGAGGGAGGCTGTGCAGCTGAACGGCTGTGATTGCCTCGCAGCTCTACTGGAGGAGCGTATGCTGCTGTGCTGTGGGCATGGCACCCTGAAAACCAGGCCTGGCAAAGTGCCTGATAAAAGGCATTTCCTCTCTAATGCAGACAAGACAGAGGAGCAATTTATTGCAACGGGCCAACAGCACAAGGTGTTGTTGCCTTCAGTGGTTTTAATTTGGTAACATTTAGATTCCCAAACACCATGGACTGCACCATAAAAAGCACTTCCAGGCTCAGGCAGAAAAGAGGAATGAACATTAGCCTCGCTCTACAAAGGATTAAAGTACTCAGAGCCATATCAGAAACTAAGACAGGGACAGCAGCCGAACCCGGATGCCCTAGGGTGAATGAGTGCTTGAATACAAAATCCCCCTTCATACATGTATATGCTGATCTGTACATTTCAGAAATCTAGCACTTGAAAATGAGATCTTACCTTCTTTACTGCTTTTGTCTAAAGAAGTCAAGAACCTCCTTATGCCCTGTAGCCTCTGCCTGTAAGTAGAAACATGAATAAATCCTGCCATCCTGTGTACCAGGACATGCAAATACTTACTTGTGGGAAGTAAGAATATGTTACCACAAAATAATTAAAATCCAATTTAAATTTTAATTTCTCTGACATAGATGAGAAAATTCTGGCTCCAATAATTTGTTACTTCGGAACAGCATCAGACTTGAGTTTGTAACAAACTCTAATCCAGTTTATAGTCCCCAAAGCAGCATTTACTTTTCCCAGAGTAATATTATCTGATGGCGTGTGTTATTACTCACACAGCTAGCACGCCATATGGAGTACAGCCATATGCACACTTACTACTTGTAGGGGATTCCTGCCATCATAACCAGTTTGCTCCAGGTCTGCACCAGCTAGGTGCCAGGCATACAGCCCATCCACATCACCTTTAGCTGCAAGGCTGGAAAAAAGAATAATTAATATTGGTTCTAAATCCATCAGTCCATTTCAGTGCACTCCTGGGTTCTGTCAATTAGCTCAGCAGGTAAACGCTGAACCAGAACAGGCTCAACATGGCTGCCAGGGTAGAGAGGTAAGTAAAGGAACACTATTACAACAGCTTTGAATAGCTGAGCAAGCAGCACAGCTTGATGAATCAGTTCCTTAAATTAATAGGGCTGTGTATAAGTACTTACAACAAGCTAGTTTCACATAGTGGGTGTGACTATGACCAAAGGGGAAAAAAAGTCATGCAGTTTCATATTTCACAACACAATATTTATCTCATGAAATGAGTTGGGGGGAGGGCAATGGGTAAATCAAAAGATGCAGCTGAGTGAGAGCACAAGCAGATGTGCTAGCAATTAGCATGCCTTATTTAAAACCATTAAGAAACCCCCTTCACAAGTCTGCATAACTATGGTTGCTATCAGAAGTTATGACTGCATATTTATGTGATATCATTTGGACAATAACACAGCTTTTTTTTTAGTTTTGTAAGACAGTTTGTAAGATTTAAATGGGCAGCAAGCAAAAAAAAAAAGCTTTTTAAAGATGACCTCTATCTGCCACACATAACAAGCGATAGAAAGGATCAAAACAAATCAAATACAAATAAGTGAGTTAAAGTTTTCAGAGGAATGTACATCACACTGTTTCTTCGCACATCTGCTGGTAGTCTTATCCATAATACTTAAGGTTTATTTCTAACTTTAATTTTGGTAGAAGGGCTAACAGCATGTACATATGCAAAAGCACGACCGTCTGTACTAGGCCTGTGGACAGGCTGAGCGGACAGCAAGGCTGGGAGGACTATCTTCGGTTTTCTCAAGCTACCAACATTTGTCAGGCTTCAGACCTGAGCTTGCCATGTGCTTGCAGATTGTTTCAGCAGAACCACACTGATAATCATCAAGTGAGGTTGAATCTCATTAAGAGAGGGGGAACCCTTCCCAAACTTATTAAGTACAGTTTACTGCCTTGAACAGTGCTCGCTGTGGGGAATGGCATACTGCTGGCACAAGGGATGGAGGAGGGTGATGGACTCCTAGGTATGACAACCAAGCCAGGCAGACCTGGTGGAGAGTGGAGAAGGCTGGAAGATGCAAGGGGCAGTCAGTCAGGTAGGCTTATGGAAGAAACCCTGAAAGCAAGGCTGCAACATTCACTTCTCTGCTAGGCTGAAGTCACTTCTGTTGTTGATTAAATCTCTTTAAGTACCTGAAAAAACGTTTTCAGGGGAGTGAAAGCCTCTAATTGCAGCAGCATGAGCAGAAAGTCAGAGAGAGGTTTTTGCTTGCAGCAGTCCCAGAGGTTGTGCAGGAAAAGGGAAAGCAGACGGTCTCTTGTCTCTATTCCTCCATGCAACCCTACCAGCCCTCAGGCCGGGCAGAAGATGTGCAGCTGGAGCCTTTGGAGGACAGGGAAGTGACAGTGGGGTGCTATGACATTTAACAGTGCTTCATTCTGACATCATGAAGAAAAGGGTCAATAAATCGTTAATGAAAACTTCCATCAAAAAAAAAGGCCCCTCAGAAGCAATTAAGGAAACAGAGAAAGGCAAAGGAGTTCTAACAGGAAGCTCGGTGGGAAGTCCTTAAGCTGCAGGAAAAAAGTAAGCAGTAGTAAACCAGAGAAGAAATTGCTAAGCAGCCACTTCTGGAACACAAGAATTATCTTTACTTACAAAGAGAAGTCTCTTGCCATTGACACTGGAAGGTCCTAGAATTAAGGAACAAACAAACAAACAAAAAGCCTACCTAGCAAGTGAGAGTTACAAGCATCTCTAACACTGGGCAGGAAAGCAGTGCAATTGCCAAACTGAATCTCATCGTTCAGTCACATGCAATGCGGGAACCACTTTGGGCAAAGACCAGCACATTTAGAAATATTATCAACCTACATACCCAGGGCAATTCAGCTAGCATCACTGTAAGCAACAAACAGGGACTACTGCACTTACTTGAAAATTAACTGCCTAATAGCACCTGTTCAGAAAGAGCAACTTAACCCACATTGCCAGAGGTCAACACTGTGAAGTCGCCTCCTTCCGTGACATTAGAGCAATCCAAATACACAGAAGTATCTTCGATTTTCCAGCAGCGATTTACTGATCAAGTGAGAAATGTATTCCATGGGGACCATGACCCAGAGAACAAGAAGTGATGTAGCTTGCGAGAAAATTAAGATATCATTCTAAATAGAAGGTACCTACTATTCACTAAATTGATTATAATCAAGAACACCAGAAAACATTTTCTCCAGTTCCAGATCTCTGTCAAGCCAAACACATCTATATTTCCTTTACACACTGTAAGTGTACTTCATATAGTCAAATGTATACATAGGACTTCTCAACATATACTACGGGGACCTTTGCTCTGCATTTTTCTCAAAGATATTTATGCCAGAAATTCCAACTCCAAGTGCATCCTCTAAGCAGCAAGTCCATCATTTTTTTATAATTAAATGGAATAAAAATAACTTCAATATACACTTACCAGGGTGTTTAAAACCTGCTTTGTTGACAAAAAACTACTTACCACGTTTTACTAAACTCTGACTGATACCTTTTACAGCAGATAACCCCAGGTCTGCTGCCCATCAATACTCTTGCATTTGAAAAC
This sequence comes from Phalacrocorax aristotelis, assembly GCF_949628215.1. Classification (NCBI taxonomy): domain Eukaryota; kingdom Metazoa; phylum Chordata; class Aves; order Suliformes; family Phalacrocoracidae; genus Phalacrocorax; species Phalacrocorax aristotelis. The sequence goes on along the minus strand of NC_134284.1, from coordinate 27,372,057 downwards.
AATGATTATGTACCCATTTCAGCTTCAGCACGGCTGATGTAGCCATGATGATGACAGAGCGAAGATATCGAGAATAGTGATAATGCAATTACGCTCTCTGATTTTGTGCTCTCCTGTCACACTAGCATGAAGCAAACTCAGTTATAGGAGCTGCTATTTAAGGGGTGCTCTGTTACTGTCAAGGTACCAGGAGTGAAGCTGCTCAGGTCTCAGGGAGTTTAGAAGGACAAAAGCCAATGCAGATCTAGATCTGGCAAGTAGTGCGTACAGTGAAATGACACCTTAGGGCTCCCTCCTGCCTCCTCAGGTACTAGGAGGGATCTTTCCCAGGGACACAAAGCTCTACTTTTTCAGCAATTCTCCTTTTTCAGTGTCTATATAAAGCAATCAGGAAAGACTTTCTTTTTTGTAGGTGTATTATCACCCTATGAGATTTTTTTTATTCCTTTTTCTTAAAAAATAAAAATTCTCAAAAAGCAAGTTAAAAGTCCAGCACTAGGCATGGTTTGTTCTGTCCTGAACACATTTGAGAGTGCTGCTCTTAGCTTAGATTTGGGAGTGTGGATCTCCACCTCGCTCTCTGTTGAGACAGACTTTTTTGAAAGATAGCAGGCATTAGAAGCTTGGTCCTAATTCCTGCAGAGGCACATTTATCCTTCCTCCCCCAGCCTTACCCCCCAAGTTTATGTTAAATTGAAGTGGTATCTTACTCTGAAAGTTGCTGATTTTGAAAGGCTGCATCTTTGTATATTGTATCATATCATTTTATGAAATCTAAGAATATGAAAGATAAAGCTGGTTTGGCATTATGCCCCTCTTTAGTTTTGTGAAGTACAGACTTTATACAGAGTATCTCAATTATATACAGGCTTTTTTCCTTTAAAAAGCAAGCATGAAGTAACTGTTTACCAACTCCAGAACTTGACAAGCCTTCAGAATAAGTCTGAGTGTCACAATTTATCTCGTCATGGTTTGGTTTTGCAGGCAGATGACAATACTACTGCAATATGAGAAGAGATTCTGACATTTTTAACAGATGACTAACATTGAGACCGCTTTCTCATTTCAAAACAAAGCCATGAACCAGATACCAAACATCAACAAAGTAATTCTAAAAATCAGACTAACACCTCTCCCTTAAAAAACCCCAGCAAATTAAACCATGAAATATTTAATAACTCGATCATCTTGGCTGCACCTATGTGCATCTCCACTTCCTACACAAGAGTTCCCGCTGATACTGTCCAACTCTCAGTTCTGGTTAGTACTCCTTTCCCTTTCAAACACCACCAATGCCAAAGCAGCAAATTTATTTTTATTTTATCTCCCAAATCTTCCAGCTGAATTCTATTCTATTCTAAAACCATGAGTCTAAACAGAAGGAAGCTGAGGAGACAGTGTTAGAACACAAAAAACCACTGTTCATGGTCTTTTATGCAAGTCAGTTTCTTTGAAGATAGGTAAGTAGCAAGGGGGGAAACATGATTATAGCTTCTAATTGAGAGAGAACTGTATGGGAGAAAAAAGGTAAGTTAGCTAAATTGAGGAACCCAGAGCTTATGAGAAAGCAAGCAGCTTTGTCCTTCTAAACCCCAAGAAGTTGACATATTGCCTTGGTGACAAATTCAGACTGGTACAAACTGAAGCTTTACTGACATTACTGATATGGTATCATTACAAGATACAAGATATGTAGGAAAATAGTTCAAATTAGACAGAGAGAAGATGTTATAAACAGCTTGTTCTATAAGCAGCTTGACCATGTGAACACGCTGACTGCCATGAAGGTGCCGGTGCCTGCAAAGAGAAGTCTTAAAAGGAGAAGGTAAGGGGAGGACAGAGAAGTGAGCCCAAGCATGCTGGAAAAATGAGTGTATCAGTCAGGTCACCTGAGGATACTCCAGAAGTAGTATCTGAGACATTTTGGCAGGAGGACAAACACCAGTACCTCAGATTTAATAACTTTTAGGCATCTGAATAATGGTCTGTGGAAAAAGTGCCCTTTGGTGGAAAAGACTATGCCAGGCCCTCTAAACCAGCAAGAAGCAAGCCAGCCCTTCAGCTCTGCAGGAGCAGTGTACGGAACAGCCACTGCTCACAGACACTTCAGCACTGTCTCGAAGCCTGACCACTGCCTTAGGCTGGCTGTGCTCCTGGTACATGCTGTGCAGTGACGCCTGTCAGTGGGTATGCCTCTGGCTGCGGCCGCTGCTCCAAGCTGCCGCTGGGAGGGAGCCATGGCCCCAGCCTCTGACCTGCACTGAGGTGGAAGAGCCTCTTCCCCTCTCACCCCAAGTACACCATGCCAGGTCCTGAGCCTCTGCACACACATGCACTCCCACCCTCTGTTTGGAAGATTTACATTGGTTTTATACTAAGCTTACTACCATCAGTGCAAGTTCAAAATATCTTAAATGTTTATTATCAAAATACCGGCTTTGAACGACAGGAGGTTGTGCAATACAGATGCAGGGTGTATGATCCTTCTTAAAATACTGTAACAAACTGCATCAGAACCACTTTTTGTTAAAGGACTCTTGTTCTCTTCTTTTATTTTTGGACATACTACTCCCAGGTCAGCTAGCCAAACTGGTTCTGCACGTGGAACCAGAGCTAAGTAAGGGGCCAATTTATTTGCAGAGGAACACCGTTCCCTAAGCCACTCCTCTTGCCTTCTTGGCAGATGGAAACTATGCAAACCAAGGGTTTAGTTCTGTCCTATCACTTGCAGTGTCCTGGGAAGTGCATATTTTAACTCCACGGCAAAAGTTTTATTACCCAGACTCCTCTGAGGGTGTTATGACAACGGAAGCACTCCAGCTAGTATTTCTTGATTCCAGAATTATGCAGAGTCCAGTCTCTATACAGAACACATATAAGCTTCGCATTGACCTTATATTTTCATAGGCAACATACAGCACTGACCCTACATGTCTCATGGTTTCCTGCCAAGTCCTGATATAAAGGCCAGTACTGAGGGCCCTTTTCTTTGTATTTGAGAAGAAGAAGAGAAGAAGAAATGAAGTAAAAACTATAAGTAATTTTAGGAAACATGTGAAACCTTCTTACAGTTTTCAGGGTAATTTGTAATTCAGGACCAGTACTGGAAAAAATAAAATCATGCATCTATTTCTTTTCATAATATATATCCATATCATTAAACCACGTTATACATTAAAAGCAACTGTATGGAAAACCAGCTTTAACAGAGGATTATATCCTCTTAAAATTAAATATAGAGGTGCTGAGCAGTTCTTCAAAAGTTTTGGGGTTAAACTATTTGTCTATTTGATTTAGATATTTTTAAGAACAATGTTACATGATAGTTAGAGTAGAAGCCATTCCCATGTAAGTGAAAAGTGGATTTTAAGAAAAGAAAAATGATGCACTATATGCAGCTTTATTCTCAAATAGAGATGCTATTAAATCACACTTTGCACAGCTTCCTCCTCACCCTTCCTCAGTGAAAGTGCTTGGAAAAAACAGGGCATATTTGCTTCCAGTTCACTTATCCCCACAATACTCCCTACTTTAGAGCTCTCAAGTTACTGGTGCTCTGACACAGAGTTGATGCTGAATTTCATCACTTCACTCATTTCCTCATTATTAATCTAACACAGAAATAGTCATGTCATGTGCCAGGGACCCAGCTGTTTCCTGGAAGTTGTCTACACACTGTTCTCCATTCTGAGAGTCTCTTCTGAAAAACCATCCCACTCCATCCCAGTTTTAGGTCCACCTCACCTTATATCACATTTACCTGCAGAGTATTGTTCCAACATTCTCCAAGTCATGCGTCGAAAGGTGCGCTCCCGTTTCTCGTAACAAATTAATCACTTGTATGTGCCTTTATGAAAGAAATAGAAAAAACAGAGAAGGTGTCTTGGCTGGTAGGGTTTTTTCCCCCCTAAATCCAGCATTAGTCATATACACAGTCAGTGAAAGTTCTTACATGACATTCACCACCATCACAGAACCAATGAATCTTCTGCATGGTGACAGATGTAGTAAACAGATCTGCCCTCCCTATCAAAAACTCATTCACATATTAAGTTCATTAAAGTGTTAAATTCAGCTCTGAAGATGAGAGGCATCCCTTTATCTTCAAATAATTTTTATTTTCTTTACCTTAAGTGCTAGCTCAGTTTAACACTTGAAATATTAGTGATTGAAATACATTCAAACAGTGAGGACATTTATTACATAGCATCATTCCTGAATTTTACAGAATACAGTGGCCATTTATACCAGTCTTAAATAAAACATATGTCTTGCTGATAAATAATGAATCTTTAGGTTAATATAGATGCTAATCAGGTTTTTAAGGCTTCAAAATTGTGGTAAGTATTCTTATGAACCTCGCACAAAAGCACACCTTTTCCTAACCCCCTCCTCCTAGTACCTTTTGTTATTTATTTCCACATGGAGTCTTTAGGAGGCCTTCCTTGTCCTTTCCTTTGAGATAAAGGGACAAACAGATATTTCAGCACTGCCAGCCAACTCCTATACCTTACTCAGGTGCTTAAGAAAGTCTATGGAAAAGGCTGGTCTCTAAAGGTACTGTCGTGGGTAGAAAATAGCATGACAGATGAAGATGTGCAAAATACATTTTCCACAAGTGACCTAGTGAAAAGTTTAGAACTAGGTACCAAAAGGAGGTGACAACATGATCCTATGCTAAACAAATGATCTAGTTCACAAATCCAAATGCAGTTTTTTTTCTCCAGAAAGAGCATGATGAGACCAGCAGATCAGGAATAATTTCATAGTTCCTCTTTGAAGCAAGCTGCTATACCATTACACTTCAAAATAAAGAGTTGGGCATAAAATTGTAATAGGAAATATACGGGCTTTCCCAAGCATTACCTAAAAACTCATCTGTATTAATTAAAAATAAAAAATAAGCTCACATACACATTCTGCTTAATCCCTTGTGTTTTCTTGGCAGTAGCCATGGGCCTTCCCATTTTAGAACTGGACGATGCTGCTTTTCTAATCCCTCTGCTTCTTTTTAGGAAACTCCATCTTGAATGAGACGCTACTTCACAGTTATCCATGTTAAGCCTATGTAAGCTTATATATTTCATATAACCTCTTAATTTATAAACTAAACAAAGAACTTTACAGATGCTATAGGAATCATTTTGCTTTTCCAAATATAGGTTATTTAACCTACCAGACAGATTTATTTTAATTGTCCATTGTTTCAGTTGACAGACAAAAAAAAATTATGGCAAAGCATTGCTGGAACAGCACATGCCGCAAGTTTGTTCAGTTATCTAAAATATTTTCTCAGGTGGGTCCCTTACAACATGGCTAGTCATCCACAAGCATCTCCCTGAGCCAGCAAATAATGGCATGGCTTCCTATTTTTCAATCTGCAGTAAAGAATGAATTCTACACATATGAAACATTTAGTTCGGTCTTAAGCAAAACAGTAATTAGCTGAGAAGAAATTTGACCTAAAATAGATTAAAATAGAACGTTTGTTCACTCAAGCTCATGTTGGATACAGAACCAAACATGGGGAGTGTCTGCTTACTCTCCAATGACCTTATTAGTGAATTCCTCATTTCCCACCTTACACTCAAAATCACAGCATGAAACTAGCGTTTTTTAAAATAAAAGCTATGCTGTGGGACAGCACTAAAAGATAAAAGGCAGCAAAGCATGTAATGTTGTGTGGTATCTTCCCTCAGTGTGCTCCCCCTATGAACTCCATATCTCTGATTCCAGTGAAGAGCCAGGCTTTTCTTTTCCCCAGTTGTAACTATGTACTCCTCACTGGTAGCACGATTCCCTCCAGAAAGCACATCATCTCCCACCTATGCCACACAGCCATTACTACTCTGTGTGGGACTCTAGAAGTCTTAGATACAGATGGATTTGGGGCATTTACTGCACACGTTTAATACAGCAGATTTAAATGAGGAAAAAAAGTGGTTTGAAATAAAATCAATCTTTAAGCATTGAAACTAACAGTGTTTACAATAAATGCTTACAATAAAACATTTCTAAATAGAAGTACAATGTCCCGATGAATGGGAAGCATTCAAAATCATGTTTCTTGGTATGGTGGGAAGAAGAGGACTTGTTGTACATCACTGCTCGTTAAGTGAAGGGTAAGGGAGAGGAAGAATAGGGACAAATAATAATGCACAACTTAAAAGTGTTAAATTCAGTACTGTGACTATGGAGGGCAGATCCGTCCAAGAAAGCAAACGGACCACTCTCACGCGCCCATCACTCAACATGAAAACTATGTGGGAGGTAAGTCACACTACAGCCTGTTCCTACTTGCGCCCAAACAGTACCTACATTCTGCAGAAACTGAAGCCCTATCCAGAGTACCACTTCTGCCGCCTTGTACCTTCCACAAGAGCATTATTTGTGTCTCAAGAGGCTGGCCGTGAATTTTCTGATACTGTTATGTCTTAGGCACATGAGAGGTATTTGTCTTTAGAAGCTGTTTTTTTTAAGTGTTGCTCTCCTGCAGCTTTACAAAAGCCTCGCAAGGGTCAGAGTTTAGTTGATCTGAAGTTCAGCTGATGTCATGAGCCATTATCTTCTTGGGAACAGTTGAAATGCGATTCCCGTTCTAAGGTGACAGCACAAAACCAAGAGCAGAGCAACTGATGGACAATGAAAATTCAAGACGTAGAGGGAAGGCCAATGTCACTGTGTTAGTCTGGGGTGCACAGCTGCTTGTCCAGTCTAGCCCCATCTGATAAGCAAAACCATGAGGAGCTATTGTCACCTGCGAACTGTTCCTGACTCCCCCTTTTCTTAGTGTGCTCTGTTACCAAACTGAGGCTCTTGGTCAGACACAGGCAACAGAAACAATGCTGTTTTGCATATGTTACTTAAGTTAGGCTTTTAATACTACCACTGCCATTCATCCACACTCTGAAGAAAAAAAATAGACAAAAAGTGTTTCTAGTGTCTCCTCCCTTGTAGATTCCATTATGGATAACATGGAGATAAAAACCCCAATATATACTAATATTTTAATGGATCAATAGCAAAATAAATGATTCGGTGTGGTGTTGAACATTCACTGCTATGAGTTTGAGTTCCGTATAAAGACATCTGAACTTTTACCGTTCGCGAGGGCTCTGGATTTACAGCAATCAAGGTGCCGTACAGTATGTATCATCTTAGGCCTTGACTTGGCAGACACTTATTAAAAGTGAATCAACTTCAAAAGGGATGAATCACACATGTGAAATTAACACACATGTAAGAGTCTGCAGGATTGGGGCCTTAGGGTGCACACCTTCCACCAACTCTCTTTAAAGAAATGCAGGTGTCATGTATATCCAAACTTGACTGGCTTCATTCTTTTTAATGCGTGCTCCCCTAGCAACTGGAATGGTTATGGCAGGATCAGCTTAGTTTCACTTGTTCAGTTTTCTGCATGGTATCAGTGGGAATTTTATGCTCAATACTGTAAGGACAGGCTTGTGTGCGCTTCTGGAGTCAGTAGTGGTTAGATTTTCACTCTGCCTTACATTTCCTGAAGTAATGTAAATGTAACCTTGCAAAATATCAAGTATTTAAATTCATATTTACGTGGGAGGTAATTTTACTGCCTCTAATCTGATGTTCTCACAGCACTGTATGAGCAACTCCCCATTTTCAACCTTTTACCACTGCTCTACAAGTAAATGGAAGTGCTTTTACTACATAAAATATACACAATTTTTATTCAAGACATTTTCCTGCTTAGAGAGTTTCTGTTATTAAAAAGTATTATTCTATTGTTTTGAAAATGAATTATCCCTTGAGGGTACTCGAAGAAATTAAAGGAATGCTACTAATTTTGATATGTCAAGCAACTGGCCTAAATTAACAGTGGTCTGTTTAGCTTCATGCATAAAGTGAATGAGACTACATGCAAATTGCAGCATTAGAAATGAAAAAGTGGAAACACAGTTGTTTATTTCTTATTTAGAAAAAGACTCCACATTTTCCCATCTAAAGAAACAAAAAGTCACTTAAAGTAAAAAAATTTAAGAGACTATCATTGACATAGATCAAGTTTCTGGTCTACCAGCTGACAGTGCTATGTTAAGAAGCTTTTAAGAAGAGGCATAACTCCTGACCATCTTTACGAATTATTAAATGGAAAAATCAGTCATCATTATATAGGTTTGCATGCAAGGTTAAAAGGTAAGCCACTAAGAAACGTGACATAAAAAACTGGAAGAAAGCTATTTTTAAGATGAGTGAATACTGTACTGCAGTTAAATGCCAATTAAACAAATATTAATTTTCAGAAAATGGGACTAAGCTGATGCAATATTCAGTAAAATTGAGAAAGTTACAATATTGAACAGTTTAAAGCATTGACTGCTCATTAAGATCAGTTTTCCCCCTTCTCTCTCTGCCACTTTGTACATTGCATCAGGATAATCTCTTCACTTTCAGCACGCAACTGTTTAATAAATAGAATTTAAATATTTCTGCAGCAGAAATCTTTTTAGTGGGTATCTAATTACACATATATACAGCTGTCTGATCTTCACCATTCTCCTTTATACGCTTATCAGTGTGAAATGCAGTGTGAGTACACAGCAGACCATAAATCCACATTTATGAGATTAGTTCTAAGTCAACTCTTCCTCTCATTCCAGCAGTAGAAACAAAAAGAGAAACTGAAAATGGTTATGGTGCAGTTTCCTTTTACAATTCCCTATATCAAAATGGGTGTGCAGTTTTAAAGGGCTTAAGAGTCATAGTAGGAGTCTAATATAGGAGTGGCAATGCGAAGGAATCCAAACAACAAGCTCATGTGAAATTCCCCAGGCGGTAGATGGGTGCGGTAAAAAAAGTAGGTGCCTGATTTGCAGGAATATCTAATGGTATCTAATGCTTTAGCATTTTCTCACATTGGACCAGAGCCACCTCTATTCAACTGCAAGGTTATTTGTTTGATTTGCTGTTGGGCTTGTTTTTGCTTTAAGACTTTAAGCGTTTGCCACTGAAGGGCTTATATATTCATGAGATAAAGCAACAACTACAAAGCCATAGGGGACCGTGCAGTAGGTATGGCCATAGCACTGTGTAGCCACACAGGACTTCCAGTCTCAAATTTAGAGAGTGTGTTGAGTTTTCTACATCTGGTCTTTGAGACAGAAAAAGCCTTCAAGTTATTCCTGCAGCCAATGCAAAGCCAGGACTGTCAGACCTCCCAGGGAGCTCAGTCCAGCCTGACAGACCAGGTGAACTTGTCAACATTAGAAAGCTGTAGGAATATTTGGGGACAGACATCCATGAAGACCATGAAAATTCCAAGCTCTTTTACAGAAGAAAGCTTCTCTCCTGCCATCATACAGACCGCATATGAGATAAGGAGCTGAAAGTGAATCAAAGAAACAAGAAGAGATAAGGGCATGCAGCTTCTAACACGTTAGAAGACCAATGGCTCTATGAATCCCCAGGCTATATAAATGAAGTGTTTTAAAATTAAATTTGATATCTGATGACTTTCCTATTCTGTGCTACGGCCATTCCTTAGGACTATACAACATGGAAAAGACCAGTAAATCACACGTCCATGACTACCATTCAAGAACTGCTGACATCCAGAACAACAGGAAGAGGAAGTCCACAAAGCAGGCAGAGCCATGCAGTCATCCCATATGAGTGGGCGGAAGGGAAAAATTATAATACCAGTCACCCATCAAGAGACTCAGGAAAGCACTGGTGGAAGGGAAAGATTAAAACATGTCAGCCTACTGGTATTATTTTGTGCCAATTGAAACAGTCTGGTCTTGATGAGAAAGGGGAGGACAGAAAGAAACAGACGGCCATTGGTCCTGCACTCTCTTCTGACAGTCATCACTTTGGCTCTGCTTTATAAGAAAGCCTCATAACAAAGAGTGGAGTCCTGAAATTACCGTAAAGTTTTGGTGGGAAGGCAGCAATAAGTTATCTTATGCTAAAATTTTGCATGCATACCAAGTTGTTTACTTTCATTTCATATTATTTTTAAAAAATCTTTTAATTTCAGCTAGTCACATCCTTTGAAATTAAGCTGGTTTCTGTTATTTTAACTGCTGTCATTTACACGTGACTGCTGAGACAAAACAAGACCAAAACACAGGGATGGACTTTAAATCCAAAATGATAGAAGGTTTATAAACTTTACATAGAGTATATATAAATTATGTTGTTACCTGAACTTGATCGCATTCATCAGTGGGGTAGATCCATATCTGTCTCTCGCATAAACGGTTGCGCCAGATGTCAACAAATACTCAAGTACCGGTAAATGCCCTTCAGAGGCTGCAATATGAAGTGGAGTTCGGCCATCATAGTCTCCAGAGCAAAAGTTTCCACCCTACGAAAGGACAGATCCTTCATGTGCTAAAAAGATAATGGCTGCACATTAAGTTATTGGTACAACAGTAAATATGCCACATTTGAGTCCTCCCACCAAAATGTTAAGCTTGTCAAACTTACTTAAAATAATCTTGTAGCACTGTTTTAGCACCAATAAAGATATTTATTTCCCCTCTACACATATTCTCATTACAGCCCTTTCAGATATGCTCTTTATTCCAGTATACCATATAGTGGCTTTGTGCCTATAGTCTACTAATTTTACTTGCCTTAGTTTATTGTTGTTTTCAAAATATATTTATCCTTTCTTGAGGCCCATTACCAAAGTCTCAAGAGTAGGGTAGACCAAGCAAAGAGGAAAAATAAAGAGCTGTAGAAGATGATACATGGAAATGCCTGTTTCTTTTTCTGGGTATAACCCAAGCTAGAGCTATGGGGAGAGCCAAAAATCCTGAATTAGCACTGCACTGTGCTTTGCTTAAATATAATTTTCAAGTTGTTTTTTTTTTTTTTTAATCATGACAGATTTACATCCAAAAGCTGGATACTATGAATATGCATAAAGAAAGTTAAGTGAAAGAAAGCAGCACAAACCATTTTAAAGTGTTCCAAGTTAGCAGATAAGAACTTGCATTTTAATCTACCTGTATTTTCACAGTTCAAAAGAAAATGTAAACAGCTGAGAACCAGATAGGGTAAAGAACATACCAGTTTTGAAAGGCAAAGACTGAGGAGCCCAGAAACCAATTTTATTACTCAAAGCACTTTGATTCTAAGACTTAGGTAGTTGCTTCCCAGTGAGCATCGCTTCCTCCTGTCATTTACAAATCTTTAAAAAATAGTGTTTTGTACAAACAGTGAATTTGAGATTACCATTTCTGCTATGGCTCTTAGTGCATCTGTGTCACCCAATTTAGCTGCAGCACAAGCCAAAGGTGGAATTAATGCATCTCTTATGGCTTCTAACTCCTGAGAAACAAATAAAAGTAATCATAAATATCAGCCTCACCTCTAATATGAATGATGTCCAAGTCATAAAAACACTACCCTTGCTCTCATGTAAAGTTTCCAACTAAGTCATTTGGTTATTTAAAAATGGTAGCATTTAGTTCTTGGAAGGAAAGAAGTCTCATGGTTATTTTACATTTTGTCGGTCTGACATCCATGAAGATTTATATTCTTCCTTGGCAACACTACAATTACCTGATATCTGTATATACCATTTAAGGTGCATGCACTAATTACCATCTCTGTAATGCCATAGTTACACATCAGTACAGTAAGAGAAATTGTGCTGGTAGGAGTTGGAAAAGACCACATAATCCAGTCTCCTTAAGACTGGATCAACTTTATTCATGTGATTCCTCAGATGTTTGTGTAACTTGTACTTCCAAACCTCCGCTGACAAGCCCCACAGGCCCCCTAAATATCTTCCCATTTCTCACGCTTACTAAGAACCATACATTCAGTATTCATTAGCTACTAAAATCCCATCTTCCCTGAAACCAAGCCAAGAGAAGAGCAAATACTTGTATCTTACAACCAATACTATGTCTTCTGCTTTTCCAAGTGGGAGGAACTAATATTAGACACCACAAATTACACTTGTGTAGTGCTTCCTTAGTATCAGCCTTCTATGACTGCATGTACAATTAAGCTGTTTTACCCGTTACTCCAAACTGTCAATACATTTGACCACAAAAATACAAGGCACTTTTTCATATCGAGACCCTGAATTACAGCAACTGTCTGAGGCTTGTTATTGCAACCAGCCAGCCAAGAAAATAAACTCAAGATGGGGCTACAAAGAGGAAAAAAAGTTAATATGTTTTTAATTAAAAACATTTTAATGTTATGCTTGTCATTGTGGCCTTTCTCCCTAACCCAATTGGTTAGCTGGGACACTCAGTACTAAAAAAATAATATAAAAGCTCCAATGTTTCATTTTTCTTTCAGCTTTGCTGTTCATCTTTAGGCTAGGTTCATTTAACTGAGTTTACAGCTTTACATGAGTTCAATTTTAAACATTTAAGTATATACCTTCTTGCTGCTGATACTTAGACATCTGGCAATCATTTGAATAAACTTGCTACCTCTCAGAGAGATCTTGGCTCCTGTGGGTACAATAGTCATTTCTCCTCTTAGATTCTCACTCAGCATCTGAAAAGCAAGCAATCAAATCCTTTGTTAGCTGAGGAAAAATATGGTAGTAGTCTAATAAAAAACCTTAGGATCAAGTTAGAAAATTGTTTGGAGGAATTATGGAAACTAACTGAATTCAGACAAAAGATTAAAGAAATAGTTACTGTCCCATGAAGATTGCAAGTTTAAAAAGACAAAAGGGGGGAAAAAAGGGACAGGCAAATAGAACTTTCTTCCAAAGCAAAGAAACCAAAATAAGCACATAACAAAACACCCCAGTTTTTAGAGTATGCAGACAAAAGTTCCCTAGTGGGGTAAGCTGCAGCCTACTTAAAAACACAGATAGTGAGTAATTCGCAGAGTGAGGCTGAAGACCAGAATATTCCAAAATGCTGCCTTTTGCCAGCATTCCCAAACCTCAGTACTCCTACACAGACTGTGTATGTAGTCCTCAAAACAAAGCCCAGTGTTGCCTGCAGATGGTCATGTATTTCACTGGCTTTTCAAGCAGCTCCATTAGGCCTGATTTTGTTAAAATTTGGCCATAGAGCCAGCTTTGAATGTAGAGGGTCTACAGTAGTACTAGTTGTTCAGTATTAAAGCAGGCATGTAACAGTTTGCAGGATGGCTGCATCCAATATGACCAGGAACAAAAAAAAAAAAAAAACAACAAACAAACCCCGAAAAAAGGTCAGCCAATTCATGTGTAGAGAGTGCTTGAACATGGCAATAAAGAAAAGAAAATACTCCAAAAGACAGGTTCTGGGAAATCTGGAGAACAGAGAGAGAAGCAGTCATTAAGAAAAAGGAACTGGTTTCCTCAATTCTGACAATTTTATATGCTGGCACTCTTTCACAAAAGGTTGCTGATGCAGCTATAAAGCACGTAGTTACTTCAATTAGAATTTAAAAAGCAGGATTGTGAAAGTTTGCAAGAAACAGATGTGATGTTGGAAGGAGGAATGCCCCAGGTTCACTTATGTCTAGGCATGCCCTTTATTAAAAAAAAAACTCCAAGCGCTGACAACACTGTAGCTGTCTGCTGGAAGAGTCCCATAGACATGTAACTCAGAAGATACCAACTGCTTTGGCCCACTTTTAGAGCTTGACAGGTTGAGATCATTGCTTTGCACAGGTAACCTTAGCAATTGGCACCTGTGCTAAATGCACCCAGTGCAAAGGCCTACGTGCCTCATGCAGTCCTACCAGCTCTGCAGCCGTTTGCATGTGTCTGGGGGCACATTCCTTGTTTCTTCGTGTTGAAAGAGAATCCTAAAATAACCACGCCAGCTTCAGGAGAGCTTCCGTCTCTTGGGAGTCTATTGTTTGGTGATATGTTTAGCTGAAGATATTGCCACAGACAACATATTTCCAGGCTTTCTTCTTCTCCTGGTCTCTACCACTCATTCCTGCCCAGGCAATGCAGCATGCTGCTCCCTCAGTTGTGCCAACACAATTGTTTGTGGGTCTGTATGACGAGTCAAATGAGGAAACTGATCCTGCTTAACTCAAAGAAATTGCAAAAGTTGTTTTGCTTTCCAAACCATATAAAGGAGGTCCCAGCACCACCACACAAAAACTGTGTAGCACATTCCAAAGGGCAGCACATGAAAATGCAGGAGTACCTTGTGCCAGTGGTACCTAAAACATCCTATCACCAGGTCCTCACCTGAGTAAGTCAGCTATCTCACCTCGGCAAACCGGATCTAAATTAAGTTTTAACTCAAACATCTAGGCAGGAAGCCAGCTGGGAAAGTTTCTCTTGTCCCAGGTAAAAAAATCTTCTGTGCAAGAAGATTAGAGTCTGCATTCAAAAAACAGGCCAGTATATGTATGTTCCAGGGTCAGTGAGTATCCCAAAGGGGTATCAGTGAAGAGCCTGGGTCTCTGAAGTGTATATACACAAACACATGCAATACCACTACTCTTCACACAGCATTATGTCGTCCATCAAGCATGTTCTTGCACAGAGTATATTCTTGTCATCCTCACTGAAGAAACACATAGCTCCTCCTCCTCTTATTTTTCACAGCCAGGGCTTTAGCAAACAACTGAAAGCTCAAAGTTTAGAACTGTTTCTAAGCACCATAAGTGATACTTCCAGCCACTCCACTTAAGATCATAGGTATCCAAATACGTTGGTCTCAAGAGCTACTACTGGTTGGAAGATACTGAGCATGAAATAACGATCAAATTTGTTTCAGTTTTAATAAAAACAAAACACCATCATAAGATACACATGTGCATGCAGTGCTTAAGCCTAGAGAGTGACTCATCATGATGTCATCTCCCAAAATGTCAGGATAATGATTTCACTGCATACAGCATAGAAATACATGCATTCCTGCAGACTGCTGCTCCCCTATCTAATTCAGAGCTATATACAAACTCCTTGAATACAAGCAACATGATGTAAAGCTATATAATATGAGGGAAAAAGCTCAGATTAAGCATCAATGAACAGTAAGAACATTGTTAAAGGGGTTATGATTTTAAAATCAGTTACATTCGGTTCTTAGAGTAATCCTCTACTTTTTATGTACTTATAAAGCGTATCTCCTCTCAGAAACAAAATCTAACACTGTCACGAGTAATGCTGTAAAGGAAAAGGCTGTAGGCAATATTTATTTTCAGAATTAGCTTTGTGTTAATGAGTCTTGAATGAAATCTTTACCACATGAAGATCAATGACAAGATCTTTGCTGACTTCAGTAGGGTTGGGATTCTGTCTCCCATATGAATTTCCACATATGGGTTTTTAGTACAGAAATGTCCAAGGTAGACTACTACCGTTTAAAGATGCCATTTTTATGGCTCAGTCACAGTCTTCACCTGACTTATGCAGAGAATTCTTTTCTCTCCCAATCTACACACACTCATTTGCTTAAGAGTATTTTCCTTAAGGAAAAAAAACACTTGATGTTCACATTATGGCTCTGGAACCAATTGCTTTTAAATGCAAGGCTGAAGCTCAAGGCATTCAGCTAAGCAGAAGTTAGCACAGTAGATGAGAAAGTGAAAGTCTTTCAAGGTCACACTGAAATATTTACCTGCCTCTTCGCCTCCCAGCTAAGGTTTTTCTTGCTGAGCGTGTATGACAGTTTAGTTAGGGCTGCCTCTGGTGTCATATCACCTCCAGGAATTACTCCAACATCAGCGAGAGTCTGAATAAAAAGGAGAAATTATTCCAATTAGCATAGCATTCAGAAATACCTGCATGAACAGAAAATGTATATGAATTATGAGTAGCTACACAGAATACAGTATGCAGCTGTGCCTCCACTCTCTTGCTCCTCCTACTGCCACTGTAATTTTTGTAATTCTAGTTATCAAGTGCCAAGCAAATACTAGACCCAGCTGAATAAAGATGACTTTTACTTTAAATTCCTTTTCATGCAATAACATCGAAGAATTCACCCAAACACCTGCCACGGTCACTTACTATGCTAAAAGGGAAAGGTTACAGGTCCGTATCAGCTATCTGCAGAGTTGTCAGATTCCCTTTATTGAAAAGCTGCAGTTACTCTGTTTTAACCCAGTGGCATTTTGAACATTGCCAAGTAGGCTGTTCTCACACAGACATATTTACCATTCTTTTATGGGGCATTGCTTTGGATGAATTCCAGCGCTACAGTGCGCTCACAGCAGGAGTGATTTCAGATCCTTTCAGGCTGCTCTAGTAGTGTATGATTTAGAACATACAACTAAAATATGCAATTTACACAGTTCTGATAAGAACAACTGAAAAAGATGACCTTTTTAGCTTATCTTTCTGGTAGTTAAAAAAAAAACCCAACATCTAAACCAAACCAAAAAGCAGAAAGATCTTTGCTATGGTCAGCAAGCCCCTAAGTGAACAGTGTGCAAGACAGCAAAGACAAAGGAGATTTCAGAACTCATCACTAAGTTGTACCTGGGCAAACACTCAGGCTTCTTTAAACCACAGATCATCATCTTTGCCATAGTGTGATGCCTCACAGTTAAGTATCTTGCAGTAGGTTCTTTACACTGCATTTTATTTTTAAATACCTTGTATATAAACTTCAGCTTTGAAACTTGTTGTGGCTTAACTAATATTTTTAGCGACATACAGAGCCTTAATCAGCTCATTAACCACCTCTGAGAGCCCCAGACTAACATCTTTAAAAGTCTCATGGGAAAACATATACAGAGAAGGTGAGAAATACTTTCTTTACTGCAGAGCTAGCCAAAGAACAGTAAAGGCTTTTTCAGTGGGTTTGAGAAAGAGGAGGAGGAATGGATTTCCCAGCTTCCCTCCTATACCTAAAGCCCCTTCAATTTTAAGTTTCTACTGTGCAGATGGATGAAGAGGCCAGACATTCAGTTAATTAAAACAAACACTTCAAGGGAAACTAGGGACTCGGCTGACCCACCTGGCTTGCTTGAATGAGTAAAAAATGGCCTACCCATATGCAAAGACCTGTGAAAGATTTTATTTAAAGAAAAATCAAAGTAAAGTTAACATTACAGCAACTTTCCAGCATTCAGCCATGATACTTCCTCCGCTGAGTAGTTCCTTATGAAAAGGAGAAGGCAATGAAAGAACAAGCATGAACTAATTTTGTAGGACTTGGCTCTGTCAGTGTTCTTCTCAAAAGACGCCAAGAAAACAGGGCTGCCTCCACCAATGGATGCTGAAGCAACATCACACATGGTCCATATAAAAAGTGGAAGCTAGAGGTGAACATATTTCCACACAGCCTTGCAGTGGTTCAGTAAGATCTGAGAAGAATCTTTCAACTCAGCATATCAACAGTCTGGATCAGAGCGCAAAAAGCCATTTTAGAGGTGTCTACTTGGAGAATCTTTTAACCACAACATAGACGAGATTTTTTTCTTCCTTCCATACATTTTAGCAATTACTTTCAGTCAGAAGTTCACATAAAAGCTAGGCTTCGTTTTCACATTGTTTTTCAAATGTACGGTTGGTGTCTTTTATTGACTTAATTGCTTTCTTCCTTCCGTGTGAACTGTTATATAATCCATGTATTCCGATCGTTTTTGCTACAAAGCACAGTATCTTTGCAAAAGTTAATACTTCTCAAAACATCTACATTAAGTTATGCAAAATTTTTACCAACACCCAAATGACTGCCCATATCAGAAAATACTGAATTTGGTACTGAAGAGGCGGAAAGAAACTCTTACAATCACCTTTTCTTTCTCCTCAAAACAGACTATGTGTTCTAGAAGCAAATATAATATAAAGCTGTGTAAAAAGCAATGTTAAAAGAGGCAGGTTTCAGCACCAGACTGGAGTATCTAGGTTTGTCTTACAGTCATTGAAGAGGCTGGCTCTGCCAGACGGGTGGTTGCTCCCAACAAAACTAGGTGTCTAAAACAGGGGGGTGAGTCACCCTCTGGCAGTGCTTCTTGGCTATTTAATGGTTAGCTTTTGTATAAAGGCCAGTTAAACCAGCTTCCTTCACACTACCACATGCAACACATACTCTTATATGGCTCTGAGCTCTTATTAGTCCCAGTGATGTCATGTCTTAATACACAATTGAGAAACTCACTATAAAATACCCTGAATATTAACAGTATCTACACAAAGCCTGCTTTAAGCTAGGCTTCGTGGGTTAAACACAACTGATTTCCATTCTGCAAGACAGAAGCTTCCTTACATACCGTTCTCCAATCTTTCACTGAGTTCAGTTGTACTCCAGTCAAATAAAAAAACTGGGATTTGGAATATTGCTTGGAATTGCAGGATTTTTTGATGTTCTTACATCTTTTGATGTTCTTAGCTAAGTAACTGCTGGCCTATTAAATATTATTTTATTTGATCATCTGACCTCTAAGCTAGCTTCTCGCTCAGTGGAATCCCTTTGGGAGAGACACTACCAATCTAATGCAAGGTATCCTGGAGTGCTGCACACGATGAGAACAAGCAATCACTAATTTGGGATTTGAGCTGTTTCGACCATGCAGACTAGGAGTAACAGGATCTTGTTTGCAGATATGTATTTAAATGCTTCCAGCTTAAGACTTTTCAGATATAGTTATTTTAGGAGCAATATCTTTAGAGTTTAACTAATCTGGTTTTATATATTGGGACTACTAGAAGCGTACAACCAAGTTGTATCAGTGGGGATGTTTCTTTTACACAGCAGTAGAGTCTGAAATCATTGCACAACCCTTACCTGCCCTGTTGCATAGACCGTATTAACAGACCCTCGTAAGCACTGCGTACAGTTTATAATCACTACGTTTCGCTGAGTTGCTTTCCTCAGTTCTTCCAGCAAGTCTTCTCTGTTGTTTGGGGCATTGCCAGTTCCGTAAGTTTCAAGTACAATGCCCTCAATTGGAGGCTGAAGAAATGCTTTTACCTGTTTAAAAACAAGACAGGGAAGAGAGACAAAAGATGTGTTTAAGTCACATTAAGATTTTCATGTGCAGCACAGAGTTTTTAAAAATGGTCTGTCTTACAGGCTCTAATGCCTTACAGTCTTCTCGTGTCCTTCTGTGCTCCCCATGTACAATAACTGGGACAGTAGAATAACTTTTTTAAAAAGAGATTTTCACTCTTTAGCTTCCTTTAAAATTCCTAGAGGGATAGATTTTAAAATAAACTATTTTCTACAGTCATGACTTCAGTGTGAAAAAGGATGCTATTGTTCAAGTGCCATTAACAGGATATGCTGTTGCACCATGGCAGAACAAAAGGGTAGATTTATTTTTATTTAAGGGTAGATTTATTATTATTTAAATGCAGAATTATTGAGATTAGAACCCCCAGTACCGGCCCAGATTTGTTACTTTAGCAAAAAGTTTTGTTAACAAATGTCTGCCTAACTAAGAGAGAGAGAGTCTCACCTTTCAGGAAAGAACATTCTAATGAAGGCTGGAGGTTTTTTAACTGAAAACTCCATTGATTTAACTCAAGGCAGGAAAAAAAAGGAGGCGCTAATTTATTCTGGGTCAGCTGTTAATGAGGTAGCTATTGTGGCTCACTGTATGAGGATGCCTAGCAAAGTCCTCCTCCTAGGAAGATGTATTTTAAACAATCTAGATATTTCCTTGCTCATCACATATGCTAAATGCACTGCACTGTAAGCCCCCATGAGGCTAACTATGCAGTTGGCATTTTATTGCAAATATACCACCCCTCTGCCTTTCCATCTGTTCATATTCACCTAAAAAGAATGGTAATATAATTGAGGAGTGATGCTAAAACTACTGGATTCAATTTAAGATGGCAACAGCCACAAAAGGTCTATCAGTTTAATGGAACCAGTATTAGACAAAAATTTAAAGACAAATCTACCTAAAACCACAGTTCTGCAAAATAATTTTTAAAGACAAAAAAATCCTACTTCTCATTTTTAGCTCTGTATGAACACAGAGGGTCATGTTAACCATCAGTGTGAGACAAAATGAACCTTAAAAAAGAAGCATGAGTTGTAGAAATAGTTGCACTCCCCTCCACCTGCCATATCGTGTATTCTTTGACAAGATGTCTATTAATATTCCTCAATATGCAGCAAGAGAACATTTCCGTGGTCACTGTAGCCTGCACCTGTCTAGAAAAGCACACTCGACCTATTTATGAGCCCTGATAAGAAGTTAATTTTGACAGCCCAGGGGGTATAGACAAAAGAAATTTGAAAAGCATTTGTCAATAGTTTATGGCATATGAAAAGTCTTTGAATGCTCTGATATTCAAAAAAATGTTTATCAGAAGAAGACAGATCCTTTCCTTTCTCTTCAAAACCCCAACCACTGCTACAATAATGCAGCTTCCCTACTTCAGCTCACTAATCAAGTATTTGAGCATCACTTCACCCACTTCCAAAATGAACTGGTGGCACTTACAGCAGCAGCAGTGATTCCTGGGAAGATTCGCAGAAGCCCAACATTACTGTTCATAGTGGTGTGAACTTGAAATTTCTTTTTGGTATTGGCTCTCCACACCGTTTCCCAGTTTACTGTTAAAGAGATATTGACTTTTTAATTTAATATTAAGACATAATATTAAGTACACTTGTAGCACTTCATACTCACAACATTGTCTTTAAAACTGCTTCTTAAGCAGGGGATTAATGAAAGAGAATGTATTTTTGAAAAGAGGAAATAAAGGCCCATTTAAGGCAGTAGCCATAGCAGCTGATCTAGCACACCTTATTTATTAGGTGTGTTAGTTATTAACACAAAATATGTCTTCAAGGCCACATCCAGGTCAGGGTCAACTGTGTTATATTCTAGTTTTAATTCCAAAAAAGTCTAGATTCCAAGATATATCAGTATTACTCATCAATATTTCTAAGTTAGTGCTCTTCAAGGAGATATTTAACATGTACACTTCAATTTAATAGCATTTTATAGCAAAGACTTCCAAATGGATATTTTAGTTCAGTGCCCATTAGCGAACAGGATGATCTATCAGACACAAAGCTGTATACCTCTACTACAACCTTTTCAAAAGAGAAGTCCGATGGCTGTGAAAAGTATCTGAGTACTAGACCTGACGGGTTCACGATGTTGAACATGTCCTGTTAGTGGCAACTCTCCCAGTTCAGAATGCTCAGAAAGCCTCAAACAACAGAGCGGCGCACAGGTATAGCATAGGTGAGAAATTTACTTGTCACGCACTGACCTGAACTTCATTGTTATGTAGTTGGCCCGATACCAGCCTGGATTCATGTTTAGAAAACAGACCTTCATCTTCCCAGACATAAGAGATGACAAATGCAGTTACTGTTGCCGCTAATCACCTCCAGAGTTTATTAGGTAGTTACTAACGATTAAATAAAATAGCAAGGATTCAATTAACTCCCATTATACATTTAGAGCCAGAAGCCAGCTGTTTAACTAATAGTTTGTTTGTGTTGCATTATTAGAAGCCAAGTCATGCATTATTGATTTCAAAATTTTACTACTTCAGTGTAGGAGTGCAGCATTGGTAGCACTAATAGCTCCTACAAGGCAGAGGAACAGGTTTAATGAACAGCAGCCAACAGCTCAGAGCGTCATGCTTCAATGAAAGCAGACCATGCAGTAAAGCTACTTGTTTCCCCATCAGGCTTTAAGCTTTTTAGATTTTGGAAACTCCCAAGCAGCAATGCAGATAAAAGATCTGCGTGCATAATACTGACTTGCTTTCAGCCATGCGGAGAGTTACTCACACCAATTACTGTTGCAATCTCTTGCAATCAGCAGACAGCCATTTGCAAGAAAATTCAGAGTACATTTAAAAGCCTCCATTGAAGCCTACTCTATTGTCCCATTACCAGAGATACTAAAAACTACACAATCCGTTAAGTCAGGACAGAAAACAGCAGTCACCTACAAGACTCTACAAACTATTCCTTCCTGTCGTGGTGCCCTGTCAGCAACTAGAGCCTATGTATGCTCTTTCGAAAAAAATACCGTAACTCGTTAAATAGGTCACAAGCAGTTGGTTTGGCATCATGTTTGTCCACCCAGCCACACTTCAGCACGTGGATTCCTAATGCTCTGGGAACGGGAGAATAGAAATATAGCCTGTTTCTACAGTTTCCTTCTTTGTGCTAAGCTGGCCAGCACGGTTCTGAAACGACCTGGTTGGATTTAGTAGTTAGCCAAGTAGCTCTCAAAGGCCTCCATGAGCTTTCCAGAGTGAGTTGAGAGACCTGCAGGAGGTACACAGGCGAGCACAGAAAGCCACGCATTTGTTCTGTGTGAGGTCATAGGCCTCGCTAACCATGTTCACTCATGAGCACTGTGCTTTAAGAAACAGCAGTGTTTAGCAATAAATCAAATCCTTTCAACCTTCGAACACACAGATTAATTCTTTAAAGGCAGCCTCCTCTATAAGAAGGGATAGCAATAAAATTGTATCAGAGCTGTCTTTCCTTTATCCTCCATAAGCTAGAAGTCCCTGCCAAAACTTCACAAACACATACTACTAAGTTTGGCAACTATTAGCATCCCTAATGCCTGTAACGAACTTGAAGAATGAACTGAGGTAAACCTGCCTTGGCATGGATCACTAAGATATTGCCAAAAGTAGAAGACCAAGGAGAGAGATCAGAGGATAGTTTCAGGAGTCAGACCTATACCTGTACTCTTGGAGTGCGCTCTACCAAATAATATATCATCTTCAAGATAAACGTAATACATGCAGACGCAGTACAGTCATGTAATTCCAAACTATATTAAAAAAAAAACACTAGAGATTGTCCCTGAGTTAACATTCTCTTGGTCATGAACCTCATCAGCCTACATAACTTCCTCGGTACTGCAGACTCCACAGATGTCAGTTTTCCATTAGTCAAACGAGTCTAAAAAGCAGAACAAAAGGCAAGTGTGATGCAAGAGCCAAAGACAAACAAATATACATAAAAGCCCGACTTCATCTCAGATTTATTCAGAACTGTTATAAGTGAGGCAGAGCTCCATGCGGGGAAAAAGAAATTTAGAACACACCCTTTGCATCCTCCATCTCAAAGATTACATCCACAAAAAGGAAGAATATTTACGTTGCCATAGCTAAGTTCAGGCATCTTCATTGTACAGAATAAACCAGCTGTCTTGCAGCCTATAGTCATACCACACAGCAATCTTCTTTTTGTTAAATTAAAAAAAATAAATCTCAGGAATCACTAACAGTTCTTAAGTAAGAAACTTATATACAAGGAGGCGAAGTACAAAAAGCTGTATATATTGATGTTCATAACAGTTTTTCATCCTATGGGTAAGAGTGACTAATTAGGGATATTCAGATTTGGCACAACCCAGAAAACAGTAACCTGTTCTGACTTGGATAGCCTGTGCTTGTAAAGAGTTTAACTGATATAGCATACTGCATTATGTAAATATGGATACAAGGCTGAGGAACAAACATAAGCGAGCTACTCCTCTTGCACAGCAGAAAAAAAGTTTTTAAGCAATGTACATAAAATAAAGAGGTAATGGCTATTTATATACTGAATCCAAAATGGCTTGGGATAGAAAAGATTGCGTTATTCAAGTAGGCTGCATTCAAGATACTAAGGTCTTTTGTTTATTTTTCCAAACAAAACCATCACATAAACAATACTCTGCTATTTCCAATCTCCCCCTCACTACCAAGCACTACAGCTTTTCAAATTACAGCTCAAAACCACGTCCTTATCTTATTCAGCTTTATTCACACACACACACACAGAATTATGGTGGTAGGGTTAGTGTGGAAAAAAATCAACCTGAATTAAAAATAGAATAAAAAAAGAGAAGCAGCTCTAAACAGTCCAGAAAGCAGAAAAAAAACCCCTTTTTACACAGCACCTATTCCACAATGCAGGTTTCAACTTATAATGGGAGAGCAGCAACTAAGAATGACACCTCCCTTAGGAGTGGTGACTGAACTCCAAGTTATGAAATCAAACAAGAAATACAGCTTTTCATGATTGCAGAGCTCCAGACAAACAGCAATGCTTTCTTCTCATCCTTCTCTGCAGGACTACGGGTGAGCCCTACCATTATATAAGCTGTCCCAGCATTCATTACAATTCACAGCAGCAGCCAAGGGGTGGGGAGTACAGGCCAACCTATGGGTGCAAATTCCTGAAGGAGGCACACAAATATAGACCCCCTTTTTTGGCAGTTTGTTATAAAACAATCAACACACACCTTTTGAAATGACTATTTAAATTGAATGGTGTCGTTGCAAGAATCAACATGCCTACTTACAAAGGAAGGGGGGACCAAAAGCACTTCAGTGAAGAGAGTTGGCATTTGCCTTAATATATAATTGACTTGGGCTTTTTACGATAAATAACCAGAACTGCCAACCAAGACAGAGACTTGGCCAGTGAGAAATAGCTTCTCTCTAATGAGACTGGTGCATAGATGAGCCCAAAAGGCCCTTCTAACCTTCTGCTGCTGCACCACCACATCTGCACGCTCACACAGGCTCTGGTCATCCCCTACACACATTGTGTTTCTCATCATACGATTCTGTACATGTTCACCACTCCCAGAAGTTACATGCATGTGTGATGAAGAAAGTCCAGCCATGGTAACAAAGCAAGTTTCGTATTTGCTTCATTAGGACAATAGAGAACAGAGGAGAGTAATCAGTTATGAAATATACTGAGATTCTTTACACATTTCAATTAAAATAGTCCTCCTTGTCTCTTCTATTTTCAAAATATGAGAAAAATAAGGCAAGGTCTTTTATTTGATCAGCTTTAAGATCTTAGAAATATTTTTGGTTATTCCTACATCACCCGTTTCCTGTGAGCATTGGGTTTCTGACTCAGCTGAGGAGTTTACTAGAATTTTTCAATTCTTACATGAGCTTCCTGTGCTAAATTGAAAGCCTTGAGGAAGCTGACACTTTCTCGTCTAAAACTGGATAATGGGACGCTTAGGTGTTGCTAACACAGTTAAGGATCTGTTCAAGAACACAGACAGTTGATGGGATCAAAAATCCATTGGGATCCTCGTCTGAAGGGGGAACAGGGTGAAAATGGATATCAAAAATGAAGAGTAGTGCTGCAGCTAGGAAAGCGAAGGGAAGGGGTCTAAGCTTCTTCCTCTCCTCTCTGGCTCTGGAGTAGATTGTTGCTTTTATATGGTATGCCTAGCCTCAAACAGCATCTCCTCTCTTCATTCCTGTGTACCAACCCATGATCGCAAGCTCTTATCCTGTTGCGCTCCCCACTCCCCCTGTCCTGTCATCTTTCCCCCTCTGCTTCTCTGGAGTTTTCATTCCCAGCTTCATTAGAACCAGGAAGCCTGAGGAAGGGTTTCTGCACATGGCCTACTCCTCCTGGCATCCTCAGGCTGCTCTCCATAATGCTGAAGCAGCACGAGTCAGCCCTCTGTACAGTCAGCCCTGTGTACAGGGGGATTAAGACATATTATAGAAAGTAATTTGAAAAAAAAGAAAAGTTAAAAGACGGCAAATTTGTTTTTAAAAGCCCCAGGTGGTTCCTTGTCTCCACGAAAGCTTCGTACAAGGATTGTACAAGCAAACTCAAGGGAGACAGCAATGTTTCAAACAATTACTTTGGACAAAATAAATGAGCACTAGTAGATTGCCCATACTATAAACGATGTTTTTTCAAAATGAAACAATCCTTCAATACTGACACCATCATCTTGGATAAATGATGCTACCCTAAGTGGGTAATCAACTGAAACAAATAAAAATAGAGCCTATCACACCATCAGTTTTTAAATCACAAATCCCCACTGATCTCAATGGGGCATTCTACTGAAAAGATAATGGATCCAACGTGGGCCAAGGGAAGTACTTAATAACTCTCTCATTTTTCTTCTACAGACAAGGAATGACAAAACAGTTCATTCAAATCCAAGAGAGAAATAGCACGCAATTTGCAGCTTGATTTCATTATTGATCATTCAGTAAACAGAATTTATTTATACCCTATTTGATGCAGTTCATAAAAACCCAAGAAAGAAGATTCTCCCCAATTTACTGCAACAATGAACTGACAGCATTTCTGTTGATTTCAGATACACCATACTTGACACAGCACAGTAATACAACAGTGGCAGACTCTCTACCTGACAGATGTCTTACAGATCACTACAGTATTTCACAGGTTTCCTCAGTTTGTATCTGTCTGCTACAAACACAGGACTTTGATCCTGTAACATTGTTAAGTAACTCCCACTCATCAGGTGGAAGGGATAAGTTTACTTTTCCAAACTGCAGAATGTCTCTCTAGTAGTAGAAAACATTCAGAATGACATGCTGCATGGCACAGGGCTAGAGCTCCTACTGCCACTAACAGCACCTAGCAGGAGAATTCAGGAACCCACTCCTATTTCCTATTTTTGGCAATAATAGAGATTGTCGCTAAGTCCTACTTCTTTCTAATATACCTAACCTATCCAAAAACAGCTCACATAACATGCTATATTTTCAAAACTATCCTCTAATATGTTTTTTAGCAACTCTTCATTTGGCTACACTCCCAATGTGTCTCTCTCCTCCCCTCTCCAAAGAAAGGGTGCCATTTATCCAAGAACAGACATCAGG
This sequence comes from Phalacrocorax aristotelis, assembly GCF_949628215.1. NCBI lineage: Eukaryota > Metazoa > Chordata > Aves > Suliformes > Phalacrocoracidae > Phalacrocorax > Phalacrocorax aristotelis. The sequence continues at coordinate 27,345,569 of NC_134284.1, read as the reverse complement.
GTGTTAAGGACATCAGTGTGTTAAGGACGTTGCAAATGGGTACAAACATGTAGTTTTTCCTCTCCTTAAAAAAAAGGACACGCAGAAATTATAGGGAGCCTAGGTAAGTTTGGGGAAAAGAAGTTTCACTAAGAGCATATTCTAGGTCTGCTGTTTTCAGTGTGCTTGCTGACAGGTCCTAAAAAGACAGGTCCTAAATATCCAGTAAAATATTACAATGACATGCATCAAACAGAGAATCTGTTGAGCTGCAAGTATACTCTGCAATGACTCTTTTGCCTGATTTTGGAGCCCAGCATGGTCATTAATGAGATTAAACATTTTATTCTTTTAGTCGTCACTCCCTTATATTTATCTTCAGAGCAAGCATTTTTATGACACAGGGGCAACATTCCCTCGGGTTAGTCCGGATCTTTAGTCAAAGTCAGTCGAGCTCACATCTATATTCAATAGATAAATGCAGCTGAGCCACAAATTCTCAGCCTTACTAATATTTAAACAGTTTCAGAGCAGATAAAGTGGAGTCAAGCTACAGGGCTTTCAAAGATATCTGAGTTTAAAAACAGCATTTCAACTACATAGGCACAGATTCTTTTCAGCTAGAGTTCTATTGCATGTGGCATAAATTACACAGCTTAAGAGATGATGTTGCTTACTTGTAATATCAACCTCAGCGTTTGCAAGTGGAGGCAGGTTAGGTGAGGAAAAGGCATTGAAACTCCCAGCATCCACCTTAGTCACCCTATTTCCCCTGTACAGTTTATTATAAAAATACAGGCACACCTGCAAGACAAGTAAAGAAACAGGTCTATGAATAAGCCAGTAATTAAAAGATTCAGTAGATAAATACTGTAGTCTGTCCTTTATAAAGTGTTTTCTAAATCTTTAAAGCAACTCAGAGGCTAGTAGATGTTTACAGCTCTTACCCTTTCAATAAGAGTTGGCACATCTGTCACACATTGGTTTAAGAATTTAAGAACAAAACAAGTTAAGAGCTAAATAGTTTCATAATCCTCTCATGAGGCATAGTCTAGGAGACAGCAAATTTGCCTGAGTCCAATTCAGAGATAGAAGAAACACACACTGTGGACTTTTTAACAACTTCATCAGTTATATCTAAACTCAGAGTCCAACATCTTACCAAAAGGCCTAGTGAAAATGAGGATAACTTTTAAAAGAGTTACCACACATAAATAATTAGGTTCCTTTCCAAGTCCCTTAAAGTTTGTCAATTGGAATTTGAAGAAAGAGAGACACCTCAAAGTTGTTATTAGTTCTGAAGGTCTTGGCCAGTCAGCTATTGCTATTGTTTTACAAGAACTGGCTTTGGGAGCATGGCAGAAGTGAAATGAGGTGTAACCTGACCAGTTTTCTCTCTGATTTTTGGGCTGCACAGAACCAACATCTTTAAAGGCAGGGTGCTGAGACCATGGAGGTACTTCCATGTCCATTAGGTATACCATCCTCGACACTTCAGTCTTCAGGAACTAGAGCAACTTTAGAAATTCAAACTAAATTTCATTTAAAAAACTGATTTACAAGCGTTGCAGATCCCACATATTTGCAAGGGAACCTCTGATTTCAAGACTGCTGCAAGCCAGATTTCAGACTTGATAGTCTTTATAGATTGTATACAGGCGAAATGGGATATGACTCCTGAGAAAACAGCATGTGCTTTGCCATGAAAGCCCCTGTTACCTCAGTGGAATCCATTTATCCTCTCGTTTAAGTGCAATTCCTTACTGCCTACCAGATATTTTGAGTACGTAAGTATGTGTCCTGGCTAGAGGGAGAAAAGCAGCTTCTGAGACCATCTTCACAGGCAAACAGACCTCAGGAATCACGAACTGCCCAGCAAGGAGCAGTGCCCCCAGAAGGTTGGCTCGGCCATCATTCTGCAATTCGTATATGGGCACCTGAAGAGCAGAGACTGAAATTACACCCTGTCCCTTATGTAAAGACTACACAGCAGAAAAAAAGAGTCCACTTATGCAATACAAATAGATGAATAATTTATGTAACAATGATTTATGACAAATAAAGTTTTCTTCTTCATCCAAACTATTTTCAACTGCAGCAGATGGCAGGGTTTCCCTCTGTGCTTAACAGACGCTTATAATCCAAGTGCTTAAAAGCTAACATAGAGATGATTCTAGTGTGATTAAGCAGATTAAAAGACTGATTCAGGAAAAATATACAAAATAGGAAGCAGGCACAGTTAAAGTGACTGAGTACAGGAGAAGCGATTGTACAGAGGAAAAGCAAAAGCCCCAGATCATGCAGAGCTGCCGATACGCACTTCATAACAGCTCTCTTGCACCATCTTTCCTCATAGTATAGAAAAATCAAGTAAGCAGGTTATTACCAACAGAAAAGGACAAGATTAAAAACTGAGTGATGACTTCCATGGCTTTTCAGATTGCCTCTTTATTAACAGAGAGTGGGAGCTCCTTTCAGCAATGAAAAAAACTGCCACATGCTCCATTGCTAGATCATATGTCAGGCAGACCTCAAGCAATAAAGCCCAAAAAGAAAGTAAAACCTTGAATATGATGTACCACAAGTAGACTGCCCTGCAGTAAGCAGGAGCCTGCTCCTTCCTAGACTTTTATATTTTTACTTCAAATAGACCACGTTAAAGGGCAATTATGAGATGGGGGAGGGAAATTTTACAGTGTGATGTTTCATCTCTCTTTTACTATTAGAGCTGTATTTTACACTCAAGCAAGCTATTCTAGTAAGACAACCCCTCCCCTTTAGAGAATATGCAAAGGGCTCCAGCTGAGAGAATGAAAATTAATAAAGGTAGTCTTTAGAGGAAAGGAAACAGACCATGTTAGATGCGTTGTGGAACAGAAATGATCAAAAATGCATCTAATTCTTAGAGATTATTAAAAAATTATAAAGAATGCAACAATAAGTAATGTAAGACAGGATAATAACTGATGAAGTAAAAAGTAAGAAGCTTCAGGGCTTTAAAGGAAAAAAAGACAGCTAGCAGCCAGCAGCCACCTGAGGCTAGAAAGATGCTTCTCTTATAAACCGATTAATACACAATGGCCAATGACAGGCTCTTATATCTTTCTCTGAAGCATCTGGCCCCAGCCATAACAAGCTACTGGCCTGATTTGGTAGAGTTGTAAAATCATTAATGATAAAATTTTGGGGCACATCCCCAGCTGGTGAGCCCGTCAATTCTCACTAATTTCTTTCAGCGCTGTGACCATTCACCCTGGCCAGAGGCCTGCCCTGCACTACACTACTATCACTACAGTGATAATCAGGATACTACCTAGTTTTGCATATAAAAATAAAAAATGAGGCTTCTGACTTCAAGTTCAAATTAAGTCAATTACCTGAGATCCTGTCAGAACAACAGTTTTACCCAGGTTCTCACACATGAAGGATAAAGCTGAAGCTGTATAGGCCATGGTATCGGTGCCGTGAAGGATCACAAAACCATCATATTTTTCATAGTGCTCCTGGAGATGGAAAGGCAGTTTCCACATTGTTAGAGTAATGCACTGGCATCCCCAAGTGAGGTACATATTGCGTTACTTCCACTAATGCAAGCAACAGCATAATACTTTAAAGGTACTACATGCATAATTCCTCCTAAAGTTATCCCGTTTTCCATTTAAATACAATTAAGGGTTAATAGGACACCAAGCACTAGAGCCAGTAATTCTAATTATGGAACAGTCAAAGAGATTCTTCTGTGTATACATATTAATGCATCATTTTTAAACCAGAAGACTACTAATTAAGAAAAGCTTAGCAATGGCTTTAAACGGGAATGTTAACATATGCAAATTAGCCATATAGTCTGATTTCTTGTTGCCGCTTTTACTTTAGGGATTACACCATTTACAGGAACAGATTAGGCAAACCAAGGCTACCATAACATATAGAAAAGCAGTCCATTTAATCCGGGTGGCAGACAGGCAAACTGCCAGTGTCAGAGTGCCCTCTTCTGTCAAAAAGTCATCCTTTCTGTAGCAGTATGTGACTTCCACAGCAGAAAGAGGTGAAGAGGCTACTTGCGGTACGTTAATGTACAAACACTTGCTGGTTTTTGGGAAGTCCCTTAGACTACTAGGCATGTACAGATGCAAAAAGGAATTTTATAACTTTAATCTACATACAATTCCACGCATGAAGTTTTTTAATGCATAGCCATGAATTGCAGAGCTCATCCTGTTGGAATAAAGTAATCTGCTGGCTTTTGGAGGAAAAAGGAATTGGTTCCTCTATTTTAAGAGTGATGCACATAAACTCTGTAGTGAGAGACACTGATGTCTCTGATGTAATCTGCTAACGTGGAAAGGATTGCATAGAAGTCTAAGATGATATATGAAGTGCCAGCATGGGGAAAAAAAGGGGTCTTTGCCATAGAATTAAATGAGATTTCTTTTAATTACACTTCTTTTCCTACAGTAGGCATACACGCTTGGCACACCTGCTGATAATAAGGTCACCTCCAAACTCACCTACAGATTTCTACTTGTCCTTTTGTTATTTCTTCACCGATACTCATGCTGACATGTTCATTCCTACTGGAAGTTTCAGGGGATTTCTGCTTTTATCTAACAAGCTAGCCAGCAGAACAACAGGCAGTGTTGCAAGATCTTTCCATAGGCCAAACTATAGCATGATGTAAAAAGTCTCCTGAAGTTATTCACCAATGCAGTAACAAGATAAGTAAGTTTCAAGAAGGGCTGATATCACAGAAATAGCCACTTGTCCTCTCTAAGTCAATTGGTATGCTCATGAAAATTTTCAGCCTTATGAATCTTATTAGCTGTGAAATAACATAGCTTGGTTTAAGCTTCATAATGTAAAAGATTAGGCTGGCAATTACGACATATACCACTGAAACATCTTGGAATGTTTCAGTCTGAAAAGTCATCAGCACATTACAGCTGTGCCAAGTATGTCTCCAAGAGGAACACAAAGTGGCAGTGTCAATACATACGCCAGACAGTTGAAGAAGTTGGTTTTTTTCCCCTCTCAGCACTTTTCACTTGCATTACATGTACTGGATATTTGTATACACAGAGAAGTTGCATTCTTGGTACAAGAAAGAAACACTTTTTTTTTTTTTTTTAATAAAACTAATATGCCATTAAGGAAGAAGGGTGAATTCTCTCCTGTTCAGCATGGGATTCCCACCTTCTAGTCTTGCCTCTGGGCTTTTCCCACCTGCCCCCCTGCTCCATCCTAGAGTCTCTCCACCTACACACCAGCTCTGTCTTTTCTCTGCCCTGCCAAGATGCATTCAATAGGAGGAGCATCATCTCTAGGTTGGTGGTTTCAGCATTAGAGGACCTAAAGGTGAAAGACTGTTACCTGAATCTTCAGCATCATTACACTGTTCACATGCATTGCTACAGCTTGGTCAAAGAAGGAAATTTAGACTATAAAGCCTACTATCGCAGAATAAGCAGGAGCAGAAGAGTAATATCTTTATGTATGAATTCCTGGTGTGAAGTATTTGAAACATTTTGCATTTCTACTTTCTTAAAAGCACACAGCTAAGTTCAGACACAGGTACAGAAGAAGAGAAATGCTGATTTTTTTAATCTGAAGAAGGACGTAATGAATGTATCTATATATGCAGAAATACCTAGGGCTTTAGACATTTCCCAGTGTGGGAAACCTAACCATGACAGCATTTCTTCTGCTGGCTGCAAAGCCAAGCTAGTCTAGTCCATCTGTGTCCAGAGTAAGAAAGGCATAAAGACATTAAATTATTTCATATGTCAGTAGCCAACTATTAAGCTATTTGAACATTCAAATTATGTGTAAATAAGCAACCTTCAGTCAAGTCACCAACACCTAAGGATATTATTTAACGTTTTTGGACAGTGAATTTAAGTCAATGTTTTAGAACATATCAACCTACATATTACAGACCTTGTTCAATCATAGCTACAGTTTCCCAATTTATTTTCTTGTACAGAATTATGACACAGCTCATCACTGGAATAACTATGTAACTTTAATGAGTTTGCAACATTTTCAAAAGGAAAAAAAATCAGCAAGCTTTGCAAGCACAGTACTTTTCACTTTGCAAATAACTAAGCAAGGTACATAACATTTACATTTTAAATAAACAAATATATACTTATGGCACTACTGAATTGTTTTATCTTGCTAAGTATAGTAGATACTGCTGGTTTTGTTTAAGCAACACCATAGTACCTCAAGTTTCCTTGCAATTTTTGCCCAGTCCTCTGGCGTCATGTTGGAAGAATCAAGCAGTGGTGAGAGCTCCAGGATTGTGTAAAAAATTCTTTTGTTTTGCTTAGAGATGCTACAAAGAAAGAGAATTGGAAAAAAAAACATTCTTAGAGCTAGTATCAGTTCACCACTTCTGATTTTTTTTCTCTAAATCAGGAGCTTTCACCCTTTTCCTCCCCATCCCCGAAGTCTATGGCAAAAAAATGGTCTTAAATTTGGAACATTAAGTTCCAAGTTTAGAAGTCCATGGCTTGATGTGGTTTAAAGCACAAATCTCTACATTTAATTTAAAAATAAATATAATTTCGGAGGCAGAGAGGGGCTTGCAAAACTAAAGACAGAAAAGAAGAACGCAGACTTACTTTGTTTAAGTTTGGAACTTAGTTCTAACAAAAGCCGATACGAAGCCTTAAGGTTTAAAAATGCTCCATAAGCTATTGAGAGGAATCGATGAAGTTCCCAAGGTTTATAGAGGGCTAAGAGAAGAGCTGCAACAACTTTTTGATCCTTTTATAATTATAAATAGACAACCTTATAAATGGATAACTCTTTCCTGACACAAAGAGTATCTTAAGAGAGTCTTATGACTGGATTCATTTTTGTGGCCTTTAGAAGATCCACTCTTCTCAGTTTCCCTGACCTCAGATTTCAGAAAAAACTCTCTTGATTAGTTAAGATCTTCTGGTTAACTGTTGCCTTTGCTAGTAATAGGCTAACTTTGTAAAACTCCAACCCTAGCCTATTAGGCCTGTTGTCACCTTGTTATGAAAGTTTGCTATATGGTACCAGCTGACTCTTGTTATGATGTGGAGTTTAAGCATGTGGTAATAGCAAGGTTCTTAAAATACTGGCAGATTGAAAACAGAGGCCTCAGGACCATAAACAACTCACTGGCAATCAATTATTGGCCACTGAGAAGTGCAACCTTGACAGCTGGGAAAAGACTGCTCAAAGTACAATGAAAACAAGACAAAGCAACTATGCAAGGGGAAAAAAAAGCCAAAACAAAAATGAACAGTTAAGCAACAGGATCAAGTACCTGTGGGGCTAAGGAATGTCACACTTCCAAACACTGTGCAGTGTGTAGCCCAGCAGGTGGAGACCAAAGATTAAGAAGTGTCTAGACACTCAAATATCTTATAGAAGTACACAGTCCCAAATTTGGAGGGGACTTACCAAAGGCGATGATGGCTACGGAATCACCGTGGGATTATCCTAGCTGTAAGTATGCTGTCTGTTCTCCCTGCTTCCTGGGATCATGGGTTTCCCTTTCTGCACCTGCCTATCTCAAGAAATCCACCTCTTCAAAGACCTTTGATTTGCCAGCCAAATGGACTCTGTGCAGAGCATGTGTTTTAGCCCACAAAATATGCCCATTTCTCCACACTAACTTTCTAACCCCTCAGAGTAAAGTCAACTGCATATAAATTCCGCTTGGCTAGTTAAGATTTGGGGTAAAACCAGAACCCTACTATTATTATTTTCTGCTACCTTTCTGAAGCTTGGAAGAGGATAGAACATCCACCATTTTCACCCACTCTTACGTTAGCTGGAATATTTAGCAATGCAGTGGCCAACAAGCAGCAGGCCACTTCTGCCCTTCCTACTCGCTCTTCCTAGTAGGCCCATCCAGGAGCATGTTTAACAGGATCATCTTTAGAGCAGTCTCAATGCTTTTGCACTGCCTGAGGATGGTGGAAAGTTCCCTGCCAGCTGTAATTGTGATGGATATGTCAACATTTACACTGGAAGGCAGTCAAAGGTTATAGAAAAGGCCAGGATACGCATGGATGCGTAGAAGTTCCCAAAATAAAGTGCTTAGAGCACAGAAAAGTTTATTACCTTCCCTCGTCATTTGCAATAGCATTTTGTTCCCACTTGCTATTTGTGTATATATTTATAGCAATATAAAATATGGAAAACCAAGAATCAATTGTTGTTTCATCAGCTAATAAAAACTACAGACCCATTCCCCTTATGAGGCCTGTAAGACAGTTGCATACAGCAGAGAGAGCATTTAAACAATGGGTAGCTTTCATTCATAACCAACTGACATACTGTACCTAAGAAGTTAGACTTCATATGAAAATTGCCTGTGGGATACCATATTTACACATGCTAAGCATTAACTTTGGAAGTCTGTTAAAAATCTGTGAAAAGAAAGCTCCCCTGAGGATATGCTGTTTAAATAAAACACCAGAGACCAAGCCTAGTCTACAACTTCTGATACCTCTCTCTAAAAAGAGATCATATCGTTCCTCTTACACTGAGGTTATCACACAGATATACAAAGTTCACAAAATACTCCTATTTTCTCCCCTCAGAAACTCACAATACTTCTCAACTGCCTAGTTAAAATATCACTTGGCTGGCACAAAACAGAAAATGGCAAAGTGCCACAACTAACCTCCAGAAATGGCACTCAGCAGTGCCAGAAAAGCAAGACGATTGTTTTTTAAACCTCAGGTTTTGATGTTAATTTATTTTTTTAAGCTTTTCTGTTCTTCATGGAGAAGATGTTCCAGGAGGGGAAGTATATTTAGGACTCAAATGGGTATATTAGTGTAGTTTGTTATATTTCAAATCCCTTAAAGTATTTTAAAATTCTTCAGTTACAAGCACAATATCGTAACAGAGCCATTTTTCTTAGTATAGTTATTGTATTTAACACAAACTGTATGTTCACATCAGTACTACTCCACCGGGTGTCCCTTTCTTTTCCCTTTACCCGTTTTCCTGCCATCTGCCTTTTAAGTGATTACTTTTAAAGCCTTTACACAGAGACCTCAATACAAAATAGACAGAAATTAATAAACTTTACATTTTCTTTGTATGTCCTGATTTTCTCTTTAAAGATTAAAGAATATCCATTTTTACTCTTATAGCAAAACAGCTATGTCCCATTTATTTTTGAATGACTGTGTAAAATCATCCTTTGTGGAAAGTTAACATGTTTACAGGGGTACAGTCATTCATCACAGCTGGGGAATATCTCAAATTAGCATACTGCCCTCTACTTAAACCTATAAGCTTATTAATCATTGCCCAACAGTTAAGAAGCAAAGCAGATTAATTATAAGCCCATTGCTTATTATCATAATGTTGCATAAATTTGGGAAAGACAATCAGCTTTTAGGGTTTTTTAAAAACAGGCAGCCTGCAGAATTAAAGCATGAGGCCTATTCATGAATGTGTTCATGATGTCCCTTTTTCAGACATATGCTGAAGATAATTCACACAGCACTGTATATACAGTTTTCTTAGTTTCTATATAGTATTTGCATGTTTGCATAGTAGCAAATTAATATCCAAAACAAGAAAAAAATGTAGACTAGTCTGCCCGGAACAGTTACTTCTTGCCTAATTTAAAAGTTATTTCTCAAGCAGTTGTAAGACACTTCATTGGAGATATATCAAAACAGACATTTTCTATCATGCCAGACATGGTAGGTTTTTCCTTTTCGGTCAATGTAAGCATTTTTACTGACCTCATAATGGATCCTTCACATTAAATGTTTGGAGACGTAATTATCCGAAAATCAACAAGATACTTCCTAACCCTCCCTCTCCCCAAGGAAAATACACTTACGGGAGCACCAATGTGTTATCTGGAAATTCATGGGACTTGCTCAGTTTTGTTTCCTGGGCGTATGCCTCATCATGCAGCATCGGCATCATTTTCAAGCTGCTTACTAATTTGTTGGCCTCAGGAGCAAGTCCTTAAAAATAAAGAATAAAGGAAGTAAATAAATGAGCAGGGATGGAAGGAAGTGAGGGGCACAGTAAGGAGGAAAAAAGTCGAGTTACACAGCTGTTTGCCCATCTTTCCAAGATAAATTTCAACAGTCTATTGCCAGTTTAAGAATGTGAAAACAGAATATAACCCATAAATCTCTGTGCAGTTACTCTTTTCTCGTCTTGAACTAAATAAATCCATTATTTAAGAGAAATAATGTTACAAATCTCCTCCATATCAAATATCTACGTTTTACCTACTTTTAATTGTTGCTTGTGTGCAAATACCGATCAGCAGTAGTGGCAGGAAGCCAATTTTTGCAACTGTAGCAAAAAGCTACCATTCTCTTTTACATTTGCCATAGCTGTTCTCTAGGTAGGGCCAGAAGACTTACAAAACACTGAGCAGTATTTTGTACTATAAAGTTGTGATATTTTTACCTAAGCTTCTTAGCCTACGGCAGTATTAACACAAACACCAAGGTACTAGTATGTCTATGCTGGAAAGCTGCATATTGTGTCTCACTATCAAGGGCAATAGCATTTCCAGAGAGAAAAAAATAAATAAAAAAGAAAGCTAAGACAAACCCCCCAGTAGGTTTTGAGCGTTGACAGATTTAGATAAAGATCTCTATATATACAAAGATAGAAAAACCTCAGATTCCAATAAGTCTTAAATGCAAAGTGCCCTAATACTCTCTTGAATAGGTACTTTCCACCATCAGGTTTAGGACTGAATATCTCAGGTGACAAGAGGCAGAGAAGGTGCATAAGCTGCTGAATAGAAAAAGTCAAAAGCGTGGATGCATCTGTTGCATTAATAGTAGGAGTCTGAGGAGTGGCTAGGGGCAGACCCTCCCGTTGAGACACAAGGTTCAGACAGAACCCCCTTGCTTTCTAAACTCCTTCTCCGAGAGGCGTCTAGGTGTGGCTAAGTCCAGTCTTAGTCTCAGGCTTGGTCAACGGTTTATTTTCTACGGATTGTAGATATAACCACTCATCAGAGTATTTGCTTTTAGTAACTAACTTGGCAGATGCCCAATTTAACGTTATAAGGCCGGTCATGCTCAATGAGAATAGTACAATTTTTTAAAGCAACAGAAACACAGGTTCTTTGGATTACCAGTGGTAAATTTGCTGGTTATAAAGCACACATAAATACCAAGGATATGAGTAACACTGCTTGGCTACAAGTGTGTTAAAAAAAAATAATAAATGAAGCAACTCTAATGCATTAGAGATTTAAAGTGACTCTATGTAGAGGTTTCTAAGTTTTCCTGGGGAAACAGTTAGTATAACCAAGTGTTCAAATCTTACCCAAAGGTGTCCCGGTGGGGGGAAAGAGAGGCTCAGCCCGCCAACTGGTCCCAGAAGTCAGAGTGGTACGCGATGGTATCTTCCCTAACACCCTCTTTCTCTTAAACTATTTTATACCATCTTTCACCTTTCAGGTGGAGCTTGAGTGACTCTAGTCATACATACCTTTATTATGATTAGTGTAAAATTTCCTCGCTTTGCTTTTAAAGGAGTAGACTAGAAAAATTGAAAGTGCATGCCCAGTGAGGGCTGGTCGCACCTTAGAGGCAGGTAGCTTTTGGGACCGAGATTATGTTTTGGTATTATAATGATACTATAATGAGCAAAGTTCACCAAAAGGACAGCATTTTGTCAAAAGCATGACAGACTGTTGGCCCAGGGTGGCAAATATGCAGCATACCAGCTCCATGGTACCTCAAGTTCCCATTATCACAGAGCCTGGCCACGATGCCTCCACACCGCTCCACCTTCTGGACAACTCCTCTTAGAGTCAGTACGCCAAGCTCTCCTGGCATTGCCGACATCTAAGCTTACAGGCCTGTGTGAGGGATTTTAGATGACGGTCTGTGTAGGGCCATGATGGAAAAATTATAAGCTGAACACAGCTGTGAGAATACGACCTTGAAGAAGGGAACTGGGTAGATTGTTATTGAACAATATGTTGTTGCAATCCAGGAACCGCTGTTAGCTGGCAGAGCACGCACAGGCAGGCCTCGTTGCATGCACCGGCCACGCGTGCAGCAACATCTAGTCAGTACTTTTCCACTGAATTTGCTGAGGGTATAAAACAAAGCACGGCTCAAAGAGGAGAGAGAGATAGGACACAGAGCATGCTCTGTGAACCACAGGGGACGCCCTGAAGGTGCCGCGCGTACCTCTTTTCTCCATGATAACTCCGCTCATGGTCACCCTCCTGCTCAGCAGTGTCTCGGGTGTAGTCGGGTTGGTAAGACTCCCATAAAGGGAAAACAATACGCAAGCAACTGCTTATCCAAGGCTATAATAGAGCAGTATGCTAGTAACTGCTTATGCGAGGCTATAACAGAGCAATAAATACTGTTGTGCTTTTAAAATATCGTGTGTTGGGTGAACTTTCTGCATAGGAATCGTGCAAACCTGTTAGAGGGCCTAGGCAACTTCCATGGAATGGATTCCTCACGTGTCCGCCGCATGCCACCCTGAAAGCTTCTTCAATGCTGTACCTTTTCTAAAAACTAAGTTTAATTTCTAAGTCACCTCCACCGATTATTCCACAGCACCTTAAGCTCTGTTCACTCTCTTCCTGCCTGTGATGTTGTCTTTCTTCCTGTGGCGGGGGCCTAAAATGGTTTGGGCTTAAACTAGCCTAAGTACATCTAGTGTGTGCTGGATTTCAAAGGGAATCCACATACTTCTTCTCTGTTAGACAGAAAGGCACCTACATTCTTGATGTTACAATCCCCAGCATCACAGAACTCAGTTAATTTGTGAATCTAACCTGCAGCTCATCTCCTAGTAGCCTGTTTCAGGAAGGACAGCGACAGTCCTGGTGTCCAGAGTCAGAAGCCACCCTGTTTTTCTTAACCACAGATTCACAGGGTGGAAGGGCCTCAGGGACCTAAGTCTGACTTTTTGAGACATTGTTCATTCAGGGAACTTCCACCAGAGGTACTTCCTTCTGGACTTCAAGATTCTACTGGCATTACTGTCCAGTTCAGTTTAATCTCAGGGAATGTATTTTATACCACCTGTTCAGAAGGCGGACAAACTCTCAAACCTCATTATTCTACTTCTGCTAGTTCTAGTTGTTCCTAATTTAAGGCCAGGTAATTCTGTCCTACTTCCTAGTTCTTTTGCTTGTTTAAATATGATTCTCATCCAAGTTTCCATTTGTTGTTTTTTTTTTTTTTTTCACCTTCAAACAGCAAAGTTTTTTTAAAATACTCCAAAACACAGAGAGTGTTTTCAATGGTATTTATATCTTTTTCCATTTACTTTCCAAACTGATGGGAAAATCCTTAAGAACTCCCTAAACCTCCCTCCTGGCGTGCCTTAAATGAAGTAGCAGGCCCCTTCATAGCCAACTTTCTCACAGGATGGCAACAACATTTGAGTGGATTTGTTTGGATTCCTGCCGGAATACTTTGTTTCACAAAATATACTTAACACGCTTTCAAGCTTTGGATGTTTTGTTCATTCAGCTAAAATCCCTGCTTTTTCTATTAAGGATGTTCCTAGCTTAGTCACAAATGGCCACTTCTGCTGCACTTGGACATAGAGTCATTTTGGCTCTGAAATGCAGCCTAGTTTCAAGTGCTTTCTGGGTGTTTTCTGATTATTCTTCTGTTTGCCCAATGCTCACCTTGCTCTGAATATTGACAATGGATTAGACTGTTTAGTTTTTGTATTTGCCCCAGGAACTGGAGAGCTGATGTGCGTTAATATACTTAAATCCCTTCTTTAGAAGTGGCAGTTCCTCATCTCTTAATAACAGATCTGTCAGGATCTTTCTGTAATTGCTTGCACTGACCTTAAATCTTTTTTTTAAAGACATTTAAGACAAAATGTATCCAAGATGACCCACTTACAACCTACCCAGTCCCCTTGATGCATCCACATTTAGCAGTGGATTTCTGCTTTACAGCTTCAAGACGCAAACACAGGGGAACTCAAATGCAATGGTGTTAAGAACACTTCTACTTTGTTATGCATGGAAAACATCTTTTGTGAGCCAGGCCTGTTAACCAAGTATTTGAAGCAACTTCACCCCTGCAGAGAAAAGGCAGGCTGTGCAACGTGTCCAAATAGCTCTCATCACCTTCTGTCCTTTCCCTACTTAGCTGGCCAATCCCAGCATCACAAAGCAGATGGACAAAGGCAGAACAGCAAATAAGTAACTGTGGCCAAGGAGAACAAGCATGGTTCTGTCTCACCTACACTCAAGGACTCTGCTTGTCACTCTGGTGCTATAGAGACAACACAATTATAGCTACTTACCAATCAAGATATCCTATAACCTGTGCTGCAGCATAAAACAGGGAGCTGAAAAAGTCAGATGTAGCTGTGTCAGTGAGGCTCTGCTCTGAAGAAACCACAGGAGCTGTACATCAGCATGCTGAAGTCATCGTCCCCAGCCCTAACAAACTCTCCATGCTGAGGAATACAAAGGGCTTTGTTAAACCCTTTTTTACCTATAGGAATATCAGTAAAAACGACACATGTATCTACGGTGCCAGATCCCAAAAGTAACAACTATATTTTGTAAAGGCAGCGGAGCATAAAATGTTCTCCAAAGTGTACATTTCTGTGGCTGTAGTACTTGGAGCTTTTGGAAGAGAGGTGCATAGGTTTCAAACTGAAAAAGGTTTGGACTACAGCAGCCAGTCCGTTGGTATTCTAGTACCTCCAGAATAGACAGATAATTAACTAAGTCACCAAGGCAGACTCTGTTCCAAAATAAGTAATCTTTCTAAGGGGATTTAGCTTAGTTCTACTTGTATTTGTTGGGTGGGTTTTTTTCTTAATATTTCAGGAAAAAGCTAGGAAAGAGATTCACCCCACAAGCCCAAGGAAAAGATCTCCCTGAAGGCACCAGCCAGGAAGAACACGAGCGCAAACTTGCGAGGATTACTATCGCAGTAACCTCTCTAAGGAGCATAGTAAGATTCTCTTTCTCAAATGAGCTACCGATAAGCCAAAAGAGGCTGTTGTAAGAGGAAACAAGTAGAAGGAAGAAATTTTAAAATGCACTGAAATGACTTATTTCACAGCAAAAACATGAATACTGAGAGAGTCTGCAACTGAGTCTGGTTGTCACCCAACTCACACAAACAGAGTGTCTGTCCTCTGAAGTTGACTCCTGCACAGGTAACCTATAGGCATGCAGAAAGCCTAACAGGTTCAAGACATGCTGGAGATGCCAGATGTGCACAGGTCAACTGCAGAACATCTGCAGGAGGTTCACAATCAGACATCATGATGATAAACAATCATTCCATACATGCACAATGAGCCCAGGGAATGTCATTGCACCAGTCTTCTACATGGGGGCAGCTCTGCACAGAAACATATTCCTTGCAGAACACATTAGGCCTAATCGAAACTGTCCAATTTTAAAAATGAAGCTATCTTCTCGCAGCAACTAGAAAGGTCATAGAAAAGCTTGTAAGCCTAGATGGAAATTAGTTAGGTAGAAACCTAGCTTCATCCCTTTGACTTGAGCAGGTGCTGCTATGAAAGGTTTTATGCAGCTCAGTGAAGCTACGTCTGTTCACCTTTCTTGAAATAAAACACAGGTAGTTCTAGGTACAGTTGTAAACAGGCACTTTCATATCCATTGATTAATAAATGAGCATCTATTGTTTTTCCCTCTGAAGCATGCTGCCTTTCCCATGCCCTTTCACCAGGTTCTATCTGAACACAAAGACTGCCAAATATTCTGAAAGAGGTAGTCTGGCTGCTCTGCTGCTATATCTGTGTGTGAAGAGCAGGTTGAAATCCTCACAAGGATGTAGCAAGTCAGCATCATTAGATCATAACTCTTAGATTGTTTGCACATGCTTTAATGATTGACACTTGTTAAGCAAAAGGGGAAAAAAAAGGCACACAAGATGAGAAGACATTATGGAGTTCATTTATAAAATAATGACATGCAATTTTTATTTATTTGCTTAAAAAGGTGTTTGGGGAGCTAAGACAATATAAGTAGGAAATTATTTTAATTTAAACAATGCAGACAGAGAGGAAAGTTACCACATAATTTAAAATACATTTTTTTTTTTTACGATTTTGACAGATTAAACACAAAGATGAAAGCTATAAAAAAAAAAAAAAAAACAACAAAGCAGAACAATCCCTTAAAACATCTTCCCTACAATAACAAGGATCAGCCAGCCACCTTCTGAGATGGAGTGATATGTATTAGGAGAAAAAAAAAATCTAGCCTAGGAGGCTCTGAAGTGAAGTCCCAAATGTTTTAATCCTACAAATGTGTAGCTGAGATGATATTTCAGACAGGCACTTGAAATTCTGTATTAGGGAACACAAGTACCCACACCTGTGAACCCAGACAGACACAGGCTCTGGAAGCCCTGGGATGCTCCACTGCCTCCCAAGTGAAGGAGGAAAGAAACTGAGTAGATATTGATCAAAACTGGACTGCCTCCCTCTCTCTGCACACCCCCACATTACCCCCTCTCCCTTTATACCAATACTGGTAAACACACAGCCCTGCAGCAAGTCAGACCTGGCTGAAATCCATTCTTTTCCCCAGGCACATTAATTGGCTGATGCTTCTGGGATCTCTTGGGATCTGTGCCTACCGAGTGAGGGTCTAGTGGTGCTTAGGTACCACCACCACCTTCTGGATTGGGGGTTTAGTGGGGAGGGGGCTATTATGTGAGTTTAGCCACCTCCCTGTTGACTTTTAGGGGCACCTGAAAATGCATAGCATATAACTGTAGGTGCGTAGGATGCTTTTGGGTAAAACGCAGGCAGTATACTGAGACATCTCAGAGTTCAATTGCAGATTTGAGCATTTTTCAGTTGGTGGGAGGCGTTTGGCACATCTAGCTTTTTCATCATCACAATTCTCACCCTCCCTTGGTAAGGTAAAGCAGAACTCTTCAATGATTTCTCAGAGGAAGTCACGAGCCGGTAGGAGAGCAGCAGAAGCCTGCCCAGAGGCAGGTGTGCACAGACACTGCATCTGATCTTGCTCGTTATCACACTTGGCAGGATGTACGCTGCCACACTTTGCATCAGCTGCATCTGCCAGGTCACCACTGGAAAGTCCTCAACGTGGCCACCATCTCCAACAGCCCACGCTCTTCCCAGGGGGAATGTGAGGCACATGCTCTCCAGGTAGCCTGGGATGGTGGCTCTTTTAGGGCTCAGAAAAAACTGCGCAGCTCGTTCAGTTAAGTTGGTTTCATTTTCAGTGCATGAAGGAGCAGAGAAAGAACTCATACTTCAGGAAACACATTGTCCTCTGCCAAAACCTGTTCTAACTAATTGTGAGGCTCACTTGTTACAAGGATGCCCATCAGCTAAGTTACTGAAATAACCAGCTGGTAGGGGCACAGGATGAGGGGAAGGAGCACGTCCTTTTAGCATTGCTCACACCGGTTACGAGAAACCCGGGGACGCTGAAGCATAACCCGCACCAGGGAGAGCGGTCGCAAAGCCAGGCTGTTCGCGCAAGAGGCGGCAGCCTCAGCCTCGGCTCGCCAAGCAGCGCGACCCCCAACGCAGCGCTCCGCGCCCGGCCGGCCCCGCCGCGCACCCTGAGGGGAGCCCGTCTCCGCCGCCCCGCTCCGCTCCCCGGGGCCCCCTCACCCTTGACGTCCTGCACCATGCCGATGGTGCCGCCCGTGTTGATCACCAGCACCCGCGCCTCGGCCTTCGAGCAGTCGGCGGGGGCCGCGGGGCACTCCTGGGCCAGGGCTTTGCCCAGAGAGCACGTCCCCGCAGGGCGCTGCCCCAGCTCTGCCGCCTCCATCGCGCTCCCGAGGAACCGCTACCTCCCGTTCGCCTGGCGCTAAGGGCAGTTATAGGGCGGCCGCCGGCCGGGCAGGCAGCGGGGTGGGGCCTGCCCGGGCCACGGCGCTGCCCCCAGAGGCGGGGCGAGCCGCCATGCCCGCCCTGCGGAGAGGGACGCGAAGAGGCGGTGGCTGGAGCTCGAGGGCTGCGGACGATCGTGAGGTACCGGCGGGGGGCGGGGGGCGGCGGGACCCCTCGCCCCGGGGGGAGGCGGAGGAGAGCGATTGGGGCCAGCCCGCCCCGCCCCGCCCCGCCGCCAGCGTGTGGCACCACCCCTTGTACTTTGCGCCGGAGGCCGCGGGGCAGCGCCGGCCCCCGGCGGGAAACGACAAGGTCCTTCATGCTTGAAGGTGAAGCAAAGAGCAGCAGCGCGGCTTAGGCGCGCAGAGAAAGGGGTAAACATGGCTCGAAGTCGCCGCCGGCGGGGAGAGCGGCGGCGTCCCCTCTCTTTTCCAGAAAGCTCTTGGGGAAGAAGGCAAGAACGTCCTCTGCTTACCTGGGTGCTGAGGTGACTCGTTCCTAAAACTTCAGTGTCCTAATCTGGACCCTCGGTTTTCACCCAGGTTTTCTTAGGAGAGAGGAAAGAGCTTGCACCCTCAGGCTGCCTGTCGAGCCTGGGCCAAATGGGGACAGTCTGGTACAATCCTGCCTGCTGACAACTGTCATACAGAAAATAAGGAAGGGTCTGGAAGGGTCTCCTTGGGCAAAGATGAGAGCTGTGGAATAAGTAACAGTCAGCAGCCTGCAAAACCACAACCTATCCAGACTGATCTCAGTTAAGTCAAGCATTCATATGCAGTACTCTTGTGTAGACTCGATGGTAGTATTAGCCCACAAACTCCTTTATTTGAGCTCTTCTGTCCCTTTGAGGGCATTCACCCGCAAGGATTGGTATTTCCTGGAAACCTGTGAACACAGAATGTTTCTTAATATAGCCAGATCAAACATGCAGTTATGAAAGATAGCTTCTCTTTCTCAGCAGTCTTCCCAAAAGCACTTGGAGTTAAAAAAGGTTAATGGTCAACAGAGATGCCCAGTTGTGCATATGATGATACCATCTTTAGCCATGTAACTGGGACTTCTGAAAAAGAAATGAGAATAAAGAGGAGGGGGAAACTTACTACTTCAACCTCAGAAGCTCTCAATGTTTGTTTTATCCTGATGATCATCTCTGCTGTCGTTGGCCGTAACTGCAAAAAGCTGGTTATTGGCAGGAGCTGAGTACCATGAACCTGAAATGGACTTTTCCCATGCAGTAGGGATACTTGAGAGTCTTTGCTGATGCACAGAAGAACACAGAGGAAACAGGTTTAGGAAACAGTGATAAGGTATGCACATGTACCTCACTTCAGTGCTCCATGAGAAATGGCAGCAGTAATATTGCCCATAGCCTGGGTGATGGTAATGCTGTAGTATAATTGCTAGTGTCCTCAAAATAGATGGAGTAATGCTGAACTTCATATGGCTATGGAAAACAGCGATGTCTTCTGGTCTTACAATACTAGCAGTTCCTCCAGTCCTTAGTACCTACAAAGATGAACTGATGTGAAAAGAGCTGGTATTTGTAATAAATATCATAACAGAGTGGTGACTTATCAGTTTAGGGTGCAGAAGACTCATCTTCATCCTTTCTAGATTGTAGACTTAACTGAGCTCCAGTTTATATTTCACTTGTTTGTTACCAACAATGTAGTAGGCATTTCTCAAATTTTTCTCCATCTTCCTGTAAAAGTCTTCCTAAGGTTTCAGACGTACAAGCCCTTCTTCAACTCAGATGCTTCAAAATAGAAGCATTAAGCTTCAGAACTAAATACAAATTTAGGGTTTAGTGTCTAGATAAAAATAGTTGATACATCTGGATTAGAGGGCAATTTTGCAGGTAAAGGAAGTGGGGAGGTTTGATGAAAAAGGTGATGTTATAGGTATTTTACAGAAGAAGCTAGAGGTGTGTACCTTATAGACTCTGGAACTCAAAGAGGTTAATTGTGGGAAGGGGGGCAGATTAAGCTTTAGCATAAACCAAAATTAGCTGATTAAACCCTGTATCGGTGTCTAGGTTAGATACTGGTTTTACATTTAAGTCATATTTGGAGGGTATAAGGTAGTTTCTTTTGAGGAACAGGTGTGAGATCAAGTATAAGGAGGCCAAAGTTGGTTTCAAGGAAATCTAGTAAGCCTCGAGGTCTGTTGTCTGTTGTCATGAGATTTGTTATTACCGGACAACTGTAAAGCAAAATTAGCAAACTAGCTAGCTAAAAAACAATGAGCCAGTTACTGAGGACAGTAGCTGCTGAGAAGCCCAGTCTGCATGAGCTGAGAATGAGCTGCCACACAAGTACCTTGAGGCAAAACATGTAGCTTAAGTGTCTGACTTATTTAGTAAGCCAAAGGAAGAACATAGTTCCTGTAGGAAAGTGGTGGTATTTTTGGCTCCAGGTCATATGAACTTAATTTGTACCCTGCGCTGCAATATTTAAATAAAATTTAACTCAAATTTCAAGGTAAATTGAGAGAGAGGAATGGACACAAGTTGCTCTTGGGGAGATTCTGATTGGACATGGGAGGGAAATTTTTCACAGTGAGGACAGTCAACCACTGGAATAATCTCCCCAGGGAAGTGGTTGACTTGGCCACATTGGACACTTTCAGGATTTGGCTGAACAGGGTGCTGGGCCATCTTGTCTAGACTGTGCTCTTCCTAGAAAGGTTGGACGAGATGATCCCTGAGGTCCTTTCCAACCTGTGATTCTGTGATGGTCCGAGCAATTTCTTCCACTTTTAATTTCAATGCTTACTATTCCAACAGAAATACATTTTATGCACTCCTGCCAAGTTGTCAATCTCTTATACTGAGTGGCCCAAAACTCGGCACAGAATTCTAGATGTGGCTGCATAAGTGACAAGTAGAGGGGAGTAATTGTTCCCCTTAATCTGCTGGCTGTAATTGTTTTGCTAATGCAGCCCAGCCTGTTAGCTTTCTGCTAGCTTTCATTGCTGCAAGGGCCCTTTGCTGGCTCATACTTCATTTGTCCATAGGACCCCCAAGCCCTTTTTGCACAGCTGCTACTTAAATTTCAGTCTCCAGCCTGTACTGATTTATACAGTTATTCTGTGTCAGGTGCAGGATTATGCATTTGGCTTTGCTGAATTTTATGAGGTTCCTCTCAGCCCAGCCCATTCCTCCAGCCTGTTGAGGTCCCATCTTGCATTTCAGGTTGGACCATTATTCTGCTTTTAGTTTGTTCCTAAAGATCAACCAGCTCACCAGGGCTCCTTTGAACTTCAGGATGACCTCCCAAGATATCTTGCCTACTAGATCATGGAAGAAGCCAAAGTCTGCTTCGCTAAAGTCAGAGTCTTTAGTCTACTCTGTCTCTTCTTCACTTCTGTAATATGAAGTCCTGTTTGTGAAATACGTGCTGTTTGCCTTGCACCCAGATATACCACAGAACTTGACTGAAAGTAGGAAATATTATGTAATACTTGTTTGCTTTCCTTAGTTGTAAGAAGACCAAGGACTAGAGATAGGCGCTGGTTGTAGCCAACAGCTCAGCATCACACTCATGGTATCATATACCTAATAAGGCTTAACTAATGTTTGATTAATGCTTAATTTTTAGTTAGCAAAAGATGAATTACTTTATAGCTGCAGCATAAATCAATGCTTGTTTATTTGAGACTCACTTGCTGTCTCGGAAAAATCCCCATCATGGCAGTCCCTGCTTCCCCAGTAATAACAGTTGCACCTTTCCGTGAGGATCCTAAGCACTGCTATCTCAGGTACTGCAGCCAAGGCTACCCTTGACTGTCATTTCTTGACCAGCTCCCTCTTTTTTGTGAGTAGCAGGTCTAGGAGAGCACCTCCTGTATTCAGCCTGTCCAGCACCTTTACCAAAAAAACTGGCCTCAGTGTCCACAGAATCTCTTGGATTGCTTGTCCCTCCTCCACATTGCCTTCTCAGATCTTGGGGTTGTAGAGTCCCCCATGAGAACCAGGACCTGCGATCAAGAGATGACTTCCCCCTAGTTGAAGGTACTTTCACCCACCTACTGTCCTTGATGAGGTAGCCTAGAGTAGGCAGCGATCGCAACGTTGCCATTGCAGCCCTCACTGCGACCCTGACTAGAATGCTCTCGAGAAGCTCGTAAACCTTAATCCATAGCACTGTGTACATCCCTTTACATAGAGCACAAAACAAGCCCCAGCCCTCATCTTCATTGTCTTTGTGAAAGAGCCTGTATCTATGCATTGCAATACTTCCTTCACATGAACTCTCCCATCATGTCTCTAACTCCCATATCATCGCAACTCTTCAACTGCACACAGACATCCAGTCCATCACCTTGGTTTCCCAAGCTGCACCTGAGGCAGGCCCTTGGTTGTCCAACTCCCTTGTGTGGGAGAGAACCTCCCCTGTTGCTCTGTTTGGTGTACGCTTCCACCCGCTGATGGACCTAACTTTAGGTCTCCCTCAATAATTTTGCAAGCCCATTGACAAAGATGTTGCTGCCTCCCTGTCAGGTGGAACCCACCTCTGGTAGTCCTTGTTCCCCAAATACAGCTTTTGAGCTGTAGAACCCTGAGTCCTGCCAATACCACCTGCCGTACAGCTACAGCTGGGTGTTAATCTGCAGAACATATTTGCCCCAACCCAGGTCTTTCTCTTTGCCCAGGACGAACAAGGAAATGTCACCTGGGCTCCCATCACTGTTCCTGCTTGTAATAAACAGCATTTTGAGATTATTGTTTTACTAAGACAAAACAAAAAGGCTTAGTGCAATGCACAGTATACAATATATCTGTAAGTGTAAACTGGGGGCTCAGTTCCCAGTTTAAGATCATACTTTGGAAGTGATAAATCAGTGAAGATTAACATAATTGCAAATAGATGGCTTTATGACACTGCATTTGCAATTAATTTCAGTATAAAGAGCTCTTTAGAAACCAGTTCACTTAAAACATGTATTTCCCAGATGTTTTATGTATTTAAATGAGTACACTCTACCCATACATTCCAACGCATGTCTCTCATAGACCTCTCAATGGGCTTTAGCACAAACAATTTACAAGACCATAACTGAGAATATTATAAGGATATCAGAAATTTAGCTTGTGCTCAAGTGCTTGGAACAAGAGTTGTGCTAGCATAAGATAATTGCCTTTTTCACTGGATAGGAATCCACAGAATTCCTAGTAATTCAGAAGAAGGGTCTTACAAAAGGGGTCAACAGCATCTATCTCATGAAAAGGACTAGTCATTTATCTGGATTGGTTTAGGTGAAACAAGTACCTGGTAGTCTTAGTCACTGTGGGTTCTTCCTCTCTCCCTCTTTTTCTTAATTTTACAGCTGAACTTTCCCTTCAGCTCTCTCTCCCTAGTTATTAACATTTTGTCCCTTAAGTCATGGTGCACTTGGGAGCAGTGCTTGATTAGGAGGTTTTGGACCCCTCATGTTACCTGTCTCTTCATTCACATCCCACATCACTTCATCTATGCGCAGCTGTTTAGACGGCTGAACACTGAGCGGTAATCAAAATCAGAGGGTGAAAAAATAATCCTGGGGAAAAAATGTTGAAGGGCAGAGTGTTTTCAACCTCGATTAGTTTTCTGATCCAGCTCACTGGAAAGGCCCACTACCTGTTATACTGAGCAATCAGAAATAGCAAGAATAGAGATGGAAGCAAAAGGCTGAGGGTGGGAAGATCTTCAATCAACTCCTACGCTGAGTGAGATGCCCACAGAGCTGTGGCCTCAGTCCCAAATCCTGGGAGGAACCTGACTGGGGAAAAAGGGAAAAAAGAAAGAAGGAAAAAAAAGAAAAGGTAATCCCAGCTGCTCTTTTTTTTTTTTCCCCCAGAAGCAGAAATACTTAATACTTTCTTCTACCCCCCTAATACAGTATAACAGAATTAAACTCTTTCCCCTCACCTTCAAATAGACATTCATAAGGACAAAAAATGTGTCATTTTTCAATATTCACTCACTTGTCACAGTGCAGGAAAAAAACTACCCAGCTAGCAGTTTTCAGCCCAAATTTTGTGTAAACTGTAGACTACTGACAGAAACAGCAATGATGTCTGAAGGCAGAAACAAACTACCTAGTTACTCCAGCTGCTGTTGTTTAACTGTGTGCATTGACACATCCACTGCAAAGCTTTCTAAACAAACAGATATTTTGGTTCTGCTGCAGGAAAACATTTTTTTCAAAAGAATGAAAACCAACACTATGTGCTATTGACTGCATACACCTGATAATCACTTCCTATGTTGGAATATAGAATTCTGCATGACATCGCGAGATTGGAGATGTGCCATCAGGTAGATCGCCAGATGATATACAGGAACGACTCTTTGCACAAACTGATGGGGGGAGGACAGAAGACTACGCACCAGTTTGAGAGATACCATCAAGAGAATAGACAGGCATGGCGCTTACATAAGAAATGTTGGCACCAGAAAAAGAAACATAACAGGGAAGCTCAGAGAGTTGCAACACATGCATTTCCCTGAAATGATGCTGGAGGCAACAGAATATTACCTAAGAGGGTAGAGAATGCAAGCTTAGAACTTTTGTTTCCAAGAAGAACTTATTCCAGCATTTCTGATACCTCACCAAAAGGGCCAGGCTGTGCCTCTTAGGATGTAAGCCTGGGCAAAACAAAAGCATCTCTGAAAACTCAGGTGGCAAGGCTACATCTAAACAGTGATTTTTCTTGCAAGCAGAGAAGAACGGTGGCCTTGGATGACTTAATGGACATGAGTTCTGGATTTCTTATGAGTTTGAAGCAGGAGTTTTGGAATCAGAATAGCAACCTGGTATTTAATAGAGGAAAGGAGTATTTAATGATCTGTATCTAATAGCATCCCATGTATGAGGACACTCACTAGCTGGAAGGAGTTCCTGCCATCACAGGAATTATTTCTTAATCTGTCCATTAATACATAGCAAATCATACTTTTAAGTGTTGTAAAGAGTAACCCTATCTCTTTGACTGCGCTTGACTAACAGCACCCATTTACTTTATATAGGCCCGTGAGCAGCCATCAGATATTAATGACTTTTAGTTACTATTTTGAAGCTGACAAACTGAAATATCTGTCCTCATATTATTACTCTCCTGAACTGTCCTGAATTCTGAGGTCTTTGCTAGTGTGTTGCTGCTACATTTTTCCCTAATCAATAGAGTGCCTTTGTGTTATAGGGTAGATAGCTGAGTTGTCAAGCCTCAGATGATAAAACTCATCTTCATGTTGCATATTGTGCAGGACATTAAAAGCTCCTCAAGTATGGAACAACAGTTCATGCCAAAGACAGATGTGGTGCTACCCCACTGAGAAATGCCGTACAGCTAACTCCTGCAAAAGCAAAATTAGGGTACTGTCATGGTTTCAGCTGGGATAGAGTTAATTTTCTTCACTCTAGCTGGTATAGTGCTGTGCTTTGAAATTAGCATGGAAAAAAAACCTGTTGAGATAACACACAGATGTTTAGGCTGTTGCTGGGTAGCGCTTATACTAGTCAAGGACATGTCCAGCCTCCCATGCTCTGCTGGGTGCACAAGAAGCTGGGAGGGGAGGGGGCACAGCTAAGAGAGCGGATTCAAACTGACCAAAGGGATATTCCATATCATGTAACGTCATGTCCAGTATGCTACCTGGGAGGGGCTGGCCGGGGGAGGGAGGGAGCAATCGCGGCTCGGGGACGGGCAGCGTCGGTCGGCGGGTGGTGAGCGGCTGTATCGTTCGTGTTTCTGCGTTTTTTTCCTGTTTTCCCTTTCCTTCCTTTTCCCTTTTATTATATTAACATTATTGTCATTATTATCATAACCATTTATCATCATCATTTTATTGTAATCATTAAACTGTGCTTATCTCAACCCACAAGTTCTTTTGCTCGTCCGATTCTCTTCCCCATCCCACAGGGGTGGGGGGGTGTGTGTGGGCGAGCGGCTGCGTGGTGTTCAGTTGCCAGCTGAGGCTGAACCACGACAGGTAAGTTGGTTTGGTTTTTCCTTTACAAGCCTGCAGAGGGTAGAGAACGCAAGCTTAGACCTTTCTTTTCACAGAACTTATTGCAGCATTTCTAATAGCTCAACAGAAGGCCCAAGCTGTGTGTCGTACGATGTAAGCCTGGACAAAACAAAAGATATCTCTGAAAACACAAAGGCAATAGTTCAGGCAATCAGAACACTGGATAACAAATCCAGAACTCATGTCCATTAAGTAAGTCATCCAAGGCCACCGTTCTTCTCTGCTTGCAAGAAAAATCACCGTTTAGATGTAGCCTTGCCACCTGAGTTTTCAGAGATGCTTTTGTTTTGCCCAGGCTTACATCCTAAGAGGCACAGCCTGGCCCTTTTGGTGAGGTATCAGAAATGCTGGAATAAGTTCTTCTTGGAAACAAAAGTTCTAAGCTTGCATTCTCTACCCTCTTAGGTAATATTCTGTTGCCTCTAGCATCATTTCAGGGAAATGCATGTGTTGCAACTCTCTGAGCTTCCCTGTTATGTTTCTTTTTCTGGTGCCAACATTTCTTATGTAAGCGCCATGCCTGTCTATTCTCTTGATGGTATCTCTCAAACTGGTGCGTAGTCTTCTGTCCTCCCCCCATCAGTTTGTGCAAAGAGTCGTTCCTGTATATCATCTGGCGATCTACCTGATGGCACATCTCCAATCTCGCGATGTCATGCAGAATTCTATATTCCAACATAGGAAGTGATTATCAGGTGTATGCAGTCAGTAGCACATAGTGTTGGTTTTTAAAAATAAAATATATTTTTATATAGAAAAAGAAAAGACATCTGTAAATTAAGGATGCTGAATGTTTTGGGGGGGTTTTGTTGTTGTTGTTGGTTTTGTTTTTTTTTTTCCAGAACCATTTTTAAAGGCTGATTTTTCTATGAAACAAAGTTTTGAAATTCTGACCGACTCCAGTAATCCTACTCAAAGTGAACTTCAGTTATGTCAAAATGAAGATATATTTTCTTCTTCCCTTCGAAGTCAGAGCTTTAAAATTTTTGAATGGGTCTCTTTGATCAGAGATTGATCAGAGATGTGAAAGAAAATATTACATGACATACACAACTTAATATAGACAATTTAATGGCTCCTTTTGAATTTGATCCAATCACCTACCGGACAGGCAAAAGCATATTCACCAGAGAGCCCTAAGTTCTCTCTGAAAGGAGTCCCACAGAGCATAAAATAGTCTTTCTGTACAGTTTTAAACTAGTGATTATTTTCACGTGACTGGCATGTCTTTACTTCCTCTGAGTAGCACTGCAAAGGCATAAAAATAAAACAATTAAAAATGCTTTGAGATCTCAGTTAGAAATAAATAAATGAAGTGGAATGTGTTTCTTTGTGACTATGACACGTAAAAAAAACGAGCTACATGTTTTTCATTATTTGAAAAAATGTTTTCCTGCAGCAGAACCAAAATGTTTGTTTGCCTAGAAACTTTTGCAGTGGATGTGTTGATGCACTCTGGTGGGTTGATATTGGCTGGACACCAGGCGCCCACCAAAGCCACTCTCTCTTCCCCGCCCCCCCCAGCTGGACAGGGGAAAATATGATGAAAGGGTCACGGGTCGAGAAAAGGACAGGGAGAGGTCACTCACCAATTTCTGTCACAGGGAAACCAGACTTGACTTGGGGGAAAAGGGTTTAATTTACTACTAATCAAATCAGAGTAGGGTAATGAGAAATAAAAACTTCATCTTCAAACACCTTCCTCCCACCCCTCCCTTCTTCCCACGCTTAACTTCACTCCTGATTTCTCTGCCTCCTCCCCGCAGTGGCACAGCGGGACGGGAATGGAGGTTAGAACAACATGACAGTCACTACACCAAGGTGTGACAAACAACAGCATGTGCCTCTTTCTCCAGAATTTAAGCTCAGCTCAGTTTAATCTCCGTACATCTGTGTGCCCTTATTGTTAAGACCTTGGTTTTTTGCTGAGCAAGTAGTTTTTCAGCCTTACAACACCTCAGAAATTCTCTGGAACTTCACTTCGAATGTTTACACAGTGACAAAGACGGCACGTGTCACCATCTGTTACTGCCCTTTCTACATGTAACAACACGAGGAGGTGAGAAACAGGC
The DNA here is from genome assembly GCF_949628215.1 of Phalacrocorax aristotelis. Classification (NCBI taxonomy): domain Eukaryota; kingdom Metazoa; phylum Chordata; class Aves; order Suliformes; family Phalacrocoracidae; genus Phalacrocorax; species Phalacrocorax aristotelis. Next base: position 27,317,650 of record NC_134284.1, on the reverse strand, counting down.
GTGGAGCGTTGTCAAATGTGGCGTTTCCCTTTCTCTTGCCCGGCAAGCAGTCACATGAGACTGTACTGTTGTAGCGGAAAAATACAGAGGAAAAAAAATTAAGGACTGTCTCAGTTCAAATCAACTGACAAACAATAACTTGAAATCTGGCAGCAATAAAATTAAGTCAAAAACTTAGATCTCAATATGAAAATAATAATCATAGCATCCTCAGCGAATGCTTTCAGAAGCACGACACGAAGCTTTGAGTTGGACTTGCTGTCTTGCAGGTGCACATAGAGAAGGACACAAGAAAACATTTCCGTTCTGATGCCAGTCTGTGATACGAAGGTTCACAACGCAGTATTACAACACATCCATTTCTAGAAGTGTTTTGCTGTTGTTCATGTACTTTGGCTGAAAGCATCCATTTAGCGAGTGTGAAAACCTTAATTCCAGAAGCACGCGCGTATTCTCTGGAAGCTCACAAGTACCACACGCTCTGCTTCCCTGCGTATATTCCTCATCCTGTAGCGCTGGCATCCTATGGGGGGGTCTCTGCTACTGTTCTAGCTTCAGTAACTGTTCTAATTTTAGGACTTGCTACCAGCAGCAATCGCTTTGTGTTTTTTTCCAAATGTATCTTCTACCTCCTTATCTTCTACTTCATAAATAAAATCCAAGAAATACCTGTTCCTTAGAGAACGTGTAAAATAGTTAGATTTAAAGTGTGCCTGTTCAATTCCCAGCCTAAGTGGTGACTGGGCAGGAGGATTCTGCACACAATTGCTACCCAGACCGAGTAAAACTAGCTCAAGAGAGCGCTAACATTTTAAACCAGAGAAAGCAGAGGAACTCCCTATAGCTGTTTTCTGTGATCTCTTGGCATATGTGCTGTGGAAGATACTCTCCATATCAAGGTTTCTAATCAAATCTTATCTAGTTTCCCGTCTTTTAAATGTGGGCTTTCTGTCCGTATTAAAAAAAATAGACCAAAAAAGCCCCAGAGAGATAGATGCATCCTCTGTGCTGTTCATTTACTGATTACACAGTCTAGATTTTCACTCCTCACAACCAAAAAAAAGTGCTTTGTACATGTTGAAACATTGCTGGCAGCTGTGCCGTTCCTTTTTGAATCACAGGTATCCAGGGAGAAAGTTACCCCTGGGTGTTTTATTCTCTGTTTAGGAAGAAAACAAAATGAGAAGTGAAGATTTAAAAACCCTCCATGGGGTGTACGAAGACCAAACACAGGAGGGAAAAAGAAAACCATCGTGGTGGTGTGTTTGTGGAACACCTGGGGCTCCTCACTCTGACCGGTAAGGAGAGAGGAGACAAGTTCCATAAGCGTTGCGTGAAAAGGACGTGAACTCATCCACCCGTGAGAGACGAAGTTCTGATGGTGGTTTCTGGAGGAGAAAGCAGTCTCGGCACTTTTTGAAGGGTGAGAGGAGACTGATACCGGCATTTGGAGCATCCCGTTCACCTCCCTCCTTCCCCGGAACCAAGTGACATCCCCACTGCTCTCTGTCCCCAGGTGACTTGCTGCAAGGGAGGGACTTGCTGGGGAGAAGGAGTGGCGGCCATAACCCTCAGGAAGGCACGTGGTGCAGGCACCTCACTCCTGCCCCACTCACCTCAGCCTGCCTGCTGGCTCACCACCCCGACGGCGAGCCCCACAGCGAGCAGCAGTACCCCCTTACCAAGCACAGTGCCCAAGCTCTGCTCTCTGCCCCTTTGCAAAGGGCCCCAGGGTGCCCCACTGGCTCAAGACAGAGCCAAGAGCTCCCCCCTATGCCAAGAACAGCTGCCAGGACACCACAGGGGTGTGAAGGCACCAAGGGGGTGACTCTCCTCTCTTGAAGGGGGGACCTCTGGGACGGTCCTGTCCCTGTCCCGCAGGATGGAAGAGCTCCCTCGGCAGAGGGAGCGACCACCATACCCTCTGCTTCCCCAAGGGATTTCAGTCACAGCACGTCCCAGACGGGACATTTCTGGGGCCTGAGTGAAAGCTAAATACAGGAGCATCAGACGGAGGTGAGAGAAGCACCTACCCATATGGCTGCGCTCGGTGCCTAAGAAAACAGCAATCTATCTTTCTACAGATTCACTAAGTCATCTCAGAGGTTGCCTCTTCCCTCAACGCTCCTTTGGAGGATTAATACATACCTTTCTCCTTCCTCAGGTATATCCTCTTAGCCTCAGGTTTGTTTCATTTATTAGCCTTTTTGGAGTCCCACCTGCTTTTCTCCAGTTTGTTTTGTTTTTGTTTTATTTTTTTACAGAACGGAAACTTCAGGTCAAACTATACTTTGATGGTGGGGTTTTTTTGTTTGTTTTTTTTTTTTTTTCTGTTCTGTTCTATCCCTTTCTACAGGGTAAGGTGGACAAAAAGCCCTGTTACTATGCCCCTAGAAAATGTGCTAATTATTTTCCAGGATCAGTGTAACTCCTGTCACTGTCTATCGCAACACTTGTATCCTGGTTTCAACTGCGATTCTATAATTTATCCTAATTCGGATGGCCTTTTTCTGGCATTTCTATGTAGACTGGCATCTCGGGTCAATCTGTTTTAAGGACTGTGGCAGATGTACACGATCCTCGCCATGGCGTGCAGTTGCTGTTTGAAAGATATACAGGGGAACGGAGCCCTAAGAATAGGCTGCCTTGCCTAAAACGTACATAGTTCAGCAGTTTCAAGGACCAACCCAGGTACCTCCAGAGCTACAGTTCTAAACTGATGCAGAGAGGCTCCCTTTCCCCCATCCGCATTTAAGTGAAGGCAAAATACTTATTTAATAAAATAAAATGGGTGGGGGAGGCCCTGAAAAATCTGTCGGTTGCACACAACGGTGTTTTTCTCTCCCAAGGCTATAGAAATTCTCCACAAATCTCAGCTTGAGAGAAAAGTCTCACCTTCGGTTAGCAAGGCGCAGCATGTCTGTACTTTCTCCAAGGCAATTCTTTTCGCTCGGACCATCATCTGCGCGAGTGAGCGAACAGTCCTTTGTCTCCCCAAGTCCTCACTCTGGGCACGTCAAGAGTTATGCCAAAGTGAGGCGGTTAGTGTAAACAGACCTGAGGCATCTGACCACGGCTTAAGCAAGGCAGAGCCTGTTGCGACTGGCTCGATAAAGTCACCCCAGTCACTCCATGCCTTCATTATTCAAATTCCATCCCCTGCCTCCCTCTTCCTGTTAACTGTCAGCTCTCTCTGCGCTGTAAACAAAAGCTCACGTAAAATCCGTGAGCAAGCTCTAGAAACAGGTAGCTCAGATGCCTACAACAGCGCAACCGCGCCACAAAAGATCAGCCTTTCTGAAGTAAATATAGGCGCTCACCCGTACCTCTTAAAATCCACATAGAGTTAAGCTGCTAAAGAACTTCAGAAGGACATCCTGAGATCGTTCGGTCCTCTAAGCCCTCCCCCTCCTTGCCTGGTATTCAACTACTGGAGGCATCAGCACTTCTCATTTTTAAAATCCACCTTCCCTCATTATAGGCACTCATTTATCAGCTGATGGGTAACAGTGGCTTCAGCCTTGTCTACACGTGCTTTTGGCAAAGCCTCTTTATCACAGCATCCCAGAAAGGCTGAGGTTGGAAGGACCTCTGGAGGTGACCTGCTCCAACCCTCTTGCTGCCCAGGACCGTGGCCAGATGGCTTCTGAGTTCTCTCCAGGGCTGGAGATGCCACAGCCTCCCTGGGCACCCCGTGCCGGTGCTCGGTCACCCTCACAGGGAAAAAGTGTTTCCTGACGTTCAGACGGAAACTCCTGTGTTTCAGTTTGTGCCCTTTGCCTCTTGCCCATAACTCCGGCTGCTGTTGTTTAACTCTGTGTGTAGTGGGTTTGTGTGTCCAGCTTTTGGTAGCAGAGGGGCTACAGGGGTGGCTTCTGTGAGAAGCTGCTAGAAGCTCCACCTATGTGCAGTAGAGCCAATGCCAGCCGGCTCCAAGACAGACCCGCCGTTGGCCAAGGCCGAGCCCACCAGTGACAGTGGTAGCGCCTCTGGGATAACGTATTTAAGGAGGAGGAAAAAACAGCCAGGGAGAGGAGTGAGAATGTGTGAGAGGAGCAACTCTGCAGACACCGAGGTCAGTGAAAAAGCAGCTCCATGTGCTGGAGCAGAGATTCCCTTGTAGCCCATGGTGAAGACCATGGTGAGGCAGGCTGTCACCCTGCAGCCCGTGGTACAGCAGATATCCACCTGCAGCCCGTGGAGGACCCCACACCTGAGCAGGTGGATGTCCAAAGGAGGCTGTGACCCCATGGGAAGCCCATGGTGGAGCAGGCTCCTGGCAGGACCTGTAGAGAGAGGAGTCCACGCTGGAGCAGGTTTGCTGGCAGGACTTGTGACCCTGTGGGGGGCCCACGCTGGAGCAGTCTGTTCCTGAAGGGCTGCAGCACCCCGGGGAAGGGACCCACGCTGGAGCAGTTCAGGAAGAACTGCAGCCTGTGGGAAGGACCCACGTAGGAGAAGTTTGTGGAGGACTGTCTCCCGTGGGAGAGACCCCACGCTGGAGCAGGGGCAGAGTGCGAGGAGTCCTTCTGAGGAGGAAGGAGTAGCAGAGACAACGTGTGATACACTGACCGCAACCCCCATTCCCGTCCCGCTGTGCCACTGCGGGGAGGAGGCAGAGAAATCAGGAGTGAAGTTAAGCGTGGGAAGAAGGGAGGGGTGGGAGGAAGGTGTTTGAAGATGAAGTTTTTATTTCTCATTACCCTACTCTGATTTGATTAGTAGTAAATTAAACCCTTTTCCCCCAAGTCAAGTCTGGTTTCCCTGTGACAGAAATTGGTGAGTGATCTCTCCCTGTCCTTTTCTCAACCCATGACCCTTTCATCATATTCTCCCCTGTCCAGCTGGGGGGGGCGGGGAAGAGAGAGTGGCTTTGGTGGGCGCCTGGTGTCCAGCCAATATGAAGAGTCCTGTCACTGGGCATGACTGAAAATAGCCTGGCTCCATCTTCTGCGTATATTGGTGTACATTAATAAGATCACCCTGACCGTTCTCTTCTGGAGGGTGAGCAGTCCCTGCACTCTCAGCCTTTCTTCATAAGAGTCCTTAGTCATCTCAGTGGCCCTTCACTGGATACCTTTCAGTAGTTTCATTTCTCTCTTGTACTTTTTTAGAGCCTATAGCTGAGTATTAATAAAGTAGATGATGTTTAGCAAAACATCCTCTAAATCTGTTCAGCGCAAGTCTAGATGACACTGAGATCTGAGCATTCTGAGCACACTGGTACTCCTGCATTGGTACCACAGCCTGGACTATACACTGGCTGTTTTTAATATAGCGGCCTCCTGAGAAATGCCCACAGATACTTGGAATAGCTGGTTTTTTGGTACATAACCCACAACACTGAGACCAGAAAAGGTGTTGCTTTCATAGACTTATATTCCTCTTCTCTCAGAACACCTCTTTCTGGAAAACACCTTGCTCTGGTAACATTTAGGGATACAGGAAAAATAGAGGTAATCTGAGTGATAAAGCATGATTAATGCACTTATCTGAAGAAAGCAGGCTATTGATGCTGAATGCAATCAGCTGCCTTGGGCTGACACAACACTGCGTGTTCGTAATAGCTTAAAAGAACTCAAGAGGTGATGAACATATTTTCTTGTCATTGAAGAATAGTAATGTTATTGTCTCTTGGGGCAAGATCGACAGACTTCAAACTAAGGCTAACACTGTTGCAGCCCAACAAATCCTACATCACTGTCTGTTGTGACACCCTTGCAAAGAGAGATTGATAAACTCTCAGATACAGCATATTTATCACTCCACTTTACGCCCCTCAAATTTCCTCAAGAGTCACAGGTTTCATATAGCGCATCTCTTGGACTGTAGTGCTGAAAGGTATTGCATTTCACAAGCTCTATAATTTTTTAACACTATCTTCTTTCATTATCAGTATTTAATAATCTGAAGACTACATGAATAGCCTGGCAGGCAAAAGCCTTCTGTGAATCTCATTTCTTTGTACTAATCCAGATGTAACCAGTATAAGTAGTAGCCTAGGAAAAATGCAAGGTTTCAGTGTAAACCAAAAGAATATCTGGGCTATTTACCAAATCTATTATCAGCTCAAATTATTCAGAATTAAAGTTCTTTTCAGGTACTAATTTACAGAAGAAATGAGAAGTCTTTGATCATGTAGCAACTAGAGGGTTTTTAGGATGTAGATGTCCATAATCACACCCAGCTACTGAGGTGCATACACCTTATGTTCTAGCTGGAATCCTTTTGGCCAGGAGTACCTGTATTTGCATGATACGCCTGCAGCCTGCAAGCCCTATGCTTCCTCCAGAAGACCTGAGGGCAGAGAACACCAGCTGTGCCTCCACCTCCTTTCAACTGCAGAATCCTATGTAAGCAGAGTTATGAGGCAGCAGTAGAAAAGAGCAAGGCAAGAAACACAGACTACATATCCTGAACAACTCTCTTTGGTGTAGACTTAGTTAAATGATGTCTCACCCTATCAATGATCAGCCACTCTAGGTAATCTACTATTGCTCATTCCGGGATGTTTCAATCACAGATGGAATTATTAGTCTAACCTCTTCAAGCATCTTTAAAAGGATATGTAAAGAGTATTCTCCACCCTTATATCTGCCAAAAGGAAACACTTGGGAAAGGATAAGAATAGGCATTCTTTCAGTATATTTTCTCAGGTTCTGGAACTCAGTGGGGTAGGGAGATTGCATTCCTTAATTTTAACAGCTATTGAAGGATCTGTGTTCCCTAGAGTTCGGATTCCTTTTTGTAGTTGTTTATATATTTGGTTTCTAGCACAGCCCGTGGCAGTAAATTCCAGAATTACATGCAATGGCAAAAAGATTCCTTTTGATTTAAAACTGCTACTTGATTTCATTGTAGCTGTGGGGGAAATGATGAATAATAGTGAATGCACACGTTTTCAGACTTGAGAAGCACCTATCAGTACAATTTGTCACTTTATCATTACTATTGGAGGCATTCAAGAGGGTTAATTGACCGTTTACAGAGTCAAATATTTCTATCTTGGACCCATGATGGAAGAAATACACAAATGTGGACAATCACTAATAAAATATGGTAAGTGAAATCTCATTCTGCTACATGTTAGTGAGCACCTGGAGATAACAGGAATCTTGACAAACAGTCATGGCCTTTTATTATGGAAGTAACCCCTGAAAGGCAGAAGGTTGACTGGAATCAGGTCTATAGCCATATAAATACACTACTATTTTACAGTACTTCTTTCTCTAGCGTTACATAGTATTAATCTTGAAGGGAGAAGTCCTGAAGCTGTTTGCCTTAGACTTGTTTAAGTGACTCTACAACGTTGTTGAAACCTAAATCAAACAATAAAATACAACTGCTGCTTTCTAAATATTAGTACTACATTTTCATCTGGCAATAAATAACATTTCCCAGCAAGGCTAACTTGTAACATGTTCTGTTTCCTTCAAGAACAACCTATCATGTATCACACTGCAGGCCTGTTAGGTACCCAGGACAAAATTGGGGGTTCTTAAGAGTTAATAAACACTTCTTGTTTCTCAGCTGACCAGTGGCAGCTTACAGGTTACTGGGCTGTGGGGGAGTTCGTATTATCTACTCCTCTCATCATAAGGACAAGAGTAGAAACCTTTCAGTTTTATTAGGACGCGAGCCATTACAGAGTACCTCTTCTTTACCGAAAGCTTTACAAGAGGCAGCGGTTGACATTCCAAGGGGAAGCAGCAGGACATCGGTACGCCCCCAGCAGATGGCGGCGCAGGCACATGGACAGGCCAGGGCACCTCCACCAGCAAATGGAAAACAAACTAACCAACCAAAAAAGAGTAGAGAAAATATATGCTTTCCTCTCAACTCTAAATTTCAGTGTCACTAATGAGGAATCATGGTAAGTTACATTATTTATATCACACCTTTTGGTATTATCAAGCTAGCTTTTCCTACAGAAATTCCCATTATTAATGGCAAAACAAACATTTGACATTCTGCCTGTTTCTTTTGCCCCCCAAGGTGTTTAACTGCAACACTGAATTTGCATACAACACTCAGCTGAGAAATACTGTTGTCTCAGCCACTTGAAGTGCAATTTTTCTGTTAAACCTATCTTACTATATAAAGTATGATGTTTTATAATTCACAAGGATTAGTAAAATGGGTCTAAGGAAGCGATGTTTATAATAAGCCACTGGAATTGTCTACTACACAGTTGGCCCTCTGTTTAAGTACAGCTTAAAATAATTTTAGTTTAAGCATCCCATTGTTTTCCCCAAATCTGCCACTTCTTTTATGGATACCATTGATTCTGTCTGTTCTTCAGAGGATGACCAGATATTACATGATCCTCAAATCGCTGAGTGAATAGTGAAAAGATTAGTACTTTCCCATACACTGTTTTTGCATTAATGTGTTTCATGAATGCAATCACGTACCATTAATAACTAAATTTAGCTTTTATTAAGCATGACCGCACAACAGAAGAGACAAATACTTTTTATTTCACTTCTGTGTTTTATTCTGAAACCGCTGACCTCATTTTTAGGACTAAAGATCTCACAGGTAAAAATAAGAGGGAAGGATGAAACAAAGGTGCCATAAATCAGTACTTCAAAAGCATTCTTCTGCCATACAGGAAAAGAAAAAATGTATTATATTTTGCTCTGTGAAAAATTAATGAAAAATTGTATCCAGTATATGAAGTTATATTTTGGATCAGAACATAATCTAGATCAGTTTCATTTGACCTCTAGTTTTTGTTTAAGAAAAACCCCAAACACCTTTGTTGGATGGCTTTTTGAAAAGCTAATGACAAAACAGGAAAATGAAACTTGCAGTTCAAGACAGAAAAATCATGCCCCGTGGCTTGTGAACTTTTAGACAGAAAATGAACAACTAAACCTAGATTTGCTTTGTCTTTCATGTACCTTGTGAAAAACCTGCTCAAAAGTATTATTAAAATAAAAATTGCATCCTGCTTTAAGTCAGTCTGTTTTATGAATAAACCCGCCTGCTCTAGGTCACCAAACCTTAGCTTTTTTTTAATTTTAAAAATAAAACAAAGCCAAACATTAACATAGTCCAAACTGTATTCTAGTACACTCACACTAATCTTATGGAACAACAATCTTGCAAAACAAACATCTGAGTGGTACAAAAGTAATTTTTAGGCTAGTTGTGATACCTCTTCCTCTGAAAGACTTCTATAAGTACTTAAACATTCAACTCAACAAGCTTATGTAGCTGATAAAGACCATTTTCATGATGCTTTTCAGACTGGTCAATGATGCACTGAGAATCCACCTAATCAAAAGCAGCATGATGAAAAGTCAGAATGGATTCTTAATAACGTTTTCCTATATAACATAGTTAAGGAAAAGAGTTTAAGAGTTTTGACAGTTTCAAATCATACAGACATTTCAATTCCATGCCACACATTTCAACATAAGAGCCTACTATAGAACTATAAAAATGCTATATCTCATGGTTTGCCTGAGTCAGAATACTATTCCACAGCCAATTCCAAAGCATTACAGGTAGTATTTTATATGACGATGTAAGAAAGATGTCCTGAGATTCTTCAGACTCCAGATGCAGTGGGGAAAATCCTTATCGAAGGTCTACACGTTAACTTGTTATAACAAGCTAAACACCAGTATAACAGAATAGGAGATTATCTATCAGGATAACTGAATTTGAAATATGAAAATAGAAACACTTTGGCTTGAGGCAGGATATCATGACATACTCCAACATCTTAGTGAATGACTACTAGAAATATGTGCCCTTGGTGCTCATCACTAATGTCAACTTTTCCAAGAAAAGAGACCTAAACCCCTCATTTATGCGCCTCAGGGTAGGAGAGGCAAAGGGCGGGGGTGTGTAGAAATCTTACTCCTACGCTCCGTAATTCCTTATTCCCTTTTAATTAAGAAAATGCACTTGTTTATCAGGAAATTGAGTTGCCTGCAGAGGCTTTTACAGAAAGAAAGGTAAGATTTCTAAACACAGTAGGAAGCTAGACTTTTCAGCTTTTCTCAAAATCCAGGAGGGTTTTGTACACTGCCCTCAATTTGATCCCAGCAGATTATTCTAAAGCAAGCTGCATTTCTGTCAGCTTAAAGGGAAAAGCCACCCAAAAGCACAGTGACCCAAAACAAAACTAAAATGCACTGCATTCAGATAAATCCTAAACAAGAAAAAAATACGAATCTTTTTTCTTTTAGGCCACAGCTGCCTAACAGAAACAAGAACACAAAATTTTAACTTCCAACAACTGTAAACTTAAAAATCATGAAGTGTTCTGTTTGAAAAGGCTAAATATTTGTATATACAAAATTAAAAAAGAAACCACAAACAAAAACAAAAAAGCCCACCCAACAAACTAAGAAACAGGATATCAATAGAGGCTGACGTATATACAACAGTCCCTGTGCTTTAAGTTTGACTCTACAATGCTTTCAGTATCTTTAAATTCAAATTTTTTTTTCCTCCCCAGGCTCTAAAAGGACATCCTTCCAAAGCAAACTCTCTCCCTTTGACCACTCTTAACTCACTGTGCCGGGGTACCCTAACTACTCTTTTTAAGGGGAAAAGGGGAAAAAAAAATTATCTGTATACCCTTACCTGATTCCATGCATAGGGCTTCTCATACCATGTGGGAACAATTATATCTCGAGGTTTTGATTTGCAGATTAAGCTGAAATTGCATAAAAATAGCCTTAAGAAATAAACTTAATTATAAATACAAAAGGATTTTTATACTGGATACAACGAGGCATTTATGAGGTGTCTGTGCTGAGGGGAATCTTAAGTTTCCTTGTTAATCTAGTCTGATTTGTTCACTTCTTACGCTAGAGGGGCAAACTGCAGAAAAGACAAAATGCAGATTTTCACAGGGACATTTAGTGTATCAGAATGTATTTGCTTTTAAAGAAAATAATGTGGTGGGTTTTTTTTAAATTTACAAAGTACTAGAATTTGCAACTGTCATTTATTCCTTAAGTTTATGCATGCTTATCCACTAGAATGTATAATCCAGCTATTTTAGGGTATTTTGTTTTGCATGACAACTCAATCACTACAGATTGTCTGTCTGCTCCAGTTATTTCCTCAAGCTGTGCAAAGTACAACAGTAGCAGACATTAATTAATTCTGTCTAGATGCGTTTTTCAAACACTCATGTTAGTCTTAAGTAGTGGTGACATGTTGTAAATACAATTAGCTTTCAAAAAATGGAAAAAATTATGAAAGACTGTTCAGGCTAAATTTTTACATATTTACTTCTATTAATAAAAGGTTAGGTTTTTCCCAAGACGTAAAACGAAGCACAATCAGAAAAAAAAATATTCAAAATTAGGAGAGATTTTACAAGAATGAAAAGACGTGATGACAATGTCTCTTCCTTCAAAAATGTAAATAAAAAAAATAAGAAAAATTAGCTGTAGGATCATTGGAACAGAATCAGTAAAAGCACAGAGATTCCAAGAGAAAATGCTACTACAGAATGGTACAAAATCCTAAAGCAAAAATAAAGCCCAGAAGGCTGACGAGAATGGCCGAGTCAGGCAGTCAGCACTGACTGAACTGGGGATCACGTCAACTGCACAGGCTGCTCCTTCCCCTCCTGACTGGCTGGAGATGTCTAAACAATCACCCAAACAAGGTGCCAAAACAGTAACAAGTATTAACCCATCGTAAGAAAGAGCAGTGACATTTTGTGTTTTGAATTTAGTATACAAGGGTTGATGCCCACACATGAGCTCCTATTATTGTCACAGTCACCTCCAGAGAGGTTTTGTGGTTTTGCTTCTTTCTGCCTCTCCACTTTCCTTGACTTCTCCCTACATTTACCACTACATGAATCATGCAAGCCATCTTCTAAACATGGTACTATACTACATGGCAGTGTCCAAAGACAATGCAGACACCAGCTGGCCTGAGGTACTTGGACACAAATAGGAAATTAAATATTGCATCAGCAGTACGCTTCGCAGTTGGTATTTTACCAAGAGTTTTGCAGATGCAAAACGTGAACAGCTTGCCGTCAGCCCGCACCAGTGCTCCTCAAGTTGAATGCACAAACAGCATGCATCTCTGAGGTACAGCCTTTGTGAAGCCGTACCACCACTTTCTGGAGGCACGCACAAAGCACTGCAACAGCTGGCTGGAAGCTCCCATGTCTCAGAGAGAAGAGCAGCTGACCCGCTGGCAGCACGCAGTGTAGCACCCAGACCAAAAATCATAACCTTGTTCCCTTGTCATATCCAACATGCCTGCTGGTCAGCTAACATATAATAGTTACCTCCACATCTTCTGGCAATTGTTTAATTTCATTTCCAGTGCCTCCAAAGGTAAGGCTGATTCCCCCTGCACTTGTTAATTTATTATAAAATGCACCACACTGAATTTTCTTTCAGGTTTTGGAAATGAGAAGTATGGGCACTTGCTTTCAACTAAGGGCATACTAACACTTTGTGGTTGTTTTTTTTTTTTTACAGCTGGGAAAAAAAATATCAACCAAGCAGGTACATTCAAAAACAAGAAACACATGAAACCTAAGCATAAACAGCTGCTCTGATAATAATTTTGATAACCTAGACTAAGGGCAGCTAAGCTTAAAAAGCTTCTGACCTTTATCAGCATGAGGAATTGCCTCACTGTGGCATACAGTTACTTTAGAAAAGCTCTATTCATGAAAAAGGTCACATTTCCTAGAGATGAAGCCAATACTAGAGAGCGTAACTTAACTCTTAATTTATGGCTGAGCCAGAGTTCCTTCTGAAATCTGTTTAGTACAGAGCCAGGTAAGGATGAGAAAGTCTACTGATGATGCAGATAGCACCAAAATGCACACTACATTTACAAACAAGCGAATATTTTTCATGGCATGCTCAGCACTGGCAGACATTAGGAGGAGCTGTTACAGGGATACTTCATTGAACTGGCTCCCCGGAACACTTCCCACACACCACAAGCTGAAAAAAAATTCTCAAGACTGTCTGTGCTGACTCACAATAGTCTTTCATAACCACTGCTTCAGTTACAAGCAGCAGGGAGGCCTGCTGGAAAAGGCAGGTGGCCTTACTTCAATTTGTAATTAACCTGGGACTTCCAGCAATTACCTTGGCCAACACCTATCCAACACAGGTCTGATGACAGAGGAAAGGCAGCATACACAATTCAAATTTAATGTACAGGGAGAAAGAATTCTAAATCCTTCTGCACTCTTATGCCATAGAGCTTCATTAGCTTTGTCCTGGGTGCATAAAACAAAGATACATCAGAACTGGTATCCTGTAGAACAGGTTTTACAGACTAGGTTTTATGACTCTTAAGCGATCAGGCTTCCCTGAAGAACCAGGGCTTCCACAAGAAGTCTGAAGTTGTTGAGTATAGCGCTTTATAAATAAAGTAAATTAAATGCATCATTAAATGAGAACATAAATTATTTCCCAAAGCCGAATCTGAGCTATGCTTCAAGCAATCATTTAGTTTGCTTTTGCTGAGACTGTGAAACAGATCTGATTTCTACAAAATTACCATATAAGTTTCTGACGAACGTTTTCCTGCAGCTGTGTCATTCTTTCTTGTCCAGAACACACCGCACATTCACAGAGCAGCTCATTAATGGCTGTCCTTAGGATGTTTATCTGTAAAAATACCAGTGACAGAACATAAAGCACTCTAAACCAGCACTACTTCTGTATTATATTACACTGTCAAGGTGGTCGTGGCACCCACACCACTGAACGTCAACTGGAGTATTATTAACATAAGCAAAACCATATGAAGCTTTAGAAACACTTCTTCGTCCAGATGCATCTCTGCTGGTCAAAGACACCGATGTTCACCCACTTGACATCACAATCTTCAAGGTTACTCAGGTATGCCATAAAATATACAGGCTACCACACTTGCCTGTTTTTTTTTTTTCCAGCACAGAATTCCTTCTGTAAAAGTTTTAAGGTTTTTCTCTATCTGCTCATAATTTTCACATGCACAAGAGCTTGGTATTACCATTCTGGCTAAGGTGCCACGAATACAGACATCACACACACCAAGGCAGTGCTTTCAGACAACAGCAGCTCACAGGTCTGCGCACCAGCGTGTCCACCATGTCCTTAAAAAGCCTCTAGAAAGCACTGGTCATCACCTAATGTGCCTGCTCTGCACCTAAAGTAATCGGGGCATGTAAGGTCCTTCAATGTCTAAAGCACATGTCAAATCTGGAGCACAGGTCAAATACAGCTTAGTGTCCTGCGTAACAGAGTGCATGCACATACTTCCCTCTGACAGATCTCTGCCTGCAAGTGACACAAAGGCTGTAATGTGGAATATGGGGGGTTTTACTGTTTGTTTGGTTGATCTGCTCTGGGAGAAGTAGCTTCATACAGATGGCTTATCAGAGCTGTAAAATCAAACTGAAGATTGCAAAGCAGTAATGCTAGGCTGATCAGTAAACGGCACAATAATCCTAAAAATGTAACTAACAAGTATTGACATCTGAATAGGGCAAAATCAACACTTTTGATAAGTGTACAATGTATTGTTCTGTAATATTTTATTTTGGTCAAAGTATATGGAGGGGGTAACTGTTTTTTTCCTGATAAGAATCCAAGGTTATAAACAGGTAGCACACTAAAAAAAACCACCCCAAAACAACAGCTTAACACAAGTTTTCTTATTAACTGTAAGAGTTAACAAGCTCTGATGCATTGAATTCTACTTAATTCCTACTCTAACAAAAATTCTTACGCATCTTTTACCTCTGATATGTCTTCCACTCCAAAATGCACATCAAATGTCAACTCCATGTCGTTCTCTGGAAGCAGTGGAGCCCCACAAGTCTGACTCCAACCCAAACCACACAGAACACCAGTAAAATACTTTCCACTTTTATCAATCCTATACAAAAGAAGAAAGAAAACAGTCTTGCCTAGAGATGAAGAAACTAAACTCATATGAAGACAGACTTAAATGAATTTGACTAAGCCATGTCAAGCAATATTCAGGTGTTTTAAAGAAGCTAAAAACAATTGGGAGGCATCTACACCTAGTCATATTGGCTTTTTTAAATATAGCGATGAAACAAAACTGAAGTTCTGGTTATGAGAACATATACTCATAAAACTTAAAAAGTGAATTGTGCATATGCAAAATAAAACTTTAATTAACGAAAGCTAGCTTCACTATATTGAAATTACAGTCTACAAGAATTTAAACGAAGTACAACAGTAATGCAACTGCCAGAACTCAGCTTTTATAAAAATCACACAAGTTCCTCTCCTCACATAGATTTAAAACTTGCCCAGTTCTACAGTTCATCTTCCTAGGCTTCCAGCATGATAACTGTATTGCCTTATCATGAGGGCAGAGGCTGCAGCACCAATTTATAAGTACATGAAACAAGTTATCTTAGCTACATGCTATATTAAAACTGATAAAAGATACAAGAACTGCACAAACAGAAAGAGAATATGCTACATGCCGAAAGCGGGGGAGGTGGGGGGGGGTGGGGTGTGGAAATCTGTCACCAAAATACCTGAGTTCTATAGTAGGAGCAAACAGCATACTGAGGAGTGCAAGCAGGCCAGGAATAGGAGGCATCAAAGATGTTTCCTCTAAAATCACAGTAGATCCTGTCACAAAAAAAACACAACACCCCCGAAACCAAACAGAAAAAACCCTAATGAGTATCTAATGAAAATGAAAACTCAAGAAGATGTAATATAGGACTACAGTGACATACTTACTCATAGAACTATTTATAATAAAAATAATATTCTAGAGAAACTGTCCAAAAATTTTTATTACGCATTACCAGTTGCATTTGCTGATAAAGAAGCAGCAACCAACAATTGCTGAAAGGGATCTTCTGGAGCATCATGGACAACAACAGAGTTTATGCTTTCCTTTTGTATGAAAGCACTTCTGTGGAGGA
The DNA here is from genome assembly GCF_949628215.1 of Phalacrocorax aristotelis. Classification (NCBI taxonomy): domain Eukaryota; kingdom Metazoa; phylum Chordata; class Aves; order Suliformes; family Phalacrocoracidae; genus Phalacrocorax; species Phalacrocorax aristotelis. The sequence goes on along the minus strand of NC_134284.1, from coordinate 27,301,728 downwards.
AATAAGAAATATTTTTAACATTAAAAAAACCCAAAACTGATAGAAACGTTAAAAAAAAGAATTATTTTGAAGTCACAATGCAACCTCAAAGGATAGCAGTTACTGTCTGAAGATTACCTGAATAGCATTTATAGCAGATGTATATGATGGTTAATAAATTATGTATCTGTAAGACATTAAAGCACCTTTAATAAAACTATTCTTAAAATATTACATAGCAATAGCGTGCATATTAACACAATTCAGGTGGGACTACTTCAGTCTTTTCAATGAGTAAACATTCTGTAAAAATCTGTGAGAGTAACTAGGATGGTTTTTGCCTATTTATCAAAAATAACAGCTGAGAACATGCCTATACTTCACCGTAAAAGTCTTCTCATACCTGAACTGGGATACTCTAGTCATACTGTAGCATTTCACCTCATAAGGACTGAACGGGCCAAACACTGTTACCTTCAAAGAGAGAGAGAACAAATGATATTCTAGTTAGCCAGCACCTGGATCTCTCCAAATCAATATCCTTTATAAATGAAAACCAAAACACATTTCAGCATGTATTGAGCAACACTGAAAGGATAAATTTTTGAACAGCATTTTTGTTTCACCCATCTAAAGCTAACTTCGCTTGTTGAACCACCTAAACACAAATATTATATTTTCACAGGTGCTGGGGATTAATGACTTTCCTCTGGCTTAAAAAACACAAGTTCAGACTTCATAGAGCACCTATCAAAATCAGATCATTTCTGCTTACATGAGCAGGTCTTTAATCTTGAAAATATCTCACTTTCATAAAGTGAGTAGTTAAACAAGGGTTACTCCTGTGGGTAAACTGAGCATGATTAGGTGGCTTGGAAGCCTGAAATGGGAAAAAAAATTATAATGTAGACGAGACTTAACTTGTAATCAGAATGCAGAACAGGACACACATTTTAATGTTCTATATTCCAGCTTAGTAGTGACTAGGTATCTCAAAATACATAAGTAAGAATAAATTCTGAGTTTGGAATTGGCAGTGGAAAAACATCCACTGTTTCATCATTACCAGTTATGGGAGTGTTTGCTGCATCACCTCTCCTAGCTGCTTACCTATTGCTAACTGAGAAAGATCAAAACACTGTGTACAGTAAAAACCATGTTTAAATTTTCTGAAAAATGGATAGAGCCATAATATTGCTTTTTGCTGTAGCTTATATAATGAAGACTACCATGTGTGGAAACATTGTGTTCAGTTTTTTTATTTTATCTTTGTTCTGCAGTGGTTTGAAATGCTGCCTTAGAATGTGTTAGAAAGGTCAGTTCACTTAGATCTCAGGCTATACTTCGAAACTTTGTTAAAAGCCTCACATTACGTTTTTCTACCAACAGAAGGTAGAATGCACTATGAAAGGCATCAAGTGTGGCTTGGTTATTAAAAGTACTTTCAGTATTCACTTTCATTCTAATGATGTGAGAAGCAAGGTCATTTAATCACATATGAAAGCCACCACTCAAGTTACCTTATGGGTTGGTGCACCAGATTTATTGTCAGAAAACAAGTTCAACAATCTTTCAATGAGGTGCTTTTCTTCTTCTCTTAAAGATACAGGCATTTTCTCTTCTTTCTTTATTTGGTCCAAAAATAATCCTTTGAGCAAATCGTGGCTTTGCTACATAATAACAGAAGAGCGTTAAACGCATGGAACATGTTTTTAAAAAAATTTACAAAAAAGGTCCTACACAAAGAACACACGTACTCGCATACGAATACAAAAAACATTGTCCTTAACACCTTTCAGACTACATAAAACAAAACCGGAACACAGTTAAAACTATGAAACAGTTATATTTTTTTAAAGTTTCAAAGAACAGTGGAGCAGTTCAATTGATGCCATTATCTTCTGGGAAACATCTCTTTCAAAAGGCATCTCAAAGCAGCAATGCTTTTGGCCAAGAGCTCAATATGCATTATGCACACACATTAAAATATATTGTCCCATTCAAGTATTAATCTTGCCTAATGCTATGGCATTAGTCAAGACTTCAGTTCAACTGAAATAAATTAGTATAAGTAAAGTAGAAGCAGCATACTCAACACATACTTTTGATTTGTATGATTCTTCTGCTAGTTCGGCGTAACATTCTTCAATAAGCACATCTCGAATATTCACAAGCTCTTTGCACCTCGAGTAACGGAAAACATCCACATGCAGAACACTATCCACAAGTGAATACACCTTCACTAGAAGAGTATAGCCATTTACTAGTGAGGCAAATCTCTGACTGGCACTGTAACTCCACCGTTCCCCACATACAAGAGATTTTGCAGATGGACGCATCTTGCATATCTTGAATTCTAAAGCCTAAAGCAAAAACATTGAAAACAACACGTGCTTGAGTAGAGAATCATCATGAAAATCTCTCATCTTTGCAACAAACTGTTTGAATTAATAACTATAAATGACTTCATAATTATTGCAGTGGCTTATGTAAATTCCTAGGACTGCTGTAAAGCTACTGGTGTAATTCCTGTTCTATCAATGGCAATGCAGCTACACATTACATCTCCTATCGCTTCAATACTGTACATAGCCGCTAATGAATCAGGGCAAACAGAGCATAAATAAAAGATAATTTGGTATTAATTCACCATCCACATTAAAATCCTACGAGTATAGAGATGTCTACTCTGGAAAAAACTTTGCAATCGACAGCTCTTTTCAACTAAGGTAACAGAAAACTTGGCAAGACCATTGTAGCTATTCTGTCCCTGGCAGGCAAGAGTAATGAAGTTCTCATTTAACCCTGTTCCACAATCACTACCTGTAATTATGTCTTTGAATGAATTTACAACAGAAACCTTGGGGTTTTTTTCTAGCCGGTCATTAAAACTGGTCATAAAAAGATTAGGCCTGAAGTGGAAATACATTTCCCTTTAATACATCTGAAGAAAAACACAAGAGAGGATACTTCTTGCCAAAATTAATTCTACTTTTTTTTTTTTAATCAATTATAAAAGAAAACCAAACAAAATTAACCCTGTCAAGATCTAATACTAAGAAGATATAAATAAAATAAAACCATACTTCTGCTGGTTCATTTCTTTCATCATTAAATGCTTCAGAGAGTAAAGACAGTATGATACACCTGTTTCAGTTAACCTAAAAATATCCAAATGAGGACTGAAAAGCTGAATTTTACTTGACGACTCCAGTTATTTTATTTATAAATAGAGCTGAAGAGAATTATTTTTCTGAAAAGCTAGCTATAAAGTACCTCAGATTTGTGTTACAGAGCACTACTTAGTTATCAAGAGAGTTCTGTCTGAAAAGATGCAAATAAAGCCAGTAGTTCAAAGAATAGCAAAGCAGCACAAAGCAAAACCAGAGACTTCTGGCTTTGTGAAATTTAAATCAGGTATCTCCTATGTATTTGTCCTGTAACTAACAGTGCAGCAGAGCAGGAGCTTTGATGGAACAAAAATACTCTGCACAGTAATGACACAAGATACTTGTCACTGCAGGCTTGTGCCAAGCAGACAAGAAGAGATCCTACACTGCCACTTACCTGTTGTAGGAGCAGCTAGGTTTACGCAGAGAATAACAGATTAAACTAGTCATTCACAGTTTCTCCTGTTTAGGCTGTTTTCTAGGCTGTCTCATTTACCCAGAGGTTCTTTAGACTAAAGCGAAGTTCATCTATTGCTCAGCTTGTTAGTCCTGAGCTTTGCATACAAGCAGGCAATAGAGGAACCAGAACAACATTCCCCTCCTAGAAAGATGTGCCACTTCTCATATAACTGATGGACAGCAAAGAAACTGATAACCAAAAGCAACAAGCAGCAAAAGGCAGCTGTTAGAGCAATTTCCCCTCTCCTTATGCTGTTCCTGTGATTACAGGTGGGAGATAGATCCCACTATGCTGTCTCCACAGAAACAGGACTAGTACAAACATTCAGTTAAAAAAAAAAATAAATACAAACAACATCTTTTATAGGCAGTCAGGCAGCAAGTTCAGGTTTTTTGTTTTTTCTTCTCTTTCTTTTTTCTGTCTAGCAAGTGCCCCTGCAAACAAAAGGCTGGGTAACATTTCTCTACAATTAAATACAATGTAATTCAGTTACACTCAAGAATTACGGGTCTGTGCATACTCATCTGTGGAAAACATTTATCCACCTATTACTGCAGATGATTTGTAGGTACTCCCCATTAGCAAAATATATGTTAGTTCATTATTATTCTGAAAAGAATTATGATTTGAAGTACACTTCTGTTTGCCAGACCAGACATGAAAATATCTGTTAAGCAGCAAATAGGATCACCCCTACCTGGAAAGGAAGCTCTTGAAGACAGCTTGGAATCTCTTTTAATTTCTTTAAAGGCACTTTTGATCTATTGCCGTAATCCACAAAAAAAACCTGGAAAAAGAATCAAGAGCATCTACAGAGATTCCACAACATTAGAAGTGCTACTCTTAGTGGCAAGGAAAGCTACAACCTAAGTTCAATAATTACAGCACAGCACAACCTTATGAAGTGAAATGGAAGCAAATTCAGAGTCTGGAAAACATGCAAATAAAGCCATGTCAAAAATAATAGGTCAAATTTTATCACGCCTCCTATTTGATCCCTTGGCTTAAACATCTACTGGTAATGCAAATAATCTGCTAAATCTAGACAAGGCAAATTTCACTGAAAGGCTCTAAACCTCTCCCCACAATTAAATCTATATAACCTTACTTTTAACAGTGAGTGATACTACCTAATAACTGCTTTTAGATAAGCAAATGCTAACACAGATGGGGTGACTGTTTATAAATGCAGAAAAGAAAGTGATGAGATTAGCACTGTTATTCACTGGTTTTCCATTACTTTAAACAGATGACAATGTTCAGTATTAACTCTATAGTGGTGACACCTAGCTATGTTATGAAATCAAGAAATTCAAAGAAGGAATGGGCTGTGCAAAGGCCTGTCTTACAAAAATTAAAAAAAAAAAAATTCCTTAACTGCTGAAAAGAAAAATATTGGCCTGAAAAATTAATACCAATCTTGAACTGTGGCTCTACTTTCCATTACTGATCTTGGCACAAAAAGCTACAATGTTCTGATGAATTTGCTGATGATATAACCCAGCAACATAAACACTGGCATTAAAAAAATAAAAAGTCACACTGAATGGACCCCAGAACTCAACAGGAACAGGGAGAACCAAATTATATGAAGTGAAAGATCATACCCTTTGGAATTTTTAAAAAATTCTGCTATAAATGCTCCATTATTATTTATAAATTCTAATTAGTTGGAACTTACCAAGCAGACAGAACTGAGTATAAAATGACAAGAGATGGCCCATGCAAAAAAGCTATGAAAAGGTAAATGTGGCATATGCCACATGAAATAGTTTTGAATGCAGAGGAGAAACACTGTGTTGGAAGAGGAATACAAACATCATTGCATAAGCAAAGGCAGAACTGTAAGTATGGGAGCATGCATAATTCTGCTTCAGAAAAGTGAGGTCAAAACAAAACAGAGTGAGATGGAGACCATGTGAACAGACAGCCAATGTAGGGTGTGAGATGAGAAAGAGTGCAGCTTTCTACAATTAGCAAGACAAAGTCCAGGAAGAAAGAGATAGACAAGAAACGGAACGGGATGGGAAAGAGGAGGAAAAGAAGAAAACCTATGTAAACCAGGGAAAGAAACACTGGCAGAAGAACAAGCTTAGACGAAAGGGCCATGAATGACTAAAAAATGCCAATACAGTGGGGCAAGAAACTTTAATTTTCAGATGTGTTTCAATATATTTATGAAGAGAAAGTGATGGGGCTGCTGCCAGCAATGCAGCACTGGACTCTGATCTGCCATTCCTTGCCATGTTTTCAAGGTTACTGAAGGTTTCAATCTTTATTTTGCTTCACTCTGCTTCAGCAAACAAGCCACTTTACTGTACCAACAACAGCCTCTCAATTTAATACTAAAATATTCCTGTGTTCTGGAAAAAACCTAATTAATCTATCCTGGCAATGTTCTATTAAGGTTTTATTTTAGTTCAACAGACTTCTTTACTGGAATATTTATAATTATCATGAACATAGCGCTTTGTTAAGGAAGCGTAGCTCCAAGACTGTTAACCCAATTACATCCTACCGGTTCAATCTGACATAATATATTACTGTACCTCAGCAAAATCTCCACACACATACAGAATACGAGCTCTATAGTATCCTCTGTTTTCCAGATGAGTGAATGGTGCCAGACAAACTAACTCTGGATGTGGAGACACTGACAAATCCATCAGGTTCTGGTAGTTAATTTCAGCAGCTAGAGCCTGGAGTACAGTCCTATTTTTTTCATCTATCCTGTAACCCCAGAAGTGTCCAACTTCTACTATCTGAAAGTACAAAAATTAGATAATAACAAAATTAATATTATTTTATTCTTCTACATCAAACACAAAACACATCTGAGCAAAACACATGAAAGCACTCCTACTCCTAACATGCACATAGAAATATTCTCATACTGCAATACTGCAGTGAAATATTTCTCTCTCATAATTAGATGATATTTTGAAATGTTTATTTGCCGTGCAACTGCAATACACTTTTCATCTAAACAGACCCTGATATAAGCACTACTAAAATACAGAAAATTAAGAAAACACTGCTTCCATTTTTCTGAACCAAATTAACATACAGAAAATATAAGGTATACAGTTGATTAGACAGATACATATAGACGTGGTGCGCTTTCTTATTAGTGGAAGAATTAGCTACATCAGCAAATCAGCATTGTTACTTAGATTAGCCATCCTTTAGGAAACTGAAAAGAATACACCGCTATTTAAATCAAATTGAATAAGTCATCTTTTGAAATGGCTTATGGAACTCACATACTATTCCTGATCTTATATCGAATGCTTGTGATAAAAAAATGAATCTTTATTTACAATATATATTATATTAAACAGAAGTAGCATAGATAGCTAAGTGATTGGAATGTGTCTGATCAAATCCATGAACATTTTTGATCCAAGAGACTTAGCTGAATAAAATGAAGAAAGTATTCTTTTTTGCACTCGCAAAATACGTCACTACTACCAAGAGCTGTTTTAATACTTCAGTATATGATTTCCACTAGGTCAGTGGTTTGGATTTCTTTTATTATTTTTATTTCCCCAGCATATATATTGCTTGCTATTACTCAATTTCTTGAGAAGATAATAGTTAACACATGATTTAAAAATTCTCAGCTTCAGAATTAAGAAATATTTATACACAAAATTTTCTCCAACACACTATTTTTTATGCATGCAATATTTTCCCAAATGAGCATGCAGTACCGTTAACTCATCTCATTTCTCACATCTACAGCTTCTGAAGAAAACTGCCAGTTAATAGTAACCAGGTAAATGGCCCAAATACCTACTGATTCTCATTTCTATAGCGTACACAAATATTTTATCTCTCCTATTAACCCTATTTACATTTATGCCTACTTCCAGCTAACACCTACTGCCAGCAAATCCCACAAATTTTGGCAAGTGCAAATAAATTTAAATGTTTGAAATTTGTTTGCAACATGCAAGTACTGTTTAACAAAGAACTACTAGAAATTATACCAAGCATATTCTCCATACCTCTTACAGATACCTCTGTGCTAAAAACATTATTAGGACCCATTCTTTTATTTTACACTTGTCAGATATTTATCCCTACAAAGTTATCTAGGCACTGATTATTAGATATGTCCTACTTCAGATGCAGAACATTCCTACCTCTGTTATGTTGATGGACAGCAGACTATTTGGGACCATCTTTGATTCTTCTGAAGTACCAAATGAGGTTTCCACAGGCTCCACTGTCTGTTTCTGACAGTCCACATTTACTCTAAGAAGTTTATGGAATGAAGATGCTAAACACTTCACACAAGGGAAAACTCAAGAGTTAAATTTTTTGCTTTCATTTGCTTCCCCAGGTATCCCTAGGGCACATTTATGGGCTTTTTGCTATGGCTTCTAAGCTCATTTTTAAAAACAAATTGAGTACACTACAGCACAAAGATAAATAGAGTGTATCTTGTTTTTAATACATAATATTCCTTTTACTTTGCAAAGTTAAGAAATCTAAAATTAGTCTTTCAGCCTAGGAGGGTTCTTTCTTGAGACCCTCAAGAATTAATTTTCACAAAGATTAAGTGCTGTTTTGGGCACAGTGAAAGTGCTAAAATGTTTTACTGAAAACTAAGTACAATCAACTGAAGTGTTTACCTGCACTGTAACCTTTCCAGTTCATTCCTACCTTCCTATTTTAGATTTCATGTTTAAAAATATTAAAATGGCTGCAGCCCAACCAGCAGCTAGGCAAATTATCATTTTAGCAAGTTGCTTGTATGACCTGAAGCTGAGAATCACAGATAGCATATAACAACAACGAAACCCACATGGCCAGATTTTTCTAGCAAAAGCAGGTGCAGACTGAAAAGACTCACTACACTGCATTGCTCATCAGTATTTTCTATTATGTCTCCCCATCTTATGCTGTTACATTTCCCCTCAATTTCTGTTGTTATACTTCTCCTCCTTCCCTTTCTTTTATGTCCCCAAATGCCACTCCTTATTTTGGTTCTAGCAATCCCCACATTGTCTCTAGCATGAGCAGAAATTACTGTGTACATCCATTTTTCCATATGCCAAAGGCAAATGGACCAGAACCTTAAAAAAAACCCCAACCAGTGTATACTTGGAATTATCTTAAACAGTAAAACACCTTTCACTATAAAGAAATATTTAAGACAATCATGTTATTTCTAGTCGTGCAAAGATGTTCTGCTCACACAAAGGTTACACATCTGTTTTTTGAACCTAACATGTCTTCCTTGGTGACACTTCCAAGGAAATTCCCACTGAATCCAACAAGCCTCATTTCAACTTTACACTGCAGAGAAACCCTTTTCTATATGCAGTATAATTACCTTAGAGATTCCACACTTGCAGTTGTAAGACCTTGCAACTGCCTTTCAATATCATCTCGATAATGAACATTCAGCTCAAGAGGAATTTTCAGCTGCGACATCTTGACTGACAGGTACACTGCAGGAAGAACCTTAAAGCCTTCCATTGGGTTACGGGAGAACTCTACAAAAGCCCTGTTCAAAAAAAAACCACCCCAAACTAAAAAACCAAAAAAAACCGAAACAAAACCCCCCAAAACAAAAACCAGCAAATAAAATTGTAATAAATACTTGATGAGAAAACACACACACACCCCCCCAAAAAAAAACCACCCACCAAAAAACCCACAAAAGCCATCATTTCTTCTCCCTGTCTTTATCTTAGCAGGCCAGCAAAGAGTAAAACATAGGCTTCTCTCACAGGCTTTGCCTACTGCTATCATGCACCTTAAAATTTTAATAGTCACGATGGTTGTAAGAAAACTTTCTAACATTCTCACAAGTACATACCAAACGTACTGACTATTTAATAATACAAATAGGAAGGATGTGAAAATATAGGTAAGAAAGCACTGAAGATTGGAAAAGGCATAAGAAGGGCTACATGACAGTCCAAAGTCAGCCAGAAGATGAGCTAAAACAGTCACATGTATTTTGTGCAAAGCCATCTGCCTGTATAGATGAGCTAAATTCAGTATACAAGGTAGAAATAAACACAGACAGATCTGCTGCAGTTAAGGTCCACGGTCAGACAACAGAAGAGACAAAACAGAAGCTGGTCTCTAACTCAGTTTATCTAATGTTATTCCAACCAATCCATATCAAACTTCAAAACCACGTTCCTTCAGCCAATACATTAAAAATACATTACTGATTCCAAAGAGATGAGAAGAAAAACTCATTTTGTCAGTGACAAAGAAAGAAATTGATTACTAGATTCATAACTGAGAACGTGAGGAAGGCAGGAGACTTAAAGTGTTTTATACTTACTTTGATCCATCATAGGCAATAGATTTTACCTGCCCACACTGTCTAAACAGTGACTGCAACTGTTTATGGTATAGGTACCCATAGGGAGGAATATTCTTCAGCTGTTAAGAAAAAGAAGTTTAATTGAGATACATTTGATTATTTTAATGCATTATTAAGTTTGCCTAAATAGTTTCTTCCTCCACTTGAACTGCAATAGTGATATACAATCTAAACCCCAACAAATTAAAAAAATTCTATATATATAAAATTCAAAAATCTCAAGAGACAATAAAATCAAGAGTTTTGCTGCCAATGCTACCCTACTCCCTCAAACCAGCAGATAGATGTTTTCTTTCTCTTAACTATAAATGAAGCAGCTTCATTGGTAATTACATATATTTCTTTGATAAATTATTCCTAGGAGCTGTATAACATCCGCCTTTCTGCTTGTAACAGAAAAGCAATGGATTCCTATGCTTCCTTGTCCATCAGTGGGAACTACATCCCAGGCAGTGCGCATAGCCTGGGAAACAGGAGGAGATACAGCCCTGCATGTCCTGGCAGAACTACCATGTATTGGATTACTGACATATGGTGCTACACACTGTAGAGCAGTGGAGAAGTGTGGATGGATATATGCTTCTTTGTCATTCCTAAGAGCAACCTCCTGTGTGAAGGAGTAGCTCAAACATAATGTGCTTCTACATGGAGCAAAGGGACAACTCAGCTGTTGTGAGAGGTCAGTAAGGGTAACACTGAAGTGGGAATTTGTAACAGACCATCAGTCAGGATAAAGGAGACAATCTTTAGTCAACTTACAGTGGTCTCAAGATCACAAACTCTGCATCTTAGAGGGAGACAATAAGGAACCTGATAACCTGCTAGAAGGGCAGCACACAAGCTCCTAGATTTCTGTAGAGTGTTCAAAGTAAATTCTTTGGGTCAGAGATCACCTATGCAAACTGGATCCCTGCAAATCCATAGGCCCCAATGGGATGCACCCACGAGTGTGGAGGGAGCTGGCGGATGTTCTTGCTGAGCCACTCCCCATCACCTTTGAAAGGTCGTGGAGGACAGGAGAGGTGCCCGAGGACTGGAGGAAAGCAAATGTTGCTCCAATCTTCAAAAAGGGCAAGAAGGAGGACCTGGGCAACTATAGGCCAGTCAGCCTCACCTCTGTCCCTGGAAAGGTGATGGAGCAGTTCATCCCGGAGGTCATCTCCAGGCATGTAAAAGACAAGAACGTTATCAGAAACACTCAACATGGATTCACCAAGGGAAGATCACGCTTGACCAACCTGACAGCCTTCTATGAGGGCGTGACTGCCTTAGTCGATGAAGGGAGAGCAGTGGATGTTGCCTATCTTGACTTCAGTAACGCATTCAACGCTGTCTCCCGTAACATCCTCACAGGCAAGCTAAGGAAGTGTGGGTTGGATGAGTGGACAGTGAGGTGCACAGAGAACTGGTTCAACAACAGAACTCAGAGGGTCGTGATCAATGGAGCAGAGCCTGGTTGGAGGCCTGTAACCAGTGGTGTTCCATAGGGGTCTGTGCTGGGTCCGGTCCTGTTCAACATATTCATCAGTGACCTGGATGATGGGATAGAGTGTAACCTCAGCAAGTTTGCTGATGACACCAAGCTGGGAGGAGTGGCTGATACACCAGAAGGCCATGCTGCCATTCATCGAGACCTAGACAGGCTGGAGAGCTGGGCCGAGGGGATGATCAGGATGATGGGACTAGGCTCTTTTCAAAAGTGCCCAACAACAGGACAAGGGGTAATGGGTACAAGTTGGAACACAGGAAGTTCCACCTCAACATGAGAAAAAACTTCTTTACTCTGAGGGTTACAGAGCAGTGGCACAGGCTGCCCAGGGAGGTTGTGGAGTCTCCTTCCTTGGAGACATTCAAAACCCGCCTGGACATGTTCCTGTGCCCCCTGCTCTGGGTGTCCCTGCTCAAGCACGGGGGTTAGACTAGATGATCTCCAGAGGTCCCTTTCAACCCCTACCATTCTGTGATTCTGTGAACACCGGTCATGAACCAAACAGGGCTCTTCTGGGTCTGCTATTAGTGAACAGTGTAGAGTTGTTATGGAAGCAGTAATCAACAGCAGCCTGGGCCAGAGCAACCAGGGAAGAGAGAAGCTCATGATCCTGAGGAGAACGAGGAAGACAAGTAGCTGAATACACATCCTGAAGTCCAGGGCAGCACAGTTTGGTTTATTCAGGTAACTGATAGGTGGGATCCCATGGGAAGCTGCAAAACCTCCACCCTCAGACCTTCTTCCAAAGCCAGATGAATGAAGGCCTATGCAACATGGTCTGAATTCACTGTTAATCCTGCTTTGACCTTATCACCAGACTAGATGACTTCATGAGGTCTCTTCCAAACTGAATTATGAAATGATTTAGTTGTTCTTCTTGAGTTTTAATCCTGAAATCACTACAAATTGCTGAAGTTACGGGAGTTGCAACATCTTTTCAAAGGCATTTTGTTAAGAATAACATTCTAGTTAAGTATACTGTATGGCATGTTAAGTATAATGGATTCTATAGATCATATATAGTTAAGTATAATGGATTATGACTTTACCATGTATGACCAAGGCAACAAGAGAGATAGTCATGCATTTCACAAATTCTGTGAGCTAAACTAGCTTGAAAACTAACTCTACAAAGCAACAGAATAGCTTTCTCCTACTTTAACACCTGGCTTACTCAGGAGGCAGACAAGAACCACATTTGAAAAAGGCATGTGCAGTCAAAAAGCAAAGCAAGACTTCAGCAGCACTAATTTACATCAGTTTAAAGCTCTAGTTTCACAACTGTTCATATGCCACTGTAGCCAGATAGCCATTTCTCTACCTTTTTCTTACTCAATCATCTCTCATAGGAGACCTTGCTTTAACATAGAACTCCTAACTAGCAAGTTCAAACTTCTGGACTTTGAACTATTTTTTGGGGCTATACAACTGTCTATTCTTCTCTTTGGTTGTTACAATCTCAGACAGGAAAGAATTGATTACTTTTAGAAAATCCTCATATGCCTTGAATAATAGTACTAAGATCAGCTGCTGGTCAAAACATTGTCTAGGTCAGACTGCAGAAACTGCCTCAAGGCAAGATGATTTTAGAGACACCAGAGAGTGGGAGGAATAATTGCCTTTTATATGTTTGGCACACACCATTAAGGGCATCAATTGGCTCTAAGAAGAGTCTCTCAGACTGAGAGCTTGAGGAACATGCAGTATTTGCACCCAGGAAGATCGTTTACACTGATGAAGACACAGCAGCTACTTCCTCCTTCAAGATAACAAGCAGTTGATATATGAGCAGATCAAGAGTTACATACATTGAGAGAAAATAGCTCCTTATATCTAACAGTTTAATCTTAATCAATGTTGTTGTGGCAAGACTAATCTTGTCTTTATTCCACCAGATAAAGTCCCATCTAACAGACTAGACCAATATTTTTTTCTTCAATACCCTGAAACAATGTTAAAAACTTCAAAACCATACATAAATGTGTTATGTGTGCACATACTGCCATGCCAGTATCTGCTTCGGTATAGAACTAGCCTCTCTTCTTGGGTAAGCAGTAAAGCAGTAAAAATTCCTTGTTGTTAAGCTTTAATGAGTTTCTCTACTACCTTTTCGTCCTAACTGTTTTCTCTTGTGCCAATACAAGTCTATTCTTTGCGGCTCACGGGTTTGTAGGTTTGTTTTCTTTAAGCATGGGTCAGTTATTTTACAGTGTTATACCTAGTTCAGACACACCAAATATTTTCCTAGTTTAGATTGTGTACCATTTTTCAAAATAAACACAACAGATTCAAACTTGCACTTATTCAATCAGATAAAATATTTATCAAAGAAGATGATAAAAAGAAAGCAGAGCGCAATACCCTAGCAACCTTAGGGCAACAAGCCATGCGCTATTAAGTAGGAGATTACAAAAAGTAACATTAAAGTTGCAATGACACATTTCATAAATAGTCACTAAAAAGTACACCTCACAGTCCTGCTCTGTTTTTCAGAACTTGTATTAGTTTTATTAAAGTTGTTTGCCTGTGCAAGACTAGCAGTCAATGCATAGAGGCAGTTCTCAGTTGGAATTCTTCTAAAATTGCCCGCCCACAAAATGTTTATTATATTGGAAGAAAAGGATATGGGAGAGAAGACAACTTACCAAGTGAGAATCAGGGTAGATAATTATTTCTGTCCTTGCCCAAGACAGAACAAAACTTGAAAATACCGCCCAAGTACTACATATTTTTATTACTTGATTCTTTATTAAGTCATTCACCTTCTTAACGTACCATTACAGTCGTTTTTGGATCTTTGCCAGCAAGATCCCTCACAGCGATTTCTTCATCACATTTTCCAAAAGTAAAGTAGTTTGGATAGAAAGCACCAGCTATTACAACCTGAAATCAATAGAATATTTTACAAAATTCAGCAGATTATATTCAGTTTCTTGAAAAGAGATTCACTAGCAACATACAGAGATACTGACAGATCTTCATATGAAGATTTTTTTCCTGTCTCTTTCCAGGAATTACTGTAATTTCAGACTAAATAAATCCTTAAAAACATACATTCATGAAAAGAATTCCACTTCTGGAACAATTTTACAACATTAGTATTTTTGTATGCAGACTTGCTTTACAGAAAGTATGACTGTTAGCCCTGATATTAAGAAGAGCCTCAATTTTATATAAACTCACATAAAATAGCAACATGAAACTTGTTCAGTTTTCATGTTACATCTTACAGTATTTAGCAATTCGGCTCTGAAAACTTCACTGCTTACACAGTTAAACCAATTGCCACTGAAACGATAAATAGGTCTGTGAAAATAAAATCACTACTAATCAGTCCAAATAAGAGAAGAAATTTAACTGGAAGTTTGACAAACTTACAACAGCTGAAAGACATCTAATTTCTGCCTCCCCCCAATAACTAACCAAGCCAGTGGTAGTCCAAATGGAGCACTCAAAACATGTGAAAACAATTTTCCAAACTGTTAGTTCTTAGCCTTCCAACACAAATCATCCTTCTTTAAAGTGTTTTTATGACTTTAATAAAGATTAGTCTAGATACACAGTTTAATTCATCTCAATATGACCTGATTTTATTTTGATGAACTGTCAGAATTGAAAGGACAGCCAGAGGACCAACTCAGTGTGAATTCTGAATCATCAAAAATAACATCAGTTGTCCTAAACTGTCAAGAAAAATTAACTTTTTTTTTTTCACCTGCAATCTAGGATCTACAGAGATTTTTGAAACACGGGTGGAATACTAGTTCATCAGTACTAGTATATAAAAATTCAGTTATAAATTTCACAAATAATGGCTCTTCCCTGAAGAGTCAATAAAGCATTACCTGCAAAATGAAGCGTTGCTTGTATACATATTCCTGATCCATAGCAGATGGTTGAGCATTAACACACATGTTAAATGCTCTGACTCGCTCTTCCAAGTCATGAATTAACTCTGCCACCTGAAATTTGAACTCGAAGTTACATATGAAACAGATCAAAACTGTCCACAAATTAAAATCTGTTAGTAAAGTCTAAATAAGTGGGCAAACTCCCTTTCCTTTTTAGGTCACACTAGTATGCATTTCACCTAATATACTGCTCAGCATCTCTACTTCAGAAACACTTTCAGTACTGTGACTCAAGCAGTTCTCTTGTCATCTCTTTATGAAGTAGAATTTTATTGTCTCAAAGCATATTATGCATAGATGACACTGAACAAAATTAGAAAGAGAACTGAAACATTATATACTGATTCTCCATTTAAATAATTTTGGGTTTGTATCTTAAAAGGTAAAAACCACACTAACAGCAACCTGGACTTCTGCACCTAACTGCATCAGTGACCACACACGCTGCACCCTCAGTTCAGCAGACAACCGTGATGACTTTAAGTGAGATCAGATTTATGCCCTACAGCATAATATGCTCTGTTAAGCTTTCAATCCTAAGCATTTTTAAGAAGCTTCTATAAGCACCCACTGGTCCTCCAAACACACAGCAAATGCCTCCCTTGTCCCAGCTGGTTTTGGGGCAAACACAGAAAAGTACAGTCCGCTCGACTGCTGCATATCTATTTTCCTTTCTGCTGCTGACACTTTTTAGGATAATAAAAGTCCTGTTATTTTCCTCCAGGACTAGCACCATAATGAGAAACCAGTCTGTGTGACTGCCTCAGTACTGCAAATCCACTTCCACACAAGGAATTGCAAGATTAGCATCTGAAAGCGTGGCAAATAAAAACCCCCAAATGTTCTTAGTGTTAATGTAGGTGTTCATTCTAAACTCCTGAACTATTATGTCATGCACAACCTCTTCTTGAATAATCTGAAATTGGGCCAAGAGAACACCAACAACCCAAGAGGCTATCATACAACACTGATCCTTCAGCTCTCCAGTTTTACAGAGTTTGCTTTTCTCATCCTTTTTTCATTGATATCAGATATACAAGCTAATACAAGGTAATAAGATATACAAGCTAAAAAGCTACTGGCATTTCTTATCCAGGTGGTTGCTTACTATGAAAAGCTTTTTTCTTTTCCTGTGTTTTTTTGAATATAGGCCCTACATTGCCCATGCCAAAGGTATGACCCACTGGAACAATGGGCAAGGCCATGCTCTGCCCATCAGTTATTCAGGAGTTCCACTTATTTTCCCTCTCAACATAGCACATTAAGCTTGATGCCATTTGTAACACAGAGTTTTCATTAATTGCTCCAGTAATGTTAGCAACAAAACCCCACAAATTTGAGTCCAGTTCTCATTACATAACTGTATTTACTTAAAATTATCCTAACTATAAGACAAAAGTTATGTAAGAACAGACACCAGTCACACCACAACCACTGTATCTGAGAGACCTACAGAATTAGCAAATAATAAAGGAGGTCTCTTAAAGACATGTCAAAAATATGTTAAACAGTTAATAACTGAACATCATTTTGTTTATCCTAACAAAAGGAAAATTCTTTTCATCTAAAAGCCAGCAGTCTGTTTCCAACCCCCTCTTCTGAGCTAAAATAATACTGTACATGCCACTCCTGCAGGCTCCACCAACAGCCAGCTCTCCATAGTGTCAACAGTAGCAGTTAACAACCTACCTAAAGAGTCCATCCTTCCCAGGCATGGGTACTTGGCCTTATTAACATAAATGATTACCTGAAGTCCATTCTTCGTAAGAATGCACACCTGGCTTCGTAATATTCCTCACGTCTTTCCTTTCTTTGAAACTGTATATAAATGGGGTCTCTGCAACCACAGCAGAGGGGGAAATGCTACCCAAATGCTTGCTCATTGTTATCATAGTTAATAAAGCTTCTGTCTGATCTGTCTTAAAATTGTACTTGGAGTCCCAATATTCTCTGACAACTTTAAATAGTACCATCTCTCCTCCCCCAAAGAAACAAAACCTAAAAATTCTGTTCATTTAAAGAAAATATACATATATAATAGAGATAACACAGTAGGCTTACTCAAGATCTTAACATTTGTAGAAAATAAGGAAAGTTAATCATTCTTATAAGCAGAAGGACTTATCTATTTCATCTTACCTCTCTAACCTTCTTGATGTGAATACAATTTGATCGACCCCACTCAAGCTCTTCCTGGAAAAGAAAGTGAAAAATGCAAATGCAAAAATCGTTAGAAACTTGTTTCTTCTACTGCTAGTAAGCTGCCTGTCATATTCTTCAGTGTAGACACAAATAATACTTATACACAGCGATGGAAGAATTTTATCTCATTTCACAGCTTTCTTTCAATCCATATCAATCAAGTATTATGACATGTATGGAAATATAAGACAATTATATATTTGACTAATAAACTATACTTTGGCTACCACCAGTACACCTGTGGGTCATCTAAACTTTTCATATAAACCCACAAGCCCAACTCCTCTGTGCTGCTACTACAGAATATACTTTAAGATGGACACTTCTGCCAAAAACCCAGAACTTCTTTATCTGGTTGCATAACTTTATCAGACAGATTCTGGCCGTCTTGGCTACTCATTTTAACTCAGTGTATGCTACCCACTGGTGTTCATAGAGCATATTATGCTCTGAAAGCAGAGAAATAAAAAAGGTTTTATCTTATACACACAAAAGACTGGAAGCAGTTATGTGTCTACTACTGTTTTTTGTGACTGATGCACATAAAGATCTTCCGTCTTCCAGGGTGGCTTTTTTTTGGGGGCTGTGTGTATGTGGGGGAGAGGGGGGGATTTCTGTTCAATAAAAATTAAAAAGAGACACCTATACGTATTAAAAATATTTATTTCAACTACAGCTCAATTTCCCTTTTCAGCTTGGATTTCAAACCTTCTGACCACTGTTGATCCGTCTGTGAAGGGGTCTACATAATGGATTGCCTTCAAATACTCAGCACTGGATTCAAGGACTCATGATCTCTCAAAGCCTGTGCTTCTGTTTACTTAGGAAAAATCGTAACTATTATAAAGGAGGATTGCTAGTGAAAATTCCTCACTAAGAATATAAAATACTCCAGCAATGAAGTCACCTACCTTGAATAGAAAAGAAGAAATAAGTTTAACTTACCTTGGGATGCCTCAGCTCCCCTTTTTGTCTGCAGGCCTGCCATGCCTAAGAAAGAAGTAGTGTAGTATTCAGGCACAAACTGAGTCTGAGTATTACTAAAGTGCAAGCTTTAGTAATAATTATTACAAAATTCATGTGACATTTAGAACTATGAAGTTTTTTTCCATACCTATAATGACAATAATTTTTAACACCAATTTAAAAACCAGAGATGCCCTGAGCTAACACAGACTACAAATATTTAAGCACAAAAGAGTATAAGGAAATCTGAAGCACAGTAATTTAGGCTGGAAAAGGCTTCCTCAGAGTAGTTGTTCCAACATCCCACATGGCAGGGCCAACTTAGATTGGGTTTTTGAGGATATGATCTATAAAACCCTGAGTAACCCTGACTGACCTCATGGCTGAGCCTGCTGTGAGCAGGATGCTGGACTACAGACCTTCTGAGGTCCTTTCCAGCCTTAATTATTTAATGATTCTAGCCTAATATGATGCTTGCCCAGTTGGTTCCTAAGCAGATATAAATACTTCTTACTCTTATGAATAGTCTTACTCGATTTTGTGAGGGTGGGCAAGAGCTCTGGGTCTTCCTTTGTTCACATGTAAGCACAAAGTGGTGCAGCTGCAAAATGTAATTCTAAGAATGTGTTACTGGAGCACTGAAAGCATGGCAGGGTTACAAATGTTGTACCACAACACGCTAGAGAATAAGAATTCCTGTAGGAAGACAACTATTCTGCCTTCAAGTCAGCTTAGAGGTTACGGCATACAACACTGCATCTACAGGCTGAAAAGGAGTTTAAGCACTATTGGATGAACAATTAAATATACTGCCTCAAACCTGCCATCAGCTCCTGCAATTAAATTGGAAACACAGCATTTAGGTCACTGAATTTCTGGACTTAGCTCAGAGATTCTGGATCTTGGCACATTCCAAGAGCAGACTGAGCATGATACGTTCCAAGGCTTTAAAGGAGTAAGTCCTGATTTGTTTTGGAGAGGTACAGTAGCCATCTGATAAACCAGCAACACACAAGATATTATCCACCAAGTATTCTGAGAGGAGATGGACTGAATATTTATGAATATTCAGACAGAACAACTTGGATGCTTTTGTTTGATACTGTAATAAAGCAGGCTACTTTCAGAGCCTCTCTCTTCTCCTTGCTTTGGAAGTAAACTGACTAATTCAGAACCATTTCTGACATAGACGCCTCCCAGAAAACAGGGCTGGAAGAGAAGTTAGCATACCCAGCATATTAATAAAAACAATTTCATTATTAGGCAGCAAATCTATGACAGATGCCTGCAGAAGCCATTTCTTCTAGTTTGACAACAAGCCACCTCATAGCAAATTTTCCACCTTACTGTGGATGCTGACTATTAGCATAGCCAGTGTCCTGGCAACCAGGAGACCAACCACCTCAAGGGTTTGCAGGGCCATAGTGGGTCCTCTTACACCACTCCAGGGAAACCTGTATGCTCAAGCACCTTTCTGAAATGCCTGTACACCAATGCATGCAGCATGGGGAATAAACAGGAGGAACTAGAGGTCTATGTGCAGTCGTAGGGCCATGATCTCATTGCAATCACAGAGACATGGTGGGATAGCTCACATGACTGGAATGTGGTCATGGATGGCTACAGGCTTTTCAGGAAAGACAGACAAGCAAGGTGAGGTGGGGGAGTTGCTCTTTATGTGAGGGAGCAGCTGGAACGCATCGAGCTCTGTCTTGGAGTGGAAGGAGAACAAGTTGAGAGCTTGTGGGTAAAAATTAAGGGACAGCCAAATAACGGCGACACTGTTGTGGGCGTTTGCTACAGGCCACCTGATCAGAAATAGGAAGTTGATGAAGCCTCCTGCAGACAGCTGGAAGTAGCCTCACAATCACTGGCCCTGGTCCTCACAGGGGACTTCAACCACCCTGATATTTGATAGAAAAGCAACACAGCGAGCTATGCATGATCCAGAAGGTTCCAGCAAAGCATCAAGGACAACTTTTTGATGCAGGTGGTGGAGAAGCCAACAAGGCGAGATGTGCTGCTCAACCTTTCCTAACAGACAAGGAGGGGCTGGTTGAGGATGTGAGAGTTGCAGGTAGCCCTTGGCTGCAGTGACCATGACGTGGTCGAGTTTAGGATACTGCGAGGTAGAAGCAGGGCTAGAAGTCAGGTTACGACCTTGGACTTCAAGAGGGCCAACTTTGGCCTCTTCAAAGACCTGCTAGGAGAATCCCACGGGCTAGGGCTCTGGAAGGCAGGGGGAGTCCAAGAGAGCTGGACAATACTCAAGGACCACTTCCTCAGAGCTCAAGATCAGTGCATCCCTAGGAGGGAGAAATCAGGTGGAGGAGCCAGGAGACCTGCATGGATGAGCAAAGAGCTTCCAGAGAAACTCAAATGGAAGAGGGAGGTTCACAGTATGTGGAAAAAGGGACTGGCCACTAGGGAGGAATACAGGAATGTTGTCAGGGTATGCAAAGATGCAATGAGGAAGGCAAAGACCCACTTGGAATTAAATCTAGCGATGCATGTCAAAGATAACAAGAAGGGCTTCTTTAAATACATCCCAGGCAGTAAAAGGGAAGACAGGGATACAGTGGTCCCACTGCTGAACATGGAAGGGGCCCTGGTGACACAGGATGCAGAGAAGGCGGAGTTATAAATGCCTTCTTTGCCTCAGACTTTACTGCTAAGGCTGGCCCTCAGGCATCCCAGCTCCCAGAGAAGAGAGTACAAATCTGGAGAAAGGCTTACTGTCGGCTAAGGATTGGGTCAGAGATCACCTATGCAAACTGGATCCCTGCAAATCCATAGGCCCCAATGGGATGCACCCACGAGTGTGGAGGGAGCTGGCGGATGTTCTTGCTGAGCCACTCCCCATCACCTTTGAAAGGTCGTGGAGGACAGGAGAGGTGCCCGAGGACTGGAGGAAAGCAAATGTTGCTCCAATCTTCAAAAAGGGCAAGAAGGAGGACCTGGGCAACTATAGGCCAGTCAGCCTCACCTCTGTCCCTGGAAAGGTGATGGAGCAGTTCATCCCGGAGGTCATCTCCAGGCATGTAAAAGACAAGAACGTTATCAGAAACACTCAACATGGATTCACCAAGGGAAGATCACGCTTGACCAACCTGACAGCCTTCTATGAGGGCGTGACTGCCTTAGTCGATGAAGGGAGAGCAGTGGATGTTGCCTATCTTGACTTCAGTAACGCATTCAACGCTGTCTCCCGTAACATCCTCACAGGCAAGCTAAGGAAGTGTGGGTTGGATGAGTGGACAGTGAGGTGCACAGAGAACTGGTTCAACAACAGAACTCAGAGGGTCGTGATCAATGGAGCAGAGCCTGGTTGGAGGCCTGTAACCAGTGGTGTTCCATAGGGGTCTGTGCTGGGTCCGGTCCTGTTCAACATATTCATCAGTGACCTGGATGATGGGATAGAGTGTAACCTCAGCAAGTTTGCTGATGACACCAAGCTGGGAGGAGTGGCTGATACACCAGAAGGCCATGCTGCCATTCATCGAGACCTAGACAGGCTGGAGAGCTGGGCCGAGGGGATGATCAGGATGATGGGACTAGGCTCTTTTCAAAAGTGCCCAACAACAGGACAAGGGGTAATGGGTACAAGTTGGAACACAGGAAGTTCCACCTCAACATGAGAAAAAACTTCTTTACTCTGAGGGTTACAGAGCAGTGGCACAGGCTGCCCAGGGAGGTTGTGGAGTCTCCTTCCTTGGAGACATTCAAAACCTGCCTGGACATGTTCCTGTGCCCCCTGCTCTGGGTGTCCCTGCTCAAGCACGGGGGTTAGACTAGATGATCTCCAGAGGTCCCTTTCAACCCCTACCATTCTGTGATAGTTGAATATCCAGACTGCATTTCTCTTCCTTGACTAAGGCTGTCTGATGTACTGATTTTAAATAATGCTTTTGACACCCAGTACTTCCATACTGAAGCCTTATATGTCATAAAAATAAACTCCACTTATTTGAAATTATATTTCTTTTAAAAATTCTCTCTTTTTAAAATCATATCACTTACACTAGGGTGACTAGCCTTTATATCCCTGGATTGTCCTCCTCCTACCACCAAAGCTTTTGACCTTTTCTAATTCACTGAAATCTTTGCATAAGGAAGGGCCTTAAAAAGACATGCTAATGATTCACAGAACTTGAGCTTGCCCTGGAAGAAATGTAATCTGAAACTGGGAGTTTGAAAACAAGCTCCTTCCCTGTTCTTTTCTGATACTCAGGCGTTCAAACATAAAAGCTTTCACATCACTCATACACAGGATACTGAATGGGAAGCTCTGTTTGAATGTTCATGTTTATTCTCCAGGACAACATACTGGTTTATAGAAATATCACGTTCATATTAACAGGACATGAGGGAAATACAGTATACAACAGGATAAGGGGAGTTCAGAAAAGATGATGCTTGAGCCCCAAGATCAGTAGGCACATGTGGCATATGTGCCTATGTGTGTTTCAGAAAATTCTGACACCAGAGTACAGAAAAACAGGTCAGCTTTCACCAACATTAAAAAAGGCTAACATACACAAAATGGAATAAATTAAACTGCAGCTGAAGATTTTGTAGTCTCCAGAAGATTACAGGACATGTTAGACCATTCATAATTGAAAATGCTGGATTTTGAATAAGTTCCTCTAGCAGATGTCTTTCCTATACTGTACCAGCTCTGCTTGTAACTGCGCGGACTGACCTCTGTCCATGGTACCGGGCTACCAACCAGCCAAGCGTACAGAAAAAAATCACATTTGGACAGCATAAAAATATTACAGAGTGAAAGCTATGAAGTCTGGGGGAAGGACACCAAACTCAATCCATGCAAGAATTTACCAGCGCAAACTCCCTCGGTTAAAAGGGAGATACTAACATCACTGTGTCTCTGGCATTTTGGTTTTGGTTATTACAATAGAGAGAAATGCCACAGAAAAGCTGTACATTTTTCAGCCCTGACTAAAGTGAATTTATGATGAAACACATTTTCTGCCAGTCATCAGTAGATTGCCTACACAAAACCACAGTAACAGTAAAACTACAGGCATTTTGGAAAAGATGGAGAGTCATCAGGTTATTAACACAGCCTGAGACAAAAACCACCTCAGCCCTACTTTAAGCTGATACTAACATTCATGTACGAACACTGCAAGCCTACCTAGATAATAAGCTGACCTGAAGCAAAACAGTACAGATAGAAGGAGGCAACCTGCTGTCACTTGTAGTGGAGCTTCTTAGCTAGCAGACTGAAGCAAGTTCCCACCACAACAGTTCAGAGATTTTGTATCAATCTGTATTTACAACAACAAAATGTCCCTGTATAAATCTGTTCTTACTGAGCTGAAATGGCACACTGTCCACATGACTACTGTCTGGTGAAAGATGAGACATTTTTGCAGAACAAATAAGGAAGACTCTGGAAAACCTAGATTATACTCTTTCTTACTGGAATTTTATCCTGATTACTGCTAATTGTTCAAATAACAGGAGACAAACTTATGTGTCTAGATAAATTAATATATGCTTTATGGTTATTACTTTAAAAAAATTAATCCTATTTTAGTTCAACAGCATTTAAACACCTCCAAGGTTGATGAAAAACATTTTGCTCCCCAAAAAGTGGTGTTTTCCTAAAAAAATTTTTCTTCATTGGGAAGCAGAACTCGGTAATCTCAAAGAGTTTCCTGAACCACTGAAGGCAGTATGTTCTGGGTATCTGTAATTTGGAGACATAGGTCTGCAGCAAATAGAAATTTCTTGCTGCCCATGACAGGACTTTTATAATTCCCCCCTGAAAAGGCTCAGAGGCAATTTGGAAAGAAGTCTTGAAGCAGCACAGATATAGACGAACTATTAAGACACAGGAAAATAAACCAAGCAGACCTAGAAGAGAAGCATGAGAAGGCACAGTAAAGGTATTACATATCAGAGTACTTCAGTCTCATAACAAGATTTGTAACACCTGCAGTGGGATCCTCAGTATCACACAGAGAGCAGATATGCTATGTCAGAAACTTTTTCAGCACCTCAAGTTATTAATTCCAGAAACTTCATTCTGCTTACTGATTAGCCACCATTTGTTCTGTGGAGGCAATGAGACATCAACTTTGTAGTAGCTAAAATGGTCCAGGTAAACCTTTCTGGACTGGAAAGAATCTGCCTCGCAATGTAAAACAGTTCCTTTATTGAAAGGATCACAGCAGGTCAAGAAAACCTGAGCCTCTGGTTCCTAGCATGTTCAAAATCTGCTCCTACTTCTAGCAAGAAGACGACAGTGATAAGCGGCATGCTCTTGCTCTTTTTCTCCACCGTTTGTGCTGTTTTTCATCTGCTTAGTAGAACAAATACCTCAAAATCCATAGGAGACTGATAGCAGGGAATATACCCAGAAACTGAGCCTTGTAACCCATTTTTACCCATTTCTTGCCACCTTACTTTGGTGCAAACTTGTGCAGCTCCTTCATAGTGGTAAAAACTAACTCACCAGAACTAGTAGTGTTACACAGTAGGACACAGCCCTCAGAAAGTATCACTAAGTAGATAGGAGTAACGTGAAGTTGTTAACAACTTCAGAGCACAAATGCTGCACTGATCCTACAAAGGTAAGATGCTCCAGATTAGTCTATCAGATTTCACTGGAAGATAAGCCAGAAGAGAGACTTACCTTAAATGCATTCACAATTGCAATACAGTCACTCTTACTATTCCCAGCAAAAAACAGTTTGTTCCTGGCAATGCAAACAAAAAGAATGATGAACAATTTTTTTTTACAAATATTGAATATATTATACAGCTCAGAATGCTATACTATTAACACCTTCCAGGACTTCAAACAACGTCAATACATTTATTATAATTCTTTATTCTTATTCACATCTCCTTGCTGAAGGTAAACTGTGTGAGCAGGATAGCAAGGATTATTTTTTAAATTATTTTAAACCCCCATTTTAATAGACACTACCACATGTTCACATCAGAAAGGCAAAGCTGAAGAATCAGGTCTTGTACTCAGAAAAGGATGAGTTAGCTCTGTGATACTAATCAGTTCATGTAGAAATAGACTTTGGAATCTCAGCTGCCCTGGAAAAGCTTCTTTTTGCACTGCTTGGCACTTAGAATATTAGACTTATGACATGAAAAATTATATATAATGGTCAACTCAGCCCTCTGCCCCTGAATGTAGTCAGGAAGTTGTTAAACGTCTAGGGTAATACCTGTATCCATCGACATGCTGTTTGAAAGGTACTGCAAAGAAATTCCGCAATGAGAGCGATGCAGCTACAACAAAACCAAATCAAAATGAAAACCTGCAAATCATTTGTTGTTAAAGGAATGTTCCCACATGTACTTCTTTCAGTTACCTATAATTAGGCATTCTTCTAAGCACCCGAAGACGTGCCCAAGGACTATCAATTTTCCAAGATGCAGATCCACTGGCAAGTGGGCCAATACGCTTCCTAAGAAAGTCAGCTCACCATCATGTGGATTTTCTTCTGTTTGCACACAACTTGTAAGTGCTCCCAGCTAGAGAAATGAAAATTTATTTATTCGTAAAAGTCGACGAAGTAAATAAGACCAGTTTGCAAAAGAGCAAGACAAGAAGCAAGTAATTATCTCAAAGCAACGTCAATTAGTATCAAAACTGTTATGACGTTGAAGTTCTTAAATCAGTTTTAAAAGCCCAGTATTTTGAAACCAAAGCTTCTACTACATATGCTGGATATAAAAGCAAGCTACAAATTATACCAATATCATTTCCTATCTTTCTTTTCCAAAGTGCAATGTTCTACCCCATATCAACTTTATAACTGAAAAGCAAAATCACCAACTTCCTTACAGAGGTCAGAAGGGGATCTTCAGGCTGACCCCTGTATATGATAAGGTGTAAGAGTGTGATTTTGCTACTTATTAATAAACAATTTCACTTACAGAGTTCAAGTTCTCTTCCTTGCTTCCTATTCTGACCACAGATCTTCCAGACCAGATACTGTTCACAAACAGTATCACTAATCTCTGATGAAATTATAATCTCATTTTAATGAAGGAACTGTGGAAATTATGCTGAAGAGGACAGTAACCAAATAACAGTAAAATGTGAGAAAAGATCTCTAGACAAAGTTCCTACTTCAGGTTCCAATTAAGGCTACTACCTCCTCAAATACCAAGAAAAGCATTTCTACAGTACATTTTTATTTCCATAATTTTAACATTAAAAGAATGCCTACCTCTTTCAGCTGCAGTATGGTACGTTCAACATCACGTACTCTGGGTGGAGAAAGAGCTGTTGCCAGCAAGGCTTTTGGTCCCCCCATATCAAGCTTTTTTATTTTTAAGACTGTAGTTCCCAATGGACAACGCTGAAGGTAAGACAATATTATTGTTACTTTCCCCCCACGCAAAGTGTGACAAAGTGTTTTATATGAAAAATAAGGTAAAGATTACCATTTAGTAAAACCTAAAATTAATTTTGTGTAACTAAGGATATTTTTCTTTTGAACAGGTTGCTTATTTCCAATCCACATCCATTCTACTGCTATAATGAATCTCCTTCTGTGAAGACAACTATGCGGAACGGTCTTTGTCAATTATTTATCAATTTGAATTCTATTCAGTGTTACAGTTATTAACAACTATTCAAATCATACACTATCTTCAGTAAAAGTAAAGCAAAACTTCTTTTTGTCGTCTCCGCTATGACCACATACATGAAAAAAATTCTTAATGTTCCCCAAAAGCCTTACCAGTATCTCAGGTACTGACTTCTCTGGAATAAAGTCTGTCCAGAAGTCCTTGCGTATGAGCCTATAACAATACCCTTTGGAAACACGTCCAGCACGACCTTCACATAAAAGAACAAACCACCAGTTTGTGAACTGCCCAAGTTTCAGGCTGTTCAAAACCCATCCATCTAACAAGCCTTCTGGGCAGCTGAGCAGCACATGACAGCCAGTGCTGCAGGCTGACCAGTATCTTGCTCTCCTGCAGCAGACAGGCCCAGCGGAAACATTCTATCCTTTCCTACATAAGGATTGGATGAAATAATTTTGCTTTCATAGCAGCAGTAACTAACAGAAGAGTTACTTAAGTATTTCACTCAAATGCCTTTTTTGCATAACTGCCCTCAATCAGTATCTGTCTCAGCTGAAAAGATGAATCCGGCACTAAAATATACTTCCTCAAAGCCAGGAAAAGGCAAGTCCTACCAAATCTAAGTCTAATATAGATAAATATGTCAATGCAAGTTTTAGCATACCCCCAAACCAAAGATTCTATATGCAGAGTAAATATGCTTTGTGTTTGTATCTCTTTACACAATGAGTATAATCAGATTTCCTACTTGACTCTACAGCTGGCAAAAATCTTCTACCCAAACAACCTTTAAGATACAATGATGAACAGCAAAACATCTTTACGGTCTACTATTTATAGAAAACGTACTGATTCAGAAAGTCTGTCTTCACAAATCCAAACAACATTCACTTCAACAAACTAAAGGGTACTCCACTCAGTGAGATAAAATTATGGCCTAATTCTCCAATGGATTATGTCATACGCATAACAAGTCCAAATCTGCCATATAAGATGCTGCTTCTACTGGTTGTATATTGGCTGGTCGTCATAACCTACGCTGACCCAGAGCCAAATGGAAATAAAGCTGTGTATTAGGTTTGCGTGGCAAGGTTTTGTTAGCAGAGGGGCTACAGGGGTGGCTTCTGTGAGAAGCTGCTAGAAGCTTCCCCCATGTCTGACAGAGCCAGTGCCAGTCAGCTCGAAGATGGAGCCACCCTGGCCAAGGCCGAACCCATCAGTGATGGTGGTAGTGCCTCTGGGGTAATGTATTTAAGGACGGGGAAAAACTGCCACACAACAGCAACTGCAACCAGAGAGAGAAGTGAGAATATGTGAGAGGAACGGCTCTGCAGACACCAAGGTCAGTGAAGAAGGAGGGAGAGGAGATGCTCTAGGAACTGGAGCAGAGATTCCCCTGCAGCTAGTGGTAAAGACCATGGTGAGGCAGGCTGTCCCCCTGCAGCCCATAGAGGTCCATGGCAGAGCAGATATCCACCTGCAGCCCTTGGAAGACCCCATGGCGGAGCATGTAGATGCACCCAAAGACGACTGTGACCCCATGGGTAGCCCACACTGGAGCAGGCTCCTGGCAGGACTTTTGACCCTGTGGGGGACTGATGTTGGAACAGTTTGTGAAGAAGGACCCACGCCAGAGAAGTTCACGAAGGACTGTCTTTTGTGGGAGGGACCCCATGCTGGAACAGAGGAAGTGTGTGAGGAAGAAGAGGCAGCAGAGACAACGTGTGATGAACTGACTGCAACTCCCATTGCCCATCCCTCTGCACCACTGCGGGGAGGAGGTAGAGAAATCAGGAGTGAAGTTGAGCCTGGGAAGAAGGGAGGGGATAGGGGGAAGGTGTTTTAAATATTTGGTTTTACTTCTCGTTACCCTACTCTGATTTGATTGGTAATAAATCAAATTAATTTCCACTAGTCAAGTCTGTTTTGCCGGTGATGGTAATTGCTGAGTGATCTTGTCCTTATCTCGACCCATGAGCCTTCTGTTGTAATTGTTCTCCCTGTCCTGTTGAGGAGCAGGGAGAGATAGAGCAGTTTTGGTGGGCAGCTGGCATCCAGCCAAGGCCAACCCACCACATGCTGTAATTGTGAAGTGCTTATAATATTTAAAAATGAGGATATTTTAGTATCTGAACATGTGATATATCAATTTATTTAGTACCCTTTTCAACTGAAATGAAAAAATTTTGATACTTAAGAGTACAGTCTCACTAGAAGAGTTGATATGAAATCTTATTTAACCTTGTGCTATGAACACTGGTCAACACTAGAGAGACTGCTGTGGATATTTCAACTGATTTAAGAGTGACAGACAGACATGAAAGTTTCTTTTACTACTGAACTCACAAGTAGTTAACATATACCTAGCAGTACCTACCTCCCCTTTTTGAAAATGGCCGATGGTAAAAAAATTACTATTAACTAATAAATAATCCTCATAAGTTTTATGGTCCCTGAATTTTAACATTTTTCAATAAAATACAAAGCATTCCTCTGGAAAAATACTCGAACAAAATAAAACATTGAGGCATAGCTGTTTAATCACATTTTAATATCTTGACATGGTAAGGAATTATGTTTTTCTATAAACTATTCATGGCAGAAATAATCCATGCTTTTTACTGTTAATAAAATGAAAAGCAACATAGAACCATGAAGGTTAGCTCTTAACATTCTTTTCCACTACCTATTGCCAACTTACCTTTTCTTTGATTACAGTTTGTTTTAGATGCCCAGCAAAGTCTCAAACTTTGGTAATTAGTTTCCTCGTCACAAACCAAAGTTCTAGTTAAGCAGAAATCTATCACTGCAATTAAGAAAAAAAAATCTGATATTATTATAAAAGAATTTATCCTCATGGCAGTGGAAAAAAATACTGGTTGATTTTGTGTTATCAGAAAACAAAAGTTTCAATTATTTGAAAACTGATAAAGAGAACTAGATTTATAAACAATGAGACCCCAGATACTATGAATACCAACAGAACTGCAAACAGATTTTAACATAAATATAATAAACATTGCAGATGTCAAGCACTAAAAGTCAACCATTTCTGCATTTATATATTCTGTACCAAAATTTGCTTAATCTGATGCAATTGTTTCAAAATATAGTCAGACTGTAAATAAAAAGCTTAAGGTACTTGTGACATGAGGTCTGATCCTGTTTGTTACTGCACTGAAAATTATTCCAACCCCCTGCCCCCAGTAAAGATTAAAACCAATGTCCCACTCAGTAATTCTATTATTTTTTCATACATTCAGATTTAAGACTGTTCTCTGTTGTGAAAGAAAGAATTCAAAAACTGTCAAAATTAAACTCCAACAGTAATGCTTTGTAAAATGGTGACATGTTGTGGAGATTTAAGCTAGGACAAGTAAGGAAAAACATTACATATACAGTGTATACACAATTACAAGATTTAGATGACTTACCATACTTAACATCAGGAACAGTTACAGAGCTCTCAGCTATATTTGTAGATAGAATAACCTGAGATTTGAAGCAAAAAATGAGCAACAAATGCATAAAGAAAAAAAAATCCCTCACATTAATGTTTCTACATGAAAAATCCAACTTGCTATGAATAGAAATGTAATGGCAACATAGTATTTCTGCTCTGCATATTCAAAAAGGCAACACAAGACAAGAAATCTTGTATTTTCTTGTCCTAAGATCAGAAAAGCATAGAAAGTAGAATAGCATATAACAATATAGAGGAAGAACGGCAATATTCCTTATGCTTTTGCCATAACAAAACATCACACTATTAGTGCTGACATAAAGAAAACCAGGACACTAGCCAAAATGTGGGGTACAAAGCAGGCAAGACATCCTCATACTGGGGAGCTACTTTTCTATGCAGTGCCACCAGCAGCATACTGCTGTCATGCAGGTGGAAGAGTCGACATGCACAAACTCTTTGGAAGGATAAAAGCAGTGTCCCACAATAATTTAAGGATAAGATCCTGTTACTGCTCTTTCCTTGAGGTCTCACCACCAGTTACAGCAACAGCTTGGTAGGAAAGGCAATCAGTTTACATTTTGAAAAAGTAAAACTGCTTTGCCCTCACACAATTGTTTGGGTTGGCACAGCTAATGTTAATTTACAAATATTATTATTTGCTATTATTACACTAGCAAGAGGTTTCACACACATAAAATAATCATTCAACAATATTTACTTTTCTGTAGCCAGGAACTGTAGTCAAAAATACATTACTTTGTTCCTCTAATGTCACACGTGAGTGAAGTGGGTACACTTGCCACCTAAAAAAATATATATATATTAGTGAAATATTTACTGATGCAAGAATATAAACATCAATTACACCTCTGCGCTAAATCATATTACGTACTTAGAACTCATACAGCTGAAGGATTCATGTTCAAGTTTAATTGAACTGAAACAAATGTGGTCTACCTTACCTTTTGTTAAACATATTTGAGAGACGTGAGTGCATGTAGCTTATTTCACTCAAACCTAGGGAAAAAGTAATCAGGAGTTTGTTTTCTTTTTAGTGATCACTAACAGTTCTAAAACCAATTCTCATATCTACTTAAATTCTTAATTGACTTTCATTATTACCTCCTTTTCACTGTATAATAAAACAGCAGAAGAGTTAAACAGTACATGTAATAATGAGTTACTGAAACACTGTGTCAGTTTTTCAAAACTTTATACTTAAAGTGACAATATCAGATATAAAGGCCATCTGCCAGTATCCCATTATTAGCCCTTGTTTCAGTTCCTTGCAATTGACAATGCTCACCACATGCTGTATGTCTGGTTTAGGATAAATTTGGATATTTCAGCCAAAACAAGATGTTACCAAGAGCAGGGAGAAGGCGGGGAACCAAAAGCAAACCAGCTCTTTCTGCTTTAGCCATCTTACCTTTGGCAGTTCCAGTGCCCATTCTCTGGGGTATGCATTTCACATCTGCCAGGGGAAATTTCATGACTAACGGAGTTTTGCTGTCTTCCTGAATACCTCCACAGACATAAACCTTACTGAGAAGCCTTGTTTACTTCTTACTGAGACTTCAATTCCAAAAGCCCCATTTTCAAACAATCTGTCCAACACTGGCCTTCCCCGGCTGGACATGAAAAATGAAATTATTCTGTAAATGCAGTACAGGATTGCTGCAATTTTCAATGAGGCTAAATGTAGTTTGAGCACCTGGATGTGAAAGTTCTTGCACTCTTTAGATGACTGTTACTTGAATCCAGAAGTTAGAAGGAAGACAAATGCAAGTGGAGGAAGAGAGATCTTTTCAAGAGAATAGAAGAGAAGGATAACTTCAATCAAATGACAGGAAAGGATATGTGATGGGCTGGAAATCATGACTGAGTGAAGTTGAGCATGCAAAAAAGCCAGAAATCAAGAAGTTGGGGCAAGAAAAGGAGAAACAGGTTCAACAAGAAGCCAACATGGTGATAATACAAGGTTGGCTGGGAAAAGAAGTTGCACTTGAACATGGAGATTAGTCAACTACTGGAGTGAGAAAGACTGAAACTGGAAAATGAGGGGAAGTGACTATAGGTAAGGGAGATAAAAGAAGTCGGGGTGGGGAGAAGAACAGGTGAGTTGGAGTAGAAAGGAAAATGGTGGTGGTGGGGCAATCAGAGGGAAATGCAAAAGTTTGAGAGATATCCTTTGTGTAAGGCTGCTACAGGGGAAAGCAATATCATTAGAGCCTAAAATCAACAGCCAGGAAGCCTAATTTACATCACAGCTCAAATGAAGTAAGAGTACTTGAGAATGCAAATAACTGGCCAAACAACAAACTAATGACTAGCACAATAATGAAGCAATTAACAAAGCTCTAAGCAAAACACCTTCAGCACTGTGGAGAAAAACATGCAGACTGTGAATATAAAAAACAGTACCACTTTAAGATTATTATAATATAGGAAAAGAATGTGTCTGTTCGTTAACTAGAGCATGTAATTAAAGTTATAAAGAAAACACAAGAACACCATGATATGGTCTGTTTGGACACAGCATGCCAGACCTACTCAATCCCACTAGGTAGTGCTTGACTAGCTCGTTGTCTAATGCTTCCTACTTGCTTTATTGCCTGATTACGTATCTGAGTAAGACATCAAGGCTTGAATCCAATTTATGTTTAAAAACAATTAAAAGAAGCTTGATCCATGATTGGTAGAAGCAGACTTTGCATAACCAATATTAATTATTAGTCAGTCTAGTAATGACTGACTAGACATAGCAGGCAGTATCTGCTGCCCAGTTCTTTAAGTGACAAGAGTTGATCATGACACCTACAGAACAAAAGGCTGACACCAGGAAAGGCAGATCTTGGAATGAAAAAGAAACTAGTAACAAAATATGTTTGGCAAACATACCAGGACAAGAAGATGGGTGAGGCACAGAGAAGTGCTAATGAAAATACAAAACAAAGAAATTGACACAAGCTGAGGACAGTAACAGCAGAATCCCTTTGAAAGAAAACCCTAAAGCTTTAAGTTATGCAATTCTTGCCAACAGCAGGTGCATGCAAAGCACAGAGAAATCAGGCCATCCCCACCTTCTACAAGCTCTTGAAGTGGATGGTGGCAACCTACTGTTGCTTTCATTTAGTCCATCAGCTAGTCTGGCAGAAGCACATTACATACTTGAAGGTGTAGCTCAGTGATGATTCAGTCACAGTCAGATCCCTTTTTCCAATCTGTTCTTTAAAAAGTCTGAAGAATTATACGTCAGTGTATGTGCTCAAGAAGCATTAGGGTTGCCAAGTGGAGCATTAAAACAAAAAAAAAAAAATCCAGAATCAAGACTGGTTGGGCAAATTTAATGCAGGCCACTGGGAACATATTTATGCATACATGTTGTAAAAAAAAAATATCACTGTACAGTTTAACATGGCATTTTTGTATACCTAGGGATGGACTAGCTCTGGAATCAAAGCAGAGCTGAGTACTGAAGGATATTTCCCTGTAAAGAATCAGACTCAGTAATATAAAAGACAAAATTAAGCACTGAACAAGATGGGCAATTACAACAGGAAGGGAAAATACGGAGTCCTACTCAAGACAGCTGCAGCTGCTCTGTGGAAGCAGATTCTGCCCAATCACCTAGTTCTACAAAGAAAGTGGCCAAAAAAAAAACCCAAACCAAAAATCACTTAACAATACTCAGCATGGCACTACTCTTCCTGGCTGCTAATGCCTAGTCAGCTTGAAAAGTCAATGGGAGTGTTATTTTGAATGCACAAAATGCTATGTACTTGTAAGCACTCAAAAAAATCTAGGAATCTCAAATCAGTGTCCTAAATGTGGAGGTTACTTTCACCCAAATCTCTGTCTCAGCTGCCCTCTTGTAAACTGAGGGCCCTCCTCCCCTTTTCTCCAATTCTGTATAAAGGCTATTTGTGAGGAAAATTTCAAGAGGTGTTTGCTAATCCTGTGTTCAAGATCAGTCTTGAATACCCAGTTATAAAATAGGCCAAGGTCATACAGTGAACAACAATAATAAAAAACCTGAGTACCAGCTCATTCAGAAAGCACTATCTGCACAGGTTATCATGTATTACCAAGGGTATTTAAACAAAAAGTTTATTTTACTGGTTGCAGTTATAAGCCATCAGGGATAGCAGTAAGAAACAACAAAACACAAAAAACCCCACCACACCAAAAAACAAACCCCAAACAACCCACACCCAAAAAAGAAAACCCCCAAAAAACATCAAAAGAAAAACAAGATCTGGGACTTGAAAGTGCTAAAGAGTAAATTCAGCCTGAAATAAAGACTCAGAGGGCCTGAGGAAGTCTGAAAGCACAGCAGAAAACAACAACATGAGAGGCCAGAGGCAACAGACAGAGATGGTCTCCCTACTTTATTAATGGCAAACTGGGTCCTACAATGACAGTACAACATTATTTCTTCTAGCCATTGATTTCATAGAGAAGGTAAATTTAAGAAAGGCAGCGCTAATGCCTTTTTGCTGGAGGGGAGCACCCGCTACTGAAAGCTACTCTGCAAGTGCAGTATGTTTTTTGCTGGTGTACTGTGTTTGCAGCCCTAGCGCTTCCAATCTACTGCTAAGCTCAACACAGCAGGAAAATTACATCAATGAAGATTTTACAGAGCATTAAAGTCCTGGTAAAGACAGACCTCACTGTGCCCTAGGGAACAGCTGCTCCTGACTCCGAGGTGACTCTTGCCACTAGAACGTGCCCAAGCCTTCTCAAAGTTTTCAGCTAGCAAACTTTCACGTCCATGAAGTAGAAGAATACATGAAAGCACCAGGTAATAGTTTTGTGATGCTGGGCAAACCTAGGCTGCAGCCTAGTTACACAGAAATTACTGTGTTTTGGTAGTCATTCTTACTTGAAGCCCTTAGATTTTAGAGGCAGTGTAAGATAACAGTGGATTACTGTTTAAGGACGACTAAAACTATTTATAATCGGTTCTCTGATCATTACCTACTATGTTGCCCTGTATGCTTTTGAGCATTCCTGCTACACCAACCAATGTACACAGAAAGAAAAAAGTGAATTTTAACTTTTACTGCAAGAATCTAAATAAAATCCAGCAAAGAGTCTACGCTATATTCAGAGAAGAAAATGTCTCTAAAAGAATCCTAACAACTTCACACAATATTTAATAACTAATCTAAAAAATTGAGCAACTAAATTTCTGTGGATTAACTGTGGAATTAATTTTATTACTGTAACTTCATTTTTAACACCTACGAAGTCTTAATTTTTG
This sequence comes from Phalacrocorax aristotelis, assembly GCF_949628215.1. NCBI lineage: Eukaryota > Metazoa > Chordata > Aves > Suliformes > Phalacrocoracidae > Phalacrocorax > Phalacrocorax aristotelis. The sequence continues at coordinate 27,265,875 of NC_134284.1, read as the reverse complement.
GCTCATAGCTCTTCCAATTATTGCCATTTTTAAACAACTTTGCAAGAAAAATACCCAAATAAACCAATCAACCTCAATTTAAAATGTGTTGAATAAATCCCTGGAAGAAGTGCCAAAAGAAATCTTGTTAGATGACAAATAAGGAAAAAGGAAATTAAGACATACACTCACCTGGTAAAAATACTAGCACACTTCCACGTTCTGATGCAACACTTGAGGTTTTTTTCTCCCTAACAAGAAAATGCAGTTTCATTAGTTTTACAACCTCAGTCTACCTTATTACCCCAAGCTATTTTATTCTGAAATAAAAAGCAGAACTGTACTTTTTTTTGAAACACATTATTTGAACTTCCCGAAGAAATGGAATTCAAAACACCATTTGCAACTAGGCTTTCAAAAAAACACAGTATATAAACATCAGAACTACATCATTAGGTTTAGTTTTGTCTTCAAAATTATGTCAAAAAAGAAACATTCTTATTTGCAATGAAATTAATAAAAACTAGGTTACCAAAGATTTTAAAACAAGGAGGTAGTATACTACTGCAGAATTCTATGCAAACTTATTCAGCAATTGCTCAAGTATATGTAATAGTTTTCTATTCTAGAAATAACATTAGACCCTTTAACAAAAGCCTAGTATGTGAAAAAAGCTAACTGTTATCAAGAACTACAGGTCATTTTATTTATCAAAGATGTCTCCCTCTCAGTCTATCTGTTATGAGTTAAGAAGCTAAAATCACCTTAATGTAATATAGAACTCATTTTTTGTTGTCATCATTCCTGATGTAAAATTTTTTCAGGCATCTTGAGAGCCTCTACTCTCAAACTATAAATGAACAGAAAGTATAGTTTTTGATGGAAAGTGCATTATAATGGATGTTTAATATCCCCGTTGGTATTTGAACGCTGAAATGCTAATGCCTTCATGTTCGCTTATAAAAGGTAGCTTATCAGTAAAAGGTAGTTTAATTGAAAAAAATCAAAAGAAATCATAAAGAAAAAGAGCTCAGAAGTCACAATATATTGTAAGAAAGTTGGTGCCAAATTGTATTTATATACCTCCATCAGCACTTGTACTTCAGTGGTTCACCTGATAACTGCTCAGATGAGCTTAAGTAATGCTTTCTTAAAATTTCAAAGTTTACGTAATACTAAGTGTGGAAAAAAATTAAGCCTACGAACCAAAATTATTTCTTCAGCATATATATAAAAATTATTGGTATACATGGGAACAAAACCCGGTCCTAAAATAAATACGCACTCAGTGTTAGACCAAAGTTGTAGAAGCAACTTTACTACATTTTCAGATACTAAACATCAATTTATAAAATGCAGACAGTAACACAAATTAATATTTATTTCAAAAGACAGTAAGGCATTAGTTAAGCAGCCAGAAAATTAATGCCTAGTTTGCATTCTTTTTTATGGCTTAATATAGGTTTTAGCTTACAGTAAAAAACAGTAGTTCTGGTTTTATTCTTCATATAAATAATATTCAGCTGTGGTCCGCAGCAAAGAATCTAGTTTCCACATGATGTGGCTGGCTTGAATGGTGACTTACACTCCAGAGCATGAAGTGTATTTAAAGAACACAGGGCATTTAGTAAGACCTACAAGCAGTGTTACTATGACTAACCTGAGTAGATATCACATGAATATATAAAATAAAAGCAGAGATGTACAGGAAATTAAGTTACCACTAATAACTGTAATACATGGGCTGCTGCTGTTCCTTAATTAATGTCTCATTTCCCCAAAGAACCACTGATTCCAGATCTAGAAGTGTACCTTACCTATTGCTCTTCATCTCCAACTCATCAAATGACTGAATCAAAGACACTGCTACCTCATACATCTCCCTTACTATCACTGGTTCCTCAATTCTTTGAGGAGGAAGCTGTGTGGAGAAGAAAGTATTGAGGTTAATGCAGCATAACAGGCTAAATACTGTAGATCCCATATATGTATTGATTTGTAAAGTGCTTTTTGATTAAGACTCATCCAGCACAGCTGTACAAAGAAGTTACAACCTGGAGCATTCATTCATTACCTTCTAAACAGACATTTTCCTTCAAGCATCCTACCATTTTATTGCTAAAGAAATACTTCTAAAATTTACCTACTTAAGATAAGCACTAGCCCATGCTCCATCCCATAATGTTTGCAGGACATATTTCTTATCCAGAAGCATTAAGCACACAAGACTAACCACAACCCATGGGAACAGGATGACAAGGAGAATTGTATAAAGCAGGCACGATCCTTCTCAGAGGTGCTATAATGTAGGCCTCTACCGGACTGACAAATAAATAATTTCTAACTCTTTCTAACTTAAATTATGTTTGCACTTAATGGATCTTGTGCTTTAGGTCATACCCTATCAAAGAACTGTGGTTCTTTTGCACACAATATAACCGTGATGAGTGGTATCTACACCATTTTCTAGTGTTCTGTCACAGATTCAGGGCTTTAATATTTGAGAACTTAAACTATCAAGTCTTCAGAGCAAAGACAATAACGTAATCACATTTCAGTTTTAAAAAGAAAATGCTTAATGAACTATACATGTGCTGGGAATGGTCTATAGTGTTACATATTTTCCCTTGTAGGGAAAATGGTTTTTGATCAGTGCCCACCTTTCATCCTCAGGGTTTCTCCTCATTCTAAGGGAAACTCTTTTCTGGATTAACTGCTATCTCTAACTTGTCTAGAGCTGTATTGCAGTTTATCCTGCTATCCACATACTTCACATGATTAGAAATCCTACCGTCGAACTGTGCTTCTCCCCCTTATGTCATGCCTTTGAAGTTCTTTCCTTCCTCCCTCCCTTCGCCCTCAAGTGAAACGTTTTGTTCACTTTTATGCTGAAATCTGTTTAAATCATCCAAGATTTTCCCAAGAAAAACAATCGGTTCAAGTGATCAGCCTCTACATTCCTTCTCTGCAGGTTGTGTGCCTATGCTTTAAGAAATCCCGTTATTTTCTCACTAGCTAACAAACCTCCATCTTTACATTTATGCTCAACCAAGTATTTCTCCTAGCCTATCAGTCTCCTTCACCTGCTGCCTGATACGCTACAACAGTATTTTAGCATTCAAATACATCTTTATTTAGGCTTGGGCTTCTCATTTTTACTTTTAAGGAATAGTACTCTAATTGAAGTGAAAGTGAAAACAGAGCATTTGTGTTTTACACATAATACTCCATACGAACTGGATAGCATGAGAACAGTAAAAATGCAGTCGTTAGGAGTAGTTGGTAAATACGTGCAGATAAATACCAGCATAAGGTAACCTGCAGCTGTAGCCAGGGGCATTTAACAAGGATATAAAGTATAAGGGAAAAACCTCTCCTGGAAAGAAATTGAAAATGGAAGCTGAATGGCCAATAGTAACAGTGAAAGGTTTCTACACACAAAACAAAGATATTCCAGGTTTCCCTGTAAAAGAAGCAGAATGTATTTACCAGTTGTCTGCACTTTACAGGGCTTTGATTTTAATCATGCACAAAATTAGGATTACATATTTATTCCAATTCAGTTATTTGATCAAAAGAAGATTCTACAAAAGTTTTCAATAAGCAAAAGAAACAATTGAAAGATATACTGATAAAGTTGGAATGCATCATACGTGTACTGGTAAGACTAGAATTCATCTAATGTGTCCTTCAATTGTCTGAAATTAGATAAAATCCAGTAAGATAATGTAAACCTATACATCTGAGTTTACAAATTTTGGATACAAGCAGATGGTGTATTGGTTGAAAATGAAGAACTACTTGGACCAGCTCCTTTGGTCACAAGAAAGCAGCTGTCTTCCAAGGTAATGCTACTGGATGACAGGCAGACATGACTCTAGGATAAGTTAGGAAAGGTAATTACAAGAGTGCGATGTGTTAGTGACACTGTACAGAACTGCCCCTCACTCTGAAGTGACCCAAGTCTTGTCAAAGTTTCCAGCCAGCTTACTTGTCAGCCCTTGAAGTAAAAGAAGCTCTGAAGACAACAGGTACTCAGTTTGTGATACTGGGGAAACTGATGGGGACTGACAACACATCTGCAATTCTCACCAGGTGTAAGGGGATCCGCCAAAACTTGAACAGATGCAAATTATATGGCTACTTCAATAACCAGAAGAACAGAGAGACTGTCTTGTAAAAGGAGAATACCAAAACTTACCTTAACTAACAAAGCAAGATGAAAGCCAGAAAGCAGTATTAATGCTACATATAAACCTCTCCAGGAGTAAATAAGAATGTGGGAAGGAAAAGAGTTATTTTAAGCTAAAAAAAACAAAAAAAAACCCAACAATGAAACAAACAAAACCCAAAAAGTCCCCAAACCCCTCAGTGTTGGCTCTGATCTGTCTCACAATCTCCCAAGGTGTTCTTGGGAAAAAAGGCAGTAGGAAGCAGAAGTGGCCATTTGCTTGCTCCCTTCCCAGCTCCATCTGCGGGACTGTCTTTCCACATCAGGTTCAAGGTTCAGTGCCAAGACTGTTTTAACCTGATCTGAAATCCTTCCTGTAACTGTTATGCATTTGACCTAGAAGAAATGTTTCACAGATCTAAAACCACAGAAAACTGAACTATTTGAACTATCAAAATGAAGTTAGTTACTTTTCTACGAGCTTCCCTTTCTGAAGCAGCTCACGATGGAACCACAAAAGCATTACTGCTAACGTTGATTTGGCAATAGTGATTTACATCAGCTTTAGCTACTGCAACCACAGTCCTTGGCTTTCCAACACTACATCGTATCAACCCTAGGTCACCTTGGTGTCTGCAGAAAGACTCCTTTCCAAGAACCCTGAGAAAACTATCCTACTTCGTTCTGGTAGAGGATGGATTGGAGGATCAAAAAAAAGCCACCTGTAAGAAGTTGAAAATATTCTTTCCACTTCTGACCCCCTTGAATCAACTAGCCAGGCACACTTCTCAGGTGTACAACTTTGTCAGTCCCAGAGCTCCTTAACTGCTATTTACATCCACTACAGTAATGCTTTTCCAATGAAATTTGATTAGTCTATGAGAAATCATAGACAACACTCTAGCAGTTTTGAGTGGTAGAGCTTTTATTTTATTATGTGATAATCTAAGGAATTTATCTTTTCTGGGCTGCTTGAACATAAGATTTTTGTTTTTAGATTACCCTTGCTTAAATAACTGTGAAATTTGTCTTTTCAATTTTGTTACCAATTGTACCTTTAATACTCTTTAACATGACAAGGCTGCCACATCACTCCTAATAAAAGGTAACAGTGTGACAAACAGCAAGTCCAAAAGCCCAGTCAGAGCTGACTGAAATAATGCAATGCAATCAGAATAGTTTTTGACAGCAGTTCACTACCTTTCATCTGGACTCTGACTTGAGTTCCAGGGATATGAAGGAGTTTTTACATTTGCAAGCCAAAACCAGGACTCTCTTTTTTGCCTTAGGTAAGAGACAGACATGGGATTTCACAGATCTACTGCCGAAGGCTAAGATCTAGACCCCCTAGTTGCTTACATTTTTTATATCTGCTCACAGAATTAACTACACAATTAATTTGCATTTGATATCTCCAATACCATACTACAGGAATAGGTAAGCAGTTATACAACTAGCTTTAAATTTGCGTATAGATACAGCCTTCGTGCATTTTTCATCAAAACCTGTGTTTCACTGATTGCTTGGGGCTTAGAGGGTGCTGATATGACAAAATAACAATCCAGTTAAATATCTAGAATGATGTGCCTACAAAGGCCATTATGTCAAAATAAAAAAAAAAACTACTTTCTATAAACCTATACTCAAAAATTAAACAGTAGCACCTATAAACGACCCAGTATATGGGCAAGCGTGGCCAGTACTACACTGAGGAGCATTTCTCCCTTCCTTCCCTCTTATTTTCATTCTTTCCTACAAATGAAGCAATTCAAGTGCAAAGCTTTATCTTTGATTCAGCTAGATGTTCTGTCTAGCCATAGCAAAGGGTTTACTGCAAACACGCATACAGAAGAAAAATAATGACTGGCATTTCTATTTATCTTCCAAATCACAGCTGGTATCAGTGAATTCCCTAATTATTCAAGTCAGAACTGCTGAAAGAAAATTTTTATTTTCAAGCATAGTAATAAAACATTATCACCTATGGAAATGAGTGACATAGTCAAGCAAAGAGTTCTGCGGAATTCATAAAAGAATTCTACATTTATAGAGAAACATACAGTTATTTTAAGATTTTTTGAAAAGGGACAAAGGTTCATACCTTACAGGAAATGAGACAGTTAAAGGTCTAAACTGATTGACATCAAGATGCTTTAAGGAATGAGTTATGATTTATATAATCTGATTTTACAGTTATTAATCTTAAAATCTAAAGGAAACTTGGAAAAACTCTATCTAAAAAGCAAAGACTGGGGTTTTTTTATTTTAACTTCTGTATTCCTGCATGTGAATTTTACAGGCTTTCATAGGCAAAATATTTAGAACTAAAGCCTGAAGCCTGTGCCTTTGGCAGATATCTAACCAATTTTGATTTTAGCATGATGAAAGATGTGCGCCTGCTTCCATATGACAGCATTAACTCATTAACTGCCTTAGCACTCAGGTTCTGCTTTCATTCTATCATGATATTACATAAATCTTAGACCTTGCATGGTTTTAAGCCTTTTTAAAATAAAACCATTCAGAGAAAATCTCCACACAGCAGCATAAGAAGCAAGATGCAAGACCAACGATCAGTGCTTTCTAATTCAATTTAGTCTTCTTTTTTTCATACACATTAAAAAGCACTTATGTGCTTCTACTGTTGCCCTAAGGTACAAATAACTTCTTGGACAATCACACTCTTCTCCTACTGAACAACAGAACAACTATGGCTAGGACTACTCAACATAAAGAAACAGATGAAAACTTCAAAAAAAAAATCCATTGAGGTTAACTCATATACACAGAAAATACAAAATATAAAAAGGCATAAGCACTGAAAGTATTTTTTTGTGACCTTTGAGGCGAGAGGTGTGACAGCTGATGTTCAGCTCAAAGTGCAGCTACGACAAATGAAACTTCACTGAAGTAGACTTCTTACTGAATTTCTTGGTTACCTTTTTGTTGTCATCTATCATCAAAAACCTTTTACAAAAATCATATATTACATAATCTCCACCACATTATCTATCTGAGCTGCCACACCAATCTATAAAAACTGACAGACCAACTGCTATATGCATTTAGTTTATTTTTTGGGCTGCATTAAAACTTCAACAGTTGACAACCTTTTATTTTAGCTTGCCTGTGTTGAGGCATAACAAATACCTGTGCTGTGTACAGCATAAACAATTATTTTCTTCTGTTTCCCATAAACTACCTGTTTGTTTTATTTCTCTGCAGCACCAAGGGATGAAACCTAAAGAACAACAATATGCTCACATACCGCTACTTTAAGTGCATCCCATTTTCTTCATTTTATTAGCATGATAACAGTGTTCTGATTTATCAAAACTGACCAATAATTATTCCCATGCCCCAGTTATTTTTAGCGTGGTTGTCACTATTAAAGCCTGAGGACATTTGTTCTACTTTGCTTTAACCTGTTTATTTTGCCTTGGACCATAATACTGAAAGAGTTCAGACACTCAAGTAAATTCCTACACAGCTGTTTTTCAACTGTAAAACCACAGACAGAATCAGAATGGTTTGGGTTGGAAGGGACCTTAAAGATCATCCAGTTCCAACCTCCCTACCATGGCTAGGGACACCTTCCACTAGACCACGTTGCTCAAAGCCCCACCCAGCCTGGCCTTGAACATTTTCAGGCATGGGGCAATTCACAACTTCTCTGGGCAACCTGTTCCAGCACCTCAACACCCTCATACTGAATAATTTCTTCCTTTTATCTAATCTAAATCTACCCTCTTTCAGGTTAAAGCCATTATTCCTTGTCCTATCACTACATGCCCTTGTAGAAGTTCCCTCGCCAGCTTTTTTGTAGGCCCCCTTCAGGTACTGGAAGGCTGCTATAAGGCCTCCCTGGAGCCTTCTCCACGCTGAACAACCCCAACTCTCTCAGCCTGGCTCCATAGGAGAGGGGCTCCAGCCCTCACATCACCTTCGTGGCCCTCCTCTGGACTCGCTCCAACAGGTCCACAACTCTCTTATGTTGGAAGCCCCAGAGCTCGACACAGTACTCCAGGTGGGGCCTCATGGGAGCTGAGTAGAGGGCGAGAATCACCTCTCTTGACCTGCTGGTAATGCTTCTTTTGATGCATCCCAGGAGACGGTTGGCTTTCTGGGCTGCAAGCGCACCTTGCTGGGTCATGCTGAGCTTCTCATCAACCAACACCCCCAAGTCCTCCTCCTCAGGGCTGATCTCAATCTGTTCTCTGCCCAGTCTGTATTTGTGCTTGGGATTGCCCTGACCCATATGCAGGATCTTGCACCTGGCCTTGTTAAACTTCATGACGTTCGCATGGGCTCAGAAACCAGATTAATTCAAATTTACATTTATTCTTTCAGTACCTGTTGTCTATGCAGATACGTGCTACGCAATAGCACATCAGGAGCTCTACAAACAAATATACTGTACATTTTAGAAGCTAAAGATTGACACAGCAAATTAATCTTCAGCCATTACTACCCTCCTTAGGCATTAGAACAGCAATTCTCCAGTGCAGCCATATAGGCTGTTAAGTGGCGACCAGGGTTTTGGAGAATATCTACTATTCTAAAATATTTTCATTAAGCAAAATTACGTATTTGCCACAGTGGCCTATGCGGATACCACAGAAATATGTTCAAAACTGCTGCATAACAGCTCTGGGAAAAAAAGGAAAAAGTAGGAAGCATGTGAGACTCAGCTGATAGATAAGCCAGTTTGATAACATCAAACTTATAATAAAGGCTTTTCTGATGACTCTCTTCATTTCCTAGCTCTTTCTGCCTTTGATACACAACAGCAACATGAACCAACCCACAAAGTATTCCCTGAGTTTGTCAGCTGTACTCAGAGAGATCTATAAATCATCATATGTTACTTTCTGCATAAGCTTTTACATTTTTTACCTTGGATACAAACTACTGAACAAAATGTCATGTACTATTTAAAATTCCCAGTCCTTTACATTCCATTTCTGTTACATGAAAGAAGAACTAGGCTTTCAATTGACTATTCCAATTTCTTTCTTAATATGTCCAAAGAAATAAAATTATATTTACAATACCTTGAAATGAACCATGTGCTTCAAATCATCAAGATAATATTCTTCAATTGCATAAGGTCTACCTTCCACCTTAAATACACAGGCTGGATTCAGGCTGTTACGAACTGGAATTGCAAAGTAATCAGCAAATTCTTTACAGTTGATGGAAGCAGACATCAATATTATCTGTTAAAAAATTGCACAGCAAATGTGAAACATTAACACAGAACACTGGAATCTCCAATTATTCTTTATGCTAAAATGGTCTAATGGTTAGTACAGGTATGCATCCTAGGCATATTTAAGGCATTCAAAGCTAGATGTTTAAGATTCCCTAGGTAGCATGTGGAGAAAGGTAAGCATCTGTAAGAGAGCAGCTCAGGCTAGATGCCTAGGGCAGACAATGTGGAAAAAAACTTTTTCCTGTGGTAAAAGTTCAACCTAAAACCATACAGTAGCCTTCCTTAAGATTATGATCTCTACATGGTCCTTGAAAGAAAAAAAGTGTATGCTAAGTATTCTCAACTCCTGTTTTACTAAATAGTTAGATTAGATATCAGTGCCTTTAACTCCATCAAAAGATGGGTTTAGACCCTATAAGAGCAGTAACTATAATTGTAACCCAGCCTTAAAAATGTTACTATAATGATTTTGAAATATGTCAAACAAGATTTCTCTGTTTCAGAGTTTTAAGTTGCATAAATGAATTGGAGGATCATACTAAGCTCCTCGCTATGTTTGCTTACTCTATCACAATCCAACACCTGTATTCACCTGAACAGGAAGAACAGAAATCACAGTTGCTACCTGGTGACACATTTTCTTTCAATTATTATGAAATTCAGAATTTACAGCTTTGTTTTCTCCCTGGCTAGAAAGCATGACATGTGCAGAATGGGGGAAGGAAGAAGAATGAAGTAACTTGGTGGATATGGCTATTTACCCTCTAACCATTCCATTTGGAATGTGCTCCCACCGCTCAGCACATCCAGCTGGAATAACTGACAGCTTCAACTTAAAGAAGGACAAAGAGCCAAGGAGTTATAATGAACTGTATAATGTTCAGCTTCTTTATCTTCAGGTCTCCCAAGCCACTCTAAGCAGTACTTGTAAACTGGGACACAGTCCTCTTTTGCTTTCCTGACAACTTGTATGAATTCAAAACCAGAATGAAATAGACACATCAACACCCAAATAAAAAATGCAATGAAATGCAAGACCATCCCCCTTACGAAGTGACAGGCAGGCAAACTAACGAAGTAGGCAATGTACCACTGTGCTCTGCTCCAAAGCACATATAAAGGCACCAGGAATAGGTGGAGAGGGTAGACTAAATCATTAAGTCATTTAACATGATCCGGAAAGGAGGAGAAGTCTGAAAGGACATAATTCTGCAAATATAATATGAAACCTGTCCCACTACAGCATGAACTGCCTCATGGCTCAATAAATAGCAGCTCACCTATGCTAAGAAAATAGGCTAAACCTAACCTTGCCTGAAAGCTATTGAAACAAAATCCAATCTAAATTATCCTAACTGCAGTTACAGGCAAGGAATATTAAGTTACCTCTTCTTCCAGGCAATCTGTGTAATTTGCACTCCCTAATCTGCATGGGGTCTTTCCAAACTCTAAGGAAAACTATAGGTTCCTATCAGAGTCCCTGAAGGATCACATTACTAAACCAAGAGTTTGATCTACCCCCAGAGCGGAAATTCAACAAGTATGTATCACAAACATGGCCGAGGAACACATTGGAATAGAGGGTAATCAAAGTAGACAGTTCTTCAAGATCAAGTAGTCCAAAAACAGACCTCCTTACACCCTTTTGTTTAATGAATCCAGAGGGGCTGGGAGGAGAATCTTGCATTTTCTAAATTAATTTGCCACATGATCAACACTTTCTTTCTTTACAGGTTTTCAAAAGCGGCTGAAAATGGATTAAGTAGGAGACGCTGCGTGAATTACCTGTTCCACTCTGCCAAAACCCAGCAACTGAGATCAAGAGTTCCCCCCTCCCCACCACAGAAAAATCAAAGGGGGACACTCCCCAAATGTAATATTGGCTCAGATTTAGAACATGAAACTGTTATCTGAAAAAACAACTGCAGAGAAGGATATAAAGGAGATAAAGCTGGTGACTATTTTGAGAGATTTAATCAGAATTATACAGGGGAAAAAAAATCTTTCAGGAACCTATAAAACAAAAACATTTTCTAACAGAAAAGATTATAGGGCCAGTAGGGATTCCCACCATTGATAACAACCAGATAAGCAGCATCAAGGGCAAACTTTTTCATGTAATGAGTATGATCAAATTACTTGGTAATCTCGGTAGGCAGAGCCAAGCGCTAAGAAAGGCTGACTAGCTTCACACTACTGCGTGTGAATTTAAAGACAAGTAAGTTTTTTTATCAGCAAGGAAAGGAAGAAAAAGTAAATGCTGTGAAGTGCACAGACATGCCCTATGCCAACAGGAAGGGCACTTCCAGTGAGTGAGAACATGCTTGGAAGATCTAAAGACCAAGTTATCCGAGTTTGAATCAATGTGGTGGATTGTATGGAAGAAAACAGATTCCCTTCCAATAAGAACAAAAACAGCCAATGTAGATTCAGGTTACATCTGTTCTGGACAGAAGAGTTTGTATTAACTGAAGCACTTATGGGATACGTCTCACACAATTTCTGCAGTCCCAAATAGCTGGGCAGGAATATACCTAGTTAGCCAAACTCTTATCAGCTGTATTTAATGTCCTGCAATTCAAGAGTCTGTTACTTTGAGACCATAAAGACTAAATATGTCATGCCCAACCTCTGCAAACTCTGCTTTAGTACAACACACAATTACCTAACATGCAGAGAAAAATCCCAGCCATGTTTTACTACCAGATCTATCTAGAAACTACAAACACAGCATTTCTGGCTTTTGCTATTATTCCAAATATGTTGTCCCATTTAAAAAAGCTCAGTATTTCCAAGAGTTAATGCTGCCATATTTAACCAAGGATAAGCACTGCCCTCAATACCCAATATTTAATTCTAGTCAAATATCCCTCTTGCATTTTTTAGCCTTAAGCACACTTTAGAAACTAATGCATTCTAACATGAGGGGAAAAAAAAAAAAGTCTCTCAGAACACATTAAAGCAGCCAGGAAAAGAATGCCCTTTAGCTTGCTCGCCTATGAAGAGTGGCAAGCTAGATAATATTTCAGTAAAAAATAATGACACATTTTAAGGTAAGTTCTTTAAAACATGCCCTTTGCAGATCAAAAACATGTAAAATTTTATTCTTGTAAGAAGCAGTAGCAGAATGTACTTTGAACCTACCTTTACAGATTGTGAATTTGTGCGCAACAGTTTACGGATCACCAAGAGCAAGAAATCCATTTCTTCTGTACGCTCATGCACCTGGAAGACATTATCCACAATTTAGTTTTCATTAATTTATACTCTTCTTTTTGACAGTCTCTTCCTTTGCTACTCAATTTCATGCTTTGTTTTTGTAACTTCGAACAACAATACATTTTCATAGAAGAAAACCCACCTTTTAAAACTATGCATGTTAATCACATTTTAAAATCCCAACACAAATTTTCAAATTACTACAGCACCCTCTGTGAAAAATCATATGCCATTATTAAGTAATGAAAATTGTAGAATGACTAGAAAACCAATTGTGAGCTCTACCCACTAGTTCTACTAGAGTTGACAACAGCAGCTGAAGTGACACCGAAGATGAGTAAGTCAATTGCACTGGTAAGATCACAAATGATCCAGGCAGGGACTAAGGCAGCTTGTCTAACAAGCAAATTGAATTGACTCCCTGTGGTCCCTATGGCTTCTAGCTATGATCAAAATACACAACTGCTTTTTAAAACACTATTTACCACCTAGTTTTTTTATATATCCTAGCACCTGACTTTTCTGGCTGCTCCTTGCAATTCAATAAATACTTCTTCTCAACATTATTGATGACAATCATATCCCTTTCTTGAATTATTACAGTTTAAATAGATTAAATGCAGCAGCTTTTTCCAGAGTTTTACCTTCAAGGTCAACATTCAGCCCCTGTAAGGTATTTAGCCTATTCTAACACAATATAAAGATACACTTATATTCATTATTGCCCCATTACAAAAAAAGATTCAGCTAAATCAGTTTTCAGGCTGACAGCAAGACTTTGCTGTGAGAAGTCATGATTTTCAGACTTAGGTCTGCTCAGGTGTGTTCCTAAACACCTGCAGTACTCTTAACAGGGCTGAGACCTGCAATTAAGAATGAAGTGGAGAGCACCTGGCTGCTAAAATCATAGAATTATAGAATAGTCTGGGTTGGAAGGGACCTCTAAAGGTCATCTACTCCACCCCCACCCCACCCCACCCCTCTCCCAACAACCAGGGACATTTTCAAAAAATGGTTACTATTGGGTCAAGATCATTACCTGCAAGGTAAATGTGAGGGGGGGAAAAAAAGTGGCATATGGTGAACAGGAAGGACTAGAATTTTGGCTGGGGAAGTGGATACCACATGCAGTCTTGAAACCTAGGAGCTGCTGAAAGAAGTGGTACAAGCTAATATCATCAGTTGAAATTACGGCACACAGATAAGCATAAGGGGCCACAAAACTTTACTAATGAACAATCTAACGTTTCTCTATGTAAGCACTTCTATAGTTAAACTTTTGAATCTTACATCTAATCTGCATTTCCCTATCTTAGGCTTAACATTTTTAAGGTTTGCAAAACCCTGCTGATATGTTAGAGTGGTCTCCAATCTTCCCATGAAGACAACTGGTACAATTCTTCAGGATTTGGGGCTTTCTGGTTATTTTGGTCTGTTTGAACGAAGTCCTGAAGTTTCTTCATACAAAAGTGTAATTATCTGCTTAATCTTTTCCGGTTTTTCAATGTGCCATCTCAAGTGCAGTTACAACAGTCCTCATTATTACTGTAATGGCCTAATGGTTTACCAACTACTGTCTCCCTGCTCCTCAAATACCCAAGAATCAAAGTCACCCTCAGCTACAGTACTGTAACAGAGTGAAAATGAAAACCAGCATTAAAAAAAGCCCTCCTCTGTGCCACTACATCCCAAAATTTAGCCCTATGCCTTACATGTGATTTACATTCACGGTTTGTGTAAGTACAATTTCACATCTAACTGTATTTAACAAATACTGTTTACCTCAGAAAATAAGCACAAAACCACATAAAAATATACATGTTACAAAAAATCCTACAAGTATATTTTCTTTAGCTTTTCAGTGAACTGACATCAACAACGATGAATCCACATGAGTATACTGTAAATCCGTCCAGAAGACAAAGAATTTTCAGAGGGCTATTTTATTTTTCAGGATATCTGCAAAAGGTAAAGACTCTAAGGGAAGTAACAGCCAAGAAAGTAAAACCAGCCGCCACCACCTCATAGGCCTAGCCGGAAACTTTCTTGGAATCCAGGCAGTGGATTTCAGAAAACATTTCAAGGCATTCAGATAAAAAGCTAGGCACTCTCAAACATATTCCCCCACTCCCTCAGTTCTAAACTTCATTGCTCAAAAGAACAGCAAGACAAGCCTATTTACAGAAGTGGGACAACTTATACAAAGCATCTTTACAAGTAGACGACTGCATTTTTCTTTCTCTAGCATGGTAAGAGATAGAAAAAGGAAGATGTTTTCTTAATAAAAAATTTAAATGTATTTCCACCAACTTACTTCATCAATGAAAATGTGTGTGAATTCAGCTAGGCTTTTGGCACAAACTACTTTCTGAAGAAGAACTCCAGTTGTCATGTACAGCAACCTTGTCTCCTTTGTGGAAATGTTCTCTAAACCCACCTAACACAATGAGAAAAATACAGACGTGAACAGATAGCCAATGTATTTACAGGTGTTATGCATCTGAAAGAACTCCAAAATTAAATATAGTGTAAACCCAGAAGTATTATTCATTCAAACTTGTAAAAGGCCCTGTACAAATGTGTTTTTAAAGCCCAGAATCCGTTAACTCAGGAAGCAAATATTTTCATTGGGAGAAATTAAAAAAACCCATAAGTTTATAAAAGAAAGGATGAAAAGTTCTTGCTGGGGGCTATAGTCTGAGAATTCTTCTTCTTAAAGGTACACACATGGATCTTTCCACTAAGAAAAAAACCAAAAATTTTGCTAAAACGTCATTTGCTTACTTACAGGAGAAAAGGAAAGAAGTATAAGACATCAAGTCCAGGCAACTTGTTCTTGAGAGGAAAATTCTACAATCCTATGTTAAACAATGGATTTATGATTTCTAAAATACTTCTGTAACTTCCGCTATCTGAGGTGCTCCCTACCCAGAACCCAGACAGGTAGGCAGAGCCATGACCATCTTTTCACTTTCCTCTTCTGAAACAGACTAGGGTTGACACGTCTACACTCAACTATTTTCTACTTCCATTTCTGCTCATTTCGCACAGGTACTTGTGAAACAAGCACAGCACATCCACATACACTGTCCTGAAGACAGTTTGGAAACACACCACCATTTAACATCTTTAACGTTCATTACCCTAATGAATCAATTCTGCAATTTTATGACTATTTAAATCATGCTATCAAGTCATATAAAACACTTTGTTTAGAAACTACTTCAGAAAAAAAGCAATGTATATAACCCACAGGAATTCTACAAAGCAATAACTGGAGGTTACTAATATTGGTTTAGTTAGGATTTGAGATAATGTCAGATCATAATTCCCATGCAGTTATCTAGAATGTTCACCTCCCAGAACTGAAACTTCTTTAGTAAGTAAGGAATTGACCATAAAGAGTATTTTTACTTCATCTTCCACCCTACATGTGGAAAAATTAAACTTCAGGGTAGTGTTATAAAAAATGGAAAGTTAAAAGTAATTTTCCCCTCTACAGCATTTGTGGCAGATATATAAAAAGAAAGTGCTAACATTTGATACTTAGACAAAGAACAGAATTCAGTAGGGATGACAAGATCCTTTTGGTGCAAAAATGAAGCTGATGTATCTGTGTAGCCCTGTAATATGGTATTGCTGTTACTAGTAACAGGCCATAAGCTTTGTATTGCGTTTGCAAGGCCTCAGGACTATGGCACGTCAGGCCCCCTCTCTGGCCTTTTCTTTATCTGCCTCTACCCTTGCTTTATTTAGTCTATAGCAATTCCTTGTAGTGTTGAGATATACAGGTCTGGTACAGTAGCAGAGACCTTGGCAAGTGGAGACACAGGATGCAGAACAGAAGAAAGAAGACAAGGGCTAACAGATGAGGGAGAAGCTTGGCACTGTTGACCCTAGGCTATAAACAACTCTGTAATGGTCAGTTAAAAATAAAACCATCTCAGACCTGGAACTGGACAAAGGTGGGTTTATGGGTAACAAAGAGAAAGCATCTAACATACATAAATGGCACCAGATGTAGTACATTGAGATGTAACCTGGAGCTGCACACCAATGAATAAAAAGAAAGATATAAATGCATGTTAGCAAACATATAAATATTTAAATATAAAAATATAAAAATATAAATATAAAAAATATATAAATATATTATATAGCATATAAATATAAATATATTATTTATATTATATAATTTAAATATAACACTATGTGGAAGAAAGAGAGGAAGAAACATCAAGAATGGAGAGGAAGAACAAACCAACATTTGGTCCCAGCAAAGGGCTCCAGAAGCAGGTAACTCTCTACTAACACCCTCCCAGCACCACCAGCATCACCCCCTGGCCTTAAGACCCAGAGAAGCTAGTCCAGGCACAGCTATTGTCAAACTACCAGTGAAACAATGATCACAGCACTTTGTTGTGGCTACTGACAAAGAGCTGATTAAAGTTGCATCAAGTTTATAAATGGATGGATAGAACTGAGTTTGAAGCAGAGTTTGACAACACTAAAGGCAGAGGTAGATTTAAGAGGAAAAACTAGTTCAAGTTTTTCACATTTTAAGAAGAAATGACAGGACGCTCACGGAACAGTCTAGCCATAAAGGCATGGAAGTTTTGACATAGCTGACAGGTAAATGTATTAAAGTAAAAAAAAAAAAAAAATAAATCAAGTATGTTAATTAAGGAGTTTGAAGAAAAAAGCAAGAAAATATAGTTCTGCATCAATTTCAGTGATTAATAACATAGATGTATCCAGTTATCAGAATGCAGACAATTAAATATTTCTGTTGGAGTCCTACTAGCATTTATAGTTGTTCCACTTTAAAATAAACATTTAATTATGAATGTTTAACAGGGGACAGCCAGAAATCTGCAATTCCACTTCAAACAGAGATTCTTTAACATTTCTTCAGTATGTTAGATATGCTTAAAAGAAGTCAAGAAGGAAGATGCAGTACTACTTTATGTATTTTTAAATACAGTTTGAAGTTTTCTTATACCTGGTATCCTACAAATCCACCGAGTGTCCATGACCGTTCCTTGCTAATCCACCTGGCAATGCTGCTGGCACCAATTTTCCGAGGCTGGGTAACAGCAATGTTGCAGTAGATAGATTGCTGAACGCAATAATCCAAAATATATTGTGGAATCTGTGTACTCTTACCACTGCCAGTTGAGCCTTGTACAATCACAACTGAATTTCTTTCTATTAGAGACACTATCTGAAACAATTTTTCAAGAAAACTCGTAAGTCTACAACAACTCAAAACAGATTTCAAAAAGATTTGAAATATCAGCAGCTTCCAGGCCACATATCAAATCTCTGTAAAACATTGTTCTATATTTTCCATCATCTCCTAGGCATCTGTAGATAACTGGACTCCTAAAACAAATTAGAAGATCACAAAAAAAAGAACATGGGCATGCACTTGCTTACATATTTTACATAAATACCTATAAACAGAAAGTACAACAGCAATGTTTCTTCCTCTAAGAATTTTTATACAATGGTTTTATACAATGAACAAAGGTTTTGTACAATGCTTAAAACAAGAACAGAAGTTTCCTTCTGAAAAAAACACCACAAACCAAAGCATTATTTTCAGCTCTATTCCACAATGACAGAAAATACAATGAAATTACCTCTTCCCTGTGTTTGGCTATAGGCATATCTACACATTTATGGTTAGTTGTTGGTACAGAAGTCCAATCACTCGATTCACACTGAGACAATGAAGTATCTAGGAATAAACATAACCAAGACTAAGTTATTTCAATACAGAAAGGGAAAGACCAGCAGGAGAATGTGATCACAGTATTTGGAAACCTACCTTATATCAAATTTGAATCACATTCTTAGGAGTATTAATGGAATTAATACTTTTAAATATTAATAGATCGAAGAGATATTCTGCGTTTATGCCACTGCTGCTTTACTGGCAGCAGCTCTGGAAGACACTGCTGCTGCTTATAAGCCACTGTCAGTGTCAAGGTTGACTATAATTCTAAAATCCCATATGCTTTTCTTTTAATTAGAACAAAACCCAAACCAGTATTTTTGCACAGTTTGCATTACAACTGCCAACTCTACCCGTTCCCAAAAGCTATTTTGACAATACTGAAAAAATATGGCTTATCCATGTATGCTTGTGTTGTTTCCTTTAAAGCCTATTGGATTCACAGTACAAAATAACTCATACTTTGATACAAAGACCACTATATTTCTATCACTTGGCATTTAAAACAAGTCTGGTAAGTATCACGATCTTTCAATGGGATACTACATTCTGCAGTCTCTTGACAGCAGTCACCAACAGGACTGTGAAATACTGGACAAAAATGTTGCAGTGCTACCATGAACTTCTGCTCAGCAGCCTGCTGTCAGTTTGACCATGAAAACCAAAAGAGCAACTGAACAGGTGCAGAGGCAGGTGTAGAAGGGGAAAACTAGGGCAAGACTTGGGTAAGCAACAGTTTTGCAAATTACAATTAAACAATTTGGCTAAAAAAACCCACTATACTGGAATGAAAAGTGGAAATGCTTTCTATTTCAAATCGGTTTCACCAAATACTATGATGAAATTTACTTTTTTGCATACAAATAACAGAAACTTTAAGAAATACGTACAGCAGTGGGAAAGAAATCTAGTATTCTTTTTACCAAGGAAAAATTTACTGTAAAATAATGGCTATAAACTAAATAACTGACTACACAGTTATAGCTTCCTTTCTTCAGAAGGGTTACTAACAATCTCACACTGCAGTGAAGCAGAAGCAGGAAGAACTTCTTGTCTCTGTACCATACTTGAACATGCTCCAATGTCCCAAATGGTCTTCAAGCATCAAGAATACATAATGAGTTATTCCCACATCAAAACAAAGCCCCGAAAACAGAACAGTTCATTAAGACAGTTTCACAAAGCACTAAAAACCGGCGTTCTCCTGAAGCCATACTCTCCAACAGGAAATGTTCTTTACCTAGATTCTGTGTAATGCAACAGTCACACGTGATCACTGCACAGTGATTTACTTAGCACTACTAATATGCAAAATAGAACTTTGTATCAGCATCCCAGGAAAATATTAACTGTCCTTTTGAAAATACTTTTGGTCAAGTTTCTAAATATATTCCCTAGGAAAATTCATATATAGCGTCCTGTCACAGCAACACTGTACAAAGGCTGACTGGCTTCCCTCTGGCACAAACATGTCACTACTGAGACATCAGTAGCTCTGCACGATTTGGCCAATGCTAGAAGAAATCTCAAGCTGCTGGGGAAAAGATCCCAGTGTCAGCATATTCCTGCTAAAGCAACATAGCCTTCCCATCTTTATCAGGTTTTCTATGTAACATCTGTAATTTTGAAAAATGCGTTAAAAGTATACAACAGAAGACAACAGCAGTTCTATAATAGTGCTTATAAAAAAAAACAAAGGGAGGGACAAAAAATTTAAATGGTAGGATTCACATAAGCTTCTCTAACTCAGTAAAAACCCAGTGTATTAATAAGAAATCATTAACTTTAATTCAATTAAAGAATTTTATGTAAATAATACAAATGAACAAACCATAAACAAATAAACCACCACCAGTATTCATGTACCAATGATCAAATCAATTTAATCAATTTTGTATATCTTATCTTTTTAATTGATGAAACGTAGCTTTTTTTTTTTAATATGGCTTTTTATATCACAGCAATATCTTACCTTCTCCTAAGCACAGAAATTTGGAGAAAAATTATACCAAAAGTAAATGGTCACCCAATGTTAGCCATCAACAGGCAGAATGTGAGAACTGGCAGCCATAGAAGTGTTGAGTAGATGCTGCAAGTACTAAAACTCTGTGCTTTGGTTTATTCTCTTCAACACGTGTACTCTGTACTTAAACTGAAACAAACAGTACTGAGTTTGCCTGGGAAACTAATACCATGAGAACTGTGAGACTTCTATCCAGAGCAGACAGTACAGTCTTGGGCCTCAGCGTAAACTGGCAACTTCAGATGCACACTGACACGACCCAAGCAGCCATCAAAAGTCCCATTCTAACAAACTGAGAATACAAACTTTTTCTAAAATCCAATGTGATTATTAGTGAAAAAACAAAACTGGAATTAGGAACCTGGGTAACCAAGTAAACTTTGGGTTTTTTTTTAAATGAAAGGTGTTGTTCTGAACAACAAAGGCTCACTGCAGAACACAAATACTTGAATACATACCCCTATGAAAGTTCCAAGGCTATTCTACTGATTTAGATAACCATTCAGCTAATTTAAACAACCAACCATTCAACTGTGGACTCTCTACCACGCTAGCACACTGCTGTTGTTTGATTGGGGTTTGGGTTTTTTTTTTTTTTTCCATCTATTTATAAAATAAATCCCAAAATGAGAACTGGTCTTCAGAAAAAAGATCACTTCTGCAAAGAGAGGCATCTATAGATTCAAAGAGCTGCAGGACTACAGCCTTATCAGCAGCAAAGGCATAAAGTTTCCCTTTTCAATTGCTTACACTTTCTGGAAAACATTATTAAGAGTGGAATAACAAACCCAGCTGGCGCATACCTTTGTAAGGCATCATGCTCAAAAATGCACCTTGGATTCTGACATATGGAGAATGCAGGACACTTCCAACCTGAAAACAGTAAACTGAGGAAGCATGCAACAGCCCACCACACTGTTTTATTATTTCTGTGTATAAGAAGCATTAACGCTAATCCAGAATAGATATTGATATTCACTCCTCTATTCAGCATCAGTGCAAAAAGAAACTGAAACAGTTATGGGAAAGATTAATTTGTCTGCTCACTTCCTTTTCATTTATTGTTGAAGTTCTGTAGAGATATGTTGACTGCCACGACTAAAACAGTCTACTACCCACGGGAAGAGCAATTTTCCAACATCTCAGTTATTGTAGCCCATAGAGCAGATGTATTCTTTCTGGTACCTGTTTCCTGAATCGAATTCAAAGATATCCTTTAACACAATAGTAGATTTTTGTATTCACCTGTTCTGGGAGAAGAGGTTATACAGCTGGATCTTGGTATCTGCCACTAATCAAATTAAAATCAGATGCATAATAAGGACATATACTTGAAAGTGCTGGTTAGGTGAGTCTAATGAGACATTTACTACATCACTGATCATTCTTCCACTGAGCTACAAACACACAAAGGGATTACAGTTTGCAAGCAAGCTCACTGGAAAGGCAAGGCACAGTAAACACCCAGGCTCCAACACTGAGCCAGAAAGCATAAGGACTTCATAGTAAATCGTGCTACTTCAATCATAACCAAAGTGCACGAAGTTGCTGCTGTCTGAGCCCTGAAGAGCTTAGTCCAGAGACTGGGCAAAGTGATTATCCTTCCTGACTGGGGGAAACAGGCTAACAGTTTTCTGCATCTTGAAGTCCTGACCGCTGAAGGATGCCCTCAGGTAACATTAAAATTCCTAAGAAAACACCATGAGTAATTACTCTTTGCCTTCTGTTCACCATTGACATCCTCTTCAACTTGGCCATCTTTTGACTGCAAAAGGATTTGGGATGAAGGTTTGTGCTGTGATTAATTTTCCTGACATGCATCTGTTCTGAATCCAAACCATTTAGGGAACTCTGCAACTTAAGTTTTTTATATTTCAGAAGCAACATTTAAATTGCTTCTTCTCTGTAAGCGATTACTTCACCTGGGACCTAGAAGATCACCAGAAAGAGAGCTATTTAATGATGTGAAAATAATGAAGATAGAAAAGGAAAAAAAGCCTGCCATCCACAAAGCTGCATGAAAATAATTATATAGGCATCCTTTAAAATAACAACCAGCCCTCCCCCCTCACTCCCCACCCTACCACCCTCCCTCAAGAAAAACACCACCAAAACACAATAAACAACTGTGTTCCACAGGATGCTTGAAGTAGGCAAGCGTCCCATACACATAGCTCTGGAAGGTTTCCCTCTGCACAACGTCCTGTGACCTCACTGAATCAAAGGTGTGATTAAGTCGGACTCTGAAACAGCCAGTACCAATTATGAAACTAGCCCAATGGGCCAGGGAAGAACAACTGCTAATGCTCTACTTGTTTTGGCTAAGAGTTCTGAAAGTATTTTCTTCTACTTTTAATCAATCAGCACTTCAACTTCCTTTTCATAGCAGTAACATTTCTACCACGTTCTGTAGAAGCCAGAATTCTAAGTGCAGTTCCCTGACGATCTCAACTTTCCCAAAAGAGAAGCAGATTAGGCATTTAAATTTGTTCTCTCAGTATAAATATATATGCTCTTTCAAAGAAACTGGAAAGCACAAAATTTAAACTCAGCGGAACTTCATAAAACACCAAGGCACAAACACACACCACAACAATTTCAGTAACTCTGCAAGATTTAAATTCAGCTGTCAATTTATATGGAAGATATCATCTACAGTTAGAACAGCAACTCGGAAGGAAGGAACAGAAGGGGTACCAAAACTCTGAAGCCTTCAGCACAAATCAGCTTCTTATTTCCATGTTGTGCTGATTATTTCCTGACTCCGTTGATACTTGACATAGCTAGAATGGTAGGTCCCGGTCTAGATAAATCCTTGATCATTTATGACAGTTCTTCATGTTCTTAAATAGAACATGCACTTCCAGACTGGTATAGCTGATAGTTACACATGGGCCTTGGAGCTCTTGAAATCTATATGACGAACATATCATTTGAGAATAGCGGTCTTATTAACAACATACACATTTATAAACCATAAAATTAACTTTACAAATATCACGCTCACTCACTGAGCTTCTCTATTATATTATCCTAACATAGTATTCCTGAATCTGACTGTAAGTTAAAGCTGATAGCAGTAAGAACTAGGATTTTCTGAAGTTTTTGTGTTATTCTACATCTAGGTGGGATTTGGCAGGTCAGTCTCAGAATGCCACAGGAATCTTCCAGTCCCATCAGTATCCAGTCTGCTTAGAGTTCCCCACTGGATTGCACACAGCTGGGAGCAGAGCGCTGAACTGGAGATAGGCAGGTATCAACACCACATGGAACAGCTCCTGAAGCAACTGAGACCCCAAGCCATGACACAGAGTAGGAAAAGGGGGGAAAAAAAGGACAGAGGAAAACATCGGATAGATCAGTAATGAGAGTATGCATATGCTAATATTTTAGTAGTTTTTTTAAGGTTGTTTGCTAACTAGATACTGTTTAAGTATATTACAACTGGAAGGCAAGAATAAATATTAGAAAGTATAAATTTCAAGGGCAAATATTTTAGGGTAGACCAAGAGAAAAATAAGTATTTATAAAACAAAGCACCAGGATGACTGTGCAGAAGTATTTCCTAACAAGCCCAAGTTATAACCCTGTTTTTTTTACAGGAGAAACACTGCTAGCATCAGCACTGTTAAAAATGAAGCAGGCCACCAGTGCTGCTGAATTGAGTTGCTAGCCCATCTTAGGTAGAACTCCAATTTAATAGCTGAAGGACATTAAATGATTTACAGTACTTCCTTGAATTAATCAATACCACTATACTTGTAAAGAAACATCTAAGGAACTTATGCTTAGTCAACTCATTGTCCTTCCTTTGCTAGTAAAGCACATAAACTAGGGAACACCACATGCCTGAACTACAACATTTGAAGCTTCTTCCAAGTCCCTTTATTCCCCAACCTTCACCTTTCAATACCTCCTCCTCTGCCACAAATTTTATGTAATGTCAAGCGAACAAAAGACAGTATTTTGTGGTTAGGACAGTCAGATGCACTGCATGTGCTGGACAGGCCAACTGCACCTACTGCCTCTCAGCTGATGACAGACCAAACAAATGGTTTCACCACCTACCTGAGTTCCAGGGATCATGCAATTTGCAGAAGCACTGAAGGGCAGTAATTTCTAGAAAATTTCTCAATTTGTCAAATTTTGGTTCATCAGCAAAGCGATACAAAAGGTGTTACACAGAATGACACGCAGAACAGACAAAACACATAAATGTCTTTTTCTTTGGAAATCAGCTACATTAACAAATTTGGAAATTAAGAGGCACAGTAAGAGTCTGAAGCTGAGCTGTCCTGACAAGTGAATCAGCCTTATACTGCTTTTACCAGAGCTCCTAGGAAAGAATTGCAATCAAATTTCTCTCTGAAGGCAGTTCGAACCAACAAACAAGTATACACAGAGATAACATAATAGAAAATGGGAAAACAAAATAAAGACATGAATCCAATGAGTGGTATCTTTTCCTTGCAGCTATATTTCAATCATGTATCTACATTTAATACATAAAATAAACCAGATATATGCACATATATCTATGCAGCAGCATTGTGGTTTCCAGACAATAAGGTGCTTACTTTTTAATACCATGCCTTATACAAAACAAACAAAGCACATATAGCATTAAACAAACAAGAAATACACAGTAAGGTTTCATATTTGTTTAGCGGAGGAGATAGGAGGAAAGACCATAGGGAGGGAAAAGGGCACATTTACCTAAGTTTATAATAGGAACCAATATATATATCCTATACATAAATATAGGAACCACTTTTTTTTTTTTACCTGGTTTATAGGCAAGCTGATAATTTCCAACTACATCTAGCTCTTGGGTCTTTGGCTGTCTGTATTTTTCAGCATATTCAGTTCCAACACTCTCTGTCATAGGCAGCCTGAAGAGGAAAGAAATAAATCAATAAATGCTTCCCAGTCTAACAGTCATGGATATCTCTGGGAATGACAGCATTATACAGTAAGTTCAGAGTCTCCATGCCATGCAGGAACTACTTCAATGAACATGCTTCAGAAATAAATTTTGTCTCTGCAGTTAGATACTAGCCTGAGGGAAGTGCCACATTACATCTTTTTGTTTAGATTCGAAAACATTGAGCTCCCAAAATACCATCCTTTAGGATTCTAATACCTACAAATTTATCTCCTAATGGAAGTCTACGATTTCTTCTGAACAGAGATGAAATAGTTCTGTTTCACCAATACTCGACACTATACAATTAAGAAGATACATGTAATTCTTGTAAGATTCCCTGGAGACAGGGGAAGTAGACAATCATCTCAGTGCTTTAAGGAAAGAACTTTTGTCTCTGAGACAAGAAATGATGGTGGCCAGGGGAAAAACCATTAACACCATTACCTGTCGCTGATCACCAGATCAGTGAATTTTATGGAAATCTATTACACACAAGGAAGTCTATCCATGACAAACAGAATGAAATGGGATTAAAAAAATTCTTATCTTCATAAACTGTGTGAAGAAAACCACATGGATTTCACTAGAGGATAAAGTAGCATATATACAATGATTGTATGATTATTAAATCTAAACAAACATAGAAGTGTTTCGGACACACCAAAAGCTTCCAGCCCGCCCTTTTTTTTAAATAAAAAACAAAATACAAACTGGAAGTCAAAACTATGGTTTTGCACTGTAATTTAAGCTCTGGGCCCAGTGCAAGCTTTTACTATGCAATGATTTGCTAATGCGTAGCGAAATCTGTTTCTCTGTAGGTGTACCTTTGAGACATTTTATAAAAGGATACCACTGCCGATGTGTCTATTTCTTGACCCAAATAACAAGCAAAAGTGACTTCAAAAACAATTAAGCTGAAAACAGCAGGAGATTTTTAACATGGCGCTGTGTCACACAGCTCTCATCATAGAGTAATTCACAGTATCTTGATGCCACAGAGCACTCACCTTCTCTGACACAGCAAACTCTGTGCCAGCTTGGCTCTGCTACAGACTACTCATTCAGATCAGTCATTATTTCCTCCTGTAGGAAACACCTAGTATTTATCACCTACTGCTGCCAACAAACTAAGAAATGGCATCTTATCCTATTTTAATGATATTTTAGGCATAAAGGTAAGGCAATTTTTCCTTAGTTCTCAAGTACCTCTTAACACAGGGTTCAACAGGATTCCACGCATCTGCACAATCATTACATGAGCAACAGCTACCTACTTTCAGCAAGCAGACTACATCTCACCCCTCTGAAACAGCGGGGTCAGGGAACGCTCCATGCCAGGCCTGAATCCAAGGTACAATTTGGAAAAGTTCATCCACATCATGTCAGAATGCTCGTTAAGTAGGTTATTCCACTGAATGTCTATTAAACACAAGAAAAACCCAGAAGTACAATGAGGGTATCAAAGTCAAGCATTCAGTAGTTGAAACCACAATTAAGCTTGGCCACACAATCTCAAATTGGCAGTGTTGTATGCACATACTATACAGATTTTAGTGATATAACCAGTTATTTCTAATTTCTGTAAGACCGCAGCCTCACCGAGCGCACTGGACACACACCTTCTGACAACAAAACCTGGTTATGCAGTAAACGCAACTTGTCCTTCAGTCCTCCACAAGAAAAAAAAAGCCATCTGATTGAGACAGTAAATGCTGTCATGGAGGAGCAGGTATTACTTGACTGTCAGAGCCCTGAGCAACAGCCAGCAAATAATTTCAACAGAAAACTTCCACTGAGGGGTAGGTGCTAAGGGTGAGAAATGTTGGACCGTGATCCTCATTTGCTGTAAAGACCTTGCAGAAGCACAAGTATTCAAGCACCAGCTGAAATAAGCTAAGAAACAGTTCTATATAATACCAGATATATTCAACTAAATGCTCCTGGAGATGGAGTATTAAGCATTTCAAAACAGACTCACAGAAGTACATATGTGCTTTTGACCTCTGCTTGCACAGCTCCAGGGAAACAAGGACAAAAAAATGACCTTGGTGATTTTGTGAGAATATTTTTTTGTTTGTTTGGATATTTGGATATTTTCTTCCAGAAATTAGGTTTTCTGTCTTCAGAAGACAGCATGTAGTAAATAAACCTCAGGCTACACAATGAATAAAGAAAATATTTAATAGCCAGTCATTAAGAATGAACATTGCTCACTTGATGCGCTGAATCAGGCTACAGTCCTGGGGAAAATCATATGCAGTTGGAAAACTACATATGGGCATATGAAAGGAACAACCTTCATTACATCATTTCTCAATGTTTTAATGCTGAACTCTGTAGCTTTAATAAAATAAAAAGCTTACAGATTAATGTTATATAAGCAAAATGAAAAAAAAAATCATTATGAAACCCTCTGGCACTCTGAAGTCATCAGAACGATACAGTCCTTTCAAGTAATCTTTAATAAGCCATCAGTAGGAGGCATCACCTGATATACTTGGACAAAAAGAAAGGGTTGGAACATTTTTTCTAATAAGTTTCAACAAACATTTGCTGACAGCAGAAGAATGACAAGATTCAGAAAATTCAAATCCATTCCAGACTAGGAAAGGACAACACTAATGAAGGGACTTCTCTGGATTCTGCTTTTGAAGCATGTGTTTGCCCAATATACCAGTTATCTCTGCCCCATTTCTATTCCCTCTGACACAGTGAAAACCCACATTTCAGTACACCTGTCCTGTTATAGCATACATTCCTTAGGCTTTCCAGATTCCAGCTTTGGTGCTCACCTACTTTTGGACTCCCCTGGGTCTTTTGATCCCCCAAATACATTACAATGTTGGCAAACAGCTACGTTTCAGCTGCATATATGAAACATATTCATAATTTTACCAAATTAAGAGGCAGTAAAGCGCTCTTTTTTTTTTACTCTAACACAATTACAGAAAATTTAGTCATCCATTTAGGGAAATGCAGGAGACTTTAGATGTTCTGGTTTTTCTCCTCCTCCCCTCATTTGAAAAAGAAGGTGAGAGTTTGAACTTATGCAAATCAAAGGTGCCTTTCATCCTCAAAACCAGCCAGATTTCTGTGGCTGAACCTGCAAACACAAGATATTATGTCCACACTAAGTGGACAAAGGCAGACTAAATGATAAAGCACTAAGAACATGATCAGTCAGTAATATCACTCAACAATTAACACTTGATATGTCCTGGCATCTATAAAACATAACATATCGGCTACATATGAAGGTGTACACATCTCAAGACCTACCTGTTTTGGAAAACACCCTGAGAAGTAGCAGACGTGGGAACTTTGAGCCTGGCAACCAGCAGCCAGAAGGAGGCTTTCTATACATGCAAAAGTGTAGTACACAGCAGCCTCTTTTTGGAAGAGAATTAACACCATATCTTATGAGATAATGGGATGCTTTCCTTATTCCTTACTATATGGTTTAACTACTAGAACATTTTTCCAAAGTGTGACTGATCTTGGCACATATGACTACTTAAACTAATTTTGAGCATTTAATTGAGAGAAAATCTTTTAAAATATTTCTTATTTGGGTTTAAAGGAAAATTCAGTGTCTGGCTGCCCAGAGAGGTTGTGGAATATCATTCTCCGGAAAGACTCCAAACCTGCATGGACACGTTCCTGTGCACCCTGCTGTAGGTATACCTACTCAAGAAGAGGGGTTGGACAAGGTGATCTCCAGAGGTCCCTTCCAACCCCTACCACTCTGTGATCCTGCGATAACGACAAAATTAAATACCGCTGACACTTCAGGGGAATTACTAGGAGGGAAACACAGTTTAACACCGGAAATTGTTGACACATCCAATTGGAAGTGCTCTCAAATACACTGGGGGTGCCTTTCTTTAAATAAATTCAGCTGAGAAAGGTCGTCTTTTTCTTCAAGCTATAGAATGACCTCTAATACATCAACAAGGCCATCATAACAGAGTATACTCAGTAAATTTTTGTATTTGAGCATCTGAAATATTAACCAAAGCATTTTTGCATACACTTAGTTATATCAAAGTAGAACCAATTGCCCAATCTCAACCATAACTGTGACAGGTAACTTATCTGGCTCTTTTCAGTGACAATGCCAATGCAAACACCGAATACAATTAATGTCTTTAAAAGCAATGTTTATAAAAAGCCTTATTAAATGAACAGATACATGGAGTCTTATTCCCTGAAAAAGTAGCACTACTTACGCAGCAAACCTGATTGAAATAAGAAAATATTCACATACTTGATGAAATTCCAAGTACTAAGATGCTTGCTTATCCAATTTCAGATAATGTTCTATTAACTATTTAATTTTGGGGTAGCAGCTCCTATTCAAGGCCATATAAATTCACGAACATTTCCATCTTAGAGACAAACAACTGAAAAATCAAAGCATTCTAGGGCTATGTTTTCAAAAATTTTTATAGATGTACTTTTGCTTATTTAGTTCTACCTCATTTGACTCAAAAGTCCCTGTTTACATGGGACTGGGAGTTGAACATAAAACTAGTGTCACTCGTTTTACAGATCACAAGAGGACGGCGGCCCTAAGTCATGGCTTCTATCACACACACAAGCTGTCCACCTACTTAAAGACCTTTGGGTGGGGGTGGGGGGAGTGGCGCAATGGGAAGTAACTTGGAAAAAACCTTAGCCTTATAGCATATAGAGCAATATTTTGCTGTACAATTTTACTATGATATATACAGTAGACTGTTTCAAAGCCTCTCTTCTGAAACTAAAATAATGTGACACTTTACGTAACTGAACATTTGCCATGACAGTAAATAACCTTCACCGGGTTTACTGAAGGACATACTAAAAATTACTTTCCTTTTCACTGGCAGTTGGCATTCCATACTTTTAGAATAATGGTCTTACCTGCAGAAATATGCTAACTTTAAAGAAATAATGTACTGTCACTCAAAACCCATAATGTTTCAGTTGCAGAAAGATTATTATCAGAATTCAGAATAAGTGAAAACTATTAAATACTAAAACGCACATTACACAAAGTGGTTTACAGATTAATCTAAGAATCAATGAGGTACATGCTTTTTTCCACTCAAGGGAACTGCTCTAGAAAGGTAATATAGCTAGATATAGTGATAAAGTTGTCATATGGAGGCATCTTAAAGGCTTGCACTGCTCTTCCTCCCAGCAGTTATTCAAAGCTCCTGTTTTAAAACCTTAACTAGCTGGGGAGAGGGAGAGAGAGGGAGCACTCTAAAACTACTTTGCAAAATCCTGAAAAACTCAAATGAAAACATTTGGATTTGGATAGACTGTGTAAACTCAACATCCCAGCGATATTTCTTCTATGGCAAACTAATAGCTCTGTAAGACCTTCCGTCTTCCACCTTACCCACAGTTAAAATCCAAGATAAATAACAACCACAAATGCCAGGATGAAACAGCCCAAATCCTCAAATTTATTGTCTACTGCTCTGGGATTTTATGCAAGTGGGGAAGACTGGGATGAACTGCTGGGCTTCAAAGAACTGGATTCTTCCTGGAGATGAGCTGCTGCTGAAGTCCTCTTTCTGAAGCCACAGCTCAAACAGGGATGTTCGGAAGAAGGCACCTATTTCCTGTGGCAAATGGTGACAAGGCACACAGGAACTACCTCTCTACCACACGTGAAACAGTTAATTTTGTAAATTAATGTTGTTATAATCAGTTATGAATTAGAAGTTCAGTGGGTGTTCATATTTATTAACTTAAACCAAAAGCACAGTTCCTCTATCAAGCATTGCTTCTGATCCTTCAGCAACATTCACAAGACACCTACAGTCCTTAAAACTTCAAAATTCATCCCTTCCCTCTAACCACAAAGGCAAGGAACTTGGCCAAATAGGAAAAAAAGAAAGAGAA
The DNA here is from genome assembly GCF_949628215.1 of Phalacrocorax aristotelis. Classification (NCBI taxonomy): domain Eukaryota; kingdom Metazoa; phylum Chordata; class Aves; order Suliformes; family Phalacrocoracidae; genus Phalacrocorax; species Phalacrocorax aristotelis. Next base: position 27,234,703 of record NC_134284.1, on the reverse strand, counting down.
AAATCCCCACAACAAGAAAATTAAAACAAAAGCATTTGGTTATCAGCTTGGAAAAATCCATCTTAAATAAATCTCTGAAGAAGATACAATGCAAGTAAGAGATTATGCTGAATTAAAAAATATCTGTGAAGACTAATATCAAATACAAAATCCCCTCAATTTCAAACCGATGCCTGTAACTCCCCTGCCTATTAGTGAAGTGTCACCAGCACCAGAGACATTAATGCTACAGACAGTCCAACTGGAAGAAATCAGCTTCAAACATGTCCTGACTTTATTGATCACACCAACAGAAGTACAATGATAGCCCACACAACTTTCTGTCAGTTAACACTGCTAAGAGAATTATTACTGCTGTTAGCTGTCACAACAAAGGACCAAACAAGGAATCTTACCAAGAGGCCTCTCATGTGGGCTCATGGCAAGTTTTGTTCATAGTTGTTAAAAAGCAAAAGCTGTAGTCAGACGCTGTCTGAAGCAATCAGCACAGGTAGAATTGCCATCTGTCTGCAGCCTGAAACAGCTACAGTGAGTTGTTCTGTGAAATCAAAAGAAAAATGCACTGCAAAGTTGATCACTAAATCCAAAGAGTGGGGCTGAGTTTATAAATGGAAGCAAATCACCCGACCTGCTCGCTACAGATAGCTACAAAAATGAAATCTCTCTTTTCCCAGATGACTGGTAGCATTGGTGACCTTTCTATGTAACTGTTCAGGGCCTGGATGCGAGAGAGAGTATTTTCTTCACAACAGCTCTACAATGCCGCGTTTTAAATTTGTGAACAAAACGATACCCCTAACATACAACCGTTTTAGTTATTGCTGAGCATTTTTGCACAGCATCAAGGCCACCTCTGTTTCTCACACTGCCCCCCCAGTGAGTAGACTAGGGGGTGTGCAAGAGGTTGTGTCCCCTCCCAACCAGCCAAATAACCCAGACTAACCAAAGAGATATTCCGTGCCACATAACATAATGCTCAGCAATAAAAAGAGAAAAGAGGGGGTTTTTGGTTAGTTTTGCCATCTATTGCTTGGGAACTGGCCAGGCACTGGTCTACCCATGGGAGGCAGTGCGCTACTGCCTTTGCATCACTTGTCTTCTTTCTCTCTCCTTCCACTTTTTCACTTACTAGACAGTTTTTATGTCAAACCCAAGTTTTGTTGCTTTTTACTCTTCCATTCCTCTTCCCCCATCCCACTGGGGGTTAGCGGGGAGTAAGCAAGGGGCTGTGTGGTGCTGGGCTTAACCCACAACAAGAAAGTATCAGCCCTTCACACAAAATCCAAGGCAGCAAATCATAGTATGTGACTACTACCCACAGATGTTAAACAAATATGGAACATATACCACTATGCCAATGCATTGAAACATTAGCTAGCTAGCAATTGATATGACCTGCTATCAACACTTTTGGTCAATTATGATAATTTGGTCAATTATGATAATTTCTTGGTGTGTCATTACGAGTCTCATTCATGGAGAGATATACTTCAATTGCAAGAGTCAATAGTAGCTCACATGGTATAGATGCCATAAAATCTTCCCAAGTAAAGAATAAGCAGCTTCTCCTCCACCTGTTCACATCATTTGTCACTTTGTTGCTTGTGTCAGTGCAATATTTGGTTAAATGGAAGCATTTTTGAAAGGTTGGTTTAATTTTTATCTAGAATCACTTCAGTGAGGCAGTTCAAAAGCACAGCCCCATGGAACAAGATGGCAGGTGAGCTAACTGCTGCACAGCACCAACTTCTAGATCTGGCTTTCTGTCAAAAAGAAGGGTGCTGTCCATCAGCACTCTCAATCAGCTCCAAGTACCGAACTTGTCACTCTTACAGATAGGCATAGTAGTAGCTCCAGGTTTAACTAGACTGCTTTTTTATTATAGGATCTGTTTGCCAGTTTAGGAAGTTCCTTTGCATATGTGATGTTAAGGCACATACGTTACGACTAAAGTCGTCTTGCTGTAGTCAGAGCTGACTTGGATTTGCAGCTTTTTTCTGCAAGAATATGGTTACAAAACAATACTTCTTCACAAGAAAACACTGCACTGGAAAAACAGGTGATCCCTAGAAGACTTATTCTTTGTGTGAATTTCAGATGTTGCAAGGATGTATGCCTTCTGTACTACAGCAATTTATTACAGTAGGACTGAAAGGTCATAATCAGAACGTAAAACTTATTTAACCACAGATCATGCAAATATCTAAGTTTCCTGTCTAAAGAGATTACTTAGTTTAAGAAAGCTTTCAAGAGATTTCAGAGGGCATTAGACAAAACAAACATCATCTGTCATCTCTTTTTAGCTAAGAAATATTACCTTGCCATGAACAGTCACATCTTCTAAAGTAGCTAGTATTAAGGTTAGTTATGATGACTGTCAAATAAGAACCCACTTTAATGCTACTGCTTATACTAGAGGAAGTTTCCTATAAACATCCACAAAACCACCTCACTGTTATTCTTCAAGTACTCCTTTGGAGTTATATATTGCCACTGTATCAACAAAGCTAAAATCCAGGTATATTCAGCACCCTCAGAACACACATACCACATTGGCTCATTCTGTTTCCCTGTGGTAAGTTTCAGCTATTTAAATCCATATGTTTTCTGTTGTACTGACATCACAAGTGTACATAAATATTCTTAAAACAACAAATAGTTGTGCTATGCCTTCAACATAGGGCCGAGGGCTTCTAGCTGGTAACATACAAAGCTGTAACAGTATTGACAAGGAGAAATTCAGAGGTTTTAACCCTGAAGAACTTTAAAAGCAAGCAATACTTCAGTAAACGCCAAATCTTTGCAGCCTCACACCAGTTATTTGATTCCAGAATATCTTAATCTCCAAGTTCCCCCTCACAACTGTGATGTTAAACAGAAAGAGGCAAAATGGAAATTCCTAGAACAGATGAGACATTTTGAGTACACATCATTTCTGGGTTAAAGATCAGTGCCATGAACTGGACTTCCACATCTTCACACCAAGCCCCACACAACACAGCTTAACAAAACCACTTCAAAACTGAGGGTTCTCACAGCAAGTGGCGGGTTTAGATGCATCTCTTCAGTACAAAACACACCCAGAATGTAACAGCCACCATGGATGCAGCACTGTCTTAGGAGGAATTCTCTGAAGATGACATACACTAATACCACATCACATTGATGCTCCTTTCCCCTCAGTCAAGAAAGAACTAGTAACAGACTCCCTAAATATGCCTTCCACTAACCAAAATGAATCAAGCAGTAAGTGGAACAGTGCCTCATATTTTAAGGGTGGAAGAATATAATAATAGAATAAACAGAGCACACGTCCCCAGTAGGAACTGTTCTGCCACATGCATCAGGGCACGCTTGTTATTCTGACTGGTAACCCATGAAGCTAACCATTACTAAGATCACCTTCTGAATTAGAGGCTGCCTCTACGCTTACTGAAGCCAGTAGGGAAATAAAACCCCTCACCTTCGCATATTAATCTATTCTAGGGTAATTTGATTTAAATTATGCTTGCTTTGTGTACTCACACATGAGCTCTGCCATGCAAACCCCTCTTTTAGATTGCCCAGCTCTATTCAACCACTCCTAAGGTGAAGTATTTATTCTTCATATGGTCTGAAGTCACAGAATACAAGTCAACACATCTAGCTGCACGGCCATGCAATCAGAGCTTCTCCACAGGCTTTCATTTCTACTGTTCTTTCAGAAAAAGGCTTCTGAGAAGTATAGATATTTAACTTACATAGCTAGAGCAATCTGCAATGGAAACCATACACAATCATTTAGTTACTCCTTATGGAATTGCTAGAAAAAGTATTTTGTACTCTCTTAAGAAAGAAGAAAAATAAAGTGTTCCCTTTTTCTCTTCCCCTCCTCTAACATCTCCACAAACCTGGCTACCCAGTCTCCTAGACAGCTGCCTGGCTGAGAAATATTTTTGTTGTCTTTTTGACAATTACATAAAAAAGTAAGAACTGTTTGATGTGAAACTCCCCTTTCCTTGGGGTTAGGTGGAGAAAGAGGAAGACATTGACACTTCAGAATACATGGACACTCGGAGTACATGTTTTCAGTACAAAGAAGTCCACAGGACAGAAATAAGCTATCACCAAGGTTTTTGAAAAAGTCTGTTCTGTACTTAGCCATTTTAAAATAGAAAGAAATAACCTGTGTGTCTTACATGCAAGGAAAGAGATCCCATTTTATCCACTAGCTGCCACCCATATTTCCTTATTTACCAAATCAATTTTCAATTAGCATGTGTTCTTGAAAGGCAGTTGTTTTGGAATAAGGCTCTTTGCTGATGAACCTGGACCTGCCATAGCAAGAAATGAAAGACCACAAAACCTGTCTGAACTGATTTATGAAAGGAAACTTGTGCTTTGGCTCCAGCAACCCTTGCTGCTCCCTCAGTTCAATTTGAGAACAGCATCAGAAGACAAGCCTAAAATATGCTACAGAAAAAGGAATGGTAATCTTAAGAGGAAGCAAAGATACCCTTTCTGATCTCCCTACATAAGCAGAGATATTCACTGCAGTTCAAATAAAATTATTAAGTTAAAGAAACAACAGATGCTTTAGGAATTCATTACATTCCTTGCCTTGAAAATTAGGAAAACAAAGTCAAATAAGGAGGTTGAAGGAAAGTTTAAAAAAGTTCAAAGAATCTTCAATTTACATTTTATATTACATACACAGACGATTAAGGTTAATTTACAGGGAAAAAAATCAAATGGGAAAAAAAGCAAACAACTGCTCTGCTGCAGTGGCAGAGTAAATTATGGCTTATTAAAAAAGGCAGAAATTACTTATCATGATATAACTAATATTATGGTCTCACTCGAGTATTGCAATGTGTTTTAGTCACTAATACCAGCAAACAAAAATTCAGAAAAGGGAAATTAAAACTATAAAAACATTGTTTTGGTATGCTACAATAAGGAAGCAAAAGTGCTAGGACTGAAATTTTCAGAAAATTTGCAGAAGTGAATAATGAGATAAAGTGCCAAAGACAGAGATTCCGAAGTTGAAGACCATAAATCACTAAAAAACACAGCATCTCTGAGTTATCTAAATTTACAGACTGAAGGCAAGTGCAAGATTCCTAGATGAATGTTAAGAAGACCAAACATTTTTGCCCAATAACGAGAGAGTCAAAGAACATTGACGGGTGAGCGGGGAAGGCCAGAAAAAGCAAGAAACCTGGAGATAAGTGATAAAGACTTCACATCATTTGCAATTTTATCATTGTAATTTTAGGAACAGCCTAAAAACTAATGAAAGGAATCAAAATATAGCCTTCCCCCCAGGTTAAATCATAACATTAACTGTGGTTACTAATAAAGACAAACTCAGTAATACCTTCCAGCACTTCAGACTCACTATCAGCCAAAGGCAAGCTGAAACTTCCATCCCAGCACAACACTACAGAACCATGAGTACATTTAGGGATAGTTAGATGGAATTGTAACTCTCCACAAGTTTTCCAGGTTTAAACACTGGCTAGCCACTGCATAAAATCATAGAATGGTTTAGGTTGGAAGGGACCTTTAGACGTCATCAAGACCAACCCCCTTGCAGTGAGCAGGGACATCCTCAACTAGACCAGGTTGCTCAGAGCCCCGTCCAACCTGACCTTGAACGTTCCCAGGGGTGGGGCATCTACCACCTCTCTGGGCAACCTGTTCCAGTGTTTCACCACCCTCATTGTAAAAAAAAATTTCCTTATATCCAGTCTAAATCTACCCTCCTGTAGTTTAAAACCATTGCCCTGTGTCCTGTTACAACAGGCCTTGCTAAAGAGGTTGCCCCATCCTTCCTATAGTCCCCCTTTAAGTACTAGAAGGCCACAGTAAGATCCCCCCACAGCCTTCTCTTCTCCAGGCTGAACAAACCCAACCCTCTCAGCCTTTCTTCTTAGGAGAGGCATTCCAGCCCTCAGATCATTTCTGTGGCCCTCCTCTGGACCTGCTCCAACAGCTCCATGTCTTTCCTGTGCTGAGGGCACCAGAGCTGGATGTAGTACTCCAGGCAGGGTCTCACCAAAGCAGAATCACCTCCCTCAACCTGTTGGCCCCATTTCTGTTGATGCAGCCCAGGATATGGTTGACCTTCTGGGCTGCAAGCACACATTGTTGGCTCTTGTCCAGCTTTTCATCCACCAGTACCCCCAAATCCTTCTCTGCAGGGCTGCTCTCAATCTCTTCATCCCCCAGCCTGTATTGATATTGGGGTTGCCCCGACCCAGGTGCAGGACCTTGCACTTGGCCTTGTTGAACCTCATGAGGTCCTCACAGGCCCACCTCTTCAGCTTGTCTAGGTCTCTCTGGATGACATCCTGTCCTTCGGGTGTGCCAACTGCAGCGCTCAGTTTGGTGTCATCTGCAAACTTGCTGAGGGTGCACTCAATCCCACTATGTTGTTGATGAAGATATTAAAAAGTACTGGTCCCAGTACAGACCCCTGAGGGACGCCACTCATCACTGGTCTCCATAAGGACATTGGGCCATTGACCACTACCCTGAGGATGCGACCATCCAGACAGTTTCTTATCCACTGAACAGTCCACCTACCAAATATGTATCTCTCCAGTTTAGAGACAAGGATGCTGTGGTGGACCATGTCAAAGCCCTTACAGAAGTCAAGATAGGTAACATCTATAACTCTTCCCTTGTCCACTGATGTAGTCACTCCACAACAGAAGGCCACTAGGTTGGTCAGGCAGGACAGAAATACTGCTCGACTTTGAAGTTCCCAATGCCACCCTCACATGAGCAGTCATCTCTTCCTGAATACATATCTAAAACACATACAAAAGCGTAAGTGATACAAAGTTGCAGCTTCAATATTCTCCTACCAATGGGAAGATAAATATCATTCTCAGTATCCTGCCTCACAAAATTTGATGATGCAACCGAAGATTAGGTGTAAAAAACACACACACCACAGCCCCCAAGAAATCCTGTTGTAGGCTTATCATTTAATGAAATCGCACACCTTCCAGTATGCATCTCCTTAATTTGCAAAGACAATACAATGGTTTCATACTGTACAGCAGTTTACTTTCCAATTTGATACAGTGGGAAAAAAATGGTGACATGGTAACTGTGCTGGAAAGGAGGTGGCAAGAAGCATTTTAATTTCATCTGAAAATCTGTCAGGACAGTTCTGTCATCATAAACCTAGCTCCCTTCCTTTTTTGTAGTACCATGTACAATGCAATGTGAAAACCTTCCCGTTGAAGAGGATTAATACTGACATTTGAATTTTTCCAATGTATAAGTAGTATCAGCTTTAATAACAACCATACATGTCATCCTTTATTTTGTATGACATCTAGAACAAATTTACGGAACCCTTGTTCTCCCAACAGTTCAATACACTAGTGGAGGCAAAAAAGTAGGAATGAAAAATACTTACAGGAGCAAAGACAGTCATTAAAACAAGAAAGAGCAGAAGAGAAGGCATTTCATATACCATGCCCACTCCTTAGATTAATAGGAAGAGACCAAATAACTGGAACGGAAAATGGCTGCTTCAGCGACCTTTAGTGTGCACAATACCATCCCTGAAAATGAATCTTGGAGCAGGCAACTGACAGCCAGTTGAGAGCGAAGCAAAGTCTATGGTAAGACTTACAATTCTGGGCTTTTTAGATCAGTCTGACCTCAATTTGCATCTCTCTATCATTCTATTCCTTTAATTAGATTAATGTGTCTTTCATGGCACACCATAGGTGTTACAGACTGGTTTCTTTAAACACATTTGAAATGTTAATTAAAAATGCTAACAGCTATGCACAGTACTGAAAAAAACAAGTAGTACCATAAGATTGATGAAATTCATCTGGAAGAAGTATATAATATAGCAATAAAATCCTAAGCAACTGTCAAATAGCTCTTTTCTGTCAACACTCACTTAACAAAGGCTTTAGATAATCTTTACTAGAGAAAGACTATTCTTAACTGTTTAAAAATGACAGTGGAACAGCCTGATCCCCCTCTAATGGGAGAAAAGTATTCCAGCATCTCAATGGTCTGAAAGTTTAGTTTGATGATAAAAGCAACATAGTTATTTTTAGCACTCTACAGGCATAAAAATACAGCTTGAAACTGTGACCTACAGCTATGCACAGCCAAGCATCACATCAGACGACAGCCTTAACTTTAGCTAGAAGCACGTCTGTAGTTGCTTCAGACTATCATTATTCATCTCACTACCAACAATATCTTTGGATGGATTTAACAACAAGCATTTGAAATTGTTACCATCGTTTTTTAAATTGCTGCCATCGGCACAACTCAATTCAAAGGTAGGAGATCTTAATGGACTTTGTAGAAAGTATTTGAGAGACCTTGTTAGGTTAAATGGATTACTACTTTCATCCTCTGTACCAGAGAGAAAAGAACCTTAAAAGCAGAAAAACTTAAACTGTCATATTCAGTAAAGAAAGTCATTTTTCTAAGCACAGTTTGAGTAAACAAAAAAAAAAAAAAGAAAAAGAAAAAAAGGAAAAGAAAAAAGAAAAAAACCTTGTTTTCTTCCAGAAGTACTAACAGCCTGGAAAAAGGATATGCTAGAATAAGAGACCTTCAAGCAAACTCACCTGAAACAACACTGTCCATAGACAACTGCAAAGGTAATTTATGTTATTTTATTCCAATTAGTATACTTGTGTCTGCATGACTTGTAACTAACTGCATTTTAAAAGCCTATTCCACCAGGTTCTTGTTTCCAGGTTACGTAAACAAGAATTTATCTAAAATAAAAATTTATACTGAAGTTTCAAAAACAAATGACTCAGAGTTCCAGCACTTAACTTTATTGAATCACTTTTTAAATGTATGGGTTACCTCTAATTTTGGAGGTTTGGGGTTTTGTGTTTTGTTGGGGGATTTTGTTCTTGTTTTGTTTTGGGGGGGGTTTCTTGTTTGATTGGTTTGGGGGTTTTCGTGGGTTTTTTTGTTTGTTGGTTTGGTTTGTTGGTTTTGTTCTTTTTCAAACTGTATATACTACCAGGATAAAAAAGATGAAGTATTTCCAAGATTATAGATATGCAGTTCTAAATACTGTAAACTTCACATAGTTATGTTAACTCAGAAAACAGATGGAAAATATTATAAAACATAAGGCTTATCAGATTTAATTATGGCTTGGTGAATATCCTTATCACTACTTGTATTGTACTGCAAAATGTTTAGAATCATTAATAAAGTTTCCTTTAAACATTCAGCTACTAAGAAGGAAGTATTCCGGTATAAATACTATCAGTTGGACAAAAATAAGCAAAGGGGTTTTTTTCCTGTCCCCTCACAGCTTAAAAATGCCACTTTTTGGCTGGATGAAATGGTCAAAAAATGATTCCTACAAACCCACAAGATATCCTGGATCAGAAGTAGTTACAAAAACCCTACTGAGGGAATTGAAATGGCACCTGAAAGAGCGCGAGAGATTACTGCAAGAAATTGAAAATGAACAAAAAGTCCAGAAGACTGGCATGGATTACAACTGGCTGAAGAACTACCAAAACCCTCAGGCAACAATTCCAGCTACTGAGCAACGGCAGCTCGAAGTTTTGTGTTCACAAATCCAGCCTTGTCAAACGGGAACTGTTCTCAGCAGGTAATTGTTTCCTATTTCTCCAACTTTGAGTACTCTAAGTAACATGTTTCTTCTGCCTAATCCAAGTTTATGTTTGGCTCTGATCTTGCTTCCAAAGTAGCAGTGACCAGCAAGTGGCACACATTTTTACAGGTATTTTAGAAATTACAACTTTATTTTAATACGTTGTACTCGACGGAAGCTTTTATCAGGATTTTCCTGGTCTGATCCAAAACAAGAGAAGTCTCACGTGATTAAACATGCGACCTCTCAATACTTTCAGTTTTTCCTCTTTTGTCCACAATATTTATTAAATAGCAACCCAATAACCAAAAATCAAAGGACTAATGCGATGCACTGTCACGCAGAAACCCAGACTCACTGTCCAAAATACATGAAAGCTTCTAAAACTAGAAAATCAGTGTCCAAAAACAAAAAGTCCCATTTTTAAAAACCAAACAACCCCACCCCCTTTTTACAAAGAAAAATTCTCCTGTGCCTGTATTTTAAATACACTTTCTAGGGACATATAGAAATGACAGAATAAGCCTATGTGCCTTTTAAAGCCCAGAATATACCTAAAGGGCAAAGTCAGTTTAAATCAAGTTACCCAGACAGGAAAAAAAAAAAAAACAAAAAAAAACCACCCAAACCCCACACCAACAAAAAACTCCAAACCCCCCCCACCTAAAAAAAAACCAACAACCACGAAACACAAAAACCCCAAACAACCCACAAAAAAAAACAAACCCAAAGCATACCCAATAACAATAGCTTTCAATCCTCATAATAGCTGGACCATATCCAGCGCATTGTTCAAGCTCTTTTCGGGGAGGTGTGTGGGGAAACATGGCAGCAAGGAATAAATGACACCAGAATGCAGTCATTTCCTCCTCCCTCCCCTCCCCTCAAAAGAGCAGAGAGGAAACAGAAGACATTTCAACACTGATGATTAGATTTCAATTTCTATTTGTTCCTAGGTTTCGTGAAGTTTTGGCAGAAAATGACGTTTTACCTTGGGAAATAGTCTACATATTCAAGCAAGTTTTAAAAGATTTTCTTACTACCATTGAGAGAGAAAACCAACAGGACCAACTGGTAGATGCATGGAATACAAATTGCTCTGAACATTTCAGCCTGCATGGAGACAGTTCTAACAAACCAGACAGAGATGAAATCCCCACAGTTTCAAGTTACGTCGACAAAAACACACGAAGCATGTTTCCCACCTTCTCTCATAGAATCTGGAATCTACCCTATTACTACCCATCAAGTTAAGTTGGTTTGTGTTTCTTTCACAAAGCTATGTAGCCATTTGTATTCCTTTCTTGTGATTGCCACCCACAAACATAGGAATAAGAAATATGACATCCTCCCCTTTTTTCCAAGGTCAGAAACTAAAATCCTTGATTATAGTTAGTCTCCAGTATACAAACATTAAATATGAACTCTCCTCTTATCATTACAGTTCCTTAAAGATGATGTGTTTGAAGGTACCTTTTAACCTAAAAACATAGATGTTTCTGAAAAAAACTCTGAAGCATTTCATTTTTTAGCCACATACAGCTAGATGTATTTAAACAAAAAAAAGACTGCTTGCCATGTTTTGATATAGCATCAATCCACAAAGCATTAGGCAAAACCGTCTGTATTTGTCACATAGCTTTTAAGCTCTATGGGAACTTTATACTGTGTAAGATAAATGGTTTAATATAATATCAGTTATACCAAATAAACTGATAAATACCTTATGGAACTGAACAGTTATTTCTTAACTTCAAGAATAAGTTCTGAAATGAAAACAATGTCAGAAGTTGTATCAGACTGCATGTACTCTTTCTATATTTGTTCCAAACTGTACTCTGCATGTGCTGAAATACTGTGGAGGTAGACGACTAAGTGAAAACATTGGATATTTAACAACTAGCTTTCTATTCTTTAGAAAATTATTGAATTATTTTATTTCAAATAGTTGTACTTCTTCATTTCACTTATTGGAAGTTATCCTGAAACCCAGACTCTGCATTAAGCTTAAACATCAAATCAGACAGTACTTTTCTAGAATAACAAAAGAGGCAACGGATCACTTCCAAAGAAAGAGGTGATCATTTTAAATTTAAGAAAATTTTGTGGTTTTCAGTTGCTGTCATCTACCACTGTGGGTTCATAATAAAGTTTTACAAGACTGACTGGATACACAGCAGTTACGGTCACAGCAGACAATTAGAGCAGAAAATGAATGAAAACATATGCCAGAACTCAGTTTGCTACACTTCCAACTGGGCTCCCATCACTCTATGTAACAAATTTGTACATGCCTTTTATGTAACCTCTTCAACTCCAGATTTCCTTTTAATCTGTCTGCCACACCATAAAAAATGGGCAAGACTCATATGGCCCAATTCACAAAATAACTATTTTGCAATCACAGAGGAAAACTGCTTCCTCTGATATTTTCTCCAAATGTACCAAAGACGACATTCTGATTTCAAGTCGGTAACATACAACTGAAAGATATTTGCTTATGCTCCACAGTAATATCCCCCCATCCAAGAAAGAATTTACTAATAATGCAACATAAATTAGATTAAACAAATGGCACAATATTTTCATAAGAATAAAAATACTATTTTAAAAAAACTTGAAAAACTTACAATCTAGAAAACATTTCACACATAAGAGTGGAATATAATACACACACGGTGAACATAATATTCACAAGGTGAAACAATCGGAACTCTTGCATACACCTAACTGACAAAGCACTAGGGGACTAGAGTAAATCAGTTCGTAAAGGTTTAGAATAATTAAAAAATTGCAGCTCAATACCAAAAGTAACCGGTCCCTCCACTTTCCATAAACTAAATACACAAAACTTCCCAAGCACGTGCAAACTCATTCTATCCACACTCAGAGCTGGCATAAATTCTTTGCCCTCCTTTTGTGCAGCTGTCAGCTTGTGGATAAATAACAAAAGTGTTGATCTCAACTTACTCTGCCCTACTGATGCGGTTCTAAACAACCCAGACATGGATCCCTGCATGAGGGCAGGATGGTTTGAAAATGTTTTCCTCACTGATAAAGCTCCCTAAAGAGTTAAACTTCAAGTACTTTTTCCACAGGAAAGAAGATAACAGGTACTGAGTGTATAAAAGCATTAGCAGAATTAATACTAGATTGAGAATCAACATCCTCAATGATGGTTTCAGAAAATAATTTTTATTTGGTCAAATGTGCAAGATTCTTGCAATGGTAATTCATATAAAGTCGTTTCTTAAAACAATACCTTCACAGCTTTCTATAGGAAAATAGGTGAAAAAAAGCCCCCAAAATTTAGCTTCTAAGTTGTAGTTTATGGGAAAATGTTAGGCCAGTAAACATGCAAGGTCCCCTTACCTTTATGATCATCAAAAGCAGGTAGGAAACCAAAACAAACAAACAAAACAAAACCAATCCCACAAGATGACTACAGATATAACTTACCCATTCTTAATAAATTTTACTTCAATTTCACTTTAATGTAAGCAAATGCAGTCTTCTAAGTCTAGAAACAAGGACCATCAACTACAACATATGCTAAAAGGCAGTCACTGAATAATAGTTTAAAAAATTACCTAGGCATCACAGCCAACTGAATGTGAAATCCCAATGCAACGCTAAGGAAACACACAAAAATATTTACCTACTTTTTTATGCATGTTTTATTGATTAAATTGATCCCAGGCTACTACATCCAGTTCTAGTGTCCACACCTGGAGTAAAAGGGAGGGAGAAACCTAACTGGGAACTGGAAAGGGTACAGGAAAAAAATTATCCAAAGGTTGAGAAAATGCCTTCCTCTATGACCTCACTTTGACCATTTCTTCAAAAACAGAAATTAGAGATAACTTTACAGAATATGAGCACTTTCATCCAATCTGAAAGTGTTATGTACTCTCTTGCTCTAGTTAAAAAGCAAAGAAATGCACAGAAAAAGCAAAGGTGTAAAACCAAGATGACAAACTAAAAAAGTAAAATATGTTTTCAAAAAATCTACTAGGTTTACTGCAACATGCTACAAAGAGATTCTGTACCTCAGTCTGTCAGCTAAGACGAGTTGTTTTCTGGAATTTAGTTTACACTTAGATTTCAACTGCTAACACAGTTGAAATACAGCTGCAGGCCAGTCATCATTTCCCTGCTGAAGATTACTGTCTGAGAACTCAACTGTTCCTCTGAGCACTTTTTATTTATGGCCTACATGATTTACATGAGGTGATCTGAAACTATATTGTTCCTTACACTAACCCAGCTGATATCTGTGACACAGGCAGGCAGCTGACACAAACCACTCTGGTGACAGATAGGTGAGTGGTAATAATTTCAAAGGGCAACAATGTCTCCCACCTGCACAAGGTGTTCTTTCTGTTTGCCAGGCAGAAGAAAGAGCGTGCAATATTTTTAGCCAAATAAATTGGCTATAAAAAAGGTCTAACTTGGTGAAAACTACACCTGTGAAATGCAAGAAATCAATGAGAAAATAACCACATTTTCCACACTTAAGCCTTTAAGGGTTTTAACATGAACCAAAATTGCCTTGATAACAAGGAGGAATTTAAGGGTCTAAATTTCTTTTCATTCAGGTAAACAATCAGAGGAATTAAAAAGTTAATCAATGAACTATTTAAGAATCAAAATTGTAACCGCAGTTTCTGATAACTATTATCTTTCCCTAACAAGCTCAATTACTAATACTGCTATTCTAGAGGTAGTTCCAATAAGAAGATAATTTTTGAAGCCCTGGAAAATGATGCATCATTGGTAAAAGAAGAGAACACATTCTACATCTCTTAAAGGAGACATGAGGCTTTTAGATCCCATTAGACAGTCTCAGTAACACCTTTGTAAAAGATGAGTTATTACACACACTTGTGTGCAATAACACACCTGTTATTACCGTTACCAATTTGGTATTAAACCTACACTTTCTTACATATAAATCCAGACAAAAGAGGAAGGAAGACAGTTGCCATCAATAATCGTATATCTGGCTTGAAATAAATATAAGCATTTGAAAAAATTTTAAATAATGTTGGTTTTGATTTTCTCAAGAAACAAACCAAGACTTTTGAAGGAAATATTAAAACAGACTACTATGCCAGAAGCAGCCTCAACAGAAGGGGAGGAATTATTTTGTTTTCAGCTCTTCAAACTCTTTCTTAAGAAGCCAGTGAATAAAAGCTAAACATTTCCTACTTGAAGCTAAACTTTCTCATGATTCTTCAAGTTTTGCAAAAACCCTCTATATGTAAGTACATTCCTAGAATGGTGAAACAGAAGCATATATGGAGACAAAACACAGCTAAGCAAGCACACCTTCTTACAGAGGTTCTTTTCATTTTGCAGCAGCACATACATGCACCTATCATATTACACTCAAAGATGTAGTACATGTCTAATGATGAGCAAATTCTGTCCACAGTTACATAAATAGCTATTTAGGATGCATATTCCCTCTCTCTCTTTCTCAGATGGAAAAGAAAAACATAAAAACAAGAACCCACTGTAAAAATAACTTCTCTCTGTTAACACAACTCTCAAACCCCACAATTAGGTTATATGCTAAGGCTTTTCAGTGGAAGGAGGCATCAGACTAATGAAAGATTTGTCTCTGCCTAGGCACACAAGGCTTGATGAATCTTGCTAATTTCTTCCCTGTTACTTCACAGATTTTTGGTGGCTTAGTGCTCAGCTGTGTTCAAGAATTTCTTGTCAAACCCTTCCCAAGTACTACAGAAATGTTACTGGCACCTAAAAAAGGACTAAGAAGTCCCAGACATCTTGTACATACTGGGTTTAGGAATTGCATTCACAGTAAATAACCTAAAAAAACCCTATAAAAATCTGCCTGGTCACTTTTAGAAAATATAATAACAATTAATTAATAGCTACTTGCATAAAACCCAGTAGTTCTCAGTCAGAAATTCAGAGCTTGCTAGTGGCAGCACTTTTATATTAAAGGATGAGAGAGGGTAGATATTTTGATGTGCCAGTTTTGTCCTTTCCTTGAAGCAAAGACAAAAACCGAGAGTCTGAACAGTCTCTACTGAAGTGTCAGAATATCTGGTGTTAAGATGTTGGGCAAAAGGTTCATTCTTTCTCAGAAGCCAATGTACACCCTTTAAAAGAGCTCCTGAAATACAGTGACCCCATACTGCTATACATCATATAGGAAAAGAAAGACCCTCACTCTAGACTGTACCTCCAGCTAATTTTGAAAAAGATTTTAGTATACTGAAGTGCATACAAAACACCTTTCTGTAGCCGCCATGGATACACTAACCAAACCTGATCTAAATATCAAGATTACTATGCACTGCCACAACACCTTCCAGTTTAGGCAGCACCCAAGTTTGGGTTTTACTTTTTTTTCCCAATATCCAGACAGAAGTGAAAACCAAATATACCTGACTGCTCTGCAAATATGCATAGTATTCTCCTCCTTGGCTGTAAACGCTGCCATCTGAAAACAAAACACATCTAACGAGTGACATGCCAATATACCTTGAACTAACAACACCCTGGTAACTTAAATGCTTCAGATAAGTCACAAGAGCAATGAACATACACAGTTTAGTTAGAAAACACACAGCAGTCAATTCAGGAAAACAGACCATAAACCACTGCTCAGAGAAAACAAAAGTTAAAATAATGGAGAACACCTGTTGTAGGTGACACCAGAATCAAAACTGGTGGAAAACTGCTGGCTTGAGAGGACCATTAGAGGAAGGAAGCATAACAGACAAGAAATAAGTAAAATTTTCACAAATTTGTAGCATAATGAATTAAGCTTACCAACAAAGTTATAGGGTGGGTAGCACCTACTTATTATTAAGAATATTTCCTTATGAACTTTGGTATAAACAGAGGATGAATCTACTCAGAAGTGTTACAAGTTACAAGTAATGCATGAAACACTACTAGTCAAAAAAATTACATACTGTAAAATAGTTATTCAACATTCATGGCTCAACCACTGAAAACAACATGACAAAAAAGCCAGTAATGCTGTTAAGAAAGTATGGGGCGAAAACAAAGTTCAGCCCAAATCAGCAGTGCTGTTCATGGATTGAATCATATAATCACTAAGGCTGGAAAAGACCTCTAGGATCATCAAGTCCAACCCTCAACCCAGCACCACCCTGTCTCCTAAACCATGCCCTCAAGTGCCATATCTACACGTCTTTTAAATACCTCCAGGGATGGTGACTCCACCACCTCTCTAGGGAGCTTGTTCCAGTGCCTGACCACTCTTTCGGTGAAAAATTTTTTTCTAATATCCCATCTAAAATAGTTAAATGCATAAAAACACACTCTCTGATACTATTATCCCCTAACAAACAAGCAAGTTTACTCCTGAATCTCATTTTATCACTTGCTACTGCCAAAATTCCTAAGCTACACAGCTGGATCAGAACAAACCAGGTCTGTTCTAACCATTCCACAGTTTTTCAACAGCACTTTCTGCAATTGCACAACAGCACAAAAACACTTCAGAGAAAGCAAATCCTATGCATACTGTGTCTGGTGATGATCAATAGAGGTAATTACCAAGTCAGAAAATAGCTTGAGTATTAGACCCACAAAAATACACCTACCCACACCTGGCCTACAGCCACAAACACCCTACACAGACGCTGTCAGGCCAGAACCCAATAACTACACAATGCCATGCATGCACAGACCCCACAGTAATGCACTGCACACCTGTGGCCACAGGCACATGCACCACTGGAGGAAAACCTCCAGTTTTCCAGGTGGTGTCCTCTCAGTCAACCCATCACCCCGGGCCTGGGGGGCATCTCCCCACCAAGAGCAGAGGTCCAGCACCCCACACTCACCCCACAGCCTCTAACGGCTCCTGTGCGGTGGGAGGGCCTGGAGGGTGGCAGGGGGGGCCGCGCAGGGCGCCGGCCTGCGCCTCCTCGCCCAAGAACTCGACGGCGGTCACGGCTTTGCCGATGGTGAACCAGTCGCTGATCTGCTCCCCGGTCAGCCGCCGCAGCATGATGGCGGCGACACGCGCCTCGCCGCGCCTCGCCTCGCCTCGCCTCACTGCTCGCGCCTCGCGCCGCCGCTCCGCTTCCCGCCCTCGACCCGGCCCGGCCCCTGGCACGTGACCTAGCGGCTCCTCCGCCGCGACTGAGGCGGGGCCGCTGCTCGTCCCTCCCCTGCCCTTCCCGGGGGAAGGCTCCCTCCCTTCTCAGCCCCGAGCGGCGCGGGGTGGTCAGTTTACCCCCTCACACCCCCAGAACAACGGTCGAGAGCGGCTGTGGAATCCCAGCCGCCCTATCCTTCCCCTCACCCGGTGGAGCCTGCCTGCGGGCACGCAGACGTCTCAGCTCGCCTGAATGTGACCAGGCGGGTGCCTCCCGCTCCCCCGGCACAGGCCGTTCTCTGACCGACGCACCACGAACAGGTTCGGGACGGGCCGTCCCGGCGCTGTTCCTCGCCCAGGGCGCCCCTGCCGCGCTCCCTTCTCGGGAAGCGGGAGCGAGGTGCAGGGTGGGCAAAAACACCGTGGTGAAACGGACCCTGGGACGGGGTGCGGATTTCTACAGCGACTTGAGCTCCGTTAGCCCGGAGCGGCCGCGGGACGCCGGGACGCGGCGGGCTGATGCCCGGCACACGGCGGCGGAGGATGCTCCCGCCCTCCCCGGCCGTAGGGGGCGCTGCGCGGCGGCAGCGCCGCTCTGGGGTCGTTCCTTGCGCTCCTTCGTTCCTTTCCCAGCATCCCCCGCGGCGGTGGCGCAGCCCGTTCCCCACCCCCGGTGACCTTCGCTGGCGGCTCCGGGCTCTGACGGTGGGTTCCGGCCCAGGCCAGCCCCGCCGGCTGCTGGCGGGCACTGATCGGGGTGCGGCGGGCGGTAGCTGTGGCTCGGCCTGGGGAAGGAGGTGCGGGGGGGAGAGGTGCGGCCGGCGGTGCCCGAGCTCTGCCGTTACCCCCCACCCCGTCCCGCGCGGAAGGAGCTGCGTGGGTCAGGTCCCGGGCTGCCGTGGGGTCGTGGCGGGGAGGTCCATAAGAAAGCAAATTCAGCGTTGTTCCCGTTAGATTTCAGGGAAAAAAAAAAGGCCTGAACAACGGTCGCGTCCGCCGAGGCCTTGGGGAACGGCCCCTGCCGGGGTGTAGCAGAGTGTTAATTGGGAATAGCATGGCTTGTTCTCTGTGTTGTACTGGTGGGAAAATCCTTCCGCTCTATTCAGTCTCCTTGTTCGTTAGTATGTCTTGATATTTCGCTATAGCAGAATTACTGCTGTGATGGCATCATTCACCTGAAACTACCAATACTGGAAATTTTGAGGGAGGTGCAGAGTTTGTGCTTTCACCAATGCTATCACGACACTGTTTCAGGAAATCCGTCCACAATAATAAATTTGATTGGAATATCTGTTCATAAACAAGTAAGCCTAAATGTGGGTTTGTCTATAATGATACATTAATTACCGTGAAGATGCTGTCATTAAAAAGCACCTAGATTTTTCCGGTTGTTTTGACATTGGCTACCCTTGCATCCTTTTCTCTTTGATGCTTGCCAAAGGATGCTTTACATTTAGTAATGGTAAATAAGTAAGTAAGCATTACATCAGAGAATACTAAATCTGCTTTTCTTTCCTGAGACTCTGGTTTATACTGTCCATATGTGTATATAGCTGACTTTATTGGGGTGAAATGCTGTATGTAAGATAGTAGAACATGTAGTATTTTGGTGCAGTGTGGTGCAAGTACGTACTAATGTGTGGGAACTAGGGTAAGCTTTGTCTTAAAACATTACAGTTTTCTGTTTGTCTAACAAAGCTACGTAGAAAGGAAAAAAACATTGATAGGCTTCGTGCTCTTAGGGTGTATTTTGAAAGTATTAATGATGAATCATTAATCGAGTAGCTTAACGTAATTTATTTTGCTATTTTGAGTAGAAATTACCATGTTGGGAGAGACATTTTAGCTTTGGGGGAGGGAGGGAAACTGAGTAGTCAAGGAAGGAGCCTCTAGTCTGTCTGGAACGAGGTTCTCCTCCTGAGGGAATCTGGAAACACTAATAAAAAAAGCTATCACTGACAGGGAGAGAGGAGCATAGCTATTGCTGTAAATGCTCTGTTGAGTCATCTTTGAACCCTTTCACTGTAACTTTTTTTTTAAATTGTCTTAGCCCATAAATTGTAACCGTAACTCTGAATTTTAATTTCTCTGCTTTGGAACAAGTACTTTTGCATGTTTAAGGATTTTTTTTTAACCTGTAAACTGCTGCTGATACATATCAGGAGTATGTATATACATAAACATGTGTATATATATTACACATATAGCAGGTAAGAATACAGTTGCAAAACTCACTGTGGCAAAACTTCCTATAATTTTCAGATGGTGCAGAACATGCTTCCAAAGTCATTGAGAGCCATGAAATTCTACTTCGCCACCGTGTATCAAGAAATATGGGCTGGTGTAGCGTTAACAGCTTATGTCTATTACAAAATTTCATATGGCGGTAAGTTACACATTATAGTTTTCATTAGCTGTTACTTCGTAGGTAAGGTTCATAGGTAAGAACATGCTTAATGGTTAGAAATCAGTCATTGAAAATATCCAGCAAATAAGAAATTAACACTCTTACTTAAGGCCAGGTCTTTGCCATAAAAATCTAGAAGTTTTAACATGCTCAGCATACAAAGTTACACTAACAAAAATACTCAAACACCAGTGTAACTGTACCTACATTATGAAGATTAGGTAACATAGGAATTGGTTTTGAAAAACACACATCTCGCAACATATAGCTAGAGGCTTCTCCTGTAGATTTGTCCTGAAGGGGATTGTGAAACTCTTCTGAACTAGAACTTACTTTGATTAGAAATTGGTTTAGAACCCTTATGGTTTTGAGTTTTTGTTCAAGATCTGCAAAAAAAAATTACAGTTTTTAAAAGGTTTTGCCATGTGAACTTGTGAAAGTTAAAGTACTTTATTTGTTTATTTTGGGCTGATGCACCTCAAAATGGGAGATGCATCACTGCACATTAAACTGTGTTACTTGATGGTACTGGATCACTTTCTCAGAGGAAGAAACAGAACATCTAATGTAAAAATAATAAATTTGAGCGGGCCAGGTCCATCAAAGCAGAAGGGTACAACAGTTAATGGTGGCTTAAAGGTTCTGTTCTTCAATTTCAGCTCCAGGTCAAGCCCTTTACTAGCTGTCATGAATGATGAAATGTTACAGGCTGTAGACAAATCTGACAGGGAAGGGAACCCTTCACTGTGGGAACAGCTGAGTGATGTTACCTCAATATTTCTCTAGCTTTGTCCAAATAACTTGTAGCATGTCCAAAACTGTTACACTACACTTAAAATCTTGAGTAAATATAAGCAGTTGAACAGCCAGAGAAGAAGAAAAAATAGTTTAATTTTTGCTTTAACTTCTTTAATTTCAAAGAGAACTCAAAACTGACAGTCTGTTTCAAGGTTGTGTTTATGTCCTGCTACTTTTTTCATTTATGATTTAGATAATAGATGTGATGGTGTAGGGTTTTGAGAGCCAAAACCTTGATATAGTGCAACCATACGCTAAGCATTATTTTAAAGTGAAAATAGCTTTTAATGGCTATAGACCCTTCTGTGGTTTGGGGAACAGTTGTGCAAATAATACAGCATGTTCTGTAGAATGACATAGGCTGGAAGGAACGTCTTGAGCTCACCTGGTCCAAACCACTGCTTAAAGTGGTTACTTATAATTAAAATGACTATTTCCAAGGGTGGAGATTGCACAGATGCTTATGCCTGTCTTCCTTATGATGAATTGTTTCCATCTATTTTTGTTTGATCACTATGAATCAGTATTTTAGAAGAACAATTACAATGGGAATGTAAAATAAGCTATTTAATTCA
The DNA here is from genome assembly GCF_949628215.1 of Phalacrocorax aristotelis. NCBI lineage: Eukaryota > Metazoa > Chordata > Aves > Suliformes > Phalacrocoracidae > Phalacrocorax > Phalacrocorax aristotelis. Next base: position 27,213,188 of record NC_134284.1, on the reverse strand, counting down.
CAAAGGAAGATTTTTAAAGCAAACTCTATTCTTACCACTTCAGTTTACATCTGTATGTTGTGTGTGTATATATCCATATACTATGTAAAAGAGTACCATTCTGTATATGTTTAAAGTAGGAGTCTTGATGGCTGCAATTTCTAAATGCATGGAGTCTTGGCTAATTAAAACTAAACAACTTTATTAAAATATCAATATAATGTTTACTGACATGTACCATGGAAAGCACATGTTGTACACTTTGTGAATCTTGTGCAAGCTGAATTAGCAAATCATAAGTAATATAATCTGAGTTTATCTGCAAGAAATTAATAGGAAACATTTTTATAAACTGTCGTCATTCAGCTTGTTTTTTCTTTTTCTCCAGGCAAAAAAGCAGTGGCAGATAGTAAGTATTAAATATCTAATACCCTGTTGTATTTTTTTAAATGAGTGCAGTAAAAATGAGCTCAGCATATTTTACATAAGTTTGGGGTTTAAGTTATGGACTTAGAGAATGTTTAAAGACTATTTCAAAATGCATTGTTGTGGTTGTATTGATGGTTTCATAACCTAGAAACATCTGTGAATCTGCACAGATGCTGCCTTTGTCTTAAATTGTCCTTTGCGCAGTGTTTAGGAGCAGAATGGAAGTTGTATGCCTTGATTGGGTGGGAATTCTTTTATGGGATTACTTAAATCAGCATGATCAAGAGTAGCTGCTGGTTTAACTGTCAAGAAACTAAAAAGTTTTAACTTGTATTTTGAATTTCTATTTTTATATCTTCTATAAAGTAGTCTTTAGATACTTACGGACAGTTTCTTCACACTGGAATTTAATTTTTCATGAGCTGCTATATCTCAGTTAACTTTCTGCACCATGATAGATAGCCCATTTGCTCCTAGTTTTATATGCAAGCAATATTTAAATTTTAAAATGTGTAATTAGTGAAAATATCACCCAGTAGACTTCAGGATAATAGCATAAGCAAACTTTAATTTAGAAAGGACCATACCAAAACTGAGGAAAAATGGATGTTTGCCTATAATAGTGCTTTAAAACTTGTGAAAAAGGATTTTTAGTATTGGCCAAGTTTATGTATGTAGATTGAGGGTTTTGTTTTAATTGACAGGGCAATTGAACCTGCCAGTTTTTTGCTCAGATATAGATACAGTTGGCTGTTCTAAGTTCTGAACTACGGTCCTGAACTATGTTCCTGAATTGATTTGCTCTGCTGTTTGAACAGTCTAAATTTTGTCTTTGTTTCAGAGTCCTCTGGTGCTGGCCATCATTAAAGACCTCTTCTTGGAGCATGAATTTGGTGGCTCGTCATCTTTACTGTAAATGAAGCAAGTTACAACCATAGGGAAGTTAATTCTAAAACTGTACCTGATCCATCTGCTGTAATTAGAGAAAGAATAAATCATTGAGCAACAAGGAATTAAACATGTTGGACAAAGTATGCTCAAGTGTATTATTAACCTAATTTTTAGCATAAGTGTTTTTTTATTTCTGTAGTTCTTCCAAGGTCCATGTTAAACTTTTTCAACAGTACCTTGAAAAAGACCAAATTCCTATAAGTAAACTTAATAGAATTAGACAATATTTCTTACAATAGCATTAAGCCTCTTTTCTTCTAATGATATCTTTTTTGGTTAGAACTTTTGAAATGCTCCATTTACTTTTAAAATGTCATTTAATAGTGTGCCAACTGTGAAGACTTAATTCTCAGCCTTTTGTCAACTTGTGGTGCAATAATTAAGGGTGCAAAAAGTTCTTTTTAAAACCTTACTTTTTTTAAAGAGTTCTTAGTTCTGCAAGGTTTAAAAGCAAAAGCTGTATTGCTATTAAGACACCATGCAAAATGTTTAGAGGTTTTTAAAAACTACATTACTGGCAACAATCTTTTATTGTCCTTCATGTTCAGTAGAGCTAAGGAATTATTCTGAAAGGCTCTTCCTTTAATCACAAGCTTTGCAAAGAAGTAATAACATACCCATATTGTATGAGAAAATTGATATTGCATGGCCCCTCATCTGCCATTTGAGCTTATGAAAATCACAGAATTTAAAGGGAATAATGAAAGCATGCACTGTGGCAGCAGTTAATATGAGCATAAACAAACACTGAACTGACTTCAAGGAGTTTTCCTTTTTCCTGAAAATTCAGAAGTAATATATGTATTGCTAGGATGGGGGGTCATTAGTGGTTTTTGCAGATAGCTGTTAAAGTAACTCCACAGCTAGTGTTACATTTTGGAGACTGTAGAAGCCTATAGTATCTTACGAAAATCAGCATTCAGAACTGTACATACTGAATTCTGTACCAAGGATACATAGCGTATGAAACCAAAACTGGACTTCGTGTCATGTTTTGTTTACATCTAGCCTAATCTGCTTTTGAGAAGATTAAGATGCTTAAGTAATTTTAATGATTTAATGCTTACGTACATTTTTTTATCTACTTCACTGAAACACCTTAAATCTTTCTGATTGATTAAAGCTTTGCTCTTCAGTCTTTCTGACAGCAGTATCTGGCCATAACTTAAGTATTTTGTATATTCAGGAGCTTGATAACCCTACCTGCTGATGGTAAACATGGTAAACATTCCAAACACTGCGTTGCCTTTAATTTCTTCAAAATTCATACTTCTGCTTAAGCTTAATAGCTGTACCTCCTGTGTAGAGCAAGATTACCAGACACATTTCTCTGAAAGCTTTTTTTAAAAAAAACACAGATACAGCATTACTCAATTTGAGAAGAATAGGTGACATATGTCTTTCATGCATTCTCAACATTTCTTCCACTTCCCAGTTTTCCTTGTTGTTGCATCTTTCCTTGATATGTTTTAGCTGATTCTTTTATTGCTTTCATAATTTCTATATGGGTTTTTCAGTGTTTCCTCACTGCAGAAGAATGAATGAGAAGTAGTAAGAACTCATTGTTTCTTTACATAAAACCAAAAGCATCCAGAAGAAGGGAACAAAGAATAAAAACTAGAAGAAAATGGCAGCTTCAAATGAACAGATACTAGGCCAGTGGTGATTACAGGGTGGGTCAGGGTTGTGGTACGGTTAATAAGTGGTTCAGATTGAAAATTTATGCCAGGTGAGGAGCTATACCTGCATTTGTAATGCAAATTTATGATCACTAAGTTATAGTTCCTAAGATACTACACATACTTCAAATGACCTGCTTTAGCAATTTTCAATTACACAGCCGAGGAAAACAAGCTGGGGAAAAAAACATTAATCACTGCAGGATTTGCTTCACCTTAGCTAGAACCTAGCACACTGGGACTGAGCTACATCAACATAAGCTGTCTGATCTCTGGATGTTAATTGAAAAGCAAGAGGAGCTTCTGCTAACCTGCCCTTGGAGCACAGTTAACTGCACTTCTAGGTAAACTTAACCTACTTCAACTCTTAAGGCTTCTTGGTATCTGACTTGCTTGATTTCCTACTAGGGAGAGAAAGTACATATGGGCAGCAGCATCTGGGTTATGAAAACTCACTTTCTACTGAAATAATTCTGTCTGCAACTGGCTATTCTATTAGTGCATCTCTGTCAGAAATTTCTATGAAGGCTGCAGAATATTCCTTCCTGTTTGTGATTCTTAACACACAAATCTCTGCAAAAGATAAGGGAAGTAAAACTGGTGTTTATGTTTAAATAGATTTTATTTTTTCTTTACTTGAATAGGATACAGATGGAAATAAACTTGCAGTCAGTGGCTTGACTCAAAAGCAAAAATGCCGCACTCACAATATAACACCTGCAGTACTATCTATATACTTTCTGCTCCTCCATGCTAAAGCACACCAGGTAGTATAAAAGACAACAGAGGAAAGTTATCTAAGGTTCTTAGAGCAAGGTATGGAAGGAGTAATCAGTTTTCTTTCAGCACTAGCATCTGGCACGTAGCCCTAGGTAGAGAAGCCTTGCAAAGAGGTACCCTTGAAGCGAGTACTCTTATTTCAGTGTGTGCCTTTTTTTCTAATTTAGTTAAGGTGATTTCTAAAGCTAACTTAAAACAAAAAGCTTTTCCTGTTCCAGGTTAGTGTCTGTATAGACAAGCTTCAGCTCCTGAACAAACCCATTTTCTGTGCAAATGACTAAGATCAGGACTTCAATCCATGGAGGTAACATTCATCGTGATTCACAAATAAACACTGGTAGGGGAAATGTGTACTGCTCACTGATAGGTCATGCTCTTTCCATTTAGCTGCTGCCTCTTTATATTGCTGACATTTCTAAAATGAGAGTACTATATTTAAACGTTGTCTGGCAAAATAGTTTGGCAACTGTATTTCATTTGTTGCCTGTGATAAGGCATCAGCAATGACAAAAACTGATTGCCTACTCCCTTTGCAATGATAGTGGAAGAACAAATTCCTGTAAAGGTTGAAAAGCTTCATCCAATTACTGCAGCACCGTTTTCACCAAGTTTTGCTGTGGCAGTAGTAGTTTGTTTATTTTTTAATCAATATGGAACATGGAAGAATAGTGGTAAGGAGCTATATTAATGACGACAATGGTAATGCAAGATGTGATCTTACAATAAAAGTACTTCTGTATTCTCCTTTCCATGCTTAGTCTTACTTATGGCTGGGATTTCTCATTGTGGAGCTCTGAGATTTTGAGAACATTTTCAAGTCTTGTCCTACAATTAGGAATCTCAGACTATCCCCTGCATGCTAATGAAGTATTACAGAATACTCTAGGGGAGCAGCAAAATGCAGTCAGAGCCAAGGAAACTAAATTAGTCACAGGGCCCAACCTGCTTAACCTCTTTAATGGCTAACTTGGAAAAAAACCCAAACATGTATTCATGTTAATTGGGAGGATGAGTAAAGTTGCAGGAAATGGTCTAAAGTAACTGAAACAGCTGAACTAGTCTCCTATTTATCTGACTCATGATAGTGAACCACTGCCTGTAGTACAAATACAGCCTGATACAGAGCTGGTATATGAATTGTACTTTCATTCCCCAAGGAAGGAAAACATATCAGGTGCTTGTTAGACACAAGTGATTATATGTGACATCACCACCAGATGGCCAAAATGAAACTAACTGAGGAAATCAACATGTGAAATCTCTATTGTTTCATTCACGGAAATCTGTAAAGCTACAAGGACGGAAAAAATAGTAAGATGGAGATTCTCTGAGGCATTAAATATGTTGGTTAACAATTCGGTAAACAGAGGAACAAGAAGTGACAAGATAGTGCTTGAACAGCAAGCTCTTCATACTATAATTCCATGACCTTTAGCAACTAACATTTAGCAGCTAATATTCACTTTACTTTAAGAATATAAAGCCATGTGACTCTGATTTGGTAATTTATGAAGAACTCATAAACCAGAAATTCCTGTAGTCTACTCCATTGCTTTAGGCAAAGTACTTGGAAACAATTACTCTCCCCTTATTCAAAATGAACTGACCACCACAGGAATGGATTATTTGGAAGTTTTAATTACATTCTGCTAAGGGTACTATGATTTCTTTGGTTGTAGTTTAACAGTATGAGAATACTCTGGCAGCTACACCAACTTGTGGAGTTTCCACCCTTACACCACAGTGCCTCCCTCCTCATAGTTGTGCTGATACAACTATTTGTGAATCAGATCAGGCAATTTTTCATAATTTTAGAGGTGGGGTTTTTTTTACCCCATCTAAAATAAAACAAGCACTCAGGGATTTTTCTGTTCTAATTTGGATCCATCTCTTGATCCTGCTTGCAGCAAAGCTGCTTTATAACTTGTGTTACAGCACAACAGCATTATTTTTTTGTAGAAAAAGGGCAGAATAATCAGAATTTCTAGCTTCTCATTCACTCTCCCAGCTTTCCTAAGTCATTGTGTCCCTTACAATAATTTAATGCAAGTTTCCTCTTCATACTCAGCTATGCACATGATCAAAGTACTGTCTCTCCCATAAGAACTGTCATCACTGTCAACACTCACAGGAATAAAAAGAATGCAGAACTCCACCCTGTATACAAATCAGGAATGTCAGCTTGTGCTTCAGCAAAAAGGCCAAACCTTGCTTCCTTCCTCTGTGACAGCACATCGCTTTCTCAGGTTTATAGTACCACTTCATTAATTGGGACAAACGAACAAACAGGTAGGGAACAGGGAGAACAATTGTACCACAATACCCTAGCGCTCAATACTGGCAGGAAGAACACTTTTAGTAATAAAGGATAAATTTGGAAGTGGTTCTTCAAATTATATTAAGTGTATTTTCATTTGATGACAAACAATAATTATTATGACCTTCAAAAACCTAAAGAACTTTTTTTTAATTGACCTGAACTTTAACTATTTTATACCCATATCTGCTCAGTAATTTCAGCTATCCGCAGGAACAGACAATACAGATTTCTTAAGAGCTAATGAAGTGTGTTTGCTAGGAAATGATAATAGGGGTTCTGTGGGTGGTAGAACTAACAGCAGGATACTGAATGAATCCCATCTGCGATGACTACTTCTGCCTACACAGATTTTTCCTGCAGTATCAGTGGTAGTCTTCATTTCTTGTTTTAACCTGTTGTGTTTAGCATGCGTTTGATAATATTGCAGCATGCTGCAATTAAGGGGGAATTCTTTGGGTATGAAGTAGAAACCGTTGTGAGATATTTCATACGGAATGCTATACAAACAAGCCAAATGGCAACAACTTAACTGTGAATACAACAGTGTTATGGGAGGAAAAAGGAGGGATTAATACAATGGATTAGAATGTGAACAGGCATTTGATACAAGACCAAGAATACAAGAAAGGATACCTTTGGGGGGGGGGGTCCTAACCAAAAGCATTTCAACTTTTATAATTAACTATTTTGTGTGTGTGTATATATATATAGAAAGCAGTCTCAAGCTATGCTTTCTTGCAGCACTATCATTGACTCTCTACTCTTGATGCTTCAGGTATACCTTTTCATTTAGTGTACTGGTACAGAAAAAATAGCCTTGTTTAAATTCTCTTGTACCGGACATTACAGTTCTCTCCTTACACTCCTTATGTTGTGTTCCACATATCATATCACATACAGCTTGAAAAGAAAATTCTTTTGGTCCCAGTTAGGACCTCAAAACACTTTAAAATAATTAGCAAAAAATTAAATTATGCCTTTCATCCAGTAAGCTAAGAATTGGAGACACATTGGTTCTAACAAAGGATCCGACTCTTGTTTCAGTAAACACCAAGACAAATATTTTTCAGCATATGTTGATTTAGTTAATTCGTTTGGAGCAATGCAGCTAGAAAAGGAGTCTTGCCAAAAATATTTTTACTTGCTTTCAAATTATGTATTCTTATTAATGCTAACTATTGCACCTCTTTTTAAATTAAGGCTACTAATTTAAACACGTACTCGGGCCTTTCTAGAAGGACAGAAACAGAAGGCAGGATAAGAAATTGTGTAGAACTTTCACATAGGAACTGGAAGAAAAAGAGGAAAGATTCAAGTTACTTCACCTTGTGCTGTAGCTTGTCTTTTTGTAGAATAGAAATACTGGTTTTGAATTTGAGACATAAGCAATAGACAGACCTTTAAAGCAGCATCTAATCATCCCCATGCAAGTAGGTTATTACTGTGTGTACTCCTCCATGATGAATATACTCCTTTCCAGTCTTTAAACTCTTCTGAGGTTCAGCTTAATCTTCTTTAAATAAATCCAGCTAAAATAGATTCTAAACACATACTGGTGATACATTTTCTAGTGTCACTATTTCTAGGGCTTTTCATGGAATCGTTTTCAATAGGGTTCCATCAATGCCCTACAGAACTCATCTCCCTTTACTGTTGACATTCTTCTGCTTATACAGCTAAGAATTGCAGTAAACCTTGTCATAGGATCACAACAGTAGAAATAAAAAAACATTCAGGAATACATTTCTGGAACGTATTACAAACCAAGGCACTTAGAGGCAAAACCAACACGTCTCATTAATGTTCCCAGGACTAGAACATCATAACTTTTATCTAGAAAAGCAATATTTATCCAAACAGCTAGAAAGGATGAACCTTAAACATCAGTAAGGCACAAACCCAGTATTTTTGTTTATAACATGGAAGAAACATCATTGCAAATATCTTAGATTACATCTGCTGGTCAGATCATCTGAGTGCAGCTGCTCTTGTATAAAAATGTACTATTAAAAAACGTCTGTGACAGGAAAACTCAGATTCACAATAAAATGTATACACCTGTATACGAGACAGCCACGCTATGACAATTCTGGTTATCAAAAAGCCCAAAAAGAGATCGCTTACATTTGTGGGTTTTCTTAAATATACATATGTGAGATGTATATGTATATAGCACAGAAAGGTTTTCCACAGAGATGTGTCTTAAATCATAACCATTTCCTGTTTCACAACTGCAATGGTGTTTTATTTAAACAGATTCAATACTCTATTGTATTTTTAGAGGAAACTTACCTTGTGTATTCTGATCTATAAAACCTGTGATGAGTACACACACAAAAACGTAAAGAATGTTCTTTCCAGTGAAGTAGTCTTAATGGCGTAGTTGTTTAAATACTAAGTATAAACAGAATACTATTTTTAAAAAAATACACTTTTAATTTGGTCTGTTCTTTCTTTCTCCTACTATATGCGAGTATTCTGCTCAGACATGGTTTTCTCTCCAAGCCTCCTTTGCACAGCACCTTGTCTCAGTAATTGCTGAAAACCACCCTCTAGTATATCCCAGACTTGAGAATCAAGCAGCAGACTTTGCTAATCTCCCCTTCCGAGCTGCAGTCCTTCAAGTTCACCCATTACCAGGTACAACAGCAGGAGGCATGAGCTCCATTACATGCATGTTTTTTTCTTATGAGATCTACTTACCTCACGTAAGCTAACCAAGAAGAAGACATTCTAGGAGAAGACACACATTTCAAATTAGGAATTGCTGGCTTTGAATTTGGGAATAATACACATTTAACATGAAGACTCCCTGGCTCCCTGAATCATGGCCGAGAGACCTGGGAACAATTTTAGATTTTCAGTAACAAATTAAATGACTGGACTCTATCTTAAAACATGACCCATCCTTTTTCCCCCTCAATTTTCAGCAGAGTGCTACACCCGTAACAAAGTAGCTGAAAATTTAAGAAAAAAGATTTTTGTACAGAAGCATCTTGAGAGCCCAAATGGTTATAAGCCTACAGGTACAGAGAGAACTTCTCCCAGGACACAAGTTTTTTGTTTTCTCCACTCCTTTGAATACAGTTAACGGTTTTATCATTAGAAAATACAGGGGAGCAGAACAAGATCTTCCATCTGTAAAAACAGCGGCATGTAACCTGTCATATAGAGCTATATCTTCTCTAGCTACAACATAAAAAGTTAACAGTACCTATTAGTGTAAGACTTTTATGAGAGTCTATAGCAACACATTCCCAGTGAGGCCACAGCATTCTCCAATAAGTACACTCTTCCACACCATGTGCATTGGATTAAGCATGCAATTTATGTTATTGTTTAAAGAAATTACATCTCTAATCCACCAAACGCAGGGCTGAAAACACATGACGTATCAGACACTCAAATCCCAAGAAGTGCACACAGCTATGCTATATACAGATCATATGGCTTCACTGCCGCTTTAATTCTTAGACTCTTTCTCCGAATGATGAGTGGATTATGCTATGGAAACTTTACAACATTAGTCATCTAGTCCAGCATACATTACATGAGAATATTACATGGTAGTGATGAAAAAGTATCTTTCTCCTGTTCACGTGTCTCAAATACTGTATACAAAACAGACATCAAAGTGCTTCCTTTAGATTATAGTTTATCTCTGAACAGGTTTGGTGGGGTTTAAACTGCATTGGCTGTACATCAGTTCAAACATGGCAGCATGTGACTATTGTTCCGTAAGATTCCCTTACTGTTGCAGCCTTAAGAAGTCAGCTTGATTCTGGAATGAGAGGTTACTTAAGGCTGCAGTAACAAAATACCTTTCCTTGAAATACACACGCTTACTTCACACAGTATTTCACTGAAGACTGTAGGTCACCTGCTGTGAAACTCTCCTTGAAATACTTAGTCTTCTTGTTTGTATCACCTGTTACATAGCACTGCACCTGCAACGAACTGCCTGGCAAGTCAGAAATACTTCTGTAACTCAACTTCTAAAATTGCTTACCTACTCATGGCCAGTTCCTCCTGCATTACAACAAACACAAAAGGTAATTTTTGAGAGTTTTATTCTCTAATAAAGTAATCCCCTCACTCATTTAGAAAGGATACATCAATTTTTTACATACACAAAAAACTCCAATGCTCCTACCTACACTTTTTAGAGATTTTATTGCCACTTGTGCGTAAACCCACCCTAACTGTAGCCATCCAAAAGTCTGCTCTCTAATCTGAGCCAGTCATCCAGGCTCCATCTTTAATCAATAGAGAGATAGGCACCTTCAAAGGCCAAGAGATTTAGATAGTGGGATGAGTATCCCAGTATGGAATGAATTGCCTGCAGAACTGCCGCTCTCCCTTCCCTCCCCATCCCAATTTATCTATAGACAGAGCCTAGAGAACTGATTGAGGTGACACACCTAACTTCTAGATCACTGAAGTTGGATAAGATGGATCCCACCCTAAATGTTTGACCTCTGAGTGTGTCTTTCTGGCTATAAATAGGAGTACCTGTTACTCAAAATAATACCACATGAAAGGAAAAATGTTAAATTAACTGAACACTTACTTTCCTGTGACACGTCTAAAGCCTGAAAACATCTTCCTGTGCTCCAGAAAAGCATCGCAACAGGTTAATGCAAAACTGAAGAAAACTCGGCTCCAAGCAGGCAGGAAAGTTCATTTTCCTCCATTTGTCTATGAGTAAAAAAGAAGCAGGAGAAATTCAGACCTGGTTAAAAACTTTAAAAAACACCTACATTTGAAAATCTCGCTACAAGATACTTAAAACACACAGGTGGAATTGGAACTTCATCAGGAGTGCTCCTAAAAATCTCCTTAGTCTCTCACCTGTATCTTTGGGAATCTCTGCTTGGCCTAAGAACTGTGTTGCGCATGGTCAAACAAGAGGCCTGCTAATTTATTACCTGCAGTTAATATCCATTTTTCAATAGACCTGAGTTAAATACAAAACATATTTTGATAATTTTTCTCTATGTACCCATACAAGAATTTTAGCAAGACACTAAAATGATCATTTATACATTTCAATCAAATTTCCATTTCTAGCTAAACACAAGCTCAGCACAAATCTCAAAACTTAACCATACCATAACTAATGAACAGTAATTCTTCATTTTTTTGATTTTGTGAGTTGGATAAACATCTGTTAAGATATAGTGGCTTCAATCTGTAAAGTTAAATAGCATTGGTCTGTTTTTTTTAGGGACCAAGAGAAGCATAAAAGGTATTTGCATAACATGTTTTAATACTGATACCAACAAATAAGCACAAACCCTTTCCTGTACAAAAAGGCCAACAAAATTAAAGCACCTCTCACAAAGGCAATGTATTTGGAAGCAAATAATTTGGGTTCTGTATCTCTGGCTTTATCTGCCTCCATAACCAAATTCTCTTACCTTATCTTCTGAGGCATTCCCCAAATGATGACTGTTCTCACACATTCTCACTTATCTATGACAGGCAACTACCTTGTAGATATCACTGCCCCCCCTTTAGCCAAGCAACATAATTTCTACAAAGTCAGACCAGTCATTTGGTATGGAAATGCAAAGGCGGGGGGGGGGGGGGGGGGAAGGAATCTACATTATTACAAGTGACCGTTTTCCTGCTCACAGTAAGCAAAACATTTGTAGACAAGTTGGAATCAGAAGATTTTAGAATGGCTACTCTGTCCCTTGGCTGATAAGAGAGTGTTTCCCAAAAAGATTCTTCTCTGGGGGACGAGATGTTAATTAATTTACCAGGCAGGCAGAGTTTTATGTCTACGCTTTGTAGAGATCAGTTACGTTTTTTTTCTTTTTCTCATTTCAATGGGAAAATGGAGATGGGAAGGGATGAGGCAAGCGGTTTTCTTCAAGGGAAGCAGAAACAGGAGTAGGAACAGACTTGCATATAAAGTGCGTACTCTACCTTTTGAAGACATTTCCTCTTAGTCCACAGTATCCAGTCTGTCTGGTTGCTGCATTGGCTGAACCTGCATCTGCCAAAAGCAAGGCAAGGTTGACAAACTTTTATACTAGAGCCCATTACCCCAAGAGAGACATTGCATGGAGGAGTGCCTTCCTTCCCAGGAGCAACTGTCCACACTATATTGTCCCGCTTTTCATTTTGTCAGCATTCCTACCATTGCAATGGAAAAGTCATAGTGGGGTAACATGCCTAGTATTTTAGCTTTTATTATCAATCACTGAAAACAGGGAGAAGTCAGCTATAAGTTATACCTGCAAAGAAATTATAGACCATCGTTTAAGAATAGCTTGCAAAAAAATCTAACCTGGTTAATGAGAAAGACAGTATTGTTTAAAGAACACGCGTGACAAAAGGTGCACAATTCCCGTTCTTAAAATTAGAATTTCACTACAAATAATAAGACGACCAGTACATTGCTATTCATTGCTATTCTTTTGTTCACTAAATTTCAGTATTAATTTGATGAACTCCCTTTTTTTTCCTCAAGATACATAACTATGAGCACATAATAGCCTGTTTCAGGTCAGCCTAGTGCAGGGTTAATACCATTATTCTGAGTAGATCTTGGAGGTCCCGACTGGGTCAGAAGTACCATAGTCTCACCTATTTCCAAAGCCATGCATGGGAGGTAGAATCCCGGTTCACAAGAAACTGAGTGTGACAGCGGTGTTACTCTCAGCAAGTAGCACTCCAAACAGCCCTTGCAAAATAATTTTAAACTGACAAAGTATTCCCTTCTGATGCTAATAGGTTTTTCCCATAGGACCAATTTATGAAAAGAAGCAGAACCTTTGACCTATCAAAGCTGACATCAGAGCCTGAAAAATACACTGACAAGGATGCGCAATGAGATCTTAGGCATGTGTATATTATTTGAGATAATTTATACAGTTATCTGGTATAGAGTCTTACATTAATAGGTTACATTTAACATACAAGTGCATATACAAGATAAATATGCTATCATCACTTACCCTCAAAGACTGAGAGTATCTAAGCTCCTCTCAAAAACTTCCCAAACTGTTTTTTTTTTTTCCCTCCTGGCTAAGATCTGTCATGGTGTTCTACAAATAAAGTAACAAAGACACTGAAAGCAGCCACTTTCAGAAACAGTGGAAGCACTGGGTAGGTCTATGTATTTTGTAGATCAGAAATTAAGACTCACAGCAATATGAAATTTGTCTACATTGCATGTGTTGCAGTACTGGCATATGGTGATGTTTTGACTTATAGCTGAGCATGCCTTCTTCCAAGCTGTTAACTTTCATCTTGCTGTTGTAGCTCGACAGAATGAGACTCCAGAAAATGAAGAAACTAAACCTTACTTTCCATCAGGAGACCAAGGGGTCTGACGTCAGGGTCCCGGACAGAAACACACCTTCATTCCGGCTGTCGAGGGGAGTTCTAGACATCAGACAGATTTCACAAGTAATGAACGGGTGAAGGGAACATGAAAAACGAGGGTGACGGTGGAGGTGACGTGACTCCAGGCGCAGAGCACAGCCCTGCGCCGAAGGGGTTTCGGCAGACCCAGACAGGCTGCCGGAGAGCGACACCCCACCACCCCCGGCCCACGGGCGGGGGCTGCCGCCACGCTCCGCCTGTCTTCCCGCGGGAGGCCCACAGCCTCCGCCTCACCTCCCAGTTGCCCGCACGTCCGACGCGTCGCGCCTCGCTCCTCCGCGCTCCCGGCCGCCCCGTTCCCCGGGCAGAGACCGCCGGGGCCCGGCCCGGGGGCAGGGCGGCACTGCACCGCGGGAGGAGGGGAGCCGGCCCGGAGCGGGGCCGCGGGAGGAACCGGCGGCGCGAGGCCCACGCCAGACACGGGGCTGGGGGACGGGAAAGGTGGGCGAGGGGTCCGAACCACCCCCAGCGGGATGGTCCCGGTCCCACGTAGTACCCGCGCGGTCACGTGTACCGCCGAGAGCGCGCGCCCGCGCAGCTCCCTCCCCACGCCGGCCGTGCGCGCGCCTCCCGCCGCCGCCCCGCCCCCCGGTTCTTCCCGCCTCGACCAATGAGGCGGCGGCGGCGGTTAACCCCTGGTGGGGCGGCGCGGGCGGAGCGGAGCAGGAAGCGTTGAGGGAAGGAGGCCGGGAGGCCGCCGCTCTGAGGAGAAGGAGGAGCGGGGGGGTTGGTAGTCTGGCCGCCGCCACCGCCGCCTTCGCCTCTTCCTTCCGCCCGCTGTGGGGAGCGAGGCGCGGGGGAGGCACCTGTCACAGCCACCAGGGCGAGTGCGGCGTCCTCCGCGGTGAGCGGCGGCGGCGGGAGAGGCCCGGCACGGCCCGGCACAGCACGGCACGGCAGCAGCAGCCTCGGCGGGGCTGGCTGGGGGACGGTTGCGGAGATGATGCCGGTGAGTGGGAAGGGGCTGAGTTCGCGTCGTCGCCTCCCTGGCCTGGCGCCGCTCTGCCGGGCGCTGGGACGCCGTGCCTTTTCCTGCGGTGCTGGCGGCGGGAGGATTGTGCGGTGCTGCCGCCGCCATCCCCGCTTGTACCTCTGCCAGCCGGGACAGAGGGCGGCGGTGCTGCGGAGACTCGCCCGGGTCCGTGTTTCGGTCCGCCGGGGGTGGGGCCGCCGGCTACCGCCGTCCCCAGCACCTGGGGGACCACGACCCGCTCTCCGCCTCCGCCTGGGGCTGTCGCCCCCACCCTCCGCCGGCCGAGCCGCTGTCGGAGCTGCATTGGCAGTGACAGGTCGCGGGCCAGGTCCCCGCGGGCTCTGCCCTTATGCCTGCCCGGCGGGGCTCCCTCCCCGCCCTCGGCGCCCGGGGCAGTTTCGGAGGGGGGCAGCGGGGAGCCCGGGTTTCGCCGCCCAGGCATCGGCCGGCGGGAGGACCGGCTGCTGGCCGCCGAGGCCCGCCGTGAGGCGCGGGTGGGTTCTCCACGTTTGTGCGAGCCGGTGTGCGTAGGGGTATGTTTGTTTGTTTGAGGTCTTTCCTTCTAAAAGCCGTTTGTCGCCGCCCGGGTGCGGGAAGGGTCACCCAGCGGCGGGGCGGGCGGCCCCGGCCTCGGGCCGGGTGTCAGGGAGCGCGGACGGCGGCTTCGCCTCAGCCTCGCCGCCTCTGAGGGGAAGGCGGGCTGCCTCCTCGGATTCTGCCGCCTCTTTGGTGGAACCGTCGCTTATTTATCGAAGGTAAACCCTTTCATTTCTCCGCGAACAGCCTCGATTGCTTTCCGTGACAGACCCTCTCTCCGTTTCCTTCCCCTCTCCTTCCCTCCCCCGTCGCTGTGGGCTGATGCAGTGGTCAGAAGAGTTGTTCCAGATGACTCTTCGTTTTATGACGGGATCCTCTGACACTGAGTAATAAACAATTACATTCTTTTTGTTGATTTCTTTCAAACTCTGTTTGATCTCAGATATGGGTTTATGAGATACTGCCTTATATGGAGTATCGCCTGTGTCTTCTCTAATTCCAGTAGAAATGAGCTTTTTATTTACAGTTCCTCTGCAGTGTTTGCAGCCAAAGCACTGCAGCAGAATGCTTTTTGGTGAGAATATTAGAGACATCTTTAACAAAATTTCATTCCTCTGATTTTGTTTCATGACCAAGATGAGGAAATAAATAACTCAAACTAAATGTAAAATTACAGACAGATGAGTATAGGTAGTGTTTAAAAGCCAGGTATTATGACAGACTTTTTCATGTCTAGCTGCTAGGTACCAAAGCACTCTATTGTTACTGTACAAGAATTTCAGTGCGCTAGGCACACTAGAAACCAGCAGCAAAGTTCATTGAGTTACAGGTTTGTTCTATGAACGTACGGATGTTAGCTTGTAAAAACAAAAAACAAGGTGACTGTCAGCTTTTTCTGCTTCCATTGAAACTTGGGTTATGCTTTACATTCATAAAATTTTTATTGAAAACCTAGCATGCCAATGACAGGCTAAGTCAGAACAAATGTATTTGCTTCCCGTTAATAACCCGTGTGTGGGTTTCAGGATAATGTCATAACTTCCGTAGTGCAGTGATTGCCTTTTTATGAAGTTTTTTTTACCTATTTGAGTGTTTCTGCCAGTGTCTCGGGTTACCTTCATGGTTGTTTAAATGTAGCAGTTGTTTGTGCTTATTGGAAGGTGTTACAGGATGCAGACTTTTTATTATGTTTTTGAAACATACTTCAAAGTGGTTTTAATACTGATGTCTGAATTTTAATAAAAACAAATTACCTTGCTGCAATGGTCGTAATGTTGCAGATTAGAACTTACTGAGTTTGAATCCTAAAATAATAAATATTTTACTTTTCTGAAGGGCTTTTAGATGTTGTTATGGACAGTCTATCATAACATAGTCAGGAATACCTGTATTTAAAAGGACACTGTGCCAGTACCTTTAGTTTCTCATGCCAACTCTTTTATGGCTGGACTGCAAGGATGAAAAAAACCCAACCCTGTTTACTGGAATAATCAACATATAATATCAAAATAAAGTGAACATATGGCTGTAGAACTGGACCAAATGTTTTTGGTGGTGCTTTTTTTTTTTTTTTAAATTGGAGATTTTGTATTCTGAAAAGGGAAGAGCTAGTGATCTAAGTTGTTATGTGATGGAATTAATTGAATTCATATTCTTAGAAGTTTTTTTTCCTCCCTGATCCTATTTTGGATTTTTTTTTTATAATTAACAAAAGTATATAATAGCAAGGGGAGAGACTGTAATACTACTAGACTTGAACTGTTATAACAAGTGGGTATCGCTACAGTTTTGTAGCAACAAACTCAAAATTTCACCAACCTTTTCTAGTTTCTTATGACTTGTATTTATCAGATTTGAAGTAATTGAGGCCATTTTTGGATTGGTAACTTTTTTACATTCTGTACAACCATTTTTAAGAATAAAGTCATATCTGAAGAATAGAAAAATTGAATGATCTATTTTCCTCTTATCCTGTGCTTTGGTGGTGGTGATTTCCCGCCCCCCCCATGGGAACTTCTGAGAGGTTTTTATAAGTTATGGTTTCTTTTGCGACCAGGATACCTCCTTCTCTCTTCTTTTACATCCTTTTTATATAGAAGATCATATTGCTTATTCTACTTAATTTTTGAAAAAATACAAAAAACTTCCTATATTCTTAGTCCTGAACACCATTGGGCTTCAAAAAGTAATAATGATGTGGACTGCACTTTTCTCACCCATTGTTTTTTGCTTTGCTGACAAGGCACATCCGTCTTAAACTTGTTGCCTTCAGGACGTAAGGGCGATGTTTATGATGAGCTTATGGTGCTACACTGGGTATGATCTCTATGAAGGAACACTAGAAGAGTTGCTATACATGTGCCTTGAATATAGTGATATTTTTTCACTGAAAAAAGGTTAGTATTTATTGTATTCCTAGAATAAAATGTGCAAGCCCAGAACTATGTGGTATCCTTTCAAACAGGAAATCTTTTGGTTAAAACAGCCATGGTTGTATTTTGTTTGCAAAAATATTGTGGATGAAGTTCCTTTCAGCTGCATAATCTATAACCTGTTTGGAGGATTTTGGAGGATCCTAATTATCTTTTCTTTCTTTTTTTTTTTTTTTTTTGCTACAGTAGGGATTTTTGGTGGGATTTTTGTTTTTGGAAGAGTGTTGGAAAATTCTTCTTAATGAATGCAATTAATGCATTTTCTTCTTGGATGATACTTCCAAAATTGCTTCTTCTGACAAGTATTAGCCATATTATTTGGACACTAGGGTGCAGACAAGAAAAAGCCCCTTATGAGGAGCACTGTTTTCCTACTTGAGAAGAGATACAGTGCAAGTGGAAACTGCTACAGTTTATATAATGCTTCCTATTTCTTACCTAAATTTTGAGGATCATTCTTTTACAGTAATTGTGAGGTCATGTGTCATGCCAGAGGCACAGAACTATGTAGAGTTTGTACACCATCAGTAAGGTGATAGGAGAGGCGATGGTGGATGCTGTGTGAGAAATTGTGATGGACTGAATCTCTTGGGAGGAATAGTTAGTATTGCCAATTCCACTATACCTATTGCTGCAGAGCTTTTCTGGTTTTGCCTTTAACTTAACTGGGAGGAGTATGAGTGAGGTCGCAGCCAGCATTCATGTGTTTGAATGTATCTAGGAGGAACCTTGTGGTACTCTATGTGAGGCTTAGAGGCAAAGACTTGTTGGATGTGTCTGTTTTTATGTGTAGGATTGGGTGGTTGTGTTTATTGTTTTAATAGAAGTGAGAGTGAAAAGTTTGGAGAGTGTTTAGTGATATTTTTTTTTGGGGGCTAGTTAATTTTGTGTGACCATGACTGATGCATATTTTATGTTAGGCTAGATAATGTACAAGTGGATCTCAAGTATTACAGTGTGCATTAATATATTCTTAATTGCTACATATGTTCCTCACCTACGAAGACAGATAACCTGACTAATAAAACACAAACCAAAGATGGATATCTCCAGCAGTTAGTTTTAAATTAAGCTATCTTCCAGGTGAATTAAGAGAGAGGGGGGGTTGTTGGTTTCTTTGGTAGTGGTAGTTTTTGTTCTAGGTGGGTTGTTTTTGTTTTTTTTTAATAAGTATACACTTGTCATGTATTCAGCCTAAACCCTTTTCCAAAAAGTCCAAAGTGGGCACTGCTTATTCCTAATTTAAAACCAAAATATTTTCAAATCAATGTACACTGTTCTCTTTCCTTTAGGAAGGTCACTACTCATATAATGCTACGTTGTGAAATTCTAAAGGAAGATGTGTCACTTTAATACACTTAACATTAGGGATTTTCAGCGATGCTGGAGTAAAATATATTGCAATTAATTCAGAACTGTATAGTTATCAGCAGTACTGATATCATACTTGTTTGCTGAATAAATTCGAAGTGACTGTAGAGAATAATTTGCAAGTTTATCAGCCATTATTAATGGAGTTATTTATTGCAGCAAAGCTTAAAGGCCATTTTATGTTTTTTGGATCACATCACAGGGATTTTCTGGTGGTTTTTTTTTTTTTTAGGATGCTAGGCTATGGCCTATTCTGTGGTTAAAAATAAGGTCATTGGCTTCACCATCTCAATGAAGAGTACTATTCATAGGCTACTCAGTTAATAGGATATTTAAATATATTTGGTACGTATGGATTTAGCATAGGTGAAATTGTTACCCACTGCAGTCTTCAGAGAATAGGTAGATTTTTGACAGCAAAATGCCACTCCACCAGACTGAGTTAAGTTAATCTAACAAATTCAAACTTGATGTGTAATATAGGCCTTCTTACTATATTATAAGAAAAAATTCCAGCTCATTTTATTTATATTAATATATCATACAGCTGTGAAACAACCCCTATTATGTTAAGAATAAAGACAGTGCCTTTCTGAAGAATTTGCAGTCTAATGCTTGGTATTAAAACCAAAGCTCACATTACCTTTTTAAACATTCAGGGGGTTTTAGATTTTTTTTTGTCCTTAAAAACTGGAGGCAGCTTCAGAAATAAAAAAATAATTCTTGAGAATGGAGGTTTGAAGAAGCAAACAAATTATTGCCTAACTGGGGGTGGGGGGAGAAGATGTCTTGCTCCCTTTCCATCATGACTCACTTGGAATTTACAAGTCTTACATATTTGTCTAAATTAAAAACTTAGTATTATCATACATTAATTACTAGCACAGGATAGTTCAAAATACTTTGACTCTAACTGAATATGTTAGCCTGGAATACAGGAGGTTCATTCTTAGGCTTGTGCCAGACCCCAGCAAAGTGAGATTTTTTTTTTTCTTTCTTAAATTGAGAAATTATATCATTAGGTGATTTTAAATGTTTAAATTCTTTCTTCACTTCTTTTATAACCAGCTTTTCCATCAGTCTTGAATCCTGTGTCTCACTGTTTCTTAAATGATAAGATTTTTAAGTAAATAAATATTGTAAAGTAGTAATTCTAACAGTTCAGGTGGGTATATTTTTCTGGTAGTTTGGAAATCTGTCATCGGAATCAATTAAACTTGGAAGCATGTAATACTCTCTAATGTATTAGGTAATATATCCGTGGAATATACTCAATGTTTTGAGCTTCTGAAGCAAATTTTTTATGACAGACAATAATAGAATTATATTGTGCAATAATAGACACCATTCTTCAGAAGCAGATTTGTGTGTCAAAAGCAACAATGCTATCAGGAGGACAAAGTGTAAATTCTATAATAATTCAAAGGACAAGCAAGAATATGAGATGCTCAGTGGAGGAAAAGAATTATTTTGAACATAAATTTTTAGTCACTTTACCTAGATTTTAAGTCACTCTATTCGGTTACTTAAATCGTGCTTAGGAGCAAGTACGTGTAACCTTGCTTGTATCGGAGGGTGCAGGTTTGTCACTGCAGTGCAGTAGGATGTTGGAGCCACTGAATTCCTTTCAGGGCTGAGGTTTCACAATAGGGATGAGCTGGGTTAACCATTTCCTGTGGCTGGGGGAAAAGGCTGTTTCCTCTTCCTTGCTGCTCATTCCCACCATTTACTTTGAATGGACTGCACTGCTTGTCTCAGTAAACTGATCCAGGTTGCTAAAAATGTAAAAAGTAGTTGTATCCAAAGAATGTTGAAGAAGTATATGTACACGCACATATAAACGTGTATGTCTTGCCAGGCTAGTGCATTAAATCGGCTTAAACTGTGACTATTGTGTTGTCCGTGTTGGTACAGGAGGGAGCAGGTCACTTGGCTGAGATTGCTAGTGGAGAAGGGGATAGAGAAGTGGAATCTCTCCCTTTCAGTATTTTTGTTTGTTCAGTTCAGTTAATTGTGGAGCTGTACCCCAGGTGACATATTTTGGATTTTGTTCTCCGGCTATTTAGCAGGTGAGTAGAACAGTGAACTGGAACTAAAGACCTCTGCGGTACAGTAACACTGTTACTTCAGTGCAAAGTTATGGTTTCACCAATGTTCACATCTTTATCGGGACTAAGTATGGGATATTATTTTTTGGTAAAATATGTGGTCTTTGAGGAAATCTTGAGAAACTAATATAAAGTTGGGGCCAAAAAAAAAGGAAAAAAAACAGTAAAACTTAGTTGCCAGTCACTAGTTCGCCATCATTTTTCCCCCACTTTGCAGTATTGCGTTCCTTCTGGTTTCTGCTTGTTGTTTTCTTATTCTCTAAGATGCATCATGTAATTTAGCCTAGTTCTTCAATAATGGAAGTACAATTAAGATTTTTATTTTGTTCATTTCCAATTCATTGCTTTGCTTAGCTGCAGAATTCTATTTATGTGTGAGGAGACTGTCGCTATAAAACTAATATTTTATTTAAGGAATTCTCACTTCAGCAAGAAGCAATCTAATTTAAACTTGCGTATGTTGCAGATGCTGTCTTTCACCTATGCATCCTTATGTCTACTTTAAGTTTGACAAAAGGATTTCAGCTTTCACATGCCTAAACTATTGTTTATAAATTGAGAATGGAGGAAACTGAGGCTTCAGTTTTGTGTAGATGAAGTTGATGTAACTGCAGGGGCTGCTGTAGCCCTGCCTCCCTGCTGCCCCCTCTCTCGTATTGGTTCTGGTATTTATCTGATTCTGTGCTGAGTTGTTTCAGTATGTGAACTCAGCAGGAAGTTGTTGTTTGTGCTTTTTTTGGTTTTTGTTTTGTTTTGTTTTGTTTTGCCAGGATACTTTTCTGCCAGCTGAGCACACTGAAACCAACTCTGTGTAGGGTCAGATAAGCATTGGAACCAGCACAAAAAAAGGAAGAAATGTGCAGATTGCAGGAAAGATGTAATCAGTTTTATCAGTTTAGGTTGTTGGGATTTTTCAGCCTGAAACAATTCCATGGTGGTGAATGCATATGGTGAGATATATCTGGGTGATTTTGGTGTGTAATCCCTGTCCCGCGTGGCAAAGAGTAACTTCCCTGCTCTCTGAAATCAAAACAAGAAAACAGCGCAGTGCCCGAGGTCTCTGCCAGGCTGATCTAGGAGAATTCCTCCAGTCCCAAATCCCCTGGATTGATCCCATGCGTGTAAGCATGGTGCATTGACTAGCATCTGAATTAATTCAGAGTTCTACTCTCCTGGGAGCCAATTTTTGATGCTTCGAGACCAGCAAACCTTGTTCTCCTAAGAACTGGGATATATCTGTCCAGACCTACTAAGGTGAATAGCTGAGAATTGTTGAGAGTTATAATATTAGATTAAAAAAGCGGTAGACAGGACTACGATATTAATATGTGGAGAAAAGTATTGCCTGCATTGCTCTCTGATGTTTAAAGGTGGAGAAATAGGGTGGTTTGATGCTAACAAAGCTTACCATAGCCATTGAGTACAGGCTTACCTGCATATAAGTTTGTTTTTTTTTTTTTAATTTCTCAAAGAAGCTCTGTTAAGTCTTAGTTGAGAATAACAGGTACAGTTTAAGTTGAGGAGACATACTCTGAATGCATGTTTGCATGAGAAAATCCTTTTCTAATCCTGTTTCCTAATGCAATTTGTCTAATTTATGATTCAAGACAGTGCTGCACCTGTTGGCATTCTTATGCCTGTTCTGAAGGTGATACTGTGATACTTTCAACATACTTATGGTACTTTCAACACAGTTCAACCTCCTTTTTTCTACCTCCTCCTCCCCCCAAGCTTACTACTTCAAAAAAAAACAAAACCCAAAACAGGCTTCAGAAAGTGTAGCTGGTTATCTTGTAAAATCTTAACCAGTGTGTTGGTCAAAACCTGACCTGAATCTGTCCTACCTAGCCAAAGATAGGGGGTTTCAAATTACTTACGTTCAAAACACTCTCATAGAATGCCTTTAATAAATGTTACTAATATCTCAGTTACTTCCTGAAAAGATATGTAAGGAGAGGATATTTGTACATTGTTATCGTATAATTGATGTCTGTAAAGTGGTTGGCAGGCTGTTAGCATTTTGTAGAGAGACGAATATGACAGCCAGAACATATACTGTGTGTTGATGTGGACAGCATAGGAAACTAGTATCTCTAATAACTTTGAACAGTTCATCTAGTGATTACTTGCCTGAAACTCTTTAAGTTACTCACTGGCAGCTTAGCTGACTTGTTATCTGGGCATCTGAGAAAGTACTAGCATCTGTGAACTGACAGCCATTTCTTACAAAACCTGTAAGATAATTTTTATAGTACAGGGGTATGTTAGGACACTTAGCTTAGCCAAATACAGACTTAGAACCCAGTTTGACTATTAGTGCTAACATTGCTATTCAGATACATCGACAGAGAAGTGGTTAGATTTTCCTGTTGTGTATTTAAAAACAGCAAGTTCTTGGAATTGAAATTTTGGATGAATCTGCAGGCTAAGTAATGAATGGGTTCATTACTATTTGAGCGTCAAACAGTTGGACTGTATGTACACTTTGGGAGTTCACTGAATTCTTGAAACAGTGTCTTATAAACTATGAAACTCATGTCTGTATGCAGCTTCATCTCTGCATGCAGCTCTGAATGTCTCAGCATGTCTGATGCTTTATTTCCTTATGTATGGTTTTGTTGTCCGAAGTTATCTAAAGTTCAGAAAATTTTAGCTGCAAGCCTGAATCGTGTACTTCTGATAGTGGAAAAAAGATCTGTAATGGTTGACCTCCTTTACACTTCTAAATCATGTCAGGATCAATGCAGTTATTTTAAAACCATATCACATGGATTGATGTCTATTCTAGCCCATGCCACTTGGAAATCTTTTCAGTCCTTTTTCTGACTAGCTTCTTGGTGTACTAACACTGCAGTGTATTCACTTTTTTATTGTCATTTATCACCAATTCAGCAAGAGCTTGTTGGGTATGGGAATATGATATAAAAATCCAAGCTTTACATTGAAACAAATCAGTTTCAAGTCTGTTGCTTGGAATGCTTCCCCTCACCCCCAAATTCCTGACTGTGGTACTTTATTTTTACTTTTCTTTTTTTTTTTGTTCTTTTTTTCCAGATGGTGGAGAGCAGTAGTACTTGTTTTTGTAGCACTGATAGGAGGTAAAGTGGTAAAGGAGGCTTAAATAAGTTTAAACTCTGAATTACAAACTGCTCTGTTCACCCCAGTTGATTTTGGAGTCCAAATCAAATACTTACATTGGAATAATTTAATTTATGTATCAATTACTGTGCTTCTGCTCATTTTTAGCTAAACATGAAAAACCTTTGAATTTTATTCACTTTCACATTTATCAACCTTTAGACTACTTTTATATCCTTTTTATAGTGGATTTTTTGTATTTATGGTATAAAATTATAGTCTGAAACACCACTTTAAGGGACATAAAAGACATGCTAAATCTGAGGATTTACTATACAGTGTTTCTAATATGGTATTTTTGCGTTTCTGGGTGTTTTGTAACATTCAACCTAACAAATCTTGGTGATTTGAGCCTTCAACACATTACTGGATTACCTCCATTTACAGCTGCTCACTTCCCCCAGCCATCTGAAGCTACCAAATACTGCTTAATTTACTCTGAGTTCTGAAGGACTGAGAAGCCTTGGCACAAAATTACAAGTAAGCTTGATCTGGAGTGTGTGTGTACTTGCCTCTGTCTTTTTAGAAGCAAGAACAAGCTTTTGGTCAGCTTTTTCTTATTATCTCACAAATGATGTAGCAATTTTTCAAGCAGTGAGGTCTCAACGGCCTCTTTTCTTCCAGTGCTCAGGGATGAGAGTGTTCTGATTGTGTCTGAATTTCTTTGTAAACCTTTTGTCTTCCTTTCCCCACGTGAAGTGGGGAGCAAAGTAATTCAGTCATCCTCTGTTCTGTTGTTCTGTTAAGTACTGCAGTTCTCTTGTGAGAAAAGATGTCTTCCAATACGTGAAAGAATGCAAAAATGTGGATGATGTCATGTAGCTGTGTATGTTTTTATGTATTAGCATCTGTAGTCATACTGGAAAAAATAGTCTAATGTGCTGGGGACTTAAGGATGCTACTGTGTTTCTAACATCATTTGGAGAGAGCAGTTGGTAAATCACTTCCTACACCCTCCCACACCCGCCTTCCCCCCAAAATGAGCATGCTAAGCACAGTTTCTGTTTTGAATTTATATATTTGAATGTATTTGACATGTTTAAATCAAATTCTTTCTTGCTTTTAATTTCTTTACCCTTGGATTGGAAAAAGGAAACATGCTCACCACAAGTCATACCCTGTATAGGTTATTGAGTGCACAGTTGTTATAGTGTAATAGAGCATCACATTTTTTACCTCAGTAAATAGATTTAGGAAATACATAAGTTGTCAGTTTACCTAAGTGGAAGTGATAAGTAAATCTAGGTACCTGTTTCACCAAGTATTATTAATTTACAATGACTTGCAAAAAATTGATGTTTGATTGGGGTTTTTTGGAGGGGGAGTTGTTTGGGGTTTTTTTTTTTTCCCTCTTCCCAGTATGATCCATGGATTTTTATGATTGATTGTACTGGAAAAACTGCTTTAGTAGGACCATAGGCTTGACTTTGCTTTCCTACTGAGTGATTTACATAATCTGCAGATACATAGTTTCACTGAATATGAGCT
Source organism: Phalacrocorax aristotelis (assembly GCF_949628215.1). Taxonomy (NCBI): domain Eukaryota; kingdom Metazoa; phylum Chordata; class Aves; order Suliformes; family Phalacrocoracidae; genus Phalacrocorax; species Phalacrocorax aristotelis. The sequence continues at coordinate 27,187,605 of NC_134284.1, read as the reverse complement.
TTGACATGGGGCAAGTCCTTTTGGAACTTATATAGTTTTTAAATTTAATATAGGATCATAACTTAGGTCTATGAAATTCTGCATGTACCTTGCTTCCTTCATTTAGAATAGTCAAAACTTTTTTACTTTTTTTTTTTTTTTTAAATCCTCCTGTTTCTTTAGGATTTTGAGTCTGATAATATATTAAGCAACCAGAGGCTGTGGTATCCTTGTCTCTCTACATATAGCCTAGATTTATATTTACCTACCTAACAGTAATGGTTATAAATCTGTGAGTGAAATAACTGCAGTGGATCAGATATTCAATATGACAATACATCTATGGACTATATGAGAGAAGGTAAGGGGCTACACTGTGCTTGTCGTGTTTTTATTATTTATATGATTTAACAAAGTGCACACTGGTGTTTTCAGTTATTTCAGAAGGGAGGATGACAGGATAAAAGGGAAGTTCAGTGACACACATGTTTATTTTAGTTCATATTCTTCTTTTGAAAGAGCCTAATTATCCAGTAGGGGCGGCAGGCTTTAGGGCTGCACTCTCATGTACTTCTGGTCTGTACGTGTATGCCGTGGCTTTCTATAGCAAGTGAGGCTTTTATAAGTTACGCAGTTTTGTTTAGAAGAATTTAGCCAGTAGCTGTAGTTGGAAGAGTGGCACAATATGAGTTAATATAGGCCCAGCTTTTCCTCTCAAATATTTATTCATGTGATACAGTTTGTTTTTCTGCAGATAAAGATACAATCTGGTTTTGGAGAACAACCAGAATAGATTTTTCCATCCTTCCAAAAGCAAAACAACCCTTCCCTTTTAAGAAATACCCTCCAGTTTCTCATTTATTTAAAATGTTCTCAATTGCTAACAGGTTAATTTTTTTAAGTTGCGGCACTTTATAACTCTGAAATGATTCTACTAATTATATTCTCAATAAACCTCTCAAACATGATACATGTTTGCTGAGGAGAAAGGAAAACTGCATGGGATCAGAATGTTTTTGTTCCCAACAAAATGCATTAAGGGAGGACGGGACTATTTCTGAATGTTGAAGCAGCCTAAATGTGGTATCTTACTACCTTTGTCTTCTCTACCACTGCTTATAGAAAAGGGTAATGTAACAATTCTGTGGCTCACAAATGAAGCTGAGAACCCCTTGCTTTTATCTTCCTGCAGTTAATGTGTAAGGTGCCACACAGAGAATGTAGCTCATAGCTCTGTTTTGAGAGAGATGGGTTGTTTGCGTTCTGTTGATCTTCTGTAGAATGGGTTGGATTTTTCGTGGTTTTTGCTTTCTCCTTTTTTTTTACCCCCTTGGGTGACTTCCTCACTCTTTCTCTCCATTTTCTCTATTAAGGGAATGGATCAGGCTGGAGAATATGCTTTGTTCCTGCAATTGCCAAGTAAGAGCTGAATGCACTGTTGGTGCCATCTCTGTTCCCCGCTCTGGATCCTCTATAGTGTTGACAGGAATGATGATAAACATTTGCTGTCCCTTGACATGAAGAGGCAATCAGAAACATAGTTTACCATTTTATATGCTCTGTTGCTTGAATTATGTCCAGCAAGAAGACAGAGTTTGCCAAGAATGGATGGAACGATAGTATTTTTAGGCATAAATACATGGTGGATTTAATGTTGTTGTTTGTTTTGGTTTTAAGCTGGTTGGTCTTTTTTAAAACATTTTCCTGATTTAAGAAAATGTCATGGAAATGTCTTTTGATAGTTGTTAGGATGTTTGCTCTTGGAACTTTTGCTTGTATCGTTGCCCCCTTCGATGGGAAGATCACTTCTGTCTCTTTTGAGACAGTCAGAGCCTTATATGTAAATTTATTTAAGATTAATACAGTTTGTTATTATAATAGTAAACAAAGATGACTGTTGCACAAGGAGAGGATAGCAGAACTCCCCTACTGCAACCTTGCCTAATTAGGTGAAACTTGATCTAGCCTCTCTTGTTCCTGTCACAACTGTGGCCTGTCTTGTTTCTTTGGAACATCTTATCACTGCTCGTCATTACTGCTTGAATTCATATGCCAGTAGGCCAGAAATACTCCATTTAAGTAGTTTTTCACTGTAGTTGTTGCACGGAAACTGTTCTTAGGTTTTAGCTCTACACAATATTTTTATATTCACTACTATTTAAAACTGTCCACATGAAGAATATTTTAAGGATGGTTCTTCAGAATATTATAAAAACATCAAAAGAGAAATCTTGGCTACCAGAAAAGACTGGACTGAACTCTAGAAACTGGAAAAAGGACAGAATTATAAAAAAGAAGGTGGGATTACTTTGCGTTTTGTTTATTTGCTGTAAAACTAAGCATTTTGGGCTTGCTTTTTGTAAAACTGAACAGTCTATCCTTGTAGTGGGTTAGAGTGTGTGTATGTGGGATTTTTACTTGAAGATCAGAGATTATTATCTTATATGGGTTTGTTCTGTATATAAATGGTTGAAATTTTTAATTTTACCTTGCATAAGTAGTTAGATTTTATTATTATTGTTATTATGATTATCAATATTATCATAATTATTTATTCATTTTGATTCAGCCAAAGTGGATGTCTGAGAGTTAAACAGAACAGCTTTTAATTTTTAAACCTACCATTTAAAACTAAAGAAATGCACTGGAAAGAGTTATATTCTATTATGTGCAATTTCCACTCCAGTGGAAGGAAAACTCTGCAGACTGCCTGTTGAATCCCAAAGGATGTAATCGCTTTTCACTCTTTATATTTTTGCCAAGCCAGATAACATTACATCTAAGATTGAATGGTTGGTGTTCCCTGGAAGCAATACACTAAACAATCAGTATTTTGTTAATACTTTCTGCTCAGTGGGAGAAAGCTGTGGCAGTCCCTTCTTGTTTTGCATTATTGAAAATAAAAGGAAAGAGCTGTGCTGATTACAGTTGGAACATTACATACTGGTGTGTGTCTGTAGGTTTCATAGAAGTTGTTCCTTGTTTGTAAAATGAAAAAGTAATGTTGGGTGCTGCAAATTACCTTTATTAATTGACAAAAACACAATGTCTTTAGTAAAAATACTATGTTGGTTGGTTTGGTTTTGTGGCTTTGGGGTTTTTTTTGTTGTTGTTGTTGAAAAGTTGTAAATGAAAAGACGCAAATGTCTGTCTTCGTATCCTGTACTTTTTTGATGAGATTATTTTCAGTGCAGTGGGTAGGTCAGGCTTTTCTGGAATTCAGTGGATTTTGGATGACTTTGCTGTAGCTGTTGACAAGGTCGAACGTAAGACTGTAGGAACATCAGCACCTCCCTTTCCTTAGCCTTGGCCAAAATATTTTTAATAATTTGAGAACACTCAGTTCTGTGGTACAAATTCCATGGGACACTTTTGTTGCATGTGGATTTTGAAAACTAAGTTGTCTTTCAGGAAAATTAACCCAAAACCTCATGCTTAACCCTGTCGTGCAGCTTTGCCTTGGGTTATCAGATTGAGCTTTATTTCAAAGTAAATTACAGTATTGTTAATCTCAATATGCAAAAACCTTGGATAGGATTTCTCCCCATATCGCCCACCAATAAAAGTAAAATACTAAATTTTTGTCCCTTTATCTGTCATCTGGTTCTTTGAGCGGGGTGTCCTGTTTTGTAGTGTTTGGAGTTTTAGGGGGGTTTGTGTGTGTGATGTATGGGGTTTTTTGTTTATATTTGGGGGGGGGAGGTTTGGTGGGGTGTGTTTTTGTTGTTTTTTTCTTTTTTGGTTGGTGGTTGGTTTTTTGTTTTTGTTTCTTTAAACCTTTCCTTTTGGTGAGTATGGCTTCCCCCCTGCTCCAGCTAAAAAGCTTAAAAAGCTGAGATTCTTATGTAATGAAATGATCTCTGAAGCTGAGTCATCTTGGATTAATTTAGTTTTGTTTTTAATTTATTGCTTTTTCACCTGAGTTTACTGCAAATTTTATAGCACTGCAGTGGTGTTGTTCTCCAGCAACACATCTTCTGTAATGATTTGGAAAGTAAGACATTTAATAGCATTATTTGAACACAATATTCATATCTCATCAGCTGATTAAATGGGCAGGTAATATTTTAGGACTGTTGTTTCAAGCTTGTCATGCATTCGGTGTATGACATGCTGATTACCTTGACCGTGGTGAAAGATTCAGACCTCTGAATAGTAGCACTACATTGTGTTTGTGATCTTGTACGGTGAGATGCGGTTGTGGTGCCACAATGCTTTCTTATGGGGCTATGCCTGAGCCTGTACTGGGGGTCTCCACTTAACTCTCTGAACCATTTGGTTTGGAGGGCTCTGGGTTGGAGATGTGAAGAACAGTAAAAAAGTGGACATCACGTTTATATTTTCTCAAAATAGAGCCATCAGATTGTATAGACAAAGGGACTTCAGGAAAGGTGACTGCACTAATGTTGCTATAATTTTGATCTGGAGTCTTGCTATCCCCTGAACTGACTTTTCCTGTGTATTACTAGTGTTCCATGCATTTGCAATTGCAGCATCTGCTGCAGTTTTCTAGAAAAGATTTTGCAAAAATCCATTGCTTAAGGAATTCTCGTAAAAGCCTAAACTACTATTAAAATATTTAGTTATAGCAGGGTTATTTGCTAGCTTCTTAAATAGTCTATCAATTTCTTTTGCATTTAATAATCAGCACAAAGTTGATATGCCTGCTGGGTTTTTTTGTTGCTGTTTTTGGCTTTTTTCTTTTTTCCCCAAAGTGCTCTAAATAAATCTAATTGAAATTAGGTAAGGTATGTCATTCTAATATTCACAGACAAAAAAGTATTCTGAAAGATAAAAAAGAGTATCCTTAATGAAGCCAAGTGTCAGGAAAAGCTCTGGGGCTTTTTCAGAGCTGCTTGATTTGAAGATCAGTCTTCTATTCTTAGTTGATAGGTGGCAAAGACTCATTTGCAATAGTCCTATAACAAATCAGAGAGTACTATTTGCAAGGTGAGAATACTTACTTTTATGTACTGAGTTGCCATGAACCTGGTAAGGGGTTTAGGAAATCCAGCATCAACTGATTCAAGCAGGGAGTCTTTCAAGAGTCTGCAACTTAAACAACTATGATTAAAAAGTGTATATCATGAAAGATGGCATGTGGCTCACAGCCTTTTAAACAGTGGAACAAAACAAAATTTCAAAGCCTTGTTCTTGAAAGAATAAAAATTTTATCCATTTGTAATGTATGTTGCCTAATGGAGAAATGTGCTCAGCAAGAACTTGTCAGTGTTCCTAGAATTATCACTGTGTTCTAAAGTCTCTTACATGAGTGTCTTGACAGTCCTTTGGTGGAATTATTTGCGTCAAGGAGCAACAACAAGATCTCTCACTGTTTCTCCAGATGTAGCAATTTAGGAATCAGCCAACAGATAATACGATGCAGGGATGTTGAACTCCTCCTGTAGCAAGTGCCAAATTACATTTTCCACTAGAAAACATCACAATAGGTATGTTTTATAGATTTTTCTAACTTCAGGCTGTGTTGCTTTAGCTAATTACATTAAATATTGCACTTGGACAGATCTTTTAAATAAATAGTTTTATTTATAACACAAACACTTTTTTTTTTTAACTTGTCCCTTTTCAGCTATAGCCATTTTCCCTTCTATAGTGACATGTTTACTGCCCATCTTTTAAATTAATTTCTCAAAATCTCAGCTCCTGCGTGCTTTTAACAGAACCACCTGAATCTGAAAGAAGGCATTCCAACATTGTGACAACACACAGCTTCTCTAAAGATAATGCCTGGAGAGCTGGCAGTGGTTTAGTACCATAGATTGACTGTGACTTGTAATATAACAAAGTATAGCCTAAAATCTGATAGATGATTATAACGTCTAAATGATCATGACACTCTTCTATCTTAGGCAGATGCTAGAAATTTAACATTTTTTAGGTCAGTTGGGTTTTTTTTCAGTCCTATTCATATCTTGCCTCTCTCAGGCTGTAGAGCACCCGTTCAAATCTGTAGGTTGCTTGTGCTGTTTACATAAGTGAACTTGTAGTTGCTGTTGTTCTAATTAGGTATTGTTTTCCTAGAGCTCTGGGAGTCTTTCAATTAACTACTACAATACCTTTCATTTAGTAAGCTGTGGATCTATCTTGCTTAGTTGAGTATATTCAAATATGTGATGATAGTTGCTGTTTCCTTCCTGCAGCACAAATTTTAGCTTATTTCTCTGCCCTGCAAAAAGCACTGAAAGAGTTGCTTCAAATTCCAGATCTACAATTGATGGTGTAGCTTTCTATCTTTCAGTAACAAAGAGCAAGAAAGTGTCATAAGTATCCCTTCAGCAAATAAATATCAAGTAATGTAGGTTTTTTGATATAGTCTGAATCCTGTTGAACACCTGCTGTCAGACATGAAAGCTCATTTACCGAGGAAGGTAAAGGCAACAGTCCTGAAAGTCCTGAGAGTTAGTATCTGTGGCTTTTGTCAGTTCTTTAAGCCAATGCATACATGTAGGCCTTATAAAATTGTAGGAAAATCTTGTTTAAGGATTTCTTTTAATGCTCTGCTTCCACATTTCTATAAGAGGAGTTAAATACTTTTTTTTAATTAAAGTTATTTCTGCACTCTAGCAAGAGAAGTAATTTTATATCCCATCACTGTTAGTACAGTCTGTTGGTACAACTATTGTCTGACAGGACTATTATTTTTTTTTTTTTAACCTGGTTGTGTTTTCTGTAACCAGGTTGTCTTGTGCTGAGCCTGATGAAGGTAAATCTCAAGATGGATCAATTTTTTTTTTTTTCTTTCAGTGAATGCAAAACAGCAAGTTAATGCAGCTAGTATACAAGCTTATGCAAAAAAATGCTTTCGGGAGATGAGTATAGTTAAAGTACATTTAAGGAACATTAAATTTTCAGATTTGATCAAAATTGCAAATGATATCCAAGAATAAGGTTAGCTTGTTTGCATTTTTGAGTAACCTTATAAATGCCTAAGTTTATCAATAGTGAAATTAATGGTTTTAATGTTTGTTAGTAGCCCATAGCTGCATGCTGTATGTTTTTAGTGTCTGAGACTTGCTCCCATTTTTGTGAATTCTTTTGCAGGCCATATGGAGGTAGTTGGCTTTGAATTTGCAAGTGTAGTAGGAAGCATGCTATTGGTTTCACAAGTCTGCATTTTGGCAGAAAACTTTACTCATTTTTGTATTCTTTGCAAACTGAAGTCTGTTAGTTGCACTACCTTGTGAATTTTACTCACACAGTCAAAAGGCATCACTGGGCTTTGAACTGTGGCCTGAACTCAAAGTTTCTACAGCTTGGATGTGAGTAGGATGTGAGAAAATGTGTTCAGAAATATGGAAACTGAATGCAGTTATTTTTCACCCCATATATGGGGAGGGGGGAAAGATGTTAAAGGAAAGAAATCTCCTAATGAAAAACACACTAATCAGTAATACATTTTCTGTATGCCCTGATGCTCTTATTTGAAATCAGTCGTAAATATATTGCAAGAAATTCTTCAAGAGATCTGTTTTTTAAAAGAATAGCTTCTTTCTGAAGGTACATCATTATTGGAACACAACATGCTGGTGAAGAACTTGTTTATTAGATGGACTTTAAGTGTTTCTTTTTAATACAAGGAAGTGTAATAATCTTATTACTGGTTTTCTGGGGTTTACATATAATAATCAACATAGGAGATTTACCTGGGATTTGTTTGTCCTGAAATCTCAACGCTATAAAGAAATACTCATTACTTGAGTCAAGAATGTGTCTTTAGATTACTTTAATTAAAACAGTTTTGTGGTTATAATTTCATAGTCTGTTTTCTTTTAAAATGTAATAGCTTAAAGCTTCACAGGTAGCCTGGGAGGAATACAGAGAAATTGTCCATGCAGCCAGGGATCAGGTTAGGAAAGCTAAAGCCCTGATAGAATTAAACCTGGCCAGGGTTGTCAAGGGCAGCAAGGAAAGCTTCTACAGGTATGTCGGTGATAAAAGGAGGACAAGGGAAGATGTGGAGCCTCTCCAGAAGGAAATGGGAGACCTGGTTGCCTGGGATGTGGAGAAGGCTGAGGTACTCAATGGCTTTTTTGCCTCAGTCTTCACTTGCAAGTGCTCAAGCTGCACCACCCAAGTTGCAGAAGGCAAAGGCAGGGACTGCGAGAACGAAGAACTGCCAACTGTAGGAGAAGATCAGGTTCGAGACCATCTAAGGAACCTGAAGATATGCAAGTCCATGGGACCTGATGAGATGCATCCCTGGGTCCTGAGGGAAATGGTGGGTGAAGTTGCTAAGCCACTGTCCATCACATTTGAGAAGTTGTGGCAGACCAGTGAAGTTCTCACTGACTGGAAAAGGGGAAATACAACCCCCATTTTTAAAAAGGGAAAAAAGGAAGACCTGAGGAACTACAGGCCAGTCAGCCTCAACTCTGTGCCCAGCACATCATGGAGCAGTTCCTCCTGGAAACTATGCTAAGACACGTGGAAAATAAGGAGGTCGTTGGTGACAGCTAACATGGCTTCACTGAGGGCAAATCATGCCTGACAAATTTCGTGGCCTTCTGTGATGGGGTTACAGCACTGGTAGATAAGGGAAGAGCAACAGAAGTCATCTACCTTTGACACTGTCCTGCACAACATCCTTGTGATTGGAGAGACATGGATTTATTGGATGGTCCACTTGGTGCATAAGGAACTGGCTGGATGGTTGCACTCAATAAGTTGCAGTCAATGGCTCGATGTCCAAGTGAAGACCAGTGACAAGTGGCGCTCCTCAGGGGTTGGTATTGGGACTGGCGCTGCTTAGCGTTTTTGTCAGCAACATGGACAGTGGGATTGAGTGCATGTTCAGCAAGTTTGACAACAACACTAAGCTGTGTGGTGTGGTCAATGTGCTGGAGGGAAGTGATGCTATCCAGAGGGACCTTGACAGGCTTGAGAGGTGGGCCCATGTGAACCTCATAAAGTTCAACAAGGCCAGGTGCAAGATCCTGCACATGGGTCAGGGCAATCCCAAGCACAAATACAGACTGGGCAGAGAACAGATTGAGATCAGCCCTGAGGAGGAGGACTTGGGGGTGTTGGTTGATAAGAAGCTCAGCATGACCCAGCAAGGTGCGCTTGCAGCCCAGAAAGCCAACCGTCTCCTGGGATGCATCAAAAGAAGCATTACCAGCAGGTCAAGAGAGGTGATTCTCGCCCTCTACTCAGCTCCCATGAGGCCCCACCTGGAGTACTGTGTCGAGCTCTGGGGCTTCCAACATAAGAGAGTTGTGGACCTGTTGGAGCGAGTCCAGAGGAGGGCCACGAAGGTGATGTGAGGGCTGGAGCCCCTCTCCTATGGAGCCAGGCTGAGAGAGTTGGGGTTGTTCAGCGTGGAGAAGGCTCCAGGGAGGCCTTATAGCAGCCTTCCAGTACCTGAAGGGGGCCTACAAAAAAGCTGGCGAGGGAACTTCTACAAGGGCATGTAGTGATAGGACAAGGAATAATGGCTTTAACCTGAAAGAGGGTAGATTTAGATTAGATAAAAGGAAGAAATTATTCAGTATGAGGGTGGTGAGGTGCTGGAACAGGTTGCCCAGAGAAGCTGTGGATGCCCCATCCCTGGAAGTGTTCAAGGCCAGGCTGGGTGGGGCTTTGAGCAACGTGGTCTAGTGGAAGGTGTCCCTAGCCATGGTAGGGAGGTTGGAACTAGATGATCTTTAAAGTCCCTTCCAACCCAAACCATTCTATGATTCAACTAACTAAGTCTATAATCTTAAAAAGGGATGCTGTTTGTACTGCAAATACAGTTAAAATTCTGCTCTATTGTTTGAAATATGTAACTAGAATTTCTACAGCTGTAGCTGATGCAATATTTATGTCATGGCATGAATTCCAGGCAAGCAAACTTGCATGAGATAATTGATAATTGTAACTTTTTTCTCTGACCATTCTAAGTGCAAGGTTATGCATATTAGTAAGTCTCATCACCAAAGGCGTGATTTTTTTGCCTCTTCACATTTTGCTCACATCTCATTCTGTAATTTTTCTAGTAACTGAAAGCCTCAGTCTTAATCAAAGTTCATATTTGATTGATGGGGCTTTGACATTTTAGTAAGATATGGTTTTGGAAATTTCAGTTAAAACTCTGCTGTAGTAGCACCTTAAATATAGCAAGTTCTTGGGGCTCCCAAGTCAGCAAAATCAATGAGGAAAGTTATCAAAACTTCTTGGGAGATGTTGAGGTCTCTACTGTGCAAGAGAGATTTACTTTGAAGAGGGCCATCTTGTCTAGACTGTGCTCTTCCTAGAAAGGTTGGACGAGGTGATCTCTGAGGTCACTTCCAACCTGTGATTCTGTGAAGTCTTTTCTTTGGTGATTGTTCTTATCTTGGAGTTGTAGGCCCCACTAAGTGCTCTGAAATGTGGGGTTTAGTTAAAGACCAGTTATGTGTAAAGTAAAACACCAATGGAGTAATTTCACATCTTCATCCCCAGAACTCACTAATTCTTTTTCTAGCTGAGTATATGACTATTACTATAAGAGAATTATCTTGGACTTGTTTTAAATTCTAATGTTTTGGCATGTCCTGAAATAGTATTTGTCTGATTACTTTCTGATAGCTTAATTACATTTTGTGCAACTACGGTATCAGGAGAGATGTACTTACATAGACTGCGTTAGCCTGAAACACCAGTATTTATTGTATCACCAGTCTGAGTTAGTAAATTAACTTGGGCATGAGGCAATGGAGGTGTGGGTGTACAATTTATTTCTTCTCAAGCACCAGTGTTTCAGCTCTTGGTAGCATAAAATAATAGTGGAGTAAGACATATTTCTTGTCTCCACAAAAACTGTTCTTAAAGACGATCTAATCAAAAGTATACCTGTCTTTTTCATTCAGGATCTTAGCTGAGGATCGAAAAAGTTGTATTTTTTTCGGTAAGATTGTAGAAAAAATGGTCAGGAAAAGACCTCATTCAGCAGTTGGAGTTTTAGCCTTCTAGGCTGTTTCTTACCTAAGAAGCAGCATGCTACATCAGCTGCCATCTTCTGGTTTTGTCGTGGTGGTCTAGTTTTATTCCAGTCATAAGTAATTGCATTGCACTAGGGGAGTGCAACTGAAGTTGCAAAACTCAAGGAGGGAAGTCAAGGTGGTTTCTAGGACATCCTGAACAAGCTCATATAGAACAAAGGACATCAGGCTTATTTAAAAGATTATTTGTCTCTGTATAGTAGCGTGTGAGGCATTTAGCTGTGGCCTTGTGGGATCCCTGCTGTGGTATACAAGTTATGAATGTATCTCTGCTGCACAGCTCTTAGAATCTAGGTTTGGGACAAAGTAAGAGATGAACTGGACAGTTAGGGAAGTCTAAGTAGACAAAACAATAATTATTAGCCTGATAGGCAGTGCTTTTCAGCATATTGACGGCTTACTTTGTCTAATATGTTTTGTAGACAGAACAGCAAAGGAGGGACTTAAAGGAAAGTAATGAGGTCGCTTTGCAAGTGCATATAGGGTGTGATGAACAGCAAAGAAGAAAGCATAAAAACACCTGTTCATCACATGGAGAGTAGAAACTGATGTAAAGGACCAATTCAGCATCAATTTCTTGATATGGAGTGAAAAATGATAGGGAAGAAGATTCCATGTCACAAGGGGGGAAGTGAAGGCCAATAAATTGTGCTTATCAGCACTGATACCGAAAGGCAACATGATCTAAGCCTTAGGCACAAAGAATGATCTTTGCTGTGATAGGCATCACGAGTGAAAAAGGCACACCAGTGAAAAGTTGAGAAACTGATAGGCAAGTTTCCAAACTCTGAGACCATTAGCTAGCCCAGTTGATGTAAGACATTGATAGATTTTCTTCTATGTTGTACAGGGAAACTAGAGATAGATCTGAGACACAAGACTGAGAAAATTATTGGTGTCAAAGATGCCTGTATTACAGCCCATAGTGATAGGTACCTGTGTGTTATGATGAATATGAAATCCAGGGAGTCATTGGAGAAAAGTGGCTAAGGACTGTGTTAACAGCCATATGGAACTTCAGTTGACAGCTAGGCAGTGACAAGAGATGATTGATGATTGTCAACATTTCAGATTCCTTAGCAAGAGTTCAGGTCTAGAAAGATAAAACTGTCATCTCTGTGGACAATGGCTATTGAAATTTCTGTAAGTGGCGTTATCCAGCTGTAGGAAGAGATGAGAGAATAAGTGAGGATAAAGATTTTATGGATTTATCCCTCTCTTCTACCTCCTTGAGAAACTGCAGGGATGGTTAAGGGTGTCCTGTGAATAACACAGCGGGTATGGCTGGAAGAGAATTGGGATGGGAACAGAGAAAGGGGAGACAACATGCTAAGAGGAACACGTACAGCTATTTGACAGGCGTCTGTTAGGCAGAGAAGATTTGGGTAGAGTACTGATTCTGAAGCTCTCATAGGAGAAGGTAATGTGAAAGCTGAGAAAAAAAGTGAGATGGCAGGATAGTTTTTAAGGCAAGTTGTGATGTTTGCGATAGCTTACCTGGCCTGGAAAAGACCTGAACTATGGCTGGATATACTAGAGTTTGGGAGGAGGTTATAAAGAAGAGTAAAAAGAGATGGGAATTCATGGAAGTTGGAATATAGCCATTGGTTTGGTAGCGGGAGCAATAGAGGAGAGTGACAGGTAACATTGTGTGTGGATTGAGGAGAAGGAAGGAAGTAAGTGTAAGATTCGGAGCTTGGTATTCATTGTGGAAAAAACGCGTGATGTAGAAGCCCTGAGGTGACTTGCTTATGAATGTTGGGTTGATCCTGTTGTGTGACATTGAACCCAAGTATTAAAAGCTTTAAATAACAGAATTCAGAGATTATCAAAGAAATGCTACCATGGTTATGATCTCCTTTAACAAGATGGGTTTTAACAGTTGTTCCTATTTAGGAATCCATTTAAAATGAGAAATCGCAGGATTTATCAGTTCTCCTGTGTCTTAATTTTTGTCTAAGAATGCTTTTTTTTTTTTGTGAAGCTAATTTACTTCAGTGAGTGTACTGTGTATTTCATGTGCCTGCTTCACTTATATTCTTCAGCAGCAAATTTCCAGGCTTCATCAATGCTTCTTTGTATTTTATCACTATGAAATACTCTGACTCTTTTTCTATCCTCACTACAAACAGGGACAGTGATGACACTGACTTGAAAATCTAATTAATACTGCAATATATTAACAATGTTCAATATTTTGAATCTTCCTGTGTATGTTTCAAGACATCTGTTTCACAGCACAGGGAGTGAATCAGTTCCTTTGGTGTTACTCAGACAACCTGTTAAAAATAAATCCATACTTAACCAAGTCTGCTTGAGGAGTGGTATGACAATAGTTGGCTACAGCACCTTGCTTCCTCATTAGTGAGATACCTTTCCCTTGGCTGTCTAGCAGATGATATTGTGAGTGACACCCAGCTTTGGAGAAGGCAGTACTGGTGCAGCTGGAGCTGAGAGAAGGAAGAGGTACAGCAAATTTTGGCCTGGTCTTGTAAAGGAGACTGTGAGTTTATATAGTGGTTGAAGTCTGAATTTATGGAGAACTGACTGAGATGGAAGTGTGAGTTATTCCATCCAAGGCTTTTCTTTCTTTTTCAGCCTGTCTGCCAGTGCAGGCAATTTTGAATACATGAAACAAGTTTTCTGGGCCAGTGTTATCATTGCACCAATAAAAAGCAAAACTTGGAAACCATATAAAACCACATGATATTAAGCCATTGCATTTATCCTTTCATGAGAAGATAACAGGCCTTTCAGATAAATGGTAAAAAGACAGCATGCATCCTATCATAAAGCGCCTCTTGGCATTCTCATCAAGTCTGGGAAAATTGGGTTTTATTTTGAAATTACTATGAAGTGTTATGGGGAAACTATTTAGAATACTGGCATTAATAATTCTCCGTTAAACTGGTCTTGTTTAATTTAACTTAATTTACTTACTTATATATTCCTTAATTTTAAGCATGGGGGGAGTGGGGGGGAGTGTTTTCTCTCACCCCTGTGGCTAGGAGAACAACTGTGGGTTTAAATAGTGGCAAGGAAAGCTTTCACTAGACTTGAAGAGACTTCTCCTGGCAACAGGAATCCTGGATTTCTGGGGTGCATGCGTCAGGAAAGTGGTGGAATTCCCATCATGAAAGGCTTTTCAGAACAGGTTGAACAAGCATCTCTGCAGGATAATGTAGGTATAGTTGATCCTGCCTGAGGCCAAGAGACTGCAATAGATGACCTCTTAAGGTTTCTTCTAAGCCTATTGTTTTATGTCCATATATGACTCTTCTTAAATATGAGGTCAAATTTCCACTACAAGATTCCACATCAGATATTTATTCTGTAAACGATTCCACAGTCACTGAATATTGAGACTACGTCTGAATCTTCTACAGGGGAAAAATAACATTGTGGGCTGTTTACAGTAGGTGGTTACATGCACTTTCATTATCTGTGGTTGCATCCTATAGCTTCCTCCTGGCTTGTGCTATAGATTTTACTATAGCTTCCTTTAATAATACTGTTGGAGAAACTCAGGGCTGAATTCTAGTATATTTACAGCGCTGGATAACTTCTTGTGTTGAAGTATAGTTACTTGAAAACATCAGGATACAGCATACAAACTTGGCAGGCTGAAGGAGAGCAGAAACATGGACTAAAATAGCCTGGAGGACTGAGGAGGAGGAGGCTGAGCGCTTGAAGCCTGGGCTTTGTTTGAATTTATCCTGTGCCTGCTTCTAAAGTAGACTGCTCTCGCTCAGTATCTAGCTGTCATTAATGCAGATCTCCAGTTTGGTACATGTAATGTGTCCCACAGATAAGTGTACCGAATGTTTTTAAGTATTGCCTATGCAAACTGAAGCCCAACTCTGTTTAAGTGGACAATGCTAATTTAATGAAGAGCTTTTAAATAACTAGGTTCAATCTTCGTGGTTCAATATGTGATGCCACATTTTATTTACTGGAAAGATCCGAAAGAACTTTCTTTGCAGACAAAAATTACCAATTCTGTCACATTCTTTAGGGACATCTGTCATTATGGTAGCTTTGCCTTTTAAACATGTTATCTCTGTTCCATCCCCATGAGTTTACAGAACAGTATTGTGACTACAGATGGGAAATTAAGGTGCAGAGGGAGAGAATTGTTAAAAGCATCTGTTTAATTTTAAGCAGGAGCTTAGGGTCAGGTATCTTTCAGAGGATTTAGTGTAACATAGGATACTTCTCTTTGAATACAACCTTTATATGCCTTCAACCAGTCTCAGGAAAAATTGAATCACTTTAGCATCGCTGTATTAGGACTTTGTTTCTTGGTAGAATGTTTTTATCTTTTCTTACAAGGCCCTCAGCTGTTAACTGTGTGCTTCCAGCTTTTGTAGTAAATTACATGAGGGCCTACAGAACAAATCCATTTTGAATACAGCATGAGGCAGAGGCCTTCAACGGGGGGAACGTCGCAAATGAGCATATTATTAATAATCATATTACAATACATTTGCACCAAGGGGGTCAGGTGGGTTAAGTTAATATGCACAGTCTGAGTGTTTAACTTTGCAGCAAGTTACACCTGCTAACATGAAAAGGGGTATCTCTGGAGATAAATATATTTGTGCACACATTTATTTAAGGTGGAGCAAAGAATTTGAACAGAAGTTTACATCAACCTAGATTAGTACTAGCTCTTACTGCTAGGCTTTTTTCCCTTATAGATTTCATCCTGCTTTTTCTTCTTTCTGTCATCATGTCAAGTCATCTTGAATGTTATTAAGGTGGGAGGGGAAGGAAAGATATTTTCTGTTTTGTGGCCATTTTCCAACTGGAATAGCTGGGAGCAGTTACTAGAGGAAAAGTAGTCTTTTGATGTTGTAACTTTGAGTGAAGAGAGCACGCTTAGTACCACTGTGGCAAGGTTGCATGTACATTCTCATCAATGCAGCAAGCTCGGGGGTGGGGCTAAAGTAGTACAGGAAGAACCAACTTTTCAGAGGTTTTTAGCTCTAGCAAGTATACTAAGCAGATGCAATCCCTTGAAAAATGTGACTTTTTTTTTTTAAACTCAGGCTTATCGTTTAACCAAAGGCTTACAATTCAACCAAATATAACTGTATCTTCAGACAAATTGCAAAAATCGTGTCTGTCATGCAAAGGGTTGCCCACCTGTGAAGCTTCAGGTTACTTTGCCAAAGTATGTCTTTATTTGTAACATTTACATGTTACAATTTCAAGCATCTAACATAGCCAAAACTTGTGCCTCCCCTCCCAGCCTTATTTTCAGACAGAACTAATGCATTTCGACTGAAGCTGTAAAAAAAAAAATTGTCAATTCACTGCACTGACAAAAAAAAAAAAAGAACACAAAGGACTAAAGTGTTGGCAAAGTTACAAAAAACTGAAAATTACTTTGATGGATTGTGGTAACCAACCTTAAGCATACACTTCCATTTACAGGGGAATTATAAATCTTACCCATAATGTTGCTGTTGTCAATTTTTTAAAATATTCTGCTGCTTTTCTTTTTTTTCTTTCAGATGATATTAACTGTGTTTCTGAGCAACAATGAACAGATTTTGACAGAAGTTCCAGTTACACCAGAAACAACCTGTCGCGATGTAGTAGAGTTCTGCAAAGAGCCTGGAGAAGGGAGCTGCCATCTGGCTGAAGTATGGCGTGGAAATGGTAAGTAAAATGTTCAGTGAAAGTTGGTTTAAATATATGTACCAATTATAAAAAAAGGTAAGACTGACTTTTCAATATTAATGATTTCAAATTGTTCTTTGGTTTTGTTTTTTTCCTAGCAAACTTTGATGCAAAGCAGGGTAATTAAATATCTGTAGAGATTAATGCAATCTTGACATGTTCTCCTCTGTTTTCTTCCTGAGCATGGAGTATTTGGTAAAAGATATGTTAGTGTTCTGTATTTCTGTTTTTCAAATTACATAGACAAAGTATTCAGTATCCCCATCTTGAAAGAAAATGGGGAGGTATTTTCACTTCTGGAAGCCATTTATTTCAAATAGTCTTACAGAATATACAGGATGGGAGTATTTAAATGACAATAAGGAAGCTCAGTGATCTTCTCTTATAGTAAGTGGGAGCAGATCACCACCTGTGTTCTTTCCAATCCAGTTTCCTCACCATTCGGCATGTGAACACAACCTGAAATTTACGAATGAGTATAGATTTTTTTCCCCTTCTGTATCATGAATAGCAGCTGTTCTGCAGACAGAATTGTGCCAGAATTGGACATAATATCCCTAGCTTCTTCATGAACATCTCAGCTCAAAGATCTGACAGCCTCCCTTGGGGCAGGTAGTAGTGCCCATATCCTGTTTGTGTTGCAATTGTTGTTTCACAGAATAATGGGATAGGAAGTTCTTTTCAGGAGTGTGTCAAAACAGCACTGTTATGGATTCTGTTTCTAGATGGATTCTTGCACATAGTGCAAGCCTCCAGGTTATAGTATATCAATGTATGGATGTGAGTAGAATCAGTTGATGGGTGAGGATAACAGTTAAGCAGGTTCTTATCCCTCAGTTATGAAGGTCACCCCTGTTTAAGCTGTTTGTCATCTGTTTTGTAAAAAGACTCATGAGGTCATGACTTGATATTGAATTCTTTTGCATAGGGAGGTTTTATTTTGGTCAGGGGCTTTTTGTCAAACAGACAAAACAGGTATTATTCAGGTGCCTTTGGAGCTTTTTTGTATTAGCAATCTCGAATATTTTCCTCCTGGGGAAACTTCCTCCTCTTTTCTAAACTGTTCTAAGACTTTGTAAACGGAAAAGGTGCCTCAAGGAGTCATTTCCTAACTGGATGAGAACTCACAGCGTTTAGGCAAGAGTGAGCAGGGGAAAGGTTAAACATGTTTGCCGTTCTAGGAATACAAATTCAGTTCATGCTTAGTTAGAAAAATTGTTTTTAAGGATGAAACTTACAGGAGGGTTACAACTTTTTTTTCAAGTTGGAAATACAGATTACAGAGAGTCTATGATGCCAAGTGCATTGCATAAATTTCTAAAACAGATCTGCAGACTGTGTTTAACAGCATTCAAATATCCCTAATATTTTGCAGTTGCTTGTTTGTGAAAGTGTAACATATATGGTATTATTTGTTCTGCTTTCAAAATACTTTGAGGGTGTACTACTTAAAAAATGTAGAGAATGTTGTCAACTAGCTTCAAAGGGTGACTGGAAACTGTAGCCAGTGATCCTCAACATGAAACCCTGGCAAGTGCAAGCACACATTTTCTATAATAACTTCTGAGAGTGAGAAAATATTTTACCTATGGATGTAATACATTATTTTTCAGTGTGTTAGATATCTAAACCTAAAAGTTTCTATAAAGCGGGAAATAAAACTTATCCTGGAAGTTGTAATGGAGAGACTAAGATTAAATTTGGGTATATATTGAATGGGCCTGTCAAAGTTTTCAAAATGTGCTTGAGGCTCCAAGTTTCTTTTAAAACTTGGATGAAGGTGCTTTCTCAAATCTAGCTTCATTTGCTAAGTACCTGAGGTGATAACTGTATAGATCTGTTCCACTGAAAGTGTGGAACAGAGAAGACTAGAGAGAATAAAATAAAAAATGAAACACGTGCATATGTTTCTGGATCTCTTGAACAGGCATGTACTGTCAGCAAAAAAAGATATCCTGCAGACTGATTTTAAGTCTCTCTGACAGATATTTCAGCACTAGCATTTTGTTTGTTGTTCTTAAATGTAGGATACTGTTACGAAATCTGTGTGTTAGATCAACTTCTTGCCCCAAAGTCTGTGATACATAAATTTCTCAGTGAAACAACCTGATTTTTTTTTTGTTAACAGGGCATAAATATGATATTTTTTCCTTCAGTTGCTCCTAAGAACTAAATTGAACCCTTTCCCCTTAAGTTTTTAAATATAATTTTGCTTGTAGCAGAGATCTCGTGTAGAAAATGAGTTTAAACAGTTGAATGCAACAGTTCCATCAACAAACAACTTTAAACTATGGTTCTGAGTGGGAAGTGTGAAGCAATTTGCAATGAAGCTGCAGCATATTGTGCCAGTGGAAGAGGATTTTTTTCTCTTCTCTTACACTGTTTCTGACCCTTCAGCCCTCATCCTCAAGAGAGGTCTAAAAATGTTCTTTCAGAAGACATTTTGGAAAGTAAAATTCAAAACAAAGGTTAATACAGAAATTCATGGGTTGAGTAAACACATTAGGTTTTGTCACACACCATAAGTGACCTGTTTTCTTGCTAGTCTCTCCCTCCCATGTTGCACAGGTGATAAATCACAGCTCTGCATGAAAGAGCTGTCAAACCTGTCCTCCTGTGAATGTGCTTAACTCCTCTGTTCTGCAGGTAGTCCAAGTAAATATACATGTCTACTCAAATTGAAAACAATGGGTCTTATAGATTGTAGTTCTATTATCAAATGCAAAAAAACCGTTTGCCCAAAACTTGTCCATTTCGTAAACTGTATCAGTCTAACAAAATACTGTCTCTTCTAATAATCTTCATCTTCTGAATGTGTATGTACAAATAAATGAGAAATACTTCATTTTATTTTTAGAGGGTGACAGAGATAGACCATTTTTCTGGAAGAGAAATGGTCTATTAAAAATCCATGCAAGTTTGGCCCCAAAAACTATGTATGATTTCTAGAGTTCAGAGAAGGATTACAATAGCTTAGCTGTTGGAAAACATATTTGTTTATTACGCTAGCTTCTCTCTGTTTGCTTTTGTGTGACAAAGAAATGGTTGAGGAACTTCCCAAGCATTGTAAAATGTTTAGGTATTGTTTGTATTGTAATTAAGAAATTTATTTTTCTTACAGCTGTATGGCATAAGCATTTGGTTTCTTTGCATTTGATTTTTGTATTTCATTCTCTGTTCTCCCTCCTTTCCAGCTTTTTGAGATGAGTAATAGTTGAAAAAGTCAATAGCATTTGTGCTTGATGTATCGGTACATTTTGCAGCACCTTGTGCTTTGACAGTTTGAAGCTTCCTCTTTCTGTACAGATTTCTCATGCTATAGCATGAATATTCTTCCTCATTCCCCAGCTATTGCAAATGGCAGTTGGTAAGGAGGTCAGAAGACAGGTGTAACACCAAGAACTTGTAGTATGTTTCAAGAGAGAATGGATTTCAACCTTTAAATCCACCCAGTACTCAATTATTAACTTCATTTACATCTGGAATGCCCTTCAGCAATTGCTATTAATTGGTCTTCCTGAATTCAGTTGTAACATAGAGGCAGGTGACCGTGAAAGAAATAGTTGTTTACTACAAGTGTACTTCTGCAAACCTGAAGGGGGAAAGACTTGTTCCTGGTCTTGCAGTGAACTCCCCCGCTATGGAGATAATCCATTACTTTCTATTCTGGTTTCATATATAGCAGGCATAAATGTGTTTATTACACACAGCAGGATACATGTAATCAGGATAAAAACAGACTGCGAAGTCTGAAACATAATTTGTTTTAAATAGTGGATATATAGTTCCAAAAGAAATATTTTAGCAATTCTCTTCTAAAACATAGATGCCGTATCTGTGTTTTGGGCTTTCAAGACGTTTCAATTATTTCGGAATACTTGAGGCTCCTTTTCCTCAGTTTCCTTTTAAGTTAAAGTTTTCAGGATAGGCTAATTTTAAGTTAAAGAGAACTGAGGCAAGCTCAGCTCTCAAAAGCTTTTCAGAATTTTCATCCCACTTAAAATGTAAGGCACTTTTTGCAAATAAATATGGATATATGCATATATCATGGTTTTCCACTTAGTTACTCATGAAAACAAACATGATCCAGATAATTTTTTTTGAGTTGTTTAAGTATAGGGATCCAACCTGTTTATTATTACTGTACACCCATTCTCTTATTTCACATTTTCTTCAATCTCTTCTATTTAAACTTTAAAAAATTAAAGTTTGAAATAGTAATGTGAAAACAATTAGACAAATATGTCTGAAGCTATAACAACTGGGAAAAGGTTAATTGCAGGATTTTTTGTTTTGGATTCTTAAAGAACAGGTATTTCCAGAAAATGCTCTTTGTGCTGTCCTAACTTACAGCAAATACAATTGCTTTTTCCTGCAATTTTTTTTATTTAAACTGAAGGCAGGAATGGGGACTCCAATTCTTTTCATGCCTTGTTTCAAGAGTTAATGTCCATTTCTTCTTCCTCCTTTTTTGAATCTGTTTCATGCAGCTAAGTTGTACAGAGTGATTAGTGCTTCTCCATTTTTTCTTTTAGCTGTTTCAGTGATGATGCTGCTGCCATTATTTTAACCTGTTTTCTGTTTAATTTAGGGCAGTATATCCCAATTGGTTTGGTGGAAGAATTGCAAAAGTAGTAGAAAATGGCTTTACCATTTCTTTCCATGGTCATTTCTGAAAAATATTAGCCTTGATTCTTCAAGGTACATTATGTAAATTAAACCTTTTATTTTGAATAGCTCCTAGGATCCGGGCCTTACTTTTAATGGGAGACCAGCCTAACCAGGAGCAATGCTGCAGCCACTCCTCGGCATTCCAGAATTAGCCTAACCCTGTTCAGACATCCAGTGTCTTGGTACCTATTTATCAAGCTTCAGTTCTTGCTAGGTTTACCTAGCAATTTTTGTATTTGGGAAAAATTCCTAAAGATTCTTATCTTCTGTGTCCTAAAGTCTCTGAACTAAACCATTTAAATATGTTTACACTCTGTGATCTTCAGAAGACTCACACTGCAATTTTAGTGGACATGCTTCAAAGCACTTGAAATCCTACTTTACTTTAGGAGCTGAAAAACCTGAAAATCATGTTTTTAAAATTCCTTTTCAAGAACTGAGTTGTAAAAAGCCAGTGACCTTTTTCTTGTGCGCATAAACACTGTTGACAGTGTTTCTTGCAGTCCATTTGAGTGAGGAACAAGAAAAAAGAAAAAGAAAAGCATCTTTTTTTTTTTAATCCAGGTGTGATTTGGGGGGGGGGGCAGGTGGGTTAGGAAGATAGGTAACTTGTCAGGTAATGAATATAATTAGCTTGTGGTTTAAATGACCCTTCCTGGTTGAAAGCAGCTAGATCTGACTGTGGCTAAACTGTGTTAATCACTGTACCTATTTGACATGACAGATTTTGACAAGATGTGTTATAGTATTAAATGAATTGTGAATCAAGTGATGAAAATGTATTGTTCTTTAAATACTACAATTAAGTATCCCAAGAGTATTAAGACATTTACGGAGTTCTGAAAGCGTACAAATTTAGGTAAATTTCGTTATAAAAGGGTGTATTTGTGATGTGGTTTTCTCAAGATTTTTCCAAGATGTCTGTTATATCTTTGAATCATTTTGTCTTCTCATGTCAAATGGGTTAAGTATGAAATGGATAACAAATTGTTAGCGGTGCTGTGCCGGGTAGGAGATACTGTGGCTTGGGTTTTGGGGACAGAGAGCGTTTTGCTTTTGGGAGGAATGCAAACTCCACCTTCTGGTTTCCATCCAAGCCTGATTTTCTTTAGTAATACTGGTTTGACATGGTGCTGCATGTACGAAAGCTAATTAAATCTCTTCTGGTATAATTTTATTCTGATCAGAAGATACCTTCTAATACTTTGCTTAGTATTATATTTAAAAGGGAAATTTTCTTACCTTAATGAAAACATTTAAAAATAAATGCAAGTGTAATTACGGAAACAGTGAAAACTTTGCTTTTTGAAATTTTTATTATTAAATACTAAATGAATAGTGTGTAGCCTCTTGGTAATAATATATTTGATCAATTTGGAAGAAATAACTGCACTGTGAGAATGTTTCAGATTTCTTTTGCGGAAAACATAGAGACTGCTGCATAGAGCTTAGCCTTTATTTGTTCAAAGATTTGCCAGTAATTCCACATACACTGGAAGTTAATGTCTGACGTAGTGTATTGGAGTGGGAGCACCTGCTCAAGTCCTTAGGAGATCAAATGCCAATGTAATGATAAGGCTTTTAGTCTGAGTGGAAACCTGGAGGTTCAAACTGAATGAATCATTTCAGTAACAGAACATAACATCCATCTGGTGGTGATGGGGAACAAAGGTGCAAAGATCGGCATTATGAGAAAGGTTGTGATGAGGCACTCCTACATTAGGGTTTCTATACGCTGATATTTTGTGTATGGTTTTGCAAACTGGTATGTACTGCTGTTAATGTAGCTCACTGCTTATAGTAACAGGATAGCTTCTAATAAAAGTGCACCTACTTTCTGTTGGTGCCTGTTTTTTTGACTTTGCATAAAATACATTGGATAGACTGAATTGCTACCAAAAGACACATTCTCATTCTTAATGGGAATTCTGTAAAACTTTACTTCATTTAAAATAGTTGTGATAAGTTTTTTGGTCTTGCACTTTTAGAGCGTCCCATACCCTTTGATCACATGATGTATGACCACCTACAGAAATGGGGTCCCCGCAGGGAAGAGGTGAAATTTTTTCTTCGCCATGAGGAGTCACCAACTGAAAGTAATGAACAGAGTAAGTACGCTTCTGTAGTGTTGTTACGTAAATGTTTTTAAAACATTTCTGAAGCGAGATGATTTTCAGTTACTTTAGGGAGCTTCAGTAGATACATGTAATACAACTTCCTTATTCCTTATTATTTCAAAGCCGTTTTAAACCTTCCTCAGTGGTGTATTCATTCATGTTCTCAAATTCCCTTCTCTAGAATAATTTCCACTAGTCTGTTGAGTAATATTTTTGTAGTAAGTTCAGTTTCTATTCTGCTTAATACTGATCCAAAAATGTTGGTGGGTATTAGAGGCTGAATGCATTTTTTTTTTCTTGTTGAAAGTCCCTACATTTTGAGAGGGTGGGATTGTTCTTTTTGACCTTCTGTTTTCCTCCTGTTGCCCCAGAGAAATGTCTCGGTAAACTACTTTGCCTCCTTTAGAAACTAATATCTATTTTACAGACATCGTTGGCAGAGGTCTCGGAGGCTTTACCTCCTCAGTGGATATATCAGTAGATATATTTAATAGTGGTGATAATTTCCACATTGAAAAATTGCTGGTCTGCTTGGTTCTCCAGGAAAAGGGTTTATATAAAACAGTGCTGTATTAAGTGGGGCTTTTGTAAAAGACTGGAATGAAAAAACAAGAAGGATTTAAGTTTTCTGATCTAGCTAGCACAGAGTATACTTAATTTATGAGAAGGCTTTTGAGGCTGTGCATTATATACTTAATGTCTGTCAGACTGTCTGAAAGATAGGAAAGAAATCCCTAAGTGAGATGTATATTTGCATGCTGAGATTATCCATACTCATTCAACTAATCTGACTACTTCTGACAACTGAATTTCAAGTCTTGGCTCAGTCCTTATTGCTTTGAGGTGGGATTTCCTTTCATGTTTCTAAGTGGTTGCTGGTTGTTTTGAATGCCAGAAGTAGCAGGCCCAATAATATATGAGGGATTTTTGTATTAATTAGGTACTTTGTAAAATACTCGGTCATCCTTTGGGCAATACAAATTTAAAGTATGTTAAGAAATTTAAGATACACCTGAAGCCACAAACTTCCATGTACGAGGAAAATACCACTTTTGAATCATGTGTGCAAGGCTTTTTAAGTAATCATTGACCTATGGATCGATTTGTAGATTAAAGTTGTATACAGGGCATTGGAAAGGCTTCCTCTACTATATTCATTTATAATGTATTCAACTGAAACTACTGCTTCTGTGGACACTGAAATATGAAACTTCAGTAGTCATGCCCAGTACATTCCCTTTCATGACATCATGGCCTAAACACAAGTCAGAAAAGTAGAGCTGTATGTCGGTACTTTTAACAGAGGAAGTCTGTGAAGTAAATGTTTTATTTCTGCTGACTCCACTGCTTACAAAGAATTGGAACTAGCAGAATAAAAATTCACATGTAAAAGCTTTTTATATAAAAGTTCTTGAACAGATTCAAGAGTGAAAACCATTTGTGTTGAAAATTGAACTTTGCACTAAGAGTGATACTTTACTTGTAGGTGGACGTCAAGCCCAAAATCAAAGAAACGGCATAAACATACCTGTGGAGAAACGTACAGAGAATGGGGTATGTAATAAATCCTACAGGTTCTGAATCAATTCTACTCAAATATTTGATGTTTTTAAAATTCTTGTTTTTCAAGATCTCATATGGTGCGAACTAGTGGAAAATGTCTAGATCTTGTTCTGTTTTGATTTTTTTGTTGTTGTTGCTATAAAGTGAATGGGACAATATGGCTTTTTCATTAACTACTCCAAATTTTCTGTCTAGAAGGAAATTCACTTCTGTGATGTGAGAAGCCCCAGGAATCTATTAATTACTGCATTATCTAATCTGTCTTCCTCTGTCTTATTCTTCCTGTGTGAAGGAAAAAAAAAGACCATGACACTATCCTTTTATACCAGTATTGCCTGCCCATACATCTTTTCTTGTTCGATCTATCTCACTGGTATTGATTCATGACATAGCGTCATATGTTAAAACATGAGAATGTACCTATGGATTGGGATGTTTTCAGATGCTGGTAGAAGAGGTTCATACCCCTCAGAGACACCTCTTTATACTGTTTTTTATGCACTTGCTTCATTTCTATGTATATTTTTTTAACGAAGGTATTACTAGATTTCCAATTTAAAATACATATTACATAGCATAGGCAACCCATTCGGTGGCATTCAGTGAATCCTGGCTTGAACATTCTCTCTTTTACAAGCAGAACGTACTGCATCTCTCTCAAAATTACCATGGCTTAAAAACCTTCTACTCCTGAGCTGAAACTCACTTTACTTTCTTCCCTCGCTTTTCATCCTCAGTACTAATGAAGGCTCGACAGAGCATATTCTGCTCTCATTTGCTCATGGCCATTCTGCTGCCTTTACTGAGGCACTATAGCTATAATTTACTATTTTTAAACATTTTTAACTTTCAGTAAAGAAATCAGAGCTCACCAGTTCATAGTTGTGTTGTCTCCATAAAGCACTATCAATTTCTAAATACACATAGGACTCTATCAGGGTAAAATAATGCTTTAAAAGTTTTAAAAGGCAACAGATCAGGTTTTTCAAGCAGAGATGTCTTAATAAAAAAAAGAACTAAAATGTTCAAAGTAATTGTGCAGATTACACAATTCTATGCTTGTATATTGCCTGATAATTGGCATCTAAAATTCACACACACATACTCTCACACATTCACTCTCTCTCTCCCTAATATGCAACAACACAGTTGTTCAGTCAGTTTGCAGCTCGTAGCAGCTTGTTTTGTGATTGGCATGTGGGCATAGTGGAAGGAATTTTTTTCCCTATTCAAAACAGTTAATCATGTATTACTTTCTACGTTCCGTTTCTGTAGAGACCACTGGCTGATACCCTCTGCTGCACGTATCCGTTTATCCTGCTTCCATTGTCATATGGACAATGTAGTGAGATCATAGCGGTGTAATGTGCTAGGGGAACATAACTCTTTCATGACCTGCCCGATCTATTCCTCCATGTAATTCGTAGCACATATACTTCATTTGAGACATAATATCTTTGGAAATTAGGACTGCTATGTACAGTATGCCTTATAATCTCACTTCTTGACACACTGAAGTTTATGATAGCATGGCTTTGTATTTAGTTCAATTTGCTGTTAATTTTTATGGGTAAAGCTCGGACCTGGTAACTTGAATAACACTGTGACCTTTGCGCCATTCAGTATATGTTTTTTAAAAACCCCAAAAGTTTGGCCATAAAATTAAAATTTATTGGGTACTGATCACTTTTACCAGATTTAGGAAATTATTAAAACACAAGAAAAACTGAGACCTGAAGGGTCTATATTAATGTAAATTGTGGTGGGGTTTATGCCAAAACTGGTACAAATTAGGTTTTGAAAGTGTATAAAACTAAGATTTTTCAATTGTGCCAAGTTTTAAATCAGAGGGGGAGGGGGAAAAAGAGGTGGCTTCAGGATCAAGGATTTAATCAGCTTACATTTACGTAATGCATTAGGCTTATTCATTGTCACTGGCATGCTGGATGTTAGACTAGCCCTAAAATCAATGCAAACCAATGGAACAGTGAAGACGGCTCAAATCTTACCAAATATTCTGCATTCAGGTATACTTTTATTATGTGTACTGCTTTAATGTTGAAATAATGGATTTTTACTTAATATCTGGGTAGAGCTGAAAGTGTGACATGCATAGAAAACTTTAAGATGAACGTTTGCTTTAATGTTAGAATCAATAGTCTTGGAAAAAATGATGGTCAATCTGTTTGGAATTAAATTTGGATAATTCTTTTAATTGGCATTTTATCCTATGCAGTAGGATTTTTTGTTCTTTGAAACCAGATGTGCTTGATCAGCAATTATTTAAATAATGCTTAGCTTAAAATCATATTATATAAATGCTTAGTTTTCATTAGATTATGTTCCAAATGAAGATTTCATGTTAAAAATAGAATGGGCTAGGTCTCTCCAAACAGTGAAAAGTGCATTGTTTACAATTGTTCGTTGTAAAAAGAATATTTATCTCTAAGTGCTCATTTGAGAGCTTTGCATTCTGCGTAACAAATTCTAAAGGAAAAACTATGTGATATTTTGTAAATTGGCAAGATCTCTTATGCCTGAGGTAACCTTTTTGGGTTTTGCTTTTGTTTAAAACTTTCCTTCTTGGAAGTGGAATTATGCTGTAATCAGGGCCTGACTTCTTTCCACCACTGTACAAAGGTATAGATATGTGGAGTTAAGCCTTACATAACTAAACATTTCCCTTCAGGGAGATTGAACAGTGTCTCGAGAGTTTCTCTTCTCTGAGAATAGCTGCTTTTCCACCTCTTCCTTTCTTTTGCTTGGGTAACTGAGCCAGTTTGATTTGAACACAAGTTAGAACAAGGGAAATTCTAAATATTGGGAAAAATGTTTTCTCAATGAGAGTAACGGACATTGGAACAGATTGGCCAGAGTCTGTGGAATTTCTATGTAGCTGAATAAAGGCCTGAGCAATCTGAATTGCTCCAGGTGGGAGATACTGAACCGGGTGACTTCCAGAGGCTCCTTTCTACCTAAATTACTTTTTGATTCTGTGATCAGTGGCCATGAAACAGTGGTCGTACAGTGCTGGGTCTTGTTTGCTTCCAGATGTCCTAGCAGAATCCAGGCTTCGTGGCACAGAAGTAGCAGCCGTCAGAAAACAGTGAGGTAGAGCAAATGCAGTTGTAACCACTTGGGGTCAGTGGTAGACAGGAGAGGGACTGGGAGCTACCCGTCGTGGTGCAACTACCAGTTATCAATAGGAAAAGTGGGTCAGAGATGTACTTAAAGTCCCAGAAAGAGGACTGACAGGATAATGACAGTTGTCCAGGTGAAAAGGTACTCAGATAACCAAGAAACTTCTTGGAGATGAGAAAACAAGAAAGTAGATGCAGTTCAGGAGGAAAAAGAATGGGGTACAGGAACATGATGGAAGTGTATTTGACTGAATAGAAGTATATTAGTGTAGTGAAAACAGTCTGTATATGAAGACAATGCTTGTTTGCTGTAGTCACTTGGTTTAAATTATTTTTCTGCTTGGCATTTTACTTGGGGAGAATAAAATGTCAGTTTGTGGTCTCCTATACTATCATCTCTTTATTTTTCCTCCTTCTAATACTAAAATTGCTCCCCCAATTTAGAGAGACTGATACCAACAAGCTTTTTTCTTGATAGGTATTGATTGAAGCCTTTGCCAAGAAATATAAAGTGGAACCTGATTTTATGTCTCACTATGAAATTTAGCTTTAGTGTAAAAGAAACTCTTGTAGAGGAGGAACACTTCATCATCATCCCAAACTGGAGATTCACACTCTTGTAAATTTTCTTAGTCTTGAAACTGTGACCAATAGATAAAAGTTGAGAATTAAAATTTTGTGCTGATTAGATAACAGTAATAGAGAAGCTCAGTTCTGTTAAAGTGGCTCAAATGAGGCTTTTAGCAAAAATTTTACAGCAAGTAGTCCAACTGTTTTAGCTTCAGGAGACTCATACTTTCATGCTTGGGGAATTGCTCAGGAAAATTCCACTAACAGGTTAAAACTTTTACATATAAGTACACTCAAAGCAGTTTTTAATGGTACTGATTTAACTAAGGAGAATGTATGGATGCTGATGGTGAGTAGATAGCTATCTGATGCAGTCAGTCTTTGTATCCCATTACATTGTGGCAGCAGTAAAGCTATACTGCTTTTGAGTTCTGTGGTATGGCCTGTCAAATTTAGGCTTAGAGTTTAGACAGATTTACGTGTGATACCAAAATCCTTGAGTAGAATCGTATGTTATTCATTAGTTTTAAGCATTTGATCCATACAAGTGTGACTAGATATAAAGGCATTACACATCTAATAGACATTTTGACATATATTTGTTATTATATGAAAAATCACGTTTTTAAAATGTGTTTTAAAAAGCAGCTGATAAAGACATTTCAAAGATGGCTGAATGGTATTACAGGTATACTTGCACAGGCAAAATATTTATACATTTCCTTAGCTTGTCAGGAAAAGGTATGACAAAATCTAATTGTGAGGAAAAAGGCAAACAAGTTAAATTTTTAACAGAAGTAGTAACCTCAAGAGAAGATAAATCCATTATGTGTACTTGCTTGAAATTTCTCTTTTGAAATGTTGAAGGATAAAGAGCTTAGTCTGGAATAGAAGTTGGTCTTCAAACCTGGGCTTGCAAATTCAATTTAATATAAGCTTGTAAGTATTAAGTACTGTCTGGTTGTAACATTTAACAATGTGCTTTGAAGAGGCTGCCATTCGCATAAGACAGGTTTTAATCAAATTTGTTTAAAACAAATAACTATGTCAGTCTTGGAAATCTAGATTATTTCTGGGGTCTCACAGCAAAGTCTAAGCAAATAATTCTATTAAAAGATGATAAAAAGAAATTTAGGCAAAAGGAATTCGAAGAGTTTGCAGAGAAAAAAAATATTTTTCTGAAGAAATTTTATTGTAGGCATCCTGGAACATTTTGACCATGTGAAAAAGCCTAGTAATTAAATCAGATCCAAGTTTTTCTAATCTTCTGCTGCAACTTCGTCTGTTGCTTTTGTAAGGAGACAAAAATGAGTGTATCTGCCACTTTTACAGTCAAGGGTGTTCCCTTGTCTACCACATACATCCCTAAAATTATTTTTACCCGTCAGAGATGCGAGCTTTGCTGCCCCTACCGCAGCCTTCTGCACCATCAGACTTCTAGTTCAAGCCCCGGCTCAGTTTAATAGAGTTTGGATTCTCCTCAGACTGATACAGTTCTTTAAGTCTCTCTGAAGCATCTTCCCGACAGCTGGTAGTATCTTGCTCTTCAAAAAATAGAAAAACTAATCCAACTGAAGGGGAAAAAAATAATTAAATTAGGAATTAAAGAAATGTTACACAGTCTAAAGCTAATTTTAATGCTTACAAATAGCTTTTGAATTCTTGCTGGACTAGAAATCCCAGTCTTTTCACACCTCCAGTGAAGGATAGTTATGTAGCGTAACATCTCTGCAAGACTAATAACTCTCTGATCTCATAGAAAGAACTTCTACAAAACTGTAGGGAATTGAAATGGTCCAGACCTCATGCCTCACTCAGAGGCCTCTTGTAAACTTTTTTGGCAGATTCACATCATTCTTGGATTTGGAATGTCATGAACCATGTTTTGACATGTCTTGTACGAGCTCAGATAGATTTCAATCCATAATGGACAAAGTCACCAGATACTTCCATTTTGTGAGAATAATTTGATAAATTTCATAACACTTATTCTGTTATCATTTTTCTGTTATAATTTTAATTATGGTAGCATTAGTTTATTACTAATATTAGCTCTTAATATCTGACTTCATTTGTTGTAAGGAGTCTGAAGGTAGTTTGACTAATTGGGAACAGGAAACACACTTGGAACCCCCTTGGAACATTCTGAAAGGACTGTTTTCCTCCATGTCCTCTCCATGTATTTACATAATTTTTAATGTGTGTCACTGCAGATCCCAAATATTGATCTAGATGGCTGTGGGTATGAGAGAAACTCACAGTATGCAGACTTGTAGTATGCAGACATTATACACATTCAGTTGTAGTATACAGACTTTGTAGCTCTGCTGCGCTTCCAGGCATGAAAGATAGTTCTGCTCAACAAGTTTCAGGGAACAAAGACGTTATTTTCTAGTCCGTAACAGCCAACAGGTGGCTTCCCATTTTGCTGAGGAGGAAAGACCTAAACTGCACCATTTACTCAATGTACATGTTTAGTTTCCACTTTTACAGGTCTGACTTAGGTTTTCCTCAGGCATGGCTTTGCAGTTTTACAGCAATACTTAGTTGTAGAAGTCCATGGAGGGGGGAGGATGAGAAGTCCTGTCTGTTTATTTATTTAACCTCTAACTACGGTACCTATTTTCATATATTTGTATTGTGAACCTGGAGCAATAGAATTCACTCTTTTCCCTAGATTTCTAACTAAATGAAGCATGTGGAGAATTGCCTCCAGTTGCCACCGCACATTGTGATCTGAGTTGCTTGGACCTTATTTAAAGGTAGAAGAGTTTAGAATAAACAAGTGCTTCAGCTGATGCATAACATCATACACATTAGCTCATAAACTAAATGTTACTTAAAGAGTCCATTTGTTATTTTTCATGAAGTATTGCTGTGCTTTTGCAATCCTTATACCAGCACTGTAAACTTCAGTGCCTTTTGTCACAGTTGTATGCTTTTGCAGTCACATTAGTATTGTTTTTAGTTAAGCCAAATATTTTAATATTAAATTATTCTAAGGAAGATGGGACTTGTCCTTTCCTTTATTTCTGCAGTTCCTTACAGGAGACAGGTTAGGAAATTCACTGTGTCAGTGCAGAGCTACAAGTTCAATTGTGAAAGCTTGAGAGTTTAGACTACCCCTCTGTCTCTCTGAGCAGCTTTCAGTTCTGAGCAGGAGTCTCTTCTGGCACTTAGAAGGCCAACTATTCCTTTTCAGGCCACCTTTAGAGTTCTCACTTTTAAGTAGCTGTGTCATCTGCAGATTAGTGTTTCTTCTCCTCTTTTCCATGCTCTTTGTTTCTTCTTGTGCAGTGCTGCTGCGGCCTCCTTTCTTTGACACACCTTTTAATGTTCACTGACTTGTTCATTTACTTTCCTGTCCATCTAGCCTGTGGACAGCTAGCATACCTATTTCCCACCTTTATGTTTTTCCCAGGCAAGTGAACCTTTCCATTTCTCTGTTGTCTCTGCCCCTGCCTCTAGATCCAATTGTTGTTACGTTTGTTCCCCTGCAGTCTTCCTCAGATAAAAGCGGACAAAATGAAAGTCCCTCCGGCTAATTTAGGAGCAAGGGAGTTGAACTTGTTTTTCTTCTCATATTCCTAGTGGATGATCTTACTGTACAGCTCATACCTTTCCTTGCTTGCTAAAAATAAGCCTGTTCTTTATGCAGCTGGAATATTCACTGTATTGCGCTTGGACATAGAGTTCTTTAGTGTCCTTATGGAGACCCGTTTGGCTGGATCTCTTGTGTAAGTGCACTGAATCATGCTTGAACTACTTAAAAGAATGAAGAGAGGGTGAACTTGCGTGTCATTCATGAGCTTGACAAGGTAAATTACAGATTTTTATGGTTTTTATCTTCCACAATATAATATTTTTAAGATATATAAGAAATTGTTAATGGGGTTTAGTATTTTCTTTGAAGTTTATTATTTAAAAATCCTTGGGTCTGGGTTTTGGCTTGCTGCAGTCTTCTCTGACTTGCAGCTTCTTGATATAGCAATTACATTCTTTAGCTTTATTGCTAGCTCATGTATTCATCTTGTTGCATGCAAGATTTAAGAAAAAGCTGAAGTATGTAGGGAAAAGCATATAGCAAACACTGGAAAGATTATTTGCATGAGATTGTGGTATCTGTTCTGACTGTACTGTTTACATTTTATCTTAGGCAGCCTCTGTTAATAAAGAAACTCTTAAATTTCAGCTGCTATGGCTTTCTGTCACTTTAAACAGTAAAATTACAAAAATTAATGATTTTCCTGATCTTTTTGGCATTCAGTTTTTGCACTGAGTTGGTAATACTACAAAAATAAAAACTGAACAAATACTTCATGAGTTTTTAAAGCTAAATTGTATGATTATCTTTTCAGTTTAACATAACTGTATAAGAAATATGTATTGCTCAACACTTTCCATTGAATATGAAAAGTGCAATGAATCAAGCCAATTGTAGCTGACAGCTGGCTTGATCTTGCCATGATTAGGTCTTTTTCTGCTGGCAAAATCCACTAGACTTTTCCATTAGCTGATTGTTGATGAATGCAGAGAGACAGTTTTTCATATCGTTATCGAATTTGGGGAACACTTTATTTCATATTGAATAAGATTAAAAAATATCCTACCTCCTATTGACTGAGCCAAAAAGCTATGCAGGAACTCATAAGATTTGTACAGTTGTCAATTTGGCTTTTTCACAGCAAACCGTTAAACAATTAGCGTAGACAGAAAGTAACAGAAACATGCATTTGAAGTGTGTTGAAGCAGGGCAAATGTTGACAGCCGATGGGCAGCGCTGCAAAATAAAGATGTGCTCTTTTACAATTACATGGGAAAATAGTGAACAGGTAATTAATTACTTGTCAGAATGTGTTAGTTTTACACTTTAGTGGACATGTTATTTAAAGACTGTGTAGCTTTTGCACTTTAATACAAACAGTTGTGGGTTTTGTCACATGACTGGAATGCAGACCAGTTTGGGTTTTGTAACTCCTTATCTCTTAATTGAAATTCTTTGTTAATCAGATTTTGTTAGATGCGTTTGCTATCATTTAAGTTTTAAGACCCTATCAAGAGCTCATTACTTCAAAATGTCATGGCCATCTTTTCCTTTTAACAACTCAGGTCTTATGGGAAGTGTAAGTCGTACACTAAGTTTCACAACATACCTTTCAATTACAGGATAATTTTTTCCAGTACTTACATGTTTTGGAGATGTTTTATTATACTGTCCTCATATAAACAATATTACATCACAGAAAAACTTCATATTGAAACAGTTGCTTAAGGGAAGATTATTTGCACATGTGCATTTTCAAATGCACATTTGATGCTAAACCTGTTATTCCAAGTAATGATAAGTCCATCTTAACCATGCTTAACTACCCTGTCAGAATAAGATACTGCTGTTCTAAGAGCCCCAGCAAAATATAGTTCCGAGGCTATTTTTAAAGGACCCTGGACAGTGTGTTTTCAATGTATTGTAACATGTCTGTTACTC
This sequence comes from Phalacrocorax aristotelis, assembly GCF_949628215.1. Lineage (NCBI taxonomy): Eukaryota > Metazoa > Chordata > Aves > Suliformes > Phalacrocoracidae > Phalacrocorax > Phalacrocorax aristotelis. The sequence goes on along the minus strand of NC_134284.1, from coordinate 27,153,410 downwards.
AAAATTACCCTGAAGTTTTGTTCATAACTGATCTGTTATTTCTGTAAGAACACATAGTTTCTTTTAAGGTAATTTTACTTTTGTTAGGAGTACGAGGTTGGTATTTTGATTCAAATCAGCTACTGGGTATTTTAGCTGGTACTAAAGTAATATAAACACACTTAAGATTTCTCTGGCTGTTAAAAGTGACTGCAAGGACAAGGAAAAAAGTAGTATTTTAAACAGAGTTCCAAATACTGCTTTTCTATACTGTAGAAGTGATTTATAAGCAGTTTATTTAATATGTAGCAGATGCTGAATATATGATTAAATCCATTTCTAATTCTGAAACTATTTTAACATTTTGATTTTTGTTAAGTTCCGCCTTTTCTTAGCTGCTCTGTGCAAAATAGAGGACAGCCTCACTTGTAAGATTTCTAAGAAAGCAATACGGGAAACAGGAAATCTGGAATCTGGCTTGTACTGAATAGACTTTAAACATTTTATTATACAGAGTGACTTATTAGCATCAGTAAGTTGGAGGAATTGCTAACAAGGTACTGTAATTTGAGAGAGGTTAAGATTTTATCAAAGATAAGTATGTGAGATCCTTCAGCAAATTGTAATACAGTTGAAGCGTGTTTATTCTAAGAAATCATTGATGTATTTGCAACAAATAAAATAACATTACAAATGTCTCACTAAAGTTATCAGATACCATTAGTAACGTTAATTTCAAGATCACTGGATTATCAGGAGATAGCACATGCTAGGTATGTTTTCCTTTAATTCCCAATATTCTGGTTGCCTTTCCTGGGTTTAATTAGCTTGTTCATTTCCATTAAGCTAAAAAAGGCAAGTGCTATTGTTATTGGATTCTTTAAATGGATTTCTGCTATCGGCATATTTCTGACCCAATTAAAAAAAAATGCAAGGCAGAGCTGTGGATAAAGCCATTAAACTGGAAATAATGTCATCCAGCTCAGCAAAACTATTTTAGTTGAAATAAAACCAGATATTTTCTTTCGGTTTTGTTTGTTTTTGTTGTTTGGTTGGGGTTTTTTTGTTTTGTTTTTAAAGCATTATGTATGAGTTTTCACACAAGATTTTCAAGCTTGTCTTTGTTGTGCATGGCACTAGGATCAGCTTTTATGGAAAAGGTGGTCAAAATCCATTAGAATTCTTAAATTTGGTGATGTATAGGGTCAATATGTTTCAGAAATCTAAGGCGGTCAGAATCGATTATCTTCAGCAGATGGTCCTGTGTTCTCCTCTCATAGTCCTCAGACAGCACAAGGAGGCCACATACACTTCATATAAGACCTATTTGATACAGAATTGGTATAATAAACTACTGGAACTTCCACCTGTTTTCCCCATCACTACTGTTGCGCTGAGGACAGGTACCCCAAGTGTGTGCTGGCTATTCTTATCAGCAACCTTTAAAGCTTTGTTGTCAACTGGGCTAGTTGAAGCATCGCCTAACCTACGTTATATTGAATGAGACTTAAGGCAGAAAAGTTAGATGTGACTGATGGGCTTCTGCTGCTCGTGTCCAAGTTAGCATGGGAGAATTGGGAAATCTTTTGCTAGATTCAGTAGGCAAAGCAAGCTGTTGCTTTCTTTCCTGCCCTGGCGGTTTGGTAGTTGTGCAGCCAGAGCTGTAGCACTTCGTTTGCTGTAAATGCGACACACAGGAGGAAAATACAGCGACGGCTCACTGAGGTGAGAGCTCCCTGGTTTGGGGAGGCTGAGAATAGTCAGAGCCCTGGTCCCAGTCTAGAATTCATTGGCTGGTGAGTGCTCCAATCTACCCCGTTCATTTTACAGTTGTCAGTCTGCTTCATTCTGGGAAAATGGTCATTTATGTAATATGCTTCACTTCCTTTGTCCACATGCTCGTATACCTAGTCCCAGACCTGTCAGTTCTGTGTTTGTCACGTAGCTTTATAGATTTCTGGGGTTTGACAACTCTACAAATGTAAATTTCTATTCTGGAATTAAATTTTATACTCCCTCATTTGCTCTAGGAAGGAACAGTGACTTAAAACTGCTATAGATCATGGAGAACTGAGTCTTTCAGTAAATGCAGTAAAAACAGAGCATTTCTATGTAAGCATTTTAAGCCTTCTCAGGAGCAACTTGCAGTACCTTTCTGGCCTTTGCTGTCCTTTCCTGTTAAGATGGTGAAGATGAGTTTTTTTCTTTACCCCATAGCAAAAGTTGGATGCCTCGTCAATAAATCCTATATGGGGGAGTAAATTCTTTAAATCATGAGCTCAAAGGGGTCGATTATTGGAATTTTCTCTCTCTGTTGCAGTTTCTGCCTCTAATTCAGTACTGATCTTGCCCTCGGTTTGTGGGTTTTTTTGGAGGCGTTGGGGTTTGTTTTTGTGGTGTGTCGTCATTGCCCTGTCATTGTTCCTCCCCCCCGCCCCACTATCTTTAGCCTTTGATACACTGGTGTTGTCCCAACCTTGAATCAGAGTGTTTTCTTTCACATTTATTCTGGCTGAGAATATGGTTACCTTCCTTTATCATCACAAATGTTTTTAGGAGCGGGTCATGGAGGACTTCAGAGAAGGATTGATTTTATATATATAAAAACATATTATTTTTAAATATTTTTATATATAAATTTTTTTTAAGCTAAAAAAGGCCATTTGGCCAAAATGTTCCTTATCTGTAGGACAATTTTAGAATGGCAGCCTATGTAAGGAATAAACAGTGTAGCTGGGTTGAAGGCAGGATATATACTGAATTATCTTTAGTGGCTGCTCTGTATTGGCTTGTCAATAAATTAATAGGTGGTTGAAAGTAGTGGGATAAAAGCAGAAACACTTTCTGGGTAGCCCTTTTGATGGCCGAGTGAGAAGCAGCCATTCTGGGCTCCAAGGCAGAAGCTAACACACAGACTTCCTCACCTCCCTGCAGGCTGGCTGATAACATTTTATCTAGGATCTGCTGGACCTTGGCAATTGGAAGTTTAACCTCAGAATCGTCTCTGACTGTGACAAGAGAGAAGGGTGGACCGAAGTACTGATAGAGAAGTAGTAAATGAGGGAGTAAGGATAGAGGTGATGGAGGTGAGTGATAGGAAAAAGACTAGAAAACAAGTGTGAGAGAGTTCATGGTACATGATTCATTGTACAAAAATACACACAGGAGAAGGTGGAGCTTGGCTAGTTCAGGAGGTTCGAGGTACTTGAACCCTACACTTTCTAGTGCAGGGTGTTGGGAAGGGAACTGAAGAATTGTGTGGGAGATGGGTGTGAACACCTATCTTAAAAAGAGGGAAGCAATAGATAAGAGAAGTTAATGACATGGTGGCTCTTGCAAACCTAGAAAAAGATTTCAAGAGATAGCATGCAGGAAATTATTGGTAAATTCTTGTACTGCTCTGGTTTTCTTTTCCAATTGATCAGTTGCATTTTGGTTTACACTGGCTATTTGAGTGGCTAGGCATTGCTGAACCTAAAAGTTATATTGCCAGTCATTATGGTGGCCTGAAAAGCTTTTGACTCTTTGTTGTTTCCCTTTAAAGCTCTTATTTCTGAAATCGTAAGTCTCAGGTGTGGGTTTGGTATATGTTTCATTATTATTTTCAAAGTAACTTCCTGTTCATACTAGTGCAAACTTTAGAAAATGGTCCAAAATAAGTATCTTCATAGCTTAGATGTAGAGGCAAAGGAATGCATAAAATCAAACCACATCCTAATGATAATCTATTTTAAAAGATCAGTCTCATGGGGTTTTTATTTTAATATTGACATAGACTCCTCTTATAAGATAGTTTCCTGATGGGAGTAAAGGCAAAAAACCACCAGAATCTGCCCTTATTGCTTACATGTCTTGACTACAGTACACTTCACTTGTCAAAGAAATATTTTGAGTTCAGGTGCAATATTTCATTTACTATTGTGGGTTTCCAATGAGTAAGGCATTTCATAATAGCTCAGAAACACGTAGGCTGAGGAGTTTGTGATGATAAAACAGCATAGTGTGAGGGTAGAAAGAAAGGAGAAAATGAATTTTCAGAGTGACAAGACTAATGTGTAGAATTAAATATTAAAGGAGGTTCCTTTTCTTAATTAAATGCCTATGGTATGACTTGTTTTGAGGCAGCTTGTAAACTGGTTCCCAAACTATTTAATTACTACTGTACCATTCATCTTACCTGTCTCAAAATATTAATCATCAAATGGTAAAATATTAGTCTGTAGTAGGAGGGTAATGTCAGAAGCTGAAACTCCAGTTCATTACAAACTGTCTCTCATCATGACCTTTTAAAGTGCATGCTAAACAAAACAAATAAATTTTTTTAAAGATTCTTGTCAATATTAAGAAATTAGGGAATATAGGTGTAAGGTATTCTTGCCTGTATGAGACATACATAATACTTCCTTAGTGCCTAATAATGAATGCAGTGTTTGTTTTATAGCGTTTTATTTAGGAGTTCATCTCTATGTGTAAATGCTTCTGTGAATCAATGAAAAGAAATTTACAGTTCAGCAAAACTGTCTGCTTTGATGTATCACCATGTGGCAAATGAATCTCTGGAATCTGGAGGAGTAGATATTTGTAGTGGCTTCTTCCTCCTTTAGAAGGTAGTTCTGCAGGAGGTAGGTTTCTATTGCTGTGGGAGAAAGGAGGAGGTTTGGACCTTAAATGCGATAGGCTCATGTTTGTTATGAGGTGAGTGACTTCATGGACGAAATTGTTAATAACTAGTATGAACAGCACAAACTTAAGAATCTGAGAAACCACCAACCTCATTAAAGAACTGAGAAAATGTAGTGTTTTCTTTGCCTTCCACAAGCTGAGGTTCTGAAGGACTGAGACTGACTTTTTTCAGTGGTGGTATTTGCATACAGATTATTACAAGCAGACTCCACTAATATGAAATGCTCTAAACAAATTGATTTAGTAGATCTCGGCAAGAAAAAGATTCAATGTTTTTCATGCTGTTTCAAAAATTATGCCGCCCTGTTTTGGATGTGAAATCAGCAACAGTCTATCTGAAAATAATTGATTTGATGTTGAAGAGGAATTCTGCTTCGTCTGTTTACTGCTTTTGCCATGTGGATGAAGAAGAACAAACTGCGAGTGAAGTTACAGGTTTAAGACTTTGTTTCCTCGGCTGCCTCTTCTTTTCTTTCCTAAGTCTAGTGCAGTTATTTTAAGTGAAAGGGACACTTTACTGGTATTCAGTGAGGTGAACATTAAAAGACTTCTCATAGAGTGTTTATATTTAAATGGTTAATTATCACTGTTTCCCATGTTCTTGTGCTTTGCCATGTATGAAAGGTTTTCAGACATTACCCTTGCTAAATGGAACATTTTACAGTAGTTACCTTGTTCAAGCAGAGGCTAATATTTGCGGTCATCTTATAATTAATCTTCTATAGTTTACATAATACAAAATAATGCAGTACTCTTTTTAGGCATTATATTATATACTTTCATATATGTTTATTTAAAGCAGTAGAAGTTCTGGGTCTTTGGATCAAACTGTTTTGTTTCTGGTGCTTTTACAAACCCGTTTCTTATTGTCATTTTGCCTTCCAGGTTACATTTTTCATTTAGAAGATCTCTCAGTGAAATGGTTTGGTTTGTTTCTTGATTTTGGGTTTGGTTTTTTTTTTTAAACCTTGAAATATGTGCGACCCCTATACAGATACCGCTTTTTGAGTCTGGATATATTTTTAACAAGATTTGTTAGCAAAAAAATCTCTTTCTTGGACAGTGTTGTATTGAAAATTACTACTGGAAATGGAATGAGCTATCAATGTTGTTAACATGAAGTGATGATCAAAGCAGAAAGGAGGGGAGCATTGGGAAGACTTTGCGTAGTCTAATGCAAGTTGTATGTTTTTGAAACAGAGCATATCTGTGTTGAGAAATTATTACCAATTCACACACACCCCCTTTTTTACTTTTAAAATCAGTGATCCAGAAGGAAGCTTTCAAGCCATTCTGAGCCCCTGTTAAGAATTACCTACAGAAGCAGATTTAGGTTTTTCTGGCAGAAGGTCCTGCCACAGGAAGTCAGCAGAGCCTGATCATGTTCTGGGAGCAGCATCTGGTTTTTCTATCTTATTTTCTTGTCTCAAGTGAGCACATTTAGGTTTGTGGATGGCACTTGGAAAACCTTCCTTACTTTCTTACCCAATTAGTGCCTTTCAGTCTGCAATTAATAATAAAATGTCTGTCTTGTATGCGCTTGTGGCCACTAGCTAATAAATCAAAGTTATTTGGCCTTAAAGAATATTGTGAAGGACTCTTGTCAGTCGTAAGTCATGCTAATAAAAAAGTATACACTACTAAGTTCAATCCTTTTTTTTAATTACTGTGTTCACTAACAAAGTGTTGAAATAGAGAATTAGTGGATTTTGCCTTTTGTTATACTTCCATTGTTCTGAAAAGCTGTAGCTGTAAATAAATACATAGATTTATTTTTTTTAATCACTTCTCTAACATAAGTGGTTTTCATTACTGTTGACTAGTAAGAGGAGTTTCAGTTGTAGTATCCAGTAAGAACTATAATCCTGCTCCATAATTTCAGTAGGAAATGTTCAAAGCAGGACAATAACTTTCTCAGAAATTTTAATCCGACATGTCTATATCATGTGTCTAGGATGCAGCAACTTTAAGTTAGTGTTCAAAATCTGGCTCGTTTTTGTGTCTGACCTTGAGGTACATATCGTACCTGAAAAATTGTGTGCAGAAACATGAAATATTAATTGGGGTTCAAGTAAGGAAAGGAAAGAAAAAAAGAGGGAAAAAAAAGGAAAAAGATAAATCAGTTATTTTAAAACAAATATTATTTTCCTTTCCTGACTGAAGCTTAAAGAAACCATTTTGTATTATGCATTGATTGGAGAACGGACACTTACTTAATTAGGAATTTGATACAGGAAGATGAAACAAGCCATTCAAAGTGGCTGAGATACTTCAGTATCAACAAGATATTAGAAGAGAACTTTACATTTCATAGAGTGAAGTACAATTATCACAGGGGACACGTCAGACAAGATTACTGGAGAACTGCATTGGAAGTCAGTAGGGCGGGCCCAGAAACGCCGAGCCACTAAATCAGCATTAGTCTGGGATCGGGTTTGATCAGATCTACAATCTGATGCTTGACTGATTGGGGTGGGGAGGTGTTTGGGGTTGGTTGGTTGTTTTTTTCTTTCCTTTCTGTGTGTCTGTAAAAGGTTTAGACCTCATTCCATTTTGTAAATGTTAATTTGAAACAGAGTTTTATTTATCAATATATCCAAAACATTTAGTTCTCTTTTAGTTTTCAGCAGTATTGGCTATATTGGGGGTAGGAAATGATGTAATTGTAATTTGTTCTACTAATAGTGTAGTAATGTATTTTAGTGAAAATACTACATTATTTATTGAAATATTACAATGCAGTAATCCAGCTTTTATGTTGATTCAATAAATTGAGTGAATTACATGTAAATACCTTGAAGCCGATGTTGGGCTATGCTGAACTTTCTTGCTTTCCAGCATAAATTTGCGAAGGCCGGTATTCTCTTTCTGTGCAAACTCTGAAGTTGTGGGGTTTGGTTTTCTGAGGAGCAAAGCAGGTATTGGGCAAGTGTCAGCTTCTGGAATTTGACTTGTTACACTGCACCTTCTTGTGATTGCATAATAAAACATGGTTGAAGTAATTTAATGTTGAGATTTAATTTATATTTGTTGATAGAGCTATGAATAAACTGAAACAATACGTTCATTTTTGAAAAACAGAAAATATTCCATCTCACACACTGTCACAGCATTATATAAACTTTGAATAATTTTCAGTAATTGGCCCTCTACTCCAGTTTTGTAAACGATTGGTTAGTTTTGAAATGCAAAAGGAGTGATAAAGGCGCACTAATATCTTGTCTTTTCATTCAAAGTTCACTCAGTAATAGCTACTTCCTTATCCAAAAGGGATCAACTTTACTTTGCTTCACTTCGTACAGACTGTGTTTCACAGATTTTTACCTTAAATGCTCCAATCTGCCAGGAAATTTCACCGTCTTTGGATGTGAGCTTAGTGACAGCCTTTGTCTAAGCCTTGATCTAAGGGTTCTCATGTGGTCTTGTCTTGCGCTAGGTAAAGCAAGCGATAATCACCAGTTAAAGCTACCAAGGCAGTTACACTGAAAGTGTTAGGAAAGGAAAGAAGCTTCAGATTCCAGATACTGCTTAAAATACCTGCTTGCATGTGTGTTTTTGCATGTGCCATACCAGTACAGTGTACCAGTTCTGCAGAACATCTTAACAGAACTGTATTAAAGGTAGTATAAGGCATTTTCTCTCTTGTTTGTTTTGTCTCTTAGTGTTTTGCTCTTTCATCTGCTTTTCCACTTTTTGCTTTTTCTGTCCCTGGTATGTGATTGGTCTCTCCCCATCCTTTCTGCTCTGAGATTTCTTACTCTTTCACAGGTATCTATCATTATTCTTCCTCCAAGGACTGGGGAGGAGGCTTTAGCCTTCCTCTGAGGAGTGGAGCTTTAGCTTCTATAGTCAGAACATGTAATATACTTCAACATATTAATGTAACATTTTGTATTCTGCAGGTTGGGAATCCACGTGTTGAGCTCACTCTTTCTGAACTTCAAGATATGGCTGCCCGACAACAGCAGCAGATTGAAAATCAACAGCAGATGTTGGTTGCTAAGGTAATAATTATATACAGATCATAATACGCATTTCCTTCAATACATGCAAACATAGTTTCATGGCTACAGGAAAACAGGCTAATTCATTCTAGATGAGCTCAAGAAAGAGCTTGAGAGATCCATTGTTTTACCAAGCTAATCTTAATCTAGGCAATATACAACACTTCAGTGTAAATGATACTCTAACAGCCTATGTCAAGCCAAGCTATGTGTCTTTATAAAAATATTGCTAGGTTTTATTTGTCTCTTTTGTGAGGCCCACTTCACGATCTGTGATAGACAAGGTTTGACTCTATGCTCATTGTTAGTAGCTCATTCACTCCAGTATAGTAATAGTGGTGTGAGATGACACTATGCCCACTTCGTATATATCCATTTATTACATTTCCAGAGTCTCTGACATGTAAGTATCTGAGTATGTTTTCACATGGGGAAACATGGGGAGTGGGTTTCATGTTTTTGACATTGTTGTAGGTGTTCTAATACACAGTATGTGTTGGGTGCTTGGAGTACTTAGGAATCAACCTATTGATTCTGTTGTTCATTTTTGGTGGAAATAATGTAGAAAAAGAAACATTACCTTACAGTAGGACAGCTTGTTTAAAATGGTCTGCTGGACATATTTTATTATCTTTGGGAAGCTGGATAACAGCGTTGGAAGTTCATTTTGCAACAGCAGAAAAAGTGTTAGTAGCGGCAGAAAACAAATGCCAGAGGAGGTTTCACAGATGTGTTTGAATAAGTGTTTGGGCTAGGGCTGCATTTGTACATATATGTAAATTTGGTATTTGGTCTAAAATATCTTGAACCACTGCTCTAAACCAGATTTGTTCAATTAATGTTCAGACTTTTTCTAGGAGGACTGATTTTAACATATTTTAACTAGATATAACTTTTTCTGGTTTCTGGAAGTAAAAAAACCCACTGATCATAGTGGTGGCTTTCTCTAAGTTAACTTTTCTTTTTAAAAAAATAAATGGGTAACAGGTACCTCTTGTCTAAAACCTCATTTTGTCAGGAACAACGGTTGCGTTATCTGAAGCAGCAAGAACGTCGACAGCAGCAGTCTGTTTCTGAGAGTGAGAAGCTTCAAAAACTTAAAGAACGTGTTGAAACACAGGAGACAAAGCTGAAAAAAATCCGTGCCATGAGAGGACAGGTGGACTACAGCAAGATAATGAATGGCAATCTATGTATGTGGAATTTTTAAGTCATTTATGTAATTTAATTTACTATTCATTGCATGACTAGTAAATAATGCTATATTGCTAGTCAATATACCATTGAAGCAAGATTTCAGATAGAATGGTTTTTTTGTCTTAGAGGGTCCTGTGTTTCTATGAAATTTGTATATGATGCAACTTTTTCTTTGTTTTATGTCATCAGGCATAAAGTCAGAATAAGTCTATTCTATAACTATTAGGAAATATGACTGTTAGTAAATTCCCAACACATAAATATTTTCTATGTGCATGCATATACTAGATTTAAAACTAATGTGTTGTATTTATCAATACCTGTAGAATTTAAAAATTCACTTCTGCTTTACTTGATTGGTTTTGTTATTTTTATTTTGTTAATTTTAGCAACTGAAATTGAGCATATAAGTGCCATGTTCCAGGAAAAGCAGCAGGAGCTACAGGCTGCAGTGTTAAAAGTGGATCAACTTACTCAGCAACTGGAGGATTTAAGGAAAGGAAAACTGAATGGGTTTCAGTCTTACAATGGACAGATGACAGGACCTGCAGCAGTAGAATTAAAAAAGTTGTATCAAGAGCTACAGGTAAGTAATGGAGAGATGCTATTGGGATGGTAGCTGTAGATTACAGAAAGTTGTCTGTGACATCTTGTAAAACTGGTGTATTGGAATGCTGTAATGTGTGAGGTTGTAGTTAGCATATAACCCTCTTTTAAAACAGAATTTCATTAGCTTTAAAAACTATATTTGTTGTTGCTCATATATATAATGTTACAAAGAATAAAAATTCCTTTCAGTACTTTTCTATTTTGCAAAGAACTGGGTGTAGCAAGCTCACTTAGGTGTCATCTTAACTTGGAGACATTACTGGACAATGAATAAAATTATATTTAAAATATATTGTGAAAATATAACTATAATATCTGGTGTAAATAAGCAAAATACATAGGAATTAATAACACATTTTAACAGAACCACCAAAACCGTAAGCTGCACTGCATTCACTACACTATATAGTGCACTATAGGTGCAGTATATTCACACAATATTCCCTATATCACTATTATATATCTTTCTCCAACAAGGTTGTTACATCTGAAGTGTAATTCTCACAAGAGTAACGACATATTCCATTTACATTGAAGTTTTGTCCAGTTGGTATGTTTAAAAGTTGTGGAATACTTAATTGTGTGCCAGTGTGTCAGGATTTGAGGGCTCTCTTATTTACCCATGTACTTTATTGTGATCAAAGCAACAGCTCTAATACATACTTAATATTTCAAAATTAATTTAAATTCTAAAATCAGTCTCACTTACTTCTTTACGTGAGCGAATACAGCATACAAATTAATCCATCACATGTTTTCATGAATTAGGAATGAGGGTCCTTTTTCCCCTCTTCTTCCACTTTCCCCATTTATACAAGGCGAACAGAATCGCAGAACAGTTTGGGTTGGAAGGGACCTTTAAAGGTCATCTAGTCCAACCCCCCCTGCATTGAGCAGGGACATCTTCAACTACAGCAGGTATCTATCTACCTTTTGAGTATTTCTAAGAGCAAAGATGCTTAATAGATTAAGATTTCTTTCTTGTGCTTCACAATGATCCCAAACACGTTTATCAAGACTTTGCCTCAGTTGTTTTTTTTTCATGTAACATTACCATGAAAATTGGAACACTGAGACAATACTGTCAGAGTTATTGAAGGTATGAAAAAATGCCAATGAGAAAGCAAGAGAAATAATTATAAAGACTGTTATGGTTGATTTAAACCATAAAGGTAATCCGCCTCCTAATCTTACTGGAAACCTGCTGTGACGGTTTCAGTTTAATCCCCAGGTAGAGAGGAAAGTCTGTGCCCAGTCCCTGCACTTGTTAACTTCCCATCCAGACATCAAGAATTTTCATGTGGAACTGGAAACAGAATCAATAGCATAATTTCTGTTACAAGTTTTATATTGCTTAGTTCAAATATCATGAAAACTGTATTGGTGGTTAAACATAACTTCTAACAAGCATTTTCTGTGACTTGAATTTTCATGGTGTAATTCAATTCTGAAATGTCTTTATGCCTAGTTCTTCAATCCATTTGCTATAAATGGGATGCAGCCTACATGTATTTAATAGGCATCCACTAGTTTATTAGGACATTCTTTTGCTGCTTTCTTCAAAGAGTTGTTTGTGGTTGCAAATATTAATTTGGCAGCCTGTGTGGAATAACAACATTAGAGAAGGCAGAACGTAGCTCATCTAAGTTGTTTTGGGTTTTTTAACACTGTACAAAAACAACTTGACAAAGACAAAATGAAGTAACTGTCCTAATGAGCACTTTGGGGTTTTTTTTAAGATTCGTAACAGGCTTAACCAGGAGCAAAACTCCAAGCTTCAGCAGCAGAAAGAACTCTTAAACAAACGTAATATGGAGGTGGCTATGATGGACAAGCGAATCAATGAGCTGCGTGAACGACTATACAAGAAAAAAGTTGAGGCACGTCAAAAAGAAAACATTCCTGTAAGATAAACTGTTAAAAGGGCCACACTTTAGTTTATCAAGAGCCTATAAAAACTACATAGAATCTCACTTTTTCTGAGCTGAGTAATACAATTCCATCTAAAGAACCTATTTTAAAAGTAGCAGGCTTCCTAAAACTATCTTGCAGTTTTTCCTAGATACCAGGTTCTGTTAGACAGAATGTGTTTCCTTTTATTTTTCTTTATGGCGCAGACCATACTAAATTAAAAATTATAGTAGTTTATATTTCTAGGAAGGAAAGTGCAATTATGGGCTGTCTTTCAAAGCATGAAAGCATATAAAGTTTGGTTTTTATAAAATATTGATCTTCCAATATGGAAAGTTTATAAAAATATAAACGGCCTGATAAAGTTAGCCTTGACAGTTGTCTGGAACTTCGAAAAGAAATCAGTTGCACAGTAGACCTCTTGTCTAAGGACCAGAGATATCAATTCTGGATTCCCCTACGTATTCCTAGCGGGAGGTATTGCTTTTTAAAAACAAACAAACAAAAAACCAAAACATATTTGATCATTTAAGAGCTCATTTTAGCCTATTTGCCTAAGAAAGGCACAATGAAAGAGACTTTGTACAGATAAAGGTTTCTACAAGAAATGTGTGCTGTGGCTGAGAAATTGAATTTTTGAGTTGTTGATTTTAGGAAATAAAATTTGTTACTTTCTACTTTTTGGGGGGGTAGAAGCATGCAATAATGTAAATTATTAAGGTTTCTTAGCTACAGTGCATCATTCTAGATAATTAAATTTAGACCTCTTGTTCACGCACAAATCCCTAGATTAAATGGAAGTTCACATTTCAATTTGTCTGATTTCTGTAGTTGAATCGTATAAACGGAACTTCATCACCCCAGTCATCCCTGAGCGCCTCAGGAAGGGTGGCAGCAGTAGGACCTTACATCCAAGTTCCAAGTGCTGGCACTTACGCTGTACCAGTAGATCCAGTTAAACCACAATCTCTCACCATTGCTTCTAGCTCAACACATGGAAGATCAAAATCTGGTAAGCACTTAAGTGTGGTGTTTAATAATACACATCATTTGGAAAGGGACAATAAAGAAAAGGAGTAATCTTAGGAGACCCGGTGTTGGCATAATCTCTGTCGTGGAAGGGGCAGGTTTTAGATATCTTGATATTACTCTGTGAATTGGACATTAGCCATTTGATATGAAGCATTTTTGCCTCTTTCCATGAATTTTTATTAGAAGACTGTTTTTCTTCAAAGTTTACTAGCTGGTACACTGCTAAAAGGTGCACATGTTCCTTCAAAGATTCTTTGTTCCGTCTTTAATAGCTTTTCAATTAGTTTGTGTGTTTGAATATAATAATGAAATCAACTCTGTGGCAAACTGTATTATAGACAACTATTTACAGTATGTTGATTTTTGTCAAGTAAAACGAAGCTAGTGAATAAGTAAAAATAATATTACTTCTCAGAAGGAGGCCAAATAGGAAAATATAATAAAACTATGGGAGGTTTTTGCTCCAACATATGAGAATTTGTGGTGCTTGAAGCGTTTCTGAAATGGAATAACCTTAGCATTGTGGTGCTGTTTCCTTGTTTCTGCCTTCATTAGTGAAGGAGCTGCCCCTCCAGAGTACTCCCCAGAACTTGATGTCCAAAATTGACTGCCATGTCTCCCATAATTAATAATACCATCTACATTATAAAATAGAATTATTTACATTGGAGACTAAAGGAAGCAGGTTGACATTTGTGCCTCAAGTTCTCATTCTGGCAAAGCTTACCTCTCTGCTTACATCTTGGCAAAATCAGTATTCTTAAGAAAGGCTTAGCTAGGAAACATGCATCATACAAATAAAAATGCACGATTCCATGGGTCTAACCACAGGACTTAGTTTATCTGGTCACCTAAGGGAGATCTAAAAATGAGATGATCAAAGCTTCAGCAATATTCACATACGTTGCAGTACTTAAAACTGAATGCTCCAGCAAAGCTTGCAGCATGCTTCCAAATGGGGAGGAAGGAAGAGATGGAGGGAAGACAGTCTGAACACCTCTGTAGGAAAGAATGACAGAAATGCCCCCCCAAAAACCCCAAGGTCAGGGAGTAAAACTATCCAAACCGAACGTAAAAAAAATCCCAGTCTTTTCCATTGTTACCAGTGACTAACAATACCTTTAGTTAATTCAAAGGCTGTACAAACCCCATCACTGGTTTTACGGAAAAGTCCCAAGAATATGGAATGACTCAATTGCAGGGGGAAGTGATAAATTTGCAACAGTTTTTTGTTTTCAGACATGTGGATTCCTCTTCCAAATATGGGAAAGGACAGTTCATAACTTAAGTTCACCAACCAAAAAAAAAAACTATTTTGTAAATATCAACCTCAGAAGATACACATACACACTTCTAAACCTACCTCAGGGGGTTACAAGGTCTCTGAATGGTGACTTTTTAATTTTATGAAAGTAATTATTGTACCTTAGGACTGACTTTGCGTTTATTACTCTAAATGTGCTTGAATAAAGTCCTATAAAATAGATTTATGTAAGGAGAAGCTTATATGCTCCCAGGAAGAAAAGAAATTGCACGGTTGTTTATTTTTTTAATGTCATGCTTTTATTTCTCATTATCTGAGTGTTCCTGTTCTAATTTCTCCATTGTCATTGTTATAATTTTCCCACCGCTTTTTTTTCTTTCTTTTTCTGTGTAACTGGATCTGCCTTGGTGTGTCCAGTAGAGACAGACTGTGGGTGTGTGAAAAAATCTCCAGACACCTGGAAGGTTTCTGATTTAGACATAATAGTGGATCCTATTCTGTCACCTCCCACTTCTCTTCAGTCTGCTGTTCACAATGTCATCCGCCTGGCACCTACTGTCTTTGACACCCAGCACTGTGAGTCCGTAGAAGCTCTCTGGCTAGCTAAGAACTCAGTTTTTAATATGGTCATCTGAGCTCTTGCATACAGATGCATATTAAACAGCATCTTTAGAACTTGGGTTGTGGTCTGGCATGCAGAAGATGCTGTTGAAATGTAAAATTGTTGAGAAGTTACCTTTCATCTTTGAAGGAAACAGAATTGTGGCAAACTCATCCCTGGAGTACTGGAGTGGTCTACTAGGGATGAGTTTTCTTCACTGAAAAACCTTGAAATGTTCTAATTGTTATTAGAAAATTAATGGTAATCACCAAAGCATATTTTAATATATCTCAGATTAGATAGATGCATTACATACAGGTTTAGCTTGAGTTACTTTGGGAAACTGAGTTTCCATGTTGCACTGGCCTCAGGGTTGGGATAAAACCTCACTGTCCAAGTCAACAGCAAGAACCTTACTGACTTCCATTGGACAAAAATGTTACACTTGATTTGCACGTCACTTGTTATATTGCACTTAAGTATCCTGGATCCAGACCTACAAAAATTTTAGGTAAAATCAGAGAAAACCCACAAACCCTTTTGTGTCTGCATGTCACTGTCTTATTTATGTAAATACAAAATGGATTGGTGGGAGGTGAAATACACTGGGTGTTACTTGGTTTTACAAGGGGCAGACAAGAGGGTACATTTGGAGGAGAAAATGAAATCAGTTGGCTGAAACAGCCATGGGGTGGCTGAGAGCAGGAGCTAGTGAGGGCTTGTCGGAAGGGCGTTGCCATCAGATGGGCAAGAGTGGCTGGGACCTGCTCAGTCTAACCAAAGACAGCAGAAGGCAGACGCTGTTTGGTTGCCTCCTCGTAGCACCTATCACTCAGCCGCTGGTGCCATATGCTGCAGCTGCAGATTGCAACAGCAGCTGAGTTAAGCGCATGAGATTCAGCTTGGGTTGTGGGAGTACGTGACAGGTGTGCTCACAAAAAATGCATGGTAGTGGACGAGTCTGCCAGAGTGTAATATGAAGGACACGAAGGTGGGAACAGTTACATTCCAATGTTTGTGTAAGTAGAATGAAACAAGTTAGAGAGAAGAGAGAGTCTGAATTTATTTCCAGTCTGTTACCTCAGAATTTGGGGATGAACATGCCAATATTTGGAATTCAGAGGATTACAAAAAGTTTGTGTATAACTGTCTTTCTAATAGAAAAGGGTGGGCTTGTATTTGCGGGTAAGGTAATTAAATTCTTTGGGATTTTTGCTGTTGTTTCTGTAAGTGCTTTCTTAATAGCTAAACTTCCGCCTAAAGATGCTTTCATGTTTAGCGTGAATTAGTTAGAATACCTTTTACTGATCTTCAAAAGTTTTACTGAACCATAACCTTAGTAGAGTTATGGAACATCCTGTGTATTTTGTACAGTAAATGTTCATTCAGTGCATATTTGGAAAATGTACCATTATTTAGGGTCAGAGTGTTTAGACAGTAATCTTGCTCTTAATAACCAGATGATTCCAAACAAAACCACCAACATGTCCAGTTCTTGGATGTTGCAAGTAATAAATCTGGGCCTCATCATTTCCTGGCAGCTTGCAAGTCTGAAGAGTGATTTCTTAACTATATACTATATTTTCAGTGTAAAAATATGCAACCCTATTTAAATGACCAACCACAAAAATATTCTTGCTCCAAAGTAATTATGTCTCAGAATTCAAACACAGTTGATATGAATTTGAAAGTTTAATACAATATAGCATGTATAATATTAAGAAATGGTCTGCACATATAATTAAAAGTAATTATTATGCTGGATGAAATGCAGAGGTATAACTTTTTCTCACTTAAAAATGATACGATTTTAGCAAGCCTATAAATAGGTTTATGAGCTAATAGTGAATTTGCACTCATAAAGGGAAAACATCGGGTGGTAATTGTCAAGAAAGATTCAGGTTGTCATTTTGAGGTGGGGGATGAGAAAAGGGATACTCAATAAAGAGGATGAGGCTTAAGGCTAGACAGTAGAGTGGTGATGTTAAAGTCACTGCAGTTAGAATGTCCCTGTGCAGCTTATTCTTAGACTCTCTGCTATACTAGACAAGGATGGCAAAGAACTCTAGAAATAGCCTTGCTGATTCTGTTTTTTGGGGGCTTAAAACTGAAATGAAATGGGAAACTTTGCCATTGAATACCTGATTTCCATATGTCGTTGTCTTACTGTGGAGTCCAGAAATCTCAGGAAATCTGCACACACACAGAGCCCCCCTGTGTTAGTTGTTATCCTGTAGTGAAGTTAATTACATGATACCTGTCATCTTTACTGATGCTACGCCCTCCACTAAGATAACTGTCAGCAATAGGGAAGGAGAAATGATCTCTGGTCTCCTTGGAGTAAGAGAAACATGAAGTTAAATCTTTTAAAGGCAAATCAAAGGCTTAGGTTCTAACCAGGGATCTGTTTAGTTACTATAAAACAGATCTAATTATCAGGCTACTTACTCCCTCTTGCTTGGTTACAGAACAGAAAACAAATAGTCTCGTGCAGTTAATAAAGTAATATGTGACTGCATCTAGGACTTCATTAAGAATTTGTTGCCTCAGTTCATGTGCAGCTATGCTGAATTTTTTTGCATATGATGAAGATAAAAGCCCATGACTTGTATCTTGACACTGTGAGTTGAAGTTGTCAGCTGACTTTTTATAAATTTCTTTAAAATTAAATCTCTGGGACCATTCTGATCAGGTGAGTACGTTGACGAAAAACAAAAGGTAAGTTAAATGCTACTTCTAGCCAAGGGACATATGCTTTTGTTCTGCCCCATTGTTGAAATGAGTTTTTACTTCCTGTTATGAGTGAATGAATCTAGTAACCATAGTTTAAATTTGGAGTAAGTCCACTCAGAGCTTGACTTAACTATTAGCATCATTCGATACTACCAAAAGAAATATGTTGATGAAGTGTTTCTTGTAAGTATTTTTTTGTAATGAACTTGTTTGCCTTCTAATAGAACATGCAACGCTCAAAACAAAATTTTAACCATCTTTTTTTCTATAGAAATTCTCAGTACAGTTTCAGTGTCAAAGAGTGACAAACAGCGTATTGCACACACCGATTGGGCTTTCAGTATTGATTTCTGAATCAAACATTAATAGTGATTTATCTCGTTTCTAGAATCAAGTTGATCCTGTTGTAATCTAAGCTGTTCCATTTCACATGTTGTTTTGCTCGTTTACAATGGTGGTGTGGATTATCTTAAATATAGTATTTTTGTCTGTTTTCAAGCGAATGATGGAAATTGGCCAATACTTAAACAGAGCTCAACCCCCGTGGTAAAACCCCCTCAGATCTCCAACACAGACTGGAAAGAATCAAGCATGGATACCGCTTTAAAACAAGGGACTATATCCAGCCAGCCTTTGCCAACTTCAGTATTAGGAAGTACTGATAAGCTGGTGGGTTTCATCTGTGATGTATTTATAGATCTGTTTTGCTGAAATTACGAACCTTTTGCTTCCATAGCTGAGCGCACTCCAATTACATACCCACTCAGTTTCCCTGCTGCTGATTATTTAAAAAGTCAGAAAGAAAATTACTGTTGTATTCTTCCTGTTCCTTTTGGCTCATATCACATTACAGGTTTTTTTCCCAGCTTCAGTAGTTCATATTCCTTCCTGTTCTCTTCCATACCTGCTCTCTCCTCTCCTTTTGCTTCTCCTAATCACCTCCCCCACCTTCCTATTTTTTTAATTCAGATCTTCGTTACTGTTTTTCCTTGGTGTAGATTATCACTTTTCAAGGCGCTCTTTTTCCTCACAAAACTGTCACACAAGAAGTTGTTAAATCTATCCTTGAGTGAGTCTGCTGGTGGTGTCTGTCTGCACTGTTGATCTAGTACTTTATGAATTCTTTAAGACTGTCATCTTTAAAGAGTAAGGACCTTGTCTTTGAGTAGTTTTGGTAAGCTCTAATATCATGCTATATATTATCAAATACATTATCAACTAGATACTGAGATCCAGAACCTAGAACAAGTTATTCAGGCTTTGAAAGTATGTGATAGTTTTGGATTGATATTAATGTATGAAGATGCCTTTAATTAATGCTGAAAATACCTTTAAACTGTGGCTTCCGTCTGACGTATAATGAAGTCTTGCAGTAAATTCCAGTAGAATCATATCTAGTGATTAAGGAGCACAAATTGTTTATATTGACTCCTGTCACACAAGATTATTAGTAGGCTTTGTTGAATGAGAAATATTCTTGCTCACAAGTATCTTATTTAATTAAATGGTACATACTTTCTTATTGTTCTTACATAGGGTCTCGACCTGGGGAAGGTGCCACCAACAATTCCTGGTGTAAGCAAGCAGCTGCCTCAAAACTATGGGACCTATCCAAGTCCAGTTCCCTTAGGAACAGGTTCTACAAATTCTCTAGAAAGAAGGAAGGATGGCAGTCTGCCCAGACCTGGCACCAGTATAACAAATCGGCAAAGACCTGTTCCGCTTCCGCCGCCAAGCAATGTACATCAGCCCAGTTCTTCACAACAGATTCAACAGAGAATTTCTGTACCTCCCAGCCCTACGTATCAACCTTCCGGTCCCCCCGTGTTTCCAGGAGGAGACGGCAGGCCAGAACTCCCTTTAACTGTGGCAATCAGACCTTTTCTAGCTGATAAGGGATCAAGACCTCAGTCTCCCAGAAAGGGGCCACAGACAGTGAACTCCAGTTCCATCTACTCAATGTATCTTCAGCAAGCAACACCACCAAAGAATTATCAACAAGCTGTATACAATACCTTAAATAAGTCAGTAAAAGCAGGTAGAATATATTTTGCTTTATTTTTTCCCTTTGAAATAGACTGTTAAGATCTACTTATTTGGCTTAGTTTACTTTCTCTATCAGTTTGAAAAACTTGTCTAAATCTATGAGAAGAGGAAAGATTTTTTTTTTTTTTTTTTTAAATGTATGCAGCATGGCAGAAAAATGAGCCTATGTATTTTTGGGGTGATCAGTAAGTACACCTTCAACTACCTTTTCTTTAAAAGAAGATGCCGTTAGGACAATACAGCCTGGCTACCCTACCAGTACTTTCAGAAATCAGTTGAAAAAAGTGTGTCTAGAGAGGAGAGTTTTTCTGCTCTTACTGTTTCCTCATGAAAGAGGAAAAACATTCCAGGTGTTACTTGTAGCTTGTAATTGTAAGCAGCATGACAATCACCAACAGCTGAGTATTTATTTCTGTTTTGATAGGTTCTGGTATAATCGACTTTTTTGCTATTGTTCTTTCTGTATGAGTGCCAAACAAGTAGCAAGAGAGACATACGTGGTGTATTTGCAAATATTTTATTATGCAATTTGAGAACAGTTCCTCACTGTTTGCCATCTTTCTTTTCTTCAGTTTATGGAAAACCTGTATTACAATCTGGTTCGACTTCTCCCTCACCCTTGCCATTCCTTCATGGTTCTTTGCCTGCCCAGACTTCCTCACAGCCACAATCTCAGCCTCAGACCGAGGTGTCTGAAAAAGACCAAGAGCTGGAAAATGCTCCACCATCCAGTGAAAACAGCAATGTGGAAAACATTCCTCGTCCTCTCAGTCCCACTAAGCTCACGCCTATCGTGCATTCGCCCCTACGATATCAAAGTGATGCTGACCTTGAAGCTCTGCGAAGGAAATTGGCCAACGCTCCTCGGCCATTAAAAAAGCGTAGTTCTATCACTGAACCAGAGGGCCCAAGTGGACCAAATATACAAAAATTATTGTATCAGCGCTTTAATACTCTTGCGGGAGGAATAGAAAGTGCTCCTTTTTATCAGCCAAGCAATCCCCAGGACTTCATAGGCATCTTAGCTGATGTGGATAATGGTAACGCTAGTACCAATGGTAATATTGAAGAACCTATTTCCGTGCAACCTACAGTTCCTCTTCCAGATGAGCCACCCCCTTCGTCAGATGCCAATGATAATGAATTACCTTCTCCTGCTACTGAAGAACTGATAAGCACTGAAACCACAAATCAAACTTCTGAGACGACTGAAGATAACAACAACAACCTGGCTATAGTTCCTTCTACTGAACAGTCATCCAGTCCCACGCCTGAGGTCAGCTCTCCAGTAGAAGATGAAGCTCCTTTGCCACCTGCTCTTCCTCCTCCACTTCCTCCAGTAAGTAACAAAGCAAAAAGACAATTCTGTGAACTGTAGAATTAGCTGTGTGTTTAAACATAACTGGAAGACGGTAAGCTTACGCTAAATGGTATAACTGCATTTCAGGTTTTACGACTCTAAAAGAAAAAACCAGGAGGCTCCAAGAAAGATTCTAATGGACTAGTTTCTTTACTAATACAGCTGTTTAATACAGAAAATATGCACAGAGGCAATAGGAGGTTGTGTATGTACTTCAGGCTGTAGAACTTCTTGGGGGTATACTCTCGGTGTAGAACTAATTCCAGGATCTGAGATTCCATTAAAAATACTTTTCTCATTACGCCGGGCCTACAAAGATAACTTATTTGTATGAAACTAAGGGTAAGCTGTGGCAGTGGGAAGCTTTTTAATTTGCAGAGAAGCTGAAATAACTGTTGTGGGTGAAGTGCACTCCTTTTCCCCTCTCAGCAGAGAGATGCAAGACTGGGGCTGACAACGCTACCAGCAGCACAGCTGACTTGTTTTAGCAGAAATGTTTTTCTAATGGGCTTGTCGCATAATTTGAATTGCTTTCAAAGTCCCTCCTCCAGCTGCACCAAAATCTTTTAAATACTTACTGTGGTTACCAAAATCTACAGCATATGGAGCATTTAAAATAGAGAGAAAACTGGGTTTTATTCTTAATTGTTGATATGACTCACTTTCACATTGGTTTCAAAGACTATCTCCCCTTTCTGATTCATGTAGGGACCTTGGATTCCTCTTGCGTGACTACAGTGTGCACAGGGCCTTGTATGAGTTTTCCATGAGCACAAGTGGGCCCAGATACTTCTGGGAGAATGGAATATGCTATCAACAGCTATTGTTCGTACCGTGAGAGGTTTATTTTCCAAATTGAAATAGCCATACTAAATGGGGGCACAAAAGAAAACAGATCTTACGGTGCTAGGGACTAAAAGCATTCTATAAAAGCTCTCATTAATAACAGATTTTTCTTTTTTCCTGGCAAGTGACAAGGACACATGTGAAAAAATCAGACTATTCTCAGAATACATTTAAATGTGTTTCAGATCTTGAGAATGCTTCTTCCGATAACACCAGCTAGAACGCGCTATGAAACAGCTTCATGTTCTGCACTTTTCTTTCCCACAGGAAAACTCATACCGTATCAGTACTGACCTGCAGCAGATATATTTGTTAATTCAAGGCAAAGAGTCCTCTGAGACAAGACTGATACTCAGGCTTAACTGCGTCATGCTTTCTAGTCTAAGCAAAAGTTTTGACGGTGTCTCAGACAATCCACCAGGAACACGCTCAGCTCGTATTAGACACAGTTAAGATTGTGGTGCTCAAAAACCACTGGCTTGAGTACTTTGTTCCTTGTACTCACTACCTTTAATTAGAAGCCTCTAGATTCTGTTGGCATGCTTTCTCATTTTTTAACTGAATAAGATGTAGTAAGGTATCACGCCTTTTATTTAGAGACTTTATAATAGAAACGTTTGCATGCTTCTAATTACCACTTAAGGAAGATGGGATTCTTAATCTAGTTTCAAGGTAACTGAATTGTTTGTAATACTTACGCCACCTGACATGATGTCTTCCAACCTTCATCTCTACTCAGACAAAACGTACTAACTTGAAGAAACCTAACTCAGAAAGAACAGGCCACGGTTTGAGAGTGAAGTTCAATCCGTTGGCCCTCCTCCTAGACGCTTCTTTGGAGGGAGAATTTGATCTTGTACAACGAATCATATATGAGGTGAGCTTCTAAACAGTGGCAACCTGTTTAAATATTTAGGGGGAAAAGAAAGAAAGTGCTGAACTATTTTGTTTCCAATAGGTTGATGATCCCAGTAAACCAAATGATGAAGGAATTACACCTTTGCATAATGCAGTGTGTGCTGGTCATCACCACATTGTGAAGTTCCTGCTTGATTTTGGTGTAAATGTAAATGCAGCAGATAGCGATGGGTGGTAAGTGTCGAGATTTTTAACCTAGCATCTGGGAGAAATGCCATTTTGATGCACATTTACAAGTTAGGCCTGTTTTGGAAACTATTTCCTTCCCCTTCATGCCCAGCAAATGAGTGCTTTCTGCTCTCTAGGTGGTGACGAACATAAAGGTACGGTCACACCATGTTCAGCTCCTGTGCAGGCACGCTTACATCATGAAGTATATTACATTTTGGGTGTGCTTAGTGGTGTAGTTGCATTTCTCATTCACATGCTGAAATAACTAAACTGTAAATAACAACTGACAAAAGTTTAAGTTTCGTCTTCATAAAACCCACCAGATTTTGGTGTTGTTGAAGAATCAAGCCTTAGAGGTAGATGTAGCACTTCCAAAGCATTTGGACGGGATGTGAAACCTTGCTGCGCTGATCTTTCACCCTCACCTTGTTTTACTTTTCAAATTTCATCATATTGGAAAATACCCTTTTATACCCAGCAGCTTTTTAAGCTATGAAAATGAACATTTTCACTAACATCCATTTTAGAATGTTTGGCTTTACGGGAGGCAGGTAAATCCTGGGATCCGCTCCAGTTGCTTGACAGGTTTTTGGACAATGCATACCTATATTATAATCATACAGAAGACTTTCCTTTAAAAATAGACAGACTAAACTCTGTACTGCAAGGACAAATAGTTAGGAATCCTGGAAGTTTATTTTTTCATGTCTACATTCTTGCTTGATTTCAGGACACCCTTGCATTGTGCTGCTTCTTGCAATAGTGTTCACCTCTGTAAGCTACTGGTCGAGTCTGGGGCAGCTATTTTTGCTTCAACTATAAGTGATATAGAAACTGCTGCAGACAAGTGTGAAGAGATGGAAGAAGGTTATATTCAGTGTTCCCAGTTCTTGTACGGTAAGCGCTGCGACACTGCTTTACAAACTCTTTTAGCTGTTCTAAAATTCATCCCCTCCTGTCTCTGGTCTGCATGGAACACCTGCTTAGGCTGCAGGCTTGACAACACTGACTGTCGCTGGTGCTTCCAAAATGCTAAAACCAAACTAGTCTTTTGGTTATTGTGTCGCTCATAGCCCTTCTGCTCTTCAGGTTACTTCACAGGCTCCTTCTGATGTTACGGGTTTTTAAAGTTTAATTTGGCTGTTGTAGAAAGCTGGCCTCTGAGAAATACACAGCAGTTCTACAAAGCTGCCTTGCTCAAACATTTTTAAAAGTATTTTTATCCTCATTTGAATAAAAGACTGTAGTTTCTATTGCATATATAACAAAAAGGAAAAACCTCATGCTCTACATTGGTTTAAAATATTCTGTAAAACTTGGTTTTATCATGCAGTTAAATTTCTGAAAGCATTTAATTGTGGATGTGCTGAAAATTATTAATATTAATAAAAGACTAATATTTGGGCCACAGCATCTACACTAAAAATCTCAGAGGGGAAAACCAGGATATTTTACCACCTAGTGTGTTCTCTGATTTGTCGTTAACAGGAGTGCAAGAGAAGCTGGGAGTAATGAATAAAGGAGTGGTGTACGCTCTGTGGGACTATGAAGCCCAGAATAATGATGAGCTATCATTCCACGAGGGTGATGCCATCACTATTCTAAGACGCAAGGATGACAACGAAACAGAGTGGTGGTGGGCCCGCCTCAATGACAAAGAAGGCTATGTGCCTAAAAACCTTCTGGGGGTACGCTCTTTTAAGTTGCCTACTCCTCCCTTCTATCTTTTACTTCCTGCTGAAGTAGGAACACAGGGTGGATCTTTGGCCAGAACCCCTCTGTGCATCATCTAGATACAGCGCTATGAGGTGCTGCAAAGCAGATTGTCCTTATTCTCTCTGGTCTCTGTGTCATTGTAAACAAAAAGGAGAGGCTATGGTTAGGAGACGGTTAGTGCCGGTTTTTATTTGGTAAGTTAGTATATTTAATATATCTGATTATTTAAGACACTTTCCCCTGGCTAAAATACAGCGCCCCTCTGTAAGGGGTGGTGGCTGTAGTTGGCCCAGGAAGTTCTTTAGGAAGGTTTTAATACCTGGCACAAGATAAGCAATAAATAGATAGGTTCAAATTTAAAACAGGAAAGAGCCTTGAGGATGACAACTTCAGGCAAGTCATTTATGCTGCTCTCATTCAAAGGAAATGTTCCTATCATGAGAGACCATGAGTGTAAGGCTACTCCTGAGCAGAGAGATACAGAGGGCAAAATGCATAAGAAAACCTTACAGAGCAGGAAATCAGCTCTTTCTAGGGCTTGACAGGGAATTCTACTTACATAAAAGCATCCTTTGGTCTAGTCCGGGATATCGAGCTAAATGAACCAACCATTTTCAGAGCAGCAGGTTTGCAGCTGTTGGCAGAAGAATAAGTCGTTCAGCCCTCGGCCTCCTGCTGCTTCTGGTTTCGTTTTTCAGAAGTTACCTAAGAACGTGCTGTAGCTTACAAAAACCTCACACACACCCCCCCAAACCACTCCACCCGGTTCTTGTTAGTAAGTAACCCCTGGTTATAGTTGAATTGATTTAACTTGGTACCAACCATGCACAGCCTAATATTTTTGTTCTGTTTTTACAGTTATATCCACGAATAAAACCTAGACAGCGAACCCTTGCCTGAATCCGGTTGTACAACAGTGCAATACCGTGCTGGTAACTGGAAACTTAAAACATACACTGGAGCCATCATTTTTGATCATTTCACACAGAGAAAAAACAAACTATGCTATTTAGTTTTAATGGTGCTTTCTCTTGTTAAATGGACAGCATCCAAAATTTTCAAGATCTGCAGTTTGTAAATGAGGATCGTTTTTATGTGACCCGCCACTGATGAGGAGCGTGATGCCTCCACTACCTACAGTGTTGCGCCAACTACCGTCTAAAGCAGTGTTTTAAGTTAAAGTTCCGTGGTAGGAGCTTTCTTGTGTTCCATGTTCAGAGGTGTCACTTGCAGAGTGCAGATGCGCTGTCCAGTTTGCTCCAACCCCACAGTAACTGTCCCACATCAGGATTTTGGGTATTTTGTTTGATACCAGTGAATGTTGAGTTCTCATTACTGATCAGCTCCTTGGGTTCTAGGACACAAGATCTTCACCCATTACATGCGTAATTAAGTAGTCACCAAAGCTTCATGAAGGCTAGGATTTCAAGTGGTAACATGCTAAATGCACTTAAATCCTAGTCTAGACAACACCAACAAAAGCTTTACATAGTCTAGCACCTAGTATTATTTGCGTTTAGAATCAAGCTAGGGAACTAACAAAACTGCAGTATTTGTACACTTCTCAAACCCCCGACACAGTATTTCACCTGGTGTTTTATTTTCTTATTATTCAGCCCACAGCACCAGTGTCACCTCTACTAACGTTAAGGTTCCCCTACTAACCGCCTGAGCTGGTCCAGCCTGGACAACACAGTTAGTAGCGAACTTGCAGCAGCCTAAGGGATTTGTACGTCTGCGTGGATGAAAGTGCAATAGTCGAAAAGGGTTGGAGTCTGGTAAGGGATAGCTCCTGTGAAGTCTGCCTGAGTCAGTCTAGAAGAAAATATGAGAGTCTGGACAGAAGTAGAAAGAGGGTGGTTGTAGATGCTAAGTCAAGGAGGAGAAAGAAACAAACAAGGTTTAGAGAAGGATTTAAGAACGGCAATAGCTTATTTTGAGGACAGTTTCTGTGGTTCTTGGCAGCCTACAGCTGTTGCCAAGGCAAGTTATGCAATAACCTATTCCACTACGTTGTAGTTTCAAGGAAAAAGAAGACACTTCACTGGAATTTTAATTGTACATGATTTTATATACCAAAAGTATATTTTGAATTTCCCATTATAAGTTTTAGCCATATTTCTTGTAATTTTCTCCCATTTAACAGTATGCAATTTGATTAATTCTTCATGTACAAGTTCTGTGTATAATTTATATATCCATTTCTGCAGTGCTGTAACTTGCTTTTACCACAGGTTAGCATTAACTGTATATATTGTGGTGAAAAGTGAAAGGGTATTGTTGAAGAATTTGCTACATGAATGTGATGATTTCAAGAGATACACTAATTGAGAGAACGTGTAAATGTGCACAATAAAGTACTGCTAAGGCATGGCTGCGTTCTCCAGTATTTTTATCCAGGTACCCACAGTAGGCGTGCCTTTGGTCGTAGTCTACAAAAACAAGAATCGTTCCAGCTTGCTGAGTTCTGACACCAGTGTCCTCATTGTTGTACCAGCTGCACGGACGATGAGCTGCCAAACAATTCTGGAACCTCCTTAACGCTAGTCCTCCAGTGTTCCAACTGTGACAAAGTAATACTTGTCCAGAAGAGCTCTCAAGGGTCCCGTACACACAAGCCGACACCTGAGCCTGGTGGGCTTGTTTACTCCATTTTTAGCAGCATAGGAAGACAGAGGCCAGAGACACTCGGCTCAGCAGATGGAGCTGGAGGATTCGCCCCAGCAGCTGAACCAATTATCAACACTTAGAACTAAAATGAGGATGTTCTTTGTACACAGTCAGAAGGGGCAGAGAGTGGAAATGCAGGACCCATCACTAAAGAAGTTACATACTGTGAAATTAAGGATCACCTCTTTTTTTTAAATAAGCGAATTAATTTATTCATATTTGTACATTAAATTGTATGCACTTTCAGATAGTGTTACAGTCAGATTAACAAAAGCAGTTACCAAAAAGAAAATACAAAACTAAAAATTACTCTGGAAGCTTATTTATTACAGAAGGAAAGTTTCAAGATCCTGTAAGTCCAATTTGGTGATATTTGGTAAAATATTTAGATGTTTAAAATGAAATGTTTAAAAAAATCAACTTCTATAAAATCATATCTAAGGCAGATTTTATTGTACACAGATTTTAAACATTTGGAGAGAGGGAAAAACCTGAGATCTATACCCAAAAGCTATTCTCTGCAGAAGAGACATATGCATTTGTTTGCTTTTTGTAGCAAACAGTATATATAACGGTTACTATAAAAGTTGTGCTGTACATTAGCTGTAGTGCAGGTCACTTTCATATTAAGTGCCAATAAAGGTTTAACAAAATATACAAAGTCTTAAAAGGTGAGGCTGTTTAAAGCATTAATTGTATACATATTGCACACTATCGTGAATACTCATGGTTCAGAAAAACACTCACATTGCGTTTGCCAGTTCTTGCGTAGTGAACCACACTGGAATGAGAAGGGGTTGAGAACAGCCAAGGTTACCAGCTGTCAATTAGCAACAAGGGAGAGGCAGGTCCGTGGAGGCTGGTGTCTTCCCTCAAGTGGCCCAGAGCTTGCTGGGCTTACTGGTCCCGGGACTCATAAAGAAGTTTTGTCGCCTAACATGAAGACAAAAACGTCGTTGTCTTAACTGAAGTTTCACTTGCTACTCGCCACTCACCTCATCTCCTCCTACCCCTCCAAAAACTTCCTTTAAACCCAAGGCTTTAGGTTCTTCCTCTGCTGTTTTCCTTGGTCTAAGGCACTGAATAGCACTCTAATTTTTTTAAACCATTCAAGGTTATTTTAAGTGCAGGACCTGAGCTCACTGAAGATTTTAGATCAACTTACATTTGTTTCTTCTTGGTCAGAAATGACTGTTTCTGATCAAACTGCGTTTGAAAATGTTAGAAGATTTCTGAGATTTTGGTAATCTCTCTGAACATACACAGCAAGTGTTATTCCATTCTATATTCCTCCTACCTCTTCTGCTTCCCCCTTACAGAGCTGTGTTCCACATGGCTCAGGCCACAGTACCAGCCAGCCCCCTGCAACGGGAGCAGCTGTGCGTTCTCTAGCAAGGCCTCCTTTTACACGCTGCTAACCAGGGCCTCTGGGCGGCTCCGGGCGCTGATCGGTTATGCAAAGCTCCCCTCAGAGATGGCAACTCAGTGCGGGGAGGTTGTGAAGCTTGTCCATAAAACACTGGGTCTCACTGTATCTGTAGAGTTGCACTGCTTGTGCAAGATGAGTTAGAACAGGTACAGGGAAGTGCTCAATCGTGCCCACACGGCAGTACAACGTTTGGGTGCTCTGTGCTGAAGACAAGGTAAATGCTGGGGTGCTTAACACCGGTGATAAAGCAGCAAACAGCCGCACGCCTGCATTTGCAGACGGCTGATAATTAGAACTGCGATTTATAAATCAGGTGACCAAAGCTCCAGAACTAGTTGGGGTGGTTTTGGTTCTTGTCTCCCGGAACTTTGACGTATGAAATAATGAACTTCTGCTTCATACAGTGTCTAACAAGAGATGACAGTGTCTTCCACAGGGTCCTGCCCCTACCCTGTTCCTGTTTTCAGAAATCAATAACTTTGCTGAACCTTCATAAAGCAGTAAAAAATTAGCTGAGCTTAGGTTGAAAAGAGTATTTCATAATGCACGTTCTTCAGGGAGCACCAAAAACCTAAAGGAACATGAAAGCCTAATTGCTACTACTTTTCACCTAAGGACACATGAGACCTTGGGAAACCCTTTGCAGTGCGTATCTTCTTCAGTTACCTGACAAGAAAGCTAAAGTCATGTTCACATGTTCATAGCTTCTGTTTTCTTAAGCAACACCACCCTAAAAATCCTTAAATAGAAAAATTATAATAAAAACAATAGCACCTCCTAAGGCTGCACACTGCCTTAAGCGCTACTAAGTGCCCCACTCAAGATTTTCTTCAGCTTTCTGTAAGTTTTTGCCTCCTTTGCTTACCTTATGCATAGCTGCCAGCCAGCTTGCCGACAGCTTCTTGTTACAGCTGAAGTCTTCAGCGGCTGTAAATTTCATCTGCGTTAGCTCCTCTGATCCTGGTACCTTATACTGCAGAATCATACCTATGGCACGAGTGTTACCTCCTGAAAAAAAGAAAGAAAATCGTGAACAGCAACAGGTTTTACCAACTACGTAACATTAACTTCTTCCAGCCACTAAGCATGTTTGAAGAAAACTCTCTCACCACGTAATTCAACGCACTAGAAACGGCAGGTACGTGAGCTGCCGCGCCAGAGGAGGTAGTGACCGTGGGCGTTAGTGCCAGGCAACGGAACGTGCAGGCTCCAGATCGTTTAACTCTCTCTGCAGTCCCTGAGGCAGAACTTGTATAAGCCGCCAGGTAAAGCCACTAGCTACGCACGCAAGGGTACCCTCGTGTTTCAATATTACTGTGTCTTCTCTCACGCAGATACCACAGCCGCATACTGTAGCCTGCAGTTTGTAAACAGAATCACCAGTGTCCAGTTACACTGATACCAGAGAGGGGATCCTCGCTTGATCCGAACACAAAAGTCCCTCCAAATCTGGCAAAGGGTGGAGGGTGGGAAAGATGCTTATGCAAGACTAGATGATGGCTGGCAACATCACTGACTTGCTGAGGGAAATCCACTACAAGAGGCATTGCTCTGACAGCAGCGTGACAGCGAGATGTTTCTCTCTCTCCACCTCTGTGCAGCTAGGGTAAAGTAAACCAAAGCAAAAATACAGAGGTGGCACAAAAGCTTTGTTTGGAATAACACACTGATGCTTTACATGGACATTATTGGCACTGCTTGTTTCCTGAAGCAGTAGAGCATAAACGAAGCCCCAGGAACAGCTCCACCAAACAGAGGAAGATGCTTTTTGCAAACTGTCCGCATGAGAAGGCTCCTGGAGGCCATTACTGTAATGTCTGAGAAGCCAAAGACAATCTTTGTCTAAGCAACCTGATCAAAAGCCTGCAAAACTGTTTATAAAAGTAGCTATTATCTCTTCTTCTAGGATAAATTGATATCCAACTTCTTCATCACTCGCTCCCCTGCATCTGCCTGGTCGGACTAACAGACCCTTACCCTAACAGACTTACAGCCCTCGTTAGAGATAAACCAGCAGAAATCAAACACACACGGCCCTGACCAGTCTCATGTATTCACATGCCCACGTCTGGCATTCCACGACATCACTGACTCGGGCAGAACACGGCTCACACGACAGGACATATTTTTTTAAAGAAGACTAAAACCAAGCCATTAGTTAACAGTTTGCTTATTCAGGACAAAACCTGCCTGGCCAGCCCACAACAAGTACATTGTCCATTTCTGGTACACAAAATTCAGCACACCCCTGCTGATGTGGGTGATGACTACTAAAGATAGCATTTCTCAACTTCCCTACTCTCTTCCAGCAAGGACAATAGCACAAGTGGTCTAAATGCAGCCTCGAATGTTTTAGGTCTCCTCCAAAAAGTTACAAAACACTGATTCTCAGTTTATTCAACAGACAGATGGGGAAGCAATAGACACACATCAGATTTGAACATCACTTGTCTTAAGCTGAACAACTGTAGATCAAGCAAAAAACCAGCACTGCAGAGGAAGGAAGATGGGGGGGGGGTGATGACAACATGCGTAGGTGCGTCATGCTCAGAGGCACTGGCGATACCTTCAGTAATGTGCTGGCTCTCCAGAAGGCTGGTGTAAGTGTGAATATCTCTTTCTACCATCAAGAAGGAAGGCAGGCAGGCAAAAAGACAAAGCAGTCAGAAGAGCAGTGAACAAGGAATTATAGGAGCATTAAGTAACTCAGCAACACATCTGGTTGATACAAATACCAAGATAAGTTCATTAAAGTGAGCATGCTGTACTAATATTGCACAGATAGGCTGTCCGATTAGACAATTCCAGCAGTGACAGAGGTGTTGCTAAAGAACAATTATTAAAATTCCTGACCTTATTTGTTCTCATTTCAGTGAAATCATAATCAGGCTCATCCTGAAATACTCTAAAATCTGGTAAGAGAGGAGGCAGTCAGTAGCTGCCCTCTGACTCAGATGTTACCGTTTTTATTTGGCCACCCCTTCATTGTGAATGAAATTAAGAAAGCATAGTTTAATTCCCTACACCCCCCCCCAATTGTTGGTACCAGGAGAAATCCCAGCTGGATTCTGGAATGGAAGCTACCGAAGACTAACAGTTCCCTTCGACGGGCTTTTGAATCAATAGATGTTTATATTTAGCCAAGAGGAAGGATCAGAACAGATGATGCGCACCTTTACTCAGGTTTATCAAGTATTACAGCTCAAAGGTAATTTCTCAATTCTTCGGTTTTCCCCCAAATCCCAGTAGCCACAGGGACAGGGTTCCACACACTGCACTCTATTCTGAGAGCAGCTGTAACCAACACAGTTACAACTGAGTTACCGATAACCTAGAAATACACTGTTCTAGCTCAAACAATAATTACAACTTCACATATTTCTTTTTCTTAATAGCAAATTTATATCCAATGAACAAATTTACCTCCAGGAGTAAATCCCTCTGTGAGTATCTGAACAGTTGAAATCTGTATAATTTCAATTTCATAGTGGCTGTCTCCATCCAAAACCAGGTACCTACATAACAGGAGAAAAAGCTTTTTTTAAGAAAAACCCTGTTTTTTCTACAATATCAAGTCCAAATCAAAGGGAAAAAATAAACACAGTCTCTCAGTCACTGGTGATTTATACATTCTTTGTGTGGTGGAGGGAGAGAAATCAAGCAGGAAAAATTAGTCATTGTTGAAGTTCTTCACTTAAAGGAAAAAAAAAAAAAAAAAAAAACCACAACACACCACAAAACCTATAGCTCAGCTTACCAAGAAACCCTTTCAAAATATTAAAAGCATTCTTCCAAAGTTCTGGGGAAGAAGAGAACGCAGAGCCTAAAGTGTTCTAGCCAACCAAATTATAGGGATGGCCAAAGGGATGCTTTGGCTGCAATGTTAAGCGATACGGCGTAGTGTTAGAATCATTCTGAAACAAGCTTTTTTCAGTGGCTACAGTTTTTTCCCTGCACACCCCCTTCCCATGTCCCCGTTAGCTTGCAAAACCCCTGAATTCCAGCAGCGCTCAGAGGCATCAGCAGTGAGCGGAGCTCCACCACTCTAAGGCATCCTGATCCGCACTGCTAGTGAATTCAAACCTACTAACTCCAATAAAGTGGTACCTGTCCATGCAGTCCAATTTCTCTCTCCAATACCCTCACAGCATGTTACTCTCATATTCTGTTTAGGTTATTCGATAATAATATAGTTGTAAGTGCACCAATAATATAACTTACAAGTCCAATTTCAGTCAATCTTTCTCACCTCTGATTGTTGGAAAGTCGACAAACCATGAGCTCAGATTTATCAGATGTTCCCAGAGTTACAAAGAACGTAGCCCCTGGAAAGAAATGTTTTAGTATTCTGGTGCAGAGTTTAGGAAGGAACATTCAAGTATCAAAAAGGACAACTAATTTTTGCTTACCGCACCTAATACACTGGGTTGGGTGAATTAAGAGACTAATTGAAATGTTAAACTGATTAACATCAGCAGAACACTCAAGTATAAAAAGCTGATCTTTAATTATCATGTTCTGAACCACAGGACCTTTCATAATTGCCATGTAATTTCTCCCACGCATTGTAGAAATACAGATCACATCCAAGATGAATATTTTAAAAACAAGAACAGATTTGGAGATGGCAAAAATAGGGAATTAAAGACCCTATCTCGTCACCATAATACACCCTGCTGTTTCTGTATTCCAAAAAAATCTGTCAGAAGAATCTAATAGCAGGATGTGACCTTCAGCTCTATGCTTAATAAATAGCAAAGACACCTCTTTTTCATTACCGAAGGCTAGCTCAGTCTTACTTTGAGGTCAATGAACTTCAGCCTTCATGTTATGTTTCTTCCTGCTGAAAACTGCTCCTTCGACGCCAGGAAAGTCATCTTAGCTACATTAGTGAAGTGATTCGTAACTTAAAATAAAGCAGACTATACGCCTCACCACTTTATTTCCTCCAAGCCTCACGCTCCCAGCATTACCTAATCCCAGTACTGCTGGTCTGGGAAATGAAAAAAATAACAACATACAGCCCTGCCAAATGGTCTGCAATCCATCTCCATGAGCCGAACCGTGCCGCCTCAGAGAGCTTCACCTCGCTGTCTACTTCACAACTTCACACAGTCTCACTGACCCCTCAGCACAGACCCCCAGGCTGCAGCTGGAGCGACACACAAGCTACGGCAGCAAAACAGCAAAGGAAAGGACACCACAGCCACCAGCTCTCTGACTGAGATCAGGAACAACTTCAGACTTGAACTGCGTAGCACGAACACAAGCAAGACAAGCTTTTAAAAAAAAATCTTCCATTTAAAAAACATTATTTAAAACCTCATCTACACCTTCATCTGCAGAGCAGAGTGAAGGACAATTGTGTGCAAGAGGGATGAGCAGACTCCGTTCTGAACCTACAACCTCCCAAGGAACATTCGCGCTAATCAGGCGCGTCGTTCAGCTTACCGGTTATACACACTGGCATCAAGCTAAGAGTTAAGAGCCCACCAAAAGGCACTGAACAATCACAGAATATTTTAAAAACCGAAGACTCAGCTTTCTTAATGTAATTGGAACACAAATTACTGCATCGCATGTAGTTTTAATGCTACACAAAATTGACCGCTTGTGATGATCTGCCATGAGCCGCAGCTGTATGCCACAGACACAATCAAAGCTTGCAGGTGAAGCATGAAAGAAGCACTGTCCTTGTTAGAAAATATTAAAATATTCTCTATTGTTAAATATATTTTATCCTTATTTAATATAACAGAATCTGGCTAAAAGATGCATTATTTCAAGAAAAATGCCAATGGTACACGCATCTGTTCTCAGAAATGTTAATAATTCCTCTGTCTTTAATTAAATCACTCTTTGTAAACCTCTTTAAATAAACAGGTAACAGAATTATTAACTGGCAAACGAGAACCATGGCAATGTAAAAGGTATTTAAAGGAGACAAAACTGCAGCTCGTTGGACAAGAGGCGCTACTCTTCCTGTTTATCACATTTGAATAAATGTAAATGAGATCAAACCAGCACATAAATGCATTCAGTCCTTACCATTCATGAGCACTTTAAGCTGTTTGTCATAAAACTCTGTTTCTTTCTGAGAGATGAGGGCACATTCAGCACACTGGCGCACAGGATCCACAAAGCACATGCGAGGCAGAGGCACTTTTTTACTGCAGCACTTGTCACAGAAGCACTTTCCACATCTTCGGCAGTGATGCTAAGCATGAGAAAACTTTTTGTTTATTTACTTACACAGGAAGCGATGAGGGAATATTTTGATAAAGTTACTACATCAAATACCCTCCTCCCCAAGAAACAGAACAGTTTCTCAGAGGTAAAACATACAAGTTAAGGTAAAGGAAAATGTAACTGCTAGAGCAGTATCAAGAGATCTCTGAAAGCTGAAGACAAAGGACTGAGCAGGATGAACACCAGCACTATAAGCCTTTGTTGGCACTCAGTAAACATGCTTCTAAAGCAGGCCAAGCAAGACACTGAAAGAGCTTCTCCAGTGCCCAGCAGTAAATCCTTCACCTTACTGTCAATAAAAACACAAGAGAAGCGTGGTTTCTAGATCCCTTCCCACTTCCAAGCAAAGATCTTGGGAAACTTCATCTGGAGATCCTATTTTTCTTCTAGAAGACTTATTCTGAAGTTTTTCCCATGGAAACTTAAAACCTACAGCTATTTAGCTATCAGAAATATCAGGCAGCATAGTACAAATGCAATGAAGTTGCAAAATCAGAACTAGCACTGCAACGTGTTTCACAGCTACTGAATCTGCAACAAGTGGCTTATGCTCCAAATCCCTCCGGGGGTGTGACAGCCCCAGCAGGTCTCCCTGATGCAAGTCCCCATGTCAGACAAGCAGGAACTGATCTGTGGCTCTAAGCAAGTGTGAACAGTTTGATACAAGGAACTGATACACTGCCATTTTGGTCAGTGTTAGGCTTTCCTTCCAAATATTATGCAAGACTCTCTGGAGTACCTATTTCCTGGGGCTACCTCCACTTCCTTGTCAAAGCTCACACAAATAAAACACAGCAGCCGAACGAATTAGTGCCTCTCAGTCAAAATGCTCTAACCAACCAACAAGCATGCCCCTAACCAACCCTCTAAAGGGTAAAACGAGAACTAGGAGAAAGTACACTCCATGATTTAGGGGTGCCAGGGTCACTAACCAACATCCTAATATTCTTCAGGCCTCCTGAAAATTGACATCTACCTCACATAACATATCACTATGTCTGGTTTACCATTTCTCCTTCCCTCTCCTTCCAAACAATAAATTAAAAAAAACTTACTGTGTCAATGTACTACAAGTCTCACTTCTGCATCTTTCTTCACTTTCACAAGTGCATGCTAAGAGACTGTCAATGTAGTTATACAAAAGAACGATATTCCCTGCTGAAAATAACTGTTGGCCTTTTCTGGGAGGCTGCTTTCCTCCCCCACACAGAAACCCCGGTATCAGCAGAATGTTTTCTGATAGCAGCATTCCGTACAGCTGCATGCATTCCACAGGGACCTGCTTACTTTTATGTAATTAACATAATTTAACTCTATTAGTGTTTTCATCCACTGAGCCTTCTCACTGCTCACATCAATCAAGGCCGTTTATACTTTCTACTTTAATTGGAAATTCCCTTTCCCAAACCCAAGATAAATCCTGGTTTACTTTTAGAACAGAAGGAAAATCGTGGTTTTGGTTCTCCGCATCTTAACAATATGGTTCTTTAATGAAGGATTATAATTCATTACTCCTGAAAACATTTTTGCTTACATTTCCACACCTAATTTTATCTCCCAAAACACAACTGAATTAGTTGATTTGGTTTCTATGCCAGTACCAATGTTAGCAGCCCACTCCAGCATGAGTTCGTCTAACTCTTCCTTTGAATGTAAATCCTGTGGGCACCCAGTGATTTGGAAAAACCCTAACTATGTATTATGCATCGAGCAACAAGAAGAAATTCAAAGAAACAGAGTTAAAACAAAAAGGAGCTCTACTCAGAAAAGGCAGAACAGAAGAAAAACAGCTTTAAGTTACCTCAGACTTCGAATGCTGTTCTACTGAAATTGTCTACATTTTAAATCAAAAAAGTCCATATTAGTATTTTGCAACAGTTAATGCTTTACATTTCATTTGTCTTACCTTTCTAGTTATGAAGTCAAATTTTGCATCGCACTGCATACATCTTGGGCACTAGAAAACAGTACAAACTAAGATTAATCTACGAGATTTCTAAACCTTCAATCCTACTACCATACACAAAGACTGAGGTTTATATTACGCCCTAAAAAGAAACACCTCCAACAAAACTCCATCCTTTATCTTTTCACAATGGATGGGTGTTTCATTTATTTTAATATTGATGTAGCCAACAAATGTCATCCCCATTTGTAAGACAAAAAAGGCTGCCAAACTCATTCGCCAGAAGGGACACTGCATCTCACCAGCAGTCAAAAGTACATTTCAGAAGTACTTACCATGTTTAATTACGTTTGGCTATCCAGACAGCTATATATTCCAGGGCTGACTGTTTTTATATAAGTTGTCATCCTCACTGTACCATACTATAATGCTCTGTTGGCTAAAACGTCGTTTACATGTTTTAATGCTCTCAATACTGGCACATTTTTGCAACATGCTAGAGGTATTTGGGTTTCCTCCAAGCCACTAAGGCTTAATTTCTATTTCAGCTACAAAATGTCACTTC
The DNA here is from genome assembly GCF_949628215.1 of Phalacrocorax aristotelis. NCBI lineage: Eukaryota > Metazoa > Chordata > Aves > Suliformes > Phalacrocoracidae > Phalacrocorax > Phalacrocorax aristotelis. The sequence goes on along the minus strand of NC_134284.1, from coordinate 27,115,521 downwards.
CTGAAATATCTCTTTCCCAAAACAAGCTTACACCCACACTCCTCCCCCCCCCCCCCCCCCCCCCAAAAAAAAAAAAAAAGCCAGAAAGTATTGAAGTTTGTTTCTTGCAACTAAGTAGAGTTAAGGGGTGACAGTTTGGATTTTCTAAACTAGCAGAAGTGATCAGCGATTGTTACAACAATTACAATTTTCTGTACAGAAAGTCACCTACCAAAGGGCTGATGCTCAGCACTCAGACCACTAGATTTTCACCAAGACTTTGCATATGTGTTTATCTACCATATCAGAAACCACTCTCCAAAAGCTTCGAAAGCAATTTTTTTAGATTTCTTTGCAAATACTAACACAAAATTATGTCTGACATCTGAATCAGGAGAGCGTGGTTAGATCATATAAGTTTTATAACTCTAGAAACCTAAACTCTTCAAACCAGACTCTCTCAGACTACAGCAGAATGTCATCTTAAAAGCATGCCCTAAGCTGAGCAGGTGCTATTTCCTAAGCAGACAGTAATCACCATTTGCCTTTAATTAACACATTTCAATACTTAACCCTTTATCTTCTATAAATTCATTCAGGTTACAATAGCTTTGTCATCTATCTCAAGGACTTTTGCTTCAGCAGATGCCCAACCACTGTCACAAGTTCAGTGACTACAGCCAAGAAAATATTACAGGAGCTAAATTAAAAATTCTCTAGAAACTTTTCACGTTCTTCTGAAGTACACGATTGTAAATTATTTGCAACAGTTTATATGAGGTGTTCCTAAGTTTAAACAACAGTTTAACAAATTAGAGACTAACTGGAGTCCCAGTAATGGAACATAAATAGGTCTGTGCAATATTTGTTACAATACGCAATCTGTTTCCAAATCCCGCACAAAAGAGAACTGGAAGTGTTCCTGCAGTGTTTCAAACAGCGCCTTGAATTAAGGCATCCAACCACCTCTTTTCACAATGGCGGTGTAAAAGCTTATTCTAACATTCCCTGACAAATAACCATCAGCATAAAGCAACTTCAGTATTCCCCAGGCTTCACCTCCGTAACAAGTAGTACTCTACCGTCATATAACATGTTTTGCACTACACTGATCTTGATTTAGCGTTTTAACTTTTGACATGTGTGGTTTAATAGCTCATCTGGGAGAATTTTTGTACACTTTGAATTTACCAGGAGTCTAACTACTTTTCTTAATGAAAACATATTTGGGGTTTTTTTGGTCAGAAATTAGAAAGCACAAGCCACAAACTAGGGGAAAAACCCACTCTTCTAAACACTGTCCTAAACAGATTTTGTACACAATGTTACACTCAACATACAAGTTGCTTTTCAGGAAGGAACAAAATTATCCATTTGCTCTTATTTCATATAAACCCTACAGACAAATATTTCTGAATTCCAAACCAATCATGATAACACTAATATTAATAACACAAACCTATACGCCTGACACATAGAGCAGTGACAAACCACAACTCAAATGGCATATGGTAGCAGCATCGCAGAACGGGATTTTCCTACAAAAATGTTGTAACACAAGCAGGCTCGATGCACTGGTCCTTCAAGGCATTTCTGCTTTAAGTAACCAAAATCAAGAGAACCCATTTGTATAACATCAATTTCTACTTTGCCTGGGAAGAGATCGCTACTGAAAAACATCTTGAAAGGTGAATCCTTCCTATTCACCCATATGCTGACATAATTAGAGAGTGTGTGAGTACTGAATTAAGCTTTATAGCTTCAAGGGGTTTTTTTAATCACATTTACAGGGAAGAAATGATGATGTTTGAGTTACTTTTCATGTCTTCAGGACACAGGCTTCTTAAAACTACTGCAAATCTGAGGTTTTTGGAAAGTGGAAACAGAAATATAAGAAAAAAGAAACCAAATTAAAAAGCATGTCGTTAGTATATTCATTTCACATACAATCAACATACCACTAATATCAGATTACTTTATATAGCACGAGGAAAATGGAAGAACATCCAGCAGTTGTTGGATCTTGTTCTCAGAAATACTGAGAGCTAGCTCGTTACAAACACAGTGGGACTTCTCATGCATTTGCTGAGGTGTGATAATGAATTTGCATAATCATTTGGATCCAGCCAGAGGTGAGAATCCCGTAGCGGGACAGGAAGCTATAGTTATGCTTCATACGCTTTATTTGCATATACAATAACAAAGTGATTCAAGAAGCGATGCAAGGTAACACATGGTTAAGCTTGTTAACACAGTGAACTATTGCAACTGTGAAAGTTCACAAGCTCATCAAATCACACGCCTGACCAGAACAGCTGATGCCAGAGCAGAAAGCAGCACCACGCAAACATACAGCGGACACAGCATACGATGCTTTCTGGTATTACAACTGCAGAGGGCCAATTCGCTGCCCAAGCTACACAAGTTTGCCAGCAGTTTGAGCACAGCTCCGGTGCAACTACTGCCGGCTTGGAGAGCCTGAGCCAACAGAGGACCAGCTACACAGAGCTCAGTTCCCTCCTGCGGTGATCCAGGAGCCCTAGGGAACCACTGTCACCGCGTCCCTACACTCCTCTCGCACACCCCAGCTCCAAGGCACACGGTGCTCCTCAGCCACGTGAAGATCTGAGACACGGCTGGATGTCACAAGGTTTGGTCACCTCTGCATTCAAACACACAAATTTTACTCAATTAATAGTCCAAGATTTCCTTAATGGGAGCATCATCAGTTGAGCTCTGCTGGTAATTGACAAAGAAATTCCAGGTTAGACAAGGCACGTGCAGTGACCGACATTTTAAGCTCTGTCTCAAGTTTAATGATGCTCAGCACAAATTTTTGTTTATATTATCCACTTGAACCCATTATTAATATCATAAATAAGACTGCCAAAAAGAACATTTTCCGTAGTCCTGCTTCAGCCTTACACTTCAAACTCCTCAAAGTAACTAATATTCTAGGACTGTATAATCTTGTGACATAAAATTTTAAAAAATTAAATATATTTCAATGTTATATAGTAGTTTTGCAAAAATACTAACTGCCATAATTTTTAGGTTGCTTTACTTTTAAAAAATAAGCCAGTACACTCTCCCTGCGTAAGAAAACCAAAGCTACTGAATTTGTGTGTGTTACTGGCCAGACAGCAGAAGCCCGCATGTCAGAAAAGCCAGATCAACATTTGCTAATATCAGTCTCTTGTCTTGGACAGAGAGCATGGGTTTTTTTAATTACGTCTGAGATGGTAACAAGAGCAAGTGTTCTTGCTGAATTCATTAACTAGATAACACTGCCTCTTTAAATTTCATTGTCTTAATAAAAACATGGGTTTTATAAGCTTCCCTGTATTTCATGTACCTGCTTTACTTAAGGAAAGAGTTCGTAACATATTTGGTAATCATTAACCAAAGGGATGTCTGAACTTCAATACATTTTAAGAAATTTAGTAAAATAACTTTTTACAAAATAACAGTAATGCAAGATTAAGAATATGAATTAACAAATGCGTTTAAAATGTTTGCCTATAATACACTTCCTCTCAGTAGCAAATATCCCTGAGTCTCATGCAAAGGCAACATTCAGTCACAAATCAACACCATCACTGACCAACAGACTACAGGGGAAAAGCTGAATTTTAGTTAGACCAAATACCTGCAGTACAACTGTAATACAGAATTCAAACTAGCAACAGACATCAGACTGATGTATGTAAAATATACAGACTTAATTCTTAAATATATCTAACTAGTTCTTAAATACATCTAACTAGTTTAAAGAAATCCTACCATAATCTTCAAACAACCTTTAGATGGTACTGTGTATTACAGTGAGTTAGAAGTACCTTACTTTTTTCAAATGAAGCTAGGCTGCTTCAATCAAGGACTACTGAATGTAGTTTTATAAAACTACATCTCAGAATGTCAGGGAGAAAACGAATCTCAATTTAACTGTTACCAAATTACACCCACTGATGATGATGACGACGTCAGGAATCAGGTTTCCACGTGGCGCAGGTGAGTGCACACAGGGCACAGCAAGTCGCCGACGCAGCAAAAGCAGACTCCACTCAACACAAGAGGAAACCACTTGCGCAGTAACCGCTCAGACGGTACACGCTCCCTGATAAATGCACACCCCACCTGCAACACACCCAGCGCAGCACACCTCGTATCGTAAGAGCTGGGTGCCGACACCTTCAAATGACATTCAAGCTCCAGTCACTGAAAACCGTGTCTTATCTACACTTCGTACAAGACAGATACCCAGTCGCTACTGATGAACGGGAGGGGTTTTTTAAATCTTTAAGTACAGAAGGGAATAACCTGGGAAAGCTCCCACAAGATATTTTAGCAAACTGCTTGTTTAAAATATGCAGAAAAATTTGCTTTCCAAAAAAGGGTTGTTATTCTGGACAAAACCAGAACTGACTTACTAGTCATGCACCTTGTGACAGCAAAGGTTAGCCTGAGCTGCAGAAGCTGAGCCAGCAGAGCGAGCCTCCAGAATTACTACTTTTACACAGAACTTTCTGCCTCCAGAGATATCAGGCTGGGGCAAAATTTTCATTCTCACTTCTAACAGAGGAGGACATAGCGTTCCCATACAAAACAGACCAACCATATCAGTACCTGGCAAAGAACAGCTTTGTGTAACAACTCCCTGCTTAAATTCATATTGGCTCCTCTAAAATAAACCTTAACTCTGGTCACATTTAAACGTGTTGGCACACATCCACACCACAGAACACTGGCAATAAATAATAAACAAACAATTCATTCCAAGTTGTATTAGCTGTAGGGACCAATAACAAATGATGCACATTATGTGGAATTTAATATAACATCATGACTGTGTGGTTTACTTGCAAGGTATTTAAAGGCAAAGTTGACTGAAACCGTCTAAGCTATTCGATACTTGTTTAACACTAACAACATCCACACTGGGAGCCAGAAGGGCTGTTCTAGCTTAGCTTTATTGCCTTAATACTTTGCATCTTTTCTTTTTAAAATCAGTATTACCTTTATGAGCACTTAAAGAGACAGCTCCGCTCAACATGAACGCTGCACAGCTCGATACACTTTTAACTCATTAAGCTCCTCACTGATTTTGGTGACAGGCCCGGACGTCCCCGCAGGACGACTGACGGGCCTATCCCCTCCAGCCCATTCACCCTAACGAAATAAACCACTGCGATTTCCAACTAAAGAACTGCGGGCGGGACGGGGGCGACCTGCCCGCGGGCTCCGCAAGCCCCTGGCCCGCCCCTCCTGCCGGTGTGCCCCAGCGGGAGGGAGGGAGGCTCCGGGGAACACGGGCGCCCAGGGAAGGAGAAGAAGCGCCGCCCCAGCCCCCGTTTCCCGGCCGCTAGTGCCGGCCACGGCGCCCCCCGGCCCCCGGCGGGGCGGCGACCCCTGAGGCGGCGGGGGGCGGGCGCTGAGGGGGCCGGCGGGGAGGGAGGGAGGAAAGAAGGGAGGGGCGGCGCCCCCGCCCGAGCGGTACCTCCTTGTCGGGCACCCACGGCGGCTCGTCCAGGCCGAAGGGGCTGCGGGCGGAGCGGTGCGCGGGCACCATGCGCAGCCCGCTGGGCGAGCGCACCAGCTTCTTGGCGTCGCGGGCCTCGCAGCCCGACATCTTTCCCCAGCACGATCCGCCACCGCTACTCGCCCCACCCCCCTCGGGACTGGCGGCGCCGCTACCCAATGGCCGCCTGGGCCCTTCGGAACATGCACGGCGCGAGGCCAATGGCAAGCAGGGAGCCGCTGGTCCCCACCCACCCGCTCCAGACGCCCAATAGAACACAGGCCTCAGACTTTCCAGCCAATCCCGTGTCGACTATGGTTTAAGGCTGGTGTGTTGCTTCTTCCCCACCCCTTTGGGCTCTCGAGACGCATGTGCAAGGGCAATTGCCGGCGCCGCAACCCGGAAACGGAGGGCGTGCGCACCTCAGCCACGCCCCCGTACTCCGCGTTCGAGGAAGCATGATAGCAAATTAGCGAGGAGGGCCGCGTAAGGGGCGGGCTCAGCTGGCCGCAGCCCTCACGAGCGGCTCCGCGGGGGCTCCACGACCTACAGGGTAGCACTTGCCCTGAGGGGCTCGCCGAGGTGCGTGTGCCCCCGCCGGCAGTGCTGAACGCGCCTCTCCATCGCCGCTCCTCCTCCGGCTCCGCAGAAGCGATCGTTACCGGAACGAAAAGCGTTCCGCCCGCTCCTTGAGCAGCGCCTTGCCATTGGCTGTCCTCCCGGAGCGATCGCTTCGAGGAGTTGCGATTGGTCTGCCATTGGCGACGTCGCAGGCAAGCTGCTCGCCGATTGGCTACGGCCTGGGCGAGCTCTGGCGGGGGGTTCGTAACGGGGGTGAGGGCAGTATGGCAGCCGGGCCGGCAGGCCCGGGGTGGGGGGCGGCGGTGTCCCTCCGCCGGTGAATGTGTCCGTCTGCAGCGGGGCGGCTCCGTGCCAGTGGGGTGCACACAACGGCCTGGCGCCCGTCCAGCCAGAGGTCGACATGGTGACGGTCAGTTTCCGTAAGTTTCGGCTTCTGACTCTTGTCCAGACGTTGCTTTACGTAGGTGTTTCTTAAAAATAACGGTTTCTTCTCCTGCATTTGTTCTGTGATCGGGGCCCGCGGCAGCCCCTCCTCCCCCAGGTTCCTTAGGTCATGTACCCTCACGTACCGCCTAGCGTCCGCCGCGCCGCTTGGTAAAGATGGGCTGAGCAACAGCGACAAACCCCGGGGTGCTCCTCGAGGCCGCCGTAGGCCGAACTGCGGCGGTTTAGGCCAAAGTGTTAAAAAGCGTTTGATGTTCTTATAAGAAGCTTGTTTTAACGCTTTAATACTTAATTTGCTTTTAGGTAATCAAAATACATTTGCCTACGCAATGTACGAATAGCCCTGGATCACTCCAAACTGCGCGTGCACGAGATCTTTAGTTGAAAATGAAGAGCTGGCGTAAAGGCGGGCAGGGTAGGAATGGCTGTCCCTGCCTCTTCGCAAGCTTCTACCCAGAGCCAAAGCACGCCGCGGAATGACAAGCAATTAAAATTGCTAGTAATTCTTAACTACACTATTATTAGCTGATCCCTTTAATAGCGTATATGTTAACGGCCATATGAACCAAGGTGCTGAATTGTTACTTTTTCTAAGGTAACTGATAAATATATTGTTAAAAAATAAAAAAGATTATTCCTACAAGCTTTTCACATTGAATGATGCCTATTTTTTGTTGCATGTATATCTGATAAAAGCCACTTTAACAACAGACCATTCATTCCGGTGCCATATCAGGAAATGGACTGGGACCAGTTTGACTTGAACCCTAAAGTAATTGCTGCCCTTAAGAAAGGTAACTTAATTTGCCAACGTCTTGCTGGTAGATCTGTCGCCGTAGTGTCTGTCTTTACCTAATTGTACGTTTGTGGGTGTAAGCATATAGATGTACAGCAGCATTTCAGAACTGTAATAAAGCATTTCATAAGCAGGTTTTTCTGAGTCATCGGAAGTGGTGGCTTTTCCTCATGGTCCAATAATAATTTTCCAAACAATTTTATAGACTGTGATCTTACATTGAAAGTAAATGTTGCTTGCCCTGCTTACAAGGATGCAGTGTAGGTAAGCTTCAAGTAAATGATTAGTAGAATGTGGGAAAATGTTTTCTTTTGTGCCTAAGATTGTAATCCAGCCAAAAATATTTATAAAAATTCTTCTTATTTCAGCTGACATAAAATCAATAAAAGAGATTTTAAATCTTTCTGGAGCAGACTTGCAAAGATTGATGAAACTGTCCAATGCAGATATACAGTGCTTGCTGAAAACAGTCTCTCACGCGCTAAGGAGAAATAGTATGTTTACAGGTAATATAATCACTACAAAAAGAAGGGTTCTATTTGAATCTTAACATACTGTCACTGGGAGGAAATAACATTTTGGCTCCTCATCTCACAGTAATGTGATTCTAGAAATGAAAAGGGAAGTGTTTTTGCTGTGCTGTAGTGAATTATTTAACTATCCTAACGAGAGCTCCTCTGAGGCCTTGAAGGTAGCTGGAAGTGGATAGGTGCCTTCAGGATCAAGCCTCCCTGAAACAGGCCAAAAATGATTCTCCAGTCTAGAAACCTTGATGAGAGGAAAATATTCCTTCTTTCTTTTGGACAAGTTGAAAAACTTACATAATATATTATAACCTATTTAAACACCTCATTCTGAACCAAGCAGGACCTAATAGCTTCTCCTGTACAAATATTTCATGGCAGCTCTTTGCTTAGAATTTATTTTCTTTTGATTTGCATATATCTTCAGGCCCTGGCCAGATACCTGGTATGCTGTTTCATAGTCTGCTGTAGCTTTCCATTTCCATAATTGAACCTTGCTGGCAGTGTTTTCTTGGAGAGTAGCTTTCCATGGAGACTCCTTAGAGGTAGAGAAAGGGGAAAATAAAAAGCTCGAGAGGAGGAAAGGCCTCAGTGTGAACTACCAGCTTTTGAACAGGCATTCAGTCAGTAGGCACTGTGGGGAAAGGGAGGTGGGGAAGGCCAGGCTGAATTAGAAAAATGGCCCATCGACACAGAAAGCATCCTTTCTAGATATAAACCTGCCACGCAGCCTCTGTTTTGTATCATTGGGTGTTAGAAAGATATTAAATGAAACTTTTTTTCTTTTTATTTTCTCTCTAATCTTTTAAAAAAAATGCAAAACCCTGCAGCACTTCAGCTCTACCAAGATAAAGACCATTTCACCTCCCAACACCAGAAGCTAAGCCTAGGATGTTCAGTACTAGATAACTTGTTAAAAGGCGGCATTCCTTTAGTGGGAATCACAGAACTTGCTGGGGAAAGTTCTGCTGGGAAGACTCAGATTAGTTTACAGCTTTGCCTTTGTGTGCAGTATCCTTACAAATATGGTGGATTAGAGTCTGGTAAGTACTGAAATGTAAATATCAATTAATTTGCCGTTTGGGGGAATATACTGTCTTTAAGAACATCATCAGTGTATTGAAGTAGATGCACGTAGTCAGTGCATGTCTTACCCTTCTGCAATAGCATTGGTAGTAAGCTAGTTAGTAATGCATCTTTGCAGAGAGAAAAGCAGGCTGTGTACGTGCCCTGCATCGCAACATAATTTAATACAAAATTACTGTTGGCTGTTGTTTACCTGCCTGCCACTGTGGGCTAAACTAGACACACATGCAGACAATATATGAAAAGCATTGCCTTCATAAGTACTTATTCACTCCTTGTGTAACAACCACAGCAAAACAGCTTGTCAGATAATTTTCCACAAACATCTTGGGTATACGGAATATGTTCCCTAGTTGGGGTTTCAAATTTCAAAGAATATTTAGTTTTATAACAACAATTGAAGTGATTTACAGAGTAAAATTGATGGAAATCTGATCAAAGAAAGTTAACATTGTTCTGCCAAAGTAGGTAGGTTTATTCTTTGATTAGAGAGAGTATGGGGGTTTTAACCGTCTATTGTGTTAATCTAACTCCTAATATTTTGGGGGATTTTAGCATTATATGCTGTCTTAGAAAGGGAGGAAACCTCTGTCACTTCTGAGAGTGCAGTGTCCTGGTAGTCTGCCCAGGGTGTGTTTGGCTGTGATCTTGCTCTTCCTTCCATGCAGCACTGGGTTTAATTTGGCAGCTCAGTAGTTTGTTGTGGGGCAACTTAATTACTTCTGGTACTATATCCACCCACATGGAAAATCATGGAATGTCCACATGAAGATCTTGCTTAAAGGGTAGTAATTAGCCTGTGGCTTTTATTACTTTGCTTTAAGTTACATCATTAATCAGAGCAGAAGCAAATATATTTTGTTTGATTCCTTTGTGTGCAGCTGCTAACAGCTGCAACTAGTCTGAATGCAAATACATTTTTATTCATGCCCCAGCACTTCTCCCTGTTTATGTTGAAAGAAAGGAGCAAACCAGAATAGAGTACAGAAGAAGGTGCCCAACATCCTAATGGAATTCTTGTCTCTTGTGCCAGACTACAGTCTTCCTTGTAGGGCTACAAAATGACAAGTCTTTCCCTTATTTGTGTTTGAAGATGGTTCTTTTTTCATATGCTCCTAGCACTCATGCCAGTACGATTGCTTTGTCATCTCCATGATCCCGATCTAACTACTCTGAAGTGTTTCATGGAAGACAGGATAGAATGGCCATCATATCATGGTAGATGGATTGGATACATTGGCTATTCTGCATGGCTAGATCCCGTATCCCATATATGGCCATGATGGAATGGACACCACATCACAGCTCCTGTGAGAGAGCCAGAGTGTTTTGGAAGGGCTGAGAGGACAGAACTTTTTAGGATCTTGAAGCGGTAGAAGGCAGAAATACCCTGCCGCAGGAGCTGGAGAGCTAAGGGAGTGGTGGAATCCTAATTCGTGCAGTTCTGTTCTCTCTGTGGTATCTTGCTGTATGTTAGACTGCATACAGTCATAGCAGGAGATACTGTTTGCATAGCACTTAGAAAGCAAAACAACTTCTCTGCAGCCTATAAATAAGGGTTGTTTTGAGTCTCTCATGAGAAACACAGGAATTAAAAGCTTATGTTGAGTATGAGGAGTTTTGTTCTTTAGGAAACAAGGAGAAAAGCAATGCTTAGTAGCTATCACACAAGTCTAGTACAACCAATAGAAGATTAATCTCAGTGCTAAAGTTCTGCTGATGATCTAAAATTATGGTGGTTTGTTGTTTTTGGTTGGTTGTTTTTGATCTTTGGGATTTGGGGTGTTTTTTTTAGTGCTACAGACTTCCTCTCTCAAGTGGTGATGTTGAAATACATTTCTTCAGACAGTATGGATTTATTGTGTATTTACTTCATTTCACTTAGTGCTAATCTTGTTTACGATTCTCAGTGCTAGGAGGTTAGCAGCAAAGACATTAGGACGTCCTTTGCCTCAAGGTTCTCTTCCTGCCATTCTAAGAATGTCAGTTATGGTCAACTGTATGTTGGCCAAATTTATTTTATATGCCCATATTCATAACTAACACATTAATAGAATGACAAATTCATATCCATATTAGAATTCTGAATTAGAAAAAAATGTTTGCTACCGATTCTTGTTAGATGGCTGCTTTGATACATGACAGATTATGTTCATAGGATTCAAAATTTGTCGTTCTCTGAGAGCAGGGTTTTTTAGTGGTTTGGGTTTTTGTTTGTTCATTTTTGGAGTGGTTTCTGGTTAACAACCAGCACAGCACTTTCATCAGCCTAAATAACAGTAAAGCACTGGGATTTGATTAAATAGCTGTTTTCTGTTTGGTTTTTGTGGACCTGTGAGGAAAGATGCTTGTAAGATTGCTGGGGATCACTGACTTATTAAGAGCGTTTCTCAGCTTCTTTCTCAAAAGTGATTCTTGACTTGCTGTTGGTGCTGACAGCTTCCTAACAAACTGTGAACAGCACGATGCCATAGGCTTTTTCTGTTTGTGTTGTACTAGTCTCCCTTTCTTATTTAGGTTATAGCAATTCACTTATCTTTAAAGATATGTGAATATTAAGTGCTTTTGCCTTATAATTAGGCATCAGTCTTCAATATTAGAGTTTAGTTATTGGTCAGTCTCTTCTAGCCCTTGTAACGTTGCTGTGAAGCACCTCCTGTGTTGTTTTAATGCACAGGTGTGTGTTCTCATTAACCAAATGTTTCAGGGTGGTGCAAACTGAAGAGCACAAATGACAGCTGAAGAGGCTTGATGAAGGTCCAGTAGGAGAAAGTGCCACTCTCATTGTACTGTGAAACTAAAATTTTAAATGAAGGCAAAGCTTATCTGATATATTTTGTGTGGCTTAGCTCTCTTAAAGTTCAAGATGAAAATTACATATTGTTTTGTGGAATGAGCAGCACTTAAATAAAAAAGAAAAGATCGCCCCAATGTATATTTTGGAGAAATCACAAATGGACCAGTTATGTACTTGGAGTACTATATCTGCTGTAGTAGATTTAACTGGTGTCAAAGAAGCATCACAGCAGAGTAAAAGATTGGCAGGTGTCTGAATGCTGGTATTTCCAAAACTAAACTGAGGCAGGAAATAGTCTGTGAAGTAGAACTGTTCTTAAGAAGGAATTAATCTTGATTTTTTTTTTTAAACAAGTGTTTCACTAAAAAAAAATTAACCTGAATAAATGTGTTCACTTGAACTTCAAAACTGCTGTCATGATTTTACAAAGAGGATAGCGTCTATCTATTGATGAGGAATTTTAAATCTAGGTTGCTGGGCCAGTGGAGCAGAGAGGACCAGATTTCTGCTTCTCCAGCTGTTCTTTTTTGCCTACAGGTATTACAGCTGTAGGATTACCTTGTTTGCCTTGATTTACTTGTTCATCAGGTATAAATGTGAAACTGGGCCACAATTGCGTATGTGTTTATAATAATACATATACTTGTTTGATCATTCTATACTCTCCTGCTTTTGCCTTGTGTTTGTTCCTATCACTGTTCTTATTACTGTGCTGAAATTATCTGCAAAGATTATCTTTATGAGAATTTTATGTTTCTTTTTCTCCAGATAAGTTAATTTTGATAAAAATGTATCTTTTCAGCAAGTTTCTCCAATTCTCTGTTTTGAAACATCTTGACTATTGCAATAACTCTGTATCGAAATACAGTTGTCCAATGGATCTAAATACAGCTGTCAGGAAATGCAGACCTGCATTTGAAAAAAAACAACCACCATGAAGTCTTAAGTAATGGGCATTCTGTCCTTTTTAAGTAAAGCAAGGAGAGGACAAAGGACATGCTGCCTAAGGCAGGTCTGATTTTTAGAAAGCAGGTGATTTCTCTGGAAGCCAGTATTCACAGCAAAAAAAACCCCTGTCTTTCAGAATTAGGCAATGTTGTGCAAAAGGCAAGCAGCTGTGGGTAAGAATGGTAGTTGAAAAGTCCGGAATGTTTTACCTGAGGAACCGCTAAGTTACTATGCTAACTTGTGTCAGCATAGCTTTTGCTAGTATGAAATTCAGAAACCACATGGGCTTAAGAAAGCTGCATTTCATGGTGGGTTTTCTTTATTTCTTTGTTTGTTTACTTGGTTTTGAATTTGCACCGTAATGATTTTCAGTTTTGTTGTGTAGATGTTGCAAGACAAAATTGGCTTGTCTGAGTGAATACTGGTGCTAGATACATATAATGTCAAATTTGTGATTAGAAATTTTTCTTGACTTACTGGCGTTTTAGAAATCAAGAAACTGAATATCTGATTAGGAATGCATGAACTGCCCTTAGCAAAGACACCTGCCTATTTGATACTCAGCTGTCACTGTCAAGGTAGAGAGTGATATGAAAATTAGTCTAATTAACAATTAACCTAGGGAAATAATCAAGGAAGTTAAAGTTCACCTAATTAACTGTTTAATAGTTCGCTATTTAAAAAGCCTTAAGCAGTGAAGTGATGGAATTAGTAGCTTACTGTGTTTTCCTCACCTGAGCTTCATTCAAGTTCAGATAGTATTCAACAAGCTGCTGATGTCACTGTAAACTTAGTGGATTCAAGTAATTCTGGGCTTATCTTCTCTTTTTTTTATTTTCGTTCTTTGCTGATGGAAATTTGTGAATGTGTATGTGCTCATTTGTATCTAGAGATATTCATATGACTTCAGCTGTCGTAATTACCAAAGACAGCGTTTATGCCCACAGTTTAAAAATCAGAATTTCATCCGCTCAAATGCTAGGAAGAAAGTGAGGAAAGTACAGAAAATATTTGTGGTTCAAATTCTTACTTTTTAATATGTTGTAGTTCATGAATTGTGATCAGATCATGACTACTCTGACCACTAATGCTTTATTGTAGTCCTCATTCACTGTCAAATGTTGTAAACTGCCAACAACCCTCAGGTCCCTCTAACATAAGTACATACGTAATGAAATTTGGAAAGTTAAGAATGGAGACTGAATATTCTAGTGATAAATGCTATTGTCTGCCATGGCCAAGGAAAGGAAAAAGAAGCCGAAGTATTACCTGTTACTAGGTAGAATGGAAATAGAAATTGTGGAATTTCAGTACCTCCTTTGGAAGGTGTGGATGATGATGAAATAGTTTTCCATGTGTTAATAATTGAGGAAGGTCTTCAATTCTCCCCTGTCAAAGACAATTTTTTTTAATGAGTGGGCATGGGCAGATTTTTTTTGCTCTACTGGATAGCCTTGAGTATTTAAAAAGAAGATAATTTTTTTAAAAAAAATGTTTCACATGTGAAGCAGGGTGATGTATGTAAGAATTTACAGTGGGGTTGGGAAGAGTTAAGATGAAAATACAAGTTTAGCCATAAAGAAAATTAGGTTTAGCCTCATCTTTGTCCTATATAGAATTGAATTCTCAGAATTCAATACCCTGCGTTATACAGGTGTCCATCAGCAAAATATTTTTATTGACAAAGTAGCTATTACTTGTTACTTGATCCAGTCCTGAGGTCTTCCAATTTCTACTACTGGATATAGTTTCATATTTTTTTATTCAGTGGAATATATAGAGGATTTGGAAGTTGCCTCTGGAAAGGGGACGTTCCGTTCCCTGGAGAGCCAGCGCAGGGGGGGACTGTTGGGGTATAAATGTCCAGGATGTCTCGTGCTGCCAAGCCCATCACCTGCCAAGCTGTTAGCAGCTTCAGCCGTCTCAGTGAGTGGACTTAATCCTTAGATGTAACCCTGTAAGTATTAGCTGATAGTTCTGGCTAGTTCTGCAATAACAGTAACAGTTTTTTATAAAGAAAAAACTGCATGTAAATCTGTTCTCTTTCCCTGACATCTTTGATGTGTATGGCTAATTTTCTCTGCAGTAATGTATACTTGTTAACCGAGGACCACAGTAAAAATGTATAGACATCACTCACAGTAACGTGATTGAAGTATAATGCTTTTTATTTAATCTGCCATTTTCAGGAAGAGTTAATTGGACTGAGATTGGATGAGTGATCCTCTTCAAAACAGTTTACAAATAATGGCAATAAGTACCCCCCTATATGTACATTTAAAAATAAGAAACTTGAAAACACTGAGTGAAATTAATCAAAGTACTAATTGTACTGGTGCAGGCTGGAATAGTTAATTTTCTTCATAGTATAGTGCTGTGTTTTGGATTTGTGACCAAGGCAGGCAAACTATGCAGTATCGCTTCATTTGTGGGTTGGAGAAATTATGATACTCGTCATCACCCAAGTTAGGTGGTCAGGTGTTCCGCAGCTGTGCAAAATGAGTGTCACCTAGTAGAGAGTACAAAAATCCCATTGTGTCAGCAGGCACCAAATAAAAGACCTGGCAACTACAGCAGTCATAGGAGTGGTTTTTTTTTTTTTGTCGTTCATTGTTGATTCAACATGGCTGAAAAAAAAAAAAAAGGTAACATGAATTTCCAGGTACGTGCGTCTCGCTCTTGAGTGCAGAATGTGTTATTTTTGTGCTGTTAATAGCACTCCCTGTCCAAGAGCCCTGTTGTAATCACAGAGGTGGTTTCCTTGATTATAGGAGCTGTCTACATTTGTACAGAAGATGTATTCCCAAGTAAACGTTTGCAACAACTCATAGAGCAACAACATAAGCTGCGTGCAGATGTTCCAGCTGAAATCATACAGAAGATCAAATTTGGAAACAGTATTTTTGTTGAGCATGCAGCAGACCTAGTAAGTAGTAGCACAGATTAAGAATGCACAATTAGAAGGCTATAACCCAGTAACCACAGGGGGTTTTGGTATAGCAGACCTTTCAAAAGGCTAAAAGTGAACCGAGATCTGTAATGAATAATTCTTAATCACTGCAATTTGCTGCTAGGGAACTGTCTGTTACAGTGTTTTATTATGAAAGATATTGAAAGATAAATATTAATATTTCAGAATTAGTCACTTAGTGGATTTTTGTAAGTCATTATGTTTATTAAACATGCTACTAGTTCTACTGCAGCTCCTAGGGAGATCTTCATTGAGTTTGCAGACAGGCTATAAATATATATGCAAAAGGTGGTGTGTTTCCTGACTAGCGGTGTAACACCAGAGTGGTTAAACTGCAGTTTGAGCAGATGGGAGGAAAGGATACAAGAAATGATGCCTGGAATAGGTAATGTCACAGCATAATCACAGCAGTGCAGCTGTCTTGCTCCTCTGCCTGTAAGATGTCATTGTATCTTCTCCCCTCCAGTTCTACTAACTTCAGTGCTGCATTCTTGCTTTATAAACCCACATTTTTGTGTGTTTTCTTACGTAGCCATGAATAAGCTCTTTATTGACAGAATGTCAGAAGTTCTGTTTCCACTAAGGCTTGACGGTAGCACTTGTTAAATCATTCCAATCGTTGGGGTTTTTTAATCGTAGTTTGCAGGTGTAAGAAGATCATGTACATAAGTATGCTTGCCACTTACTCGCTGTGTGGTCCAGGCAGCAGCTAAGCTACCTACCTTTTCCATGTCCCTTTCATTGGAAATAGTTCTCATTGTAATTTCTGGAAGCTACAGAGTATGTTACTGTAAAAAGGAGATAGTGACCCTGTAGCAGTATGTGCATATCTAAAATACCCTTAAAAGTAAAGCACTTGCTCACTGGTAAGTCCAGCAACTGCACAATAGATTATTACAATTCATGTATTGCTATGTATAGGTTCAGTTTGTGTGTGCGTGTGCATCCGTACACATAGGATGCATTGCTATATAGAGGTAGGCAGATTATAGCAACTGAAGTAGAAACCCAAATCACAGTTAACAGTCTGTATTTTCTTTCACATCAAAATTTTTTTGACTTGCTTCATTCTGAAGAATCCAGTTGTTTGTGTATTCACTTGAAAAGAATGAGTCTTGTAGGAACAGAAGGACCACATACAAACACGGAAGTGTTTGAAGGGCAACATAGTTTCCTGTATATATACCAGTAAGTGAAACAAAAAAATAGATCCCTTTTCCAGAATGGAAAGTAGTCAAGTAGTCTTTAGAGTAATTTTTGATATTATAAGATTATTTTGTAAAAAGCAGCTCAGGTAGTAGAATAGATCTTACTGTAATTCAGACTTGAGAACTGCAGTTTAATTTTAAAAGCCGTGGAACGCTAGAGGATATGATATGTAATTTTGGATGCATATAAGCTCTTAGCTGTGAACCTCTATTGAGGTGTAAAGTGTGGCACCCATCATAACAACTGGGACTCTCACATTATTGCTTTTTTTTGCCACATTGAAATTTCTGGTGGCCAGAAGCTGAGATGATCACCGTGAGCTTGTTCTTCCTGCTCAGCTGCTGTGGACCACGCTATTAAAGACAAGATTCCCTGCCTTTACAAGGACCTTTCATCTAATACAGTTATTCTTATGTGACAGAGGTCGCACCCTACAAAACATTTGTTAGTTAAACTTCCTGCAATTGAAATGTTTGGTGACTTCAAAATGTTCAATTAGCAAAGCTTTCAATAGGGCAAATATAAGCTGCAGCTACTCGTGTTTATAAGATTCTTGATCAGTATGGATTTGATGTAGCAACTCTGTATTTTACTGTTAATATGTCATTAGTGGAACAGCAGCACAGTCTCTAACTTCTGTTTTGAATATTTAATGCTAGTCTCAAGTCCTCAGTGTTTCAGTGAGAGCCACTCCTGCAAAACAGGAACGGTTTAGGATTGTAGCATTGCATTTTTGGGATTTTGAAATGTTGATAAATAAGTGATTTAAGGCAGAGCTGCAGATAACTGTATGTGGCAGTTTGGTCTCCTAATTTTTTTTCTTAAGGTAAAAACCACAAGACATTTGTGTAAAATGGTTACTAGTGAGACTTAAAGATCCACAAACTCAGTTTATGATTAGAAACTCCATCAGTTTGTGTTTCAGTGATATCTGTAGTTACTATCTGGATTTTACTAATAGAGTTATTTGAACTGTTTTAGTGCTGGCTGTTTGTATTTTGTCGTAGGATACCTTTCACAACTGCATTACTAAAAGGATTTCCCCGCTGCTCACGAGAGGCATGGTGCGGTTGGTGGTCATAGACTCTATTGCTGCTTTGTTTCGATGCGAGTTTGGAGTTTCAGAGTCTGTTATGAAGGCTCGGTATTTGCAGACATTTGGAGCACAGCTTCACAGTTTAAGCACTAGATTCAGGATTCCAATAATCTGCGTTAATCAGGTATGACATCAAAATTGCTTCTCACTTTATAGGGACCCTTTAATAAATGGCTGAGCCAGGGCATGGATGCAGATTTCTTGGTGTTGTATTTAACATTGTCAGCTGAGCATTAATGAATGATGGAAACTGAAGTTTCCTTAAACTGGTGTAGTTTAAACTGATAAAATTTAACTTCTCAAAGTTTAAGACTATCACTTAAGCTCTTAGAGACCGCTAACGTTCTCAAAGGTTGTCTGTTAAAGCTAATGAAAATAGGTATGTGTAGCAACTGCACAGAGCATCAAACTAATATATCAGAGTTCGTTCTTAACACTAGATTCAAATGCCGTCGCCAGCAGGATTGCTCTGGGAGCCCGGCATGCACAGTTACATTCCACATGTACAGGGGACAGTGAAACACCAGCGACTTGGCTGCTTTTTTGTGAAGCTCAGCATTTTTGTGTAACTGCTGAGATAATTAAAGCATTAGAATGCATGCGAGCTGACTCGAGCTGAACCAAAAAAACGCCACGATACTAGTAAAAAAGAATATTCTTTTGAGAAAACTAGACAAGACACTACTTCTATCCTGTAGAAGCAGCATGCCACTGCTCTTAGTCTAATCACAAATCGGAGGAGCACATGAATGCTGGGGTTGAAGCGTTCACACTTGGAACGCAGCCTGACAAGGGGGTAAGTAGATGTGCCGGCAGGCCACTGTTGGGAAACTTCCCTTCCAGAAGGCCTGTCCATCACATGACTAAGTATTCAGCCCTGAGGTTTCCTTCTCACAGCAGAAGAAAAGAGGTAGGGAGAAAAGTTGAACTTGAGAAGTCACAGACCAGAATTTTATAGCAGGAAGAAAGAGGTTTTAGAAACATCCAGCCAACTGTTTGATTTGTTCCTGTTCCCTAGGAGGAGTTCTGGAACTACAGAATGGGCAGTGTGTAAAACCGTATCTTTTCTACCATAAATTGAAGGGAGTGTATTGGAATTCATACCTAGCAGCGATCTGAACAGCCTTCAGGCATGCACAGTGTTTTTATTTTCAGTAAGATGCAGTAGGATTTAAATTCCAGCCTTGAGTTACTCCTAATTTTTTAACCAACTTCTTAGGTAATCTTTCGTAGGGTCAGCTACCTTTTAAGGAAGACTGAGATTTCCTGTAACTGCTTTCTGAATGTTGGTATTAGTAGAGACAATTTGTTCTCCTTGGGAAGCATGGTTTGGATTTTGCTCTTTGTTAAGCAAAGATTTGTGTGTTTCAGCATTTATACTATGAAGCAAAAAAATGCAGTCAAGTTCCTTGGCTAGCTTCTGGGATAATTCCAGCATGGGTACTTGGAAAAAGCCCTTTTTCCTTTTTTTTTTTTTTTTTTGTTTGGTTGGTTGGTTTTTTGAGGGCCCATCTAGGAGGCAAAAGAAGATCTGATTTAAGGGTAGACAAGTCTAGATGTATCCAGTCTCTACCTCGGAACAGTTCAGCATGAGAGGGAAAAGAGTGACTTAGAGAGCATCTTGGCTCTCCCATCATGAGAAGGCAGCGTTATGTTGGTGCTGGCTCTCAACAGATGAGGTCATTGCCTGATGCTGAATGGCAACACTCTGACACTTGCTAACAAAGGGTCCTTCAAATCCATGTTCTAATGGAAGAACTTGACTACGTGAAGTCTGTAGTCACGAAAATAAATTGTAAATATAACAACATTGAGGAAGATTATGGCAGTAAAGTAATCCATTCTGTACATGATATTTAGAGAAGTTGATACAACTTAATTTGCTGTACTTTGTGAAGAAATTGTCTTTTAATGTTATGGCTCTTCCACACAACAGAGGGAGTCAAGAGATGTGGATTTTTGTAGCTTGTCATCAAAGGCAAACTGCTTCATGAAGCAGGCCTTCACAGGTACTGAAAGCATTGAGAACAGGACACCTTCTGGAGATTCGGGCTCTAGTACCTTTTATCTACCGATACAGTGTTGGAACAGTTCTGTGTGTAGCTTTTTGCACACACACCCTTTTTTTAAACCAAATTAAGCACCTAGTACTAGTTAAATTAATAAAAGTTGTAGCTAGCTAAACAGCTGTACCACTGTAAACTAAGATAATACTTCACAACTCGCTTTTAGTTTGCCTTGGAAGAATAAAGGTTTTCTAACTTGGCTTAATATATGATCCAATAACTTGGATTTTCTTGGCTTTGTTCCCTTCCCTGCCCTTCTGTTTGCTAAAAACAAATTCATAACTACAGGTCAGCTTCAAATATTGTTTTCCTGCTTTAGGTGACGGATGCAGTGAGCGACTCAGAAGCTGCTCAGTGCAGCTGTAGGTAAGTCATCCACAACGGAAATGTAACAATGTCATACACAGCAGCATTTAACCACTATATTTCTTATAACCCCAGTATAAATTACCAGAGCATATTAAGAGCGGCAGTGCATTTGCCCAGCAACGCTGCGTTTGCTGGAGATCAGCAATAACTAACATGCTGTAAAGTGGAATAAACTGTTATATAGCCTAATCAGCAAGGTAGGGGGAAAAATTCTCTGGAGTTAGTGGCTGGTGTTCGTGCCTATACAAGAGTATTTTTGCATCTCTCTTGTCTCAGATGTAACTGAGCGCATTTTCTGTCTGCTTAAAAAAAAATGTAGCAACCAAACCTTATGGGTTGGTTTTGTTACCTGCTTAAGAAAAAAAAAGTAGTATCTTTTGACACCAAGATATTTACAGGATTCAAACATACACATTTGTTGTTTGAATCATAACTATCATCTTGATTTACTAGGTAAGCTAGGTGCTACATAAATGTGTTTTTGCGAGGAGTTAGTTATGTCCTCAGATTCAGAAACGGACACAGACCAAGGATAAGGGTAAGGTTTTTTTACCCTGGTTATCCTGTAATTCTTTTACCGGAGAGATTGTATTTTCTCCAGGAAAAAAAAAAAGTTGTTTTAAACTTTGGGTTGAAAGCAGTATGGACATGGTGTTATATCTACCCAACATTTCTAAATATACCTTCAAATGGAATCCAGGGCCAACAGTTACACACTTAAATTACTTAAAGTTCAACCATTTATCTATTGCTATTTTCCTGTCACAATAGGGCACCCGTCAAGACAGAGGCAGGTACTCACTGTGGCTGTAGTTGGAAGAATGACTGTATTATTCTGTAGAGAAGCTCTTGTCTTCCAGTTGTTACCTTGCTATAGAGAGAACCTAGTGTATACTTTTGTGAGTATACCCTGTAATCTCTGTCTTTGAAGCTCTATAGTTTTAAATATAGCAAACAACAGTAAACATAGAAACAGTAGATCATTTTTTCCAGTGTAATTTTGTTACAACAGAAAACATTTCATATTAAATTCATACACGCATAAATCTGTAATGCTTTCTTTATAGCATAGTGGGTAGCAGAGTCTCTCCATCACTTGGAATAACCTGGGCAAATCAACTGCTAATGAGACTGATGGTCAGCCGAACATCACAACCCGAACAATCACCTGGAGTCACGTCACACCACACTGGAAGCGTGAGGACTTTAAGAGTAGTTTTTGCTCCTCATCTCCCTCCATCCTTTTGCTACTATACAGTAAAATTGGAAGGTGTAACAGGCATAAAATAAATCCATTGCACAACAAAGCATCCTGCTCCAAAAAGGTATCAAAACTACTTTGGTTCAGGAAGAATTACTAGTAAAATGAAATTCTTCCTAGATGAGAGAAGTAGATGCTGAAATACATAAACGCTGACGATCCTTTAAGCCTTGTCTACACTGTGAAAGATGATCTTTTTATACTTGGATGTATGCTCATCAGCCTTCCCTTGTGAGGTTAAGTTTTCTGAAGGAGAGTAAGGCTGTGGGCAGGTGGAGGCTGCACACTGAAGTGTGATCTGGGGCAACCTCCATGTTGGTGGAGGGATGATTTTTAATAGCATACTCACCTAGAAACAGCATTTACTGAAAGTGTGTACTTTCTCTGTTTCCACACTCAAAGGGACTCCAACCAGTTAATAATGCCTGATGGTGCGTCTAGTCGTTGTGCTGCCATTACGTACAGCCATTCTTCTGTCTATAGGGCCTCAGAAATAACATAAAGCAGCTTTGCCACAAAGCAGCTATCCTATCTTAAAGCCACTTTTTATTAGGATTAAAAAATACTAGAAAGATACTTGATTTTTAACGTTTTACTGCAAGAATCAAAACTGTACTGCTTTTGTGCTATAGGGGCCTATCTAGCTTCATAGAACTTCCACAAATTTTTTTTAAATAGTTCTTTTTCACTCTTCTGCTTTCCAGTTCCCTCTCCTTGCCTCTTTAGCATCGTCCATTTGAAAAATAACAAATGCCATGCCCCTCGCCCCTTGTTCTGTCTGCCCACCTCTGAAGCTGGGTACCCAGGGAAGCAAAGGCTCTCTGTTTGTTCCTCCTGTTCTTGCGCACGGCTCTGTGCTGCGTTGGCTCTGGACAGCGGTGCTGAGCCGCTCCGGGAGCGCCGCCCCGCTACCTCTGTCCTACCGCTGGGCGCTTAGCTGAGTTGTGCTTCCGACGGGCACCTGTTGCTGGTCTTGTCCATCTATGGAGCTATTACTCTTCCCAGGTTTTTGTTGTTGTTAAAGCTTTACATGTGTTTTCTTTCCTGCTTTGCACTATTCAGCACTTTTTTTTTTATTGTCCACAGATGACTGCTATGGTATCTGCTTTTGCTCAGTAAAGCACCTCATGCACCTTTCCAAAGGCCTTAGACCTTATCTGGCCTACATTATGCGCCTGCTCTGAGCAGTGTAAAATGCTCGCTTGTATCGCATATTTGTTAAGCTTTCAGATATCCCCAGGTTGCCCAAACAAGAACTCCACCAGAGCCTTATGTTCCCTGTAGTTTCATTGCTCAGTTCTGTCTTTCAGCATGTGAGCCCCTTTTGTTCTCTGCAGTATAAATAAACCCTTTTCCATGAATACATGTTCAGAGGCCTGACTGTCACTTGGTAAAAGGCAAGGCCAGCCAAATGCCTGTTGTGTTCTTCAGGTACCCTGTATTAGCAAAGAGCCAAGTCCTCTACCTTTCCCTATTGCAAGTAATACTCTGTGAGGACAGCGCAGCCATCTTGTTTCATGGAAGCATGCAGCTGGGTAGCAGAAAGGAAAAGTTCTGTGTAGCTGAGGCACACTGTGTCAGCAGGAACTCTCTGGCAGAAGCCTTCTTGGAGGACAACTGAGTGTAATACAAGGAAGCGAGACCCAGGAAGACAGGAACTGTGTGAGTGCCTCAGGGAAGTTCTTGAGGAGAGCTGGCACAGTTGCACCTCAAAGCCAAAGGAACTCTGAACAAGCAGAAGGAAGGATGCCTTCGGTGCCTTCTGAGATCCCTTCACACATCAAAGAGTACCTTGTGCAAACAGCTTAACAAATTGCCTCTAAATCTCTCCTCTAAAATGTCTCAATTCTGTATTTGAAAAGAAACATGCTCTCTGGTTTTTTGTTTTTTTTTTTAATAAAATCCAACCATGAAGCATTGAAGTCTTGGTGTACTCAATCTAAGGAAAAAGTGAGTGCGGTGCAGCTCAGGGCATGGCTGCCTCAGTCTTCACATCCTTATGCTCCATGACTCCTTCCTAACAATTTTAATGATGAAATAAATACAGCATAGGTGACATTCAAATTATTCTCTCCTGCTCCTGGCCTGCTTATCTGAGCCAGGAACCTTGGCCAATATATTGCTCATCCTGTTGTACTAATTTGATTTGAAGGAAAAAAAAAAAGCGCCACAGCTGGGTGTAGCTGATTGATGGCTGTCAGTCAGCCCCCACCTGGACATTCATTTACAAAGAGCCTCGTCACAGGGCAGGCTCTGATCCCAGGACCTTGCCTCGCTGTGAACCATGCTCAGAACAGGCTGTCACACATTTTAAGGCTTAGTTTTGTAATAGCTCAACAGCTCTCTTTCCAGCATGACTGCTTGCAGGAGCGAGATGGCAGTGTTGCAGAGTCACAGGCAGGTCTGTAACCAAAGTCCCAGTTTACTTGATGAAAAAAGTTGTTGCAAAAAGCAGCTAAGTAACATGCTACCTGACCAGGTCTTCCTCTCGTTGCCTGTGCTGGTTCTTATTTAGCTCTCCAGCTAGAGGCTTAAATCTGAACCTCTGGGGTGCAACTGAGCCCCTGTACCAGTCATCTGCAGTTTCTACCCCTTCAGTTACTTACATCCACAGTCAGAAACTGGGAACATTGTTCCTGAAGTTAGTACAGCTTTGGGGCTGCAACCCCCCTCATGAAGCCCGAAGAAAGCACCTGCCCTCATTGAAGCCTTGTGTCAACAGTGTTGAAACATGCTCATGTTTTAATGAATGCAATTTAGGAACCTTCCCTTTATACAGCTTTATTCATCTTTGGATTTCACAACTGAAACTTGTTTCTACACAGGAAAAAAAATTGACTTTTTTTTTTTTTTTTTTTACAAAGAAGATTTACATTCTAGAATGTATTAAGTGTATCATCTTTATCCCAGAAGACTACCTTTAAGTGTTCTTTTACACTTTGAAAATGAATGTTAAATGACACTTCAAAAACTTTTGAACAGTTTCAAATGAATCTACAGATGTGTGATGTATTTAAAGAGGCCTTTTTCAGCAGAAAGATCGTAGATGGTTCTGGAAACATGGCTCTGGAAAATTAGAACCAAATTCATTCATGCTTGGTAAAGATAAAGAATTTACACAGCTGACCAATTAACAAAACAGTAGTAGTAACACACACTAAACAAGCTCATTACAAGTTTCTCGATGAAATCACAGTGACTTACTACTATTTCTTACAAATAACATTTGTGGAAGTTTATTTTCAACAAAGTTCTATGGAGCAAGACAAACGTGAACTCTGAATGGGATTTCATCCATAGCCGTGACAAGCCGTAACTACACATGGAGATCACAATGCAGCATCTTGAAGCCAATCATGGAAAGTTTATTTTTTTAAACCAAACATGAAATCCACTTATCTGGGCAGGGCTTGGGGGGAAGGTCTCTGCAAGGATACACTCACATTACAAATGGTTTTCTGGTTTTGCCGTTGTTGGGTTTTGGTTTTGGTTTTTAAACCAGGTCCCAGGAAACAGAAAATACTATTCCTGATTGCATAGAACTCATCTGGCTTGACGACACTGTGACCTACCACCACCACTGTATAATGCTTCTACATAATTTACAACTAAAGACTCAATAACTTTCCATGCTTGAATTGTGACTTGTGTATAAATATGGGGAGCCTAAGGATTGATCTGGTTTTAAAAACTACTTCACTGTGCTTGTTCCATGCTCTACACAATATTTAGTCTCTCTCAATAGTGTGTGCCAGCACAACCCTTAGAGCAGCTTTGAGCTTCCTGATGTAGGTTGAGCATTAAATGAACTTCCAACTATAGTTTTCCAAGTATTTCTTGTTTAAAAGCAGACATAACTGAAGAACAGTTTTGCAACCTCACTGTAAGCATAAGCATTTTCTCAACAACTCAGGTCTTTTGACCTCCATCAGATGGTGGCACTGCGCTTTGCTCCTTGCTTTGTTGTTTTGGGCTTTTAAAACTAGTGACCTTGACTATTCAGTGTACTGAAACTACTGTGAATTGAGGGGGGGGGGTAATAATCAAATGTAGGTAGATGTTCAAGGTTTCCCTCAATTCTAAACTACTAAAACAAAAAAAGCCAATGTTTATACCAATACTTAAGTCTGTGACAATGTGAAGTTGCTACAATGAAATTGTAAACTTGACAGCATCGCATCTTTTAACATTTATTCTCTGAGTACAGGCTAACATTACCAAAAATGCAATTCTCTTAGCAGCTTTCCGACAAAATACATGACCTGCACAACAAAACTGAAGTTACTTGAACTCATCAAGTATTGTAAACACACTTTCAACGCAGCACTGCACGCCCCTTTTATTGTATATTTACAACAGAACCACACCGTTTTCAAAATTACTGGATTCAAAGAGTACAATTTAAGCACAAATACTTCTCAGGCTTAAAACCATTTTAATTTACTGCCATTCAGGAAGGACTGGGGGGTGTTTGTTGTTTTAGGAAAAGGTACAAACTCCAGCTGACGTGTCCAACTGTTCAGTTGTCCAAGTGCTATGTTCTATCACTGCAGTAAGCAAGCACAAACATCACAGCAATAGTTCAGTTATTCCTCTAAAAGGAGCAAATCATGAAACAGTTGTATTTTACAATAATATTAAATAATATCTAAACTCAAGAACAAATACTGCCAGTACTCCTAAAGACTAGTGCACAACCAGAGGGACAGAAGGGCAACAGGCACCCTTCTGTCGCTAACAATTCAGAGGGTGAGTCGGCCTGCACGCGCCCCTTGCTGACTGTACACCCCACAAGAACCAGCCCCTGTTCGCAGCGGAGTCTAGCGGGACTGCCCTAACCCGGACTCCTGGTAAGTTTTTAGTGAAGCTCACCCTTACAATCCTGGGCAAGGACAAACCTGCTGGATCAGAACCAAAATAGCACTACCAAGATTGCAGTTTTCCTACCAAGATGCCTGGCAATTTTGAAGGTCCTTTCTAGCCTTTCGTGTCATCAGAGCTGTTGATTTAGTTGGGTACTGAAGATATCCAAGAACTGTACAATTGGTTTTATACTTCATGCAGACTGTTAGCTACAACTGAAACGGAGGAAACCCAGGAAGAAAATCTTACATAAAAGCCAACTGAGAAGCCCACCTGAAATTTAAATGTACACAAACCATGTCCAGCAGTAATTAGTTCATGAACTATTCCATAAGGAAGGTTGACCTGAAGATTGGTTTTGTACTTTTCAAGTTTTTCTCAAACTGCAAACAGCTCATCGGCTCATGACTGTAAGGACCTGGCTATCATTTATGGAATGGAGGACTCCTGAAATTTGTTTCTTCTTTGAGAAAATTTAACCTTTGAAATGTAAGAATTGTTTAATAAGCAGTAGCTCAACAATTTAATCTTCCAACACACTTCAAAATACTCTATAAAGGTTTAAACATTTAAAAGCACAGTGCTGTAATGCTACCAACAGTACAACCCTAAACAAGAAAGTTCCCTCGCTATCACCATCAACATACCATGGCCTTGCATTTTAAAACTTCATGTACATTGTAATTTAGCATGGGTAAATATTTTATTGCTATCTACACAAGTTGGGAGCGGGGTTGTGGGGTGGGATTTTTTTGGTGTTTTGAGAGGCTGCAAAAATAATTCTCCTTCAAAGTTAAGAGATGAATGTAGAAAACATTCCTCAATTTAAGTTAATTCCTTAATACCAAAATCAGCTCTGTGTTTAAATAGTTTTGTAAGGTTTTTTGGAAGTCAGACTTTTATTACAGTCTCTAAGCGAAACACTGAACTCTGCAGAAGCGCATGTTCCACGGCCCACTGAGCCCCTCCTGCAGCAGCAGCATCATGCTGGTGTGACACAGGTTGACTGCAAAGGGTGTTGGCAGCGAGTTTCTCACCGGTACCGCCAGCAGGACGAACGCCACCGTGGCAGGCTGCGAGGCGAGGCTGCGGCTGGGCTCTCCTGCCGGCTCCCCACCTGCCCGTCAGCTGGATGCCAGCACCCACCCAGCTCGGCCACCTGCTGTGCAGTGCTTTGGGCAAAGCTGGCTCGCTCTGGCTTTCTGCAGAGAGCCGAATCCACCAATGGGTGTATATAGCACGTTTTGCTTTAGGGGGGGGGGGAAGTATATATATTATGTATATTTTTAATATAAAAAGCTCTTAATAAAAGATTAAAATTCAGAGTCTACGTTATATGAGTATATATTGTTAAGGTAACTGAGCAACAACTTGTTCTTGCTCGAGTTCATTAATGAATTGCACTACTCTGTGCTAAAACTTCTACATATTAGCAGCATCATATCCCACCGTTTCCAAACAGTCCTTGTAGCAGGTACACATACCATAGGCAGCTTTCTTTAAAGAGATGCTAATCAGGTACCTCCTGGTAAACATGGTCAAGTGCATTACACATACGACTTTTTGCATCAGGTTTTGTAACACAACTTAAAACCAAATGCAACGCCAGTCACATACTTCTACAAAGTATTAATTCTAATGACTCTTCACAGCCTGTTCAAATACTAAAACTTGCTTATGTCCCTATGTTTTACCTCCTTCGGTTGGCGCTAACCTCGAATGAATATTCCAGCTTTTCCCAAAGTTAATTTCATTCAGCATTTTCCAACTCACAACTATGACCACAAATACATCTGTACGGACACCAGTTGGTTTTTTTACTTTCTCATCCAGCTTCACATGAATAAGAAATTTTTACAAAAGATGAACAAAATTACAAGCTTTACAGAAAAGCAAAAGGAAATATTAGTGTCTATAAAAGACTTAAAACATAGATACTTAGTTCCAGCAGCAGTCCTGTATACAGACAGCATATATATTAACCCTAAGTAGATTTAACATGGGTGTGTGGTCAAACAAGTCGCTTGCCACTTACGGCCATCTAGTGCTTCCACCAGGGCCCTTCAGATTTGGGTGGTCCTTTGCACAGCAGCTGCTCCGCAGTGTAACAGCCTCGTGTGCGGTTGCCTGCCTCTGCTGCCACTGCATCGGCCATTACGGAGAAAGGCAGGACTTGGGATCAGCATAAGGAAACGCTGGAGCACTTTCAGCAAACAACAGGATTATGAATTCCAGTGGACAAGCAAGAAAGTCAACCTGAGGCTTGATGTTTCCCTAAGAGCAACAGCAGCTGCTCCGGGACAGTTGCAGTCCAAAACTTCAGCATTCGTCATCCATACAAGGTAAAGGTCAAAATGTTTTCCATCTCTCCTGACCAACATGAACCACCCTATCTCCATCGATTATTGTGCCCTAAGACTTACGTCAACGAGTATCAAAGTTATGCTCACAGGTATCGCTATTCATGCTATCTATATGTAATGTAACCCCAACCATCTCTTCTGTAAGATTTAATAGCTCAATCTAGTGGTTAAGTAAGCCGTGCCTAAGTGCTGTTTTGCCAGCTAAGGTATCTAACATTACAATAATCCGTGGTGCAAAGGAAAGCCCCACCAATACAGTATGCTCAATTTGAATTTATACAGTAATGCACATAAATTCATCCTTTTCTCATTCCAGCACTGTATATATTTACTTCTACACATCTAATTTTGCCTGCATTTTCAAACACCTTCGCATTTTGGTATCCTTTAAATATGTCTGTATTTTTACATTTTTTTGGCTGCTGTAATATTCAGATCTATTAAAGAAATCAACGTAAGTAGCATGAATGGGAGCAGTGCAATGAGCAATACATACCTATACAGTTTTCCTTTAGAAGAAAATACCCACTAATGCCGTGTTTAAAATCATTCCTATTTAGAAAAGTAAAAACAGCAGTCCACTGGGAAAAAAACCCAACATCTACAAACTGGGTGTTCCTATACTTAATGATGAGGAACCAAAGCTTTGAAGGTCTCAGTGCTTCTTTATTCACCAAGGAATATTAGCTAGCTTCTGTCCAAGATCTCAATGCGCCAAATCAGTATGACTGACACTCAGAGCTCTCGAGTCTGTCAGACAATTATTTCGTTCCTGTGTGAAGGGGAAAAAAACAAACAAGTAAATTAAGCCAATGTCCAGACAGTTCAAGCAAACAGAATTACTAGTTTTCACAAACAAACAAATACAAGGAACTACAAAGAACTGCCCTTGTTCACACTGGGTAGGGGAACACTCCTCCATATTCTAATAAACATCTTTTTCCCCAACTTTCAACTAGCAAAACTGAAAAGATCTATCGATATATATACACACCCTTTACAACCCTGCCCCAAGTCTTACCAGAAACGCAAGAGCCCATCTACAGGAACTGCCATGAGTGTCTATAGTGGGTGAACTAGAAAAGTTCACAAGAATCAAGGACTGATTTTAATACCACAGTGTGTGCACAAACAATAAATTACTCTTCTGGAGGTCACAGCAATTATATACTAAGGATCCAGTTCAGGGGCATCTAGGGCATGACATTGGAGACGTTGGAGCTGTTGCTGCAAAGAGGGTTTTTTGGCTGAAGTTCACCCTACGTGAAGTTTTGCATACATTTCACACCACAGAAAACTCCGCAGCACGTTCATTAGAGATAATACAGTTAACAGACCTTTATGCCACTCGACAGTAAAATGAAAGCCACACAGTTTGGGCTTTCATGTACAGCTTAGAACAGAAGCAATTTTACCTTCCTAAAATTAGTTGCAGTTACTGTGTTAGTAAAATGCACAACAGTGTTTAGAATGCAGAGCATCACTAGCTTATTTGACAATGTGAGAAACAGTGACTTATTAGGTAAAAACAGGAAATGGGCACACCATATACAGTTAAGCAAAATAAGGTTTTATATTAGCAGAAGCACAACATAGATCAGACAACCTGTTACAGACTGCTCCTGTACAACCTCAGAAACAACTGAAGTGGCATTTAAGGGAATCTGAAAATGTACAGCAATTAAGATGACTGGGCCCTGTGCAATAAAGGAGCTGAAGTAAAAAATGCTTCATAACTGGGCTCTAAAAATCCTTGGGTTTTTTTAATTAATGTTTACAAGAATGTAAGAATCCAGAAGTTTCATATCTGCTGCAATAGTCAGAAGGTCCAAAGCCAGAGCCTGCTTGATAACCTAAAAGCCAAAGCTCTTTACTGGTCAGATTTAAGCACTTAATGAAAATTAAGCATAATTCACAAAAGTGTTATGGAACGATGCCTTAAGCATACACTTTAAACATCTTACTGAAGTAGGTTCTTACCAATCACTAGGAGTTTGTTGGTTTATTATTTATCATACTCTTTTTAACCCAAACCCTACTAATGATATCAATTTTGTAAGAGTATTGTAGGGCTTCTTACTTGAAAATGATCTTCAGTAGCCTTGCCACCCATGTTAAGAACATTCAGAGAACTGGCACGCTTCATGCTGCAACCAGGACAGTGAACATGCAAGGATAAACCAATCAGAATAGCTGAAAACTAACGGCTCTGAAAACAGAAGTATAACAACGAGCAATGCACAGTTAAGGGAGGTTGAACAAAGCCCCAAAACTGATCCAAGGGATACCCTTCAAGATAACTACATCACTTAAAATGTCTTTCTCTTTGGTTCTAAATTACATATAAAACAAACAAAAAAAAAGCTCCTCAGAGCTTGAACATTTCAGACAACTGATTTAATTTCAACTCAAAATCTCAAGTTTTAAACCACATCAAATTAATATGCTGATTTAGCACTGGTTTTTAATTAGCTAATTCTCAGTTTCCATTTCATGCAGCTTCTTACAAAAGCATCAAAACATTCAGACAGTTTAGGAAAAAAAATGTGAAACATTAGCAAGTTTGTCACATAGGCAGCATCTAACTTGGAAAAGCTACAACAAACATTAATTTAGTACTTTCTGCCTCACCTAGGTAAGTCTCCAGAATCTATTTCCAAAAGCATTTTAAAAGTCTTTTCTTTTGAACATTTCAAAGGGAAGGGAAATAAGATGGTTGCTGCAATTAAGTTGGGTTATGCTTTTGGCTCTACAACGCTCTGAGCAGTGGTAACAACAACCCTCAAATACTGTACTGAAAGCAACAGATGAGGAAAACAAAAATTAATCACCTACACAGGAACGACCGACAGTCAAAATATCACTGCATTAACTGTAATATCTACTGGTGTTTGAGATGAGGATTAATAATTTATCTGCATTTCTCAAACATATACAAAATTTAACAAAAATATTTTAGAGTGTGTATAATGAAATTCAAGATCAGCCATAAGCTTCCTGTCACCATGGTGACTGCAACAGGAACATCTCATGTACTTTATCCCAAAGTGTCTGCTCATTACTCAGAATGTACAATGTGTGCCTTCATTTTTCACTATTTTTTCTTCTTTAATGATTTCAGAACTACTAAATGAGTACTTCGAATATATATTTGATGAACTATTCACAACACAATCGGGCCCTAATCCTGCAATGCTACCTACAGTTTAGAGAGAACTGGCTGATGCAAAGTTCCCAGTGCCTTCCAATAACATGGAAAGGTTTATCCATACAGATCCCATTAAACATTCACCAGTTTTTCCTTCTGCTGAAGCAAGACTACTAACAGTCAAAGTCAAGCACAAGTTTTAAAAGCTTTCATAAAGCAAAGGTTTAGCAGAATAAGGAACCAAAACACTAACAAACATAGGCAACAGCTGCCACAGAACACAGGCTAACTTGTTTTTCCTAGCATTAAGTTTGCACGTTTCAAAAGCTAAAAAGCACACAATCTAAAAATATTTGACATGAGGTTAGCAACAACAAAGCAAGGACTCATGCATGGTATACACCTCGCATTTATTCAATGAAACATGTACATCAGAGGTTATATGTAGAAGTCAAAGTAAGTTAATCTGTAAAACACAAATGAAACATTACATAAAACTCTCAGAAAGAGCATAAAGGTTTATGGAAAACACTCCAGGGGAATACAAAATCCACCAGTAAAAATTTAGACAAGTATTTCTAGGTTCTCGCTGAAGTGCCAATTAAAAAAACCAATGCAAAACAAAAAAATTTAACACATGAGATACTAGGTTTTTTGTGGGTTTTTTGGTTGATTTTTTGGTTTTGTTTTTTAAATCAACATACTTAAGAACTTTAGACTAGCAAATGGACTTTTCATTCCCTCCATGTCAGAAACAGGATTGCACGAATAGTATGCAGTTGTTTTTTTGGTGCATAAGTAATAGAGATACTGAAAGCTCTTTATGCTTCACTTATTGTGTGCTTCAAAGAACAGTTCTTAAGAGATTTGTTCTTTGTCAAAAAGGCTTTTGGCATGATCTTAAAGAAAGTTTCCCTGATGAATTTTCCACTTCATCCTCTTCAACCTTCTGTATCAAGCAACATGAAAACTCAGTCTGTCTTTCATGCTGGGATATTGATGTAATTCTATTTGAGTATTTCTCATTCCAAATCATACCAGCACTGTCAATTACTATTTACAGAAGCACAGTATAAGCAACAGGTGTAAACCAATTTCAAAATCAAGTCTTCATAGAGACCTGGGCAGGGAATGCAGAGGTGTGCAGGTAAGGAGGGAGGCACAGAAGTCTTCTACCTAGAGCGGCTGACTTCATAGCAAAAATGACCTATATGTGTGCTATGTCAGTATTGTAATATTCAGCTATCAAACACACTAAAACACAAAGATTTGCATAACAAAAACTGAATCTCCCTTCTGCTAAGCTCAGAAGCAGGAAAAAAAATTATTTCCTACAGTTTCTTCAGAAAAATGATTTCTTGGAAAATTGGTATGTACAGCTGTGCTTCATGTCTACAAAGCTGGTGTTTAATACCAGGAATCTGAGCTGGTTTTAATAAAAAATGCAAATATAAATTAGGATTAAAAGAAGTCTGTATCTTACAAGAACAGAAACTGTAATATTTATTGTCTTACACACTCAATGTGGATATCTACATAAAAGCCTGTCAGTGCAATTCATTTATTGCAAGTTTTAAGAATAAATTATTCTCAGAACTACAGCGACATCTAAAAAACAAGAATATTTTGTCAAAAATAAAAAGCAAGAAAGATACTGCTTTCTCTTCACATTTGTTTCATATTAATGTCTTTATCTGAGGAAATCTTATCCGGTGATACAGACCCCACAGTATAATTAATGTTGATGTGGGTAGATTACTTCTGCATTGGTCAAATAACACTACCAAAGCGCAGACAATAAAGAGGCAGAGGAGTTCTTACAGGACACTACAAAGCCAAATGTCTTCAGTTATACGTAAGCATAATTTTCTACACATATAATCATGGAGTTACTTTACCTGCAGATGAAAGTTAACTCTATTTACTACAGAGAACAAGGAATAAAACTCTTGGCTTTTAAGAAACTGAAAACCTTTCCATGCCTCACAAAAATAAGGAGAAAATGCAAAATTGGCTATGAATATCTGCATCTATTCATACAAGATTATACCTGAACTATGATGAACTCTAGACAGAACTGAATAAACAGAAAACTAATGTATAAAAATACTAATGCTGAAGACAAAGAAGGAAATCCCTTTTATTCTATTTGCTTGTTTTCCTAAAGCATTTTACTTTACATATTTCCTCCTTCTAATTACATGTTTTTCACAGTTTATTCCCAATCTGTATCATATCTCAGAGGCAGTTCTTAGTAATGTAAAAATACATACAAAGGGATTTTTGACCTTGAATTTGATTCAGTGCCTTCAACATCAAGTCTCTGGCAGCTGAGAGTGAAATTTTGAACAATTCTAAAAATTCAGATCAGCTGAATTTGCAAGAGATACGCGAGGAAGAGAATTCTATGTGTATTGCTGCTGCACACTCTGTTTTAAGCTACATAAAAATAGCGAGGCAAAGCTTCATTGGAGCACTTACAAAAACACACTGAAACCCTGCCTCCAGGTCACTGTCTCAGTATTACGATCATCATCATCTGCTGTACTACCCACAGAACTGCTCCATCAGAGGGTAATCCAAGTTCTCCAGTTTAACTTTTTTAAAGTGTAAGTTCAAATTCACACTGTCATACAGTTTCCTGTCAATTAAATGAGTTCCAGTTTTCCACAGCAAGGGGAAAAAGCCCTGGAAAACTGACTGCAATCATGTGGGGGTGAGGGGAAACACCCATGAGTGCTATTATGAAAAACAGTAGTACATTTTAATATTTCAACTTCTCTGCAGCAGCCAATAAATGATCCATGTTCTTATGCATTTATTACAAATATTACATACATCCAAATCCATAATCATATGGTAAACAGGAAAAAGTGAGAAGTCAGATTCATTAAAATTTGAATTTTTACCACTGACTTCACTGAGGCCAAAATGTTAATGAGATGCACAACTAGGTTCAAGTTTTTCAACATTTCACTCCGCTCTCTGAAGTCTGGGTTTTCCAAAAATAAAACTGAGAAAGGCTCAGGTCAGTAATTTTCTTTATACCCACAGCAATATATAAAGCTATATCAAGAATATATCAAGATATTAAGCTGTAACAAGAATGTTAGCTGTGGGTTTACTGTATTCAAGCTTTTGTTGTAAAAATCAGTAACATTTATTAGTCTTTACTGCTGTCTGAAAAGAATAATTTTGCAGGTAACTAATGTTTACCAATTCTATGAGGTTTTTCTATTCTTCAAGTGGCTAAAGCAGTAAAAAGGGAAAAAACACTGTTAAAATTGAGCTAACTCTTAAAAGCAAATAAAATTCTTCAGATGTTACAGAACTTTCATTTTAAGTTTAAGGAATTATTTCCTATTTTATTTTTCTTTATGATATAAACCTGTATGATAAGCATTTAGCTAAGCAGAGAAGAAAACACTGCCCTAGGTACTGGACTAGCCTACAGTGGGGGCACAGAACGAGGGCACACCAGCACAGCTAAGAAGAGATAATTACCCTGGATTCTTTGGTTCACTGTCTCGTGAACTTCCTCCCTTCAGCTTTCTAACCAGCTTCTCACTGCTGCGTCTAATGGAAGCACGAAGTTTGCTAAAGGAACCACTGCGTTTTAAAGATCCAGTGCCATCCTGAAAAAAATTGAACAGATGTGAAAGTGCAAGAGTTTGACGCCCTCCCCCAAACCTGGCTCAAAAACATTTCATTGGTTAAAAAGGTTTTTTTAAATTGCCATTAATACATACTTGGTACAATTACCAGAACACAGAGTATCATATAGCTATAACTTTAACAAAACAAAAGGGTTCCTTCCAAATTGTAACAAAGATTTCTAAATTGTGAAGACATGCTCAAGCCGTGATTCAAAATAATTAATAAAACCCCTCCACAGCAGTCAAACAATTCACCATCACCATGTTACCATTTCATATGAGCGCATTGTGGTTAACAGAGTAAAAGCCCCAAGCAAAAGCATTCCACCAGAGTAAGGAAAAAAAACTGTTTTATTTTTTTCTAAACATCTACATTACTTGCAAACACGTTTGTTTAATCCTAAAATCCTTAAACAAAAATATCTCTGATCAGAGACATCTATGGTTAAATTCCTGTGCTTCATTTTAACTTTCACCAAAGAGAATGTAAGACATGATGAATTTTTCATACATTGCATGTTTTGCACTACTGTGCTGATCCAAAGAAACTTCCAGCTGACCACAGTCCTATTTTTAAATGTCTTACTCTTAAAGAAACCCCACCAAACCCAATGGTTTAGAAGATTAAAAGTGACTGCTTCCTACTTCGCAGAAATCCTATGCGATTATGAAAGAAGAATTGTAAAGGAAGAAAGTAAAGTACTACTAAGCAGACAAAGACAGACACCTGAGTTGGAGTGAGTTTATTAGAAGTTAGAAAGACAAATACACAAATCACTGAACACCAAGATTAGTAGAGAAAAGCATAATTGCCAAAATCTCACACAAAGACTAAACAGCAACGCTACTGTAGAATAATCATAAGTGAAGACATCCAGAGTTCCATATTGATGTTAACCATGTAATAAGTCTCTAAATACATTTTAAAGCACTTGGAGAACATGCCTTACTGTTACGGGGTTTGTTTTGGTTTTCTCCTGTAAAGATCACCATCATGCCATTTCAATAACACCTTGTGTGATACTTTTAACTACCTTTTTTCCATAGTGAACAGCTACTTATAAAGTTCATTGTTACTTTTTTTTTTTTAAACTAATGTATTACACAGCAAATGGTTGTAATAACATTCTGTATGACTAGATACATATCTGGCAAAGCTACACATGTACAGAAATAGAAAAACTGAAAAAAAGACACCAGCACTGAAGGAATGGCCAGTTTACAGGGAAGTGTAGCTCTGACAAGAATCTTAAGGGATTTGCTAAAACACAGCAGTCAGTACTGAAGAGAGAAGTTAAAGCTTGAAGATGGTGCACGCCCGTCATGCAGGAGACAGTATAAGAATCACAAAAGGCATCTAGGCCTGTCAGAAATGGAGAGAGAAAAACTGAATGAAACTGTTGGGAAAAATTCAACAGTTTTCAATTCCGAACAGTTACGTTTACAGTATTTCTAGGTCACATTCAAAACCATTTTTCCCAGAGTAAGTATTTGGACTGCCCTTAAGTACAAAGCGCAGGCCCTTGCCATTACCAGAACGTACATCTTTATACACTTTTGCCCCTATAACTAATATGTGACGTACAAGTGAGCATCAATTATGCTGCGCATTCTTCAGGTTAGCATTTGTATGAAATACAAAACACCTTTAAGAGGGATAGCTTTAGCACTATATCTTGTAAATGAAGAAAGTTGGGGTTTTTTTCAGCTGACGTTAACACAAAAATAAATAATAATAATAAAAAAAAAAGCCAGAAGAAAGGAACAGAGCAAGGTGCATTCATTTCAGCTTTAACTTCTGTCAGGAATTTTCCTTGAAACAAAACCGCAAGAAGAAAGAGGTCTTCCCCTAACATCCAGACAAAATTCTGTTCATTCCTTTAAGGAATTAGAATCCAACTGACCTCAAGTATTTTTTAGAGCATATTTCTGTGTGTGTGTGTATATATATTACCCAAGTGGAAACTTCTGTACTTTCCCTAATTCAGTGAGGCAGCTGAAAGAATCCACCTTTAAATATAAGCTGCGGTTCAATTTACATGCTTTCCATTATCAGTGTTAAGTAAAGAAACCATTACTGATAGTCTTAAGATAACAGTTTTGAGAGCCTTTATCTATAACAACTGGAATGAACAGTAATTAAAATTATTCTTGCAGATGGCAAAATGCCTTGTTACCAAGTGATCAGAAGATCAAAATCTGAGTATTTATGTTTCACACTAAATTGTTTTCTACACTTCCAAAAAATAGCTTCAGCTTTTCAGGATTGGATAAATTGAAGTCTAAATTCCAATCAGAAGTATTAGATCAGTGAAAAGGCTAATTATTCCTGTTGTCTTAAACCAGTGATGTTAGAGTAGTGGCAATGATCCAATGAACAAAGGCAAGCTATAGAGTATAACTTATGCTAACCGGCACATTAGGAAGAAGCAGACAAGCTTTTGGGTACTTCAAATCTGAAATAAACACACTGAACTTCCAAGTTAAACACTGACTGCAGGGTTAACAAAACACCTTTAAAACATAAGTTTAGGAGAAAAAGAAAATCCTAAATCCAGTGTAAACAAACAAACAAAAAAATGAGATATCTGTTTCAAGGGCAAAGATTAATTGCCAATTTTTACGTCACCCAGAATGAGATTCACATTACTTTTGCTTACACCTCCTCACCATCATCTCCCGCAGTTTGTAGTTGTCTGCTACAATGCTGCTGTCTGAGACCTCTTATTAAATAAGAGAAACTCATACCAGCTAATCTATGGTAGTAAAATTTATTGCTTTCACACCTGAAAGTGGACTATGTGCCCCGAAGCTTGTATTTTTGAAGCATATGGTTTAGAATACTAAAAGGTACTTCCTCACACTAAAAACATTATCTTAAATTATAAACACTATCATACCCCGAAGATTTTTATCTGTCCTCTAACTGACTGCAAGATCAATTTATGAAAATGGCAATTACAAATGCTATCATTTTTAATATACAAACATAGTAAGGGATAAAAATCTTGGGATTTCTACCTTGAATTTTTAAGACAAAGTATTTTCTTGCATTTTCAAGTATCTTCGGTGAACTTTAAGGGATGGACTTTATATGAAACATGTAAACATGCACTACATCACCTCATTTAGCATGTGCATTTTAATAGTTAATGACAGATCTGCTTCCAATAGATATTTCCATGCTTTTTCGAAGAATGTAAGCCACTACATGAAAGCATATAACACTTAATAATTATCACATTCCATATCAATGTATGTAACCAAATTACAATACATCTTCCAACATAATTTTTTCGTTGAAGTTTGTTGCTTTACACATGCCACCTATCCTCTGACAGCCAAGAACGTGAGTGAGCTTGACCACTTCAGAAGAATTTAAAGGGAAAAGGCAGGCCTCTCTTCAGGCTCTGCATACAGAAGTATTTGCCTGATAAAAAAAAATTCTACTACACTTTATGAATCAGAATATTTTGTCTGGAGGGAACACAGGAGGGTAAAGAGAAGCTACACGATATAAAGTAGAGGGAAGAACAGCACTGAGACAGAAACACTAGCAGGGTAGAGGGAGAGAGAGTTGCCCACTTTACGTAAAAGATGCAATACACAATACCTTGGGGGGAAGGGGGGAAGAAATAACGAGGATGAGAATAAAGCAATGCCACTTCAGCATACTAAAAATGAAAGGTTTGTTTGTCTTGACAGGTCAAAATTTAATTTTTTAGATCAACTAGTTTTATCACTGAGTTTGATTCTAATATTGACCTAGAAATACCGTCTAGTGCTTTTCCAGAAGGCCTTTTCAACCCAAAACCTGCATGCTTGTTTAATTAATGTCAATAACAGAAAAAAGTTTAATCCATTTAGAACATATATTCATGCAAAGTACAGCGAAAATTAAGGGAGGAGTACAGTACACAGTTCTAATGCCAAACGGGCAAAATGAAAATTAAAGAGTTATCCAACCTTACTTTGGCTTTATTAATGATGCAGTATTATTCACAATAGATGCTGATTGACTGTCTTGGCACTGAGAACACCAATGCCAAGAAAACAATGAGACAAAAGCAAAGATGGAAAGAACATGCTCCTTTAAGACTAAGGCAGTATGTGTTTTATCAAGGTTTCTTTGGAATGTTAAGCTTTGTCTCATGCAGCTAAAAAAAAAAAAAAAAAAAAAGAGATAGCTATTTTAAGATAAATGAAACTTCGGAACATTCAACATTGCAAAGTAGGCTACTTCCCCTCCCATACAGGAAAAGCAGGCAACAGCACTTCAATAATCTAACAGAATATTTTCAGCAGAACTGCAGCTGGGAGTTAGTTAACAGTGCAATATATATCCCATTGCCAGCAATGGAATAAACCACGGGAAAGCTGGTGACAGAAGCAAACAACTATGTAAGCCAGATCAATAACTGAAAGCCCCCACTGTCTTTCAAATAAAGGAAAACAATGGTTAGAAAAATGCATATGTAATCACATTTATATATATATATATATATGTATGTTTTTACTTTATGACAATCAGTGTTATAAAGTGCAGCCAACATATGGGAGACAGATAGGAACAAGCCCTGACTCCAGTCAAATTCTAATACAGGAAAATGACAGTAATATTTCACTTAAGAAACGTGAAGTTACTATCACATTGTTATTTGATGACACTGCCTCTTAAAAATAATTGTATAGCAGCTTGAAAAGTTATGTGCTTTCCTCTAACAAGTTGGGTAAAGGAGGAGATTGGAAGTATTTTAGTGTTAGACTGATCACTTTATTTTACTCTAAAATGGCTAACACTTAATACATCTCCATAGCAAGTATTCCTTGTGATTCCAACAGATGCAGTATTTTAAAAAAACCAAAACATTTAAAATATGGGCAAATATGGCATCAAAAGGACAAAAGCGAAAGTAAGTTAATTGCCAGAGTATTTCTACCAGTAAAAAGAAACCACTGACAAGCAATTTTACACCAGACCATAACCAGGACACTCAATCAGCATTAAACAACTTAAATACTACTGCTTGGGACACTTCACCATTCAGAACAAGAAGAGAAAGGGTGTTTTAAAGCTTTAAAATGTTACTTTTTTTTTTTACATGATGTTATGAAAAACAAAGTGTTACTCTTCATTTCTTAAATGATTCTGCAAAATTACAAAGTAGACCAAGAAACTACTGAAACCACGTTATGCTGGTGAATAGACAACCATATTTGTTACGGTGATAATTTGTCTATGCTATTTTCTTAAACTGTGTACTGTACTTACCCCATTCCATTCTACGCTCATACTCACTTCCTCGCCTCCATCAGGACCACTCTCGTACTTTACCACATCAACATTGAGGCTTTCTCGGCTTCGCCTTTTTTCTATGCTCTCAGGGTCATTCAGCACTTCAGCAACTCTCTGTTTATGAACATTGTCAAGACCCTGAGAAATAGGTAAAATGAGAAAAGGTTTCATTTTATTACGAGGTGTATTAATCTACAACTTACACACAATAACTGTACCAAGAAAGAAGTCAATCAAACTCATAACTGCATTACCCTGATTCTGCCTTCAAAAGGCAGTCAGGATGAGTTGCCGTCTATACATGGCAGGAATCAACATAGCATGAAGTGGTCAGACAGTTTGGCAGCTTGAGGATTCAGTGACTTGCCATTCTTCTCCTCCTTCCCTATCACTTGTCAAAGCCATTTGCTGTTCCTGTCACTTACCTGAAGCCATGTGGCCACCAGCTCAATATTTAAGCCATTTATACATCATGAATGCAATTCTCAGTTTTCCGCTTATCAAATGGTGCAGCATTCACCCACCTTTGGAAAGAACATTGCAGGTGTCTGAACATCTAATACCCAAGACACAGGTTGTGTTATTTAAAAATACTAACATATGGCACTTGGCACGTTAGTATAATTTATCCTTCAGAAAGACATCAAATAGAAAATAAGCTTGTAATAGAACAGACTCGATAGTCAATAAAATGTGTTTACTTTGTGTTAACGAATGCCCATCAATTATCAAATAATCCTTTAAATCTCTTAAAAGTGCTAAAATACCTCTATGAAAACCCTGAAAAATAGAGGCAAAATCTTTAACACAGAAACTAGAAAGTAACAAAGCTCAAATCATACTTATTTTCAGTTTTGTTTTCCTTATAATAAACCTATACCCCACACCATTAATGGTATTTGCTGATATGAACAGATCCCCAATGATCACCTTGCATGTCAGAAAACACTCTGCATCTTTCACTGTGCAGCATTCGCAGCAAATGCCGCAGGAGATCTGTGTGACAAACCCATAAGGTCTACCACAATACAGAAAGTGAAAATCATGCCAAAATTCTGCTTGAAAGTGCCTGAATAAGAACGGAAGTTATTTTAGTGGCATGGAGAAATCAGGTTCTTGGTCCACACACAGCTGCTTTCCACTAACTGAAGAGCAGAACAGCCCTCTCTAATGGAATTCTATGCAGAAGCAAGCATGAAACCAACACATAATGATCATGTATTTTCACTTCCACGTGGCCGTATGGTGCACAGAAGTGGCTACAGCTCTCAGACAGTAGAGAAGCACAGGCTCATAATGGCTTTTGCACCAAACCCTTTAGCAGCACAGAACATGAAAAGCATAAAGTTATTTGAAATCACGGAGGAGGTGATGCATCACATAACCTCTAGGCTCTGTTCCACAGCTACTGTCTCTCATTTACCTCACATGTTAGGGGGTGGTGGGGGAGGGAATACAGGGAACTGCACTTTCCTCGTTTGTTTGATTCTGCCATGAAAGATGAAGGACAAAGAACTTCACTAGTCTTTAAAAATTTAGCCTATACATCCCAGAAGCTAAAGCAAACAAACAAACAAAAAAACGCATGAAGGAGAAGAGAGCTGTGAAGGACCGACGCTTTTCCACACCTGGGAACTGGGAACAAAGTCCCTCTTTGCTTTTAGCTCAGAAGGGAACATGCATTAACCCTGTCTGTCCTCCTTTACTTTAATGATGTAGAATACAAAGGTAGTGTTAAACACTGCTAGTAAGACAGCATTGTTTCCTACATGTCCAAATCTGGTGCTGTGCGTAATGTGATGTATTATGGTATAATGATATAGGTGGTATATGATGCACCAATGAAAATCTGAAGCATGCCTAACGAAGTAGCAGCTACAAGCCTCCACGAGGCTCTGTGGAAAATGGAGACAAGTTCTTCAAGTGGTACTGGCAAGCCAGAAGTGGGCTGATTAACTAGGGGCTCTCCAGTAGCAAGATCTCCCATCCTTAATTCCCAAATAATCAATTGCAAGCTTCACAGTAAAAATTTGACCTTGAAAAGCTGGTGTTCTGTTTTGGGGTTTTTATACATATATTTAAAAAAAAGAAAACAAACGTAAGTACAAGCTAAGTTTTCTTACAGTCTTCTTATTACTATTATGCCAATTTATCCTGGTTATACCTGTTCACTAAAAAATTATCCTGTGTAATTGCAACAGTTAAACTAAGAACCAAAACAAACATATTAAGGTGCAGCGCACATTTGTTTATCTTCAAATCACATTCGAATGAGAGATACACCAAAAATGAGCCTTCAGTAAAAGTATGTGAAAATGATCCTCAATAAAAGAGAGCATCTGTATCAGCTATATCCATATCCCCCCCCCCCCCCCCGAATTTTCCTTGCTGAAGAACTTTTCTCCCAGATTCATACTTTACTTTTACCAGTTTCATTCCACTTATATGGCAAACACTCAAGTTTTCCATCATTTTTTGTGGAAGAATGTACTTACGGCACCTTACATCAAAGGGAACTGTTGCTGAAGTCACTAGAATAATATGAGGTTTGCCAAGAACTTTTTTGCCCTCTCTTTTCCAGCAATCTGCTTTTATATACGTCAAACACTGCAGTATCATTCTTTAAAATACAACTGCAAATCAGTATAACCAATAAAAAATAATATAGTATCAAAAAATATATCATCCACCACCCAAGACAGATTACTTCCATTTAGAATTTGAGTTTAGAATTTTACATGGACATCTAAGGAAAAACAAAAGAAACAAAACACCACCACAATAAAACAAACTACTTCTGAAAAATATACAAATCTTACTATTGCGTAAAAAACAAAATTAAAATAGAACTTTCCAAATTTCTTAATCACTTGTAATTTCTTACTTTGCTTTTCATTTTAAACTGACTGACAAGCCGTGTTTGCTTATCCAGTCTTATGTACTTCTATAAAGACATTGTATGAAAGGAAAAACAAAAAGCCAATAAAACCGCAACAAAAACAAACCCTCTGCCACCTTCTAAGACTGTGAGAAAGTGTTACTTGAACAGCAGATTTGAGAGCACAGAGACAGCACAGAACTTCTCCCCATTAAAAGGATAATA
Source organism: Phalacrocorax aristotelis (assembly GCF_949628215.1). NCBI lineage: Eukaryota > Metazoa > Chordata > Aves > Suliformes > Phalacrocoracidae > Phalacrocorax > Phalacrocorax aristotelis. Next base: position 27,071,446 of record NC_134284.1, on the reverse strand, counting down.
GCCCCCCCCCCCCCCCAAAGTGTAATATCCATCCCATCAGTTTGTAAAAGTAACAAAAACAGCAACTGATAAATTTATAACAGCCTTCTGAAGGTCTGCACCAGTCGCCGTCAGTTGTATACAGAAACAGAACAGTTTTAAGTTTGGCAGCTACTGGCAAAGGACATCATCAACAGACACTCTCCATTTTCCCCTAGCTACAGTCTCTCTCCCACGACACGTAGCCAGTTGAGAGGACTGCTAGTCACCACAATGTTTTCTGCTCTTCCATTTTCCACATTAATTTCACTCCCAGTTTGAATCATGCTGCTGGTACATGGTGCCACTGCCCTAACAATTAACCAGTTCGCAGGTGTTAAGAGGGTATCAGTTTATCACCAGTTCAGACTGAAATTAGAGGGTGACACCAGGCACCAGGCACTGAATAGCTAAGAGTTTATATATTTTGCATGTACGATAGATACTGAAGTTGCAAATCCACACAGCCACAATGCAGAAATATCAAGACAAATTTTCATACTTGCCTGTTTACGAGATCTCATTGCTGCCTCTTCTAATGTTTCAGCAGCTTCAAATTTGCCCTGCCGTCTGTAAAGTGCCCCAAGGTTCTTTAAGGTAGTTGTTACTGTTGGACTAATTAAAAAAAAAAAAAAAAAGGTGTATATATACACACACATATGCACACACACAAAAAACTCTTAATTCACAAATAAAAACTTAAATATTGATCATATTTTTTGTAATTATTTAATAAGCCTCTCTTGAAATATACTATACTGTACTTCACGTACATGGGAAAACCTGTTAAGCCCTTTCAATGTGCATTAATGGCTCACATTATGATTAGTTCACAGCCCTGAAACTGGAAGTTAGTAACTAGCCTCTAGATCTACTCAGAACTGGAGGGCTATATCCTTGTGTTTCTCAGATGTGTCTTGAGGTGAAAATTTAGCTCAATCTGAGTGTGTCCAACCGAATAATTGTGAAACTTCCAGAAAATATGCCTACTTATAAATACAGTGACCATTACCGTAGCACGTATTAGTCTCAAAACAAATTACCAGTTCCTTTCATCAGCTTTTACTTCGTACCTATTTGGAGTTTCTATGCATTCAAACTAGATTGAACAATAAAGGGTGGGGGGAACCCCATCCTGTATTCCATTAACAAGTCTCATGCTCCAACAAGACATTTTTGTTTCAATGACACAATGAGAATTATCTCAGTCACAGTATTGTTGCTTGAAGTTTTCCTCCAGTAACAGCAGAGAAAAGATTTCCTCATGCATTAGAATGAACTAGTATATGAAAAACGAACCAACAAAATGTACTGCACGCAGAGTGTTCAGGATGGAGAAACAGATTTCCACAGTACAAAGGTTCTGTTACTTGTTAAATATAAGAATTCAGACACAGAGGAAAAAAAACCCTCACTGAAGATTATCAGTACTAGCTGCAGGCTTTCTCTTACATTGTACCAGCTGCACAGTACAGAAAAAAAAGGAATAAAATTAAAGCAAGCAGAAAAAATATTTCATCAAGTATAATCCAAGCTGAAGTCCTTGTTTCTCTTCTTCTGTGTTAAGGTACATGTTTTCATTCACACCAAACTATACTCTGCAAGCTTTAGAAACTCACAAAATGCTGAACTAAGGCAGGTTAACTTTGTTTCTTGTCCCAGCTAGAAAACTCAAGGCTGTTATTTGCAGTCTCCTTTTTGCTTCTGGCCCTCTCTCGAGGTCTTTCTGGGGCAGGGAGAGCACATATGCCAACCAACAGTATAAAAAAAAGAAAGGTGACCTACGCTTCCATGCAAAGGACTGCCAAGAACACAAGTGGTGAATTTTTATGTCACTTACTAGATCTAACCAGCCTAGATTAAGAGCAGCCCTGGGACCTGAAAACTGCTACTGTGTTCCCGAAACCCAGTCTTGGGGCCTTAATTTTTAATACTATGGTTTTTAGTGTCCTAAGCAGGCAGCTGGTTCAGTTTCATTTTCAAACATACTTTAAATCTGACATTTCTGTATACTAGGTATTGCCACATTGTTTGTCCTGTAAAGAAGTTCCTCACCTGTCAACTTTGCAAGCTTTGTACCAGCCACCATATTCTCCAAAAGATGTGCCATCTTTTTGCTTTCCCTAAAACAAAAGTAACATTGAAGAAAAATAACTGCTTTGTAACTTAAAAAGTAAGAGCTCAAAAAAAAAGTATTTATGACAGCAGCCTTACTTTGCATTCTTCTCTCTCTTCCGCATGCATCCAAATAGGCTTATTTTCATCTGATGAAGTAGAAGAAAATATTTTAAAGAAGTACAAAATTACAAAGTATTCATTGCTTGATTTTCACCCTTCTGAAATGAAGTGGTGAACCAGAGAATTATGCTATTACCACCACAAAAAAGCTTACTGTCCGTACTACAAGCAGCACATAAACAGAACATGCACCTCTCGTTATATAGTTCTATAATTCTGTCTTTTCTTATCTGAACTTCGAAACAGTTACTTCTGAGAAGCTCTGAAGTCAGTACATGCTGCCATCAATTTGTCACGTGCCTAGTTCTGTGGTAGAATACACACATTTCTTTTTTTTATTGTAACAATTGTTTTGACATCTACTAAGCGGTGCAGATGCTACTGTCATGGAATGCAATGAAAATTCTTCACTGTGATTTATAGTTGGTAAAATCCATTTGACTTCAGTGTACAGTGTAGTTCACAATTTAAGGGTATTTTCCCCATTCTTAAAATGTATTAATGGAGGACTCACATTAGCAATGTAGTTACTAAAAATCATTAAAAATTATTAAAAATATTGCACTGATTTTTTTCCTGTGACTGGAAAGTGACATACATTTTTCTGCCCCTATAACAATACCAAAATTAGTTTTGGTTGGGCATAAGATAAACTACACCACAAATACAATCCATAAAACATAAGCCTACCAAGTCTACCTCATGTAAGAAAAACAATCCTTTTGAATCAAATATTACTGGTGTATCTAAATGCTTTTTATGATGAATGTACTTCCAACACATCTATAATCTCACACTTTTTAAGTCTACCTCAAGCAGACAAAAATTTTAACCAGGATACAATCTGCAGGAAGCTAATTGTATTTCATAGTAACTACAAAAATCAAGCATACATTCAAAACTAGGGATTAAGTTTCTTACCATCTACAGAGCCAAATTCCCGTTCATGAGCACGAGTAAGAATCTCTTTGTATAAAGTTTCTGCTTGCTTAAATTTGCCCTGTTTTAGATAGCAGGATGCCTGAAAACAAAATATCCCCCCAAAAGATATATCAGCACAATGTTTTATTTAGCTTGATAAATAATAAATACCATACATGCTGAGTAAAGGTGTGTTTCAATTCATTAGAAAATACTCCCATTTCTTAGATTTGCTTTATAAAGGGCTTACCAGGTTATTCTTTGTTTTTGCAACATTTGGATCATCTGGTCCCAGCTTAGTCTGGTATATCTCCAGTGCCCTCTGATAGTAGTATTCAACCTCCTCATATTTACCCTGGTTCTGGCATAGTAAAGCCAAGTTATTTAATTGTTTGGCAACATCAGGGTGATCTTTCCCCAGGACCTGAAAATGAAATACCTTCTATTAAAATATCACATCAGCGTTTAGAAATGCATCATTTAGAAATACCCCATTAGTTTTTATTCCTCATCAATTCAACATGAGGAAGACAAAAGTAAAATTTGAATTTGGAAGGCACGACAATCACTCAATTTCGCTACAAACTGAGAATGTTGAAGAACAATTCATAACAGGAATATTGAAAGGAGTATAACAACATTATATGCAGCATATTATATAAAGAAGCCTGAAGATGCAGGCATTCAGCCTCATGGACTAGAATAAATATCCACATAGTCGTAGAAAAATCAACTAAAAAACTTTAACTGTGATTCTGTGATTCATTTAATTTCAATTGTCTCGTCAAATCAAAGATTACTTAACTATCAAAGGGAAAAGAAAAAAGTAAAGAAGATGAATTACAAAATACAGAATTTAGAATATACCGAGACCACTCCAACAGCTCTGAAGGACTACTGGAACTTACTGCTGTTTTGAATTTCAGACACTGCTAACTACCAGGGCATTGCTACCTCTGTGGTTTATCTGGCTGACCTACCCCACCAAAACACAAAAGAATTTGAGAGTGTAACTTTGCTCCCTCCCTCAAAAAATCCGTTCATAGGTGCTGTGTCCTTTTACTCATACCTTTTCTCTGATTTCCAGAGCTCGCTTACACAATGGTTCAGCTTCTTTGTATTTTCCCCGTTTACCATAAAGTACTGCAAGATTGTTTAGAGTTGCTGCCACCTGTCAACAGTAGAGAAATATTAATTACACTGGAATTTGCTCATACAAGTATCTGGCAAATGAACACATCTGCAATGCATTGATGTTTTCAAATTTTCCATTTGCAGATGAAGAAATAATTATTATTAAATGCGTATTTCTGCTTCATTCGTGGAAATGTCATTTAGTGCATATATTTTCTTCATACGTTCTCTTACAGAGTTACCTCTCACATCTATAGTCAGAGCTGCCCTGCTTCACACAGGCTACATGAAGTGAGATATTACATTACTTTTAAACACTTAAAAGCAGCAGTGAAACAAATCAGTACACCTTCAATCTGAGTTTAATGAAGTGATTTGAGAAAGCAAATTAAAATCTTTCTTCCCAAATTAACTTCCCATAGAAAATCCATTCAATCTGGAATCAAGTATGTGCAAGTCATTTGCGGTGAAACAGCATTGAATATAACGCTCAAAAGGTATGTTAAATATTTAAGAGAAAACAAAACATGTTGCATTGTGGCCTCCTACCTGTACTGTTTAGAGATAAGCCAGGTCTTAAAAACTGTCCTGTTGAGTTTAATGTTAGAATGAGTTGAAAATAATTCAGCGAAAAACACAACTAAGAATATATATTGCATGTATACAAACCGCAGGATGATCTTTGCCCAAAGTCTTTTCACGGATAGCCAAGGCATCATTCAAGAGATTTGCTGCATCTTTGTATTTGTTCTGGTCTCTAAATTTTGAAAAGTCATAATTAATACAGGGGAATTCAGAACAGAAAGTCATTAAAATGAAGCTGACTTCAGTACTGGCCTAAAGATGCTAGTACAAAAGCAGAGTGTATATTCAGAAATCAGGAAGTAAAAACCTGAAGCCTGTAACTGTAAAGTAGTTTGCTGGCTGAGTACTAGCATGTACTACTTCTACACTGCTGTCTAATCTATACCTCTAGATTATCTGTAAGTGGGTAATCAAGATATGCCTCCTCGAGCAGACAAAACAAAAACAAAAAAAAAAGCATCAAAACCAGCTTCACTCCCACAACAGAGGCACAGGCAAAAATGCAACAACCTGTTTGACTTTTAAGTATAGGGAAACATATAAATATTGCAGGACCCTCTTGAGGGTTTTAATTAAAAAAACAGGGAATGGAAAATAATACAACAGGCAAAAAAATGTTAGTCCGAACATTAGCAGGTTGTAGCCAAATATTAACTCTGTATTTCACCAATATTTATCTATGTCTATACAAACCTGTACACCAAAGCAAGTATGTTCAACATAGTGGCAACATCAGGATGATCATGACCAGAAGTCTTCTCCAAATCTTCAAGAGCTTGTTTACAGAGAGGTACAGCAACCTCATATCTACCTTGGGAAGCATACTGAATAACTAGATTATGAAGGGTCCTTAATCTTGCCGGAATTTCATAGCCACCTTGTTGGGCAGCAGCTGCTGCACTGCTATGCTGCTGTTGAACTGAAAGAAATCCACAAGATTTTAAGTTGTTTAAAAGATGACTGTAACTAAAACATCTAATGTTACTGCTCAGTGACACAAAATGAGACTCACTGAATTTTATTTCTTCAGTACAAAGCATTAGTATTAGAACACACCTCACAGCACTCATGCTGTCTTGAACAGTAACAGTGAAAAATATGACCATTTTATTCTTCACACTCTGTCCAGTATTGTATTATTTTACACTTCTATTAGCTCAAAGGGGTGAATGTAATAAACCAATGAAGGAAGCAGACTACTTCAGCTCAGAAAATCATTAACAATTCCCAAAATTATATAAAAACTTTGCACTTACAAATATTGATGTTCCCCTACCAACAGGAACATCAACACAGACAAGCCAAACACCTGCAGAAAAGCTCAAATGTGCAGAAAAGCTTTACTGTCCTTCTCTAAACATACAAAATTTTTTGTTTCCCTTTGTTTGCTGTACCAAGGCTCACTTAAGGTTGGCACTTAAAGGATTAAAACACCTTGGATGCAGCTAACAGTTGCAAGAGAAAAGGCACTGAGTCATCAAAGCCAGTGTCAACCTTTAGGTTTTACTTACTAACCGTCAGCGTCAGTCACTTATTTTCCAGTAGCTCCTAACCTTTTGTTGTTGCGACCCCCACCCTCCCACTCCCCCCAAAGATCTACTACCCTTTTTCTCTTCACCTGAGAGATTTCTGGGAGGATCGAGAAAATTACTTCTTACTCATTTTCATTAAATTCTAGACACCAGCCAGGATAAGGGCTCCAGCTGTCAGCCTGACTTTCTTCTCTCCTTTCTATTGGGCAAAACACTCTCTCGCAGCACATGGGAGACTTTTTATGTCAGTGGAATCATAAAATTCCAAGCCTACACCCACAATTGCTGCCCACCAAAGCACTGTACAATTTAAGTATTTTTCCTGGAAGTCCAGGAAGTTAGTGAAACATCAACTTTGTCTTCTGTAAAGCAAAATCAGGTAGATTGACTACACGGGTATACAGACAGCTTTGCCATTCAGTTTTCCTACTACAAAATTCTACGGAAAGAAGGATGAGCTCAGGGGGGAATTCACAGTCAACACTAACCTATTCTAAACTCTTCAAGTCTTCTTCCATTGCTGGCTATGGACAGCATTACCATGCGATCAAGCACACAGTGTTATCTTGCATATGTGCCCATAAAGGACATCTGAAACTCTGCTGATTACAAGAGTGGGACCCTTCAAGACATTTCTTCTGAAGTCATTTGTCTACTAAGAACCTTTATATTACTAGCACACTGCATATACACTACAGTATCAATACATTGTGTAACATCAGCTTTACACCCATATGAAAATCACACTTCACTAAGCAAGCACTATCTATTAATGGCTTCTTTCAATCACAATACCATACCCCTACCTCAAACTTAACTGTATATTCACCAGTCCTTCTGACCTGAAGACAGTATTTCTAGAATGAGTAGTAACACTAAGGAAGACAATCTCAGCAAAGGACAAAAGATTATATGACAAAGACTTCCTACTAAAACCTGCCCCAAATTGTTAAATCAGATCATTAAAATGGTCATTAACAGAATTCACCATCTGGGCAGACCATTGAAAAGCTTCAATGTTTCAGAATCCGTCTCAGTCACTTGGAACAAACCTTTTCCATTCTGAGGCCCACAGGAAGGGCTGCGGGACCAACTTTGTACTGAAGTCAGTCTCAAGAACTTTATAACAGGTAGTACACTCTCTTTAAAAAACTACACCCCAGTTCTATACATATCAATGTGTAGTATTGTGTATCAATGACTGGTTTCCTTATTCTAGCACAGGCATTCACCACTCCACTGTGTCCCAGAGAACCCCAAGCATGGATTAATTTTTGTAAAGAGCGTCTTTATATTCTGCATTGCAGAAATACACTAACATTCTCATTTGAAGTACACTTACTTCCTTGTCCTTGGTCATCTTCATCATTAGGAAATAAGTCATCCAAAGGCTCTTTAGTGGAATCTGTATCTTTATCCTCCTATTGAACAACCCCAAACCCAAACAGAATGTTACACTTAAATCTAAGGCATAAAGGGACAATCCATTTAAACAGAAACATTAACGGAAAACCCCACATCCAGAATTTAGGAACTGCCAAGAATAACATTTCTCACAGAAGTTTAATGAAGGTCTTACGTTGAAATGTATTTACACACTCTGTCCCAAAACAATACAGGACACCTTCAGAAAAGCCAGGAATAGAAAACAGGTCTCCTAGATTTCAGTCTCAATTTAAGCACACAAGAACACATTTGTTACTCTTACAGAGACACTCTAATGCAAACACCCGGTGAAGAGTGAGTGCTACGGAATACAGAATTGTCCACTGTAGTTTTTTAGTCATAAATGCAGTTATAGGTGAGCAAGGGAGAGGAATAAGGAGATTCATCTCCTGAAGGAGAATAAAGTTGCACCAGCAGCTTTAGTTCTGTCACCTCAATTTCTGAGTGCTCAACTTCTGCACAAATAATAGATTATGCAATTGTGATCTGTAAGGCTCAAAAAAAAAAAAATCACTTGGAAGGAAATTAATCTCCAACAATCTCCATCTGGAACTGTATCAGTTTCTGCACAATCTATCAGTGTATATCGATTTTAAACACCCAAAGATCATTCCAAAACCCACAGTCATGTAAAATAAAGAAACAGATCACCCCTCAATCCTGCTTCTTAAATGTGAATCTACACAATATAAATAGTTGAAGTTCTCAGAAATGTTAATCTTAGGAGAAAACCCAGGAGCAGAACACATGCCTATTTTTCTGGCTCTCCATCCAACACCTTTTTCCACAGATCAAAAAATTCAGCTGCTGCTGCCAGCGTTCAAGTTCAATGGTGGCAAAGTGGGTGCTCTGCAAAAACAGCAGATTGATGGGACTAGATCTCAGCTGGGAAGTTCATTATTTTAAGCATGCTGATTCCAACCTCACACTGAGTATATACAATTGACTATTTTCAAAGGCTAACAGCAGAGATTGTCCATATGGCTAGTGGAACTACGAAGATGCTATGCTTACTTTGACCCTATTTGCCAATTAAACTTCAAATAATGGTGCTCTTTAGGCCATCTGCAGATTACAGTTCAACAGTTAGCACATCGAAATGCCAGTATTCCCTTCTCCTGCCCCTCTTCTAAATAGGCTTCACTGGCAGTATTCAGCTACAAATACCAACTCATGAAATAGCACTGAGAAGTTCTACGTGCAACTGACCTAAACAACTCTCACTACTCACAATATGTTAAAAAGGATTTAGTCAAGCAGTCAGTTAAGCACGACTAAAATGCATACATTTTCAACCTTTATGTTGCTAAAATAATTGGTTATAAAAAACACACAAAATGAGATCTTTCTTTACAGTACCATCTGATTTAAGAAAACAAAAGGATAACAAGAAGGGCCAATAATTCAGAAGCCTTTTTAAGTGATGTTACTTCTCTAAATTAAAACGTTATCCATTTTCTCTCTGAATCGAAGTATATGTAACACAATGGGCTAGCTAAACATGACTGAAAATGTGCAGATGATCACAATGTCTAGCAGAAGGTGATGAAAGGGGATTCAATAACATCCTATGCTAGTGTAAATTCTCAACAGATAAAAGTTACACACTGGTTTCTCTACATGAAAACTGAGTATTTTTCTTGCAGACAAAATAAGCCTCAAGTCCCCAATGAGCTTAGAATCTCTAATAGTTTACATTTCCCACTTATTTTAACTGTTGAATTTACAGAAGGAAATTTTTGGCTTGAAGTTCAGTTCTTTTTTTTTTTTAAAAGTTAATATGATACTAAAAACACATTCCTGGATTTTGATCCCCATATGTATTTTATGATCTACAGACAGTAAAACACTTCTTATTTTAAAAGAGTAATGAACAGAACTCTCAATCTTTCTGTGAACTATGTAACACTGGTACAAAGTCAGCATTTTAATGAAAAGTTTGTTAGAGACAAATAGAAAGCTTCTATCTGTCATTTCTTGGTAACTAGGCAGATTACATCACATATGTAAATGTAAGGTGGTTTTTACTCTACAGCTACTTACTGATGGTGAAATATCATCGTCATATTTTTTTAACTGATTCATGAATTCTAGATGTTTCTTCTCCTCCTCCAGTTGAGCCACAGATTGCTCACTTTTCTGTAGTTTCTGTTGTGTATTGGCTAGTTCATCCCGTAGCCACTGATTTTCCTGGCATAGCCGGCGAACCTGAGCACGCAATTTCTGCTTCTCTGATTCCACTGCATTTAAGTGATTTGACAAGGCCATCATTACCTAAAAAGCAGAAGGTGTCACTTGACATACTTCCTCTAGAATGCAGTTCTGTATTTTACATAAAAGCCTTTTATTTTTTTAAAACCTATATCAGCCGTGAAATCTAGTAAATATTCAGATTTCTCTTCTTTATATATCTGGTTCTCACTTTTCCTCTGAGCTTTTTTACCATTTGTTCAGCCAGAATTAACCTAAAGAAAACTCTTTGCTAATGATCGCTTTCCACGATGCTATCACAAGTCAAATTGTTTTTTAATTCCTTAAAGATTACATATAATCTTAACATACATTAAAAATTTGAACTAGGGTTTAGATTACTGAAATGGAAATCTTTGTTCCACTAACATGAAATGGAGCAGTACTATTTTTAACTTGAAGGATCACAAAAATAACCAAAGAACTGAGTTATAATTTAGCACTTTTCAGACAGAAAAGGATTCATGTACATGCTTACAATTCATAAGGATGAACACCTCAGCATAGTGATAAGGGACAACTATACTACGAGCAACTGAACCCACAATTTATATAAACACTTATATATACTTATCATATATATATTTATCATAAGCTTAAGTGTGCAGACATTCAATGTGTTTGAACAGTCACATTAAGGACAAAAAAAAACAGAACAGCCATAAAAGCAGTCTACTTGGGTTTTTTGTTTTGTTTTGGGGGTTTGGGTTTTTTTGCTAAGCAAAGTCAAATGAAAAAGGAGCTTGTTAAGTGAAGGCCAACATACAGAAGACACTCTCCCTTCACTGTTAATGTAATCTTCCACTGATACATGTAGAACAGCTGATAGCAATCCCAGGAAGCACACCTTGTAAGAACAGGCAACTGGTGATAATAAAAATTTTCTTTTAGAGGAGTTTGACATGCCCGATTTATTAGTATTTCATGTCCTGAATTTTATGTTTCTTTAAAACAAAGTGATTTTGAAGTGGTTTTAAACTAAATATTTCATGTGAAACAGATGATATCCTTAGCTGAAGGTTTCAGGCTTCAAAAAAATACATCGAGCCTTTAGAAACTACTTTTTTCCTATAAAGGCAAGATAAAATTCCAGGCATAATCTCCTAATACCAGTCCAAATTTCCAGACTTCAGCACCTACCTATTTACATATTCAAAATCATTAATAATTTAAATTACTTGGCCTATTCAACAGTAGCATTTGTAACATCAGAAAGTATATTTAGGAAAGTTGTGACAATAGGGTCAACATACTCAAACAACATTCTACAAGCTACAATGGCAAACTAAAATCCGTTGTAATCCTACTCTCTAGAATTAACTGAAAGAAAAGTTTGATTACTTCTTCAACGTCAGTTCCATTTTCATGGAAATAACATGTGTCATCACACCTACACCCATGTCACAAAAACATCTATAAAATATTTCCATATCTTAATTTAAATACTGTAAATCAAAAAGGAAAAAAAATACTACACTGTTGCAACCCAAAGCCTGCAGGGAGAGTAGGCTTATCAGGTCTCAAAGTAGTAGTCTGAAGTGTTTTCCTAACAAAGGCAGTAAATGCAGACTTCTTGGCTCCTCGCCACTGCAGTTCACAAAACACCATGTGGGGCAAAGAAGGCAATAACATCTGCTACTGAGGCTGCTGAATCCAATAGAGCCAAGAATCAGAATTAGCTTTTCGAAGTCCCAACACCATGTCAAAGCTGGGAAAGAGAAGCTACTCGTTAACTCACAAATCTTCTACAAACTCAGCTGTTGCAATTTTAGTCCATAAGTCTTCTAGTATTTTCTTCCAATACAAGGGGTCAAAGTTTGGACAATACACTAAGGCCTGACAGTCTGTACCACAAGGTCCAGGGGTTCTACCTTCCCATGTCTGGTAGTCCATATTTGTTCATTTCTCTCAGCCCTCACTTCACCGTGATCCAATGCACACAACTTCCAGACCACCAAATAATAATAGCTTGATCCAGATGAGAAGACTGAGCACAGTTATAGACTAATGTAAAGCCTATTAATACAAAATTAACTCATTGGCCTTTTCAACTCATTTGCAAACACTCTGCCATTTTATACTGATAACTGCGTTGCATCACATCATTTCAGGTTTCTGACCTAGTACAAAATACCCTAAAGCTGGACTGTAAATACAGTCCTGACACCCTGACTAAACATGTATCTTCTCACTCATCTTCTGCAGATACCTTTACCAACTAAGATAGTTCCCAGAAATTAGCTCAGAGTCCTTTAATGCATCAGTGAAAGTTGTTCAGATTCTGTAGTCTATTCTTAATCTTTAAAATGTTTTTAGATTCAATTTTGCTTTAGTAAAACATTCAATAGACATCGGAGATTCTTAAGCTCCAGGAGCATGATGAGCTACTATAAAAAATCTCAGAATCAAGGGACTAAAAATATGAATTTAGGGTTATGACAGAGCTCAAAGGTAGAGCAAGTTCACTTATTTGTGAGACCTCCCTCTACAATAATTTTCAGTTAAAATGATCTTCCTTTTTTTTTTCTTGAATCAAAAATTCACTCAAAGTCTGAAATGCTTTATTTGTACTGCAATTTTACCTGTGCTTCGCTAAGGCCGAGCTCCAGCATTTCCAGTGACTTTCGAATCATGTTTGATTTTTCTTCAACCAGATTAGTTTCATCATCTTTCTTCAAACATTTCAGTGTTTCAAGTAAGCTCTGTAAAATTGAATTGTGTTCATTCTTCAGTGCCTCTAGTCCATTAATCACTTGCTTAGTTTTGGCAATGATTTCATCTTGAGTGAGCTTCTCCAACTTCTCTTCCTTTAAATACACCATTGTGGACATGTTTTCATACATTCTGAAACAGAAGAGTACACTAGTTAACCCAGAAGTAAAAATTAAATACACAATTCTCCATAACCAAATAAAGCTTTCCTTTAAGAAGTCATTAAAACATGCTAATTTGAAATGTACATTCAGAATATTTTTGCACAGCTTTTACAGTGTTTTAAGTCATGGTTTTCAACGGTGTTTCAAGTTTTTGAGCTTCTGTTTCCAGAGTTAATATTAGCACTAAATCATAAGCCAAACAACAACTGAAAATAAAATCTGTATTACAACATGGCAGAAGAATTTCTAATAAGCACTGAAGAATCAGGCTGCGTCTCCAGGACGTGCAAAAGCAAAGTTGCAGACATTTTACATAGATATACAAAAGCTTTTATATAAAGATATATATATCTTATTTGCAGATGCCACTAATCTACAAGTATCTGTACAAATATCCACAAACTAGAGCTTGGAATTTGAAGAAATACCATCCAACCCTCTAAAGGGTTGATCAAGCAGTCAGTCACGAGAAAAATCATCCTCTTCCAGTCAGAAGGAAACACCATCGTCATCTTTTTCCAAGGGCTACAAAAGCTATTATCACTACATATTTTGAAAATAACAGCTGCCTCTTAAGACTACTTTACATTCTTATTGTAACTCTACAGTTACATATAGACATTCAGCTGTCTACAGGTCTAGATGCAGCTGTTTTGATGAAGTTGCAACAGCTGTCTCATGCCGGAAAAAATGGTTTGTATACACAACCCTTGCAAGAAACATTTCACCGTGCTGTTTTGTCAGTACGTTACGGCTAGCCAATTTCTGGATGTTTGTAAACGCCTCTACCAAATGCAAATGAATACCCAAAAAGGTTTAGAAACTCTGGTTTTACATATGCTGTTATTGAAGAGACAAAGAACTATCACAATGTAAAAATACCAATAGAAGACACAGCAATCACTTGATCATTTTTAAATGTCACCAGAAAATATTCTATAATAAACAGTTAAGAAATTGTTCCTTTATATTTAAGATATAAATATCTTCAAGTGTACCAGGAAGAATAAATTAGAAGAAAGTAGGAAAGATTTTTCAAAAGCAATAAATTATCACATCTATATGAAGACATTTGGGGAAGCTCTGATAAACTAACATTTGGAATCAATTAGCTAAACTGTATTAAAACTTTGCACAGAAACAAGTCTGGGTTCAGAAGAAAGCTAAAAAATATTACATGCACTTAAACCTTGAGTAAGAGTGCTATAAGGAACATGCATATGTGCACCACTTCCTGACAACAGCCAAAAGGATGTGCTCTTATGCTCTCGTGTTACAATAAAAAGAGGTTGCTCTTTCTTTTTAGATACACTCAAACCACCCTTCTTGCTATGATCTCCTGCAACATGATACGTAACAGGCATACCCATTTGTCACAGAAGAGCTGTACACTACATTGGTTTATTTTGTAATAACCTACTGTCTGACAACAAAATTTGGGGAAGCAGTGAACTTGGTTTTACCACAGTTTAACACAAGAACTTAATCTTCACAAATATATGTAATACAGAGTATATACATACTTTTGTATAAAACATCTAACCTAGCATGGCATAAGAAATCAACTCACCAAAACCTGATGAGCAGAATATTTACATATTTCCCATTTATAACCTGAGAACTATTACCCAGAATGCTTAAATGACATTTTTCAAGCACATCCTCTCTAAAATTGTGTACAAAAATGAACTGCAATTTTATGTAACTCAAATTTGTAAATAAATGCTTTCAACATATACAGTGGTATACAAGATTGCTATGGATTATGCTAACTTCAGCACAGAGCTCAACCCTAATTATTGCTGGCATGCTTTCACGCCTTCAATTAGCAATTTCCATCCTCAATGCAACAAACAACCTTTGACTGTAAGGAAATAAAACCATCAGAAGACTATCTAATGAATAGGGACTTCCACTTTGTATTAGAGAAGTTTCGCGAAATACGGTTTTTAAATACCTAGAGTTTTTCTACAACATTCCAAAACAAGTATGTGATCATTTGCCTGTTATGCGAACAGTGGTAGCAATTCTTTCTGTGTGCTTCAATATTTTGTAGTCATTCTATACCAAAGATGGAAGGCAGGTGTGTGCATGTGTGTGTATAATGCATGTATAGATCTTGTTCAAAAAAACCTGCATCTTTTAATTCATTTAACTTTGACTGTGGTGGTTAACAGCCATTCACTGTTACAAAAAGAACACAAAATCAAGGAAGTAATACCAAAAACTACATTAGGCCTTGCAATGGTCAAGCCTTCATGCAAAAATAATAGTAGCAGCCTGGGAAATAACCATCGGACATATGAAATCCAGCCAAAAGACAAGTCTGTGTGCACAATTAACATCTAAGGCGTGAAACGGACACTAACTTGTTATTGTAAGAAAAAAAGGTTGCCAGATCATAGAATCAGGCGCACAGCTCTGGCTGAATACACTGAAGTTGCAGTTAGTGAAGGCTAAGCCAGCACAAAAGCTTCTGAAGAAAGGAAAAGCAGGTTTAAACTCAATGGGGCAAAAACATACTTAAAGCCCATCCCAACAGTAGACCTGCTTTACCAATACATGCTTCTTGCCTCAGTCCGGTGTGCCAGATTTTTAAGCCATCTCATTCTAAACCAAATGTACCTATAAGCTTTCGCTGCCTCGTAGCTACCAGTACAAGCAACTGTACTGGAGCTGGTATCAAGTCAAAAGCTACATCAAGGCACAGATTGATTTGAAGGTCCATGCAGCCAAGAAGAAGGATTCTCAGGACTCCTCTAGTGAAAACTGTTAGAATACTAATCTCTCCCACTGACAGGAAAGGAATAAATCTTTCTGTATAAATTTCGTAGGGTGTCTGTTTAAATTATCTCTGTATAAAACACTACAGAAAATTCTGACAACGTTTTTCAGAGTTTTATAGATTGTGGTTGGGACAATAATTTAGAAAACAGGAGGACAAACGTGTATTTTACCATTGTATCAGATCTGATTCTTTGTAAGAGTAAGATTAATAAACAAATAATATATTTTAAGAGTAGCACAGAGGTGTGATGCTATTTCCATGATTTTTTTTAAAATATGTTTTACAAAAAGGCATTACCTGTTCATCAAACAAGACCAGATTTGAATACATAATCATACAATTAGTTTTCCATACCCTGAGGCAACAAACCCTACACAGGAAGCAAAAAAGTTAAGTTTGTATAAAGGAAGCAGACATGCATGTACAGCGAGGAAAAAAGACAAAACCTACCATGCCTTTCTATTGTCACTTTTCAAAAATGTTAATTCTTTCTTCCTCTATTTTTTTCCCTACAGGAAAAAAAAGGGCACAGTCAAAGGCTTCTTAAGCTGCTGTCAGTTTTATCCAGTATGCAGTTTTATCCTGTATACACGACACCGCAAATTTTACGTGTTATAGGACAGGAATTCTAGATTCAAATACTAATTTTTCATTTAGTGTACAATCGAGAACAAAACAAAAAAAATAAGATTTACAAAGGTTTAGTCGGAAAACAGAAGGGGGAGGCAGGGCAGGGGGAATATGTAATACAGCCAGAGTTACAGACTAGCCAGCTGGCTTACACAATTTATGTATCATATTAAATATGTGCCTGTGTAGATCACGTACAAAAATTAATGAACTCTAACAGATCAACATATAAAGCCCTGCAATGACACCTACTAAAGAGGTTTTTGCAGAATTTTGTAACATGAACACCAAAGAAATGGATTGAGAATGGCAAGAATCAGAACCAAAGAAAGTATAAAGAAAACACATCCAAGCCTACTGTCTTTCAGTCATGTAACTGCTGGGATAATCTCATCACACACAAATATGTCATATTCTATGTATGTATTCATATGTATATAGACTTAAATGGCAGTATCTTTAATCAGTTTAATTATTTTGTTATTCATAAAACTTGCAAACCAATTGTAAGGCTGACATCACAACTTGTGCCTAAATTCTCCTACGGACATACACACATCAGTTAGCTACGTAAGCTCTTCAACTCATATTTATAGATCTCAAACATAAATAGATTTTCCTACTCAGCAACTTTACAAAAACTGTAATTTCCCTGCAGATCACCACAAAGATTTCTTGAACCAAAACACAGAATCATATGAATCCTTCTTTACATAGGAGAACTTATCAAGGAAGAATATTTTTCTAAGAAACCCGCAAGATTTTTTTTTTCCTTTGACTGAAGATTAGCATCAGTCCTAAAGACAAATAAACAAAGCAGTTCTAATTTTTTTATTTTTATTTCCTTGCTACGTATCCCTAAGAATCCCCTTCTCAGTGCTGATATTTTCATTATTAAATACTCAGGTTTCAAGTACTAAAAGCTTGGAAGATAAATTATTAATATATCTAATGTCTGATCATTACTGTTTTAAAATACAGTTTAAAATACAATAAAAAAACCCATCAACAAAGTCTGTAAACTGCTGTGACAGGTCTAATTCTCCCTAAACTTCTTCCTCTGAATACACAGATAGCAGGCAGAACTGAAAATTGTGGAATAATATGTCTGCATACAAGAAATAGTAAATCATCTTCCTAACAGTAAAAGCTACTACAACATTGGCTCAAGCCATACCTAGGGGCCCTGTCATCTACAAGCACTGCAAATTCCACAAAGATATAGTATATACTAATTGGAGCTTTTTGTATCTCCAATATATACATCTATCAGTTCACTGTTTCGTAACTCTAATCAGTCTACTCAGGGCTTTTAACCCCAATTTCATTCTTAGTTTCTCCTTAATTAAATGGCAAGGCTCAGCATCCTGCATCTGGCATGCACTTGTTTCATTTTGCATTAACTACAAATTACAAGTCATTAATTCCCTGCTCAGACCAAGAACACATCTCATTACATCATGGCACACACTATCTTGAAATACTATGCACTGCTTTAACTGTTGATCTTCATAATGTGGAAAACTGCTTTCTCAAACAATCCTCAAAAGATCACAAGCCTTCCAAGCACAAAAAGAAAACCACCACCAAAGGCAGGAATTGAGAAACAGTCTGCCAAGGGACACGAGCAGTATGCCCAATACTGTGTTAACTGCACCCCTTCCTAACAAAGCAGCTCAGCGGCATACACTAGTCAGAAATGGCGAGGATGAATCACCCATGAATGTCTTTCATATATTTAGAAAAGTATTTGTAAAAGGGTTGGGATAAGAAACACTCTAGTTTGAATATACTGCTGTTATAGTTTACAGTCAGAAATCTCAGAGTGTGCAAGAACAATGGTTACTTAAATATATTTTTTTTAATCTGTTAATCTCTGTATGAGGCCATTTTTGCTATCATAAGTCATATTCTCATACATAAGGAAATTTATAATCTTTCTCTTTTTGTTTGACTTGCCCTCCTTTTAACTAAAATGATCCTCAGGAATTTTATTCCAATACGTTCATCTCTAACCCCACAAAAGAAACAGGGTAGCTTTTTCCTCTTGACACATTCAGGACTGTAGCTGCACTGTCAATGCTACCTATCACTCTTTTCATCATACTATATTTGAATCCACATAGCCTCATAGCTCATAGCCTCTACAGAATAGAAAGTCTAGAACTGCACCTGCAAGCAGTGTCCTGTTGGAGGTCACACTTAAGGTATGCTTGCTGACCCAGTTCTATAAACAGAATACTGCCACACTTCTGTACTGCCTCAGGTTTCCAAATACATGATGTCAGAAAGCGCCTTCACAATTTAGCACACATGTACACAAGCTACCTTAAAAATAACTCAGAACAATCAGCGGCACATACTGGAGGCCGTAAATCACTGACCAGAAGCAGGTAAGACAGAGTTGCACATGACTAGCAACCAGCATTACGCTACCAAGAAGTCTTCGAACACCCAATGTGTTTGAAAAAAAGAATTAAGCCCTTGGAGTCACTTTTTCTATCAACTTCCAGCTCATTCGCATCTGAGTTTAAAAAACCTTACTGTGCTCCTTCTGCCAGTCTTCAACCGGGAGCTAAGCCTGAATGCAGAAGTCTGCTCTACTGCTTGGTTTAAAACGAAGGTATGCAAGGTAAATTCTATAAAAAGGACATCTGCAGTCCTTTAATGTCAAGGGCACGTATCCTAATAAAAGCTCAGAATCATGTTCATAATTTGACCTACAACCTTAACACCACAAAATAGCTGTGTTGGTAAGCAAACTGGACAAACTCATTTTGTAAAGTTTTAGCATTTTATAAAGGCTAACCCACGAATTTCTGAAGAAATGCACAATAAGCATAGGACAGTTGGACTAAAAAATTTAAAACACCAAAAAAACTTTAATACTGGCAGAGATTTCCACTGGACTAAATGGGTGTTGCTCTTCTATTGAGCCTGCCAGGTTGCAGCCTACCCTCCACACTGCATCAGTGGGAAGAGGCTGCACCACCACACATTCTACCCCTACATCATGACAGCATCTACCTCTGAAAAACACTGCATCAGACTCCAGGAAACCCCAATGGCTAGCAATAAGCCCATCTACTGCATTAAACTATGTGTACACGAGGGGGACTATGTACTTGTTTAGCCGAAGAACACAACCACTGTACATTTGCCCTGATAAATCTTGGAATCTTTTAACATTGCAGCCTGCTATTAAAAAAAAGAAATCATACCTTTCAGGGGAAATCTTTAAATTCTTTGGAAGATTAAAAATTATTAAGGAGATAAGCAGGCTAACAAATTATATTTGCTAATAAAAGAGATGATAGCAAAAATAGCTCCTATAAAACCTGTAGCAAGGATGACACTATGAAGATCTGCACTGCTGTGGAGTCCTTTTATTTAGTTTTCTATTGCACATTACATCAACACTAATGAAGCATATACTGTTTCTTAGCAATCATTTCTGCATTCTTATAAGTAACAATATTAACACTATTTTGTAGTAACACTACTCTCTCACATATCAAGGATAACTGCCAAAAAAACTCCACAGTAATTTCAGCTTTCGGCCTTCTTTTGTAGCAAATAAACTACTTTCATTAAAATTATGACTTCCTGCTAAAACAGTTCATTCCGTAAAAAATCCTGATAGAGTATGACAGTATTCAGTAACATAAAAGCGTCCTGTAACTACATAGATTATTCTTCCTCTTAAAGAAAGGGTTATTATGGTGTCAATCCCTTGACAATAGTCCACTGAATAAACACTAGCTACTAGCTACCATTTCAATTATCACGATACAGTCAAATCTGTATCCTTTTAACTGCAGACAATCCAGATGATTTACCAATCTGACCATTTCCAAAATCTCTTTTAGTTTCAACTGTATCTGGAATTCCATAATGCTGCAGACCATAGCCAAATCCCACCTTGCTCCTCCTGGTCATGTGCTGCAGCAGATGGAGAGACCCTCAGATGATAGAGCTACCCCCTTATGAATTACTATGCCTACCCCATTATTTGTGTAAAAGGAATCAAAGGGAAGTATCCTCTTTCCGCCACATCTCACCTGCTACATTTTACCTTTCTGAAATACTAAAAACAGATAGCAATGAAAACACAGAATATGGACATATCCTAAAATCACAGTGGATTATTCTTCCTCTGGGAAGTGGCATCTGTTTGGATCCTACCATCAGTTTGCATGTATCATAAGCATGCAAGAGAAAAAATTATTCTCTGTGTACATTCCCAAGTCCTTCTAACATCTCAGGTTTCAAACAAAGCTGGATGGAAATGAGATCCTTCTATGCATTTGTTATCACATCAAAGATTACTCTTTGCCAAAGCTGAAGCAAGTGCAAGAGAAATCTGACAGGCGTGTGTCCATGGCAGTGCAGCAGACCTAGTCAGGAGTCTAGAGGAGCTGCACCAAAAGCTGTACATGCTTATTAATTCTTTGTTAATCAAGGTTACTATCATCTGCTACCAGTTGGTGGTACATACGTTCCTTACTCTACAGGTGAAACAACATGCTTACTAAATATCCTCAGACCTGTGGCAAGATCAAAACCCCTTTCTTTTCCAGAATAATAAAACTGAACACAAACCTCTTCCACTGTTTGGTAGCCTTAGGCAAAGAGCCCTAATGTCAACTTGTTAATTTTAGTTATGTCCATGAAGCTTCTGGAGACAGACAGACTGCAAATCACAAAGCCTCCTACCCCTTGGAGCAAGGGAGCTGTCTCTGTTTTTTTGTACTACTTCTGCATCAACAGCAAACAGCATCTGTTGATCTTCAAAGCTGGCACTTCCTCAGTTTCTTGTGAGCACTAATGAACACTTCCAAGCAACCACCAATGGACCTCAAGAAAGCAGAGCACTTCGCCTGTTCATTAAAACACTGACACAACATACCAGTCTGAGCCACACAAGATTTGCCTTGTGCTTGTGACCACAAAGTTCATCTCACCAGATCATTTTAACAAATTTAGCATGACTGCATTAAGTGTAGTTACATAAAGCCAGAATAAACATACCTAAATGCATGAGAAGGCAGAAGTTGAATCATTTAAAAAGTAATTATATTTATCCTTAGTTATTGAAAATGTTTGTCACAAGAATCAAAGATGTATCAGAGAAAATCAAGGCTGATTATTCAAAAAATTGTATTGTAATTTAGTATTTTGTAGCTATGAAGACATGCTTCGTAAATTACCTACTTTAAGTGAACTGAAAGGAAATTTTGACTCTATTTTTAAATAAATACTGTCAAGACAGTTTGAGTTACAAATCCATCATCACTATCAAATTCCACAGCTTTTACCCTCAATATTCCAGGAATCTACATCTATTCCTGTGTGGAAATGGTTCTTGGCTCTTCATGGACTTGCCGACTTATGCAATCATGTGAATCTTGAGTCTTGATAAAGACATTTTTAACAGCCTGATTCTAGCTGGTGAAAGTGTATCTGGGACTGGAATAGAGATGTACCATAACATCAAAGTGTTTTCAAAGTTACTTGTCTTGCAATTTTAAACTGTCAACAGCACAGACAAAATATTTTTGAGCTCGACACTAATTCTTCCTATTTTGCATTGTTATTTTTGGACACGAACTGCTTTATTGACTAATCAAAGTAAGCATCCATTTACGTTATCTATTTATCTTAACTCTAAATAGCACTTCGGTAAAAGCACAGGAATGTTCCCACCAAATCAGATTTCCATAATACATTAAACAGCCCATCAGCTTCCACTTACTAACATCAGACCTATGATCTTAAACAAATCTACTTTTTATGGCATACCTACAACCATTTTAAAAAAAAACGCATGCAGGAAGGGCAGAGAAGGACACATCTTGCCTCATATTGTTAGACCTATGTGGGAAGCTTTGCTGAAAATTTACTACGAGTACAGATTACATTGCTCTTACATGCTTGAGGACATTGAAAACAAGGGTTATTTGAATCAAAATGAGAAAACGAGCTATTTCTTCTGCAGACATAAAAGGAACATCCACTAACACTGCTTCAGCACACACTAGCCTTTAGGTTTAAAAAAAATCCCTAAATCTGGTTTTGAAGCTACCTAACGGTTTACACTAACATGCACAAAATGTACAGAGCCTCCTTAAAAGCTCTGGGGACAATAGCCTCCTGCTCCTTTAGCTATTAAAAAAATAAAATACAAAACACTAACCTGACTCTTCCAAAATTACTACAGAAAGAGTTGCAGAATTAAATTGTTCAGACATTGTCCTTAATATTGAGATGGAAATAATTCTATGCCATTAAATATTACATCAAAATTGATACTTTCAATGGCAATCACCTATTATCACACAGAGTAATAGTGTTTTACACCTTACAAATTCCACTTCATATGAAGCAAAGCAAGTGATGCAATTATCCAGAAAAACAACCTCGTAACATTCACTGCTTCTCACCTACTACAACAGAGAGCTGATTCTGCTGTAGCGTTGGAAATAATTTCCTTGTTACATACTCCATAATCTGCAGGGCTTACTGAGACGGTCTTGAACTCTACTGGGCCAGGAGGTACGGAGCAGTACAGCAGGCCCTAAGTCAGCATTTGACAAAGGCACCTTAACTTTCTGTGCCCTCACACCTGAGAAAGAAACCATACTTTTGGCCCCCTCTCCAGTGATCTTTCACATTCCTGATTTATTTTAGAAAGTGCCAGGGCAATGGGTGCTCCTTTGGGACTCCTGAAATACTGGCTGTGGTAACAACAGTAGTGTGACAGTTCCCACCATCCTGCTGCAGTGCACCGCTGTGCTGGTGGACTGACACAGAACAAGAGCACGCATTAACTGGAAAATAGACACAAAAGAATTAAAAAGTTACATTTTAAATATTATTTTTTAAACCATCTCGCTTGGATAAATATTTTTTGAAAGCATCCCCCTACTACGGATGGCAGAACAGCCACTTCCTTAAACAACTGTGCCATTAAAAGCAACACATCATGTACTTGCAAGCATTGCTCCATGTGCAGCCACACTACAGGCCGAGAGGAAAAAAGGAAAGGGGAGGAAGTCAGCAAGTGTATTTCCAGGCCGTTTGTTAACACAACAACTGGGTGGGGATCAAGATTCAACGACCACACAAACTACAAGCAGGCACTGTAATTCTGTAATTCAAACCTCACTGACTGTTGCTTTTGAAAATATGCCATGCATCTTTGCTCTCTACCTGCACTCTGCACAAACTCCAAACTAAGAATTTTTTTCTAAGTTAAAATATTGCTGTTAGAATACACTATTTAAGTGTGCTCTAAAGTCAACAAGCAGCATTTTAACTTAAAAGTGCTGTGAGAGAAATTGATACTAACTGAATAAGAAAGCTTAAAAGCAGAATAACTGAATCACTAATCTGCCTTTATCTCTGTTCTGACCAATGGAAAGGAGATGTAATTAAGTAACAGCAAATTACTGGGACACTGAGTCAAAGTCACCCCAGGGTGCCTCTTGCCTTTTGAAAAGATACAGGATGGATTACAAATCTTTGAAAAATGAGGCCATCTGGCTAAGACATCCATCAGTAGCATAACAAAACACTACCTGTCATCTCTGCACAATTGCTTTAAGCCCTAGGAATGCCCAACAAGCACCAGCATTTTGCGTTCCAGAACGCTCCCAGACCAGAACCCTATGAAGCGGTTTTATCACATCCTCTCCATTACATGTAATTCTGCCTTATGGTAGGCGTAGTGATCAGGTTCGCACACCAAACTTTCCCAAAACATACCACTCCTCAAAATTAACATGTCTTCCTGAAGGTTCATTCATTCATACCTCTAGTAAGACCTCTAGGTCACGATTATGTGTGCTGACATACTGTCAAACATCATCACAACTCCTGCACCCCTCCATATTTCAATACAGCAATATTCATTATACTGAATGCAACCAGGGCACATCCAGGGAAATGGTAAACATAAACAACAATGCACGCTTGTATCTTCCTCACATTAATACCTTCTATGTACAGAGGAATGCAGAGACAGGCCATCAAATCATCTGGCCTGGCCTCCTGCAAACACCAGATCATGAGCACTCACTCACTCAGGCAATGCTTAGAGATAATAACCTGGTAATGCTCCTCATGCAGCCATACATCTCATTCACATCCTCCATCATGCCAGCACAAGCACTCCTGTCCATAATAAACCAAGCCAAAGATCTGTGCCTTTTATGGGATTATTTTTCAGTCAGCAGTGAGGGGACAGAACAAACGGGACAAACACAGCCAAAATGCACCTATTTCCCCATGCTGCCATGCAGCAAACTGTTAACAGAATGATGACACGAAACAAGCAGCAGGAGTGTGAGACTACATGAACCAGCACTGAGACTGAAGAAGAGCTTAACTATGTTACACATTGATTACATACTACCATTCTGCCAGCAGAAACGTTTTAGGAGGTTGCTGTCCACCTCCTTTGTCAAACCTGTAACCTCCACTACAGCCTCCCAGATTACCATCCCACTAGTTGCATTAGTCTGACGACACACAGCCACCCTCTACACTGGAGGAAGGGGTGACCCACTTTTTTAACCAACACTTCTCCCTCTAAACACACACTAAATTTGTTGTGGGGGAGGGGACAGGGAAGAACATCCAGTTCAAGCGAAATGTTAAAGGTGAGGGTATAGTAAAATCCACTCCTGGCAAAGACAAGAGGGATGAGGGAGTAACAGCAGTCTCCCTGAAACAGAAGCTGCTCAGGCTGGAAGAGGCAGATAGAACTGTAACTTTCCTACACTATTCAGCCTGACATTGTTTGATAAAGGCACATCCATAAAAGCACTCAATCTTAAACACAATATTCTGTTCAGGGCAGAAAAAATAAAAAAGCAGAACCACCCCCAAGACAGAACTCTCTCCTCCCCTGCCAGTCTGTAAATCTGTTCAACGCGTTTTGCAGATCATTCAACTACTGTCAGCTGTAAGGAGCACGCTCAAGATACATTGCAGGAATGCAGCTACTGCAATCCTTTAACAAGTTTAAAAAACACCACCCTCTACACTGTGGAATGGCGCACACACACACACACACACACACAAATAATAGCACGTTGCAAGTACTTTTTGTTAACTTTTAACTACTTGTGCTGTCTCCAGACAAAGCACAATATTAGAACACTATAAAATATTATTAGTAATATGCTGCCAAAAAGGAAGGCAGCACAGGATTTAAGAAACGGTTAATGAATATAATATCAGCATTTGTATGTAATGCAGATTACTAAGAATTAAGATAATAGTTAACTGATAATTAAAAAAAATAAGTATTGTCCTTTAAAGAGACTGATTTTTAGATACAACTCTTTAAGCAGTACCAAAAAGTTCTGCTTTATGTCAGATATTTCTTGACCTTCTGAATGTTAATTAGTGCAACGTTAACTTTTTAAATGTTTTACTGGGGTATATCACACAGTAAGTAGAGCATAATTAGCCACCACCTCAACTCTACTGATACGTAAGGAAGCCAGTAATACTACCTAGACTGGTTACATTCTTTGCTCTAGTCACTTCAAAATTCAATAAAATCAGCCATAGTTCTGACATAATCCCAGAAACACAACCTTAATACAATGAATGGGGTTTCTGGTAGATATTTACAAAAGAACCAAAATAGGAAACTGCTCGCTTCTAAGTCTACCTGCAAAAGATATTTTACTGCTTTTACCTGTAAGCAAGACTTGATATTGAGGAACCATTTAAAAAAATCTGCACATTTATGTAGACAACAGAGGGAAAATGTATTTGGAATAGATGATGACATGATCCCATGCTTCCTAATTTTGAGCAAGGAAGATGACCAATAATTATTATTTGACAAAATAAATCCAATATAATTCTACATGTGTGTCAAAACAGCTTCCAGAGTAAAGATTGTTTCTGATTGAGCTAAAAAGAGTTAAGCAACAGAGTCCACAGGAGAGAAACTAGATTCAAAGAAACAGTCATTAAATCAACACACAGATGCTATTACTTGCTTGTTTTCTTAGCTGACTGAATCTGAAGAAACTGTCAGCTACCAGAGATTAATTTTCTTTATACTTTATAAGAAATTAGTGTACCTAGTGTTAACCATACTTTAGTGTTCATCCTCTGAGAACAACTCCTGTGTCCACATTCCCAAACATATTATGGGTACTGGAAGCATACATCCTCAATCCTCACACTTGCCTATTCGCTATGGCTTGTCATTATTAAATATATTAATTGTCTAGCACAAAAAAAAAAAACGCAAGTATAGTGTCATCTTATGTCTGATGCCTGCAAAGCAGCTCACACAAAACCCTATGGGAAATAATTCCTCCATCTGTGAAAGCACCTGTAATTCTGGCTCTGACCCTCTAACAAAGTGCCCAATTTAAACCCCATAAGGTGAAGGCAACAAAAGCATCTCAGCAAATTTAAGCCAGCATAAGTGCACCTTTTTCTGGTCAGGCATTTATTAACTAATTTGTCAAAGGAACCACACTTATTTCTACAGCCTGCTTTCTGAAAAGGAAAACATTTCACTACAGAAATCACTGGGAGAGCCTTAATACCTCAAAAATACCTGAAGCCAACTGCTCAGGATATAACTATTATAATCAGCTATATTTTGAAGTCAAAAAAGTTTCTTTTTAGAGTGAACAATCTGTCTTTGACTGGTACTTGGTTACCACGACGTATATATTAGACATTATATGCATCATGCTTTTGTTTGAAGGAAAATGAGAGCTAACATTGCAAACAGACGTTTTCTTAAACTTTCTTCAAGGTAACTACAATGTTTGTATAAAACAATTAAAAAATACTTTGGAAACACAAAGTATTATGCAGGCTGAATTAAGAAAAAAGCCACTTTATCGCGACGATGATGGAACTGGTCCATTTTTACAACAGTTGTGTCATACTGAACGCCACCCTGGAGGCAGACAGACTACAGAGATGTTTATTTAAATAGACCTAGCATGGCTGTCCCCATCACTGTCTGCTATTATGCTGTTCAACATTAAATGCAGAAGTATATTTTGTTTATTTATTAAATTACCCAAATTTCCTTATTTTCCACTCCTCTTATAAAATCATTTTTTTCACAAGTATTTGTACACTGAATTAGGTTTTAAAATAACCATGAGCTATACATCTCAGAGATGCTATTAATCCCAGACTAAACTGCACATCTGCCACAGAAGGCAGAGGAAGAAATGAAAGCACAAGCCCACATGTCTCAAGAGAAACAGAAGCTGCATTAAATGGACTCAGAACTGAATAGGAGGGTACAATATTTCCCCAAACTCCCAATTCAATAACAGGCATGTGTAGGTATTTATGCATATACAAACAGATACACATATAAGCACACATAAATAGATACACTGTGTAAGAGTAGCACGCAAGTGAGGGTTTTCTGACATTATCGTGGCAAGTTCTTCAGAGGAAGGAGCAATTGGTCTTACATGCCTTAAGTGTCTGCCCAGTATCATTTTGATCCTTGTAGGTCAAAAAACATTCAGAAGATTGTATTCTGCAGTCCTGCAAACTTAACTGAGAATTTTGTATGCAATTCCTTGTCTGTCAAACACAGAGCCTTTCAAAAATCAGTTTCCATTAATCAGGCACTGTTAGCATATCACAGTAATTTGACAAACAGTAAACAAGGCTATTTCACCAGGTGTTTGGGGTAACTTTATTCCCTTTTTTAATAACATGTGATTGCATGTTTTCTTTGATTAGAAAGTGAAAGGAATCCAAGCTCAAATTGCTGTTAGAATTTCTCATTACTGGAACGTCCAGGTCCATCACCATCCTTCAGAAAGAGATAGGCTGCCAAACTCTTAACTGCAACATGATGCAGAAGTGATACGGCATTGTTGTGTGAGTTGCAGGAACTGACAATTTAAATTCCCTGCATTTACCCACATGGTTCTACATTATATAAAACGCATATCTAAATGGAACTGCTAGACTTCTCCAGATCTGTTGTAATTTCACAAAAAGGTTCTCTTAAACCATGTGTTCACAGAAATAATTGTGCAAGCGACTTAGAAAATACAAGGCCTTCTGCTCAGAATCACCAAATGGATCAGCTTTCTCTCTGCTGCCAGTAAATGCTGAATGTGTTACTTTCAATTGTGTCTATAATCCCAGGGTTATAATATGCTCTATCATGTTCTGCTGAAGCTTTGGAATTCATAATCAATTAGAATAAAGCAATTTTCCAATAGAGTTTGAAATCAATTGTGCATTCAAAAAGGTGTTGGTTTTATTTTTGTTGGGGTTTTTTTTGGGGGGGGGGGGAGGGGGGTGTTTTGGTTTGGGTTGTTTTAGTTGTGGTGTTTTTTTTTTTTTAATTAAAATTCTAAGTTGTCTAAATCTCGAAAGTTCCTTTTTAGCTTCCCTTGGGCATAACATTTCTATTTAAGTGAAGTGCAAATATACAAGTAGAAGTGAAAGAGACAATTACTTCCCAGACTAGTTGTTACTAAACCTTCTGCCCACTGCAAGAATACCAGAATTACATTTTAATAATCTTTATTTTATGTATAACTATGAAAGTACTTTATATCATGAATGACATTTGCTCACCATTTTGCTTTTCAAAGCAAACTGTAAAAACACATATTCACTTTCTTCCAGCTGCTTTTATTTTCTGATTCTGTATTCCGATTCCATGTGCAGTATGAGTACTGCTGCTACATTTAAATCATATACACTAATGGAAATCATGGACAGCGAGGGGGAGAGTAAAAGCACCACCACTGATTTAGTAGCTTTCAAAATGCCAGGCAGTAGCATTACACCAGGTGATGCCACTTTGGTCATTGAAATGTGCTTCAATATGCTTAGAACACAGAATTCAATAAGGAGTCAAGAAGTTCCTTTCTATGATAACAGACAAGTGCTATGCAGATGTACAAATCAGGCATCTTGTTACCTAAAGATATTAAGAAACACAAAGCCAGAATGAGTAAGATTTTAGTCTCAGAAGTCTTAGATGTAGTGTCCTTCTAATTAATCTCTGCCCTAAAGATACAGTTATCAATTAAGTCAGTTATGCATTCATGTCATTTTGCGAGAATAACGTGTACCTAACCAACGTTTTTCTTCATTATTTTATTAATGTAGAAATCCGGCCAAGACCTCAGCCTAGGAATCGCCCCCGACTACAGCACGGTAGGTGACCTACAATACATAAATCCGGTCGCTATTTACGAGAGCCAAGAAGGAGCTGCCCGCACCTCCTCTTTCACCATTTCCGAATTAGCGACAGCACACAGCAACACCACCCAGCCAAGCGGGCGAAGCGCGCACAAAGCGCCGCCCGCCCCTCGGAGGGAGCCGCGGGCGGGGGGGGGCCGCCGGCCTCCGCGCCCCGGCCCCGGCCCTGCGCGGCCCCGGCCCCCTCCCTGGGCGGCGCCCGGCCCCAGCCGCAGCGCCACTGGCAGCCGGGGGAGGGAAAGGGCACAAAGCCGAGCCCGTGCCCATCCCCTCCCTCCCGCAGCCCCGCGGTGAGCGGAACCCACCGGGAGCTTTGCACGGAACACCGAAAAACAGCCCCCCACCCTAGCCCCCGGCCACCGCCGCCCCTGCGCGCAGGGACGGCGCCGGCTGTCAGCGGCGCTGCGGAGGGACCAGCCGGCTCGCGCAGCCTTTTATTGTTTGCGTAAGGGCAGATAAAAAGGAAAAAAAAAAAATTAAACCACCACATCCCCCCGCACACACACACACGCACGCACACACACACACACACACACACACCCCGCCGGGCGCGGGCGGCTCCCCCCGCTCACCGCTCGGTGCTGCAGGATCGGGTGATGTGCGCAGCGCTGGCAGAGGCGGCCGGGGCCGCGCAGCCCGGGGCGGCGGCGGCGAGGGGGAGAGAGGAGGCGACCGGAGGAGGATGTCAGCGATGGGCGGGCGGAAGGGAGGAAGGAAAAGGGTTTTTTGGGGGGGTTGGGGGGGCGGAGGGGAGAGGACTGAGGAGAGGGAAAGAAGACAGGAGGAAGAAAGCGGGTCGGCACCACAGCGCCCGGAGTGCCTCCCCTGAGGGGCGCTGACAGGCCCGGCTCGGCGGCCGCGGTGGTCGGCGTACGGCCCAGCCCCGGAGGAGCGGGCGCTGACGGCCCTAGGCAGCCGCCACCACCGCCCCGGCTGCCGCTGTCGCCGCCGCTGTCGCCGCCCCTGCACCCGCCCCGCCCTCCTCTCCCGGCCGCCCCGCCCAACATGGCGGCTGCGCCGTCTTCTCCCACAGGCCCCCGCGCGCCCTCCTTTCCCACCGCCCCCCGCATGGCGCCATCCCTCCCCTCGGGGGGGGGGGGAGCGCCGCGGCCCCGCCCCGACCCCCCCGACCCCCGGGAGGGGGAGGAGGAATGCTGGTGAGGGCCTCCCGGTGCGAGGGCACCCGCCGACACCCCAGGGGCTGCGGGTGTCAGTGGGGAGCGAAGCCTGGTTCTCCCTCACGGCACCCACGGTGGCTCGGAGCAGGACACTGCCGCCGCAGGTCCCTGTCGCGTGGGTTGTTCTGAGCGTCCTGGGAAGAAGGACCCGAGGGAATGGCAGGAAGATGTGCCAGGGTAGATTTAGGTCGGGTATTAGGAAAACGTTCTTCACCCAGAGGGTGGTGGAGCGCAAGAGGCTCCCAGGGCGGCAGTCACAGCACCAAGTCTTATAACATTCAGGAAGCACTTGGGCAACACCCTCAGAGGTACGGTGTGAATTTGGGGTTGTCCTGTGCAGGGACAGGAGTTGGACTCGATGATCCCTGTGGGTCCCTTCCAACTCAGGACATTCTGTGATTCTAAGTTTGGGGCTTTGCTCCTGTAAGGCGAGCTGACCGTAGGGCTTGCAAAGCTGACGCTCCCACCGCAGTTGAGCACCTGCGGGACAGATGCCCATGAAGAGCTCTGGGGTGTGCAGCCAGCTCATGGTCCACGCTACACCAGGGAAACTGAGGCTGGAGTACAAATTCTGTGGTGAAGGCTAGGTCACCCCTTAGGGCTAATTATATGCTTTTAATGTATTTCAATGCCCTTGTCTTTGTTCCACATTGAACTAAGGGAAAGATCCCTACTCTTCTGCAGGTTTACACATAAAAAGTAAGACTTCCATGAGAACTTGGTGGCGCTTGTCACAAGAACTATCTCTTTGCAGCTTCCAGTTACATTCCTGCTCTCACTAGAGAAGAAGGAACCGTCACTGTATTTTCTTTGTATTGCTTTAGGCTTCACTAGGTAGAAGTTAAGCCCAGAAATGAAAGATGGACGGAACTGAGATCCGAGATTAAAAAGACAGTTAAATATGGCAAAGCAGTAAAATGTGCATTGGAAATCATCAGGGAACAGTGACAGCCTAACTTTATGAAAGAATTATTAACATCTGGGCAGAATGTTATAGTGCATTATCATCTGAGCTCCACATAGAATAGATCAGTTGGAAAGGCCCTACAACAGACATCTAGTCCAACTGCCTGTGTAACTCCTGCAGTACACATAGGGTATGAATTGTAAGCTAATGGAAACATACAGAGGTGTAGTGGTAAAGCGAAATGTACAGCCTCACTTAAATGCCA
Organism: Phalacrocorax aristotelis; assembly: GCF_949628215.1. Taxonomy (NCBI): domain Eukaryota; kingdom Metazoa; phylum Chordata; class Aves; order Suliformes; family Phalacrocoracidae; genus Phalacrocorax; species Phalacrocorax aristotelis. Next base: position 27,039,436 of record NC_134284.1, on the reverse strand, counting down.
ACATCTAAAATACACAAGGAGAGCAGAGCTTACACCTGTGTGCCCTCACATACAACACTGAGCAAGTCTACAAAATGGCAGATGTGAGAACAAAAGTCAGGTGAGAATGCAAGACTCCTAAGAAGAAGCAGGAAGACGGAAGAGGAATCAAAGCTACTGCTATTGTCAAAGAGGCAGAAGAACAGGAAGAATCACAGAAGCCCACAACAAACAAAACAAAGTTAGGGAAACATAGATTGTCTGCAGGCTGCAAATACAGAGAGTGACTTGGATTTGAAAAGCAGGTCAAACTGAAGTATACTTTCTGAATATTGCTGTCTGACTGATATCTTACACAGGTCAAGCTGTCCAAGGAAAATAATACTGTCATACTAGTATTTCAGAGCAGGAGCTTATCTTGCTCTTCATCTCCATTTAAACCATTTCTCTGGCAATTTTGTAGTGATGGTGTATCATGATAATGTAGTTTTGACAGGCAATACAGGCTAATGATGTATAATTATGTGAAATATGTGTTTGTACAGTAATATGAAAGGGAAGAAAAAAGATTGAAGGGCATTCCTTTATACAAACTACATTTTAAAAGTAAGAGTCATGCCAATTGGTCCACAGGTTCAGAGAATTTTCATGAATATGCAAGAAATTTAATTAAAAATAGAACATGCCCTAATTACATAATTATGCAAAAGAACTGATTCAAAGGAACCACTCCTGTCTTTTGAATAAACAATATTCATTGCTTTCTTCCTATCACACATTCACTTTACAAGACTTCCTGCAATTAGCTGCTTACCCGAGGGATCTGAGCATCTCTGAACAAAGCAACTACTCCAGCTATGACCCCGATTCATAATACACTGGCTAATCAAGTATATGCGTGCTGGCGATTTCCCACATAAGCAGCACACACTATAAGCTCCCTCCTGCAGGAAGGTTGATTAGTTCAGTGGAACTAAAGTGCAGTGTTACTCCTCTCTATTTATGGCACACAGCAGAAGACAGACGCAGAAGAGACTTGGTGAGCGTGCTTCTTCCTCAAGATTCTGCCTGACATGAAATATCGTAAGAGCTCCTCTCCATTTGGATCTTGTTTTTCCTGTCCCATCTACATAAGAATTATCCAAGTTCATCCAGCAGTAAAAACTGTTTACTGCCCACATTTCCATCTTCTCTTAGGGAACTAGTTATGCTATACGCCCTGCTTTTAGGATGAAGTGATCTAGACATGCTGTCTCTAGAATATTCTTTGTCTGCCACCAACAAGGTCACCGTGGTTTTCTGCAGACATCTGAGTGGATATTAAAACAAAACCCCAAAACACATTATTTACAATGCTGGATTATTTATTCTCAATATACCCATTTCCCTCCTCTCCCAGAAGAGAGAGGGAGGTTAGTAATTCACAGTGAGAGAGAAAAAAGCAAACAGTTCAACTAAATGCAGCACAAAGCTCTTACATTTTGAGGTGCAATGGTGTGAAAAATAAACGCAGCAAACTAAGATTCGGTTTAACTGACATCCACAAATAGAGCAAGCCTCTGTAAAGAAATTTGGGTTCATTTCATTTAAGAAGTATGGGTTGTTTTATTTTACCATTGTTATTAAAAAAAATTATCCTCCTGGCTTAGAGGATCTTTCCTCCAGAAGAGACAAAAGTATTTTAAATCTAAATCTACAGTCTATAATATCTATGACTTAATTTTATAAATATGGGCTACAGTAAAGCAGTGCATTGGAATAATTTCAACTGCTGCTAAAGGGCTGTTTAAAAGCATCCTGGCAATAAAAAATATTGAAAGGCCAGATTCGGCAACATGTCTGGCTTTTCATCACCATCACTTGGCAGTTGCATATGCTTTTAGTTTGTGTTTCCTACAAGAACATTCTTTATGGAAAAGAGGAAACAAAAATTAGTGCTCAAGAGTCAAAAGTGTCAAGTACGCAGTCCCAGACACAATTTCAGCCGAACTACTTTGTGCGTATGTGCAATTACTGCATGCAGAGCTACCTTGCTATCAGGGAGTTCAGGCACTTTGGAGTAAAAGGGCTGCATTTTGTTTGACATGACTCATTACCATTGTCAGGATGCCTGAACATACCATCAGGAAACCACTGTTGGGCATGGCATTAAAGAACTAAGTAAAATAAACACCGACCATGATCCTGCTTCCCAAGTCAGTAAGCTTTATTTACATGCAAGTGAATTCTCCTTTTTCAGAGTCACAAGGATTTCTAGAAAGCTGTAACAAATGAAAGCCAGTGTCCTTCTCCCTGGTGTTTTCTCCCCACAGAGAAATAACAAGGAAATAAAGCATGCAGTGTTAATTCAACTCTTAACAGGCCATTTCGTTACTTTATTTCTGTTACTTTTTTTAAACAGAGCAGGATGCTTGCTGTGGACATTAACATTTTGCTCACCAGAATTCTTTTCATCTCCCAGCTATTACAGAGCAGTGCTATTGTTAAAGCCCAAAAGATACTGAAAGGTTTTAAGAAGCCCATTCAATTAGCTTTAAAACAGTTCTATTATGAAAAACAGACTTAAAAACCTCAGGTAGTGCAGTTACTGGAAAGCTAGAAAGTATTAGAGAATTTGCATGTCAATATTAATGTGAACATAAAGAAAAATACCAGACAATCTCAGCAACACAGCTATATTTGTATCTCCCAATTTCCAATGGGATCTTCAAAGTAATAAGTGATCAAGGAGCTAAAAACTGCACCTTTTGACAAACTATAATACTCTATGCTACATGAATTTGCAGGCACTGTCAGTATTTTCCAAAATCCTGCTTTTAAGCATTAAAATTCCCAACAGGTTAGAGGTTTGCAGGGGAGAGCTTATGATGATAATTAGGCCTGTATCTTTACTCCCTGCATTCAATGAGTGAGTTCACACCTCTACCAGCGAATGTTCACACCAATACGTACTTACTCTGCTCAGCCAGCAATTTCTGTTCCTTCTTTACTTCTGCCATAACCCTCATTTCATTGAAAGATGAAGCAACTTACTTGCTTCCATGTTCTGTAGTCAGCTGAGGGCTGACTACCGGCACCCTTCTAGCTTGGAAAGACTCTGTTCTCCATATTCAGTCTGCATAACTTTTAGTGCTTATATGTGAAGGCGGCTGGCATTCTATGTACACTCCTCCTTTCCTTCCTCTATACTCTCACTTTTCAGTGAGTTTATTCTCTCTTGGGGTTTCACTTGCTCATTCAAGGTTGTGAGAATTATTAATCGCTGCGTATGAGTCATAGGAAGTTACATTTATTTATGTATTCACCTACCCCAGTCACTGAACCATTGCAGAAGTGTATTAAATCCTTCAGAGGAAATAAAAAACCCACTCTGCTGGTGGAATATCACAATCTTGGCCACTACTAGAGTAAGAGTATTCAGTGTGTGTTACAGTACTTCTCTTCACCCTCCCATATCTTTACTTCCCAACTATGAATGTGCTCCCTTTCTTTACTTCTCTATTGGGACAAGGCCTAGTATTGATAGGAAAAAAGTTTATTCCACCAACACAAGAGACTCTTCCAAACACAGTGTTCCCAGGAACACTTTGCTAAAAGCAGATAACAACAGGATCACCTCTGCTGATTTCTAAGTGCCTGCTTTATTACTACTAACGTTATCCCCTTCCCTTTCTTTGCACACCAGCTGTTTGTTATCTGCACGGTTTGTCAGCATTCCTTTATGGAGCTTTGCTAACTCATCAGGCTTTGCTGCCATCTTACTTGCAATTGGATTAAGTGACGCACTTAACTTGATAGTCTTGGTAGTGATTGTAGGGTTTTTGCCATGGTGAAGGAGACTTTTAGGTACCTTTTTCTCATTAAATTCTCCAGAGTTTCATTATGAAAAGTGCTTTTTCCCCTAAAAAACCAAGTGAGGGCTGTGATTTTAATTTCAGTCACATATCAGTGTGAATCTGGGATAATTTCATTAACCAATATGAGATTTTTTTCTTTTTTTGAGAGTTGAATCTTGAAAGTGTAAGAAATGCATTCCTTTTTCTAACCAACATTAGGCAGAGGCATGGACTGGGACATAAACTTGTCTCGGCACCAGGGAAACTGGTGCTTCCTCATGGAGATGTAAAAGATGTATTCTCTTTATTCTCACTCAGATTCCTACATACATTTATAAAAGAAGGAAGTTGTGATTTTTCAAATGCTGCCTTTTATTAAAGCTCATGCACGTGCCTATCACAAGAAATGCTAATGCCAGTGTATGCCAGCATGTGACCTTTTTTTTCCAAGTAGAAATTCGCACCTACTGATGAAAGAGAACTAAGTCTCAAAAATCTAAAAGGCATTACAGATAACCATCTCATCTGGTCTTTTGCTAAATGTAATTATCAAACTCTATATAAAACCAAGCAGGCATCTTGCCCTTGCTGCCCAAGAACCTCACTCCTCCAGTGTTGGGTCTCAAGGGTAAGATATGTATATAGATATTGTGCCAAATTGTGTCATTTCTTTCCAGCTCTTTTCCCTTGTTAGTGATTAGCCTCATCTCTACGTGTTTGCATTTCTAATGAGGTCCTTAAATGTAACACTTCTCTTTTATATGTTTGATTAAATTTTTGTAGAGAAAGAAGATTCTTCCCTGGGTAACCCTCTTAGCTAGTCCTTCCTCCACTCACCTGTCTAGGAGATTCTGCACTCCTTTCTCCCTTCCTGACCATCAATTTGCTTGGCTAAACAAACTGAACTCTTAATCTCTTTAAGTGAGGTTCTACATCTCCCTGATTATTCATCTCACCCTTCAGTGCTCCCATTTGCCTCATCTTTCTTGAGCCTGATGTGCTGCAATTGTTTGTGCCATGGTCGCTATTGAAAAAGATTGTTCCTAAGTCTGATTTATCAGTAACCTCCCTTTCACTTGATGTATTCCTTTCCTGCACATGCCACAGTATTTGCCAAACCCTTATTCCCCTCTCAGTTCTTAAATGCTTTTCTCTCCTCCTCAGCTAATACCCTATGTGGAATCACACCAAATTTGCTTGTCATCTAAGGTTGATTGGAATGTCTCATTTTTTATGGAGGCCATTTTAAATCTGTTTTTCCTTGTTGGAGTTTGCCTTGGTTAAGAGGGTATTCAAACCAAGGCAGTACTCAGCTGCACTGAACTGGGGAATTAATGGTAATACAGTTTGCCCCAAGGGAAAGGGAAATGGAAATGTGTCTGTGATGCGACAACTGTTTCTGTAGTTTCTGTGCCAATGATCAATTATGTCCCTACAGAAAATGGCTTCTGTGAATATGCCTGTGGCTAGATTGATGGTATACAGTATGTGGAGCTGAGAAGGGCAAAATGACTCTAGAAATCAATAGGAAACAGAACTGCCTGTGCTAGGCATTTTGTTCCTCATCATCTCTCCTGGGAAATAAAGCAGATGCAGGATAAGGAGAGATGATCATATTCCCAGGGATTTGGATATGATTTCTCTCTCTGTGCTGCCTCCCTCTTCCCACAGCAAGTATCTACTATGCATTTTATGCTTCAGTTTCAGATGTTGTAACTTCTGTCTTTTCTGTTTTAGTTCTACCTTTTTCAATGTGCTTTAATGAAACATTTTCTTGCCAGTTCACAGAAATCCACTGAAAGGTACTAAGTTCAAATACATGTCATGGACACACTTTTCACTTTTTCTGTATCTTCACAATGACATGGAAGAAAACAAGATATGTACATCACTGCTACCAAGTCTTAGACTTAAAACGTTAGTGAGGTGATTGAATAATTCAATCCTACAGGATGGATGGTGTGTTTTATCTCTACAGGCTTGTCTGTCAGTTACTTGAGAGCAAACATTGTTGAAGAACTCAATCTGTGGACAGTCTCCAATAGGTCTAGAACAGAGTCTAATAGCCCAGATGAGAAGGGGTTGAGAGAAAGGTTTTTAATCATCTTTGTGCCTTCCCAATCCTATACTATTCCCTGCTCCCTGTGTGATTTAGGCAACCACAAGGACTTGGCTTCCATGTGGTAGTTCTGCCCAGGACCTGCACAGGTCCATCTGTAACCTAGCCGATCCACACTTAGTATACCCCCTATATTAGGGGATATGAAAGGAGGCCTTAGAAACTAGCATTGTAGGTACCAATTTATGAAGAAAGGAATTCCTCATACATCTGTGTATAGGTGTTTTAGGGACCAGTGTGTGTATATATATATAAAAATATATTAAAAAAAAAAAATTAAAAAAAGACAGTGAGGGGATGGTATTAATTTGTCAAGTTTGGCAGACACTGCTGCATCACATCATGTTCTGAAGATTTTCCATGTGCCAAAAAGGCTAGACTCAGTTTAGGTAAGTTGTAATTTATTCAGAAGCTAGCTAAGGAGAAGGCAGTAGATCATCACACATATTCTGAGGCCACCATTTTGGTTTGGAAAATGAATCATTGAAGGTAGGAATTTAAAGCAAGACTCCTTGACTTTTGACTTGGGTGGCCAGCTGGGCATAGTACAATTCACAGAAAGTAGAGCTTGTAGTAGTTTCTTTCAAGGAAAAAATGTGTGCCACCATGGTTCTCTACAACACCAGCATCACCTAAAACACCTGGACTGTTTGTGGTGTTTTGATTACAGAGAGCACTCCATCACATCACTTAACAACAGTCTCTTGGGAAAGTTCTGGGGAATTGCTGAAACATGCCATATGCAGTACTTCAGATTTTGAATCTGTGTATTCTAACATAAAATGAATCTTTAATATTTAAAATAATAATTATGTTTTAATTAAAGCTGAAGTACATTGGAATTGTTTCAAAGACATATATAGTGCAGTTTTACATAGTTTATCAAACCCCACATATTGAAAATAATGTAACTGTAAACAGGAACTGAAACATGCCTTAGTAAACACTAGGAGAAAGCTGGGAACAACTGATACATCTAAATTAGCCATGAAAGTGAAATGTACTGCCTACAGAGTGTTACATTTGTTATTACATGCCGAAGGGCCACAAAATACACCATCACCATATGTTTGAAAACTGTCATTACTCACAAGAACAGGCTGATGAATAATAGTATCTTCCTTCATCAGTGTATAACGCTGACCAGAAATCTACCCAGCAAATGGTTGTGTTGTGGGCAGCAATTTAACATGCTCCATATCCTTATAATTAACTGCATAACCGTAAAAATGTTACTGCCAGGTTTATCGTGCACCAATGCAGAAAGCACTCTAAATACCTTTAAAGGAAGGTTCACACATTTGTCATTTCCCATCCCACTCGTTTTGCTACAAAGGAGGCTGGAATGCTGTGTTACCGGCATTCTCGTGCATTTCACTTACCTTCTTTCTCTTTGAATTTTTAGTTGTGAACTCAGTTGCATAGTGCCCAAACCCAAACTTCATACTGTAAATAAGTGAGGCAGCTTTTCTAATTAATGTGTAAACATATAATAGAACTAAAAGTTGAAACGGCATTGTTAATTACATAGGAAATTGAATATTGAGCGCTAAATGGCTGTTAGCTAATACCTAGAAATTATAGACTCAAGACAGTAAGTAATAAGCTACTTTGCTCCTTTTAGAGCAAGTGTGAACCTCATGATCCAGAAGCCTGAGAAAAATCTTCCTAAGGTGGAAACAAGCCCTCTCCAGCAGCAACTCTTCAGCCACATTCTCCCAGCATCAGCCTACTGTACTCTGTCCTACGGCAATCAGATTTATGGCTGCCATACCGTGGTAACTGTTAAGCATGCCCAGCAAGTCTCCCGGTGTCACACTGAATAGATCCCTCTTTTCCCAACAGCAAAAGTAGCACCAGGGAAGAAGCAGAATACCATAGCAAATGAATTAATTTTGAGCATCTCTCATCAATTAAAATTGCTCTATAATATCCTATGGCAGAGTTGATATTTTCTTTGAAGTGAGGTTGACTTCTCCTTTGACACAAATTAGTTCCCGTGGCTATTTACTCATATGTGAGCTTAGTATTTTGTTGTGTTTTTCATGGTAGAATTTTTCATGAGGCCTGAGGGGACTGGAGATTTTCCAGACATGACATGAAAAATGAAATATTATTTCAGTAAATGTGAGAAGATTGGTAAATTTAGAAGACATTTTCTTACATATTCATTGGAATCCAGTTTCCATTTCGTCTTTCAGTCTCATACAATTTTGGACAAATAAGAATTTTTTACCGAAGTATTTATAGTTTCTACAGCTACTAAGGGCAGAACTGTCTTGACTTGGTTTGTTACAGAATATTTATGCTGTGTCATACCACCTATTTTCTATATGACACTCCAGAATAATAAAATCACTTGGAAAGCAATCAGGGCAGTGAATTAACCTCCTCTGAAATTTGCAATTCATGGATTTTGCCTTCTATTATAGCCTTGTCTACAAAATCTGTTTTGCAATACCCCCCCCCCCCCAAGGATCTACACTTCCTATTATTCAAATCATCTAGAAATCAAAATCGGTAACTTTTCTGGAACCCTTTAAAAACAGCCCATGGAGGGCTGTTCATAGGAAAAATTTTCGATGGCGTGGATTTATTACCAAGACAGAGCCAAAATTTGTCAACAAGGAAGTTCTTTGACAATGAGATACAATCAGTGACCTGAATTTCTTACAATTCCAAAACTTGCTTTTTGCCTGTTAATGTGTTCTGTCTCAGCTGATGAAAGTTATCACAGCCAATTCTGCAGCTGAATCATGTCAGTGGGTTCTTTGGAGGCAGCAGTGCGAACAGAGTACTGCCAAATGCCAGCAATTCTTGACTGGCATGGGGGCTGTTGCAAACTCATGCCAGCCATGGTCCATCAAAGCAGCTTCAGGGCTACTGCAGCTAAGACTGAGTGCTAATTGCCTCCTGGCACTCTCAGGAGATGCATACAGTCATTCTTGCTGTCTCCGATCCTCTCCAGCCCCATTCACAACACAGCTGGGGCCACCCCTAAGGATGAGAAGGCTAAATCACTCTGCCTTTCCCTGCAAAATACAAGAAAATCGATTCAATGGATATCTGGTTTGAACTAGTAAAACACAAGCAGCTCTATGACACAGGGACCATGTCTTCAGAGCATTTACATGGCTTCTACAACTGATTTTGACTGTGGGTAGTACTATAAAATAATATTTCTCCTGAGCAAAATCACACTTAAAAAGGGATCATGTGATTTTCTGCCTTTACTGTTTCTAGCCCAAAGTACGGCTTTTGCATTTCCACAGCATCTGCTATTTGAATATATCAATCAACTAAATCTCAAAATACTCGGGTAAATCTTAATCCATTCATGAATGCAAATTCAAGGCACAAAGAAATAACTTAATAATTAATAATAATGAGTGTGCATTTCAAGATAATGACATTCCATAGACTTAAAAACTCTTTTTAAGGAATAAACTAGTAAGAAATAAAGTAACTTGTGTTTCCATTACTTTTTTTTTTTTTGAGAAATTAACCTGAACATTCAGTTACGGGGCTGTTACTCTGTGAATCAGTTTACAGCAATCAGTGGATGTAATGTTTAGTATGAAAATGTTATTCATGCATATTACCGTTCCAGGCATATATTATCCTTTCCTGAAAGCAATTCAGACTCCCAGTCTTTATGCAAAAGACGGGCCCGTGGGCTCTGCACAGGATGTAAATTAAGTTCTTGTTTGGCTAAATCTGATTGTTCTGTAGGGCACCAATCTAGCTTAGTTATAGCAGAAGTTAAAAATTGGAAGCGGAACAGCCCCCTGAAACTAGGGCCAGGGTCAGCTTCTAAATAACAAATCTGAGTTTTGAACTACACTTTATCACCAAAAATTTTCAGTTAAATATAGAAGCTTATCTTCTTAGTAGCTGCTACCATTATTTTAAAACTCCTAATGAAATTGAGAAATGCATTTTTAAAGATGTACGGTTCTTTATTAATCCTATATAAAGATGCTACAATCACTTCAAACCAACCTTTCGTTGGTCTGCCTCTCGGTCCCCATTTGACACTTCCTCTTAGTCCTCTCTCACTCTATCAAAATTAATGCTCTGGTAGAGAAATTCAGTAATGTCACGGTTTAACCCCAGCCAGCAACTCAGCCCCACAGAGCCACTCACCCACTCCCCCACAGTGGGAAGGGGGAGAGAATCAGAAGAGTAAAAGCAAGAAAACTCATGGGTTGAGATAAAAAGTTTGATAGGTAAAGCAAAAGCCACACATGCAAGCAAAGCAAAACAAAGAATTAATTCACTCCCTTCCATGGGCAGGCAGGTGCTCAGCCATCTCCAGGAGAGCAGGGCTCCATCACAGGTAACGGTTACTTGGGAAGACAAACGCCACCACTGTGAACGTCTCCCTTCCTTCTTCTTCCCCCAGCTTTATATGCTCAGCATGACACCATATGGTATGGAATATCCCTTGGGTCAGCTGGGGTCAGGTATCCCAGCTGTGTCCCCTCCCAACCCCTTGTGCACCCCCAGCCACTCGCTGGTGGGGTGGGGTGAGGGGCAGGAAAGGCCTCGGCTCTGTGTCAGCCCTGCTCAGCAGTAACGAAAGCACTGTTTTCAGCATCAATCCAAAACACAGCCCCGTACTAACTACTATGGAGAAAATTAACTCTATCCCAGCCAAAAGCAGCACAAGCGAATAGCAAAACCCCACACAGATTATCAGAACATAACCACCCCAAGTCAATACAAATTATCTAAAATTATTTTAATATTACCAAAATACTGCTGCTTTGTGATGCACTTACTGAGGAGACGGATTAAAAATGCACATGCTGACACTATTAAATATAAAATATTGCTGTTCCTTCTGTAAGAATTAGCTAAATACCTAAATGATAAGAACACTCCCCTGTATTTTTCCTATACTCAGAAAATGTGCACAAAAAAGTCACTCTTTGATCCATTTCACCAGCTTCAGTTACTGTAGCAGGCCTTTGTATACATAAAAAATTTATTTTTAGTAGTCTGTGGCAGCTCCTTATTATTCCTTTGATGTATAAAGAATTTATGATCAATAATATCTGAAAGCAGCTGGTATTATTACAACCGCTCCGAGTCAAGAAAAAAAATAATCAAAAGTAATGTAACACGGGCAAAACCAATACGACTTTTGGCTGTTCAGAAAATATAATTATCTCAGTAAATGTATATGGGTTTGGTAATGAGAGTCAAAATTTCAGGCAGATTATTTTTAATAACATCTTTTCACAGTGGCTTTATTAGATATTCTAAATCAGAGCACAACACTTACCTAACAGATAAATACCTCGCTACTTCAATAGGCTTCAGATGAAGGGACCCAGAACCCCACACAGAATCTTAATGAAGGCAATGCCATAAAGGCATGAACTTTACCTACACGCAGCTCAGAGTATGATCCATCGTATGCCAATTATATTATTTTTGGGTGACCGACACTAAAATTACACATTCAGAAACCAGCTTTAACTGTGAATTGACTAAAGCACAATCCAAACCCTCCACCTGAATTCCTACACCTCCCCTATGTCAACCGTAGAACACTTACACCTGCATGATGGAGACATACTAATTCAACTGACATCTAACACTTTTTTCCTTGGATTAGTTCTAGCAGTGAATCAATTTCCTGATCTGGTTCAGCAGGCAGACACAAAAATGTCTGTGTTAATAAAAATGGGCAGCTAAGATGAAAATGCTTCTTTTGATTGACCTCTACCCACTTTAAGCATATGCAACACTACCTTAGGGACCTTGGGCACAGGCTGTCAGAACATACAGCTATCAACCACCAGTCCACTGGGGTTCTGGTCTCTGCCTTTCAGGGATATTTTCTTATATTACCCAATCATTCTTTTACATCAGAACTATTTATTAAAGCGTGCATTCGCATCATGGTCAAAGCTTATATACTGTAAAATATGATTTAACGTAAAGCCCTGAAGGACTACATTACATACCCACAGTAGTCTATTTCAAAAATTTATTTTCCTAAAGAAAGATGGCATTTTGTAACTTTTTAATAGATAGATACCTTTTACAGGGCCGATGCAGTAAATAACATTCACAAATAATATTTTCCTAGAAGTGCTGGTTATCACCTCAGCAAACACAATTAATGACTGTTTTAATGTACTAATAACACAACAGTTAAAACCACACTTCAGTGACCATTTTAGCCCCAACGATATCATCATTGTATGAAACAGTGCAATCCACTACTATATCATTAATATTTATTTCACCTTGCAAAGGAATTATTAGAGTTGATGCTGGCAAAGCTCTTTCTGCTCCAGTTGAAAAAGCCTATGAATAAATCATGTCATGTTTAGATACAAAAAACAGGTCAATGGCTACTGAGCTGGTGTTTCCAAAAGCAGAACCTTCCCTGCATCATAGCTTTAGGAAAACACACTTCATTTGATAACATACATTCTTTTTAATAGCCTTCTCTTTAGTAGATACTGTATCAAAACAATAATTTAACTGTATAAACAAACAGGGAGAACATTCTGAGGAATAGAACTTCTTTTAAATTACAGATACATGGCGTAACATTTTAAGACTTCATTTAACCAACCTCCTTCCAATTGATGTTACGTACCTTGAGGCCAGAAAAACCTCCCCCTGAGGCAAGTTAAGTGCCTCAGAGAAACTGGTAAGTACAGTACACTTTTTGAAAGAAATGAACCAGTAGAAAGCAGTGTGTATAATACTAATGTTCTCCTCCATACAACCAAGTATTGGTTTCCTTTTCTACCAAGATTAAATGACTGGCAATGCATCTGTTTTACTGCTCAGCAACTAAAGTCTTTACCAATCATAGGTTAGAAGAACTCTTGTCCAAAGGGGGCACATTTAATTACAACAGTTATCTAAGATACTATTCTATATGAAATAAAATCTTAAATTTTTATTAAAAAAGAGGAAGTAATCACACTGAAAAGAAGATTATTCTAAATTGATCGTATATATATACACTCACAAATCGTACTTGTTCCTTTGGCCACGTTGTATTACTTGTGGCTAGCTATTGCGGCAGTTGTCCGTCTGGGGCAGACTGAGGCATTTTTGTCATTATACACTAATAAGGTTGGTGGAGACATCATGCTTTGACCCAAGTTCAGATACAGCATAGTGAATTGCATGTTATTTAGGAGCTCTGGCTTTGTGGTAAAAATGTGACAGTTGTGATCCCTTCTCTTTAATGTAAAACAAGGAACAGCTTTTGATAGTTTTCTCAGTTGTGTTTAGGTTGGGAAATATTTTCGATATTCTTGGAATAAAAAATAATTTATAATCACCATGTAGATTTCCTTTAAGGCCAGTGGCAACTTTTATTTACATAGTTTAACAGATTCAAGCAATCGTTACATTAGCCATTCAGATTCTGAACATCACTATGAACAACAAGTTTAGAGCAGGCCTAGCTAGTGTTGCATTCTTGATGGAGCTGTGATCGCTAATTTCCGACATTTTTCTTTTTCAAACGAAGCCACCTCAGAGCTCTTGCCAGCGCTACTTGTCCCATGAGGAATGTGATAGTAAAGTTACGTTTATACCAATCTCTAGGATTCCAAAGCCAGGAAAATAATCAGCAGACAGAATAAGAACAGAGGAAAGGTACATGATTATATTAAAATATCCTTTGGCATTGACAAATGACAATTCAGTGACAGCGTGCTTTTCCATTCTTTGTGGCAACACTTTTCCTGCCTAATTAGAGTTAAATAACCTATGAAGCGGTCCATGAGAGTATCCATGTCCATGGACAGATTACATGTAGACTACAGGGCTACAACCATTGACAGCTTAACTGTAAAAAAGTTAAGGGACGGGCAGTTTTATGACCAACTGTATTTGGAAGCAGGTAAGATAAAGCAATTGTAACCATATCTCATGTTTCAGAAGTAAAGCTGATCATCAAGCTATCTAGAGGAATGTTTTGCCAGTGCTGTGCTATGGGTAGGATTTGTTTGCGCACATATGAAGATGCACCTGTTGGAAAGTTGGTCACCTATAAAGGGGGGGGGAATGGCACTCCAAAGAATAATTATCTAACCCCATATAGGAAACATCAGGTTTCTAAAGCAGTACCCTTTAAAGATGATGCCTTTAATATTGCCAAAGTTAGTGTTTATATCTTTAAATAGTTTTTATACAGTATGCAACACTTCTGGAGCCAATTCAAGATATAGATGAGATAGAGGTCAAAAAGGGCTGATATAGACTGAGAACTTGCTTCAAATTCTTGCCCATTACAAACTAATTTAATAATTTCCTTCTAGCTTCCAACAAGGATCACTCCACCATTTTGTAAAGTGCTGCACAAGAAGCAACAGAATATGCTTATTGTAGAACTAGCAGGGGATATTAAACACTGGGATTTAGGTCTTGAGATCTCTGTGGGAAACCTTGCATGTACAGATCTAACATAAACCTGAGATACTAACCTCTCAGTAAGGATAGCAGCCAAAATCAAGCTGACAAGCAGCACTGAGCTACCTCTTCAAATGTCGTGGTTAAACAAAATATCATGCTCACATGGCAACTGTTCCTTTTCCCCTTTCATGTCCTTATTTCCTACATGCTTCTTAAATCTTTCTTCCTAAACTAGACTATATTTCCAGTCTAAGTACCCTGAACTAAATATTCAAGGCATCTATGCACAGTCATTGCTTCTATTTTAACTAAATTTTAGAAGTTGCAACCCTTCAGTGGCCTCAGTTTCCAGGCCAGCTGGCAACACTGCAAAAGAGCATACAGCTGAATCCATAAACAGGTTTTTATAAATGTGACCCCTCAAAATCAGAATGCCTGTAAAACGCTCTACTGCTTTCAGGGCTGTGCAGTTCCGCTTTGAAACTACAATGATGCAGCTACACTACTCCATTTTAGAGGCAGCAACAAGGAAGGTCATGATTAGGCACAAACCCTGAACTCTTACTGTGAAGACAGGATACTACCCAGAGGTCCTTACAACAATGGTACCTGGTGACCAGTTCTAAGGTAAATTATTCCCTTTCTCACTCATTAGTTGTAGGCAATTTGAGCACAATCCTTTTTAGTAAAAGAATTTTTTACTTTCCATCTTTTGTGCTGCTGCTTAGGTTTTCGGTGGGGTTTCCTCTTTGCGCCCCCCCATGGGCAAGGTAAGAAGTGCACATTTGTTTTAAAAAGTTATTACAGTAAAATTGTTCTTACAGTATAGTACGTTATGGTATATGCACAATACGTACAAAGAACCCTAAACCACAGTTTGGTATAGATCAGCTATAGCCATGGTAGAATTCTCACTAGCATCACACTATTAGGAACCCAATAACACTTGACACCTTTGAGCCCAATAATCTTCAATCCAAGACAGAGAAGAAACTGAAGGTGTTGTTTCCTATTCAGTGGACAGTGCTACTGTAACTGGATTAATCACTGTCCTCCTCCATCTTCCCATTCCTTCCTCATTTCTAGCCCTCTACCAAGTGTGCACAGCTACCTGCAGGGTAATGTGTGTTTACAAGTTGTTTTTCAGTTGTTGCAGATCCCCAACCCAGTTTATCAAGTTGCTGTACAAACATTAACACTGGAACAATGCAGCAGATGTTGCAAAGAGGCATGGTAGATGTGGGCTTACCCAGTTGCAGCTGAGGTTCTACACAGGACGAGTTCAGGCAACCATTTTACTAATGCTTCACCACACAAAACCCCCTCAAACTCAAGGCTAATCACTCATTTTTACTATATGCTTGCAAAATAATAAAACCAAGAATACTAAATATTATTCTCATTAAAAATTTTTCCTTTGAGATTAATCATGTTTACTATCCCTTATCCAAAAGTCAACTAGAATCTGTTCTATAGAAATTTTAACTTTTATTCACATATTTCTCAGTTTCAATTAGCAGCATGAAAAGACCCATGCCACAGAAGTTGAGTGCCTGACCTTGTCTCTCTGAATCTCAGACAAGATTCATCTCTCCAGTTAAATCAACAATAAGCAGAACTCAAACGATAATGCAAATTTCTGTCAAATGCTAATAATAGCATTTAAAAAATAATTTTCTAAAATAATGGTTTTAAGTGCTATTTTACCAATTATAAACCGTGCAAATTTTAAATTTGATCTTATGCCTTTCACTTAGACTGTAACATATAATAGCCAACATAAATACCTTCTACCTACCTGTTATACTGCATATGCTTTCTAAAATTTTTACTTAGAAAGTCCTTGTAAAAATCAGCCATTTCTTCTGCATTCAGTGTTGCTTTTTCACCTGAAAATAAGTTTTAGCATAACAACGTCAAGATAATTCTTTGGATTAAAACACTGGGTTCAGATGCAGGAGAGCTAGGTCTGACTCCTTGTTCCCACAAGCTTCCTGTATAACCCGGAACAAGTTAACATGCTTTTATCTTCCAACTTTTTAAAACTTACCTAGGGAGCACAGATTAAAAATACTGATCATCTTCAAGCTGGCGTAACTCTTAAGCCCTTATTACTTCTGTAAGTGACTATGTTTATCAGGTCTTCGATGATTTAGGGAACTAGCGGACCCCATGAAAAACTCCATAGGTCTAGGATTATCTATCCTTTGAGTAAAGTTAGTCTCTCATGGGGCTGAAGTCTAAACAGCACCAGTAAGAGCACTTAGTAACTTAAATTTCTCCCCTAAAGCAAGTCAATAAATATAGAAAGAACACTATCCATGACCAACATATTTTCATATGTACACTTTTTTTCTGCTGCTGTTGATAAATTTTATGTAACTTATACCAAAGAGTATATGTTCTATCAGATTTATTAACTATATAGTAGACAATTCTTTTGAAGAAGCAAATACAAAAGATGACTTTGAATATGCCACTCTTATAAGCAGAATATAAGAGGAGATGGATTCTCTCCACAGAACATGAAAGGAAAACCTGTGGCTACAGGACGGATATAGAATCCTGCGAACCAGCAAATATTCTCAACTCCACCACATAATTCCTATGAAAATTTTCTGGCACTTCCAGTGTTTCTAAAACAAGGGTCAAATCTGGATGTCCCAGGGGATATGGATATGATGAGGGAGATGAAATGGTGATATTCAACTTGTTACCATTCCAAAATGCATTTTAAAACTCTTGAGACTGATCATAGAAATATAAAACTACTGATCAGTTCTACTTGTCATTATTTAGACATCTAATATATTACAATGGATTAACATACTACAGGATAATTTCACTCTGAGACTATTTGAAGGCTGCCTACTTAACACCTATAGTATGTTTTTTTCATACTGGTATCAGCAGAACTGACTGTAGATTCACTTACATAAAAAAAGTAAGCTTTGTTCCAACTGTTCACGTATATTATTACTCTTATTTATATATACACACACACAGCTGTATTATAGAACAGAGTTAATCCAACACATGCAGCCAACAATTTTATTTCCAAGGCATGTACATGCTTACTATTTGCTCTTTTATTTCTAGGGTATAAAAAAACCCAACCCAAAACAAAACTGAAAATAGCAACACAAAAGAAGCATTTTCTAAACAACACAGGACAATTGAAATTATTTCTCAATCACACACTGATCACCAGGATACAAACAGAACAGAAAAATAATGGTCTGTGATATACAGAATGTCAGAGGAGATGCTTTACTAAACTCAAACAGATCATTATTCTATGAACAAAGTGTTCAACCTACAATGTTCAATACTACAATGGCCAATTCACTGTTATTATGAAGACATCTTGTTTTCAGTTTCACATAATCAGTTAGAGAGGCAACTATTTTAACGCAGCTGTGCTCAGGCAAAGACAGGCAGATAGCAGCTGCTGTCCCCTTGGAAGCTGTCTTATTTCTCCCTCAAGGAAAAATATTGTATTCATTGTATACGTTATGGACCTGAAGCCAAGGAGTGTGAATTTATTCACCCAACCATAACATGCACTTGAGGCAAATGGTCTATATGTTTAGCTCAGCCAGCTCACTGGGTTAGGAGCTATGAAAGGGAAAAGCCCCCTCCTCCTTAGACTACAGAATGATTACACTACTTGGCTAGGATTTAAGTGCATTCGCTCCAGCTGCAGGGAAGAAATTAGGGGAAGAAGAGTGCAACAGATGATCTGACCCCCACATGCACGTCTCTGAAGACCTCCTCCCCTCTTTTTTTATCATGCTCCTGAAAACACTTCCAAACCCTACCCTCAAGATTTTCTTGTGACAGAACACAAAGAGCATAAACTAACAAAACTCAAAGTTAAACAGAATTCAGCATGCATCCTAAACTGTAAACAAAGATCTCACTAACCTGTTTCATCTCTCATTTCCAGACCCTTGGCTTTCAGTCTTGAATAAATAAATTCTTCTTTTTCCTAAAACATGTTTTACCACATTAGAACCTGATGTATTCAGTCCTTGAAGTTAACCATTGTTTTTAATCGCTAGCGGTGTAGTGCTAATACCCTCTGAAATAACAAGCAATACCCATTTTACTTGGAAACATCAACAAAACATTTTCCTGAATCCAGTGAGTTAGTTAAACTGGTAACTTTGTCACTTAGATCCTGCTACCTGCATGCATCAAGTAATTCATGCCAGTGTTCTCCTGAAACACATAAAACTTATTTGTGGAGTAAAGTTGCAGCTGAGCTTCAGTGTTGTTTGACAGGATCCAATCCTTCAGTGTATAAGAAACTATGAAGATGTCCTGTATTGTGCAACTGAGAATTTGAGCATTGAGAAAAACATGCAGCCTTAAAGAATTTAAGTTACTTAGATGGACACAGAATAATTACTTGCACATAAATTTTTCAAACTTAAAAACCTGTTCTATGGAATTAAAAGACAAGTTTTGTTTTTTTTCTCCAAGATCTTTGGAAGTTTTGTGAAGATACGATGATCAAAGGTCATCATGAATGATGGTGAATTACTGAACCATTACTGTTCTTCCAACAAAACTCAGAGTCTCCTAACCGATGCCGCAGTCAGGAAAGAAAACAGACCACGACTGTACAGTTCCCACGTTTAGCCTTGTTGGAACACACTGCCAGCGAAACAGGGCATGCCCCTCATTCACCCTTGGTGATTATACCTGATTTCTCTCACTTAGGACAGAGCAAGACGACCTGCAGAATCACTTTCAATAGCCGCTGTAGTCATAGGTGGGTCTTGCATGTAGGGTGACTACAACTTTATATTTTCAGTGCAAGACAAGATAAAGGCAAATATTATTATATGCTACTAAACAGCAATAAAATACGTAGGCTGTTTAGTTTTGTACATAATTTTAAACAAAGACAAAAATGTAATTTCTACAAAGACACATGTAGTAAAAGAAACTGAATCCGTCACCAGTCAGTAATGGCAAGCAGAGCTGAACCCTACCTCACGGAGACCAAACCCCCCGATTTCGGGTGGACGGGCGGGAGCCGAGTGGCACCGGGCGTGGCAGCAGGCTCACCTGGCGGAAGGCGCAGTTGTGCCGCGCCCAGAAGCGCTGGTTGCAGGCCTGGGCCTCCTGCCGCGCCTCCCGCAGCCGCCGCTCCAGGGGCGACTCCTCGGGGGGCACGTAGAAGATGACCGGCCGCAGGTTGGAGTGCTTGTCGGGGGGGCCGATCCAGTCACTACGGGAGTGTGCGGGGGGTCTGAAACCCAGGCCCTTGAAAATACAGGCAGAATTCATTATGATCACTTCAGCAGAATTTTTGAAGAACATCCTGGTTTGAAATAAACTCCAAAAGTCCTCACAACCCTAAAACATATAAGCATAACAAGTTCAGAAGTTATGCGTATTTGTTTACCCTGACTGAAAACGATGTGATACATTTAAAATTTACTTTTATTTAGAAACGCACTACAGAGTAGACACCTTTGACTCTTTTCCAACAGACATGAATGATTACTTTTTTTTAAAGCAACTTTTCCCGTTTTTGTATCACTTCAAATATTGGATTGTATCAGTTAAAATCCTTGACAGCAAGAGCTAGCAAGTGTGTAAGTCTTCCTCGGCGCCGTTTTCTTCGTGCATCCTTGTGAGCAGGCACAAGCGTGCGGCTTTTCGGGCCGGGCTTAGGAAGAACCGGCTCTAGCAGTCCGTAGCTCACCGCTCCCGTCTGCGAAAGCCCTTGGCTCCCCTCCGCGCCCACCCGCGCGGCGCGGGGAGCCCCACGCCGTGTTTACAAACACTGGGGGCGCTGGAAAGCACTTAAACAACGAGAGGCCGGGGTACACGCAGGCTGTTACCGGGAGGCGCCCGCCCGGCGGCGGTGCGGCGGGGGCAGGCAGGGCGGCTGCCCCCGATCCCCCCTCAGGGCCGGAGGACCCCGAGGCCGACCCCGAGGCCGACCCCGAGGCCTCCCCCGCGGCAGGCCGGCCCCGGGACGTTGCATCCGCCCACCCCCCCGCGCCCTCCACCCGGATTTACCGCGCTCTCCTGCTGTTC
This sequence comes from Phalacrocorax aristotelis, assembly GCF_949628215.1. Taxonomy (NCBI): domain Eukaryota; kingdom Metazoa; phylum Chordata; class Aves; order Suliformes; family Phalacrocoracidae; genus Phalacrocorax; species Phalacrocorax aristotelis. The sequence goes on along the minus strand of NC_134284.1, from coordinate 27,019,042 downwards.
CCCGCGGCCAGCTACGGGGCCGCCGCCGGCTGAGGAGGAGGAAGAGGAGAGGAGGCGTCGGTGGCGGTAGCAGCCGCCACCCCCCCGTAGCACCCGGCCCGCCACCGCCATCTCCCGTCTCCAGCCGGCGACTGGCGCTTTACGGCGGTGTCGCAACGGCGAGGCCGGCCGGGGGCGGGGCCGGGGAAGGGCCCGCGTCCCTCGGCCGCGCCGTTGCCACCGCTCCCGCCTCCCGCCGCCTCCCGGGCGCGGGGTGGGGTTCCGGGCGTTCGCTGCCGCTCGGCCCGTGGCGCAGCGCCGGGCTGCGCAGCGGGTCCCGCGGCCGGAGGGTGAGGCGGGGCGCCGGGGGGCAGCGTTACGGGTGGGGGTGCTGAGGGGGGTTCGCTCAGGCGGCGCCGTGGGCCGGGGCGGCGGCGGTGCTTCCTCCGGGGCGGCCCGCTGTCCTCGCCTCTCCCCGCCTCCTCGGGCCCCGTCGCCGCGGGGGGGGTGTGTGTGTGTGCGGAATGGGGAATTGGGTGCGTGGGGGCCGGCAGGTGCGGAGGGCGTCGCGCCGTCCGTGGGGCCCGCGCGGGGGAAGGCGCCCCCGGCCCGGGGCTGTGGCACCCGAAGGCCGCCGGGTTGTGCCGCTGCTTTTCCCCCGGGTCGCGGGTGTCCGGCTGGTCCTGCGGTGCCTTCAGCTGCCGAGCAGGTGGGGAAGGCAGGGCTGGAGGTCGTGGGAAACGCCGAGAGCCGGTCGTGTGGTAACTAAAGCATCACCCCAGCAGCCCGAGTGTGAGAAAGAGGCATGAAACGAGAGGAACGGTTCTGAAATGTCAGCCGAGTGGTTTACTCCTGTTGCTAGCGATATTTAAAATAGCTAATGCTGAAGTGCTTCAGGATGTCCTGAAAGTTGTGACATGTGCTTGCATAGTGCTTTATTAATTGTATGTCTTGTTCTCACCTTCCTTGTAGTTCATCTGAAACTGGACGAAAGAAGAGAATGGATATGGGTAACCAACACCCATCCATAAAACGGTTGCACGAAATACAGAAGGAAGTCAAAGAGATTGAACAGCAAGTGGTTGTCTTCAGTGGTCTGTCTACTGATCGAGATTACAAGAAATTAGAAAGGAGCCTTACTAAACAGCTTTTTGAAATAGATTCTGTAGACACTGAAGGGAAGGGGGATATTCAGCAAGCCAGAAAGCGAGCTGCTCAGGAAACAGAGAGGCTGCTTAAGGAACTGGAACAAAATGCAAACCATCCACGCAGACTGGAAATAGAGGCTATATTCAAGGAGGCACAGTCACTTGTGGAGCGCGAGATTACACCATTTTACAAAGGAGGTAACTGTATAAGTGACGAATTTGAAGAAGGTATTCAGGACATTGTGCTGAGGCTTACCCAGGTGAAAACTGGAGGGAAAGTTTCTTTACGCAAAGCAAGATATCGCACTCTGACAAAAGTATGTGCTGTTCAGGAGATCATAGAAAGCTGTGTAAAGCAACAGCTGTCCCTGCCACTCTCTAATGATGCACATCCTTCTGTCTCCAAAATTAACTCTGTGATGTGTGATGTGAACAAAGCAAGAGGAACTCTCATTGCGCTTCTGATGGGAGTGAGTAGTAATGATACCTGCAGGCATCTGTCCTGTGTGCTTACAGGCCTCATTGCCGATTTGGATGCTTTAGATGTCTGTGGTCGCACGGAAATAAGAAATTACAGAAAGGAAGTAGTGGAAGAGATCAATAAATTGCAGAAATACCTGGACTTGGAAGAAGAAGCAAATTCTACTCACGCTTATGATTTGGCACAAAATCAGTCCATTCTAAAAATAGAAGAGATCCGCAAGAAAATGAAGGAAGTTAATTCTTTGCTTCTAAAAACAGAGAATGCTTCTGATTTGTATTTGGGATCCAAAGCAGAATTGCAGGGATTAATTGCCCGCTTAGATGAGGTCAGTCCAGGAAAAAACCCCTGTATTAGGGAAGCCAGGAGAAGAGCAGTAATAGAAGTTCAAACTCTTATAACATATATTGATTTGAAGGAAGCTCTTGAAAAAAGGCAAATGTATCCTGAGCAAACTGCTGCTGAGCATCAGACCCATAAGGCAGTTTGGACTGTTCTTGGAAACTTGTCTCAAATTCAGCAGGAGGTGATTTCATTTGATGGAAACAGAACGGATAAAAATTACATGAGGTTGGAGGAACTTCTTACGAAACAACTTCTAGCACTTGATGCTGTTGATCCACAAGGTGATGAGCGGTGTAAGGCTGCCAGAAAGCAGGCAGTAAAGCTTGCGCAAAATATTCTTTACTATCTGGACATGAAGACAGATGAATGGGAGTACTGAAACAGCCGTGGCCGAATGTAGAGGAACATTTTTTCCTTTGGCACTTTATGCGGATGATTGGCAGCACACAATAAGAGTGGTGTGTTCTGTGCTTGCTTAAATCACGGAGATTGCATAACCAGTTGACTTGGCTATATGTCTGCTATCCCACGCAGTCACCCACTTGCCATGGCAACTGTCAGTACACCATCAGCAATTCTGGTCATTGCTATAAGCAAAGAAGTGTGATTCTCTGAAGGAATAGCTTAATACTTTATCAGATGGCTTCTTTTTTTTTCCTATTTTAATAACCTTGTGCAATGTTCAGCAAATGCAGATTTTTCAAAGATGCAGAAACTTTCTTATGGCACTCTACTGCCAAAACTGTTGAAAGAAGGCTGGACCTGAAAATTCAAGCATGAGGCTCCATCCAGCAACTTCACAGTGGTCCAGATATACTCCTAATGTGCTGTTATGACAGAAGATATTAAGGGCAAAAAACCTGCTGGCTTTTGGTTTGTACTTGATTTATTCCACCCATCACACCTTTCTGGGTGGTTAGATTTCTCAGTTAATGGAGCTATAATGCCAACTGCAAATTAGCATTTATATAGGCAAAGCCGATTATGTCTGTTTTGTGTAATACCTGAGCCCTCTGATCTGCAGAAACAGGTCTTCTGTTGGTGGAAACTCTTTCAAATGATTGCTTTAAGGTACTGAGACTTGGAGAGCAAAATCTATACATACACACTGACCAGACAGATGGGATTTCGAGGATTTCACACTGCCATCGATAAACCCCTGAAAACTGCACTGAACTTTATTTAATGGCTGCTTAGGTGTCTTTTAAAAGTCTGCTGTTAGGTCTGGTTTTTGCTTGTCTTTTCACATTTGGTGAAAACAAACAGAATTCATTTTGAAGTGAATGAGCATTTTGGAATTATTTTTGTAAAATGAGGTAGCTAGATATAAAGGTGTCCCTAATGATGTAAATCTCTGTTATATATTTCATACTGGTCAGGTGCGTCTTCAAGCATGTCTTGGAAAAGACTTGTGGCAAATGTCTCTCCTTACAACTCATCGCTTAATTCTTTTAGTAACTTCGTAAATAAGCTTGCTTGTACTGTTGTATGCACCTACCTTTTTATTTGTGGCTGCTAGTGCCAATCACATTTCTACTATAGTGTGGTTTTTGGCATTTTTTTTTGAGAGCATGGCATTAAATGTATTAATTATAAAGATATATTTAGTTATGGATACTTTGCACTTAGCTCTTTCATGTTGAGTTAATGAATTATTGTTCTATAGATGATGATTTGCACCACTTTAAGGACTAAAAACCATTTTGGATGCTAAAATAAATATTTTTAGATCTATTTTTGACTGATGAGAGAAGACAATACTGTCTGTGAGAGACAAGTGCCTTGATGACACCACTAACTTGCACCCTCATGTAGATATAGGAACTATTTACTGGCAGCTTGATACATTTGTAGTCTTTGCAAACCGAATTTCTCACGTGTATGTAATTCTATTATAATACTGTAACATAGGTCAAATTAACATAATACAATAGACGACAATTATAGAGTCCTGAGACTGAGTATCAAATGTGGGAAATATGGATTCTGCTTAAAAATTAATGCATTGATGTGGAGATGGGGGACTGTGGGCAGGTCTTCTGTGCCTATTGCTACAAGGAGAGAATGTGTTTGCTCCATAACCTGCTTTGAGATGTTGATGAAAGGCTGCGTAACTTCAGAGTTTGAATATATTTTGTTTGTGATCGTATGGGTGATTGCTTTGCAATTTTACTTGCCAAAACCAATCTATTTTTTCAATTAAGTACAGTGCCTAAGGCACAATTTAGCGATGACAGAATGTTTGTTGGAGGATTCTCTCTGCTCCTTCAGAGGTATAACCCCGTTGAATTTATCTCTCTTTACCTTAAAAAAATCGTTTCCCCTAGTTAAAATTCCAATCTATATTTATATATTATTTGGCTAACACAGAATATTAATAATGTTATAAAAGTGGATTATTTTACTCATTTCAAGCTATCTACATGTTTGAACTGCAACTTCTGATTTACACTTACATTTTTAGGAAATAGATGAATTTCATAGTATAATGATATTATTAATTTTTCCTTGGTATTCCTGTCAGGTTTGCAGCAGTTGCTTGTAGGTTGTTTAACAATTTAGTGTTGGTGTTCTTTGGAGGTTACATGTGTCTTTATAAATGTTTGAACCTCTTACGTAAAGATGAGTAAGTATAGTTTTCAGATCTGTTCTGTTTTAAATTTGTATGCCTTTTAGCTTTTCTGAATGAATTGTTATGCCTGCGTCTCTAAGAAGGCAAATGTGTAGGCTAGTGTAATTTTGGCCGAGTAGAGTTCAGTGACAAGATATTACGTGGATTAAGCTTTTTTCCATTGTTCTGTAATCTAATAAATTGACTATTTAAATTTTATGGTAAAGTCCTCATCTGGAATGGGATTAATTCACACTTTTTGCATGGATGAAAATAATGAACTAAATATGCTTAACCAAAAAAACAATGCACAGATTTCTCAAAAATCTTGCTTTTGTGCTGAAGAATGTAATTTATCTGCTTTTTATGTCCAAAGATTGAGGGACGCGCAGCTTTTCTTTCTGATTCGGCAGGCTAAAGTAATCAGCAAAATGTAAATGGACCAAACTGCAAAAGCCTGCATTTTAGTACCCTACTGAAATACAATAACTTTTCTGTGTGCTGTGTAATCTACCTTAGAGTGAAGTAAATGATTGCATATTTGGGGGAGAGGTAATCCTACATCATGACTCCCATTTCTTAAATGTATTTCCTTTTAAACTTTTTTTTTCGTCATTTCAGTGTTTTTGTTGTTTACTGCTCAAAGTGGTTTTTCTATGGTAGCAGTTTTTTGTTACGTGACCAGGTTTTTGTTAAGTATCGTTCCTACTTTTTCAGTTGAACAGAAATTAGTGTACATGCTTCTTAGAGTGTATATGTCTTGATTTATTGCTGCATAGGATATGGCATTTGTATATACAAATTCAAGATTAAATATTGCAGTGTTATATTCTTGATTTTTAATAAAAATACATTACCACCTTTTACTAGGTATTCATTTGAATGTTATGCCCTCTGCCTTTCTCTATTTATTTTTGAATGTGAGTTATCAGAATGTAAATTATTTTTGTCTTAGAAAAACTGTTTTTATTAAACATATAGACATAAATCTCTCTTTTTTTTTTTTTTTCCCCTCCTTCTTTAAAAGTTTGCTTTTTCACTGCTGTATTTATGACAATAAAGTTACTTGCGTGGAAACCACTCCCACCTCTACTTGCTAAATCTGGCGCCTTTTGGTTTTCTCTGCATTCAACCTTGCATTACAATCATTACATTACTTGTTGCTTGTGTTCCTTCTTCAGTGATACCTTTGCATGCTTCCGGGCTTCAGCTGGATGATTGCTGCAAAAATGCTTATGGCTGTTTAAGATCTTGCTGCTTTTCTGTTGAAGGATGCGGCCTTAACAGATGAGCTTGCAAAACTGATGGTATGAAACCTCTTCACGTGCAAAGTCAACGTGGATTAAAGCAACTTTAGTAGGAGTTAAACTAATCTGGTTTTAAACTGTGTAGATGAGGCATGTTCACATGATTATTCTGATGGCTCAGTATGTTTTCTCAAGATGTAGTGAGCCAAGTTATCATTCACTGCTGATGGGAATCAGAAAATCTACTTCTGCCCAGAAAGCCGCTGGCTTTGTGCAGTTTCTGCTGCTTGGCCAACTCCTATGAGCTGATTTAATCCCATAAAACAGGAGGAAAAAAAAAACAGAAACAGAGGAGGGAGTTTTCTGTGATTTTAGTGAGTCAAATTGGCTTCTAGAAAAGCTTCATGTGGGCCAGAGCTACTGCAAAATGAATGGGTGGGTCTCGTGGCCATGGGCTAGGGAGCAAATGTTAAGATTTTTCAGTAGCAGTAAGTCATGAGATCAACCTTCTGCATAGTTAAATTTCTGGGGGAGAAAGAAGGAGAGAAGCTGGGACTATCAACTCCTACAGACAAGTAAGAATTTGCTGCTTTAGTAATGCGATATGGCAAAGGCAATACAAATTAATCATGTATGGAAAATAAACCAGTTGCTTTCAGTTGCTCTTTTATGTTACATAGTAAGTGTTCGTGCAATAAAAAGCACAAGTGGTCAGGTCGAAGCACTGGCCACAATCTGGAAGAGTCTTACCCAGAAAACATCGGGTAAGAAGAAGTTTTATAAAGGTTAAATGTTCCTATAGGTAATGAGTTCACTGTATCTTCTTTCTCTCTCTTTTAACGATATAGCTTATGTGAAGGAAATATATTCTTCAAAGACCAGTAAATCATCTGGGCAAGGGCCCTAGATGTTGCTCAGCTAGCTGCTGACCTGTTTACTTGTCAAAGGAGAGAATTTATCTTGCTGAAATTATTTTTGTGTGTGTTTGGGACAGGCAGATTTTGGTGCCTGAAACGGTTTGACTGGAGAAACTGTGTTTTATTTCCATATAGTCGTATCCTCTCCTTTGGAGAATTCTCAGCTGAGAACTTGAAGGAGTAGAAGGACTTCAGTACTGAAGTCATGGATTGAAGGCCTGTGGGTTTAAGCCAGCTGCCAGCAGGAGACGTTTAAATGCCAGGATATGGGAAAACATTCCTGCTGGAGTGAACTGTTAGCAAAGGCATGGCCAAATATTCAGAGCTGATGTTTTGAGCAAGCTCTGTGCCTGTTTCCCTGTTGCTTGTGAGCTTTCACTGAAAAATGGATTCTTGGGGGAATATTCCCTGAAATACTGACAGGCTTTTTGTTTTAGATCAAACCAAGAAATTCTGTTTAAAGCTTCTGCTGAGCCACAGTGGGGCATATGCTAGTTGTTCTGTGTGTTGACTGGTCTGGATAGCATTCTGTTTTGCTACATGGAAGAATAATGTACGTGATGCTTTCAGTTATATTAGTAGGCATGTCCACGTCAGCTGAAAGCTGATCTTTAACTGAAGAAGCTGAGGATGAGGTATGCTTTTGTTGAAGGCTTTGCACAACGCTTATCCTTTCTCTCTGCAGCATTTGGTTCTGGGGACTGCCAAAGAGATGAATGCATGAGTTGCACTACTTGTCAGCTCAGAAATAATGAGGACCCTTTCTAAACCTGCAGACTCTTCCTACAGGACATTAATTGTAGCAGAGTTTGCCATTAGAAATGGAAAAGTACAATGAGTTTCTTAATTGGGCCATTTCTCCTCAATTAGTTTTGCCAGACAAACTTCTGCACCACAGGAGTTCCTTGTGAAACCTGTATTTCAGGCAGCTAGTCAAAAGCATCTCATGAGGGAAGAAACAATGATGCACTGCAATGTCCTTAATATGGTCCTGTCTTATTTAGCTCCCCAATTGTATCGACTCTGGAACAGATGCCAAAAATAAAATCTGTGATTGTGACCACCAAGACATCTATAAGCCAAATCAAAAACCTGAAGAAGCAGAAAGACAAGAGAGGCTGGAGGAAAACAAAACAAAAAACTAGTAAAGTTGTCAGGCTATTGTTTGACCGACTTCTTTTAGTTTTACAACCGAAGAAAAGCAAGCAAAGCAAAGCTCCCTTTTACCTTGCTGCAGTTATACCTAGTCTACACCCTGCAGTTCACCAATGTTTTCCACCCGAAGTGCTCCTCCTGGGCACAGTCCAGCCTCTAGCTGATGGGAGTTAGCCTTGGTGCGCCCTTGGGCAAGATGGTGCCACCCATCTCTAGGGATGCCATAATTATCCTCATTCTCTCTGAAATGTCTGGTTGTGGCAACTCTTAGCGTGCAGTTGGAATATCAGTGTGGCTTCAGAAGACAATCTGCGACATGAAAGCTATATCCTGTAATAAACTGATCATTGGAAGGGATAGTATAAAGAATGGTAGCAAGTCTGAGTAAGATATCATTTGTGTAACTGTTTATGCTGAATTTCTTCATTTTTTAAAAGAAAATTCTTCATAACATTGTTTTATTGTAATCAATCTGTAGCTTATGATCAAATGCCTACTTTTCACCTTCCAGGTGCCTCATGTTAATACCACATGAAAAGGAGGTTTGAAGTGCTCCACCATCTATGGATATTAATGAATGGCCTCTGCTTGCTTTCAGACATCTAGTAAAAGCCAGGTTTTCCAGAATACTCAGCATCCCAAAGTTCCCACTGTAACAAGTAAGGGTGTGTTTTGAAAAGAATCCCATCCATAGACCCACGCACACTGTCATGTCTTGTCTCAGACAACCACAGGATCATCTTTGCAGCTAATCAAGCTGCAACGTAAAGTGGCTTTGCCTCATTCCTCCAGTGAAAGGTTGTTCCAAAGCATCATTCCTGTGAGGATTGAGTAACCTTCTAATTTCCAGCATAAACATATTCATGAGAAGCTTTTCTTCTCCGCTAGTGTGTAGTCTAGATTATATTTATAGGCCACAGTTGAATTGCCTCTCATCTCCTGTTTTGCTTGGCTAACAAGAAAATACACCCAAACAGGCTGAGCTCCTTTGAAAATCTCTACTCTATGAATCCAAAGCAAATCCTTAACAGTCTTTTTCATTTTTTTTCAGGAGTTTTTACAGTTCCAAATGTATCTAAGGATAAAAATTCCAACCTGAAGTAGGAGTCAGTACAGACACATTGTTCGATGCATTGTTTCAAAGGATGCCTAAAACAATGAATATCACATCTGTAGCAATGCAATTGTAAAAACCTGAACTACGTATTTTTAATACTTTCTTCATGGCATCATCTTCATGCCCAGCCTGCTTTGCCGTTCAGGTATTCTAGTAATGGATAATTTTGAGTGACCTGCAGAAAAGCGGTGGAAATATTTTCAGCCTCTGCTATTTTTTGCATCAACAGTAGGTGTGGTGGTGTTTGAAGGAACCGTGTGTGAGTGGTTTTTAGATCAGAAGCTGTTGCAGATCATTTCACTTGGCTGAAAGCATGAGTTTATTTAGGCAAGTCTAATAGTATCCAAACTAGATTAAAAGCTTCTCCAGGGAAAGTCGACCCCAATTCATGACTAAGATCTTTAAAATCATCAGTTAAAACACGAGACTGCTTATGAAGTGTGGCGTTGGTGCAGAAGGACATTTTACGTTGATATAATATATATATGTGCTTTCAAATTTGAATTATTAGGAACACTAAACTCTTAAGAAAAAAAATTAATAACCTACAAAACATCATGCTGAACATATATACACAAGCAAATATTCATATGGTGTGTGTGCTATGGTTTCCAATCTTCTTCAAATAATAAACTCAAAAAAATATGGCAAATTAAAATCTACTGACAATGGTCATCTTTTGGGATCTTCTAAAAGTATGCCAGGTATCACTAGGAGTCTGCAGAATACTAGTTGTAAGGTGGCTCCCTGCAAGATTTAAATAAGTTTACAACATTGAGGGCAAATAATCTTAAAAAAAACACCCAAGCTGAAATGCAGTAAAACCAGCGGCTGCTTTGGGAAGCCTCAGAACAGACTCATTCCAGCTCAGTGTTTTGGAACATTTCTCAGTATCCCTGTTTTCAGAGCAGAACCTGATTTATTGTCTCTTTTATTTCTACAGAGCTATTGCGTTTCTGACCTAGTTTGTCTCTGTCTTTCATTATAACCCTTTAATTCAGTTTTGTGGCAAATTTCTTCATTTCTGTTTCTGGTCTGCCTTGTTCTACCCAAGCACAAGTTGCTTCCCAGGTTACTAATTCTTTTGTGGACACCATTTCCACCACTTCAGCAGTGGCTGAATTCTTTGTACCGGTAGAAACCTTACAGCTCATGTTCAGGGTGCATTTGTTAGTTGAGGTCTCTGGCAAAGATCAAGTTTACTCACTTGGTCAGACCTGGAGACCCCCAAAAAAATACATGCATGCCACATGAGCTCCTGTGCCATGGATCTCTGGCATCAAGGTTCTGGTAATTACAAAGAAACTGTTTAAACCAAGATACAAGGCTGCTGGGAGGGCTTTTATGAGCTTCATTCCTGGTAGGGAAAAAGAGGATATTAGGAAGTTGTAACAACAGATAAGAAAACATGAGAGAGTAGAAGAACAGCCAACACAGTGACTAACGAATACTACTGCTGATACACTCAACTGGTAGAAGGAGTTGGGGGACAAGATGAGCATAGAATGGGGTGCCAGAAGCCAGCATGACAGCAGGGCAGGGCAGGTCCAGTCCAGTGACAATATCCAGGCTCTACCAGGAGTTCAGATTGCCAGACAAGTCTGGTGATGAGTCAGGTCTGAGATTAAACTGGGAACTCAGCCAGCAGGTTGGGGTCAGGGCCTCGATCAGTGAGTCGAATAATCAAGGATGATAATAGTCAAAGATTACAATGTTTTAGACAGGTTTTGCAAAGCAGTTGGGGCGTCACTGAAGAGTTGGTAATAGAAAATAATTAGGGATTGAGTCGGCACAAGGATAAATCGTGGGAAATCTGTTTTTGATCTCAGATCATAAGGCTGCATTGCTATAAATTCTGAGAGCTATTCAGCAAAGTCAGTTGCTGAATAACTCAAGGACCTGAGCAAGGAAGATGTGTGGACTTTCAGTAACTACACAATTTCTGACCGTATGATACAACAACAGCCACACACCAGCACATCTACCAATTCATGATGCAGTTGCATTCCCACTTGCTTACTATGGGATGACGCTATATAGGAAGATGCTACATGACTGATGACTAGCAGATGCCATATTTGTATTTAATGCAGGGTCAATTGATCTTGACTCACAGAAATTGCACAGAACTTCACATGGAAATTTGAGAGGTCACTGCGGTATCGCTTTCAGCTTTGCCACTACCTCATGGAGAGCTTTCTGGAGTATTTCTACACAGCGATCCCTATGGTATAGCCACAAAGAAGATGAAGATGTTCCTGCAATGCACCAGAGGTGATATCTCCAGTACAGAAAGGGAAGCATCACTGTTATTGCACAGGGCAGTAGGGAAACCCTCTTTGAAATCTCATATGCACTTCTGGTCACTCCCGCCCAGGGAAGCTTAATGACTACGATAGGTGCAAAACAGACCAGGAGAATGAAGGAGCTGCTTTAGTGGAAGGCATTAAAAGCCCTGTTTTTGTAGCCCAGCAAAATGAAAGCTGAGAAAAAACATATGACTGCTCTCTCTAAATAGCAGGGTAAGTATCAAAGATGAAAAAGCGATTATTTAAGCTAATGGATGGTGTGGGCAGAAATACAAGTGGATAGAAATTAGCCAGGCTGGTGATAAGCAGAAGAGACAATTTCTGAAGAAACTATATCAGATGTTGCCTTGACTTGGTTACCCCAAAGACACCTTTGAGTCCTTGAGTATCTTCATTCTTAAGTCTTCTGTGGATGTGCTAGTACATGCCATGTATTTCTATTTAGCTTACTCTTTGTTGGAAATTAACGTACCATCCACTTTAGAGTAGCTGTAAGGTTCTGTTAAATACTTTGAGGCAAGCAGCCATGCTATGATGGTAATGAGGCTAAGTAAAGCCCTCCAGGTGCCCTCAAAACTTAGGAAATGTACTTGAACTTCGGACAGGCACTTTAATTCAGCTGCCCAGGGCATGCAGGTTGTGATTACCCTTTTTTAAATAATGAATGAAAAGTTGTTCAATATTTCTTTTTAAGCTCCTTATTCAATATCTGGGTTCACATTTGTATTATTTCCCGCAAATAACATAAATCCTACTCTGATTATACCATTACAAATTTTGTCGCAGTCTCAGCAGATTTCACTGGCATTGATGAGTCTGGTTTCAGAGCATCCCAAGAGCTCAGGTTGTGCTATTGTTTCTTGTTCCTAACTGGCTTTGGAGACCAGCCCATGTGAGAGGCTGCACTATGCTTAGTACACAGGATGTTAAATCTGAGATGGGCACCTCTAACATGCCTTCACTGACTGTGTGGGAGCACACTTTTCAGGAGCCTACAGCCACCAGATGAAGGCACTTTTTAATAGGAAGCACAGAACGCAGACATCTGGAAGACACTAAGTCACAGAATCAACTTGGGAGGGACCTAAGGAGATCATCTCATGAAAACCTTTGCATTTAGAGAGGATTAATATCAACAGATCACGAGTGACCAATATTTGTGTAACCTTCTCAGAGAATCCACATCCTTAGCAGGTAGCCTGTTCTACGTCTTTACTACTTCTATAGTTAGCAAGTTTTTTTTTCTAAAGCTTGACTCTTTTTTTCATCTAAAGATTTAAATAATGCTGATTTATTTTCTTCTTACTCCATCCCCATGAATCTGGAGAGCAATTAAGTAATGATTGGTAATAGATAACTAATCCCTTATTATTCACAGAAAATATCTGCTTCCTCAGCTCTCCTTTTAGCGTTTGCTTTTATAGATTAAGCACCCAAACAGCTTCAGTCTTCTGTCACAGAATAACATCATACATTATTTAAACCTCTGTTGCTTAGGTGGCTCTCCCATAGATGCTCACCATGGGCCTATTTCTTGAAGTACTATTCCCAAAAATGGACACAGGACTACAGCCAGGGAGTCATTAGCATGGCATAATTGCCTCTCATATTTTAGGTATTACAGTCCTATAAATACAGCCAAGAACACCTTCCTTGCAAGAGCATCACACGGTTGACTCATGTTCAGCATATGATCCTGCATAAGCCCAAACCTGTCTGCTCTCACACATCAAGTACAGGACTCATGCCACTGGCTTCTGCCTCTGGCCTGCCTGCAGCTGGGACGAGAGTATGTATTTACTGTGCCAGGCAGAACCTCCTGCCTGCACCATGGCTCCACATGCCAGCCACATCTGGTTGCCACCATCTGTGATTCACTGACCAAGGCTGTGCCAACTGCTGGTCCTTTGAGAAGATGACCACTCCTGTTGCATCATGAAGCTGTGTCCACTGCACCATCATGTGAATATTTCACATGTCCAACTGCTGAAAATAGGAGTGCCTTCTGCTTTATGGCATGCTAATCTTCTCAAGCAACAAAAAGCACTCTTCCTCTGGGGTTTTATAGGCTTGTGTAGCTCATTGACAATGAACACATTCCCTTCCACGTAATCTGGATTAAGGTAGACAGTGCATTGTGTCACTCACTTATATTAGTGACTACCAGTCTGTATTTTAAGGTGAAACTTTCTCTGTGTATTACTCTATATTTCTGATCTGTGCTCTACCTTGGAAGGGAATAATATTTCAAAATAAGAAGACAGGTGTGGGTGGCAATCATTACCACAGGCCTGGGAAAATCTTGTTTTCATATCTGATCCTTGAGCTGCTGGTTCCCGGGTTAGTGATAAATCTTTCTATGTATTTGTTCAATACCCAGCACAGTGAGGTTTTAGACTGGTGACACTGGGGACTAGGGTAGATGGCTGTGCATGACTTGAGTACCTGCCTCAGTCTGAACCCATGAACTGGACTGGAGTTTCCAACCTGACTTCACTGGCCCACTTCGGCTCCAGCCCTGGGTGTGTCTGGATGGAGGCACTGTGAAGATAAGCCACCACAGCCAACAGCAGAGCAACCTTCCCCAGGAGTAAAGCAGTTTGCAGATCACTGACTCTGTTTTTAACATGGTTTTTAAATGTAAATATTGAGATGTTAGCTTTGCTCTCTCCAAGGCCTTTCTGTGAGATATGCACCCTCTCGTACAAATAGTGCACCACATTCCCTTGTGATTGCCAACCTTAGCTTAAACTCAGCCTCTCCCTCAGATGAAGTCACCCTTTAGGGAGAAGCTCTTTCCCCAGAGGGTCCCCACCTCCCGTGGCTATGCAACGCCGTCAGCCCACCTGGAGAAACCAGCTCATGCACGAGTACAAGGCAGCCTGAGCCTTTTGTGCAACTGGTGTAGATGAAAGCTGCCCTTTTCCTCATGTCAAAGGGTTAAACACTTCATTTCTTTTCAACAGGCACTTGGATAATTCCAGGCATTGTATAAGCTGCTGGGTGTGTTGGGAGTGTCTGTTTTCTTTGTGGACCACTGTTTTTTCCTTCAAGGCAACAGATCACTCTCTGCTGCAGGTTGTCTGATCTTTCCTCTTCCCTGTGGGTGGAAAAACCACTTTTGGCAGCACCTAGCAGTGTCCTGAGCCGCTCCTTGATTTTCTTTCTGATTTGATACTTGCTGTGACTTCTTAATCTAACCAGGATGGTTCTGCTTTGAAGCACGAAGCCGCATGCTCCCTTAGTTGTGGTGTTATTGCAATTTGACGGAAGTAGATTTCATTTAGGAAGGAAGGGGGAGGGACAGACCCAGCCTTCTATTTCTGTACACTGGTCCAGAACCTTGCTTTTCCCAGGATGTGAGCAATTACATTTCTTCTGTACTTACCTGTTTTGTCTGACATGCTCCTGTGCGTGGGTGCCAGATTTGTACTTGGTCCCCTAAATCTTGTGAGGGTCTTGAAAGAAACAGGGCACTACCTAATCTGCGGTTTTCTATATATAACTGGAGTGCATGACACACTTCCCAAAATAAGCTGCAGTACTTAGCGGCTGCTGTATTATCATGGGGTGCAGGGTAGGAAACGCAGCTCCTCAGCTTTCATGAGGGCTTTTATTGCTAACCTGACTTGTCACTTTTCTAACTGAAAGCAGCAGGGCTTTGACTTCTTTGTTGGCTTCACCTTTTTGCAAAACAGCTAGTAGAACAAATAAATTAATTGTAGTTTAATGGCATTTTGGCAGAAATGCAGAAGTGCAGAAAGTCAGAGGGATTATTGCCCGTGGATTTGTAGGGAGCAGGATTCAGCTCCATCATTTAGCTAGAGAACCCAGCTCTGGCTTTCACCTTGCAACACATGGTTCTCCAAAGCTAGCAGGGATGCAATCTTGCAAAATCTTCAGCCCCTCCTCACTTCAAGTGGCATGGCCTATGTGGAGGGAGAGGACAGCCTGTCCACTCACGGTGCCAAGAAAGCGCTGGCAGAGGTTTATAGGGTGCTGGTATATCATCAGCTGCTGGTGTTAAATTCCTGAAGATGTGAGGCTGTGCGATGTCGGACAGGACACTGCAGCTGCTCTCATTGAGTCCCTAGTGAAGAAAAGATTGTAATTTTGCAAAAATGAAACCATAGGAAGTAGAGGAATGTGTCTGGGTCCTTCAGACTGAGTAGATATCTTAAATACAACTATCAACATAAATGCTGGCATGTGAGGTGATTTTTAAAAGCCCTTCACAAATGTAAATGTCGGAGAAGCACTAAGAAGCTCAGTGAGCAAGAGGACAGTTAGGTTAATCGAGTTCCTTTCATGAGGCTAATGCTTAGCCAGCTTTTTTTTTTTTGTCTCTCAGTTGTTTCTGGCTGCAGAAATGCAGACTTTTTGACTCTGCCTGATGTGCGCTTGTGAAGTCCAACGTGCTGACCTGGGGGTTTCGTTCTTCTGCTAGTTTAGTATGTGAGGCAGCGCTTACAAGAATTGTTTTCCGTCTTGTTTTTATAGCAGGTTAAGCAAATAAAGGCAATTTCAGGCCCTCGGTCCCTGCGATAGGCAGTGGGCCACACCCAGGGCACCCTTCCAGCTCCTCAGCTGCTCTATCGCCAGCAAACAGCTCCACAGATGCCAGACGTGAGCGTGGTTCCTTCACACAAAATCATCTGGAGAGGAGCAGGGGCTTGTGCCCAGGCACACAGGTCAGCCACAGGGTAGGTACTGTCTTGTGCCTTTGCAGGGACCAGAGAACACACAGCAGTGCCACGCTGGCTGGCGCGCTGTGGGTCACTGCCTGCTGACCCTGGCTATTGCAAACACTACTTCATACAAAGCCCCTCCTTAAACTCATCAACCCTCCTCCCAAAATGGATTATTTTTGCTCCCACCACCCTGTTCTCAAACCTCCCAGCTAGCTGCAGCCTTGCAGTGTCCCACCTAAGATTGTTGATGACCAGTTTATAACCATCTGTTCTTGTGCCAGCTTTGTCTTTTAGCTTCAAAGGTATGTCCTCCCCTGCGTAAGTTTGTGTTTACACAGCAGCCCTCCCTGGCATGGTTTGTGCAGGGTTCTTCAGGGTCTCTGTCTTCAGGAATGAGAGCACATTTTCCCAGTCTGGATGTGCCAAGGCTGTTCCTCAATAAATCACTTTCTCACTGTTTCTCCAAATGTCTCTCATGTTTCCTCAGCGTTTTACCCTTGCATTAATTCATTCCTGGCTGCTTTGCCTACTATGATCTCCGGTCTGTCTCCATGAGTTCAGGCCTCATCACACCGGCCAACTGTGGCCAACCAAGGCACATTAGTTAAAATTCACATGGAGCTGTCCCTGCTCTCCACTGTGTCTCCGCCGCCCCGCGGAGAGCCCGAGCCTTGCCTCCCGTTCAGCCCTTTGCGACACCGACCCAGCTGGACACAGCTACTCTTGCTTAGGGCACTGAGAAAGTAAATTCTGTCTCTCCTTTACAGGAGGCTGAAAAACTGCCTGCTTCCCCCAGAGATGCTGAATATAAGCTAGTGGGTGTGAGGGGTGCAGATGCTTTAACGGGGATGTTGTTTCAAGAACCAGCCCTGCTGTGTTGACACAGCTCCAGAGTATTGTGTTTGCTGTATTTGGGTCAGAGGAGAGTGACAAAAATAGGGTTGTGCAGGGCTTACCGCAGAGGATGTACCGCTGTCACATATGTGCTTTCACACAGCACTGTTTAATGTTCATTTCCCCTTGTTGATGTTGCATTCACTAATTTTTACCCCACTGGTGTCCACTCTCCCTACAGCAGTATTTAATGCATAAAGGCTAGATTTTTCTTCTGACCTTCTTTGCAGCATGCAGTGCTGGTACCTGGTACCCTCCTGATGAGGTGAATCCAAATTAAGGATCATTTCTTTGTGAAGCAAATGACTTTTCATGTGATAAAAAACACCTGTCTGAGTGATGGTTTCTTTCTAGACATTTCTCAGAAGCAAAAAGCAGCTGTTATCCTTGTGCTGAGTAGTCTTAAACAATACAAAAATCTAACAGCTATCGATTTCTTGTAGTTAACTCCACAAATTTTGCCACTAAGCATTTTTATTTTAACCTCCCTGAATAAAAGCAAAGAGGGGAGGCAGTGATTTTCCACCTCTCTGCCAACACTGATCTGCCTTAGGGACAAGACAGGACAAGTGACAGCCAGGCCTGACAGCCCTCTGTTTGCAAAACAACATGAGATGGTAGAAGGTCCTTTAGCACAGTCACTCCACCTGCAAGGAGAGAGGGGGACATCCACGCTCCTGCTGTGGCATCAGAGTGATTATGGCTCAGGGCTAAAGAGGGAAATCCAAACTCCCTATGTAGCCAAGGAGCTTTTAGGTGGTCTGGTGTTAGGTGCTCAAAGCAGCCTGGAAGTGAGTGCTCACGGTCTGACAGATAACCACCGGTTCACTTGTTTCTACGAATCCCCTGTGCAATATCACAGTCTTTCTGCTCTGGGTTTTCCTTCTCTGAGTGATGGGACTATTCATTGTGCAAGCTGTGGCTCTGGCTGTAACCGCACTGCGAGTGTGCACCTTTGAGTGCCAGGTAAGGGAGACTGGATGAATGGAGAGAGACCAGAGCATTGTTTGTGTGGTTGGGACAGAGAAGAAACAGATGAGACCTGATGAATATCAGGGGAGAATGGCTCATCTTCACCTTCTCCTTCTGGTGTGCAAGCAGGTGAGGTTGGGAAGGAAAACCAGACTCTTCCTGGATTTTTCCCCATGGCTGAAATCTAAAAGCATTTACATTTTTTATGCACTTACTTTGGGGAATAAAGGAAATTCGTGCCTGCCCTCTGCTTTACAAGTATTTAATTATTCTTTGCAAATGCAACTGATAACAAATCAGCAGGCTAAGTCTTGCGGCCCTGCCTCCCCTCCCAAGGATAGCAGCGGTGGCAGGCATAGCAGTAAGCAGCTGCTAGCACTTGCACTTCTGCATTTGTGCATTTCAAAGCATTTTTGCAGAGTGGGCACTGCCATCACCTTTCTTTTCTGAGGAGGAAACCTCCTCAGAATGCAAGCAGGGGAAGTGATGGGTGCAAGTTGACGTGGTGTGGCCCCATGACCCTGCAGCCTGCAGGAGGTAGAGGGCTCTCCGGGGGAAAGGGGCTTCCAGCGACCTGGGACACCAGGGCCCTGGCTCTCCTGGGACTGTGCTATCCACAGAGGCACCCCTGGCAGACAGCCTTTTCTGTGGATCTCTGCAATGAAAAGGGAACTCAGCAACACCAGCTCTGCACAAAGTAAAAGTTTATCCCTGTGGCCTGAGCAGCACCAATACATTTGTGTTTCCCTGAATCCCTCTACTGGCATTTTCTGCACTGTGCTTCATGTGAGTCAGTCCAGACTTATGTCCTTCAGATTAAGTCTACTTTTTAACCACTGTATTTTCCACCCTAAAAGCTTTCTATCTCCTAAGCCCCTAAGAAGAAGGTCTGCAGCAATTCCTTAGTCCTGCATACGACTGATGTAACATCCCCTCTGGCTTTGAGACAATTCTCTGGAACTGCTCAGGAGTTTTGAATTAAGCAGTGAAATCAGTGGCATATGGGACAGATGCTTTTCAGCAGTGTTTAATCAAAGTATAGGTCCATGACACTCACACCCAAGCAAGCCACCACACCACTGCAACCCTGGTCCCCTCAGCCACCTGCCTTTGTCCCCTGCAATATTTCCATCTCCTCCCACAGCCCTTTTGGCCAGCCTGGGGCTGGGTGATAAATGCTGCTCCAGGAACTGCATGTGCCCTGGCAGCCCCAAATGGAGGGGCTGCATCCCAGGCACCGGGTGAGCTCAGCTGTGCGCTGTGGCATGACGACTGGGGACTCCATGGGGCCCTTGGGATGCCTGAAGAAGCAGTACAAACTCTGTCCATGCCTCCTGCCCTTGTACACTTTGTACAGGTTATCGGCTCATCCACAGACTTTTCAGGATTGAGGATTAGCAGGCAGATTGCTGAAATAATTGTGAACGTGTTCTGCAGGTACATTAATACCCCAGGCAGCCAGTGCTTGCGTTCGCAGGCTACCTCTGCTACCAACAGCTCCTGTGTGCATCTCCCCCCGTTTCTATGTCACTTCCACTGAAGTCAGCTGTAACTTTCAGAGGTGCCTTGCAGCTGTTTGGGTGAACGAATGGAAAGAACTGATGTCAGTTATAAAATCACTTCTTGCACAGCTGGTACTTGCTTTGGCTTGCATGAAGGACAAGGAGTTTCAGCTGGCAGGCTTGTTTCCGATGGCACTGTGACGAGGAGAGGATGTCACCAAACACAAGCCCTCAGCGAGTCAGTGTCTGAGTGAATGTGCCTCCAGAAATGCCAGGGCACACCACAACGGGCTCACCTCCTCCCTTCCTTTGCCTCTGGGGCTCCAGTAAAACCTCAAGATTTGTAAAAAAGAGCAAGGTGTCAGCTGGTGGCTCTGCTGGTCACACTCTCCTCAGAGGGAAAATGAAAGCACTGGTGCACTGTCAAGTGTTTCAGTGGCCTTGGTGAGGGGGGATGGTGACCCCTGATGCTATGACACATTATCAGAGGTCGATGTGTCCCAGAACCTCCTCAAGATTTTTGCTAGCTGAGGAAGCTGAGCTGTTCAATAGCCATTTAATTAATCTCTGAGCATGACACAGAGCCCATTTATTTTCCTTGCTGGTAACTCTACGTGACATAGCATGTCACGAGCTTAAGTCCCAGCAGATACACATTCACATAATAAAGGAAAAATAATTCCCTCTGCAGCAGGGGTTAGTGGCAGAGACTCTGGCTTGTGCTATGCAGGAGTCACACCAGAGTGCTGCAACAGCCCCTCTGGTTTTCACAGTCCGTGAATCATGTCTGGCAGCATGAGAATAACTTAAGCAGGGTCAGCAGAGTAGGCAGTGGATGCTATTAGTCCTGATCTATCCTGATCCTTGGAGACCTCGGTGAGGGGGAGCCCCAGCAGCAGCAGAGTCGGGGAGTGGTCCAGCCTGCCCTGCCTTCGGCACGTGCCCGGCCACGGGCTGCGTGCTGCGGAGTGGTTGCTCACTCCCTCTTGCACCATCACGTTGAAATCTGTGAGGTTAACCATCATCCATAAGGGGTCACTGAGTGTCGGTTCAGGCATGTCCCCGTGCCCCTTCAGAGGCTGTCTCTGAGGTTTTCAGACCATGAAGGGCTCTACAGTGCATAGCAGTTAACTTTGAGTAGCTGTAAAAGCAGTCAAATTTACAGTGAAAACTGAGCAGAAAAAGGTGTTAGGTCAGGAATTTTCCAGTCAAAACAGGCAGCACAGGTCCACTGTGCAAATGTAATTGTAGTCATAGGACCATGCATCCATAGGATGCAATAATGAAGTGGAAACAGCTTTGACAGTAAATGTAACATTGACCTGAAGAAAACCTAGCGTTTTCTGTAAGAGATTGGAGGGAAGAGGTCTCCTGGAAATTCATATTTCGTCCATCTCAGATGGACTCAAGGGAAACAACCAAAACAAAATGCTGTTTGGCCAGAGGAAAGGTCCATCCAGGCTCAACAAGGGCTGCAGCTTGGCCCAGGTGGATGAACTGGCAGCTGCCATTAATGAAGAAGATTTGCTTTTGGGTGATGAAAAAGGGATCAACTCTGGTGTACAGGTTGGAGGAAGGTTTTGCAGGAAAGCTGTGATGAGTAAGAAGTGTGCCTACACTTAATGGGGATTTTTCAAAAGAAAAGGGTGTGCTATGCAGTCCCCAAACTTTGTTTTGTCAGCTGGATTTGAAATATTGCATTTGCTTAAAGGTCATGGTCTCTGGGAGTTTACTGTAATGTGGGGCAATACACACTCATGCTGGTCAGCCTCAGCTAGAGGAGCTTCTTAAGGGGTGATGCTGCAGGACGTGGCCTGGCATGACTGCTAAGTGAATCAGTGTCTCATTAGCTCTATGTTGGTGCAGCCTTCCTGTGGAGAGAGGCAATGTTAAATTCATTGGCTGCTGGTAAGAGTGGAAGGGTGGGATGATGCTTTCCTGTCCATGAAAGGACACAAAACCTTGTTTGCTTTGTGGAGTCAGGGAATAATCTAGGTTGGAAGGGACCCCTGGAGGTCATCTAGTCCAACCTTCTGCTCAAAACAAGCCTGACTTTGAAGTTAGGTAAGTTGCTCAAGGCATTTTCCTGTGGAGCTTTCAGTATCTCCAGGGATGGAGAGGCCACCTGTTTCTGTGCCTCTGCTCCGGTGTCTCACCACTGTCATAGTAAAATACTCTTTTCTGATGTATCAGCTTCAAAATCTATCTTCCTCTGACACACCTGGCTTGTAAGAATGCTGCTGGTTCTGCTTGTCATTAGAGAGTATAAGATACTTGAGGGATTTGTGTTTTACCCCCAAGGATCCATAAATAAAGTGAGATTGTCCTTGATATTGGTTTCCTCCAACTGGTACCGTAATGAATACTTATTCTGAATTTTTATCAGCTTCATGCCCTAGCAGAGGAATGAAAGACACTGTTTTAAGGACTAAATACAGTTACTTTAAAAATAATGGTGTGCTTCTTTCTTGGTTCCTTCTGGGAAAGATGAAACCATGACTTGGTGCATGTAAGCATTGCCTGCAGTTTCTCTTGAGAACCAGAGATACATAGGATCACAAACCAATACTTAATTTATATTCTGGCAGCTTGAACAGCCTCTGCAGCTGTTCTGTGATTGCCTGCTTAGCTAGAAAGCCAACCTCAGGCTGCATTTAGTTTTAGCAGGTAGTGGCCGATGCAGGTAGCAAAGTGAAAACTACTACATGAAAACTGGGTATCAAACAGAATAAGATCTTGTTCATATAGAAGTCCATTGGAATTGTGCCCCCATCTGGAAGGGGAGCCTGGACATCCCCTCCCCAGAAAGCAAGTTCACTGCTGCTGTCCTCAGTGAGGAAGAGCAAACGCTTTCCTTCCCCTCTGTCAAAACCTGTAGATGAGTGCAAGGTAGGGTGGGAGCATGGCCCTGTTTCCACCAGCATGGATGAGGCATTTGAGGACATTATCATGTCTGACTCCTACAAGGAGGGCTGAAGGAAGAAGTTGCTTTTGCTGTCTTGGCAGAGATCAGTCAAAAGCCTTATGTTTTCTCTGCAGCATCAATAAAGAAGAATCAGATCTAGGCTGCAGCTTGGTGGATGTTATCTGGCTCATCCAGCCTACCTTCCCAGAAGCAGACATCCTCATTTCCAGATCTGGGGGAATTTTGGAAGGCAGAATGGAGTATTAACTGAGGGTGGCTTTATTTCATCCACAAAATGCAGAGGTGGTGTCCTTTGAAATCCATAGGCCACTGGTCTCTGAAGCTTGGAGTTGTCTCCATCCTGTGCGGGAATGTCCTGGGGCTGCGGATGATCCCCCCCAGCCTGTCCTCCCGTGCATGGTGTGGTGTCCCCCCATGTTGGGTCACTCCCTGACCCACTGAGCTCCCCTGAGTGCCATAGTGTGTACCCCAAATTGCACCCACTAAAATAAAGTTCCAGTGTAGGCCAGTCTACTTTATCAAACTGACAATAGCCAGTAGGAATATAACACCAAAGATGTTGTAACACCAAAGATGACTATAACACCGAAGATATGCCTTCCTGAGCAAACAAGCATTTGTAATTTAAGCAGAAGCTTTTTCTCATAGCTTAGGAAAACAGTGATGAGATCATGGATGGCCCTATTAAAGGCAGCTGGATGAGAAGAAAGCGAGGTTTAGCCATCAGGTGGCACTCTGAGCATGGTTTTTAGCAGAGATGTCACTCAAAATATTCCTGGGCTGAAGGAAATTCCTTCAATTCAATAATATGACAGAAACTTCGTGAGCTGTGATTCATTTCAGGTTAACACCCTTTCTTTATTTCTGCAAAATTAATCATCCAGCTATATTTATTGCATTGTTTTAAAACGTGGGAGTCCTAGTAAGAGAAGTACAGCAACTATGTGTTTTCTTAATGTTTCTTCATTTATTATTTATTATGTGGCTTAATATTTTTGTTGAAGCAAAATAATTCCATTATTTGTTCTCTGTAGTAAACTGGCATATCTTGGCATCTGTTCTGAATTTGTTTCTGTCTTTGTCTTAATCTCCTACCATCAAGCTCATCTCAAAATAGGAACCTGAATTAATGGCCTCCAGGTTTTTCACATAAATCCCTTCTTAACCTTTTCAGCCATTTAATGGTATTTGCAGTCTCCGCTATTGTTCTGCACAAGGTTTCACTTGGGAAGAATTTCACTTGAGAGG
Organism: Phalacrocorax aristotelis; assembly: GCF_949628215.1. Lineage (NCBI taxonomy): Eukaryota > Metazoa > Chordata > Aves > Suliformes > Phalacrocoracidae > Phalacrocorax > Phalacrocorax aristotelis. The sequence continues at coordinate 26,995,500 of NC_134284.1, read as the reverse complement.
AGAGCTTTTTTTTTATAGGATTACACATGTAGATAAAAACATAATATTTAAAATGCCTTCCTGGTTAGTTTTTTTTTCTTTTTTCAGTAGTGTCTTCTACTTTGATACACAAGCAGTAGCTTATTAGTGTGTTGGTTCTATATTACTGCTTCTATAGGAAAATTTGTAGTTATGGTAATTGAAGGGTGAAATTAAAGGACTCGTGGTTTGCACTGCAGAACAGAACTGCAGACTCTAAGATTGTTGTGCTGCTTCTTGAAGCCAGAATTTTGTAACTGGCATCAATGGGGGAGAGAGCAGGCTCTGTAATGCATGGGCAAATACCACTCACCCGTGGGAGAGAGCAGGGCTGAATGATTTTTGCACAGAACTCTCCCCTCCTGCCCAGCATATTTGTAAAACCTAGTTTTTAACCTTTCTAACCAACCCACCACTGAAAATTTGAGTTCATACTCCTGCATCATCTGACCCTGATAGTCGGTGTATTCCCCGCCATTCACGACTCCCATCCCCAGAGCCCTGAACAAAGCCATGCTTGTTACAAGGAAAAGCATGAGCTCATCCATTGTAATCACCCGACTGCTTTAGCTGCTCCTCCAAAGGAGGTTTTGTGGCAATTTCTGAATGCCTTCAGACAAGCCAGCACTGGATAAACTTTGGTTGAATCTTTGGGGAGCAAAACTGAGTGGATTAAGTCCTTGTATCTGCTGTAAGAATAGTTTTTCTGAATGCAGGGAAGCCCTGGTTATTCAGATAATACAGTTGTGTTTCAGCTCCAAATACAAGGCCTCTTAGAAGCTCAGGGAAGCAAGGTCCCAGCGTAGTCCTCAGGCACCCGTGCAGCTGGGTAACCCAGATAATCCTCTGATCCTCTGACATTAAGAGCTTCAGGGAAACAAAGTTGAGAAAATGAGAAATGCAAATGAGTAATTTTTAAAGTGAGGAGAAAAGGACTTGTTGAAGCTTAAGCTTGCCAAAAATAGCAGTAAAACAACTGCATTTTATGCAGATGAATTATAATCACATGCAGATTGTATTTTTTAAATTGGATTCACTGTAGCTTTCAATTTAGAGACCTGCTCGATGTCCCTAAAGGTCTACAGTCTCTCCTCCAGCTGTGGCTCCAAAGCACAAAACTTGGATATAATGATGCACACTGCCTGGCACCTGCAAATCAAGAAGCCAATGCCTTTTTTGTATTAACTACCTGAAAGGGCTTGGAAGATAAACGGAGGGCACTGTTCTGTGGTCATTCACTACCAAGAACAGAATTAGCCAGCCAGTAGTTTTCCCACTGTACATCTGGGTACAATGAAGCACTTGCAGCTCTGCCTCCATACCATCTTTTCATTATCTCATACATTAAAGAACAGACTAACTTCTTTATTTTTAGTATTACATAGTCTAGTTAAGTTATATAATCACATTAAAGAAGTTCAGTGTTGAAGATCAAGAAAAAGTTCAAGAAACCTTCACAGGTTTGCCTGTGATTTGCTGTGGGACCTTGGAGGACTTGTTTTGCTCATCTATACATAATTTTTCTCAACCATTAAAAATTAATGTGTCCTTACATTCTTGACACCACAGTCCACTAGTGACAGAGGAAGGACTGCTGTAGCTTGCTTGGGATTTCCAACACCTATCTTGGGTAGTGGAGAGAAGTAAAAGGTGTGCACACCATTTTCCCCCTTCTTTTTAATTAGTCTTTAAAACTTCCCTAAAACTGAGATGAGCCTACAAAAAATGTCACAGATGCCAAGGTCTTCACACTTTTCTGATTTCAGTTTCATAACGTGAGCCTGACTTTGAACCTAAAAATTAAGAGCTCAGACTCTTAATGTTGTGAAGGCAGTAATCTCTTTACATAACGCAGGGAAATGGCATAATTCCGCCAGACGGCCGTGAACTCAGTGGGGAGCAAAGCATTCAGACCCTTATCTATTGTTTTTCTATCCTGACTCATCCCAAGTAATTTTTTCTATGTTTTTTACTAATTTTTAAATATAATGTAATTCTGGTTTAGTTTTTTTCCTCCCAGCCACACAGCTGCCTTTTATAAGTGCAGGTTTTATTCAGCTAATGCACTAATTATCCCTGCATTGAGAGAGAGTAGCGGTAGAATTGTGGATGAAATGGAAAATAGAGCTACAGCAAAATGTACAGCAGGTTAAACCTAACTCATGACCTTTTCAGACTTATGCATTAGCTCTGTGCTACACATTGTGATAGAGTGGAATTTCCTTTAGTGGGGAGTTAGTCAGATCTCGTTGCTCCGAAGCATAGAGCATCTACTGCTGAAGAAAAAGGAAACTCTTCCTTGTCATGTGCCAGGCTGGTGAGCTGGTTTTATTTTTCCCAATAAGATGCACATGTGACATTTGACAGTCATTTCTTTATGATAAATTATATATTATATTACTAATATGCAATCAAGAATGCCAAAATAATTAAATCTTGTAGTACACAGGAAAGTAAATAATTGCTTGTAATATTACCAGCTTACAGGTGGTGCTGAGGAACAGAGGCATGGAGGGATTTATGTGGTGCCTCAGACGTCATGAAATGAGTGTCTGCCATAGCCCAGAGATATCCTCTCTTGCAATCTCATGTTTTAATCCCTCATCTTTCTTTCTTTCCATTAAGGTAAAATATGTTTCCCTAATCCACAATATTTAAGTTTTTTTTTCGCAGGTAAGCCCTGAATCACTGGTATTCTCTGAAGCTTCCACTGAAAACAGCAGAGTGTTACCAGCTAATACCCATGAATATTTTGCTAATGTCATTATTTTTTAATATGGAAAATATTACACGGAAGAGCTGAGACACAGTATCATTTTGTGTTTTGCTACATTGCTGCATTGTGGGGAGTCATGGAATTCAGGGCAAATGGCTCGTTGTCTCTGTCTGTTTACTAAAGCATCTCTTGGTGTGAGAAGACCAATCATGGCAGTATGTGTTTTTAAGTCGCTCACACCGCCTGTCATGTGCAGAGAAATTTGCCATTTCCTTTGCGTTACTGCTGCCGCCCGCGGGTCCCTATGCAATGTTGCCTATACCCTCTTTATGTCACCAGCTACAGCTAGGTCATCTTCAAACACCTTCCTTGCCTCCCCACTTCTGAAGGAAGGACGTAAACAACCAACAAAATTTCCACAGAGATGCTATTCATGAAAACATTTTTGCACGCGCTGCTTTGCAGCCTGTGAGCTGCAGTTTTGGGTTTCCTGGGAAGAAAGCCTATTAAGCCGCCTTTCTGCGGGGATTGCCATAGCAACCCTCGCACAATGCCAATGGCCCAGATTTCCTTCAGCCCCTTCTTTCTGAACTGACAGCGATGATTTTAATGCTCCTTGAACCAAATCTTTGCATGCAGAGACTGCTTTAGAAAAAAAAAATTGCTTTTAATCAGGGCTGGTTGTTCTCTTTTCTTTCTTCCCAAGAAGAGAGCGGGGAAGGCTTTTAGCATGGTATCCCTCTCAGCCCCCTTGAAGTTGCAGCTGGACAATGACCACAAAGCAGTCCTGGGTTTAGCAATTTCAATATCATTCAGTGTTATAAGATACCATGGAAATGATGCTTACACAGGGATTGCTTTTTTACAGATATTTGCATCTTCAGGCTGGGAGGTTGGGCGCATGTCATGGAAATAGAAATGAAACTGTTACAGAAGCAAGGCAAACTCCCAGTTAAGCATGAGAGCGGGGCTGGGACTTAGGGCAGCAATGCTCTGTAAAATGGAGCAGGCTTCGCTGTTCATTTTAAGCATCCCAAAGAGGCCACTATCTGAACACTGCCAGGTCCGTAAGCTGTACTAGGGTCCCACAGTGACACTTGGTAGGGCATAATGCCATGGTCATGGCTGGCTTGTGGTGAAAGCTGGTGACATGGGAGATGGGAAAGCAGAGCCAACACCTGAGGATGCAGCTCAGAGCCAGCTCCCCGCATGGGTGAAGCCACTCGCCATCTGACGGCAGGCACACCACACCCCAGGTGTCCAGAGCTGCCAGCAAGCCAACATACGGGCAGGCAGTTAGACACAGCTCAAGCAGGAAAAGGAATAAAAATCAGCTGCATTGGACAAACATGACCCAACCTTTACAGCAAGCAATCCCTGGCCAGGGTTGGTGGGGGTGTGCAGGGCTGCCACAGCCTCCACAGCCCCTTACTCTTGTCACTGTCCCTGCCATTTCCCCTTTCCTTCTGCCTGCCCTTGGAGGGGCTCCACGTCTCATTGCCCACAGGGCACGGGGAGGGCAGCAGGGTGAGGGTAGCCTTGGGAAGGTCCCTGGAGAGCAGACACCAGGTCAAATGCCTACTGTATTCAGCTCCAGCATCCTGGGGTGCTGCACCCTCAGCTCCAGAGAGCTCCTGGGGTGCAAACCCCATCATGTGCACCTTCTGCAAGGAGAAATAAATCAAAGCTATACGTGCACTGTCATGCCTGCTAATGGCCAGACACCAACACCTTCCTCACAACTGCTTATCATATCAATTGGCAGTTTTTCCCAGCGCATCCCTGTGTGCTGTAAGCATCTGGCCCTCAGCAAATACGGTACTGCTTAGTGCTTCTGTCTTAAAAGTCTGTGGAAACATTAGAAACAGAGGGAGCTCCTGAGTCACTGAATCTATCTATAGTCCCTAGGCTATCTCAGGTAACCATGTCATGTACCCTAACTAAACCTCCCAATAGTCCCCAGACGGAGAGATGAGCTGCCTGGGTCTGTCTGGGGAAGGGAGGGCTGAACTGAAATGTGTGGTGGGCAGCAGAGATCTGCAGATCTCACTCCCTCCCCAGCTGAGCCTACCCTTGTCAGTGGTTACTGTTCAGACAGGGGTTGTGCCATTGGTCCAAAAAATGGAGCATGGAAACAGAAGCAGTGATGAGTGGAAACATGCTTTAGGGGAGAAATAGAGGCCAATTCCTTGTTGCCTGTACAAAATCTAAGAAGCTCTGGGAGCTGCCCCAGGCTGAGGGATCTGAGCTCTCCCTGAGTCCAGGGTTTCTGTGCAGATGCTGCATTCTCCTGCCTCAGCCCTGCCATGCTTCTGCTGTTTGATGCTGGTATCCTGCTGCCCTGTCTCCCCTGCTGCCTCTTCAGGGTGAGGGTGCCAGGCCCCCCCAAAACTGACCTTCTCTCTCTGCACCCACATCTTCCCATAAATCCACCCCTGGCAAGGGCAGCCACCCTCCCTGGGGCCCAGGAGAAATGGTCTCCCTAAAACAGGAGCCTGCAGAGAGGCTTGCAGCAGCGGAGGTGATGCAGCAGATTCCCCCAAACTGTAAGCGTATTTGTATCCCTAGCCCATCTACCTGCAGTGAAAACCCCTTCCTAATGCCATGGACCAGAAGGAAACCATGTTTGCATTTATCTGCACTTTTTTTCAGCCAGTGGTTTGATGGGCTGCGAGTGCTGTTTCCCCCGGCAATCCTCTGCAAGATGCTTTGGTGCAGGGAGGGTGGGAGAAGAAATGAAATGCTCCCTTGCTGGTGTTCCCAGCCCACGCTGTAAGCCAGCACACTGGGGGGCAGAGGGACCGGGCATCCTCCCCATGGCCTCGCTGCCCGTGCAGCCCTTTCAGCAACACCAACGGCAGCAGTGGAGGTGGGAGAAGGAGTGGACAGGACCGTCTTGGGGGACTCTCATGTTCTCAGAGCAGATGCTCACAAGCTTTTTGTTAAATTTCCCTCATGCACCTGTCACTAGTTTTGTCCATCACAGCAAAGGGATGAACTGTAAACTCCATCTTATTACTTCTTAGCAGAAAAAAAGCCCAGTTGGGTTTTATGTAGTATAAGTATACCCTTCCTCCCATTCAGAAGGATAACAGCCTGTACAAAACAAATTTTTACAGGACAATTTGCCACTGCAGGAGCCAGGCTGGGTCCCAGTTTGACCACTCACATTATCTCTGCGCTCGCACAGAGCTGGAGGCGCCGCGAATAGCCAGAGCTCCTAGGCCAAGCTGGTTGGAGAGCAGTGGCTCTCACTCAGCAGCTCTCAAAGGCAGAACAGCACAAATATTTGTGTGTGAAATAGAAAATAAATCATGCATTTTGCTGGAGGACTGGCGGCATTTGTTTTACCATGCTATGCCTGCAAATGTTTGTAAACAGTGTGTCAGTTTGCCGTGCTACAGCAAAGACTAGGATTCATTGCTTTAAAGCTTCTGTTGAGGCTTGAAGCAACACTTTTTGCTGAGGTCTTTGAGGATGGTTCATGCTCCAGAAAGTGTGGTTTGGGTGTGTGAGTCTGCCTGTGTTTTTGCACTGGCTGTGCCACAGCTAAGGGCAGTGCAGGAGGCACGTGGCCTCCTGGACATCTCTTTCCACCTGGTGACACACAAATGCCATCTCACTAGAAAATACAAGTTTCAGCGATCGCTCTTCATGTGGCTTGTGCCACAGACCAGACTGAGTTCACAGCCCCACACTGAAATGAAGGCTTTTAAGCAACAAGCAGGTTAGAAATTCAAGGAGTTGGAGAAAGTCCACATGAAGATGGCAGAAGACAGGCAAAGCGCCACAGTTTTCCCACTGCAACAGATTATAAACCTCAAGGTTTATAATCCAGGCTGCAGAAAACTACCCTTGAAATGCCATATTTCTGGGCTGCCTGCCCTGCTGGTGCTGTGGAGTCTCCTCCGCATGCCCTGCTCCCCTGCACACTGCCACAGTCCCTCCTGCTCCACCTGCTCCCATACGTGCCCTGAAGGGCTGCATCCCTCAGCTGCCACCGGGGTTGTAAGGATGGAAAAACTCCAGAAGACCAGGGAGTCAGCTCCATGGATATGTGAAAAAACTAACCTCTGCACATTGCTAACTGTTTGCACATTGGAGAGGCGGCAATGGGCCCCCTTCCTCAGGCAACCCTCTCACAGGACATGGTGCTTCAGAGCTTAGAGCAAGTGTGCCTTGGAATGGAGGGAATTGTCTTCCCCAAACCTTTCCAAAGCTGATGTTCACCTGACATCCTGCCAGAGAAGGTGCCGAGCTCACCCTCTTCTGGGAATACTCCTGGAAACTTGCAGACGCATGCCATGTCTCCTCTGCCAGGCCCTCGCCCTCTCAAAACAGTGGCAGAGGAACCAAGGGGCCTAGTAGGGCAAAGTCTCCCAGAAACATTGAGCATCCCTTTGTAGGTACAGCCATCTCAGCTGGAGAACCGAGGACTAGTGCAAAGATGTCAGTCAGCTGCTGGTCTGGCCCTATAGCCTGTGGGATGATAGACCATCATAAATACTGTTGGCCATGGCTGCGAGGGCCCCTCTGCTGTAGAGGCTCACATTTGTATTCCTTTTTATTGTGGAATAAAGCTGAAGATGTTAGGAGCCTGAGTCATATGGGTGTGTAACGTTACAGAGAGTTTTTATGTAACTGAACCTTTTGGCAAGACACTAACTTCAGCTGCTTGCTTGACCCAACTCAGTTGTACCTGGCATGGCATTTGCCAGATAATCCTGGTAAACAGGATCCTGGTGCTGTGCTAAATCTCCATGTTAATCTCAAAGCTTGACATGCAGCTCCTAACCACCTCTCATCTCCCTGATTTATGACACATATAAGCCATGGGATTATTAATTTTGCCTAACTCATTAATGTACTTAAATGTGCCACGTATTTGAAATCTGATGGTCAGGTGGGCCCTGGCTTTACTCATATGTTAAGGGTCTCTCCCCTCTGCCTCACATGGACATTTTCTTTTCCTGACAAGTCTGTCCCTACATATTTTATCTTTCTCTTTCAAGCTAGCAAAGCCTAAGTCCACTCTTTGTTTGGGTTTTGTTTTTTGTCATGAATACTGGAAAACAGGCAGGAGTTCTGTCTATGACTTCTTGCTGGCCTTTAACAAAGCAGTTCATGTTTTATGCCCCATTTTTTTCTACTAACACTAACCAGTGAAGCCTGCCTTAGTACTCCCAGCTGTACTGGATGGTTAATCTGTGAATGCTTATAGAAAAGTGATAGAAGATTAGAGGTAAATATATATTCCCTATTGAAACCTGCAGTATTTTGTCAGATTTCTCCAGTAGAGGCATCTCCTTTGTACAAAGCTCTCATGTCCTGCCTGTGTCCAGGACAGTGCCTGATCCAAGAATTCACTATGATTTCTGTCCTGTTGGAGCATGTTCCCAGCAAAAACCCTACATGAGTCACATCATCCTCCCAAACCCCCTGCCTTCTGCCAAGATGTCCAGCTGCATGGGAAGGAAGCAGAAACTGTCACATGAGAATGTTTGTCGGAGTCCTGTCTGCCACGCGTTTGTCAGAGCCTCTTCAGGCAGCATTCATCAGGCTCTGCTGCCTGATTTGCAGCAAGTCTTGCTTTGCCATAGGAGATGTGTGGTAATGAATTCCCTTTGGGTCAACTTCATCTGCAGCAGAAAACCAGACAGATGGGGCCTGAGGGAAGCATTTCCATAATGAAGCAGAGAGGCAGAGTACCTCTAAGGACAGCAGGAGTTCCCTTGTATTAATAACATTCTTAAATAACAAGCACTTTTGATAATCTTTTCTCAGTAGCTGCTCTTCTCAGAAATCCCTTCATTCAGTTTTACTGCTTCCCCTTTGATGCACTAGAGCTTTCTTACAGATCCATTCACAGATTTTTATTGTATTTCACTCCTTTATGGACTGATTCATTGATTTTCTGCATCTCCAGTGGGGCTGTTAATGGTGCAGACGTGTAGTTATCACATATATCAGAGACACCTGTTGTAAATGTTGAGTTTAGCCCCTTCTTTTAAACTCAGAATGCTCTTTTTTCCCGATCAGAGATGAACAGAAACAAACAAGACACGTGTGAGGTGCAGGGCAGGGAGCTGGAAGAAGGCAAGAATGGGAGGAACATGCAAGTGGTTTTCATGGAAATAACTTTCAAATGGCTCATTTTCCGTCATTTGAAGTCCAAATACTAATGCACAACAGGAAATATCTTTACTCTGACAATATTCCTTGGCTATCCACTGTCAGAAATCTTCAGTGTGTCATGTCCTTCTATGTGGGTGCATGGTTTACATGAAATGGTAATGTGCTATTCCTCAGTTTTCCAGTGACAAACCACACCATCGGGGCAAGACACTTGGCCTCTCATGCTTTTAAGAATGAAGGGGATAATGCTGACCTGTGTAAATCACATTGCTACCTATGGCCAGAGTTGGCCTGTGTTAATCTCTACCCCAAAGTAATCCCGACCACTGGAGGATTATGATGCTGGTTCAGCAGTCAGTCTTGTTTTGTGTTTTTACGCATTTTTCTCCTGCAGCTTCTTTGGAGACTCATGAAACTTTTACAGAATATAAGAGTGACAGTGAAGACTCTGGCTTGTTCATTGTGCAGCCGGCTGCAGAGGGTTAGAAGTAATGAGAATGACTTGAAAATCAGAAGTCATAACATAACACCTATTTTTCCATTTGTTTGCCTCCTCCATTTGAAGCCTCCAGCTACAGCCAAGGCCACATTTTCAGTTTTTTTTTTCAGCAAGAAGGGTGCAGTTAAAAAGGAAAAAAGAGGGATGGAATAATTTTCAGGAGATGAGACCTGAAAACACCAGCAACTACTGTGAGTGCTGATAAAACCAAAGAAGGTGGCAAAGCTGCATTAAATACAGTTTTGGAATTTAATTTAATTTTACACCCTGTCTCATTCTTTTTCTGCTGCCTTTAGCTAATTTTGAGCCCAGGCTAACTCTGCTGTTGCTAAGCCTTCCAGGAGAGAAACGCATGTTTCCAAGGGCCATTACAGTTGACACAGCAGGACTTCGGCGGAAAACTAATCTGATGTGAAGGTTGGGTCTGGAGGACACCCTGGTGCTTATTGCCATGCCCCTGGCTGCTGGGTCAGAGTGAATTTGGTGGAATTCAGCGCCGAGTATAAGGGTTGCAATTGTGCTGTGCATGGTGAGAGACAGCCTGTTCCTACAGGCATGGGGGAGGGTTGGGAGGAGGAGGGGGCTGGGGGAGGAGACCTTCATTTGCCACTGATCTCAGGGCTCTTAATTGCAGCAGCATACATGGTGATAAGCTGCTGAATGGCCTTTCATCGGCCGGGAGACTCAGCATGTGAAAAAATTCGGTATGTCATTGTCTGTTTGCATAGCTCACTGCCTGACCCGCCAGTCTGCACACAGGACCGGGAAAATAAAGGCAAATGTTATTGCCACTGTAAGAGCCACCGACCGAGACATCATCCTGCCTGGCCAAGAGAGGTGGAAGGATCAGGTGGTGGAATTAGTTCATGTTGACCATGTTGCATGCTTCATTTCTCCTCCTTTTGGGCCATAACCTCTGTGACAAAGCATTCTCCCAGCTGCAGGTGTATGGCTGGGCCATACGGAGCTCAGACTGGGAGTGAGGGGTGGTACATGCATTAGCGACTGTGAGTGGGGACAACTTCCTTTGGATTTTACAGTTCCCAGGCCCAAGTATCGAGCACCGAGTATTTGCAAGGAACCTGTAGTTTGCTTATTTATTTATCTAGCTCTTCCTGTAACTTCCAAGGAACGTTTTCCTTCTCTTTATGCTAATTCAAGCCTTGCTGAATAAAGAAGCTTTTTTTCCCCCATCCCGTCCTGCGAGAGGTCATCTTTATTCAAAAGCCATGAATGATGTGCACGGGGTACTAATCGCGCACAAAGAGCCCGGTCCAGAGCCAGCCAAGCATACAGCTGTCCTTTTGTTTACAGAGATGGAGAAGGAACCTAAAAAGTGCTCCTGCCCTGGGGACAATTGCAGCGGCTTGTGAGACGTCTGAGATTTGGCAGGGCCCCTCTTTCCTGGCACTAAAGGGCCTTTATTAAACATAAATCATGTCAGCTGCTACAGCAGCCCTTTCTCAGCTTATAAAAGATTCCCCTTTGCTGCTTAAGTGACACGATGGAAAGGAATTGCTCTGAAATACCCCAAAGACTGGAGTGACGGACCAGGTTGGGGACACATGATGCTTCTGACTGTTTAATAGTAGCACTCTTCTGTCGCTGTTACAAAGGTGTATGCAGCTGGGTTCATTTTTTAAGCTGGATGGTGATTCAATGTACTTTATTGATTTTGTGTTGGCTTGAAATGTCAGGAGGTCACGAGGACAGATAAAGCCCTACAAGCCCTAGGATAAATATGTTGCCAGCGCTGATATCACTGGAAAAGTGTGATGCCTTGGGCACCAAGAAAATAACTAAGTGTAGAGCATCTCTGCACAGAGTGGAGTACTTCTGTTAAGGGAATGGTTATTAGACTTTCCTATTCAGTGATGTACAACCTGACTACAGCATCTCCCTGGGCTGGAAAGCAAACGCTCTTTCTTCTTCCCATTGTAAATAAAAGGGCAGTCTGAGTATACGGAACAAAATTGCTCAGGGAAAATACGTTGCTTCAATTACTGCTATTGGCAAATCCTGTACCTCATTAGGCAGCGGGTGTTTCTGTGCAAGGAGAGGGCCTGAGGTGTCCCTGGGAGCATGAGATGTGGCAGCCATGGCAGCTTCAGGCAAGATGAGGATGTGTCAGGAGGAGTTTGACATCTGCCTGGCATTTCAGGCAACTGGGTGCTGGTTGTGTCTGCAGCTAACTAGGGAATGACTTAAAAATCTTACCTGTAGGATTCCCTTCAGGCTATAACTGGCTGGGCTCATCTTCTGCTTCTCATACAGAAAGTACCAGCCAAATCTGAGCAGTTACCAGCTATGCGCTCTATTAATATTTGTATCCACCTGTTATTTAAAATGGCACCTTAGAAGTAGCGATAGTTGATTCAGACCATGCCTTGCCCATCCCTCCTTACCCCCTGTTTGTGTTAACCTTTGTTTCTCTTGAGTTGATATACCTGACTGCCCAGCTGACTTGCTTGCTGGCAGACAGTCATCACAAGGAATATATCTGTGTCCCACAGCATCCCTGCCCTCCTCTCTGCTCTCTCTGGTTCAGTGTCTTGCGAACCCTTGAAGGCCAGGCACACCAGGGATGAACAACGATGAGCTTAGTCCATGCCTTTGCATTACGCAGCAGAATAGGTCATTCAGTAGGTGGCATTAATCCCATAATTCAGCATCAGTGCAACACTCCGTGACATTTCCGATCATCACCTTGTGGAGTCTGGGGAAGCATATTATTGGCTTTCATAGGTGAGATCCTGCTGTCACTGGGTAACAAGCAGAGCTCCTTATTCGTGTAACACACAGAGCTTCTTTTTGTGCTTCTGACACATTCTGTGTCTTTTGACAAGGATCTCCACTGATTTCCCAAGGGTTCATCTATAACTGAGCCTCCGCTCCTGGCTCCCTCCATATGCAGTGCTGGGGCTGGGTCCCCACAGCTCTGTACCTCCCCGGGCTGCCCACTGCTGTCGTGGCATGGCTCCTCTCTGCAAAACAAGTTGTTGCTCCAAACCACCCCTGATCACCAAGTCTAAGGTCCCACTGTGGTTTCAGTTACACGCGTGCAGACTGCTCTGTGCTTTCCATGCAGGTTTCCTGGGTTCAGCTCCTGGTGCTGATAAACAAGCAGGTCTCACCATTTTGCTTTTACTGTCTGTTTGCAGAAAACTCTGTTGACCATTTGGGTTTTACAGGTGATTTATGTTGTGTTATCACAGTCTACAGAAATGGTTTTTAAAATAATTTTTTGGGATACTTGATTTTTCTCTTTGTGGCTTTACCTAATTTGTAATTTGACCTAAAGCCATTAGGCTGGGTTTAGGTCAGATTTGGTCCTACCGTATTCTGGTGCAAGTTCTTCAAGTCAGTGAGGAGTTGTTAGTTTGCACTAGCAGCAACTTTGGCCCTGAATCTGCAACAATTTATTCCCATGTAGAAAAGAAAGCAGTGTCTGCATACCACTGGGACAGTCACAGAGATATAAAGTCAAGTGGCTTGGTTTGCTTTACCCAGTGGCTGCAGCTCTTTGCATTTGATATTTGCCTTGTGAAGATCTTGGTGACACTGCATCCAAATGAAGTTTATTCAGAAAGACACATTTTTCCTGATGTTAGTAATGGGCTGGAAAAAGGATAATGGAGTGTTAGTAGCCCAGAGACACATTGCTATCTTCGCAAAACTCATCTGTATGAAATGCTTACTATCTTTTTTACAGGTGTCATTAAACTTCAATTTTCTCCTAAATAATGCATCTTAGAATTGAGAGATATATATATACCAAGACATTGAGATACATGTATCTCAATTTGTATCTCAATGCATATCTCGTGCAAAATATGTAGACCTGAAATATCAAAGCTTAGTGTACTCAAGTAAACTTTGTGTATCAATGCTTAGTGGAGCTGATGCCAGTGAAAGGCAGAGAGAAAATGAGGTACTAATTGCCTTGGATATATAGATTTATTATTTCTGATTTGCTACAGACTAGAATAAAATGCGCAATAGCATAGGTGACTCATTCTATTTGCTCTCATTCCATTGAGAAGCTTTAAGCTGTTTTAAATGTATTTATGTCTTTAAAAGAGTTTTTCAGCTTCTAGGATGCACTGACACAAGTTTCAAATATATTTTACTTGCTTGTTAAACAGAAGAAGGACAACAAATGTCAAAGTGAAAATGTGCAGAGGATGGGGAGATGATTCAGCCTTACTGATAGCTATTTACCATGGCAATTTGCTTTATAAGTTGAGGGTGTAACTTTTAGCAAACTGGGACCATTTTGGAGTGTTTCTCCTCCATGCCTTGGTGTCTCCATCAGCTGAGAAACTTTGCTAGGGCTGAATATGTAACTTGTGGTTAGTCATGCAAACAAGAAGGCAGATTCACACAGTTTCTGTGCACCAAATTCAGCTGAAGCGTGGCCACTTGTTCCCCCCACCCATGGTCTTCCACATTCAGCACTCACCCTGGAAATGTTTGAGCTGTTGGAAGGATGGGGGACTCGGCAGATCTCCACTGAGGTCCCATGTGAGAGCGCAGATGTCTGTGTGTCAAATCTTGTTCCTTCACACCCACGCAGGACCACTGAACCCTTTTCACATGAGTCACAGCCTCAGGAGCTGGCCTGTATTGCTGACGCTTTGCCAGGGTGGTTTGGTTCTGCACTTCCCAAGGAAGTTCTTGGGAATTTAGTACTATATCTACTGTCCAGTGGTATCCACAGCTTTTTGGATGTGAAAACCTGAGACGTGCTCTCAGAGACCGCTTGAGCTAGTGGACCACACGTGGTCCTAGAAAGCATGTGGGTCATTGGTGGACTAGGTTCACTGTGTGCTTTTTGGGGAGGGATTGCTGTTGGCTGTATGTACAGCGCTGAAATAGCAAAGCGTCAGCATTTCTGAGATACACATGCTACAGCTATCCAGTTATTAACTAATGAAAGCTTAATATTGCAAGAAAGTGATCACATATAAATAAATGGTATGTCCCTGCTGAACAGGTGTGTATCCACAGGGGTGTGTGCTTTCTGACAGTGCCCTAGAAGGTGCTAGGGAACTGTAAAGGATTCACTACCTACTTTTTTTCAGCTCTTATTGCACCCTAGGATGTAGGTTCAGATCTGTGAAATTTTTGCCACCGGTCCCTCATACCAGTGAAAAGGAGATTGGATTCTGGTCTGCTACCAGAGCACATCCCTGTCTCTAGATAAAGAATATAAACTAATTACCCAAAGCCTGCACTTTCATCTCTACTTAGGTAAAAGTCCTGCACTGTATTCTTCTGTTGTCTCCTGAAATGCTCCTGATAACTGGGTCCATTTTATATCCATGCAGAGCTTTAGCCCCAGAGCTTTAGCCCTGAATTCTGGGCCCAGAATTATCTGGACTTGCATACCTACAGGGAAATATGCTCCTATTGATTTTTTTTCCCCCCATTGAACTGATAAGAAGCTATATTAATCCTGGTACCTTCTTAAACCATTTTCCAGGCCAAGTAGCACACGCTTGATTCGCACTTCTGCAAAAAAGGGTATCTGGATGTGAAATCCTCGTTTCTTTAGCGGCATCATTCACACGTAGGAGCTGCCAGATGGCTGTGCTCTCCTGGGCCAGCCCATTGCAGAGAGTAGAGAAAGCAGCATGTGACATACTGGCAACCACAAGCTTGTCAGTGAATGGACCAAAGGAGGTAAATCCCACCTCCTCCCTGCTTCAGGACACACTGGCAGCAAATTATTCCCACCCTTGCATGCCAATCCTATTTCTGGGCTACAAACAACTGTGAGTTTGTCAGTTCTCAGTGAGGTCTGGAGGGAGAGCTGCCGCACTGCTCTGACAATGCCGATGGGCTTGGCAGAGTGGAGGTGTCAGAGCCTGGATTAGGAGCAGAGCAGCTGGAAGGGGGTGGGCAGGGTCCGGGGTTTGGTGGAAGGTGCCCCACTTTAACAGCTGCAAAAATTGCAAGGAGTTGGTTTCCCTCCTGTCAGAGCCCAGGGAGCTCATTGAGCCTCCTGAAACACTGGGACGTACGAGCTAAGCATGGTGCTGGCACCTAGAAGGAAAGCGGGGTTGTTTTCCAGAGGCAGTTGAAGAAACAGGCAGGGGTTTTAGGCTGGTGACTGGGAGTTTACAGGCTGCTGTGGGGAAATCTGCAGTATCCAGTGTCTCATTCCCTGCCTAACAGGTGAAGGTCATCAGCATGAATTCAGACACTTCCATTTACATTTTGATTGATTACAGAAATTACATCCTTTTCGCCAGTCCCCACTCTCTGCAGGTGAAGATGCCAACTGCAGCCAAAGTAAAAGTGCTGCTGCCTTCGCTAGCCCTGCCTCAGCTCTCCCTGCTGCCCTCGCCTGTGAGGCGGGCTATTTTTATCCTCTGTAAAGATGGTGCAATCAACTCCCTCTGCTACCAAAGGAGCTCTGATGGATAATTTAATACCAAACACTTAGATGGTTAGTGATGCAGGAAGGCTTTTTTACAGTCAGAGAGAAGCTGAACAGGCAAAGGTTGCACTGCGCTTCTGAAATCTCCCGAAAATAGTAATATGGAAAACCCATGGGGGGAAAAACTCTTCAGAAGTGTCAAACACCAAAGGAGCCTGGGGGCACAGGGGGGAAAGAGGGGGTCCATAGAAACAGGGCTATTCACCCATTATACCCTAGCCTTGTGTCACCCTGCAAAATGGGCTGGTTTCTGGTGCGGCTGAACGAAACACGAGGCAGCTATTCAGAGCGTCAATGGGTCCAACAAATCAGGCCCTACTTTTGGCTGCCTTTACACCCACTACTGTTAGACTGAAAAAAGGAGTAAAACAACTCTACTTTCCCCACGGGGGAAAAGACAATTTCTTTGGATAAGCTCTCCTGATATTAGAGGTCACCTGTTCTACTTCTTTTTCAACATGGGGTCTACTTCTTGGTCTCTCCCCTGCGTTGCTGGAAGAAGGGTGGTCATCATCTCTTGCAGCAGAGCATTTGTTATAGTAGACTGTGTTCTCTTTGATAGCGTCTGCTGACCGGAAGATGCCCTCACACTGAGCTGTGCACACAGTTAATGTGACAAAACTCCTTTTGAGTGGGCACAGATGTGCTGGTATAAACACATCTGTGTCAAGATAGTGATTCTTGCACAGAAATGGAATAACTCTGCCCATTTAAAACACATATACCACTTATACCAGTACAATTTATGTTCTAAGGGAGGTAGTAATATAACTAGATAAGTGATTGAAAGGGGGTTTACCAACTACTAGGATAAATATTTATTCTTATCCGTACAGAAATAAGTATGGGTCTGTTATTAATCTGTCCTATGTAGCACAGTATGGACCCAAATGGCTGGCAGTATAAAGTGTCCTATAACACTTTGCTTCTAGGATATATCAATAGAAAACATACCTTGGCAAAAATAATTATGGCAGGGCAAAGCCTGAGCCTAAGCCCATGTCCTGTCTGAACAGCCCTGTTGAAATAATTATGGCCAGAGGTGGTTTAGGATCCTCCCACAGTCCAAAATCCTTCTGGCTTTGAGATTTCAGTCGTACCAATATGATAAAGGAAAAACTTTTCTCTTATTTTGGGACATTTCAATAAGCTCTTCAGCTCATGTGAAGTCCACCTACATCAGCTAACAGTGTGGCTTGTCAGTGGGAAACCCTGTTGAGACCTGAGATGGATCATTATGGCAGTGTGAGGGGAAGACCCACGTTGGATCCTTCTGTCCATCTTCCTGATGCTCTGGGCAGTTTCTTCTTCTTGGTCCTTTGCAGGGGGTTAGCATGAGGAAGACAGCAGGGATTGTCCTCTGCATTGCTGGGTACTGGTCTTAGGGCCATGGTAAACTTGCTCCCTTTCTCTTAGATGTCCCAAGGAGCGGAGACTGGTGGGACATGAGCATTAATGCTGAGCTGGAGCATGTACATTCCTCCCCTGCTTGTCACTTTTATCTTACACTGATATATCCCAGCCTTGAGGTGTACAGGATCTGGCCTTTGCTAATATTTTGCTAGAGCCCAGCAACAGGACTTCTATTTTGTCTGGCAGGACTCATTTCAAAGACACCTGGTCCCAAGAGAGGCAGCTGATGTTCTCTCTTTCTTCATTTCATCCTGCCAGCTGCCTTCTCATTTCTGTCTTTTAGACCTGTTTTTGTTCCTGGGCAGAAATACTTGTGCAGGTCAGCGCTGAGTTTTGATTCAGTAGCAATCTAAGTCATTTTTCAATGGCATAATGTTAGCCTATTTTAATCCCTGCATAAATTCACTCTTCTATAACCTGGATACATTTAATTTAATGGCAACAGTGAGTCACATCAAGAAAATAAATGGCAAAAGCTGTAAAAAAGTCCCAAACTCTTTCTTTCTGCTTTCTCAGAGAGGCTTTGCAAAGTGGATGGAGGATGGAGAAATATACCTTACACTGCATCGCCTTGGTGACTTCTCCAGGCCAGTGGAGATGTTCCTCAGTACCTGCTATTTCAGTTCCTAGCTCAGCCATGCAAGTCGCTATAAAGATACTTTTTCTACCTTTTGCTGGGAGTTGCTGATGTGCGGCATAAGAAGCCAGGTTGCAGAATCAAACCTTGTATCTCCCAAGCCAATGGGGACTGTTGCGATAGCTCTCATAGTCTTTGGCAGTTCACCAATGCTAACAGGTTTTCCCAGTATGAATGTCAACCAAAAAAGCCATCTTCCTGGCTAAAACCACCCCTTTCAGAGCCATCTCCATCTCTGCTTCCCCAAGGACCCAATTACAACTACGTGAGAAACCCTACTCTCCCTTCCCTTCCCTTGCAGCCATATCTTTGCAGTGTGGGTGGAATTGCTGGGTAGGTAGCAGTGCCACAGGGCTTCATTTTGTGAATTGCACTACATTAGCCACCTCTTCTTATCTGCCAATCAAGGTATTCTCTTATTTTATAATCCACCATATAATACTTTACAATCTACTGTATGGGAGACCTTTGCCAAGATATTTTGTGGTTTATTCAGAGGAAATAAATGCTAAGCTCATTTAATCTAGAAAGCATGTGGTTTCCAAAACTTGCTGCCCTCTCTGTGTTCTCTGTTTATAAAAAGGGTAAATCTTTCTCCTGCAGCTTGGATGCTAACAGGACTTCGTTTCAGTCTTCTACCTTTTCTCTTCCTTCTTTAGCTGAAAGCTGCTACCAGCTTCTCCTGAAGTCAAAGGCAAAGCTGTGACGGACTTCAGCAGGTGAAAGGCTGAGCCTTTAGCTAATGCGTTCATCTACCAGAAATGAGAAGAACAGCATCACCTTCACGGGACATGAGGACACCTTTGAAAATCATTATCCACCATAAAAATTAGGCCATTCAGCAGCACAGCTGCAGGCAGACCATTCACACAACAGATTGAGTTACCAGAAATCAGACTTTTCAGTTACCAGACTTACCCTGAGCATGGCTAAGTTGTCAGGAAGACTTTAAACGTTAGCCCTGGCAATGCTGAGAAAAGAATCATATTGTGAAAATCATGTTGTTGTACCAAATAAACTTCCTTGGTGCTAGCAAGCAAGACAGTTGCATGGGAAGGTTTTGGTTGCTGCGAATATAATGTCACTGGGGTGCATTTTGATGTCCTGACTGGTTGGGAAAATTTTGCAAGAGTGGTCATAGCAGCATTTAGTTGGACACAGCTCCTACAGCGCTGCTCCCTGTGAGAAGCCTGTGCTTCTCTAGGGAGCCTCTCCCGCTGCTGTGCAAGACCATAATTCCCCAAGCACCATGGCTGAGGGTTTGACCCGATGTACCTTATTAGCACTAAGATGAGCAATGTTTTAGAGATGTGTATTTCCTCCTTTACTGTTAAGCAGTAAAATGGCTAAAGCCCCGCACATGTGTATGGGCTTGTCCCAGTGGCATCAACAACTGCTCGACTGGTCCCATCCATCCCCACCTGCTGCATTAGTCACACAACGTGCCTCCACAGCAGGGTAAGCCCTGGTGTCAAAGGCCTGGGCTGCAGCTGCTGCAGACCCAGATGCCCCCAGATCTCAGGTATCAGT
The DNA here is from genome assembly GCF_949628215.1 of Phalacrocorax aristotelis. NCBI lineage: Eukaryota > Metazoa > Chordata > Aves > Suliformes > Phalacrocoracidae > Phalacrocorax > Phalacrocorax aristotelis. Next base: position 26,976,107 of record NC_134284.1, on the reverse strand, counting down.
CAGGGATTTTGTTGAGGTAAAGAGATATGTTGACTGAATTCCTTTGCCCCTTGTTCCTCCCTTTTGTTCTGTTGGTATTTCTTCTTCCTCATATTTTGAGGAAGCCTCTGCTCTGTGGGAGACCCGCAGGACACCAAGCAGAAAAATAGGCAGTGAATGGCCCAGAATTTTGTGAGACCACCATTATTTTGCAGATTATTCCTACCAGGAGAATTTGTGAGAAGTGAAATACATGGGAAGGGCGAGCCTGCAGCAGGGGGCAGTGCTCTATGGAAAATCCATTTACAAGCCTTCAGACATTTTGAGCACGGAAATTGTGAAATTACAGAGCCAGACATGGAACCTGGAGTTTCTTTAATAACCGTCTTATTCCCCAGCTGAGAAGCAGCACTTGCAATGAGGAGGGCTTGTGCACAACTGACACTGCACAACTTAGGTTTTGTTTCTGGCTGAAACACATGCTTGTTTTTGATATTAAAAAAATATCACAAGTTGTTTCAGTGTTTAAACCCATGCATATTTTCCCAGAAGTATTTGGTGTCTCCTTGGGCCATTTCCAGGAAGGAGACTCAAAGAGCAAAGGCACCTCTGCAGCACCCTGAAGAGGGAACCCTCAGCAATCTCATTTTGGGAATCCCATGCTACTCCAAGAGGGGTCATTTTAATTAAAACTTGAAACTATTGGCAGTCCTTCCACTTAACTCCAGCATCAGCCCTTTTCCTGTGTTTACTGCAGACACATCCTGCCCTGAGCTCTATCCAAACACAACAGCATCTTGCAAATAAACACACAGTGATGGCGAGGTCCAAGCCTCCCCTCCTCCCTGTCTGCAGACCGCCACCCCACTGCCCCGTCCTGGGGCACAATAGCCATGCTATGGGGAGGACAGCTGGGGAGGAAGGCCGTGCCATTTGGGAGGGAGCAGGGACAGGTGGCCTTGGTGAGTCAAAGGATGGCTCACTCCTGCAGTTTAAGCAAACTCAAGGCTTTGCTGAAGGTCTGCTGTTGGCTTTTAGGGTAGAAAGTGGTTATTTTCTCCTCATTTTGGACTGTGTTGCTGCTGGAGAGCTCATCTGGAGGTAGTAAAGAGCTCTCCATCCCCCTCACTCTCTGTCTCCTCTTGCCTGCCTCCAGCACATACGATCTCAAAGGGACACCACGTGTGAACCTTCACTGTGCTTCCTGCAAGCTTCAGGGCGGTAAGATAGTTTTCCTAGGTAATTTGTATCTATTTACTTGTGTAGACTTGTAATAGGTGCAAGAGAATGAGACTGCTCTTGCTGGTCCCTCCCACCCAGGACGTGTGGACCTCTGCTCGCTCTCCCGTTCATGACATCTCCACGGAAACTGAAGAAGTGGTGTTCAAGTAGAAAGGATTGCAGGTCCTGCATCGGCTTTGTCTCTCACATCCCCAGAGGTGCCATGGGTTCCTGAAGCCACCAGGAGAGGCATAGCAAAGCTGCCCAGCCCAGAAGACTTTTGTCCTTTAGGGGCCTTGCAATGTTGGCCCTGTGTTTTGCTTTCTGTTTTTGCGATCTCTACTCTCTGGCTTATCCTCTGATCCCTTTCTCGTCCTCCCTCTGACATGCCTCTGGCTTTCCCAAGCACTATGCCAAGACACTAATTGCATTCTTCATGCTCCTGTGTTTCCATTAATGGCTGAGGACTTGGGCCCGTTTCCCCCTTCCTTCTTTCCTCCTGGTGTACATGTCCCCACCCCAGGAGATGGTCCTGCCCCGGGCAAAGCACTAGCACTGAGGGCACCATGTGGAATGGGGCAGGACTCTGAAATCCATGTGAGCGGAGAGGAGACAGCCTGTGTGTTCCCCAAACATACACATGAAGAATGGAACATATCACCCCAAGGTTACATGCATTCAGAAAGCTATCAGATTCACCAAAGACAAATGTGCCCAGGGCTATTAAACACACAGGCATCACCCCTAAATCAGGATGACCCTGAGCTGTGGGTCAGAGGAAGGGTGAGTGTTCCAGGGAAGGAGCGTGTATTTTTGCTCTGCTCATAGCTCCTCCCCTTGTTGCACCAGCAAGTGCTCTGCAAGGTCAGAAAAGTCATACAAGACCATTAATTCTCTTCCACAGGAAACTATCTCAAAATATCCCCTGCCATATCCCTACTTGTTTGCTTCCATATTTCCAAAATCAGGGAGATAATCTTCCACCGCAGGGAGCAAGGAACCGGCTTTGCCTTGTGAATGGCATGCCAAGGTGACAATGGCTTAACTGGCAAGCGAGCACATGCAGCGGCTGCCTGTCCTTCTGCCCGCAGGTGCAGGAGGCATCATCTCAGCATCACCAATCCTCCTGGTTCACTGGTTGTATCCAAAAAGGCATTTCTGAGCCTCTCCAGTGATGTGCTGGAAGCTGCACAGGAATAGAAAAGAAGCTCCCCCAGGCAACCTCAGTCCTCAGCGTTGCTGCTCAGCCTGTTGCTGTTCATCCAAGAGCTGCTGTCGCTGCTGCAGCCCATCCTGCCTGTGTGCAGCCTCGCTGCTCTGTGGGCTGGGATCCTGCCCCATATTCACGCTCGCTGTCTCCTTTGGCTATGAGGCCCCAGCCTTGGGGTGCTGCAAGGTTCCTGTGCCTCCCCCTGACTGTGCACCGTCAGAGGAGCAGCTCTGGGTCCCAAATCATGCCTACAGAGGGGAGGGGGCAGCCCTGGGAGCGGTCTCACAGCATCACACTGGTCCCCCAAGACAAGCTGCACCAGATCCGTTTAAAGTGATACCCACCCGAAGGCTGTGCAGCATCGCTCCCAGCAAAGGCTTGGGAAGCTCTTGTGCAAAGCTGACCTAATTTACAGCTTTCGGTGCTATTCTAGTAGTTTTGGATGCAGTGAAAAGGAACCTGGCATCTATCCTCATTTAATACCCATTTCAACCTGACTTTGAAATGTCCTTCTGAAAGTACAGCCAAGGGAAACTTTTTTTTTTTTAACAGACAAACAGCCAAGGGGGAGTAAAAGGCAGGGAAGAGGGAGCAAGAAAGAAGTAAACAAACAGCAGCCAAGGATGTGGGGACTGCAGATAGCTTCATGAATTGTATTATCCCCTGGAAATCAAGTGGCTGGAAACACTTTCCTGACCCAATATGCAAATCCATCCTGGGGATGGATGGGGCAGCCGGGATTTCTTGTACCCAGCGCTGAGCTGTTATGGGGGGAAAGCGAGCCTCCTTGGCTGGGCACAGTCAGAGGCTCCTTGGCACAGCCGGAGGTCTCTGTGTGTGCCACCTTTGGGGAGGCTACTACAAATGAGGTCAGGCTGTTTTGGTGAAAATTGGAGAGACGCTTTGAGGGGAAAGGGGATGCATACGGTTGGTGGGGGGCCGGTGCTGGCCCATGGGAGCTCAGGGCACATTGCAGGGGGAGCATCCCTGTGCCTATGGTTAAATGTGGGTGTGGAAGGGAGCCAAGATGGACCTTTTCCAAGGAAAGGCAAAGGGCCTCTAACCCTGCAGCATGGCTGCTGCTGGTGCTGTGCCACCAGTACACATCTTGCAGCACATGAAAGGCAGGTGTGCTCCACTCCCTCTGCCCTCCCAGGGCAGCTTCGACCAGTCCAGTCGGGAACACGCTGCAGCAAACACACCTCTGTTTACAAAGTATTTGTAGGTCTTTTATTGTGAATTATTGTGAATAATGTCCTTGATGTTGCACCGAGGGAGGCGACAGATCCTGACAAGCACAAAGGGCATTTACTCACCCTTGCCCTTGTCACCCATGGTGTGGAGGGACCTTTGCTGCTGTGTTCCTGCTGCAGAGGAATGGCCACCCCTCCTGCTGGCCTGCATGGTGCTTACTGGGGAATGTGGCTGGTGGATCTCAGCACCCCTGTTCCCAGGAACCCAGTGCAAGAGCTGCAACAAGGACTTGTTTCTTACCAGGTAGTTTCTCAGGATGTTTTCATGTGTGCTAGGCTTGGTTTTCCAAGGAAGAGAGGCCCAAAAGCAGAGTCACTTTTGTAAGTAGAAGTTACTGGGTTTCAATAACGCATAAAGTAACACTAGATATTTCCCCACAAACAATGCACACATGAAGGCTTACCTGTGTACAGCATTCCCAGGGCACAGCATTTTACAGCAGCTGCCTAACTGGTGTCAGCCAGTGATGCACGGGGACTGGCATGCTGGCCTGACATGCTAGGTAAAAATCACGACAAACGTGTCCTGGCCGAGGTATTTGCACAAAGCTGGCATTGCTGCCTTCAGAGTCCATACACATGTGCTCATATCATGGTCTGTTCAATGGTCTGGCTGTGCCATTTCAGCTCTCTTCCAGGCATTGCTCTGCTCCTGATGGCTCATCTCACGCTGAAGACTTTTTCTTCATTTCTTACAGGAACATTCTTCTCTTCTGCTCATGGCTCTGTTTTGACTTCCTCCCCTTTGACCTCCATGGATAACTTTGCAACTGTTTTTATATGGACTTATTGCCTTCTTTACGGCACATTGCTCAGGGATCACAGCATTGTCTGCTTTTTGTTTTCATGTGACACATTATTACATGTTCTGCAATTTTCATGGTTATTTTGGGGGCTGCCCCCACTTTTGTTACAGTGGGTCCACTGAGCTGCATCTGGTGCAGATAATTCAGAGCATCTCTTTAGCATCAACACCCCTTTAAAATATTTGGCAGTGGAGTGTTACTAAGATAGCTCCCAGAGCGGTGACACATCTTGTCAGTCTCACATGAGATGCTAGTACATTGAACTTGAGCACAAGGTGCCAGTGCTTGAATTAAAACTAACTGCAGTAGCACGTTGGTGCCTGGAATAAGCCTGATAAAGCTGAATCCAGCAGCCACCGTTATCAGATCAGCAATTTGCTGGGGTGCACCTTACTGACCCCTCTCTGGGTGGAGCTGCAGTTGGTTCATTTCTCCTGCACAAGAAGCAATTGCAAAACTTTAAAAGACTGAGGGCTGATTGCTGCACATCGGTTCACTCTTTAGTATGCTTGTGCAATTAGCATAGGTTTTAAAGGCTGAATCCTGCAACGGCTCTTTTGGATTAATCTTGCCGAGGTACCTACAGGACTAAGTCCATAAAAGCTACGCTGCCTGGTGAATAGCTGCAATGGGTAGGTTCAGTGCTCTTGCTGGAGACTCTGCCCTTTGGTCTGCAACTCTCCATGTGGCAAAAGCCATCCCTTAAGCTACAGAGAACTGGGCTCGTACTCCTTTCTCAGCCGCTTCAATAATGTTGTTCTTCATTTGCCTAGCATGGACTTTTAAATTTTAATCACTGGACACACAGCTGAGCCTGAAGGCTCTGTTGTGCTAGGTTAAATGGAAAAGATTCTCAATAGTTGCAGTGAACTTGCTAAGAAGGTCAGTTTTAACACGAAGTTCAATTTTAACCGCATTTGCTTTGAAGCCTGACTGACACAAAAGGTAACCAAGCCCACCTGAGGTCAGTTATGAATTCTGTGGCAGGAGAAACAAATGGCAGAGTTCAAAATCCCCAGGTGTGATGAAGGTTTGGTTCTCTTGGTACCACAGGGAAGAAGCAGAAAACCTGACTCTGAGCTTTGCAGTGCAGGTGTTGCTGACGGCGGGAATGTTTTCCTGAATGTAACTGTGTGGAATGGGTCCACAAAGGTTTGCAACATGGCCTGAGGTTTGTTTGCAGCAAAGGAGGAGGTTTGCAGCATAGGTTACAAGGCCAGAAGCAACTGATCTCCTGTATGACCATGTTATACATGTCACGTATGTCTCCTCTGGGTTTGGAGCAGATTTATAACTCCATCAGATTAACTACCGCAGGATAGAAATCTCCAAACCCAAGCATAGTTCTCGTGCACCAGTCTAAGTGTTGAAGTGATGTGCGGGATAGCTGTTGCTGGGAGGGTGTTTCTTCCACCATATTCTCCCCTTGCTGCTTCTACTTTTTCTCTTGTACCAGTAGAGTAAGGAGGTTCAAGGAGATAGAAAACTAATCTCACATGGGAGAGGAGTTTAGTTGGCTGGTTCCTGCAACAAAGCTGGGAAGCCCCAGTGCTTCAGCATAGGGGAGAGGAGGTGGGACCACCATTTTCAGTTCTGCAGTCAGCTTAGCTGTATTGTCCTTTTGCTTTCTTTTAATTTTCATTACTTTGCCCCCCTGCTCAGGGACATTCCTGTCATTTCATGCATGCCACTAAAATACAGAGAGACAGTTTCCACAAGGAAAAAGACAGGTAGCGTCAAATGGTTTCAGAAAACAGATAGGGATTTTTAAAGCATGTGCTGTGAGAGGAATCTTCTTCACCTGCTATCGGGAAGAAGATACTTCAGCAGCTGTGGATATAAATAGCACTTATCAGGCAGTGGAAAGGAAACAAAGGTTTGGATAATTAGAAGAAGAAATGTGTGCAGGAAGATGATTTTTTAAAAGAGCAAGTAAATCAGCTCTGGTGCAGCTGGTGAAGTAAAGAGATGCCTGACAACACGGTACCGAATAGCTGGGTCTAAGAAGGGTCATTTGGTAAAGGTCAGGCAAGAGCAGGGGCTGGAAGCTTGTGCATATATTCGACCATAAAATTCAGTGATAAAGGAAGATGATTGTGACTTTAGTAACTAAGGTGGGATTTCTTGGATTCGGGAACAAGAGTCTGAACCTCTTTCAGCTAAAGTCTACAGTGACATTGCTATTTATTTCATAAACAACATTTTTCTTGTGCCATCACCTTCACATGATGGGCAGTGGATAATATAAAAATATTATTTCTCTGATGAATGTACTTACTTTCGATTTGTTAATTAAAAAAAAGGAAGGTCTTGGGAGTGATTTCACTGCCAGCAGGCCTCTGTGGTGTCCAAAGCCCCTTGGCATCAGCAGGCTTGTGCTCAAGATGAGGTTGTGAACAGGGTAGGGTGCTGATGCAGTGGTGATGGGGAGGTGCTGTGCTGCATCCTTTCAACAAAATGGTCTTGGGTACAGGGGCAAAAAAGAAATTTACCATGAACATGCAGAGGGCAGTGAAACCAGCGGAGCTACACTCATGTAAATCAAGTGAGGCCCAGGTTATTATTTCAGCATAAACTGCACGAACACTCATTTGTTTGAATGTGTTTGGATTCACTTCTCTCAGTTCTACCCCATCTACCAGTTTTGCCCCTATTGAAAAAGGGGCCAGGAAATATTGTACTAGAAAAAGGGAAATGTGGAAATACATAGCTCTCACTCAAGCTTTGTGAGGGTCTGTTTAGCATACGCAGGCTTACATTTGGTTTGCATGTTGCTCAGATAAATGGCTCGAAATGTTAGCAAGGTCGCCCAAGGGTGCTGAACGTTAACTGGAAGGAGAGCAAATATTGCAAAGCCATGCTGTTACCCCTGCTGTTGCTGCAACATGGAGGTATGGATTTCCATACTCCGGCTGTGCTAGTGATCTGTTGCAGTGCGCATGCTGCTCTTCAGCGAGGAAAATGGCGATATTACTGCATATATTACTTACCTTCTTATATACCTCTCATGATGAAAACTGGGGGAAAGAAACAATGTTGTTCCCATGAGAGTGAGTGAGCAAATGCAAATATCTCAACCTGCACAGAAAAAAACCCTTTGTGTTGACATAGCAGTGGGATTGTTGGTCACTTAGCTCTGTCCTGATTTGACTAAACTGATTTACTTCCAGCTTCTTCAGTTTTAATGACAGTGAAGGACAAATTGCAGCTGCATCATGTAACAAAGAATTACTTAACCATGCTACAGTTTGTTTTGCATTAACCTTTGGGAGGCTGACGCTAAGTCTCCAAGACTCCGGTGCATTTTGTAATCCCACAGTATAAGCAACACAAGGGAAATACAGCTTCCCTGAGATATGGTGTGAAAACACACTTAACCCCTTAACACATTTTTTCTCCCTCCTCTTTGCCCCTGCCATGCTTAGCATAACACGGCCAAAAAAAACCCAGCAAATGACAATGAAAAGTTTCTCAAATCCTAATAAAGGTGGATTTTTAAGAAGCAATGCTGGTGCCTGACTTTTCAGTGTGAGTTGTGCTCCAGTCCACACCTGTCCATTGGAAAGCCCACCCCAATCCTACTCCCACTTGACAAATGGCCCTGCCTGTTTTCTGTTGCCTATAGAGAAGGGATTGTACTTTATCTTGTGCTGGGGATGCTGCCATCCGCATTGTGTAACAGAGAGCATGTCGTCCCCACTTGGCCAGCGATCGCCATGCCGAGCCCTCAGCCTTGGCTCCCTGAGAGCAGCGTGATGTGCACTGCGGAAAACACCGGGGATCTCAGGGTTAAGATAAGTTAAGATCACTTTTTTTAGTAAGGCAAACAATTGCAGGGCTGCAGTGCCCAGGAAAAGCTCTGCCTCTTTCCATGATGAATGCTCAGGCAGTGGTCAGGCATGCCAGGCATTTTTTCCCTTTCTGAACTAGAAACTAGGGAAGCAAACTTAAAGAGCAGAAGGAAATGCTGCACTTCTTGCTATAAAATTCCACATTAAAATTGCTTTACTGGTCTCACCACATCTTGGGGTCTGCTATGAACTGGCTTCTGAAGCCACAATTCTCCTTGCGGAGGGCTGAACCCTCAGTATTGTGAAGGCTTCAAGGTGGAGAGCTGAGTCCCTCACTCTTGCCCTCTGCCAACAGTCAGAGGCAGCTGACGCTAGAGATATCCTGCTCTCCGTCTTTGGTTCCTGGCTCCCAGGCCTCTTGGGGAGGGTTCAGATGCTGCTATGATTAGTGACATTTTTATGCATGTTTGTTTTGATCAGTATTGGTCCTTTTAGAGAATTCATCAAGCCCAAACTTCAGCCCTGGTGCTTGTTGGTACCAGGCTGGTCCCAACAGTCCCAGATCAGCTGCCAAAGTTCAGAACCCACCCTAGCCCCATCCAATTTTTTCTGCAAAGTAGCTATGAGTTACAAATCTTTCTGCAGGGGAGAGTACCTTTTCCTTTTCCTTTTCCTTTTCCTTTTCCTTTTCCTTTTCCTTTTCCTTTTCCTTTTCCTTTTCCTTTTCCTTTTCCTTTTCCTTTTCCTTTTCCTTTTCCTTTTCCTTTTCCTTTTCCTTTTCCTTCTCCTTTTCCTTTTCCTTCTCCTTTTCCTTTTCCTTTTCCTTCTCCTTCTCCTTCTCCTTCTCCTTCTCCTTCTCCTTCTCCTTCTCCTTCTCCTTCTCCTTCTCCTTCTCCTCTCCTCTCCATACTAAAGTGACATTAGCTTAATCCTCCCCTCAGAAATTGGGGAAATTAAGTGTCGTTTGCAGATCTGAGATCCCAAGGGAAGGGTGATCCAACCCTGTCTCAGCACATACCAACAGGAAACATGTCTCTGTTCCCTGGAAAGGGCACTGGGATCCAAAGGGATGTGGGATGTGTTTGATGTCTTGAGCCCATCTAACAGCTGACCCCTGCAGACCTCATCCAAGGATGGTGCCTACCAGGAGCACCAGCTGAGGACTGGCCTGTTCACAAGGTAGCATTATTGATCCTGCCTTGGATTCTTTAGCAGCTTTTGCCTGCTCTTATCCCTGTTCATCGATGGATGTCAGTGAAGATTTTGTAAAGCTTCCAGCCTCCCCAAGAACGCACACCCAAATACCTGTCCCTGAAGATGTGGGGCCAGCCAACACCCATCAACTCTGAAAGCGAGGGCCCTGAGACAAACTGCATCAGCAGTTTGCATCCTGTGGCCCACCCTAACCTGCATTCTGAACATACATGGAAATCTGGAAAGCAAAAAAGGAAAATATACCAAGGGAAGTCAGAAACACTGAGGAAGCCAAAGGGGCCTTACCAAAGAGTTCAGTTCCAATCTGGTGTTAAATTCATGGGCCTTGATTGCAGAAACACCATAGTGAAGGACTGCAATTTTGCCTGGCTCTGTATGCCTGCCACCTCCTCTAGGCACACCCAAGTGAGAAGAGCTAATGAGGCCCAAACTGATCTGAGTTGGAAGGAACACACAGTGTGCTGCTCAGAAGGATTAAGAATTAAAGAGCCACTGTCAGGTCCCATAAGTGTAAGCACAAGGTACAAAACCCAGCCGCCCTGAGCTGCCGATGCTGAAAAAGCTCATTGAATTCTTCAAGGCAGGACACAAAGGACATCAGTCCAGCAGTGTTTGCAGAACAAGACCTGGCAGTGTGTCAGAAGGAGGGGCCATGCCAGGCAGGTTCTTGCAACAGGCTGAAAGTGCAGCGATCACCAGAGGTGGATTAGCATCTATTTGCCCATAAGGCAACTTCCTGGTGCCTCCTGTTCTCTGAACATACAGCTTCTTTGTATTGATCTGGTCCCAGGTGCATCTCAGAACAGCTCATCCCAAGCACCCAGGCAGTAGCGTGTCCCCCAGTATGTAGCGGAGAAGCAGAGGTGTTTTTGGAGAAGTTGTCACAGCTGTGGTCCATGGGGGCCCTGAGTCACCCTGCTCTGAACCCGGACATCTGAGTCATGGTCCCACTTCCCTGCTGGGCCAGGAGGGTTTGAATCAGATCACAACAGTATGAATCAGGACTGGAACGAGCGCTTCTCCTGAGCGTCAGGAGGCTTTGAATCAGGTTGAGAAGTAGTCCTTCCTTCCTAGACATGGAAGGCCAAATCAAGGTCTAGCTGATACTTCTGCTCCAGAGCAGAGGGCATTAACAAAGCATGATGGCAAGTATTCCTGGCTGGCAGAATGAGGAGGGAAAGGCCCTAATTGCATGGTTTGATTAAAAACTGCTTGGATGCTTTCCTTCTCTGCCAGTTTGCTGTAATGGCACAGGCCCTTTGAAGTGGAGGCAAGAGGGAGGAACAGAAAGAGGAGTATACTTGAACAGTAATGGTGATTGTGTTGGGCACTAAATGGGACACTTTCAATCTCCTCACAGGGATGTCCTGATCCCAGAGAGTACATCTAGTAGTCTTCATCCCACTGCAGAGGTACTTGCCTCATTTCCTCTATGTTTAATGCAGGGGAGCATAGTTTGTGCAGATTGTTATTTAGGTTTTGGGGATTCCTGCCTAGAGGTGGGAGCTCCTCTGTGCTGGGCAGAGGGCGGTCACCTACCAGGAGAATTTCAAAAACCACCAAATCCAGATGGGCAACGGTGCAGGGAAGGAGGCACTATCCCTACCTTGCAGAAGGGAGATTGACTTTATCCAAAGTCACCCAAGGGCACAGAGTGGCCAGAACAGCTTCAGGCTCAACTTTTCATACTACTTTTGAAGTTTTCTTTTGCTGATACAGGCTTCCTCCCTCTGTGTTAGGGAATAAGGGGTGCTTTCTTCAGCTTTACTCTTTTTTATACATGTTCACTTGTATGCTTCAATTCATTGATTTGTTACTGATGGGAATAATTAGAGTGGGCTGCACGTGCTCTTCTGCACTTCTTCTCTTATTATTCTCCTTGACACTAATAGTGCTCTCTGGCTGGAATGGTGATGATTCATGTGACACATTGTCATCTGAGAACAGAGTTGACAAGACATATTTTCTTCCAGCCAGCACCATGGTAGCATCTCTCAAACTTAGGTTGTATCTAAGAGCTGTTGCAGTGGAGTATTTCTGTAGCTTGAGCCATCCGAGGCACTGTTTTTTTGCAAGAGAAGATGGAGGCAGAAGGGAAAATTCTTTAAAAGTGTGGGCCAGGTTGATCTGTATGTGCTGCTGTCTGGTTTCAGAGTGTGTGTGGGACAGGACAATGTGGACAGCCAGTGTCTCACTGCTGACAGCTGGTGACTGTGAGATATGAGTAGATCAGCTGGAATTGCCTGAATTTTTTCTCTCCACATTGGCAGTTGCAGATGTGACAATATGATTCCCTGCTCCCAGCTTCCAGTGTCAAGAAAGAGAATAGTGGTTCTTACGACTGCTTGAGCAGAAGTGTTACTGTTGGAGACAAGACTGACTAATATCTGGAAGGATTTTGAGCAATCTGTGTAACCTTCTGTTTCCTTTACTCTTTTCCTGCAATCTTTCCTCCTTCCATTACTTGCAGCTGTTGTATCACGTATCTACTTCAGCTCTGCTTTAGCACCCCTGGGAATCCCTCTGCTGACTTGAGAGAGTCAAGTCCCTTTGGAAGGGACTTCTTATCTAACTATCGTTGCAGTTTGTAGAATCATCATTGTAGGTTTGGGCCAACGGTGATGATCAGAGTACAAGCAATGAATTAAAAATAAAATAACATAACTAAGTAGTAGCTGCACCTACAGAACTCAACGTAGACCAAACCAGGCTACAGAAACAAGCAGAGCCCACCAAGCCATTTCAGGCTATTGCAATCGTGATCAGGAGTGAAAATCAGCTGTATTTTCTTATTCCTGAATTCTGGAACTCTTCCAGCTCCTAGCTTGAAGTGCCTGATTTACACACAGGGAAGTATGCTGCTCATTTAATAGTAAATGATTTCTAGTGTGAAGCTTTCCTAAAAGGTGTGTCTATAAGCAAAACATCATTCCATGATCTTCATTTGCTTAGTTTTTCTCTATAGGTCAACTCAGGAACACTTACTAGTTTTAAGCACTTACTTTTGAGGACTTACAGAGAAAGATAAGGCTAAAACTGAAGAAGAGCATTAAACTGGCATTACATTTAACAGATATCTCCAGTGTTTGATTCGACGGTATCAAGATAATGTCATGATAAGGGGAACAAATTGAAATACTTGTAGACAAGCACAGGCTCCCAGGCAGAGAAGGCAGGACAGAAAACCACCTCTCATGGCTTTGTATGCCTAAGTGGACTTAAAATGCATGTGCATAAGACAGACACTGCTTCTAGTTTCACTGGGCTAAAATGAACAAACTGGGATGCAATTAATGTAGTGATTATTGAAATGCCTCTGGGGTAAAAAAGCTGTCACGCAAGCCCATTCCACATGGTTGATGCCTTTTTACTGTCTCAAACAAGACATTGGCATTAAGCATTTGGAGCCACTTAAACACAGGACTTAAACCTACAAACACTTGCTATTGGCACGGTGTTTCTTATCCCTTTGCTGAGGTTGGGCAGCGCCTTTCTGTGCCAGTTTTGCTTAACGTACCAAGGATATGCAGCAGTTCCTGGTCCCAGGGTGTGGGGCTGTGGGTGCTGCCAGGATGCTCACACTTCCGAGCATGCAGGGTGAGGGGGGTGGGAAACAAAAAAAGTCACATCAGTCAAGCAGAGATTTTTTTACATTTGTTTAATGAATGACTGGTAGTAAATTCTGTTTCTCTTGCTGTGCTGCAGCGAAGGTTGCCTTCTCCAGATTTCTGTCCCCAGGCTGGCGAAGGCTGTGGAGGCCTGGAAGCAAACAGCAGAGATGAATGGCTTGTCTTTATAACAAACCTGGAGGTGTATGTTGCACAAAGCATGGGGCTTCCCTTCTCTTATTGCCAAGCATGGAAACAAGTCAGGTCTTGCAGTAAAGTCTGTGCATCCAGGGACAAAGTGGCTGTGCCACTGCTTTCACACGCCCCCTTCAGCATGTCCCCAAGCACACAGCTCCACCAGCCACAGGGAGCCGGTCCGGCACCTCCCCGGCCCCAGAAGGGGTAGCTCATGTCCCCGTTGCTCACCTAATGCCAGGTTTATGCCTTGTCACATACATAATGGTGGCATTAAATAGCATGGAAACATCTGCTCAGGAGCTCAGGCTGAATGGGAGCGTGGTGACCCACAGAGTGGCCAGGGGGAGCTTTGGAGATGAGTGAGAGCACCCAGGGACAGAGTCACCTGCATGAGCTCCATCACTGGCAGAATGAAATAAAACCATTTTCTACCATTTTTCCCCCCACCAACCCTTTTCCACATCAGTTACTTGTCGTGCCACCAGCAGAATCAACAACCCCTATTTAGGTTGCCATTTAAAGAGGCATTTGGTACCTCAATTCAACTGGCAAATTGCAACAGAAGACAACTTCCCAGTGTGGACAACGCCTTTGAGTTTAACTGCAGCAGGCAACACTCAGGATGGATTTTTGCTTTTGCTTTGCTGTAATCTTGTGGTATTGTACAAGTGTAAAGTGCAGGTAAGAACAATAATCTCTCTAGTTTCCAAAAGGATGGCTGGTGGGAGTGTAATGACATTTGTTTCCATCCGAAGAACCCTGATAGAGGAGGACTGGGAGAGCAGGAAGAGGAGGAGAACGTCACTTGCATCTGAGCAGCATTTGCAACTCTGATATGAGATATGGGTCTGGAGGCTTCCGGGTGCGGAGCTACTGCCGCTCAGGGCCAGGAGGAAATCTCGGGCTCCCGCAGGGGACATGTGGGTAAGGATGGGGCACCTGGCACTGGCTGTCATGACAAAGAGGAGGCGAGCACCTCCTTGCTTTTGAAAGGGCAGCAGCTCCAACCAACACGTGTCTGCGGGGCTGCCAGGTGTGGCTGTGGCCACCCTGGTTTTGGTTCACTCTGATGTTTTGGCTCGTGGAGTAGCAAAAGCAGTTAGTGTCTTTTCCTTGAAAATGTCCCCTTAGATGCCTGTGCCTCTTGCCTGCTGTGTTGCCAAAGGATATTCCCTGCCAGGCTCTTTGGTCTGCCAGACCTGCTTTGGCTGGGAAGACCTCACCCCTCTGTGCCGCAGCTTCTGCGGATCTGGTGGGGGAGATGCACCAGCGATGATGAGGTGAGCTCAGTGCTGAGCAGGCCAAACACAAATCTCAGCCCTCAGCAGGGACACTGAAGTGCTGCTGCCGTACTGTGGGCTCGGCCTGGCACGGTGGCCTGGCTGCGGGAGGCTGCGGGGCCGTGACACGCCAGCCAGCACCAGACCCTCACAAGTGCTTGGGGTGGGCATCGACTGCGGGCACCCAAACCCTTCCCCAGGGAGGGATGTCCTGGAGATGTAAGCCCAGCCCGGAGAGGAGACTCAGCTTGGCCAGGGGGGCACCGGCTGCTCCCATGTGTGGTTTCCCCCTCTCTTCTTTCACAAAGCCTTTGCTTTGGGAAGGAGAGCATGTCTGCTAATGGCAAGCTGACAAGTGAATCAGTGCATACGTGCAACCAGCCCCGCGGGGGAAGGAAACAAGGATTTGTCCTCCCCCTGTTGTTTTAGACAATGCTTCCGCTTGTAGCCCGAGCTCCAGTTAAGGACGTTTATTGATTGCTTCTCTGGTTTACTACTGGCTGCCCAGGGAGCAAATAACAACGTTTTAAACGAGCAGGCTGAAATGTGGCAAGGCAGGAGTTGACAGGCAGTGATTAAGCAGCTCTATGATCTGGAGGAGGGTAAGAAACACATGACAATATATATAGATTTATGACAGCTAATATAGCAGGGGAGAAAATTAACTCATTGCAGGAAGATGGAAGATCTTTCAGCTACTCTTGTTCCTGTCTGATGATTAAGCTGCTAAACTAAAGGTTGCCAGAGGGAGTGATGATCCCAAATATGTTTTTAAAAGCGCTGCTGTAGAGCACTGTGTATCCCTGTTCCTGCAACACCTGCGGAAATGAGGGGCTGATTCAAAGGCTGCTGAGGTCAACGGGAGGATTTCAAATGACATCTGTGTGTTTAGGTCTGATCCCTAAATCCTGGGCATGGTTTCGCTGAGAAAAACGTTTAATAGATGGCAGCCTTGGAAACTACTCCCCAAATTACTGTCCTTAGAAGAAAGGAAGCATTGCTAGTCAACTCCAGCAACTCCTGGGTGCCACAATAGCACCTTGGAGCATGAACATGTAGTTTCACATTATAGATATTTATATTGTATTGTCCATCACAAGAGTTTAAGGGATTAAAGCCATATTTTCCTCCACCCCACCCTGATCCTGAACTGACATGTTTAGGCTAGATTGGAGGGTCCACTCAATGATGCTCTGCAAAGCATTTTGCTAAATGGGTCATTTGTGCTTAATGGCTCATTCCTTATAGTTAGTACAAATAACTTTTTAGATGGAAAGAGTCCACCTGCTGTTCTGCACGTACCATGAGCTACCACTGTGTCACCTCAAGCCCAGGCTCCTTAATCGCATATGCCTGGTGGTGCAGGTGCATTTATCTGCTGATAAGAAGTATTTGAATAAGGCAGATCTATTTTTTTTACATATATATCCTGATACAAGAGGAAATAGGCTCCTGGAAAATATTGGCAGAAAACTGGAGAGATACCATAGTTCCTATGACATCCCCCAGTGGCTTTTAATCTCCCTCAATCACAGGTATTACCATTTGCAGTGAGGTTGAAAGGCATTTCAAAGAGCTTGGGTGGTAAAAGTGCTGACTGCAAGCTCAGAGTCCACGGCTGAAGGTTATGCACCGAGGTAGGGACGGCAATGGCAAGTCTGACAAACAGGTTGAAAGTCAAGTGCTCACCTTGCAATTTCTTTGCTAGACATGATTTCAAAAGCCTTTGAAGGTCAATGGTAGGGTTTTCTAGTAGGCTGAAGGGAAAGGGCTGTCTGCAGATATATTTTTCACTAAATGCAATGTTACTATAGAATCAAAGTCCTTTTTGTTTAACAAGGACAACAGGTTTATAAAGATCTTATCACATGCTAGCATACTACTGTTGCTCTGCAAAAGTGCACGGCAGGGTGACTGAGAGCACAGGGGTGACATTATATCACATTAAAACCTGTAATTAAAATGATAGCTCTTGACTGGAAAAAAATGAACAGAGAATGCCAATTCTTCAACTTTTTGCGGGCAGGCAGATTTCAGAGAGACGTCATGCAGGTGTAGCAAGGTGTTCATGTTACATGATGCTGGGCTGGACCTTAAAAGAAGAAACTAGAGAGAAAGCCCAGCAAAGGTGCTGTGTGAGTTGAGGCCTCTGGCTATGATTTTCAGGACTCCCACATGGTAGTGCAAGCTGGCTTCACTTTCATCTCTGGACGTTTTCCTTTCTTCTCATCAAAATTCACTTTCCCTGCTGATATTTCCTCCTAGTTGCCATTTGATGAGTTGTTGGACTTCCCTCAGGGAGAGGCAGCTGCAAGGCCGCATTGTGTATGCTCCGTAACACGGAGGAAGGTGGGAGGAAAAAAAGTTGCAAATTTGGAAAGATGCAAAAGACACATTTAAAGATGTCATTTGAATATGAAACAGCAAGCTTTTAAAAACAAAGCATTTTTATGAATAAGAGAAGCTCATTAAGACTTCTCAAACAGCGTGAGCTCTAAGGAAGAGACATTTTCATTTAGCTCAGTGTGCTGCGAGGGAGAGTTTTTTGAGATTCTTGATATTTACATTAAGAACAGGCTATGTCTTGTGAAAAAAATGACAGAACACTTTGTTTACTAAATCGAAGCATTGCCCCTGTGCAACCCAGGCCAGCGGGATGCAGGTGAGAGGAGCAGGGGATGCACTAGGCTGGATCACACTGCTCCCTACCACTGCGCTACCACAAGCTTATCTGGCTTCCAGCTAGTGTGCGTTACAGCTGAGCTTGGCTATTGCAACACTGTCCAGAGACCTCCAAACACTTTGCTTTCATATTGGATGAAGAGTATAGAGTGCTTATTTTGTGCAGAGATAGGGCTGAATTATATTGGATCATTCCCCGGCTTTCAGAAAGCTTGGATATAAATCATAGGCCTGAACTATGAAATTTATGACAGACCTTTGTTTCAATGTACATAAGCATTCTAGAAGATATTAATTTCCTGAATAAACTGCTAATACTCTGATGTTATAAAGCACCCTTCACTTTTGCTATCATGCCCTCATGGCCTTTGTAGAGTAGAAACGAATATAAACAAGCATGTTAGAAGGCTTAATATGAGTAATAAAGGCAGCAGAATGCTAAGGGCAGAGCCTGCAGCAGTATCTGGCCCTGTGCTGACTGACTGCAGAGTCCTTGCCCATGATAGTGCCGTGCTGGAGCTGAGTGACCCGTCCAAGGTCGAACACAGAGACTGGTTTGGCAGCAGCAAGCAGGGACACTGGCCCTGCTCCATCAGCTGAAGCTTTCCTGTACAGGTAATCACATTTTCCTTGATCTCTTTGTTTTGAGTTTGTGAGAAACTGCCCCCGCAGGCGGAGGGATTGATTTCCCCAGAGGGAAGCAGCCGCCCTGCCCATGCCCTCCGCATCAGCACTGGCGTTCCTGGGGTTTATCATTTCCGCAGCGACAGGTCTGACTGGGGAGGAGGAAGACAGGCAGCGCAGTAGAAAGACCAATTTCAGCAAAGAACATGGAAAAAGCCTTCCCAGTTCTGGGGCTTGGGTTTCTGAAGTCACCTCCTCCCTCCTTGCTTGCTCCTGGCAAGACAGACAGGGAGAGAACAAGGTTCCTCCAGTGGGATGACATCAGTCCCCTGCAGTGTCCCAAGAGGTGACAGGGATACACAGGCACAGCACGTGTGCTCCTCCTGCTCTTGCAGCTCATGGCAGTGTTGCTTCTGGGGGACATCTACCTCAGGGCAGGGAATTCTCTGTTGCTGCCCAGCCTTTGCTCTGCAAGTGCACATTGATGACAAAGTGTGATTATTTGTGGTGAAGGTGCAACCGCTTCATTTCCCCCAAATAAAACCTTTAATGCAAAAAAACCCACGTCCGTAACTAATGTCTGAATTTGCAGCACATGACGCAGGCAGGTAAAGCTATAAAGGTGATTAAGGAGATAAAGCAAAGGCTGCTGACTGCTTTGCATTCACATATGCCAAAGTGCCAACACGCCTTTCGGGGCATAAACCGACCTACCCCATGCCTACCAAGGTGTGTAGAGCTGTGAGATGGGAAACTTGTCCCCGTGGTGCCACTGCCGTGAGAGCACCTTGCACCGTTCCCACTCTCAGACATCAGCCCCGAAGCTGCTGTGCTGCCCGAGAGCAGCCCTCTGAGAAAGGGGAAGAGATTTAAACTGACACATTAAAAGGAGACCAAAATGAAATGTTGTGGGTGCGATTTGAATAAATGCTTCAGAGCTTGTGCTCGAAAATAGCACAGGAGAGGGGGTTTTAAGCCCTGTGCTGTATTTCCCAGTGGCTCTTTGGATAAATTGACACAAATTCCAGAGGGATTTTAACTCCAAGGATGAGGATCCAGAGCCTCTGCTTAGCCTGTGCACAGACTTTACCATGTCATGGAAAAAGCCTGACTTCCTTTCCATGGGGCAGGGACAGGAATTTGGGAAGGGAGCATGCTTATAATGTACATGTTTGCACAAGGTTTATTAGGATTATTTTTAGGAGTATTTATTGTACCTGGCTGAAAGGGTATGAGGCAACACAAGCTCCCTTCAAATAGAAGACTATGTAATTTTGTGAGAAATGACAAAATAAACCTGTAACTAGGGAAAGGCTCAGATTTAGAGTTAATTTTCATTTTATCTTCAGCTTGATTTTCCTGTTAAAGAAATAAATCTGCTGTTAAACCTCCATTCGCAGAGAAGTGTGGTCTTTTATTGAAACTGACTTTAAGCTGCATCGTGGGGAAGAGTCTCTGGGACTTCCCAAATACTTCTTTTTTTGGGGGGGTGGTGGTGCAGAAAGAGTTACGAAAGTGAAGTAGACATTATTAGGATTCACTTGGTTCCTGCTTACTTTCCCCAGCTACTGCACTGCAGTGCAAAGCCACTCTGCTCTGAACTGTGGGGAAGGAACGAAGCTTTGCCGAGCAGGTTTGCTCCAGATCCTGAACAGGTGAAAGGGGAATTTGTCCTTCTGCTGGCAAAACCCGCTGCTTTTGCTGTTCACCTCCGTGGCAGCACAGTTCCCTATCGGTAGTTAAACCGAACTGAAATTCCTTGCAGGGCTGCGCCAACACCCACAGCTTGTGCCGCTGCACGCTCAGCCCAGTGCTCCCCGGGTGCCGGTGGCCGGCTCCAGCTGCGGTTACGTGGCAGTAAATCCCCGGCAGCTGGGGCAGCGCCAGCACCGCACCGTGAAACTCAGGCTCCAGCACCAGGACATTCTTCAGATATTTTTGAAGCTGTCTTGCCTCTTTCATCTGTATTTAAAAGATAATGAGTCAAATGCATTTCTGTTGCCATTGGTTTAAATTTCCTCATTAGCTCTAATTGCACTGGGTATGAGAACAGGGGCTCTGGGCAGAGACATGGCAGCCTCATGCTCTCATGCTCTTGCATGTCAAGGAAGGCCCTATGTGGCAATGACAAGGGGACATCGTTAGAGCAGTCTTGTGTAGGGGTATCCCCTGAGTAACCGCTGAAGGAGAAATGGTCTGGGATGTTAATCAGATCAGATCAAAGAGCAGAGCCTGTCTAGCCCAATCAGCCCTGACCGGCAGCTTGATAAACTCAGTGCCAGCGAATTGAACCGAGAGACCTCCCATAAAACCGGTACCAGTGGGATCAGGAGGGCACCCTGACTGCGTGTGACTGACCGAACAGGAATGCAAAAACACCTCTCTAATGCACCTGGGATTTAACCATGCCACCTTGTACATGATGGGTCTAACTCCAGAGAGACCTTTCCAAGTTTGTCCGCATTATCCCATCAAACGCCAAGCCTGGGAAGGCAGCATCCTTCTCCAGGACAAGTGCTGAACCCACTTCTCCAGCACGTTTTTTTAGAAGCATGACTGTCAGTGGCAGTTGTTGCATGGGGCTTGAATTACGGGGCCACTCCAGTCCCCTCCTTGCATGAACGCCGCTATCGGAGGCAGACAGCTGCTTTTACCTCTTCTCCGAAATTCTGTGAATTTTGGACCCTGTTCAAGGCTGAGCAAATCAACTGGGGACTTTCCATTGTTTGCCATGAGCTTTGGAGCAGCTGTTATTGTTCTTCATCATCTGCTGGAACATTTCTGATCGAGTTATTGTTGTCTCCTGAGGAAACTCTTAGAAGACTTTCAGAATGAAGAAGCCTTCACATATTTGCAAAGCGATTTTTTGGTTTCATTCCCAGGGTGATAGTCAAGAGTTTTTCCTTTTTACTGACGTCATGGCTTTTGGATGTGCTTGGACTAACCTGTGGGTGAATTCAATATTTGTCTTCGTAGCTTTTGCTACGTTTTCCTTTTTACCCCATGGTGGTTTATGGCCACTAGTTCTTACAGAACCATATTTAATTTCTGCAAAAGAGTGAATTAAAGTAAGAAAAAGGTCTTTATTCTTGAAATGTTTAGAAGAAAAAATTATTAAGCTCTTGCTTAATATCCCAATGTCTTTGTTTTTATCTCCATCTGTAGCCATTTTTCTGGTGCGTCTGGGTTTTGTCTCTCTTCTTGTGGGAAGACTGATGGGCATTGTCAGCTTTTTCCAAAGCTGTGGACTTAAGAGATCCAGAAATCTACTAATTAGTTCATGTTTAATCTGTACAATCTGCCAGAGCAGTTCTGGAGTCTTGTAGATTTGTTCCAGCACAGTCAAATTATGCTGATTAGATGGGTAAAAAGCCAAAAAAAAAAAAAAAAAAGCATAAACAGCAATTATTTTACATAAATTCCAAGCACATAAAGACTGATTTTAGCCTGGGCTGTTGAAAAATTTCATGCACATTGCAGTGTGTGTTTATTGCATTTTTTCCCTAAACAAAGTGGAAGAGTTGGACTTAGTACTAGTCAGAAAAAAGTCGAAATGCCATGGGCAGCCATGATCAGGTGCAGTGAAAGAGATACTCCCCACATCTGTGTGGTGCCTTGCAGCATTTGCTGTGTCGCCTGTTCCCAAAGTAGAGAGTTAACTCTTAAAACACCTGGTAATGTCCTAATGCCTGTAAAACAAACCACTCCTGTTGAACCGTACCACCTCCCAAGGTCGCGCGAGCTGCCTGGCAGGGGAAGAGGGCTGCTCCCCGCTGCAGCCGCCCACTTGCAGCCCAAACCCTGCTGCAGGTAAATGGGCTGAGAAGTGCAGTCGCAGGACAAGGAGGGTTGCCCAGCTCTCCCTCAGTGCAGCCAAAGGTGCTACTCGGCAGTGGCATTCCTGGTGCTCTGGCGGTTGCTGTCCTAATTTTTTTGTGAAATGGAGTTTAAACAAGGAATTCAAAAGCCTGGCTCCTTGGTTCATCATGAATTCAGGCATGGGAGCCAGGAGGTTTAGCTCCCCAGGTTATGCTGCAGGTAGGCTGCTTCCGTAGTTGGTCTCACAGGACTGCTGCACTTGCTAAACAGCAACACACATACTCAGAGGATAAATACAGGGTAGAAACCAAGTCAAGCATCATTTGAATGTTTACAGAGACAGCTGAGCAAGCCCTCTGCTTTTCAAAGGCTGTCAAATGTGTATGAAACAAAGTCACAATGAAAACATCCCATCTTATAAGTGGGCAAATGTGCTGTTAAGAACCACTGAAGTTTTGCAATATAAATCTTATTACTGTGGTTGAAAACACAACTGGAACTTGACTTTGACTTGCAGCAAGCAGCCATTACATGTTTTGGGAAGGGTCACAGAGCTTTAGACCATCACTGCCAGGAAGGTACAGCAGGACCTTGGAGTAAATGGCCATGAGCTCCTAGATTAGCTCCATTTAGTCATGCTCTGCTAGGAGGTTTAAAACAGCTCCTCCAACAAGAAACAAGCTTGTCCTTCCCTCGGAAAGGATGACGGTGCTTCTCTCAGCAGTGTCACTCAGCCTGCAGCAGCTGCTTTGATCTGCTGCTGAGCTTCTCTCTCCATGCTGCAGCCCCAACACCTGGTACCTGGCACCCATCAGCTCACACTTCCCGATAGGGTTGCCCCCCTTCCCCTCACCCTGGTCACCTTTTGCATTTATCTACACTGAGTTTCACCTGCACTTTATTGCCCAGTCATAAGAAGGACTCACCTGTAAAGACTTTCTATAGTCCTTTAGAACCTCTCCCCATCCTTCCTGCCATAAATAACTTTGCGCCATCAGCAGACTTCATCGGCTAAGTGCTCAGCCCTTTTTCCAGGTCATTTATAACATTGTCGAGCCACACAAGTACCAGCATGGACGCTGGGATGCCACTCCTGACCTCCACACTCCTGCAAGACCCCACTAGGACCTCTACCCTCTGGCCCTTACCCCTGAACTCATTACTTAGCCTTATTTATCCTACAACTAATGGCTTCAGAAAGTGCCTTAATTCTGTTAGATTCCCTAGCTTTTTGCATAGGTGGCTCTGCAGCCTTTCTCATGGTCTTTTAATATTATTTTGGGGTGTATAATTGAATTCAACCACTCTTAGGTGCCCTATAATGAAGTGGGGCAGGGAGAGAGGAAACCGCTGGCTACATGGCGTTCTGAGCAATTAGTAGCCTATGTGGTATTTCTGCTTTGTTGGTTTTTACTCAAGGAGACCAAATGCTGTCTGATATTCTCTGAAAGCGCAATAAAACATGACTGTTTGCTGCTAGTGTGACTGCACTGGATCCAGACTATCCAAAACCAGTGCCATGTTTCATCTGGCAGGGGAAAAGTACAGGATCTATCTATAGTCACTGAGCTTCCAGTTCACAGGGAATTTGGAGGTTTTTTTCAGCTCTGATAAAAACAATGCAGCGCCTCTTTGAGTCATCCCCTCTGCTATAAGATAAACCATAAACAGCTGATTTCTACGAGCAGATGTATTTATAGGCTTGGGATAGAATACAGATTTAAAAATGCTACTTTTATGCTTCAAAGAGACTTACATTTTTAATCTGTATAAAATTAATCCAGCTAATTAATTAAAATGGCTACAGAGTAAAATGAATTAAAGGTTCAGAAAATCATTAAGCATTGATATGGCTGCATGCTCTGATTTGGTAATGAGTCATGACATGGTGAACATTATCTAACTCTGCATCCAGGTACTGTATGAACTTGTGGGCAATGAGATGCTGCCACGTGAGAGCAGGAACAGCTTTGCTTCGGAGGCGACTCTTGTGTAGCATTAGGAGAGCGCTGTTGTTTAGGAAGGAGCTCTAACCCT
The DNA here is from genome assembly GCF_949628215.1 of Phalacrocorax aristotelis. Classification (NCBI taxonomy): domain Eukaryota; kingdom Metazoa; phylum Chordata; class Aves; order Suliformes; family Phalacrocoracidae; genus Phalacrocorax; species Phalacrocorax aristotelis. Next base: position 26,952,384 of record NC_134284.1, on the reverse strand, counting down.
TCTAGCAGAGGGAAGATCTGGGATGTCAGGTCCTGTTTTCCATCCTGCTACTGACTTAAACATTCCCCTTATGCACCAGCCTTTAAAATGAGCATGGTGCTGTACGATTCCCAAAGAAGCCTATGTAACCAGGGCACAGGTCATCAAGGCTGAAATCCCACTGAAATCAATGAGTGAGGAAGGTCAGTAGGAGCTGGGGCATGAAATCCCTTTACCCTCTTTGAGAAATCTGCTCTTTCTTCAGGCAGCCAGCAGCTGCCTAACGTGGAGGTACCACCACACTCTCACAAAAGCAGCAGGTACTTCCATCTCCTTCCGCAATCATGTTACAAATCCCTTCCTCCTCCCTGAGTAAATGTTTGCAAGTTCAAAATCAAGCTGCACGAGAAATGAGGAACTGTTTCCTTATGAAGCAGAAAACATGTCTCACACAGAGATTTATCATGTGAGAGAACTGCATTTTCTTCTCCAGGGAGGCATGTTGCACCTTGACTCTTCTAATATCTCTCCGTCAGAAGTGGTACAGAAGGAGCCGGCAGGTGCAAAGGCGCTTACTCAGTATGAGGAAACACCAAGCCCTGCATATTCCCTTGGAAGCTGAAAATGCTCTGAAAGATAGGGCACAAGAGCCAGCACTGCTCCTGGGGTCAGGCAAAAGCCGCGGGCTGGCTGACGCACTGCACCGTGGTGTGCCGGGCACGCCATGTCTGTTTGCCCGTGGCTTGCTCGGCTGGTGAGCTCTCCAGGACAGGCAATACGTGCAGTGTTTAGCCCACCTGGGCCTCTTGGTGTTGCTATAATGCTAGCAATGCATAGGGGCTGGATGTAATGCTAGAGACCCTTTGAGGGGGGGTACAGTCCCATTTATAGTCTATGTAAGAAACCTTAAGGACTCCAGTGCTGCTGCCCTTGCTCTGACATGTGTCCACAGGCCAGTAATCAGCCGTAACCATCTGAATATACGCTCTCTCCACTGAAAAAGAGCAATTTTCTCTCTCTTTAAAGTGCTGCTAAGATCTATGAGGAAATGTTGACAATGAAGGATCCTTCTGGGAGCACTGGGTGGTAAAAACTGGAAGTTCCCTACCTGCAAGACTTTGTGTGCTTGTGGGGTATACGTTCTACTCAAGTATTATCCATTTTCTTAAATGTTTCCACCTTATCTGACAGAGGACACAAAAACACAGCAAGAGAAACCTCATTTCTCAACACAGTTAATCAAGTCTCTTTTTGTCCCATCTTCTTGCCTAGTAATATATTGAAATAGGTGATTCTTTTCTGTATTATATATAAGTATATTGTGTATTTTGCTAAGATAACTTAGACCATACTGTGAGTCTTGTAAGAACAATGTGACATGACGTACATGCAACCTAACAGGTTGAACTGACTGCAGATGCTTTAAAAAATGTCTTTTCCTCTCCTTCCCTCCTTTCCACTCTATCAGTTGTAGTTCCCAGGCTACATGCCTTGTTAAAACAGCCTGACTGAACCAACATCTTCACTAATGAGCATCTCTGACCCATGGCTTTTAAAGGGAGCAGCTGGAACCTTCTGGGGAATTGCCTCTTCATTGCAAAAGGCGAGGAAAGGAGGTGCCTTCTCCCAGAAATCATTCTCTACCTTGTTAATGCTTCTTCCGCCTCTTCCTCCAGATTTGATTCTTGTAATCAGCTGATTCCTAGGAATTGGTGGCTTTTGATTTTTTTTTTTTAATTATTCTGAAATAGTGCTTTATGACAATTTCTAAGGGCATGGGGGACCAATGTAAAAAGTACCACAGAGCCTACAATCTCATAATCTTCCTCACCCCCCAAGTGGAATAAAATAACTTCTGGCTCAGAATATTTTGGCATCGCAAACTTTCATCCCACATGCCCAGGGAGCAGCCACCTACGTTAGGGGTAACTGTGGCTAACATACTTTTGACTCAAGGAAGGAGAGGGGACTACAGTCCCTGCCAAAACAACAGGACAGAGAGAGAGGAAAATCCCACTGCAGAATTCCCCTTCCTCCACGGTGCTCAATACAAAGGGAGGTTGCTAAAGCAACAGTTTCTCCTAGCTGACTGGAACTAGTCATGTACATGGGCTTCATGCTGAATCAGTATTGGTGCTATCAGAAAAAAGACGGAAAAAGCTCCTTCCTCTACTTACGTAGCTCTGACTGCTCAGCCAGCACCTCTGGGAGCAGTAGCTCTGAACTGACTCCATCCTGGTTTCCAACATTTCCTGCAGCTATCTGGACCCCTGGGGAGAGCTTCTCCACAGCTCCACTGGAACCAATGCATGCAAATCACCCTTAAGAACTATAAGGGAATACGACATTTAGCATCAAGCCATTCAGCCCCCACTGAAATAACTTAAGGCTGAGGTCTTAAGCGGCTTGAACGATGTTGTGCTGTTTCCATGGCAGGACACCGCTCTCCACAGGGTGCCCGAGGTCAGGAGCAGGCAGGCAGCTTCTTGCCACGGCACCTTGCAGCGGTTGCACCTGCAGAGCCTCTGAGGCTGCATGTCCTGATGGGGCGGCAAAAAATAGCCCTTCTCCCCACCGTGCAGGCCATTGAAGAGAAGAGGAAAATGCCCGTCTCTGCCAAAACCTGGCTGTGCAATCTGAGTTGTTTTGAAGTGCCAGGAAGAGCTGGTGCATGCTAGCAGTATGTCTGTTAGCTTTGGGTTTGGGGGCAGAAGGCGGGAGATGATGGGAAGGGACTGCTCTACAGCAAGGGAAGCCCAGTTGTGGTGATCTACCTTAACAGCCAGGTAGAAACACGCAAGTACAGTGAGATGCCCCACAGCCCAGTGTTTCCAGCTGGTTTCTGCATTTACTTCTATCAGCATATCAGCCAGCTAACCTCAGCGTTCAAAGCTGTTGCCCTCTGGCAGAGAAGAACAGCGTGTCCCGAACAGCCTAAAAAAGGACACACAGCTCCTGGGCGAGATATGCAGGTAAAGGGCTGGATACCCATGAGGAGGATTATTTTCATTTGACTATTTAATTCAAGGTTTATTTGTTCCCTCTGTTGATACTGATGCAGATTCATTCCAGTTCAGAAGCCGTCACGTAGGGAGAAAGGAAATAACACAATCTGGCTCCCCTCTTTTGGCATCTGAACAACTTAGTTCCTCAGGAGCACTTGAGAGGCCAGCAGCATGTAAATGCTTTCCCTCATGGTGACACAGACAGAACTTTCTGGTACTAGAGTAACCCCTTTCCCCCTTTGACTAGTCACAGCTGCACGTACCTTTGGTGTAACATCATGGTTACACAATGCTGACTCTCCCACTTTGCTCTTATTGTACCTCTCTCATATTTGCACAAGCAGAAGCTGAGATGGAGCCCTGCAATGGCCTCCGAGAGCCCAGCCATTTCCCAACCTTCTCCTGAGCCTGCACTGCTCCCACCAGCATCAGAGGTGAGCTGGGAGCACTGAACACCACTGGACTGCAGCCCAGGAGGGCATGATTTTCTCCAGTCTCTGTCCAGAAGAAACCTAGTAAGGCACAAACACATGGGCTGCCCAGTGCACTCGCCCACCTAACTGATGTAGGCTCTGCTGGGATGAGCGCTAGTATTTACAAGTAGATCTAGGCTCGCTGCATCTCTGGGCCCTCCTCCTTTCCAGGTCCCCATGACTTCCGCAATCATCCAGTTCACCAGGACTAATGGAGCACAGATGTACTCTCAAGGGAGTAAGCATGAACCAGAACCCTCATCTCTGGAACGCTTCCCAGGAAGAACCATCTCTTCACCATCACGTATCCCAAAGTACCTAAGAAGACAGAGCGGGAAATAAGCAGAAGAGAGAGTTCCTAACATTTTTGCTACTTTATCCCTTTAAGGTTCTCAAGCAGGATTTATGATCACATCTTCTTCAGAGAAAAACAGTGTTGTGCTAACAGGTAAGCAGAAAACCACAGGGAGATACAGATCTGTAACGCTTCAGTTAAAGCACAGGTAAACAGCAAACAGCAGCAGACCTTGCAAGTGTTTCACAAGCCTCATCTTAGTCATTACTGTTTGCCTTGTAGGTTGCAAGGCATCCAAGGCTGCTCTCCGTGCTAGCTTGTAGGCATGGAGCACAGCGGGACTAGCTGAACCTGGCTGTCAGGCAGAGCTGTGTACTGGTGCTTGTCCACAACAACTGAGGGATCCAAGTACATGGCAGCAGTGAAAATGTGCAGCCTGCCAACGTGCGACCAAACTGTCAGGCAGGGCAGGAAGAAGAGATGCTTCATTCCAGACTGAAGACAAAGAGAAAGGAGTCTTTGAAAGCGTGGCCTGGGCAGATTCCCCCGGTGTGGCAGGGAAGACACATGTTTCTGATTTACGACTTTTGGCAGGGAATGTAGCCAGAAAGTAAAACACAGGTGATCATAAGAAGAATTAAACAGTGGGGGCGCAGTACCATCCACACTGGGCAGTGTGGGATCCTCCTTGTGACCCTGACAACAAAGCAACAGCAGGAAACGGTATGGTGCTGCTGGCCATGGCTGTGACTGGCAACAAAAACATAGAAGCCTTTTAAATATTACAAAGACAGAAATTAAATCATCTTCCTCTTACGCAATGCCTGCCCTTCCTCAGCAGGGATCAAATCAATATGGGAGCATGCAAAGTCAATGGTTTATTTCAAGGGGTTTTGAATTGGGCTTTGTAGGCAAAAAGGCATCAGCCTTGTTTCAATATGAAGACACATTGGTATTTCCATTCCACGTCTATTTGTGGGACAGAAACGTGACTTTGTTCCTCTTTAATCCTGTTTAAATGCTCTTTAATCCTGTTTAAATGTTACACTATTTTAAACTAAAGTCTGTCAGGAAAAAAGAATCAAGTCTAGGACTGGAATTATCCCTGGAGACGACGGGGGATCCCACTCGTTAGTGAATGAGAATCACCTTGAAGGAAGTTAAGAACAACCTTGTAGCATTGACATTGCATTTCCCCATCCTTTCTTCTGGTTTATGTTAGTACTTACTTCTATGGTGGTGGTTTAAGCACACAAACCTGTGCCTACGCATACACATGCAAGCACGTCACTATAATACAGGTACCAAACCATACAAACAGTGTTAACAGTTTATTGCATGCCCTTCTGGCAGCAGAAACAGAACTTTCACATAATTTCTGGAGAAATGCTGCAGTTGTAGGCCAACTTACATAACCGATTTAGTTCAACAGAATTGCTTTCTGCCTTTAATCTGCTCAACAGTTTATCTTTGCTGTCGTGATCGGTTGAGCTTTCTTTAAACCATTATGGATTAGCGTTCTGCTATGACACATTAAAAGCTTAGCTTTGTTTATTTTTGTCAAGAATGGGGGAGGCATATCAGGTTCAAATGTTCACACAGCAGTTTATGAATGGTTATTTTTCTTACATGGCCATCAATATATTCAGGTACCGAATGCAAGGCACAGCTAAACACTTCCTGAGAAAGTACGAGTGGCTGGAATAAAATATTTGTGATTTCATTACAAAAAAAGAAAAAGAAAGAAGGAAGTTCATAAATTTGCATAATTATTTTAATCTGTAAATACAAAATTTAATCCAGCATTCAAATAGTTCATCACACCCACCAGCTTTGTTTGGAAGACCAAAGAGTAAACGGTCTGGAAACTTAATTAATAAAGCTGGTTGGGGATTTTACTACGTTTGCATTGTTGTTGCAATTTGGAGACAGAAATCCTGCCAAAAGCAATCTGTCATTCAACTGCAAGGAGATAGCGCACCATAATGCACATAAAACACCAAACAAACAGAACCTCAGCTACATGGCTTACAAAAAGGTGTTCAGATAATATTAACCAGCTGTTCAGTGAATTTTCACAGTGGATTCATCAACTATGAAAGTGGGTGATCTATTAGAAGACTACAGTATGAATCCAGGTCCAAATTTCTACTATAAATTGATGAGCACAATATACTATTTTAAACCAAATCCAACAACTAACACAATTCTTTGACCTCTGTGTAATCTACATGATTTGCAGATGACAGCCTGGAATAGAGTGAGAGGTTGTGTCCCTGAGCACTGCCAGTAATCCTCTGTGCAGCCAAACACTATTCCAAGGAAACACTAATTCTGTGATTGGTCGTGCTGGCAACCCTACAACCTCGCAAATGAAGCAAGTAGGCACTTTCACATTCCCAAGAGCAACACAGACACTAGAGAAGTTACAAAAAAGAGTGGCTAGTAGTGCTAGAAAAAAAAAACCAAAAACATAAACCTGGGAAAGTAATTCAGAAAAGAGAAGGAAGAAATCCAACTTATTTGCAATTAGTGTGCTGTTTGTTTTGCTCTCTTATCGGGAGAGATCTTTATTCTGCACATTCCAGTGAATGGCCATTTGCTATTAATTTATCTTCTTTCTGACGGCAAGTGGAGCACCATTCCAGAGTTTCAACATTCCCTTGTTGCTGCTCTGGTTAATGCTGTCTGCTATTTAAACAAAGCATATTCCAACCAAATCTGACTATATATGGAATTCCCTGACAAGTAAAAATTTGGATGCCCTACAAAAAAGACCCATGAAAACAGAATATACGCACAAACACACAAAACACTCCAAACCACACAAACTCTGCATGTACTAAATCAGGCTCTTGGTGGCAAAGGTCAGGTACCCAGTGTGACCGACCATCTCCCTGAGTGGCACACCGCTTTTGAACTGCACAGTTCCTTGCTGCGGCTTAGTGCATGGGCTACCTTGGTTTGATGGGTTGCTGCTGTCAAAGCCGGTGCTAGAATTGTCCTCAGCTGCTTTTCCAAGGTCAGGGATTTGCAAACTAATTGTCCTTACATTGTACACTCGGAGCAGAATTTCCAAGGTGTTAATCTCAGTAAAACCATATTCTTCCATCGCTAGGTAGGTTCTTTGGACTTGTTCGATGCAGGGGGAGAAAGAGCAGATGCGGCCACCTGCAAAATGAGACAGGGAGTAGAAAAGAGAGCAAAAAGAAAAAGGAAGTGCTTTTTATTTGTTTTTCAAATTCTCCCAGATGCACATAGAATTGCTATCATACAAAGTGAAAACATTTTTCAAGAAAATCTCCATGAGGCAGCTATGCGTGTTTAAAGCACACAAAATCAAACGTGGATGACTCTACACGATGCTTCAGACCCTTTAAAAATTGCAACAGCACATTAATTCATATTCCAAATTCAGTGTTGCCCACCACATTTGTTCATGATAAAACTGTTAAAGTTGATCCCTTTAGAGCAGCGACTCTTTTGGAATCACTATCCACTGTTCTGGATTGAGGCACCGAGCTCAAGTTGGCACATATACAAAGCCAGAAGTCATTCTCTACACACTGTACAGAGTTGCCTTCATTAGAATATAAGTGTGTATGCACACACACTCTGACAAAAGCGGCTGTGTTGATTTGAGAACGATGGTATGTGTGTACAGAATAAAGTAATCTCTCCAGGCCATAGATGGAGTGCTGCTAAGGCTTTACCCTTTTAGTCAAGCTGACTAGCATGTCCCCTGAGCATTAAAGTTTACTAGATATCACACTAGGCAGTTTTTACAGTAGATGCTTCAAAACTCTAGGACAGGACTTTTAAGTGATAAACGAACACTTGTCTCCTCGTCTGTGCACAGTTCGGATTTTTGATTCTAAATACAGAGTACTAATAGCCCCCTACAACTTTCTGCATGCTACAATGTCACCTTAACAGCTGAGAATAGAATGATTCAGATTTACTCTGAAAAGCCACAGCCAAATGAGATCAAAGAATTAAAAGGACACTGTCTGCCATAAAGCCAGGGCATCTGCTTTCACCCAGGACACAGCGTCTCACAAGGCAACTGCCCTTCCTGAAAAGTTTTTGTGCTAGGGGAAGGAACACTGGGCAATGCAGCTTCAGTTATTGTTTTACTTATTACAATTAGATGACAATGCTTGCTGACCTGATTTGCATTCCTTCCCAGCCCTCTCCCAGGCTCATCCAGTCAAACCTTCCAACACCAGTTGTCTAAGTAGTTAAAGAACCTGTGCAAGTGAGAGCAAAGCATCCTGCTAAAAATAGAGGCTATACTGGGACTATGCGAAGCCTGCTTTATCTCAAACTCCCCTTTTTTTTTTCCCTTTTTAGTTTCTAAAGTCACATCTCTAAAAAAAGAAAGCATCAGGTCTGAAAGCATCACTCTAGCACTCTAGTTACTGTGCAGCAATGATGTGCTGGGTACTGACTGGGGAAGAACGCTTTCCATGACCATTAATCCACCATACACTAAGTAGGATTTCATTTTAGTCCTGAAATAAAGTCCCCACAGCCAGAGGTTCTTATCATGCATCTTCAGAACAAAGCACCCTGGACAAGTAATTCCCTAGAGTGACAATTAAAAAACTAACCTAATAATCACCTGCAAAATTAATGCTGGTCTGTGTCATTATTAACCAACTCTGTTGATGCCGATTTAATTGCACACCCAGTCCACTAGCTCCCATGGAATTAGATTTATATGTTCATCAGGATGGCCAGGGCTATCAAAATGATTCTGAATCAGACAGCTAATCTTTTCTGGCCAAAGCAGTAAATGCTTCTACCATGTTTGTAGATGTAAAAGAGAAAAGATCAGGAAGAAATTTCTGTTACATAATTAGAAAGCTACTATGATACACATATGTTATAAAGATAGATGTTATATTCTTATTGCGTAGGGAACTGAACGAATGTCCAGCTTAGCTAAATGTCAGTTCACAATGACTCTTTGTCTGCAAAGCAAGAATTTGCAGAGACCAGAGACTTACTACTATTTCATTCAGGCTTTTTGTTTTTGGTGTTTTATATTGCAATAAAAAAGGAAAATATGTTTACATTTACAGTAAGTCTGTTCTTATTTATTCTGACTACAAGGGTTTCAAGATATGTTTAGGCTTTCAAATTCACATGTTCTAGATTTACAGTCAAAAGCTAAGAAGCCTGCACACAGCTGTTGCCATACAAGCTGCAGAGCCGCCTACAGTTCTTGTCAAGCCTTCAATTAAAGGCAGAGCACCCTTCATTTTGCCTCAGGATGGTCAGCTGAGCACAGCACGGCAACACCAAACTTGGTGATGATTTATCAGACTGCCTCCTGGCAAAGTGGACTGCTTGGGGAAGCGGGGTTCCAGAAAACAGGCTTTCAAGCCACTTGGTAGGGAAGAAAGGTCTTGCTTGCAATAGCTAATATCCAGAGGGGAAGCGCAAAAAGTAATGTCACTTTACTTACTGCACTGCTGGAAGCTTCTCAGTTATGAAGCATGAGAAAGCAGTGTAACAGCTGGTATCCCGTATAACTGAGAGCATCCAGTGGGTTTTAGTAGTTCTGCCAAGTTAATTTTTACCCTTTCCTACCTATTGTTCTGGGTATTATTATACATCACTCCCAAATAAATATACCTACAAATAGCTTAGAAGCAAAACCACCAAGCATCTGTCTCTGTGGATCCTGACAAGCGGGAGAGGGGTCCCCTCTGCTTTTTCCTGTACACACCATCAGGCAGGCTGGATTGACTTGCCGGGTGGACTTGTTTGATTAAGCAGATATTAAGAGAAGATTGGAGAACTACAATTAGCAGAAGGTTGGAAGGCAAAAATGAAATTGCAGTTCCAGACAGCAAGAGGCTGCCTAAAATAGAAAGATTTGGGAAGCTTCAATTGCCATGGTGCATTTAGACAAGCAAAAAAGTGGACTCTGTGCAGCAGAAAACCAGCACTCAGAAGGACATCCTCATCTGTTCTAGGAGCAGAGACACTGTCATCTTCAACAGACCAGATGCTTCTGAATTCTCTACGCTGAATTCTCTACAGAGTTGCCCTCTGAACCTTCGCTGGATTACCAGCTAGGCAACACCCTTTCTGTCAGAATCACCAAACAGATACAAATCTAGATTTCAGCATTCACAATTCTCAGATTCTTTGAGAGCCCTCTTGTCCTTTAGACATCAAGAGGCATTTAGGGCTTAAAGGACTTGAATATGCATTGCTTTGTCTTGCCATGCCAAGGACTCCTTAGTGAATGAAGAAAAGACATGTACTCCCTCCCTCTCTGCTCACTGGGGCACACTGCTCTGTCTGTGTATCACAAAGGGGTGGACTAGACTAGAGAGCAGTGAAAACAACTGAACGGAAACTTTTTAGTACAAACTGAGTTTGTGTTCTTTCAGAGCTCTCCTTTTAGGAAACGCTACCATTCCTAAATTTGGTTAATGAGATCTGTGTGTCATCATAAATTGATATAGTAATTATCTGAGACTAATCCTGTTCACATTGGGAAGCTGTGTGAGCTTTTTGATCTGAAGAGCTGTCTAAAAATGTGTTTATTCATGTATAATGCATCTGACAAGTGCTACAGTTGAGGAGAAGAGAATAATGAGGCTGTATGAAAGACTCGTATTTTTTTCTACCTTCAATTTTACAGGGAGCGAGTTAGTTTGAAACATTTAATGGAGAGGTTAAATCTCCTGAACCCGTAGGCTGGAACAAGCCCACACAGCCCTGGCAGTCATTGTAACCAGCAGTAGGGTCGAGAGGATATGAAAATTGAAATACAATTCAGGCTGGAAATATTAGAGAAGAGAGCTTAAGGGAAGGGGGAAATAAAAGAGAAGATTTGCATCCATATAGCACTGTACATTTTAACAGACAGTATCTAATTAGTAATGAAGGGACACACCCTTGCATCTTTACAAGATGTCAGTGCCTTGAAAACTGCTCCTCCTTCAATAGCAGTTCCCGGTACGTTCCTGCGCAATTCCAACAAACAATTTTGTTTCTGGTTCATCTGAGCAAGGACTAACACCTCTACCCGTTCTTTTTAGCTAATATCTGCACTACATCTCAAGTATGGAAAATCTGGCAGTGCTACCCAATTGACAAGAACTCCAGTGCATACTTATGAAACATAAAATGTGTCCAAGTTATGGGCTCTCACTTCTGTAGGTTATATTATGTGTCACAAGTGCTCTGACAGGTTTTTTCATCATCCCAATATTATTCAGAAGATGCAAAAAACATATGTAGTGCAGCACCATTAAGTTCCAGGAAAAAGGGCCTGTAATTTTAGAAACGATTCTGTGATGTAAAGAATACAACCCAGCATTTTTATCTCGGGTAAAAGAACACAGCTCTGGGTTTTGGGACTTCAGTGCATTGTCATAACTGGAAGATTACGTTACAAAGATCTCATGGAAGAAAAAAAATCACACAGGCATTATCATTATGCAGGGGCGAGGCAGGAGAGTCACTGAGCAGCATCACCGTGGCATTTACTTTGTGCTAGTAGGACACTAAAAATATTCCCTCTGTAAAAGGGGACAGAATGTCCTTTAAGCGAGTGTGCTCGTGGGCGATTTGATGTAGCTTCCCTGACAAGTGAAATTAGAGGATTCGGCTGTTGAAAGAAATCAAAGGATGTTTCTTGATTCAGAAAAGAAAATTTTCTCCAAATCACTTCCTAGCTCATTAATAGAAGCCTGATGTGATTTTCTGCAACTGTGACCTGAACAACTACATTTGTAGGTGCATCCTTCAAAAGGAATTTATTCCTGCTCACTATTAGGGGCTGGCAAAAGCATGCAACAAGGAAATTATAATATCAGTTGGCTCCAAATTGGGGAAGAAAACCTAACAACTTCCTTCAAGGATCCTTCCATCCCAAACTATTTCCTATAAACTGTGTAAAGCCCAGCATTCCACAAGCATGAATTACAATGGGAATCCTTCTGTTTGACCCATGACACTGAAAGAATCACTTTTACTTCAGGCCAGGCCCATCGTGTGCACCCGACCTACCAATCCGTGACAGACCGGAGCTAGGTTAATGCCCTCCAATGAGATACAACTACTGGGACTGGCTCAGCAAACAGCCAGTGCTGCTGCTGCTGCTTTGCGGGTTAGCACCTGGTCCTGGATCCTAGTGGGGCAGCTTTGCACTAGACCAGATGGCCTCTCAGTAGTGAGAGTATACGCTTCAATTTAAAGTTAGTTTGTGGATCTTTAACCTCACCTTGAGTTAATTCTCCTTCGAATCAAAGCAGGTACCACAGTAGCAAAGGCTGGTGCCCATATTTTTAGCAAGCACTTACAGCTTCATTCATTCATTTAATCCAGAACAACCTCCTGGGGACATGAGAAGCATTGATACTGACTTGGGTAACACCTGCATGGGTGGAGGACAACAGCACGCTAGACTGTTAGGCTTCCCTTCCTGCCCTAACACATTCCCTGTATGTTCTTGAGGTAGCCCGAGCCCAAACAATATCAGCCTTGATGTCACTGCCCTCTTCTCAGTGTGATTCAGCCTGGGGTACTCCCTACCCAGATACCACAGGGGTGAGACTTTTGGCCAGGGATTTCAGCTGCTCCTCAAAGCAGCAACTGGGTGGTTTAAAAATGGGACCATGAACAACCTCTGGGGCTCAAGAAAAATAGCCAGTGAGATTTTCTACATGGATGTGGTACTCCCTGAAAGCTCAGGGGAGGAAGGAGGCAAGCCCAAATGAAAATTGAAACTAGCTAAACCAGGAAATGCCTTACCTGTACCACAGGCTACCAGGAGGGTGAGATATTACTTATTCTCTTATACAACATCTCTAATAACCAAACCTGGCAGGTTAGGACAACAATCAATGGCTGCACTAAAGGGAAAAATGAAAACGAGACCTGGTTTAAGTCCATTGTGTACAAACTAAACAAATATAAGACTTTGGAAATGAAAACCAACTACTACTACAAAGAGCAGAGTACTGCTGAAGGGCTTTGGTGATGGCAGGAAACGCAGAGGCCCAAACAGGGAGATATTCATAGGGAATTTTCCGTGCAGAGTTTTGGGGGGAGACCTGACAGCACCATGTTACCTGATTCAGGTGATATCTCAAGGATCACAGTTTGACAAACTCATAATTTAGGGGCTCTATGATGTTCAAGAGGGAGTGGCAAGTGTGAATTTAAGTGTAAAATCTTTGAAAGAAAGAAAGGAAATAAAAGAGGGGTGGTTTTAATTATTTGGTTCCTCAGATTGTTAATTTAAACACCACCAAGGACTGATTTTTAATGCAAGAGGCCAATCCAACCTAATATATGGCTGTATTTTTCTATCTCCTTACCGGAAAACTTAAAATTTCTGTGAGAATTATTGTACAAATGGGTTTCTCCCTCATATTCCACAGCCTTGGAAGAAAGACAATATTTATGAGAGTAGAGTAGGTGGGGGTGTAGAATTATGTTCAAAGCACTACAGTATTCAGCTGTGAGATGACTCTTAGTCAAAGGTTTCAGGGCATTTAAGAACTGTAGAATATTGAGGATATTTTTGTAATTTTTCCATTTTCTTCATTTTTTAAAAATTTAGCCTGAAGGGGTTAACAGCAACTTTGCAAAACTACCAAGGTCAGATATTGGGAACAGCAGCTATGACTACAGAAAAGCATTAATCAGCAAATGCTGCAAAAGGAAAACAGTGCAGGTCTGGAAATGAAAGCAAGTTCTGCAGTGCAGCAATGCCCAAGAGATATGACAAGCAGCATTTCTGCTGAAAGTGTGAGGGGTGAAATCAGCACAGAAAGATGCAGCTGAGATGCAAGCCTGAACGTCAGCAGAGCACATCACCAGAAAATAAGAACCTCCTAGTCACAAACCTACTGTGCCACTTTATTCTTTTAGCTCGTCAGAGGTTGGCAGTGCTTTAAACGGGAGGCCAAGCTACTGTAAGTTGTGTATTTACAGCACACTGCAAGGCATAATGTGAGTGATAAATGTACTCTGTAAAGAGGATCATTAACACTCAGCCTACTAGAAGCTGCAACTATTCAGGATCTTGAGCTTAAGTAGGAGAGAAAACACTGATTTGATAAGGTTTTGTTAAGGTTAAGAACTCTTACACGCTGCCCCAGCTGAACACTCTATAATGACTACTGTAGTTTTAAAGAGGAGGCTAGCTAATGCTATGTATTGAATTCGCTTAGCTCTGATTTCATTCAAAGTACCTTAAGGCTTTAGGGAATAAATTACCACTATCTGGCAGTTACTCTGAGATATCTGCATGGCACATCACAATAAAACCCACAATATGAATGGTTCAAATGTGACCCTGTCCAGATGTGAGAGGGAGGGCATGGAGGGAAAAGACTGGAACGACTCATTTTATCCACTGATGTTTTATCACCATACTAACCCTTGGAATGGCAGTGAATAGCAGCGGTATGTGCACAGGCTGTTCTTACTGCAGAAGAGCTTTAACTATTTGAAAACAAAACAAAGGAGCACTATAAAATTATCTGCCTGTGGTAGGGAAAGGGAAGCAGTTACAGATACCCTTCTATCATATTTTAGATTTTACAGCAGTAAAAAAAGGCCACAACAAAACTACCCGCATGATTTGGAATAAAACAGAAATGTGTGTAAGTTTGTACCTATTACTACTGCGATCAATTATATTTTATATTAAAAAAAAAAAAAAACCCAGCCTTTGTTTATATGAAAAATAGCAAAATAAAAAAAAAGTCTCTGGCTTAGTCAGGTACTGTGAGACCCAAAAGATGAGCCTTAGACCACCACCAGCTCTCAGACACTGGTGGCTGTTTGCAGCAAAAACTGCAGCAAGGATCAGCAACTTTGCCTTTTGACTGGTACATAAAGTGCATGATGCCACTTCACAAGCACAAAAACGTGGGATTTAAAAGTATTATGTATATTGCCAAGGCAGATGTAATCTTCTAGCATAGCCCAGTAAAGTAGAGCCAGATGGTATGGCCAGTTTGGGACTGTAATACCTTTTCTAGGATTTCAAATGCTGGAGTGAGACAAGGACTCAAAACTTGGAACTGTTCAAGCAGCTCTGCTTAGTATTCTAAACATGCACCACTTAAATAATTCAAATTGGACTGCGCAATGCAGCGCCTCCTAAGCTTGGAAGTCAGCTGAATGTTGTGCTCACTAGATTAGATAATTTGAGCATGGGAAGGGCATCGTACAGTGCAGTGAAAATTGTTTTTTCCCAGGACACACTGGAAAGCAGCTAAATATAGAGCTGTAACGCTTGCAGGTACAGACCGCTAACAAGTCTCTCTTTGTTCACTTTTTAAAGAAAGCATGTGTTACATTGGTATCAGAAAGCTTTCTAGAAAATTTTCAGCAGTAGCTGAGGTAGCCTAGCAGCTGGGTTAGTCCTGACCGAGCAAGGCAATGCACATTCAGTGACCTTTAAGAACAAGCTCAAATCCTGTGATTTCAAGAAGACCTAGCATTTTACTTAATCACAGTCAGGCCTGTGATTACATATTTTAACAAAGAGCTGAGCCTTGGCACATAATTGAGTTTTACTAAACTCATGTCCCAGCACTGTTCAGCACTCCATGCCCTCTTGATTAGAAAAGTCACTTTTGTAGATGGAAGTGATCTGGTACAGGTTAGTTCAGATCCACACTAGTATAGTTACACTAGTGTAACATTAATTAGGGGAAAATTTATTCCAGGATAAAAGAATGATTTATTCACCGAAGTTTATTTTTCAGTAGGGAAAAGATTTGTTATAAACTGATGAAATCAACCCAATACCTCAACAGCAGTTCTCACTTGCTGTCACAATCCTGGAATAACTGGCATAAGCTAGAACAGCCTTTATGTTCCATCCACACTGCCACCAACGACAAACTCATCATTAGCTCCAGCAGCAGAGATTTAAGGCAGAAATTGGCAAGCATATTTAAGTATAACCAAGTATTCTTTAACATTACTGATGGGGTGCTCTGTTATATAGGTTCAAATCTGCAATGATTGATGCAGTGCGTCTGAACACCTTCTATAGAAACACCTTTCCACTGAATTGCCAAAGAAATTTGCTTTCAGCATTTATTGTTACTGCTGCTTCCCACACACCTCAGATCTAGCAAAATGCACTTGACAAATAGTCAAAGGGTTTTTTATAAACTGCCCATGCTAATTGTAGCAGCTAGCACAGGCCTGTAGGAAAAAGTACTTCCCCTTTCAAATCTTCCACTATAAACTGAAGACCTCTTTTGAAGGTTTTTCAGCCTTAGAAATGCCTAGACTTTGACATTTGAGAACAGCAATCACACAATGGAAGTGAACAGATCTAGCGTATGGCTCAAAGGCAGAGAGGTGAGCATGCACAGCACTTCCTGAACAGAAAGAGGTAAGTGCAGTTACCTTCAGCTTTTAATGCTGACTTTGCATGTCCTATGGCTTCCCATGGAGAAGGAATATCTAGGAACACGGCATCTGCAATGTTTGAGACACCAAACCCATTTTTGCAGACATCCTGGTTGGTCACGGTGACCAGATGCTCTACCCCATGCTCCCGAAATTCCTCCCTGGCCTTCTCGGCTCTCTGTTGGTGGAACTCCACTGTGTACAGGTGTCCTGTGGGAGCCACTGTCCTGATGAGAGCATGGGAGAGGGATCCGCTGCCTGTACCTAGAAAAGACAAACAACTCATGAAATGCCTTTCAACATTAGAACAAGGGTCTTCTCCATTAGTCCTCCTGCTTGGAACACTTACTCAAAACCCAAATGAATAGAAACCATTGGTTAAACTACTGAAAGAGGACAGTCCTTCCTTCACAAGGAGAGAGGGACTAAATGACCTAGGAGATAGTTTTCAGAGTCCTCAAAGCATTAATTAAAAATCTGGCAAACTCAGGACCTGTCCTGTCTCCCTCAAGTAGAAAAATAATGCCAAGGGTCAGCTATAGCTCTAACAAGTGCTCCAAGGGAACACAAGGAAGTAAATGTGACAGGAAATATTCAGGGAAATTAGCTAGAGAGTTTTTCTCGAAGTGTCAAGACTCTTGTAGGGTGAAAAGAGATGAAGGCAAATTTTAACATATTTTCAAAACCTTATACTTCATTAACGCAAAGAAAAGATGTTGGCAAGTGTCCAAGCTTGAAAATCCTATTGATGTCCATGCAAACAAATGGCCTTCAGGATATGGAGTCTGTTTGCCCGGGCCTCTTAAGAGACACTGGCCATCCTCAGCTCCCACTGAAATTATCCACAACTAAGGCCTCTCAGCTCCTTGCAGCCATGCAGACCAAATGCCCTGATTTTGCAGGTGACTCACATACATACATGCCTACACATTCTTAACGAAATCTAATGAGATCCATCACAAACGTGAAATGGTATGTAAGTAGAATTACCATGTACAGCCAGAGACTAACTATTAAGACAGATTTTTTTGCTTTAGTTTGATAATTTAGGAGACTTATTTTTAATGATCCACTGGCATATTAAATAGATGAATGACTAATAACCAACATTTTCACTGAAGAAAACACACATATACCAATTCACATTACAAATTACTCACTCAAGTGGCATTTAATGAATAACCCCCCAAACTCAAAACCCCACAGCAGCCCCAAATTATCTGTGTTTATTGATTTATAAGTCTGTACTTGGAACACATTTCTCCTGTAGAAATAAAATCTATTTCTAGCTCTCTTCAATGACTGTTCAGGCTAAATTTCAGCCTGAAGCGAGTTCTTTCAACTAACATAAATCTTAAAAAACTCAAAAAGGACAGAACCTGAAGTACAGCAGTGGTGGAGAAAGCTCAGAAACTAGTAGAAAGGAAATTAATTAGGGGACACAGGGGCTGGTACAGCTGCTTAAGTGGAGCGATAATTTCCGTAACTGTACAGGAAGTCAAAGTTTACTGACAGATCCAGGGTTCTTGCCCTCTAGTCACGTAAGGGGAGAGACATTCCTGCGGCACCGTATTTAATCCGACAGCTCTGAAAGGGGAGCCATTCAGACTGTAAACAGAGCTCACGGCCCATGTTTGCCACCAGATCAACCGACTGCGCTGCAGAATCAGCACCACTCCTCGGCTTCCCTCTGAGAGGGCTCTGACCCCATAGGCAGGCAGCACCCTCCCCCCAGCTTTAGTGGGGCAGATTAGTCCGGGAGGGAGACCTATAGATTTTAGCACTGCCCTCAGAGACATCCAAGGGAAGAGAGAAACTGAGACACATGAATTTATTTGAAGTGAAAATCTATGTATCCATGCCAGTATTAAAATAAAGCAAACAAAGGGCAAAAGACATGTGCACACATGAAGAACTATCTGGTTGCAGCACCTGTAGGCTCTAAATGTCAACACAAACTTTTCCCTGGTCAAAAGAAGTAATGGTAGCACAGTAGCCATGTGGTTGTAAAAACTCAGTGATAGATGTGCAGAGCAAAGAAATAGCATGTCAATGATTCTTTTTTTTAAATGACAAGAGCAAGGTCCTATTGTTCATAGGATGCTAAAATGACTGAAATTCTGCCTTTACATTTCATGCCAGAAGGCAGGATTGCACAACTGAGAACTTTTGCAAACTGATGGAATTAATTATTTTACCTCTCAAATGGGTAATATGGTGCACTTTCTGTATGTTTCTCTGCTAATCTAAAGGAGTGAACAGAAGGCCTGTCAGCACAGCTGGGCTGTAAGCAGAAAAGAGGCAACTTGCGCATGTATTCCAGTTTCCTTGTTCATATTCTGTTACATTTTTAATCACTTTCCTTTTAAAACTGCTCTTAAAAACACCACAGAAGATACTGTTTGTTTCCTTCCTAGGAAAACCCATTAAGATTTTTTGGCCTATTTTCTGATACTCTGTTTTTTATTCACAAACACTCCAAGCCAAAACTTGAACTAAACCCAGGATGTTGGAAGTCACCACTTGCAGGCATATTACAGACTGAGCTGTTGCTAAACAAGGTTGCCAGGAATTATTTATTGTTGACTGGCTACCACAAACGTGAGAATAATATATATGTATCACATTTTAACATACCAAATTCTATCACACTAACATCATCAATTAGTGTATTCTGAAGATGCTGCCTGCCCTCTCCGTGACAACACTCTCAAAACTGCAGGAAACAAAGAACAAGATGGTTATGAATCACCCACCATTGCAAAATCTCTCCTCGAAGAGATGACAGATTCTGAACCCAGTCCTGTGATATGATGATGGCCCTCAACTCTCATGTGCCTGATAGTTCAGCACGCTTGATGTGACTTATCAAGAATATGAGGGTCTGGGAGTTCAGCATGAGTCCATACTCAACACAACCCCTAAAGCCCAACCAGTACTGTCTACAGAATGCAGGGGTTCAACCCTATGTTTCTCTAATGGTGCAGAAGGGGAAATGAATGTTTATATTCACCTTCTCCCCTGCAAATCTGCAACATTCAACATCTGAGTCCTCCCACCACCTTCTCTATTCCTTTTTAATTTCCCTCTGTCCTTATTTCAAAATTGCCACTGAAAAAAGCAGAATTCAGCAAAATGTGGTCAAAGAGTCTTTGACACCAGTTTGGAATAAGTTCTAGTCATGTTCAGGTTTGCTTGGGAAGTGAAGGGCATCCTTAGCATGATACAGAATCAGTCAGGGAATAAGAAAAACGCAAGGAGCACTACTGAGACATGAACTAGAATGCTACCAAACCTGAAATATCGTAGCTGAATTACCTGCATACAAACAAACCAAAAAAACGAATGCTCAGAATTAGTATTTTGTATCATAAGAGGTGAGTTAAGAACTGGATGGACTTCGATAGATTTTCATTTTCATATAGGTTCAGTGAAATGCCTATGCTCCGGATTTGGCCTAGAAAGCAGAAGGCAAGACAATTTCTAGAACAAATACAGTTTATAATTTTTACACCAGGACGCTTGCCTTTCTGACAGCTTGCACTATAAATAGCCTTAGAAACTGTTTGCTTTCTACCACAGGACAATGCCCATTTAACTAGAGCATATTAATAATGAATGAACTCTACAGAAGACAGGTAAAATGGTAATTCAAAGTGTACTGAAGACATTCTTAACATCACAGCTGCTGTTTTAGAGCTCACTTAGGTGAGCACTTAGGTCATTGCTAATGCCTTTGGAAAATATGGTGCTCTTTTGCATTGACTATTCCGTGATCTTAAACATAGTCAAAAAGCAGACATCTGCATTGCAGACTCAAAGCTCAAAATCTGAAGAGGAGGCACTATGTAGAGGATCAGCATGTAGACTAGGAAGGTGGTCCATCTCAGTCCAAACCACATGAGTTAGGTGGCCAATGGCCCTGCAGACCTATGTAGCATCTTTCCCTTCTTCTTGGGCTCAAGCACACTCCATTCTTCTCTGATACCTTGAAGCTCAGGGGAGTGCCTCTGCCCTCACCTAAGACAAGGAAAACACTGCAGTTTTAGAAGGATTTCAATCCTAACAAGTGGACACTCTAGCTCAGCACCTACCGATACTTTCTTCTGATTTGCAGACAAGAAAGTATTGATCAGATGAACTCCCCAATCATTCCCCTGACCTCAAACAGATCTGTTCTTCTCACTCTCTGCTTATTCAAGTGACAGGTTTTCCACAGAGAAGCCTCCACAGACCTCAGCCATCTTGAGACAATGTTCAGGTTAAGATCGTTCCTCAGCTTTTCAAAGCTGCAGGGGACAACCGAACACTGTCAATAGAAACATAAGTGTTACCGCAGCAATAAGAGAGTATATTTTTATGCTGTATTCTGTTTAGTCCAGTTTTCTTATTGCAAAGGATATTTGCCTAACCTCCTGGAATCCCACCCATGCTATAAACATAAGTGACCTCATTCTGTGTTCCACTACATTTCCTCATTGCAGGCTATCACTTGGCTTGTCTTCCCTAAAAATTTCTCCTCATGGGTGCTTCTTTCTAAAAAAGGAACTACAAATTGTGATTTAGGACTTACAGATGTTTACAGCAGTGCATAAGCAAACTCATTTTGGAGTAAAGCTGTAGAAGCTCCTAAGTACATACAGGGGTTCATATTGCTTGAAAACAGGAAAAGTGAAAAGTATGCAGAGTATTATTTAATACTGGGTCAATACAATGTCTAGTAACATTTTAATAGAACCGAAGTTTCTGCTGCAAAATTTGGCTACCTAAGATACTCTAAAATGAGTAAATACAACAAAGCAACGACAGCGTGTTGCTGTATTTGTCTCCTAGCTACGCCACTTAGACGTAGAAAATAATAAGACAGGTCATGAGTCAGCCAAGAGAACGGAAGGAGCCTCAGAACGAAAGGAAAATTAATCTTTAGACAGAACTAACAACTCCATAGCTAATAACTGTCAAAACATCGAACAGAGGAAGACTGCTCATTGTACATGACAAGTTTAGGTAACAGGAGAATCATTAATAATTTTTAGCAAATATATGAAGAGATATTAAGCATCTGATGGAAACTAACCCAAAGATCTTACTGTGAAGACAGTCAAGGCAACAAATCATGGTAGCAGAGGTACAACCCAACAAAAGGAGGGACAGAGAGAGGAAGGAGGAAAGGGAGGGAAAGAGCTTCAAGGAGATGAGCTGGTGGCTGAAAGAGGAAACAGCACGTTAAGAGGTTCACTTTACAGAAGGCTAGCTCTTTCTCCTGCCTATCTGTTGTGGACACCATACTAATATAGGCATTTTAGGCAGCAGGCTGGAAGTCTGAGACAGCCACTGCTCACTGACCAGACTGAGGAGTTACAGGAAGGATAATAGGGAAATTTTCAAGACTGGCACTGCCTACAAAACGAATGGGAATGTGAAGACTGCAAAGAATTTTTCCATAGAGATTCAAGAGTCATAGTTCTTTTGAGAGGGTTCTTCTGCAGAATGGACATATACTGTTAAGTTCAGAGTTTGTGAAACACGTGTTGGTCTAGTGAAATGATAAGATGAAAGTGAGTCCAGAAAGCCTGGGAACAAACACTTTAGGCTATGAACAGCATTCCTCACCAGCTGCAGGTCAGCCACAAGTCTGAATACATTAGAGTGATACCTCATGTGGCCACAGTTTTGGTTCAGTTCTTTGATACGTCAAGAGAATACTATGCTCTCTGGTATTGGTACAGATGAGGCCTTTCTTATACTTCAAAAGGTGCTATACAGGGATATGGTTTTCGAATTCTTCTCTCACTCTAACCTGAACAACTGCTAAGAGGTAGATAAGGGAGACATTATAAAACATAGACTTCATTAGTATGAGCATGTTCCAAAACCAAATTAATACTTACAAACTTTGATCTGTACCTTACACTAAAGATAGAGCTGCAAACAGTTTACATATACTTAGGCCACAAAAATTTTAAAGACATGAGCAGTATTTGTCAAAGAGTCTATAAGCCCTTCAGAAGAGTCATAAGCATACAGATGACTTGCTGAGACTCCACAATAAACTATTTATTAAGTATGCATTAATCATTAAGACCTCATTGTTTTTTTATGAGTGTACTCTTAACAAAATCTATACCCAGACTAGGAGTTCGAAAATCTCACAATTGTTTTTGCGAAGCTCTAGTGTAAGGCTGTCCAGCAGCTCCCGTTACTCCTCCACAGGGGAACCGTGAGGACACAGAATACTGTTCTCAGTCTTCAGAAATTCAGTCTATGGGCTCAGAAACCCATTGCTGTGTGGCAATGAACAGGGTTTAGCAATTTTTAATTTGGGATTTAGCTGAAGAGGAACAAAAAATCCAATTAACATTTTTGCTCATGTGAGTCTGATTTTGCTGAATGCTGAAGGATCAGTGGGATGGTGGTTAGAATACTTTTGACTAAATTACATTTTGTCTAAATACTATACTCCATCGAAGCCAAAATATTTCTGAGATTTATCAGATTAAATGAGGTTTCACAGTGCTGTACTGCATTCCCTGAGTAATTCTGAGAGTTCGGACAGACACTTGTTTAGGTCTCACCAGGGAAAGAGGACAGTAAAAAAGCCTTGATATGTGGGGACTGGAAAGAAAAACAAACAAAAAAAAGGATTCTACACACATTTGTTTGGAAAAAAATATCTGAAGGGTTTCATAGTGGTTCCAATGTAGTATAAAAATAAATGTAAAAACCTCAAAATCTGCTGTCAAATGCAGTTGTTATACTCCAGGCAGCTGTAATCACTGGACTGAAAATAGCCTTGCCTGGGAAGTTAACATGAAGGTTAGTTTTAGAGAGTGGGTGACACAAAAGGAAGTATTCAGCTTTTTCCTTTATGAAGACAGTGGCTGCACATGCAATGAAGGGATCAGAGCTACCTGATGAGAATTAAAGTTTCACACTACCAGGCCACCTGCAACAGGTATTTTAGCAGCTATCTCAAGTATCCTTCAATTCTGGAAAGATCAGGCTGCTTTAGACTGTATCAAAGTGGGGAATTCCTTAGATCAGGGACCAATGTTTTCAAGAGATCTTAGCTCCAGCAACGGAGTTGACAGTTTTTTAATCTCACCATACCTTTATAAATTAGAAATTAGCAGAAGACAGAAAAAGGATCATGTTCCTATACCTCCACCATGAAACATCAGGCAGATGTCAAGTTCCCATATAGCCTCAGTAGAGTATGTCTGGATCGTTTAAATTATACATGCACTGCTGACAAGCTTGCTCTTCATGTATTTATTAAAGATTATTTAAAATAGTAAAAACTGTATTAATACGTTTATACCATTTATGACAAATCATGACTAATCAATTTAAACTGCATAATTCAAGTGATAAAATTAAGCCTTCTGGTATTCTACTGAATTTTTATAATCACACACAGAAGATCATTTACACTCGTATTCACAGCATTACAACATGACACAAAGGGTATTTCATCTTACTTTATCGATCCTTTCTTCATACAGTTGTGGAGACTAATCCACAATTCTGCTTGCTTACAGAAGGTAAAGGCAGGGTACTCTTCCACGGTCTAATTAGCAAGACAAGAGGAAAAGAGTCTGGCCTCTTCACAGTGCCCGCTTTGCCAGTCCCTACAGCAACTATGTATATCAGTGCAATTTCAAATAATAAAAAAGACGGACCTTCATGCTAATTAATGCTCAAAATACATCTAAAACCAGCACCAGCAGGAAGCAGACTCAAACGTCATTACTAGACCAGATATCCTGTCTTGTTTCTATTAACCTCCATTGGGCTAGTTCTGTCTGGGCTACACAAGGTTAATCTAGAACTAATGATTTTGGACCACTGAATACCGTCTAATTTAGGATGGCACCAAAGTAGGTTACATCATCAAACTGGAGGCTCGGGTTGTCAATACCTGTAACATTTTTAATTCAAATCACCACTTCCAGTCAGTTGTGAGCAAATTTGCAGTAAAATCTCTTGCTTCAAGGTTAACTGGATGAATCTGATGCAATGCTTTCTTTCTTTTTCTTTCTTTCCTTCCTTCCTTCCTTCCTTCTTTCTTTGTGAACAGTGAATTTTTCAAGCAATACAAAAACAACTACAGTAGTAAAAGTGTTCGTTTTTCCTGGAAAGCTGAAGTTATAATACTTTGACAGCATAGGCATTAAAATAAACCTGGGGACAGTTTCCCATTAGCAAAATGACTGATTGTGGCTATGACTTTTTACTCATAACAGTTTTGGGAATCCAGATATGTTACCTCATCAAGTGTTTCCATTTATTAGCTAAATTCCCATTCATTAGCTAAACGAACTTTTAAACATTTTCATCCTCTCTAGGTACCTTTGACACTACGGAAAACATTTTATGTGCAGCTCTGTACTTTAACATTCACCTATTCCAAGTGAATAACTTGCTATGTTTATTTTTCCCATCCTGTCTAAACATAGCAGGGAGGGGAAGAGGTGAAGAGCTGCCCAGCGAACAATACTGCTACTTCCCATGACAACCCTAAAAATGCCTGGGTGTCCTACAAACCAAATTATAAACTCACAGGACCCCCCAACCATTTTAGCCATACCAGAAGCTTCTGCACATGGCTTTGCCTGTTTTAAGTGCTGCTATACAGCAACCAGCTCCATATACCACGCGTTTCTTAATGGGTGCAACTGGATGCAGAGATAAGCAGCTTTTCAGTTGTGTTGGAACATGGTCATTATGCCTGAAAAGCTGCCCAAAATTATGCTTGAGTGGGAACAGGAAACGTTAAATGCAAGAAAATGGAGTGCAGCACAACCTCGTCATGCTAATCGTTTGCCATATCTATGCTTGAGAGGGAAGTGTAAGAAACTGCTTCATAAAAAGACTCAAAGGAAACAGCCAGAAAAAACAAGGACAAATTACCTCAGTTCATATTTTTACAAAATACAGAGATGCCATCAGATCAAGCATGCCTTATACTGCCTGGCAGTAATGAAGTCATGAAGGCATTATTATAAACTGTATGTAACCAGGAAAATATTAATACAAAATTTCATTCCTTACTTGCAAATTAAGCAAAATCATGAAGCTGTATTAAATTAAACCAAGTTTAGAAACAAAACACAGCCCTGTGATGAACACATCATCCATTGTACTACATAGCTACAGTGGTTTTGCATGCAGTTGTGGTGCTACAAGTGGATCACACAGAGAAAGAGAAAGACGAAATATATGTACTTACATGGTATCACATTCTATAAGTACTGCCAATTTATTTCCCTTATTAGTTCAACACCCTATCATTAGAGTCTCCTTCACTGATTTACCTCAACTATTTTCTCTCAAACTGCAAATTCAAGTGCCTGAATTTTGATTCAAAGCCCATATTTAAAATTATTTTAAAAGTACTTAACAAGAGTTTCAGAAAAGGCAAAGACAAATGCTTACATATTTATTTTAAGAAGATTAATTAATCAAACTCACACGCAAAGGTATACACGTACATGAAGCTAGCATACTGAGGTAAGATTACGTGTTGAAGAAACAGCAGCTGATAACATGTACATATGAAATAGAACTGCTCAATGTGTAGGCTGGGAAAACTATATCACAATGGAAAAAAAGGAGATTTTTTGCAAAATGTAACGATAAGACTGTTTTTTCACAAAAGTGTTGATGTTAGTTCTTAATAAATTATTCCGACATATTAATTATTACCTGATTCGCATACTATGGAGCCTGGTTTCAGTTCTAACATCATGGTGATTATAGAGATGTCGGTGGAATAAAGAATCTGCGTCCTATGTGGAAGATTCATGGTCCACAGTTCTGGAGTTGGATGAAGAATAAACACCCATCCTCCTTTACTGCAGGTCACTTTGGAGCCATACTTCTTGCCTATGAGGTCTGTGGAATGCCTGATGACCCCGTACTTAGTCTGAGTTACAGTACCATGCCGGACTTTCACGGGAAACATGGATTCATGGCCCAAGAACACAATAGCTGTGTCACCATCCTTTATTGTATCTCCATATTCAACAAAACTCATTGTGACAGTCTTGTAGTTGGCTGACGAATGTCACCTAGAAGAGAATAAATGTCAAGAGAGTTTTGCAGGATCACAATGGAGCTGAAACTATAGACATAAAACCAAGTAACTTTATTTTCCCCAATATAGAACAAAACCAGACTGTGCAAATAAGGTGTCAGCAAGAGAACTCCATGAAGTTCAGGGACCCCTTCCCCACTGCACTCTTGATCATTGATTAAAAACAATGGAAAGATCCCACAGATTTTAATATAACCGGTATTTTTCCCATTTTATGGTACATTTTAAAGAAAATGTAGGAAATACATTATAATTTACTCAGCCTGCTCCACAATACTACTGAGAAACTTGCAAGGTAATATCAATTTCAGCACTCTTAAACTCCAGTTCACAAGCTCTCAGAGTATGCTGTTAAGGAGTAACTTTTATTTCCTTCTGCTGGCTTATCCCTTGGTGATTTACAACATAAGACAACAGCTACTTGCCTGGCTAGTAGTCACTAGTTGTCACTAAAAACTTGTCACTAGTTTTTAGGACCACTAACAAAAGTTTACTTCAAAGTTTTGCACATGAATGTTTAGAGGTAGGATATGGTAGTATCTGCATTAATTTATGCATAAATTTGACTAACTACAAGGAAAAAAGAGTAGTGTGGCCTTTAATTTGCCATTGGGGGTGCAAAGTAATTGTCTGGGAAGTGATCTGTGCTGCAACTAAATGTCAACAACCATTTGCAAGCTAATGCAAACAGTTGTATCACTTTAGCCCCATGGTCTCAGAGCTGTTTACAGAATTACAATTAAATTTTGTTGTCTTTGAGAAGACAAGCTAGAAACTGGAAGGCGGCTTACAACGAAACCTGGCATTGCCTTTCAGATAAGGCAACTATCTAAGCTGCAGGTCGACCAGTTTGTGGAAGGAAGCTTTTAATGAAGTAATGGTGATCCCAGAGTTAGAAATTAAAGCGTATGACAGGCGGCTTTCAAAGTGAGGTTTCTGGTACTTCTTCCATGAAAGAATTAAGAGCAGTGTTACTTTTGGTTTCAGAATAATTATTTGATTCCAACACTTTTGTATTGAATATGTAACAGCTTGGTCCTACTTCATCGTTTTCACTAAAATTTTTTCAGTTCTCAAAATCTAGTCTGTTTTTGTTGACTGAAACTCCTTGTAGTTCAACTTGCTGTTAAACAGCCAGATTTATAATTTTTCTGCTGCAGTCACTGAGACTGATAAACAGATGTGCTTGTGGCCAAAACTTCCAAAGCTTCTGACATGCTTATTGCATAAGGTATTCAGATGCCAAAGCAGAAGCAGCCTGTCTGGACATAGGGTGAAACAGCAAGAAGGGCAGCCCATGAATTCAGGAATGTATACAGGCTGGGCTTTGTGAGATAGTACAAATGCTTAAGTGTTTTATTGCTTGTAACTCATGATTATATTCATGTCTTAATCATTCATAAATGACACTTGTTCTCATTCTAGATATTATTAATGCAACATAGTTTTCAGCTCTTATTTGGAACAGTACCATTTGAAAGGTGCTCAACTATAATCCATTTCTTTCACAGTATTTAGACTGTAGTTACACCATGTGCAAAAGCAACATGACTGTGACACATCTGCAGGACACGGAAAGAATTATTCTCCCTTTGATTACACAAACTGGCTTCCAGTTTCTTTGCCTTCCTTTGAGCCACGACACTTACCACAGCTAATTGTCACAAGTGTACGCTGACATCCCAAGTGACGGATCTCTCAGGCTCAGATCTCACCTGGCACGTACACGTGGAGTAAATTCAGGGTCTGAGATGAGTTTTGATAGTTTCTTTGTCTCCCCCTATGGCAGGGTGCACAGTGATCCACAAACACTCATTTTCATTAATTTTCAATCATTTACCATTCCCTACCAATGCAGAGCCTCAAGCACTGTTGTTCCATGTCTCTCATTTACTCTCTGGGTAGCATGCAGATGGCTTGGTACAGCATTATTTTTGCCACAGGGTGCTGTGGAGGGGAAGGCGTGGCAGTGCCTTGTGGGAAGAGGTTAGGACTTTTCTGTGGGCTTGCCCTGCCCGGAGCGACCTAAAGTCAATAACCCAGGCGATGCTTCGCAGCATCACAAATCAAACCGCTGAAATGGTTCTGTGTTCCCCTCAACCATAATAAACCAGATACACCTCTCCCTCTCCTGACCAGCTTCCACGCAGACCTGGCAGGCTGCCTCTTCCCTCTCTGAGAGGCCTGGCTGCTGGACAGGGCAGCAGGGGGAACCTCCCGGGGAGGAGGAGAAGGAGGGGGAAGCAGACATAACCGCCTCAGCTCCCGGGCAGTGCAGGCCCCCCGGTAACAGGGAGGCCGGTGAATCCGCTTCCCGGCGCCCCGTTCCAGGAGGGCTGCCCGCGGCCGCAGGGCCTCCCGCCCGCCCCGAGGGTCGCTTCTCCCCGCGCCCCAGTGCCCCGCCGCCTCAGGGCCTCGCCTCCCCCCAGCAGCCACAAGCCCTCCCCATCCCCAGAGCCGTTACCTCCGGGGCTGAGCCCGGCCAGCAGGCCCGGGCCGGCTCTCCTCACACGCGGTGCCCGCCCAGCGCCTCCTTCCGCCCCGGTCGCAGGCTGCTGACGCTCCCGCCTCCCCGCCGCCTCCGCCCCCGCCAGCCCTACCTGCCGCCGGGGAGCCGCTGGCGCCGCCCGGCTCCTCGGCCCCGGCTCCCGCCGTCACCCGGCCTCTCGGCCCCGGCCCTCCCCGCCCGATCAAGGCGTCCGTCCCCTCAGCCCTTCGCCTCGCAGCCCGACCCAGCCTCCCGCCCTCCCAGCGCTCCTTGCTGGGTCCCTGAGGAGGGGGGCGGCCAGCGACGCCCTCAGCAGCCCTGCCGGCACCCCTCGCCGAGCCGGGCGGGGGTGGGCGAGGGGCGGCGGAATCAGCCGGCTGTGGGAGCGTGAGGGCGCAGAGAGGCGGCCGCCGTTCGCCGTGCCTGTTGGTGACACTTGAGGGGTCCCAGCGGGTGGCGGGTTGCTGCAAAGGGCCACGAGGGTTACCAGTGAACCCAACGGGAACCCATGTTTGTAACTCATCAAGCGTGTGTTTGGGGAGCCCTGAGGGCCGCCGCCAGCAGGGGTGAAGCCCCTTCCCCAGGGAAGGGCTCTGCGTTTCGCTGGGCCTCACCTCTGGCGCCAAAGCAGGTGGCTTCCAGAAAGCTCTGCCTGCCCTCCCCCAGGGCAGCTCAAGGCCAACTGAGGTCTTCATACGGGTTTCATAATGCTGTAGGAGAAACCACAATGTGGGCTCAGAAGCAGCGGAATCGTTATCTAAACCTCAAATAGCATGGTACTAACTCCTACTTCTGTCTCATGTTTAGGACTGAAGTGATGTGGAGAGCCCCACATGCCCCGGTGGTACGGGGGATGTAGTCAGGAGGCAAGAAGGAGCAAAGGAGGAGAGTATTGCCTCATCTTCTGCTTGCAACAAGCCCAGGCCGCCTGGCATGGGAGGGTATGGGCATAGCAGAGAGCATGTGAATCACCCTGGACTTGCAGGTAATGCTCCCCGCTAAATCAGATAATGCTCTGTACAGCGCTGTGTTCACCAGTAACCTGTAATACACAACAGTGGAGAAAAAGTCATCCTTCCACAACCAAGAACACAATAACGGAGAGCCATTTAGATGACATTTTGTGATTTTTTTTTTAATGGATGTGATTCCATCAAGTATAAGGGAATTTTTGCCCATTACCTTCAGTGAGAACATACTGTTTGTTATGCTATTGACCTGCCCATATCATAATTGCAGTACTCTGTTATTTAGTTACGAAACTCTCCTCCATCTAAACTAAACATAATGTATGCAGTTTCAGAGGTTTCTTAAACTGTGAACTCCTACTCAGCTGTTTTTCTGACTGGCAATCATGGCTCTACTGTGCCTTTATATTTTCCCCTACCCTGTTTTTTTTCTGTCATTTTTAGTGTCATTGGTTATATTTGTCATTGTTCATGTTTTTATGTCCGTCCTTTCCCATGATAAACCGCTGTTCAGATCACTGTGGGCCTGACTATGAAAGATCAAGACACTCAGCAACTCTGAGTTTCCGCAGGCACTCAGCTCACTGGAAACGATCAGTAATTTTCAACAGACTGCCTAAGCAGTATGAAAAAATACACCAAAGAAAATAACTAGGCAAAAATATTTTAAGCTATAAATATAAATTGGAAGAGAGGTTTCATTTGAGAAGTTCAGCATGCAGCTATAAACCAATTTAATCTACTGATATGAGTGTTATGTTTATCTGTCAAGTGCTATTTAGTTGTCTTTCTCTTGCTATTTCCTGATTTGAAATATTCTTTGAGGTTTTCAAGAAGGTGTTTATCCCGATTCTTCAGGTTCATCTTACATTCACGCAAGTAATTTCAGAAGACACATTCGCTAGCTCATGCCCATCTCCTCTTGCAGTTGTACACTGCACAACATTTATAATTAAGACTTTTAGGAAGTTAGCTGCATGGCCCATGATTAACTTCCCTTAATTCTTCATTGTTAAAGCTCACGTGGGGATCTCTGGAGGAATCACTCCACCTTTCCATCCTGAGCTGCAGAACGGTAACGTAGCATGTAAGTCTGTATGCACTAAGATACCATCCCAGCACAGAAAGTGCCTTTATCACAGTCTAACAGGCCATACAGGCTTATCCAAAGAAAGTACTCTTTCAGCAGATGAGCTAGATAAAACGGCTGATCAGACACTGTTGACACACTGCACAGTATCTGTAATTAAGTCACTGGGGAAGCTGGGAAGGGATGCTGTAACAAAGGTAGGATCCAATTTACCCATAGCTTTGAGTAAATCTTAAAATGCTGTCTGAATAAAACCCAGTGAGGTAATAGCCACTTCTGACTTACTGCATGCTAGAAATTTGTCAAGTAGTGGTGAGGAAAAGGGGGTAGAGGGTGAATTGTTTGTTAAACAGGTAAATTGGATATATTTTGGTTGTTTTTGGTGGAAACAACCGAACCGTGACTCTCTTTCCATGTCTCCTTTTCAGACAAAAGTTTTGTGAAGAAGAGGTGTCTGTGTTGGAAGTGCTGTAATGAATGGCACATTGAGAATACTACCAGCTTATAATAACTACAATGACTGGTATTCCCTGTTCTGCAAGACTGGGAGGGAAAGAGCGTATCCAATGAATATAAATGGATCCTTGGATTTTGGTTCTTGAGGTGCCCTTGACTGCAGATCTACAGAACAATTATAGTACAGAACAGTTGATTGCTTCTCTGTTTGTGTAGCCACAGACTGTGGAATAAAACAGAAGGAGCCTTTAGTAACTACCCTGATATACTTTTTTTGTGAAGAAAAATGCTACAAAAATATGGTGTGCTATAAGAAAATGTTCTTAGTTTTATTTCTATTGTTATAAAATCAATAACTGAGTGGTTTACATTTAAAAATCCACAATCTGAACTATGTGTGACTTTGACAAAAAGATTGAAGAAAATATTAAATTAAGAAAGTGTTGCAACCGAGGTCATCCTGCAATATTAAATTTATTTTGAGGGCTGCGGGTACGATTTTATACTTATATTCATTTAATACTTGCTTCGTGGTGGCATTATTTGCAACTTACACTGTTCTGAAACATGAGCAATGTGTGAAACTAGTAAAACATAGGGGAAGATTTTCTGAGGTTAAAAAGGCAGAGGAGAACCTGGAGAGAGGATTTGTTCTTTGATCCAGGAGATGAGAGACCAGACTTGCACAGATGCCGAGCCCTTGGCTTCTGCTGGAGATCTGTACACGCAGCATCTCAGACTATCAGACCCGGAATAACTTGGAAATCTGGATGGCAGCCAAGCACAATGCATTTTTATTTGAAGCGGTCTATGCTTTCTATTTTGTAATCATTTCCTCTACGTGTATGTTATTTTTTTAAAATCCTAAGCAGTTCTGTAAAGTGCACACGCTTCTTGTTCTCAGGGTGAGGGTACTGGTTGTGGTGCTGAAAGAATTGTGGTGGGGAAAGATTTCAGCTGACGTCTCCTGCCATTCACAACTCATGTCAGAGAAGGCAACTCCACGACTTGGATCTGCGTTCACGTGGGTAAGTGCACTCTCTGTTTGGACAGGATAGATGTGGGTTCTCTTGTGAGAAATACACGTCAGAAAAAGATAAAGAAATCATTATGTAAAGGTGAAAGTCAGATCAAGATAGTAATTCACCGTAATAGATTTTCCGCAAACAGTGGGATTCCGAGCTGCGTCCTAGCTTTGGGACAAACCCTATTCCTTCCTACAAACAAACCAGTGGAAGCCACTATTTTCAGGAATTTCAGGTGAGCTTTAGATGGGCCAGATCCAGCCTGCCTGCTTCTGCCTTCAGTGGGAAATCAGCCACTTGCCAAGAAAACTTAAGACTTCTTTTTTTTTGGCATGACAAAAGCAGGAGGCTCACTGTGCTTTACACCACCACCCTACTTCCTTTCAAATTAAACTGTAAAATGAGCCCACGGCATCGCAGGTGCTGGAGGTGAGGCACGGGGTGAGCGGTAGCTCCTTCCTTGGCAGAACACAGCTGCCACTCTTGGGTGCTGAGCACCGGATCCACGGCCACATTGGTGACCTCTGTCAAGCCTACTTGGGGCAGTTAATCGCTCACACGACTCAGGGCATGCCAGTTCTGACGCTAGAAAGGCCTTATTTTTAGGATGGCAGGCTATTAACGCCTGTTATTGAACCCTCAACCAAGGTGTGAAGCTTGAACAGCACTGGCCATGTGCATGTGCTGGCGTGCAACGGCACCACTGCCTGCGGACAACCCTTGACGGATGGAAGGCGGAGATGGATTTCCCCACGCCTGTTCGCGTTTAACACAGCCCCCCAGGCTGCCATTCCCCCTCCGCGGCGAGGAGGAGCCCCACGAGACCCACCGCCCCAGGACCAAGCAAAATGGCGGCCGGCCGGCGACAGGGCACTCGCCCCGCCCTCCTGCGCCTGGCCCAATTGAATGAATGGGCTATAAATACCGGCCAATCGGGTGGCGGGTCCCGCTCTATATAAAAGAGGTGCGGCGGCAGTGGCAGGGCTCCACTCCGGCTGGGGAAGCAACGGGACGCGGAGGTCCTTTCTTTAGCTGCGGAGCCCTCGGTAAGTCCCGGAGCAGCAGAGCTGTCCTGCAGCTTTAAAATAAGATTTTTACTTTTTTTTCTACACCCCCGCTCCTGGTGCGGGATGGAGCCGGTCCGGCTGAGGAGGGGGAGCGGGGGGCGGCGGGGGAGGGGGCGCGGCGCAGGTGCTTACCGGGCTTGTCCCCCGCTGGAGGGGGCCCCCGCTCTAAAACCAGATTAACCCGGTATTTAGCAGGGTAGTTACATATGCTTGCCCCAGCCAGGTACCCCGAAGGAGCCGTCTGTTGTACAGTGGCTTGTTGGCTACTTCCCACCCGTCCGCTCCCAAGTCGGGGAGCAGCCGGGGCTCGGGGGGCGGCCGGGCGCCGTCGCTCCTCGGGCTGGGGCGCGGCTGACCCCCCCCACCCCCACCCCCGCTCGCCCGTTAGCGGCGGGAGGAGGCGCGACCGCCACACTGAGGGAACGGCGGTGCCGCCCCGCTCACCTGCCGCCCGCCGCGGCATCCTGGAGGGGCCGAGCCCCCTTTCCCGCCCCAGAGCCGCCGGCGGGGTCTGCCCGACGCTGCCACGGCCGCCTTGCGCCACCTTGGGCGCGTCTCTCCGGCGCCCCGGGGGAGTGGGGAGAGCATCCCCCTGCCCTTGCGGCTGGCATCGCTGAGGACGGGGCGAGGCTGGTGGAGGTGAAGAACTTCTTTCTTTCCTCCTTCCTGGCTTTTGCGGGAGGTGTTGTACTAACAAAGGTGTGAAAGGCACGGGTGGAACCGCAGCCAAGGTGACCTTGCTGGGGTGCCTGGCTTCCTGCCCCGGGGCGTTTGGGAGGCCTGCCAAGACCCCAGTGATAGGCTTCCCCTCTTTCTCCCCTAGTGACTGCGGTAGGGTCAGACATGCCCTTCTCAAACAGCCACAACCTCCTGAAGATGAAGTACTCTGCTGATGATGAGTTCCCTGACCTGAGTGTTCACAACAATCACATGGCCAAGGTGCTGACCCTGGACCTGTACAAGAAGTTGAGGGATAAACAGACTTCCAGTGGATTTACGCTGGATGATGTCATCCAGACTGGGGTTGACAACCCAGGTAACGGCTGGGGACCGTTAGATCTGCATAATGATCTGTTCTCCCTGCTTACTGGAAGTGCTTCTTGACAATGGCACCCAAAGCTCTTGAGCTGCTGAGAGGCAAATCTTGTAAAGCATTGAGATGGCTCTGAATGCATGGCTGTGTTAAAAGAGGCCTTGTTCTACCAAGCCATGTTTCTTGCTGTGGTCTAACATATCAATTCCCAGACACTTAAATTATGTAACTGCTCTGCTAAATACTTTCAATCTGAACAGGGGGAAAAAAAAAAAGCTCTAAACCAGATGCATTCTAATTCTAATACAACCAGGGGGGAAAAGCCCAACCCTGGTATTATGTGGGCTTACCTGGCTGTTCTGGTCTATTACTATTCCAAACTGGTTATGTGATGTTCTCTAGCACTTCTATGAAAAAAGGGGGAGCAGATGTGTTTACATGTTAACATTACAGTATTTATTTTTACTCTAGCAATATCAAAATGGCCCAACTAAATAATCAGAGACTGCCTCCTGATGAGGAGTACCCGGACCTGAGCACCCACAACAACCACATGGCCAAAGTTCTAACCCTGGATTTATACAAGAAACTGAGAGACAGAGTCACGCCCAGTGGCTTCACCCTGGATGATGTCATTCAGACTGGGGTTGATAATCCTGGTAAAATGCGTTGAGAATATTCTGTGTGAGCCAGCTGAAGTAACTGGTGCTTTTGAATATGGTGACTTAAAACTAATCTTGTGGAGGTGGTATTTATGAGCAGACTACAGAAATGCAGCTCTGCAGCAGAAGGAACAAAATGCGAAGTACGCTTGCTTCCAGCAAAAGCATGGCTGTTTAGACATAAAGTTCTATCCAGTGGTCTAGATTAGCTAGTGCAATTTGGTGTGCTGTGCAAATTTGTCCTAAACCAAGCTTGACAAATGAGCGTGGTTTAATGGCAACAGTTACGGGTTTCCATAGCACTGCATTTAACTGGATGAAGTGTAAAATGTAGGGTCTCTCGAAATGTTTTTGTGTAAGGATGCATTTCTAAGTGACTAGACCTACCACTAAAGAACTTGCCTGGTTAGTGCTGTGCTGGAGGACAGCCAAACATCACCCAAACTTAGCTCTTCTGACTTTATTACCACTCCAGGCCATCCCTTCATAATGACAGTAGGATGTGTAGCTGGTGATGAAGAGTCCTATGATGTGTTTAAGGAACTCTTTGATCCAGTTATTGAAGACAGGCATGGTGGCTACAAACCAACTGATGAGCACAAGACCGACCTGAATGCTGATAACCTGCAGGTATAAACTTTTGATCAATTACTGATGCCTACTGGTCTTATGACTGGGTAAAGTTGTTGGCAGCTGCTTAAGCTGATTGCTCAGGCTCTGTCCCCTCACTTTCACCCAGCACAGACTCGCAGGCTGTGTGTCCAGTGCAATCAGACTTCAGAGCTTGCTGCTGTAGGATGTCAGTGGTGGGGTAGAACCAGGCAGCTGGCACGCAGCAGGAGCTTGCTTGATGCACTGCTGCTATGTAGGTCATGCCAAACATGTTCAACATGTACTTTCATGAATGGTGGTCTGTAGTAGTCAAGCTAAACAACAGTGTCCTAGGAGTCAAAGACTGTCATAAAAATGTGGCACTTTACTATTTGATCTTGGATCTCATACTATAGAATAGGCATTGTTAAGGTTCGGAGTAAGGATTTCTGCCCATCTTAAGGATTTCAAATGTTACTGTAGACGCTAGGAATTCCTAATGCTGTGTTGATTGCCTAGCCATCTTGAAAATGAGATACCTTGTATGACAGTAGTGAATAATTCTCATTTACAAGAGTAAACACCTACCTAAACAACAAGGGTTTGCCTCATGTTGATACCTGTAGATTGTAGCTCTGAAGGGGGAGCAGAAGTGTGGACCATAGTCTGAAATGGACATAAAACTGATGGTCTGGTGGTATCCTTGTCTTCTAGCACTACCTAGTACTTGTAGCCTTAGCCTCAAAACGAGGGTTGTGTTACACAGATACTTAAGCTAATGCTGGAGAAAATAGTCCTGAAGTAAGACACTGGCTTACAGGCCAAGTAGTCAATATCTCAAGTATAAGGTGCACCCATAAATGCATGGGAGCTATCTGTATTTAGGGTAGGTATCTTGGCAACTGTCTTGTACTCACTGGTTTCCTAATCTTTTAGGGAGGTGATGACCTGGATCCCAACTATGTGCTAAGTTCCCGAGTCAGAACTGGTAGAAGCATCCGTGGATTCTGTCTTCCCCCGCACTGTAGTCGAGGAGAGAGGCGGGCCATTGAAAAGCTCTCTGTTGAAGGTAAAGTGAGAACCGGCTGCATTGGGGAAACTACTTGGGTCCTTTGTGCAAGAGGGTTTCTTTGCAGTTTGAAAATGGAGGCAGCTGCCAAAAGCTGCCTCCCTCAAGACTTAGTCTCAACATGGAGCCTTCCCTGAAAAAGGCTCATTACATTACAGCTGCCTCAGCATTGCAGTTTGTAGCTGAGAGCAAGAGCACATGTCAGAGGGAAGTTGGACTGCATTAAGTTAACCTTTGCTGATCTTGAAAGCTTCTTTCTACGTGTGTAGGGAAAGAGGTTGGTTCACCATGGCTCACACCTGAAATGTAATAGGTATGTAGCAACTTCAGGGCTTGAGTCATGGTTGCAGTATTTTGCGGCTGTGTATAATTGACTTTTATTAATGTTTGGCTTGCTTAGAGGTGCAGTCTTGCTCCAAATGTGCAGTTGCTTAGAGTAAGCCCTAGTTTTCAGTGGAACTCCTCAGCTGTAGGTTTTTTCTATTGCTTCCCAAGTCCATTAAGTAAGAGGAAAGGATACACTCAAGGTGCAATTCTGGAGACAGAGTGTAGTTGTTCCGGAACCTCTCAAGGGCAGGGTAACAGTCCTTGACTAGAATCATACTGTTTGTTGTATACATGACCTTGATTCTCCTTGGAAGAAAGCACTCCACTTCTTCAGTAAGCAGCAGAGATGATCCTAAACTGCATTTAAGGGAATAAAGGCTACTTGTATAGGCCTGGAAGGTGAAGGCAGATCATCTGATACTACCTTGAGTTCTGTAATGCTGCAAAGGCATTGCCATTGAAGTTGAAAGCAAGAGAGGAACCAAACCCAGCAGATCAGACATTGCCATACTTTGTGTGTGGTCTCTAAAGTACTGGGAATGTCTAGCACCTTTGGTCCCCTATCCTAACAGTGACTCTTTCTTTCAGCTCTGGGTAGTCTGGAAGGTGATCTCAAGGGGAAGTACTATGCTTTGAGGAACATGACTGATGCAGAGCAGCAGCAGCTGATTGATGATCACTTCTTGTTTGACAAGCCAGTTTCTCCTCTTCTGTTAGCATCTGGGATGGCACGAGATTGGCCTGATGCCAGGGGCATCTGGTGAGTACACCTGGAAGGGAAGAGTCCTACAAAGTCCCTGCAAAAAAAAAAATATCTTGCAGTTCTGGTTGTGGCTCCTACTGTTGAGCAAAATGGCAGCTTCTGAACTCATATTACTGAATCTAATGCGAAACTTATGTGGTCTCCTGGGAAGTTGCATCTAAACCAGCAGAATTTGGACAAGTATTACCATGTACCACACTGGGTAATAGGAACAAGCCAGCTTGGCTAGCCTGTAACCAGAGCCCACCCATCCAGCACAGGTTCATGAAGCACCTGTCTTCATGAAGACAGTAATTGAAGCAGCTTATGAAAGTAAATCACTTCTAAAGAAGTAGATGTGTCACTACATTCAGCTCTTGTCTCAGGAGCTTAGAGTAACTTGTACTGGCTTAGCTTAGACTTGATACTAGATGCGTAGTTGCTCACTTGTAGTCTCATCACTTCTGCTTGCAGAAACTCGCTGGACTAGTATGGCTTTACCTGTACTAGTGTTAAGATTTCCCCCCCTGCCTCTAGAGACTTGGTGATATGAGTTGACTGATGGCAGAAGCGTGGAATGGAAGGATTCTACTTGTCAGATGTAGGTCACCTACATAAAACTCTGCATTTCAGGAGCTTCTGCGGCATAATTAACTTGCTCCCTTGTAAGCCAAGGGCTAGGTTTTTATCAACTGGAATACTCTAGTCTTACTGTAGCTGCTTCAGTACAACCCCAAGGAAGCATGCTTTGTTTCTGTAGGTCACCTTTAAGATTGTGTCATCTACCTGCAGATTGCCAGCACTAGATAGCAATGTCATCTGAGCATGACTAATCTACAGCCTTGAAGTGTAAAGTCTCAGTGTTGTCTCATAAATAACTTTCCTCAGGTGCTAGTTAATTTTTGATCCTAATCAAGCTGAGAAATTATCAGCATAATAAACTTTGATAGTACTTGCTGCCAGCTGCAAGCTAGGACAACAGGGGCCCATGGTTGTTCAGAGGTTTTTATAGCATCTCTGAAGAGCTCTGATCTAAAATTAATAGTGAAAACAACTTAGTTCTCTGATAAGGTGCAAAGTGCAGTTTAACAGAATTTGACAAAATTCTGATAATAGACTTTGTTATATGTTGTCAACATGGTGTCATTATGAACATCACTGTACAGGACTGCCTCAAGTCTGTACTGATCACCCTCCTGCAAACTCTGCTGAACAGGTGACATCTCTTTATAAATTTATAAACTCAGGCCACAGGTGAGCTAGGGGGATGACTGGATTGTAAGGTTCAATACTGTAAGACTGGCTAATGTCATATTATTACTTACTCTGACCTGTTTAGATATAGGCCAATTCAAACTACCCCTTGAAAAGAGCAGGGTAAAAACTACTAGCTTAACTCTGTTTAGGTCCTGCATGGACAAAAGAAGTAAGATTAATTTCTTTCAAGAAGAAACTAAGTGAGCCTCTTGAAATAAAAGCTACAATGATGAGTAATCAGCTGCTGTTACAATTATCTTGAAAATGTTATGTGGGACAGATAACAAGCTGTTTGCTCTGTCTCCTAGGCACAATGATAACAAGACCTTCCTTGTTTGGATCAATGAGGAGGATCATCTTAGAGTTATTTCCATGCAGAAAGGTGGCAATATGAAGGAAGTATTTACCCGCTTCTGTACTGGGCTAACACAGGTAAATCAGTATTGCCTGAGCTGTAGGTTCAAATGATGCATGTTTTTCTGGTTAGAGCTGAGAATGAAAACTCTTTCAAGCCCCCTCCGGGGTCCTGCATGGTGGTACTTCGTAGGCTGGGTCTCTGGGAACACCCTGATGAAATCCAAAGCTGTGAGGGCTCTGAAACACCTACATTGGCAAAACATTGAGACTATGAAATCTAGAATATGTCCTCTGATGTGGCACCCTTGTCCAAGTGTCTAAACTATACTTAAAGGACTTCTACATGGTTCTGTAAATCAAGCATTGAGACACCCTCGGTGGGAGGAGGAATTGTTTGAATGTGGATGGGCGAAGCTGGACTGAAGGTGCTTTTCTTGGCTTCTAGTCTTGATATGAACTTGAGCCTTACCAGCCCCTTCCCTAATCCTAACAGACATGCCAGCTTGACACACACTAAATCAAGCTTCCCAACAGATAGTGACTTCAGATTTAGTAGTGTAGCTTGAACTTAGCCTGTCTCACTACTAAGAGCAAGATTAAGGCCTTAAAAGCCCCTTGTTGGTGACCCTCTCTTCCAAATGGAGGGGGCTTATGTGACTGATTTAAATAGTTGTTCAAACTGTTGTGGCTGTTGCTATGTAACTGAAGCTGTAAATGAGCCCTAATGGATGACCTACATCCTTCAGGCAGAGAACAATCTTTAAACATCCATTCTCTCTATTTATAGATAGAAACCCTCTTCAAGTCCAAAAACTATGAGTTCATGTGGAATCCACACTTGGGCTACATCCTGACCTGCCCATCCAACCTTGGAACAGGGCTCCGTGCTGGTGTGCACATCAAGCTACCGAACCTTGGGAAACATGAGAAATTTGGAGAGGTCCTTAAGAGGCTTCGGCTGCAGAAACGAGGCACAGGTGAGAGGTGGTGATACAGTGATATCCTAGTCAGGCTGCCCTAAGACACTAGCAAAAGCCTGGCTACAGCCAGAGCCATGTCTTCATTTGCGCTGGCAGTGCCTGTCAGACCATCCAGAAGGGACCCTTGTAAGCATGTGGAGAGAACAAAGCCTTAAAATCATAGCTTGAGGGGTTGAGGGTGCCAGTGCTCTGCTTATACCTTATTGTATCTGGCTATCTAGGTATGCCCTGTGTGGTATTCTGAGCTCCAGATAAGGTGGACCTGATGGCAGCTGTTGCTGTTGTAAGAAGGGATGGGAATTCTGATTTAACTTCTGGCTAGGAAATAGCTACAGTAGGTACTTCTGACCGCAGGTTAGATTGCTCTTGGGTTACAAGAATAAAGAAGTGGCCTAATGGCATGCTCAGTGGCTCATGTTGGCAGTCACACGCAGCTTTACCTCCCTGCATGTTGGAGGGGTTGGCAGTGACAACTTGTAGAGCTGTCTTGCTGTGTTCTCACCTCAAGGGAGCAAAGGTAGGGACAAAAGGGGTAGTCTTACCTGTGCTAGTAGTGACCAGAGTACTCACTAAATCTCTTGTTCCAGGTGGTGTGGACACAGCTGCTGTTGGAGGAGTGTTTGATGTCTCCAATGCTGATCGTCTTGGCTTCTCTGAGGTGGAGCTGGTGCAGATGGTGGTGGATGGTGTGAAGCTGCTCATTGAAATGGAAAAGCGCCTTGAAAAAGGCCAGTCCATTGACGACCTCATACCAGCTCAGAAATAAAGCACTTTTTTCTCTTGCTCCCTAAGTTATTGGATGAATAATAAAATGTCACTCCAGTTCAAACCCCTTGGGTCAGAGCCCACTTAGTTATTACACTGTAGAGAAGTCTTCCATCCATCTGTGTTAGAGTTTATTTTTTTGATGGTTGAGATGTTGCTGAAAATGAAATAAACTATTGTTTTGGCCTGACAAGTCTTAGATGTGTTAACTGAATGTCTTTTGAGGTTTAAGTGACTTGGTTTTCTCGGTTATGGTAGAGGGGCTGGTTTTGTGTACTAGTACATCTTCCTGGCTGCAGTCTGCTCAAGTTTAAGTGTGGCTAAAGCAGTGTCAGAAGTGAATCTTTAACTTGATTGTAGTTGCTGTAAAGTTGAGAACTGGTGTTAAACATGAGTCACTGCAAACATGCCCTACCTCCAAGCTTTGACTTGTGCATCTGCTCATGGCAACTGTAAACTGTCATTATCCTGACTGCAGCAGGCCAGGCTGGCTCCTGTAAGGGAGAGGAGACAGATCTGGGTACAAAGGGCTACTGTTCTCAGACATGTCCTCCTGGGGCTGCAGGGCAATGCTCTGAGGTCAGACTTCAGCCTGTAATACTGACAGTAAGCTAGTTTGTGGGGAGAAGAACACATCTTTAACCTCTAGAGGTGTGCAGAGAGTTGGTGTAAACTAATCACTCTTGTGGGTATGGAGTGAGGTGAAACTTAGACTAAACCCATGCTTCTTGCTAAGCTTTCAGCTTAGCTAATAAAGAGGTGTGGGGGCTGTAAGCTGCCAGTTACAGGAAAATATCAGATAACTCTAGCTTGCTTCAGCTGGCTCTCGTTGACCTATGCACCAGTTGTCCCATGAACCTAAAAACAAGCAGTACAGCCAATTAATACATGCTAAATAGTTGGGGTTTTTTCCAAACTGGGTCTGGCTTGCAAGCTCAGGCTGTTCTCTGGGTGTGAGCTTACAGTGTTGCATCAAGTAAGTCTGCTTTTCAGAATGGCTGTAGTCACAGTATGTGTGGAGGTGTCACATTATTAACCTGCAAGAACAGCATTTTCCAGAAGTATTGATAGCTAGGGGCATTGGGCCCTTACAGCTTTTGTAGCCTGTGCAACCTGGGAAGCAGATAGCACCTGATCCGCAGCTCTACCCACTGCTAAAACCTGGCTTTTATAGACAGAGCATGATCGAAGTTGATACATAGCTTCACAGTGTGCAGCTTTATATAGGCTTGCGTAGATAAGCTTCCTTTTGTAGAGGCTGTGATATTTCTAAGGCTGTGATTGCAGGCTGTCACTTAGCTGAAGTGATCACTCCAGCTGGAATAAGCTAACTGAGTTTTGGTGAGGGAAAAGCTGATTGAACATCTCAAATGAGATTTTTTTTTTTAAATATAGCTTTCTACATGATTCAGATTTAACTGGGTGGGGGAGAGGAGATCACATGTAAGAGTTCTGTTCTGAGCTAAGTGATGTGCCTGTATTTGAGTTAATCGGCACAGGGATTTTTCTGTACAAGGCTTGTGGGAGCAGGGAAGGGAAAATGGTGCAAGAGACAACTGTTTGGTTCTGTGTATTCTTTAGATCCCCCTTGCTGTGCTTTGTGTCACTGTTCACAGATGCTTGGGAAATAGCTGGTGCTGCATCTTGTAATCAGAGAGTGTTCATTTAGTGGTGCCTCTTCTCAACACGGCGTTGCTACTGCGCTCACAGCAATTATCTAATGGAAGGATGTGTCTGAAAACGTGTCTATCTTTTTTTAGCTATGTCAGCTGGACAAATAAAAACATCTCTCTCCCTATGCATCTTGTTTCTCCTATGTCCATAGCCCATTGGAGCTGCTACATCCCTCTGTCTCATTTTAGCTCCTGGGTCCCTGCAGTCTGAAGGAGGACCTGTAGCTGGCTAAAAAATTATGGTCAAAGCATCAAGATAGTCTTCAATGCTTGCATCCAACTAGAAAATATTTATTTTTAATTGGTTTTCTTTCCCACCCACCACCTTTGCTGTGTTCCTTCCTGTTGCTGCCACGACAAATAACATGACCACGCTTTTCTTTCAGCTTGTACAAAGCAATTGAAAATATTCCAGAGAACAAACCTGTCATGGCAAAAGGCTGGACACAGCGACCTACCCCAGCTGGGACTCGCTAAAAACCTGCGATCAAGAGAGAAATTAAACCTCTTACCCCCTTGCCTTGAAAGCTCCACGTTGATTCTCAGCATTACTCACCATCATGCTCTGGGTGCCTACTGTGGGTCGCTCATAT
The DNA here is from genome assembly GCF_949628215.1 of Phalacrocorax aristotelis. Taxonomy (NCBI): domain Eukaryota; kingdom Metazoa; phylum Chordata; class Aves; order Suliformes; family Phalacrocoracidae; genus Phalacrocorax; species Phalacrocorax aristotelis. The sequence goes on along the minus strand of NC_134284.1, from coordinate 26,908,976 downwards.
ACTGTGGCTGCATGAAGTAGGTCATACGGAGTGGCCGCTTGCTCGTGCCTCAGGCACCTGGAATTTTGCTGGGCAATGGCAAGCTGCCATGGGTCAGGGCTGCCTCAGCCGTAAACCGAGGGGAGGAGAGGGAGCTTGCCACTTGCTGCTGTGCTTTATACAGGGGAACTGCAATTAGCCTTGCTGGTGGAGCCACCCGTGTCACGTCGCTTTTGGGAAGGACGGAGGAGCTGGCGCAGCCGGCGGGGCCCTCTGGACAGGTGAGCTCATGCTTTGCATCACACCCGGCAGTGATGGCGTCATTCCTCCCCGAGCCTGGAGCAGTGCACAGGCTCCTCCGTTGGCTGAAAAAGTGCTGATGATGTGTGGGTGCAGGCTGGGGGAGGAGAGGGGCCAGGAGGCCCTTTGGGCTGTGCAGGCATGTGTTGCATCTCTGAACTTTCCCATGAAGTTTAATCTGAACTTACAGATCCAGGAGCAGCAATTGTTGCTGCCGTCCCACTGCCAGGGAGAGCAGCTGAGCTCCGCCGGCTCTAACGGGGGTCGTCTTGTGTTGTCCTCTTCGCTGCCTTCGCAGGCCCTGCTCCCACAGGCTCGCATGTTGTCCCTTGGCTGCCAGCTCACCGCTCAAAGCATGCACTGCTTTTATAACATTTTCAAGGGGAATTTCTTTTTCTCATTGTTTTTTTCTTCTGAACATTCCTGCTCTCCTGTGGGGAGCAGCTGCCTTGCCCCAGCCTGCACGCGATGCCCACGCAGGGCAATGCCTGCCACGGCAGCAGTCAGTCAGCCCAGTCCCCTTCCCTCTCGGCATGCGTGGCACAGGCAGCATGTTGCCTGCTGGGACCCTAAGGTCCTTCTTCAAGAAATCAAGCTGCTCAAAAAACAATTTACCTCTTGTATTACACTTACTGGCAGTAGACTGACCATAAATGCTCCTTATTCCATGTTTGTGCTATCTACTGGAAATGATCTTTCAATCATTGTGGACTAAGCCACACAGAAGATGGTGGTAAGCTCAGCATTGCGGCATCGACCCTAGGCACCCTGCCATGCTGTGGGAAGATCCCAGGCCTGAGTGAAGTGGCCAAGCTCCACACACACTCTGTTGTGCTGTGAGCCAAGCGAAGGGATGGGGTGGCTGCTTCACGAGGAGGTCCAGGTACATCAGGGAGACTCCTGCTTCTTGGGACAAGGTAGCCAACCCAGGTGACTCCTCTCTCACAAAACAAAGTCTAGGGCAAGGTGGTTTGATCTGCTGGTTGCCCAGCAAAAGCCCTGCCTGGGGTGCAGGAGGCTGCTGCTTGAGGCCTGCCCTCCACCAGGGATCCTTGCTCGGCTCAGCTTTGCTCAGCTCAGCCCCAACCACAGTCAAGGCCAGGGCAATGCTTTCCCCCGGCTTTCCGTTTTGTCCAGTATAATTAATCCATCACTAGGCCAAGAAGAAAAAGGAAGGTGCTATTGCCTAATGTCTCTGGCACCAATCTAGGAGGGAGGAGGTTTAGGCTCCAGCCTGTCCTCAGATGAGTGTTACCACACTTTTACGCAATGTGGAATAGCTTGAGCAGGGGAGTTTGAGTGGTGGTTTTTTTTTTCCCTCCATTCACCCACCCACACAAAAAATGTGGTAGCGTGGTGGGCAGGGCACTCTTCTGGGAATGGAGACAGCGTCACAGCCTTTTCATCTCCTGTTTGCTTTTCTTTTTCCCCTGGGGAAGCAGCAGGCCAGCAGGCTCCTTTGGCTGCTCTGCGTTCCTCTGGCTAGTCTGTCTTCCCACCTCTCCCAAAGAATTGTAGTTACAAAGCTGGAAATAGCCTGGGTAGTCATTTGCTCCAGCCCTCCACCAGTGGGACAGGGCACTTCACCATCCTGGGGCTTTGTCACATTTATTTGTCCCCAGTGAAGGGGGAAAAAAACCCAGTTCTGGAGAAGGGCACGCCACAGCCTAAGATGTTGCTACGAGAGGCTAATCATCACCAGGTCTCTTGCATCACTTGACCCTCTTCCCTTGCCTCTGACATATTGGGTTTGTTTCTTTATACAGAAATTATGCTTTGGCAGCCCAACTCTGTTACTCCATTTCGAAGCCCAGCCCACTTGCCCTGGGTTCCTGGCCCCACAGCACCTCTGCGTCAGTGGCTGCGAGCCGCCAGCCGCTGCATGGGAAAACCCAATGGCGAGGACTGCCCTTGGGCTGCTGAGGTGTTCGTATGTGGAGATACTGGGTTTCCCCTGCTTTTTGAAAGACCATCTTTTGTATAAGTCAAATGTTGCATAGAGCCAGGTTGAGCACATCAGGTGAGAAGCTGTATCTACTACACCCACAGTGTGGGTCTAGTAATTAAATTGGCAGCGTGGGCTCAGACTGGGATCAACAATTAGTGGGGAAACTCTGCATTACCAGACAGGGTAAAAATAAACAGAGATGCATCCAAAACTACCAAAGATTTTTGTTTTCCTCCTCCAGCCAGTGAGTAAGACTATGAGAAACCATATATATATAAAAGTGTGTGTGTGTATATACATATGTATGTATATTTTTATATATACACATAAATATGTCTATTTTAATATATATGTGTATATATATATGAATATAAACTTTCAAAGGGAAAAATGTCTCGTACTTAACACCTGGGAAAATGGACAGAAAGGGTAACACTCAGAAAGATGTGAATGTTGAGGTTTTTATTGAATGTCAAAAGCTTCAGCTAAAGATATAGAATGGACAACCCCAAGCTTTCTATGATGCAATTTCAAAATAAAATCAGAACTGAAGATTAATTTGACAGACACACATGCAAGCCCCAGATCTTTGTAAAAACTTTGGCTTCTCACTGTGTTTAGTGCAGGTCGGTGCAAGGTTCGGCCAATGGCTGCAGTCTGATTGCTCTTTGCACACCCATTATTGATGACCAGAGAGTAAAACTGAGAATAACCTGTGCTGAGGAGACCCTGGAAGTGTCAGCTTATATTTTTGCCGTGACTTCTTGTGATGGTGTTTGATGGTAGTACTTGAGCACAGAAAAGTTCTCCTGGATTATTTGGGAAAAGGCAAGACTGGAAAATAAGTGAATTTACTTGACTGAAACCCTACATCCTTTAGCATGGTCCAGCTGATCGGTTAGCACATACACCGAGGACAGTTTTGTTGGGATGTAAATAGCAGCTGTTTGCCGTTCAAACACTGCTGTGTGCTCAAAGCACAGAGAAAATAGTGGGAAAACCAACAGCAGGTTCAGTGTTGGTGCCAGCCGTGCCCACAGGAGCTGATGGAGGTTGTGCACCGGCTTCAGCACAGAGGGGATTTCTCCTGCTTCTCTGTCGCAGCTGTTCTGGGACAGAGCTGGAGGTGACCACAGCAGTGAGAGGCAAACAAGATCGTTTTAGGGCAATGAGTGGTGAAGTCATCTTGGGCAGGAGAACTGGTGTTTCAGTAAGTGTGGGCCAGGCTGTGTCCGCCCACAGAAACTGGCCGGTCTCCCTCCATGACTGTGGTGAAATCCCCTGAATCATCGTTAATCACTGCTCAGGCTGACAATATTCCTGGGCTGCTGGGCAGAACGCATCTGCGATTACTGGGAAGCTGGCAGAGCTGTCCTGTGCTGCTGGTGCCAATCCGGAGGGACGTGCGAGGAGCGAGTGACTGAATATGTGCAGATGAGCATGGGAGGAGAGGTCTCCAGTGCGGATGGACACCAGGAGAGCTGTGGGACCATGCTGCTCCATGAATGGGCTGCCTTCAGCAAAGGGCATTGGAATACCATCGTATCGGATCACTGTTATAACAGCCTCCGAGTTGAGACTTGTTGAGGGAGAGACAGCCTCAGAGGTACTTGTGTGAACATGCATGAGAAGAGGATTGTGATGGACGGGAATGCTTATGGCCCCAGAGCATCAGCTCCTTGCCATGGGAAAGTAATGGCTGGCTTTTTTTTTTTTTTTTTTTTTTTGTAAGCATTGTTTTAAGGCAAAATATCATTGACCATCCTGAGGATGCTCTTTCCCCTGGAGATGGAATAAGTGCCTTACTCCCTTCCCTCTGCCTCTGGGATGTGCCCCCTGCCTCCCTGCCAGGCCAAGGAGACTTGCTGCTGCCAGCACCACTTCCTCTCCTCCGTCTGGTGGATGGCACGGGGTGCTCTCTGCTCACATGGAGGGGTGGCTGGTGGGCCCTGACAGCGCCCTAAACCTTGCACCTATCTAGAGGGAGGAAAGGAATCAACAGCTCAGCTATTTCCCACTGCTGAAAGCCTTGGGGGAGGCTTGTGGATTTCTTACAGCTGTCCTGGAGGCCAGAGGAGATCAGAGGTGGGAATGCAAGGCCAGGCATGCATGGACTCATGTGCACCCTGCTGCCCCTGGGGCTAAGCCTCAGTGCCTCCCCAGTGCTCTGGGCACCTCCTCATTCTGCCCATGGCTCTCTGGAGGTTGATGCCCAGCCTGTGCCAGCTCCCACAGCATCCCAGAAGGTCCATCCTCTTCCCCAGGAAAACTCTCGTGAAGGCCCATCCCAGCAGCAGGAGGTAAGTGCTGGGGAAGGCTGCACCTCCCCACCACAGTGATGTACCAAAGGACTGTGTCCTGGCCAGAATCCCTTGCCACCAGTGACCACACAGACCATTTCTCACTGCAAGGCACCTCCTGATGGCATTAACATGGAAGAGAGTCAGGCTGAGAGGCACTAGGGGTTGCACCAGCCAGCTCTCTGCAGGGCTCTGAGAGATGCACCTTAATGCAGCAGCTGCTGTGTATTGCACCTCGTATCTGAGCATCAGCCATCCTTGTGGAACAGCTAAACTGCACACCATTTATCTCACCGAAGTGCTCACTTTGACTTACTCATTCTGTGGGGTGCTATGAAGTGGGGCAGGGCTGAAAGCTCATCTAGGCAAAAGGCTGAGCTAACCAGCTAACCTCACAGCCAGCAAGCGGGGACGTGACCAACCCGGAGCCATAAGCTATGTGTTTTCTGTTACTTGGTGGTTTGCCTTTTTTGGTGCTTTCGTTTTTTTTTTTTTTTGGGTGGTTTCTATTTGCAAAGAACCCTGTGGTTTGCAAAGAGACTTGTCAGCAAGATAGAGACCTTGCAGCTTAGCATGGGGAAAGCTGCATGCCTCAGATTGTAGGCAACAGCCTGTGTCACTGCCTAGCCGGAACAAGGTGATGAGGACAACCTCAGCAGGGGACGAAGTAGGTCCATTTCTGCTGGACCTGCCACTTGCTGCTGTGGGGCAGCACCCCGGGCATGGAGAGCTGGTTTCTGAGTATGTCAGAGGGGAAGGGTTCCTGCAGCAGCACAGGGCTCTGCCTTGGTTGACATGCCTCACTTCCTGGCAGTAACCTAAATTTTGGACAAAACCAGGCCCCCGCCCCAGCAGACAATCATCAGTCTGGCCCCAGCTGCCACCCCTGGAGCATCTGGCCTCTTCTCCCATTGGTGGCTGCGGATACATGGCAGTGTTTTGTGCCAGTGGTCACCCATGTCCTCACAGAGGTGAGGGGACTGCCTATTTCAGGGTGCAGCCTGGGCTCACCTGAGTCTGGGCATCACTGCCTGATGCCATGACCCGTTGTCACTAAGATGCCACATCCCTCTCCTCTCTTGGGGGGACCAGGATGTCCCCAGGAGCACCCCTCCACACAGCCCCCTCCTGCTCCCTTCCAAATGCCTTTGAATTGATTTGGGTGGTCCTGGTGCTTAGGCATGACACCCCTGAGCACCAGACTGGGAAGACCTGTGCATGTAGTATAAAACCCAGTTTTAAAAGTAGACAAAAGTTGTATTTTGTTTTTCCTCACAAGAAATAAAGGATCAGCCCTTGAGTAGTATTTATGAGAAACGACACCAAGTAATGGGTCAGCTGGAGCCCATGAAAAGGCATAAGACAGCAGATGGCCAAATACTTTTATAGCATCAGTGTCAAAGCCAGCAATGACATATCTTTGTATTTAGCCTGCGTGCCCCTTCAGCCACTACTTTCCTGGGGTACCTGCACGCTGTCCTCTCTCACGAGCATTTCCATTTTGCTTGTCATTGATGTGGCCATGTTGAGATTTTTCATACAACTTAGTTCAAGAATGAAGCCTCCACCAACAACAACTTCTCTAGCAAGCCACCATCTTGTACAGGGTTTGGTTAAATACCTAGCTGACGTGCCTTTCAGCTCAGTTTATTCACTTTCATTTAAAGCCAGTCCAGAGCAGGGACCACTGAAAACACATATTAGGTTACCTCAAAGGGATTTGGAAGAAACATATCAAGAAGATACAGAGAAACAGTGAAATACATTTATAAACCCAAGAGCTATTTGAGGTTGAATGGGCAGAGGAACAGTTATTAAGACGACTCATAAAACTAGGAACTAAGGTAAAACAATTTTTAAGATACTGAGAAACATCTTCCAGTGGGTACCAGCGAGGGGCAGAAATACTTTGTTGTTTGCCGGCACTGTTAGTCCCATGACACTTTGAGACACAAACATCCACCATTAAGCCTCTATTAATCCTCCCTTCTGATTTCTGTGTGGGTCATTTAGCATTACTTAATACTGAGCTTAGGGGAAAACCTATTAAGCCAACCACTAATCTTTGAACTTGGCATATAATTCTCCATTTGCTATTTCTCAACATGTTCTTTCTTGTCCTTCCACCCCACTGAGAAAAGCCCTGGAGTGCCAGCAGAGGTAATTGTGGACGGCAGCAGCAAGCTGGCCATGCTGGTGAGCATGTGCTCAAACCAGCACCTGGGACATGGTGGCCATGGCTGCAGTTACCAAACAAGCTCTTGCAGGAGGAATTTTGGGACTTGGAAATGAGCCTCTCAGAAAAGGTAACCTGTGGTGAGGGACGATTATCAAGCCACACTGAGACTGTGGGATCTTTGGAAAATAAGACAAGAAAATTAAATACATATATATTTATTTTAAGCAATGGCACTTACACTTTGCATGAAGCATGTAGCTAAAGCATATGTTAGAAGCAGCTGAAAGCTTGGCAGTATTTTCTTTTCTTTCCAAGGTAGAAAAGCCCCCTGCCACCCCCCAGGCAAGGGGATGAGATGATAATCGGGAGGAGGACACCTCCAGGGCTGGGCTTTGGGGGCATCGGCAACAGTGAAACCTCAAACTCTGGCTTGGAAAAGAAAACAAGATTGTCCTTCAGCTTATGCAAGGCTTTAGTGCTAACAGTACTTTGTGCTTGTATGATGTTACATTTAGCAAAGCATCATGCAGGCTTTTAAACAGACCTCAGAGAGTATTGTTAGCCCCATTTCACAGCATAGAGCAAGCAGCTTTGCTGAGGCAGGGGAGAGGGTGGCTGAGGCAGTTCCTGACATGGTCCTCTGCCTTCCAGCTCACCCTCTTCAGAGGTGAGGGTTAACCTGGTCACTCTTCCCCTTCTACAGATGGAATATAGGGGAAAAAAAGTATTCCTGGTTTGAGATGCAGAATCCTCCCTTAGCTGAGTGTCTCTCGCATGCACAAACTCACTCACAGGCCAGGGCGAGGACTTCAACCAAGTATTTTTGTACCAACTAGTTGGATTTTATTTATGTCCTTTTTAGTCTGTTTCCTTCTCAAGATTAAAAAAAAAACAACCAACAACAAAAGTAAAAATAAAGTACAAAGTTCTCAAGAGAGTTCAACCTTTCCTTTCCCCGCTGCCTCTCCTACAGAAATAGAAAATTCCTGCAGAATTTTTATTTGGAATGGAAAAGACTGTAAAAAGCATGTTATTGGAGGTAAAGAGCCTCATGGTCCATTCACAGCACAAGATCCTAGTTCCCTGCTCCACAGGTCACCTCCCAGCAGTGCGGGGAGGGCACCAACAGGGATATCACCCTCCGACCTAGCCTAGGGCAGACCCTTGCCCCAACCCAAGTGCTGGCAGCAATAAAACCCTCAATAGATGTGGCTGACTCCTGGTCTGCAGCCCCCCAGCTCCTGGTTTCAGGTGCTGTGCTTTGTCCTCCAAGTTTTGGCCATTTTGGGGTGTGGGACCATTCATGCCCTGCACCCTGGGGTGCTGGTGGTAGCAGGATGGGGCTTGCTGCCTCAGGAAAGCTTGGATGACTTCGGGGGTAGCAGGAGTAGTTGCGGAGAGCGGGGACCACAGTGAGGGTGCACCCAAAGGAGCCCCAGTAAGGAAAGGGAGCAAAAGCAGGGAAGAGCCAGAGAGAAATCTCATTGCAGGGCAAAAGCGGGGTTGGAAAGCCAAGGCCAGAGCATTGCTGCCTTGGCAGGCTGTGTTCCCTCGTTCTCATGGAAACAGGAGCAATGGCCTCCAGCTTGGCTGTTTTCTCAGCTTATTTTTAAAGGCGGCTCATGTTTACACTGATGAGTGTTTCAGCAGCCCCCTTCACAGGGGTTCCCCCTGGCAGGACCCCAGGGTAGCCTTTGAGGAGCAAGGCAATGCTGCGAGGCCTAGGAGGGAGAGCTGCCCCTGTGCCGGGCAAGCGGTATCTAATCAGGGTGATGGCTGGAGCCCCATAAATGGCAGTGCTGGCGAGCCCCAGCCCCGCTTGCCGAGGAGGCTCTGACAAGCTGGTGGTAACTCCCATATCTGCTGTAGGTCAAAGTCACATTCGGCACAGGCCAGGAGCGCAAGCTGGCATCTTGACTTCCCCTCTACGCTGAGCAGGCGAGGAATCTTCTAAATAAAAAATCTCCTTTGGCCCAAGCACAGGAAACAGCCGCCTTTCGTGTAGTCGGGTCGAGCAAGAGACTTCCAAATCAGGGCATCGTGGTCTCCCTGCAGCCCTCAGGGTGTGTGCGTGCGAGCTCTGAATGGGGAATGCTCTTTTCTCCCCGCGCTAGTAACGGGTGCCCCTCTGTTTCTATTAAAGGATATTGTTTAATCTATAGCTGGGCTGATGTTTGTGCAGGCTGGAAGCTGCAACCCAGCAGAATCCTTGGCAGGTCTCATTAGGACCTCAGGTCTGTTTGGGGATGCTCACGTTGTTGTGAAGGCTGTAGCTCCAAAACACAGCAGGGTGCTTGCCATTACAGCCAGGGGTGCTTGCAGCAGGGTTGATGGGTCCGGGGAACTGAGCCCTCACCCCACCACTTGGGTGGTGTTTCCATGGGCAGGACCCTCCTGATCTGCCCCAGGGGCTTGCAAGACCTGCAGATGCTTTCTGAGCCTGAAAATCACCCCACAGGTGACAAGAATGTAGCCCAGGAAAGAGGGATGTGGCACCAGGCCCTTGAAGTCTTGAAGAACAACCTCCACCTACCTGTGGACAGGGCAGGTCAGCACCCACTAAATGCCAGGAGCTGGCAGCAGGGGACTGCACTGCTTGCAGTGAGCATGTGCCACCAGGAATCCAGGAACCCAGCTGGATTTGGGCTGGGCTCAGGGCTACTTAGCTTGGCAGGTGGTGAAGGCTGCCAACACCACTAGCCGTGACCAAATGGTGCCAGCAGGCAGGGCACAACCCTTTACCATCCAGGATCAACTGCATCAACTCTCCAAACCCAGGCTGACTCCACAGCAGCAGGCTGCAGACAGGTCTCCAGCCATCTTTGGAGCTATATTTCCAGACCATCCATCTGCAGGCCACAAAACCAGGGTCACCATGAGTTGCGGGAGTGTGGCACTGACCTGTTTTAAATGACAGATGGTCCCTCCTGTCACCTCAGAGTCCACCAAGCTGAACAGGACCAAACCTGACATGATGTTTCCTGCACAGTATTAGGGTTTCTGTGGACATATTCACCCCACAGAGGTTCATCTTGCTCCAGAAGTTCACAAAAGCCGTAGCTGCCATTGCCCCAGAGCACCAAGCAGGGAAAAATGCTCCCTTGCTTTTTCCTATGTGCACACCAAGGTACTGCGGTTTGCCTTTAGCTCAGAGACAGACAGGTCTGGCCGCCAGCATGCTGAGCCACCTCCATCCCTCCTGTCTTCTCCCCCTCCCAGCTCCTGGAAGGCAAGGAGAGGCACGGGCTCATCACAGTAGCAGATGACTTTCCACGGAAGCAGGTGCCTGCTTCGGCCGACGTGTTGTCTTTCTGTTGAGCTCGATCCCACCTATTCTGATTGTCGCTGTTGTTGTTATTTCCATAACAACTTTCCTCCAGACTTCTGGTGTGTTCCTGCTCTGGGAACACATTACTTCAGCCCTGCCCACTCCTGGGGCTCAGAGGCTTCAAAAGGCATGAGAGACCTGTTCTTCCTGGTAACGAGTACTCCTGCCTTAGATCCTCTGGGGACATTGTCTGCAGTGCGTCACTCGTGGGGAGGAGCTGCCCAAAAGAGCAGGACCATGGCCATGGCCACGGCAGGAGGCACATCCTGCCAGCAGCCAGCCCGGGAACTGCAAGTGCTGGGGCAGGAGGGGAAGCAGTGATGCTCTTGGCTAGCACCAAACCAGAGGGTGGCTTTGCTCCTCCTCTGCCAAGGGAGAAAACTTTCCTTGAATTCAAGCATATGACAGTCTAAGCAAGAGCCAACACTCAAGGTTTTTCTGGGTTGGTGCTGGCTAAGGGATTCACAAAACAGCTTGCTGCTTCCTTCAGCGGTGGTGGTGAGATGGTCAGAGCTTCCAGGGACACTTCAGCATACATCCCCCAGCTCCCTCCCCGGGATGCGCGCAGGACATCTCTGGTCCAGCTCACACAGGCACCCATGCTTCGGCCATAGCCAGGGCTGTCAATGAGATGAGCAGCCCTTTTCAGCACTGCTTCAAACAGATACCAGCTCCTTACAGTGGGGATTTGAGAGACTTTCTGGCTCCCCAGAGACATGACTGGCTGACCATCTGCCTGAGTTGACTGTGAATATTTATGACCTCAAAAAAGGACATCAGCAACCTGTGCACAGGACAAATAACCATGGGGTTGATGAATTATGCCTCCTTCTAGTTCTTTGCTGAGCTGCATGGCTGTAATACAGGCTTGAAGGTCCTCTTGACAGTGTCCTCGGATGCTGCGAACCCCTTTCCTATTTCTTCTCCAGGAGAGAAAATTTTAGTAAAGTTCTCACAACACTGTGAAAAATCATCACTTTACTTTGCCAAGAAGAAAATTTGGGACCTTCTCAAACTACTCTGCTTACGTCTACCAGCAGAGAGCTTTTGTTGTCCTACACGTCACCCTACCCACACTCATCGCGGCGGCCAGAAAGAGATCTAACTTGAGACTTGGAAAAGTCTGACTCCTACTCTTCCTACCTTGTGACAGACACTTGCACAAGCAGCACCACTCCCCGTGTGCAAGGCCTGGACCTTCCCTTCCTCTTTTGCACAGGGGCTATTCTGGCCCACGTGGAAGGTCCTTCTGAGGACCGGCCAGCAGAGGAGCATCCAGCCAGCCAAAGGAGAAGTTGGTCTAGCAACTAGACTAGAAACCAGGGGTAGGAAGTGTCCTGGCCCCAACCGAGCCTGGATTCCATCCAAAAAAAGAGAAATGAAACCAGCTGAGATAAGAAGAGGCTTTTTGCTATGATAAGGCAGTGGTTTACCCTTCACCCTCCCGCTCACTTCCATCCTGGGGCAACACCCACTCCTGCTGCAATATAAGGAAAGACATCAGCAGACCAGGGCTGTCTTTTGTGGAAAGTATAACTAGAGAAGGATGTGCCAGCAGGTGATCTTATTTCTTGTTGGTGCTCCCCATGCCTGCCAGGCCAGGCCTTCACTACAGGCAGGCAGTGGTGGTGACTGCTGGTGATCAAGCACTGGCTGTATGGGCACTGCCCCAGAGCGGTGCAGCATGAGGGACCCCTGCTGTAAGTGCTAGATAGGGAGGAGGAACAACAAGCGACTGTCCTAAAAACTAACCCAATCCTCCAGCAATGCCTGGGAGGAGGGTGCCAAGGGAGGGAACTGCTGCTACTCTATTTTCAAATCCATTAATCTTTTCTACCTACTTGAAAACAGAAGCAGAGATCAGATCATCCAGCCTCCCCTCTTCTGGACTCGGCTCCACTTCTGCAGAGTCTCCTGCTTCAGGAGATGGCCTATTTAGGGACCCCGTCACCCACAAAGACAGATTTTTGGTACCTTTTCCTGAATCTCAGCCCACTCTGGGATTTTCCACATGGCAGCTGGTGAGTGGGATTGCTGGCAGGCCTTTTTATCTCTGATGGCATCAAGGCTGAGCAGGACTGTGCTCTAGCTCCTACTGGGTTTAACACCTCGTTTCCTTTGCTGTCTGCCCGAGATATGGGGAAAGGAGGCTACACACCCTTTAGGCTCAACAGCAAGTTGTACAACACCATGCAAGCACAGACAGCTTGCTGCGCTAACATCTGAAGAACTGGCCTGGGAGCTCAGATTTGCTGATGACCACATCCTCCTTGTGAGCACACTGAAGCTTTCTAAATTGGCCAAAGCCCTTCACCAGAGCGCCAGAGAGCTGGTGGAGGCCCTCCTAAACTGCACAAAGAGGGTCTTTCCTGCAGAAACTGGTCATGCCTCAGCCCTTTGCCCTTGCACCAGAAGCCAGACTGGAGGGTGCTCTGCAGACAGGGTGGGTGTCAGGCACTGAGACTGAGGCTTAGCTCTCCTGTCAGCCTGGTATGAGCATGAATGTCGGGTACTCAAGCTTAGGTAGTCACTGTCTGGACCAGGGTGCCTCCTCTTCTGCACTGCGCTTATACACACTATAGAGCCTGGCTCCTTCACAGCGCACTAGAGCAGCATGCAAGGCATGCAGAAAACCCTCCTCCAGCACTGCCAGTTCAACATGGTCAATATTGCACCAGAGGTCACTGCCAGCATAACCCACATATTGGAGATGTCCCCAGCCAGAATGCTTGTCCATATGGTAGTTAAAGAAAGGGTAAGGTACAGCAACAAGCATCAACATCACATGCTCAGTTTGCTGTAATCTTCAGATTTGAAAAGACTGACTGACAGTATTGTTTCCAAGACATTGCTGTGGATGTAGAGAAGCGAAAGCTCCTGATTCGCCCCTCCCCAGCAGGCTGCAGGGCGCTCAGGCTGGGCAGGAGATGTGGCTTCAGGTATCCTAGCCCCAGCAAGAAGTTCAATAAAGATTTGGATGTCATACCAAAAGTACATAAAATTTTGAACAGATGTCGTTAAAAAGGTTTGAGCTGTTGGAAACCCAATACTGAACTCATAACAGAGATGGACCAGCACCCCCTTCCCCTACCACACTTCCTTACATCTCTTCCTATATTTTGTGGGAAGCCACCTTCAAATTGAATCAGGGTCTCCCACCTCTCAGGCCCTGGGGCTTCTGCAAGTTGAAGTTGTGTAGAAGAGGATCTCTCAGGAGCTCTGGTTGGAGCAGACCAGGGTAACTTAGACTGGCTAAGTAAGGGTAAGAAATGACCATTTTCTGTCTCCAGGCATACACTTCTTGCTCTAATAAGCTGCAAAGGTCGAGTGCTGCTGGCAAGAGAGAAGCCTAGTACAGTGTCCCACACAGCCCTTGGAGGAGAGCATGCGGGGAGAAATTAGACCCTTTCAAACATCAGAATTTCACCTCCAACCTTTGCAATGCCCTACCCACAGGGTTACTCTATCACCAGTGAATTTAGCAGCACAAAACCCCATTTCTCTGCAACCAGCAGAAGAGGTGACTGCCACCACACTCCATGCATCACCAGCCAGGACACTAGTATGTGCCATAAGTAAAGATAAAAGGGCAAGTTACAGCAGTGAGGGTAACTTAGGCCATCAGCATAACCACAAATTTCAGTGCAACACCATGCTGATCCAGAGCTTTACTTCCAGGTTTTTGTTTTTTCATTTAGCAGCACATCTATCTTTGGTTCAATCCAAATTTAGGACTTGTTTTCATCCCCTGCCTTTCCCAAACTCAGCTGCTAAATCAATGAAACTCAGCTTTGCAGTGAAATGCTGAATGCTACTGCTTCCAGCCATAAGGAAAACTGGAAAAAGGTGTCAGCTGAGTGACAAAACAAGGCACGGATGAAACAGTATTTATTCTCACATGTTGTTGTAGGACAGAAGGGGATGGTAAGGTAGAAGTAACACTAAGTTAATACGAGATTCTGGATGATGGTTAAACAAACATATCCATAAACCTTGGCTCTCATCCCTCCTTTTTATTTTTATCCTTGATGAATGCTTTTGTCACTGCCTTTGCTCTTACTGCTTTGCAAAGGTGGTTCCACATTTCCCCACTTCTTCAGCAGAATTATGCAGATGTAAAACAGTCAGGGGAAATAAAAAAAAAACAACCTGTCTTACATCATGCAACACTCACCCTGGTGGACCAAGCTAATAACGTCAGCAACAGAAAGAAAATTGGAGGACAGTCTTCAGTATTTTAAATTACCCAAGCCACTAGGTGCACAAACGAGAGGTTGGCTCCCTTTTGTGCACAGCAGAATTCATCCCTATTCCATCAGGATTCACCCCGAGCGCAGCTCTGACCTCAAACGTGACCTTTTAAGGAGAGCTGCCTCTTGATCAGCAGATCTAGTTCCTGCTGTGAACTGTCACATTTTTAAAGCTGGTTTCCCAGAGAAACAAGCCATATGTAGCCATGCACTGTGTGTGAGTGCCTGTGCTCCATCCTCCTGGTAGCTGCTGAACCCGCAAGCTAGCTTCAACCATGGTCAGCAGATGGATTAGACATAAACATCCCTGCAAGTGCCCGGAAGACAGAGCTCAGAGGAGTAACAGGCCTTCCCATGCAGCCCGTGAGCTGCAGCGTTACCCCAAGAGCTGTCTGCACTAACAAATACAGTGTGAGATACGGGAAATGGTACAGACAAATCCACATGAACTGGTGGCCACTTGAGGTGCTCACCGAGCTCCTCTTCTGCCACCGGTCAGCTCCCACCACCTCTCCCTTTACACCTTGCAATACTCCTTTTAATGCCTCTCCTAAGCAGAACTGAAGGGCCATCAGGGCCTTCCCTACAGCAACGCAACCGGGACAAGATTTTCCTCCTGCTTATGGAGGCCTCACAGTGAGAGCAGGCTGCTCCCTGAAGAGCCACAACAGGATGGCCCTGCCCGTGTTCTTTAGTACACAGAGCCCACACAGCTCCTTGCTGGGGCATTTTGTCATCGTGCTTGTTGCCCACCACTGTGCAGGCCCCGCATGCATTACAGAATACATCTGATTAAGTATGCATTCTGGTGAGGTGTTTGATACTGTAACGAGAAGTCTGGAATGCACCTAGGAACTGAAGTAATCCAGAAGAGATGACTCTCCTTCCTCCTTATTGTAGGGACTGCTCTAAATTCAACCGTTCACTACAGCCTTGCACTTACTTGAGCTAAACTGTCCCCCAGGTCTGTAGAGACTTCAGCAACTTAACACTGAGGAGATCCCTTTGCATTTGCCATGCTCTGTGCCACAGACCAGCGCTGAGACACTTCAGGGGGCCCTGGAGCACTTGTACTCTTTCCCTCAGCTAGAAGAGCACTTACAGTCCTAGACTGGAAAGATTCACAGAGTTCTGACACCACAGGAGACCTCAAAAAGGGACTGTCCCTCGAATCTAGACTTTAGCTCAAAGAATCATTCAGCCAGAAGGGTTCAACCAAGGCTCATCTCTGGAGATAAGGAGAAAGCAACAAGTTTTAGATGCCAGGGATAAAGAGGTTCATAAAGCAGTCAGTCAGATAAAAACCACTAAAATATAAAAATACATATATAGAGAGTCAAAAAAAGATATATAGGTCATATATATATTTGACCAAACAAATTTGCTCTGGTGACTGCTCCCAGATTGCTGATGAGGAACAAAACTTCCTGACAGCAAAATTCTGCTTTTGTTCTCCCACCGCGTGGCCGTGCATAAAGCGACGAGCCCTGTGCACGCCACTTGCTGTGACTCCACTTGTGGCGACAGCTGATGGGGTCTGTAGCTGCAGGAAGGAGGGGATGAGGCGCAGGGCTCCTTCATAGAAAGAACGCGGATAAGTCTGAGATCTGCTGAAATAAATAGCTTCTCCATTTCCACTCGCCGAATCCAAACATCCCAGCGATAAATATTAGTACCAGTCACTATTAATCCCCCAACGGCAAAGCTTTGATTACAATAAAAGTGAAAGCTGCAGCAAAATATGTACTTTGAAAAAAACCTGAGCAAATAAGGAAGTTTCACTTCTTGCCTACTGAAAGCACAAGCGACAAGATTTGTTTGAAGATTAAAACAGACTGCAGGCATGGAAAATGCCAGGCATAGAGCTTTAGAGTTACTTAATACAGTGAAATACAAATGGCAAGCGATCCCAGATTATTTTAGAAGAGGCTGGCTGCAATTTACAGCCTTGATTAGACTGATTACTAAAGAACGAACAGCAAAATAGCTTCAGTAATTAAATTTCCAAACAGGAAAACAAAGATTATTACTCTTTCAAAAGCTGGAAATGAATTTAAATATTCAATATTCCTTTTACCTTTCTCAGCAGAAAAGCCTGCTGCCCAACATGGTCATTTTCCAGGAAAGGAGACGGAACAAGGCTTGACAAAGAAGTGGAGAAGGGTTTTGCAGCCCTACAGGTCTTCCATGGCAAAGCTAAAGACCATTTAACTACACCTCAGCTCCGAAAGCAATAAAACATAATGGAAAGTTAAATGGAGCATTAGGGCATTTTTCAACCTGAAAAATAAGCAACTTCAGTCAATATCTTGTGGTACATTTTTTCCCTCCTAATGCTTTTAACAGTAAGTCAAAGTTTGCCAAGTGGGTGATAACACCGATAACCGATGTGAAATCACCGCTCTGCGTGGAGCAAGTGATCTTTGGAGCTCTTTTCTAAAAATATTCCAGATGAACACCAACCAGAGCCGTGTTTCTGCATTTGAGAGACATCCTGTGGCCGCTGCAGACACTGCAGCGTCCCTCTGCAGCTCGCCTTTCCTTGCAGGACGGACAGACGGACCATCCATCCATCCATCCATCCTGACCCTGCCGGGCAGCCCCAGGCTGCCAGGCCCTGCTCCTACAGGCACCGCAGACACAGAACAACTAAACACCTGCTTTCGAGTGTCTCCAAGCTCCTATCTATCAGGCTGGTGTGGAAACATGCGTGAAAGCACTTCACTTCATGCCTTTTGGCTGGGTAAGCTGGGGTGGGGGAATAATTCTGTGCTTAGAAAGATTTTTCTGTTTGTATTCAACTACAGTGCCCACGCCGAGCTGAGGTCTTGGTAAGAGACCTCTCCAAGCAAACAAGACTTTACCTTGAGATAGGCAAATGGTTGAAAACCATGCGATTGTAACACCAGTAGCATTTCACTTTCTGATTTTGCATCCCCATATGCTTTAACAGCATTATTTTCATGGTGAGATATTTGAGCATCTGATTTTTATTCAACTAATACTTTCCGTGTGACCAGCAACTACAAGGAAACATGAACTGTACATATATTTTGGCTTTATGCCCTGCATTTCATAAGGATATTATTCAGTGATAACATAAGGATATTATTCAATGATAACATAAGGTATTAATGGGATGACTGAGAACTGCAACATTTCTATGCCTTGAAATTCAATGCTGTGGTTCCCACAGCAACCATAACCACAGCCGCTCTGCATTAATTTTACATCCGAGTCTCAGAACACACAGTTCTCAACACACACAAGCAAAAAACCAAGCAAAAAACCAAGCAAAAGCATTTTTTCCTGCAATAAATATCTTACCTGCTAAGTCACAACCACTACAAGGTGTTAATGGCACTTGTAGGTGAGGATGAACTCCCAACAACTGGCAATTCCTGCCCTGAACGCAGCTTCTGTGCAGATACTTAAAGGATTCATAGTCTTAGTATTGACACAGCTTCTGTTTTCGGTTATTGCTGGAACGAGAGCCCACTGTTCATACCAAAGGATGGAACAGTCTTAGAAAGCTAAAGTCCAGTTAAGGTTCTTTCAAATTCTTTTTTGCTTTCAACAGCGTACTGTTTCAACTTCAGAAGCATGGGGTGGAGACTGTTTCTCCCTAGTTTTGCCCATTTTATCCAGCCCCTTTGCCTGGAGGCAGCACCTGGTAGTACATTAAGAAGAGACCAGCAGAAAACAAGAACACAAAACCCATCAAGCTAATTAAGGGATAGCTTTTTGCTGCTCTGTTTCCTAGAAGTAAGGGGCACACACACAAACTGTTACTGCATCTGTGTCACACTTCTTCAACCTCCCCTCTCAGCATTTGCTGCCACTGTAACACAGAACACTCGTGGGCCTTTGGTATGAAGAAGTGTGACTTTTAAAAAATTCTTACTAATTGCACTAGGTTGAGCTTTTATCCAAAACTTATGCCCCCCCCGTCCGATAACAGTTTCTTCTCTGAAGCGATGGAGTAAAGGTCAGTGGTGAGATCAATGAAACAAGTCACTGCTACCAGTGAGAAAAACTCTAGTCAGAGGTGGAATTTTCACCACCACACTTCATCAGAACATCAGATCGAGGGTTTAATTGGCACCACCAGTTATCTGTAATAACGTGAGCCTACCTTTACAGGAAAGCTCCAGGGCTTTTTCTACAGAAACTTATAGAAATGAGATTGTATTGACAGTTGGAAATATGGGAAATTGCAAATCTACATGTTTAAACATTAATCTACAGCGGGACCAGCTTTGCAAAACTGTATTTAATATTTCCTAAACATCTGCAAATCAGAGAACAAAATTTTACATTAGTATGACACCCCACGCCGCCGCCCCCCCCCCCCCCCCCCCAAAAGGCAGAAATACACCTACTACCGAGATTCTCTAAATCTAACTCCTCAGCTTACAAAGAAAAGACATAGTCTTGGACAGCTGATCACAGCCTGCACAGCAGGAAACACCCAACCACCCCACCCTTGAGATGCAGAGAACACCACTAGTTCACAGGCAGCCTCTGCTCATACCCAGCAAGGCAGCCGAGCCCTTCGGGAACTGAAACCAGCACAGCCAAGGGGGCGTTAACTCGAGTGGCCATGTACGTACTGCTGCTCCAGACCAGGGCTTAACAGAGAAAATGGTTCTCTGGGTTGGCTGCAGTCCTAATTAAATTGCAATCCACAACATGCCGTATGACACAGCAGCTGTGGGAAAGACTGATTAAACATCTCTACACGTTACCCCAATAGGCCCATGTATATCCGAGCTTTTAACTGAATTGGAGAGATCTCTATTTAAATTCCAGATCTGCTACAATCTTTGCATATGACTAGGACTCCTGAAGCTCTGACTTCATTTCTTTAACACAAACATGTGGATACAGATTTCAGGTTTGTTTTTTTTTTTTTTTAATAATCTATCTTGACCAAAAAAAAATCACAGAAACACAGAATGGCAGGAGTCAGAAGGGACCTCTGGAGATCATCCTGTCCAACCCCCCTGCTTGAGCAGGCGCACCCAGAGCAGGGGGCACAGGAACATGTCCAGGCAGGGTTTGAATGTCTCCAGGGAAGGAGACCCCACATCCTCCCTGGGCAGCCTGTGCCACTGCTCTGGCACCCGCACAGCAAAGGAGTTTTTTCCTCATATTTAAGTGG
The DNA here is from genome assembly GCF_949628215.1 of Phalacrocorax aristotelis. Classification (NCBI taxonomy): domain Eukaryota; kingdom Metazoa; phylum Chordata; class Aves; order Suliformes; family Phalacrocoracidae; genus Phalacrocorax; species Phalacrocorax aristotelis. Next base: position 26,889,528 of record NC_134284.1, on the reverse strand, counting down.
AACTTCCTGTGTTCCAGCTTGTGCCCATTGACCCTTGTCCTGTCGTTGGGCACCGCTGAAAAGAGTCTGGCCCCATCCTCTTGACACCAGCCCTTTAGATATTTGTAAGTATTGATAAGATCCCCCCTCAGCCTTCTCTCCTCCAGGCGACACAAACCCAGGTGTCTCAGCCTTTCCTCATATGAGAGATGCTCCAGTCCCCTGATCATCTTTGGAGCTCTCTGCTGGACTCTCTCCAGTAGTTCCCTGTCCTTCTTAAACTGAGGAGCCCAGAGCTGGATGCAGCACTCCAGATGTAGCCTCGCTAGGGCAGAATAGAGGCGGAGGATAACCTCTCTCTACCTGCTGGCCACACTCCTTTTAATGCACCCCAGAATACTGTTGGCCTTCTTGGCCACAAGTTGGCTCATGGGCAACTTGCTGTCCACCACCAGCACCCCCAAGTGAAAATGCTGCAATTACAAAGATTTGGGATACAGCATCTCACTGCATTTGATCTCGAAATTTCACTGTAGTACAAGCTTGGATCTGTACTAAAGATCTTTCAACCCACAAAGACTGGACCTAATACTGTAGCTTGAATAAAAGTAGGATGCAAAACATTTAGACTAGCTGTTCCTCTAACCTACCTCTCTCTACTTCTCAACATGGTCGAGTACCTTTGACCTTCTACAGAGGTAAAATAGAAGCATTTTAGAAAGCCTAAATACAGGAAAGGTTTGCATGAGAAAAAGCTTATCTGAACTTGTTTATTCCTCCTCAGTGGTCAGATTTTGTTTTTCATGTACTTATCTCTAAAAACTTTGGTTTACATCAGTCAGCTCTGATGACATTCTTCTCTGCCAGATCCAGCAACCAAGAGACACCTTCAGAACTGGATGACACAGGTTTTAGTGATGCAAACCTTCAGTCACAAGCCCATTACAAACACCCCCCAACACACCATTTGGACCACACATTCCAGGACACCAGCCATGCCGTTAAGTAAAACCACTTCTCAGTTGCTCGACATGCATCTCAAAATGCCTAGGCCTGCTGCTTCCTCCTCACCACACACTGACCTCTGATTATTTTTAAAACTTGTCTGTTAAGGAGAGAAAAACCAGCTGTAGAGTTTTGCAGAGTCGTATCACCAGCAGCACTGATAAATCGTACACAGATTCCCAAGGAAAAGGAACGAGTAAAAGGCCTGTGTTTGGGAAGAAGTTCATCTGTGGTTTGGAGATACGAAAGAGGTAGTGTTTGTTTCCAGGCAACTCCTAGAGACTTGAACAGTAAGCATGTGGTGTTGCTAAAGAAACAAGGGTATATTCTTGCAGCTTGGTAATTTTACGAGGCATTTGGGAAGGAAGCTGTTAAAGATCTGTTTCCGATTATAATACATCATTTTTTTTAATACCTCAAATACAGATTTACTCTGAAAGAACCTTTTGAGAACACTAAGAAAAATACTTAAGTACAAACTTTAAATTTCAAGAGTATGATACTGGTGCATTTTCTGGAAACAATTACATACTTAACAGGTGAAGTAGGAAGAGAGTATTTCAGAAAACATTTAATACGAAACCTCTTGGAACTTCCATCAAATACAGATTTACATCATTTATCAGAACAGTTTTCAGTTCAGACAACAAAGTGCACTGCCAGGTGAAAAAAATACATTTGGAGGAGTGCTTAGAACACAGGAAGTAAAAGGATAGGTGACCATTCACCTGAGAAAGTACAATGACTGCCCTGAAATGTCTTATTGCTATTACAAAATGGAGTTTTCATGGGAAAAAAATTATACTGAGCAGCACAGGCACAGGCAGAGCACTGAAAGCCACCTGAACTCCGGTAGCACCTGGAGTTCTCAAGCCATGGCATGATACAGAATATACAGAGAATAAAATGCAAATTCAGAAATATTTACTACATTTAACAATTATGATTATCCGTTAAACTAGCATAATCAATATCAATGCTTAGGGAAAGAGAGGGCAAGTCTGCTGCCTTCACAGACTACAGATCACAAGAACTAACTTGCAAAATATTAAGGATTTTGCATTTTCACCTCGGGTCAAATCTGAACCATGTTCTATGAATAACTATTAGCTCACTGCAAATTTAAAATGCAAATTTAGGCTCCAGTTTAAAGCACATGTTAAGTACATGCTTAGATGCTTCACTGAAATATAACCATAAATCGTGAATACAAAAAGTCAAGTAGATAATACAGGATGTTCTCTACAGAAGTCCTTGATGAAATAAACTGAGTATCAGTAGGAAACAACATGAAGAAATCTCTTCACTCTGGTTTGCAAAATCAAATCCAGCTCAGCACAGTGATCGTTAAAAAGTGGGGACCATCCCAGAGTAGCTTCGTGCCCTACAGAAAGCTAACTGGCCGTCAGAGAGTTCAAGGGTGGGTCTCCTCACTGCACGTTAACAGAGCAACAGTGGACTCCCTCCACAGCAGAAGCTAGCGACACAACTGGAATAAAGCCATCAAAAGCAATACAACCAGAGCCAAGTGGAAGCACGCTGGAAGCGAGCTGCAAGGAAAAGTTTTAACTGCTACTGCCTATGGCTGTAGTTTAGCAAGTTTGACATTACGACAGAGATCATTAGCCAATTTGATTTCCACTTTTGGGTTTCAATACTGTGTGCACCCAGAACGCAAAGGACGGTATTGCTACAGGTGCAGCAACACCTCAGAACGGCACCGACTTGGACGTGATGACTTGCATCAGAATACGGTTGTTATTTGAGAGTCCTTTTGTGCTTTGTGTCAGTCTGAACTAGTCTAACGTAGAGAACGTGGTCTCAAAGAAAAAGTCACTAGTAAGCATTTAGCACATCCTTTTAGACTGCCTCGTTCTGTAGAGGAACGGTGGAACAACAGAAAAGTGTTCTTAGCTGCAATCAATATCATAGGCCAAAAGGACAAAGATAAAATTTTAGCAGTTCAGCAGAAGCAGAAGAATGGAAGCGTTTACCCAAATTTTAATGCACAAAAAAACCCCCTACATTTTAAAAATTTGATTCAGACTTAAATAATAAATAGGTGGGCAAAATATAATGCAAGACTTACTCAGTAAAAGTGAATTTTTAATAATCTCATGAGATCTACTTAGAAAACAGGACTAATAATGTTCACAACCGTAAATCCAAACCCTTCACACACTTTTTTTTTTTTATTCCTTAACACAGCAGTGAACTGTAAACCTGCATTTACTGGTTATCGCTTCAGTTATTTTAAATATTATCTCAAGTGTTTCCTCCTTGGCCATTTCAATTTTTAGCACCAAAATTAGCCCAAAAAGAGGTACTGGTACAGCTCGATGTTGTAAATGAATTGTTTACATATAATACTTTATATATTATACACACATACTGTACATTCACACATCCACACAAACAGGAGGCATATTTAAATGAATATATTCTGTGTTTCAACTTGTTGTCAAAGACTTGGGAGCAATGGAAATAAAGCAGAAGGGGTAATATTTTACATAGTAGGCAACTTTAATGCTGTAGTGCACTTATAAAAAAGTCCAACTCTCCCTCCCAGCTCAGCAGCTTTTTTTTAATATCACTATTCAGAAGGATGCAGAAGTTATTGCCTAAATGTTATTCTATACATTTCCATTGGAATTCTCAAAAACACTTGAAATTGCTAACTAATTTACAACTTAACTATTTTTCTTGTTACAGCTTTAACTCATTGGCAATTTTGGAAGCAATGTTTTTAAAAGCTATGGATGTTCCCGATATCCGCTTAAAGCGAACTCCATTCAGGGACAGTCTTGGCAGTTTACACACCTCCATCTCCCACTGTACAAGATTTTCTGCGTGCCCATCTCCATGGACACAGAAAAGCAAGAAACGCTCTCTTTGTTCATAGTCACAATTATTGGCATCCAGAACCTTTCTTATTTCCCTCATCATGTCATTGGGATCCATGGAGCTGGTGGTTTTCATGCTCCAGGTAAAACGCAGCGACCGAGGCTTGGCTTCCTTGTTCTCGTCCTTCTGATCCACAGCTACATTGCGGCTGAAAGACAGCGATTTATTAGTCAGTAGGGCCAGCTACCTTCTCCACGTTTCGTGTTAGTGAAGCAAACTAAACGCACACTACTGGTATTAGAGCAGCATCTAGAGGCTCCGGCTGCGAGCAATGCCCCGCCTTCCTAGCTGCTGTGTAAACACACAGTCAAGGTAAAGCATTAGCCGTTGGGGCTGAAACAAGTGTATGGTACGACGGGTAACACAACTGGAAGTCACTGGAGTCAGGAGCATGAGGGAAATGACCTTGCGGAGGTAGAACTACATGCATCACCTACAACTCGACTTTAAGGCAGGTTCTGCTCAAGTCCCTATTCTTGGGCCACGCGGACAGCTGAAACACCAGCTCTGTGCTAGAAGTTTCTGGAACATTCAAATAGTGGTGACTGGCGTCAAAAGGGGGCTCAGCCCAGGTCATGGGAGTGCCAGCCCCTGGGAGGTCCCCACTCAGACACAATAGGGACGAGCCCATGCAGAAGGATCCTGGGGGCTCCTCTGCACCTCCTCCTGTGCAGCAGGCTGGAGATCAAGCACTGGGGGGGGGCTGTGGAGTCCCACAGTAGTTAGCTGCAAGCAGGAGGAAGGACAGCAGGACGGGGGACCTCACAGGGGTCACACACCTACTGCCCCAGGGCAACATGTGCTACCCAGTTCTGGGCTGATTCGGTTTCACTTTGGCCTTCCTGCATGGCTAAGTGTTTGGGATGATCACTAGAGACCCACCACATTGTAGGCTATAGGGGTGACCTTCAACAGAGAGGAAATACTTTGTCTCTAAGTTGGTCAGTAATTTGTTTAACACCAATGACTGATAGAGGTAAAGCGATGAAGTCTTTTGCTGCTACAAGCTATGCAGCTAAGTGTCTTTGAGGCCAAAATGCAGGAAGTAGAGGTAGAAGTCACTATTAGACACCTCCTCAATGTTGTTAGTAAAGATGACAAACAAAAGAGTTACCGTTACTGTCAGTTTTAAGCGATAAAGCACAAAATGTTGAGACTGCACTTCCCAGGTCTGCAACTTTGGGTTTTTTTTTAAATTAAAAAGCTTTTCTTTTGGTAGTGATAAAGTTACACAGGACAAAGAAAACGTTCCAGAAATTTCTAGTTTGCAATGATTCTTCTACTTCCATTAAAACCAGTGGTCACGCAGCTGAAGAATAAGGAACTACATTTGGACCTCTGGGGAAAAATATGACAGATTTGGTTTATGAATATTTGCACACTGTCACTTGCCTCTTCAAATTTACTTGTCCTCAGGGCAAGAGACAAATATATTGACTGTCATGCTTAAATATTTTGTAAAAATACGTAACCTAGCTGACATCAAACCTTGCAGTTTAGGTCTCGTGTTGAGCTTTGAAGTTCAATTTACAGTATTAAGTCAAGCTGCTCTTTAGAATAGTTGGCAATGAGTTTCTGGTTACACAATGCTTTTCTTCTACCACTATTAAGGAGGCAATTATGAAAAAGTTAAAAAGCGACAGCAAGGTCAAAACTAAAATATATTTCTCAAAGATAAGCAATTTCATAATTTTACTTTCTATTAAAAAGGCTTCCAGTAACTGCGAGTCATAGGATTACGCTGTCAAATCCAGCTACGTTATTTGCCAGATGTTATAAAATTCAGCAAGCAAATTAAAGAGTACTTTGTTTTAAGTTTAAGGTTTTAATTTAATAAGGCTGTAAGGGGGCAGGGGAACACCAACTTTTTTATTGAATGATCATTTTATTTTTGAAAGCTTTTTCTACTTGAAAACAGTTGGCAGAACCAGCACAAGTTTGATCATTTCTAGTATTTTTTGATACGCAGGTTTTGGAAGAAGAGCGTAATATGAAAAAAATTGTTTAGCTATCTGTGATTTTGGAGATGAGAAATATCAGCCTTCAGTGGTTATCCCACACGTTTGCAGCCTTACTATAGACCACTTAACCTACACAACTACAAGACAACAGCAAATTTTAACGACTCAAATGCAGAAAAACACACAAGGGAAAAGGCAACAGGAAAGATGAAAGTTTAGAACCAAGTCAGTCAGTGCTTTAATAGCTGTTTTGCAGACAGAAATGCATCTATGTTTAGTTTCAAAGCCTTACATGAAACAAAAGCTGCTGCCTGAAGCCACTATGCCACATAATCAAGGGGAGGAAGGTTCAGACTCACCTAAGTAACATTTTAAACAAAAATTTTACCCTCACCTTGAGCCCTCAAATCTCCCGTTCCTCTCATATTCAGTCGGGAGCCTCATTGAAAAGAATGCAGAAGCAAAAGGAAGTGGGAAAGAGAAGACAAATCTTACACTACAGTATACAATATCTGAGTAGTTGCTAAAAGATACTGCAGTCATACCAAGGGTGTGTTAAAATATGAAGCAACAAAGATGTAAAGAACTTGGTACATTAGACCAAATTCAGAATATAACATATTGTCAAACCAAATGGAAGTTTATGAACTGCAGTTTTTAAAAAGACCCTAACTAGCTTTTACATGGTATGTTCACAGGTATAAATGCTGTAAAACTCACTGAATAAAGCTGAACTTCTAAAAGCAGAAAATGTGAAACTGAAGTTACAAAGCATATTGAAGTTATTGTATTATTTAGTAAGTACCCCCCAGAAGATAAATAGCTCCCAATTATTTTTAGGGTAATGGTATTAAAATTTTTGTCTGGGAATACAATACATATTTGAAAAAATACCCTATTTACAGATGAGTCTGGTCACCCCGCGTGTTTGCATGCACATTAGGTCAGACGTATTAGGTGTTTAATCAGTACCAAATACCTTAACACAAAAAGCCAAGATGCATACACATTTTAACAAAAGCTTAGAGGTAAACGTAAGATTTCTCAAGCTGTGCTAACTCCATCCTATTAATTCCCACATTGATGCATCTTCCACATCCAAGAGTAAGCTTCAGCCTTTTGCCTTCTTGCACTGCTTAAAGCTACATTGCTGACCACTACCATTTTTAAGCACACTGTATCAAGCAGAATTAAGGGGAAAATCATCTTCCTGTACCTTCCCATTATTGTGGTACCATGATATGCCATGTCAGCATTAATTCTGCTCACAGGGAATGCTGCCTTTATAAGACTCTTATCAAGACTACTCTAAGCTAGTACATGGCTTCACTGAATAACGTAAACTATTAAATCAGTTTGACAGGTGTCTATGGATAGGAATGTAAGGCAGTAAACTTATTTTTTTGATATTTATGTCAGGGTCTGTGGGGTATTACAAGGCTTCATTTCCTCCTTTCCTGCCTTTTGAGTGTTGCACTGAGGGAACAGGCTTGTAAGATGACTCTGTGCATCCCCTGTCACAAGGGAACACGCGCTGTGCGAGCACCGCAAGGAGCATGGTGGCAGCACTCACTGTATAAGCTACGGAGCCTGCTCCTCCTTCAAAAGACACACTGCTGTTGCAGTAGAAATTCAATTAAGAAAGTGGTAAGTCACTCAGCTGCTTGTCACAACTGCATCTGATCAGAACCCTGCTCTCTGAGGTACTGCACAGCACGCAGTATGACGGGGTTTCCGCTAGGAAACGTTTGCCAGCTGTCACAAGCAAAAAGGATAAAGAAGGTAATGAGAAGCAAACAACTAACAAGTCCTCAACTAATTCTGGCACTTCAAAGTGGGTTTTTAATGGTCGTTATTTTCATGAGATCTCATGCTACTTATCTATGGTGGGTATAGGAGAAGGCAGGTAAAGGTTTTTAAGGTCTGCTTATATAGTCCATGAACTCATCCTTTATGACAACTCTGCAGGACTGGGAAGGGAGAAACTGAACAAATCCACACCTTTCAGATGATAAGGGAAAGACTTGTTTTACTGGGCAAAGCAAGCAACGAATCTGAAGACACTGCTCAACTGAAAAATTGAGGGTACTTGAACTTTAATGAGCCTACAGTGTTCCTACAAAGTGGAAGATGAGAGCTTTGCCAAGAGCTGCAAACATTTATGGATTTGGGGTTTTTTTTTGTGGTTTTCGTTTTTGTTGTTGGTGGTTTTGTTTTTTGTTTGCTGTTTTTCTGTTTGTTTGAAGCTTGCCAAAGGTTGTAGAAAACAGCAGCACAACCAGTGTCCCCAACAATGAACAGTCTTACTGTTACTGGAATCTGTCCAGAAAAGTCTGGGTGGAAAAAATCCTTAATGATGTTCTTAGACCCTTTTTAGGCTGAAATTAAGCCAAACTCTTCAGTTTCTAAACCACTCCACTCTAAATCTAAGAAAGGTCATTATTTACAAAATACCTGCCACTTGGAAATAAACGCTCTTTCATGGAAGTCTCTCAGAAAATCCTTACTTTGCTCAGTTTTTCCGCGCATCAGCATTCTATTTATTTAGCACGAGGAACTGCATTTGGTGACACGCACCCTCAAATACGAGAGATCATGCCAAGCTTCGGAGAGCTGTGCAAGTCTCTCTAGATGCTCTTTCCTTCATGAAGGACATGGTTATGGTCCAGTTCTACAGCCCAGCACTGGTGCTTTGGGAACAGTCACTTACTGTACTGCCAGTATTGTTTCAGTGGGTCTGCAAGTCAGATGTGGCCCTGAGGCCTCCTCACTGCTAATACCATCTTCACTTCTGCGGGAACTGCAAATTGCTAGTTTATGTTGTAAGTTTTCTGCTTTTGCTTGTATTTTTACAGAAACTAATTTTATGGATCAAGACACTCCTTGGTCTGGAGAATGTAACAAATATATAGGAAATTTATGTTCTTATTTGTCACTGCGTAGGCATTGCATATCTCCTTTATGGTTTGTGAAAGGCTTTCACAAATAATGTTTCCATACATCTGTCCTGAGTTACGCTGTGTTTTGTTCTTTACATCTTTGTATGCTCTGTGTTAAAAATCCAAATAAGCACAAAGAAAACTGTCTAAAAAGATATGGAAAACCAGCAAAAAGTGCAAGACGCTAAAATAGGAACAATTTATGGAAATGGAGAAGAGATGCTGCGATAAAATCCAGAACATAGTGACGTTTGCTGTCAGAAAAAAGTTAAGACTTCTACCATATGAAGATTGGCAAGCGCAGTGCATGGTACAAGAGATGTATTTTATACCTCTCTGTACCAAGTACAATACTAGAATGCAGTAGTTTAAAAAGGAGTAACTGATTATCTACTTTTGTTCAGCTCCCTACAATGATGATGCAGTACTATACATACATGCTATTGGGTTCAGTAGTTCTTTCAGTATCAAGGACAGTAAGTTTAGATAAGAGTCATAGCACACAAAGCAAGAAGAAATTGCCGAATCCCCCAACATTTTCAATCTAATTTTGTACGTACATACAGATCAGGTATGGAGGGACACCATGCACACTTAAAACAGAATTTAAAAAGCACAGTCTGGTCCTGTGTAGGTGGTGTAAGACTTTGCAAATCTCTGATCCAAAAGACATTCATGGAAGCTGCAGCAGCTATATCCACAATAGTCTGAGATTTCTGGCCTCAAGTCAAAGGAAAATTTTTAGCAATGATTAAAAATTACATTTTTTTTTAAGTCTCAGATTTGAACAGTAACCTTCTGGTTTAAAACTGTACTCATATTAGCATTTTTCATCTTTCTTCAGAGCAGAGTAACACACTTACATGCTTCCCTCTGTGGAGGTTGCACAGATCACAATCCTTTGTTTTACAAGGAATGTGACTATAGGGAGACAAAAGCTCCCTCTTACAAAGTGATACACACCCCACAGGTCACGATGGATGTTGGGTTAAAACTATTGCTGCTGCTCAGTTTCATCTGTATACTCTGGTGGATGGTTTTTTTCCTTAACAGCCAGTGCACACTCCTTTTCTCAAGTTGGCTGTGACAATGCCAGACAACCCAACCAACAACAGTTCTAAACATAGTCACGTTTGGAAGAGCCCTGATTATTGTTGCCGTGGCATGGCATTTACTCATTTAATCGGGTAGGGTACTTTTATACTGGGACGGTACATCATAAACCCAAATTTAGGCAGCAATTTACGTATCTCAGGTCTCCCTAATCTAAATATTTCCTTGAAATGGTCTGACAAACTTCAAATTACAGTCACATGCATAGCCTTGCCTTTTGAAAGTTAAAAGAGATGTCTGGTTTTTGTCCCTGTCTCCCGATTTTTGATCGGTAGTTGGAAATTGAAAGTACCACCCTTTAAGAAGCTCCAAGATATATGACATGACTGAACAGAGTATTACAAAATTCTACTGGAAAAATTACCTGTGGATCAAAAGTATAACCAACTTTCATAAGTCATAATAACAAGATATAGAGCAGCTTGATTCGTTCCCAAATCACAAAACTAAATTCAATCCCTTGGGCTTGAAATGTGAATCAGACTTCTGAGCTTCTTACTTTTGTTAACAAATTTGCATAGATGTTATACTTTTTGTTTTGTTCAGCTGCAATTCACTTCAGCAAATGCATCCCATTTTAAAATAAATACACCGCCACTGCATCTTCAGTCTTCCATACGAAACTGTTAGACTGACAACCGTGTTCCATTTGCTTTCTCTTTTATCAACTGCAGACAACACTTCAAACTGATTTTTTAAAATATCATAACAGATAGACAATGTAAATTTAGCATCACTTACCTTTATTTGCTTGTAACCTTATGTTTTGTTTATACTTTCATCATTGTTATCAAACACCTCATTCTTCAAACATAAGCATGCTAAGTGTATTAGTACAGAGAACAGAATTACTTTGGTACTACCAACTCTATCGAAGAAAAAAGAATTCACAAGGCATGCTTAGCATCTTGTTATACAGGTGCCACAGATTCTTAAGTATCATCATGAGTTAATGAATTTATTCTATGCTTTCCTCTCAAGAAAGAAAGTATTTAGTTCTCAGCAGAAAGTTTAGTTTTCAGAAAACCAAGGCTAGAAAGCCAAATCTGTTGTTAATTGCAGGAGCCACTTTTTTTTTAAATATAAATAAATCCTACCTTTTGATAAACCTGAATGACATGTTTCTAAAAGAAATTAAGCCAAAATAATAATTAACAAAAAGTTTTGTACAAAATAAATTTAAAAAGCCATTTAGAGTGAAACATGCAAAAGGATCTCATTTAAAATGCACATTAAAAATTACATTTCAATACATTCTGAGATTAGGCAGATGATTTAGGGTCTGAAGAGTCAAACTCTTAGCATTGTGACTTCCAAACATAATTTTTCTGGGAAATATGCCACCAGTAGTTATTATGAATTGAAATACATACTGGTGTCAAAACACTTTAAAACTCAGTCTGCACAGTCACATAAAAATATGTTTGTATTTTTTTCATGTATTTCAAACAGAAAGCAAAAATCAATAACCCTACTATAATTAGATGTTGAGTATCTTCAGAGTTAGGTTTCTTCCTTCCTTCATAACACTAGGTCAGCCACGTTGTGCCAAAAACTGCCTTAAGTATTTAGTTAATTTAGTGGCAGAGGCTGTAACAATTGCCTAGATCAGAACGTAAGTAGTTAATAATCAAAAGGATCCTGATCCCCTATAGAGAATGCCAGAATAAATTAACAGGTTTTAAGGCTGGTTTTTTATTATTATTATTTATTTAAAGAGAAGAAACATATCCGTGTCCTTTGATGGCATTATCCACCTCCTTAGTAGGTTCTACAGCACCTAGTATAACAGAGTCCTACCCCAAGAGGCCCTCCAAGTGCAAACTCAACCACCTGCAACAGCACTATTGTTTTACAACTGCACATTATTTAATCAAGTCCAGATGGAATTTAAACTATTCCCAAAAGCAGTGGGGAAAAACCTCTTCAAGAAAACTGCACTGCACAAGTTGAAACTCAGAGGTAGTGACAGAAGTTTGCATGCTGCCTAAACAACTGAGCGATACACAATGCTAAATAGTATGTTCCAGCAGCTCAAGTGAAAAGCTTGTATGTTCACAGTTTGAGTGTCCATATTTGGAACATCAGATGGAAAATTAAGTATGGATATTACAAACATAAGTACAGAAAGATGTGCCAAAAGGATGTCTTTGATTAAGACTTCACTTGACAAAAAGCAGATGACTTCTTTAAAAAATCAAATTAATCTTTTCTCTCTCAACAGAAAAAGAAGAAAAATAACCAACTAAACAGGGAAGTGTTAGCCGGCAGAGAGGTGAGCAGGGTAAAACATTTACCAAAGGCTAGGCTTTCACATTCTAATTTTTAAATTTTTAAAGAAATTTTTTTAAAATTTTTAAAGTTTTTAAAGAAATTCACTCTCTAAATTGAGATCAGTCAGTTGTGAAAAACTGGAGTTTGGCATAGCATTATTTTGCAGGAATAGGAGACTATGAAGAGGATGCTGAGAGGGAGGCATGTATAGTCACAGAACAGACAGGAAGAAAATGGCTTGGTGTTGATGTGATATAAACCTAAAACAAAAGCAAGCAGACCAAGATCAGAATGATACGTTCCAAAAAAATTTCACAAGGAGGGGGGTACAAAAGCATGGAGATTATCTTAAGGTAAAGATAAACGAACCCTCACTTCTGCAAACACAAGAGTGGCCTGAAGCATGTGGTATGTGAACCAACAGGTTTTAAACGTAGAAGGAAAATAAGTGGTTTTCAATTTTAGGGTTTGTAGGAACTATTTTAAATCATACATGATTTGAAACTAGAAGTCCAATTAGAATAAAAACTGTTGGTCTAGCCAAAGCCTAGCTTAAGCAGGTGTTGTTCCTGCACTAATACACCTTTCACACCAAAACCAGAACCTGCACATGAACTAAAGGTCAAAATAAGAGTAAGTTTTTCACGGTTTGACCAGAATCCTGCCTAGAATGAAAGCACAGTACTGCCTTTATTTTGATATAAACCTATGCTAGCACTACTGCCAAAAGAAGCTTTTGTCTCCTGCCCCTACCTGTGATGTTTCTGTTTGTGCGTTATCAGCAAGGGTTTTCTGGAAATATTAATAGCTTAAGTGATTGAGAAAAACAACCTGAGCTTCAAACGCTACATTAAATATCAAGACTGGGATTCTAGTTTATGCTGGCTACTGATAGACCACACAGAGTGAGCAGCTTTTGACCTAAGCTGAAACATTTCAGCTTTGCACCACTTGTACCTCAGACATGAGGATGAGCACAGAAAAATCAGCACAGACCAAGCTGTCTCACTTTTTATCCCATTTGATTCAACTACTAAAAACAAATGGCTTCTGTAACCAAAAAGAACTATGAAAAAATCATAAGCCAGTGTATTTTAAGTTGCAGAAATAGTTAAGCCATTAATCAGAGAATGTGGACAAAACAACCTAAGCAATTAGCTAGTTGGTGTGTCTACTACCTGATATAATGGAAATGTTGCATTACATTTTAAGAGGCTTACCTTCTTGTTAGTTTTGAAGTTAGTTTACTAAATAGATTAGTGGAACCCCTGGTTCGAGTCTGTGAGAGCGGTGTTGCTTCATGGGACAGACTGGGAGAGGCTGGTGGTCCGTTGTAAGTAGCAGTACGTCGCTCTCTGAGCTGGCCATGGAAAGTGCTCCTACTAGCCGTTCCTCTGGGGAAACGAATACGATCAGGTGTGGTTGCACTGCTAATGCTGTGAGTTGAAGCAACAGGAGTTCTTTGATCGGGAATAGTGCTAGAGCAGAAAACAAAAAACACAATGCTAGAACTTCTTTACCGAAGCACTATGGTTCTGCAGGAAAACACAAAACACTACATTCTACAGTGAAGCATAAGCAGACACTTTTATATAGGCCAGGATTTGAAATATCAACATTACAGCACTGTATGGAATCAAAACTCTTAAGAAGTTAGGATTAAAAGGCTGCCGAAACAGAAACCTACATAGGCAGAAAAATGCAAAAGGAGCATCCTGGAAAAGATCAGATAAACTAGGCATACAATGTTTCACTGAGAAGACTGATAAAGGAATAGATGAATAAAGTTTCCTCCCAGGAAAGAGAAGCAATAGGTAACTTTAGTGTCTCTCCCTGAACATTCTATATATACATCTTTGAAAATCTTGCTAATTTGAAAGTATCCTACACAAAATTCTCTACAAGCAAACCGCTCCAAGTAGTGAAGTCCTTCAGGATATACAGTTAAAGTCTCCCACAAACTTTGACAATAGGGAATGTCCAATACTCCTAACACTAGGAAAAAATTAAGGTTCATTACTGCAGGATTATGTCACAGACAGCCTGACACACCACAGGACAAATGTAAACAAGACTAAAAAAATGAACAAACACACATCTTGTGGGCAATATATACTAGAACAATCTAGGACTAAAATTCCACAGCACAAAGTTAAGAAGCAGTGGGTATAAGTTAGTTTCACAACGATTTCAGGTTCTTACATAGGCCTGAAGTTATCTGCGCCATTGTCTATTGGAGGCAACATCATCTTCGTGTGCACAGAGGCTGACATGGACATCGACTTCTGATGTCGCAGCCGAACACTGGAGAAGGATGTAGTACAAACTGAAGCAGGGCTAGCTGCGTAAGCGAACATTTCTGTCAGGCTGTGAGGGGGTTTGGGTTCAGGCAGAGGCAGAAAGAAGAGCATGATGGACCAACAACGAACTACTGCATAGAAAAAAAAGCAAACTTTTCCTTCTATTAACCGATTTATCAAAGAACACGAACTCTAACAGCCCTCTTCTATGTAAAAAGCAGCAACTACCCTACACTCCCCTTAAAAAGCATCCTTACTATAGCACTTGATAGCTATGAAGTAATCATTCTCTTACCATTAGCATTAGTTTGCGGTGATAACCTCCTAGATGTACGGAACCTGAATAACTCAGTGTTCTATGCCAAAGCACTAGTATACAGCACTGATGCATTTCATATTTGTCTTAACATTAAAAATCGCATTAAAAACCCACCAACTGCACTTTCCAAAAGACCAATGATAGCTCCATTACTGCAGTGAAACACGTTTTCAGAATGTGTTCATGTTAAAAGAGATCAATGTAAGTTGGGCGAGCTGTCAAATCTTGATCTGCATCTGATAACTGAGGGAGGGACTTCACAGGCACAATCAAAAACAATACCATGATCTTTAACAAGTCCAGAGAGACCCAAACAAGAATGCTACCGTTAATCAACCTGTACATGTAGGAGACAATGAATAACACTTGGTACTCTCTGAAGGAAGAGGTATGACTGCTGAAGAGCATCTCATACTGCTTGGCCACAAACCTTTAAATTCTTCAAATTACCAATCAGGGTTTGAGAGAAGCTCTACAGTGCTGCCTTAGCAGAATGGCCAGTAAGCTGCCAGCTGCACAGTATGTTAAAATAGGAGCATGAAACCTTTTTCTTTCTTTGGGCCAAAATACTCTTTGCAGCCTTCACGTTATTTAGTAATGATAAGATAGGGAGAAAACTGAGAGGCCAGAAGATGCATTGAGCCTTTCAGTCTATAATGCCATAAATCATTCATCTTAACTTTGCTTTGAAAGTAAGGCAACCGTCATTCCAGAAACATTGTTCGAGGTTAAGAAATCATTAATAGTTAGTGACAGCTTCATGACACTACACGTTTGCTTCCAGGTTAGTTCATGGCTACGCATACTGAAATTCAAGTCCTGTTATCTCATTCTGGTATGTCAGACTTTGGAAAGGAGAATGCTAGTCCAGCTACAAGTATCAGCTGACCCACTTCTTGGGCTTCGGTCTCAAAGCACCAGCAGAAAACACCTCACAGCTCAGGCATCAGAACTGCTGACTAAAACATTTAGCAAAATCTACTTGTTTTGTTTTTAACTTCTCAGAATCTAGAAAACTTTATCTGAGTCACGCATGCATCTCTTTACAACACTGATCCAGCAGGATGCCAACTACAACCACCACTCCAAAGAAGCCTGCAACACAGCCCAGCTTTTACATTACCTCAGGGTATTAAGAAATTGTAAGGAAATCAACATCCATCTCAAAAGCAATACCCCGAAGTCAAGTAATCCCAAACAATTGGTCACTAGCCTCTCAAGCACTTACAGCTCCTTTCCTCTCAATTTGTTGCAAAAGTTAAAGGAGAGAGAGTCTAGTTTTACAACATGTTAGGCCCAAGTTTACTTATTCACCTGCCTCCAAAGACGTGATAGCGAAAGGTGTCAATAAGGTACCAGAGCACATATTAAAGCCTTTTTATTTCTTCCTCTGAAGCTTTGCTAGAAATCAGCTTCCTTGGATTACTAGCCTGGGAACACAGGAACAGTGAGCTAACATGCACCAATTAGTGCCAAGGCTTATTAAATATCTGAGGCCGTTGTAAATCATTTGTAACACAAATAATTTAAAGCAATTGCCTATCATTATGAAGAGTGTTTCATGAGTCCCCAAGTGCTTTAATTAATGCTCGGGCTTTGGAGGAAAGCCAACAGAGTCATCTCCAGCAGAATGCCTGTCAGCCACACAATGTGTTAAAGTAGGGATGTGAGAGTTAAAAACCCTTTGCTTCTACCAGTCTGGCATGGGGTCTTCAACACTACTTTCTCCATCAAATCCAGTAGCTGACTATCGATTCTTCAAAGTTTCCGTTACTTCAGAAACAGTGCCTTCTCAAAATTCAATGTGCAAGATAAAACCACAACAGTCAACATTTTAACACTTTCTCTACAGAAAGAAGAGAGACTTTAAATGTACGCATCTTGCTTTTTAAGGCAAGTCTCCCAAGTCAGTATCTGACTATGGAAAACCCAATCTATAACAAATTATTTATAGCAATTACTCCTGCCTTTAACATTTGCCACCAACAGACATTTTGGAAGCACAGAAAGCATTTTTAAGAAAACCTTGGATTTATACAAAGCCCAGGTTCCACTTGTTTCACAGAAGAAAAAACATTACAAGTGTCTAAAGTTACTTTCTGCGAAGTTGAGAATATAATATTAGAGATACTGCAGAAACACCTGAAGGCAGGCAGAATTCATTCTGAAGAGCCAGTCCCATCAATAGCCATATTTATTTAGCCTGCATTAAAGGTCCCTGCATTTCATGTGATCAGTCGAGCCTTTGCCCAATTACAGCAACAAAATATATTGATGTAAATGCTGAACTCTGTGCCAAATCAAAGTAATTCTGAAACCGTGCCAAAATGAATGTGCAGTTTAGTGTTGAGGTGTTTCAGACAATGAGAAGTCTCAAATTGTAAAACAATTCGCAATGCATTCTTATTATCTTTTCTTGTTTTAACCCTCTCTAAAGAGTAATGAAAGTAGTAATAAAAAATACGTGATAAGAACTCAGACATTTCAAATGACCCCAATAGGGCTAAAGTTTGCAGGATAAGCAACAATGTCTGGATACTATACTGACAAGAAAAGGTAAATTACACAAGGATAACCAATTACAGATATAAGATAGAATTAATACAGTTGCCAAGTACTACTCAGTGTTAACTTTGAGCTTAATGCCCATATGTGACAAACCAGAAAAACAACAGTTTGCTGAGAAACTCAAAGCTGGTAAAAAATAAGTAACAACTTCAAAAGACAGCTCCTTAGGAGTATGAAGTTACTCCTAAATTAAGGGGACATCTGAATATCAAGCATTCATAGTGAACAATATCTAATTACTTTTAAATATGTAATAAAGAAATTGTAGACAATACATTGCAAAGGTATTAAACATTTTAAAAAATGTTATTAAACCAAGAAATGAGGTAATCAAATCTGATCAAAACTATTTTGAACAGAAAGGTTCATTTTTCAAAGAATTTGGAAAGAAAAAAGCTAATAACATCAAATCAAAGAAAGGATGGTGAGCTTTAATCTAAACAAACTTGGTTACATTAACAATGACTAACCAATGAAGGCTGAGACAGACACACTAAGAGACAGTACCAAATAGCTCTGCTGTACTTCACATGACAGTTGACTGCAGGCCCAGCTGGCCAGCTACACTTTTGGCACTCTTCAAAATTATACTTGACTTTTTGCTTAATCACTTTCAGTTTGCAGAAAGCTAGGAAGAAGAGACAGGGTCAAAATCATGTCCTTTATCCCTAGGGTCTAAGGGTCAAACAAGGGACAGACACACTTTCAATTCAACACCACAACTCCACCATTGCTCCTTATAAACTGCTGAAAGGCAGGGAAAACTTCAACAAGAGCTAGAAGAACAGTATTTTCTTCCCACCCTTTACAATACATCATAAAATTAGGAAGAGGTGGAGAAAACTGGGAAGAGCAGGAGAGAGGTACACACTCCTCCAAGCTTAAGCATTTTTATTAAGTACCATCTATCTGGGTGCTCTCCTGGCAATGGCCAACTACTTAATTGTTACCAGCTTTTGAGACCAGTAAAATTCTGTGAAGAACAATTGGTTGGAACTTAAAACACCTCAGCCAGCCAGGATTTTTGGTGGTATTCTTCAATGTTACTCTATACCTTATGTCTACTTTCACTATTACATTTATTTTTTGACAACTCTCCTCCGTCTCTGGTACACAGGGAAGGATGGGACTAGATGTGGCTATGGTGCTAACACATGAACTGGTTAACTCCAGTTCCATTGCGTGCTCTAGTCAGGCTTTCATTCAGTAAAGTAAGAGGAAACTTGTTATTTCTCTGACTGTTTTCACTCAGAACACGGAAATAACAGTGCCTCCCTTCTCAAGATGAGTTCTGAAAATACTGGGAAGCAATTAGACTACAAGGATATCAGTAAGGAATGTTGGTAGTCCAAGACAATGACGTATCACTGTTTCATCTTTGCTCAGAAAAAATTTACTTTCTCCCTGTGACTTTGTAGAAAAAACAGTATTCCAAATAATCCTAACAAAGCAGAGTTTAGAGTGAAACGTAAAAAGAGAATGGCTCAAGAGAGATGGACTTTGTACTATGACACTAAATAAGACTCTTCTGCAAGAATATGCTATTTGGCCACAGGTGTTAACAACTGATTTAAGATGAAGGCTGTACAAATATGACATGTATTAAACAAAAAATTAGGAACTTCCTTTTACATTCAAAGTATAAAGGCTGTATAAATTACGCATAGAAAGAAGAAGCCCAACATACTTACACGTGCTCCATAACCAAAGATCTGTACTCACCTTTCATTAAGAATTACACTAGAATATTACCAATTTTTAAATTATGCATTAAAATTTTTTGGAAGTGTGAAGACAAGGGACATACACCATAGGAAGACATTTCATATACCTGTTCTCCTTGCCATTTTGTATCACTGAATGCCTATCGGCAGTGGTTCTTTCACTACAAACATATGTGTTGCGTCGTGTCATTGCTCCGGGGGCAGTATTATTCTACAATTAAAGAACATAGGCTTGTTACTCCCCACAAAAGGCTTCTCTAGGGTTAAATCTATATATAACTGAAAGTTGGTTTACTTCATGCTAGTTCTACACAGTTATAAAACTTACAATAATTAAGTTAATATACAAACACCTTCCAGTATTTTTAAGGAATAATGCAATCAGAAAAAAAAAATTCTAAGTTGTTCTTGTATTTCATGTTGATGGCTCAAAATTTATATTGCTTAAAGTTTTAATTACCAATGTTCTGAATTACAAATTCTCAACATGTGTAGCATTCACCTCATCTACATCTGGATAGCCTATATCTTTACAGCCTATTTTTTAAATACTTTACCACTTGTAGATTGTAGAATTTTCCTTTAAGTTAAAATCATACCCTTAAACAAGATAGGAAAAGCAAAGCTTAAGAAACAAAATGTGCTCAAATTCAGTGGGAAGGTAAACTTTTAGATATTAAAATGCTGTAAAACACTAGACAAGTTTTAAAAACAGGGAAGAATAAGTCAAATTAAAGAGAAATTGCAGAGAATTTTAGTAAGACATTTTTAAAAATATACATTGAAATACAAGCATAATACACTGAGGACAAGAGAACCAGGGGAATGTAAACTACAGGCCTTATGTTAGAGGGGAGAAAAGAAATAGAATTACTTTGCCTCTGTCTTTACAGAGAAAGAGGGTGGAGATATGCCCAAGTTGGCGGTCAATTTTCCAGGAACGACTGAGAAGCTGGGTAATTCACAGATAACAGAATTATAAGAAGTTAGATGCAATTACTGTAGGAAAAACATGGTGGTCCAGATAAACATGCACCCCCAGGTTGTAGAGGAAGTAAGAGCTGGCAAGCCTTGTATTTTTACTCCCCACCCCAAGAACATAACACAGGAAACCGCAAATAGTTGGAAAGTCAAAAAAAAGTTAAATATTTTCTTTAAAGAAAAGGATCATGGGGCAAAGCAGGAAGCAAAATAGGCTATTAACTTTCAATATCACTGCTGGGGAAAGTCTTGGAGGAGGCTAGCTTAAGGGAATGACTGGTCAGCACCTGGATAAGCACGTGTGGAGTAAGGATGGCCACTAAGAATCAGCCAGGGGACTTCATGCTCAACTAACCTTTTGGAGTTCTTTGAAGAATTACTGCTATGATAGACAAGGGAAATTCAGCGGACTTTTAAAACAGCGTTAAGAAAAGGTTTCACAAAAATGATTACAGTAGAGAATCATGGAAAGAAGGATAAAAAAAGAAAAAGACAGTTCAAGCACAAAAGGAGAGTAGCCAAACCTTTTTCTTTCTTGTTTCTGGACCTGAAATAAACCTGTTAAAGTGGAGTATTCTCAACAACCAGCAAAAGCTCCTCCAGTGCCTTAAGGCAAAATATTTGCTATACAGGGAGTTTCAAGCAATGCAAACCCTGAGCTGCAGATTTAACAATGAAGGCATCTTGTCTGTTTAAAAGACTGCTGACCTGTTACATATCTTTATATGAATGTACAAATAAAAATTAAAAAGTGAACTTCGCAACCTCCTGGTGTTTGAAAGTAGAATGAGTATAAAGAGTATTTTAGATTAGCAGAATTATTAATTAAATCATAAGATGTATGTAGTTGTCTCAAGGGTTCCCAAGTATTCTTCACCAGATATTCCTTAGGGATAGGCATGTGCAAAGCATTAGCAGAAATCCCCCTGGCCCCTTCCTTATACTTCGTTCCTTACACAACCCTCTTCAAATCGTGTTTTTTTTTTTTTAAAAAAAAAAAAAACCCAAACCATTGATTTTTCTACTTTCTTCTGACATTTGCCATTGTGCAAACTCCCCTCCCTTTATTAAACTTGCTAGCAATGCCAGCTGTGCACCCAGAATGAAGTTTTGTTTATATGTTCATGCTGTGCAAGACACTGTGGAGTCCTTGCAAACAAATGATATATTGAACAATTAAATATTAATATTTGAATATAATTTTGCTCTGCATTCCTCAACATACTAGAAAATGAAGCACCTAGAATATCTGACTGTTTTTATGGGGGGAAATGTACACAATAATAGGCAGCTTCCTTCTTTCCACCTGCTCCCTTAGAACATTTGCTTCCCTTGAGAAGACATCACATAACATTAAAGTGTACTGTGATGTTGCACATCTAGAAAATCAAGACAGCAATCTCTGTGCTGGATCAAACTTTAAAGTCTATGCATTTTCAGGTTTGGAAGTGGACAAGTTTTGGTATTCATATCTGAAATCAGAGGACTCTAAACACACACTTTCCCAGCTCTCTTTCTGGAATACAAAGACAGAAGGATCACTGTACTGTTTTTCTGTTGTTTGGCTCAGATTTCAAAGGTTGTGAGATGAAAATTCAAGCCGTTCAAGCTTTCATATTTCAGTTTTAGCAAGAATACAGTCTTGGTATTGGGGCCTTTACACTTTTTAGTGTATGACCTCCTTTAATGATTCATCTTGGAAGCTCTTCAGCTACGACTTTTTTGCTCAGCCAATCTACAGACTGTTAATCTCTAGACATGACTAAGTAGCACAGGTAGCCTGAAACTGGTGTCAACAGCACACTTGCTGATGGAATGACAAACCCTAGGGTTAACCATGAAAGTTCATCCTCACGGCGTTGTCTGCCACCTTTGCAGGAGGTGTTGATACTGCAAAAGCACACGTTGAGACTTCTGAGCATATGCACAAGGTCCAATCACAGTACAAAGGATGAATTAGTGGTACAGAGTCCTCCTCTTTCCCTGGAGAGTCCTGTGCCCCCTGCTTAGGCAAGGTATTTTCATGTTAAGAGACTCCAAGGTGAGGACTGATGAAAAACTTTCAGAGAATCAGCTTCCGACTTACAATAATGAACCCATCTATTTACTTCAGAGCACAAGTATGGTTTTTTTGGGTCCTAAATGATTTTCCATACATTCTCTTCTAATTTCTTAAAGCTGTATTAAGAGGTCTGGGACACCCTTATTACAAGCATTGAGGAAAAATCCAAACCTGTGACTAACACGGAGTTATTAAAACAAGGAGTTATTAGTTGCTGCTAACTATGCAACCCCTGCACCAGGTTTTTGTTATTCATTTGGTATTTGCCCAATGAACCTGAAGATTTTTGATGTGCACTTGTTCAGTTTGCGGAATTTAGTTTGCAAGGGTTTAAATGTTCTGTCAACTTTAGAAGTACAGCTTGGAGTCCCTCACTCCAGCCTCAGACTTAGCTATCTGCTCTACAATCACAACTCTTATCCTTAAGTGCATGCTTGTAAGCTTTGTTATAAGAGCAGCACACAACTGGCTAAGGGTCTCCAGTGAGGACCATACTTTCGCTGTATCTGTCAAAGTAATAACTGTTTTTAAACAGTGTTTTTCTGTCTCCTCAGTGATTTTCTCATCATAATGCTGATTTTAGGGCTGAAGTTCTCAGTGAGAACACAAACTCTCTCCACCTTAACCTTTTTTCAACTTCAGGACAATATCGTAACTCCAACATCCTTTTTTTCCTTCTAGATGCATGCCAATACTGTCAGAAATAAAACTCCCTAATCAGGTCCAGGAATTGTGTAAAAAGTCACTGCTTCCCTCCATCCCCAGCCAGAAAGCAAAAGACTAATCTCTAGTTGGGGGTGGGGGGGTGAGTTTGCTCAGTCTGACATGAAGAGCTATAAACAATTTAAAAAACTAAATGATTGACATCGTAAGTCTGATTCCATGTTCACCACCTTGACCACTGCTTGTAAAAGATCAGTCGGATCAGTTGCACACTGAATCAGAAGAGAGAAGTATCCTATCTTTATGATCTGAGATTTTATTTCAGCTACAGTAGTATGAAATTTGAAATAAGAGTACTGGAATAAATCCCCAGGATTTGGGAGTGGTGTAGCACAGCTGATCACAATACTAAAGATGTTAAATGTAAATTATGTTGTAACTGTAATGCAAAGCTCTTGAATGAGGCAGTACAGTATGCTAACTGAAGTCTCATCTCAGACAAAACCAATTTGATTATTCTACCATTTTGAGACTCAGTATCTAAGAACTGTTGTGAAGAAGAAAAAACTTCATTTTTTTTTCCTTCGGTTTCTGGACTGATCAAAAACCAAGCAGGAAAGGGCAGAGGACCACAAAAATCAAAGAAGTGTCCCCCAGAATCATAAGCCCTTGTTCACATTTATGAATAACAGCTGCTGCAGTAGAAGTGTCTTTCCAGAGAATCTCTGACTGAAATCCTCCAGCCAAGTCACTATCAGCCACTGAGCCAACTGACAATGCAGAGCCAATAAAGTAAAACAAATCTTATTTTACTTCTTTTGCTTCAGACTGTCAAAAAGCTGGGAGCTCAGGAAGTTCTGTTCTCATTTGTTGTAAGTAATGGTGCTGAGTACATGACCAAATACGCCGGCTTTGTGGGATAAGTTTAACGAAGCAAAACAAAAACCAAACCAAAACAAAAAAATAATTCCACTGCAAGTTGAATAAATGGCTGGGAAGTTATGCCTTCCGAAAAGAAGGAAGTTTTTAAATACAAAATCCCAAAATTTTAGAAATTAAATGTTACAAGACTCAAGAGTTATATGAAAACAGATTTCCAACTTCACCTCAGAGGGAGGCACCAGGGAGTATGCATGTTAAAGCCAAACCGAACACAGGATTTTCTTTCTTTCAGCTCACTGCCTACTGCTGGACACTGAAAATTCACTAGTTATACACCTTACAGTGGTTTTTTTTGTTGTTGGGGTTTAGGAGTGGATGGGGGAAGCCCACAAGGGTAAAAGCCAGGCACACTGCTTTTAAACACAGGTCAAAATAAACCTTTGAATAGTTTTTAGAGCTACATTTGTTTGATAATCTTACTATACATAACTTTGACTTGGAATAGCCTGTTTGAGAACAAATATTAGGTGGTTCCTTAAATGTACGAAACTATAGAGTAATACAAATAGAGATTTCGTTCTTTTGTACAAGATGCCACAGAAGAGTAGCTGGTGATACCAGAAATAACTCATAAAAAATTTCAGGAAACAGCCCTGAGTTGAGTTTGGTTGTTTTGGGTTTGGTTTTTTTTTAATATGATGATTTTTTTTTATACCCATATTATGTTTGTTCACTAACAGCTGCTAGTACTAATTACTAATACTTACTAACTACTTCAGGAATATTAACAGGTAACTTGAGTAGCTGACCGATGAAGGGGGGGAAAAAAAGGCAAGATATGAAATACCTACATTTACTCTCGATGAAAAGTAAAACCAACACCACTGATAAATCACACGTTTAACACTTTTTCATCCCTCAAAAACATTTAATGGTTTTGATAAATAAGCATTTCTACTTACACTAGGAACAGCCGAACTTTTCTTACGTTCAGGAATATCAGCCTTATTGGGATTGCTGGCATTTCCAAGCATTGGACTAGCTGGTGCAATTCCTCTTCCTGCAACAGCACTACTGCTGGATTTTCTTGACTGAATTCCTTCCTCTTTGAGGTCACTGTCTGTAGTACTAGTCTGGCTTCTTTTGGGATACGCCACTACTGAGGGGATGGAGGGTCCAGCTTAAAAAACAAAGAAAAGAAACAGAAGGAGGTTTTTTCTTCTCAGGAGTCCAGTAGCTATTCTTCCCTACAATGGAAATGTATTCACACACAAGAATCAAAATAATCAACACTGGAAATCAGAGCTGCAAAAAGGTAATTATTTAATTATTGAAATACACATGTTTCAGAAGACAGTAAAGTTTAGTGAAAACCAGAACACTTTCCAAATTTTTCTTTTTTTTGCTCCCCCTCTTCAAGGGTGAAGTGGACAGGAGGGAGGCCATGACGACACATGGACATGACACTCTGAAGCAAGGCCTCCCACTTCATAATAAAATCCGACAGATTTGATATTCAAGTCAACTCTAGTAAGGCTTCCCCTTTTATCACAATTCAAAGATACGTAACTCTTCTGTTTACCTTGCTAAGGACAAGAGGGCCATAATAACAGACAATTCTTGCAATTCATCAGGCAAAGATGTTACTTGATTTCCATGAAAGAATTACAAATTTTATGGAGTCTTCTGGTGTTTGAGTACTGGCACTGGTTTAGCTTGGTAGGAAAAAACCCTTAGGAATCTAACTGACTCTCATTCAAATCAGAGGATCCTTCATCAGCACAAACCTGGCACATACTGTTCAAGCCAATTTCTGATAAAATTGGGCTGTTGAGGCAGGTAGGTGGTGACACAACCCTGGACCACCAGCAGCACTAACAGCCAGCAGACTGCACTTCTGGAATGGCACAGGAGGAGCAGCAGTTTGCCACCAGCCTCCCCGGGTATGCCAGGAACACCTGAGAATGAGGCAGCCCCTTCAACAGTCCCAAGCTTCCTCCTGCTTTAACAGGATCCCAGACACTGGAAAGATGCGTTCTGCTGTCTCAATTATACCTCCTCAGAAGAGGATACATGAAGATACATCATCTTTGTAGTTAGCGTTTTAATAATGGATCAAAAAGTGTATGTATATACACACACATAAAAATGCATTAAAATATATCTTTTTTTATATATATAGATTTGAAGCACTATGAAACACAATAACCGGCATTACAGGAGACTCTCCAAGGAAGGCAACCTCTGAATGCACTTGAGGTATTTAAAAGTAGGCCTAAACAGAGATTCCTTTTATGAGTTAGTGTCTGGGCAGGAGTATGTTTAAGTTATTTAGAAAACCCTAAGCTACTATCCTGCACTCATTAAGCAGAAGAGTGCTAAGTCTGTTTGAGTCACTGATCTTTAGAAATTTATTTCCTGCAGGACAATCAGGTGACACTACCCTCAGGAAACAAAAAATATTGGCAAACTGACATTTCTTCCAAGTTTTAGACACAAGCTGACCTACTAGCGTCAAAAGAAAACAAAAGCTGAACAGACACACAAGAGCATGGGGGAGGAGTGCTGGGCTTTTCATGAAAAAAGGGGTTGCAACATTCTCTTCAATTTGTGTAACAAGACTTTCCCAGCAGAGTCAGGAGTGGTCAGGAATGCAAAGGATGACACAAGGCAGAATGAGAGAATTAAGTTGGTGTATTCAGCATTCCTCTAGAAGTTGTTTTTGATGGCTTTATAACAAAACTAATCAAAAAATACTTAGTTATTCAGTAAATTATTTAATCACAAAGCTGTGAGCTATACTGCTGTCACCCTCCTGGTGACACCTCCCTCTGGGGGATGGAGACAAATTCAGAAACCGAATTAAACTGGAAGCCACTATATTCCGCAACACTGAAAATGAGAATTGCTCACCGTGATCACTGTACCGCCGCTGTTTCTGGCTAGAAGATATGCTTCTCTGAACTTTGTGATGAGGAGATTGTCCAGTGCTATTATTAAGATCACTACTTGGCCTAACTTTGGCAAGTGAAAGATTGCTGCTGGAGCTTGAATCACTTGCATCCAACTACAATACAAATGAGAATATTAAAACAAGGACTTCAGACAAAACAAATTAAACATCCACCACATTATGGGAGCAGTAACAGGGAGGCAGAAGGAAGATGGCTCTGGTACATAGGAAATTTTGTGACAGCAAGGAAGTTGCTCAGAGGCCCCTACTTCTCTTAGGTTCTTGTGCAACTGTCTTAGATGAAACTCAGTGGAATCTGCAGCTCCTCAAAGGACAAGCAGATAAAGAAAATCCATCTCTACTTTCAGTCCTCTCTTCTCAGAGCTCTAAGATTTTAATAGGAAGAGAGGATATATTTAGTAGAAGACACCACACCAACTCCTGCAGCAGCGGAATTAAGAGCAGCTTACTGATGCTGAGCCTTCTCAGCATCATACGAAAAGGTAATCTACAATGCAAGAACTTTTTTAGGTTGACTGGTCCTGCTCCTTGGTTCTCTTAAAATATTTAGAGCTGGCACATTCACACTTGAGCTCCTAGACTAGACAGGACAGTAACCAGCAAGCAAAGTCCTTCAGAGGAGTAACGCCTGAGCAAACACGGTAGTTTTGGGGAGCCTAAAGGCAAGAGTTTACTGACTCAGATTAGGGTGAGAACAGAGACAGCATCATTTGGACAGTTGACACTGATGATTAGAATAATGTGATTTTAAGTGTAACGGACTTCTGTGCAGGAACCCAACAGCTGTAGTTACTGACTTAATTTTTGCTTGTAACTTTGCTAAGGACGCTTTGATTCCTTTGTTTCTTTGCATTTGTAAGAATGGTACTTACCTCTGATGATTTCCTTCCTAGCAGTAAGTATGTAGCTGTGATTTCATCATACTTCATTTTACTAAGGGATTCTTGAATTTCTTCTTGAGAATATCCCATGCCTACCATAATATCTAAAAACAAAAAAACACTCTAAGTTAACAGAAACACTCTGATGTTTAGGCTGGCTAAGTGTTTAAGTTCAAGAGAAAAAATGGAACATTTAAAGAATTAAACAAAATGATTAAGTGTGAGACCATAAGCCTGATGAAATATTAATATTAAAAGATTAGTTACTTCTTCCAAATGGCAAACAAACACGGGGGGGATGGGACATGAACCACAACACCACCACCCATATCACGCAAACAGTATCATGCTCTGAAAAATACTTGATTACCTATTCTTTTCTGGTCCGAGATGTCTAGTTCTGGTTCAACAAAAGGTTTAAGTTCATCCTCCTCATGCCCTGCATTGATCCACCTGTCCTTCATAATTTGCTATAAAAGAAAGGGGTTTGTTAATACAATACACTTACCAGCAAAGAAAACGAGCTGTTGAAAGAACTCCCCCCCACCTACCGAACACTAAGGCATTTTCTGATTTTTCTTTTCCAGAACAGGCCCCAGCACCTACTCAGTTTTGTTTTGCTCTAGTGAAGATAATCAACAATGCACATCAAGCCAATCTGCTTCCCAATCAGCTGTATTCTAGCACATAGCTGAAAGCTAAAAGCCCGTAACACTGACCAAGAGCAGTGTGACAACTCTGACAAGTCTAGTAGGTCCAGGCTCGACTGGGAGCCTGCAAACATTGTCCCAGTCTTCAAGGGCAACAGGAATGACTCTGGTAACTACAGGCCTGTCAGTCTCACTTCTGTGCCTGGTAAAGTTATGGAGAAGATTATTCTGGGAGTTATTGAAAAATAACACCTGAAAGACAATGCAGTCATTGGTCCCAGACAGCATGGGTTCACAAGGGGAAAGTCCTGCCTAACAAACTTGATTTCCTTCTATGACAAAGTTACCCACTAGTTGACCAAGGGAAGCCAGTTGATGTGATCTTTTTGGATTTCAGTAAAGCTTTTGATACTGTCTCTCACAGTATCCTCCTGGACAAAATGTCCAACAGACAGCTGGATAAACACATAATGTGATGGGTGAGCAATTGACTGACAGGTCAGGCTCAAAGGGACAGAGTAAATGGGGTTACATTGGGCTGGTGGCCAGTCACTAGCAGGGTTCCCCAGGGATCTGTCTTGGGGTCGGTACTCTTTAATCTCTTCGTAAATGACTTGGATGCAGCAGTTGAAGGAATACTAATTAAGTTTGCTGATGACAGAAAATTGGGAGGAGCTGTTGACCCTCTTGAGGGCAGACAGGCCCTGCAGAGATCTGGACAGACTGGAGAGCTGGGTAATCACCAACCATATGAAGTTTAACAAGAGCACCTGAGGCACGGCAACCCTCGATGTACATACAGACTGGGGAACGACAGGCTGGAGAACAGCCCTGCAGAGAGTTACCCGGGAGTTCTGGTCAATGGCAAGCTGAAATGAGCCAACAGTGTGCCCTGGCAGTCAAGAGGGCCAACTGAGTCCTGGGATGCATCAAGCCCTGCATTGCAGCCAGTCGAGGGAGGTGATTGTCCTGCTCTGCTCTGGTGCAGCCTCACCTCAAGTACTGTGTGCAATTTTGGGCGCCACAGTACATTAAGGATATAAAGCTACTGGAGAGCGTCCAGACGAGGGCCATGAAGCTGGTGAAGGGTTTAGAGGACAAACCCTATGAGGAGCAGCTTAAGTCACTTGGTTTGTTCAGCCTGGAGAAGAGGAGACTGGGGGCAGACCTCATCACAGTCTGCGGCTTCCTCACAAGGGGAGGAGACAGGGCAGCTGCTGATTTCTTCTCTCTGGTGACCAATGGACCCAAGGGAATGGCTGGAAGATGTGCCTGGGGAGGTTTAAGTTGGATATTAGGAAAAGATTCTTCACCCAGAGGCTCCCCAGGGAGGCAGTCATGGCACCAAGCCTGACGATATTAAAGAAGCACTTGGACAACGCCCTCAGACACATGGTATGAATTTTGGGGTTGTGCTGTGCAGGGAAAGGAGTTGGGCTCAATGATCCTTGTGGGTCCCTTCCAGCTCAGGACATTCTATGATTGTATGATATGCAGTGTAGTCTCACATTCATCTGGAAAGTAACTGTGGAGTCAGGTGTCTCATAACCCCAGCAAACAAAATCTTAAAGAAAAAAAAGCCACATGCTTTACTCAACACCTCCCCCCTCCAAATGTACTACTGAGGAACGGTATGACAATAATAAGATACAGCTCAAAAATATAGTTTGCAAAATATAATGTCTAGCTTTCTGATGCACCTTATTTGTGCCATTACCTCTAGAGTGCCTCTTTTTGTTGGGTTTAGCACCAGGAAACGTTTGAGGAGGTTTTCACAGTCTGTGGACATGTAGAAAGGAATCCTGTATTTTCCCCTTAGCACTCTTTCTCTAAGTTCCTTGGTAACAGAAGAACAGACAGCAAGTTGTAAGCAGCAAATCACTTAAAACATTAGGCAAGCATGCCCAACATGTTCCACAAAAACGCACCTTTAAGTTCTGTCCGTCAAAAGGAAGAGATCCACTCACAAGGGTATAAAGAATAACACCTAAACTCCAAACGTCTACTTCAGGTCCATCATATTTTTTCCCTTGAAAGAGCTCTGGAGCAGCATATGGTGGGCTGCCACAAAAGGTATCCAGTTTATTTCCGACTGTAAACTCATTGCTAAAACCAAAGTCAGCTATTTTAATGTTCATATCTGCATCTAGCAATAGATTTTCAGCCTGGAAAAAAAAAGAATAGTATTTTAGATCAAGTATTTTAAGTTTGTCTTACAAACCATTGTCAGTTCTACTCATTCTTAAAATGCAAAAAGGTGAAATATCGTTAACACTCCCTTCCTTGCAAGGTCTTTAGGTATACTTTAGTCTATCATTCACATATCCCCTATTTTAAAAATTTCTGTAAAACGGATTCAGACTATGGGAGCTGTTATGCTACCTAAAAGCTGTGTTACCATTGGTCTGTTTTCTCCATAGAAATGCATCCTGAGCTACTGTAACTTATGTTTTTGATCTATTAAAAAGAAAACAAGACATCATCTCACTGTTCACACTCTCTGTGGCATTTCTTGCAGAAGTTTGGTAATACACATAACCTTTACACTTCTTTCACGGGTTTGTTTTTTTGGTTTTTTTTGGTGGTGGTGGTGTTTGGGGGTTTTTTTGTTTTGTTTGTCTGGTTTTTTTAAAGTTACAAAGCTATGGTATTTTGAATGAGTTATGTAGCAATATTATTAATATAAAAGGCACAGTTTAAAGACGCGATATACCATTTCATGCCAAGCTACAAGGAAGCGATACTTCTGTTTCATCATCACAACTGGTAATCCATTCTTTCATTCTGCTCACAACCAAAAGATCAAAACTTGTCGTATCTCTATCAAACTATTTTTTTTATAAAGACCTCTCAGCTAACACTGACCTGCATCAGGTTTGAATGTGACCACAGAGAGGCTATCTTTCAGCAGCCATTAAATTTCTATATTTAAAAACCTTTCAAATCATCTTCCTTTTATTTGAAATGGTTCTATACTGTAAACATTCCCCAAAACTTGCTAGAACACATGAAAAAAATCAGAAAGCTTACTATACATTTTATTGGCACAATAAATGTCACACCCACAGGTACAGAAGCTGACACACACACTTAACACTTTTTCCTACTCACCTTGAGATCTCTATGAACAATATGCTTTTGATGGCAATACTGCACTGCAGATACTATCTGGATAGAAAACAAGCCCAATTATATAAGTAACATCTCAAAGAAACAGAAGTTTTAATCAAAATGTTCAACATTTATTACTAAAGTTGACATGTATTTATCCGCTCAGAGCTACATAACCAACTACAGTGACCAGCGTATTTGAGAGAAAGCTGTTAAATACTTTAGGTGTTTGTTATTTGATCTATTTGGTTTCTACTATACTTGAAAGAGGATTTTGTTTTTCCTGTGTGGCTAATTATAGACCAGTAGAAGCAATGACTTTCAGAAAGGTTACTGAAGTATTTCCATTCCAATACTGCATACAGCTATAAAAGCTTTCCCTCTAGACCAAAGTTTTCCAGTCCCTCTTCAAAGGTGATTTTTCATGTCACAGCATGAAGACAAAAGAGTAAGAAATGGGCTTAGCTACTAGAGAAAATACTGGGAAACAGCTTGTTTGTCAAAACTTATGCAGTGAGAAGCAACTGTGCATCTGACAGAGGGCTGTTAAGTGCCTATGGTTTATTGTACATTGTGTATTGTACAAGAGTAGCAAGCTCAATGGAAAAAACTGCCTCAAGTGTAAGGAAAAATTTCTTCCATCATAATGTCTAAATATTTTTTTTTCCTGCATTATATAGCAAACAATATAAGCTATTTACACAGTACAGTGTCATAGTACATTATTGCTTTGAGTCATAAGCATTGTTGCAGAACTCTAAAAGTATGGAAAAGCTGGATAAAGTCTTATTGTTACACAAACACAAATGCGGTGAAAAGATTTTACTGTCACACATACGTGGTCAGGATTGAAAGAGATGCTATGACTTCTTTAAGAAGTGAAACTGCACATAAAAACAATATAATAACTATGCTTAAGTAAATGTATTTCCAGTCTTCATTCAAGATTAAGAAAATTTCCAACACAGAAAAATGAGGTGTCATTACTGTTACAAAATAATAACTCACGATCAGACTGCCCAGCTTAGCGTAAGGATCCTCCTCTACTAGTAAGGAGCAATGGTTCTCCTCCTCAGTATATAGAAGAAGTGGAAGTAAGGTTCTTGGTAGGTCAAAGACCTGACCTACCAGACAATTTTGTATTCTAAACTTAAGCACTGTTGTTACAATCTTTGTGCCCCTGTAGTATTGAATCATGCAGGTGCAAAATGCCGTCTTCAAAACCAAGCAGTCTATGAAAAGGTGAAAGTGCAGGGAATGGAAATATTTCATTCTGTTTCGCTTGTTCCTCTTTCAGACACCAAGTTCAGCATTTTACAGTTACTGAAACTGCCGAAGTGCTCCCACGCCACCGCTTGTACCATCCTTTTGGTTTTCCTTCCTTTCCTCTCCACTACCATTACTTTAGCACCAGTCACAAGCTTACTCTGCAGGTGCTTCCAAGGCTGACAGCACGACAAACACCTCAAGTTTTATTAGAGGCTGCAGAGACACAGCACTATACCACTCACTCCTGAACTGCTTTTACTCTGACTATCTAAGAGCGTAAGGTCTAGCAGATGATCAGGCAGTAGTTTCCTTTGGAGATGCTTTTGAACTGTGCTGCATTGCAATGTGATAGCACAAGGACTGCAGAAGTGAGTCCAATCTAAATGGAAGAGAAATAATGCAATGTGTATAACATTAATAATTGAAGAACAGCAGTCAAAACTGAATGAAAAATAGCACAAAGCATAGCTGCACTGGATTGACTCCCTTGTCTTCCACCTTCTGTCACTGTTTTCACTGACAGCGCCCTCACGCCCAAACTACTTGAGTGTGAGAAATTTGCTGCCGTTTGGCAGGTGGGGTGAAGAGGGGGAGAAACAGCAGACCGTTTTGCTACAGGTAACAATTGAAGCATTGAAATACATTTCTTGGGAGGGATTTAAAAAATCTGTATAATCATAGGCTTTAAAGAACAAGTTAGAACAAGTTATCTCTACACAGACAAACCATTCATCATAAAGATTACATGACAAAAGGATAGATAAGTGATCTCTCAAGGTCCCTTCCACAGTGCAAAGAATATTTTGTTTCTTAATTGGAACATACAAGTAAGATGTATTTTGTGGAATTTTTTTTTATTTTCCAAGATCTGTCCTAACATCTACCAAAAATTCTAAACCACTTCCACAAGGAAACAGTGGGAAGACTGAAGGAAACCAGATCTATTTGGCTGCACTAGAGAAAGAGAAGGAAGTAATACACATGAATTTTAGGAAATCCCCTACCCTTAGTCCTGGCTTCCCTTTTTTTGCATTAATTCTTATCCAGATGGGCAGATTTTTCTATGGAAAAAGGATGATAAGATGGAACCAGAACTGCTTAGAAACCTGTAATAGGGGAAGAAAAAAAGAGGTGACATTTTGAATGCAAAATGTTCTGGATTTGAATTTCTTACACGTGGCTGCACAAAAGGAGCTGGAAATGGAGAACTGCAGAGCATGGCTGTATTTTTAGTGTTTGTACCCTTTCCTGTGTTCCTTGTCAAATGTGATTGGAATAATGTGATCGGAATAACGTGATCACTTCTTTAACACTCTTTTTTCTTGCTAAAAACCTTAAGTATGCATTACAAAATGGACAAAAAAAATTTATTCAATAAGCAAAGAGGGAGAATTACCAAATTCTGCTCTTTGCTTGCTAGAGAGGAAATGCCTCCTCAGATAAAATGTGTTTGATCCAGAAATCACATCTACTGAAAGAAGAAACATGATCTGAAAACAAGATATAATACAACCTATTGCAAGAACTAAGCTCAATACGATGGCACAACTGTTTCTTTGGTTTAAAGAGAGCCACTGTCTGTTAAACCAGTTAGTGAATAAAAAAAAAATCCCTATTATGTCATAAATCCCTATCTAACCTTAGAACAGCTGCACTGAATCAGATAAAAGGTCTACAGAGAGCATTCTCCCTCCAACAATTGCTAGAAGCTATACGACGCTATTCTGGGACTACAGTAAGGTGAAATGAATAGTTTTATGACCTGCAAACCCAGCAAGATCTAGTTTCCTTTGACACTGTCCCACAGTCAGAGTCCTAGCACATTATAAATGCCAAGCACTGATCAAAGTTTCCTGACTTCTGTCCTGCATGTATGCTCTTCTCTCTAGCAAACTGCAATATGGTCATGCAATAGTTTCTCTCCTCAGGTTATTACTATGGTTCTCTCTTTTTCCACATGCTCATGCCTTTGAAGCTCTCAAGACCCTCCTATCTTTGAGATCAAGGTCCTCTAAAATTGGTTGAGCTTGGTAGCCCGGAAGTCAGCTGTTGAGGGAGGACAGAGGCCTGTGCCAGTAGACAAGACTTACAAGAAACAGAAAACATACTTCCGTATGTTTCAGCAGATCCATCCATAGATCTTTACAAACAGCATTTAGTCTACTGAAGTACAAAAAAAAAAGAAAAATCAAGCTGAGAATCTGAAGCACGAAATCAGCTCTTGATGGGTCAAATACCCAGCTCAGCGGGTAACTACCTTTTAAATTCTTCCCCTTCACATTCGTTCTTGAAAAATGAAGTTACATATATCCTGTACTACCCACATTAGCTCATAAAATTAAGCACTAAGCGTACTTGTAAAACACGTTTGACCTGTTTCCACAAGTTTTCACTAAATTGTTAGAAAAAAATAGGTAATTGTTGAACAAACATGCAATTTCAGTGGAATTACCACAAGATTTTTTTCCACACACTCCTGATAAAAGAAACTGAGGACAAAGAGGAGAGAACCATATCAGAAGTTTTCAACATTCATATCAGAGAGAACAGCAAATCCTCTCAAGTTACTCTGAAGCTCTTCAAGTGACCTTACAAAGAAGGCGGCAACAGTCTGGGATTTAGAAGAGATGGCTGAAGTGGCAACGACTGCTCCACAGCTCATCACATCTACTTCAACACAGCACAGAAACACATACCAGAAACCCTCAATCACAAAGGAAAGTTCTCTACCTGCCAGAATATGAGAGGGAATCAGCTTTGAAAAGACATGTAAAGTTTTGTTAAAGAAAAATTTTCCTTACTATCAAGCTGTGTAACTCCACAAATCACAAATCACTTCTGGGGATATGAACTTCGCAGCTGATTTTTTGGGGGATGTTTTGGTTGGTTCCCCACCCCCCAAAAGATTAGAGGGAGTAAATCCAAGATTTAAAGAGATGAGAGAAAACAAAGGAACAAGGATTTCACAGAAATGCTTTTGTTGCCTCCTTATGTTGGGTTAAATACACTTCTATTCTTCACTGTCATCAGTACTTGTGAGCTTTTTATTTATATTGCTTTCACACAATTCTTACTGTATGAGGCAGAGGGAACAAAACAGTTGTGGCACAGTTTCCTAATTCCCAAATTGTTCCTTTTGGTCACACTACCCACACTAGAGAAGTGTGAAAGTTTTCTTTACAACGCATTTTGTGGAAGTCAATCGATTTCCTGGAAGTCTCATATCAAATTTCTTCTACTTTTGTATGGCTACACTTAAATGAAGCTGCTGGGGCCTCCCCTTCCAACAGTGAAACTGACTGTCATGTCATTGCCACAATTCACCAGTTTAAAACCCCTACAGAGCATTCACTAAAACACTCGTGTCCCTATTCGTTATTTTCAAGTGTCATTAAGGAGGAGCATAATTTTGATATTTATTACTTTTCACAACATTATCTAGGTCATCCAAGTGATCAAAGGGATAGAAATAACATAGACATTTACAAATTTCTGCACAAGAGCAGAAAACAAAGTATATCAGACCAGTCAGATCTGCAAATGAAACTCTATATGCTGCAAGAGCAGAGATTGTATTTTAATTAATTATGCAAAAACATTTGGTTATGTTCAATATTGCTTTACTGTAGAGTGGAAATGCTTTTTACAGATCAATGAAATTCCAACATCTTTGCAGGGCTACCTTATCCATCATAAAGAAAGCTAATGTAACAAGCCTAGAAATTACTTTTCCGTGACTTTTTAGAACAACTGTTAAACTACATCTTTTCATGTAAGCGGGTGGATGTGAACGGATGGCTGTTACATGCATTGCCTTGCGTTTTGAAACTGCCCTGTTCATAGCCTGTTATGTTTGAATACTTTCCAAAAGGTTACAGATTGGCTGAACTAAGGATATATGAAATCAACCCAGAGGAAATGGATTTTGGAACGGAATACACTTCCAAATCAAGCGGTCACTGTGTTCTGGCACTCCCAGACATGCTGGCACACAAGCACTAAGGAAACTAGCACCACTGAATGGACTACTAACCCCTTCAAAGTGTTACTGTAACCCAAGTTCTTTTCTCACTTGGGGCTACAAGTTCACAAAATGCTGAACACTGCTAGAAGTCAAATGCAAAGGACAGCTATTTTACTGGTTTCAGCATTAAAAACGGGGGTGGGGAAACTGATGTACAGGAATGTTATACATACCTGTCTAAATTTAGCTCTAGCCTCCTTTTCCTTCATTCTTCCATGTGCAACCAGATAGTCAAACACTTCCCCTACAATTCAATAATGAGACACATTAATGCCAATTTCAGAATCTAGAGATTCCTCTCTAGCAGTTGCTCACAGCAGCTTCACTGGAATGACTGTACTTCAAATTTTTGATTACAGGTTAGCCCAAGAGAACAAGGCACAACTGCTTTGTAATTTACTGCACTGTCATCTCTTATACAAGGCAATAATAAGACTTAAAGAATGACTGTATATAGAAAAAAACCCCAAACATTTCCTTCCAATTATTTATGATAGAAACTGAACAGCATACTTCTGTTTTATAAATAAAGATGACATGTACCCCTTCAGACTTCCTCACAAGGATTTCTTTTGCCCCACAGAAAAAAAATCCCTTCATATATGAAAACATGTTATGATATTTTGTAAATATTGTCATACCAGCAGTAGAATCTTTCTTTGTGCATGTGTATAAACATGTTCTAACCAAAATCAGAAATCTTAGCTTTAACCTAGGCTTGGAAGAGGTACCCACAGGGAAGGTCACAATAATGAGCACAGCACACACTGACACAACCCATCACACAACCATCAGATCTGTAGGTTATACTGAGAAGGATTACTCCTGAACAACCCAGTGTTGTAGGTCGTGGACAACTAAAGGAGATTACTAAAGCAGTACAAAACATCTGTGGTGTTTTGGGTTTTTTCCCCACTTCAATTAATCCAGTCATTTTATAGCCTGTCAATACAGACTACAGTGTTTGAGCTTTAGATTCAGCCAACTGACCCATGAATCACTGACATGCGTGTGAGAGCATGGGAGATTCTTTACTAAAACCCAATAGTTACATACATAAGACCTCCTACAAACACAGATTAGTACGCAGTTTTAAAAATTCTTCACTAATATACAAAATAAAAACATTAGGAGTGGATCAAATATCTAAATATTCTCTACTGAGCAAGAAAACACTGTCTTGTAGACAGCCACCTCACAAGGAAAGAGCGAGTAACTTCACATCTATTTTTGAAAAGAAGCAACTACACCAAATTTGAATAAAAAACCCAGAGTCATATAGCAGGAAAAGCAACAACTGAATAATCTGAGGGAATATCAGGAGTTTGTACAAAATAGCCCTACTGTAGTGTATTATTTAATTTCAACTTGGATAACTCAGCTGTATTTCACAGCTGTTTCTTTAAAAATCTTGAAGGAACAAACCTGAATACTTCTTCACAATTCAGGGAAAATGACACCAGAGAGAGAATTATCCCCAATTTATGCCAAGCATTGCAGTTGTAGCAATAGTGTCTTTATCCTGCAGTCACACTGTTCATATACATCATGCGTGACCAGTACCCTGACAGAGAAAAAATACGGGGAACTGATGCCTGCCACGGAGATTACCAGCCACTCCTGTCTTGCACAACACGGCATGTGCAAGGGGTACTGCTCACAGCCTTTTAGACCAGTGCAGTATGTATCTCTCTATTACACTAAGATCCCCACTGGTTTAGAAAGCAGCTGGCCCTTACACCTCCTAGAAGCTAATCACTAGATGGCAACAGGACTTCACTTTTAAGTCTAATACCATCAAACAGCACAGAGGTGCCTCCACAAACACCTGTACTAGCCAATATTTTAACGGTATTTTACCACCTTTGTTTCTATTCAGACAAATCTTGGCTGAGCATTTAGGGAGCTGTTAGAAGAGAACACAGGCAGGCAGAGAATCATTACCCGATTTAGAGTAATTCGTTAAACTTCACATAATCTAGAGTTGGAATTCAATGTTGATTTTCTTTGGAAAGAAGTCTCT
Source organism: Phalacrocorax aristotelis (assembly GCF_949628215.1). Taxonomy (NCBI): domain Eukaryota; kingdom Metazoa; phylum Chordata; class Aves; order Suliformes; family Phalacrocoracidae; genus Phalacrocorax; species Phalacrocorax aristotelis. Next base: position 26,850,922 of record NC_134284.1, on the reverse strand, counting down.
GTATCTCCCTCCCAAAACTAAAGAAAAGCCTCAACTATTTGAGATTCCCAGCTGCTGATGCTGAAGGGTTACATTGATAAACTGAGTGCTATTAGTTTTTAGCCAGCAAGGAGTAACTTAAGACCAAATACCTTAATTCTAGCTCCAGTGAAAATATCTGACATTGCGTAATGTGTGCTTTCCCCACCTCCGCAATCAGGAATAAATGTTTAAGTCCTCCTAAAACGGCATAAAGCTAAGCCTAACAATTCTAGACAGTAGAAGATCTTTAATTACGGTATGTCAAATGTCATCAACATCTGAAAAACAGAAGTTGCAGTACTTGTTCTTTTGAAAGCAACAGTTAAACAGTGGAATGTTTCACCTGAACATGTTTTTACCAAATATACAAAATAGGACACCAGAAGTAGGGAGCTGAATACAATAAATTCAGAAGGCTGGCTTTTGTTATGGACAGGAACAATCGATGCCTAAATAAAGATTCCCATTAAATTTGAGTTGTGAAAAGAAAACAAGTGTTACCGAGTTGCAATAAGTTCTGAAGCTGGTTTTACAAGTTACAATTAATTATGTTGCCCAAAGAAGTCGCAGAGAATATATTAAAGATTTTGCTTAAGATTTAACACTACAGTGTCATTAATATTTGCTCAAAAAGAAAGCAAAACTTTAAAGAAAACAAGTGCTTTCTACCCCTTGGCCATTTGCTAATGTGTCGTCACAGCAGAGAGGTACTCACCCCCACTTGCATATTCCATTATTAAATAGAGAGTCTTTTCAGTTTCAATGACTTCAAATAGTTTCACTACAAAAGAGAGCCATTTATTAATCAGTTAACTAGTTGCAGAAGTATTAAGTTAACCCCACAGAGAATTCTGTCAGAGAAACAAAAAACAAAACCACAAACCTATTTGCTTGCTGCTAGACAATATCAGACTATTACTCTAAAGATTTTTCTGTCTAATGCTCCTAAATGGAAAATACTGTAACACATTTGGTCAACTCATATAGAACAACATGTTCTCAAGAAACAATATTTTGCTTCTGTTACATGGGAAAAACAATTAAATTAAGCAGAACTTCCACAGACTTGAGCATCAGCAATAGCCATTTTTATGCACTGAAATGGCACACATGGTGACAACTGAGTTATCAAGACAGTTTGCTGACAGTCCAATAATACTACTACATCATTTAAATGTACATTCCCACACAATTTCTTGACCGCTTCTTGATTCTGGTACATACTTATTTTTAATGAGAGCCTGAATTCAGTCAAAATCAATACTATACTCAAAAGGAGCAAAATTATCAGTTAGCTATGCAAATAACAGTTTTGTGCAAAGGGGACCAAAACACATTTGTAACACACAGCTCTGAAAAAGTATTTATTACTGCTAATTTACAGTAAATTGACACCTTAGTGTAGAGTCATCTTTTAAACTCATACCACAACAATTTTAACAGTGGAAAAGCTGACGTTTCTCCAGAGTTGGAAATTATGTGAAAGAAACAAGGTACCTATATTTGGATGATTTAAGATCTTCATTATTCTTACTTCTCTGAAGAGCTGAAATATAAAACACGGAATAAATTAATGAAATAGATAATACCCATTCTTCCTAAAGCATTATCATTTTGATATACTTATTTAAACAAACATTACTATTAGCATTTCAATGAAGTTCATGAAATAAGCACTTACTGGAGGGAAGACTTAAGTGCCTGCTTCTTTTAACACCCCTCCCCAAACATATCAGCCCTCAAAAATCTGAAAACGCCCACAAAGCACTCCAGATAGCTCAGGAGAGAAGTGATCTTAGCTCTGCAGTTTGCAGACTTTTGGGGCCAGAAGACCACTATAAGCCCATGCAGATTTTTGCTGGCCAGTACATCTCACACCATCTTTCATCCCCTTCACAGAAAACACTGTTTCCAAAGTTTCACAAATCCCCACCAGAGCACCGTTTGAAGACCACTGCAGTATGTTACTGGTATAGATTCATCACTCTTTGGTACTGCATTAAAGCCATGGAATTACTGTGCCACCACAGGAACTCACAGGTGAAAAATCAGCTGCTTACAGTGCACAAAAAGCATGTTGCCCAACTACACCAGCAAAAAGCAAGTTTTAAGGAGAGATGGGGAGGCAAGGCTCCCCTTCAGCCCTTCAGAAGCTTTCCCGCGAGGTGACTGAGCCACAGTAGCATCTAGTCCTGGGTTTGTCACTGCAGCTCCACTGACTCTCACAGCCAGACATCCAGCCTCCAAGCCTGCTTGGCCAGTACAACACACTGAAGGTACTTACCAAAATTAATAGGGCAGAACACAAACAGTATTTTCCTGACCCAACAATCCCCAGCAGACAGAATAAACATCATTACTTCAGGGGTACAGTGAAGGGGATCAGCCTGCTCCCACCCTCTTCACCATCCACCTTCCTATGCAACAGGATCATACCGCTTCCCTTTATGCAAGCATTGGTGTTAACCCAGACTGATGCACAAGGTCCAGGAATGAATTTAACAGAAAACCTCACAAAACACAAAACTCCCCCAGATAAAAACACCCCACCTCTAAGTTTTCTGTTGCAGCTCCCTTGCCCACCCCAGTACATCTATTTTAGCAGGCTGGCTGGTGAGGGAGTACCAATGCCTGTTTCAAGCTGCAGAATCACATTAGATCGACGGTGCTGCATTCATAGACCACTTACTGATTGTAACGATCCTTCTCCCCTGCCAGCCCCCAACACCAATACCAATGTAAAGCGGGTTTTGCCTGAGTAGTCATTTCCAAAGAGTTAAGCTTTGCCTGTCACACAGAGTAAACCCTGTCCTCCTGCAACTGGACAATAATACAGGAACAACATCTAACAAGCCACATATGAAAGCAAAGTCTATTACTGATCAGCTGTTAATTATTTTCACCTCTGAAAACTCTCTTCTGCAGAAGTCAGTTATAAGATGCACATAAATTCCTGCAGGTATTTAAAACGCATGTAGATGTGGTGCTTAGGGACATGGTTTTGTGGTGGACTTGGCAGTATTAGGTTAATGGTTAGACTGGATGATCTTAAAGGCCTTTTCCAACCTAAACGATTCTATGATTCTATTCTATGACAAACCTGTAAGTGTAATACTAAAAATGCCACAGGTGGTGTTACTGCAATATAAAACTGCTTTTAATAAAGTTGGTTAATAGCAGGTGAAGTAAAAGTAGTCCCACTTCTCCCACAAAAGGCCCAAGGTAAAAAATTATTACAAAAAAAATTAAAGTGCAAATACTATTTATTCAGAAAACCCAAAGAATTATCTTTTGAGGCAGCACGCTACATGGCAGTTAAGTGTGTAGCTGTTCTCCCTCTGCAGCTCCCCCCATGTCAGCCCAAGACTCCAGAGGGTTGACATTCTTAAGCCTTGATTATTTTCTACCAGCATGCTTCAAAAAGCAGGAGTAATCAAGTGGTTTTATTCTAAACCTAACACCAACTTCTACTGGAATATCAGTAATGTAACAGATCACACTGAATTTAATGTAAAGAGACTGAAGCAGAACAAAAGTCCAGAGCTCCACAGGAATGCAGACACGGGAGAAGAGAGTTTTGTAAATAAGAGGTAACAGCACTGTTGTTATCAGTAAGGAAGCAAAAAGTGCTGCTGCAAGATTTGCCTCAGGTCAGGTTGCAGATAAAGAGAATACATTTAATATGTCTACATGTATTACTAATGACTCAAAAATCTGTAGGTGTACTCAATAAAAGTGAAGAAGTGAAACAGGAAAGAAACAGAAAACAGCCAGAGTCAACAAAACAAAATCCTTGTGCCTTTTAATGAAAGGAAACAGGTGGGCTGGGGTTTAATTAAATAAGGGGTGGAGTGCAGGGGGAAATAACAATTTGGAGACCAGTTGTTCTAACCATTCTCTGCTTTCTGATGTTCCTATAAAGGCTAATATTTGGGGAGCAATCCTCACTGCACTGCCCAACAGACCTTCTCCGCCATGCTACAGCCATGACTGAATGGGACATTACCTGAACACAGAGTAAAACCAGTCTTCCAAACACTTTTATCTTATTATCATTATCCAGGTCTATGCCTTACACTTTGCTAGATGACAAGCTGCTTAAATGCAATCAGGATTGATTGATCAAGTAAACTTTTGGCCATGCAAAAGACAGTTTTAAAAACTATGTTTGCATTTGTTCTTTTTCCCCCAGAGAGGTAAGTAAATTGCCTTTTTTTAACTAGGTTATTTCTGGAGAGTTTTCATATGTAATTAGACAAGGTAGACTACTTCACTATCTCCCTCTGACCATCAGAAATTCAAAAGCAGTTGAATCTATAGCTATTTGTTGCTTATTTTTCATACAGTTCAGTTGAACTAGTGCCATTAATACTTTTAATCACAGCTTGTGTAGCTGAAAGCCTCTAGTCAGCTTTTAAAGTTTTGAAGACAGTTTGCTTAATTTGCTCACAATTCATTGTTGTACATTCCACCCCCAATACTCAGATAAAGCCCATTGGGTCAGACTCTCACCAAGGGCAACTCCACTGCTGCACAGATGAAAACTCTGGCTGTTATTTAGCCTATTCATCATCACCTCACCCACCTAAAAAAAGTATTTTCACAGGATTAAGTATGGGAATATAGGCGAAGTTGTAGCTGGTGCCAAACAAGTCAACCAAGGGCAATATAGAATAAGACAGTAAGAATGATGCTAAAATTCATAGTATCATCATGTAAATTAATATATTTATTTTAAAAAGTTAGAATAATGAAGTATGCTGACTTGGCTGGAGCTAGCTACTCTCTCCATTGTACACTGTACAATGTCTGATGTGATAAAGTCAGGCTCATACCACATTTTGTGCTGCTCTAAATATATCATTGGTCCACAAGAATATTACTCTGCATTACCAATTCGAAAGAAGCATGTCAAAAAGTAGCTTCTACATATGAGCCATTTGTTGAAGTGAGCAACTATAAACAAGCTTTTTTAAAAAGATGGGTTTTGTCTCAGAGAAAATTCAAAATAATAATACTTGAGAATGGGATAGAAACACCACCAAATTTTTTATTAAAATTTTAGTTAGATAAATGCACTTCAGATTGTCCTCTTTCCCTAGTCAGTTTACATGTTTAGGATTTTGACAGATAGCAGCTTCCAAAGGTATCTGCAAATGCTTGACATAAATTCCTCTATCAGAAATAGGATATAATACATAATACAATGTAAAATATCATGCAACTTTCACACAATATGCTGAGAAAAAGGTTTCCTAGACTTCATTCCCCCAAAATATTATGTGCATCAACTTATAGCAAATGAAGCAGTAATTACCATCACAAAGTAAAATTAATTGCAAACAGCCAGGTATGATAAAAGCCCACACACCTTGGGTTCTCTGCCACAGGAATGCAGAAGTTGTATCATCAGAAGACATAATGTGAGGGTCCTCAACACAGGAAAAAATCATCTTAGTTTTAGGAACTTGTCATAATGAGACCATGAAGGCAGACAATCAACTGAAAACAGTGCTTATCAGTTTAATTTCTGATACTGAGATTAAAAACTACTGTCAACTTGTTGAACAGCTCATTTTCCGTCAACAGGAGCTCTACAAATGTTTCTAGGCAAAGACAAACATCCTTAGTCTGCCAAACAAATGGCTTTCGGCTTTGTTGTGGTCTGGTCCTTTGACTGTGAGCCATGTCAGATATGGGGAAAGAATTACATTTAATTAATGCTGCTAGCTGACAAACTGAGCAAAAAAACCCCTAACAAAACACCAATGGAAGCAGACACATACCGAGTAATAATCTTGAAGTAATTTTACTTGAATTTTATTATGCTGACACATCGGAAACAAGGGAGTCACAGGAAAAAAGGACCCATCTTTTAAGCCAACTCTCTTTGAACATACCAAAAGACAGATTAGAAGTGTTCCTGCATTAGCCATTCCAAGAGTTTCAGTAACAAATACTGGAAAAGTTTGCCAAAAAGCAAGGCAGTACATTTGTCAGATACAGAGCACCAATATATCCTGGCCTCCTTCCCTGACCAAAGCGGGGGGTTTTTCACAAGATGTTGTCCCAAGCCAGCTTAAGCTTTACCTGTGTATTAGGCTCCTCCAGATAACTGCTCACACTGAAATATGCCCTAGATATAATTAGGAGGCTCGAGCAGGAAGCCTTTACACAATACAAGTTTGCCTCAAACAAACCACAACTTGAAAACAGAAAAAATACTTGTTATAAACAGAAAAGCCTAGGCATTTTAAATTTTCATCCTTTTCTTGCAGTTTTTAAAATACTGACACAGGGTCCGTGTTAAAATAGATGTTTAAGAACTCTAAAAAGCTTTAATAATTAAATGGCCCAAACAAGTGGCAAAACATCTGCACATAATGAACAAAAATATTTGGCTGAGGAGCCAAGTTCTAAAAAAGGAAAATGATAAGTGATTTAGTGCTATTACATGAGCTTGGTAAAAAAACAACTTGCATATAATAGCATTACTAATTCAAAAGAAAAAAAAACATTTTTTTTTGTCTAGGAGGAAGTGAACTACTGTAACATCAGCACTTGTTTCCAGTGAGACTGATATTCACTGGAACTGGGTACAGAAGTACATTTGTGGAGAACAGGGATTATGACTAACACCACCAGCATGGGAAAAAAGCTCTAAGAATTCCCTGTTCTTTCTAAGCAGGGAAGTACCGCTTAGTTTCCTCTTCACCAAGCAAGAGCAGAGTAGTAATTAGGTCCTAAAACAACAGTTAAGAGTAGCTGCATGTGGCTACCACAGACTTCCTCAGCAGCAGACACAAAACCCAACTCTTTTGAAGAGCTGCGCTGCTGAATATTGAGCTGTCAGGACTGCAGCCGCCTGGAGGTTACTGCGAGGGAAAACTGAGAATTACTGCTCCAAAAAGCAGAGTGAGTCCTTAACAAGGTTAACTTCTTTCTGGCAGCTGAAGTATCGGTGTGGAAGACATATTACAAAGAAATCAGAACCGGTACCCTTAATCACCATTTGTTTCCCCACCTAAGGATGACTAGGGTATGCAGCTACACCACAGCTCAGACACTACATACCACACCCTCTTCTCCACACAGCCCTTCCCTCCCCACCATAACTCAAATATTTTATTGCTCTCTCCAGAAACAGAAGATCAGAAGCACTTCTATCTTAGCTTCCCTTGCATCTACAGGTCATATGTACAGTTGGCTTCAAATGCCCTGAGGCTACAGCACCGCTGACAGTGCTGGGGGAAAAGGGGCAAGGGTTTGCCAACAGCCTTGATAAAGCAAAATTGGTCAGTAATGCATTGTGCGTTCACTTTGCTTACTATGACAAGCAGGCATTTAATTTTAAGAAAATTACTTTCAGTTTTTGAATGGAGAACTCTTGACTGATCTTGCCATTTTTCTTCTGTGCTCATGTAACAAATGAGCTTAGATAGGAGAGCACATTAGCAATCTCACTCCCCAAATTTGATCTGATTTCTACCCTGCTATTTTGTGCCATTCTTCCAGACTCCCATTTAAGAAACCCAGTGGTAGACAGGACCAATTTACAAACCACACTTTATAATCTAATTTTGTAAATTATAAATAAAAATGAAATTACAGTGGAGACGTGAGTGGACATTGAGCAGCTGAAACCCAGGAACCAAACGGCCAAACACATTTCCAGCTTGTGGCCTTGCCAACTGAACACCTGTGACTCATAAAAGGTTTGCTTTGTACCTGAATATGAGCTGAAGCTAGCATTAAGGTCTAATCTCAAGATAACACCATTTGAAGGATTAAGATTTTACATTTTTTTTCTGAAAACATGGCCTCTCTACTTTTCTCTGACCATTTTCCCATGCCCTGACCCCTCCCCTTCATATCACACAGCTTTTGTTTCTCTTCCAAGTGCTTCAAGCATTTAACAGTTTTTTCAGGTATTCAAAGTTAAACAGATCTGCCACACAAATCAATTTTATCTAATCCGTCATATTACCTAATTTGCATTTCATTTCCTCCCTGCTTACCCAGAAATTACCGACAAAAATTCTGAGAAAACTGGAACCACATTATCTACTTTCACCCAGTCTATGGAGTCAGTAGGAAGTTGCTGCCTGCTCAGACGACAGAGCCTTTCTTCCATAGATTATTCTTTGCCTCTCAACCAAACTGTACAATGTAAGAACTTGTGTGTTTTTCCTATTTACTTTTGCACCATTAATTTTGATAAAAACGTCTAGTCACACAATCTTTTTAGTATTTGTATAAAATCCAAAGGTGCATATTCTCCAGTTTACTCTGGTTATGCTGTTTCATTTTGTTTGCAGGTAAGTTCTGGGTATTCTCTCGTTCAAACAGAAATAATGCAAGGAGCTTTTTTTATCAAAGTACTCAAAAGTAAATAAAAAGCCTTTGACTGCAGCACTTAAAAGGACAGAGTTAGAAAAGTCCTAGGTAAAAGTGACATTTAAATGTACTTCCTGCTGGCACTCCAAAGCAGACTGGCTTGCTTGATGAAAGAGTAGGATTTATCACTACTTACTAAAATAGATAAGGCGATACAACTGTAACAGCACATTAAACATTTGAGGCTAGAGGGAAGAAACCAGAATTGCCATGCTCCAATTTGTTCCATAAAACTGCAGCACCTTTTCTGCTGCAAACTATGTGAAAGGCATAGATATTGCTTGGCCTTCAATTCAGAGGCAGTATTTTCAAGGCCAGTTTAAGAGGACAGAACATAAGCTTTGTATTTGTAAGTTTACCAAAGTGACCGGCATGAAGGAGACATGAGGCATGACACCAAACCACAAATGTGTTCTCTACAGTTAGCTATGCTTTGGAGACAAAGGAAGTGGCTAACACCACTTTTCTCAGTTTACAGCTCTGTACAAATTCATCTCGAACAACTGCAGGGTGGTCAAAAATATCTGTTACAAAACTAGTTATTAAATACAGTAGTCAGATGTGCGCAAGGTATGCAATGCTTCAGATTCTCCAGCACAGGCGTTCAGGGTTAATGGAAGGAGGCAGGGAAATGAAACAAGTTACAATACAGTTCAAAGATTAAATGTAAAAACCTACCTTTTGTAGACTAGTTGGGTTCAGCTGTGTTTTGTCAATTATTTTTATGGCAACCTAAAGGAAGAGTTCATAATCAGTATTTTCTGTATGAACAATGCAGTGTTATTAGAGATGGACAAATCCAGTAACAGAAATGGAAAAAAATGAAAATTACACAAAAACCATTCAAGTTTCTTCAGCAAGTTATGTACTTGTATTTAAACTGAAAGCATTTGGAATTAACAGTTAAAGTGTAATTAATTTCTACTGCAACTAACTAGACGAGAGTGGAAAAAACCTTAGTATTTTAAGCATGTTAAGATGAGAGACGCTCACACTTAAGTCTTTTGCTTGGCATTAAGACCATCACATTTATTACAGTGGAAGCTCCAACACCAGAATGAGAGCAGCGTGCCTACTGATAATATTTACAGAGCACAATTACAAAACAGATTACACAGTACTGACTGAACATTGGCAGTTTGTGAAGATGCTTCCAAAAGCAGAGATTTCAGAGCAAACTGAAAGTAATTCCACACAAATTTTGCAAGAACTAAGTTCACCTTTGGAAATTCACTGAATATTTGTATCAATTTGCTCCCTGATGGATATGAAAAGAAATATCACTTCTGCATTAACAAAAACCCACTGGCTATAGTACAACAATTTGGGCAAGTTCATTCCTTTACTGGTTCTCATCTTTTCAGCAAATACTGCACAGGAACGCTAAAGAACAAAATAAAACTTTCACAAAATAATCAGACGAGAAATTCACTACCATGGTAACTAGCCAGACCAAGATTTGAGGCAATGAATAGGCAACAGAGATGAGCTCCAGTGCAATGCAATTTGGATACATGATGAGTTAGAACAGGAAATGGGAACCTTTCTAGAATTACAGGCCAATTGGTATTTTTCCTTTCTAGATTAGAGACTAGACGTAACAGAAAAAACTCTGTAAAACCCAAGGAGATGGTGCCTCTCAAAGAGGCAAGATGCTGCAACTCAGCTGATTATAATACCTCACTGGTGTGAAGCAAGGGCTTTCAATTCCCCTTGAATTTTTGGCTCAAATAGTAGACATTTCTCCTTCCCATGCCACAGCTCCCATTTCCCTGCATCACCTAGTGCTACCTTTGTCATCTCATTAAGTTGGGGTTAGCAACATACGGAAAAAAGAATATCTTCTATCAAAGCAATTTTACTTCCCTACATTCAAGTGCAAAAATACATAGATGGACCATCATGATGGAGAGGGTAAGAAGGGAACACAGCATTCAGTGCTTGGGTGCATCACAGAATTCTGTGATGGATATGGTGTCTTCTGAAACTGAGATTCAAGATTTATTTTCAGCCCTTCCAGATGCAAGATACAGAGATGTCACCAAGAAGCCATCTAGGAAAAATTTTGCTGTGGGGAGTATTTTCTTCTAAGGTATGCTACTGAAATTAAAGATCATTATTTCCCGAAGCAAAATTCCCTTACAAAACCTTGAGAAATCACTTCAAAAATACAAGCAAGAGAAACACATTAACCAATAGGTATCTTTGTATTAGCAGCTGTGTACAAAAACAAGGAAGATTTTTATCTCTACCTTTATGTCTGTTGAACTATTGTCACAAAGGTAACAAAATTATTCACTTCCTGCAATCTCTTATAAATCCGTGCTGGGTGTAGAGTGAGCAACTGCCCTTTTCAACAGCAGACAATGTTATCTAAAAGTCACCTGGTGTCCCAAGACTACCCATGTCACAGAAGACAGCTGTTTGCTTGGTAAGTGCATTCCACTCAAAAAGTTTCGTTTGTGTTCTGAGCTGAACCGTCCTGGTCAATCTTTGAAAGACAAACTTGTTTCGACCCACAAAGTCTTAAGGTTTTGGGTTTCTGCAACACAGCTCACCTTTCACGCAGTACACTGGTGCCAGATGATCAGAGATGCCTCTGACACTGTCAAAGAAATTCAGCCCTGGAGATACAGGGAAGGTGCACACCTCAGTTCTCTGAAAGGCACTCACAGGCCTGTTCAGTGCACTAATTATGGCCTTATAGGCAGGATGAATTTAGAGAATTCCTATCCAGGTGAACACAGAGTACAATGCGTTAACACTGACTTTGAGAGCTTGAACCCATCATGAGAACAGGGACCAATTTCAGGCGCCTTGATAAGCCCTCCAAATCATAGGCAAAGGGCGCCCTCCCTCAAGAACAGTTCTGATGAGCCTGAGAAACAAAATCCTCTGTTCTACTAAGCATAGTTAGTAAAGCATCGAATTGCCTTCCAAACCAGGAACTTTGCTCCTGTTACACAAGTGTCGTGTACTATGGCCAGCGTTGCAGGAATACAAGTCCACCTACACCATTACACCACTGCATCAGCCATGATATTCTGTGTGAGATCATTAGTAGAATTAAAATTAATTCTGCTTTCACCATTCACAAGAACATGACTTAAAACACTCCTCCTACAGGACTTGAATGAGGGAGTTAAAGCAATCAGAAGTTGACACTCTGAGCAAATTGGCCAAACTGCTACCATTCAGAATGTTTTCTCCCTCTTAAATGTCACTTTTTCCAAGGGAAGAACAGAAAGAAGATGACAATAGATTCCTTGGAGTCAGACTTGGATCCTGAAAGAATCCTGTCTCACTAGGAAACTTCAGCTTCCTGGCTATTAACTGAACACATGCCTTTAAAGAACAGAGGGATCCGTATATCTTTGCTGTGATTTCAGCCACCTCAGTAACAGCAAAAGGTAGTTTTATCTTCTAAATTTTGGCAAGTATGGAAAACTTGTCAGAAGAAATAACGTTTGATAAATTACAAGAGAAAATACATGGCTTAAAGTCAAAGAATTAACAAGAGCAGATCTACAATGAGGATTCTTGGTTTTGAAAGGGCAGACAGACTACAAATAATAGTCTCCTAGACAGAGGATCTTGATGGAGTGCATTTCCAAACACAGATCTACTGCAGCGATGCTAATCCTCCCCTCCATACCTCTGCAGTGAGCAGAAGGCCACACACTCCATAGCAGCACAATTCAACCCCCTCAAGTTTGGCTGATGTTCTGATCACCCCCCAAAGGGCTAAATGTTTTTCTCCCTTTCTGTAATTTGAGGCTGGGCTCTCATCATACATCCTGCACACACACTAAAACGGGAAACGCAAGAGTCTTGGAACTTACTCCAGTTGGAAACACGAAAGCTGTATCTCAAGCAACAGGAAAACTCATAGAGAAGGACTCCAGATATAAGGAGATGAGCAACCACCCCAGCAAAATACTTGAACAAACATACCCTCCTCCCAAGAAGTGACAGAAAAATGCTGATCTGCTGCATGATTTGGAAGTTAATCAGCACAGAAACATAAAGAAGGAATTGCCATAAAGTGAAACTGAACTGGACACTTCAAAGGACATTAAGAACAGACACACAGACAACAAGGAGAAGGTAAGTTGGGTTCAAATACAGCAAGGATACAGTAGAGATGAAGACTCATTTAAGCGTGACTCCCAAAACTAAGCATTTTATTTTAGGTCTTGGTACATAAGATGGAAAAAAGAACAGGAACAAAGACAGGACAGCCAGCAGAAATGAGTGTGTGAAGCAGGAAATCACAAATTCAGGAAGATGAGTGCTGTCTGGCTGAGGCCAGACTGAGAACATTATCCTGGAATTCTTAAGAGTAGCATGTTTAAAGGAGAGGAAATAAAAAAAAAGGCGATCTTATAGTACAGATTTCTAACATCTATAAAGAACAAAATGGCAGCACAGGTTCAGAAATTATCAGACAATTTTTTTCTAGTAGAGCCATTTACCACAAAATTCTTGAGCTCGAAACTTGCAGGGAAAAAATAGGGAAATAGACAGAAGGGTTAAATGCAACATATTTTCCTACAGTTAATTGTGCCCTATGGAAACACACAAGATATGACTATCTGGACTATTGTAAAGCCTCATCTAGGAGGATGCATGGAAATTATCGAACTAGATAAGCTGAAATGTGCACAGAGCTTTTTTAATTAAAAAAAGTGGCTAAAGAGATATCAGGTTGGAAATAAATGAGTAAGAGTTTTTCAAGCACAGGACTTGGGACGAATCTTGTTTAATATCTGTATCAGTGGCTTTGGCACAGGAAGTCAAACCATAATGATTAAGTCTGTTGAAGGAGTTAAGAAGCATCATCAAATACAATGGAAAACTGGTATCGGCAACCTTGGAGATGAGTTAGCAAAGAAGCAAGATTCAACGAATTACACGGTGCTGTTGCTGATCACAACCAAAAACCATCAATGTGACAGCCATTAAAAAGGTTAGCACAATATAAAGATTGGCCAGATAAATACTTCTGTAAGGGCAAGGGTAAAGTAAAGAGGAGGGAACTTAACTGGAAAACAACTAACCAAAAGCTTTGTCTACAAACAAGCACTGACTTTAACACCAGAAGACAACTTCTGATCACCAGAACTATCAGCTTAAAAAAAAAATAAAAATCCCTCCCAACAACTCCTGCAAAATGATGTCCTGTTTCTCCTAGTGCTAGTGAAATCCCTATTAGCTCAAAAAACCTAAATTTCCTTAAAGCACTGCAGTCAGCCACACAGACTTCTTTCAAAGTCCTTGCCAGTATCATCAAAAATTTACTTCATTAGACAGGTTTGGCAAGAGAAGGTCAACAAGGTGTTTCTCCCTCTTCGGTACATAGAGATGCTACTAATAAAACAGCACCAAGAAACACCTTCTTGTAACAAGCAAACAGGACTATAGCTCACCAAATCAGAACCATCATTAAGAGCAAGTTATTAACTACACTGCAATGGCAGGCAGAAAGGAATTATGCAGCCAAGTTAGACACTATGAAGAGATACAAGACAACACTCCTCTGCACCACACAATACTGTGCAAGACACACAAACCAGCTCCGAACAAACTGGAGTGTCTTCCCAAGGCTGCCCAGCACTGCAGACACTAGCAGAACTCCTGGGAGATACACGGCTTTGACAAGAAAATGTGTTTGGGCTACTCAGACCATAATCAGCAAGATTTATTAGTTCTCATTCGTGACTTCCCCTCCAATATAGCCCTGCACTGTGCAGTATAGAGACACCGAGAGGCAGTCTTTCTAGCAAGCTTATTTAATTGCTATATATTGAGCCCTTTTTTGGGAATGGAGGATTTAGCAGAAAATTGCAGTAGCAAACTTGAACCCAATTCAAGTTTGGACAGGGACTTGTCAAAAATACAAATGGAAAGACCATTTTCAAGAGAAATTTGTTTTGTAATCATTACTAAAAAAATACATTTTCCATTTCTAGGTTTTTCTACATCAGTAGCAATATCTCTAGTAAAATTTGCTAAATGTTCACAGACTTAGATGATGCTATTCTAAGAGAACCTTCACACCTACTGCAATTCACTGCTGTTTACACCCATACCACTTTACCTCTCTGCCAGTTAGGATGTGCCTTGCCAGTTTTACTTTTGCAAAATTCCCCTTTCCAATCGTTTTAAGGAGTCTGTAATTTCCAATATGCGGCTGCTCATCTGCGCAGGAAGCTATAGAGTTCCTGCAGCGAGCTCCAGAGCGCCCAGTTCGAGAGGAAACTTCCTGCCGTCCGTCTCCATGGGACGTGTGCTGCAATAAAAACACACACAGATAAGGCTGAGAAATAAAGACAAAACATATCAATGATGAGAAGCATACAACGTTCAAAAGCATTAGCAACTCCTTTGAAGAAACCTTCAAAGGATCCAACTCAGACTTCACACTCATGCTGAACTTTGCTCTGATGGGGACAATAAAGAGGTTCCCAGTTCATAACACATGTCCATTCCATCACCTGGTAAAGACCAAGTGGAACATCACCTGAACTGCAACAATAGTTGAGCATGTTTAAGTAACTTACGTGGACTGCTGAATCAGTTATGGAACATGGAGATATTATTTCCCATTTGCATTACTGTGCCTAACTAGAGCAGGAAAGCCTTTGGAAAGGAGACACAAAAAAAGCTTTTCCAAAAGCACACACAGTAAAGTGTTCACCCTTGCTGGACAGTTTAATACTACTGATAAAATAACAAAGGGCTTTTTTTTCCCTCTTGTACTAGACTCCTGTTTCTACAAAACCTCACAACTGAAAATATCCAGGACGGCCTGGAGAACAAGTTAAGAATCTTGCCTAATGTATAGAAACCTTGGATGAGCACCTGAATGGCTGAGCACCATTTACAGAGATCTGAGATACTGTCTGCAATCTGTTAAGTTCCTTTCACTGAGTTCCCCTGAACAGCTATTAATTGTAAAAATGAATGGGTTTATACAATACCTAAAATAGTCTTTATTCATTAAATCACATGGTTAAGGTAACAGTAAAGTACTTTTTCATTTCCTGGCAGCCTGTTTATGAAAGACCAGGTCCCCTCATGTCCCTTAGCTCTCAACTCATGGCTGAGGTCTATGCACCAACTTCACTAATTAAAGTATTAGCTAGAAATGCTCAGTAGTCTGTGAATGTGGAGCAAACGTCTGGCTACACAGATGATGACAGGCTAAGTTCACAGTCATCCCAGAAATCCCAGATCTTGCACTTGTACTGCTACTACTCTTGCTGAAACCCAGTGGGGACAACCAAAAATCTGGCATACAGCAACACTTGTGAAAATCACCGTAGCATAAGGATGTGAGATCATAACTCAAGAGCTAACAACCAGAGTACAGGCATAAATGAACAAATCCACACTTGCATGACACTCGGCAAGTTTCACACTCTATTTAATAACCTGATGTAACCTTGTGACCATATACTCTGGCATTTAAGTTCCTTGGTTTGTTAATTTCAGTGCAACAGCTGTGATCAAATTATTTTTAAAAGGCATTCATTTCATTTAAGAAATACTAATGACAGAAGTCTATGAAACAATTTTCCAAGAGTTGCCAATAGTTACTATTTAAAAAAAATACCCTATACACAAACCACAAAGTGTGGTGCATAGAATATTTTAGTATCAGTCTGGCTTTAGCTTCTTCTTACTGTCTGGCTACTGCATTGTCACCAGATTTGTGCTTCCAATATAGATACCTAACAATTATGATCACGCTACGCCTTCTTTTAGTAAGTTATATATATTGAGCTCCCTAAACGGGCTGCTGTAAGAATTATTAAAGACAAGGAAACATTTCTTGTAGCTCTTTTCAGAACCCTCTTCTATTTTTCCAAAATCTTTTTGTGGGCCTCATGCTAGAACTGGACATGCCATACTGACAATAAGTGCAGTAGGACTAAACACAGAGACTACATCTCCTGTTCAACACTCCACTGATTTTACATGGACAGAAGAAGCCTTCTTGGCAGAAGACCACCTGTATCTAACCACCCACACCAACCCTATTTAAGAATTATTGCTTCCTATTCCCTTACCACACACAATGACTTTAATTCCTGATGCCTTACATGCATGTTCTCACATTTTGCTGAAGTGAAATGCAGTGTTTCCTTAAATGCAGCTTATTACACGTTCCCAATGATTGGCCCACCCTGCCCTATTTAAGATTCTAGCAGTCTTTATCCTAGTTTTCAGGAACAGTAGTATACATTTCTTCCAAACAACTAACAACTGGCATAGGAACAAGAAGCATGCCCACAACAAGACCCAGTAAAAATTCAATGCTTGATAACAATTCATTGTTCTCAATAATATCTCGAGACCTATAACAACTGGATAAGTGTATATCAATCAGTAATACCCAAGGTGAGGAAGGACAAGAGCAGTCGCCCAGATGAAGGAACTACTAAAGCCAGTGAAATCCTATATCAATAGTCTCACTATTTTGCACGCCCTTAATGCCAGGCTTGTGCTAGTTGTGCAGGCCATCTTATTTTCCCCGTATGCACTGGCACAGCAATGCCAATCCTCTATACCTTCCTAAACTTTGACTTCTAACAAACCTTGCAGCACACAATGCAGAGAACTTACTTCTCTGTCAGCCCCTTTGGTACCTTCTAGTGTCAAGTTATTCAGACCAGCTAGAAAAAAGCAGCAACTGCTGATGCTACATGCTAACATCCTCCTACGTTGCTACCCTCAGTGATCAGGGATTGGAATGTTCTGTACAGGGCCATGAGAATATTTCTTGGATATATTAGTGAAAGGCTCATTTTTAGTTCAAGTACAGCATCCCAGGAATACAGCTGTACTACTTACATTGCACTACACTGAGCTAATACCCTACCTTGGAAAAAGAAGTGTATCAGAACTATTCAGAGTACAGCCCTTTCACAGCTGGATCCATGGTACAGGTGCACAAGGTGGCTTCAGCAAGAGCCAGCCTACCTCCAGGCCGGGCTTATTAGCTTAGGCTCTCCAGCAGACCAATTCAACAAGTAGGTTGTTTTTGAACCACGCAGCCGACTCTGGAAACAGTATCTGTGCCGCCCTGTGTCTGAACTATTAAACTGTGTTAGACCTGAGCTAGCTTATGAGGCAGTTGAGATATGTGGGCAGCAGGTACCACATATTCCCAGAGAACTTGTGTACAGGTTATTCAGAAGTTATCTTACTCACATCCTACTTTATATAAGCAATTTTAGGTAAAAGACAGAACCTGTTATACTAACAAAATCAATTCCACTTAAAAACCACCCCAGTTAATTTATCTTGAGAGCTTCACTATCCTCTGTTGAGGAGTGACTTCTTGTGTCCTATATTTTTTTTTTTCATGCTTTCTAGCTTTGCACTTAAAGGAGGAATAAACAGCTGTGAACTTATTTGGACTAGCATTGACAAATTTAACACAGTCTCCTTGTACCGAGGTTTGCATTTCCACCCTAACCCAGATTACATCTTTTCAAGAATATGACCTTTTTCAGCTGTGGTTTTTGAATATCAAGCTGTGTGTTCCTAAGCAGTTCAGTTCTCTCCAACTGACGTGTTCATAGCCCTGTTTCGCTCTGTAGAAATCTATTTGCACCCGTATCTAATTTAGGCTTTATTTCACTTCACACAGGTAAATCGATCAGCAAGTCCTTCCTCTGTCAAATACAAGATTATTATATTTAGCAAAATGCAAGCTTTCTAAAAACTGCAGAAAACAGCTTCAGAGTTTCAACATGGATTTTCTTTTGCTTATGGAAATGAAGGAAGAAGAGGGCTTGGTGGCATACAGTACTAAAAAGCATAAGCTCAAAACTGAGTAAAAGTGTTTTTCCCACCCAAACAATTTTCAAGAAGCCATGGCAGGATAGGTAGATGGGAAGCTAAATGATGTAGGCAAAAAGCAAAATACAGATGGTCCAGGAAAAGTTCAAGTCATGCATTGGCTTGTATGGCATTTGGCAGCTGACTCAGCTACTTCCCAGGGTAGATTCCTCAGCAAACAGATTAACAGCTCCAATCTCAGCCTGGAGGAACAGTAATGGCATCGTCTGCTCTTTAAACTGAGATGCAGGTCATTTGTCTTTTCCCAAGCAGGCCCTAGACTGCAGATTTTCCCTCCCTTACCCTGACTCCTGAAGATTCTGCTCAATTTCAGGCTTCTTACCCAGGTCCACATTTATGTGTCTTCAATAAGAAAGGGGTTTTGTCTTAAAAACATAATATTTACAGCAAGTATGTGTTTATTTGTAATAAGTTTCCACACATTGTGGTAGGTGAGCTGTGTCTCCTGGACATGCATTCTGCATAAGGGTAACACTTGTTCATGACTCTCACCATGGCTGAGGGATTCCCAAAATACCTGTCTTCTTGCAAAGACAGACCATTATACCGGAGATGGGGAACTGAAGCAAGGAGACCAGGTACTTTGTGTGGTTTCAGGCTAGCCAGAGTCACTATCTCTTTTAAAGAAAGTCTCCTGAAATCCATGCACGACAAGAGTCCTTGTCACTCCCTTCCATATCTTGGCATGCATCAGGTTCCATTTCAAAGTCTTTTAAATACATTAAGGGAGGGGTGGGGGGGAGGGGGTTGAACATAGTTGGAGGGTTCCCTAAAAAACTACCGATTTTCAAGGCAACAAGACAAGCTCTCTCAAAAAAACCCAAAGCATTCTCCTCCTCCCAGCCCCACCCTGGTATTACTCAACCCAGAAGGAAATGGAGTAAAACATCTCCATTTGTGAGACACCTTACTTTAAGGGAGGGACTGAGCCTAAGACAACCATATTTGTAACACAATGCAAAACCCACCTTTTCACAAAAGCCTTCCCCCAATGATGAGCCGACATCCTTTCATAGCCAGATAATGATTAGCATGAAGAGAAAGAAAAAGAAAAGAAAGTAAAAAGCAAATGAGGTATGAAAGTGCCGATAACTGAAACCTTTCTGGTCGATGTTAGCTTTATCCAGTGTCTGTATGATTAGAGATATCTTAACATTCAGAGTGTTAGAAACACACAGGGCAGAGGATGACTAGTATCAAAGTTCATATACTGCTTAAGAAGGTGCCAACAGCTGAGAAAAACCTGGAAAAGACAGAATCTGACATCCATTTGAAGAGCTGAAAAACATTTAGAAATTAGAATGCCCAAGACCTGCAAAAATCCATGTTTATTTACAGTAATAGGAAGCTTTCTTTCTAAAACAGGGAGGACAAAAATATCAACATTTTTTAAAAGCATTTATTTTATACAACAGTGAAAAAACCACCTTCCCATCAGCCACATGAACTAATAAAATGTAATCTTACCAAAGTGTCTAAGAATGTTTACTACCTTAGCTGTAACCTCATCTTTGTATGAAATACTACAAAGTTATATTTTGGAATTTCTTGGAAAGCTGTCAGACCACTAACAATCATGATAGCCTCATTCAATTCAGCATTTTTAATTATAATAAGAAAAACTGTACTTAAAGCCTATCCCTTACAATGTTAACAATCTAAACATTCCAGGGCATGATGAGCATTTGAGACACTAAATCACTTCATTACCCTAGCTTGGGGACACAACATATAAATACATCATAATTTCTGGCTGCACACTGCCGGCCAGCACACTTATTTGTAGAAAAACTTGTCAGAAAACATGTCATAGCTTTTTTAAAAACAAAAACATTTTAAACACACGAAGACAAATTTCACTGCAGCCATTCCTAACAATGTGTATTTCCCATTTCTCATTAACATCTTCAAGAACATACAGACTGCCGAGTACTACTCAGTGTGAGGGGAAAAAAAAAGGTTAGCCCTAAGGATATTCACAGAGGTAGTGCCTTATTGCGCAGATATATTTGTGAAACAGCACAGCAAGGCATCCTGCGACTGCTGACGAAGGAATTCTACTGGAAAGTCAAAACACAGACTTACATTTCTGGCAACCATGAAGAGGTGTCACAGTAAACATTCAACCATAATTGCCTATACACCAGTTACTGCTCTGGGAATCCCTAAGTCATCGCATATTATAAAATATGGCATTATTTTCCTATATTATAAAATAGGACAGCATCAGGTGAAGATGACCTGTGCTACTACTGATTTTCTTTCCCTCCTACCACTGACCAGGGCACAAATCAGGACACGGTGCAAGGTGGATTTTGTCAGACCCAGTACACCTGTGATGATGTTCGCATAACCAATTCTTTGGTTCCAGCACATATAATTAAAAGGCAGTTTTTAGACTACCTTGCTACATAATCAATCTTAAGGGTGAGTGTCATGGCTTCCATCTCATGACATTTTAAACACTGTCCTATGAAAGAAAATGCTATCCAACATGGCACTACAGTTATCAGTCCATGAAGGCAGATTTATTCAGTGAAGTGTGCTACAGCCCTACCATTACAGATGCTGTGTTCAAGTGGAACAACCGAGACGGTCAGAACTCACCAAGGGAGACAAACAGGCCTTATAGAAATATATTATAGCTGACAAAGGAGAGAAAACATTAATTTTGATGCTTCCATTGTCAAAAGGTGAAGAATTCACTGTGCAATTTTAAGCCTACCACAGTACTCATTCATTTAACTAGTATGATACTTCATGAAAACAAGTGGCTATTTTAACTAGGTCATATTTGTCGATCAACCAGTTTAAAAGAAGAACCTGAAGAGTAAATACAGTCTTCAGCTCACACAGGCTATACCTCTTGACACACATCCCTAATTCTCCCTAACCTCAGCAGGGAGGGCAAAATAAAGAAAAAAACAGGAGTAACAGTGAGGACAAGGCAGCTACAGCTCAAACTGAGTACAGCAATGCAACTCCCTACACTGGGCAGTCTGATGGAGGCGGACAGCATGGACTGACACGCAGGAGACTGACTCGGCAGAGGGAGCATCACTACCCAAAGCAACACTCACACGCTCACAATTCTGACCACAGACCAGTGATGGGAAGAGCTAGTCACAACTGCCCCACTGCCCTGAAGATCAGAGTGGGAGAGGGCCAAGGCAAAGCACGATCAGCCTTCAGCAGAGGAAAGATGCCTCCCTTCACGGGCATACAGGGTCTGGCTCAGGAGTCCTCTTCGCATATAACCACCACAGCCTGTGCCGATGTATTTGACATCATTTGGTTCATACTCTATACAGCACACGAAAGACAGCGGATCTGTAATTCGATGATTAACGCTGAACAACACAACAGTGAAGAAATCCTGCTTATATAATCAAAAAGTCTGGTGCCAGTTAGAAAATATTTTTTAAAGCTCTTTTGTTACTTCATATTATCAAGATCTGACATTCATCCTATCTTCCCAGCCAAAGTTTCTTTACCGATGATTAAAATGGATATTTATCGACATCAGCCTGGGAAATAATAGCTGAAGATCCAACCATATTCTATTCTTCATCCACAATACTGCCAACTAAGTTGTTTCCAGAATCATCACTGTCAGTAATTACATGCTAAACAAAAAAAACCCTCACAGTTGGTTTTCAAAGGCCACACTGAGCTTGCACATAGAAAACTTTGTTTAGGCTTTAACCCTGCAGAAATAAATTTTATTTGAAAGTTAATTTCTGTTTATATGTGTATACACATGCACACACGGAGCTCAACAAGTTGCTGCTTTACAGGCCAAGAATTCTTCTTGGGTTTCATCCAGGAGACCGACTGGAGTGTTACCACAGGTATACTCAGTACCTTTCAGGTTTATGTTTTAAGAGCAGTAAGCATCTATCCATTATACATCCTAAATATTTTTAGTGGCAGATGATGTCCACACTAAGCAGAGCCAACCTTGATATGCCATGAGGCTAAAAAAAAAAATGTGACTTCCATTTTTGATCTGGCTGACATCCATGAGGCAGCATTACTTGACTGAGAAGAGGAAGTTGTAGACACATGCTCCTTATATGAAGTGGAGATCTGGAGACACAAATACCTCCACTCTTAGAAATCCTTTGACTTGAGTCACCTGAGACATGTAGTCAACAGGAATTGCCTGCTTACATCAACACAAAGATGTCTTTTGACTAGAATTAAAATGGAGAATCGAGCAGGTAAGGATTAGGTGAGTGTCTAAGAAAGTGCAGGAAGAAGTCTATGAAGTTTAATGTACTAAACCCCGTTATTTCCTTGTGTTTACTTTCTTTCAATAACTTCTGTAGTTGTGTTCTGTTTTTCAGACTGCTACTTCTAAGGCCACAATTTAAGTCGCATTCAGTGGTTCTAATAAAATACATGAACTAAGTCTGACTTTTCAACTTCTGGAGTAAGGTCCCGTAACATAGTTTCTCTGAGTTACTGAGATAATGTAAGAAAGGAAAAAGAAGTTAGTTTCCAGGAACAGAACACTACGATTTGTGAAACGTGCACCACTGCAGTTATATATCTCTGTAATTGTGGCACAACTCAAGTTATCTTAGTCCTAGGGTGCTGTGCTATGACTGCCTTAAACCAAAAATAGTAAGAAGCTTTTCTAGCCTTTCCCACCTGAACTGGGCATTCCCATCCTCTCCTGTGTTGGTATTTGCAGCCACATGGAATGGGGGTAAACCCACTTTTCTTAAGGGTTCATTTTGGTCAGATCAGAGAGCTGACCAGACTTGTCATACAGCCCCACAGTAATTATTGCTGGCACAAACCACAGGTGGGAAGAGGCAGCCACAGCTGACACCCCTAGCAGCCTCCTATCAGTTTGAGCTGGCAGTGAAACCAACGGATTAAACAACATGGCACAGGCTGTTTAGCAGAGCTGAAGAATGAAACCTCTCGCTTCAAAACGTGAAAATACTAACAGTCAGCGACTCACAATGTCACACAACCTAATCAGGTATTTTCTGAGTACAAACACAGTACTGGACCTATTGGGCATCCCAGGAAGTAAGAAATGCACAAAAAGCATTTTCCTGATCTGTGAAAATTTGGATTTCAAATATGTCCCAGATTAATTTCTAAAACATATTTTATTTCTAGTTATTTTGCCACATTCACCTAATTTAATGCAAACCAGAACATTCATGACAGTTGCTGAAAAATATGGAAGAACATAGATGGTCCCTGTAGAAAAAAAACCTACCAGAGCTCTTGGCCACAGGCACACTCCCCTCCTCACCCCCTTCTATAAAAAAAAACAACACCCAACAAACTAGGATTTCATGCTACGGAGGAAAGC
Organism: Phalacrocorax aristotelis; assembly: GCF_949628215.1. Classification (NCBI taxonomy): domain Eukaryota; kingdom Metazoa; phylum Chordata; class Aves; order Suliformes; family Phalacrocoracidae; genus Phalacrocorax; species Phalacrocorax aristotelis. Next base: position 26,827,293 of record NC_134284.1, on the reverse strand, counting down.
ATTCCAATTACAGATCTATTTGTAATAGGAGAAGAGTGATAAATAATATATAGAATAATGCAAGCTTGCATATTGTCTGCAAATGCTCTAATGCATTTCCATAGCTAATTGGTAATAAATCAAGAGGTTCCGCACTAACCTTCACATTACCTTAAAAGTAAATTTTTTAACCCAACCCCGCCTTTATTAAACTTTTTAAAATAAAAAAACAGATACTTTTGCTGCACAGAATCCTTTTGTATAGGCTTGTACAAGCACAGTTGCCATCACACTGGCATTTTTCAATAGTAAATTTTTCACATTAGGCACAGTCATGGAGATAAGAGTATATTTGTCTCGCTTTTCCTCAAATTACTTATATTTTTAATTCAGATTGGCCTGCAGTACCAACACATTCAAAACAGTTACCTTCCCGCCCCCCCACCCCGAAACACTGCTGTGCAATGAAGACAGAGGTTCAAATTAAACTGTTTAGTCTAAGATTTTTCTTTTCTATTTCATGCTCTTACCAAAAAAAAAAAAAGCATCTACCAACCTCCATAATATCTGTATTTCCTTGTTTCTATCTACAGTTCTCTGCCACCTTGCCATTCTTTGGGAATTTTTAATTAATTTGTCCTACTCTCCACAATCTTGTTTCTTCTGCTCCTATTTCTTTGTCACTGGCTGTCCTCCATCCTGCCATATGCACATTCTTCTGTGCGTCCTCTTATCTTTTGTTTTCCACTGTCTACCTTCCTTTCCCATTGTGTTTCCACACTCTTTCCTCCTCCATCTTCTCTCCCTCCTCCTTGTCACTAGTAAAACAAGTTTACTGATTCTTCTGTCACCTACAGGTCCTTTATCTGTGTCTACCTTGTCTCCCAGTTTTAGATGAAGGAGGTCTCTACTGCCTCTGTTGCTTCTTCCCCCACATGCAGGACATAATTCCTTAGAAGACAGAAAAGATCTGATCCTCTCATTCACTTCTGTCCCTCGAGCAGCTGGCAGCCATTATTGCACAAGACATGGCCAGCGAGGAGCTGCTCTACCTTTGCGGCGAGAAGCCAGCTCATCGCAGGCCAACAGCCAGCTTCCAACTGTCCAAGTGTGAAGTTCCTATGATCACAGATCATCTGGGATGCCTTTCCTCTCAAAACCAGGTTACTCGGAGCCAAATTCTTTAATCTCAAAGGCACTGAAGGCTTTATAGCTGTGAGTGGCTTTTGGGGAAAGTCACCGTGACACTCTTTCCACTTCAGCAGTGTCTCAATACGAAGTGGTATACACTGCCTTGAAAAAGAAAATCAAGTACGGACAATTAGACCTTGTCTACTGAACAGGACTTGCCAACTGCTGAACGTGGTTAACTGCAAGCACAGACAATGATAATTTACGCTCACCGTCATTCTGGAGGCTAACTTCATTTCCAGAACTGCAAGTATAGGCATGGATAAGCTATGATCAGCACGCTTCAACCAGATTCAACACCAGCCAAGCCTTTGTCAGCAGTGGTAACCTTCCAAGCAGAGAGAACATTAGGGGGGTCCACGACCATGGCCCAAAGGCTGTCTGAATACCTTGGCACCTCTTAAGCCTCTTCCCACCCGAGCTTCAAAGAGTCCTATGAATATTAACTAATTAAGACTTTATGTGAAAGAGAATCAAGGGCTCAATTTACCTGCCAACACAATACAGCCAGCTTTGGGGTGGAAGACGAATTGGTTGAAGTATCAAAATCACCACATTTGGTATTAAAAAAAAAAAAAAAAAAAGGCTTGGAATTCACAGCTGTAGGGGTAATTCAGACAGACTAAACGTCAGATTTCAATTTAGTTTTAAGCAATGACGAAAATAATGCATTTTGGTGAATTTCTGAATAGCTGATGGCCAGAACATTAGAGACAGCTTCTTGAGATACATAGGGTATGGAGGGGGTTGGTTCAATGGATTTGGTGATTACTCGGATTAATCACTCCGTGTCAATATCACTACAGGTTTTCCTGTGGTTACCAGCCCGGATTACAGCAGTTGAAAGATATGCCTTAATCTAAACCTAAGGCAATTCATCTGCAAGCAAGACAATCCGTGTATGTTAAATTATGAAGATTACTAAAGAGAAGTGTTAGACCAATATTCTGAAGTGAGAACAAGGTGCCTGAAGTAGAAAACATGTAAAAATCTAACTTCAAGTGCTAGAACACACAAGCTTGTGAATAATGTATTTCCTCAAGCACATACTAAGTCCTTCCACTGTTAAGTTATCCATAGTAGAGTTTAAATTAATTACATTGGAGAATTTGATCTGAACACTTCCTAAAATGATTTACTAGGTGGCCTCTGCACATATATGCGGAGCTTGAAAACCTCTGTCAGGTTTGCTTATAGACTAAAAGAATTATCTGAATAAACTTAGTATAGTATTTTGTAGAATATCTACAACTTCAGTTCTCCCCATGGCATAGGAAGGGCCACATAATATTTTAATTATTTTCTTCCACAAGGCAGGAAGCTTATTGAGATTTTACAACCAAATATGCTTAGCTGGCTTTTTGCTCAGTACAGCCCTTAGCCTGCAGGTTGCATCTAGTGCTAAAACAAATAAAGATCACAGAAGTTAGAAGTGCCTATTATGTCAATAAAATCTAAATCCCTAGTAATGCAGTAATTGTTCCATGCAGCATGTTTTCTAATGCTTTGTCTGGTCTCGTTTTAGACAATGGGGCTAACATCACTTTTCTTGGACTATTTATGGTCTGGAACAATCCAACAGTTTTTCCTCATCTTTAACCAAACTTTCCACTTTTTATGCCAGTCCAAAACACAAAAAGCTCTCACAAAAAAAAAAAAGCCTCCTCTGTCAAGCTTAGCATCTGTCTTCTAAAGGCTATCGGATAGCCTTTACAGAAAGCTGAATACAAAGTTCACTGATTGACTCATTTTAGACTACAGTGAGTGACAACTCCCTTCGGTTTATCATTTGGGGATGTGCCAGAACCTATACAGAAAAATGGTTTGATGGGATACACTGGGATCAAGTAAGTTTTAACTTAAAAGAAATACAGTTCCTATCTGCAGAAAGGGAGTCTCCTACTGAGCTTCGTTTGTGGCTATCAGCTCATGTGGTAGGACTACTTTATTCTTTCTTTCTTCCTTCAGTGTATGACCTGTGCAATTTTTAATACAGTGTTGGACTCAATCTTGTAAATAAGAAAGTCAATTCCTAAATCCTAGATTTGTTAAGGAAAAAATTGAAAAGGCAGGCAAAGGAACCGGCTCCCTTGTCTGGAAGGTAATTCCAATAAAGAACCCCTTTTAATGTCACCTTAACAGGTGACTTAGTCTAACAGCGTCATTATCATCGAGAACCCTGCAAATTAAGCAGGGAAGAGGCCTATTATCTAGGTCATCTAGCCCACCCCTCCTGAAGCTCAATGATTCCCATCCGTTTACCAGAGGTTTACAGGGCTGCTTTTAGCAGTAAGTTTGCCTATTAGGAGACAGCACGCACCAGGACCCCCCCTCCCCACCGCGGATCCTTTCTCTTCCCCGTTACCAACATAACCAACCCCATCCTCGCCGCCGAGACCCTCGAATAAAGCGTTAGAGGGGGGACACCGGGTCTGGGGGAGGGATGTCCACAAATGCTACTAAATAAGCGAACCGTGCCGGCGGGCTAAGGTGGGGGGGAATAATTCATTTGAAATAAATGGGTAATTTGGGAGCAGTCCAGGCGGCAGGAGGCGAGTGACAGTCCCCGCAGGGCGATGCCCCCGCCGGGGACGGCGCCCCCAGAGCCCGCGGCGCCCGGACCCCCGCGGCCGGCGGTACTCACGTTCTCGGTGTCGCGCTCGTTCACCGTGGGCAATGGAGTCCGAGTGGACATTTTACTTCACTCAGGCGGCCGCGCTGCCCGCGACGGCGCAGACACACACACACACGGGCCCCCGGGCCGGGCTGCGCGTCTGCTCGGAGATGGTGGTCGCAGGGAGCCACCATGAAGGACGAGGTGGCTGGCGGGGGGCGGCGTCGCGTCGGTGCCCCCCACCCTCCGGCGGCGCCCCACGCCCGAGCTAGATCCCCCTCAGGGAGCGGAGCTGCCTCGCCCCCTCCGAGCCCTCCGGGCTCATCCTACCGCGGCCCGCGGGGGTCAACGGCGGGGAGCGGGGCGCCTCATGAAGCGGGGAGGGATGGAGCCAGGGGAAGGGAGGCGGCGAGGAAGCAGCTCCGCGGTGGGGGAGAACGCGGGGCGGGCGGGCGGGGAGGAGGCGGCGGCAACGGGGCGCCGCGCAGCCCAGTTCCTCTCGCCGGCCACTCTCCACCGCAGCCGGGGCACGGCGGCTAGCGCAGGCCCGCCGCCGAAGGGTCTCTCGTCTCCTTCCCCCACCGCGGTCCCGCTTCACCGGGCCGCCCCTCGCATCCCCGCCCGCCCCAGTTTCCGAGAAGGCGGCACCCCGCGGGCCGCAGCCGGGCTGGGGTAACTGGGTGCCCGCCAGACGCTCGCCTGCCCGCTCGCCTGCCCCCCGCCCCTCCGCCGCTCCCGGACGAGCCAAGATGGCCGCCCGGCTTCCTCCGCGCCGAGCCCAGCTCCGACATGAACCGGAAGGGCCCGCCCCCCGCCCGGCCGCGCTAGGGAGGCCGGCGCCGGCGGCTTGTTGCTAGGGGCCGCGGCGGGGCGGGGCGGGGGCGCCGGCAGCGCCCGCCGGGCTCGGCAGAGGGGCCGGGGCGGGGCGCGACGGGACGGGACCTTCCCCGTGTGGCGCCAACTGTCCTCCTGCCTCCTCCGGCTCCGTCCTCCGGGGATCGGTCAGCAGGATCCCTGTCCGTCCCCAGGGCTCGGCCGTCCTTCGCCCCACGGAGCACCCCCGGCGGGGGCGTGTCTCCTAAACAGGCTGCGGGACCCCCGGTGCGACCGGGCCGGGCGTGAGGGGAGAAACGGTGCGAGCCGGGGCGAGGAGCTGAGGTGTTGGGGAGCGCCGTGGGGCAGAGGGGTGCAGCCGCAGAGGCGGCTGGAGAAGGGGCAGCGCCTCCTTCCTCGGGGAACCAGGCCTCTGCTGGGGACGGGGCTGGGGACAGGCCCCGCCGCCCGCTCACGGCCGGGAGCGGGAGCACTGGCGTGCGCAGGCCTGAGGCGCGCCCGCTGCTCGGCGGCGTGGGCGCTCGGTCCTCGGGTCTTCTCCTGCCACGGCATGCCCTCCCTTCGCTTGGACTTCGCCAGCCCAGAAGATGGTGTGTGGCGAAGAAGGGAGCTCGTGTGGCCGGGCCCGAGGCTGGTGTCAGCGGGTCCGGCTTGGTGCAGGCGGGCGCCCGTACGGCGTTACCGCGCTGCCTTCTCCCACCAGCTTGGTTCATTTGGTGGAGGAGGGTGGAAGCCTGGGCTATCAAACCATGCTTCGTGCATGCCGTAGTTACTCTGCACAATCATTTTTAAGTGTACATGGAAGATCTCGGTGTAGTCATGGGTAGATCTAATTATGAATTGAAAAAGAGAACTTGTGTACATTCAGTTTATAGGTGGTTTAGAAACAAGTCCTTCTGTTTCTTTCAGAGAAAATGTGAACCTCTCTAGAAAAAAAACACGATCTGGTGGGCTTTGTAGGAGCTTGGCATCTCTGGGGATCTGGCAGCCTAGCGATAGCATTTTGTCTTTCTGAAGCATAATTTATCTGACAGACTTAAAGTCTCATAAATATTTGCCAGCTTAGCCTTGAAATCTATCCTACGATGTAGGTAATACTTTCCTCACTTTTAGAGACATGAGCAAGGAAAGACAGCCTTTGAATACTACCCAATAAGTTGCTTGACTCTTACTTCATCATCAGGACCACACCTGACCTGCAGAAGGAGAAACCCAGTAGACTTGCATGACGCCTTATCTTCCTCAGTCTCACGTTAAGCTAACACCTCATTCTGTGTCTATGACAGGAATTTTGGATTTGAATACTTGCCTCTTGTGCAAATGATCCATATTTCTGTGCATACGTATACATCCGTGTGTATGTATGCTCAGATGGTTGTACTCGTAGCACAGCCACTCTCCCTGGGTAGCAGGCAGGACCCTCTGCACTGAGAAGGGAGTGGGAGTTGCCTCTGTCTGGTTTGCCAAGGTCAGTCACGAAGGCTGAAGCAGAGCCAAGAAAAGTATCCTCCTGACTCTGCTTTTGCCACAGGGCTGCTGCTTCATCTTTTTCTTTTCCATTGCCTGTAGAATATGTTCTTTACAATGAGTTTGTAAAAATTTGTAATTGACTTAGGACAGAGTCAAAAAAAGGGTAAAATTAGACAGCGATTTACTTGGATTGTTAACTAGACTAATGCTCTCACTCTGCACTCGTGGGCACTCCAGCTAGCTTGAGAAGTCTGAACTGCAGGCGTTGGAGCCAGGGAGCAATTCGCAGACCGTGAGCAGCCCGCTGAGCTCGGTGGTGCTGTTTGCACCTATGGGTTTACCGGTCCTGAGCCTTGGCAAAACAGATCTGTGGAAATTCTGTGCGCAGGCACGAAGAGGTATCAAAGTAAGCTAAGCATTGCGTTATATGTACTTGGTGGCCGTTCCATGGAAGCAGTAGTCACTCAGAATATGAACTGGGCAACGTGGATAGTTGGGTGAAAATCCTAGGCCTGTTGATGAAATAAGAGTTCTGCTATCGCTCTCCGTAAAGCCCACATTTAATACTCTCAGACCAAATAAAAGGGGCTGGGGCATGGATGCCGGGGGGAGTTGTGGGAGAAGGAATATTTGTGTCTTTCAAAGTCATGTTTATGATTGGCAAAGCGATTCTGAAATAAGAACTTTTGAAGAAAATGCTTGAGACCACAAAAATAACAGCAGCTGAATTTGCTGTTCTATTGCCAATAAATAGCAACATTGATTAGCACGGGTTTTTCCGTGTAGCAAAACTTGCACAGGGAATGACAAAAGGCATAGCAGCTACTTTCTTCTGTATTTCATTGTTGCTATATTCTGTTTCTTCCATTTAAATGGATGAGTTCGTTTCATGGTATATTAATTTTCTTAGAAATTGGGCCAGAGTCAAAAAACTGATTGTATGGGTTTCCTATTTCTTTGTTGTCTATAAATATTGTGCATATTACCAGGTACTACTTAAGCCACATTCACAAATCAGAAGGTGATTTTTTTCCTACCTAAAGGCTCTGAAAACTCAGAAAGCAGTCTGATAATCAAATCGTGCTTTCTGGTTCTTGTGCTGTTGCTAGCGATAGTGACAGGGATTTCCAAGTGGGACTTAGATGACAATGTTTGTATGTTATCCAGAATAAGCTGCAGCCTGCGCTTTGAGCTGTACTGGCCACAGTGCTAACAGTCGTAAAAACTTGTTTTTGCCAGTAGAGTTGGAGAATATGACTCAAAGACACGCAGGAAGCAGTCTGCTAGGTAAGGTACCTCTTTTGGCTATCACCACACACAGAAAACAAAAGAAAACAGTATGATACAAAACTACATCATTGTAGTGAAGAATTTAGAAATTTTTTTTTTCTTCTGGACATTAAAAGTCACACTAAGAATCTTTTAACACTGCACTGCACAGAGTACACCCTAACTTTAACAGTGTTTGTATTCAGAGCAAAAAGTGTTGGAATTGATCACAGTTGATGGACAAAACATAAGGATTGGTTTTAATGTATTTGAATGCTTGGGGTTTGAGTCTTTAAGTCTGGAAGAAGGATCGCAAATGCAGAACTGGCCGAGGAATTTCTGTTCCCCTTGCCTTACTTTAAAGGCTGGGGACTGAAAGACATCAGTTGGTAGAGGCAAGTAGAGAATCAGCTAATGTAATTATTATAGCTGCCTCGTGTACTGCAGCTATGACAGTATACATAGCTGGGAATCTGCCCAAATATTAAATCGTTTTAGTTTACACAAAAATATCAGTTTAGACTGATAATGTTAGCCCTGATGTGACTTTTTGGTGTTTCTCTTAAGCCCTTACAAAACACATTTTAAAATGTGTTACATCCACAGGGATGTAAGCAGTATTATTAATTCTTTTTCCAATGCCTTACTGGTTTTTTTCTTGTAGAAATTCTAAGATAATCCCATGCAGTGGGAGATTTCCAGGGTTGTTTCATCATCAGTGTTGCCTTTAAAAGGAAAATCATTACATGTGTTTGAAATCATCATTTGTATTTGGAAGTTAAAATTTTAACTTGCAAAGAATACATAATCTTAACAGTGTTTTATAGGAACAAGTGTGTGATTTTGAAAATGGTGATGACAAAGCTATTGATAGAATTGGACTGGTTACTGTTTGCAACCTGAATTGATAGTGGTGCTCAATTATAATGAGGCCCAAGTACAACCCACTGGAAGGCCAGGGTGAAATGTGTTTTTGACGGCAGAGAAAAGATCTTTTTCCTTGACTTCATGTCCAGCAGAGAATGAGATCTGAAAGGTGGGTGAAAATTTTGTGTGTGTTGATTTCTTCCTTTGATCTGTGCTCATTTAACTTCAGAAGTTGGCTTTCCATACAGGAGAAGAGCAAGTCCCTGGGGACAGCAGAGTGGCCGTGGTAGAGCAATTGCTCTGCATTTGTCAGGTATCGGAGAGCTTCAAGCACTGGGCTGCGCCTATGAGAAAACAGGAGCAAACAGTGGTGGTTCCTGGACTGCATGCCTCATTTAATTCCATACCTGTAAGGCCAAGCACGCTGTGCTTTGCCTGCAGAACCATATGGCATGGTGCATGAGACGTGAACCTTCATGATGGGGTTGCTATCAAGTGCCTGAACTGCACTAATTCCACCACCATTTGATGCAATATGTCTATACGGATCATAGACTCTGGGACAGAATCACACTGCTCTGGAGAGCCAGGTGTGAGCCTTGCAGTCATTGGTTGATACGAGGTCAGTGTTTAGAAGAGAGAACTGAAAATATCTCCTTAGCTTTTCATAAACCTGATGCCTTGTGGGTCACAAAGAAAATGAAAAGGACAAGTAGCCAGGTGGCAGTGATGCGAGCTCTAAATTTGACTCCATATGTTTGAAGCTAAAATAGGTGTTTTATAACAAGTGTCTTCCATTTCTACTAGTGTGTAACCCCAAGAAAGCTGCATCTTAAACATAAATCTTTTCGGATGCTTTGTCACCTGAGTCAGGCATGCTACTGTTCCTCCTACGCCGTTTCCTGTGTGGTTGGTACTGAATCAAAGACTCCATTCACAATGATGGGAAAAGAATAGATGACTCTAGCACACGTAATGTTTTCAAGTGCAAATTAATAACTGGTGTGCCGGAGTGTTAGTGGGAAGTAATTGTTTTGTAGCGGTGAGATAAATTCCAGGGTTTTTGGGCACAGGTTATCTAAAAATGTTATAGCCCACACCTGTTCAAAAGGGAACATCTAAAATTGTCAACAGGCTAATGGAAAGTACACAACTCAGCTGAAATTCCCGGGGCCCACGATAAGCCCCAAGAGCTGGGTTTTGCTTGGAGACGCTTGCCAAGGAGTTCTTAGACAAAGCTTCCTTCTCTGCCTCTAACCCCAAAGCATCCAGCATCCAACCTGCAGCTCCCACCTGTAATAACCATTTGCACCTTCAGTGCAAATGCAGAGCCTCTCAGCCACTGTCCCTGTTGGTTATACCCTCCCCTGCTCTTCTCTGAGAAAAATCCTTTATTCTCCAGAGACCTCCAAATGTGTCTACACAGACAGCTCAGCGTACACACAAACCCATCTGTAAGTCCATCTTTATATGAAAGTGTGTGTCCAGGTCCAAGCTTGGGCTGAGCCTCGGGAGTCTCTGACGGCATCTCAGATGAAGGCCCAGGTTCTTGCTCGTACGGTCTCTAAAGCTTCGGCAGAACCAAGCCCTGAAGTCCCTCTGGATGGATTTCCCTGAAGTAACTTATGTTTTATTTAGATTATATCTTTCATTTAAGTATTGCCAGTGGCAAGGAATCCATGAGCAATCCAGGAAAACTGTCCATGTGATTGTTCCTCCTAACTTAGAAACCTTTGCTTCTGCTCTGGATATGCCTATTAATGACAGCTTCCAGCTATGGGATCTCTCCGGCTTTTGTCTTGTGAATGATCAAACTTTTACTCCCAACCAGGAGTCAGCCCACAGCCATCTCTTTAAGAGACTGAAGAAATTGAAATCTTGGGGTCTGTCACTGAAAGGCATCCTATTCCAGTCTGTAAGCACTAGCATGCATGTTTTCTCTGATGTGTCTCCACCTTATCTTTGGTTTGTGCTGCAGATACCAGACGTGAACATGGTATTCCAGCTGTAATAACATGAACCCAAATACAGATGTGATGTAGCTTATTTTGCTGATGCAACAGCTACCCATTTAACCTTCTCAGATACTGTAACTCTGAACTCTGGAAACTCATGTTCAGCTGTGACTCATGCCCTTTTCAGTATCTCTGACCCTTCCCCTCCACACGCCTATCTCCTGTCTTGAAACTGTGCTTTATTACTCCTACCAGTATGATTTTTAACTTTGGTCATACTCAAATGTGTATCATTCACCTGAAAGCAATTTTGCAGACTAGTTTGCTCCGCACCAATGACACATCCTTTAATTTCCACCTCTTCTCTCTGTCTTGGTGTCATCTGAAAAGCTTATCAGTAATCTTTTTGTTTCTTTACAGTCCTTGATAAAATATCAATCAGTGCAGATGAAGAACCAATTGTACAGGGTTACAGGACCATATTGCATTTTTCTGCTGTTAAAAAAATCATTGATAAGTAGTTGCCACAATGAAAATTCACACAACATCCATCCCAGGGTGGGAAAGGGCTAGAGGGAAAATAAGCAACTTGCAGAAAAAGCAGCTGATTACTGCAGTCTGCCGGTGAGCAAAGGGAAGGGGTGCAAGGACTGAGGGCTCGATAAATGGTTGGAGGGGGACACTGAGCCAAACGTCCAGGTGGGGCACCCAGGGAGCTGCCTGCTGCCTGCAGTGCCCTGAGCACCCTTCCAGGAGCACCACAGTGGTGTTCAAGGGATGATTAGTTAGACAACCATTTTATATGTGTCACATTGGGTTTGCATTGTTCCGGTTTCTCAATCAACATGTCCTGTTGCAACAAGTTGAAGGCCTTAAAGAAGTCCAGGTGTTTTACATCAGCTTTGTTACGTCTATCACTCCATCTTGCAATCTCCTCTGTGAAAGATAAGTCAGTTTGAAAGGGTCTTTTCCCATAAACTCCTGTTGATTGGCATTAATTATATTTCCCTCCCTTAATTCTTTGTTAATCTAGGTCCATATGAGTCATTCCATTATACTGCTGGGACTCCTGTCAGGAGACAGGCCTATAAATACTTAGATCTTTCTACCTTTTCCAAAAACTTACCCAACATCTGCTTTCCTTTGGAGCTTCCCCACTGCCCAGAAAGTTACTGGAGGTGATGCGCAGGTGTAGCGCTGTGCTTGTGCATTGAAGACATCCTTGATAATCTCCCTGACAAAGCCAGCTGTGTTATATATTCTACTGAAACAAGAGTTTTTGAACAGTGAATTGACTCTACAATCATAAACAACCTTTGCAAAAGCACGGGAAGAAATATTTCATTTGCAAGTTTGAGTTTCTGTATCACAACCTAGTACTATGGCTACAAAGGGTCTTTTTTTAATGCATGGATGATTTTAAAAAAGGATTTATAAAAGACCAGCCAGAGGGATGCATGGCACAGATGCGTTTTCTGTATGGTCCCCAGCATGGTGCTTCACAGCACCTTTGCTCTTCTGGTGCTGCACCACCTTTTGCCTTCCATTCTCCTCAGAAGATGACAGCAGCCCAGGACATGAAGAAACAGCCCCATACTTACTGCTGTTACTGTAGATATGTAGTAACATCGTCACTTTTTTTTCTTTTTGGTTGTTTCAGAACATCAAGGAGATCACAAATACACAATGTATTTGGGCTTGTTTTGTAGGAAAAGATGAGCTGCTGATTTGAAAATATCTGCTAGAAGGTCAGCAGCTTCAAACTGAATTGGAAGACTACCACATGAATGCCATTGCCCCAATCCGATCAGAATTCCCACCACACAAGAACATAAAAACACTCTTTGAGATAGAGAGGATGTTTTATCGTCTAAGCACAGGACACTTTTCAAGATGCGTAGAAGAACAAGATTAATTAGAAGGAATGAAAAGCCAGAATTAGGGCTATCATTGTTTCAAACACACACAAATAGTAAACTCAAGTCCTGTATTCGTCTGCATCTGTATTTATCAGAACAGGTATCTGAATTTGCTGGTGAGGGCCGGGTTCCCCCTGGCTGCCCCTGCAGCGAGCCTGGCCAGTGCTCTCTGGCAGGGAGACGTTGCTCCCAGCTCAGGCTTTGGAGGAATGGGACGTCTTCATCCCAAAATAGTTAGGGCATTGCCTTTGTTTCTTCCTGGCCAAGAGTGCCAGTCATAGCTCAGCCTTTTTATCACTGGTCACAAATGTTTTGGGATTAGGTCTGTGGTCTGTATGAATCACATTGCTCTGTATGAGTTGCTTGAAGTGCCCGGTGCTACATAAACTTAATAAATGAATAGTCCCTTTTGGCAGTGAAGCCTGTGCACGCTGCAGGCATTCTCTGTGGAGAAAATTCAGCCTGCGGCATACAGCTCAAGAGTTCTTGCTGTGTATCATGGAGTTTCCCTTTGAATAGCTTGTATCGATTTTCTTTTCACGCGTTACAGAGCATCACATGATTTACAGGCAGACATCTAACTACAGCATTACATTAATTACTGTTCATTGCTTTTCTTCCCTTTTGCCCTTCCCTTTCTTTAGCCTGCTACTCCTCCTGGGACTTGTTGGACCAAAGTCTCCTTTCACCATTCATAAAAATGCTGTTGGAGCGGCTGCAGCCGCGAGCTGCTGGGAGCAGAGCAGGCGGGGAGCCCCAGGGGTGCTGCACCACATGAAGGGCACCCTCTTGCCTGGGGAGTGCTGCTTTCGGGGGGCTCTGCACCCCTCCCCTGCCCTTACTGAATGCCCACTTTGCCACCTACCTTCTCCTGGCCTCTTTGCTCATCTGGTAATGAACGATAAGTCTTGCTGGCAGAATTTACCCTTGCAAACGTAGGATCCCGTTGAGCTAATAAATACTTCCAGTCATTGCCTAAAGTTGCCAACAGTAACATTCCCTTCCCCATTTATAGGAGATGCTGAATATGACATTGGTGCTATTAACACCTTTAATGTTTCTCCCATTAATGTTTTCTGCCCATAAAAGGGTTTTCATATTTTCTGTTGGTTCTGGTTTTACTTTCTTCTGTGGCTACTGAAGCCGGAGCCACCTGAACTTTGGGAGTCAGCCTTTTAAATTTGTTCTAAACCTTTGACAATAACTGTAGATTTTTCAAGCTGATCTTGAAAATGAAGATAATATTGGAGAGAAATGTGGGGGTATGACCTCGAATGCTTTAGAAACCTTTTATACTTACCCTTTTTTTCAGTAGCAAGATGGAAAAAAGGAAGAGAGAACCAAAACACACATTAAGGAGAGCCACTAATAATCTTTAATATAAATCTTTTCTAAGACTTGTTTAGCAAAGGAAAGATTCCTGCCTCTGGAAGCTAGCAGAATGGAGAGGACTTGCAGATTTTTTGCAGAGTCAGTAAATGCTTGCTTCTATTTTTCAAACAGCTTTTGCTGAAAGCACTTTTGGGTGTCTGCGTTAGCAGATGAAATGGTTTAAAACACAGTAAGAAGGGAGATGGGAGCCATGCTGTTTCCTGCTGCCTTGCCCCAGGAGGGGAAGGGAAGGACCATGTCAGAGGGGCCAGGGCTGGGTGGGCTGCGGGAGGCTTCTGGGGGGGGAAGAGGAAGGGAACACACATGTGGAACATAAAGGAAGATCTGACAGACTGGAAAAGCACACGGATCTGAGGGATGGGGAAAGAGCTAGTGGCTGGAAAAACACGCAGGCACTAAACCCAGGAGAATTTTCCTTTTGAGTAAATCCGCTCGTCTCATAAGGAGGAACAAACAGAGGCCACAGTAGGTCCCGTGCTGGGTATGGTCCTTGGTGGCTTGAGTTCTTGTTTCCTAATACTACCTGGCTTCAGTGGATATTGCAGTTGGTTATTGTGGGGATGAGCCTCTTGGACACCCTTTAAGAGGAAGAAAATCATCCTGCCTCTTTGTATGAGGCAGATGACCTGCTAGGGCACTTGTTCCCGGGGGACATTGCTGAAGGTCTGAGGCATCACCTGCAGCCACCTGAGACCAAGGCTGGGCTCACCTGGGACCAAAGTCCGACTGCCATGAGTTGAGTGGGGATGTTTGGAGGACATTAAAGGGCTCCTTTAATGGGCTGCCCATCAGAGGAATCACAGAATCACAGAATGGTAGGGGTCGGAAGGGACCTCTGGAGATCATCCTGTCCAACTCCCCTGCTTGAGCAGGGACACCCAGAGCAGGGGGCACAGGACCGCGTCCAGGTGGGGTTTGAATGTCTCCAGGTAAGGAGACTCCACAGCCTCCCTGAGCAGCCTGTGCCACTGCTCTGGCACCCTCACAGAAAAGAAGATTTTTCTCATGTTTAAGTGGAACTTCCTGTGTTCCAGTTTGTGCCCATTGACCCTTGTTCTGTCGTTGGGCACCACTGAAAACAGTCCAGTGCCATCCTCTGGACACCCACCCTTCAGATATTTACAAGCATCCCCCCTTTATAAGATCCCCCCATTTATAAGATCCCCCCTCAGTCTTCTCCAGGGTGAACAAACCTAGGTGTCTCAGCTTTTCATAAGGGAGATGCTCCAGTCCCTGAAAATATGTTGTTCCTACAGGACTGTGTTTGCTCCATGTTTGCCATCCACTGCCATGTCCTGTAGCCCTTTCCATGGCATTGTGCCCTTGGACTTGAGGATCTCTCTCAGGGCTTCTCCAGGAAGACCCAGCATGGACCGGGAGAGGGCTTGAGAAACGCACTCTGTCCTCAGCAGATAGCAGTGTGGGGCAGACACAGCCAATGCAACTCAGCAGTGCTGACAAATGCCGTGTAAGCATCTATACACACACACACATATATTTATATCCCTCTGTGTGTGCTTACGTGTAACAGGAAGCCACCTTCAGCTCCCTTCATAACAGACCCTCCTGGTATCTGTGAGTGTGACACACACTCACATGGAGGAATCCATGGAGGCTGTAATGTATAACAGAGTAGGATTTATCATGTTCTCTAGCACCTAGGGAAAAGACAAGTACTATTTTCTAAAGTACTGCATTGTTTTGGAGTTCAGTTATATTGCTTTTAACATTTGATGTATGTGAATATGAGGTGCTGCAATGAAAACACCCTTATATCTTTTTCTAGTAAGTGCATCTTTCAGAACAAGGAACAATGTCAAATGATGGAGAGGAGCTCTGGGTGTGGAAGGCACAGGGAAGTGCATAAAAGATGAAGTCCTATTTATGTTTCTTGCACACATACAAAAAAAAAAAGACCAACAAAAAAACCAACCCACCTACATTAAAGAAACACTATTCAAACTACAAAGTAAATCAGCCTGCATGTGGTCTCTCTGTACCTGAACATTAGGATTCAGGCTTTAATTACAGGACCACATGTTGCTTTTCCAGACTCCCACTCCCCCCCCCCCCCCCCCCACCGCGTTCAGAGCCTGCTTTGGGGGTGCAGAGCCACACGTGGGAGAGGAATCCCCTTTGCTTTGCTGCCAGAGGTGGCAAGGCTGCAGAGTTGGGGGGGAAGGTCTCTCCCCAGGGGACTGCAGCCTGCAAAGCTGAGTTCAACAGGGAATGCAAAACTCCTGGATGCTGAAGTCCAAGGGAAGTTTGTGCAATCAGCTGCAAAGGCAGCGTGGCACCGACATGCTGGGCAGCATGGAGAAAGGAAAATCTCGGAGCTGTTCACCAGGATATGCTGACAGTGCACGGCCATGTTGCGTGGTTAGCTGGATTAGAGCGTGTACCCCTACTGGGAGCCATATAGATGCATTAGCACAATGGAGTGGGCTAATTTCCCCTAAGCTCAGCAGTTAAACTGCTTTAGGGTTCACACAGGGCTGCTTCAGGTGTCCCTCTGAGCAGGATTTTTGCTTAGCTGATGTTCTGCAGGTGGGAACCGTCCATGTTGTGCGTGGAGATGAGCCTGGTTGGGAAGCCTTGAGGAAACAGTGAAATGAGAAACGTGCAGAGGCAGCCTTCATTTGGTGTCTCCTAACCCTGGAGCTGCTGGCTGCATAACCTCAGCTTTCTAAAGGTCTCTTACACATGTGCTTGCCTCTCCATGGGCACTCCTGGGTCACAGCAAAGCAAACTGGAGATCCCCAGTGGGCCCACCATGCCTTGGTGACGGGGCCAGCAGCAGAGCCAGAGTGCCAAGGCCACCAGGCAGAAGTGTGACAGGAGCTAACAAAGCATTTGTCACAGTGGAAGGCTGCCATCCACAATGTGTCAACCAACATGAGATGTAGGACCAGGGTGTTTCAGCTGATAATGGAGGAGAAATGCAGATGGGAATATTTTGTTCATCCCAGGCATTGCAGGGGACACATCCTAATGGGGAGAAGGGACTCCTCTTTCCTCTTTCTGTCCCATGAACTCTGAGGTCCATCTCCTCCTCTCCCCCAGCTCCTTATCCCAACTTTCCCCCTCATTCGTCCCACCCCCATCTCAGAGTTTTCCCCTCTGTCTTCAGGACACCCACATCACTTCTCTTTACCTCTTCATCTCAGAGCTTTTTGTTGAGGACAAAACATGTTATCCCCCAGCCTCACCCTTGCCAAACTACCTTGACTGAGATGTCCTGGCACAGCAGACAGCTGGCACATGCGAGGCCAGCCCGGGTAGTTAGAGCCTGGAAAAATGTAAGTGACTCTAACAGGTTTTACAGTAAGAAACGCCGGGCTATGCTGGCAGCAGGCAGCACTGCCAGTCAGCAGGGACATCCTGTGCCCAAGCAGCCCACAAGGATGGCTGGCAAAGGCAGGGCATGTTCCTGCAGGTTTGGTTTGTCGTGGCTGTGGTGTTGTAGCCATTAGAACAGTACTTGCCCATCCTTCTGTCTTATTAATCTGGGAGAATAATTGGCTTGCTTCTCATGAGCATCCTTCAGTGTCACCAGTGCTGGGCTTCATTGTGAGCCATTTCTGGGAACCGGATCTGCAGTTGGGAACAGACGCTTCTGCTGAAGCCACTGTCTTCTGCTTTCCACCAGGCAAGGTTCTGACTCTGAAGTTTGGTTCAGTTGCCCTCTTTCCCAAGGAATCTGGATGCTTGCATGGTTTTGTGGGCTTGTAAGCATTTCATAACTTAGTAATAGGTCACATTAATTCATCTTCTTGCTCTGCCTTTACTCTTTAGAAAGATAAAAGTTATTTTTTTAAAAATAAAGCGTTGCATATGCCGCATGTGGGAAGTGGTGATTTCTAGCTATGGACTGAGGGGGCAAAATTGTATAATTTATAACTGTATCACAAATAATGAGTCTGATGCCTGCGTTACTGTGATTTTACACTCGTCTAAAAGTGGAGTCATGAAGCCGAGAGTCAGCCCCAATATGTTATCACTCCATTGCAGAGCTACTAAACATTGAGAACCAGATTCTTGGCTGAACAAGAGTTTCAGTACTTTATTTTTTAGTTCCACTAATGAGCCAGGCTGTGAACCCTTTGCATGATTCAAACCCAGCAGTTCTGCACCAGAAGGTAGGCTGGGTTAGGTGTGGAGTCCTGGACAGAAATCAAGCACTGGCAAAACGTCAGAAAAATATCTGCTCATCTGGACTGCCTTCAGTGCAGCTACCCTGACTTGTCCCAGCTGATGAGCTGGCCCTGAAGTCACAAGGCAGCACCCGAACCTGCAGCGTGCTGTTCAGGGCTTCTGATTTCTTTGAGACACATGAGTGCAGGGCAGGATGAGGTACAAGTCTCCCCGGCAGTGTGAGTTCAGAGGAGCAGACATTTGCCGCTGACTTGCCAATGCTCAGCCTTCTTCCAACATACCCATGTCTACAGCAACTCCGCTGCCTGGAGGGGCTGAGATGTTTGAGCTCGATTCATGGCACACACACTGAAACACAGAATATGGCAGAGTGAAAAACTAAACCAAACCACAGCAACATGAAATGCTGATGTAGAGCTGCCCAGGTGCATCTTGTGTCCTTCCAGTGGCTGTGAACCCCAAATAAGGAGGGAAGGTGAGGTCAGTACGAGGTCCCCTCTGCTCCGCCAGCCCCTGCCGTGCTCTGTGCCACGGGGGATGCTATCCCACAAGACGGCGAAATGTGGCAGACTGGATCTGGCTGCGAGGAGCCCAGGGCAGGCTCCCTCCCCAGTACACAGGCACACACACTCCCCTTCACAGCCTTGCACCAAGACAGAGCCACGTGCCATTTGCCCCTATGGGCTTACCCATCATGACGTCCTCCGGCTGCTCTGTCCCCACCCCACTGCTGGGAATATCGCCCCCACTCCCAGTGCTGCTGCCCGTGGGTGCCTGCACCCCTCGCTGCCGCAAAGCGGGCTGTCTCTCATCCTGCCCGCTCATCCACTGCAAGCTCCAGGAGCTCCTCAAAAGTCTGATCCTCCTTCTGTGCCAGAGACAGCTGGTGTCTCCACCGCTGGCAACAGAGTCCATCCTGATGCTTCCCTGCTAGAATGAGAGAAAACTCAGGCTCCTCCACTGCAGGAGGAAGGCTTCCTGGCTGAGGGAAGAAGATATCCCCTTTCCTGCCCTCCTACCAATGAGCCCTTTCATTACAAGCACTAGTAGACCTTTCACTACAAGCACACAACAGGGAAAACCACAGGTTTGGATGCCAACCACAGATTTTCTAGTCTGGTGAATCTCTCATTTTTCAGTTCCACAGCCTTTCCCCAGGAGGGGAGACCCCCGGGGCCATGGCTCCCCATCTCCGCTGCAGCTCCCCATCCCTGCGGCTGGCCGCCACGTGCTTTCCCAGTGAGGTTACACAACGGCTGTGGGGAACAGCATGTTAGGACAAGGCATGTGAGTCACCAAAGGTACTGGAGTCTTACATAACCCTGGCGTACGTTTTTGGAGTGCACTTCATCTGAAAGGGCTGTCAGGAGCCCTGAAAAAAGCGACAGCCTGGGAGGAGCAGGGCAGAAGAAAGCAAATACTGCAGTTCCTTTTCCCCTTCTCCTTACAGTCAATCCTTCTGCCGAGACCTTCTCCAGATCCAGGAGGCCCTGGGTAGTTGGAGACCAGGGACCTCACACATCCCATGGCGTGTGACGACAGCTCTTCCAGGATGGGCTTTACTGCACTGTTTTGGGTCTGACTCTGGAATCTCCTTAAACAGACCAAATTCACCTCCAAGCTCACTGTCCTCTGCTTCTGACCCAGGGCTTTGCCTTCTCCTCCATCAGCTGAGCCTGCGTAATCCTTTTCCCTCTGTGCTCTTCTCCACGCTGGTATCATGAGCCTTTCCTAGGATTTCCGACATCCCGTCTGCACAAGCTGCTGGGGCTACAGCAACAGTGGGGCTGCACACCCGACCCATGGCTGACAACACATGTCTGAAACCCCCTTGTAAAGGACCCACATCAGGACCTCAGCGGGGTCTACCGGGGGAGAAGGGCTTTGCTTGACTCGCAGTCAATCCTGCACACTGGCAAAGAGGGATGTGACATGAAACCAGCTGCCAGCCTGGGAGTGTGGCATGCTCAGAGGTGTAGTTTAAGAGAGCGTAGGTGAGGATCAGAAGAGTTTCCAAGTGATAGGGTAAATTTCTGATTGCTTTAACTTTGAAATGAATACATCTTCCTGTTCCTGCATCAGGCCCCAAGTCTCACAATACAGTTGACGAGTGAGCTTTCTCCAGCAAAGCCAAGGTGTTTCATGGTTCAGGTTCAGCTAAACTTTCATCAGGTGGCTCTCCTGGTGCCAGGACGGCCTCTGTGGGCAAACCCAGGGCCAGAAGAGTGTGAAGGGTTACAGCACTCACCTGGACCACAGGGACACCAAGCCAAGCTCTATCTGGTGCTTGCCAGGTCCCACCAGCAGCCTGACCCAGAGCTGGTAGGCTAAGGAGATGCAAGATGTCTGAACAGCTCTTGCTGGCATGGTCACAGTTCTCCACCATTAACCATTAACTCCTCCACCAAATTTAACCATTTACATCATGACTCCAGCTCTCCCAGGGAGCAGGAAGCTTGGTCCAAGTCCTGCACCTGCTGAGGTTGTGTTGTGTTGGTGGAGGGAAATGGGTCACCTGGGGGGACAGGAGAAGGGCAGAGAGCAGGACAGGGAGCTTCTCATGTAAGGGTGAGGGTAACAGATGAGGGAATGTCTCTTTATTAATTGGATAATTTCTGCATAAACAAACCATTAAGAAGGTCTCGGCTCCATCCCAGTATGGAAGGGGAACACCGTCTGCAACTGCTATATTACAGGCTCCCCTGGATGGCCAAGGCTTTCTGCGGCGCAGTAGAGCACAGCTGCTGTGGGGGCGACCGGCACTGCCCGAACTGACTTGCCAGCAGCCAGGAACAACAACCATGGGGCTGGGCAAACCAGGGGCACTGCTTGGAGCTGGACTTTGCTGGGTGGTGTCTGTCACGGATGCCAGAACGGGGCTGGTGTCTTTGCAGGGAAGCAGGGATCTGCCCCAGCACTGCTCCTTCTCACCTTTCTGAGCTTTCCTCTACACGGAAGAGGGTTTTGGGACTGAGCTTGGAGGCTGCATGAATCATGTAACTGGTGGGACAGATTCTTTGTGGGTGATTCCTCCAGGTGTGCACAGGCTGAGACACCCTGTGCAGCACCTTCCCCCTGTGATGCTCAGAGCTCGTGAGGAGACCAAGAGTCATCTCTCGTGGGCAAGAAGTCCTTCTTCTTCTAGCCAAAAGAAACCAAATGTCTCCCCCCACGCTTGGATGCCATGGACGCTTGGATGCTGCATAGGTTGCGCATCCTCATAGTTTACAAACACAGGCCAACCCTGCAGGCATTACTCATTCCAGTGAGCCCAGAGGCATCCTGCAAAAGAGCCAGCTGCTTCCACAGCTGGAGGGAAGTGATGTACTTGGCAGCACACCCCATGGCTGCAAAAGAAAACCTGCATGCGCACTAGCCTGGGGCACCCCTGCTTCCCAGGCTGGCCTTTTACTAAGCTTGGGAAGGAAGCAGAGCTGAGAACCAACAACCTCCTCACAGTGGTGGTGCTGCCTGGCCAAGAGGCTGGGGCTGCCCTTGCCTTGGGGCTCAGATGGCAAGGTGACACCACATCACATGGTCTCTTCCCCCAGGGAGCTGCTTGCTGGGCCAAGCAAACCCAGCAGCAGAGCCAGCCCTTCAGGGTTGTGCAAATTTTGACAGCCCAAGCAGCGTCCCTGAAACGGGCTGGCCAGGTGCTGCTGCGACCGGGCAGGGAGGGATGGCTCTGGAGTCAGGGCTTCCCTTCCCTGCAAAGCAGCTGATCTTAACTGGGTTCATGAGCGTCAACAGGTGCCATGGAGGGAAGAGGGACGAGGGGATATTGGTGCAGCTGGAGGAAGTATTTATAGCTGCTTTTTAAAAACCCTGTATAGATCACATCTCTGTTAACGTATGTAACACAATCGGAAACCTGAGCTTTTCATGATCCCATGGCTGCAGGATTTCCTGTGGAATCCTCTACCGGCCACAAAAACAAGCTAAAAATAAATGCATTAAAAATGAGACACATACTGAAACATGTGCATGTCTGTGCCTTCTCTCTGGCCAGTGAAATGGGTAGTGGCAGCGGGGGTAGGGAAGGGGACAGCCCCTGGAAAACTCCCTGTAATACCTGCTCTGGTGGATGCCAGTTCCCAGGGAGCTCCAGCCATGCAAGAGTGAGCATTTGCTGTTGGCAGGGGTTTTAGGAGTCCCAGACATAAAAAGCAAGAGTTATGAAATGGGAGCAACTTGCTTCCCATTAAAGCTCAGGAGATCTGAGCGCCTCATTGGTTCATCCTCCTCTGAAAATCTTGCCAGGAGTTAATTTCCCCGAATGCAAGTGAGTAGGTCTGGTTCAGATCTCCCTGGCTTTACACCCACTAGTGATTCAGCTAACTCTGGAGTTTTATTCTCCATTTTATTCAGGAAGGAGAGATCAGAAGCAGATTGGGATTCCCCTAGCTGGAGAGCAAACCTGGCGAGCCTGCCTTTCCCCTGTGCAGGCTGGTCTCCAGCTCCTTCCAGCAGCACCTTCCAGCCTGCGCACCCGAGTGAACACCACCACGAGGCTCAGAGCTCCAGCTGGGCAGACCTGCATATTTAGCACTCCCATGTATTTCAGAAGAATATGCAGAAGTAATGTTTTTCTGTGCACTGAGAGATGGACAGGGCCGCCAGTTCATCTTTCACAGCCACTGGGCTGCCTGTCAGGCTGGCCAGCAAAAGGCAGGGATAGGGTTTGGGCCCTGGTATGGATGCTCATGGGCCAACCCCCCTGGGTAGCCCCATGATGGCGCATCCGTCGCTGCTCTGCAGAGCCTCCCAAGTCCCCATAGGCACAATCTCCTGCCACTGCCACATCCCTGCAGCCAGCCCCTGAACACCAGCTCCATTTGAAATCACGGCTGTGATAGGATGCACTCTATCTAGCTCCTGGAGGGAGCAGTGGAGGGCAGGCAGGACCCAGAGAGGACAACAGCAACACTTGGCAGCTCAGCTTCTCACCTTCCCGTGGGCTCCTCCCCTCCTCTGGAAGAGGGCCAGGATGCCAGAACACCTTCTCCCCTCCAATGGGTAAATCCATCACCTTGGTGCTGCTGTCTGACACCTGCGTTCAGTGTGTAGGATCATCCATTAACAGCATACATTGTTAATTAGGACAGCACCAGGATTCCTCTAGCTACTGACTTCCAGTGTCCCTTGGAAGGAGGGGAGCGAGATTCCCTGCAGCTGAACTGAGCCTGAGCTCCATACCCTCTACCCCAGGCTGTTGTGATTCAGTTATTACTTGCAGCAAACACCCTGCAGGCAGCAGAGTGAAGGAAGGTGGCTCTTTTTGCAGATTGATTCAGCCGCTGCCTTTGTTCCAGCATCGTCACACCACATAGCAGCTGCTTACCCTGCATACTCCTGTCACTGGGGTTTTGGCAGAAGCACGTGCTCCTGGCTGCCATCAGCCTGTGCTTTTTGTGGTATCGCTCCAAACAAAGGTGGCTGTGTCCCCTGTCCCCTCGCAGAGCTGCCTTCTGCCACCAGCACAGGGGGAAAGGCATCACGTAGAGCATGGAGAGAGGGGAGATATTCTGGTCACCACTGTAACCGCATATCAAAACCTTTCTCTTGCTGGGAGGGCGTGTGTTATTAGTAAGAAGGTGCCTTAGACTAGCTGCTTTGGCATATGGTCCCTTCCCCCAGCGCTCTGCTATTAGCTGCCAGAGATGAAAAGCTGCAGTGTGCAGAGAGAGCTGGAGGTGTCAAAGATGTCACCTGTCACCTTTTTGCAGGGATGGGGGTAGGACGGGGATGGGACGGGTAACAGCAGCCAGCTGGAGGGAGCAGAGCAGCCTCTTACCACTGGGGATGGCAGTCAGGGTTGGGGCTGCTCGGCCTCCCACCCCCTGCCCCACTTCTGCCTGCATCCCCCTTGCTGCAGGGGGAAAGAGCCTGCAGCATTTCAGAGATGTTTCCATGCGCAGGAGGGGGGGGGCCTGCTGCAGCACGAGCACTGGGGAGCACAAAAGGGGTTTCCTGCAGTTCACCAGAAAAAAACTCCCTTCCCAATGGGGAGCCTTGTGCAGAACAAGTTACAGATGTAAGGGCTAATCCCTGGTTTTAATTTTTGGAGTGATTTTTAAGCAGCACCAAGGGAAGGGAGACAACCCATTGAGAGAGAAATAATTTTACCCTTTCTTTGCTGGTGGGGAAGATGATTTACTGGTCTATTGTTGTCTACCTCTGTTCAGTGTTGGGAGGTCAGACCCTGTCTGCTTGGATATTTGTGAATACATAAGCTAGAGAAGAGTAGGATGAAGACCTTCACATCTAGGGCAGCAATGTTCCTCATCTTATATACTTTAACCTCTCTGGCTTTGATATGTCTCCTGTCACAGCACGTGTACCCATTCAAAGCACTTCTGCAAAGCTTCTTTTCCTGGCTTGTTCTTTGACAGGTTTTCTTTGCATGGCTTCCCTAGCTCTTCTTTCCTCACTGCATCCAGGAAAAAGTTATCTGTCTTCTCCTGGAAGGCCCTTTACAGCCTTCTCCCATCAAACCTGTAGTGCCAACCAGAGACTGGTCACTTCTTTGTTGGATGCTTGCCATTTTTCCCAGTGAACGAACTTCCTCCTACAGAGGTATTTCCACCTTGCAGAAATGTTCTGTGAGAGTGTCCTTATCTTCCTTTCAAGCCTTCTTTAAAAACCTTCCATTAAACTTTAAACTGGAGACAAAGCAAATCTTGATACCCCCTCACCCCCAAGTCCCACCTGCTGCTGCAGCTGTGACCCTCCAGCAGGTCTGAACCATCACCTGACCCCACGGCTGCTGGGCACCCTGTGGATACATGGCTGCTCTGCACAGGCACAGCCTGTTTCAATTTTTCCCCTCCTGCAGCAGTTCTGCTGGCCTCAAGGAGCCCCTGGAACCTGCTCTGAAACCAAACCAGGTCAGCCCCTGTCATAGCCCTTGGTGGCTGGCGCTGGAGGCTGACGGATCCTGCCCCATCCCCAGCCTCTCTGCTGAGCCTGCCTTGTTTGCATCCACCATTAAAACATTTCTGGGTTTGCTTCCTTGCACAGGTGGGTGCCTGCAAAGCAGGCCAGGGCTCTGCTGGGCACAGTGGCTCTGAGCTGGCTGGGCTGCGAGGAGCTCTGCTGCAGCCACGCTGGCAGCTCAGGCTCCCTGGGGTCTGATTCCCAAGGGAGCAATGCACCCACAGATGAAGCGAGAGGATCCTGAGCCACCCTGCAGCTGCCTTCGGGTTGATGCCAAGCCATCAAGACTCCAAGGAAATGGCAGTTTCCAGAAATGGGAACCTACCTCCATGTTTTTTTCTCCCTGCTGTGAACCAGAATGTGGCCCCAGTGGGGGCTGGCAGGTCCCGGGCACTGTGGTGGTGGCTAGCCAGGCAGGGTGGATCCGGCATCCCACTTGTTCTGGGCTTGGAGTACAAGGCTGACCGAGCTTACCTCCTGCTGAGGGCGACTGCTGCTTTCCCAGTAGCAAAAATGAGAAGAATCAGCCCCAAACACCCTCCCACTCTGGACTGATATACTCAGAGTAGTGTCAGGAGCACTCAAAAAACAAGATGATGCTATTAATATAGCTGGGAGGGGGGAAAAGATTGTTTCTCAAAGCTGGATTTTGGGGTGTCTGAATAAGAAAGAGTTACTTGGAGTCACTGTATGGCATCATGGCTGCTGTGGAGGCAGCCGCATCAGCTAGTCCTCTCCCCATCCCAGCTGGATGGACTAGATGCAATCCAGTCCTCACAGGGCTGCAAGGCTGTGGTTATTTTTTTGTAGAGTTAACCACAACAGTCCCCAGCCCTCTCTCCATCCTCCATTAAATCCATTTTCCTATTACACTGGAAACCTTGATTAACAGCCTTCCAGGGGAGACAAATCCCTGGGCTCTTTCCACGTGCCCAGGGATGGTCCCTGCCCCAGGGTAAGCGTACGCTTCATTTTTGCTCTACAAAAGAGAGAAAAGACTGCGCTGTCTTCAAGGAGGATGATAGCTTCATGGGAAAAACCTTAAAAAAAAGCAGTTTCTTTGGAAGTAATTTTCTCTTAAGTTCTGTCTGCATTTTTTATTAATAATACAACACCCTGGATGTGTCAAAAAAATATGAGAATATATTTCTTGGTGGGGAGCTCCAGCCTCACAGAGCCAGGCAGTGCAGCCAGGTTGTCATTTGCTTCTTGGAATTTCATTTTCTAATCAACACAGCTGTGAAATCACTGTATTTTCAAAGCTTAGCTTCCAGAGCTGTTGGGATCAAAGCCTGGGGAGGTGGGGGGGAGTGGGGAGGGGGAGACCTGCTGTCTCCAGCAGCAGCACAGCGCAGAGAAAATACCCGCCTAGGAAAGCCTAAACAAGGGATGGTTTAATGCCCCAACCTGGGTTTAATGTTTCAGAGCCTAAAAGGAAAATGGGGACGCAGAGACCCAGATCTCACGACAGCCTTTGGGGGGAAAAATTCACTTCTTAGAAACACAGGACCCCCTTGAGATTTGTGGGCTCTGGCTGGTCCCTCCTGGGATGAGAGCACTATGGAGAGCCATGGGGTGCAGGGGAAGGAAGGGGGGCTGCAGGGACCCTCCCAGAGCCACCCTGTCCTACTGTGGGGGTGTGAGTGACACTGCCTTCATGCTGTTCCTGCAAAGAGCACCCACCACCCAGGCCCAGGATGATGAGTTGCCTGGCTTTTTGACTTTGGGGTCCAACTGGTCCCACCTTCCGGAGAGACTCAGCGCCAAGAAGCATTTCCCCAAGCATAAAAATTGCCCAAATCTGAGTCACACAATCAGGTTTTTGCTTCCTTGACACCTGCAATGCCATAAATTCACTTCTCCGCAGTCACCTAAAAGCCCTCCCAGAAGAGGCAGGCGACACTTGTGTTTGAAGAAGTGAGGAAGACATGGAAAAAAATAAACCCTTTCAAAAAAACCCCACCCTGCTGTCTTCTTTATCATGAAAAGTTTTTTTTTTCTCCATTTGCAAGAAAAGACAGTGTCCAAAAATTTTCCCTTTCCTCCATGATGATTTTTTCCCTGCTCACTGCATGTAGAGATGCCAGTTGGAGCTGGATGGCTGTTCAGCAGCAACTTGCACTGTGAAACCACTGTCTTGAGGAACATCCCTTTGGTTCATAAGCAAGAATGAGATGCCCATCCATGTCTCCCAGAGATATCCAGAGCCCCTGGGTGAGTGGAGTCGCTCTGCTCTGGGATGCTGGTGGAAAAGGTCAGGTGAATCAACCAGAGGTGTTAAGGCAATGCATGGAGCTGTCGCCACGTGGATTTACACCCGCTGCTGATTTGCAGCTGCTGTTTGGGTGGCAGCTTAGTCAGCCCCTCTGCCAGGCATGGTCAGGCACAGCATCCTGTGGGGAGAACTGAACCCATGTGTGGAATGCCACTCCTGCCTGTGCCCAGCAGAGCTACAAGGATGCAGCCAGGTGCTGGCGGTAAATTTTTGGACTGGTCTCTGCCAGAGCCTAGGGGATGGCAGAGCAGCCAGTGCCCCCAGCACCCTGCACAGGCAGATGACTCAGTTTCCATCAACCCATCCCAGTGCCTCCTCTCTCGCTGCCCAAGCAAAGCCAAGATGCTCAACCCTGCTGTCCAGGAGCAGCTTCAGGTGGTATCATGTAGGGAGCGCTTTGCCTCTGCATGGCTGATGCTCTTGCCATTGTGCTTTTCATTTAAGTTTTGCTGTGTGCAACATGATCACAGAAATATAACAGCACAGGACAGTAGGAAAAAAGCCCAGATGCTCATATTTATCCCTTTGGACTGCTGGACAGGAGCTGGATGGAGTTACCAGGCCATTAGTTGTATTTTCTCTACAGCTCCCTGTAGCTGTTGATATCCCTCTAACACAGCTCTTTGGAGGTGTTTAATTACAGCATCCCAGGTGCCATGAATGCAGCGGGAGGAGGGACTGTGGGACAGCAGGGTGCTGTGTGGTGAGTCACTGGTGCATGAGAAAGGACCGCCTCCCTCCCAGCACCACCACCCCACCGCCACATCCCGTTGGAGGAGGAGGGTCGAACCCCCAAGAGCAGCAGCAGGACAGGGCAGGCTCCCGAGCAGGCGAAGCAGCACCTGTCCGGGTGTGCAGGATCCTCTCGCACACAGCATTTGGGCAAGCACAGCTGGTGGAATGGCTCATTCACAAGACGCGTTACCTGGAAACAGATTCAGGAGCTGGATCCTCTGCACTGCAGCATTTGCTCCACCGGGAGATGTTGTAGTTGTTCCTGCAGGCAAAAGCGCTGCCAGGGGTAAACAGGCTATGTACAGTCTGAATATATCCTCCAACATAAAGGGCATCATTTGGCCCTCAGAGCACATGAACTGAGATTACATGGACCAGAGCTTTACGTGCAACCTGCATAAGACAGGCTGGAGGCTATCAGCAAGCAAGTCCTCCCTGGGTGTTACGCTGAGGTACTATATACCTTCTAGAAGAAAATATCTCCTGATTTATAGACTGCGTGTGATGGAGAGGCAGCTGTAGCTTTCCCTGTTCCTCCTAAACACTTTCTTGACAGTGGTTTTGGGAGAGGATGATCTCCACCACCCTCACCTCCACCCACCCCATCTTATGGCTCCCCACTGTTTGCTTCCAGAAAGGCATCTCCTCCCCTGCGAGCCCCTGGCCGTCCTAGGGCAGAGGGTGACAAGGCAGTGGCTGTGCCACCTCCCTGTCCCAAGGCTCCCCGCTTCTTGGGGGGCCCGTGACAGGTGTGACCCTGCAACCCCCACAGGGGCTGTGGCAGGGCCACGTGTGAGGCTGGGGCCTGGAACACCCTTTCCATCCAACACAGAGAATTTTGCACTTATTCCTCAAAAACCTGCAGAAAGAGGATGCTAGGAGAGAGGAGGCCAATCCTGGCAGATCCGTAGCCATAAAGTATTCAGGAGTGTGAAAAGGAAGCAGGGAGGGGGGTTTGGGGGGAGGTTTGTTTCTCTTTTTTTTCCCTGTTTTTCTTTTTTATTCTCTTTGTTTTCTTTTCTTTTTTGGGTTAATTTTCTTTTTTTTCCCTCCCTCTCTTATTTCTGGTTTTCCCCCCTTTCCTCCCTCTCTGCTTCGCGGGGCCGGGGCGGGGCGGGCCGGGGCGGGGCGGGGCCGGGCGGGCGGGGCCGCCGGCGCGCGGGCGCCCCCTGGCGGCCGCGCGGGGGCGCTGCGTGCCCCGGGCCGGGGGGGCGCTGCGTGGGGTCCCCGCCGGGACACCCGCGTTCCCCCAGCGCTTCTCGCAGGCGCCGGGTGAGGGGTGGGGGTCCCCGCCACAGCCTGTGCCCGGCCCCAGCTCCTCCCCCCCCCTAGCCGGCTCCCGCACTCCCCGCAGGGCAAAACACCTCGCCGTGGCTCCGTGGGCCGTTCCCGTACCCCACGGCGACCGTCGCGGCGCGTGCTCTCCTGCCCGGGCTAACAAACAAAAACCCAGGGTGACAAAACCCACGGCAGGGCGGTGGCAGGGGGCTCAGGGGGCTCAGAGCCACAGATGGTGGCCAGGCTGGGAGTGGGTGAAATCCTGGCCCCGTTCCCTTTCTGTCGCCCACCGGCCCCGTGTCCCACAGCGCGGTGGGCTTGCTGGTGTGCATGTGTTCGAGGGGACAGGCTCAGTCCCCGCTGAGATCCCCGGCCAGGTTCTCCTGCGCTACTACCCAAGGACACCCACGGGAAATGGGTACCTATTACTGCCAACAAACAGAAGTTAAGGAGGGAAAGTGGGTCACGGAAAATTCCCAGCACTCGTGGATTCTCTGGTACCCAGGTACCTTCGCAGGGCGTGGACCCCACCATGATGTCAACCCTGTGACAGTGACAGACATCTCTCTTACAGACACTAAAATCCCCCACCACTGACCAGCTCTGGACCAGGGCAGAGACCGTTCGCCACCAGGGCAGAGCAAGTCCCATGGAGTGGGAAAGGCAGAGTAATCCGGGAGGAGACGTGCCCTCTCCAGTAGCTCCTCGCAGGTTACCAAGTCAGGCCCTGAACAGCAGCCGGCCTCTTTGATCCAGGGCTGAGACCAGGTTCATGGGAACGGGGCAGGACAGAGGAAGGTGCCTGCCCTCCCCGATCGCTCCTTCCCCATCCCGCACGCATCTGCAGGTTTTCCTGCAAAACAGGTTTTCTCCGGCTGCTGCTTGCTGTCTTCCAGTCCCACCCCCAGCGCTGAGAAGAAAAGGAACAAAGGCGGCAACAGTATCATAAAAGACTATGTAAAAAAACAAGAAACTGCAGCAGTTAGTGCCTTGCGCTGGTGAAGGAGCGCAGCTCCCCGGCGCACATCACCAAACGCCCCCAGAAGAGGCTCTCACGACAGACAGGTACCTGCTCTCCCACGTCTCCTCGCACCAGGAACACTCAGTTCCCCCTTGATGATTCAGATAAAACTAACCCTTCACCCAGGATGAGCCTTGTTGACGTTACAAAACAGGAAGGCCTTGCCAGTTGCCTCTCACTCCTCTACCACCCACGTACCATGGCCACCTTCACCTCCTGGCTGCCTGACTGCTGACCTGGACTGGGGTGCAGCCAGCCGTGCCTGCGGTGCTGAGCCCGGCATCCCTCGGGCCTCCCTCGCTGCCCGCACACTCCTGCCCCCCCCAGAGGACCGGTCCTAAGCAGACTGTTCACCCGGACACCCAAACCTGGCCATGCAAAACTGAAAGCACCTCCAGGTCCATGCAAGTGAGGAGGTTCACCAGGGCTGGTTAGTGGGGAGAGGTTGGCTGCGCAGCTCTGGGAGCGTCATGAGCTCCTCTTTCTTCCTACGGCATTTGTTTTGCCAAAGTCAAGTGCATTGCTCCTGTCTTCTGGCACCAGGATTGACCAAGAGCTGGCCAGGGGACTTATCACCCCCATCCTCTTTATTTTTAATCAGCATGAGGAGCACACAGTTAATCAGTTCCACCTACGTGTAGGTACTTTTCCTCGTGCTTTTTCATCCCTGGACTCTTGACTTCAGCAAGGCGCACTACTAGCTAAAAACTTCGGCTCCTCCATTTGGCTGCAAGGTGAAGGTGGTGTTCTTCGGTGACCTCCGCTGGGCAGGATCCAGCCTGCTTCTCTTACAGAAAGGTTTCCCTTCCCTTTTTCTGTACCACTCCACCTAAGTGGGGACTTTGATCTCTGCAGGCGGTGTGTCCTCGTGTCTGCTTGACTGGATGCAGTGACCACCTTGATCTGGTCTCGCGGGACCTGGCTGACATTCCTCATCTCATTTAGACTGGTTCTTTGGATTTTCTTAAAAATCCACTGACAGTAAATTACTTTTTCCTTAAAATTGCCTCTTCTGCATTCTGGTTCTTACATAGGAGTCTTTCAGCAGAATAAATGGAAACTAAAAACTAGCCATCCTGTTCACAGAGAAGGCACGGAGAATGCAAACTCCTGGATTAAATGCCAGGTGATAAAATAAGAATCTAAAAGCGATTATTCAAAATCCCGTGACTTCCCCACACAAAGCAGTATTTTCCTGTCATTGCAGCTGTGTTCCTGCTTCTCATTCCCCCCTGAGCGTGTTTGCCTACCAACCGTAACCACCTCGTGCCCCACAGCACGTCCAGCTGGGACCACCGGCTCCTCTGGCTCCTGACACCAAGTACGAGCACAGGCTGAAGAAAGAGGAGAGGCTGGAGACGGAAGCCTTTAAATCCAAGTTTCCCAGCCTCAGAGGCCATGTGAAAAACCCTTAGCCTCTTTATTTAATTTAGTCTTTTCCTTCTTTATTTAGTCTTTTCCTATATGAACTGCTTTGTTCACAATTTGTATCCCTGTAACTTTGTCTATAAGAGTGAATATTAATTAATTAATAACTACAACACAGGCATGGGACTCTCCTGGGGAAATATATTTTCCTCATGTTTCTTTCAAAGATGGCAGGTGTCTACCTTAATTGCACAGATACAATGCCAGACTCCATTGATGTCATTGCTGTTAGCTGGGTTTTATTAATATCAGCTAGATATAAAAATCAGTATTAAGCAAAAATTCAGAGAGAATAATACAACACCCACACAAACCTCCCGTTGAGGAGTTCCTGGTGCTGATACCACCCCTGGCTGCAATGTATGGCTGAAGTGCCTATTGCCCTACGCTCTCCTTTTTGGATCATCTCCTCCCCTCGTAAGAAAGAAAATACTGTGCAGAAAACACATCTAACCCCAGGGTAATAAGATTAGTAGTGGGAAGAACAGGACTCCTCAGCTCCAGCCTCAGAGAATGTCAGGGTCCTGGGAGCAGGAACAGGCTCTGCAACCCCTTCCCCCACCTCTCAGGTGCGTGGCTGCCTGCGTTCAAGGTCAGCTCCAACACCGTGCAGCCGAGTAACCTTGGAGCTGAGTGACACAGAAGGAGCAGAGCGAGACGGAGCTAGGAGCAGCTGTGTCTGGGGCCTCCCCACCTTGGCTCCAGAGCTGCTCTTACACTGGGGCCCCTCTGAAGCTTGCTGGCAGGGGCGCGCCTGGGCCCAGCCACGGGCCTTGCTGAGCCCAGCTTTGCCTTACTGAGCCACAATGATCAGGGGACTGGAGCATCTCTCATATGAGGAAATGCTGAGGCACCTGGGTTTGTTCACCCTGTCAAAGAAAAGACTGAGGGCATATCATATCAATGCTTATAAATAAATATCTGAAGGGTGGGTGTCCGGAGGATGGCACTGGACTGTTTTCAGTGGTGCCCAACGACAGAACAAGGGGCAATGGAACACAGGAAGTTCCACTTGAATATGAGAAAAATTCTTTCCATTGAGGGTGCCAGAGCAGTGGCACAGGCTGCCCAGGGAGGCTGTGGAGTCTCCTTCCCTAGACACATTCAAACCCCACCTGGATGCGTTCTTGTGCCCCCTGCTCTGGGTGTGCCTGCTCAAGCAGGGGGGTTGGATGAGATGGTCTCCAGAGGTCCCTTCCAACCCCTGCCATTCTGTGACTCTCTGACCTGGCTTCAGCCTGGCCCTGCCCCATCATGATGGATTTGCGTGGCTATCACTGGAAGCTAGTGGCATACCATTCACAGAAAGCCAGGACACAGGTGTTTGCTGAGGCTAAATTACTGAAGAGCCTTAGCTATTTAATAAACACCAACTGGGAAGCACGTGCAAGTAGACAAACTGATGCTCATAAAAAATGGTTTAACATTTACTCGATTTCCCTGACATTCATCACAACAGAAAAAAATGATTCCCTGTTTTACTGACAATGACTGGGTGAACCTGTTTCTTGGGTTCCTCACCCAAGATACCAAAGATTTTTTTTTTTTTTCCCTCTGAAAAAGATTAAGGAGTTGCAGAATTTTACTGAACTAAAAGCAGCATCACCTGCGTGCCAGGGGCACGTCCTTGGAGGATGTCAATCGGAACAGCTCTAAGGAAGCTGTGGAGATACAGGGGTGCTGGTCCACATTAAGTGAGGAAGTGACAGCCTGGGAAGGCTGGTCAGTGCCCCAGAACAGCTCCTCACCAATTCCAGGTTCAGAGACGGACTCTGACACCCCCATAGCAGCAAGATATCTTCATAATGAAAAACACAGATGATGCCAGCAGCCTGTCAAGCATGTAAACAATCCCAATGGCTCCAAAAACTTTGTAAAACTTAAGCTGAAAGTTAAGTGGGCAAAAAGTGCTTCACACACAAAGCTTTGAAAAGCATTGTTTTCAAGCTGCCTGTTATCATCTTCTGGGTTTTCTGTTCCACACCTTCACACTTCCAGGGTGTTACTGAATGCTAGGGAGTCAATCCTCAGCAGCAACCCTCCGAGTCGCTTTCAGAGAGCCTTCCATTCACTGGTTTTACTGGGAGCCCAGAATTGCTGTCATGTTTATTAATACCCTGTAGCAGCCCTCAAATGAAAGGACAGCTTTGTTACAGATCGCTACATTAACTACTTTTCAGTGCTACCTCTTTTTTTCAAACATCAAGGTTCAGAACTTGCACAACTGGAACACACCCATGTACTGAGCATTATTTATTAGCTATAAATCAACCCTTAACTCTGTGGTGCATCAGGCCAGCAACAAATCAAACCAAGCTGCTTGACATGGGTGGACATTGCAATCTTCCAGCGAGCATCTCACCCCAAAGAACAAGGAAGACGTTAGTGGGGAGGAACGATAGCCTCACGGTAGTGCCTCACAGAAGCGACCCGGCAGAGCAAACTGTATCCTGTTTGGAAAGCTGACCTCTTTGGGTGTGTTGCATCGCGGTTGCACCGGCTGCAGCCGCCGCTATCACAGCAAGGAGAAATAAAAAGCGTTCAGCAATTACTATGACCACTGCAGTCCCTTCAAGTCACTTTTGCCTTATCTTTAGTCATTGCCTTGCTACAAGCCTGAGCTGCACACTCTCAGGAGCAAAGAGCGTCCTTTCATGAACGCATGTCTACCATATCCAGCAGAGTAGGCCCTGGCCTCTAATGACAATTTTTAAGTTTTAATGACATTGATAAAAGTAAAACCAGGCAATTGTACTTGTTATACCCACAACAACAATCAGGATTTCTAAACCCTGGTTGAAGCCGTTGAGCTCCTTTCATCTGCTTGTGGTGCTGCCCCAAGCAAAGCTGGCAGCTGAGAAGCTCCCTGTTGTGCTGGATGAAGAGAAGCTGCTGACAAAGGCTGCTGAGCCACAGTAAAGCTCCCAATCACAGGCGCCTGGAAGGAGATGAAGGTTTGTAAAGCCAAGGCTAGCAGACCTGCCGCTAGACCTTCCACCTGCTAAATCGCAGCAATCACGCTGAGGTTTTTAAACAGAGAGACTGTATAGTATGAAGTGAGGGAAATCACCCAGCACTTACTGTTCCGTTTGCAGGTGCCAGGAGTCTCTCTGAAGCTTCCAGCAGATTGTACCAAAACACCCAGTTGCCATTTAAAGGTGTACTTGTTGCTTTTACTCAGCTAGTGGCCGCAATAAATCCAAATGCTCAGGAAACTTCGAAGTCAGACTTCTTCCTGCCCTAAAGAAACGCTCACAAAATGAATGCTCAATTTTGTTAGCTGGTGGAACCCTCAGTTAGCGATCTGAGACGGAAACAGCAATGTGTGTGTGAAAATGGGGTGAGAAGTGTACCTCAGTGCCAGCCATTTCATAGTTAGCAGTGGCCTCAGTGCTTCCAGAAGCCTCCCCCATGCCTGAATATTAGGGTACCACTTTATAATACACCTAATCTGACCCATCTGTAGGCTACTACAGACAAGAACACTTTCACTCCCTGCACACTCCCACCGTGTTTACCCCAAATTACCATCATATAGCTTTGCTATGACATCATCAGTTCACTGATCCTACAGAACACTTTTTTTGGTGCGTTTGTTTCCTAGTTTCCCTACAGGGGCAAAGAGGTCTGTCTTGCTAGTTGCTAGGTCTTGGGGTGGGGAAAAAAAAAAGACTATCCCCTTTAGTGTCTGCCTGCAACTGCTCTAAAATGAAACTACACCCTACTTCAAACCCCACCATGTCACAGCTGGCAGCTGCCAACACCACGCAACGTGTATTTCAGGCAGAAACCTTCTGGTCACATCCGAGGTGCAGTACCAACCCGGATCTGCAAAGCCACATCTACAGGTCATCAGCACGGATCAACACATTGGTTCAGTGAACCATGCCATCCTCTACTAGCTAAGAACGGGGCTGAGAGAATCAGGAGGGCACTGCCCACCAGAGAAGCAGACCTCTCTTGGGCTGTTAGTTAAGGGGCCACAGCATTTCTCAACATTGCAGGCTGTGACATGCTCCTAGAAAAGCACAAGTCTTCTCCTTTATTCCATCTGTGAGCAGCAATTCTGCTCAGGAAGGTAAACCCAGCTCAGACCCCTACCCAAGGGACTCACCCAATACACAAGCACCCACCCCCCACTGCAACAGGTGACCAACAACCAGGGAGGTGGAACCTGAGGAAGTCTCACACCCACATCACTGACACAGCTGGGAAATCCTAGTGATCTCAGAGTATTGCTAATGCCAACCTGTTGCCACAAGCAAGCAGGAAGCCCAGGGCTGAAACCTTGCCTCCAGGTAGGCCCTTCCGTCTTTCTCACCACCCCTGAAGTTCCAGCCTTTTGCTTTAAGAGTCCCACACCTTCTAGTCTCTTAATTGCTGCCCACAGGAACTAAAACCCACCCATACAGTTTTCTACAGCAGTACCAGACAAAAATTATCACCTCTGTAACAGCTAGTCTGTATTTTTTCAGAGGACCTCAACCTTCCAGACTCTGCTTCTAGCCTGGCACACAGATACCTGCAACGGTGTGTAGCAGTTGCATCCACAAGGGAGGCATGTGCCTGCACCTGCAGGGGGTGGAAGACGAGGCAGTATCTTCTGAGAGGTCAGAGTGATCCAGCTTCCAGCCTCCCATCAGTAACTGACATTTTTTGAATTACAAGCCCAGTTTAAACAGAAACGAGAACAAGTTTGTTTTTCTCCCCTCTTAAAAGCCAGGACTAAACTTGTACTTAAAAGTCATGGTTTTATACACTACTGCAATAAAACGCCCATCTAAAATAAAACAAGAAGTTGCAGATGCTTCATGGCTTCAGCCCATCTTTCAAGCACCATTTGCCACCTGTTAGTGCTGACAATTTGATGCCAGGGCCACCTGCAATGCAAGAGCAAGCTCACAGACCTACAGCACACTGTTCTGGAGAGGGAAAGCTGCAGCTGAAGTCACCACTATCGTAACTAGCAAACAAAGGCTTAATCTTAAGTTCTGCTAAAACAATTTGATTAGAAGCAGCTCACTGCACCAGAGCCTCCATCTCTCAAACTACTTTGTGCTGAATCTCACAATGGGAAAAACACCCAGTTACGCAGCAACAAACCTCCACGAAGTCCAGCGCTGACCCATACTCCCAGGCCAAAACCCATCACTCACCACATCAGCTTCTGGATTTAGAAGAACAAGGTTTCTCTTGTGCCGTTTCTGAAGGAATGGGGTACCTCAGCATTGAGGACCTACAGAACTCACATCCCGAGCTCTGCAGGTCAGGTGCAGGGGCTCCACTGCCCGGGGCAGCAGCTGGTGCCCTCCTCCCTCGCTGCATCAGGCTGGAGCAGGGTGACACCACACAGCAGGGCTTGCGGCCACAGCCAGCCGTTGCGCAGCACCGTGTTCTAACCAACACAGGCACCCATTTCCTCAGCTCTAGTCAAAGCGTTGAAACCTGTATTTAGTGGAGCTGCTGAAAACATCAGTGAGAAAAAAAGCCAAACACACTTACATAGTGAACACCTGTGAAGCTTTTGTTGAGGAGAAAAAAAAAGCCTGCAAGGATGAGAATGGAGACAGGTGCCTGTTTTAGGAAGCTAGCATCTGTACACTCTAAGTTACCCAACAGCTTCTTGCCCAGGTTTCAAGCCTCCACTGTTGCGACAGCCTCTAATGAAGCCCATTTTTTTTTGTCTCATTTAAGACATTTACATCATTTTGTCCCAAACTTTGCAATTTCATTAAGTTACATAAATACTTGGAACAGAAATAAGGGAGTTCAGAGTCACACATGAAGACTGACCAAAACCAAATCCTTTATTTCCACAACTGTATAAATGTGCTCCAAGCATGTGTCCAACACAAGTTAGGAAAACAAAATAGAACATGCCAGTTGCAAACTAAATCAGTTCATCCACGTGCCGACTCCTTGGTATTAGGCTTAGTTACACAAGACCAGTCACAGTAAAAAGATACATTTTAAGAGTAAAAGGGTAGCAGGATGTTAAGCCATTTCAGCTTGTGCACATACAAGTCACACTTCTGGCAGAAAATGCAGAGAAGTTTGCATTATTATGCTGGAAGCTATGTTGCATCACTTTAAATGGCATCAATATCAATATCGTCATCTTTATTGTTTGCAGGCTTCACAGTTTCAACTTTAGGTACACTGGCAGTTGTAGAGTACACCACCTGTGGGGACAAGACACCGACTTTTACTACCGCACCTACTGCCATCATCAAGCACTAGTGATTTTAAGCCTAAACTGTGAGAATCACCGTTTGTTCTTTAACCAGCTTTTCTAACAACACACCCCACTAACTCCTCTAAAACACATGGCTCTACACACAATACCGCTTGTCAATCTTCCACTATATGAACCACTACTGTGCAAGGGACTTAGTACCACTCCACAGTGACAGTCTTTGCCTATTAAGAGGCACCTGTACTGTTTCATCTTAGACAAGTGACTCCGTAGCGAACATGCTGACAAAGCACCAGGAACGAGGTGTTCCTCCAGCTCCCAACACACACAGTGATACACAAAGAAGCCACCAATAAGCACACCAGGACGAAGTTCAAGACTTAAGCACGCACAGCTTAGAGTTGTTCACAGTGAGCGATTCTTTCCTACCTCTATATTTTCATCTTCATCCTCTTCTTCATTACCGGAAGATTCTTCTTCAGCTTCCTTTAGCCACTTAATAAAT
This sequence comes from Phalacrocorax aristotelis, assembly GCF_949628215.1. Taxonomy (NCBI): domain Eukaryota; kingdom Metazoa; phylum Chordata; class Aves; order Suliformes; family Phalacrocoracidae; genus Phalacrocorax; species Phalacrocorax aristotelis. The sequence goes on along the minus strand of NC_134284.1, from coordinate 26,789,274 downwards.
GGTTCAGCTTTGACACGGATTTCTTTGGCAAGCTCCTTTGAAACATATTTCTTTGAGGCCTGAAAGTCAGAAGTACAGAGACTTTTTACACTGAAGGAGCCTGTGTCAGATCATACCCAAATACAGCAAGAGCCTAACTCAGAGCTCTAGCCTCACCCGCTGCTGTGATCAACCCATTTTTGAAAGGGAAGTTTCTCCCAGACAGTAGCTTATCTCAGATGAGTTGTTTAGACATCTGCACAAGAAACTACACCAGAATAGAGAAACCAGACGCAGTATGCTACATGCGGGTACCTGGCTGGTATAGTATGTGAGATACTACCCCATACCTTTTCTGCCCAGCCAAGGATGACTTCTTCTTCTAGAAGATCTGCATCGTACATTTCCTTCAAAATATGTGGTATTTTAGAAATAAGCTGAGACTGATGCATGGCTACCACACACTCGAAGCCATGGAGAAGATACCTCTGAGCTTTCTTGTTGTTGTGGCAGAACTAGAATTGTGATAAAACCAAAAGCCATTAAAATTAGCTTTTTCCCCCCATCCAGAAAAAGCTACTACTTCTACTCAAGTCAACGAGCCAGCAAAATTCAGAACAGCTCACACTCTCCCTCCCAGCACTTCTCCCTAGCTAAGAAATAGCAGTTAAAAAAACCCAAACAACCCCAAACCCTACAAAAAGCCTTCTTCCCCACAGCACCAAGCAATCCAAATCTGAGTCAACTAGTTGCTACAAAAAAACAACACAACAGTTGTTGCACTGGGTGCAGAAGAGGAGACTGCTTACACGAAGGAAGTGACGCCTGTATTTCCTTATCTGTTCACGAATCTTTTCGTCGAAAAGGACTTCAGTGAGAACCAGAGGGCCCATAGCCTTTACATCCAGTCTCTCTGCTTCTGCTACAATGTCTTTGTCGGAAGTATCAATGACACCTTCTTCCTTCTTTTTCTGCAAGACAGGAACAGGTACAAAGACTTTAAAGCTACCGAGGTCTGCGTCAATGCTCTATGGCACCGCTTCCTTCCCCCCCACTGCTGGAACCAGCACTTCGGTAGAGGCTTAAGCAGCTCGCTCTTAGCCCCCTTACCAAGGTTTTACACAACTACAGCAGAGCAGCTACCAAGCAAACAACCAGGAAATATTCACCTTCACAAAATCAAACAGTAGGTTGACTCTCTCCTCCACTGTTCTTTCCAGGTCTTCACTAAGTGTGAGGTTCTTCGCATGGTCACTAATTTCATCCATTCTACGCCTCTGGGCTTCTTCTGTTGTGTCTTCACCCCAGTCATCATCGTCCTCCTCTTCCTAAAAAACACCACCAAACCAAGAGATTAATGAGATTCATACACTGTTAATACAAGCTTAGTAACATTGAGTGTTGTTTCTATATACAGACTTGACAGCATTTTTATAAGCAACTATTTTTTATTTTTCCCCTAAAGGGTTACACTATGACTCTATAAGTCAAAGATGATGGAGAAAGGGCAGATTTACGAAAGTAGTAACGGAAGCTAGGCTTGTGCTTGTAGCCACCCATAGGGTTAAAGTGTGGTGTTTCACCACTACCTAGTACACTCATGAGATACTCCTTTTTCCAGGGACATGGATTGCAACGGGTATGCAGCTTGCACTTAGCAAGGAGCACAAATACTGTTACTGAAGAGTTGATGAAGCTGCTATAGAGGAGAGACGGGGATTCTTCTATTCCAGCAGTGAAGTTCTGGATACAGAAAGAACTTCTGGTGTGATGCTTACTTGCAAGGAATACCAGTCATTTGACATTTTAAATCAGAGCAAGGTACCACACCCCCTCATCTCCCCACTTTCCCTTCTACTTACCACAACCTGTGGAGGAGTAATCTCCTCTGGTGGTGGGGGTGGAAGTGTCTCATTACTGGACACAGAACCATTCTCTTTGTCCTTGCCTTTTCTGTTCTTTTTCTCCTTTTCCTTCTTTCCTGTACCAGTGTCACCACTTTCTGCAAGTGAATTTTAACACTTTAGCTTTCTGTAGTTCATGGAATGAAGTCCCTGCACTACTGCACCTCCACCAAATCCCCATTTCAAAGGGCATAATGGTGTCCAAGTCTATATAACAGGTAACCTCACAAAGCAGAGACCCCTGGAATAGGTTAGACTTTTCTGCTCTAGCAAGCTTAAATTGCAGCAGGCAACTAGATGCTTACTACAGAGTGTTGCTTGCACAGGACAAGTACATTACAGTTAGCATTTACTATACTGCTTTCAGTTCATGCTGACTTAAAAGCAAAGCTGCAATGAGCACCTGCTGACTAGCTCTCCTCCTACTCAGGTTTGTCCAGCATAGGCAAATGCAACTCTTCAGATACTTCTACTTGGGAAGGATACAGGATCACAAAGCAAGAGACTGCTCATATTGAAGCTATGAGCACAGCTACTTCACCCTGACACACAAACATACTCTAGGAGTACGCTGGAGCCTTTTTACACTTTAGTTAGATGAAGAGGTCCCCTTTACCCCCACCAAATAAGGAAACACACTTACCAGGTGGGTTTTTGAGAATGAACGTGCAAAGTTTATGGTTTGTGTCAAGCATGCCTCGATAGCCACAGGCTTTGCAAGAGTTACCTATAGTTTGTTTCTTAGGATTGACATGCTGTAAAAAAAAAAAAAAACCAACCTCCAGTTAACATACCACTTACAAAGCCTAATCCTGATGTTATAGTATTACCTCCACAGGATTAAGCCAGAGGTTTAAATACTTTCTATCACCCCCAACAGAGCAAGTTTAGAAGTAGCTTCTTGTCTCAGAAGTTTTGAGCTGTTAGAAATCTAAAAGCATCCCAAGGGGGCAGGGATATACTGAGTTTTCTCTTCAGAGATATTCAAGTCAGCTATCATCTTCACACTTCCAAAAACATCTAATGAAGTGTTCCCATAGTGTTACTAATGATATAGACACAGAGCACTCACCAGATCAGTTTCAGGATTCTCACACTCAGGACAGAGAACAAATTTTTTAATGAATCCATCCAACATGTCTTGCAGCTTATTCGCCTCATGAGATCCATTGACAATGTAACGGTCATTCTTAACATCAAACTGGGTCTGTGCTCCCAGCTCACAACCAAAAAATTTGGTAGGATCTGTAAAAGAAGTATAATAACCACCACTGCGCTCACATCTTCACTGTGATTTTCAACAGCAAGAAAATATGCCACTGCTTCTTTCTGTTCATTATTTCATCCCGAAATAATCGTATTTCTTTCTTACAAATCTTCAAAACACCATTAATTAATGCTTTATGAGCTACTTAACACTACCACTTCAAACACAAAGGCTTAAAAAAAAAAAAAAAGGTGTGTCACCCCAGACTACTTACACGTTGGAGGCCGATTAAGCGCCTTTGCAACGTCAACCATGTTGACTATAACTGTCTTTATTCCATTTCCTTTGCCCTCCACCTAAGGAAAAAAAAAAAGCGTTTTAAGAGTAAATAATTGCAACAGCCAAACCCAGTGTGTATTCCCCATTTCACTACATCAAAGTTCTGCTTTGAAATGTGCTGTCCTGGAAGTGCTAACGTGCACTTAGTCTGGACAGAAAGGAGCAGACATCCTCCTTGGCCTGTAAACATCGGTATCATTACCTCATACCACCGTTTCTCTTCTATCAAGAGAGGAAGCCATAGGAAACACTACCTACTTACAACTAATGGTTAGTAAAGTTACCTTGGCAATCAGACGGGGCATTTTGTAGCGATAGAACTGATCTGAAACACTGCGGTTGACGTTGACAGACATTTTGCCTTATTAGTAGCTTTATCAATAAGATGAAGAGATCTTTGATTGCAGTTTTTTGGTATCTTCTGTCTGGAGAAGACGGGATGACATAAACGACTGCAAGAGTTCTCGGTCTCTGACATGAAAAAATTTTCGCCACTGAGGCTGTAAGGTTCTTGCTTGTATGCTATGTTTCCCCAATACAGGTACCAGTGGCTGCGCAACAGCTCTGCAAATGTCAATAAACAGAAAAGGAATTAAGTTTATCTTAATGTGCACCAATCAGATTTTGTACAGAGCTATAAAAGGGACTATATTTAGGATGAAAACAAGAAAAAAAAAGTACATTCTTTATGCTTTGGCTTTCTTCAACTTGGGGAACTGAAAACAATAGCCTTGAATTGTACTGCTAAGTTACTTCTCAACTACATCACAGAGCTTTCCACCCTCTTCTTTCTTACTACCCTAAAAGCAATGAACAGCTTAAGACTGTTTTCTGTACAACTAACTCCTGGAGGAGTGCTGCAATCAATAATACAGAAAGGAAAGAAACACTGCTTGATTTATTATGGAGACCAATGGCTCTTGCATCAAGAGGGTCAACGTGACACGTTTCAGGCTGCATGAGAAAGATCTCAAAAAGTTTCAAATTCCACATCATAGCATGAACCTATCACATAAACTGAAGTCTGTCAGAATGTTGAGAAGTATCTGTGAGATGAAGCAGCAGCAGCAACCTGTAGCCCAACATTATTTTTACATGGCTTACTAGTTTTTTGGATCGGAGTAGAAAAAGAGTTGAAAATTAGGTAATTCTCCCTCTTACTTATGGATTCTCATAGCAGCTTCTGTTAAGTTTTGACTTAGCAATAAGCCTGACAAAGTCTGACATAAGTTGCTTCACTGTAGAAAGCCTTGCAATGCAGAAGAACAGAGCAGTGCAGCGGCTTTTCCCGCTGATTTTTTTGTTAGGGGAAGGGGGGAGGATGAATCCTATTATTAAAGTTGCCTTAAGCAGTATTTACATATTTAAATTAACATGTGTCTCTATAATGAGATCTAAGAGAGTACTTAAGCCACGACTGACTATATAGGAAACCCTGACCACTCCATGGCAATCCTGACACGTCATCATGTTATTCTCATTAATGACAGGAACGCTGACACATTGAAGTAGCCTTCTTAGTATTTATGAGTAATTATATATGCACGTCTATCGGATCCACATGCTTCGAGTCCCTCCCGTCAGGTTTACAAATTCTTTACAAAAGAAGCAAGTCATATATGCCTCGTGTTCTACATTCTCCCAGACACAGTTTTGCCCTTCCTCAGGAAAAAGTGCACCGTGGACCATGTTTCAAGCACGAGGCTTTCTTCCTCAAGATGTCTAAAAAGAGCCACCATGTGACACGGCCACGTGCTTGCAGAAGCACTGAGGAAGCAGGTACCTCCGCGACTGAGCATGAGCTCTCAAGCAGAACGTGCAGCTTCTCCTCCTTCCAGATTACAGCTTTTGTCTGCTGTAGACTAAAGCTCCCTCTCCTGGTCCCTAGGACACCTCATTCGAAGCACCACCCCCCCAATATGCTACGCAGAGAGGAAAAAGCGGGAAGGCAGATAGACTCCCTGCTTCAAAGCACCGTCTCCCCGCCCCGCTCAGCCCTGTGATGAGTCATAAATGCAGCAATTAAGCACTGAGTCAGCCCTGGAAGAGACGGGGGAAGTCGCCTCCAGCCACGCATGCGCTCCCCAGCCAAGGGAGGGGGACGCTCCGCAGCGGCCCCCCCTCCTTCTGCCCCCCCCCCCCCATTAACGCTTTAAAAGCAGGGCCCCCTCCCCCCAGGTTTGTAACTGCGCCACAGCCCCCCCACCCCCCCGCCCACCCCCAGCGCGGGGAGGCGCGGCCCCGCCGCCGCCATCTTGTCTCGTCGCATGGCGGGGAGGGAAATTGAAGAAAAAAAAAAAGGGGGGGGGGGGGAGAAAGAAAAAAAACCAAACAAACCAAACAAAAACCTTGCAAACGGGTACAACTGAAGCGCTGGGGCGCTTTCCCCCCACCCCCTCATTTCTCTTCCCCCTCTTATCGATATTCCGAACGCTTCATTACACAAAATCTCCCACTAGCCACCGTTTACCAACAACTCGCAGCCCCAACCCAGCCTAAGGCGCCCGCCCGCCCGCTCCCCCCACCTCCTCAGGGCCAAAAGCCTCCACTCAATCCCGTCTGCCCCTCTCCCCCGCCCCAGCCCAGTATTAATACTCACCGTTTTCGTCCAATAAAGACATAAACCCAACGCTGCTCGCCCCGGGCTGCGACGAAGCCGAGTATGCGAGGAGAATAAGGCCGTGGGGGCGTTTATATCCAGACGGAGAGGGAGAGGGAGGCGGAGGCGGACGCCGCAGCCTCCGGGTCCCGGCGTCCTGGGGCGGGCGATATCAGCAGGGACAGCAGCGCCGGACGATCTGCGGGCAAAACACAATCAGGGGCATCGTTAGTGGCAACACCTGTGAGGGGAGGGAGGAGGAGGAGGAGGGGGGAGAAGAGGGAAGGGGGGAGGGAGAGGCGGCGGCGGGCGTGCAGCTCAGGCAGAAGGGGGCGGCTCACGGGACCCCGGCAATGGCTGCCCCGTACTCACCTCTAGAATGTTCTTACTCTGACTGAACAACGCCAAAGCTGGGATCAATCAGCCAGCGGCCTGCCCCGCCCCCCCAGCCCCTCCATTGGCTCGCCGCTCGCCTTCGGGCGAAGCTATTGGCTGAGGGCTCGCCCTCCCCCCCACCCACTGGCGGCGACCGCTATCAATCAGGGCACCCCTGGCTTCAACTCCCTCCCCCTCTACCCTCCCCCCGCCAGTGCCCCAAAGGACATCGCGTCTGTACCGGCCGAGTCTCGCGAGAGAGGGCGGGGCGCGATGTGGGAGCTGAGTCAGGGTGGGGGGCTTTGAACTACCCCCTTCTCGCCTGCTGTGTAGGTCGGGGAACCTCTCTGCATCTCTGTCCTCTCATGCTGGGCGTGCTGAGGGGCCTCTCCCCCTTCCGTTCCCTGCTCGGCGCCTCCCCCAGGGCTGCCCTCCTTCTCGGAGGCGGGCGGTGCGGAGCGGAGCGGGCTCGGGGCCGCCAGCCCACGCTGTAGGAATGGCGATTGGGGTGGGTTTCCACTCGTAATAGGCCGGCAATGACCGAATGCTTGGCACCGCAGCAGCTGTATTACAAATAATTGAAAGCCAATTAAGTTGCTGAATAAGTTGTGTTTTTCCTGTCCAGCCTGCTTTTGGGGTGCAGGAAGGGGCCTATTACCCGTGTCATTCTCAGCTTTGGGTAGCGCTGGGTGCTTGGGCTGCCTTACAAAGAGTGATACAGTTGCCACGTTCATATACATTCTTAATGTGAAGTGTCGCCAGCCCTCCTTAGCTGAATTGGGACCCTGGATGAAATGCGTGTTTGGATTTGCATTCACTTAAAAAAGCAGAAAATGTTGGCCTGTTCTTCCCTGTGCTCTATTCTTTCCCGTTGTCTTCCTTTTTCCCTCTTCCACATATCCTGGACATTCTAAAATGCAAATAATGTTGAAGTAGCAAAGAACTTTTTTTGACTTTATCAACTGAGTGATGAACCAACTCTCTTACCCCTATAAATACTCCCCAGCAGAACAATAATCCTCAGTTCCTGTTGCTGTGTCTTACTGAATAATGTTGCAAAGCTTCTCGATGGCTATGTGGGTGTATAGAGGAAAAGAGAGGGGAAGATAAAACTTGTAGTGACATTAAATAATGTAATATACTCTAAATCTCTTCCTGCTTGAAGTTACTTTTGAAACGTATGTTTCCCAGCTGACTTCGATAACGTGTTGATGAGGTCAAAGGAAATATACTTCCTATTGAACCTTCAAGTACATCTTGAACATTTTTGGTGTGATAAGCAAACGAACTGCATTAAAATATGAAGGTGGCTGATAAAAAAGTTTTATTAGAACTCATAAAAACTGGGCTATTATTATGAAGACTTCCAGTGATATACAATAATAAAAATCTTGTTCCCTCAGCTGGAGCAACCAGAGATAAATGTGCACATCAGTGCTTTCTAACATCTACATGATGGCTGCTACCCTAGATATATGTCTCTTTTCAGCCTATGGAATAGCAAGTGTTCGTAGCCAGGGCACTGTCCTGTAAAACAACATGTGAGTCTGTCTTGGACTTCACTATCTGCATCTGAAAAAGTTAAAAGTTCTTCAGGATACGTTAAATGTCTTCTTGGTAAATACACAACACTTTTTAAAACATGAGAAAGTGGGTTAGGGCAAAATAAGGAAGCATCTCCAAGATATATGAAGCTTGGCAGTTACCGTGAGGAGAAAAAAAACCCATAAAAATGTAGGAGGTGAGAAAAGCACAGCAGGAACTCTTTGCTGGGAAAATATAAGCATGTACAACTTGCTAAATGCCTCCTGTCTGTGGCTTTAGTTCCATGCTACAACACCTATGAGGTTAATAAATTATGAGTGTTAAAGCATACTGCTGCCAACACCACTTCACTGAGCAGCAAAAGGGAAACAAGACCCTGCATTTGGTGCTCTTTGACATAATGAACAACTCTGGACAGTTATGATTAGTAGCATAAAGAAGGGATTTTTTTTTAATTTTATAGTATATGAGTTGACATCATTAAGTTAAAGAGTTACCTTCTAAGATAGTGTTCCTTCTGCAAAAAGCAGGTCCTGAACGGATGAAGTAGTATGATATTCTCAATTATACAAAACAGACTAAAATTGTGGTCTATTGTCATCTTGGTGTCTTGTTTTTTAATTTTTTCTCACCAGAACAATTCATTAATATTAAATGTTGAATGCCAAATATTTTTACTGAGTCTTAATAGTTATAGTTTGTTCATTTCAGTATCTCATGGCTTGGGCAAGACAGAAAAATATTTTCTCTCCTCCCACTTTAAAATGTCATGGTTTCATGAATCCAGAAGTTCATAGTTCACATTGCTTGTCTGACCTTCAAAATACAGGCCACTTGTGTGCTTTGCGTTTCACTGGTAGAAACTAAGCAGGTTTTATGTATACTTCTGTAGTTCAGACATTTTCAATGGCATTACTAAGTCAGATTTTGGAAGCAGTTTCAGGTCTAAGAATAGGAAGTTTTCTGCAGTGGACCTTAGGGTGCGTTCCCTTACCACAGGAATGCTGTCTTATCATTCAGTTCAGCCTTGAACAATTCAAGTTTGTTCTATGTTGCCTTAGCCAGTTTTTAGTAAAAATAACAAAGAGTCAATGTCTGTGATAATGCAGTAAAATAAAAAAATCTATTGAGAATCTTAATATAGGTCTATATTTAAAATACAAATCTTCAAAAATGGGTGTTGTAATCATGTGTGTTTATATTCTCTGAGAGACGACATTGTGTCCTGTCTGCAGTTTATTCTTCAGAAAGTTTGTTGTCTATCAGTGGTATGGTTGGCTATAAACATAATCCTATTTCAATACCCACTTGGTAACCTTGGCCTTGAAGAATGTTTTTTCTCTGCTGTAAGCCACACGTGTTATCTCCCAGTGGCTGGTTCAGAGCTGTTATTTTGTCTAGTGCAGGCAGGAACCCTTAGCAGCTGAGTAAGTGATTCTTCCTTGTGTCGTCTTCATGGCTTTGGCTGCAATTTCAGTAATTTCAGAAGATGGAAAGAGGGCCAAGACTGCATACAGTTACACTGAACCCTGAATAGCAGTAGCTTTTCTTCTTCCTATCTTGGAAATGTGTAGAGAAAGTTTAATTATTTACATGCCAGGTTTGAATATGCAACCTCTGAGGAAGCATGAGTCCCTCAGGACTTTAGTGACCCTTTAGACTTTAGTCCCTTGGGATTGACACTAGACACTGATCGGTAGCAAGGGCAGAGGTTAATTCTGGTTTTACTGTTCATGAGCTCCACATTCATTGCTGCCTGGCAGCTCACCGTTGGTCCTGGGGAGACTCACTTTGTGAAATGCCTTCCTTTCTGTGCTCTGTAACATTATCACTCTTGTTAGCTATTATTAGTAGTTCAGGAATTAGTAAACAGAGAAAAAAAGCAGAGCAAGTATATGATGTTAGATTCACACATAGCCATTATTTATGGTAGTTATTTTTGTTGCTTCTATTACTGTGCAGAAATGCTGAAATCTCCCAGCTAGTGTTTGGGTCCAAGTGCCCTGAAAGGGCTCAGTGTTCAGCTGACAGCATGAAGCAGGCTCTGCACCAGATCTGTTGCTACCATCTCAATGGACACTGTGAGACTCCCTCCTGCCCTCCTGCAGTGTGTGTCTATGTAAGTGAGGCACCTTGGCAAGGAGAAGCAGCCAGCTTTCTCTGCAGAATATAAACTAGTGTTTGATAGCTGTAAATGTTAACGGAGAAGGATAGTTTTTCTGTATCCCAGGGTTTCCTATCAGGATGCAATGCAGGGGGTGAATACAGGTTGGCTGGGTAGGGGAGCAGCGCTAAGGGGATGCTGGGCCTGACTCTTCAGCTAGCACTGCTCAATATGAGACCCACACACTGGGTTACTGCTGAGGTGGTCACTGCCCATCTGTACCAGCACTATATCTAACACCAAGTACATTCACCATGTTGCATTAAACAGAATAGGGGATGGCTTCCCAGAGCATCATCAAATCTAATGGGCCTGTTGTCACTTTGGCTTCCATGAATAAAGCTAATGTGGGCTGAGAGTATCCTGGCTTTGCCTGGATGTATGTTTACTGGAATACTCTTTCCAAAATGATAGTAGTAATGTATCTTTTTTTTTAGACCAGCTGGTACATCCGGAAGAACTAGCAAGCTTCCTGAACAGCTGAGTAATACCCATCCATGTGGGCTGAAAGAAGGGCGAAAGGCTGTCCTGTGCACCTCTCAATTTTAAGCAGTGCGTATCTTCAGCAATGCATTAGAAAAGTGGATGTTTGAGCTATCAGGCTGCATGTACTCAGTGGCCATTTGAGTGATCCTACTGTGTTTGGTAGGATACCATAGACCTTCACTGTGGTATTTCTTTATTTTTTAACATGAACACATTGATTTGCTTTGCACGTTTTTTTCAGTGTTGGTGCTTTTTCAATAGTGTACCTTTACCTTTAGCGTCGCGCTTGGCGGATTCTTTGTCTGTGGGAGGAGTTTTAGGAGTTTTACAGACAGTAGTTGTTTGGATGAAAGGACAAAGTAAAGCACCCTTTTGAGCAAATAAACCCAGGCTGCCTGTGTCTAAAGAGGCAAATAAACAAAGGCAGAAATGAATGAAGAGTGCAAATGGGGTGGAAGTGCAATCAGGAGGTAGAATCAGCACAGCACAGTTCAGAGTCTGTGAAAAAGGGATGCCTTTGGCTGGAAGAGCTGTCTTTTCTCCCTGTGTCTCAGCAGTAGGTGGAAGTCTTGGTGATAGGAATCCGAGAAGCCAGGTTTCCTCGGTTTGTCCAAGTAGCAGATTTGGCTATGGGCCTAACTGGCAACGACTAGCATTATCCAGCAGTTGCACACTTGTGGTTGGCAAATCTGCCCACTATATTTATATGGTTGCTGAAAGAATTGGATGTGGAAGATAAGGAGTCCATGGGGAATATAGCTTCCAGCTGAGAACATGCTGTCAAAGCTGCTTGCCTGTTCATTATGCCCCTTAGCAACTGCTGCATTTACATTTCCCTGCTACTTGTCATAGCCAGGCTTCAGACATCAAAATCTGTCTGCTTCTGCATTAAGTTAAATCTCTCTTCCAGTATTGTTTTAGCAACTTACACTTTCATTTCCATTTCATTAAAGAAATTGCTCATGTACTCTGCAGCTGTCATGTGCTTTACCAACACCTCCACATATACATCCTCTCTCATCCTTTTGCTTTGGCCTCTGGTGGTCTGGCAACCAGTGCTGTGATTATCAATATTGATTTCCCAGCCGATGTTAACTCTAAGTAGTAAAAAAGAGTAATGAGTGCCTAGAGTTACCTATTGTCTTTTATTTTTCCTAAGAGGAAGGTGTGGTAGCCCCTGGTTTTGAGGGCCTCTGTCCAGAACCTTCTCCCAGTCTGGGGTTGACCCTGGAGATCTTAAGTGCTCTCAAAATCTTTCTCCTATGGGCAGAAGCATGTGGCTGCTGAACTAGCTTTTAGGGGTCTGCACTGCAGATTACAGCATGTTTTGTTCTCTTCTGCTCATTTGAGCATGGAGGAATTCCTTTTCTTTAATAATATGAGGGCATTGCTGGGAGAGCTGAGGTTTGGAGGCAGCACTGACGCCCAGCTAGGGGTTACGTTTGTGCTTCTGTTGACAGATCTAGTAGAGGAGAAGGTGCCCCTGAAGCTTGTGCTGAAAGCAAAGTTAAAAATCTGCTCTGAAGGCAAAGGAAAATCTCCATATTCTCCAGAACTAAACCTTCAAAGGTGCTGCTTGGCTGGGAGGGCTGAGCTGTGCATTTGGAAATGGACAGCTAGACATACAGCAGAAGAAGTTTTGTCTCCAAAGTCTGATTTTATATCCCTTACAGAATTGCCTCTCTTGCAACATTGAAGGTATTTTGCAGGGCTTTCCAGGTTTTGTAGCGGATAGTGCTGAATTTGTAGGTTGTAATTCAGAATTTGCTGCTTGTTTAGTATGTTTTGCCTTGAGTTTGAGTACAGCTGGTGCAGGCTTCTTAATAAAAATACAGGGATTACCTTTTGTAATGAAGCAAATAATACATGACTGCAATGCAGTGCCAAAGTCTTTGAATGCTCTGGTGGTTTGGCGCTCAAATATTTATATTACTAAAGTAAATTATTTGCCAAACTGGAAAAAAAAAAGGAGTGGTACTTAAAACAAGAAAATAGAGGCAGAAACTTTGTTCTATGGTTTGCACGTGCCAAGTAGAAGCATACGCTTAGGCTATTATACAGGCTAGTAACAATATTAAAATAGCTGATAACACACATGGTTTCCAAGAGTGGTGTAATGAACTAAGTCTGGTTTTGGCCTATGTGGATTCTGTGATGGCTAGTAAAAGCTGACTTCAAGCACTAATAACGTCTACCCATCTACCCATGCCTCATGCACCTGACGATGTATTTGGAATTACCCAGGGGACTCAGGGTAAAAAAAGTAGATGGGGCTGAGGAGAAAGGCAGGTGCACACACACACACAGATACACACACCACGATTGCATAAATCTGGCTTGTTTAAGAAACAAGGCTAAAAATTCCCTTGAATGTGAACCTGGGTCAAAAATGGTGTTGACTGTAAAGTCTGGCATGGTTTTACTGACTGTATGAGAACATTGTGTGAATCTTTGGTAGTAGATAGTTTTGTTCACAATGTAACCCACCACTCTAATCTATGCATGTGTAACTTTTCTGTGATCATTGGTTGTGATTTCAATTTTTCTGTACCCATAAATACTCACAAAGATTTGTCATTTGGTTACATGCTGTACTGCAACCTGCAACCAGCACCTATTGGAATGAACCTGCCTGTAGTCAAGCGACTCCTCCACCATCCTGATTTGATAAACTTCCTGCAACAAGCACAGGAAACAGGACAAAAAACTCTCCTTACAGTCCCTCATGATGGGGAAGAAATAAATCAAGTATTGGTAAGAGTTAAAAGGGATGGAGAACATCAATGGTGGGAAGTCCTGTTTGGATGGTCTCCAACAGCAACTGGAGTGCTGAACCTGATGCTGCGTACACCCCATCATGATTTTACTGAGTCTTGCTATATTATGCTTATTCTTAAATATTGTTTTATACATCGGAGTTTGGAGTATGGCTAAACAAATTACACTATGGCAAGGACCCCCTGCATATATAATATTGTCTAACCACATTTAATGAGTCTTTAATAGTTATTGAGGTTGACGAAATGTGAGAAAATTTCCCTCAAATTATAGTTGGAATGCGGCTTTGTGTATTTATAAGCACAGAGGCAAGAGGTGACCACACCACCACTTTGTGGGGGGACAGATTGACAGATGTGGTGGTACAGCCCTCTGCACTCTCGCCCTGGGCCACTTTGAGATCTCAGGATAAGCTCTGTTGTGCTGTTATCTTAGTCACAAGTACCGTGATGTGGGCTCCAGGCACTCTCTGGCTACACCTGGGTCATCTGCTGCCTGGATGGTGCATCAGGACCCCCGCTGAGATATCAGGATAAGCCATGCATGCTTTGGGAAAGGTCCCACTGTGCTGTTATCCTGGTCACAAGTGCAGGGAATTGGGCGCCAGGCACCCTCTAGCCATGCCTGGGCCATCTGTGGCCTGAATTGTATACCAGAAGGCTCAGCATGAATTGTGGCCAGAATACTGACCAAAGCCAATCATCTCAAGATCCTATAAATAGCCACCCAAAAGTGAGACCTTTTGAGCCCTCTGGACTGCAGTGGGCTCTGTGACCCAGTATCTCCCCTGGGCTGGGACACCTCTCAGCGTAGATTTCTGGAGGATTGAGGGATTGTCCATCGACAATTTTGTGAAGACTTGAAGGCCTGACTTCGTGAGGTTCACTTACTGTCCGTTGATAAATGGCAGCACATAATAGTAATACGTGAAATTCACGAAAAAGGAAATTTTAATCACAGGTTAATGTCTGTGTGTGTGCACGCAACTGTTTCTCTCTCCTTGTGTCGTGCAAGTTGATTTGGAGCTGTTTGTCCATCTGTCTGTGTATGTGTGTGATTTGATTTAAAGCCCATCTGTGAGTAAAACCCTGCTGTAAGTTTTGGGGGACCCTTGCCATTCTCAAATCTTTAACTAAGTCACTATTTTGGTTATGACAAATTTCATTGAATTGCTCTGTTAAATAGGCTTAAAAATATTAATAAATCCATGTAAAAATCTTATTCTGTGACACTGACCTAATGTAGATTCTTCTTTCTGAGAACAACCCAGGAGACAAACTTTCTTACATGGATATTACCGCCTTGAACTATTTTCAAAATCAGTTTTTGGAAGGTCTTAAGACACACAGTTGGGTCAATGAATGCTCAAATGCATAACAGAGGCTGAATTTTGCCTTGAAGGTCAAGGATGTTCTTTTAAGAGTCTTTAAGAAACAAATCTTGTCCGCACTGATTGTTTTTGAGCTTTTTACTTAAGATAGTTTTAGGAAACAAGCTTTCCCAAAACAGGCGTTTTCACAGAGTTGAAGGGATAAATGCAACGATACTCATCTGAGAAACTATGGTACCAACAAATGGATTGGATTAGGCGATGGCTGTGAGCATTTTGGTACTAAAGATTTCAGAACTTGATTTTAGGATTCCAAAATGATTGTCTGCATGTAAGTGAGATCACTGGGATAAAGCATTATGTAGCCCTTGCAAGTCTGATTTATCCTTATTTCACTACTGTCCTTAACATGCCTTTTTGTTAAGTTAAGCCTTATTTGCAGAAGTAGTTTTAAGTGCGTTAGCATTTTTGCTTTAGTGCCTGATGTAGTCATGGGGCATCTGAATAAGCTGTGACTTGCGGGTGTGCAGTTCTCTATGGGTTTTGTATCTGGTACGCTGCACTCCCCTAAAGAACACAAAGTAGGGCTTCTTAAAGTTGCTCACAGCCACTCCACCCTCTAAAAGAAGAGATACTTAAGAAGAATGCACAGGCTGTTTTCAGTGTTGTTTTGCTGCACCTCGCTCACAGTTTGTTCTTAATCATTCTCATGAATGATTTACTTTCCCTTTCTATCATGTTACTTTTTCATTGTCTCCAGCAGGCAAAAAGTTTTCAAAGGGTTCTTTAGGGTTTAATGTATTGTTTGACCTAGATATTGGGCATGACTTATTGAGAAGTGTGTAATAAATGCACAGCTCCTCTCATTTCTGATTGTTTGCACAACTGACAGATTAATGGATGACTAGTTGATGGATGAATTCTCTGTTCTAGATGAAGTTAGGGAGGGTCTGTGGGTGCAGGTGAGATCTCTAAGGTCATATGTAAATGCTTGCAAGCTCATTCAAGTCCAGGGAGATGCACCATTTTATACCAGTGGGTAACATGTGGGTTTAACTCACAGACATTGCTTCTGGGACATTTTTCCTGGCAGTGGCTTTGTGCACTTATCCCTGATTATGCCATATAGGTGTAATACTTCTGTCTTCAAAGATGTATGCTTATAAACGGTTATTTTAAGTTTGTAGCTATCCAGTTCTTTTGATTAATAGCACCTACGGTGGCTAAAGAAAGCCCTTAGTTTCCCTGCTTGTTTTTTTTCCTGGTCCACTGGGACAGAGAGTGCTGTGACAAGGGGTTTTGATAGTTTAGTCTATCATCTGCTGTGAGGGTTAGTCTCTGTGTGAGTCTATGTGCTCTGGAGGACATTTACTAGTACATATTTGATAAAACTTCTATTCATTTTATAGATAACGAGTTATGAATCTCAGTGCCACTGCTGCTCCCACAGAGACTTGCAGTAAACAGCTGAGTCTTACAGATGAAGCCTGAAATGTCTCCCCTCACAGATGTGAGGGAGTCCCACTGCTTCCTCTGCCGAGAGTCCTGAGCTGCATTCTGCACCCTGCAAAACATTCAGGTGGGCAGGAGGGTGAGCGACTTGGCCTCTGCACCTTGCCTGGCAGCGTGCTGATTCCGATGCACAGCTAACGCTGTGACGTGTGCAGGCGGATCGCTCACAGCTTACTCAATTCCTGGAGCAGCAGGGAAGTGGGCAAAGTAGCAGTGGGCTGCCAAGTCACAGCCTGCTAGCTAGGTTGCTTCAGAGTCAGCACAAATCTCCTTATCCCCTGCCATGGAGTAAACTGCTCAGTAACATCTTCTAGCACACCTTCTATAATCTACCTTAATACCTTCTAGCAAAGGTCTTAAAGAGGCAGCTCTGTAGTTTATTTTGGCTTGTGTCAGGTTTGCCTGATTTTTGTCTGTTTACTTATTGTGTTCTAGATCTGCAAACAGTGTTGTGTTTGCCATAGTCATTCCAACCTATGTATTTCTGCTGAGAGATCTTTGGAAGATGTGATCAGTGCTGGGGAGGTCCCTCTCCCTACATCTGTGGACCCTGCACAGGGCTATTGCACACGAGGCTGTGCAATATATTCTTCAAAAAAACCTGCTAATGAGAACAAGTGAATCAAAGTAGAGTTATTAGTCATGGGTTTCCCATAGCAGTCTCTTTCACGGAGCGCTGACTAATGGCTGCTTCTCAACACATAAGTAAAAATATCAGATAAAATGAAGTCAAATTCTTAAGCCTTTACTCAGGACCAGCTAAGCCTCAGCCATTCACTCTGGCCACTTTTGAAAGCTTGGCATGCATCACTTGCACGGGAGAACTGTGCCAGAGCTGTGAAAAGCCCTGTATGTCTTAACTCTTGTCCTGTGCCTTATATCTTGCCCATTTCCCACTTACACTGGCTGTGTTTAAAGCTTTTTAGAGGGTCTGTCATTGTGCACAGTCCATGCTAAAGCATTAAGGACAGACAGGATTCTGCCCTTAAATCCTGCTTCGAAAATCTCTTCATGATATGTCCCTAGACGAAACTCCTGCTTTGTTTATTTTGATTTGTCCTTTGGCTGTGGCTGGATGCCCGGTCGTGGGCCAGAATCAAACTGGCCAAGTACCAACACAGAGCAATTTGCAGCTCCATGTAAGTGATTTCAGTTCATTTTGGCCATATCTCTGCAGCATTTCCCAGGGCCAGTCATCTGTGCCTCAGCTGATCGGTGTGCAAACTGAACTCTGGCTTGCCTGGCTGAGCCTGCCAAGAAAAGCATTAGCTAAGCAGAAACAGCTTGTAGCGGAGGGCAAAGGTGAGCATGCATTCAGTAAGCACATCTTGATACAGAAAGGATGCAGCTACAATCAAAACAGGGGAAAGGGGCCTGGGCAGGCAGACAGCTGCCTGAGGTGACCCAGGAGTGCGTGCCACCCTGCCTGCTGAGAAAGGCCTCTTTGTCTCCCTGCATTATGCCTGCTTGTTTTGATTGAGATGCAGAACAAATGGAAGAAACCCACCTATGTGCCTTGATGACATTTTTCTGTTTCTTGGCATTGTTTTGTGGTGCTCAGAAAGGCCTTGAATGTGTTGGACCATAGCGTATATCTCAGCCCCAGCCAAGCAGGGAGATCTGTGCAGCTGGCTTTGCAGTTCCCCTCTCCCTAATGGGCAGGCTAGGGGATAGAAAGGGTATCTGAATGGTGGGACACCTTTCTAACAAGATAATTCACTGCTGAATCACAGCTGGGAGATGGGAGGAAGAGACTGATGTTCTTCCTCTGTGTGTAGGAAGGAGCAGGGAGCAGAGGTAGGGAGGAGGCCTTCAGTCATCACCTACCCCTTTAGCACTGGCTAGTGTGTCTGCCTGATCCCATGGCATACAGCATGACAGTATTTGTGTTGCTCCCCTGTTCCCATTAAATTAGAGCTTGACCAGTCTGACCTGCATTTCCACACCTCATTTTGAACATAGTTAATGCAAGACTTGCTCTGGCAGAAGCCCTGCTGTGTCCATAAGTATCCCTCAAAGAGACAGGACAGCATTTCTTATTGGTTTTATGAGGAATAGTCTTATCAGAGTTCTTGGACTTTACCTGGATATGCACAATTCCTTCTTGTTCTGACAAGGCTTTACACTTTGATAAATTCTGTCTGTAACATCCCCCCTGCCATAGGCTATAGATAACATGACAAAGTGGACTTGACTTCCAGTTACAACTGGCTTTCTTTTCAGACTGTCTTTCACGTCGATTTCTGCACTGGCAAAATAGTTGGACTGTGGGCCTTGAAGCCATAAGACTGAACAGGAGCGATTACCAGTTCTGTGTTTTCCTGAGCTTTGGCAGCATTCAAAGGATCATAGAATCATAAAATCATAGAATAGTTTGGGTTGGAAGGGACCTTTAAAGGTCATCAAGTCCAACCTCCCTGCAGTGAGCAGGGACATCCTCAACTAGATCAGGTTGCTCAGAGCCCCGTCCAACCTGACCCTGAAAGTTTCCAGGCACTTTAAGTACTGAAAGGCTGCTTAAGGTCTCTCCAGAGCCTTCTCTTCCCCACGCTGAAAAAACCCAACTTTCTCAGCCTTTCCTCATAGGAGAGGTGCCCCAGCCCTTGGATCATTTTTGTGGCCCTCATCTGGGCCCACTCCAACAGGTCCATGTCTTTCATGCGCTGAGGGCTCCAGAGCTGAATGCAGCACTCCAGGTGGCATCTCACCAGAGTGGGTTAGAAAGGCAGAATCACCTTCATCAACCTGCTGGCGACACTGCTTTTGATGCACCCCAGGATATGGTTGGCCTTCTGGGCTGCAAGCGCACATTGTTGACTCATGTCCAGATGATTGGATTTGCAATTTAAAGATTGGATTTAGAACTTGATGTCTGTATCTACCAAATGCCTGTTTGGCAAAATAGTTTTCCTGAATGGCATGCCCCGACTCTGGATTTAGCTTGGTGCTGTTTGGTGGGGCTGTTTTGTGGGAAGGAGTAGCTTCCTCCTCCTGCGGTGGGTTCAGGTCCAGAGGTCCAGCCAGGAGCCCTTACTTTGGTGACTGCAAGGGACAACCTCTGAACCTGTTGGCATGACAGTAGCTTTGATCGCTTTTGGAAATTTGGGACTCTGTGGGCTCAAAACCGCTCCCTTTGCTTGGGAGGGCTGAGATAAGCTGCAAGTCTGAGCTCCAACCCTGTGTCTTACTTGAATCTTTCCCATTTCCTATTAACTGTGGAGCAGTTAAACAGCAAGCCTATTCTCTTCAGACCCTCTTCGTTGCTCTCATGTTCATTTTCATTCCAGCTCCCTAAGGGGAAAAACCAAATGCCATTTGCAGTTCACTGCTGTGTATAACATTTATTGCCTCAGTCTTGCTCTCTCTCGGAGCATGAACCCAGCCAACCAACTTCTTATCAGTTTGACAGGCTGTGACTGTTGTCCTGGTGACCAGCATAGTTGCACTATCACCACGTACAGAAGGCAGCAAAAGAGATTCCTTGACCTGTTGGTGTAGCTGTGCGTGCACATGATATGCCAGTAAGTCACTGGGATACATGAAGATAAGATCCAAGTCTTGGTCTATGTATGTGAAAGATGAAGCAAAACAAAAATGGAGATGCATGCAAAGTTAATAGCTATAAAAGAAGAAATTATCATTTCTGTGTGTAGGAGTTGCAAATGTTCAGCTCTTCTCAGCATGTGATCTGTGTACCCATAATTTAGTGCATTTGTATTTGAGAGTTGCGTGCCTGCCAGCCTGCTGTCTCTTTGCCTTTCTGTCTTTTTCTACCCACTCCATTTCTTCCATTTCTTACTTAGTTTTATGGACATGAGAAAGCATAATGTTAGTAACACTTCTGAGTCACGTTTTCCGTCCATGCTTAACCCATTCATACACACATCCCTGTACAACGTCGACTCCAATTCACTATTTTCTCATGTGAATTGATCAGAGTGATTTTGTGGTGCCCTGTCACAGATTATCTCCTAGGTGCTAACAGAACGCCCTGCACTGAACAGCGTACAATCCAAGTGGAAGACAAGGAACAGCAGATGGAAAGAGATGGGTAAGGGAGCACAAAGAAACAGTGAGACATCGTTACTCAGCACATAGGCAACAGTGTCAGCACACCAGCTGCCTAGCGCTTGGGACAGCTTTTGCAGGCTACGCAGCATGTTCTTGTTTTAGCATTGCCTGGTTCACTTAGATATGGTCAGCTTTCAGCCATCGAAGACAATGTGGGATGGGGTAACCCAGATAAAACCAGATCCTGGCTAGTACAGGCTATATATTAGTTAGGGGATAAGAACGTGTTCAGGTCTTCTACCTGTGAAAGGCTTGTAACAAGCCTGCTGGTTTCTGTACTAAGCGGGAACAGCTTTAACCTGCTGGGATCCAAGTGGGGCATGGCCCAGAGGCTCGAGTGCCCTGTGTTTCGTGTGCAGTGGCATGGTGGTGTAGCCATGGTTGCTATGGGGAGGAAGTGTCCAGTTCATCCCCAACCCAGCTAATCTTCCATGGCTAATTGAGGGTTGAATATGGTTGGTTTACTGTAAAAGCTGACCTTTCTGAACACTTATTACCAAGCGTAGCTCCACAGACATCAACAGAAACCTGCACTAGACCCAAAATTGTGGGAAGGTATGTCTGATCTGCAGCCTGTCTTGTTTTGCTTATGTATCTATGCCCTTAGCATTGCCCTTGCCTGTGTTTGCTTTTCTGTGACCTCCAAAGGCCTTGCAGCAGATAGGATGGCCCGCTAGACCTGCTCTGCTCATGTGTGTCTGCAAACAGCCCGTGTGGGGGATTTCTGTGGGAAGCATTTGGAGGGGGAGCTGATGGAGCAGATCTGTCTCCCAGGAAGGTCGCTAAGGCGATGCTTCAGGGCAGGCTGTGTTTCAGTGGTGTTGGGCAGGGAGAAGGGATATGCTTGTAAACAACGTGACGTAGCCCTCATGGTAGAGCTCCTAGTGGGAGGTACCACATCTCCTGGCCGAAGGATCGGAGGCCTGCTGAGTAATGAGAAGATGTTTAAGGATGTTGTAGGATTGAGCTTCTGTCATGTAAAATTCATGGTGCTAGCAGGCCATCTTAAATAAAACATTAGCCGCCTTGAAAAAGATACAAAGTCTTAATTTCATGCTTGTAAAGAAACCACAAAGAAAGGATGTTTAAAGAAAGAGGGAATTCAGGACTGTTTTGCGTATGCCAGGCTGATGTGACCCTGAATCTGCTCTCACAAAAGCTTTGCACTGGACTGACGTGTGCACGTTGCCTGTGAGGAAATGTATCAGTGAAGGCAACATCACTTCAGTTTAGAGGAGAGGACTCCTGCTTTCTCGTCAACAGAAACAGAGGAGTTGCATTTCTTACCTCTGCAACAGCTTCAGCTTCTGGGGTGGCTCCACCAACTTCAGTGACACAGTGCACGGTGCTGGTGGGTGACAGAGCAGGCCTGGACCAGCTCTCTTGTTACAGGACAGCTGATAATCTGGCTCCTATTACACTTCTCCTGCTTTTTGTTTGCCTGCCCACCTGTGCCTATTGTCCTGC
Organism: Phalacrocorax aristotelis; assembly: GCF_949628215.1. Classification (NCBI taxonomy): domain Eukaryota; kingdom Metazoa; phylum Chordata; class Aves; order Suliformes; family Phalacrocoracidae; genus Phalacrocorax; species Phalacrocorax aristotelis. The sequence goes on along the minus strand of NC_134284.1, from coordinate 26,767,518 downwards.
ACTCATTAGTACTTCTGTTACTGAGATCAGACTGTTTTCCTTGGGCTGCTCATAACTCTCCTAGGTGTTGTGTATACTGAAAATTCTAAGGCACTTGTGAAAGTCCCATGTAGCTTGAGGTAGTAAGGCAAGATTATGTGGTCCTTTCTTTGTAACATGAGTTCTTCCGCTTATGGGAAGCCTGATAAACAAAGAAGAAGCTATTGTTTGTTGTTGTTACAAAAGGCTGCTGAGATAAATGGGAATCTGGCACCAACAACTAACTGCGTAATTTCAGGAGGGTAAGTGAAATGGCTGGAAAGCAGTTTTTGCTGCTAATGAGTGCAGTGAATAATTGCTGCCTTTGGTTCTTTTTCAAGGCAGTATTAGTTTGCTGGTTTTAACAAGATAGAGAATGCATGTGTTAGTGACTGATAAAGTACATTTTATTTTTGTATGAATTGATCCCAAAAAAGTATAGTTACAGAAAATCCAGTGCAACATCACATGCCATATGTTGCAGGTGATAGGTAGCAGAAGTGACCCATGTGCAAGTCTTACGTGAGGGATGGAAAAAAAATATGGAAATTTGGGGGTATAAGAAGCTATCTTCGTGACTTTTATCCAAAACCACTGGGTTTCCTGGGAGTAATGTTAAAGTCATGTGGCAGAGCAGCATTAGATAACGACACAGTGATGCATGGCTAATCTTCCAGCCAGCCTGTATCACCTAGGCCATTCCAGCATGTTTGCAGGACATGTCCCATGCTCTTAAAACAACCCTGAGCATCCCTGCGTGTGATTTTCAGTCACCACTCCTGAAACACAGAGCTGAGTTTCCAAGCTGTAAGATGGCCTAGCCAGATGCCTGCCTTTTTCCCCCATTCATTTTTGTCGTTTCTGTTTGCAGGAAAATCTACAGTTGCCTGCCCTGCATGGAGGACGTAGCTTGTGTAGCGTTATCTACAGTGCATACCTTATGCTCTGTGACAGTGTGGTCTTTGCTGGAGCAAGAAATGTTATTTGTAGTTGGAAGTTGAGTTGGATCTGATCCAGTCGTCTTTGTCTCTGCCTATGTTGTTTCTTTTGAAGTTCTTGTTTCCTTTTGGGGGGAGTCAACTAGATGGTACCAACAGTTAGCTCAGGGAGGCGGGCCACCTGGGGTGGGACTTTCAGGGCTTGAGATCAATTAGAAAGGACAGATGAAAACAGCTTTTCTGAATTTGAGTGTATGCAGTATGTTGATGGATTGCCGAAGAAGCAACTGGGACCCCAGAAGGGCCCTCGTTCCTGGGGTGGCAGTTCCTGGGCAGAGGCACAGACAGAAAAGGTGTCAGCAAGCACCGTGCTCTCCCAGCCAGCTCAACCCCTTTCCTTTCCCCTGGGACAGGAGCAGCCTGGCCCCATGCTTTCATCCTGTCAGCAGCAAAAGCTGATATTGCTTGCGCAGTTTTGAAGCCAAGAGCCAGCAGTGTCTCCCAGCCATGCAGAAGCCCTGGCTAGTGGTGGTGTCCTGGGGAGGTGGGCAAGCAGGATTCCCAAGCAGGGCTCCCCTCTTGCCAAGATGACTTGCCCCAGTAAGCAACTTCTTCTTGGGCCATTGCCTGTTATGCAGCCCATAAAGACATGGGATTCATCAGCCATGCGATTCATCAGCCATGCAACTGATGTGCCCACACAGACCGTATACATCTGAATTTTGTCATGTGAGTGGGAACTCAGAAGACCTGTGGGGTTGGTGACTAGTTTATGACACTTTTTGTGATGGGTAATTTCTGGAAGTTTAGGCTATGGTTCTGCTCTGAAATGCCTACATTGACGTCTGTGCTATTCATTCTGAATTTCTTTTATTGTTGATGGAGAGAATTAGGCAGTGCTGGTATGCTGCTTGACTGGCCTGTTTTAGATGTCTACATTTGCTTGAGAAGAAGGGCACTGCCTATGCCCGTACCTTTTTTTCTGGTTATAAAAGCAGTCTGGATTATCAGCAGAGAGGTAGACCTCTTCACACTGGCCATGCAGGGTTAGTAAAAGGATTCACATCCCCAGAACTTGAATTGCCTGTTAACTCATGCACTGGGCAAAGACTCTGAGTTGCCCAAAGAGGCCAGATGAAAATCAGGCAGGTAGAGCTGTGGACACAGATGGTCCCTCTTAGGTCCCAACCATAGGGGTCCTCTCCCCCTTGAGGGGATCCACCCTGTCTTGGTTGTCTGATGGATCTCAACTGGGGCTGTGGCCACTAACTTGCTGAATGAAAAGCTGGTACAGGATTTTGTTGCTTTGAGTTGATTTGTATGTACCAAGGAGGTAAGAAGAGGTCTCAGAAAATAAACTTGAACCACTGGTCAAGTTTTCTGTTGCTGAACTTGGCTCTCCTGCTGACTTTTTTTTTCTATTGCTGTCTAGCTGCTGAGATCTTGGGTCTACCTTTGCAGGAGTTATGAAGATCTAAGTGCAGTGTTTTCTATCATCCTTCAAACCCTGCCTGATTCACCACCTCCCATAACCCCCTGGCACCTTTTCTGCTTCATATCCTTGCCCTTTATTGCCTGCATCACTGCCTTGCCTTTTCATAGCCTCTCCATGCTCTTGTCTGGTTTGGTTTGCTTACCACTGCATGTGCTTTGCTTCGCTGACCACCAAGGCATGTGACCTGCAAGGTGTCTTGATTGAGTCTGACTTTGCCTTTTAAAAAGAGGCCTGAGATCTCAGTAACCCACCCTAAGAACTGAAAAAACCAAACCACCCTAAACAAGACAGACAGGAAAATATACAGTGGCTGTTTCTGTGCTCTTATAAATAAAAGTCAGACAACCACATGATTTTCTAAAAATAACACCCATAGTGAGTGTTTTGGTAGGAATAATACTGACCTAGTTTGCATGTTGCCCACATAAAAAAAATAAGTTGGTGAGGAAACCCCAATTGCCTGTTGCAGTATTTGCATTTGCTGAACAAGATCTGAATTAAGAGGTGGTTAATTAGATATTATTTTCTCCTCTCGGTGGCCCCTCTGGAGGCTTCAGGGAAGAGGGGAAGGGGGATGCTTGCTGGCAGCATGGCCCACAGCAGTTGCTTGCCTTCAGTGTGGGCTGGATGTGTGGATTACACCTGTGTGGTGCAGTCAGCAAGGGTCTGCATGAGCAGAAGTCCTCTTTTGTAGACTCAGTCCAGGATGTACATGTCTGGAGAAAGAGCAGAATATATCTGTGATCAGAGGACCTGAATTTATGTATGTGAATTTAGCTTCCAGTCTCCGTCTGTGAGGCGATCAAAACATTTTGGTATCAAAGGAAACCTCCCTTGACTGCTCATCTCTTGCCCACCCCAGGGACTCGGTCTGCGCTCTTGTCCTTGTTCCTGCACCCAGCACTACAGCATAGTCCTGGGGTGGGAGCTGTATCTTGGTGGGCCTAAGAGTGTCCTGCACTAGCCTGCCAGCTCCTTCTCATCCAACCTGGAGAGATACTGCTTGGGTGCTGGCCTGGACCTGCTCCCTGTGGGCAGCTCAGCGTCAGTTGCAGCAGTTACAGTAGCCATCAGGGCTGGCATCATACTGGCATCCCTCACAGTGATGGACATCCTTAAGGTCCCCTGAACACCAGTCTCATGAGTATCATTGGTTAATATGAAGGGTTACTGGTCCCAGCTGATGGAGGAATCCAGTAGGATCTTGGGCAGATGCGGAATGTGATTGTAGACAAAATGGATCAGGAACAGAGGCAGGAAGCAAAGGTCTCAGAGGTTCTTACTCCAGGGCTGACCAGCCTTTCTGTCCCTCTGAGCCACATACCATCATCATTACGTTATTGAGTGCCACAGGATGCGCTTCCCACCTCTTGAAGAACTGGCAGATGGAGAACCTATGTGGTTCATCAGTAGGACATGGCATTGCCTCAACAAGGCCTCCTCAGCTTCCCAGAAGTGATGGATGCGCGCTGTGTCTGCAGCTGCATCCCATCATGACCTGGCAGTGTAGGGTTCAGCAGACCTCACTGGTTTATTTCCTTTTGGCAGGATGTGAACCAGCAGTCCTTGATCCAGCACAGCTTCACTGCTGGCAGCCCAGGATCAGGAGCTGTCTCTGGGATGCCGGAAAGCCGCAGGTGGCTCTGGAGTGGCCAGCTTGCCACCCTGCTGTGCGGTCATGCCCTTCACGGCTTTGGCCCATCTCAGCCTCTCCATGGAGCCGTGGCTGCCTGGTCCACCGCCTGTGCTGAAATGAGGGCTGCAGTCCTTTCCAGACTCTGAAATGAGAGCAGAAGCGTGTTGGGGAGTGCTTCGTGCAGATATGGAAATTGCTTTTTTATAACTAACGGATGTCATCTCTTTCCCTTAAGATTATAGCCTCTTTCTTTTTCTCCCCCCTCTTTCATGATAAGTGATATATGAATTTCTGACTCCCTGAACAGCCTCGATGCTGGGAAATGCTCTCATTCAGGCAGAGAATCTAGGTCAGCTGTTCGTAAGAATAGATCAAGACTTCAGTGAACGCAGTGGATGGGCCTTCAGCAGGATGGGGTTTTTTTTCTGGCTTGTTTTGCTCATAATGAGCTCTGAAAGTTGACAGGCATTTTGTGGATGACAGCTATAGCTTCCTGCCAGCAGGCTGGATGCAGGCATTACTGATTCAGTGCATCACAGGGGAAAATCAATAATATGAAATATTAATTGTGATTTTTTTTTTTTTTAACCCAAGATGGGGCACTCGGTAATGAAGGTCTGTACCTACGTTCAAGAGGATCTGATTTGTGAGATGATATGTTTCGAAGATGAGGCCTAAATTTTTTTGCTGATTCTGCACCTATAAATAACAGTTCTTACATATGGCATCTAATTATTTAATTGTCTATGCAGATTAGATAGTCATTTACATGCTGTCCTCAATGACAGCAACTAATAGCACTGGCAGTTATTTCCAGGCACATATGGTAATGCCAAAGGTTTAAAATATCAGTTAGTACCTGCCATACATATCAATATCTCTCTCCATCTCTTCCCTTCAAAAATGTTGGCATAAATTAATATCACAAGGTACATCTGCTTCTTCTTGGAACTAGTTGTACCACGACATATCTGTTGTGTTATATATTTTATGTAAGACTACTGCGTGTGACAGCCCCCTGAGACTGGGAAGCAAGAGGAAGGAAAATGTTAATATGCTTTTTCTCAGTTGTATTTACACATGCAAAGGGTGGGGGAAGGCAACTGCAGATATGAAGGACTCGGGTCCCACTTGTGCAAAGTGGGATCCATAGCCATTTTAATCCAGAAAATATTTAAAAGCTCTTTGGCTTTCCATTTGTGTAGACCTAAATTGTTACGCAGGGTAAGGTTAGTAGGAATCAGGGCTAGGGAGTCCCCAGTTCATCTTCTTATCCTCATCAACAAAAACAGTACAGTCTTCTTTTTCCTGATGTAAAACAGGTTTAGAGCATAAAAGCTTATGTTTTGCTGCCATTTTACCCATTTTGCCTAAATATTCCTAAGGTATATTTAACTGTGAAGACTGTTGTAACAGCCAAGGAGACCTCAGTGAACATGTAACCATTCTTGCGCTTGGAAGCTCCCCATTAAAACCTTGTGCAGAAAATACCATTTAAAACCATTCATTCAAACAAACAATCTCCAAGGAAGTTGCCTTAAAATCCAATGATTCTGTGCCATGTCAAGATCAGTTATATTAAATCAGTTTGCAGTTTGTGTGTTTTCAGATGTTATTGACTCCAAGGCACTTGCTGTCGTGTAGTCATGGAGCATACAAACGCCACTCCACACCACTATTTACTGCTCACTAAACAGATGTGTACAGCTAAGATGCTGAATATTCTCTTTGAAACTAAAGGAAATAGTCTCTTACTTAAATCCTTCATTGGAATGTGGCTTTAATGCTTTTTTATTAATTGAGTTTCAAGAGTCTCGGCTCTTGACAGCCAGTAAATAACATGCTGGAGACCTAAGGTCATAAAAGGACAGATAACATGCTTGTTCAGGATGGGAAAAAATAGTGGTTCCTTTTTTAATTTGCCTGATAATTTGGAAATATCTTCACAAATTACCTCATTTTGGTTCCTCAAGGACCACATCTTTCTCCTTTGCAGGGAAAAACTTGCTGTGAATGATTAACGCTGGCAGAGTGATTGCGATGAAGGTGGCAGAGGAACACTGCCAATGTGCTGGCAGTCGGTGCTGTGCAGCTCTCAGGAGCTGGGTTAGTGTCTCTGAATCCTTATATAGAGCTTCCTACTCTTTGCTGAGAAGTGGGAAGCAACGGAAAGATGAGATACATCCTGATACTGGCAGCACATGAATACATTACAAATACTCTTCCCTTTCCTTTATCTGTATCTGATGCCCTGCCTCTGCCACCATGTTTTGCCCACTTATTGCTTTGTTGGTGTTTCTTTCATTCATAGAAGAGAGGAAGGGGTCAGAAAATACTGAAGACTCTCAGGGAGCTTCCACATCATGTAGCAGTGCTGAATCTTCTAGTGCCACGTCTCCTCTAAATGCTTTTATGGTTTTGGAAGAAAACAGAGTGGTGCAGTGTAAATGTTTTATCACCATGTATTTGGGAGGCCTGCTTTATTCACCCTGAACTCATGCTGATAAAAATTTAATGCTTCTGTTCGAGCTCATGCAGAGTTCCTCCCCAGGGTATTTTTCTGAAACAGTTTCAGAGGATGATTAGCTCTCTCCTGGGACTCTTTTGGGTTCCTCCTGCTGTAGCAAACCCCTCACTGTAGCTAGCTAGCTCCGATGTTTAGAGATTGCAAAAATCTTCTAACACTGACCTTTTTACAGTGTGACATGACATCTTCTTGGATATCCTGAGCTTTACCAGGGCTAGTGGCTAAACCAGCTCCCCACTTGCAGTGGGGTGGGAATGGAGGTCTTAACTCAAGCGGTCCAGCAGTGACAATGGGAGATGCTAGGTGCTGAGCATTTCTGAAAACGTGATTTATTTCAGTGTCTATATGAAAAATGATCTCTCTTCTCTCACCTCCTCTCCTAAATAACATGTCTGCTGTGTCAGAGTGTTCAGCAATGAGGATAAGGGCCCTGAGCTGTGTTGTTAATATACCCCATCCCATTTAACAACTCCTTTGGCAGTGCAGGTGCGTGGGACATTCCTGCCTTAATTTTTAGCCAGAGATACCTGATGTGAATGTTGAGTGGAGAAATGATTGAGTTTTGATCTTACGTTAATATTTAAATGTGTCCAGCTCCTGTCTGAGAGATCTGGGGATGTCCTGGAAGCCAATCTGTAGTTATGAATTTTAGCCTCCGGATGGTAGATGGTGTCTGGCAGATGTGCCTGTGGAGCCATGTCAGTACGGTGGGGGTGAAACACGAGAGACTGGAAATTACACAATCACTGGCCTCTTGTGGCAGCAGGAAAAACATGCCAATTACTTAATGTGAATTTTCAGTCCCAAATCCCCACCTGGAGTGCTGCGTCCAGCTCTGGAGCCCTCAGCACATGAAAGACATGGATCTGTTGGAGCAGGTCCAGAGGAGGGCCACAAAAATGATCCAAGGGCTGGGGCACCTCTCCTATGAGGAAAGGCTGAGAAAGTCGGGTTTTTTCAGCGTGGGGAAGAGAAGGCTCTGGAGAGACCTTAGAGCAGCCTTTCAGTACTTAAAGGGGGCTTATAAGAAAGATGGGGACAAACTTTTTAGCAGGGCTTGTTGCGATAGGACAAGATGTAATGGTTTTAAACTAAAAGAGGGTAGGTTTCAACTAGATGTAAGGAAAAGATTTTTTCCAATGAGAGTAGTGAAGCACTGGAACCAGTTGCCCGGAGAGGTGGTAGATGCCCCATCCCTGGAAACATTCAAGATCAGGTTGGACGGGGCTCTGAGCAACCTGATCTAGTTGAAGGTGTCCCTGCTGACTGCAGGGGGGTTGGACACGATGACCTTTAAAGGTCCCTTCCAACCCAAACTATTCTATGATTTTATGATTCTATGATCTCTGCATATGCTGCTCTATGTAGTGCTATGGGTACAGATGTGTGTAGGAAGTTTCTTGTGAAGTTGTATCTAAAGTTTTTCCTGCTGGAAAGGATATGTGAAAAAATGCACAGATGAATCCTGTCAATCTAAACCAAATTAAAAGACTCAAATAAAATCATTTTAGGCTTGTCTGTCCAAATGGAGATGGAATATTCATAATACAAGCTTTCAAAAAAACCCACAACCCTCTGGATAAAATCATAGATCATCTTGTAAAGAGACATGGTGGTGGCTGAGGTAACACATTCTTTACCACACTAGCAAACAATATCGATAGTTTATTTTTTAAAAAGCTCTTTCCATTCCAGGATAGCAAGCAGCATTTAAGTTGTAGTTTTCCTCTGGCAGACCTGACCCTGGAGCTTTCCTTCAATAACTTCAGATAGCTCTTAGGATTAGAAACCAAGCTGATGGGTTGCTGCTTTTCTAGGGATATGTCCAGACTGACAGCCTGTAGCACTGCTGTGGTTTCTGTGGCAGAAACACTTCCCTCAGCTGCTGTTCAGGACTTGGGCTTTCTGAGTGCTGAAGTAAGAAGGGTGGACCCTGAGTAATAGGAGATAAGGTGTGAAAAAGTACTTCTGGGATACTACAGCTGAAGGAAAACAGAAGGAAGCTGCAATTACTACAATATCCTCAGTCCTTGCTGGAGGCCTTTGGGGCAAAATCAGGGAATGGGAATTCCCAGCTTGGTCTCGGTTTCTTTGCTGAAGACTAAGCTGCTGCTTCAGGAAGTATTGCTTTATTCTTCTTTTACTATGTGGATAGGATATTCTTAATGCAGGGATTTTTATGATCACTTCAGACATCCCTATTGCTTGGCTTTCTACAGTTCATCTTTAAAATTTTGGGGGTTGTGTGATTTATTTATTTATTTATTTATTACTACTATTGTTGTCAAAAGGGTAACATCTTCCTTAAAGCAATGCTTGTTTCATTCTGAAAAAAAAAACCAAACCAGAATTAGGCAAAATCCCTGGGTATTAGCTAAAAATGTTCCAAAGGAATGGCAAAGTAGGTTACTAATTAAGTGAAAATTGAGGTCAGTTTGGAATGGGGTCCTCACGATCAGGAGGAAAACGGAGGCAACGCAAATTGTTCATCAAGTCCAATGTTTCAGTCTTCAGCACGGGGGAAGGGGCAACATTCAGTTCTTCGGGGAACTTGTTCTTAGGACTTTAGTGTGGTTTCTGAAATTGCTGGGACTGTGTAGCCTGTCTGTCAATCCATCTGTCTGTCACCTCCTCATAAACTGAATTCCTCCAGTTTCAGACAAATCCAGAGCAGGACAGAAGTCTCAGATTAACTTCTGCAAAATGGGATGAAAATCAGAAAATCAGTGGCTGAGTGGAGAAGAGCTACTTAAGCAAATGTGCTCAGTAAGGGAAAGGAAGAAATGTCCTTCTTTCCCTTTTGCTCTGACTGTAGCTGTTGGGCAGCAGTGGCAGCTCCAAATTAGCTCCAGACTTGCAGCTCTTTGGCCTGTTTAGGGTAACACAGATCTCTGGGAGGCGAGGGGGTGCAGCCTGGGGTGAGGAGGCACTGTGGGGAAGCAGCTTTGTTTCAGCTATTGCTATGGGAAAGGTGGCTTGTATTAAATATTTGTGCTGCTTTATTTACTCTTGCATGCACATGGGTTAGCTGGAAAGTAAAGAGGGGATTTGGTGAGCAACATTGTCAAGGAAACCATGTCCGTGTACCTTCAGAGTGAGCTGCCAGGTGGAGTCTCTGATGTCTAATAAAGGCTGAGTTCATACCATGTTTTGTTCCTCAGCAGGAGCAATGAAAGTCCATCCTCTCTCCTCAGCCATGTATTTCCATGAAGTGTGTAAAGATGTACTATTTTGTGCCAGCCACCCTCTGGCAGTTTGGTTAAAACTAGCTTTAAAATTGGTTAAAAATGACTTAAAACCCACTCAAGTGCATTAGGGCAGGGGATCAGATGAACACACGGATGCACACAACCTGTGGCTGCATTGTCTCATTTCTTTAGGAAATAAGGTTATCCTTAGAAATAGGAATAAATATGTGCTTTCCACAGAATGATAAACAGCTAATTATGCACAATTAACAAAGTCACCTCATGCATATGACCATTATGGCAATGTCAACTGCAATGTCAAACTGGAGGGAAAGGTATTTTTATTTTGTTTGTTTGTTTGTTTGTTTTCTCTCTCACTGAAGCCTACCTTGCTTGTCATACAGATTGGCTGTTCTTTGATTCCTGATGAAATCAAAGGTGTGCATGTGGGTGGAGGAACACATTGTCAGACAACAGCATAGCTTCACAAAGTGCTTTTGCATGGATTTATATCCTAGGGAACCACCATGTTTCTGTGCCCTACTCTGCATGTTTTATCACCATAATTAATATTCTCCTCTGTCGTCTTTCATGCCTTTGATTCAAAGTGCTGGAGAGGACTAGCATGTTCTGGAAACAAAGAAGGAGGTGAAGAAAATTCAGATGTCTCTCCAGATACTGCAGATCCAGCCTGCCTGTTAGGACTCAAGTGTATTTCGTATAACAGATGCTGCTGAGCACAAAGTTTCCATTGTATATGCCTGACTGCTCATGTGGAGCCCCTGCAAAGCAAGCAGGGGCATCACTGCATTGCTGGAATTGGAATATTAATGTAATTGGACTCTTGCAAAGTCATTTCATTTGAAGTGCTGATAGTCTGACTTCATCCGATTAGCATCCAGACCAAACAGCTATTGTTCAGGTCAGGCACACAATCCACTTATTATGAAGAGATTTTATCTGTATAGGCAAAAGAAAGGGGAAGCAGCAAGACAAAGGGTTAGGTCAACAGAGAAACAATATAAACGTTTATCCAAGATATTCACTTCTTTAGTGAAAGATCCCAAAGACAAAGGTGTTACAGTTTTTCCAAGACAGAAAGACAGAGTCTCAGTGATGTGGGGAGGCTGCGGGCTTTTCCAGGAGCTCCAGGCAACAGGGGAAACTCCTGAACACTGGGGATGTTCCCAGAAGACAAATTGCTCCTCTTTCACAGTGAGCATAGCAAGGGTCAGGGCAGGAAGGAGAATGACCCCCCCTAGAGAACGTCACACTGTGGATAAATAGAGCCATTGAAACACCAGGAAGAAGGAGGGGGTGGGGGCGGGCTTCCAAAAAGTGGCTTTTGAGGAAGAAGAAGGTCATTTGGTACACCTGACAAAGGAGATTGTTCAGAAGCAGAACTGTGCTTGTTACAGTGCTGTGTCCTTGTGGTTTCCTATTGCCTTTCTTTCTACTTGGAAGGACTCCCCTTGAGTGGGCACCTCAGGAGCCCACAGAAGGCGCAGGTGTAATGTAGCAGTGCCCTGATTCCCCTGTCCCAAACAATGGTTTTGGGCAGCAAACAGTCCCTTTGCATTATGTTAACACTTGGTGAAAGACCTTTTTTCTAGTTTGATCTTGACACTTTTCAGCTTCTCTGCTGTAAAAGTGTAGCTTCCCTGGGGACTTTGCTTGTCTAGGCATAAAACCATTAATGGAAGCGCTGCGGTAGATGATGTTCCTAGAGATTCAAATCATTCCCATGTCTTAGGAGCAGAACTTTAGCCTGAGCAGTAAAATAGCATTAGAGACAGTGCGGAGAGACTTGTGAACCCTGCATGTGCTGTTAAGGCACATAGACCCAGAAAAGCAGGCTGGTGGTGGCGTTTTGGCAGCTTCTTTGTGGCATGTCCTCTTGGTACAGTGCATTCCCCCTCAGTGATGACATCCTTCAACCCTTGCCTTTGGAAAGTAGTTGTGGGCAGAGGTATGCAAGTGGGTGATGATGGATTGGTGCTCTCACTGCAGCAGGAGGGATGAGGCATCACCTCATGCTGGTGATGGGCTTGGCACCCACAGCCAGCAAGGTAATCCCCAACTTGCTGTCCCTTGGTAGGGTGCTCGTAGCTGCCTGCTCCGCCAGGCAACTGCCTGCTCTGCGTGTACACACACACTGACCCTGGTTTGTGAACCAAATAAAGGTGGAACAGATGACATCTGGGTTGTTGATGCTGCCGTGCTCAGATGGGGTGAGCCCTGAGGGCACTGTCATCTTGGGGAGTGTCTACCATGGCTTTGATTGAGTGGATCAAGTGGACCATGGAGCAAGAGATGGCCCTAGCTTCAGAAAGTCTATCCATCTTTGCTCAGTAACTCCCTGCTTTCGACAGGCTCATATTGTATTCCCTTGAAAGAAGCTTTCTGGGAAAACACAGCAATTCCCATACATCATGTTGCCCCAGTTTAGGGCACGATCTGCAATTTTACTGTGTTCAAAATCTGTATACTGCAGAGAATCTTGCCTGCAGGACTGGCACTTTGACATCCAATTTCCTTCCACAGAGAAGTCTGGGGAAATTATTTTTGTTAGAGCCGGGTTTGTTGGGAAAATGCTGATGAAGTGAAACATAAACACATTGTGTTGGAATTTTCATGGGAAAATATTGCTGAAGGGTTTCAGCATGCCTGGAATGCATCTCTCCAGTACTAACCCTCTCACTCCATCTTGTATTCATATATAGCGCAGCTATAATATTCCAAAGGAAACATTTTAACTTTAGCCAATTAAAAATTAAGGTCAAAATGGAATGTACATGAAGTCTCTCAGTTTTCAACTTTTTTCGCAACCTGGGAAAACATTGCATTTTGCAACCTCAGTATTTCCTACTGGCAGCAGCTCAAACGTATGACCACTGCTGGAATTTCTGTTTGTCCTTCCAAATGAAATGTATTTATTTCCTTCTCCCTATCGTTACTAATGAATCAAACATCTCCATGATAACATGCTGTGGAATTAATTACTGAGTAAAAGAGCCAGAACAACGTAACATTTACTTGGTTTCCAAGTAGGAAACTAGTGGAATTTTACTGTCACAAAAATGTAGAAAATCTTGGAAGAACCTGCAGGTGTTAAGCTCAGAAGGACGAATGCAAATATTTGGAATAGTCTAGATGCTGTGTGGAAAAATTGCCCCTTAAATTCATATCCCCCAAAATCATTCTTGAATAGCATATGGTTTTGAAGCAGTGCTGCTTGTAATGGCTAGTACAAGACTCTGTCATCAGAAGATGAAAATCCTCAAGTTCTTGTTTTCATTTTTATAATAATGGAATGGAGAAATAAAAACCAGTCTGTAACTATCTAGCAAAGAAAGTGTGGTAAGGACAGCATTTCAGCTTATCTCCAAGTGTAGTGCCTTTCCCACAGCAGTGCAGGAACTTTCTAAAAATCTATTTTAAACATGAGCTCCTGGAGTTAGATGATACTTTCTGTGTAGGAATTTGTTCTGAGGTATATGGTCAGAACCTTTAGCAGCCTGAGAGTCGCCGATGTGGTCCTTGCTCTGAGCGGGCGTACATCTCTTTTCTCTTCACTGCGGACGTTGGCTGGTGAATAGACCTATGAGTGCGCATACACATATGGACACACACATGCACACACACGGTTATGGTGGATTGCTGCAATGTTATGCCATTTTTATATATGTGTGTGTATATAGATATAAAATAATATCTAATAGTTATATAGTTGCTGGAAAATTGCACAATCCAGAAGGCTGAGATGGCTCTTATCTCCTCTGAAAGGTACTGCTAAAACAGGAAAACCAATGCCCATTCTCCAAGACTTTACTTCCCTCTTGGCTAACACAAGGCTTGTTGGGGAAAAATTTGGCTCCAAATCCAGGTGTGATCTCCTTGCCAAAGAATAACTCAGGTGCAGCCAGCGTGAATAGGTTGGGTGAAAAGTGATGTGTGCTTCATAGAAACTATTAATAATCAACTCCCTTAGACTGATAGGTTTGTCATCTAAATAACTGGCAGAGCACAGGGATGTTTTAGTCATTTAGAAAATGCCAAAAATCCCGCTGGCTTTCCCCCACTGCTTGTGGTTAGATTGTGTATGAGGTTTTGACATTATTTTCCTAGAAGAGAGAGAGATTACATAAGAGGGCTGGCAGCCTATAAAAATGTCCTCGCTCAGCATGGGTAGGAACCAGGTTAGACTACTTTGAAGGCAGCTGAAGCCTGTAGCCTCACAGAAAAAAATTAGTCTGGGGAGAAATGTCCTCTCTGAGAGACATACTGTAAGATCACCTTGCAGAGGAGTGTTTCTAACAGCTTTTTCTGATAGCATTCCCAGTTGGACAGAAAGCATCTGGACCTCCTGGGATCATGAGGAAGACAAAGTATTCCTGGGGAGACTTCACAGGAAAAGGCAGCAAGTGGGAGAAAACGGCTGGGGAAAATGCAAGGATGCTGCCTAAGGCTGCGCATGAGGAGAGAAAGACGCAGGAGACAAAGAGGAGAGGGAAACTGAAAACCATGGCAGGCAAATTGCTAGAGGCTGTGGCTCGTGGGAAAGAGGCAGTGGAGGAGAAGGCTAGCAGTGAGGATGTGGCAGGGAATTTGCTGAAGATGGCAACCAGTGGGAAGGAAGCAGAGGGAGGGGCACCTGCAGGTAACCTTGAAGTCCTCTGTGTGTCCAGTCCTGGACCTTCTTGCCTTTCCCAGCCCTGCAGGCTCTTGTTTTCATTAGCGTCTGGTGTAGGTGCTTTACACTTTCCTCCTCCTCCTCCTTCACCTGAGTTCTTGTCTTTTCTGAACTGTACACTTGCTCCTCTGGAAACTTCTGTATTTTACTTTCCTTTTACCTCACAAGTATTTCTCTTTGCTGTCCTTATTTTAATCCTTGCAAAGACTCCCAATGTGTCCTGTGAGAAAGACGATGCACGTGTGACTGACACCCTGTCAGGTGTGACTGTACTGTCCTTCCACAGATGGGGAAAGGGAGGTAGGTTATACATGGGCCAACTGTACCAAGTAAACATTTCCTATGTGTTGCATGTGTTGAGGCAGGATGAGTGCAGCTTGCTAGACCCCTCCTGAGCAGCTTGCCCATTGCTTTGCTGAAGATCCTTGTGTCAACCCTTCTCCACTTTGTGTCATGCTCCTCCCTCCAGTTCTCTTTGATTTAATTCTTACTCCACAGACAAGGTATTTTCATAGAGGAAAGTTAAGATACAGGTGAAAGATAACGGAAGCCCATACTCTTTCATTCTTTACTCTGCACCCAAAGCTGTAGCCTGAATTGATTTCAGAGGTCCCACTTCTTCTGTCCTTGCTTACCTTTCCCTGGGTTCTCATCAAGTTTGATTTTTCGTCTGGGATCTGCTCCAGATACCTTTGGGCAAATCCTGTTAACCCTTTGTTGCTCAATTTTGTAATCTGTAAAATGCACAGGAAGAAAAAACACAGCTCTTTGCAGCTGTTGTGGGATTACTTTGAACTCTTAGTGGTGGGCTGGATGTGATGGGTAAGATACTTTGGTAAGATACTTTGGAAAAAAGCAGCAGTGAAAAACTTCTCCTTCCAGCTTCTGAACTCTAAAGATTTTGTAACTGCCTTGACGGGCTGTCTGGTGATGAGGGCAATGGCTCAGTCACCACAGCTTCTTGCAGATGTGGAAGTCATGGGGAGTTACATGAATCCCCTTTGTGAGACACTGCAGGTAGGTAGCCAACCTTCAGTTTTCATCTTCAGGCAAAATTGTATGCGTAGTTGTTTGGCCTAGTTAAAAAGCCCTGTCAAGGGAAAGCCCTGGACTGCAGTGAGCAGCTGTGGTCTACAATGAGTGCTCGCTGGCAGGAGTGAGATCCTCTGCATAGCCATGCCAGACTGAACAGGAGAGAGGGACCTTACAAAAGAGTTTGCAGCACTTTGGTCCTGCCAGGGTTTCTGTAGAGAAGACAGAGAATTCCTTCTAGGCTTGATTTTCAGCTGTTGGCTCTTTAAGATGATGTCCTTTCTCTAATGCTTTTCTTCTGGAAAAAAGATACTTTCCCTAAGGAAAGATTGTCATTAATGAACCTGCATTGCCCACAAGAGGAGGTCTACTGAGATGATGACAGAAAGCTGCAGAAGACTAGTTTGCAGGCTTAGTTAGCCTGGAGGGGAAAGATGAAGGAAAGAAAGAGGAAAGTGCTTGCCTTGAGGAAACTGAGAAGTGCTAGTGCTAGACCTTAAGCGAGGTGATCTTGAGTAGATCGTGAAGATTTTTGGGATACATGTAAAGTACATACTTCAGTAGTCAGATGTTGAAGTGATGGGTCCTACTGAGGAGTGAACAAAGTTGTGTTGTTACTCTATTGCAGAGGAAACCATCTGCAGATTCATTGAGCAAGGAAAATTTTTTGAAGCTTGTGATCATATTTATGATCTGGAGCATTCTGGAAAAGATGATGTGGGAAAGTCTGAATCACTTTATAGACTACTGGCTGAACGAATGTGGACTGTGGTGGGAGAAGCGCTCAGTGGAAGTGGTAGGATGTCCCTGGAGCCGTTGCAGTCAGTGGGGGAATCACTGAAGTGGGAGAAGCAGAAGGAAGTGGAGTGGCTTGGCAGCAGCCAAGATATGGAGTCTGTTTCTACCTGGAGTCCAAACTTCTGGAAGAAAGATCTGGAGGAAAAACTAATACAGTACATGATGGCCCAGATTGCACCCTTTGGTTCCTCTAGTAACACAGATGAGACTGCACTAAAACAGCACCTGAGTCACCTGGAAATGACGTTTCTCCCCAGCCTGGAGCACAGAAGTGGTTTCTTCAAGGAAGCAGGACTGCTCGTCACCTACGCCCGCTGCTGTCATGCCTCTTTGTCTTCTCACCTTTCCACCCTTACTGACAGTAACCATTTCAGCTTCAGCCAATGTCTTTTAGTTTATGAATGGGGCCTTAAAATGTACAAAAGGTATGTTTGAAGGACTTCTTTTTCTCTACATTTTTCTATGTCTGTTCTGAGCACAACCCCTGCTTCTTTTTGATGCTCAGGACTCTTACTGGATTTAGACTTGGCCACTGCCTATTTTACCTTCTGTGCTCTCAAAGCCTTTTTTCATTGTAGTACTGCCTCTTTCTAAATCCTTAGTGTTGGGCTCAAGGGCTTACCTGAGGTAGGCAGGTATTTTTCTGCTGGACTCCTGTTGGACATGCATAGTGTCCTGCTTTCCCGAACAATAACTTTTCTCACATTAAACCTTTTTTAGGAAGGTCTAGAATACTGTGATTACTCCAGAATAATTTTCTCTTGCCTTTATGTCGGCATTATGCTTTATGAACTTCTCTTGTCATCTCCTTAGTTCTCTTACTGCTTTATCTGGCTTGTAGTTTGACCAATCGTTTCCATATTTCCTGTATTAGTGTTCAGATCACAGGAAAAACATATAGCAGATCATTAAATTCCTGCCCAAGTTTGGGAAAACGGATGTGGTTTTCCCCATGATCTGAAGAGCAACACATCTGGGACATTTTGGCCCAATGTGAATTCAAAGCCTGTGGTTGTCATCAAAGCCTGAAGCTTTCTTGTGATTTCTTTTTGTGTGACAGTGGTAGATGAGGTGTTTGATTCTCTGTGTCCATGGCTACTTTGCTACTTGACAGCTCCAATCTACTTATGTCCTAATAGTTTTCAGCCTTTTTGGGCTATTTGATTGCTTCCATCCAAGCCTAGAGCTTCTCTGTTCTTTGTATTAATTACACTTCTAAACCCTCGATTAGCTCATAAATAGTTCATCAGGTGGGCTCTTCTCCTCACCAGCTCCCAAAGGAGGGAGGCAGGGTAGTGGGTACGTGCTGGTGCATACTGTCCTCAGACACATGGGAGATGTGGTGAGGATTCATCCCTTCTACTGCTGCTTTTATGGGTTTAAAATGGTAAAACTTTGGTTTTAGATAAGAGCAATGGATTGATGAAATACTGAAAACCTACATGAAATTGGAGGTGAATAATTACATAATGTAAATATATAATGAAAAGCTCAAAGGTAGGAAAAAAATGTGTTATGTAATTGCTGAATTCCTTCCAGAAAATAAAAAAGCAAGAGCAGCCTGTGATTGTATTAGGGTCAGAAGATAGTGAAGAAAGTAGAAATGAGAAGAGCAGAGATGCCAGGCTTAACTATTTGTATTTTCCTCTTTGAATACAGTTTCCACCTTAATGAAAGCTCCTGTGTGGATGCAGTTGTCCTGGTATATAGCTGCTTTTTCTTCAGCTCAGAGACAGTATGGGACACTTGTAAAATTGTGCGTCCATGGAAGTGTGTTTGGGTGACTCTGCCCAAGCCCGAGAAGGAATTCAGCAGCAGGACTGAGGGAAGGGGAGAGCAAAATGTGTAGTTTGGGCAGCAAACATAGGAAGACGGAAAAGAAACAGCACAAAAGCATAGCTGGCAAAAGGGCATGATAAAGATCATCTACCAGGTTGTGGCTGCAAACATTGTTGGGTGCTGGCAGGGCACACTGTTTGCTTAGCGTGAGGTTGTGGTGCCAGGCAGGGGGTGCCAGGTGGGCGACAGGCTGTGGACCAGTGGGAAAGGCCTCTGGTTGAGCTCTTGTTTCTGTACGCAGTGGCAGCGAGACATGTCTGGGACCCAAGCAGACCCCCCAGCACAGCCTTTCCCTTGGTGTACAGTGTCTTGTGTGGATTATTTTGAAGACTGAAGAAAAGTTACTTGCAGTCACCCGGGTAAGAACTCAGGAGTTTTACCTCGATCTGCCTTTTTTATTCCTATGGTTTTAAAATAAGGAATGTCATTGTTAAATTAGCTGCTCCCTTGCTAGCTGAGCCTGCTCTGCTCAGATGGGTATGAGCCCCAAGGTCTCCATCTTGGCCATGTTTCATTGCAGAGCCTAAGTGTGAAGATCCATGACTGTTTTCTGCCAAAAGGATGCTGCCCTGTCCTTGCTCCTTAGCAAAGAGATGCTGGGGCATTTGCAAATCTCTCTTCATCCTGTTGCTGCACCTTTATAGTGCTGCAGTCTAGTCTGCTCAGAAGCCAATGCATCTGGAGGAAAGGGAGGGTATGGGTGAAATCCACTTCCTTACTGAAGGCCATTTCAAGATGCTGTTCATCTTCTCTCCAGCTGTTAATGAGCCCATAGTGTGCAGCAGTTGGTTTTTTTATAGCCCCTTTGCCTCAGCTGTGCAGATATTGAGGCTGCTGGATTTGTCTGTATGTGGACCCCTCACAGCCCTTTCCAGCCAGCTGGACTGACATTGCTGAGGTTATAGCAAAGATTATTTCCAAAGCCCAGCTGAAGAAATCGTGCAGCTGGTGCACACCTGGCAAGGTTGGAGCAGGGCATCCTGACTTGAGATCCCATAGGAGACTTTAGCTCCAGGGCTGCAGGACCTCTTTCTTTTCTCAGCGAAGCTGCCCCTTTGAAGAATGCTGTCCCAGCCCATGGAATACAAATGAAGCAGGGAGGATGCACTGTAGTGATGAGGACCTCCAGACAAGACCATGCTATCTGGAAACTCAACGGGGCCTTATAGATTCAGCTAAAGCCGAAATGCAGCAGCAGGATTTACCACAATCATCTCTCTTGCTTTCCCTTTCCACTAGCCCTTGGGAAGCAGAGGAGGGGAAATTCCACGGCAAACTGCTGAATCACCCCACGGAAAGTACTCTAAATTGCAGAGATTTTCCTCAAGATCTATTCCTTGAAGGAAAATGTGAAGGTAGTCACAAACATGGAAGCAAAGGTGCCAGCTGGTGACAATATGCTTAAAACCTACTGATTTCAGTGTTTAACATTACACATCTTTATGGGCTGTTTCTAATCATTACCCTGGGGAAAACCACATGTTCTTAAGGTCTGTTTTTAGCATGTATTTCAGTGAAGGAAATGACTTTACTCAGGGTAGGGCTAGTGAGGTGATCTTAGAGCATGTCACTGAGTCATTGACAAACCCTCACAGATGCTGACTAACAGTGATGGAGACTTTAACTCTTTTTCTTTTTTTTTTAAGTTCCCTCTAATGTAATAGCTGGAGAAAGCCTTTGTTTAACCATGGGCTTTCTGCTTTCCTGATACACCATGCGCTGAGCAGGCTCACCTAGATCTGGCGGTGGTTACAAGCTTTTGTGCCATGCTGCCCTGAATTGGCTGCATTTTTTCATGCAGCCTTGGATCTGGAAGCATCACAGCTTTACATGGTGCTGCACTGTACATGAAGAACAGAGCTGGAATTGCTGGATAGTGTCGTACGGCAGCATCCCAGCTTGCTTCATACCTGGCCAGCTTAGGACCAGCTCCAGGTTCAAGCTAATGAGCTTAAGTGGATATGAGCTGACTCCATATGGAAAAATTATGGATGTCTCTTCACTCAGCTCAGTGGCATAGCTTATAAAACTGCTTTATCCCTCTATTTCTTTTTCCAGGATACTCCAGCCCTTCATTATTCTAAATATACAGGAAGCTGCTAGTGAGCAAATATCCTGTCAGTTACCCCTGAGTGACTGTAATACATAATTGTGACTGTAAGTCACATGGTGCGAGTTTTGCCACTTCAATGATGACTAAATTTTTCTAAGTGAAAAGGGACTGACCAGATTAAGCCATGGTCTGCTTTGCCTAGGAATACGTGGCTTGTCACTGGAAGTGCCAGCCTGGTATCTGTGCAAACTGAAAGCACTTTAAACAGAAATGAACAATGAGAACTGTGACCACATCTGAAGGTGCTGAGAGCTCTGATGCCACGTGGGGTTCAAAACCACTTCCAAACACCACTGTGGGGAACTCAGCCAGCTCTGCAGGCAGGCTGCATTCCCTCAGCCCAGACATGTCTAGGGCAAGGGGTCTTTGTGCCTCTTGAGGTTGCAAGATTGGTGAACTGGAAATGATGGAAAAGTGACTGGGTTGTCAGTCTGTCACCCCTGCCCTTGCTGTATTGGGCATTTGATATGAGTGCAAGGCAAACCTTCTGTACTGAGAGGTTGAAAATGAACCTCCTGTCCCCTGCTTCTGCAGCCTCAGCTCAAAACTGGCTTTGTCCAAAAATGGAGATGGCAGGACTGGACATACATACCTGGACAAAAGCTGGAGGAGAGTTTAGACTGACCTGCAAAGGATCACTTGGGTCTTTGTCTTCTTCCCTCCCTCCCTCCCTCCCTTCCTCTATTTTTTCAAGTAGACAAAGGAGGACTGTTCATGTGCTTTGGAGAATTTGGGTCAAGGACCTGTTGCTACCCAAGCTAATAAGGCTGTGCAGTTGTTCTGCCCACCTGCCCGTTGGTGTGCCAACAGTGTGCTCCCACCCATGTTAGCCTCTTTCTCTTGACCACACTTGATAACAATGTAGAGGTCTCATGGATGTTAAATTCTTGGATGTTTCAAAACAGCAGCTGGGCAGATGAGGGACCCAAGTTATAACTAAGCCTCTTGTATTTTCTGAGGGGCAGTGGTTGGCTGGGCAGTCAGCACCAGCAGGCTGGTGAAATTAAGAAACAGCATGGGGTACCATATCTTGGTCAGACAGAGAGGGACAAGGAGGAAACTGGAGGTTATTTATGGGCCTGTTTGTTACAGCAGAAATTCTGGTCCTCTCCATGTTGGAGATTTGGTGCCTGAGGTGCTGGTGCCACCGTAAGAGCTACAAGCTCTTGGTAACTCAGACACATTGCCTGATCTAAAGGAACTAAGTACCATGGCTCAACAAGTTATTGCCTTGCAGTAAATGCATGCTCTGTCCCATTGGGGAGCAAGACCTTCATGTTGGCTTAAGCTGATACATTTTACTGTGCAACTGGGGCAGGCTAGAAGTGTTTGTGCTGCTCAGCTGGGATGTGTTATCTCAGCACATTGTGTTCACACAATTGCTTACAGTCAGGTGATGGCACTCGGGAAGAAAGGAATTTTTCTTGGGTTGTTTGTATCTTTGATTAACACTTTTCAGTGAATGCGGCAGAGCAGTTGTTTTGAGTATACTCTTGATGGCATTCTTCAGTGACAGCCACAAATTTCCTAATTCATTAGTCAGAAAAGAACAAAGACAAAAGTGGAAGATCAGACTATTTCCTTGGAGGAAGATGCAGGAATGAAAGAATAAAGAAGCAAGCCAGGCTTTTAAGTTTAAAGCTTCTATAAAGGTCAGATCATGTTTCAAGCACAGAGTTCTTTCTCTGCAGTGTTAGTTTTGTTTTTACAGTCCATTCAAAATAACACAAGCCAGCCAAATCTTGGGAAATTTCCCATCATGCAGCCCCATGGAGCTCATCCCTCTGTGGCAGTAGCTCTAAACACTAACCCGACTCCTCTTTGCACTCACAGGTCCCTGGCTCAAGTGAGGGAATGCTTTTAATTAGCACTGGCTGGTTTATGTGGGTGCTGGTTGAAGCTAGGAAGGGTGGAAAACCTCAGCTACAGTAGCTGGCAGCAGAGTGTTGTGTCTAAGCGTTGTTTTGCTGTGTAGGCCCCTTCATTTGAGCCAAAATAGCTAGGGAAGACTGTAGATAACCCGAGCTGACGCTAGGATGAAAGAAAGCTACAAATCATTTAAACTCAAATAAACAATGTAGAACAAAACAGAACAATGTTATCAGGTCAGCTGGAACTGACTATCAGGTCAGCCAGGTTTTGGGTTAAACAACATGGCCAAAAAAAATAGAGGCAGAAATTCATCTAGTCCAAATGCATAATGAGAGACTGGGAAACCTCACTCATGATGTATCTCAACTGTTCTTTTTTCTTTTCTTTTAATATTTAGAAGGAAGTAGGGAAAGCCCTGAAAGAAGCATTTGATATTGGGAAACCCCCTTTTGCAGATGCTGCAGTCATTCAGGTAAATGTGGGGTGGAATTAAAAAGCTCTTGTATTTTGGGGCAACTGTGTTTTTGCACACAAGTATGTAGGTATTTGGCAAGACCCAGTTTTGCATGTCTTGGGCTAAGCTGGTGAGTTGAAAGATTGCAAGTTAGCTGCCATACTTAAACTACATCTGTTTGCTCCCAAACCTGTTTTTCCCTTGTGCATATGTGAAGAAAACTAAACTAAATAAAAAAGGATGAGCCTGAGATTAGCTGATTCAAGCTGAAGATGCAGTTTCATATATGCATTTGGATTTTCACATAACCTTTTGGAAAGTCATGGTGTATGTTAAACAGTCTGCTCTGTATGAGTTTTGCAGAGTACTTTTATAAAAGCAGCGAGAGTTGCCAAGCCATGGCAGGTCCCTATATCTGGCAGTGCAAATGCGGGTGGCTTGCTGCCTGCTTGTGTGCTGGGTACAGCTGTGACTGCTGCCCGGACAGGTTAGGCAGCACAAGAGACTACTTCAGAGCACGGCAAAGCCGAGTGCTTGAAGAGCATCGCAGAAGCACACTCTGCTGATTTATGAGCAGTACATACAATGGCCAGAGAGTGTTTGGATCAAGACCTGCAGAAGGCTTAAAATAAATCCTGGAGTTTATATGTGGACTCAAGTGATGCTACAGATCAGGGGCAGGCTGTGGCTGCCTTGACTGTATCCTTTTTCTCCACTGCCACCACCCCAGAGGCAGTCATGTTTCTGGTCATGAGAGAGGGAAGTAGCCCCATGGTCCTTTGGGATGGCAGACAGCATCAGGCACCCCAATGGATGCTGGTAGTAGGCATCACAGATCAACAGCAGCTGGCCTTCCTTGTAAGGACATAGCTTTAGCTGGGAAAAACTGGCTTTTCTGGTCCAACTCAGACCCAGGCACCAAGTGCAGGAGCTCACGAAGGGGACTGCCACCTCCTCGCCCTGCCCTGTGCCCGCTGGAGTGGTGGAACAGTAATGTATTCAGTGATGTACCTGTGCTAGGGTGGCTTTTAGCTACACAGCTGGCTGTTTCTTTTTTTTTCCTGCTTCTGGCTGACAGAGCAAAGGTTTCTAAAGGGGACCAGGCCAAAGCCTGATTTTAATGCTGTGGTCCTCATATTTGCAACATCTGGCCATGCTTCAGCATGGCTGTTTTTGCTCTGTTTTCTATGTCACTGACGGGTTTGAATGCTCTGGGATAGGTGATGGAAAAGCCTGGATAAATAGGCAAGCCTCATGAAATTACCACCTCCTCAATTTTCTCAGGCTGACACTTAAAGATCAGATAGAAAATGAACAAGGTGTCATGGAAACTCATCAGCCATAGTTTTCTGACATTTTGGTGTGGCATATTTTATCCTGTCCCTTTGGGTGAACCTTTACATCTGTTGTGAGCAGTGGAAAAACCCATTCATGGTGTGAGTCACCCTTTGTCTCTGGCTGACACTTCCCAGAGCACTGGGAGAGCACAGCATATGAGTCCATCTGTCTCCTTTTATCCATCTGGCTCTCCTCCCCTTGCAAGCTTTTGTTTCCACAGAGCAAATAATGGGCAGCATTAAGTTGCCACCTGCTCAAGCCTGCCCAATATGGGGTGGTTTATTAGCTGTCTGGCACAACCCACCTCCTGTAGGCACCTGGGCCTCCTAGCTGGGGCCAGTGGGGTGAGACAGGCGCTGTGGTGTTTAACACACATTGCTATGTCAGGCGTGAGCAGTGGTGGCTGGGAAGATGACACCTGTCTTCTTCAGACATCCCTGGTAGAGACCCTAGCAGAGGCCTAGAGAGCACTGTTGGAGCTGCCTAACCTTTTTTTTTTAGCAGCTGCACCCAAATTTATCTGTGAGGGTGAGTCACATAGAAGTGCAGGTGCTCCCGCAGATGTCAGGTCTTTGTATGAGCTGAGCTGCCAGGCTGGACATTGCTAGCGGAGAGCGTTTGTAGGGAAAGGCTTTCCCCTGAGTGCAGGACTTGACTCCAACCGCAATGAAAGCAAACTGAAACAGAAGTTGTTGCCTAGAAGGCAGAAAGATTTGCAGCAGGGTGAGGAATGGGTTGTATTCCTTTCACTGCTTAGGGAACAAATGGTTTTGTCCTGTTCTCTCATGCCTTGAAATCCACAGATACTAACAGAGAAGATGGAGGCTGCCTGGCATGTCAGTGAGAGCCTGGGCGAGAAGGTGGAAGCTGTGTGCCTGGAGGAGTGCCTGAGGTTCCTGGAGAGGTAGGAGGGATGCTGTTTTCCTCCTTGGCAATGTCCTCAGTGCTCAAAAGAAAGAAATCCTGATGACGCGACTGGCAATGCTGTATTCACCCAGATCTGCCATTGCCCCTCTTTAGTTTGATGGCTGTTTCCCATCAAGCTGTAACTGGAGGGACAGCACTTTGCTGCTGTTTATGTGCTCAGCATTTGCTGTCGGACTAAAGCTGAGGGAACAAAGTGCACCCAGACTTGCCTGGACAGGTTAAAACCTTGGGGGATGTTTATTCTAGAGAGGAGCAGACCTTAAGAACAACCAGAAAGAGGGGCAGTGACGTAGCTGGTGCCCAGGCTTGGCCCTTCCTACCCTGGCTGTGCTTCCCAGGCATGGTGCTTTCTGCTTCTCAGAGGATGATGAATGTCTTCTCATCTTCTGTCCTTTTACCACTTCTTTTGGCTCCCTTTATCTGCTTTTTGCTCTTGGGCATCTCCCTCCCTGTGTATACCCCCACAGCACAATATGCCAGTGCTGCTGGTTGTAGATGACTATTTCAGAAGGTGGTTTGATTTAAGATCCTTGGTCCTTCACATTATGAGGGGAAAGAAATTTCTGTAAAATGGAGTTGCCCAGGAGCCATCTGTGTGACTGAAGCTGTGACAAAGCAGTTGACAGACTTTGTGGGCTATTCATACACACTGAGGCTTTATTCTGCAGCTTTATCGGCAAAGCCTGAGATGCGTCCCAGAAGCAAGTGTTGCAGCAACAGCAATGGTAAAATGAATGTCCTGCATCTAGAATCCTAACAGTGGCACCCAAGCAGCTTGAGGGCTCTCCCTGTGCCACTCCTGTGCTCTCCTTCTTCACCAGCTGGGCAGGACAGAGACTGTCTTTGTCCTGCTTTAGATCCCCACCTTGGGGAGTGAAAATGTGCTGAGAAAACAAATAATCACAGAATATTTCTCCCATTTCGTGCTGGGCTAATGCTGTCAGGAGCATTACAGAGCATGCTAGCTTAAAGATATGTCTTCCTCTTTTAATTTAGCTATGAAAATGAAGTAAGAAGCTTTCTCCAGCTTGATGGCTGCCCTGGGATCTGCAGCAGCTTACAAATCCTGGAGAACTGCTGTACTCTCAGGTTAGAAAACAGACCCTATTGGCATGTGGAGCAAAACAAAATTTCTGCTGTCTGATCTTCTTCCAACTCTGCTATGGGGTCAGCCTTGCGTCCAGCTGGATCTGGTTGTCCAGCCCCATGCACACCAACACTTAAGCATGGAGGGAGCCAGCTGTGGTCAGCCAGACCCCTTCAGAGCTGCCCAGCTGCCCGGCAAGAGAGAGGGGGCTGGGACTGTGCTGTTGGCAGCCCGGTACTGCTGCTTCTCACCTGCTCCCAGACCCTGCAGGTGCAGGGGGCATGGCCTGTGGTCCACCATCTCCTTCATCCCCTGGTGCCCTGAGCAGTAGGCAGGCAGCAATGCCACGTTGCATGTGGGGACATTATCCTGCCCAGCCCTACCATGTGTTGCAATATGGTCCTCTCCTGGGCCTGATTCTCCCTCATTAAGAAAGCCTCATAAATGTTGCCCTGAGATGTGTGTGCTTGTGCACTTCAAGGTAAGCCCAATCTTAAGTGCTTTGCTGAATGAAACCCTGTCAAACATGCCAGGCTTTCTCTGGTGTTGCTAGGAAGGAGGGAGGAAATAAAGCACAGAGGGTGGGGGAGGCTGTTTGCACCTATGAGCTAATTTCAGAAGTGCTTGCAGTAATGGAGAAAACAAGGTTGTTTCTCTTCTTCCTGTCTAAAATTATCTGGGAATCTCTGGAGTCAGCAAAATGCCCAAATCCAGCATATGCACAGTGCTTACTTGACATTGGAACCTTGCATTGAGCCTAGGTAGCTGTTTTGTTTCTTTTATTTGCATGTTGCTCATGCTGGATCCTAGACTGAATAATTATGAGGCTCTTTTATGTAATTCTGTACAGTGATACTGAGAATGAAGTTATACACTGAGCTTTTCCAGAAAGTAAAATGTCCATTTTCAAGCTGGTGATCATTTTAACCAGGATTTGCTGACTTGAAGATTGTTCTGATGGAAGAAATTGTTTCTCTCGTATTTGTAGAGTGTTGGAGGCACACAGGATGCTCACCCAGCCTCCATTTGCCAAGGCCACTTCATTCCTACTCATTTTTGAAAATACTAGAATTTTTACTTATCTAATTTCACTAGTGGTGGTTCAAGTGGCATTCGTGTGCACTGAGCTTTCATGTCCTTGTGGCAGTATCTTAATGAGAGCTATCCAAAAGATGGGTGCACATAAGTGGGTTGCTGAGCTAGCCCTGTACCTGAGCATGTGTCCATTAAATTAAACAGGCAGTCGTGTTCGTTACTGTAGGAAGAGTTTTGATCTGAGAGAATAGCCTGATTTGATCTGATCAATACTTTCCATATTCCCCCCCACCCCCTTTTTTTTTTAACAGGACTGTCTGGCATAAGCTAACATACATTTGCAGTGCCAGCACTGGTCAGGATGTTAAGGTAAATGGATTTCTAGACAGGATGGAAGATGAGATTACAGAGCATTTTCTGCAGAGGGTCACTTCTAAAGTCAAGGTATGGGAGACCCATGTTAACATTGAATATTTTTAGACTGTAGGGCAGGCATGCACTTTACTGTCATGTCCTGATTTGGAGAGAGTGAAACTATAGTAGGATCTTCAGGCCCATTACCTTCCTCTGCCTTGACTGAAGCTGTATATTGACAGCTTCATCTTTTCCAGTTCTTGGGATCCCAGTTCCAATGTTTGTAGCATTTGCTGTTGTGCTACAAATGGGTACACCTTGCTGCCCCTGGGCACCCAGACATGAAGAGTTGAGCCTCACCTGCTACCTACTCACTGCCAGCAGCCCAGCATCTTCCTGGGGCAGTGATAACTCATGGAGCCCAAGGCTGTGGTGGGTAGTCAGGATGTAGAGAAGGATGACCAGAAATGTATCCCTCCCTTAGGCTAAGTTCCCCTCCCTTCACACTTTCTAATATTAGGCTATTAGCCCAGACACCCACCTTCATATCCTGAGCTCCATGTCTAGATAACACACAGTTGCAGGCTCCTAGTGTGTGGTGGTGTGCATGTCCTTGGGAAGCTCCCCTGAGCATCTTCAGGCTCATCACACAGGCTCCCTCGAGCATGCTGAAGGCAGCAAAAGGAAAATGACAAAAGAAACCCTGGGCACACTGTGCAGTTTTGATTTCCAGAGCTCACTGTCAGCCTGTCCCATGGGCGGGAGCTGGGGGTGGTTCTGACAGGGAGCACAGACAACCCTGGGGAGGAACAGGAGAGCTAGCGCTCAGGTTTCAGTCCTCCTCTGGCTGTGTCAACATGGGCTTCAAATCATGAAAGACAGAGTTTATCCCCTGCCTGCCTGCTAAATGGTCCTTATACTTTCCCATTGAATAAGAGGCAATGGCCATGCTGGGAGCAGGATGCCAGAGCAGAAGGGTGCAGAATGGCTGGGTCTTCCTGCACTCCCCATCTGTAGGGGCACATTTTACATAGACCCCAGATTAGAGCTATTGCCACCCATTTTTCATAGTTTTTGATCTTCCAGGTTTGGGCTTAAGAACTTAATACATCCTTCCTGAATATGAATTGTTTCTTTCTTTCATGTTTCACTTTTCTTTGAAATAAAGGCACAGTATGCTGCAGCTCATGGAGGAGTCTGTTTCTGGGAGCAGAAGGAGCAAAAGCACAATAACCTATGTCTGTCGTCTGTGTGGTGTCTCTACATGTGCACCCTTTGACTCTGTCTGTCCCTTTTCCTCAGGGAACACTGAAGGAGCACTTCAAAAAGTGTGACAGTGGTTTTGACCACATCCTTGAATCCTTAAAGCAAAGCTTTTTGGCATTAGGGAAGAAAAAACCAGACATGTATGAGGTAAGAAATAAGTAAGAAAAAGGTATTACTTAGGAAATCACTAAAACTAGTCCTTGAACCTCTGATTGTACAGTATTTTAACATTAATCCAAACGACAATTTTGTCTCTTGTTGGAAGGGCTTTTAAAGATCTAATTGTCTCATACCAGTTCCTCTATCCAACAGAGTTGGATACCTTCCTCACTGTGACAGCTAGGACCTTTCTGTAATCTCAGCAGAGAAACCAACAAGTGAAGAAATGTGGAAACCCAATGTAACTCCCAAATACAGAGCAGGAGCATTGGGCCATCTCTGATCCTACCACCGCCCCAATACCATTATATTGTAAATCTTCTCAGCTCCTCATGTGCTTCAACCTTAGTTGTAAGGAATATTTATCCCTTTGATGGAGATTGGACACAGGGAGAAGCGAAAGGTCCAGATCCCCAAAGGACATAGTGTCTCAGGCACTTAAATATGCCAGGGTTGGCAAAGAACAACCTCACAGAGTACCTAAGTTTTTTCAGCTTTATAGTAGCCTAAACAACTTGTCTAGGGTCTCATGACACCCTTGAGTCTGGCTCTTCAGCAGTGAGATTGGTACCTGGGCTATCCTCTTCTGCATGCAGGTTGGATTTGCTGCTGCTACCAGTGCTTCACATGTCCCCGTAAGCACTGGACTCCCTTTCTCTTACCCTCCTAGGTCTGCAGGCCCTTTGTCAGTGCTGATTTTAATTAACATTTTGAAATGTGGAAAAAGGTAATGGAACAGAAAAAATTAGGAGCTATTCTGCTGTTGTTCAGAGTCTGTCACTGGACATTATGTCACATTAGTGCTGGGGAAAGCAGCAGCTCTGTGGTGGAGTGCTGTGCCAGAGCTCTCTGTCTCTTGCTTTGTCTCTTTTGGACAGGGCTGGGGATTTCCTGTACCTTTGGACTGCAGCCTAAAACTGCTCTGATTTCAATTGCTAATGAAAATGAGCTTTCTGTGCAGCAGCCCATCTCCTCTTAGAAACACTCCCTTCCCCTTCAGGCGCTGCATTGTCTCGGCACCAGGGTTTCTCAGCAGGTAGTGGGTGGCTCAGAGATGCCCAGGTGTCTCTGTGCCCAGCCACAACTGTGTGCCCAAGGGTATGGCCCTGGGATGTGTCTAGTGGGGATGCTCCAGGAAGGCTGGATCTGGCTTTGTCTGTAGTCCAAACTGTCCCCAAGTGACGTGTTTGTCAGCCTGGGGCTAAGCCAAGTGTCACTGCTGTTCTGCAGTGTGAGTGACCTCTGGCTCAGCTAACTTGTTCCATTGCTTTTGCTTGGATGTCTCCACACTTATCAACATTTATGTCATCCACATACAGCTTGGAGGTACTCCATGTGTTAGACCAGACATTTTAAAGGGATACTTAAGCAGAGAAACAGGACACCCATCTGCATGGACCCTATATCCCCTGTCTACACAGGTCAGAGTCCTATAGGTATGGTCTGGTCCTTGCTCACTACAGGGAAGTTTATTTGGTCTTCTTTGCTCTGGAACAGGCTCTCGTCAAGGCTGTCAATGTCATCATTGTTACAGAATATGTGCAGGCCCTCCTGACCACTTCCAGGAAACCATCTTCTGTGCAGAGGAGGAGGATTGTCAGCAAGATGGAAGAAGATCATAGGATGCTGCAAACTGTCTTTAAAGAGTGCTTAGTAAGTCTTTGATATGGTTATGGTTTTCCTCTCTGTCATCAAGAACAGTACCAGCAGAGGAAAAGGCTCTGAAAGCAACAGAAAAGCTTAAGGCGTCTTACCACACTGGTATTCAGCTTCACAGAAATGACAATCAGATGTGCTGACAGCCCTTCTGATCTGCCAGAAGCTGTTAGTTTATAGTTTTGAAATGTGTGACTAGAGGAAGCAAGATTCACACTCCTGCCACTGAAATAAGAATAAGGCATGATCCTCTGAGTTGGTAAGACAGCTCCAAAGCTGTCAGCTCCCCCAGGCAAGCCTTTGGTACATGGCACAGGGGTGCAGAAGCAGAAGAGCTATGTTCCCCCCAGTGCTTTCCCTTGAGCCTCTGGGTTGATGGAGCACATCAGCTGCTCCACATCTTCCAGGGCTTCACCTTCCCTGTGGATTACCCTGTATGCTGCTCCTCCTTGGACGCGGGGTATGCATTGTTACCCCTCTGTCAGGCCTCCTCCCTCCCTGCAGGCCCTCCCCAGCCCCTCAGAGCTGGGCTGATGGCTGTGTGAGCCATTTCCCTGTGCTGCAGTGTTTCCTCATGGGTGGAAACATGCTGATGCTGTTGTGGTTGGTGATGGTTGCAGAGAGGAGGTAAAGATGCCTTGCAAAAGGGACTGGTCAGGTGTAAAAGCAGAGCCACACCTCTGAAGAAAACTTGTGGAAAAATGCTAGGT
Source organism: Phalacrocorax aristotelis (assembly GCF_949628215.1). Taxonomy (NCBI): domain Eukaryota; kingdom Metazoa; phylum Chordata; class Aves; order Suliformes; family Phalacrocoracidae; genus Phalacrocorax; species Phalacrocorax aristotelis. Next base: position 26,736,383 of record NC_134284.1, on the reverse strand, counting down.
CATATTTGCAGAAGCAACTTTGGAAGCTTAAACAGCCTCTTTGCTTAATTTGTAATCTGGTGTAGCTGGCAGTGCTGCACACGGCATCTGTGGATGCCACCAGGCTGTCACATGGGTCCCCTGATTGCCCAAGGGCAAGGATTGCAATGCCAGCAGCATCCCCTCCTGCTGCTGCTCCAGCCAGAGAATCGCTGCTGTGCAATAGCCCCTGGCGCAGCTCTTCTGCAATTGCAGGCTGAGAGCACCCAGGCATAGCACTTTGTAAGAGGCTGGACTGAGTGTCAGAGCAATGATTGCAAAGGTAGTCTGGTAACAGGACTCAGATGTGACACAGCAGATAAAAAGCCTTGCCTTTATTGGTTTTAATAATTTCGCAAATTTGGAGTCATTCTTAGAACTTATGAATTTAAGTGCTAGGGACTGGAAATCTATTTTCTCCCAGCTGAGCCCCCCTGCAAGTCATTTTTCAACAATTCTGACCTCGTCCAAAGAATAAAATGAAATCAGAATGATCGTCTGTAGGCTCCTCTAAAAACCTCTCAGACCCATTACAATTAATGCATTAGTTTCATGGTGGAAAGCTGGAAGCTGGCAGTGCTCTTAGCTGAAGATCCACCTCTCCTGGAGTGATCAATCACCGACAAGTCAATGCTTTGAGCAATCGAGCCATTGGGAATAGCAGGAGGATTCTCTAATCTTAGCTCTGAAGTCTACCAGTAATGCTGTGCTCAGCATCAGCTTTGGATGTAATGTGCAAGGAAAGCTGGTTTTATAGTGTAAAGGAGATACAGGAAATCTAATTATGTACTAAAACCCTACATTGAGCTTGGGTGAAAAAAGGTCTGCATCTAGTTAGCACTGTTTCCCTTGCATCCCTGGCTGTGCACTTTCTTATTGATGTGGGAACACCGAAAATCTCAGGGAGGAAACGTATAAGCGATTTGCAAGGGACAGGCTGATACTCAGTCAAATGAGGTACACAGTTATGCATGCAAAATATGTACTCTGCTACAGAGTGAATTTATCATGCAGTTGCTGCAGAGGCTGCACCTGCTCCCTGCCCTGCTCTGCCCTCTCTTCAGGTTCTTCCTTCCCCTCCAACCTTAAAGCACATTAGGAAATACCTTGCTTCTCTCCTAAGAGCGCTACCTGTCAAAGGCACTTAAGCACTGCTGACAAGATGCCTCTTTTTTGTCCTTTTAGATTGCAGGCTGTTTACCCCTGACCTTGCCTGTCTATATAGCCCTTAACTAAATCTGACACCTTCAAATTAATTAGCATTTGTAATAGCGAGCTTGCCAAGCATGAAGTCTTCCAGTATCAGTGCGTTGGGAGCTAAGTACAGCTTGTGTGCTGTGCAGAGCTAGGCATGCTGTTTGTCTGCAGTGTGGAGGAAGAGAGGGAAGGCTGTCTTTTAATATTACTATTATTTTTAATTTATGTTCAATGCGGAGGTGAGCTGCACTGAGACTGCAGCCTGCTGTTTCTAATGCCCTGTGGAGATCAGAGGAGCCTGGGCTTCTCCTGCCCCAGTTTGGCAGCCTGTTCTCCAGGTTTGCTTTGTCACAGAGTCTCTGTTGACGTGATGGCATCAATAATTCAGAGAAGCAATTTAATCGCATTACTGCACTGATGAAAAATATGAACAGGACCTGAAGCTTTCTCTTGGAAGATCTTCCACATTCTGCTTCCTCCGGCTTTGCTAAAAATGCTGTGTTTCTGGATGAGGCTTTCTTCTTCTGTGTGCTCTAGTTCAGAGGGAGCTGACCGTATGCAGCATCTACCAGCCATGTCATATCCTTTTCAGTGTCCGGCCCTACTTACTCTTTTTTCTGTTTTTCTGTTAGGGGATCTGTGTCCCCTCACCCTCTCCCCAAGGTCACTTTTCTGTCCCTGGGCTTGCTCCAGGACAGCAGAAATGCCATCATGTTTGGCCAACAGAGCTTGTTTTCACTAGATATTGGGCTGTGCTTACCTCTGGAAGGAAACCACTTCCCAAAGGGTGACACGGCCTTGAGAGGACAGGTGAGGTAGGGAAAAATGAGGTACATTTGCCCTCTTTGTCAAAGAAAGTGCAGGAGGGGATTCTGCACTGCTGAAGGTAGTCACCCAGCAGCCCTGGAAGCAGTCTGTGGTTACACCCCAGTTTCTTTCCTCCTAACCTGGAGGGAAAACAAGCTTCTGTACGTACACAAACAGTCCTGCAAAGCTCCTAAGCCACACAGTGAGATCCCCAGTCTGGTACGAGTCCAGCTCATAATGTTGTATGCTGTGTCCCTTGTCCCGAGCACAGCTTTGCTTTTCTTCCCAGGGTCCTGCGGCTGGTCCCCTTAAGGATCCTATAAAAGCAATTTTAGAACTTATTCAGACTTCTGATGCTGAGGGGATGAAAATAGCCCTGCTGCCCATTCTCAAAGAATTTCCTGATCTAAGGTAAGGTCTTTTATTGGTTTGACTTCTGTAGTTTCTTAACTGATTACTTGCCACCAGAAGACCTATAGCAGTATTAGTCCCGCAATACTTTCTCTTTGCAGCATGCTGGGCCTGGCGCAATGCTTATCTTTGAATGCACTCGATGCTGGCTATTTGCAGGTGCTGATTAACATGGTTTATAACTTTGCCAGACATTAGCCAGTGGAGTTGAGATGTCCTTCTGTAAAGGTGAAGGATGGATGAAATGGCTGTCAATAAAAACAAAGCAGGAATGCTGCAGAAAAATACTACCTGAATAGACAATTTTACAGGCACATGTGTGCCAAATGTAGGTTTCAAGAACATTCTTAACTCAGGCATTTCATAACTTCCGAGCACTTGGCTGTTGGCCTTAAACCTTCACCAATCCTTTCCTAGGTATAACTGTTTCCACAAAATCCTAGGTGTATTCAGCAAGAATATACACTTCCATTTTTCACAGGAAGCTGTTAACAGAAATCAAACACAACTTTTATTATGAAGGTGAGATCTTAGCTAACTGCATTTGTTCCAAGTCTGTGGTTTATTACATCCATCTTTTGTTCTGATGTCTTGTCCTAGTGACTGTATTTTTCCAAGTTAACATGATTACAGTGTAGAGCTCTCTGTCACAGGATGCTGTGAAGGCCAAAAGTGTGAATAGCTTCAAATGGGGAGCAGACAATTTGTGGTAGATAATTATTTCAGTGCCTATTCAACATGACAGTCATGATATAACCCCCAGCAAAGGAAGTCCCTAAACTGCAGACTTCCAGAAGGGGGGAGGAAAGAAAAAAATGACAAAGAGACATCATGTTATGCTTTGTCTGGTTTCTGTATTCCTTTCCTAAGCATTTGCTACTTTTGAAGATGCGCTTGAGCTAAAAAGCTGCTTATCTGATACAGCATAGCAATTCTTATTCTCTTACTATATATATACACACACGTATAAAAATAGTTAAATATATATCTATAACTGTATTTTTATATATTTATGGTATAGGAAGTGGGCATAGGAAGTACTCAGGAGAACATTATTTTGATCCAGATCTTAGAGTTGGTCATCCTGGTGTGAGTAGATGCACCGCTTTTGATTTCAGCAGATTCCTGATTGTTTAAAACTGCTCAGATACACTTGCCCTGTTTGTTAATCAGATTAATATGTTGTGGCCCCATGCAGTGAAGCAATGCTATATAGAACAAAAATCCTATAGCCTTCCAGAAGAACAAGAAGTAGCTCCATTTGAGAGGAGAAAAGATACCAAAAGTGCTTCCAAATGGTCAAGTGCAGAGTTACACGAAACCTATTATGGTGAATACAGATCTTTTTCTGGGAGAAACCTGAGGTGAAGATTTCCAGTTTCAGGGGGGGTGCTGTGTGCACTGGGCTTGGGACCCATGAGCTCAGCCATATCCCACACAGCTCTTGTGATACAGCCTCCTCCTTGCTAGGTGGCCAGAGGGCATCAAAAAGCAGCTCAGCAGCTTCCAAGCCTTGGTCTGGCCCAGCAAAACTGAGTAATAGGAAGCAAGCTTTTTTCCTTGACTCTTTCACTGACCTGCCCTCTTATCCTTTTGGAAAGGAAGGAACATCTGAGTGCAGTGCTGGACATCAAAGGTTCACTCAGCCGAGAAGACAGAGCTGCTCTCTTGAAGGCGTTTCACGATAACTGCAGGGAATCAGAAACAGAAGCAAACTTGCTTTTTGCAGACATAGAAGTAAAATCTAGAAAATATGGACTCTGTGGCTGCTTCTGCTGTTAGAAAAGGTAGGTGTGCATGTGAGTGTGCTTGTGTGTAACATGCATACCTGCACAGCACAGGCATTCCTGCTTTCAGGGAGGTGGAACCACCCTGGCTGTAGCGTCACCTCCCTGAGGTCCTTGTTGCTGTATATGCTGGTTCTACTTCCCTCTCTCCACCTGCAAATTTCCACATCATGAAGCACGGTGCTGTAGGCAGGGCAGGGTGCTGAATGTTTAGCTGCATGATTCAGGTTACTGCAGGAACAAAGGATAAGACAGGGTTCTTCCTCCCTGTCCTTTGCTCCTGTCTGTGTGCGCCGCAGCTGCCCCTCAGCAGTATCTCCTGCCTCCCAGCTCCTACCGTGTGTGCATGGGCTGGGTCTCCCAGTTAAGTGCTGCTGCCTCCTGGGAGGGCATGCTGAAGGATTTTAATCCTGCATGGTCTCCCTGCTTTCCTGGTGCAGAGGGGAGGGGTATGTCGGCCCCACTGCTGCCCCCTCCATGACAGCTGTATTAATTAAACTGGGCTCGGTGCTGTCCAGGTGACTGTGCTGTGGGCACCAGAGGCCAGCGTGTCCCCTTTGTGCTGGCAGCAGGAGCAGCTGGTGGCAGAAGGTAGGAGGGATAAAAGTCAGAGGGATGACTGTCACTGTAATGTCTTAAATCCCCTTGGTGTGAATTGCCAGGGCTCATCTGGAGCACCTGCAATCTCCTTTCAGTCTCCCAAGTGATTCTTTCACAGTCACAAATTGGGAATTTTGGGGGGTAAGCTGCAGCACATCTTGAAACTAAGCAGGTCCTCATGGTTTAAAAATAATCCTTAGTGAAGAAAATTCAGCTGTTTTCTTCACTTGAAATAAACTGCAACTTCTTTTTAGTCCGAATTTGTCCAGCTCCAGCTCATGCCAGAGAATTTTATCTTTGTCAGGCCAGAGCCCTTGGCTATCAGAAATAGTCTCGCTTGGTTAATATTTACAGATTGTCATCAGTCTGTTGGATAAGCTGAATAGACTGAGTGTCTCAGGTTGAGAAGCACAGCCCCTTTCCACCTCCTCCACCACTCTCTGGTGTCACCATTTATTTATAGTTCCCATGTTAGCAGATCAAGAATGAGTTACGCAGGGCTCTGACCTGGGGCCTCCAGGCACAAGCAGACAGCAGGCTACCCTGTTAGCAGGGAGAGAAAGCAATTAAAGAAACAATTAATAAGCACACAAACTTTCCCTTCCTAATGAAAACTGATTCTGATATAATGAACTGGCAATCAGCCACCCACTTTTATACCCTCCTTTAAAGAAATTACCCATGGAACTGCCTTTGCTTTAAACAAGATATTCAGGAACATGTTTTTAAAACACTGTAAGTCACTGAATCTCCTATTTCCTGAAATCCCCTGGGTAAATAGGCTCCCAAATCCCAGAAGACCTGGCTATGTCTGCAGTGCATGTGTGCAGCACAGGTTGGTAGCCTCACCTGAGCTCAGGGGTAACAGCAACAGTGAAATCAGCATTGGGATGTGCTCAAAGGGAGGTAGCCTTCCTCCTTCATCCCAGTCCCGCAATTTTGCTGCCATGCACTGGGGTATGACCTGTAGGTATATCAGGAATCATCTGCTTTCTCCTAGCCAGGAATGCAATAGTTGCATGGATTTGTCCCTTCTGTATGCAGAGGTAGGAGGACTTTGGAAAATGTTTGGTTGTTTCATGTTAGGATGAAGTGACCTCCCAGAAGAAGAGTGGGAAGGTTTGGCTAGAGTGTTGAGGGAGCAGCAAGGTGCCCACGGTTGTGGGCCCATGGATTGTGTTAGCCAGAACAGGAGATTTTCAGCAGCTAAATGTCAATACAGCTTCATGCAGGAGTCTGTGCGTAGGAGGGATGTTTTTGCTGTTTGACTCTTGCACGTGTTCTGAAGAGTGCTATTTAATTACCCAGCTTTTTTCTTACTTTTCCTCAGGCCTGCTATGAGAAACTTGAGGTCTGGCTCCCATGTGGCAGCATCTGAAATCACAGCTCCTTGAAAGCTTCAGGGACCTGTGCAGCTGGATGCACAGAGAAGCCTGACAGCTATGGAAGACACAGTTCCTGTGCTTTTGCAGGAAAACCACGTGGCCCAAATCCTAATCTTCTATGTGAAGTCCAGGTGCAAGATGAATGGGATATGGCAGAAAGACATTCCTTCAAAATTTCCTAGAGATTGCTGCCTAGCTGAGTCCTGGTGGTTATTCCCAGGATGCGGCACATGTGGAGGAGGAAGAAGGTTCCCCCTCACCAAATTTCTCTCTGCTTCCATCCCTTGTTTCATGCAATCTCACAGGAAACCACGGACTGCTGCACCACATGGTGTTCTAGCAGATGACACGGCGTCACAACCTCTCCCAGGGACCCAGGACCCTCCATTAGGGAATCCTGCCTAGCCCATGGTGCTGGTGGGTGCCTCCGGGTTTGGGCACCTGGATCCAGCCCCCAAAGCCTGACCTTCACCAGGAGGGGTGCACACAGAGCTGCCTCTTCCCTCGTTCCCCACACACGAAGGCTGTGACCCGCTTTGGGGGTAGCCTGCTGTGGTACTGACTGTGGGATGTGGAGCTCTTCCCATATAAGTTTTACAGCTGGCTCTGGAGCCTTGCATTCATTTTTATACCTCAGTTACTGGAAATTTCCTCTTGGAGAGGGAGGGGAAGGTCTCATGGGAAGCAGGCAGTGAATGGAGCTGTTTGTCCCAGCCTCTGGGCAAGGTCTGTGCTGTTTTCAGATGTAAATAGGCAGTTCAGGGAAAACATTGACTTTTCTTCCCAGTTATCTATGGACCGGTCACAACCTCCTAGCTGGATTTCGTTCAAGGCCCTCCTTTGGTATTGTGTTAATATAGGCCATTGCCACTCCTTTCTGGCTGTATAAACAAGCAAAGAAGGCTCTGCTACCTCAGACGTGCCAGTGCTTTTCTGAGTGGCCACTCCCCCTCGAATCTGCTTCCCTAACAAGAAAAGAGGAAAATTTGTGCATAACCCATCAGTGTGTAAAGGTGGGGACTTGTCTGACCCTGGGACCCTGAGAAAGCACAGACCTGGGTGGGTGCTGCCGTGCTCTGCAGTGCCGTGCTGTCGCTCCAAGGGTGTGGGTGTCCTGGCTTAGGGGCAGCTGCTCTGCCTAGAGCCCATTGTGCAGATGGGGTCCTGTGAGCTTGACAGGAGCCGGGGCGGGTTTATAATTGTTGTGAGCTTTGCTCCTGGCACAGTGCTGAGTGTGGGGCAAGTGGCAGGGAAGCGGGAAGGAACAGGCTGCTCTGTCTCCGGGGAGTCCTCTCTGAGGTTTCAAGGCACCATGAGACCTCGGCGTCGTTGCACTCTGTCCCTCACATCATTAAAGGGCAAGGAGAGTGTACTGTGGCCTGCCTGCCCTTCCTGACCACACATCTTCTTCAAGGGCCCTGTCCCTGTGTCCCTTGCATTTTATAGCTGTCCATTGCAGCTTTGGTGAGAACTTTCCTGGGACTTGGGAAAGCTGGGGGAGCTGGACAAGCTGCAGCCTGGCCAGGTGGGCACGGGTCGGGTGGGCTGTGGGGCTGGGTGGACACCTGCCCTCCGAAGGGTGCCAGCCCTGCCAGGCATGCTGGGCCAGTCACCCTCCCCTCCCGCCTAATTGCACCTTTTTTTCAAGGGTGGGAAGGGATGACAGACGACTGCAACAGCAGGGGCAGAATCAGCCTCTGCCAATGGGGATTTCAAGCAACGAGTCTTCCAGAGAAAATAAATAAAAATCTCTCTGACATTTCGATTACCATTGGGCTAAAAATAATCCCACAGCATGTGGATGGCTCCTGCCATATATATGTCGATGGCTACGTGCATCTCTGCCATTTGACATTCACAGTCAGACGAGGGTATATTCTGCTTGCAAGCGATGGCTGGGAGCCATGGGGGTTGCCAGGCTTGCCGCTACTGACCCTGTGGCTGAGATGGCTGAGGACAAGCTCGATGCCATCACGGCTGCCGCTGTGCCTGTCCTCGCTGGGCAGGCAGGGGACGGGCAGCGCCTCCTGCTCTGTGAGTGTGCGTAGAGAAGCATCAAGTTTCTCCACCCTGTGCATAGCATCCACTTATGGACGGGGCAAATAAAGACATAAGATTTGGTGTGGAGGCAGATGGTGTGGGAGGGATGTCCTCAGCCACCCGCAAGTCGCCTGGCAAGAGCAGATGGTATGTGGGGAGGCCCCAGGTGGGTCCCTGGGAGAGGAGGTAGCGGCAGGGGGGATGCTGGGTTGATACCTGGGGCTATCTGGGGTGGTCAGGGAGGGGAGGGAAGGAGTGGGGAAGGGGAGTGAGGGATTTCCCTTCTTTGGGGGGATTTTAGCCTACTTTGCCACGTGTCCTGACCTTACCCAGTGACCCAGCCTCCTCCTTTCTAGCCTTCACCCTAGGTTGGGGTTAAAGTGCTCGGGTGGGATTTGTGCTGTGCTCTGTGGAGGGCTGGGAAGCAGGATCACACTCAGGATCCTTCCACAGGATTATCTCATGGCCTCAGGAAGTGATCAGGGGCAGCACTGCCCTTGCTATCAGCCTACCAGGGCCACCATGGCGCTGCAATGAGCATCTCCCACTTGCCCTTGTATGTGGCAGCCCCCACAGTGGTTCCACCACTGCAGGACAGGATTGCTCAGAGCTCAGCACCCAGAGGCTTCCTGCACAAAGACCCTCTCCCACTTCTTCTGTGCCCAAGGTTTCACAAGGATCCCCTTGATGCCAGGGTCATGTCACTGTCATGCTCATCCATCACCTGGACATGCCAGCCCTGGGGATATGGGCAGCAGGGAGTGACACACTGCTTCTGGTGGTGTGACCCTCTGGCTTTTTTGGGAGCTCCTCTCCATCCATTGCCTCTCTGGCTCTGCACCGGGCTGACGGGTTGTGTGGTGAGCAGTGATTTGTCACCCATGTACCCCACATTGCTCGGGGCTGGGGTTTGGCTTGTCACTTTGAAGTGCTGTGTGCGTCAGAGCCTCCCCAACCACCCCTGTCATTTGAGCTCCTGTCTCAGAGGGTCACCTTCAGTGCTCAATGCTGAAGACAGTGGAAAACAGATGCTCCTTCATTATGCTGCAAGGTCTGAGGAAAGACCTGACATTTGCTTAGGTGCCACCTGCACTTTCCTAGTTTACTTAGTGGCTTTGCCAAGGATATATGACAGTGAAGGGAGGGCTTGATGGCAAAAAAACCAGGTAATAATGAGGGTTTGGGACATGCTGACTTCTGTTGGATAGCAAATGTGCACAAGGAAGATCAGTCCCTAAACCCATGAGACCTCAGAAAGGGCAAGCCACTTGCTGATTGCAAAATGATATAGGAAGTATTTTATTCCCTTTCTTCCTCCCCCGCCAAGAGGAGCATGTTGATGCTGAGAAACTCGTACACTGATCCCAATGTTAACTGGAATAACTTGCAGGCACCTTTGAGGCTTTCCTCTCCAGCCCCAGGCTCTGCCAGCACCCATCTGGGAAGCAATGCCCAACCCACGGGTGGTGATGGGTCACGTGTGGGATTTACAGCACATTGCAAGCCACCACGGGTAATTCCCTCGCTGGGAAACACCCCAGCACAATGCTGAAGGTTTGGTTTTAAGGCTTAAATGTCTGCCTGTACCCCAGCACCCCATGGCTGGTGCCGGAAGGAGGAGAAGGAGGCACCGGCATGGGCTGAGGTCTCTTGCTCTGCAGGAAGGGTTGGGCTGGGTCTCCCCAGTTTCCCCCAGTGGCCCTGGGGACACCCCGGCCTGGGAAGGGTACACAACTGGTGCCATCTAGTGGCACTGGGACACGGAAATGGCCGTGGCTCTTTTATATTTATTATTTGTATTATTATTACGGGGTATTACAGGGGTATATGCCTGCATGACGTATCAGTAGTGTGGGCTGTGAGTGGCCCCTTACCGGGGTGCGAGACTTGCAGGAAAACAAAAAGTTGGGAATACTGATGTAAAGTAGGATGTGCAGAGCATATAGATATTTCTGCCAACAAAGTAACTGGCAGTTTTGTGGGAAGATTGTGAAGAAAGCGATGAGCAGAATTGTCAGGATGTGTCCTCTGTTTTATAAAAACAGCTGAGGCTTATAAAAACAGCACAGAGGAGAGGTTGAGAGGCAGCACTGCAGAACTAGGACCCAAGCAACTGATTTCTTCCCTCTCCACAGCAGTCACAGTTCCTGCTGCAGTGAAGGGCTTTAGGATAAGGTTTTAATTGGCTTAATCTGACCTAAGGCTATATTGGCACCAGAAGTTTGGCTCCTGCCCCCACCACCTCCATTGTATTGGCTTTAAGGGTCAGCTCCACTTCTGTGACGGCAAATTAACAGCCAAAATTAATAGTTCTGCATGGGTTTGCCTCTCCTCTTTCCTTCTCAGGGGCTCTGGGGCAGTTACCTCTCTCCGAGCTCCAGCTGCCAGCTCCACACCTAACTCTCCTGTCTCCTATTGCCATCCCAAAGCTTGTGGTTTTCAGGCTGTTCCCAGTCGCCCTCCCTGAGCTGCCCTCTTGCCCGCAGTGGACAGAGCTGTTCCGTCACTGGCAGTTTGGTTGCTGCTGCCCGCAGCATTGCGGAGAGTGTGGGCTGCGGTGCTGCCTGTGCCTGCCTGTCCTGGTTCATGCAGCCTGTGCAGGGGCCATTGCACAGATGGGCAATGGTTTTAAAGCAGCTGCTGGGAAAAACCCTGTGTTTCAGGGCTGGGACAAAGTATTTGCAAGGACTTTTGCAAGAGCAGACTGTTTGGAGCAGTTTGTTATATCATATATCCTTGCAGGGTTTTGAAAAATGTGAAGCAAATCTTGGTTCACAGATGAGTATCAGATTTTTTCCTTCACTGGATTATACCCTCTGAACTTCTCCACGCTGATCTTTTGTGCCTAACCAAACAGGCTTGTGCTATGACAAATGATGTCATTTTATTCCCCTCCAGACTGCCCAGTGCTGAGAAAGATTTGAATCTCCATTCCCAGACACTAGCTGTGGCCATGGCCCATTTTTCTTGCCAATGGCTGGGATCTGTGAGGTCTCATCCATCATGAATCAAACTTGAGAGGGAGCGCTGGGTGTGGCCAGGGCAAGGATGAGCCCACGCTGAGGTGTTGCAGCCCAGAAAGGAGATGGGGAAGCCGCTAAACTTTTCTAAACACGAGCTCTTCCTTAAAGCTCTGTGGAGGGAGGAGCAACTTCTGTGCCCGGGCTGAGGGCTGTGCTCTGCCTGTTGTGAAGCACCTATGTAAAGATCAGCGTGGAAGAAGCTTTGGCATTGCTCAAGCTTGCGTTTTGCAATCCTACCACATATGTCAGCGGCCTCACCCTTGCTGCACTGGTGACGACATACCAGGAGTGGCCTGGTGTAGGTGGCAGCACCCACCTGTGCGTGCAGCTCTGAGCTGCAGCTACCCCAGGGCTCCCTCGTCCCCCCTGGTCTGAGCCACTTGTTGCACCCTCACGTCTGCCCCCTGTGGCTCTAGGCAAGGCTGTTTGCTCAGGGCAGCCAGGGGCTGGTTTGGAGACGGCCTGTCAGTGGAGCTGGGGAGGCTGGGTGCTGCTGCCTGCCCTGGGTGCTGCTGTGGAGATTGCAATGGTGCCTGGGGCTGAGACCAAGGTGCACACCGCAACGGGCAGGACACAGCCACAACTGCAGCACTTGTCTGCAGCTCCATCCTGTGCACTGTGGGGGACAGGAAAGGGCTGATTCCCAACTGTGGCGATCATGACCCCTCTCCTGTGGGTACTATGACCTGCCTGTCTTGAGAGGTGACTCGGGCAATTCCTGCTTGGGAAGCTGGACATCTCCTGACCCCCCTGGTGGTTTGTACCCCAAGTGTGCACTGGTGACGCAAAGCCCCCGCTGGGGCCGGCTCAGCCAATAACCCACGTGGCGATGGCCTCAGTGGCCTTACTGTAGCCGTGTTTCATGATCCTTTCATGATGAACTGTCTTTTGCAGGTTGTCTGGGTGCCTGGGATGTGGCCCCAGGCTGGCTGCCAGGACACACAGGTGATGGGCTCTATTGGTTCACCTTCAGAGCAGCAGCTCAAAGATAACTGCAAAGACAGAGACCTCCCCCTGCCCAGGTGCGGCCCTGGGCTGGGGGTACTGCAATCTCCCCTCGCCTGTAATTGATTTCAGCTGTTGATAAGGTCTGGTTTTACCCCTCAACGCTGTGCTAGCCGGTCCCCGGGCAGAGGGGCTGCTCTCGGGCGGGCCCCAGGCACAGCCCTACGTGTAGTTACCTCGACCCCCCAAAAGCGAGGAGGTCTTGCTGCCCCAGCCTGAGGCCGAGCTGCGGTCCCCCCCTCGGATGCCTGCTCTTTGCTGGTGAGGCGTCCGTGTGAGGTTGGGACCCGCCACTAGATGGGGGTCAAACCTGCGGGAACAGCCGAAGCCGCGCGCTGCGGCGGGGCACGGCCACGCGTGGCGCCGGCGGCGCTGCGGGACGCGGCCGTGCGTGGGCGGCGCCCCCGGGGAGGGCGGCGAGGGAGGGGTGCCCGCCACCCCGGGGGGCGCTGGGGCAGCGGTGACCTGCGTGCGGGGGATTTCTCCTTCCAAACCCGTGCCCGGTGCCAGGCTGACTCTCGCCCCATTGCTAACTGGGAACTGTTGTTCTTGAGCCCAGCCCCACAGTCTTCCAGCTTAAAAACACAGGACAGCAAAGCTGCACTCCCTTGCAGGGGGAAATCTGCCCCGTGTTTGGAGCACTGCAGGTCTGATGCATACTCGAGTCCTGCCCCAACACCCAGTGCAGGCCCTGGGGTGGGCTCCCTGGTCCCCCAGCTCTCGAGGGGCTGCAGAGTCGCTCGCTGGCAGGGGCACCTCGTTTTCTCCTGCCTGGGTACTGCAGAGCAGGGCTCGGCAGCGGGAGCAGCTCTGCGCTGCGGCAGAGGGGTCACTGCGGGTGTGCTTACTTCTATTGTGCTTACACTTACGTCTCCTCTAAAATCCCCACCAGCTTGCCTGTCCCCATCCTGGCCCTGTCCTGTGGCCAAGCCTCACCTGATCCCAGAGGCTTTTCAGCTGAAGCCTGTTCCTTCCCTGCCCTGGGGAAAGCTCCGAAGCCAGGCTCCCCTGCTGCAGGGGGTTTGCTCATCCTGGGGCTGTGTCTGTCCTGGCTGCCCCTGGGCCCCTGCTCAGCCCTGTGCCCAGCGCACGGCACTTGCCAGTGCTTCAGTCCTGGGGGATCCCATAGCAGGTGTCTGTGCTGCGAGGGGAGAAATGCCACGAGAAACAGGGAGCACTAATTCGAAGCCTAAACCTACGGTGGTTTCTTTATAGAGGCTGTCCCCATCCGGTGGGGGTGTAACAGGGAGCTTCCTGCTCTGTTTTATGTCCCGCATAGTCATTGACAACCAACCCTGTCAGCAGCTCCTTCTTGGCTCCTTCTTAAACAAAAGAGGCCCAGGCAGGCAGAGCTCAGGCTATGAGATCATAGTTAAAAATAGTCACAGCCGAGATGTTTTCCTCAGAACTGCCTGATATCCACACGGACCGGGATTACTGTGTGGGCACAGTGGGAAATGTCTCTGCATATCAGACACTTGTTGCAGGGAGGGAGGAGAGGTGACAGTGACTGCAGGAGCCAAGTGCCCATGTCCTGTGGGGCAGATGGTGGGCTTGAGGCAGAGCCCTGGCACTGTTTCTCCTATTGTCTGCTCAAAAACCAGGGCCTCAGAGCTGTGGAGCTGTCAGCAAACCTTGTGCATTCACAATATATGAGGAAGCCCTGAGGGAGTAACTTCCTGAGAGTGATTGGGGAAGAGCTGCCATCAGGGCTTGGGATCAAAGCCAGCATAGAGTTGAATTTCCCTGAAGAGAGCCTTGCCTTGCCTTGCCTTTTCCCTATTGCATTTCTTTCTAGAAGCATTTTTTAACCTGTTTGAGGACGAACATCTTATCTAGCCCTACCATCTTTCATAAATTAAGCTATGTTGTTGCCTTCAACGCTTACTCAGACATCATGTTTCTGGATTGTCACTCATTCTCTCTCTTTTCTCTTGGACTCTGGAGTGCCAAGAGCCTACAATGTACAGTAGCTGAGCTCCGACAATGACAGCTGGAGCAGGGGGGTTTCTTTCCCTGTTGCCTAGGTGTCACTCGTGTTCGCAAGTCCCAGCTAGAGGTTTCCTTTTTCACAGCAACGTGTTGACACAACCCATTCATGACCCTTCATTACTCCAGAGTGTTTGGGTTTTTGCAGAGTTATTAGTGAATGGGCAATTTCCTCCCTGTATTTGTGCAGTTGCTTACTTATGTGTCGTTGCTGTATGGTGTTCTTGTTGAATTGCATCCTATTGATTTTGGTTTGGGTTTTTTTTTTTTTTTTTTTCTAGATAACTGCAAGGTCAGATCCTGTCCCCTATCCCTGGCCACCACGCTTGCAGCTCCAGTCATGAATCTCCATCCAGTTTTGTGTCTGCCTCCCAGGAGCTTTGCAAAAGCAGACCCACAGCTCGAGATCTGTATGCCCGAAGAGGTGTGCCATGCTTCCCAGACCTGTGCCAAGCCACAGCCAGCAGTGACACCCCTCCTGTTCTGCTGCTTCATCCCTGATGCCACTGTCAGGGGCAGTGCTTGGCATCATCAGGGACCATGGTCCCTACCTTGCTTATTTACACAAATGGTACTTGACATGGTGTCAAAAACCTTACTAAAGTCGAGTCCCAAAATATGCAGCTGCTCTGCTCTCAGGGAGAGGAAACTCCTGTCATGGAGGGAAAGCAAATAGATTTTTACAGAACAAATTTGATTAAAAAAATCTTGGTATCGTTCGCATTCTTAAAGCTCTTTAATTCTACCAATATATTTCCAGGAAATAACCTCAGGGCTTATTCCTCCCCTCTTTTAAGATCAGCACTGCTTCCCCGTGCCCAGGGAGCCACCTGCCTCTTGGCCATCCCGGGGGATGGCTGCGAGATGGCTTTGACCAATTTTCCAAACACCCTGTGCTGGGACAAGGTAGGTGGATGATATCCATCTCTGGAAGCCTCCAGTTTATTTAGGCTACAGTTAGAAGCACGGTTTGTTAGAATTATCTTATTTAATTTATTTTTCGGTGGTGTTGTTGGCGTAAGCAGCCTCCACTGCATGTCCTCCCCCCAGTGCTACTGCAGCTGTTGGGGGCTGAGAAGGGGGTAGCGGTCATGGGGGGTGACAGAGGCTGCTTAAGCCAAAGCTGCTGCTGGAGCAGACGCACCTCCCAGTACTTACAGTTGTGTTCCCCTGGTGCTTCTCATCCCTCGGTACTGGCATGTGCTTTGGCTTTCCAGTTGCTCCTCAGATGCTTGTGCCACAGTTTTACATGAATCCCCTGGAATTTTAAGAACTTTTTTTTGTTTCTGTAATTCTGTCTGGGATTAAGGAATTTATGATTCAGCTGAATTCCCATCACGCTGTACATCCTCCTTCTGCACTGGGAGATTTCTTTGTGAGTTAAATATTATTTCCTGAGGAGCTGCCTGCTTCTCTAAATTCCACTTTCCCCTTAGACCAACCTGCCCTGGGGTCTTTCCTATTGCATCTGTCTCCTGCAGCCTGCCCCACCAACTTCATTTTTCCATCTCCTCCTGTCCTGAGAGTCAGCATTTCTCTGGTGTCCCCATCCCTGTTGCCTACCTTCCTCTGCCCAGGGCTGAATTCCTTCTCCCACTTCATGAAGAAGGGGATCAGGAAAGCAGTGCTGAGTCCTGCTTATTCAGTGAAGGGGTGAGGAGCACTTCCCAAGCCATCCACGGAGGCTCAGGCTCGTGAAAGGCCCATGAGAGGGTAGAAGCAGGACAGCCCAAAGGTATGGCTAGGTTGAGCCTCTCTGGAAGGTGGGGGAGCAGAGCAGCGTGCCCTGGAAGGAAAAGGGGATTGGTCCAAAATAGAAGACTGGGGTGTATAAGAGGTCTGAGAAAGACAACAGCCCAGAGGCTGAGGGTAGCCAGGAGGCCTCATGCACATGGGTGCCTCTAATGCTGCCAGCCTCTGGCGCAGCACAGGGCTGTTTTGGGAATGGGAACTACCTTGAGTGGGTGAACGTCAGATAAATCACTTCTGTAGGCTGAAAAGGCTGCAGCATGCTTGGGGAGACCTTGGCATATGAGTGCATGGTCCTGGGAAGAGCAGCCAGACAACAACACTGTGCCTCAGTTTCCATTTTAAAGCTGCAGCAGTGCTGCTACCTGTCCTACATTTTGTCATGACTGTCCCAGCAGTAGAAAGGTGCAGGGTCTGTCCTGTCTCACTGCAAGACTGTGCAGGTAAACCCAAGCTGGTGTGTAGCTCATGTGTGACCTGGTCTTCAGCAGAGGTTGAGCTGCCAAACCCTCTGGGGTTAAGGTGTGTGTTTAGAGCTTTCCCTCTCCTATCCCAGCAGAGTGCTGGGGTTGAATTCAAGGGCTGGCACTGCTGGAAGAATGCAGGAAAAGCAGCAATTCTGGGAAATCACTCCAAGCCTCTGTATACCGTCAAGGCTGCCAGGCATGATGCAAGCTCATATTTCTGCATGCTTTTTTAAGGAATGTGTCGAAGCAAGGCTGTAGCTACCAAAGGCAGCAGAGCATGGCTGGAGTATATTTCATTGGAAAAGCTGTGTTCTTTCCAGAGGACCAGCTCTTCCATCAATGGAGAAATGTCAGAGTGCTGCCCCGAAGGAACAGCACTCTGGATTCGCTTAGACACCATCTGATTTCCATTTTCATAAATGTGGAGATGTTTATGTTAGCTTCCAATGTTTTGCACAATGCTGGACTCCCATAGTTTCAGCATTGATGAAATTCCCCTTTTGCCTCAGATAGGATGCAGCTGGGTTCCTCCCTCTTGGGGTTAAGTGAGGGCTGGGGACAAGTTTCTCTGCTGGGCTGCCAGCATAGGCAGGGCAGCACTGCTGCACCACTGAAGAGCTGTTACTAGACACCAACAGCAAAGGCCATTCTTGAGCCTGAGCTGCCACCTCCAGCATCTCCCCCAGGACTGTGCTGGGGGCCAAGGCCAGTGGGCTGGGAGACAGGGGCAGCAGCCTGTCCTCTGACAGCCACTAGTTTTAGAAAACCACAATTCCTGGCAGGAAGGATCTCCACCAAAGTCCTCCATGTCTGAAGACACAAGCAAGAGAGAGTTGCCCCAGTAATAGGTATGTTATAAGTGAGAAGGTCCAGCTGAGGCGTCTCAACCATGTGGCCAATGAACAGAGGTTGCAGAGGCTAGGCTTGCTTTACCTGACAAAGAGCAGGACAAAGGACAGTTTGATAGCAGCCTACGAGAAGGGTGGTTACAACACTGACAGAGTCAAGCTTCTCAGTAGCAGCAGGTGATACACCAAGGGGGAATGGACATAGGTTGTGGTTTGGAAAGTTCAGGTTCTACATCAGGGGAAAACTTCTTCCCTAGAAGGTGATGCAGCCCAGAGAGCTGGTGGACTCTTCTCTTAGAGGTAGGTTTTCAAGACTTTGGCTGGGCAAAACCGTGGGATGACCTGAGCTAGTACTGGTGATGGTCCTGCATTGAATGGGAGGGTGGACTGGAGGCCCTCAGAGCCCCTTTCTGGCAGTGCCATCACCCTGTGAGCCCTGTGGCCAGGCCAAGCTCACTTACAGCTTGTCTGAGTGTTTATGTGCAATGGATCATCACTTCTTACCTGCCTGAATAGACATAGGAGGTGAAGGCTCTGAGGACTTTGTCTGAAGAGTTCTTTTCCCAAGCATGGTATAACAGGGAGGTTGATGGAGCAGAGAGCCGGGGTGAAGAACACTCTTAGCCTTCTGTAATTTTTAAACATTGACCTACTCTACTCAGAAAAAGAGCAAATAAGGAGAGGGGAAACATAATTAAGAATAGACTAGAGGGGTTTGCATCTCCTCAAAGTCATGAGTCTGTTTTCTTCACCACACACCACTCCAGGATGGGGACAGATGGAAAGCCAAAGTCCCTGCCGGGGACCAGATAAGAGTAGAGTGGAAGGACAGGAATTTTCTTGTGCCACTGGATGCTCCTTCCCAGTCTGGAACTTGTTGGCATTGAGGACCTACATTTTTCTATTGCTTCCTGGGAAGCAAGACCTCCCAAGACCCTGTGGCAAGAGTGGTATTTCCCACAAGGCTCTGCTTTCTCAAGGCATTGACCCAAGAAGTGATGCTTGCTTGGAATGTTTGTTCTTGTTGACATGAATGGAGCATAAACACATGTTCTAACTGCACACAGGGACGGGAGGCAGGGCTCCAAACTCCCATGAAACCAGAACTCTGCAGTGAAAGATTTGGGAGTTTTTGGTAAGCTAAAGCTGACTTGAATTTATAAGTGCACTTCCTCTCTTGTAAAGATATTTTCTATATTTAACATAGCCTTGTTTTGTTTTTCTGCTGGGTCAGAAGAAGAAAATGCACAGAAGATATTTTGGGGGAAGAACTATGAGAAGACTGATTTACTGATCTGAATTCCCGGACTGCTTTTGAGCTTGAAAATGAGTGCGACTGAGGTTTGGCAGTCTGAGGGGTGACCTTTCATAGAGGCACTCACTGCTTCTTCTGAACCTCTGGGCACTACATCAAAATTATGAAAATAAACACGAAATTCAGATAGTATGGAGCCAAATGGCACAAGCCATGAGCCTCAAAAAACTGGGGAGTCTGGGAGCAGGTGCAGGATAGATGCATGGGTCAAGCCAAACATGTCTCCAGCACAGTGTCCGATCCCTGACAGTGGCCAGAATAGTCACCCAGGGAAAGCAGAAGGGATGGGAGAAGCATAATCCACCCCCATATACTCTCCCACACATCAGCAATTTGTGGCTTACACATTTTCCAAGCCGGAGCAGTGCCTGTATTTAAAAACCTTTGACGTTATTTTGTTCCTCTTGCCCCCTCTCTGTCCCTCTATGGCTGCTTTCTGCATACAGCTTAGCTTTTAGCAACCACAGCATCCTGCAGCAGGAGCTGCTGCAGCCTAATTACACAGTGAGTGAAAAAAGCTTGTTTTCTGTTTTTGTGTCTTGCACCTACTACCATCATCTGATACCTCTTGTGTAGGAAGAGACAGTTCTCCTCCTTCCTCCCTCTCTAGGCCTCCATTATTTTGCAGACCTGCATCCTCAGTTGTCACGTTTCCAGCCTGAAGGATCCTGTCCTGCTCACCCAGAAGCACTGTCATGACTCTGCTAACCCCACACCTCTGCTCTGGACCTTCTGCAGGCACATCTTTGAGATGGAGGGACCCAAACTGTGCACAGTCCTTGAGCTGGGCCTGCCATGAATTTGTGTTATGGCACAATTTATTGTTCCTGATCTGTTCACTTTTTCTTCTCATAGAAACTCCTAGCATTCAAATTGAGATTTCTGCCTACTTCCTTGCATTAGGTAACATTTCCACAGCCCTGTCTCCCCATGGTCTCATTTGCCTTCCTTGTTTTCTATGTAAAACAAGGATTTTGCATCCCTTTGTGTAGATCTCCTCTGCCACTTGAACACCTGCTTGCTCAGCCTCATAAGGTCACTTTTACTGCCATAAGTAATTTGGTGTCATTCGCAAATGGTAGGGTCCCCTGCCTGTCCACCGCTGCCCAGGTTCCTGCAGACACCCCTCCAAGGTGAAAATTGCTTATTTATTTCCCATCTCTTCTCTGTTACTCGTCCCTGTGAGGACCTTCTCACTCATCCTATTGCTTCCTGTCTTCTCTCAGAGACTCTGGCAACAACTTGTCAAATGCTTTTTGGAAACCTCAGTAGGTTACAGCAGCCACATCTTTGCGCTCCCTTTCTCACCCCCTCCAAGAACACCAGTGGGTTTGTGAGGTGCCATTTCTCCTTGCCGAGCAGAGCTGGCTCTTCCTCGGTGCATCACTGTGAGAAAGGTGACAAAGGCTCCTGCCAGGCGCCTGTGCCACCCGTCGGGAGGGTGCCAGGCTCTGTGGGTGTCTTCCAAGTTATTTGGAAACATCCAAGGGCTGCCCTTGCTGCCGGGGCTGTGCCTGCCACCATGCAGACCCTGTACCAGAGGGAGCCTGCCCCTGTCCCCGTGAGGAGACCTTCCTGGGTATGGGGCCACCATGCAAAGTGGGTACAGCTGCTTCGTGCTTCTCCAAGGCCCACCCAACAGTTTCACATTGGTTGATGCAGAAAATCCTTCCCACATGAATCTGCTGGAGAGATGGAGCTGCCAGCTTTCCTAAGGCTTTTACATGTGTCTGTCTGGGTGTGTCACATCCCTCCTTTCCCCATCCCCATGTTATATTTGAGCTTTGTATCTCAATGTGCAGGGGTCCCTCCTTGTTGTCCCCAAGGTTTTGAGATATGTTTCATGAAAACCACAGAGATGCAGATGGGGACGTGCTGGTGAGGCTGCTGCCTTACAACAGAGATGTCTCAGCTGTGGTCTGGAGGACAGCCCATGGGGAGATGGGGACAATCTGCTGCACCCATGATGATGGCCTTCCTCCTTCCTTCTAACCCTGGAGGTTGTTCACTCAGTTTCAAACAAACAGGATTTGAAGGTAAAGCTGGAAGCACAGAGAGGGGGCCCCAGCTCGCAGACCCTGTTGGGAGGTGCTTTTTTTTAAACTGGAAGATCAATATTTGGGGGAGATGTTGTGGCAGGCAGAAAGGGTGTCTGTGGAAGAGACACAGAGATGACAACTAAGGAAAAATCTCAAATGCTTTTCTGGAGTTACTTATTGGTAAAAACAGTCGTTCTAGTTGTGATGGGGAAATGGCCCAGTTGTGAGTGGGAGGGAGTACTTGTGCTTGGGGACACCGTTCATTTGACAGTCATCCTCTCCTGGTGTGCCCCACATGGGGCTGGTCTCTGACTGCTGCTGGCTTGCAGCAGTGCAAAGCCCATGGATTCAAGGGAGGCACTCCGGAGCAAGATGCAGACAACTTTGGATCCAGAAAAGTGATTTAAATAGTCAGAATTCCGGGAGATCCCAGGGACAAAATTGCCCCAGAGCTGTAGATTTTCTTCAGGTGGGTCCTGGGGTCCAGGCAGATGTGGAGGTAGGCAGCTGCCCTGGGGCAGGGGGTGCAGTTTGGGTTATCACACGTTGCCCAGCTTGGCCAAAGACACGGTGACTTTTCTCTGTCCCTTCCTTTCTGTGGCATAGTTAAAAACTTGCATGTTCCAATCTGCAAAAGATAATTTACAAATGAAGTAAAACCTGTAAGGCTGTGATACCCAGTCCTCAGCCAAAGTGACCCTTTGCTGGAATACACCAAAGTGTTCCACGAAGAAAATTCTGCCCCAAAACATACTAGTTGGCTGGAGCTAACCTTTTCAGGAAAAAGGCAGTGTTTCAAGACCTAATGGCCTTCTACACCGTGTTCCTTTCCTGGCACAGACAGCTTAAGCACATTTCCTGGCCCACGTGTCCAATTAACCTGTACTGGTTGTATTGCAGGTTCAACATGTGTCCAGCAGTGCAGGGGGTGTTGCAGGCATCCCAGCTCAATCTGAGCAGACGCAGTCAGGGAAAATAGAAAACTTGCTGTTAAATCCTGTGATATTAGTTCACTGGATTTGCTTGAGGTCAGAGGCTTTCAGATAGAGAAGTGAAAAAAGTAAAATGGGTCAAGGCAACAAACAGGAAAACCAAGGGTTATCTACTGAGCAATCAATGACAGCGACACAGGGAAAGTACAGGGGAAGTAAGCTGTTGTGGCAGAGCTATGGGCTCATTGCAATAATGAGAGATTGCGAGCCCATTACACGCTCTCTGATTCCCATGTCCGTGGTTTCTGCTAGTCTGTTTTTAAGGGTGAAGACTGGCTCTTTGGAGGCCTCAGGTATGCATCAGGGGGGTGTAGGGCAGCAAGTGTAGAAGGAAAATACTATATCTAGGTCCTTCTGCAAGGGCAGTGGGGTGTAGTTAACCGTGTTGGAGCAGGAACTGCTCTTTCAGGTTGACTCTCCATTTTGCACAGAGACCCCGCTATGCATCTGGTTACAAATGATGATAGAGGTGCTGGGAGGACAGGAGATGAACAGGGATGGTGGCAATATATGTAACTGCATCATCTGATGAAAGCCCTGGAATGGCTATTGTCTAATACAACTGAAATCATCCATGTACTGTGTGATTAAACTGGTTTATGTTATTCATCGGGTGTCCATTCCTCATGCACACTGCTATCCTTGCCACATAAGTTTTGCAACAGTTAAAGAAAAAAGCAAACCACCACTGGAAACAACCAGCCATTAGTGGTGGCCAGGGAAGGAATGTGAGACCCAGGCATGCCCACAGTGATGCTCTCTGCCACGTCTGGCCCCCTGCAGCATGTGACACAGGGACTTCCTGAGCCACAGCTTGCATCTTCTTGCTGGTGTCTTTTGCATCACAGTGCCATCAGTATTGCATAAGGGATGTCAGAAGGGAGGAAGGCAGGAGACTATTCTCCATTTCCAAACTCACTGCCTTAGCCTGATTGAAAATCTAAGCTGGTCTGGTGCCCAAAGAGTGAACAGTGACCTTTGGGCCTGGCCTCAAGTCTGCATCGGGCTGCAAGCTCACAGCATGTGTCCTAAGGCAGGTCACATCTGTGTTTCTTCTCCTGGTCTGTAAAATGCAGCTCAGTTCTTTTGCCTAGCGCACAGAAAGGATAAATATTCAACACTGGGCTGTGATTTTGGGCATGAGGGACCATCTAAATAGATGGCTGTTTCAAGGAGGAACAAGGCCAAATACCTCTTCCCCCAGTGAAACAGCAGTGTGGTTTGAGTCAGTTTGAGCATAATGTGAATTCCTTCAGGGTTATTGCTATGCATCTGCCTTGAAAAAAGTGCAGTCCGCTTCTTTAGGAATTCTTTGGCTTGACTCAACCGAAGCATGTTTCAATGGGACCAGGCAAGTGTGTTGTACTGGAGATATAAATCAGAGAGCGCACTGTAGTAAAGGCTTTTAAGCCCAGTCCTATCCAGCTTATCTACATGCTTAAATCTATGAAGAAACACATGACTCAAAAATCACTTGTGTGGTTAAAACTAAGTATAGTTGTAGAAATATGGACTCTATTATATTAACTCAACTTACAGGTTTTTGACTGAACTATGCAAGCTGTTTGGGTTTGATTTCTCCCAGCCATTGTTAATGTAATGAGATTTGAGATTGCTCAAAGTTCTCTTGCCAATGCTTTCCTGTAATAAGGGATAAATTAAAGCAAACAAACCCAAAGCAAAGCAAACACGATTCAACTGCGCGGAGGAAAGCCAATAAAAATAAAGCCTGATGTTCTTATTTTTTGCTTGATGTGGGCTGACCAGGTGGATGCACATTGTGGCTGTGTCAGCTGGACTGGAGCACAGTGAAATTTGTGCCTGCTGCTCTGCTGTGCTGCTGGAGATGCTTGACAGCTCTACTTATATTTGAAAAGCAGGTTTGGCTAGGCACCAAGCCAGCCTCACATGATGGCTGCTCCCCCAAAGAGTTACAGGCTAAAGCATGCATTGGACAGGAGAGAAAAGTGAGAGAGCAGAGGGCAGAGGAAACATGAGACCAAGGACTCAGGGCATGTGCATTCCTGGGGTGATGAAATCACCACCTGTCTTGCTTCTGTGCAGGGTAAACACAGCGCCCACAGTCCCACAGCGGAGGCTGGAGGGAGGCTGAGGACAGCACTTGCCCAGCTGCTGGTCTGATGGATGCTCAGCTGCCGTGGGTTCCCGACGCACTTCTGTGCTCCATTTGCCCACAATGATCTCTACGTAGTTCTTGGGAGGAGCAGTTTTTAGCCAAAGGTGCAACTACTACCCAGGCTAAGACCGCAGAGGTTTCCTCCTCTTCAGAGTGGAGCAGCCATGTCTGGGACTTCAAAAGGTTGCACAGTGCTGATGAATTACCTGTCTCCTCCATGTGATAAGGGAGAAAGACCGATCTGCTTTCTAGAGCTACCAGATCCCCTCTGAGACCAACACCATGAGTCCCTGACACATGGCTTCGGGAGGGAGCTTGGTGCGCATGTTGTCTTCTTGCAGCAAGAAGGCAATCTTTGTCCCAGCCCTTGGCAGGATGCACTCTGAGCTCCCCACATTGCACAAATACAGCTTATCCCTAGGTTTCCTTTCCCTCCCAGCTTAGCTTGGCTGTTGTCAGAAGTAAGTGAGATAACAGCATCTGTCAGGGCTGGGTGGGGATGGAGGTGGCTGATCACCACTCATCAGCTGTTGCTGCATGTGCCTGGTGGCCAGCAGAGCTGCTGGAGCAGGATCAATGCCCGCTGGGAGCAGTGCCTTTGGGGTCCCAGCAGACACAGCTCAGCATATTTCTGGATTGATATAAGTCAGGGGCACTTCTGTCCGATGCATGTGAACGCTCTCTTAGTCTGTGGTCATCTCCCTCTCCTTCCTGCTCCCCCCTCAACTGATCTGCATAATGTGCAGTGTTTAGACATTTTGGTCTGGCTAGAAGAGATGTGATGCTTGGTGACCTTCATTAATTATATTACTTTAATTCAGTTGGATGAAGGACAGACAATGATGGGAGAGCAGACACATGCTGAGCAATGCACTCCTCTACCATAAAGAAAATGCCTTCATCTGGGCAAACGGCAGCTACAATCAGAGCTAGGAAAGAGCACTGGCGAAGCAGCTCAAGACAGGCCTGTTTTCTGGAAGCTGTAGCTGAAGGCAGGGTTGAGTTTAGGACAGGACACTGTTGTTTGTGGGACTGGTCGCTCACAGACTGGTGAAGATGCAACTGCAGGGCTGTGGTTCCTGAGGCTGAGGGGCAGCAGAGGGCAGGGTAGGGTACTCCATCCTCCAGGTTCCTGCTGCTGTTTAGCTAAAGTTTGGCTCAGCACACACTGCTGCCTGACACTTCTTGCTTGAGAGCATTTTGGCCTCCGATTGCCTTCTGTGTGCAGCAGAGCTGTCGCTGAAAGCACCGAAGCTTTGCAGATTGACAAAGAAATCCTGGCTGGGAAAGGAAACCTCTGCCTCAAGTTGTGGAAATACCACGCCATTTCTTGGCATGCTTGGTACTATATAGCAGGAGGGAAGTAATGCATTCTCTGCTTGTTTTTTTCCAAGAGAAGCGAAGCTGCATTAAGAACTGTTGACCACGCGGAAACACAGGAGAGTCAGATGGTCTGAATCTTGACAACATATCGTCTGTCACTGACAGTGCTCATGTTACCTTTGGTGACGGTTGCCCTGCCTGCAGATCAATGGAAAACAAGTATTTGCTTCTAGCTAATTGCGTCACTGCCAAATATAGAACCACACGTCCTAAGCTGGTCATCGTCTGACCTTGAAGGCTGTGCCTCTCTGGCTTTCAGCTGCAGCTGTGACATCCCTCCCATGGCTCTGCCCGTGTCCAGGCACTTGCCCCCAGCTCATGCTGTGTACTGGAGAGCCACCAGGCCCCAGGAGACACCTTTGCTGCCCTCATGTGTCGTGACTGTGGCTAGGAGTATTTGGGGGAGCTTGATACTGTGTTATGGTGCTTCACCCCCCTGATTGTGGGTTTGCTGTGTCTTTGGAGGAGGAATGCCATCGTCTGTCTGGATAACCCATTGCTACCCAGTCACCTCACGCTGCAGCCACCCAAGCCAGGTTAAAGTAAGAGCACAAGCACGGTCAGATATTCATAATTTGTTCTTCCTCCTGAGAATACCTTTGCAAATGAAGACATGAAAGACATGCAAGCATTGCTGTCTGCGCTAATGCTACACCAGCAAGGTCCCCTGCCTCTTCCTGCTCCTGGCTTGTGCCTGTTGGGAGCCTCTGACAGAGACTCACCTGCAGGAATGAGCAGTAAAGAGCTTTTCTCAGAGACCAGTTCTGGGTCCCCCTTCCTGGTGCTGGTGTCAGATCACCTTCCTCTCCCATGGCACAACCATCCTCCTCTGACATCTTCCCAGCACATCCAGGTAAGTATCACCTTCCTCCTGGGAACTCTTCCTGTTCCCTCCTTATCCAGGAGATAGACAACCACTTGATTATGGCAGTGGTCATTTCCCATCCTTACATATGTAGGCAGGGATTTCCCTCTTGCAGTGGCAGTCCAGCAAGCAACTCTTTGCTGCTGGGAGAGGTCACCCTGCCCCCAGCCTGTGGGTGACTTCTCAGCCTGTTCGAGAGAGGAACACCTCCTTCACCAGACCTCACAGGCTGCCCTGATGACACATAGATGAAACACCTAAACAGAACAACGATGTAGCTCATCACTGGCTCCTGAGACCAGTCACATCAGCCTCTGCGGGCTGACGTCTGCCCTTGTCCTTTTGGGCATACCCTGCATATATTTGTCTTTGTCTACCAAAAGCTTCAGAATTCAGAGAATTCAGAATTTCAGGCCTCCCAGTTTGTCAGTCTGGAAGTAGAGGTAAGATCGTAACATGTTTTCTAGTTATTAAATTATTTTGTACATTAGGTGGGAATTGCATGAATGAAACACTGAGATTCTTGACAGCTCACAAACCTGGAGAAGACAGAGAAGTCCTCTGCACATTATTTGTATTCCTTTCATAATATGTCAAAGCTCCTACAACATTGTGACCTTGCATCGCCTGATTTTTCTGATGTTTTCCTTCAAGGAAAGGTTACCATGCTGGGAATCATCTAAGCACACACTGTGGCAGACCATAGGAAGAGGAAGGGGGTTTCACATATTGGCACAACTAGCTCTCAGGTCTTAGGCTTCATGGTTTGAGTTTGCCAAACAAAATACCCTGATTTGGCCACTTTCTGTGGAGAAAAATGTTGAATTTCCAGAAAACAGCGTTCTTTGAAGGGCTGAAACTGGGCAAAGGGCTGGATACAGAGTGTCTGTAAGAAAAACAGTTGTGATTGTTGTGATTGTAGTAGTGTCTGTGTGGGGCCACTATGTACATGTGTGATGCAGGAGTCTTAGGCTAAGAAATGATCTAAGTATCCATTACAACTCCAGGTATTAGCTCTCAAAACCCTGTAGATTTTACTGCCTCCATTTTTGTCTTGAAAGCACCCCTATGAAGATTTTTTTCTGTGTATAGAGGCAGACAGATTGCAGAAATCTAATGCAGAATGCTAATTTGCATGTTAACATGGAAGCATTATTCGTCTACTACTGAAAGAATAAATTTGTTTTTCAAGTCAAGCTATATTGAAATGTATGAAAATGGACAATTAGTATCATTTTGAATAATAAACTGAAGCTTGTGGTATAGAGTTGTTCATATGAGACAGTAGAAACTTACACTGGGAAGAACAACATCATACCTGGGTAGAAATAGTGTTATTTTGTGCAGAAATAGGGTTTTGTACAGAAAGTTTTACATGAAAAGATAGGGTTTTGACCCTTGTGCACAGGGGACACGGAGGCTGAGATTTTGAGGCAGGGAGAAGGAATGTAGAACCTTTTCCTTTTCTTAACTGTGGTTTCTACCCAAGAAAAGTTGGCTTAAAAGGTTGTTCTGGACAATGGATGAATCTGGTCTTTCTTCAAAAGCTGCTATTGATTTCATGCTGTACGTGCTGATCTAACAAAATGTTCCCTAAGTAAATACAATTTGAGCTCCTTGACAGAGGCTCTGTAGAGTAACCAAATCAAACAAAAATGGGAGCTTGGACAGTTCATGCATTCCACAGTAATACTTCAGTCTTTGTGATATTTTAATGGATCAGAAGGGGATGCTGAGCTGGGCAGTTAAACAAAGACTAACAAAAGACTTTTGAGTACAGCCAGAGACATGGCAGGTACTTGAAGGCTGCTCTCCCACCTTCTCAGTCTCTACTTCTGCAGCCTTGTTTCTCTAGGGCACCTCCTATGTTTCTCTTACTGATATACAGCAAAGGTTATCTGGATTACTGCTCACGCTGTGTTTTGCCAGCTCCAGGATTAATAGTTTTACCTGTGAGATCTTCACAAGCTGTCAAGGTTCCTCCAGGAGCAGATCTATCCCACTCAGGATGTGCAAGAGTTGCCCTGGTTTGGTTTGTGCCCCTTTTTCAGTAACTCTTCTGCAGGTCTCTTTGCCCCATAAGATCACAGGGTTGGTCTGTGGATCCTACCTGCTCCTCTTGAGTTACCCCAAGCCCTGTGATCTCTCAGAGGAAGAATGGGATGCCCCTTCCCAAGCAACCGGGGGGAGGGAGACGAGACTGCTCAGAGCTGCTTTCTGCAAACCACCCACCTCTGAATGAAGTGTGGCCTCTGCAGATGACATTTCCTTCATACCTGCTTGCTGACCAAGGGACCTCAAGGCAGGTGTGGTCCCAGAGTGCCTGCACAAGCTTGTCACAGGCAAGTGGCTGCCAGGATCCTGCTGGGATGAATGCCTTTCTTGGGGCATTGGAAATACCTCTGTCACTCCCCACATGCTAAACAGAGGGAGTGTGTAACTTCAGCCAACCTTTTTGGGTCTGTATAACCTCATGCATATTGCAAAGGGGCTGTGTCCAGCACGTGAAGTTGGGGTTGGGACCTTCCTAAAGACAAGGGGTCCACTGTGCAGGAGTGTGAAGATGACAGTCCCTGCCCCACAGCTCAGGTGGCTGTCACCACTTCTTGTAGGGTAGAGGGAACTGCAATGGAACCAAAGAACAGAAACAAGCCTCCATTAACTAGGACATAGCACTATTAACTTTATCCTGATATTTTCTCTAAGCTGTACTCTTGGTTTAGCTCTCAGGCTGCACTGCTCTTCCCAGTGGGACTTGGGGGTTGGCCTCCAGCTTTTGGGATAGGGCTCAAAAGCTCTTGAAGATTCCAGGACCAATATTGTTCTACCCGAGACTTTGTTATAATCTCCTCCCTTTCAGAGCTAATCTCTTCCCATCACAGCTGTTCCAACATTAATGAGTACTTTTGAGAGCTCAGCTTTTCTGCTAAATGATAGGTTTTCCTCTTTTATTAGTCCATTAGGAGAGTTATTACAGCTCAAGTGCTCTGTCCTATTTGGATGAAAACTACTTAGATAAATAGCAATGAATTCCTTGTCCTCAAATTATGGTCTTTCTGGGTGCTCGTACATGATGTGCCCTGGTGTGTCCCATCTGCTGAATGAAGGGTGGGAGGATTAGGAGAACATAGTCCAAGGGCAGTAGTGGGTAGTGTTGGGAGGGGAGCTGGGATGAGCATCTAAGACCTGTGGAGAGGTGAAAGAAGCAACTGAAAGCCTCTCAGGGGACAGGACCCAAAGAAGAGATG
This sequence comes from Phalacrocorax aristotelis, assembly GCF_949628215.1. Classification (NCBI taxonomy): domain Eukaryota; kingdom Metazoa; phylum Chordata; class Aves; order Suliformes; family Phalacrocoracidae; genus Phalacrocorax; species Phalacrocorax aristotelis. The sequence continues at coordinate 26,707,078 of NC_134284.1, read as the reverse complement.
AAAAATGGGTTTGTAGGGAAGCCTCCAATCTGGCTGTTCAAAAAGATTTTTTTTTAAATCTGATTTCTAGAGGAGAAAGGTAGCAAGGAGAAATGGTGTCCAGCAGGTATGAACATTGGCTTCACAGTAGCCTTAAAATCTTCATATTGCTTTGAAAAATGCAATTAACCTCCTCTAGTAATGTGCATTGAAACAGCCTGATGTGTGTGTCTGCTCTATTGCATTTCCTCTGGTTTTCTCCCCAGGAGGTGACATTTGTCTCCGTCCCCAGCAGTGTGGAGTCGCACCTTTCCTAAGGGGGAAATCTGTGGTTGCTACACTGATGAGTAACTCTTGAAATCCCCCAATGTTGGCTGCTATCTCTACTATTTTGACTACAAAGAGCTACTTTGTGTTTCGAGGATATCAGTATGGGTGGTGTGGCCACATCCTTTTTTAAGTCATGCAGGAAGGCTGCAATTACTCTCATGAGTTTCAATCTGCAGTGTGGCAAAGCACAATTTTGCTAGTGTCACACCCAGTCTGTAGCCCGTTCCCAAAATATCCTTCCTCCCCAACGCTCAGTGATGCTGACTCCTGCCCGTTTGGTCCCCAGCACTGGCTTTTGTCCCAAGCTGTGCAAAGTGGAGGCAGGTGCTGGGGCAGCCCATGAAGCTGTGCTGGGAGATGCAGGACCTGCAGCCTGTGAGCCCTAATTCCCCTGGGGAAGGAGGCTCTTGCTGTCCACACTCACTGCAGGTGCACCTTTCCTTTGAATGCTCCACGCATTGCCAGACTTCACGGTCTCTTCCCACTGGATTTGGGTTTCCAGGTTTTCTCCTATTGAAGTTCATACCAGATAAACTAAATACAATATTTGCAAATGGAGCTCAGCAAATTGCTGCCACACCTTTTGTCAATATGTAATTGCACATACCCCTTGTGCTTTACATCGGTTCGTAGGTGAGGAACTGTGTCTCCTGTGCATGTCAATGAAGCCAGGACTGTACAGCTGGCGATGTGGGCTGAATTCAGAAAGGCCCAATTACCAAAGCATTTTGGTCTAGTGTGTCTCTCTTAAAATCTGCACGTCAATAAATCCTATGGCCTTTAGTCCAGTGCTGTCATCTCTCAGGGGCTCCTGGTGAGAAGATCCAGCCTCAAAGGGGAGGCATGGCAGGCATTCTGGTTTCTTAACTCTTCACTTCTAGTTCTAGACAGCCCAAAGTTTCTCAGCAGGTTCTAGCAGAATGGTTCTTCTTTTTTTCATCATGCCCACCCTTGAGAGGAGCCCAGGAGTTCTCTGGCTATTTCTGGCTTCCCCTGCAGCAAGGGTAGAGGTTCCCTGGGTGTCAGTGGGGGCTTGGCATACAGCAGATGGCTTCTGCAGGAGCAGAAGAGGCGAGCAGAGCCTTGGTCCACCCTCTGATATGCTGTGCTTTGTGCCCCTTTGTCTTTTGCACCACAAATTGCCAGTCTAAAGCCAAATGATGGAAGTCCCTAGTGGGATAGATGGGTAGGGAGCAAGGAGTGTGCATGTATGTGTGCACAGTCCATGTCCAATGCTGTGGCTGTTGCAGGCTGACGTCCTGGTGGCACCGGTGACAACAGACTCGGTGAGCTGGCAATGCCACAGCAACTGTGCCCAGGAACCAGCTTTCTGAACTGTTTATAAAGCTGGATTTATTTTTTTAATTTTAGCTATCTGCTCTGCCTCCAAGGAGGGGCTGAGAGAAGCATCAGCAGAGGTTGCGTGATAAAGAATATCCAGCCACACTGACCTCAGAAAATTTTATTTAGTTAGTTTGTAAGAGGGCTATTCATCAGTATGAATCTAACACTTATCAGAAAACATTCGTGCAAACTCCTGAAAGTACCCGGTTATGTTTAATATGCCACATATAAAAAAATGCCATTGTAAATGTTGAGTCATATAGGAAGATAAATATATTAGTTTAGTGGGCTCATTAGAGCTGAAAGCTGGGCTTTTATAGCAGGATGAAGAGAATTGCACAACACAGTTCCCTATGGCTTATGAAATGTGTATGAAAATCATTTTCGCCTACCCATCCTAATTATGATATATAAATAGATTAACTATTTTCCCTCAAGCACTTATGTAGCTGGAGTCTTTTTTTTTTTTTAAAGACCAGCACAATCACTTGTATGATGCATTTCTGTAGGCCCTTAACAGATATCTAGGTTAAAATGCAATGATTTATAGCAATAATATGACCTTTCACTAATTGGGAAAGAAAGTGTTGCACAATAGGTGACAGTTGTCATGAGTGCTCAGCACTTTCAGAAGTAATTTTAAATTATGTGTATATATGAGGTTTTGTGGGAGCGTGAGTGTGCTTATGGAAGGGGAAGGAGATTTGCACTACCCATGGCTAGACAGCAGACTGAAACCAAAGCACTGTTTTTCACCCAGTGTACAATTTTGTCACATAACCTGTTGGCAGAGGACTCTGCTGCATCTGTCTCACCGCAGACAGCAGCAAAGCCACAGGTTTGATAGCAGCTGCTAGGAGGGTAAATGGGGGCCAGCAGGGCTGGCTGGGGCCGAATTCCGGTGCTCTGTATCTGCTAAAGACTCGTATGAACAGGAGGAGACAACTGAGATGGAGGAATGGGGGCTCCAAAGCAGTAAGGATGAGACGTATGGCAAATATATATCTTTTTATTATTCAGCATTGAGACTGTGGTAGTGCTTATAGGCTGATGTTTTGGATCTTGTTATACCAGATACCATAAACACAGTGCACATGATAGTCCTTGCCTAAGAGACTAAGGAAAGCCAAGCTATGGAGCCTACACACAGCACAAACAGAGTGTGCCTTTGCTTCTCCAGCTTGTCTGTAGTCCAGCAAGACCCTCCGTACCCAGAACTGGTGGGTCACATTGACTGGAGCAGGCTGGGAGTAGTGGAAGAATTGGCTCTTTGAAGGAGTACGTAGGACTACATGTGGCAACGCAGTAAACAACAGCTAGAGACAGAATAAATGCGTCAGTTCTCTAGCATATTTGAATACTGTTTAAATATAAACATTGCAAATGAATATCTCTGAGAAAATAAAATTGGATGCAAAAATACACCAATGATATACTGTATACGCGTATAAATACATTATATGGTTTGCACAGTCATTATGCGTCTTCCTTCTGGACTGACTTTCTACAGACTGATACAAAATTTGAAACAAAGGAAAACAGAAGGGAAAGCTCTTCAACTAAACACATTGTTGTTTTGGCAAGTGATTTGCTTCCCAAAAAACTGGGCTGTAAAAACAAAACAGTTTCACAACAGACCCATTTGCGTTTTCACATCATGTCTACCTCACAGCAAGAGGAGAAAGTGAGCAAGGAAACGGTGATGCATACAGGATGCTTGATACATTATAATGGCATTTGAGACGAGTTCCACCACCCACTCAAAGCCTATGATGTTAAATGGGGTCTGGAAAAGTCCCCTCCTTGATGAGGAGGGCTTAAGTAGTTTCCAAAGTGCTTTACTAGATGCTGGTGCTTAGCCCACGCGACCCACTGCAGTAGGCGGTTTGCTCCTAACCCTCTGTTAGCAGGGTGCCACTCCAGTGAGGGTGCACTGGATGGGGTCACTGCAGAGGGGCTAGCGGCTGCCAGGGATGTTGGGTGCTCCCACCTCATGGAGGTGAAGGAAGCACACGCTGCCCTAGCCAGACTGCTGCTGCGGGGCCAGCTGGCTCTCTTCCAGGGCTGGTTCAGAAGCCCTGATGCCCCTGGGCTGCTGTATGGGGCAGAGCGTGCAGCCGGGGCCACTCCAAGCTCCAGATCTGCGGGTGCTGCAGCTCAGTGGGACAGCAGGAGTCCCAGTATGGCTGAGGGACAGCTCCTCCTGACCAGAAACTTGGTGCCTCTCCCATCAGCCTAACGCAGCCACCCCTGCCCAGCTCAGAGGAAGGCAGGTGGGGTTCAAGCATGCTCACACGGGCCTTTTCCAACATCTCTAAATTTTGGCTTCAGTTTTTTCTTCCCTCCATATCCTTAGAAGACAAAAAGCTACATAGAAGGTGCCTGCTCAGTCTGGGCTAGCTGGGGAGTCAGTGACGTGGCCTTCGCAGCACCCTGTGAGGTAGACAGAGGTCAGAGCACCAAGGCAGTGTCCAGGCAGAGAATGTGGTGGTACCCAGGAGATCTTGGAGGGAGTCTGTGAGTGCTGCGAGGAGCAGCGCCAGTCCTTGCAAGCACTGCTCCTCCTATGGGTGCCCCCTTTACCCAGCTGTGCGTGGAGGACAGTGATTCCCACAGAGATGCTGAGCACCAGTTTAGGTCAAAGTACTTTCCGTAGGAAAAGGCAGTGGTGTGTGCTGTGCATCACTCTGGGGGACTGTCTCCATTGCCGCATAGCCCACAGTCCGGCACAAGGGTGTGCCAAGGGGTGCCTTGGCCTAGGACACGTTTATGTTGGAGAAGAGCGGGACCACGGGTGGCGTGGATGCTGTGCTGTCTGCCAAGTAGCCCAGGATGCTTTTGAGTTCACCACGTGACAAATTGGCTTTGATGTGCAGGAACGCTTCCAGGTGCCTTTTGCTGTGGAAGAGAAATGGGCAGGTGTTATCTTCTCCTGCAGATCTCATCTCAGCGTGCCGGGTCCCTTGTGCCGGGATGCAGCCCCCAACCTGTGGTGGGTGCTGAGGTCCCCGGCAGATGCCAGCTCAGCATCTGGCGATCCTACATGGGATCCAGCACTGCCCTGGGAGGTTTGGGGTAGAGTAGGGAACCTCCAAGACAAAGGAGAAAATCAGACCAGAATTTGGAATATATAAATAGGCCTTTTTTAATAGTTTACTTTGGTGTCCAATGACACTGGAATTGTCACAGCCTGGCAGGCAGCCCCCACCCATTTTTATAGACTCAGGCTATATGAACCTCACCTATACTCATTCCTGGCTCAGTTAAAATTATATATGAGTACCTGCAAATCTGCTTCAGTATCTCTTACCGGATATCTGGGTATGTTGTGGCAAGTGTTGCAACTTCAATTTTAATAGCACCTAAATCCTGAAGTCGGATTATTTCAGCCAGTTTGGGGAGCGCTGAATTCAGCCACGTGGCTTGAGAACCCTGCCAGAAGAAGAAGCAGTCAGCAGGGCATCATGGAGGTGCAAACCTCTGCCCAGCCCAGGAGCTGTGTTTCACCAGGGGTGCCACCGATCCAGCTCCTGAGGCTGTTTCATGGTGAAGGGGAAGGACACAGCAGCAATTTTATGTGCCTCCTTATTTTCAGTGATGTTTCTAGTTCAGTTATTGCCTGCTACAGCCTTGGAGAAATTGGATTAGTTTTGTGGTGGTTTTTAATCCTCTTCCACAAGTGGTGTAGGGTTTGCTATAAAACTGAGGTTTCTGCATCCAACTTGACAGACTCTCTCTGCTCTTCCCTCCCATCGTGTTTTCTTTTCCTTGTGTTTCTATGCTGCCTGGTGTGTGTACAAGGTCTGAGGGACAAGGTAATGCACTAGCCTGTGCTGCTCTCTCCCAGCTCCACACACAACCCTGCCTTTAGCATCTCCAGGCATTGCCAAAATCCTTTCCCTGCCCACTCAGGTAAAAGCCCCAGCTGGACCTGTTATCTGGCTGTTGGATATCCCAAGGCTCTGGCTGCCTGACTTCCTGCCCACACCAAGTGATGCTCAGGCTTGTCCCTTCTCCTGTCAAACATGCACGGGGTGGTGGAGGACAGGGCTTGACTTTCCTTTTTTGCAGGTAAGTTTAGAGGCGTGAAAGGAGGGATGTGATCTCAGAGGATAGAGAATGGTGTTTCAGCCATGCAGAAAAAGCAAGTGTCTCTGGTGGAGGAAACCCTTGTGTACCAGAGACCCCACACTGCCCACTCCAGCCCCTGCCTGACCTAAAAGCAGCAGATTGAGGGAAATCGAGGGTGAAGGGAAAGAGTTAAAACCCAGACTCCATGTAAGTTTTACTGAAACCGGAGAACTGCAGTGTTTAGCTAAATCTTCTGACCCTATTAATATAAATCTTCAAAAGGAAACCACTGCCTACAGGACAAAAGAGGATGAAGTCATCACTCTCCCTCTGGGGGAGGGCAGGCCGGTGGCAGGGGAGCCTTCCTGCCTGCAGCCACTTGAAGACCTCTTTCTGCCTACGGTCCTTTCTTCCAGGAAATTAAGCTGAGTTGGAAAGCTTAATGGGAGGCATTGGAAAATTTATTTTCCTGTTTTTCAGTGTACCCATGCTCTGTGCTGGTGTGGACAGAGTGAGCACTCACGTACATTGCTGGTGCAGAAGGCTTCCAGGTCGGCAGCGTTCCTGGAGATGTGTTGGGCCAGATTTTGCTGTTGTGCTGGAGTTTTCAGGCAGACTTTCCTCTTCAGCAGCCTCACGATGTACTCTTTAACCAAACGGGCATGGATCTTCTCGACAATAGCCTGTTGGGAAGGAGAGGAGGGATGACCCGTCTATTTTTTGCTTGGGGACAAAAAAAACATGGGTGGATGGAGGACAAAAACATCTTGGGTGTTGTAAGACATGCCCCACCAAATGCCTGCTGCTGATCACACCTGAGCAACAGTGCTGGTTGCCAACCTCCCCGTGACTGGTTATGTGACATCCTAGATGCTGAGGATTCCTTTGTACTCAAATTAATGAAATGTGGGAATTTCCAAATGTTGTTTCTTTCTGGGAAGCACTGAAGGCATAGAAAAGATAACTTGTTAGAGAAGAAGTAGCAGTGCTCCAGAGAACAGGAATTCATCCTGTTCCTCACCCTAATATACAAAATATCATAATTTTGTTTCAGCTACTAAAAAGACAAAGGCAGGAAATCAAAGATTTTTTTTTATATGTTGATGTTTCATATATAATCCAGCACCACTGAAAATGTGGTTGTGGCTCAGTTATCTGGGATTTGTCCCAGTTGCATCCGTCTCCTCTGGTCCTTAGGGCAATCAGAGGAGCCATGAGACAGAACCATGCGATTGTATCCATGTTTCAAGGTTGCTAAACCAAACCCATACATAAATAAAGCCATATTTTGGGTGATCCCTAGAGCACTTTCTCTACAGCAAGGGTGGTTTTCTCTGTAAACACTGCAGCAGAGCTACAGAAGCCTGCTTCTGCTGGAGAAGAGTAAGATTTATATGGCTAATCTAGGTAAACTGCATGCTGATGGAAATCCTACCCGAGAGAGCTCTCTGACACCAGACCAGAGCATCAGCTTAATGCAGGTCGAGGCAACTCCAGTCACAGAGGATCAGAGCTTAAAACGCAGCCTTGGCATCCCAGAATCCCTCTGATACTTATCTTGGACTTACATGGTAGAAAGGGTCCTTTAGGGTCCGGAAGTCTGAAATATGTTTGCTGGTGGTGTTAATGATCTCGTTCATAATTTCATTGCTGGAGTCCCACTTATTTTCTGTAAACTTCTTATAAATTGGCTGAAAAAAGGAAAATCTGCTTAGTTCCCTCAAACAAATTCCATGCATACATATATTTAGCATTTCTATATGTACAGTATCCTACATAGCGACAGCGTGGGGTGCAGTCCTGTGCAGGGACGTGTGACAATAACTTACAGGGCCAGGGGAAGAGGGGACTGTATTGGGTTTGTGCCCTGTTCTTGGTTCCTCATGATAAAGGAGGCTGTGGGCTTGAAAGGCTCATATTGGAGATGCTTTTTTTATTTCCACATTTTTAATGTGTTGTCCACACCATCTTTTCTGTTTAGAGAATTATGGAACCATCAGGGAAAAAAATGAATCATTATGAGATGTTTTCAGTCACAATTTTTCTTGGCTACAGTAAATAAATATGAAAATAAAAAAGCTCCCCTGCTCTGTCAGATGCCTTCCAAAAGGCCTTACAGAGAAGGCAGGAAAGATTGTGGCTGAACATTTCTGACTCCTATGCCTTCCCCTCCACCACACTTGCTTAACTTAAAAAGCCTGTGTTATATCTATATTAAAAAAAAAAAGGAAAAAAAAAAGGAAATAAAGGACTGAAACCAGAAGTGCCTTTCAGGCTGCCTTTATGAAGAAGCCAAAAGCTGCGTAATTGCTGTTCGTGTCGTTTGTGATTGCTTCCTAGTGTTTGGCGTGTAAACAGTTGCAGGTTGAGACTCTCCCTCCTGCAGCAGATATCTTAGATGTGATCAGCATGTTTTATGTTTGCCTGCACAGTCATGCCTATGTAGCTGCACCCATTTTACCTGCAGGCGAGGTGATTCAGACTTTCCTGACTGATGCTGAGAGGTGACCTGCCCCACAGCCCTTCTGAACTTTGCTGCATTTGAATCGGACATTTGGGCAACTGATAGCGCAGTGAGGAACATGCCTGGCACTGGCACAGGCTGGGCCATGGGGCAGGAGGGTGTGGGGCGTGGATACAGTACCTTCAGCTGGACAAACAGTTGTTGAAGCAGCACATCAAAGCCGCTGTTTTCAATGTCGCTGAGTGTACTGAGGATACTGGCTTTATTGTCATCCTTTTCTGCCATGTTTTTCTCTGTGTAGTCTCTGCAAGGAAATATCAGCAAGGTGAGAATAACCTGTCCTCAAGAGAGACATTTAGAGAGAAATTCAGAGGTCTCCAAACCTTCCTCTGCAGGCAGGTGGACCTTCCTCTGCCCACTCTGGAGTACCTCTCCTCTATCACACTATTATCCATTGCCTGCAGAGGAAGAAGCAAAGCCTTTTCTTTCAGACCCTTACCTAAAATTCCAGCAGTTGTTAATATTTGCAATCAGTATAGGCTTGTAGTATCTGTGCTTCTTGCTTTTCTCCTTAAAGTCTTCAAAAGCATCCTTGTAGCTGGAGGGGAGATGGGAAGAGGAGAGGTGGATGAGTGTGAGCCCCGGGCAGCGCTGTCAGCCCTGCTGCCCGACGCTGCCTTACCGCACCTTTTCAGGAAGGCAGGCAGCTCCTTTGACAGGCGATGCGACAGCTCCTCACCCACTGCCGTGCTGATGTCCTTGGCTCGCTTCTGGCCGCTGTAGATACTCTAACAAACAAAAAAGATCCATTTTAAATGCCGCCTGCTCCAAAAATGCCAGGTTTGCTGGTTAAAAAGGCTGCAGCTCCTTCTATGTATTATTTTCCTTTTTATTCTCATTTGTGCTGTGGAGGAGAGGCTGGGAGCAGTGGCTGGAGCTGCTGGCACCAAGGCAGGCAGCGAAGCAGCCACTGTGGCTGAGCCAGTGCAAGGAGTGGTACGTACACCCAGCTCTCCTGCATCCCCCCCCAGGACTGAGCCAGGGACTGTGCAGAGCAGCTGTACTTATTTGATGGGTTCAAGCCAATTTTGAACCCCATTTTCAAATGGGGAGAAAGTTGAAGAAGAAGCTTAAAAGACTGTCTATAAAAATAGATGAGAAAGAGGAAAGTGACACTTTCTGCCTTTTTTGCTGGTTGTCATATGATTGCATTAAAAAAATTTAAGCAGAACAACCTTGATATATGGAAAGTTTATTTTTTTTTAAAATAAACTCTACTAATCCTCTGCAGCCAGAGGAGGGAGAGCATTGAGCGCAGGGAAAGGATGTGAGCGCTCGGAGAAGCTCTGCCTGTTAAAGTCTCCCTGGGATCAAGCAGGGCAACAGCATTTCACTGCTCCCTCGCTCGGCTAAACCTGTCTCTTTTCTCTCTCCTGCTACATTATCTAGTGCCTAATGGCTTGGCTTTGGCTGGGGGTGCAGAAGAGACCACACGGGGAGAAATGAAGGCAGCTTTCCTGCTCATTTTGCTTACAGAGAAGTTTGTTTCCATCACGTGCTAGACCGGGACCGTACCAGACCATGTGTTAGGGCTCTGCTATACCACCCACTTCTACTACCACCCTACACAAGCAACTTGGCCTTTTGCTTTCCCAAATTGACTCATTAGTCTCACACCCTATATACAGGCAGGATGCTGTTGTTTATTTTCAATATATAACTTTATTACCTGGATAACAAATATTGCTAGTAGTTCACTCTGAAAATGTCCATTTAGTTTCTCTGGTTCTTTGTCTTCTTTCCATCTTTGGATTTCTTTATCTAAACATTTGCTGAGTGAATTTTTGATAGTAGCCTTTAGGGAAGGAAGAACAACAGCATTTACCACAAAGCGGATGTAGCAGTTCCTGCCTTATGCAGGTTTTACTCGCCCACCCACCATTTCTCTGGCTGAGCAGACTTTTTCCTCAGCCTTGGCTGAGAAATAAAGGCTCTTTGTTAGGAGACGCCTTTTTCACAGCTTCACGGCAGCAAGGACAACCCCCTCACAATATCTGCCTATGCAACAGCGAGTTGAATATTTCAGGGTAGCAATGAAGATCAAGATCTATGTCTGCCCACCACCCCACCACGTCAGTGGTGATCTCGAGGGCAGGGGAGGGGACTGGTGGCTAGGAAGGTTGCAGGCAGCTACACCTGCCAGAGCCCGAATTCCCCCAGCCACGCACTGCCTGCGCGTAACACTCAGTGCCACCCTCTGGGCCTGGTTTTGCAGTCCTCTTTCATAAGCAGTTCTGAGGTCTTATGAGCACCGGAGAGTGAAACAAAGTGTTCTCAGGTTTCTTCTGCTCTGACCCCTCTTGCGTGCACACTGTGCAGCAAGGCTTTGGAGATGGTCTGTACAGTGGTGGTGTCTGTCTTTGTTCAGCAAGTGCCTTGTTCATGTACTTTGCAGCTCTCACACCCATCTCTCCCATCTGCAAACCATTATAGGCTACAGCTAAACCTGGAACTTGTCATCTCATTTTCCAGGAATTCCAGCCCCAAATGCCAGAAACACTAAGCTATGGGAGTACTGTAAAAGTTGCTTCTTGTTTCCATTAAGGCAAGAGTGATCCAAACACCAGAGCAGTTGTTATTTTCTGCAGACCGGGCTATTCTCCATCAAAGAGACAGATTTTTCAAGACCAGACATGCATGCTCTGTGCTCACCCAAGGTCTGGCACTGCTGCAGAGACCAGAAGTAATGCTGAATCCATCATCTGTGAGAAGGAGCATAAATTCCTCTGGGGATTTAGTGGAAAACTGGAAAGCTACCCACAAAGATCTGTTGTTGGATTTTTTGTCCACCTTCCTACCATAGGTTTGCAAGAACAGAGAGGTTCTTTTCTGAGGGCTCCCAGGGCAGAAGGGCGGGCTAAGCAGAACTTTGCTCTGCAAGCCCCATCTAGCAGAAAGCCTGCCTGTCCCCTGAAAAGAAGCATTCTTGCTTTTGCTTCCTTCTGGAAGGGTGCGTGACTCACAGCTGAGAAGTGTGCATGCAGGACAAGTCAGAGTGCCTCTGAGGAGTCATATGGGAGCAGTCACAGTGAGAGGAGGGGCTGAACAGATTCTCACCTCTTCGCTGTCAAGGTATTTCCTTTCAAGCTCTTTGCTCAGACTTGATGGCAAAAGGCTTCCAAGCTTAAGTTTTTCCAACTCTTCTGCTAAAACATGTTCTTTTCTCATATCTCTGGAATGAAAAAGCCAAACAATCATTTTCTAAGGGCAGTGTAATTCAAGACAGCTGTTGATGCAAATCACTAACACTTTTTTAGGTTATCGGTGAAAAAGCAGATGGAAAGGTATATTGTCCTTAGTCCAGGCAGGACCTGGAGGAGCTGAATCTGTGCCAGTGGTGGGACCTGTGAGGGTGGAACCCTGAGCAACCAAGGGGCATGGAGTCATGTTATGCTGAGCTCCTGAGCACTGGCCACTGCGCTGAGTGTGGGGAACCCAAAGCAGCAGAAGGGACTAGTCCCAGGACACAGCCTCTCTCCATAAATATAGAGAGGTGATCAGATGAAAAGCTGGCATTTTGTGGCTAGTTGGGAACAGAGCAGGCAGTTTCATACCCTGTCGTCATGTCCCCACCACATGCTGGCTAAGCTAGGTGCTCCTGAGCAGCTTTGAGGGCAGGGACCTGCCAGCCGTGGGGGGCTCAGGCCAGTGCTTGTAGGAGGGCTGATTTGGACAGCGTCTCCATTTGGAGCTGCAGAGAATAACCCTGAGCATCGCCTGATTCTTGTGTTTGCACGTGACCCAGGTCCATGGGGACACACCACCATGCTTCCCGCACACAGGATGTTTCTGATATGATGCTGGAAGCTGGGGCCAGGCTGTCGTGCAATCCTCCTCCTCCTCATTGCTCCCTTCACCGCTGGCTGTGGAGGGAGGTGGTCCCTGAGCAGCCACCTGGGTCTGGCCTCTGGGAACACTCTGCAAAGCAGCCGCTGCCCTGGCCAACACCCTCCCCAGCACCGGGCTGCGCAGCTCTGCCTGAGCCCTGCTCCTCGCAGGATTTCCAAATACACACTGGTTCAGGCCAGAATACCCTGACCTAGACCTCAGCACTGGCTCTGGAAAACTTCCAGGATCAACAGTGACTCATTATACCCCATCAGTGAAACATGAGGAAAAAAAGTGGAGGCGAAGGTTGACTGGTTTTAAAACAGCAGAAGAAACACTGCTGCTGTATTTACTGGTTTTCACCTAAGAAATGAGAGCCCTCGATTCTCTATCCAGTACTATAAGCCACAACAAGTAATATATTCAGTGTTATAACATATAAGGCTTGCGAGGATGAAGGGTGACCCTTGGCTGATGATGTCCTCTCACAGGGGCGCACCCTTTGGTTTCCCAACCCAAAGGAGAGCACAGACTGTGGGTAATGCCTAAGCAATAACAACTGCATCTCATGTTGTTCTATTTATTGTCTGCCCTCTGGTCCAGAGGGCTGAAATTTCCAAATTTTCCAAGAATGAGTTCAGGTCTGCAACTGGAATAGAGATCAGGGCAATGAGTCTGCCCAATTTACGCCACAAGTGAAGCCCTAAATATCTGTGTGCATGTCTGTTGCCCAGAACCCTGAATGGTGGGGTGAGCCCTTGGTTTACAGTCTAGCAGCTTTGAGCGTGTCCCTTCCAGCTGTCCTGGCCAACTGGTGTACAGCAGCACGATGCCAGTGACACTAAAACCTAGCCAGGTACCAGATTGCATGGCAGTGATACCGATTCATAAATCAAAGAAATGTCTGGTTTGCAGCCAGTAAACCTGTGTTGATCACCAGGGATAAACATGTGTAAAAGCCTCACTTACTTTGGATAAATGCTGTGCACCCATGAGAGGAGGAGGTAAATATCCTTGTCTTCCAGATGAGACTCAGCATTTTTTGTTGCCTGGGAGGCAAAATAATTGTGGTAGAGTTCTGCATATGTGCTGAACACATTAAACTCAGGAGGATAAAGCTGTTTCATGTACTTTACAACTACTGTCAAATCTTCTCTCATTGTCTTCCCCATGTGCAGGAGGTTCTGACCAACTGTAGAGAGGTTCTCAGTTCTAGGAGTATGGCTTGTGTCTTTCATTCGAGTCTCTACTGACTCCTTTACTGTAGCCATCCAAAGCTCTTTCCATTTTCTAGGTCTAAATTGCATGCTTTGGTCAGGTGGATTCTCCGACATGTAGTTCTGATCTTCTTTCTCCTGCTCCTTCAGTGCCTCTATTGCCTGCTGCAGCAGTTCTGGGTTTGTTTTTGCTAGCAATAGGGAGTCTTTCAAGATGCTGAAGACTTTGTGCTTCAGAACTTCGTAGAGGGACTCGATGTCTTGCTGGCTGGCGTTCAGTCCCTCCTCACTTTTGCTAGACAGGCTCTTCTCCAGGACAATTAGATGCTGAGCGGCATCAAAAAGCTTTTGCTCTTCAAGCAGATCAATGACTTGTTTGACTGGTGAAAAAGAACAGCCTTTCTTTACCCAATAGCGAAGATTTAAATTTATATTTTATATGAAGTGATGGCTCTGGAATACTTTGAAAAAAAAAATGTTTGTATTTCTGTAATGCGAGATCTTAGGCTCCTTCACCATATAGAAAATTGTGTTCATTTAAAGATCAGATTACTTCTAGCCTGCTTCTAACTGGGGCAATGGACATTTGAATACCTAGCACCAGTGTGTTTCATATGGACAGACACTCATGCGCTACCCATCATTTTTCCAAAATTTAGATTTGTGGAGGTTTATTTATTTATTTATTTATTATCCCCCTTCCCATTAATATGACCTCAAGTAAGAAGCATGGCTTTATTAAAAAATGTAGATTGAAAGATGTAGCTAGATAAGATGTGCTAAAGGAAATACCATATGGCTTTTCCAGAAATAGGTTGGCACAATCTGACCTGTGAAATTGTTTTGGAGGACACATTTAGCAGGCAAGATAAATTAAATTGAACTATCTTATCTGAAGTACAGCCAGTTATTCAATATGGTACAATCTGGGGAATCATTAGTTAACTGGAGGAGTTATATCCCAAAATAAGTTTTCTTAGGTGTGTAAGGTTTGTATGGAAAACCCTGGGTGGAGAAAGCTTATGTTATTCATGAAACTCGTCTTGCTTCATATTCTCCTTCGAGACTGTGGCACAAAAGCTGGGAGTGCCTTGTTGGCATCTGCTGATTACACAAAGTTCAGACACATTATCAAAACTGAGGGCTTGGTGTATTATAGAGGAACAATGGGATAACTTGAATAGCAAAAGGGCTGAAATTTGATAGCACAAAGTATAAGACACAATTTCAATAGTACAAAAGTTACCTAGCAACGAATAGGATTTTCTGCTGCAAGCTGGATGTGAATCAGCTTGAGTTGGAGGAGGAAGAGAGATGCCTGGAGAATTAGTGAATCATTACTGTGAGAAGATGGTGAAAATGTCAGATATGACCACAGGATGTGTCCAGTAAGGAATGTCCAGCTAAGATAGGAAAATGGTAACATATTGTCCCAGGCATTGGTGGTATCTCATCTGGAATATTTTCTGCAATTCTGATTGCTTTATTAAAAAAAAAAAAAAAAGACATTGGGAATGGGGCAGTGCAGCAGTCAGAACAGGGGCATCAAGGGCCTGTTTTCAGTAGACTTGGTTTGTTTAGTTGAGCAAATTCAAGGCCAAAACCAAAAGACACCAGTTAGGGAAAACATTTGACACATGGAGAAGGAGAAGCCAATTGGCCAGGTAAAGGCTTGCCTGGAAATGAGATAATATGCACTAAAACAGTGAGACTTTGGAAAAGTCTCCCAGTAAAGGAGGTAGGACTAAAAAATGAACTTATTTTAGGTACAGCTTGCTAAGTTTATGAACTAGGTAACATGATACATCACCTCAGATGGCAGGTGAGCCTTGGAAGTGCCAAGGGGCACTTTCCAGTTCTGGGTTTCTCTGAGCAGGTATTTTTCTATCTCTCTAAGCACTCTGCAGGGATGGTGCCCACAGCTGGAGGAGCTGTAAATTCATATATCAGCCCTGGGAAAGATCTATGTGTGCTGCTCACTGCTGTCTGTGGGGGAAGAGGAGATTTCACAGGAGATTTCACGAAGGAAGAGAGCAGAGAAGTATGCCTTAGTTTCTTACCCACCCACAGATCTCTGTGCCGCCATGAGAGGTAGAAAGAAATTTCATTTTGGACAGAAAACTCGCAAACTGGCAGTTCCTCAAGGAGTGTGCCCTTGGTACCAAAGGACCAGGACCTGAGGTCATGTCCCCCCTCAGCCCATGTTTCCCAAGGCTACTTGGCCAGGTCACTTTAATCTGTCAGTGCCCTATTTCTCAAAGGGACAAGTCTCCACCTCGTGCAGGCCCTCTAGAAATAACCATGGCCTATGAGGTGTTGCAAGGAAGATGGAGGAGCACTTACCACTGGGTGGCTTGCTCTTTTTCATCTTCTTAAGAGCACTTGTAAGGATTCCCTTTATTCCTTTCTTCCCTTTTTCAGGACTGTCCCCAGCAGAGGTGCAGCTCCCATTGCTTGTGATGGAAGATGCGCGTGAGGGTCTGCAGGCCGCCTCTGGCCTTTCACTCATCTTCTCCTGGTCCCTGGACCAGATGTCCTCTCCAGAAGGTTCAGGACAGGCAGGGACTTGCTCAGCTACTGATGTCAAAGGGTCTTCAAGCTGCCTGTTTGCACCAATGCAACCCTCTGATCCATTGCGTATTCCAATAGGACCGCTTTGGAAAAAAGGTAACATTTTCATCATTTTCCTTCTAGCCTGTAAATTTCAGAAAGAACTGGTCAGATTATAACTGTTTGAATGAAAACTACCATGGCACAATGTGGCAAGATGTATTCCCGTTAATAAAAAATAATTTTGGAATGAGTTGTCCCTGTGCGGGAGGTGTGGAGAGCACTACACACATCTGGTATGAGCACAGCGCTGCAGGAGAGCTCCTGAGCAACATCACCTCAGGTAACGGAGAGGATGGAAGCAGCTCTCTGGTCTATTAAATAACTTAGAGAAAAATCGATCAATGATTTTAAGGGCGATTCAGATGTTCTGATTTGAGACCTCGAGCTTGCCTGGATACAGGAAAGTAGGGCTTTTCCACGGGATGCTGTGGGAATATGGACGTGAGCATGGATGCTGCACACGAATGATGTGCGTGGGTAGGACAGGCATCCTGTGCCTATTCAAAGCAACCACAAAATTCTGATACTTTTATGTGACATTGGAATGAATTCCCACCTTCCTCAGGGTCTGTTTTTGCTGATGTCTGCTCAGTTGGCTGCAGATATGTTTGTGGAAGCACCCATGTAGCTACCTGCACTCTGAGTTTGCAAGTACAGCATGAAATTGAGATGAGCCTACCAAGCCAGGTATGTGCCAGTCTTTGCTGAGCAAAAGTCCTGCTGGTTTAACTGTGTCCCCATTTAAGTCAGTAATAAAATTCTTAGCTTTATTGAGGAGAGCTCCCAGAGAAGGTGGCTGAGAGTTCAGAAACATCAGGGATGTGAAAAACATGGTCAAAAGGATGGGAGTGTGGGAAGCACAGCAGTATCTCTTGATACGAGTATCATGAGGCTTATCACTTTAGGCCCAAAAATCCCAGTCAGAAGCACAGCTTCAACGCTCTACATGCCACCTACATCTCTACAGTGGCAGACATAAGCTCAGGGAGGTATATGTATTCAGACTCTTCAAACCCACTCACTGTCTACGTAACCTCATTTTCAAAACTGTCCCAGGGTGACTATGGCATCCCAAGATAAAGCAACTTTAGCACAGCTTATTGTAACTTCAGTGTAACTTGTTGGGTGTTTTCAGATACCTGAGAGCACTTTTCATGTCATTTGTTTACACTGAAATGTGGGGCTGTAGTGCAGGCCATGGCTTGTGCCAGAAAATGCTAGTGAAATGGGGTTGTGGAGGGGACACCTTTCTGATAGCAGGGACTAACCAGACTGGACTTTTCCCAGAGCTGCCTTATAAAACTGGTGCTAGTGACCAGGGCTGCTGCCTGCCCAGAGCAGTCCTCACCTGGCTGAGGGGCAATAGGAACAAGAAACGAGGATTGGGGTGGTTTAGCCTTGTTTAAACAGGCATTATCCTACCAGAGTCCTGCTCTACCACCAACACACCTGCACTACAAATAATGATAGAAATCCGTCATTGTAACATCTTTTTAGAATTTATATGTAGAATTATTTATGTACATGTATAACTTAATATATTGCTATAGATTTATTTGCATAATTATATTCATTTAGATAATTGTGTAATTATTGTAAATAAAGTGACTCATAGCTTCCAATCCTTGTTCTAACAACATTTATTTTAAGTGACTTTCTGGGAGACCAGTGCACTTATGTATGAAGAACCCTCAGGCTTACTTCTACTGCGTAAGGGCAGAGGAATTCAGCTCTAAATAAAGGAAGAATTTGGCTTCAGTTATAAGGCCACAATGTGGTGATCTTCCAATACCCTTGTTGAGTTTATATTATTGATATGTATCATGCTGCTACAAACTGTGATACTTAGCTCTGGGCAAACTGGTTGGAAGACTGTGTCTTTTTGTTTTAATTGTGATTCCTCCTGCTGGATCCCAGCAGCTTGGAGAACTTTGAGGCATCAAGTCAGTGGTATGAGCCAGGTGGTGCAGAGAGCAGTTAGAGTCTGGCACTGCTGAAAGCTCTCCTCCTCTGTTTTGTCTGTCAGGTCATATTCAGGATTAGTAATCCTATTGCTTTTAAAACATAATGAAGATGAAAACTTATTCAGGAAGGAAAGAAAGGGGTGTGGGTGTGCATGATCTGGCTGGCTTTCAGCTAAACTGGTGGTCTGTGACACAGGGCGAAGCACAAAGCTATACTTAAGGTGCTGCTATGGCTGAGTGGGACAGCGGTGGCTGCTGGAGGTGTTGTGTCGGAGCCCTCATGCCCCAGGGCTCAGGGCCAGTTGTGTGGGCGAGCAAAGGGGGCCCAAGCACCAGAACTGCCCAGCAGCAGCGAGCCATGCTTGGAGCCACACACCTACCTCTTCCCCTGGCACACTTACTGGGGAGGGAGGGAGGAAAAACCCTTGCAGTTCGGTCTGGCTACTCAAGTCAGGATGCCCCATTAGAATCCTAAACACTGGGAGGAAGAGCTCCTTTTTCTACATTTCCATTACAAAAACATATCACGGTAACAGGGTTTCTCTGTAAGTATTTGGGACTTTCCTAATTTTTTAAGGCTATTTTCCTGGCCTGCATTTCCCAATACGATGCTATGTTTATATTCATTCTGCCAAATCCCTTTCCTGTTTGTTCAAGCACAGACTCAGCTGAGTCATTTCTCTCTCTCCTATTATTCCAAAGAAATTTGTTTAGAAACAAAAACAAAAAGAACAATAAAGAAATTACCTTTCCCTTTCCTATAGTCAAAGGTGACTTTCAGCATCTTTTGCTTTTATGAATGATGATCAGAAACATGGATTTCAAAATGGTTTTGCTTCTTCTTCAATACTAAGATGAGTGTCATTTATCTTTGAAAACCATTGAAATGACACTACACTTAAGAGTCCATAAGGGAATGATTTGGCTGGTCGAAAGCTTAGTTTTTAACAGCTGGCAGAACTTCATCCCAGTAGTGCTCTGAAAGAGCCAGGCACAGGGGCTGGTGATGCCCAGGAGGGAAGCAGGTAGCTGGGCACATACTGACAGGGGCTGCAGCCCAGGTGAGCCCCTGCAGTTCTTCTGTGCAGCGCACCAAGCCATCATCTGCAGCATGTCCCTTCCTAAAAAAGTCTCACAGCCAAATTAGAAGAAAGATAAAATCAGCTTCGGAGTTTTCACCCAGGGGCTGCACATCAGCAGCATGAGAACTGTTGGCCATACTGGCATGTCAGGGTGTGCTTTTTCATCTTGAACTAATAAACACCGACAGAATTAAGCATCTGAGTAAGGATGTCAATGCAATAGCTACCATGCTTACTCGAATTTGGCCAGCTTGAATGCTTGCCCAGCTTTTACCTGTTTGAGGCTGCTGGCTTGCATATGTTTTTATCTGCAGCAGGAAACACCAGCAAACTCTAGCTCCCAGTTCTGCCTTGAAATGCAGCCACTTGAAACATCAGTCACTTATGGCAAAAACTCCCCCTCTATCTATTCTCTTTATCATTAGATGACCAAGCACTTACTGTAAGAAATACCTGTAAGAAGCTTCCTGTAAGAAACCTTCTTATAGAAAAAAAAAAAACAACCACTTTCTATAATAAAGACTCGGCTAAAAGGAAGTGGCACGGGTAATGGCTGGAAGCCACGGGCACCAGTGCTGCTCCTTGTGCCTCCCCAGCATCCACACTTGCTCACTGTGGCAGACAGGACATGCCAGGAGCGCAGCTCTGGCTTGGATGGCCACAGGCTGCTCCTGTATGCCTGTGTTCTGCTCACAAATCAAAACTTCTTAGAACTCCAGCAGGCTCCAAATTATTTTAGCAGTTAACACTTTGGGAAATGCTGAATCATTTCCCAGGCACAGAGCTCAAATTCAAGTCTTGTGAAATTTAATGATTTAAGGTCAAGACTTGACATAGATCCTAACTCATTATTATCACTAATTTACTGTTACCGTCATCCTCATCCTCATTATTATGTGGCACTGTAGTTTGTCGTGGAGGAGTCCAATTATTTTTGACGTAGTATATTCAGCTTATGGTTTCCAACCAGAAGAGCAGCACAGCACACATAGCATCCTCTGCTCCCTATACAGAGGGCCTGTACCATTAGGGCAGCAGTGCTGTTGATGACTGGGGTGGCTGGAGAGGGATGCTGCAAGCTCTCCACACAGTGCTGATCACAGCACGTATCCCTGGGCTGGAGCCTTTACAGAGCGGGCAACAAGGGCGAGGGAAACACCTGGAGCAGAGCCACAACACAGAGGGACACAGCCTGATCTCTGGGCACAGTGGCTTCCCATTTCCCTCCTCAAAAAGGAAACAGCCTTCACACCACACACTTAAGAATGAGCTTATTCACAAGGGACGGCTCATGGCGTGCCAGAGAACCCTGAGGGGAACAGACTTACTGATGACCCCTATTTTGAAATTTTTGCCGATCTTTTTCTTGATTTCTTTTTCCTGGGCTGCTGCCAGTATTAACAAGCATTTGTTTGGATTTTTAGTCCTCTCCAGCCTGCTGACATCCTAGGTTACAAGGATTTATGTCTCATTTTAGTGGAAATCCCCCACTCTCCCATAGCCTCTCAGAAATCCAAAGTTATTTAGCAAAGTTTGTTCTCTGCATTTCCATCAGCCTTTTCTCCCCCGCCGCCGCTCTCCATGGAAGTGGGGTCACCCCTGCCCACATGAGAAAATTCTACTGGGTCAAACCATCTTTTGAAGCAGTAAAGCAGTGCGACCAGTCTGAGTATAGTGTACCTCAGCCTATGCAGTGACACCTGAATAAGGTGCTAATAAATCAAAGCAAAGAGTCTGTGGAGATGCCAGCCCCAATCTGTGCAAGTTGGGAAGCCCTCCTAGGAGATGGTATGTTTTCCTACCAATTTTTGTTAGCTGGATTGGGTTCTAAAGCTGGAAGCTCCCACGTGGCTCTGCCTGGGAAATTACAGTCCATAGATGAGCTGGGCCACCAGCACCCCCACCTTGAAATTTTACTGTGCCACTCAAAACCATACTCCTGTACATGGACCCCTACAGGACACCCACCACCCCATGTGATCCAGCACCACACTGAGGGTGGCCAAGTTCTGCTCCTAATAGGTTCAAAAGCTGAGGGGAAACAGAACCTATGTCTCCAGCAAAGAAGGCAAGGCAGAAGCAGAGCCTCGATCCATGTGCCTTAGCAGTGCCAGACACCCCGTGGGGCTGGGGGTGACAGGGGACCCAAGGCACCTAGGGGAATGGCAGTGGCAGACCAGGTAGAGGATCCCAGGGCATCTCACCTGGTGCGAGGTGCTTTAAACTGGCATTAAATCATGTTATCACCTGTCTGAGAACAGCATAGATAGAGCTACACAGTGCCTTGGTAATTTTTAAATGAAAATTTGGTTTCTCTAAATTACTGAAGCACAACTGAAGACAGCCCTGTAAACCAGCATCTCCTGTTGTTAGTGAGAATTTTTCAAACAGCAGAAGAGAAGAGAAAATTATGCATATATGTTGTTATTGGCAAAAAGCAGAGAAAATGCACTGTAATATGCTCCTTTTTCTTCTTGCTTAAAATCTGAGCAGCATAATTTTAAAATGCTGCTGCTGAAAGAGAAACCAGCTGCTGCTGTCTAGGATTTTGTTTTCCTATTACTATTCCCAAAGCCAAATCCTGCATTCAAACTTGGAGTTTGCAAAGCTCACAGTTAGAGCTAACAGTGACCAAGAAGATACACAAATTCTCTGGGAGCCAGTCAACGAGCTCTGCAGTGCTTGCCTCTGCTGGCGCATTCAGACTCTTTGGTTTCCAGGCCTCTTTTTACAGAAAAAGTGACTGAAGCAAACCCAAACCCAAGTTTTCCAAAGCTTTCTGCTCCCCTCTGATTAGCTGTGTAGGAATTGGCAAGCCTCAGCCTCCCTCAGTGGGGGCAGGCAGTTGAATGCTTTGGAGAATGAATGTTTCTTCAGGTTTTCTGCTCTGAACTTGGGTGTGATGGCAAGGGACCATGGCTTCTTGATCAGTCATATGCTCCAGTCACAGAAAGACTTACTTTGGAGAAGCCTCAAGAAGAAATCCTACTTTAAACGCACCAAGGATCCTAACCCTGAGGCTGGACCCTTCAATTTGCGCCTGAGGAGCTCACGCAGTAGATGTGGGATAGCTGCCCAAGGATGGGGGGGAATTTCAACAGGGTCTTCAGCACTGTGGGAAAAGGCATGTCCTAGGGGCAGTGGGAATTCCCTGACTGGGACAAAAACAGTCACAACACGGTGAGCATGGCAATGCAGAAACATGCCAGCCTGGCACAGTGACTGCAGCAGGGTGCAGGTTACAGAGGCTGCCTGGGACTGTACGGGGTCCAGGCACTGAAACGGTCTTTCCCCAGTGCAGTCAGGCTGAGTGAATAATAATCCAATTATTTCCCTGTGATTTGGGAAAAAACCACTTCCTTCTGAACAGAGACAAAGAGGAGGGGGTGGGAACTGCCACATGAGTCTGGATCCCGGTGCCTGATCTGGGTTTAGGATGCTTTGGTGCCCAAGACCTATGCCCAGGTCTTAGGGAAGGGGGTAGTGGTGGGGTAACAGGAGTCACGGCTCACAGCCTGTGTTCATTCTCTGAAACCTGGGGACTGAGCAACAAAATTCAGACCCAGCTGTCACAACGCAATTGCCAGACACTTACTCTTGCGGCCCCCAGCCCTGGGATGCGTCTGGAGCTGCTGTCCTTCTCGCAGCAGTTCACTTTATTCTCTATTCTGGTAATTACAAGGTCGGGCTGAAATCTGTCGCTTTGTCCTGGAATCCATCCTTTAGCACCTTCCACTTATGTTTCCCCTCTCCCAGAGACAAGAGAGCCTTCACGCTCCCTAGCCGTGCAACGAGTGAGCCGGGAGGGAGGCGGAGGCGCGGGAGAAGCGGGACAGACACGGGCCCGGCGGGGAAGGGGAAAGCCCCGAGCTCGGCAGCACGGACCGGCGGCACGAAGGACTTACTGTGCGGCGGCTCCGGGCGGGCTGGCGGGGCGGCGGGCGGCGCTGGCTGCGGGGCCCCGGGGCAGCCCGGCTATAAGGGGAGGGCGCGGGGGCGGGGACCCGGCGGCGCGGGGAGCCCGGGGGCTGGGAAACTCCGGCTGCGCCTCCCCTCCGAAGATGGGTTCAAGCCAAAGGGAAGCGAGAAATCCCCTCCGACGGTGAAGTGCCCGCGGAAGGGGGTTGGCTGGTCCCAGTGGTGCCCGCATCTGCCCCAGGTTGGTCCCTGCAGAGATGCTGAGCGCCAGCGTCACGCCCTGATGGACGGGTGGATGGGGTGCCCAGGCCACATGCCCCAGGGGCTTGTATATACGATGTGTCTGTCCCTCATTGCAGCCTTGGAAAGCCAGCGTTAGGGATGGAGCAGATGCCTCCAGAAGCTGTGGTCCCTGAGCAGGGCATTGCCACGGGCAGGCTGGCACGGATGAGGCACATGAACCTGCATGCAGCGATGAACCTACCGTATCAGGGTCCTGCACTGTGCCCAAGGTGAAGTGGCTTTCCTGGAGTGGGGCTTGCAATGCTCCCAGGAGACACTAATATCATCAAGCACCTTCAGTATGATGGTTTGAGTCCGTGCCTCAATGAAGACACAGGCTTAATTCCTCACCCCAAAGCCTCTGAACCTTGCAGAAGGGTCTTCCCAATTTCCTAGGCACCCACACCCCTGGCTGTGGAGGTGTGGTGAGCCAGTTACACTGGGGAAGCATGTGTGCTGCTGCAGCACAGGATCACTAGAGGATGGCTGGGTAACAGCAATGGCTGTGGGGGGCTATTAGAAAGGATCTGTGAAGTCTGCCATGGCTGTGCTGTCCCCTGCCTAGATAGCCTTAATGCGGAGCATCTTCTGCATCCACATGGGTGAGATCTGGGCTGAAGCAGCTACCCTGCAGACAGAAAATAAATATACTGTGGTCCCGCAGAACCTGACCTCCTCTCTCCTTTCCTGGGAAGCTCTTGTGGGGCAGGGAGGGGTTGGCCAGGTCCTGGTGTCTGGTCACTCTGCCCTGAGCAATTTCTTTTCCGCATCTGATAGCTGTGATCTAATACAAAATGCAAAAAAAAGGTCCAGAGACTTAGAGCTGAGTGTGAACCTTGAGCTTTCATGGCGCTGCTGATGCCCACACTCAGCACGTGTGTGTCTGCACAACTTTGGGAGGGGCTATGCAGGTCCAGCATGGGGGCATGCCCCAGCAGCAGATGTGGTCTGGGGCCAATGCTTGTGCTGGAAGGAGGCACCTGGCTCAGTGGGCAGGTGCTGAAGAGCAGATCCTTCTCCCAGTCTGTGCCTTTCAGCAGGCATCCTGCCTGCCAGGGCCACTGCTTTCCCCTCTGGGACTTTCTCCCCAAAAAGACCATGGTAGCAGGGAAAAACTCTCCCCTCCAACAGTATCTGCCAAAAACAGGAAGCAGAAGTGGCGGGGTCACCCTGATGGGCAAACCCATGGTGTCTGGTCTCTGGAAAACACTGATTCATCTCAGGCCATCCTGCAGCTGAGCTGGGCGGAGGGTCCCCCTCTGGGATTGCCCAGCGGTTGTGTCCTGTTGCTACTTGACAACTGGTGGCCAGAAACAACCATCATCATGAGACAGAAATATCGGGTGCCACATCAGTCTGAAAATCGTTGGAAATGTGGGAGTTTTGGCCCTGAAGTGCAGTAACATTCTCTGTGCTTCATCTCCTCCTCCAATGGCAATATGAAGAGGAGATGAAAGGTTTGCCATCTGCAGTTGCAGCCATTTTTGCAGCAGCATGGTGCAGCTGGACTTGAGCTTGGTGCTGCATCCAATGATCCTTTTGAGCAGGAGGCAATGGGACATGCTTCCTGGAAGACACCAGGAAAGCCAGCATGGACCAGGGGTTACACACACACGTAGCTCTAGGCACGGCCAGGCAGACAGCATTTGTGGCTGTCTGAAAGCAGAAGATGCTGTTCTGGAGGCAGGGAGGACCTTGGAGCTGGTTCTCTTCTCATGTCCTCAGTTATGTGATCTCTGCGGGATGCAGGGGTGTCTGTCCCCACGTGTGCTGCGAATCTGCAGTGGGAAGTGGCTCAGGGACAGATGTCTCAGACCCACTGAAACTTTTTAAAAAATATTCAGGGGGTCTTTGCATTTGGCTCAGCAGCAGCGCTATTGTTTTATGAGACCATTGTCTCACCCCTAGATTAACACAGGAGGCCCTGACTGTAGGAGACTCCTGCAGCGTGCAAAGTGGTAAAGCCCAAGGGAATCCGATGCTCAGCTGGTGTTATCAAATTGTAGCTGCAAATCTGCGGGCATTCTTGGTTGTCTTCTTGTGTAAATGTCTGTACAGAATTATCTTTGTGGGATCCAAAGTAGATTCACATAGTTAGTTCTGTTGCTGAGCCTTGTCTTTAGCTTCTGTAAGTTAACCTCAGCGGGGTCAGGGCAATTCTGCCATCGGACAGGGGAATAAGGAGCCTTAAATTAAAAATCTAGAGCTTAGGTATTATCATTCAGGTGCCCTTATTTACCTGAAACAAACCTATCACTGCAGTTCGCTTTGCCTGTCTATGCAGCCTGATTTCTGAGACTGACACCTTGTATTTACTTATATAATATTGGGCAGTGTCTGACCAAGTTATACCAGTGCTGCATGGAAATTTTTCTGTGGTCTGTAACTACTCAGAGTGTATTGCATAGGGCTACACTGATGTTCTGTGGTTATAGTTTATGCTATCTAAGAAGCTATCTTAAGTCTGTGATTTTGATAAATCGGGATTTTACGCTTAACTTCCATAATATGCACAATATGTTTCTCAGCTGCAACCTACACTTAAAAGAAGGGTGTACTTCAGAGATTTGTAACTTAATTTTGCAGATGCTTCCTTAAATTTGAACAGTGAATTTTCATGGATTGTTCACCTCTTCTATACTGAGCATCGAAGACTTTCTCACTAGCAGTCTTAATATCCAAATATAGCTGGGCAGAGGCCTATGAAAGGGATGTGTCTCTGCTAAAAAAAAAAAAAAAAAAAGTTGTGAATCCTTTGCACAAGACAATGAAAGATTTGTCTTACCTGTAAAAATGAAGGGACTATAAACAAGAGGTGTTGATAAGGAAATTATTTTTGAAGTGAAATTTTAATTTCCTCTTTCAGTGTGCAGAATAGCTGTTATGCTTCCTTGCCAGATAAAGGTGTGACAAGAAGCAGATTGTTATGGGGGTAAAGGTTTTCTTCCTGGAATCCATGAATTCAATATGCTTATTCACTGAATGGTATTTGAGATTTTTTTTTCAAGTTTGTTTTAATTACCTTTATTACCAGACAGGGGAACTATTTGTTTTCTTGTGGGATTTTCCATGAGCTTAACTTGTTTGTCCTAAGTAATTTCAGCTGTGCATGTTTTGATGATAGGAAAGCAGCAGGTCTGGGTGCAGGTGTTTGGCAGGAGCCCCCTGAGTGAACAGGCACCACCCTGTCACCCTCTGTGAGGCATTTAGGGACCATTTCCTGGAGCTGGTGAGGCATACAAGCCCCAGGAGAGCTGTGTGAACTGGAGCTCAAGAGTCAGAAAATGTTCTCAGTGTGGGACTGGAAAGCCAGGGTGAGGTATTGTCCAGCAGCTTTTCCCACCTGGGATGGGAAACAGGGTGCGCAATAGCTCACGGAGGGGGATGAGGAAGGATGCCACCATGGTGGCTGAGCTCCCTGCAGTGCTGGGAGAGGCCCATGAAGGAGCATGTGATGGGATTGCATTTGCTGTGCCCTGAACTGCTTGTAGCTGGTTGCTTCACTGCTCCTGTGCACAGAAATACCTCTTCTATTTCTGCTCACTGTGGGGTATTTTGATAGAAGTAGGGGCATGTGCAAACAGGGTTAACAGGAGAATTTGGGGTCCTCCTTAAACTTTGGGATAAAAGTCCAAGAGGTCATACCAGCCTCATTTATCCACCTCTCTCCAGAAGTTTATAGAGTTTGTGGTCAGCAAAAGGGCTGAAAGTTTGAATTCTGAAGACTGACTCAAGTCTGCAGGCCAGAGCAGCGGCATCTTGGTCGTGAGAGGCCCCAGTTCCTCTCCCTGAGTGGAAGGACATGGCAGGTCAGTAAGCTGTGGAAAAGCTTCCTGGTTCAAAAGGCACTGTCACTGCTCAACAGCTGGTAACTGGTGGGAGTTCTGGAGGAGATGGATCCAGCTCTCAAGACTGTTGTACATTTTAACTCAGACCACTCAGATTGTAAAAGGATTTATTGGATGCTGTGCTCACCAAAATAAGCTACTTCTGATTGATTGAGGCGTGTTCCATCCCAGTATTCACGACAACTGCAAGTAATGGAAAGAGCTCTTTTTCTCCACCAGTGACCAGGCTCAGAAGAGCTGTGATGATATACCCAAATATTGGCCTTGTAGCATAAGAACAGGCAAGTTGTGAGCAACAGGAACACAGCATGCCCATCGTGTCACACAGTACTAACTACTGTGGGAAAAGTTACCATAGCAGGTGATGGCTGATTCATGTAAAAGCCTTACGTAAGTAGTGGTTAGCAAAGATGGAGGACCCAGGACTTATCTTCCCAGACAATATCAGAAATCACTTGGATGAAGTTTTGCTTCCTCTTTCTGTTTCTCTATGTCTCAATGAACTGAGAACCTCCTAGGGTGCAGCTAACTGGACTTCTTTTAGAGGTCCTACAGCTCAGCTTCAATGGGTGAGTAGAGTACCTCCTGGTGAGGAGAGTCCTGCTGGGACACAAGTCTGAAGTCTTTAAGGCTGACAAGACTTGTTTCTAGCCAGTCTGGGTCATGCTATAACCAGGGGAGCTGTGGAAAAAGGGAGGCACAGCCGGCAGAAATTAGTGTGTGCTTGGTCAGCGCTGGAAGAGCCAAGTAGTTAGCAAGTTCTCTACAGTATTTAGAGGAACATCTAGTTTTTGGATTGGACTTGTGTGAGATGACAGGATGTAACCTCTCATTTTTCATCTTATTTCATCAACTACTTCCCTGACCCAAATTTGTTTTCATTTGTGCCCTGCAACTCTTGAAAATTATGCATTTGCAATGAATTTCTTTTGCCTGTAGACACCCATTAAGATATATGGTTATAAGTACAATATCCCTTGCCTTTCAAAATGATCACAGAAACACACCAAGGGAGAGACTTCTGCTGTTCCCTTCCTCTTGAAAAATCCTTTGTCCTGTCCAGCACGGGCTCTGTTGCCCCAGGCAAAAGCTTGCCTTTGTGCTGGAGAAGATTGCTCTGCTCAGGCTTTGCTGAATCTAGATATGAAAGCCAGGCAGGACAGCCTCCACCAACTATATTCAGCAGCACCAGAATATTTTCTCCCTTCTCTTCCTCACCAAATGGTGAATACCTCTGTTTTTACCCAGGTCTATTTGAGGGAGGTTGGTGTTTGAGGTTTGACCCGCAGCAAAGCTGTAGTTTGGTAGCTTCAAAAGTGTGAACCCCTTTTGAAAACTTGGATTCTGATGGCACAAAACTGATGTGGCAATAATTTTGCCATCTCCAGCCACAACTGAACTAACCATACAGAGCTTTCCTGGTTTTGGTTTCTACTGGCATCAAAAATCCTACATGTCTGAGTAATGGACCAGGAATTCAAAACTGACAAGAACGTCCTAAATCTTTGTCAAAGGCAGGGCTTGTATGCAAGTATGGTCTTCATCCCCACCCTAATATTCCTGCTTGAGGAGTGGTCCATAGCTGAGGCTGATGACACCTTCGCCATGATATTTCTGGTAGAGGGGGCATCCGTCTCTGAGGCCACTCTGGCATCCTCCCTCTGATATTTGTGCGAGGGAGGTGTGCATTTTTGAGGTTGCTCTGCCACCTTCCCCCTGACAAGGACACTGGAGGAGGGGTCCATATCAGAGGTTTCTGGCTGGGCCCAGCTGTCCCTGACATGTTCACAGTGGGCAGGCAACGTCATGTGCTGAAAGTGAGGTCCCCTTGTCCTGACAGCTGGACGTTCCCAGTTTGCTATCTCTGGACCTTTGGCCAGACAGCTTTGCAACCTGGGACTAATCGCCCCCATCCTGAAACGGAGGTAGTGATATTATCCCTGTGTTTGGAGTTGCTTGCAGACTGATGGGCATCCTCAATATCTGCTGTGTGGTGACATGGGGAGGAGTGGCAGGTGCTAAGGGAAGTGTGTAGTTTTTTCTCTTTGCCTGGAGGAAACTAGAAGTGCTTTTTTTTTTTTTTTTTTTTTTGGTTGAAGTCCAGTCACTTTAGCACAATTCACTCCAGAGGAGCGGGAACTCACACTTCCTGCCATCCTGTTCCTGTTGGGAAATGGAGAGTATGTTGTGGGGCCACAGCACTGGGCTCGGGTCTGGGACAGGGGCTGAACGAGGTGCTCAGAGCAGATCTGCAAGAACTTTGGGCTGGGGCAATCGGGGGGTGTCACATCTGCATGTATCATAGATGTTTTGGGAAATACTGCTGCTTTGGAGAAGCCTCAGAGATCCTCTGACTGAAAAGCACCGTTGTGTTTGTCACCCTATTTTTAAGATACTCCAGCACTTGCTTCCCCATAGTTCTTCTTTGTTTTTCCCAGCTTACTCTTGCTTCTCTGTTTACAGCTCTAAAACACTGCTTCTCTGTTTGTAGCTTCCTAATGCCCTTGGCTGGGGCAGCATGAACACACAAGGACCAGCTCTCTGTAAAGCTATACAAGCATATGTGTGTATGTGTATGTACTTGCAAGAAGCACAGTGTTTTTCTCACAGTGCTCCTGTATTAAAAAGGGGTCACTAAGATAGGCCCACTTTTGCCTTGGGTGCACTCAGAGGTCTGCACAGCCAGGGGCAGAGGGAAGGTTAATGGGAACTGCCTCACTAGTTAAACTACAAGAAATGATGCAAAAAGCCACATCCTGGGCAGCACCAGGCATCCATGCTTTCCACAATGTGGCTTGGTACTCCTGGATGTGGCAGCACAGCCGTGCTGCACAGCACAGGGATGGGTTGCTCACCTCCTGGTCCTGACGCGCCTGCTCTGCAGCGTTAGTCCTGAGCTTGGTTTTGTATTCAAGACCTGACACTTGCACTGGGCTGCCTGTAAGTCAAATGAGCCTCAACAGCTACTGCGAAACAAACCTTGCCAGCTTCCAGCTGAACCCTGGCACTGCCAAAACCACCCTGCAGCAACCAGAGCTGCTTCAGCCATGCTGAAGGAGCCGCTCAAATACTTGCTGCCCACGGGTGTGGGAGAAATGTGCCCATCCATGTTTAAAAGCCAGGGCCAGGGCATGCCTGTCCTCACTGACACTTAGCTCCTGGGTCCTCCCCAGATGCCAATGGCTGTGCTCAGGCTGACACACAGCTTGAGTGCAGGGGGTGAGAAGCCTAATTTTAGATCAGGGAATGCAACAGTGATCCCAAAGGTCACTGGATGGTACCAGATCCCAGCTGGCCCTCATGATGGTAGCAACATCATGTTTAGACCTGGTGGGACTAATCAGGACACCTTTTCACTGCAGTTATTTCTCTCCTACCAGGTACCTTTTCTGTCCCAGGACTTGCCGCCTTTGGGTGTCTCTTTTTGCCCAGCAGAAAAAGCTGCCCATAAACTCCCCATTACCATGTGGTGGAAAGTACTGGGGGGAAAACACGTGGGAAATTGCAAAAGCAGTACTCCCTTTTGAGGTCTTGAAAGCAAGACACCAAGAAGTTCTTCTGTTTTGAACTTGAACTTCCCTTTGGTTCCTCAATGTTTGCCCATTGTTCCCAGCATCTCTCCTGCTGGGCTATTCTCGTGTGTCCCAGCAAATTCAGTTTTGGTGAGTGGCACAGAGGGAAGTTTCCAGGGAAAATCCAAATGGCTGTGAGGACTCAATAGCCTGTGTTTCAAACCCTCTGACTCAATAAGGCAATCATTGTTTATCCTGCACTGTTGAAATCAATGGTTTTTGCTATCGAATTTACTGGCAGTACAGAGAGGCTCTTCATCTCTTTGTACACAGTGGCATATGTGTGAATGAGATTCACAGGTCTCCCAGGGACTGAAATTCCCACTGGCCTTGCAATAAAATATCCCTTTTTCCTCAGCAAACATCTCAGGAATGCTGCTGGCTCTTCAGGATGATAACCTTTTTCTTTGGCTGCCCCCGCCCTGGCAGAGCCTGCACTGCTGGGCTGGGTAAGGTGCTTTGTACACATTTGTTCTCCTGGGAGTTGTCCCAATAGTGCAGCAGCCAGACACGGATCCTTCCTAAACTACTCCAGCACCTGGTGAGGTGGTTGTAGTACTTCTAACAACCCCTTCACAGAACAGCAGAAAAGCACTGAAGTAAGTAAAGATGAGTGATGGATACGAAGCCCAGTATTGCAATGCCTATGTAAAGGCACTGTTTTGGACACGGTATTTGAAGGTAAGCCATATGTGTATTTTTTAACTCCTTCAGGCTTCTATCCACCTGCATTAGGAAGAAGCAAGTTTCACTGAAAAGAAGGTGAAAGGGCAGTTATATATAGTATTCAAGATTTACTTTGTTAACTGTGGAAGAGAACATCCTTTGAGGGTTCTGTTCAGTACACCTCATGCAAGCATTTTCCCAGAGCTGTAAACAGAGCTGTAAAAGCAACAATGCAATTTTTTGTGTTGTGACTAAAACAATGGCATCTAAATCCACACGCCAAGGCCCAAAGTTACCCAATTGTTGAGAAATAGCAGTTTTTGTTTGCAGTGGATTGTGAATAACTCTGGGAAATTGAACAATATTGCTGTGAGTTTAGCTGTCTGTAAGCAGCTTTGTTAACTCAAGATTTTCTCCTGCTCTGGATGTTTGATAGAGCAAAACTAGGCATCCATTCAAGTAGTCCAGCCCTGCTGCAAGCCAAATGCTTTTTTTTTTTTTTTTTTTTAATAAATTCACTCAGAAGAGACATCCTTGAGCTGTTTCAGTATTTAATCACTTGCAAAAGGCATTTTGATGGAAATGAGAAATCCCAAACTAAGGGTCAAGGCCAAAAGCGTAGGAAATGGTGTGTTCAGATTCAGCCCCCTCCCTGTGGGCAGCACTGAAACGTCATGTGTGGGACTCCACCATGGGCTCTCTTGCCGTGGCATATGTAGCCCTTGCTGCAACCTTGAGTGCTGCCATGCCAAGGGCATGCCCATCCTGGGAGGGTGCTGCAGCTGCTCCGAGATCCTGGCCAGCACTGCAAAGGCAGGATCTTCTCAAGGGTGGCTTTTTTCCTTGCACAGAATATTTGGGTTAAAATTTAGGCCACAACTTGATACAATCCCATGGATCTATTTTTTCTTGTGCCATGGCTGAATTTGGCTTTGTGATGTTTCGTAGTGAAGAAATGAACAAAAGTCATATGGTTAACAAAAAAGGAAAAAAATTTTTTTTTTTTTTTTTCAGGTAAAACAGAGTTGCAGAGAGGCATTTCACATGTGATACCACCAGGCTGCACATCCACGCTTAGGGCCAGAGGCACTCCTGGGACAGAAGGGGATGTAGAACCAGAGCTGTGTGCATGCCTCCTTCTCCGTTACCTTTCCCAGGGCATCATCTCCTGCTGGGCAGAGGCAGGTGGAGGGCTGGGCTGCAGGCTAAGTCAGGGGCAGAAGATGTATGGGACAAGCAGCACAAACCATTTTTTGGTGCCTCCCTTCCCTGCACCTCGCTGCCTCCCCTTCACACCTCACCCTACTCCACCAGGGCCCAGTTATCAGATCCAGAAGAAGGTCTCCTGAGTTGGTGCATTGTCTCATCCATCCTCCAGCAGCCACAAACAATTGTACTTCTAAGTAACAGCTCTTCCTTGAGCTTGCCGGGAGAACTTCTTATCACAGGCAAATCGAGTCTGACCCTTTGGGCTGTTATTTCTCTCTGCGCATCCCCTTGAAGACAGTACACGTGTCGTCTGGTGAACTGCCTTTGTTTTGGAGGGTGAGTAACGGCTGCTTAGCAAGAACACGTGCTGGGTGGATTCAGCCTTGAGATCACCAAGGGAAAGAGTCACTGTGGGCTTTCACTAGTACTTTGGAGGGCCCAGGGCCTGTTTGTTTAAAGGGCTGTCAAGGTGGAAGTATGTGTAATGCATTCTTGCGCTGTAATCAGGGCTGCAAGGGGAAGAAGATGGTCCATGCGTGCAAGTGACATGCTTTTGGAGACAAAAGCCACTAGCTTTTTTGGCCTTGCTCCTAATGCATCCCTAATGATCCATGACTGCCTCTTATCTACCCAATGAGCTTCTGCTTATAGCACAGTTCCTTCAGGAAATATTTTTTACCAAGTATTGTAAAGTTGTGAACTCCCGGACTCAGGAAATGATCCCCAGCACTCTGTGCCCTGCTCAGAATGCCAGACTTTTATGATTACTTTGTTTTTCTTTAATTTCTGTTCTGGGATTACCCATGATGAGCGGCAGTGGAAAGCGCTGTTGGATATGTGCGTGTGAAAGCAAGAGAAACTCCCTGGTTTTGCTCTTGCTGCTGGTACTGCAGGACACTGAGGATGTAGCTCCTTGTTGTAGGTCAGCGTCCGAAAGTAAAACAACCCCCTGGGGCTGGTTATGGCCCCATGGCCCCTCACATCACTACAGCCCTAAAGAGCCATAGCATCGGTGTCACCGCGTGTTATCAGCCTGGTGGCTCAGGTCACCAACACGCCCCTGCTCCTGTGTCTGTGTGAGCACGCAGCCCTCCTGGAAGGGACTCAGCACGTCTGTCCCCACTGCAGAGCCGGACCAGCCATTCTGGCACATTTTTTGCAGGTATCTGCCTGGCCTGCCCCTAAATGCCACTGATGGTATGGATGCCACACTGTCCTCAGTGCTTCAGCCCCATGAGCACTGGTGTTGGTTTTGCTGCATCTACTTGCTGTAGCAGAAGTTTGTTTCTCTATGCCTGACCCCCACAGAAAATGGAGAGGAGCTTAACCTTCCCTTTTGCAGCAATTTTTTAACCAACTGGAAGACGATTATCGTGTCTGTGCTCTGTGTCTTCCCTGGAAGTCCATAGACAGAAAAAAGCTGAAGGCCACTGTTCTGCACTGATAAGTGTTAAGCAAACCTCACCTGCTCTGTGGATGCAGCTTGCAAGATCATTCCTGTTTCCTGGGCTTTCTTCTGCTAATCAGCATCTTTCTCCCAGCTGCAGTTTGCCAGCCCCTTTCCAGGGGCTGAGTGCAGCCAGGGGATGGTTTGGCAAGCTGTATAACCACCCCTTTCTACCTTCTGGTTTGATTTGTTTTTCTGTACTTGTGTAACCCTGTTCACAAAAAAGCAGTTCTGTCTTGCCTGATGAAAGTCTCCCCACAGTCCTGGGAACCAAGGCATAATCCTGCATCGTGTAACAAAGCCCATGGCAGCTCCCCAGCCCCACGCTCATTACAGAGCTCAGGCTACAGACCTACTCGTGCTGCCAGGCACAATTTCACGCAAGGCCAAACATAAACTATGCCTGGTCAGACATCTTGGGACTTAGGTGCTCGTCTTTGATCTGCCATTCACTTCTTCTGCCTCATTTAGCAAGGGGTATAATTGCTGTGCAGCTAACAGAGAAACACTTACACAAGCACTTTGAGAATCACACTTGGGTATTATCAAGATGGCAAAGATGCTACAACTGTCTTTTCCTGGAGGTTTCTCTGCTTTACAAGTTACTCCTTTTCTGGCATAATGTATTTGAATGACTTGATGTTAATTTACAAATATAAATGGAGAGTGCTACATTGGAAGAGTACTACAGGCCATCTGCAGTGCTCTGTGTGACGGACGAATACAGGGAGGCAAGGTTCACGTTTGCAAATAGTTATGTGGCTGTGGGACTAAAGGAAGTTCTTGTAGTTCTTTAAAAGTTAATCTTAATCCACCTTTGCCACACATTAATTTACATCAGTCTCTACCTTTTCCCAATACTGTCTGATTATTGTAACAGTAATAGTATATAGTTTAAACATGCTATAGCCTATAAATGCTCTGGCAATCTGATCGATCTTTTGCATGGGTTTTATGGGAGAGGTGGGCCGATCCCGGTGCTAATGTTATGTCATCATCATCAATATTAAATAAAAATGGCCTTAAGGGATGGAAGAGTACAGTGATGCTGAGCAGAGAACTCCTGTATCTGCCAGTGCCCAAAGAAGTTAAATGACTGGCTTTGGGGCAGTAAATCCAACCACAGCAAGATTTCATGGAGAAACGTGCAAAATATAGAAGATAAATATTTGCTAAACACTGGTAATTTGGAAAACTGTGGTGCATAATTACTAAAGTAGTTAAGCCTAAAACTAATACAGCTTTACTTTTCAGCCACCCTTGAGATAATAACGCTCTGTCACCTCTTTTCTTCCCAGCTGGGTGGTGTCAGGCCACATTGCCCAGCTCATACAATGGATGTAATACTGCAATCCACTTCTCACTGAATATCCTTAATATTTTAACCCAACTGAGAGCTCTTTGCTGAAAGATACCACATGTCAGGAAGATAAACATTTGTCTGGAATATTTTGAATGATTGATTAGGATCCTCTGTTCAGGCACAGCCTCCTGTGCTTTCACTGCAGTGTCTTGGTATTGTTCCTTTCTTGCTTGGAGTGAGCCTGTTTTGCATATCTTCCTTCCAGGAAAGGACAATTTCACCAGGCAAAATTGCTGAAACAATGGCACTTGAAGGCTGGTCTCAGATGGCAGCCCCCAGCCCATGGGCCACCCTGGCTGCAGGCACTGTTCCCTTGGACAGAGAGTACTGGAAACACTGCTTTTCCCCCCAAACCAGAAACAAATGATATTGTGAAACAGCAGAGACCTCAGAAACAAAAAAAATCTGTCACCACCCACACAGTGCTGTGAGCTGTGCCAGATCCCACCCTGAAGTGCAGTGTTCACCCCTGAGAAGCTAAATCTGGAGAGAGTTTGGCTCATCCATTTAGTTAGGTCCTTTTGA
This sequence comes from Phalacrocorax aristotelis, assembly GCF_949628215.1. Lineage (NCBI taxonomy): Eukaryota > Metazoa > Chordata > Aves > Suliformes > Phalacrocoracidae > Phalacrocorax > Phalacrocorax aristotelis. The sequence goes on along the minus strand of NC_134284.1, from coordinate 26,671,296 downwards.
GAAAGCCTTATTCACTGAGGGATGTATCTGCGCTTGATAGCTGGGACCCGCCAGGGTAAAAGTGAGCTGTGTCTCCTGGTGGGGAACGTAACTGTGTGCAGAAGGAGCAGGGCTGATTGTGGAAACCACAGGGCTTCCAGGCTGCAGGATGTGAGTGTCCCAGGAGAGGGTGTGCCAAAAGGCAGGTCATTGTGCCCAGCTTTCCTCCATGACATCAGTGTAGCAACTTGCTTTTATTAGAAAATGGAAGCTGAGTGCCTTATCTAATCCTAGGGCCAGTCAGCTGGAGCCTGAGGAAAGGCAGCTGCTTTGTGGAGAGACTGCCAGTAAAATAGTAAGATTGAAAACCCAGTATACGTTTAATGTACTTGGGAAAATTTGTGTGCCACAGGTACCTTGCGTGAGGTGCTTGGATCAGAGATGCATACAGGGCAGAGGGCGATTTCTGATGCACAAAAACTCCTGCTGAGGCTTTAGTGCCTCAAATCCTGTGCTCCTCTGAAAATCCAGTCTTGAATGTCTCAGACCAAGGATGCAAAAGTTGAAATCTTCTTTTTATCTCCCCCACTTAGTCAATGCTTTTGACATTAAATGTAAATCTCTCAGTGCTGATGCACTTCTCTGTGGCGATGGGGGATGCAGCTCACACACCCATGGGGGTGCCATCCAGGGCTCCCTGCTTGCACCATGTCTCCAGGACAGGGAGGAGGAGCTCCTAAGTGTTCTTGAGCTCCGCACACATAATGGGAAATGCAGATGATATTTTACTTCTCCTTCTCCATAGCAAATACAGAGAGTGACCAAGCTGAGACTTTGCAGGAATTGTCACGAGCTGTATTGAAGAATGATACAAGGCAGAAAATTCCTCCCAGGATCTCCTGCCTCAGGCTCTTAATTTATACCTGATATTTCAAAACCATCTTTAGAAAGGCACATCATCTTGGCTATGGAGGTAGAAAGTCTACCTTAGAAAAGTTTTCATATGATGATTGTGAATTAAAGGTGCACTCCATATTTCTTATCTGTCAGAACAGCTCCCTTGGCCTGTCACTAGCACCTGCTGCTCATCTGGGCTGAAATTTATACTGGTGCAAACTTGAGCAAAGGAAACAAAAGAGGCTCACTACTGATGCTTTCAACTCTGCAGCAGACAAATTAATATTCAAGGCTATACTATGTCCATATTTATCACATTAATTGATAGATCATAAACATATCTTTGTACAGTTTTTGGATTAATTCCTGCAGAGGGCAACCGGAATGATAAATTAGATTAAATATAATCAGATTTGTATGGCTGTAGGCTGCTGGATATATCTTTTAGTCTTCCCTGCAGATGCTGGATGTAACACTTTGTTCCCTCATGGAGTTACACTGGCGGTGGTTTAACCAGTGGGGGTTATCAATGGGGTGATGCTGGTTTACACCAGATGAGGATCTGATCTGTAGCACTATCCCTGTCCACCTCACATTAGGTTTCATACTGCGGTCAGATTGTACCAGATTTGTTAAAATATATTTGAACATACAAGAAAAGGGACTAGGGATATGGTGGCCCTTTTCCCTGGGGCAGGGAGGACTTGGAGCCTCCCTCCACATGGTACTTCTGATCCAGACATGTCTGCCCACGCAGAGAGGCTGTGATGGCATGAACAGGTCTTCAGTCCAACAGGAGTTTTACAAGGCAGCGCACGAGTGAGGAAAATCTGCTGAAACACCAGAAGGGAGACGGGGTCCATACTGGAGTACAGAGTGGTCCATGTGCTCCATGTCCCAGCTGTGGGGTTTGGTTACTCCAAGGTTTTCCTCCTCAGGCAGGTAGTGGTTTGTGGCATCAGGTCACAACATCACTGACCTTGTGTTATGCCAGCTCAGCCAGCTGGTTCACAGGGGAGGAAATAAGTCTTGGGCACTACCACATCCCTATCCAAGTTCTGGCCCGTGGTTGCTCAGAGACACTAATTATGAAGAAGGCTCTTGCTCTGTGCTGTATAATTATGCAACACGGAGTCCAAGTCTAATATAGCTCTGAGCGAGCTCCTTTTGGTTTTCTCCTGTTCTCTGAGAAGAGACTCAATCTTGGACCAAACAACAGAGCAGCTTCCTAGCAATAGAATCTGTATTGAACACAGGTTGGATGCAGTGCCTGGGCTGGAGTTGCTGCTCAGGGGTTCTTGCAGAAGGTCAGGGCCTTGGCATATCTGTTGCCTTTGGTTTCTGAACTCAGGGTAGCAAGTTCAGAAAAGTACTCCTTTTCCCACTGTAGTCAAAAGTTGCATTGCAGATGGGTGAGGCAGGGTAGCAGATTTTGGATCGTGCTGTAGAGGCAGCATAGGAGGAGGGAGGACTGCTGTTTGGGTTCTGTTTTAGAAGCAGCTGATGATCACCGGGGCATCGATTTCAGCGAAGAGAGTGCTGCCCTCCCCACCGTCGGGGCTTTCCAGCGCACGGTAGCTTTGCTGCAAAATAGCCGCTCTCCTGGTGCGCCCCAGCCCCCGGAGCACGAGGACAGCCAGGACGTGTTCCTTCCTGCAGAAACCAAACAAGACCTCGCTCAGTGCTGGCGAGAAAAACCAGCCCAGAGGTAAGCAACCAACAACCATTCTGGGGACAGAGTGAGGCCATGGCAAAGCACTGGGGAACATCCCCTCACCGCACTGTATGAGCCACCAGGACAGGGGTCTGCAGCCTCTGGAGGTACTGAGCCAGTAAGCATCAGCTCCTACCACCCTGCACTGGTGGGACACCTTCCTGCTGCTGGTGCTTCAGGGAATTTCCTCCTCCGTCTCCACACACGTGGTGTCTTTTGCAAGTTTTCCTGAGAGGCTGCAGACCTTTTATTTAATGATTATTTTGAGCTGAGTAATGGGAGTACTAATATTTAGGAAGCTGACAGGCACTAATTAGATTAGAGCTAGGAAAGCCAACTTGGAAACATACCCTGTTCCAGTAATCTCAGTATATACAAATTCAGCAACATCTCTGAGAGTTCAGGGGAAGAATTAACAGAGACCTGAACAGGAAGCAATACAGGTCCAGCAGGTCCCACCTTGTTTTCCAAACTTAATTGTTAAAAATAATATTACACAATAATGGAAAGCCAGGAAATAAAACAACCAAGAGGATGAGCCTTAAAACCTGGCTTGGGTCCAAGGCTAATGTTGAGTAAGTACCACAAATCACAGCCTTGTAAATGGCTTTTCTGCCTGGAAAGTTGTTTTCAAATAGCTAACCCTGACTATCCATCCTTTATGTCCCACATCCTTCCCAGAATGGACAATGCCTCCTTCATCAGCTTAGTCAAAGCTAACCTTCGTCACCTTTATTTTTTTTTTAGGATAGGTGTGTTCACCTAGGGAATTATCTGGGAAAAATGATTCTTGTTCAAGTGCACGTTTTGAATTTCCCCACACAGATAAGCCCAAAGAATATCTGACTCACTCAAGTTAAATTTTGAGCCTCAGTTTTGGGGAGAGGAAAATAGATTTAATGTAATTTTTTTCTGACTATTTGAGGGTCCACTTCAGTGTTCTGAGCAATTTGTTAAAGTTATGGTTTATTCTGATTGTATAAATGTTATCCAGCAGGAACTGTGTAACCCAGTGCAAAAACCTTTGGTCTTTTCCTGAAATTACTCTGATGAAATGGTATTTTTTTGCAGGCTGTACCACTGATATTCCTCCTCAATGGTTGGTAGAAGGGCTGTAGAAGAGGAAGTAACTTCTGTTACACAACTGCTTAGCCATGCATAGAGCTAGTCACTTTGTTTACTTTTCCAGTAGCCTTAAATTTTGCAGATGCTGCTTTGGAAGAGCAAATGGAAAGTACAAAAGAAAGAATTTGTAATTTATTCCAAAATTTAGTGGTTGTGTTGAGGCCCTATCAGAAACTGCTGCTGAACTGTGTCAGTATTTGCTGCACTTTGAGGTCTGAGCCTGGGAACAGGAGACAAACTATTTGCTCCAAAGCTGGAGCCTGCAACTTGGCAAGCTGAACTAATACTGGTCGTGCACTGAAAGGCAACCTGGAGCTTTACAGTGATACAAGGTTCATTTGGAGCAATAAAATGGTATCCAGCAATAGGATGCATGGGAATGGTTCAAAGCTGCGCCAAGGCAGGTTTAGGAAGCATTTCTTTACCAAAAGGGTGGTCAAGCACTGGCACAGGCTTCCTAGAGGGGTGGTCAATGCCCCAAGCCTGTCAGTGTTTAAGAGGCATTTGGATAACATGCTCTTTAACTTCAACATGCTTTAACTTTTGGTCAGCCCTGAAGTGGTCAGGCAGTTGGACTAGATGATAGTTGTAGGCCTTTTCCATATGCAATTTCTATTCTATTCTATTCTATTCTATTCTATTCTATTCTATTGAAAAGGCTTTTGAGGTAAGTTGCATGCATTATAAGATCTGGCAGATGGGGGAAAAAAGAGAAAGAACACAGCCATGAAGAAAAATAAGGTGGGATTCCCCCTGCTGCCGGCACCTTCACCTCTAACGTGTGGCTACCAGCAGAGAAGAGAAGCTGAAGAACTTGGCCAAGGCATGGGGCAAGCTGGTGCTATTTGTGATGGAGCCCAGCAGTTCTGGCATCTGCTGTTTCACGTACTTGATATCTGGGTAATCCTGACACAGCTCCTTGACGCACTCCTTGATCTTGTCTTTTTTCTTCTCCCCAATGATATTGGCTATGTGATGTATGGCAGGAAGGAGCCAGTTGGAGTCAGAGCCCTGTGAACGAGGAGGCATATGAGGACATCAGGGAGAAGCGCAGCACCTACCAAATGCCTTTTACCTGAAGGGCAGAGCATGGCAGTGGGTCACTTTTCCTGCTGTAAGACAGTCCTGCTGCAGGCAGGACAGGCTGCCCTCGGGCAGGCAGGGTGCTGCTGCCGGTGGAGCAGCAGGGTGCTGGCTGAGGCAGCACTGGGTGGCAATGGCAAGGCACCTCCCGCAGCTCCACTGGGGCCTGCCTCTGCACTCCCAGGCGCTCACAAGCACCCCAGTAAGCCAGACCCTGAGCAGGGCATTGTAGCTGTGGTCCAGCACAGCAGCAGATGCTAGAACTTTCATCCCTGCACTGCCTAATAGTTTCATGTGCCTCGCCTCTGAGAAGGATCTGCCTCAGCCAAGCAATCACCCTGGTGGGGTTCAGTGCCCCCCCGCACACATGACCTTCTGCAAAATCCAACTAATTCATCTTTGGCTTCCCCGAAAATCCTACACTGATGTTGCCTAGCAAACAGCAATTTTCGCCCCATCACCCTCCTGTATGCGACTGTGTGCCTGGATGGACCCTCTCACTGGAGTCATCTCCATGAGCTGATCCCAGGGCAGGGATCCTTTGGCGGCAAGGTATATCCCATGGCTCAAGGAAACAGGCCCAGGAACAAGTTGCCAAAGGATGAGCTTGATTCTACAGCATGTAACCTACCCTATGCAAAGTGCCTGTGAGCCTGGGAGTGTGTTAAAAAACCAGGAGCTGCAATCAGAGAGCTGCCAGCTGAGCAAACGTGCTGCCACTGAAGAGTAGCTGCCAGGCTGGAAGTCCACACTGTGAACCTGCAGTAACTACCTTGCTTGCTCTCTTTTAAGCACTTTTATGTTTCTTGAGGCTTGCTCTCCTCAAGAGCCTGCCACCTCTGTCCCCAGAAGGCCAAGCATGGACATTGCACCTCCAGGAACAGGGCAACTGGGAATGCCATGAGGGAACTCACATACCTGATCGATGAGCGTATTATTAAGGATTCTGGCTTCCTGGTTCATCTTTTCACTCACTTGCTGCCGTGCCTCCTTATTAATTTTCCGTCTGGATTTGATGACCTCCGTGATGTATTCCCTCACCACATATTTATGAATGTCGCGTAGAAGTTCCTGGTTAAAAAAGGCAAACCTCATGGTTTTTCTGTGGTTCTCTTGCAAGGCCACAGCAGTGAGAGAGGGCAGGGGAAGCTCTCTGATCTTTAGCAGGAGACCAGGGTGTAGAGGAAAGCAGGGCACTGGCAAGCACACACTGCCCGTGCCAGCTTTGCTCCTTGGCACAGACTGTGCCCAAGGGAATGCCATGGAAATACTCCTCATCCTGAAGCTGCCCATGATTTTGTGTTGGCAATTTGGCCCTCAGTAACAAAGGGGTCTATTTAGGATTGTTTTAAAAGTATGTTTTGATGGTGCTTGCAGATTTTAGATATAGAGCTGTTGTCACCTATGCATTTATTTCACAACCGATGTCATAGATGTATAGATTTCACACGCATACATGTGAAAGGAGCATATAAGCCCGCAACTCATGGAATTATAATGTTCAGTGGTAATGTTCACCAAAACTTGTTGTTCCTCCTTAAAGAAATCAATTCCCATATTTAAACTACAGAAAGGAGAGATGTTGCTTACTTTCATGTGGAAGTACAGTAATAGCTGAGCTCCCCCACATCAGCAGTCCCCAAGGTTATAAACAGCCTGCAGGTCGAACCACAGCCTGCAAATGACAGTGGGACGCCCCAGCATCACTGCCCCTTGGCACGGGACCAGCTGCCTACCTGCCCCATGGGCTCCCTCATGTGCTGCAGAGGCTCAGAGAACTGCGATACCGCCGATGCCAGTGAGTCCGGCCTTTCTGTTGCCAAAATCCAGTCCTTGGTCAGGATTTTCTTAAGGAGTGGCTGAAAAAAAACCCACTCACTGACGGCACTGGTAATAATCAGACTGGCTGATGGAGTAGCTGAAGGCACCCAGCATCTTCCTGCTCAGGGATCTTGAACCGAAAAGGACAGAGCACTGATGGTGCACCCACTCTGTGTGAAGATGCACAGGAGGTGGGTTTCTCTCTCCACCCCAGGGAATTCAGAACCCTGTCTCCCATTTCTGCACCCTGATGCAGGCAAAATCACTCCCCGAACAGGAGATGCTTTGTCATTAAAGGCTTGCTTTGGTCAACTCATTTCCTTGCTCTGTGCCTCCTTTTAATCCACCAGCTGTATTTCTGTAGGTAAATAAACTGGTATCCCCACTGTATGGATGAAGAAAACAGATGTGAATGCTAACCAGAGGAAATTCAGGCATGGCTAGAACAGACTGTGACATGCAACCGTGTATGCTAGAGTTACATGGGTTTGTACCAGCTATGGACATGACAAGTCACTTGGTAGTGAATCTGTTGGAAATTAGCCCAGTAATCCATCACCTCTCCAGCCTTCTCCACATGGAAATCAAGCTCATCTTGCTCACAGCACTTGCAAGGGGCTGTCTGTACTCCCTGCAGACCCATGAGTGTGCATGAGGTCTCAGCGGGATTTTCCTTCTGCTCAGTGCTCTGGCATGGGGGCTGGGGGCGGGGGGCAGAGGGGGAGAACAGCAGCTCAGAGCATCCCCAGCTTGATGCATCATGGCCAGTGATGACAGTGGAGTGATGGCACTGTTTCCCATCTGCCCTGGGTACAAGGTGCTCTGACCAAACATCCCCAGCAGGCTATTTCCCTTACCAGGTCCTTTAGAACTAAAATGCCTCCACATGGAAGCACAGCAGTATCTGCTAAAGGCCTCTGGTGGCACCTGGAAGAGACACCCCTAAGGGCCAAATTCAAAATATCCTTTGTCCGGCACATCTTCTTTGTACTTTTCTCCTCTTTGCTCTCAGGATCTCTGTCTTTAGACTCCTGGCAATTTCCTCTCCAATTATTTCCCCAACTTGAGCCCTCCTGCTGTGCTCCCAGCCTGCTGGAGGGCTCTTTAGAAATACTTTGCCTTGGCTCCTTTCAGTTCTCATGTCAGTTCAGCACTTTTGCTCAATGGCTTGGCTTGACTCCTTCCTCGCCTACCCCTTAGGCTCTGAGACAAGCTCTGCAGCCACTGGAAAGTCCCCTTGGCCAGGCAAACTTGGCTTAGATTGGAGACAGTTGCGTGACTGTCTTAGTTTCTGAAAGTTGTGCTCAGTAATTTAGAAAGTGAATTAGGATGAGTGAAAAGGGATGGGACCAAAGGCTTTATTTCCCCCATCTCTCATGTTATACCAGCTAGAGCTAGTGGACCACCAGCTGGTGGGGAGCAGAAAGCCCCATCTACAGCACCTGGGAAGCACAAACTGCATTGCAGTACGTTGCCTTTTAGGCCTTGTAACACAAGTTAAGCTGATGCCAGAGCTTTATCAGCCAATACCAGAGCTTTAGCATCCTCACACTGAAAGAATCAGTCTTTCTTCACCATGGAAACAGCCTGGACAAATCACCTCTACCAGGATGAATTTTCTCCTGTCTGAAGAGGTTGATAACAGACAGTGATGACAGATGTACTAATAAGTAAGAGTAAATCAAAGTCCTGAAAAATCCAAATGTTTTGATAGAAGGAAAAATGTCCCATTGGTGTTGTCCAGCTGACTTCCCCGGTGCTTCACTATGGGTGAGGTTTCCCCCCACTGCTTTGCCTGAGGTGCTGGAAGCCACTAAATACCCTTTTATTCTTGTTGCTGTTGTACTAAATAAACATCTTGACAAATATATCGTATATCAGTGAAAAACTTCCAGGACGCTGAAAGTGTCGCTTTGGGTTAAGGAGGATTTGTGCCAACGTTAGGCATGATGTATTTTGGAGGGACCATAATGTCATGCACTGCAAAATGAAGTCTAGCTGGTCAGACAGAGAAAGGGTCTCAGCTGCTGCAGTGGTCCTGTGCATACCCCTTATATTTAGGAAATAATGTGGGCAAGATTCTCTTACCTGTGTTTTTGCTCTTAATTTATTTAAAAAAATATTTGTGAAGTTCCTTGTCAGAGCTGCCAAAATCTTCTGCAGTTCCTCAATGTTGACTTCAAATGCTGTTTCTAACCCTGACCTAGAGAGAGAAAAACACATCACCAGTGATTTAATGCTAAAATGTAAACTATTGCACTGCCCTAAGCATTTTAGCCAGATTGGCATCCTGGCCATTATTTTAAAATAATTTTGCATATCCAGTGCTTTCTCTTGGAAACACTTAATGGGTCAAAATAATGCCTATTTTGCACAATCCCTGTACACTGATAATTAATCACAACTGCGTAACTGTGCTTAAAAAAACACCTATTTCCTCATCAGGTGGGACAATTCAACCACGTGGAGCAGTTGCATAGGCTGGTTACTTTTTCACTTGAGCAACACTTCTGCGAAATGATCTGCAGGTATCTGATAGAGCACTGAGGGGCTTATGGGGTAACAGAGAAGTAAATAATAAAGCCAGAGAAGGGAAAGCTGCCAACCCTGCATCCTTCAGAGTGCTGCTGACTCACTCCGTGCAGTGTCTACTGGCAGTAGGTGGGATGGTGAACTACAGAGGTGGAAACCTGTGGAGTTTCCTAGGGACAGTGCATATATCTGCAATGTTTCACGCTAACAAGGAAGAAAACACAACTTCTAAGAGGTTAATGAAATCCCCAGCAGTATGTGTGGGTTATGGGGGAATTGCAAGCTCCTGGTTTTCTTCTCGCTTTCCATCTCTACCCCACTGTAACCTGCTCTAGGGGGAACTGAGGCAGCACCACCAAAATGCCAGTGGTCCCTGAGCATTCCCAGATGTGCTATTTCCAATGCTGTGACCACAGAGCATGCTGCGTTCCTGCTACTGCTTAGTAGCTAGTTTGCATGCCTGAGGCTGCCCAGCCAGGACTACAAACACATAGGAGCAAACCTTTCACCCCAGGCTGGGGCTCGGGTCCATAACTCCTGCTGAACACCTGAAGTCTGTGTCCGGCATCCACAAAATCATGCTGTCAGGGCACCTACCTCTGCCCAGCAACTCATCACCCCAGGCTGCCAAATATTTAACTCGATGCAGGAATAAACCCAGCAGAGCTAATCCACCACCCAAATGCCTGCCAGCTCTATGCCTGGGGCTGGCTTCTCCTTTCACCACCTCTCCAGTCCCCAGCAGGGAAGTGGAGAGCAATTTTCTGCAGGGACAGAAGGGAGAGAAAGCTGGCTCCTCTGCAAGGTTAGCATTGATGGAGAGACCGTGCCATCTAGAGACTTCCCGATGGTAGTGCTCACTGCGGCTGGAGCTGTCAGCTCCTGTGAGACACTGCAACGCAAAATCTTCTGCATCCCCTGAATAATATTTGGCATATAGCATCCCTGCTGCAGGCAGTGCCAGGCAGCGATGCAGCAGCATGGGCTGGAGGTAACAACCCAAGCTTCCTGGTGGCCAAACCCCAGGTGTTAGCTGTGTGTCGGCTCGCCGGGTTGGCCTCTGAAGCACCGCATCTGCATGGCAGAGATGACCCCAGATGCTGAAGAGCCCCTGGGCCTCGGTGGGCCATGTCCCTGCATGGCTGCTGACCATCCCCCTGGGGCAGGTGCCATATGAACAGCCCCAGTTTCCTGTGGCACTGGCACCAGAGGGCCGGCAGCTGTGCAGGCAGATATGGGGTGTGAAGCGCAGGGTCACCGTGTGCCACAGCACTGGCTGATGGACCAGACCCTGGGACACACAGTAACTGGCACCATCCTACTTACGGGAAGAGTGCCCCTCTCCTGAAAATACTTTTTAGTCAGAGCTGGTGGGCGTACCTGTTTATCAGAGGCCTTTGCAATGCATGGCATTAAATAAATAATTCTTAACACATACAAAGCCCTAGAAGTTCCTCCTGCCAGCGGCCATGGCAGGGGTTTATTTGCAGGTTGAGTGCTTTCAGAGTTTCCTCCAGCCCAGTGCCAAAAGCAGCCGTCAGACTGTGTTGCTGGGTTTATTCTCCTAATCTCCAGAACAAAAAATGGAAAAACCCCTCCTCTGAGATTGGAAAAGATGGGCTGAAAATTACTTTAAAGCTTTCATGCAAGCACCAGATCCATCCCTGCACCGGATCCATCCCCACCTCTGTCTCTTCACCCTTTTGCCCCAGTGGAGTGACTTTTATCTGCATCTCTTGGGCAACATCCCCCCCATGAGGTGAGGAAGGGCTGGAGGCTGAGCACTCTGCGGGGCACCCCCAGGAGACCTTGGTCTTTCCTTTCCAGATGGTGCCACCCTCCTGGACCCCAGCAACGCAGCAGCTCGGCTCAGGGGAGCAGACTTACTTACATCAGGTCATGGAAACTGTTGATGTAGGCAGCAAAATACGGTGCAAAGATGGGGCTGTCCTGGGCAGTGCTCCACACCACAAAGTCCTCCCCGAACCTGCAGGAGAAGACACACAGGTAACACTAATGGCGGGGGGACTGAGGATGGCTCATCTTCTGTGTACACCATGATGTCAGGAGACACCGGTGACTGGCCCAGTCTGTCCTCTCTGTATGCGGACATGTTTCTTCTGGCTGTCATAATGTGTGTGTGCATTGGAGGGGAATAGATGGCAGATAATGATGGGTTTAGGGTGTGCTCACCTGAGCAGGTATGCAGCTCTTTTGGAGAGATGCCAGGGATCTCAGCACACCAGATGTCTGACTTCTCCTCATGCAGAGGGATTAATTATGGCCGTGGTACTCTGGCCTATCAGTCTGGTCCTTCATTTCCCTGGCTTTTGGGGCAATATAATACGTGCCCTCTTAAGCACACAAGGAAAGGTACCTCAGGTCTGATTTTATAACAGAAGATGAATAGGAACAGGGCAGCACATGTACATTTCCCCCCCCATGACCTCAGCGTGGTGTGTTAGGTAGCTGTTTTCTGTGTAGCACAGCTTTTCTGGTTTTGACAGCTGTTTCAACGCCAGGTCAGTGGTGCTGGCGGGAGGCTGCATGCTCAGGCAGGCTTTGACTCCTAGTCCCATTCTTTGTCAGGGTAAAGGAACCTGCTTCGGCCAGCCTCAGACACTTGTATCTTGGGTTTGTTTAAGAAAAACCTTAAGTTTCAGTGACTCATCTGGGAGCACTTGCTGCCCCAGCTTGCATTTTACACCAATTTTGTTTTTAAAAAAGAGAACAAAGAAAAAAAGGAAAAGAGAGAAAACAAAGGAAAAGGGGGGGGGGGGGGGGGGGAGGAAAAAAATAAAAAGAAAGAATGGAACATCAGTACTGCATTTGTCCTCAAAAACCGAGGCAGACTTCAAGGCCAAATAGCTGGTTTGAACTACACTGCTTGCTCAGAGTATGGGAGACAAATGTAGATCACTGGGCTATTAGAGATGAGGGTTTAGAAGGAAAAGCATTGCCTTCAGTGCACTTTGGACACCTGCCATGCCCCAGGTTCATGATCTGAGAAAGCAGTTCTTGGGCTCCCCACGCTCGCTCCTGCAAAATGTCTATTAGCAAACTCCCCACTCAGCGCCTGCTGGAGGTGGGAAGCATCAAAGGTTAATGCGAGATTATTTTTAGTCTCGCTCAGAGTTGATTCACACTCAATGGCTTTGCTTCTCTGCAGATCGCTGATCCAGGGAGCAGCCACAACCCCCCAAAACACAGCCACGCTGGCAGGGAGGGACAGCATCTCTCTGTGCTGGGACCCTCTGAGAGCCAAAAACCTTCTCTGGAGCATCCCCAAAGCATGTAGCAGGGGGGAAGGTGTGAGGCTGTAAGTCAGGGGCTACCAAGCAGAAAAAGATTATTTCAGCAGAGTGGCACTGGATAAGCTATATGACTTGCCCAGGTATAACCGGGAGGGTCCCATCAACCATTGCTATGCCCATAGACATGGGATGCAGGAGAAAACCCTCTTGGCAGGACTCACCCTGGGACACCTAGATGATGATTTGGGCAAGCAGGCTCTGGATCTGGGGCTCCATAACTGCTGCTTGCTTGTGGCTGTAGCTGCAAGTGACGAGCATCCAATGCCACAAAGGTCCTGGATGGATGGGACTGCAGTGGTCCCATCCCTTTCCAGCCAGCAGCTCCTTTCCAGCTCTGACCTCTGACCTCAGATTTTGGGAAGGGACTCGCAAGAGTCCCATCTGGGTCTGTTTATTACTTCCTCCAAGTTGTTTTGCTGCTTGCTCATTTTTGGGCTCATTGTGATCTCTACTTCTCCCGGGAGCAAGCCCATGCTCGCCTGGTGCCAGAATCTGGCCCAGTGCATGGACCTTTTCCCTGCTTTTTTACCAATGTGGGACTCATGTGGAAGGAATGTGTTGCCCGGAGTGGCGATGACCTTTGTATGAATTCATGCAGCTCTTCCAGGCACAGCTCAAGCATTTTTGTTCCCAGGCTTTTGCTGATTGCTCCAGATATCTTCACGTGCTCCCCGATGATCTAGAAAAGGGCATGGAAAAATGCCAGTGAATAGGACATGCACGGGAGAAACATCTTTTGCAAGGATCTCGTGCATCTTTGATTAATAAAAATGACTTGCTTAGCAAAGGGGGAAACAGCCAACTTGTTGCCAGGCCGTTTTCACTATTCTCTGGCAGTTTTAAAAATAATAATCCAGAATGGACCAAGAGGCACAAACTGATTTGTGGCATAATCATTCATCCCTCATGGCCCATGTCCTGCTGTCTGAGCGTGAGCTAGACACGTGTCAACTGGAGCCCCAAGCCACCCTGGTGCTGTCCTCCTCTTCTGGGGGGATTCACGCGAAGGATCAATCCCCAACCCAATGGCCAACGGAAGCTGAGCTGCCCCTGTGCCCCATGCTAACGGCAGCTATAAGCACCATCCATGGGGGCCTGCACAACTCCCCTCCTCTGGAGCAATACTGCATGGAGGGTCGGGCATCCTGCTGAAATCTTGCTTGCATTGGGGCCCCTCCCTAATTCCCATTCCCCCAACCCCAGCTGCCTCTCCGGAGTGAGGCAGGCTGCAGCCCCGCTCCGGTGCTTCCTAAGGCATCCTACCTATCTGGTAATCCAATTCAGACCTGTCTTCCCAGTGATCACACAATGTGTAATATTCCTCTATGGAAAATGAGTCACGGCAGCAGGCAAAACTCTTTGATTTTCTTTCTTTCTCTCTCCATCTCTTTTTTCTTTTTTTTGGTATTAATTGAAATGACTCAACCTTTTGAGTGATGAGAATGTATCCAAACCCCTCCTGGATTTATCACACTGTAGTCCCTAAAGCTAGTAGGAGCTTTTGTTTTTTGTACTGTTTAAATTGTAGTGGCTGTCACTGCCTACGGCCTTTCCATGGCTGCTGCAGCCCCGGGACAAAGTCTCTCTTTCAGCCAAGGGTTTCTTCTAACAAACCTTTTCTTTATGCCTTTTTTTCCCTTTCTCTTTCTTCTTTCTAATCAAAGAGATTTCAGGATTTTAAAATCAGTTGCCTATTATGTTGCTGACACAATTGACAGCAGGTTTAATTTGCAGCTAGAAGGCAAGCGGGAGAGCTAAAAGTTGTAATAAATGGAATTTTCTGCTCTAATATATTCTGCCAGTGCGTGACTAACATAAATTATCACAGGAGGTGGTACCTCCACCCCAGAAGGTAACAATCCAGTTTCCTTGGAGCCCCGGAGCCCCAGAGCCCCCCACACTTTGCCCCAGCTAATTAAATACCGTTTGAATATCAAAGGAGAGCGAGGAGTGGTAGAGGTTTTCCTTCACTTCTGGATGAACTTCCTTCTCCCACTTCTCTGTGACCTCCAGTCTCAGGATGTTTCCAAAATAGCTTTTGATTTTCCCCTAAATGTTAAATGTAGGAAGGAAACACGAAGCTCAGCATAACGAAGCAAGCATGAGTAAAGCGGCTCACGGCATTTTGCTCCATCGACACGTGTGTAAGGCTCAGATATGGGGCACGGAAAGGTAAGCAGAGTCAAAGGTCTTGCTCCAGACCCTGTCAGTCTACACAGGATCCTGGGAAAAACCAGGACCTGTGCTGTGTGGGGACAAGGTTCTCCCAAATCAAGGGAGAATCATTCTCCTGGCAAGGAAATACTGTGTTAGCTGTTTGACTGCTTGATTGCAAAGTCCTCCAGCATGTGTAATGCACAAGGTCAGGATTAAAGATCAAACTGGTCCTTTCTCTTGGTACAGCTGCTTGTGTAAGTGGCAGCATTGTTCAGTACTGGCTGATAAATCAACCTTGTTGCCAGTGAAACAAAATGATCCTTGACCAGCACAATGGAGCCACACCAATTTTATTCAGCTGGGTACCTTGAGCTCACCTTCAGCAGCACCCTGTTTCAGAAATGGTTTGCAAGAAAATGTCTGAGCCCACCAAAGACCCAGGAAAGCATGTTGTCTTACACTGGGTCCCAGCCAAGCACATCAGAAAGACAACTGCAGAAGGGGCTTCCTAGGAGGAGCTGAACCATGGGGAGGTCCCCTGCTGGGGACAAGCCCAAAGTTATCTGGCTATAGCAAACATCTGATGTGCTGAGGGAGCTCACACACCATTAAAGCAGCTGTTAAAATGTCTTTATACCTAACTTTGCAATGCATTCAATCTGATGAAGCCCAACTATGACCTTTTGGTATGCCTCTGCCATACTGTATGGGTCCAGTACAGTCTTTTTAGCTCTGTGATCATCCCGGTTCAAGCTCATAGCTTGCTTCAGTCCCAGAATTGGTGTTCAGCATGTTTTGGTTTTGGTCAAAGGCCATTCTGCATGGTGCTGGCAGGACTCAGCACCTGGTGGGGCTAGGAATGATGATGCAGCCACCCAAGACCTCTGCCTGGGAGACTGGGGCTCCCATACTCTCCCTGGGGGCACATGGGGGCAAGGTCAAAACTCTCACCTTTGCAGAAGTGATGTAGTCATTCTTCAGTTTATCCCAATCAGCTGGTGTTAACAGCAGGGACAGGTTTTCTGTCTTAAATTCTGGTTTGAGATCAGGGTGACCCAGAAAGAGTTCACTGGAAAGATTCAAATGAACAAATTATATTGCCTCAAAGTGTGAATAAACTGATGGAATATTCATGTGGCATGAGCTACACAATTACTAAGCTGTGAGAAATATACTTAAAGCTTAAATTGCAATGCTTGTTTTCAAGCTTTAACAAGAAAATCTTTCCTCGCTATTCAAAATCCTAATTATTCAAAATCAAAATGATCTAAGGTTCCAGCCCACCTTAGAAATCATGAGACTTCTGAGTTGTTTGGACATGAAAAGTGCTATGAGAATTTACTTTTTTAAAAACAACCTGAAGCTGATTAATTTGACTAGAAGCCTGCAATATGCCTTTCAGGGTAATTCCTGTAGCAGCATGCTGCTTTGGAGTTAGCCGATCTCCCCAGCTCCTCTCCGGCATCACATCACAGCTTATGTCAGCCTGTTATTTTTCCGTGTGCATTATCCCTAGCAAGGGGAGGTGGAAGAGCAGGTCCTGCTCTGCACAGGGCAGCCTCTGGTAGGCACTCCCATACTTGGGACACAGACCATCACCGCACCACAGTTCCTCTGCAGATGGAAGCGGTGGGTGGACATGCAGCTACAGAGTCTGACTCCAAAGTGCGCTCAGCTGACACACGACTTTACCACCCACTTTCCTCTGGATTGCAGTGTAATCAGGCCAGCTGATTAGCAGGGAGGCAGGGAAAGGGAAGGGAGTGCTTGCGCTCCTCCCTCTGGGGTGAGAAACCCATTATTAGCCTGTACAATTGAAGGTTAACCCCTGTGATCTGCCATGGATGGTGGAGGCATTGCATCTTTCAGGGTGATGAAGATGGAGAGGAGAAAGAAGAAAACATTCATGCACTTGAATAAATTGCAAGCAGTCACCTGGTTAGCGAGGAACACAGCTGCAATGCCCTACACACAGCCTGTTCAACCACCTAATAGGGTTCCCATAAGCAAACCAGTGCTGAGCACATGGTTAGGTTTCGATCCAAGCGAGGATTGTACTGTACAAGGTCAGGCTGGTGCAAAATGACTGCTCAGCAGAAAAAAAAACTCAGCCTGCTGATAGTGTCCTGGAGTCAACGTTCCCGCAGTCATGGTTGAGATTTCCCGGAGAAGTACATCTGCACATGTGGAACATTGCACAGCCCAGCTGCTGCAGGAGTCAGCTGCTCATTTAAAAGGACACCACAGATTTAAATAAAAAAATCTCTGCCGTGACTGAAAGGACTGGCTCAAATGTATACCTGAGGAGCTTATTCCCTCTCTTTTTTCCATTTGTTTGAACTGTAGCATTGATAATGAGTTTGGGTCAGACAATTTCTTCTTTTTTGGGATGAGTCCCAAGAGGGGATGAAGTTCTTTTAGAATGCAAAAATCAGATGGAAACATCTCAACGCAGCAAGGTGATTGCAGGCCCTCAATAAGCTCTTTCACAGCAACTTAGATAAATATGATGGGGGCATTTTTCTTTAGTGCAGAACCTGGCTGACGAAGCTCATTTCTTTCCCCCTCTCCTGCAGTGCTGGGGTTCAGTACAGTTCCCAGGGGCTGGGGACATGCAGGAATTTCCCTCCAGATGCAATCGGCAGGGACACATGAGGTAGAAGGGCAATGGGTGGGAGTTTCATTCCCATAGCGGTCCAGACATAACTTTGGTCAGCCAGTGCCCTGATGCTGAGGGGGTTACACACATCATCACAGTTACCACACCATAAATGGGGTTTTAGGAGCAAATAGGCAAGTTCACTGAATAAATCTGTTGAGGGCTATTCAAAACAAAGACCATCTGCGGTCCAAATGGCCTGAGCCAAATGCTACGCCAGGCTAGGAGTGCTCTGGGCAAGTGTCACTACTGCTTGCCCTGCTCCACCACTGCCCCCTCCCCAACCATTTTTGCCCACTGCTTGACTCAGTGTTGATACTCTGAGTATCAACAGGGACAGGACCCAAGGGAATGGCAGGAAGATGTGCCAGGGGAGGTTTCGGCTGAATATTAGGAAAATGTTCTTTACCCACAGGGTGGTGGAGCGCTGGAACAGGCTCCCCAGGGAGGCAGTCATGGCACCAAACCTGATGCTATTGAAGAAGCATTTAGACAACACCCTCAGAGACATGGTGTGAATTTTGGGCTTGTCCTGTGCTGGGACAGCAGTTGGACTTGATGATCCTTGTGGGACCCTTCCAAATCAGGACATTCTACAATTCTATGATTCTACTCCTGCCTTGACTCACTTTTTTGTTTGGGGAGTGTCAATAAGTTTGCATCCATCCCATCCTTGGGCATTTGGTTCAGACCATTCCTGGAGACCATCTATCAGGGCAGACATCATTTTGCTTTGATGTGGCTTATTAGCAGACCCATCTTCTGTGGATATTGCCTCCCTCCTCCTTCCCACCCCATTGTGTATTTCTGTTGGGTTTTAGTCTGGGAGCTCTTTGGGGCTGGGATGATGGGCTGTTGTCTAGCCCAGTGAACAACTGAGGACACACAATGCCTGGACCTTCTACAGGTACCTTAGATGTCTCCTTTGGCTGTTAGAGGGTAATGTCCAGCACCACAGTTTTTGCTGTTGTTGTGAAGAATTTCTGTATTTACTGCGACACACACAGGGTGCCCTGAGGATGGTGTTTTATATATCTATGCAGCTCCTAGAGTATTTGTCACCTCTGAATTACAGGCAGCTTAAGAGGTCCTAAAAACCATGGACCTCCCATTCAGCTAGTGGGCATGTCTGAGCCAGAGCCTTTGTTTTAAAGGTGGCTAATTCCACATGGTGATGTCTTGGCACCTTCTTGAGACAACTCTGACCTCCGAACGTGGAGAGTAATGTGGCCTGTTTCCAAATGCATTACAGTTTTAATTAAACAGGAAGAAGGCAGGGCTCCCCCACAGGTCCTGCCCTGTGCCTGGAAAAGTCACCAGAAAGCTGCTGGACCTTGCAAAATATTTGTAGAAAGGGAGAAGGTTTATCAAAGCTGCAAGGAGGAGCTTCCTGGCATGAGTGAACAGCAAGTGGGAGAGGGAGGGGAGAATAAACCTTTGTCCCCACCTATTAATAGATTAGCTATCTGGCTCTACTGTGGAAGTGACTGTGTCTCTCTTGCTTGCTTAGGAAACTGAACATAGCTTGGTGCTTTCAAACCACCTTGTGGCCCTGCCACTCTCTGGAGGAGGCTGAAGTAGTGTAGCAAGCACAGGATCTTACCTGCGGTAGATGTTGGCCACCCAGTCAAGCAAGGTGTAGAGCTCATTGAACTCCAGTGGTCTCTGGGAGAGATATTGCAAATGTGAGGCAATGGCCTTGTGAAAAGCCTCCACATACACGTCACACACCTGGTACTCCTCTGGATAAGACTTTTTTACTAATAACTTGATTTTCAATAAGTCTTCACCCAGGTATTTCTGGAGGAAATGTAAGTGGCTATCAAGCCAAGAACTCTCTTCTTCCTTTGATGCCATGGGTACCCTCTGGACTCTCTTTCTAGTGCTCTCGTTGACAGCTTTCCTCCACTCTTCTCTCCACTTTCTGGGTGTGCCGAGCAAGTCTGACCCAGGACCAGCAGCATTGCTGGTGTTAGGATGAGCTGCTTCTTCAAGGGCAATTAAAGTCACCAGGGAAGTCAACATGGTATCCTCCACAGTAGGACACTCCAGTGTTCCCACCACAATGGACTGGATCGCATTCGTGATGGAGTTATAAAGCAAATCCACATCCTTTGATTTCCTCACAAGCTCCTGGGGGTTATCTTTGTATTTCTCATCATTCCTTTCAGCTATAGTCTCATCTTCCAAGTACTTGATACTTGCAAATGCTTCCAGAAGTTGCCTTTTCTGAATAAGTTCATTGATTTCCATTACTGCAGAAAGAAGCGGGGAAGGGATTTGGGCAAAGTCACTGTTAGGTGATTGGCAGGTTGGTAACAGGACAAGGTGCCCCACAGGGAGGCCTGCAGGGCTGCTCTGAGCAGTGCCCCTGAGACTGACACCGCCAATCTCTCTAACTCCTGTTTGACACAGGAGAGGAAAGCAGTGCAAACTCAGTCACTGCAAATTAAGCCACATCTCTAAACTGCTGGTTTCAGAGGTAAGAAATATCTGAAAACTTGACTGTAGCCCTGCAGCAAAACCTCAAGCAATGGCTAGTGAGGCTGCACCGAGGAGCACTGGGATCTCAAGCTGTATAAAACCACCCCGGCTGTGAGTCTCTGTTAGTGTGGAGCTGAAGTGGGACTGGCAGCGGGAGCAGCTCATGATACATTTTGGGAACATTCCCTGTTCAGATATAACCCTGGGCGAACTCCAGGCTCCCCTCCTGTCCTGCGTTTGTACATTATCAAGTTTTCTAAGATATGCTCCCAACTAATGTCACAGCTAAACTGTCTCCTGCATTTCTGAGGACTGAGCAGAATGCCAACACAAACTGCAGAGGCTACTGATGGTGATTTGCATTATGTGGACTCCTCAAGATGCAGGGATTGAGGCAGCAAGCCAGACACTAGCCCATCCTTGGCTGGCCACCCTTTCCAGCCTGTGCCTACCACAGCAAGTGGCCTCTGAGGGATGCCTCTTACCTGTTCCAGACATATAGGAGATGTTCTGTGAATGTTTGTGGTCCTCAGCCTCCTCTCAACCAAAAAGAGGGACTTCTAGATGACCAGAAGCCACAGCTTCTGAGATATACAGTGATTGCAATCTGCAATAACCCTTTGGCTGGGGAGTGAGTAGAGTCTCTGGGATGGTGGTCTCAGCAGGAAAAAAAAATATGGAGAAATGCCAAAGTAAGGCAAGTATGTGAAGTTCACCCTCCTGGGGTGGTTTAGGGTTGGGTGACCTGGCTATTCACTACCTGTATATAAACCTACAGTCAGATGCCAAGCGCTGCCTCTTACCACTGTTTTCCAAGCAGTGAGCGCTGTTGTCCCTGGATGATTTGGGGAGGCGTGTGCATTGGAGGGGGAATCCAAACCTGTGGGTGCTTTCTCCTGGTGTTCACATCTCATGTGGGTTTTCCCCACCTCCTTTGCTTTTGGCAGCCACTACCAGTACTGGCTGGCATTGGCTGAGGCTGGGGGAAAGTCACCAAATACTGTTACCCCCAAAGTAGCTGGGGTCTTTTGCATTTCTTTTTTGAAGCCTCGCTGGTGCAAGAACCACTGCCTATTTGCCAGTAAGAAGAAGTATTTACCATGTGTTGAGGAGATCCAAGAGCACTGTTTGCTTTTGAGAGGCACTGGGAAGCTCTCACCATCTCCAGCATCATAACAGATGCTCTGAACAGGGGATCCCGCTGATATTGGGCATAAGGCAAATATTAAAGAGGAGATGGGAAAGGGTATTTTTTAGGTTTGTGTGGCCACCGCTTCTGGGACATATGTGTATAAAAATAGACAATAAAATAGGAGAACATTCAAAGAAGATATGAAGGACTGGTTCATAGCCCATCATTTATGCCCTTTGGCTTGTCTACACACGGATTTTGTACCATATGCACCAAATTATCCACAGCATAAAAGTATCTGTATTAAGACAGAAATACACCAAATAATCCAAGTATTGATGCAGCATACAATGTTTATAACTTTGAGTGCCTATATGGAGCTACAGTTGCTTCTGCACTCAGAGGGGAATTTATCTAGTCCCTTCTAGATAAATTAATATAAAACCTGTGTTTGCACAAGTACTTGCAGAGACAGACTAAAGGAATACATTCTGTTCTGTTTATCAAAGTGAGAAAACACTATTTAATCACCATCTAGGATAATTATTCAGGGAGGTGATGTTGGGTGCTAAATGGATCATTAATTTAGCAATACGAGATCAGCCAGCTGGTAGTTGAAGGAAGACAATTGAAAGGCAATTAACCATTATGCAGCTTAATGGTACACATGGTGAAGTCTCCATCACTTGCCATTATCTCAGGATGGGATGTGTTTCTGACAGAGCTGCTCTAGTCTAGGCCAATCACAAGTTATTGGGCACAGGATAGGCCTTATTTGTGCAGTTTTTCAGCTTGTTTATCGCAGGACATGAAAAGGCCTTATGATAACATTTCCTGTTTCTCCTCATCTATGACTCTTTGAGAACAGGCTAGCAAAATGGATGAGGTGGGCCCAGATCCATCTTGCCAACCTCACAATAAATCAGTGCAAAGCAGTAAACTTCATGGCATAATAGAGCACATTAGAGTAGTGTGACAGCATCAGGCCTTCTATCTGATCCCCATGACATCCTATGCAGTAGATCAATTATTTCCTTCTAGAAATTTATGCTGAGGAAACATCAAGCCATGTTGACCCACCTCAGTCTATTTCCTGGTGGATGCACTGCAGTACCTCTGCCTTGAAAAGGTGGAGAATAGTGCTCAAACCAAGATCAAAGTCATTGCACTCTGCCCACACTTGGGGAAAGGTGAGAGCTATGCTTGAAAGTAATTATCATTTGAGTAAGACCTATCTATATAATGCTGACAAAATGCATGAGAATGACCAGCCTGAGGAAGCCAAACCAAATACTTGCAGCATTGCTGTTGTGAGGAGAATAGATGGAAAGTCAGCAGAACAAAGTAAAAGCATTCACAGAGGTCCCTTTGCAAGGCAGTCTCTAAGATTAGGAACCAAGGTGGAGGTGACCAGACAGATTAGATCCAAACCATCTTTTTTCCCCTTCAGGCCTTGTAGCAACCTACAGAGTAAAATCTGGGGACCATCAGTCCAAGAGCTAAAGAACAGAAATTATCTAGAAGTGTAATGCAGGCAATGGCATAGGAATAGCCCACATTGCACTTCTCAATACTGTCAGACCAGCAGTTCCCAAACTGTGCTCAGCAGATTGGGAACTAATATGTACAATGCACAATATGTCCACTGATATGTAAACCAACAATTGATGTGTCAATTGTAGGTAGGTTATAGATATGGCAAAACTAACATAGTGGACACCACAAAGAAGCCTGTTCAGTGACAGACTACCAGCCAGGCTGGGCCAGGTAACACCCAATAGGTCTGTGCAAGGGGTGACAGTTGTCTCTGCCCTGTAACAGATGTCTGGTCCTTTAGCATCTCTATTGGGCCCAAGACTTGCAATGTGTAAATTACTTGAAGGTTACCTATATTCTGCCAAGCAAATTACACTGATGGTTTTGCTTCTTACCTGAAAGAGGTTTTCCTTGAATAGGCTCTGCTGTTATCTTCTCACTAATCTCTTCCACGCCATTACAGGTTGTGCTTTTGTTCTCATAGGTCTTGGAGAATCGCAAAGAAATTCGTTTTCCTTTCCAAGTACCTGTACCTTCCTTACCTTTCTCTTTGTTCAGACTTAGTTTTGATTTCCGGATGCTTAACATTGTCTTAATACTTCTTTCAAAGAACCCACTGTCTTCACTGTGCAAAGTTGGGCTGCTCAGTTCAGAAGCAACTTCCATCTTTTCCTCCCCTAGGCTGTTTGTCAGAGAGGCTGGTTCTGAGGTTGCACTCCTTGTGACTAACTCTGTATTTCTATTTATCTTGTTGCCTTTCAACAATGGGTTTTCCAAACGGGTTGACAGTAATCACTGAAAAGCACAGAACAGCAGAATTAGATAAGAGTTCATAACTCTCCGAAGTCATTCCTAGACTGAAAATCTGTCCTATCCCTTTCCTGTGCTTAATACAAGGAAAGAGCAAGTTGTTCTAGCCTGTAGCTACTGAAATGATCTCTCTACCCACAGACACCAGGTGCTGGTCTGCTTTTAGCTCTAGAAGCCTCTGCTTAACTCCTTAATTCATGCAAGTGGCAGCTATTTCTCCAGCACCAAGGAATCACAAAACAGAGATGTTGAAATCTGTGTAAACATACCATTTTGGTTGGTAACAAGGTAACTTTCCATTCTTCTAGGTGGATTTCCTGCCATACAGGAATGATAATCCTTCCTGAGTCTCACTGAGGTGTTGCTACTTTCTGGTGTGGGTATGGCAATTTTGGGTCATGCTATTGCTTCTGCCCTGCTTAAGCCCCGACCTGCTGCTGCTGGAAGATGGCCCAGGGTAAGTGGCCCTCAAGGGCAGGAAGCTCAGCTCTGCTCTAGACACAACAATCTCTGCATTCCAAATCATCATGGTTACAGCACGGGAGGCTGTACAATGCAGTAAAGGTTCTCATCACTCATCACGCCTCAGAGCACTGCATCCTGGCATGCTGAGAATGGGTATCTTAAGGGACAAGCAAGCCTCTGCATGAGCTGCAGGGAACATTGCAAGAGTTTTCAGATTTCCACAGAAGTGCTCCTGTGCTGTAGTCACATCCCCAGCACTTGCTCAGCTCCTGCCCTGCTGCAAACAGATCGACTCCCCTCTGCCCACTCTAAGGGGTGGACCAGGTGTTCAGGAAGGAGGCAGAGGGAGAGGTTTTGCCTTCCTTTCCCTCCCTTGCAAAGGGCTCTCACCGGCTAACATGGCCCACCCACAGGGACACTGTGTGTTGCAGGGCTCTGAGGATGGAAAATGCTGCATTTCCCCACAGCAGGCTCAAGGCAGCTCAGCAAAGTCATTAGAAACAGGTATTGCTTGAGGTGACACAGGAACTGCCTGTCTCAGGTATGATCAGCTCATAGGAGCCAGAGATTGAAATATGGTTGTAGTAAATAAACATGTTGGGACTCCGGAAATACATCTCAGCCTTCCTCGATCTGAGTTTGGCCAGATTTTCACTCTCTTTTGCATGGTTATTTCACAGGTTACAAACTGCATGGACTGTGCCTTACCTGTGACTTTGCTGAACTCCCACAGCAGGGTTCAGACCCTGCCTCACACCCTCTCGGGGGAATATTTAATCATTCATTGCCTTACTTAGGAGCTGACCTCATCACAGCTCATACAGAGGGTGGGAGGGAGAGGAGGGCACCCCATTTTTCAGGGATTTCAGTAGGAAGGGGGCTGAGTTCCTAGATCAAACCCTGCATGGGGGGATCTACAGCGAAAGCAGAGCAGCAGCTCTTGAAGGGGTGAACTGTGCAGTAGAGAGAGACAGGGCAGGGTGACCGTAAGATATGAGCCCATAGTCAAGGGAAGAGCAGGGATACACACCCTAGTACCGACTGAACCTCTCTGCAGTGAGCTGGGATAACACAGTTGTGATCCACAGAAACTGAGAGCAGCTCCGTGCCACGGGAAATCCCGGGGAGATGCAGGTGTGGGGCGCAGGGGGCAGCTCTGCAAGGCAGGGGTCTAGGTGAGTTTACCCACCTCAGCTGACTGGAGCACTGTCCTGTACACCTGTGCTGGCTGAGGGGCTCCCTCCAGGCATCGCACTGCTCTTCATCCTCCTTTGCCTTCTGGAAAAGGGTGGTTGGAAGTGGGGGTGTGTGTGGAAAAAAAAGGCCTGTCCCCACCTACATAAGACTTCCAGTACCTTTGCTTGTTTGCTTCCCTGGAGATACTGTAGCACTGTTTCACTTTTATTATGTCTGGGCATTTAAAAGGGAAGAGGCGGGGAGAAATGCTGAATGAGCTCCAGGTATTCAAGGTTAATTATTTACCCTACAGACAGAGAGGGAGTGAAACCAGGGGCTTAACAATGGGGTGAGCTGCTGGGCTCAGCCAGCCCTGGGGCAGCTGGGGGTAGGAGGATTTTGTCTTCTGGTTCTGGTCCTGCCCCAGCAGGGCGAAGCCCCTTGGTGTCTGGGTGTGAGGGTTCAAAAGCAGCCCCAGAGTTACTGACTGGGAACGGCTGCATTTCACCCCCTTCTGCCCTGTTTCTGGAGGTCACGGGTGGCTCGGTCCCAGTGATGATTGCCAGGCATGGGGAGGGCTGTGTCTGGTGGTTATACATTTATATATTCACCTCCCTGTTTGTCACTTTGCCCCAAGGGCACTTATTTCCATGGGGACGCTGGCCCTGGATCCTTCCATCCCCAGAGCATTTGGGCACCTCAGAGGGAACTCAAAGGAAGAAAAACGGGGCCTGGAAGGTTTAAATGACATTGAACAGGGTCACTCGGCTTGTACGGAGTCATGTAAGTGATTTAAGCCTGGACACCCTGTGGCGCCCAGATGGAGGTGAGCCAGGATGTCTGGCTGGGCACACTGGGCAGTCCCAGGCAGCAGAGACCCCGATGTAAAGCAAGAGGGGTAAATCAGGAGGTGCTGCTGTGCCATGGGCAACATGCTTTGCTTTGCTATAGGAGCCTGCCAGTACATTGCTTATCAGTGTGATAGGGGAGATAGAGGGTTTTGTGAGGGATTGATGCAGTAAAATAAAGTTCTGTGACACCTGGACTTTCTGCTGTGCAGAGAACAAAGGGGTTCATAACTTCCCTAAGCTGGGAGAGGCTGTGTGTCCAGGCGATGGAAAGTGTGTGGGGTGGGAATAATTGTGATCTACTAAAAAGGGAATGGTGGCAGTGCAGACTGGTGGGAAGATGGCGAGACAGAACTGGGCAGAGCATTGTTTGGGGCTGCCCCATGGTGCAGGGGCAGTCCTGTCTAAAGCCTCCCCCAGCCAGGTGGGCCAGAGCTGAGCTTTTTCTCCTCAGGCTCTTCAAAGCCACGTTTAAGCCAGAGACTTTCCTGCCATGCTGGGGAAAACCATGACGGGTAACGCTTCTGCCATGCTGGCAGGGTGACAACAGGGACAAAGGGAGGCAGCTGTTTACTCAGGCACACCCTGAGATGCGGAAAGCCCCTTCTTTCCATCTCAGTCAGAAAGTGCCTCCTCTGCCAGACATTTGCAGGATGTTAGTCACTGAAGACGGGCTTGCTGTGGTTGGAGTGCAGCCAGAGCAGGTGGCAGGTCTGGTATGGATGGGGTCTGATCTGGACCTCCCTGGGAGCTGTCAGACACCCAAAACACAGGGCCTAATGGGATGCTAATAAACACCACCCTGGAGGAGCTCTACACCCCACAGTTTAGGTCACCTTTCTCCCTGCAGCTCTTCCTAGTGCTTTCTCCCAGTACCAGCTCTCAAGGAGCATGCCTGCTCCTGGAAATCCCATCAGGGCAATGCTGATTCCAGGAGTCTGGCCCCAAAAGGTCATGAGAATTTAAAAATTTACTACATTGTGCAGTTGTTTATCATTTTCCTTCAATTTTGCTAGAAGATCATAACCCTCAAGCTAGCTGTGAGGGTTATTTTTCTTTAAAAAGGAAACCTAAGGGTCTCCTTATTCCAGCAGGCGCCTTCAAAGAAGAAAAACCCACTGATTGTTGTGAAGTTCAGTGAAATGGAGAAGCTGGGAGGTGGTATAATACATCTTCCTATCCTCCATAGCCCCTGGAGAGAAAAGTCTTCAAGAAGTCCTGCTCCCTTATACGCCACCGTCATCAGTCCTGCAGTATCAGGTATATATTTTCTCAGCAGTACCATGGTGGAGCTGGTGAGTGTTCAGAGAACTTTGCACTAAAAAGCTCATGGTCCTTAGTGCCGTGGGCACCGCATGGACACCACCCTGTCCCCAGTGAGCTGTGGGCCACTCAAGCCAGCCCTGCTAGGTGTTGCAGGCCCATGATGCTCCTCCATCCCTCCCAGGCACCAGGAAGGCATAGCCCTCCAAGGCTAAACTCACAACCATGCTCTTAATTTGAAGTGGATGAGTGAACTGGAGAGAAAACCCAATCCTTGCAGTAGGTGGCCTCCAACTGTTTTTCCCCAGCAATACTTTGGGTTGTCTTCGCTGAGCCTTTGCTAATCCACCCACTGACGCAGCGACAGCCACTCAGCATCCTGACTGCACCGTACGGTTGTTCAGCCCTGCCATCAACAGGAACACATGTTCCTGAAAAGATCTGGCCATCTGGAGGAAGCATCATGAAATTACCTTCTACCCAGCAGAACCAGCTTAATTGCCTTTTGGGTCTCCGGGCACAGTCATGAGAACAGATTAATCACCATCTGGGGGTTTGAATATCGATGCTCTCAGGCTGAGCTAGCAGCAGGCTGGTGGACCAGGCTAAGCTTGGACCTTCCCACCAGGACAACTCAACCGGGGAGAAGAAAACAGAAAAGGAGGAAAAAACGGGTTGAGAAATCATGAGTAAGAGAGAATCTACCAAATCCAGGTGAAAGCACTGGTGCCTCAGAGCTGTGGTCAGGGATCTTGTGGCAAGGGACTGCTGCAATACAGTAGCCGATTTTTGCAAGCTACATTCAGTGGGAAATTTGCAGCCTGGCTTTAATGAAAAACCAGGCTCATTCTTGGCTGCTTGGCTGTGTGATCGCAGGTCCTTTTTCTGACTATACTTCATCATGCAGCAGTGACAAAGTGTTCTCACTCTATATTTTTAGGGTTAGCCCAATTACTGATACATGCTAATGGCAAGGAGTTGCTGATGTCCAGATGCCAGGCTGATGGGGATGCAGAGGTGCTGAGCAAGATCCAGGCATGAGGTAAGGATTAGAGAATGATGTACAAACTCCATGTCCCTAAATACCTGGATATTTCTGGAAATGTTGGCACAGGGTGAGAACCAGGCCAGGACTGGGGCGGAATGGAGGCTTCTGCCTCACAGGCTTTCAAACATGCATGGCTTTCCTCACACCATGGCAAAAAGTGGCAACCTTGGGGGTTTCCACAGTGACCCAGCCCCATTCCCCATCCATTATGCTCAGTTGCGAGGAAAAAGAATCTTCTTTTTTCCTTCTCACAGCAAATTAATCCTCAAGTCTAGCACATCTCTCCCTGGTTTCCATGGCCATGATACATGCTTTCACACTGTTGCCACCCTGTCCCAGGATGGGACAGTCCCAGCCTGCTCTCCCTAGGGGCCTAGTCCATGGCAAAGGAGATATATTTGGAGATATCTCCACTGGATCCTGCTGCAGAACTGCTCACTGTAGCCCATATGGGGCAGGACCCCCTCCAGCCTTTGCCATGGCTATGCACACCAGCTTGCAAGCAGAGACCTGCCTCAGCAGTGCTCACAGGAACAATAAACACTAAAATCACCCTGACGTGCAAAGCCAGCTCGTCCTCACATGATAGTTTACCCCTTCTTCCAGCACGGCTCATATCAGAACTCAGAGGTGTAGCTGGGGTGAAACGTCAATTACAACGCAACTGATGCTTGTCAAAACAAAGTTCTTCTGTTGGCGTTTATTAGAAGAGAAGGGTCTGATCAGTGCAAGAAGTCTGGTCATCTCAATGCAACCTTCCCAGCTGACAGCAAGGACTGACTGAAGCTGCAGGAATGTCCCATGTGTTGTGGCTCCCCATGAAAGCAGGATTAATGTAATTCTTTTTACCCTTGATGAGCTTTGAGTCTTGCAGCAGTGAAGTCCACCCATGCGCAAGCAACCTTCTCCACGTGGCTTCTGCAAAGAGTTTTGCAAGTTGTAAGTGCATAAAACTGGCTATAAATAGGGCTGGAGAGAAGCGGGGTGGAGGGGGTGCAGAAAATGTCACAGTCATTCAGGGGGTCAGATCAGCTTTTCAGAGATTTAGAAAATAAGGCCTGTGAAGAGGAATTGAATGCATTGGGGTTGCTTCAGTTAAGAGATGCCACACAACAGGTTTCAGCTACGGAGGGGACTGCTGAAAAAAGAAGGGAATAACTTGCCCTCCATCTGCAATGGGGAAAGGACAGTGGTTTTCTGCCTGTTGAAGCTGTACCACCTGAGATCATCAGGATGGACTTAGACAAGTGTCTGTGAACAGCGGTTTAGGTGCAGGGTTCCTGTCCCATCTGCCTTGTGCATGGGGAGATAACCCTCTGGCTGTGGCCAAAGAGAGGGCATGGGGTCCCCTGCTCCCTCCCTTCCTCCATCCCCCACCTCCCTCTGGGGCTCGAGGTTCTCTTCCCAGCGGGTATTTGTGCAGCTCACAGATGTCTCTGGCCCCTGTGTTTGCTTGTCCTGTCCTTGCTTTGGCTTAATCTGGGTTTAACAGACACAGATGAAGCAGGACAACCTCCAGAGTACGGTGCTGTGCCTTCTGCCATGGTTTCCCTATCTGTGAAATGCAAGTATTCAGTTTAGCCTCCTTGGGAGCATCATATAGATGAGGTGTGTTGGTTGATCTCTTGCTATGAGAATATTTCCTTAGCCATAGTGTGAAGAACATGCATGGCCCAAATCTGCAGGGGCGTTGCTGGCCAACAGCTCCCCAGTGCCCTGCACCCACCATCCTCTGTGAGGCTTTCACACTGCTGCTTTGCCTCCTGACCCTTCTGAATATTTGGGTTGAGGCTTATATGCTCCTTCTTCCCTTCTTTGTGGTTATTACTAATATTTATTTTCTTCCTGCTTATTTCTTTTCTTGCACCTAACACCCGTAGAGCACAGTGGAAGGCTCCAGAGGCACAGTGCTGCTCGGTGGGGGTGAGGGGCAAGGAGAGTGGCATGGGGGGCTCCCACAAACCACTCTGCAGCCCTGAGGTTTTCATCAGCTCCCAGTGCCAGGAGAAAAACACATTGCTGAGGCCATGGGGGAATATTGTCCCAATGCACCTGCAGAAAGCTGTGCTGTATCCCCACACTCAGCTCAGCAGCCCAACCAGCATGGCCTCTGCAGGGTGTGCTATGACCTGCTCCCTTTCTGCATGCTTCACTCACCCCATGGTGGGGCCAAAATCTCAGCCCGTGCAGGTGGAGGAGACCCCAGAGCTGCAGTGATTTATTACAGTGAAGAAGCTGGCCTGATATTTTTAACAGCATCATTGGTAATGGATGAGGCAAAGGCGTGCTCAGAGGCTGCATGTGCCTATGCAGCCATTGCCTCCTGGGGGGTGGTTTGCTGTGAAATGAGATATATTTTTTCA
The DNA here is from genome assembly GCF_949628215.1 of Phalacrocorax aristotelis. Taxonomy (NCBI): domain Eukaryota; kingdom Metazoa; phylum Chordata; class Aves; order Suliformes; family Phalacrocoracidae; genus Phalacrocorax; species Phalacrocorax aristotelis. Next base: position 26,640,890 of record NC_134284.1, on the reverse strand, counting down.
CCTGCAATATTTTTCTTCCTGGTTTTCAGTTGTAGGGGGTAGGTGGGGGTAGGCTGAGCCTTAAGCTGAAAAGTCCTTTAGTAGGGAAGAAGCAGGTTGTGATTTGGAGATTGGCTTTTTCAGAGGTGATGCTGGCCCCTGGGCTTGAGTGGAAGCATTTGGTCTGCAAAGCACAAGAGTGTTGCCTGGGAGAAGAGGGTGCTCCAGACCCAGGGGAGTCAGGTGTGTGACGGCATCCTACACTTTCTGTGTAGCCATGGAAGGAGACTACTGGGATTAGTGAATATTACACTGGGGAACAACACCATGAGTGCTCACTTCATGGCAAAAAGTTGGGCCAGCAGGATTTTCTATGAGAGCCGCTACTGCTGAAAAAGCACATTCCAGGTGCTTTTGAAGGATAAGCATCAAAGTTTTCCTTCTACTCCTCCCAGAAAGAGTCCTGTGTGAGCAGGATCTCTTACACTGTTTTTATTCTTTTTTGATATAATGAAAATTTTTAACACTTTCAGCAAGCCACCAGCCCTGTGTGCTAGGTCAGGAGCTCTGCCGAAGCATGCCCGACCTCACATGAGGGCAACAGGGATGGTGTGGCTGGGAGACAGGCTTCCCCGTTCCCCTGGTACTGCCTTTTGAGCTACAAATCCTGTGCTGACCACTCGCTGCAACAGCTCCACAAGCACGTTTCACCAGCATGGCACGGACGGGCCCCTGCCAGCCCCAGTGCTGTGTGGTGCAGCCGGGGCCGGGGTGCAGTGCCCGCACGCTCCCCTCACCCTGACGGCAGCTCTGCTCCCGGGGATGCTCAGCTGGTGCATCAAGGACACGTTGTGGTGCCGTCTGCCGAGTGTTTCCTTCTGCTTGTTTTTCATTAGTGGTGAGCTGAGGAGTAGATGGATGGTAATTGCTCTTCACACTAAAAAAACGAGCTGTCCAGTTTGTGTGCTCGGTAGCCCGTTAGTTTGCAGCAAACGTCAGCAAGGCCAGGGTGGAGTCTATCACCCCAGCCCTTGGAGCAGCCTCAAGATTGAAATGTCACAGCTCATTGACTTCAGAAAGAAGCTGCTGTCCTGCCGAGCAGGGTGTCCTCATCCCATTCATCACAGGAACTGCCAAACCAGACCTTGAAGAGCAGAAGTGCTTTGTGCATGACAGTGACCATGGATTATCTACATGATTATGCCTCTATTTAATGACACTATTCTAAACCAGTCCTAGTAGTTTGTCCTTTATTTTATTAAATGTGTAATCCCTATGGAAAACTGGAGACCAGTAGAAAATGGTGCCAGAACAACACCGGAGCAGTGGGAGCATGGCAGCTACTAAGGAGATCAGTGGGAAGAGCCCTTGCTTGCACCCTGGCTGTATATCACCCATGCAGTCAAGTGGCTTGAGTGTATAATTTGAGTATCCACAAAGCACTCACCCCCAAGGGCCATCTGTCGATCCTGTTTGTCCACAACTCTTCCCAAACAGACCAGTTCTCTGGCAATTTTTTGCTTTTTCAGCCCGAGGGGATTTGTGTAGCTGTGTTTTGAAGCCTTTTAGTGTGCAGGGCTATAATGAAGTCCTAATTGCAGTAGCATAACAGGTGCTATTGTAAAAATGCCGTTTTCTTTTTTGGAGCATTTCGTTTGATTTAAAGCAGTGACAGGGACACAATGAATCAATCACACGTGCTGGCAGATTTTGCCCCTCCTCCTCATGGCTTTTGCAGAAATGGGTGCAAAAGCAGCATATGGCAGCACATGTGCCTGCCAGAGAGGCTGGCAGTGCCAGCCGGCTGCCATGGCCAAACTGAGCCCAAGTTGCAGGGGCACAGGTGAAGGAAGCCCAGTCCTGTACAGACACCCCCATGGGGACCAGCTTTTTGGGGCCGTGGGCCACTCTGCTGCAAAACAGGGACAAGCTGCTTGGGGAGAGTGTGGTCACTTGCATTGCCCTTCCCAGCTACCCTTCATGGCCACCCTTCGCCCACAGGCTCCCACGCATCTCCTCCCGCCAGGCAGCAGCAGCCTGGTTCCTCCAGCATCGCTCCACTGGCAAACACTCTGCAAACTGCTCAGCCATCCCCTGCCTCTGCATCCCTGGCACTGCCTTCCTTCAGCAAGACAGGGCTGCCACCGGCACAGGGAGCTGGCATGGTGCAGCAGCAGCGATTTCCCCCACCAATGTGCCCCACAGGAGTTTTGGGACTGTTGCACAAAATCAGGCTCCGTTGCTCACCCCGATGGGTGATATTTGCATTTTGCATGTGCCGTGTGGCCCTTTAAGAAAGCCTATATATCACATTTTCTCAGGGATAAAAAAAAAAAAAGGATGCAAGTAGAGCAGATGTATTTCTGCAGTGCCGGGTCTGACTCTGTGCGTGTGTTAGCAGGAAGTTGTGATTTATCCAGGGTGAAACAAGGAGAGGCTGCCTGGTGGTGCACTCCCCTCCACCACAGGGTTTGTGCTGCTGGGGGAGCAGAGCTGTCATTGGGGTGTGTGGGTGTCCCGGGCTCCCAAGGTGCTCTTGCAAAAGCCTCGCTGCACTGGAGCCAAAACCAGAAAGTAAAAGATCTGCTTAATTGCCTCTATCTGCTCCAGCATAAAAAATCTGCTCCAGCATTGGACCTGGGGAGGCAAAACTGACTGTCTTCCAACTTGGGAAACAAAGCCTTCAGATTTACTGATGTTTACTTACCTCCACATGCCATTATGTCACCCCAATATGTGCTGTAATTTTAACCTGTCCGCATGTGCTTGCATAGACAGGCGTGTTCAACACACGCATGTATGTAGCTGACACCAAAGGACCACAGGCCATCACATCTCCCTTCATATGAACTCTTGCAAGGCACATTTCACCCTCCTGTAGTGTTTCTCTCTGCTTTCTTCCTCCTGAAATGCTCCAGTGCTGGCAGTGTGAGGAAGATTAAAGCACAAAATTATTTTTATTTTACTTTCTGAATCATGTTGGTGGGAAATCTCCTACTTCTGGGTCTGAAAGTCAGTCTGCCTCTGCCCAGCGAATCTTGCAAGAATGGAATTAAATCATGGTAACAGACTTAAGACCCAGCTTTCCTCTCTGCCCCACTGGAAGGGGATGAAATCCAGCACTTGCAGAGGCAGGAGAGGGCAGGGTGGAGATCTCAGAGGGTCACATTTCCCAGGGTCCCTGTACCCTGCCAGCCCAGACCCTACTGCCATCCTAGTCCTCATGTGGGTGCAAAGAGCAAAGCCCAGCAGCCTGGCTTGGACCACTTTATCCCTTTCACTGCCAAGATGGGGCCAAGTGTCATGGCAGCACAGCCATGACTCCACCCCTGAGCCCACAGAAAACTCTTCCAAGCGATGCTTGGTTCGTGCAGCACCGAACACGCTGCAGCGTGGCTGAGGTTGAGCAACCCGTGTCAGCCTGCACTACGTCCTAGCTGGGTAAACCTTGCCAAACTTTCTTCTTTTTTTGCCAACAGACATGGTTTAATTTGACCTAACGCTATTGACGCAGTTTTGAGAACACGACATGCCCTACAAGCCACAGCATAGCCTTGGTATGCAGAAAACTCAGGTTCACATCCCTCCTAGGACTGAGCCAAACTCATGTGTGTATCGCTGAGGATGTGCTGGAAAGCCCCGGGCACTAGTTGGAAGGCTGGAAGGTAGATGAAGCTCTCAATGCCATGGTTATGCCGCCCTCCTCAGCTGTGCCACTGTGGAGCTGGGCTCTCCAGGGAACATTGCTCCCTCTGCCTGGCAGCTGTGTCCTGTTGCCAGTCCCTCGGTTTGCAGCAGTGCCCATGCCCCTGCAGAGCACATCACCGTGGGCACAGCACCCCCAACAGCCCCAGGGACAGGATGCCCACCTGGGAGTCTGTGACCCTCGCCGCTTCTTGATGCTGCTGGCACTGGATGGGCTTCCCACTGCCACTGCAGGAAAGAAATAATTTTAAAAAAACCCACAATTTTGAAGGCAGCAGAGAGGAGTGAGCTGAGCGTTCTGCCTGTTTCTATGGAGCCCCACGTGAGGCCCCAGCTCCCAGTGGCTCTCAGCACCGTCCCTTACTGGAGGGAGACTTTTTCCATTCTCCCCGCAAAGAAGCAGCAGCTCCGTCCTCTGTTCCCAGCCACTTCAAACCTGCGTCCCACACACCGAGCAGTGCTGCAGAGTGCTGCCACAGCCACATGGATGGACGCCCTGGAGCTGGGCAATCTCAAAGACAGCTGCAGCTTTAAGAGCGGACTGGTGCCTTGCCATGGGGTATCCCTCTTGCCTGGTTTCCCAGGCCAGCAGCCACACCAAGCACATTGTGGGGGCAGAAATCATTCACAACTCATTTTTCATTTTTGGGGTTTCTTTAAAGTGTTTTACATGAAACCTTGCCTGAACTTCCCCGCCCCTCTCCCCATTTTGCTTTCAGTTATCTGTTGGTAGAAATGGATGGCAGGAGGTGGCAGATGATGCTTGGTGTCCTCTTTGGTGTCCCCTGTCATGCAACGTACCTTGGCCAGCCAGACCCTCACTGAGGTATGCACAAGGTTGCCCAGCCAGAGGTGGCTGCCCAGCCTTGCTCCAGGGACTGCTCTGCCACTGGTGCAATGCAGAGCAGGCTCTGAAAGGGACACTGGCACCCTTCTCCCAGGGCAGTGCCTGGCAGGTAGGAGCTCAGCCCTACCAGGGGTTTTGGGACTCCACAGCCTGGCCGAGCACACCCAGCTACCACCCAAAACCACCCCCAACTCCAGTGACAACTTCACCAGACCCAGTCCTACCTCGCTACTGGTTTTCCCCAGCTGAAGCTATTTGGAGAACCCAGCCCTAGGCTGTGAAGAGCTGCCGGGTGGTGAGGATCACCTCGTCGGAGGTTGCTGCTCTCTGAAAATACCCCATGTGCACCTGCATGGACAGAAATTGCATTTCCACTCTGAATTCCTTGTTTTACCCTTCTTCAGCGTTTAGGTGTTTGCAGGAGCCCACAGGTGCATGCAGCTCTGATCTAAGTAAGGCTTCAGACCTCTCTTATGCAGGAATTTGGATTTTAGGCCATTTCTAGCAGTTCCTCAGAAGAGCCAGCATAGATGTGTTTGAATTAACAAAAGTCCAAGAACATTCCTCTGGTTTTCTGCATTCTTTGTTTTCTAATCAGCCATTTGAGAGACCTTTTTGTGGAAGGGGAGAATGAGGGTGAGAGAAGATGGCACTGAGGGGGAAAGGTGTATAAATCCTCCCTCTCTATGATTGCAAAACAGCAATGGGACTGATAAATCACGTTTTAAATCCAAACACAAACGTCTTCCCCAGCCTGCTTAAAAACCAAAGGATAAGCAATGAAGTAAAATTTGTATTGCTTATATGGCTATTGCACATTTTGTCTCCCGCATTTTAATTTTCTCTCTGGATTCATCTGCTAAACTGACACTGAAAAATGTTTGGCCTCATGATGATTATCATTGTACTACATTGCAGAGGAATGTCAGTCATCTCTTCTTTGACCTATTAAACACTTATTTCTAATATATTATTGACTTTATCAGGTAACCAACAAATATTTTCAAATTTCCCTATTAAACTTCTCCAGGATTTTGTTGGGTTGGTTTTTTTTTAAAACATCCTATTCTGAAATGCAATTCACCCTCTGCTCAAGCTGTGATTGTGGGCTCTGAGTTATTCAGTGCAAGTGCTGTTTGGTTTCAGATTTACTACACACTGCATCACATTGTACAACCCGCCATGCTACGGCACTGCGCCGAGATGAAAATAAACCCCCCACAAGCCATGATTCAGGTCATTATGTGCAAACCAGTAACTGTACCAGTGTAATTCCTCGAATTGCAGCCTCTAATCTTTCCATCCCTTCAGCAGCACTGATACGTGGTGATAGTCCTCATTCCTGTGAGCAACCTCTACAAAGTCTAAGAATTGCTTCTGCTTGACCTTGTTACTTCTAAAATATTTCTTATATCTGGGGGTTGTGTGTGTGTGTGTGTGTGTATCAGGTGGAGTGAAGTCGGTGTGGATTTACCTCACGCCCACCAGCCTCGGTGGGAGCAGAGCTGGCAGCCACTGGGCACTTTTGGGAAGTCCCATTATGCATCACCAAGTCAGGCTTTCATGTGTTACAGGGTCCAGTGGTAACAGGAAAAGTCAAACAGATGTGTGAAACCTGACCACAAAAAGCCAAGAATCAGCGTACATTGCATAATATTAGAACTGCAGTAATTATTCATATTTACCTGCTGCATTGTCTGTGAAAAACCGAGGACGACCTCTGGGTGGCCTGTCTTCACCGTGCTTGACCACATTTGAATACAATGGTCAACAGCCAAGATCATTATACAAGATACAAAGCAGGACTTGGCCTTGGATGTTGACCAGGACAAATTAATGTATCCTGTTTGGTGCTGGCTGCAGCCAGCTGCTGAGTCACGACCCATATCACAACCTTGAACTTAACTGACCAGGGCTGTGAACAGATAAGCAAGGTAAAGCGATACAAGGCGAGCCGTGGAAGAACTTTCACTTGATACAAAGGTCTGTGCCTAATTTTTCTGGTTCACATAGAGGTCTGAAAGAAAATAGAGTGAGAAACTAGTGCAAGTAGCTGTGCTTTTTCTTTCTTAGGAGGTAGAGCTGGCTCTTAGGCAGTGAAGGTAAACCCTGGATTCAAGTGTCTTCATACAACAAGGGATGTAAGATCTGGACCAAGATCTGAAAGTGGTGGCTGGTGTCCCCCTGTCCATGTCTGCTGCAGGAACAGTGAGTGCCCGGACCCCCTTGCCCTGCCATGGCCAGCAGCTCAGGGACCCCTGCCCTCCCTCCCCCCGGCAGCCACGCAGCCTCTGCCAGACACCCTCTCCCCATCGCCTCTGTGTGTCTTCCAAACAAATGGCAATGTTGACACAACCAACTGTCGGGTGTATGGGCATGAGTGGCTCCCACAGTGATCCAGCTGAGCGCTGCGCCAAGGACTCCTGGCTGCTGCCAGGAGGCAGTGCCAGGAGTGGCTGCATTTAACTGAATGCATCTTTTTTCTGTAGACTCTCAAGAGTCTTGCTGTTCCTCAACCAACAAGCCCTAAGCAAGTTCCCAAAAAGGTGTAGAAAGCTGGTGGTAGCATCCTACCCCCAATCTCTTCCCTGCAGCCCCTCTCTTTTCATATGTCCTACATCACTGTATTTCCCACAGGAGAGGCTGCAGCACCTGTGCTTCTTGGACCTGGGTGGCTTTTAATCCCAAGGCAGAAAGCAAAGTGCATTAAATTTAGGCAAACTTTGGACTCTGGCTCCAGCGAGGTTGGGCACAGCAGCACTTTGCTTTGTCAGGCAAAGATTCACTCATGTTCACGCTGAACTGGTGCCTATCTGAAATTGTTACTGGTATGGACAGCTAATTCCCTGCCTCCCAGCATGATGCTGGTGGCACCCACATCTGCTCCCCTGGGAGGGTCCATGCTCTGCAAGGGGGCCTTATAGGTGATAGGGAGCAGAAGTGGCAGCACCAAGTAGGGGAAGAGACAGAAATATAATCTGCTTTGGGAAGGAAAACAAGCAAAGCAACAGAGAAAAAAGGAGAAAGTTTTGTGGCAGAAATAAAAATATTTCCAGCAGAGGAAAAGAAGACAGATGGGAAGACAGGAGAGGAACAGTGAACAAAGAAAGAAGTGCAGAGAAGTCAAGGAGAGGTTGGGGGAAGGCTGTACAATCATTTGGCACCAGTTCCTCGCATTAGCTCCCTGAAAATTGTGCAAAGCGGGGGCAGAGAGCTGCAGATTACTGAAGTGTAGCACCACAATATCGTGGGCTGGCCACTAAATTACCATTCAGAGAGTCTCTTGGCTTAGCCTCACTGCTGCCATGAGAAGGAGAGGGATGCATGCTGAAAAACAGATCTATGGGGAAGAGGGTTGAGACTAGAAGTTGCATTATATTCTTGGCACTTTGACATTTTTCCTCCCCTTAAGTGAAATCTCAAGGGAGCACTGCCTACTCTTGCAATAATAATAATAATAATAAAAAAAGGTAGCATATGAGTTGGCATGGTAACTTCATCTGCTAAGTAACTAACACGTAGGATTTGCTTCTTGATCTAGAATAATAATGTCAACAGCCCCCAGGAAGATGCTTTCTTGTGACTGCCTGCCTATTGCCGACTGGATTTCATGCTTCGCTCACGCTTGGTGGCCTTGGTGATGCTCGCTGTGTTGCAGGGACAGACCTGCGCTACTCTGACACTAAGGTACATATTTTCTGGCTTCCTCCTCTACACCCTTCAGGCCAGCATTACTTGATCATGTCCAGACACCAGTTTGCATTTAATTACTGTTATTCTTCAGCTTTTCTGAAAGGTCTTTAGAGAGGATCAAAGGTCTGAGAACTGAGCAAACTGTTTCTGATGTGCCCATGCTGGGAGCATCATGCTGCTGCTGGTATATGGGGCCAGTAGCCCCAGTAACTCCTGCTCCTGAACCCTCCTGTGCCCACAGAAATTGGCTGGGGGGCTCTGCTGCTGCTGCTGAACCTCCCTGGGCAGGACAGACAACCTCGGGTTGATGCTGGCCAAGCAATGTTCCCTTTCATGCCTCCAGATTGGGTACGTGCAGTGCTACCATGGAGGGCCTAGCTGGGGAGACCTCAGTGTTTAGGAAGCAGGAGCAACACGGGATAGAAGAAGTGGAAACTCCTTGCTGTTGCCATTAAAAAAAAAAAAAAAAGCTTGATAGTTTGGTTTGCTCGTGTTTATGGCTGAGGATTAGCTGTACAGTTGGACTCCACGCATCTGGGGGAGTTGGACTCCTCCACTGGGGGTTGGTACTTCAAGAGAAACAAGTACAAAACACAATGTGCAAACAAGGCTTCCCGTGAGGAGGGGGACAGTGGGTCCCCAGCCTAAAAAGGAATGTCTCCATTCCTTTCCATATTTTTATGTCCCTGCAAATGGATTTCCTTCTGGGCCTGGCGGGGGGACTGACCGTCCTGGTCCAGGAGCTGGCAAGCTGCAGCTGTCCTTGTCAGGGATCAGGGAGAAAAGGGAAGGGCCAGGGGATCATCCAGAGAAAACTTCGCTTTCTGTGGCTGCTCCTGGGAACTGGCTTCTCTTCTCACTTCCTATTTTAGATTCCTGCATCCCTCAGCCCTTCCTCTACGCAGGTCCCACGTAGTTTATTTTGGTCCCATTGAACAGATACTGTCATACTGGTGTAAAGATGATTTGGATCAGCATGGCTTGTTTTAAAAGAGCACAAATGTGACTGTATCAGACCTGGCCATAGGTCCATCTAGCCCAGCACCCCGTCTCTGAAAGCCATCATAAATGCGTGCACAGAGAAAAGTAAGAAGAAAACAGATATATCAGATACTTCTCCAGCCTCCACACATTTTTGGCTCAGGCGCATCCTGGGCTAAATGTGGTTTGCAGCATGCATGTAGCAACCCTCAGCAGGTTCCTTTTCCAGGAACTTCTCCAGCTTCCTCTTGAATGCTTGCAAAGTTTTGTTTATCTATATCTACATGTTCATCTGTGTATATACAATACTTATCTGTTTATCTACATGTTTATTTATGTGTAAATGTTTAGTATCCAAAACATCATGCAGCAAGTACTCCCGCATGGCCACCCGCTCTCTGAAGAACCACTTTCTTCTGCTTGTTTTGAAGCTGGGCTTCACTTTGAAGCAGGCTTCACTTTCTGCCCCTAATTCCTGTACTGGAAGGGACAGAGAACGTTTTCTTCAATGTACAGGTGAAAACTATTTCAAAAGACACCTTTTAATTACTGTGTGGCCTGAAAAGTGAGTTATGCTACTTTAGCAACGGTGATTTTAGTTCAGTGCAGCTAAGCAGTGCTGAACAGGCCGTATAACAGCCCTTTGTGGTCCCCACAGCCTCTGCAGACTCCATCCTTGTTCAATAAATTAACACAACTGCAAAAAAGACAAGTCATAGGGTACCCAAACCCTTTCTGGGCCAGAGTTTGTCCAGTTTTTCCAACATATCAGCTGTTATGATAAAAGATATATCTTCTTGCACTCCTTACCTCTCTTGCAGCCTTAGACTGCCACTACCTTAACTCAGTTGTGTCTTGCTAACTGTGCCAGCTTTGCAATCCCAAAGAGAGTGCAGTGAATGCAGAGATACCTGAGTGAGTTTTATATGAGTAAACTTTGTTCCTGTTAGTAGTGGCCAGCTAATCCCACCAGCTCCAGCAGCCTTAAGCCGCCACGTTTCTGCCTGCTGCAGCACCCAGTGGTCCCGGGCTGTGCTCTGCCCGTCCAGGGCCAGGCCAGCTCCAGCAGGGTCTGGCCCACGTGCTGGCACCCGGGGTCTGCTAGGGGTCAATTCAGTCTCAGCCTTCTGTTTGAGCGGGGGCCTTCATCCATGACAGCACATCGTTCATTTCCAAATGCGGGCCCTCGCCTCCCTTTTCAATGTGAGGGGTGTCTGACTTAAGGATTTTTGTATCACACAAAGCTATTTAAAATGGCTGAGTGATTACCTCCTCAAAGGAAGATTTATAAATGTTTGCATCCAGTTCCCAGTGGCACAATAAAAATATATTGTACTTTAGGTAACTGCTTTGCCTAGGGGAGTCCCAATAAAATCAGTGATCCTGCTTTTTTATTTTTTCTTGAAGTGAGCAAGAAGCTCTAAGGCTTTTTATTTCCTTCACTGATCAGTGACTCAGAAATATTCTTCAGTGCAAATCTCTTCCCCATAGAGCTCCCTTTATCTTTTCTGTCTGTGCTGGAGAAACAAGCTATCAAAAGGCAAAAGCAGCTACTGTGTGAACTTTTTTCTTGCTTTATCTAGTCTCTAAAGTCTGAGGTAAGCAGGGTTTTCTGAGAGTTTCTTCAGGGTTTCCAGATGAGCTTTGTAAATGCAGAGTGATCAGTCTCCATTTGCAGCCTTGCATGGGTTTCAAACCCTCCAGCTTGACTCCTCACCAGAGGTGCCTGCGAGGTGCTCCCGTTTCATGGTCCCCTGCCATCGCCTTGCCAAGGGACAGTCACAGATGCGGAGGGGGAGCAAGGATCCAGCAGCATCAGTGTGGGAAGCAGTGAGCAGAAGTGGGGGGCATCCTCAGGGTGCTGCCTGCAGACGGGGCGATGGCGTGGGTTTGGTCTCCTCAAGAAAAACATGGGCTTGAAAAGGAGAGATGGACAGTGTGCTTTACGTTTCTTTTGTGAGGATCACATAGCAATGCAAGGAAAAAAATAATGACTCATGTATGTCATGGTGCCTCCTCCTGCCACTTATAAGCACTCATCGGTGCTCCCGGCTTCAGTGCTGGGGCTTGGTGTGTCACAGCAGTGCTCAGAGGCACCACGCACCCTCCGCACGGTGATTCAAAGCAATGACGGGGAGGTAAACAAAAGGAAGCTCAACTCTGGTGATTTTTTTCCCCTCGCACAGGACAGGGAAGAGGCCACAAGCAACCTGGCTGTGCCCAAAGCCCTGCTGCTGCCAAGGGAGGGGGCGAGGGAGGTGTCATACCTTGGGGATAGAGACAGACTGCTGGTGCGATGTGCTGGCGCAGACTTCTGCTGTGCAGGTAACCCATGAAACAGCCCTGCTGAGGGACTTCACACCTCATTTCATGGGACACCTGTAAAACACCACAATGTCACCAACAGCGGGCGGCAAAGGGCCCCACTGAAGAAGAGTCATTAAAGCTACATTATTTTGGAAAGTGAGAAGTGATAGAGAGCAGGTAAAATCCCTTCACAACTTATTTTGTGTTACTGAGAGCTCCTTGGGTTTATTTTTTAAACTGATTTTAATGATAAGTAAATATTGCTCATCAGTTGATAATTTCCAGCTGAAGCACGTGAGCTAACAAAACTCCTTAACTAGGGTTAATGCCAAGCCTACTATTTTCTCCACAGCTGTGTGCAGTATTGCTAAAGCAAACCAACCAAGAGGTATCTTGGAGGCATTGAATTTGCACTTTGGGGTAGTGTTAGGGTGAGGTGAGCTGTGATGGTGCCTGCTCCCCAGTGGGTGATTCTCCTCTGACTCTCCGGAAGGGCAGGGGAAGCTGGAGGGAAGGAGAACTGAAGCTGAGTGTGGGGTGTGTGTGAGTGCACAAAGCTCCTGAAAACGCCTGTGTGAGAGGGCAGATGACCCAGAGGGCCTTGGAATGAGAAAGTGACTCCAGCCTCAGCTGGGATCTGGTCTGCACATTGTTGTGTTGGTGCAGTGCTCCAGCAGGACCTTCTCTGGCATGGGAAACATCTTCCCTGTGGTAACCTGAAGCTGTTAGGTAAGACCACTGGAAGCCTGCTTTTATTCTTTAATCTGGTGATTTTCTATGGTGTTTGCACTCCTTGGGGTGGGCACTTCTGGAACTGCAGTACCTGAAGCACTGAAGTGCTTTGGAGCTGGATCCTGAGCTACATCCCCTAATTGGCAGGTTGCTGTTAGGTGTGCTTGTGTGGAGAGGCAGCTGCTGTGAAGAGTGCCTTTTCTGCCTCTCTTGTGGGTCTTCTGGGTCCTTAATGTCAGACAGCGTAAGGAGGCCCCAAGCTTCCATAACTGGACTTTGAGGTCTGCCTTTAAGTAGTTCTTGCTCTAGAGTCTTGCATAGTTATTTCACTCTCTACCAAGTACCTGTAAAAGTGGCAGCAGAGACTTCACCACAGCAGGTTTCTGCCTCTGAGCTGCTGCTAGGAAGAAGTCTTCCCACATCAAGTGCTCCATGTGCCTATTTTAAAGGAAGGTCTTATCCCTCAGTAGAAGGGAAAAAACCCAAAACAAACCAAAAAACAAACCCCACAAATCAACCCATCCACCAACCAACAACACAACTTGTTTTTTGCTTCTATTTTGTTTTGTGTCAGGGTCACAGAGACACTGAAATGTCATGCTGTGGACATTTTGGTGTGTGTGTATCCCCATGAAAATGAAATTATGCTGAAATTTTGCTTACTGCTGTCTATATGCTTACTTTTGAGTTTATTTCAGAGCAACTTCTTCCTTTCTTGCTTAAGCCAATGTTTTGCCAGAGATGCTCAAAATGTTCTGTGAATGAGCCCAAGGAACAGATTTCCTGGCTGATGGAAACTGGCAAGGCTCCTCTAAAGTCAGGCGATATTAGGATACAATAATTTTGGATTGCTATTAAAAAGCTTACAAGTCTCTAAATTATTACATGAAGTTGTCTAGCAATCTTATCTTGTGCATTTATATAAGCCTGTAATAGAAAATGTTTTAAAACTTGGCTCCCTTTGCTTTCCTAAGGGTAAGGCTATACTATGAGACACAAGTCAAAGTAACATTAATGTACCAATCCAAAGGCAAAAAGGTGCATTACATTTAATGCAATTTTAAAAATAAAATTAGGCCTTTTCACTACATGGGTCAGCTGCATGAACAGCTGAGACTCCTTTTATTACAGTATCACTAATGTTGAGTGTCATGGGACACAGGCTTGAGGCATCACAAAGCCCAAAAGCTATAGTAAGGAGGGTATAGCAAGCCAGAAAGATCAGGCAGTGTGTAAGGTCCTTGCTTATACCTCAGGGGTCATGATACTTGGGATCTGTTTGGTTCTGATGCTCCTGGTAAGCTCCAGTCCAACCTCTGGTCATCATGATGCATGCCTCACCTGCCAGGTGCAGGAGGCAGAGCAGGTCCCTGCCAGGCAGCCCTGTAATGGACAAATGCTTTTAATTTGCTCAAACTGTTCCTTTATGAAATGACTGTTGTAATTTTTATATTGCAGGGATCACACTAGGCTGGTTTTCATTTGGGTTTGCCTGTGACGGTTTGTTTAGAGACACTGTTGCCCAGCTTTTGTAGGACATACCCAAGACAATTCTTCTTTCCTATGCTGTTTGTACAGCTGTGGGTGGAATTGTGCACTATAAGATCTCAGCAGTTTTCATTATGTCTGGCCATTTTATTCTGAACATCTGCTGCAGGCATTCCTGATAAAAGCTATTTAATGGCTGTTGGCTGGACTTACCTCCCTTCTAAGACTCGGACCTATGCTTAGTGCACTATTGCTAAAGAGCTGTAGTGTGCTGCTGAGGGTGCTGGAATTACACTGCTGATCTTGCAAAAAAAGTGCTATCCACTGTGGATGAAGCCACCAGATTTAGGAAAACTGCTGCCTAGGTAAGTAAATGTATCAGAAATCCTCAAAGATCCTGTTACTAGGAGATGGTATGAGGACACACTGACTCTTTTCCCTCTGATTTTAAGATTTGTTTGCTGCTAGCTGGTTCTAACTAGGCTCTCTGTATGCTGATGCATCCTGTTTGTCACTCTGGAGATAACTGTTGTTAGAGAAGTGCAGACCGCCAACCATGCTGTCCAAACCTGGAACTGTAGCTGCCATGAAAAAGGCTAGTTTTTTTCAGAGAAGTGAGTATTGAGCTCAGGGAAGGAGAAACATCTGGTTTTGTTACGCCGTAGTTGCACTGAGCATTTCTTATCTCATGAATTGAGATCACATTTGGTGTCTGGATGATTTCCCTAGATCTAGATAACTAAAGAGTTCAGGCAGTCCACAAATCTTCAGTCTGGAAGAGAGTAATGGGAATGTAAGAGAGGTCTATGAAATCGTTAGAGGCAGTAGAAGAGTGGAATATGGGATGATCATACCCTTTTTCTGCTAGTACAAAAAATAAGGATCATCAAGTGTAATTATCAGGAGGTTGGCTCAAAATGTAAGAGGCGTTAGTGTTTTTCTGCACCACACAGTTCAGCTGTGTATCGCATTGCCAGGAGATGCTGTAGATGACAGGATTTTACAAGAGTTCACAAAATGAGTAGATAGTAATGGAAAATGAAAATCCTTTGAAGGCAATTAAATACAATGATGGTCTTCTAACCTAGTAAGACCTTGAGCTACAGATATTTGTGGGTAGGTTCATTGGGGAATGAAGAAAGTACACCTGGGGAAAAAAATGTAAAATCGCTGATGTGTGCTCCATACCTATGTTCTTTCCCTGAACATCTGCTGTTGGCTGCTGTTGGGACAAAGATGTAGGACTAGACGGACTTTCAGTGTGACCCAGTGTGACTGGTCTGGCATTGGTGAATATCTGCCATGGAAGGTCTCTGTCTGTCCTGTCAAAGACTTTCTGAAAGCCAGTATAATATGGACACATGATAAATGCTATTCTTCCATTTGTTTAAGTGATGTGGAAAATATGGTCAGTGCAAGAATAGGACAAAACCCAATTTGCATTGGAAGCCTGTTCTTAACAGTGTTGCGGGCTCTACTTAGTGCTGTTATGCAAAAAGAATTGCCTTGGAACAGGCAACAGCATGTTTCCATCCTGATTATTACAGTAGTTTAAATCTCTCTGCTGAGGAAATTTTGAACATCTTTTTTTCCCATCCTTAGGGGTAGATTCCTTTCCGAGGCTCCGCTGAGGAGATGGAGCTTTGTTTCAAAGATTTCTTTAAAGAGCTGCTGGAACAAAATGGAAGGAATTTTATCTTGGTGTGTTGCTCTGTGAGTCTTTAGTTGGTTGGCAATTGCTTTCATAGATTCATAAAATGGTTTGGGTTGGAAGGGACTTTAAAGATCACCTAGTTCCAGCCCTCCTGCCATGGGCAGGGACACCTTCCACTAGAACAGGTTGCTCAAAAACCTGTCCAGCCTGGCCTTGAACACCTCCAGGGATGGGGCACCCATGTTTGCTTGTGATTAATATAAAAGTCTACCTTTATGCTGATAAAGGTGAATATTGTTTCAAGCAATATCTATTCAACATAATTAATAAAAAGTTCTACTCGATGTTTTCTTTGTCCTTCATAGCTAGAGACATTTCCATGTCAGTTTTGATTAAGTCGCTCTAGTTGCATCTCTTTCACTTCTAGGTCTCTGGGGTATGGAAGGGATCTCACATACCCTTTTGTGCTTGCCTCATCATGCTCCTGGGCAAACCTGTCAACAATATTTATCTCTTTTCGCTAGCTGATCTTTTGCAGGATGAGTTTGGAACATATCTTTCATCAGTGTTCTTCTCCTATCTATTAACAGTGAGGACACTAAGAGCAGCCTTTTTATTTTCATGAGCACTTCTCCTATGGTATTTTGACATAAATTTTACCTTTTACTTCCTATCCTCAGGAAATCACAAACTGCAATATTCACACCATGTGTGCCTGGCATACATTTTTGAGGTTTGGATTCCATGTGGATAAGTTGTTTGAGGACTGAAGTTCAAGTTCTCTTTTATGTCTTAGAAGTTTTATTTGTTTGCTTTTTATAAAATTACTGGGGGTGGGGCGCGGGGGGGAGAAAATTTACTTTTAATTTTTCTTGAGGGGAAAAGTTAAGAGTTGCCAGTGAATTGTTGGCAAAGATCCTGTCTTTATTTCTAATGTATGATGTTTCATACATTAGTGGGCCCCGTGGCCCACTAATGTTACTTATTTCATCCTTATCTATCCTTACCTGCACAGTCACCTTGTCCGTGAAAGGTTTGGTATTATAACCTTGCTGTAACAAAGTCTTTGATGACATGATAGCGTTTGTCTCTGTCTTCTTCACTGCACCCTTCTTGTTTAGAGGTAGTGCTGGATGACTTTCAACAGCATAATCCACGTCAAAAGTCTTGCCCCTACTGCTGGTCACTTTTTGCACAGTGCTGCTCAGAGGTAGGGCAGTGTCCCCTCTTCCTCCAGGTGGGGTGCTTCAGAGGTTCATCGCTTTCTTGTCCTTCAGTTTGATGCAACCTGCTCCTGGCTGTCCACACTCACTCATGATGAGAGATCATTGCTCTTTCCATCTTGCCTATGACTTGAGCTGATTTTCCAGCTTGCATCATGGTAGGTACATTCTGGAAACCTATCTGTAATGAGACTCTTGCTCCAGTCTTGCTCTTTGAGGTCCTGACTCCTTGCCAAGCAGTTTGGTCAGTAGAGGATCACTAACTGGTCCAAGGCTCGTAAATAGCCATCGGCATACTCTTTCCTCCACCTGAGAAATATCTTCTGACAGGCTGAGCTGTCAGCCTTATTCTCCATCTAAAGGCTCCAACCCTCATCTCCATTTCTAGACCTGAGAAACCAGTTTTGCCTGGCCTGTATGCTTGTATCTCCTAGATCCCTGTCACCTTCAAGGTCAGAAATCCCCCTGGTCCTGTGCACTGGGAGTATGAGGAGGGTGAGGCATCTTGCACTGCAATTAAGTAAAGTCCCATGTCTTCCTTTCTCTTTTGCAGTAAAAGGAAGAAGTAGCAAAGAATGTGCAAAGCTAAGGAGAAATGGGTGCTCAGTCAACTTCTTTGTTATGGGAGGATGGTATAAAAATTGTTTTGTTTCTTGTTTTTACATTAGCAATTCAGGTCTTGTCTTCCCTGTTTGTTTTTTCTTCACTGGAGAACTAATAGTATTATGACAGTGCAAGTAAAAGCTGACAAATTTTGAGTAGAATTGCTTTTCCTACAAAATGTTTTAAGCAGTCTGTATTTAGCTAACATTTATCTAACTCCACTCCTAACCAACAGTTGGAAAAGAAAAATCTTTGCAGTTCAACACCTCCCCCTCACCCCCTTTCACTAGAAGCTGCAAAACCTCCCACTCCACTTCTCTAGATCTTCCGAGGAGACCTCTGCCAAAACACAACTTGATGTTTGATATTTTTTTAATGTAAGAAAAGCAGAAAACAAAACACTTCCAGCCCCTCATACACAAAGAATCAGAACAGGGCATGGATCCAATTTATTTATCTTCCCATATTTCCTGAACATGTACTCTTGTAGAGGCAACCAAGGCACTCTGCTACATGGCCTACCCACCAGCTTTGCTATGACTTTCTGGCAGGAGCAATCTATCTCCTATGTGACCCTGTTCTTCAGGGTGGGTATCTAAGCAGGGACTTTCTAAGGCTTCTGAGCATTTGGCAGCAAATGAGATCCTGTCTTTGACAGCTTAGGATGAACTTTCCAGCAATGCCACCAGCCCACATTGAAGACTCTGGGTATCCCTTGTACTCATAATTTCTGCAGCTGTTAACTTTCTCTTGCAAATTGTGGGTGTGGAGGCTTTTCTCGAAAGCAGAGCATGGCCAGGCTTCCCACAGGCTTGCCCAGGAGGTGGCAGGCAGAGAGCATCTGCCCCACAGTCACCTGCCAGCATCAGGGAGAAGCTGTACTGGAATGAAATGGGCTGTGCCCAAGCCTTGGGAACTGGCTTCCTCCCTCCATTGCAGGCAAAGTTTGCATGAAAGAAATGGAGGGGGCTCCCAGCCCAGGGTCCCGGCCAGCCCATGGGCAAGGTTGGGGCAACTGAACAAGCCGTGTGCAATTAGATCCTGGCCAGTGTAGAGTAATGCCTGTGCCAGGGCCACCAAGCAGTCTGGAGAGCAGCAGCCTGCGCGTGCCAGCCCAGAGCCAGTGGCAGGAAACTGGAATACATACATTTGGAGTTTTGGTTTTTTGGGTTTTTTTTGAGAGCCTATTTTGCTTCTCTTTCCTGTCTAGAAACTCTGTTCCCTAAAACTTGCTGATCAGTTAGGAAGCTTCACTGCAGTCTCCTAACCACTAACAGCAGCCAGGCTGTCTTTCTTCCTACCATGCGTGAGAAGTTAAATCCTATTCCAATTGACAGGTAGGCAATGTCAGCTCTGAGATGGCAGAGAAGGCCTACAAAAGCTTTTTTTCCACAAGTTTCTTTACCTAGAAGACCACAGTTTCCAGGAAGGCTGCTACCTCTTTCCAACCTTTGCCAGCACAGATAAGCAGCAGCTCTGGCATCTCACTCATGCTGCACAACTGGTCCCTGCTCAGCTGAAGCTGCAGGGACAGTCTCAGACAACTCAAAGCTGTTTTGTTTGGGAGGTGGGCTGTCCTTGTTTTGGCTCGGATAGAGTTAATTTTCTTTCTAGTAGCTGCTATAGTGCTGCCTCTTGGATTTAGGATGAGAATAGTGATAACAGACTTACGTTTTAGTTGTTGCTAAGCAGTCAAGGACTTTTCAGCTTCTAATACTGGCCTGCCGGTGAGAAAGCTGGAGGTGCACTAGAAACTGGGAGGGGGTATAGCCAGGACAACTGACCCAAACTTGCCAAAGGGATATTCCGTACCACATGACGTCATGATCAGCACATAAACGGCAGGGGGTTAGCTGGGGCGCGGCTGCTGCTCAGGGACAGGCTGGGTGAGCAATTGTTCTTCATTTGCATCACTTGTCTTTCTTGGGTTTTATTTCTCTCTCTTTTTGTTATTTCCTTTTCACTACAAATTATTATTATTATTAGTGGTAGTAGTAGTACTTATTTTTCAATTACTAAACTGTTCTTACCTTTATCCACAAGTGTTCTCACTTTTACTCTTCTGATTCCCTCCTCCATCCCGCTGCAGGGGTAGGTGTTGAGCAAGCTGCTGTGTGGTGCTTAGTTGCTGGCTGGGGTTAAACCACCACATGGGCTTACCTCTTCCTCATTTTCAGTATCTAGACATCTTGAAGGATGTCATAGGAGGCTTTCTGGCATGAGAAACCTGTGATAACACCTATGGGTTGGCTTTCTAATATCCTCATCTTGCTACTCGTCCCTCATAGGGCCACTGCAACCATGGTTTGACTGATGGTCAAGAAATACAAACACTTCCAGTTAACTCTTAAAAAAATGACATGAATCCATTAAACTCCCATGAGAGACCCTCATCAGATGCTGCAAAGTAAAATGAAAGCTTCAGCATGTGGTAAGCAAGGGAGTGTGGAGTCCTAGTGCATCTTTGAATTGAGCATGTGTCCAATTAGCAGTGCCTCTACTGCTAGAAAATGAAATGTCTGCATCTCCTTGTCTCTTCCTTTCTCCCCAAATACCTCTTGGAATCCCATGGTCCTACTATGGGAAACCTGCTTCAAGCCTGACTTCTGTAATCTTTCCATGAGCAATAGTGCAGCCTACCAAACATCCCACATCTCTGAAACCTGTCCCAGGACAACTCAGATACCACTCTAGGGCTTGCAGGCTGAACATACAGATCTTTCCAGAAATTTCAGTACTTTAGGAAGCACGGGAAAAAAATCCCCCAGGCACTGAAAGCTTGTGCGAGTGGTAAGACCCTTCTTCCTCATCATGAAGGCTCTCCAGAGATGATCCCTGCAGAGTTGTTTTCTCTGAAGCTGCAGTTTGCAGGTTGGGTGTTACACAGTAGGTGGTGGCTGCTATCTTTCTGAGTTGACTAATCTCTGGAAATTGTGCTGGTAACTACATTAGGAGGGCAGTCCTCCAGAACTGCAGCTTTGCCCTGTCCTATTTAACTTTATAGCTTGCAGAGAAAACCTTGACAGCTTGCAGGTGTAGATGCTGGGAGAGTGGTAACTCATGAAGATGACCCTGATACTGAGTGGAGCCTCTTGGTAAATTAGGTTAAAGAAAATAGTTTATGTCAGCACAGCTGAATATAGCAACCTCCATCTGAAATCAAAGAGTCGGGGCCAGGCATACTGTGTTGGAGGGTTTTTCAGGGAGTCCAGCACTTGTGAAAACTTCTGGAGAGACAGAGGAGAAGGTCACTGTGGACAATAAGATGGGGGGGTGTGGATACATGCTGTGCTGATGACCAAGAGCTAACACAGTTCTCCAGTGCATAAAGTGGAGAGCGAGTGGGAGTGGTGAGACTGTGTTTCCTCTGATGCTGGTGCAGCTGCTCTTTAGATGCTGCATCCAGCCCTTGTTTGCCTGTGTTTCCTGATCTGTCCTATGCGCTGGGGGAAGGCAGAGAGGGGAACAGGGGAAAAATAGGAGACTGAGCCTAATACTAGGCATCAAATTATGGTCTTAAAGGTAGGAGCGGGGCTGCCTTGTATAGTTTGTTAAGAGAGAGAGGGTCCCCCCCGCTCAGCCCTGAGAGAGTGCAGGGCACACATAGTTCTGGCCAGGGCTCCCTGCTCAGTGCCTAACCCAATGTGCTCAGTACAGTGAAGGGAGGATGGCATCACACTGCACATACACCTTCACTGGGAGCAGGCTGCTTGGTGGAGGAGGTGACAGATAAGTGAGTGCCTACATCCCTCCACTTGCCATTGCACTGCCCATGGTGTACTGTGAATTGAATTCCCATTAACCTCTGCACTGTTAACTGCCACTTGTCTATCCTAATTACAAGCAGAAGGGATGATGGCGCCTTACAGAGGGGGAAGCAATGAACGTAGCGGTTCAGGAGCACAGCAGCTTGAATGTGGGTTTGTCACAGAGTTGTCTGGTTTTGATGGGAAATTCTGTGCAGGGCTGAAGAAGAAGCTCCTTCACAGGCTTTAATACTCACAGCGGAGTATTCGCTGGGAAGGTGATGTTTCATAAGCATGTAACTGCTGTGTCAGTTTTTGATTATTTTAATTATATTTTTTAAATGGGTAACTCAGATTCCCCCTTCGCCCTCCTGTAGGGTGATGTGCTGTGAAGACTGCGTGATATGGAGACAGATGGAGGGAAGGAAACATCTGTTTGACCGTGTGGTTCTTGCCTGTTGACTTTCTCTTTTCAAGAAAAAAAGGTCAGTTTCAAACTAAAAATGCTGTTCAGGCACTTTTTGTCAGAAATGTTGAGCTAAATCTTTGTGGTTTTTTTTTTTCAAAAGTACTTTTTCTCAGCTGGAGCTGTTGACAGTGGACATCGTAAAAAGAAAAGACGAGTGCTTGAGGTGGGTGACTTTCAGTTGAAGGGTACTGAGGCACCCGTCTGCCGACCTGACAGGGAGTCACGAGAGGTATGCTGCCTTCCAGAAGCCAAGGTCCGAGATGTTGCCGAGAGGGTGCCACAACCCATCAGAAAAACAGACTACTATCCACTACTGCTGTTTCATGTAGGCATGAACGGCACTGAGAGCCGTAACCAGGGTAAAATCAACGAAGATTTTGGTGCCCAAGTGATCTTCTCTTCCATTTTGCCAGTTCGAGGGAAGGGAGCAGCCAGAAACAGGCACATAATGTATATCAACTCCTGACTACGTGGCTGGTGCCACCATGAGGGGTTTGGCTTTTATGACAATGGGGTGTACTTCAATGACGACAACATGCTAGGGAGGGATGGAATCCATCTGTCTAAAAGGGGAAAGGGAATCTTCAGCAGTAGGCTGGCTAACTTGGTGAGGTGGGCTTTAAACTGAAGGACTTCAGGGGTGGGATCCGTTGCGAAAACGCTCACACCAGCACGTCCAACGGGGGAGTAAGTCAGGCCAAGCAGTGTGGTGATAAAGGTTCCTTAGCTGTCTCCCAAAAGGTGAAACAGAAGAGTAATCACCTCAAGTGTATGTAAACAAATGCACACAGTCTAGGTAACAAACAGGAGGGACTGGAGCTCCGTGCCCACTCAGAAGGGTGTGACATCATAAGAGTAATTGAAACATGGTGGGACAACTCAAATGACTGGGGGATCGCAAGTAAGGACAGGCAGGGTAGAAGAGGTGGAGGAGTTGCACTCTACATCAAGGAACACCTTGAATGTATCGAAGTCAACTATGGTGATTGTGACTGCTCTATTGAATGCCTCTGGGTTAAAGTCAAAAGGGTCATCTCCAAGCAGAACCTCACAGTGGGCATCTGCTATTGACCTCCTAACCACAATGACGATGCTGACGAAGTTGGCCAAAGCAAGCTTCTGGCCAACAGAACCTGGTCCTCATGGGGGACTTCAACTACCCAGACATCTGCTGGAAGAACAATACCACAGCTCGCATGTCATCCACCAAGTTCCTGGAATGTATAGAGGACTTTTTCCTGATACAAATGTTAGATGTGCCAACCAGGCATGAGGCACTGCTGGACTTGCTAGTCACAAACTGAGAAAGCCTGCTTTGTAATATCTCGGTTAGTGATAGCCTTGGCTGCAGTGACCACAATATTGTGGAGTTCGGAATCCTGCTGAGTGTGCTGAAGGTCAGCTCTAAGACAAGGGTTCTGGATTTTAGAAGAGCAAACTTCAGTTCACTCAGGGCTCAGTTGGGGGGGATTCGATGGGAAGCTTCCATGGAAGACAAAGGAGCTAGTGAGTGCTGGGAGTTCTTCAAGAACTCTCTATTGGAAGCACAAAGCCAATTTATCCCCTACAAAGGAAAGAGAAGTAAGCAGAGCAAGAGGCCCCCATGGCTCAACCATGACCTCCTGGGCCACCAAGATGATCAAAGGACTGGGAAGCCTGCCATATGAGGATAGGCTGGGAGAACTGGGTTTATTCAGCCTCAAGAAAAGGAGGCTCAGAGGGGATCTCATCCCCATGTACCAGTACTTAAGGGGCAGCTACAAAGAAGCTGGAGACTGCCTTTTTACAAGGAGTCACATGGAGAGGACAAGGGGGAATGGACACAAGTTGCTCTTGGGGAGATTCCGATTGGACATGGGAGGAAAATTCTTCACACTGAGGACAGTCAACCATTGGAATAATCTCCCCAGGGAAGTTGACTCAGCCACATTGGACACCTTCAAGAGTCGTCTGGACAGGGTGCTGGGCCATCTTGTCTAGAATGGGCTCTTCCTAGAAAGGTTGGACTAGATGATCCCTGAGGTCCGTTCCAACCTGGGATTCTGTGTGTGATTCTGTGTGTGACTAGAACTCATCGTGTTTCATTCAGAGCAGTGCAATGTATCAAACTTAAAATTCAGTGAACGTTTTTCTGACCTGCACTGACTAAAGAGCCTCTGTCCCAGAAGCTGATGAGGCAGGTGAGCAGCCCTGCCCCCGGGGACAGCTGGGATGAGAGTGCAGCAAGTCACAGCACACCGCCAGGACAAACAGCTCGCGCTTGGGGTGACTGGGGTGGGGGGGACAGTGGGTATTGCACGGGCTTATGTTCATCACCTTGATGAGTGACCACCAAGGGAGAGCAAGGATGGAGCTGGCAAAGCTCTGAGCATAGGTTAGTGAGGGACCAAATAAGACTTAGATGAAAATCAGTGTTGAGCAAGGCTAACTAATGGCTTTTTGGAAGATTAATTTGAAGTGTTTACACTTTATTGGGTTTCCCAATTAACTGTGAGAGCCTAACGAGAAAACAAACCAGCACATTGCTGCGGATGGCCAGCTCTGGCTCCCTGAGCAGTAGTGAGGAAGGCTCAGCGAGCAGGGTGTTAGGCTGCTGAAGGGATGTGAAAAATGAGGCTGAAAATACACCACACTGCAGGATTTATAATGGCTGCAGTCAAGCGGGTCTTTGATCTTTATCCACAGGCTGGTAGGGGTGACGGATGTGCTGGGCACCTCTTTCCCCTCCAAGAGCCTGGCACAGCTAGGTGCTGTCACTTGATGGCCAACACGACCAGCAAGCACAGCCTTGCAAGTCGAGCCCAGGCCAGTGGGAGCCTCATCCAGGGAAACAGTGAATGGCAGCGCTTTTATTTGGGATTTTAATCACCAGGTCAGAGGGATTAATTAGTTATAGCCTTATATGGTTTAGAAAGAAAGCAGAAGAAATAATTCTGCTGTCCATCAGGGTTAGAGCTCATTGGGAAAGCCAGATCTGCTAATCATGTGCAGCTTCGCACAGCTGAAGCTGATGCTCCTATGGCATCCATCCTGGCATCCTTTCCCACTCCTTCACAAACCCCCTCACAGTCTGATCAGATCTTACATTTCCTAGACAAGGGGGCAGCCCCACATCACCAGGGCTGAGGATGGCAGGAGGCAGGATGGCAGTTGCCTTCATTTATACAGTTATAAGCTGCCATGGAAAACGGCACCTTTAGCAAATGGGAGCAAGAAAACTGCTCTTTTTGTTGTTGTTGTTGTTGTCTTTTTTTGTTCTTCCATGCCTGACAAAATTAGACTTGGTACTCAGTCACCATAAATAAACAGAATTGCACCTGGGACACATCTTAATTTGATTCTTATTTTTTCCAGTGAAGAAACAACCCTATGAAGTCCTGACTATTAGCTAATAGTTCACTCCAAGAGAGTAAGACTATAATAATGCTATTAAATAACTTGCTTTCAGTGTTTACCTACAACTGGGTGTGCAGCTCCATGACCATGCTTCCAGCAGGTGCACCTCAACCAGTCTTCTGGAAGTAAACGGGATGGTCCCAGGCTTTGCTTCAGGCCAGGCTTCCCGTCTGGTCTGGGCACCTGTGAACATCAGTGGAGGCAGATCACGTCTCCAGAGGTGGCAAAGGTCTATGCTGGGAGACTGCCCCGTGTCCCTGTCTCAGAAGGTAAGTGTGAAAATGGGACTATAGACCGTCAGGGCGGGCAATAGGTGTTTAATGCCAACCTGTACAGAGGAAGCAAGTTAGAAATAATTAACCTTGTGTAATGAAGCTGAAAGGCAGTACACATAAAACTGTTGAAGGGAAACAGTCTTTCCCTGGTACATTGGCTGTGGAAGTAATTAACTCAGCACTACGGTGGCAAGTCTGAGAGCAGAGCGGGTAGGTGCTGCCCCTCATCCCTGCTGCAGAGGCAGGTTTAGGCTAGATTATGTAAGGACCCATTTGAAAGTATTGCTATGTTTTTTCCATATACTGTAGAATGGCCCATAACTAATATTGAATGCTAAAGGTTTCCACACAAGTTGCTCTCACTGATGCAGAACTTTAGAGATTCAATTGCAGTTGTAGGAAGGTGATTTCTTGGGTATTGTTGGTAAGGTTAGTAGTCAGTAGGGATATTTGAATACTAGACCTAAGAAGTGGTGATGTGTGGCTGGTCTAAACTGGGCAACCTCGTTACACTGCTGGGTGCTCAGCTCCACCCCTGTGGTGGTGAGCTGCTGGCCTGGAGGGTTTTCAGGGCAATGCTCACTTCCATGCTGACGTTTCAGCTGGTGCAAACGGCATGAAGTCATACTCTGTTTAATGGGGAAGATCATGTCTGGGCACTGTTTCAGGCTCTGCGTGGTTCCCAGTTGCTTTGGCAAGTGTAACAGCTAGGGGATGATGTTTTCATTGCAGTTCAGGCTGTTGAAATAGCTGTGTCCTGATGCCCCTGCCCTTACCCACGGCAGCCCCAATGAAGGCAGAACAGCAGGTTGGGGGATTAATCCATAGTGCCTGAGGGTTTTTAATTTTGATTGGGTTTTGGGTTTTTTGGTTTTGGGGTGTTTTTTTTTCCTTTGTCTCCTGACTTTGTGCACCTGCTTTTACAGGAATGTGACAGGGCTTTTAAAATATGGATGGCAGATGTGGAATAGAGCTGTATGACTGGATATGGCTTGTGTGCAGGCAAAGCTGGTTCAAAAAATTCTGGAGGTAAATCAAGCATGTGAAATTCTAGATTTTGTAAAAAAAAATTGGCTGAGTTTGCAAACAGTATAGTTAGCTTTAAAAAGACTTGAGGGTTTTTTTGGTCTTCAAAATAGCACAACCAGATGGCAACAGGCTATTTCTGAACTTTGGTTACATAATTTTGCTAAATATTTTTCTTCCCTCTGCATTTCAAAATTATCTGTAATTCGGACTGTGCTGGTGCTGTGTGTAGTAGACTTCTGATATAAAGGCATTCATAATGTGGTCTTTGTGTCAGTGAGGAGCCAGGGCCAGGATGCCTACAAGGGGAGTGGAGCCGGGAGCCGAGATGGTCCCGGGTAGGACGTGCCCGTCCCAATGGTGCTGTCCCCTGTGTACCAAAGGCACAGGCAGAGCAGGTGCTGGTGGCGGGGTCCATCAATTTTCCCAGATACAGCAAGCAATGAGCCAGGTCCAGGCAGGATGTGGGTCCCAGCTGAGGAAGGTCAAGGCCGGGAAGGTGTTTTGGTCCTCAGGGAGAAGGTGCATGGAGCATTCAAGCTGTCCAAGGGGAACAGCAATGTCTGGGAGAAGAGGAGGTGACGGATGTGTGATTAAAAAGGGCCCCAAGGGGTCCATAAATGAGGCCAATGTAAAGGGACAATAAATGCTGCTTTAGGGGAAGGCATGAAGCTGTTTGTGCTCCCCATACCATTCTCCCACATGAGAATATGATGGTTTTTGGAAGAAAAAACATTTTTTTCCCCTAGTCTTAAGCATCTATTGCCATTACTTGAATGGTAAGAAGGGAAGAAACTGTCCATTTTCAACTCTTAAGTGATGGGGCTGTAAAGCTCTGACTGAAGCAAGCCCCGTCTGAGAGCATAAGGGCCTGATGACAAGGTAGAAATCACACTTTCCTGAAAAATATGTAAATAGCTTTTGTAGAGCTTTTTTCCTCTTTGAGAGACCCCAAAGAACTTTATGAAGGAGGTCATTATTTATTTTTGTTGTCTCAGCCCTCAGCATGACTAGAACTGAGGAGTCATTTTAGAAAAGGAGGGTATTTACCTGGTTTTCCCTCTTCCTGGTAATATTTTCCTGTTAACTAGGTCATATGCATGCATTTGTTGTGGATTCCCAATTGTTCTGTACATTTGTCACATAGAACAGCAAATAATTTGGCAATACACCAAGCTGAAAAAATACCAATAGATGATTTTGCACCAGAAAAGTTAATATTTTTTAGAACGGTGTTTTTAATGACAATATTTTGAGAATCTAACTGATATCACCGGGATGGAATTGCTGAGGTTGGAGAATGGTTCAGAAAAGCCTTGTACTCAAATTTGTTTTTAATATCAAAATGAATGGCCTAAAATTTTTTCTTACAAATCTGACTCAAGTGCTTGACTGACATTTGGTCCATTCTTTATATTTTTAAACAGGTCATTTGTCAGAATTTTGGTTTCTGCCCAGTACTGACAATCTTTCTTCCTGAGGTGGCCCAGTTCTGACCTCCTCACACCAGTAGTCCTATATAATCACCTTGCAACAACTCCCAGGTCAAGCCAGTACAAACCCCATCGGTCTTTGGATTAGTGAGACTAGGGCCTCCTTTTGAGCATGGGCTCTTGATTTCTCCACTTCTCTGGACTCCCTACAAGGTTACTGCTACCTTCTATGTGCCTCTGAGTTTAGCCCTGGCTCTAGTGTTCCTGACCCTGATCTGCAGGGTGGTAAAATCCTGATGTGACCAAGAGCCCCAGAACACCAGCCACTTGCCATGAAGAGCTCAGGGAGGTAAGGTTCCTACAGTTACTTGCAGCAGGGAAGAAGACAGCCCTCTTTTTCTTTTTTCATTTTCTTCAAATGTCCCAAAATAAATGCATCCAAAGGCAAATATTTCTGCAGTATCACTGGAGAGAAGGAGAGGGATGGGTGGCTCAAACCAGAATATGTAGCCCAAAAGAAAAACAAAAAATATTTCAGGTTGCTCTGATTCTGATTTCTTAAAATATTTTGATTTGGGATCAAGGCCAAAAAACCTCAGCTATTTGCACAGCCCTCATCTGAGCTCTCTGGAGTGGGGTGTTGCCTCTGTCTACTGGAAAGAGAGACAATTCAGCAAGCCACAGAAGTCTCATTGCTCATGCCTCCCCATAATCTCATTGCTCATACCTCCGTCTGCCCTCACCCACAGTGTAACACTATGCCACGCCACACATCGTGTGTGGATCTGCTGGGTCTCTCCAGATCTTCTGCTTTCTCCATGTTTGTGAGGCTACTGACTCCCTACAGGTTGGGCTGTGTTTATGCTTGTATCTTGAGCACCTTTTGAGAGCTGAGTGCATGATATAGTGACTGTGCAGCTGTGAAAACCTTATCTGGCTTTCTAGGTCTGTCCTCCCTCCTCACTTCTTCCCATCTTCTTCTGCAAAGCCAGTCATGGTGTACCTTCATGGCCCAGCTCAGCCAGCACTGCTGGTGGCTGCGCAAACTGCCAGCAATTCACTCCTGGGAGTGAAAATATGGACCCTCTGGAGATGGCTTGGTTCCTACTGAAAAAGGGTCCTTCAGAAATGGAGGCAGCCACATGTGCAGGTGGGACAGGAGAGATCTGGCCATAGCTCACTGCCAGATCTATGTACATCACCTCTGTGGTAAAGCTCACCATAAAAGAGGGTGCTGGTGCTTGGACGAGTGTTAGTTGCTTTGTCCTTGTCCTTTGTCCACAAGCCATCAGGTTTCAAGAGCCCTGGATGCTGATGTGAACAAGCTTGCCACCAAAGCAGTGGGGTTTTGCATTGGAGAACGGGGACCCTGGCCCACCACGTCCCCTGGGTCCGCTCATTCTGCCTTCATATGAGAATCAGTTGTGACGTGAAAAATTTGCACAACACAAGGGCAAGATGGCAGCTTGGAGCCAGGACCTGTGCTGCAGTGAGCAGGATGAAATGGCTGCCAGGCCCTGAGGCAATGCACAGGGCTCACCACAGAGGGTCACCTGTGGCAAAAGATGCATGTAGGGCTTCATTAACATGGTCGATTAATGTTTTACTGTGTTTGGTGGTGAGGAAGCACCCCATCATGAACAAGCTGTAGGACTTATCTGTAGACAGTGCCCCTAGCTTATTCTCCAGAAGGGCCAGGGTGTTTAAAAATTGGATAACCCATTTTTCTGAGCCTTAGGAATACGGGCGTTACTAATTACCTTCAGGAGAGCTCCCTCAAAAGTGCATTGTCTTCTTGCTAACAGGGTGCAGAGCCTTTCTCCTCCAGACCTACAAAGTTTCTTCAGTCTAGTGAATATGGGCTAGATCTTCTTTCTGGCCAACACCTCACAAATGTGCCATTTCTGAGGTTGCTGGCATGCTAAAGGCTCGTCTGTTTGGAGTAACTCAAGACTAGTTTTTTTCCATAGTAGCTATCTGGTTTTATGCATGTTCCATTTTATGATAGGTTGAATGACCTTTTCTGTTACAGCGTAATACACTTTATATGAGTTGAGATATTTAAGAATGGGGATTGCACTTAAAATTAACATCCTACTTGAATCTGATTTGTCTTTCAAGTACAGGCTCAACCTAAGAGTGAGGCCAGGAGCTGTGGAGCCAGTGGAGATGGCTGTACCAGAGGGAAGCCTTTGCTGGAACAGGACAAAGCTGTGCTGACTGGGGGGTTGGATCAGTGGTGCTTGGTGTGAGAGAGATAAATAGAGATTTTTGTTCACAGGGACGGTGAAGGAGAAGTCTTTCCGCAGATACAGGGCTATGCCATTTTTTATAAGAAGCTGCTTTTTTTTTTTTTTTTTTAATGCGGGGCTTACTGATGAGCAGATAACCTCATTGCAATACTTTACTGAAGCAGTTACAGGTAGAGCATGGCTGTTTGCTCCTAGTCTCAAAGCCCGTAACCTGGTTCATCACCCAGGTTCCCCTGGACAGTGACAAACATGTGGCAGGCCTGGCCTGAATTGAGACAGCCACAGCTGGACATCTGTGCTGACCCTATGCCTGTGAATTGGGAATGCAACTCCTCCAGCACAGGCACGCTCACAGTTTTGGGCTTTTTCATAGATGTCTTTTCTATTTTTACCAGGGAGAGGTTCATATTTTTCTTCCTGGTGGTGTTTAAATCTCTAAGTGAGAAGATTTTTTATTTTCCAGTTGTCAGAGGTGGTTACCTTCAGTCTCGTGAGGATGAGTGTGTGGCAGCAGCAGTCAACATCTGTCTCTGGAAGGTCAGCAGTAAAACAGCAAGAGACTGAGCTGTGTTATGAAGATAATGGCTGGGAAGGGGGTTAGATTGAACCTGGTCCATTTGCTTTCCCCTCCTAAGCACAGGTGCCCATCCAGCAGGCAGTCAGTCCTTCCTGGTGAACGATGACCAGAAAGCATCAGAGATTTGCAGCCCTGGGAAGCAACAGGGCAGAGGTGAAGCCCATGATCAATATTAATGGTAGCCCCAAGAGGTTGCTGGGTCCTCATTAGAGAAAATGGTGAGTTCTGATAATATTCTTGCTGTTACACTAATGTCTGATCTCTCATTTCTCCATCAGCAACACCTCCCATCTCGTCTGGGCTCGGTGTCCTGGAGAAGAGTGTGCTTAAAGGTGAGGTGAAGGTAGTTGCAAGAGGTGTTAAAAGAAAACATGAGGGAGGCTGTCAGCCAGGAAAGGGAAAATTGGCCCCATTGTTAAAGGAAGAAAAGAACATCAGAGGGCTTTTTAAAATGTCAAGAATGGAGTATTGCTGTGTGCTCTTTGCTTATTGAGTAGAGTTTGAAGGAGGTTTGCCTTAAATATACCTTCCATACAAATATACAGAAACATGTTTTTTAGTGAACTTTAAACATTAGCTATAATAGTCTTTGGATAAAAAGGCAGTCATTATTCCTTCGAGCACACTCTACTGCCGAGCAAATGTTCCAATGTGGCAGGATGGTGGCTTTAAAAATAGCTGTTCACTCCAGAGCCTCCAAATGTGGCTTGGAGGTAAATTAAATGTTTGACTGTGAGCAGTCATTGATGTGGTCCAAGAGCTGCAGCCAGCAAGCCCTCATTTTACTGAAGCCAGTGGAAACAGGAGACGGTGGGAAATGGTTGCAGAAAGAGAGAAGGTCTGGGCATCTTTGGGAAGCTCCAAGCCTTTCAGGAGCTATTTTTAAAAATCATCACTTGCTGAACTGTTATGACACCCATCATAAAAATCACAGGAAACCGGGTGGAAGGGCACTGACAGGGTGTTATTTTGGGTGACGTACCTGTGCTGTTTCTCAAGGTACTTGTCCAAACTCTTCTTAAATGTCCAGACACAAAGACCCATGTGCCTCGGCTCAGCAGGTCCAGTGCTTTGCTGCTCCCACCAAGCCAAAGCTCTGCTGGGTTTTGTTTGAATCTCCCTCACTGTAACTTATGCACATTTTTTTTTGTCCTACTCACAGTAGAAATGGGGAAATATTTATTTCTTATTTTCATTGTCCTTTGAATTTACCCTCTCTTCTCTAGGCAGAACACTTTTTCTGACCTTCCCACGCAAGTTGTGGTTTTGGGTCCTTGCTCATCCAGCTGCTGTCTCTTCTGAACTCCCTCCAGTGAGCTCATGACCTTCTTAAATTGCCTCCAAATTGAATGCAGTAACTCAAGCTAAAATCTTACCAGTATTGGACAGACTAGAATTATTTCATGTTCAGCAGCAATGATCCTGTTTGTATGTCATAGTACAGTATTTGACGTTTTTGCAACAGCAATGTTGATTTGCAGTCCAGTTGTGACCCACTAAAACCTTCAAAACTTTTCGTACCCAGCTGATACCAGACCAGCTTCTTATCTCCCATAAATATGAATGCCTGTTCCTTCCTACAGTTGGAACTTTGAATTTGTCCTTATTGAATTTCATCCTACCTTCTTTTTAGAATATTTCTCTGATTTTTGCAAGGCTACTTTATATTTGGCTTCAT
Source organism: Phalacrocorax aristotelis (assembly GCF_949628215.1). NCBI lineage: Eukaryota > Metazoa > Chordata > Aves > Suliformes > Phalacrocoracidae > Phalacrocorax > Phalacrocorax aristotelis. Next base: position 26,608,826 of record NC_134284.1, on the reverse strand, counting down.
CCAGCACAGAGCAGCCTCCCTCATGCTAAAGCTATTTGTGAATATAATAAGCATCTTTTCTATCCTTATTAAAGTTACTGGTGAAGATACTGAAAGATGGAGGACCTTGCAAAGACTTCTTCTGGTCAGTAAATATGTCCAGTCTCACAGTGAGTGAACTAATCACTGAGTACAGTTGAGTACAGTCATTGAGTACTGTTGTGCCCATTAATTACAGCTGTCTGGTCACTGCAGACTGTTCCCCAGTGTGGAGTGTCTCCCAGCCCCTGGCATTGCCGACCCAGCCAGGGGAGTGGCAAGCCCCTGGCGCTGGCGATAAATTTCATAAGAAATTTCAGGAAACATGGAAATATTGATTTTTGTCTCCACTTGTCAATTTTCCCCTTTTTTTTCCCCTTTCAATCGGGTTTTTCCTTTCCACTCTCTGTTCTCGTCACCTTCCCTCTACTTTTCCCCCATCTGCTTGCCAGGGAAAGTACAATGTTTAGATAGTCTTTCCAAATCTTCCTTTTTCCACTGTCTAACCTTTCAAAACTTCAGTTTGGAGAAGTTAGAGAATGAGGGGAAGAAAGAAAACCAACTGTGAAACTGTGAAAACAAAAATGCTGATTTTTCCAGGACATGTGTGGAGCCATTCTTGTGCAGGCACACAAGTAGGAGAGTCCTAGTCAAGAAAAAAGATTATATTAATGTCACTCAGTGGCCAAGAGGAAGCAACAAGGAGGAAGGGAAAGCAATTAAAAGCTTCCAAGCATTTCAGAAAACATTAAAAGGTGGGGAAGGGGAGGTGTTCTGCTCTGACGGGGCAATGCATAAACACATTCACAATTTGAAAAGGGTTGGTATTCTCCTCTCTCTCTCCCTTTCTTTGCCTGACTGGGTTCCTCTGATGGGCTATATCTTCTCAGTCTTGTTCTGCTTCCCATGGGGGTGCCTGTGATGCAGAGACAGGTCTCAGGCATACTATCACTTTCTCTCCCATCTCTGCAGGACTAAATACATCATTTTCTTACCATAGCATCACTAAGGGTTTTTAGTGACCATACCAAAGTAAAAAAGCCAATATTAATCTTTTCTTTAATGCTTCATGCAAAGGGTCAGGAAAGAACTGATTGCAAAAGTACAAGGGACACACCCTTCTATAAATTAAAACGACAGCACTATTACTTTTGGAGAGGGCACAAAACATGGCTAAAGTCCAGCCAGGCAATACGTCTTCCCTGAGGGCGACAAGGCTGCTAATCTCTTCCACCAGATAACCCTGCTCCCTGCCGAAAAGTGGTAATTAAGGGCCACATTTTCAGCAGCCCTACAAAAATAGGCTTGTTTGACTGCAGGAACGGGATGTATTGCAGCATACACAGATAGCACCGTGGCACAAATGCTGATTTCCCACACACAGACACTGAGGGTTTATTCTGGGAGACCTGCTGGAAATGTGGCCAGTGCTGCCTGCCTACACTGCACTAAAGGTTGCAGCTGTATATACACCCCACACCCCCACAGGGAGCACTCACCATGCTCCCTGAGCTGCAAGGGTGACTGCAGCAGTGGCAGGATACTGGGCCTCCCCTTGCCACCTCAAAACAGAAGTTAGACTTTGCGAAGTCCCGGTTGGCACCAGTGTGACATGCTGGGATAGGCTGTGCTGCAGCAGGTCCCTCTCTAGGGCAGTTTCTGAGACGGTGTCTCTGAGGAGTATTTCTCCATGTCCCCATGCTCTCTACACTTTCTCAAGCTCAGCAGAGGCTATTTGTGGGTTATTTTTCTTCCCTTTCCTTTCTTCCTTGCTGTTTAGTGGATATCTTAACTATATGCATTTTCTGAAATCTGCACCAGTTTGGATCAAGGCCTGACTATGCTCTTAAAAAAGCAAAGGACCTCCATACTCCTGATGGATGGAGATGCTTTCCCTGTGTTGGAAAATGGGAATCAAGGAGGCAGCACTTTGCATGCAGGAGTGAGGACAGGAGAGGGAAGGGACCACTTCATGGATTTTTATCCTGACTCACTGTCAGCTTCCTTGAAGGCTCTGTTCTTCTGAGATGGGGGTGCATAAATATGGCAGCTTTTCTTTCTGTGCCCCACAAGTGCCAAGGTGCAGAGCTGCATGTTTGGGTGTGTGAATGGTGTTTTGCACAGAGCTGACCCTGCCCATGGCCCCGAATGTTGGTCCCCAGGTGAGCTCTGCTGGTAGGCCCTGTGGTCCATCATCCTTCACGTTGGCCCAGTATTCTGGTGACAGGTGCTCCCTAAGAAGTCTTCAGTCTTACTTCTCAACCACTATTTGTCGTATAGTTGGCTTTTTGTCCTAATGGGGGCTCTTCACCTGTTAACTCCTCATCATAGGTGGTAGGTCCTGCTGAACTGTCCAGTGCTCCTACATGGAGTTCTTCTGTGCAGTGGTAGCACAAGAGTAAATGGCTCCAGAGCGCCCTGGCACTGCTCTGGTAGCTCTGTGTAGCTGAGGAAGGCACACCAGGTTTTATGATGTCTGAGCAAGCTGTTTGTTGTAGACTGGCTGCTGCATTTTATGAGCCTATTTGCAATCCACCTTCAGCCTCTTCCCCAGTACCAAGTAAGGAAATGAGGGAAAGTTTATTGCACCAAAGCTTTCACAATTCACAGCAAATATGTTCTATACAGAGACAGATAAAAGATGATACTAACTAATCCTACTTGGCCTGATCTTGCTGTTATTACAGTGGTGTAAATCACAGTCCATCCATTGGTTCCTGAGAGGTCTCTTCAGTTCCTTGCCACTTGAGATGACTGCCTAGCTGAAATGTGTGCTTACCTTGGTTGGATTTGTTTGTCCTCAAGATCTTAACCAAGTACTTGGTTAAGTTGCTTTAGCAATCTGTCTAGCATCCTGCCTCTGCAGAGGCCATAGCCAAGAGGGCGTCATCTTTGCTGCTGATCTCTCGTCCCCAGTATCCAGGTCGTGCCTAAACCCTCTGGATTTCTTCTGATGTTACATCTCTATGAAAGGCTGCATCTAGCTATGCTAGGACCAAAGCTCCTGCCCAGACACATGTCATTTTGTGTTTTGCTCCCTGCAAGCTCCCTTCTGCTTGACCTGGATGAATGATCTCTGGTCCTGTCCTGATCTGTTTGTGCTGCTGCTGCAGAGATCAGCATCCTCACCATTGCTTTGAGCATGCCACTGCCTTGACATCCTTCTCATGCCTCCCTCTTCTCTGTGTCACTGTGTCTGGCCTTCTTGGCTTCCCTTGCAAGGTCCTTCATAGTCCTCAAGGGAGGAAAGCTGGTTCCCTTTGTCTTTCAAGGGGTATACTAAGGGTGCCAGAGCAGTGGCACAGGCTGCCCAGGGAGGCTGTGGAGTCTCCTTCCCTGGAGACGTCCAAACCCCGCCTGGATGCGGTCCTGTGCCCCCTGCTGTGGGTGTCCCTGCTCAAGCAGGGGGGTTGGATGAGATGATCTCCAGAGGTCCCTTCCATCCCCTGCCATTCTGTGATTCTGTGATCACTGATGCCGACCTCTCTAGCCTCCTCTAAAAACTGTGACTGAGCATATCCATGCTTTATCCCTTCTTGCCCTCTCACTTGTGAAGTGCTTGGATAAATGCCCATAAAGAGATATTTTTATGTCTCTTTTCAGATTCTCCTGCAAACCTGAGCAGTGGGATCCAGGATACTCCAATAATGCTGCTGTACTTCAACAGTGCAGGAAATACAGACAACCGTTTTCAGGCAGTTTTAGAAGTGGGAATATTTCTGTGGTGGATTGACACAGTTTGGAAGGGACTACCTTTCAAGAAAAATGGCCTTTATTTTCTTCTGCTGATTCCTGTCTGCCCTAAACATTTTCTGTATTTTCTGTGTGATTCTGTAAGAATATTTTGCTGCTGTCCAGCTTAATGAAATGTATAGCTAGAAAATCTTGCAGAAATGGAAGAAGTCTTAGTCTGTCACAGTGTTAAGTAAAATAATTTATTCCATTTTTATCCCATTTTATCCATTTATTTAATTGTTCCTTTCTTCAGAATGTGTTCTAAAGCCTTTCATACATTTTTTTCTCACCATCCTCTCGTGTATGTGCTCTTGCCCAGTCAGGCATCACTGCTCTGACTTCCCTGAGGAGCCTTGCTACTAGGAGAATGATACCACGTGCCAGAAGGCTCCAGCAAGGATTATTTGTTCTTATTCTCTGTCCATTCCTCCCACTACATTTGCTGACTCTAACATAACAACATGTTAGACTTACGCCTTTACTTTAGGCTTTATTTCCATTTTATTGTCTTTATTGCTGTTATTTAGCCCACCTTCTCTGTTATCTTCAGCATCAACATTCTCACTCAAGCAAGGCATTTGCTTGGTTTTGAGGAGATACCTCAGTTACCTTTAATCTACCATGCTCTCACCACATAACAGAACTGCTCTGTCCTTATTCTCCTTTTGTTTATGTAACTGGGTGACCTCTGTATTATTATTTCTAATGCAAGGTTTAACTCAGCCTGATTTTTGACAGTCCTTATTGGTTTCTGAGGCATGACAGTCAGGAATATCATCACCAGTTGCACTTTACTTTCCAGGCTGCTGCTGGGGCAGTAAAGCTTCCCATACTGATACGACTCTTTCAGCATGACTCTGCCTGGTATCATTCCAGCAATATTTGTCCATGACCAGATATGTTTGCAGCAGGGGCCCAACACAGTCCCGGTAAACTATTGTTCCCTAAAATAATATGACTCAATGAGTTTTTACTCTGGTACATATTCTGCCTCCTTATTTCTCTACAGTCTTTCACAGCATGACCAGAAACTATACCTTCACCTCCTGTAATTTCACTATTGCACCTCCAGGATAGTGTGTTTCCTTCAGTGCATATTGCAGTCAGAATCTCCATTTTTCCACATCCCACAAGCAGGAAATTTTAACTCTGTATTAATATTTTTCTATCAAAATACATCTTGCACACAAGGCATCTGTTTTTTCCCACTCTTGCCTAAGATCAGCCTTAACTGTGACTAAACACCAGAAGAGGTTGCACCATCCTTGGAGATATTCAAAACCCAGCTGAGTCAACCCGGAGCAACCTGCTTTCGATGGCCCTGCCCTGCACAGGTGGTTGGACAGATGGTTTCCAGAGGTGCCTGCCAGCATCACCCATTCTGTGAGTAGCTCCAGAATCCCCTATGCGTTATCTCCAGCCAGCTCTGTGGGAAAACGCTCCTCTTTGCTGCTGCTATTGCCCCTCTGAAGGCATGCTGCTAGTGCTGCAGCTGTTCCTCTGGCTTGTCAGACAGCGAAGATCACAAGCTCTGGGATTTTCCAACGCCAAACAACTTGAGTTTCCACCACCTTTTTGCAAAAAGACTGATGGGTTTTATGATGACTGTTGATAAACTGCACTTATTTCAGCGTCATTGAAAATGCCCTGGTGAATTTTTTTCATGTCCCTGTTAGAAGTGTTTTATTTTCTATTTCTAGGTAAGCAAGAAAAAAAACATAAGTCCCCTAACTCTGTTTTCAGATTTGGTATAATCAAGTTAATTACTGACATTCTTTTTGGTACTCGGTAATTTCAGCCTAAAGACATGTTGAACTCAACAGTTCCAAATACAGATATACTGGAAAGGCCCATCCATTCTCAGCCAGATCGAGGTGAAGGCATGGTGACAAAATAAAAATTTAAATATGCTGTTTCAGTTAACTGCCTATCTCAGCAACCATCTGCTTACCATGTGGAAAATGATTTGTAAGGTTTCTTAAAGGTTTGTCCATTGTTTTGGGCATGTTTCTCTTACTTTTCTTGCTGAATGAAGATCTCAGTCTCTCACCTCTCAATCTGATGGAGCTGGAGACTTGGGATAGGTACTTGCATAATCGCGCAAGACATTTACTGAATAACCTGAAGCAGGGAGAGGTAACTGACTGCAGACATCTCTATCACCTGCTGTTAACTGGCACACCTATTGCACAGACCACAGGACGCAACAGTAAAAGATGAAATCATGGTAACTGCAATCTTCCCGCAAGCTATCATTTAATTTACATTTTAATTAATTTTAATAAGTCTTGTAGTTACGAAATATTGAAGCAATTAAAGGGATGGAGGAAGGAACATGTTGGTGTCAATTAAGGACAGTGAGTCAAAGAGGAGAGTTTGGTTCAAGATGAAGTTCATATGAAAAATAATGCTTTCTAATTTATACTACTATAAGTTCTTTGGAAACCTGAATAAAATAATCCACAGTTTTAGAGTCTTAAACATTTGAGAGATCACTAGTTTCCTTAGTTTTCAAATGGGGAAACTGAAGCAGAGAGAGTTTGAACATCACTTTCCTGAGCTCAAAGAGAAAATCTGCAGCAGAGCTGGGAATCAAACCCTCAGCTGGTAAGCAACCCAGGTGAGTATCCTCCTTACAAAAGCATCCTTCCAACTGGCCCACAAAAAAGGGATTATGAAAGACGTGTGTGGTTTTGTGAATAAGTTGATGCCTTCGTAACACAGATCTCATAACCTGGTCTTTGGCTACCCAACCATTTGGTATACTCAGAAAATGACTGCTACTAAAGACAGTGTTGCTAACTCCTGTGATTTTCGTATCTACTGTTTTCTTAAAACCCCAGTTCCTTGATGCAGAAGCTTCACCTCTCTTTAAATGAAAAAGTTTCCAGTTGTCAGAGTTGTATTAAACATAAAGCACTGCTTTTAAGCATAAAGCAGTGAACAGAAACCAAAACATCAAATTAAAAAGAACCTAAATGCATTTTTGAATCACACCCAGTGTACCAAACCTCAAGTTTTTTAAGCCACCTCCATGATCCTGAAGGACAGATTTGGGACTTTCAGTATTGCTGATGTTGCACATCAGATGGGAATGAGCCTGGAGGCACTGAGCTGCTCTGAGCAGTCATGGTCATGCCAAGAGTGCACCTCCTGGAATATGCCAAGAAGTAGCTACAACAGAGAAAGGAGGGCAGCAATGCTGATTTCACCTCTTTGGACTATGTATTAGTGCAGATTTCAGTGTCAAACCAGGGAAAGAAAGAAGCTGGGTTTGCTATCATGAGAAATGCAAATGTCTGAGGTGGTTCCAAACAGCAGCAAGCACAGGTAACTGCTTACGATGGTGAGGGGGCTCAGCCACCAGCAGGTATCAGGCTAAATCTGTGCTGAGGTGCAGCAAAGATATGACAGGTGATTTATAGTCTTTTCACAGGGAGTTGTCTGTTCCTATGTTATATAGCTGGAGAGGTGGGCCTGTGAAGACCTCGTGAGGTTCAACAAGGCTAAGTGCAAGGTCCTGTACCTGGGTTGGGGCAACCCCTGATATCAGTACAGGCTGGGGGATGAAGAGATTGAGAGCAGCCCTGCAGAGAAGGACCTGGGGGTACTGGTGAATGAAAAACTGGACATGAGCCAACAATGAGTGCCCACAGCCCAGAAGGCCAACAATATCCTGGGCTGCATCAAAAGAAGCGTGGCCAATAGGTCAAGGGAGGTGATTCTGTCCCTCTACACGGCTCTGGTGAGACCCCACCTGGAGTGCTGTGTCCAGCTCTGGAGCCCTCAGCACAGGACAGACATGGACCTGTTGGAGCAGGTCCAGAGGAGGGCCTCAAAAACGATCCAAGGGCTGGGGCACCTCTCCTATGAAGAAAGGCTGAGAAAGTTGGGGTTGTTCAGCCTGGGGAAGAGAAGGCTGCGGGGAGACCTTATTGTGGTCTTCCAGTACTTAAAGGGGGACTATAGGAAGGATGGGGCAACCTCTTTAGCAAGGCCTGTTGTGACAGGACAAGGGGTAATGGTTTTAAAGTAAAAGAGGGTAGATTTAGACTAGATATAAGGAAGACATTTTTTAATATTAAGGTGGTGAAACCCTGGAACAGGTTGCCCAGAGAGGTGGTAGATGCCCCATCCCTGGAAACATTCAAGGTCAGGATGGACGGGGCTCTGAGCAACCTGATCTAGCTGAAGGTGTCCCTGCTCATTGCAGGGGGGTTGGACTAGATGACCTCTAAAGGACCCTTCCAACCTAAACCATTCTATGATTCTATAGTTCTATATTCTTACAAAGCCTATAAGGGATGACATGGGACAGAAAGCTTTCTGTTTGCTTCGTCCAGGCAGGGGTGGCACACAGTCCAACCTTGGAGGTGTTGGAGCAAGAGATCGGGTTCCCAGAGAGGGCTGGTTACTGTGCACGGACACACAACTGCTGGGCCGGGGAAACCTGGGGAGGAAAACCATCTTTGCAGCAGTAGTCTGAATTGCAAATGCCATTTACTTTTATTTGGACTCATTTTGATTCTTCTCTATGCCAAAGGGTTCATTGTTCTCTTCTGCTCACAAAACTTGGCTCTTGAGTTTTAGTCGGTTTATTTGGAGAGCTCAGAGTGGGAAAAAAGGCTAGGAGGGTCCCCTGAAGGCTTCTTCTGACCTAAGGCTGGGCCACGAGAGGCAAGGGCACCAGTGGGGGCTGGTCTGCTCCAGGCAGCTGGGAGCCCTGCAAGCAGCCAGCCTGAAAGGGCACTTCTGCTGCCTACGCAGGCATGCTCAGGTCGAGCTCAAGCCATGCGTGCTTGCTTGGGCACAGCGTCAGCCCCTCAGGGAGGGAGGATGTTCGTGCTCTCATGGGGGGGCCTTGCAGATCCTTCAGCGTAGGAGCTAACCCACTTTTTCTGGTTTTCCTTACTGCAGTGTGCCTGCAGGGAGCGCATCCCCATCCTTCCCTGCTGTTCCTCATCCTGGGCACAGGCTGCAGGTCACTTTACCCGTGTTTGCTCTCTGCCACCTCCCAGGGATGCTCTCCTGCCTGCTCTCCTCCTCATCCGCCCTGGCTGGAGCTGCCTTTGCTGTTGTGGGCCTCCAGTTAATCAGTATTTTCACACTATTATATCAGAGAGATGGGGGATCCTGGACCAGTGCTGGGATGGGGAGAGGCTGTTCTTTACCTTCACGCCACTGCAGTGCAGAAAGTTGCTAAAAACAGGAGTTCCCGGCTAGCACGGGATGGGAACAGGCGTGAGCTTCCTGCAGGGTTTCAAGTTGCGTCCCACAGCTGGCTGCTGTGCTGGAAAACAGGGGCTGTGGTGGCTCCGGTGGCTCTGCCAGCGCTCAGGAACGCATGCGTGGCACCGGCAGCTGGGGGAGACAGTGAGGGCAACCGCAAGGAGCAGCCAGAGCGACATTTATCTTTATCCTGGAAGAAGGAGGCTGGGTGGAAAAAAACATGAGAGATGAAAACCAACCAGGAGAGCAAGATCCATGGCCAAAAGTGCCGCAGCTGCCAATGTCATCAACGGCAGGCCTGGTGGTGGGGCGGGAGCCACCCTTTCCAAACACGGCGGAGGACGTTGGATTCTCTCCCAGAAGCAGTGCTGCAAACCCACCCAGAATGCTCCCGACACAGGCAAAGAGAAATATTATTCTCCTGTTTTAAAAATAAAATGTCTGATAAGATATCCAGAAAACTGTGCTGGCTCAGCCCTGCTCCCAGGGCATCCAGGGTGTCACCCTGCTTTGGGGACAGGGACACAGATGTTGCGCTGGGTATGGCAGTGCAGGTGCCCTGGGAGTGAAGGGATGCTCCCTGCCTGGCAGCAGTGTGCCTAGTGAGCTGCCAGGAGAACAAAGGCAGAGCAGGATGCATGGGGCCCCTCAGATCCTCCATCTGCAGAAATAGAGCTGCAGCTCAGCCTTGCAGAAGTAACCATCAGCTGCAAGCTGCCTGGATCACTGCTTCAGCATAGATCTGTATGCAGCTCCTCTTCTTAACGAAGCACCCTTTTTCCATATTGCTCATGTACTTATCCTGTTTCCATGTAGAAGGCCCTGGGCTGCTGCTGCGAGGGAGAAAGCTGACCTCCCAAGTCAAGCTGGACACAGGGACTGTGAGTGTCGGCTCACACAATTCACCTGTTCCCACCTGGATTTTAAGCCGTGCAAAGCCATGTACAGCCAGGCCCTGAGCTGCAGGAGGTGTTCCCAGCCTTTTCTCCTCTGCCCCTGTACCAATGCCATCCTGCCCACCACCATCCTGCTTGATCGAACTGATTTCCCTGATCACAAGGTGACCAGGGATGAGTCAGGGATGACTAATCACAAGGTGATTAGTGGATGAGGGAAAGTCTGTGGATGTCTACCCAGACTTCAGTAAAGACTTTAACACCATTTCCCACAGCATTCTCCTGGAGAAACTGGATGCTCATGGCTTGGACAGGTGTACTCTTTGCTGGGTAAAAGGCTGGCTGGATGGCCAGGCCCAAAGAGTTGTGGTGAATGGAGTCAAATCCTGCTGGCGGCCGGCCATGAGCGGGGTTCCCCAGGGCTCAGTGTTGGGCCAGTCTTGTTTAACATCTTTATCAATGATCTGGTCAAGGGCATCAAGTGCACCCTCAGTAAGTTTGCAGGTGACACCAAGTTGGGCAGGAGTGTTGATCTGCTTGAGGGTAGGAAGGCTCTGCAGAGGGACCTGGACAGGCTGGATCGATGGGCTGAGACCAACTATATGAGATTCAACAAGGCTCAGTGCTGAGTCCTGTGCTTTGGTCATAACCATCCCATGCAACACTACAGGCTTGGGGAAGAGTGGCTGCAGAGCTGCCTGGCGGAGATGGACCTGGGGGTGCTGGCCAATAGCTGGCTGAACATGAGCCAGCGGCGTGCTCAGGTGGCCAAGAAGGCCAACAGCATCCTGGCTTGTATCAGGGATAGTATGGCCAGCAGGAGCACAGCAGTGATCGTGCCCCTGTACTCGGCACTGGTGAGGCAGCGCCTCGAATACTGTGTTCGGTTTTGGGCCCCTCAGTACGAGAAGGACATTGAGCTGTTGGAGTGTGTCCAAAGAAGAGCAATGAAGCTGGTGAAGGGTCTGGAGAACAAGTCTTATGAGGAGCGGCTGAGGGAGTTGGGGTTGTTTAGCCTGGAGAAGAGGAGGCTGAGGGGAGACCTTATCGCTCTCTACAACTACCTGAAAGGCGGTTGTATCAAGGTGGGTGTTGGTCTCTTCTCCCAAGTTACTAGCAATAAGACAAGAGGAAATGGCCTCAAGTTGCACCAGGAGAGGTTTAGATTGGCTATTAGGAAAATATTCTTCACTGAAAGGGTGGTCAGGCATTGGAATAGACTGCCCAGGGAAATGGTTGAGTCACCATCCCTGGGGTATTTAAAAGACGTGTAGATGTTGTGCTTAGGGACATGGTTTTGTAGTGGACTTGGCTGTGCTGGGTTAACAGCTGGCCTTGATGACCTTAAAGGTCTTTTCCAGCCTAAATGATTCTATGATTCCTTGCTGCCTGTGGAGGGATCCCTGCATCTTCCAAGTTCCAAATGCTGCGAGCGCTAACATTTGTTCAAGTCTAACACTGCAGACCATTAACATGGGAGAGCAGTTTAGTGAGCAGAGGATGTTTTATTAATGTTCTGTTCATGTTGAAATTATACTACTGCTCTATAGGCTGAGTGATGAAAGATAACAGCTGTGTCAATAGTCCATAATGGGAGGGGAAAAGAGTTATTTACAACCATATTGGCTCTTAGAAAAAGTTTAAAGGCTTTGATTGAAGCTCTGTATCTCTGGCATTAAAGTACTGGGGGGAGGTGGGACAGTGCAGGTGTGCTCAGAGCATCCCCTCAGCCACTGTAAGGCACATGGAAAGCTGAGCAGCAGGAGAGTCCTAAAAGGTGAGACCAGTGTGCCAGTGAAGATCACAGCTCAGATGCCAACCAAGATTCCCACTTTGGGACTTGTTGTGGAATGCAAAATGTGCTCATCTATGCTGCTGATGAAGAGCTGCTTATCGGGGAAGCAGAGCAGATCAGGACAGATGTCACTGAAGGATGAAAGACAAATGTATGAGGAAATTTCATGCGAGAGGTTTATCCTTGTGCTGGCCAGAAGGTGCTGGACCATATGTACCAGAGCAGAGGTGAATAGTGGTGGCTGCTTAGTCCTTCAAGGACTGCAGCCTGCAAAGGGGACCTGAATCCACATCCCCTTCAACTGATTTGTGTAAGCTGAGAAGGATTTTGAAAAGAACCAAATTTTTTTTTTCCAGATTTTTCAGCTTCTTATTTACCCTTTTCTTTCCTTGAATGCTTACCCTTGCAGTAGATCTTCCTTGTTTATTTACTCCTCCTACAATCCCAGGGTAATAAGAACGGCTTACATTAGAGTTCAGGTTGTTTATCCACTGTTTCTGTGGTAGACAAAGCCTCAGAAACACTTTGGTAGGTAAAATACTGAATCTGCACATTTCAGGTAAGTTGGGAAGTGATGCAGAAAGTTTTATTTTGGAATTTGGAGATGTCAAATTAAAAAATGCATCTCTCTGTCATCTCAATTAATGTTTTTCCATGTAATGCCCAAGGTGATTATGACAGAAAGGGGAGAGAGAAAACATTTCTGTGTTCTTTTTGGTTTTCTTGGAAATCCCTTAAGACCTCTGATGTCGCAAGTTTTGCATGTAATTTTCTTTGTATCTAACACAGTGAGCTTCTTTGCTTCCCTTCATTTTAAACATCTACTCAAAGATGAGATGGATGTTCCTCTAGAAACATCTGCTTTTCTCCATTGATTACAAAGGGAATAACTTGGTTTGTGCAAATCGTTGAAGTTAATACAGGGGGCCTGCCTGCCTGCCCAGACACCTGCCATCTCTGAGCTCTTCTTTACCTGCTTTCCAAGAGCTTGCTGCTTATCTCAACCATCAGTTTTGCCAAAGGCACTAAAGGGAGGTTGACTCTGCTTTGCTGTGTGTGTTTTGGGGCCATCTCTCTTAGGAAATCACTGTGTTTGAATGTGCTTGGAGATAATAAGGCCTGAGACCTTCAGTAGCCTATTTCTGTCCCTCCCTAGGCAGTTGCTGAAGGCAAAGCTCACCCTGGTTTGTCATTTCCAGTTTTCCAGCCTGTCAATGCCTGAGCAGTGGGTCCGGCAGCAGCCTCTCTTCCCAGCTGCTGGTGCACTGCACAGTCACTTGCAAGCACTGCTGGTTCCAGCTCAGTTGGTGGCCAGGTACTGGTGTGCTGCCAAAGCATGTCACCATGGGTCAGGGAGTGAGCAAACAAGGTACACTGAGAGAAGGCTCTTCCTAACCACAATTGCATCTGAAAACTTTGTTTTGTTGTCCTTTATATTTCTATCCTGCCACCGGCATGATTTTACACAGTTCCTTGGAGGCCCTGAGTTATTTATTCTGGTAGTTAAGCTGCTTGCTGCTCCTCCAGGCAATTCCACAACTCCTCTCCATGGGCTGGGAGAAAGGCAGGAGGCCTTCAGAGCACAGTGGCAGAAAAGAAGATCGTAAGAGTTGGCACTTGGTTAGTGACCTCCTTCATGCCCTATCCTCTGCATTTGATGTGGGCAATCAGGAGAAGGTGTTGCCAAGGCTACGAGATCTTATCAGTCTGCCTTCCAGGTCCTCTGTGGCTTCCCTCTTCCTCCCATAATTGTGCCCAGACTTTCTGTTTAAATACCATCTGCTTCAGCTGCAATTCACACAAGTATCCCAAAGGGCTTTGCTCTTGATTCTCCAGTAATCTGCCTTTTGTATGCTAACCCTCTTGTTAGAGAGAAAATACACTTGTCTTTGAAGAGTGATAAAATAAGGATGTGAAGCAACAAAAGACAAGCAGGTCAAATACGAGATCGATGCTGCCTGAGCCAGATTCTGCTGTGGATAATTCCTGAAGACAACTTGTGATCAAAGCAGTAAAGGAAGAATTTGTCATAACCACTGAAACAGTTAATGGAAAATCCTGTCTGTAATGAAGTATCTACCTGCTGCACATTCCTGCTTATATTCAGCAAGCAAAATACCTACTGGTATCAGCAGGGATGTCAGGCGGGGAGTAACGACTTTGCCATGGTGGTCCACATCACCGATGTGAATCAAACCAGGTTTAAAATTGGCTGAGTTTCAAAGGTTAGATGCTGATCCCTTTCTGCTTTCATCCTCTCTTCCCCCAAGTTTTCTCTCTTTTACATAAAAACAAATCTGAGGTAGACTAATGGGGTTCTGGCTGGCAAGAAACATCCCTTAAACAACCAGTCTAATCCCAAGAGCATTATAAACTAATTAAAAAGCAGGACCAGTCCCTTTCCAGCAGGTTCACAGTAAGACATTTTTCACGGTGTCTGACCAGTACCTGTACACTTCTTGCAGTGTTACAGGAGGAGTAAATATTATCCAGACCAGTAGAATTTATTAATATTACCATGTTCCTCCTTTTTGCTGTTTCTCTTGAGCTCCTACAGCATGATTAGGAATATTTTGCTGACAGCATCATCTTTGGAAAGGCCCACCAGCATCCTGCTACAGGCTGCCCTGCTAATGCTACCTATTATTCAAGCTGCTTGCCTGATGCTTCCTATTATCAGACCCTTTTTCCCCTTATGTTTAGTTTGCAGTCTTTTCCTGTTTGGGCTGAAATGTAACATTAAGACTATTCTGACTGAGCCAGGTAATCTGATATTTACTGTATATGTAAAAATGTTAACCTAAGCAGCAGTTCCTGAGAATAATGCATTAAAAACCATATTGTTTTGCCCATTTTATGAAACAATTGAAGGAGTGATTTCAAATTTGATGGGAATGTTGTATCAAGGCTGCCTTTCTCTGTGAAAATTCCCCTAAATGGAGCTAAATGTGTGAAGCTTCAAAAGAATCACAGTTTGCACAGGAAAGGCTTGCAGGAATTTCACTGCTGCATTCCCCAGGAGTCTCTCCTTTCCATGCGCTCTGTGCACTGCAGGGAAGATTGCCTTGAAACTGTCAAAGCAGCGTTGCACTGTCAGTCCCCCGCAGCACATCACCAGAACTCTGGGTCCAGTCTGTGTCAGCTGGAGCTTCCCTCAAGATCCAGCATGAGCAGATATTTTCTTCAAACATGGCCGGCAAAGAGATATTCTCTTTATATCACTTTGTATCCTGCAAACCAAGCAGTGTGCTTTGTGGCAAGTCAAGAAAGGGTAATTAAGGAAAAGTTGGAGCTGCTCCTCACAAGGCTTCTCTTCTGAGACCTCATCCCCAGTGTGACTCAGTCAGCCCAGCAAGGTCTCACCTGCCTCCTGGACTTGCCCATTAGTGGTCCCATGGGTCAAGGCAGGAACAGACCCCTAGACAAGGAGCACACCTCCCCTTTTCTCTGGCTATTGCCCCCACTTGCTCCTGATATCTCTGTATTTCCAGTCCGCTCCCTGATTTATGAGGTGCCTTCGTTCCTGTGTGGCCTAGGCTTTTTTCGCTCAGCTAAGGGGGTTGGAGAAGGGTGAGAAGGAGTAATGAGGGACTGGAGACATTGTGAGGAGTAGTGATGAGCAGGAGGCACCTCTTTCACAGTCTTCTGCATGGCTGAGGAGAAGAGGGCATGAGACCTGTGCAGGAATTTGTTAAGTTCTTGCCCTTTTCTACAGGACTGTAGGTTCAGTGTGAGACAGAGCATAAAATGGTCCCTCATCTAGGGAGGCTCTTAAACCACAGAAGAAACAGAAGAGTTGGACGGTTGGATATACAGGAGGAAATTAGCTGCAGGGATTGGAGCTTCCTGGCCCGAAACTTTGACAAACACCTAACACACTTCGCCTCTTCAGGGGCATTAGGTGTTTGTCAGTGCATTGGCCAGCAAAGCCCTAAGCAAGATGGAGAAGTGCAAACCAGGGAGGAAAAGGGGACACACAGGTCAGAAAGCTGGACACCCTGCCCAAGCAGAACCAGGAATGGTCTCCTGGCTCCCATCTGGCATCCAGGTCCAGGTCTGCCTCCATGTGTGGAGGACGAAACAGTTCAAAAGATATTTACAGCTGGGTCACCTAAGATATTTAGCTCTGGGTCACCTAAAATGGTTGCAGAAATAGGTCAGGTGGTGGCATGCTCTTACAGACCTCTCCTCTTCTGGAAGACCAGAGAGCGGTTTACGACCTGCTGCTCCACCTGGACACTCACAAGTCTCTGGGGCCAGATGGGATCCACCTGAGGAGTACTGAGGGAGCTGGCAGAGGATCTCACCAAGCCACTCTCCATTTATTACCAGTCCTGATTAACAGGGGAAGTCCCAGATGACTGGAGGCCTGCTGATATAACGTCCACCTATAAAAAGGGCTGGAAGGAGGATCCGGGGAACTACAGGCCAGTCAGCCTGACCTCTCTACTGGGGAAGGTTATGGAGTGATACATCTTGAGTAAGCTCACCAGGAAAATGCAGGACAACCAGGGGAGCAAACCCAGCCAGCATGGCTTCAAGAAAGGCAGGTCCTGCCTGACCAACCCGATCTCCTTCTATGACAGGGTGACCCGCCTAGTAGATGAGGGAAAGGCTGTGCATGTTATCTACCTGGACTTTAGCAAAGCCTTCAATACTATCTCCCACAGCATCCTCCTAGAGAAACTGGATGCTCATGGCTTGGACAGGTGTACTCTTTGCTGGGTAAAAAGCTGGCTGGATGGCCAGGCCCAAAGAGTTGTGGTGAATGGAGTCAAATCCCGCTGGCGGCCGGCCACGAGCGGGGTTCCCCAGGGCTCAGTGTTGGGCCAGTCTTGTTTAACATCTTTATCAATGATCTGGTCAAGGGCATCAAGTGCACCCTCAGTAAGTTTGCAGGTGACACCAAGTTGGGCAGGAGTGTTGATCTGCTTGAGGGTAGGAAGGCTCTGCAGAGGGACCTGGACAGGCTGGATCGATGGGCTGAGACCAACTATATGAGATTCAACAAGGCTCAGTGCTGAGTCCTGTGCTTTGGTCATAACCATCCCATGCAACACTACAGGCTTGGGGAAGAGTGGCTGCAGAGCTGCCTGGCGGAGATGGACCTGGGGGTGCTGGCCAATAGCTGGCTGAACATGAGCCAGCGGCGTGCTCAGGTGGCCAAGAAGGCCAACAGCATCCTGGCTTGTATCAGGGATAGTATGGCCAGCAGGAGCACAGCAGTGATCGTGCCCCTGTACTCGGCACTGGTGAGGCAGCGCCTCGAATACTGTGTTCGGTTTTGGGCCCCTCAGTACGAGAAGGACATTGAGCTGTTGGAGTGTGTCCAAAGAAGAGCAATGAAGCTGGTGAAGGGTCTGGAGAACAAGTCTTATGAGGAGCGGCTGAGGGAGTTGGGGTTGTTTAGCCTGGAGAAGAGGAGGCTGAGGGGAGACCTTATCGCTCTCTACAACTACCTGAAAGGCGGTTGTATCAAGGTGGGTGTTGGTCTCTTCTCCCAAGTTACTAGCAATAAGACAAGAGGAAATGGCCTCAAGTTGCACCAGGAGAGGTTTAGATTGGCTATTAGGAAAATATTCTTCACTGAAAGGGTGGTCAGGCATTGGAATAGACTGCCCAGGGAAATGGTTGAGTCACCATCCCTGGGGTATTTAAAAGACATATATACGCAGAACTTCATAGCATGGTTTAGGAAGCATGGTGGTGTTGAGTTGACTGTTGGACTTGATAATCCTAGAGGCCTACTCCAACCTTAATGATTCTATGATTCTTCCCAGGTTCGGCTGATGTCTCTCCCCTCTTCAACCCACGACCCAAGGGGACTGAAAGTAGTAGGAGTCAAATGGGAGAGATGGTTTGCTCTGCACACCCAGACCAAAGGGATTTCTGCTCTGGCTGTTTCTGCTGGGTGTGCTGAAAGGTCAGCAATATTTCAAGTCAGCCTGCTAACAGCTATTTTTGGCTCTTATTTTGCAAATACCGCATCAGAAACAAAGAGTTATTTTTGTCCATCAGGATTGCTCTGATAACCTTGCTCAGTACAATGTTAAATAATCAAACCCCACAGGAATAACAGCGCTGTTTTATAATCCCATATTATCAGATATATAGAGGCACACAGCAGGGGATGTGCAGAGGGGAGAGCTTAAATCTCTTAATGAATACAAAAGAATATTTATATTATTCATATCATCTGAGTCCACATATTGCAATGATTTGGAGCGTGGTGTAGCTGTGCATAGAGGTGTGGATTTTTAAACAAGGAGGTACTTGTCCCAACAGGAGAAAATAGCAATAGCTATTGTTCTCTACTGCTTTTTAGCAATGCCAGTGAAAAATGTGGCTGGTGTGACAAGGAGCACCTGAAGTGCCTGCAGAGTCCTACTCCTACACACACTGTCACCATGGCTTCCTCCACATCTGTGTTGTGGAAACACCTCCCTTGCCCATGAAAACCCTGGTGGAAGTGGAGTATATTGATTTGTGAGTCACCGGTAGCACTGCTCCAGCAACAGTGGAGAGAAAGTCCCAACTTCTGACTTTCCATGGTTTATGCCACGTGACCCAAATAAGACCAGAATTTCCTTTTGCTAAACACTGTATGGACTCAGGAAAGACAGCCCTTGCCCAAAGACATTGAAAATGTCACAGACAAAGGTAAGAGAAAGGGAGTCTTACAATGTCCAATTTATGGTTGGAGAAGTTAAGCACAGAGACCTCACAGATCATCTGCTCTGCACCTATCACATCCAACGTATTTTTTAAAACTTGTTATTTAGGTACCAAAGAAACACCTGTATTTTCAAACACAGTCTTCATGGCAGGTGATCACCACATGGAAAAATCTGCTCCAAAGTATCCAGATGGTAGCAGTAAGAAACTGATCCCCCCTAGAAACAGAAAAGAGCTGTTCCTATGAGAGCTGGACACTTTGGAGCCACATTCCTCTGATTACGGGCTGATGGTGTCAGGGATGCTGGTATCAGAGTGAGTCACTGAGCCTAGATATCCTGAGCAGGCCTGGGTCAATGGTTCATCTTTTTGTTAAGCCCACCTTTCCATTCCTCAGAAGGCTAAGAGACACCAGTGGGTGGTTATGGAGAAGAGGCAAACTCTTCTCAGGTGTGTACTGTGAAGGGACAGAAGGTGACAATCACATCCTCCCTTATGAGGAAAGGCTGAGAGACTTGGGTTTGTTCAGCCTGGAGAAGAGAAGACTGAGGGGGGGGATTTCATCAATACCTATAAATATCTAAAGGGTGGGTGTCAGGACGATAGGACTGGGCTCTTTTCAGTGGTGCCCAATGACAAGACAAGGGGCAATGGGCATAAGCTGAAACACAGGAATTTCTATCTCAATATGAGAAAAAACTTCTTTCCTGTGAGGGTGCCAGAGCAGTGGCACAGGCTGCCTAGGGAGGGTGTGGAGTCTCCTTCCCTGGAGACATTCAAAACCTGCCTGGATGCATTCCTGTGCCCCCTGCTGTGGGTGTGGCTGCTCAAGCAGGGGGGTTGGACAAGATGATCTCCAGAGGTCCCTTCCAACCCCTACTATTCCATGATTCTGTGATTCTGCGACTCTGTGATTGCAGCAGGGGATAGGACATAATGAAAAAGACCTCCAAGAGGGTGGTTAAGCAGGAAAGCGGGATCCCAGAGAGGAAGTGGTCATTCCACCCTTGAAGGTGTTCAAGATTCAACAGGACATGGCCATGAGCAGCCTGCTCTACCATCAGATGTAGCCATGCTTTGAGCAGGGGTTGGACTGAACAAAGTCCCACAGATCCCTCCCAGTCTAAATTACTCCACAATTTTTCTGAGTTGAAAAAAGTCACTGGCATGTTCTCCCTCTTGTCTGAGAGGCTTGTTCTTTTCCCAGGGAGCCTCTGTGTCTCCTGTGGTGTTTTGCAGGATGCACAAGAGACTGGCCCTGGGAGTGATGTGCTTGTGTGTGTTTTGCCCAGAGGTACCCAGTGACCAGCCCAGCATGGGTGACAGAATGTGGGCTTCCAAGGTGGTATCACTGACTTAGGGTTTATTGCTCACTAGATCATGTTCTCTCACATTTCCAGCACCTGGAGTCACTAGACTATCAGACAATCTCAGTTTGGGAGTTTTCTAAAGGATGTCTCAGCCCTTTGTGCTGCAGACAAATGACTGAAAATGCAGTACCTCTCCTCTTCCTCTGCTGCAAAAAGCCATTAGGGAGCCCAGAGCCACTCATTTTAAATCTTGTAATTTTAAGCCAATCGTAGAACTTTTAAACACCTGGAGTTGGCAAATCTACAGCCCAGAGGTCCTTGTGCCTAGACCACCCAGCCTTTGCAAATACCTGCACAGATATGTGTGTCTTCAATTTGTAATGTATTTTGCAAAAGCTGTTTCAATTTCTTGAAACAGGCACTTGATACTTTGAACACTCTCATTGCTAAGCACTGGCCTCTTTTGAAGTATCCATGTACTTTTTGTCTGTGTGATGGAGAGGCTGCTGTCACTCAGTCAGAAGGAAGATAATATATGCAGTTGCATATTTGGGTTGCTCATCTTCTGGAGTGTTGAACAGACTTCCTAAACGATGCCTTAGTCATTTGTTCAACTTTCAAAATGAATATCCCAGAGAGGTCTGCATTTTCTGGCTCAGAAGGACTTTCAAACACAATGAATCAAAAAGGGGATGATTTTTGAAGCTGTTGTATGGGAAATTTATGGCTTTGCTTCTTCTAAGATGAAAAACCTGATGTAGGATATAAATTGACTTAGAAGTTTGCCTTTAAAACTCAGCTTGTAACTTCTCATGGGAAACAGAGGATGGGTAGGTATAAATCAACCTGCACTAAACAGAATGGCTAAGACTTCAGAAAGAGGAATCTAGACCAAAGGACACGCTTTTGTTGTGGACTTAAGCTGAGCTCGAACCCAGTCTCATCATTTCACTCTTCTGTGCACAGAAGACCCTCCGGCATGACTTTTGTGGTCAGCTTGCGAGAGGATACAGGCTAATAAACCCTGCTTGGAGCACTCCTATAATTTTCCACCTGTGCCAAGAAAGACAGAGAGGTTTTCCTAGTAGAGCCCAGAGGAAAGAGCAGGATAAGTAGGTGTGGGGCAGCACAAGAGGCTGGCTACCTCATGACTCACACCCAGCCTTGGCTACCCCACAGCTGGTGATGGTCATTCAGCATAGCTGATGTGAAAGCAAATCCTGAACTGCTCTGCTGGGACAGAGAGAAAAAAAAAGTTAAACTGTTATGGAGAAACAATTCCATGTTTATACCATGATTAGTTTACATTGAAACGTGGCTGCTGACAGGTTATTTCGGTAAAAGAAGGCAAGAGCTCATTGTGTCCCTCATTCTGCTGCATACTCTGCATGGGTGGAGTTTCACTGAAATCAGCTGGAGCCCTTCCACATATAGCAAACGGCAGGCTTAGCAGTGATGTTTTGCTTTGATATCCCTCTTCTACTCAAATAACCTATTAGCTAAAGTGCTCCATTGAGCTGCAATCTCTAGTAGGATTGTTTTGGTTTATAGTTTCTCTGGTGAGTAGTGTGTTTCTGGAAGCTGGGCTAGGTATTTCTTTTTCCTCCACTTGGAAACATTGTGTTGAAGAAAGTGGAGATTGTTAGATATTTTGAAACATGTTCTTCTGCAAAAAGTTCCCTTTTGAACGTTTGATAATAAAAATTCATTTGCATGATGCTGCAGGTTGTGGGCTAAATTACATAGCTGGATGATGATTTAGCAAGATATGGAGTTGCCACAAAACTACATGCAAGTTCAGAAAACAACCAGGCATTGCCCAAGTTTGCAGCTCCAGTGAATCATCACAGAGCAGAGGGATGGCGAGCTCATGGCATCATACAGGGTGCTGGGCAGTGCTGGGGCTGAATGGCACATGAAGCAAACAACAGCATTAAAGCACAGGGCATGGAGCTGAGAGGCAGGTCCCATAGATAGCTCTGACAAAATGCTGTCTGTCCTTCCACTCTGTAATCTGAAGCAATGGCTCAAGCCAGCTCCAGAGGGGTCCCAGCGGTGTTGCAAGCACCTGCCGATGGCTCTCGCGGTGGGCGATTGCCTTTGTGTCAGCCCCTTTGGCAGATGGAGATGGAGAGGAGGCAGAGCAGACAGCTGGTAGGTACAGGTGGACTGTGAAAGGGCAAGAATTTGGTTTCCAGGTGTTAGTTTGGTGGCACTTTGGGAGGGCTGAGGACCGGCACCTGCTCAGGGCAAGCAGCAAGATAACTGCCAGTGGCAGGGTTCAGCAGACCATCGCTGTAACCACAGGTTTGGTTCATCAGCTCTCCCTTGGCTGTTCACATCCAACAGAGGCAGCTGCATCCTGGAGACAAGAGATGGGTGTGTACCAACATCAGGTGACTGCTGATAGGAATCTAGAGTATTTGAGCTATTTTGCTTTTTGTGTATAAAGCTCAGCATCAGCACCAGAAATGCAACATGAAGGCAAATGTCAGAAAGGAGAAGAGTCAAGAACTGAAGAGTAAAAGCTTCTAGTAACTACATGCATGTTTCCACCCATTAGTTTGAAGATGTAATCCCTAAATCATCCCAGCCTCACCGGTATGTTTTATGCAAACTGTTACTGTCTCCAGGAGCTGCAAGTAAAAACACTGTTGTTACACTCATGTTCTGATATCACGTATAATAATTCTTGTTCAATTTGTTAAGCAACAGTGTTCAGTGTCACATTGTGTAGGCATCAGAAGTATTATTTGGTAGTGTTTTTTAATTTTAAACATTTCTGAAGTGCTAGGCATATAAGTTGCTGCTTTTAAGTTTGGGGTGAAAAGGGAAAAAATTAGAAGAGTGTCACTGCATTTAACTTGCATATTGTCTTGGTGCCATGCTCTTAGCAGGGAGCACTAAACAACCCCTCAGCAACCTTCCTTCTGAGAAGAGGCAGCCAAAATCTGTCCTGTGGGGACACTGTCTCTGGGACCAGGCCCCACCGATGAGAAAGTCTGTGAATCCCAGAGGTGTATGTGACTGTGGATGTCAGATGTAAAAATGCAGAGTGCTTTACTGAGGAAAGCCAGCTACCCCCAGGAGAGTAAAGACAGAGGGGTTGAAAAATCTGGGGACTGAACATATAAATCTCCTTGCATGACTTCAGCTCAGATAGATGAAGTGGCTATGCCTAGGTTTGTGGTGAAACAAGAAAAAAGAATGGAGTCTAGGGACTCCTACAACCCAGGAAGTGACACCTCTCCCCCTGGTTAATCCATCTTTTTCTGAATCATTTATGGATGTTTTGAGGGTGCTTATGAAGTTCAGAGGCATTAGGCTGGAGAAGAAAGTGCGGAGAGGCGTTGCATGTGCTGTCAGCCCCCCGGCGGTGTGTCCATCTGCTCTCACGCGCTAACGAAGACCTGCTGCGCTATGCCTTTCAGGAAGCTTCAATCTTCAGGGCCTTTTGCATGAATCTTTAATATGTTCCTTGTGTGCTTGTCATGTAGGAATTCAAAGACTGAAAATAAGCTGCTTAGCAAAGATGGGGCATATCAGCTAACTTCTCCGCCAGGCTGTCGGACAAATCCACCAGCCTCTGGTGCAGAAGAGACCAGCTCAGGCTTACATGCCCTTTTGCAAAATTTTTCCAGAAAGGAGAGGGAAGCACATCAGTACCATAAGAGATCCCATCCTGTGTTTTATAATCCTTCCTTTGTTGGACCTACCTGACCCCTCCAAGAAGACACAGCTCATGAGGAAAGTTCTCAGTGGAGGCCCAGAAAAGCTGCCAAGAAATGCACACTGGATGAACAGGGCCACAAGCCACTTCAAAAGTAAGCACCAATAACAATCCAAATGCCCAGATTCGGTGCATTACCTATCTAGAAGCAGGTCCACAAAGTCAAAGGAATTACTTCTGTACATACCTGATTTCAGAGGAACACTGGGTTGGAGGTTCATGAGCACAACTTCACCAGACCTAGCCCAGGGCATGGACACAGCTAGGGTTGGTTTATGTCTTTGTGTTAAAAGTTGAGTATCTGCATTAGCTGTTTTCACATTAGACATCAGAGATTCCTGCTCTCAGGTATATTGGGTCCAGAGTATTTTCCTTTGAGTTGGCAGCAAACCATTATTCAGAGTGTAATGGCATCATTCTATGTAAAAAAAATAAATCCACAAAGAGAAGATCTAGCTTACTGACAGGATAATTCAGTGTACTGAGTGTTATGTGTTCCTAGTAGCCTGTAGAAAGACTGGTATATGCAAGTTTTCTGAGTTAGTGCTGGCATATGCCGTCCTGATGAAATCCAGCTTGTGAATTCTAGTCATGGTCCTAAGGTTTATTAAAATGCACTGAGAAGGAAGGTGACATTGTAAGACAGAATAAATAGTGGTGCCTTGTAAAGCCTGAATATCAACATGAGTACCTTAAGTGCAGTGCTAATTACAGTAAATTTGGAGTGGAAATCAGTTCTTCCAGTTTCTTCTTAAATCTTTCTCTGGTCACTCTAGGAATGTTTAATAATTGATGCTTGACATCATATGCTCTGTGCCCATATGTCTCATTTGGTTTGTGTGTGTTTAACTTGTGTAAATAAACTACTCTGCAGTGGTACAGTACTTAGAAACCTACCTTCTGCGATGCATCGCCTATAGCATATGTTGCTACAGAACCTCTGTTGTTTATGAACACTCCAGGCATGATCTGGTGTAAAGCATGGGCCCTATCCTGCCATCTGCAGCCATGTTTCTGCTAAAAGCTCACATCCTCTGGTGTTCAAGGCACAAAAAACTGTTGCCTGTGGAATCTTCCTTCTAAATAAGAATAGTTCCTTGGGCAGGAAGGTTTTGCTAAAACGTAGCAGCATCTGGTTCTCATTTTGGTAATCAGTCATTTATCCAGTTTCATAAGACTGAGACACAAGGGGTCAAATAACTTCAGTTCAGGCACCAATTTGGTGGATCAGGATGATTTACATCTCAAGATGCTCTTAGTTCTCTCCTTTGGCCAGTAGATATTACGTATCAATACAAAAGATAGTTCCCAGCATTAATGCAGTATTGCCTATCTCTTCTACTGTACTCTATGCACACCCATATATGACAACTCTGTAAGATCACTTCATGGTGTTTTTCAAAGCCTGTATATGTTTTCTGATTAGGCATATGTGCTGGATTTAGCCAAATCCCCACTTAAGTACCATACTCTATGTATCTAGGTCATTTGCACAACAATTTTTATTGTAAATCTGGAATAACAAGCACAGTTCTTGGCAGAGTTCTGCATGGCAGAAACACTTTATGTCTTCATATAAATGCATGTGAGCTTTTCTGGAAGGGAAAAAAAAAAAAGAACAAATTAGTTAATTTGTCTACAGTTTTCCTGGCAACTCAAGAGTAACAAGAGATAACTGCAGAGACTCAGAGCTGTTCCTTTCACTCTACTTTTGGGCAAATGTGTTGGGCAGCTCTTGGACCATTTCACCTGCCTCCTTCAGCCTCAGGCTAGTCTCAGTTTGGCCCTGGGCACCTGCCGTAGGGAATGCAGAAAAAATCCTGCTGGTTTTGTCCTTGCCAAAGCCAGCTCGCCCACCCAGCTGGGCTCTGCCAGCAGCCCCCTCCCCAAGCAGGCTGCAGTGAGGAGCAGGGCTGGCAGCAGCAAGGAGAGGGGCAATGTCAATAGCTGCCCCAAAGTGGGGCAGGCACAGCTTGAGCCTTGGGCAGGGTATGGACCAGGCACCTCTGTGTGGGTACAGGCACTGCAGGCGTCTCCTGCCAGCTTCTTCCTGATGCAGGGGACCCTCCTGCTTGCAGACTGGAGCCCGGTGCCCTAGGTGCTGTGCCGGTATTTCCATACAAAGTAAACAAAAGGCAGTTGCTATCCTAAAGAGTTTAAAATCAAATCACTTGGAAGAAAAGCTTTGGCTTGGTTACATTAGCAGTTATCACGACTGGAGCCAGACACTAGGTTGTGACAAAAGCAACTATTGCAAAAACAACATAATTACAAGTCTGGGCTATTTGTGAGTTGAACCAGTTCTTTCGTATTTGCTGAAATGAAATGCAAGCACCAAAGCAACGTAGTTTGCTGCATTGTTCAAAGAGTGAAGCACCTTCAGCAGCACTGCCAACCAAATGTGCTGCAGCTCTGGATGGTGAGAAAAGCACACATCACTGTTAGAAACAAAAAAAAGTTTAAAGAATGCAATAGAATCTGTACTTACTCAGAAGCTGGCCTTGCTTGGGACAGTGGCCTAGCATGATAAGCACCTTCACTTGCTCTGCTTATTTAAATATATTTCTGAGCATTTCTATAAAGCAGGAGTATAAAATATCCTAATTTTATTCTTTTTTATTTCCCCTCAGTACCCAAACTCATCCCGCAGCTGCAGTGAACCCAAAGCAATGCCAGCAAATCCCATGCATCAAAATTTTGTATTATTTTAATAGCTTCTTTTTCTCAGAATGCATATGAAAATCATACAGATGATTTCTAGCAGGACAGTGGTTCATGCTGAGCCAGCAAATAATTTTCTAGTCTTATTTTGAATCACTCTTGGAACAAGTCTTAGCTCTTCATGTACAAACTAGGCCAAAAAAAAATGGGTGGGGAAAAAGACACAAGGCCCTTTGTCCTCTCTGAAAATTGTTTAAAACCTCAGGGTTGAATAAGGCACTTTATTTAACCCAGCCTCATTATAAATACAAAGTGGCACCTTGGCCTCTAGGTGAACTAGGGAATTCAGATGTATCTCCTCAGTTACAATCACACTTGAGAGGCACAGCTTCAATCCAAGATGTGTCCCTACACTAAAGGGTTGTTAAAAGTAACTGAGGACACCAGGTTTGGTCCAAAGAGAGATCCTGAGCTAGAAGGAAGGTGCATGGGCCAACAGGAGTCAAATGGCTGCTTTGCCTTTGTTTGTGTTTCCTGGTCACGCTTTAAGCACCAAGTCCTCTTTTTGTTTAGTGTCCCAAATGCTGTCTTAACCTTTTTTCTTGTTCCTACTGGAGAAAAATTGGTTTCAGCATGGTGGGAGTGACTGTTCATCCCTGTGGGCCCTTGAGGGCTTCGTGGTGGAATAGGCACCAGGAGCTGCTCTTCCCTCTGCAGAGACCCTTTGCAGGATTGGGGTTAGCTCTTGTGCCCCCAAGGGATGCAGTCCCAGCACCTCCAGGCCACATCACTGGGCCAAATTAACCAAAACCACAATGGACAGGAACACCTGAGATTTAGAGAAACCTCTCCTGCTGTGGCTCCCAGCCCTCAGGCCTGTGAGGAGGGGGAGGATGAGACGCAGCAGCATGCATGTGTCCTGCTGGGGTATGGGAGGGCTGGTGGCTGGGCATGGCCATTAAGAATTAAAAAACCAACCATGCTGCTTCCAGAACCAGTGCACTCCATGGCTACATGGAGACCATTTTTGTGTCCAATCCACTTTGTTCTGCATCAGTTGTAACTTTGGGGAAAAAAAAGCTAGTTGTTTCCCCCTGCACACCCAAGCTAAGAGTTAAAGACCTGTACCACTGAATAGCACCTGAGTTGCTGGGTTTTATCTCATGTTCAGTTTATTTTGTTCTGCCCCTGTGTTTTCAGTTGCAGTTCTGTACTTGCAAGACCTCACCAGCCTGAAGAGCTAATCCAGGAAGACATACGGGGCTGCCAAGGGAAGGCTGGGTTGATGAGATAGGTGCCTGTGCTATTTCTTCCTGTTTGAATCATCATCAGTGAATCCTAACAGCAACAATAAATTATTCTTATGTTTCCAGCACTGTGGTATCTGGAGCTTTCCCCAGCTCCTGGGTCTGGCTGTACGTCCCAGCGGCATCCCAGTCCCAGGGGTTTTCATGGCTTCATTGCCTGCTGAATAGTAATGTGTGGGTGTATAGATGTCAGCAGTATGGAGGACAAGTGGGTATGTGACAATATCCAACCTATGTTTCATAAATTAAATGACTAATTCATAAAGAGAATTTGTCACACTCTAGGAGCCATGCTGAAGCTGAATGCTGGCTTGATTGCAAACATCCATTTAATGGCTGGATTCACTGCAATCACAGGCATTTTAAACAGATTTCCTTCGGTGTGTGGGCATGAATTGTCAGGCAGGATGAAAAGCTCCTTGTCCTTTATAGTGTAGGTCTGGGGTCTGAAAACTGAGCATGAGGAGAATAGCTCCTGCTCTGTGTCCCCACCTCCCTGGAGGTCCCCACTCCTCCGCTCCTGCCCACCCTCCTAGACGGGCTCAAGAAGGGTCTCCAGAAAGGATGTCTGCTAAGGTTAGAGGTGAAGTTTTTGGACTCTTCATGGCAGAAATGGAGGAAAATGTTTTATCAGCATTCTTAGAGGAAAATTGCAACTTTCAATGTTTCCAGTTTATTTTTTTCAATGATTTCTTTTTTAAAGAGAGAAAACCAAACTTTGTTAAAATCCTAGTTTTCCAGAACTGAGTGAATCTAAACTTTGGAGAGTTACTGCCTCTGAAATGAAAGCCACAATCTGTTTTCAAAGGCAAAGGGAAGAAGGGTGCCCTGCTCTAATTTGTGGTGGAAGCAATGCATTTGAGTAACAGCTTTTATAACGTGAATGTGAGGGATGTGCTGTTTGTTATGGGAGTCATGACTCCCTGTAGGTGACGTCAGTTTGACATCATAAAAAAGCCAATGTCCATCTCTTACTAGTGGTTCAAATAAAGGCTAATTCCACTGAAAATGTTATTTGCTTCTTTAGATGGGAGTGTCAAGCAAAATACCTCTAAAAGAAAGAAGTACTAAGCAGTACTAATCAGAGAGATTAAAGAGAAATGAAAATATCTCATAATATGTTAATGGGATAACATTAAATGAACCTGAGGATCCTGTGGATTTAAGTGTAGAATATAAATGTTAGGAGCAAGACAAAAGTGTTCCCATGCTCATCCTATATAATTTATTACACATAAACTCCCCCTGCCCTCAGACTCAAGGAAGGAAAACAGCCAGAACTCAGCACAGATATCACAGCAACATGAAGTCAGCACCAGCTGAAATTGCATCCCCTGGAGCTGTCAGGTAGTACCTTTTGCATCCTTTTGTGGCTGAACACTATACACCACACAGAAAAACCCCGTAAAGAAGGGATGGCTCCTAGGGAGGTGAGAAGGAGGCAGTGTCAGTCCCTCTACCACATCTCCCCCAGGAAAATATACGCCTGGACAGGAGAGTCTTCCATGCATGGTGCAAGTGAAACGCCAGTACTGAGTGACATTAAGCATCAGGTTTGCAAGTGCTGCAGTGCCAAAGCTGGGCTCATTGCCTCCAGCCTGGGATACAGAAAATGTCCCTAACTGTGCCACCACTGCCCACAAGGCACAGCCTTGCTGCTGAGAAACTGGCTTTGATCCCAAGCAACAGTATTTTTGCCATGCTGATATACCCATCTCAGCAAGCAGCAGCTGCTTTTGAACTGGGAAAGTAACAGGGAGTCTTATCCTCCAGTTATCTGATCCTTAGCTTTTTGGTAACTTGACGTTTTTGGAAAAAATTTGTTGTTCAGTGGCAGACTATCTCTGCCTCTCATCTTTCTGCCACATGAGCCCGCTCTCCTTGCACAGGGTATAGGTTTCTAGTAATGTGAGTTCCTGCTGGGCTCCTCAATAGCCATTCCAGAAAATGTTAAAAATGCGCACTGCATTAAAAGGTGAATGAAGATGAGCCAGCTGGCTCGCTGTTAGCACCACACACAAGGCAGGGTACCTCCCAGGGCGAAGGGGCCGCGGTACGCAGGGCAGCAAGAAAATCCCAAGACAGCAGCAGTGAGCGCTGAGCTGCCTGGTGTAGGGAGGGCTCAAAGGACAGAGACAGAGACAGCAACGGCCACTGATGTAAATCTGAATTTATCTGTGTAGGACCATGTGGGATAGAAGGCCAGTGTGAGTATTTGCATGCCATGGGGCAAAGACAGGCTTAGAGCTGGCTTTGTCCTCCTGTATTAGTGGTATGACAGGAGCTGCACGCCACCACAAATAATCCTTTGCATTCTTAAACCAAGACGCTGTGGGTACACCAATTCTTCCAATCAGTCCAGTATAGGCATTTAATAGGCTAAATGGTGTAATACATCTACAGGACATACATCAGTCGAGTATTATGTACAGGTGGCATTTTACAAAATTAGAAAGAACTGAAATAGAGCAAAATCCAACAATGTCTTACTCCATAAAACTTCCTTTCTGCACTACATGAAATATTCTACAAGCTAGACTAGAAAAATATGACTGAATGTCTTTTTTTTTCCTTTTTAGTTTCTACAAAGCTTTTAATCCAGAAAAAAATACAAAACAACTATTGAGTTTATTAGAGACAACACTTGTACACAGACAAAGAAAGTGGACATTCATAGACCTGCAAGTTGAATAAATAGGGCTTGTTTGTATAAAACAATTTTCTCTCTATCTTGCTCTCCTATTTTAGGGCCTGTGGCCCATGTTCAGAAAAATAAAAATGAGAGGAGGAGTTTGGCTTTCTGTGGTTGTTAAACTGAGGCCACATGGCTTTAGGAGAAACCTGTAGTTTGAAACATCAATTTGCTTCAGGTAAAATACTTCATGGGAGCAGCGCAAAAGAGGGAAAAGGAAAAAGAGGAGTAATTAGGCTGGAAGGAGGAAACCTGGCATTTCTGTACTGGCTGCAGCTTTATGTACTAGGATGAAAAAAGTAGTGTTGCGCGGCATTTTTTCAGGGTGCATGTAGAATTTTGTTGTTTCTTTGGGAAATTTATTTAGGGAAGTGCCATTGACCTCAGGTGGAAATAGGATAAGGGCCATCCAGAGCAGGAAGGGAGGGAGTGTCTGAAAGCAGACAGAGAGCACATAAAATTGGGGGAAGTGTTTCAAACAACTGTTTTTCCTTTTACAAAGTGAAAAGCAAATTAAGTGATATGTCTAACGTCATTCCTCACGGAGCTGGGCAGACGCAGATTGAAAGGAAATCACACAGCTAAAAATATGTCGTCACCACCGTTGTTTTTCCTCCAGAGCTTTGTAAAACTTCTTGACAGCTGATGGAAAAGCAGCACTTAAAGAGCACCTCACATCTGCCCAGCAACCTCACCAGCACAGCTTTCCTCCCACCGTGACCAGCTGCAGATGGGTCCGAGATGGGGACCTCTTCTCATTGCTCATGGGCTACCCAAACACGTAGCTTGAGCTTGTTCTCACTTCGTTGGCTTTACCAGGAAACTGTCACCAGCGAAGGGGGTGATGGGGATGGCAGCCAGATTTAGGAGGTGCTCTTGAAACCTTCTGTTACTCTGGTGAAATTTGGTGCTCTGACCAGAATCCCACTCATCCAACAAAATAATTCTGTGACAGCGTAGGTAAGAGAGTCTACATCAAGAACGCAAAATAGATTGTTATATAGGTTGAGAGAGCAAAGTTAAATTAAGTATCACATTATACTATACGACACTGCTTATAAAAAGGGTCCTAGTTCCCAAACACCCCAAATAATGAGCTATATAGTTTTGTACATAAATTAATGTTGCTTTGAAGTAAAATAGTCTCTTTCCTTTGTATTAAACATCCATTGCACAGAATTCTTTGTAAGTAAATATATTAAATTTGGTTGCTAAGAAGGATAAACTTATCTTATTAATACATCTGGCCAGCAAATTTTATCCACCATCACACACTTAAAAGTTGCTGTTAGAGAAAATTATTACTGGAGAAAAGAAAGCACTTGGAAGTCAACTTAGGAGTTAATGCTGGAAGAAATCCTGTTATTTCCATCCACCTACAGCGAGCAGCTTCTTCCGGCTGCAACATTAATTGGAAGTACAGACCCCATCCAGCCCTGCAGAGATGGAGAAAGCCAACCTCGTAGCTTACAGGACACTCGTCACTGACACAGTCAAACTCTTTTGAGTACATGCATTATCTATCTTCACCAACACTGTCCCAAAGGGAGCGTTTTGGGCCGAGATCAGTGCTTCTCCTGCAATGGTGGGAGTGAGTCTCTGGGAGGTCCCCATGCAGGAATGGGTTCACCCCTGTCAAAGTGGCCCCCAAATCCCCAAAGAAAATCCACTGGAGGTCCAAGGCATCCAGAGACAGCTTGTCCCACCATAAGCTCTGGTCTCCAGGAGGTGGCTGTGCAACCAAAGCCGAGGGGAGCGTGCCACAGATGAGGGCACCCCCCCAGCGCCCACACTCCTGCCAGCAGCGCCACTCGGGCAGGGGAGAGGCGGGTGTGTGTCCTGCTACCTCGTCCCTCCTCCACCTCCTTATACTACAGGTGGCTTTGGGGGGACCCAGCATCAGGCAGAATGGAGGGCAAGTTTGAGCCGTACCATGGAGCTCCCATCACCCACCCCCAACCACCGCCCAGCTTGGGATGAGGGAGGAACAGCTGGGCCTCTGCACCTATGTTATACACAAAACATACCAAAAGAAGAATTGTCACAACAATTTCTATTAACAAGGTGGGACAAATCTAGCCCTGGCGGAAACGGGAGCCATCTCGTTGGCTTCAAGGGAGAGGAGCACGTGCCACGCCACGGCTGGACCTGCGCCTGAAGAGTGCACGAACAGCACGATCCACCTGACCAAGCCTACAAAAGACAGCCTCACTCCACAAACACCAGCGACTAGCTAATCCGCTTCATCAATGTACAGCAAGAAAGCGTTTCCGAAAGGCATGAGCCTTATTGAAAAGGCGGCTTAAGAAAAGGCTGGTTCATCCAAATTTGCACAGGTTAGCCAAAGGGAGAGAACTGCTCTGGGCTGCCCCGGGGCGGCAGCCTGGAGGCAAATCTTACACTTGCATCTCTATACAAAAGTTACAAAATCAAATGGTGACATTATATTACATCTATTGTCCATAATATCACAGTGCTAGTTTTAAATGGCTAAAAACAAGAAAAGTTTTAGATTTAAGACATCCCTCCTGTAGAAATATAACCCCTTTGTCCTGCTGTTGATACCTGAAAGCAGCCTTGCTTGGAAAAGATAAATCCAATGAAATGTGCTAATTGAAATTAGGAGCATTTTCCCTTGATAACCTCATATTTCCTAACATGTCCCATTGCTTCCCAAGGAAAAAAATAAAGAAATAATATGAATCCCAGCCTGAAAATCAAAATGTTGAAAAGAACAGTTCTAAAGCCCAGACACTTCTTACCAGGTACTAACTAAATAAAACCCTTGCAGATTTAAACACAGATTACTTTGACATGTCTTCAGAGTGTGTTAGCTTTCCAACAACATTCACAATGAAGTTTCGCTTCTGAGGCCATGGAGTCCCTACTCTTCCTCTTCAGTTCTGCTTTCCAAAGTATCTGTACTGTCTTCCACTTCTTGAGCTGGGTGCGCTAAAGTATCTGCAAAGAAATAGTTCATCAGCATACAGGTACAATAGCCTTCATCTGATCCCCTGCTCCACCAGGCAGATGATCCATCAGGGTGCCCAGACTCGATGTGAGCAATTCACTCTACTTGCAAACCAGTAGTTAAACCTGGAGTAGGGTACTCTAAGTGCATCACAGCCTGACTTTACAGGGGATGTCAGACCTCAGGACCGGCACTGAGATGAGGAGCTGATGCCTCTCATTAAAAGCAGGACAGACATTGTAGTGTAAGGGCTACCCACTGTCTTAGTGAAATCTGCTCCAACTCTCAGTCCTGAAGACATAATGAGACCTAACGTCACTGCACAAAAACAACACAGAGGCCATAACATGCAACCTGGAGGTCAGGCCATAGATTTGGCTTACATTTCTTCTTGAATGAGCACAGCCTGTGCTTGCCACCACCTGGAAATGCCAACTGGAACAGCAGGTGATTTGACACTTCAAGATCAGACTATTTGTCATTGCCCCTTTGAAGGTAAGAGAAGGTACACCTTGCACCCTATCCTGGCTGCTGTCTCTGGGCATTTGGGTGGCAAATGGTGCTCTGAAATGGAAACTACATCACTCTTTAAGGAAAAAGGAGAGCACGGAGATGAAAAGACAGAAATAAATACATGAGTTCCACTCTGGAGCAGTCAGTGTGCAGGTTACACTCCAACAAGCTCTTATCTTTAGCCATATTTACCCCACAGTGACTTTGCTAGTCATATCTACACATTTGTGAACTCCTGCTATATTAATGCTCCCCTGGGAGCTTTGAAAATGCTTTGAAAATGTGCAGCTGCTAAACACTTTGCTTCTAGGCTATGAGATAGGGAGGTAGATTTGTGCTATTGAGCAGGATTACTGCTTCCTCGAGTGAAGTGCTAATGTGCAGTAAACTGCCTGTTGGCCATGCAAGTGGCCAGCACTGAACATGATGTGGATGAAAACACCATGTGCTCAAAAGCTACAAGGAAATTTTCAGTCCACAGGACTCCCAGCACAGGTGCTTTGGGCACTTTCAAGCACCTACTGATCTTTGGTACCCTATTAAGTCAGTGCATGGCATGGCCTGAAACTGCTATTTTCCTATGCAGAACAAGGATGAAAATTACTCATTCAAACCTTCCAGGTCCATCTGCTGCTGCTGCTGCTGGACACAGACTCTTTGGTCACCATGAAGACCCTTCTCTTCTGCTGATTTCAGGTCATCTGGAGGCCAGCGCAGCTCCCCGCTCTCTACTTCCCCAGACTCGGTCGGCTCCACCACGATTGATGGCAGTCTTTTGGACAGCTTGGGGTACTTCTCACGTGAGTCTGGGAAGGCCTGCTGAAACATGTGGGGACACGCCTGTCAAAGTCTTGCCCAGGGATGCATATTTCAAGCAAGCAGAGTACATGCTCCATCTTAGCACTCCCATGTCCTCCAAAAAAACCGTTGAAACTGGAGTAGGGCAAGCAGTCCTGCACAGGGAGGATTTCAAAAGCTTCTCGCTGGCCAAGCATGGACACAGAGGGGCTAACAGGTCTCAGCACACTCTTCCCTGCACATGCGGTCCCTTGCTGGACAAAGACCAGGACCAGAAACCCAGCTTTGCTTGCCAGCACGTTGGGCAAATGATTGCTATGACTTGTGCGATCCGACGTGCATAGTAAAAATGGTGACTTAGGTGACGAAATTCATTATGTTGCTAAACACTTGTGTTTCATTTCTGGTAGGTTTTTAGGACACAAAGGTCATTGCTGTACTGCTAAGCTAAATGGCTGCTGCAGCCCTTCTAGCTGCCCTCCTTTTACTCTGATATGATATTCATGTTTTCTTGCAATGACAGTTTATCAAGAAGCCACCATTCTGCAGAGCTATTTTCTGTAATGTGAAATACTGTATCTTATGATGCATTCATGCAAAACAAGTAGCCCCAGAGATCATTTTTACACAGAGGATGGTGCCAGTTATTATTTTCATTTGTCACATTGAAGCTGCAGGTCAAACACTATGCAGCGATTAGAGCTTGAATCTGATCTACGTCTTTTTAGGGAAGGAGACTGTAACTCATAAAAGTGATTTCTTGTTTTCAACATAGCTCATTCATTTAAATCTCTCAGGGTACTTTGCTTTGGATTGGGTTTTTTTCTGGTGCTTTTTTGAGGAACAAATTCCAGCTCCTCCAGGATATTAACATAAGACAAACTCTGTTGCTGCTTTGCTGAAACCTTATCTCCTAGCTTCTCAAACGTCCATATATCTGCACTAACATGCTAAATTTCTCAGTGTTAGCTGAGTTTTATTTTATTTTATTTTATTTTATTTCATTTCATTTGTAACAATAGAAGCAAGGTGCAGACTACAGGACTGAATGAGAGGTTGAGAGCGAGAACCATCCCTGTTTAACTCAAGGTGCTGCCACGGGCTTGCTGTGTGATGGTGGGATCCTCCCTGCATATCTGCAACACGTTCATCATTGAATCAGAGTCTCTGGTTAAACTGAGCTCTGCTGTTACGTGAGCCAGTCTCAGCACTGCTCCCACTAGGAGCAAAAGCAGAAACGTTCATACATTCCCTAAACACCATAAAACTGGGCACATCCTCCAGGATATTGCCAGGGACGTGGGGACTGTAGTGTCATAACCCAGTGGAGGTGTTTGCTTCAATGGCTTTTGCAGCCTGCCTTCATCATATGAGCTGCTCTCTCTAAGGACTTAGGGTTTAGTTGTCCCACATGGCATCAGAGCTGGCAGGGGGAGGCAAGCCCTTAGGAAGGGCAGTATTCTTCCTATGTGTCTGAGAAGCAGCAAGCACATTTTTATCATTGCTGCAGTGCCTGTATCTGACTTCTGGAGATGGGGAAGGGCAATAGTTCTTATCCTTAAGCCCTCGCTCCCCATGGTAATGTTGCAGGGATTCATTACTCTCTGCAGATCTACATGAAGGTGAAAAATATTGTGTATTATTTAGTGTTGCAAAGTGAGACACAGTTAAGAAAGACTTTTTGTGTGTGTGAAAAAGCTCCTTCAGTGCAACTAGACCAAGTGAATCACTGAAAGTAAACCTTTCTAAAGCCTCCCTGAGCTGCACCCACACGGGTGTAACTCACCCTGATCAATCAATGCTGCTTGTGCTGCCTATCAGAAAAGCTCCCCCCAACTTCCCATTACACAGCCTCCTCTCCTGAGCTGTTTATAATTTGGAAAGACATTTCCATGGAAGTTGTCTTGACTGGGAGGAATTCTTAAGAATCTGCTCATATGATCCTGCTATTTCCAAATATGAGGCAAGGTAAAATCTCCTTAGCTAGGACAGGTCCAGAGGCACCCCTGAGCAGCAGCGTACTCTTCAGACCAGGAGGAGTCCAACTCCCTGAGCCTCATGGCTCACCTGGCAGAAAACAGCCATAAAATTGTGGGCAAATTGCCTCATTTCCACCCAGGGCTACACATAGAAGTGACAATGACCTGTTCCCCCGGCTGCTGCTCCCTGCTCAGGTGGCAGAGGGCTGTGTGAGAGCCATCCCGTCCCCAAGCCTGCCAGCAACCCCTGGCAGGGGGATTCAATGCAACAAAATTTCTGCTTTTTCCATCTGCTTTCTGAAGCCCTAGGAAATGACACACGCTGATCTAAAAATGTGCTAAAAGGAGATTATTACGGCTGCAACAAAATTTAGGAAAGGCACCTGTGTGGCCTCAGCTTGGCTATTTTTGTTTGTGTCATTCTCATATGGTCTTTTCTCACACCAATCACATAATGTTTTTTTCCACTAGAGCCCAGAATTTACCACGTCCCTCCAGGAATGAGTCAGGACTGGCAGGAAGCAGAGCTGCCTGTCGGGCCTCGCTGTGTTTTTCTGAGGAAGCTGGAGTGTATGACGAGTGGGCAGGAGACTGCAGGAAGAGAAGGCCCGGTCTCCTGGCCAGTGCGCTTGGAAGTTGCTTGGAAGAAACCTAGTTTTCCCGCTGGGTCACTGACTTTGTGCTCCCTCTCATTTCTTTTTGGGTTTTTTGCCTCAGTTGGCCATCACTAAACGTGGATGGTATCACCTTCTCCCAGAGGGCTAGGGTAAAGGAGCTGGGGGAAAGCCTCTGGAGCATATGATCGGGGCACCATAGAAAAGCCATAAAGACATAGGTGGAGTTGGAGTTGGCACAGAGTTTCAACAGCATAGACTAACACAATAATGAAAACCTGGGACTCGGGGAAAAAGAGAAAAGAGAATACTGGAAATGTGTTCTTTGAGTGAGCAGCATCTATCCTGTACAGTCGATGAGGCAGGGGAAAGCCTATGGTACGCTCTTTAATTACATACAGCCTTTCTTTACATGCACAAGTGATCTGAAAGGAATTCGCAGAATTTCAGTTCTGACTTCCCTGGCTTCCAAATGCTGGGCTTTAACCTGCAGCAGGCTTCTCCTAGATTAGCTTTCTGAGTCTGCTCGCAATAATACATCTTGTGTTGAGAAGCAACTCAGGTCCACCAGGACACGTTTAGGTGGTTTGTACCCAGCTATGACACTGAGAGTCACGAGTACAACCACACAGCACAGACTGGGGGGCTTGGGACATTGTGATCCCTCCTGCTGGAAATGGCACCACAGGTAGGTACATGAGTGGGTGTCTGAAACCGCCTGGGGAGAGAAAATGCTCTTGCACCTGCCAGGAAATGGCCCTGACCAGCGCTGCTGCGAAGATGCCACAGCCATTTATGTGAATCACACCATCATTACAAATGGTCTCTTTTCTAAAAATGGAGCTCCCTCTGGGCCTGAGGAAACTTAGCTCATTACAAGAGTGGCTGTATAAAAGCTGTGGTACAGTATTGGCTGGATGCCTTCATCACGCGATGGTTGCTCAGTTCTGAACTCCTGTTGACAAACACCCTCTTTCCCTGCATCCCCAAAGGGGCTGGACATTGCTGTCACTGTGCTCACAAGGCCTGGCACCCAACAAAACCCTCCCGCCAGAACTCTCACCTTTTAAAAATAAAACCTAAGTAGGATCAGACATGTATTTCAGGGCTCGTTCTTCTGGCAGCTGTGCTCTGCAATTCAACATCTATGTGCAGGACAGTTATTGGTTGCATTACATTGGTTTTTTAAAAGCAACTCAAGATACTTTCCAGTTTTTCTAAATTTACCTGGCTTGAAGGGCCTCCTTCTTCCTCAGGAGTCTGGCTGAGCGCGAATTCCTCCATCACCGGTTCCCGTGTGTTCATCACCTCTGTCATGCTGCAAATATTAAATCAGAATTGGAAAACTCAGCTCTGAGCTTTGGCCCCACAGTTAATTTAACAAAAGACTTTAGCTTTTCATATTTGATAAAATAATTTTGGTACAGATTGCCCTTTCTAAACAGCCCCCTGGGAAGCGTTTCCTTGGCCCTCCAAGCCAATTGCTACCACTGCATGCCATGATGCAAAGCAGGGCATCAACCCCAGCTGTACCCCTGGGACAGCAGAGAGGATGCCCGCAGAGTCCCAGAGTCATCAGCAGGAAAATATGAGCCCTCCTATGTTATCAGCAACCAGTTAATTACAAATACATGAGCTCAGAAATTGCGTCTGTTGACCAAAAAAAGTTACTCTTGGAAATATCAGCCTTGAATTAAATTATCACTCTGATTCTCTGTAATGTCTTCAATATTTGCTCTTCCCAGATGTCTCTTCCATTTAGTCATGAGCCAGCACTTCTTTTTAAACTGTTAATTCCAGACACACCAGCTACATCCATGTCTAAGGGCCATATTTTCAATAGTCTTTACTTGCCTGAGTGTTCAGAGGTGTGTTGAGTGGGATTTTCAAATGCATCAGGGAAGGTTTGGCACCTAAATCTCATTTATATCATGGACTTAGGACCCTAAACTGCTTATGTGCCCATTAACCCTCTCCCTGTGCTGTTTGGTACCTGAGGCACCACCATCCTGGCCCTTGCACTCTCCTTGTTCCAATGGGCACTTTGGCAGCCCAGAGCAGAGGGGTGAAAGCTGGCCACAGTCCTCGTTGCAGGAAGCCTAGACCAGCCCATGACTGGGTAGCTGCACTCCTCTATGGCATTAGGATTTTCCT
The DNA here is from genome assembly GCF_949628215.1 of Phalacrocorax aristotelis. NCBI lineage: Eukaryota > Metazoa > Chordata > Aves > Suliformes > Phalacrocoracidae > Phalacrocorax > Phalacrocorax aristotelis. Next base: position 26,569,749 of record NC_134284.1, on the reverse strand, counting down.
CACATTTGAGATTTATTGATACAGCATTCTATGGAAAAATTTTAGGATGCCTGAAAACTTCATAACATGTATTAAGTGCGTAGGAGCAAACAGAGCCTGAATCACTGTTTGACCTACAGACTGAAGGGGCCATGTTCGTTTTGGATGAGAATATATCAGCCCTGGATGGTTTGGCCCTGACATTTCACTCTCTCTAGCTGGCATTCATCAGGTACAGCAACTACTGGGTGCCAGAGCCTCCTCCAATACGCAGAATGTAGGCATCATCTACTACGCCACCCTGCCACCTGCCACAGCAAGCAGCCCTTCAGGCACGACTAAATGCTGCCATTAATTCTGGTCCTGCTTCTCACACAAAGACCTTCTTTGTAAAGGCTGCTCCTACTGAGAAATGCAAACTAAAACATCTTAAGCATAACTTGTTTCAGGCTTACATTACCAATTACCCCACAAAACTAAATTTTACAATATCTGCAATTACTACAAAACCCTTCACAATGACTTTAATTAGCTGTAGCACAGAGCAGCATGATATCGCAAAGACTTTAACTCCCACTGCATCACATTTAAAAAAGAGCACGGCAGACCCAGGAGACATTTGAGCTCAGCTGTGGGCCAGGGCTCAATCCCATAGTCATCCATCATCAGCTTACGGAAAAGCCCTGAAACTCCAGCCTTGGACCCAACCAATGCCGAATTAAACAGTGCAGTTCCTGGTACACACACACACAACAGGGAAGCAGAAATAGGCTCTGAAACTCAGCAAGAGGCTGAACCAAACCCCTGATCTGGGCACCCACCAGCTTACACAGCTTGAATCCTCCCAGAGCCACAGCACAGTAAAAGAGGGACAGATTCTGCCTGCGAAGAGAGTTTTGAGTTCCCTGCCATTTCCTGGACCTGTATCCCTCCCAGGGACACCACATCAGGACACCACAAACCACCTAATCCATAAAATATATTTATTTTCAGGACACATGCTTTTATTTGTGCAGCATCCAGCGGGCCATACCACTGGGCACCCTTGGATGACAACACTGAGGAACTGGTGAGCTGGAAATGGGAGACCCTTTCCTGGAGCAGTGACCATGGGCCCAGCTGTGCCAGCTGTTTCTACACCCCAAGGCAGTGCTTAAAAAGGACAGAGCTGTGCCCTTGGACCCTTTCCCGACCAAAAAGAAAGCAGCACTCCCTGTGCTGCCTCCTCCCTCTGATCACCCCTGGTGTTCACGCAGTTCTTGCTTTTTTACCCCATCCTGGTCCTGGTTTCTCCCTTGGTCCCAGAGGGACCCTTTTGTATCCCTCCTGCTGGCTCTCCAGGGCTGCCTCTGCAGATGACCACGCTGGGCCATAGCAGGACCCTGCTCTCCCACCCCAACTCTTTAGGAAAAGTTTGCCGGGGGGCTTTCACACCACCTGTTAGCCAGACCCAGCCAGGAGCCCTGAGGAGCACAGGGCCCACCACTCTGAACATGTACAAGATTAACATCTTTCTTTTTGGATCCTTTTTAGGGTTTAGTGCCCCATCCCCAGCTGTCCTGGACAGCAAGGCAAGGGAAATGAGAAAGCATGTGTCTGGCTGGAAATAATCTTGGAGGCTTTGTGGGGGGCCAGGATTTATGAAGTCTTGGGCTTGGCCACCATGGAGAAGACGTGTCCCACTGCTGTGTGTGCTGGGGGTTGGTCTCTGCTAGCCAACAACAGACTCCTGCAGTAGCCCACCGCTGGCTGTTTCATTTTAGCAGTCTTTCAATATGTACCAAGTGTTTAAAACACTTCACTGTCCTTGTTCCATGGGACATTAGAGATACACATCCACTGTCAAACGTGTCATATGAGCTCAAAGATGTTGTTAAGACCTCATGAAATTCTATTATTGAGCAATAATGGGCTCTGTGCTTCCCTAAGACCACATTACACCCCGCAGCTTATTTCTAATGACAAAGACAAATGATTCTGGCTAGGAAAATGGTGACAGTCCTGCCAGTGTTATAGCAGATGCCTCAGTGAATCAGCTCCCAAGCTGTTGAAGCCCAGACCGTTTCACAAAATCTGTGCAACTTAAGGCTTTGATTGAATAGGATGGCAGAAGTGATTGTACTTCAAGTGTTTCAGAAAAGAACATGGGACCATGTAATTGGCATAAGAATTAGGCTTTAACTGGAATAGATTAATTGTTCTCATTCTCCAGTTAGAAACAGTAAAGGAAAGCAGAAGAATCTATATGGGGTATGAAAGCAGTGATGCTCCTAACAAGCTCAACTAGGTATTTAACACTAAAAATGACTATAAGTTAAATAATCGAGAATGCCGCTGCAAATCCGTTCATCTGAAACTTTAGAATCACCCGTAGGACATCACCGAGTTGTTTATAAAGCCACAGAATCTGAAAAAGGGCTTTGGTGGCTGCATAGGGCTTTTTAAAAATATGATACGATTTATGTGCAGGAGAAGTTTTTACTTTTCAGCCAGTTTTGAAGGAAAAATATTGAACCACTTTTAGTGCTGCTTTTATGTGAGATGTACTAACATACAACAGAAAAGTGGCTGATACAAGAAAATTATTATAAGAACTATATCTCTTAAATTTGGTCTTGCATTCACTTTATGTACGGTAGATGCTGATATCACAAATGACACCCAGTAGCCATAGTGATGCAAAACACCGCAATAAATAGCATTTACAAACAAAGAATAAATTCTGTGCTGGTGGATGAGTCACCTACTCTGAACCTTAAAATTCTTGTGGCAGTGAATTAAGAGATGCATTTACTTCCCCTAGGTCTGATTAAGCACAAATATACCAATTAAGGGAAAAAAAGCAAAATCTGTTCTTGTTTTTCTGTGAGAAAACTACATTTAGAGAAAATGATCTTAAATGCAACTGCTACAGTTGCAGGACCACGCTATGCTGATCTTTTTCCAGGGGCACAGAGCAAATGCACAGCTCACTTTCTGCTGTTTGTGTTGGCACAAACAACATCAGTAACATACAGAAGAATATATAGGTTGACAAGTGCTAAACCACTTACCATAAGAAAGTGCTCAGAAACAATGCGCACATTTTTATTTTAGATTTTGAACAGAGGGCAAAACTGACCTGTGAAATTCCTGGTGGAAAAACAGTATTTGAATGAAGACCAGCTTCAGGATTCAAAAATGTGAAGCACTTATGTGACGTTATGGAAAACAGGAAGTTTGTGTGATGCAAGCAGATTTCTTTAAGAAGAGGGGCAAAACCACATTTTATGGGACAGGCTGAGCCATGGATAGCAAGAGCTGTTACCTAAAGCAAGGATCAAGCTGGAGGATGCTCAGGCATGCAACAAAAGGGGACCTGATCCTGCTCTCACCTCACCAACCAGGATGGGCACCAAAAGGGGACACTGGCCAGAGCATGAGGCTCCATGGGGGATAAGCAGCAGGTAAAGCGCAATGACAGAAGAAAGCACGTTACCTTCAATCACATCAATGGATGTCACTTCCAAAAACTGTCCTTGCTGCAGGTGTTCACGTCGTTGATGAAGTGTTGTGCAAACTCTGCCAAATCCTAAAAGTGCCTGAAAGAGACGATACAATAGAGTCAGAGCGTGCAACCAATGCAACAACATTGGGAGTGACCTGTGTGAAAGAGTCTACAGAAAACTTGCTGCAGAAACTCCTACTGTGAAGGTCTGTATAATTTTCTATGCCAGATGGGTTTTGTTCTCACTAAGGGTGCAGCCCGTAGCATACCTTCTGAATTACCAAGGCAATTAATGTTCCAAAAACACCCAAAGCTCTTAACTGAAGCACCTTGAAATCTGATTCTGTTTGTGATGTTAAACCTTATTCCTTAGTGTAAGCTACACAAAAACTGCTGAAACTGGGGCACTCTGGAATTCTCCCATACAGGAATTTTGATGATAGTTGGAAAATCAGAAAATAAAAATGTATACCCCTATTTGGCAGGATCAGTGTGCTTAGTGAGACCCTGTTCAAAACCTCAAAGAACGAGATCCCTGCTCAAGAAGCTACTGGTAAAGACACAAAGAAGACAAAATATGCTGAAAGAAGGATACCTTAGGATTACATTACTGCACGTTTCTTTCAGATGTCACAGGGGTAGTGATTTTTGCAAACATCTACTCCAAACTGAAGGTAATACTTTGACTGGTATCAGGACAGGGAGCCTGGTGAGCAGAGGTGAGGATCCCACCATTTCAAAGTGTCAGTCACTGATTTCTGATGATTTCTCTGTCAGAACATCTTAGCTGAAGAGCCTGAGGAGTTACAGTGCTGAAATATAGTCAGTATCTTGGCCAAAGATGATTTTCTGAGAAGTTTGTTTAGCCCTACAGCTTGCCAAATATATATTCATGCCAGCCACAGCTATTTCCTCGGATGGGGAAAAGGTGTTTTCAGTGAAGTGAATGGCACTACTGTATCTATTTTATATCCTCCAGTGGTTTGGATTCCAGCCCAAGTGATTAAACAAATCTACCTGCTTTGGAAGCCTTCCTTCCAAGATTTATAACACTGGATTAACTGCACACTGATTTTATTCAAAAACAGTGACAGAGGAAAAATTGTGCATTGCATTCTGGAATTCCTGCTTATGCCACAGGCCACAGGCCATGCTTATTGCAAATTAGGGAAGCAGGAAATCACATCTCCTTCCCCAGACTCAATTCAGAAGTTTTAATTCTTGTCTGGCAATTTTCCTTCCTAACCCACGACCACACCATACATAGCCATACAACGACCATACCAATAGCTTCAGAGAGGCTAAAGTTTTGTCTCTTAAAAATTCATGACTATACTCAGTGCTTGTCTCTTGTATGGAAACCAGAGAGCATCTGATACCATCCGGGAAGAGGATTTTTATCCCACTACTCATTACAAAACCACTGCTATTAAACCTATGAAAATTCAGCACGAACTTGTCTACCTTCAATCTCTCCTTTAGAAAAGGCTGGATGTAATAACAACAGTTATTACACTGAGTCATCTCTCAATGAGAGACAAAACTGTGTAAGAGATAACGAAACAGGCACCACCTGGCCACTGGTTGGAATCCAAGCCAGGCCACTTGCTACTTAGAGGTATCTTCAGATGCCTGGTTAGCGGTATATAGGGATCCACACTGTACTCAGGGAATTAAACCCACATCTATTGCTTTTCCAGTCTCAGCAAAGGAATTCTGGATTGAACTGACCCAAGACCAATATCCCCTCCAATGTTTTGGGCAGCATTGTCCTACGGTGCATGCAGTGATTGAGAAGGGATGTCAGCCTCTGGGGCTCAGCTGTAGTAAAAGCACTTAAGGACTGCAGCATGGAAGAATTCCCTCTCCCAGCCCCACATCCATATTTAAAAACAGAAAAACTTTTTCTCAGTCAAGAGTGTTGAAGAGTTCAGTGTTTCTAGTGCATAAAACTACCAGAATGCATTTATTCTCTGAAGAGGAAATACTAATTTTATCTACTTAATAAAAGTTGTTATCTCCTTTGGCTGACACTAGAGGAAACAAATTAATACTCTCCCTTCTACAATACTGCTTAGTCTTTTAAAAACAAAGCACAGCTACTGAGACCATGCAATGAGCCTTTACTGCAATGGAAACAGTCTGGAGATTGCTCCAGTAAAGCCCTTCTCTGCTTATCTCTTCTTGTCCCTTCTTACTTTTACCCACCTTGGTTGCTTTGCTGATTAGTCCAGCCTGGAGCCTGTTTGCTCAATGCACCCACTCCCAACCAATCCCTCTTCCGCCCCCAAAATAACTTGCCCTCCTTTGCCTCAGCTTGATAACCAGCTTCTTCTCGGGCTCCAGGAGTACAAACACAGCTGTGCTGCTATTAACAGTGACCAAGAAGTCTCAAGTCTCAGAGACCAGTGACACTGCCCGGCCACCCCTCCTCTGGGCTTGGAGAGCTCTGCTACCCCTCTCAGTAAAGGACAGTTGATTTAGGGACTACTTCAATGAGCCAGTCATGTCCTGCCTCTTTAGGAGCTGCAGCACCAAGCAAAGTGTGAGGAGATACAACCAAGGGAATGATAAGAGAGCTGGTTTCACCAGTGAGACCAAGCAACGCTTCAGTGGTGGCCCCTTTGCCCAGAGCAAGGGCCCTCAGCCTCCCACCCCACACAAAGAGATGGATTTCCACCTGTGCTGCTTGGCACAGGCCAAAAGCCCAGGTATCAAAAGGCTTCTCTTCCACTTCAGAAGGCATCTGGGACACATCGTGTGTTTGGAGTTTCTACACCACAGAGACATGGTCTGTCCCAGTGGGGTCGTCTCACCACCCACAGGAGGACAACCAGCACCAGGGAGCAGAAGCAAGATGTTGTTAGCAATTCTGGCCAGCTGGGATATGTGGGAAGCCCAGCCTGGCTGTCTCTCCTGGGTCGTGCCTTGCCTTGCTGTGCGAGGAGAAGACTCCACCATGCACAACAGCGGAGACCTTTCCTTAGGAAAAATCCACTGTGAATTGCAAAGTAGATGTTTTTAAGGTAAGTGCACTTCATTGGGAAAAACAGAAATAGGAACCAGCCACAGGTTGCAATCCTAGCAGCCCACAGATTGGCCACTTGATAAAGGAGCCCAGCATTTCAAAGGCGCTGAGCGCCGAACACTTCCCCAGGAGGCACTAGCACCTCCAGCATCAGGTCTCTTTTATTTGGAGATGCCTTCTATGCTGAAAGCACCACCCCTCCTCTCCCAGATGCCCCAGTGTTGGAGACACCAGGTGGCAGAAAGAGACCTGACCTCAGGGTGCCAGGGCTGCTGCTAGATTAGCAGGGGCTGTGGGACAGCCTTCTCCCCTCCCAGGCTTCCCCAGTTAATCATTCCCCCACTGACCACTCATGGAAATATTATGATAACAGCCTAACAATACCACATTGAAGGTGCACCTTCTAATAAATAAGTGTAGGCAGGCAGCAGAAATCGGCCTTGAACCACTGTTCAAATTTATCATTTATCTGGCACTGCAGAAATGGAGTCCTCCCCTTCTTATTTCAATGGGACAATCCCCAGGGCTTTACCAGCCCTGTATTTAAATTGTCCCCCATATGACTCTACAGGCTCAGCCTCGCACACGGTAGGACTGTAAACGCCGAGCTCTGTGAGCTCGCCTGTGCAATCGCAGCGCACAGGCAGTTCCTACTGATTTCAGATAGCACCTCAAACAAACCAGGAGTTCAGCCTTGGGTGTCCAGTCCCCGCTGCTTCACCTCACTAAAGCCTGTGGATCAACACAAGCTTTTCTTCACTCAAGGAGCCTAGTCTATGTGTGCTACAAAAAGAAACCCCTGCTATTGATTACAAGGAAAACTGGGACAGGACACACATAAGAATGGTGTTAGGCAGGAAAAGCAATGGCCTACGGCTTGATTTTTGCAAAGTGGAAAATACCAACAGGCCACAATAAACCCTGCTCAGCAATTCCCAATGAACAAACAGGCCCAAGGAGGTTTTTCTACCCAGAAGAAGAAAGGGTGCCTTATTTGGGCCACTTTGCTGCAGCAGATCGGGCTGCCAGTTCAGCCAGGGTGGATGAGTGGGCGATCTAGGACAGAGCTATGGTTGTTGTGGTGGATGAAGCCATGAAGGGGCTGCTCACATGGTATCAGAAGGTGCACATGCCTTCAAGGAAATGTCAGTCAGCATTTTCTAGGGCCAGATGCTTCTGTGGATCCAGCTCTTCTATGCCTCAGTCTTACGTTAGTGTCCTAGGAGGATGGAGCTATGGCTTAGGCCCTGCAGTGCTTCAGGCCACACAGGTGGCCTGGGCCATCCATGGGTCAGACCATGCTCAGTACCTCCGCTGAGGGTGGGACACCAGCTTCAGCACCTTGGCACAACCCAAAATAAGCGCTTACCTCAGTGACACCCTGCAGCCTCCAATTTCCATGACTGCCTACTGAGCTCAGCTTTTGGAATCTGGATAGGAACTTGGACAGCTTCTTTGTTTCCCCTGGTTGCACATTTGTAATGGATGCACTTTATGAAGTGTTGTGGATTCCATGGGACTGGTGAAATGTAAGTTACTGCGTGGACCACAGAAGATAAATGTGTGTGTGTGTATGAACTCCTATTTAAACCTCCCACTTCTTTTTGGATGCAAATCTCTTTCCTAAGCAACTGAGAAAAGTGCGATATGTGTCAGAGTCTGGAGATTAGAGATCTGTTCTGTTCCCTCGTTTCAGAAGCTCTTGTCTTCGGCCACCCACGCAGTACTTGAGTTCTCCTCTCCACAGGCCAAAGCTGCCTTCCTCTCCTCGGCAGCGTGTGCTCTGCAGAAGATGTCGATCTCTCTCAGGAAGCAGCGAGATGAAATGACTCTCAATGTGGAGGAGCAGGCATTTCAGCATGAGACACAGCACGTAGTTTGGGAGAGCGAAAAGGGGTAGGAGGCTGCTATTTCCAGACCGTGCTGCCTCTCACCGCTAACTTCACAGCGAGCCGCAGTTTTTACTGTTCCTGCTCCAAAGAAGCTGCTGGGGTAAATATCACCCTAAGGAGTTTCTCAAACACTCGTCTGTGGACTACCAACACTAGAAAACACAGGCTCGCAAAGGGCACGGTACTGGCAGATCACTCTAACTCAGCCTCCTTGACTCCTGATGTTGCACAGTGAGGCACAGGGAGCCGCTGTTCTCACATCCTCGGCTCCTGGAGCACCATGACTACCAAACAACTTCAACTTCCAATTTGTTGTAGTTATCCAAGTTCCTACTGGCTCTGTTTGCAAAAAGGAGCTAGAACCTTGCCTCATAAATGGTCAAAGAAGAAGAAAAAAGAACTAAAACATGTCTGTGTTTAATTACACAATTTTTAAAGCAATTTCATGATTTGGGGGTGATTTAACTCAAAGTTTTTTGCAAATGACGCTTGCAAAGCTGCTTGCTATGGGTGCTTCCTTGGTAGCTTTTCTTTTTACTTTTTTCCTGGCTGCTTTAGATAAGCTCATTTTTTTTCAGCTTTTTGATCTCAGCAGTAAACTACCTGAGCTTCCTCAGTGAAGATGCCACAGGGGACAGGTACAGCAAGGAAGGAGAGTGGGGCAGCCAGCCAGGATGCTCGAAGATAGGGATGAGGAGCAGACAGCCAGGAAGCATGTGCAGAGCAGCAGAGGGAAGAAGAAACAGAGCAGATGGGAAGAATGACTAAGCCAGCTCCTCCGAATGCTGGTAGACCTCGGTATCATGGAATTCTCCACAGAGTACTCATGGAACCGTGTGCCAAGAGAAAGTTTGGATGTATTTTTTTTAACATTAGATTCAGCAGCTAATTGATGTGAAAGGACCTCATTAAGAAAACAGCCCCATCAAAATTAGAGATAAGCCTCAACAAGCTGTTAAATGTTTTTAGAGGTACCTCTTCTCGTACTCGCTGTCCAAACACTCTCTCATCTAAGAACTTGATTTTGGGATTGGAAATGCCAGTGCTGAGCGCAGTATTGCCGAGTTCTGCTCACGCAGTGAACCCTGCATTGGCTTCAGCTTCTCGAAACAACCTTACGAAGCCAGCACCTTACAAATAAGTATATCATTCCTTCTAATTCAGAGCAACCATTACTAAAGAGTCTCAGAAAGAAATGGTTTTGTTTCTGTGATCTTCCCTGGAAGATGACGATTCTCTCATCCCTCATATTTCATGCCACAATTGTCCCTCACCTGACAGCACCCGTGGGAAAAGGTGGCAGATGAAAATTGGCTTCCTGTGCTTCTTTCTACTATTCCCTAGGTATTTCTGGATGGTCCTAAATTCAGGTCCCAAGAGCAGAAGATGAGCGAGGAAAAAAGTACCTTAGAACGTCAACTCAGAGTAGGTGATTCTTAGATGGAAATGTCATGGGAAATGGATTGCAAAATGTCTGATGTCCTTCTGGCACTGTGAAAGAATATTCCAATAGTCTATCACTGGCCTCATTTCTAGGTAACAGAATAGAATAAGATGCTAGGTACAGTTAGGTAGAACCACATTTACTTAAAAGATAAATGAGTTCTTTCCTTGTAACTCTGGGGAAATTGGAATATGATGCTATCAGTGCTGTATTATGATGCAATATTGAGCATTTAGTAGATAATTCAGTAAAGCCAATGCAGCAAAAGTGTTAAATTTTTTTAAAAAGCCAACAAAATCCCACCAGACACTCCTAAGAGAACAAAGACAATGAAGAGACTTTTAATGTTGCCTATTGTTAATTAACAGCACAACTGCAGGTGTCACGACACCATAGCCTCACACCAAGATGCAGCTGGTTTTCTCTAGGATTTAAAACTCTGTAAGCTTAATTGAATTTCCAAGTATGGGAAGTTACCCCAGCCTGAGATGGAACATATGAGAACACTGTGTGCTATTGCAGTAGGGGTGGGCACGATGGAAGGTGAAGACAACACACAGCTAAAAATAAAGAAATTATTTTAAAAAATTAAAATGCAGTATGGTTTTTTTTTTTTAATGAGTCATTAATGCTGAAAGCAGATATGCATTAGCAGGGCTATGAGTCCTCCTGCCAACCAAGTAACAAGCACCTTCCGGATCTAGAGGTCTCCTAAATATTTGCACACAGGCAGCTCATGCGTGTGCATTCAGAGACAGAACTCGGCTGAAAATTCAGGTTACATCTTACAGAAGTTGCAGTGGTGTCAGCAAGAGGAGCTGGAATCGGACTATTCTCACCTAATCCTATGGGGACCTGGGCACTACAGGGCAAAATGCTGTGGGATCAGTAAATACACCCTGATGAGAGCAGGGGCTTGTCCTGCTGAACCACGGCTTCTTCCAGCGCCAGTATCTGCTCTGCAGAGGACGGCACTGGTCATGGTCTCCCTGAACGGTGAAGGAGAGATGATCCCAGCCCCTGAGGACCTGTGATCAAAGAGGGACAAAGGCTGAAACAGGGCACTGAGATAAGGTTTTAAGGACTTGTTGGTATCAATCAGTGTTTTTCATTCTACCTGATTGTTATTGGTTGGCAGTCTTCCTGGGGCTTGCAATAAAGTCTTCCTCTGGAGGTGGAAAATGCAGGAAACAGATACATTTACAGATTTTTCCAGGCAAGGTACCCATGTCAGAGGAGCAAAGGGAAGGGCTGTTGCCGAGGCAGATGCTGGTCTCCTTGAGGTCATGGCAGGGCTCCTCCTGCCTTCTATGACATAGGATCCGCCCTGGATTAAGACTTCTCTGACTGACCCCTCCAAAATAGACAGATGCGGTTACAGAGCCTCAAATGCAAGGGCATAATTTCAGAAATGAGAGAGAAGGAGCAGTTTCAGCCGGTGACACTGTGGGGTTGATACCTGATCTATGCAAAAACCTGTTGCTAATAGAAGGAGATCGCTGTGAGAAGGGTGGGAAAGTAGTGACTATATTTGCATGTTCATTTCTTCTGCTAAAGTCTTGTACCAGAGATGTTAGATGACATTCCACTTGATTGACAAATTGACAGGCTAGATCGGGAAAGCAAATAAACCAAGTCAAGTCATTCCCTGTTTGCTTGTTTTCTTTCTGTAATCATAATGTTGACTCTGAAAACATGTTTTTTAAATGGAATATTAATTATTGAAATCCTGATCTGTGAGCTGGATTCTTTTCTGGGCACAAGATTTGTTGCTCATTAGATGTACGAGATGGAAAACACTGGCTTGAGCCTGGTTGTGTGTAGGCAGATTTCCCTGCTTCACCTTCATTTTCAGGCTACTCATAAGGAGGCATTGTGCAGAGAGCCAGGCTACGGGACAGACATGAACACCAACTTCTGGGTCCTCCAAGAAGATTTGAACCTATAGCCAGGAGGGCTTCCTTTGCTGTACTGCTGACTATATGTCTGCAGTAAAGATTTTAGTCAGGAAAAGACTAATGGAAACAAATTTCTCTTTGTATATTGCTTATTGTGGCTTGAGGGGTTAATGCTACATCCAGCCTAACTAACTCCCCTCCACGACTGTAGCCATATTCAGAGATCTACAAACACAGCTCTGTCCCAGATGAAAAGAAAATTTTTGTGGTATGTTCATTTGGCAGCAGGAAAACATTCACACCCTTTGCTCAGAGTGAAACATAGTCCCCATTTACAGAGCAAAGTAGGTTCTTTCTTTCTCTGCAAGTAATCATATGTGCGGTATTTGCTACCTGATGGGAAAAGCAGGATTTCAGTGTTCTTGTACCCGGTTCAGCTAGGCTGCAAGCAAAAGCATCATTGCCTTAAACTTGCGCTTTGTTACCAACTTCCTCGCCTCAAAAGTTGCCTTGAAAACAAACAAACAAACAAAAAAGGAATAAACGAAGAGCTGAGGCGATCACAGACCAGAAACCAACAACTCCCTCAGTGCTACACTCATTCGTGGGGATTCCTTCACACAACCCTTTCGGCTGCCGAACAAGTTGGGTTGTTTCGTTGTGTTTAAAGGAGAACCCGTTCTTCAGTGGGTTCCCCACCATCCCTCACTCAAAATAAAATTAAAAAAAAAAAAAAAAAAAAAGAAGAGAAAAAGGCATCTGGAGAAACAAGCCAGGGCAGAGGCGCGCTTCCCGCCGCCCCGTCCCCCGTAACTCCCCGCAGCCAGGCGTGGAAGCGGGGCACTTTGTCCCGGCGGGCGCTCGGCCGACCCCGCACCGCACCGCACCCCGCACCGCTGCCGTCCCGCATCGTCCCGCACCGCCCCGGGCCCGCGGGCAGCACGTTCCCGGGGCCCGGGCCGCCGCCGCGGGGATGCAAGCGGAGGACTAAGAGGTGGCGGCTCTTCCCCGGGGCTGCCGCCGGACCCCCGCCCGCCGCGCCCCGCCACCCGCAGCTTCCCCAAGCCCGGCGGAGACCCCCCCCACACCCCACCCCACCCCACGCCCCGGCGCGGCTCACCGGCGGGGCAGGCGAGGCGAGGCGAGGCGGCAGCCGCCCGCCGCCCATGCACGGCGGCAGAGGGGAGCCGGCAGCTCCGTCAGCGCGTCCGCATCCTCCCGGGCCAGGCGCTGGCACCGCCGCCGCGGCACCTCCCCGCCCGCAGACCGGCCCCGCCGCTGCCGGCGCGGGGAAACCACTCCCCCGGCAGCGCCGGTGGGGCGGCGCGCAGCCACGGCCCCCCCGGCACGGCACGGCACGGCACGGCCCCCGCCGCGCCCCGGGCCGCCCCGCGGACGGTGGGGGGGGTTGAGGAGCCGCAGCGCGGTGCGGTCCAGGCACTTCCCGCGGACACGCGTGGAACGGCACGGCCCCCCCCTCACCGGCCCGGCCCACACAGCGCCCCACGCGCGGGACAGAGGGGCCCGGGAGGGGACACTTCCCCCGGAGCTGTTCCCCTGCTCACGGGTGTGGAGCTGACACAGGGCTCCTGGCCCCTTGCCGCCGCAGTCCCTGCTGAGAAAACGCTGAATGCAGGAGGCACAAACTTTTTTAGCTCCTTTGGGGGGTTTCTTTGCAAGGGGGTTATTCTCCCCCGAGTGAGTTTCCTGGCTGCGTGCCCTGCCCGCAGCTGGGACACGCTCTCCTGTGGGCAGCATCCTGTCACCACCTTGTCCAGAGGGCCTACGGGTGGCAGGCAGGCTATGCCAGGACTGTGATAAGGGGCACCCCACTGCCAGGGGGCTGTCAGGAGCCCACCTCAAACCCACTGGAGAGAGGCTGTCAGGGGAGCCTTTGCAGCTCTGCTTCTATTTGTGATGCCGGAGGAAAAGGCAGAAAACACCCGCAGTGGGGTGAGGCAGTCTTGGGCAGGAGGCTGGGGAGCAGCGCGGGGGGATGTGGCCCTGGAGGGCTGCAAAAAGGAGCATGGTCCTCCCCACTGCTGCTTATCCCTCTGGGAAGCAGCTCAAGCACAGGCGCTGAGGGCTACGAGGGGGACCAAGACCTGCCTTCTTCCCTTTGCACATCCAGTGATGGGAGCTGTGGGTTCAGCCTGCAGAGATGCAGCCCCTGGGGTCTCCTCTTCGCTTGGTCCCAGGGCGGTGCGGCTCCGAGGAGGGACATGCACCATGGCTGGCGGAACAGGCCTTTCCTTTCATGCCTTTCCCGAGAGCGGCGCTTCCAGCACAATGGAGCAACATGAGCACTGAAGGGGAGATGGGTGTCAACCAGGGGAGGCCCTTCCAGCATTTGGTTCATGTGAGGTCCTGTGAAACCAGTGCCAGCAAGCGCGGATGGCACAGGGTGCATGGGGCATCCAGGGGAGGCACAGCTGCAGGTGCTGGAGCCTCTGCCCCGCCAGGGGAAGAGGAGGCGATGTGTAACCTCCTCCTCAATCTCCCCTGCCGGGGCTAACATTGAGTTGTCAGAAAGCAAGGAGCTTGGCCTCCACTTCAGGGTGATTCATGCTTGGCTAGTGGCGAGAAAAATGTCAGCTGCTGCTGTGGGCAATGCTGAAAGGTAATTGAATTAGGGCAGTGGGACACCACGGGCACAGCTGCGTTCAGCTCTTCATGCACCCAGGATGGTGGAAGGGAGGGGTCTGTGCCTGTGCCCGGTGAGCCCATTTGGGAGTGAAGGCAGCTCCTTTCCAAAGGATATATAGAGATATATGTACACTCTCTATACAAAGAGTGTATCTAACAGGATATTTTCCAGTGCCAGGGTTATGGCCCCCAACTCCACAGTCACCCAGGAAGTGGTTGTGTCAGCTCTACTTCGGGAGCTGCTCCTGAACAGTGGGCTTTTACACACTGCGTGCTTTTTACATGCTCCTTTTGCAACTGTGTATAAAATGTAGCTATCAGTTTAAACCTATATGGGCAATATAGTTTTATATTATATTATAAGTCAGTGTATAAACACATGGTGCACTGAGAATGAACTCTGCTGTGGCAAGGGGCGGGCTGTTTGTTTATGGCAGATTTGTTCCCAGACTGGTAATAGTTATGTTTGTCTGAGGACAGAACAGCTCTAAGGGGAGATTTATAGGGTGGATGCTAAAAGTGACTTCCCAGTGACATTAAGAATTGCAGGAATTCTTTAGGAAGGAGGTGTCTGTGTGGTTAGAGCCCTGGGGTGATATTAGGGAGCCTGTGCGCCCCATCAGGCATTGGGCAGTGCAGGTGATGGCTGGGACGTGGCAGGATCCAGCCATGGGGCTGGGCAAGCTGCTCTGCTGGGTGAAATAGAGAAGCTGCTGCTGCCCTCCATCTAAAGGCACCAGAATCTTGCAGGGAGGTTGGTGGGGACAGTGCAGTGCCACCAAGGGACCCTTCCCTCTGCTTCCACTTCTACTCCCCACTCCCCATGAGCAGGTTCTTACCTGCACTTTTTCCTGAGTTGTTCCACCAGGAACTGCAAAAGGCAAGGTAAGAGACCAGGGACAGAGGGTGACTGCTGTTCAGAAAAAAAGATGTTTTAAAGCTATTTTGAGTCTTGTGGAAACAACTGAGGGTTTTTTGTGTGGCCACAAGGAAGGAAAGAACAAGGTTCTGTCTCCACCACAGGATCTGTGTAGTCCTGGCAGCAGATGTGCCCAGTGGCACACAGGACCTTGCACCCAGCCAGCTGTGATGTGCTGTCTGCTTTCAGCCCCTGCAGTGCCCTGCAGAGTGTGGTGGGGCTTTGCTCCGGCTCCTCACAGAGATTGTGCTGGGGAAGGGGAAAGTTGTGCCTCTTCCTGAGGGGCTTTCAGGTAACAGGTACAGCTCTGAGCCTCTCTGTCCTTCCCACCCACCAGCATGTCAGGGATATCAAGGGCTGGGCACCAGTCAAGGGCGCTCCCTCGTTCTTTGGATGTCACTGGGCAATGGGCAACTGCTAGCTGAGCCTGATTTAAGAGCAGCTGGCTGGGACTCTACCCAGACAGGGCAGCAAGGACAATGAGGTATGATGCAGTCAAGCAGAGGGGATGGTTGAGGTCTTTTTGAATTGTGAGAAATCCCCAGATGCTTTTTGATGGTCCTTTTGTAGAAATACCTCCACTGCATGTTTACCATGTATCTGGTGAGGAAATGTGATCCTTCTTTACTCACACGAACAGTTGTGATACAGTCCATGCCTCTGTTAGCTCAAGATGTGTCTGTGGCAGCTAGTGAAAATGTTCAGAAGAAGCAACCAGCATCTGCCTGGTGCTCTCCAGGAGGGCTTTGTAGTTGTGTTTGCAAACTTTGAGGTCCCGAGTGGGGAATTCACTTTCCTCCATGGGCAAGTTGATCAGACATCAGTTGGGAAACAGGGGATGTGGATCGGATCTCCTCTTTACAGGCTCCTGGAAGCCCCATACTGGTGGCTTCTGAAGCCCACCACAGTTTCTAAAATAGGCTGGATGGCAAAAGCTCTCTAGATGATGAACAGGGTGCTAGTCAGCCAGTGTTATTCCTGTGGAATTGATTTGAACACTGCAAAGACTAAATTTAGTTTCATGATTAATTATGCCAGGAGACCCCCAGTATTGCATAGGTGCCTTTATTAAATAAATGTAATGGAAATAGTTATTGGTTCCAAGAGAAGGGGTGTTTGCATTTGCAGATCTGGAGTAAGACTCGTGTGAGAAGGGCACTCATCCTGCACACTGAATTAAGATGAAGACCCATGGTCAGGAGGCTCTGTGAGATGTGCCAGTTCTGAGACCCTGGGTGACACCAGTTGTACACACCACCTCTGGTTTCTCAGGAAGAGGCCATGTGCAAGCCCTTGGTGCCAGCACTGCTGCATCAGAGAAGTCCCTGCCTTGGGACTTTGCCAAAATCTGACTTGTCATTATGGCCAACAGGCTACATTTATGGCCAACATTATGCCCTCCTGGAGGCTGCAGGGCTGCCTGTGACCTCTCTCCTCCCACAGTTCCCCTTTGGACTTGGGCTCAGTGTTTGCTATTGAGGTGCAAACCTCCCATGCCTGACATCCTCCTGGTGTGAGGGCTCCTGCGGCTCACAGTATTTCTTACACTTGTGTAGCTGACCAAAAGGTAATAGCAAAAAGAGAGAGAGAAATACCTGGGCTAATCAGCAAGAGATGTAGCTATCACCTTGCTTCTTCATGGTGTGCATGCCTCTCATTTTGCATGGCTTAACAAGTCAGTGCATCAGCTGAGTGGTGGTAACTGGCCATCTGTACAGCATATATACAAACATGTGTCTTATTGTAAGCCTTTTTGCTATAGATTAAAAGAGACCAATTTCTTTTGACTCTGTTGCAGGGTAACATTAGAAGCAGGGACAGCTGTGCTGGCTCAGCCGAAGTGACGGAATCAGATAAACATGCACGATGCTAAACCCTTATTAACCTTGTGAATTTACTGTTGTAAATTTGAACTTTCTGTTCCCATCCTGCCCCTCTCTGTGGATCGCTCCTGTCCCTCCTGGACACACCTCTCATTTTGAATCGTGAGATGTCATATCTTGTTTTTTGCTGTGCATGTCACCTTCTGAGTGCTCTGAGACAATTAATCACCCCAGTCCTGATGGAAAATTCTCAATCCTTCAGTTTTCTGGTTGCGTTCATCTGAGTAATGTCCTTGCAGAGGCAGGGGAGAGAAAAGTTTCCAATTCATTTGCAGATATTTGATTATTTCAAAAGGTATTTTTGTGAAGCATTTCACATAAAGTTCCATGGCTATGTATCCCAGAGGAAAACCTGGGCAGCACAGCTCCTTGGTCCAAGCAGGCATGGCCAAGTTGGCCAATGGCAGGCTGAGCTCTCACTCAAATCAGTCAGCAGCAAAAGGGATCAATTCCGGCCTGGTACAAAGGCTTTTGTGTCAGAAAATCTGGTCATGACCTGGTGCTGCATGAAGCGGAGAAGGTAAGTTGTATTAGCATGCACTGGGCATCAGAATCACAGAGGCTTCAGATGCCAGGGCTTTGGGCTGGGAACATAATAAAGAATCACACAGAGCTTTCTGATGTTACATATCAAAAACTTACTGGAAGGAGGAGAGTAACTTGTTATTAAAACAAGTCTCTCCTTGGCTGCTGAGCTCCTAGTTACACCCTTTCCCCATCCCTTCAGGCTTCACTCCCTGATGTGCTTCCGAGGCCACACATCTTCATTCCTTGCCACTGTGCAGGGAACATGGCCCTGCATACCCTGCACGTGGGTGTGCAACACTGCAGGGGCTGTTCGTGGGATGAGATCTGCAGGGATTGCCATAATGGGGGCCTCCCTGTATAATACCAAAGGTTCATTTCAATTATTAGGCTTGATGTTGGCTGTGATAATGAGTTACTGTGTATTAACAGTACTGGCTTTACTTCCTTCTCCGTATTTGGTTCCTTCTGGCATTGGAACAAGGTTTTATCTGTCTGAATCACCACATCATCATCAGATGTAGTCTATAGGCACAGGACTGTCCTCCAACAGCCCGTCTCCCCTCTTGGAGGCTGTGGTTGGGAGTATGGTTGCCATGGTGGTAGCGAGACAATTAAAATGGCTTTATAACCAGCTGAAGGTACTGACTGTTTCCAGGATACCATATATCCTAATCAATCTCATCTCTGACTGACCTTGGAGTGAAGCCAGGACCAATGACAGCAGCTTGTGGCATTTAATTTTTTTCTTCCTTCTTCAGCCCTCTAGGGTTAGCTTTCCTGCATGGATTTGAAGCTGCAGTTCAAGGTAAAAAAAACCCTCTGTCCTTTCTGGATGTGTTATCTTTCATTTTACATCCTTTCATTTGGGCCACACAGCACAAAAAAATGTATAAAGTTATCACCACTCTTCTGATCTCTTGACCTGCAAGAAGCTGAACTGGCTTCCTTGCATTGACTGATGTGGGTGCTGCCCTTTAGCTGAGTGCAGGGAATAAGGGATCTCTTTGTTAGAGACTCCTCCTAACAGGCTGTGCTTCTCCCCCTGCCAGGCCACTCCCCGTGGGTGGTGGGGGCTGGAAGCAATATGTTGGAAGTCACACTGTATCCCAACAGCTTGGGATTCAGAGCTGTCAAGCAGTGGCTCATTGTTAGTACAACTTCTTCCAGAATGCCAGAAAAAGAAAAGGCGACTTAAAACTTTTATGACCTGCTGACACATGAGTATGGTAGGAATCTGACGTCTGTGAATCTGGAGGAACAGTGGAGGGGTTTGGAGATCTGCTGCTGCTGCTAGTTACAGGGCTATTTTTCCATACAGGTGACGATGTGAGCCGGAGGGCTCCTCCAATTTGCATATGGTTCTTCCAGCTGGCTTACATGGATCTACTTTGTTGTGTAGGTGCTACCCTGTGCTGGGCACTTCAAATGGAGGTATAGTATTTTTCTGAGGGCTCCTTGTATCTTTGCCATCATTCAAGAACAGCTGAAATCCCATTTTAGAGAGCTTCTGACTTAGATGACTCCTGAGGAGACTATGTAGTCCCAGGTGGGCAGCTGGGCCACCTGTTTCGTGCAAGTCTGGATGAGTTTGCAGCATGGGGCTGCAGGGTGACACAAAATGGCACTCCTGATTGCTGCTACTTTTCCCCATATTTCTAGAGAATTTAGCTCAGGGTTGCTCTGCATGGCACTGGACACTTCACCGGTGCAGGTGCTACAGTGGGTTTCAATTTCAGGGCTCTTCTGCATTTTGTGGTGACACTGTCTAGCTCAATGTTCTCAACTTTTCTTTTCCTTGAATCCTCACTTTGAGGCAGAATGCTTAAAACAACCACAGTTATCAGCATTGAAATAAAATTAACCTGAATCTCACTTAGGTTTATGGGCCTGCTTAAACCTTCTAGGGTTGCGAAGCCTGTTTTGGAAGCTGCTGGTCTATGTCTTTGCAATCAATCGATAGCACGCCATCGATCACTGTATATAATTTGTTTTAGATTATCAGACCTTGCACAGGTCTCCTGAATTTCTAGCATGCCCATAGATTTTCTAGCTCTTCAATCTCTGTTTGGATTTACCTGATCCCTCCAGCTGGAAGAGTCTGCAGGCAGCCTCCACTTCACAGAAGGGGCATTCCACCTGGGCAAACGCTCCTGGCATCTGCTGAAACAACCGATTTGGAAGCATTAGCCTGCTCCATTAGTCTCCAGGATAGAAGGTCATTGAAAGTCCTGAGGCAAACCAAAACCTTTTCTGGAAGTTTTTTCTGCCTTAGGAACCAGCTACCTTCAACACTTCCTCAGTGACCAAAGAGAACAGCTTTAAAAAGTCCTAATTTTCCGAAGATAAGCGATTTAGCTATGTAAATGGAAAGCTATGGTTTTCTTTAAAGGCTCTGTTTGAAGATACCTTTTCCATGATTCCCCCTTGACACTGTTAGGTCTTCCTGGATGCTCATTTTGGATTATTTTGTTTCAAAATCTGTTTAGAAGCTTAGATTCTAACGAAGGACAATAATTACCCAACTAACCACCCACCCGAGGAGTCGGAATGATTTACAGCTTTCAAAAGAGCTGATGCTAGCTTGCCTTTTGTCTTTCTAGTTAATGCCTCTCTAATATTCTTCTCTGGACACAATGACTTTCTGAACTGTTTTTTCTCCTTTTTTTTTTTTCTTAAATAGAATGCTAAGCCCCTCCACCACCTAATTCTCTGCATACAAAAGAAGATTTAATATCCTCTAAATTGCTATAAAGAACAAACCTACCAGATGGCAGACCTTGTTGCTCAAGGGGGATGCAGGCTGCTTTTCTTAGAGAAGCATTTTAATGTGGTTTTGAAAGAGAGAGTCACTAGATGTTTTAATCTTTTCCTTAGTGGGGTGCTGTGATGTAACTCAGGAGAGGTGCAAGAAGAGAGGGATATAGTTTGTGATTCAACAGAGGAATGTTGCATGACAAACCTTTTTTGCTTATTTCTTGAGTGTCTTTGAGAAACATGTTAACTATGACCTTGAGCATCTTTGCAGAAGTTATGAGATGTAACATCTGGAACCTAGGTGTAACTTTAAAAACTTGAAGAAAGATTTAAGAAAGTTACTAGCATTCAAAGACTACTTCTCCAGATTTAAAACAAGGATGTTGCTGACATATAGTCAATGCTCTGTAGGAAGGAACTGTTCTGCTTCATTCTCTTTCCTATGTCAGAATCCAACTTGCTAACAAGATTAATTGATTAAAAGGAGGACTTCTTTAAGAGCAAATGTTTTGCATCTCAGTTATTTTCCAAGTATTTGGCTGAATAATTCATCTGCCACATAGCTAAATAATTTCTCTTAATAGATTATCTGAGAAAAGATCACAATATTTCCATATGGAACTATTGTTCAGACTTATTTGCTAAATAATTTATTGGAATAATCTGTGCTCTATGTCTCATTTGTGGCCAGTTCCTTGGGAGATGCTGATATTCTGATGATGTGATATGTTTCTGTTCCCAAGTGGGTGAGTGTAACTTTCTGGAATTATTTTGTGATGTAAGTGGTTGGTATTATGAGTTTGAAATGTGTTTTCACACTAAATTCACACTTGGTGAGTATTCCTACCAAAAAATGTGTTCCCTAGGATAACTGTGGAAAGCAAACATGAAAAAGGAAGGAACACAGTCAAAGCAAATCCATAAAAAGATTCAGATGAACAGAAATGTGTTTGCAGGACACGCTTAGCTCTCTTGTGAAGCAATGTGATGAAGGAAGAGACCTCAGATTTACAAGGTAGAAATCGCTATATGCCAACCAGCTACATATCCTGTATGGACCACTTGGAAGATGATCAGCTGCCAGACCAGCTATCAAACAAAGATGACCCACAGTCATTGGTGTTGTTCTTGGCGTTTAGGTTACACCACAAAGCGTCAAGGAAAGCAAAGTATAAAGTTACATATAAAATGAAGAAAAGTGAGAAAAGATAAGAAGGGCATATTAATGGGATGGCAACAATCTCAGTATTACGGATGAAGAAAATAGGGTATTTTACATGTCTGCAAACTAACACAATAGTCTGTAGTAACAGCCACTACCTGATAACTTGAAAGCAAGAGAATAATTTCCATTGTGAGGTAGTGATCAGCTTTCACCTGGGATTTGGAGATCTGATCCCCTTATCTTTGCAAGTGCTACTGGGAGACCTGCTTGGTAACAAGAGAAAAATTCAACCTAACAACAGCCCATTCATCCTCATGCTGTGTCAGACAAAAACCAAGTGTTTATCTGGAACATTAATTCTCTGCAGACCTTTGCTTCAAATCATGTTTGATGTATGCCAGTAAGTATATTAAAATAGCCAGAGAGAGGGGCCTTACTCTCACAGAGAGCCAATTGAACTATGTTTCACCCCAGCGTGAAGGAATAGATTCAGATGGTAAACCTGTCACAACATAGCCATATAGCTGAATCGTGAAAACAACTATTCCGGATTTAATCCCAGGTATCGATTGGGAAGGTTGGTTGCAGTTTTCTTCCTCTCTAGTATTCATGTCTTTCTCTAAACTTTGAAGCATGTCTTTGGACCAACTAGAACAGACACTGACTTTTTCAGAGCTTTGGCCATGTTTATACAGTGTATGTTGTTTACACTAATCAAACTCTCTTGACCAGCCTCCTCGTTATGATAGTCTAAGACGCTTTTCTTGACAATCCTTGTGCATATGCTGTTTGCAGAGTACTTGGGAGATGTCCTGAGGTCCAGCAGATCCTTGCCCTGTTCTGTGCTCTACAGGTTTACTGGCAGTACCTCATGGGATGTCTTTCCAAAACTACAGGAATACCGGTCTGGAGGTGTAAGTGTATTAAACTGCCAAAATCATGTGATTCCTTTCCTGC
Source organism: Phalacrocorax aristotelis (assembly GCF_949628215.1). NCBI lineage: Eukaryota > Metazoa > Chordata > Aves > Suliformes > Phalacrocoracidae > Phalacrocorax > Phalacrocorax aristotelis. Next base: position 26,547,169 of record NC_134284.1, on the reverse strand, counting down.
CATCCATTAATGTTCCTGGCACCATTTTCAAATTACTATTGGGCAGCAGATGTAGGACATGCTGCTAAGTGCTATGATTATGAGATTCATTAATATGGATGGGATTATGCACATGATTTTTAGTTGGGCAAGCATAAAAATTTGCATCTGGGATTTCCTAACATACTTGATACAGCCATGAGTGTGCCCATCCAAGTGGGAAGCCATGCCACCTTTACCTCTGGCAGCTTACTGCTCATCAGTTCACCAGCTGAGGTTGAAATGGGGAGATCTCTGCTCCATCATATCATAAGCCTGAAAATGCGTGAGAGTTGGTACTGGCTTTGAAGGGTTGCAAATGATAGACACACATGCCTAGTCTTTGCCAGCAGGAAAAGGTATTTTCCATGGGTTTGCAGAGGCTGACTGATCACTATAAAATATTCACTGATGATAATGTGAAGTGGAAAAGTCTGTGATGCTGTGTTATTGCAAAAATTGGGTCTGGGTGCTGGAATGGAGAGGAACTATTTGCTTCTAGGGAGGATATGAACATTATGGTTCCTATTCTTGTTCTGGGCATCTGGATTCAGTGTATGCCCTGTTTCCCTGGCCAGGGAAGCCCTTTGTTGGTGGTTTCGGCATGAAGGAAGAATTATTTAGCTTCGTGCAGAGTGGTTGCAGATGATCGCTGGCACGTACTTCAGGAAGATGGATAGGAGGGAGGTGGTACTTCATGAGAAGGGTGGGTGTTTCTCATCATAATGTGCCTCATGTGATAAGTGCCTGCATTTTTTTTGCACATCCATAAGATGAGGAGAGACATCCTGAAGGAAATATTGGAGCAGGAATGTGAGTGGGAGCAGGAGGCAGAAATTTAATATTTTAGGCAGATGGGGAAAGCATCTCTGTTAAATGACTGAAATAGCCATGACCACAATATAATGGATGTTTGGTGTACTGAGGACAAAGAGTGATTTTTGGACTATGAATGCATTGTAACCAAGGAAATGTCTTCCTGTTTGATGTATTGATGGTGTGTGGGCATGATCTGTCATGTAAGGGTTGAGCTGGATCTACATGACCTTTTCCAGTCAAATGCACTAAAAATTAATTTGAGTGAGGAAAGTTATACATGATGTGTTGAATAAAACCCCAAAGACAGCAGTGAGGAAACACACAAACATAACAGCTGTGAAAGAGATGCCTGGTTGGACTAAGGATGTATAGGACCACAGAAAGATGCCAAAGTGGGACTGGCAGTAACAAAAGCCCCAGGACATTTCCTGGGTTGCAAGGGGTTCTCTGTGCCAAACCCAGTCTCCCCAGATGTTTGAATTTGCATTGCTTGTGCACTCCTTCCGAGGTGCCCTGTTCCCATTCTTTGGGAGCACTCAGGAAGTGCCATCTCCCTGCTGTCTCTGCAGCCCCTCTGCTGCGATGCATTCAGTTGGCCCTGGCACACGTTCTCTCACACATTTTTTCCCATTCAGGTATCTGTCAGCCTCCCTGTGCGTGATAATGCTCCTCTTCACACAGGTTGTGTGCTACAAGTGCTAAGGGAAATGATAAAAGCTGTAAGTGCTTATTGTCCTTTCCCAGTTTCCATGGCAACCATGATAAAATGTTTCTTTTCCAACATTTCAGGAATGCCATTCACCTCCTTTCTTCCCACTCTTCAGTTCCCTTCAGGAGGAGGTGATGCTTACCCAGCTGCTTCACCAGGGACAGACTCCTATGGTAAAGGCTTGGCACTGCCTGCACCCCCCAGGGCAGATGTTAGGGTGAATGGGGCAGTGCTGAGTAGCTGGACAACATCATCTTGGTACAAAATCCCCAGACCCCAAACAGTTCTCCTCTGAAGAGGCAATAGTTGCACCAGGACCACAGTGGGAGCGGGATTCCACCAGGCTAGCAGTCCTCACAGCTGCAGGAGGGGAAGGGGAGAGCCAGCTCTCTCCCAGGAGAGCAGCTTTGCCTTGCAGGGTTGTTCTGTGCCATATGGGCTTTGATTTCTGTCACACAAGACCTATAGATCAGCACAGTGAACAAGTCACACGCTAAAACCTGCACGTCTGGTCAGCCTCTGTAGCTCGGGCACAGGAGGTCACCACTGATAGCTCACCTTCTTAATCAGCTGAGTGAAATAATGAGCTAGAGAACCTTTTCTAGAGAGTTTTTCTGTCTGGAATATATTACTATTATACACATAATGGGTTTTCAGCGTGCTTAATTATTTAACCAATGTGTCAATGGCACATTGAACCCTGCCTCGTGTGAGCTGCTGTGGGTCTATGGGGCTGAGCAAACTGCCAGTAACACAGGAATGGGACATGAGGGCAGCAAGTCTAGCTAACAGCTGCAGGATGGACATGGTAGGCAGCAAACCTGTAAGTCTCGGATTACTTCATTTTAGTTGTGTGGTGCATGTACAGAGGGAAAGAGGGTTGAATGCTAAGCAAATAGAGAGACAGTACCTGGAGAACACAGTTTTAATATATTGTCTAAAAATATATTTTATAATTTATATGTAATCATACATATCTACTAATGGAGGCTGTCTCTGCACCGTGTTCAGTGAAGCTTTTCTCAAGGCATTTGGGTGCATTGCCCAAATCTGCTAGGTCTTTGCCCATCACTGCCTGCCTTTGTTAATGTCCACCTCAGCAGACCCTGGTCAAAATTATGCCAGTTGTTACTTTTGTCTTGCTACTCACTGGCAACAGGGTGGTTCTGGGAAAACAGACTGTGCCACCACTGTCCTATCTGGCAGCATAATCTGTACAGCACACCTGTAATATCAGGGATATTATCTGCAGAAATATAGTCCAGCTCCTCACAAGCTGAATAAAGAGGGGGATCACTGTCTTGCCTTCCTGCAGCATCGGGCCAGCTCCAGGAGGGTTACTACTTCTCCATTGCTCTTCTTGTCCTGGCAGTGCTTCTCCAGGCAGAGACCAAACGTGCAGCTCTGGAGAGGCAGCCTGCTGCCTAAATGAACCCAACTCCTCTCAAGCACTGGAGAGCTGGCATCTAGTCAAGACGTCACTGGAGCTGTGGTGGGCATACAAGGGTACCAAGGAGGCCCATCCCAATAAGAAGCAGTATCATTTGGATAATGTTTGGAAACCCACCAGATGTGGCAATGTTGGCACCAGAGCTGGCTGAAGATGAGGGTTTCTGATTCATCAAAAATTACATTTTTCTTGACCTTTTCTTTTCACTCCCAGAGTTTCAGTAAACTGGGGCCAAAGACCCATAAACCTCAAGGCTTCTTAGCCCAGAAACAGACTTTCCAAATATATATTTCTGCCCCCACAGTTTGCAATACCCCCAGCCTGGGGATGTTAGGGATCCAGAGGAAGGCACCCCAGAGCCTGGCCTCAGATTTTGTCAGCTGGGCTGAACTGAACGTGTTCTACATGAAACATAAAAGATTTGAAGAAAGCAGTTGTTGGGCTGAAAATTTACTGGAAAGTTTCCAGCCAACCACTGTTGGAAATGAGCCTCCATGAACCCCAGAGACCAAACAGCCTCATTGGGAAGTCACCCAGGCCCTATTCTTGGAGGTTTCTTATGGGTCCATCAGCATGAGCAAACAAAAGACCCCAGGTGCAGGCCATCATCCATGTTGTTTAATCATTCTTGCTCCCTGGCCTGGCGCTGGCTGGTGCCAGCCAGTGCTCCGCTAGCCGGTGCCCTGGCACAGCACGGAGGGCAGCATGCACCGAGGACTGTTCCCAAATGGGCAGCATGGGCCAGGCTGCAACGGCTTCAGCACCATCCTCCCCACACAGTCCTCCCCACACAGTCCTCCATCGGTGCCACACTTTTCCGTACCCCCATCTTCACAGAAATAAAATATCGCCCTGCTCAACTGCAACACTAGTTCAGATGCTTTGAATGAAAAAAAAAAAGATAATACTACTAATATTGTATTAGGGCCACAGGGGCAGCATCTGGGGACCAGATGAGACCCAGAAACACATGTGTTATGAACTGGAAGTGGCTGATCTGTACCAGTTGGCTTCAGGGC